>NC_132844.1:5947500-10947500 GCF_048164855.1 Canis lupus baileyi
GAATGAAAAATATAAAGCACAAATAAAAGAAGTATACGGTTTGGTTTCTTTTTTTTTTTTTAATGTTTAAAGAAATGCAATTCAACTAATCTAGCAGTTTCACTTCCCAAATACCTGTTGAGCTTATCCAGATACTGATTCTTCACATATTATTGAATTTGACTGATTCTTACATTTCTTTTTTTTTTATTTTTTTAATTTAAAAATTTTTTTTAATTTTTAAAATTTTTTTGATTCTTACATTTCTGAAGTAAAATACAATTTACTAGCAGCCAAAATTAAAGAAAAATTATAAAGTTATTGAATAAAATAACAGAAGTCCTTCTTATAGATTATCTACCTTCCAGTTCTAAAACTTTGTTGGAATCTATGATTTTATGGACTTCTGTGACAACAGTTCATCATCTCAAAGTGTGGGTAAAGAAGAGTTACTATTAAAAAGATTGCTCCACGTACATGTAATAGGTGGTTTAGGCATCATAGTTGAAATGTCCTGAGACCAGTATAAAGGAACAGATCCTCTAACTTGTACATATGAAGAATAACTTCCTGCAGTAAAAGACATCACAGAAGCATCACAGAGTATTTGCTCAGTCTCCACTTCATTTGCAACATCACCCTGAAAAGAAAGGTGACATTAAAGATACCTTATATTCTTAGAATTTTTCAGTGAAAAAAATTTCTAAGTATACAATGAAATTATAATCCCCATTCTTTAGGACATTATAAAAGAGGTAAATGTTGATCAATATTCAATGTGCACATTAGAAAAGGAAAACCATTAAAATGCAACAATGAAGGCAATTAAAAATAGCTGAGAATAGACTAGGAAAAAATCGAATTAAATAGCTAATAATACAAGTAGCAGACAGAGAACAGCTTGAGTGATATAAATGGCAGAGAGGGAGAGAAAAGGAAAACAATTACATGAAATTATACAGGAGGTTAGGAAGACCAGCAGAATATAAAACTTCAATTCTGAAGACCGGGGAGGAATGAAAGGACAAAAGAGCAAGATTCAAATAATGCCTGATGGACAGAAGGGAAAAAGGTTTTGAGTTAGCTTTACTCATAAAAGTATAGAAGGATACGACAAAGAATAATTTTGGAGGCATTGATAACATGTCTGTTTGATTATTCTCGAAATATTTGAAAATTGTAACAGCAAAATTGCGATTTTTCTTAGAGCACTAGTTATAACTATTTGCATTGTGGATATAATTTTAAGCACAATGTTGCTATTTTAACACAGGATTAAACCCAATGTCTCACTCAATCTGTCTACTCAGTCGTACATCTGCGTAAGACTCAAGCTGTCTACTGCAAATAGAGATGAAATACTTCGAGGGGATAACAGGACTGATGGCATGATAGAATTTGTTGTGGTTATTTTCTAGGAGTGAGCATATCAGGAGACTGCCTGGAGCCAAACCAAAGCAGAGGCGAGGGGGCAAAGGGTTTCCATGCCTTGCTATACTCTGTCTTCTCATCAAGGATGCTCTACCAATGACTGCTCCCCTCCACTTATTCCTCTGATGGAGGTGTTCTGCTATTTTAGTCACTACACTAAATATGCACTACATTTTTTTCTGTATATTACAGAAATGGCTCATCCTCCAAAACATGAGACATGTTTCCTAACTCCCCAAGGCAATGCATAACTTGCTCTAAGATAGTCAATTTTTCAGAACATCTGTATACTAGTCACATTTCTGACAAGCCTCAGATAGTCCGGAGCATTAATTATTCTCTTGATCATGTCCCGAAGTAAGAAATGCCACTTTCTAGAATTCCACTTTGCTTCCTCTGTTGGCAAAGCTGATGTGAAAGGTTAAGATGTCAGCAGCTCTGCTGCTTCTCCACCTTACCTCACAATTTGCACCTCTCTTGAGAAAGCGGGTCCCGGCAAACTTACTGGATCTTCTAGCTATTAGAGTCACATAGACTGGTCGTCCGTAGATCAACAGCTCTTAGAAATCAAGTTAAAGCTGTTTGAGCACTCACACCAAACGGTCACACCACACCAAGAGAATCATTAGACCCTAAATATACATTTAAATATATCTTGTCCAGGGGCACCTGAGTGGCTCAGTGGTTGAGTGTCTGCCTTCAGCTTGGATCCCGGGGTCCTGGGATCAAGTCCTGCATCAGACTCCCCTGTGGGGAGCCTGCTTCTCCCTCTGCCTATGTCTCTGCCTCTCTCTCTCTCTAGGTCTCTCATCAATAAATAAATAAAAATTTTAATAGATAGAGATAAATAAAATCTTGTCCAGAAGGTTAAAGAACACCAAAAAGCTCCATTCAAGAAGGGAGCAGCATTGGGTCTGTTCTTCCAAACTAGGTAGGTAGTAAAGCAAAAAGAGGCCTCCCGAGGGAGTGGTTTCCACGAATTTCAGAGGAAATGGTAAAAAGGTGTAGGGTTAATGGCCAAGGGAAGAACTGGTCTCTCACCACCAACTAAAGGATATAGACAGGTACAACGAATTCTTCCTTAGTCTTCAGAGATCAGACACCTCTCATAGAGAGTATATGTCACTTAACAGGGGATTAATCATGAAACAATATATAATAGGTAGGGAATGCAGTAAGCATAATACTGTAAGAGTTGCCCAAATTTGTCACCCAACAGCAAGAACTAAACACTGTGAATTGTGTAGTTGATATGCAGCTTTGATTATGTCACCTTATTTAGCTTTCTGAGCCTCAGTTCATCTTCTGTAAAATGGTATAAGAACTAGTAAAGTAACTTTATGCAGTGGTTGGCAGGACTAGGTTACATAATGTGTGTAAACCAGGGTCTGTCCTATGGTAAATGCTGAATAAATAGCAATTTTTTTTTTATCATCATAAAGACTTCCGGAATCCATTAAGTGCTTGGTAACTAAGAAACGAGATTCATCATCTAATCTAATGAGCTTTAAAACTATAATCCATGGTTATGGATTTAAATAACCATTGTTATTTGCTATTTAAATAAACACAAACAAAAACATTTACTGTGCATAATACCTGCCTGGCCCTGAATTAGCTCTTGGTGATACAAAACAGTGTAGAACTACCTCTTAGAAAATGCCTTTAGAAACTGTAGCACATTCTTTTTTGGTGTCCTTGGTGGTGAAAACCTTGTGTTCTTTCCAGGTAGATTTCACTTTTGGAAACAGAAAAGTGAAATTCAGGGCTGAATCTCATTATTCAGTGAATAAACCAGGCAGATAATACTACTCACTGCTTGGAAATGATTATAAAGTAATGAGCCTGACTTGCAAGTATAGCACATAAATCTCACTCATCCTCATTTCAAACTTCCTCTGTGCCTTCATCTAGCATCTCTTCTCCCTCATTTGCCATAAAGAAAGCGCCACCAGCCCTCTTTAGGACGAACCTCTCCAGGTATAACCCTTGATGCCACTCCTCCTAAATGTTCTGGTACAAGAAAAAAATATTACTAATCACATTCACCCACTTAATGATCGCAAAATAACCACTTCTTTAAAGTTTTCACCATAGGTATTAAAAAAACCTAAGGTAAGAAAGAACATCAACTGGAAAACTAGCTGGGTGTACAAACGTCCTTTTCATCTCAAAAAGGGACAGGAAAAACCTAAATACCACTCCTCGAAAGTATACAGTGTGTCTCTCAAAGCCTCATAGCATAAGAACACTTTCTGGAAAGGTTTCAACTATAGCTAGAAATTAAATAAAAGGGGAAAAAAAGTATTGATAAAATTGAACTCAAAATCAGCTTAACCCAAGGTTCAACCTATATCTACTTAATCTGTTATATCCCTTTCCAATCCAGGATTTTATTATATTATGCCTGAACCACGGCAATTTCCTAACTCATGTCGACTACTCAAGTCTCATTTTATCTAATCCAGCCTGAAAATCGCTGTCAACTCAACCTTCCTAAGAATTCCCCTCTATGTTACCCTCTTGAAAAACACTTTCAAAAGTTCAGGCACCAAACCCAAAATACTTACTTAGTCTGACCAGCAAAGCAATTTGGTGACTAGCAATCTGACTCCCTGCAACCCACTACATTGTACCTCCCAAGGATTTTATATGCAACTCCCATGAACTTTTCTACCCCTATACTTGTGGTGCTTTCTCCTCCTATGAGCTTGCTCCCTGCTTCCTTTTAAAGTCCTACTTTTGTTTAAAGTGAAGGCAACCCTCACTTTTCCTACAAGCCTGCCCCATCCTCCCCACCTGTCAGTGATTCTGCTCCTCCTCTCAGGTATGAATGATATTTATTGCCTATATTACTTACTCTGCACATAGTATTTTCTTCCCTGCTGTTTATCTCTCCATGTACATAACAGATCTGTTCAAATGGTCTGCATTACTCTTTATATTTCCACTACCTGATATCATGAGTAAGTTTTCCTGCTAGAATGATAATTATAATCTGATAATTCATATACAGTCTGCTACAGATTGATACACCATAAGTTTAATATTATCTTAGTTTTTTTAAAAAAGGATACTTGACTGCCCACAGAACCCATGAATAATATACAACAGCCAGTCACGATGCACAGTATTTTTAATTATATCCAGAAGTTCACCATTCCACACATACTTCATATAAGGCTCACTACAGATCCCAAATACACCTGAAAAATAAAAGTCGGTGTCAGACATACAAGGAAATTGGTCTACACTCAACTCATTTTTAAGTTCTTAATTTTTTGTTTTTAACTTCAAAATAAAATGCCTGATTAATAGCACTGCCATTTTCAGTGGCTGGAATTCATATCATCACCCAGAACACCGTGTTGATTCAGTACAAAGTGAAAGAATGAACACATTTTTTCCGATGTGTGAAAGTTTTTAACCTAAGAGAAAAGAAAATAATAGGGAAATTAAGGACACATGGACAAACACATGATGAAGGCCAAAGATTCCAGAGTACAGTGGCTGGAAGCACTGCTCTGGGGTCAGAGTGCCTGGATCCAAACACTGGCTCTGCCTCTCATCAGCAGGGTGACAGAGGTAACCAAGAGTGTTACTACCTCAGTGCCCACTTTCTCATCTGTACCTGCATCATGTGGTTGCTGTAAAGATGGTAACGTTGGTAATGCGCATCAAGTGCTTCAAACAAGCTTGGTGCCTTATGGATACTTCCGTAAGTGGTAGTTATTAGCATATCAGGCTTCTTCTAGATGAAGTACTTAATTTCACCAAACGTGATTCAGCATATTCAGATACATTAAGCATCAATGAGTTTTACTAAACTTATATAAAGTGCAAAATGAGAAATAAGTATGATTATGGCTTAAAAGACTGTAACAGTGGGATGCCTGGGTGGCCCAATTGGTTGTGTGTCCAATTCTTGATTTCAGCTCAGGTCATGATCTGAGGGTCATGGGATCAAGCCCTGTCCTGGGCTCTATGCTCAGTGGGAAGGTTGCTTGAGGATTTTTGTCCCTTCCCCCATCAAATAAATAAACCTTTTTTAAAAAAAGACTAACAGTTCTGGATAGCAGGCTATTTTTCTTCTCAAAACATGGTATGGTAAGAGTGTTCATATACTGCAACAAATACACTTGGTTTGATGATAAAACCTAAACTTTCCCTACCCTTTCAATGCTTTACACAGAGCATGAATTATACACACAGGAACTAGAGTCCCATCTTTGGCACTTATCAGACTCTGTGACCTCTGGCAAGTTACTTTACATCCCTGAACCTCAATTTTCTGAACTGTAGAATGATGATACTACCTCAGAGACAAATTCAGATTAAATAATACATGCAAAGTGACTAATATACCACCTGACATAGTAGGGACTTTTAAAAAATGTATTATTTTCCTTTCTACCTACCCCTTTATCTTCTACTTCTACCCTCACTCTGTTTCCTATCAGTTTCCCCATGTGGTAGAAGAATAGTGCCCACCTCCCCCCCCCCCAAAGATGTGTATGTCCTAATCACCAGAACATGTGAATATGTTATGTTATATGGCAAGGAAGAATTAAAGTTGCAGATGGAATTAAGGCTGGTAATGACCTTGAGATGGGGAGAGTATTTTGAATCATCCAGATGGGCCCAATGTAATCATAGGGTCATTATTTATAAGTGAAAGAGGAAAACAGGAATATAAGTGTCAGCGTGATATAATGTAGGAAAAGCCTTGGCCAGCCGTTGCTAGTTTTGAACATGGAAGGGGCCCCAAGCCAGGAACTATGGGCAATCTCTAGAAGATGGAATGGCAAAAAAAAAAAAAAAAAAAGGATTTTCTGCAGTGTCCAAAAGGAGCAGAGCCCTGCCAACATCCTAATCTTAGTCTACTGAGAGACCTACTTTGGACTTCCAACTTCTGTAACAGTAAATTTGTAGTTTTAAGTCACTAAATCTGTGGTGATTTGTTTTAACAGCTATAAAAATCTAATACACACTGTTATTCATATCCATCACGTAGAATTGTTCCAGAGACAGTAAAAAATTAAGTAGCTTTTAGAGGCTTAATTCAGATTTCAGAACAAATATTCAAATTCATATTCAGGATGACATAGTAGTACTTTTAGTTTTTCTATTCCTAAGTGTGATATTTAGAAGAAATGATGCAAGCAAATATTCAGCCACACATTATCTTGACCTCCACCTGTCTCTATAGCATAGGTTACAATTTGGGAGCCTAAACCAGGGCAAATTTATGTGATCTTGACATTCTGAGGTGGAGAGCATGCGCTGAGTTTGGCCTTAGAAGGGATAGTCAATCTAATAGATTAAGGGCAATGGCAGGGATGGCATCCAGTTTAAGTAACTCTCTAAAGTCTTCTTAGAGTGACCAAGAACCTTTGGCAAAATGCTAATAGAGCATAGGCTCTTCTTGAGTGTCCTGCAAGGACAAACCTTCTGGAACTTTAGATTACATTCTAACTCTGCACCCACATCTTTATTATCACTATTATTAAAGTTGCACAGAGCAAAGTGCCCAAGACACTAATGACTTACTATGTTTCCATAATAAATCCAACTCAGCTAAACTGCTTTAAGTCTGAAATGATTCCTTTACAATATTCACTTTAGCAATGCCTCTGGCTTTAGCTCTCTAGACCAACCCAAAAATCTAGGGATAAAAGTACCAATCCTGCTTTGTGGTTGGTTTGTTTAGGATCTCGAGGGTGGCCCCCACATGTAGTCCTGCAGTGATCCCACAGTGGTCCTGACAGAACCAAGGCCTATGGGGACACCTGGGTCAAACTGGGACCAATCAAAATAAGAACAACCTCTGATCCACTGCATTGGTTCCTTGGCACACTGGCCATGTGATCTTAATCTCTATGTCTCAGTTTCCTACTTAATCTTTATTTCCTTAAAAGTGGCATCATACCTACTGAGCAGAGTTTTTATGAGAATTAGAGATATTGTAGTAAATGTCTACAACACAAGAGAGAACTCATGGTGAATTTTTTTCCAAAACTCTATGAAGGAATAAAAGGTGATGGTATGTATTCCCCAATATTAAAAAAAAAAAAAATTCTCTGTTCAAACTTCATCAAAAGTCTAGATCTAAGTGTATTCTATTAAAAATACATGAAAATTTGCTAGGAAAATGTCAACATACAATTTTCTGGCTGGCCCACAAATGAAATCACATTGTGATTAATGATCTCTATAAAAATGAATTAGTCAAGTTTATATATCCAAAATAACCTCATGTAAGGACACAGAGCAATAAAGGACAGAGGAATATGAAGGAAACATGAGTTAATGAGATGCCATTTCACAGATGCTATATAACCTACATTAGATGTGCTGAAAACCACCTACCACTTCCACCTTGTGTAATTAATCCTTCATCTTCAAAGATGTCGAAACTCTCCTGGCGAGTCTGAGTTGTTTCTGACTTTAACATCTCCAGGGGCATTCGCAAGACAGTGAGATTATACTGAAGTGAGTGGGACAAATCATAGCTGTAACTGAGAACATAACTGAAACTTAGTAAGAATTATAAAAGCAAAACATATTTCAGTCTTGGCTCCCATATGGAATTAAAAACTGTGAATGACATTAGCACCTGTTCCATTACTTGAAAGTGATGCTATTCATTTTTTTTTTTTTGAAAGTGATGCTATTCAAATAAGCACTGTAAAACACAGTAAACCATGAATTTAATTCGAAACTTAAATATCATTCCATCCTCAAAAAATTAAAAACAGAAATACTATATAATCTGGGAATTCCAATTCTGGGTATTTACTCAATGAAGATAAAAACACTAATTTGAAAAGATATATGCACCCCTATGTCTGTTGCAGTATTATCTACAATAGCCAAGATATAGATATGGAAGCAACATAAGTTTCCAGTGATAGATGAATGGATAAAGATGTGGTATATCTGCACAATGGAATATTACTCAGCCACACAAAAGAATGAGCTCTTGCCATTTGCAACAACATGGATGGATCTAGAGGGCATTACACTAAGTGACATAAGTCAAAAAGAGAATGACACATACAGTATCATTTCATTTATATGTGGAATCTAAAAAACAATACAAACAACCAAATAAACCAGAAACAGATTCATAAATACAGAGAACTGGTGGTTGCCAAGGGGAAAGAGGTAGGGGATCGGCAAAAACAGATAAAGGGGATTAAGGGGTACAAACTTCCAGTTATAAAAAAAAGTCACAGAGATGAAAAGTACAGCTAGGAAATATAGTCAATAATATCATAATAATGTTGTATGATGATAGATGGTAGTATACTTATCATGGTGAGCACTGAGTAATGTATAGAATTGTCAATTTACTATGTTGTACACCTAAAACTAATATAATATTGTATATCTACTATGTTTCAACTAAAAAAATTATTGCATGACTTAGGCATTTGCACAATTAGAAATATAAAATACATGTATCTATTGGCCCGTTTGCATGTCTTCTTTGGAGAAATGTCTGTTCATTTCTTCTGCCCATTTCTTGACTGGATTATTTATATTTTGGGTGTTGAATTTGAAAAAATGTTCCACATCACTCGGCATCAGGGACATACAAATCAAATCCACAATGAGATACCACCTCACACTAGTCTGAATGGCTAAAACTAAGAAGTCAGGAAACAACAAATGTTGGTGAGGATGCAAAGAAGGGGGAACCATCTTATACTGTTGGTAGGAATGCAAACTGGTATAAGCCACTCTGGAATACAGTATGGAGGTTCCTCAAGAAGCTGAAAACAGAGCTACACTATGACTCGACAATCACTATTTGGTATTTACCAAAGACACAAAACATGGTGATCCAAAGGGGCACCTACACAATGGAATATTACTCAGCCATCAAAAAAGATGAAATATTACCATTTACAATGATATGGATGGACTGGAGGTTATTATGCTAAGTGAAATAAGTCAATCAGAGACAGACAATTATCACATGATTTCACTCACATGTGGAATTTAAGAAACAAAACAGAGGATCATAGGGGAAGGGAGGGAAAAATAAAGTAAAATGAAATCAGAGAGGAGACAAATCATAAGAGATTTTTAACTATAGGAAACAAACAGGATTGCTGGAGGGGAGGAAGGTGAGAGCATGTGGTAACTGGGTGATGCAATGTGCACTGGGTGTTATATGCAATAGATGAATAACTGAATTCCACATTAGAAACTAATGATACATTATATGTTAACTAACTGAATTTAAATAAGTTTCAAAAAAGAGAAATATACAATACAATGTGAGTGATCAACATTCACTGATTTGCAATGTGCATTTTTTGCTTCACAATGAAATCAGTCTAACTTCATGGCCATGTACAAAGGGGTCACATTCTGATACATATCAGAATGGAGTTCTATAGATGTTACAACATCCATGCAATAGTGCGTGGTCTGTACTCTATGAACAAAAATATTTCTATTATTTATTAGTGGTAATATCATAACTGACTTCATAATAAAACAAGAATAAACAAATGATACAGCCATTACAATAAAAAAATGTTTTAGGAGAGTAATAGCCATCCAAACAGTCTTTGCAAATAAAATTTGGCCCTGAGGCCAAAAGAAACCCATTTTACAATCCTGATTTTTAAACAATTAATAATTTAAAAAATATCTATAGCCTGTACATTTTATTTTAGCACAGAATTTCAGAAGGTATCTAGAATTCTTTTGGTTTACACAAATGTACATTTTAGTAATATTTTCAGATGGCTACAATTTTGTCTAGAAACTCACATATTATTTCAATTATGATTTCTTCTTTAATTTATTCATACAATTTGATTGAAATTGATTTGTTTCATCTATGAAATTCAATTTTACCATATTTGCTAGATGGAGCCATTAATTTTACCAGCACCTAATCTCAGGGATAAAAGTTATATTAATAAGTTGGTTTTTCAGGGTGCCTAGGTGGCTCAGTCAGTTAAGTGTCTGCCTTTGGCTCAGGTCATGATCTCAGGGTCCTGGGATCAAGCCCTGCATCAGGCTCTGTGCTAAATGAGGAATCTGCTTCTCCCTCTCTCTCTGCTACTCCCCCTACTTGTGTTCTCTCTCTGTCTCAAATAAATAAATAAAATATTTTTAAAAAGAGGGTGGTCGGGATCCCTGGGTGGCGCAGCGGTTTGGCTCCTGCCTTTGGCCCAGGGCGCGATCCTGGAGACTCGGGATCGAATCCCACGTCGGGCTCCCGGTGCATGGAGCCTGCTTCTGCCTCTCTCTCTCTCTCTCTCTCTCTCTCTCTGTGTGATGACTATCACAAATAAATAAAATTATTAAAAAAAAAAAAGAGGGTGGTCTTTCAATCACATTTACAATAGCATCAAAAAAAAAAAAAAAAAAACCTCAGTAATAAATTTAACCAAGGAGGAGGAAGATCTTACACTGAAAATTAGAAGACACTGATGAAATAAACTGAAGCTGCAAATAAATGGAAAGATATTCCATGTTCATAGATCAGAAGAATTAATATTGTTTAAGTATCTATACTACCCAAAGCCATCGATAGATCCCTATCAAAATTCCAAAAGTATTTTTGACAGAAATAGAAAAAACAATTTTAAAATTTGTACAGAATCACAAAAGATCTCTAATAGCCAAAGCAATCTTAAAAACAAAAAAAAAAAGAACAAAGATGGAGGCATCATACTTTGAGATTTCAAACTTTTTACAAATCTATAGCATTCAAAGTAGCATGGCATAAAAATAGACACATAGACCAGTGGAACAGAACTGAAAGCCCAGAAATAAGTCCATGCATACAGAGTCAACTATTTGACAAGGGAGCCAAGAAGACACATGGGGAAAGGACAGTCTCTTCAATAAAGGGTGCTGGGAAAGCTCAACAACCATTTACAAAGAATAAATTGAACCCTTGTCTTACACCATTCACAAAAATTAACTCAAGGTGGATTAAAGACTTAAATTAAGACCAAAAATTGTAAAACTCCTAGAAGACGACAAAGGGTGAAAACTCTGCCATTGATTTTAGCAAAGATTTTATGGGTATGACACCCAAAACACAGGCAACAGAAGTAAAAATAAACAAGTGGGATGACAGCAAACTAAAAAGCTTCTGCACAGAAACAAAAACTCAACAAAATAAAAAGGCAACGTATGTAATGGGAGAAAATATTTATAAACCATTTATCTGATGGGGGTTAATATCCAAAATACATAAGGAACTCATACGACTCAAGAGCAAAACAAAACAAAAAACCCAAAAAAGTCCAATTAAAAATGGACTAGACATTTTTCCATAGGAAATGGCCAACAGATAATTGAAAAAAATGTTCAACATCACATCAGGGAAATGCAAATTAAAACCACAATGAGGGATGCCTGGGTGGCTCAGCGGTTGAGCGTCTGCCTTCAGCTCAGGGCATGATTCCAAGGTCTTGGGATCGAGTCCCATTTCTGGCTCCGTGGGGAGCCTGTTTCTCCCTCTGTCTATGTCTCTGCTTCTCTTTTTGTGTCTCTCGTGGATAAATAAATAAAATATTTTTTAAAAAATTCTAAAGCCACAGTGAGATAGCAACTCATACCTGCTATAATGGCTATTATCAAAAGACAAGTGTTGGCTAAGCTGTGGAGAAAAAAGGAACCCTGTGCACTGTTGGTGGGAATGTAAATTGGTGTAGTTACTGTAGAAAATAGTATGGAGGTTCCTAAAATATTTAAAAACAGAACTACCATATGATCCAGCCATCCCACATTTGAGTATATAGCCAAAAGAAATGAAATCATCATCTTGAGAGCTATCTGCAGCCCCATATTCACTGCAAGCATTATTTACAATAATCAAGACATGGAAACATCCTGAGTCCGCAATGGATGAATGGAAGAAGAAGATGTGTCTGTGTGTATATATACATGTATGTGTGATCCCAGAGCTCAGTATGGGGATACAAACAAAGTTGAAGTCATGGAGAAGACCATCTCTAACAGTACACACACACAGAGGGTAGGATACTACTCAACCATTAAAAAAAAAAAAAGGAAATTCTGTTATGTGCAACAACACGGATGGATTCGATTCTGGATCTCAGGATCACACCCTGAGCATGAAGGCAGATGCTCAACCACTGAGCCACCCAGGCGTCCGTTTAAGAGCTGTCATTGCCCAAATTATAATTTCATTTAGTTGAATGTTTTTGTCTTTTTCTTTGTGAAAGGAATCCAGTTCTCAACATATATAATAATTAGAATGAGAAGTTTGATATTAGCTATGGTCACTCCAATCTTTCAAAATCCTCACCTATGTATCTTTAGTAAACTAATTTTCTGTCTTCATAATGATTATTTTAAATTTATCAGCTGTTTTCTAAGTTCTGGCCAATTATTTCCTGAACTCGTAAGTAAAAATAGAAGTCCTTAGATGGATATCTTTCTTACTTATTGGGCTCCCTGCAAGAAGCCTGCTTCTATGTCTCTGCCTCTCTCTCTGTGTCTCTCATGAATAAATAAATAAATCTTAAAAAAAAAAAAAAAGAAAACTCTTAATCTTGTGATTTCAACAAGTACCTTGAATCTGTTTTAACTTATGATTCTACATTTGAACATATTTAAATATCAACCAAATGGTTATTACTGATAAGCTTTTGAATTTCTGAATTTTACATGACTGCTTTGAATATGCCTTCACTTAAAAAAAAACATGGATGGAATTTGAGGGCAGTATGCTAAGCAAAATAAGTCTGATTATTTCCATATGTTCTTCACTTCTATGCAGAATCTAAAAAAGCCAAACTTATAGAAATAGAAAGTAGAATGGTAGTTTTCAGGGGCTGGGGCATGGGAAAAGGTAGGGTGGGCAAAAAGGAGACACGCTGGTCACATGATACAAACTCCCAGCTATAAGATAAATAAAATCTGGGGATCTAATGCATAGCATGGTAACTGTAATTAACATTAATGAATTACAACTTGAAACCTGTTGATAGTACATCTTGAATGTTTTTACCACACACACACACACACACATACACACACACTCATAATTATGAGAGGGGATGATTATCCCAATAAGATTGAGGTAATCACGTCACAATACATATGTGTATCTAATCATCACACTGTACACCTTAAACCTATAGATGTTATATGTCAATGATATCTCAACAGTGGAGGGAGATGTTGATTTTTAACTTCTAAAAATCAATTTTTCCTGGTTAGAATAATTGCTTTATTCCCAGCTGAATCCAAGAATGCAGTATATCCATTTTAAAGCTTCCTAATTAGACACAAAAACCTTAACTGAAATAAGCTTTCATTTATGGGATGACTTGATCCCAGAGCTCAGGATGGGGATGCAAACAAAGTTGAAATCATGGAGAAGACCATCTCTAACAATACCCACCAAGTCTCAGTGACAACTTGCAGATGCTATAAACATAAAATTAAGCAATAAAGACAGAAAAGCAGGTGACTGAGATACACACAATGGAAATATACATTCAATAAACACTTGTGGAAGTGAAAAATCTTTCTTTAGGAGCCCTTCACTATACCACTGTTAAAATAATGAACTTCAGTTTTACATCAATGGAGACATAACTCATTCTATATAGGACACATTTTTCTTTATTTCACAGATAAATAAGTGGTTAACTGTATGAACAATTTAAAAAACTTTTTAAATAATGCAAAGTACCCCATCAATGCATAGCACCAATAGCTACAAGTCCTTGTTTAGTCTTTGGGACCTGTATCCTTTTTGGTGCATGCTATTTTGTGTTCTCCCTTTTTATTTTTTTATTTTTAAAAAAAATTTTTAGAACTATTTATTTATTATTTATGTATTTATTTATTTATTCATGAGAGAAACAGAGAGAGAGAGAGAGAGAGAGAGAGGCAGGCAGAGACACAGGCAGAAGGAGAAGCAGGCTCCATGGAGGAAGCCCAACGTGGGACTTGATCCCAGGTCTCCAGGATCATGCCCTGGGCTGAAGGCGGCGCTAATCTGCTGAGCCACCTGGGCTGCCCAATGTTCTCCCTTTTTAGTTTGGATATTATAGCTGACAGAATTTTCCATTTAGCATAATAACTCTGTATCTCCTAAGCCTACATATTGGTCACATTGGTGGTGATATAATACTCTACTGTAATGCTCTGTTAGAATTTACTTGCCTGTCATTCAGTTACTGATATTTGAGTTGTCCCTACACTGGCTGGGTTACTTGTTTGGGGCTATCATAAATAGAGAAGCTATACATGCCTCTTTAGAAACAGGAATTAATATATTCTCTCCTAATTTATTTTCTTATGATATATTTTCATAAATAAATAATGCCACATCCCTCTTCAGGAAAACTATTAATTTATGAGACCATTAGAGGTATGTTGGTATTGTAACAATTCTTCTTATTATGAATTTTTACCTAATTTTGATAGATTGCTAACTAAAACAATCTGTGAAATTGTTACAACTCTGTATTAGAAACTGATGAAAATTTCATTTTTATAATTAAAAATTACAAAATAATGCTTCATTACAATTCCACCTAAAACAAGGATAGTTTTTATAATGAGAATAATTACCCTGTAATTTGTCCATTCAATATGGACCATTTGTCCATTCAAATTCAGATTTGTAAAAGGAAGAAATACCCATTATCTTTATGTGTTTAGATGAAATAATTTGATCAATAAAAAAAAAAAAAATACAGGAAGTACTATTGTGTCCTCTGATTCTGTTTTTACACCCTGGAAAATAATATAACATTTAAGTGACAGACAGGAGAAAAACTAAATTCAAACTTACCTAAAGTAAAAATTGCTAGACAGGTCCACATTTTGAAATATTCGCAGATACCTAAAAAACAAAACAAAACAAAACAAAACAAAAAACACCAAAGCATATTACATTCACACAATACTATTATATTTTCATGGTTTAACATATACATTTATATTTGTAAATACTCTCATGAAAATTGAGGAATTCAGGGGGCTCCTGGCTGGCTTAGTTGGTAGAGCATGCAACTCATAATTTTGGGATTGAGTTTAAGCTCTATGTTGGGAATAAAGATTACTTAAAAATAAAATATTAAAAAAAAAAAAAGACAAACACCCACCATTTGCTTCGACATGGGTGGAACTGGAGGGTATCATGCTGAGTGAAGCAAGTCAATCGGAGAAGGACAAACATTATATGGTTTCACTTATATGGGGAATATAAAAAATAGTGAAAGGGATTAAAGGGGAAAGGAGAGAAAATGAGTGGGAAAAATTAGAGAGGGTGACAAAACATGAGAGACACCTAACTCTGGGAAATGAACAAGGGGTAGTGGAAGGGAAGGTGGGGGGGGTTTGGGGTGACTGGGTGATGGGCACTGAGGGGGGCACTTGACAGGATGAGCAATGAGTGTTATGCTCTATGTTGGCAAATCAAACTCCAATTAAAAAAAAAAAAAAAAAAAACTCTGAGGAATTCAATCCAAAACTGCAGTGGGAATTTCATCTGAAGCATTTTCTAAGTCTGTTGATTGTCCCTTCAGAGACCCTTAACTTTACAGTCTGACCATTTCCTCATCCCTGATTATGCCGGAGCGGTAAAGTCATGCACTTACATGTGTGGAGCACTTAGACTTGGGGCAAGACAGAAGTAAACACTATCTTGTTTTTACAATTATATGTTCTGTAAATGCTTTGAGGTTAGAGGGAGGAGAGTAACAAAAACAAGCAAAAAAATGTTTGCAAAAACCGTAATTTTAAGTTGTGAAGTTTTGCAACTGAAAAGAAAGGGCAGAGTAAAACATCTGCATATCTACACCTCAGGATTAATAAATGTTAACATTTTTTTTCATATTCTTTCAACTTTCTAAAGACTTTTGATCACAAATGGGTACTGAATTTGTCAAATATATTTTCTACAAACATTAAGATGATCACAATTTTTCCCAATAATAAATATTTTATTGTACTGAACTGCTCTAGCATAATTTTCTAGTGTTGATACAACCATGCATTGCAGGGATAACCTCTACTTGTCATTATGTATGAAATGTTTAGTAGTACTGTATTTTACTTCCTTATATTTTACCAAATCTTTTTTTAAGCTCATTTATTTTTTTTTTTTAGTAATCTCCACACCCAACATGGGGCTCAAATTCATGACCCTGAGATCAAGAGTCACATGGTCCTCCAACTGAGCAAGCTAGGCACCCCAACCAAATCTTTTTACTAAAAGAAATTATTATATTCTATAGTTTCTTAAGTGACTTAAAAGTTTTACCTATTTAGTAATAGTACTTCAGTCTACTATAATAAGCTTTTAATACAATTATATCTTATTCTGAAAAATGTCCACTGCTACACAGTATTAATCCTAAAATAATTTCACTCTTCAAAGAAAGTCAAATCACTATACAGAACCACATAATTTATTTTACTATTCCTGGCTAAAGAATCATGAAGATGAGGTTTATAAATAATATAAACTTTTTCCCATCCCTTGGATTCATATGTGCTGGTCTGATTCACTTTTGTAAAAAAAACTTATTACGGTAGTTGACAAAAAAATGTATTAGTTTCAGGTGTATAACATGGTGATTCGACAATTCTAAACATCACTCAATGTAATAATAATATTATTATTTATTAATTAGCAGGCCTATTATATAATTATAAAAGCGGGCCTATAATATTATTATTATTAATTATTATGTTTAATAATATATTATTAAGTAGCATAATATTATATAAATATATATTATCATATTATATTACAATCATCTGTTATAATACAACATTATCACAATATTATTGACTATATTTCCTATGTTGTGCTTTCCAGCATCATGACTTATTTATTTTATAACTGGAAGTTTGTACTTCTTAATCCCCTTCTCCTGTTTTGGTTATCCCCCGACTCCTCCCGCTATGGTAACTACTAGTTTGTTCTTTATATTCATGAGTCTGTTTCTGGTTTTTGGTTTGTTTGTTATTTGTGTTGTTTTTCAGATTCCACATATAAATGAAATCATATAGTATTTGTCTTTCTCTGCCTATTTCGCTTAGCATAATACCTCCTAGGTCCATCCATGTCCTCATGAATTACAAGAGCTCTTTCTCTTTATGGCTAATATTCCACTGTGTGTGTGTGTGTACCACAGTTTCTTTATCCATTCATCTACTGATGGATCCTTGGGCTGTTTACACATCTTGGCTATTGTAGATAATGTGCAATAAACACAAGGGTGCATGTATCTTTTCAAACTAGTGTTTTTGTTTTCTTTGGGAAGTACCTAATTCACTTTTAGTCAATATACTATGCCTGTCTATAAGCTATGTAAGATATAATGGTTTTTCAGTTAGTGCAAGGCAAAGACCACTTTATCTGTTAAATTCTTCTTATTTTAATCTGAAACAGATTATTTTTTAGCAACCCAACTTCCAAACATCACTGGAGTCCAAAACCTACTAAGAGGGTCTTAAGCAAGAGAGCCACATCACCTTTAAATTTGTGTATCTAAAACAACACTATAAAAGTATAGAGTGTAGTTAAAATCTAAACTTAAAAACATTATAATAAGGCATGCCTGGGTGGCTCAGTCAGTTAAGCATCCATCTCCTGATTTCAGCTCAGGTTATAATCTCAGGGTCAGAGACTGAGCTCAACATTTGGCTCCACAGTAGGGGTTGAGCCTGCTTGAGATTTTCTCTCCTTTTCCCTTTCTCCTCCTCTACTCTCTCTTTCTAAAAAAAAAAAAAAAAAAAAAAAAAATTACTAAAAAAAGAGAAACAGTAATAAACTGCCTAACTTTGTTCCATTTTAATCTTTGTATATATAATAAACATATGTATATATTAAAATAAATCAATTCTACTCTTTTCTCTATCAACTTATTAACAGACATTTCCCACATTCCCAAGGCTCCAATAATTTTCCTCTGGAACTTTTTAAAGATTTCAAACCTACAGAAAAATTGGAAGGAACAACAGTACAATAAATACCATTATGTCCTTCATCTGAATTCACTGTTAAATCTCTCTCCTTAAACATACACATATACATTCTCTCTCTTTAACTGTGCATTTCCTTTTCCTAAACCTTTTCAGTAAGTAGCAGACATAATGCTTCAGTAAGAAGCAGACACTTCACTCCTAAAAATATATTCACACACACACATACATTATGAAAAAACATAATCTAAATAAGAATATCATTACACTTAAAATTTAATACTGATTCAATATCACCTGGTATATTATCCATATATAAAATGTTCCAGTAAAGTCCTTTATAGCTATGTATGTAAGTGTGCATACATTTTAATCTAGGATGCAACAGATATTCATGTGTTACATTTGATTGTTATGTCTGTTCTGTTTTTTTCTGTCTTTGATGACATTGAGATTTCTAAAGAGTCCAGGCCAGCTGTCTCAAGAATGTCCCACAAGATGGATTTGTCTGATTATTTCCTCATGCTTAGATTTAAGTTAAATGTTTTTACAAGGTATTGCCAGAGGGGAGGATGGGTGAAATGGATGAAAGGGATTAAGAGGTACAAACTCTCAGTTATAAAATAAGTCACAGGGATGAAAAGTACAGCACAGGGAATATAGTTAATATTATTATAATAACATCATATGGTGACAGATGGAAACTACACTCACTGTGGTAAGCACAGCATAATAAAACAAAAACATATATATTTTTAGCAAGAAAACTACATAGGTAATCTGTGTCCTTTCCACTGCCTCATATTGAGAGGCAAATAATGTTAGTTATGTTAGTCTCATTATTGGTGATGTGAAGTTTGAATATTTGAGTATGTATGTTTGCCATTTTTTCTTTTGTAAATAAAGAGATTCATGGAGAATATGTTGAGACTGAGCAAATATTCTGTTCCTCAATGATAACATCTCACTTAATGGCTTTAGCAGCTTTTGTTGATTTTCAACTAAATCAACTGTTATAATAGAGGTTTATAATAGACCTTGAACAAAATTATAGAATTCTGAGCTAGTATTTTACATTTTTAACATAATATCTATAATCTTTTGAGTATATTTTGTTTTCTAATTGGTCTACCATATTAAAAACAAACAAGCAAACAGTAGTTACCACCACTACGTACCGAGCTTCATCAGGATGAGTAACTCGTACAGAATCATTAGGTATATAGATCATATTTGTATCTTCAATCTTATATATTGCATGACCTCCAATATCTGCCATCTTCCTCCTTTTAGTTATTAACACAATATAATAGCCTTCTAAAAACCTGACAAAACCTACAACAAAAAGAGACAAATATAATGTTTCCTATACTTAGTAATGCTTTTAGATACATATTTAGAAGGTAAAAGATTTTTTGACACATTTCCTATTTTATTTCTGATTTATAGCTACAAATTTTCAGTTTTATTATAATTAATCTCTAGAAATATCTATACTGACATTTATCTCACTTAAAAATATTATTCTAAACAATTTTATTTCATTCATTCTTTTATATTTAGTCTCATTCCAAACAGGACTGAGGGGCTTTAAGCAAAACAATACACTAAGATTAGGGGAGTTGTTATTTAATAGGTACAGAGAGTTTCATTTCCCAAGATGAAAAAGTCCTAGAGATCTGTTGTGCTAGGCACATATAGTTAACACTACTGTAGTGTATACTTAAAAATGGCTAAGATTGTTAATATATACTTAAAATGAATCAATATATATGTGAGCAACAAGTATATAAAAACAAACAGAAAACCAAATAAGTTCTCAGAAACTTACAAAACTATGCTAACATGCACTGTGAATCTCAGTGGGGGATAAGCATTAAGTATCTCCCTAGATTTGTCTGATGATAGAACTTCATCTTCTTTTTTAAAAAGAAAGTAACCATGAATAAATGTTTTGAGAACACACTTTGGAATATGCTGCTCAAAAGGAAAAACAAACTACATGAACTCTTGATTACTCATACCAAAACCCAACTTGAGTCAGCTTTTAAAAAAGGAAATTTATATTAAGGATACTGAGGTGATCCATGACACCAAAGGGCAACAATTTCACTGGACCTCAGAAAAACACCTAGTCAAGACGCATCTCTGAACATGTACTCCATTCTTGTCTCCCTCCATAGACTAGCCTCCTCCATAGACCAGCCTCCTCCACTTCTCCGGGTTATATAGTGGGAAACACAGCTGCTAATGGCTTTATAACCAAGAGCTTCACTGGAAAGAAACAACTTTTTTTATCAAGTTCAATTCCAGAATTCCTAGGGAAGGACCTGGATTGGCCCAACTTTGGGTTGGGTGCCTAGCCCTGTACGTATCAACAGTTGCTAAGGTATAGAATCACATTGCACTGGAAGCCATTTATACAATAACGAGGCAACTTAGATGGGGGCAAGGAGAGATGGTGCCAGATTCCAGAAAAGTGGAGGGTTTCAGCAAACAATATATCCAGTAAATTGCATATCCCTCATGCAATCTTCCACAAGCATCATTTGTGATAGTTAAGCTTTTTATTAATATTGGAGCATTAATAAGTTATATTTTATGTCAAATCATTGGAGTGAACATGCTGTATATTGATGGTTAAAGAGAGGCCAACTTAAAAGTACTAAGTTCTCACCAGCACGCTAACTACTCTATAATCTCGGTTAAAAACTGTTTGGTTCCCAGAACTTTTGCTTTGAGAGTGCAAACTAACTCCTTTTGGGGGGTAGGGGTCACTTCCAAAACGGTAACATGAGGAGCCCAGCAGAAACTCTCGCCAGTGAAACAGACTAACTGGTGAAATTGACCAAAAAAAAAAAAAAAAGAAAGAAAGAAACTGAAAAATTCTGAGAATTGTCCTAATGGCAAATAGCAAATGGAGAAATATTTATTCAAGAAAAGCTACTAACCGTGGTCAGAACAGCAAGTGTGTGGTATCTGAATCATAATCCACTTCTCTCTCATA
The DNA here is from genome assembly GCF_048164855.1 of Canis lupus baileyi. Taxonomy (NCBI): domain Eukaryota; kingdom Metazoa; phylum Chordata; class Mammalia; order Carnivora; family Canidae; genus Canis; species Canis lupus. Next base: position 5,968,877 of record NC_132844.1, read on the forward strand.
CCCCTCTCTCAGTCCAGTGTAACAAAGTACCTACTCCTGGCAGGAGTAGCCAAGAAGACAGTGCTTTCCCTCTCTTCTCACTTCTCAGTCCAAGGCCACGGTTTCTGTTCAGAAGGTACAAGCATGACCAGAATGTCTTGTCCCCTCCAGCTCTGTGTTGCTGGATCTCTACTCCCAGGCAAGCCCCACTGAGATCAGGGTCTTCCTTCTTTCTTCTCGCAGCTCCTACTTGTAAAGTGGAGGCTCTACCCTAGCATAACTGGTCAAGAATACTGGGTCCCCACTGCCCTCACCCTAGCTCCCTCCTAGGATGAGTCAGATATAGTCATATAGCTGACTTCTTAACAGAAACAGTGGAGGCCACAAAGCTGTGGGATAACATGTTCAAAGCACTGAGAGGAAAAAAAAAAAGATGTCAGCCAAGAGTCTTATCTCTAGCATAACTATCTTTCAAAACTAACTTTCTCATGTGCATGTGTTCGTGCATACTTGCACTCTCTCTCTCTCTCAGAGTGTTATATTCTATAAAGTCTGAGCCAGTATCTTGATACTATGAATTTTTGCTCTAGAACTGACAAATACCCACTGTCTGTCTTGTTATTCTCAGATGACAAAAAAAGGAAACTGGTAATTGACTATATTAACATAAATGAACTAAAATATATAAGAGAAAGATGCCTCAAGGATTTTATGAGCCAGGCTACTGAAGAAAATATGCCATTAAAATAGTGAAAAATACTTGTATTTTAGAGATCCACAAAGCACAAAATGCTTTCTAAAAAAAAAAAAATGTTCATTTACTTCTTTCTTTGCCTTAGAAACTAGCAAAAATTCCCCCCATTAAAGATAAAGGACATAGGGATCCCTGGGTGGTGCAGCAGTTTGGCGCCTGCCTTTGGCCCAGGGCGTGATCCTGGAGACCCGGGATCGAATCCCACGTCGGGCTTCCGGTGCATGGAGCCTGCTTCTCCCTCTGCCTGTGTCTCTGCCTCTCTCTCTCTCTCTCACTGGGTGCCTATCATAAATAAAAAAAAAAAATAAAAAAATAAAAATAAATAAAGATAAAGGACATAGGAATAGGGAGGAAAGGCTGATGACAGTCACATTAAAAGGAAGTTAGAAAGAAAGTTATCTTTTTGGAAAGATAAAAGTAAAGCCCTCAGAAGCAGCATAAAAACACTCAAGGGCTTAAATAATAAATATTTCCAAAATGAATGAGTTTTCCTTTTATTCTTGTTATACTTACTTTTTATACAAAAAAATCTCTGCAATACTTTCTCAACCTACATTCCAACTGAATTTTAATCTTCTGTTTTTAGCTCAAGACTACTTATACCTTCTACCTTTCTCTTCATAATTTGAATAAAGGGAAGTAAATATATTGCACAAAAGAGACTCTTCTACTAGCATAAACGCCTTCAGCTTATTATATTTTTTTCTTCAGCTTATTATAAATGAAATTATTTTCTTCTTCCTTTTTACTACCAACAGGAATTGTCACTCTCTTTTTTAAAAGGTTCCAATCAAAGATAGCCAACAATTAAAAGACTCCAGGAAGGCAAAGACATCTGCCAGGAGTTAGCCTGTTCATCTCTTGAACACACTAAAATGAGAACAAGTTTTTTCATCTTCACTGCGTACTTCTGACCCCACACCAATTTTACTGAGTACTTCCAAGAAGCTAAGATGACAGTCATCAAGCAAAAGTGATTTCTCCCTCTTCAAGCACAGAAGGCTGTTTCCTTTGAAATGGACACCAAGCAAAGTATATAAAAAAGGACAATGTAAGAGGATGTAGTGGGAGTTCTGGTGGCTGGAAAGGACCCCACTAGCCCACCAACAGGGAAGAATGCAATATCCTTGCTTCAGGGGTCACTATGCCAGCTAGTCATTATCTTAAAAGCCTTCAGGGAGAATAGCACTCTGGCAGAGAAACATGAAAAACCTCTACAAGGTACCTTTGCACAACAGAGCCCTCGAGAACCAAAGTGACTCTCCAACACCAAATCTGAGGCTCACACTTTGTTGTTGTTGTCTTCCTTACTACCTTGGACCTGCAATCCATTTCTAAGGGTGTTGCTTTAAACAACAACTGAGTCCCTCACTTAGTCGGCTACAATGATATTTATTCTACATATGATATTTATTCCCCCTCAACATACTAGCAGCTTAAAAAAGTACCCTCCGACAGGTGACATAGGCAGAAAAAGGCCATAAACCAAAGCTATGTACCAAAAGGGGCTGGGATGGTCACAGAGCTAAGCCTAATAAAGACTACAGGTAACCAGGGCCACTTGGGTGGCTCAGTTGGTTGAGCATTCAACTTTGGATTTCAGCTCAGGTCATGTTCCTAGGGTTGTAAGATTGAGCCCTGCATTGGGCTCTGCACTGGATGTGGAGCCTGCTTAAGATTCTCTCTCTTCCTCTCCCTCTGCCCCACCCTGCTTCTCCCCATCTCTAAAAACAAAACAAAAACTACAGGTGACCAGCCATCAACTCCACCCATGTGCCCCAAGACCAGATAAAACAACTTTGGGAGGGATGCTCATGATCCCATCCAGTGATTTCCTAAACCTCCTGCTGGCCATCAAATAACAATGGAGCAGGTTAGAAATGTACAAGGTAGACAAATGTCCCATGTCTAGGGACCGGCAATGATCCATGAGCTTTTCATGGGTACCAAGCCCATGAAAAGAAGAGTAAATAAATTGAAAATAAGGGTTTAGAAACTTGAGAGCAATTTGAGATTGCTACAATCCAAGTGCCCGACCAATGAACTTGCCCTGAATAGGGTATAAGCTAGTTCAGGTATTACTAAGCTTGTAATTATAACATGCGATGTGTCACATGTGGTCCAGGCTGCAGACTAGTTATGTACAGTAGGAGCATGTGTTGGTCTATGACATATTGGTGGAAAAAATCTGGTCCATTACTACAGATAACTTAGACTCATTGCTCTTGATTCTTACAGATGATGAACTAAATTAACCATGATAACAGTCTAAAAACAATCCAGCAAAATACCATTCATAAATTAAGCATGCAGAAAAGTGAACCGAGAAAACATTTTGGCCACAGAATAGAGGACAACCATTCTAGTTATTTCCCATATGTACTATTCTGACAATCAGACAACATTTTTCAAAGACAGGCATTTTGTGTTTTGCTAGTAGGTATCCCTCATTGTTTCTAAGACAGTACTTAATAGACAATCACAGACTTTCATTTAACTCCCTATTTATTCTTCACTGATTCGAAACTTTATTTACATGGTTGGATGAGAATACATAAAATACATTTCCATAAAAATAATAAATCCTCACTTAGTACATTATTGTGTCACTTTACTGGTAGGTCAGTCTTTCAGTGGACTTCATTATCCAAGGATAGTCTCAATCTTCAGAGGCCTCTCACCATAAGAGAAATAGCTACCACAACACTTAAGAATGTCCTCCAGAAGAAACAAGATACCTTCAGCTCTCACCAAGGTTTATTAGTACTTGTGTATAGAATAAATACCTGGTTATAAACCTGCTTATCAATTGACAAAAATCAAACTTCTGGTTTTAGAAGTTTAGTTATCAATAGATTTAAAATGAGGCAAAGAATACTGTTAAAAGCAACTATGCCAAGAACAATGAAGGATGACTAAAGAACCATAAAAACAAAACAGTACAGCAGTCTAGAGGCCATTTAATGTAAAGGCAAACTGCCCAATACAACTCCAGAATACCCAAGGGCAGCTATTTTTAAACAGCTCAATAACTGATCTTCACTTCGTTACTCTTAATCATCAAGGAAGGTTCAATTTTGGATAATAAACCCTGGCTAATGAGGCATTCAATATAATATAACATATACCTTAGGAAATTTCTACTTTAAAAGTTATAATAAAGTATCAGCATTTAAAGAAAAAAGTTTAACTTAATAACCTAATAATACTGAAATTAAAACTTGCTAAATTTAAGAGACATTGCATTTCCAGGTTTTTTTTCTTTAATTTAAAATATATGAAATATATGAAACACTTAAGGTAGAACTTAATGCTTACAGAATTTATGGAATTTAAACACATGAATTCGCTTGACATACATCCACACTTATCTATAAATATATCTATATATATTTATAACCTCTATTGAGTTAACCTCTATTGAGGTTATAAATATATAAGCTCAATATACTTGTCAAGACTGAGCAGAAAATGTAGTAAAGAGGCCATTCCTAAGAAGAGCCTAAACACATCTACAACTCTTGACCTTCCCTGATGAACACCTAGACATAAAATGGACCTAAAGGGATTATACTGGAGAGTTATGAGAGCACATTGAGAAAAACTTCAAATACTGCAGAATATGAATATAACCAAAGTTTCAACAAATATGGAGTCATAGAATAGAAAGTGCTGATTAGAAAAATGTAAGAATTTGAAACTAAGCCCATATTAATTTTGTTAACATCTATAGATACCAATCACTCGGTTGACATTGCACACAGTCTGGCAGGTTTAAAATGTACAAAGATAAAATTGTTAAATCTCTTTAAAAAATTTCAGGCTCAAAAATAAGCCTCTGCCAACAGAGAAGCAGAGATACAATTGCCCTCTGCTTGAATGCCAAGGCCCCATGTGATCTGGCCCCACTCAACTACATGCCAACATTCCAGGAACCATGGACGTCTTCATGCCTGTGCCTCTGCTGTCATCCCTTCTGGGGTTCTCTCACCCCTTCCTCACATCCATCCAAATCTTATTCTATTCTACCTCTTATACAATCTCCACCCCACTTAACTTACCACTGCACACCTTGGCTCTTAACCGCAATCACGGAGTTATCTCGTGTGTATTTGTGTCTGTCCCTTATCCTAGTGTAGTCAGCCTAAGACTCTCAGGGACAGATCCATAGTACAGCAAGGACAGGCTGATTAACTCACTGCAAAGAGAGATGGTTTACACACCAGAACTGTAGGGCATCTCAGTACTGTCCCAAAGGTGGACAGCAGAATCCTTAAAAGACAAAACCAGGTCTGTATTTGTTTGTGAATAAACAAAGTAAAAGAGTCATTATTAGATTGAGGGAAGGATGGAATTTAAGTAAAATTTAAGTAGAGAGGTTCAAACCAAAGCAGAACTGTATATAAAGTGATCAACATCAAATCTGGACTCTGAAGCTGACTCAGGGTCCCATTTACTTTGAAAACAATAAAGTTAGCATAGCTAGAAACCCATTATCTGAAGCCCTCCATGTGAGTCGTAAGTCTAGATTGCTTCTCTGTGTGAAAGTTATTTTAGTCATCCAGGTAAGAGGGGGATATTTTCTCTCACTGATATAATTTTAAACAGCAAAGTTTCTAATAGTCTATAATTCTGGAGAATGAAGTTTTTCAGTGGGTAAGAAAGCAGTAGCCAAAGAAGAGGATTATGATACTTTATGCTGTTAGCATTTCCTTGGAAGAAATCCCTGTTCACTGTTAAATCAGTTATACCAGTATCTGTTTTCCAGTTGATGAATGGCGGGCAGATGTTTATAGTCCAAGCTAATTTTTTACTTTTTATTCTTCAACAAGCTATACAACAGACTTCTTAGAGGCCAAAAACTACTTTTATATTTATTCATAGCCTCTATGAAACTGAGCGGCACATACCAGATGCTATATAAAGACGACCTGATATCTGACTGATGGATAATGAAATTTTAAACAATCAAAACCACAGATAATGGGTTATAATTATAAAACCACATAAAACAATTTTTTAGTAGTCTATATAGGAAAAAAAAAGAGATAGTAAGAAGGAGGTACATTTCTTACCTACAACACCAAAAGCTGAAACAGCTCGAAATAACCCAGCAGATCCTTTCTGTCCCATCTTTGTTCTATTTCCTAGATCCAAGCGGCCAAGAAGTTCTCTCACTTCTTGTTGAGTATATACATGCTAAAAATAAGCAAATTTAATCTGTGAGGTTGTGCCTATTCTTAGGTTATTTATTGCCTGTAAGAATCACTAGTTATTTCGTAGAAAAGTACATAATAGTGCATAACTAAGCTATAATTTTAAAAAGCCAAAAAATTCTTTAACATTAGCAATTATGGGTGGTTATTTGATCACATATTGCTATAACAAAAAATTGTACCAAAACCTTATCTTCTGGGGCACCTGGGTGGCACAGTCAGTTAAGCATCCAATTCTTGGTTTTGGCTCAGGTCATGATCTCACAGGGGTTGTGGGGTAGAGCCCTGTGTCGGGCTCTGCACTCACTGTAGAGTCTGCTTCTGATTCTTTTTCCTTCCCCACTCACTCGCGCTCTAACAAATAAATAAACTCTTAAAAAAAAAAAAAAGAACTTATCTTCAAACCATACATTTAAAGGGTCATAGGAAAATTTCAAGAAATCTATGAACTCCTTAAAACCAGGTGCAAAGTTTTGATTGTACATACCAATGTGTATTTTTATGAGGCCCACAGCTTTTCTTAGCTTCTCAAAGAAATCCCTAATCAACTGCTCCCATCCCCAAAGAGAACCAAGAATCAATACATTATATTAATAAAAACTCCCAGAAAGGGGGGAGAATGAAGACCAACATTACTCATGAGTGCTGGAAATCACAATATATAATTTATCCAAAATTATTATAACATAGAAAATAGTTTGGTGAAGAACCTAGTGAAAATGGGTTGCAAGCTGTAGCCACCAACATATTTGAGAAACCAGCTATTGAGATGGATTCAAAATATTCACAGACGGAACTTCAATACAAAGGATAAGTTAAGTTCTCTCATTTGAAAAATTAAAATTAACTATTCAATACCACCATGCCATATTTCACTTCTAACTAACAGTCTCATGTTTTTGTGCTACCTGAATGAAGTGTATATTCCTGCTCTGGATAATATAACATATAGATAAGAATAGCTTAACATTTTTCTCATGCATATAGCAAGTCACCAGAAAATCACCTAGAGGTGATTTTTAGCAGCCTAATAAAAAGTCTGCAGCACAGATCCTCCCTGACTTCGTGTAGCTTCATATTAAAGCACAGTAATAAATAACCTCTTCAGTGTATGCAATATTAAAAATTAGATTAAATCCTTAAAATACCACTTCTTTAAGAAAATACACTCATTATCTTATCCAAAGAGTGTGCTTTGTAAAACAAATCAAAATGAAGGACAACATGTAGTTGCAGCATTCTTTGTAACATCTGTAATTCCTAGAAACCAGATTAGAGATTTAAATTCCAGCCAACCATGAAAAATAATTGTGATTGTTGGATGCCTAATTAAAAGAGAAAAAAAATATACCAATAAAAGCTGTGAGGATATTTCATATCCTTTAAACAACAGGTACAAAAGTCACAGTTTGTATTCAGGTTTCCAGGATACTTACCCTATCATCAATTATGACCAAATCTTTTGGTTCTGTTCTATCAATCTTTAAAACACGATATTTTGTTTCTGCATGATTGCTCCCAACTAGAAAGTATCTCTATAAATGAAAAGAAAAGTCATTAGTTTTTTTAAGACATTTTTCCTTATACACATTTTATAACCACTTTGGTTTCTGAAATTAAATACTGTAATAAGGTCAGGTTACATTCGAAAAGAAATATTTCTGTCAAATGTAACTGGCAGATTAAAGAAAGGCTGATTCTAAAAGGTCAATTTTAAAATTGAAATATTCTTAGTGATGTCATGATAAACATCGGTCTGGAATCTGAAATGTACCCAGTAACCCAGGTAAGATTAATTTAATTATACTATATAGAGATTAACCTAATTCCAAACTAGAGACTAAGGTTTAAATTTTGCCAGGAAGAAGCAACTCTAGTAAGAATCAGAAAGCTCAACATATAATCAGGAATGCTTGGACAATTATAGCAATGAAAATACTGAAATTTTATCAAATAAATCTTTATAAATTTTCTGTAAAACATTGAAAATGACTTTTATATAGCAATAAAAACCCCAAAGTCCTATAAAAAGATTCAAATGAGTGTTAGTTTCCCAAATGGCTTTTTATAGATAAGCTACAGGAAATAATTAATATTCTTTCTTTCCTGAATACTCCCGTGGTGCATTATACCTGACCGCATTAGTCTTCTTAAACACTAAGAATAAAATTAATAATTAAAATATTTTTTAAAATCATAAATTTAAAGAAAGTGTTTTTAAGAAAACTCAAACAAGGTGGGTAATTTTTAAGAAAATAAGTAAAACCCAATAGGAAAAATACAAAAAGATATTTTGCTCTAAAATGTCCTTGAAAGTGGCACACTTTTTTTGACATAGTAAAAATTGAGAAAACATTGCTATACTCAACTGGCATCTTACCATCTTATGGGTCAGATAACATTCTGATACACAAAACAATTTAATAACAAGTAAGATCCTCTAGATTAATGGCCAAACAGAAATATACAGACCATGGGAATTCAGAGCAGGAAAGGTTAATGTGTGGTACTACAGGTACATAAAATGTCAGAGGAATCAGGACTTGAATTGAGCTTTAAAGGATGGGTAAGGGCAGCCCAGGTGGCTCAGCGGTTTATTGCTGCCTTCAGCCCAGGGTGTGATCCTGGGGACCGGGGATCGAGTCCCATGTCGGGCTCCCTGCATAGAGCCTGCTTCTCCCTCTGCCTGTGTCTCTGCCTCTCTCTCTGTGTGTCTCTCATGAATAAATAAATAAAATCTTTAAAAAAAAATAAAGGATGGGTTAGATTTTTAAAAGTAGGATTTTAGTGTCTATCAGAATATGAGCTTGGTTACATTGTTGTAACTTGGTTTTATTGATGTAACACTAGATCTGCAGAAATAGGTGGAGTTTTTGTTATTAAGTATACATCCATTTACAAAAGTCTGATCTAGACTTCCAGGCTATACAGAACAAAACTCTACTTTAAAAGATGATTGGTTCTGGGGGCATATGCCCCAGTCCCTGCACCACCCTGCTAATGCCTGGACAGGGAGAAGGGGAGAGGGGTGGTGTCTGTAATTACTAAACATGAATTCAATTAAAAGATGACTGATTACCCCAATCTTAAGAGGAAAGCTAGCCAAACAAATGGAACCCCTTATCTCCTAGGAGGGTTAAGGTCTAAATGACACTGCCAGTTATAATGAGGTAGAACTAGAGCAATGTTAATAAAAATTAGTAAACTAACTGGAAACACCCAGTGATGAGGACTTGATGCACTGGTGGAGCAGTCAGAAGGGTAAGGACAATGAGAAGGAGATCAAAGATTCTCAGCCTGGCCTCAGCTAATCCCTGTCCCTGAGACCCTGCCCCTCACTGAATGAAAGGGGGTGGTAATCAATTTAATAAAATTAACTTTTTTAGGGTGGTGTGTAAACTATACATGTTTGTTAGCAGAGAAGGGAGTCACCTTTTTGAGGACTTGAGGAAAACAGTCCCCACCAGAGGAAAGAGCAAGTGCAAAGACCTGAAAGGGAAGCAGTTTGGTGAGTTTTTTAGAGAAATGAGGTTGAGCGAGAAAATGCTCACAGAAAACCTAACACAATGAATGGTGTTCAACACAAAGAAGGCACTCAATGACTGTTAGTTCCTTTTCTCCCCTTTACTTTTTGAGATATTAGTGAATCTATGCCATTGCATTTAGAGATAGAAAAACAGAGGGGGGGAAAAGAGTCCTCTGGAGAAAGAAAAACAGATATTGGACCAGAATGGAGCCAGAATGGGAGAATGCACAAATCTATTAGTCATCAGTCTTTGTCCTCAGGAGAGAAGAGCATGCAAATTAACAACCATGAATAGTGTGCTGTAACAGACAGATGAACCGGATGATGACAACACAGGAAGGGCAGGTCATTGTGGGGAGGGTGAGAGCAAGTGATCCAGAGGATGGTGTCCTGACGCTGAGTTTGGCCTTGAAGGACCTCTCAAAAGAACTCCATGTACAGAGCCAAGATAAGATGATTGATACCCACCATGTCCACCTGCAACAATCCTCTCTCATCACCTGCTCCTTCCCAAAGCACGTATATCTATAGCACTTACTTCTGAAGGCCTTATCTAAATTTATTTAGGACATGTTTGCCCCCTTCACTTAATTATAAGCCCTGGGGAGACTAGGGCTGACTCCCTATCCTCTGTGGTTGCTACCTCTGTTCTGGTAGCACAGTCGGGTTCCACAGGCATTGGGTAAAGTATTAGGTAAAAGAACACTACCTACTGGGGATCCCTGGGTGGCTCAGCGGTTTAGCACCTGCCTTCAGCCCAGGGCGCGATCCTATGGTCCTGGCATTGAGTCCCACATCGGGCTCCCAGCATGGAGCCTGCTTCTCCCTCTGCCTATGTCTCTGTGTCTCTCATGAATAAATAAATAAAATCTTTTTTTAAAAAAGAACACTACCTACCACAAACGAATCATTTAATTTTCCAGGTAACTTTCTACAAGGTTTACACAAACCCATCCTCTTTGGGTAAGTCAATCTCTCAGTAAGGAAGCACATCATAGTTTTAAGGGAGGTAAAATTCCAGAATGAAATTCCTAAAATTTTAATAGATCCTAGAAAATGTAAAGAGTAATTGCAATAGGACTGTGAATTGGCAGTTTGTCATTAAGACGGATGTAACTCCTAAGTGCTAGTGGGCAAATGCCTTAATGGCCCTTAGAACACCCACATGGGAGGGCAGATCTACATCTCCCATATCCAGACTCTTCCGAAGACTCTTGAAGCAGAGGAACCAACAGCCAAAATTCGCAGAATTTACAAACAGATCTGAGTGGGGAAAAAGAAACAGGGAGCAGTATATCTTTCCACATTCTCTCTTCTAAAGTGGTCCAAGAATCCTAAAAATGTTTTGTGCAGAGAAAAGCGACCTCATGTGGAGCCTGTTAATGTGAGAAAGAAAACCACTGCTCTCTCATTTGCCTTGCTGTGGATAGAATCACTTGCCTGCACTGCCCTCTTGTGGGCAGTTAAGCCATCAACTTTTACACCAATTTTTTTTTTTTTTTTTTTAAAGAACATAATCCAATTACTTTTGTTTGAGCCTGGGTGGTATGGACTGCAGGGAATCAGGTTTGAGGGGAAAGACTTCTGGTTACACCATTCCCAAAGAGATCAAGTGAGAACTTCTGAGACCAGAGCTCAGAGGAGAGATCTTAAGAGTGTGTCAGCAGCACATACATGGCCTTTAAAGTCATAGGACTGGATTAAACCTAGTATGGTTTAATCTCCTAGTATGGAGAGTGAAAATAGAGATGGAGCCCCAAAGAAAACTAGCCTGAAGCACTCTATATAAAATTATTCAGAGGCTGGATACAGAGAAATAACTAGCTTAGAAGACTGAGAAAAAAGGCCAGTGTTTTCGGGGGAAAAACAAACAAACCAGGACAGCATGATTCATCAAAGCAAAGGGAGGGGATCATTTGGAAAAGGAGGGAGCAGTCACACCATTATCAAATGCTGCTGAGATTGGCACAGCCGCTCTGGAAAACAGTATAGAGGTTCCTCAAAAAGTTAAAAATAGAGCTACCCCATGACCCAGCAATTGCACTACTAGGCATTTATCCAAAGGATACAAACATAGTGATTTGAAGGGATATGTGCACCCCAATGTTTATAGCAGCGATGTCCACAATAGCCAAGATATGGAAAGGGCCTCGATGTCCATTGACAGATGAATGGATAAAGATATGGTATGTATTATATATATATGTATATATAATACATATATATATACAATGGAATATGACTCAGGCATCAAAAATGAAATCTTGTCAGTTGCAATGACCTGGGTGGAACTAGAGGGTATGATGCTAAGCAAATAAGCCAGTTAGAGAAAGACAAATATGGTTTCATTCACATGTGGAATTTAAAAAACAAAAGAGATGAACATAGGGGAAGGGAAGGAAAAATAAAATAAGATAAAAACGGAGGCAAACCAGAAGAGACTCTTCACTCCAGGAAACAAACTGAGGGTTGCTGGAGGGGAGGTGGAGGGGGGAAAGGGTAACTGGGTGATGGGCATTAAGGAGGGCATGTGATGTAATGAGCACTGGCTATTATATGCAACCGACAAGTCACTAAATTCTACCCCTGAAACAAATAATACACTATATGTTAACTAAATTGAATTTAAATTAAAATTTTTAAAATATTTTACTTATTTGACACAGAGAGAAAGAGAGATAACAAGCAGGGGGCGGGCAGGCAGAGGGAGAGGGAGAAGCTGGCTCTCCACCACAGTGTGGGGCTGGAGCCCAACACGGGGCTCAATCCCAGGGTCCTGGGATCATGACCTGAGCTGAAGGCAGACGCTTAATTGACTGAGCCACCCAGGCGCCCCTAAATACATGTTTTAAAAAAAGGAAATGAAAGAGAGAAAAACAAAAACAAAAAACTGCTGCTGAGAGGTCAAGGAAGACAAGGACACAGAAGTGCCCAGGGAGTCCGATAATAGGATCTTGTGAGTGGCCATTCTGTGCACAATCTCGGTGATGTGGTGGGGGCAAAATCCACAACACAGCTGTTTGAAGAGCAAATGAATAGTCTTCTGTTAAAGATGAAAAAGTCAATACCTCTGTTTCTCCCAAACACCTTACTAAAATTACAGTAAAGGTTTTTATGTTCTTTTTTTTTTTTTTTTTGTAGACATAAGCCCTAAGGGCAAAGAGAAGAGTGGAGATAGCAACAAAAATCATTTGAAACTGAAAAGCGTCCCCAAGAAAGCTGAATTCTAAGCTGGCAGTGGGGAAGTCAAGAAACAATCCAATTTATACCAGAGAACCTCCAAAAGCTGTGGAAATTTGTGGCGTCTATTATCTCTGGAGAGAGGAGTGTAACATTTCAGGAAATTGAAGATAAAAAGAAGATAGCTCAAGCTTCTAAATAGGAAAAAAAAAAGAACAGGCTTCAAACCAAAGATCAAGAAGGGAGTAATATTAGAAATCCTCAACAGCAACACCAGAAGACGGGTTGCTTTCCCATCAAAATCCTAAGGGAAAATGCATTTCAATCTCTAATTCAACATTAAATCTGTCAATCAGGGCAGCCCGGGTGGCTCAGTGGCTTAGCACCGCCTTTGCGGGGCTCAGTGGTTTAGTGCCGCCTTTGGCCCAGGGCCTGATCCTGGAGACCTGGGATCAAGTCCCACGGGCTCCCTGCGTGAAGCCTGCTTCTCCCTCTGCCTGTGTCTCTGCCTTTCTTTCTCTTTCTCTCTCTCTTTCTCTCATGAATAAATAAATAAAATCTTAAAATAAATAAAAATAAATAAATCTGTCAATCAAATGTGAGGATGGGATAAGGCCATTTTCAGAACGCACAGGCTCAAAAAAAGTACTGCCCATGAACCCTTTCTCATGAAGCAACTGGAGGAGGTACACCACCAAAATGAGGACATAAATCAAGAAAGAGGAAGATGCAGGACCTGGGAAAATAAGGAAATCATCACGAGAGAGGCTCTCAGATGATGTGAAGGGAGATCCCAGGTAGCAACTGTACTGCCTTGGGAGCAATCAGCCCAGATTTGAGCCACTGCTTGGAGAAGATAAAACCGATAAGAATACCCACGCCCCTCCCTCCCTACTGTGTGTGAGTGTGCTGAGTGTAGATTTACATGTCAGAGAAACTTGGGGTTAAATTCCCTGCAGGTCCTTAGTAAGAACTAGGAATTGTGGGAAGAAGGAAAGACCATCTCCAGGACTGACAGTCTGAAGTTCAAACAATGAAAAAGGAGATAAATGCCCAAAAGCAAGTGGGAAGGAACAGATGAGGGCAATAACTGAAGTGTACAGGATTTCCATAAATCAGGCACGTGCCAGATGGACTGCCCGAGTGCACATGCGCACACAGGTCCGTATGACTCAACACTGCTGGGGAAAACATTTGTGTGTGTGTTTGTATGTATGCTGGAGGGGAGCTGGGGTTGGCAGGAATTGGGGTAGAGAAATAAAATACCCTGAGAAAGCTTCATTTAAATGCCCGGTAAAGTTAGAAGACGAACTGAGCTGGCCCTCTTTGGAAAGAGAAGTATCACTTTTGAAGAAAAAGTTTAAAATTTCAATATGTAGTTTTAACAGCAGTGACTTAGTATGAAGATGAATGTGTTTCTAAAATATATACATGAACTGCAAATGGAATATAACAGGTAATCCATTTAACAGGAAATTCAGTATCTACTAACATTATTATCTCCTTTTATAATGACAGGCTAATCAATCACTCACTTTTCATCTGAGGGAAGAAAATCAGCTTTCTTCAAAGAGAGGTTTAGGTTGCCTGACAGCTTCAATTAAAGTTAAACTTCACTTGAACTTTTGGAATAAAGGTATTATTTTTAAAGATCATCATGAAGTTACTTCTCACAATCTAACGGTATTGTGGGCCTGCCTCTTCACCTACTCCAGCAACCCCACAATCAGTACCGCAGCACGAAAGAAATGAGCCACTGACAGTCAAAAAGGAGGTCTCTAAGTTCACTCTTCACAGCTTCAGGGCTTTACTGATGGTGAAGCTTTAAATCCCATGTGGAAGTAAGTGGAAACCCCATCTTCGAAATCAGCTATAATCACTATGCTTCTCTCTCCCATTTAATATCCTGTGGTTTCCTGCCCTAATCCCTTATACTGCTCTGTCCTGTTCCCTCATTATACAAACTTAGGCTAACATCCAGGCTAATGAAGCTGCATTCTTCATGATGTGGTTCTTACTTATTTTATTCTATTTTGTATGATGGGGTGGGGGGGACTTCCTTAAAGCCTTTGGAGCAAAGTAGAAATTAAATAAACCCACACCTACATACATAGGTACTAACAATTTTGAGCTAGAGAGTAAAGAACACAGCCTCAGCCTGTGTAGGGGTGAAGACACAAAAATCCACCACACTTCTGCTCAGCTACCAACTTTAAACTCAACTAGTATATGTTAATTTGCCATAAAATGATCACTTATGGAAATGGTAAGACCTCTAGGGCATTATATATTAAGCAAGGGCTATAGATTGGAAATCACCTAAAGTAAACTGCAGTTTCCTCCAGCATAACTTTAGCCTGTTAAATCTGTGGACAACTCCTAGTTGTACTGCGCTATGCGAGCAGTCGGGCTGGATGTGACCTTAGTTTACCTGTAGGTCTGGGTCGTAGCACAGACAAGGGCCAGGGCATCACCACAGGAGCCAAAGGGCAGCATGAGGGTGCTGGGCACCAGAGAGAACAGGTAAGTTTTGGGAGGAAGCAGACCTTTCACAAGGCAGAACTACACCTTCTGCATGCTATCTACCAACTTACTCCCCCTTTCCTCTCCAGTTACCCTTCTAAATGAAGGCTCAGGGCAAGAGGCAGCCCATCTTGTCCACTCTCTTTTGTTCCCCTAATTCTTTCGTAATCAGTTAATACACTCCCATCAACCAAAATAACAATGCGCTTATTCTGAGTTATATACTTGCCAACGATGACTTTTGTCAATCTTTCACATCTTTGCCATTTCGACAGGTGAAAATAGGAATCTATTTTCATTTTATTGCTTTAATTATTAGCAAGGTGTATTACCTTTTTATATTCATACTTCTTTTGTCAGATTATCTATTCATATCCTTGTCCTTTTTGGGGAGTGTTTTATTTTTCAGAATGATTTCCAAACCCTTTGTATATAGGAACATACTGCTTTATTTGGTGCTCAGGCTACTAATATTTTCCTCATAGTCTTTTGACTCTTCTATTTACACTTTCAGTTTTAAATGCTCTCTATTAGAAAAGAAAAAAAATCTCAGTGATCTAAATTTCTACCTTATAAAGTTAGAAACAGGTCAACTGATTAATCCCCAATCCACAAGAGGAAGAAAATAATAAGCCTAAGAACAGAAACTGATTAAATAAAAAGCAACAACAAAGAAAATTAACTAAATCAAAAGCTGATTCTTTCAAAAGAGTACTAAAATTGATAAATGCCTAGCAAAATGGATCAATAAAAAATGAGAGAGAACACCAAATACCAGTATCAGGAACAAAAGTGAGAGTTTTACTACAAATCCTACAGACATAAAAAGTTTAATAAGAGGGGCACCTGGGTGGCCCAGTCGGTAAGTGTCTGCCATTGGCTTAAGTCCTAATCCCCTGGGATAGAGCCCCACATCAGGTTTCCTGCTCTGCGGGGTGTCTGCTTCTCCCTCTCCCTCTGCCCCCCACCCCCCACTTGCACACACTCCCTCTCTCTCTCAAATAAATAAAATCTTTAAAAAATAATAAAACAAAAAATTTTAACAAGAGAATATTATGAACAACTTGACGCTAATAAATTCAACAACTAAAATGATAATGGACAAACTTCTTGAATAATACAATTTATCGGGATGCCTGGGTGGCTCAGTGGTTGAGCGTCTGCCTTCAGCTCAGGGCATGATCCCAGGGTCCCGGGATCAAGTCTCACATCTGGCTCCTAGTATGGAGCCTGCTTCTCCTGCTCTGCCTCTCTCTCTGTGTCTCTCATGAATAAATAAATAAAAATCTTTTAAAAAGAAAAAAGAAAAATACAATTTATCAAATGTGATTCAAGGAGCACCTGGAAATATGCATGACCCTACAGCTGCTATAGAAATTGATGATCAAAATCTGTCCCACAAAGCAGCCCCAAGTGCCTTCAGTGGTAAATTCAAGCAAATATTTAAATAAAGAAATAAATGAAACAAAAGTGCAAAGAAGAAAATCTTCTTGTAGTAGGTCATGGGCATGGAATTTCATTTTATATAAAATTAATTATACACATTAGAAACATCTTAAAAATTCAAATATTAATAAATCTTCATTTTAAATAATTTTAATTTATAGAAATATTTCAATTAAAATAATAACCTCACAATTTCAAAAAAAGATTCAATATTACTAAGATTCAGTTCTCCCCAAATGGATCTATAAATTCAATGAAATCCAAATCACAATCCCAATAGGCTTATTAGAAATTGACAAGCTGATTATAAAATTCATATGTAAACATATAAGATCTAGAGTAGTCAAAACAACTTCAGGAAAGAATGAAGTTGGAAAGCTTACACTTCCTGATTTCAAGACTTCTTATCAAACTGTAATAATGAAGATAAGGTGGTAATGCCATAAAGAAAAATAAATTGATCAACAGAACAAAATAGAGTTTAAGAATCAACTCACATAGGGCAGCCCGGGTGGCCCAGCGGTTTAGCGCCACCATCAGTCCAGAGCCTGATCCTGGAGAGCTGGGATCAAATCCCACATGAGGCTCCCTGCATGGAGCCTGCTTCTCCCTCTGCCTATGTCTCTGACTCTCCCTCTCTCTCTCTCTCTCATGAATAAATAAATAAAATCTTAAAAAAAAAAAAAAAGAATCAACTCACATTTATCCAACTAATTTTTCACAAGAGTACCAAAGAAATTCAATAAAGAAAGAGTGAGATTTTCAACAAACGAGGCTGGACAACTGATGCATGGAAACTCAAGCCCTGTTGCCAGCCTCCAAGAACCTTTAATGATCCTCATCTCCTGGTATTCATGCCTTTTTATACTCCTTGCCCACAAACAGGGCTGACCTGCATAACCAACAGAATATTAAGGAAACAGTGGAATGTGAATCCTGAGGATAGATCACAAAAGACATCCTTCTTTCTCTTGGATGTCTGGGTAAATCCAGCTGCCACATCATAGACACTAAAGGAGTCCTATGGAAATGCCCATGAGGTGAGAAACTGAAGCCTCTAGTCAACACCCAGCTGAACTTGCCAAGCATGTGAGTGAGCTACCTTGGAAGTAAATCCTCTAGCCTAGTCAACCCTTCAGATGACTGTAGCCCAGATGACACCTTAACTGCAATTTCATGAGACCCTGAGCCAGAACCACTCAGCTAAGTCCTTCCCAGACTCCTGATCTACTGAAAATATGTGAAATATGAAATATTTATTGTCGTCTGAAGCCACTAAGTTTTGGAGCAATTTGATACACCACAAGAAGTAATACAACCACATACAAAATTATTTTAATATAAAACTCACCCCTAAATGTAAAAGTTAAAAGTATAAATATTTTAGAGAAGCCATGGAAAAATATCTTTGTGCTCTAGAAATAGGTAAAGATTTCTTAGAACACAGAAAGCAGTAACCACAAATGAAAAACTTGATAAATTAGACTTCATTGAAATGAAAAACTTTTGCTCATCAAAAGATCATTAATACAATACGTACATTTATCAGATCATCACATTGTATACCTTAAATATCTTACAATTTTATCAGTTATGCCTCAGTAATACTGAAAAAAATGAAGAAAATGGAGTAGGCAAGCCACTAACTGAAAGAAAATATTCACAAAACATGTATCCCAAAGACTTCATTCCAGAATATATAAAAAACCACAAATCAAAAATAAAGAGGGATGCCTGGGTGGCTCAGTGGTTGAGTCACCCAGGCGTCTGCCTTCAGCTCAGAGCATGATCCCAGGTCGGGGAATCGAGTCCCACATTGGGCTCCCTGTGCGGAGCCTGCTTCTCTCTCTGCCTTTATCTCTGCCTCTCTCTCTGTCTCTCATGAGACAGACTTTTTTTAAAAGTCTTTTAAAAAAATAAACAAATAAAGAGACAAACAATCCAATTATTTTTAAGTGGGCAAAAAGACTTTGACACTTCATAAAGGAAGATGTAAAAACCGCCAAAAAGCACGTGAAAAGATGCTCAGTATCACTAGTCATTAAGGGAATGCAAATCAAAACCATAATGAGATACAGGCACAAGACTAACTAAAACTAAAAAGACTGACAACACCAAGTGCTGACAAGGATTTGGAGCAATAGGGATTTTCATACCTTGCTGATGGGAGTGTAAAATGATACGACCTTACATCACCTCTGTGACTAGCAATTTCATTCTTAGGTATTTACCAAAAGAAATGAAAACTTACATCCACAAACATGCTTATTCAAGAATGTCCACAGCTGGCTTATTGACAACAGCCTAAATATGGAAAATGGTCTAAATCAATAGGGAAAATGGATAAACGAACTGTGGAATATGTACACAATGGGCTACTACTCAATAATAAAAAGGAGCAAACTACTGATACAACATGGATGAACTTGAAAGACATGCTGAGCAAAAAGAGCGAGGCTCAACAGAATATGTACTATATAAATCCACCCGTATGAAATTTTTCAGTAGGCCTATCTAATCTAAGGTTAAAAAGGAGAGAATATCAGTTGCCTGTAAGGAAAAGGAGACAATTGACTGAATAGGGACACAAGACAATTTTCTGGGGCAAAACAGTGGTATGGTTAACATATGTGTGTAACTTCTTGTCTAAATTCTACAGATAAGATTTGTGCATTTCAATTTATGTAAATTTTAAAGAAAAAGAATACTTTGAAATAAGTGGTGAATGGGGAGCAGAATGAGTTATAGCTAATAAAGATAATTCGGGAGGCGCCTGGAGGCGTAGTCAGTTGAGTCTGACTTTTGGTTTCAGCTCAAGTACTGATCTCGGGGTTGTGAGATCCAGCCCCGCATGGGGCTCTGTACTCAGCATGGACTCTGCTTAGGACTCTCCCTCTCCCCATCCCCACTACATGCTCTCTCTCTCAAAAATAAATAAATAAATCTTCTAAAAAATTAAAGGTAATCTTGGAGCTGGTGATGGATATGTGGGAGTTTATTAAACTATTTTGTTTATTTTATATTTGTTCAAAATTTCCATAATAAAAAAGCTAAAAACAAACCAAAAAACCCCAAAGACACACAAACCACAAACCCAATGTTCTAAACTCTGTTTCATCAGGAATACAATTACTCCGTCAAGTAGCCATAAAAGTTTCTAATCACTGACTCCCAGTTTCTAGAAGTAATCTGTCCCAGTCCAGTTACAAACTCTCTATGCCTGGCATCAGGTATCAGACCACACTCCCAACAGCATTGTCCTCTCCGCCTCATTCTTCTCTTCACTGAATAATAGTGAATAATAGTGAGAGCAGTAGTAATAGGATTTACTTCTTCAAGGTTTTATGAGAATTAAATAATAAAATATATGTAGAGTATTTTGACCAGTGGCTGGCATAGAAGTTCCATAGGCATTAGCTATTATTCTCATTAATACAACCTGCTACAGTTTCTTTTTTTTTTTTTAATTCCTAGGATCTATTTAGTGGCCAGTAATTTTATGCTTTTTTCTGAGCTATTTATGTCCCTTAAACTTTGAGCTTATTACTCAAATAAATCTCTCTACTTAAATGTTTAAGTCAAATATATAAAAAAGAATCACATACTTTACTGATGAGGAAACCAAGGTTCAAAGATTAAATGCAGCAGACATTTCTCAAGGTGATTGCCCCGGGCCAACCATTCCTGGAAACAAAGTTAGTACTGCCAGACGCCATTCTGGCCGTGATATTTGTCCACTTGGGGGCGGATTCGCAACCATAGCTGAGTCAATCAGATTCCTTCTTCTAGTACCTATGGTATGTCCTTGGCAGCACTCTGAATGGGTTCTCTAACCCTGCTGCCTTGTTCCTGCCTTTCCAGAAGCTGGGCAATTAGCTCTTCCAGCGATTCTATGCAATGGCTCCGCCAGCACCCTTCTGATAAAACTCATCTTTTATCTCTAAACTGGCTGGAGTTAGTTTCCATTGCTTAGAGGACTGAGAGGGGTAACAACCAAGTTCTAGAACACACATTTCTTCATGTTAGACACTCACAACCAGTATCCACTGGAAGCCTACTGTTTGCAAGGCACTGTACCAGATCTGTGCTATGAGGACCAGCAGGTTATGACAGGAAAGGGGTGGGCCTTTACAAAGAGAGCAGCAGCAGAAAATACTCTGGGTGGGTGAAGGGAACTGAAAGCAATACAGTTCTACTGCAGAACAAGGCCCATAAAGGCACAGAGGTAATCCTCAGTAAATAGGTGTTGAGTTGATATTAAATTAGATATAAAACCAGACAGGTTTGGAACAAATCACATATGGCTTTGAATGCCAAACTAAGAGATTCAGCATCTACTGTCTTCAAATGGGGGTTGCTGAGCCCCCCTTAAGATTTCTTTTTTTTCCATTTATTTATTTATTTATTTATTTATTTATTTATTTATTTTTATTGGTGTCCCCTTAAGATTTCTAAGCAGAAGAGCTCCATAATACAAGTAGTGCTTTTGTGGTTTTTTTTTATTATTTTACTTATTTACTCATTCATTCATTCATTCATTCGAGACACAGAGAGAGATTGAGAGGCAGAGACACAGGCTGAGGGAGAAGCAGGCTCCATGCAGGGAGCCTGACGCAGGACTTGATCCCAGGTCTCCAGGATCACGCCCTGGGCTGAAGGCGGCGCTAAACTGCTGAGCCGTAGTGCTTTTGAAAGAACACTAACATACATCTCAGCCAGTCCTAATAAATACTCAGCTTACAAATGGGATGAAGTTTCTGTGTTTTAAATATAGTATTTATGTTTCTAACCAGGGACATTTTATCAGCACACTACAGAAAGCAGAAGGTTTTGTTTCAATGTCAAAATACGTCTGTACGACTGTCCTCAGAGAACAACTGAAGATATCTATGAATATTAGATAATTCCATCTTCTGGGCTGGATCTAATCAAATGAAGTCGTCAACAAAAATTAATTTACGGTCAGCAATGTTTCTCCACTAATTGTGACCTGAGGCAGATGTGCTATTGGCACCGTGTTATAACCAAGAAACTGTTAGGTACCTACTTTACGCAATGGAAGAGAGCCCAAGTTCCACTGAATATGCCCCATAAAACACTCTACGGCACAACAGGAAGGCTCCTGGCATATGCATTCTTATTAGCATGCAGTGTAATTTTAAACACAGATCCTAACATCACCATGACCTCAAATCAGAAAGGCTACGCTTTATTTTCCAACCACACAAATGACAAAGTATGTACTTCTACAGGCACACTTCCATAAATCTTAGGGAAGTAGACTCTAAACACAAAAACGTATCTTATTCTACTACTAAGTTGTTGACACGGCAATTCAAAGTAATGAAACAAAAAGTGCTGTAAAACAGTCCAACGAAAAGCAAAATAATGTTATCCACACAGATGTCTTTAAACAAAATAAATTTTCCTTCCCTTTCCAATAAGGAGAACCAAGTATTTTAGCAATAAAAGGGCACATTATTGGGGATCCCTGGGTGGCTCGCCAGCTGAGTGTCTGAGTGTCTGCCTTTGGCCCAGGGCGTGACCCCAGGGTCCCAGGATCCAGTCCTGCATCGGGCTCCCTGCAGGGAGCCTGCTTCTCCCTCTGCCTGTGTCTCTGCCTCTCTCTGTGTGTCTCTCATGAATAAATAAATAAAATCCTTTAAAAAGAAAAAAGGCACATCATTAACAGCAATCCTAGTGATTGGTATGCCGCGGACTATGAACACACACAAGTTACCCATTCAAAAGTCAAAAATATTTTTTTCATACTCTTGCCTGTACTGTAAGCAGAGAACGGCAGACCGCTAATGGACTTTCTGAAAGTTTTGTTTTGTTTTAATCTGAAAGTTTTCTTAAAAGAACCCAGTAACTCGTTCAGAACTTCGTGAACAGTTTCCGAGATGCCACAAGCACCTGTTTCCAGCGTGTTCCAAGCGTGACTCTTCCGTGGAAGCACGGACAAGCCAAAGCAGCAGTGCCCTGGGTGCGGGGACAAGGCGAAGCTCCCTCAGACTCCCGCCCAAGGCTGGGATTAGGGGCCCGGGGAGGGGGGATGCTGGGATTAGGGACCCGGGGATGGGGGGATGCTGGGATTAGGGACCCGGGGAGGGGGGATGCTGGGATTAGGGACCCGGGAGGGGGGGATGCTGGGATTAGGGACCCGGGAGGGGGGATGCTGGGATTAGGGACCCAGGGAGGGGGATGCTGGGATTAGGGACCCGGGAGGGGGGATGCTGGGATTAGGGACCCGGGGAGGAGGGATACTGGGATTAGGGACCCGAGGAGGGGGGATGCTGGGATTAGGGACCCGGGGAGGGGGATGCTGGGATTAGGGACCCGGGGAGGGGGATGCTGGGATTAGGGACCCGGGGAGGGGGGATGAGGGATTAGGGACTGGGGGGGGGTTGCTGGGATTAGGGACTCGGGGAGGGGGGATGCTGGGATTAGGGACCCAGGGAGGGGGATGCTGGGATTAGGGACCCGGGGAGGGGGGATGAGGGATTAGGGACTGGGGGGGGATGCTGGGATTAGGGACTCGGGGAGGGGGGATGCTGGGATTAGGGACCCGGGAGGGGGATCTGGGATTAGGGACCCGAGGAGGGGGATCTGGGATTGGGGCCCCGGGGAGGCTGATGCTGGGATTAGGGATGCTGCACCGCCACACCCCCCCGCCCCGCGTCGCGCCCCACTGCGCCCCGCCGGGAACTTACAGCTCTGGTCTCATACAGAACCAGCTTCTGGACGGAGCTGATGATGGGGGCGGCGGCCGTGGGCATGGTCGGAGGAAGGGGGGGCTCCCCTACAGGGCACCAGGCCGCGGCCCAGCTGCGGCAGCCTCCAGACTGCCCCCCGGAGGCCCGCGGAGAGGACACCTCAGACCCCCGGCCTCCAGCCGGGCAAACACCCCTCGGGCACCACACAAACAGAAGACCGGGGCCCAGCTCAGGTGCTTCCGGATCCCCGCTCCCCACCTCCAGCCAAGCCCCGCCCCGGGCACGTCGGGGGCGGGGCTGGAGGATCTACCATAGAGAGGGCGTGAAGAGGCTCCCGGAGCCTGCGTGCTGCCGAGGCCGGAAGCCAAGGGCGCCATTTTGGATGCGGGCAGGGGGGGAAAGTGGGCGGGGTTAAGGTCCCGCGGTTAGCGTAGGCTCTCCTTTATCTGGTCCTCCTCCTTTGGAAAGGGGGACGGTTTGATGGGTTGGTTCTTTTGAAGCATTTCTCCGAATTGTAGCTAGGTCCATTCGAAACTGTTTTTTGTTTTTTGTTTTTGTTTTTTCCCTGCCTACCTCTGCCTTTTATTGTCCTGGAAGCCTATCTGATAGCCCTTCCCCGAGAGTCGGTGTCTTTCCCCTGGCATCTCTTTGTTACCCTGAAATTTCAACCTGGATGAAAATCAACAAAATCCATCGTGTCCTGAAGTTGTGTGGTTCAAGGAATTTTTTTTTTTTTTAGCTCTTAGATCATTTTTTTTTAGATCATCTTTTAAAAAAATTTTTTTAAAAATCACCTGAAGTTGCACAATTTGGGCGGAACTTGCCACATATTTGTGGCTGAGACGGGCCATTTGTAAATTCTACCGATGGACTGCCGAGTGTAGCGCGCCGTGCGGGTTAAAATTAGGTTTCTCCCATCGGATGTGTGTGAACTTGGTGGGTGGGGTACATACCCTCTCTAATCATCACCTTCTCTGTTTGTGAAAAGGAATGTGTTACAAAGTTAGGAGCGAAAGTGAATAGGTAAGACTCTAAGAAATGAATGAATGCCAGCCCCGCCTCCCGAGGCGGAGTCTCCCAAGAGGCCCTGCGCCGTGCACCTGCGGGGGTTTCCTAGGCAACCGGTGCACCTACCGCGGGGCCGGGGAGTTCTGCGGGGCCGGGTAAGTGGGGGTCCTCGCCCCCGCCCCCAATTCCGTCTGTATCAGTTGAGTGCACTCTCACCTCCTGCAGGGACCGCAGACCAATTCCTTTTCTTACGAAACTAAAACTTTGGGATCTCTGGGTAAATTGCTTTTTAAAAACATTTTTTTTCCAGGGTGTTTAAAAAATGTGTCTATTTAAATTCAATTTGCCAACATACAGTATCACACCCAGTGCTCATCCCAGCAAGTGCCCTCCTCCTGAGTGCCCGTCACCCAGTTACCCAACTCCTCCCCCCACCTCCCCTTCTGCAACCAGAAGTTCATTTGTTCGTTTCCCAGAGTTAGGGGTCTCTTACGGTTTGTCTCCCTCTCTAAATGTTCCCCACTCAGTTCCCCTGCTTTCTCTTCTAATCCCTTTCACTATTTCCTATATTCCCCGTATGAGTGAGACCATATGTGGGTAAATTACTTTATTTATTTATTTATTTATTTATTATTTATTTATTTATTTATTTATTTATTTATTTATTTATTTATTGTAAATTACTTTTAAAACCATCTTCCATCCCAACGACTGTCTTCATTCCCAAGATACTGAGCACCTGCTATGAGAGTATAAGGCGTTGCCCAAGCAGAAGTGCTAGGTCTCCCAGGAGATGGGCCGCCTGTAAACTGCAGAACCCTCTGCTAGAAAAAAAAAAAAAAAACCCTCTGCTA
Organism: Canis lupus baileyi; assembly: GCF_048164855.1. Taxonomy (NCBI): domain Eukaryota; kingdom Metazoa; phylum Chordata; class Mammalia; order Carnivora; family Canidae; genus Canis; species Canis lupus. The sequence continues at coordinate 5,994,079 of NC_132844.1, forward strand.
GGGATTTTGTCAACCGCTAAAAATGTGAGGGAACTTTTAAAAATTCTATTGAATTATGGTATAAACACATAACACAGTGTGATAGTACAGATTATGTTACCCAACAGTGAGATGTTAGAGATCATATTTAAAATTTAAAGTTGAGAAACTACCAAATTTTTTAAATAAGTGTTTAATTGTTATTTTAATTTTCTTTCATAGTTTGGTCCTACTTTTGCCAAGAACTAGAAAGATGGTCATGTCAGTTCTGGCATTTTACATTGACTTGGATCTTTGAACTGGGAAGAATATTTCATTGTTTTGTTTCATAAATGGAAACCAATTCTTCTAAGTATGAGTATTAAGTACTTGCACTATGCTTTTCTTTAGGATAACAACTCTTAAAATATCTGTTGAATTCTGGTTTCCGGTATTTAGTTTTCAACTATTATATCATATTGTAATATAGCACTTCCATTAGAACATTGTCTTAGTTATGGTTCACCCAGCAGCAGATCCTGAGACAAAAATTCGAGGGCAAGTGCCTTGTATGGTGGGAAGTAATCCCAGGAAACAACATCAGTAAGCAAAAGGAAGCTGATTAAGGGAATATTATCAAGCAAATTTCTCTGTAGGCTGAATTCACTGGAGAATCCTGAGATGTATATCTCAGAGTATTTCCCCCTTAAGGGCAAAAGAGCTGGAGGATTTATTCACCAACTCCCATCAGTTATTATCTGAGGCCTGCTTTGGCAGAACCTTAATTCCCTGGAACTTCCCATCTGCCCTGTGCTCAGGCCCACTGGATATGGCAGCTGGAAGTTGAACCCTTTGGCAGAGGGTCACACATGCTAGCAGTGGGAAGTCAGGCTGGCCATGCACGGGAAAGGTACCTATCAAGTGGTTATGGGCACTAATAGCACCTGCTACATTCCAACCTTTGTACTACTCGTATCCACCCTTCCCCCACATAAGTTCACACCATCCCCTCACCAGTTCTTCACGGTGGCGGCCGGTCCCGGTTTCTAAAACAAAAGGACTTAGTAAAAGATGATTAGTGGGACAAGCTACAGAATCCACTACTGCAATTAATCCTAGGCCTGTAACAGAGAATTCATCACTTCTGTCCTCTACCACTCATTCTAGATTTCCCTTACCCTTGGCCAGCTGCTGGTCTCAGTTGTTTTCTTAGTATGGTAGCCAGCCTTTATCCCAGAGGGGTATAACCCCCTTGTTACCATGATTTTGTCAGGTTGTGCTCGCTATAATCATCACAAGAGGTGTCTTAGAGAAACCCCTGGGTTCAAGACCTGTATCTCCCTGCACCAAGTATGTAGCAGCAACCCTATCCTCAGCTGCCAGTGCAGTAACTCCTAATGGGCATGGGGAGCCACATATGACCAGGCAGCAGTTTCAGATTCAGTGAAACCTAACAAAGGGGATCCCCCGATAGAAGCCTCTCTCTTGCATCAATCAAAATCAGGACCTGCAGTCCAGCAGAGCCTGAAGTCATAGGGAAAGGTGGTACAAATTCATGTCAATCACTGAGAATGGTGGTAGGACAGACCATTCCTAACCCTTAGTTCAAAACATATTTTGCATCTTGAAGTAGTATCTCAATCCCACACAATCCCAAATGGAGCTTTACTTGTACCCTTAAGAGGCTACTCCAATATTCTGTGAGACCAGCAGATTCTGGATGAAGTGTGATATGGGGTATAATCAGTGGATCCTTCTTATCATAGCTCCTTTACTATAAAGAGGGTCCTTTGATCCAAGGCAATATTGTATGGGATCTCATTGTGATAAATGAGACACACTCCAAACCTTCAGATAGTGGTGCTGGCCAGGCGCTGTGGGCAGGGAAGGCATACCCATACTAAGGTGCCCTCTTCAAGGCAAAGGGGTGCCATGTGATCAGTTTGTCACTGAGTGGGTATATCATCATCTTGTGGGGTTAGCCTCAGTCTGCTGCAGGCAGGTGGGCAATATTCAGTGGCCTTGCTGTTGAGCCTATGCATGGCTTCCAATTCTTCCACCCCTACAATTATGCCTCCTCCATTCATGAGCCCATTTTGGAAGCACTGAAGTGACCAGGGATAAACACTGGCTGGCGTGTACTGGGTAACCATCCTGCTTTGTGAGATACAAAAGTCCACATATTTTGTGTCCACTCATGTTTGTTTTCTATGTGGCATAACGAAATTAGCTGGGCCCTCCACTCAGGGTCTCACAGGGCTGCAGTCATGGTGTTGGTTGAGCTGCATTTTCATCTGGAGGCTCTACTAGGGAAGAGCTTGCTTCCAAGCTCATTTAGATTGTTGGCAAAATTCATCTCTTTGTGGTGGTAAGACTGACGTCCTACTTTTCTTACTGGCTAGTGTACAGGGGCTGTTCTCAGTGACTAGAAGCCACCCACTTGTTCCTTGGATGCAGTCCTTTACAACATGGCAGCTTAATTCAAAGCCAACCAGAAGTCTCTCCAACGTGCTCAATGGGATCTTATATAATATAATGTAATCATGAGAATAATATTTCTAATACTTTCGCTAGATTTAGAAGCAAGTCACAGATTCCATCCACACATAAGGGAAGGAAATAATCACACAAAGATGTGACTTTTTAGGGGTCACCCTAGAGTGTATTTGCTGCACCCCTCTCGTAGTTTCATTCATATGCCTCTTTCCCAGAACTCTTTTCTTTCAATCTTATTCCTCTCAGATCCTTGACCAAACCATTCAGTTGTCCTCCAAACTGAGGACTTAGGAATACTCTTTAAATCTCTGCCCACAAGGAACATTTCCCCTAAACATCATCACTCAGGGCTATGCCTGAGTGGGATTAAAGTCTGGAAGCATCCCACTTACAGTTTGCACCAATATATTATGATTCATTCGTGATTTTTAAAAATTTTCTATCAGCTCTTCCTAGGGAATACCATATGAAGTGTGAACTGGAAGAGACATTGGTGAGCAAGAGATAGATGACATGGGGTCTGGGCTGCTTATTTATGAAACTTGTACCCTCCAGACTTGCTTAGAACTGATCCCAATGTTCCATTTTTATCATTTGGTGGACTGCTGCCTGCCCAACTTCAAGACTTGATCTGACATACTCAGCTCATGATGGGCACTTCCAGTTGCATAGTCACCTGATGTCCCATGGCCAGGCATTCACTCTCTCCAAGAGCCCAGAGCATTGCCAAGAGCTGCTATTTGAACAGGGGATGCTTCTCTGCTGCAGAAAGTGATGATCTACACTGAGAGTTTCTGTTGTGGCTTTGCTAAGACTCCAAAAGTATTCTTACCTACTATAAGTACCTCCCTATAGCATCATGGGATCTGGCCAGGTATATTGCCCAAGAAGCAGGCCTCTGGTACCATACACTAAAACTGCTGCAGAGCTCTCTCTTGCTCTGAGCTTCACTCAAAACTAACAGCTTCCCAAGTCATCCATTAAATGTATCAGAACTAGAGACATAAAATACTGCACCTCTTTCTTTCAGAGGTAGAATATGTAAGGTACAATAACTTGTCTTTTACCTTCAAAAGAATATCTCAGGATGACCCAGACCACTGGCCTTTTAAAACCTCACCAAAGTAACAGGCCTTTAAATCTTTGTAGATTTATCTTCCACTTTCTGCTGTTCATGTGTCTTACAAAGGCATCCAGAACACTTCCCGCTTCCTGCTCACCCAATATTGTAGATCAACAAGACCCCTTTGTACTATATTTGCTACAAAGAAGGAGAGTTCTGGAATAAAATTGAATGTTCCTTGCTGACTGTTCTGAGTGAATACAAACTGCTTCTAATCTTCTTTTCTGATAGGGATTTTAAAAAAATACATTTGCCAGATGAGTAACTACATAGCAAGTACAAGAAGCTATGTCCAGCTCGTAAAGGTCTCATGGGCACAGTAGTTACACATGGCGCTATCACTTGGTTAAGTTTTCAGTAGTCCACCATCATTTGTCATGATCTATCTGGTTTTCTCAAAAAGCCACACTGGAGAATTAAGCAGGGCTATGATCTTTTAAGTAGTTTTGGGTAGCACCCTTCCATATTGTTCATTCAGAATGGATTACTATTATTTATCTGGCCCAGGGGCCATGGTAAGCAGTTTCATGAGCTTCCCCCTGGCTTCGCTACCACATTGGTTCTTACTCCATAGGCAGGGAATCGCTGGAAAGGTTTTACCAGCTGCACTCCCCTTACGTACTCAGGGACCAGGAAAATAACCACAAAGTAGTCCTGCAGATCCTGCAGTGTAAGACAAACTTAAACCAAGACTCCAATTACTTCTGGTTCTCCATTTGCTTTCACTATTACAGAGGGTCATGATGGCATTTTGAAGCCACTGTGTTGGTGTCAGCTCAGACCCTGTGTCCTATTGTTCTTGAAAGAGGAGGATGGTCCCATTTCCTCAGTGTGTATTCCTCAGTTAATGGTTGTAGGTTCTCTTGGAGAAGGATTGAGGAATCCCCATTGTGAATACTCATTACAGTATTGTAGGGTCTGTTCTCAAGAGCTCCTTGCTTCTCCTTCAATAAACGGGCTTTGGAGCCTGGAACTGGGAAAGGAATCATGATTTTCCACTGTGGCTGCTGGCATCAGCCTTTGACTCACTTCCCCTTCATCCTTTTTAGAAATGTAAGTTCATCAACATTTTCATTGACTGCTCATCTGTTTCACCTCTAAAAATTCTGTGGCTTATCAGCCATCACCACAGGTCTCTGGGAGGTCTTGCTGGTTGCCATGCTGGACGTGCTGTCCTTCTAGTAATTATACCTACTTAGCCTCTGAAGGTTAAGTGCTGCCATCTGGCCTCTGCTCTTCCAGACCCTGTCATCCCCACTGAAACACAGGACCCCAGTATCAGAGCAGCCTTTCCCCCTGCCTTCAATCCTGGCCTACAAAAGATAGCCATCCCTGAGCTTATTAATGATACTAGTGCCCCCCTACTAGTTCATTCCTTATAGTCTTAATGAAGGGAATGTCCTCCGGCCATCCCAAAGAGCAGAGTTGGCTGGTGCAATCTCTGGTCTCAGTTAACATGTCCTCATTTAACAAATCCATTTAACATGTCACCTCTGTGAGCCTTTGACACCCTACTCCACCCTCTGCTCTCTAGAGGTATAGGTTAAGTAAGGACAAGAGGCTATTTTCTGCACAAATGCAGTAAATAAAACGTAAAACTTAACTTTGCTCTGAGCTTCACTCAAACTTAACTTCTTCTGCTGAGATGTAACTGCAAACCGACTGCTAGATGGGTGGAATGGGGGGGGGGGGTCCCTGGGCAGTCCTCAGTTGAGGCTCTCTATCAGGATGTCTAAGGTCCATCTTCCTACTACTCATGCCTAGTTTCCTGCCTAACACAGGTAATCCTGGGGTTCAGAGTACTTAGACACCCACCTAAATATTCCATCGCAGGCCTTAGGGCCCTGATTTTAGTGCACTTAATACTTTTTAATAAATGTACCATCTCTCTAAAAGGTTTAAATGCATTTTCTTTTTTTATAACTACATTTTATAGCAGCATTACTCATTTTTTGGTGCTAAAAATAACTTGCAGTTTTAGTTCTTTTGTCATGAAGTTTTCATCTCAATCTTTTCAATGTACTAGTAATAATTCTTCCTATGTTTTGTTTCATAATGATATTTTAAAATAATATTGGTATATTAAGCCTATTTGAATATTCTTAAATTCCACAGAGACATATAATCATACTCCATTTACCTGGAAGCATATAGCCCCCCAAATCCATTTTCGTCATTCCATGAACAGTGTCCCAGACCACTGGGACATAGTTTTGTTCCATTTTTGAAATCTGCTTATTAAAGTTATTATGTAAGTTTTTTGTAATTTTCCATTAAGGGCTTATATATCTTTTATAATATTTAATCCTGGTTACTTTATTATTTTGCTGCAAAGATAAGTCTTTTTATCATTAGTTACAGTTTCTAGCAATTCATGCTGTATAGAAATGCAATTAAATTTTGTATAATTTTGAATCCAGCAAATTGGATTACCAGATTAATTCTCAGAATTTACCTGTAATATATTTGTTTCCTATGTAGACAATCACATCAACTGGGAATAATTACAGTTTTCTTTCTCTAGTCTTGTTACGACCTGAAAAGAACATTTTTAATATTTAATCATTAAATGTAATTTTTGTCTTTTGTTAATACCTTTTATTAGGTTAAAGAAATTCCCTTCTATTCTTAGTTGCTAAGAGATTTATTTTTTATTAATCATTAAAGGGTGTTGATTGTCTCATACTTTTTCTACATCTATTAGAATGATCATACAGTTTTCTCTTTTAATATGATAAATTAAATCTTCATATTAAGCCAGGCTTGAGTTCCTGGGGAAAGCCCAACTTGGTCATGATGTTACTATCTTATTATAATTTTCTGGATTCAGTTACCCTAATAATATTAGGATTTTAAAAATCTTGTTCATGAATGAAATCGGTACATATTTTTGCTTTTTCACACTATTCTCTGATTTAGGTAAAGGTTATATAAGACTGATAAACTGTTGTAAGAAGTTTCCACTTTATCTTTCTCTGAAAGAGTGTCTGTAAGATTGTAAGTCTTGGAACTCTGAAAAACCATATGGTTTTTCTAATGGCTATAGAACCAGTCAGATTTTCTCTTTTTTTCTTGAGAAGCTGATTTTTGTAAGAATTTATCAATTTTGTTTAAGTTTTCAAATTTATTTGGGATAATTTTGTTTATGGTATACTTGAATTATCTGTATTATATCTATAGCATTGTTATCTTTGTAGCCCTTCCTCCTTTATGTGTCTAATATTGCTTGGTCAAGTAAACAATAAATCAGTAAGCATTATGGAAGATTTAAGCATAAAATTCACAAAGTTGATGTAAACCTCATTTGAAGAGTACTATATCAAACAAACATAAATCACATATCCTTTTCAAGGAGTTTTTAATGTAGTAGGCCATAAGGCAAACCTCAACAAACTTCAAAACGTTAATATACCATGGAGAATATTCTCTGATTAATGACCATTAGAAACAAAAAAACAACAAAATCGTAATTTCAAAATATAAAAAAACACACTTTTAAGAAACTGATGTCTAATATTTTTAAATTGTGCCTACTATCTTCTTGATCAATCTTGACAGAAGCTTTCTATTTATACATTTTTTTCAAAATACTGGTATGTATCTTTGGTGATCCTCTCTATATATGTTTGTTTTATATTTTGTTAACTTTTAAAATATATTTTTCTATTTTTCCTGTTTCTTTTTACCCCAACATCTTAAAGGTGCTGAGCTCATCTCATGTACTTTACAGACTTTCTTTGGTTCTAATCTATTTAAGGCTTCTCAGTACTACTTCAGCTATATCTCCTTAGTTTTGTTATGTATATATTTTTATTTTTTTCAGCTTTACATATTTTCTAATTTCCATTCAGATTTCTTTTAGAGCCATTAGTAGTCCCTACACATATACACATACATACATATATGTGTATCTATGTAACATATATATGTATGCATATATAACATTTATTTTGATCTTTAATTGAATACATACATCATAACATATATGTTTATGTATGTATATATGTATTTTTCCTTAATTTAGTCTTTCAGAAACTCTTTGGTTTAGCTATTTTTTGTATAACATATAGCTAGATTTTGCTTTTTTGTCTCAAACTAAGAACCTGCTATTTTTTAAAATATTTTATTTATTTATTCATGAGAGACACAGAGAGAGAGAGGCAGAGACATAGGCAGAGGGAGAAGGAGACCCCTGCGGGGAGCCCCATGTGGGACTCGATACCAGGACCCCAGGATCATGACCTGAGCCAAAAGCAGATGTTCAACCACTGAGCCACCCAGGTGCCCCAAGCTGGTATTGTTTTAATAGATAAGTTTAATTTATTTGTAAGTATCAGCCAAATCCCATTTAGTGGTGTGGAGTGGCTTCTGGACTAAGTAAATTCTCAGGGTATTCTCACTCTCCCTAACCTGCCTGCCTCTTCCAGCTAAATTAGTCACTAACAATCTTACTCTTTCTTATTATAGTGTTTTATATTATGAATTCTCAAGAGGAAATAGAAGAGCATTCTTTTGCAGACATATTTAATGAAGATGAAGCTGAATATAACTTTTTGCTGTCTAAACCTGTTTGCTTTGTTATATTTGGGAAACCAGTAAGTTATCTCTTCTTATTATTTACTATATTTTTTTGATTTTTAAAATTAAAAAATTCATAATATTATGTTGCCATACACGAATGAAAACCACATAGTGTGCTAATTTTTTTGACTGTTAGACTTCGTTGTATGGCTTCAAAACTGATATAATATTGTTTGTAAGCTTTATCTTGTCTTATGCACTGTAATTGAAAAGAACCTACATTGCATGTATCTTTGTTTTCGTATTAGGAAGAAATTGAACTTATCAAAGCATTGCACCATGACAACTGTTAGTCTGTGATCCAAGGTTATTTCAAACATAGTTTGCATGTAAAACTTCCTGTGAAATTTGTTGTAAGGCTCTCTCGGTATGTGAAAGTAGAACACTACAGAGACAAACTGGGGCTCTCTCCTTAATATTTGAAGCTATTGAGACACAATGTGCTTTTTCTTTGCCCACAGTGTGTTCGAGGACCTATATGTTGTCTTCCCACAAAATAAGAAGAAACCAAAAATGACTGACATAAGATAGCCTGCCTTTCCAGGCATTTCTAGTAAGGACCTCTAGATAAGAGGTATTTTCAGTCATTGAGCTAGTTGGTAGTTACCATTAGAGAGCCTGAGCTGGTTATTAAAGAGCCTCTTCAGAACAGCAGAGACTAAGGGCTGGATCCCATCCTTGATTTAATTTTATATAGACCCTGGAATAGGTACCAAGAAATGATTCCAATAACTTTTCATTATGTTTCTTTACATATAATAGAGTTTTAAAAGTCAACAGTGAAGCAGTCGGGTCAAGTGCTACTTCGTTAAAGTGATCTTTTGTCTTTAAAATATGATACTTTTCAAGGATGTCCATAAGGAAGGAATTTTTTGTTCTTAGAAGTTACTAAGTGGAAGTCTGTTGAAACATTCATGATTAGAAACTTAGAAAGGAGATAAAGTGATGGACTTCAGTATAGTCACAATGATGTATATGTATTCAAAATTACAGAATTTGACAATCAAAAGAGGACAGTATCTGGACTGCAATGCCATAATGGTACAGGTGCCTGGTTTCAGGGCTATTTTCTTAATTTAAAAAAGTGTTATTTAAATACTTCAGGGGCGCCTGGGTGGCTCAGTGGTTGAGCGTCTGCCTTCAGCACAGGGCATGATTCCAGGGTCCAGAATTGAGTCCCACATCTGGCTCCCTGTGGGGAGCCTGCTTCTCCCTCTGCCTGTGTCTCTGCCTCTCTTGTGTCTCTCATAAATAAATAAATAAATAAATAAATATAAATAAATCACTTCAAAAAGTGTGGCAAATGTGACAATTAGTAGAGGAAAATTAAGCTATAATATCTAGGGTCTGCTGTTCATTTATTTTGTGGACAAAAAGATTGATAATATTCATGTATTGAAACCATCAATAGAGTCTTTTAAAATGAGAATATCTATTTCGCTGGCAAATGCCTGTCCTTTTGGGTTTTAAATAACATCTTTCTTTTTAAGGGAGTTGGGAAGACAACCTTAGCTCATCAGATAACACAGGCATGGAAATGTATTCGTGTAGAAGGTAAATTTTACCTTTCCCCCCCAATATTTTGTTATAAAAATTTTCAAATATGCATAAAAATGTAAAGATTACACCATCTATATTCTATGGTTAACATTTTGTTATAATTGCTTTATCATACATCGCTATCAACCTAGTAAATATTATCTTCATAATAGCATCAGACATATTTTTCCTTTTTGGTTAGTCTCCGTTTTGTTCATAGAAGTTAGGATGGTTTATGAAATGTCTTTGACTCCTTTCTACTTCCTCTAATTCTCTAATTCCCTCATTTAGAACTATTGGGTACATGTGTGTTTTGGGTGTCTCCTTATGAAAGATGAGAAGGAACTCTCACAGCTGCTCTTGAGAGCATTTTTCAAGACTTAATTATTTTCAATGATATTTATTATTTTGCTTTGCATCTTTTGCAGTATATAATATGAGGACTGCTGTCTTTATATAAAATATTCTTTTAATCGATAAGACTACTTATGTCATAATAGAAAAATAAGCAAAAGAATGAATTGGCAATTCATAAAAGTAGAAATAAAAATAGACAAATATAAGAAAAGAGATTTTTTTTTAGAAAAAGAGAGTTTGACCTCATTGTTATTCAAAGAAATGCTAATTAAAATAATACTGATCCACATTCGCCTATCAAATTGATAAGAAATCTTTAAAGTTTCTATAATCATTTTTGGCAAGAATGTTATGAAATGAGGACTCCACATGCTGTTAGTGAAATTGCAATCTGATACAATTTTGGGGAGAGCAATCCATAGATTACTAGCAGCTAGGGACATAATTCAGTTCCTGAATCCAGGATGTCTCCTACAAGGGATGGAATATTTCCTCTTAAAAAAGAAACAAATCATTGGAATTCCAGTCTCAGGCCCCCTTTTTCTGATCAGTGTTTATCTATTTTTACCTTTCTTGATGCATACTTTCCTTTTATATAACCAGAGTGCAAAATTAGTGGGCTTGGATATAACTTCTATGGCTATAGAAGTATCTGGACTAATAATACTAGTGTATACTTTTGAGGGGCACTTTGCAATTTCCAAATAACAGTCATGTACATAATGTCATTTCATTCTCATGTTCTCTCGCGTACCATACAGGGCATAAGCATGTGAGGTCAAGAGGTATTTAAGAAGTTAGCTTCCTCAAGATCTTTTAGCTAGCAAGTGGCAGAGACAAGTTCTCTGTGGGATACATCTGCCTCATGCTTTGGTTAGGCTTAAACAACATGATGCATATAAATGTGCTTTGTAAACTCTTAAAGTGATATACAAACATTAATCTTTGTTACCAGTTATAAAATGCACAGATGTGTTTCTTAATTTGCCAATTATAATATCAGTTGGTGCTAATATTTTGAATTCATATTTTAGCTTTACCAATTTTGGAAGAACAGATGGCCAGTGAAACTGAAACAGGAATTAAGGTATATCCAAGTTTCAAAGTTATTATGTCTTAATTTTTTTTAAAAAGCTCTGTATCACAAATGTATATACACTAACGTACACTGTCTTTACTGGTTCTTAGTTGCAATCAATGCTGCTCAGTGGTCAAAGCATTCCAGATGAACTTGTCATAAAGCTAATGTTGGAGAAGCTCAACTCCCTCGAAGTTTCTCACTTTGGTATGTTTATCTTTATAAATCAGTGGCTATCAAAGCACCTTAAAACTTGTGCTTTAGCTGAGGCATGCATATTTTCTGGAGTTGTTCTTTCCTCTGCCCTGATGTGGAAAAATCTCAGAGCCTGAATTCATTTAAGCAGCTTATATATTTTTATTTGCTTGCTTACTTTCTTTTATTCTTCAGATTCTACGTTTGTAAAAAAAAAAAATGAAAATGATTCAGTCTTCTTAGAGCATTGTGTTATCCAGCAGAAGCATCAACACTGCTATGGCCCTTCTCACAGTGCCAACAGCCTCTGCTGACTGCTTTCCCACTCCTCAGAGTTTTAATACTGAGTCCTGTCTGTGGCTCACTAGGCTCCTCTGCACTAATCCACACTTAAAAGGCAGAAATGGGAACTAGAATGGCACGAGCTTAGCTTCTGGCACCAGCTAGGGGCAAGACTTCCATCTGTTGTCTCAATCTACCTTTTCACTCTGGACCCAAGAAGCCTTCCTGCCATCAAACAGATGCTAAGCAGGGGTTTAGGGCCTAACTTTTCTCAACACAAAGACTGCTAAAGCTCAGAAGGGCTAAACAGAAGAGAAAACCCTATGACATTTGCAAAAGAAGGAAGAAGAATAAAGATGTGCCGGGGAGAAAATTATCTGCCTGAAATAGATTTATTGAATGGAAGAAGAAAAACTTAGCAAGCTGTTTTATATCCTTGGGGAGTAAGAGGACGTTGTGACTATTAAGAATGCAGGGATAAAAATAAAATGCAGTAAAGTCAAAAACATGATTGCCAAAGCAAATCAGTAGTGGAAGTAGCAAAAGCAGACGTCACTGCAAACTATGTCTGTATCTATATTTATATCTATAGGTAGAAAGATTTCTCTACAGATAGATGATATATAAAACGAACTACATCTATCCATCCATCCATCCATCCATCCATCCATCTATCCATCCATCTCTCTATTATATATGTGTATATGTTAGTCTATCTGTTGCTCAGTGATAAAGATGATGAGCTTAGGAAAACACTCAGAATGTAGGAGGTTAAATGAGTAAAAAGGTAAAAAGAACAATGACCGAATTCCAATATAGGTCAATAAATGATCTCCCAAAGCGTAGTGATTGAAACTGAAGCATGTATACATACAGATAGGCAGGCAATTATCTTCTTGTTTATACTTCATCTCCCCTTACTTCTTGAAAAATTTAGAGTAGTTTACCCACAAAAAGATGTTATAAATGATAAATATTGGCAAAAAGAAGAAGACAAAAATGAAAAAATAAACCTCCTCAGCTGTGCCATTCGTGACACTCTGGCCTGTCAGGTGAGAACCAGGCTCCATGGAAACAACTCGCTTTTGTGCTGCTTCTGCTAGGAAAGAGACCAGGTTTTAAAGTCATTCCAATATAGATGTCTGCTTGCAGTCCAGGATACCTACAAACAGTTGCACTTGAAATGCCTAATAAGCTGTCCAGGCAGTAGCAGTGATTATAGTAATAGCAGGGTGGTGCTGGAGAGCACAGCACACAGAGTGCCAAACAGCTTTCTATCATCCCTTTGTAATTCACAGATATTGGGCAGTGTTGTCAGCAGAGGGAATGAGAGGGAGGAATCATGTAATCCCCCTGTCGCTTAGAAGGGGAAGGCATGACCTCTGGAGACTGATGGTCTCTGGAAATGTCCAATCAGGAGGGCTGAGCTGGGAAAGGGTTGAATTCAGTCTAGGGCTAGGCCCCTCCACCAAACTACTCATCCTTAAAATGTGTCAGACCAGGGGTTAATGTCAGCCATCACGTCCCAACGTCTTGACAAGTTTCCAGTAAGGTGGTTAATCAAATGGAGGATAATTTTAACAATAGGATCCAAACCAAACCAGGAAAGTCAGAAGTCAGGGAAATAAAAAGCAACAACAGCAGGAGGTGGCAAGTAGAGAAAGTTCTGGCCCAGTTCCTGAGACAGGGCCAGTGCATGCCATGGCTAAATTCTTGCAGGGGTATGTTGGGTTCAAAGAAACTTGACTAGAATGGATGCCTTAGGATACCACCACTAACTCAAAGTCTTTCAAAGACAACAACAAAAGCAAATGAGTAAACCCAGTTGGAAACAAAAGATTATAGCAAGACAGGAGAGAATCATGGTTATAGCTCGTATACCCCAAACCAAGGATAAGAGATCTCCCTTTCTGCCTTTTGAAGTTAAACTACTTAGGATTGCTTCCCTGGATAGCAATCCTGCACATAGTTAGCGGAAAGTAAAGTATTTGAAAAAGCTTAGAGGAAGTGCCTAAGGATTTAATGAAATTTTGGATTACTATGATATTTGTTGGTCTGCTTTTGTAAAATAAAAAACATTAAGCATGTGATAAGCATGATCTTAAGAGAAGATTTTGAGATTGGCTTATTAGACACATTCATTCATTCACCTATCAACAGATGCTTAATAACTTTTTAAAATCACACTATTCGAGGCATTGCATAGGATAGCAGTTCTCAAACTTTTTAGTCTCAGTACTCCTTTATACTTATAAAAATTGTTGAGGCCCCCAAACAGTTTTTGGTTACTTGGGTTATATCTATAAGTATTTATCATATTAGAAATTAAAACTAAGAAATGTTTAAAATATTTGTTTACAAATCATAAAAATCACATGTTCACATTAATGGCACATTTTATAAAAATAATTATATTCTTCAAAGCAAAACACAGTGAGAAGAGTGGTATTGTTTTATATTTTTGCAAATCTCTTTAATGTCTGGCTTAAGAGAATGCCTAGCTGGATTCTCATATCTCCTTCCACTCAATCTATTCCAATATATTGTTTTTATTGAAATATATGGGGAGGGATCTCTGAGTGGCTCAGTGGTTTAGCACCTGCCTTCCGCCCTGGGTGTGATCCTGGAGTCCCGGGATCAAGTCCTACGTCGGGCTCCCTGCATGGAGCCTGCTTCTCTCTTTGCCTGTATCTCTGCCTCTCTCTCCTGTGTCTCTCATGAATAAATAAATAAAATCTTTAAAAAAAAAAAAAAGAAATATATGAGGAAAATCCAGCTTCACACAGATATGTAGTTAGAAAAGGGAAGTATATTTTAAAAGCCTTTAGAATAATTGTGAATATTCTTGATCCTACATCAAAACTCATCAAGTAACTTTCTTAAAGGTCAGTTGCCTTGTAGAATCTGAAACCACATCAAGGAACTTTTCAGACTCTGTTGCATTAAAATCCATTCGTCTTATCTTGAATTTGGATGGGTTTTTTTACCCAGGCATGATTTGGAGGCACCATGCAGTAGTTATTTTGGAAAATACTGATTTACTAAGTTGTACAGGTTTTCCAAACATTGACGCTTTTCATTATACATTATCAAAAAATCACTTTTATTAATTTCACCACCAATTTAAAATTTCATCAAGAAAAGTTTTAAAAATTGGGAAGTTGTTAAGTTTATGGCAGTAGATACATGTTTTCTAAAATTTGAATTTTTGCTTGAATTTTATTCAGTATTCAGCAACAAATACTGTCAGTTGTCCTTGAAGTGACCAGCTCACTCCATTCACTTTTTATAAAATGTCTGCCAAATATCCAGAACTGAATAACCATAATTTTTCTGTCAGTTCTTTTTTTTTTTTTTTTTTTCTGTCAGTTCTTTTAAGAAAAGAAAAGTCCTATTAAAATAGTAGAAAAATTCAGAACATGAGGGACACCTAACTCTGGGAAACAAACAAGGGGTGGTGGGAAGGGAGGTCGGTGGGGGGTTGGGGTGACTGGGTGACGGGCACTGAGGGGGGCACTTGACAGGATGAGCACTGGGTGTTATGCTATATGTTGGCAAATTGAACTCCAAGGAAAAAATTTTTTAATTAAAAAAATTTTAAAATAAAATAAAATAGAAAAATTGACTGAAGTCCTTAATTCTGAGAGAATTGAGACTTTATTTACAAGAGAAAATTTTCTCAAACAAGAGAGTGACATAATTAAAGAAATACATTGGGCAGCCTGGGAGGGGCTCAGCTGTTTAGCGCTGCCTTCAGCCCAGGGCATGTTCGCGGAGTCCCGAGATCGAGTCCCACGTCAGGCTCCCTGCATGGAACCTGCTTCTCCCTCTGCCTGTGTCTCTGTCTCTCTCTCTCTCCGTCTCTGTGTCTCTCATGAATAAATAAACAAAATCTTTTTTAAAAAGGCTATAAAAATAAATACATTAAGGAAATTAATGTGATAATGGCAAACGGGGTGAATTTTAATGAAAAGATTTAGGTTTCAGGGTGGAGATGCAAGCCAATGTGCTAAGCCAAATCATACTGGTAACATTTTGGTTTTTAAAGCTGTATGGGGAGAATGTGAGTGTTTTACTAGTCCCCATATTTATACAAATATTATATATGTACATATTCTATAAAATATTAGCATTAGAAAGAAAATAATATGCTATAACCCCTTCTAATATACCTTTATGGCTTTCCTCACTTCCAAGAATTATTAGCTTGGAATTTCTTCCCCTAGTGCCTCATATGCTTAACATAAATTGATTGGGAATTTTTAAAGAAATAAAAGTAATTAAGAAAGTAAAGATGTCTTCTCCTAGCTCAGTGATTTTATTTATGATCAGAAAAACATCATTCGCAGTTACATTTCATGTAGCAATAAACTTAACCATTAATTAAAAATATTTGACAGATTTTAAGATCTATATTAATATTCATTAATAAGCAAATAATATTTTATAAAGTAATAACAAATCCATGCTCTCATATGTTGATAACATTATACAACTTTACAAATTATATTTTATCCAACAGGTTATATTGTCACTGAATTACCATCACTTTCACAGGATGCCATGACTACTCTGCAGCAAATAGAATTAATTAAAAATTTAAATTTGAAACCTGATATTATAATCAATATTAAGGTAAGCATATTAGTTGCTTTGTTACTATAGTTAACATTCTTTTTGATAGAAGTGAAATTTAAGGAATGTCTTCAAAAATATTAATGGGATATCTAGTGGCTCAGTCAGTTAAGCATCTGTCTTCAGCTCAGGTCATGGTCTCAAGGTCCTGGGATCGAGCCCAGTTTTGGGCTCTGTGCTGAGCAAGGAGTCTACTTCTCCCTCTCCCCCTGCCACTCCCCCCTCATGTGTATTCATTCTCTCTCTCTCTCAAATAAATAAAAATCTTAAAATATAAATATTAAGTAGTTAAGGAAATAATAATTTATATATCAACCGTAGGGACTGAGTTACTCTTTCTTTCTTTCTTTCTTTCTTTCTTTCTTTCTTTCTTTCTTTCTTTCTTTCTTTCTTAAGATTTTATTTATTTATCCATGAGACACACACAGAGAGAGAGAGAGAGAGAGAGAGAGAGAGGCAGAGACACAGGCAGAGGGAGAAGCAGGCTCCAGGCAGGGAGCCCGATGTGGGACTGGATCCCGGGACTCCAGGATCAAGCCCTGGGCTGAAGGCAGGCGCTGAACCACTGAGCCACCAGGTGTCCCACTGAGCCACCAGGTGTCCCTGAGTTAAACTTTCTGATACCTCTGTGCTTTGGCACCTGCAGCTCCATCCATGGGAAATACCTCCCTGCCTCTTCAACAGCATCCATCATAGTCATCTTTAGAAAGTCAATTTGGACATCATCTGTTTCCCCAATGACCACCCCTTTCACACCAACACACATATTAACTAACTCATTCTCTCACTCTCACACTCACTTTCTTCTTTTTTCTCTCTCCCTTCCTCTCCTCTCTTCCTCCTTGTCTCCTATATCTTACTTACCACAGAAAAGTTAAATACTTCTCTGATGACCATTCATGTTGCTCTTGTCTATCATATTATCTTATTATGTATTGTAATTGTCCATTTTCCTTCTGGACTCTGCCTTTTTTGATGGCAAGAGCCATGTCTTGCTCATATAAACATCAACTAGCACAATAAATGGTACCTAGTAGACACCTGATAAGTTTGACAGTTAAATGAAATGAAAGAAGGAACAAATGAGTTGGACATATGAGTGTTAAAGAACATTACTAGATTGATTAAGAATCAAAGCTGCGTCCTGTTCCTAATCTCTTTTGTCAACAGAATTTGGTAGATCACACTTAGGAGACACAATTTCCTCTTTACAAATATAATAACTGCCTCATGTGGGTATAAGAAGAATTCAGTGAAGCCAAGTCTGCTTGTTTATATGAAAAATTAATGATAAGCTTTTATACTTTCCCCTGCCTGATTCCCCAAAGCGTTTCACAGCTCAAAACAAATTCACTGATTCTCCGCTCAGATGCTGGCAACCAGAAGTGTGTTAGGGTTAGTTCTGAGAGAGAGGATGTGTTGTAGCACACATGGTGTAACCTGCAGCCCACCACAGGTCATGGTTGGAGGCCAATCAAAATTCCTGCATAGACCTGGAGACTGTCACACGTGTGAACATATGTATAAGAGAGAGAAGAAAAGATCTCAAGCAATTCACTAAAACCAAATATAAATTCCAAGCCATGGAAAACATAGATTGTATAGGAAATTAACAGCTGGTAGAACAAGAGAACACAGATATACAGGCCATGAGCCTCCAAATGCTTGCTAAATTTGAAGCATAAATTTGGTTCTGAGTCTGATGAGCCAAAGTAGGAGGGGAAATGTGACTAGTTATATAAAATTCACATTGTCCATGAAAAGATAAGACATTGCTCAGGAAAAACAAAAAGAGAGAATTGGAATTAAAATTTAAATAAGAGAAATATCTTAAATGGGTCTTAATATAAAAGATCGTCAATGTAGAGAATGACATTTATATTATAAATGTGATAGTAGGTATCCAGGTAGTTTCTACAATCTGACACAAGTGTAATCAGAGGGCCTAGTGTGAGACAGAACTCAGTACGTAACACATTTCTCTGGTGATTTGGCCTTATTTGGGGATAAATCTTGGAATTTCTAGAGCAGAAGTTCTTAGCCTGTAATCCAGGAATCCATCAGCATCCAGGAACCTTCTGAAATTATTTTATTGCGTATGTCTGTTTTGTGAAGCAAAAACCAATGGGTTTCCTCATATTCTAAAGGGGTCTCTACTACCAAACAACAACAACAAACTGATTAAGGTCCGGTGGTCTACTACAGCAGTGGTTCTCAGAGTACAGTCCCAGAGCCAACTGGATCAGTAGCACTCAGAAGTTTGTTACAAATACATATTCTTGGGGCCCATCTCAGAGCTATGAGTCAGAAACTCTAGAGGGTAACCACCCCCTCGAGTTTTTTATCCATGTTGAAAAGCCCTCTATATGACTCTGATGCCCCCTGAAGTTGGAGGGCCACTGCTCTGAGGCATGTCCTGCAGACTTGCACTCATATTAGTCACTTCCTGTAAGTGAAAATACGAGGCAGCTGAAGGCAGTAGTCTTTGTCAAGGACCCACAGTACAGGTATTCTGGGTTGCTAAATAAGGAAGGGCAAAAATACATTATAAAAATTACCTGAGAGGGTTGAAACCTATCTTGTGTGAAAGATTAAGAAACCTAAATGAAAGTGTTGGTTCAATAAATACCCATCCCATAGAGGTGGCCCGAAGAAATCAGAAAAATGAGGAAGGGAGGTTCTGAAGTTTCTTGCTTCCCTTGTTTCTCAAAGTGTGGTGCATCAGAATCACGGAGGATGCTTGTTAAAATTACTGATGTTGTTCCTTAGTGCCCCGACTACGATCTATGCCAAAGAATTTCTGGGCAAAGGCAGCACAGTAGTACAGGGTACATATACAGAAAAGATCAGTGGGATCCTGAAATCATTGAAAGTCGTAGGAAAAAGAAGAAAGAAGCCCAGAAAGAAGGAAAAGGAGAAGAGGAAGGAGAAGAGGAAGAAGAGCAAGAAGAAGAAGAGGTAATATCCCAATACCATATACTACATTCTTAAAATTTGCTAGAATTAAATTAAATGATAGTGTGGATAAAGAAAACAGCAAAGACTAGAGAAAATTACATTTAACATTTTTATTTAATATGTTGGCAGTAGGACAAATATTTCATGCTTCTAAGGACTATTAGATCATAATCTAGAGGCCATCACGTTTCTTGTCAGTACAGAAGTCGTTCCACATCCTAACGACCAATCTGCTTCATTTCACAGCAACAGAGCTATTGGTCACCTACTGTGTGTCAAGCCCCTTGCAAGCTAGAACGAGGAGTCAGAGCAACAAAAAACAAAGGGTAATATGGAGACCAAGTAGCCAAGCAGAATCCAATTTATGAAATTAATGTAAGCCCAATTCCAGTATCTAGCAAAGGGAGCACATGAAAAAAAATCTAAAACTCAACTTCACATATACGTGTTGTTATAATGATCCCAAAGTCAGTGCTTGTAAACATAATGCAGTAGGTATCCACATAGCAAGTAACGCTGCTGGTTAGAGCAGGCTAATAGGCTAGAGTAGGGCTAGTTCAAGGCATAATTCATCACTATCAGTTTTCCAAAGTATCTAGTGCTCTAACCACATTTTTCAGCATCCCTATCCCCACACCTGACTTTCTCCACTCGTAGGCTCTAACCTTGCTTCCTATGAAGATCTGTATGTAATAATACCTCAGGTCAGCCTCCTCAGAAATATTTGCATTTCAGTGTTCTGGAAAGCCTGGAAGCTTTATAGTATTAACATAATTAAGCCATTGGAGAATAGAATATGAACTATGACAAGCAGTGGAAGAGATATCTTAGGCTGAAAACCTACCCAGAATCCCTCAATACTTATCTCTTCTTTGTATGTATCACAATCTCAAGACACTTTATGTAAGTGACATGCTATAAAATAATTTTGCCAGCAAAAACAAAAACAAAAACAAGCCACATAATGCAATAGAGCACTGAAAGAATTTCCTACCATGATTTAATGTGGAAATTTTAATGTGAAGAAATCTGTTAACAGATGATGGGCTGGATTTGGCCCCCTGGGCAGGTGGGCCATAGTTTGCCAGTTCCTGCTCTACAGAAATATACCTGTGACTTCTACTTTAAGTTATTTATATTTTTAAGGAATTTTATCTATTTTTATAATTGCTACAATTTGTAATTTATTGTATGTATGTTATAAATAAATACTATTTTTCTTAGACGTATACTCTGCAAAATCAGATGTTAACTTAAAATGGATATATTGCAGATCATTTGTCCAGTAGAAAAGATAACCCCCAGGGACATGTGATCCTGGAGACCCGGGATCGAGTCCCACATCGGGCTCCCTGCATGGAGCCTGCTTCTGCCTCTGCCTCTGCCTCTGCCTGTGTCTCTGCCTCTCTCTCTCTCTCTCTCTCTCTCTCTCTTTCTCATGAATAAATAAATAAAATCTTAAAAAAAAGAAAAGATAACCCCCCAAAGTTTCAATTTTACTACCCTATAGGATATTAAAGAGCTTGTATCCAACTTTGTAATCTTAGTTTTGCATTTATATATACTTCAGCTTTGTCATCCTCTTGGTTTTATCACTAACGGGTTAGATGAATCTTTGACATTGGTTCTTTAATGATAGTTTGATCTTAAAAGTTCTCATCACAAGAGAAAGATTTGTTAACTGTGTATGGTGACGAATGTTAACCAGACTTATTGTGGTGATCATTTCTCAATATTTACAAATATTGAACCATTATGTTGTACCCCTGAAATTATTCTAATATTATATGTCAATTATATCTCCATTTTAAAACCCTATTGATATAAGAAAGCTCATTTAAAAACGTTAAATAGGGGCTCCTGTGTGGCTCAGTGGTTGAGCGTCTGTCTGCCTCTGGCTCAGGTTGAGATCCTGGGGTTCTGGAATCGAGTACCGCATTGGGCTCCCAGTCGGGAGCCTGCCTCTCTCTCTCTCTCTCTCTCTCTCTCTCTGTGTCTCTCATAAATAAATTTTTTGAAAAAAAATAAAAAATAAATAAAAACATTAAATAACCTTCTCTGTGCAAATAAGGCATTAGATAATAGCCAGCATCTATTCTCTATTTTCTTTCTGAAAAGGAAAACCTCAGGGCACCTGGGTGGCACAGTTAGATAAGCATCCAACTCTTGGTTTCAGTTCAGGTTGTGATCTCTTAGGGTCATAAGATTGAGCCCTGCATGGGACTCCGCGCTCAGTGCTGTCTGCTTGAGATTTTCTTTCCGTCTCCCTTATATCCCTCTCACTTGTGCTCTTGCTCTAAAATAAATAATTAAAAAAAAAAAAAAAAAGGAAAACCTCATAGCAAATAGGAATAAATGTGTCATTTTAGCATGAGTAAAATATACTGTCTTAAATCAAAGACAGTAAGATAGAGGAGTCATAACTCACTTAGTTAGAGAGTCCATGGTTATGTCAATTTGTGATGTCGGCCAGGAACATAATCGGGAAGAGTGAGGACTAGGGTAAGCTAGGACTGCACGGTTGAATATAGTAGCCAGTAGTCCAATGTGGCTATTTAACTTTAAATTAATTAAAATTATAGAAAATTCAAAACTTAGCTCCTCAGTAGTACTAGCCACATTTCAAATGCTCATTACAAAATATGGACGTGTCTTCCAAATTGGACAGCACATTTCCATCACTGTGGCAATTCCACTGGACAGCTAGTGAGTGCATGCCCTTCTTCAGAGGACAGCTGCCTCTCAGCTCCAACTGAGCCAACTATTGCTATGTGGGAAGGCTAGCCTATTTTTCCAGGTTGTTTGATTTTTCCA
This sequence comes from Canis lupus baileyi, assembly GCF_048164855.1. NCBI lineage: Eukaryota > Metazoa > Chordata > Mammalia > Carnivora > Canidae > Canis > Canis lupus. The sequence continues at coordinate 6,016,095 of NC_132844.1, forward strand.
GAGAAGCCATAATCAGCGTTTTAAAATAAAAGTAGTTGGCAACTAATCCAAAATTTCAAAAACACAATGTATCCCAATGCTATGGGATGTAATCAAATTATGGTCTTCAGACCGAATTCAGCCTCATGCACCTGGTTTGCTGTGACGTCTGCCTAGAAGCGCAGCCATGTTCAGAAGTCAGACATGCAAACATGCCACCCACTTGGGTTGATGGCCACTAATGTCATGAAACTGTTCATTCACCCTTATTTACACACAAATGTTAACTATCTCCCTGAACTGCTGTAATGCCTTTCTATATGTTCTCTTGGCTTCCACTTTCTTCCCCATCCCTGGTCCATTCTTTACAAAACCCAGAGCCAGGTTTTAAAAATATGACCCTTAGTGACTTTCTATTACCTGTAGATGAAAATTCAGACACCCTTGCATGGTTTACAAGGCCATGGGCCTGGTCTCGCTGATCTCATCCCTGGCTGTCTCGCCCTTCCTGCTCACTGTATTCCAGCTACTCCGCTGGCCTTCAGCTAGTTTTCAACTATGCTGGACTCAATCTCACCTCCAGCCTTTTCACTTACTGTTTCCTCTCCCCTTGGCCTACCACACTCTCCTCCAGATCTTCATGTCCCCACATCCTTCTCCTTGCCTAGGTCCCCACCGCCCCCAGGGATGACATCCTCAGAGACCATCCAGCAAGTGACTCTGTAACCCAGCACTGCAATAGAAATATACTCCCTCCATATGTAATTTTAAATGTGCTAGCAGCCATTTTTTTAAAAAGCAAAAAGAAACAGGTGAAAATAATTTTAATAATATATTTTATTTAATACAATATGTCCTAAATATTATGTTCAACATATAATCAACATAAAAATTCTGAAAATTACATCTTATTTTTCATGCCAAGCTTTTGAAATTTTGCACTTACAGTGCATTCCAATTCATGCTTGCCACATTTCAAGTGCTCAGTAGTTCTGTGTGGCTACAGCGATTGTGCTGGACAGTAAAGATCCAACCCTTTACCCTGCTTTATTTTCCTCATAGCACTTACCACTTTCTGAAATTATGTTATTTGTTTACTTATTATTTGTCTACCCCACTGAATATAAGCTCTGTGCAGCAAGTACTATACCCCCTGTGCCTGTAAGGGTGCTTCGCACACAGTAGTTGCCTAATAAGTTTTGTACTGACTGAACACATGAGTATGCCAGTCAAGCCCTCTACTGGAGAGAGAAGATTGCTAGCATCTTTTGAAAAAGACAGAGTATATGAAGCCATTTTGAAATGTGTCATCTTTGGCCCAGTAATTCTACTTTCTACTTTTAGGAACTATTCTAAGGAAGGATATTAGCAATATAAATATCTATAAAGCTATTCAGTAAAACATTATAATAGTGAAACATTTGAAATGATCTTGTTCAACTATAGAGTAATGATTAGGTGATCATGTATTTAGGGATATTAATATATTATTTAACCATTAAAATAGTATTTAAAACATTTCAGAAAAGTTATAAAGTGGCTTATTTAATAGATAAAATGACTCAAATAGTATAAAATGTGGATTTATGTACATTGGTGAAAACTAGAATTAATATAGAATTAATATAATAAACTATGATGATAATAGGAATAATATGCTCTTAAACACCAACCAGCTCATCAACTCAGCCCTGATTGAACCTTTACATGTAGTATTACCTCTGCCTTCAAATGTCACTTCTTTAGAGAACCCTTTCATGACCACCTGATATAAAATAGCACTTTTACTCATCACTCCTCATCTCCTCTACCCTGCATTTTTTTTCTGTATTACTTACCACCATCCGTTATGTTATATATTTACTTGTGTACTTGTTTCTGCTCCGTCTTCCCCAGATGGAATGTGTGCTCCATGAGGCCCTGGGTCTTAGTTGATTATGTTCACTAGTTTATCTCAAGCTCCTACAACAGTGCTCGGCACTCATCAATCTTGAATGAATGAATGAATGAATGAATGAATGAGTGAATGAACTATAAGCTCAGGTATTTAGAGTAAATCTAATTTCTTAATTCTGTCTCTAAAAATCAGATATTCTTCTCCTACTCTTCCCTACCTATTGAGGAGGAAAAAAATTAATAAGTATCCAAGTTAATTTAAAGTTTTATTCCATTTGATAAAGGCCCCTTAGGGTGTTCAATATCTCTTAAATAAAAATCCTCGGTCTCCCTTCTACCTGCTTCTCTTTCCAAAAAGGCATGTAGGGGGTGACGGGCACTGAGGGGGGCGGGGCACTTGACGGAATGAGCACTGGGTGTTATTCTGTATGTTGGCAAATTGAACACCAATAAAAAATAAATTTATTATTAAAAAAAGGCATGTAGGCGTAAGAAGGGAGGGATGTAGCTTGTAAATTAAGTAATCATCAATATAAATATATTGGAAATCCCTTCTTTTTCCATTTAGGCATTTATTGCAGAAATGCAGATGGTGGCTGAAATTCTTCAACATGTAGTTCAGAGACCTGAAGATTACTTGGAAAATATTGAAAACATTGTTAAGCTTTATAAGGAAATAATTCTTCATCCTTTAGAAGTAAGAACAAGATATATTGATGAAAATGGAAATATTGATGTTTGTGTTCTCTCACATTTTTTCATCCTCTGTGCTATTATCTGATTCCCCACTACCTAAGTTTGATAGAATATATCAATATAGATATAGAATATATCTATATTCCAAAGGCCATTTCGCAAAACAACATTATTTTACTCTTAAAAAGCAACAGTGGTATTGAAAAATGATAAATGAACTGCATTTTCCAAAGTCACTAGAGGAATTATTTATAGTTGGAGGTTGGAAAACCCATGTTAAGGGACCATTTTGTAAAAACATTTTCAATCTATAATTTATGGATTTATTGAAACAAATGTGCATTTAAGATGCATCTTTTATTCTAAAAGGAATTGTTAATTTATTTAAATTATAATCTAACGAATTATCCCCAGACTGGTTACTATGGTTATCCCATTCAAAGTTGATTATATGTAAACATGATTAAGGCCATTATATATTGGAATAGGAAGGTTTCAATTAAAATAATTAGCATTTTAAAAATATGATTACTAAAGTTACAATTATGTGAAAAGCATATATGGTTAAAAGTCTAGGGCAGACTCTGCCAAATTTGCGTTGGCGACTTATTCAACAAACATTTATCAAACTTAGATATTTGGCCACACACCATGCTGAGCAATGGAACTACAAAGATAAAAAAAAAATCCTCAAGTTGCCTTTTCCCATCTGATAGAGAAACTAAAAGGATTTGTTTCATGCTCTCTTTTAAAGTTTATATATTTTTATAGACAAATGAGTGGATCATTTTCATCTTCGTTGTCCATCCCCAAAAGGGGAACCAAATTTAATTTCTTTCTTATGTATGACTTTTATTCCTCCATACCTCCTCTACTATCCTTGGCCTTTAAACATAGCTTCTTAAGAATACTTTGCCTGTCTATCTATAATGTTCTTTCTTCCTTCAAACAGAAATATCCTGCATATTCCTCAAGTGGCTGGCACTGAGGGTGAAATAAAGCATAATTAAAACAAGGTTTAGAAAGTTAGAAAACTGGGATCCCTGGGTGGCGCAGCAGTTTGGCGCCTGCCTTTGGCCCAGGGTGCGATCCTCAAGACCCAGGATCAAATCCCACATCGGGCTCCTGGTGCATGGAGCCTGCTTCTCCCTCTGCCTATGTCTCTGCCTCTCTCTCTCTGTATGACTATCATAAGTAAATAAAATAAAATAAAAAAAGTTAGAAAACTATATTCATGGGCATGAGATCATCTCTTTAAGTATAAGGACCAGGTCTTGCATCCTGGAAGTCAAAAACCTATAGACTTTAAGCCTACATGACACTTGCTAAATAGTAAGATAATTGACTTTTATGACAATTCCAGGGTACTGGTGTGTGTAGAGGAAGGTGGAAGAAAGCCATAAAAGGTAGGAGCCTGCAATTCTAGTCTTCTCTGACCTGGCTGAGATCTCAATTCAGTTGAGAGGACAAGATCACCATAATTCAGTGCTCCATCAAAAGACATGAAAGCAAATGGAAGCATCTTTTTCTGGTTTATAGCCTGTTTCAGGAGTAATCCAAGGCCAAGTTCTCATTCTTATCAGTCTTCAAATCCCAAACTAACTCCCAGTCTGATCTTCTGTATGTATCTTTAGTCTTAGGAATGTTCATACCCTTTGACTTAATAAGTCCACTCTTAAGAACCTAGCTTAAGAAAAGAATCTGAATATAAAAAAGTATTATGTACTTTCTTGTTCATAACATGTCTATATTTAAATAAATAATACTGGCATAATGTGCTATCTAAAACAAAAAGAAGCACTTAGAATCCAACCTCACATAATATTGTGAAAAACAAAATGCCCTGGATAAATAAGGAGATGATTTTGTTCAGACTATTGCAATGGGGAGAATATTCATTAATGAGAAACATCTCAAGGAAAAGGAAGAGGACCTATCGTTTTATGGAGGCAGGTAAACAAGGAAGATATCCTCAAGTCTTAGGGAATGATGGAGAAGGATGAATACAGAGCTTATCTGAGTCCTTGAGGAAGAGTAGAGATGGGTCGTATCTCTCTCAATTCTTCCTACTTTCTGGGATTCCAGAACTCAAATAGAGTTCAACATTTCCAATGTACAAAAATGAAATCTGGGGGCACCTGGGTGCTCAGTGGTTGAGCATCTGCCTTTGGTTCAGGTCATGATCCCGGGGTCCTGGGATCAAGTCCTGCATCAAGTTCCCTGCTTCTCCTTCTGTCTACGTCTCTGCCTCTCTTTCTGTGTCTCTTGTGAATAAATAAAAGCTTTTTAAAAAAGAAATCTGGTGGATTTTAGATTTTAATATTAAAAACAAAAAATAGTGGAAGAAAATATAGGAGAAAATTCATATAATCTTGAGATAGAGAAAATCTAATTTAAATGAGAAAGGAGGGGATCCCTGGGTGGCTCAGTGGTTTAGTGCCTGCCTTTAGCCCAGGGCGTGGTCCTGGAGTCTTGGGATTGAGTCCCACATCAGGCTCCCTGCATGGAGCCTGCTTCTCTATCTGCCTGTGTCTCTGCCTCTCTCTCTCTCTCTTTCTCTCTCTCTCTCTCTCTGTGTGTCTCTCATGAATAAATAAATAAAATCTTAAAAAAATGAGAAAGGATATCCAGAAACAATGAAAATAGATATATTTTATTATAAAAATATATTATAGAAGATGCCATAAAGTCAAAGGATAAATCTTTTTTATTTTCAATGGTAAAATATTTGCAATTGATATGAGTTAAAGACTTTCATGAATGTTAGGAAAAGAAAAAGTCTAATTAAAAAATTGCACAGATATTATGGTTAGGCAATGTACAGAGATGGCTATCTAAATATTGAAACTCACCCATAGCCAGGGAAATAAAAAGTAAAACAAACCAATTTCATTTTCAATGATCAGTTTGGCAGAAATTATTCTGTGAATATATGCTAAAAGATAGATGTCCCAAAACATTTTATATTTAAAAGGACTCTAAAACATCAGTGTAAAGAAGAACTGAAAAAAATCAGAAAGAATAAAATTCATGATAAGAAGACTAGCTTAGGCTTTTGCAAAAAAGCATTTAAAATAATATATATTATATCATGTATAATAAAGCAAACTATTTAGCTTTATTTTTTTTAACAATTTAGCTTTAATGATTTCTTCATAGTATGTTAAGATTCTGATCTGTGTTCAGTTTTGTCAATGATCCTGGATTGTAAGGTTTCTTTTCTATTTTATGCAGGAAGTAATGGCTGAGCACAATTCCCAGTATCTCATTGAGCTAGATGGAAATAAGCCCCCAGAGGAACTCTTCATGGTAAGTGCAATGTTTGTAAGAATAGCCCAAGGTTTAGAAAATCAAAAAGTCACTGACTGGATTGTACTTATTTTAATAAACATCAAAAGTATATTTACATTTTAGCACTATGTATTTTTGAAAATGTCATCTTGACACTTAAAAATATGATGTTATATCTATTTATCTGCCCATTTTTAAATCAAAATTGCATTTGAATTTAAAATCTCTGTGTAACAAAAAGTGCTTCAAAGAAAGGAAAAGCAAGTAAGAGCCAATAAGCATGTGATTAAGATGCTTACTATGAGTAATTAGGGAAATGCAAACCAAAACCATAATGAGTTACCACCTCACACCCACTAAGATGGCTAAAATTAAAAAACAAACTAACAAAAACCAGGCAATAGCAAGTGTTTGTGTGGATGTGGAAAAATTGGAGCCCTCATATGTTGCTGGTGGGATTATAAAATGGTGTGGCTGCTTTGGAAAATAGTTTGGTAGATCCTCAATAAGTTAAACATAGAATTACCATACGGCTCAGCAATCAACTTCCTGGTATATATACCCAAAATAATTGAAAACAGGTGTTCAAACAAAAACTTATACATAAAGGTTCATGGCAGCGCTATTTACAATAGCCAAAAGGTAGAAATAAGCCAAATGTCCATATACTGATGAATGGAAAAATAAAATGTGGTGTATCTATACACTGGGATATTATTCAGCAATAGAACAGAATCAAAGTTTTGTTAGATGTTACAACATGGATGAGTCTTTTTTTTTTTAACATGGATGAGTCTTGAACATGAGTCCTAAGTAAAAGAACAATTACAAAGGATCCCATATCATATGATTCCATATGATATCCAAAATAGGCAGACCTATCAAAATAGAAAATAGATTAGTGGTTGCCTGGGGTGAGGGTTACCACAATAGGAGCTCTCAGGATAAATGTGGAGTGACTACTAATACGTAAAGGGTTTCTTTGAGGGATAATGAAAGTGTTCTATTATATGGTCTCATTCATTTGGGGAATATAAAAAATAGTGAAAGGGAATAAAGGGGAAAGGAGAGAAATGAGTGAAAATATCAGTGAGAATGACAGAACATGAGAGACTCCTAACTCTGGGAAACAAACAAGGGGTAGTGGAAGGGGAGGTGGGCGGGGGGGCGGTTGGCGTGGCTGGGTGACGGGCACTGAGGGGGGCACTTTATGGATGAACACCGGGTGATATATGTTGGCAAATTGAACTCCAATTAAAAATAATAATAATAAAACTTTTAAAAATTAAGAAAGTGTTCTAAGATTGATTATGGTGGTAGTTGTACAAATCTATACTAAAAACCATTGAATTATACACTTTAAGTGGGTGAATTATATGTGAATTGTATCTCAGTGAACCTGTTTTTTAAATAAAGAATATACTCCACACTACTGTTGTCCATTCTACTTCACTGGATGCTCTACATCTCTCAAGTTGGAGAATCCCAGAGCTTGCTCCTTGTTCACTCTTCTCCATCTACCCTACTAAACGCTGCTAACTCTTAAATTTGTGTTACTATCCCAGACCTTTCCCCTGAATTCCATGCCTGTATAATCAACTGCTACTCAGTGTATCCATTTGGATGCCTTGGAGTTATCTCAGATTTAGGTGTACCAGAAAAAGTCTCTGATCCACTGTCACCACCACCTGCCCCAGGTACACTCCTCCCACAGTTTTCCCTTCTTGCTAAGTGTTAAATCCACTCATCAAGCTGCTCTTCTATTTTTCTCACATCCTATATTTTTTTTAATTTTTATTTATTTATTCATAAGAGACGCAGAGAGAGAGAGAGAGAGAGGCAGAGACACAGACAGAGAGAGAAGCAGGCTCCATGCAGGGAGCCCGATGTGAGACTCCATCCTAGAACTCCAGGATCATACCCTGGGCTGAAGGCAGACACTCAACCACTGAGCCACCCAGGCATCTCTCTCACATCCTATACCTAAGCAGGTTTTTCCTGCTTAGGAAAAATCCAGAATTTGTATTTTATAACACAGGACAGACTTTTCTCAAGGTAGAGGGCAGAAGCTCCAACAGGCCTGGTTGAAACTTGCCAAGCCTGTTAAGGCCTCATTTGCCAGTGACACCCTGGCCTTTCTGCCCATTCCATTGGCCAAAACAAATTACATGGAGAAGCTCAATATCAGTGGGATAGGGAAGTATATGGTACCCACAGTGAGCTGGGAATTAACAAGTGAAGGCAAGGAAGGATAAATTATGAACAAATAGTACAATCTACCACAGATTACCATTCACTATCAGAACTTTGTCAATCCACCATCTCTCATCTCAGAGTCAGTGTTTCATATTCTTCTGCAGGATGTCCTTATTAGTTTCTAATTCTGCCATAGGAGAGTATCATAGATGAGGTGGTTTAAAATGGCAGAAATTTATTTCCTTATAGTTTGGGAGGCTAGAAATAAAAAAATTGAGGTGTTGGCAGGGCCTTGCTCCCTCCAACACCTCTAAAGGATAATCCAACATTGCCTCTTCCAGCTGCTGTTGGTCCCAGGCATCTCTTGAATCATGGCAGTATAACTCCAATATCTGCCTCCATCTTGACATGTCTGTATTCCCTCTACCTAAAGAAGTCCCACCTCTAAGGACATGAATATTTGGGGACCAAAGGGCAGACTTTCTGGGTTGAATTGTGTTCCCCCAAAAGATATGTTGAGGTCCTAACTTCCAATACCTATGAATGTGACCTTATCTGGAAATAGGATATTTTTAGATGTAATCAAGTTAAGGTGAGTTCATACTCATTAGGGTGGGGTCTAACCTAATATAGTGGGTATCCTTATAAGAGAAGAGACTCAGACATATAGGGATAAAATGGCCATGTGACAACAAAGGCAGATACCAGAGAGATATGTCTACAAACCAGGGAACACCAAAGGTTGCCAGCAAACCACCAGAAGGTAGAGGCAAGGAAGTATTCTACAGAAGCTCCTCACTTCTTCAGAATTGTTGAGATGTTCAAATGCCAAAGTATTTAAATATTTGTTCTTTAACAAATTTAGACAGTTATGGATCGACTTAAATATCTGAACCTGAAAAGAGCAGCTGTTCTAACTAAACTTCAGAGTGCAGAGGAAGAAATTGCTGACATAATGGAAAATGTAAGTTATTTTTAACTGAAAGTCCATCTTTTCACTCCATGATGTGACCTTAATTTAATGTATTCTTTCAAAGTACAAAAGGAGTTTCCTGAAACTTTACCTTTCTAAAAATGGATTTGATTTTTAGGAAAAAGATCTAATATTATCACAATATTTTTGTGAACACTGAAAAAAAGTTTTGAAACAAAGACAATACAATCATAACAATTAACCACAAGAATAATGAGAAATAAGCCCAAGTTCATTTTTAAAATTTTGCAACACTGAAAGAAGCAAAGACATAAAATCCCTCAACTCTATAGGCACTCATTTATTCCTTCAATCATTCAACCCATTTTTTAAATAGCTACTGTGTTTCTGACGCTGATGTATTATGGATATGACAGTGATCAAATTATAATTGCTAAGTGCTAAAAAAGTTCTCAGGCCTTTTTTATTAAGATTTTATTTATTTATTGAAGAGAGAGAGAGTGAGAACACACTCAAGTTGGAGGAAGGGTGGGTGGAGGGAGAGAATCTTCAAGCAGACTCCCCGCTGAGTGTGGAGCCCATCGCATGGCTCTATCCCACGACCCATGAGATCATGACCTGATAGCCCAGTAATATCATCTAGGAAGCTCTTTAAATATGTTAATACCTAGACCAGTTAAAACAGAATCTGGGATAGGACTCTGGTATTAATTAAAACAAAACAGGATATCAAAGCCCTATCAAAAGTACAGGCAACAAAGGAAAAAAATAAATAGATGAATTGGACTTTATCAAAATGAAAAATATATTTGTTCATCAAAGAACACTACCAACAGAGTGAAAAGATAACCCACAGAATGGGACAGGATATTTGTGAGTCATATATCTGATGAGCGATTAGTACCTAGAACATATAAAGAACTCCTACAACTCAACAATAATAAAACCACCCAATTCAAAAATGCACAAAGAACTAAAAAGATATTTCTCCAAAGAAGATTTACAAATGGCTAATAAACACATGTAAAGATATTTAACATAACTAGTTATTAGGGAAATGCAAATCTGAACTACAACACAATACTACGTTATATCCATTAGTAGGATGGCCATTATCCAAAAAATAGAAAATAAGTGCTGTCAAGGAAGGAGAGAAATTAGAATGCTTGTGCACTGTTGGTGTCGACGTAAAATTATGTAACACTATGTAAATCAGGTTGGTGGTACCTCAAAACGTAAAATACAGACTTACCATGTGATCTAGCAATTCCACTCCTAGGTATATACCCAAATGAACTGAAAGCAGAGACACAAACAGACACTTGTACACCGATGTTCGTAGCCACTTTATTCACAATAGTCAGAAGGTAAAAGTGACTCAAGTGTCCATCAATGGATAAATGGATAACAGTGATATACACACACATACATATGTACACATGCACGCACAGACACACAGACACACACACTGGAATGTTATTCAGCCTTAAAAAGAAATGAAATCCTGATACGAGCTAAAATATGGATGGAACTTGAAAACATTTTGCCAAGTGACACAAGCCAGCCAGACACAAAAGGACAAACATGATTCTACTTATATGAGGAAGGGCGGAATGAGGAGTTATTGTTTATTGGGTGCAGAGCTTCCCAATTGTTTGGGTTAATGAAAAAGTTCTGGAAATGGATAGTGGTGATGGTTGCACAACAGTGTGAATGTACTTCATGTCATTGAATTGTAAATTTCATGTTATGTATATTTTACTACAATTTAAAAAAACCTCAAAGACCTCCTTGCAGATTCTACTGTGCAACCAGGGATGAGAATCACTGGTTTGAAGGGGGGTGAGAGAGACACAAAGACCTCAGTGAGAATTTGAACTCCCTGATGAAGAGTGTGAAGCCTGTTACACCTGAGAGCTGTTAGAAGGGAAAAGGATGTGTGGTGGAGGGGGGGAGGGGAGTGAAGAGGAGTATGTGGTGGGAGGAGGGACAGTGTCAGCCTGGCACCTAGCACAGTAGATGGTAACAGCATTGATTTTCAAACAAGACAGATGTACATTTGAACTCCAAATCTAAAGCCTACCAGATCTGTGATTTTGCTTAACCTTATGCTTTATTCAGTCATTGAAAAAGGGATGATAAGGCCTACCACATAGTGTTATTATAAGGATGATATGAGATGATGCTTGTGATGTTCCCAGAACCAACAGTAATATTCAGAATATCTGAGAGCTATATTGCAGGGCAGGCTGGCTTCATGGGCTAGCAACCCATGCAGTCACACAGGACCCCATCCTTAGAAGAGCCCCACAGTTTTTTAAATGAAATTCTTAACAACTTTAGAGTAAGGGCCCTGCATTTCTACTTTGTCCTGGGCCTGGTGATTTAGCTCATGGAGTACAAGGACCTTCACCCAACTCAACAGAGCTGGAAGTGGAGCTGAAGAATCTCTTGTATGCCTTGCATTTGTGTCTAGTTGCTAGATCATGGATGGATCCAGAAGTTCATCAGCAAGAGGCTCAGGTGAAAGGAGAGCTTGAGTGTAGTGGCTATAGCTGCCAACTTTCTCATGCGTACTTCTTACCTTGACTGTGTCTGAGGTCCCCCTCACAGGATCCTCTGGATCAATCTTTCAGTCTCTCCAGAAGGTGAGCCTCCAGTCTTCTGATTAAAGGAGAAGTGGTGGCAGGATTGAGGGACAGTTGGCCAACTGAGTGAAGTGGGCAGTAACACTGACCCCCGGCACTTCCTTTTAAAGACTTTCAACCAATTATCTGGTCTTTTGCTCTCTGTCACCCGTTTCACAGGGACCTGATGTCAACAGGTCCTGATCCCAATAGGATTTTGCAGACTGAGTCAACTCATTTCTTGTCTTGCCCATCCCACACATTCCTGCCACCACAGACGCTGAGCCCTCACTTCAATTTAAGTTAGTTTCCACCGTCTTTCTAGTTTATAAAAATGTGTAGTCATGCTGGTCAGCTGTCAGCTCTTCTGGTGCCCCTTCCAGCCTGTGTTCTCATAAATTCATATTTATTTTTTTTGCATTCCGCGGCTGTCATTTTTGCGAAGTTTTAGGAAAGCAGCAAATACAAACGCATGTATTGAGTCTGCCTTGTTTAACCAGAGGCAGTCCTGAGCATTTTTAGACTAATATCAAACTCGTTCGAAAGCTCATTTTCTCATTGCCCCTCAGCATCTGCTAGACGTGTGGCCTTGGAGACTTGAGGTTCAGAGAGGAGCATGATCTGCTATTTAAACAAGTTTCCTTTGAGAGAATGCCCAGTGTCTGCTTTCAAACACTTTTCCCAAGTTTGTGCTAGAAGTAGGGATGATGAGGAAAGAGTGACTGCCTCCTGACTTAGGTAGATAGGTTTCAGTCCCTAGTTGATTGTCTGTAGACTCCATAGAGAAGGGTGGTAACCCAGCATGGCCCAACGATGAGCTTCTCTGTCTCATTCAACTCCCCTAACTATTGACCATTTCCTTAACATTTAGCTACTTCTTTCAGCCTTCAATTTTGGACATGCGTGCAGCATCCTTGCGGCGTGCATGCCTCTTTAGTCTCTGATGCTACAATGGTCCATAGGTACTATTCTCATCTGTCCTCCATACTCAGCTCTGGAGCCAGCAGAATACATGTGACATATACATCTGAAGGTTGGAAAAAGCCAAGCTGGACCCCTTTCCCCCAGCTGTTGCCTACTTTCCCCAATTCTTTTGTTCCTGATCAGCAGTCTGCAGTCTCTGGAAGTGGTTCTTAACTTTTCTGGAGGTCGCTGACAGAAAGAGATTTTATATTTTAAGAAGAACAAAAGAGCTAAGTAAATGCAAAAAAAAGCAATCTACATATAACATCTTACTATTTAAAAACTTAGTTAAATTGGCTAAGAATCTGGTTTTTCAAGCCTTTTCTTTTTTTCTTTTTTTAGAGAGAGAGCACACACGTGCATAAGTGGGGGGGTGGGGGGGAGGGAAAGGGAGAGAGAAAGAGAGCATCTTAAGCAGGTTCCATGCCCTGCATGGAGCCTGAGGTGGGACTCGATCTCATGACCCTGACATCATGACCTGAGCTGAAATCAAGAGTTGGATGGTTAACCAACTAAGCCACCCAAGCACCTCAAAGCTTTTTAATAAGAATTTTTCCAAAAAAAAAAAAAATGCTTGATAAAATTTAAAACAAGGTCTTAGGGCAGCCTGGGTGGCTCAGCGGTTTAGCACCGCCTTTAGCCCGGGGTGCGATCCTGGAGACCCGGGATCAAGTCCCATGTCAGGCTCCCTGCATGGAGCTTGGTTCTCCCTCTGCCTGTGTCTCTGCCTCTCTCTCTCTCTCTCTTTCTCTCTCTCTCTTTCTCTGTGTGTGTGTGTGTCTTTCATGAGTAAATAAATAAAATCTTAAAAAAAAAATAAAACAAGGTCTTATAACAGAAATGAAAACTATTTGTTGTATTAAATTCTGTACAAATACAGAATGGTTGCAATTAAGAAAAAAGCAAATATTTGCTTTCCAAATTATCTCTTAAATAGTAAAGCACTATCAAATAAGAAATGAAACACTTAATACTGTTAATTTTACCAAAACTATGCCCACATTTTTAGGGTAGTATTTGTTTTTAACAGGATGAGCTATTGCGTACTCTCTCATCTTATAAACTCATTGCACCAAGATACAGGTGGCAGAGAAGCAGATGGGGACGTTTATGTCCTGTGGCTTTAAAAGAAGGTAACATTTATCCAGGATTACCAGATTTTTCTGTGAGGTAAGTAAGATTTTCAAAACTTAATCTTAAAACTTGCCCATACCCCTTTTCAGTTGTTTATAATTATGGCATATCTTAAGTTTTCTAGGCAAAATATACTGTCTTTCATCAGAAGAAGCATTAAAAACATTTTTACTGAACCCACGTCCTTATCTTCTTCCACCTATGCCGGCACCACCATTTAAAGTATTCATATTTGGACCTCAGTCTTCAGGGAAAACAACACTTAGCAATTTACTTGCAGAAAATTACAAAGGAAAGGTAACTACTTAGCTAGCTACCTACCTACCTATCTATCCTTGAATATAATTTGTAGGACTTTAGGATTCACAGAATTTGTACTCTGTTTTCTTAATTTTACACTGTCAGTTGGGTAATTGTCCTACTGGGCTTGTCCTACCTTTTGCAAAAGGCAGCCACTCCAAGCCCATAGCCTCTCCTGCTTCCCAACAGCCCACGGATCTGACTGTTCTGTCATGCAGACTGTGCCACCCATTACCTGTTTGGGTTTCACTCATCTCCTGTTTCCTGGGTCACAGTCCTCCTAGCTCTCCGTCCCTCTCCCCATGCAGTCACTCCTGCCATCATTCTTAGTATCGACAAAGATGAGTCTCTTAGGTGACAAACATCTTTGTCTTGTCAGTTCCTTGGTTTCTCTCCCCAGAGATCTTATTCTCCATCCTGAATAAAATGAAGAAAAATTATTTTTAGTTTAGACCAAATAGCAGCAGAGGTGGTGAGAAGCAGGCAGATTGGGGATATAATTTAGTGAGGGATTAGAATGGAGAGGAGTTCTCTGCAAAGCCAGAGTGCTGGAGTGGAGAGCAAAAGGGGGAAGGCATGAGATGATGAGGGCTGAAGACACACTCAGAACAGTGCAGCCCTGGGAAGGGGTTTGACCTTATTCCAAATGCTATTCCTTTGTACGCAGGTGTAATATTTTCTATTTGCTTTTAACTTTTTATTGTAAAATGTGACAGAAAAGTGAAGGTCAGTGAATAATCACAAAACAAACCCATATGACCACCGCCTAGGTCAAATACGGGATGGCCACCACCCTGGAAGCCCCCTCATGTCTCCTCCCAGTATCAGTCCTCTTACTCCTTCCACAGAGGTAACTGCTGCCCTCAACTTTATGGTATTCACTCCTCTTCTTTTCTCTTGTGGTTGGTTTTACCATGTAAATGTGCATCTAAATACCATAGGTTAGTTTTGCATATTTTCTTAACTTTCTAGACTGAAACAATTTACGTTCTTTGTGCCTGGCTTTTTTTGCTTCACATTATGATTGTGATGTTTATGCATGTTATTTATACATGTTAGTGCATATAGCTGCAGTTTATACATTTTTTATTGCGTTCTGTTGATTGAAGTATATTGTAATCTATTTATCCAGTTGAGTGTTAATAAAACTTGGGCTGATATCTTTATATACTTTGGAGAAATATCTAGAAGTAAAATTCCTGGGACATGGAGTATGCATTCATTCAAGTTGTGTAGATAATGCCAAATCGTTTTCCAAACTAAATTCTATGAGTTTACAACTCTATCAGTGGTGTGTGAGTTCTATTATTTCACATGCCTGCCAACTTTCATTGTGATCAGTCTTTCTAATTTAAGCCATTCTAGCAGGTGTATCTCATTGTGATTTTAATTTGCATTTCCCTGAAAGTAATTAGGCTAAATACTTTTTCTTCTGTTTATTGATTGGCCATTCAGCCTCCTTTTGAAGTATTTGTTCAAGTCTGTTGTCCATTGAAAATTTTTTTGCATGCTTTTGGTAGGAATTCCTTATATTGTCTGTATACAAGTTCTTTCTTGACAATACACATTATGAATATTTTATGCCATTCTATGGTTTGCCATTTCACATTACATTACAGTATGTGTCAGACAAAGGAATTATAATTTTAAAACAAAAAGAGCTCTTACAAATCAATATGCAGATGAAGTCCCAGTGGAAAAAAATAGCAAAGAAGCCATTCACAAAACAATAGATGCAATAGAATAGCCAAGAATCATGAGAAAAGGGTTATCACCTCCCTGATAACAAGAGAGATGCCATGTTGATCTCACTGTTGGGAGTTGAAAGATCACTATTAACAACCAATATTGTTGTGTGGCTAGGATGGGGGAAGTGCACTTTCATACACTGCTGGGAAGAGTATAACCATTAGGGATGACAATTAGAAATATGTAAGAGCCTAAAGTCCATACATATCCTTTGAACTGTTAATTCTATTTTATAGATTTTTCCTAAAGAAACTATAAAAGATATATACATAACTTTGTTCATCATAGCCTAGTTTATAATAGCAAAAACATGTATACCTAAGTGTATATTATTAGCATTTTAGTTAAATAAGCTGCAATATGTTCATCTGATACAATACTGTGTATCCATTAAAAAAATGATGCTGTAGGGGCACCTGTGTGGCTCAGTGGTTGAGGGTCTGCCTTTGGCTCAGGTCATGATCCCAGGATCCTAGGATCAAATCAATCCCACATCAGGCTCCCCCTGGGGAGCCTGCTTCTCCCTCTGCCTATGTCTCTGCCTCTCTCTCTGGGTCTCTCATGAATAAATAAATAAAATCTTTTTTAAAAAATGATGTGTAAAAAAAATTTTTAAAAATGATGTGTAGATGTATATTTTTTGTCATGGAATAATGTAATACAAGTGTATTGAAGGAAAAGCAAAATAGAATCTAAAAGTGTGAAAATATTATTTAAACTTAAAAGGCATGTAGAAATCTATTTCTAACATCCTAATATTCAATACAAAGTATATTATCTACCTTACAATGGACTTATATTCAGAATATATATATAGAATTATAATCCAATTTTTTAAATGGGCAAAAGTTGAACATGAAGGTAAAAGAATGACCAGTAGCACATAATAGAAGCTCAAATTTTTTGTGATTAGGGGAATGTAAATTTAAACTGCAATGAGATACTTCTTCATACCCACTAGAATGGCTAAAATTTAAAAGATTCACAAAACCAAGTGTTGGTAAAGATACAGAGTAACTGTAATTTCTATAATTGCTGGTGGAAATATAAAATAATTCAACCATTTTGGAAACAGTTTAATGGCTTATTATAAAATCAAATATCCACTTACCATATGACCCAGTAATTCCACCTCTAGGCATTTGTCCAAGGTAAATAAAAGCATATGTCCACAAGAAGACTTCCTCATAGATGTTCATTACTAGTTTATTTATAGAAGCCCCAAATTGGAAAAGTCCAAATATCCATCAAAGATGAATGGATTAAAAAAAAAAATCTTCATACAGGGATACTACTCAACAATAAAAGAGAACTGATTACTGATATATACACTTACACTGATGAATCTCAAAAAGATTGTACTAAGGGGAAACGCTTGGAAAAGATTACATACTGTATGATTCTATTTATATGAAATTCTAGAAGAGGTAAAACTAATATATAGTGACAGAAAACAGGGGTGGCCAGGGGCTGGGAACTGACTATAAAAAAGCATGAGGGAACTTTTTGGGGTGGTATGAATGTTCTATATCTTCATTGTAGTTGTTGTTATGTGTACATATTTGTCAAAACTCATCACACTGTATATTTAAAGTGGATTTAAGTTTATTGTAAGTCATACACACAAAATTGATTTTTTTTTAAAATGTGTAGCTTGAAAAAAATGTGTAGCTCGAATATATATTACATGACACATACATATGTAAGCATATCATACTACATGAAAAGTAGGACTGAATTTCTATGAAAGCATGTTCTCAAAAATCGTTGGATTCTGAAAATAACATACCTCAAGTAGCCATTGAGATGTTTAAGGTAGATAAGTCTAGATATAGAAATAGATATAGATGCACAATGTGTTCAAGAATTCCCAGTGATTTCTGCTTCTGTTGGTTTTCTCAAATATTCTTTGCAGGTAATTGACTATGCCAAGCTTGTTCAACCGCGTTTTGATAAAGCCCTTGAAACGTTAGTAAGAGATACCATAGCCCAGGCCACTGAAACGGCGATTAAAGCTGTGAGAGAGCAGCTTCTCATAAAACTACAAGCTAAAAGACAAGGTGAACCGTCTCTGTCAAATGTGTGTTCCGAGCGTAGGTCAACAATTCAGCCTTGGCTGCCTGAGGGCTGGGACTTGCTTTGCTCACCTTGGTAACCCTGGCACCTTCTACAGTGTCGCCTCTTAATACTTTGTTGGAGACACAAATATACATAAACCTGATTCGTAAACAGAGAAAAGATTTCAATCCTTGACCTCTAAGGAAAGGAATCAGAGAGCTCAGAAAGAGCTTCCCAATTTGGATTTACTTTTGTGAATTGGCCAGAGACTGAATAGAATTTATACCTTTATTGATAACCGGTAGTGACAAGGGCACTCCACCGGATTCTCGTGGAGTTTACGTTGCTGCTGCTGCTGCTGCTGCTGTCAGCCCCAATCGTAATTAATGTCTTCTCTTTGGAGGTATTAATTTCAAGTTCAAAACAGTCATAAGGCAACAAAACTGAAAGAAGCCCTAGTGATCAATTAACACAATTCTGTAACTTTACAGATGAGGAAAACTTTTCACATAAATTGCAAAGCTTCTACCATTTTCTGTTCTTGAAACTGTTTAAATAGTAAGGAAATTATCCCTTCCTGCATGGCAATGTTGAGCTTTTGCTAGGAAAGAACAGGTTATTTGCCTAATCTGCCTCTTCTTTCTCATCAGCCTACAAATAAGTAAAAGAGTCCAACATGGTGCCCAACAGCAAAAAGACCAGCACTAAGATTACGTGCCACCCTTGGATGCCTGGGTGGTTCAGTCGGTTAAGTGTTTGCCTTCGGCTGAAGTCATGATCCTCGGCTCCTGGGGTAGAGCCCCGTATCAGGCTCCCTGTTTAGTGGGGGGGGTCCGCTTCCCCCCTCCCTCTGCCCCTTCTCCTGCTTGTGGGCACTCATGCACACATGTGCTCTCTCTCTCTTTCTCTCAAATAAAATCTTTTAAAAAACTACATTATTTGCATGCCATCCAAATAATGAACTTATATTTTTAGTATATTATCCTCAAAATGAAAACCAAAAGTTTTAAAAATATTCATGGACAACTCATAAACTAATGCTTAATAAATATTGATGAAGACTACAAAGAGGGCTTGTTATTCAATTTGTTTAAGGCTGGACAGAATGAATTCATTAATTCATTCAACCTGAGTACTTTGTATTAGGTGTAATTCTAGGTATGGGGCTACGGAGGTGAACAAGACACATGAAACTCCTATCTTTGTGGTTGTCACATTTTAATGGAGAATAGAGGGGGAAAAACAAGTGAACAGATAGAAAAAATAGAACACAGTACCGGGTCAGGTGGTGATTAGGGCAGGGGTGCTGGAGTGTTCTGATGAGCAGGGAAGACCTCTCTGAAGAGAGGACATTTAATTGAAACCTGGATCAAGAAGGAATTAGCCAAGATCCAGGAGGAAGAACAGTGATGGGTACTATTTCTTAGACTCTGTAGTAATTCCTTTCACATCAAATTATGGCACAAAATCATAGATTTTAGGTCTTTCCACAAATTGCTTTCTCCCACTAGAATATAGAAACAGATGCCATCTCTGTATACACTGCAAACTTAAGAAGCTCTTCCTTTTCTTTTTCAAATTCCATAATTACTCTAAATCTGACAGTAGGGTTCTTAAAAATTGTTTTAAATGGAATTTTCTGGTTCCACTAATTAGCTGGTTCTACCGCTAGTTTTGCTAATTTCACTTCTATAGTAATACGGAGGATGGCAGCTAACATGCAATAGGCTGCTTGTGTGCCAAGCATTTTCCTCAGTGTCTGAGTCTACTCATTTAATCCTTAAAACAATACTTGGATGATTTGATGATCCTCATTATGCCCAGTAGAAATCAAAACAGAGAGATCAAATGATTTGCCAAAGCCACACTCCCTGAGTCAGAACTCACATTCAAGTCTGCCAGTCTTTAAAGCAGATTTAATGACCATCCCTGTCTCCCCACTGCCAACTATATTTTGCTAACACAACCCATTACTATCTTTTAGAACAGTCAACTTTAAGAGATCTTGAAAGAGAATTTGAAGGGAAAGAATATGGCAAGTTCCCAACTGATCCGTATAAGACCTTAGAAGAGTCGCGGTCTTCATTTGATGAAGATGGTAAAAAATATATATATTCCTGATGTTCTTAGACAAATCTTTCCTAATCTAAACAGATTAGCTGTTAAAGCATATAATTCTTTCATGCAGTGTTCACCCATGAATCCCAAAGAGAAAGCCTTTTAGAAGACAATGAAGACAAAAAGAGTTCAGAAAATGTCCTTCAGGATCAAGCCTCTAAAACTGGTAAAGATGGTAACAAAATGAATGGCTCATGCCATGCATATGGATCTTATTTCCATTTATTTCGTATTTTATCATGTTTATATTGAAGCTTAAAATGATGCCCCATATTGGACACATAAGTTGAAAAAAATGGGTTTTTGCTTATAGATTTAAACTGAGCAGCTATAGAACAGAAATAGATTTTCTAAGAAAAATCTAATAAGATAATAAATTCTTTCTTAAGAGCTGTCTAACATTCTGGAATCAGAACATCACAAACCTAGAGTGTGATCTGTGAAATGTTACCATTTAGTGCTATTTACCCTTAAAATTTTTTTCCATTCGTATATTAACGTAATTACAGTGTAAACTATTTTTACCTTTTTTTATTTATAAGTCAACATTTATTTATATTACTTCATTAGGAAGTATTTTAATTCTCATTTTAAATAACTGCACAATTTCCCTATTCATAGATAATAGTTTTAGGTAGTACTTTGTGTTGTAAACTTATTTTTCAGATTTTTTTCACTACTACAAATAATGCTTTAATGACGTGTTTACATTGTCTGCATGCTGACATTGGTGGAATCACAAGTTTAATTAGTATGAAGATATAGACAGAGCCAAATTGCTTTGCATAAAAGTTATTCCAAAAAAAAAAGTTATTCCAAATTATGTTCCCCTCAGTAATATACAAAATATGTATTACTGTTTCCTTGGCATATTTTCTTTTAAAATATAATTCAATTTTTATTTGACTATTTCTGAAATTTAATATTTTAATATTTATTAACCACATGTTTCTTCTTTTCTGAGGTGACCATTTTTGTCTTTGGCTCATTTTCTAAGTTTCTATATCAGTTATATGGTTTCTATAAAACTTTCTGTATCAGTCACTTATTTTTCATTTTTTTTTCCACATTGGGTCATTTGTCTTTTAAATCACTTTGCTATTTTTGAAGTAGCGGGATTTTTCATAGTTTTATGGTCAAATCATTACTTTCACTTTATTGATTTCTTCCATTTCCTTTCAGATTTTACAAAGTCATCTTCTCAGCCAGAGATTTAATATATACTTATATTCTTTTTTTTTCTATGGGTCCAACCTTTTGGTATTGTTTTTAAATGCTTCTGTAAATCACTGTGTTATATAATGTAGAGCTGATTTTTTGTTTGGTTGGTTCCTCTTAATTGAGACAGATGTGTGCTTGGCTGGTGTTTATTTTAAGCCTAGTAGGAATTGAACTGGGTACTGTCAGAAACTTATGTATGGCTCTCCTCCTCCAATACACACACACACACACACACACACACACACACTCTCTCTTCACAGGAGGACCCGAGATATTAAAATTTTGGCCAAGTAACATCTGCCAGCCTCATCCCAGCTGCTGCCGAGTTCCTAGCACCAAAACAGAAAGAAAGCCCCTTCCCCGTACTGCCTGTTTTCTCTGTAGGGGAGGCAGTTCAAGGTAGAGGCATGCCCTGGTAAAAAGACAGTCTCCCTGCAAGCCTTTACCTCTTGAAGCCAGGAGATGGTTAGTTACATCAGGAGCAGCAAATTTGATATATTTTTTTTTTTCCAATTTAGATCCACTGGCATTATATGAAACTAAAATTTCTCTTGGATTTGTTATAGGTTAAGTCATTATTTTCACTGCGGATATTATGTGCCTTCTATTTACCTATTTAATTACTGTGATTGTAATTTCAATTTAAAAAAATTTGGGAACACGAGTCCTGGTTCCCTGGACCCATACATACCACACTCTTCTTTGGCAATCGCCTACAATGTAATACTGGTTTTTAGGTGTTAGCAATGTTTTATTCACAGATGAGAAAGAAACCAGTGAACCATCTACATTTAAAGGAAGTTTTCAAGGCTCTGGTCAAGATCTTAAGTTGGAATCCAAAAAGGGAAAATTAATGTTTGGGTAATTTGATTCTCTTAGATTTTGGATCTGAAAATCACAAATAATTCCTTCAGAATTTTGAAGGAGAAATATGTGATTTTAAAAAAATTATTAATACTCTATGTTAAAGGCTACTCTATTGTAAACAGACATGCAAGAACACACACACAAAAAGATAATGTGATATATTGTTTTGGTGAAAAAGAATATTGTGAAGACAAGGGCTGGCCATCCCCAGCATGTGGCTACCAGAATAAGTTACAAAATGGCTGGTGGTACTCAGCTGTTATATCAATATGCTTAGTAGGAAGAGGGAGAAGGCAAGGGACAAAAACTAGCGCTCCACCCAGCTGAGTTATTCCTCTTTAAAGAGATAACAGGAAGACTCACCAGGGAAAAAAATAAATCTGCTTGCATGTTATCTATGGGCCACCTAAGTTATAAGGGAAGTTGGAAGATGTAGTGTTTTTAGCTGGGCACGTTGCTGACCCCAACAAAATCAGGATTCTGTTACTAAGAAAGAGAAGAATGGATATTGAGTGAACAACTAGCAGCTTCTAGAACATTTGGTATCTTTGCCTGGTTATTTCTGCCTCATCATACCACCTTCTCAAGGCTACAGGAAGGAAGACTGTGGGTTCTTGACTCTTCCACTCTGGCTCTCAAGGAACCGCTGGTTCTGTACATCCCCAACAACAAACCTCCCACTTCACAGCAGAGGGCAGTAAGCAGTTGCTCTTGGAAGGCCCTTTGGAGATTTCTGGGCTAGGATAGATTGGGCTCTATCAGAAGACCCTGGTGATGGAGCACTGGGGCAGCAGGTCAGGAAGCACAGCTGGAAAGGCAGAGGTCGAGGAGTCAAGTGCAGCTGCCAATCTTCTGTCTTATTAGAGGAGTAGATGAGTACCACATCATGATGTAGCCTATGGGCCAACTCAGCTGTGTAAGGAGTTAGCACACAGTGAGGGCAAGAAGGAAGTACAACACTTGAAAAATCAGCCTGTGGCACCCTTTCTTCCACCCCTGCCTACTTGCCTACCCCTTATCCTCTCACAGTTTCACATGGTCCCATGCTTATAATTGGAAGCATTCATCTTGTTTTCTGATTCATCCCCTAGATGCTCACGTTTTAGCTTGACCCTGGAATCCTTTGGTCCCTATCTCTTCTACCTGGCTTCCTGGGTATTGACTCCTGCTGGACATGACTTCTTACCTCATTCACTTTCATTCTGATACACTGGCTTTAAGCCACTGCTCTGATGTTTTATGTTTCCTGACTTAACGTTTCCTCCCTAGTCTATCTCCCTCTTCTTAAAGCATGTACCGTGGTAACACAAAACTAGTACTTTCTTGGATCAAGTATTAGCAATCATGTTCTATTGCCAATAGCACTGTCCACTAAAATTATTTTACATTAGACCTATTAGAAGACTCAATAGAAGAGGTAACTGCAGAGCATCCAGAGGTGGTTTCTATACTAGAGGAGACTATAAAAATGACGAAGGATATGAACTTTGAACAGCCGTATGAAAAACATGCTGAAATCCTAGAGGAAATCATCAAAGAGGTAAGAAATCCAGATCCGAATGCTTATGCCCTTTGGTAATTTTTTAATATATCAACAATTATGCAATATCATTTCATAGCTTTGAAATTAATTCTTCATTAACTTTTCTTTAAAGGGGTTCAGTTGGTTAAAATATCGTGCCCGTGAAGCCAATACCAAAGTTAGGTATTTCATCTATGAGCTAATTAGTTGGAAACAGACAAATTTCACTCCATAGCTGATTTATTTCACCCGACCACCTTGAACATGTATTCATAAGGGAAATGAATGGACACACAAGTGATTGTTCAATCTAAGGGTAAAATAAAGCCTCAGGTGGTATGTTATACCGCTGGCAAATCAGAAGGTTTATCTTTGGCCTATAAGAAACAATATATCCATATGGATCTATTTTGTACAGAGACCTTGAGTAAGCTTCCAGGGCAAAAGTCAAAGACAACAAATCTGTTTTGGACTCTCAACAATCTTCTTTGGTGGGCTCCTGGAGCCCCAGACTGTACCCAAGGTGAGTTGCTGTCTCCTCCAAGCTCTCCATAGAGAGCTTTCAACTTCGCAACTTCTTCTGTATCTCCTCAAGTTGTTCTGACACCAGTTGGTTACTTCAGGAAAATTCTGAGGACCTACTATTGCCCTGTAATGTGCTAACTACTAGGGATATGAGGATGAATTAAACACAGCTCTTTAAGGAGCTATCAGTCAGGTGGGAAGGCTGAGGCATAATCCAATCTTCGAGTTATCATGTACTATGTGGTAAGTAGATATGTACAGGGTGTAGGAATCCCACCTGCAACCAGGGCTGTCATCTCCGCATGGAAAGTGAGACAAAGTATCCCGGAGGAGAGACACACAGGTAAGGGACATCTTTAGCACTGTGGAAGTCCCATCTTTGCCCTTCGCTGAAAATTTCCTTCATTCTCCTCAGAGGTTATTCTAGAAGATACACATCTACAAGGAATACTAAAAAGACCTCTGATATAGGAAGTATATAGTGTCACTAGATGATAAACTGCCACTCTGGGATGGTGGAGGAGTTTAAACCACGTGAGATTTTAACATCAAATCTCTTATCAGATTGTCTTTCTCAAGAGAACAGAGACCTGTGTAGGAGATTGACTTGTCATCAATTTTGATGGTCTCTGTGAGTAGTAAGGCTATTTTTAGAAAGTAGTTGGATTGAACCTAAAACTGCTCTAAAACAAGAAAAATAAGGTTCTTAAAAAAAAAGTAGCCAGATAAAGAAATGTGCTCCTTTATGTCATTTGCTCATTTTTAAATAGTTTATTTTTGTCTTCATTTATAGTCATGTGTTCTGAATATGAGTCCTTTGTTAGAAGTGTTGCAACTATCTTTACAAATATCTTCTATTCTGAATACTAGGAGTTAATTTTAATGAAGTCCAATTTATTAACTTTTTCTTTCATAGGTAGTGCTTCTTATGTCCTATTTCAGAAGTCTTTGGCTGTTCAAGATCAGGAAGATATATTTTCTCCTAGGTTCTCTTCTGTAAATTTTGCATTGCCTTTCATATTTAGATCTGATGTCCACTTTGGATTAATTTTTATGCATACAAAAAAATACCCAAATAGCCAATAAGCATATTAAAATGTACTCAACATCATTCATAAAAAAAAAAACATCATTCATTATCAGAAAAATACAAATTAAAACCACAACATGAGGAAGGGGATGAAGAAGTGCAAACTTCAAGTTATGAAAGAAGTCAAGGGGATGAAAAGTACAGCATAGGGAATGTAGTCAATAATATTGTAATAACTCTGTATGGTGGCAGATGGTGACTACATTTATCATGGTGAGCATTTTCTAATGTATTTAATTGCAGAATCACTATGTTGTACACCTGAAATTAATATAATATTGTATATCAATCATACTTCAATGACAAATAATAATACATACATACTTTTACACGGATTTTTTAAAAAAAACTCACATCATGAGGATTAAGGTTCATTTTTTTTAATATGGATATCCAGTTGTGTTCCAGCACCATTTATTGAAAAGACGAACCTTTCCCCACTATCATAAATCAAGTGGCCACGTCTGTGTGATCTATTTCTGGACACTGCATTCTGTTCCATGGACCTATTTGTCTACCTGCATTCCACTACCACACATATTAACTCCTGTAAGTTTATAATAAATTTTGAAATCTGGGGCAGCCCTGGTGGCTCAGCGGTTAAGCGCCACCTCCTGCTTCTCCCTCTGCCTGTGTCTCTGCCTCTATCTCTCTCTGTGTGTCTCTCGTGAATGAATGAATAAAACCCTTAAAAAATTTTTTTTGAAATCTGGAAGAGAGAATCCTTCAACAGCTTGTTTCTCCTGTCACTGCATCCTTCTCTGTCATAAGCTGTTTTGTTCTGCTTGCTTTTTCAAGAGTATCTTGGCTATTATGGGTCCTTTTCACTTCCACATAAATTTCAGAATT
The DNA here is from genome assembly GCF_048164855.1 of Canis lupus baileyi. NCBI lineage: Eukaryota > Metazoa > Chordata > Mammalia > Carnivora > Canidae > Canis > Canis lupus. Next base: position 6,042,110 of record NC_132844.1, read on the forward strand.
ATCAAATTGCAGACACATGCAAACATACACACACACACACACACACACACCCCTATTGAAGTTGTGATTGGGTGCATTGTAATTGTAAATAAATTTGATGAAAACTACTATCTTCACAATATTGGGTCTTCTAACCCATGAGCATAGAAAAGCCTTACTTTATCTTGGTCTTTAATTTCTCCCCACATTGTTTTATAGTTTTCAGTATAGAGGTCTTCAATATCTCTCAGCAGGTTTATTTGTAGGTATTCGATGTATTTTAGATAATGCTGTGGTCCTATTTTGTTTTCAAATTGTTGTTTCTGTAATCATATTTTAGCCTCTTTTTCTGTTGTACTTCCCACTACATTTCATTTTCTGATCTGAAGCTCATAGCCCATATACAGAACAGATATAAGTGATGGTCTTGGGCCTAATATATGATCACGTCCAGGAAAAGAGAATAGGTTTTATTTCATTTGCAAACTGAACAGTTAGGCATGGCTCCTGGAGTGATGGGTTAAGGAAGACTCTGAAACATATCTGTATCTCAGCTCCTTTTAGAATCTTTTAGAATTGTAGCTTATCAATATTTTGAAGCCTTAAAAATACAGAAATAATGATAGGTATCATTTCTACCAAAGAGATAGAAGAGTCACTCCCTTGCGATGGAGAAGGCACAGAAATTTTTTTTTCTATACAAAATTGCTTGCACTTTTACCTGGTTTCTGCCTTGACCTGCTACAGACACACAATAGAAGCAGAGAGTGGGGGACACTGGGAACTTCTCTCTGCTCCTATTACTCTACACAAGTGCATTGACTGAAGCTGTTACATAGACTTATGCCAAAGGTATTTGCCCAGTACCTCACAGAAAAAATGTTAAGGGAACAACATCAAGGGAAGTGAGTCTGTTGTGTCAAACCTGCCAGTGAATGTTTTCTAGCCCATGAGCTATCCAGCTGCACATCATAACTGCAGCCTGTTTATCTAGTCACTGCATCCTTCCCTGTGTGATACATCATTTTTGCTCTGCTTCCCTCATCACATGATTTTTTTCTCTGAAACATCTCCATTTCTGCCCTTATATCTGTGTTCTTCACATGGTCATGATATTTTACTGTGCCTCCCATGTCTCTCTGTGTCATGCACTTCCTCTGATTCTCCCAATCTCTTCTCTCAATCACTCTCTCTCAGGTATATTTCTTCAGAGTGGTAAATATTTGTATATACAAGTGATAAACATATGTATGTATGTATATGTACATATCTACACATACTCACAAGTGGTAAAATTAAAAATAAACAGGGAATAGCATAGAATACAGGAATCCAGAGTTAGCATATTTAAATGCAGGAGGAAATTTTTTATTAAGTTAAAATCACAAAGGGATAGAAGGATGAACAGTGCATGAAAATGTTATACCATTTTTCTAAATATTACTTTCTCCCACTCAACCCTCCCCTGAGGATGTCCAAAGGGAATGCCACTTTATTTTCAGCTAGTCAAACATCTGAGAGCCCACTTCCCTGGCTCCCGTGATGACTAGGCCAGATATAGACTATGCACCAAGGCCTCCTTGGGGCCCCCTCCCTACCACTTGCCCCACAAGGCTGAGTCCCACCACCGCTCTGTTGGACCATACACTCTGGAATTCTTTAAGATCGGAAATCCTAAGGAAGGTTCCCCCTTTTCTCCACAATAATCTCAACTGGGGAATCTCCTTCAACAGATTCCTACACCTAAGCTGTTTTGCTGATACACCCAAAACCTATATTGTCAGTCCTCACCTCTGGAAATGTTCCTCCCCTCGGCATTGAAATGTCCAGGCCTGAGTGCCTCCCTTCAGAACCTCTTCCCTTGAGGCAGTGGATGTGCCCATAATGTTTCACCTTCTCCCTTCTCTCAGAGTCCTTTGAGATAAAATCAGAATGAAAACCTGCATTTGGACCTGCACAAACACAGTGGAAAAGTCTTAAAGCAAATTCTTAATAGAGAGGCTACTTAATAATAATTCTCTCTATAAAAACACCATGAAAATCATAATCTTAGGACAAAGGTCAAAAAGTATTTATAATAAATATAACATTAATTCATTAATATAAAGATTTCTTACAAATCAAGGAAAATGGAATACCATATATAAAAGCAGGCAGGGATGTCTGGGTGGCTCAGTTGGTTGAGCATCTGCCTTTGGCTCAGGGTGTGATCCTGGGGTCCTGGGATCAAGTCCCACATCGAGCTTCCCATAGGAAGCCTGCTTCTCCTCTGCCTATGTCTCTGCCTCTTTCTCTCTGTGTCTCTCATGAATAAATAAAAAATATATTTTTTTAAAAAAAGCAGGCAAAAGATACAGATTGTTTCATCAAAGAAGAAATGCATGTGGTTAATTGGAAATTTTAATGTTCAAATTTTGAAAAAAATATGAAACTTAAAACAGTGGGATATAAGTTCTTGTCAAATTGCCAAAGATTTTCAAAAATGTATAAAAATCCATACTAGTGAGGTTATAATGAGATGGTCAATAAAAAGAGTGAAAATTGATACAGATGTTTTGGAAGCAATGTGGCAATGTGTGTGAAAGGTCTTTAAAATGCTCATTCCCTTATACCTTTTGACATAAAAACACATAATCTAGGAATCTAACCTAATATAATATTTGGGCATAGATTTGTATATACAGATATTCATCACAGTGTTATATTAAAATTTAAAATTATGTAGATATTTAGAGAACAATTAAACAAATTAAGATCTATTCATTTGATAAAATACTATGAAGGCATTAATTTAAAAAAACTTAGATGGAGAAATTATAAATTATATCTCTTTTTTTAAAAACATATTTTATTTATTTATTCATGAGAGACAGAGAGAGAGAGAGAGAGAGAGAGGCAGAGGGAGAAGCAGACTCCGTGCAGAAAGCGCAATGTGGGACTTGATCCCGGGACTCCAGGATCACACCCTAAGCCAAAGGCTGGTGCCAAACCGCTGAGCCACTCAGGGATTCCCTATAAATTATATCTCAGTATTGCTTTCATTTTAATATCTTTGATTGAAACTGGACAGTAAAATTTTCATTAACCATCTATATTTCTTTTATTCAGCTTGAGTTGTATATGCCATATAACATTATATTAGTTTAAGGTATGCAACATAATGATATATGTAGATATTGTGAAATGTTTACCACAATAATTTTAGTTAACACCATCACTTCACATACTAGTTTTGTGTGTGTGTGATCAAAATTTATAAGATCTATTCTCTTAGCTACTTTCGAATATACAATATAGTATTGTCAACTATAGTCAAACCATGCTGAATATTATACCCCCGGGACCTATTTACCTTATAATTATAAATTTATACCTTTTGACGACCTTCACCTATTCTCCCCACTCTCACCCCTACCTCTGGCAACCACCAATCTGTTCTCTGTTTCTATGAGTTCAGTTATTTTTAGATTCTACATATAAGTGAGATTATACTAGTATTTGTCTTTCTTTGTCTGACTTATTTCATTTATATTTCTTTTTTAATAGTTTTCTCTTGTTTCCCCTAATTCTCTATGTTAAGCACTTCAAGGTGTTTAAAATTCTTATTTTAAAGGACTCTTCATTCAGGGATCCCTGGGTGGCACAGCGGTTTAGCGCCTGCCTTTGGCCCAGGGCGCGATCCTGGAGACCCGGGATCGAATCCCACGTCAGGCTCCCGGTGCATGGAGCCTGCTTCTCCCTCTGCCTATGTCTCTGCCTCTCTCTCTCTCTCTCTGTGACTATCATAAATAAATAAAAATTAAAAAAATAAAGGACTCTTCATTCAGATGGAAAGTAGGTAGGTAGGTAGGTAATCTTAAATTCTGCAGAAGCTGGTTATACCCATCCTCGTGACATCTCTTCCCCTCTGATTTCTAATATCCTATGATTACCTAATGACACACAAACTTGAACCCCTCAGAGTTGGTGTACTGCCAGAGGGGGGCTGGGGGCAGAGTTTAGCAGAACTCCTTAAGCACCTTCAAGGTTTACTTTCACCTGATTCCTTCCTACTGCTTTTAGAAACCATGTCAGTACCTTCTCAGCTCTCGCACTGAGGGATAAAAAGCAAGAGGGAAGTGAAGAGTGTTGTCATTAAAACCAGCAAGCTGAACTGGACCCCTGCTACTCAAAGAGTGGTCCATGGACCACTGTCACTTGGGAAATGTTTGAAATGCACACACTTGGGCCCTACCCAAGACCTCCTAAATCAGGATCTGTAATACTGAATAACAGATAGCAAAATGTATTGTTATATTTATTTAATAAGGGCTTTTGCTTCTCGTTCTTAATTTTTAAAACTTAGCTTTATTTCTTTAAAATTAAGTGTTTCTTTAAAATTAAATGACTTTTTTCTTTTGAGTCAGAAGAATTCATTGTTGATGTTCTGCTTAGAAGATCTGTCTTTTGCTGAGAGTGCCATGTTGAAGTCTCCTACTACTATTGTATTATTTTCTAAGTATCTCTTTACTTTGTTTTTTTTCATTTTTTATTTTTATTATTTATTTTTTTTAAATAATAAATTTATTTTTTATTGGTGTTCAATTTGCCAACATACAGAATAACACCCAGTACTCATCCCGTCAAGTGCCCCCTTCAGTGCCTGTCACCCATTCACCCCCACCCCCCGCCCTCCTCCCCTTCCACCACCCCTAGTTTGTTTCCCAGAGTTAGGAGTCTTCATGTTCTGTCTCCCTTTCTGATATTTCCTACCCATTTCTTCTCCCTTCCCTTCTATTCCCTTTCACTATTATTTATATTCCCCAAATGAATGAGAACATACAATGTTTGTCCTTCTCCGATTGACTTACTTCACTCAGCATAATACCCTCCAGTTCCATCCACGTTGAAGCAAATGGTGGGTATTTGTCGTTTCTAATGGCTGAGTAATATTCCATTGTATACATAGACACAGCTTCTCTATCCATTCATCTTTCGATGGACACTGAGGCTCCTTCCACAGTGTGGCTATTGTGGACATTGCTGCTAGAAACATCAGGGTGCAGGTGTCCCGGCGTTTCATTGCATATGTATCTTTGGGGTAAATCCCCAACAGTGCAACTGCTGGGTCTTAGGGCAGGTCTATTTTTAACTCTTTGAGGAAACTCCACACAGTTTTCCAGAGTGGCTGCACCATTTCACATTCCCACCAACAGTGTAAGAGGGTTCCCTTTTCTCCACATCCCCTCAAACATTTGTGGTTTCCTGCCTTGTTAATTTTCCCCATTCTCACTGGTGTGAGGTGGTATCTCATTGTGGTTTTGATTTGTATTTCCCTGATGGCAAGTGACTCTTTACTTTGGTTATTAATTGATGGATATACTTGGAAGCTCCTGCATTAGGAGCATAAATATTCATAATTGTTAGGTCTTCCTGTTGGATAGATCCTGTATGATATAGTGTCCCTCTTCATCTCTTATTAGAGTCTTTGGTATAAACTCTAATTTATCTGCTAGGAGGATTGCTACTCCAGCTTTCTTTTGAGGATCAGTTGAATGGTAATGGGATCATGTAGCCCATTCACATTCAGAGTAACTATTGAAAGATATGAATTTAGTGTCATCGTATTACCTATACAGTCCCTGTTTTTGTGGATTGTTTCTTTGGGCTCCCTCTTTCTTTTCAGGGTCCTCCTTAATATTTCTTGCAGAGCCGGTTGGTTAGGTGGTCACATATTCTTTCAGTTTCTGTCTATCTTGGAAGCTCTTTATCTCTCCTTCTATTCTGAATGACAGCCTTGCTGGATAAACTATTCCTGGCGAATGTTTTTCTCATTTAGTACCCTGTATATATTGTGCCAGCCCTTTCTGGCCTGCCAGGTGTCTGTGGAGAGATCTACTGTTAATCTGATATTTCTCCTCATATAAGTTAAGAATCTCTTGTCTCGAGCTGCTTTAAAAATTTTCTCTTTATCCTTGGAATTTGCAAGTTTCATTATTAAATGTTGAGGTGTTGAGTGGTTTTTATTGGGAGGGTCCTCTCTATCTCTTGGATCTGAATGCCTATTTCTCTCTCCAGATTAGGGAAGTCTCAGTTATGATTTGTTCAAATATATTTTGTGGTCCTCCTTCTCTCTCTTTCTCCCAGTCTCTTCTGGAATCCTAATTAGACATACATTCTTCCTTCTCAAGGTATCATTTATTTCCCCAAGCCTTTCCTTGTAGGTTCTTAATTGTTTTTCTCTTTTTTTCCTCAGCTTACTTCCTTTCCATCAACTTGTCTTCTATGTCACTCACTCTCTCTTCCACCTCACTAACTCTAGCAGTTAAAGTATCCAGTTTGGACTGCATCTCAGTTAAAGTATTTTTAATTTTGGCCTGATTAGATTCAATTCTGCAGGAACAGAGTCTCTAAAATCCTTTATGCTTTTTTCCAGAGGCACCAGTAACTTTATAATTTTACTTCTGAATTGAATTTTTGACATCATATTTAAATCCATGTTCAATAACTCTATGCCAGAGAGGAGTGCTTCCAGTTCTTTCTTTTGTGGTGAATTCTTCCTTCTAGTCATTTTGTCCAGTGTAGAGTGGCTATATGAGTGAGCTGAGTCAAAAATATCAACCACAACCTAAGTAAAATGCACCCTAGACAATTATGAAGAGGTCAGAGACCAGAAAATAAAAGAAAAAGAACAGAACAAAATAAAACAAAAGGACCACTAAAATGAAAAACAAATTTTAAAACAAAATAGTAAAAAACAAAGAAAAAGAAGAAAAAAAGGGGGTGGTGGTGAGGAAGTGGTAGTGGAGAGAGAATTTAATCTTCCTGAGAGGACCTAGAGGGTGATCCTCTTGATTCTGAGTGTATTTTGTTCTGTATGTTAGAAGATGCTCAATTCCAAATTTATATAAACCAGCAATACTTATATAAAGACCCAACATCGACCACAAAAACATAAACAAGATAAAAGAGGGGGACAGAATGGGAAGGAAGAGAAAGTATAGTCTCACAGAATGAATCAACATGGTGTTCCACTTGATTCAGGGTGTCTTTTGGTCCGTGTGTTACAAGGTACTGACTTCCACCACTGTAAAACAAAACAAGACCAAAAAAAACAAAAAACAACAAAACAAAAACCCGTATCTCCTATCTACCAAAATTAAATTGAACATTGAAGGGAATCCAGAAGTGAAAAATAAATGTAAGATGTGTAATTGTAGAAATATGAAAGTCAAAAAAGGAAAAAGCTTAAAAACCAAGAGTTGGTAAAATATTGTAGTTAAGGTGAGAAAAGAGAAAAAACATTGGAAAATTTTAACCTGATATAAAAACAAGTCATAATGAAGAAAAATAAAAACAATCGTCTACTTTTATATACTATTTTCCCTCAGTCCTGGAGCTTTCCAGTGCTGCTCGTTCAGTAAACTCACTTTTCCCTTGTCCTTCCAGCAGTTCTTCTGGGGGAGGGTCTGCTGTGCTGATTCTCAGGTGTGGGTGCCCGGGAGTAGATGCCCCGCCCCTTGACAGGCTCTGGGGTAAAGGGAGCTCCGGAGCTGGCCCTCGGAACCGGAGGGGGGCTTCTCCCAAACACCTCTGATGTGGTGCTCCGGCTCTTTACCGAGATTGGACCCCAGTGTGCAGTGAGCTTTCCCTGGGCACCCCTCCTCTTATAGTGACTCCAGAAATCTTGAGGCCTCACTGCCCCTCCTGCAATTCTGCCCGATTTCCCTGCTAAGCACTTTCCCATCAGGGACATGGATTTTTAAAGTTTCCAGCTCCTCCCGGGCTGGGCTTTTGTGCCCCGAGGCTTTTGAGGCTCTGCTTTTGCCCAGCTAGTTGTGGTTCCCCTCTCCCACTTTATTTTTATTTTTTTCACCTTCCTACCTTGTTTGAAGTGAAAACGGTTCTCTCTGTAGCATTCCAGCTGTTCTGTCTTTAATCTCAGGTTGAATTCATAGGTGTTCAGGATGTTTTGAAAGTTATCTGGGTAATTTTGGGGGACCAGATGAGTTGAAGACCCCTACTCTTCCACCATCTTGCCTCCACTTGAATCAGAAGAATTCAAAAGATAACTCTGAAAAATTATAAGAAGATAAGGTCTGCAAAAACGATTTGCACCAGGAGTATCTTGACTTCTCTGGCTATGATGGTAATATCAGTGTGTCATTTTCCACAGGTAGTGGAAGAAAACACAAATAGGTGTTCTGGTGCCCCAAAGTATGGAGGATGGATAGTGGACAACTGCCCTACTATAAAAGAGCTGTGGATAGTCTTAATCGATAAAGGAATTATACCGGATTTAATAATCTGTTTATCAGATACAGAAAACAACGGTTGGTAAATATTTATCATGTAAATCTAAAAGTGAAGTTTTTAATGCTGACAATACATTTAGTTAAAATACAAAATGGAAAGCCCTCCACTCTCCCTACATACAAATACCACATGAGCCATTCCGTCACAACCCAGAGGTACACAAAATGAGGCACCCTCTCACCAAGTATATGGCCAGGAATGGTGTGCTGGATCATTGGCTGTTCCATCAGGTCCTTACACTTATTCTTTGGAGCTGAGAACTTAACACCCTGTCATCATTATAACTTCTAAATGAAAAACAAGTAAGGCAGAGAGTAAAGACTATACATTAGTCCTTATTCACTTCAAATGGGAAATATTAAGTACCTAAAGATAGCAGAACTAAATTTTAATTATTCTGTCACTTTGAATGAAGCTATAGTAATCAAAACAATATGGTACTGATGTAAGAACAGACACCTAGGCCAATGAAATAGAGTTGAGAGGCCAGAGTTGAGTTGACCCATACATATATGGCCAACTAATCTTTAACATGGAAGCCAAGAATATTCTTTTGTCTTGCTTTTTAAGGAAATGTATTTGAAAAAGAGTTTTCAGTGAGAAAATATGATATACCACCTCTTTTCATGTTTTAGTTATTTTCACAATGCCGATATATACCTCTTAGAAAGGATTTCAGAGAGTCTCAATATTTTGAAGAACCTACGGTCCATTTAGAGAAATACTTAAAGGGAAATCTATTTGGATATAGGCAGAAATAATTTTTCAACATTAATTTCCAAAATGCATCTTATTATATTTTATAGAGCTTCAAAATTAATGTTATTCTCTTTATCTGTATTTCAGGAAAATATTTACTTAATAGACTGTATTTAGAGAATAAACATGAGGTTGACTCTAAGATCTTTGAAAGATTATTAGATGAACTACAAAAGAAAAAAAAAGAGGAAGAAGCAGCAAGGTAAAAATCTGCCTAGCATAATAAAATAAGTTGATGAATTTTTTTATAGCTATTAAATAGCTACTTACAAGTTACATTTATGAAATGCCTTTAACATCAAAACAGTGGTCTACTAAGTAGATCCAATTCTAATTAATTCTAAGAAAAACAATAGTTTTACAAATACTTTCAGAATGTCTAAGTGCATCTGAGTTGTGGATGTTTTCATAGCCCCAAATCAGATTTATTCTAGAACAAATGTTTGCTCTCAGAAGACATTGTAAAACAAAAACAAAAACAAACAAAAAAAGTGACCACAGATAAGAGTATTCTTTTTACCATGTTTATCTGTGACTTAAATAATTTTGCTGACTAGTATCCACAAATCAAAGAAATTATTTGATGAAAAGTAAAAGGGGCACCTGAGTGGCTCAGTTAGTTAAGCTTCCGACTATTGCTTTTGCCTCAGGTCACAATCAAGCCCCAAGTCATCAAGCCCCACATTGGGCTCTGCACTCAACAGCAAGTCTACTTGAAATTCTCTTATGTACTTTCCCCTTATCCCTCTCCCTGCTCTCTCTCTCTCTCTCTAATAAATAAATATTTTTTTAAAAAAAAGAATGGCTTTAATTACTGTTTTCCTGACGTATCTTCTATAAGAACTGTAGTAATATCTTTTGAAGAGAAAAGAAGTAACTAGATTTTCACAGGATGGGGAAAGGATGCAGCGAACACTGAATATGGAGAATGACAGCCCTATAAAATAGGAAAACTGCCCCAGCTGCCCCATGAGCAGCTTATATGAATGGGCTCTACTTGACTCCTGTTGGTGAATACTTGGTACAGGTTTTTGATATTATTTTTAAAAGGATGCAGTCAACTCTCTTATACTTGTTTCTTTGTGCAATAATATGCTGATTCCTAAAAGCTAATAGAATTTCTAGGTCAAAGGTATATACATTTTAATTTTTAATAAATATTGCCTTTCTCCATCACTTTTTCTAAATAAGATTGAAGTATTTTCTTTTTTATTTTTTTAAGATTTTATTTATTTATTCATGAGAGACAGAGAGAGGCAGAGACACAGGCAGAGGTAAAGGCAGGCTCCATGCAGGGAGCCCGACGTGGGACTGGATCCCGGGTCTCCAGGATCATGCTCTGGACTGAAGGCGACACTAAACCGCTGAGCCACCCGGGCTACCCTCTCCATCACTTCACTGACTTTCTAATACCTGTCTTCACCATTAAGGCAGGCTTAAGGCTTCAACCCTAATGAAAAACAGATTCCCTCCAGATATTTAAGTTTCCATATTTCTGGTCTCTTCAACTTTCATTATTGCTGTGTTGAAGAGAAACGAAATCAGGAAATAATTTTTCTTAGTACAAAGATAATTATTTATTCAGTATAGAAAATTTTTAAATGCAAAAAATAATAAAAAAACTCTCATAGTGGCAGCATCCAGAAATAATTATTATTAGCAATTTGATTAGTATTCTTCTAGGCTTTTTATCATCATTTATGTAAACTTTAAATACAAATTTTGAATTATATTATACATTGTTTTATATTATACTTTTTTGTCACTTAACATTTTTTGTGGACTTTTCTGGCTTACTCGAAAGGGGAAATGGTACAACTTCTCCCATTTACCTTTTCAGCTTAGAGTTAGATAATTCTTTATTAATTTTGACAGAGTTCCTAATTAATAGCCAAAAAATTTTAAAGTATAACATTGCAACTTTTCTTACAAAAAAAAACCCCACAAAACAAAAAATGGGGGGAAAACCCTGAAAATTAAGTGGCTTCAACATGAGCAAATTAAACATTTACATCACAAAGTTAAGTACAATGAACACTATACACAATTTACTCTATTTCTTACCACTATAAGCTTCAAATTCTATAATATTGTGAGATATCTGAATTTCCAAAGTTGATTAAATTTTGGATCTTTTCATTTCAGAAAAGCCACTGAAGAGGCATTGAGAATAGAAGACCAAAGACTGTTGGAAGCTATGAACGAGAAAGCGAAAGGCAAACACAGATTTATATCACTAATAATGTGTCATTTAATTTTGTGTTGTTACTGCAGGCAGCTGCAGTATTTCAGGTGAATTCCAGACAGTGCGACCATATTTCCCAGTCTGCCCATGAGAGGTTTAATGCTACGCCTATGGTACTGAAATATTTATTTGAGGCACTTTCATTCTCAGTGTCTCCATTTGGATAAAAAATTATGTGGTCACTAGAGTAATGGAGTCATAGGAAAAGACCTCCGACATCCTCTACAGTGTATGTATACAGCAGGCAGTGTAGGCAGCATGTCTTAAAACGGCTGCCCTTGTCACATGTATGACACATGGCTGTTGGAATTACTTCTTCTAGAATGATCCTGCACGAGTTGAGAAAACAGCCCATCTCTCCTGCTATGCCCATTGTCTTTGAACTTAAACTTTCATCTCCGTTATAGAAGAACAGACTCCAACAGTTTTTTAAGACTGAAGTTCCTAACCTGGAGTTCATGGATCAAATTCAGTGGTCTGTGAGCTTGAAGGGGAAAATAATTACAACTCTATTTTCACTAACCTTTACCTGAAATTTAGTATTTCCTTCACTTCGTAATGAATATAGGCAACAAACCCTAATAGTATCAGTAGTAGCTTGACTTCATTGCCAGTGGAAACAAAGATATTTTCATATCACATTACAATTTAATAGATCTTGTTTATGCTTCATCACTATTCCAAAGTGATGGTAGTTTTATTAGGCCAGTTGCTAGTTCTTGTTATTTAATGCATTAGTAAAGATGCACAAATATCCTACAGCACAAAATTCATTTTGATATCTTCATAACTATATTTCTTTTTTTTTTTTTCATAACTATATTTCAATATAAGTGGTTTCTCATGTATTTTGTTTGATGGGTTTGAAAGCCATAAGGAGGGTCTGTAAGTTTCACCAGACTGCCAAAAGGGTCCATGACTCTAAAGAGTGAAAAGTAATCTATTTAAGTTTTCCTTTGTAGGCAAAAAGCCACCCCAAAACTAAAACAACTACCATTTTTATTCTGTACATGTTGGATCAGGACTTAACACAGGGTTTATCTTCCTGAGGAGCTCAGTTCAGGCTTTGGGTGGCCACCTCGGAAGCCAGCCCTCCAGGCCCTTGCAAGCCTTCAGAGATTGCAACCCTAACTCACATCTTCCTTTGGCTTCGTGAGAGACCCAGAGCCAGAACCACCAGTTAAGCTACTCCCAAATTCCTAACTCCAGAAACTACAGGGATAATGTGTGATTATTGTTGTTTTAAACGTGACGTTTTGGAGTAATTTATTATGAAACAATAAATAACTAATATAACACATACTTAGTAAAACAGATAGTATAAAGATCTTAAAACACTTTTCTGTGCATTCGTAACTTACCTGGTACACAGATTGTCCATTAAAATTGTAGAAAAAGGGGATGCCTGGGTGGCTCAGTGGTTGAGCATCTGCCTTCAGCTCAGGTCACGATCCCGGGGTCCTGGGATCGGGCTCCCCTGCACGGAGCCTGCCTCTCCCTCTGCCTGTGTCTCTGCCTCTCTCTATGTGTCTCTCACGAATAAATAAATCTTTTTTTTAAATTCTAAAAAAAGTATTAGAACTTTTTACACGCCTCTGCATCATTATATAAGCTTTTTTTATTTGTGTTATATAAAGCACCTAATATGGATAAGAATTCAACTTATAAATAACTATAATAACAACGTATAAATGCATATTGGAAATATTTGATTTTTTTTTTTTTTACTATGAGAGATACTCAGTTGAAAGACATTGTGAGTTTTGCTGTATAGCACATAACTTCATCCCAAATCCTAGTAGGATTCAGCAGATGCTGCTTCTTCCTTGGGTATATCACATGATTCCTCTTGATGACACAAAACAGTCACCACAGTGTAAGTCACCCCCTTAGAAGCCACATGCACTGCAGTCCTGGTACAGACCCAGACCTCTCAGGAACACTTTAAGTTGTTTTGCTCTGGGTGTTTAATCACCAGGTTCAGATCAAAATTTGGATGCCAGAGATATCTCATACCAGATGGCCTCGGAAGATATTCACTGGGGGAAGAAATTTCCACCAGAGTCCAGAAAACTTGAAACCCCATGCTCCAGGAGGGCAGGGCCATTCCTTATTCTTTGTTTTGGCCTCAGCACTTACCAGAATACTTGGCACCCAATTAAATACTTGTTGATCTAAACTGAATAATAATTTATTTCTCACTTTTTTTTTTTTCTAGAAGTAGAAGAGACTGAACTAGAGGCTGATGAGGAGATTGAAGGTGAGGAGTCAGAAGTTCAGGAAGTGCCTGGGGCCCTGGAGGCAGCCAAAGAGACCAAGGGATCCTTACCTGAGGAGTCTGAAGCACCAGAGGGCCCCGAAACAGAACTCGATTCAGGTTAGACTCTACTGAGGGCTGTGTCCTTAATTCTACTCATGTCTATTGGATGTATCTGTGTGTGCGCGTGCATGCCTTTGTGTCTTTTCTATGTTAATCAAATGGAAGCAGGCTAAAAATTGTGACATGAGCTCCCAGAGAGCAGCCATTTAGTCCAAATCACATGGCTGGTAGTGTGGTAGGAAAGCCAAATCTTCTCTGCCCTGGTGCTGGCACTCAGGAGTAGGGCCAGCTATGCAATCTGTGAGTCATATGATTCAAAAAGCAGGAAACAGTGCCTTTAAACATACTAAAATATCATGCTTTTTCTTTTCTCCCATGGCCTCTTTTCTCAATTTGTCATGGTGCTTTTTGTTTGCTAATTAATCTCACTCTAAGAAAAATTTTAAATTTTATTCACTGGCGTAAATTTTACTGTTCGTCTTTATGTTTTACAATGCTATTTTTAAACGTAGATGTAAGAGCATTTAACTTATATGCACAATCACCAAAATTACACAATTTGTATTTTGCAGCATTGACACGCGTACGCATTTCATTCCTTTTTTTTTTTTTTAATGAGTGTGGGAGGGAGAGGCAGACGGAGAAGGAGAGAGAAAGAGTCTTAAGCAGCCTCCAAGGTCTGTGCAGACCCTGACAGGCCTCAATCTCACAACTCTGAGATCACGACCTGACCCGAAACCACGATTTGGTCACTTAACCGGCTGAGCCACCCCGGCTCCCCTTATATGTATTTCATCCTTAACAGAATATCACATCAGTTTCATGCATGATTAACTAACTGAGCTTTTTATTTCACTTCTTAATATGCACATATATTCTATGAACACTCTCTACCTTTAGTTTCCTAACGCTTAAGAAAAGACTTGGAACTCTGGGTTGCCCTATCTTTTCCTTTCCTTCCATGTCATCCTTTTCAGCCTAAGTGTTCAGCTAATATAGGAAAGTAACATGAGTGAGAAAGGTTCCCTGGTTGTTCATGACTCTGAATGCTATCACCTTTCAGCATCTGAAGCAAGGTCTAGTTTAAAGGAAAGTGTGGTTTCTCAGGGCTGCTTGCTGGCATCCTCCCCACCCCTCACCACTCGGTCACACTCCCTCATATGTGGGCCCCTGGAATTCTGTGGTCATGACAGGGCATTGGAGATGCTCATGAGAACATGAGGGCGAGGGACGGCAAACGCATACTGTGCATGTCTCTGCTCACATGCCCTCTCTTTTGTCCCATTGGAGTCCCTGTTTTGCTTACAAAATAGTTCAAAGATAAAATTACTAAAAATGTCAAAATGACAACCAAAGAGCCTTAATCTTTTAAAAAAAATTTTAATCTATTTATTCATGAGAGACACAGAGAGAGAGAGAGGCAGAGACACAGGCAGAGAAAGAAACAGGCTCCTTGCAGGGACCCCGATGTGGGACTTGATCCCGGGACTCAATCCTGGGGCTCCAGGATCACACCTGGGCCCAAGGCAGAAGCTCAACCACTGAGCAACCCAGGTGTTCCCAAAGACCATTAATCTTACATGTGAGGCCACTCTAGGCAAAAGACCTTGTGCACCTGCGCTGGTCGCACACTCATTAAGGCAGCCCTGCCTCAGAGGTCCAAGTTGGTGGACTAGTGAAGGGCAGAAGGAGTCTACAGGCAACGAAAGTCAGATACTCTCAGGAACCAGAGAGTATCTTAAAGCAGCAAGATGGGAGACCCCACTGTGGTGGGAATGAGGCACCTAAATGCTTTCAAGCAAGGTTAGTATTGGATTAGAAACTAATCCTACAAACTAAACGTGTTCGGATGCCTGCGACTAGATGCCAGTCTGGAGCAATGAAGTGCTGGGAACCCGCTGTCAGCTGGTGAAAGAACCAAGACCAAGGGGAATTTTTACAATGAGCAGTCCAAGTTCCATGTAGATCATTTTTGCTACGAGATTGGCATTAGCATTATGGGACAATAAGTATAAAATCGGATCCCCTGTGCCAGACAGAGGAGTGAGCAGAATGAAACATGCAATTTCCTTTCAGGAGTTCCATGCCTCTGTTGACTTGAGCTCCTACCCAGAAACTTCATTGTTTTTTTTTTGTTGTTGTTGTTGTTGCTGTTGTTTCTGTAAAAACAAGTGTTTTTTTGTTGTTGTTTGTTTAAAATCAATTAATTAACATATTATTAGTGTAATTAGTTTCAGAGGTAGAGTTCAATGATTCATCAGTTGTATATAAGAGTCCTCCCTCATTACATCATGTGCCCATCACCCAGTTACTCCATCCCCCCACCCACTCCCCTCCTGCAACCCTCAGTTTGTTTCCTATGGTGTGTTACCCTCTCTGATTTCATCTTATTTTATTTTTCCCTCCCTTCCCCTATGTTCCTCTGTTTTGTTTCTTAAATTCCACCTATAAGTGAAATCATGATATTTGTCTGTCTCTCTCTGATTGACTTATTTTGCTTAGCATAATACCCTCGGCTCCATCCACATTGTTGCAAATGGTAAGATTTCATTTTTTTTGATGGCTGAGTCATATTCCTATATATATAAACCACATCTTTATCCATTCATCTGTCGGTGGACATCTGGGCTCTTTCCATATCTTGGCTATTGTGGACATCGCTGCTATAAACATTGGGGTGGAAGTACCTCTTCAAATCACTATGTTTGTATCCTTTGGATAAATACCTAGTAGTGTAATTGCTGGGTTGTGAGGAAGCTCTATTTTTGACTTTTTGAGGAACCTCCATACTATTTCCCAGAGCAGCTGCACCAGTTTGCATTCCCACCAACAGTGTGAGACAGTTTCCCTTTCTCCACATCCTCGCCCACATCTATTGTTTCCCAACTTGTTAATTTTAGCCATTCTGACTCGTGTGACCAGAAACCTCATTGTTTTCTTCCGGATCTAATCAATTTGACAACAATTCTTCCACCCACCTATCTTTGGCAAGAAGACAGGCCATAAAATACCAAAAGAAATAAAAGATACTGACATCTATTAAATATGACATGTCAAACATATCCTCATAGTTCCAATATCCACAATATCTCACGATTAGTATTTACTAACATAACAGGTCTAGGGGACAATTTACTTTTGTTGCTTTTTATCTGATTATTTCCCCCCAGGGAACCTACTTTGGATGTTCTAAAGCCAGCATCCTACTCTAGTTAGGGTCAATTCTAGCCCAATTCTAGACAACGTAGATGTAACTGGGCTTCTCCAGGGCAGGTTCGCTTCTGTAAAATGTATCTGTTTCGGTCATATTAAGCCATATTCTATTTCACAGAAGGGCCTGTATCTGATTTAGCGAGTGATTACTTCTTCTATCCAAGGGTCTTCTCCTCTAAATTACTTAAGGAGACAAATTTTTTTCTCACCTAAAACTGCCCTGTCTAATCACAAAAAGACAAATACTGTATGATTCCACTTATATGAGATACTTAACATAGTCAGAATCATAAAGTCAGAAAGTAGACTGGCGGTTGCCAGGGGCTCAGGGGAGGTGGGGAGTTATTATTTAATGAGTACAGAGTTTCTGTTTCACTAGATGAAAAGAGTTATGGGCTGAAAGGTGGTGATGGTTGCACAACAATGTAGATGTGCTGGATACCACTGAACTGTATACCTAAAATAGTTAAGAGGGTAAGTTTTATGTTATTTGAATTTACTGCAATTAAAAGAAAAAAGAAAAAAACCGTTCTAACATAAATCCATTACTTTTGGAATTTTTAAGCTTTGTCCAGAGTCCCCCGATTTGGTAGGCCAATGATGGCTGCCAAAGATATGTCACATCCAAATTACTAGAACCTGCCAATCTTACCTTATTTGGAAGAAAGATCTCTGTAGATGTGACTAAATATCTTGAGATGCAGAGATCACCCAGGATTATCCAGGTGGGCCCAAAATGCCATCACAAGTGTCCATATACATTCTGTATGTTAGTAAATTGAACACCAATAAAAAATTAAAAAAAATAAAAAAAAAAGAATACAGTGAGGAAAAATAGAAAAAAAAAACAAAAACAAAACAAGTGTCCATATACAAGGGAGGTAGAGGGAGCTCAGACTCACATGCAGGGGAAAAACCCATGTTTAGGTGGAAACAGACATTGCCTTGCCATGATGTAGCCTCAAGCCAAGGAGTGACAGCAGCCCAGAAAAGCTTGAACAGGTGAAAAGTGACTCTCCTCTAGCACGGCAGAGGTGGCACAGCCCTGCCAACACCTTGATTTCTGACTTCTGGCCTTCAGAATTGTGAGAGAATACATTCCTTTTTTTTTTTTTTTTTAGACACCAAGTTTGTGGCAGTTTTTTTTTTTTTTGGCAGCCACAGGAAACTAATACATAGCCACAATAGGTTTTTTGTTTGTTTGTTTTTTGTTTTTGTTTTTGTTTTTTTTTAATGCCTCATGCTAGAGAATACATCTTTTCCTCTGTCTTGGTCCACAAGGTAATCATTTCCTCTGTCAATACTCAGGATGACTGAAGCTTCATCACAAACCTGTTTTCACTCTAGCCTTCTTAGAATGGAATGACATATGTGTTGCTTAGAATCAGTGCTTTCAGGGTCATTACATTTGGATGCATTCAGAGGCTAATTAATCACTTTGATCGTCCTCAATTTGCTTAGGTATAGGCAATTACGTGGAACTTGCAAGCAGCTGAGCTTAGAGTAACCATTGGCTCTCATCACGATGCTTTATTCTAAGCCTTTCATGGTCCTGTAATACAGTCAGCTATTAATAAACATTAGGAAATACATTCTTTTAATAAATATTTATTGAATCTCTTCTAAGTGTCAGGCAAAGAAACAGGCGCTGCCCTAGGTACTAGGGACTCCACAGTGATCAAGATAGCCAAGGAGTTGTCATTCTATGAGTAAAGAATAAAACAAGTAATAACTAAAATGATTTATGATAGTGTTAAGTGCTATGGGTAAAATATATGAAGATACTAAAGCAGAGCCTAGTGATCTAGTAGATGCTCAATAAATGTTTGTTTAATGAATGAGCAAGGTGGAGACCAGTGGGGTGATTTGGAGGCAAGACTAAACATCATGATCAAGGAAGAGTGTCATCTGGGACAAGGCAAGGCAGAAATGCTGAAAAGGGTCTGTGCAAAGATCCTTCTACTGCAGAGGTTCAGAGGTGGGCACAGTTCAATGGGCAAGAAAGGAATTGAGTGTGACTGGGACATGGTGAGCAAGAGAGAAGTGGGGGAGGATGAGATTGAACAGCAGAGGCAGAGGCCAGAGGCTTAGAATGTTTGAAGCTCTGAGTGCAGGTATTCACTATGATCTCTTTAACATTTTTTACATTTCACTTTGGCTACTATATGACACCTTATGTCATTGTTCTGCACCTCAAGTGCTTTGTTAAACAGGGTTAGGAATATTTACCAAACAGTTTTTAGAGGGGTAGGAACATCTTATTTAAAGCACCTAATGCTATGTCTGGAAAGCAAGTGATGCTTTGGCATCATCATCACCTGGCTAGCACTTAAAGATTTGTTCTTCATCAGCTTTATGTGACTTCTAAAAAGGCCAGAGTTCAGGATTCCTACCCGCAAAAAAAGGCTAAACTAAACCTCAGCACTCTCAAAATCAATAGTTACATCCCCTCCCCTGATATCAGAAGGAAAGGAACCAACATTTTTAAAAAGATTTTATTTATTTATTCATGAGAGACAGAGGCGGAGACACAGGCAGAGGGAGAAGTAGGCTCCATGCAGGGAGCCCAATGTGGGACTTGAACCCGGGTCTCCAGGATCATGCCCTGGGCTGAAGGCAGCGTTAAACCGCTGGGCCACCGCGGCAACCAACATTTTGGGCTTGTGGCAATCAGGATAAATTCCTGGAGCTGGAGATTGGGGGTCACCCTCCCTCAGCCATGCAGAGAAGGGTAACATGAGAACAAAAGCACAGCTCTGCCCGGAAAAAGAAGAGTGAGTTAGCAACACTGTCTGCTACTGGATATATAATATAAAGTGCCCTTCGTTGCTCCTTTGCTAAATTTTCACTAAATCCCACATTACTCTCCAATGCTTGTTTTCAAGTAGACTGTTGGGAAATGTGTTAGTCTCCTAGGGTTGCCATTAACAAATTACCATAAACTTAGTGGCTTCAAACAGCAGAAATTTATCCTTTCACAGTTCTGGAGGCTAGAGGTCCAAAATCAGGATACAAATATGGTCTCTCTCTCTCTCTCTCTCTCAAATTATCTTACTGTACCATACTCACTCTTCTTGTGATGCTGTAAGATGATAAAATGCCATCGTGATGAGATGAACTGGGTTGAGTGATGTATGCATTGTGGCGTAACCGTTAGGCTGCTGTCGACCTTCCGACAGTATGTCAGAAGAGGATCATCTGCTTCTGGATGCGGCTGACCACAGTTAACTGAAACCGCAGAAAGCAGAACTATGGGTGAGGAGACTACTGTGTATACAGTAAATGATCCGCATCAAAATCACCTAGGTTTCTGATGGCCAACAGACACATGGAAAGATGCTCAAAATCACTCCTCATCAGGAGGACAAGGAAATACCACCTCACACCTGTCAGAATGACAAAAATCAAAAACACAAGAAACAGTAAGTTGGCAACAATATGGAGAAAAGGGAACCTTTGTGCACTGTTGGTGGGAATGCAAACCAGTGACACAATGCACAGCGGCTACTGTGGAAAACACTATAGCAGTTCCTCAAAAAAAATAAAAATAGAACTACCCTGTGATCCAGTAGTCACACTACTCAGTATTTACTGAAAAATACAAAGACACTAACTTGAAAAGATTTATGCACCCCCGTGTTCATCGTAGCGTTATTTACCATAGTCAAGTTATGGAAGCAGCCCAAGTGTCCAGTGATAAATGGATAAAGAAGATGTGCTGTGCACATACAATGGAACATTATTCAGTCATAAAAAAGAATGAAATCTTGTCATTTGGATCTAGACGGTAGAATGCTAAATGGAATAAACCAGTCAAAGACAAACACCATATGACCTCACTCAAATGTGGAACTTGAGAAACAAAACAAATGAACAAAGGAGAAAAGAAGAGAGAGAGAGAGAGAGAGAGACAAACCAAGGACAAACTCTTCAATATAGAGAACAAACTAGTGGTCACCAGAGTGGATGTGGGTGAGGTGATGGGGAAATAGGTGAAGGGGATAAAGAGTATGATTATCTTGATGAGCTCTGAGTAATATATGGGATTGTTGAATCACCATATAGTTCACCTGAAATTAATCTAACATCGTTATGTTAACTACATGGGAATTCAAATAAATAGACATTTTTTAAAAAGAATCACCTAGGGGCATCTGGGTGGCTCAGTCGGTTAAGCATCTGACTTCAGTTCAGGTCATGATCTGGGGGTCCTGGGTTCGAGCCCCTCAGCCTGACTCCCCACTTAGTGGGGAGTCTGCTTCTACCCCTCCCTTTGCCCCTCCCCCCCACTCATGTTCTCTCTCTCCCTCTCTCAAATAAATAGAATCTTTAAAAATAAAAAAGAATCACCTAAGTTTCTTTTTTTATTATTGGAGTTCAATTTGCCAACATAAATTTCTTATTTTAAAGGCTCCTGAGCTCCACCCAACTTCTGGTTCAGTAAGTCTAGGATGGAGTTTAGAAATCTCTATTTTATTGAACACCTCTAGTGATTCTTGCTGACAATTATGAACTGTCATAAGAAAAAAAGTAGGCTGAAAAAAGTTTTATAAATGATCACCTTTAAGTCATAGAAAAAAAATATTGTACCTATTAAAATCTAATCCCAAAAACATAAACTCAAGGATGACTAAGCTGCACCGTGTATCCACAGGTCCCAATGAATTGATATGTTGAATAGAATATAGAACTTGAAATTTGGAAAATGTCTATCAGACAGTGACCATAGTTCTGATATAATTGATGTTGAATTATTTGTTTAAAAACCATCCAGGGGTGCCTGGGCGGCTCAGTCAGTTAAGCATCTTGATTTCGGCTCAGGTCATGATCTCAGGGGCATGGAATCGAGCCACACATTGAGCCACATGTTGGGCTCTGTGCTCAGCGTGGAGTCTACCTGAGATTCTCTCCCTCTCCCTGTGCTTGCCCACACTTTCTCTCTCTCTCTCAAATAAATTAATAAATACATAAAATCTTTTAAAAATAAAAATCACTTGGATGTCCAGTCAAGTTTGATTTAACATACTAATTATAGGAAATGTAGAATTCATACAAATAGAAAGATGGGAGAAAATCACCATAGTTCTGCCAGCAAAAGGAAATAAATATTTAATATTCTGATATATTTCCTTCCATTTTTCTAAGCATGGTATTTTGTTTTGTTTTGACTTGACTGGATTCAAGGCTAAGAGAAAGTTTTTCTCTGGAATATCTTAAGTCTTATAACAGAGTCACTCTTATAAAGTTTCAGTATGACGGTTCATACTGAAATTGTTGATAAACTTCCTCCAGATAGTATTATAAGAGGCACAACTCCTCCACACTGTCGAACGCCCACTAGTGGATACATCCACTGGGAAAGGCCTGTCCTTTCCAGCCCATTAGAACTGGCCACGAATTTCTGCAGCTCGGTGGGATTAGGACTGTTGATGATTCCATGGGGGTGTCTCCCAGATTCCACAGTTTCTCCATTCCTGAGGTTTCAGTTCTGATTTTTAGTTCTCTTAGTCATCTGGCCTGTATTTTTGAATAATTTCTTAAGCATCTAGTGTGGTATATTGTGTGAATTCTTGCAAATCTATTGCTTTCATGCGTGAAAAACAACTTAGATGCTACTAAATTATTGTCATAGCCTTTTTCTTTCAGAATTCTGCTGTTGATATTATGCTATTGTCTTCACAAGGAAAAATCTGATATTACTTTATTTGTGCCCTTTTTTTCTTTTCTGCAGGGATGCTTAAAACATATTCGTCAATACTACTTTTTTTTTCCAACTTTGCTAGTATGTGAGTGATTTTTCCTGGAATTCAGTGAGCTCTTTTTACCTTTATACTAGTCTTTGTCTGGTTCAAAATGGTCTTCTTCAATTGCATCTTCATTTATTGCTTCAGATTCCTTTTTCAGGATCACTTTTTATTGCTTTTGGTTAGATAGTTTTTGTTTCTCAACCACATTAATCTTCTTTTCCCTGATAGTTTTTAATCTCTTTGTTCTTTTTTCTCTGTATTCTTTGGAGAGCTGTTATCCTTCACGTGAGATTTATTTTCTGCTTCTTATTGCCTCTCTCCTAATACATATTTGAATTCTATTCCATTTTAGATTTCCTTCCATTGTTTTCATATTGCAACTAGTTTCTTGTATTTCTATCTTTATCTTAGGTTGGTCTCTGACTTTTTGCTTCAGGATTCCTATTTCATAGGCTATGTTGTCCTCCTGTGCTTTTTGAGTACACCAACCATATATTTTTTTTTTTCCAACAATGTATTTTCTAAAATTTACTCTGCTTTATAGAAGAAATCTTTTTCTTTTTTCTTTCTTTTTTTTTTTTTTTAGAAATCTTTTTCAAAAGCAAGTTCTTCATCTAAATTTGGATTGATACTCTCTTCCCCTTTATTATAACATCTTTTCATGGGCCTTGTTGTTTTGTCGTTGTTGACTTCTCCTTGAATGGGGCAGACTGTGTCCAGCTGTAGCAGGTAGAGCAGGGTAATCAAAAGGAAGGGTAGGTAGGAGCCACATACCTATTTATAGGAGCCACACCCAACCACCCCCCCACATACACACATATGTGCCTTTCACTTTGATGTTTTGCCTGGTACTCTCTAATATGGACCTGAAGGTCAAGTTAATGTGCGTTGACCTAGTTCAAGTGGTGATATTTAGTAAGTATTCATCTTGCCTGACTCTTCTAGACTGCAGCTGGATCTTTGTCATCTCTGACTATTGCATCCCGTAATTAGTCAGAGACACTGAGACAGTTTAGAATTCTCCGTATATTCTTGGTGTTGTTGCCTTTGTCTTCATTTATACTTTAGATAACTGAACACTTTAGAATTAAATATGCCTGGAGGCTTGTCCTCTTCTACATCCTACTCTCTTGAGTATTAACTATGGAATTCTGTAGAAAGAGGACCCAACTATTACTTTAGCTTGGAAGACAGTTTCCAGTGTTACAGAATGGATATATCTCTATATATTATGTTATATATAATAATATTATAATTATTATAATTATAGTATATAATTATAATAAGTGTCATAATTCATACAATATGTAGAAATATGATATATTTCATATAATATTATATAAAAATGTATTTGGTCTACACAAAATTTGGGTCTCAGAACTAGGAGAGACTATGGAGTGAGAAGTTAGATAATTAGTTCTTTTTTCCCTGAACCACTTATGCTGGATCTGCATGTGAGGCATGTCTTATCTTGTCCAGGAAAACAGTGTTTGAGCTATACCGTCAATAGCGATATTAGTTGAGATTCTCCTCAGTTTTGCCACACCTACACCCACAGCTGGGACTTTGATATATCATTGTCTGTCATTGCTGCTTTATGATCTTTTGGTGTATTTTCATGGGTTATCTTAAGAAATTAAAAGAAATATCAGGAATTGATGGTCTGATACCATGTGAACAGAAGTTTGAATAATATTTAACAACAGTTATCCACCAGAATTACATGTGTCATGTGTCAATTATTATTTTAGTCAATGTCCTTTTGTATATTTTTAAATATTCTTCACTTTCTGCCTGTATTATTAAATATTTTACACCATACTTTACTAAACAGGAACTGTAGTTTCACTTAAACGTAGTACATACAATTAAACTATGTTTTGAAATTTTCTTTGCACCAAAAATTTCATAAAGGAATAAGGTTTTAAAATCCAAATGCTAACTATTAGATTTCTTTTTTTAAGTATCTGAGCTTGCTGAGGATACTACAGTTGGAACAGAAATTTCAAAAGGATCCAAAGAGGACCTGGAAACTAAAGAATTATCTGAAACAGGTTAGATTATAAAAGTAGTTAATGTGTGAAAGTACTTTTCATATTCTTTTACAAAGGATCCTGTCCCTTATTTTAGGCATAGTACCAACTTCCTACTTATTTCTTTCTATGTTGTATGTCAGTTAATATGTATTAATTTAGCTCATTACATTAAAAATGTATGTAGCCAGCATATAGTTCTGTTTTTCATCCAATTTTATTTTATACATTCTATTAACAGTTAAAGTTGCCACATGAATTTCTTATTAATTATCCATAATTTTGGTCTTATTAGTAGATAATTCGTCTGAGCCAATATAAGAAACAAAGCATAAATTAAAATATGAATTTATGAATTTATATTACTTAGAAAACTAAGTTTCTTTCAAATGTTTTTAAAATATTATAAACTATGAATTATTTTGGCAATATAGCTAAAGATACAATTTTTTTAAGACCCTTTCTTCTTTTCTCTAACCTTTACTCAAAAGTTGTACTCCCTGAGTTTCCAGAAGATGCTTATCCCGATGTTCCTGAAATGGAACCAATTAAAGAGAAGATTAAATATTTCAACCACATCTGGAAACAGCTGGAAGCAACAATCAATGAGTCTTTCATTCCAATTTTAAACTTGGAGATTGCTGACAGAACTCCAGAGGAACTACTTCAGAAAGTAGTTGAGACTATGGAAAGTAAGAGCTGTAATCGTAACATTTATTGTCAGAACAGGTACTCTTATGAAAAGCGGCCATGAAAGTTTGCAGCCTTTCCTGACTAAGTAGAGCATTCAGTATAGTCTGGGTCGAGGTTTAAAATAATTAAATCTGCCAATCAGAGCAGCACAGGGCACAAAGACCACTGGCCAAACCAGCCAGTTGTCACATAAAAAATTTGTCAAGACCCATGCGCATACCGATTTAAAGTAAGAGATCACTTTTCCTAATCTCTGGCTATTGCACTATGCTAATATCCTTTTATCCTAAAAATGTTTTCCCAAAAGTTACTTTTTTTTTTACAGAACCTTTCCAGTATGCTGGATGGGAGCTAACTATGGAAGATTATGATGAAGAAACAGAAGACTATCAGGCCGAAGCTGAAGTTGATGAAGAGGTAGAAGAAGAAGAGGAGGAAGAGGAAGAGGTATGATTCCTTTATTATTGCTCATTCACATGGGTCACATCCTTGAAAGTGCATATATCCAGAGTGGCAACTAGCACTTTCAGACCCCAAGAAAACAAGCAGGCATCCTCAATTTTATAACTCAGCATTTTTCAACACACTTGGCCTCCACCCAGCTTCCCTTGACCCCTGAAATGCCAGGGCTACTTAGACAGTATATTACACCTATGAAGAAAAGAAAAGGGAAATCTTTTAATTTTCTTGCCATGCAAACATCTATAGGTATTAGATACAGAAACATTTAAGGGAAATGGGTGTTCCATGTAAAATGGGTGATGGGCACTGAGGGGGGCACTTGACGGGATGAGCACTGGGTGTTATTCTGTATGTTGGTAAATTGAACACCAATAAAAAATAAATTTATTATTAAAAAAATAAAATAAAATAAAAAAATAAAAAATAAATAAAATAAAATACAGATAGCAACGGCCTCTTTGAGAGGCTGCTTGCATGATAATAAGGAGAAGTATGGGGGGGGAGGAGTAGGTCATTATCAGGCACTAATCTACTCCCTTAGCACCAGAATTTTCATAACCATTCTCATTTGATAGCCACCCAATTTAGGTATCTAGTCACTTTCTATCCCTAATAAAATAGGAAGTGATTTTTTTTTCAAAAGCAAATTTCCATTTATTCAAGAGGTTACTGATCACAAAATTTAAACTTTAAGACATAATTTTTTTAACACTTTGAGTGTTTTTGTTTGTTTTTGGTTTTGTATATTTTTTAATCTTTTTTTTTTTTATTGGAGCTCAATTTGCCAACATATAGCATAACACCCAGTGTTCATCCCGTCAGGTGCTCCCCTCAGTGCCCGTCACCCAGTCACCCCAAACCCCTCCCACCTTCCCTTCCACTACCTCTTGTTCGTTTCCCAGAGTTAAGAGTCTCTCATGTTCTGTCTCCCTCCCTGATATTTCCCACTCATTTTCTCTCCTTTCCCCTTTAATATCTTGTACTATTTTTTATATTCCCCAAATGAATGAGACCATATAATGTTTGTCCTTCTCCGATTGACTTACTTCACTCAGCATAATACCCTCCAGTTCCATCCACGTCGAAGCAAATGGTGGGTATTTGTCATTTCTAATGGCTGAGGAATATTCCAGTGTATACATAGACCATAGCTTCTTTATCCATTCATCTTTCGATTGGACACCCGAGGCTTCTTCCACAGTTCGGCTATTGTGGACATCGCTGCTATAAACATTGGGGTGCAGGTGTCCCGGCGTTTTACTGCATCTGTATCTTTGGGGTAAATCCCCACCAGTGCAGTTGCTGGGTCGTAGGGCAGGTCTATTTTTACCTCTTTGAGGAACCTCCACACAGTTTTCCAGAGTGACTGCACCAGTTCACATTCCCACCAACAGTGCAAGAGGGTTCCCTTTTCTCCGCATCCTCTCCAACATTTGTGGTTTCCTGCCTTGTTAATTTGCCCCATTCTCACTGGTGTGAGGTGGTATCTCATTGTGGTTTTGATTTGTATTTCCCTGATGGCAAGTGACGCGGAGCATTTTCTCATGTGTTTGGAAGTGATTCTTTTAATTTGGAGTCTTATCAATTCTTTCAAGGTTTCTAGACCTGATTCCAGCATAGGAGGAGGTTCTCCACAACACAACACCAAGTAGTTCTTGGACACCAGCAGAGTCTGAGAAATCAGCTCAATTCTGATACTATCCACCTGGTGAGAGGATCAGATTCCACAGATTAATGGTTCAGTCCTAAAGGACCACTCCCCCATACCTCACCTCAGACCCAGGTTGTTTCCTCTGCTTCTGACTGCCTGATTAGGGATTCCAATAACCTCCTCAATTAATTTGCTAAGACAGCAGAAACAGGAAATTCAGGAAAACATTTACCTACATTTACCAGTTTATTAGAGGATATGATGAATGCTAATCCACAGCCAGGTAAATTGATACATAGGACAAGGTCCTGAACAAAGAAGCTTCTGTCCTTGTGGAGCTTGGTGCCCTGCTTGGTGCCACAAGGAAGCTTTTCTAAAAGAAAAGTCCAAAAAGCTGTTCTCTTCGATTTTACGGGGGCTTCATTACAATGTCATGACTGACTAAGTCATTGGCCATTGGCTGATTCAAACTCCAGTCTAATCCCACCTCAGAAGGTTGAGGGTGGGACTGAAATTTTCAACCCTTTAATGAACAGGCACTAACTTGGATGAATCTCAAGGTGAAAATTATGTGAAATTATGTGAAAAGAAAGAAGCCAGACAAAAAAAGAATATATCCTGTTGATTCCATTTATATAAAAATTTAGAATGTGCCAACTAGTTATAGTGCTAGAAAACAGAGCACCAGTTGCCTGGGGATGGAGCAGGTAGGAGACAAAAAGGGACAGGAAAGAGAGATTTTGAGAAGAAATGTGAGCAAACTTCTGGTATTCATGAATATGTTTATCATCTTGGTTGTGGTAAATACACAAATGAATACTTGTGTCAGAACTAATCAAATTTTTTTGTACAGTGTTTTAATGTCAGCTATACCTCAGTCAAGCTATTATAAGTGTTAATGGTTGTTATCTCTGAGTGATGGACTTATAAGTAATTTTTTTTTTTTTTTAATTTTTATTTTTTAAGTGCTTATCTATACTACCTGTTTTTTTTAACATTAGAAAGATACCATTTTTACAATAGGAAAAATCAACAACAAAGATATTTCCCTTTTGCCAAACAGAAAGTACAAAAAGAAATGACAGTTCTAATGCCACTGCAGAATTCAAGATATGCGCAAGTGTTTGTCTTTTCTCATCAATCTTGCCTATGCTTGGGGTGCCCTTAAATCTGTATGTTATATCTTTCTGTATCTGTGGGAAATTAATTCTTGCCTCTTCTCCATCTCTTCCTTTTTTTCCTTCCATAATACTTAATACTTACTAGATCTCTTGGGTCTATCCTCCAAATATCTTTATCTTTTCCCTCAAATTCTCCATCTCTTTGCTTTTTTGTTCATATATTTGTAGATATGTCTCCATTCAGTCTTCTCATTTAAGGCACTTGTTGGGGTCCTATTGCTGTTGTAACAAATTACCACAAAGTTAGTGGCTTAAAACAACCAAGTTATCATTTAGTTCGCAAGGTCAGCTCTCTGAAATGAATCTCACAGGGCTAAAATCAATATTAGCTATGTTCCTTCTGCTAGAGGGAAACCTTTTCCTGTCTTTTCCAGCTTCTGGAGGCCTCCTGCATTCTTTGGTTTATGGCCTCTTCCTCCATCTTCAAAGCACATTACTTCAACCTTTGCTTTTCATCATTTCATCTCTTCTTCTGCCTTTGACCTTCTTGCTTCCCTCTTAAGGACCACCACCTGGATGAGCTTCCCATCTCAACATCCTTAATCACACACAAGGTAACCCACTCAGGTTCTGGGGATCTTTGGGAGGCCATTATTCTACCACAAGTTGTTACTCTCTTCTTAGGCTTATTTGCACATTTTGTTGGTGCCTGTGAACTCTTTCTAGTGTTTACTTGAATTTCTATTAATGTCCCTATTATTTTTCCACTCAGAGATTGGGTTCTGTCCATCTCTGTTGCAATGTTTTGTGATCTATTTGATCTGACTGATCCTGCAGTTGGCTAGGCTGCCTTACATGGGTGGTGGTTTTCTAGTCATTGCTGAGGCCTAAGACAAGCCTGATAAGTATATCTCATACTTGCCCAGATGCAGGGTTGGGGAGGACTCTTCCTACCCATACACCTCTTTCTTCGTCTTTTGTGAGCCAGAGAGACCACAAGAATTGCCCTGGTAGTTGCTGATATTACCATTCTCCAGGAAATCCAGAGATCTCTGTAAAAAATTCCTCCTGAGACTTGACATCTAATACTCTGATCCCTCTGATGTTTGTCTCCAAGTGCTCATCTAGCCCATAGTGGTAAATAATGCCATATGGTTTCCTCCTCTCAGATGTTGATGGATTCTAGCTGCCTGCCCAGTAGTGTTTAATATTGAGATGGTGGTAGAGAAAAGAAGGAGGTGTCTTCAGATCACCATTTTCCCAGAATCCTTTGTTTTAAGATATCCCTAACCCCACCCTATTGCCTCTATACACATACCTCACTTTCTGTTTCTAAAATTTATTTAGGGATAATTCTAGATCCACCTATTATAAGGAAAAACTGGAGTCAACCAATGTAAGCCATTACAATTAACTTAGGACTCAAATGGATTGAGATATAAAAAGCAAGTCCTAATGAAAAAAAAGAGGAAATAGCATTCTGAGTATCAGTAAAAGTAGAATTCAAGGGAAAGTGCATTAAAACAACAAAGAAAGGATACTTTATGCTGTCAAAGATAAGCAAAACTGGGCATAGAAGTGATAAGGACATGTTTTCATCAATAGAGAAAAGAGCCCACTGTGAACTGAAATCTGATCTGCACAGAGGCAAGTGGAAGTTTTAAAGGGACAATTAGGGAACAGAGAGGACGACAAGCAGGAGCCCTGGAGATTCAGGGAAGTGAAAATCTACCAGTGTCCATTGATAGGTGAATGGATAAAGAAAAAGTGGTACATACACACACACACACACACACACACACAGAGGAAAATCTTTCAGCCATAAAAAAGAATGAAATCTTGCCATTTGCAATGACATGATGGAGCTAAAGGATGTAATGCTAGTGAAATAAGTCAGAGAAAGATAAATAGCAAATGATTTCACTCATGGAACTTGAGAAGTAAAACAAATGAACAAAGAAAAAAGAGATGAACCAAAACAAAACAGACTCTTAAAAACAGAGAAAAAAGTGGTAGTTGCCAGGTGGGAATTGGGTGGAGGAATGGGGGAAATAACTAAAGGAGATTAAGAGTGTACTTACCTTGATGAGCCCCGAGAAACATATAGAATTGTTGAATCATTATATTGTATACCTGAAACTAATATAACACTGTATGTTAATTATACTGGAAATTTAAATAAATAAATAATTTTTAAATACCTTAGTAAAAAAAATTAAAATAAAATAAAATTCTCATGAAACAAAATTATACTGACTTTCACAAAGGTCAGAACTTATACTTTCAGTTGTGTTTGAGTACATATGTTTTTACTGTGAGTTCAACAATGCTTTTAAACAAAATTGCATTTTATAATTTAATACATTATAAAAAGTCATAAAATAAGAACAAAGATTTTAGAATTCAACACAATTTTTAAGTGTCACATGACCTTATTTTAGATTTATTAGAAGTTGGATAAATTTTACATTTCAGCTTCAAAATAAAAAAATACATATATTGTTTTCTAGCCCTCCAAAAAATCACATATAAATGCTTTGCAGTATGGAAGAAGTAGAAATTATAATTGTCAGATTTTAAAAAATGATACCCAATTATATTTGAATTTCAGGTAAAGAATAATTTTTATGTGTGGTACAAATTTTTACTAAAAATTATTTGTTATCTGAAATTCAAATATAACTGGAAGACACATTCATATTTTTTTAAGTCTGCCAACTACTTTAAGTGAATTTATTAGCAGGAAAAATTAAGCATTCAACTCAGAATCTGGGAAAAAAGCACAAGAAATAAACCCAATGAGTGCAGAAAGGAGATAAAGGCAAAAATTTAACAAAATAGGGAAAGAAGACAAAAATGAAAACAGTAGCCCTAATTTCAAAAAATGAAAAGTTGGTTCATTGGCAAGTGTAATCAAATAGACAAACTTCTAACAAGTCCAATTAGGTAAAAAGAAGCAGCCAATAACATTTGAAACAAAAATGGGCATATAATCAAATATTAAAAACAGAGTGGTTTAAATTATAGGAACTTTATACTAAGTCAAGATAAAAGGGATTTTTAAAATATGAATTGCTAGTTTGCTTAGGAAGAACAATAAAAGCTGAACAAACAAGAATGATAGAAGGGAATTACAAATCATTTCTAATATACCTTTGTTGATTAGATAATTCCTGTGTTGCTTAAACCCTTCCATGTAATAGGGGCGCCTGGGTGCTCAGTTGGTTAAGCATTCGACTCTTGATTTTGGCTCAGGTCATGGTCTCAGGGTCGTGAGATTGAGCCCTGTATTATGCCCAGAGCAGAATCTGCTTGGGAGTCTCTTTCTCCATCTCCCTCTGCCCCTCCTCCTACTCACACTCTATAAATAAATAAATAAATAGATAGATAGATAGATAGATAGATAGATAGATAGATAGATAAAAATCTTTTTAAAAACATCTTCCTCATGGTAGAAAAATAACAATACTTCCCAGCTCATTTTGGAGCATTTGCATAACTTTCATACAAAAATTGAACAAGAATGGTGCAAGAAAAGTATAGACCAGCCTCCTGTTTTCACCTTTTACAGAAAGTTGTTCATTATATCTTGTTTTGGGGGGGATAAAAGAGGCTTGTTGTAGAATAGTCTTGTAAAGTATTATCCCATGGGCGTTTTTAAAAATACTGTGTCCGTACCTAAATATATGTCTATTTTTACAGTCTGTTGGTAGGATATACTTTGAAAAAGGGTCTGGAAGGGTACACATAAAATTGTTGAGTGTTTTAAAGAGATTACTGTTATAGATTAGATATTATTCAGGATGTGAGCTTATAGGGATACAAGAAACTGACAATTAATTAAATTTGCCTAAGAACTGGCCTTTTGTGGACTGTTTAAAGGCATCTTGTTATGGATTAAATATTATTCAAGAAGCATTATTTTTTTAATTCCATCTTTTGGTCTTACATCAAAATACTTTTAACGCTGTTCTCCAAACTTAACAATATTTGTAGAATGAAGACAGAATTAAAGAGAAGAAAAGGCACTTGGGAGATACAAAGCACTTTTGTCCAGTGGTTCTCAAAGAAAACTTCATCCTACAACCAGGCAGTCCAGACGAAGCAGCTAAATATCGAGAAAAGATCTACTATTTTTCAAGTCCTGAGGCTAAAGAAAAGTTTCTAGAGCATCCTGAGGAGTACGTGGCTCATAAAGAACCATTAAAGGTGAAAACAGTATTCTTATCCAATCCTAATAATTGCTCCTGGATGCTTTTTCAAGGACTGACCGCCAACCTTCATCATTTTACTTAATAAATAGTAAAGTCCCCAGTCTGATAAAACAATATGGTGTAATTATCTAAGTTTCAAGAACTATTTTTTGGAATATAACATAAAATAATTCTCTTCTTTAATTTCTGCAGTAATCAAACCAACGTGTTGTGTCAAACCAACACCTAATATTTGTCTTTTTAGCTAAAGGAAAAAGACACAGCTAGATTTATTGCTTGCTACATGAAAAGCCACCTGTGCTGGTTGGTCTCTCTAGAGACTCCAGAGCAGTCTGCTGATCTTAAGACAGGATTTTGGGGATGAATGGGATTCAGGGATTGGTGGACTTTTCGTGGGTTGACACGAAAAGTCCACCATTTATTAGAAGTGTGGTTCCTCAGATGAGATCACTATTCACCTGATTCACACTCAGAGGTATGATCATAGGGACAAGTCTGTGCCTGACTGGTCCTCTCTCAGGAGCAAGGGCTGATACTGATTCATTGGCTTGAAAAGGAGTCTTATTATACAACTAGAGAACAATCCATGTTTCCCCAAGTTTGTGGAGTTTCAGTGTGGAATGATGCAAAAGTTCTGGAAATGGATAGTGGTGACGGTTACACAAAATTGTGTGTATACTTAATGCCACTGAACTGTATAAAAATAGTTAAAATGAATATATTTTAAACCACTGGATTATATACTAAAAATGGGTGGATTTTGTGGTATTTAAGTGTGCCATCTCAATAAATAAATATTTGAATTAAACTGAAAAAAATGTTTTAAATGGTAAATTTTATGTTATGTATTTTACTATCATCATAAAAAACACATCCATTTGAAAAATAAAGCACATGCATCATTGCATCAACTTTAGACAAGAACCTTCATTTTTTTATTTTGCTTTCTCACCCTCTTCCACATGGATGTATATTCTCTCCAGTGTATATAATATTTTATAATCTGTTTTTTCACTCAACATTGTATCAGTGGAAGTTTATATATTTCTACATAGATGTCATGATACTTCATCATTTTGATGTACCATTTTAACATCTAATTGACGTTTTTCATAGCATTTTCATAGTGCGGTTTTTCATTGTGGATATGAAATAATATTTAGGAGGTCTTCGGGCATGTCATTTTTTGTTTCTCTTGAGTTTTTTTATTAATATAATTTCCTAGCTTGGGATTACAAAATCAAAATGTACAAGTCACAATACATTGTCACTTATACTTTCAAAAACATCAATGCCTTCTCTCCTTTATTTTTTTCGAAGAAGTAAGCTCCACGCCTAACATGGGGCTTGAACTCATAACCCTGAGATCAAGAGTTGCATGCTCTACTGACTGAGCCAGCCAGTGCCCCTAATTCCAATGCCTTCTTAAACAGAACATATAGAACACAATTTAAACTCTCCTGAATAATTTGGGCTATTTTTGTGAACTTCAATTTTTATATGGTGTCCAGGAGGATTACTGAAATATGTGTATGGTTGTGCCCTCTGACACTATTGGTGTTGTGAAGTGATAATTCAGTCTTGCGGGGAGAGGCAATGACTAACCCTTATGTTTTCTAAATTACTCAAAACTTTCTTTTCTTCCCTCTCCTCCTGCCCTATCTCTCCCCAATCTACCTCCTGTGGCAGGCTCCTCCAGTAAGAATATGCCTTCTGGGCCCCCATGGCTCTGGCAAAACCACCTGTGGAAGGCAGTTAGCAGAAAAATGGGGCATTTTTCACATTCAGTTTGAAGAATACCTTCAAGAAAAAATAATGCTCAAAACCGAAAAGAGAATTGGAACTGAATTTGAAGAAGATTCTGATGAAGAACGGTTTGCAAAACAAGAACTTGAAGAACTTGCAATTCAGGCCAATGTCAAGATTGAAGAAGAAAATACAAGGAAGCCAGTAGTAATATTAATACTGTCTTTGCAGATAATTATGCTTACTGGTGTTACTTTTGGGAAGTAGAATATAAGCAGTATAAAACTCTATAAAGTTTCTCGGAAGAAGAAAAAAATTAACCACCCCACGTGTTAAATACATATCTTACTGCTCATCTAGAATACAAAATGCTAAATTTTACATGACTCCAGTAAAAATCTGAAAAGCTTTCCCTGACAAAACTGTTGTGTAGCATTTATTTGGGACTATGGTATTTGATATGTCTGACCTAGACTATAAGGTTTTGCTTTACTGTGTTCTCTGTTTTCTATCAAATATCATAAAAATCTGCCCCAGCAACAGCAGAGATCTCAAAATATTCTAATGATGCATGTAAGAAATTTTATATATATCTTAAATGGTTTCTTTCTGGGGTTGTAAAGAGAAAATTCTTAATTCTAACTCACCTTTTAACCATTTCTGATAGAGGTAGACCCTTTTCTTCTCAAATTATCCCCTGTAGATGGGCCCAGCTATGGATTGTATCCCAGATGACTGGCTGGCTGGCCCATCCTTCAATCAGGATCTGAGCTGAATAACTATAAGATAAATGACAAAAATTAGTTAAACCTTATGGGAGTGTGAGATAGACTGAATAATATCTTAGCACAAAGTGATGAGACAGTTATCCTGAGGCCATGTTTGAAAATCATTCATACTAATCACTAGTAACTCCTTTTAGCTATAATATATAATTTAATATTTTAAACCATATTAAATGTTGATTTTTTAAAAAGAGTTCAAGTTTTAAAGTGTTAACAAGCAGTATTTTATTTTTTTTATTTTTTTTTTAACAAGCAGCATTTTAAAAATGACCTAAGAAGTAAAGGTCTCGCCCTAATCAACTATGTATAGAGTATTATTTATTAATACAGAGTTTTAAATTTTTTCTCGTCTCCTGATTTTTTTTAGCTTCAAGAAGTACAATTTACAGAAGAAGAAGAAGCAATCAGATTAAATCTAATGGAAAATGAGCCATTGCCTCCCGAAATTCTTGAAACAATTCTTTCTGAATGGTGGCTTACAGAACCAATACGGTATCTTATTTTATATAGGGTTATATAATTGTTGACTTTTATTTGCTTTATTCTGAAAAGTTAAACACATAATCCAGCCTAAATTTTAAGATTTTTTTCTTTTACTCTCTTGTAAACTAGCGATTCTACACATTAAAAACGTTTGAGGAATGAATTTTAAAATACTGATGCTAGGGGCCCCTTCCCCAAAACAACAATCAAAATTTTTAGAAGTGT
The DNA here is from genome assembly GCF_048164855.1 of Canis lupus baileyi. Taxonomy (NCBI): domain Eukaryota; kingdom Metazoa; phylum Chordata; class Mammalia; order Carnivora; family Canidae; genus Canis; species Canis lupus. Next base: position 6,078,081 of record NC_132844.1, read on the forward strand.
AAAGTTGAGATCTAGGCAGTGGTATTTTTGAGACCTCCCCAGGTGATTCTACTGTGTAGTCATGGTTGAGCACCCATATTCTAAACCCATGTATGCTAATGATGAACTGGACTCTTTTCCTTGGAGCCTTTCAATAATTACAGTTAAGACCACTTAGTAACTGTCCAGTGTTATCCCTTTCTTAAAAATCAGGAAGAAGCATGACTTTAGAAAGGACATATATCAGAATCTCCATACCATCAGGGTTTAAAACTTCACTGCAATTTCCTAACTAGAATGATACTATAGTACCAATAATAACAGACACTTAGATGAAACTGTATTTTATTCACATTGGTTATAGGTCATCGACTTTGATTTTAATTTCCTGTTGCCCTAATTAGTTCATTAGTTGTGGTAAACGTAGGCAGGTCAACTGCAACAATGTAGTCATGGGGGGGGGGGTGCATCTTGGTGGCTCAGTGGGTTAAGCATCCAACTCTTGATTTTGGCTCAGGTCATGATCTTGATGTCATGGGATTCAGCCCCACATTGGGCTTTGCACTTGGCGTGGAGTTTGCTTGTCCCTCTCCCTCTGCCACTCCCTGCCTTCTCAAATAAATAAGTAAATCTTTAAAAAACAAAACAACAACAAAAAACCAATGTAGTCATGGGTTATTCTTCATTAATTTAGCTCTTGACCTCACACTATACATTAAATTTTTTTATTTTTATTTTTTTTAAAGATTTTATTTATTTATTCATGAGAGAGAGAGAGAGAGAGGCAGAGACACAGGCAGAGGGAGAAGCAGGCTCCATGCAGGGAGCCCGATGTGGGACTCGATCCCGGGGTCCAGGATCATGCCCTGGGCCAAAGGCAGGTGCGCTAAACCGCTGAGCCACTTAGAGATCCCCTACATTAAAATTTTTTTAAAAAATCATATGAATTGAGGAATTAAAAATAAAAAAGTGAAATTGTAAAAAGTCTAAATAAAATAGCTATTATGCGACCATCAAAATATATTAAAATGAAGAACTTGTAATAGCATGAGCAATGTTATTATATAACATTAAGTTTAAAAAGATACAAAGTTATTTATAGTATAATAGCAAGATGGAATAAATAGAGGAATAAATTGGAAAGAAACAAAACAAAATGACAGTAATCTCTAGGATATGAGATTGTGGATAATCTTGCCATTTTTCATGCTTTTCTCTATTTTCCAATTTTTCTGTAGTGGGATTTGTTGCTTTTCTAATCAGGGGAAAAATCAACATATATTTGAAGGGCTATTGCATGAGTCCTGGAGAGATATAATAAGCGCCTGAACTAAGATGTAATGGTAGAAATGGAAATATGGGTACAGAAGAGGACAGGCCAGGGCTTAGCTCTCATATGTGAGAAGCAAGAGGGGGCTGGAGGAGCAGTCCAAGTATCTCTGAAGTTTGGTACCTGAATACCAGTGAGTCAGAGGCAAGAGCAGTGTGGAAGGGTAACAATGAGTATGATTTTTGACAGTATGATACGTATACAATTCCTGAAGGGCACTTCAATGAAGGAACTAAGAAACCTTTTGAAAATTCTGAATTGAAACTCAGAAGTTGGGTATAGAGGTAGAGCTTGACAAAGAAGTGACAGCTGGAACAGTAGAGATGAAATTGTTCCTCACGGAAGAGACATTGGTGAAGGCATCCTTAAGGAAAAAGGCATACATCTTAGAGCCAAAATATAAAAATCTGCCCACTTACTAAGACAGGAAACATTTTTAAATGTCAGATAAGGACTCAAACTGTCAAATGTTCATAGAAGTCCTGTGAAGAAGACAGTATATATTTAAATATAAATACCTAAAAGAAGTCAAATTTTAGGTAAACGGGATAAATTCTCATTCAAAAGGAGATCAATATCGACTCTTTCAAGTAAACAAAACCAAGTTCTTAAAGCCTGGTTGTTTAATAATGAAAATATAGCCATGTTCCAGTTATTTTTCTGATCCTTATCATTTCCTCTTACCTGGACAAGTTTTCTAATTCTATTTGAACATAATCATCTAACATATATGGGCCAGGTTGCCTACATTAGTAATTGTCATTGATCATAAGGGGATCCAGGAAAGAGGGTAAAAACTGTCTCATGAAAGGAAGCATCACGAGAAGAAAAACTGCACAAAGGTGGAACCCCACTAGAGGCAGGCTAGCCAAACCTACCTTTACATAAGGGTGATACAGTCATTAGGCTGGGCATGCCTCCCAAGCAGAGAACTTATTTTCTCTTACTTTTTCACCAAATATTTAAGACTATTTACAATATAAGAGAACTTATCTATATTATGAACAGAAGTATAAAATATTATTTTAATCTAATTCAATACATTTGGGAGAAGACATACCATGCTTACCCAAGTAGAAATATTAAATGAAATAAAAGATACTACAGTAAACTTCTAAAACTATTCATTTCACATCTTATATAAAGTTGTGATTTATTAATTTTTTAATTTTAAATCAATATTTATAAGGCAATATTTTAAGTGAATAAATTATGAAATTTCCACCAAGTTCCACAGGTTTTATATTAGATGGTTTCCCACGATATCCTGAGGAGGCCCTGTTTCTGGGGGAACATGGATTTTTCCCAGATGTTGCTGTTTTTATACAAGTTGATGATCAAGATATTTCTGATCGACTCCTTCCTTCTCAAATGGAAAAGTGGAAACAGAAACAAAAGAAGAAATTAGAAAGGAAAAAACTCATCAAAGAAATGAAGGCTAAAATCAAGGTATGTATCCAATAAAAAATATGGGAGTAAATTTAGTCAACATCTGTTCAAGTTATAAAATGGTCTTTCACAGTCAATATGAAAACACTTTTTATCAAATATTAACACTATTTTTAATTAAATAGTTAAAAATTATTTGAGACCCATGTGATTTGCAATATGTTAATACTTTTCTCTACAACACGTCTTTAAAATTAAAGATAGTGGCAGCACAAACATATCCTATACCAGACACAGGAGAGAAGTAGAAGGAGAAGCAACATAAAGAATTAAAATTTTTTAAAAAAAGAATTAAAATTTTGATGGCTTTTTCACTAGTTCTTGGAGTGATGCTACCATCCAACATGGCCATGTTAGCCTACAATGAAACAGATCCATATATCAATATAGGATATTTTTTCTAAAACTGAAATCTGGGGAGTATTACATAAAATGCTCAAAAGTGTCATAGGGAATCCAGCCATTCTACTTCTAGGAACTCATCTAACAGAAATGAAAATGGATCCCCATAAAAATGTATATATGAATGTCCATAACAGCATTATTCATAACAGCCAAAAAGTGAAAAACATCCAATATCCATCAACTGATGAATAGATAAACAAAATGTGGTAGCTAGGGTACAACTGCATTCCCACCGAAGATGGTGAGATAATAGCCTCCTGAATTCATCTCCTCCCACAGACAAACTGAATCCATGGCTATACATGAAGCAGCTCCTTCTGATAGAAATCCAGAAACTACCTAAGTGACTTGTACACATTGGGCAAAGGAAAAATACCCATATTGCCCAGATCAAAACAGTTGCTACCTGAGACTCCAGCTTCCAGTCAGCCTATGCAGTGTGTGATCCTCCCCTTTGAGACACTGACAGGTTGTGGCACACCTTCAACTATTGGGAGCCACGGAGAACAAAGCAAGTAGCTTGGGCAATCACAAAGACTTGAGAGACAGCCAAGAACTCAGTCCAGGCTGATTGATAAGATTCATCTCCTACGCAGGGCCACTCTGTGAGACTAAGAGATGTGGCTTCTTAACCTAATGTGCAGAAAACACAGAGTCAAAGAAAATGAAGAAAGAAATATTCTTCAAACAAAAACTCCAGAAGTAGACTTCACTGAAACAAAGATAAGTGATTTACCTGATAAAGGGTTCAAAATAATGTTCATAAGATGCTCACAGGGTCCGGAGAACAATGCATGAACCAAGTAAGAATTTCAAGAGAGTGATTGAAAAAATATATGAAAGTACCAAATGGAAATCACAGAGCTGGAGAATACAGTAACGGAACTGAAAAATTCAATACAGAGGTTCAATAGCAGACTAGACACATAGATCAATGGAACAGAACAGGTAGCCCAGAAATAACCCCATGCCCAAATTATCAATTAATTTACAAGCAAAAATCCAAAGATACATGATGGAAGACAGTTTCTTTAGTAAATCCTGGGAAAACTGGACAGCTACATACAAAAAAATGAAACTGGACCCCTATCCTATACTATACACAAAAAGCAACTCAAAATGGATTAAGGATTTGAATATAAGACCTGAAACCAATAAACTTCTAAAAGAAAACATAGGGGGTAAGCTCCTTGACATTGTCTTGGCAGTTATTTATTTATTTTTGGACTTGACACCGAAAGCAAAAGTCAACAAATGGCAACTAATCAAACTAAAAGGCTTTCGCACAACAAGGAAGCCATCAAGGGCAAGAGAAAATGTTTACAAGTCATATCTGATTTGCATCTGATTAGGGGTTAAAATCCACAAAATATGAAGAACTTACATAGCTTAATGGCAAAAAAAAAAAAAACCCACACAATCTGATTTAAAAATAGATTAAAAATCTGAAAAAAATTCAGAGGCTGTGAATAGACATTTTTCCAAAGAAGACATACAGATGGTCAATAGGTACATGAAAAAGTGCTCGGTATCAATAATCATCAGGGAAATGCAAATCAAAAGTACAATGAGAGGGATGCCTGGGCAGTTCAGGGGTTGAGAATCTACCTTCAGCTCAGGGCATGATTCTGGGGTCCTGGGATCAAGTCCCACGTCAGATTCCCTGCGTGGAGCCTTCTTCTCCCTCTGCCTGTGTCTCTGCCTCTCTCTCTCTCTCTCTCTCTCATGAATAAATAAATAAAATCTTAAAAAAAAAAAAGTACAATGAGATATTACCTTACTCTTATTAGAATGGCTGTCATCAAAAGACAAGAGATAACAAATGTTGGCTGGACTGTAGAGAAAAGGAAATCCCTGGCACTGTTGGTGGGAGTGTAAACTGGTACAACCACTGGGGAAAATAGCTTGGAAGTTTCTCAAAAATTTTAAAATACAACTATTTTATGATCCAGAAGTCCTACGTCTGAGTGTATATCCAAAGGAAATGAAAACAGGAGATGGAAGAAAGATCAGCACTCTCGTGTTCCTTGCTGCAGCCTTTATACGATAGCCAAAATATGGAAGCAGTCTAAATGTCTGTCAATGGATGAATGGATAAAAAAGATGCTGTATTTACAATGGGGTATTATTCAGCCATGAGAAAGAAGGAAACCCTGCCACTTGCCAACATGGGTGGAACTTGAGGGTATTATGCAAAATGAAATTAGCCAGACAGAGAAAGACAAATAGTACATGGTATCATTTACATGTGGAATGTAAAAAAAATTCAAACTCATGGAAACAGAGAGTAGAAAAGTGGTTGCCAGGGGCTGAGGGGTGGGGGAAATAGGGAGAAGTTGGTAACAGGTACAAACTCTCAGCTATAAAATGAATAAGAGCTGAGGAGCTAATGTATAACATGGTGACTATAGTTGGTAACATCGAATTGTGTAGTCAAAATTTGCCAAGAGACTAGAACTTAAATGTTGTCACACACACACAAAAAAAAGGGCAAATATTGAGGTGATGGATGTGTTCATTAAATGGGAAGAGTCCTTTTAAAATGTATACCTATATCAAATCATCACAATATACACTTTAAATATCTTACAGTTTGGGGCATCTGGGTGGTTCAGTCGGTTAAGCATCTGCCTTCACCTCAGGTCTTGATCCCAAGGTCCTGGAACTGAGCCCCACGTCAGGCTTCCTGCTCAGCGGGGAGCCTGCTTCTCCCTCTCCCTTTGCCTGCTGCTCCCCCTGCTATGTGCTCCCTCTCTCTCTCTCTCTGTCAAATAAATAAAAATAAAATCTTTAAAAAATCAATAAATATCTTACAATTGCATAAAGCTGGATGAATGAATGAATAGATGTGTGGAATATCCATATAATGGATACTAGTCAGTATTAAAAAAGAACAAACTTTAGATAACACACTACAACATGGATGAAAATCATAATGCTTAGTGAAAGAAGCCAGGTCAAAAAAGAATCGTCCATACCATATGATTCATTCCATGTGTAAGACATGTCTTAAAAAGGCAAATCTCTAGATCTAGACAAGGTTAAAAAGAATGAGGCTTTCAGATCTGGAACTAGGAAGACGAAGATGGGACATGAAAGCAGTGTGAAGTAACATGAAGGGCTTCCACGCTGAAGAGAGCTTGTGGTTGGTCCACGTGCCCACAGGGAAGGAACAACCTTGGCAGGAGGAAGGTATGGGGAGATGTATTTTGTTATTAGTAAATTTCACAAAACAAAACAAAACAAAAAAACCCCACCGAGATCAAAGGCATTGAGCTATTTGTCAGTAAATCAACTAATCGATTAGTTCCAACTCTCAGAGATACTGACTTAAATGGTGTAATACATTATTAGGCTGTATTTTATTAGCGTGATAAAAGATTATCAAACATTTTCAACACATTGCTTCCAAGTACTTCCCTATTTCTCCAGGTACGTAATCTGCCTCTTTACCAAAGCAAACAAATAAATAATAAATTCCAAATGGTAGTCTAAAGTTTGTAGAAAGAATGTCTGTTCCCAGGTGCTGTTTATGGCTCTGGAGGGAAATACCTCATCAGAAGCTCCAGAGGTTCAAGGACGTAGTAGGATAATGACCACCATCCCATGGTTTTCTGGAAAGTTTACCATTCTTCCGTCCAAATGTTATTCCCACTTTGGGAAGATATATATAAAATATATATATATATATATATATTCTTTCCAAAGTGGGAATAACATTTGGACGGAAGAATGGTATATATATATATATATATATACCAATACACAAAAAGTAATTGTATCATTATCCATTAAAAGTTCTAAATGTCTCTTTCTTTAACAGGATGATATGATTTCTAAAAGAAGGGCTGAACTTATAGCAGAGAGAGAAAAAAAACAGAAAGGGGAGGTAAGTAAATAATAAAAGGGTTGCTTTTTTTTTAAAGGCAGACTATCCATAGTATAATATTTCTATATTATATATGTTTTTATATATCAATAGTATAAAATCAAAAGATGCTTAGAAAAAGTCTTGAAGTCCACAGAGTTCATGTTTGAGTAGTAAGATTGTATATCACTTTTATCTTTAGTTTTTTTGTTACCCCAAAGTTGTCTGCAGTGACCTTTTATTATTTTTATAATCAGAAAAATGAACCTTTTTAAAGGAAAGAAAACCACCAGAGGGGTTTAAAATAATCAAATTCAAAATATAATGCGAAGGTAAACTATGCTTCTTTTTTGCATTTTCATTTTTGCCTTTCACACTTGCAGCCCACGCCACAGGGAGATAGGCTGGGAGCCTGGGGTTGGGGTCTAGACACGGAGTCTATGCCTCTGCGCTGGGCCTAAAACATAGATTATGTTGAGATAAAGAATGGAACGAGGCAGAGCCTGTGAACCCTCAGACTTCTATATTCTGCCGGATACTCGGTGCAGCTCCTTTTCTCCATCTGCTGATTTTTCAAAAAGATAAACCCTGAGGATGATGGATTCTGTTTTGTTTGGAGAGGAGCTGTGCCCGAAATGACCTAGCTGACTGCAGTGCTACTGCCCCGCTTACTGGGTACAGAATTGAAGAGGGGTGTGTGCTAGACACGCTACTTCTGCAGTCACCTGAGGCTCCTGTCTATACGGGCAGCTTACAGGTCGTCCCTGTAACCAAGGCCAACAGTAAGGTGGTTCCCAGCTCCTGCCATTTCCTCCTGGCATAAAGCACCCTGTACCCTCTTTTCAAGACTGACTCTTCCAGGATCTGATTTCCATCTGTATATGAAGGTTCGACCCCACAAGGGGAAGGAGAAGAGAGGAATCACAGGAGATAGGACTTGCCACACATGGAACCGTGTATCCCCCTCGTATGGACATGCTGGTCCTAAGTACAGGGACCGCTGATACCAAGCACCCCAACCGTAACAGGGGGTCAAAACATTGCAGAATAGGGGCGGGAACAATTGTTTCCTTGTCCAAAGTATCTACAACCAAAAGTAGGCCTAAAACCATTAGCCTGAGAAAGTTGTGGCACCGTCTAAGGACCAAGTACCCTCCTCTCCATTATTGGCCCGAATCTGCACTCATCCAGCCAGCCAGTCAGCCGGTCTGTCAGCAAACCTTAATCTGACCTCTCACTGCATGCCTGATGCTACTCAGACACTGGAGGATCAGCCATGAACAGAACTGTCAGAAGCTTCTGGCCTCATTCTACTGTTCATTCCCTGAACAAACATGTTCCGAAATTCTACTCTGTTCAAGGAGTCATACTGAGGTTTAGGATTTTTAAAAAAGTAATAATAAAATAAAACCCCATGTCCTAACCTGAGCTCAAGCATAGTTAACTACCTCCAGCCCTTGGGAATCCCTAGTGGTCCCCTTAAGAATCACCCCACTTGTCTCAGCAACATATTACCAAAACACTCCAGATTTTGGGGTTCTTGCTGACTTTGTTCACTGCCAGCTCCCCAGTATGCAACATAGTGCTGACACATAGTAGGCACTCAACAGTTGTTTTGCTGCTGTTGTATAACCTTGAGCAAGTTTCTTAATTTCTCTAAACCTAGGTGTTTTTCATTGTAAGGTAGAAAAAAAGTTAATAATACCTAGTTTCCTGAACTAGGAAAGTTTCCTGAACTTTAATTTTTCTTCTTTGCTATTGTTTACTTAAATCTGCTTTTTCTTAAGAGAGTTACTTTTTTTCATTTTATTTATTTGAGAGAGAATGAGGGAGAGAGCTAGAGAGAGCACAAGTAGGGTGAGGGGCAGAGGGAGAGGCAGGCTCCCCACTGAGCAGGGAGCCTGATGCAGGGCTCGATCCCAAGACCCTGGGATCATGACCTGAGCCAAAGGCAGACACTTAACCTACTGAGCCACCCAGGTGCTCCAAGAGAGTCAATTTTCAGGATAAATTTTAAATGTTCTTAATTTATCATTTTTTCTATTTGTTAACATTAGACTAGTGGGATTTCTTACTATTTTTCATTCAAAAATTCAATATTCTATCCTTATAAATCAAGTGGGTTTTTGTAAACTGTTAGCTCTCCTGAGACTTACTCTTACAAAACTGGCTGTGTATCCCACGCAATTAATTTATACAAACTGACTTTGGGAAGATAATTCCTGAGATTTTTGATGAATCAAAGATGAAAATTGTGTATTGATTTTTTTTAACTCCTTTGATGAGAATTTTACATGTCTTACTATTGACTCAAAGGAAGACTAAACCAAATGCAGCGTCTCAAGGGTCACACAGTGTGGTTGCCGTAATCAGTTAATGTGATACCCTGACTCGAATCCATGCTGACTCTACACAGACCTACAATGGAAAGCAAGCAATGGAGCTTGCTTTCATGAACAGAACCGGAGCCTTCTCATCATTTGCCTTTTGTAAGGCATGTGCAGCTCCGTGACTCACCTTTTCACAGCTAATTGGAGAACCACATGCAAATAAAGCCCTTCCCAGGTTTGCCTTCTCCTCCTTAACAAAAACCGTTGCCCGTCCTATCTGAATTTTTTGCAGCAGGTAACAGATTTTTAATGTCAGAAATTACTTCTGTCTCATGGGGACTGCCTGCTTTAATTTTGTAGGAAAATGTCGCCATCTGGTGGAACTTCAGGCTCCCAGTGTGACTAAAGAATATTCTAAATACAATCACTTAGTAGAGAGATTTTGTTTGCATACTTTCCAACTCCACCGAGGCCTTGCATCTACTCCTGGTCCTTACTCCAGAATCTTGGCTCTCTTCCTCTTCCCCGGCTCCTTCTCTGGTGCCTCAATCTCTTGAGCTGTAGATAGCCACAGATAGGAGAAAGCCATAAAGAGCCAGGACAAGGAGCCAGAGCCGCAAGTCAGCAGAACTGGGAGGGACTACACCCAGGTGAATAGTTCATAGAGATAAATACCTTCAGTACTAAGGGGAAGCCAAAGTCAGGGTCCAAATGATGTTGAAACAAGGCTCAGGACCAAGCACCAGGCCAAGACCATCCTTGAGGCCTTCCAGGGACGAGACAGAGCGTATGGGTCCAAAGGTCTATGTGCAGAGAGCTCTTTGGGATGGATCAGAAAGCAAAGGTGTGTCTGAAGGATAGAGGTTGGGGATTGAGGGTTTTTTTAAAGTTTTTATTTAAATTCGAGTTAGTTAATATACAGTGTATTATTAGTTTTACATGTACGATATTGTGATTGAACACTTCCATGCATCACCTGGTGCTCCTCACAAGCGCGCAAGTCTATACTTCTCTTCTCTCCATTTCTTCCTATCTCCTTTCCTTCCTAGTTGTAAGAATTCTGAGTGTAATCTCCATCACCCTCCTAACATAAACTTTTTAAAAAAGATTTTATTTATTTATTCATGAAAGACACACACACACAGAGAAGCAGAGACACAGGCAGAGGGAGAAGCAGGCTCCATGCTGGGAGCCCGACGTGGGACTCAATCCCGAGTCTCCAGGATCATGACCTGAACCAAAGGCAGACACTCAGCCACTGAGCCACCCAGGTGCCCCCTGGCATAAACTTCTACTCAGTTGTAGCCTTGCCCCTACCTTTCTACCTTTCCCTACTCATAGAAATTTATGAGAGAGCTTATCCCAAATCTAGTCCTATTTCTCAGAGACCATGAATTTTATTTGTTTTCTGTTTGTCCTCTTTATTTTCTCTTTTCCTCTCCCAGCCATCTCTGGGATTGTTTGAATCCCATTTTATTTATCTATTGACTTTTTAGTTATACCTCTATGTATTATTTTGTAATGGTTGCTCCCTATTACATATACATCCTTAGTTTTTCCCGCTCTACTTAGAGTCAATATATTCCATGTAATACTGTAGAAACCTGTGACTGTAGAAGTCCATTTACACCCACCTCCACCCTTTATGCTCTACTTGTCATTTGTTTTACAACCAAATATATTATAAACTCCATAAGAAAAAAATTGTAAAAATTGTAGTTTTTGCTTTAAACAGTCATATGTATTTTAAATATATTAAGAGGAAAATAAGTCCTTTACATTTATACATTTATACATTTCTGTTGCTCTTCATTCATTCTTCATTCATTCCTGTGGTGTGATGGAAACCAGAGGGATGAGAATAATGTGGTCATTTGAGTTATTTTCCCGTTACTTGACTGTTTTCATGATTTTATCTGTAACTTTGCTTTTCAATAGTTTGATTATGATATGCCTACATGTCATTTTCTTCATATTTATCTAGTTTGGGATTCACTAAACTTCTTCAATCTGTAAATTTATGTGTTTCACTAACTTAGGGGAACTTTGGACATTATTTCTTCAAATGTTTCTTCTGTCCTATTTGCTCTCTGTCTCCTTCTGAAAATCAATTTCACATAGGTTATCATTCACTGTTGTTCCAGGGGACCTTGGGGCTGTTGATTTTTTCAGTCTTTTCTCTCTTCTTTAAGTTAGATCATTTATTGTGATCTATCTTCAAATTCACTGATTCTTCCCTCTTTCATCTCCAGTCTATTAACCCCATCTGATAACTTTTAAAATTTCAAATACTGTAGTTTTTAGTTCCAAAATTTCCATTTGGTTTGTTTTTATATTTTTTAGTCCCTCCTGAGATTTCCTATCTTTTCATTTATTGTGAGTGTATTTTTCTTTTCCTCATTGGTCATAGAGATAACAACTGCTTTAAAGTTCTTGTTTGGGGGCACTGGGGTGGCTCAGGCAGTTAAGTGTCCGCCTTCAGCTCAGGTCATGATCCTGGGGTCCTGGGATTCAGCCCCCCATGGGGCTCCCTACTCAGAGGAGAGTCTGCTTCTTTCTTTGTCTCTCCCTCTGCCTCTCACCCTGCTTGTGCTCGCAGTCTCTCTCTCTCAAATAAATAAATGAAATCTTAAAAAAAAAAAAAAAGAAACAAAGAAAACATTTTTAAAATGCAGGAATGGCTAAATAAGAATAAAAAGATGTATGTTTTTATATGGAAAGAAATTTAAATGCATTGCTAGATTATATTTTTAAAAAGCAAGTTGTACAATATAGAATGATCCCATTTATGTGTAAAATATAATTTTGTATGTGCAGGAGTATGAAGGGTGTAAACATCTAAAGGATCTTAACCAAGTTGTTAACCAAAATTATTTCTAGGAAGGAAAATGGAGATAGAGATAGAGAGTGTGAAAGGAAATATTTTTACCCTATATAATGTTATATAATTTTATCCTTTTAGCAAAAATGAATTTATTTTTTTTTCATTTTTTTTAAAAAAGACTTTATTTATTTATTTTAGAGAGAGAGTGAGGGGAGGGAGAGGAAGAGAATCTCCAGCAGACCCCATGCTGAATACAGCACCTGAATCAGGGCTCTATCCCACAACCCAGAGGTCATCACCTGAGCTGAAATCAAGAGTCAGGCACCCAACCATTTAAGCCAACCAGACACTCCAAAATGAATCTATTTTTAAACTTACATAGTTTTTTTTTTAATTAACAAACAAGTTGGAAGAACTATTAAGTAGAGCCAAAAAGAGGTGAGTACAAGTTCATCTAGAACTGAGATGTCCCTGGTTTGCAGTGTGTATTCATCCCACCATACTTCCAATGATCCTTAGAAAATCAAATCTCAGGATTTGATTTGATTTGATTTGATTTGATTTGATTTTTTTGCCAAAGGGAAAGGAAAAGGAAAAAGTAGCAAGAGAACCAAATGGTTTCAAAATTCACGCAAACAAACAGAACTGAAAACCACCGCCCCATAGCCAAACTCCTTTCAGAGAGAAAGGAGCCTCCACACAGAGCAGGAAGCGACCTAATCCCCTCATCTTCCTCCCTGCACCTGCAAGGCCAAATCCCAGCTCAAGGTTCTCTTTAAAGGAACCAGAGTCTAATCAGTAGAAAGATGAGGAAACAGGGGTTAAGCAGGAGATTGCAAGCAAGAGATAATGAAAGCGCAAATAGTGGGGCAGTTCGGAAAAGGAGAGAGTCTAGGGCATTGTTTAGGATTACAGTCCTTGGAAACTGGATGTACAAAGATGGAAGGAAAGGAGTTAGGAAAAGTTCTGGTTTCCAACCTAAAGTTAGTGCTCCAACTGATACAAGGAATACTTCAGGGGGAAAAGAGTGTCACAGCAGTGTAGGAGGATAAATGTTAAAGCCTGTACAGCACCACCTAGTACCGATATCCTGCCATGGTCTTTAATAATCATTTATGTATTATTTTTCTTTCTTCAGATGGGCTATAAACCCCTGAAGGGATAGACTGTTCTGTTAATACAGTGCTTTATGCAAAGTGACAAGTAATAGCTATCGTGACACAATAATAGCTGTCATTTCATGCTTACCACGTGCTGACTTTTCTAAATAAGGACTTTGCATGTATTAAGTAATTTAATTCTACCGTCATCCCTGTGAGATAGGTACTTTTATTATTCCTATTTCACAGATGAGGAAATTGATCTTGTCCAAGCTAAAACAGCTAGTGATTTATTCTCCTTGAGTTCCACTAAATATTGTTACTGAAGACTACCAAAAAGATGTAACGTTCACGGATGGGGCTAGAGAGTATTAGCTAAGTGAAATAGTCAGTCTGAGAAGGGCAAATACCAAATGATCTGACTCATATGTGAAGTTCAAGAAGCAAAACAAATTAGCAAAGGGAAAAAAGAGAGAGAGAAATCAAGAAACAGACTCCTCTTCGCGACTTCCATGGTGGAAGTCTACCAACCTGCAGTGGATGGTCCTGTGAAACTGCTCCAGCTTCCAGATCAAGAGGAACAAGCAGACATACAGTGCCCAGCCCAATAACCAACCTGAAGGCTCACAACTTCTCGCACCAAATGGGCAGACTCACCACAAGGCTGTGGGTGTGGAGCCAGCCGCCCACCACAGAGATGTAGTGGTGGTCATGAAACAGAGATCTAACCAGTGAAAACTTGCCACCTCCAACATGTGAACTACCATGAACAAGAATGTGTGGGCCCTCAGCAGCATCAGGCGCATGATCCACAAGAACCAAATATGGCCCAGATCTGCACATGGCTGCTATTTGCAGAGCCAGTGGCATCCTGAGCACCAGGAGCCTGTGATGGTGAAGAGGGAGATGGCACTCCAGTAAGAACTCCCGAACCCCCCACCCCCAAAGCAATGGAGATATCAACCACATGGGGAGGTGGATGGAAGAAGAAGAAGAAACAGACCCTTAATTACAAAGAACAAACTGATGGTTACCAGAGGGGAGGTGGATGTGGGAATGGGTTAATCAAATGATGGGGATTAAGAAGTGCACTTGTTGTGATGAGCACCAGGTGATGTATGGAATTATTGAATCACTATATTGTACACCTGAAACTAACATAACATATGTCAACTAACTGGAATTAAAAGAAAAATTCTACATAAACAAGTGTAACTTTCTGGCAACCATAGGCATAAATAGGATTTAATATCTTGCTTATGTATTTACTTCGGGATCAGTATGGTGTCAGAATCTTAAAGGAATGAAATTTCTGGATGCCAGATACTTAAAATTGTACTGTGTACTCAATGAACGTTGCCATACCAGCCAATCTTCAGCTACATAAAATACTCCAAATGATTAGTTAGCAGAGTGGTTTGTTGCATATTTTATATATATATAGTGAAAGAGAATATTTTCTTCCTTAGATTAGTAGAGAAGATGAAGACTTTAGTGAAGAAGAGCCTGAAGAAGATGAAGATGATATTGACAACATCCTTGAAGATGAATTTCCAAAAGATGAGGAAGTGATGAGCGAGGAAGATGAAGAACAGGAAATTGATGCACTTGAACGCCTGAGAGGTGAACTGGGAGAAAAATTTGAAGCAGATATGAATAATTTACAAGTAATACAGGTTATTACTTTTCCTTCATTTTCCATAATTCAAAATGTAACATTTGAGAATGAAACAAATGCAACTTGGTTTATGCCTTGGTTCCTTTTTAATGTTTCAAAAGAAATGTGTATTTTAGGGCTATCTTCCCTTTTGCTGGCACCACCTGCATTGTTTCATGAAAACAAGTGAATAAATCAAGGGCAACATGGAAGCCACATGGAGTCAAAAGTTTTAGCTGCCAATATGCAGCCACTCAGAAGCTGAAAAACATTTGTTCTTTTGACTGAAGTAGTCAGTTACCAGCAATGTCTATGTACTGTGACCAGATTTCGTTCCATTAAAAATATTAGGTTTTATTTTTTTTTTCATCAGGATGAACTTGAGAAGCTTTTGATACCAGTAATTCTGATTAATGGAGCTCGGAAAATCCACATTGTACAATATAGTATGCATTTGAAACTGAAGCCACTGGTGGAGAATCGTGAGAGTATTTTTGAAAAATGTTATCCAATAGCATCACACCTTGCCCAGAAAATGCTTAGCTATACCTATAAGTATATAAGTGCATTTGGCTACTGGGACCCTGTGAAGGTAATGTCAGCAAATGCATCTAAAGACTATGTATGTTCTTTCTTTTATTTTTAAAATATGTCTAAGAAGACAGAGGATAATTTCAAAAATTATAAGCATTGTACAGTACTCTTAAAAACATGATTGTTTTCTTTCTCAAGTATGAACAGTAATCAAAGGGATTCATTTCTTTCATCTACTTCTATAGAGATAACACAATTCCAACTTGGTTTTAACTTTGTAGCTGAAGATGGGTAGCTGAAGATAGCTCTAAAGAGCCAACCTCAAAAAATAATAAATAAATAAATAAATAAATAAATAAATAAATAAATAAATATAAAGCGCCAACCTCTGGTAATAATTTGCCACTTAATTTTAGGCAAGTCATTTAATGGAACTAGGGTCTCAGACCCTGTACTAAGATCTAGTTCTGTACTAAGAGCCTGCCTGGTTCCTTACCTTTAAGATGAAAGAATAATCCCACCAAGGCCACTGTGATCAAATCTGAGAGTATAAAGTCCTCTGGAAAGTGTGAGACACAATATAAAATGTGACATCAGCGTTCATAATAAGCATTTCTAAGTACCATATTTTTATGCAGTGTGGACAGATTTAATCCAGTTGGAATTCATATTATGCTGAGTGAAGTAAGCCAGTCAGAGAAGGACAAACATTATATGTTCTCATTCATTTGGGGAATATAAATAATAGTGAAAAGTAATCTCAAATGTGGGATGATTTTCAACAAATCTCAACCAAGAACATGCCAACCTCTGTTCTAGTCCTGGGAATAGAGTATTGGACAAAATAGACAAGGTTTCTTTTGTCTTAAAGTTTATATTCTAGTTGGATTGGGGAGACAGGATAAGCAATAAATAAGTAAACATACAAATATCTTGAGATGATATTAAGTTCTATAAAAACAATTTAAAAATGTCAAGCAATAGCAACTTGTTCGCTTGACCTGTGTACTTTCTTATTTCCATCAGTGACATTGCACAGTGGAGAAGATCATGGCCTCTGGAGCCAGATTTTCTGAGTTCAAAACCACTACTTATTAGATGAGTGACCTTGAACAAATTACTTAACCTCTCCGAGTCATTCTATTTGCATAATGGGAATAAGAATAGTCCCTATCTTACAATATTGTTACAATGATTAAATGAGTTAATTACTGTAAAGTGCTTACAACAGTGTTTGGCTTTTTCTAAGTTCTCAACAAAAGTTATTGTTGTTATTAATATATATTACTGTTATTGGTCACAGAGAAAAAGTATTTTTGGAGGATGGGATCCAAAATGGAGCCATGTGCATTTACTGGAAACCTCCTTCCTGGTTGATATTGACACAATCAATTTCAGTTCTACTTAATTGTGCCATCTTCTTTATCTTAGCTGTAGAATGTCAAGAGAAACCTTTTCAAATATCATGCTGGAGGATAGAGACCTATGACAGTGCCCTCCATAGAAAATTGGATAGAGTTAAACGTGTATTAGAATCACCTAGAAAGCTTTTGAAAGATAGTCCTGCCCTTCTCTCTGAGATGAGCAAGAAAGGGGAAGAAGTAGACAAAGTCAGAACCCTATTTAGGGAGAAACGGCTCGTGTCCAAACATAATTAGGATTATACAAAAATGCCTTGTGGAGAAAGGAGTTCATGGTCATAGGAGGGGTTTAAGCATAAAAGTAATCATTTTTTCAGGGCTGTTTGGGAATCTTTCTGGGCGCATGACAGTTTGATATTTCTTATTTGATGACACCATGGGTATTCTGGCCTATAGAAGAGAAAGGATACATGCTAGGGATTTTGAGCAATAGCAGAAACTACTGCAAGGACTCTCACTTAATTTGGTAATTTAAAATGGAATCATTAGACTTTCAGCTTTTTTTACTACCAAATATAATATATATAGCAGACATTCCCACATCACCCCTGAGTTTCTTCTTATACCCAGCATTTACTCCAGCCCAAAAATGATGACATTGACAATACCATTGACCTGTGACAACTGTCTTGGGGTAGCTCTGGGTAAGGAGTGATACAGAACCGTACTGCTTCATACCTATGGGCTGATACTTGGCCATCTGATGCTCTAAAAAAAAGATATCCAGACCTAACATCAATTAATTGCCCAGTTTTCATCCTGAACTAATGCAAATAGGTGGAAACATTCCTCCCACTCCATTCCTCTACCTATACTTTAAGCAGCCTTTCAGGTATTTTTCCCTTTTGTTGCTGCTCTTGATGTTTATGTGAGTGGGATTTTGCCTATAGAAAATGTGGATGAAAAGACTGTGGGATTTGTCCTACCAGTATGCCCCCAAAGATAACCCAGGATCCTGCCTGTATTAACCTCCTCGGGTGCCATGACAAAGTACTACAGACTTGGTGGCTCAAATGACAGAAATGTATTTTCTCACAGTTCTAGAGGCTGGAAATCCAAAATCAAAGTGCCAGCAGGGACAGTTTCTGGTGAGACCTTCCTTCCTGGCTTACAGATTTTCACCTTCTCACTATGTCCACATATGACCTTTCCTCTGAGCTTATGCAACTCCTGGTGTCTCTTCCTCTTCATATAAGGACATGCAGATAGGGCCCCACTCTTATGACCTCAACGTTAATTACCTCCTTAAAGACCCTACCTCCAGTCAATCGGAGAAGGACAAACAGTGTATGTTCTCATTCATTTGGGGAATATAAACAATAGTGAAAGGAAATATAAGGGAAGGGAGAAGAAATGTGTGGGAAATATCAGAAAGGGAGACAGAACATAAAGACTCCTAACTCTGGGAAACGAACTAGGGGTGGTGGAAGGGGAGGAGGGCGGGGTGTGGGGGGGAATGGGTGACGGGCACTGAGGGGGGCACTTGACGGGATGAGCACTGGGTGTTATTCTGTATGTTGGTAAATTGAACACCAATAAAAAAAATAAATTTATTTAAAAATAAATAAATAAATAAAAATTTAAAAAAAAAAAGACCCTACCTCCAAATACAGTCACTTTGGGAATTGAGGCTTCAACCTATGAATTGAGGGGAACACATTTCCATCCATAATACCACCTGTTTGTGAGGATAAATTGGCCCATGGATATATGCAAATAACTTTACACTTCTTGGCAAAAACATACACTAAATACATTATATAGGAAGTAGGAGAACTATAATTGTCATAAACTGAAAGCTATTTAATTAAGATTTCATCAATTGCATGTGGGTATAAAATACTTTGTTCTTTCTACACACTTTTTCATAATAATATTTGGCTATAATTATTTTTCTTATATTTTGTAAGAGATTTTCTTATTTTACAAATTTGTTCAAATGGATTTGGGGGAAATGCTCTATAACTTAAAGTTAATTCATGAATTCAATGGTGTATATATATTGCAGCTAAGTGAAGGAGAGACAATCAAACCAATTGAAACTTCAGAGAATCCATTCTATGCTGTAATCCATCGCCAGTATATTTATTTTTTATCTAGTAAGGAAACTAAAGAAAAATTTATGAAGAACCCAATCAAATATATCCGCCAACCCAAACCTAAGCCTACTGTGCCCATTCGGATTGCAATTCTGGGGCCTCCAAAATCTGGAAAAACTACAGGTAAGAGTGTGTTTGCCTTCATTGTTTTTTTTTTTTTTAATTCCAGAATAGTTAGTATACAATATTATATTCATTTCAGGTGTATGATATAGTGATTCAACAAGTCCATATATTACTCAGTGCTCATCAAGATAAGTGTACTCTTCATCTCCATCACTTATTTCACTTGCCTCCACACCAGCCTTTCCTCTGGGAACCATCTGTTCTCTATAGTTAAGAGTCTGTTTTTGGTTTATCTATTTTTTTTGTTTGTTTGTTTCTTACGTTCCACATATGAGTGAAATCATGTAGTATTTGTCTTAGCATTGTACTCTGCAGATCCATCCATGTTGTTGCAAATGGCAACATGTTCCTTTTTATGGATGAGTAATACTCCACTGTGTGTATAAGTACACCAATATCACCTGTTTTTTATCCATTCATCCATCAATGGACACTTTTTTGATTCCATACCTTGGCTATTGTAAATAATGCTGCAGTAAACATAGGGGTGCATGTATCTTTTCAGATTGGTTTTTGTTTTCTTTGGGTAAATACCAAGCAGTGTAATTATTGAATTATGTAGTATTTCTATTTTTAAGTTCTTAAGGAACCTCCATACTGTTTTCCACAGTGGCTGTACCAATTTACATTCTCACTAATAGGGTACTAGGGTTCCCTTTTCTCCTTGCAACATTTGTTGTTTCTTGTCTTGTGATACTAGCCATTCTGACTGGTATGAAGTGATATCTCACTGTGATTTTGATTTGCATTTCCCTGATAATTCCCTGATTGATGTTATGCATCTTTTCATGTGTCTATTGACTATCTGTATGTCTTCTTTGGAAAAATGTCTATTCAGGTCTTCTGCCCATTTTTTAAGTGAATTATTTGGGAGGTTTTTGATATTATTAGGTGAGTTCTAGTAATTATTAGTTGAGTTCTTTACATATTTTGGAAATTAACCCCTTAATGGATATATCTGGTTCAATAGGTTGCCTTTGTGTTTTGTTAATGGTTTTCTTCACTTTTCAAATGTTTTGGTTTGATGTAGTCTGAAAAGTTTATTTTTTGCTTTTGTTTCCCTTGCCAAAGGAAATATGTCCAGAAGAATATTTCTATGGCCAAAGTCCAAGAGATTACTTATATTTTCTTTCAGAAGTTTTATGGTTTTAGATCTTTTTTTTTTATGGTTTCAGATCTTACATTTAGGTCTTTAATCCATTTTGAGTTTAGTTTTGTGTATAGTGTAAGTAATACAGTTTTATTCTTTTGCATGTAGCTGTCCAGGTTTCACAACACTATTTATTGAAGAGACTGGCTTTTCACCATTGTGTATTCTTGCCTCCTTTGTCATAAATTAATTGACTGTATACATGCAAGTTTATTTTTGAGCTCTCTACTCTGTTCTATTGATCTATATGTCTGTTTTTGTATCAATACCGTATTGTTTTGATTTCTTATTTCTTTGTTGAAAAAGAAGTGAATTTTAATAAGATATCAAATTATAAAAGCTTTATTATTATTAGAACTTAAAAAAATAGATCTGATTCCATCATTTGTGGCAAAGCTGAGATTAAGGGCTCTGTGGCTCTCACAGGGGCTTCCCACTGGGGTGGCCCTAACTGTGGTCAGCTAATCTGCATTCCATATAAGATAAGATGGGCTCTCTCAGCGTCCTCTACATTCCACTGTCTCCAGACATGATGTATCGGGGTATATAGACCACCACAGAGCATGTCTACATTTAACAGTTACTGGAAGCCATTGCCTATGGTCTCATTTAGAAAAGTAAAAGGTCAAGGCGAGTCCTCTTTCAACCAATAGAAATATCTATGTAACTTTGGATAAATTATTCCATTTTAGTGGGCATCAGTCCTCTCCTTTATAAAACTAGAATTTCAATATCCATTCTACCCAACTGATGGATCGTTGAAAATATCAAAGTCACAAAAGATAAATTGCCTCATGAGCTGTAAATTACTATTAAAATGTCAGATATGAGGCACCTGGGTAGCTCAGTCAGTTTTGCGTACAACTCCCGATTTTGGCTCAGGTTATGATCTCAGGGTCATGAGACTGAGCCCCTAATTGGACTCCACACTCAACGTGGAGTCTGCTGGAGAGATTCTCTCTCTCCCTCTGCCCCCCCCACCCTCCCGCTGCTTATACATATTCTCTCTCTCAAATAAATAAAATATTTTTTAAAGATTAAAAAATAAAACATCAAGTACACCATTATAATTTTTAAAAAATATTTCATATAGGATTAACTGAGACCTAACTGTTCAGGGGTATGCTATTCTGATTGCAGCATGAAGTCCATGAATGGATAGACAGGGAAATAGTACAGTCCAGTGACACAAGAGCATTAGAGTATTATTTTGTATATAATACCAAATATTAATAATACATGTAGGATGCCATGTAAGGCTCTCAAGATTTTTGCTTCCTTGTGCAGAAGGAAGAAAACACTTAAGTGTTAGTTTGATTATGAAAAAACCCACAGAGTTGGTTCATTAACCAGACCTATCAGCCACATACTTGAAGTACTAATAATGACTGACCTTTGACAAAATTAATTCAATAAAATGTAACAATTTTAATTTTCATAATTTCTTTGGGGAATGTGAAGATTAGGCCACTGCGGATGTCAGTGAACCAGAAATTAAAAATAAGGTTAACTGGTGAATTTGTGAAATGGAGTAAGTTTAAAGTTTTAATGTTTTACAGTGGCCAAAAAAATTTCAAGTGAATATGGCTTAAAGCTTTTGTCAATAGGAGAAGCTTTGCGTTATATATTGAACAACCAACCAGACACAGAGCTGGCACTCATGTTAAATTGGCATCTTTATAAAGGAATGACAGCACCTGATGAACTGGCTATTCAAGCCTTAGAAATCTGTCTGATGGAAAGTATATGTAATACTGCAGGGTAAGTGGGGATGGGGATGGGGAAGGAGTTAAATCTTTTAAGAAATTACTAACAGAATTTAAGATACTCATCTTAAACAAGGTTTAAAGCTCTGGTAAAGGCTGTGATCTACTTCTCAAAACTTAGGCACCTACATGGTTATATATTTTAATTTTCTGTCAGGCTAAAGCTTGGCTTGAACACTTATATGCTAGAATTCAAGCTGGCCACTTCACTCCCTACAGCATCTCTATGTTGTCCGAAAATCTCTAAACTTACACTGCCAACCAAGGAGGCCACTATGACTTCCAAAGCCTAATAGACCCTCTAACTGCCCCATGGAATGTTGAAGGAGTGACCCTCCCCTTTCCCCTAGAAGTGGGGAGATGGCCCAGCTCTCTGCACAGGTAGCAGTGCCCCTCCCTTAATGTTACATTTGGAGAGCCCCAGGCTTGAGCTATCTCAAGTTTTTTGCTCAACCATTACTCCCCCAATGCAGCCACTGGTCACACCCAGTTGTAAAAGCCAGTGCAGCCTAAGGCCCTATTCTTGAGCCCATGTCACTGACCTAGAATTACACTGATTTACTCAAGGTTGTATTACTTTAGGAGGCTTTTTTACCCCTCCCCGCTACTGGTCCTTAATCAAGTCTTCAGATAGTCCTCCTAATTTCTATTATGGAAGAGCAGATTCTACGGTGTCAGATTTTTTTCCTCCAGAGAAGACCCTGGGACTCACACAGATTGAGTTACATCCTTCCTGGCATTCAGCTTTGAGATCTCACAAGAGATCTCAGTGAAGACAACCTTGAGTCAAAAAGGGTTTATTTTACCTTAATACCAGGACAGTGACTAGCCAACCACTCTGAATTTTTCTAATCTTGAAGACCACCCAAGAAATCCTTCACAAGCAAAGAAATTAAGCTACTCTCTGTTTTGAAAACCCCAAAACACAACAATGGCAGTGTCATAACATTCTCTATTAGGTTTGTCTGGCTTCATTAGTTTAAAATCCTCTCTGCCATGGAACTTAGAACTAGTGCTAGAGACTTGGCTGGAGAGCACTGAGTAAGGGGATCTTGTGACTTCCTCTAAATCAGCCTTTCCTGATGACCATCAGCCAGCAGGCCCTGCTTGCTCCCATGTCAGAGGGAGTTTCCTGACTTTGGGGGCCACTCCTCTTAGAATTTGTGGACACCCTTTATTCTTCCTCTCAATTTGATAGTTATGTTCTCGTTATCTCAGATTGTCGGACTAACTTAAATTCTCTGTCATTTCTGTTCAGAAGCATAATGAGTCCTGATGGAATGATTCTCTCCCAGATAATTACGAGTCCTCTCACCAACTCCTCATCTCTCCTCCCACCACCCCCAGCCTTCCCACAAAACTTTATTATAAAAGCAAGCTTAGAGGGGCACCTGGCTAGCTCAGTCAGTTAAGCATCTGCCCTCAGCTCAGGTTATAGTCCCAGAGTCCTGGGATCAAGCCCCAAATGGGGCTCCCTGCTCAGCTGGGGAGTCTGCTTCTCCTTCTCCTTCTCCTTCTGCCCCTCCCCTCCTGCTCTCTCTCAAATAAATGTATAAATAAATATTTAAAAAAGAAAAACTAAGCTTAGAGCACAATTGTTTTCCCATATTTGCTCTTACTAAGATACTATTCATTGTGTCAGAGCCTATTCTAGTTCCTTTACATACTAGATCTATAAGTCTTTGGGACAACTCTTAGGGTTGAATATCATTTCCCCATTTTACTGAGAACTCAGGCTCAGAAAGTTCAAGCTAGGTCTCAAATCTAAGTCTGTTTGGCTCTGAAACGTGTATTCTTTTCACTGTTTCATGCTTAGAATAATAGCACCAATTGAATGACACAACATTCAAGGTATTATTTGTTACCTCTTGAGTTCTGCCCAAGCCTAGCTCTGTGAGGCTAAGTGTATGAATTCAGAGCTGTGTCTGTCTGTTTGCTGCCCTACATCTGGCTCTTGGGCTGACGCAGCTTAAAAATATAGAGATAAAGAGGGCAAAGTGCAAAGAAGATAAGTCAAGTTATAAAATAAAGAGCAAGAGGCTATTCCTAAAGAGATAAACTGGTTCTAGAAGACAGGAAGGAAGATATGAGAGAAAAGAAATTTGGAATTATTTTCATGTTTCTCCTTGTTAGTGTTATCATCGATGGCTACCCTGTAACTAAATATCAGATGAGTGTCTTGGAAGCTAGGTCAGTCATCCCCATGGTCATCTTTGAGTTGGATGTTCCTTCCAAGGAGATATTCAAAAGATTGTTCCTGGAAAAAAAAAAGGAACAAAGGTAATGTATGTGATGAAATCAACGATTGAACTTTAGTCATCCAGGAAAAAAAAGTGTATTTTTAACAGCTTTTTCCATTCATTCTGTTTCTCTATTAGTTTGCCTTATCCACTGCACAATAGCACACAGATTATAGCTATCAAAAACTCAAAACACCGCAAAAATATTGTTGAGATTAGGCAATATTATCAAGAACAGCATCATAACTGGTATGTGATTGATGGATTTCACAACAAATGGTGGGTGTGGAATGAAGTCACTAAGAAACTTCAAATGGTTAATAAATATATGCAGATATACCTGGAAAGGATAAAAGCAGGTAAGAAAACACTAAATTTTTAAAATAGAATAAAGTAAAAAATTAAACTAGCATAAAACATCTTTTAATATATATTCAGAATCCATGAAAGAAAATGTTTGATTATATATTCCTATAAGTTTCTTGACTTTTCTCTAAAAATACATAAAACAGAAGAAAAGTTATCTATATCTGAATTCTCTAAAAACAGTGATGACTCTAAAGAATTTTTCTGTAACGGTCTCATAGTCATCTGTTTAGTGACTTGGTTTAACTATGGGACTACAGAGAAGATATAATGAGGTATGAGAGCAATGTGACTAAAAGAATATTGTACGAGAAAGAATGCAGTGAGGATTCTACATCATTAATTATTTGGGCATAACCAGTGTCTCTGGTTCCTCTTTGAAGACTGGGAATTTGTTTTCATCTGAGGATTACAAGGCATGATGAGCATAAGGGAAGAAAGAATTGAGTTTTTAGAAACCTACTCACGATGTTTTGGATAGCATCACACTAGTAAAACACTCCACGGCAGACTTTGAAAGCAAAACTTGAGTCTCATTTATCTTTCTGTTAACCCATTTCACCCTCCCTGCCTTAGATTGAGTTCCCTGGAAACAGATTCAAGATTAAACAAGATTAAAAGTAGTATGCAGAAGCTTTATCAGAAAGTATTCTCAGGATTTGAGTTGCCAGGTTTAGCAAACAAAAAATACAAGATGCCCAGTTAAATTTGAATTTCAGATAAATAACAAATAAATTTTTAGTGTAAGTTGTCCCAAATATTGCATGGGACATATTTATACTAAAAATTATTCATTGTTCATCTGAAATTTAAACTCACTGGGCATCCTGTATGTTAATCAGGCAATACACCTGTGGGAAGTGAGGGCAAGAATTGGACAGAAGGAGAAACTGCATATTGGATTTGCATTAGATCCAATAGGGAAGCCCTGGAGTGAGGATGCACCCTCAGAGGCTCCAAATTGAGGGAAGGAGCCAGGCTCTATATCCCTCTATTGGCCTGTCATTGACCACAGGTTACTCTGGGAGGGGGGATTAACCTGTGACAGATGGGAATTCCCAGTGCACCCGTGACCCATCAGGACTGATGCTCCTAGCATCTGGGGGATGGCTGCATCAGGATCTGGATGAGGCGCCATGGTATCCACTTTATTATTCCGTATATAGTTGCCTCTGCCTTGAATAGTTTAATCTAATTGGAGTCTATCTTATTGATCTTCTGCTTCAATTTCCACCTAATAATCTAACCTGTGCCTGATTGTTTAAATTTAGTTTTGACTTCTTTTTTCAGTCCACATTTCCTTTGTATGCTATTCAAATGATCCTCTCCTATCAGGGCACCAAAGTTTACTCTGACTAATGAGGTGGAGTAAGGTCAGAGCTGGAAGATTAAAGAGATTCCTCCTCATTCTGCCAAATCCCAGATTAAGATATATAGCCATCGCCAGATGTCATCAAGATTACAGAAGAAGAGATATTTGAGTATCTTTTAGGATTTGAAGCCATGTGATTCTAAATTACCCTGTTACTAAACTGTCAGGATTGGTGAGGTTCAGCACATCTAAGCTAAAGAGCATCTAGGATTGTAATACTGTAGTACCATATAGTATAATGTTATAGCACTACCTAATACTATATACTTTAATAATATATTATTATACCATAGTACTGTACATTATAATGCTTTAGAATAAAATTATGCCACTGTAGTATTATAGTAGTGTAATATTCTTTGTATGAAAGGAATATTAGGGCTTCTCAACTTTTTCATGTGTCACATACAACAGATGGAATAGGATATTAGTTTATGCTGCATAACAAATTATTTCAAAACTTAACAGCTTAAAATCACACACACACACACACACACACACACACACACACACACATATTTCTGTGGGTCAGGAGTCCAGTCACTGGATTCTCTGCTTCAAGAACTCTCACAATCCTAATCAGGGTATTGTCTAGGATTATTGTCTCTTCTAAAGGCCCAAGTGGGAAAAAATCTACTACACACTCATTCATGTATTATTTTTGACAAGATTTCATTCCTCGAGGGTTGTTGGATTGAGGACCTCAGTTCCTTGCTGGCTGTTGGCCACAGACCACCTTCAGTTCCTTCCCATGTAGACCTTTCCGACATGGCACCTTTGTTTTATCAAGTGAATGGGTTGGGCGGGCAAGAAAGAGTGCCAACAGTACAGAAGTCATGGTCTTTCATATTGTTTTAGTTTCCTAAGCATGCTGTGACAAAGTACCACAAACTGGGTGGCTTAAACAACAGAAATGTATTCCCTCACAGTTCTGGAGGCTAGAAGCTAAAAATCAAGGTATTATGAAGGCCATAGTCTCTCAAAAGGCTCCAGGGGAGAATTTGTTCCATGTCTTTCTCTTAGCTTCCAGTGTTGCCACCTGTCCTCTGCATCCTTTGGCTTGTAGACCATCACTCCAATCCTAAGGATCAATTTTATATGTTTAATTGTCACATAACAAACCATGATTTATAATTTTATAGTTAATTTAAGACTTTCCTAGGCATAATAATAATTTATAAAAGGCAAAACTCACTAGTGAAAGGGACCATTAAAAAAAACATATTAAGGGTCAAGTTTTACTTGTTCTAACTAAGATATGTAAAAAAAAATTCATTTTCTATAACATCTCTTATTTCTTTGGAAGCCCCATTCCAGCACAGTACTGGGGAGAAAACTCTTAAACCTGTTCACTGAAGGACCTTGGGCTCTTCCTTTTTAAAATGGACTCTTGGGGGTAAACCTAGTCACTTTTGGAAAAACATTTCTTCCCTTCTCTTGTGTGCCATCTGGGCACAGGGTCATCATCTCAACAAACTATTTACTTTTTGAAATCTACCTCAGAGAAAATTTTAAAATATGTAGCAAATTTGCATGTGTGTGTCTAAGTGGGTATGCATACATGCATATACATATATATATACACACACACATATATATGCTTTATAACATATATACACATCATTTATGATAGATAAGAATTAATTAATTAATTTATTATTTATTTTTTATGATAGATAAGAATTAAAAGCAACCAAAACATTCATCAACAGGTAAAGGGCTAAGCAAACAATACATAATTTATACAACAGAATATACTACATTAGTTAAAAAGAATTAGGTAAATCACATAAACCAATATGGAAAGATGTCAAAGACCATAAGTAACTGATCAAAGCAAGTTGCAGAGTAATGTTTACAGTATAGTGGCATAAGCGTGCTAAATGCAAAAAGTAAATGTGTATAATGCAAGGAAAAAAAGAGAAAAGAGTCTGAAAAAGATACAAATCAACAGTGATTACTCTCAAGAGGAATGTTGAATTGAGAGGTCGAAGGTGTGAAGAGAAACCTTTACTTTTTACTCTGTGGCTTGGAATTTTACAAAGTATATGTGTCATATAATGTGCGTGTGATTGCAATCATTTTAATTTCTAAAATCACCGTGTTTTCTATTAAAATATATATTTATATAAAATATATATTAAAATGCATAATATATATTGCTATATTAAAATATATAAATTTAATACTGTATATATAATAGTTCCCCCGTTCCTATCAGGAAAAGCTGCCTGCATCGACAAGTTGTGCATCACACCCCAAGATCTGATGGCCCGCCTGGGTGAATTCGAGCAGTTTTGCCCTGTCAGTTTGGCAGAGTCACGTGAACTAGTTGACTGCTCGATGGCCGGGTCCTTGGAATGGGCAGCAGAGTTCAGAGGGCACTATTATAAAATGAGTTCTCAGGAAAATCTGAATGTAAGTTGTTCCCAGCGCCACGTATTTACTAGGGAAAGAAGACGCCCGGTGTCAGGACTCCGCAGATAAGGAAAGGGTGGGTGCAGCTGGGAACAGCCAGGAACTGGAGACCAGGAGCCCCGATACCAGAACCTAGGACATGCAGGCCAACGAGGCACCTCGGAGGTCAGTCCTGACGCTGCACCCCAAGATACATTTTGGCCTACAGGGAAACCCAACGGGGACTCCCACCAACGGAGGGGATGCTGAGCACCAGGACCCAGGACCCAGCCCGCAGCTGGGCGCCCCGGGGATTAAGCTCCCACAGTACAGAAGGGAAGGCCTAGTCGGGAGAAGTGAAGCAAGCCCTCACCCAGGTGTCTCCTTTCCTTTGACAGGTTTTCAGCACTAGGCGTCCCCCTACGCCTGTGTACTCTCTTTCTGTTTAAAGCAACAGGATACAAATCCATTGTAAAATCAGGTCTCTAACTTGTTAAGATAAAGGCTGGGCTGGTCGTTGAAAACTAATCAGGTGCCTCTGAGCATTTTGCTTTCCTCTAGAGTTAGAAGCTTCTGTCCCACGGTATGGAGGAGATGGCTCTTCCTTCCTGCCCGTGCCAATGGCCATCCCAGAGCTTTAAAACTGGAAGTGGCACTAGAGCTCGCGTATCTGGCCTGCCCCCTCCCTCGCACAGAGTGTCCTCACCTACCAAACAGCCCCTGCGTCCTTCCTCGCACCCTAGAACAGGAAGACAGGCCCGGCAGGTGACTGTGACCTCTCCAGAGCCTGGCACGCAGTGCAAGCTCCAGGAATCTCTTACATGCGAATGAGTGAGTGAGGGCGTGAGGGCGTGAATCCGTGCGAGTGAGCAGGAGCGGGGTCTCCGATGCCATCACCCGCAGCAGTACTGCAAGGGGCTGCCAGCCGGGAAGGGAGCCCCCGCGGCCAGAGAGCGGCTCCTGGATGGTTTTGCGGCTGAAGCTGGACAGTAGCAGAAGGCCTCCTCGGGGTTTTTGACTGGCTTCGCACTCCTGTTTGAAACGGTCTTATTGCTGTAATCATTTCCTTCAGAAATTTTTGAAGAACCCAGAATTGTATGTGCCTCCGTTAGCACCTCATCCACTGCCACCTGCTGACATGATCCCCAAGAGGCTGACGCTGTCGGAGCTGAAGAGCCGATTCCCCAAGTGTGCGGAGCTCCAGGGCTACTGTCCAGTGACCTATCAGGATGGAAAACACAGGCAGGTCCTCGCCCTCGTGGGAGTTGAGGCTGGTATCTCTACCCAGAATACGTAGTTCTCATAACGGTCTTAACATTTTGGTCAAAAGGTCACTACTATTTCACTGGAAAATATTTTCTTTCTTTCTTGAGTTGTATAGGTAGAGAATTCAACATTTTTGACATTTTATGTACACAGCACTGCACATTAATTATACAATAGTTGTTGTTTTTGTCTTTCAGATACGAGGCCCTAGTACCCGGTAGCATTAACTATGCTTTAGAATATCGTGATCGTATATATATTTGTGAGAGTAGAGAAAAACTCGAGAAATTTTTGAGGTGAGACCATTCACTAAGGTACAAATATCAAATATCTTCTATGTTCAGCGCACCATGCTGGGGTGTGTGTCTGTGTGTGTGTGTGTGTACACGCATAAGTATATATTTGTGTGTATAGACACACTCATGCATGCATACGTACGTACATGCATATACACATATATACATACACGTATGATGGTAGATAAGATTCATGCTGTCCCAAATCCTGAGCTCTGGAGTAAGTTAGACTTCACATGCCTATCAATAGCAGACTGTGATGGCACTTAGGGTGAGGAAATGCCAGGAGTTCCAGTAAAGTGTAGCCCAAAAGTCTGACAGAATTGTCTGTTGGGAGAAGGCCTGAATGAGGAGTGAGAATTGCGTAGATGAAGGGAAAAGGGGACAGGCTCCAAGCAGAGAGACCGACAAACAAACCTGGCCCAGGGGAATTACAGAACTGCAAGAAATCCAGCATTGCTAGACGTGATGTAGAGAGTAAAAGGGTCAAGACGTGAGGCTGGAGATGGTGAGCAGGGCCAGAGGGCGAATGCCAGATAAAATCATCATAAATCATTTGAACTTGACCCAAAAGGCAGTATGAATACATTAAGGTTTTGAGTGTTATGAGTAAATTTGCTTTGGAGAGAGACCATCATTGGAGTGTTGATCATGGTTTGGAGACAGAAATACCAGTGCTGAGGCTATTAGAATGATCCTGTCCAAAATAATATAGCACGTTCAAGGTCACCCGTGAAGACCAGTGTGGAAAAAGCCGTGGGCTTAGGACCAATTTGAAGAGAAGAGGTTGCAAGGAGAATAACAAAGAAGAAGCTACAGAGAGGTGGAAAGCCAGGTTGGGGAGGCTCTGAGGAGGAGGGCAAGAGAGAAAGTCTGGAGGGGGGGCAATAAGTTTAAAGGCAGTTTAGAGTTCAAGCCAGAGAAGAGCTGAGAAGTGTGTCAGATTTCGGTTACAACAGGTCATTGGTGATCCTGGCAAGATTGGTTCAGCAGAGTGTGGTGAGTGGAAGGCAACTATCGCGTGCCACGCGGTGGACGCCAGGTGAGGAATTGAAGACCTTGCTGAGTCCAGAGACGACACGCACAGAGGTTACCCACAGCAGCCGCGAGGGTGAATCACCTGGGGGAAGCAGGCTGGATGTGAGAGCGCAGGACAGGGTGGCGTCTGCTGCGGACCCCAGGGTGGGGGGGGGGGTAGGCCCCACATAAAGAGAGCAGAAGCTACTTCTCTACCGCCAGAAGCTTCTATGTTTCACGACCAGTTGGAAACGAGATTTTTCTTTTTAAAACAAATTATTCTGTGTGTGTGTGTGTGTGTTTAATGTTCACAACTGATTTAAATTTCTAAAAATACTACGTGGATCAGATCGGATGGAATTTGTGCAGTAGTTTGCGATCTCTACTGAAGCTCACTGTTTAAAGAAGTTTCAAAAGAAAAGACACTAGTTGCCAGAAGTGATATAGGATTGAAGGAGTGAAGGTCGTTTTTCTTTGTCCTTTTTTTTCAATGAGGAAGGTATGGGCATGTTTATTTTTTATCTTTTTTTATGGGCACATTTAAATGCAGGTGAATGGGAAGGATCCAAAAAAAGAAGGAAAGCCAAAGGGGAGAGGGAGAAAAATTACTGTAGAGAGGGAGGCGGGAGGGGGATCCAAAGTCTAATGGAGAGGGTGGAGACAACCCTGACACGGGAGGTAAGCTCCCCCACGGAAGGAGGAAGCGTGTGCGGCTCTGCTTGTGGTGAGCAGTTGAGGAAGTGCCATTAGAGTGGCTTCTGTCTGTATAACCTGTAATCTGTGTCCAGGGTTAGTTGGGAGTCAGGAGGACACAGCGTTGCTGTGAAAAAGAAGGAAAGTGAGGTGCAGTGAGCAGCAAGCAGGACCAGGCAAAGTTGCAGGTCTCAGATCTCTAGAAGCTTCCATCTTCTCACTTGTCACATTCTCTCCAGTGGAGAAAATGAGCTGGTGAACTTGATCTCTCAGTTGTCCCTTACGCAGCCACATTCCGGTGTACTCAGTGGGGGTGTTTGTGAGCATCCCATCTAACGAACTTTGTGTTCTCAGGTTGCCAGAGAAATACTGGAATCAGAAGCTTCCATACAAACTGCCCCCGTTAAAGGAGCCCATCCACCTCACGAGTCTTCCTTTGCCTGGATATCTGGAACAGGTTCACTTACATGATTGTCTGTGCACATGTATTAGTAGTATTAGTATTTTTAACAATAATTTTTATTTTGGAACAATGAAATTCAAGGCAGAGTTTTCTGATCTTAAGCTACAAATCCACTCTTACCCTATTTTGGTTTCGGGTGGCTGTGAAAATAAGAAGTGAGAAAAGCCCCTGCTCTGTAGCTTATTTCTAAATACCTGCAATAAAGTGGAGAAAAAGTAGATGGTCAAGAAATTGTTTACATGTGACTTGTGGTTAGATTCCCGTTTTGAATTTCAGTGTCTGTAAACAGTTTTAATTTTGAAAGGTGCAGATTCAGTCTGGGAGAGGTTTATTCACTGCTTGGAAGTGTTGAGTTGAGATACTACCAAGACTGAGCCACCGAAGTCATATTTTCCCCAAATTTGGGGGGCAAATGCCCCCAAATGCTATTCAAGTCACATTTTATTTATCTAAATACAACTCTTTTTAAACATAATAAAACTTACCGGGATCCCTGGGTGGCGCAGCGGTTTGGCGCCTGCCTTTGGCCCAGGGTGCGGTCCTGGATATCCGGGATCGAATCCCACATCGGGCTCCCGGTGCATGGAGCCTGCTTCTCCCTCTGCCTGTGTCTCTGCCTCTCTCTCTCTCTCTCTCACTGTGTGCCTATCATAAATAAATAAAAGTTTAAAAATAAAAATAAAAATAAAAAAAAATAAAACTTACCAGTAATCAACCACTATTTTAAAAGCGCTTTTAAAAAACTCCATAAAATTAATGCCTAGGGCACAATCTCATACCTTTCTCACAAATTCTTAACCATTTTGTTTATCCTGACTTGCTTAGATGGCGAGTCTTCAATCTGGTTTAATATCAAAAGGCAAGATGAGGCTCACCCAGAGAGGAGTATTCTCATAAAAGGGCCACGTTTCATCAGGAGGGGCTCACATCTTCTTTGCCCGCTCAGGGCTCCAGAATCTTTGCTGCAACTGGTTTCTGGAATTCCTTGCCGGGTGGTCAAGGGTCCTGATAGCAGAGGCAGTCTGGCAGCTTCTGGCAATGGAAATTTAAATGGGCCAAAGCTTTTTCTTTTTATCTTTAACATTTTGTTATGGAAAATATCAAATGTAAAAACAGAAAGAATTGTGTCATGAGGCCCATGTATCAGCCACCTGACATTCAGCAATTGGTAATTTTCAGTTTTCCTGACCAAAAGTGCTTTATGTTCCTTTCCATGTTGGTTAAGTGGTCATCTAACCACCTTATAAGTCCCATCCCCAACCCCAAAGAATAGCCTCTTTATCTATTTGCCACTAAAAGTCAAACTCAAATATACATGTGATTTATACTGTCCCCCTGCAGGGTGTCGCAACTTCCCTAATTAAAGCAATGAATGCAGTGGGATGCTTAAAGCCCAAATTCCCCTTCTTAAGTGTAAAGAGATCTGCACTACTATATATAGCATTTCACCTGAAAGGTATGTCTTCTTTAATGATACGCTACCCAGAACTATTTCAACATTATTTGTAGTATATGTGATAAATATATCGGATTGTTGAGCTGAATCGGCTGCTTGCATTGGTATGGATGCCTGTGTGTCTGTGTGGATAGCAAATATTTTAATGAAAATATCAAATTTGAGTTTCCAGTTTTTAAAGCAAGGGCTACAAGTAATACAATTTGCTTTCAATAATCCATGCCATAGAGAAAGGTGAACAGAGGCAATTATGATCTAAAATGGAATAATCCCTAAATCTTACTTGGGATTTGGATATCTTCTCAGCTATGCAACTCTCTCACACACATAGTTCTCTTTCTTTTCAGCTTAATGACTCACTAACCTAACAGGAAACATTGGGTTTTGTGACATTTTCCACAGCCTTCAATCCTAAAGGGTCTGAATATACAAGAAGGAAGTATAAGAAGAAGTTGGAGCAGTTTATGGAGAGATGTGAACTCATTACATACCTGGGTGCCAAGATGACCAGAAAATACAAAGAACCTCAGTTTAGAGCCATTGACTTTGATCATAAATTACAGATCTTTCTCTCTCTCAGAAATATAGACCCAGTCAATGGGTAGTTTGCTTGGGCAACTGCAACCAGGAGACAAGAGTTATCTGAAAGGGACTGAGGAAATAGTTTGAAAATCTGGCCATCGGTGCTGGACTTCTCCCTCCTGAGTGAGCCCTCAGATGGACTCAAAGCTCTGCCAGTCAGGAAGGAGTGCTCTTCTGGAAGCATACGTCTTAACATAACTTAAAAAGGTGTTGCTCTTTGCCTGAACATTCATGCTCTAACAACATTGTCATCCCATGTAGAATATTTAGGTAACTTATTTTACTTAACAAATCTATTGTTCAATTTCCTTTTAAATATTTTCATCCACTGTTGAAGAAAAGTACTCAGTAAATGTTAGTAATCTTCAAGAAACAAAATTAACATTGATATAAATAAAATAGAAAATTGGTTACACTGTCAACATAAAGAGTTGTAAACTTCATTCACATAAGACACTATCATTTTCCCAACAAAATAAAAGCATTTGAGATAACTAAATGGCTGCCTCTTTTCTTTTTCTTAAGTATTCAAGAAGCAAGCTTTATGCATTATTTTTTTCAAGATTTTATTTATTTGTTCATGAGAGACACAGAGAGAGAGGCAGAGACACAGGCAGAGGGAGAAGCAGGCTCCCTGCAGGGAGCTCCATGTGGGACTCGATCCTGGGACTCCAGGATCAGGCCCTGGGCCAAAGGCAGGCGCCAAACCACTGAGCCACGCAGAGATCCCGCTCTGCATTATTTTATAATTAGAAATCAGGGCAGCCCCAGTGGTGCAGTGGTTTAGCACTGCCTGCCGCCCAGGGCGTGATCCTGGAAACCTGGGATCGAGTCCCATGTCAGGCTCCTGCTTCTGTCTCTGCCTCTCTCTGTCTCTCATGAATAAATAAATAAAAATCTTTTAAAAAAATATAATTAGAAATCACCTGGAGTTTTGAGGAGGATGAAATCTGGAGTCTTATCATATGACATCCAGACGAATGTGTTACAGGAAAACTCACTAAACTGAATTTAAATGAGATTTGTAAAATAAGGTTATCAATTTTTCAACAGTAGTATAAGAAATGTAGAATATGAAATGGCAAGATTGGCTCTTCAAAAAGTAAAAAAATACAACCATTAGCTATATGATCTTGGATCAATCTCAGTTTCTCTGAGCCTTTATTTCTCAATCTCTAAAATGAGTGATTTAGGGATGCCTGGGGGGCTCAGCAGTTGAGCATCTGCCTTCAGCTCAGAGTGTGATCCCCGGATCCGGGATCCAGTCACACATTGGGCGCCTTACAAGGAGCCTGCTTCTCCCTCTGCCTGATACAAATTCTGGTAAACAAAGGGAAATGAGTTTTTAAAAAAGAAGAAGATAAAAAGAAGAAGGAGGAGGAAGAGGAAGAAGAGAAGAAGAAAATGCCAAATGATGGCCAAGGAGTAATAAAACTGGTACTATTGGACCCCCCTGGAAGCACCATGAGGCTGTAGTTATTTTGGAAGGCAATTTACTGATAGGAACTATGGCGCAAAAGAATAAATGGGTGGAAAACAGACCCTTGTTGCTTTAATTTGAATTAATAACAATATTGGACAATCTTCCGTATGTTAATCACCAGTTGCACTTCCTCTTTTGTGGATTATTTCTTCATGCCCTTTGCCCTCTTGCTCCTTGGGTATTTTTAAATTGTTTTGCATGAGCTCTTTATTGATGTCATATATACATCATGTATATGTATATATTGTATATAATGTATATATACATCTATTACATGATGAATGTGTACATCAATCCTTCAGATTTGCAGTAAATAAATCCTATTTTTTTTAAATATTTTTTTTAATTTTTTTATTTATTTATGATAGTCACAGAGAGAGAGAGAGGCAGAGACACAGGCAGAGGGAGAAGCAGGCTCCATGCACCGGGAGCCCGATGTGGGAATCGATCCCGGGTCTCCAGGATCGCGCCCTGGGCCAAAGGCAGGCGCCAAACCGCTGCGCCACACAGGGATCCCATAAATCCTATTTTTTACCAAAGTAAAACCTGTTCATCTTTCTTTTATGATGTTGAATATTTTTCTAAGCTCTGGAAGTTCTTTCATCTTCAGAGCTTTATTTTTTTTTCATCTTCAGAGCTTTAATAAATATTCTGTTTTCTTCTACTATGTGTGCATGTTTATAGTTAATTCTTTTTTTAAAAAAATGATTTTATTTATTTATTCATGAGAGACACAGAGAGAGAAAGAGAGAGAGGCAGAGACACAGGCAGAGGGAGAAGCAGGCTCCATGCAGGAAGCCTGATGTGGGACTCGATCCTGGGACTCCAGGATCACACCCTGGGCCAAAGGCAGGTGCTAAACCGCTGAGCCACCCAGGAATCCTATAGTTAATTCTTTAAGGCTTCTAGAATTCTTTGTGGGATATGATGTCAACTGTGGTCTTAAATTCATCAAAACTGGAAGTACTAAATACGGTAGTTTTTAAAGATTTTGTTTTATTATGTGTATTTCGTTTATTTTCAATTCATTTGTTGAAAGTTTTCATGAATTTGGTGAGAGGGAAGGAGCTCAAGAATAGGGAAGGAATGAAAGATATTTTACATATGCATGCCTCTGTCTAGTATTGGGTGATTTTTTGTTTCACCATTTTTGTTTTTGCTTTCATGAATGAAGGCTTGAGTAGAGCTATACCTAGAGAGCCTGAAATCCCTTAACTATGGGTGGTTCTGGGAAGAATTCTTAAAAGGTTAACATTCGAATGAAATGGGCCGTTCAGAGTCAAGGCAGGGAAAATCAGAGAAAAAATTAGAATTGAGATTCCAACCATAGGGTGAAAGGTATTCCAGGAATTGAAAAATATGTATATTTTACAACCTGTGAGTCAGAAAGACTGACTCAGTGGAAGACTGCTCAGTTTATACAGTCATGTGTATATTTCCAGTCCAGGGTAGGAAATAAAAACATAAACAGATATACATCATCCCTGCAAAATGCAGACAATATGGGGCCTAGAAACTGGAGCACTACTGAATTAGTGCTGCAAAATCTCTATGAGGTGCTGTATCGTCCCTATAAAGATGCCATATGGGCACTGGACAATGTCAGTTACTCTTCTGTTCCCTTCAAATACATTGAAGTCATGAACTTTGGATTCTAGTTTCTCTCCCTGCTACAATTATCCATCAGTCAAGCATCATAGCCTGCAAGGATGTTATTGATGCCCTTCATAATGTTGAAGGACCTCTACCAACCTCTAAATCCCAAGTGATCGTGATCTTCTCCTTCCTTCAAACCCCTACTGGGTTCTTCATTGACCCAATTCACCCAGAAGCCAGTCGGTACTGGGCTTTGTTGGTCTTTGCAGCTTCTAGGGCCAAAAGATGGGGAAGAAAGGTGAAGGTTGAATTTGGAGAGGAAAGAGAAAAAAAAAATCTGGATAGCCTCTTACCTATCAATATTCACTCTGTAAGTGATCCTTTAGTAATTTGTAACCTATACTCTGATAAATCCAATTAATAATATCTCAAATTCTGTCCTCACCTCTGAACTCCAGATCCTTGTCTACATCTGCCTACTGTATGTCATTACTTGGCTAGAAAAGAGAGCCCACGTAATTATATACAGCCAACTGATCTCTGACCAAGGAGCAAAGGCAATCCAATGAAGCAAAGATGGTCTTTTCAACAAAAAATGGTGCTGGAACAACTGGACATCCACATGGAAAAAAAATTAATCTTGACATATTTTTATACCCCTCATAAAGTCACCTCAAAATGGATCACAGATCAAAATGGAAAATGGAAAACTATAAAATCCCTAGAAGATAACATGAGAAAAAAGTCAGAAGACCTTGAGTATGGCAATGACTTCTTAGATCCAATACCAATCGTGATCCATGAAAGAAATGATTGATAAACTGGACCTCATTCAAATGAAAGACTTCTGCTCTGCGAAGACTGTCTAGATAATTCAGCCACTCGTGGTGTTTCTGGGGGTGTCCAACAGCACCCGTTTTATTACTCGTTGGCCATCATTTGGTGTTATCTTCTTCTTTTAAAAAAATTCATCTCCTTTCACCTCATACTTCCATTTCCTAGAATTTGTAGCAGGCTAATAATCCCAAATATGAGGAAAAAGATTTCAGCACAGCAGTTTTTAACATAATACATAACAGCACACAGTCCAGCCACAGGAATGGTCAAATACACTATATTTACTTGATGGATCTGAATGTAACCATTGAAAACAAGAAGTACAAAATCCTTTCCCTGTTCTCCACATTTTATTTACTGTCATTACATTACTTTTTGTCTGAAGACCTGGCAAATGCTGCTGAACCTAAAACTGTTCTAAAAAATAAAGTCTATTTTAAAGGGGAAATAATAGGTGAATATTGAAAATATCAGCCTACTGAAGACTTCTTGCCTCCACTGTTGCTGTGGAAAAGTCAGCTGTCAGGTTGACCGGGTTTCTTTTATCGGTAATTAATATTTTCTTTCTACAGTCTTTTAAGATCTCTTTACCTTTGATGATCTCCACTTTGACCACAATGTATCTAGTTGTAAGTTTTCATTTGTTTAGCCTTCTTGGAATTTATTATGTCTCCCAAATCTGGAGATTTGTGTTTTGCACCAATTTGGGAAAATTCTCACCAGCATCTTTAAATATTGTTTCTCTCTCATTCTCATTAATCTTTCTAACTGAAATCCCAGGTCGATTATATGACAAATCACTCTTACTCTGTTCTTTGTGTCTCTTGACTTCTCTACCATGCTTTTAATCTCTTCTTTTCAGACTAGCTTTCTGGCAATATTTTCAGATTTACCTTCTAGGTAGATGACCCATTTAGTCTGTCCATGGAGTTTTTTGTGTAGTAATGTATTAAGTATTATTGAACTATTATCCATTGATTTTCTTAAATTTCATTGATTACATTTAAACTTCTGGAAGGACTATCCGAGTAGTCATTCTTTTTAAAATTCTGAATGGTCACAAATTTTGAGAGGAGTCTTTTCCTCCTCACTGGGAGCCAAGGCCAGGAAAGATATTTTCTCTTGCTATCGCCCTTTGCCAGAAGGCAGATTTTTTTTACCCCCAGCCCACCTTTTCATGGAGATTGTAGCCCTTAAGAAGGACCTGGTTTCTGCAAGAGGATCTCTGTTCTGACTCCCTACCTCATACCCATCAAAGGAGGTGTTGTCTTCTGGTTCCAGTTTACCCATTAAAACCTAAACCACAAGCTTCTGGTTTCACAAAACACCATGGCTTAGGGTTTCCATGACTCCAAGCGTAGCTTATTACTCTGATTTCAAATCCCTCTATTTTTTTGGTCCCTTACTTTCCTTTAAGTTCTGTTATGCATTTTCTGCTGTCGTTTCTAGCTATCCTGCAGTGGAATTGTTTTTCATAATTTTCATAAAAGGCTTTCATAATTTCACTTCCTGTATTGTCAGAATCAGGCATCCTTTCCATTGCAGATAGTTACATAAAACACAGGATTCTCAATTACATTTTAATTTCAGATGATCACATGCATTTTTTTAGCATAAGGTGTCCCATGCTATATTATTCATTGTTTATCTGAAATTCAAGTTTTGCTGGATGGCCTATGTTTTTATTTGCAAAATCTGGCAACCTTGCTTCCAGTCATCCTCCCCGCTCATTGACAGTGCTCCCAGCCACAGGATTTTCTGTCTGCCAAAAGTAGCAAGCTCATTTCCAGTCTCAGAGCCTTTCTGCTTGCTTTTCCCTTACCTGGAACATTCTTAATTCCAGATCTTCAGATAGCTGGCTCTGTATCATTTAGATCTCAGCTCAGTGTCACCCTACTAACTTCACTTTCCCTTTCTCTGCCAATCTCCATCCTCAGTCCTTATAAAGCTTAACAGTTTCTGAAATTACATTATTTGTTTACTGGTGTTTTTGTCCTTTCTCCTCTTAGTAGATATGTAAGCCTCACGAGGGCAAGGGCCTTGTTAGTTGTTGTATCCCCAGCACCTGACATAGAGCCTGGTACTTGTTAGGCACTGAATAAATATTTGTTGGATGAATAATTGGCACCCCAAAACCTGTTCTGCAAGATTTAAGGTTATGAAGATCTGCTGAAGGTAGAACAGCTGGCTGGCTGTAACCAAAGAGAACAAGAACAAATATTTCAAGAAAAGTCAATATGAACCCTAAACAAAATTGCCTTGAAGAAAGGACTAGTCTCTGGGGTGAGTGGCAGATGCTGGAAGATCCCCCAGAGCCCCCTCCTGTCACAGAGCTTGGGGTGTAGTGAGCAGTGATGGAAACGGGGAGTGGGAGTGCCTGGCTTAACTGGGCCCTGAGTCATCTTCAGCTGTTGGATTGAGGACCTGCATAGGAGCAATGTTTTCCTGCAGTTCTGTGGCAGTGACAAATCATGGGGTAGCTGACTCCTCAGATTGACTTCTCTTTCTGCTGCTGTAGAAGTCAGGTAGAGCAGCCCATTCCACCTGGCCCGCCACGAGTCCTGGGGTTTAGAGACAATTCAAGACAAAGGGAAAACCTCTGAGAAGGGGTTAACTAGTAAACTAGTAAAATTTTAAAAAGAGTCAGGCTGGTAATCACATATTCAGTTTCAGAATCTTGGAGGCTAATAGATGGCATGCTGGAGCTCTGGAAGTATGTATTGGCGGGGGGGGGGGGGGGGGGGGGGCGGGGGTGGAGGCGGGGATAAAGTACAGATGGTCCCTGACTTAATGATGGCTTGAGAATTTTTCAATTTTACAATGATGCAGAAAGCAATATGTATTCAGTAGAAACTGCACTTCAAATTTTGAATTTTGATCTTTGGCCAGGCTAGTGATAATGCAGTAGGATCCCCTCTCGTGATGCTGGTCAGTGGCAGTGAGCTGCAGCCCCAATCAGCCATGTGATCATGATGAGGGTGAACAACCAATACACTTACAACCACTCTGTACTCATACAGCCATTCTGGTTTTATACTTTCAACACGGTATTCAGTAAATTACAGGAGACAGGGGATCCCTGGGTGGCTCAGCGGTTTGCTGCCTGCCTATGGCTCAGGGTGTGATCCTGGAGACCCTGGATCGAGTCCCACATCCGGCTCCCTGCATGGAACCTGTTTCTCCCTCTGCCTCTCTCTTTCTCTCTGTCTCTCATGAATAAATAAAATCTTTAAAAAAAATTACAGGAGACAAGCAACATTTACTACAAAATAGGCTTTGTGTTAGATGATTTTGCTCAACTGCAGGCCAAGGCCAGTGTTCTGAGCATGTTTGAGGCAGGCTAGGCTAAGCTATGATGTTCAGTAGGTTAGGTGTGTTACACGGCTTACAATATTTTTTTTTTTGGCTTACAATATTTTTAACATGATATTTTCAAATTACGATGGGTGTAACACAACACACACACACACACACACACACCCATTGTAAGTGGAGGAAGATCTGTATAAGCTATTAGGTGTTGGTGAATCATAAATTGAGAGCGTGGAAATGCTGAAATAGTTGGAGAGAGAAGTAGGAGAGGACTGAATTTGGCTGGGGCTTGTAGACCATTTCAAGAAGCTTGGCCTTTACTAGGAGGGTACACGGCGGGGGGGGGGGCGGTGTCAAGGGGGGCACATTGGATTTTAATCAGGGGAATGACTCTAGTCTCTCAAATGTGATCTGCATTTGGGAAGATCTCCCTACTCCTGTGTATTGGAGAGAACAGCCCTGCAGCTAAGACTGGTTAGAAACCCTTAATAATCTATAGAATAAGGATGATGAAAGTCTGAATAACAATAATAATCATTTTAATCATGGTAGATATGAATTAAACCAGACACTAAATTCATTACCCACCTAATCTTTGTTTGCCCACAGC
Organism: Canis lupus baileyi; assembly: GCF_048164855.1. Taxonomy (NCBI): domain Eukaryota; kingdom Metazoa; phylum Chordata; class Mammalia; order Carnivora; family Canidae; genus Canis; species Canis lupus. The sequence continues at coordinate 6,120,105 of NC_132844.1, forward strand.
TACCCAACCTGGCTGACACTTGGCCTTGACACCTCCATTTCACAGGTAAGGTAAAACAAGGTTCAGAGGACCAGTAATCTGCCCAAGCTCACTGAGTCCCCAGAGCTGTCGGACTAGACAGAGCACCTCTCTTCACGCCCTTGGCCCGGGGAAATTGGGCGTGGGAAGGAAAAGGACAAGACAGACGTGCAAAAATAATTAGGAGGCCAACCGTAATAATGATTACATTCGCATTAGATGATGACAGTGACGATGATGGCAGTACGTGTAAATGATGTCATTCATTCGTCACACATCCGAGACCTTCACGCGACCTTCCGCATCTGGGAAGAGACAACACCGATCCGGGTTGACACGTGTTACGCCTAATAGGACAGAAAACTGACACCATCGCAGCGACGGGCCCCGCCCCCGGCGTTCGCCAGGCCCCGCCCCGCGTCCGCCAGGCCCCGCCCCGCGTTCGCCAGGCCCCGCCCCGCGTTCGCCAGGCCCCGCCCCGCGTCCGCGGCCACGTGGTCCGGCGTCCGCGCGCAGGCTCCCGGCGCCGGCGCTTCCGGGTTGGCGGCGGCGGCCGCGGCGCAGGGACCCCGGCGGCGGCGGGCGCGGAGCGGGGCGCCAGGGCGGGCCCGGCGGAGGTGCGGGGGTGCGCCCGCCAGGCCGCCGGGTGGGCTAGGCGCCCCGAGAGGTAGGTCCGCCCCGGGGCCTGCCAGCCGGGGGCGCGGGAGCCGCGGCCGTGTCGGCCCCCGCCCCCGCCCCGCGATCGAGCCCTGTCCCGCCCCGGGGCCTCCCCTGCGTCCTGCTCCTCGCGCCGCGGGCCCGGGGGCTCCCGGGGAACCGTCCGTCCGGCGCCAGCCTGGGGGCGCGGGGGGGGGGGTCGTGCCACCCTTGCAGGGTGAGGCCCGCTGCGCCGCGGTCATTCCTCCAGCGCAGCTCCCCCCGGATTCCTGTCGCTCGTGTCCATTTCCTGTGCCCCTTTTTTCTGTGTTTTCGCAGACAAGATGGTTAGCAGGGCGTGAACTCGAGACACCGTAGTTTCCCATCCTGACGTGTGTGCAGCGGTGCAAAGTTAGTGCCGAGGAAGGACTTTCGAGATGGTCGGCTCCCATTCCTTCGTTTTCCGGGGGAGGAGGACGCAGACCCCGAGGAGGAACGCGGCGGCCGGAAATTCGCCGAGCTAGGTGACGGTGTCCAGCAAGGGGGAGGGTCCCCAGCTACGTTTTTTACGTCGCTTTCTGAAAGTGGTGACGTGGGAAAGTTGGGTTAACAGTGTGACGCGAGTCACACGCCTAGTAGTTCGTCTGGACGGGGATGAACCAGTTAGATGATGCCGCCTCCTCTTTTGATCACCACTTTCTTATTTCAGGCTTCACGCTCCTTGGTCCTCTGAGGAAAATGGCAGACACATCCTCAGAGCCTTCTGGGCAGCTGGTCGTCCACTCAGACACGCACAGTGACACTGTTCTGGCCAGTTTGGAGGATCAGCGGAAGAAAGGCTTTCTCTGTGACATCACTTTGATCGTGGAGAATGTGCATTTCCGGGCTCACAAAGCCTTACTCGCTGCCAGTAGCGAATACTTCTCAATGATGTTTGCCGAGGAGGGGGAGATCGGCCAGTCCATTTATATGCTGGAAGGCATGGTTGCCGACACCTTCGGTGTCCTGCTGGAGTTTATCTACACGGGTTGTCTCCAGGCCAGTGAGAAAAGTACAGAACAAATCCTGGCCACCGCTCAGTTCTTAAAAGTCTATGACCTGGTAAAGGCTTACACAGATTTCCAGAATAATCATAGCTCCCCGAAGCCATCGACTCTGAACACCGGCAGCACTCCAGTGGTGGTTATTTCTAATAAGAAGAACGACCCCCCAAAACGGAAACGGGGAAGACCGAGAAAAGTCAACAGTTTGCAGGAGGGGAAATCACAGCTGGCTGCAGAGGAAGAAATACAGCTGAGGGTAAACAACTCCGTTCAAAATAGGCATAACTTTGTGGTCAAAGAGGGAGAGAGTGGCTTGCTGAATGACCAGATTCCAGCAAAAGAAATGGAGGATTCTGAGTCGGCCTGTGAGCCAGGTAGAGGGGAGGAAATGCCTGCTGAGAAAGATGAGAACTGTGACCCCAAGACCCAGGATGGGCAGGATAGCCAGAGTCGGTACAGCAAGCGGAGGATCAGGAGGTCCGTCAAACTTAAAGATTACAAACTTGTCGGGGATGAAGACGAGCAGGGTTCAGCCAAAAGGGTCTGTGGAAGGAGAAAGCGCCCCGGTGGCCCCGAGGCCTGCTGTAAGGACTGTGGCAAAGTGTTTAAGTATAATCACTTTTTGGCAATCCACCAGAGGAGCCACACGGGTAATTACACTTTCGCAGCTTCCTCCAACAGGTGTTGGAGTAGTGATGATGATGATGATGATGATGATGATAGCTTTCATTTTATTGTGCAACTTCTATGTGATGGGCGTTAGAATAAGGCCTTTCTATGCGTGTTATTGCATTTAGTTCTTACAACAAGCCCCCAAGGTGTAGGGAGTGGTATCCCCATCGGGCAGGTGAAGAGACCCAAGTCCTAGAAATAATTTGCCCAGGTCCTGTTTAGTGACAGAGCTGGGATTTGAACCCAAAGAGCTTGATTGCAGAACACTGTTCTTGTTTGGAGTCATTGGTTCAAGGCTCTAATGCCCGGGGTTCAAACTAGCCAGATTTGGTCCATTTTCAGATTCGTGAACGTTCTTCATCTTGACTGCTTTTGCCCAGGTCTGCCCGGGACAGCTTTCTCGCTCACCCATCTAGCTGTAAATGTCTTCTCCTTCTTGGTGCCTCTAGCCCAGTGTTGGCCAGTAGACCTCTGTGGTCACTAGCCTCTTGTGATTTGAGCACTTGACCTGTGGTGAGTGTGACCGAGGAACTGAATTTTTTATTTTAATAATTTCACTGGGACCGTATTGGACAGTGCAGCCCTAGGCAAAAATCCCTTCCTTCTGAGCCCTCCCTTACTGAATTTGCTCTGTTGGGTCGGGTTGTAGTTACCAGTTAAATACCCCTCACCTAATTGTAAGCTTAAGTAGAGGGGGACACCTGAGTGGCTCAGTGGTTGAGCATCTGCCTTTAGCTCAAGTCATGATCCTGGAATCCTGGGATCGCATCCCGCATCGGGGTCCGACTGGGAGCCTGCTTCTCCCTCTGCCTGTGTCTCTGCCTCTCTGTGTGTGTGTCTCTCATGAACAAATAAATGAAATCTTTGAAAAAAAAACAAAACAAAAAACTTAAGTATAGGGACTAGTAGTAGTTAAGTCTCCTGTCACCTGGCAACTTGCCGTCCTCTGACCCAGCTGGGTCTAGCCCTGTGATCCTCAACCTGCCCACACAGTAGAATCAGCTAGGGAGCTTCTAAAACTGCCAGTGACTGGCCACCAGCCCCAGAACTTCTGATTTAGTTGGGGGCCTTGGTGTTTTTTGAAAGATGGGTCGAGAACCTTGAATCTCTGGTTCTTTAAACAAAGTAGACACTTGGGAAACATTTGTTGAACTGTAACAGAGGATGGTTAAACAGAGGGTTAAATAGTTCTGTAACATTTGTTAAGGAGAGCGGCATGTAGGATCTTCCCTTTTGCCCCCACTGTTCTGACATTTGGCAGTGAGTCACTTTAGCATGGGTCTGTTTTCATCCCATTTCGGTGGCTGCCCGTAGAGCCATGCAGTTCGGAAACTCCCACCTTTTGGTTCCAGAAAATTTTCTGAAACTGTTTCATGGATGGTTATCTCCCGTCGGTTTTCTGTGCTCTCTCTTTCTGGAACTTCCTGAAATTTGGATGTTGAGCCTCTGGACCCACCTCCACCCTCTGAAGTCCTTACCTCTTATTTCTCATCACTTTTAGCTCTTCGTTCTGGGAGAGTTTCCCTTTATCTTTCAATACTCAAAGTTTTATGTCTACTCTATTTTATTTGTAGGACCCCTTTTTTATTCTCTAAATTATTATTTTTTAAAAATTATGATCGTGAATGCTCTTTTTGGTTCACAGTGTATCTTCCCTCCCCGAGCTCGTTAATAGCAGCAGTGACTTGTTCCTTAGTTTTTAATGTTTTCTTTCCCCCATGGGCAGCCTCTGTTTTCCGCAAGTTGCTTTTTTTTTTCCTTATCTGTTTTGGTATCTGTTTCAGCTACTAAAAGGCCTTCCTTGAACAGTGGTGTGTGAAAAACCATATTTAATCCCATTGTTGGAATGGTTGAGTGAAAGCAGCTGGCCACTGCAGTGGGGTGGAGCGGGCCTGTACACAGCGGCCTCACTGGAGGGGGGGCCCACTTCCTCCCCGACACCTGGCCTTGCACCTGCAGCCCTCTTACGCTGGCCTGCCACGTTCCAAAGATGTTCCACCCTCCCGCCTGGAGGCTGTAGGCCTGGCTGCCAGTGTCTATAGAGTGGGAGCGGGGGAGGAGGCTGGGCAGTCTCATCACCCTAAATGTAAACTTGGCCTTGCTGTCCCTGGAGCAGTCCCACTCCCCTGTGCCTGGAGACCTCTAATCCGAAGACCCTCAGTCCAGGGACTGTTTTACCTTCTTCAGAGAACAGTGCCCATCCTTTGTTGGAGAGCAGGCCAGTCCTCTGGCTCCTTGGGTCCAGTCAGGGGGGTCTCAGGGCCTTTGAAACAGATGGTCATTTATCCTCCCTTACTCCGTTTTCAGAGAGAACAGGTGCCACCAGTTCCTGAGCCTTGTGGAGGCTCTGTCTTGGGTTGTATGTATCATAGCACTCCGCCCTGCTGGCATCGGATGCGTCTGTTCCAGCTTGCCAGAGTGCTGATGTTTTCTCTCCTGTTCTGGCCCTTTTGGATAGGTGCCTGTTAGCAGAAATCCCTTTTATTGTCATTTTAATCTAGGAGGAAACAGAGATGTGCATGTTCTTGCTTACACTGTGCTTCTGGGCCTCTTATTCCAGGGGAGCGACCTTTCAAATGTAATGAGTGTGGAAAAGGCTTTGCCCAGAAGCACTCCCTGCAGGTCCACACCCGGATGCACACAGGCGAGCGGCCCTACACCTGCACCGTGTGCAGCAAGGCTCTCACCACCAAGCACTCGCTGCTGGAGCACATGAGCCTGCATTCAGGTAGCTGGGCTTGCAGCAGAGGGCCAGCTGCCACCAAGTTCCTGGGGTGGGCGTTTCCCACGTAGTGTCACTGAAGGGGACAGAATTACACCTCTGCCAGACTAAGGTTTAGACTTGTGCACAGCATTGTGTCTTATGCTAGGGCTTATAAATCGGCTGCTGGGCGGGAGCTCAGTGTGCAAACATGTTTTGTTTAACCCCCAGAGTGTAGAATGATTTTACTTGGGTGACTTTGGGGGAAACTTGTATTTTCCTGTTCTGCCCCAGTCCCCACCGCTCCCTATTGCTTTACGTACCTTTGTACATTTATGGACCTGTGCTTTGACTCTGAGGGCATTTGGATATGTAGGCAAGTCACTTGTATCATTCATAGAAAATGGGGACCGGGGCCCACTGTGTTACTGTTCTTTATAGTTTTGGCTTGTTTTTTTAGTGTCCTGTTTTTTATTTGGCAGGACAGAAGTCTTTCACCTGTGATCAGTGTGGAAAATATTTTAGCCAGAAAAGACAACTGAAGAGCCATTACCGAGTCCATACAGGTACAATAAAGTGAGAGAAAATTTGGATTTGGGGGAGCAATTCACAAATACGAATTATTTTGAAACAATAGGTTCATATTGTGGAATATAATTTGTATTTAGGGAAAGAATCTTAAAAAGCAATCTAACTTAGATATCCTTGTGTTATTCTCTTACCTGGTGATTTATATTTAATTTTTTAATAGTACAGTTTGGTGTCACAGAAACCCTATAGAATTGACATCTTTCAAAAGTGCCACTTGAATAAGAGGACACCAGTTGGTTGGTTATTAATGGTGCTTAGACAGAAATATTCCCCACCCCACAATTGTCAGTTCAGGCTTTCTCCCACCCAGCTGTATCCACGGTCCTTTTTTTCTCTCCTGCCAACTAATAAGAACTAAATGAGGGGTTGGAAGTGACATTTGACATCAGTTGGCTACAGTCACACCCATGCTTCAGGGAAAGAAGAGTACTTTTAGGGACATGGGCAGGGTCCCAGCTCTCCTCGGGAAACAGGGAGTTGAGATGCATAGGAAAATACTGTTACCAAATTAATAAAAAATATTGTTGTTTTATTATAGTACCATATTTAAAGTGATTATTTTTCAGGGAGGTGCTTTAACACAAATCACTGAAGAAGTGCAGGGAGAGAGCGCGTATATGCACTGACACTTTTTTTATTGTTGCGACAAGGCCACTCATTACCGGAATGCAACCACTGCCATCGCAAATTCATGGATGTGTCTCAGCTAAAGAAACATCTGCGAACACACACAGGTAAAACTCCCATCCCGTCCTTCCTTTCTGGTACGCTGCACGTTTTCAGAAGAGTGAGAAGGAGTCCCCTCCTTGGGCTCCATTTATTATAAATTGGGTGGGAATTTTAGAAGACCATGTAAAAGCCCAAGGCAGAAGGCTGTCAACAGTGTTCTGTGGAGAGATCCCATCTCTATTTCTTAGTAACACAGAGATGACTTAACTGAGCACTATTCCTGTATGGAAATTCATACAGGCTCAGTCGGTTAAGCATCCGATTCTTGATCTCAGCTCAGGTCTTGATCTCCGGGTCGGGAGTTCAAGCCCCATGTTGGGCCCCATGCTGGCGGTAGAGGCTACTTAAAAAAAAAGGAGAGGGTAGGGATAGAGGGAACATTCCTCAGCATCTTAAAAGCCATCTACGAAAAGCCCACAGCAAATATCATTCTCAGTGGGGAAGCACTGGGAGCCTTTCCCCTAAGATCGGGAACACACAGGGATGTCCACTCTCACCACTGCTATTCCATGTAGTACTAGAAGTCCTAGCCTCAGCAATCAGACAGCAAAAAGAAATAGAAGGCATTCAGATTGGCAAAGAAGAAGTCAAACTCTCCCTCCTCACAGATGACTTGATACTGTACATAGAAAACCCAAAAGACTCCACCCCAAGATTGCTAGAACTCATACAGCAGTTCGGCAGTGTGGCAGGATACAAAATCAATGCCCAGAAGTCAGTGGCATTTCTATACACTAACAATGAGACTGAAGAAAGAGAAATTAAGGAGTCAATCCCATTTTCAATTGCACCCAAAAGCATAATATACCTAGGAATAAACCTCACCAAGGAGGTAAAGGATCTATACCCTAAAAACTACAGAACACTTCTGAAAGAAATTGAAGACACAAAGAGATGGAAAAATATTCCATGCTCATGGATTGGAAGAATTAATATTGTGAAAATGTCAATGCTATCCAGGGCAGTTTACACATTTAATGCAATCCCTATCAAAATACCATGGACTTTCTTCAGAGAGTTGGAACAAATCATCTTAAGATTTGTGTGGAATCAGAAAAGACCCCGAATAGCCAGGGAAAGATTAAAAAAGAAAACCAGAGCTGGGGGCATCACAATGCCAGATTTCAGGTTGTACTACAAAGCTGTGGTCATCAAGACAGTGTGGTACTGGCACAAAAACAGACACATAGATCCATGGAACAGGATAGAGAATCCAGAAGTGGCCCCTCAACTCTATGGTCAACTAATACTCGACAAAGCAGGAAAAACTATCCACTGGAAAAAAGTCTCTTCAATAAATGGTGCTGGGAAAATTGGACATCCATGTGCAGAAGAATGAAACTAGACCATTCTCTTATACCATACACAAAGACAAACTCAAAATGGATGGAAGATCTAAATATGAGACAAGAATCCATTAGAATCCTAGAGGAGAACACAGGCAACACCCTTTCTGAACTTGGCCACAGCAACTTCTTGCAAGATACATTCATAAAGGCAAAGGAAGCAAAAGCAAAAATGAATAATTGGGACTTCATCAAGATAAAAAGCTTCTGCACAGCAAAAGAAATAGTCAAAAAAACTAAAAGACAACCTACAGAATGGGAGAAGATATTCGCAAATGAGCTATCAGGTAAAGGACTAGTATCCAAGATCTATAAAGAACTTACTAAACTCAACAGCAAAGAAACAATCCAATCATGAAGTGGGCAAAAGACATGAAGAGAAATCTCACAGAGGAAGACATAGACATGGCCAACAAGCACATGAGAAAATGCTCCGCATCACTTGCCATCAGGGAAATACAAATCAAAACCACAATGAGATACTACGTCACCCCAGTGAGAATGGGGAACATTAACAAGACCGGAAACAACAAATGTTGGAGAGGATGTGGAGAAAGGGGAACCCTCTTGCACTGTTGGTGGGAATGTGAACTTGTGCAGTCACTCTGGAAAACTGTGTGGAGGTTCCTCAAAGAGTTAAAAATAGATCTGCCCTATGACCCAGCAATTGCACTGCTGGGGATTTACCCCAAAGATACAGATGCAGTAAAACGCCGGGACACGTGCACCCCGATGTTTATAGCAGCAATGTCCACAGTAGCCACACTGTGGAAGGAGCTTTGGTGTCCATCGAAAGATGAATGGATAAAGAAGCTGTGGTCTATGTATACAATGGAATATTCCTCAGCCATTAGAAATGACAAATACCCACCATTTGCTTCAATGTGGATAGAACTGGAGGATATTATGCTGAGTGAATGAAATAAGTCAATTGGAGAAGGACAAACATTATATGGTCTCATTCATTTGGGGAATATAAAAAATAGTGAAAGGGAATAAAGGGGAGAGGAGAAAAAATGAGTGGGAAATATCAGAAAGGGAGACAGAACATGAGAGACTCCTAACTGGGAAACGAACAAGGGGTAGTGGAAGGGGAGGTGGGCGGGGCTTGGGGTGACTGGGTGACGGGCACTGAGGGGGCACTTGACGGGATGAGCACTGGGTGTTATGCTATATGTTGGCAATTGAACTCCAAATAGATGGATGGATGGATGGATGGATGGATGGATGGAAGGAAGGAAGGAAGGAAGGAAGGAAGGAAGGAAGGAAGGAAGGGAGGGAAAAGAAAAAAAAAAAAAGAAGGGGGCAGCCCGGGTGGCTCAGTGGTTTAGTGCCACCTTCAGCCCAGGGTGTGATCCTAGAGACCCAGGATCGAGTCCCACGTTGGGCTCCCTGCATGGAGCCTGCTTCTCTCTCTGCCTGAGTCTCTGCCTCTCTCTCTGTGTGTGTTCTCTCATGAATAAATAAATAAAATATTTTTAAAAATAAATAAAAAAGTAAAAATTAAAAAAAAGAAGAGGAAAGGAACCAGTCTGAGTCTGGTTCTGTTTCACTTTTAATGAGAGAATCTTTTTAGAAAAGGAAGCAGAGTGAAACAAACACGAAGGTAGCCCAGGCACTGAGGGTTTTCTCATTTTCTTCCCTAGAACCAGTAGGTATAAGCTTATGCATCGCCACCTCCAGAGAAATCAGCTTCGGGGATAAAGAGGAGGCAGGATCGATCAGGGCAGGTCACACTCTCAGTTGAAGTTAAAAGTGTGGGTCTTTTAGACCTTATGGTAAGGAGCACTTCTTAAAAATAAACCTGTTAGATTTCCTAAGAAAAGCTTCCTACTATAGGTTGGTTCTTTAATGATTCTGTTAAATTGTCTACGAAAATTATCTGTCAGATTGGTTTATGCAGCTTTGAACATTTTTTTTTTTAAGCACAAGTTTTTCTCCTTAAAAATAATTTGTTTTCTTAAAATCACTGGCTCATAGGGTAGGAGTTCTATGAACATGGATCTCTGTACAACCTTTCTGCATTAACAGGTTCTGTGAAAGTTAACTCAGCCGTTGAACACCCATTCACGGCACCGCTCCTGGGTCCCGAGGACACAGCGGCGAGTGGGGTGGCCAGAGCCCCTGCTGCTGAGGGCTGCTGTCTGACCAGGGAGGGCAGAGAACACATGGCTGCCTGGCAGGTTAGGTGGGGGTCAGTGCTGTGAGGAGCTAAACACAGGCTAAGGACAGGCTGTGGGAAGGGGAGCTGCCCTTTTATGTGGGGACTTGTCTGGGAAGGCCTCACTGCTGAGGGGACACCTTGGATGGAGATCTGGATGTTCTGGGAATGAGACAGACATCGGGGAGAAGAGCATCCAGGAGAAGAGCATCCCAGGCAGAGGGAAGGGCAGATGCAAAGCCCTGAGGCAAAAGAGTTTCTGACCTGCTAGAGAGATGCCAGGAGGCACTTGTGACTGAGGCTGCGCCAGGGCGGTGGGCGCCAGAAGGCTTCGGGCAGGTGCACAGCAGAGGCGTCTGGGGCCTGTGTCACACGGGGCTTCGCAGCCGGGCTGCAGGCCTCAGTCACCCAGAAGCTTTATTTCATTCTTTTTAAAAAGATTTTTATTTATTTACTCATGAGAGACCCAGAGAGAGAGAGAGAGGCAGAGACCCAGGCAGAGGGAGAAGCAGGCTCCGTGCAGGGAGCCCGATGCAGGACTCGATCCTAGGACCCTGGGATCACGATCTGATCTGAGCCCCCCAGGCGCCCCTGATTACTGCTGCTTGCTTTATGTTGGATGTGTATCTCTAAACACTGTCCCTTTTTTAGGTGAGAAGCCATTTACCTGTGAAATCTGTGGCAAATCTTTCACAGCAAAGAGTTCCCTTCAGACCCACATCAGAATCCATAGGTAAAGTTTACAGATACTTTTCTTATGCGGGAGTCCTCGAGCCACCCTGGTGTTGGGTTGGGTGACATATGTTGCTTATCTAGCCCTTTTCCCCAAATTACTACATGGGTTGAACTTTCCGTGTAGTTTACTATTTTATCTTTTCAATAAAGCAATTCCTCACTTAGGCAAAGTCAGGAACACTGGTTCTGGCTAGCAGAAGTTTCGTTACTTGAATTTTTATTTTGGGCTGGGGACTGATCCAAAGCTTAAATCTTCAGTCAAAAATAGTTACTGAATTTGATGTTTTCTGAGTAAACGTTTTCACTCATACAACTTGCAGATCTGATTCTAAAACAAGTAATTAAGGGTTACTCAACTTGGATGTTTTGTTTTGTTTTTTCGTTTTTAGGGAGAGAGTGGGAGATAGAGGGTTGGGCAGTGGGGAAGGGCAGGGAGGAGAGACTTTTTTTATTTTATTTTATTTATTTATTATTCATGACAGACACAGAGAAAGAGGCAGAGACACAGGGAAAGGCAGAAGCATGCTCCCTGCAGGAGATCCCAGGACCCCGGGGCCACACTCTGAGCTGAAGACAGAGGCTCAGGCGTCCGTGGGGAAGAGACTCTTGAGTAGGCTCCATGCTCAGCACGGAGACCAACTAAGGGCTTGATCCCATGCCCCTGAGATTGTGACCTGAGCCAAAATCAAGAGTTGGTCGCTTAACCCATATACTTATTTGGCCACAAGAATCTGGCAGTGAAAATGAACACAAAAAGGGGCTGTATGTGTAATATATAAATATTTGCTTTCCTATCTGAAATACAGACTATGGAATCATAAAATGTTATCACTTGTAGCCCAGCCCCACCCACCACCCTTTCTCAGCCACCACCTCCATCCTTTTCTTTTTCTTTGAGAATTAGAAACAGAAACCCCTGAAAGTTGTGACTTGCTCTGACTCCTTAAGTTAGTAGAAGAACCCATGACTTATGACTCCTAGTCGAGTTAATTTTCCTCTCTTCTTGACTTCTGCTCCCTAAATAATCAGGAAGTGATAAACAGATCTGTTTTTAAGATAAAATGTGTATTCTTTATAGAGGAGAAAAGCCATACTCCTGTGGCATATGTGGCAAATCCTTCTCTGACTCCAGTGCCAAGAGGAGACACTGCATCCTGCATACGGGCAAAAAGCCTTTCTCGTGCCCTGAGTGTAACTTACAGTTTGCTCGCTTAGACAACTTGAAGGCTCACCTGAAAATCCACAGCAAAGAAAAACCGGCCTCAGATGCCAGCAGCGTTTCTGGCAGTAATAATACCGAAGAGGTCAGGAATATTCTTCAGCTGCAACCGTATCAGCTCTCTGCATCTGGAGAGCAGGAAATTCAGCTTCTGGTGACCAACTCCGTGCATAACCTCAACTTCATGCCCGGCGCTAGCCAGGGAATTAGCATCGTCACTGCAGAAAGCTCTCAGAACATGACCCCGGACCAGGCTGCGAATCTCACCCTGCTTGCGCAGCAGCCGGAACACCTGCAGAATTTAATCCTTTCGGCCCAACAGGAGCAATCAGAGCATATGCAGGGCCTCAACATGATTGAAAGCCCGATGGAACCCTCGCAGAGCGAGCCCGTGCACGTCATCACTCTGTCCAAGGAAACCCTGGAACATCTTCACGCCCATCAAGAGCCAACAGGGGAGCTCGGCTTAGCGAGCGCTTCAGACCCGGCTCAGCACCTGCAGCTGACACCAGAGCCTGCTGCGCCGCCACCCACACCGCTGAGCCAGGAGCAGAGCTGACCTGTGTGCACGTGTCACCTGTGGGGCCCTTCCCCGCCGGCTGCCTCTGACCGTGTGCTGGAAGGCAGGCTTTCTGTGACGCTCACATCCAGAGCCTTCCACACCCCAGCTAGCTCACGGTTCTGTGCTTTCCACCTGGGCAACAAGGTGTGTGATTTGTGTCGTGTAGGGCGTCCTGATTGGATTTAGCATTCAGTATCGATGAATGGTTTTCATTTTCCTCTACTACGTCCCTTAAAGTCTTGGGTCCTTTCTGTTTGGAGGCATTGAATTAGACTTCTCGAAGTCTCCAATGCTCGAGGCCGCAGGCTCTGGTCTTGCAGACTTTGCTATTTATATTTTTTTAGAACAAAGGAAGTCGTACGTTGGTTGAATTGGGTAGAATGGTTTGTTCTACTTCTTTTTTTCTGTTCGGCAGCATGATTGCTTCTACAGATAAGTCAGGGCTGAATATGACAGATGACGATCTTGGAGAATCTGTCCTTTTTTAATATCTGCTAATCCCCTAAGAGTAACTGTCAACATTTAATCTCTCTGGTACAGTGGGCTGCTTGTGTCATGCTTGAGATAGATTCAAAGACATAAACTGAAAGTCTGTTTTAACTCAAAATGAATATCACAAGGAAGTCAAAAAAGTACAAGGTTATTTTAAAAATTCTGAACTCTTCTGAGAAACATGGATTTACATATTTTTTGGATTTACATATTTTTTTAAAAGCAGGTTACTGAAAATTTAAAAGTCTAATTAAAGTGTGAAATTGGATCAAGAGACATTCAACCCATAAATTCTGAATTTTTGTCAGCAGTGATACTTGTTCTTCCTCATGAAGTTAAACTATCTCAGTTACCCTGGAATATAAAATTTTATTCAGTGTAATTTAAGTGTCAAATATACTCTACTGAATTCTAATTGATCCTGAAAATGATCTGTGTATTATATCTGATAACTTTCTGGAGATGGGACCTTATAATCTATTTTTACTGCAAAGTATGTTAAATCTCACAAATGGACACCTCATTTTAAAAAGTACAATCTTTGCCAAGTCTCAAAAATAATTTGAACCTCAGAGCCTTAGTAGCCAGTCTATAACTGTAGGATTTTAAATAATTTTCAAAAGTTGAAATTACGTGTGGGTTAGGTTTTCAGGCCCAGTGCACTTTATTAAATGCTTCTAATTGCTTTCTCTCGAGTAAACTGATAGAAGGTTTTAGAGCAGAGAGGATGGGCACTAGTACATCTGAGTTACCACCATGTTGGTGGAGAGTAGGGTGATCCTAAAATTAGCAAGATCTGTACATCAGTTACTTTCTTGCTTCAGAATTTCCTGGTGGCCACATTAAAAACGAAAAGATGAAATTAATTTGAATAAAAGTATTTAATTCAACTTGTGCCAAATACCATTTCAACATGTAATCAATATTAAAATGTATTAATAAGATATTTTATTTTTTTTTTTTAAGATTTTATTTATTTATTCATCAGAGACACAGAGAGAGAGAGAGGCAGAGACACAGGCAGATGGAGAAGCAGGCTCCACGCAGGAAGCCTGATATGGGACTCGATCCCGGGTCTCCAGGATCACACCCTGAGCCGAAGGCAGGCGCTAAACCTCTGAGCCACCCAGGATCCCCTAATAAGATATTTTATATATATATTTTTCACATTAAGTCTTCAAAATCTGGTGTGTATTTTCCACTTAATACACGTTCATTTTGGATGCTAATGTTCTTTGGACACACCTGGCCTGTATTTATATAGTTCATACAATTTACAGTTGAAAACCTAGCTTCAGGGATCCCTGGGTGGCGCAGCGGTTTAGCGCCTGCCTTTGGCCCAGGGCGCGATCCTGGAGACCCGGGATCGAATACCACGTCGGGCTCCCGGTGCATGGAGCCTGCTTCTCCCTCTGCCTGTCTCTGCCTCTCTCTCTCTCTCTCTGTGTGACTATCATAAATAAATAAAAATTAAAAAAAAAAAAAAACTAGCTTCACATACAGTTGCAGACAGAATTTATTTTCAATAACTGAAATGATTATTGGTTTAAACTTCTTTAAAATTGAAACCTGGGCACCTGACCAGTTCAGTCAGAAGAGCATGCGACTGTTGATCTCAGGGTTCAAGCCCCACGTTGGGCAAAGAGATTACAAAAAAAAGAAAATAAACCGAAGAAACAAAAAACAACCCACCACCAGTTCCTTGATCACGCCAGCCACACTGTGAGTCCTCAGTAGCCACATGTGTTGCAAGTGGCTTCTGGTTTGTATGACACAGGCCTACCTGTTTCTAACTTGAGAGCCAGTCTCAGCCATAAAAATATCTTCTGGATAAATTCTATTTGGTTTGACCAGCCATCAGAGGAAAAGGAGAAAACGAGAGCTTTATAAATCTATCCTCTCTTTTGTGTCCCAGATACACATTGTGCCCTCTGAAATCCCACATCCTAAAGTTCAGTGCCCCCGGACCCAAAGGAAATGTCATGTACATAAAAATGTTTCTATTGTGTGTTTGAGAAATTGCTGGCTCAGTGTTTCACAAGCTATTTTGTACTAAACTTGTACAGTCCTTAAAATTTTTTTTTAAATTGTTTTAACAAGTGCAGAAATACAAAGTGTACTTTACAAGAAATAGAATATTTTGCTTTGGGTTACTGACATGCACCTTACCACTTTCAAAAGTGAATCTTTGGTTTTCTCTCAGTAGAAGGCTAGCCTTAGAAAAAGCTCCTGCCATCAGAATAAGTTACTTACTCCTGTGCTTGTACTTAGGCACCATGCCCAATACGGGGCTTGAACAGTCCTGATGGTGAGCTAGAGTCACATGCTCTACCCACTGAGCCAGTCAGGTGGCCCTGCATCTGCTTCTTAAATCTCTACCTCTACTCTATTTTCTGCAGTTGGTTCCTGTATACTGAGTGTTGTGAGCAACTGGTTGAAATGCTGAAGAATATAATGATATTCTCATCACTGATGCTTACATCTAGGTTTTCATAAATTAGATAATAATGTCTGCCATATTGAGTCTTTAACCATAGGCCAGGGGTGAAGCCAAGCATGTTAGGTCTGTGTCTTAGTGCTCCTCAACTGTCTTCTGTGTTGTGGTGCACCAAGTAGGATTTCTCCAGCTCCCTGCAATTAGGGGACTCCAGTCACCTCCATGACTGGCATATTTGCTTGCTAGGGCTGCCACAACAGATATGAGTGGGTGGTTTAAGCAACAGAAATACATTTTCTCAATCCTGGAGGCTAAAAAGCCAAGTTGTTGGGAGGGTTGGTTTCTTCTTTTCCTTCCTGTGTCTTCACATGGTCTTCCCTTTGTGTGTTTTGTCCTAATCTTAAAAGGACACCAGTCAATACTGGATTAGGGTCCACCCTAATCCTAATGACCACATTTTCACTTAGTTACCTCCTTAAAGGTCCTATCTCCAAACTGAGTCACATTCTGAGGTGCTGAGGGTCAGGACATCAACACGAATTTGGTGGGGGCATGATTCAGCCCATGAGTGAGGGAATCACTAAGCCTACTGGCATCTGGAATGAGGGAAAGCAGAGTCTGGGATGCACCTACAATCTGTCTGAAGCACAGTCTTATTTTACTTAATTTTCATGACATTTCTATGAGGTAGCTAATATGCCTATTTTACGGATGAAAACATTGAGGCCGGAACAGATAAAGCCTGTTGCCCAAGGTCACACGGTAATTGGCAAAGCCAGACTGATGCACGGGGCCGGCTGATCCCACTTCGCTGCCTCTACCAGATGGGCTTTCGATCACCAGTCTTTTGATACTTTAAGCTGGATTTCTATTTATATATGATCTGCTTGATATAATAGCAAATTTTTGACTAGAATTGAGGATCTGAGGCAGCTGGCTGGCTCAGTCAGTAAACAACTCCTGATCTTGGGGTTCATGGGACCCAGCCCTATGTTGGGTTTGTAGAGCTCACTTAAAAATTGTTCTGGGTCTAACATCTTAGCACACAAACTTTTTACACAAAACAATAGTTGTAAAAGGGACATAGTCTTTGTCCTACAGAAATGATAACTACCATATTAATACTCATTAGAATTTTATTACTTAGATTTTTTTTTTTTTTAAGATTTTATTTATTTATCCATGAGAGACACAGAGAGAGAGGCAGAGGGAGAAGCAGGCTCCATTCAGGGAGCCCGATGGGGGACTCGATCCCGGGACCCCAGGATCACGCCCTGGGCCAAAGGCAGCGCTAAACCGCTGAGCCACCCAGGCTGCCCTATTACTTAGATTTAAAGCTTAGAAATTTACCTATTGGATGAAAGTTACTGCTGACATGAAAATGTCTTAGCATGAATTAATGGGAGCCCTTTTTTCAAACTCCTAAGGATTTTTTACATTTAGGGTAGACTTTTTTTTTAAGAGATGGGGAGAGAGAGTGTGAGCATGGGAGGTGGGCAGGGCAGTGGGAGAGAGAGAATCTTAAGAAGGTTCCACGCCCAGCTTGGAGCCTGATTTGGGACTCGATCCCACAACCCTGAGATCATGACTTGCGCTGAAACCAAGAGTCAGACACTTAACTGACTGAGCCACCCAGGGACCCCTTGTTTAAGTTGTGCTACTTGTGTTAAGCTTGCAGATGAATTCTTATCCTCACTTTTCAGACTACACTAAGCCTAAATCCTTAAGAATTGCAAGAAAACTCTTGGTCTTTCGTAAACAGCAGGCATGGAGGAGTGGCCTTGAAAAAAGTCCGCCTTGTCTTTTGTAAACAGGAGGTGTCAAGGAATGACCTCTACAAGAAGCAGGAATGTCACCATGATAGTTTGTCTAGCTTTCAAGGTCTTTGCACATAATTAAGCAACAGTTACATTTTTGTTGGCTGTTATATGCATATATATTTGCCGTAATATATGTAGTATATATAATATATAGTTTATTGTATATAATGTAATGTATATAACATATATGCACACACTATATATATAAAATCATTCTCACTTAAGATGTACCACACTAGGAGAGCTTTTAAAGTAAAATTCATTAAATCATATTTTAAACACAAAATATAGGAATTTGAACATGGCTTAGGTTACATTACCAAGACTTTGTAGCCTTTTTCTTTTTTTTAAAACGTGAATCTGAAAAGTACTACTATATCCAATATGACATGCAGAAGGAGGGAAAAATTTGAGCAAGGGTCAAGTCAGGGAACTAACTTCCTTGGTCTAAGAGTATAGGTTTACTATTTATTTTGAATTTCAGAATCCGTAGATTAGTATCTTAATATCCAGTAGATCATTTAAAATACGTATTTGAAGATTTTCCAAAAAGAACAGTTTGGCTTTTGGTTTTAGCTCATAGTACTTTTATCCTTGTTGGATGAAAAGTCAAACTGAAGTGTCCTTAGGCGAAACTGGAATTAAAAACAAAACTCTACATTTAAAAAATATCCCTCACAGAGAGAATTCTAGTAGGGTTAGATGGCTCTGGACAATGTTCACCTATAACGTTAGTATTTGAACTACGAAAGCGCTCATTACCAAAAGCAAGGAAGTATTTAAACTGATCCTGATCCTATGTGTATTTTTAATCTCTGTCCCCCGTGTTATCTTGGAGTCTATGAAATCATGTTTTCACTTCTGGAGACAGTCCTGGAATAGAAAGCAGCATATAGAGGAGGAGTAAGTTTGCAGGGAAGAATAGAAAAGATCGAGGGACCCAAACGTGTGGTTCACCCAGTCTTGTCAGCTGAGAAAGCTAGAAGCCGTTCTTGATAGGCCCTCCTCCCCTGCCGTGCCCCATCCATCCCCACCTGGTGTCTGTTTCTGCAAACTCTTGAATCCACTACCTGTCCCATCCCCACTGTGACCTTCCTGGCCCAGGCCTGTCTGACCCTTCCTACCCCTCCTCCCACCCTTCTTCCCCTGGAAGAGGTGATCCATTTGGGCTCCCCTCTGTGCCTCTAGTGGCAAGCAGAGGCTCTTGCTAAATGGACGGGCCAGTGTGCTATTAAAGCAAATATGGTCATGCCTCTGCTTAAAATCCTGCAGTTTCCCACTGTAGTCTACTCAGAATATAATCCAGCACAGCTTCCCCTCGTTTCCCTTCCCCTACCCGCTTGGGCCCCTTCCCCATTCTCACTTTCAGGCACACTGGCTTCCTTGCTGTTCCCGCAAATTCACTCACCAATATCCTGCCTTTGGGCTGGAGGCACGTGATGTCTCAGGCTTCGAAGCTTTCAGCCCCTACTCTGCCTGATGTCTGCTCATCTGTCAGCAACCAGTATAATGTCTTCCTCAGGGAGGCCTTCCCTGACCCTCTAATTCCCACCCCCCTTTTAAAAAAGATTTTATTAGAGAAAGAATGAGTACAAGCAGGGGGAGGAGCGGAGGGACAGGGAGAAGCAGACTCCCCGCTGAGCAGGGAGCCCAAAGTGGGGCTCCATGACCTGGGGATCATAACCTGAGCCAAAGGCAGACGCTTAACCAGCTGAGCCACCCAGGTGCCCCCAACCCTCTAATCTCAATCAGGCTGCCCTGGCATATCTGTTCACAGCACTCTAGACTCAGCTCCTGACGATAGTTACCTCAGGAACTGTGTCAGCCTGGTCACAGTGTGCAGCCTAGCTCCTGGCCCAGGACTGTGGGTGTGGTGCTTGACCTCACAGACCTACAGGTGCAAGGCCATATTACAGGGTGGCTGGGACACGTCACCTGCAGTGCAAGGGAGGGCACCGCTAGGACACGGAACACAATGTGGGTTAGAAGAAAGGGAGCCTGTCTCAATGGCTTGGGGTCTGGCCCTTCGAGTCTGTACATTTCTTGGGGTCGCCAACATTAATAGGATTTTTAGAATGGAAATGAGGAGGCTGAGGTATTAAACTGCCTTCATTTAGAAATGATAAGGCTCAGGCATGGTGGTTGGTGACTTTTTCAAGGTCACACTGAGTGAGTGAGTGAAGCCGGAATCCGACCAAACCTGGATTCTAGACCAGTATATTCCCCATTGCTTTCTGCTCCAGTGTGTATCTTTAATAGGCAGAGAATGAAACCCCGAGTCAGCAGATGTTCAGCACTGAAGTCATTATTGTTCTGTGATCTTTTTTAAAGATAAATTTTACCGTTTTATCACTCAGAGGGCCACATAATCCCGTTTGGCTGCCAACAGCAAAGCCATGGAGTCAAGGGCCAGATCCTGTGGGCCTTTGCAAACACACTAAGTTGGGGCAGCCAGCTGTTTACATCTGCTAATGAAAGCGAAGTGGGATGATTCTCAAAGCCTGGTAACCCGTTGATTGTGGACTTTAGAACGCTTTTTACACTGTATTTAAATATGGGTGTGTCTGATTTGGAGCACATTCATTTCAAGCCCAGTGACGAGTCACACTCAGGAGCTAAGGGCCCCGTCTGGGAGGCTGCCCTAGTTTCCTGAGTGTGTCCCTGCTGAATACCCTGCCTCTCCCCCCCTCCTCCCCTGCCTCCCTCTCAGCTCCAACCGGGAGCAGTGAGTGTGCAAGTCTTACTGGGCCCCTGAGGGTTTTCAGAGGAAAGCAAAGTGAGAAGAAAGGAGGCGGAAAATTTTAAAAAAAAGGATCTCAAGGAGAGGGACCCTCCCGTCTATTCCTGTTTTGTTAATGTTTCTCATGTAACCGTGTCACTTCCTCTACACAAGAAACGTTTCTTTTTTTTTTCTTTTTCTTTTTTTTTTGCCTGGGGCCTGTCCAAAGAAACGTTTCTTATAATGCCAGCCTTTCATTCGTCCCGGTGACCCACACGGTGCGGCCGAGCGCAGACAGACCGGGCCCCAGCCCAGCTCCGCTGCCACTTGCTGTGAAACATGGTGCAAGTCTGTGCCTCAGTTTCTCTAACAGTGAAACGGGACCGTTTTGATCATTGAAATTATGGCTGTACTCCTGGTAGCTGCTCAACGAGAACTGATTTCATTAATTAGCGGGATGACCTTGGGCCCCTTCGCATTCAGCCGTGTTTCCTTATGGGGGGAATAGGAGGAAGTCGATGCCAAAGGTCTCTGCAGGCTCTGCGCGCCGCCAGGCCGCGGGGGCTCCCTCCAAGGCGCGCCTCGCCGCGGGTCTCGGCTCTCCCGCACACCCCTCCTAGCTCCCCTCAGTGGCGGTGGGGCCCGCCCCCCGCCGCCCCCCGCCGCCCCCGCCGAGGCCCTCACGCTTGCCGCTGCGGGAGCCGCAGGCTGCCCAGTTCCCAGGACTTTAATCCGTGCGCGTTGCCCGCGGCCCGGGTCCGGGGGCGGCCTTGTCGCCGGGGAGGCTCGGGCGCCGGGCTCTCCGGGTAGGAGGGGCGACGAGGCACCTACGGACGCGCCGGCGGCGCCGAACTTCTTGCCCCGCCGCGCGCCCGATCGGCCCGGAGCTGGGAAGCGGCCCGCGGCGCCGGTACCGCACCACGGTGGGTAGGCTCGCCCGCCGGGAGGGGCCAGCGCGGCCGGCGCGCGTCCCGGGAAGGAGCCGCGGGTCCCGGGATGGAGCCGCGCGCCCCGGGATGGAGCCGCGGGTCCCCGGGAAGGAGCCGCGGGCCCCGGGATTGAGCCGCGGGTCCCGGGATGGAGCCGCGCGCCCCGGGATGGAGTCGTGGGCCCCGGGCCCCGCCGGGACCCCAGGCGGAACTAGGCGTCGGCAGCGCCACGCCCTGGGCCACCACCCTGCAGCCGTGGGCGGCCCGCGGGCACGAGATGCTAATTAGGCGCGGATAAAGCCCGCGGGCCCCGCGCCGCGCGCCGAAGCCCACACCCCGCGGAACTCCGGGACCCGCGGCGCCCCCCGCGCGCTCCCGCCGCCCGCCCCGCCCCGCCCCGCCCCCCGGTCCCCGCCGCCCCGCCCCGCCCCGCCCAGTCCCCGCCGGCCGCCGGGCAGGACGCGGCCCCCCCGCCCGCGAGAGGCCGGTGAGTAGCCCCGCTCCCGCTCCCGCCCGCCGCCCCCCGCGCCCCGCGCCGCCACCCGCCCGGGGCCCGCGGCCCGCCTCGCTCTCCATCCTCCGCGCGCTGCCCCCGCGCACGTCCCGTGTCCCGGCCCTTCCGGGCTCAGGTCTTGCCCCTGCGGTCCCGCGAGCCCCAGCACAGACCTGCGCCCTTCCCGGCGGCCCGGGTCCGGGCGGCCCTGGCGGGTGGCGCTGGTCTCCGTCTCCCGCCTCGGCCTGGGCCGCCCCGCGACGCCCCCGTTACCCCGTGGGCAACCCCGGCCTCCGCGCCCTCCGACTTCCCCCAGCCCTGGCGTGAGAAGGGCCCCCGACGCCCCCCGAGCGGCGTGGGGGCTCGAGCGGGGGACAAAGGGAGGCCTTGTCCCGGGGACATTCCTGGGCGCGCGCCGGGCGCCGGGGGCGGGGGGGCGGGGCGTCGCGGACGGGCGGGGGGCGGGGGGCGCGAACCGGCCGGGGCCCCGCCAGTCACGGAGGAAGTGTTCGCACCGCAGTGAGTCAGAAATAGCTGCAGCCGTCGGCCTGGGGCGCCGGGCGGGGCGAGGCCGTGGCCCCGGGGGCGGGGGCGGGCGCTCCTGCTGCCACGCGCCCACGCCCCGCGCGCCCTGCGGTCGTCGAGGGCTGCCCGGCCGCGCAGGGGCTCTGCTCCCGGGGCCCAACCTCGCCGCCCCTGGGGGCGCCCCCTGCGCAGCCTCCGGGGAGGACCTGCCCCCGGGGCCCCGGGGAGGGACGGGAGCTCCGAGGCCCGTCGCCCCGCTGCCGGCTGGGCCCTACACTGCCGAGCTTTCGTTTCCAAATTTGGCAAAACCGCCCTTGGAAGGGGGGGACCGGCCTTGCGGGCGGGCTGGGGGAGAGGAGCGGGGCTGCCCCCTGGGGACAGCGGCCGCCTGTGCCCCCCCCCCCCCGCCCTTTCCTTCCTTCTTTCCTTCTCTCCTTCCCTCCCTCCCTCCCTCCCTCCTCCAGCCTCTTCCCGGTCTCCTCCCTCCTCTCCAGCAGCTGCTGCGCTCGCCCCGGAGCCTCCGCGGCCCCCATGGCTTCCTCCGCCTCCACCAACCCAGCACATGCCCACTTTGAGAGCTTCCTGCAGGCCCAGCTGTGCCAGGATGTGCTGAGCAGCTTCCAGGGGCTCTGCGGGGCCCTGGGGCTGGAGCCCGGCGGGGGGCTGCCCCAGTACCGCAAGCTCAAGGCCCAGCTCAACTACTGGAGCGCCAAGTCGCTGTGGGCCAAGCTGGACAAGCGCGCCGAGCAGCCCGTCTACCAGCAGGGCCGGGCCTGTGCCCGCACCAAGGTGCGCCCGCTGCCCGCTGCCCGCTGCCCGCGTCGGGGCGGGGCGGGGCGCGGGAGGAGTCGCAGGAGGGGCGCGATGGCCATGCCCACGCTGCCTTGTGTGCTCGCAGTGCCTGGTGGTGGGGGCTGGCCCGTGCGGGCTGCGGGCCGCCGTGGAGCTGGCACTGCTGGGGGCCCGCGTGGTGCTGGTGGAAAAGCGCACCAAGTTCTCTCGCCACAACGTGCTGCACCTCTGGCCCTTCACCATCCACGACCTCAGGGCCCTCGGCGCCAAGAAGTTCTATGGGCGCTTCTGCACGGGCACCCTGGACCACATCAGTGAGCACCTCGGGGGCCTAGAGGGGCGGTGAGCCGCGCCTACCCACAGGCAGTGGGGTCGGGGTGGGGGGGGGCTGCTGGGACAGCCAGGGGGCAGAGTGGACTTTAGCCGGGTGACCCGCAGGACTCAGGTTCCTCATCTGTGGGACCAGCAGTTGAAATGAGTGACGTCTAAGATGCTTTCCAGCTCTGACCAGGAGCACACTGGGGCCTGGCGGACCTGGGGGACCCCGGGGGGGCCCCGGTCTCTAATCTCCTCTCCCTTCCAGGCATCCGGCAGCTTCAGCTGCTCTTGTTGAAAGTGGTGTTACTGCTCGGGGTGGAAATTCACTGGGGGGTCACTTTCACTGGCCTCCAGCCCCCTCCTAAAAAGGGTGAGTACGTCTCTCCTCCTGAGACTCCCATCTGCCCAGGGTGTCTTGGCCTGTGGGAGGAGGCGGGGACTGGGCGTCCATGGGTCGCCTTTGCCGTGGCGAGGCCCCGCACAGACCACACTGGGCCTCCTTGTGAGCACGTGCGAAGCATGGCCTTCCTCACCTACGTCACCACTGTGGTGAAGGTGAAGGTTGACAGCGCGTCACTGCTCCCTAAAGTAAATGGCAGAGCGCTTTACACATTTGTTTGCTTTACTGGCTTGTCCTGGGAATGGAGGGGCCCCTCCAGACTTGCCCACCCCTGTGCCGCACACCTTCTGCCCCAGGGAGTGGCTGGCGTGCCCGGCTCCAGCCCCACCCCCCGGCCCCACTGGCCAACTATGAATTCGACGTGCTCATCTCTGCTGCCGGAGGTAAATTCGTCCCTGAAGGTGAGTGAGCCCTTCCCTCAAAGAAGCCAGCCTCGCGGGCTCCTCGTGGACCTTCCTAGGCTGCTGAACCCCTCACTCTCTTGCCAATACCTACCCGCCCCCCCCGCCCCCACTTCTAGGCTTCACCGTGCGAGAAATGCGTGGCAAGCTGGCCATTGGCATCACGGTCAACTTTGTGAACAGGCGCACGGTGGAAGAGACGCAGGTGCCCGAGATCAGCGGCGTGGCCAGGATCTACAACCAGAGCTTCTTCCAGAGCCTGCTCAAAGCCACAGGTCGGACACCCCCTCACAGGACCCACACCCTCACCCCACGCCCCCCCCGACTGTGGACTGGTTCCTCCCTCCTCCTGCCAGACCTGTTCTCAGTCCAAGGAATCCCACACTTTCCCATCTTTGTAGTCATGGTGGCAAAGAGCCTGTGCCCTGGGGGCGTCAGTGGGCCCAGCCCCACCTGGCCGCCCAGCGTGAGAAGTCTTGGAAATCTCTCACGAATGCATGGGATTTTGCTTTGTGCTTCTTTATATACGATTTAATATAAAAATGATAAAAATTCAAGGTGAAGGTGGCGCTTCAAGAAGATGCCCCCTGTGTCCTTTGGCTTGGCACCACCCTGACTCCCTGGGGTGTACACACCCTAGTCTGCAAAGCCAGGCTTTCATCTGCAAGGACGGTGAAGGTCACCCAGCTGCCACCCGCCCAAGTTTCTCTCTTTGCTCCTGGACCCAGGACAGGTGGGCCCATCGTGCCACCAGAACTCCTGGGCCGCTGGGTAGGGGCCACCTGCTGCAGTCTAAGCTGTGATCCCAGCTCTCAGAGGTCAGGCATGGCTGGGTGTTTGGAGAGGTGACACATAGTGAGGAGGAGACACATGTCCCCCTGTGTTGTCCCCCTGCCCCCCCAGGCATTGATCTGGAGAACATCGTGTACTATAAGGATGACACCCACTACTTTGTGATGACAGCCAAGAAGCAGTGCCTGCTGCGGCTGGGGGTGCTGCGTCAGGTGGGGCCCGGGCTCAGGCAGGGAGGGGCTGGGCAGTGGGCCCTGGGAGGTAGAGGCCAGCCCTGGACACAGTGTCCCCCCTGGTGAGGAGGGAGCCTGGCCTCTTCCGCCTTTGCCCTTTGACTCCGTGGGTTCGGATCTTTGGCTTGTAGGATTGGCCGGAGATCGACCGGCTGCTGGGCAGTGCCAACGTGGTGCCCGAGGCTCTGCAGCGCTTCGTCCGGGCGGCTGCTGACTTCGCCACCAACGGCAAGCTCGGGAAGCTGGAGTTTGCCCGGGACGCCCACGGGCGGCCTGACATCTCTGCTTTCGACTTCACGAGCATGATGCGGGCAGAGAGTTCTGCTCGAGTGCAGGAGAAGGACGGCGCCCGCCTGCTGCTGGGGCTGGTGGGGGACTGCCTGGTGGAGGTGAGGGGTTGGGGCTCCAACTAAGGGAGAGGTTGGGCTTCCTGGGGCTTCTGAAAACAGGATCTCCTTGTAGAGGCACAGGGGTTCTGTGGCTGGGGGGAGGAAGGTTGCCTCCCGGGAAGGAGGGGATGTAAAGGTTTGCTGGTTGTGGGGAGGAGCTGAGGGCTGCTTGGTGTGATGTGGAGCCCCATCGGCTAGGATTTTGGGGGCTCGGGCACTCCTGCTGGACTTTCACAGAGCTGTTTCCTCTCTCTACCCTGCAGCCCTTCTGGCCCCTGGGCACTGGAGTGGCTCGGGGCTTCTTGGCCGCCTTTGATGCCGCCTGGATGGTGAAGCGGTGGGCAGAGGGTGCTGGGCCCCTAGAAGTGTTGGCGGAGCGGTGAGGCCTGAGTTGGGGGGTGAGGAGGGCAGGGCTAGAAAAAGGACAAGGATAAGGGGGAAGGTGGGGGTGCCGGGTGAATAGATGGGGGCGCGGGCAAGAGAGAAAAGGAAGGCCTGCCCGTTCTTGGGGGATGGGCAGTGATGGGCGCCTCCCACCTACTCGCTCAGGGAGAGCCTGTACCAGCTCCTCTCACAGACCTCCCCGGAAAACATGCACCGCAACGTGGCCCAGTACGAGCTGGACCCGGCCACCCGCTACCCCACCCTGAACCTCCGGGCTGTGACTCCCCATCAGGTCAGACCCCCTGGCACCCACCAGATGTGCCGCCCGGGCCTGCCCCGTCACTGCCCCCCGGGCTGGGGTGGGGGATCAGGCAGCCTTGAGACCTGAAAGGGGCCGCCCTAGGTGCAAGACTTGTATGACGTGATGGCCAAGGAGCCTGGGAGGAGACCCAGCGACAAGCCGGACGCAGGGAAGCCAGCCACAGGTGAGCAGACCTCCCTCCCCCTCCCACACGGAGCCCCGTGCCCGTGCCTGGGGTCTGGGCTCCCTTGGAGTCAGGGCCGTCGGGCGCGGCGCAGCCTCCTCTCTCGGCCCGCAGGCACCCAGGAGGAGCTGCTGCGCTGGTGCCGGGAGCAGACGGCGGGGTACCCGGGTGTCCACGTCACCGACCTGTCCTCCTCCTGGGCCGACGGACGGGCTTTGTGCGCCTTGGTGCACCGGCTGCGGCCTGGCTTGCTGTGAGTTGCTCCCTGGCTCAAGGGGACCCTGGCACCCCGCACCTCCTTCCTGCCCGTCCCTCCCGCGGCCTCAGGCACTGTGGCCTTGGGGGGAAGCACTGTGGACGGGGGCTAGTGCCCCCACATGCTGGGGTCCTTCTGCCCAAGCCCCGCACCCCCACACCCCCCCCCCCCGAGTCTCGTGAGTCACATGCACCCAGCAGGGAGGTTTGTGTGTAGTGGCAGCCCCCGAGGCCACCAGGTGGGTGGGGGCGGGGGGTGCTCCAGGGCAGAGAACCCCTCATGCCCTGTGCTCCCTTTGTGCCCCACCAGCCCCTGCCTGTGCTCCCGGCCTCACCCCGTTGATGGGGTCAGGTTCTGGTCCTTTCCTGACTCCTGTCCCTGGCGTCCCTCAGGGAACCAGCAGAGCTGCGAGGGGTGGGGGCCCTGGAAGCGACAGCTTGGGCGCTCAAGGTGGCAGAGCACGAGCTGGGCATCCCGCCCGTGCTGTCCGCAAAGGCGGTGGTGGCAGGGAGCGACCCGCTGGGTCTCATCGCCTACCTCAGCCACTTCCACAGCACCTTCAAGAACACGGCCCACGGCCCGGGGGGCCCGGAGGGTAGGTGGGGGGACGCGGGCCTCGGGGGCCGGGTATCCAGGGCTGGGCCGGAGCCGCTGCAGGGGCTGTGCGGACTCGCCCTCCACCCTGGCACCCCTCCCCTTGCAGGCCCCGCCCGCCAGGGCTTTCCCGGGACCTCCAGCGCCGTGCTGTTCCTTGGCAAGCTGCAGAGGACCCTGCAGCGGCCCCGGGCCCAGGTGCGGTGGCTGGGCAGGGCCAGAGCGGGCTGGGGCGTTCCTAGGGGGGTCCCTGGGGTGATGGAGGGGCTGGGGCTCAGAGCCATGCTGAGTGTAGGACGTGTTGCAGGAAAACAGGGAGGATACTGGTGGCAAGAAGCCGCGCCTGGAGGTAAATGCATGTGGGGGCTGCTGAGCCCCCCCCCCCCAC
This sequence comes from Canis lupus baileyi, assembly GCF_048164855.1. Lineage (NCBI taxonomy): Eukaryota > Metazoa > Chordata > Mammalia > Carnivora > Canidae > Canis > Canis lupus. The sequence continues at coordinate 6,147,365 of NC_132844.1, forward strand.
CCCCCGCTCTGTTCCCTGGGTACCACGCGTCCCATAACCTTCCTGTCCAGCTGCCCTTCCTGGCTCACTTCTCTTCCAGACCTTCCTATCCCCTGCACGCAGCCACTCTCCAGCTCAGCCTGCCTCTCTAGCTTCCCCCCTGAACACTTGCCTCCTTAGGGAGAAGCTAAGACCCCAAGTACGGAGGAGCCACCTGTCCCAGAGTCTGGTGTACCCCCGACACCCCCATCCCAACACCAGGAGGTGAGAGAGGGGGCCCTGTCGGCGGACAGAGGCCCGGGGAGGGCAGGAAGGGGTGTTGCAAGGATAAGGAAGACCTTGGCAGCTGGCCTGGACCCCTGCTGACCCTGTGGTCTGGGGGTCGGTGCAGGCCGGCGCTGGGGACCTGTGCGCACTTTGTGGGGAGCACCTCTACATCCTGGAGCGCCTCTGTGCCGACGGCCGTTTCTTTCATCGGAGCTGCTTCCGCTGCCACACCTGTGAGGCCACGCTGTGGCCAGGTGGCTACCGGCAGCACCCAGAAGATGGTAAGCGGGCCCGGCCGGGGGTGAGGAGCTTGCAACTGGAGGGAAGCTGGGTGCAAGGAGGCAACAAACCCAAGAGGGCACTTTCTTCCCCTGAGTTCAAGGTCTTCTCCATCCTATCCAAGTCCCCGAATGTGGGGTTCTAAGGAAGCAGGAGGCCACCAGAAATTCACCTGTAAATCGAGTCCTGTCCCCCCTGCCCTGAGAAACTGAGTATCTGGGTGTCGGGCTGCGCACGCCTCACGTCTTCACCTCTGGTCACCCCTTCCCAGGACACTTCTACTGCCTCCAGCACCTGCCCCAGGAGGGCCCGGAAGAGGATGGCGGTGACCAAGGCCCCGGGAGTCAGGTAAGAGCTACGAGACCGCATGTTGAGGTGCAGGAAAGAGTGAAGGGGTCCCTCCACGCCCAGCGGACCTTGCCGGGGATGAGAACTGAATGTTCTCTAGAAGGAAAGCTCCACGCAGGCAGGTTTTTCTTACTTATTGACGGATCTCCGGTGTCTCCAGCGCTGCCGGCCGCCGTCGGTAGCATCAGCGGATGAATCCCAGGGCCCGCGTGGGTCGGAGGGGCGGCGTCACCCCTCGGCGGCAGGTCACTGACCAGACCGCCCGCTGGCTTTTCCAGGACCTCCCCGCGGCGGAGGAAGCGAGCATGCCCTCGGGGCCCTCGCCGGCCGTCACTCCCCCAGAGGGGACCAGAGCCGCCCCGAGCCCCGGCCAGCCCACCCAGCCCACCCGACGGCTGATCCGCCTCTCCAGCCCGGAACGCCAGCGGCTGTCCTCCCTTCAGCTCACTCCCGAGCCAGAACTGGAGCCCCCACCCAAGCCTCCCCGCAGCTGCGCCGCCTTGGCCCGCCAGGCCCTGGAGGGCAGCTTCGTGGGGTGGGGAATGCCAGTCCAGAGCCCTCAAGGTACTTGCCTTGCCCAGGTGCGCTGGGTGGTACCGGGACTCCGGAAGGGGGTGCTGGGGGACGGAAAGGGAGGCACGGGGCCCAGGCCACGTCTACCCCTCTGTTCAGTTCTTGTGGCCACGGAGGAAGAGCAGGAACAGAGTGCCTCCTCCAGCGAGGAGGAGGAGGAGGAGGCGGCAGGGGAAACCACGGCTTTGGGCTCAGACATGGAGCAGGTGAGAGGAAGAACCTGGCCTCCTGCCCGCGGAGGCCAGCACCCATCCTCTTCTTCAGCCCCTATCCAACGGCAGGGGAGGGAGGGAAGCCCTACCCCTGACTGGCCTGCCCCTGCCGTAGGCTCTGGTGACCTTGGCCAAGAACTCAGGCACCATGAGCAAGTACCCAACGTGGCAACGGACTCTGCTGCGCCGGGCTAGGGAGGAGGAGATGAAGCGGTTCTGCAAGGCCCAGGTGAGGTCTACGGGTCCGCGGTTCTGGGAGGGAGTGGTCAGCTTAAGCCTCCAGAGCTGTACCTGAGTGACCCAGAGACTCCTGGGCCTCCTGTCTCGTGCCCCTCAGGCTGTCCAGCGGCGACTACATGAGATTGAGACGGCTCTAGGGGACCTGGAGGCTGAGGGCATGAAGGTGGAGCTGGCCTTGAGGAGCCAGGGCGGTGAGTAGACAGCAGGGACGAGCTAGGACATCCCTCCGCCTCCGAGCGCTGTGTTCAGCCCCTGCAGTCCCTCAAACCACCAGACTCTGCTCCCAGCAGGCGCCACCCCTCACGGTCCCGACACCCATGACACTGGTCGGAGGCCTTCTGACCCCCCTCCCGTTCTTCCTTCCCACCAGGATCCCCAGAACAGCAAAACACCCTGTGGATGGAACAGCTGCTACAGCTTGTTCAGAAGAAAAACAGCCTGCTGGCAGAGGAGGCTGAGCTCATGATCACGTAAGGGGCAGGGCGTCGTGACCGTTGGCACATGAGCAAGACCCCAGCCGGCACCTTGGGCAGCTGTGCCTCTTCAACCCCTGCTCCCCACAGGGTGCAAGAGCTGAACCTGGAGGAGAAACAGTGGCATCTGGACCAGGAGCTCCGAGGCTACCTGAACCAGGAAGGTAGGTGGGATGTAGGGAGAGCATCTGGGGCTGGTGTCTACACAGCCTCAGTACTTAAAAGATACTGACCCAGCAACACAGTCCTCTACTGTGAGTGCCTACGAGGAGTTCTAGGAGGGAGCCAGAGAACAGGCTCCAGGCCCCTGCTCTGCCCCGACGTCCGTCAGGCCTGCACAGCTGGGCTGGTGTTAAGATTGCTTACTTTACAAACAGTGCTGCTGCGGGGTGCCTGGCTGCTCCGGGGAAGAGCAGGCAACTCGATCTCGAGGTTGTGAGTTCAAGCCCCACACTGGGTGTAGAGATTACCTATGTTATCATATGTATGTGTTATATATATGATGTATAGATCAATGCATCCAAAATAAAATAAAAACGGTGCTGCTGCTCAACAGTGCTAACCAACCACTGGCGTGGGCAGGCCCAATTTTGGGTATGAGTAAACAAAGCCACGTGGGCTGGGACTGGGCTGCACCCTTCCTGCCTCCCTGCCGGGTTACCGTCCTTTAAGCTTTGTCGTCCATCATCTTCAGGAGCCCTAAAGACCCCTGCCGATCGGCAGGCTGAGGAGCAGCTCCTGAAGAAGCTGCTGGATGTGGTGAACCAGCGAGATACACTTATCCGCTTCCAGGAGGAACTCAGGCTCAGTGAGCTGGCCTGAGCCAGGGCCCCAGGGCTAAGGGGAGGGGGCTGCTGGCCTTGTCTCTACCTGGAGGACTACCTCACCCCAGGACTGTGCCACCCTGCTGGTCCGGGCTGCCTGGGAGGGGGCCTCACTGTTTACAATAAAAGTATTTCTGACACAGACAGGGCTTGGGCTGCCTGTGCATGTGGGCAGTAGGGTGGGCAGGGAGGGCAGATGTGTGGGAGCCCGACGATCTGTATTAGGACAGTCTGATGACAGTCATGACAAACCCTGGCCCCTCTACAAGGAAAAGGCAGAGCCACAAAAGTGTCAAGCTTTATTGTTCCTCAGCTCCGTCCCCCTCCTGCTGCCCCAGGAGCAGGGCTGGCTGAGACTCCAGGCCCAGATCCTGAGCCTCCCTTGCCCTTCCCAGCACGTGCTGGAGCTCAGCGCGAGCCCTTGATAAGCCCTTGGCCTCCTGCATGTGGAAGAGGTAGACTGCACCCGCCCCCAGCAGCACTCCCACGCTGGGGGTCCAGAGGAGTATGGCAACTTCCCTGACCCCTCCTCCAGCTGCCAAGGCACACAGCAGTGCCAGCAGAAGCAGCCCTAGGCCAATCACGTAACCAGCGAAGGTGGCCCACCACCGAGCTTGAGCCACGCCCAGGTCCAGCTCTGTCCAGGCCTCCTTTAATACGCTGATCAACCTCGACCTTTCTGCTGGTCCTAAAACAAAGGCAGGGCAGTGGGTCAGGATGGAGGGGCTGCTTTGTGGGGTGGGACCCAGGGAACGGGTGGGGGTGACCTACCCTGAGTAGGGTCGGGGGTGTGCTGCGGGGGGCTGTGTCTCACACACAGAGTAGCCATCAGGGCTTCGTGATCAGAGAGGGGGGTGCCACTGTGAGGATCGTGGCCTGTAGTGGTCCTAAGAGTCTTACAGGAGATGTAGAACCCAGAAACCGCCTAGGAAAAGTAAGGGCCAGAGAGAAACCTCTTTGAGGGCCTCTCCCCGTTGCCTAGCCGTCGGTGATGATGAGACTGGGCCTGCTGGACAGAAGGTCGGCACAAGTTGGGTCAAGACACACACGGGATCCCTGGGTGGCTCAGCGGTTCAGTGCCTGCCTTTGGCCCAGGGTGTGAGCCTGGAGTCCCAGGATCGAGTCCCACATTGGGGTCCCGGCATAGAGCCTGCTTCTCCCTCTGCCTGTGTCTATGCCCCTCCCTCTCCCTCTATCATGAATAAATAAATAAAATCTTAAAAAAGAAAGACACAGGGGTTAACGACACCCCGAGGGGACAGGCCTGACCTTATACAGCACATAGTCAATGCGGATGCCAAAGGGAAATGGCTCCAGCTCCCGCTGGCTGACGTAGCAGTTCTCAGGTACCATCGTGCAGCCTTCTTCAGAGCCCTGGGTGAAGAGGTGCCTCATGCTAGGACGGGCCGGGGAGAGAAGCTGCGGATGCAGACGTGGGAACCACCAGGCGGCGGGTCCTCCTCACCTTGAAGTCCCGGGTCTCGTGGTAGGCATCATGCAGGCCCGTGCACTCCTTCAGCAGGCGGCAGCCCAGGTCCTTCGGGTGCAGGTTGAGGTCCCCACACAGCAGAACCACGTCGGCCTTCTTGGATGTGTGGCTGGGGAAACCGCGTGGGTGAGGCGGGGCTTCTTCCCTGCCGGCTCCGCCCCCCTGCAAGCGGCGCCCCGGCCGCCCCTCAAGCCCCCTCAAGCCCGGGCCCCATCCCACTTCCCCTGTCAGGCCCAGGCTCACACACTGGATGAACTGGGCCAGTTCCCAAGCTTGGGCCACGCGGTGTGTGAGGTAGACGTCCTTCTGGCGATTGTACTCGGCATGGAGCTGAGCAAGACAGGGGAGGTCAGCAGGGCAGACGACGCTCCCTGACGCTCTCCATCGCGCTGTGCCCGTCGCTCGGCGTGATACTTGGTTATAACCAGGGCGGCTCCGGCCTCGCGACCCAGGCCCGAGGTCGGCCGCCCCCGCCCCCGCCCCCCGCCCCGTCCCAGCACCGCCGCCGGGCCCAGGCGCGCCGGCCTCACTCACGTGGGTCACGTAGGCGTTGAGCACCAGTCCGCTCAGGTGCAGCACCAGCAGCCCCACGGCCTTCCCGCAGAACCAGTCTCCATGGTGGATCTGGGGCGGGAGAGGACGCGCCGGTGCTGCGGCCCCGCCCCCGCCCAGGCCCCGCAGCCCGAGGCGGGGCCCCCGGGCTAAGGCTCACCATGTAGGGGTACCCATTGAGGGTGTAGACGTGCTGCGTGAATTCCTGGATCGGATGCTTGGAGAACACGCACAGACCGCTGCCAATGACGCCGCTGCGAACCGAGTCCCGACGCATAGCCAGCAAGGCCGGAAGCGAACGGCCGCCTCTCCCCCGCCCCCCCCGCGCCTCCCCTCAGCCGGCCGCCGGGGCGCGTCGGCGGCGGGCGGGCTCGAGGCAGCGGCCCCGGGGCGCACGGGCTGCCGGGAGCGCGCTCCGGGCCGGGGGGCTCCTCACCTCCGGAAGTAGTGCGCGGCGGGGTAGGCGGGCAGCAGCTTCTGCCTCAGGCGCTGGAAGTCCTGCTCGCTCCACACCTGAGGGGAGGTGGCGGACGCCTGCCTGCGGCCGTCCCGGCGGGCTCCCCCCCGCGGGCTCCCCCCGCGCCCCCGGGCCCCCGCCCACCTCCTCCAGCAGGGCCAGGTCGAAGCTCTCCATGTTCAGAAGGTCTCCCAGGCGCTTCATGCGGTCGCCGCGGTGCTTGCTGAGGTAGGGGATGCCCCTGGGGACGAGGAGGGCGGGGCGGCGGCGGCTGCAGCGGCTGCAGCGGCTCCGCGGCGGCGGGGAGCGCCCCCCAGGCCGCGGCCCCGGCCCACCCCGCGGGCGCCCTCACCAGCAGTTGAGGTTAAAGATCCTGAGGCGCAGGGAGAAGTTGGGCTTCATGGCGGGCGGGCTCCGGGGCCGCGGGGCGGCCGGCGCGCACAGGTGGTCGGGCCCGCCCCGCGCTCCCCGGAAGGCGGCGGCCGGGCCCCGCGCTCCCCCGGCGGCCGCCCCCCCGCGCGGAGAGGGCGGCGGCGGCGGCGGGCGCTCCCGGGAGGCGAGGGCCGCGCGCGGTCCCCGTCCCCGTCCCCGTCCGCGGAGGCGCTGTCCCCGGCCACCGGCGCCCCCTCGTGCCCCCGGCTTCCGGGATCCGGCAACAGGCGCGAAGTGGAGCGAAGCCCCGGCCTGGCTGCCCGCCCCGCCCCCTCCCGGCGTCCCTCCTCCCGCGGGCGGCGGGGGCGGGGGCGGGGGCGGGGCCGCGCGGTTGCCCTGGCGACGCGCAGCGTTTGTGCCCCGAGCGGGCCCCGCGCCGCCATGGCCAGCCCGCCGCCGTGCCTGCCGAGGTCGGCCCCGTGCCGCTCGCCGCCGCCGCCCGAGCCGCCGCTGCGGGTGAAGGTCGTGGGGCTCTTCACGAGCTCCAGCTTCCAGAGGGCGAAGAGCGCCGCTGAGGTAACCGCGGGAGCTGCCCTCGTGCGGGCGGCCCGGCCTCGCGCCCCCTGGCGACGGGGGCCGACGTTCCGGGGGGCGGGGGGGAGCGTCCCGGCCGCTCGGTGCCGGCTCCGTGCCCCCCTCCGAGCGGGGCCACCTTTAAAGGGAGGTCGGGGCAGCCCGGGTGGCGCCGCAGTTGAGCGCCGCCTTCGGCCCAGGGCGTGACCCCGGGGTCCCGGGATCGAGTCCCGCGTCGGGCTCCCTGCGTGGAGCCTGCTCCTCCCTGTGCCTGGGTCTCTGCTTCTCTCTCTCTCTGGGTCTCTCACGAATAAATAAATAAATAAATAAAATCTTTAAAGGGAGGTCGGCGCGAGGGAGGGTTCAGGAATCTTGCTGGGCGACGGAGGGCAGCCCTCCCCTCTAGGTACCCACATGCTTCCATCTCCACAGTAATTTTTACTTGGCGTTATGGGTTTTTAAAAATTCGTGGAAAAATGTTTAGGAAGAAGTGGTAACGCGTGACTACGGGTTTCTGTTTGCTTTCTGTTTTGCCACGAACTCCCTCCCCAAGTGTTTTTTTCGGCAACTTCATTTGGGAAGTTCTTTTGGGATTTTTTTTCCCCTCATCTTTACATTTTCTCTAGCATTTACTGCATTCCAGTCGAATCAGGTGCTTAATGGAATTTCTCAACAAATGACCCTCAAGTGCTTTGGAGAATCCAAGTATTTCTTTGTAAGCACACAGAACGATATAAAAAGGAAAAAAAAAAAAAAAAAAACAAAACACTTGAAGCAGCTGGAAGAATGTGGCCAGATCAGCAATGGTGCACTGCACATACTATCCAAATGCAGGAGAAATGCAGAACTGGGCACATCTTTGGGGTTTGCTCCAGGAATGCTACTGTTAAGGTGATGCCGAATCCCACCAGTCTGCAGGACCATGCCGTGTCCGTGTTTGAATCTCCCGAAGTATCCAGCTGGATACCGGACACCAAATGTTCTCAAACAAGAAATCTTAAGCAATTCCTGCTTTCTTGCCTGCTCTAAGCCCACAGAGTTTAAGTTTATATCAAATTGTTTGATATAATCCATGATATCAATACAATTGAGTTTGTAATTATATCAAATCAAGCAATAGTAACTGTCGACCTTAAAACAGCCAATTATTTTACCAGCAAAATGGGTTTGATAATAGCACCCAAATTGCAATTTGGGATGTAGCAACGATGGCAAACCAAAGGCAATCTGGGAGATCAAAGGGCAGGAACATTATAGAGAAAAGGAAGAAGCTGGGAGGGGCTGCTTGGGAGGAAAGCCCCTGGATAGAGAGAGAGAGAGAGAGAGAGAGTTCAGGGTAGTGATGGTTTCTCAGTGAGTCATGATCTTACTGGCTGCGCTTGTTGCTGAGCAAGGCAACATTCTCTCTTCCTTCGGGCTGGAGGAGTAAAATACTTACTGCTCCTGGGAATGCAGGTTTGTCTCCTCCTGACCTACTGGGACTACAGTTGCCAAGTGGTGGTGGTAAGGCTGAGCACTCCCCCTTCTGGCTTCCCCGCTCCATTGTCAGCGAGGTTCCCTTTATCCAGTTTCATGTAACTGATTTGTGAAATAGGTGTTTACATCAGGAAGAAGAGAACACGACACAGGTCTGTGAAAACGATACATGGATCATCAAAATAGGTAGACATCGTGGGCTGTTAGCTGGACTGATGGGATCTATAGTTTATGGCTCAAGTTGTAGTTCATGATTTTTTTTTTTTAAGATTTTATTCCTGAGAGACCCAGAGAAAGAGAGGTAGAGACACAGGCAGAGGGAGAAGCAAGCTCCACACAGGGAGCCCAATGCGGGACTCGATCCCGGGACTCCAGAACCACGCTCTGAGCTGAAGGCAGGTGCTAAACCGAGCCCCCCAGGAATCCCAAGTAGTTCATGAATTTGAGGAATTTTTTCCCCTTGTTTTTCTTTAGCTCCTTTCCTGAGGGCATGTTTTCTGTGCCTGCTCTACACTATAGAGAAGGTGTTGGCAATTTTTTTTCTGGAAAGCCTCGATATTAAATTATTAGGCCTTCAGGGCCCTAGGCTCTTAGACCACTAGGCTGTGTCCTTGAACAAAAGCAGCCACAGACCGTATGTAAATGATGGTGGTTTCCCAATTATGGATACTGAAATTTGAGTTGCATATAATTTCACATGGCACGAAATATGATTTTTTTTCAACTGCTTAAAATCTAAAAATTCTTCTTAGCTTTCAAGTCTTACAAAAACAGGCAGATTTGGTCAGCTGGGTCAGTTTGCCAGCCCCTGTGGTAGAGGATACTAAGTCAAGAAAACTATGTCTTTGATATATGTTAATTTTCCTTTTCTTAAGCTTTTGCCTACTGTAGCCTTATTTGAATATGAAACCCTATCAGTGTAAACTTAGTTCTACCATAATAAAGGATCTTTGAGTCATTTCTCAACATGACCGTTTGAGTGAGCAATCCTGAACACCTAATTTACTGTCAGAGATTTAGGTTTGTAAGACGTATTACACAGATTCTAATTTGGATGTAGTCCATTCTAGACACTAAATTATGCAGAAAGTATGATGAAGTATGCTTAATTTGAAAATCGTTGGGCTTATTAGTTATTCCAGATGGCCCTCCAGTTAGAAACACCATTGCCTCAAATTGAGCACAGACCCTGGAACTGGGACAAAGGAACATGATTATTTGTTGGTTGGGCAGGAGTCTAAGGAAGTAACCCAACTGCCATTGCCCACCTCGGCTCCCCCTGATCCCAAGAGCAGGATATGCTCAGGCCCTGGCTTTGGCTTTCTCCCCCTTGGAATATCCACCCCTGATGAAGCATGCCAGGCCAGTGTCCTCTCTTAGACCACAGCCGGTCCTCTAGGCACTGTCGCTAGTGGAGAAAGTGTGGGGCACAGCAGCCAGCTGTCATTCTTCCCTGTTGGACAGATGTGCTCCTTAGCCCCACTCAGAAAGGTGAGGCCTCACTGCTAGTGCCTCATCTGCCTTCTCTTGCTTGACCAGGAGACAAGATGCAACATATCAGGAAACAAAAATTTTTTTTAAAGATTTTATTTATTTATTCATGAGAGAGAGACAAAGACATGGGCAGAGGGAGAAGCAGGCTCCATGCAGGGAGCCTAATGCAGGACTGGATCCCCAGACCTGAGATCAGCGCCCTGCCCTTTTTTTTTTTTTTTTAAGAATTCTATTTATTTATTCATGAGAGAGACACACACACACAGAGAGGCAGAGACACAGGCAGAGGGAGAGGGAGAAGCAGGCTCCATGCAGGAAGCCCGACGTGGTACTCGATCCCGGGTCTCCAGGATCACACCCCGGGCGTCAGGCGGTGCTAAACCGCTGCGCCACCGGGGCTGCCCCCCCGCCCTTTTTTTGACAGGGATTATTAACCAGTAAGAATTTTCTCTGATTCATATAGACAAAATAATATATGTTAAACGAAAACACGCTCAATATCTAAACCTAAACATATTTATCATTTACTTCACTTTTTCCCAAAGGGTGTCTTTTGGGCATTCTCCACATGTCAATGAATTAAATTAACATTTATTTTAGTTAAAAGTATCTGTAGAAGGAGGTGGGTGGGGGGATGGGTTAAACGGGATGGGGATTAAGGAGGGCATTTGTCCTGATGTGTACCAGGTGATATATGGAATTGTTGAATCACTATATTGTACACCTGAAACTAATAAAACACTGCAGTTAAAAAAATAAAGTAACATCTTCTTTTCATTAAAAAAAAAAAAGTATCTGTAGGTCCACTGAGGCTTAGTAAGTTTAATTTACGGAAAAACTGGTCCTTAAAAAACACGGCAAATCACAAGACTTTGGCATAAACTCATTTATTTGTTCATTTGCTCATTCCTGTGCTATGTTGGATGGTCCATTGTGTGCCAGATGTTGAAGCCAGAGGGAGTATGGGAAAACTAGGATATAGTCTTGGTCCCCAGTGTGAGGTAAACACCGGGGTCTCTGGGAGCAAGCAGGGGGCATTAAGCCAAATTGTGTGGCCTGGGTGTGCACTGTATAAAACCCTCCTGAAGTCCCCATAAAAATTGGGGGAAATGATTTCTACTTTAAAGGAGAATGTACTCTAAAATAATTATTCTGTCTTGAAATCTAGAGTCTGAAGAGTAATTATCCATCCAAATTTGAAGATCCTATAATAGTTCCTCTTCAAGAATTTGCATGGGATCAATATCTACAGGAGAAAAAAAGGGTAAAGGCTATTCGGGGTATGGGAAATGAGTAAAGTTTTGTCTCAATTATTTATCTATGCATTGTTTTGGAAAAACTGGAGCAGTGATTTTAGAGCAACTAGATTTGGTTTCTCTAAATTATCCACTTTTCCTAAATCATTTCAATCACTTTACCAGGCTGATTTTAAGAAAAACATTTACATTTGGAAGACTTGATTAGAGAGGTAAGTTTTAAATTCTCAGTGCTGCTATTTCCCTTGCTGATGGCTAGCCCGCTCTCCCCGCACACTGCTTACTCATACTTCCTGTGACCCCTTGACACTCAGAGTCCTTAGCCTGGAAGGGTTGGGTGGTGTATAGCACAGATACAGTGGGGGGCTTGTGTGTGGGGTGGTGGTGGGGGTTGTGGGGATGGGAGGGACCTGTGGCCTAGGGAGCTCTGATGACAGGCACCAAGTTCCCACAGGGCAGCCTTGTCCTAATTAAAGCTTCCTCTCTGCCTTCTCCCCACTAACACTGCTCTTGGAAAACCCCAGGCCCCAGGGCTAGCAGAGCTTGCCTTAGGGACAACAGATAGGTTTCCTCTCGGGTGCCAGCCCCGATCTAGGGTTCTAGGTGCTGCCTAGGTGCTGTGATACTAAGAGTTCTAAGGTGGCATCCTGGCTCAGCAATACCTCATGTTGGGGTGAGGCTGGAATGGGTACACTTCCTGCTTGCCATCCCTGGCCCAGAACCGTAAAGTCCCCGTCCTGGTTTCCCTGCCCCACCACATGTCCCCCGTGACTGATGAAATCCCATGTCCCCTGACCAGAGCAGTGGCTGCACGAGGACATCCTGTGATCCTGTGGTTATCACACAGTGTTGCTGGATGACACCACTGCACTGTAGTCACACGAATGCTGCAAGACTGAGTCCAGGATACATTTGTTAAGTCTCATACCATTCTCATGGCCATGATACATTTTCACTGGCATTCAGACAGAATGGTAGCAAACACCTATGTACGTGTTCATCATATGCTAGATGGTGTATATATGTATAGATTATGGTAATTATGCATATATTAACTCCAGTCCTTACAACAACGAGGGTGACCAGTGGTCCTGCTTTGCCTGGTTCTGAGGAGTTTCCTGTGAGCAGCAATTTCAGTGCTAAACCTCGGATAATCCTAGACAAACTGGGGCAGCTGGTCAGGACACTTGGATACCTTAACATAAAATACATCTTTCTTAATTTTTGGTCACCAAACTTCTTACACTGCCTACCAGGAGAGCCATGAGCTCATGCTTTGTGGTCTGTACCCAATTCCTCCTAAAGATTCCCACTGTATTAAAGATTAGTGTGGATTCCATTCTGCAGTTTCCCACCATTTCAGCCTGGGTTACTGACCTTGGGATGGTTCGTGTTCTCTTCCTTTCACTTTTCTCCTAAGACCTGAATGAGGCTTAGGTAATCACAGCTGTTTCTTTCCACCCATTCTTTATTCCCTATCCTCCCTTTCTTCCTTTTCCCACCTTCATTTCTTGGACACTTGTCACCTTATCCTTGTTTCAGGCCAGTTTTTGTCCTTCCTCAATGAAAGCATTATGCTTTGTGTCACATATCTTGCTTCTTAGCACATCTAAATGTTAGGTCCAGGCTGGCCTTATGCTTCAGCAGAATGTAATGCCACCCCTGAGTGGTGGCTTCTGGGCCTTTGGAAAAGCCTTTCTCTCTCTCCAAAAAAGGCAACATCTTATGACTCAGTGCTAGAAAGCCCCAGAAACCACTGGGTCCAGCCCACTATCTTGAGGTATGTGAGCAGGCCCCCTCATACCCAGAGGACACACAAAGATGAAGGATCTACAGTGTCAGCCTCCAAGTAAAGTCTACCTTCTACTGTACTCCCACGAGGTGACATAGATTTCCCATGAGGTGACATAATTATCCACATTAACCATACCTGGGCTAAATAAATATCCCTTTTTAAAGTTTTCCATTCTATAAAATGTGATAACTAACACTGATAAATGTAAACAGTTTAGGGACTCTTGACCTACAGGCTCTATCAGTGATTTATATAGTTCAGCATGAACAAGTTTATTGTTTTCCTCGAGCCAGGTTTTGATATGGGCGTCGAAATGGGAAATGAAATCTGGGAGAAGAGCTGGGTGTGCAGCAAATAAGGCAAGCCACTCCCCAAACCAGCATTTCCCCATCAGCATGCCCTCGGATGTTGTTAGACACGCAAATTCTCAAGCCCCATTCTGGAATCAAAAACCCGGGTGGGGCTCAGGAATCTATAATTCTGCTTGCCTCCTAAAATTTGAGAACTGCTGTCCCAGATTATTCATGCTTTTGCCAGGACTGGCACCAGACCATAATAAACCAGATCTCTTCTGAGGGGCATTACTCATGGCCATACACTGGGATTTAGGAGGTTGACTGTTAGTATTTGGAGAAACACACTCATGCACTTCATCTTCAGGGGCTTAGGACCGAAAGATGTGGACAAAGGTGAGTTTTTGCCCTTCCTGCACCTGGGGTCCGTCAGAAGGCCCGCCGGCCCCCAGGAGGTATTTCCTTTCCCTGACCCTACCCCCTCAAAAAAGCATTCTTTCCATCCTTGGCACTGAAAACCATGTTATTACTCAGAACCCCTAGCCTTTCCAAGCATACACACAGTAAAACGTACTTCAGAAATGAAACCAGAGACTGCATTTTGTTTTCAGGTTCACACAGATGCTACGCACACAGATTTTTATTACCAGATCACTATTTTCAATCACTGTACTATTTTTAATATTACTTTTAGGTCATTCTGCTTTCAGTGATGTCAGATTCTTTAAAATGTTCTTGAATTCTGTTTGAAAGCAAAATTCTAAAAGATGGCAAAAAGTCTGTTTTGTTTTGCTTTTAAAGATTTGGTTAGAGTCTATCCCAAGCTGTGGCTTGTGGGTTTGGCAAGGTCGGTTTTATCCCCTCCCAACAATACATTTTTTTTTTTTTTTTATCCTTTTCCTCTATAGGAGTTCAAGAATGAAATTTGGGAATATTCTTCCTATGTGATGTGTTTTGTTAACGATCAGCTCCTGGGTGACGCAGCTGATCTTCAGAAATGGGCTCACAAGATGTGGGATATAGTTGACGTTAAGCCCCCTGAACTATATGAGGCGCTTACTGTGGATTATTCTGCTAAATACTTAAGAGATACCAAGGCAAGTTTCACTAACTGTTAATGACAATAGTGGAATCTTTGATCATTTATATTGATTCAGCATTAATTACTGATCTCCTAACAAAGGAATATAAACAGTGGAAGACTAGTATTTAAGTTAAAGATTACATATAATACTGCAGGTTTTGGCTGAACAGTGTGTAAAGCAAGGATACCTCACAGCAGGCACACTACACAGGAGGAAAGCATCTCTGCTCAAACCTTTCTACTCCCCTTAGAGATATGCATTAATTATTTTAAGACCTAAAGACGCCTCCTCCTGCTCCTGTAGGTTGAGACTACTATCCACTCACGCTTAGTATGAAAAAATTTTAATTCGTACTTTCTAATGCCTTAAGTGGGAGGTGCTGCACTAAGAGAGTGGAAAGTTGAACTGAGAAGAAAGGTGACATTGTAAAGCAGGCACATAGGTGGCAAGAGCAGGACCAGACCAGCTAAGGCCCTGGGGTGGTTTCCAGTGGACAGTCATGAAGCCGGAGGTCCAGGAGAGTGAGAGACAAGACAACAGGGGGGAATGGCAATAGAGATGAAAGTACTTTGTAATTTTGCTCAGAAACTTTGTTATGCCAACAAGAACCACATGCCGCAAATCATTTCATGCTTATAGTGGCCCGTGCCCACAGAAAGACCCAGCGCTAGGATTTTTTTTTTTTTTAAGATTTTATTTATTCATGAGACAGAGAGGCAGTGACACAGGCAGAGGGAGTAGGAGGCTCCCTGCAGGGATCCCGGAACTCCGGGATCACAGCAGGAGCCCAAGGCAGACATTCAACTGCTGAGCCACCCAGGCATCCCCAGTGCTAGGATTTGAGCTGTAAAAAGGCAAAGACCTTGCTTCCTTTATCTTCATTTAACTGTTACTGCCTTGAACACAATCTGAAACGTAGTACGAGCTCAGTGAATGTCTGGTTGAATCAACCATGCAGTTGGAAAATACTAGAAACTCTGAGGGTATGCGGAGGAATGTAATGTTCACAGTAGTTAATTTCCAAAAGGACAAGAGCCTAGAAGTACATCGTGTATTCAGGGAATGGCAGGGGACACAGCAAGGAGGCCAGAATTAACAGGAAACGAGGCTGGGAAAATGAGAGTTACAGTCCCAACAATACCATGCTACCCTGATTACCTTGAGAAAAGGTATGCTTTGAAAGGATACTGGAAACCTCACAATTGACTGGAAAGTTGGGAAACCAGCTTTTGGAAAGCAGGTGGGAACCAAGGGAGGCCTGGCAGCCTGAAATGGTAGCGAGGGTCAGGTCCCAGGAATGTGCAGTTAGTATGCTGCCGTGGGTGCCTGCTGGCCCAGGCTTAGAGAATTAACTTCTCAACTGGTGTCTGCATTACTCCCTGGAGATCCAAGGCCCCCGGTGGGAGCACCTCACTAATCAGCCCAAGTCATATGCCCACACACCCTGGCTCTCAGATCGGTGAGAGGGAGAATCCGGCCCCCCCTTAATGTCTTTAGAGGGTGGTGGGTCAAGTAGGGAGTTCCCCAAATTAGAAACATCTCCAGATGTTAAGAAAGGGGAAATACCCCAAACAGATCCACTAAAGAAAAGCTGAACTTAAGTCCATTCTGAACTAAGGAGTTAGATTTTTTTCTAGAAGGAAGCTGAGCCAACAGAACTTTTTCATAAAGAGTACGACATAATCTTTGCTTTTTTGGAAGAAGTTTTAGGGCTGTACAAAAACAGGGTGGAGTGGGAAGAGCTTGGTGGCAGGGGGACCACTTGGAACACTGCCAGAATAATGTGGGCTAGAGATGATGACAGCCTGAATTAATGGCAGTGGAGAGGGAGGACCCGGATTCCAGAGAAAATCCTTACATTTTTTTGTGCAGAGGCTAGATTTTTTTCTTGCTGCAGGGACTTGTTTACTTCTGGGTTGGAATGATATATCAGACAATTCTGTTTAAATGTTTGGCTACTAAGTGACATGACCTTGTGTTGTGTTTGTTTTTTCATTAGAATTGTTATAATTATCTACTGACAACTGCACAAAGATAATATATGGACACAGAGGGAAGTTCAATGATGCCTGAAGGGACTTAACCATTTCATAAATGAATCGTGATTTCTAGCGTATCCTCTTTTTCTGCCCAAGCCTGTGAAGTTTACTATGTTGTACCTTTATAATAAAGCTAAAATATTCTTTTTTAATTCAGGACTTGTGGTACAGAAGCCGAGAGGCACAAAAAAGTCCATCATAATTATTATGGATATAGTACTTCATTCCTGGATGCCAAGTAATGTAATATTATTCCAGTCTTTTAATTAAAAAAAAAAAAAAGGCTCAAGTGATAGAAAGTAGTGACAGTGATACCGTAAAAGTGATTTCATTTATGTTTCCTAGATTCCTAGAAACAGGGCAGGGCAAGTTAGATAGCTTGTTAAATCCGATGGCATCTCTATGTTTGAGAATGGTGTCCAAGATCTGAAATGTAACCCGTTAGATGTGCTCTGCTCCTTAAATGAATGCTACCATGATAGAGACTGTGTTTTCATTTTGGATGCCTCCTTGTGAAGCTACACGAGGTCACACAAATGTTAGCTGTCTCTACCAGAAAGGATGCCAGCTGAAAACAAGAGCTGGGGGCACCTGGGAGCCGGAGAGCATGGTTGAAATAACACGAAAGCACAGCATATTCTCTTTCCCCTGGTCCCATACCTCCTATGGATATGGTCTCCTTGTTTCCCCACTCAGAAAGGACATGGCCTGGCTCTGGGTAGCTAATCTTCATGTCTGTCAAAATCCAAAACATGCGGTAACCAAATCCATGGCATTCAGGTTGGATATTTCCCAAATTTACACAGGACAGAAAATTCCCAGTCTGTTTCTTTTCCCAAAGGCACCAACCAGTGCTCCTCTCCACACCTAGCTTGCAGTGTAGGGGACATCTAGGCCATGTGATCTCTGCCTGGTGTTACATGTTAAGGTTATTCAAAGCTTGGCTAATAAAGGGTTTTTAAAAAGTATGTTATTCAAATAGGTTGTAAAGACTTGATATAAGAAAATGAAACAAACTTTTCAGTCTTTTATTTATTTATTTTTTCTTTTCAGTCTTTTAAATTTGCTGTTACATTATCCACTGTTAATGCTTTCAAAATCTTATCACTGAAAACATTATTCTCCTGTATTTTGGGTAACTTCTAAAACTATCTTCCAAAAATAAAAAAATAAAATAAATAAAACTCTCTTCCAAGATACTGACCTGCATTATCTTTTTTTCCCTATTTTAATAGCATGATTTTGTGTTCTTGGACATTTCTATTGATTTTCATCCAATTGGAAGACTGATTTTTGAGGTAAGAGGTTTTTTGCTGTTCTTATTTATTTGTTATTTATTTATTTATTTATTTGATACGTGGGAAGTGGAGGTAGGAATCTGTAACTGTCAAAATATTAAATATTTAATCTTTGAATCCTTTTTATTTGTAGCTATACTCTGACGCATGTCCCAAAACGTGTAGAAACTTTCAGGTCTTATGCACAGGAAAAGTGGGGTATTCTCAAAGTGGCATCAAGCTACATTACGTAGGTTCAGTTATTCATCGAGTAGTACCAAATGGTTGGATACAAGGAGGAGGTAAGTTTAAAATCTTAAATACAACTTAATTATAACATCAAATCAGAATATCCCAAATGTTGTCTACCTTTGTGAAATGCACGTAGAATTAGATGTATTTAATATTAGATATTATATATGTTGAAAGGATATGTTATATGGCCAAAGGATTAAGATATTCATACTCTTTTTAGAAATGTCCTAGATTTTGAAATAAACACCCATGTTGGGCTCCATGCCCAGTGTGGAGTCTACTTAAGATTCTCTTCCTCTCCTGCTGCCCCACCCCGCTCCCTCTCTTTAAAAAAAAAAAAAAAAAAAATGCTCACCTAAAAACATAGGAGTACCTAAAAAATCCAGTGCTTTTAAGAGACATTCTAAAGGTAGGAATTTTAAAATAGAATGAATATATGGAAAACAACTTATTTCTCACCAAAGATGTTACATTGTTACAAAGTAAAAGTAAGAGCTAAAGCATTTTGATCTCCATTTTTGCTCTCTTTTCAGGTCAATCCTTTGACTTCACACAGACTAGGTCTCTCCTAACAGCGCAAAATTAAATTTTGAAGGCCTTTTGGGAAGAAGCCCATAGGGAATAATCAGACAGTAATTTAAAAATAATTGGCTTAGAGTGTAAGATTTGCTTGAACCTGATGAAATATGCAGAAGCTGAAATTAATAATGCTTAAATATTTTTCTACAATTTGGAATGTTCTGAGGCTGATGAAAAAAATGTAGATTTAATCCAAGCATTTGTATGAAAAACAACTATTTTTCCCTCAGTTTCTCCAAACTGAGATAGCACCCATAGTGTTATCTAACCTCATTATTTCCTACTTCACATACACATATGGTATGTATCTTCCTATGTCGATAAACATACACAATTTTTTAGGGTCCACCTAGTTTTTCATATTGCTGTACCAATTTACAGTTGGACCTTGAACAATAAGGAGTCTGAACTCTGGGGGTCCATTTATACACATTTTTTTTTACAGTACAGTGGTAGAAATGTATTTTCTCTTATGACGTTGTTTTTCTTTTAAATATTTATTTGAGAGAGAGAGAGAGAGAGACTGCGCATATGTGGGGTAGGGGCAGAAGGAGAGGGGGAGAGAGTCTTAAGCAGACTCCACACTGAGCGTGGAACCCCACATGGGGCTCAGTTTCATGACCCTAAGATCACGACCTGAATCAAAACCAAAAGTTAGATGCTTAACCGTCTGTGCCACACAAGTGCCCCTTCCTTATGATTTCTAAAAAACATTTTCTTTTCTCTAGCTTCCTTTATTGTAAGAATATAGCATATAATATACAAAACATTCAGACTGTTTATGTTACCAGTAAGGCTTCTAGTCAACTGTACACTATTAATAGTTAAATTGGGGCGGGGGGGGGGTAAGTCAAAAGTTATATGGGGGTTTTCAACTGTGCACGGGTTGGCATCACTAACCCCTGCATTGTTCAAAGGCCAACTGTAATTCTCCATAGGTGAACATTTAGATTGTTTTCAAGTATTTGTTGGTATAAAACCATCCTCAAGGGGGCCAGTATCAGGGTCTCCTGAAACTTAGTTTAGTGTTGACTATTGTGTGGTGGGCTCTCAGCTATGTTCTTTTTTGTTTTATTTTTGGTTTTTGGGTAGAGGTACACCTCTCCTTCCAGAGCCCCAGAGCAAGATTTGTGAAAAGTAGGTGATATTACTTGCTTGTTTACTATTTGAAATAAAAATTCCAAACAGTAAAATGCACAGATCTTGGGTCATGATTCCAAATAATGAGGCAGCAATGTTAAGGACAGTTGGGAAAAAAAAAATGCTGATTACTATGGATTCAAATCCAAACGATAAACATAAGTTGTACCACTTAGTACTTAGTATCTCTGAATCAGTTTCTTAATCATAAAATGGGGGAAATTATAATATCATAGGATGTGGTGAGGATTCAGTGACATGGTATACTGGAAGTACCAAGTTCTATAAACGTTTTCCCTTCAGATATCAGACTCCCACCAGGCTGTGGGGAGAATTTTGGAATATGGGTGCTAAATGTGGTTTTCCACTGTGCTTGAAGCTGCTTCCCAACACCACTGCTTTCCTGATGGGACCAGCGGGGCCTACATGGTCTACAATACCCCCAGCCTCCCTTCATCCTCTGACATCTCCTCTCACTCTCCTCCACACACTGGCCTACTTGCTGTTTCCTAAGAACATCAAACATACATGTGCTTGGCGTCTTTTGTTGTTTTTCTGCCTGGAACACACCCCACCCAGCTATGCCTCAGATATCCCTTGCTTCAGCCTCTAATCTGTTTTGGATTTTGGCCAAGTTCATATCAGCAAGATTTACCCGACCATCTTATTTAAAACTGCCACTTTCCTATCCACACAGGATAGTCTCTTCACTCCCTTCCCTGCTGCTTCTAGCCCCTTATTTTTATTTTTAAAATAAAATCTTTTCTTTTTTCTTTTCTTTTTTTTTTTAAGATTTTATTTATTCATAGAGACAGAGAGAGAGAGAGAGAGAGAGGCAGAGACACAGGCAGAGGGAGAAGCAGGCTCCATGCAGGGAGCCCGACGTGGGACTCGATCCAGGGTCTCCAGGATCACGCCCCGGGCTGCAGGCAGCGCTAAACCGCTGCGCCACCGGGGCTGCCCTATTTTTTCTTCATAGCACTTTTCATCACTGGAAATACTATTACTTATTTATTAGAGAGTTTGTTTAGTGTCTGTTTCTCTTCATTAGACTATAAATAAGTTCCATGAGAGTAGAGGATTTTATTTATTTTGTTCACTGAATGGTGTCTGGTATATAGTAAGTGCTTAAAAAATATCTTTGAAAGGATGAACAAATAGATAAACAGGAAACATACATTCTGCTCACTTCTAAAGCACAAAATGAAAGACGATACCAAGTCGTGAAGCCAGTTTGGTGAGATTTTCTTTTTGTGGCTCCCACAAGGCCCACTGACTTCTGAAGGAACTCATAAGACAGAGTTTAATACATTATGTCAATCATCATCAATATAATGATGGTGAAGAAGGTGGTAACGAGAAGATGTCTTCCATAAGCATGCAATGCTGCATGACCATGGCCACCAGTGAACGAGCATTATGCTCTTCCAGGCAACGCGCTAAGTGCTGTCGGTAGAACATGATTTTGTTTAATTCTCAGAATTACCTGGGATGCACTTACCATTATTCCTGCCTATACAGATGAGGAAACACCTTGGGAAAGGGAACTAACATCAAAATTAAAATCAGACTCGTCTGATTTTAAAGTCTACTACTTTAGAACCACTACTCTGCATTGTGTAGTTTGTTGCCAGAAGTACAGAAATAGTATCATATATATAAGGCTGAATTCAAGTACTGATGGAAATGGTGTCAATATAAAATATTTACCTGGGAGATGTGAAGCAAACGGCAAGAGGAATGGTGGGTGTTGGAGAGACAGGGCAAAGGAGTGTCACGAACACTGAAGTGAGTTAGTCAGTAGAAGTTGCAAACCACAGGCAGATTTGTCTGAGCAAAGCAAACTCTAGGATCTTAAGGAATTGGTGCTGGAGGACCTTCGACTTCCCCATTGCTGGATTTAGCCTTCAGCCCCTGCAGTATGCTCCTGAGAGATGCTGAGGGCCCAGGGGGATATCAGGTGGAGTAGGGTTGAAGACTGCAGGCTTAATGATTAACTTCTGAACCAGTTTGTGAATGGAATTTAAATGCTACTTGCCAGTCCTGAATAAATTCTCTCCACATGCTTGCTGTTGCATATGATTTCTTTAAAACAGTGTGCTTTTATTACAGGTAAATCACTCACACTGCGTTAAAAAGGCACAGCCTTTCAACAGAGATGTATTGTACACTGTACTGGAGGAGGGTGAATGAGAGGGGAAGAAGTAAAGAGGTGCTGATGGGGAGGCTGGGGGTGCAGAGCTTAAGACCCTTATTTCCACTGGAGTCCGCTATTTCCCTTTTGGCTGTAGATAGAGAAAAAGCAACTTGTGCATGGAGGATGTTTACAGTAGGAGCACTGCCTGAGCCTGAATATTTTTATAAGGCATATAATGCAAAATAGGACATGACAAATACTTAAAAAAAAACAACAACAACCGCCTTCTGACATTTTAAAGGAACTTCCTTTCCAAAATACTGGCTAAATAAATGAATTATCTCTCTAGGGTTCCAAGGAATGAAAATTTGGACGTTTATTCTTTTTAGTGCATCTATTTTTATTCCTTCTCTAAAAAGACCTCACGTTCCTATTTCATTCTCCCAGTTTGATCTTTCCATTTTCCCAAAAAGCAAGGTGGACTATGGGATAATTTGTGAAGCAAGCAGGATTTATATGAACATGCTTCCTTTAAATTGTGATCACAATTATAACATAATACTTCATCATTTCAAAGGTTTGGCACTATAATTTAGCCTACTTCAAAGAGTTATGATCGGGGGAAAAATGGGATCATGAATGTTAAAGTGCTTACAAAATACAAGTGAAATCATTATAGCAATATCTTAATGGTTTAGATATTAAACAATTATGTATCTTAGGTATAAGTGGAATCATAATTTAAAGCTTTTCCCCCTGACCATTACTCTACCCTTTTTTAGTCTCTAAACAAAATTCTAATGTTTGTTTATTGTTCTTTCTCAGATATAGCATATGGAAAAGGAGATGACGGAGAGTCGATTTATGGACCAACATTTGAAGGTATGTACTTTACATTCTGTCAGTCACATATCAGCTGGTAATTCAAATCTGTCAAGACTGGACAATTCATAACTCCAAATAAGATGATGTTTAGCATAATTTGTATTTGTATTTTTAAGGCTTGTAATTTGCCATGCTCGTACCCAGAATTTAGTACTTTGATAATCATCCCATTAAGACTGGTATTGGGGATCCTGGGAAGATGGGGTAGTGGTGATGGCCTAGTTTTTGAATTTTTTGAAATTCCAATATGAAAACAGATCATACAAGTAGATAGAAAAACTAAAAACCCATGGATAACATTTACAACAAAACTAGGTGACAAGGTATCTAAATGAATTCTCAATACAAACAGATGAGGACAAACTACCTACAGCCATGAAATCTGCATGGTGTCAGCATCTGTGTGGGAGAAAGCAGCACATCTGATGGCCTTGAGAATAGCACCCCAAAATGGCCAACAGTGGGTGAGTGCAAGGGCTCCCTAGTACGGTTTGAGAAGCCAGAGCAGCCTAACCTCTCTGGACTCTTAAAATTGATCTGAAAGGGTTTCCAGGACAGGTCCACAATGAGGAGGTGTTACTGTGAATGGATTCAAAGTTATGCAGAATATAAGGCAACGGTGACAAAGAAGGAATGAGGACAGACCCAAGAAATCTCAGAAAGCAAGTTGCCACGTTGTTGAACACTACATGAAAACAGCACAAGAGGGAGCCTTCTGAAATCAGAAAAGCTATCTCCCTTCTAAAGCCACACACCCTTCTAAACATCTAGGAAAACTAATTTTACATAAAAACAGGCCACAAAAAGTTTCATGGTTATCAGATGTAGTAAAAGAGAGTAAGGAGCAGAGTAACATCACTACAGATAATGAAAGTACACTAGAAAGACATGCTCACAAAACAGATTAAAACTGTACAAATCTCAGATTGAGCCAGAAGCCATTGAAAATATAAGACAGGAAAGAACTCATAAATCAGAATTAGAAAAACAGACTTGTGGTTACAGAACTAGGGAAGAATTAGCAGTAAAAGAACACTTCAGAAATAAATTAGAAGGAACATGGGTCAAATAAACATGACAGATATGTAAGTCTTAAAATAAGTCAAAGGTGGAAGGAGGGAATTTTTTTTAAACCACGAAGAAATGAAGAAAGTTAAAAAGGATTTATAAGAAAGTGACAAATAGCCAGAAAGAGAAGATCCAACATATGGACAGGCGTCCAAAGGATTAAATGAATGCAAGGGAATGAAACAAATACTAAGAACTAAGAGTGAAAACACTGTCCTGAATTTAAAAAGGACTTGATGGGGCAGCCCCATTGGCTCAGTGGTTTAGCGCCTGCCTTCAGCCCAGGGTGTGATCCTAGAGACCCAGGATTGAGTCCCAAGTCGGGCTCCCTGCATGGAGCCTGCTTCTCCCTCTGCCTGTGTCTCTGCCTCACTCTCTCTTGGTGTCTCTCATGAATAAATAAATAAAATATTTTAAAAATAAAATAAAATAAAAAGTACTTGATGTTCTAGTTTTGTTTTTCATGGTGGTTACACAGCTACACACAATTGTCAAAATGCATCAAACTGAACATTTACAATAAATGCGTATTATCATATATTTATATCTCAAGTAAAAATATATGTATAAAAACCTTACACTTATTGAAAGAGAAAAATGCCATTTGATAAGATTAAACCAGGGCAACCAACACTAAGACATATTTTAGCAGCATTATTGGACAGTTAAGAAAAAGTAAAATTTCTTTGGCCAGTAGGCAAAAAGAACAAGTGATTTATAAGGGAAAGAAAAGTAGGTTATCATCGTATTCTCTGACATCATATTATCATGCCACAAGAAGATGGACTAATACATTTAAGATGCTCAAGGAAAGGAAACGTGAGCTAATAATTTTTTTTGTTTGTGAGCTAAGAATACATATATTTTACATTTACAATACATTTCTCATTTCTCATATATTTTTTAAAGATTTTATTTATTTAGTCATAAGAGGCAGAGAGAGAGAGAGAGAGAGAGAGAGAGAGAGAGAAGCAGAGACACAGGCAGAGGGAGAAGCAAGCTCCATGCAGGGATCCCAAGTCTCTAGGAACACACCCTGGGCTGAAGGCAGTACCAAACCGCTGAGCCACCCGGGCTACCCATGAGCTAAGAATTTTTATATTCAGCCAAACTCAATCAGAATTATGAGGGGCACACAGACTTTTCAATATGGAAAACTTTAGGGAATAATGTTGCCACAGGCCCTTCTTGATCCTGAGGAATTTCACACAAATTATGAGAGAGACCTTGACATAAGGACTGGTGATAAGCAGTAATCACAGAATGACTTGCGAAACTAAAATTTAACGAGGGATAAAGTGTGAGAGTATGATATGTAATGACTCTGTCTTTAGCCTGCCTCTTTAAAACTGGAAGAAAATAGGGAGAATATATGCAAAAACTTTTAACTATTTTCAGTAGTGATAGTACTAATATTGTTATTTTGAGACTGTTGTATATGTAATATGGAAAAAGTAATTATAGGATATTCTAAATTCATTTTATGTGTCCTTGAGAATCATGATTTTCAATGCAGAAAGAAGGGAGATACAAATGAAATATGACAGAGGCTAATAAGTAAAATATCCTGTATTGGATATATCAGTTTAAACTCACAAAGTATCATACCTACATATATAGCTCTATCCACTGATTTGGTCTACAACAACCAACCTAGTGGCATCACACACTCCTAGCGTTAAGATTGTTGTTCTGAAATCTCATTTCTCATTTAAAGATACCAGGGCTCCTGGGAGAAATGGCAGATTTCAGTTCCGGGACAGGAAATTACAAAATGAGCCTGGAACTTCATGTTCAGTCATGCTATTACCAGATAGCAAGAAAGCTATTAAAGATTTACCAGGGTTGGGATGCCTGGGTGGCTCAGTGATTGAGTATCTGCCTTCAGCTCAGGTCCTGATCCCAGGGTCCTGGGATTGAGTCCTGCCTCTGGCTCCCTCTCTCTCTATCTCATGAATAAATAAATAAAATCTTAAAAAAAAAAAAAAAAAAAAAAAAAAAGATTTACCAGGGTCATATCAAAGGCCTTGGGAGACAATTTGAAGGGGCTCTCACTGGCCAAAGATTTGAACTTCAAAAAGAATAGTAACCACAAATAATTGAAACCCAACAAATGTTTTCAATCCATGAGTTCCTAATGACATATTATAAAATAAAGTCTAATAGCTTGTCTTTGGGGGAATGATGGGAAATAAATTATCTTAAAAACTGATAAGATTTTTTTTCCTATATGAACTGTACTATAGATAAGAGAAAATTGCTAGTTATAAAAGTATCCAATAGATAAATGAGAAGGAAATAACAAAGTTAAAATAGCACCACTTTGCTGCCCCCAGTGAAATAATGGATCTAGTATCTGCTAACTTCACAAAAACAGACACAACCAGACATTATGAGCCTTCTGTGGAAAGAATGCATCACCTAAGGGACAGAACATGAGTCTGATTAGGCCTCTGGGCCCAGCTGCCAATCTGAAGGAAATACAACCAGTTCTGACGTAATATGGTCTTAAAGATCTCTGCACTGTGCAAAATCCTGCAATAAAAGCTACAGGACTTATGACAAAAGCGAGGTACCAAAAACCCTTTCTTAGTGACACATTAAAATAAGGAGTAACCTGATGCAACAGTAATAGTTTAACATATACTTTATGGTCAAGAAACACATAAATACTATAATAGATACGGCACTCTACCTTGAAAGCTCCCTGACGTTTGTGGAGGTGGTGTGGAAAGAGCTGCGGCTAGTGAATGACTGTGAAGTGGTGGAAGGCGGGTTCTCTGAAATCGGAGGCAAGTTGTAACATCAGACATGGGTGGACGCAGCTCACAGTGCGGTGCCCTGTGGCCGATGTCGGAGGGGTGTGCACGTTCCTATGTAGTTTGCAAGGTTCGGCAGGGTTTCTACACTTACCTGGTGTTTCTCCTAGAAATTGCACATAAACTCAGGTGAGATTCATGATGCTTGGTTGTTCCCTAACTTGTCAATCAAGTTGAAACTCATTTGCCTTTTCAACACAGGTATTAGAGGCAAAAGGACAGAGAATAGAGAACCATGCCGAAGTGTCCCATGCAGGTGCAATCAGCAAACTTCTGACTGGGAGAAATTCTAGAGGTGAAATAGCTTAGGTTTATAATCAGATAAAAGTAAGTCAAGGGCCAGAGGCAGAACTTGAAGAGTAAGACTTAAAAAGGCCTAACAAGTCTTTTAAAATGGCATAGACTAAACTATATTACTTAGTAGCTACTAATATTTTATGGACTATTAACATGGTTGACCTGAAGGCTTATCAAAAACATAAACAGTTGATCAACACGTATTTTGCATGTTGTGTGTATTATATTACCATAGTCTCACAATGAAATAAGCTAAAGAAAATGTTAAAATCATAAGAGAAAATACATTTATAGTTTTATACTGTACTTATTGAGAAACCTCCATATTATGAAGTGGGGACCCCCACTCCCCTCAGATCAAAGCAGTGCTGTTCTAAGGTCAACTGTATAAGGAAACACTAAATATGAGAGCATTTAAAAATCAGAGGAGTGGTTATTTTTGAACCAGACAAGGTACTTTGGGGAAAGCTAGCCTGAGTAGGGATGGAAAGGGTGCTTCCCTTATAGTAACTAATAATAACTTTAACTATATATTAGTTTTCTTTAAAAAAAAAATTATTTATTCATGAGAGACACACACACACAGAGGCAGAGACACAGTGGCAGAGGGAGAAGCAGGCTCCATGCAAGGAGCCTGACTTGGGACTTGATCCCAGGTCTCCCAGGACCACACAATGGGCTGAAGGTGGTACTAAAACGCTAAGCCACCCAGGCTGCCCTATACATTAGTTTTCTGTGGCTTTTGTGTCTTTTTTTTAATGCAAAGAAAAGATTTTTAAAAAAGTAATATTGAACCAATACCAAAGTGAAGGGAAAAGGAAAAGCCAATTTCCTTCTACATGCATGTAGAGCCAGCTTTATCCAGTGAAACCATGCAAGTGACACCATTTATTTATTCATTCATTAATAAAACATGCAACTCTTAGGTGCCTACATGGGGCTAGGATCTCAGGAAACAAAGATGATGTGACCAAGCTTCCGGCCTCAAGGATTTTAGGTCTGGTGCAGACAGATATTTAAACAGATTAGTTACAGGCACAGGGCCAGTGGCAGTTGCAGAGGAAAAACTGAACACTGTGGGAAAAAAACCAACAGCTGCCTGGGAGAGTTGGGGGCAGTGGCCCAGAGCAACTTTGGCTGGGTCTTAAAATAAAACATACAGATGGGGAAGGGATGTTCCTGAATGCTTTCCTGATAGGCTTTATCCCTGATGAGAATCTATCCCACCTGTCCACCCCATGGCCACTGTCAGGACTCCTGTCTGGAGGCACAGTCTCAGACAACTTGGGCTTCTGCCCAGCAGGAGACATACCTGCCCCCTGGACAGCCCTGCACTTCGGGTGATTATCTCTCACTCCTATCTTTACACTCTTGGGGAGAGTTAGTCTCTGAATGGAGGTGACTGTCCTCTGGTGCCTGGCCCAGTGTGTTTAGGGAAGCCTCCATTACTCAGGATGTCTGCACCTACAGAATTAGAAATTCAGTAACCCATCAAATGAAAAGGAGAGATGCCCCAAAGGAGAGATGAGTGACTGCTTGGAACAGCAAAGGAGTTGTCCTCCGTCTTTCACACCGCCCCCGCCACCGGCCCCCTGTCACCGTGGAGGTGTATACATCGGTCAGGCGGTCCTTCCTTCACGTCTCTCTCATTGAGCCCTATGACCAAGAGCTGCAGAATTGAAACTTGGGCCTTCCTTGCCAAAAACAACTACAACCACAAAAGTCATTTTTATTAAGCTGAGCCCAGTAAATTTAAAAGAATGTAATAATTTAATTGATGATTGTTTTATAAATTGGTTAATCTTTTTTTAACTTGAAGAAAGTCTATTTTGCCATTTATATATATATATATATATACACACACACATATATTTTTTTTAATTGAAGTTCGATTTGCCAACATACAGTATAACACCCAGTGCTCATCCCGTCAAGTGCCCTCCCATTTTGCTGTTTTGAACCACTTTTTAAATTGTCTTCCCACATCCTATGCTGAATGTTAGAAACTGAATATTAGCCCTTTTTTCCTCCTTGCATAATACCCTTAATTCTTCCCACTGGCTGAGGATTGGCGACTAGGTGGTTTGGGCTGACTAGAGAAAATGTCATTTATACAAAAAGCAAAAGAAAAAAGGAATGTATTTTAAAATACTGTATTATCCTTGTTATATTAAGAAACAAGTTTCTTAATATTAGCTTGTGTCCTAATTGACAAATATAGCACTTAGTATCCATCTGTCTAATTCTTAAATCTCCTTGACTTTAAATGAAAGCATTCATTAATAAAAGGCACAGAGCCTGATGTACTGTCAGTACTAAATAACTGAAGATAGTATGGTCTGGGTAGCCATTTAAGGGCTATTTTTTTTAATTGTGAGACTTATATATGGAAAGTGCATATGTACAATTAAAACATAATTATAATGCAAACCCCCATATTACTATCCTTTCAGTCAAGAAAGAAAAACTGTCAGCATGCCAGAAGCACTCTATTTGTCCATCCTCAGCAATAACTCCTTCAGAGGTAACCACTAGCCCGACTTTTTTCCTTGCTTTTCTTGATAGTTTTACCACCCATGTATATGTCCCTAAACAATATAAATTTTGCCTATTTTTGAATTTTATGCAGATGGAATCCTACTGTAAGCATTGTGTGTCATGCTTCTTTTGTTCATCACTGCCTATGAAATTCATTCATGTTGTCTATGGCTGGAATTCTCACATTGTCACTAGCGTTCAATATTATAAATACACCCTAAGTATTTATCCACTCAAGTGTTCATGAATACTGGCTATTCATTCCTCATGTCACACACACAGTCAACATGTTTACATATAAATGTTTCATTAAAGCAACAATTAAAATATGCTAAGTAGTACACTTTCAGGTACTTTTATATAATAATAAATAGTAAATAGCTGTTATTTAAATATGACAGTAAAAATAGAACAGTTGGTTTACAAAATTGATATTGCAGGAATCAGGTCAGATTATATGGAAGTGTCCTAAACTGTTTGATTATACTTTTACCAGAGAGAATGCATGGCAGTTTTCCCAGACTTGTAGTTGCTTCCTTTATAAGCACCAGAATGAGCTCTATTTTAAACAAATTCAGAAACTACTTTTCTTCAGCACATAAATTCGGATATTTATGTCAAATAGTTACATTTTACCCGTAATGTATGTTATAAATGATGCCAGTTTTAACCAGAGAGCAGTAACTACAATTTCGTATCTTCCGTATCTTATGGTAAGTGGCAGAGGCAGGAATTCCTGAGTCACTGACAATGTAATGAGAGAGTTCTGAGCTCCTACCATAAGCTTTTAAACTTCCTTCCATGCCTCAATTAACATGACCTAAAAATAAAATTATTACTAATTACGCTATGCTAGTTTAGCCAGCACCCAAATTTTAAAATTTTTTAAATTTTTGCCAAGCAATAAAAATATGTTTTTTGTTCTTCCTACTTCAAAACATTTTTCTGTCGGTTGTCAAAATTTTTCCTTTCCATTCAGGGCTACTGATAGAGTTAAAATAGTCTAGAATAGTTAATTATCCCATTCACAGACAAAGTGGTGGGGGGCTGTGGAGAGGGTTAGTAGACTTCTGGATTAGTTTTTTTCCCTGTCCTAAAAAAATTGTGAGCCCATTAAATGTACACTTTTGTTATATAATGGAAAAGTCTTAAGCTCTGTATTTAGCACTCAGAATACACTAGGTGTTCAAAACATATTCGTCAAATGAACAAATATTGAATTAAACCTAGGATCTTCACTCTCCATCTTACTTGTGAAAGAAATTTTCTCTATTAATGTAAAAATATTATTTGGATATCTACTTTTCAGAAAAGCTTCTCTCGGAACTTTATTTAGAACACTATTATGGCACTGGTTCCCGTCTTTAAGTGAGTAATATGTTCCAGCATGGCTGGAGGTCCACTCCATTCCCCAAGTGAGCTATGAAGGAGTTTCCTACAGCCCAGTCGTAGCTGCAGCTCATGCTGAGTTTATATGGGAAAGGTCACCACAGCTTGTTATTCACAGCAAAGCCCCCCTCCCCCCCCAGAGGGATGCCTTCCAGGAGCAGGAACAGGTGGACTTTTACCCAAGGGCTTTACCTGGTGTGGCACATTCAATTCCCCTCTGCTCTGCCGTCACTGCCAGTCTTGAAGCAACAAGCCTCAGGTCCTTAAGTTCCACAGCAACATTCTGTTAAAATGATCATTCACAGAGTTATTTAATTTTTACACATTTTTTTAGGTAAACACACTTTATAAGTCAGGGGCTGCCAATACCTACATATTAACTTTAAAAGTTAATTAAGCTTTGAAAGTTTTCTTTCCTATTGCTTACAGAATTTAAATTTATCATATTATCTAAGAACAACGACAAATACGATTTTGTTAAAGCTCTGAACCTTTGCTTTGGGCAGACTTCTATGCCATGCAATTTTCAGTAACATTAATGGATTATTTCTTAATTCCCCTGAAATGAATATGGAGCATCAATGTAATTATATAAACTCATTTTTTTATAGACTCGTTTATATAAAAATGGGTCTATATGCCTTATTTGCATTCCATAAGATTTCAGAGGTTTATACTCAGTTTGTAATCTAACAAGCAAAAAGTAACTACTACAGATATGGCTTAATTACTTAGTTGGTTTAGCTCTGAAACTTAGAATACTTAGCAACTGCATTTACCAACTAAACTCAACACCCAGGAAACAATCTAGTTAGGAAATGAGTAGAAAACATAAATAGAGACTTTTCCATCCAGATGGCTCACAAACACATGAAAACACATGAAAAGATGCTCAATATCACTTATCATCGGGGAAATGCAAATCAAAACCACAATGAGGGGCCCCTGGGTGGCTCAGTCTGTTAAGCATCTGCCTTCAGCTCAAGTCATGATCTTGGGGTCCTGGGATGGGGCCCCCGGTTGGGCTCCCTGTTCTGTAGGGAGTCTGCTTCTCCCTCTCCCTCTGCTGTTCCCTCTGCTTGCACTCTCTCATGTTCTCTCTCTCAAATAAATCTTAAATCTTAACAGTTAATGTTCATATCTTTCAATTATTTCCAGAATTTTATATAGTTATTGAATGAAAACTTTAGTGGACTCCTCTTCCACCTCTTCCTTCTGTGTTTTTGAATTTGGAAGTAAATCTTACCTCATGCTAGAAACAGCACTTCCTGAAAACCGTAGCCTAATTCACCACCATACAATTCTCTGTTACCCTTACACTAGAAAAGAAAAAAAAATCAACTTTCCACAAAATCTTGGTCAATCTATATAAGGTTTAAGATGAACATTTATTTAAAGACTAGTAAAACTAAGCATGAATTCCTTTCCTTTCGTCACCAATATTTAAGGCCATATAGCCAGTTAATGTGCTATGAGGCCCTAGGAATAAAGCTAGACTGAGACAGGGTCCCTGCCTGCACACACGAGAGAAGAAAAGCCATGTAAACAGTGGCACAGTGCTATGGACTACCACAGAGGTCTGTATGAGATGCTGTGAGGGGAAGGGTCAAATCCAAAAGCCCTCTCAAAGAGGGTATTTCTAATGATCACATCGGTAGTTTGAATGAAATACTAGTGACAAAACAGCACAAGAAAACGTGCTGATCTTTCTTAGCAGTGTCCTTCCTTTGACATTATTTTTTTTTCTTTTTTTTTTCCTTTGACATTATTAATGTACTTCCTTTTACATTGTTAATTTCCTTAGCACACTTGTTTTTAGGTAATGATAAACTAAAGGTAGACAAATGTTCAAAATAGTTCTAATTAAGACCTTATAGCTTATCTTTTCTAACAGTCCAGTTGAGTGAAACATGAAACAATACAATTTAGAAATATCTTAATGACCTACTATTTACTGTCTCTTCTAGATGAAAACTTTTCAATTCCTCATAATAAAAGGGGAGTTCTTGGAATGGCCAACAAAGGCCGTCACAGCAACGGGTCACAATTCTACATCACACTGCAACCAACGCCCTATCTAGATAAAAAATATGTGGCTTTTGGGTATGTGCATTGTAAGTTTGTCTATATATAATGCTTATATACGTAAATGTGGTTTGGGGCACCTGGGTGGCTCAGTTGGTTAAGTGCCTGACTCTTGATTTTGGCTCAGTTCATGATCTCAGGGTTGTGGGATTGAGCCCCAAGTGGGGCTCCACACTCACCGTGGAGTCTGCTTGTCCCTCTTTCTCTGCTCTCACGCTCTAAAATAATAAAATCTTTTTTAAAAATGTAGTTCAAAAAGATTTGGTACATAGTTTATGAGTAACTGAAGATAGAATTTTAAAGCAAAAATAATACAAATACAGACAAACGTTTAGAACAAATATTTCATAAGAAGCTTGCTATTTATAAAAAACACATAAAGCATTAAGGCACAGCCATTGTAATGTTTTGATTATCCATCCATCCATCCATCCTTCTATCTTCAGCCTCAAGGATATTGTCATTCTTTTTTTTTTGAGGATATTGTCTTTCTTACTATGAACAATACTGTAGTGCTTCATCACAGAGATATATTTAAATGCATAAGTGAGGTGAAGCCATTAAGTACCTATTAACAATGTGAAAAGATATATGAAAACTATTCAAATTCCAAGTAACTTTTTTAACTGAACAATTTAAAATGTGGAAATAACTCAGGTAATAATTATTAAATTATTATTAGAAAATTGCTTATAGGCATGTGGACCTAAAATAGAAGATGAATGTACCCTTTATCACTCCAGTGTTTATGCCTGTGTTTGAATAGTGAAGTGAATATGAGTTGAAGCTTACTTGGCCTTCCTTGAAATGATGCAGTGTTAGAATTTTTCTTTTTTCTAAATAAGTATTCCTGATCAAAACTCTTCAGAGTGTAGGGATAGAGGGAACATTCCTCGACATCTTAAAAGCCATCTATGAAAAGCCCACAGCAAATATCATTCTCAATGGGGAAGCACTGGGAGCCTTTCCCCTAAGATCAGGAACAAGACAGGGATGTCCACTCTCACCACTGCTATTCAACATAGTACTGGAAGTCCTAGCCTCAGCAATCAGACAACAAAAAGACATTAAAGGCATTCAAATTGGCAAAGAAGAAGTCAAACTCTCCCTCTTCGCCGATGACATGATACTCTACATAGAAAACCCAAAAGTCTCCACCCCAAGATTGCTAGAACTCATACAGCAATTCGGTAGCGTGGCAGGATACAAAATCAATGCCCAGAAGTCAGTGGCATTTCTATACACTAACAATGAGACTGAAGAAAGAGAAATTAAGGAGTCAATCCCATTTACAATTGCACCCAAAAGCATAAGATACCTAGGAATAAACCTCACCAAAGATGTAAAGGATCTATACCCTCAAAACTATAGAACACTTCTGAAAGAAATTGAGGAAGACACAAAGAGATGGAAAAATATTCCATGCTCATGGATTGGCAGAATTAATATTGTGAAAATGTCAATGTTACCCAGGGCAATATACACGTTTAATGCAATCCCTATCAAAATACCATGGACTTTCTTCAGAGAGTTAGAACAAATTATTTTAAGATTTGTGTGGAATCAGAAAAGACCCCGAATAGCCAGGGGAATTTTAAAAAAGAAAACCATAGCTGGGGGCATCACAATGCCAGATTTCAGGTTGTACTACAAAGCTGTGGTCATCAAGACAGTGTGGTACTGGCACAAAAACAGACACATAGATCAGTGGAACAGAACAGAGAATCCAGAAGTGGACCCTGAACTTTATGGGCAACTAATATTCGATAAAGGAGGAAAGACTATCCATTGGAAGAAAGACAGTCTCTTCAATAAATGGTGCTGGGAAAATTGGACATCCACATGCAGAAGAATGAAACTAGACCACTCTCTTTCACCATACACAAAGATAAACTCAAAATGGATGAAAGATCTAAATGTGAGACAAGATTCCATCAAAATCCTAGAGAAGAACACAGGCAACACCCTTTCTGAACTCGGCCATAGTAACTTCTTGCAAGATACATCCACGAAGGCAAAAGAAACAAAAGCAAAAATGAACTATTGGGACTTCATCAAGATAAGAAGCTTTTGCACAGCAAAGGATACAGTCAACAAAACTCAAAGACAACCTACAGAATGGGAGAAGATATTTGCAAATGACATATCAGATAAAGGGCTAGTTTCCAAGATCTATAAAGAACTTCTTAAACTCAACACCAAAGAAACAAACAATCCAATCATGAAATGGGCAAAAGAGATGAACAGAAATCTCACAGAAGAAGACATAGACATGGCCAACATGCACATGAGAAAATGCTCTGCATCACTTGCCATCAGGGAAATACAAATCAAAACCACAATGAGATACCACCTCACACCAGTGAGAATGGGAAAAATTAACAAGGCAGGAAACAACAAATGTTGGAGAGGATGTGGAGAAAAGGGAACCCTCTTACACTGTTGGTGGGAATGTGAACTGGTGCAGCCACTCTGGAAAACTGTGTGGAGGTTCCTCAAACAGTTAAAAATATACCTGCCCTACGACCCAGCAATTGCACTGTTGGGGATTTACCCCAAAGATACAAATGCAATGAAACGCCGGGACACCTGCACCCCGATGTTTCTAACAGCAATGGCCACGATAGCCAAACTGTGGAAGGAGCCTCGGTGTCCAACGAAAGATGAATGGATAAAGAAGATGTGGTTTATGTATACAATGGAATATTACTCAGCTATTAGAAATGACAAATACCCACCATTTGCTTCAACGTGGATGGAACTGGAGGGTATTATGCTGAGTGAAGTAAGTCAGTCGGAGAAGGACAAACATTATATGTTCTCATTCATTTGGGGAATATAAATAATAGTGAAAGGGAAAATAAGGGAAGGGAGAAGAAATGTGTGGGAAATATCAGAAAGGGAGACAGAACATAAAGACTGCTAACTCTGGGAAACGAACTAGGGGTGGTAGAAGGGGAGGAGGGCGGGGGGTGGGAGTGAATGGGTGACGGGCACTGGGTGTTATTCTGTATGTTAGTAAATTGAACACCAATAAAAAAAAAAAAAAAAAAAAAAAAAAAAAAAAAAAGATTATTCCAGCCACTCCACTGGGATAATTACTTCATCCCATGAAGAAATTTCACAGTAGTTTTAATTTAAACTGCAATTATCCCTACAGTATAATGCAAGTGATATTTCTAGACTGAGAAAGCAGAAAGTGTATTTTCATCCAAAGGAAATTTCTTTAAAAAGACAATTTTATATTAATAGATGCATAACCTAAAATGATGTGTTGTCTTCTATTTTCCCTGATCCTAATAAACCGTATTTTGATTTTGAAAATGCATTCTTCAATTATTTTAAGATCCAAATAACACACAATTTCTTGGATCATTTAAGTATCTTCCTGTCATCTTAACCACATGATTGGTGATCCTTCATATCTTCCAAAAGGTACCTTTCTCAGACACAAACATGACTACTTAAAATGTTTAATGCCTCCTTCTTCACCACCTCCACCCCCAGATGCATATAGCCTCAAATCTACAGTGGCACTCAGGGCCTTTACTGTCTGGCCCCACATCTTTTCCAGCTTTCACGTCTGTTAACCTCCTGACTCATTCATTGAACCAGTATTTTGTTAAGCACCTAGTGTATGCTAGTCATGGCACTCAGTCCTGGGGAAAGAGTGAATAGGCACAACTTCTGCCCTATTTAGGGAGCTTATAGTATATTAGAAACCAACAACTGTAAGCCCGTGAGACATAGGCTATGCCAGTTCTGTAGAGAGTACACTGGGGATACAGGAGAGAGAGGGAAGACACCATCCAACTCCTCTAGTAAAAGCAAACACAGATCCCTAGAGGATAGCAGTGGAGTGGAGGATGTGGTCTCCTTCTAATGATTATTATTTTCTATGTGATTTATCTTCCTCCAGGGGAATCTTGCTCACTCAATTTCATTGTACCTCTTTTATTGTTCTAGCCCAAGTATGATATCAACTGATCCTTTAAATCTCCAAATCAGAGCTGAGTCTGGGCTGAAGTATTTAAACAAGACCTTAAAGAAACACTAGGGATAAGCTGAAAGGCAGTACCACAAAAGGCAAGCAGATACTTTGACAAAGTCTAACTTTTTCAGGGGTACCATCCTTCCCCACTGTAGGGCTGCCTCTGTGTTAATGCTGTCTCTTCCTATCATCTCAGAGCATCCCGTTTATCCAAGCTTCTGGAATCCCAGACCTGTTTAGCAAGGTCCACAGAGAGACAGATCCTCCTTTTGAGCCCTAGTTTCTCATATATGAACTCACCCCTACAGATGGATGACACTAGAAATGCCTTTCAGGGGAGACTGTATCAACCCATAGTTTTGCCCAGCAGTTTTGCAGGGAAATATCAAAACACAAGCCTGTAAGCTCTCCATTCACACATGCATAGGTAGAAGAGGTATGTGTTGGGGACACTGGTGTGGGGGGAATTAATTTCATTATGAGGGACTTCCATATGGGGAAAGGGTCATAGAAAGCTTCATGAGAAGGTGAGGTGAGTATTGAACTTCAAGTAAAATTAGGCAGAGAAAACTGAAATCAAAATGAGTAAAATCAAATTTTAGGAAGAGTGAAGAGCCTTTGCAGAGGGGCTTTAAGGAATAAGGAGAGCCTCTTAATTACAAGTCATTTGCTCTGGCTAGAGCTTAGTACCCCGGAGGTGAATGGAGAGACAGGAGGATGGAGAAAAGGAGATGGTCAAGGCCCAGATTCCAAAGGTCTATAGGTGTCATGCTGCTAAGTAGGTACTCCCACCCAAAGGGGATGGGAGGCCACGAAGGAACTAACTGGAAACAACATGACCAGGTTCTCATTTTGAAAAAATTCTTTGAAGCAAAAGTAACTAATTAATTGGCAAAGGATGAAAATGAAATTGGAAAGGCCAGTTAAGAAGGGATGATAGTAGTGCCATAAATGAAGTCCTGGTCCATGGCATCAGCAGTACAGAGAAGCAAGGAAAAGAAAAATTCAAGAGACACTTGGAAGGTAGATTCAACAAGACCTCATGATTATTTAGATGGCGGTGGGGAGATCATGGGAAGAGGATCGAGCAGTGGTATGTCAGACTCTTCTGCAGTGAGGCAAATATACTACAATCTGTGCTATCCAGTGTGTTAGCTGCTAGCCACATGTGGCCACTGGGCCCTCAAAATATGGCTGGTACAACGGAGGAACTAAATTTTAAATTTAAATACCCACATGTGGCCAGTGGCTACCGTACTGGGCAGTGAAGAAGGTCTAGAGAAACTCCTAGGATTTTAGAACTGGTTGGGTGGTTGAAGCCATTCACCAAGACAGAGAATATGGGACAGAAGTTCATGAATTCAGGATGGACAAGTTATGCTTCAGATTAGGACACCTACACACGTGAGGCAGGTGGCAACTCTGGAGTACCATCAGGAGGTATTCAAGGGGGGCAAAGGCTGGAAATGGAGATTTGGAAATTCTCACCATGGCAGCTGGACTGCAGCCGGACCAGACTACCATTGCTCCCAGGACAGCCTCTGGACCTTTGCTTATCTGCCTCCCTTTAGTCTGCCAAAATCCTGTTCAAGGCTTCAGTCAGAAACCTCCTGATTACCCAAATCATACTGTTTCTTTGTCCTCCTTGACACACTGTAAAAACTTGCATCTTCTGTTTTAACACCTGTCAGTGGAGAGATGCACAGAGTGGGTGCTCCTTCAGTATCTGTGAAACCAATCTAAAGAACAGGCTCTACATCCTCTTCGGTCAGAGGTGAATCTGTCTATTGACCTCTTGCTCTTCATCCTCAGAATGTACCTTGTGTTGGGCTCTGTGTCATGGTTTCTGATTGGGATAGTCTGAGGCAGACAAAGACATGACTAGAGCATGACCAGTGTTAGCACTGTCATGTCCCTGTGAAAGTTCATGAAATGGAAATTGCATCTTCCCCCAGCCACTGCCTCAACTCAAACACTGGCAAAGGGTACCAGTCCTATGTTTAGGGCTGTCTCTCTAGCCCAGGTTACTCTCTTTCAGTTGAAAGAACCATCATATGAGTCTAGCTCCACTCAGGGAGTTCCAGCTCATGGCCAGCAATGTCTACAGAGATCCAAACAAGCATGGCTTTGAGCTTTTATTTACATATTCAGTGACCTTGATCAAGTGCCTACTATGGGGGCGGGCACTGTGTTAGGCAGTGAGTACTAAGTAAAGCATAAAGGATGTCTTCATGGGAGAAATTAATCCAAGAAGCATATAAATAGATGTTCAAATAACCCTGATAATTCCTATAAAGACAATGGGAAGCTTGACATAAGCAGGGATGGGTCTGGGAAACTTCCCTGAGGAATGATGACTGAGCTAAAATCTGAAGGAAGATCAGGAGGTGGGGAAGCAAAGGGGAAGCGGGGGTGGGGGGGGCTGGGGGGGCAGGAGCAAAACAGACAGCTATGGCAAGAAAGCCACCAACATGGGATACTGAGGTACAGGTCAGTTCAGATGGGGCAGAGAGCCAGGGGAGGGCGCCATAGGACAGCACTGGAGGGGGGTGGGGAGGCCAGCCAAGGCAGGTCGTGATGGAGACTTTCGGTCTTTTATCATAAGAATAATGGGAAATTATTGGAGTGTTTTAAGCAGGGAGGTGAGATCAGACTTACAATTTCTTTTTTAGATTTTCATTTTTAAGAGATCTAACAGTAATGAGGAGACAGATTGAAAGGGTCCCAGAACAGATGTGGAGGAATTATGGCAAAGTGGACACATCTAGAGCTATTTATGATACTTATGACTGATGTTAATGTGATTTATAGGAAATAGCCTTAGCTAAACAGGATAGGATTCGATTTAGGAAAGGAAGCTAATGTGAAAGTTTATGACTAAATTTTCCATTTTTTTCCTCCTATACAGGCAGTTGATTGAAGGCACAGAGGTTCTTCAAAGACTAGAACTGGTTCCAACAGAGAATGAAAGGCCAAAACTACGATGTATAATTATTGACAGTGGAGATCTGTATGCCTGATTTTCATATCAACATTTTCTAACAACTTATTATTATGTATCTATCAGCTGTTTATATATTTAAACAGTGCTTGATAAAATATAATTTGAAAGCTCTGCAGACTCTGTAGGTTAGCTCACCCAACACCTGATCCCTCCCCATTTTCCTTTCTTGTCCGTGCCACAGAGACTATAAAAGCAAAACATTCAATTTCCCAGCCTCCTTTGCAGCCAATAGTGGCCATGGGATACCATCTGGGCAGTGAGACAAGAGTAGAATGCCAGTGGTCTTGCCCCTACCCCGTCATCTGGTCTGGAACACAGACAGGCTGGAGCCATGAAGGAAAGGCCAAGAGAACCGGAGATGTCAGCCCCAACTCTTTAACTGCAGAACCAATCCCAGCAAGTACCTATCTCTGGGCTTTTTACTGTGAGACAAATAGACTCCTGCTTGCTGACATTGCTACTGGTTGATTATTTTGCTACTTGTAGACAAAACCATTCTTTCCTTTTTTAAAAAAAGATTATTTAGGGCAGCCCCGGTGGCGCAGCGGTTTAGTGCCGCCTGCAGCCCAGGGTGTGGTCCTGGCGACCCGGGGTCGAGTCCCATGTTGGGCTCCCTGAATGGAGCCTGCTTCTCCCTCTGCGTGTGTCTGCCTCTCTCTCTGTGTGTGTCTCTCACACAGAGACACACACAGAGAGAGAGGC
This sequence comes from Canis lupus baileyi, assembly GCF_048164855.1. Taxonomy (NCBI): domain Eukaryota; kingdom Metazoa; phylum Chordata; class Mammalia; order Carnivora; family Canidae; genus Canis; species Canis lupus. The sequence continues at coordinate 6,187,607 of NC_132844.1, forward strand.
AGACACACGCAGAGGGAGAAGCAGGCTCCCTTAAGGGGATCCCAATGTGGGACTCTATCCCAGGACCCAGGGATCACGCCCTGAGCTGAGGGCAGATGCTCAACTATTGAGCCACGGAAGTGCCCGCCAAAACCATTAATTTAGCAGCAGTACCTAATGGCTTCCCAATCCTAAAGCATTTAGAACAGAATTATGTTGTTTGTAAACTACATTTCTGCCCTGAGAAACTTGGTAAATAACCAAATAGAAAAAGAGACCATAAAAAAGTTCATTGTAGTATTTCATGGTTTATACACAGCACTCAGAAAAGGTCATGTACTTTGGCTACTTTTATAGGACAGAAAGAGAATGCTTCTCTCTGAGCCACACCAACCATATGAAAACCAAGTGCTTGGGTTAATCATCTCAACCCAAATCAGCCCTGCGGTGGTTGACTCCTGAGATGTTACTGGGGATCCTGCTTTGTCAGCTGCTCCTGGGGAGCCTTTAAAACAGACTGCCGGACCTTGTCCTTGATCTACTGAGTCAGTCTCTAAGTGTGGGAGAGGGACTCTGTACATTCATTTAGCTCAACCCAGAGGTTCTTGTTTAGCCAGCTGGGCACTAGTCATTTGGGAATCCGTGCAAGACAAAGGTAACTGGTTTCAACCCCCTCTTTGTAGTTACTGAAATGGGTGACTCTTTTGGTGGTGACCTTGCTTAGCTGCCTCCACCACCACTGCCATTGCATTCATGCTCTGCCCAAAGCCATTAAGTTTTGGGGGTTTTCTTGCCCATTTTGGAAAGTCTTCTAAGAATCTCTCCTTGATACAATCTTGAGGCAGGCCTCTAATGGACTCGGGGGTTGCCAAAAGTAGGCCTATGCTTTTTTTTTTTTTTTTTTTTACTTTGCATTTTGAAAGGATTATAAATTTATAGGAAGTTACAAATATTACAGAGCAGTCCTGATCACCCAGATTCCCCAAAGGATACACCTTACACAAAAACTGTACCAGGCAATTGATAGTGGTACCATTTTATCATGTGTAGATTCATGTGATGGATACTACAGTTAAGCCACAGAACTTTCCAAAAAGACCTCCCTTGGCTACTCCTTTATAGTTACACCTACTCCTCTGCTCCCCACCATCCATCCCTGACAACTGAAATATGATTTTTTTTCTAAATAACAGCTTTACTGCTATTTGGTATAAGATTTTATACTAAGACTGGAGGTGAATAGGGAGAAAGCATATTGCCTATGTCACATTCTCAAGTGACCCAGAGGCAGCACAGTGTTCAGAATGTGTGTTCTGGAGCCAGACAGCCTGGGTTTGATCCTAGCTCTGTCATTCCCTAGATTGATAGACTCAGGCAAGACTTCACTGTGCCTCTATTTCTTCACATCAAAGCGGAGTACCTACTACCACAGAGTTGTTGTGAGGGTCCAAGGAATCAATAATTTGTATGCAGGAACTAGAATAGGACTTTTAATTAATGTATGCTCAATAAATTGCTGGTGTATAGCCTTCAGGTGTTGGCCTAGGAAGTTGTATTTTTTAAAAGCTCCCCAATGACTAATAGTGAGATTTAGGAAACACTAAAGAGGAGATAGCTCCTCTTTCTCTATTCTGAAGAGTTTTGGCCAACCTGAGACAGGCTAAACTATTTGCATGAAATCTCTAGATTCTCTCTCTCTGGGCCTTTGGATGGGTTCCTCTGGTCATACCTGGGACATTTCAATGGGGAGCTGGGCTTGCCACAGGGACTCTTACCAACTGGTAAAGCATGTGATGAACGAAACTGATACTTTGCTGAGATCCTAGTTAAAACAAATTACAAGCATTAGTCATGTAATAACAAGCAGCAGAATAATTCTCACTTGCTCTTACTTGCATGAACCTGTGTACTAGGGAATTAAGCACTTTATCTGATATTGTGAAAGAATCGAGATATTTCCATTGGTGTAAGAAGCTGATTCCAGCTCCCTTTACTTTTCAACTTACCTGCAAAGGTATAGGTAGAACTCTGCCAATGTTCTAAATGATGACAAGTTCCTGGTCCCTTTGTTTGCTCCCATTTCTTACTCTCAGGGTGTGCAGAAATTTTAATCACAAATCCGTAAGGCGCCTGGGTGGCTCAGTGGTTGAGCGTCTGCCTTTGGCTCAGGTCCTGATCCCTGGTCCTGAGATCGAGTCCCACATCAGGCTCCCTGTAGGGAGCCTGCTTCTCCCTCTGCCTGTGTCTCTGCCTCTCTCTCTCTCTCTGTGTCTCTCATGGATAAATAAAAAAATTTAAAAAAAGAACAAATCTGTAGGCAGTGGTTCTTATTACCACCATTTAAAGGTACATACAGTGATACTTCTGTAGAAGAATGATGTAGATGTGTAGCCACGTCATTTGGAGAAATTGAAGGATTCAAAACTTATCCCAATTAATTCCAAATATAAGATTTTGATTTAACCAAATTGAAAGACTCTGATTTGATTAAACAGAAGGAATTCTAGACTTTTCCACATCTGCAAGTATGAAAATAATGGTATTCTGATTTACACAAAATGTCATGTGATCTTGCCCTAATCACTAATATGGCAAAATCAAACGCATATTCTGTAACTTACACTAAGTCACGTTCATAAGGGGAATGTGGTATCTGGACATTTTTCTTATTTTGGGAGATTTAAGATAAACATTTAAAATTCTATCTAAAGAATTTGTCCCAACGGCAAGCCATGACCTATTTGTTAATGAATAAATAGTCTGGCAACCTCAGGATTCCATACTCTGAATTTTTGTGCTTTATACGTATCTTAGGAGTGTTTGTCCCATTACCTAGCATTGTGGCAAGCAAATAGCTTTTCACTTTCCTCATTTGTAGAAAGAAGAGATCAAAGAACTGTTAGCTCTGTCTGGCTATAAAACTTTAGAGACCTCTGAGTAAATTTATGAAATCAGTAACAATACTGAGTTTCAATTTCATTAGTAAAATGAGGGCACATCTGTCTCACAGTGCTTTGAGGACTGAGATAACACCAAGTCCCTGTTATGCTCAGTCTTAGCTATGATCATTAATATCACATTTTCAATTGACTGCATTTATTCAAAAGCATATCCTCCAAATTAAAATGGAGATAATAGTAGTAATGCACAGTACCAGGGAGTCGCCCGGGGTGGAGTTTAGCTTGAACTTGGGTTGTTCCTAAGGAATATGTTAGAAAAACGGGTTCCTTGTTTTCTAATGGACTAAGAGATACAATGGGAAAAACTCGAGCAGACCCAGGGTTTGAAGCAGAGTAGAAATAATGCCTCAGGTGCCAGCCTCAACAGAATCTATGGGCAAGAGTTTTGCGTCTGTACCCTGCCCTTACATATATTTGTAAAACCAAACCAAACCTTTACAACAAAACGCTTTGCTTGATGTCATCTTGTGCATGACTGACTGTTAAAAACTGCAGCAATTTAGGAGGATAGGATAGTCCTCTACAAGTTATAATGTAAAGCGGTCTTCTCAAACTTTAAAACACATGTACATACGGATCTCAAGAAAAAATGCAAATCATTTGGGAGGTCTGAGATGAGGCCTGAAGATTTTGTGTCTCTAATATTCCAGGTGGTATGAATGTACCAGTTCATGAACCACACACTTCAAGCAGCAAGAGTAAAGCTGTGGTTTTCAACCTAAGTTGCGGATTAAAAACACCTGGAGAGCTTTTAAAACTCCTGATGCCCAGGCATTTTTCCAGAGTAATTAAATCGGTACCCTGGCATCAGGATTTTTCGAAACTTCCCAGGTGATTCCTATGTTCACCCAAGACTGAGAACAAACGCTCTCAAGTGTAATGCTTCCTTCTGACATCCTGGAAGACACGGAAGAAATACCCATAGTCAAAGCAGACAGCTTCCTAAAAGGACAATAACCCTAGTATGTTACCGGCAATCCCAGTCACAGTGTTAATAGTAAGAATGGGAATCTACAATTTTAGCTCACTTTAGTGACCTAAAGTTTATTTAAATATTATGATTGTTTAATATATGTTGTTAAGACTGTTATAAATGCCAGTCTTTGTTCTGGAACGATGAAGGGGCTTTGGAAGCCTTCCCTGAGCTAGCTCAACAGATGCCATGTCAAATAAGCCAATGCTTTCCTGGTCTTAAGAGTGTGAAATGTCCTCTTAAAGGCTATCAAAAGGGCAGCCCCAGTGGCCCAGCAGTTTAGCGGTGCTGTCAGTCCAGGGTGTGATTCTGGAGACCCGGGATCGAGTCCCACCACGGGCTCCCTGCATGGAGCCTGCTTCTCCCTCTGCCTCTCTCTTGTCTCTCTCTGTGTCTCTCATGAATAAAAAAAAAAAAAAGGCTATCAAAAATCTGAAGGCTGGAGTTGAATACCCAGGTGACAGACTGTATAAACGAACGTCCTCCATGGTGGGGGGTATTCACGGTAGTGTGTAAACAAGCTGATCCACTGGGGTAGGGAAAGAACTTTTATTATATTTTTAACCTAAAAAAAAGTTTACTAATGCCTCCCTTTGGGTGTCAGATGGCCACGTGCATACTCTGGACGCCATACCCTGAGAGAAGAGACGTTCACTTAAGGCCGATAACGGGGCCTCATTTAAGTACCTGGCTGCACTCTCATCCTTCTGGCGATGTGGGACCTGGAACCCTCAGTTTGTCTATATCAAGCGAATCTCCAGCAAGTGTAGCCAATGAGACAAATGTTCCGGGGAAATCCCTGGGGGGCTCAGCGGTTTAGCGTCTGCCCTTGGCTCAGGGCGCGTGATCCTGGAGACCCAGGATCGAGTCCCGCATCGGGCTCCCTGCAGGGAGCCTGCTTCTCCCTCTGCCTGTGTCTGTGCCTCTCTCTCTCTGTGTGTCTAAGATAAATAAATAAAATCTTAAAAAAAAAAGTAATGGGCGTTATACTATATGTTGGCAAATCAAATTTCAATCAAAAATATATATAAATTAAAAGCCTGCTTCTCTCAAAAAAAAAAAAAAAGTTCCTAGTCACGAGGGTACAAAAGGGCCCCACGGATTAGAGTCTTCCAGAAAGTTTTTAAAACTTCAAGTTGAGACCAAAAAAAAAAAAAAAAAAAGTTGATAGTCAACATTTTTCGGTGTCTTCATAGCGAAGCAGATCTCAGAAAAACAATTAACGACCGTGTGCTATTTTATTTGGGTAAATGTACGTAATTAAACTTGAATGCGAATAACGGGGTGGGGTGGGGGAAAACGGCGTTAAGAACAGCTTTTATAAAAAATAAAATAAAATAAAAAAACAGCTTTTATACTCCCCATCTTGAGCCGCGGGTACAGGCAGGGCCGGGCGTCAGAGGGCGCTCACCTTTCCCAAAAGCCCGAGCAGGGACGGAGCTTGAAACAGGCCGGTTGGAAAGCCGGCCGCGAGGTGAAGCAACCGGGCTTCGGGCCCGCCGCTGTTCCCGAGCGTCGGTGTCCTCCCCGGTGAGGCAGGGGCCGGAGCGCACCGGCCATCCCCCCCCGCCCCCACCCCGGCTCGTCTCCGCCGGCGGTGGCGGCGCGGAACCCGGGGAAGGCCGGCGGGCAGGGCGCGGCAGGCGGACACGGCCCCGCGCGCAGCGGGCCACCGGCTGCCGGGCGCCCGCGGGGGGCGACGCAACCACGCGGTTCCGTTTCCCGGGGCCCCAACCCCGCGTAACTCGCAGAAAGACCGATTTTCCGGGAGAGGAGCGCGGGTCCGTCGGCGAGGCGGGCACAGCGCCCACGTCAGGCCCCGGCCGGGCCTACACGCCCCTCACGGGCGCCGCCGCCGCGCGGCCTCGGGCCCCGGAGCGCCACCCGCGGGGTCACGTGGCCCGCGCGCTGCCAGCCGCGCCGTCGCCCCCGGCCGCGGAGCGCCACCTCAGGCGGGCTGTCCCATCCGAGCCGAGCGGGAGCCGTCCCCGCCGCCGGAACCAGAACAGCCCAGCTGCGTCTTGGGGGGGGGCTCTCCGAGGGCAGCGGGGTCGTTCCCTGCGTCTGCGGAGCTGCTTCGCCACGTCCCGGCCGCTGTGAGACGAGAGGCGCCTCCCGGGTCTCCTCCCGATGCCCCTGTCCCCCCCCCCCCGCGGCCGTGCCGTTGGTATCGCCCGCCCCGCGCCTCGCCCCCGCACGCCGTGGCCGGGGGCCCTCACGTGACCCCGGCGCGCTCTCGCGGGGGCCGGACTCTCCGAGGCGGTGCCGCAGGGGACAGGACGCGCGGAGCGGAGGGCGCCGCAGCAGTCGCCGGAACGCCGGAGCGCAGGCCGCGATGTCGGGGCTCTCCCGCCAGCTGTGCTGGGCCGCCGCCTGCCTGGCCGCGCTCTGTGCGCTGACCGCGGCTCAGAGCTTCAGCTCGGACCCGAACGGGACTACCACCACGACTCAGGCGACCACCGACGCAGCCACGACGCGGGTGACGACCGCCGCGCCGGCCACCACTCCGGCACCAGGTGGGCGCCGGCCCAGCGGGCTTCCGGGACTCGCCCGCCCGCCCGCCTGCCGCGTCCGCGGTGCGCGCGGGGCCGGGCCGGGCGGCGCTCCAGCAACATGGCGGCCCGTCCGGGAGCCGCCGGGGCGGGGGCGGGGGCGGGGGCGCGCCCCGGGGGGAGCGGCGGCCGTCGGGCTCCCTGCCGCCCCGAGGTGCCCCACGCCGCCGTGCTTTTCAAAAGTGCCTCGTAATCCCCAGTGTCACGTCAGCTCCAGAAGGGGGACGTGGCCGCCTCCCGCGTTGGCGGCGGCGGCCGTGAGGTGGACGGTGGGGCGGGCGACGCGCCTCCAGACCTGCCCACCCGGGGCCCCTGCTCCGAGAGCCGACGTCCCGGGCACCGGCGACCGCCGCCAGGACGGGAGGCGTCGGTGCTCGTGGCCGGGGTCTCAGAAAATAAGTCGCCTGCGATCTGACCGTTTGGACTTTGCGGATCAGTGTGGGATCCGGCTGAGGTTTGGGCGTTTGGTCAAATTAAAAGTTTACACTCCTCCCTGTGCGCAGAGGAAGAAAAGCCACCCCGTGGTGTGCCCGATGCTTCGTATGTTCCCCCTTTTGGTGTTTTAGGCTGAGCTGGAAGATAGGTGGTGAAATCCAGGAGGAAGATGGAGATGGACTAACTGCCCGGAGCGTAGGTTTAGTTGATTGTGAAGCTGGGGTTGGAACCCAGGTCTGCCGATTTTCTTTCTTTTTCTGTATCTTTTTCTTTTCTTTTTTTTTCTTTTCTTTTCTTTTCTTTTTTTTTTGTTAAACCCTGTAATCGATTGGGGTACTGTGCTTGAGTCGTAACGCTGAAATCTCGAAGCAGAAATTGGCAATTCCGTGACAACACAAAAGAGAGCAGGGAAAATCGATTTGAGGTGAAAAGGAGCCCTAGGTATTTAAAACCCTGCAATCTAGTGTGATGGGTTATTCTAGTTAATATTGGGTAAGGAATAAGCGGCATCCTGACCGAAGAATTGCTGAAGTGGCAGATTTTTACCGTGGCTTCCCCACCCCAACCCCCCGCCGTGATCCCACTATTTTGAAGCTTCTTCTCTTGGTCTTTGTGTTTCATGAAAGTTTAATATATGATTAATAATGAGATGTAGCACAACTCAAAAATTGTTAAACGAGGGAGGTAATAAATTGCAATACAATACTGGACATTTCTGACTGCGCTGTTTTTAAGATGATAGGGCGCAGCATGTTTTGTCTCCGGCTTACTTGGCAGTTTCTTCGCAGAATTGTAGTTTTGGAGTGTGTATTTTTCCAAAGAGAAGCTTGGAGATACCCAAGTTAATTGCCTTTGTGTAACTGAAAGTCCTACTTGTGTAACTGAAAGTCCTACAAAGGAGATGATTTGTTTTCTCTAAGTAGCAGTTGGATAAGCCGCAGTCTAAAATGAAAGGTAGTAAGTTTTGTTCATTGACTGTGCTATTCAAACGTTAGTCATCAGGCACAAAAGATTTTGGACAACTAGCATTTTTTTTTTTTCAGTACACAAACCTCTGCAGAACTTATTTTCTACTTTGTGAATCCCTTACTCAAGGGTATTATATACATTCCAGTTCCTGAAAAATACTAGTGATAAAATATTGAAATGTGTTGCCTCTGTGCAGAACTTTTTTTTTTTTAAAAGCACGGGGAAAGCAAATGTGAATGTTTCTTTGGAGTCCTCTAGCTTCCAGGAAAATGGATAGGGTAGAGCCCTAGTCTAGACTTTTTGAGTTATTTGGCCTATATTATTGACAAAGACTCTGCTAATTCGTTAAACTGTACGTACGTGAATGTAGCCCCTCCAGGTGTTACTGTCCCTTATCCTCCAGTCATGGAGGACCCTGGAAATAGCGGATCATTTATGAATTACAAATCTGGGGTTTTCGGAATGAACATCATCGGGGTTTGGGTTCAACCTGTAACAAATTTTTATTACTTTAAAAAATTCCAGCATCTTAGCTGATGTTTCGGACCAGTGATTTCGTGTGTGTGTGTGTGTGTGTGTGTGTGTATAGTGTTGGCCTTACATAACACTGCCTTTTTTCCAATTTTTTACTTTTTAAGGATGCTTTAAAATGGCTCAAGAAACCCTGAGTGTCTGTGAAATAGTTGTTCTGTAGCAAAGGGTTGTTTAGATAGGTAATGGGCATTCCCGCTAGCTTGTGGGATTTTTTTTTCTTCCCTTTCTCTTGGTGTTTACTTCAGTTCCATAAGTCATTTATAATGATTGGAATTTCTTATTAAACCGGTGTATGTACTATTTTTATGTGTGTGATTAAAAACATGTAGATGGCCTACCCTAACAAATTTTTAAGTGTATATACACTATTGACCATAAGCACAGTGTTCTACAGATCTCCAGAACTTTTCCTCCTACTGGAAACTGTCCCCTGCTTGAGCAGATCTCCATTCCCCCTGCCCCCAGCCCTGGCAGCCATCATTCTGCTTTTCTGCTTCTGAGTTTGACTATTTTAGATACTTAATATTGGTGAAATGATGCAATATTTGTCCTTTTTTGAACGTCTAATTGAGTATAATGTCCTTACGGCTCATCCATGTTGTAGCATATGGCAGGATTTTCTTTTTTTATGGTTGAATAATATTCTATTGCAAAATGTATAACTTTTTTTTTTTTTAAACCATTCATCTGTTGATGGGCTATAACATCTTACCATTTCTCTGAATTAGTAAGTCTGGTACCGTACTTAATGCTCACTTTTGTTTAAAAAAGGTAAGTTGTACAAGCTTAAAGTGACGTCTCAACTGATTGGTTTTATATGCCCCTCCCCACCAGATCCCTGTGACAACCGCAACAGCTGTGTTTCCTGTGTGAACACTAGCGTTGATGCCACTGCCTGCTCTTGGATAGAATGTAAAGGTAAGAAGCTTTGGGATTGCTTTAATTTTAAGAATGCAAACTGTTAGAACATTTTACGATATCGTACGGGGTATTCCTGAATAACTTGAAAATTAGTAGAAAATTAGGAATATTGTGCACTACTTATTTTGCAAATCAAATACTTTTCCCTTGAAGTGCTTATTGCTTTGAACATTCCCCCTAAAATCTCCAGTCTCCCATTCTGTCCCCACCCCTTTAATTCCTTAAACTTGATAATTGAGGTTCAGTAGCTTTTAAAGGAAGAGAGATTTTAAAGCCTTTGAAGATTAAATGGACAAGTACACTGCAATCAGCTGTGGGAGAAAGTTGTGAGATTTTCCCCTGAAAACAGTTTCCCAGAAAAAGGAGGCATTTATCTGCTGCAGGTGTCCTGCTAGAGGAACTACAGAGACCTTAACAAATTTGTTGGATACTTAAATATGGGAGAAGAATGAGATGGGAAGAGAGGTGGTAGTTTTGTTCACTTTTAAAATTAGCCTGATTTGAGGGGTAAAGAGCTAGTTGGAGATACTTTGAAATGGCAGTAAGGTTTTTGGTAGAACCATGGGATTACAGCATATTCTGTCTTCTTCATGTAAGGTAGTTGGATTTTTTTTTTTCCTATCAGGAGAACAGTTTATCTTCTTCATTAAATCTAGGATTTCTAGGCATTATATCACTACATAATAAAGTTTAAAAACTGATTTTAAAATTAAAGTATTAGCTTAATTTGGGGTTAAATTTTTGTTGTGTAAGTGACTTTTTTTAAGTCATAAAATGGAATTTAATGGAATTTAAGAGTGTGCCCCTCTCTCCCATTGTGTATGGATGGCAGGGCTGTCATGTCTTGGGCCTTCAGTGCCCTACTGTAGGATATGTTGGGGAAGGGTCTCCTAGAAGTTTAACTGTCAGGAAATCAGTTTTAGAAAGTGTAGAAGACCAAGCAGAGATCTGGAACAGAGGTCATCCTGCTGCTATTGGGGTACCTCCCGTGGTTACTAAGCCTTTATTAGATCCTGACCACTCTCCCTATTGATTCATCCCTCTTGTGGGTTCCAGCAGCCTTCCCTATTCAGTAGTCCTGGCACAATTCTGTGTTTCTGATTTATCTGTTAAATATATTCATGTGGAGTATAGAAGAATATTTGGAAGGATTCTGTGTAGTATTTCTTAATCATGGAGAGAAGGAGAATAACATTATTTTCTTGGTCTGTGGACTTCTAAAGTGTTTATGCTTGAGTTTGATTTTTGGAAGCAATTCTGGAGCTTAGTAACAAAGTCAAAGATAATATAAACAAGTGATTGCTGTTCTTTGTCTCCCTCCCCCTTTCTTCCCCAACAACAGAGAAAAGCTACTGTTCACATAATACAACCGTTAGTGATTGCCAGGTGGTGAATAGCACACAGCTCTGTTCTGGTAAGTATTCACATTGGCTGCTGTGGGGAGTGGCCAAGAGGCGCGGAAGATCTTTGCCTCAGGAAGCCTTATTTCAGTATTTGGTTTGGCCATCTCCATAATTCTAACCTTTTAGAAATTTGGTTATAAATGGCATATTCATATGATCTAGAAGGACAATATTTTGAAACTTAGTTTAGTGATTTGACTGTACTGTGGAATGCTGTAGATATAGATATCTCCTTTTTATTTTTTTATTTTTATATAACTCTTCTGGAAATTCACTATAGTTTAGAGCCTCTGTTTGCATTTTATAGGACTGGACTCTTGTTCTAGCACTTTTCCTGGTTATAGTGCTGGTGATTGTCACAGTCTCTAGCATAGTTTGTTTTATGGTAAAATCTCTTCTGTATTCATCTGCTTTCTCATTTTTGTACTTTATTATTTTTTTAATAAAGTTTTATTTGAGAGAGAGCAAGCATGAGAGGGAATGAGATCACAGGCAGGGGAAAGAGAGAGTGAGAAGCAGACTCCCTGCTGAGCAGGGAGCCTGAGGCAGGGCTTGATCCCAGGACCCTGGCTGGGATCATGACCTGAGCAGAAGGCAGACCTGACTGAGCCACCCAGCTGCCCCAGGAACAAACGATTTTAGTATCTGTTATTAATGTGTGTCAGAAAACAGTGATAATTGTATCAAACCTGTGGTTTCATAAAAATATTGCAAAATTACAAAAATATCACAAGATTAAAGCATTTTAAAAGATACTAATTTAGAGAAAAATTGGGTAATTCTACTTAATTTGATTGATGTATCAGAATTAGTTTGGACTATGTAGCAGCAATACAACCGTTAGGGACCCAAGCTGTTTACTGTCAAAATATCTTTGACCTTGCTCTGTAAGGTGAGCGCTCCATAGCTGGAGCCAACATATTGATTTTCCTGCCAACAGGAAGAGGAAAGAGGCCCATATCTACCTACAGATGCTTTCTAGCAGTTACACTGGGCTGTCTACCTTGGGGAGGCTAAGGAATGTTTGTCTTTCCTCAGGGGAGGGAAGTGTCAACTATTGTTTGGTGCTTCTATTTCTAAAGAAGGGGAGATCAGTATTTGGTAGAACAACTGTCCGTTTCCTCCTTAAGGTTATACTTAAATGCAAAAATTGTAAAAGTGGTACTCAAATGTCTGCAACTTGAAAAATAGTGTAATAGATTGTAATATTTTAGATTGCTTTGACTTAATGCCTGTTTGTTTTAAATAGCACCGGAGCCCACTATGATGCCAACCAATTCTACAGGTAATACAAGATAATTCCCCCTCTTTTAGGATTTTTAAGGTCTCTTGATGGACTTTTTAGTACTTAAATACCTAAAAGTTGTTACTATAATTTTAAAAATTAGTAGATGTGTTTAGTTTTGGATCATAACGATTACGTTAATATGAACTGTTTGTGCCAGTGACCTGTAACTCCAGTGTTTGACATTCATTGAATATGGGAGGATTTATCATATCTTTGGTTTGAGTTTGAGTCCATAAACTGCTTTTTGTGGGTTTTGTGAAAATCTTGGGAAATACAGAAGCCTAAAAGAAATGAAGATTCCTTATGATTCCCATCATCCAGAGGTATACCAAAATGTTTTCAGTCATAAAGTTCTCCTAGTCTTGTGTATCTCTTAATAGATAAACTTACTATGAAATTGGAGAATATGTCCATGCATATTTGATTTGTTTTCTCTCTTACATTGTTGTATAGACTTTACTCATCCTGCACTTGGTTGGATAGTTATGTTAGGTCATCTTTCTCCATGCAGCAGATGTCTTCAGGGAAACATTTGCTGTTATCCCTGATAGTGATTGATTCAAACAGCATTCCTAGGTCAGAAGATAGGATTGTTTTAGGACTAAATAGTGATTGCTTTCCAGAAAGATATGCTTTTCATTCCCATCAACAACTAGAAAGTTTTTCACTATACTTTCAAAGGATTAGATAATTTCTCCTTTTAAAAATCTTTACAAAAGTGATAGGAGGAATAAATCATGAAAAAAAAAAAAATCTACTCCAGGACAAGTACTAGGCTGGATGATAGAAACTGGAGACCGAAGACATTTTGTCTATCATAGGAACTGTGAAAGAGGTAAGCACACTGTGCTGAGACATTTGTAGGAAGGCCTATATATGGAGTAACATGGCAAATGTGGTGACAGTTTTCTGGAGATGTTGATTGAATCTGAAATGATTCTGGTAAATCATGAGGACAGCTTCCCAAGTGGAGCAAGGTGGTCAGTACATGTGAAGGTGATGTGAAGGAGTATAATTAGGTCAGGGAATTGCATTTGGAGTACGTGGTGAGGAAATGTTGAGCTGTGGACACTCAGCAGGATAAGAGTCAGATTGGGAAGACAGATTGGAACAGGAGACAAGAGCGAACACAGGGAGATTAGAATAGATAACCTGTGCAGGGCATTCTGGAGAATTCATAGGGGAAGAGTTGCAGATGCATGCAAATAGTAGGAGGGGTAGGGCTTGAGGGAGGTGACGGCAGAGCTCTTAGCTGACAGTACAGGTAAGCTGATCAGTGTGGGCAAGAGTGTAGTGTCCACTGTAGCAGCTTGTAGGGAGAATAGGGCCTGAGGCCCAAACTCCAGGGCACCGTAATGTCTAAGGGTTGGAAGAGGGCCAGAGAGGAAACCGAACCGAGTAGGGACGGGCAGAGAGATGGATCCAAGAATGTGTGTGTGTGTGTGTGTGTGTGTGTGTGTGTGTGTATTTTAGGTATATTTTTTTTTTTGAGGAAGAAGTCAGAATCTATTACAAGGACCAGAACTCCTTTTGAAAGACTTGAGCAGTGGTGAACTGGCTCATACCAGGTTTTGGTAGCCATTTGTGCATAGCTCTTCCAGCTACACTACACACTCGGTGAAATTGTGCTGGTAGCTTCAATTACTATGGAAATATTCATTCGATAGGAATCTGCAAATGCTTCAGAACTTTTGGAGAGTACATATAAGTCACTGACTAGAAGACGTTAAAGATTGATGAAAGCAGAGATATTGAGAGAAAAATTAATCAATTTCCAGAAGGTGAGATGTGAACCGAAAGGGGGAAACAGTTTCTTAAACCATTATGGATTCACTTTTAATTTCTTCTCTGTGAATCTTGTAGTTTTCATGCTTGCTCCACACTGGGTTCTCCAGCGAAGTACCGTGGAGTCTCCCTTGTTTTCTCTCTCTGGTTCTGTAAAGTGGAAGTCAGGGCTTGCTTATAGAAAATGCATGTTGAGTGGCAATTAGTGGTTGAAAAACAAACCTTTATATGGTCTCTTTCCATGGCTACTGCTGAAAGAGAGCAAATGAGTTAAGGGATTATTAGATGATGTAAGGAGAACCTAATAATCCTTTTATGTAAAAGGTGTTCAGTGGGGTTAATTATTATAGTCTTCTGTTAGTAGTTATAAATATTACAAATAAAAATATTTGTAAATAATCTCTTATAATAGAATGACTAGATTATGTCAGAAATATAGTGGGAAATGTTCATAATATATTAAGTGGAAGACAAACCATTAAGTTCCAGTACTTTTTAAATCTTTTTGTTGTATAAATTCCTAGAGAAGTGGCCAGCAGGAAGTAACATGTTACTGAGTGGTGGGATTACATAATTTACTGTATTTATAAAATTCTCCATCACCAAGAGCTTTTGTAAGTGCTGAATTATTTTTTAATGAAAGGAACATAGGTCAGTGGAGGTTTATTCCCTAGGTATTGGGTAATTTTGAAAATTTTATCAAAGTATTTGGTCAAAAGTAAAAGTGTGTAAATGTGTTCCCTATTTGCAAAAAAAATTAGTTTGTGGCATGTTTGGAGGATTGGTAGTAAGAATCAAATGGCAAATTAGCAAACTTTTTTCCCTACCATTGTTAGATAAAATTTAGTAATAGCGTTTTAAGATTGAAAAGAATACATTTAGTTTATAAAGTGTTATTTTTTGCAGTTACACAGAATGTATAGCAACTAAAACTTTTAAGGGATTAAAAGTCTGAAAATAACCATATCCTTTAATCTAGGAATTCTGTATAAGAATCAACTCTATCAGAGATGAAATCAGATATTTCCCTGCTAGGTGTTTATAGTATGGAGAAATGAGAGATGACCTAATTGTCCATCCAAGAGTAAGTAAGTAGGTAAAATGTGTACAGCAGTGCTCATGAGAGGAAAGGATACAAACACGTATGAGAATATCCCAGCAGAGTTGTTCTCATTTATTAGAATCTGTTAGTGGTATCTGTACTGAGAGAAGTCGGTTAATAATACAGTGCTCTGGTTCCTAAATTTGTTTACATTCAAATTAATTCTTCTCACGAGAGTTCATTTTCTCTACAGGCATCATCAGGTAATTTAAATTGGGGGAATCTGTAGCCCGAGGGGATCTGTTCTTAAAATAAAATTTTATTGGAATAGAACCATGCCTGTTGATTTGCATGTTGTCCTTGGCTGCTTTACACTATGCAGCGCACAAAGCCTAAATTACACACACTGTCTGCCCCTTTAAGAAAAGTTTGCCAGCCCCTTGAAATGAAGAAGCCACGCCAACCTTGATACCTACCTGGGAAATACTGAGCCACACTTATTTCTTACCATGACTTTTTAAGTTAATAGTTTCTGTCATAGAAGCATTAAAAAAAACGATAGTTCCCCTCACCTAAACACTAATTCTTCTCCTGTTTGTCCTTTTACAAACTTTATCCAGATGTTAACATAGATAAAATTTTATAATTGCTTAATGTTTTCAAAAGCTTAATTTAAAGGCTAGTATTCTGGCTGTGGAGATAGGTGTTAGTGAACCATTACCTGAAATGTGGCCTTTATTCTCTAAAAGGAAAACACGTTGAAGTTGGTAGCCTTATTTTAAAAAGACTAATTGCTAGATACTGGGAAGTATGGAAATTTAAGTTTTTAATAAGTTTTGTTTACATTTCAGCTAAAACCACAACTCAGCCTTCCTCTTCTACAGCTACCACCACAGCTACTACATCAGGTATTTGAGGATTTTTTTAAAAACTAATAGTAAGGTAGGAGTTGTATATACAGCATTGCCTTTTATTGTTTTTGCCAACAGCTTTATTCATAATGGTTGTGAACTAAAACTCATCTCTTCAATTTGGAGGACTGAGATAGGAGGCTGTTAAAGCAGTAATGGTACATTTGCTGCGAGTCCTTTTCTCATTTTTTAATGTGTAACCAGCCACATTGGCGTGATACATTAGAGTTCAGAGAGAGTGTTCTTCCAAAACTTTTTTAGTACAATTTGTAGGTGAGATCTGTCTTATAAATTACAAATTAAATACTGATTACTATTAGGAATTAGTTGTGTACTGTATTAGATGGTGGCAGTTGGAGTGAAGATAATATAGCCATCCTTTTAAGTACTGAGAGGTCTAAAAAGCCAAGATCAGTGCCAAATGTGCACTTCTGCCATATTTCTCACCATTTCTTTACATGCCTTTTTTTTTTTTAAGATTTTATTTATTTATTCATGATAGAGAGAGGCAGAAGCAGGCTCCATGCAGGGAGCCCAATGCAGGATTCGATCCCAGGACTCCAGGATCAGGCCCTGGGCCAAAGGCAGGCGCTGAACCACTGAGCCACCCAGGGATCCCCTTTACATCCCTTTCTCTTTTTTTTTTTTTTTTAAGATTTTATTCATTTATTTATTCATGAAAGACACACACAGAGAGAGAGAGAGGTAGAGACACAGGCAGCGGGAGAAGCAGGCTCCATGCAGGGAGCCTGACGGACTCGATCCCAGGTCTCCAGGGCTAAAGGAGGCACTAAACCTCTGAGCCACGTGGGCTGCCCCCCTTTCTAACCTTTAAAAGTGTGAGAGGTAACAGTTTACTAAATAATGATTTGATGTGTTGTAAACTAGCTCATATTTAGGTGATGCCACAGGACATTGCAGATACACAGGTTATGAATCCTTCCCCCCATCCCTATTTAAAATACTGGCATTTACTGTGTCTCTGCCTCTCTCTCTCTCTCTCTCTCTGTGACTATCATGAATAAATAAAAAAAAATAAAATAAAATAAAATAAAATACTGGCATTTATCTCCCGCCCCATTCGTTTGGCTTATTCTTGTGCTACCTTTCTTGGTTTCAGGGAAACTATTTTGTCTTCACAGGAAGAAATACAGAACAGTTGTAATTAATTTTAAAGCTGGCCAGCTTATTATACAGCCACCAGAACCAGTGTTTGATACTCTATTTAATTTTTAAAATTTTTTTTTTTTTTTTTTTTTTATAATAGTCACAGAGAGAGAGAGAGAGAGGCAGAGACACAGGCAGAGGGAGAAGCAGGCTCCATGCACCGGGAGCCCGATGTGGGATTCGATCCCGGGTCTCCAGGATCAGGCCCTGGGCCAAAGGCAGGCGCCAAACAGCTGCGCCACCCAGGGATCCCCTGATACTCTATTTAAAAAAAAAAAAAGTCACTTAAAATAAATTGCTTTTTATTAAAATGAAGGGTGGCCTACTTGAAACCTTTTACGCCCTAAAAAAAAAAAAAAATGTGTTCTGTTTCCTCCTGAAACATTTTACTTCCTGAAAAGAGCATTCAACCTTTTGTGGGTTTTTTCCCATAGTGTTTGGTAATGCTTATAAAATTTACATAGTAAGATTTACGATACCTTTAACAACAAGTACTTTTGTTTGTTGAAACTATAAGTTGCAGATACTTAAGATATATTTTTGTAGTTTGAAAAATTGCAACCAGATTTTTGCTCACCATGTATATTTAGTAAAATTTAAAAGTATGATTTTTCAACACAGATATTAATATTTACTGTAACAACAATATGTTATCTGAAGAAATTGCAAATTTTTAAAGTGCTTTGTATCTTCTCAGGCCATAGTTTATGTACCAAGAGAATCTATTTCTGTCATTTTCGTGTTTGAATTTATATGGTAGGTTTGACCACCTGATATCATTGGATGGAATAAATAGGATAAGTTCTAGTTGTAAAGATCTGACTCCAAGAGCAAATACTTAATAAAATTTAACTCATGGGAAAGTCAAAGTAGAGGTTCAGGGTGGGTCTTGAAATTATGGATAGAGGATTATGGGACTTATTAAGTATTGTTATTTTTTCTTCCTAATTTAAACAGGTACAACTAATATTACTTTAAGTCCAACTTCACAACCTGGGCGGAAGTCTACCTTCGATGCAGCCAGTTTCATTGGAGGAATTGTCCTCATCTTGGGTGTGCAGGCTGTAATCTTCTTTCTCTATAAATTCTGCAAATCGAAAGAACGAAACTACCACACTCTGTAAACAGACCCATTAAATTAACAAGGACTGGTGTGTGACTCACTGAAACCAAAATATTATCTTTCAAGATGTCCCACATGGAAGACGCTATTCCAGGATCTTTATATTTTCAAAGGATGCATATAGGATACTTTGGAGCATCGTCCTTGAGGAAAAATCACTTAAGTCATTTTGCTCAACAGGAATATTTAAAATATTCTGCATGAATCCTTGTGGCTGTCTTCTTTTTTATTTTAAATGGCTGCTGCTGTGGGATTATGTTCTCTCTTCTTGACATACCAAATGTAACTCTGTAAGTGATGGAAAACATTGTCCTACGCAGACAACCTCATGACTCTTTTGGCAGTTTAAATTTAGTCCTTTTAAAGCCTAAAAGCTGCATTACTTTCATCCTATCTCAGGATGTAGTTTAGTGACCAGAATTGAGAAGAATGTGCCAAATGAGCATCAATCGGGTGGACTTTTGGCTGTCCTTTCAAAAGTGGAATAAATCTATACATTTAGTATCCTTAGAGTAAACTGTATCCTTAGAGTAAAATTTTGTGCTTGATAACAGTTATTTTTTCTACATTAGAAATAAGATGCCACACAGGGAATTACATTCCAGAGTTAAACGAGTGGAAAGGATACAGACCATTAAAGAATAGCAGGTTATCGTTCATACTTGTAAAGCACCTTAAATCACAGAAAATAAAGAACAGTGCCTTAAAAAGACAGACGGAAAGGTAGACTGTGACTTCAGATGTTTGTGATTTATTCTTTCACAGGAGGAAAGGTGAAGGTTGGTTTGATGATGTAACTGTTGACGAGCTGTAGTAGACCTGCTTTTAGATACCGTACTGTTAGTATTTAATTGAAATTTTACTATTTTATTTCAGACCTAAGCAAGTTAAGCTAAAGGATGTTCTACAAAGTTGAAAGCCTTCATATAGTGAACTTCCCAACATTTTTCTTAGGCTGTTAAAAAGTATAAAAATAAAGTTGACTGATTTCTATTTTCCTTGGTACTTTAGGCAGTATCCTAACACTGTTGTACCTTGAGAGAATTTTCACCAAGCTTCCTTGAAAAGTAACTTTTTTTGAGGCAAGAAGGAAATAAGTTGTTTTAGGGTCATTTATTAATTCTTTAATGAGACAATCATTTTAAGTTTTTTTTTTTTTTTTTTTTTTTTTCATTTTAAGTTTTGAGACCAGAAATGTGACCAGTATAATTTCAGAAAATCTAAGGAATGTTAGTTGATTTGGATCACTGTAGATTTTTAACAATGAATGCCCTGGATTGACAGATTGTGCTTTCTCTTTTTTTTTTTTCTCTTTCTCTCCCATCCTTCTTATTAGTTTCAGTTCCTATAGTATAATAAGCATGCATACTTTAGGTTTTTTTAGTTTTCTTAGGAAGCACTAGTTTTTTCAGTTTTAGAGGATGCTGCTCCCCTGCTTTTGACATATTGGATTAGTTCAGAGGTTTACATTAGTTTTATAAAAGCTTTGCTTTTCTAGGTCATTAAAGGGTTTTTTTTTTTTTTTTCTTTTTTTAGCTTTTTTAGCCTATAGGGGCTGAGTTTAGCACTTGGTTTTCAATATTTTGTAGTAGGAAATGACAGGTTGCTTTGGTCCATTTCATAAACCCAAATTCCTTGCATTTAGATATGATTATATTCAAGGTTCTTAAAATGAAGATTTACTGTTTCTTTGTTACTTGCTGGTACAGTTTAAGTTTGTTTCACTTGCACATTTGTACATACACCAAATGTTTTCAAGTGCCTTAATTGTTTAAAATCTCTGGCTTCAAAGGTTTTTGGGAAAAAGGTGGGTTTACCTCACATTCTTGTGTTTTCATTAGTAATATTCTGAGATTAGTTCTAGGAACCTCACAAAAATTTTTATTATGGTGCCATGGTTGTTAGTTTTTAGTGAGTGCTGTAAGATCCAAGATTCATTTTAAAATATACAGAATTTCCTTTCTCCCAAAGTGGCAAAATTTAGCTACAGTGGTACAAATATCATTTACCTAGATGTGAATACCTTGTCACACGTTAATGTCAACACATACAGCAATTTCTGTGAAAAGTAGCTGATGAAGCCTCTCGTTTTCTGTAATTTTGAATACTGCTCTGGCAACAAAACCATAATATGAAACCAGTTAGATTCTGCAAGAAGAGCTCTTACAACAGAACTCACAGCCTCCCCCCCTCACCTTCCTTTGGTATCTTGAGCCATTAATGATTTTTTTTTTAATCCAGAAGGTATATTAAGAAACCTTTTCAGATTTTTCTCCTGATATGTTCATGTGGTTGTAGTTCTATCAAAACACCTTATTTTACCTTACAGACCTTCGTTGCACAGGCAGACACTGCTGTATTTAGAAATTTCTATTTCAGTTCATTAAAAACTGCAAAACCAATCTGTATCATGTACCAAACTGATTTAAAATAAATCTACATGTTTATTGAATCAATCTGTTCTTCTTTATTAACTGAAGTGTTTTTGCATTTTTTTTTATTTTTTTATTTTTTATTTATTTTTTTTAATCTATTTACCTATGATAGTCACACACAGAGAGAGAGAGAGAGGCAGAGACACAGGCAGAGGGAAAAGCAGGCTCCATGCACTGAGAGCCCGATGTGGGATTCGATCCCGGGTCTCCAGGATCGCGCCCTGGGCCAAAGGCAGGCGCCAAACCGCTGCGCCACCCAGGGATCCCCTGTTTTTGCATTTTGATTATGAAATTTAATGTTAGCGAATTGACCTGATCAGTCCGCTTGGGGATCGGTGGTCTACTGAGTTTTTATTGCTCTCCACCACCAGCAGGCCGCGACTGAGATCCGCGTTCGTCGGTGGAGAGCAGAGCCTTAGAAACGGCGCTTTCAGCTTTGCCGAGGGCAGTCCGTGAGCCTCTGCCTTGCGTGGCCTTCCCGGGGAAAGCTGTCCTGTCGTCCTCTCCCCTCTGCACAGAGCTCGGTTTTCCTTTGTTGCTTTTTTAAGATGTTTCTCTGTCGCAGGTTTGAACAACTTGATTATGATGTGCTATCGTTTCTTGAGCTTGGGGTTTGTTGGGTTTCTTGGGTCTATGCTTTTCATCAGATGTGGACGTTTTTCAGCTGTTGTTTCTTCAAATATTTTTCTTTCCTTTCCCTTCTCTGTTGGGGATCCTGGCTACTGGAAGTTGATCACAGCTCATCCATGCGCTATTTAGTTTTTTGATCTTTTTCTGTTTCATGTCCGATTACTTGTTCACTAGTGCTACAGTTTAATCTACTGTAGTCTTACCCAGTTTTTCATGTCAGATGTCTTCATTTCTAGAAGTTCTTTTTGGGTGTTTTTAGATCTTTCATGCCTACATATTTATTCTTTAGTTTTTGAGCATACCGTGAGTTTTCTAATGCCTATGTCTGCTAACTGTAATACTGGGTCAGTTTGATTTTTTTTTTTGCTCATTCTGGTGTCCTACTTTTTCCTGTTTCCTTGCATGCAAGGTGTGAATTATAACCTGTTACGTGCTGGTTATTTTTGTTCTGGGATGTAGAAAATAGTTTGATCCTTTTTAGGTTTAAACTTTGTTAGGTGAGAGCGGAGCAGCATGTATTGGGCTGATAGTTCCCCTGTTGTGAGTCAGGAAGACCCTTCAGAGTACCCGGTGCCCCTGGATTAGGAGGCTTTCTAGTCTGGCTGCAGGGAAGGCTTTGCTCCTAGCCTTGTGTGGGCTTCCAGGTACGGTTCCCCAGAAACCTTCCCAGCCTTGGGTAGTTACCTCGGGCATATGCTGATCAGGAAGTTGCTGAGACTGCACCCTGCAGACCTGTGGAGTTCCTCTCTGTGGCTTTCCACCCTGGTCTGCTGGGAACTGCCCTGGGAACTGCAGCTGCCTTCAACTGCCTTGCCTCTCAGCCCCATCTCCTCAACTCAGGAAGTCCACCGGGTTCCGTCTTGGTGTCTTCTCCTTGGGTCATGGCTCTGAGGCAGTAGGCTGGGTCCTAGTTTTCTCTTTTAAGAATCGCTGTCCTTTGCCCAAACTCCAGTGTATTGAAACCCATTGTTTCATGTGTGCTGTCCAGCTTTTCAGTTTGACGGTAAATGCTGTCTCTTACTTCATCTTAGCCAGAAGAAAAAGATCAAGATGTAGATTTTAAAGTCTTAGTTTTTGGTTTTGTTTTTTAAAGATTTTATCTACTGCATGAGAGACAGAGAGGCAGAGCAGAGACACAGGCAGAAGCAGAGGGAGAAGCAGGCCCCATGCAGGGAGCCCGATGCGGGACTCGATCCTGGGTCTCCAGGATCATGCCCTGGGCCGAAGGCAGATGCTCAACCGCTGAGCCACCCAAGCGTCCCAAAGTCTTAGTTTTTAATTCAAGGAATATATACATAAGTATTCTTAATTTTTTTTAAAACTATTTGAGAGAAGTATGTCTGCTTTGATCATCCCTCAATCCCTTTCCCTTGCTTGTTCCTCCACTTTGCAGAGGTAATTACTGGAACTGGTCTGGTGTTAAACTCTCCCCTCCCCCCCAAATTTTTTATAGACTATATGTGCCCTTAGAAAATACATTAATTTGGATTTTTGTTTTAACATCAGCCTGCAACTTTTCACTCACTACTTCTTGGAGATTTTTCCAAGGGAGTGTATGTAGCTATCCAAATTTTTAAATTTCTCTGAAGGTGTATGTAGTATGAATATTGTAACTATAGAAGGATAGGTTTGCAATTTTTAGTTTTTACTAACACTTGCAGAGAGTATCTTTGCACCTGCCCCCTTGTTTACATGTGAATTTCTCCCTGAAGTAAACATGGAGAAGTGGAAATCCGCATCATAGGATATATACTTTGTCCTTTTTGTTTAACTCATTCTTTTTTAAACATTTAAATTCTATTAACAATGTATTATTGGGTTTCAGAAGTAGGGGTAATTGATTCATCAGTCTTATGTAACACCCAGTGCTCATTATATCACATCCCCTCCTTAATGCCTATCCCCCAGTTAATCCGTCTCCCCACCTGCCTCCCCTCCAGTGACCTATGATTAAGAGTCTCTTATGGAAAAAAAAAAAAAAAAGGGTCTCTTATGGTTTGCCTCCCTCTCTGATTTTGTCTTGTTTTGTTTTTACCTCCCTTCCCCTATGATGGATCCTGTTTTGTTTCTTCCACGTATGTGTGAGATCATATGATAATTGTCTTTCTCTGATTGACTTATTTTGCTTAGCATAATACCCTCTAGTTCCAGCCACATTTTGGACATTTTAACAGATTGTCTTCCAATTTCCACCAGCCAGGGGCTCTAAGAGTTTGCTATATCCTGTCTGTCTGATACTGGCAAAGTGAAGTTTTTAATTTACTTGGTTACCGTACTTAATTTGTATTTTGTGAATTGTCTTTTTCTATTGTCTTCACAGTTGTAGGATTTTTTTTTTTATCTTAAAATGTGTTGCATGCTCATCTATGGTCAGTGGAATTTCTTCAATATTTTTTTTCAAGTCTTTGATTATGATGTCTATCACCAGAGTACAGTCAGGAGATAGAAGCCACATAACATGAACAGGGAGGGGAAGTCTGACCTAGAGCAGATTGGAGTGAATGGACATACTATCTGTAATATTTTAAGAAACATACAAAGCGGTAAAGAATTCTAAAGAGTACTGGCAATAGCAAATATAAGAAGTGGGCCAGTATCTGTTCTCCCTCAAGCTGAGTTCCAGAAATAGAGGGGTTACAACCTTGGCTCTCTGGATGAAGTTTGTGGTAGCTGCAAATCCACTGCCAGGCTGCCTGGGGAAATGATAGACCAGTGGTAACCTGTGAAGTTCTCCAGGGCGGTGCAGGGTAAGCCATGCCCAGGAAGTACCACGCCAGTGACACCCCACTGCTAAGCTATGTGCACTGCTAGAGTTTTGCCCAGAACCAGGAAAAGAAGTTCCTTCAGAACTGTCTACTGACAAAAACAGCATGCCACCCAGCGACGCAGCATTCATCCGTATGGTTGAACTTCCTTGTCATGGTAATGGTGGAGCCGGCAACATGTTTCTGTCATTTTAGTGACCTTCCACTACTTAATATTTATTTTGCCCTTGCTGAGAACCTCAAGTGGTCAGTTCTTTTCTTGGTAGTGACTCAAATATTACTACCAAGTGGTCTGAGTCTTCCACTGTTCTACCTGTTTCGGTTGTGTGGTTTTTCGCTAACCTTTACCATTGGGTATGGAAATACTCGGGCACCCAGAGAACCACGTGGTCCAGATACGGTCCTTGCCTCCATTGTGTACCAGCAGTACAGTCTCCCCTGGGCAATCAGGATTGATCGTTCAGCTGGTGGGGTAACACCTTTTGCTGCCTATTGGTTTAGTGGTTTACAAATCCCAAGATGGCCAAGTGGCAGGCTCATCTTAGATCTTGTGTCAATAGACCCATCATTGTGTCCTTGGTTGAAACAAACCTTGGGAACTAAGCCCTCCAGAGCACCTCCAAATCAGCTTGACGTTGCTGAGATGAGAAGTATAATCATGAGGAGTCACTCCCACTTCTACCCCTTGATTCCTGGATTCCTATGCCACCTCCTGTGAGGTACCTATCCTTTCAAGGTGGTATCTTGCAACAGTTTACAACTGAGTTTCTGGTGAATTATTCCACCTTTTTTTTTTTTTTAAGATTTATTTATTTATTTATGATAGACATAGAGAGAAAGGGAGAGACACAGGAGGAAAGATAAGCAGGCTCCATGCCAGGAACCCGACGCGGGACTCGATCCTGGGACTCCAGGATAGCACCCTGGGCCAAAGGCAGGTGCTAAACCGCTGAGCCACCCAGGGATCCCCTATTCCACCTTTCAATCAAACCAGCCACTTCTGGTGCTGGGGGCTGTTAATTTCACAGGTATGAGTTCACCCCAACATTTCCTTTACTGTGATATGGATTCCTTAATTAGAAGCAGTGCTACAGGAAATGCCATGACTGGATAAGGCATTCTGTGAGCATGTGCATCAGGTAGTGCTGGGAGAAACTGTAGACCATATCCGGAATGTGTGTGTTCTACGAAAGTGAATCTCTGTTCTCTATGATGGAACAGGCCCAGTGTAGTCAAATTGCCATCACATGGATGGCTATTACCCATGAGATTGACACCATATTGCAGCCTCAGTATAGGTTCCGGCTCTTGACAGCTTAGACAGTTGTTAGTAGTGCACACCCACCTTGGTGAGGGGACATCCATCTTGTTGAGCCCATGTGTAGCCTCTAGCTCTGCCACCATGATCACGCTGTTCATTGAGCAAGCACCGGCTTGGCTGGGGAATGACACTGACACCCATCAAGTACATTATCTTATCCACCTGATTAATAAGAGCCCTCTTTTCCTGTAGATGCCCTATGGTGATGTGAGATGTGGAAATCTTCACAGTGTGTTCCCATTCTGAGATCCATCCACACACCTTTCTCCACATTTACTTGTCATGGGCCTTTACTATTTCTCCCGAGTCCCTGACTATCCAACCTAAACCATTAGCAACTACTCAAGAATTAGTGTGGATTTGTACTTCTGGCCATGTGTCAGCTCAGACACAGCGGATAACCAAATGTACTACTTATTCTCATGGGGAAGATCTTGTGCCCCTTTTATTTAGGTCCGCTCCTAAATGGAGCATGCTGTTGCAGCTGTCCACTTCTGGGTGGATCCAATAAATCCTACAGACTTGTCTATAATTTTTTATTTCTTGGCTAGCTAGTTGTTAGAAACACCCCAGGCCAGAGTATTGATTGAGGAAGAGGACACAACAGGAGTTGGTGTTGAAAGTCTGAGCCACATGTTCATGGAAGCTATCGATACCTTTCAGAACTGCTCAGGCAAGTTGACTGTAGACTGTCTCCACTGATGATAGATTGCTGCCATGTATGCTCACGTTTTTAACTGGGTAGATTCTCCTACACCCGAACCAGGCTACCCGTTCACCACCCATCCCATGGTTGGGTAATCCGTCTCTACAATGCACAAAAGGAGAATAGTTATCTTCAGAAGAGGGCATAGATTTGCTCCAAAATCCTAGGGTTTTGCCCCGTGTTTCTGCTTGACAAAGGCTCCATACACGCCAGGATACTTTTACTATCAAGGGTTCTGTTGGAACATAGGACCTACTAGAACAGCTATACTGTAACTCAAATTCATGACAGAGCTTTCTCTTGCTCTAGTCCGCACCTGAAGTTGGTATCTTATAGGTAACTGGGTGGGTGGGTTCAATCAGCAAACTCAATATGGCACAAGTTGCCTTCAAATCCAAAAACGCCTACTGAGCATCATGCCTTTTTTCATGGTATATAGTATGAGCTGAAGCAACCTTCCTCCTTGGAGATATTTAACATGTATCCAAAGCACTCAACCCCCAGAAACATCACTGGGGTTAATGACCAGTGGAATTTTTGTGGAATTTGTCTTTTACCTTCTAGTTCTCATTTGTGTTACTAAGGCACGTATTTACTACCTCCTACTCATATCCAATCAGCATTATGTTATCAACATTGCGGACCAATGTGATTTTTGTAGAATATCATGATGATCAAGGTCTCTACAGACTATATCATGGCAGAGAGTAGAATGGACAAAGCCTTAAAGTGAGACTTCGACAGTACACTGCTGCCCTACCAGGTAAAAGCAAACTGCTCTTCATGGTCCTTACAATTTGTTATGGATCGAAAGGCATAAATTAGGTGAACAACTGCATAACAAATGCCAGGAGGATATTCATTTGCTCTAGTAAAGATACTACATCTGAGATGCCAGCTGCAATTGGGATCACTATCTCATTAAGATGTGAACCTGATAGTCCCTAGTCATTTTCCAAGATCCACCTGTTTTCTGCATGGTCCAAAGTGGTGATTTAAGTGGTCATGTGATAGGCATCATCACCCTTGTTTCCTTTAAGTTTTGATGGTGGCATTAATCTCTGCAGTTTCTCTAGGGACATAATATTGCTTCCAGTTTACTTTCCTAAAAGGGGAAGTTCCAGGGATCTGCAATTATCTCTTCCTACAATAATGAGCCTTTAACTCATGGGTTAGAAAGCCAATACAGGAGTCTTTTCAGTTGTTAATTGTTGTCTATTCCAATTATACAGTCAAGAACTATGGAAATAACCACATGGTGAGTCCATGGATCAACTGGGTCCACTGTAATTTGAACCTGAGACTCCTTCTCTTACCTCACTGTATGCCTTCATTTTGACTGGTGAGCTAGAGCGTATTGTGGGTTCCCAGGAGTTACAGTTTTATTTTTTAGGAAGGCTTCATGCCCAATGTGGGGCTTGAACTAATGACCCTGAGATCATGAGTCCCATGATCTGGCTCTACTGACTGAGCCAGCCAGGGGCCCCTTTGGGTTCCTAGGAATTATAAATAATTTAGAGGTAGTGCCTATTCTTCTCCAAATGGTCTGGATATTTCTTTTTCTCTGATGAACAGTAACTCTAGCAAATGATTACAGATCTCTTAGGAAAATGTTTGGAAGAATATTTATGATTTATACCTGCAGTAGTGGCGTAAGTGCAGGGTCCTTCCTCAAAGGGATCCAGCCTCTCATGAGGTCAAGGGGCCCTGGTCTGTGAATTGACTCAGGTATGGAATCTCAGTGAGAGATTATGACTCTCCTCTCTGCTGACTCGAGCCAAATTTTGGCTACCAGAGTTTTTCCGGTTATATAGATCAAGTGATATTCTTGTTGGCTGCCTATACAATTTCATTTGGGGGGACACATTAATCACCAAAGATCTCTATGTGTCAAATCTATAATCTGACTGCTGATATGTCCCAAATGCCCTTTATGATAAACATGCCCACCTTGTCCTTGGTAGTTACCTTCTGCTATTCTAGGATCACATCATGACCATTGAAATGAGAGAGCCCATCTCAACAGCCATGAGAAGCAAGATTGTGATTTTGACTGTCGTTGTAAGTTAGCATTATGCATAATTAAAATTTGTACTTGAATTCTAACAGTATTACCCCTGTGACTACAAGAAATAAGAGACTCTTTTCAAGGTTACTTGTGGAAGTTCTCTGGTTTTCAGACCATGATCTGAGCTGAGAATTAAAGGTCCAGAGTTTGTCATTTTCTTCTGTTAGTCCCAAAGTGCATCCAAGAAAGTCCATCCCACATCCCAGTATTTATGATCATCATTATTGCCATTAGAGTCAGTGTAGTAGCAATTTAGGCTCCCAAGGCACATGCTTCAGTAGGTACTTCATCACAATCATCATCACATGGGTAATGGTTTGGTTAATTGTCATGCCAAAGGATCACTAGTATTCCATTTCTAATTGTTGAGGAGCTCAGCACTGTATTCAAGCCCAACAGTGCAACCAAACAAATCCTCAAACCCCATCTTTGTGAGTCTGTCCCCTAGGACCACTCCACTACTGGTATCAGTTCTGTATTACTCATGGGCCAATTAAGAGATAGAAACAACACAGTAATCAAACTGTGAGAAAGTTTAATATTATTAACTATACCAAGGGATTGAAGTAATGGGAGGATTGGCTGGTAAGCAATAAAGAGAGCTCTGAAGAATCTAGGGATAGCAGATTTAGTGAGCAGCCACTGCCTTCCAGAGCTGACATCCATTGGAAAGGGTGTGACCTCGTTGGATAGGGTGTGACCAAGGCTCACTGGATGCAAAGAAGTTCACTGAGGCTGTGAAGGAGCCCTCACAAAAGGAGAAGCAGAAGGAGAAAACCCTTCACAAAAGGTGCCATGCCAGTGACCCTCCCCCTGAGGCTGCATGCACTTCTGTGCGTGCATGCACAGAAACCTGGTGCTGCAGAAGCCCTATACACTGCAGGAGCCTGCTGAGAGGAGCACCCCCAGAACCTGGAAAAGGAACCCTTCCTCCTTCTCCAGCGTCTCTCCAGTACTCTCTACTGACAAAGCTTAAAATCTTGCAATTGGCAAAGAAGAAATATTTACAGGGTCTATATTAATCATATCACAGCTGACAAGGATGAGTTTAGAGCTGAGAGGCATAAATTAATAACGGGCACCATACCTTGTCAGGCTGAATTTTCAGCTTTGATATCAAAGTCATCAGTCTTATCTCGGCTTTTGTTTTTCATGTTCTATTTCAGAAATAAGTTTGTGTGTATGTCTACGTGCATGTGTATGTGCATATAGATCTTGAATCTGTTCGGAACTCATTGTGTATAGTGTAAGGTAATAATTTATTCTACTTCAAATAGACTCAACCTTATCCTTAATTTGAAAAGCTACATATATCGTATACAAATTTATGTATGAAAATGTTTCTCTGGTCTGTTCTGTTCCATTCATCTACCTATTTATTCCTTTACCCAGGATACCTTTTCTTGTCTGAACAAAAAAATTGGATTAGGACTTTATAAAAGTCAATATTTGTGGAAAGAATTTTAAAAAACTATTAGGAGAGGAAAATGTTCTTTCTCTTTTTAAGGTTTTATTTATTGATTAGACAGAGAGAGAGCACAAGCAGGGGGAGCAGAAGGGAGCCTGATGTGGTGCTCGATTCCCAGGACCCTGGGATCATGACTTGAGCCAAAGACAGACACATAAACCAACTGAACACCTAGGAGCCCCAAGAGAGGATGATGTTCTTAAGTGAAACAAATAGAAATAAGTGCTCTGAAGTTTACTTCGATTAATCTGTTCTGTTTTTTCACTTACTAATAAATACTGCTTAGCAGCAATGCCCTCTCTCCTGGCTTACACACCTCATCAGTAATTGAGAACCCATAATGAGAGGTTGTTGGTTGACCAAAGGCAAGGCTTAGGTTGTAGAAGTCCAAATCAACATTTAGGTCTTAAAACCTAGGGCCAAACCCTACTTCACTTGGGACATTCAAGGATATAATCATCTCAGTCCTTCCACACTATCTTCATAGTACTACTAATAAAAATTAGCTAAACTTTAATGGAGGTTAGAATCATTTTTATTCATTCAAATGCTCAAAGAAATAAAATGTGGAAAGGACATATGATTACCAGTCAGGTCCTTGTGGGATTATGGATGGAGCTGTGTGGACTTGAAAAGCTGAACGTTGAACATTTTCTGCTACATTAGGTAGAAAGATGCTGTCCGTCCTTTTTTGGTGCTTGATAGGTACCTGCAATATAAAAATTAAGTAGATATTGGAGATATCATTAAAAGTCACTGTTACTCATAAGACCAAGATCTTTGGCACAGTCTGGGTTAGGCCATTTATTGTGCCTTCTTGTATTTGCCACTTGTCATAAAGGGAACTGGTCACAAATTAAATCTTTCAACAGAAAGCCATTTTCATCTAAGGAAAAAAGATATCCCATATGTGGAGTAATCTAAAAATTCCTTAATATTTTATCATTTGTATCAGTGCAGTGTTTTGTTTCTTTGGTGGTCTTACATTCCAGCCACGTATAAATTCCTCTTCAATCTGTATTTATCTGATTTGTCTTATAGGCCTTTCTTACGAAGTCAGAGCTTAGATAGATTTGAAGAGGCTCCAATTCTTTTGTGCCTTTCCTGGACCTTAGGCTTTTTGCTTGAGGTTTTTATACACAATCCAATGGTCCCACAAAATGTCCCCTTATTTATTAGAGTTTGTTTAGATTGTCACCCTTCTAAATCTTTCGAATACAGTGGAGCTCCTCAAATGCATTTAGCTACTTAGGCAGCCTTCTCAACCATGAGTTGTGATTACCAGCCAGCCCCACGAGAGCAACATTTGCTTTTGGGAGTAGAATGGGGATGGAGTGAATCTTAAAAGCCCTTGTGGTCCCATACACACCAACTGAATATTGCTTCCTTTTGGAAAAGGCTTTAGCAGAAACAAACAGACATGTACTAGAATTTCACCTTTTGGTGAAAGGTGACTGCACAGAGATTGGTGAGTCAAGCAAATGGCAGGTATTAATGTGGTCCTACTTGGTGAAGAACCTCAAATGGATGTTCCTGACCTGTTTCTTCCCTTTCTGTGTATGATTCCTTAACTGCATGTTCAGAAATACTGCGACATTTTTTTGGTCCAATAACTAGAATTACACCCTCAAAAGAGACCAAGAATTGGCATAGTTTCTCTGGCAATATGATTAAATATTTTCCTTTTAAGTTTTCTCAAAGCAAGAGGCAGGAATTCTTAATTGTGTTGACATGAACTTCTAGAGGAGATTCTGAAAAACAATGGGTAATACTTATCAAAGTAACACAGAGAAGGCAGTGGAAGAGCTTGTAAATGTTTTACCTAAACTAAAAGCTGAAATATTGGAAACAATTTTTTACATATGTGCTATACCTTGACCTAATCTGAGTTCCAAGAATTTCTTTGGTGGGTAGATTTCTTACATGTTTTTAAAAAGACTTCTGCAACTTCTGCTCTGCCAGGGAACTCAGATGAGAGATCTGGTGCTGTTAGTTAATTATTGTAGATGATGGGAGAAAAAGAAGAAATTCAGAGACAGAACACAGCAAGATGTGGATACTCACTTCCACATTCATTTATTTAATTGTAATTGAGTAAGTGCTTTTCTGCCGAATTGTTTCGACCTCAGAATTCTATTATTGAGGAGTAGCATCAGCAAGATGGCAGAGTGGGAAACCCCAGACCATCCTTCTTCCCACAAACACATTGGTTCAGCAATAATTCACGAACAAATTGCCTTTGTGACAAATCCAGAATTTTATTATCTAGACTCAAGTATCTAGATAAGAGCCTGATACATAATTTTTAATGTAATTTTGAAGTGAACCTAAAACCATAATTTCATATTTACATTTTTTCATTATTTCACATATATAATTAAATCTATCATTACTTACGGTGTCTGGCCTTTGAATCCTTCTTGGTATTTTACTGCTCATAAGATTAGTCTTTAAAAGGTGTTGCTGGGAGTATCTGGATGACGTGGGAGCAGAACGTAGGGAGTACTGAGCCCGAGGTGTAAGGCCTATAATGCCAAAAAATGTTAAATTATATCTCTGGTTGTAGTGTACGGTCTTAGATTTAATTCATAAAACTTTAGAGCTTAAAATGATCATCTTATCCAGCTTCATCAATTCTGAGTGAAGATGTCAAAACCTGGATGGAATCTTTAGCCTGAGGATCACATAACCAAGTGAAAGAGAAGGATATAATGGGTGACACGGACTATGGTGGGTAGGAGTGGACAGAGATATTCAAAGTAATCAGACTTGGTAATTAACTGGATTTGTAGGGTGACAAAGAATAGCTCCCAGATTGCTGTCTCAAGCAACTGGATAGATGTTAATCTTATTTTATGGTGGATTTTATGATCCTGGCACCTATATTCTCAATAAATAATGGTAACAAAATTAGAAGGGTAGATGTAAGTGGGAAATAGAAGTATGTAAAGAGAAAACAGTTAAAGATTAGTTCAAGGACCCTGAAAAAGTAGGATCAAATGGGATCCCATGCATTGGGATTGGCCAGGAAAAAAAGGAGCTCCGTTTCCATCTTATCAGGAGGGACAGAGAAGCAGCTGAGTAGCTAATGCAGGTGGGCTGGGGTCAAAAAATAGAGCGGGGCGGGGGTGGGGGGGTCCGATCTGATGGCTTTTAACTGTTCTGTGAAACTGGAGGTAAAGTGTTGGCTGGGGAGGAGGACAGAATCCAAAGGTCTGAAGGGACCAGGAAGATT
Organism: Canis lupus baileyi; assembly: GCF_048164855.1. Taxonomy (NCBI): domain Eukaryota; kingdom Metazoa; phylum Chordata; class Mammalia; order Carnivora; family Canidae; genus Canis; species Canis lupus. The sequence goes on from NC_132844.1 coordinate 6,220,277, forward strand.
TTAAATAGTTACTGGGAAGAGGAGAGAGTGAGCTGACCCCATCCTCTGCTCAAGGGGAGGCACATGTGAGCTGGTTCTAAGACCCCTGAGCATCATAGTCTCTGGCTTTTGTGATTTGTTCAAACTTGCCGAGTCTGAGGCTGATTCTTTTTAACTGCCCCATCCCCGCAATGACTCCCACCCAAGAGCTGGAACAGAGGGTAGCAGCCATAGCAGTGGCAATCATCTTGCTTCCCAAGGACCTCCACTTCCTCTCTGCTCCCGGCATTCTTAGAGCCCAGAGATGGAGAGAGAGGAGAGAGAGAGAGAGAGAGAGAGAGAGAGAGAGAGAATTAGTCCTGGTGATAAACATCAAACCCAGATCAAGCGAACTTAAGCCAGTCTACCCCTGAACATTTCACAGTTTTGTCAGCCAAGTGATTTCATTTTTTCCCCCTTAAGTATTTTAAGCATAACTGCACAAGAACATGTTCTAGTGTCTCAGGAGCTGCAAGATCCTAAGGGGAATCCATGCTAATGCCGAGTAAAGAGAGCTCGCCCCTTAACCCTGCCTTTGCCTTTGATGCTTCTGAGATGAGGAGAGGGGTGGCTGCTGCTTCCACTCCTACAGAAAGGAGAGACCTCGGGCACCTCATGCTTTCAGCTGGACAACAACTGAGAGGGGAGTAGAATGGCTGACTTTGGCTTTTTCCAACTCTAGGGTGGTACCTGGCTATCTATCCCCTTGGAGGCTGGGTACTAATAGACAGGTGTGACCCAGTCCCTCCCCTCTAATGAATCCATGCATAGGGAGTCCTCCATCAATCTCATCCTGTCACCCAGAGGGAGATAGATGGGGGCTGGGCTTTAGGAAGAACTAGCTCTGCTTCCAGGGAAAGAGGCTTTTCCTCCACTCCTGCCACATCCCCAGTCCTGGGTATTAGGGTTCCACCCCGCTACCTATCTGGTGCCTCACTCTGCTTCTCCTTCCTAAAATGTGCAGTTGTTGGAGGACATGGATGGCAGTTTGAGAGGACACATTAACCCAGAAAGAGATTAAAAAGATGCTTGGCTGGCTCATTTGGTAGAGCATGTGACTCTTGATCTCAGGGTGGTGAGTTCGAGCCCCACCTTGGGTAGAACTTACTTATTTAAAAAGATGCTTGGCTGGACTGGAAGCAGAGGGAAGAGGGAGAGACAGAAAAATCCCAGGGAGTGTGGAAAGGAGAGTACAAGGTACAGAACTGCTCAGGGCCAGTGGCCAAAATAGGGCCCTTGGATATTTTTGATATTTTTTCTCTTTGGACAGGGCAGCTGAGGTGGGGAACCTCAACCCTGCTGTCAGGTCCCAGGAAGCAGGCCCAGAGTCAGGAAGAAGAGCCTGGGCTTTACAGTTGAGCCCAGCTCTGGTCTTTCTTTTTCTTTTTCTTTTTTTCCTTTTTTTAAAAGCTTTTATTTACTTACTTGAGAAAGAGAGAGAGAGAGAGAGAGAGAGAATATGGGTCGGGTGAGGAGCAGAGGGTGAGGGATAGAATCTCGAGCAGACTCCATGCTGAGGGTGGTGCCCAACATGGGGCTTGATCCCAGGACCCTGAGATCAGGACCTGAGCCGAGATCAAAAGTTGAACGTTAAGCTGACTGAGTCACCCAGGTGTCCCCCCAGGCCTGTTCTTAGTAAACCCAAAGTAATTCCAGCTTTGTCTGCTTGACCTTTGACACTGATCTTTCTGTTTCCAAGAGGCTGTGTTTTCTCGTATCTTCAACTGGCACAGAGCCAAAAGCAAACATAAAAGACACACATGCATGGAAGTGTAGTAACCAACATTTGCACAAATATTTGGTGTTTTTATACTATGTGGCAGATGTGCATCGTTTCATTTAATCCTCAGAATACCCTTTTGAGGTGGGTATTCCCATTTTACAGAAAGGCTAAATTAACCTGTCGAGGGTCACACAGCTTGCAGTGACAGAGCCAGGATTTGAACCGAAGCTCACACACTTACCCACCAGGCTTTACCAAAATAGGAAAGCAGAGGTTTGGCTGATTTTAACAATAAGTCAGTTGTGATTATTGATATTTGATGATATTTTTGATAGTCAGATCTAGAAGAGAACTTAGAATTTATTTCATCCTCAACTTATAGGGGAGGCAGCTAGTTTAGAGACATCCTGGGTTTGGCCTCTGCTCTGTGCTGCTTGCCCAGAGGCGTGTTTCGGTGCCATTCCCATAGGACGCCTCCCGCCCCCAGCACCCAAGCATCATAATATCCTTTCTAAATAACATCTGAGAAATGTGCTCATCTGAGGCATTAAGACAAAATATAGTGAATTGCCCAATGTTCTTTAAGTGGTGTATTACATACTTCTGAGACCAGTTTTTATGACCAAAACTTTTTAGTATAGGATGTCAGTACTCTGAGGTGAACTAGAGTAGAAGGTCGTGACTGCAAATCAGAATTAAGTGTGATTCATTCATGTATCATTCATTCACTCAACAGACGTCAGGGAGCTCAATAACCAATAACTCAATAGCCACGGGGTTGCTATGGCCAGTCCCCACGATCCTCAATTCAGAGCAGGGGACCTGCTTACCGCCTGGTGAGCTCATCTGGACGGACCATCGCTCAGCGTCATTAAGCTGACTTTGGAGCTCTTCTAGGCGCTGGAAGGCATCCAGCTTCACACTGCGCTCCTGGGCCAGCCGGCTTCTCGTCTGAGGGGAAAAGTGCTTAGGAAGCAGAGATGCTTTTTGGTGCATACTTTAATTCCTGGGGTTCTTTGGAGAGTGTGGGTCCAGGCTGCTCCAGGAATACAAGTCCTCATACAGTCCTGGTCAGGCTTCTAACGACAGCTCCAAGAAGGCCAGGAATGTACCCAAAGAGGAGCGGAGGCAGCCCTGGACTGGGAACCCCTTATTTGCCTTATTATAGCCAGGAGTTTACGCACAACATTTTTTTCTTTTATGTTTATTTCTCCCTCTCACCGGAAGGGGAGAGGAGGAAATGGAGAAGGGCCCAGTTCACAGAGGACCTTGTAGGTCAAAGCCACCAAACTACCACAGGGAAGGGGGAAGCCTCTGCACAATTTCACGCAGGGGGAAGACCTGATCTCTGTTTGTTCAGCTCATCATCTTCAAGGATGTCCTGAGCACCATTCCCCAGGTCTTAGAGGAGGCCCCTACCAAGAGGTGGTCTCTGTGTTTACTTGTGTGGCCCTCGGCTAGCACAGCTGGCCCCTAGGCCCCCAGCCAGGGAGTAGCTGGGTCCAAAGTACACCTCATCTGCATAACTCACAGATATTCTTTCTTTCGAAATTTATTTTTATGTATATAAGTGTAAGTATATATAGGTCATAGCAAGTAATTATAAAAATTACCTAAAAGTATAAAAGTAATGTAATTATAATTGTATTATAAAATTTTAAAGTATAAAAGAGCAATAATAGTATAGTGGATTGAATAATGTCCCCCCCCCAAAAAAAAATATACTCATGTCCACCTAGAACCTCAAAATGTGATCTTACTTGGAAATGGTCTTTGCAGGTGTAATTAACTTATGATGAAGTCATACTGGATTAAGGGCGGGCCTTACATACAGTGACTGAGGCCTTTATAAGAAGAGGAAAAGGCTCAGACACAGAGGGACACATGGGGAAAGGGCCGTCAGATAAGGAAGGCAGAGGTTCGAGGACGTAGTTACAAGCCAAGGATTGTCAAGGCCTACAGGCAGCCACTGCGAGCTAGGAGAGAGGCACAGAACAGACTCTTCCTCAGAGCCCCCAGGAGGAGCCGACATCCTGATTTCAGGTTTCCGGCCTCCTGAACTGTGAGAGAATACATTTCTGTTGTGTTAAGCCATCCAGTTTGAGGTAATTTGTTACAGCAGCTCTAGCAAACTAATCCACATGCTAATCTCAAGAATTCACCCACATGTGTTTTAAATTCCACTCTTGTCCGCATAGACCCAACAAGAAGGCCTGTGAACCCTTGGAGGGGTAACCACAGGCTCGTCTTAACAAATGTTAAGGGGCAGTTTCTTGTGTGTGCAGATGCTATCAACTGTAGTTTAACTTTCAGTAGAAGATTAGAAAAACTTCCTAATACAAATTAGGCCCAAGGTCCCTGTTTGTACTACAGGGATTGGTGTAGGCCCTTCAACCCCTATGGGCAGGAACCAGGAAAAACATATCAAGATTCCCTGAGCCAGGCTGGGGCTAAACCAATTTGAAAAATAGTGGCAAAGGAAAGAAATGTGCTTAGTAAGGACCTTGTGTTGTGTTAGGGCTTAAAAACGACCCCACCCCCCTTCACAGAGGTAGGTGCAGTGATTTACCCAAGATCCTACAATCAGTTAGAGGCAGAGCCAGGATTTGAATCCAGGTCAATCTCTTTCCAAAATTATCCACCTTCATACTCTCAGCTAGAAGACATACAGCCAATATTTATGAAGAGCTGTATATCGGTTTTGGTTCTAAGTGCCTCATTTGAATTACCTGATTTCATCTTTCTAAAAAAATCCCGTGAAACGAGTATATTGTTCTCCATTGCACCAACCGGGAGACTGAAGACAGAGAGACCACATCTAGCCTAAAGGCATGCTGTGAAGGGCCCCACGGAGTGAATCAGAAAGCCTGACTCTAGGGCCTCTGCTCTAAATGGTCTCCCCAGGAGCAGGACGTAAGCAAGGACAATTATGCTCTCCAAGGTCAGATGGTCAAAATCTTACCTTGGAATTGGAGGTTGGAGCTGGACTGAAGAAGTCACTGTGGGTAGTAGGGGCTCTTGGGGGCTGAGGGTAGATTGTTAGTTGGCGGGCAGTGGGCCAGTAAGCCCAGGGGCATTGGAGCTGCCAGCAGAGGTGGAGAGGTAATGTAGAAACAGCCGATGATTGTTTTTACATACATATACTAAAAACATGTATTTGTTGAGAGAAGCCTCAAAATACTTGTTTTGTCTACTTTCAGAATCTCTACCATTAGACAAAAATGAGCTGTTAACTAGAGAGGACTTTGAGAAACTAACATCCTATTTATTTATTTAATAAATAATGCAGGGCTCAAACTCATGACCCTGAGATCAAGACCTGAGCTGAGATCCAGTTGGACGCTCAACCAATGGAGTCACCCAGGGGCCCCCAACACTTTATTTTTGTGCTGGTTTTTGGGAAAGCATAATTTGAAAGATAAATATGCGACACTTAATTTTTCTTAAGGATCCATGTCACATTTTAGCTTAGTTTTCATAAAATGAATGTGAAATCCTAATTTTCTTTTATTCTAAAGCTATTGGTTTTTCCTCTCCATTTCTTCAAAAATACTTCCTCTAGCATTGCCTCAGTTTTTGTCCTTTTTTTATTTTTGCCATTTATTTTTGTAGATTTCTCCTAATTGATCTCCTCCTTGAGCACTCGAAACACTTGGCCAATAATTTAACTTCCCAACTTCTGTTTCCTAATATCTCTGATGAATTAATTGATTTATTCCTTCAGTGAATGCACGAGAGGTACCTGCTCTGAGATGCTACTTCTTTTGCCTTTTGTATTGGATTACATTCGATGGTCTCCTTTGTTGGAACTTGCATTAATCCACATCTACATCTATTATTTCTTGCCCTTTTTTTTCTTTTCTCTCTCTCTTTTCTTTTCTGTAGGGGTGTATTTAAAAAATGTATTGTGTCTGGAAATCACTTTTACTTTTCCTTTTTGTCTCTGAAGTTCCAGAAACACCTTGAATAAAATCCTCTTATAATTGCTTCCATGATACTTGCTGCTTTTCCAGATTACTGTTGGAATTTTCTAAAGGATCCCTGGTTCAAAAATTATGGCCAAGTGGAAACATGTTTTTCATGTGGGTTATAAAGGTGCCAAGATTCTGGGTCTTGAGGCAGCGAAGCCATCCATCCTCTCTTACTATAAGCAGCCCGAGCATCACCCAGCATGGGCAGTATTTCCATTATCCTGGTGGGCCCAGAAATGACAAAGGTGGAGGACACCAGAGGCATGGAGAATTCCAGAAGGCCCCAGCTCTGGCTGCTGCACCCCAATTGGCTTTTGAATGGCTACCACCTGCCTCTGGAGTTACCTGTCGGAGTTCTCTCTGAATTCTCTTCTGCTGAAGCTGGCCCAGTTTGGAAGCCCTCTCAGCTGCTTCAGTAAGGAGCTGCAGGTGCTGTTTCTTTTGCTCCACATCTTCCAAGAGCTTCTCCATGCTGGAGGTTTTCATTAGATCCATCTGTTGCCGGTGGTGAGCTTCCTGGGCCACTCTGTGTTGCAGCTCTCTCAGCAGTTGTGCCTGTGGGGAAAAGGCCAAAGGAAACAGAGAAGGCACACAGTCTTTGCTCTGAGCAAGGGAAGGAGAAGTTGCCCGACGTAATAACCTCCATAGGGCCCAGGGGCACAACTCTGTGGAGTATTCCTGGGCTCAGGGTCCTGGAGCCCAGCAATTCTGTCCTGGGCTGGCAGGCAGCAGGACTACCAGGATTTAGGCCAGCTTGGCATTTACTGTAAGCCCGGAGGCAATAGTCAGTGGGAGAACAACTGAAACAAATAACAAAAGCCAGGCAAGTGGTAATGCTACTGCCCAGCAATACCGGGTCGAACAATCTGGCCTTTCAATGCCCAAAAGGTGATGATAATATGTATGTTATGTCGCTTATTGACCACATGGTTATACCTACCACAGACTACATTTGCAGTGTCACTGAGCATTTATCATGAGCTAGCAGGGAAGGGTTAGTCTGGGGAGGAGGGGTGACATAATGCACGCAAGGAGTAGAGAAGGGAGGTTCTAATCTTGCCTCTGTTTTAACTTCCAAAATAGCTTTGGGGAAGCCAGGTTCTAGATGGTTAAAGATGGAAAAGGGTAGTAATAATCTGGTTCCGTTCTGAAACTTTTCCAATCAGTAGCACCGTAAGTATCAGAGGGTCCATCCTCAATTATGATACTAATACTAATGATATTTGCATGGCGATGTTACAGTTTGCATAATTACAATGCCATCATTCACTTGGTGCACAGTCATGGAGGATGTAGGGTCTAAAAGGAACAAATTATATGTTATGTTTTAAATATGCCCAGCTTTTCTGGGATCTTATTTATTTTATTTTTTAAGATTTTTTTTTATTTATTCATGAGAGGCATGCAGAGAGAAGCAGAGACACAGGCAGAGGGAGAAACAGGTTTCCTGTGGGGAGCCTGGTGCAGGACTCGATCCCAGGACCCCCGGATCAAGCCCTGAGCCGAAGGCAGAGGCTCAACCACTGAACCCACCCAGGCGTTCCCTCTCAGGCTTTTATTTAAACTTGGCTCTTCTCTCTCTCTCTCGACCTAGGGTCTTTCTGCTTCATTCATGCTCAGGGAGTTGGCACAGTTACTAAGAGCTTAGACTTGGAAACACCTTTGTTTTGGTGCCAGCCCCTACTGAGCAGCAGTAACTTCTGAAATTAAGGCTTAGTTTGGGTCATCAGGAAAGGACCCAAGATCCTGTTTGGGGAAAAAGGTTGATTGATGGCTGGGCCACACTCCACGTGCACATGGTTGCTGTTGATGGAAAGTATGCTTGGAGATGGAGAGACTATGTTAAGGGCAGAGACCTACACCCCAAGATGACCTCTGGGTAATAAGATTCTCAGAGAAACACACACACATACACACTACACACCAAAGAATGATCTTTTGTATGGGTAGTGCTTCCTTGCCTTAGCCAAATGCAAATAAAAACAAAAGCCTCTTGGCCTCTTTCCTTGGTTTCTGGGCCAGAAAGGAGGAAGTGGGCCATGGTTGTCTGACTGTGCCATGTGCTCAGCCTCACGCTGTGGAGCCCTGGTGACTGGTCCCAGGCAGCCTGGTGCTGCTTCCAGTGCCACATTCAGCTTTGCAGAGCGAGTTCGGAGAGCGGGAGGAAGAGGGGTTCTAGGACTCATACCTGGTTATCCTGCTGCTTGCGCATCCTCACGTTGTCGGCCTGAGCCCTGGCCAAGGCCTGCCTCAGAGCCAGTAACTGTTGACGAAATAAAACCGCTTCTTGTTCTGCCATTAGCTTGATGCTCAAACACTCTTTCTTCCTTTGCATCGCTTCCTGTGAACATCCCAAACACAGTAAGATAGGAAATAAGTTCCCCTTCCATAGTTTTAGTCTCTTCAGAGTCTCTAAACCACTTCATTATCCATCGTCTTTAAAACTTCCGGTAGAAAGGAGCTCCCCTGGTCACTTCCTCTGTGTCTTCGTGTGACAGGTCAGAGTAAATAAAGACTTTCAGAAACACAAGTGAAAGTGCCCAAACCACTAGTATTATGTGCTTTGGTTTCAATTTGCCTTGAAGTAGGTTTTTGATTTGTTTTCCCATTTTCGTCAGATAATGTTTGAAACTCAAAGATTTGCAGTGTATTTTTATGAAGCTGCCTCAGCTCTTGGTAAAGTCTCCCCCTCCATCTTTCCCCTGCTCTGGAGCTAAATTCTCTGATCTGTTCTCCCATTTACTTCTTTGCCATTTGCTTCTGGCTCTTTCCTACTTCTCTGGAGGCTCTGACACAGCCACTTCCCATGAAGACTCCCCGACTGCAGATGCTTTCAGTTGGTTGGCTTTGCCCCCACTGCCAGGACACCAGTTCAGCAGCTGCAGCCAAGGAAGCCAGCCTGCCACCCACCTCGCCGGGCGGGGCCTCACCTTCTCTGCCCTGCTCAGCTGGCCCTGGAAGCGAGCCTGCTGCGCCGCCAGCCTCCAGCGGCCCAGGCTCCTCGCTTTGCACGCCAGCACAGCCAGGCTGCTGTTGTCCTGCTCCAAGGCCTGCAGCTGCTCCTGCTGAGAGAGGCTTCCTTTCAGAAAAGGCTGCCCCCAACACTCTTCTCAGGAGGAAAGGGCACAAATCCTAACCTCAGAACCGAGGACGACACAGTTGTGCCCTTTTTAAATGCCTGGTGCAATGCTTTCTTGGGAAAGCCAGACTGGAATGCATACAGAGTGAGCTGGGGTCAGATGCTGGGATGAAATGCTGGTTTCCCATTGCTAAATGAAATCACGTACTTTGGCTGGGTTTTCTTTCGTTCCTTCATCAGGTCGAGCAGAGCCCCATTTTTTCTTGAGGCTCCTCAGATTGTCAATCCCTTCTGTTCTTACTTCGCCGATGAGCTCATATACTTTCTGGATTAAATTAATCTGATTCTCGTCCAACTTTTCCTGCAAATTGCAGACTCAAGTTTAGGAAGGGCAGTGGAGGAAGAGTCATTTTGCCTTTTAAAACCCAACTTTCAGAAATGATTTCACGTGAAAAAATCACCCACCCAATTATTCCATCAGTTATTATCTGGAAGTCTCAGTAGCAGCCCCTTTAGCATTGCCTTCAATCCGCAGGGCCTCATCACGTGGACCCTACACATCTTAGAGCCCCAGTTGTCAGATGCCGGGGTAAGTTGAGTGGATAGAAAAGTGGAAGGTGGGCAGCCCCGGTGGCGCTGCGGTTTAGCGCCGCCTTCAGCCCAGGGCCTGATCCTGGAGACCTGGGATCGAGTCCCACGTCAGGTTCCCTGCATGGAGCCTGCTTCTCCCTCTGCCTGTGTCTCTGCCTCTCTCTCTGTATTCTCATGAATAAATAAATAAAATCTCTAAAAAAAAATATATATATATATATAAAATAAACCTTAAAAAAAGAAAAGTGGAAGGTCACAGGTGGAAAACTGAATCAGCCCTCCTCTGATAAAAGGTTGCTCGAGAATTCGAACCTAAGGATTTTTGCTATCAGGTTGACTCAGCGGAATCTGACCAGATAAAACACTATAGATGAGCCACTAATGAGGAACTACATTAAAAATAGATAAAGTAGAGGAAGGAATCAGGCTGGCTACCTTCCCATTGAGGTTCCAGCAGAAATCTCATTATGAAACAGCCTGTTCTGAATGGCTTGTGGATAATGGCTTGTGGTAAAAGGGCTTGATCGTTGCTAAGTACAACCACAGACCCTGCCTCCTCGGCTGAGGGGTGAGAGTTGGGTGTCCTCTCATCTCTGGACCACTTCCCTGGAGAGGAAAGCAGGAGCATGCTGCCCAGCTGGGCAGCCAGCAAAAGCTTCACCACCTATTTGGGATCCTAGAGTAGAACATGGATTCTCAGCTTTGGGGGGCCTGTGGAACTAGTTTAGCCTGAGAGAAGCAGAGAATCTATTTTCTGTCTAGGAATTCTGGTATAAGTAAAAAAAAAAAAAAAAACTTAAGAAAATGTTTAATAATTTCATACCCAAAAGATGACTTAGCAAATTCCAGACTTCACTGTCTATTCAACCTTTTCCTGTAGTATCAGGCCCAACGCATTTTGGTTTTGATTCTTTAATATTTGTAAACACTTGCATTTTTGAGGCCTCCTCATAAGTAAGAAGGAACCTCTAATCCTCTCTGAAATGACCAGGCCAAGGCAGAGCACTGGTGAAAGCTCCTCACGTAACAACTTCAGGGACCACCTGGAATGTCCCAGGAGAGACCATGAAGTAAGGACTCATTTGGGGCTGGCTCTGGGTAACACCCAATAGCAGGAGAGGGAGCAGGTTTGTACTAGAATTCACATTTGTGGGGCAGCTGGACCAGGCTCTGTGATGGCCCATTTTAGGCATGGGGCCTCCATCTTACAGCTGCTCAGATACCATAAGAAAGTGGCAGGCTTCCACAGTGCTGTGGACACATGGGCACCCCGCCACTCCTCTTCTGGATGGACCTTCACCAACAGGTCAGCAGCTCCCTGACGCTCGATGTGAGAGAGTGGCTGGCAGGCATTTGGCAGGTTGAAAAAAAAAATCTCTGAAAGCTAATTCAAATTCTCAATCTTCCTAGTGAGCTTTCGGGACGTGCTATTGCTACCGACCCTGGGGTCTGGCCTGGCTTAGGGCACTGCGCTCTCCCGTTCAGATGGTTGTACTCAGTAGGCAAAACAGTGACATCAATCGTTGGGGTTTCGGAGGAGACACCCCTCACCTTCCCTTTCACAGCAATCAGATGGCAACAATGGCAACCGGCAGCAGAGTGAGGAAAACAGCAAATACCTAAATTGTCTAAAATTCAGTGTCTATCATGGCAAAATCATGACCACCCATTGCTGCCCCTCTCTGCAGTGAACGCTTAGAGCCAGAGAGCTCTCGGGCTGCACAGGCTCTTGTTACCACACAGCCCATTCTGTCATCGATCGCTCTGTGCGCAGCGTCTGTGGAGGTCACCCACACTTGGCTCCCACAGGACTGCCCAGACGTCCAACACGGCTCACTTACTTTTATGTGTAGACATGTCACAAACAAAGCTTGGACTAATGCTTCATATTCTTCCTGGACTTCTTTTCTAATCTGCTGTTTGAGATTCAGATTCTCCTCTTCCAAATCTGTGAGTCGAGCTCTCAGAGCCGTGATTTCCATGATCATATTATGACTGAGCTCTGCAACCTAACAGCAGAAATATTGTTTTAATGGAAAATAACTCAAGAAATCCAAACTGCCACTACAGAACAGTTCCTTGTATATCAGTGTCAAGTTTGCTCTTCTACCTTGAATCTAATGAAAGAGGTAAACATCCTGTTGTACAAATATGAGCGGAAGAATCCAAGGTTGGTTTAAGGTCTCGGAACAGTGCCAGACACGTGGTAGGTGGCCAATGAATAGTTGCTGAATGAATGACCCCAGAAGAGACCCCGAAGCACTTTTTAATTGGATAAAACGCTTCAGCTGTCTTCGCCTCCATTTCCAAACTGGCCTTCTTTGACACCTCAGCCTAAATACTTTTTCTTTGGAATTCACTTAAACTGGCCTCAAAAGAAAAACAAAGCCTCCAACCCCAACCTAAAAGTAGCAACAAAAAGAAAAATCAAATCAATAAAAAATAAAACCACCAAAAAACTAAGAAAAAGAAAGCCCTTATTGCTTAAAAAGTGAAAACACACACTACGTGTTTCTGCAGTGGATCTTCATTGACGAGACCTCTGCGGGTCACTCTTGATGAGGGCACACACACAAAAACCCACTAGGAAGTCCCCTGGCTGGCCACTGCTGAGATTGTGGATTTGTGAGATGGAAAAGGGAAACTTTTTGGTAAGAACTGACCTACCTGACCAGCACCGTCTTCAGGTGGATCTGAACCTCTTCGTATGATATCTAATTCCTGAAGAGGAGAAAGCAGGGCACAACCAAACTCAAACATTTATTCTTCCAACCATGGCTCAGTTCAGTACAACATGCTCCACACATCTCCTATCTGTGTTAATGGAGCTTCGTTTTTAGATTGTTGGGCTCCATGTGGAGCCTGACCGCGCTTATCGACCCACTGGACTGTAGGACGCCTAATGTGAGATCAGAAGACAACAATGACTTCCAGATATCCACACTGTGCCAGAGACTTGGCTACAGGGAGAAGCCAAACTGGGGGTGAAGCCAAGACTCATTTGATATTTGAATGCTTCATTTGATTTTTTTTTTCAGACTTTTGCACTTTTCTTAGGTAAAAAGTAATATTACACTGAACCTCTGATGCAATCCATTTTAAAAGTATGCAGTCTAGAACAGGAGAAGTGACTCCTGGATCCCACCAGTGGGATTCATTTTAAGGAAATCTCAGTGAGACTCATGATGTGCATCTTGAAGATAGAATTTACTCAAGGATCCTGGCTTCTCTGCTAGACCAGGAAGTGTGTGAAGTGCTTTATGTTCGCTGAGGTTAGAAGATCAGCTATGCATCTTCCCTGGCCGAGGGGGTGGGGGGGGTGGGGGGGGAGGGGGGGAGGGCACATGACACAGCCCCTTTGTTACTAACTTTATATTTCCCACTAGATACCTTCAAAGCACACAACCCAGTGTTGCTGGGCCATCATCCCTGCAACTGAGACTACCAGAGCCCCCCCAAAAATGAACCAATGAGAAGAGACATTTAGGGAGTTCCATTTACCCTCCAATCTTTCACAAAACTCCTCCCCCACCCTCTGTTCTAGTCTCTCTTTGGAGTGACTCCTGGGCCTCCCTACTCACACCTCTCCCATCACACTTCTTGTCTCCCTGGGGACATACTTGCTCTTTCTGGCAGAGCTTCTGCCTAGCATGCTCCAACACATGCTCATAACACATGGAATAGCTCTCGAAGTTGCTGCGTTCTCTTGCCATCACGTCACAACCCAAGGAGAGGAGGCAGGCCTCAAGGTGATCTTTCCTGAAAGTGATCTGAAAAGGAAGGGGCATTATTCACAGCAGCTCTAGCAGGATAGCCTCACCACGCCAGGGCACCTGTTGCCTGGGCTCACAGACCCACGTCCATGTCTCCTCCACAGAAAAACACGGGCTCTCGCCTTGCAGGTCTCTTTCGGGTCTGCTCTTAGTATTTGCAGGTAGGGACAAGAGTACAAGGGGAAGCCTATATGTCACATATCTAAGTATTCTGGATACTTAGTGGTTATAAATCAAACTAATAAGCTACTAATTCTCCTACTTTGAAAAATAGATCTTCAAAACAACTTGGAAGGCCAGGCTTGAATTTCTCATTCTTGGGCTGCTCTGAGTTCTTTGCTGAAATGTGGTGACTTGGAGAGAGCTGGTCACCGACCTCTAGGTTACGGTATGATCCCCTTGTCTTCCCACCTCTGGCCTCACATCACACCATGGAGGGCCCTCACATGTATGTAAACAGACACTCCGGCTATCTACAGCCCTACACAGCTGCCCTTGACCACTCCTGAGGCCAGGGTATGCACACTGGCAGTAAGGTCCACTCTCCCCGTGGGGAGCAGGATCTGGAGAATTTTCAGGGAGGAATCCCAGGAATTCCTAAAGCGTGGTCTAGAAAGAAGGCCAGAGATCTGAGTGGGCATGTCGCCTTGGCTGTGGGTATTTCTCACCCTTTGAGGAAGAGTAGGGCTAGAGAAAAGCCAGAGAAGGCCTCTGAAGAATGAGCATCTTGCGGGGACCCCTCTTGCTCTGGTTGAAGGGCCTTACTGCTACTCTCTTGATAGTCCCATTCCTTCCCTTTCTCTAAGAGATTGGGCATTCTTTTGAAGAGGTAGCCATTATGGAAGAGGGGAAAAAGTTCACCCCTCCAAGCCTCTCAAGAGAAATGGGAGCCCATATGTTGGAGATAGGACAGATGCATGTCCTAATGCTTGTGTGTGTGCGTCTATGTGTCCACATCAGTGAGCACATCTCTGTGCATCTGTGGATATGTTTGTGTGTCTGTGTCTGTATCCATTATGTGTATGTATATGTGTATTATGGCTCTCTGGGTGTGTCTCTATCTGTGACCATCTGTACATATCTCTGTGTCTATGTGTGTTCCTTTGTGTGTATCAGTGAGTTTGTCAGTGTGTGTATCTGGATGTCTTATGGGGCCCAGACCCAGCCTGCATGCTTACATGAGCTTCCTCTGTGACACTTCCAGGGTCAGGAGGGCTCCAGGCTCCCTGGCAGGGTGCAACAGAAGCTTTTGGCCTGGGGTGGGTCCTGTGTCTCTGACTTGATTGTCCCAGTGAGGCCCAGTACACTGTGCTCTTGGTACAACCTCAGCGCCCCTACTGACTTCCAGAGGAAGCCCAGTCAGGCTTTGCCAAGGCGAGTTATTGAGGCAAACTAGCAGAGATGGCCAAAAGTGATAAAACTCAGTACTGATGGAGTGAGGAAAGTGGCTCGCTCAACGCTGCCGACGGCAGGGGAAAATAGTGTGGCATTTTGGGGGGCAGACTAGCTGTTTCTATGAAAAGATTTTAAAATGTTCATGCCCTCTGGCCCAGGAATTCCTCTTCTAGAACTTTATCTTTAGGGATAATTAAAGTGACACACAAAAAACATATGTGAGCAGATGTTCTTTACAGTAGCCTTCCCAAGAAAAAGAGCAATGGAAAAGATCAAAAGTGCCTCATAAAGGGAAACAGGTTGAATCTTTCTCACTTGTCTGCACAATGGGATACTAGGGAGCCACCAAAAATTATGCTGTGGACGTATGTTCATTGACAAGGAAACATGTTGGTAACATGTACTCGAGTGAAAACAAGTACACTATAATGGAATAATTTAATTTGGTTTTTGAAAGTTAATGAACAAAGAAAATTATGAAGTTTGGAAGGAAATATGCCAAAATAATAATAGGCGTTATCAATGAGGGTAAGCTAATGAGTATGTTTTCTAATACATCATATTTCTATTTTCTAATATAATCAGAACATGTATACATGATTAAGATAATTTTATATAAGAATGGACATATAAATAAAATGTATATCCTGATGAAAAGATAAGAAAGCTTTTGTAGAGATCATCACCCACAGCAGCTTGGCAGGGGGCATTGAAGAGATACAGATTGGAAACCATAGATGAACACGTCTGCTCATGGGGAATTTAGTGAACAGGAGCCAGGCAGTCAGGGGAGGGCACTCGGCATCCTTCTCTCATTCTCTGGGGCTTCCTCTAGGGGTCCCATAAGGGGCGTGGGAGTAAGGGCAAGCCACCCTGCTCTAGAAAGGGAGCAGGAGGACAGCCAGATTTAGCTTCTGACATCAAGGCAAGGGGAACCCAGATTCCATCCCTTGGTTCTTGACTTCTTTATGGTGACAGGGTCGAGGCGATGCAAATTTAGGACAAAGGAAACACTTCCCAGACTGAATATGATGAAAGCCTGAAACATTGAGAAGTCATGAGACCACATCCAAGGCCATCAAAATGTGGCTAGTGACCCCTTCCAGGGGGGCTGGGTTCAGTGCCTGAAATCAGCCACAGGGACTCACTCTTCACTGTCCTGGACAGCAGTCTCTCTCTCTCTCTCTCTCTTTAAAGATCTTATTTATTTATTTATTTATTTATTTATTTATTTATTTATTTAAGAGAGAGAGAAAGAGAGAGAGAGCACAAGTGGGGAAGAGGATCAGAGGAGAGGGAGCTCAATGCAGGGTTCGATCCCAGGACTCTGAGCTCAGGACCTGAGCCCAAGCAGATGCTTAACCTGCTGAGCTACCCAGATGCCCCTGGACAGCAGTCTCTGGATCTAAGCATTCCATTAAGGCCTCCAATGGCTTTTTAGCAAGGCAAACGCTTCTCAAACTAATGTCACCACAGTCACCATGGTAGATATAAGATCCCCCCAACAAACAGAAATGCAGACTTGGACATCAATGGCCTTCTGCCATCCCTTCTTAGCCAGCGTGATACTTTACCCAGTAAGGGTGAGGCACCTCTGGGTGAGTCTGTATTATACCAGAGTGTAGGAATGGCCAGGACTCCCCTTGAGCATCTCTAGAGGCCAGAGAAATTGTCTTTTGTTACTGTGTTTCTTAAAAGCTGTTCTGCAACCTACCCTTGCCTTCCTAGGTCACTAAATGTCAACTCTGTGTCAAAATGCAGCATGGAGTGGGTTCATCTGTCAGCTTCCCCCTCAAGGCAGGCCCCTGGGTTCATAAAAACCACAGAGCAGCTGTGAATAAATGGTCATAAAAACCATGACCTCCAGTGGGCTGATTCCTTCATCAACAGTTAAGCCTGAACTGGGATGAATGGCACTGGCTGGAAAATCACCAGAATATTCTGGAGAGCCAGCCTAGGGTGAAGCATGGAAGGTGCTAGGCCTTGTTATGGCAAAATCTGGCTCTGCTGGGAGCAAACTGAACCTCCTTGGTGTGTTTCATCTTGGAGCCCCTCATAATTGGCCTAATATCAGGCACACATAAGGGGTTTTGATGATGTTTCTAAAAAACCCACCTCTGCTGACAAAATGCTTCGGTGACGTCCCACTGACTCTGGGATGAAATCAGACTTCTTAGGGATTGCCTTCAGGCCATTCGGTTACTGGCCCTGTCTATCTTTTCAATGTCCTCCTCTGAACTCTGCTATATTTCCTTCTTAGATTTCTCTGCCTTTCTTCCCCAGCCCTTCTTCATCTGGCTAACTCCTATTTGCTTTAAGACTTGGCCCAAACAACACTTCCTCCAAGAAGTCTTCCCTGACTATTTCTTCCCTACGCCCTAGGTGGTTGTATCTCCTGTGTATGCCTCTTTCAAAGCATGTAACGTGAAGTGCCTTTTCCTGACACTTCTGGGTCATCTGATTTCATAAGCTCTTTGAGGGCAAGAACTGTGCCTTTTGCCTTTAATCTAATAAAGTGCCTAGAAAAAAAAAATAGGAATCTACAAACACTTGCTCAATGAGTACATGACTGTTGGCATATGAATGGAAATGGTTCTGGAATCCACACAATAGATTATAGTTCTGATTTGCAATAAAGGTCAGTTTCTAAGTTTAGGTCAGTGTGTTTGGTATAAAATTTGGGCAAGATGGTAGAGCTTATTGCAAAGATTGGTTTTCTAGAATTTGGAGAAGGAAGCAAAGATCAGTAGAGGCCAATATGGATTCCAGAAAACTCAGGTTAGATGAGCCTTTTCCTCAGGAAATGCAGCACAGTGTACCTGGATTTCAGCAGGATATCTGGACAGGTTTCTCCTGATGTCCTTGTGGAACAATGGAGAACATAGGCTGGGTGACGGTACAACTGGATGGGCTGCTGGCCACTGACAGCCTGTGCCCAGAGAGTGTGGTCAGCCTGAAGGGGACCCACAGTGGGGAGCACAGGGTTGGGGCCTGTCATGGCATACACTGTTAGTAATGATTTGAATGAGGATACCAAGGACAGGCTGACGAACTCATGAACTTGGGAGGGAGAGAGAGCGTGCTGGATGTAAAATATCCAGATTTTTAAGGATTTCAAGGAGTTTAGAATGGGTCAAATTGAATAAGAACAAGGCTACTAATATGGCAGCAGCAGGATGCCTGAAGGCAATGTGTGGGCTTCAGGTGACTGTTAGCCTAACGAGTCATCAGTGTAGTGGCTGCCAGTACCCAGCATACTCATGGGCATTCATCAAAGCACAGCACACAGGACACATAGGCTTTCTGCTCGTCAGACAATCTTGAGTTTAGAGGGGACTGAGCAGAATGGTAGGGCTGCTCATATAAAGTGATTGAAGGAAATGAAGGTAACTTAGTCTAAAGAAGAGAAGGCTGGGCTCAGGTCCTGGATGTTTGCTTGTGCAAGCTGTGCTCCGCACAGAGGCACCCAGGTAAGGGAGGAGCACAGTGCCTGCTCCCCTCTCCCAGTTCACGGCCTGGGCTGGGGCTACACCCATCTGGAGGAAGGAGTAACGATTTGTAGCCCACCACCCAGGGGAGCGCCCTTTTGGGTTTGTGCTACTAGGGCAGGCCCTTCAGTGTAGTTTTACCAAGGCCTCACACATGCTAGCAATGGTGCTAATTGAGCTCCTCTGATTGACCTGCCTTTAGATACCTAAAGACTTGTGAGGGGTCACAATCATGATCTGTGGTGTCCCAGGGACAGAACTAGGATACATGATGGAGCTGGTGGGGGGGCCAAATCCAATTCAGGAAGATCTCCTTGAAACAAGAGCTGCCAGGAATGGCTGGGGAAGGGGGTAGGTTTGGAAGAGAGTGAGTTCCCTGTCATTGCAGATGATCCAGAAGAGGCTAGAAGTCCAGGCATAGAGTTTGGAGGGATCTAACATCCTGGAGTCCTCTCATTCCAAGACACAGGCAGGCAGATACCAACCTCTTCAGTGCACCTTGGGTTTCAGTTATACCCAATACGGGTTTGCCCTGATATCCACATTTCTTTCCTAGACAATCCCATCTTCAACATTGGAGTAAAGTTATATACATATGGGTTGAGCAGATCTTGAGCCACAAACTCAAGATCTCAAACTCAAAAAAACTTTTTTTGTTTGTTTTGTGGTAAAATATACATACCATAACATTTGCCATTTAAACTGATTTTTTTAAAGTAACCTCAACACTCAAGGTGGAGCTCGAACTCTTGACCCCAAGATCAAGAGTCAGCTCTTGATCTACTAACAGAGTCAGCCAGGTGCCACAGTTTAAACATCTTTAAGTGTAAAGTTTAGTAGCATTAAGTACATTCACGCTGTTGTACAATCCCTAGAATCCTTTTCATCTTGCAATACTGAAACTCTTATTCCTACTAAACACCAACTCTCGTTCCTCTTCCCCCAGCTTCTAATAACCACCGTTCTACTTTCTGTGTCTATGAATTTGACTATAGTAGGTACTTCATAGAAGTGGAATCATGCAGCATTTATGCTTTTGTGACTGGCTTTTTTCACAGCGAAGAAGGTCTTCAAGGTTCATCCATGATGAAGCACAGGTCAGAATATCCTTCCTTCTTTAAGGACAGCCACAAATTTTCTTGCTTCAAACCTGTTTCTAAGCATGTCCCACCTTAATCACCTCTGTACCTCTGGTTGAGAACCTCTGAGCTACAGGGACCACAAGGAACCACTTCATCCCCTCATCAGAATACACAAGGACCATATTTGAGTATAATTGAAAACTTAAATGAAAGATATGTAAATAATCAAGCTCCGAGAAAAAAAATGTGTCCCCAACCAAGCTAGAGAATTCTCTATCTTGTAATTAAAAACTGAAGTGTTTATTATGAAATTATGGGGAATATTTGAAGAGCTTAGAAAAATATAACTTTGAGGGAAATAATTGTTTTTAAAAATTAAGCATGTTTTGCTAAATCAGGTTTTAAAAAAATGATTGAATTTCAAAGGCAACTGGATTCATAGCTACTTACTGTACTTATGCTTCATTTGTTAATGATCCTAAAGCTCTGCTATGGCCAAATAGCACATATACTCTCTTATTTTGCCTTTTCAGCACTGTTTAGAAATAATCAACAGTTGAAAATTCTAAGAACTGTGTGTATGAGTATTGTATGTATTAAATACATATTATTGTTATATGTAGAGCATATTATGTAGAGCTGTTATGGATTTAAATATATATACACACAAAAAAATTGTTGATACTGGCTTCCTTTGTGGAGGAATAGCTGGGTATGGTAGAGTGAAGGAGTAGAAATGTTACCTTTCTGATAGTTTTTTTTTGTTTTTGTTTTTGTTTTTGTATTGTACATTAAAAACAATGTTTCCTAGGTAGTGGAATTATAGGCTATTAGAGTTTCTCTCTTCCAAATTTTCTATATTAAAAAAATCAACACAGGGAGTGCCTGGGAGGCATAGTCAGTTAAGCGTCTCACTCTTGATTCCCGCTCAGGTCATGATCTCGGGGTTGTGAGATAGAGCCCTGCATGGGGGGCTCTGCACTGGGCAAGGAGTCTGCTTGAGATTCTCTCCCTCTCCCTCTGCCCCTCCCCCCCTCACTCTACACATGTGCACGCACTCTCCTTCTCTCTCAATAATAAAATAATAAAATAAAATAATCAACACAGGAAATGTTGCTAAAAAAAACTTGTTCATCAACAAACTCCAAGGTTACTTTAAAAAATTGGCCAAATCTGATATTAACCACCAGATATTAATTAATCTGATATTAATTTCTCTCCCATACTTTATTAGAAATCAATCTTTTTCCAAAATTAAAATGATAGCAAGTGATTACTACTTTGAGTTAAGCCTCAGAATTTGTATCTTTATTCTAAGGGAGTAAAGGAAGCATTGGGAAATGTCTTCCTTGTTTGAGTTTCTGTTACAAAAAAAAAAAAAACACTCTAAAATGACTTGACTTTCAATACATACCTCTAGTCCACCATCCTGGTAGTTTTCCATTAATCTCTGTATAAATTTCTCAACTATTTGTGGTCTGCTAACTGAAAAGTCTTCTTTCATGACATGGTGCTTCCAAAGGTCTAGGAGGAGAAACACACCAATGCAAATATCATGAAGCATTGAACAATAATTAGTGGCTACTGTCTGAGATGTATCACTGGACGCAAAAAACTGTTATTTCCAAATACACAAAAACTAATGGGTGAGTCAGGGGGAGGAGGGGAAGGTGGTTGAGGACACAGAATCCTCCAGAACATAGGAATAAGGAAGATCTCTAACAAGATTCCTGACGAAAAGATTTGGAAAAGAACCTCTGAAGCCCAGTGAACAATATTTGTTAAGTCCTGAATCAAATGTTATTGTTGGTCCAACATGACATCCCTTTTCATTAAGTTCCTACATATATCTGAACAATTATCTTGGTCTAATACAACTAAATAAATGGAGAGCTATTATATTTACCGTCACAGACTAGGAATGTTGAGAGCTGACAGATTATGGATTGAAGGGCAACAGGTTGACACATGAGATGAAGCATATACATAATTATTCAAAGTAGTATTGCTTAGGACAGCAGTAGCTTGGAAGCAACACAGGAACTATGGTATATCCTTTTTTCTTTTACTTTTTAGATCAAATCATTTATTTTTTGTGTTACAAAAACAAAAATAAATCCAAGCAGGTAAAGAAATAACCATATTGTTTTAAGTGTCTCAATCTGGATTCTGTGGTATATCCTTTCAGTGGAATAGCATGCAGCTATAAAAAAGAGAGAAACTTCTCCACACGATATGAAAATAACTGTAGATTGTTACGTGAAAAATGCAAGGTGAAGAACGATGAATATGAAATGTTATCTTTTATAAGAAAGATGTGATAAATATAATAAAAGAGGGGATTTCAAGCTTATTCAAGATTATTGCTCCAGAAATTCAGCATTTTCCAGTATCACTTCTCCCCTCTTTCCTGGGTCATTCACAATAGCACACATTATTTCTTCCACCTCATAAAAATTCTTCTCTTGACTCCATGTCTCCTGTCAGCTATTGCTTCATTTCTTTGCTCCTTTTTTTTTTTTTTTTTTTTTTGGCAAAACTCACAGAAAGAAAGGCCTGTCTTTACTGTTGGTGACTTTTCTCAAAATCTTTCTTAAGCCTACTCCTCTAGCTTTTACCCCCCCACTGCTTCTCTGAAACTGATTTGTCATAAATATCAATGACCTCAACATGACTCAAAATATTCATTTTACTCAACTACCAGAAGCATGTCACATAATTTGTCACATTCCTCCTGCTTGAGAAAATTTCGCACTAGACAGTGGGATACCACTCTGTCCTAGTTTTCTCCTAACTCACTGTTTGTTCCTACTAGGTCCCTTTTGCTGGTTTTCCTTTCCCCTCCCTACCTGCAGCTCTTAACATTAGAGTGTCCTAGGACTCAGCCCTGGGTTTGCTTCCCTTTTTCCTATCTACATTCACTCCCTTGGCCATTTCATCTAGCCTCATGACTAAATATCATCCATATGCTGACAACTTTCACATTTAGATCCAATACTCACTTGGCATCTCTTCCTGGATGTCTAAAAGGCATTTCAAAGGCCATTTGGGTATAAATAAATTCTTGATCTTCCCTCCATAACTTGCTATCTCAGTTGATGGCAATTCTACTTTCCTAGTTTCTCAGGTCAAAAGTCTTGGGAGTTATCATGGACTCTTCTCTTTCTCCCACACTTGATACACAATCCATTACTGGTTACTTCGATAATATGCCCTGAATCTGACCACTTGGTATTTCCACTGCTCCCAAACTTGTTTGAGCCACCATCTCCTCTTGCTTGGATTATTACAAGAGGCTTCAAAGCAGCCTCTCCTTTCTCCTACCTTTTTTCCTTTATAATCCATCGTCAACACAGCAGCCAGAGAAATTCTATTAAGATATATCAGGTCAGGGGCACCTGGGTGGTTCAATCGGTTAAGTGTCCGACTCCTTGATTTTGGCTCAGGTCATGATCTTGGGGTCGTGAGATTAAGTCCCATGTTGGGCTCCATGCTTAGCAGGTCTGCTTGAAATTCTCTCTCTCTTTCTCCCCTCCCCCTCTCCCCTCTCAAATGAATAAATTAATCTTTAAAAAATGAAATGAAATAAAATTAAAATAAAATAAAATAAAATACGTCAGATCATGTCACTCAAAATCTGGCACAGCCTCCCCATTACATTCAGAGTAAACACTAAGAGTAGGCTCTGCATGATCCGTCATCTTTTCATTCTTCTTCTCTGTAGGTTTCATTTCCTATTGCTTTCCCTCACTCTCTCCACTCCCACCACACTTGAGTCTTTCTGTTCCATAAAATGGTAGGCACCCTCTGTATGGGCTGTTCTTCTGTATAGGCTGTTCTTTTGTCTGTTTGTCTGCCCAGATACCCACATAGCTAACTCCCTCATGGCCTTCAAGCCTTGCTCAATGTATCACTTTCTCTGTGGAGTCCATCCTGATTACCCTATTTAAAATTGCAAGTTGGACCCTTCAAACTCCACCACCACCATCCTCCTTATTTTCTCCATTATTTTATTTCTTGTGTTTATTGCTTATTATCTGTCTATCCCCTTCTAGATGATAAACTCCACAAGAGTAAGGAGTTTTGCTCCATGAAAGTAAGGATGTTTCTCCCAAACAGTGCCTAAAATATAGTAGTCTAGCACATACGAGGTGCTCAGTAAATAGATACTGAATGAGAGAATGATTTAGTGTATGCATTAAGAAGCACTGACAGTATATATTAAAACTAATAAAAATGGTTACATGGGTGGCAAAAGGAGGTCAGTGGCAGTAACTAGATCTCTAAATACATACATTTTTTGTATTGTTTTGATTTTTGAACCAGGTGAATGTATTCACTGTTAAGAAAATCAAACTTAAAAATATTATGACAGTGCTCGAGCTGTGGAAATGTCAACACTCCTTAACTTCCATATGGAAGAGCAAAAGCACGCGTGTATGTTTACTTATGTTGGGTAGGGCCTACTTTCTTGTGCACGGCCCCAGGAGAGTCTTGGAACAAAGAGAAACCTATGGACTCAGAGGTAGAAGCCAAGCCCCGCCCCACTCCCTTTTCTGTCGTGGGGTTGCTGGCCATCAGCAAGAGTACACACAGGGCCACTCCCTGTCCCCAGCTGTTTCTCATTTCAGATGTGATTTCCTATTCGTACTTTCATTTTTCTGACAGGAAACTTGGTGGATGCTAGAGGAAGCATCCGGCACAATCCTCTCAGAAATGTGGATACGACAGAGCAGGAGCCCCTGGTATTTATGTTATTTATGTTATAAATTATGTTATTTATTGGGTGGTCCTGATTTTGAAAATGGGGTTCCAGAATTCTTCTATTGAAGAATTCAATTCCAGTTGGCTATTTTCCATCATAAACATATACATCTGCCTTTGTTTTTCCTTTGGGATAATAAAGGTGAGTAGACCCAACACCATTGTCTTGGTATAGTTGGAGTGGAAAATGCAGAAGAGTTAATGTGCCTAGAAGTTCACACTTCTTAAGATGTTTAAGACTTTTAGAAGTCTAAGCTTTGACAAAATAGAGCTTATGCGTATTTCAGAAATTCTTCAGACAAGAAATTGGATACTTTTTCCAGTGTAGTTTAACTTTAGGTTTCTGGCACACAGAAAAGCCACATACTTCTGGTTTGGGGGCGATCACCTGGCAAATGCCCACGGAGCTGGTCTGGGGTTTAGCTCTGGGCTCAGCTGAAGGAGAAGTATTTTACCAAAGTGCTGGGAAATCTTCCCGCCATGCTTCTTCCTCATTAGTTCAAGTTCAGACATGCAAGTGCTTCTGTAGGCAGGAGTCAGGGGAAACCAGGGAGAGTAGAATTCATCCAAGAGAAGTAATTCCTGGCCAAGTGGAGTTGGTGGTCTCCAAATGTGTCTCAATCTCAGTGTGTGTGTGGTCAAGGCTTCTTTAAGATGAAGCAGGTTTTGACAGCAGCATGGAGGTGGGAAGGAGACAGCACACTGGAGGTTAAATTAGGGTTTTGTTCTTTCCTCTCACTGTGTTCCCAGGTCCTTTGACTGAAGGAAACTTTGACTTCGTGGTGGCCAAACCACTTCCCCTCTCTCCCTCTATGAACACTCCCCCTCCCCTCCAGTCAAGCCTTCTGTCTCTAGGAAAGGTAGCATTTCACTTCTCTAACACAAGCACCAGCTTCCACACCTAAGTGGTTCCTGGGTCCTGACCCAAGCAGAACCGAAACTTGAAGCACACAACTGCCAACCAACATTCTCCCGACCAGCCAGGGGTCTCCAAGAAGGTGGGTAGGTTCAAACCTTGTTGCTTCAAGCATATGTATGTATGTATTTTGTACTGTATTTCTCAAACTGCTCCCTAGAACACTAGTCCCTTGAGTTGATGATAGGTATTTGCAAAGGGCGCAAAGGGTTCTGTGGTCGAACAAATTTAAAGAACATTTCAGTGGGCCAGGGGTTGGGGTAACTGGGTGATGGGCATTAAGGAGGGCACTTGATGTAATGAGCACTGGATGTTATACGCAACTGGTGAATCACTAAACTCTACCCTGAACTTAATAATACACCATATGTTAACTAACTTGAATTTAAATTAAAAAAAAATTTAAAAATAAAGAACATTTGATACTCTCTCGTCTGGAGCTTTATAAGTACACACTATGATAGTAAAGGCTCTGAGAAGGTCTGGAGCAAAGAAACCACAAGTTTCCCAAACTTATTTTGACAAAAACCAACCAACCAAACAAACAAATAACCCCCACCCCCACCCCCAACCCCTGTAAAATGCAATACAAATCCTTTTACAGTGAAAAATCAAGACTAAGAGTGTTGATTGATCGAACGAAGTCTGTTAAACCGGAGAATGTTTAAAAAAATGACTTGCAGTATCTTAAACATTTTACTTAAATTAAAAAATATATACAAACAAATATGCAAACATTTGCCAATTTTCTAACACAGAACTTAGGCCTTTTCTTTGCATGCACCCACTCATTGGAGTTCTGTACTATCTTTCTTCTATAAACCATAACACATTGTGTGGTTTTCTAGTGTGCTGTCTGTTGGTTTGCTTGTTTCTTTCTTTTTTATGGAGAGAAAATTAAGAGACCATGAAACAGTCTCAACATATCATTTTTTAGGGCAGTTTGAGGTTCATAGAAAAATTGAGCAGAGAGTACAGAGGGTACCCATCTATTTCCTGCCCCCCACCCCCCAACACACAGCTTCCCCAACTATCAACATCCCACATCAGTGTGGTATGTCTGTAAGAACTGATGAGCATACACTCCCATGTCATCATCACCCAGAGTCCATAGTTTACACTACGGTTCACTGTTGGTGAAACTATGGGTTTGACAAATGTTTAATTGGCATCTACCCACTATTATATTATCATACAGAATAGTTTCACTGCCTTGAAAATCCTCTGTATTCTGCCCATTTATCCTTCTCTCCTGTCTAGACCCTTGGCAATCATTGACCTTTTTACTGTCTCCATAGTTCTGTGTTTTCTCAAATTCCATATAGTCGGGATCATACAATATGTAGTCTTTTCAGGTCGCCTTCCAGCATTTTTATCCATGTCTTTTCATGGTTTGATAGCTCATTTCTTCTTAGCATGAAATACTATTCCATTGACTGGATGTACCACAGCTTATCCATTTCGACTTGGTTTTATAGAACAGATCTCTTTTTTTGTACTCCAATTTCTTTGATTTCCACAATAATTAACACAATGCGGTTCCACTGTACTTGAACCACAATGACAAGCAAAACTGGCATGAACAGGTTTGGAGCAAACAATGACCAGTGATGCTGGGTAAACATAGGTAACCCGAAGACTGTGATTAGTATTTTGCCGGCTTGTGTTACCAAGGGAATGGAAAGCTTCAGGTGAGCCTGTGAGCCTGTTATTGTAGGGTGATTGAGAGAACGACTGCACTAACATGTTGAGAAACTGGTGTTCTGGGGCACACCGCTGGGAATGCTGGCCTTGACCAGGGTGTCTTAAGGGTTCGGAATGTGCTTCCTTCAAGCGAGACATTGCTCACTGTTAACATGTGTGTATTTATGTATTTCTAATTACCTACGGTACTATCACTGGCTAAAATCGCATAGCATGACATACCTAGGGTGAAACTCATCAACAATGAGAATGGATCTCAATCCACATTCCTAAGAGGTTTCTCGACCTTTTAAAATTTTTTGTCTGAGGATCCCTGGGTGGCTCAGCAGTTTAGTGCCTGCTTTCGGCCCAGGGCGTGATCCTGGAGTCCTGGGATTGAGTCCCACATCGGGCTCCCTGCGTGGAGCCTGCTTCTCCCTCGCCTTGTCTCTGCCTCTCTCTCTGTGTGTGTCTCTCATGAATAAATAAAATCTTTTAAAAAAAAATAAAATTTTTTGTCTGACTTCTTATCAGATGTGGTTATCTCTTTAACCTCATAGCGTGGCTGATGATAAACATGTACCAGGATTAGAAGTGTCTTCACTATTTCTTAGTGCTTGCTTGTGGATTGCCTGCAAGTAGTCACTTGAGGACACCTCAGTGTGGAGTGTGACATGTGACTTCTTACATATGGATTTAATCTATTTAGAAGTTCTAACATTTTCTCCCCACACCCTTGGGATATATGCACTCCACTTGGGAGATTGCTGACCTTATAAATGCTCAGAGAAGTTGAGAAAATCAATTAAGAAGGACTTCAATGCCAAAATGTCAAATGTGGGGAACAGCAGAGCCTTTTTCAATCAGCGGAACCCATCTCTCTGCTAAGCCAAGCCCCAGAGGCTTAACAAGGATGTCTGGAGCTACTTTTTAAAGTTCTCAGGGGAGCACTAGTTCAGCTACCACAAACTAGCACTGGACCCGGTGTGGCTGCCACATTTTCAGATGCTCACTGATAAACTGGAAACTCTTTCAGAAGTTATACAAGAAGATTAAGCCCCAAGACAAAGTGGGAAGGAGGGAGAAGATAGAGAAGGATTGGAGCATTTCTTTCTGGCTGGTAACAAATGTAGACACCAGAGATGTAAGACAGGGAGAGAGAAGACCCCGAGGGAAGGACAAGAGCCTGAGATGTCCCCTGGGTTTCAATACTCTCCATTCCCAGCTGCTTCTGTAGAAACTCCTAGCCCAAAGCTAACCTTGACCACAAATGGTGGTCTCTGCATGAAGTGGTCTCTGTTGGAAGCCCCGTCCACTATGGTTGCTTCTTGCTGAGATGAACAGTAGGTGGGTGGGGATTCCAAGGTTTTATTGCCTTCTTTGAAGGTTCCTGGTCCACAGGGGTCTCAGGAGGA
Source organism: Canis lupus baileyi (assembly GCF_048164855.1). Lineage (NCBI taxonomy): Eukaryota > Metazoa > Chordata > Mammalia > Carnivora > Canidae > Canis > Canis lupus. The sequence continues at coordinate 6,248,175 of NC_132844.1, forward strand.
CTACACTGAAGAAATGTCTATCAAAGCACCCCTGGTACACAGTGGGGACTCCATCACTTGCCCTGGGGGAACTCACTACCGGAGGATACCCACATTGAGTTATGCCTAACAGACCAAAAACAAAACCAACAGTAACACAACACCTTCACTATTGGTATTTGTTTTAAAAGTCATGAGTATAGAATCTGAACAAGAGTTTAGAATTGGCCAGTACTCTGTAACCAAAGTAAATTTTGATAATATCAACCTTACGACCATTAAAAATAACTCTACCCCTCTCCTCTGCCTGACTCCTACCAGCCTTTTACTGAAGGCTCTTTCCAAGCACCACCGAGAAGCACTCTGCACAAGGCAGCACACAGCAGAACTGCAAAGCAAAAATGCTTCCTCCCTTGCCCCCCCATCCGGGTGTCTCATTAAAACCACAGCCTGAAACATGCAGATGGTTGCACCTGCTGCGTGCTTGTGGATTTTCTCCCAAGCCTCGAAGGGAGCCGCCTGGATGCAGCAAACACAGCACAAACAACAGATGCTCTGTGTCTTGTTAAATGTTCTGTAATTGAAGCTCAACCTCACTCAGCTCTCTGGTGACATTTAGCTCTCTGGTGACATCCCCAGCTGAGAAGTGGCTTGCCCTCTCACTGCATGGCCTTTTGCCAAAGTCCTTTGTGCAGAATTCAGTTACTCAAAGCACTGATAAAAGCGACAATGTCTTACATGAGGACATAGATTATTAATTCACAATACAATGTCTGTGGACTTTGTCTCAAAAGGAAAGCCTAATTTAGTTTGCTAATCAAACAACTTCTCCATAGTTTAAAGGCTGTGGACTTTCCTATAGAATTAGTAGGATTAGGAGTAGACATTGTAGTTTAGACAGGATCAGTTATATAATCAATGGCACCCTGTGCAAAATTAAAATGCAGGGCTTCTTATCCAAAAAGCAGGGGGAAAAAAGTACTACTTATAGGTACTAAAATACAGTGTTTTATTTCTTCTGCAATCTCTCTCTTGACTTGTCATGGTATTTTTATTTGTTTTCAATGTTGCACTCCCCAGGCATAGGAATGCTCACAAGGCAAGTGCGACCCTCACAGGCATCCAGGGGCTCCACCCTGTGATCAGAAGCATGAGTATATACGCAGGTGCTGGATGGTGGCCCCATATGTCCCGGCGAGGGGCAGAGAAGTTGAGCCAGGCATCGTTCCTTCCTAGGGGCCCACTGTGGACAGGCAACCCCAAGGGTATTGTAACCTCTGTATAAATCAAAGGATAGGCAATAGGCTTGCTCCATTGAATCCACCCATTAGATGTACCATGATGTTGCCAGACTAGAGTCCTTGAAATACTACCAGGTACACATATCCTGATCTTCCACCTGCTTGGGCTCCCACTGAAGCAGAGGAGAGCAGCAATTGCTGCATAGGGATGCTGAGGGGGAGGTTAGGGATGCCTCGGGTGCCAGAGAGCAGAGGAGTAGGCAGCAAAGAACCCCTCCTGGCATGGTGGGGAGGCAGTAAGAAGTTGGACTATGTATAAGGCAAAGGCTCCGAGTTCTTGGTGCATGCTCCATTGACTTACTGAATTCCACTTGCAAAACACAAATTTTAAGTTAAAATTAAGCATTTCAAGATGGCACCCATAGGGCATTAAGCCCCAAGTACTCCTGAGTCCCATGTGAGTGCAATGATCACATGTCCATGAAGTGATCCCGACTTTAGACTTCAGATGAAAGGAAATAATTGTGATTGACTTCCTACCCCAAATACATGTATTTGTAAGATGTTGACATATATGTCATATACATGTATTGCATATATACGTACACTAGATATATTACAAATAAGAAAAGCATGTGTTTTACCCATTTCAACTTTATTTCACTTATGAGTTAATCAGCAGAATTGAGACTGAACTTAACAAATGTTTTCTATTTAAAAGACTTTAAGTGGAAAGAAATACATCAAAGTGTTAGTATTCTCTCTGGGCCAAGGTGTTAAAAACTAATTTTTGTATTATTTTCTGGACATTGTGGTACTTGTTTTTAGCCATGGAAATGATACATGGATTACTTTCATAATCAGGGAAAAAAACCAATAAATGCTTATTTTGTAAAGTAATAAAATAAACACACTTTACCTGTAGGGAGAGTACACCGCTCCTTAGACTTTTCTGATACAACCAGTGCTATCTCTCTGTTAACTTTTCTTAATACTTCTTGGATCATGTGAATTTCAAGATTTTCCAGAAGTTTCTGAAGCTAGAGTAAGAAGTTTGAGAGTCACTTTCTACATTCAGTTTGTAATCTGGGCTCCTAAGTCAAATTCCTCCAGAATGGTCTGGGGCTAGGTCCTGTCCTTCAGCTATTCTCTCCCAAGGAAGAAGGAAGGGTTCCTTTCTTGGGTTTCCAAGTGCTTCTGTGAGGATAGATACACCTCTTTGGAGACCAACATCTTTTCTTCCTGGCCCACAGCCCGATTGATAAATACAATCATTTTTCTACCAAGTGGTGCTAAATTGCAAAGTGCTCAATGTCTGAGATGACCTCATGTGTTTTGGGGGGGCCTCTAAATGTGACCAGTAATTTTATGAACTATTGTTACAAGAGAAACCCTTGGGGCTGAAACTCAACTTAGATATCCAGGAGGATTTCATGAGAAGATGTAAAATTCCAAACATGACCAGGAGAAAACTGTCCCAATAGCTGTGAGCCCTTCTTTTACCCATTATGCTTGTAGAGCCCACATTTCTCCCTGTCAGAGGACCACTAGAAGTACTAGAAGAACCAGGGTTCAGAAGGGTAAGCAATGGGCTTGGGACTGGAGGGTGTGTGTGTGTGTGTGTGTGTTGCGGAGGGTTGGGGGGTAAGTTGCTGCTTGATTCCTGACATTCAGGGGACGTGAGTCTCTCCATTGACAAACAACTAGAGGATTTGCTTGCCTGTTATAGAAAGCACAGCCACGTGGAGACTGTGTCTCAGGACCAAGGTGAACAAATACCCTCTCGCACAGATCATCTAGCACATCAAATGGACTAGTGTATAAATCATGTTGTCTTATTCTTAGAAAAACAATCACAGGAGCTATTTTAAGCATTCCATTTTCCTAGGTGTGTGTGTTGGGAGGGGTGGATAATTGCGTGCTAGATTTTAAGTTTAAGATGCTACTATGTTCTCTATCATAGTTTTTTTTTGGTAGTAGTCTATCTTAATTAGAGGAAAATAAAAATATGGAGATCTAGACTTACAAAATGGAGATATTAGGAGTAGTTATTTGCTTAATCAAAGTCCCACATGCCTTTGAATACTTGGTTCCCTCCAAGCCTGTTCAATGATTTACATACCTTCAATCTACACTTAATGTTTTAGAAAAAAAAAAATGCCACCTAGGTAGATCTGTAGTTTTACATGCTTATGCCATAAAGGAAATTTTCAAAGTTAGATTCAAAACAGTTCCTGCATACCTGCTGAGTTTTTATTTCAATTTCTGAAGCTCCTTTGGGGGGAAGAAAAGACTGACTACTTATTATAATATCTTCAAATTCATCTTCTTTCCCCATCCGCCTAGCGATAGCCTTCATGCTGGGGTAGAGAATGTCAGTTCTATTAAAGAAGAGAGACAGGAATTAGCAAACAAATGTACTTTTTTTCTTTTTCAGATTCTCTGACAATTATGTTCATTCATGTTCTGTTTCCTGTAATCATGTATAAACCTCCCAACCCATTATAGACCCTCACCTCGACAGTTGCCACTCCCTTAGTCAATATTAAATCCCTTAGCCTTTCCCATTGGGTACATTTAATTTCAGCCTTTATTCTTCAAAATAATTGACAGGTTTTCTCATTCCCTAGTTACGAGGAAAGCTGACCATAATAACCTATAAGATAGACTGTTTGGGCTATGCCACCAAAGAGAAACTTTTTGTGCCCAGTAAGGTCCAAGGATGGTGAGTGGATGCTTAGTGAATGCTTGTTTGATAACAGACACATGGAAGAAGCATCATGTTTTTCTTGCCACTTAAGGCATCCCAGCTAGAGTCTGAAGCTGTGAAAACACCTCCCCATCCCGCAAATCTAGGACCTCATGTTGCATCTTATTATACCTCTGGCTGCAAGGCATGACGCCTTCAGAGACTCAACACTTGGGTCTAATGGGGCAGAAAATGGGGAGGAGTTTGTAGCAGTAGCATCTCCATACCCAGTGCTCCCTGGGATGCTATGAACTAAAAAAGCTTAAGAGTCAGCACCATGAGGACACTTGAGACACAAGTTCCCAGAGACAGAACTCTAGGTAAAACTCTTTACCTAGAGTAAATGTTACCAGTGTTGCTTAGTGGAACCCAGCACTGTCCCTGCAGTCAGTAGAACCCAGCTTTCCCTGAAAAGCACTGGTTATAGAGACACATTGCCCAGCTTCCTCTACACTCAGTGGGGCTGGATGTACCAGGATTATGGACTAAATCTCACCCTAAGAGTAAGAGGCAGGAATTTGCCAAGCCTCAGATTCCACTCATACACAAAAATTTGCACCTCAGCAGCAACACTCACCCATAGAGTTCTGAAAACTGTTTGTGAAAGGACAGAGAATTGCTGTCCTGGCCTTGCAGTTTGAGTCGGCCCCACTGCTCCTTTAGCACTTCCAGCTGCTTCCACAACACCAGAAATGATCTCAGGAAGGCAAGGGATGTCACCACATTGCATGGGTCCCTCAGTAGCATGGAGGCTTTGGGGCTGCTTTGGAACTGACTTCTGAATTCTGGCACTCTGGACAAATCTCGCTGAAAGTATTACAGAAATCCTTCTTTACTAATCATAGATCAATATAGGATAACCTTTTACATGTAGCCCATGCAGAACGAACATTTTAGAGAATGCCCAGTCTCCCCAGGAGGAATGGTTCATGGGCTTGCAGCACACTGAGAGCTTAGAGAGGGTAAGCATCCTTCTTAAATACACAGGATACAGAAAAGAGGGAAATGCCTCCATTTCAGCTTTCTGCTTGAGTCTTGAACCACTTATCTAAAAAACTCTTACTTGGGCATTAACATCGTATCTGTCTTTGAAAAACTGAGCCTTTCATGGTTAGCCTCTGCATTCTGGAAAGTGCCCTTCGAGATTTAATTCCCCATCACAGTAGAGCTGTAACATAACCTTTATTAGGGATTTTACTTGTTTTATGGATGAGAAAATGGAAATGTAAGTTTATCTCATCTCCTATTTCTCCTCCCAGCCTTTATAAGTTTATATGTCTTGGGGAATCCCTGGATGACTCAGTGGTTTGGTGCCTGCTTTTGGCCCAGGGTGTGATCCCGGAGTTTTGGGATCAAGTCCCGCATCAGACTCCCTGCATGGAGCCTGCTTCTCTCTCTATGTCTCTGCCTCTCTCTGTGTGTCTCTCATGAATAAATAAATGAAATCTTAAAAAAAAGTTTATATGTCTCTTAATTTGAACTTATTATTCAATAGGCAATTTTCCTTTAGAATTATGATTTGTTTACTCGTTTATCTTTTCCTTAAATGTTTGTTGAGGGGCTGCTATGAGCCCTGGAGGATACAGAGGGAACAACGTTTTCAGGTCCCCCTCTCTTGCAGCCAGAGGTGTGAGGACAGGGGTCACCCAGAGTGACAGACAAAATGGGGACCTGCATCCAGGCCTGTTCCCTGATGGCGGTGTCTCAGGCACAGGGAAAGGAGCATTGCTTTGCAGATGAAGACGGCAGACCTGGATCATGAAGTTCTGGCAAGAAGGGCCTCAGAGAACATTCAGGTAACAGCACCTCAGATATTCAGGTTTCTGGGCTCAAAACAGGAAGAACCACCACCTAGTGTAACTGGATCCTTGATCAGGGCTATTAGCATATCTAAAGAAAGGTATGGCTGCCAGAAAGAGGGTTAGTCAGAAGCAGAGTTGGCAAGCAAGACCCAGGAGAGAGCCGAAAGCTCCTGCACACAGCTGACAACTCCTCAAGTAGCTTACCACCTCACTAAGCAGCTAACCCAAGATTTCCAGATTTGTTTTATCCTCGGAAATTTTTCATCAAATAAAATCTTATGCAGTAACCAAAAACATTCAACAGACCGAGGCCGAGCATGATGAAGGGGTGGGGGGTGGGCAGCCTACAAGCAATGTAGACCCCTCTGCTCAAAAAGGCCCAAGATGCCCCTTTTAAAGGATATGTGTGCATTGTCACCTGAAGACCCAGCAAAAATATAACAGTATGAAAAGCACCTAGACTATATGTGAACTAGACTATATGTGCAGGAGATTCAGTGGCTAATCTAAAAGCAAATGGAGGGGTAGGGGCAGTTGAGCTCTCCCCGGAAATGGAGGATGCCACTGGCAGATGCCAATATTGCACTCTACATACTCTGCTAGCACAGGGGGCGAGTTCAGATGCAAAACCCTCCCACCACCATCTTACTAAGACAAGCAGGGGCGATTGGTTATGGCACTGTCTGGTTGCCTTGCTGAAAGCCAGAACGGGGACCAGCTGCAACACCTCCCAGATGCTTAGCTGGGGCAGGCAAGAGCAAGCAGTAGCAGCAGCATTCTCCCCCACTCCTTAGCTAAAGCTGGTGAACACAAGTAGTTGCAACATTCTTGCACTCACTGGTTGGGGCTAGCGAATGTGAGCAGTCCCAGCATTTTTCTGCTCTCAGCCTAAAGTCAGAATATGCACACAGACAAGGCACTCTCCTGTCACATTCCTGAAGCCCTGGGGACAAGCAGTCAAGACATTTTCCTGCTGTCTTTCTGAAGCTGAGAGTGTGCCCCACCCCTTACATTCTCCAGCTGTCTAGTTAAAGTCCGTGGATAATGCAATCCACACAGCGGATGCTCCTCGACTGACTGGACCTGGTGGTCAAGGGGGCTGACATTTCTGAGCTCCAAGGGAATGTATCAATCAGAAAGACAGTACTTGACAGGCCACTATTCCAGGGTATTGCAGACAGTAGACTGAAGCACAACTCTTTCTCCCTGTGAAAAAAGCCTATTTACTTAGCCTGGAGCTTCAGCTTGAGTGAGGAGCAGGCTTCAGGCCTACATATAGAGGCTACGGAGGTGCTCCTAAGGAACATAAGCAGGAAGACACCATCCTTGTGCACCTCATATGCCTTAATACAGTTCAATAAGTTCTCCCAGAAAGGAGCTTATACACTTATCTAGAGTCCCAAATTTTGCAACTGTCACCCAGAGGATACCTTCAGATCCTTTGGTCTGGAGGCTAGCAGGGATTATGATTGTGGCTGCACAACATTATATTAGCATGTATTTTTAAGCAATTTTATTTGAGAAAGAGAGATCACAAGTTGGTGGGGGTGGGGAGCAGAGAGAGAGAGAGAGAGAAGCAGACTTCCCACTGAACAGAGAATCCTACTTGGGGCTTGACCCAAGACCCCGGGATCATGACCTGAGTCAAAGGCAGATGCTTAACCAACTGAGCCACGTAGGCACCCCAATATATATGCAGATTTTAAAAGCTGCTGCCTGAGGATCTGGCTTCAGATCAGCCTGAAGCTTGGTGCTAAATGACATTTTTCCCTTTGGAACACTGACAAGCTTTGGTATATCTTCAACCATGTATCAATAATAAATCAGGCTGATAAGACAATCATAAAGGTTCAAAAACAACTAAGAGCTAGGACAAGTTTGAACAAGAAGTTTCTGTGACATAAGGGCATTTCAAGACTGAGAGACCCAGAGAAAGACATAATGCTATTGAGGTAAGTAATCCACCTGATAAAGAATTTAGGGTAATGATCATAAAGGTGCTCACAAACTTGCAAGAGGAATGGACTTCAACAAAGAGATAGGAAATATAATGAAGTATCAAACACAAGTCCACAAAGCTGAAGAATATAATACGTGAACTGAAAAATATCCTAGAAAGCTTAAAGAGCAGACTGGATGAAGCAGATGAATCGGTCAGCAAGCTGGAATGCAAAGCAATGGAATTCATCCAGATAAAGCAGCAGAAGGTAAAAGGAATTTTAAAAAATGAAGATAAGGGACCTGTGAAACAACATCAAGCAGAATAACAGTCAGATTATAGGGGTCCCATAAAGAGAAAAGAAAGAGAAATGGGCAGAAAGCTTATTTTAAGAAATAATAATTGAAAACTTTCTTAACCTAAGAAAGGAAACAGATATCTAGATTCAGGAATCCCGGAGAGTTCCAAATAAGATGAATTCAAAGACAGCCACACCAAGACACATTATAATTAAAGTGTCAAAATTTAAAGAGAGAATCTTAAGAGTAGCAAGAGAAAAACAATTGTTACACACAAGGAAAACACTATAATCAACAGATTTCTCAGCAGAAATTTTGCAGGCCAGAAGAGAGTGACATGAGATATTCAAAGTACTGAAAGGAAAATTCTTTGAACCAAGAATACTCTACCTGAGGATTAACATTCAGAATTGAAGAAGAGATAGAGCTTTCTAGAGAAAAGCTAAAGGAGTTTAGCACTCCTAAACTGGCCTTATAAGAAATGTTAAAGGGATGTCTTATAGCAGAAATGAAATGGCATTATTAACCAGCAAAAACATACAAAAGTAAAAATCTCACTGGGAAAGGTAAATATATAGTAAAGGTAATGGGTTAATTTATAAAGCTACTATGAAGGTTAAAAGACAAAAGTAAAATTAACTAAAACTACAATAATTAGTTAAGAGATACGGAAAATAAAAAGATATAAAATGTGACATCAAAAACATAAAACATGAAGGGATGTGGCAGTTAAAATGTAGAGTTTGGAAAATGTTCAAATATGAGTTGCCATCAACTTAAAAGAGACAGTTATATACAGAGTATGATGTATGTGAATCTTATAGTAACTACATAGCAAAAACTTGTATTAAATACACAAAAGAAAATGAGATAGGAATCTAAACAGAACATTAAAGATAGTCATCAAGCCAGAAGGGAAGAAAGAGAAGGAAGGAACAGAAAAGAACTACAAAAACAGTCACTAAACAAGTAACAAAATGGCAGTAAGTACTTACCTATCAATGATTAAAATAAATGCAAACAGACTAAATTTTCTAATAAAAAAAAGCATAGAGTTGCTGAATGGATAGAAAAGCAAGGCATAGGTAAGGACACACACTTTCAGTGAAGAGATGGAAACAAGACATTCCATGCAAATGGAAATGAAAATAAAGCTGGTGTAGGTATATTCATACTAGACAAAATAGATTTTAAAACAAAGACTATAATAAAAGACAAAGAGGGGCACTACATAACAATAAGGGATTAACCTCAAGAAGATAAAAAATTTCTAGGTATATATGCAGCCAATGTGGGAGCACCAAAAATATAAGACAAATATTAAGAGACCTAAAGGGAGAAACTCACAGCAATATAATAATAGTAGGGGACTTTAATACCCCATTTACATCAACTGATAGATTATTTAGACAGAAAAATCAGTAAGAAACATGGGCTTTAAGGGACACAAAGCCCAGTTAGTAAAAGGAAGGAAATAATACAGATCAGAGCAGAAATAGATGAAATAGAGACTAAAAAGATAATTTTAAAAATTAATGAACAGCTGTTTTTTTGAAAGGATAAACAAAATTAACAAACCTTTAGCTAGACTCACCAAGATAAAAAGAGAGAGCTTAAAGAAATAAAATCAGAAATGAAAGAAAAGGTACAACCGATGCCACAGAAATACAGGGAATCATGAGACAATTATTAACAATTATAAACAAATAAATTGAACTTCCTAGAAGAAATAGATAAATTCCCGTGCTTTCTATTGTCTATGAATATTTAAAAACAAATTGTGAAATAAAACTAATTAAAATAAATAATAACTTTAAGGCAAACTTACCTTGTTTATATATTCATAAAAAGAGAAGTCTTCTCTTCCTAAGTGTTTCAGAGAACGGAAGAAGGAACAGGAGACAGGATAAAGAACGAAGGAGGGGGATAGTGGGGGTGTCAGGGAAGGCTGACAATCCATCAAAAAACAGGGCCAGAAAAAAAAAAAAAAAAAACAGGGCCAGGAGGGGGATCCCTGGGTGGCTCAGTGGTTTAGCACCTGCCTTCAGCTCAGGGCATGATCCTGGAGACCCGGGATCGAGTCCCGCATCAGGCTCCCTGCATGGAGCCTGCTTCTCCATCTGCCTGCACCCCTCTCTCCCTCTGCTTCTCTCTCTCTCTCTCTCTGTCTCATTAATAAATAAATAAATAAAATCTTAAAAAAAAAAAAAAACAGGGCCAGAAAATAGTAAATCGAGAGCCCAAAGGGCCCAGCATGCTTCTTGATCTTGGTACTATTTGGTGCCAGCGCTTACTTTGCAAATGCTCCCTCTGAGTGAAACATGTAATTCTGTTGTGGAACTTAGATGGCACATCTAAACACACTTCATTTTCCACTAATTTGCCTGAAGTAGACTCATGACTCAATTTCAGCCAGTAGAACACAAGGAAAATCTACTAGAAGGCTCTGGAAAGGATTTTCTTCCTTGGTAAAAAAGATAAAACCCTTTAACGAGAAAGCTTTCTGGCTCCTGTTTTCATCTTACAAGGATGAAGGACACATGTGGCGACATACCCAAGATGGCAGAGTGGGGGCCTACACCGACCTGAGTGACTGTACCAACCTGAACTGCCTCCTCCTAGACTTGTTTTAAAAGATCAGTACCCTTCCTAGTTTAAGTCATGGCCAGTAGCACAACCTGTTACTTAGAGCAAGTGCACCCTAACTGGCACAGAGGGGCATCAGCTCAAAGGTGGAAAATCTGAAAAAGCTTCTGAAAGAGTGGTTTGGCGGTTGAAACCTGAAGGATAAATAGGAGTTAATCAGATGAAGTGGAGAGTTAGGAGAAGGAGGTTTTCTGCTAGAGGGACTGGCTTGCACAAAGTTACTGAGGAGAGGCAGCATGGTACATTTGATAAAATGAAAGAAGTTGAGGATAGAGATATCAGTGGGTCAGGACATTTGGATTCTATTCTCAGGACATTTGGAAGTCACTGAAGGGTTATAAGAGGGAAGTGACATAATCAGGTTTTGCATTTAAAAATATTACCCTGGTGAATATCCTGGAAGAAGGCAAGAGTGAATACAGGGAGTCCAATTAGAGGTCATGCTCATAGCCTAACATCAGGAGATGATGCTGATTGAGGGTTGGTAATGGAAGATGGAGAACAGTGGACAAATCTGAGAGATATTAAAGTAATAGGATAGTCGAACTTAGTGTCTGATTGCGGGGTATGATAGAGAGAGATCAAAGATGAGTGTCCAGATTTTCTGGCTTGGACAACTGGACAGGTGGTAGTTAACTGACAGGGAATATGGAAAGAGGAGCAAGTTTTGGGCAGTGAAATAAGCCCAGTTTGGGACACAAGTTCTCTGGGATGGGACAAGGATGTTGAATGCATGAATCTGAGAAGATTTATATTTGGACAAGACACGTAGATGGTCATCACATGAGTCATCATGTGTAAAGTCATCAAAGTTACAAAAGCAGGTGAGTTTGCCTAGGGAGAGGCTGAGAAGTGGAACAAACATAGCAAATAAGTGTAGAAGGGAGCTCCAGGGCCAGACTGTTAAATTGGAATCTGGGTTTCTCTCCTTACTAGGTATGTGATTTTGAGCACACCACTTAACCTTTCTGAGCTTCAGTATTACCTGTAAAATGAGAATAATGAAAGTACCTACTTCATGGAATCATTGTGAGGAGAAGAGAAACAAGTAACTACCAAAGCGCTCTGAAAAGATCTCAGTCATAGCCAAGAGTTGTGTTAATAGTATTCAGGGGAAACTTATTGACTAGACACAAAATGCACAGTGCCTAGGTCCAACAAAGTGTTTTAATTCTTTTAAACTCAGAAAAGAAAGGGTATTGAGTTTGAATAAAAATATTTTAACATATGATATTAATTTTTTATATTAACACAGTTGTAGGCTATAATGATTCAATGATTTTTTTTTTTAATGGAGGAAGGGGTCTGCAAAGACACAAGTGGCTAACGTTGTGGAAGTAAAAATGCAGACCTGGTTGTAGAAGTAGTGGGACAGAGCCTAAAAGATAACACATTGGGGATTGGGAGAGGAAGAGGGGGGCAGGAGGCGGAGGAGAGTCTGTGGGGAAGTCTGAGAAGGCCTGCTACCAATGCCAGAGGAAAACTAGGAGGGAGCTGTACTTTGGGAGCCAGGAGCAGGGAGGCTGCAAGGACACATTGTGTCAAATGCTGACAAGGGTTCAGGTTGGAGGGGACTGAAAAGTATCCAGGGGATTTTGTGACAAGGACCATGGTGCTCTTGATGAGGGTGGTGACAAATTGTAGTTTCTGAGGAGCAGATTAAAGGTAAGGAATCAGAAGTGGCTGCTGCAGATCTCTCCAGAAAGTCTGGCTCGGAAGAGGAGGCTCTTCAGATAGGGGCACCAGCTAGCTTATTCTGTGTCCAGACAAGTCTCTGTCTGGTTCCTAGATATGAGCAGAACTGTTTCCAGTTATGATACCAGGTGGGCTAGGGGCTCTTGGTACCTTAGAGCTTCAGAGGGACAAGTCCAGAGGAGGGAATGCTTGCTTAGGAGTCTATAGGCTAGCTGAGTGATGAGGACGAGAGCCCAGGCTGGAGATGTCCACCCAGGGTCCTCTCTCATACCTCTCCAGTCCTTCCGACTCCACTTCTAAATGTGTCTTCCAACTTTAAATGTGTGTGTGAGTCATAAGGAAATCCAGCTAGTTAGATGATTTGTTCCATTTGGTTTCAATGGCCCTCCCACCTTTGTTCTATTTTTAAAATGAAAAGAAATGAATGTACCACGGATCACAGGTGACTCCTGCTCCATTGCTGCTCCGAAGCAGCCTTCGCATAGTCCTGGGACTCACTGGGAAAGGCTGTTGGACAGAGGGGGCGCCCTGGTCCATCTCCCAGATACGAAGGGCCTGTAGTACAATACAGCATTGGCTGGTTATGTGGCCTGTTCACCAAGAGTACCTGAGTGTTTTTGTCCAGTGTGGCTTGCTGTCTGGAGGGATCCTCCAAGATCATATGATAGTTGCTCAGAAGTACATCTTCCAAAAGCAGTTGCATGCCCACCAGCTCTCCATGAGCCACCTTGAGGTCACGGTCACTCAGCCTACAGAGGCACAGCTAAAAACAAAAACGAACAACACACTCATTTTGAAGATTTCTTTGTATCTCTTTTACATGATTTTGGGGAGAAAACCAGGGATAATTATGTTTACAAGCCCTGCCTTCTCAACTATTAGAAAATCCATAAAAATCAGAGCAACATTTCTAGCTCAAAGTCCTCCTTGAACATCTTAGACTTTTGGCTTTGTATGGAAGTCAAGTCTCCCAGCACTTTACAGTAGCAGCTGTACATGGTAAATGTTTAGTATGACATCAATTTTTCTTTAAAAGTACAGATATAAGAACACCTGGGTGGCTCAGTGGTTGAGCATGTGCCTTTGGCTCAGGTCGTGATCCCAGGGTCCTGGGATCAAGTCCTGCATCAGGCTTCTGGCAGGGATCCTGCTTCTCCCTCTGCCTATATCTCTGCCTCTGTGTGTCTGTCATGAATAAATAAATAAAATATTTTTTAAAATCCAAACTGACTTAATATTGAACATAAGCAAAAGCAAACAGCATAGTTCCCATCACCTAGCCCCAAGAACCATCAACCTATAGCCAGTCCTGCACCTATCCCTATCCCTCCCCACTTCCATATTATTTTGAAGCAAATTTATGACTAATTTTCATGTTGTTCCTAATACTTTTCTATATTTTCTATTTTTAAAAATGAGAACACAATGATACTTGCTTAGGGAATCAGGGGAAACAAATAATCCAAAGACATTCTCCTTATGAATTGTGCTTAATGGGTTCTCTTCCTACCACTGTTCACAGGCAGGCCAGGGTCCTGGTCACAACCCCCCCCCCCCCCCCCCGCACTGCCCCGAGCTTCCAGCCTAGGTGTTTCTCTAAGAGGCTCAGAGAGTGATTGGAGATGGATTGCCATCTTCCCAGATCATTACCGGCCATGGAAATTGCAGCTGAGGCCATGAAGGAGGCCCATACTTGGTAAGAGCATGATTCTCTTCCGTCATAAGAAAGCATGACTCACCTTGTAGCACTGGGTTTACAGCTTCATAATCAAACACCTCTGCTTATCTCATAAATTATTTACCACTGACCTATGGACCCAATGACGCCTGTTTTGCAGTCTTCATTCAGTTCCGTGACAAGTGGGAAGACCTATCCTACCTGCATATTGTATTCTAGGGTATCTGGGCTGTTACTCATAACCGGAAACAGTCCTCCATCTTCCAGAAATGCTCTCCAAGGGAATAGCATAGATGCCTAAAAGAACCAAATAAGAAACACAATAATGCGCTACTGTGTCCATAAATAATAAACATCTTATATGAACAGGATTTCTGTGTCTGTACTCCAAAACGCCATAAGATGATTTATTTACTATGTAGACATAGTTCTTGATAGAAAATCTCTGATGATGTAGAAGAGAGAGTAATAATTTTTTTCCTTTTTTTTTTTTTTTTTCCAGGATCTGGCTAAACATACAAGGGTATTTAAGATTTCAGTTTACTGGTCAGCACCAATGTTTGGAAGTTCCAGGATACTATAACAGTGGGACACACTTATGATCAACAAAAGTAAACTCACTCAAATGTTCTCAGTATTAAGAATTTTAAAATGTTTTCCTTCATCACCGTTGTACTCCAGTTGTAGGTAACAACTCAAAGCCAATGCCACAACATTAACATGTGGGCCTCTGCTTTCTCCATATCACTGTCCAACAGCTAAGGCATCCCCTACTACTTATGGCACCACATGCAGCCCTGGACATAGTAGGCCTGTCCATCTGACCCCATTCTACTCTTGCAGACTTGGTACTGATTTCAAACAATTCCTAGAGTTGGAGTTGATTCAGGTAACAGGAAGCCAGGACACTTGCATCTATCTAATCTGAGGCAACATGCAAAGGCAGTAGGGATAGGCCCAATTCCTGTCTTCTGGGACTAAATGAGGGTCAAGTCTTGGGATAAGAGTAACTGTCTTATTGCTAGGGAAGGTAAGAGTGTGGGACTTATAGGGGGTTGATATTGGTGTTACTTGGCTTAGCTTTGTAACGTAAAAACACTAAGCTGGAGCTATTAAAGTCGGAAAACCTGGGTTTGTAAGGTGGTTTTAAATATATGTTCTTAACTTCTTTGATACTCTTTCCATTAAGAGGTAGAATTTAAGTCTTCTCCCCTTGAGTGTGGATGAAAATTAGTAACCCACCTCTAGTGAATAAAATATGGCAAAATATGGGCTACCTGGGTGGCTCAGTGGTTTAGCGCCGCTTTCAGCCCAGGGCCTGGTCCTGAAGACGTGAGATCGAGTCCCACGTCAGGTTCCCTGTATGGGGCCTGCTTCTCCCTCTGCCTCTCTCTCTGTCTCTCATGAATAAATAAGTAAAATCTTAAAAAATAAAAAAATAAAATATGGCAAAAATGTTGGGATGTCACTTCTGAAATTGGGTAATAAAAAAGACTATGACTTCCACCTTGGGTTCTGTCTTTTGTTGTCTCTTGAATTGTTTGCCCTGGAGGAATCCATCTGTCATGTTGTGAGGAAGCCCTGTGGAGAAGCTCACATGAATGAGTTCAGAAGTGGATATTCTGATGCCAACCAACAGCCCTGTGAGTGGGCTTGGAAGCAGATTCATCTCCTTGAGATGACTACAACCCGGGCCAGTACCTTGACTGGAGACTAATGAGAGATCTACACAACTAGCCAGGACTATACAATATACTCTTCCCAGATTCCTGAGCCTCAGAAACTATATGAGATGATGAATATTTATTGTTTTAATCTGCTAAATTTTGGGGTAATTTGTTATACGGCCATAGATAATCAATAAAATTTATGATCTAGTGCTGCCATGACTGCCCAGCAGTCTGATGTCTGGCCTGCCAGAACCTTAAGCTCTTAGTTATGGAAGGTGGGTAATACTGTTGGTACCCAGGAGCAATAATAGTTGCCAGGATAACATTTGATAACGCCTG
This sequence comes from Canis lupus baileyi, assembly GCF_048164855.1. Taxonomy (NCBI): domain Eukaryota; kingdom Metazoa; phylum Chordata; class Mammalia; order Carnivora; family Canidae; genus Canis; species Canis lupus. The sequence continues at coordinate 6,264,212 of NC_132844.1, forward strand.
TTGTAATCCTGGCTCTTCAAAACTCAGATGCTGGCCTTAATTTATGTAGTATAGTTGCTGTCATTATTATTTATCAAATAGAAAAGATCAACTGTTGGTTTTGCCACCAGCTGTGAGCTATGGTTTCAATTTTCCTGTTGAGTAGTTTGGAGGCGGAAGACTCTGACTATGAATAACAGAGCCCAGGCTGCTCTCCCATGTCAATGAAGGGGAGTGAAGCAAGGCTAAAGAGCACTAGAACATGGAGAGCCCCTACAAAATTTAAACCAAATGGAAACAAAGTACCAAAATCCTCGATGTACAAAACACCATTTATAGGTATAAAAATACCTCTCAACATACCTGGAGGCTCTGTGGATCTAGTGGCTGGGGCAGGCTGAGCTGTGAAGCAAAAATGCTCTTCACGAGAGAATTGCTCAGAGGTGGCAATCCGTGATACATGCCATCTGTGACAGACTGGTAGGCAGAAGCATTTCCAGCTGCCAAAAATGTTCTTCTACCAAAACACGGAGGGAAAGAAAAGCAGTTATTTATGCTTCTAAAGCTCAAAATATTCTTCAAAGTTACGGCAGCAGGATAACATTTTGAGATATACATAGGTTTCTTTCTCAATGATCTCATCCCTCACCCCTCTTTCTTTACACATCGCCCTTTACTCACAAGTCACAGCCCTCAAGGGAAAAGTAGATATACTCTAGACTAGCACTGTCCAATAGAACTTTATGCAATGTGGAAATGTTCTAAGTTTGACTGTCTCATATGGTAACCACTAGCCACATGTGGCTGTTGAGCACTTGAAATGTGGCTACTGTGACTGAGGAGTTGAATTTTAAATTCTATGTCAACTAAGTCAATCTTAATTAAGGTTTTAAATTAAATAGCCACATAGGACTACTATATTGGGCAGTTCCACTGTAGCTCTAGAACAAAGATATGGATTATTTGTTGAATTGATTATTTTAAGACTAATAGCAGAGGCAATTCTTGATATGTAAAACCAAATTTTAAGCTAAATAAGAAAATTTTGGGGTTTGACAGAGGAAGCTTTTTGTTTTGTTTTGACCAAAACTTGGTTTTTCATATCAAGAACCAAAAATCCTGAAGACTAGTGCATGAAATTAATACTATAAGTCGTAGAGAAGGAAGTATGCATGATAAATTACAATGACCTTTTTTTTTGCCCAAAAGGAAATAAGAGTTTAGTAAGCAAGGAAAGACTGTTTCTAGAACTTAGATCTAGTGGATACCTAAGAAAAGATGCTGACATGGGATACACTGACAAGAGGCTATCCTGAAACAGAGGGGACCTTATGCCTGCATCTTCCATGGGCTTAGGCCAAGTCTTGCATAAAGCAGACATCAAAAAAAAGGAGATTAGATGTAACTGAGGGACATACTAGCACCGAGGGAAATGAGGCAGGCTCCCAGAGACTAGCAGGTAATTAGAGCATTGGGGAAGGACTCAGGGAGTGCTTACGCCTCCACAAGAGAGCGTCCGTATGGGATGCTGGGCATCAGGCCAGTAAGAAGAGATCTGGGGTTGGACCAGATAAACCACAATGGATAGGTGAGGTAATCGCTCCTCCTCAATTGCTAGGATGATTTATAAGGACCCCCAGGAACTTACATCATCTTTCTGAGAGGAATGAAGGAGAAGAAAAGTGTGCTGTAAAGCCTAAAATTAAGGTCCAATATTATCTGGTAAGATCAGCAGGGCCCTGAATAACTTAATTACAAGTTCCCCTCCCCACTCTGTTCCCACAGATAAGGTCTTCTAGTCCAATGACCTTCCTTCTCACAGGGAACAAGTATAATCCCTGCTATACCTGAGTAGTGGTTTCAGTTCCCTGCCAGACCACAAAGGTATTCAAATGAACCAATCACATTCTCCTGCAGAAATGAGGGGACATCACACTGTCTTGATACTACAAAGCCTGTCTCCATGGTTCCGGGTTGTTCACTCCGTTCCCAAGTGTAACTCCTCTGAGGTCCTGCATTGCTTGCACTGTCCACTTCCCTGGGCTGTGAGTATATGTGACTAGTAAACTGCCATTGATCTCATCTATCCAGTATCCGATGTCATGTGTTTGACCATCCCCATAACCCTAGAGCAGAATCCTTCCCTTACCAACAGGGTGAATAGGAGATAACTAAAACAAAGGGAACCAGGGATTAATTAATCTTTAATTAATTAATTTTAAATCTGAAACTGACCACTTTGAAGCTCTAAGTTTGGCTGAATGACATGGAATTAGAAAGTTATCTTTCAGCCATCAGCAGAGGGGGCTTATAAACTTCAGTTCAAAGACAGATAAAGGGAGCTCTATATTTTTATATCAAACCATTGTAATAGGGCAAAAATCACACCACCTTTCACATTTTAATGAGAATTAACAAGAGATCGTTGAATGTTATTTTATACTGAGAGACTAGATAAAATAATTGATTTATCCGGAGAGTTCAAGGATGGGGACTGGAGTTGCTTCAGTGAGAACATTTTATCCTGTTCTTCACATCATTCACTTGTTTTCTAATGATTCTCGGTGGGCCCTGCTAGGGACCCATCATTCACTTGACCCCTGTGACAGTGATGCATCAAGCACCTATTATGTACAAAGCAAAGTGCAGGAACTGTCCAAGCTACAGCAATGGGTTTGACCTCCCAGCCCAATATGAGCCCAGGGAGGCAGAGTTCATTATCCAGCTGCTTCTGACCATCCTCTAAACTCCCATGGTACTTTCTATGCTCATACCTTTGTATAGATTGTATGGATCTCCTTAAAACAATGGTACCAAAAAAGCAGAATATTTTAACAGAAACGTTTATTTTCAGTCCAAATTAGGAGCACAGAAGCCCAGTATCCCATCCAACCTTTCCCTGGTTGGTTCCTTTCATATCGTTCCTGCTCTTCTCTCCCATCAATCCATAGAATGATTTCTCTTTCTCTCAGCCTCTGGGTCTAGCTTTGTTCTCATCCGACTTGTTCAATCTTTGACTGTAGTGCTTATATTTTTTAAATTTGTTTTGTTTATTATGGATGTTTTGACATCTTATTTAAAAACCTTTCTGTCTCATCAAGAGACCACTTATCCTGGTGCTAGCCGGTTCTTAGAGATAGCGAAGGACTCAGCAGGAAGCATGGCTTTGATATGCAAACCAACCAGTCCAAAGCCATACCTCTTCTATCTGACCCTTGGGTCTATGGAGGCAATTCCTCTGTTTTATTCATCCCAGGACTAGTCAACAGACAGCTAGAGACTACCTCTACAGCCCAAAGCCAACCGGAATTATTCAACCCAGCAGATCTTACACTGTTCACCCTGCCCTCCCTTGCCTTTGCAGGCTCTGGCCTCAGCACTCTCCTTGTTCCTGACCCACACAGATGCTTTCCCATGTGGCTCCGTGAGTCATGCCATACATCCTGTTTCTAGGACCTGTGAATATAATAAACTTTGTTTTTCCTGAGTCTTTTTTGTCCTCTTCTTGTGGCTATACCTGACTGACAATCACATAAAAGAACACAGAACACTGACGTGCTCTCCATCCTGGCAAGTTTGTATGGAACTTTGTAACTAAAGTGCCACAGACACCAGACACACACAATTCCTGGCAGAGTTTTAGAGCCCCAGATATAGCTTCGTGTGCATCCTATGTCTATTAACTTATGGATGCTTGGAGACTATTCAGAAATATAATACATTCAGATGTAAATGTGGCAGCTAGTCTAAGCTACAGAATCAGAAAATATGATATACTCTCTAGAGAGACCAGACTCGAACTACGGGCACCACTACCGACCAAATCATTGGTTCTTCTTTTCCCCACTTTAGTCAATTCCTCATCTAGATCACTGTCCTTTGCAGGACTCGTCCCCCTCCTAGCAATAGAACTGTTTCTAATGCTATGTGGAAAAAGGGGCCTCAAGATAACACCCAATATTTTTAGCACCAGATCCTCTTTATTCCTCCCTCTCCATAGACCCCATATTTTGGAAGATTTTTTTTCTACCAAACATCCATGAAGTATTCTCCTGACTTTAACTGGACGCCACATCAGCCTCCAGCCCAAGCTCGGTGCTGCAGGAAGAGATGAAGAAACATGATATAAAGGAAGAAACAGAGCTCTGGAGTCTGACAAACAGGATGAAAGTTCTGCTGCAACAAGCTGTGTGACCCTGAGCAAGTTATGCAACTTTTCTGAATTTTTATTTGCTCCTCTATAAAAAATGGAGAAAATGGTTTCTGTCCCACAGAGTTGGCACATGGTGGGAGGTCAATAGAAGTAAATTTCTTCTCTCCTTTATCTCAGTTCTTAGAATTCCAGTTAAAAAAAAAAAAAAAAGAAAGAAAGAAACGACATTTTGTTTACATACTAAGGTTTTGGGCAAATGTGTCTTTTTCATCATGCCTTTTGAAATACGAAATCAGGTCATGGGTTTCTGTCGCAACTCGCTTGGACCCTTGTTTGGTAAACTGTGTCCTGTGTCTTCTGCGAGGGTAGGTCTCATCAGCACAGCTTGTTGGCAGCATTCAAGAATCAGGGAAACTCACGGAAATGAAAGTCTGGCTTGTTGCTTGTGTCAGGGTGCACCTGCCAACCGCCAGCTCCTAATAAAGTCAGGTCTGAGCAGCCTACTAAAATGCCAGAATAGACGCGTGGAATTCTCTAAACTGCTCTGCCACCCTCCAGCTGCCTTACTGTCAATGGACAGTCAAGGGTTTCCTAAAACACCACTCATCTTGTGCGCGACAGAGCTACCCATAGTATGATCCCAGGCAAGCTGCTTCAAATCACAGGGAGCAGGGAATTCATAGGGCACATGCTAAGTTTTTCCTGGATGCAAGGATATAAAAAAGAAAACGACAAAACAAAACAAGAACAAAAACACCTGCAACGTAGCCCTGAACGTAGCCAGGCAAAAGTTGTGGCTCTTCACTTCTTAGACACTGGAGACCAGGACTGTGGTCATAAGCCAGGCCCAAGCTCACAGGAGGTCTTCTCTGTATCTCTCAGAAATCCCCAGATAACCCTGCAGCACACTTTAATATCTCTGTGTTTGGAGACACTTAAGCTGGACGAGCATAAAAATAAATTTAAAAATGAAGGGAGAACCAACGAAAATTTAAGGACTGAGAAGTTGGCGAGGCTTTCTTTAGAGATCCCTTTCTGTACTCTGGTTTGGGCTTGTTGCAAACATCACCGGTACCTTCAGGGTATCTCCTCAAGCTTCTCCTTTTTGCTCTAATCATTCCAAACGAACATCAGGAATACATTCAGACTAGTGGCATTTCTCATGCAATATGTTTTATACTGTTCTACAGAGGTCCTTTATTTTTTTATTTTTTTAAAAAGATTTCACTTATTTATTCATGAGAAACACAAGAGACACAGGCAGAGGGAGAAGCAGGCTCCACGCTGGGAGCCCAACATGGGACTTGATCCCAGGTCTCCAGGATCAGGCCCTGCGCTGAGGGTGGCGCTAAACCGCTAAGCCACCAGGGCTGCTCCATAGAGCTCCTTTAAAAGGGACTTTTTGTTTTGTTTTGCCTCCCTCCACTCCTGAATTACAAAGGAATTCAAGCCGTTAAATCTGGGGGTGGCAAACTTTTTCTTAAAGGGTCAGATAGTAAATAGTTTCAGCTTTGTGGATCTTATGGTCTTTGTTGCAGCCACTCAACTCTGTGTGAAAGCAGTCCAAGATAATCTAATCTATAACAAATGGGCATGACTATGTTCTAAAAACCTTCATTTATGGACACTAAAATTTGAATTCCTTAGAACTTTCAGGTGTCCCAGAATGCTACTCTTCTTTTGAAAAATTTTCCCCAACCAATTAAAGATATAAAAGCCATCCTTAGCCCACAAGCCATAAAAAAAAAAAAAAATCAGGCAGGGGTCTATGACAGATGTTTGCCAAACAGGTAAGATTGATTAGAACCACTGTACAACCCATTTACTTTCAACACAATGATTACTTCACCTGAAATTAAAGATAAGCTCACTTCTCAGGCATTTCTTGTACCAGCTAGTGAAGAACTCCTGCAGGTTGGTGGACATGCCTAGAGGTGACAGGCCCTGGGCAATGTGGTTCCAATGGTCTTGGAGGCCAATACCAATTTCCACCAGAAGCTTGGTGGAGGTCAGGTTGACGGACAGAGTGAAACTGTCATGCTTAGAAACTGCATCTAGGGTGCCTGGGTGGCTCAGTAGGTTAAGTGCCTGCCTTCAGCTCAGATCATGATCTCAGGGTCCTGGGATGGAGCCTCATATTGGGCTGAGCAGCCCGCTTCTCCTTCTCCTGTTGCCCCTGCTTGTGCTCTCTCTCTCCGTCAAATAAATAAATAAAAATCTTAAAAAGAAGAAGAAGAAAAGGAAGAAGAAGAGCCAGAAACATGCATCTATCCTGCAACCAGAGCGATCTATGGCTCATATAGTGGGAGCCAGATATTAAATGATTACAGGGCCACTATCTTGATGTCCTGGAGCTATATTCTTCCTCATAAAAAAGGGAACCTCTTTCTATATAGAAGCATGCTGCTCTCATTCCAGGTAAAAGTTCAGTTCATCCTTTTCAAATTCTGGAGAAGCCTTCAGTTAACATAAGCAAAAAAAGTTCCCTGGAGTAAACAGTCATATTTGCTCAGAGATGGTGAACTTTGGGGAAGGATGAGGGAACTCCCCCCTACTTCCTTTCTCTTGATTATCTAAGGACTTTTCCTTATTTGCAGGTTTAGCACTAAAATCATCAAGGGGGATGACATTTATCTTTTCACTTCTCTTTCCTGCCTTCTCTCCAGAGTCTATTTTTCTCTCCATACTGCTGTCTGGCATCCATCCTAGTTCTCAGGCTTGGGAGTCAAATGCACCTAGGTTCTAGTTTTAGTCTGCCACTTACTAACTGTGTGATTCCAAATACATACACACTCTGAAGAGCCCCAGAGGAAAAAGGCTAGAGGACATGTGATGAATAAGGGACTCATGGAGATATACTGTCCCGAGCGGTTCCCTCTAAAGTCTTTTGAAAGATATACTGAATATACTGAAACCAGACATAGGACACAGTGCCTCCATTCCTGCAGACTGTACCAGGACAAAGAAAGCCCCTCAAAGCAATTCCTAGGGGAAGCAGACTAGTTCCCCCTGGGAGAATCCTGCATACCCGGAATCCAAAGACAACTTCTGGGGTACAGTTCTATTTCTTCATCCTATGTAAATTCTTTACAAATTCTGACTTGGAGTTTCAGAATCAGAGGGCTAATGAATGGTCCTCCTGACAATTAGAGTCTTTATATCCTACCCACTTGACTAATCTATAGCTCAGAAAGCTGTTTGTCAATAAAAAGAAAATGAATTAGTCTAATTTTATTGTTCTGCTGAATTGATTTGAATCCAGAGATCCCTGATGCTCAGAGTAAAGAAAATCTGGAATAGAAAGAGAAAATATAGTTCAGTTTCCATTCTCTATAGATGCCCATGCTAATGGTGGAATGCAATTACAATCCACAGGTAAGCGCACAGCCTCCTGAGGTCCTCCTCATTGGCTAAATAGTTGCCCTGGGAATTAGTCAAAGCAAGTTAATTGATTTTGACAATTTAAGAACAAGCAGAGACCCTCAGGCCTAACCTCTTCCCTTTCCATACAAAACTTATTATTCATCCTAGAAACAGGGTGACTCTCAATCCAAACTAATTTTCTCATCAGTCATGATTAATTAACTAAATAGACCTTCTTTTTTGGTATGCAGAGTAGTTAATACCCACAATTTATTTATCTGAATTTATAAATTTAACTCAGCCAATTCCACTGGCTTCACAGTGAAATTGTGAAGTGCAGTGAAAATTCTTCTAATTAAGGGCTGGAAAAAAAAATAAAACTCTTGGAATCATCTTCAGATTTATAAAAAATATTATTCCCAATTAAACAACCTGAACATTGAAAACAGCAATTGTTGTGCCAACTAACCTATTTAAATCCCATTTAATAAAATCAAGAATATGATAATCCAAAACAAACACATTCTACATGGACTGCCTGTGCAGCAGGATACATTTGGTAGCCGCAGTGTTCTGGATCCGGTTGTGCCCCTGACTATTTTAAACTTGTTATTTAATCCTGCCAAGAGTGACCTTCCACGATGGTCATTCAGAGGCACCTGCCCCATACAATTAACTGGAAGGATTCATTCTCCAGCCCTTACCGGATAAGGTGCCTCACTGCAGCGTCAAACTGCAAAAATATAACCTCCCTACGAAGGAGGAGTGCCTGGGACACCTCGGTAGGGTCTTGGGGGCTCTGGAGGCTGTCAATCATTTTCTGTAGCTCTTGAAGCTCAGATCCTGGAAGATAGATGACATTTTAGTCAGATAGTGTGACCTAATGAGCCATCATTTCACCCCTGCAGCTAACTTATTACCTAAATGTATTTCTTTTTGTTTGTGAGTATACTAATTACATGTTTTGCAAGATCAGCAAAGTCTTACGTTCTAGTGGCCAAGGACTGATTTATCTTTCCTTCCTTCCTTCCTCAATAAGATAAAAATTTGCTTTGCTTTTCAGCAGAATAAGAACATACTGTTGAATGAAAGTTTTAAATTTTACAAGGCTACAGCCTCTAGATTGAAAAAAAGAATCAAACGAATGGGAAAATATAGGTCTCAGTAGATCTGTTAGGGGCTTAAAGTTATTATAGATGACAAACCAGCATTCATTCCTCATAGTCGTGCCATACAAATCAACCTCTCTGTCATTGGCTCATGGATTAAAGAAGACTCAAGACTATCCAAGGCAAGCAAGAAATATGCACTCCTGTGTGTGTGCACACACGTGCACACATACACACAGCGTCTTCTAGGAGATTCTCATCATTTTAGGAGTAGGTATGAGATATCCTAAACAGACTTATTTTTTGGACCCTTACTGCAAAAGTGGGCCAGATATAACAGACTTATATGTGGTTGTTGTTGTTGTTGTTGTTGTTTTCTTATATGTGTTTTGAATGGAAATTTAAACTGGGGACATTTTGCAGCACTCAATGCCAAGTTGAGGAAACTGGCCTGCATCTAGATGGCTGTAGTATCTCCATTATTGGCCCAGGAGGGGAGCTAGTCAGAATGGGAGAGCATAGCAAGAAAATGATGAGTCCTTAGGGAGCACTGGTAGGGAAGTGGGGTGGGAGGCCACCCTTCCAGGGCTAAATAGAATGTCAGCTGATCTGAAATGTTCCTCAACTCCCACTGAGGACAGTGATAGCTTTCTACATCCCTGCTATGGGAAGAGGATTGTGGAAACTGATCACTGGGCCTGATATGTAGCCCAAGGCAGAAGAGAAATGGGATAGCTATGAGGCACTTCCAGAGTTTCTCTCTCAATAGCTTGTCCAGACTTGAGCAGCCTCCTCCCCTCTCTGACCTGGTTTTGGATATCTTCCCACATGCATGGAAGGCAGAGGAATTGAGGGAATGGGGAAGCTGTCCATGAAAGCCTGACTAGGGCAGAATCAGGACTGAGAAGAGATGCTTATAATTGTAATATATACTTTTGGCTTTAGGAAAAGATGAGCAGTCCAGATTTCATATCCATCTGACACTTTACATACAAGTAAAAAATGTTTTTTAGGTACTTGTCCAGCCCCTGAAAAATTGGATCCAATCATCAAAATTTTTATGACTTCTCTATAAATCTGATGGTCATATTATACTGAAAAGAAACTTCCACCAGAAGAGGAGTCATGTTAGGGTGAATTCTACAAGAATTTTAGGGGTGGGTGGGAGGAGGGGTTGTCAGTGAGCCTTGTTTGTTCAAGGCCTAGCATGATGGTCTGCAAGCGATACATTTTGTCAGGCTAAGCAGCAACCAGTTGGGGAACGTTTAGAATCCTCCGCAATGACGATGAAAAAAGAAAATAAAGTTGCCCACACCCTGTGATGAAAGCTCTGTTAAATGTAAAGTGTGTTTGGACAAGGGCTAGAAGGCAGTGAAAACAAATAAGAATATCTCTCTTGTTACAGTGGCTGGTTGCAGATAATTTTTCTCTTTTCATTACTTCCATTATCGTTTATGTGCATGCTGTGTGTGCCCCTTTACACTACGTCACTTCCCAGCAAAATTGTTCTGTGCTGATAGGTAGCAGAAACATTATCACCAAAACACAGATGTGGAGGTGAGGACCCGCCTTTCTTTGTTGTTTATGGATTTTAGGATCCTTATTTAGGTTTCCCTTTCTTAGTGGCATCAGGCTGCTGCTGGGTGGGAGGGAAGGTGGCAGGGAGGGCAGGGAAGGCAGTGGTGGTGGTGGGGTTGGAAGTAGACCCTCAGCCAGGAAACGTCGGGAAACATGAGCCTTTCCCCAGGAGTGTCCCATTTGGGAAATGAGAAAGAGAGAGGGAGAGAGAGGAATCACAATGGCCCTGTCTCCACGTGAATACTCACAAGCCAGTACATTTTGTGCCTAGTTTGTCTCAAGAGTTCCTGAAACCCTAAGTTTAGTGGATAGTATCTGGGCTTTAATTGGCCTCCTAAACCTTTACCAGGAAATCACAGTGTAAACTCCCACGGGCTGATTACATCCTCTGCTGATCCAAAGGGAGTTGCTGGCTTTCAAGGAAGGAGAGGATTTGGCAGGGTCCATAGAGCTTGTGCTCAATGTCGAAGAGCTGCTTCCTCGGTCAAGTGGGAGGACCAACGCTGAAATCTGGAGTGTCCTCTTAAAGAATATTTTAAAGCATATAAGCCCACAAAAGTCATTTTGTCAAACTCCAAACAGCTTGGCAAGAGCTGAGAGGAGCTGGGCGAGGATAGGAAGAGACCATCTTCTCTGCTCACCTTACTTCTTGCCTCCTTCTGGGAAGCGGGCCAGCAACTGAGGAACCAAGGCTGTTTTTTTTTTGTTTTGTTTTGTTTTTTTTAAGAGATGATTATCGTAGAGTGGGAATTTTTTTTTTTTTTTTAAGTTCAGTTTGCTCTTTATCTATTTTCAGCAGAGTATGCAGAACTTTGCACATTCTCCCTGGAGCACAAATGTTTTCACTGGCAACAGGACAAGTGCATGTTTCTAATTGCACACCTTGGAAAGCCCGGGCCCCACATACTTCAAGGGTTTCTGGTTCAGAGGTCTAGAAATAGTAAGAAACCGATTCCCTTCATCTGGAAGGAAATCATTGTCCTCGACAATTCATCCTCACTTGCTACTGTTCCTCAGTGTCGCACTGGTAGGTGATTCACCCTTCTCTGGACTCGCCATGTGCCATGTGGCCCATCACCTTTGCGGTGTCCTTTCCTGTCTTACCCAGACCATCCCTCCTAGTTCTCTCATTGATTCAAGTGAGGGCAAGTATCCCCAGATCACCGTCCCTGCATGCTGTCCTCCCAGCTGCCGTAGGAGCTCCTATGTGGGATCTTCCTTTGGAAAGTTGCCTTTGACTCTATCTTGGCTTCTATCTCATCTCCATGTGACACTTGTCTCCTGGTCTCAGGGACAGGGAAAAGGCTCTAAGTGTGCTTTGGAACTTTTCTACTCTCTTGATTCTTACACTGAGGACGTGCTAGTAGTTTTGAGATCTCGGTAGTCTGCGCCAATTCTGCATTTTCTGCTAAGTCCGCACCAATCCAGCCCTTCTTCAGGATGCTCCTCCTCAGAGACAGAGAACCATCTTCCTCCAGGACTGCCACTCATTCCCTTCCCGAGGTCTCCCATCTGAACATTTACAGATTTCTTCAGTGCTCAGTAGCACCCTGAAAATCTACCAGCAAACAAGTGCGGGTCTCCCACAGACATCTTTATGCACTGGCCAGAGGGGAACCTGTTTGAGGACTGCTAGGTTTAAATAGGCATATTATTATGTCATTCCATCGGCTCTTCTCATCCTTTAAAATCTTTGGCTACTCTGTTATAATATATTGTGATTAATGAATAATTAAATGACTAATGATATCATTTGGCTGCAAGTCAAATTATTAAAATAATGAGATTAGTTTCCCTACTTTTGACCAACTCAGCTTACTAAGCATTTCAGTCTTTACCTTGTGTGTTTACCTTAGAATTTAGTGCTTTGTTACGGTTTATGGTTTAACACTTGGTAGATAAAACTAAAGCTTCAGTCATTCTTACTTTAGGACCATCAGGCTACTCTTAGCTAATGGAGGACTGTCTGCAAAAATTCTTGACAATAAATGCTTGGCTCTGACCTTGCCATATTAGCTCACATAGGCCAAAAAGGGAATGAAAGAAAATGAGTGTGTAGTAGGGGCATGCACATTCTTATAGAAATTTTAGAGACATTTTAACCCACAGAGCATCTCCATGAAACAGGTATTATCACCTCCATTTTATAGATGGAGAGATACCCAGAGAGTAAAGTGTCCAGCTTCCAGTAACCAATTGGTAGATACGGGGTAAAAAAAGCTTTACTTTTTTTAGGCTTGCCCACTCCTAGCTTGCTTTACTTTGTGTTCTAACCTGTAACTATGGAGTTAATTATTTAGAGACAGTATATCATGAGGTTTTTTCCCTCTGCCCTTCTTCTCACTGTCATTTATGAAAAAATATTTTAGTTCTATCTTTCTGAGTTTTAAGATCTTCATATTAATTAACTAAATGGAGGGGAGGGAAATCTTTTCACAATGTATGTGTATGTCATTTCATGACATTTTACACTTTAAATAGCTTACAATTTTATTTGCCAATTATACTTCAGTGAAGTTGGGGGAAGAAAAGAGCTTCACAGAATTTGAAGTGAATATTGAAGGTGATCTGAGTCACCTCTAAACACTTACCAATGCCTTCAATTCCTCCCCAGTCACCTTTCAGGAGGTGAGCACTTAGAGGAAATTCAAAACATGTTGCACAATTTCCAAGTTTAGCAAAACTGAAAAGGTAGGCCACAATGTCATGGAGAGGAGCCATCAGCTGTAGAGTTAGCTGTAAGGCTTGAAAAGCTGCCTATGGGTAAAATCAACACAAAGAAATTTTAAGAGGTTTTTAAGACATGTATAAAAAGATATGAGCATCGATTAGGAATAGTATCTTTAAACAAAAATATCAAACATTTTCACAATATAGGATAATAATCACAGGATAATATCTGAAAAACAGAACAACAAACCTATTCATCAACCAGATTACATGCCTTTGGAGAAGGTGACTCAAGGAGTGAGGGGCTTAAAACAATATGTTTCTCTTTGTTTAAGGCCATTGGTGACCATAAACACAGGAAAATGTGTTTGTATGACCACTGATGTATTACAAGGGTCACAGATAAACTCCTAGCAGGAACCCATATTCAGACAACATTGCCCTGAGGGAATACCTGTAAGCAAAGCATAGATATTGATCAATGTGGTTCAAACACACAACTAAAAAAATCAAACATCGATCTTAAATATTAATGTTCAAGTGAAGGAAAAGTGGAAAATTATGATCTAACTGAAAGAAGGTAGTATTTTTACGTATATATTTTAAAACACTTAAAAATTCTTCAATGAAAGAATAATTTTTTTAATTATTTGAGGAAACTCCATGCTGTTTTCCATAATGGCTGCCCCAACTTACATTCCCATCCACAGTGCACAAGAATTCCCTTTTCTCCACATCCGTGCCAATATTGCTGTCTCTTGTCATTTTGACAATAGCCATCCTAACAGGTATGGGGTGCTCTCTCATTGTGGTTTTGATTTGCATCTCTCTGAGGCTCAGCAATGTTGAGCATCTTTTCATGTACCTGTTGGCCATCTGGTTGTCTTCTTTGGAGAAATGTTTATACATGCCTTTGCCCATTTTAAAATCAGATTTTATTGTTGTTGTTGAGTTATAGACGTTCCTTACATATTTCAGGTATTACCCCCTTATCAGATACGTGGTTTGCAAATATTTTTCCCATTCTGTAAGTTGCCTTTTCATTTTGTTGATGGTTTTCTTTGTTGAGCAGAAGCTTTTTAGTTTGATGTGGCCCCACTTACTTATTTTTGCTTTTGTTGCCTATGCTTTTCATTTTATATCCAAAAAATTATCATCCAGACCAATGTCAAGGAGCTTTTCCCATTTTCCTCTGAGAGTTTTCCAGTTTCCAGTGTTACATTTAGTCTCTAATTCACTTCAATTTAATATTTGTGAGAAGTGAAAGATAGCAGTCCAGTGTCATTCTTTTGCATGTAGAACTACCATATGATCCTCCCACTTCTGGGTACATATCCAAAATCAGTATCCCAAAGAGATTATCTACACTCTTATGTCTATTCATTACTCACAATAGCCGAGCTACGGAAACAGTCGAAGTGTCCAGTGGATAAATGGAGAAAAAAATGTGAAATACACACACACACACACACACACACACACACAGAGGAATATTATTCAGACATTAAAAAAAGAAAACCCTGCCATTTGCAATAACATGGATGAACCTGGAGAATATTATGCTAAGTAAAACAACCAGATAGGGAAAGACACATACCGTACAATCTCACATGTGTAATCTAAAAAACAAATAAAACGTCGAACTCATAGAAAGACAGTTACCAAGGGGCGGGAAATGGATAGATGTTGGTCAAAGGGTGCAAATTTTCAGTTACCAGATGAATAGATTCTAATGCACAGCATGGTGCCTACAGTTAATGATATTTGCTAGGGGAGTAGGTAAGTGTTCTTACCACACACAAAAGAAGGTGACTATGTGAGGTGATAGATATGTTAATCAATTTAAGTTGGGGTAATCATTTCATAATGTACACATATGTTAAATCATATTGTACACTTCAAATATATACATTTATTTGTTACATCTCAATAAAACTGGGGCAGGGGAAAAAAGGGTAAGAAACCTAGGTTGTTAAACAGATCTTCATCCAACAAAGAAAAATCAGAATGTTCCTGAATTGCTATTTTTCAAAACTGCACTTTACTTAGAAAATACTTATTTGAGTGCTCTGTGTATTTCTAGGTCTACTCTTTTTTTTTTTTTTTTTTTTTTAATGGTTAACAATGTTATCCTCTCCCAGCAAGTTAGGTACAGAGAACAACCCCTGAAAAAACAGGCTGATTACTAGGATTGTGATCTCAACTTGTCATTAAGCTTCAGGGCATCAGGGTGGGGTTCTCGGGAAGGGCTTGGGAGGAAATTGAGGATTAATAAGGAATGTGGGGAGCTCGAATTAGTGTGCATTAGTGACTAGGGAGAAACAGAACTCGGGAAATAACGAGGCCCAGGAGAAATGATTATAAAGCAGGCAAAAAGTACGGGGAGCTGTGTGAAGATTTCAGTTCTTATTTAGCTCTGGAAGAAAACAAGAGACGTTCTCTGAAATGGATACTATCAACCATGAGACCTAAAACCGCAGCCAGTTTTCATTCTGGCACACATAAAAAAAATACAAACCTTTTCTGGCAGAGTTTTGAACATAACCAGCACTTCAGAAGGATGGGGAATGAACCATAAATTGAGGAAGACTTTCCCGTCGGCAGACAGCAGACACCGTGGCCGGGGCTGAAACCTCCTGCAGCATTAGAAGAGACCGTGGGTAGGCACAGCATTTCTCTTTAAGAAAGAGGCGCCCCAAGTGAACTATTTATAACCACCGCCCTGCAGCCACAGCAACGGGCTGGGCTGTGGTGACACCGAGCAGGCCCAGCGTCCCAGCCTGGGCCAGCAGGCCTCCTTGTCAGGCCGGCACAGGTGGCCCCGGTTATAAATAGCCCTGGAGAAAAGCAGTGAGGCCACTTTTAGCCTCAGCCTCGGGTTGGAGGAAGCAGTGGGCTTGCAGGGAGGGAGGGAAGGTGTGGTAAGAATCAGGCGGCTCGCACCATCCTGGGGGTTACGTATTTTCTCACTTGTTTCTTATGACCTTAGACCGGACCTGTTCTGTCGTTTCACAGATGAGGAAATTGAGGCCCTATGAGATCTTGCCTGCCCAGCTCCTAAGAGACGAAGTTGATACAGGCAGATCTGTCCAGTTCTAGAATCCAAGCTCTAGGGACCAGCCTCTATTTTCCTTCCTCCCCTATCCATGTTTTTTGCCAGGTTCTCCAGACTCTGGCCCTCTTTTAACTTCCTTCTCCTCACTGCCCTCCCCTTCCTCCGAATACAGTATGATTTCTTAGGGGGGCACCATAGCTGTCTCTTTGGTGTAGGTTTACAGACAGACACATAATCCATGTATGTCTGGTTTAAGAATTCACACAAGCCCAGGTACCGACCACCTGGCCTGAGCGGCACAATGTCACCAGCTCCTCTGAAGCCTGACGTGTGCCTCCCTGGTGGCCCTCGGAGAAACCACCATCTGAATTTCACACTCATCACTGTTGGTTTTTCTTTGTAGTTTTACCACAAGTGATAAACCATGAAAAGATTATTTTGTTGGGTTTTTCCTGTTTTTGACCTTCACACCAATGGAAGCTCATGGTCTTTCTAGCACACTCATTGGGGAAGGTGGCACCTTGACCTGGCTTCTGTATCACCTCAGGAATGGGGTGGCCCACTGCAACAGAGGGTGGGGTGAGGGGGCTGCTTTCCTTGAACGGATTTGATGCCTTTACGTCTAATTGTGCTCATCTGGTGTGAAAATGGCGCTATGTGCAGTTGATGGGTGTGGATTCTGGCATCGGAGGACCCCGTTTTGAGACCCACTTCCATCCCCCACAGCTGTGTGGCCTTGGATGCATCTGAGTCCTTTCATACATAAAATGAGGATAATGCTTCCTAACTCACAGGATTGGTGTAAGCAATAACTTTTTAAAATAGCACCAAGCACGTGAAAAGTATTCTATAAATTGTGAGGTGCTATACAAAGCTTGTTATTAGGGATGCCTGGTTGGCTCAGCGGTTGTCCGTCTGCCTTTGTCCCAGGGCATGATCCTGGGTCCCGGGATTGACTCTCACATCGGGCTCCCCGCATGGAGTCTGCTTCTCCCTGTGCCTGTGTCTCTGCCTCTCTCTGTGTGTCTCATGAATAAATAAATAAAATCTTTAAAAAACAAAACAAAAAAATCAAAGCTTGTTATTAGGATGCTAATGTGAGGGTATCTAGCAGAGTGGCCAAGGGTGGGTGGAGGGCAAGGGATGCCTGTGGCCCAGTAGAGAGGCATGTAAGTACCCTCAAGGGGAGAGGATGTGTGTGGGGGTACTTGTTAACAAGTGGGAACCTGACACACTAATGAGAGCACATCCTAAAACTGAGGCTTATAGGGACGGGCTAGAGACAAGTGCCACCTCAAGCCTGTCTCAGGTATGCTGGACAAGGCAGGCCTTGCAGGCAGAGAGACAGACAGTGGAAGGAGGTGTGCAGTGGGTATGGAGCCCTCACCCTCACATCAACCCCTGCCCAGGGCACCTGGGGTCCATCTCAGCCCTCAGCTCTGCTCTTCCCACTCTGCCCCTAGTCCTGGACAGTTGTGTTCACTCTTCTGGTTGCAAAGGCCATCTATTCGCCAGTGACCCCTGAATCCACATGTGTACGCCTGGTCCCCTCCACAGCTCCAGACTCCCAACCTGCTTCCTCTTGGCTGGCAGTGTTTCAGATCATCTCAATGGAACAAGGCAAGAACTGAACTCCTTATTCTCTTCCACTCCAATCCTGTGGCTGCTCTGTGCTCAAAAGAACCACAAACCCCTGTCCCTAAAATCCGGAAATCAGGGAGTCATTTTTAGAGCCTCCCTTCTCCTTTTCTCTCCAGGTCCTCCTCATCCCACTATCCTCTCATACCTGTACCCAGTTTTCATTCCCACTTCCACTGTCCATAGCAAGGACTCTGGGTGGGAGGGTCCCGTCTCATCTTCCGGGGAGGGGCACTTTGGACTTCACAGGGATGTTTTTTGACTCTTGTTATTGTTTCTGGGTCTCTGGGAGAGATTCAGATGACCCTTTCCACTTATTAAGTAAAACGTAATTCATTTTAACTGAGGGCTGAATGTTTTGAATATCAAACATTCTGAGCATGAGACTTTTTAAATCATTAAAACTTTATATGAAGTAAATCATTGGCCTGAAAGCTACCTTTCAAGTCTCAGGGTTTTTTAACCAGGTCATTTGAAGCTTGGGAACAAAGGATGGTGTTAGATTGGAGAATTTCCTTTATTTCAGCAACCACAAAGTCAGACTACCTTGTCCTGGAGCAGATCAAAGGAAGTGTAATCCAGTCTTATCTCTATTGTTCAATTCACAATGTCCAAAGGTGCCCCCGAAGAAACATCAAATATCAACAATAAAAAGTCATCAGGCCTGTGGCTGAGCACATGAGGTTGCAGACCAAGGGGCTGGCAAAGCAGTGTGGTTGAACCAGTCCTTGGCCTTGGAGAAGCACATATATCCCTGGAACCTTCTACCAAGTGTTATCCTCCGCTCTCCTTGTGGATGGCCCGTCAACTCCCTAGGCTGTCAGTTCCTTGACCTGCTCAACAGCATCCCCCTTCACCTTCATTCCCCTTCAGCCATCCACTCTGAGGCCACATTCCAGACCTTATCATTACCTGGGACCACATTATCTCCAAAGACTTAAACTCAACATCCCACTTTCCCATCTCAACCTTTTATTCCAGTTTTCTCACTCATTCAGTCCCAGTAAACCTCCTTATCCCTCTAAAATATGCTCCTTGACATCATCCAGCCCTCTGGTCTTCCCCCTTCCATCCGTCAGTTCCATTCTGGTCTTCCTCCCTTCCCTGCCTAGATTGGGTCTCACAGTGAAGCATAGGAACTACTCTCTCACCAGAACCTTCCAGTCTCTGTTTCTTTGTATTTACGACCCACCTACCCAGCAAAACCCCAACTCTGGATCCCTCCAGCTATTATGCTTTCTGCTTCTAGTTGCATGTTGCTGTGCACAGCTGGAGGAAATCACACCGCTAATTCTATTGATGCAGCAACAAGTAAATGGTTTCCAGCCTGAGCTGTGTCACCCTGGGACAGCCCTATTCTTTCCTTTGATCAGCTTTCATGCCCATTTCCTTTTCTAATAATTCCAAGACTTCTTTCAGCCTCATACCAAATTCCTGCCAGCAGATGATGATATGGTCTGTTATTTCATAACTGAATTAAAAGCCATTGGCTAGAACTCACCCTACTTCCTGTGGGCCCTGCCCCCTGCCCCCATCCTCTCTTTCAATCAAGGTCAAAGGCAGAGGTACACACCTGGGATATGAAATGAAGATGGCCACTGCCCTCAAGATTCTACATTTATGAGGCAGCTAGACATGCAAACATGATTGAGGAGAGAAGCACGGTGCAATGGAAGCACAGTTGGCCCTTGAACAACACAGGGGTTAAGGGGTGCTGACCCACCCTGAAGTGGAAAATCTGTGCATAATTTTGACTGCTCAAAAACTTAACTGCGAATAGCCTATTGTTGACCAGAAGCCTTACTTATACATCAATAGTCAATAAACACATATTTTTATGTTATATATATTATATACTCTATTCTGATAATAAAGTTAACTAGAGAAAAGAAAATGTTATTAAGAAAATCATAAGGGAGAGAAAATATATTTACAGTATTTTACTATAGTTATATAAAAAAATTACTGTTTAAGTGGACCTGTGCATTCAAAGCCATGTTGTTCAAGGGTCAACTGTATGTGAAAGTGCAGCGAACATGCGGAATAGGAAGCGTCTGAGACCTGTTGGAAGGTTATTGGAAGAAATTCACCACTGAGGCTTCTGAGCTGTGATTCATTATCTTCCTCTCTACGTTTCTTCCTCTTTATGGCACTGCCATTTTTCCCCACTTAAAGAAATTGTGGTAAAATATACATAACATGAAAATTATCATTGTAACCATTTTTAAATGTCCAATTCAGTGGCATTAAGTGCATTCACATTGTTGTGCAATTGTCATCATCATCATCTCCAGAACTTTTTTCCATCTTCTAAAACGGAAACTACCAGTTAAATAATAATTGCACTGCCACTTTCGCATTTACTCAAGCCAGAGATTCTGGATAACACCCTAGATTCCTCCTTTTCTTTTAGCTTCCCGTTGAATCCAGCACCTGGCCAACTGATTTCGCCTCCTAAACATCTCCTCTCTCTACAGTTTCAGCAGCTTCCTAAATGAGATCTGTGACAATCATCTTACTACACTTTCCCTGCTGTTGAAGGACAAATGCCAGACTTCTAGATCTTGCCCATCCTTCTGTAGATTCTACTCCCCCTTGCTTATCCTCACAGACTCTGGGTAGGAACCACTCAAAGAGCCCACGTGCTGTCTTACATCTCTGTGTCACTCTACATGGGGCTCTCTCAGCTTGAACTGAAGTTCTTTCCCTTGTCTACCTGAAATACTAACCATCCTTTAAGACCTAGGTTAAGCATCCCCTTTTCCCTGCAGCCTGCCTTGCTCCCCATCCCCATCTCCCCAATCTTTTAGATAATACTGAACATTTCCCGGTGGGTGCTTTTATTATACTCTTATTTTATTCTTTGTCACAATGTACTGTAATCACCTATTTCCCTTTGCCTGAATGGCAAGGACCATGTCTATTCATTGTTGTACAGCACTTGGCACCAAGGTTGCCATGTACAGCTGTTCAGGCTGCACTCTGAGGCAGCCAGCAGTGGCCAAGATCCAGCTTATGTGTTACTTGCCAAGCTCTGCACCCTGGCATGGGGCTACACCTGCCCAGACAAAGGAGAGCCTCTTCTAATGGGCATAAAACACCATATGGGATCCTGCCAGCTCTGATTAATGTAAGAATTTGATTAATGTTAGTATCCTCTCTCTCCCTTCTTCACCCCTCTATCAGCTGACACCACTGCTCTTGGAGTGTGGCCAAGTATCATCCCAGTCTCCAGATTCTAGCCTCCTCTGGAGCTATGAAAAGCAAGGAGGCCTCAAGGGGCATCCTTCTTAGGAGGAGAACTCCCATTGGCTCCTCTTCTATAGAGGTTTTGGTTTGAGGATAAGGTGGTCTCTGTTAAAACTAAACACAGTACATTGCAGCCTTTAAAAGATTAAGTAGCATCTTGGAATCTTAAACCTACAGAACTCATGGGGCTCTTCTGGTCAAGGGATGGCAAACATAAGCAGGGAGGCCACCTTTTCCCTGTTCTTGGCCATAGTAGACATTGCCAATCAATTGCAGCACTGTCATAAGCTTGGGATGTCTCAGAATCCTCAGCAGGGCATTCATTGTTAGAGTGGACATTTAAAAGAAAACTTCTTATCTTTGACCTAACCCAACTCCATATTTTAAGAATAAGTAAGTGAGAACCTCTGTCCTCCATGACCCTCATAATTCCCCAACTCTGTCCCTTCATCTCTAGTTAAACTTGTCCTGGGGTGATTCCCATCTATCATTTCATGAATATTTTCAAATGACCCCTTTCCAGGAAGTCTTTCCTTGGCCATTCCATTCCTTAGAATCAAGCTCTAGATACTCTAACACTAAAAATTTTAGCATGTTTAACTTTAGAGAGCTGCTTCAATTTCCTCACTCATCAGATGAAGAGTTAAGGTTCAGAGAATGAAGAGAAGTGATTGTCCTGAGGGCAGCTTATAACTGAGCCAGGTAAAGTCCAAATAATCTAACTCCCAGGCCATGGCTTGTTCCACTGTACCTCCTTGTGGCTGATGTTCATTTTTATTAATACTCAGTGCATGGAATCATAGACTTTGGAGTTAAAAATAATCTTCTATAATACTTCTAAAATCTTCCATATAAGACAGAAGTTCCTTTCTCTATTGCTCCATTCTCTGTGGTGTATTAAAGGGACATGTTGAAATCTAGAGAGTTTAGGAAGCAGGAGACAGGTTTAGTCGAAAAATACTGAATCTTCATCAGTCACTGCTAATTCACTGCCTAACTCTATGACTTGGGCTCTGGGGGTGGTGGTGCTCATTTTGCTCATACTTTTATTAATCAGAGCCCTGCCATGAAAATTATATTATACTAACTGACCAGATGATTTAGGGCTCTAGGTTCATCCCCTTTAAATTATGGTTTTCCTTAATCTTTAGAAAACACACAGTCATCTACAAAAACCAATAAAGGAATAGAGCAAGACTTACAAGTTAGAAAATTTTTTAAAAAATTTTCCTTTCTACTTCCTGACCTCCTAATTTGAGTGCTTAAAACAGAACAGATCAGAAACAAAAACAGACTTCCTGAATACATTTTATCCTAAACACGAATATAATGAACATGTGGTTAGACTTCTGGAAACTATTTTAAAAATTTGATCCCAAATGTAGATTGGGCTTATAAATGGTTGACTTGGCTAGTGGGTAGATGAGATAATGAAATTAAGAAGTCTTAGAGGATTATCCTGTGTTGTTTCATATAAGAGAAAGATATGCTTCAGCCTCATTGGGCAACAAGTGTCCAGTCAAACTCTTAAGCAAAATGGTCAGTCTTACTGAGGTCTGTTTGCCCTAAACTTACTTCAAATGCATTCTTCCATTGGGTAAATCCTGAAGTCTACCCAAGTGAATGCACTGGTTGAGTTCATGAAATAAACACTGGTGTCCACAAACTGGGCACCTATAAAAGTATCAAGGTAGGACTGGTCACTATTTTGGTAGCCAGCTGTCAGTCAGTCAAGGGCTTACAAACTCGAGTGTTTTCATTCTCCAGCTTTCTCTAGCCTGTTATGTCATCCTCATTTTTTTTTTTTTTTTGGTGAGCTCTGACTTATCTGTCACCTCCTCTTTGAATTTCTCCCTGAGGCCCTGGGCTACAGTTAAGCACTCCCTCTTTTGTGTCCTCACAGAACATTTCACATAACTGTAGCAGATTATCTTTAAAATCTTTGAAGTTACTTTTTTGTGTAGGGAGCTTTCCCCACCACTGAACTGAGGGGGAAAGCTCTGTAATTTACTGCCAGTGTCAATGGCTTATTTACTTTTCTAAGTCCAGCACATAGCAAAGTGCCTGGTACAAAGTAAGCACTAAATAAATACTGGTTGGATAATGCATGAATGAATAAGTGAGTGAATGAGTAGTCTGATACAAATGCTCTTTCAATTCGTTCATCTGTCTGTGTTCTAGGATCATATTTATTGAATATTACTATTAACTTGACGCTAAGTTCTATACCTTAAGGGGAAGAGTAAGGAGGAAAGTAAGCTCACCCTGCAGGATGTTTTTGCTCCCCCTTGGAGCATAACTGTGTAACACCCCTTCCTTTTTTTTTTTTTTTTTTTTTTTTAAGGAAATGTGGTTGCTGACTGCACAGGTATGCTAACTCCTTCATCTGGGTGAGTGAACTCTAAGCAGGTTAAGATCATTTGGGAAACTGAACAAGGTATGATAAGGAAGTATGGAAGCAGCTCTGCTCTTATCATTTAATATCATTCTACATGTGGTTTTTTTTTCTCTGTCAGAGAAATACAGAACATATTTATCCAAAGTGCTGGCATTATCAGTGTTATGTGTGTTTCTTATTTCTTCTGCTCCATTGAGTAAAATATTTGAAGTCAGGAGAGTTCAAGATCAAGTTTACTCATTTGTTTGCTTATTTTAGATGCTAGTTTATGTAAAAAGGTGTGACTGATGGAAATCTCTGAGCTCTCCAGGGGAAAACAAAACTGCATAGATTGAAAAAGCAGTGAAACAGCCCATAAACAAAGAACTTGTTCTGAGCTCAAATACGAAGATACTGTTCTTCTTAGAGTCTTAAACTCTTTCTTTTGCCCTTCTAAACCAGAAGATCAAGGTCAAATGCAATAAAGAAAGCAAGATTATTCCCATAGTAAATTTAACATGCCTCCTCCCTCTTCCCTGGGAGGGGTAAGGATATGGAGGGGGGAGTAAAAAATCCTAAAGGAAATTACACACCTGGGGTCAGCCTTGAGGCCCTCCTTGGAATCTCTCAACCCTTTCTTTTCTCGTGGTTGCCCCACCATGAAAAAGGTGTCCCTGATGGTAGGGAAATCTTCCAGCAGGGCTCTCAGGCTATTACAATATGCCATAATCTGACCCCGAAGAGCGTAGTGAGACATACGGCAATTGAACCTGAAAAATGAGAAGAGATGATGTCCAGAAGGTGAATCAAAGTTATTCCATCTTTCCCAAGAGGATCTGCTCCCTAAAAGATCTTTCAAAGATAATAGAGGACCTCATCAGGAAGAAAGTTCTATCTGGGTAAGGATGAAGGCAGAATCATGGACCTCTTCAAAGCGCCTCCCATCCTTCACTTCTGATGTTCTCTGTGTCAGAGGATAGTTTGGTTTGGTTTTATCCAAGAGAATTGTGTTTATTTAAGAACAAACCACCTGACTCATTGTCTGGATTTCTACATAACACTGCAGTTTATTGAATTGAGTCAGAGAAAGCAGCATATGTTGTTCACATATACCATACTTACTTCTGACAATATTCAACTATAACATCTCTCTTGACTTTACCAATTTCATCCTGTAATAAAAGAGAATGATAGTTCTTCTTTAGATGGTTGGCTATAAAAATTCTCCATCCTAGTACACGTATACAAGCTTATAACAAAGTAGGAAAAGGCCGCACAGTTGAGATATTCTTTCTGAAGGCCAACTTGCTGAGAGATACTCCTCCATGGTTCTCTCCTGCTCCTGCACACCTTGTTGAGTATGCCAGGAATGCAAGGCCTTGACCACTCTTTACCTGGGCCATTTATCAGGGTTCTGTTTGCAAAGAGCAACTTTGAAGGATGAGGTAATGACTTCCTCCAGGAAAAACAGCAAGCTTGCCATAAAAAGAGGTGGATCCCTTAAGCTCAATGTTATGCAACTGTGACCAAAAACAAAAACAAAAACAAAAAGCAAAACCCACTGCATACATCTAGTTTCCTCCATGTTGCCCCCTTGGGACTTGGGAGGCAGAGGGAACTGACACAAATATGAAACTCATGTCACCTGCTCTGCTGTGAGTCATAAAGTTCTTTGTCTCTGATCTAGGAGTCTTGTGCTTTCTAATCTGATAGCCCTTGGATAATCCTGAAGAGGAGTTAATGAGCTACAACATTTTTCACTTGGTCAATATTTTTTGAATATGGTAGTAAAAAAAGGTAATTAAATATCTCAACAACTTATTAAAATGAGTCCTTTGCATCCATTATTGCTCAGCAGTAATCTAGAAGTCTGGCCTCCCTCACATCACATTTATAGAACTGGATTAGGGAAATTTAAGTCTTTCCTTTTCAGTCACAGATAGGGAAAAAACCTAGAGACTGTAAACCTGTGATTTCTCTCCCAAATAACTATGTATTAGCCTAATGACTTTCTTGTCAAAAAATTAATGAGTAATGAAATCATATTCACAAAATTAAGCAATACTTTTAAACTGATTATGGACTTGAATTTTATATTTTCCAACAGAGTAGGCTGGTATAAATAGAAACATGGCATTAATATCTGGAAAATAGAAACATGGCATTAACATCTGGAAATCAGATAACATATGAATTAGATAGTTAAGAGCCCTTGCTCACCTTGTCTAAACCCCCTGAACATCTGTGGGTCACTCAAGAGTGGGCTAATGTTCCAGAGCAGGTGCTGAAACTAGTTCCGTTTAGAAAGTGACAAAATAAAATGTGGTCTTGGAAAAAATGTGCATATTTTTAAAACTAGAATGCAATCAGCTTGAATTACTTCCTTTCTACTTATTGAATTTCCTTTTACAGTTCCTTATATTTTCAATAGTCCTGTCCAAATAGGCTGAAAGCAACAGATTACAAGTTAAGAATTTTTATTTGCTCAAGTGTAAAAGATAATGAGAGTTTTAGGGAGCCCTTCTCACTAAACTCACAAAGCTCTTCATTCTGTCGTCCATGGTTTGTTTCTTGAGGAGGAAGGTGTTCAGCATCATGTCCCGCAGCCCCACCTTTTCTAGTTGAATAGACACAAAAGCCTCCGGAGCCCTGGTAAATGAACAGAGACATCTGAGCCCAAGGCAGGAAGTAAGTGGACATATAATAAAAAAATAGCTCAAGAGCTTACTGGAGGACAGATAGCCTGGGGCTAAGTGCTGGGCATTGCAACAGGAGAGCAGGTGGCTCTGTCACCATGGTTCTCATCTTCTTCAGATGTTCTAATTGTATTCACTAAAGATGCTGATGTGTCACCACCCTCCTTGGGGCCCCCATGTGCCTGAAGCATGTATCAGCAGTCCCTCCTCTGTCCTCAACTTCATGGCCTGGCTCAGTGTTTGTACTACTCAGGTCCCTTTGTGCCTCCTGGTCTCTACACAGGGGAATGTGGACTGAAGTGGCTTCCCAAGGGTCCTCTTGACTAGACATATTGGTCTTAAATCTTCCATCCACATTTTGGGAATGTGAACCTAGGGTATTTGAACTTGGCCATATGTCAGATTAATGACATCTTTGGTAGTAGAGTAGTTTGGTGCTTTTTTTTTTTCCATTTTAAATTTGCTAGAATTAAACTATCATTGGAAATACTCAGAATGTTTATTATTGAATACAAATATCTCTCTTTCTCTGTCATGGTGAAAAGAGATGAAGACACAGGACATTTCTGATTTATAGCCATCTCTCTGTAGAGGCTGTACCTCTCTGATAATGTGGCATCTATCATCTTAAGCAATGGTAAAACCTTGTTAGAATGGTGAGGGTAGTTCTGTGCTTTTCAGTTTAAGATAAACATGGAAAATTTGGAGAGGCCCATATTCTTCTTCCTTGTGTTCTGTCTGTTGAAATATATAGAAAGAGGGAAGACAAGAGAAAGGAGCAAAGAGGTTGAAATAAGGAACCACTGACTCTTCATAAACTGCATATTGGAAGGAGTTGAGCCTTCTCAGTGTTCATACAAGGTCTTCAAAACTAAACACATGCTGATCACTTTGGGAATTTAGGCATCCTTTAATCCCATAATATTATGTTATTAATTGGCTTAAAAGAGGACACTTTTGTTACTTTAAACAAACCCCTAGTGCATGCAGTACCTTTTGGTAGCATGGAATTTTTCTGAAGGATAAGTAAGGTTGTCTGGAACTTTTGAAGTTGGGGCTAACAGTAAGTTCTCTACGCCATTCACAATTTTGGAATTTCTTCTTCTGGCTGGACCCATTCCACCATTTCTCAGATATGAACTCATTTCCTAAAATGTTTTAAACCAAAGTGAATTAAGTTTGTTGGATTTGTAAGGCCTATAGTATTGGCTGCAAAATTATCTCATAGCCACGCTGACCTGAAATGCCTTCGTACATGTGATGGGGATGGGTTGAAGTGGAAGAGAGAGAAGAGAAACAGAGGGGAGGAGAGGAGAGAGTAAGAGAGGGAAGGGAAGGGTACAACGTAGGAGTGAGGCAGTAAGTGTAACTATTTCCAGAATAAAATGCAGTTGTCTAAATGGCCCTGAAAAAAAATTCTCCGTTCTACAAGGTAGCTAGTTGGAGTGCTCTGTACAGAGTGGCCTCTCAGGAAATACTGCTGATGGACTTCATGGTTACAAGATCTGAAAAACTGAGGCAGGGTGCCCACTGCGGTTCAGCCTAAGCAAATGGAGGTAGGCTATATATGCTCCCACGCACAATGTAATGTTAAGGAGAGAGAGAGAGGAGGGAGGGTGTGGAAGAAAAACTTTCCTTGGCATTTTGTTGTGGCAGCCTAAGTGGACAGATACAGGAGCAGTACATGCACGCTGCTTCTATACTTCCATCACCCTCTCATTCCTTAACTCTGACAGCCTTACTTTGAAGCAATCTTGCTTTCAACCCCATTAGAAATGCTCTCTCAGTCAGTAATAAGCTTTTGAGAATGTCAAATGGCCCCATTTTAATCCCTGCTCTTCTGGTTCTTCCCTCTACATTTAACTCTATCAGCTTTCAACTACTTATTCTTTTTTTCCTCTTCTTTTAAAAATGATAGCTTTACTGAGATATAACTGACATTTAACAAACAGTACATATTTAAGGTGTACAATTAGACAAGTTTTGGCACATGTATACAACTATGAAATCACCACTGCAATCAAAATAGTGACCATCCCATCCATCTACCCCCCTTCTTCAATCAACCACTGTTCTCTGCTTTCTCCAACAATAGATTAGAATGCATTTTCTAGAATTTTATAAAAATGGAGTCATGCAGTGTGTACTCTTTTTTTGGTATGGCTTCATCCATATTGCTGTATATCTCAATAATTCATGTTTGTTTTGCTGAGTAGTATTCCATTATGAGGATATACCACAATTTGTTTATCTATTCACCTGGTGAGAAACAGTTGAGTTCTTTCCAGTTCTTGGCTATTTTAAATAAAGCTGTTATTAACATCTGTTTATATGCTTTTCTATGAACATGTGTTTTTATATCTCTTGGGTAAATACCTAGGAGTGGAATGGCTGGATCATATGGTAAGTGTATGTTTAACTTTGTAAGAAACTATCAAAATGTCTTAGTGATTGATATTTTGCATTCCCTTCAGCAGTGTATGAAGGTTCCAGATCTTGCAGATCCCTGCCAACACTCAAAATGGTCAGTCTTTTAAATTTTAACCATTCTAATGAGTAGTTTCTCACTGGAGCAATTTGCATTTCTCTAATAACTAATAGTTTTAAACACCTTTTTATATGTTTATTTACCATATGTACATTTTCTTTGGTCACACATTTCTTCTTGAAACACCTCCTTTGGTTTTGGTAGCAGTGCACAATTTTTGTTCTTTCTCTGTCTCTCTCCTTCCCTCTTCCCTTCCCTCATCTTCTCTTGCTCCCTTTCATTGTCTCCATTATTTATTCCTCCTTATTGTAGCATCAGTCCTCTTCCTGTCCCACACTTGTAGGAGAGCACATAAATACACATCTACACATATATTTCTAGATATTCACATACATTACTCTATATTCATGTATTACTGTATTTATTCACATATTCATATATATGATATATAATAACCCTAATGTCTTCCTACCTCTGCCCTCATGCTCCATTCAGTGATTTCAGCATTTGCTTCTTAAATGGATTTAGGAAATAGACTCTCCTCTCACTCCCCATTTCAACAAGAATAACCCCACTTATATCTGTTTTATATATTAGTATTCTTCATAAGACTAAAGTAATTATTTTTTAAAAAGATTTTATTTATTTATTCATGAGAGACACACACACACAGAGAGAGAGAATGGTAGAGACATGGGCAGAGGGAGAAGCAGGCTCCATGCAGGGAGCCCGACGTAGGACTTGATGCAGGGACTCCAGGATCACGCCCTGAGCCGAAGGCAGGCACTCAACTGCTGAGCCACCCAGGCATCCCAGACTAAAGTAATTTATTTTTATTTTTTTTATTTATGATAGTCACAGACAAAGAGAGGCAGAGACATAGGCAGAGGGAGAAGCAGGCTCCATGCACCGGGAGCCCGATGTGGGATTCGATCCCGGGTCTCCAGGATCGCGCCCTGGGCCAAAGGCAGGCGCTAAACCGCTGCGCCACCCAGGGATCCCTAAAGTAATTAAATAACGAATTCCTCATGTCAACTATGTATGAATATCACCAGTGGTGGTCAATCTAGGCTCCTCATTTTTATCTAGTACCCATCTGCCCTTTCTTGCATCCTATGCCTGAGCTATCTGAAGGGTCTTCTCTCTGCCTGTCTAAAAGGTCATCTTTCAGGTTTTCCTGAATGCCCTCCCCCGCCCCCCCGCCCTGTGCTGCCCTTCCTAGTTCCCCAGATATGACCTCTTTTTTCTTTAGATGCCTTCTATATTTTGTTGAACCTCTTAAACAACTGGTGAGCCTGTTCGCCTTATATATACTGGTCTATAAGTTCCTCAGGAGCATGAATTGTGCATCAGTATTATCTGATAAGCCTAACTTATAGGAGGTACTGAATTAAGATTTAGGGGGGAAGGTTGAGATTTTAAAAATAAATATAACTCATTCTATCCTTATTTTCTACTTCAGTACTTAATTTCTATGGGAATTACTGTTTGACAGTGGAAACGAGGAATGAGTATTCTTGCCATACTCATAAATTTGGACTCTCCCATTAACATGAAGAATAGAAATAAATAGAGGTTGACAAATGTGATAAGGGGTAAATATGGTGAGCTGTATAGAATCTATAAGATTCAAAGAATGTTAAAAGACCACCTGGAAAGTTGATTTCTTAAAACTATGTTTCATTTTACTAATGAACACACACACACACACACACACACACACACACACACTATACTATTGTTTTAAAAAGTGGGGGAAAGTCTCTATGAACTGATTTAAAGTGATTTCCAGGATATACTGTTACGTGAGAAAACAAAGTCCAAATGAGTATATGTAAATAAAATCCAAAGCTCCTTTATGATGAAATCATTCAACAAACTAGGAATAGAGGGAAATATCCTCCACCTATAAAAGGCACCTATGAAAAACCTGTAACTAAATCATAATTAGTAGTAAAAGATTGAAAGCTTTCTCCTTAATATCAAGAATATGGTAATAATATCCACTCTTGCCATTTCTATTTCAGCCTTGTACTGGAGGGTCTAGCTAGGGTAATTAGACAGGAAAATGAAACAAAGGCATCTAGATTGGAAAGGAAGAAGTGAAATTATTTCTATTTGCAGATCACATAATCCTGTATATAAGAAATCCTAAGGAGGGGAGTCTGGGTGGCTCAGTTGGTTAAGCATCTGCTTTTGGCACAGATCATGATCTCAGGGTCCTGGGATCAAGCCCTGTGTCAGGCTTCCTGCTCAATGAGGAGTCTGGTTCTCCCTCTCCCTCTCTCCCTACTGCTTGTACTCTCTCTCTCTAAAATAAGTGAAATCTTTAAAAAAATCCTAAGGAATACATACATACAAGTAAACTATTAAAACTAATAAACTAGTTTAGTAAGGTGGCAGGATACAGGATCAATATACAAAAATCAATTGTAATTCTATACATTAGCAATAAACACTCTGAAAATGAAGTTAAGAAAACAATTCCATTTATAATAATATAATAAAAAGAATAAAATATTTTGGAATTCATTTAACAAAAGAAGTATAAAATTATACACCAAAAACTGCAAAATATTGTTGAAAGAAATCAAAAGATCTAAATAAATAGAAAGACATCTGTGTTCATGGATCAGAAAACTTGAGATGGCAACTGTATCCAAAATGATCTACAGATTCAATGCAATCCCTTTCAAAATGTCAAATGGTGCTTTTTATGTGTTTACAGAAATTGACAAGGTGATCCTAAAATTTATATGAAAATACAAGAGACTCACAATAGCAAAAGCAATTGAAAAAGAAGAACCAAGTTGGGGGGCTCACACTTCTTAATATCAAAACTTAATACAAATCTACAGTAATCAAAACAGCAGTAGTAATAACATAAAAATAGACATATAGAGCAATGGAATAGAATTCATTGCCCAGAAATCCACTCTTACATTTTATGGTCAATTGATTTTTGACAAGGTGTCAAAACAATTCAATGGGGAAAGATGAGTTTTTTCAACAAATGGTGCTGTGACAGCATACCACATGCAAAAGAATGAGGTTAGACCCTTTCCTCATATTATATACAAAAATTGGGTTGGCTGGGTGGCTCAGCGGTTGAGCACTTGCCTTCAGCCAGGGCATGAATCTGGGGTCCTGGGATCGGGTTCTGCATCAGGCTCCCTGTTTGGAGCCTGCTTCTCCCTCTGCCTGTGTCTCTGCCTCTCTCTCTCTCTCTCTGTGTGTCTCTCATGAATGAATAAATAAAATCTTTTAAAAAAAGAAAAAAACCCAAACCAAAAATTAACCATAAATAGACCATAGACCTAAATGCAAAAGCTAAAACTACAAAACTCTTAGAAGAAAACAGAGGAGTAGATCTTTGTGACTTTGGATCCAGCAATGATTTCTTAAATATGACACCAAAACAATAAGTGACAAAAGAAAGACTAGTGAATTGGAGTCATTGAAATGAAAAACTTCAGCTTCAAAGGATACCATCAAGAAAGTGAAAAGATTGCCCTTAGAATGGGAGAAAATATTTGCTAATCATATAATTGATAAGTACACATATACTGATACTTGTATTCAGAATACATAAATAACTCTTACTATTCAATAATAAAAAGACATATTTTATTTTTTATAAATGGCAAAGAATTTGAATAGAAATTTCTCCAATGAAGATATATAAATGGCCAAAAAGCACATAAAAAGATGTTCAATGTCATTAGTAATTAGAGAAATGTAAATCAAAACCAATAAAGTACCATTTTACTCCCAATAGGAAGGCTACAATAAAAAAAAAAGAGACACTAACAAGGGTTGGCAAAACTCAAAACATATGTCTTTGCAAAAACCTGCACATGAATGTTCACAGCAGCATTATTCATAATAGCTAAAAAGTAAAAACAGCCCAATGTCTGTCAACTGATGAATGGATAAACAAAACGTGGTCCATCTATACAATGAAATATTATTCATCAATAAAAAGTAATGAAGTACTGATACATGCTATAACATGGATGAAACTTGAAAACATGCTAAGTGAAAAAATCCAGATACAAAAAGCCTATGTTGAATGATTCCATTTATGTGAAATATCCAGAACAGGCAAATCTATAGAGCCTGAAAGTAGATTACTGTTTGCTAGGGGCTAAGGGAAAGGGGGTGGAATGGCGAGTGACTACTAATGGGTACATGATTTCTTTTGAAAGTGATGAAAATGATCTGGAATTAGATAATGGTGATGGTTACATGATCTTGTGAATCATATACTTTAAAAGGGGTAAATTTTATGTTATGTGAATTATATCTCAATAAGAACCAAAGAAGTCTTGGGGAAAAAAGGGTTATACACTGTGTGTTACCTTTTGTAGAAAAAAGAAGGGACAAATGTCTCCATTTACTTTTGCAAAAAGACATGTAGGAAGAATAAAACAGAAAACAATAAAATCATTTATCTACAAAGGATAGGAGTGGAGGAACAGGATATTTTATGCTGGATGATTCATCCTAGTCAATATTCTAGAGTTATACACGAAGAAAAAAGTTGTTAGCAAATCACTAAAAATTAAGAGAGTTGGTAAAGATTTGGACATGTGTTGACTTCACATTAGGAAAGGAGGGAAAGAGTGAAGGAAAGAGGATAAAAAAATAGAAAAGAAGGGAGAAAGAGAGGGAGAGAAGAGGAGGAGAGGAAGGAAAGAAGGGAGGAGAAAGGCGGCAGGCTAACGGGAAGAAGGGGCTGAAGGGGTAGCTTGGCATTGGCTGTCATAGTGGTAGACATGTCAAACATGCCTCAGGTTTTTGTATCTTACAGGCTGACCTTCACATCAGCAGGAGAGGCCCATTGGGGCATGTGATAGAAGGATGCCTGTTGGACAGCCACCATCAAAGCATTTTTCTGAGCCGCTTGGCATGCAAGGGTCACTTGCATATTTTCCACTCCTGAATGGAATAAGAGCTAAAGAAAGAAAATGTGAAAGTTAGTAGGAATTTTGGCCATAAAGAGGAGATGAAGTTGAGGATTTGAGATCACCACCTATTTAACATGTAAACATATGAATCAAACTGCAGGATGATCTGAGATCCTTGCTTCTCAGCCACAGGACTGAATCTGGTCTCTCTCTAAGCACCATTTCATACTGGGAAGGCAGCCTCCAGGCCTGATTTGCTCTGTAGCTAGTGACCATCAGGTTTCTGATCAGAAAAGGATGAGTAGGCTCTGACAAACCAGCAAACATGTGCTCAGTGGCAGCCTTTTAAAGCAACCAAGATTAGGTTAATGCTTAAAAAATACAGGGGTGCCTAGGTGACTCGGTTAGGTAAGCATTCAACTTCGGCTAAATAAGGTAAGGGTATCATCATTACTTAGGAAGTTAGAAGCCTCTCTTCGACATGGGAGCCAAACGTATATGAATTGCAAATTGCTTAATTTTACTTTAGTGTCTTTAAAAAACACAATTTACCTTAAGAATGGATTCCTTTGTATAAAAGCTAAACTTGCCAACCTGGTTATCATCCACCTCAGAGATGGCTAAGACAAGAGTAGTAGGAGAATATCTGCAAGAAGAAACATGACATTGTTCTGATGTACCATGACATTGGTCAAGACATGC
The DNA here is from genome assembly GCF_048164855.1 of Canis lupus baileyi. NCBI lineage: Eukaryota > Metazoa > Chordata > Mammalia > Carnivora > Canidae > Canis > Canis lupus. The sequence goes on from NC_132844.1 coordinate 6,298,179, forward strand.
TCATTCCGATGGGACATCAGCAATGATAGCAAGTGCAGATATTACACAAGACTTGATATTTCTGCTCAAAGCCTGAAGGGCTCTGGGGTCTTTCAATCCTTGTTGGACTTGATCTCTCTGCAGTTTCCTTATGGTGATCACCAACTCTGAATTCTTTTCTCCTGATCCCCATTCCACTGTTTTATCTTGTTTCTCTTTGTACCTTCAACCTCATGTCCTCAGGCTCTTCACTGACTCAAATCCCTTTGTCCATTCCCTAAAAGCTGTCCAGTTTTTGCTCTCTTCCATTGTCCCAACAATTACCTAAATGTTCTTTGCAACCATGTTTATGCCTTGGGATACAGTCCTTTGTCCGTACCTATGAGACTTTGTTGAGTAATTTAATATCTATGAATCTCAGTTTGTTCATCTGTAAAGGGAGATAGTACCTATCTCATAGGGTTATGGCAAATATTAAGTGGGATAATATCCACAAACGTGCTTTTTAAAATGTAAGCCACTTGCTCATGTTTGATATATGTTGTTATAACAACACTCCAAAGTGGCAATTTTAAGAGATTAACATACATAAAAGCAAACTCAAGAGACAAGATCCTTGGATACATAAACCTTCCCTAGGTAATTCAGAAGGCTCCCCAGATCTGGCAGGATCTTTTGGGTCATTGTTGGGAAAACCAATCACAACTTGACCAGGCCACAGATCATTTGGGCACTTTGTGCTGATTGGTTGATTCCAGGTGAACAAAAATATGTCCTGTTTTACATCAGTATAAAATACCAGCTCCAACAGGAGGCCCTTGAAGAGCCAGAGAATAACTTGGCTCCAGGTTGGAGACGTAGCTAGCTTTGCCTGAGGTCCAATCACACTTCCTTCCTTCAGTTTCTGTAGACATCTCTATATCCTTATTATAAATTCTCTTTTTGGTTTAGCTAGTGTGACAGGATGAAGCAGGAAATATTTTGCCTCCAGGAAACTTTTGGCAGTGTCTGGAGACATTTTTGATTGTTACAAATGGGGAGGAGAAGGGGTACAACTGGCATCTGGTAGGTAGTGGTCAGAAGTGCGGATAAACAACCTCTGCTGCACATGACAGCCCCCTATAAGAAAGAGTTATCCAGCCCTAAATTTCAATAATGCCAAGGTTGAGAAACTTTAGGATACCATATTCTATGACCCTAACCCATCTCAGCCCACAGTCTCTTTGGAGAAGAGAGGAGTCCTTTAACATATTAACACATCAAAGTTACATTTTGAGCACTGATCCACACTAGAAAAACAAAGGTGATTTTTTTCCTCCTTGGAGTCATCTTTGCTTTCCTTGGGGTGGGGCCAGTACCAGGAATCTCCAGGGATAGAGCTAGGACCCTCAAGGGAAGGGCAGACTAGAAGAGAAGGAAAGAAGAGGGAGACAAGTTTCTCCTCAGCACACATCAAAGGCTGACTCTGCAAGGAGGAAAAAGATTCCTTTCTGCGACTAAGTAGACTCATGACCTGTTACTGTTAAGAGTGTTTTCTTTCCAGCAATGAGTTGAACCTATGGGGCATAAAGAAGTTTCACTGCTTTAAATCCATCTGTTGCTGGCCAACAAGAGTCTGACTGAGATACCGCCATACATGTTAGATTTGCACATTGTATTAGAAATGCAATGTTCAAGGAAACAGCTGCTCAAAAAACTTGACTGACTTCTTCCTGGTCTCAGGGTAAGTGGGAGAAGGGATCTGGACTTCTGATCCATGGTTCTTGCCCCCTGAGACAAACTCTCACACCCTTTTTTCCCCCAGAAGCAACAAAGTCAACCTGGCAGCCCCTGAGCCTGTGATTCTATCTCACTTGAGCTCTCTGATCCAGTTCTTCTATTTCTCAGTGTTTTTAAATTCAATTATCCCCCTTCATTGAGATCTATTTCCCCCCCTTTCAGTAAAAAAAAAAAAAGAAAAAGAAAAGAAAAGAAAAACAATAGCATCATGGCAGATAGAATATAAGAGAGGGAATTTAGAAATACAATTGCATTTGTGTGTCCAGTGTGGGAGAAATTATTTTCACTGACTGTTCATTCTACCATTACATTATTTTTACTTTGACTTTCTCAAGGCTCACCTGTCCACTCGATCACTGTCCTCCAGCAGAGAGGTGATAAAGACAGGGGGTGGATGGTCTATTTTGTCCTTGTGTGATGCAAATTCAAAGTGAACAGGCCTCAGATACAAATGGAACTCTTCAAAACCCATCTCCCGTGCCAGTACCTTATAGAGCCTAAAAGGGGGAGGCAGATAAAGAACCAAGGGCATTTGCCATTATTTTCCACTAAAAGAAAAGTGGTGAGAAAACCAAAAAATCTGAATAAGCAGAAAAACAAAAGTCAAAACAAGAGTAAGCCAAGTCTTGTATAAAGTGAATGAGTCACAAATGTCTTGCATTTAGTCTATGCTATGGCAGTTAAAGATAGCAATTAAAGTAGGAGGAGATGTGCTTGGGCACTTCCTCAACTTTCATTTCCTGCAAGCTGGCTTCTGTCCTCAGAGTGCTCATGGGGTCACCAATACTGCTTTCAATACAAGGTTCACTATTTTAGCTCAGAGCTCTTCACAGCTGGTCTCTGTCCTCTCTTTGGGGAACATCTTTGCACTCTTGGATGCTGGATTTCCATGCTCTTACCTCATGATCACGATCTCTTGGTCTTCATTGGCTTCTCTTCCTCTTTACTTTCAAATCCTAGTATTTCCTGGGGTTCCAAACCCAGCCCGCTTCTTATCTTCTCTGTCCCCCCTTGGGGAGTTCATCTTCCAACCCTCTGCCCTAACAATCACCCCCTAGTGTAAGAACCTGTGCTCCTACCTCTGTCCTGTACCAACTCTGAGTTCTACTCTCACGTATACATGGCTTGCAGCAAGGCTCCTTTCAGATGCCCCTCTGGCATTTCAGCCTTCAAAGTCTAGAATGTCTTCCCTTCCTCTCACACTCACATTCTAACACACTCCTCCATTTTGAAAAGTCGGTACATTAAGGCTGACTTCAAATGGCACCTCTATTAGTTTGCTAGGATTCTGTGACAAAGTACTGCAAACAGAAATTTGTCTCACAGTTCTGGAGGCTAGAAGTCTGAGATCAAGGTGTTGACAGGGTTGGTTCCTTCTGAGGGCCACAAGAGAAGGATCTCTTCTTGGCCTCTCTCCTTGGCTTATAGATGGCTGTCTTCTGCTTGTGTCTTCACACCATCTTCCTTCTTTGTGTCTCTGTGTTCAAGTTTCTTCCTCTTATAGGAACACCGGTCATATTGGATGAGAGCCCACCCTAATCATTTCACTTTAACTTGATTCCCTCTGTAAAGACCCTACCTCCAAATGAAGTCACATTCTGAGGTATTGGGGATTAGGACTTGAACATATGAAGTTGCCAGGGGACACAGTTCATTCCTCAACAGTGCCTCTTTTATGAAACTTTCTTTGATCCACTTACAAAGAATGAAATATTCCATTTTCTGAGCTCCCACAGTATTTTGGTTGTATGACTAAAATATCAGATTAAATTGTAGCAGAAACTCTGGGAAACGAACTAGGGGTGGTAGAAGGGGAGGAGGGCGGGGGGTGGGAGTGAATGGGTGACGGGCACTGGGGGTTATTCTGTATGTTAGTAAATTGAACACCAATAAAAAATAAATTAAAAAAAATAAATTGTAGCAGAACTAAATTTTTAAACTTTTAAATTGTGAGCTCCCTGAGATCAAGGATCAGAAATTACGGGGAGGTAGTAACATAAAGATTAATACATATCTTGACTAATAGATTGAATTCTGCTCCTACCACTTTCTAGTTATATGATCTTAGGCAAATTACCTAACTTTCTGAGCCTCTACTTCCTTGCTAGTAAAATAGTAGTAAGCTACCTCTTAAGGATATTCTGGAAATTACATGAGTGAATACGTATAAAGTTCCCAGTACAGACCCTGGCCATAGCAGGCCCTCGGTAATGGTTGGTGGTAGATGACTGGACCCTTTAGGTCTACAGGGCTTCTCGTGGGGACTAGAACATAATAGAACTCATACATGTTTGCAACAAACCCTTTAACTCCGCATCTTTCCTGCTTATAGTCCACCTGCACTTTGATGTCTTCCCATCACCTCACACTCATACCTAAAACCTAACTCTTTAATCTCTCTCTGTCTCTCCCTACCTGCTGACACTTCCAAACCTCTGTCAGGCCTGGTTACTGTAACTGACTCATCCCTTTCCTCTTTCTAGTACTTCTAGTGCTTCTGCTCTGCTATTCAACTTCATCATTATCCAGTAAATATTCAGAGTGACTATGTAGGTCAGGCCTCACACCAGGTTGTGGGACACCATGGAAAATAACATGGACAGTGTTTTTGCAATCAGGGAGTTTACACCAGCAGGAAGACTGATAAACTGGTATGAAGCACCTAACTGAAAGGCAATGTGCTGAATGGAGAAGATGCCCAGGTGCAGGTGGATGACCTAGGTTAGCTAAGTGGTCAGAGAGGTGTGTAGGGAGGCCTGGGCGGAGAAGGAACAAGGTGGTCATTTCAGCCATTTATAAAGCTCTCTCCGGCTGCTCTGCGGCACAGAGGGAACTCAACTTGTAGGCAGGGAAATCTGTGGCCTGTTCACCCCATCTGGATCCTCAGTCCCCCTACTGACCGAGCTAAGTGTACACTCTCCAAACTCATTTCTATCAGCCGGTGGCGGAGGGTCACAAGCTCCAGAAGTTTGGAAAACGTCTCCAGAAGCAGCACATGAGAATCTTGGCTTTGGTTCTGTCCTTCATCTGCTGCAGACTTGAGTGCAAGTAGACCTATCTCCTCCATGAGGAAGGGATCTCCCATTACTTTAGCTGAAAACAGCTGAAAGAAAACAAAGTGTTTTTTAAAATATGAAAGAAGAAAGTTCACATATGAAGAAAAATACTATCAGAGGCATAGCCTCTGGAGCCAGATTTCCTCAGTTCAAGTCCTGGCTTTGCCACTTATAAGGTGTGAAATTTGCTATCTCTCTGCAAAGGGGGGATAAGAATAGTAACAGTACTTAAGTGGAACAAGTAGATAATAATTACCTAATAGGGTTATGGAGAGAGTTAAGTTAGTTAATGGAAACAAAAGTGCCTGGTATGTAGTATTTGCGCTTATCATTTTTATAAGTATTTTAAGCCAAAATAAAGAATAGAAGTCCCTGATATTTTCCAAGTATTTTAGAGGCCAATAATAATAATTTCCTATAAACTCTTCTAACTGCAGTTTCAAAATTTCAAAGTGTTTTCACATGTATTACCTCATTTCTATATTCATAAGATCCCCATGAAGTAGGAATCACAGGTGCCATTTTCCATTTTATCAGTGAGAAATCTGAGGCAATACTGAAACTTTCCAAGGTCACACAGCAGTACCAAGAGTAAACGTACGCTTCCTAGTTCCAAGTTCAACAGTTTTACAGTATGCTAAACTGCCTTCACAGTGCTCATCGTGGGAGAACCTGCTTTGGGGAATTTTTGAAATAACCTCATTGTTCTTTAACTCCCTCCCTCCACAGCGGGCTCCTCTGCTCTGACATCTTTGCTACCCTCTCACTTACTCCCCGCAGGGACCCAGTCTGGGAAGCCCTGAATCTGCCTTTCCTGGTGTGGCTCCCTAAGGGTGCACAAGCTCCCTTGTCTGCCCACTTATCTACCACAGGCTTTTTCTACTCAAAGATGCCATTTCTTGATTCTTGAAGTCTTTCAAAGTGATAAAGAAATCTATTAAGCTAATTTCTGCATGTCCTTTAAGGGCAATACCGGCCCCATTTTTTGGCCCTATACCAAAGGTTAATCTGAGTATTTATCATTTCTAGTTACACATTTGAACACCTTTCAAAAATAATAATAATTAAAACAGGTATGGCATCAGTGGGAAACTAGACAGGTATCTCAAATATTCACTATGACTTCTAAGAGAATTTAAAGTACATTTTAAAAATCTGGTACCATAATACAATGTGAAAAGAATCTGCAATAGGTGGTAGTAAAATACATGACTGATAATTTTGAGCCATACTTCATACCTGCCCCTCTCAATATCTCTCTCTCTCTCTCTCTCTCTCTCTCTCTCCCTCCAGGTAGAATACTAAAGGAATTAAGTATTTTTAAAATGAAATCAAAACCTTAAGAAATTAGAATAAAGTAAGACAAAAACATGTGGAAGAAGATTTGCTTTCTGGATTTAGGAGGACAGAAGAAATCACAAAGGAAAAGATCAACAGATCTTACTACATAAAAATAAAGTTAAAAGATAAAAAAACGAGTTGGGAGGAATATTTGCAGAAAATATGATGGACAAAAGCATTAAAGTTTTCATTTAAGAGAGCTCATGTAAGTGGATAGGAATAACATTAGTATTCTAAGAGATAAATAATGGGAAAGAACAGATGATGCACAAAAAAATACAACTTGTAACAAAACATTTGGAAGGAGATTTAGTCTTGACAAATGCCGAGGAAATGAAAATTAATAGTGCAATGCTACCTGTTATGTACATAGAAAGATATATTCATATTTATATAAATATGTACAGAGAGACATTATATGTTTACACCTAATGCTGCACAGTGCAGCAGAATTGGTACTCTTTTAAAATTACTGGTGGCATTATAATTTGCCGCAACTCTTTTGGAAAGCAATCTGTCAACTTGCATCCAAAGACTTAAATTTTGTTTCAGTAGTTCCACTTCTGAGAGTCTATCAAAAGGAATTTATTTAAAATATGGAAAAATCAGGGGTATCTGGGTGGCTTAGTCAGTTAAGTGTCTGCCTTTGGCTCAGGCCCTGATCTTGGGGTCCTGGGATGGAGCCCCATGTTGGGCTCCCTGTTCACCAGAGAGTCTTCTCTCTCTCTTTTTGCCCTTCTCCCTGCTTGTGCTTCTCTCTCTTTCTCTCAAATAAATAAAATCTTTAAAAAAATAAAAAATAAAATAAAATATGGAAAAATCTGTAAGCATGGAGATGTGCCTTGTAACATTTTTAATAATAATGAAAAATTAGAAACTACGTGAACGTCCAACAATAGGGAAATAGTTGGGTAAGTCATGATTCATCCCTTAAAGGAATTTTACTTACAAAAGTGAGTGTAAAGACTAGTTAGCAATATGGAAAAATATATAATACAATGTTAACTAAGAAAAACAGAAGATGGGGTAGGAAGGATATGATTTTAACTATGTAAAACATGTATATGAAGAATATTTGAATTCAGAAAAAATAATTATTGTGAATGCATTTGAGTGATTATATTTAGGCTAATTTTTTTTGCTTTCTTTTTTTGCTAAAATTTTGATTATTTTGATCAATTTAAAATTAATTAAAATAAAATAAAATTTTAGTTTGTGCAAGATGGAATAGGAAGCCAAGGCAGACACATGGAAGGGATATTTTTGGCAGCTGGGACCCTTGAAAGTTCCTTCATCATACAGCGTGTACTCACACAGTGTAAGGTCAAATTGGAACTCTAGGCTCAACTGTGATAGCCTTAACAGAAAAAGAAAAGAATTAAAATCTAACTACAAATGCCATGTAAGTCATTAGGCCACAGTTTGAACCCACAGAACATTAGAGTTAAAAGGGGCTTTAGAGACCATCACGCTCACTTCCATCCTTCTCCCTTCAAATACACAAAAATAATGTTACAAATTAGGAAAGGGAAACTCAGAGAGGCTAGGAGACTTGTTCAGAGTCACGCAGCAAGTTAATGGCAGGGCTGAACTTGAGTCCAGGTTGCTGACTTCTCACGCAGCACTCACTCTTCTCTACCAGATCTCGGCTCAGGACAAAAAGAAGGAATTTCGGGAAGAGTTTTAGTGGAAATAAAATATTTAGCTTTAAAAAAATACATATTTTATTTAAATTCAATTTGCCAACATATAGTATAACACCTAGTGCTCATCCCATCAAATGCCCTAAAATATTTAACTTTTAATTGAAAATGTATATTGTTGGGGTGCCTGAATGGCTCAGTTGGTTAAGTGTCTGCCTTTGGCTCAGGTCATGAACCCTGGGTCCTGGGATCAACCCCTGCATTGGGCTCCTTGCTCAGTAGGAGAGCCTGCTTCTCCCTCTCCTTCTGCCTCTCCCCTCCGCTCGTGCACACACACTCTCTCTCTCAAATAAATAAGTAAAAATATTTTTTTAAAAAAATGTATATTGTTAAAATATAAATAATAAGCCAGAAAACATTTCCCACATACCTATGTACATCTCCCTTCTAAATTGTCACAGCATCCTGATAAACTAGAAACTTAAACCAAAAATGAAAAAAGAATTACATAAAAATGTTGGCAAGGCCTAAGACTATGATCTGTCTCTGGCCAAACAGAGGAGGAATAGAGCCAAACAGAAAAACAAAGCTAACTAGTAACATCTGGGTGGAAACATTCTCTTTGCCAAAGAGCCCCCCTTCCCCCTCTTCAGAGAACCCACATCTTTCTGGAGCTGTGTGCTGTACCAGGACTCAGGCTTGGCTGGTGTGAGCCACATATCCAGGGCCAGCCGCAGCACATGTCTCTCCAGCAAAGTGAGGCTGCTGGCGGATGTGGGTCTGCACGTGTGGCGGGCCTCCCGGAGGAGGTGATCAAGGGATCGGGCGATGAGTGATGCCAGGCCCAGGGAAGGGTGGAACTCCAGCAGATAAATGTTTTTCAAAGCTGGGCTTAAAAAGAAAATCCATCAATAACAATTTTACACAATGAAGAACTTAATCTGTTTCAAAAGATATTTGAATTTTTAATGTTTTAAGACCAATAAAATAGCTGCGATAATCCAAGGCATTATAAGTAACTGTGAGCTCAAAGGGGGATCGGAGGCCATCCATACTGCATCAGATTATACAATGTTTTCTTTGTGTTAATGTGAACCCCTTTAAAATTGGAAGCTGTAAGAGTTAATTCTTAAAAGTCCAATCTGATTCTTAAAATGTTTATGGCAAACCTGTAAACATTCTGGTAATCAGCATTTAGTCAAATATTTGAAAACAGAATAACTTAAAAGTGACTAAATATCAAACAAATAATTTCCATGATTAGTTTCTGTTTTTTTGGCCTGAGTCTTTATCCTTTTCCCCTAAAACGTTCATAAACAAAGACAAATTTTAAACTCTGTACACAACTGCTAGAATCATTCATGTTTGCTATAACAACATTCTATTTTATAAATGGATGAGGCCAGAAATGATAAAATGCCTGTCTGTAGATATTCCTTTGAAAATAGAGGATACAGCACAAGTCAAGGGCCTTTCTATACCTACATCAAACTAAAGAGCATAAATACTTCTGGAATCTTTTTTTTATTTTTTAATACTTCTGGAATCTATGCAAATGGGATTCCTCTTTGTTCTAGATCTTAAAAAATACAACCCCAAAGTTGGAAAGGAATTTCATCAAGCAAATAACATTTGCTTTTGAGATTATTCTGACAGGCCTTGGTATCCATATAGTCCAAGCATGTTCTGCCAAAAATCATTTCTGAACAATAGATTCTTGCCACAGCAAACCGAGCACACACACAGCTGATGTGAAGAAATCAGTCCTGGGAAAGGTCCATGGAGAACATGCACTCTTGTGCCTGGAACCTCTAGGGCTCTTTCTCAAGGGATAAGGTTAGAATGTAGGATATGACATCCCATAGCATCCTGCCAGTTCTCAAGACGATAGCCACATAGCCCTCTGGGGCAATGTCTTACTGAAAGTGTGTCTCTACTGCAGAACTGTACACTTGCCAGGAGCACAGGGCCATGCTTCTGTTGTTCACAACTGTGTCCTCACCTCCTAGCACAGTGCCTTTACCTGTAGGCACTCAACAGATACTTGTCACAAGCTGAAAGGAATTGGACAATTTCTCCACCCATTTCAAGGCAATAGAGAGATTGTGATCACGGGCCACACAGACCAACCTGGAGCTTGTCACTCACTTGTTGGTTTCCTCAATACCCTCAAAGGCCAGGAAGGAATGGGAGTTCAAACTACATGACAAGGGGGGGACTTAAAATATATACCTCCTCTGAGTGCTCTCAGGAAATTTAATTTGCTCCTTAAAGGGGTAGGGGTCACGAGGTAAGTCTGCAGAAACCTTTTTGGTGACACTTACTAGAATAAATAAATTCCTTCTTGAGAAACTTTTAAGCAAGTTTCATATATGTTGGCTTATGTGGCACATCTGATTAAACCCTCTCATGGCATTTTAAGAGTAACTGCTTTTTTTTTTTATAGAACTTCTCAAGGGAATAAAGATTCTGCACCTAGTAGTATAATTTTAAATTCTAGCCTTCTATTATTACTTACAAAGCAAATGGATATTGAATATGCAAGAAAATCCCTGTTCTGCAGCTTTTACATCTACTTCACTCATCTCCCAAATACCTGAGAGGTACTTTATAGCATAGTATTTAGACTTAATATCATACCCTTAACTTATCTAAAAGATTAAATGTAAAATGTCTAAAGACAATACCACAGTACCAGCTATTGTTGATGGAAATAAGTTGTTTGCAAATGATGTTAAGGGGAAGTCCAAAGTGACGGCTATCATTCGGATGGCCTTCTTGCCAAAGCCTCTGGACATACTCCCGCTGACGCTCTATCTAGAAATGTAGCATAAAAGTTATAATTAGAAAAGTTAAACTTTCCCATGGATGTGAATTATGATCCTTGGTATGAGAAGAACAGCAATCCTTTGCATCCCTTCATTATTTGACTAATTTTCATCCAGACATGGTTTTGAGGATCCACTCACATGAAGACATGCTGGTCTCTCGGTCTGAACCATGGGTCAGCCAATAAAAACAAAGGCAACCAAGTTCAGACAATCTTAAGAGGCACAGGAAAACTTCTTTCTGTCAAATGATTGACTATAAGGAAAAAATTCTAATCAGGTCTAAAGTAAATGCACTGCAACAACCTATCTCCTGCTTACTTCTTGCCATTGGCTTTTCATCGGAGGACGTACACTGTAATTTTTCCTTTAGTGACCTAAAAATAGTCACAACATTTAAAAAAATAATAAACATAACTTTATGCATTAGTAGCTTATAAAAGGGTATGTTTCATTCTCCTTTAAATTGCAACAAACTCTATCATCTAGTGAAAATAAATTTTCTATTCTTTGTGGACCATTAAATATAATTAGGGTTGGAAACTTCCTCTTAAGACTGCAGTTATGCTTGGAATTCAACGATGCAAATGAGCTTACAAATAAACATGCTGTACGTGCTGCCCTAGAAAACCTGGATTCTGAACCCACAGTGAAAGGAAAACACTTCAGCTCTGGCCTGTTGTTTTCCATCCTCTTCTCACATGTAATATTTTAAAATCCAAATGTACTTACGTGCTGATTGAGGATGTCCCTCACGAGCTGCAAGTGAAGCCTCAGGCAGGTACATTCATCTCGGTAGGCCTTAATGAAATAAGGGTGGCTGAGATCAAACCGTGGGCGCCTGTGCATGATGTCAGTGATCACTTGTGCTAGAGCAAATCTCTCCTCAGGGTCCAACACGTGCTGGTAGGCTTCAAAGTAACTGTCAAGAAGCTGCAAATAAGGTTAATAGTCAGGGAACAGCAGAGGCAGCCGTAGGGCTCAGCAAAGAGAGGTGAGGCCCCACCTACTCCACGCTTTGGAAAGCCACGGGGCATCAGCTGGAGAGAAATGGCTCAGAACCTCTGGGTACCAGCCTGCTGTGGGCAGCTGCAGCAGCAATGCAACTCAAGAGCAATTGGTAAACCCATAGAGGTAAGGAGGGCAAAGTAAGGAACACTAGTTTTGCCTGTGTCCCCCCACTTCCCCTGCTCTCCACAAATAAAAGGGAGGTTATATAATGAGTAAATAACCATAGTTATAAGCTCTAATGAGACAGTGCATGCAATGTCACTTCAAACATATTTATCACCGACACTGTTCTCCACAGACTCATTCTCCTGCTATTTTATTTTATCACCAAATGTAGGCAGGAGGCCTTCCCTTTTCTTATTCTCAGCTCCATTTCTGACCCCCTTTTTAAAAAAAGTTTGCCCAAATTTAAATACAAATACAAATCAAAGCCACAATAAGATACCACCTCAACCAGTCAGAATGGCTAAAATTAACAAGTCAGGAAACAACAAATGTTGGCGAGGATGTGGAGAAAGGGGAATCCCCATATGCTGTTGGTGGGAATGCAAGCTGGTGCAGCCACTCTGGAAACCAGTATGGAGGTTCCTCAAAAAGTTGAAAATAGAGCTATCTTACAACCCAGCAATTGCACTACTGGTTATTTACCACAAAGATAGAAATGTAGGGATCCGAAGGGGTACCTGCACCCCAATGTTCATAGCAGCAATGTCCACAATAGCCAAACTATGGAAAGAGACAAGGTGTCCATTGACAGATGAATAGATAAAGAAGATGTGGGATATATATATATCTCGGGTTACTACTCAGCCATCAAAAAACCCACTTGCCACTTGCAACAACATGGATGGAACCAGAGGATATTTTGCTAAGTGAAATAAGTCAAGTCAATCAGAGAAAGGCAATTACCATATGATCTTACTCATATGTGGAATTTAAGAAACAAAACAGAGGATCATAGGGGAAGAGAGGAAAAAATAAAACAAGATGAAATCAGAGAGGGAGACATACCATAAGAGACTCTTAATCATAAGAAACAAGCTGAGGGTCGCTGGAGGGAAAGGGGTGGGAGGATAGGGTAACTGGGTGATGGGCATTAAGGAAGGCATGTGATGTAATGAGCACTGGGTTATATAAGACTAATGAATCACTGAACTCTACCTCTGAAACCAATAATACATTACATGTTAATTGAATTTAAGTACAATACATTTAAAAAATGGTTTGCCCAAATTTCACCTAGAAACGATAGAATGGAAGCCTGAGGTGAAAGTTCCCTAAATACAAAGGCATTTATCCCAGATGGGACTCTACTAAGAAAGGCTTCGTGTACAGAACTCTCAAAGGCATCTAAGGAGCTTATTTTCTAGTGGAGGCCACAAGCCTTTTCTAAAAACCAAAGCAAGCTCCCAGACACTAACCCAGTAACCACTGAAGATGGCAGTTAGTGTGAGAATTAAGAGAGAGATTCTCTTTATTTTGTTTTTACATTCATCTGTGACCTTAAGAATTTATATTCTGTGTATAAATTCTATTTGTGTGTAATTAGTCATAGTGCTGATTGGAAAAACGCTCTTCAGAGATCACTGGGCTGGAATCCCAAACAGGGACCTAAGGGCAAGATAAGTAGTTCTGAAGAGTGTAGTTACTGTTCAGGCCTGTCCCACATTATATCAAATATATTAAGATGAACTCACATTCCAATAAAATTCATTCCTGTAAAAACGTTAAGGGATATTTATAATTTTGCTTTACAAGTTATTTGGCTACGAGTAACACATTGAATTAACGATTGGCTATGATTTCTGGGCAGTGATATACTCAGATTCTTATGAAGTGAGAAGATATGGTCTATAAATTTTCAAATGCAATGAGATGTTTCTAAGTGCTCAGTTACAAGGTTTTTACATTTTACTGACATGTAATTAAGCATTTATTGATAACAATTTTGTATTTTCCTTTCATATTTCAGAGTAATGCATGTGTTTTTCCTCAAAGCACCAACATTTTCAGTGGTACCTGCAAAGCTCTTAGATCCTAATCACCGAGTCCACCTTGCTTGACGCTTAAATCAGCTCTAACTAGAAGCTTCTGAAACTTTATTCCATTCATTTCACAACAAAACAAATTCCTTTCCTCTGCCAATCTAATCCAACACATCCTCCCTCAGAGTTTTGGCTCAAGATGTCCCTCCCCAGTCTTCTTTCACTAGCTTCTCTTACGGAGTTTCACTCTTCTGGAAGATGTCTACTCCCATTGTATCCATATTACCAAAGTCACATAGGCTTGCCCAGTGTGTGCATTTAATTGGCAGCAAGGAGTGAAATGTTGAGGTTGCAAATTCTACCAACCTGACAGCCTATCACACTTTGACATGCACCAGAGAAAGAGTGTGTTTTATTTCCTTGGGTATTGGTCTTCCCGGTGGCTTCAGGACAGGAAGTCAGCCCTCTTCTTAACAAATAGAAATTTCCTAAAAGGAGATAAAGAGCCCTTCTCTTTGTGTGGCATCTATAGCTATGAATGCAAAACCATAAAGAACTGAGAAGCTGCAAGCCCTAGCAACAGTGCAGGTAGCAGGTAGCAACAGTGCAGAAGGCAAAGGGGAGTAAAGGACCCACGTGACAGGAAAAGAGGCAGGAATGTCTCTGTCTTGCCAGTCATGCCTTCCAAGGCTCCCAATAGAGGTAAACACTTGAGAATCAATAGCAGACTAGGAATCAAATACTGCCTTATTAATACATGTCCAGTATCTGGGCTTCAGTGCTGAAGCACAAGGAGGCGGAGCCTGGGGCACTTTATTTGACATTCAGTTTTGAAGGAAACCCTTTGAAACATTGGTCTAAGGGACCTTAGGTCAACTCTAGCACAAGAAGGAAAACACCAAAGGAGTTAAAAGCTCAGAACACACAATGCACACCCCAGGTTAGAAACTCACATATCTCAGTGAAAAATGAAGGAAGGTGGATTGCCAAGACTTTGAGTCCCAGGGACAATGAAGCAAACAGGGTGATCTAAATTACCTGTTTCCTCTGCTGATCTCTACTCTAGAATAGCATTCAATTAGTAAATAGTAAAAGACAAAGCAGAAATGAAGGAGTGATGGGTAAGAAGGATGTCACTCAATAGCCTAGGGGGAGATTAGGAAAGAAAGAAACAATTACTTTCCCTAAATCATCCTGGACTCACTTGAACCTTTTTGATTGAGCCAAGGCAATCCCAGGAGCTGGTTTATAGTATTTGTATGCCTTGACCCGTTTTTTTGTACAAAGAGTCTTATTGTTTGGCTATTTGGCAGAAATTCATGGGGGAGGGTTCTTGCTAGTGATTTTAATCTGCTGATACCAGGTTGCAGAGGTTGGCACTAAAATGCCAAGCTCATTTGTGTTGTTCACATGATTGCCAGATCTAGCAAATAAAAATACAGAGGTCATCTAGTTACATTTGAATTTCTGATAAACAACAAATACTTTTTTTAGTATAAGTATCTCCCAAATATTGTCATATTTTATTTGGCAAACCTAGCTATTGAAAAGGAAAATGTGGCCCTCTTTTCACATTGAGTAGGCTTTTTCAAGCTTTGGCTTCAACCTCGAGAAGCTCTCAGATGGACTGTTGCATAATTTTATTATTAATTCTTTCCCAAGAGGGTTAAGACCATGATTTTTTTGCTTCAAGGTTCTATTTATTATCTGTTTGCTAACTGGCCCATTTCCATTTAAACTCTGGGCTGGTATTTGCCTAAGAAGTCTTCCTAGTCTGTCAAATGTCACCTGTGTGTGTCAACGGCCAAGTCTCAAGTGAAATAATACATGGTACACACTGACGGGAGGTATCAAATATTGGAGAAAATAGAAGAAAATCCAAAATGAATAGTCTCAAACCTTACTGTGCTTATATTATTTTTACCTCAAACTCTGTATTTCTGGGACTTAAGAAACTTTTAAAAAATAGCACTTTAGGTCAAATGAAAGTGCAAAACACAAAATCAACACTAGACACAATTTGTCACAGATTATTTATTTATTTATTTATTTAGCTCCAGACACGAATTCCAATCACCCTAAAAATGTGTCATCTGGTGGCTGTAGGCAGAATTAGCTTTTGGAGCACATGTCACTTAGGAGCCCAAATAGCTGATGCCTGGCTTCTCTAAGAGTTCCTTAATCCACCTAAATTTACATCAGCTCTAATTTGATGAGCGTTTATACATAATATGGTTACTTTAAGGATTTAAGACAACCCAGTGTATTTGAGCAATTCTTAACTCTAGAGACTCCAATATATTCAATGATCAAAAACAGCTGAGCAAACTTGGCAGTAGAATCAGTACTGGGAGAAATCAATTGTACTCTAGATAAAAATATGGTTTATCCATTAAAAATAGGCTCTTTTGACAGAATTTCTGATTTAGAAGGCCACATTTTACAGTTTTGGCACAGACAGTTCAGTTTCTACAGAAAACTTATTGTAAGGGTGAGAAAGGAGGGAGACATTTTCAATGATTTTTTTTTTCAAGTTAAAATAATTTCATTGACCATAGGAGAAAACTAGTGGTCAGCCCTGGTGACTTAGCATAGAACGAAGCGTAGGCCAAAGTGTGGAGAAATCAGTTTGTTTTTCAGTCCTCTCTGCCCTTCTATCCTTCTATTGCCATTGAGTCCTGCCGGGGCCTTCATAGGCAGCCCAGGAACACCGAAAGGGAAGGCAGAGGAAGAGGAGAGTCCAGAAAAGGAGGGCTGTTTAAAACTGGACCAATAAACTTGTTGAGTTTAGGGATTCTGTTTTATTTGCCTTTAATGTAGCCTTTTCAGTTACTCCACTCTGAGTCTAGATCTCTCACTTAGTTGATCAAAGTAAGTTTCTAATTGGCCGATCAAGGTCGCGGATGCAAACTCTGTAGAGGCCAGTTCCCCTTGAAAAGAGGAACAGCATTCAAAGCCCAAAGGCTCCCGCCCTTTGAGGCCAGCCAGGTGTTTTCAAAAATTGGGTGACCTACATCTCTATGAGTAATAGACCAGAAAGTAGATGAAATGGTAAACCATCTAATCTACTAGAAAAACAGTTCAAAGAAAACATTTCCACTTCCCCATCTTCTGACCACATCAGAGTGCACTGTAAGCTGGCTTCCACACCCGTACCTCTTCTGAGAGTCCTATGAAGCTGGCAGTGACCCTGGTGGCTGACCCCACTGCCTGTTTAGGAGTCATTTTTCTTGATGTTTCACTGCACTCCACACTAGTAACTGTCTTCTAATTAAAATGTTTTCCCCCCTGTGGCTTTCATACACCATTCCTTCGTTTTTTTTGCTCCCGTATCTTTGACGACCTTCTTATTCCTCTTGTGGATTTTTGTTCCGTGACCTTCCCCTACAATTTAAGTGTTACCCAGGACTGCATTTCAGACATCTCTGGCTTTTCCTACTCATTTGATTCATGACCATGGTTCAATGTTCACTCTCATACCTCAGCTCATACCTCCTCCTGACCTTCAAAACTACAGCTCCCGCAAAATATTCACACCTGTTTTAGCAAACTCTCCTCACATGCCTGTTGCCACAGACTCAATGCTATCATCCCCTCTAAAGCATCCCTCCTCCTGCATTCCATGTCAGTTGAGAGTCTCCTCCCTGACCTTGAGAAAGTCATTTTTAATTCCACCCTTACTCTCACCGCAGCAGCCAGTCTTCAAATCCTGCCATTTTCACTTCTGCAAAGACTTTTCCAGTCTGCCCCTCCTTCCCATTCTCACTCTTCCATCCTTGTGGAGGTCCCCTCCTACTTTTCCATGTCACTGTTGCAATAACAGCACTTCTTTTCTGCAGGAGCTCTACCCCAGTCCATTCCCCACACTAATACCCCAGCAGGTGTTGAAAACAGAGCTATGCTCATATTTCCCCCTTACTGAAACTCACCAATGGCTCTTCGTTGCTTATAGAATTAACTGTAAATGTAGCACGGATTAGCAGGCCTTTCACAGTTGCATCCCTAACACATGCAGCTCGTTTCTCATCATGCTTTTAGCGCCTCGTCTTCTTATTCCCCAAACTCACCATCCCATTTTATACTCCCCTGATACCGCTCCTGCTGTTTCCTCTGCTTAAGAATTTTTCCTTCTCTGACAGACAACATCCATGCTCATCTCTTAGTAACAGGATTAAATATCTATTCCTCTGAGAAGACTTGTCAACATTTCCTTTACTCTGAGAGCACCTCACAGGGCAAATCCCTCCCTCCACTGTGGACTCTGGAGGTCTTGCACGTACCTCAGTTGTAAGCTGTTAGTCACTGGGCTGTAATTTTTACTTAGAGATTGGATCAACTTGTATAGACTAGAAATTCCTTAAAGACAGAGATCATCTTCTCTCATTTATCCATGTTCCTAATGTCTGGAATAGTACACCTGGTACAGAGTAAATATTTAATGTTTGATGAATGAATTCCCAACAGTTAGTGATCATCAGAGGGGCTAATAATCCATGCCGAGGACACAAATGAAGAGCAGCGTTTCATTAATTACTAGTATATGAGCCATTGATGATACTGATGATGAATTTAGCAACCTGATGTTTCATTGCTTTAAACTTACCCTCATAACTTGGTGCACTGCGCCCACCTTGCCCAACGGCTTGCCTCACATGTGGTATATTTCTAAAGGCTGTAATAAGATCAATTTGTCTGCATTTAGCAAAGTGAGGCTTGTCCCTCACAGGACAATGAATGTGAATAGGCCCATCATTCATCCATACTAAAAAATATATATGAAAGCCTAAACTATATAGCCTTCTAACAAATTATGGCTATAAGATAAAGTAGTATCCTTCACATTTTATTTTTTATTAACGAGGAACCACAGTAAAGAAAATAAAATTTATTATTCATATCTTTACAAATACCTGAGATTTTTTCAATAAAATAATTATTTCCTTTATTAGGATTGCCCTTAAAAGATCCACTGAGTTTTCTTGGTTTTGTTTTTTAAATACTGGGTTTTATAAGAATGTTTAACAGATGTTTTGTTTTCTAGGGAAAAATACCTGGCGCTTGTTTTCTAGCAGAGCTGCTTCCCAAGTCCACACGTCATACAGCACAGCAAATCTGTCCACACTTGCGTGGGCCCATCCCCAGTCCTGGCCAGTATTTGACTTGGTGTCCTCTTTGTGACCTGGGAGAGAAGGGGATGAGAACGACCAGAGACAGGCCTTTCCACAAAGCTATTCTTATTAGAAAAGCAGCCCTTGAACTGTCAGCTCCATCTCAGGAATGAAAACACTGAATCAGTCACAGGGATTCCTAAGAATCAGCTGGAGAGCCATTGGCAAAGACTGGGACCTAAGTTCATACTCGTTGACTTCTAAGTCAATAGAGGTTTTTGTTTTTACTCTTTAATTTTAGTTTTAAAACTAATTTTAGAAATGTAACCAAAATTCAGCTAATATGAAATCTTCACTAAAATGTCCTCAGACCTGTAATTTAAAGGCAAAACACACATTTCTCCTTCTCTAAAAACAGGTCCCTGGTGGTTTAACAACAAACCCAGTTTAACCTGCTATTTCAAGTGATGCTAGCTAGCCAAGTGAAAACTCTTCAGAGAAGTTTCTAAGACATTCCTTAATTATGTTAATTACTCACTTAAATCAATAAAGGTAATCATTGTCATTGTTCTGCTAAAATATTTTCCCACTACATTAATGTTAATTGTCAGTGTCAGCATTATTATTGCTCTTAATTTTTGACAGGCCTATTTCAGAATTAAATCTCAAAAAAGTAAGAGATTTTCAGGTACTGAACTTTGAGTTCAATAATTATCACATATATGATGGGTACTGAACAAGAGAAAGATTTTGACCAGGCATTTCTCTAGCAGCAATTGGGAAATCATTTCACAATGGATGACTACATACTTACTAGCTCAGGTGAAGAATGCTCATGTGGCTAAATGACTACCGACTGTTTCAATCAAATTAAGTTCTCAGCAGCTTGAAATAATTGCATGGTATTATAAAGTAATATCAATAGAAATGATGATGCACTAGTATGTAGACTAACCAGTAAAGATAAAAGCCAAAAGCCGAAATTAAATGCCCTAGAATGTTGGATGCCATCACTGCATCCCATGATTCAGACACCAATGGTCTGTGGTAAAGAGAGCAGTGTTAATCCAATGTTAATTTAATTCTGTTTGGCTCTGAAAGGTTCATTGTCAAACATGCTTTAAGCAGCATTATATATCAATATGAAAATAAATTATTCTTAATTGCTATCTACATGTATTACAAAATAGCACAAACCTTGGCTAAATTTCTTTTTAGGTTTGCAAAACGTCTAGAAACTCTAAGCTCTTTCCAAATATAATGCTAATGTTGTCATATTATTCCAAAAGGATTATTCTTTCCTCACCTATTTCTAAAATTGGATATATTTGAGTGGTGCCAAAAGGAAGAAGAAAATGCCTATTATAGGTTATTTGATTACCCTGAGTAATGATTTCTCCCTTTGGTGCTTATCTGGCATTTTCCTACCCAGATCTTCTTGCACTCTGGTGGGTTTTTTTGTCAGGAACCCAGGGATGTCTCTGCTTCTAACTGCTGTTTGTCCAAAGTCAATCACTGTTTTTGTTCATTAAGGAAAAAAAAATCATTACGTTCAGTTGCTTACTTTGCTTCCCTCAGGGCACTGCATGACACCCTTTGCACCCAGGAAGTAATGCAGAAATGCCACTGAGGAATGAGTCTAAACAACAGTAAGAATTATAATCAAACTTTGAAAGAATAGTCTCCAACAAGAAGAGGGACTTGAGCTGGAGGCAGAAACGTATCTTTTCTAAAACAGGTATATATTGGGGAGGTGTATATGCTTACTGAATTTTCAGATACTACTGGATAAGCATTTATATTTTGAGGAGGAAGGTGTTAAATAGAGCCCTTAGTATTTATTGTTTGTTTGGCTGGTTGATTTTTTTTTTTAAATCTGACTTCTGACCTTTTTCTTTCTCAATGTAATAGCTGGCCACAAACAGTAGTTCTGCCTCCAGCTCCTTCAGATCAGCCAGGGCTTCATCATACATGATGTGTACTCCTTGCTGGTCCTGCGTGTAGATGTAACCAGCTCCCATGCTGTAGTAGTCATCCTGGTTCTCCACTTCTGAGAATTCCATGAATTGGACACTGTGGACCTTGGGAAAAGAAAACCAAGCCTAGAAGTTACCGGAAAAGAGAGAGCTATATTTTGCCAGCCCAAATGGGCCAAACAGCAGCCTTCTGCTCCCACACAGTGGGCTGTCAGCATTCAGCTGTGGCCATGCCGCCTATATATAGCACTTTTATGTAGAGAAAGAGATATTAGTAAAGAATGTTAGCAGGGAAGGGTAGTGAGATAGATAACTAGCTGGTTGCATTTTTTCTGATTAACTCGGGGTTACTTGGGAAAAGGCAGGCAATTGAGCGGAGTGTTATAGGTAGTCTCTGAAATCAGAGTGCCTATGTTCAGGTCTCACCCTCGGCAAGTCACTCAGCTTCTCGAAGCCTCTATTTCTTCCTCTGTAACATGGGGACAGTGGAGATACCACAACAGTTGTTCTAGGGAGCATGTGATGCTGTGCTGATGAAGCACTTGCGATCTATGAACATTTAAGACTTTTTAAATTTTTGATTATATAAATACTTTAAAAATGCATTAATATAGCCTCATGTCTTAGTAATATACTGAATTGAATAACATCCCCCCAAAATTCATGTCTACCTGAAACCTGTGAATGTGACCTATTATGGAAATGGAGTCTTTGCAGATATACATAGGTTAAGATGAGGTCATACTTGATTGGGGGGAGGGGCCTACTCCAATGACTGATTTCTTATAAAAAGAGGAAAATGTGGAGATAGGGGAGAAGGCCATGTGAGGACAGAGACTGAGATGGGAGTGATGCATCTACAAGCCAAGGAATTTCAAGAAACAGCCAGGATTACTAGCAACTGCCAGATACTGGGAGAGATAAAGAAGGATTTTCTCCTGGAGACTTCAGAGGGAACAGGGCCCTGATGACACTTTGATTTGGGGCTTGTAACATCCAGAACTATGACAGAATAAAGTTGTTATGAGCCACTCATTTTGTGGTGTTTTGTTATGGCAGCTCTAGGGAACTAATATGAGTAATCTGAGTATTCCAACCATACGTTTTCTTAGACGACTGAGGAGCTGTTGCATCTTAAGACTCATTATTCTAGTAATAATTCTTATAATTTCCAACTTCACTCTTGTCAAGCCTCTGAGTTCACCCCACCTCATGCTTTCACTCTGTCTCAGTGGAAGCCCTTCCACTTCTCCACCCGCATCCACACACTGCACGCGCGCCCCTCTCCTCCTGCTTCCTCCTGTACTGTAGGGAATGACTCTGTTCCCCTTCTCTGTGGTCACTCCATCCCACCTCTAAAACATCCCTTCTTCTTCTTGGATATCCAACTCCTCTCGAGCAGCTATTTCCCAATTGACCCTGAAACGTGTTCATGTCCCTCTTGTCCTTCTCTTGGTTCCACCTTTTGTCTCTCCTCCTCCTTATGATCCAGCCTCCCAAGATGTGATATGCATTCCCTATCCCCACTTCCTCACCTCCTACCCCTACTGCTCACCTCCTATCTCACTCATCGCCATCCAGCTCCTGTCTCCATCAAACCAAACCAACTTTCACTAAGACCAACAGTGATCTTTTCTCCCCATCCAGCAGACCTTCTTTAGTCATCTTATGTAATCTCTCAGGAACATGTGACACAGTTTTGCACTCCCTGCCTCTTGATTCCCTCACTTCCCTGGCCTTCTGGGATTCCACATTCTCCTTGCTCTCACCAGCTTTCCAGCCTTCCCTGAGAAGTATTTTTCTCTATCAGGTCATTAAATAGTGGCCACAGTTAAGCCCGAGTCTTAGGATCTCATCTTTTCCTCCTATGCTCCTTCCTTAGGAGGTGATACACACTTTCACAGCTGAGATTAGGGACCATTTGCTCCCTAGTTGATATCTATAATCCAGACCTCCTAGAGCTCCAGACTCACATATCCAATGACCTATTTGGCATTTGTTCCTGGGTATCTCAAATGCCTCTCAAATTTAACATGATCAAACCATGTGGTCTTCTCCCACAAACCTAGGCCATTTCCAACTTCCCCATTTTAGTAAATAGCACTGCCACCAAGCCACTTCCTCTTGCATGAATCATTTCTGACATCTACTGCCTCACCCTCCAGTCTATCACTAACTCCTGTTAATTTGACTTCCTATCTCTCAAATCCATCACTTCTCTGGATCTCCACCACCCACCATCTTAGTCCAAGCTGTTATTAGCATTCACTGGGACTAGTCTAGGAGTTTTTGGGTGTAATTTTCAAGGCTGGGTACAATCTGGTCCCTGCGAACCTCTTGGACCTCATTTCCTTTCACTGTCTCTATATTTCCATCCTTATGGACCTGGGCCTGGCCCTCTTCTGAACATGCAGAGCTGTTCATACCTCTGGACCTCGTACATATTGGCCCTTCCATCCCTCAGTTCCTCTTTCCTTGGTAAGAACCTAGAGTCCATTCAAATAACACCTCTCTGGCAGCCTTCCTTATATCTCTATGCAGAGCTGAGTGTTTCTCCCCATGACTTATCTAACTCCATTATAGCACTCAGCTCATCGCCATGCTAGATTGTTGGCTTATCTACTCCCACAAGCTTTGAGCCTGTCATTCATTCATCCCTTCATTCACTCATTCATTCCACATACATTCTGATCAGTAATTTACTAGGTGCTGTTCTAGGCACTAAGGATATAAGCAGTTAACAAAACTGGCACAAATCCCTGCCATCATGGAATTCTTTAATGGAAAGAGGCAGACATTAGATAAATAAGTAGCATATATAGAATGTCAAATGGTTTGGCACCAAAGCTTCCCCAGACTTAGTGCCCTGCACTAGAGTGTGGCCTAGTAATGAACTTTGGCCAGTGGGTTGTGAGCAGAAACAACACGTGTCACTTCCAGTCCAAAGTATTTAACACAGACATACGTATTCCCTCTCCTTTTCTTCCCTTAGTTCCTGTGTCTGAAATGTGTGCTTATGCCTATAGGGGATGAATTTTGAAGACCAGATGGACAAATTCCTTCATGCAGAGTTATGTCTCAGTCATTATATTATTTTCTTCTTAATTTCTTCCACAACTATGTGGAAGCCTCCCCCTTCTAAAGTTTCTGTGGTCTAGTGAGTTGATCCTTCAATATTATGCTTAGAGGAGTGGCAGGAAGGGGAAGGCAATAATTATACGTCTGAGTAAGAAATAATCTGATCTTTGGAAAGATTCATATTTTTTAAGACTGCAAATTAACTGATTGCCAAGATAATTATTTGAATATAGTAAAAATATAGGAGAATTGATGGCCCATCATTCATTCTCTTCCTTCTACTGGTTTCTGCCATTACTTGCTAATATGAATTTTAGGCCTTTTGGCAATAAGACAATATTTTCCTGACCAGCTTACCTTTTTCTAGATAATCTTTACATTAATTGCAGACCATAAAAGTCCAGTATAAGAATTTCATTAAAAACTGTTAGGTGAGGGCAACCCAGTGGCTCAGCAGTTTAGCGCCACCTTCGGCCCAGGGCCTGATCCTAGAGACACGGGATCGAGTCCCACGTCAGATTCCCTGCATGGAGCCTGCTTCTCCCTCTGCCTGTGTCTCTGCCTCTCTCTCTGTGTGTGTATGTGTGTCTTTCATTAATAAATAAATTAAAAAAAACAAAAAACAAAAAACAAACTGTTAAGTGAATGACTCAATCCATTGGCTACAATCTTTCAAATATATTTCTTAAGTTTTCTTTTTCAAAAAATACTTTATTTATCTATTTGAGGAAGAGAGAGGGACAACTGGGTGGCTCAGTAGTTGGACAGCTGCCTTTGCTTAGGTTGTGATTCTGGGATCTGGGATCTAGTCCCACATCAGGCTTCCTTAGGGGACCCTGCTTCTCCCTCTGCCTATGTCTCTGCCTCTCTCTCTCTCTCTGTGTCTCATGAATAAATAAACAAATCTTAAAAAAAAAAAGAGAGAGAGAGACAGAGAAAGAGAGAGAACACAAGTGGGGTGAGGGCCAGAGGGAGAAGCAGACTCTCCGCTGAACAGGGGGGTCCCTGATGTGGGGCCGATCCCAGGACTCCAGGTTTGTGACCTGAGCTGAAGGCAGATACTTAACTGATGGAGCCACCCAGGCATCTCTTTCAAATATTTTTAAAAGAAAATTTAAAAATTTATTCTCTGCCTCACATACTGAGTATATTATTATTATAGCAAGTTGTTCTTCATTTGAAAAGCATCATACATTTTGCAAAGCAATTTCGTGTACATTGTCTTTTGTGATCTCATAACCATTGTGTTATGAACAGTGCCTTTCTTTTGTCTAACAAATATTTATTAAATACCTACTATATGGAAGATATATACTCAACTCTCTATTTCCTTTTGCCACCTGAATAAGCATCTCAAAATTTCCATGTCCTAAACTGAGATCCTGATCTTCTCAACAAACCTATTCTAATCATATCTCAGATAATAATGACTCCAAACTTTCAGATGCTGAGGCCCAAATTTTGGAATCAACCTGGACTTCTCTCTTTTCCACATTCCACATCCTATCTGCCTGGAAATCATAATGGCTGTACCTTCAAAATATGTCCAGAATCTGACCATTTCTTACCATGCTGTCTTTTCAGACACATTGTCTCTTTGATTAATGTAATAACTTCCTAACTAGTTTCTACTTCTTCCCTAGAATATCTTCAGTCTATTTCCAATACAGCAGCAAAGATCTTAAAATGTAAATCAAATAACATTACTCTTTTGCTCAAAACTCTCCAATGGCTCCCCTTCTCAGAATCCTTGCAATGGTCCACAAGGCCCTATGCAACCTGTTCCCCATTCCTCCAATCTCTCTACTATAATTCCTGCCAATTTCCTCCTCCATCACTCTAGCTTCAATGAACTCCTTGCTGTTCCTGCAACAATGCTATACATGGTTCTGCCTCAGGGCCTTTGCATTGGCTCTCCTCTGCCTATCACTCTCCTCCCAGTTAGTCATGTGGTTTGCTTCCTGATTCCCTTCCCTGGCCATTTTATTTATAATGGCAACATCCCAGCACCAACCTCTATCACCTTTCCTTCTTAATTTTTCCTCACAGAACCTATCACCATCTTTACTAGTCTACAAAGTCTAGATAGTTCTGTGATAACTCCAAAGTGCGGTGGCCTACAGTTAAGATGAATTCTTTACTCATGCAGAGCCTTCTGTAGGACTTGTTGCTTTCTAGGCAGCTATTTTCCAACAGTGAGCCAGTGACCTAAGATCTTTCTATTTTGTGGTTCAACATATGCCTTCTACTGGCTACAGCAAGGGAAGAAATCCAGAGAGTCAAAGACCAGCTCTTTTTTTTTTTTTTTAATTTTTATTTATTTATGATAGTCACAGAGAGAGAGAGAGAGAGAGGCAGAGACACAGGCAGAGGGAGAAGCAGGCTCCATGCACCGGGAGCCCGATGTGGGATTCGATCCCGGGTCTCCAGGATCGCGCCCTGGGCCAAAGGCAGGCGCCAAACCGCTGCACCACCCAGGGATCCCAAAGACCAGCTCTTAAATACTTTGGACTGGAAGTGACACATGCCACTCCTTCTACTGTGACACACGTCTAAAGTAAACTCATAAAGTCCCCATGACAGGTGGTAGATGTTTTCCTTTTCTGATATTGTCATAGAGTGAATACTTTTTAATACTAGCTCAAGACTTATCATCAGACCAAACGTACAGGTCCAGGGAAGACACTGACATCTTAAAGGGCTTCTCCAATGTCAGCTCCCCAGGCTGGTAAACCCAATGATCTTGGTCCCAGTCTTGGCCCTGGAGCTTGTGAATTCACCCCAACAAATAAATATCTGTGCTTCCCAGCCCGTACATGGGAATGAATCACATAGTTAGGCCTGAACATTCCAGTTTAAATGCTGACAAGGCCACATGCATGGAGTGCAGGTAAAACACATGGTCCTATTAAAGACCCTGAAAGAAGGCCACTTCCTTGAGTTTCTCACACTATAGTAGTAGCTGCTGGCAGCTTATAAGGGAGCTGTTATTCCTGTTACTTATGAGAGCATAGGAAAGCAATATTGCATACCCTTGAGAAGCTCATCCTACCATCAATGGGGCAAGATAGGATTTGTTTCCCCTCCCCTCCTCCTTGGCTACTCCAACCCCCATCCCAGAACAAACAAATTGGGAGAGAGCTCAGTGGTAAGAAAGATCCCTTTTTAATCTATTAGCAAATAAAAAGCACAGCTATGGTATGAGGTAGGCTCAATATTAGCAAGAGAAAGATATATTTGTTTAATAGGTGTGTTTGTTTCAAAAGCATCTTACTCTCCTCTCTAGGTCCACTGAGGGGCATACTAACTGCATTTGACTAACTATGAGCTAGGATCAAGTAAGAAGGGCAGAGGGGTCAAACTGTGTATGGTAAAGGGTACAGGGGATGGTACTTGTTGGCAAGGGAGACCAAAAAGAGAAGTCCTTTTTTTTACTTTTTTACTTTTTTTTACTTTAGTATACACGCTCCTGTATACTGAGTGAAGGATGGACTCTAGGTTGACTGGATGGGAAAATAAAATGTTTTTCAAGATCTAGAACTGTTCTACAGTGCAATATAGTAGTCTCTAACCGCTATTAAGGACTTGAAATATGACTTATCTGGGTTGAGATGTGCTGTACATATAAAGTACATGGCAAATTTTGAAGACTTCATATAAAAAATGAACTGTATCTAATTATTTCTTTATATTGATTATATGTTTAAATGATAATATTTTGGATACATTGGGTTAAACAGAGCATATGATAATCATTAGTATTATTCATTTCATATTTCTTTATTTTTATTTATTTATTTATTTATGATAGTCACAGAGAGAGAGAGAGAGGCAGAGACACAGGCAGAGGGAGAAGCAGGCTCCATGCACCAGGAGCCCGATGTGGGATTCGATCCCAGGTCTCCAGGATCACGCCCTGGGCTAAAGGCAGGCACCAAATTGCTGTGCCACCCAGGGATCCCTCTTTATATTTTTAAAATGTAGCTACTAGTATATTGTAAATTACATATGTGGCTCGTGTTATATTTCTATTGGACAGTGCTACTCTAGACTGCATATAAGAAACAGTTGATAATAAGATTTCACAGCCTTATAGACATGACAAACATAGGTCAGGGGTCATATGAGGTTAAAATATAACTTGTTTAGTAAATAGATACTATTTTTCACATTTGTCAAACTATCTTTTAAGAGGATAAAGTTCATATTAAATTCTACCTTTAGGAATAAACTTTCTAGAGATTGAGATGAAACTATTGCAAGAGTATTTACACTATTCCAAGAAAATGTAGGCATTTTCAACTTTACTCCCAAAGAAAGGGATTTGATATGAATTTTGTGGACTATAGAAAAATATATTCAAGAGATATTAAAAGCACCAAGGGGCAAACAGGGTTTTAGAGGGATAAAAGAGATTTTATTTTCAAAAATTTTCTACCTTTGTTTTCTAATCTATTTTTTCACTAGGGTCTTAGAAAACAGGAAAGAGGCAGAAAGGTACCGCTAGTAATATCAAAGAGGGTCGTATTAGAGTTTCTCTGTAAAGACATGTTAACTGACTCCAGGTGCTAAGAAGAAGGTGGCTTGGGAGACAAGATAACCAAGGGAGAAAAAAAAATCTCAGCAGAATCTTAACCTCACCTTGTGCTCGGCAGATGTTCCATGGACATAGTGGTGAGTTCCTAGGCCTTGCAAGGTGCCCAAGCCTCCTTTAGCCATATTTACCCAGGAACTATCTTCGATGGTGGAGACCAGACTCCCTGCAACCATTGTAAGGCCTGAAGTATTGATTGTCAGTGTTCGCTCAACGGATCTGAAATAGTTCAGAATTCCTAAACAGATTCGCTGAAACAAAGAAAGACCGGGTCAGGACTCTGCCCTTTGCTAGCCCTACAGAACAGAGTAAAACTGAATGGGGCCCTAGAAGTTGGCAAGACAACTCCATTGCTGAGAAAGAAACATACCACCCCTAGAAGGCCTGATTTTGTGAAAACCAGAACAAAGAACAAAATGTAAAAATGCATTGCTACTGGAATAGCAGGAAAGCCACCCTAGTAGACAAACAAATATTCCAGGTGCCTGAAGCCAGCATGCCATGCCATACACATACCTGCAGCTCCCTGATTCGCAGGTGGCGCAGATACAGAAAGGATAGGTAGGTCCCTCTCATCAGGACAGGACCCCTATCACTGGGTCCAGTCCCATCATCCAAACCCAGCAGTTGGAGGGCCACTGCATAGCTGTACCTTTAGCAGGCAAAAAAAAAAAAAAAAAAAAAAAAAAAAAAAAAGAGAATAAATGCTTTTCACCTCAAAGTGGCTCAGAAAATTCATATATACCAAATGGAAGTCATTTTATTTAACTTCAGGGAGTTTCACAGTAGTGCTTTTTTAGAACTATACTAGAAGAAAAATACTCTCTCTGTATAAATATAAAAAGAAATTTCCTTAGCAATTGCTCTTGTGAAAAATCCAGTCCTAGGGTGAAACATTAATTTAGTTGTCTGACCTGCTTTAACAGTCTTGCTTTTATTTCAGCTTCAAATATTTTTGAGTTAACATGTAATCTACCTATTAATCAGTCACTCAATTTTCCCCACAGTGTTTAATCCATTTTCTCTAGTCACCAATAAAATGATTTAATTTTACCCTTTCTCTTTTTTCTGCTTGACAGGCTTATCTGCATGTTGGCACAGACTTATTTGTGCTAGGTCATTTTCATTTTGTTCCATTGAATGGTCATCTTCCCTCATATTTTCATTCTATTAAAAAAGTAGCATTAGTTGAATTACATAATCATTTGCAATATTACCAACAAAATCACAATCAGGTCACCACAAAATTAAATCCCGTGATCCAAGGCATATTTAGATGAAAAAGCAGAAGAGCATCCTGATCCATTGCAATGTGGCATATGAAAATCTGGATTTCTAAAATTAATTAGAGGTTACTGTTTTTATTCTTATTTAGTCTTTGTTTTACAGAACTATTCATAGCTTTTAAATATCATCCCCCAACACACATCTTTTACATGATTCACTTACAAAAAGTTGATACATAGATTTGTAGATGTTCGAAACCTTGAGCATCTCTAATCTAGTCTTGTTCTGGCCTGAGAGAGATCGATGGATTAAATGCCTCTTTCTACTTTTCAGCTAAATGATTTAGTTATTTAAAGTCTTGATCCTATTTTCACACGTGTAAAACAGCATAATAATAGAAAATAAGTTGCTGTGAGAATTAATGCATAATGATTGGCACCTCATAGGTGCCCAATACATGCTAGTTCTCCCCCTGGCCATGGATTATAGTAGTCAGTCAGCTCTCTAAGGATCTGTCACAGAATTCATGGTTTATGTTTATTTCTACAGGTATTTTTCCTGATGTCAAGCAGGTTGAGGTACACACACAGAGTCCTAAGGGAAAACTGTGAAGGTGATATTGATGAATGAACCTGCCCCTGACCCTCTGGCATCCCCTTTCTTAGCTGTCCTCTCTCCTGCCCCTGGGCATATACCCGTTCTCATAACACATAGCCTTTCATAGTAGTGCTGATACCCACAAAAACACTGAGTGGCAACAAGTTAGGTTGGAACCCCACTCTTTGGGTTACTTATATTCTAATAGTTGGTTTTTGGAATTCCAATAAGTCCTTGTGGCAAAAACTGCTGATTGCTCCCCAAGATCCATTTTAAATGCAACTCTTCCTACAGTAATTAAATATTTATCTTGGCACCTGGCCACCCAGATGGAGATGACATTTCCAAGCCTCCTTTGCGTCTAGGTATAGCTATGTGACTAAGTTCTGGACAATGGAATGAAAATGAAAATGCCATGTGGCAGCTTCTGGGAATTTCCTGAAGTGGCAGCTTCTCACCCTTATTGTCCATCCTGCTGCTTAGGACATGAATGTGACAGCTGGAGCTCCACCTCAGACCAGGTGTTGATCTCAGGTATGGAAGCCACATTTGTTGGAACTCCAGGATAGAAAGAGCATGGATCCCTGAAGACTTCATGCAACAGTCATCACATCATGCCAGCTCTGTACTTCCTACCCCTGGATCTTCATATGAGGGAGAGAGAAAGAAATTCCCATTTCCTTTAATCCTCTGCTATTCTCTGTTTAATTATGACCAACAGCTAAATATAATTTTGACTAATAGAGTACCCAAGACTCTAAAGATACACTATTGGCATTTATGATAGGCAGTGGAGAGGAAAACTTGGGACACGGATATTAGGAAGAGTAAGTGAGAGAGAAAACTGTCTAATCAAGTATCATTAAATGGCTTCCCATTCTGCCTTTGGGACAGTTAGCTCCTTAAGTGTGTCCATTGGTGTATTTCCATGTAAACATCCCATAGCTGTAGGACTGGAAAAGGCCGTAGGAGATGACATGGTGCATTCCTGTTCTTTGATACAGAAACACACAAGATCATCATCCCCAAATTAAGAGAATATCTGTTATTTTAAGAAAATCTGTGGGAAATCATTTGCTCTATGAGGGAAGTTGAATTTTAAGTTTCTATTTCGCCCAGAATTATGGGTAAGAGGGGCTCTACTGAAGATTTTTGCCTCTCAGGCCTCTGGGGCTCTTATCTTGCAATTCAGCATTGCCTGGCATGACTCCAGAGGGCAGGCTCAGTACCACAGCCTTTCTCTGATGGGACCGTGACTCTTTCAGCTGCTTCTTAAATTACCCAGAATTACATAGGAAGGAACAGAAAGTGACATCAAGTTACTGTGAAAGACTCTATGAAGTTTATGACTGAATAAGCCCACAGAAGTATTGCTGGACCTGTAGGCTGCCGGGAAGAAAGGAAGGGGGCACAACAGGGTAGGGTGAGTAAAGGGAGAGAGCCCAGCACCTTCTGGAAAAAGAGAACCAGCCACAGCCCACAGAGGTAAACTGCTTAGGAAACACCCAAAGTGCACAACTATTTCCCTTAGAGGACTGGACACAGTGCAGGTAAGTAGTGGGGCTGACCAGAAACCAGAATGTCAACATCACCTGCGTTTGTTCCGTCTTCCTAGGTAGGTAAATCCTCTGACATTTACTCTACCTGGTGGCTAGGTTTTTGCCAGCATGGTCTTTGCTAGTATTTTGACAGTTCTGAGATTTCTACTGATTGCAAATCTCATTTTCTTCTGGGAAACTGGCAGGGGCAGTGGAGTGGGAGGTGGAGGGAGGGAATAATTAGAGGGAACAGAAGTCTATAATGTATTTCCCACCTCCTAAATGTCCCTACGGCTTATTTGTGTATATCTACAGAATAAAAAGACTAGAAGGATAGATACCAAATGTTAACAATATTATTGTTATATTTGGGTGGCAAGATAATGGCTGATTTTTATTTTCTTCCTTGAACTTTGCTATATTTCCCCAATTTTCTTTGACAAATACATGTCATTATTGTCAACAGAAAATGTTTGTTTTTTAAATGTTCTATTGAATTTGGTGATGGAAGCCAGCCAAGAAGTGTTTTACATTTCCCTGAACTTCTTGCACACTGGAACTAC
This sequence comes from Canis lupus baileyi, assembly GCF_048164855.1. Taxonomy (NCBI): domain Eukaryota; kingdom Metazoa; phylum Chordata; class Mammalia; order Carnivora; family Canidae; genus Canis; species Canis lupus. Next base: position 6,330,482 of record NC_132844.1, read on the forward strand.
TATATACAACAGCACTTTTGTGAGGGCACACCATGGACTCATTATATCTCTGGAAATGGAGGGGAACAGTAACACCGAGAGGGGAAAATGGCTATCTTCTTTCCCTCTCCTTAGTGTGGCCAGAGAGAAGCAAAAGCAGAGGCAAAAGATACAGTGGTTTCTGCCACTGCAGCACTCCATAAAGTTAAAGAGCAGTGACCAATTGAAACCATATCCTTAGAAATATGATGGTCAGTAGTAGTATTTAATATCTCTACATAAATAGCCATTTTAATGAACAGATGTTTTCTTGGGGAATGGCATTGAACACAAGTAAATTGATATAATACAAGTTTGGGAGGTTTGGGAGGATGCACTCAGGGCTGGCTGGTCTCTTCCTTCTGATTAGGATTACAGTTAAATTATTTTTAAGGTTTTTTTTTTTCCAAAAGATATCCCCCAAAATGTAGTCCTTGTAGACCAGAATTATTTCTTTTAGTTATAGATGATCTTCAATTAACAATTATAAGAAAATTTGATATTTCTTCCTTATCCCCCAAACCCAGATCTTTAAGAGAATCTGGAAAAATAATTGTGTGTAAAGAAATGAGTAGCTAGCCTTACAGGCCAATGGTAAATAAAAGGCAGTTCAAACTGTGATAGAAACATTATTCAATATTAATAAGTTCAGACAAACATATTCAATATTAAGATGCAAGTTTTCTTATAATTTGCTGGTTGGGGGAAAAATGGTAAACCACTTTGGCAAGATCTATGGAAACATTTGAATGTGCATGTTCAGTGACCCAGAAAATATACTTCTAAATATCTAATCTAAAGAAACACACATGTGCCCAAGGAGGAATGTACAAGAAAGTTCAGTAGGAATGGTTTCTAATATGGTAAAAATGGCAACAGGTATCCACAGGGAAGTGTCTGTGTGATCTGTAGGAAATAATAAAATATAATGCAGCCATTAAAAAGAACAACAGAGACAGATTTCTAAGACATACTGTTGGGTAAACAAAGAAAGTTAGCTAAGATATCCATAGGGTAGGACAGATCATTTGTATAGAAAACTAAAACACAAAATTTTATTATATACATATATATTTTTAAAATTAGGACATATGTTTGAATATAAATGTACTGATAAAGTTGAAGCAATAATAGTGGAGGAAGTGAGGAAGTGGAATGGGGGCCAGTATTGGAATTCCTGTTAGTTAAAGTTAAAGCATTAACAAAAATGGAGAAGGAGAAGTTGTTTATATATTATTTCTGTAGCTTAAAATTAATTTCCAACAACTTCTTAGGGAGAAAAATGGTAACTTGACAGTGCAAAAACCTAGCAAACATCACGAGCTACATGACATATCAAGTTTAACATCCTCAGCAATAAATCAGGTTGATAGCATCTGCCCCAGATACGATCTGACAAGAAGGGCACTTCACCTCTGGGGTGTTCGTCCTCCAAACCTATAACCTCGGTAGACATGAGAAAAACATCAGGCAAATTCAAATTAGGGAATGTTCTCTAGGTTGCCTGGTCAGTACGCCCAAAGACCATCAGGGAAAGACTGAGACAATAGCACAGATCTGAGGAGACTGGGAAATATGACATTTAAAGGCAGTCATAGTAGTGCAAAGAAGACATTAATGGAAAAACCAGTAAATTCCAAGTATCATCTAGTTTAGATATCAGTAATGTACCAATGCTGGTTCCTTAGGTGTGGCAAAGTAATATGTTAATAATAGGAGAAACTGGACAGGAGATTCCTGGGATCTCTTTGTACTCTTTGTAACTTTTCTGTAAATCTAAAACTATTCTCAAATAAAACGTTTAAAAAATAAAATAAAATAAAATAAAATAAAATAAAATAAAATAAAATGTTTATTTTCTAAAAGATTCCCTAAGGAAAGGCTACTGGTAAAGAGTATTCACTGAAAACTGACCAGAAACTGTCTCGTGGTTGTGCTATAATTAGTGCTTACATCCTTCAGAGCTGTCAGAACCGACTGTCCTATGAGGTTTGCTTTCCTTCATGCAGAAGGCCCTTAACAAAGTTTTTTTTTATGGGGTTATTTATTGTCACTTGCCAACTTCAGAATCAAAATGCTGGCCACCGTATGGATGCTAAAATTCATACTTGACTGCTACATGCTTGCAAAATAGTCACAGAGCTTTAAAATTCATACCCATGTTCCTGTGACTTCTTCATCTTCCATCTTTAACTTCATCCTAATCTCATCTAGCTAGTATTCAACATTTAGAATAGCATCCGGATACTGTAGAAAGTGCCTCTTGACCAGAGCAGAAATACATAAGGAGGTCAGGTCACAAAGTAACGCCCACAGAAAAATGTGAAGGGAAGTAGAAACCCATGGATGGTTGCTTCGGGATTTTCTTCTTCAAACACTGTGCTATTTTCTATTCCCCGCTTGGAAAGCTCTTCTCTAGTGTGGCTGACTCCTTCTCATTCATCAAATGTTAGCTCAGAGGTCCCCAACTCTGAAAGAGCTTGGTCCATCTATCAAAGGGTGCTTCTCTCTACCCCACTGCCTCCTGTCCCTGTGGTTTTCCTCATTGCACCCACAAGGTAGAGAGGTAGATGTGCTCTAGTTCACCTGTTTATTGCATGTTTCATTCCCTGAGCAGCACAGCTCCTGGCACAGAGGCAGCATCTGTGTAATAGTCACTGAATGAATGAATGAATGAATGAACAGGAAACTTGCAGGAACAAGAAACAGGACACTAACAGTAGGGTAATTTGGGTGGGCTCTGTGTCTCTCCTCAGGCTCCATCTCTGAAATCTATAGGTAACCTAAGTCTTTTTAGGATCTGTTTACCATAAATCAACTTGAAAAATAGGTGCTCACATTTTTCTCCCTTTGGTCAATTCTACGAACAACATTTACAAGTCAGTAAATAGCCAGAGGAAGTGGTTTTCTTTCTCTCTCTCTCTCTCTCTCTCTTCTTTCCCCCTCCTATTTAACACTGGGCAACTGCATTCAAAACAGACTTTGGTGAAAGCAGAGACTGCATTTCATCATACCCTGACTTTCCATCTCATCGGCAAATGGAGGGAAGCAGCAACAGAGAATGACAGGAAGTGTCAGTTTTCCCCACTGTGTGGCTGGGCTCCTCACACTGTTGCTTAGGGTTTTCTGCCTTTCAACACCCACCTGAGCCATCATCTCCTGGTCTTGCCCTGCACTTTCTGCTTTTCCATGATAACCTCCTTTGTCCTCTGAGTCCCCATGGGCACTGCTACATCTCTGGCCTGCTGGCCTAGCCAGATCCCGGACCATCACTTCTCAATGACTTCAAACATGAAGCTCTTCACTTCTGACTCCCTCTTCTTTTGCCTCCTACCTCTCCTTTACTCATATTCACCTCTTTTCCCCCTCATCTGGCCTCCAGGAATTTAATTCCCCCATTCTCCTAGTCAAGGAGGAAAACAGACTTGCGGTGGCCATCAGATATTAATACCAGAATTCAGGTAAGGGAGGATTATATCAGGATCGACAAGCACCGTCCAGGATCCTAGGAGCAGAGGTCTGGGATGCCTCTGCCTTCAATGTCCTCCAAGCCTTCCTACTCCCTACCTCTTTCCCCTTAAGTTTGGTTCAAGAAGCAAAAGAGCCAGATGTTTTGTCCCCTTGCCAGTACAAGGTCTTCTGGGTGACATAGACTTCACTGTGAAATGGCAATGGGATAGGAAAGATGCTGTTTTTTGTACTCTGGAAAGATGCAAGCTGAGGAGTGTCACTGGTAGTTGTGTGCCCTGGCAGGGAATCCAGAGGCCAGGTAGATCCATTCCATGATATCCTGGATCTGTGTCCGATCTGTTTGGCCAACTCATTTTTAATTAGATTCTCTAGATCCTTATCTAAACAGGTTGAAAAGTTGTAAAAGTTGTGGTGTGTGTGTGTGTGTGTACACATGCATGCACTTGCGTTTTTGCTTCCAACCAATCTGTAATTCATTTAGGTTTCACTTTCTTCCATAACCAGCCTGGGATGATGGACCATGGCAGTGCTGGCTTCTCTCTCTAGCATTCTACTAAACTTCTTGATGCCTTCGACTTTATGTATAAATTATTACAATTATTTTTAGGGGTGAAACTAATAGGATTACTATGTAGATTAGGCTCACTAAAAGTCATGCCCTCTTACTTCAACTGGGCCCTCTAGCTACATGGTCATCCTTATATTCTTTTCTCATTGGTGGCCCTCTGGCATTTCCCACAGTGATCCACCTCCTCACATGTCACTTTAATTTTCCATCTCACTAATGCAGACATCCTCCCCCTTCCCTCTCTGAAACAACCAGGGCCAGGGCCATTTACAAGCTACGACATCTTACCTTTTTGTACCCGACAATTCTATATATCTCATTCACCTCAAGGGAAGTAATGCTATTCTCCTTTTCTCAAAATTACTCCTTCAACTGGTTTCTTCATCCCATCCCTTCCTCTTTCCCAGGTCATCTGTTTCTCAAATTTACCCCTTCATATCTTCCATCTCTTGTTCTTCTTCACTGCCCATTCCTCCCAGACCATAAACACATTGAGTATTCCTATCTTAAATAAGCAAAGAAAACAAAACTCTTCTCTTAAAGCAATGAATAAACAATAGCAGATTATTTTAAAATGTTACAGTATCATTGTAAAGAGAAATATCCAATAGCTTTGTGTAGAAATTGCCTTTCATTGCCAAACTTTAAGCCTATCCTATGTAGTAGCTATCTAGCTGGCTTCCCTGCCTCCAGTCTCTCCCCCTTCCAATCCAACTAATACCTTGCTGCCACATCAATCTTGCTAAAAAAATAAGGCTTTGTATATGTCACTTCCCTTGTAGGATAAAGCACAAATTCCTTTGTCTGAAATCTATGGGCATTCACAACTTGCTCTCTCCTCCCCCTTAAAAAAACTTCTCTTCCCTATATTTCCACATGAATCTTTCACTCAACCAAGTTGATCTTGAACATTCCACAGTGTCTTCTCTGCATTGGTGTTCATGCTTCCTTCCTAGGATCTGCTTCCCTCTCCACCACCACTTCCCTAGGCCCGACGATTCCCTCAAGCCCAGTATAATTTCATTCTCCTTCAAGAGGCTTTTCCCAAAAAAATCAACCCTGGGGGGACCATTGTGCCTCTAAACACTCACAATGTTTAACAATTGTCCAACTCATTTGGTGTTTATCACTAGAGTGTGCAGCTTTGTATTGGTATGTAAGTGGTTAGTGTATGTCCCAGCAGCAAGATCTTATATAACACCTTTTTATGTCCCTCTTTTTAATTATCATTTAGTCTTTTTTATAATACAAACAATCCTGGCTGGTTAATAAAGCTTTTATGGGGAGAGTCTCTGAAAGATTACCAAAGTAAATTTCTAAGGTCTACACATAGGTAGTGAGTTGAATAGAAAGGCATATTGGTTATTTCTTCCTGTCGTACCTGGTAGAGGTTGATGTTGCTATAAATATTCTCCCAGATTTGATCATAGTTGCATTGATGCAAACCCTGGGAAGCCACAAAAGTTGGATGAGATGGAGCCAGCATGATGGTCTTTGCAGCGTGGTCTTGGAGCACTTGCATTACTCGTTCAGGGCTGGAAATCTCAAGTAGAGCAAGAGGAAAAGGAATGGTTCAGAAAAGAGTTATTCCCTTCTTCTCAGCAAGAATTTGGTCATATAGACACAAAAAGAAAGAAGCTCCAGGTGGGGCTTTATTCAGTTAAAAAATAAATAACATCAGACTCAAACATCATGATTCCCTTATGTGCATCCATTCAACATCATAAATATTTAAATTTAAAACTCTGTGACCACCCTCTAAACACAATAGCAGACTGTATCCCTGGAAGTGCTGTGGCATCAATGAAAAGATAAACACCCATCGTTTTGGATACAAACACAGTTTGCTATTAGGAAACTCCAGGAGATGGAGGAAGAGGCAGCTGGGTAGTGTGAGGAAAGTGCAGGCTTTGTAAGAACACAGGCCTGGGCTCATATCTCTGCTGGAATCCTGACTTCAGCACATAGAGCAGAACAAGTCAGCCTAACAGGAACACTAATGATGTCTTTCCCAGGATTGCTGCAGGAATGCCTGGCATGTAGTAGGTACTGAATAAATGTTCCTTTTCCTCTTCTGGGGGTAAAGGATCAAATAAGAGTCCCAGAGTTGAAGTTCAATGGCAGTGATATATGCATTATGGTATTTCAGTCATTTTAATATCACAAGGAACTTCAAGTATCATTTAGTCCAATCCCTACCGAAACTCCAATGGCTTTTTTTTGTAGAAGTAGAAAAATTCATCCTAAAATTCATATGAAATCTCAAGGGACTCCAAATAGCCAATGTAATTTTGAAAAAGAAGAACAAAGTTGGAGGACCCACATTTTCTAATTCCAAACCATATTACAAAGCTACAGTAGTCAAAATGGTGTGGTACTGGAATAAATTGGGCATACAGACCAACAGAAAATAGAATAGAGAGCCTAGAAGTAAACCTTCAAGTATATGGCCAAATGATTTTAGACAAGGATGTCAATATATTCAACAGAGAAGGGACAGTCTCTTCAGCAAATGATTCTAGGAAAACAGGATATCCACATGCAAAATAATGAACAATAAGCCTCTTTTGTACACCATACACAGAAAATTAACTTATAATGGATTAAAGACCTAAGCATAAGACCTAAAACTATAAAACCCTTAGACAAAAACAGATTATGAAATCTTCATAACATTGAAATTGGCAATGATTTCTTGGATATGACACCAAAAGCACAGGCAAATAAAGCAAAAATAAACAAATGTGACTATATAAAACTTTAAAGCTTCTGTCCATCAAAGGATACAATTAACAGAGTGAAAAGGCAACCTATAGAATGAGGGAATATATATGCAAATTATATATCTGATAAGAGGTTAATATCCAGAATATATAAAGAACTCCTACAGCCCAACCACAACTACAACAACAAAAATCAAATAATCCAATTAAAAAATGGGCAAAGAACTGCTATAAACATTTTTCCAAATATTATATACAAATGGCTGAGAAACATATGAAAAGATTCTCAAAATCGCTAATCATCAGAGAAATGCAAAGCAAAACCAAAATGAGATATCACCTCATATACATTAGGATGGCTAATAACAAGAAGAAGGAGGAGGAAGAAGAACAAGAAAGGAAGAAAGGAAGGAAGGAAAGGAAGGAAGGAAGGAAGGAAGGAAGGGAGGGAGGGAGGGAGGGAGGAAGGAAAGAACAAGCGCTGGTGAGAATGCAGAGAAAATGGAACTCCTGTGCACTGTTGATAGTATTGTAAAATGCAGGCAACTGATATGGAAAATAGTATGGAGATTCCTCAAAAAATTAAAAACAGAATTACCTTATGACCCAGCAATTATACTTCTGGGTTTATATTCAAAAGAATTGAAAGTAGGATCTCAAAAAAGTGTTTACATACTCATGTTCATAGCAGCATTATTCACAATAGCCATGAGGTGGAAGCAACCCAAATGTCCATCAACAAATAAATAGATTTAAAAAAAAAACAAAAACAAATAGATTTTTAAAAATATGGTGGATAAAAATAAATAAATAAATAAATAAATAAATAAATAAATAAATAAGGTGGATATACACAAGGAAATATAATTCAGCCTTAAAAAGGGAAGGAAATTCTGATATATCCTACAACATGGTGAAACTGGGTGGGTTAAATAAGCCAGTCATAAAAAGACAAGTACTGTATGATTTCACTAATAGGTGGTACCTAGAGTAATCAAACTCATTGAGACAGAAATTAGAATGGTGGTTGACAGGGAGTAAGGGAAGGGAAGAATGAGGAGTTGTTGTTTAATGAATATACAGTTTCATTTTCTAGGTGAGGAGTTCTGGAGATGGATGGTGGTGATGATTACTCAACAATATGAATGTACTTAATGTCACTGAACTGTACAGTTAAAAATGCTTAAAATAGAAAATTCCATGTTAAGTGTATTTTACCACCATTTAAGAAAAGAGATCCCATGTACTCTTCACCCCATTTCTACCAGTGTTAACATCTTGCAAAACCATAGTACAGTATCACAGCCCGGATATTGACATTGATACAGTCAACTTATAGCAGAGACCCACCACCACAAGGATCCCACATGTTGCTCTTTTATCGCCATATTCCTCTCTCCTCCTCACCAGTCTTCCCTTAACCCCTACAATCCACGAATCTGTCTTCATTTCTATACTTAGTCATTTCAAGAGTATTGTATAAATGGACTCATATGGTCTTAATGGGACTCACTTTTTTCACTCACATAGTTCTCTGGAGATTCATCCAGGTTCTTGGATATATTGCTAGTTTGTTTGTTTGTTTGTTTTTTTAACAGATGACTGCTATTCCATGGTACAAGATGCACCACAATTAGTTTATTTACTCGCTGAAATATATCTGGGTTGTTTCCAGTTTTTGGCTATTGTGAATAAAGCTGATAAAATGGGGATGCCTGGGTGGCTCAGTGGTTGAGCATCTATGTTTGGCTCAGGGCGTGATCCCAAAGTCCCCGGGATCCAGTCCCATAACCGGCTCCCTGCAGAGAGCCTGTTTCTCCCTCTGCCTGTGTCTTCTGCCTCTCTCTGTGTCTCTCATGAATAAGTAAAAAAAAATATTAAAAAAAAATCTGATAAAATGTTCATGAAAAAAAAGGGGAGAAGACATCTGGTCACATGAATGAATTCACATGCATGAATCTTGAGGACATTGTCCTAAATGAAATAAGCCAGTCACAAAAAGACTAATACTGTATGAGTCTACTTATATGAGACTTTTTATATATATGAAACAGAAGGTAGAATGGTGGTTTCTAGGGACTGTGGGGAGAAGTAGGGAATTGTTGTTTAATAGGTACAGAGCTTCAGTTTGGCAGGATGAAAAAGTTCCAGTATATCTGTTTCATGACAGTGTGAATGTATTGAATACCACTAAACTGGTGTTTAAAATGATTAAGATGAGAAATTTTATACTGTGAGCTTTTTGCAATAAAAATAAGATAATTTCGTACTGTATTTTTGTTTCACAAATGAGGAAACAAACTCAAGGAGGTTGTGCTATTAGGTCAGTGTTGCACAGAGACTTTGGTGCCAAAGCAGGAAAATTTGTTACTTTCTACTGAAAACTAAAAGGATTATAAAATTTTGGCAATAAGATTAGAAAGTTCCAAATAAAGCCTTCATAGTGAATCCATGGCTAATATTTCTTAAAAAGGAAAAGAAAATTCAATTTTCTGAGAATGATTTTATTTTTTTAAGTTTTTATTTATTTATGATAGTCACAGAGAGAGAGAGAGAGAGAGAGAGAGAGAGAGGCAAAGACACAGGCAGAGGGAGAAGCAGGCTCCATGTACCAGGAGCCCGACGTGGGATTCGATCCCGGGTCTTCAGGATCGCGCCCTGGGCCAAAGGCAGGCGCTAAACCGCTGCACCACCCAGGGATCCCCTGAGAATGATTTTAGCAAGAACTTTATCTACAAGGGAATATGGCCATTTCTTACTTTCAAAAACTTTGCCTGGAGTTGCATCAATACATCTATTCTTTTCCGTTCTTTCAGTTTGGTCAAAATCTTCTTTTGCCAAGGATCACATTTTGGCTTAATCTAGTGGACAAACATGTTCACACAGTTACAACATAATAGAATGGTTAGCAATAAAAGTTGCAAGCAAAGGGATTCAAGGACCTTCTGAAATGCCTTGATGCTAGAAGGTTGATTAGAGCATGTGAAGTCTTGGAAAGGGTCTATATGGGCTCACAGAGCATGGAGCGAGATGGGAGTGGCAGATCCTATTGGTGCCTAGCCTATGAGATGCATTAGCTTCATCTGGGACAACACAGCACCCTCCATGAGCAGGAGGGACCCTAAATCCATCCATCAGTATTGGACACCACACTTAATTTTTAGAGTGAGAGAAGTTCTCCCACAAAGACTCCACATATAAAATTTTACCTTACCCATTAACAGGGCGTATTTAAAAATTAACTCTATAGTTATAAAAACATCAATATACTTAATAACCTTCAAATTTATATCTAGCTCTAAGTTCCAGTATGTTATATCCAACTATATCCTTGATACTTATAGTTGGAAGGCAAATATAATATTCTAGAACAGAAAATCTGGCTTTCCCTACACCAACCACCCATTTGCTCAAGCCTCATTACTTAGGAGTCACCTTTGATTTTCCTCTCCTTTCCTTCTATTCACCTTTATCACGTAAGGCTTTTCTTTCCTACATAATATAGTTGATCCTCTTACTCAAGGATTTTGTATTTGCAAACTTTTCTCACTAAAATTTGTTCATAACCCCCAAAATCAATACTGGCAGACCTATCCTGATTATTCACGGACATGCAAAGAATGGTGAAAAATTCGAATCACCCAACTCCACGTTCTCAGCCAAGGTCACACAAGGTGACATTCTGTCTTCTTGTTTCAGCTCTCATTCTGTAAATAAGTGTCCTTTTTGTGGTCTAGTTAGTGGCACATTTCTATATTTTTGTGGGTTTTTTTGTTGGTGATTTCAGTGTTTAAAATGGCCCCTAAGTGTATTGCTGAAGTGTAGCCTAGTGCTCCAAAGTACAGGAAGGCTGTGATATGTCTTATAGAAGAAATGTTTATGTTTGATAAGCTTTGCTCAGTCACGAGTTATAGTGCTATTGGCCATGAGTTCAATACTATCAAATCAAAAACATATATTAAATAAAGTATCTTTAAACAGAAACACACATAAAGCAAGGTTACGTATCAATCAGTTGATGTACCTAACCTTGTATTTCCCCTATGAGCAATAAATGGTTCAGTATTTGTTAATTCAGTGTTTGTGTCAACTTTATAGGACATAACTACCCCCAATGAGAATCAACTATACTTACCACTACCCCAAATCATCTTATTTAATCTGCTTACTTGGTATTGTTTGTGAATTGTGTACCTCTGGAACCAAGAGTCATTCCTGACATAGTATATACTCAGTGAATAGTTTTTGACTAAAAAGCTGGATTTATACAACTCAATTATACATTTGAGTGTTATTCTTGGTTCTAGCCAAGTAACCAAGATCACTAACAAGAAGAATGGAGTTCTGACCCAAGAGAGAGTACAGGAGAATAGGGACTTTCCAGAGAAGACAGGTCAACATGGCTAATTTCAACATAGACCCATAGGCAGGGAGGAGCTGGGAGGTCCTGGTGTACAAGGCCAGGCACCTACCCTTCCTCCGAGGGACAGTTTGCTTAGGGCATTGAGGAGAGGGGACACTAGGACCTGACAGACCTGATACTGCCAAGTTGCCTGGCTAGTGTGGAAGATACTTTGTGACACTGCTGACATCACTGACAGGTGACTGTCACCACAGGTCTCCTTACCTTTATAAAGGAAATCCAGTTAGCTCTTTTTTTCAAGGTCATACTAGGTCCTGCCAAACCCAAGTTCTCTACTTTATCTATCTCAGCATCATATTCTGGAAATGTTTGCATTGTCTGTTGCTCCATGAAGATGCTTTGAAATTTTTGGGAAACCTGAAAAGGATTAAGGAGAGAGAAGTGGAATGCAGAAAAAGTCTCAGATTATAGGCAATTTCAAAAATAGCTATTGATTCCCTTTGGGACAATCTTGGAGTTAAACTAATTAATGAATCATGACTCTGTGACAGTAACAGGCATTGAATGTATATCCTGCGAGGGACAGGTATTAAGTCAGCTCATTACCGTAACTGTGTTGGAAGTGTTACTTGTTCTGAATATCTGTTCCAAAGATTGGAAATTATGTAATATATCTATTTATATGTAAGTTGAGATGGCCCCTAAATGGGAAGTAAAATTGTCCGCCTTTAGAAATACATTCTTTTTTCGTCCACCTGACAAACTAGAAAATCCAAAGGTTAGATAAATCTTGGTCCCAGAATACTGACCAGGATGTTGCTAGAGAGAAGGTTCCAGATGTTGGGATCTGTTCAAAGTTTTTAGGGTATCTCAGCCAATTCCTTCACCCTTCATTTTCAGACCGAGGCTACTAGCACATTCTGTCTTATAAATGCCTCCCGCCAAAATGTAGAACACTTCTTCCCTTCTCCAGAGCGGGTCCAGGCTTCCTGAGCCTATGGTAGTACCTTCCTCATTGTACTGGCCATAATACGTTATGATTTCCTTACTACCTGGTAAACTTCTCGAAGGCACAGACTGTGAATCTCAAGAAGGAGCCACATGGTGATGGTTGCACAACAATGTGGATGTAATTAATGCCACTAAACTGTGCATTTATGAATGGTTAAAATGGTCAATCTTATGTATATTTTATTACATACACAAACACACACACGCACGCACACACACAGAACCTACCATGGTTCTGGCACCAACTAGGGGCTTAATAAAGGATTCTGGAATGTGAGAGCAAGTTCAATTTGTCACAGAGCTAAAGATTCTTTCAGTTAATGCTGGTAACTTGTGGGCTGTGCTATGCAATACTACTGCCCCTAGTCATAGGTGTCTGTTTAACATTTAAATGTAAATTTTTTAAAAATCAAAAAATAAATAAAAATAAATGTAAATTCATTAAAATTATATAAAATTTAAATTTTAGTTCTTCACTTACACTACCCACATTTTAAGTGGTTAATAGCTGCATGGTTAACATATTGAACTGTGCAGATACAGATCATATCCAACAGTGCAGGAAGTTCAAGGAGACAGTGCTAGTCTAGGGCTAGGGCAGCAGTATTTTTCTTAGAGTCAAATAATAAATATTTTAGCCTTTGCAGACCATACATAGGTCTCTGTTGCAACTATTCAACTCTGCAGTTGTGGTGTGAAAGCAGTCATAGGTAATATGTAAATGAATGGGCATGGATGAATTTCAATTAAACTTATATAAAAAACAACACAAAACAAAACAGATGGTGGCCTGCAGGCTGTAGTTGGCTGACCCTGCTCTAAGGAATTAGATAGAGAACCAGAATAAACAGTACCCAAATATAAGAACTCTGCCTACACATAAAAAAGAGCTGTTGTGATTATCCTGTGAGCACAAGCATTGCATATAATACTGTTATAAGAAAGTCAGAAATAGAAACTATCACTATATAAGGGAAACAAGTTGTTCTTTGGGAACAAGTTGGCTCAGCAGCCTCATCTTCTTTTGTTATCATTGACAATAGTCTACTGTGTTATGATTTATTTGTATTATTTTGTATTTATTTGTATTTATCTCATAATACTTGCTGATAATGAGGGTAAAGATACTCCCATAGAAGTGCTCTGTTGTAGGGGTGCCTGGGTGGCTCAGTTGGTTCAGCGTCTGACACTTGGTTTTGGCTTGGGTCATAACCTCACAGCCGTGAGAGGGAGCCCCACGTCAGGGTCTGCACTCAGCTCAGAGTTTGTTTCAGATTCTCTCTTCCTCTCCCTCCTGCTCACACTCACTCTCTCTCTCAAATAAATAAATAAAATCTTAAAAAAGAAAAAAGAAGGGCTCTATTGTAGATAGTGCTCTATTGTAGATAGTGATGAAAAGAAAGGCAAAAGCTAAAACATCATCACTTTCGAAGAAACCTGAGTACATGTGACACCACCAGTTTTAGGAAGCGTAAAGAACCTGTGTTACATACAAAAATAATCCTAGTAAAATCATGCTGGAACAAGCACAAATGGAAGTGAAACCTGAATGTCAAGGCAAGTGATGATAGAGAAGACAGTGGCTCCTTCTTACACAAAGAGCACTCAAAAACATTCAGATTTTATTTTTGCTTGTTTGGATCAATCAGTTTACTATTTTTACCTAGGAAATATACATACTTGCAAATATTATAAGCCCAGAGCTAGAGAAATATCTTTATTGTTGAAGCTCTGGCTGAAAACTTGGTATAATAAACTTGAAGCTGTCTATACATAATCTTATTTTTACCTTTGAAATAAGTTTTAACATGGTTTTTGTTAACATGAGGCTTTTTTAAAGGAAATGCAACACTGTGTTATAGCAAAGCAGACTGCTTGACTTTAAAAATCACTATGCAATATGAACTCTATTGAATATAAAGCATTTTGCCAATAGGAGAGCTATTATAACACATCATGAGGATCAAAGAGCTCGAGACTCTAGACAACTCCATTACGCAAATCTGCCGAATCTTGGCTACATTTGCATCATCTATTATGGACTCTAATCTGCTTTTTTTCTTTAAATTCTGCAGAAAAATCAATCCTGCAATCCCTCTGGATTATATATACAAGGGTCCCAATACTCTTAATAGAGGGGAAGTTCAATTGCCATTCTAAATCTTACCTATTACTATTACAGTTTATCACTCTAGAAACAATTGTGGCAGGATAGTGGTATTTTGTGGCAAACAGTAGTATTTTCTTTCACAAACACCTATCTTTGTATTAAGAAAGAGTCCATCAAGTACCAAATTAAGAAGTTCGATTTCCTGAGCAGCATCCCTCAGCTCTTCCAAGTCATAGGGGATATTGAAATGGGAGAGCAGAACCCCCAGCTGAGGTGTCAGTTCTTCTCTTTCAGTCACGTGTTGGGGCAGGAAAAAAGCAGCTTCTCTTCTTGTCAGCCCTAAAAACCCAAAATCAAGAGCATGAAGACGAATAAGCACTAGTTGGGGAGAGAAAATGGAACGTCCTTTGAGATAACTGGAGGCAGGATCTCCTCTGCTAAAAGAAAGGGCCATTCTGCTTTACCCAACATCCTCTGCCATAATTTACAGGCTGTGCCACATTGGGCTGTGCCTATCTGACAAACTCTTGAGGCTGGCTTTCTGAGGGAGGGAGCAAGGACCAGTCTCTGTCACATGGCCTATAGGAGAAACCCACCAGATCCTTTGGAGAATGACTTAGTGGGAGCAGAACTACCTATATTCCTTTGTGGTAAACTAAGAGAATGATTTATAAATTAACCAGAAAATTAGAAGGTGAGACTTTATCTCCTTTTGCCTGGTTTACTCTTGTTCATTTCTAAAGACTCATTTTGGACTCGTTTCCTTTGAGATGCCTTCACTGATTCCTCACAACCAGGTTGGCTGTCTGTTCAGGTGCTCCTGTGTCACTCTGTACACATCCCAAGCAAATATGTCACTCAGAGTAGAAACCTAATTAGGTTTCTTAGTCTTCTATAACACAAGATAAGGGCAGGAAGACCATTATATTGATTCACACAAGGAAATTATTTTTTTATTTATCAAAATTTTTAAATTTAAATTCAATTAGGCAATATAAAGCACATCCTTAGTTTCAGATGTAGTATTCAATGATTTTTCAGTTGTGTAAAACACCTGGTATTCATCACATCACCTGCCCTCCTTAATGCCCATCACTAAATTATTTCATCCCCCTACTCACATCCCCTCCTTCAATCCTCAGTTTGTTTTTTATAGTTAAGAGTCTGTCATGGTTTTTCTCCCTCTCTGATGACTTCTCATTTAGTTTTCCCTCCCTTACCCTATGGTTGTTCTGTGCTGTTTCTTATATTCTACACATGAGTGAAACCATATGATAATTGTCTCTCTCTGACTGACTTATTTCACTCAGCATAATACCTTTCAGTTCCATCCACATCTATGTAAATGTTAAGTATTGGTCCTTTTTGATGGCTGAGTAATATTCCATTGTATATACATACCACATCTTCTTTATCCATTCATCTGTCGATGGACATCTCAACTTTTTCTACAGTTTGGCTATTGTGGGCATTGCTGCTATGAACATTGGGGTGCAGGTGCCCCCTCAGATCACTACATTTGTATCTTTGGGGTAGATACCTAGTAGTTCAATTGCTGAGTTGTAGGGTAGCTCTATTCTTAATTTCTTGAGGAACCTCCATACCAGTTTAAAACATGTAATATTAAAACTTAAAAGAGGTCTTAGACAAAGCTTAATCTGAAAGGTTTATTTTGAAGATGAATAAATTGAAGCCCAAAGAGATGAAATGACCTAAACATGCAGGTTCACAGTGAAGCCATGACAAAAACATGTCCAGAACCCAGTACTCCCAACTTGAAGTTCATTGCTTCTTTTTCTATTTTCCAGTTATAAAGATGAAGATAATAATGGCTAAGAAAAATACTTATTTTTTCCATCAGAAAATATTACGTTAATACTTATTTATTAAGAAGGTATAACTTCTTGGTATATAGAAAAGCTTTAAACACATGTGCAAAACCACAATCTTCTTTCTCCACATTATCCTAGTGGAAAGAAGACTAATTTCTTACCTGAAATGCTGGTATTCACCGGGCCCGGAGATGCACAACCCCGGATGTTAGGGTCGATGTCATTGACCCAGACCCTTTCATTCTCCTGATCAGCCTCAGGACCTTCATTGACAGCTATATTCAACACTTTGGAGATAGGCAAATACTGGATGGACTACAGAAAAGCACAACCAAGAGGCTAAAAGTCAACTCAATTCTCACAGAAGCTTTCACACTTAGGCTCAGGAGCAAACCTTTGCTTTGATAGAGGAGAAGGAGGCAGAGTTGGGCCTTAGTAACCTGCTCAAACATAAGGTGCTGAATCTAGACCTGAGAGACCTGTTACAATCACCAATGCTAAGCAACATTAACCTCCAAGCATATCTACATTGATCAAGCATCCATAATGGATGATGACAAGACATTGTGTGAGGTGCTAGTGATATCAAGAAGAGTAAGTAGTGGGACCAACCTCAAAGAGTTTACAGCTTAGTGGGGAATGGGGACTTATGAGCAGAATGTTACTATACACATGACTGGGGAGAGAGGTTTCAGAGGGAGACACTATGGTGACTAACTAGGGAAGGCCTGAAATTAGGAAGATGGCCAGCTTTCTGGTTTGGATAACTGTATCTTATCACTGAGATAAGCCATAGAGGAGCAGGAAAAGATTTAGGTGGCAAAATAATAATCTTTCCAAAATGAAAATATGATCACATCACTCATTTCTGATGTCTCTAGCCTAGCCTCCTCTGTGCGTCTCCTCTGTGATTCTCTGTACTTTGTGCTTATACTTATTCTCTCTTACCATATTGTATTTCAGTTGACTATTTACTTGCCCATTTTCCTACCAGCCTGGGACCCAGTTACTTTTCAGGAAAGACCATGTTTTTGCTTCATGGCCCTGACACGTACCTGGCATATATTAGACCCTCATTAGACCCTAATTAGATATTGCTGAATTAAAAAGTGGGTCTAAATTGAACATCATAAATTCTGAACAAGCTGATGAAAACAAGAACTTGCAGAGTGAATATGAAATAATATAACAGAGACATCTTTGAGAAAACTAAATTAACGGAGGAGTAGTTTCATTAAAGCAAGCTTTCAGAAAAAAAGTTTTCAAAAGTTTCAAAGAAAAAAGCTAATGACTCATTATTTTCCTGTCATTTGTAGGGTAAGTAGAATACAGAAACAGTGACAATCCAAAAGTAGTTGACAAATGTGAATAAACAATGCTAACCATCATGGGAGGGCACCACATCATCACATAACTATGTTTCACACACCTGTAGGTAGTGGTGAATAGTCCTGAGTGAATGTAGGTGACACACAAACCACTTTGTATAAATTGTCAGGTCTTCTTGTGTCACTAAGTTAGAAGGATTATTTTTTCCCGTAAGGAAATTTTCTCGGGCAACAGACAATCTTTCAGCTCTCTGAAGGGCATCATTGTACTCCTCCATAATGTAGGCAACTTGTTTCTGTTTAAAAGTAATGCAGAGACAGAACATGGTTATTTGCAAGCCTTATTCTCTTGGGTCATTTGCTTCCAAGCATAGGGTAATGCTATTTGGGAGCCAAATAAGAGGCTCCTGGAATATCAAAGATCTTTCACATTCTGAATTTGACTGATAATAGCAGTGGTCACATTCTTAGGAGAGAGAGACTTTAGCACAGTCAGTGCATACAGATGTTTGGTAACTGAGGGTGGCTTCATAGCTGTTCAACTATAGCAGAAGAGGCCAAACCCATGAAGAAAAATGCATTTTTTATCATACAAAGTTTCCTTCAAATCTCATCCTTAAAAATAGGTGCCATTATCTTCTGCCACTGGTAGAAGAGGCAAATAGGTGCATCCATTAGTTCCTTTCCCATCTTTAGCCATGACTTAAAAAAACTGACAAGATACACTATTGGTAAGAATGTAAATTGGTACAGCCCTTATGGAAAACAGTATGGAGAGTCCTCAAAAAATTAAAATAGGAATGCCATATAATCTATGGTATATCTCTGGGTACATATTTGAAGAAAACAAAATTAGTATCTTAAGGAGATATCTGTATTTCCACATCTACTGAAACATTATTCCCAATTGCCAAGATATGGAAACCATCCATGAGTCTGTTTATGGATGAGTGGATAAAGAAGATGTGGCATATATAGTGGAATATTATTCAGCTATGGGAAAGAAGGAAATCCTAACACTGCGACATTAAGAATGGACCTGGAGGACATTATGCTAAGTGAAATAAGTAAGACAGAGAAAGACAAATACCGAATGTTTACACGATGAATTAAAAAAAATTGTTAAACTATAGAAACAGAGAGTAAAACAGTGGTTACCAGGGGCTGGAGGGTGGGGAAATATTTGGTCAAAGGATACAAATTTGCAGTTATGAAGGATGAATAAGTCTAGAGATCTAATGTACAGGTATAATGACTATATTTAATAATATGTACTGACAAATGTATTGACCATTTTGTTTCACTATAAAAAAAGAGCCCACAGATTCTATTTCTAGGTTTCCTACCTTGTAAAAAGGATAAAGTTGCTCCATAATCTTACTGTGCTGGCAAAACCTCTTCCATCTAAGCATGTGTAAATATTTACTCTGGGCCAGCTGGGTAATTCTCTCTGTATAATACTTTAACAAAAACAACAATAAAAATTAACACTTAGAATACAATTATAGTACAAAGACTGAATTAAGTTTTAGGAACACTAACAATAGGAAAATCAGTCTCTGGTTGTTTCAGAAAGATAAATTTTTCTACACGAAGATCATAAAATTAAGAAACCTAGCTTAAGATATCATTAAATTTAAATAAAGAAAGTATGTATTTCTAAATCTATATAATCTGTTGCCAATCTAACAGACTACAGTTTCATTTTTCAGTTAGTGAACAATTTTACTAGTGACATAATAGCCTGCACAATTATCTAAGACTAAGCTCAAAATTTCTTAAAAACTGAAGTTATGAGTCTAAAAAATACACAGCACATTACAGGTAAGATTCCAGCTTTTCATCTTAGACTAGAAATGTTATTTGGATTTAAAAATAGTTAAATAAACCTACCATTTTTGAATGTTTCATTTATGATAATAAATATAATAATGGCTATGATGGAATAAGTAGGACCAGATTTATCATTCTATCATAAACAACTAGAAAATAGGACAAAATAAACAAGACAACTATCTTCTGACATAAGACAACTCACAATGCAGGACTGTGGTCTTTGAGAAAAGGGAAACAAATGAAATGAGCTCTACAACTACCTCGGTTTTCTGCCTGAAGAAGGCAGTTTCTAAACAAGGGAGTAAGAAAGGGAATCCCAAGCAGAGCACAATAGTCTTTCTGAGTTAAGTAGAAAGACATCAAAGCTTAGGAGATCGAGTCAGCTGGAGTTTGCAGGACAGAGTACTGGAAAGGGGGATATTATGCAGAGAAAGGCTCCAAAAATCTGCATAGAGTTCTCTTCGAGTTTTTTTGCTATTAAGCTATGCATACAGAGGGTGACACTCCATGAGGCCATGCAAAGAATGACTAGGGAACTATATGCTGAATAGATCTCACAGTTTATTAGGGACAAGAGATGTTCAAGTTTTAATCACACAGAGTGAAGAGTCCTCATTGAACACCTGACACATTCAGTGTAGACACCAGAAGAGTCACACGTTAGTAATAAGGATAAATGACCCTAAGTGAATGTTACTCTAAATCTGATCTAATAAAGCTTGACATCAAGTCTTGAAAGTATGAAACTGATGTACAACTTAAATGTCTGTCATAATAAAGTCCAATACTCTCTAAAAGAATCCCCCAAAAATCAGCATTCAAAAATGTAAGATTGCAATGTCCAATGTAGAAAAAAAATTACTAGACACACAAAGAAGCAGGAAAGTGTGACCCAAAAGCAGGAGAAAAACTAATGAAGAGAAACAGACCCAGAAATGGCACCAGTGGTGAAATTAGCAAACAAGAACTTTAAAAGAGTTATTACTAACATGCCCAGCCTGTTCAGGGATTAAAAGGAAAATGTGAACATAATAAGGAGGGAAATGAAAAAAATATCAAAAACAGTCAAATAGAACTTCTACAAATGAAAACTATAATATGCGAAATGAAAAATTCATTAGATGGGCTTAACAGCAGTTTAATAGTACAGAAGAAAAGATTAGTGAACTTGAAGAAACTACAAGATGAAGCACTGAGGAAAAAAAAAAAGACTGAAAATAAATTAACAGAGCTTCATTGACTTATAGAATGATATGAAGTGATTTAACAAATGTGCAATTGGAGTCCAAGAGGAAGGAAGGAAGGAGATGGAAATTATATTTAAAGACATTATATTTGAAAAATTTAAAAAATTGATGAAAATTATAAAATCACAATCCAAGTAGTTCAGCCCATTCCAAGCAAGAGATACACCAAGAAAAACTCATCAAGGAACATACAATCAAAAAACTTAAAACCGTTAAGAGAAAATCTTAAAAGCAAACAGAACAGAAGGGCACATTGTGTTAGGAAATGGAAACTAAGCAGGCCAGAAGACAACGGAGCAACATCTTCAAAGTGATAAAAGAGAAAAACTATCAACCTAGAATTTACTTTGAACAAAAATATCTAAAATGAAGGCTAAATAAAGACATTAAAAAAAAAAGATAATTTATCCCTGGTAGATCTGTACTACAAGGAATGTTACAGGGCAGCCCAGGTGGCTTAGCAATTTGGCGCCTGCCTTCGGCCCAGGGCGTGATCCTGGAATCTCAGGATGGAGCCCCGCGTCGGGCTCCCTGCATGGAGCCTGCTTCTCCCTCTGCCTGTGTCTCTGCCTCTCTCTCTGTCTCTCAAGAATAAATAAATAAATAAAATCTTTATAGAAAAAAAAAGAAATGTTACAGTAAGTTCTTTAGGCAGAAGATAAATGACATCATACAGAAACTTAGGCTATACCAAGGTTTCTCAAATTCAGCATTATTGACATCTTGGGACAGGACAATTCTTTGTGGTGGGCACTGTCCTGTGCATAGTTGGATGTTTAGCAGCATCCATGGCCTCTTCCCACTAGATACCAGTAGCAATCTGCTCCTCTCCCCAAATTGTGACAACCCAAAATGTCTCCAGACTTCACCAAAGGTCCACCATTTCCACTCTCCCCTTCTCTCCATGAGAATCACCCATATACACAAAAGAATGAAGAATGCCAGAATAAGAGGGAAAGAGAATGAATTTTGAATGAAGATAATGACGAAAGTTTCACTTGCAAATAGAATCTCAACATCTTTTATTTCTTTGTGATTCATTTATTCATTCATTGCTAACTAGTTGCTAATGAACTAATTTGTATGCCTAATGAGGATATAACTCATAACACAAAAGAACAAAGAATCTAAAAATCAAAACAACATACCTATTATAAGAAATTTAGAAAATATATAAAAATAAAGAGGAAATTCATTGTTCTGCCATCCAAAGACAGTGATTGATAACATTTTGATCTATGTCCATCAAGTGGTTTTTCTACATATCATGTGACCATTATTATGACACTTTTGTTATCTAATATTATATAATAATTTCTTTTATTTAAGATTTTATTTATTTATTCATGAGAGACACACAGAGAAAGACAGAGGCATAGGCAGAGGGAGAAGCAGCCTCCTTATGGGGAGCCTGATACGGGACTGGCCCAGGACCCTGGGATCAGGACCTGAGCCAAAGCCAGATGCTCAACTACTGAGCTACCCAAGCGTTCCAACATAATAATTTCTTAGGCTAAAAAATGCTGAATGATAGAATGATATTCTATCAAGTATCATATTGTTTTTCTTAAATATTTCTCCTAGTGTTAGATATGTAGGTATTTCTGATTTTCCCACTTTTATTATAATGCTGCAGTAGTAATCTTTATAGAAAACTTTTTCTACCACATTTTGAGTTATTTTCTTAAAAGATATTTCCAGAAATATCTTTCTTAGCTAAGCCAAGAAAGGGCTTAGACTTTTTGAGGGCTGAGACTTTCCTAGTATTGTATTGCCTCATAATACCAGTATAAGGAGTAATTGATAGAAACTCAATCATTTTGTGACTATAACTAAACTGAACTGAACTAGGAGATATCAGAGACATGGGTCTCTAACAAAGAAGAGAATGTATACTAATCAAGTGCTGCAAACTACACAGGTAGAGAAAATCCTCCCCTAGCCAAAGTATATACCAGAAAGCCAACTTTGTTCATACGTTTCTATCAATTTCCAGATCTGTTTTTCACATTGCCACATGACTCTTACCTGCAATAGAAGCAAAGGTAAATTTTCAGGGGTGTACTCTCTTCTTAGACAGCTCTCTAGCTCCCTCTGCATGACATCTGCTTGAACAACAAGGGGCTTTGACTCTGCCACCTGAGCCCACGGCAAGAGAAGGTAAACGAAAAGAAGGAAGTAACATTATCACTGTTTATGACAGCAAATGACATACAGTTTCTGATAATTTTTACACAACACATTATACTATCATACTTCAGTTTCCAAATAACAAATTTTAATATCACAAATCAAGAAACTAAAAATTTTAAAACCTCACAAAAAGTAGAGATCTCCAAAGAAGTAGTGGCCTGCTCTTGATCTAGCAGTGATCTAGCTGTTTTGTTCTCATAACACTGTCAATAACATCAGCTGGTTGTTTGCAAAAAATAAAGTTTTCCTGATAAATGTTTCCAGAAAGTTAGCAAAATGCAACTATTGTATTATGATACAATTGTATATTACAATTACACTCTCCTACTTACCTGTAAGGTTTTCTTTAGAGCCAGTTCCCTTTCTCTTCTAAAGTAAGAAATGTCTTTTGGTATTTGAACAGAGCTGTAAAAAGATTTATGCAATAGAAGCTGTAATTATAGAAACTGTCATAAGCCAAATTATAGATAAGGCCCTGATTAATTTGTAACTTCACAGCTGCTCATTTCTAAATAACTACGTCATATTATATTGGATTGTTGAGAGCATGTAAAGATCACATCCTTCTTAGTCTGAATCTGTCTTGTGTATACCTCATGTTTGCTAACATTTTCCTTGGGCCAATTTTCCTCTCCTTTGCCGCAAACATGGTCTTTCTTACTACCAGTGATTTACCTATTGTCAATCCTTGAATACAGAAAGAGCCACAATGGTGGAGATTTTTCTTTCCCACACCTGTACTTTTCCAGTAACCTCATCTCTAACAGGTACTGTGCTTATCAGACATCTATCTCATCCCACATAAAACTAGTGTCTTATAATTTTAACAAAATGTTTTTATTTTTGTGTTCTTGCTAATTTATCAAACATGAACTGCTTTGCAATTTATTTTAACGAAATTCTTTTGTCCGAGCCTAGTTAAAAGGAGTTGTTTGCACCATGGGCTCTGACATGAGAAGGCACAAGCAGCACTGCTGTGGGGCCCAGTAATGGCATGGGACCCTGTGGCAGGAAGAAGGGAGCTTCCCGCATTTGGGGTAAGATATACCTCAAGGCTTGACAGCTTTAAGAAATTAGAGGACAGCACCCCTGGTGTGGACATCACTGTCTTAAGATGAAACTCTGCAAACATTGGCAAGGAAGCCACAGCAGGTAGCTGTGAAACAAATGTAAGAAACCACCTAGTGATTTGAGAGGGATTTTGGGCAGCAAAATTTAGGTTAATATTGTTCGTATGATCCTATTAATCCTCCTGGGTAAGTTTTAAGGAAAGATGAAAATACTTAATTTGTATACTTGTCGGCAGTTCCCCTCACTGGGGGCAGTGGTCCTGTGAAAAGACCAGTCAGGAGGTCCCTCAGTTGCAGGAGTTGAAGCAATTCATTGAGCCATTTGTGTTGAATTTCCAACTGAAGTTGGAGATAATGCCTCCCTTATCTCTTCATGTCTTGGCTTTGATAAAAAACAATAAGGCAAGCTCTGAAAGGGTCTTAAGAGGAAAAGCATTACTAAATCAAAGCCATAATTTCTGTGATTACTGGGTACCTGAATCCTGGCTGCAGCCTCATGGAGGTGGAGAACGGATAACTGACTAGAAAGGGTACAGGCAGTCAGGGAAACAGAGGAGCCCATCCCTTTTCTGCCCTCTTATCTTCCAATTTCTCTGGCATGTAAAAATTGAGCAGTGTCCTGGGCTTGGCTGCCAGACCGTCTCTTAGTCAAATAATGTTTTTCATTTGTTAATCTCGAAGTGCCCATGAGTGAGATTGGTGGTGAGTATGTCAATGCACAAAAAGAGATTGACCTATTTGTTCATCAGGTATTGTTTATTCAATATTCATTCACTAGTTTATTCATTCAGCAAGCAATAATGAGACACTTAACCATTGCAAAGACTTGGGCTTATGGTGATAAATTGACAAAAGAATGTGGAAAAGAAAAATGACCAAGACACTATTATCCCACAGTTCTCAATAAATTTTTTCAATCTAGTGGGGAATGAAAATGCTAGAGTGATCATTAGGGTGGACATTTTACATTTTCCGTGGACTCCAGAACCTAGTGCAACACCTGACAACCAGAAGTTGCTCAGTATTTGTCAGATTAATAGGTAGATTCTTGGGCAGCCCTGGTGGCGCAGCGGTTTGGCGCCGCCTGCGGCCCCGGGGTATGATCCTGGGGACCCCGGATCGGGTCCCATGTCAGGCTCTCTGTGCGGAGCCTGCTTCTTCTCCCTCTGCCTGTGTCTCTGCCTCTCTCTGTATATGTCTCTCATGCATAAATAAATAAAATCTTAAAAAAAAATAGGTAGATTCTTTCACAGGCCATGTTTAGTGGTTTGGGGTAGTAGAGAAATACAAGTATCCAGAGATTCTAAACGATAAAAGAGACTTCAGGAAGCCTATCTTAGGACAATGTACAAAGAGGAGCCAGTTGTTTGACACCAGTTATTTAAAATGTAACAATAGCGACTGTAACTTGATCTTTGTATGGTGTCTTCCAGTTTTCAAAATGCTTTAATGTTCATTATCTCACTTGATCCTTAAAAGATAGGCAAGGTACACATCTGTAACCTCATATTTCACAGAAAGAAACCAAAGTTGAGAGAAATTATGGCTTGCATGGTTGCATTACCTTTTCACTTCATCATAAATCTTTGATTTGCTTCCTACACCCAATGGCTTTAAATACCAAATTATAAAACACACTCATACCGGTTCCTCAGAATCATCTTTGGAGTGAGGTAGTAATGCACCTCCTTACTGCTTCTTCTCCTGATCTTCCCTCTCCCACCCTTATCATCCACACTGTTTACTCAGCTACTCAACCTAACAAGGACCTCCTATTGTTCCTCTTGATCAATTGAGGCACTAACAGAAATGGAGGGATTTTAAGGTCCTGAGCTCATTAGACTTGCAACTTTGGGGCTGATCTGGTTACTCTATTTCTCTAAAAGAGATTGCTATCATTGGCAGCATTTACCTACAGAAAAGCTCCTAATAAAACACCATTTTGCAGAACTCATTAGCAAACACCTAGCATTATTTCAGTTTCTGTATTTCTCTTCAAAATCAAGGTCAAATTCAATTAAATACTTGTGGATTAAATGAGACCTCTTTTCAATGAGTATGATTTATATGATAGCTTCTGGAACTTTAAGGCAATGGTATTTGTGAAATGTAAGAGCACTTTTCTATTTTCTTTGGGAGGACATTGCCTCTAAGTGCCTTGGCAATTCTAGAATTAGGGAAAACTTATAGGCAGCCATAAAATCTGAGCTTGAGGGATCCCTGGGTGGCGCAGTGGTTTGGCGCCTGCCTTTGGCCCAGGGCGCGATCCTGGAGACCCGGGATCGAATCCCACGTCCGGCTCCCAGTGCATGGAGCCTGCTTCTCCCTCTGCCTGTGTCTCTGCCTCTCTCTCTCTCTCTCTCTGTGTGACTATCATAAATAAATAAAAATTTAAAAAAAAAATCTGAGCTTGAGATAAGACTATTTGTCTATATAAAAAGAAGAGGGAACTGATGAAGATTATGGGATGAAAGTGGGGACTAAAGCCCCTGAAGACCATGCCTTGTCACTACTACTATTTACCTGTAAGCTCGATGAGTCTCCCGTTCTTCTATCTCAGACTTCAGGTCAGTCAGGTGCATAGCCAGTTCTTTTTCTAACTGCTGGATCCTTTCTGTGGAAGCGATCTTATAAATTTCATCCATGATTTGCATTTACTACTTTATCCCTGAAAAACAAGAGTACAAAGCTTGTTTGTCTTCCTTCAAGAAATCATGTCAACTTTGTGAAACTGTATGCTTTTGCAACTTGGGGAAACAGGCTGACTAGCCTGTTGTCATTATGATTTAATTACCATTTAGTAAACAGTAGAGGAAAAAAGAAATTAGAACCTCCATTGACCATTCCTTAGTTTAGCCGAGTTCGTGTTCAGAAACATCTACAAAACAACTCTGATGATGGTGGTCTATTAAAATGAGAATGCATCCCTCTGGCCCAACCGCTTTAGTGTTTATAAGGCTTGTGGGAATTACACATTAAGTGCTATTAATGTTGGTTAAGGCTTTCTTCTACTATCACTTCAAGTGGAACAAACAATAGGTGTGTGCAGGATCCCTCTAATGCCTAGAACACTTTACCATAAGCTTTTTGATGGCATAAACTTCTGAGTTTATGGGAGACTATATTGAGTATGGAAAGCAACCTAATATGATCATGATCCTTGCACTTTGGAGTTTGGAAGAAAATTATACTTAAGCTTTTAAACGTGTTTTCTTAATTTTGAATGTTTATATTTGGTATCTGCTTTTACCATTAAATAAAATAGTTGATAATCCCCCCAGCCCTATCCCCACCCAGTTCACATACAACACAGTTGTTTACTGAGTACTTTGTGTCAGTATTCTAATTAACAACATAGATAACTGCATGACCCAGAATGGGATCCTTGAGTTGCAGGGAATGCAGAAGATGATGCGTTTTCTGTGCTACTGCTGCCCTCACTTGTCCTGGACAGGTGGAGTAAAATAACTCGGGTTACATTAGAGCGGTTTAAAATATTTAACCCTTCCCTTCTTCCTTTGACATTTTTTCTAGGTTTCCATTTTCCCTTTTACAGATACTCCACTTTCACAAGTTAATCTGCTATCATTCCCAACAAATAATTAAGCTGTAGAGATGTTTTGTGTAGAGGCTTTCTTTGGGGCCTATTCATTCTTTTTATAAACATTAAAAATGGAAATGAACATTCATGCTCAGTCTAGGTTGTGAACATGCTGAGTAATGTATCTGTCATGTTTGGCACACTGCTGGCGCTCAATAAAATGCATTGTTGTTCTTAGTAAAAGCAAAATGTTGTTATGAAAAATGTCTGCCACTTGGCAGTGTCCTTTCAAGTTGGGCAAACAATTAAACAGCTGCCTTAACAGCTGCATTCCAATCAGCAGCCAAGAGTGGCAGCTACATAGACTGGCTGATTCTTCTCCCAAAGGACGGACACTCTGCCTTCATTTCCTGATCAGTTTCAGCACTTCACAGCTCAGAAATGAGAACATTTAATCCTGCACCGTTTAGCCTACTACACAGTCAAGTACAATATTCACAAAATAACACAAGGAGAGGTCAGTCTTTGACAGCAGTCCACGAAATAGATCCAGCCCAGGGGGAATCTATGCCAGATGAGCACTCATATCTAGTGCTAAAGAGACAAACAACTGTGTGTGCTGGAAGGCGAGGCAGGGTGGACTCCATTTACTGAGCACCTACTCTGTATCAGGCCGGCACTGGACCCTCTCTTAAAGTCTTGGAGAAGAGATTCCCCAAAATTACTTCAATGGCGTTTTAAAGACAAAAGTATATTTAATTAACTATTGGTTGTAAATAAACAAGAATCCTGTTTAAAAGAGGTAAAATCTTAGAGCTTAGATTTAAGATTAGCTCAAGCTAATCTTAAGCAGTATTTGTAGGTGAAAGTAGGGATGGGTCTTAGAAATCCAATAGAAATCAGAAAGAGGAAAAAAAAGAAGTATGGTAGAAATAAGTTCAAATATTTCAGTAATTATAATAAATGTAAATGGAGTAAGCCCATAGATCAAAGTAATTTTGGTATTATTTCTTCCTTAAGTGTTTGGAATAATTTATCTATGAAATATCTCAGCCTGAAATTTTCTTTATGGGGGGTTTAAATTATAGATTCAATATCTTTAACAGATTATGAGTATTCATATTTTCTATTTCCCTTTATGTTTACAAAATTTTAAAAGAACATTTCATCTAAGTAGATAATTTTTTTATTGTAAGGTTGTTCATAATATCCTTTTGCATTTTGAACAGCCTTTTTTTTTTTTTTTTATGATAGTCACACACAGAGAGAGAGAGAGAGAGAGAGGCAGAGACACAGGCAGAGGGAGAAGCAGACTCCATGCAGGGAGCCCAATATGGGACTCGATCCAGGGACTCCAGGATCACACCGTGGGCCGAAGGCAGCACTTAAACTGCTGAGCCACCCAAGCATCCTGAATTAACCCAATTAGAATGCATAAATCAATGATTTTTAGTGGATTCACAGTGTTGTACAACCATCACCACAATCCATTTAGAACATTTTCATCTCCCAAAAGAAACCCATATCCATTAGCAGTTTCTCCCCATTTTTCTAAGTCACCCTACTGCCAGCAATAGGCAACCACTAATCTACCTTCTATTTCTATAGATTTGCCCATCTTAGACATTTTATATACACTGAATCATATAATATGTGGTCTTTTGTGACTGGCTTCTTTTATTTCACATGTTTTTTTTCTTTAAAGATTCATTTATTTATTAGAGAGAGAGAGAGAGAGAGAGAGAGCACATGCATGCAAGTAGGGGGAGGGGTAGAGGCAGAGAATCCCCAGGAAAATTCTCCCTTAAGCATAGAGCCCAACTTGGGGCTCAATCCCATGAGCCATTTGATCATGACCTGAACTGAAATGGAAGAGTCAGACACTTAACCAACTAAGCCACACAGATGTCCCTCACATGTTTTCAAGGTGCATCTCTGTTTTCACACATATTTATATATCATTCCCTTTTTTTAAAAAACATTTTTATTTTAATTCCAGCTAGTTAACATACAGTTATATCATTCATTTTTATGGCTGAATAATATTCCATTATATGGCTGTACCACATTTCCCTTACTGGTTTATCAGTTGAAGGAAATTTGGTAGATATTTTAGATATGAATAATGCTTTTATGTAAAAGTTTTTACCAGCTGTCTTCCAGAGCAGCTGCACCATTTTATGTTCTCACCAGCAATGTATGAGGGTTCCAATTTCTTCTCATCTTTGGCAACACTTGTTATTACCTGTCTTTTTTTAGTCATCCTAGTGAATGTGAACTGGTATCTCACTGTGGTTTTGATTTGCTTTTCCCTAATGCTAATGATACTGAGCATCTTTTCATGTGCTAATTGGGCATTTGCTTATCTTTTTTGAAGAAATAACTATTCAGATTCTTTGCCCATATTCTAGTTGAGCTTTATGGTTTTTTACTGATGAGTTATAAGTTTCTTTATATATTCTAGATACATGTCTTCCATCAAGTACATGATCTGCACAATATTTTCTCCCATTTTGTGGGAAATCTTTTCACTTTCTTGATGTCCTTTGAAACCTTTTATCTTTTTAGTGTAAATCTCTATTAAATTAGAGATTTAATAATTTAATCTTTTTATGTGAGCCATATTTAGTTTTATTGTGTTTATTCTAGTTTATTTATGTCCATTTTACCTTTCATGGTTTTCTACTCATTTATTATGATTCATATATTATATCATCTATTCATTTATTATACCAATTTATTCAATATCAAGTACATTGAATTATTATGAATGTATTATTTACATGTTTATTACTTATTATTTATTATTTATTATGCCATTCTTTTTACTATCTTGGATTTAATTTGCTTTTCTTTTCCCAGCTCTAGAAATTGAAGTTTTACATCAATAATTTCCTTCTAAGTATTACTTTGGCTACACTACCATCTTTCGTGATTTCAATTTTTAAAAATATATTAAGCTTGCGCCAAACCGCTGCGCCACCCAGGGATCCCTGAACATATATTCTAATGTTGGGAACAGTACTCTACATAGGTCAGTCAGATTGAATTATTTCATAATGTACAAATCTTTTATATCTTTACCGATTTTTTTGGTTTGATTTTTAATGAGATACTGAGATATGTACATTAAATAATCTTTGGCAATGACTGTGGATTTGTATATTTCTCCATTTTGTTCTGATATTTTGGTTTTATATATTTCAAGTGTTATTGGCCACCTACTAATAGCACTATAAGGTTTTTTTTATCGATTTGAAACTTTTGTCATTATGATGTCTTTCTTCATCTTTAGTAATACTTCTTAAAGTCAAATTTATGTACTGGTAATACAACCACACAAGCATTTGTGGGGAGGTAGTATTTACATGGTGTATCCTTTTAATCCTTTTAAATTAACCTTGCCTTTTTATTTCTTGAGTCCAATCTGAAAATCTTGTCTTTTAATTGGAGCATTTAGTTCATTTACATTTAATAGATGGGTTTAAGTTCACAATCTTACTATAAATTTTATTCATTTTGTTTATTTTTCTATTTGTCTTATCTACTCTTTCTTCCTTTGTTCCTCCTTTCTTTCATTACTTTGCATTAATCACGTGTTTTTATTATTCTGTGTTACCTCTTCTATTAGGTTCTTAATTATACCTGTTTTCTTTTGGTAATTACCCAGAGCAGTGGTTCTCAAACGTTAGTATGCATCAGAATCACCTAGAGGACTGTTCCAACATAGATTTCTGGGCCCTACTTCTAAAGTTTATAATTTAGTAGGTCTGGGGGAGGACTAAGATTGTTACTTCTAAAAAATTCAGAGATGCTTATACTACTACTTTGATAATACTTATACTTTGATAATCATTCCTCTAGATTTCAGTGTGCATCCTTGGCTTATTACAGCCTACGTTAAGCTAGGTTTCTTTTCTTAAAGACTTATTATTTTAGAGAGAGAGAGTATGAACACAAGTTGAGGGAGGGACAGAAGGAGAGAATTCAAGCAGACTCCCAGCTGAGAGCAGAGCTGGATATGGGGCTTGGTCTCATGACCCATGAGATCATGACCTGAGCCAAAACCAAGAGCTGGATGCTCAGCTGACTGGGCCACTCAGGTGTGTCTCTATTATTTTTTTTAAACCGTTGTCCAAAGAACAAAAACCTTACAATGCTTTATGTCCATTTATCTCCTTCCTACAATTCATGCAATTGTTTTTTTTTAACTTACCTCTGCATATAAACTCTACTACGTTTTATTTTTGCTGCTTTGAAATTCAATTTAAAAACCTAATTACATATTTATCTTTTCTACTGCTCTTTTTTCCTGAAGACCCATGTTGCCATTTGAATTAATTTTCCTTTAGTCTAAAGAATTACCTTTAATATTTTTAGTAGTGTGAGTCTGTTGCTGATGAATCTCTTAACTTTTGTCTGAATAAATCTTCATATTACCATTATTCCTAAAGGATATTTTAATTAGGTATAAATTGATAACTTTTTTCTTTTAGCATTTTAAATGTCTTTTTATTCTTTTTGCCTTCCATAATTTCAGTCAGAAAATTAATCATCTGTCTTACTGCTCCCTTATAGAAAGTAGATGTATCTTGTTTTCTCATGCTGCTTTTAAGATTTTCTCTTTGTCTTTCAATGTTTCAACTGTAATATATTTGTGGCTTCCTTTGTATATATCCTTGCTGTGTATTGGGGTTCACTGACCTTTAATGTTGGTACTGATGTGAATCATCAGTTTTAGAAATTTCTTCACTATTATCTCTTCAAATATTGCTTCTATCCCATTCTCTTTCATTCTTATCCTTCTAGGACTCTAATTAAACATACGTCTGATTGTTTACCTATATTCCACATGTCTCTTTTACTCAGTTTTATTCATTGCTTTTTTTTTTTTTTTTTTTTGGTCCCTGTGCCTCATTTTTGGATATTTTCTCTTTATCTGTTCTCATGTGGATTATTTTTTGTTCAGTCTAGGCTATTGAAAAAAAAAAACAACTATCCAGTGAATTATCAATTTTACACCAGTATTTTAAAGCTATATAATGCATATCATTTTTATAGATTCCAAATCTGCTGAAATTATGTATCATTTTATCCAATTTGTCCATCTTTTCCTCTTTTTCCTTGTGCACATGTATACACGTGTGTGTGTGTATATATATGTATATATATACACACACACGTATATAAAATTTTAAAGTCCTTGTCTGCTAATTCTAACATCTGGATCATCTATGAGTCTGCCTTTACTCTCTGCTTTTCTCTCATCACTCATATTTTCCTACATCAGTGTTGTGAGATCAAGCCCCATGTTGGGCTCCGTGCTCAACATGGAGTCTGCTTGAGTTCTCTTTCTCCCTCTGCCCCTCTCCTTCCATGCTCTCTAAAATAAATCTTAAAAATAAATAAATAAATAAAAGAACCAATGAGACTGATAATAATGTTATTTTCCCCAATAAAGTTTCTCCCTCTTTTCTGTTAGATGCATAATTTGAAGGACTGATCATCTCAATCCCATCAGGGATTGAATTAGATCTGGTTTTAGTTTAGACTTAGTTTACCCTTTCTTTGTTCTTTTTCTTTAGGTGTGGTTCACCTGGACTCCTGATTGATAGTGTGGCAGGTCTCTCTCCTTCAGCCCTTAAACACTATGGGAGAATAAGTTCTGCCCTTTAGAGGTTTTAGTTTAGTTCCTTAGCTTCCTACTTCAGGCCACTTCAAAATCTGGCAAATGTCTTGAGAGGGAAACTGGTCAAGTGTTTCATGCTGACTTTCTGTCTCTTGTGGGATTCTGTCTCCTAAGCATTGTGGAGAGACTTTACTCTGCCTTTCCAATCCAGTTTCCTTCTTGAGTGTGGTCTTCTGAAGCTTTTGATTGATAGGTTGGCTTTTCTCTTTGTCCTCATTCCTGAAACTCTGTCCTTCAAAGATTTTGAGCTTAGTCTCCCCACAACATCAAGTTCAATATCTGGCAAAAACTTAAGGGAGAGACCTGTTGTTTGTCTGGTATAGTCTCTCTCTCTAGAAGGAATTTATCTCCTAAGCATCATAAAACTGAAGATTTTATTCTGCCTTTCTGGACCAGGTCTCCAGGCTCTTTTATACTCCAAAATTCAGCATATATCCATGGTATATTCCAGACTTCTTTAGATTCAAATCTGGCATGCCTGCACTTATTTATGGTCTTCAAAAACCCACCTGGCTTCTCTTTGTCTCAGTAGAGTCCCTATGCCAAAAACAGAGTCAATATGACCAGAATTGGTAAATGATCCAAAGACTAAAACAGCCAGGGACTGTCGACTCACCCACAAGAGCTTTTCCCTCTCTGAAATTTAGTTCTTCTAGGCTTTGTTGTGTCCACAACTTTCCAACAACTTTAAACATATGACTTTGTAATTTATCTGTTTCAGTGGGAGCCTGGTCTTTCTACTAAAGTCTACCTAAAATAGAAGTCTCAATACTAACTTGGGGCATACCATATATAATGTATTTTCTACTCTAGTTCATTAAAAACAACTTCTGGTCAGAGCTCACTATTAATCAATGTCAGGATCCATTAATGAATCACAGCTCCCATTCTGAGAAAAGCTGGTCTAACGGGTCTCTGGGAAAACCTAACGTGTCTAGCTGTTTGGAAGAGGAGGCTCATGAAAGGGATATGGATTAAATGAACATCAATCCTCTTAGTATTCCATACTCTTGAAGTATGGAATTCCGCCTGTATTTTTCCTTAAGTCTGACAAAATCAGCTTTTGCATTCATATTAACTTCTCACCAAAAGGCTTGGCAAATTTAATTTTGTTCTACCACTTTAGTCTTTTTTTCAGGCAAAATCAAATTTGTATGATTTATGTTAGTCATTAGTATTATAATTCCATTAACCCAAAGTTCTTATTATTTTGTCCACAAAGAGATGACAATTTCTTTAAAAAAAAATCCATCCTCCAAAGTAGCTCCCTTAAACTTGGCCTTCTTCCCTGTATTATTAGGTCTTTCCCCTAAGTTGTAATAACTACCTCAGTATTTGTTTGTGAAAGGGTTTTCAACTACCAAGGACCAAAAGAAGCATGAATAGAAGCAAAACTGACACATTGCTCTGCTGCATCAGTGTGTATATATCATAATCAGAAAATAAAATAACTTGCACACTGAGAGAAATAAAATAAGCAAACAAAAACAGAGTCACTGTGTCTAGTTCACTTTTCCAAAATAAAAGAATCCTTAAGTTTTGTTTATAAGTACTGACTCATAAAAGCAATTTTATCATCAACTTTTGCAATGTTAATAGCTAAAGATTTGTGATAACCTTTGTAGCTATGACAACCATGTGAGAAAATTTCTATCTTTTCTACCATGAGCAGACTAACTACAAGCTAATAATTTTGGTAATTTTGTGGTTTTTTTTTCCCTTTGTATTCTTTTATCTGGTGAACCAGACCTTTTAAAACTTGGGAGTTTCTTACAAACTTTCCTTGAAAGTAAACTTTTCTTTACTAAATGATTGGTCTCTGAGTATCTCTTTGACAATTCTATAGAGTCTACCAAGATTTGTATTTATCTACCAGAGGTGTATTCACTAGTCAGAGCTTGAGTAAACTACAACTCAAGGACTTTTTGAGGTATAGCTTTTTTCAGTCCTAGGGTGAATCTCCAGTGGAAACAGGGTTTTAATCTAGTTGATTCTATTTCTTCTTATGATTGTTTGGTTTTCATGTCCTAGTTAAGTCTGGTTTTCATGTTGGTTCTGATCTGTACACAACCACTATTTCCCCTTTGGTGGCAGCAATGTTGGTAATACAGTTTTTAATGGTCTGTTTGGTCTTTATGAGGTAACGAATGACAAGGTATTTGATCGTATTTTATGTTTGTCTTGAGGATTCTGTTAGTTCTTGTCACTTGAGATATATCTTTCTTGGCTTCTAGGTTTTCAGACCTTGATTTAGTCAAACCGATAACTGGTTTCACTAGTAGGTTGGAGAGTTGCTCATATCACTCTCTACAAGTACTGATTTATTTGATTGCTGCTTTACCATTGGTGAAACTCTATGTTGTTTTTCATGTTGTGTGCCACTCTGATTCAAATCAAGATAAAAATATTTTGTGCCCACTGGAGTGAAGAGCAGCTATTGGAGATCTTGAGCTGCAACCATAAGCCAAAGAGTTTTTTTGTACTTTGATTACATTTGATCTATCTGTAGCTAATGTTATAAAGCCAAAGCTGTTGGTTCTTTTAGGGTATTTTTAAAAAGCCTTCTTTCCTCCTCAAAAAAGGAAGCCAGAGCTTTTTTATAATAGTCTATTTATTTACAATTATAAACTTTCTCTGAAGCCAACTTTCTCTGTCCCTTGGGACACTATTAGAGATTAATGGGCCATAAAAGCTGTCCTTCAAACACACTACATAGGGATTTCTAATTTCAACAGATAAATTTACCATGAAAGAGAACAAAATATACATGATAAAATAAAATTGGAAATTTTTTTTAGAGACTTAAAAAAAAGGGGGTAGAGACTTTAGGGAAGGTTTTGGTTGAATGGTACATCTATTCGACAAATCTGAATTTGTGATGGAATGAGAATGACTGCTTCCTGACTCACCTAGAGCTTCATGGCCTTTGCAAGATATCCAAAAAGTTCTGGGTGCATAACTTTTACTCTCTCTTCTCTCAAAAGAAAATAGGAATGCGTAAATAAATGAATGAGCCAGGTAAAGATGTGAGAAAGAGCTGGGTGACCAAAAATGAGGTGTTAATGCATCTAAAGTTGTGCTTCCAGCTCAATCTATAATCTGATTGGAAAATAACCACAAAAGTAACCTTGTTTACAAGTCGACAAGGTAAGTAATGAAATGCAAATTGGCAGGAAAGAGAAAAATAGAAAACTTAGTACTTTAAATAAAACTTGAAGAGTTCCTAAATATTTAGTATGAAAAATAGAAAAGTTTAAATAATCATATACCCAATCAAAAAGAAATCTTGGACAAATTAGACTGGTTTAATAATACTGTTTTAAAACAGCTATATGTTTTTTCCTGATTTAATTACAATGTGAATTAAAATAGTATTCCACTCTAACTTATGCAAGACTTTGGTTTGTTAACTTTATACTTTTCTAATTACTAATATTAAATTGAGTTACTCCTTTAATTAATAATCTTTAGATACAAATTATATCTAAGCAACTCATTTGTTGAGAACAAAATAAATAGTCAACAAACATAGTTTTAACATACCCTTGCCTTTTGTTTTTATACATTGTAAATGACCATTACTTAATAGGTTGAAAAGATATATGTGAAAAACTGAGATATGTTGGTATACATGTTCTTTTTTGTTTTTGTTTTAAATATTTATTTATTTATTTATTTAATTAGAGAGAGAGAGAGAGGCAGAGACACAGGCAGAGGGAGAAGCAGGCTCCATGCAGGGAGCCCGACATGGGACTCAATCCTGGGTCTCCAGGATCACACCCTGGGCCTCCAGGATCACACCCTGGGCTGAAGGTGGTGCTAAACCACTAAGCCACTGGGGCTGCCCTACATGTTCTTTTTTGAAAGAAATGTAAAATAATGTTTGTGAATCTGTCAAGAGTTATAAATGCAAAGTAAAATTTTTACTTGTCTATCATGGGAAAAGATTGATTTTGTCTTAAAGTCAAATTGTCTGATTGTGCCAGAATGTGACAGAAAACATTAAAAGCCAAATTTGAGGGATCCCTGGGTGGCGCAGCGGTTTAGCGCCTGCCTTTGGCCCAGGGCATGATCCTGGAGACCCGGGATCGAATCCCATGTCGGGCTCCTGGTGCATGAAGCCTGCTTCTCCCTCTGCCTGTGTCTCTGCCTCTCTCTCTCTCTCTCTCTGTGACTATCATAAATAAATAAAAATGTAAAAAAAATTTAAAAAAAGCCAAATTTGAGGATATACGACAGGTTGTAGAAGGTATGAAGGAAAATGGACTTTGTCCTGGCTTTTAATATCTGCAAATAATGATTTTGAAAGAAGCATAAAAATGTATTAACTTATTTTACAAAGTTAGCTAGATAAAAATGAAATTATTCATAAAATGGAGAAAAAGACTTGTGAATCCTATTCTATAAAATATGGATGGCATCCCTAAAGAGTAAAACTAGAATTTGGATTTTCTTTCTGTTAAATTGACAAATTCATGAGTATATGTTTACTCTGAACAAAAAGCAGTTAAAAGGTATTTAGTGCCCAAACGGCTTTTTCTTATATTTGCCTGAAGTCCTCATGATAAGCTACAGAGCAAACACTGAATCTTTTGGAAGAAAGATGAAAAGAATGAAAGCCTCAGTAAAGACTTTTACTACACTCATAATTGTTGACTCTATAGGGCATAGACTCATGGAAACAGATTTTTCAGTATAAACTTATAACAACATGACAAAAAAGATACTTATCAGACTGCCAAAAGATAGAATCAGGATTTCTAGGATTCTTTAAACCCAGACGCAAATGACTTTGTGAAATTGAGTGCTTCACCCAAAATCAGAAAACAAGAATTAATTATCTAGGACTAAATGAGTTGATTATGGTTAATGCTTTATTTCTAATGGACATACAGGAAAAAATTCCTCTCTTCTTTATTTTGAACTGTCTATTGGCTATACTTACATAAACTGGTAGAAACATTCTTTAAATGGTATTATGTTCCAACTGACCCTTTGGAATTCCAGAAAAAAAATTCTTTGAAAATTCTTAATATAATTTGTCAGTAATATATTGTCAGGGAAATATAAAAATAATGGTTCTGGAGAAAATGGCATATAAATGTGTACCACAAAATGGTAACAATGGTTAAATATTACACAAACACTAAGTTTCCTTACTTCTGGTAGCCAGGTAGCTATTTTGCATAAGTTCAGTAAAAAAATCTGTTCTCCTTCCTACCAAACAGTAATTTAAAAATTGCTGTTGTGTCTGTGGCTGTGCCTTAAATCTAATTAAATTCAGTATGGCAAGCCCATTACTAAACAACAAAGTACAAAAAAATCCACTGAGATGAACTCAATGGCTCTTGGTTCCTGACTTGATGTATGAGCAGTTAAGAGCAGTATCTTACACATAAAGCAATTATAACCTTAAAGACTTTATAAAGCCTCCCAAATTAACCCCTAAATTTTAGTATCACATGTCTCTAGTTTCACTAACTAGATTATAGGAGGGCCTCTGTGCATTAAACAGTATTTTATCACATTCATATAATAAAACTGACCAAGTAAAACAAACTATCACAGTAATGATACCCCATCATAAAATTGCTAGGCAAATTTATGTGGTCAAAGCCATGCTTAAAAGGAAATTTGGAAGCAAAATTTACACCTTAACCAGATGCATACAATGCACATCACATTCCAGAGTCAGAAAATAAAATGAAACAACACTGTACAGTAAAGGGTCAACATAGCATGCCTAAGTTGTGTAAATCTTTCACATTCCAAAAAAAGGTTTGGTCTTTACAGCTCCTAGGAGATGACCTCTAAGCCCTTGGAATATCCTGCCTGATAATGTTTTCATTCACCTAGGGGCCTGAGGGCCTACTGGATAGTCTATACTAACAATGTGACTTATGGTCCACCATGATCTTGGGTCATACAGTACCAGTTTGCCCAGTAGAGGGGATGGGATGGAGACTGAAGGTCAGCCATATTTGTTGATCAGTCTACAGTGAAAAACCTGGACATCACGGCTCAGAGGAGCTTCCTGGCTTGGCAATATTACAAGCGTATCATCACACATCATTGCCAGGAGAATTAAGTGCTGTCTGTATGACTTCACTGGAAGAGGACGACTGGAAGCTCATGCCTGGTGTTTCCTGGACTTTGCCTTATGTCCCTTTTCAGTTGCTTATATAAATCTGCATCCTTTTGCTATATAATAAACTATAACTGTGAGTATAACAGCTTTTCTAAGTTCTCTGTGTCCTTTTAGTGAATCACTGAACAGAAGGGTGATCTTGGGGAATTCCTACAAACACACTTTGAAACCCTAAGATAAAGTAATATCAGTGTCTGGTTCTTGCTCCTCAAGTAAATGAAATCTTGAGTCTTTCCTATAAGTTACTCTCTAATTAAAACAACTATATCCCTGATTTTGGAAATGTTGATGTCTGAAGATATATGATGACCTTTTGGGATGTGGCAATTATGTGAAAAAAGTGCACTAAAGAGACTAAATGCAAACTTGGTGATCTTGATAAGTTTGTAGGTTTGCTTTTTCCTTTAAATGCTTGTCATATTTTTAATTTGTTAAGACTGTTGTTCTGAAGCTTGATTCCCTTGCAGATCTTCTTTGCATATAAACTCTTCTCTTTTCTAATGCTTTAGTCTCTAAGTGGTTTAAGTTTTATTTCAGTAGGTGGTAGTTTGAATCAATAGCATTTTAGCAGACTGGTTAAGAGAAACTCTACTTTTTGTGGAACATCCATAGGAATGTTCAGAAGTGGCTCTGAGAATATGAAACCACATGGAAACATCCTACCCAAATACCTAAGGCACAGCCCTCCATCTGCTTGAGACCTATACTGTAAAAGAACAAAAAGAAAAGTACCTTATCTGAAAATGTAGTTTAGGTGCCCAGCATTTAAATTATACCATAAGAGAGAATCAAGGTATATACTAACTGATATAAATTCTTCCAAGTTTATCAGAAAAGTTACATATATAAAATCATAGAATAAGTCTTTTAAATACCAGCTACTTTTGAGATTAAAGTATTCTGAACTTGAAAATAACTTCTTTTAACTCTGGTACTTAATTTCCCAGCTTTAAATTTGTAGCTTAGTTTATTTTTGGGAAAACAAAGATAATAAAGCTTTTTATGTTGTGTTCAAGCATTTAATAGTTAAGACACTAATAGCACTATTTTCTCATATGTATTACATATTTTAGATTTGGCTATTCTGAAAAGATATTTTTAAGGTAATACACATATTTTTCTTTTGATAGAAATTATAAGCTATAAAGCCATAAATATTCCATGGAATCCTCAGGAGTGTTTCTAAATTTAATTTTAAATGGGTTTCCTGTGTACTAAAATGATTTATGTTTTAAATAACACATTTATAAAGTTAAAAGGACCTACAGTGAAGAGAAGTGAAATACTTTCCAGGTCAGCAAGAAGATTCTGGACAACTGCCCTGTAAACATCAATCTTTTATTTCAGACAAGAAATGATTCACATTCTGTACTGGTTCAGTAATAGATTTTTCTAAGAAATACAAGTCAATGTACAATTAGCTTTAAAGAATACTAGCCAAAAAATGCCTTCTAATGTTTTTTCTGAAGTTATCCTAAAATTTACTTCATCAGGCTAAGTAATATTAGGTCAAGAGTATATTATTTTAGCTATGGCTGGAAAGTCTGGTCACTTTACAATCCTCCTTTCATAAAGACTAAGATTTCTTTATTTAAGCAACTTTAATAATTTGTAGTGGATAAACTTTTACAAGTGGGTAGAATCCCATTATAATGAACATGATTCCAATCTTCACTTCCTTATGGCACTTCTTCCTATGTTCTGACCATAATCGAGAGCTGATATGGCTACAAAGAAATACACTGAGGAGGATATCAAAAGTCACAGAAATGTAACCTCTTAGTGGTACTTTCTTTAATGAAGCTATTTTTCAGGTAAGGTCACTCACTTAAAAGGGTTCTAGCAGGTCTTGTGCTTAGTAAAATGACATGATTTTAAGAAGTGCCACATTGGTAGTATATCAGGTTTTTAATTTTCTTAGTGTTGTTGAATGTTGATGCTCAGGTTTGTCAAGAAGTCTTTGCTCATTTCAGATTCAAGACATGCATACAGTTTTTCTCTCACCAATCTCCTATGTTTATGAATTTTAAAACTGTCTTAAGCACCTGCAGAACAAATTTGTTTCCTAACCATGAGACCCATGCTTGGTTAGATTCCACACAGAGGCAGTGACTAGACAGCAACAATGGATGAGGAATAATGAGGTAATATGTTAAGGGACTCATGTTGAATATATTTATTTGTGCCCACATTAGAAAAGCAACATTTCTCTAACCCAGGCTGGTTAGTGTTTGAAAAGAGTATTCTATAGAGCAGGAAACATAACAGTATTAAAATAGGACTTCTACTTGTGAAATAAATAAAACAGATTTGTAATAGTATTTCTGGGATAAACAGCAGATTGCCATAAGTCATATAGGGGATTTGGGAGTATTCCTATTTTAAACTGGCTATCTCTTTCCTCCATGTCTTTCAAACTCATTCCCTTTAAACATTAATTAAGAGCCAACTTTTTCTTCCTTAAATAACATTTAGGACTACATTTTAAATTATAATCCAGTACTAACAGAGTTTCACAAAAACATTGACTACCTTCTCTATGTGTGATGCACCCTGATATTTTCAAGCTATCATTTAAAAAATGTTCATAGTGATCCACTAAATAGATTTCACAATCCATTAATAGGACATGACCTACAGTTTGAAAAACACTGACTTGATCCAACCAATGAGGAAGCTGAAGTGTGAGGAAATTGAGTGGCTTATATTCATAAGAAAAGTGAGTGGTGACCATTTGCACAATTCTGTGCAAGTTAATAACTGGTTTCTAGAATACAACTTATCTGTAGAAGAATTATTTTTCTCTTTTAGTTTGTCATTATTTCTTAATTTTTTTAAACCTCCTCATTCTCTACTCTCTTCCCATTTTACTTAGGTGTTTCATACCCATTTTTTTCTATTCATGCCTTGGTACATGGTTATGTGAACAACACTTGTTTGAAATTTATGCTAAGTGACCTGATATCTTCCAATCAACAAGAAGTAGGAATCCTAGACCAATACTGTCACTAGGTGAAAAAGCAAATGACAGCTATATACATCAAAAAAGAGAATGAAGAAAAACAAATAGGTCAACTTTATCTATCAACGGATAAGAACAAAAATTTAGTAGACAAATATTTAAGCATCTTCTCTGGGATGGTTATTACCTCTATGTCACCTACTATTTTCTTCCTTCTGTTGTATTTCTATATAGTCTTCTCTTATCAGAGTATAAGCAACTTGAAGAGAGAATCTATGCATAATTTGGCTTTGAATTTCCCATAGCATCTAGCATAGTGTCTTGGAGAGCAGCAAATACTTGATTAGAGAACAGTCAAATAATTGCTGACTGAACAAATCCAACATAGCAATATACAAATAAAGAACCATTTTGGCTCTCTAACCCCTTCTTCTTAACATCATAAAACCAAATAAAGCATCATTCTGAGTGCCTTTTGCCATTACCCACAGATAAACAATAAAATACTGTCATATTTCAACCAGTGATATCCTTGAAAGATGAAATGGCAGCACAACTAAACTGGTGCCTAGTACCTGACCCAATATGCTTACCCTGATGAGACTACCAAAGAAGGCTAACACAGTTTCATGACATGTAATTATCAAATATTTATTGAGAGGGCTTAGGTACTGTGTTAGGTGCTGGGCTACAGTGGTGAGCAAGAAAGGATCTTGCCCTTAGGGAGCTTTCAGTCTATGGGAAAGACAAATGATAACAAGAAAGTGTACTAAGTTCAAAAGTAGGATAAACACCTACAAGAGGTAGTGAAGCCAGATTTAAGGAGAGGGGTATGAAGGGGAGACTTAAAGAGGGCTTTCTAGAGGAAGCAGTAAATTGAGACCTGAAGAATGAGGGAAAACTAGACAAGCAATATCTATGGAGGAAAATCTAGGCAGAGAGTACAATAGATAATGTTACCCTTATTTTTAAAGATTATTCTAGAAAGCTGATTATTTCACAGAATTTATCATTTTTTTTGACAGATAATTTATAATTCCCAACATCCCTTCCCCAACCACATTGGATCCAGTCTTTCAACATTGTAAACTGCTGAACCAGTCATTAACAAGTCTTATATTGTCATAAAACTGCCTTGGAACATAAAGTAACTAGAGATCAATTTGCTTCTGTATTATTTTCTGCTGAAACTGTTAAAGCACAGAGATATACAATAGACCATGCATATATAATAAAAAATACATTTCTTTGGGTTGGGATTATGTGCTAATTTATAATTCTAATAATTACCTATGGTATCTAATAGGATCTTACAGCAAAAGAGAATTCAGTGACTCTATACCAATAAGGAGAGTGCTCCCAAAAATCCCACCAGGAAAAAAAAAAATCGACCTTATTCTTTAAATGATTCACAACTACACTAAAAACAAGCTCCGCCCTAGACAGTATTTTAAAACTTCAAACTCTACAATTTTGTTATGACTAATTCACCTTATATAACAAAATATAAAAAGGAATTAAAGGAGGAAAGTTACATGAAAATAAGTATATAGTTTATGAAGAAAAAGGTTGAAGTGTTGGTAAGATCCATTTAATTACCAAGAAATAAACTTAGTTTTACACTGATTACAGTTAGTATTATTTTTATTTACCCTTACTTCATTTTAATTGCCATGGCACCTATCATGAGGTTTTTTTGTTTTTTTGTTTTCCTTCACGGATGTCATTATGCC
This sequence comes from Canis lupus baileyi, assembly GCF_048164855.1. Taxonomy (NCBI): domain Eukaryota; kingdom Metazoa; phylum Chordata; class Mammalia; order Carnivora; family Canidae; genus Canis; species Canis lupus. The sequence goes on from NC_132844.1 coordinate 6,374,325, forward strand.
ACAGAGAGAGTTGTCTTGTTATACATCTGGGAGTCAGCTTGCACTTATCTAAACTTCACATACAATTAAATGTTCTCAGTATGTACAGCTTTAGCTACAGCTGAATAGAGTTCCAGGAAACCCCATTAGGAGTTCCACTATTTACTCTATACCAATAATGGCATCTGGTACATTTTTGGCCATAGTGAGCACTCCTTCCATTGTGCATAACCAGACTTTTATTACGTTCATTACTTTAGTTTGATTCTCACAACATTGCAGATAAAATTTTAATTTAATTTTTTGATGTCTTATCACAGATTAAGACTACTCCTTTAGAATTAACATTGGATTTTTTAAGTAAAAATGCTATCTAAAAATCTCAAAAACAACTTTTAAGTACACCATCACCATTCATTAGCTCACTATTTTAAGTATCTCCTTTCATCTCATACTGCTGAAAACTGAACATTTCCCTTCAACCCTTCTATCTTCAGCTACAACCTAATAAAAATGGCTAGGTTGCTAATGACCCATACAGGTACAGGTAGTTCAAGATTCCAACTACTATTTCCAGAATTAGAATATTTACAATACCTGCTGTTTTAAGCACTCAAACTTTCTAGTTTCACGGTTTCATCAAAGTTGAGACCTGTCTTGACTAGAAAGTTCCAATTTCATTTATTCAATTTCAGACTAAATAAAAAACCAACCAACCTGATTTTCACTTAAGTGAACAAAATCAATGATATCCTACCGAGTTTCTGCTAGGCAGGGCACAGTTGTGGGGTTGCTACAGCAACTCTTGTACACTGACCACAGATTGCCCCTGTCCAGGAAGGAAATCATTTGCTCCACCCCCTGAGGAGTCAAAGGCTCTGGCAAGCAGCAGTCTGCAAGCAGGACACATTTTTAGTTCAGTAGCTGTGATGGAGCAACAAGAGACAATTCTTTAGTGTCTCTCCATACTAAATATTACCCAACAACCAGTGTTACCCTTCCAATCCAAGTTGCTGTGTATGATTACATAATTTGGCACCATGGTTAAGACCATATTCTTTAACCCCTCTAACTAGAAATCTGAGCTAGGGAATAAGCCAAAACCATTTCCTCCCAGACACATAGGCAAAAGCAAAAGCAAAGCAAAGCAAAACAAAACAAAAATAAAAACAAAAACCCCACCAAACCCAAGTAATACATTTATTACACCAATACATTTTGGTTCTTGTTTTCAGGATTTAACCCATGCCAACTCAGGTTCTCTGACAACTTTTGGTAGAGGAGAGCAGTCAAAAGTTAACATTTATGGAATTTTTACTCAGTGCCAACCAACCCTTCTACTGTGTGCTTTGACATGTTATTTCATTTACTCCTCACAACAACCCTGTGAGTTAGGTAACAACATAATCCCTACTGTACAAATAAGAAATGGAGGCTCTGAAGTTATTTGATTATCTCAGCTACTAAAAGGTAGAGTCACAATTTAAACCCAAGTCTCTTAATTCTGAGGTCTTATGGTTTTTCTCCTACACTACACAGATTTTTCCAAGAAAATTCTCAATTCTTAACCGAAATATTCAAGTGTTCCTAAAGTGACTTTGGTTTTGTTTAGCAATACATTTTTGTAGGTAATGACTTTACTATAGATAGCCACTTTCTTAAGTGCATAGAAAACAAAGGCACAGAAGGATATGGGGCTGCATTATGGTCCTGGTGAGGTTTTTGCTAAGTTAAACTACAGCACTCACATTCTTGAGGAGGAAAGGCAAAGTTGAAAAGCAGGTAAGGTGATGAAAATGAATTTAGATGAAGTGCTCTGTGGAACATCTCTGGGGCTGAAGAAGCTGCAGAGGGAGAGGGAATAAGGGTGGGTGAAGGACACATGCAGTATTTAAACCACAGAGAATCTTTCAGCTCTATAAGTTACTTTCAAGGAAAATTCCAAGTATCCATCTGCCCATTTTCAGTTATTTTCCCACTTTAGGTTTGGAAAGGTCTTCTAACATAATACCTCTTCTCTCAATGAGAATGAATCACAGTTTTCCTTTTCCCTCCCTGGAAGTTCCACAATTACCTCCTTTCTCCTACATACTGTTAGGGAATTTCCTATGTCTTTCCTAGCTCCCCCAGATCTTCCCCTGAAAATTCTTTCATACCTATAGCTTGAGCATTCCCCTCAGCTGGAGATAAATGTATCTCCAATTCTGTCCCTTTGGAATCACTACTTCTTTAAACTGCTACCCTAGCTTCTGAGTTCCTCCCTTCTATTGTGCCTTTTTGGTCAGTCTTCTATTTCTACTTCAGCTGATGATTTCAATTCTTTGGTTGCCTCAAAGAATTTCAGTGAAAGACCAAAAAAGTTCAAAGGAGTCATACTAGTTTCCATAAGTGTCTTAAAAGATAGGTCAACAAGTGTAAATTTACTATAAACATACATATCCAAAGAAATCGATTGATACCACGGATTTAAAAATATAAAAAAGTAAAAATGTATCATATCTCTGAATTTTTACGGATAGGTAATTAAGTGTCCAAGTTCTTTTTCCTAAGTGGGTACTGGAAATTTACATTCTCCATTTATACTGATGATCATATATAATGCGAAGCCTAAAAGTCACCAAAAGTTTTAGTTACAAAGGAATAAGATAAATCACTGGTATTAAAAAGCAGCCCTGGATTTGTAAAAGAAAACAGGAATTGCAGAAAAAGGTTTTTGCACTTGAGTTACTGTCATCTAAAAATTAAGAAATTACAAGTTCCTATTTGTGATTGTCACATAAAAACTTGGGCTAAAGGCCTCTTTAGAGAACTCTTCCATTTCCAAAAAAGAAAAACATTTTATAGCTTTAAAATAAGGTAGGGAGGAAGCACCATGAAAGGTAAAAGACCTTATATCACTGTGTTCATTTTACATTGGTTTTAAGGTTACAAGCCTACTAAATGAAAATGTGGAATGGTACTTGTATCTCAGATTTAACTTAATTTTAAATATCACCAATCCAGTATCATTTCTTAGACTTAGCTTAAGAGGTCTGCAAAGTGAACAATGTGTCTAAAACATGAACAGATTAGGTATTTCAGTCAGTAAGAGAAACAGAAAAGTAGTCATTTATTATTTGTGACTCTTAGGAGGTCTTGGCATTAATTTAAAAATACTACAACTTGACACTTTATAGGGACTAGAAGCATAATTCAAAATTTCATAAAGGTATATTAAATTAAAACCACTTTAGACAATTCAAGATCTCACTGACAGAGTTCGTTTAAGGTGACAGTTTTACTATTGTGTTACTGTTCCCACATGATATCATCTCTTCTCAATTTCATTTGAAGATTATGGACTTGTACTGGATGAAAGTTGCTGTTCTTCTGAAGAGAGTTAGTTAGCAAACATTTCCTGGAACTATTTTTTATGTTCTTTGATCCTTTAAGGTTGTTATCTTCTCGCTGAATACCTGAAGCTTCACTCATCTTTGACTGTTGAACTTTTTGCTGCAGTTTACGGACCTGGAAAGAAAAAAAAAAATCTGACATTTTAGTTAAAAAAGATATTAAAAATATACCCTAAAATAGATGGACTGGATTGATGTTATAAAGGTTACATGAAATTAAAAAGTTCATTAGGTATTTATTTATTGAGTACCTAACACTGTGCTAGTTAGGTAAAAGTATCATGAATTAAACAATCCTTTCTCTCAAAAAGCTTATTGCTTTTATTAGTGAAGGAAAAGCATACACAGGATAACTAGAGAATAATTCAGGCTGGGATAATTCTGAGTAGGACAAAAGGTGTTTATTTGAGAAGGCTAAAGTAGAACAAGATCAATATGGGCTGAGAAGTTCAATGAAAAGCTGTGAGGATGATTTATAAAGGATATGAAATGAGTAAAAACTGGAGGAGGAGAAAAGGGGAAAAAAGGACCCTTCAAGTGGTATTAACAGCAAAGTAAAGATTTGGTGCTAGGAATGAGCACTGAATTTATAAAGTCAAATGTATATATATATTTTTTTTACTTAAAAGTATTTCTGAATTTAAAGTACTACTGAATGCCAGTACAAAAAAAAAAGTGTCATTCGGTAGTATCTGGTAACAGTTGGGTAGACAGGATTAAACAAAATAAAACCTATAACTAGCTGAAATCCATTTCTGCCAAGCCTGGTCCATTACTTACTGTATTTCACTTATGTACAGGCCCAATTTATAGAACTGATCCAGACACTGGCTAAGAATCTGGTATTTGTCCACAGCCATTTTAATTGGAGATTAAATTTATCATGACGAAATGCTTGAAAATTTATACTGCTACAGCTATTATAGAAAATAAATAATATTTTTCAAAATACGATTTATGTGCATTAAAAATATGGCTATTTTTCCACTCCCTTAAAATTTCTCCTATACAATTCTAAGAAAGTGTATTAATTAAATAATCTTCACCCTAACATAATCATATAAAAAAATTGGCTTACTAGAGCCTTAAAAGCCAGTAAAGTGAAAATATTTGCTTCAAAAGTGTCATTTCCTCTTTTTCTCTTTATTGGTCTTAGAAGAATAAAAGCAGTAAAATTCTGAATCCTTTATTACTTTCTTATAAAAGTAGGGAAGGCTTTATTGTGAGGTTAGCATAACACCAATTTATATGAATGTCGATTATTCCACAGATAGCTACGTGATGTGATTTGAAGGTTCCTGGAAAGACTTTCTCTGCCTTCTGCTCCAGCAGGGTAATAGTGCTAATAATCCAACCTATGGAATCAATGTCTTGGGACAAATATTGTAATATTCCTTGATTTTCTGTTAAAATATTAAAATTGTTATGCCATTCTTATAGTTATTAAGAATTCACATGCAAGGAGAGAGTCCCCCTTACTACCACACTATAGCTAGCTAAGCACAGGTCCCCAGGGAATGGAATAGACTATTAATTGTTCTGAGAAAGAAGAAATAGTGGTTTATGTATGAGAAATAGGTTTATGTATGATACTGAAGTAGAGACCTGTCAGCGTAAGGGGCTTCATTAAGGCATTAGGGGTGGGAGAGATAAAGGGAAAGAATGTTTAAAAGGGCAACCAGGAGGGCTGCAAAGCAAATTTAGTTTACCTCAAAATCTTCCCACAGCCATTTATGAATACATAACTACACTTTCTTGTTTCTCTTACTTTACATTATCTTGGAGAGTTATGTAGGAGGCAATGTTATTCCAATGGACAGATGACTCTATAACAGGCTTAAGGGACTCCTGTCATCTTTTCACTAAGCCACACATACAGACCTCAAATTTGAAAGATCATATAGATATATAACACTGACTCCAGATATATTATCTTTTTATTAAAATCTTTTACTAAAGCCTTCTTACATTTTCTTGATGCTTTATCAGTTTGGAAATCTGTTCTCCTTTAATTTCCATTTTCTTGATTAAATGTTCTAGTTCACATTCTAGGTCTTCACAGACTGAACGACTTTCAGTTTCCTTCATTTGATTCAGTAGTTCTTCGTGCTTCCTATGAAAGAAAAGCAAGTATCAACTCTGATATAGCTTATACCATATGCCTTTGATATAATTAAACAATATTCTGTTCAATCATAAATTTTTGTCAGTTAAATATTAATTTTCAAAGATAGTCTCTTTATGTAGAGTTACCTAGTTAAATCTATGGTAAATATAAAAGGCTCTTATGATTTGGGGTTAGATAAATTTAGAAATATCTTAGACTTAGGGTTTTTTTTTTTTAGACTTAGGGTCTTAAAGAACCTAAATTTTCAATGTTCATAGCTAAACGTAATAAAATATTCTGATGTAATAATAGCTAAAAGCATTAAAGGACTCTCTTTAGTTCCAACTTTGGAATTCTTAATATAGTGTGTTTGGGAAGAACGGCAGCTATAAAAATATTTGCCTGAGAAGTCTCTAGATTTGGTGATAGTCCACAGAAAGGAATACTGTCAGGAGAACCAGTTATACCTTCTACAGAGGTCTTAGTTCAACTAGTTGGCTACCCAAATCTCATATTTTCCGGAATTTTTATTGAATATATACTTAAACTTGGGGCTTAAAATATGTATACCACTCAGAATCTTATTTACTATGGATGCTTCAAGACTTATCATTCAGATCAGTCAGAGTTGAAAACAAGGAATTGCTTTCCTACTTGTCTAATGAAATTTCACTTAATTAAAAGGATTATAAAAAAACAAAGGAGAATCTTGCTTTTAAAAGCATTTGTGAAAAAAAAAAATAAAAAAATAAAATAAAAGCATTTGTGAGTTATAATTTAAAGTCACCAGACCGTATTTGTTAGAATAACAGTAGTATTTGCCTATCAGTTCAGATCTTGGGAACACAGAAACTCCTTAGATCAAAAAAATAGTAATTACATATTTAACTAGAAAAGTTAAATACTAACAATAAATACAATGAAAAATTAGTGTCAACTCTGAAGATCAAAATAAATCCAAATCTAAGCAAGGCCTTTAAGAATTCATAAGTGGCATTGTTCTTAAGACAGAGAAAAGATACTATATGGCTTGCTACTTCTGAAAAACAATAAAAATACTTACATATTCATTTGGTCCAGCTCATCCTGCATTGCCATCAAAAGTTCAGACAAATTGTCACCAATAGAAATGGAATGTTTTGAGTCAGAAGGTTCAGCTTTACCCTGGGAAGTTGTTCTAGTAGGCTTGTAGAGACATCGAGGCTCAGTAAGTTTCTGATGGGTATGTGGCCCATAATGTTGTGTTACCTGCAGGAGGCTTTGCACACTTGTATTCACAGAATGGCTGGCACTGGAAGACTTTAGGGGAAAAGAAATAGCTAGGAACAATTTCAAATGACTCATGGCATTTAAATAGCACTTACAACAAAGGAGTGTGTCTGAACAAGTACCTTCATTTTTCCCCCCTCTCACCTTTTTAGCCACAATTGGCAGTGATCCAGACTTTGAATAAATTTGCTGAGGTAGTCGTTCCTTTAAACATCTAGTTTTCTAAATATTGACAAAGGAAAAAAGTAAACAAAAAATTGTTTTAAAAGACTTTTATGATATGAAGAAGTCTCAAAACTCAACAGTAAACATTCTAATAGAAAATAAGCAAAAATATGGATAGACATTTCACTGACGAGGTCATATGGATGGCAATAAACACACAGAAAGATCTGCAAAATCATAGGCCATTAGTAAAATGCAAGTTACAATGATATAGCACTATACAGCTACCAGAATGACCAAAATAAAGAATAGTGACCACGCCAAATGTTGGCAAAGATGTGGAAAAGCCAGACTGCTTATGCATTATTTGTAGGAATACAAAATTATATAGCAACTTTGGAAAATAATTTGAAAGTTTCTTACACTACATTATTGAATTATTGAACACTATATCTGAAACTAATGATGTACTATGTATTGGCTAATTGAATTTAAATAAAAGAAATAAAAAAAAAATAAAGTTTCTTGCAAAACTAAACACGTACTTATCATATGATCCAGCAATTACACTCCTGGACATTTATTCCAGAAAAATGAAAACCTAGGTTTATGCAAAAACCTATACATAAGTGTTCATCACAGCTTTATTTGTAATAGTTAAAAAGTGCAAACAATCCAAATGTCCTTCAATAGGATCCAGTAAATATCAATACATTCTTTCTATTTCTGTGTAGTATTTCACATTATGGATATACTACAGTTTAATCACTGACAGCAAAGCCATCTGGACCAAATAAGTACATAAGTATTTTAATTTTTTTTAAAGATTGTTATTTATTTATTTATGAGAGACACAGAGAGAGAGGCAGAGACACAGGTAGAGGGAGAAGCAGGCTCCACGCAGGGAGCCCGATGTGGGACTCGATCCTGGGCCTCCAGGATCACACCTCGAGCTGAATGAAGGTGGCGCCAAACCGCTGAGCCACTGGGACTGCCCAGTATTTTCATTTTTTATTAGAAGTAGCAAGATATACAGGTATCTTTTTTCTTCTCTGTCTTAAGAAAAATGCCACTTATGAATTCTTAAAGATTCTTAAAGGCCTTGCTTAGATTTGGATTTAGTTTGATCTTCAGAGTTGTCATTGATTTTTCATTGTATTTATTGATAGTATTTAACTTTTCTTTTTTTTTTTTTTTTAAAGATTTTATTTATTTGTTCATGAGAGACCAGAGAGAGAGAGAGAGAGGCAGAGACACAGGCAGAGGGAGAAGCAGGCTCCATGCAGGGAACCTGATGTGGGACTTGATCCCGGGTCTCCAGGATCACACCCTGGGCTGAAGGCAGGCACTAAACCGCTGAGCCACCCAGGCTGCCCAGTATTTAACTTTTCAAATTAAATAGTAATTGCTACTTTTTTGATCTAAGGAGTTTCTGTGTTCCCAAGATCTGAACTGACAGACAAATGCTACTGTCATTCTAACAAATACAGTCTGGTGACCTTAAATTACATAAAATTGCTTCTAGGATCTATTGTGTTGTTATCAAATGTTGTGTCATTTAGTAACTCTTTTATAAAGTATTACAGAATTTATTTCTATGAGTTCAGTTCTAGGGGCAGCTTGAGGGAGGTCCTGATCCCTCTGTGCCTGTGTCTGGCAGAGCATGTGAGATGAAGAGACAATCCTTTCTTGTGCTTGGATAATCAAGAGTTTTGGCTCAGCCTTTGGGCACATACTGAGGTGAGGAGCCAGATAAAAAGCACAGGTTGTGGCACTGAAATGGATTAATAAGGAACTTAGTGATTTGGCCCATGACCCTCTAGCACAATGTTCTCCAAGTCCTGTTGGGGATTATATGTTTCATTAGCAAGTGACAATTATGCAACCTAATGATATCAAAGTGGTGTATTCTTTTTGACAATTCATTTTCCTACAGTCTACTCTTTCAAACCAACTAAGGTTACATTTAAAAGAATTTATCAGCCAAATATTAACAGTAATGTAGCATTTGTCTTAATATTCTAAGATCATGATCTTCTGCTTTAACTATTTCTAAAATTCTTTTATCCATTTTTTCACTGTTATGTGATCCTCTAGTGCCAAAGGTTACATGGGTTTATGAAATAGACAGAGATAAGTATAATAGAGTATCTTGGGAATGGACTCAGAAATATGTCACATGATGCTACTATAAAGTCAGAATTACCTGCATTATAGCTGGAATAAAATTTATTTTTTTTTTATTATTATTATTTTTTTTTAATTTTTATTTATTTATGATAGTCACACAGAGAGAGAGGCAGAGACATAGGCAGAGGGAGAAGCAGGCTCCATGCACCAGGAGCCCGACGTGGGACTCGATCCCGGGTCTCCAGGATCACGCCCTGGGCCAAAGGCAGGCGCTAAACCGCTGCGCCACCCAGGGATCCCTGGAATAAAATTTAAATTACCATTCCTTCCTTTTTTTGATTTTCTTATCCAGCTGCTAGCTGCTCCCTTATCAGGCTTCATATTTTTAGATTTTATTTTTTGTTTATTTTCCTCCATTAATTTACATGCTTATCTGACAAAGACAAGTTCTTCCAGTTTTGGACAATAACTGCTTTTAGAAACTAAAAAGTATTTATAAAAGAAGAGTTGCCTAAGGTTCAGAATTTTTTAAAAAGAATGTATTTATTTATTTATATTTTATTTTATTTCTTTTGAGGGAGACAGGGAGAGAATGTCAAGCAAACTGCATTGAGCATTGAACCTGATGCAGGGCTCAATTCCATGACCCTGAGATCATGACCTGAGGTGAAATGGAGTCCGATGTTCAACCAACTGAGCCACCCAGGCACCCCCCAAGATTCAGAATTTTTTTTTATTTATTTTTTATTTTTTTTTAATTTTATTTATTTATGATAGGCACACAGTGAGAGAGAGAGGCAGAGACACAGGCAGAGGGAGAAGCAGGCTCCATGCACCGGGAGCCCGACGTGGGATTCGATCCCGGGTCTCCAGGATCGCGCCCTGGGCCAAAGGCAGGCAGCAAACCGCTGCGCCACCCAGGAATCCCAAGATTCAGAATTTTTAAAAAAATGGAGCATGTGTATTATGTGGCCAGTGTCTTTACTCTAACTTGGCCATGAAACGAAAACCATTCCTCACTGTTCTAAGATGCCGAAGAATTCATCTGAGGGGAAGGGAGATGGATGCTCAGTTGTCACATCAAAGGAAGTAACATTATTCAAGTATCCATTCTTTTTTAAGCTTTCCACTGAGAGAGATCTGAAGTTACATGATATACTTTATGCTCATGACTGATATGACTGGAAAATTGGTATTAATTTATAGCATCAGCAGAACAGAAACTATGATGTATTTTATACATGTTAATAAAGGAATGATATATTCTTATTCTATACAGACTAGAAACTGGAAGTCAAATACCCTCTGCATTCCAAAACAGGGTCTCAAATATTTTTAAATTTTCATTTAAATTTATATTGTTAGGCGGCTTGGAGCTATTAGTTAATCTACCAATACACTGTTTAATTAGCACTGAATAAATGATGCAAGTTGTCAGTGGACAAGTGATCAACTAATAGCTCTCCTGATAACTTATTTTTCTTGCAATAAAATTGCATAAATAGCAAAAAAGAGTTTGGTACTAGTAAAATGTCTATATTTCTAGAAAAATTGGAATGCTTATTGTTATTTCACAAATATACTGACTGTCATATAGTCCTTTTTGTTTTGGTTGTCAAGTAAAATCAAAACTAGATTTTGTGCTCAATTGCTGATACTTTATTTAACCTAGGTTTTATGGAATTTTCTAACCTCAAACCTAAAACCATCATCACTCAACTTAGGTTTTTTTCTGTATTTTATAGCATTATTGCATGCTTTTTATTATAAATATCTTCAAATTCTTTTTGGAAATGGATAGACATAAATATTAAAAGAGTAAAGAAATAAGCATTAATAAGTAAGAATAAAGTTTCTGCATACCTTCAAAGATTTCTTCTTCTCCTTGGAGCTTTTTGGATTTGCTACTGAAGACATTAAAATTCTATTGATTTCAAGTCCAGTTTGAAGCTACAATATTAAAGACAAAGCTTTATACAGCTAATTTTTTTTTATATAACAAATTTTTAACAAGCTACTTCAAAAACAATATAATAAGAAATTAGGTCTCAGTTTATGAATACAAAAGTGCTTGGGACACCTGGGTGGCTCAGTCAGTTGAATGTCCAGCTCAGGTCATGATTTCAGGTTGTAAGCCTGAGCCCTGTGTCAGGCTCTGTGCTCAGCACTGAGTTTGCTCGAGATTCTTTGCCTCTTCCTCTCCCTCCCCAAACTCATGCTCTCTCTTTCTCTCTCTAAAATAACAAAAATCAAAAATAATAAAATAAAATAAAATAAAATAAAATAAAATAAAATAAAATAACAAAAATCTTTTTTTAAGAAGTACTTCTTAAGGAAGAAAAGAAAACCTCAAATACTATTTTTGTATGTGAAATCTACTAAGTCTGTTGGTAATTGCAACCATTTTGTTTATAAGAGAATGCATTATTTAATACATATATATCAATCAAGCTGAAAACAATCTATATCAGGAATTATTTCATATATATATGTCATAATTTCAAAGGTCTACAAGATCTCTCTTGGCAGTGCATCCAAGTATATAAATATACTGACTGACTTATTGAGAATCTCATTATCATAGTAAAAGGAGACAAAACTAACAGGCTAGGAAGCAGAAATTATAGTCTAAAATATAGGCTGCAGATAATGAAAACAAAGTATAATAAAACATATGTGGTTTAGTGTGACAAATGACATAATTCTCTATTTACTTCAGATGCTTTGTCTTGAAATAGCTTACGCTGATGTTCTTCTTCCTTAAGTTTTTCCTCTAAATGTTTAATCTTGTCCTGCAAAAGAATGAAGAAAACTGGGATTATTTTTATTTTATTTTATTATTTTTTAATAATAAATTTATTTTTTATTGGTGTTCAATTTGCCAACATACAGAATAACACCCAGTGCTCATCCCGTCAAGTGCCCCCCCTCAGTGCCCACCACCCAGTCACCCCCACCCCCCGCCCTCTTCCCCTTCCACCAATCCTAGTTCGTTTCCCAGAGTTAGGAGTCTTCCAAGTTCTGTGTCCCTTTCTGATATTTCCTACCCATTTCTTCTCCCTTCCCCTCTATTCCCTTTCGCTATTATTTATATTCCCCAAATGAATGAGACCATATAATAAAACTGGGATTATTATATAAAAACTAGAGCCAAATAGCCTTTATTCTTTTCCCAAATAGTCTTTGGAGTCTTGATTCTTAATAGTTCAGTAAATTAAAGCAGAAAGTAAGAAAAAGAAATAGCAAAGATGTTATGATTTTTCTTGGTTTTCTTTCTATGCTTCTTTACTTGCTATTACATATAAGAAAAATAAAGGGATTGGGATCCCTGGGTGGCGCAGCGGTTTAGCGCCTGCCTTTGGCCCAGGGCGCGATCCTGGAGACCCGGGATCAAATCCCACGTCGGGCTCCCGGTGCATGGAGCCTGCTTCTCCCTCTGCCCGTGTCTCGGCCTCTCTCTCTCTCTTTCTCTCTCTCTCTCTCTCTGTGACTATCATAAATAAATACAAAAATTAAAAAAAAAAAAGAAAAATAAAGGGAAAGCAAAGACTGTATCTGCAAACATTATTAATTTCTAGCAACAAAATTGTAATGATGAAATTTTGGGGGGTACTAAAGGTCTAGAAAGTCAAATGATCATAGTCTTGGGTCTCAATGTTTCATCCAAAACATAGAAAAATCTTGGGGATCCCTGGGTGGCTCAGCAGTTCAGTGCCTGCCTTTGGCCCAGGGCGTGATCCTGGAATCCTGGGATTGAGTTCTGGGTCAGGCTCCCGACATGGAGCCTGCTTCTCCCTCTGCCTGTGTCTCTGCCTCTCTCTCTCTCTCTTTTTCTCTCTCATGAATAAATAAATAAATAAATATTTCAAAAACAAAACAAAACACAGACAAATCTCAACAAATGTCTACTGTGTGCATATTACTAAGGGTATAGTTGTTGGAGGAGGGAAGGATAGGTAGACATATTAGAAATATAAGATATGGACTACAGCAAAATAAAAAGCTTCTGCAAAGCAAAGGAAACAGTCAATAAAACTAAAAGTCAGACTACAGAATAGGAGAAGATATTTGGAAATGACATATCTGATAATGAGTTAGTACCCAAAATATATAAAGAACTTATGAAACTCAACACTCCAAAAATGAATAATCCAGTTTAAAAATGGATAGAAGACATGAATAAATATTTTTCCAAAGAAGACATCCTGATGGCCAAAAGACACATGAAAAGATCCTCAACATCACTGATCATCAGGGATATACAAATCAAAACTACCATGCGATATCACCTCACACCCGTCAAAATGGCTCAAATCAACAACATAAGAAACAACAGGTGTTGGTGAGGATGTGGAGAAAGGGGAACCCTTGTGCACTGCTGGTGGGAATGCAAACTGGTGCAGCCACTGTGGAAATGAGTATGGAGGTTCCTCAAAAAGTTAAAAATAGAACTACCCTATGATCCATCCAGCAATCACACTACTAGGTATTTTTTTTTAAATTTTTATTTATTTATGATAGTCACAGAGAGAGAGAGAGAGAGAGGCAGAGACATAGGCAGAGGGAGAAGTAGGCTCCATGCACCAGGAGCCCGATGTGGGATTCAATCCCGGGTCTCCAGGATCACACCCTGGGCCAAAGGCAGGCGCTAAACCGCTGCGCCACCCAGGGATCCCACACTACTAGGTATTTACTCAAAGGATACAAAAACAATAATTCAGAAGGATGCATACACCTTGACTTTTTTTTTAATTTAAATTCAATTTGTCAACATATAGTATAACTTCCAGTGCTCATCCCATCAAGTGCCTCCTTAGTGCCTGTCACCCAGTCAGGCCATCTCCCCATCCACCTCCCCTTCCTCAACCCTTTGTTTCTCAGAGTTAGGAGTCTCTCATGGTTTGTCTTCCTCTCTAATGTTTCCCCACTCAGTTTCCTTCCTTTCCCTTAGAGTCCCTTTCACTATTTCTTATATTCTATATATGAGTGAAACCATATGATGACTGTCCTCCAACTGACTTATTTCACTCAGCATAATACCCTCCAGTTCTATCCACATCAAAGCAAATGGTGGGTATTCATTCTTTCTGATGGCTAATATATATGATTATATATATTCCACATCTTTATCCATGCACCTTGACATTTATACCAGCATTATCTACAATAGCCAAACTATGCAAACAACTCAAGTATCCATCAATTGATGAATGGATAAAGAAGAGATGTGTGTGTGTGTATGTATGTGTATCTATATATATTTATATGGACTATTACTTGGCCATAAAAAAGGAATGAAATCTTGCCACTTGCAACAACATGGATGGAATAAAAAAGTTTTAAATACCAAAGGACAAATATACTAAGAGAGAAGATAACTGAGAAAAGGTGGCAATGATTTTCGCAACACAGAAAAGTAGATGGGTGACTTCCAACCTTACTTTGCAAGGCAGAAAGAGCTGAAATTTCACTAGAGAGTATAATGCTAAGTAAAACAAGTCAGTCAGAGAAAGGTAAATACCATTATGATTTCACTCATATATGGAATTCAAGAGACAAAGAGCAAAGGGGAAAAAAGAGAGAAAGACAAATCAAGAAACAGACTCTTAACTGTAGAGAACAAACTGATGGTTACCAGAGGGAGGTGGGGGGTATTCAATAGGTATTGGGGATTAAGGAGTACTTTTGCTGCGATGAGTACTAGGTGATGCATAGAACTGTTGAATCACTATATTGTACACCTGAAACTAATATTACACTGTATGTTTACTAGTTAGAATTTATTTATTTTTTAAAAAGATTTATTTGAGGGAGAGAGAGTGCAGGAGTGGGAGGAGAGGTAGAGAGAGAGAAAGAATTCCAAGCAGACTTCCCACTGAGTGCCAAGATCAGTACAGAGCTTGATGGCACGGCCATGAGATCACGACTTGAGCTGAAACCAAGAGCTGGATGCTTAACTGACTGACCCTGGAGCCCCCTCTAACTGGAATTTAAATAAAAACTTAAAAAAAGAAGAATAATTTTGTGACAAGATATGGTAATGAATATTAAGCAGGCTTAACTGTGGTGATCATTTTGTAAAATATACAAATATCAGAAAATACAAATATCAAATCATTATGTTGTACACCTGAAACTAATATAACATTTTGTATCGATTTTATCTCAATTTTTAAAAAGATGGAAAAAAAAAAAAAGAAGCATAAGATCTGTTCCTTGTTAAGAGCTTATATAATACTTAAGGAAACAGTTAACATACATGAAACAACAAAATAATATAATAAAAAACAATAATACAATTTGACTCAGAACATGTATATACTTATACATGTAAGTATTTCATCTTCTATCCTGGTATGGCTCAGAACATGAGGACAATACTATACAAAGGAAGAGCTCCCTGAGTGTTGGAGAACTCAAGGAAGGCTTCACATAGGAAGCAGGACCTGCAGAAAGTCCTATGAGATGGATAAAATTTGGGTGGAAAAAAAGGAGAGCATTTCAGGATGGGATCAAGGATAGACTTAACTGTAAGTGATGAAAGACAATCTTTTGGATATCCTTTAGGCAAATTATCTGACAAATGAAAATGTTCTGTCATTTTAGAAGGAGCCAACATTACCATTTTACATCAAAGGCAAGCTCATTCATGCCACGACAGAGTACATTAGCTTTTTATCTCCATGGGCAGAAATTCATATCTGGATTACTAAGAGCTGTTAAAAAAAGTTTTACAAATCAGATTTACTGTATATTCATATATAGGGCCAATAATGCTTAACACTAAAGATTTATTCCTGGTATCATCACTTCAAAGAAATAAGTGAAACCTTACCTCAGCAGTTTTCTGAGTTGTTGTAAGTTTAAAACATTCTTTTTCTAAGACATCAAGCTTTTCAAGTTTTGCTTGCAGCTTCATATGATCTTGTTCTTTTTCCCTTTGAAGCTGGGCCTGGAAAGGATAAAAACAAAATCCAAATTTGGCAAGTGATGCCAACGGCTCAAGAATAATACAATTTCTGAGAATTAGAGCATAATAAATCTGTCATAAGAAACACGTATATACATGTATATACTTTAGGTGCTTATGAGTAAAAAACAAGAAAATCAAATACTTTTAAAGAACATAGTATACAACATACATACATATATACATATATACACAAACATAATGTACAAATAAGATGAGCTATATTAGCATAAATGGAATAAATTTTTCGATGCATGTTTATATAACATTTCTACTAAGGAAAACATCATCCGTGAAACCTGCATTAAATAAACTGTTACCTGTATGGTGACCGAAACCACACTTTATCTTATCCTCTAAATATGTTAAATATAACATTCAAAAGCAGCTATCAGAGGAATAAAGCATATAGAGAAACTGGAGAAAAGGAAAGCTATACATATATTTTCACATCTATACACTGTTTTGTAATGGTATTTATCACCACACTAATGCAATGTAGTTAATAATAGGGACAACTGTGAGGGGGCAGGAGGTATATGAGAACTCTCTGTACTATCTGCTCAATTTTAAGCTTAATACTGCTCTAAATGAATAAAGTCTATTAAAAAACAAAAAACTGAAGCAATCAGTAAACAGTCTTGGTGACCTGTGGTCTTACATTCAAATGGTGTTACAGAAGGAGAGAAGAGGGAGGTCAGATAAGAATAATTATTTGAAGGATAATGGCTAAAAAAGTACCAAATTTGACAAAAAATATTAACTGACAGATTCAATATTAATAATAATAAATTTAAAAACCCAAACAGAATACATACAAAGATAACCACATTTAGGCACATCATTTTTTTTTATTTGTGTTCATTGAAGTTCCATTTGCCAACATATAACACCCAGTGCTCATCCCATCAAGTGCCTCCACAGTGCCCATCACCCAGTCAGGCTATCCCTCCACCTACCTCCCCTTCTTCAACCCTTTGTTTCTGAGAGTTAGGAGTCTCTCATGGTTTGTCTTCCTCTCTAATTTTTCCCACTCAGCTCCCCTGCTTTCCCTTATAATCCCTTTCACTATTTCTTATATTCCCCATATGAGTGAAACCATATGATGACTGTCCTCCAATCGACTTACTTCACTCAGCATCATACCCTCCAGTTCCATCCACGTCAAAGCAAATGATGGGTATTTGTCTTTTCTGATGGCTGAGTAATATTCCATTGTATATATAGACCACATCTTTTTTTTTTTTTTCCCCCACATCTTCTTTATCCATTCATCTGTCAAAGGACATCGTGGCTCCTTGCAACGTTTGGCTATTGTGGACATTGCTGCTATGAACATTGGGGTGCAGGTGTCCCAGTGCTTCACTACATCTGTATCTTTGGGATAAATACCCAGTAGTGCAATTGCTGGATTGTAGCGTAGCTCTATTTTTAACTTTTTGAGGAAGCTCTACATGGTTTTCCTGAGTGACTGTACTATTTTGCATTCCCACTAACAGTGCAAGAGGGTTCCTCCTTCTCCACATCCTCTCCAACATTTGTTGTTTACTGGCTTGTTAATTTTCACCATTCTCATTGATGTGAGGGGGTATCTCATCGTGGTTTTGATTTGTATTTCCCTGATGGCAAGCGATGCAGACCATTTTCTCATGTGCTTTTTGGCCATGTGTAGGTCTTCTTTGGAGAATTGTCTGTTCATATCTTCTGCCCATTTCATGATTGGATTTTTGGTTTCCTGGATGTTGAGTTTATTAAGTTCTTTATAGACTTTGGATACCAGCCCTTTACCTGTCATTTGTAGGTTGTCTTTTAGTTTTGTTGACTGTTTCTTTCGTATGCAGAAGCTTTTTATCTTGATTAAGTCCCAATAGTTCATTTTTGCTTTTGTTTCGTCTTCATAGATGTATCCTGCAAGAAGTAACTGTGGCCAAGTTCAAAAAGGTTGTTGCCTGTGTTCTCCTCTAGCAAAAGGATTCTTGCTAGAATCCTTTGTGATGGATTCTTGTCTCACATTTAGATCTTTCAACCATTTTGAGTTTATCTTTGTGTATGATGTATGATGATCTAAGAAAATGGTTTAATTTCATTCTTCTGCACGTAGCTGTCCAATTTCCCCAACACCCATTTATTGAATAGACTGTCCTTCTTCCAGTGGATACTCTTTCCTGCTTTGTCGAATATTAGTTGACCATAGAGTTGAGTGCCCATTTCTGGGTTCTCTATTTTGTTCCATTGACCTATATGTCTGTTTTGTGCCAGTACCATGCTGTCTTGATGATCATAGCTTTGTAATACAGCTTGAAATCCGGAATTGTGATGCCCCCAGCATTGGTTTTCTTTTTCAATATTCCCCTGGCTATTCGGGGTCTTTTCTGACTCCATACAAATCTCAAGATTATTTGTTCCAACTCTGTGAAGAAAGTCCATGGTATTTTGATAGGGATTGCACTGAACATGTAAATTGCCCTGGGTAGCATAGATATTTTTGCAATATTTATTCTTCCAATCGATGAGCATGGAATGTTTTTCCACCTCTTTGTGTCTTCCTCAATTTCTTTCAGAAGTGTTCTGTAGTTTTTAGGGTATAGATCCTTTACCTCTTTGGTTAGGTTTATTCCTAAGTATTTGACAGTTTGGGGTGCAATTTTAAATGAGATTGATTCCTTAATTTCTCTTTCTTCAGTCTCATTGTTAGTGTATAGAAATGCCACTGATTTCTGTGCATTGATTTTGTATCCTGCCACATTGCTGTATGAGTTCTAGCTATCTTGGGGTGGAGTCTTTTGGGTTTTCTATATACAGTATCATGTCACCTAGGCATATCATTATCAAATTGTTGAAAACCAATGATAAAGGGAAAACTTTAAAAGCAGCCTGAGAAATGATGATACATTATACACAGAAGAATGAAGATAAGAATTCTCATTAGAAACCATGAAATCCAGAAGACAACTTTGACCATACCTTTAAAGTGCTGAGAGAAAAAAAGGTTGTCAACTAGAATTTTATATGCAGTGAAAAATCCTTCATCAATAATGGTGAAATACAGACTTTTCCAGAAAAATATATGCTAAGAGAATTCCCAGCATACTTGTAAAGGAAGTACTTGTCCTGAAAATGACACCAGACATAAAATCAAACATACACAAAGAAATAAAAACATTGGAAATGGTAAAAATGTTAATAGATACATATTTCATTTTAAGTTTTCTTCAAAGAATAATTAACCCTCTAAAGCAGAATAGCAATGTATTGTGGGTTTTATAACAAACATAAATAAAATGTATGAAAACTGTAGAGCAAAGGGGGACAAGTAGAAGCATACTTAGTAAGGATTGCATATTATATTGAAATATTTTAATACTAATTCGTGGCAGACTATGGTAAGTTAAGAATACATATTCTATGCTGTACAGCAGCTACTAAAAAGAAGGAGGAGGAGAGAAGTATCAGAGGATGAGGAGAATTCAAGAAAAATTTAAAAGGAAATCACCAGAGAAGTTAGAAAATATTTTTAGCTGAATGATAATGAAAATACAAAATATCAAAATCTGTGGGATGCAGGTAAAGTAGTTTAGAGGGAACTTGATAGCTTTCATTATAAAATACAACATTTAAATGAAAGAATAAAAGTTTTAAAATCAATCATCTAAGCTTCCAACATACAAAGCTAGGGGGGAGAAAAGGAAAGAAACAGGAAAGAAATAATAAAGTGGAAATCAATTAAGAAGGAAATAACAAAAAAAATTAAAAACAAAAATACTGCTTTTTTTAAAAAAAAACAATAAAACTGATAAAAGTGATAGGTAGACTGATAACTTTAAAAAGAGGAAAATATAAATTAGCAATATCAGAAACAAAAGAAGGGACATCTTGAAAGGCACAAAAAGAAACAGAAAATTCAAGTAGCCCTATACCTGTTAAATAAATCGAATTCATAATTTAAAAACAGTCCACAAAGAAAACTACAATCCCAGATAGCTTCTGTCAAATTTGAATTCTATCACATATTTAAGGAAGAAATAATGCTAATCTTAAACAAGATCTTTCAGAAAACCGAAGAAGGAATTGTTCCCAACTAATTTTATGGAAAACAAATAAACAAATCATGGCATATCTGTATAATAAAATTCTATACAGCAATAAAA
Source organism: Canis lupus baileyi (assembly GCF_048164855.1). Lineage (NCBI taxonomy): Eukaryota > Metazoa > Chordata > Mammalia > Carnivora > Canidae > Canis > Canis lupus. The sequence goes on from NC_132844.1 coordinate 6,394,485, forward strand.
ACAACAATAACAACAACAACAAAAACTATTGATATATACAACAACATGGATTAATCTAAAAGACATTATGCTAAACAAGAGAGTACATTTTCTATTATCCTATTATATAAAATTCCAGGACAAACAAAACCTCTAAGGTAAAATAAATCAGAATAGTAGCTGCCTTGTTGGGAGGTGAGGAGAGAACAGAAAATGTCCTGACAGAGATATAAGAGAATTTCTGTTATTTGGTAGGGCTATGGATTATATCAGTTTATTTATCAATAATCACTTAACTTTACACTTAAGATCTGTACATTTCACTGTATGTAAATTATATCTCAAAAAAAAACACTTAAAAACTGTTAAAAATCACTGATCTACAATATTTAGCTAGGACAGGAATTTCTAGGTTATTTTATAAGACGAAATAACCAAACTTTATAAAGTGCTTGCTCTTCTAGTTGTTGTACCCTCACTTATAAAACCCAAAATTATCAGCCTTATACATTTTTTCCAAACTGGTGGATGTGTGCCGTGTTGTGCTGTTAATCTGCATTTTCCTAGTTACTAATAAGAATGAAAATTCTTCTATAAATGTATGACCATCTGTGATTTTTTTCCTATAAAATGCCACTTTATAATTGAGCCCATTTTTCTACTGTTTTGTTACTTATGTCTTGTTTAAGAAATTTTTCTCCACCCCAAGGTCATCAAGATATTGTTCTCTATTTGCTTTTAAAAATTACAAAGTTTTGCTTTTTACATGTAAATCTTTAATCCACCTGGAATTGATTTTTTTGTGTGATGTAAGGTTGGGATCCAATTTCATTTTTTTTACCCCCTCACATAGCTAGCCAATTTTCCCAAAACCATTTACTGAAGTCTATCTTTCCCACTGATCTGCAATGGCACTCTTGCTGTATATTATTTCCATGTAAGTGAGTCTATTTCTGGTATATTTTATTCCTTTATTCTGGTTATCTATCCACATAAATATGTTAATTTTGATAGCATTACAATTTGTTTCAAGATGTAGTAGAGCAAGATTTCACCTTATTTTTCAGAATAGTTTTGTTGTTCTTGGAGCTTTGCTTTTCCATATGAATTTTGGAGTCAATTTTTATAGTTTCTTGAAAAGTCTATTAAGCACTTGACCCATTAAAATCCAGTATCTATCGGGTTGCCTGGGTGGCTCAGCGGTTGAGATCTGCCTTCGGCTCGGGTTGTGATCCTGGGATCTGGGATCGAGTCCTGCATTGAGCTCCCTGCATGGAGCCTGCTTCTTCCTCTACTTGTGTCTTTCATGAATAAAAATAAATCTTTAAAAAAAATAAAATCCAGTGTTGATACTGTTATATATATACACACATCATTTTCATTGCTTTTATTTCTTTCCTGCATCTATGACCTTCCATCTAAAATAGTTTTCCTTTTGTCTGAAAAATGTCCTTTAATGTTTCCTTTAGAATGGATCTCTTGGTAATAAATGATCTCAGTATTTGTTACTCTTTAAATGTCCTTATTTCATCTTTCTTTCTTTCTTTCTTTTTTAAATAAAGATTTTATTTATTTATTTGAGAGAGAGAGAGAGAGCACACCCACGAGAGAGCAGGAGTTGGGTGGGAGGTGCAGAGGGAGAAGGAGAAGCAGACTACCTGCTGAACAGGGAGCCCAACATCAGGCTCAATCCCAGGACCATGGGATCATGACCTGAGCTAAAGGCAGACACAACCGACTGAGCCACCCAGGTGCTCCTCATCTTTATTTCTAAAGGATGTTCTCTCCAGGTTTAGGATTTTAGATTGGCAGGTATTTTCTTTTAATACTTAACTATATCAGCCCATTGTCTTCTGAATTAAGTACTTTCAGTTAAGAAGTCAGCTGTCACTTTAATTGTTGTCCCTTTGAAGGTAATCTTTCCTCCCAGTAGCTTTTAAGATTTTATGCTTGTCTTATTATTTATTCTGAGGTGTCTAGGTATATATTTCTTTTTATTTATCCTGATTTAGTTTTATAGGTTTTATAGAATTGGTTTTTTTGAATCTGTGGTGCGATTTTTTAAATCCATTTTTAAAAATTCTCAGTCGCTATCTCTTCAAATGTTGCGTCTGTCCCATTCTCTCTCCTTTCCTATCAGAACTCCAAAGACTTAAGTTTGACTTTCTCACTCTAGCTTATGCCTCTTGCTCTCTCTTCTAAATTTACTCTCATTTTGCCTCTTGGTGAGCAGGATGATTTTGCCCTCTAGTTCACTAATTATCTCTTCCAGTCTACTGTTAGAGTCATCTATTCAGTTCTAAATTTCAGATACTATATTTTTCAGTTCCATAATTTTTATTTGATTCTTTCTCAAATCCGTTTTGCCATTTTATGGTTTCCAATGCTTTCCTGAAAATGCCAATCTTGTTTTTTATCTCCTTGATTATAAAAAGTATAATTGTTTTATTTTACTTTTAAAGATTTTATTTATTGATTGATTTGAAAAAAAAGAGTGGGAGGAGGGGTGGGGGGAGAGGGAGAGACTCTATGCTCAGCTTGAAGCCCCATGCAGGAATTAATCTCATGACACTGAGATCATGATTTGAGCTGAAACCAAGAGTCAGACACTTAACTGACTGAGCCACCTGGGTGCCCAAGAATAATTGTGTCTTTCAGAGCCAGCACCCAGTTGGAACTAACTTGTAAGTGGTTACATAGTCTGTTATAAATGCTATTTCTTTTCATAGTGTCTTCTTCAAGTAAAATTTATTTAAATCCTAGCCAATATAGAGCATAACATTAGTTTCAGGAGCACAATAGTGATTGCCAAACAGTTCCACGTATCACCTGGTACTCATCACAACAAATGTACTCCTTTATCCCCAAAACCTATTTTATCTATCCCCCCACCTACCTCCCTTCTGGTAACCATCAATTTGCTCTCTATAGTGTCTGTTTCTTGATTCTGTCTCTCTCTCTTTTCCCTTTTTGTCTCTTAAATTCCATATATGAGTGAAATCATATAGTATTTGTCTTTCTTTGACCAGCTTATTTCACTTGCATTATACTCTCTAGTTCATCCATATCATTGCAAATGTCAAGATTTCATTCTTTTTCATGGCCAAGTAATGGTCCATTGTGTGTGTGTGTATGTGTGTGGGTATACATACACACATATCTTTATCTATGAGTTGATGGGCAGTTGAGCCGTTTCCATAGTTTGGCTATTGTAGATAATGCTGCTATAAACGTTAAGGTGCACGTACCCCCTTAAATCACCATTCTTGTATCCTTTGGGTAAATACCTAGTAGTGTGATTGCTGGATCATAGGGTAGTTCTATTTTTAACTTTTTGAGTAACCTCCATACTCATTTCCACAGTAGCTGCACCAGTTTGCATTCCCACCAACAGTACATAAGGGTTCCCCTTTTTCCACATCCTCCCCAACACCTGTTTCTTATGTTTTTGATTTTATCCATTTTGACAGGTGTGAGTTGAATATCTCATTGTAATTCTGATTTGTATTTCCCTGATGATCAGTGATGTTGAGGATCTTTTCATGTGTTTTGGCCATCAGGATGTCTTCTTTGGAAAAATATTTATTCATGTCTTCTACCCATTTTTAATTGGATTATTCTTTTTTTGGAGTGTTGAGTTTCATAAGTTATTTATATATTTTGGTTACTAAACCTTTATCAGATATGTCATTTGCATGGCACCTAAGTGACTCAGTAGGTTAAGTGTCTGCTTTCCGCTTGGGTCATGATCCTGGGGTCCTTGGATTGAGCCCTACATTGGGCTCCTTGCTCAGTGGGAAGCCTGCTTCTCCCTCTGCCTTTGCCACTCCCCCTGCTTCTGTTCTCTCTTGCTCACTCTCTCTCTCAAATAAATATGTAAAATCTTTAAAAAAAATATGTCATTTGCAAATATCTTCTCCCATTCTGCCAGTTGCCTTTTAGTTTCGTTGACGGTTTCCTTTGCTATGCAAAGCTTTTTATTTTGATGAAGTCCCAATAGTTTATTCTTACTTTTGTCTCCATTGCCTCAGGAGACATATCTAGAAAGAAGTTGCTACAGTCAATGTCAAAGGGGTTACTGCCAATGTTCTCCTCTAGGATTTTAATGGTTTGTCTCACATGTAGGTCTTTAATCTATTTTGCATTAATTTTTGTGTTTGGTGTAAGAAAGTGGTCCAGTTTCATTGTTTTGCATGTTGCTGTCCAGTTTTCCCAACACCATTTGGTGAAGACACTGTTTTTTTTCCATTGGATATTCTTTCCTGCTTTGTCGAAGATTAATTAACCATACAGCTGTGGGTTCATTTCTGGGTTTGCTACTTTGTTCCATTGATCTATGTGTCCATTTTTGTGTCAGTGCCAACTGTTTTGATCACTATAGCTTTGTAATGTAACTTGAAGTACAGAATTAGGATGCCTCCAGCTTTGCTTTTCTTTTTCAAGATTGCTTTGTTATTCAGGTGTCTTTTGCAGTTCCATACACATTGTGGGATTGTTTATTCTAGCTCTGTGAAAAATGCTGTTGGTATTCTGTTAGTGTGTACATTAAATGTGTAGATTGCTTTGGGTAGTATAGGCATTTTAACATTTTTTCTTACAATGAACATGGGATGTCCTTCCATTTCTTTGTGTCTTCTTCAATTTCTTTCATCAGTGTTCCAGCAAGGTAGAAGTCAAACTTTCCCTAAATACAGATGACACAACATTCTATACAGAAAACCCAAAAATGCCACCAAAAAACTGCTAGAACTGATTAATGAATTCAGTGAAGTTGTAGGATACATAACCAATGTACAGAAATCTGTTGCATTTCTTTGTCTTTTAAATTTTTTTTATTTGAGTAGGCTCCTTGTCCAATGTGAGCCCCATGTGAGGCTTGAACTCAGAACTCTGAAATCAAGACCTGACCTTTGAGATCAAAGTTGGACCTTCAACCAACTGAGCCACTCAGGTGCCCTGTTATATTTCTATACACCAATAATGAAGCAGTGGCAGAAAGAGAAATTAAACTATCAATCCCATTTACCATTGCACCAAAAACAGTAAGATACCTAGGAATAAACCTAACCAAACAGGTGAAAGAACTGTACTCTGAAAACCATAAAACACTAAAGAAAGTAACTTTTGTAGTAGCTTAACTCCTTCTGCCTGGTTATGTCTGATTGAAAGTTTCTCACTGTATCAAAGAAATGTTTGTAGAAATAATTTGAGGTCCCCAGGAACATTAGCTGTTCAGGATCACTTCAATCCAATTTTAGGGACTAAGATTTTCTGGGTTACTCTGATAGAGTTGTAATTTGGGTTGTTTTCCTTCTTGATCACCTTTACAAAGCAGTCAGAGCACAAGAGATTTATCAGGGTTCCTATTCTTGGTAGACCCTGGAATCTACTGTTAGTTTCTTAAGCCCTATAAACTTTTAAAAGCATTATTTAGGGGTACCTGGGTGGCTCAGTTGGTTAAGCATCTGCTTTTGGCTCAGGTCATGATCCCAGGGTCCTGGGATTGAGTCTACATTGGGCTCCCTGCTCAGTGGGAAGTCTGTTTCTCCTCATCTCTCTGCCCCTCCCCCTATTATATGCACGTATGTGCATGCATATGCTCTCTGCTATCTTTCTCTTTCCAATAAATAAATAAAATCTTTTAAAACAAGCATGATTTAGCTTCTCAATGGACTCTTCTGGAATCAGAAATTCCCTAAGAAGATGGGGCCTGAAACCAACCTCTCTGAAGGTCAATCTCTTTGGATTTAAATACACACATAGATTTTGAATTGGTGATTTTCATCACTTCGTTAATTCTCCAATGCCTTTATATATTTTTCCCTTTTCTTCCTTTCTTTCTCCCTCCCTGTGTCCTTTCCTTCCTTCCTCTTTGATACCTTGCCTAGTTTTCTTGTTTTTCTCTACAGAAAGCTTGGTCCAAATGACGTAGTCTGCTTCACTGTAAGTGGAAATCTCCTCAATACAACTTCCTATCCTACTTAAGATTATAATACAATTTTCCCATGACATTAAATATTCTTCAAAATAATATTAAATTATATTCCTATAGAAAATATGTTTACCTGTTGTTCTAGGATCATATTCTTCTCTCGCTCTACATTGAGAACCATTCTCTTTGTATATTCTAGTTGCTTCTCTAGAAGAGTACAGCGAGACTGGGCTGAGCTTAACTGTATAGTAATATCTGTGAAAAAGCAAAAGTAATAATGTGTTATCACATAAATCAGAGATTTGGTTATCACAAGAAATACATTATATAAATCCAATCAAGAACTAAAAGTTTAAGGATTCTTTAGTTCTTTTTTTTTTTTTTTAAGATTTATTTATTTTATTCAGCGTGAGAGAGAGACTGAGAGGCAGAGACACAGGCAGAGGGAGAAGCAGGCTCCATGCAGGGAGCCCGACATAGGACTCAATCCCAGATCCCCAGGATCACACCCCAGGCTGCAGGCGGCGCCAAACCGCTGCACCACTGGGGCTGCCCGGATTCTTTAGTTCTAAGTACTGACTCTGTAAGAGCTGTGGACATACATTTTGTGAATATCTCATTAACTGAATATAACTAGTTTAACATTGTCTTCCCCTAAAGACTCAAAGAGCAAACTTCTGCTTTCAGTGAGATTCAGTGACTTGTGGAGTGATAAAAGTCCTGGCTATTCTTGGGAAATGACATCATCTGGAAAAATAGAGGACCTAAAGTCTCTTTCCTATCAATATATTTTTCTCTTTCAGGAAACTCAGGTATATGCATTCTTCCATTCCCATTTCCTCTGCTCCTGACTATTGACAGCATAATTTCCTAAGCTGTAAGCAACCTCTTTCTAATCCTTTAACTTTTTACTTTCCTTAGTTCTTTCTTTCACTTTTGTCCATTTATCTCAGAAAAAATTTTTCTCATTTCTTCACTCTATTTATAAGTTGAAACACAAACTTGAACCTTATTTATCAGGATGAATGTAGTAAAAGGAAAAAGAAAGCCATATATTATGAAGTAAAAATTATATAAAGAACTTACGTTCTAAATCTCTAAAACTTATGTCCAGATGTCCTTTTTGTAAATTCTACAGAAACCTCTACTTACTATTTCCTCTAATTAATCTTTCAAGTTAATCAAAGTTTTTATTTATTTTTATGGTTTCTGTATTTAATTACTAGTGTTGCTTTATATTTTCAAATTTTAAAAACCAATGTTGACTGAAAATATAAAGTATTTCAATTATATTATGGGTAAAACTAGATTTTGTTGGTATTCTGAAAATATTCTAATTTCTAAACACAATTTGTCTAAAAACTTAATTTTTCTTTTAATCTCAAGAATTTACAAACTGGAATAAAATGTAATAGAAGTAAGCTCAAAATGATATCCATTTAATGCAAATATCAAATTATCTGTGAAAAAGGCCTCAAGGTTTGAATATATATAAGAATAAAGAATTTGAGTAAATCTTAGACTGGGCTTATTATTTTCAAGTTGTAAACTCTGATAACTCCTTGTTTGTGAGAGCTATGAGATTTCCTCACCCTTTTTCTGCTTTATCAGTTCCTGGTGTGCCAAATTTCTCTCATTTGTTTCTTTCTCCAAGGCCTTTTTATATTCTGCTGCTTCTCTGGAGAGAATGTTTAGGTTATCTTCAGCTTGTGTTCTCTCCAATTCTAAACGATGAATCTTTTCCTGAAGAGTTTTTAAGGCTAACATAAGAGCTGTTGAAAAAAAATTTGCTTGTTACTTCAGTGAAAATTTGTGAACACTTAGTACACTTATTGCTTATTAGTAGCAATAAAAGTGAACACTATATTTTTGTTAGTGAGCCAGAAAAACATATAAGCAATATATATCCCCCCTCCCCAAATCACTAAAACTCTACAGAGGGACAAACTTTTCCAACATATCCTCCAAAAACAGTATATTTATGATTATATTTAGTTATTTTCTAGATTTGAGACAACTAATAATCAAAATTTAATTCAATAAAATAACTATCTTCAAATAATGTACAGCCTAGGAGTCATAAGAATCTGAGTATGGATAAAGAAAATGAAGATATAGTATCACTCATTGACAAGGAAATTTAGGTTTAATGTTAAAGCTGTTTTTCAGTTCTTGATATTTTTAGTTTTAGTTAAATCACAAACACTTATTGTTTCTTTGTCTAAGATATAGTACTAATAATCAGAACATATGTGTTACAATACAACTTCTTCCACCAGAAAAAAAAAAAATTATAACCTAGTGATTTAACTCATGTCAGGCTTGAAAGATTTTAAGTGGTATATACATACTACTGTGATTTTGATTTAGCTATATTAATATCATCATGATTCAGGTAAGTTCAGAGTTATAAAATTTTCAAATAACACTTTCTATTCAGTTATAACTTCAAACCAGAAAACTAGAGAGGAATGGAATATAAGTAAATGTTATAGGTTAATTTTCCTATGCCAGCATACCTTGCTTTATTGTGCTTCACTTTGTTGCACTTCACAGATAACATTTTTTATAAATTGAAGGTTTGCGGCAATCCTACGCTGAGTAAATTTACTAGCACCATTTTCCCAAAAGCATTTGCTTATTTCATGTTTCTGGGTCACATTCTGGTAATTCTTGCAATATTTCAAACTTTTCATTATTAATATATTTGCTTAGGAGATCTGTGATCAGTGATTATGACTCACTGAAAACTCAGATGATCTTAATATTTTTAGCAATAAAGTATTTTTTAGTTATGATATGTAGCGCATTGTTTTTTTTTTTTTTGAGAGACAATGCTATTGCACAATTAATGGTCTACAGTATAGTCCAAATGTAACTTTTTTATGCATTGGGAAACCAAAAAATTCATTTGTCTCAGTTTCTTGTGATATATATTCATTTTATTGTGCTGGTCTGGAACCGAATCCACAGTACCTCCAAGGTATGCCTGGAGTATTATATCCAATTAGAAATAGGTTTGCTAGAGATTACTATTTGGTTCTTTTTTTTTTTTACAAATGAGATAAAGAAATTATATTTATTGCTCTTTAGATACGCAATACCTGGTTTGCTGATTTGGAATATTTCTTGTGAATTTTTTACTTCACAAAGCAAGTCTATTTATTAGTGCTAACCATTATTACAGAATATTAAAAAACAATGTGATAACCAGCATCTTAGAAGGTAATTTGTATGACATAGGTATGCCTGAAGTTATAAATGTTTTCCTAATTTAATTCTGAGATCCTCCTAAATTTATGTTTTCAACACTACAATACTTGTATTTTGTAGTTACTCCAATGTACTAGCTTCCCAAGGAATTTTCAAGGGTAATTTTGGAAACAGGCAATTTCTGAATTTAATCCTTGAATAAGATACAACTTTACTTAATTCACTAGTATTTTAATCATATAGTTTAGAAGGATTCCAAATCTGACTTTTTAGGTCAAAGAGTATTTTCCTATTTTCTCATGATATTTTAGGATAAATTTGTAATATGTGTCTAGTTGGTTAATTTTCATCTTTTTAAAAAAAGATTTTATTTACTTATTTCACAGAGAGAGAGAGGGAGAGCATGAGCAGAGGGCAGAGGGGAGGGGCACAAGGAGAGGGAGAAGTAGACTCCCCACTGAGCAGGGAGCCCAATGTGGGGCTTGATCCCAGGACCCTGGGACCATGACTTGACGGAAGGCAGATGCTTAACAGATTGAGCTACCCAGATGCCCCTGGTTAATCCTCATCTCATAGCTCAAGAAGCCAAAATAAAAAATGTTAAACAACTTATCCATGGTTATAGAAACTTTAATCAACATCGTCAAAACTAATAGTTTTTTTAAACTAATAGTTTTATTAAGATTAAACACACAATCATATTATTTTTTACATACAAACATAGTTTTATATAACATATTTCATATCATTCTAATTCTAAATATTATTTTATATTAGACTTACCTTGGCTATTTGGACTATGAAGAATTTTAGGAGAGGTACCTTCGAAGTTTGCATAGTGGGGAGTCTGAGAGGATTCATTATTCTGGGTAAATGATGGAAAAAACACTCTTTCTGGAGGTTTAAGATAGCTTCCGACTATACTATGCATTAATTCAGAATCCATTATCTGTAGAGAATAAAGGACTTATGTAGTATGGTATCATTCTTTCATATTTAAATGACAAAAATATTAGACAAAAATTCAAGTGAAACAACATAAATACATATCATATACTGTGAAGTTGTTTCTTTATGAAATTAATCATCACAAATTCAACTATAATAACTCAACAATACAAGGAAGAAAAATGACTATTTACTATATAAATAGTATGGACAATTCTGCTGATTTTCAGTGAACACATGCTCTGGAGTGAGCACTAATTATATGGGTGGTGTGAATTTACTGGTTTCTCAGTTGATCATAAATTCATATACCTCTCCTCATCTAAGTATCTCTCTACAAACAGTATAACTCTAGGGTTCTTAGGGAAAATATAAATTTTAAAAGACAACATAGCTTTGAAACACAGGCCACCTATATAATCCAATCCTCGAAGACTGATTTTTTTTTTTTTTAAATTTTTATGATAGTCACACAGAGAGAGAGAGAGAGAGGCAGAGACACAGGCAGAGGGAGAAGCAGGCTCCATGCACCGAGAGCCCGATGTGGGATTCGATCCCGGGTCTCCAGGATCGCGCCCTGGGCCAAAGGCAGGCGCCAAACCGCTGTGCCACCCAGGGATCCCCAAGACTGATTGTTGAACTCCAATGTACTGTCTTCCTAAGGAATTTTCAAGAGTAATTTTGGATATGTCAGTCTCTGAGTGGTTGTGGAACCTAATGCAGGGCTCAAACTCATGATCATGAAATCAAGACCTGAGCCAAGATCAAGAGTTGGACACTTAAACAACTGAGCCACCCAGGTGCCCCAGTGCACCAGCATTCTAATCATAGTTTAGAATAGTTCTAAATCTGAAGAACCTGAAACAGCTTTATTTTGGCATTCTGGGAGGTTTTATTTAATTTTAATTTTTTATTTTTTAGGAGAGTTTTAGCAGATAATTTTTTGTCTAACTTTCCCCAAATCATTTATTTTTCTTTCTGTAATTTAAATACTTTAGAAAAGGAGTCCCTTGGTGGCTTAGTTGGTTAAGTGTCCAACTCTTGATCTCAGCTCAGATCGTGATCTCAGGGTTGTGAGATTGAGCTCTGCGGATGGGCTCTGCACTAAGCTTGGGGTCTTGTTTGAGATTCTCTCTCTCCCTCTCTCTCTCTGCCCCTGCTCCCCTCTCTCCCTCCCTTAAAAAATGAAATAAAAATAAATTGAATATATTAGAAATGTATTCTACTTAAAGATTCTAATCAATGTTAATTAAATTCATAACCACATTGGAAGAAACAGTAATAATTGTTCACACAAAAAACAATTCTTTAAAATGTGAATTTAGGGGTGCCTAGGTGGCTCAGTCACTTAAGCATCTGGCTCTTAATTTTAGCTCAGGCCATGATCTCAGGATCATGAGATCAAGCCCTGTGGTGGGCTCTGTGCTCAGCATGAAGTCTGCTAGTCCCTTTCCTTCCCCCTCTGCTCCTCCCCTGTTGGGACAGGTTCTCTTTCTCTAAAATAAATAAAATCTTTAAAATGTAAATTTAGAATTCCATTATATAATTAGCCTATTTTAGTTTTTGAGAACTGCACATTTTCAGTGATTTTACTACCTTCCCAGTTCATAAGGCAAAGAAAGACATTTCCCATGACTGTATTTCCTGGGAGGGTACAGAATATACTTCATTCAGTAGGCTTTCCTACTTTAGCCACTGCCATGATTGGCTGTCTTGAGGATGTTCTGATTTGTCTATTTTGCAAGTTATATAACCTATGGGCACCTGAGTAGTTCAGTCAGTTGGGCATCCTGCTCTTGATTTCGGCTCAAGTCATGATCTCAGGGTCATGGGATCAAGCCCTGTGTTGAGCTCTAAGCTCAGCAGGGAGTCTGCTTGAGATTCTCTGCCCTCACCCTCCCCTCTTTGCCCCTCCCTCCCATTCACACACACATACTCTCTCTAAAATAAAAATAAATAAATCTTAAAAAAATAAAAATAAAAGTTAAATAGTCTAGGAAGTGTTGCTAGAATATTTGATGCTCTTTGCTCTTGAGAAGCAATCATTTTTTGCTATTGTTATTCGTACCATCTACCATTTACTAACCAGGTCTCCATCCCTCCAGGTTTTTGCTGCTCAGATACTGGCTGCTCCCCATGGGAGACTGCATCTATCTAAGTTGCTGTTTCCTCGAAAAACAAGAGAACAAAGTTAGTCACAGCTGGCTCACAATGAAGCAGAGGTAGGATCCCAAAGTACAGAGGTTCTGAACAGGGATGTACATCTTCATAAAGAGGTATGTGGCTGAAGCTGGAATTACTCAAGATATCTCAGTTTTCGGCTCCTGGTGAGTTTCTCCAATAATAAGAAGAGTGAAATTTTGCCATTGGTCACTATACCCTGAGGTCCTCGGGAGGATTCTGCTTCCTTTTTACCAAATATAATATTTGTTTTACAAACTGGATTTTGCACCAGTTAAAAAATAAATTCAAATTTGAGGTTTTTAATGTAAATGAAATGACTACTTAGAAGATAATATGCCAATAAGTTAAAAATTAGACTAAAGTTTATTTAAATGTGTAAAAACATCTTAAAGTGGGCATAGGCAGAATAACAATCCACTGGTGGGTGAAGAAAAAGAAAGGAAGCAGTAAAGAAATGAGAGAAGACATGCTATGATGCTCAGAGGACGTCACTGTAATAAAGGTCCCAGTTTAACCCTTGCAATCTAGTCCTTTGTTATAAACAAGTGCCTAAGACCACTAGAAGTTTATTTACATAAAGAACTTTGGCATTCTAGGAGAAAATCTCACTCTGAAGATGGAAGAAGTATAGAAAGCTTGACCCAAAGTCAAAGCCTTACTTGATGGAGGAAAGGAGATGACCACCGTGGTGGTCATTCTTATTCATCCCTGATCCAGTCCCACGGACCCACATGTTGGTGTTAGGAAGGGAGAGGACTGTAAATAAAAACTGAGAAATATTTCACCAATATTTCTATAAAAGATTGGGGCATTAACTGTCCTGCCTTGTATGGAATGCTATATTCCAATAAAGAGGAAATTTGCTAGAGACCACTAACAGTTTTGGCATTTTGAGGTCTCTGTGCATTGTTCATACTGTTCAGCAAGAGAGAGAGAGCAGCTGAAAGGAATATATTCATGGGCATGTATGACAGAAATTTCTAGAGAAAAAAAATTCTGAAAATAAAGAGAGCTGCCTAAGCCCCAACCTCCAAGGATTCTGACATGTCTGGTACGGAGCCTAGCTGTAGATCATTAAAAAGACCTCAGGAAATCTTGTGGAGTATTTCAGAGGATTTGCAAGTGGGGCAAAAGGCTGTGAAATGTGGGCCTCATTTGCATCAATAATCTGGTAAAGTGTAGGGAAACTCAAGTTATAACTAGAACCATTAATGACAGCTTGTATACAACCAGGGAAATTACCCATTTTCTCTATGGTATATAAAATTAAGATACCTTCATGGGCTACAACTAAGGAGCCACTGCATAAAGAATTACCACCCCCCCCCAAAAAAAAACTGTGCTAGACACAAATACTGTACTGCAAAGCCTTTTAACTCATTCTTTAAGAAGCAATTGTTCCAAAATGGTCCTTTTTAACAACCAGCATCTATTCCTGCTAGTGGCTGAATATGCCATCATTTCTGCATAAACCTATAGGACTACTAGAGAGGCGGCATTAGGAGACAGAGATACTACAATGGGTTCTAGGAATGGGGTACTCTGTTTCCTATACTGCTAAATTTTGTTGTTAGTGTTGTTTTTGAGAGAGAGCGAGAGCAAGAGCAAGAGAGAGAGAGAGAGAGAGAGAATGTGTGTGTGAGATAGGGGCAGAGGAAGAGAGAGAATCTTAAGCACAAAGCCCAATGTGAGGCTCGATCCGACCACCCTGAGATCATGACCTTAGCCAAAACCAGGAGTTGAACACTTAACCAACTGAGTCACCCAGGCACCCCCCCCATACTACTAATTCTTTCAAGTTTAGATTTTTCCTTAGTGAAACTAGAGAAAGATCAACAGCTATTTCATTTACCTGGTTTTCTTTGTGTATGCATCTAGGTTAGCTTACCTTAAGAGTAAACTCAGTAAAAGTTTAAACTAACTGTATTTTATTTTTAATATATAGCACTTTAAAAAGTACTATAACTATTGAGTAGGATAATTTGTGGTTACAGAACTTGCCTTATAGATACCCTAATAGATATTACAAACTTATAGTATACATCTAAAATGTTAAGACAGTGATATAAAAACCAACTGATCAGTGGAAACTAGTACATATAAGAGTTTAACATAAATACTTCCATGGGTTTACTCCATGTTTGTTGATTAAATAAATGTTAGAAAAATTTTAGGAAAAAGAATATAGCTAAACCTTTATCTTACTCCATACATCAATGGAAATTTCAAATATTTCATAGAGCCAGCCAATAATTAAAAACTTCAAAAATTATTTAAAAAAAATGAATAGCTAAAATAATCTTAGAAACAGTAAGGTGTTTCACATTTAAAACTATGGTAAAAATAGGGACGCCTGGGTGGCTCGGGAGTTGTGCATCTGCCTTTGGCTCAGGGCGTGATCCTGGAGTTCCTGGATCGAATCCCACATCGGGCTCCCTGCAGGGAGCCTGTTTCTCCCTCTGCCTAAGTCTCTGCCTCTCTCTGTGTCTCTCATGAATAAATAAATAAAATCTTTATTTTATTTTTTTAAAATAAAATCTTTAAAAAAAACTATGGTAAGAATAAAAGATACAAAGGCTAAATTAAAATTCATACTATAAAATATAAAAATTACAAACAAAAGTGAAAGGCAAAAGAATTCAAAAGAGGGACACCTGGGTGGCTCAGTCAGTTAACCCTCTGACTCTTGATTTTGGCTCAGGCCATGATCTCAGGGTTGTAAGATCAGTCTCTGTGCTCAGTGGGGAGTTTGCTTTCTCTCCTTCTCCCTTTACTCCCCTCTCTTCTCCCCCACTCATGTGCTCTCTCTTTCTCCAAAACAAATTAATATATCTTAAAAAAAAGAATGAGAAAGAAAATATTTATAATGAAGGACAAAGGGTTAATATTGCTAATATAGAAAAAGCTTTTATATAAATAAATTATATAAATCTAGTATATAACACCATAATAGAAAAATGCCAAAAGATTACAAGTCAATTTACAGAAAAACGTAGCCAATAAAAAAATAAATCTTAGCAATAATGAAAGAAAAGCAGTTATATCCAGTTATAAAAGTAACCCTTGGAGTTTGACCTCAGTTCAAATCCTGGACCTGCCACTTACCATCTTTCTGACTTTCAGAAAAACTTTTACTTTTCTGGGTCTCAATTTCCTTCTCTACATAATTAGAATGTATCTCATAGGGTGCTATAATTAGATAAGATAGTGTATATAAAACACTCAATTTATGTCTGCAGAATATGCACTTTCTATGAGCAAAATATGTATTTGATAAATGACAGCCATATTTATTTTAAAAAAACATATTTCCAATGAATTATAATGGAATGGGACAGAATTAAACCTAGTAGAAAACAGAGTGTGTCTCATGTGGTAAAGGTAAAATCAACCCATATTTATTTTAAAAGAAAACAAGGAAATACCATTCTTTTACATTTCAAAGTTCTTTTAAGGGCACAAAAATAGGCCAAAGGTCTAGAATAGTCAGAACACTTTTGAAGAACAATAGTATAAAGAAATTTGTCCCGTCACTTATCAAGACTTAACATGAAACAAAAATAATTGAAGCGGTGTTACAGTTAAGAGGGACAGATGAATAGACTAATAGAACACAATAGCTTAGAAAAAGATCAAACCTTTGTAATAACTTGATAAATGACAAAAGTAGAACTTCGTATCAGTGGAGAACAGCTGGCCTATAATTGGTGATTACTGGCCTATAATTGGTGACAATCAGGCCAACTGATCTTCAAAATTTAAAAACTGGATCCCCATTTCAAACTATATAAAAATTAAATCCATATGTGTTAAAAACTAAAATGTAAAAAGCAGTATATCTGGGAGAAAATGTTTTTAACAGCTTGGGTTACAAAGGCTTTTTAAAACATGAAACAAAAGTCCCTATTAAGTGAGAAGATTAATTTAACATTAAAAAATATATATCATAAAATACCATTACAAAGGTGAAAAGAAAATCCATAGCCTGAGAGAGGATATCTACATGAATATAGCTAACAAATGATTAAGAAAATAAGATAAAATCCTACAAATTAAATTTTTAAAGATAACATACCCATTAAAAAAGGGACAAAAGTTATTCATTGAACAACTGTGCAGTAGTGAAAAAGAATGAACTAGACAGCAACATGTACCCTCATGGACAAATCTTAAAAACATGATGAAGGAGGGGATCCCTGGGTGGCTCAGTGGTTTAGCGCCTCCCTTCAGCCCGGGGCGTGATCCTAGGGTCCAGGGATCAAGTCCCGCATCGGGCTCCCTGTGTGGAGCCTGCTTCTCCCTCTGCCTGTGTCTCTGCCTCTCTCTCTCTCTCTCTCTCCCCCTGTCTCTCATGAATAAATAAATAAAATCTTAAAAAAAAAACATGATGAAGGAAAAAAAGGATATGCGGAAGAATATGTTCAATATATCAGGCATGTAAAAATAGTATTACAAATTATTACACATACATATTCATATGTATCAAAGTATAAAGACAAGCAAAAGATAATACCAAAATCAGAATGGTAGTTAAGAGGGTGAGAGTACAAAGAGGTGATTAGAGCGGGGCATTCAGGTGTTGGTTATACAGTTTAGTGAATCTTCTTTTTTTTTTTTGAATCTTTTTATATAACTGACTTTATTTTTAAAAATTTTAGAAAATAGCAATTTAAATATAGAGCATTCTTGCTACTCTGCAAACTTGACAATGGCCAACTTGTATTGAATTCTTGCTGTGATTTGAGGCCCTGTACATGCAGTATCTCATCTAAAGCGTTTAACTATTCTATGTGGTAGGTATTATTATTACTATTATTTTCATTTTATAAATAAAGAGGCAGAGAGGTCACTCAAGGTCATACAACTTGCAAGTAGTGGAGCCAGGATTTAAACCTAGCCATTTCAATTCCAAAGCCTAGGGCAGCCCAGGTGGCTCAGCGGTTTAGGGCCGCCTTCAGCCCAGGGTGTGATCCTGGACACCTAGGATCGAGTCCCACACCAGGCTCCCTGCATGGAGCCTGCTTCTCCCTCTGCCTGTGTCTCTGCCTCTCTCTTTGTCTCTCATGAATGAATAAATAAAATCTTAAAAAAAAAAAAATTCCAAAGCCTTGATTCTTAATCACTATGTTAAATAGCCCAGAGTTTACGGACATTTGCAGTTAGCCAGGTGTGAGATGATGATGTTGCATTTGGGTGGTGACAAATGGAGATGAAGAGAGTGTATAGAAGCAGGATGTATCTTGAAGATGTAAGTAATGAACTGGATGATTAGAGGAAATCATCCTCTAAGAGGAAAAGGGAGAGATCAAGTTTTCTAGCTTAAATAACTGGGTAGATGATAGTGCCATTTATTTAAAAAAAAAACTAAGACAATAGCTAATACTCATATAGTACTGATATGTGTCAAATGCTAGTCTGAGTGTGAGACATCCAAGATAAGACATGAAATAGGTAGTTTCACAGAAGAGTCTAAAGGTTGGAGGAGAGGTCTAGTATAGAAATATAAATAATTGCATTATCAGCATATGGATGGTATAGAAAATAGAAGTCACTAAAAAGGAAGAGTATAAATAGAAAAGATTTAAGATAAGGAAAACAAGAGAAAGGAAACCTATAAGGGGAAAAGAATCAGAAAAGCATGATGTCAGAAATGAAGAGAGGAGACTATTTCAAGAAGGAAGGAGTCGTTTATTTTTTTTTTAAGATTTTATTTATTTATGTATTCATGAGAGACACACAGAGAGAGAGGCAGAGACTCAGGCAGAGGGAGAAGCAGGCTCCATGCAGGGAGCCCAACGATGGACTCGATCCCTGAACTCCAGGATCAGGCCCTGGGCCCAAGGCAGGCACTAAACCGCTAGCCACCCAGGGATCCCCAAAGGAGTAGTTTAGATTAAAAAAAAAGTCAACCAATTTTGAAGAGGAAGAGACTACTGATGGTATAATGTAAGAACTGAAGACAGTTCCAAAGGCCCCATACTAAAATGGCATGTAGAGGAAGAGAAACTAGCAAAGACATAGAAATTTTATTCGAATTAGGATGTCCTTTTACAGAGAACTTCAATTACCTGCCTTAAAATCATACAGCACTCATAAATTGTGTCAGGTCATCCATCCTGTGAGCTAACCTGCCATAAGTCACCATACAATTAAGTGTACCCATCATGCAAGCCACTTGCACAGATATTAATTTTCATTCTTGAAAACTTCTTGGCAGGAACTACATTATATACATTTTCACTGACCGAATTCATTATTCCTCCAAAATTCATATGTTGATGCTCTCACCTCCAGTATTTTAGACTGACTGTATTTAGAGATAGGGCCTTAAAAAGGTGATCAAGTTTAAACGAAACTTTTAGGATTGGCTCTAATCCAATCTAACTGGTGTCCTTGTAAAAAGAGGAAATTTGGATATACAAATTTTATGCCAGGGATATATCAGGAAAGACCAAGTGAAGCCAGTGGGAAGACAACCATCTGCAAGCCAAAGAGAGAGGCCTCAGAAGAAACCAATCTACTGACATCTTGATCTCAGACTTGTAGCATCCAGAACTGTGAGAAATAAATTTCAGTTGTTTAAGCCACCCAGTCTGTGGTATGATATTTGTTTCCGAAGCCCTAGCAAACTAACATACTGACTGTAACTTACACCTTTGTTTCACAGTGAATGAAACACAAGAATAGTGACAGGGATATAACAACACACGCTTAAGGTTTATGCTATTCAGATGACATAATAAAGTTATTTGCAATTTAGAGTTTTCTACTTGATAAGATGTGAAAGTTATGTAACTCTGCCTTGATTTACTTTCCCCCTATAATTGACCTTTAGTAATTTCTTAAGCTTAATAAATTGAAGAGGAAATTATTAATGTGCTATCGTGTATGCAATAATTTAAAATAATTAAAAATTTCCCAGCATAATCAAATGGGAGAATAAAACTAAAATCATGCTTTTGACTCATATTTAATTTATATGTATTTGTATTAGTTTTTTACCCAAATTTTAGCATTTTTACCCAAAATACTGTAAAATATCTATTCCATTAATAGTTTATATTAAAATGAAAGAATACTGCTATAGATAAGAATTAAAGTGTCATGGAAAAATTATAGCATTGTAAAGTTATAAAAATATGAGACATTGGAATTACAGGGACATTCAAAATAACGAGCTGAAGGTTAAGGTACAAATTCAGGTAACTTTAGAATACAGTGAAATAAAAGTCTTTCATTTTTTTAAAAAAATTATTTATTTGAGAGAGAGCACATGGGTTGGGGAGAGTGGCAGAAGCTGTCTCCCCACTGACCAAGGAGCCCAACATGGGGCTCGGTCCCAGGATCCTGAGATCACGACCTGAGCCAAAGGCAGACGCTTAACCTACTAACCCACCCAGGCGCCTCTGAAGTCTGGTTTTTAAAAAAGCATTATCTCATATTTTCCTCCAAGAAGTATTAAGAGGTAGCAAAGGATATATTTCAAGTTATTTAGTTTGAAACAGTGGTGACTATATTCTAAACATTTAAGAAGTCCATGGTACCATCAATCTGTATAAGTCATAAATATTTGGGAGTTCTAGAAATATGGGGAAATTTCATATCTATTTAAAATTTAGATCAGCTGCAATATTCTCAGTTTATAGATATAGGAGCCAAAGTCCAGAGACACTAACTAATTTGCTTAAGGTCACACAGCTCAAATTTCCTGCACTCCAAAATCCATGAAGCTAGAGAAAAATATTCTCTCTTAAGGACTCTGGTTGATTTAGATTGATCTAAACGGAGACTATCCTAATGGAAAGTCATCAGGAAAATGCCTTCTGGAGAGAAATGGGAGGTAAGAAACACTGAACCAAGCATAGAATCATGTAATCTTAGTAGAGTCTACGAGCATCTTAGAGTCCGTTTGTTCTAATTGTTTCTATCAACACAAACTTGTTCTCACACTATCTTTAACAAGTTATCTAAGCTCTGCTAAAGGTCTTCAGAGAGACAGAGTTCATCATGCTGAATTCAAAGCTGCTTTCTCTGATTTTCATGGATTAAACAGATTTGGGGAGAAAAAAAGTAGAGCTTCTAACTTATTGATGTAGATGTTGCATTGAACATTGGTAACTATTATATTACATATTGAATTCAACTAACAAAAACTTGAAGAATTTGTAATCATTTTCAAACTTCAAATTTCATCAGCGTACCTGAAACGCCTGTTAAAGAGTAAGCCCATCCCCCAATTAGGGCAAAATTGATAAACCAAATGGAGATGACTCAATCATATAACTGATAATTTATTTCTGATTAAATCTCAGTAGATCCAGATTAACACAGCTGAATACTAACTTAGGAGTAACTTTAACATGCTCTGGTCACCAAGACCAGAAGATTCCTTCCTTCTTAATACCTTAATAGTGTTTTAAAAATGATTTACCATATACATAATACATACATGTATAGTTAAAGGAATTATAACAAAACAAATTTCTTGTGTATCTCCACCTAGATTAAGAAAAGTGTGATAAATATTGCTGTGGAAGCCCTCTGTGCACCTTCCCCATCTCTTGCTTTGAATTTTGTGTTACTCATTTTAATGCCTATCAAGTTTGATCACATTTATATGTATCCTTACCAATATATTATTTGGTGATGATAGTCTTTAAACTTTATATAAATGGAACCATACTTTACTCACAAAGTATTTTGGTATTTATGTTGGAACATGAAGCTATATGGTATTCATTTTCACTTCTGTATAGTATTCCACCACAGAACACAGATCTTCGAAGGCATTAATTCCAATCACTCCCCTCCAGACTCATATAATACAATGATTCTGAAATTTTTAGTTCTATTTTTATTTTAACCACACAAATGAGATAATATTGCTTTGATTTACAAAGTCAATGCAATGTTTGCCTACAAGTTTTCTTTGCTCATTGTGGTGGACATTATGAGGCACTGCCTGGATTCCCTTTCAGGAATGTGAACTTTTCCCACAGCTCCTAGGAATGCTGCCAGTAAGTGGCTCTTGGATGTTGGCCCTCTTTGGGGATTGCTCTGTCTAAAGAATACTGTCTCATTTAAGGTCAAGGCTCCTTCCAGGAGCAGCCCACATTCAATGAAAGTAAAAATATCTGACCCTCTTGCTCCAACTCAAGTCAACTCTGAAGGATCACCTCATCTTCAGAGCTCCCTGTATTATCAGTGAAACCTTTGTTGGGTCTTCACTGAAGCTGGACTTTTCTGCCTAATACTGCTTCCTTCCTCTCTCTTTCACATGTATCGATCCCAAGAATGGTCTCTAATAAATGTGTATGCTTGGAACTTTAACTAAAGAAATACTTAAAAGCCAGTATTTAAAGCACTTTTCTTCAGAGAAGATTTCTATTTGTTTCTGTTGGGTCTTCAGGGCACCCCAAACCCAAGGCACCATTAAACTTAACTTTTATATTGAGATTTTTTTTTTTTTGGCAGTATGAATTCCAACTCCAAACCCACAAGAGAACAGAATTATGATGAAGAGAGATTCCTTTAGTCCACTCCATTTAAAGCCAAGGATGAAACGGTGTCACTCTGAAGAGCAGGTTATTTTCCTGTCATTAACCAAAGGTTTTATCTTTTGGGGATCCCAGCTTTTTATACTGTAGTGTCCAAACTTACCAGTGAGCATGGCCATCTAAATTTGTCCCCTGCCCCATGCAAGCAGAAACACCTCCTTAATGCCCAGATTCTTAATGCCATGAGAGATCACAGAAGATGTCCTCAGGGATAAAATGGGTTCTAGGTCTCATTTATACCTGTGGAACTGGATTTCTCATTACATACAGCCTCATATTTTCCTCTTGCTTTGCTTCCAACTCAGCCATGCCTTTCAAAAGGTATTTTAACATTTTATACAGCATTTCTGTGTTCTTTACCAGAGGAGGTTTCTCTGAACATCTAATCTGTCATATTGCTTGAGACGATAACAACTTTGTGGGAAGCCTGGGTGGCTGCTCAGTGGTTGAGCATCTGCCTTTGGCTCAGGGCGTGATCCCAGGGTCTGGAATCGAGTCCCACATTGGGCTCTCTGGGAGGAGCCTGCTTTTCCCTCTGCCTATGTCTCTGCTTCTCTTTCTGTGTGTCTCTCATGAATAAATAAATAAAATCTTTTTTTAAAAAAAGAAACTGTAACAACCTCAGGCATATTTAAGAGATGCTAAATGCTTCAGATCAACCAGTTTTAATTACACACATAGAATGAGAATTATGCTTTAAAAAAGGAAAGAGTTTATATCTTTCCATTCAGTTAAAGTTCTCAAAGGTACTCCATATTGTAAAGTTAATGGCAGAAAGTGAATATTATTTGGTTACTCATTAATTAAATAAAGAGTTCACTAGCAGGATTCAGACAATGGAGTACCTGGTAAATAATCTGTAAACTGAGAGTAAGAAAACCACACTATAGGGGTGTCTGGCTGGCTCAGTTGCTAGAGCATGTGACTCTTGATCTCAGGGTTGTGAGTTCAAGCCCCATGTTGGGTGCAAAGATTTTTTAAGAGTGAAATCTTTAGGGATGCCTGGGTGGCTAAGTCAGTTGAGCATCCTACTCTTGGTTTGGGCTTGGGTCATGATCTCAGGGTCTGGGGATTAAGCCCCATGCTTGAGATTCTTTCTCTCTCTCTCTGCCCCTCCAAACGCCACCTCACCCCACCCCACTTGCACACATGCTCATATACACTCTCTCAAAAAAAGGTGAAATTAAAAAAAAAAAGAAAAGCACACTATAAACTTTTTTTTTTTTTAATGATAGTCACAGAGAGAGAGAGAGAGAGAGAGAGAGAGAGAGGCAGAGACACAGGCAGAGGGAGAAGCAGGCTCCATGCTGGGAGCCCGACGTGGGATTCGATCCCGGGTTTCCAGGATCGCGCCCTGGGCCAAAGGCAGGCGCCCAGCCGCTGCGCCACCCAGGGATCCCTAAACTTTTAAGATTATGCAATGACCTTATAGGAATACCATAACTATTACATTCCCAAAAATTCAGAAGCAGTTTAATCATGATTCAGTGATTATCATGTATAATATATTAACGGTAGTAAGAAATCTTACATTTAATATATTGACCACTTGACATTCAAATTGATCTATTTAACACAATTCATAATTATTTTTTTCCATTCCTTTAAGATTTTATTTATTTATTCATGAGAAACACACACAGAGAGAGAGGCAGAGACACAGGCAGAGGGAGAAGCAGGCCCCACGCTGGGAGCCAGATGCAGGACGCGATCCCGACCTCCAGGATCAGGCCCTGGACCTAAGGCGGCACCAAACTGCCGAGTCACCTGCGCTGCTCCACAATTAATAATTAACTTTAAAAATAATCCTTACTAGATTTGAAAAATCATCATTTTACAACCATCACAGTAAAGATTAATTTAGGCAAGAAGCATTAATGTTAAATTCAAAGGTAGAAATTTTGACAAGGAGTGGGATATCTACATGGTCTTAAAAATATCTCCTCTACAGGTTGCTTATAAGCTTCAAGAGAAAAAGGAGTAACTGCATAATAAACAGAATAACACTTTAATTGGATGATTAAAATTAACATCACCCCTAAGAAGATGGACATCATGTTGTGTCTGTATGTGAAACCATGAAAAGGACACGTCACTTAAGCAGTATTCTGGCCAGGAATGTATAACCTGAATCTCAACATAAGAGAACATCATTAAAGCCCCAAATGAAAAACATTCTATTTCTTATAGAGGGGGAAAGCATTTTCCTTAAAAAATATCAATGTTTTAGGGGATCCCTGGGTGGCTCGGCAGTTTAGCGCCTGCCTTTGGCTCAGGGCGTGGTCCTGGAGTCCCGGGATCGAGTCCCGCATCGGGCTCCCAGCGTGGAGCCTGCTTCTCCCTCTGCCTGTGCCTCTCTCTCTCTCTCTCTCTATGTCTATCATGAATAAATAAATATTTTTTAAAAAATCAATGTCTTAAAAGACAATGACATTCTGGGCATATCCAAAAGAACTGAAAACAGGATCTTTTGAGAAAATATCTGTCATAATGGCATCACTCACTATAGTCAAAAGGTGGAGTCACCCAAATATTCATGAGTAGACAAAATGTATTTACATACAATGGAATTTAATTTGGCCTTAAGCAAAATTTGACACACACTAAAACATGGATAAACACTGAGGACATTATGCTAAATGAACTACGCCAGCCCCAAAAAAGCCAAAAAAAATGTATTTTTTGATTCCCTTCTAAGAGGTATCTGGAGTAGTCAAGTTCATAGAAACAGAAAGTGGAATGGGGCTGAAGGGAAGGGTAAATGGGGAATTATAGAGATTCAGTTTTCCCAGATGAAAAAGTTCTGTTGCACAACAATGTGTGGTAGGGGAGACAAGTTAAAAACAAGATATGACTCAATGGGATCAGTTCTGTAACAAAAGCATACACAGAGTGTCATGGGAATACAAAAGAGATATTATCTAACTCTTCCTGATTGATGGAGAAATAAGTAAAGCCAGAAATAATTTAGAATTACAAACAGTTTTGAAAGAGGAGTTTAGGTGAATATGCCAGAGTGGACATACCCACTAACTTTTGCTCCCTCTTAGAAAAATTCTAAAATAATATTAATTTTTTTTAAAAAAGATATCAACCTGCAAGGACAACAAAACTTTGGAAAAATAGAAAACAGATGTACAAATAGTAATTGATTTAGCTAATGCAAAAAAGGCAGTCTCCCAACCCAAGTAAGAAAAATGACTCTTAAGTTGACTCTGCAGAATCTCCAAATAGCTCAGGAATTAGCTGCACCTCTGTAAGTAATAGTTAAGATAGAGCCAAACACTAGAAAACAGGATGAAAGTTTAGGTCAGAAGTAAATTGTATGTCCAAACTCCCTTCATCTCTCTATGAAGCCAGAAGACTCCTTTACCCCTATCTGGGAGGAAGACTAGAAGTTTTATTTTTTCTATGAAGAGGGAACTATAGAGTATTTCTGGATTAAGGGACACTCAGCATAGGTGAGGGTGGGGAACCAGACTCAAAGTAGGACTATTCAGCTCTCAGAACACTGGTAGTCTAGATTATATCCAAGGGGAGATGGGAAGATCCTTATGAAGGGGATACGACTAGCCCAAGTTAACAAAGATACTAAAGATGATAAAATAAAGATTGCATGGACTTGGAGTTTCCAATCAGTTTTTTAGTGACTGACTCTTAGATATAAGTTGTTTGATCAAGCCTTACCAAACATTGAGGAAAGATATAAAAGAGACCAAAACAAGCAAACAAGGTGCTTAACAGGAACAAAAAAAAACTTGGAAATATTTATTTAGTGAAGATAGAATGTAAAAATCCCAGAGGGACATGACAGACCAAAGCAAATTTGGCTGGAGCACAGTGAATAGCTGTTAGCAGTAAGAGGTGGCTAAAAAGGTATGCAAAGGCCAAACCACAAAGGACTTTGTACAGCACAGTGAAGAGTCTGTCTTCTGTAGGATCAGGCAATGAGGAGCAAATGAACGATATAAAGGAAAATAATGTTTGCATTCTGACAAGGTAATTCAGATGGCTATGAGATAGACTGGAAGGGGAAGACATCTTTGGAAGGGGGACAAAGAGGTTACTGAAGTAATTAAAACAAGGAAAAATATAGGCCTGAATTAAGACTGGAGTAGATGAGATGAACATGAAAGACACTGAGAAGATACAATCAAAAGGACTTAGGAACCAACTAGATATGTGAAATGGGGAAATGGGGGAGAGGAAAGAATCAAAATTTTCACTTGGGCAAGTGAAGAGATGGTGGTGGCACTCAAAGAAATACAAAAGGAGATACAAGTCTAATGGAAGACAATGAATTCTGCTTTAGATATGTCAAGTTTGAGGTACTGGAGACAGAGCTATTCAGCAATCAGACTGAAATATGGGTCCAGTGTTTAGGTAAGCAGGTTAGGCTAGATCTAGAGATATAGATTTGGTTATCAATTAGATCACCGAAGAATATAAAGCTTAGCAATTTTCAGTGTGTGTGTGTGCGCGCGCGCATGGGATGGGGTGGCTGAGATTCAATGCCTTTGTCCATTAGAAAGCTACTGTTATCTATCCATTGTGGTGCCCCACAGACACGTTGAGGTTAAGAATTATAAAGTTAGAGAGAAAAAGGTGGAGCTCAGAATGCTAAAAACCACTGGCATTTAGAAGGCGAATGAAGGAATGAAATACCTCAAAGGAGATCAAAGAAATAGGGAGGAAAAGTAGGAGAAAGAGGTAATGAAGGAGTCAAAGTGAGACAAGTAAATGTTTAGTTGTCTACCTTTAATAGAAGTAGAATTGTGATGCCTCTAGTTTTGCTTTTCTTTTCAAGATTGCTTTGGCTATTTGGGATCTTTTGTGGTTCCATACACACTATTGGATTGTTTGTTCTAGTTCCATGAAAAATGCAGTTGGTATTTTGATAGGGATTGCATTAAATGTGTACAGCATTGCTTTGGGTAATATAGACATCTTAACAATATTTGTTCTTCCAATCCACTTCCATTTCTTTGCATCTTCTTTAATTTCTTTTATTAGTGTTTTATAGTTTTCAGAGTACAGATATTTTACCTCATTGGTTCGATTTATTCCTAGGTATCTTATGGTTTTTGGTGCAATTGTAAATGGGATTGATTCCTTGATTTCTCTTTCTGCTGCTTCATTATCGGTGTATAGAAATGCAATAGATTTCTGTATATTTATTTTGTATCCTGACTTTACTGAACTCATGTATCAGTTCTAGTAATTTTTTTGGTGGAGTCTTTGGATTTTTTTTATATAGAATATCATGTCATTTGCAAATAGTGAAAGTTTGACTTCCTCAATGCTCATTTGGATGCCTTTTATTTCTTTGTGTTTTCTGACTGCTGAGACTAGGACTTGCAGTATTACAACAGTGGGAAAAGCTCTCAGGTTTTCCCCATTGAGGATGATCTTAACTGTGGGTTTTTATATATGGCTTTTATTATGTTGGCGTATGTTTCCTCTAACTCTAATTTGTTGAGGGTTTTTATCATGAATGGATGTTGTACTTTGTTAAATGCTTTTTCTGCATCTATTGAGAATATTATATGGTTCTTATCCTTTTTTATTAACTTGGTGTATCATGTTGATTGATTTGTGAATATTAAACCACTCCTGCAGCCAAGGTATAAATCCCACTTGATTATGGTAAATGATTCTTTTAATGTACTGTTGAGTTTGATTTGCTAGTATTTTATCCATGTTCATCAGGGCTATTGGCCTATGGTTCTCTTTTTTAGTGGAGTTTTAATCTTGTTTTGGTATCAGGGTCATCTTGCCGGCCTCGTAGAATGATTTTGGCAGTTTTCCTCCCATTTCTATTTTTTGGAATAGTTTGAGAAGAATAGGTATTAACTCTTCTTTAAATGCTTGGTAGAATTCACCTGTGAAGCCATCTGGCCCTGGACTATTGTTGGGAGATTTTTTTATTTTTTTATTTTTTTATTACTGATTCAGTTTCCTTGCTGGTTATTGGTCTGTTCGACTTTCTATTTCTGTTTCTGTTTTGGTAGTTTATATGTTTGTAGGAATTTATCCATTTCTCCCAGGTGGTTCAATTTGTTGGCAAATAGTTTTTCATAACATTCTCTTAGAATTGGTTGTATTTCTGTGGTG
Source organism: Canis lupus baileyi (assembly GCF_048164855.1). NCBI lineage: Eukaryota > Metazoa > Chordata > Mammalia > Carnivora > Canidae > Canis > Canis lupus. The sequence goes on from NC_132844.1 coordinate 6,422,412, forward strand.
TTCGTTGATATTTCTCCTCTCTTGTGATTTTATTTGAGTCCTTTTGATTTTCTTTTTGATAAGTTTGGCTAGAGTTTATCAATTTTATTAATCTCAAATAACTAGCTCCTGGTTTCATTGATCTGTTCTATTGTTTTTTCAGTTTCTATACTATTTATTTCTGCTTTAATGTTCATCATTTCCCTTCTGCTGCTGCCTTTAGGCTTCATTTGTTGTTCTTTTTCTAGCCTTTTTAGGTGTAAGATTAGGTTAAGATTTTTCTTGCTTTGTGAGGTAGGCTTGTATTGCTATATACTTTCTTCCTAGGACTGCTTTTGCTAATCCCAAAGGTTTTGGAATATTGTGTTTTCAATTTCATTTCTTTCCATGTTTGTTTGTTTAAATTTCTTCTTTTATTTCCTTGTGGACCCATTCATTGTTTGGTAGCATGTTATTTAACCTACAAGTATCTGTGATCTTTCCAGATTTTTTCTTGTGGTTGATTTCTAGTTTCATAGCATTGTGGTCAGAAAATATGCATGGTATGACCTCAATCTTTTTGTACTTGTTGAGGCCTGATTTGTGACCTAGTATGTAATGTATTCTGGACTTGAAAAGAATGTGAATTCTGCTACTTTAGGATGGAATGCTCTAAATATATCTACTAAGTCCATCTGGTCCAGTCTGTCTTCAAAGCTGTTTGAAGACATTGTTTCTTTGTTGATTTTCTGCTTAGATTACCTGTCCATTGATGTAAGTGGAATGTTAAAGTCCCCTATTATTATTGTATTATTATCATTTAGTTCCTTTATGTTTGTTATTGTTTTGTATATCTGAGGGCTTCCGTGTTGGGGGAATAAATATTTATAATTGTTAGATCTTCTTGTTGGATAGTCCCTTTTATTATGAGATAGTGCCCTTCTTCACCTCTTGTTAGTCTTTGGTTAAAAATTTAGTTTGTCTGATAGAATTATTACTATTCTGGCTTTCCTTTGACATCCAGTTGTATTACAAATGCTTCTCCATCACCTCACTTTCAATCTGTAGGTGTCTTTAGGTCTATAATGAGTCTCTTGTAGGCAACATATAGATGGGTATTTTTTTTTTTTTTTATCCATTCTAACACTCTGTCTTTTGGTTGGAGCATTTAGTCCACTTACATTCAGAGTAATTTTGATAGACGTGTATTTAGTACCATTTTATTATTTGTTTTGTTGTTGCTTCTGAAGATTTGTTTTCTTTCTTTCTAGTCTTTGTCACTTTTGGTCTTTCCACTCAAAGAGTCCCCTTTAACATTTTCAATTAAAATATTACTTAGTGCTCATGAACTCCTTTATTTTTTGTTTGTCTGGGAAACTCTTTATCTCTCCTTCTACTCTGAATGATAGCTTTGCTGGATAGAGTGCTCTTGGCTGCAGATTTTTCCCATTCAGCACTTTGAAAATGCCTTTCCACTCCTTTTTGGTTCGCCAAGTTTCTGTTGAGAGATCTGCAGCTAGCCTATGGGTCTTCCCTTATAAATTAGGGACTTCTTTTGTCTTGCTGCTTTTAGGATTTTTTTGTCACTATATTTTGCAAATTTAGTTACCATATGTCTTGGTGTTGGCTTGCTTTTGTTGATTTTGATGGGTCTGTGCCTCCTGGATCTGGGTGTGTTTACTTCCCAGATTAGGGAAGCTTTCAGCTATTATTTCCTCAAATTTTCTGCTTCCTTTTCTCTCTCTTCTTCTGGGATTCCTTTAATACAAATGTTATTATGTTTGATGGAGTCACTGAATTCCCTAAGTCTATTTTTGTGTTCCATAGTTATTTCTCTTTTGTTCAGCTTCATTATTTTCCATTATTTAATCTTCTATATCACTTACTTGTTCCTCTGCTTCTTCCATCCTTGTGCTCATTGTATCAAGTCTGTTTTGAATCTCAGTTATTGAGTTTTTCATTTATGACTGTTTTTTTAGCTCTTTTATTTCTGTGGTAAGGGAGGGCCTTCCTAAAATCTTTCTTTTCTCAAGCCCAGCAGGTATCCTTCTGATTGTTGCTTTAAATTCTCTATCATACATGTTACTTATATCTATTTCACTCAGATCTCTGGCCATGACCTTATCTTGTTCTTTCAAGATGAATTCCTTTGTCTTGGCATTTTGTCTAAGTTTCCATCTTCTTCTGTGTGTTAAAAAAGGCTGTTACATTTCCTGCTCCTGAGAGTAATGGTTTTATGAAGAAAAGGTCACATAGTGTCCAGGGCCTGGTGTTTCAGGGAATGTTTCTAGTGGGTGCTGCATGCACCCTGCTGCTATGTTTTGGCTGCTCTATCCCTTAGGCCAGTTGTCTACAGAGGCTCTCCTTGCCTGCAATGGGCAATGTTTGGTCCTTGGCCAGAAAGTGGCATGTTTTAACTATGTCTGCTCTGGTCTGCTTGTAAAATGAGACTTGATATGACTTCTAGTAGAACTGTAAGCCATGCAGAACACTGGCTGGAGATATGGTGTGGGCAAGGGGTTTATGCTGGTCTTCTGGGGAACAGAAGCCCGCCACACTGGAACTGAAGCCAACTTGGCCAAGAAAGAGTACCAACAGAATGCAAAGGTGTGGGTTTTGGTATAAGCAGATTAGGCAGCCAGTGCTGTCATTGTACTGATTACCACAGGTGGCTCTGTGTTCATGCTGAGGGGTAGGGGACAGAAATGGTGCCCGCCTGCTCCTTTGTCCCCAGAAAGGGATCTCCATACCTGTTGCTCTCAGGAAAGCACTTCGAGAAAGGCAGATAATCTCCCCCCCCTCCCCCGTGAGTCCCAGGTGTTTTTCAGATCACTTGTTCCCACACTGTCTGCCTCCAGGTTGTTTGCCTGCCTTTCCTCCAGGAGCAGTGCAATGCCCTCCTGGCTCTATCCCAACCAAGCCTGCTGACTTTTAAGACTCCAAGCTAAGCTTTAGGGATGTGGTGTGGGCAGAGCCCTATGCTAATCTGGGGGAGGGTCTCACCATGCTAGGACTGAGGGAGGTTTGACGGTGAAGGGCTATCACCCCAGAGCACAGGATATGGGACTTGGTGCAAGCAGGCTAGGCAGCCAGTGTTGGGGTGAGCTGCCCTCCATGGGTGGCTCTGTGTTTATGCTGAGGAGTGGGGGAGGGAAATAGTGCCCACCTGCTCCTGCTCCTTTGTCCCTGGAGAGGCATTCTGTGAAGACACCTCTCAGGGACAACTCTAAGAAGAGTGAATAATCTCCTCACTGTGTGTCCCAAGCTTTCCTCAGATGGCAATTTCCACATGTCTGCCCCTGGGTTGTTTACCTGCATTTGCAGGAGCAAGGCAGCGCCCTCAGGATGCCCTCAGGGCTCTATCCTAGCCAAGCCTGGCTAACCTTTAAAACTCCAGTCTTCAAGGGCCACTAGATGTAAGAACTCCGGAAAATCAGCCCTGCTTATTTTCTTTCCCATTCAATAGCTTTGGGGAAGTGTTCTTGTGTGTTCTCCTCACATTATCTTAAATGAGTTTGGATAGGAGAAATATGATTACATGAATACAACAATACTTAGGTTTTTAAAAAAAGAATATAAAGTAATGCCAATCTTTTACAATATTTTGTAAATTAAAATATAGCATCTAATATATGTACACAGTAAATTCAACTCGGTGTCAGAAATAAGAGCTAAAAACTGATTTCTAAGGAACTTATCAACTGCTGAATCTAAAATATCTAGACTTATGAACACTTGATCTGATTTGAAAGTTAGATTTTTCCTTACTGAATTTGAATCTAGTAAGTTTAGAACTTTACAATGTCTGAGATTACCTTAAATGATTAGATTCCCCATCATCTTTACCTGCACTTTATTTTGAATATTTAGTTCATGAGAAAACAATTCTGATTTAATATAAAGTGGATAAAGAAGAATATAAAATTATATAATTACAGTCCAATTTTTAAAAGGGATAAAGATAAGTATATATAAAAAACAAGTAAATATATAAAATGTTAATAGATGAACAACAGGGGACTTTCATTTTCTTATTTCAACCTTCTTATACATTCTTTACAATAAATAATTCTTATATATTCTTTACAATACCAGTTTTATAATAAGAAATAAAGTACTTTTACTAAAAGAGTTTCCTCTTAATTAGATTTCTGCAGAGGTAGAAAACAGCTGAAGATGTACAGTATTGATAATTTATATGGGTATCTGTTGGGGCACTTACATCTCATTTTTAAGGGTCTTATGTTCCTATATCAATAGAAACTCAGGGAAGGCAATTATGTGTATTTCTTTTGTAAGTTCCTGGAGTCCAAACTGCTGTGTTTTGCAAAGGGGCATTGTATCCTCAGGGCCTAATCAAAGAAAAAAAATTGTAAAATGAATTCCCTGAAACTAATTTGTTAGATCAACAACTTTTCCCTACTTCTCTATGCTAATGTTTATTATGGTTAAACCCAACAATTCTGTAAATACTAACCTAAGTTTTAAAAATAATTACATATTGTAACTTAGGATATATTTTGCATACAAAGTCTTATTGTAATATCATTTTACTTAAGTAAATCAAAAAGCTTAGGATTTTAAAATATTACTGGTAACATTTCTTCAGAAAGTTCTTTCTTTTTATTTATTTTTAATTTTTTTTAAAGATTTCTATTTATTTATTCATAGAGACACACAGAGAGAGAGGCACAGACACACATAGGCAGAGGGAGAAGCAGGCACCATGCAGAGAGCCCGACGTGGGACTTGATCCCGGGTCTCCAGGATCACGCCCTGGGCCACAGGCGGCGCTAAACCACTGCGCCACTGGGGCTGCCCTCTAACTTTCTTTTTAATAAATTAATCTGAAAGAGTTTCAATATTCTTACAATATTGCAATATAACATTATATTTATCCGTAGAACTTAACTCTGTTTCCTAATGATTTCTCTTTAGAAAGGTTGATGGCAAACTTATTAAATGTATAAAGAATTTAGAAATTGGGTCAATGAATAATGAATTTTAAAATTAACAGTACTCATATTAATTGCCACAAATTCACTTAGCCTATTACCTCCCTCCCACTTACCACTATTCACATAAACAGATTGGGCACATTCAATAGTCAGAATTATGGAGTGTACTGATTATGCAGGAGCCCAAGGGGGGATGAGCTGTTGGACAATTATAAATAACTAAAGCTCATCTATTTAATTGCCAAAATTTATTTGAACTAGTTTTAAAAGAAATATTTCTAAAATGTTTAACCTATTTTCCCTTCTTTTAGGCCAAGTATACATAACACAATTTAATCTTTGGGATGATTTAGGACATTATCATAGCTCTTTAATTATATACTATGATACTTACAGAACCAAACTGATACTTGTTGGACTGCTTGTCCCTTCACTGGAAAGTTCCAGACTTAACAGATTTTGTTTTCTGTCTTTTCACCTTTTGCTATCTCTTGCTTTCCAGTCTGTTTATGAGGTATTTATGTGCCTCTGATAGAATATTCCCCTTTCTAATAAGGTTTCTTAATTTATAGCCAATAAGAAACAATAAAACAAGTCTCATTCACTAGCCATTCAGAGATGAAAAATACATATGAAAAATACTGGTAGTCCTTACAGCAGAGTTTAATTATACTATAAAGGGTGCTACAGGAACCCAGAGGATCATCATAAGAGAGTCTGGGGATTTCAGAGATGACCTGAGCTGAAATCAAGAGCCAATCACTTAACTGACTGAGCCACCCAGATGCCCCAAAGAGGTAGCTCTTAAACTGCAATATGATAGATGAATGAGTAGGATCTGATAGGCAAAAGTGAAATGGGTAGTAGAGAAGATCAAGTGTACAATCAAAGGAAATAGCATGGTAATAATAAAAATATAATAATGATACTTTACATTTATTAAACGCATGTAAATTAACTTAGTAAGATCCTCATAACAATTGTATGAAGCATGACTATTCCCATTTTAGAGATCAGGAAACTATGGCACAGAAAAAGTGTTTTGTTCAAGTTCACACAACTAGTTAAGTTGCAAAGTCAAGATTTGGACTTAGGCAGTCTGGGTCCCAAACCCACACTTTTAACCACCATGCTGTATTGTTTATTTATGAAAAGATATGAAAGCAAGAGAGAATCTACTGTTTTGAGCACTGTACTACAAGTAATATATACAACTGGAAGATTACAAATGGGTATTGCAAAAACTAGCTAGGAAGGGCTTTGTATGCCAGGTACATGTGTTTGGATTTTACCAGGTAGGCAATAATAGCCATCCAGCAGAGGAACAGCAGGATCAGACTGCCTTTGATAAAGAGTTCTGTGAAATGTGAAAGAAGAAAAATGACCAGAGGCTAGGAGTCGATTTAGGAAGCTATTCCAAAACTCTGTGAGAGGTGATAGAGACTTGAACCAAAGCAATAGAAGTGGGAATAGAAAGGAGGGGACAAGAGGTGCCTGTGTGCCTTGGTCAGCTCAGGTCATGATCTCAGGATCATGAGATGGAGTTCCACCTTGGACTCTGTGCTGGGTATGGAGCCTGCTTGGCATTCTCTTCCTCTCCCTCTGCCCCTCCCCACTCCCTAAAAACAAAAACAAAAACAAAAACAAAAGAGGGGACAAATTAGAGATAAATAGGATGTTGAATTCATAAAATGTATGACCTGAATGAGGAAAATCAGCGATAGGGAGATATTAAACTATAGTCAAAGAAGAAAACAGATGGAGGGTGGTGGATGTGGTATAAAAAGATTCACTTTAGTCATGTTTGAGGGGCTTGTGGAACAATAACAACACAAACAGCTAACACATCAAGCTTATCATGTGTCAGACTCCAGTCAAAGAACTTCATATATGTGGATCCACTGAATTATCAAGGTGACCCTCTAAGGTATTCAAATTTCTTTCATTTTTAAATTTTTTTTATTCATGAGAGACAGAGAGAGGTGGGGGGCAGAGACACAGGCAGAGGGAGAAACAGGCTCCATACAGGGAGCCTGACATGGGACTCGACCCCGGGGCTCCGGGGTCACGCCCTGGGCTGAAGGCAGCGCTAAACGGCTGAGCCACCCAGGTGTCCCCAAATTTCTTTCATTGACATGTGGTACCTGAGAAGCTAAGTAACTTTGCCCACGGTCACATAACTATTAAGTGGCTGAGCTGGAACGTGAACCCAGGTAGCCAGGGTCAGAGTGTATTCTGCCTTTAGCAGAGCCACATCAGTTGTATATAGATGAATTTGGCATTGAAGAAAAATGGTTTTTATTTTTTAAAAAGATTTATTTATTCATGAGAGACACGCACAGAGAGAGGCAGAGACACAGTCAGAGGGAGAAGCAGGCTCCATGCAGGGAGTCGGACATGGGACTCGATCCCAGGACCCCGGGCTTACAACCTGAGCCAAAGGCAGACACTCAACCACTGGGCCACCCAGGGGGCCCCAAGGTATTTATTATAGCGCAGATTAGAGGGCATCACCCAGGTCCACAGAAACAGAATCTCTGGGCCCAGAAAAATAAAGGTTTCACTCCCCAACTGATTCTTATGTAAATTAAAGTTTGAAGATAACTGATGAGGAATGAACAAAGAAATGTATACCAATGACATTAAGTTTATCAGAAGTGTGTCTACCATAAGAGTAAACAACTTCTGAAGAAGGATGGTAAGTGAAGGCCTAACCAAGTGTCTGATGGGTCTTTTCTCAAATCTAAGCCACCAGCTATTATTCTTTTATGTATCATAAGAAAGAAAAAAAAAAACCCAGGAGACTTTACATGGAAAGCTAAAACAAAAGAAAGGCTACAGATGAAGAGGAGGATAAATGGAAAATAAATCCACGATGCAGAAAGAGACAGCAAGGAAATTTGAAAGTCTCTACCTTTCAAGTACCAGGCACCAAGTAGAGAAAATGTTATCCCGAAGACAATTCTTACACAGCTTTGTATTCTGAATTCATACTACCAGTGAGATTAAAAACAAACTCTTAAATAGAGAATTTAATTTAAAATGGTCTCAGGTTGGTAGTAATGCAAATGACTGGTACAGGCAAATGCAAATCCTCTCTGAAGTAATCCAACTTTAATTCAGGCCAGTAACGATGATAAGACATCACTATTTCAGAACTTTTTTTAAATGTGAAAAATGTGTCTTAGCGTCACTGAAACACAACAAATGGAATGTCTACCAAACTATTCTGAATGCCCAAAAACAGGGACGGAGAGGCTAATTTCTGGTTCTTAAATGTACTCCACAGATAATTTCATACAGGTATTGATTTATTTTTAGTATTAAGAACTATAAAAGATATAAAAATCCTTTTCTTCCCATTATATTTAATCATGTTTTATGATTCCCCCAATATGAAAAGTCTCCCCTGTAAAAAATTACAAAATAGAACAGTTGCCAACAAGTGAGATCAGACCACTCCTACCCCAACTCCATGCAAATGCTTTAACATTCTTTGGGACTTCGAGAACTAGATTGCTAAATTCACCAGAGGACCTGGTAACTGTCCAGACACAACAGGAGAAGCAGAAAACTTTGCTCCTGCCAAGGATGATGATTTGCAGTCCTAGTCCAACACTCAGTATTCAGTCTTAGACTCACAGGCCACAAACACACTAAATATTTTCATTATATCCAGAGTATTCTGGCCCTTTATAAAAAAATTAATCCCTTTTTAACAATGACATCATGAAAAAAATTCCTTTAGCATTTTTATAATTTTCCAGAAAAGCTGTGTACTCCTAGTTCAGCCATGCATTTTCCATCTTTTCCAAGGATAGTGTAATATAAACATTGCACAAATTACACACCATAGCTGTTTTGGGATCTTACAAAACTGCAGTTTCATTATATAGCAAGCATATCTTCTAAACATCATTAGAAGACTAAAATGTTTTGAGAATGTCAATAAGCACCAACTGATTACTGTGAAGATTTCCTAATAAAAAAAAAAGTTTACAAAGAAATCAGTTATTCAACTGCTAGCTTCTCCTTGCTTTTAGTGGGTAAAGGTCCTTAAATCCCTCTCACAGCATTACCTACAGTCCTGTTTAAAGCAACTAATAGAAGAATTCAAATTGGATTCCCACTCTTGCCATACCCTGCCAGAGCATTTTTCATTTAGGAAAACTGTTTCCTATCCCAGGACCAAATATATGCTTGTATGTATAAATGTGAGTATAGGGATTTTCTAAGACTGTGGAAAATGAACCATCCCACATCCTTATCTAGAATTTAATGTTCACTTTTCCACAGAAACAAGGGAATACTGGTTTTATAGTGCCACTGCTGTTCTAATCATGTTATACAAATAGTTTCTAGGTGGATCTATGGAAAATCCATTGTTACTGTCAACCTACTTAGCAGTAACTTTTCAGATGAAACTTGTTAGTATAGTTTGTGTACTATATAATATCCAATAAAAAAATTTAAGTGGTCTATAATCCCACTATACAGAAATCCCTATTAATATGTTTTTTTGCAGGTAGCAAAACTTAAACAAGTTAGAAGAGCACAAAATAAAAGTAAAACATTTTCTACTCCTAGACTGCTGATTCCCAACCATGTCTACTGCTTTTCCCTCTCTGAAGATAACAACCACAGCAGTGTCTTGAGATCAAAATGAAAGACAATTATTTATATACCTACATACTTTTCTTTAGCGACTCTCCTGTCCTACACATCGATCAGCAGGCAACGGAGGAAAAGATTCATTAGATTCTAGAAACATAGTAATCTTTTTCATTACAGCACCATTGGTTCATTCTCTACCATTACATCCCTTTAATCTGTTGCTATTCTCTTGGATTTAGTGATGAGAGACTAACTCTTGCTGAGGCATTTCCTACTCCATTTCTACAGACTTGAGGATAAGACTGCATCTGCATGGCTTCACTAAGGAGTGTGACATAATGGAAAAGGGCTGTGGATTGAATCAGCAGGCTTAGTTTTCTTCCTGTTCCTGACACTTCTATAGCATGTAATCCCAGTTATATCACTTTGTTTCTCTTAGTTTTGAAAAATATTAAGTATTATGTAAACAGAGTGGTGGAAAAAGCAGTGATAATAAACTGTCATTCTTTTCTTGGAGTTTGTTTCCTTATAATTTTGCCCTTACAAATATTAATCTCTGCCATAAACTCTTCCCTTCACTCCCTATAATAATTCAACTCTTTGTATTTCCATTTCCCTAATGCTTCTGACTTGTTAGGTTGTAATAATACTCCTGTTAAATTAAATATATATTCTTGACAATGAACTATTCCTGAAGTTCTTACAACTTCACATTTCAAGTAATGTTACCTTTATAGGGACTTTCATTCATAAAATACATTTTCATATTTCCATTCTCCCTTATAAGCAAATGTACCTGAAATCTATATTATTTGAGAAAGCAGTATGCATAGTGGTTAAGGGGTGGGCTCTGCAGCGAGACTCCCTGAGGATGAATCCTGTGTAATCGGAGGCAAGTTTCTTAAAATTTCTGTCTTTCCCCCATCTTTCAAATGTGAATACTAAGACTACCTATGTATTTCAGAGAGCTGTATGTAATGAATCAACATAAAGTTCTTAGAATATAGTTTGGCTCATGCCAAGAACTCAATAAAGCTTAGTTAATATTTTTTCTTCCTGTTTTGACTTTTTTTTTTTTTTTTGGTATAGGTGACACACAGTATTACATTAGTTTCAGATATACAACATAGTGATTGAACAAGTTTATATATTACGTTATGTTCACTACAACTATAGCTACCCTCTGTCAAATCTTAGTTTTTACTGATATCTAAAAATCTTTATATTTTGGATATCACACCTAACATGTTGCCAGTATAATCACCGCTGTGCATAATGACACTGAGAAACCTCAAAATCCTAAAATCCTTTTGAACTATCAAAACCCAAATTATATCCAGTATTGTCTTACTATTAGGCCATATTATATCCTAAAGTCTCTAAATAGGTAATCCATAAATAGCATACAAGATGACTTTTCACAAAATAGAATGCTCCATTCCCCACAATTTTTAACCTACTTAGCACAGTAACTTTACACTGCTGCAGTACAAACCCAATTTGTATGACTAATACCTTCTCTATACCCAGCCCTTCCCAAGTGACTTGTATAACTAATACCTTCTCTATACCCAGCTCTTCCCAAGTGACAATACTACTTTGGGGGTTGCTCTGATTTATTTGTTCTTTATTTCTGCTTAAGATGGTTAAATTTTTTATCAAGTACTGATGACCATTTGTCTGAATTTTAAGAGCTCACATACATTTGAATGTTCTAAAAGCACCTCAAATTCGTATTTAAAATTTAATACATCTTCCCCCTAAAAACTGTTTTTTAATCACAGTTAATGTTATTATTCCTCTACTCCCCAATGCTCAAGTCCGACGGATTTCAACACCTAAGGCACTTCCTGAATCACCTACACTATTCCATCTTCACCGCCACTGACTGAGCCCTTATTTTTCTGCCTGGACTACTACAATGGCCTTCTAAAGTGATTTCCCTGCTACTAAGCTTGTTCCACTGGACTATCCTCTACTCTGCCTCCAGAGTGATCTACTTAAAATTAAGACCAGCTAAGCCACTTCAATGCTTAAAACTCTTCAGTGACTCCTCACTGCCTCCAAAATAACGATTAAGCATGTTCTAGGGCATATAGGCTCTCCATGACCTTGCTTCTTTCTCTTGCTTCTACTATGCAAACACATTTCTAGCATGTTCTCTCTTCCTAGAATATCCTTGCCATGGAAGACACAGTTTACCAGTTAATCTGTCCATGAAGCTTTCCCTTTCCTGGCTCCCTGTAGCTGGGCTAATTAACTCTCCTCTTGTGTACCTATACACTTTCTTACACCTACTAGCAAGCTGCAATATCTTAACCATACCAACTTCTGATCCATACATCTGAAGTGAACAACTGTGCACAAAAGGGCCGAAGTAATCTACTGATGGGCAGAGTTGCTGACAAGTTAGTCTGTAAAGAGACACCACTGAGTCCTTACTTTTTTTCAAACTAGACTTGTTGGCACAGCTACTAAGGCATTAACATGAGAAACAGCATATGTTGTTGAATAGCATGGAGGGCAAAAGGACAAAACTTGATTTGCCTGCCTATCTGAGGTAGAAGTTTAATTAAGATAATCAAAACATATTTTACTTAAAGTGCACCTATGAAAATTGGTATTAGCCTCTGCTTAAATATTCTAGTTCTTCAGCAGTTTTTAATGTGCATACTTTACTTTTAGCTGACTGTGCCAAATGCTGAAAGTGCTGAGAACCTTCCAATATATCCCTAACAGCCAAAATACAAGAGGCATCGAAAAGACCCTATGATGGCTAAACACGAGATCATTATTGCTCCTAAGAACTTCCCTTGCATCCAAACAGAGGCTGCCTGTGACTGTGTCTGCATAACTTGCTTCATATAATATTGAGATGACTTTTCAGGAACGCTAATGTTAGGAATTGACATAATTTTCAGTTTTCATTCCATTTCAGTTCCAATGGTATTTGCTGACTGTCTAACATATGCCAGAATTTTTGCTAAGAGAGGGAGGTGGAAAGAGGAAGAGGTCACAGTTTCGGGTGAAATAAATGAAATCCTAAACAACTCAGGGCTTGAACTTTCTTCAAACTAGTACAAATTTGGTGCCTCCCATAAAGTAGAGGGCTGACCCTCCAATGTTGATTTCATCATGACAGTTGGCTGGGTCTGCCAGTCCAGGCCAGACCAAAACTGGCTAGGAAATCTAGCCTCCTTTAATATGACGAACTTTTATCCTTTAGTTTAAAACTTCCTATCAGCTACAAATTACAGCCCATCAAAAGACAGAGAAGACAGGCAGGCACCTGGGTGGCTCAGTTGGTTAAGTATCTGACTCTTGATTTCCACTTAGACCGTGATCTCAGGGTCATAATCTCATATCTTGAGATCGAGTCCATGTGAGGCCTGAGTTGGGCTCCACACTGGGTGTGGAGCCTCTTTAAGATTCTATCTCCCTCTCCCTCTGCCCTCCCTCTCTTTAGGAAAAAAAAAAAAAAAAGCCTCTGAAATGCTTAATAGGGAGCAAATGACATCCTTCTTTGATTAAAGTTCATATAAATACAGATAAATCAAAGCCACTAAACTCAATTCTTTAAAATGTATATAGTCTTATACAGTATATTCTTCATATCTGTACTAAAAGGCAAAATCTAAAATTATCAACTAATACTTGAAAAGTATTGTAATTTACAAAACCTTTATACATCAAATCTTAACTTAGCCTTACAAAGTGGCATACTAGCATTATAGTCTTTTTTGAACACATGAGGGAACCAGGGCAAAACAATCTTTTATAATCTAAGGTCATATGTGTAATAAGTGGCAAAAACAGAATTCAAACTTACATCTCCAGACTCTAAATGTGGTGCCCTTTCTGTTTCTGCACTGTTTTTACCATAAATCATAATTAATTCAATTTTTCCCTATGCTTAGCCTCAGATTAAAAAAAAAAAAAAACTAAGGGGGTCATTTTCTTAGTACTATTTATTTTTTTAAAGATTTATTTATTTATTTATTTACTTACTTACTTATTTACTTATTTATGATAGACATAGAGAGAGATAGGGGCAGAGATACAGGAGGAGGGAGAAGCAAGCTCCATGCCGGGAGCCCGACGCGGGACTCGATCCTGGGACTCCAGGATCGTGCCCTGGGCCAAAGGCAGGCGCTAAACCGCTGAGCCACTCAGGGATCCCCCCTTAGTGCTATTTATTTAAGGCAAAATTAAAATAAGTTTTCATTCACTAAGTGCACACACTGACAGTGGGTGGACCAACCAATACAGCTGCTGATAGCAGACAGAAGCCAACTTAAGGTTGAGACTTTCCCCTTGTATAAAAAGATCCATGCACAGAGAAACATGTTTGGCTGAGTATAATTCAATTTGTAAATATTCCAAAGCAAACATTACAACTATCAGAAGTGTTTCCCCTTAAAAAAATAAAATAAAATAAATAAAAAATAAAAAAATTAAAAAAGAAGTGTTTTCCCTTGAAATAGACCTCCTGTGAAGATAACTGAGAAAAACATAAAACATCTTTAAAACAAAGTCTATTCTTTCCTTTAAAAAAATAGACATATATTAACCCCAAATAAATATTTCTTTCCATTTTCCCTCATGTCCACTAATCCCTCAACTGCCTCTGACAATGAAAGAATAAAATATTAACAATAGATGGTTTTTGAAGTTGGAAATGCATAACTTTTAGCCATCAGTGGTCATTAATTTAGCATTATCTTTAATATATTTATTATAGTTTCTGTGATTTAATTTAGTTGTCTTAACAAACATAATTTTGTTTAAGCAATGTCTGCACACATCTGTCTTCTGCACACATCTGTCTTCTTCAAGAGTAAAGGATCATATCTTATTCATTATTCTCTCATCCACTGGACTTATTATATGGTAGTTATTCAATAAGCATTTGTTGCCCTCAAATCAATTAATGTAGTAGAAATACATAAAACAAAATACATTTGAGTCTTACAGTTAACAAACATTTATTCACAAATGTACTGCATACATTTTACTTCCATACAGGATTTACCTTTAAATTATACTTGGCAACATGTTGTCTTTCATTGTAATGTTGTGCCTTACAATCTTTGGCATCTTAGATTCAATGAATAGTCTTTATAAAAATATACATTAAGAATATTCTTCTCATGTAATTAAATAAGTAAATGCAAAGTGCTGATCATGGATCTCTAGATTACATAAAGATGTGAGGGGGTATCCTTTACAGATGGCTCCCCTACTAAATCAGTGAGTCAGGAAAAAAAAAAAAAATCAGTGAATTAGGTCTTCAAGAGCCAGAACTTTATTTTATTCGTCTTTGTATTTCTAGTATGTCCTCCCTAATGGCTCAATAAAGATGAGCTAAATGAATGAAAACATCTGGTCTGGGGAAAAGAATGAGTGGGGGAGAGGGGATGATCCATGCTGTAAAGGAAAAAAACAAATTATAAAGATAACTAGGTTTAAAAAAATAACAAGAAATATACTATTTTATTTTTATTATTATTATTTTTAACTCATGAGAGACACAGAGAGAGAGGCAGAGACAAAGGTAGAGGGAGAAGCAGGCTCCATGCAGGAAGCCTGACGTGAGACTGGATCTGGGGTCTCCAGGATCACGCTCCGGGCAGAAGGCAGGTGCTAAACCACTGAGCCACCCGGGCTGCCCTAATATTTTTTTAAATGACACAAAACTTTAATATCTTACCGATATATGTATATATTCACATTAAACATGTGGGTAAGAAAAACAGAATAGAAAAAAAAAAGAATGAAGCCAGCAATGAGATTGGTTTCTAAAATTTATGTCATAAATTATATATACATGTTAGAGCTGGCTCATAAATCTTTCAATAAGGGCAAAATAAATACATTCAACAATTTTATTTTTAAAAATATATTAAAATTTGCCAGAAATATTGGAGATTTAGACATTCAAAGCACATTACAGTAAATTGGAGACACCAAAGACAGAAGAACTGGAAAACATATTAAAGAATTAACTTGGTATAAGTGGTTCATTCATTTATTGCAGAAAGATAGAAATAATACACACAGAAAAAACTGTATTCTGAGAATAGTATATATGAGAGCATTTCAGAAAATAGGCTTTTAAAAGGCTGAAAAATTAGAATTCAAATCGATCTTGTTAGGGAAGAATTCAAATTAAATTTTGTTAGCGATATCTTAAAAATAAAATCTGAAGATTCAAATTGAAAAGCGTCTATGATTCAACTGGGCAACACACACATGCCCATATACACGCCCAATATATACAAATAACACTTGATAAGCTATTTTCCAATAAGCCAAAATAAGAAAAACCAAGTAAGCACTTGGAGGCAAAACTCAAATCTTAGAAGTTTTCATTATAAGAAAAAAAATGGTAACTATGGATGGTGACAGATGTTAACCAAACTTATTGTGATCATTTTGCAATATATACAAATATGAAATAATTATCTTGTAAACCTGAAACTAATGTTATATGTCAATTATACCTCAATAAAAAAAGGTCTTTGAATAAATCACCTGAGAAAGTAACCATAGGCCTTCCTTTACTTCTTATCTAAAGATTCATTAGGAATATATATTTTTCAATTACAAAATTAATTTCTGAAAAAGAAAAGAAGATCTTTCACTTAAGACTCTCTCTATCCCTCTCCCTTTATTTTCCTTTCTTGTCTTTTGTTCCATGAAATGGGAGTGATTTTGTGATACTACTGCACAACAGCAATCACAAATTAGCATCTAATTTAATTACCTTTATAGCCTTTTACAAATCTAAATCAGTAGGAGGTATTGAATGGAAAATTTAGAGATTTTATTAATCTCCTAGGTAATAGTACACACTTTCCATGAATTCATAATATTGTGCTTTTTTAAAAAGATTGTATTTATTTATTTGAAAGAGCACAAGCAGGGGTAGGGACGGAGGAAGAGGGAGAAGCAGACTCCCTGCAGAGTGAGGAGTTGAGATGGGGCTCAATCCCAGGACCCCAAGATCATGACCTGAGTGAAAGTCAGACATTTAACCAATGGAGCCATCCAGGGGCCCCTCATATTGGGCTCCCGATTAAATATGCAACTCAAGTCACATGGTTGGTAACACAATGAGAACTAATATGTACTTATGTTTGACGTGATCGCTGTAAATGCAGGTTAAGAAGGTAAACAATGTTTTATAGATAAAGAAAATGGGGTTTTAGAGAGGTTAGTAATATGTATAAGGTAAAGAAAATGGGGTTTTAGAAAGGTTAGTAATATGTATAAGGTAAATGACAGAGACAAGAATTTAAATGTCTAACTTCAAAGTCAATGGTCTCATGGAATTGCTATGCTGCTTCTCCCCAAAGTTAGCAAAACATCTTAATGTGTTCTCAGCCATGTACAATCCTATTTCCCAGTCTTCTCAATGTATTTATGAAAATTTACCAACTGAAAGCAGTTCTTCTAAATTCCATAACATTTTTATTTGTTGTATCAAAAATAAGACAGGCAATATGAAAGTAAGAACTCTAAACAATGAAAAAAAAAAAAGAACTCTAAACAATGTAAAACTGTATCATACTAAATAAAATCTTATGTGAGTAATTATATTTCCCTGAACTATAATTCTTCAAATGTTTCATATCATACAGGTATGTTATTGATGAACTACGGTGTTTTTAGTAATTTTTATGATAAAGCTGGATATGGAGTCCTTGCTCAGAAATACAATCTTTTATGCTATTTTATGAGAAAAATAATTACCATATTTTTACTTTTTATAACTTTTCCCAATTAAGAAGCTTAAAACACAAAATATTATTAAAATAAATTATAAATTTGAGAAAAATGAAATATAATTCAAGGACCCATTATAAAATCTTAGCAAATATTGGCAATGATAGGATTATACAAAACAGCACTCTTAAGTTCAAATACAAAGCACTTTATAAACATTTTGTTAATCTCAATCAAACTGAAGGACAAATATTACTTTACATAAAGATGATTATTTATTTGCTACAAGTGTTGCCGAGGATAGAAGGGTCAGAGGGAGAGGGAAAGAGAGAATCTTAAGCAGACTCCATGCCCAGCATAAAGTCCTACGCAAGGCTTGACTGATCTCAAGACCTTGAAATCACGACTTGAGCTGAAATCAAGAGTCGGATGCTTAACTGACTGAGCCACCCAGGCACCCCAAAAGATGGTTATTTTAAAAGATACTATTTCTTGAATATCAATATATGCCAGATGCTAATCTAAAAACTGTATATACACTATCTCATTAAACCGTCACAACAGTCGTTGGAAAGGAGGGAATTATCTTCCTTGTACACATCACACTAAGGCTATCTCATCTCCCACATCCAAGGTTAGGGAGGTTAAAAAAATTGGCCAAATTCACACACTTAGCAAAACAGAGACTTAGAATTCAAATCTAAGATTCTGAGACTCTGAGGTCCATGCTCTGTTCACGATTTGAATATGTAACTGTACCTCTCAACAACAGTTAAGGTTTCCTGTGCAAGTTGTTCCAAAGCAGTATTAGGTACTGTTCACTTGCATGACTTGTAAGTCCTTCAAAAAGATGATTAACATGTCCAAACCTGGACTCAGTAACTTCCCATCCCAAGACTGGTGTTTCTAGTATACTCCCTACTCTGATTAATGGAAGGAGTTAGGCTTCACCATCTGGATAGTAGTCAACCCATGACTTTTTTTTTTTTATCTCCCATATCCAAATAGTCACTAAATTCTGTTGATTCTACCTCCTAAACATCATTCTTTCTTCATTATCTCTCATATAGACCTTCAGCTACTACCCTATGTCTATCCCTCACCGTTCAGACAAGCTTCTTCAAAGAATGGTCTATATTCCACTTAAATTGAATGCTTCTTAAGGGCAATTCTGAACAGGTGCTTTTTAAGAATGCTACTGTATACTTATCACCCATTACAGAGTTGTCCACAGTAGGTTTTCAATAAATACTGAACAAATGAATGCAAATATCTGGCTTCCATCCCTCTTAATGCTATATATAGTATATGTGCTATTAAGTGACCACAGTATGTAAACTTCCTTTGTTCTGATTCCAAGTTCCTAAGCAATGAGATGACTTTTCATGTAATTTTCTTACAGAGAAAACTCTTTGGTTGGAGAATCTAGATGCTATCTACTTGGCAAATGCCTCAAAGCACATTAATAAACTGGCATTCTGATAAATTCATCATTCTCACATACACCCACACACAACAGACAATTTCCATGTCTCACAAACTCTCACACACTTAGCCCAATTGTGATTCTAAGCCCATAAGACTTTGGAGTGCTGTTTTTCCATGGTAAATTCATCAATGAATTTCATAATAAAGGCTTCTTAGAGACCAGCCAGTCAGCTTTTTCCTTGATCAATGCACCATTCATTTAAAGCAGCAATTCCTCTATATATGTTATACTTTTTCTTTGTATATTTTACTATCTTGCAACAACATAAGGCATGTAGAAATCTGGTAAAAATGTTAGCAAATTCAATTTCATGAGGGTGAGCACTGTAATTCACTAGCAATAAAAGTTCTCTTTTAAGACAAATCTTCTGGGGTGCCTGGGTGGCTCAGTCCATTAAGCATCTGCCTTCAGCTCAGATCATGATCCTGGGGTCCTGGGATCAAGCCCTGTGCCAGGCCCCCTACTTAGCAGGGAGTCTGCCCCTCCCCCACCCCGACTTATGTGAGTTCTTTCTCAAATAATTAAAATCTATTTAAAAAGACATTTCCTAAAATGTCTTCATCAATAAAGTACCTTCTTCTACCAATTATCTTGTGTTTTTGTAAACAATAGGTAAATACTGCAATACCTTTGAAAATTCTGTGACATATTTTTCTTCCCCTGATCCACCAAATATGTACGAAGTTCATACTAGATGCCAAGCACTGTACTCAGAGCTGGGGATGATGAGCAAATATCAGCACTGTCGTTGCTTTTCTGTGCTCAAGCTTTAGAAACACTCACTGGGGTGCCTCAGTCAGTTAAGCATCTGACTTTTTATTTCAACACGGGTCATGATCTCAGGGTCATGAGATCAAACCTCACATCAGGCTCCACAGAGTGTGGAGTCTGCTTGAGATTCTTTCTCCCCCTCCCTGCCCCTCTCCCACTCCCCTGCAGGCACTCTCTCTCTCTCAAATAATAAACAAATTTTTAAAAAGCAGCAGACACATTTTCATAAAATTATCACAGAGCAGTATAAAACTACATTTGTAACTTATTCGCAAGTAGAGGCATATGGTAAAATAAGAGTATATTTATAATAGAGACATTTGTTCAGATCAGGTAAACTGAGAAAGTGGTATGTGAGTTAAGATCTATAGGAACGGGAGTCAAAGACAGGCTAAAGAAGTCTGAACAAAGAACACAGTACACATACTGCCTCTATACTCACTATCTCCAGTTCTTCTCCCATTCTCTCTTAAATAAAATGCTCACCTGACTTTTATATTCTTTACTCAACCAAAACTGCTCTCAAGATCCTCAATGACTCCCTAAATGTAGTGCTCAATTATCAATCCTTATCTCACTTGATCCAGAGCAGCACTGCACATACGTAGTACTCCTTGACCACTTTCACCACACTCTGTGGGTCCTGTGTTCCCTAGCTGCTCCTGCATAGTCGCCTTTGCAGATGACTCCAGATCAACCCAAACCCTACGGAGTACCTCTTTTTGTGATACCAACTATACGCTGGCTTTAACTGCTATTAAAACACTACTGTGAAATCCAGTTATTCTGTCTACAGCCAGATCTTTTACCTCATCTCTGTGCTCTTTTACCTAACTTGCCTACTCCATACCTCTACTTGAATATCTTAGAGGCATCTCAAACTTTACATGGCCAAACAAGACTCTTGATTTCCATCTCCTTACCTCTGTACACAAATCTGTAGACATCCCCACAACATGAAATGGCAATTCCATTCTTCTCGTTGTTTAGCCTAAAAACTTTGGAGTCATCTTGGACTCCTATACGCTCACACCTCATATCCAATCTATCAGTAAAACTTGTTAGCTAAACAAACACAACAGGTCCAGACTATGGGCCTCTTCCCATTGCCTCCACTGTTAGCACCCTGGTCCAAGCTACCAATATCATCTCTCACCTGGATTATCACTTTAGCTTCCTAACTAGTGTCTCTGCTTCTACACTCGCTTCTCCCTAATCTATGCTCAACACAGTTTCAAAGAAGTAATCATTTTGAAAAGTCAGATCATGCAACTGATCTGCTCTAAGCCCTCCAATGGCTTTCCTAATTCAGTTAAAGGTCAAGGTCCTTTCAACCACCTATGTGACCTCCTTCCTCTGTGACCTCAAGTTATTCTCCCCCCCTGCACTTACTGTGCTCCAGTCACATTGCTATTTCTTTGCTCCTGCCCAGAGGCCTTTATACTGGCTGTTCTCTTCCCAGGAACGTTCTTCCTCCAAGGCTCGGCACAGCTTATTCCTCCTTCTACTTCATATTCCCTCAAATGTCTCCTTCTTGATTAGGTCTCTGACAACCTTATTTAAAAGTGAACCTTGCCCTCTCCCCCCCACACACACAATCTGGTACTTCATAGTCCCCTTCCTGGTTGGCTCTTATTTTTTCTCTACCACATTTGTCTTCATTTGCCTCATATATTATATATTTATTGTTGATCTCTCCCTAATAGAATGTAAGCTCAATGAGAGTAGGAACTTTTGTACAGGTGACCTTCGAACAACGTGGGGGGTTAGAGGTGCCAACTCCCCACCAGGAAGTAAAAAAAAAAAATCCCACAACTTTTAATCCATAGAACTTTTGACTCCCCCCAAACTTAACTACTAGAAGCCTACTGTTGACTAGAAGCCTTGCAGATAACATAAGCAACACATACTCTGTATACATATTATATACAGTATTCTTAAAATAAGTAAGCTAGAAAAAAGAAAATGCTATTACAAAAGCCATAAGGAAGATAGATTTACACTAGTGTACTGTATTTATCAAAAAACAATCCATTTGTAAGCAGACCTGTGCAGTTCAAATCCATGTTGTTCAAGTGTCAATGTATATTGTGCTCAATGACATATGTACTTGTCCCATTACATAGCACTCAACAGATATGTTGGAAATTTGAAATTAGGTGGAAATAGGAAAACCAGCGACTAAAGAAAGATCTGTATGGCTGAAGTAGCGAGAGGTGGAGAGTGGTAGATACACGAAGTGAGGCTGCAGTGGTGGAAAGAGACCAGAGGCTATTAGGCTTTTTACAAACAAGTTTTGCCTTAAGAATAGTGAGACAGCAATGAATGATTTTAAGAGAAAAGTCTGGCCAGGACGTGCATTTCAAAAAGTTCAGTATGGCTCCAGTGTGGAGAACTAATGGAGAAAGGCCAGAGTGAACAATCACTATGACAATGGTCTTGGCAACAGATTACGGCGGTTTGGAAAAGGCTGTGCTTACGTAGATCATGGGTACAGCTGGATGGAGCTATACGTCTACAAGTCACAGGTGGCAGTGGAACCATGTGTATGGATGGGAGCAGACTCAACTATGCAGGCAAAAGGGGATCTAGATTTAAGAAACTACGCTATGCATTGGACAAGGAGGAGGAGCCCCAAAAAAGGACAAAAAAGGAATGTCTTTTTAAATTTTTTGAAATCATACTCACAAGTTCACATTTTTTTTTTTTAAATCAGATTTAAACCAAGTAGCATAAAAGTAGCAAGGCCTTTTCAAATCAGACTAATTCATTTAAACTGTCAAATCTGTCCAAGGTCAGGTCACTCTCAGAAACCATCCGGAAAATTCACAGGGCTGGTCTCTTTGCGGCTTCAAAGTAGATCAACACACAGGAAGTTACCCTTCCCAAAATAGAGGGGATTTTGGCTTATTGCAGTTTCCTGAAAGTACTGTCTCTCTCTCTCCCTTCTGAGCCTCACCATAGGCTTCTTCCGGTCTTCTTTCCCTGGGATGAAGAATTTCCCTGACTTTCCAGGATTAAGCCAAGAGACCCTCTTTCTAGACGTCCCAGATAGCCAGCTACCATACTGTGTACTGTAATTGTGTATTTTACTACCAGATGCCATCACTGGAGAGGGGGCTGCGGCTTTTCCCCCTGTTGCATACTCAGCACCTCACAAGGAGAAATTTCTAAAATTCAAAAACGGAATTTAAATTTAAAACTTAAGTACGCTGTTTAAAATAACTTATTTGACTTTACTATTATCATTATAATTTAAAATTTAACTAAGTTATCTAAAATAACTTATTTGACTTTACTATTATCATTATCATTTTTTTTTTTTTTTAGTTTCTATTTAAGTGGCCTCTACACCCAACACGGGGCTCGAACTCCCCACCCGGGGAACTGAGCCGCCCCGGCCCCTCCACGGCTCCACTGGTGTAATAAACGCCATCCATCCCACCATGCGGAGAATTAAAATCTCATTGACGAACCGGACGGCCCTTCACACCTTGACTTTTCTCCAGAGGTACGACTTTTTTACAAACAAACATGAACCTTTTATGCAAATGAATCTTTTAAAATAAAAATAAAATAAATAAAAATAAATAAATAATTTAAAATAAAAATAAAATAAATAAATAAAATAAAATAAAATAAAATAAAATAAAATAAATAAAAAATAAAATCGGGCAGCCCGGGTGGCTCAGTGGTTTAGCGCTGCCTGCAGCCCAGGGCGTGACCCTGGAGACCCAGGATCGAATCCCGCATCCGGCTCCCTGCATGGAGCCTGCTTCTCTGTCTGTCTCTCATGATTAAGTAAATAATATCTTAAAAAAAAAAAACACATACTAAATCTTGGGAGATTTTTTTTTTTTTTTAAATAGCATCACCTAAGGGGGGGGGGGGGGGGAAGGCCTGCAAAGTTCCCATCCAGGGATGCTGGGGTTTCTTCTTTTCCCCTTAGTCTCTCGTGCAAAATGGATCTGACAACTGGCTTCTGCTCGGGATCTCCTTTGGGCGCACAAAACACACAACACCCCCCGCGCAAAGGCGGACGCCAGGGCCAGCGCACGGGGTCACCTAAGGCCGCCCTCGCGGGTCCCCCCGGCAGAGGTGCGAGCGGAGGCCGCGCGCGGGGCACCATTCCCGCCGCATCCCTTCCTCACGCCCCAACGCGCCCTCCGCCCGGGGCGCCCGCGCTACTCCTTCCCAGACACACCGGACAAAACCCCCTGGACTTAGGCCATCTTCTAGATGCCTCGATCTCAAAATCCCTGAGGAAACGAAGGAAAAAAAAAAAAAAAAAAAGCCTCAATTGGCAGCCGAAACCCCCCAGCGCTCCCCAAATCGACGCTTACCAAGCTCCGTCCGCGCTAACCGTTGGCTCGAAGGCCGCCACGGGCAACGTCGCAGGGGCTCCTGGGGACTGTAGTTTCTATCGCCCGCAGAACGCGCCGGTACATCAAAACTACACTTCCCAGAAGCCAATGCGACGACGCCCCCTCCCCCCCCATCCCACCCCCACCCCTGCCTTCTTCAATCTCGGATTTGGCGTAATAAAGACACCGTCACTCTTTCCAAGCTGATCTTAAGTGAGGATGAGGTTTCCTCCAGGTGTCTAAGCCCTCTTGGCCGTGCTCGGCCTCTCTCCGTAATAGCTTCATTGTACTTGCACTTAACTTTTCTTTCCCCGGCTCCGAGCCGGGAGAATCCGTACGTCACGGGACGGAAACGCCCCCGACGCAAAAAAAAAAAAAAAAAAAAAAAAAAAAAGTCCGTTCGGCGCATGCGCTCTGTTCGCCATCACGCATGCGTAGCAGCCGGTTGCAGTTGGCGGCCGGGCGCGGACTTGGGGTCCGGAGGTAGCCCGTCGGAGGGCGGGGCTCTTTCCAATGGCTTTGCCTCCGCGGGTCGCGTCTGCTTGGGCGGGGAAGAGGGCGCTGGGGCAGGGGCGGCTCCTGGTTTATGCCGGGCGGAGAAAGGGGAGGGGCTGCAGGGGGGTGAGGACCCCATCTCCCCTCCCTCCTCCCGCCCTCTGGGCCGAGCCCCACCGATGGGGCTGGGCGAAGGGGCGGGCTCTGCGCCTGGGGCCTCGCTTGTGCGCCAGCTCGGCGGCCCGGCCCTGCGCGGGTCCGGCTTAGCGGGCGGTGGGCGAGGACGCAGGTAGAGGAAAAGAAGTGGCGTCTGCCCGGGGTTCCGGCGTCGCCGGGGCCGGGGCCGCTTTCCTCCAACGCTGCAGCCGAGGCAGCGGCTGCAGAGGCTGCCCCGCCCTGCACCCTGCACCCCGCACCCCGCACCCCGCACCCTCCCCCCTCCAAGGAGCGCCCGGGTCTCCGACCCCGGCGGCCGGCGAGCAAGGAGGGCTTGGCGAGGCTTCCCCGGCAGCTGCCGGCCGGCCGCCGAGGCGGAGGGCGGAGCTGCGGAGGGCAGGGCCTGGCGCCGGAGGAGGGGCGGGGTGGGAATGCTCCCGGGAGCTCGGTGGCCGCCCGGACGAGAATCCCCGAATGGCTGGGGGCGCCTTCCACTGCGAGCGGCCTTCCTGGGCAGAGCTGGGATTTGACAGCTGCACGACGTGAGGATATCCGCTGACCCCGCGAGGCGGAGGAGCGCACTTCCCCGAGGCGGCCTGTCCGGCCAAGCCAGCGCTGCAGGGTTTCAGCTTTCCAACTTTTTTTGTGCGTGTGTCTCTGCCAAGAGGACTGCCCTGCCCCTTCGTGTAGGAGAGAAGAGTGAGTTGTGCCCCGCGTCGGTCCAAAAAGACGCTTCGTGGTTCCAGATGTCACCGAGGCCGCTGTGTTTTCACGGCGACTCGATGTCCCCGGTTTTCTTCTTCTCACGTGCCTCGTTTTAAAAGTGACCAAGTGCTCGTGGGGACATGCCGACGGGGAACTGAAGGCGGCCCAAGGAGACCCTCCCTCCGGTTGTCATGGCTGAAGGAGACAGTGAAGTGAGATGGGACGGGCTGTGCAGTAGAGACCCGAGCACTAGAGAGACCGCGCTGGAAAGCATTAGGCAGACGGTCTTGAGAAAGACCGAGGATCTTCGTTGGGGGAGAGAGGCGCCTCTTCGTCCACCAGACGGGCTTTCACCCCCGGCGGCTTCGTTGGATGGGTTGAATAGACTTCTTGCTCATCTGCTCATGCTTTCTAAGAGATGTCCCTTTAAAGATGTAAGAGAGAAAAGTGAATTTATTTTGAAGAGCGTCCAGGTAAGAAAACATTGTGATTGCAACTGTCCGCCCGGTGCAAGTGCAGGTTTCCTTGCACACTTACCCTCCCTTTGTATTGTGGGCTCCTAGTAGGTGGTTCTGCGAGCCCGTTGTGAGTTCATGCCACAGCTCGGGGTGGCTTGGAAAGCGTGGAATTTGGGGCCCAAACTGTACAAGATGAACTAAAGTAAAAGCCATTTTCAAATAAGAGTAAACAAGTATTGTGTTTCTAGAGAGTTTTTTTTTGTTTTTTTTTTTTAGCAGAAACTGCATTCCTCTAGGAAAACTATGAGACAGTTACAGTTAATCGCAAGTAAAGACTTGCTTTTTTTTCTTGCATTCATTTTTACATGTTGGAAAGTGATAGCCAGGATGCTTTTCACATCGTTACAAACGATATTCTGTGTGGATGGTTTCTCACTTACAAGCCTCTGAGATGATAAAGCGTATTAAGTGTTCCTTCACTAAATTCAGGATAATTGGTCAGTTTTCTCATGTTCTTAAAAACAAAACAAAAAATCAGGGTCTGTTCTCTAGAGGCGACCTTTTTGCGACTTTTTTTTTTAATGAATTACATAAAATAATAAAAGCCTAGATTAGAAAAGGAGGTAACATTTTAAGATTGAAAAGTTGAACCCAGGTTGAGTAGAATGGCAGAAACACTCGTGGTAAATGACTCAATTGGTTTTCTCTGTGTTTGCCTCAATTGCATGATTTTTCTTTTTCACGTAGGCATCTGTTTAAGTTTTCAAAAAGTGCAACAGATTAAAAATGTTAATTTTCCTCCTGTTCTGTGCATAACCAATCTGTCCAGTTTTATTGGAGGACTTATCAGAAGGGTTTTATTTTGACTTTTTTGTTTGTTTAGAGAAAGTTTGTTTTTAGATCATAAGAATGGTCAGTAACACTCTGTTGGTCAGTCTGAATTACTCCACGTGTTGAAGTCATTTATGAAAAGCTCTTAAAACTTATAATTCACTTGGGTGTATAAGCTAAGATTAATAGTTTTTTCTATTTTGGTTGGTTTAAAGCAACAGAAAAAATAATCATGTTCATAAAATGAAGACTGTTTAAGATCTTGGGATAGTTCTTCCCACAAAGTTTGGGAACAACCGTTACAATTCATTTGTCCAGAGTTACCAGAGAAGAATTAATTTTCTAGGTGCCTAAGACTTTTAAGCCTTAAAAGTTATTTCTCTATTTCTCAGACTGCAGTGTCTACAACCACCATTATGGATCATCATTAATCACATCAAGTACTGTTGTTTAGCTGAGGGTGAAGTGTATAGGGCTATATGATCCATTTTTAAAAATATTTGTGTTCGATTTTTAATAGTTTTTCTGTTCCTCCCCCTTACTGTCACATACTTTTCACTTTGGTCTCTCCTGAATCTTTAATTTTGTTGCTTATTTATATTCAAATGGAAAAGCAGATAACCAATTTAGTTCAGAATTATATTGAAAACAGAAGTAATTAGGCTCTGGGGAGTGCAGGGTCAAAGGACTGTGGTATATTGGTAAGTAAATGGGTACTGGAGTTAGACCTCGGCTCAAATTCTCCTCCTTTATTAATGTGCTGTATAACCTTGGACAAGTTACTTGATCTCTCTTAGCTTGGATTTCCACATCTATAAAATGGGAATAATAACATAGAGCTGTTGTGAGAATTAAATGAGATGTAAAGTGCCCCAGTATAAAATGAATGCTTCTCTCCTTTTTCACAAGTGAAAGACATAGACCATGTGATATATATTTCAGAATTCACTCATCCTGGAAAAAAATTCAAGAATCCCCTCCACTGTGAAAGTTCTCCATAGATTTATATTCTTTTTTTTTTTTTTTTGATCTTTGCATCTATTGCACTTAATTCGTGTTACTATTGTAACAGGCACTCTTATATTGTGCTATAATCACATGTTTATGTGTCTGTGACCCCAGGAGGGCCTTTCAAGTTCTCAAGAGTACTGGCTGGGACCTGGAAGCTACTAAATATCCAGTGGATGAACAGATTTATATTTGGCTACTTTTTATTTCTTATCAGCCTGAATAAAGTTATCAGAGTAGGGAGTTTCCATCCCCACATCATTCATGCATGCCTTCACATAACAGATGTTTATTGAACCCCCCGTGAATGCCATTCTAAGAACTAAGAACCAGTGATGAACAATTTTGACCTCTTACTGGAGACAGATCATAGGGAAGTAAACAAATAATGTAATTTTAGTAAGGGAAGACTTCCCTGAAGAGATGACATTTAAGCAGAGATTTGACAAATTAATAGATATAATCCAGGCAGAAAATGAAATTTGTGAGGGGGACATTCCACACAGAGGGAACAGTTGTGTGAAGACCTCATGGCAAGAGAGAGCTGATGAGTTCTAGGAAAGGTAACACAGTGTGGTTGGAGCATATTTTTGAAGGGAGAGTGAAAGCTTAAGCACATTCTCTGTAGTGCGAACTGGCTCCAGTACTTAATTAGCTCTACAATGTTGAATAAGTTGCATAATTTCTCCTTGACTCAGTCTCCTCCTCTGCAAAATGACGATGATGCTCACAATGAGAATAAAATGAGTAACACTTGCAAAACATAGTGCAGTGCCTAGCACCTAAGAAATGCTCAGCGATATCAGGAATTCTTACTGTTTATAGGCAGGAGTTGGATAACAGGATCTTGTAGGCCGAGTTAAGAGTGGTGGACTTTATCCTAGTAACAATTGGAATCCACTGAGGGGTTTTGAGCAAGATGATGATATAATCCATGGTGTATTAGGAGGATTACTTTCGGAGCAACATGGAGACTGAATTTCAGGGGTCAAGAGTGGATGTGCAACATCAGTTAGGTTATTCCACTAGTTCAAAGCAAAAATTATGGTGGAGCAGGATATAGTAGGAAAAGTGGGAAACAGTGAATGGGTTTGGGAGATCGCTAAGAGTTAGTAACCCCAAGATAGGGTATTGAATTGGATACAGGAGATGAGGGAAATAGCAAAATCAAGGATGCTCTCCAATTTCTGGCTTGAACTACTTGGCGAATAGTTCAGTCATTTCCTGAGACAGAAGAGATGTAAAGGGTCAATTTAGGAGGAGTGGTGAGTTCTCTCTTGGATGTGTGGAGATTAAGTTTCCTATGATACATCTGATTAGAAAAAGCTCCTGAAGGTATTTCTGCCCCTGCTACGATAGTTGTAGTCCTGCCATTGTTATCTGTCACTTCCCCGTCCTCCACCTTGATATCCATCCTCCACATAACTGCAGAGTCATTTATCTAAAATGAAATCTGATCTTGTTACTCTCCTGCCTAAAATCCTTGAGGATAGAATTTAAACTTAAGAATGTCACGTAATGTCCAGCGTCATCTGGCTTCCACATTACTGTTCTAGCCTCACATGGCAAGCCAAATAATAAAATGTAGTGCTCCATAATGCTTTCTGTTATATGTTAGTAAGGCATTAGAAGCTGAACTGACTATGCAATTCCTGCAGCTGTTCCTGCTCTTAATTGCTGTAAATCAGCTCAGAGGTCTGGTAGTTGGGAAAAGAGTTAATAGGGCAGGGGTAGGATGGATTCAACTCAAAATGACTAAACCTGTAAAAAAAAAAAAAAAAAAAAATTGGCACATTGAGAGAGAGCATTCTCTGTATTCCTGTTCTCAGTTTATTGATTTCACATCAACATATTTATATCTATTGAACACACTTTTGAGAACTGTTCTGTGCCAGGCACTGTACGGTGGACTGGAAAATCAATAAGACCGTTCCCTGCTTTTGAGGAAGGTCTTCTATTCTCATAGTAGGCTTTATTTATGCTGGATTTGTTGTTGTTCTAAATCTCTTAATACCTTTTTGATATGTTTGATTCTCTAAACAAAGGAACAGATGTATTAAAACTGGTTGGATACATTAGTATAGTCTATGGATGAATTGTAGTCTTTATGATGCATATAATTAAGGGAGGAATGTGACTGTGTGATATTCATCAAAAGATTATGAGTGTTCAAAATAGTCAATTACTTTTCTAAGAATGGTCATTTGATCATTTTCATTTCTGTACTGTGAAAAAGGAAAACTGTTAAAATTTCTTATAAGCTTGCCAGCAATTAACACTATCTGAAAGTAATTTGGCTTTAGAAAATTTAGAATAAGTAACAAATAGTAATATATCTTTGTTAAGTGGGGTGGAGGAGACTTTCATTTAGTGAAGTAATTGTTATCCCCCACCCAAGGAGAAATGGGTATGATGCACATTTCAGTTTTTAAGAGTTGTAGTTAGAGTATCCATTTGCTATCCAGTTTGGGTAATACATAGTTTGTAGGTTTAACAATAAGAGATTTATTATTTAACATAATAAATATTGAGGTTGGGCAATTTCAAGGTTGGTTGATTGGTTCATTACCGAAGTACATTACCTTTTTGTTTACCTTCTATCTTTCTGCTTTCCTTTCCTCAGCATAGCAAGTACTATTTCTACTCATGGCGAAAAGGTTGCCTCAACAGTTCCAGGTTCCATGTGCAGTCATGACCCATCTACAACAGAGAAGAAGGTTTTTTTCACTTGTGTCTATCAGGGAAGAAAGGTTTTTTTCATAGCCTCTAGCCGACTTCTGTCAGTTTTTATTGACTAGGGTTGAGTCACATGCCCTTTTCTAAGCTAGTCATTGGCAAGGATATTGGGCGTTTCTCATTTTGGTTTGGACTAATCTGCATTTAGCCCCTGACAGCCAGGACACCCCCATCACTTGAACAAAAAAATTTCTATTGGTGAGGAAGAAGGGGGACGGAAAGCAGTCAAGTTTATTCAGAGGCTACTATATTAGAACTGATCTAATATCTCACTAGGTAAAATATTGTTTTGGTCTAGTTATAATTTAGATTATATTAGGTTAGAAACATAATTTATAATGATGCTATAAAATGTAACATGAGATTAGGAACATTCTAGAAGCAGATTTGGCCTTTTAAATTGTTTTGATTTCTTTTTTACTGCTATATGTAGTCAAAGCCAAAAGTTTTAGGTGGTGCATCTCAACCAAATTCACTGCTGCTCCTAGCCACAGCAAATATGAGAGTCTTCTTTCAGTATTTATACTATCTTTCTTCTATATCCATTATTTTCTGGCATTTCTTATTTTACTAACATGCTGAGAACTCAGTCCCTTTCCTTGAGAAAGCCTTCCTGACTTTATTCCTACCTTTGACCACTTTCTTTAGTAGCTTTTTGATCTCAGTGGAGAATGCTATTTCCCCTCAGGTTGTCTCTGTTTCTTTAGATGGAGAATGTGAAGAAACTGAAGGCAGCTATTAACTTTTTTTTTTCCCTAAATGGTTTGCAGACAAAGTAATAGCTTATCTTTTTTTTTTTTTTTTAACCCCACTGGCTTACAGGATGAATCATATCTGCACTATCTACCCTCAGTGTCCTCTTTATAATATATAAATACATCCTGTCCCCTTCCTTTGTTCTGACTTTCAGAAAGACTGAAACTAACAAGGATACTCTTTTTAATTTTCAGATTTCAAATATTTAATTCCTGTTACAGTGCCCCAGATGGTCTCTAGCATGGAAAAAAAAAATCTCAAAATGATTAATTCAAAAATGGGGTTTTTCAACACACTGTTTAATTTATAAATGGGATATAGTGTTTTGTAGAAAAATGGGATGTTAAACTCTTGCTTATTAGATTCCAATTTAAGGTCATGGGTTGCTCATGACTTCAGGAAGGACTGTCTGAAAAACAATAGTTCAGCTTAATTAGAATTATTTTCTCATCTAAACACTTTGTGTCCTTAAACTGCTATTCAGATCATCCATGGAGTGGAAGAATTAGAAAATAGGTGTGCTGTTCTTTTTTAGAGTTATATTTTTTTCCTTTGGGTGGGTGACCATTAGAAATTTGTAGGATATCTTTTAGCCATCTGAATAGAAAATAAATTAATAACTCAAACAGCTTATGGATTTGCTGAAGCTGACCTGACAGAAAGTAGACATGGAATCTTGCATATAATAAAGTGTTAACAAACATTTAAAACTTTGACACAAAAAGGTCCTATTTGGTATCATGTCTTAATCATAAAGGATTTTCAAATTTGAAAACCGACAGTGTTCATGTGGAAGCAAATTAACATGGATTGGAGGAACCGTAGAAATCAGGACATTTTTAGAACTTGTGAAAGGACAGGGGAAATGCTGGGGGCGTGGGCGAGGCAGTGCCTAAAGTGCATGGAAGGATGAAAAGTACTGCTGGAGGTACATTAGCACCAGGCGAGCTTTGCCACCAATTTTAATCTCTTCTTTGTCGCAGTTTCTCAAACCAGTCTATTTTGTCATGCCATATGGTAAAATACTTGCTTTTTAAATGGAAGTCAATGGAAAATAGGACTTAAACTTTTCTAGACCACATTTATTACGTTAAGTCAGATCTTCGTTGACCTTGATAAAATTACCAAGTACTCTATGCAGGCACAATGTACTCAGGCGCATCAGAGAGTTCTTCAGAATATTTGATGATGGTATTGTTGGGGGTATTGGGCAGTCTGGAAATAGAAGTGTGAAAACCTCAGCTAAATAGGCATACTATGGGAACATTTCATGCTTTGCTGCTTTTTTCCTTGTGGTTACTACACCAAGTTAAACTAGTGCTGATAAACATACATTTATCATAATGTTTGTGTATTTTTTTTAAAAAGTCGGTTAAAAGATGTTTACTTTTTAAAAAAGCTTTTTCACTGGTAATACTTAGGAATTTTGTAGGGTAACAATTTAGACCATTTATTGGATCTTTCCAGTTGGCATTGTTATTGTTAAGTTTGTGTTACTAGTAGACTGTCACAGTTTATGACATTTTTCAATTTATAAGAAAAAAAACTCATGTGAAATTTGGCAACACAGCAATTACCTGTCTTATGTTCTAATCTCTTTTATATAACAAAATAAGAAAATTTTTTTAGAATACAATGAAATATGTCACTACCTTAGAAAAATGAGATATTTTTAGTTTTATATTTTATTCTTACCCCATTTTAATGTGGTAAATAGGTAGTTTTAATTTAAAAAGGTAGTTTCATAGATTTATGAATTATAATTTATTATTATGAAATATTTATACATTATTTATATTATAAAATTACCTTAAAACTTCTTAAGCTTTTAAACCATACTAAAGGGAAAGAAAATATATGATGTGAAGTTTGTGGGTTATCCAAATCAACTTTCATATATACATATTAAATGAATACTCTTCATTTAAACAAATAAATAGTATTCAATTAGTGTTTTAACTTAAAAAATTATTTAAATTGACAAGTTAATATACTATTTAAAAATTCATCAATTGTATGTGTAATATTCAGTAAAGTCTAGTTAGAATCACTCAAAGTAAGCATTTACTGTTTTGATACTTAAGTGTTTGACAGGCATTGCACACTCCTCCTAAAATTTTACATGATTTCATTTTCTAGCAAGTTGGCAGGTGTTAGCTGTCTATAATTATAACTGAGTAATTTTTCAAATGCTATTCATAGCCTAAACACAGCAAGATATTCTTCCAATCATGTGATAAAGACCAAGCCTTGCAAAATAGTGGTAGAGTGATATGTTCAGTGGTACTGAAGGACATATTTAAGAGAAGCCTTTCAAAAGTAAAAAGTGATTTAAGTGATAGGGAGAGACTTTTTTCACAAACCAGGGTTCTCTCAAAGATACAGAAATTATACCTCACCAAATTAAGATGTGTCTACTTTTTCATCTAACAAGTAATGTATGCATTGGCAGACTTAAATTATAAAATATAACCTGTATTGATTCAGTTTTGTTGATGACAGAGGTTCTGAGTATAAGAAAGAATTAAATTTTTTTTCCAAGATTTTATTTATTTATTCCTGAGAGACCCAGAAAGAGAGAGAGAGAGAGAGAGAGGCAGAGACATAGAAGGAGAAGCAGGCTTCATGCAAGGAAGCCCGATGTGGGACTCGATCCCCTGACCTGGGATCATGCCCTGAGCCAAAGCAGACCCTAACTGCTGAGCCACCCAGGCATCCCAAGAATTAAACTTTTTTTGAGACAGTGTAGATTTTACCATTTGGCCTGTGAATTATTTCTTCTCATTTCATTTATTAGGTATTTGTTGTGTACTTTCTCTGTGCCAAACACCATGTTTATCTGCCTTTTGACATGTCAGAAGAAAGGCTGTTTCACTTAATTTTAATAATGATTCTGCTTAAAAATTTCTTGACTTATTTTGTTTTCTGTTCTAAGCATACAGTCTCACATTGACTAGAGATATTACTTCAGAGTAATTTAAAGATCTTACTGGGAAAAAAAAAATAAAGACTAGAGATATTACTTCAGAGTAATTTAAAGATCTTACTGGGAAAAAAAAAATAAAGATCTTACTGGATTTTCTTTACCAGACATATGCTCATGAATAAATCTCTGTAGTCTCAGTTTCCTCATCTGTAAATTTACATATGTATCTACTTTATGATTTGATTATTAAAAAGATCATATTGGTAAAGCACTTTGTTACCTACAAATTTATTTATGGATAAATTCTTTGAGACTACTTATCTGTAAAATGAGGGTAAGAATAATAATACCAAACTCAGGGTAGTTTTGAGAATTAAGTGAGTGTGTAAAGCGTAGAAGTACATAGTAAGTGCTCAATAAATATCAGTGATGATGATGGTGATAAGCCTGGTCTTAGGTGGTTTAGTTAATGAGTCAAACTCCGAACTGGCATTATACTTCAGGATTTTTTTAATATCCCACACTTTGTATCCACATATATTAACACTCCTAATTGCCTTTTGTACATTGAATTTTCATTAAAAAGCTGATTAGTGCTGATGTCCAACTTTAGCACAGGGTGCTTCTAACCAACCACTGCCCCAAGGTAGATGTTTGGCTTGCTCAGAGATTTGCTGTAGTGGTGATGGCAGATTTGTAGCATCCATTTCCTCCTTGGAGTCTAACACCCTTCTGCTATTGTCAGGATGGCACCAGCAGGGAGCCAGTAGGCAGCTGCATGTGTCATCCAGGTGGTCAAGTATGAAGAGGTCCTTGGCCAAGGCCTTTGCTTTGGTATTTGGACAAGATCAGAGTATAATTGTCAAGATCATGGGCTTTGGAGTTAGTCAGACCTGGCTTTAAGTCTTGCTCTGCCAAACTCTGTGACCTTGGGCAAATTACATAACCTCCTTAAACCTCAGTTCCCTCACAGAGTTGAAAGGATTAAATGAGGTAACATGTGCAATGCTTACTGGAATCCAGTAAGCACTCAGTGAATGTTAACTATTAATATTCTGTCCTGCCTCCACAGTGCAATAGAGATGGAAAATTGAGCCCCCTGGCACGATATGCTTTTTAGGGTACCCCAAGTTTCTGGGCAACCAGAAAAATATTCACCGACTTTCCAGGTTCCCTGGCCCAGAGGATAGCACCCTAGAGGAAAAAACAACTCTAGGAAGCAAATTAAGGATTTTATAAATACTGTTTTAGCTTTAGCTTTCTGGGAACTGGATTCCTCCCTTGATATCATGTTAGTCTATTATTCCACTTGTGAGCATTTGACTTTCAAATACATCTCCAGGGACATGTAATATAGGAAAAGCAAATCATGACTTGTATGCCAATGTTGTCAGTAAGCAACTGAATCTTCTATGCTTGGTAGATTCATGGCTGATAACTCAGGCAAGTTATCTGCTGCAGGGACTGCTAGCCTTGAAGGTCTACTTGAGAAGATTAGAGCTGCGCTATCCGTGTTCCTTCTCTGCTCCCCACATGGGATCCTGACAAATTATTAAACTGAAAGTTCCCAAAATAGTCCCTTCATTCTTGCCAGGTAACTGGCCCCACTTAAGACAGCTAGATGTGATTAAAACAAAGTAACTGAGCAAAAATACTTTGCCAAAAAGATACCTCAAGAAAGGTAACGGGGCTAGAAGAGATTTTGCACCATGTTAGATTTCTTGAATTTGCTTGGTTGCATGTGGTTGGTATGTGTCTTTGGGACTCCTCCTAAGCTGCCATGCCTGTCCCCCTTAAAATCTGTCATGGCATTGGAACCAAGTAATCTTAAGTCATCTGCAGCAGTCTTTTAATCTTTTTAGTTTGGCAGAATGCATACTTTTGAATGTGGTAAGAAATAGGTATTCTTTATGGGAAGCCTAGTTCTTAGCCCTTTTCATATATTAATTCATTTAGTCTTGACAACCACATTGTAAGAGTAGGTATTATTATCCCTATTTTATCATGAGGAAAAATCAGGGTCCAGATAGGTTAAATAACTTGCCCAAGGTATTGTAGCTAGTAAAGGAGCAGGTTTCATACACAGGCATTGAGACTCCAGAGACCATACTTTTCACCATTATACTGCACTCTCTGAATAAAAACTTAATATAAGGCTCCTAGCAGTGAAAATATTTTTTTAATTTTTTATTTATTTATGATAGTCACAGAGAGGGAGAGAGAGAGGCAGAGACACAGGCAGAGGAAGAAGTAGGCTCCATGCATCGGGAACCCGATGTGGGATTCGATCCCGGGTCTCCGGGATCGCGCCCTGGGCCAAAGGCAGGCGCCAAACCGCTGCGCCACCCAGGGATCCCTGAAAATATTTTTTTAAAGATTTTTATTATTTATTCATGAGAGACACACACAGAGAGAGAGAGAGAGAGAGAGAGAGAGAGGCAGAGACAACAGGCAGAGGGAGAGGGAGAGGGAGAAGCAGGCTCTTGCAGGGAGCCCGATGTGGGACTCAATCCCGGGTCTCCAGGATCATGCCCTGGGCCAAAGGCAGATGCTTAACTGCTGAGCCCCCCAGACATCCCTATTTATTTTTGTGTGTGTGTGTGTGTGTGTGCCAAATTAGTTTTCCTTTAGGATGAAATGTAAAACTTTGGTATTTTTAGGGGAAACTACATTCTTAGACATTAGTAAGTTGCACACCAAATTTTTATTTAAACCCTGACCCATCTTGAAATTGCCTTTGGAACCTGATAAATGTCATGTTTCATTGTCCTGTGTAATTTTTATTATATTGTCATTATAAATGTCAGCTGATTCCAAGGAGACTCTGGACTGTGATCTTGGAAATATGGTATATGAAAAATTTATTTTTATTTCAGGAGATTACCAAGTAAGATGATTTCTTTAGCAAATTGCCTAAAAGAAAATTTGGTATATTTCCATGAGTAATAGATTCAAGGTTAGCTTTGAATGTTAAAAGAGCATTCTCCTAGCTAGTTCATTGTTGCCATGACAGTGCTGGCAGTGTGAGTGTTGTAGTAACTCCTTGCAATGATCTTATTTTAGACCCTAACGTTTGCAGTGTCAAACATCCCCTTCCCCGCCCCATAAGTAACTCTAGTGGAAAAGTACTGGTTTTCTAACTGGCTTTTGGCTTTGTAGCTGAAAGACTGCACTATTGTGGGCTTAAAAAAAAAAAAATAGTGTAGGAGTGTTGAGTATTTTTCCTGTGGATTGTGAATGTTTGAAATTTCCTAAAATATGGTATTGCATTACATGTCATAACAGCAAGTTGTTTACAGCTAAAATGAAAAGAGGCCTCAATTGTCCTCTTAGAAATCAAGCCCAGATTATCATTAGTTTGAGCTCATATAGAAATCATTTTTCCGTTTGTATATCTTTCATGCATACTTTAAAGCTTTTGGATTCTTTTATTCTATTATTGTGGAAAATTGGTATTGGAACCATAAAGGATTATGTTTAAATAGTATAGAAAGGTACTTTTTTCTTACCCTTTCCATAGTTCAACATTTATCTGATGAAAATGGGACATCTTAATCTTAATTGCCAAAATTGTGATGTGACTTAAGTTATATAATGATTTTAAGAAATTACTCAGTTTGAATTATGTACTTAAATTAACATAATTATTG
This sequence comes from Canis lupus baileyi, assembly GCF_048164855.1. Classification (NCBI taxonomy): domain Eukaryota; kingdom Metazoa; phylum Chordata; class Mammalia; order Carnivora; family Canidae; genus Canis; species Canis lupus. Next base: position 6,460,015 of record NC_132844.1, read on the forward strand.
AGGTAGTTTTAACTTTGTTGCCTGTATGTTGCAAATTAAATTTTAAAATACTTCATTGATATTTTCTAATTGTAAATCCTGTCATAACTATACTGGTAAGCACAAAATACTTTCAAATTCATAATAGTGCCTGCATTTTCTATAATTTTGTATACCACTTCTTAGGTCAGAGTTTTGATATCTAAGGCATGTGCCCTAAAAGTTTAGTAAGCAAGATAAATCAAAATGATTTTGGCAATGAATCTTGTCAGAGAAGATGGAAAATCTAAATACTATACTTCCTTAATGAGTAAGAGCTACTAACAAGTAATTCCATTTGCTTTTTTCCTAAATGCTCCATGAAAAGTTTAGTTCATCTTCCTTAGATGCTGAAGATTTAAATAAACTTTGCACAATTGGGCCTATATTGAGTATTGGAGAATGGATGGATGTAAGGCAAACTCTTTTCTTTCTTTCTTCAGTTTGACATATCAAAGTAATTTTCTAAACAAAAATTTGACCCCAAGTTGTTTGGGCTTTTCCAACACACAATGAATATTTTAATCTTGATTTTATTTTATTATTCTCTTCAGTGAATTATATTAATATCTCCTTAGTGGTAATTATTAAAATTAAGAGGAGTCTAATTCCAATCTACATTAGTTTTTAAAGGCTGATTCTTTGAATTTGGGAGTTGGTGTGTTGAAAATTGTGAAGAGTCAAGCCTTAAAATATTCTGTTATTTTAGTACATGTTTATATCAAATGCTTTTTATTGGTTGGAATGAAACTAAATGATAGTTTGTGACTTTCCCTTTGTTGAAATACTTAATGACAGGGTTGCTTTGTTTTCCCCGGAACCCCACAGCACCTCTGATTGACCTCTATCTCCCCATCTAAGGCTGAAATAAATATACTTTTTTAAAGTAAGAATTCATTTTGAATCTTTCTTTGTGCCTGACACTGTTCTGGCACTGTGGGGGATATAAAAAGCAGTAGAAGACAACCACTACCCTTAAGAATTTATCAGTGATGTAGAGGAAAAAAATTAAGAGCAAATCAAGACTGTGACTAAAAATGTTAAATTTTATGATAACTTGTTGACAACAGTGCAACTGTTGTTAAAGGAATGTATACATAATGGCTCCACATCTAGGGAATCATCTGAAAGATTTGTGTATGATGATAATCACTGTAGTGCTATTTAGAATATAAATGTATTACCTATATGTATTTTCATATAAGTGGGTAATCTGAATACTCAGTAGTTAAATTATGGGTTAATTAAATTATAATAGCTCTATAAAGGACTATTTTACAGTTATTGAAAATTCTTTTGAAATATATTAGAAAAGATTATCTATTTAAGTGGAAAGGAAATTTTTATAGTGGTGCCAAATATATGTATATTTTTATAGAGGGGGAAAAAGGCATGCACCACTTCTGATAGAAGAACCAAATGCAGTACCTGCACCAAATTATTAACTGTAGTTCTCTTTCAGAGTAGGATTATTGGAAATTTTAGTTTTCCTTTTTATAATAATTATTAATAAATACTCAATTTTACTGAGTGCTTACTATGTGCTAAGCATTGTTATAAGCATTTTGGTTATAACATGCAAATTTCAGGTGGATTATAGGTTTTGAGGAAGATCTGTTCCCCAAGCAAAACAAACATGCAAATATGAATGCACCCCCTTGTTATAAGATTAGAATAGGTTTCTGATTTCTTTGGCCAAGGAAGCAGAACTTCTCAAAATCTAGGCTTTCTCATTAAGAAGCAGTGCTTTTAGTATTCCTGGATACTGCTTTCCTTGGCTCCCAGGCCTAAGGGGTACAACCACTAAAGACATTTTCTGGTCACACCAGATCTACAAAATTCAATTTTTGCTATACTGTCACCTTTTTATATTTGGGGTTTATATGCACATTCTGGAAGAATTTATACTAACTGTTTATGCACTTTCTTTGAAGGTCCATTTCTCTGCATTATCTAATTTTATACCTACAACAATTCTCTGAGGTGAGTCTTACATAACTGAAGTAGTGAATACTGGGAGGGCAGGAGGCATATCTGACTCCTAAATGTCTGTGTTCTTAAACATTAATCTGTTTTCCTATAGCTTTTTTTTTTTTTTTTTTTTTTGAAACGAGGGTATGTTTTTACTTTGAAAAATAACTTAAAATAAGTGTGGAAAAATTATATGATATATAGAGTGCTATATTCAGAGCAAAGAAAGATCAGGATGGGTTAGGATAATAAAGACAGCTTAATGGAGCATATAAATTTTAATGTAATAATTAACTTGTCTCCTCAACTCATCTGTTTACACAAGTATACACTCCTTCTATCTCCAGCATGCCCAAACCAAGCCCCTGATGACTGGCTGGAAGTCATTAATGCTCTATTCTACTTCCCTGCAAACTAAGTTTGGCCTCATTTTTGTTTCCTCTTGTGGCCCCTTTTTATTTTCCTTTTGCCATCTGTCAGTGCATGTATGAACATATAACTATGACTTTTGTCAAAGCTCCTTCTCATTATGGTGTTGGGCATTATAAATAGTTCCAGCTTGGCAGTTTCTACGTGGTCATACCACGTAATTTAGAGATTGAGATGTCCAAAAGAGTTGTAAAAATTACATTAATTATATTTAAAAACTAATTCAAAAGAAGTAAAACTAGGATCTTGAATCTTGTCTGAGGAATTAATCTTACAGCATAAACCAGCACTGATACTCAGCCAGGACTCACTGGCACTACAATACTTGTTAAAATACTGAAGTATTTTTATACCAGTTGATAAATGGTGAATAGAAACTGCAAAAAGGAATAGAATTAATATACATAGGATGGGTGGCTTATCTTAGAAACCCACACATGCACTTAGATTCCAAGATGGTCTGGTCACTGAAGCCAGGAAGTTTTCCCCTATGCCCTGTTATTTCCAATGTTGAAGGTACAGAAGCTCTTGGGTAGGAGAGAGAGACCAGGCTGGTGAACTAAGGAGAACCTAAGGAGAACTAAGGAGAACCTATAAACCCACAAAAGAAGTGCCCAGTTGTGCCAAGAAGAAAAGCAGGGCACAGGCCTTGACAGTAACTGGGGAGACTGCCACAGTTGGGGGATGGTGGCAAAGACTGTCAGGGTATGGTCGGTCAGTCAGGTGGCCTTGAGCAGCTTTTTTTTTTTTTTTTTTTTTTTTTTTTTACCAATTGAATTAGTTATCCATTGCTTCATAACAAATTTGGTTGCTCAAAAAAAATACACATTTATTATCTCACAATATGTATGAGTTGAGAATCTGACTACAGCTTAGCTAGGATCTCTGCTACACAATCTCCCATGAGGCTGTCATTAAGGTATTAGCGAGAGCCATGGTCTCAACTGAAGGCTCAAATGGAGAAGGATGTGCTTCCAAACACATAGAATTCAATTCAGTTGACCAGATTCAATTCTTTGAAGGCTTTTGGATTGAGAGCAATCTAATTGATTGCAGGCTGCTTTCAGTTCCTTGTCATGTGGATTTCTCCATTTGCATCTTCATAAAAGGCATCTGAGAAGAGCCAGAGAGAACCAGCAAAAGAGTTCCAGCAAGACAGAAGTCACAGTTTTATAACCTGATCTTGGAAGAGACATGCCATCACTTTTGCCCTAATCTGCTCATTAGAACCAAGTCATTTATCCAGCCCATACTGAGGAGGAGCAGATTACACAATGGTGTGAATACCAGGAGGCACAGGGATCAATGAGAATCATTTTTAAAACAGCCTGTCACAACAACATATCTCCTGAAGTGAGGGATTGGGCAGAGTGGACCTCCCTGCACACTGTGAAGAAAGTTGTGATTTAGATTGTATGCCCAGAAACCTAATGAAGGCCTGAAAGAGACTGTGGTCCAGCAGGTAATAGTATGAGCCCAGAGTCTGTCTGCTTCCCAACTTTGCAACCGTTCTCCACTTAAAGGAGCCTCAGACCATCAGTCTGTCCAGGGATGCCCTTCCCCAGGTCTGGCTTCTTCACTGGCTGGGGCCCACCAAGGCTCAGTTGGAGCAGCCCGCCCAGTGCCTCTAGCAGCTTCTTGATATTCTTTCATCCCCACAGTCCCCCATGACGCTTCTGCCTCCCCCCCCCAATTATTCCTGTGCAATCTTAGGCAATTCCCTGCTTCCCATTCTTTGTGCTAGAAGGAAAACAGCATTGGTCTAAAAGGTGGGAAGTGGCAAACATCTTTCATCATTCAGTGACTAATGACCTATGAATCACATCTCAGTTGTGCCTATGATTTGAAGAGAAAAGGAATTAAAGGCCAAAACTTATGAGCGTTCTCTAATGAATAATGAATGAGATTAGCATAATTGCAAGTACAAATTTTTTTATTCAAATCTTCCAAACCAACCAAAGTTGGGATACTTTCCTGTCAATTTAGTAGTATCTGAGAGGGAATAGATAATAATTTACCTTTTTTCATTTTATAAGCTTCAGCTCCTTAAAGATTTTGGCTATTGCAGAACCTGATTAAAATGATTACATAACTGATAGCAATTTAAAAATTTTTTACTCCACTGAATACTGTTTTTTTGAGGCCAGGGCTTTTCAATTGTAGGGAAAGCTCTTGGTTTAGTTTAAAAAAAAATCATTTATCATTTTCTCATATTTGTTTTTAATGTATTGGACAAATATTTGATTACAATTGAAATATTTTCGGGGATCCTTGTGTGGCTCAATGGTTTGGTGCCTGCCTTCAGCCCAGGGCATGGTCCTGGAGTCCCAGGATTGAGTCCCGGGATCGAGTCCCACGTTTGCATGGAGCCTGCTTCTCCCTCTGCCTCTCTCTCTGTGTGTCTCATGAATAAATGAATAAAATCTTAAAAAAAAAAAAAAACAATTGAAATATTTTCCCATATATATATATATATATACATATATACACACACACACACACACACACACACACACACTATATATACTGTATATACTTATGTAAAATCTCCAAATGCTAGCAGTGGTTATCTCTAGGCCATGGTTTATGTTTTAATACATTTTTCCAAAATTTTTATAGTGGGTACTTCTATTTCTTCTAATAAAAACCAAAAACACATGTCATTAAAGAGAAAATAAGTCCAATAATACCACTTCCTATTGATAAGAGGATAACTTTTATGGTTATCCATAAGTTAAAGAGAACTTCAGTATACGCTCTGAATTGTTCTAATAATGGCATATGCTAATTTTAAAAGCTGCAGTTCTTTAATTTCCTTTAAAGTTACCTTTCTTTCAAAGACTTTGGATGTTGATAAAGTAGATTTTTTTCCTAATGGATTTTGCATTTATGAGTTTTTTTTCTTTGCCTACATCACACAATGAAAATTTACTCCAAATTTTCAGTTTATTATAGTTTTTATGAACACTAGATGGCACTCTTGCTCAACTGAAAACTAGTTTATTTTTACTATTTTGGTGCTGTGGGCTTTAGGAGAAGAGTTGGGTGTGCAACTTAAGAAAACTTATAATTTCCATTTTGTTTTAAGGGAGGGAGTTTGGAGAGAAAGGGAAAGTTTACAAGTTTAAATAGCTGAGCTTACCTAGTTTAGTTTTTCCATCCCTGCAGAAATCACCATATTAATATGAATTAGAATCTCAGTCATTTCACAAATATTTATTGAGCACCTGCTATCTTTAGGCACTCTTTTAGGCTCTACATACATTAGTTAGAAGAAAAGATAAAAATCTACCCTCATAGAGCTTACTAGTACTTTGACTTTTTTCCTCTCATACTTTCATTCACCCATTAACTCATTTAGTAAGAGGAAGCTGAAGAACAGAGAGGTTATCTGTTTTGTCCCTGTTCACCTACGTTGTCTACACAGTGGAGGTGGGATTCAGATTCAGGCATCTGGTCTCCAGTTTGTTCTATTAATCTCAACACTATACTGCCTTTCAAAACTAAAGAATATTTTATTATTGATTTTGTTAGTACAAATGATATAAATTTACCTGTTCATTTATAATTGTTCCCAGATCTATTAAATTCAAATGCTAATACCATTTTTATTGAAAAAACACTGACTAAATACCTGTTTTTTTTTAAGTATAATTAACATAAAATGTCATATTAGTTTCAGGTGTAAAATACCAATTTTTTTTAATGGTTCTGCAGTCAACTATCATAATCTTAGCTCTCTTACAAGGTAATGTAGATCAAGTCACAAACACAGCTACCCTTTATTTAAGCATCCTTTTGGTCCTATTAAAGCTCTTTGCCTTAGCCTTGTAATAATTTGGATATGTATTAATGAGAGCTCTGCCAGATTGTGGTTCAGTTATGAAACATTAGGGTAACATGTATCAAAAGTTATTATTGGGGGATCCCTGGGTGGCGCAGCGGTTTGGCGCCTGCCTTTGGCCCAGGGCGTGATCCTGGAGACCCGGGGTCGAATCCCACGTCAGGCTCCTGGTGCATGGAGCCTGCTTCTCCTTCCTCTGCCTGTGTCTCCGCCTCTCTCTCTCTCTCTCTGACTATCATAAATAAATTAAAAAAAAAAAAAGTTATTATTGGAGCACCTGGGACAGTCAGTTAAGCTTCCAACTCTTGGTTTGGATTCAGGTCATGACCTCAGGGTCCTGGGATCCAGCCCTGTGTGGGGCTCGGGGCTTAGCACAGAAGTTTATAAATTTTCTCTCTCCCTGTCTCTCCTCGCCACTGCTCATACACTGAACACTCTCTCCCTCTCTCTCAATAAATCTTGTAAAACCAAAAAAGAAAAGATACTATTTTACTTGCCTGCTTGCTCTCCTGTGTTGTTTTATATTTTAGTAGTATTCTGCTTAAAAGAAAAAGAGCTCAGCAATACACTATGAAACTTAAAAACGATATAGAACCTTAAATCATTTCTTAGTAGTCTAGGGATGCATTTCATGATTTTTGGGGAGGTGGGGGCAAATTTACCTTACTCTAAAAAAAAAAAAAGCTATATGTGACCTAAGATAATTTAGAATTATACTTGTATTTCTCAGGGACCAGAGTTGTACTGAACGACATTCTTGTTGTAAGCCACTGAGTATAGAGGGAAAATCAGCCACCATAGAATAAAAATATATTGATGACTAATTTATACACAGGTAATCAATAAATAAAACTTGCCTTTAGAGAAGCTGAAATAAGTAGTTCTTAATAGCTAGGCCCTTATTCTTTTTTCGCTATAGAACTGTTTTAGATAACAAAACTGTGTTTGAAATGCTAATAATTAGAGTTAACTGTCTTTTAATTAAATAATTAGTAAAAAAGAATCACTCTGGTTCTCCAGGGAGTTGAAGGAATTTTTCAGAGCAGAGATTTTGGAAGATGCAACAATTTAAGGTTTCTCAGATTGAGGATTATGTCTTTCCTAGGAGCCTGTGTGCCCCTTAATTGAATGCAAAATTGTGTACAGTAATGAGCATTTTTCTTAGGAAAGAGCCCAAGTTTTATCAGATTATCAAAGAGATTATAACCCCAAAAGATTAAGAACCACTAGAGTGAGGTACTGACTATTAAACTTATCTTCCTTAAACTTTAGAGAAAAGTTTAAGTGATGGAAATTTGGGAGTTTTAAACCAACAAAAGGAAAATCTTACTGATTCAACTTTGGCTTATCTCTGTTGGTCTGCTGACCCTCTTGTGTATGTCTGATGGTATTGGTACTTGAGTTATTTGTGATGTTTGTCCTAAACTAGCAGACCCACACTTGATAATCTAGATCTTAAAAATTCAGGTCTAAGCATAATACTCTCTAGTACCCTCTAGTACCATTCACATTGTTGCAAATGATAAAATTTCATTTTTTGATGGCTAATATTCCATTGAGTATATAAGATAACTATCATGCAATTTCACTCATGTGGAATTTAAGAAACAGAGAATCATAGGGGGAGGGAGGAAAAGATAAAATAAGACAAAAATCACAGAGGGAGACAAACCATAAGAGACTCTATAACTCATTTTAGGAAATAAGTTGAGGGTTGCTGCGGGGAAGGTGGATGGGGGGATGGGACAACTGGGTGACGGGCATTAAGGAGGGTACTTGATGGAATGAGCACTGGGTGTTATGTGCAACTGATGAATCACTAATCTCTTCCTCTGAAATTTAAAAAAAAAAAAAAAAGTCTCACTTTAAGAATGTTAGAATTAGAACACAAGGAGCCCAGGGGAGCATGGTAGAGCTCTAGTCCTCATGTAACACAAGCAGGAGGAGATACATACGCAAGCCACAGATTTTGGGGTTGTGCTTTTCCTCAGTAAAAGTTAATCAATACAGATATAGGTAATAGATTGCCAGAGTCCCTAGTCTGGTTGTGCCGAGCTGTCTAACCTTGGGCAAGTTACTTAGCATCTCTTAGATTTAGAGATGCTAAGTAACTGCAAAACAAGACAGTAGCACTTCCTGTCACTGAGATAACAGCACCTTTATCTCTCTAAGGTACTTAACACAGTTGCCTGCCTTAGTACTTAACGTGGTGAACAAAAGAAAACACTAAATCTATCCTTGCATATGCCTCAGTTGTTTAAAATAACACCTGTTCTTACCTTCTAGCTCCTCATCTTGATTTATTTTTCTTCTTAGTCTCAAACACTACCTGACATTATTTATTTTCTTGTTGATTCTGTCTACCTCTTATAGATTGTAAGCTCCATGAAGATGGACGCCTTTCCTTGTTCTCTGCTGGGCTCTCTAGACCAGTGGTAGCATATACAAACAGATGTCCAAATAAATATTTGTTGAATGAATGAACAAAGGTTAGCTATTATCATTATCTGACAACTTCTATCTACTCTCCCTCCCATTTGCCTGGACCAACTGCAGCTTCTTTTTAAGTGATGTGGGTAGGCCAGAAAGAAAAGTCTCCTAACAGGCTTACCTGAAATCACCACTTAAATAGATGCAAGCCTCAAGAGGCAAGGGTTGGGAGTAGTTACCGGAACCCTGTGAGTTACAGCTATAGAAGAAGGCTGTCTGCCTAACAGGGTCTATGGCCTTCAGTAGAGGAATATTATACTCACCACTAGCCCACAGCCTGGCAGGGGGAAAATGGGGTAATGAATATCCTGACCTTCTTCCTCCTGCCCTTCAATTTGTTAGTGTCTCCCATTGGAAGAACCTAATTATAAGCAGGATGGCAAGGGAACCCCAATGATATAATCCCTAGGGGTGAGCATTCTGAAGCACACAATGAGGTAGAATCGGTCAGAGGATCTGGAGAGACAAAATATCTAGCATACCTATATTTAGGAAGACATCTTAATGGATCGGGGTTGTAAAAAGAGTAGTTCTTTGGTGGTAATCTGGTAGAAGAAAGCTACAAAATAAACTGCTCTGGTGAGTAGTCAAGATGAGAGCAGTTATGGGGGGAGGGAATTTTTTGTGACTTAGGTACTGAGAAACAAGGGAAGAGAGAGTCTAGAGAGAGGGAGGAAAAAGATAAGGATATAGCCATTGGAATGACAATCTGCCAATGAAATGGATCCCTTTGAAGTATTTACATTAGTTCTTGTGTTCTTTGAATTTGGAGGACAATCATATTGCATCCATTTTTAGAGGATTTACTCTATACATACTGTAGTTTGTTTTACTTCCAAAATGTTTGTAAACTTCTACACTCAGTGGCTACGTATTAGTCATGCTTTAGGCAATGATGGTGAAGTGGGCATTGTGCAAGGAGAGTGCCATGAGAGCCCAGGGAGATGAGTTGGGTTACAGTGCGGAAGAGCCCACAGTTAAGGTGAAACTGTCCCTTTATGCCCAGGTAGACTCGATCTCTGTGGATGAGAGGGGAATTTGTGATGAATGGGGAGACATTGAGGTTCAAGTTATTTTGTTGAAGAATAAGGCTGAACAGTGGGACATCCAGATTGTAGGCTTCTGGGTTTATATGATCTTTTATTCATCAGAAAAGCAACTAAATTAAGTGTTATTGGAATGAAGGGTTAAAAAGAATGAATTTTTTAAAACTAAGGAAACATAATGATGTTAATATTGCAATTGAAAGAAATAGGTATGCTAGATATAGTAAAGCTTCCTTGCTGAAAATTTTATAAACTGGGTGGAAAGGTAATCAGATTAGAATATGTAACAGAAGGGGTGCCTGGCTGGCTCGGTTGGAAGAGCAGGCCACTCTTGATCCTCTGGGTCATGAGTTCAAGCCCCATGTTGGATATAGAGGTTACTTAAATAAATAAATAAAACCTTAAAAAAATAAAAGAAGATGTAACGGAAAACTCACCAGATACAGAGTGAATCAGCAAAGGTACGCCAGAGAAATGCAAAGGGAAAGCAGTAGTGGTCATTGTATTAATCTCAAAAGGATCTCAGGATTCAAGAATTTGTTAAATGTCATGACAGTGAGTTTCCAGTAAAGATGTGCAATTCCTCAGCAGTCGTCCCCCAAACTTTCTCTTGATTGCCATCATCTCCTTCATGAACGTTTCCATATCACCTTCATCCCCTCCCTTTGCATCATTGGAGTATGCAGTCATTGAACTGCATACTGGGTAAGGCCCAAGGGGAATTTGGGGCACATTGTTGGTCTGTTACTTCCTGCAGCCTTCTGGCCTTCCACCACCTCAGGTTTTCTCTTTTCTACATTCTCTGCCTTACTTTCTCTCACCCTACCCCCAACCCCTACAGCTCCTGCAGCCTGTTTCTTTTTAAACAATTACTCTTGAGCCTATCCTGGCAGTTGTTTTCTCTATCTCACATAAATGTATATGCATTTCCACCGCAGCTGACAGACATATTCCTGTCCCCCCATCTTCAGGCCAGAAGCCCACTCAACCTCTAAGGGCAGTGGGGAACTGGGACAGTGACCAAGCGCCTAAGGGCAGCTTCTCTCTGGTGGAAGGTTTTATTGCCCATTCACTGAGCACAATTTCAGATGTCTTTTTTTTCCCCTGAGGCCAACCATGAAGTACATTTCAGAGTTTACAGGGGGGGGGGGAGATCTCTAGAGCAATTGTATATTTACTTTCATGTTTTAAATTAATGTTGCAATATGGCTATTGTTCTGTGTCTCTGTCACACACACACACACACACACACACACACACAGCTTTAAAATTCTTTTATATGACTGCCAGTGGTGTTTTAGGCAAGGACAAAATTCTGTACATGGCCTCACTTAATTTATCATTGAAACTGGGACATTTGTTATGAGAAGATGGGTTATGATGCCAGGTCAACAAGAGTTAGCCAGAATGAATAGTCACCCTTCCTCTAAGGCCCTGCATGGTCTGGCTGCCAGTGACCTCTGACCTGACATCTTGCAATGTACTCTTCCTTGTACTCTTCCCAAATGGTCCAGGGTCACAGGCCAGCTGCAGTTCCTTTTTCCAGTGTACTGTGCTTCAGAGTGCTTACTGTTCACTAGAAAGTCTCTCTACCTGCTTTTCCCTCCCCCTGGAAAGAGCTTCTCGTCTCTCTGTTTCACTTAATAAACTCCTCCTACTCATCTTTGAAATCTCACTCAGTTGTAACTTCCTCAGGTAAGCAGCCTCAGACCTTCCTGACTAGATCCATTCTCTCTACTCTTCAAAGCACCGTACTTTCATCACTTTTGGTTCTTGGATCAATGTCTGTCTTCCACTAAAGTAAAGCTTCAGGTAGGTAGAGACCATGCCAGGCTTTCTCATCATTTATTTCTCCATCAATCAGGAGGCACCTAGTAAAAACTAAAAAATAGATTGATTAATTTAAAAGTGGAAAGTGAAGATCAAGTTTACTGCAGAATATTTAGGCGAAATCAATTCTCATATGTTCCATTTAGTTTTTGTTTAAATAAATTTATATTTATAACTGAAAGTTTAAAATTTAAAAATTTTTCCACTTTTATATGTTATAAAGTTCCAAAGTCACTAAATTTGTTGAAAAAAAAGTTTTTTGGTCAAGCCTCTTTTTTTCTTTATATAACAAGCCTTTCAATTATTTAAGTCCAATATGTGGAATCAGATGTGGTTCACAAGTATCTATATTAGTTCAATGTGTTTTTTTCCTAAGAGAGCTTTAATTTGGAAAAGACTTGCTGCTTTTAGATTATGTGCATTTGAAAATCAGGTGTACATTTGAGTTATAAATAATATGTGTAAAGTATTTCCAAAAGTTGAATGCATTTTTAAACAAAATGTTAACTTTCTGAGTAGCAATTTTAATTATAAATTAAATCAAGCCTCATACACATTTATTGAATTAACCACTTATTATATGTATTTGATTTTGAAGTCATTCTATTCTGATGAAAAGATTGGGAGGGAAGGTTAGAGTGTAGTATATACTTGCCCTCCTGAGACACTGAAAAAGGAAAGGAAAAACCTATGATTATTCCTGATTTTCTTGGTCACTTGTCTTAGGGGACAGATCGCTATCTTCCAGTAACAAATTTTTCAGAGACTTACTAGTGGCTCAATGACATAATCAGTACAGATCTCATTTAGTTAAAGGAGAATGGAGCATCCTACAGATGCTGTACTCATTTTAGTCATTAATGGCCTGCTTTTTGTGACCCAAAAAGCAGGGAGGGAGAGAATTGTCTTTGCCTTTAAGGGATTTTCCCCTTAAAAGAGATTAGTTCACTGTCATTAATATTTATTTTCACATGATGCTTTTCTAAAATCTTTATAAAATTCCACTGTACTGAATGAACTAATCCATAGAAAGGGTAGAATGTATCTTTTTCCATTGGAAAATGACTTAGCATTTGGAAATTGTCAAGTTTTATAAACAGATTCCTTAAACAAAAGGTGTAATTGCTTTCCTCTGGATCAGGAATGCATACGTGAAGTGTTAGTTTAAAAATGCTGTTACAACATTTCTTCTAATACGTATCTTAAAAGTCCCCTGTTAAGTGTTTTAGAATATATTTCAGGAAAACAATGATTTAAGATTTGTTAATGTTTTATTTAGAGCCTGGCTTTCTCCACAGATTAGATGCTTACTCTTAAATATAAATGTGTATGCATGTTGTCATTATTGTTTATGAGTGCACAGTGCTCTCAATAGAGGCCTAGCTCTGGTGTTTTTAGGCTGAGAACTAAGGGGGTGACTTGTATAAAACCAAAGTAGGTCAAAGAGTACCATGGTGTAGCAAAGGGGAAGTCCCTGAGTTGACTCACATTGTCCTGCCTCTGGTGGAGTTCACTTTCATTGTTATGGTCTAGGCCTGTCTTCCTGTGAATAGAAGACACACTCAAATTACAGAAAAATCTCAGGAATATTATCATAAGTAACTTTTTAGAACAATATGTTATTGTCAGTTATTGGGAGGGTTGGTGGGGCAGTGAAAGGGAGATAAAAATTAGAACTGAAGTTAATCCTAAATTCCACAGATCAAAAGCAAAATAATGCATAAATACGACAGCTTCTCTAAGTATAAAGAGTGCTGTGTGGGTCTCTGTGAGATGGGAACTAGTATTTTAAATTTTGCCTGCCTGTTCTCCTTTTATATGTTGTAGTTATTGTGGAGGTGACCATGTTTTAGAATCAAAGAGATATTCTAGGCTTATTAATCCATGTCATATTAGTTCTGAACATGTGCAATTGAGTAAACTTTAAAAGCAAATCTGATCATTGGAATAACAACTCTCACATTTCTGCAGAACACCATTTTGTGCCTGGTTGACTATAACTAAACTACCATTAGAATCTAGGAGTATGTTCCAGCTGCTTTCAGAGATCCTAGAATTTTCTTACATCTCGAAGTTAAACTGCAGTTTTTCTAAAATTACATTTTAAGAAACAGCTTCCTTGGATTGGCTAAATGTTAAGGTGTTATCTACAAATTTTATATATTTGAAGTTATATAAATTCTAGAAAACCCTATCTTAATATTTCCTCAAATATAGTGTGCCTGGTATCGTGGATCACATTATCTCTTAAAGCAGAAGGTTTACTTTCTGGCTAAATTTACTTTCATTGGTCCTCCCCCTCCTTACCTTTTTCTAAGGGCAAGAGACCCATAAGAAAACTAAGCCTTTGAGAGCTCAGTCGCTGATGTTACTTTCTATTCTTATATTTGCCAAGAGTTGCTGACAACTTAAAAGCTATCATATGAGTGAATACCAGTTACCCAGATTGTTTGATGATTTTGGACAAACGTAGATCAGGATTTCCTGTAATTTTTCTTCCTCTTCTGGGGCTGTGTTGCCTCTATCTCTGAGCAATTGTACACTTGGAATGAAAAAACAAAGCAAGGTCACTGGATCTAAATTACTTTTACCTCTCTGCCAAATGAAACTTTCCTTCTGTTATACGTTACAGTTCTGGCATCTTTTGGCATCTAGAGAGAGATTTGCAGTTAAGAGGGGGGATGTGGGGATTATAGGAGACATTTTTTTGGAACTGAAGCTTACTTTTTCTGTATTTCATTCAGGGTAGAGACAGCCAGTTTCTGCTCTTTGGCTGAAACATGTTCCAAGAATCTATATGATAAAGCAGAGTATCATCAAGATACCTATTTCCCTGTAGATTATATAATGCAGTTCACAGTCCATTCCTGACTTCTCTGTTTTATAGTATAGCCAAATACATTTTTTAAAGATTTTTTTATTATTATTATTTATTCATAAGAGACCGAGAGAGAGGCAGAGACACCACCAGCAGAGGGAGAAGCAGGCTCCATGCAGGGAGCCTGACGTGGGACTCAATCCCAGGTCTCCAGGATCAGGCCCTGGGCTGAAGGCAGCACTAAACCACTGAGCCACCGGAGCTGCCCCAAATGCATTTTTTTAAAAGGGTACTCAAAGGGAGTCATCTTTTAAAAAGTAGGCTTTATACTAAAATAGTTGTAATTGCTTTCTGAATGAAAGGGATAATCTTAGTCCTTTTAGTCCTTGCCTTTCAGTACCAGGAGTGTCTGCAGGACAGCCTGGGTATTTTTTCTATACAAGAAAATGAATAGCTGGGTTCTAGAAGATAGGAGAAGTATGAGCTTCTGAGCAGAGGCAGATCCTTGAATAAAAGGAACCTTCCTTTGGAAACTGAAATTGGGTTTTGGGAATTGAGTATGTCAGTTAGGAATATGTTTGGCTACAAATAACAGAAAACTTTAGTAAGTGACTTAAACAGATAGAAATTTCCCTTGACAAGAAATCTTAATGTAGGTAGTCCAGAACTGATGGTCAACTATATCAGTAACAACCTCCACCATCCTTAGAATGTGGTTCTCATCCTGGGGGTCACCAAATGGCTATCATACCTTAAGGCATCTGTTTTGTTATCTGTTGCTGCATAACAAATTACCCGAAACATGTCAGTTTAAAACAGCAAACATTTATTATCTCACACAGTTTCTGAGGTTGAAAATTGAAAATACTTTGGCTGGGAGGTTCTGGCTCAGGGTGTCTCATGATGTTGCAGTCAAGATAATAGCTGGCACTGTGGTCCCATGAAGGCTAGGATGAGCTAGAGACCCGCTTCCAAGCTAACACAACTAGTGGCAGGAGGCCTTAGTTCCTCACGTCACGGATGTCTTTAAAGGACTGCTCATAACCTGGCAATGGGCATTTCCCAGGGCAAGTGGTCAGGGGTTAGGGACTTGGAGGTGAGATATTGTTTTCATTTTCTTTGGTTAAATGCCCAGTAGTCGAATTACTGAATCATATAATAATTCTATTTTTAATTTTTTGAGGCACTCTCATACCATTTTCCATAGTGCTTACACCAATTTGCATCCCCACCAATAGTGTGCAAGGGTTCCTTTTTCTCCACATCATTACCACACTTGTTATGTCTTGTCTTTTTGATTTTAGCTATCCTTACAGGTGTGAGGTGTATCTCATTGTGGTTTTGATTTCATTTCCCTTATGATGTGTGATGTTGAGCACCTTTCCCCATATCTGTTGGCCTTTTGTATGTCTTTGGAAAAATGTCTATCAGGTCCTCTGCTCATTTTTTTAAAGATAGATTCCATGCCCAGAATGGAGCCCAATGTGGGCTCTTGGCCCTGAGATAAGACCTGAGCTGAGATCAAGAGTAAGACACTCAACTGACTCAGACACCGAGGCACCCCTCCTCTGTTCATTTTTAAAGCATTCATTCATTCATTCATTCATTTGAGAGGGTGGGGGAGAGAAAGGAGGGGCAGAGGAAGAGAGAGAGAGAATCTTAAGCAGGCTCCACGTCCAGTGCAGAGCCCAACTCGGGGCTCAGTTTCACTACCCTGAGATCATGACCTAAGCTGAAATCAAGAGTTAGATGCTTAACCAGCTGAGCCACCCAGATGCCCCTTCTCTGTTCATTTTTAGATTATTTGGTGTGTTGGTGTTGAATTATACAAATTCTTTATATATATGTTTTGGATACTGACCCCTTATTGGATTTTTCGTTTACAAATCTTCTCCCATTCAGTACATTGCCTTGTTTTGTTGATGGTTTCCTTTGCTGTGCAAAAGCTTTTTGTCTTGCTATAACCCAATTGTTTAATTTTGACATATCTAGAAAAATGTTGCTGTGTCCAATGTCAAAGAAGTTACTGCTCATGTTTTCTTCTAGGTTTCAGGGCTCAAATTTAGGTCTTTGGTTCATTCTGAATTTATTTTTGTGTATGCTGTAAGAAAGTGGTGTAGTTTCATTCTTTTGCATGTTGTTCAGTTTTCCTAGCACCATTTGTTGAAGAGACTGTCTTTTTCCCATTGTATATTTTTGCCTTCTCTGTTACTGTTTAACTGACCGTTAATGACCATGACCATTAATTGATCAATAAACCACTGGATTTATTTCTGGGTTCTCTATTCTGTTCCATGTTATCTATATGTCTATCTTTGTGCCAGTACCATACTTTTTAAATTACTACTGGTATACTTTGTAGTATAGCTTCAAATCTGATATTTGATACCTCCAGCTTTGTTCTTCTTTCTCAAGACTGCTTTGGCTATTCGGGGTCTTTTGTGGTTCCATACACACTTTAGTATTATTTGTTCTAATTCTGTGGAAAATGTTGGTATTTTGGTAGAAATTGTATTAAATCTACAGATTGTTTTGAGTAATATGGACATTTTAACAACATTGGTGCTTCTAGTATTAATACATAGTTAATACATTTTTTAAAGTAAGATTTATGCTCAACATGGGGCTTGAATTTATGACCCTGAGATTAAGACCACGTGACTGAGCCAGCCAGGCACCCCTATAGTCAATACATTTTTCTAAAATAATTTATTTATTTATTCATAGAGACAGAGAGAGAGAGAGAGAGAGAGGCAGAGACACAGGCAGAGGGAGAAGCAGGCTCCACGCAGGGAGCCCGATGTGGGACTCCATCCCAGGTCTCCAGGATCACGCCCTAGGCTGCAGGCGGCGCTAAACCGCTGCGCCACCGGGGCTGCCCAATACATTTTATAAATTTTTTTTATACATTTTTTTTATTTATTTATGATAATTACAGAGAGAGAGAGAGGCAGAGACACAGGCAGAGGGAGAAGCAGGCTCCATGCACCGGGAGCCTGACGTGGGATTCGATCTCGGGTCTCCAGGATCGCGCCCTGGGCCAAAGGCAGGCGCTAAACCGCTGCGCCACCCAGGGATCCCCTGCCCAATACATTTTAATGTGAGTTAAATACGTTTCTGAAAAATACCATACAACTTGAAAACATGAGAGTAGAATCTAGTAGGTTTGGAGAGGAAGTGAGAGGGAGTTGGATGCAAAGAATAAATTAAAGAGAAACTAGAACCAGAATATCCTACTGTCTCCATCTTCACCCAGGGATCAGGTAGGAAGGGGGTTTCTTTCTGCAGAAAAGGAAGAAGAAGGAGCACCACATAACCATTGGTGGTAGAAGTGAGGACTGGTACCTAAAGCATCAAAAGCATATCCCACTGGGTAAAGGGGTTTGTTCCATAAATGTGCTGGAAGAGCTCTTCTACTTTGGGGGAAGAAAATGAAGTTTAAACTTACCTCACACTAACAAATAAAACTAATTTGATCTCTAGTTAGGGAGGGTCCTTTAAAGCATAGAGATAAGAGAAGAAGCTTTTAACAGAAAAGATAGTTTTAATTGTGTAAAAATTAAATACACCCAAAAGTACTATAAAATTAAAATATCAACCACAAATTGGAAACAAAAGTTGAATCACATAAGAAAAAAGTTAATATTCTTAATGTATTAAAAGCTCTTAAAAATCAGTAAGAAAAATCAAAAGACAAAAATAGATCAGTTATAAGTAAAATTGCTGCCAAATCTGCAAGAAGGTCAAATTCGCAATAGAAGAAAAATTTTAAGTGATTTTTTTTCCCCTACTACATTAGCAGTTTTTTAAAAGGGATAATCTTCATGTAGGTCAGGATATACTGCATGTAAATTTATGTAAGATCATTATTCTTTCAAATCTTTTTATTCAGCAATTTCATTTAGAACAAAAATAGTGTTTCTTTACAGAAGATCTCTGAGTTCTTTAATTATATTTTTAAAGGATTATAAAAATCAGATATAAAAAAATCTTTTACAACTTGTTTATATTTGAACTTTAGACTATATTCTATTAAACTAAGAATATTAATGACCTTATTCCTTCTTACCTCTCAATTTGGGGGGTTTTTAGTCAAATTATTATTTTATAATCTTAATACTTTTGAAATTTAAATTCTATTCCAGGAACAAAACTTTAAGAGTTAATTTTATTTCTGTATTTAGGTGAATTTGTGGTTCATCATTGATATAAATAATTTAAAAAAATAAATTGAGAATAACTTAGAATTATATGCAGAGAGTTTTAGGACACCCCTCCACGCCCACTCCTAAAAAAAAATCCCTAAGGAAAAGAATAGAAACATCTTGCTGGTAACATTAAAAATAGAAAAATTGACAAGGGAAAAGTGGGGCAAGAGATAATCCTAAAATAAAGATGAAAACTACTAAAACTGTACAAAGTAATTTTGCCAATAAAAGAAATGCAAAGCAAATTTTTCATCACATTTGAGAAAATTAGACTTCGTAATAATAAATGGCCACAAAAAACTCACAATGACAGTCTATAATTAATCAAATTTGATACAGACAAAAACATGATAGATGAATCAAGTCTTCATTATAAGATTCATGGGCAAATAATTTATTTCAGTGAAAGTAACTTAAGAAAACTGAAAATAGAAAAAAAAATTGTTATAATGTATACTTGATCATAGAATTCAGTTGCTTCAGAAAATACATTCTAGATGAAATTTATTATTGCCATAATTAATAAGAACTCAGAAATATGGAAGCCAAAGCATTAATTATGCTGGGAAGTGGGATACATCACCCTCTGCCTTATTGTCTGAGTTACCCTCCCAGGCCATTATTTACTGGCAATATAATTTTAAGTAATTTGTTTTGATTTTTCTCTGAGCCTCAATTTCTTTATCTGTAAAATCTGTCTAGGCTTCATTCTGACTCATAAGATACGGTGATAATTAAATGAGAAAATGAAATAAGTTGTGTAAAGTACCCAACACAGGGCCTAACTACCATTGGATGAAGTACTCAATAAATGTTAAATAACATTACTTCCAAGTCACCCCTTACCCCCAATCTCCTGAAACACACAATAATAAATATCTGATGAGTGGATGAACAAACGAAAGAATTAGAAACATATCCTGTCTCCTCTCAGAACAGCATACATAATGTTAAGGTTTCCTATAAGATAACCATTGGTGGTAAGGATGTACAATGAAGGCTAGATACACTATTATAAGTAGTTTTTTTAAATCTCAGCTATGTAAAAATATAAGAAAAAAGCTAGAAGTAAGTATACCATATTAACAGTAGCTTTCTCTGAATGGTAGAATTGTGACCAATTAATTGATCTATTCCTATAAAGATATAATATTGATCTATGTCTATAAAGATATTATATCTTTATAGGAATAGATAATTTTCTGTTTTCTCACAGCAAAACTGTTAGTTTTATATTAACAAAAATTATCTTTACAACTTCCTTAAATATTTCTGAAATTTACAGGAGGATACATTTCATTCATTGATTTATTCAACAAGTATTTACTGAGCAATTGCTAAGTCCCAAACACTATTCTGGACCAAGGGGGTGAAGCAAAAATCAATAGGCAAAAATCCTGTCTGTGGAGTTTCCATTCTGAGATGTTACAGCTATCTGTGTGCCTTTTTTTGAAACTCCTCTTCCACATCTTTCCTCAAAACTATTGATGTCACTTTGGTGATTCATTTTTATCTTGTATTCAGTTACAGAGAAAAAGGAAACCAGTAACTGTGATTACCAGACTCTGCAATTTTACAATTCTTCTAATGTTTTTCATACCTTAGAATCCTATCTTTAACATAATAGTCCAGTGTAAAAGGTGATAAGAGGGACCCAATTTAAACATTCCGTGAAGGGTAACATTTTTTTTTCTTTCAAAGAGTCAATTCACATAGTGTTACTCAATACACAATGTTGCAGCTTATCCAACTCCCTTAATGTTAAAAATAATCAGCTGATTTGTTACATTATCACTAAAGTTGGCACCGTTATAGTCTGACTCAGTTCAAATGTTCAGTAAATAAAGAACTTTTAAATCTTTCTAATTTTCTTTGAAACTTTATGGAACCATGCTATTTTGTAAAACCAACTCTGAAGCTACTGATCCAAAAGCATTTTTTTTTTTCAAAAGCATTTTTAAACCACTGTGAAACTAACTCCAAAATGAGTTCCTCTGTGTCTTAATAGGTTTCCTGTTTGTTCCAGAAGTTAGTTTGCAAATCAGTTATTTTGGACTCAGCTTTTATTTTTGTGAATAAGCAGTATTAATACTTGGTGATTAGCTTTCAGGATCAGCTTACAAAAAATATATTTAGCCCATTCTTATTTGAAGTTATGCTAATTGAACAATTTTACCCTAACAGATTACTGCTTATAATAATATTACTTTAGAAACATGTATTTTAAGTAACACATATCCTCTATCTATGCAGTAGAAGCTGGGTGTTTTGTTTTGTTTTTTGTTTTTTGTTTTTTCTTCTTGCCTTCTCATTCCAGACTGGGTTCCAGGGACTAGAAAGAAGATATAGAAAGAAAGGGAGGCTAGTAGTGAGTAATTATTTGTTGGCACCAGCATTTTATTAATTCTCCATGCTTACTAAGAGAAGGTAGCTCTCATGGGAAGTTGCTTTTCCTTTGGTAAAACTGGAAAACAGAACATTTGTCCTTAGGCTTAGAGAAATTGGTTAAGGATTGTGTAAGTCTGGTTTTGTGATTTGGTTGATGGGAGGGAACTTCTGCTGCTTGCCCATTTGAATAAATAGGTTATTTGAAAGTTGGAGACTGCTTTGTTGTTTGTCTATTTCTCTTAGGAAGCTAATTTCATCAATTTTTAAGTCTATTCCAAATAACTTTATTCCTCTTATAATACTTTTTATATATTTAAGGTCTACTTTTAATATTTATCTCTTTCCTTTAGCCAAATGGTAAATCAATAACTCACTATAAATTGAAATTTTTTTTTCAGTAACTAAAAAAAAATTCCATATGTCTTTTCTAAGCTTGGAATGTGTTTATTGCTATATAACTGGTGCTACTGCAGACAGACACCACCTCTGCTGATAGTACAGTTGGTGAGTCCTTGAGGAGCTCCCTGTTGGGCTGGTTATTACTCTATTTGAGGGCACATTTAGATTTGAAGTTACTCCCTTCCACTGGCTGTCTCTATCATGTGATGAGAGCAAGGTTGTGACATGCCACAAAACCTTTTGTAAATTGAAAAGGTAGTTAAGTCAGATACCTGATAACCAGTTGGCCAATAATTTTACTTCATATACAATTTTAAAAATCAGTTATCACCTTTCCCTTATTCTTGTTTTTGTTTGTTGTATTTTCCAACACTGTTTTATTTACAAATCTTCATTTTAGATTTTTTCTTAAAGCTGTTACCTAGGTTTCAAGTCAAAGTCAGACATGTAGTTTTATTTACTGCCTCTTCTCAGGGTATTTATGTTTGTTTTGACATTTGATTCATGTGATGCAATCTTCTTGAAAACTTTAAAATTTTTATGTAAGTTAACTTCCTTTCAGTTCTATGTTATTAAAATATATGTTAATATGTAATTTAGTGCAATATATGGGATATATCAACATATACTATTATGTAATATATTAACATAAATAATATTTGCTGTCTTCCTTTTTTATTTCATTTCTAAGATTTATCTATTTATTTATTTATGTGAGAGAGGGGGGGGGGCAGAGACACAGGAGGAGGGAGAAGCAGGCTCCATGCCAGGAGCCTGATGCGGGACTCATTCTCCGGGCTCCAGGATCGCGCCCTGGGCCAAAGGCAGGCGCTAAACCACTGAGCCACCCAGGGATCCCCTGTCTTCCTTTTTTAATACCACTTTTTCCTACTCTGATGTGCCAAGATATTTTCCAGGTCTTGCAGAGATTGTCTGTTATTCATTCAATCATTCAGATATACATACATTCTACAAATGTTTGTTGAAAGCCAGCTTTATGCACAAAAATGTGCTAAGCAGAAGGGATACAGATACTATGTTCCCAGCCCCTCTCCTCAAGAAACAGGGGCTCATTAGTGGAGGAAATAGAGGTAAACAGTTAAAATGTTTTAAGTGCTTTGCTCTCTCATTTTTTACAGCTTTCAATTTCATAAATTGGAATACGATCACAGCCTGGGATCCATGGCTGTATATCCGTGAAGTAAATATTTGACAAGCCATGACTTGATTCTGTTGCCTTGCCTTAATTACATGTAAATTTTGAATTATGTGACTAGTGATTAGGGTTTTATTTTGTATTTGCAGAGTTTTCCATTAATAATTAATGTCCCTTTTGTAGAACATTCCTATTTGTATGTCAGCAAATGCAAATTTCCTTCATTTGCCCTATAACCTCTTTGGTACGCTAAGAAGTTGATTTCCTTTTTATTGATGGTACTATTTTTTCATGTTTTAAATTGGAACATATCTTACCTCATGAAGCTTTAAATTTTTAAATTTCTCTTAGATGAAGTGCTGTTATCTAACACATATTTGGAACCATACCACTGCCAATCCTACACCAGTTGTAGTGTCCTTTTCAGTATGATTTTCTCTTGTACCTTGTAGTGAAATATGCAGTTTTCTCACCGAGAATAAATGCAGCATACCTTCCTAGAATTTAAAATGGAATGGGCTTTGGAGGAAGAAAGGAAGGGCAGCTCTGGTGAGGAGATAGGTAATTTAACTGGTAAGTAATTAAAGACATTTTCGGTTAAAAAAGAAGCATGCCTATATTAAAGACTAAGGTACAAAATTTGATATAAATAATTGTCCTACTTGTGGCCAGTTACTCTTGGCCTGGTCACCACTTTATTCCCTGTGGAAGTTCTCTCCCCTTGGAGATTAAAAGTGCCTGCCTCTGTGGAAAGTTTTGAGGGGCCCTTCCTATCTGATCTTATAAATTTGTATGTGTTAAAGGAAGAGCCTACAGAAGGTGGCTGTCTCTCAGATCATAGCTTTATTTCCTTGGTAGTCACTAAATTTTAACAGCAGAGAAGAACCTTGAGAAGTAGTCCTGCCAGTTGATGACTAAACCCAGTGGAACATACTGATGGTACAGATGTCAAGTTAAATAGGCAAGGTCAGTGGAAGAATATTTCAGGATGGTGGATCCACAGATCACTCCTCTGTGGCAAACTGCCTATATTACCTATAAGCAGAGCCATTTGGGGGTGGTTAAAGTTTATTTAGGTCTTTATGATCTTACAAGACAAAAGATTACATGGGGTTCATTTATGAAGGACGTTTTTCTTGCCACCGTTCCAGTGAATGTTAGAGTAAAAATATTAATTAGATTTTTTAAATCTTGTAAATATAATATGTTCTACTTCTTGTGGTCTGGTGTGTGAATTACTGAATGTTTAGGCATTGGTGTTTCTTTTAGAACAAAAGATAGGATACATCTTTTTCAGTCCATACAGATTCAAAAGCAAATTCTTATTTTCATTGAATTCTTCCTCATGCCTCATATCATGCCTCACATTAACTTGTTTATTTAAGAGACATTTCTTATCTACTCCATGCACTAGGGAAACAGATAAAACAAAGGCCTGACTCTTGAGCTCACAACCAGAAGGGAGATAGACCGGTAAACAGACAGTTTTAATATATAGTGATAAGTCCTCTGAAGGAAGCTTCTGCTCAGGACTTTGAACGTTTGGAAATAAGGCAACACAGGAAGTAAATGATCAAGAAAGACTCTGTAGAAAAAGTAAAAGCCTCAACTGGCTCCTGAAGCCTGAGAAGTAACCAATGAAAGAGGTGGAAGATATGGTGCTCACTCCAGTCAGAGATTAGCATGCACAAAAGCACAAAATCATGAGAGTTACCATGTCTGAGAAACTGTAGGTTGAACTCAGTATGATTGGAGAGGTAGGTAGAGACAAGATCCAGATGGGAATTGTGTGCCATGTGAAGAATCTGGATTTTATTTTGAAAGTTAAGAAGACCCTACAAAGGATTGTAATATCATAGATATGCAATTTAGAAAGATTGCTTCAGTGTGAAAGTGGCATGGACAAAGAGAAAAGAGGCTGCCTGCCTCTTTTTTTGTAATCCAGGGGAAATATAGACAAAGGACTCCTCTGATAGGGTTGGGGATGAGGGTAAGGAAACAGATTTGACAGTTTTTAGGTTGTGAAATATTCAGAACTTGGCAAGAGATTAGTAAAGGGGACATGGAAGCCTAGATAAGGATTTGCAGGTTTCTGCAACTGGATAACTACATGTATGATGAGGCCTTCATGGAGAGAATATAAAAAGAAGTACTGTAGTGGCATGACGAGGAGAAAGCTCATGAGTTTGGCTTTTAGTGTGTTAGATTTGAGATGGCTATGGGGATAACAAGGTGAATTATACTAGCTACCTGGATAAATGGGTCTCAAATTCATGAGAAAAGCCTGGGATGTAATTATAG
This sequence comes from Canis lupus baileyi, assembly GCF_048164855.1. NCBI lineage: Eukaryota > Metazoa > Chordata > Mammalia > Carnivora > Canidae > Canis > Canis lupus. The sequence goes on from NC_132844.1 coordinate 6,484,913, forward strand.
CCTTGATCAGCATTCATTGCTGAAGTCATGCAAGAGTGAGATCACCAGGGAGAAGATAACACAATAAAAAGAAGACTAAGAATGGATAAAACAGTGGAGAGTATCTATTTATAAGAAAACAGCAGAGGAAGAAGAATCCATAAAAGATTGATATTGAGTGGCCAGAAATAGAGGATGAAACCTGAAAGAAGATACTATCCCAGATACCAAGGGATGAGAGACTTCAGAAAAGAATTGGTCATCACTGTCAATTGTGGAAGAAGTGAAGTAAGACAAGACCTTTATGGTATCAGTGCCTGAAATGGAAGTAAAAAAAAAAAAACGAAACAATGGGCCAGTGTTTGATAGACCCAAGAAGAGGAAAACTCTAAAATAGCCAACAGGTATTCATTGGAAAATACAGCAGGCCAATTTGCAAACAATAGCTGAAACTGGATGGAATTTTGTGCATCTCAGAAATAGGTAAGTGCAAAAGGTCTACCATAAGAAGAACCAAATAGGCTGGAGTGATATAGCTTTTATGAACTCTTAAAACTGACCTCTGTGTGACTTCCTTCCAGGACATGGCCCTATTTCAAGGAATAATTAATAGGAGTGGAATAAAAATGTGCAGAATAGGGACAATAGAGATGAAAGGAAAAGAAAGTCTATGGCAGAGGAGAATGCAGCTCAAGAAATTGCAGAAAGCAAACTGCTATAGTTTTGAATACTACAAAAAACAACAGAAAACGGAATTCTGTGAAGTTAAAAAAACCTCTGCTGGCCCTATCTCATTCAAAAGGTTCAAGAAAGCTAATTTTGCATAAAAATGAGCAATATACAAAGTTATAATGAGAAAAAGAGGATAAAAGTTGAATAATATCCACAGAAAATGAAAGCATGCTTAAAAGATTAGTCAAATACTATAGCCTACTATTTTGAAAAAAGTTAAAAGGCATTAAGAAAATGATACAAGTAAAAAACCACAAAAATCAGAATTAGAGAAACTCAGAAGCGAGGTAATATAACTCAGCAAAGGATCAGAAGTAAAAGAAAAAAAATCATTACAAGAAATGGAGCCTAGAAGGAGCACACGTCCAAATAAATAATGTCATAAGAGAAATTGAAGATAGAAAAGAAGAAAACTTTAAAAATAGAAAAGTAATAGCAAAAAAATTTAAAACAATTTTTGTGGAGTGACATATTAAGGATAAGCAGAGAAGATCCAACATACAGATAATAAAAGTCAGTGAAGAAAAAATTAGAGCATGTGAACAGAATGAGTACTTAAAAACTACAAGAAAACTTTCCTGAAATTAAAAGGAAGAAACTATTTCTTGAAAGAATATAATATGTGCCTAAGAATATTGACCCAGAACAGTCATTACCAAGACACAGTCATACTAACTTAAAAGGGAAAATTAGATTAGCATTAGACTTCTCAATAGCAATACCAGAAGAAAATAGAGCAACATATTTAAGATACTGAGCCAAGTATTTTCTAACTTTCAAGTATAAAAACAAACTTATCCATATATATGAGCTCAGAGAATTTATTTTCTAAGAATACTTCCTGTAGAATCTATTTAAGAATGAGCTTTTGAGTACCAAAATGCTAGAGAAACATCAACTTAGGTGTGCTTTTTGCTACTAGGATGTCATCCATTGATTTTGGGCCCTCTTGGCAGACAAAGCAAGGACATATATATGTGTATACTAACCAATGTATATGCATATGTCTATAAATATTCTATATGTAACCATCTCTATACTAACCTGAGCATGACTCTGTTATTGCTCTAACTCTAATTCATTACTACATGGATCACTCTAGATTCCTACCCTTACTTATCTGTAAATTCCCACTCCAACAGTGAGAAATCTGGCTTATACCATCCACAATCCATTTATTTACTTAATTTCAGCATAAATGTATAGCAATATAGAATTGTTAACCCATACCCCTGTAAGAAACGTTATCAATGAGAACACAGTTCTTAACATGTAATTCCTTTTGCTTTCATCATATAGACTCTACTTGTTTTCATAGTTACTTAGCCTGCACATTTTTCCTCCACCCCATCAGTAAAGTTATTCCATACATTTGTAGTTTAGTTAGATTCACTTTTCACAATCTGCCTTACTTCCTGGGATCCCCCACCTTCTAAATGATTTTTTAAAATTTGTGTTAAGTTTTACTTTTGTGCTGTCAAGTTCTTTGGGTTTTCACAAATGTGTAATGTCGTGTATCTATTGTTTCAGTGTCGTACAGAATAATTTCACCACCTAAAAAATTTCCTGTACCTAACCTATTCAATCTTCCCCTCGTCCTCCAAACTTCTAGCAACTATTGATCTATTTATACTATTTATACTATTTAACTATTTATACTGCTTCTATAGTTTTGCCTTTTCTAGAATGTCATATAATTAGAATCATATGGTAGGTAGCCATTTCTTTTTTTTTTAATTAATTAATTTATTTATTTATGATAGTCACATACAGAGAGAGAGAGAGGCAGAGACACAGGCAGAGGGAGAAGCAGGCTCCATGCACCTGGAGCCCGATGTGGGATTCGATCCCGGGTCTCCAGGATCGCGTCCTGGGCCAAAGGCAGGCGCCAAACCGCTGCGCCACCCAGGGATCCTGGTAGATAGCCATTTCATACTGGTTCTTTTCACTTGGCAATTTATATTTAAGGTTCATCCATGTCCTTCCATGGTTTGATAGCTTCTTTATTACTTAATATTCCGCTGATGGTTGTACCATCAGCTTGTTTATTCATTCATCTACTGAAGGACATTTTTGTTGCTTCCAGTGTTTGGCAGTTAAGGCTAAAGCTGCTCTAAACATTCATGTGCAGTTTTTTAAATCAACTGTGTAAAAGCATATGAACATGATTACTGGATTGTATGGTAAGATTTTTTTTTAAGACCTTTTTATTTATTCATGAGAGAGAGAGAGGCAGAGACACAGGCAGAGGGAGAAGCAGGTTCCGTGCAGGGAACCTGACATGGGACTGTATCCCAGGACTCCAGGACCACATCCTGGGCTGAAGGTGGCGTTAAACCACTGAGCAACCCAGGCTGCCCTGTATGGTAAGATTTGATTGAAAAAATTTAGCTGTGTGTGAGATATTAGGAAACTGTCTTCCAAAGTAGCCATACCATTTTGCATTCCCACTAGCAGTGAATGAAAGTTCCTATTTCTACATCTTCACCAGCATTTGGTACTGTCGGTTTTTAAAATTTTTAGTCACTCTGATAGGTATATGATGATACTTCCTTGTTATTTTAATTTGTAATTCCCTAATGGCAAAATTTTTTCACATGCTTTTGCCATGTGTGTATTTTCCTTATTAAGGCATATGTTTAGGTATTTTGTCCACTTTTTAATTGGATTGTTTTCTTATTGTTAAGTGTTAAAAGTTGTTTTTTAATTATATACAAATCTCTTATCAAATATGTGATTTTCAAAAGTTTTCTCATTCTGTGGCTTATCTTTTCATTTCTTAAGTTTCTGCCACAAAACAGAGGTATTAATTTTAATATAGACCAGCTTACCAGTTTTTTCTTTTAATGCATTATGCTTTTGGTGATGTATCTAAAAAGTCACCAAATGAAAAGTCATCTAGATCTTCTCCTGTTTTGTTATAAAATTTTTTATGGCTTTATGTGTTACCTTTAGGTTCTGTAATCCTAAGTAAAAATTATTTTGACTTGATTTTTGTGAGAAGTATAAGGAAAGTCGTTGTCTAAATTCTTTTTTTTTCTTTTTTCTTTTTTTCCTTTCTTTTTGACATGTGGATGTTAAGTTGTTCCAGCATCATTTGTTGAAAAGATTATCGTTTCCTCATTGAATTACCTTTGATCTTTTGTCAATCAGTGATCAGTTGACTATATTTGTATGCGTCTATTTCTTGGCTCTCTGCTGTGTTCCACTGAGATACGTGTCTATTCTTTTACTAATACCATACTGTCTTGATTACTGTAGCATATATTTTCTTAAGGATTTTTGCATCCATATTCATGAGGGTTGTACTTTTTTTTGGTACTGTCTTTGTACACTCGTGGTATTAATGCTAGCTTGGGGTGAGTTGGGGTTCAGTCTCACAACCCTGATGTCATTACCTGAGCCAAAATCAAGAGTTGGTCACTTAACCAACTGAGCTATCCAAGCACCCCATCCTATTATATTTTCTGGAAGAGGTTGTGTAAAACTGATGTTTGTCCCGTTTTTTGTTCTTAAGATGGTTTTAATTAAGATGATTTTTTCCAGCTCTATTGAGATATAGTTTACATATAACACTGTGTAAGTTCCAGATATACTATACATTAGATATCCAGAATTTACTTAAAACTAGAATTTAGTACCTTTTAACCAATATCTCTCCATTTTCCCCACTCGCCCCGCCACCCCTGGCAACTACCATTCTATGAATTTGGCTTTCTTTAGATTCCATATATAAGTGATACCATGCAGTATTTGTTTCTCTGACTTCTCTCTTTTTCTTTTTCATTCTTTATTTGGAATATAATTGATACACAATGTTAAATTACTTTCAGGTGTACAACATAGTGATTGGACAACTCTATACCTTATGCTCACAAGTATAACTACCATTGGTGTTAATTTTTTAAATGTTTGGTAGAATTATCCAGTGAAAGCACTTGGACTTGGAAATTTACTTTTTATAAGTTTTTAAAAATCATAAATTCAATTTCCTTAATGGTTATAGGACTATTTATGTGACTTATTTCATAGTAAGTTAGTTGTAGTAGAACTTGATCCATTTCATCTAAATTGTTAAATTTATGACTGTAAATTATTCATAGTACCACCTTTAGTCTCTGCAGGTTCTTTAATGATGATCTTCTGTTTCATTCCTGATACTGGTAATTTGTGTCTTTGCTCACTTGCTAGAGATTTTTCAGTTTTTTTTTTTCTTTTCCAAGGACCAGCACTTTGTGTCATTCATTTTTTCTCTATTGTTTTTCTGTTTACAGCTTCACTTAATTTTGTTTTTGTCTTTATTCCCTTCCTCGCTTGCTTCTCAGTTTTTATTGCTCTTCTTTCTATAGGTTCTGGAGGTAGAAACTTAAACTATTTATTTAAAAATCTCCTTTTTCCTATTGTATGCGTATAGTGTTATAAATGCTGCTCTCAACCATTGCTTTAGCTGTGTCCCAAAAACTTTGATATGTTGTATTTTCATTTTTTTTTAGCTCAGTGCATTTTTAAATTTTCCCCTGATACTTTCTTTTACCATGAATTATGTATGTGTTATTTAGTTTCCAAGTTTCCATTTTCCTGTTATCTTTGTTGTTTATTCCTACTTTGATTTTATTGTGATCAGAGGACACATTTTGCATTATACATCTTTGCTAATTTCTGTCCAGTTCTACCAATTGTTGAAAAAAGAATGTTGGTCTCCAACTATAATTATGGATTTGTCTGTTTTTGCTTTCAGTTCTATCAAGTTTTGCTTCATATATTTTTCATCTGTCTTTGGTGGATGCACATTCAGGATTACTAATATCTTCTCAGTGTATTGATTCTTTTCATTGTGAGATAATGTTCCCCCCCACTCCTAATTTTCTTTGCTCTGACATCTATAGTATCTGATATTAATATAGCCAAAATATGCATAAAATAGATCATCTTAAACATTTTTAACTGTATAGTTTGGTGGCATTAAGTACATTCACATTGTTGTGCTACTGTCACCACCATTCATCTTCAGAACTCCTTGGTTTGTTTTGGTTAATATTTGCATTAACCAAATACTTTCAACCTGCCTATATTATATTTGAAGTGAGTGTCTTGTGTAGACAGCATATGGTTGGGTCATGTTTTAAAATCCACTCCGATGATCTCTATCTACTAATTGGTATAGCAGATCAGTTACATTTAAACTAATTATTGATATGTTAGGGCTTAACATTGCCATTTTATTTTTTTGTTTTGTTTTCTGTTTGTTCTCTTGGTTTATTTTTATTTCCATCTTAATGATTTTTTTTAAAGATTTATTTTAAAGTGAGCATGTGGTGGGGGAGGGACAAAGGGAGAGGGAGAGTTATAAGGCTCCATCTCAAGACCCTGAGATCACAACCTGAGCCAAAACCAAAAGTCGATCACCTAACCCACTGTGCCATGAGGAGCCCCCCTTTTTATTGCCTTTCTGTGGGCTGTTTATTTTAGGATTCTGTTTTGATTTCTCTATAGGATTTTTTTAATGTTTGTTGTAAGTACTATATTATATATCTGTAACTTAGCCTAGTCTACTGGTGTTATCCTTTTACTTGCTTGAAGTATAAAAACTACCTCCTTGTATGTTTTTTTTTTCTCTTACCTATTTATAATTGCCTTAAGAATTCCCTCAGTATTCATTTAGTGCCACATCAGTGTTATAATTTTTCTATCAAACAATCTAACATAATTAAGAAAAATTGAGAAAGAAAGCCCACTGATACAACCATATTTTTGGTGATTGTGTTCTTTCTTCCTAATAGTTCAGGGTTCATTCTTGTATTATTTTTGTTTAAGACCTGTCTTTATTCTTCCAGAGTTAACAATTTTTTTGTTTTTCTTTATCTGAGAATGTCTTGGTTTTCCCAGTGGATACTCTCACTGGATATAGAATTCTAGGTATATAGTTCTTTTCCTTCAGCACTTGAGAAATTGTATAATTTCCTTCTGGCTCCTGTGAGAAATCTGCACTTCAAATTGTTTTTCCCTATTGGTAAAGTGTCATTTCTCTTACTGGTTTCAAGAGTTTTTTGTCTTTATTTTTCAGAATTGATGGTGATGTGTCTTGGTGTTGGGTTTATTCTGTTTGAGGTTCACTCAGCTTCTTTAACTTGTAGGCTTATGTCTTTTGCCAGACTTGGTAAGTTTTCAGCCATTATTTCGTCAAGCACTTTTTCAATCCTACTGTCTTAGCTCTTTTGAAATTCCAGTGATATAAATGATAGATTTTTGTTACAGATCCACAGGTTTTTGAGGCTCTTTTTTCTGTTTTCTCTATTGTTTAGATTAGGTAATTTCTGTCATTCTGTCTTCTGGTTCATGGATTCTTTTTTCTGTCTACTCCATTTTGTTGTTGAGTTCATCCATTGAGTTTGTATTTCAGTTAGTATATTTTTTAGTCCAAAAATTTCCATTTGATTTTTCTTTATGGTTTTATTTATTTGCTGAGACTTTATATTTTATCACTTGTTTCAAGTGTTTCGTAATTGCTTAAGAATTTTTATGATGGCTGCCTTAAAACGGTTCTAACATCCCTGTCATCTGTGTGTTGGTATCTATTGATTGTCTTTTTTTTCACTCAGTTTTTAGACTTTCATGGTTCTCAGTCTGACAAATAATTTTCTCCTAAAACCTGTATATTTGGGGTATTATGTTATGAAACTCCGAACCTTACTTAAATATTGTTTTAGTTGGTTTTGTTTAACGTTTTTCCAGAACAGGAAAGAGCAGACACTGCATCCCCTGTGTAGTGAAAGTAGAAATCCCAGGACCCTGCTTGGCCTCCACCAACACCCAAACAGAGGGATGAGGGGAAGAGGTTCAAGTTCTAGCTCTCCACCAGGCCTCCAAAAACACCTTCCTGGCTGGAAACTCCTAACAAGTAGGAGTGCCTTGTTATTATTCACATGGCACAATAAAGTAGAGGTAACCTCATTACCTCTGAGCTAGGCTGAGCATCCTGACTTTCCTTTAGGCCTTCTCTGACCCTACCCTAGAAGAGAAGGAGGGATTGTCATTTCTTGGCATGAGTGGATACCTAGGTTCCCAATGTGGTCTCTTACACTGACATTGCCAGAGGGGTGGGGTGGGAGATGAGGAGCATTACTGCCCAGTGAGGATGAAACTTCCAGATTTTTTGGGAACTCAACGTTCTCTTGATGCTATCCTGGCATGTACCTTGTTACAGCCTGGTAAGTACCCTGTTACAGCCTAGTCTATCCACTTAGCCTTGGCTGGTACAAGTAGGAGTAGGGCCACAATTTTATTGTGGTGATGCTGGTGGTGGTGGTGGTAGTGTTTGACTGCTGTTGAGTAGCTATTGTTTAAAAATAAATCTCTCTTTCTTAAACAGTCCTTTCTCTGTTAGATTGCCTTTGCACTTTTGTTGCTTTTGACTTCTGTCAAAAATCAGTTACCCATATCCTTGGCCCTAATTATAGATTGTATTTTTTCTTTTGATGTGTATGTTTTTTGTATGTGATGTGTATGTTTTTTGTTGATGTGTATGTTTTGTTGATGTGTATGTTATTGTTTTGGAATTAATGTAATTTCTCCCTTTTTATTAAAGGTATTTTGGCTATTTTAAAAAAATGTTCTGTCTTGTGAGGCTGTCCCCTTCCTGGTCCTCTGGGTAAGAGAATAGGCTTTTATATTTCTCATCTATAATAATTTATCTAAAGCATTATTAGAAAAAGCTCCTTCCCAGATGAGTCTAAACTTATGGTGGCTGTATTGTTTCAACTTTTTGTGGTAGGAGGACACAGGGATATTGAGTTCATATACTTGCAAATATATGATTTGTGATAGATTTCCTATCTAGTATGTACATTTAATGAAATATATCTTATGCACCAGGAATCTTTCCATTTTTCAGTGGTACTTAAGCCAAAACTAGAAATATTTATGTATATACCTATTTAAGCATTCATATATTTGTCATCAGTATTTTAAATGGTTTGCTTAAGCTTTTGAGCACAAAGATGTTAAGTGCATGGAAAATTATCTGCTGGACTGTATTAATTTGATTAATTTATCCCCTAGATCTGTTGCCTTTTTTCTTATTGCTGTTATTTACAAGATTATTTCTCAATGCTATGTTGGAATATTTTGCTATGAAACTTTAAAACATTTCAAGAATTATGGCATGGTTTGGGAAAGAAGAGATCCCAGGATTCTTAGCTACACAATCAATTCTAAACTGACCATTGCTACATTATTAAAATATACTATTCACATATTGATTATGGGCCCTATTGTTTTCCCATGACATGAGAAAATTTTGTAATTGCATTTTGATTCTATGTCCTGGAAACTTCCACCACTTATTGCCCTCAAAAATCCCTTCTTTGGCTCAGCGGTTACTTGTTAGTGGCACAGGTATCTATACAAGTGAATGGTAAGTTGTTCGTGGAAAGAAGAAATTTAAAATGTCTGCTATTTTTATGTTTCAACTAAAAATGATACACACCCTGCAGACTGGATATACTATTTAAAAATTTATTCTAGTTTGTCATGTAGATGGTTAACTTTTGTTTTTAAGAAGTTAAAAATCAAGGAAGTGATACCAAGGACTCCTGTTTTAATTTAATCATTATACCAAAACACCTGATGTAATTTGCTGGAGTTTCCCCAAGAGTCCTTGGACGAATGTTTACACAAAGAATAGAGTGGCATGACTAAATTGATAAATTCATAACTTTCCCACATTTAACAACTAAGCTGACAGAGAAATCAAAAGCCTAAACATCAAATACAACCGTTTCATCCTTTTTCAACCCCCACCGCTGCCTTAAACCTTCAGTCTGGTACTTTTGTGCCTAATTAGTTAAAGTATATTTAAATATAATAAAAAGGGATAGCCTGTAAATGAGAGGAGACCTGCCAAACTATTTCTTCTGTTAAAAAAGGGGGAATTGTCTTTTTTGTTATTGTTGTTGCTTAAATAACTTTCATTAGTGCTCTTGCTGAGGACCAGCAAGTCAAATAATAATCTCTAATCCCATGACTGAAGGTTTCATGCTAAAGATAATACTCGGTATCAATAGGCCATGTGTTTCCAGGTAGTTGTTTTCCCAGTCATGATTCCTAAGTGAGCTCAGCCATCTACGCACTGATGGTACATAACACACGTTTGAAAGGCCAGCCACAGCTGTGGTGCAGTGTGTGGCCCAGAAAAGCCCCCTCAACTGTGCTTTCTCCTCTTCTCCATCCCTGATTCCTTTTAAGATTTGAACCCACAGTAATTTACTAGACTAATTTATTTTCTGCATGAATAAGATTGTAGTTAGGGAAAAAAAAATATCAACAAGGGTTTTAAAAAACTGAATTTATAGCTGAAACATCTTTAATAGAAACTTAGTTTGTAAATTTATGAAAATATTTGTTCCTGTTTGTAGCAAATTTATTTTGCTATATGGATCAACCAATTTAGAATCTGTAAGTATAAATTGTCTTTATATAATTTGGTGTCTGAGGATTTTTAATCCTGGACCTAGGACTATGCCCCTTCACTTGAGGTGCTTCAGCAGTGCTCATCAAGATAAACATAGCTAATACTCTGGCAGTACTGAATAAGAAGAGTTTATAAGGTAGCTCTGTAACCTGCAGTTTGGTGTTTTTGCCTCCAAGTTACTATGAATTGGAGTGAAGTAAGATATATTTTGATAGTAATAGTTACTATTTGCAAAAGTAAAGGTAAATTACAGTAAACTGTTACTTGTCATGTTTTAGAATGTGGGATGTTATGATTAATAAGCTATCATGACTTAAAGGTTTTATGCAGCATATGCATATCTGTACTCTAAACAAATTTGTAAAGTAGGAAAAGTTTATCTTTGGCCATGGTTTTTCCCCACTCCCACTATGGAATTCTTCCTTGCTTTCAGAGAATATTCCTTTTCCTTTTGCCCTAAAATGCCATCAAAACCTACTTTATAGAGAAATAGGTCATCACAAGTGCACTCAATCTGCATCATCTATTTCACCCATTCCCCCACCCTCCTCCCCTCTGGTAACCATTAGTTTGTTCTTTATAGTTAAGAGTCTGCTTTTTGGTCTCCCTTTTCCCCCTTTGCTCTTTTGTTTCTTAAATTCCACGTATGAGTGAAATCATAATGGTATTTATCTTTCACTGATTTATTTCACTTAGCATTGTACTCTCTAGCTCCATCCATATCATTGTATATGGCAAGATTTTGTTCTATTTTATGGCTATAATATTTTATATATAATATTTAATATATAATATTATAAATATATTTTATGGGTATAATATTCCATTGTGTGTATGTGTGTATATATATGTGTGTGTATATACACACACATATACCACCTCCTCTTTATCCATTCATCAGTTGATGGACACTTGGGCTGCTTCCATAATCTTGGCTGTTGTAGATAATGCTGCTTTAAACATAGGGGTGCATATATCCCTTTGAATTAGTGTTTTCATATCCTTTAGGTAAATACTTAGTAGTATGATTCCTAGATTGTAAAGTAGTTCTATTTTTAACTGTTTGAGGAGCCTCCATACTGTTTTCCAGAGCGGCTGTACCAGTTTGCATTCCCACCAGCAGTGCAAGATGGTTCCCCTTTCTCAAAATCCTCACCAGCACCTGTTGTTTCTGTGTTGTTGATTTTAGCCATTCTGATGGGTATGAAGTGATATCTCATTGTAGTTTTGATTTGCATTTCCCTCATGATAAGTGATGATGAGCATCTTTTCATATATCTCTTGGCCATCTGGATGTCTTTAGAGAAATGTCTGTTCATGTTTTCTGCCCATTTTTAAATTGGATTATTTGTTTTTTGGGTTTGAGTTTAGTAAGTTATTTCGGATACAGATATGTCACTTGCAAATATCCTCTCTCATTCAATAGGTTGCCTTCTAGTTTTGTCGATTATTTCCTTTGCTACCCATAAGTTTTTTATATAGATGAAGTCCCAATAGTTTATTTTTGCTTTTATTCCATTTCTTTCATCAATGTTTTATTTTTTTTGAAGTATAGGTCTTTCACCTCTTTGGTTAGGTTTATTCCTAAAGTATTTTATTGTTTTTGGTGCAGTTATAAATAGATTGCTTTCTTAATTTCTCTTTCTGCTGCTTCATTATTGGTATATAGAAATGCAGTAGATTTCTGTGGATAGATTTTGTATCCTGTAACTCTACTTGTGTATCAGTTCTAGCATTTTTTTTTTGATGGAATCTTTTGGGTCTTCCATGTAATATCATGTCATCTACAAATACTGAAAGTTTTAGTTCTTTCTTACCAATTTGGATGCCTTTTAGTTCTTTCTATTGTCTAATTGCTGTGGCTAGGTCTTATAGTACTCTGTTGAATAAAAGTGAGAGTAGGGATGCCTGGGTGGCTCAGCAGTTGAGCATCTGCCTTTGGTTCAGGGTGTGATGATCGAGTCCCACAACAAGCTCCTGCATGGAGCCTGCTTCTCCCTTTGCTCATGTCTCTGCCTGCCTCTCTCTCTCTCATAAATAAATAAAATCTTTAATAAAATAAAATAAAAGTGAGAGTAGACATTTGTCCTGTTTTTGACTTAAGGGAAAGGGGTCTCAGTTTTTCCCCCATTGAGGATGATGTTAACTGTGGGTTTTTCATAGATAGCCTTTATTATGTTGAGGTATGTTCCCTATAAACATACTTTGTTAAGGTTTTTTTTTTTTAAGATTTTTTATTTATTTATTCATGAGAGACACAGAGAGAGAGAGGCAGAGACACAGGCAGAGGGAGAAGCAGGCTTCATGCAGGGAGCCTGATGTGGGACTCAATCCTGGATCTCCAGGATCACACCCTGGGCTGAAGGCGGCGCTAAACCGCTGAGCCACCCGGGCTGCCCAAGGGTTTTTATCATGAATGGATGTTGTACTTTTCTTTATCTGTTGAAATAATCAAATGGTTGTTATCCTTTATCTTATTCATGTGATGTATAATGTTGATTGATTTGCAGTTATTGAACCATCCTTGCAACCCAGGAATAAATCCCACTTGATTGTGGTGAATGACTTTTTTTTTTTTGGTGAATGACTTTTTAAATGTATTATTGGGTTGGGTTTGCTAGTATTTTGTTGAGGATTTCTGCATCTGTGTTCCTTAGAAATATTGGCCTGCAGTTCTTTTTTTTTTTTTTTTTTGTAGTGTCTTTATCTAGTTTTGGTATCAAGGTAATACTGGCATCACCAAATGAATTTGGAAGTTTTCCTTCCTTTTGTATTTTTTGAAATAGTTTGAGAAGAACTATTAACTCTTTAGATGTTTGGAAGAATTGTGAAGCCATCTGATCGTGGACTTTTGTTGGGAGTTTTTTGATTATTGATTCAGTTTCTTTGCTGGCTATCAGTCTGTTCAAATTTTCTATTTCTTTCTGTTTCAGTTTTGGGAAGTTATATATGTTTCTAGGAATTTATCCATTTCTTCTAGGTTGTCAATTTGTTGACATAATTTTTCATAATATTCTCTTATAACTGTATTCCTGTGTTGTTACTTTCCCTCTCTCACTTGTGATTTTATTTGGGTCTTTTCTCTTTCTTTTTTCTTGATAAATCTGACTAGATGTTTATAAATTTTATTCTTTTTTTTTTTTCCTCTTTTCAAAGCACCAGCTCCTGGTTTCATTGATCTTTTGTGGTTTTTTTGTTTTTTTTTAGTTTCATTTATTTCTGTTCTAGTCTTTATTATTTCCTTCCTTCTACTGGCTTTAGATTTTGTTTTTCTTTTTTCCAGCTCCTTTAGGTGCAAGGTTAGGTTGTGTAAGATTTTCCTTCTTGATGTACACCTGTATTACTATAAACTTCCCTGTTAGAACCACTTTTGTTATGTCTCAAAAGTTGTGAACTGTTGTTTTCATTTCTACTTATTTCCATGTACCTTTTTATTTCTTGATTTGTCTCCTGGTTGACCCATGCATTGTTTAGTAGCAGTTACTTAACCTTCTTGTATTTATGGTCTTTCCAGATGTTTTCTTGTGGTTGACTCCCAGTTTCATAGCATTGTGATCAGAAAAGATGCACATCAAAACCTACTTTGGGATGCCTGGTGGCTCAGTTGATTAAATGTCTGCCTTTGTTTCAAGTCATGATCTCAGAGTCCTGAGATCAGATTGGGGCTCCCTGCTCATCAGGAAGTCTGCTTCTCCTTCTCCTTCTGCTCCTCCCCCTGCTCATGGTCTCTCACTCTAATAAACAAAATTAAAAAAAAAACAAAAAACAAAAAAAAAACACAAACCTACTTTAAGGAAGGAACTGACCCCTACAGTGGAGGTTAACATCATTCATACACTTAGCTTACGCAAATGCAATTATTCTCGCTCAATAAAAAATTTTAAATGTGAGGCAGAAAATATATTTTTTTAAGATTTATTTATTCATGATAGACAGAGAGAGAGAGAGAGGCAGAGACACAGGCAGAGGGAAAAGCAGGCTCCATGCCGGGAGCCCAATGCGGGACTCTATCCCGGGACTCCAGGATGGGGCCCTGGGCCAAAGGCAGGCGCCAAACCGCTGAGCCACCCAGGGATCCCCCAGAAAATATTTTTAATGTAAATATCATGGCAATTCTGCTTGACATCCTACTCAATGAATATATACCCCAAGTGAGTGTGAGATGAGAAACAGAAAGCTGTAGTGTTCTCCATTGAGAACACTTAGATTTCCATTAATCTAAGGTGCTGCTTGCTTCTCATAAAGTGAGCATCTCACTTTCTGGGTATTTCAGATGTAAAAGACATGTGCTTTTTAAATATAAGGCTCCTAAATACAAGCCAGTGACTCCCACCAGCATGTGCTGAACCAAATAAACCCTCATTTGTTCTGATGCCAGAGGACAAAATGTCTGATTTGGACTTCTTAAAAAGTAGCTTGTCAGTCTCTAATCTGGTACCTTCCAAAGATATTTTGAAGGATAATTTTATCTACATGATTTTAACCTACATGCCTATGTAAGGTTTGAATCCATTATATATCATTCAGTGAGTTTTCTCTTTTGCAGTGTATTTACATCTTAACAGGAAATAATGGAATTAGTCTGCTTATGGAATTATAGACATCTAAATGTATAAAAGAAAGACAACTACATATCTTTTTACCATTTTCATCTCTGAGGAAGAACTTGGATGACAAGTTTTTGTTTTTGTTTTTGTTTTTGTTTTTTTGTAATAGCACTTCTAAAGTTACATCAAATAAACAGCCACCTACTCTACCAAATCCTAAGGTTAGCCCTGATTTTACACACAGATGTCCAAGTTTCATAAAACTATAATATAATACTACATAAACATTAAAACTATATGTTTCACCTTGGTTCTTAGTTTCTTCATCTATAGAATAAGAACTTGGCCATTTAGACACTCTCTAAATTCCCATTCTAGCTTCACTCAGTTTATTTTATGATTACTCTAGCTCTGAAACTCTGTGGTTAAACATCACCTGTGGACTGGATAATGACTATAATTGCACTGTTTGATTTGAGGAGTTTTAACACCTTGCAGTACTTCAAAGTCATCCCCATGAATTGAGATTGCCATAACTATTGCTATGAAAAGATACTAATTGGTAGAGAATTATAGTTTTTAGAGCCTAGTGATGTTTACTGTGTGAAGTAAAAACATACATTTTTATATGCCCTAAATCCAACTTGAAAGAATAAGACTGGAGTGCCTGGGTGGCTCAGTCAGTTGAGTGTCTGCCTTTGGCTCAGGTCATGATCCCAGGGTCCTGGGATCGAGTCCCATGTTGGGCTCCCTGTTCAGTGGGGAATCCACCTCTCCTTTTCCCTCTGCCCTCCTTCCCTGCTCATGCTGTCCCTCTCTCTCAAATAAATAAATAAAATCTTTAAAAAGAAAAAAAGAATAAGACAAAGCCCTGATTTGTGGAACTTTTTTTGTATGACATTTGAGCTAAGATCTTAATTGAAAGAATATATTTTTATATAAATAGTATTTCAATATTGTTACATCACAGAATCTTAAAAATAACATGGTTCATAAGTGAAGTAACTTGTTTTTCTGGAATTATGGTCCACTGGGAAGGGAAAGATTGTTTTTACTGCCTAGAATATTTTCATGCTTTTTTATGCTACATCAGGAATATAACAAGAGTTACATTTTGCCTGCATGTTGCAGACAGGGAGCCTGTAGAAAAGGTCAAGGGACTGTGATCAATAAGAGTTTCCTGATTCAGGTGCTGAACAAAAACCAAAGAGAGTTTTTAAGCATCCTGTAAGCCTTTTTGCTAGTACTGATGGGGCAGTGTTCCTCTTTTTCTCTCTCAGATTTGTAATTGTTCATTACTGTGTTTTTTTATTATTATTAAGTAAACTGTACCACCAATGTGGGCTTAAATCCCAAAATCAAGAATTGCATTCTGTACCAACTGAGCCAGCCAGGTACCCCTTACTATGATTATTTTTAAGAGCATTTTTTTTTTTAAGAGAGAGAGAATGGAGAGGGGAGAGAGAGGAAAAGGGAGAGAGAATCTTAAGCAGCACCCAGCACAGAACATTAATAAGGGTCTCAATCTTAGGACCCTGGGATCCTAAGGATCCTCATGACCCCTGCCGAAATCAAGAGTCAGACACTTAACCGACTGAGCCACCCAGGTGCCCCAAGAGCATTTCTATTTGGTTAGAAAGAGAACTATAAGCAAATATATGATACTTTCCTAATGCAGAAAAGCTGAGAATAATATTGCTCAGCTGGAAACAAGAAAGCTAAAATTGTGGTAGCACTTCCTCCAGGTATTTAGCTCAAGATTAAGCAGAATCGTCTGAAAGTTAACAGGAAAAGAAACTACTTATGATGTGTTAAAACCACAATCTAAGAAAGAAAAATTCATAATGTTATTATAGAGTATTAAGAACTAAATGTCAGTCAAACTGCTTTAGTAATATTTAATGAATACCCTTTCCCTCATCTAAGATGAAAATGATGACAAAAAAGGGCCAAATCCCAACATAAGTTGCTGAGTTGCTTGGTGTTTTGTTTTTGTTTTCATTTTTCTGGGGCCATAACATTTTATTTTTTTGGTGTCTAACAGTAGTGGTACCATCTTCATATTTTAGGCAGAGAATGGTCTTCAGGTTTTCTGTCTCACAAAGTTTAGATTCATGTTAATTATTTGAAACTCTGATTTATTTTCTCACTCTGGCAAATCCTGAAGACATCCTTTAAGGCAGTTTTAACTGCATGAGGTTGCTGAACTATAGATTTGATAGCATAAATGATGTTTGCATTCTATTATCACAACGTTTCTATATAATTAACCCAAATTTTCACTGGAGATTTCAACTGCACTCTCTCCTCATTCTCCTGAAGCATCTCTTCTCTCAGGAGACACTGTAGAAGTAAGGTTCCAGTGAGAGGTAGGAAGGGGTTAGAAGTTCTGAATGGGGGCTAAAATTGGGAAATAATTGCAAGGAGCGTTTTGAGGGTATCTGAAGGTCTTTGCTTTTAGCAATGCAAAAGGCACAAATAATAATAATGAGGTATATTGGGTTTTCTGTCACTGACAACCTAATCTAATTCAATCCTAAAAAATATAGACAAAATGAAAGCTAAAATTTTTTTTAAAGTTTTTATTTATTTATGCATGAGAGACAGAGAGAGAGAGAGAGGCAGAGACACAGGCAGAGGGAGAAGCAGGACCCACGTAGGGACCCTGATGTGGGACCCAATCCCAGGACTCCAGGATCATGCCCTGGGCCGAAGGCAGGTGCCAAACCGCTGAGCCACCCAGGGATCCCCCAATATAAGATTTCTTATATAGGACAGTTGTTTTTTTTTTTTTTTTCTCTCTCTCTGTCATATAAAGGAAAGCAGTCTGGGACTGGTTTAGAAGCTCCATATAATCAATCAGGTACCCAAAATCCTTCTGTATCTTTTAAACAGCTTCAAGATGAGGCTTTAATCTCTTAAAACTGATGTCCAAGATGGCTTTTCCAGCTCTGGAATCAACATCCACATTTCAGACAGTGGAAAAATTTACTAGGAGATTTAGCATATGCTTCCTCATTTTAGTGACATTTACTAGGCATACTCCATTTCCTTTTATAATCACACTGGCCAAAGCTTACTAACTTGGTCACACCTAGCTACAAGGAAAACTGAATAATATATCTTTATTCTGAGTGGCAGTGTGCCCAGCTAAAGATTTAGGGGTTTATTAACTATGGAAGAAGCATAAAAACAGACTCTAGGGATAATTAGCCTTCTCTCTAGCACGTTGACCAATGAATTTTCTTGGAAAAATATCAATAATACAAAGGTAGCCAAAGAATTGTTAGAGTATTTTCAATGTTGTATTATTTTTGAAATATATATTTTACTTAATATGTAAGATCACTGAGTCTGGGTTGCAGTTGACATTATTTGCAGATACATAGTAAATACTATAATTAGAATTATCACAAATATAAAATTTTAAAATTACATAAATACCTAGTAATTTTTATCCTAAATACATATTGTTCAAGCCCAAAACACCAAAAGAAGGAGTAAAATTGAATATTTCACAAATACTATGCTAAATAGTTGTTTAATTTATATTCCAAGTATGCCATGGCTGCTGATTTTATGTATTGTAGCTCTTACTATGTAGCTCCCACAGCTAATATTTAGTGATCATTTACTGTTTATTGACTACCTACAGCCACTTTGCTTGATCTCAGGTAATCCCGTGGCTCTCTAAGGTTGCTGTATTACTAGGCCTATTGTACAGGTGAGGACATCAAGGCTAAGAAAGATTTAATTTATTCTTGGACCCCAGGGTTGTTGGACTCAAATGACAATGATTTTCGTCATTGTACTTTACTACTCTTTCTTTATAAATGTTTAATAGTATAATGTATCTGAATGTTATCTTGGGTCTTCATGGGAACACAGCTGGAATCAATTGTGAGAGATCATGCTTACTAAATGCTTGTTTATTAGGAGTCTTTCACCTATCCAGATGGCAATCTGATGGTATGAAGGGGCCAAAATATTGGCACTGTCAGTATTGTAAGTTACTTATTTCCAGCAGTTTTCATATATTTTTTAAAGATTTTATGTATGTATGTATTTATTTATTTGAGAGGAGGAAGAGAGAGAAGAGAGCTCATGTGCATGAGCAGGGGCAGGATGTAGCCAAGGGAGAAGGATAAGCAGACTCCTTGTTGAGGGCGGAGCCCAATATTGGGCTTGATCCCACAACCCTGAGATCATGACCTGAGCCAAAACAAAGAGTTAGATGCTTAATCTACTGAGCCATCCAAGTGCCCCTACCTCTTAGACATAGTCTACCTGCCTTTTTAGCTTTTCCTTGCTACTTAGACCATCTTGGCAATTTCTCCTAATCTTCAAAAATCAAAACTCAGTAACTTCATTTCCCTGCTTAAATTTTTTTTTATGATCCCTTGGCTTCTTCCCTTCTGAATTCATAGCCTCTTATACCTGTAACATAATTCCACCATGTGTATTTATTGGATTATAAGGTTCCTTAGGGAATTGTTTCTTTCATCTTTGAATACTTTGCATGGCTCTTGCAAAGCACTGTGCTCTCTGTAGATAGTTGTTAAATGAAAATTGTTAAATTCTTTGATCCCTTTAAGGCCAAGATGTGTTTGTTTGTTTTTTTTAAATTATAGGCTATTATCCTCTAGAGTGGTTATAAAAAATTTATCTTCTTCCTACCTTTGCTATGGCCCTAATCCAACTCTCCCCTTCATTAAGGGACTTGGGTAGATAGAAGAAAAGGCTTAAAATATCTCTTTCACTGAGATTGAGGCCATCTTCCAAATTATGTCTTACTTATTTTAGCATGCCTACATATGTATCTGTCTTCTCACCTGTTCATATAATTTTAGGGAAAGTAACCCCTAAATCTGTTTCCTGATTTTATACCCCTCATTAATTCCTCTGATTTACCCAGAGGGATTCAGTCTTGGAAAAGATGGGTCATTTCTGGAGTTTGGAGTTTAATAAAAGAGACTGGCTAGCCCATTAAGACTTTCAGTACAGAGAGAGAAGTGCTATAATGGGAATTATACAAAGGGGTATCTAACCCATGGAGAGGGGCCAGGGAAAGTTTCTCTAAAGCAATGACTTCTAACTTCAGACTGAAGGTGAGATATTGGCCAGGATCAGAGGGGACAGACTTCTAATTGGAGGGAAGACATATACACAAGTCCAAGAATGATCCCTTTGGGTGACCACAAAGTTAGGTAAACTCATGAGGCTGAAGAGGAAGGAGAGTGGTTAGTCTCACTACCTCTTCCTTAGATGTACAGTTTCCTTTGCCTGCATTCGTCTTGTACACTTGTGAAAGTCACTGCTTTCACCACTTTATGCCACCACTGAGAGATCTTTTAGGTCTCCTTTATTGCCTCCTGCTTTATCGAGTCTCCTGTCACTGGGTTTCTAGGCTCCCCACAACTGATCCTAACCTATTTCCCACCCTTGACTAACTCACATCCCCCTGCCAGAGCCAAGGCAGTCTCCTTATAATCTCTTGAGGTCACCCACCTTGTTTTCTCCTCTGTTCTACTCCTCTCTACCTGATTTCTAAGCTTTTACGAATATTTTATACTCCTGAATATTTGCAGTTTGTGGCATGTAATTTAATGCATAATTACATATTGCACAGTATTAGTGTCTTCTGTTTATAAATCTTTTATCATCAACTGGATTGTAAGCTCCCTGAGGGCTGCCTCATAAGCTGCATTTCACTTCATTTTATTCTATTTTTAATAACATTACTCAAATAATCATGGAATATCAAATGTAGATATATACTGTGCTGAAATCAATAGCATCTTCATGCAGAAAGATTACAGAATTGCATCCAAATTAGCAGTGTAGGATACTTTGAACAAAGTGGACTAAATTTTAGGATTCTCCTGACAATTTTAAGATTCCCCTGAAAACTCCTGACAATTTGTAAAATAGCATGATTACTCACATGTTTTGTTCTCATTTTATAACCAATGAAAGTAAATTTGGAAGTATGCCAGGGGCACCTGGGTGGTTCAGTCGGTTAAGCCTCCCGACTCTTGATTTTGGTTCAGGTTAAGATCTCAGTGTTGTGAGATGGAGCTCTGTATCTGCTCCGTGTTCAATGCAGAGTTTATTTTCCTTCTCCTCTTCCTCTCCCCCACTCCTGCATTCTCTCTCTTCCTTCTTTCTTTCCTAATAAATGAACAAATCTAAAAAAAAAAAAAAAGTATGCTAGATGAATGTGAAACTTGAACAACACATGTATATACTTTCTGAATTTGAAAATAAAGGAAGTTTAAAAAATAGTAAATTAAAAACATTACTGCCTTTGGTAAACATTAAATATTTAAACTACATCTACTCTTCAGTTTTCAATATATTTTAAATCACATCAGTGTCATGGGAAAATAATCATTAAGACTTTTTAAAAGCATGCATAAGGGAACATCTGTCTTCCATGGTCAGACACTCGCTATGCCCACAATTATTCAACTGGAAGTTTTCAGAATATAAATCTTGACCAGACCTCCTCCACAGAAACTATCTATTTTTGAAATTTCTGGGAGAAACCTCATCAGAGCCCCCTTCCTTAGCTGTCAGGACTGTGTACAAGAAAAATTTTCCTCCTGGTGGTCTCAGCCCCAAGCTGTCTCAAAGTTCCAGTAGTGCTTCCTGGGTCCCGAGCAACAAAGCTCACGTCCTCACCCTGGGCAATGCACTGAAGTCCTGAAGCTGCATTTGTAACTGCTGAGAGGTGGAAAGGAAAGGGCACTGGACCTAAAGTCACACAGACTTACTTTTGACATGTAGCTCTGCCACTTTTCTGTTGCATGACAAATTTCTTCTTGGGTAATACAGGAATAATGAGATCTGTCTCACAAGGTTGTCGTGAGAAATTGCACAAGTCACTCTGTGAATTTGTGAACTGTAGAACTCTGTATACATTTTACTCTTTGTTCCACAGTTCCTATGTAGAGTCCTATTCATTACATAACATGAGATTTTATGGTTCTTTCCAAGACCTTAGGATCTTGAGAATTTCAGACCTATATTTTTTCTCTGTGACTTCTTTCTTATTCAGGTCCTGGTTATGTTTATTCTTTCCCTGTTTCCCCTATTTCTACCTACCCTATTCTCAAACTCATGGATGAAGTCACTTAGGCAGCTAAGGAAAGAATGTTTTGAGTCATGAACGAAAGTTCAGTTGCCTCATCTATTGATAAATCCCCCATTGTGTCTGTCTGTCTGTCTGTCTCTCACACACACGCACGTGCACACACACACACACACACACACACACACACACACATACACACTCTGCACTGTTCATGCCTCTGTGGACATTCATAGTCCTAAGTAGTTTTCTGATAACCTTGTTTCTTCAGAACTCATTCTTCTTCTTCTTACTATTTCTACCTCTCATTAGACCAGATTCTCAGGTCAGAGGGGGGGCCCTAGCAATGACTTCTGGTCAGGTACTAAAGCATAGATTCTGAAGGTTCCAGAGCTAGGGGTCTTGCTCAAGCTAATGAGGGCCAAAGAATGGAGAGAATTCGAGGAAGCAGACATGTGAGCCTGATTCCCATGTGTCAGGAAAATCTATAACCAAGTTAAATGGCCATTTTACTAATATTTACCTGCCACTTGTACTAGGGCAAGGTGAGAGGGAAGGGGGGTTTAACGTTCTGAGGGTGGTTACCTTAATATCTAAGAACTTGTGTTATCCTTCAGGCTTTGACTATACCTAAAAATCTTACTGAGGGGCTGAAGAAGCTCAGTAAAATTTACTAATTGAATACAAATTTATGTAGGAAAATAATGAACATTTCCTTTCTTAACTAAGAAAAACACAGAGAGTAGACAGATCTGGTTGTTATTGGGGAGAGGACTGGATTGAGGGGAGAGGAAGTGGTAGAAAGATGGCAACTTTTTAAAGTCAGTATTCACAGCATTTTTGGCAATAATTTGTACTCAAGAAAAATACTTAATAAAGCAGAATTATCCCTGCTACCCATAAGAATTGTTCAGAATAGTAGAACTGTCATGAACCAAGTGTCTTTAGCCTGGAAACCACCTTTTGGTACAATAACTGTATTTTAAACCATGGCTTCCATTGTTTCTAATAGCATCTTTAGTTATCAGTGGCTAGGAAAAAGTCTTTCTAGGACTCAGAGCTCTATAATTCTTATAAATGTTAGCTCTCTGAAATTCCTTGTAGAATTTAGGACAGTTTTTGCTACTTAAGTTCCTCCATTTACTGCTTACATTGTTGCAAATGTTCTATAATAAACAATTTTCTTAAGTACAGAGGGTAGAAAAGTATCTTGAAATCATGATCATTATACACTAAATCTCTGTTTCAGAGTAGGTATGAAACTGTAAGAATTTTAGACTATTATCAAGTGAACAATCTGGAATCTAAATCTACATGAGATAGTTAATGTACATTTTTCAAGATAATCTTCAGACTAGTTCAAAGATACCTTTTCTAATATCAGTGTGCACCATTGTGCAATTCCAGTACCATTTTTCATTTCTTCAGCAGCAGACTTCTTGGAATATTTTGGGGGGTTATTTATTGATACAAATAATCATGGTTTAAGAAGCTTTTTTGGGGGGGAATCCCTGGGTGGCTCAGCGGTTTAGCGCCTGCCTTTGGCCCAGGGCGTGATCCTGGAATTCCAGGATCGAGTCCCATGTCGGGCTCCCGACATGGAGCCTGCTTCTCCCTCTGCCTGTGTCTCTGCCTCTCTCTCTCTCTATGTCTATCATAAATAAATAAATAAATAAATAAATAAATAAATAAATAAATAAATAAATAAATAAATAAATAAATAAATAAATCTTTAAAAAAAAAAAGCAGCTTTTTTTTAAAGGATCTCCTTGATTAAGCCCCACATTAGGCTCCATGCTGAGTGCAGAATCTGATTGTCCCTCTCCCTCTGTTCTCTCTCTCTCTCTCTCTCTCTCTCTTTAAATAAATAAATAAATAGAATCTTTTAAAAAGAATAATAGAAGATCTCCTTGCCCAACACACTGCTTCCATGGACTATTTTTTGTTTTGTTTTGTTTTTCTGTATAAGGTCCTGGGATTGGTGGGGTGGGGGGGAGAATCATTTTTAAGTAGAGGATTCTCTGTTTCTATGATATATGCTGACCAGTTTTCCATGTGGCATCAGTTAATACTGTTTTTAAGAAATGCCTTTTTATGACCCAAGCATACTATAAGTAAACCTATGTTGTTTAACCCTATTTACTCCAGTATTTGCCTGCTCGAATCTCTGGAAAAAAGACCACTTTACTTGTTGCTATATGGGTTAATGTAATAAAAAAAATTATCAGAGTACTTAATTTAACATGCATATCTGGCAATGTAGGAGCCAACTTTAGGATCAGATCTAGTCACTAGAACAGAAAAGCAAAATTAGCCCTGTCTGAGCTATACTCCCTCCTCCCATTCTCTCCCTACCCGAAAAAGTTATCTGTAGCTGGAATTTTTAATCATGATAGCAGAGGATAAATGCAAAAGATATATAAATAAGTAAATACCATTCACTCATAATTCCATTCCCTAGAGAGAAACACTTTATTAGTTTGCTTTTCATATATAATAAAATTTATTATGTTAAACCTAAAACTATAAAACTGCTAGAAGAAAACAGGAAAAAAAATCTTTGTGACCTTAGGGCAGGCAATGGCTTCTTAGACTATACAAGCATAAAACCTTAGAGAAAAAAAATGATAAATTGGGTTACATCAAAGTTTAAAAAGCTTAAAACTCTTGATCTTTGAAAGACACCATTAGGAAAAATGAAATGACAAGGCATAGATTGGATAAAAAGTATTCACAACCACATATATCAAACAACTTGTATTCAAAATGTATAAAGTACAGTTAGAACTCAGTAACAAGACAGCCAACACAATTTTCAAAAATGGACAAATTATTTGAACTGATACTTCACAAAAAATACATAAATGACCAATAATCACTTAGAAATATGATCAATGTCAATAGTTATCTAAGATATGCAAGTTAAATCCAAAATGAGATATTACTACACAAGGGCTTCTTAACCTCAGCACTTAATATTTTGGGCCAGATAATTCTCTATTGTGAGAGGCTGCCCTATGTGTTGTACTATATTTGGTAGCACCCCTGGCCTCTACCAGCTACGTGCCAGTGGCAACCCACCTACCCACCAGTTGAGAAAATAAAAAATGAATCCTGACGTCAGATGTTTCCTAGGGGGCAAAATCATCCCCAGGTAAGAACTACTGCACTACACCATTAGATTGATTAAAATAATATTGACCATGCTATGTGTTGATGAAGGTATATAGTCACTGGAACTCATACATTGCTGGTAGTAATGTAAATTTTTTTTCCACCACCGTGGAAAAAGTTTGACAGTTACTTAAAAACTTAAAGCTATAACTATTATAGGAATTAGCTATTTCTCTCCAAACCAAGAGAAATGAAGCTTATGTTCACACAAAGCTATTCAAAATCCTTAGAGAATGCACTGTTCTGCATAGGTAAGAATTTTACCCATGGGATGAAAATCTCAGGTACTAAGAACCTTTTCTTTATTGGCTACATGGTATTTTTCACACTTCCTTCTAGGATCATTTTGCTTTTTCTTGAAATGAAGCTTCTTCAGTGAAGATCTGTTGATGGTAAACTTTTTATCTCTTAAAATGTGTCTTAAAAGACAGTTTCATATGTTAATACAATTTAAGAGTGGCCAGTTTCTCTTTCAGTGCTTTGAAGATACTATTCCATGGTCCTCTGACTTCCATTATTAAAAAACAGACTGTCAAGGGTGCCTGAATGGCTCAGTCAGTTAAGTAGCCTACTGTTGATTTCAGTTCAGGTCATGATCTCAAGGTCCTAGGATTGGCCTTGTTGGGTTCCACTGGTCAGCAGGAAGTCTGCCCAAGGATTCTCTCTCCTTCTCCCTCTGTCCCTTCCCCTGCTGTCTGTCTGTCTGTCTCTCTCTTTCTCTCTCTCACAAATAAATCTTTAAAAACACCAGACTGTCAGTTTAAACTTTATAGGTAATCTAGTTTTTCCCTTGGATAACCTTTAAGGTCTTCCCTTTTCTTGGAATTTTTCAGTTTTACTATATGTCAAGATATGAATTTCAGTATTGTACATGGGATTCATTGTGCTTCCTGGAAAAAATGAGGGTTGAGATCTTAAATTCTCCACCAAGAAAAAGTTGAAAGAGGCAAATTTTCTATCTCCTTTTGTAGATGGGCTGTTTTTCTTAGCTCATGTGTATATTGGTAGTATATAGCCCTTTGGGGCTTGGCTTTACGATTGAGTCTCTAGTTTACCCCCTAATTTCCCAGGTCCTAGTCTTTGTCTTCTCTTCCCCATGCTCTTGCTCTAGATTACTGGGCTTCCATAACTACCAACCTCAGGAATTATTATCTCTTTGGATTCCTCCTGTTGGTCATTTTTTACTTCTGAGGATTTCTGTTACTTTGCCAGTTCAGCCATATGTTTTACAACCAGCTAATTAGGTGGTTTGTCCAACATGAGTAAGGATCACTGTTAGAGAGGTTAGTTATCAGAAAGTGGTACTATCAGGGTTAGTTATAGCCTAGAACTAAGTATCCTTATAGTAAATGGCCTCCTACTATTATGCTGTCCAAGTTCTTGTTTCTGCTTTTTAGAATTTTTCTGACTCCTCCCTTGTCATTAAATGGCTATCATATTTTCTCTGCTATCAATTTAAACAGTAGTCCCTACTCCCTTCTAAATTACTATTAGCTTAGAAACTAGATAAATAAGCGTGTTATAATTTTGCACAAAGTAAAATAAATTGTCTCTGAGAGGTGGGCAAAGGTTTTCCTTTAAGTACAGTTTCTGTTCTTAAGATTGACCCAAAAAAGTCAATTCAGGTATAATGAAGTATTATTATATCAGCAGTCTATAATAATGAACTATTTTGGCCAAATTTTCAAATGTGGGAGGAACCATCTCAAGGTATGAGAGAGAGAGAGAATGTGTAAGCAAGCATTGGATTTAATCCTACTAAATCATTCTCAGTTCTTTCATATTTTTGAGTACACAATACCATATTTAGCCACTAAGGAAAAAACTGTGGTATTTTCTAATGTTTCAAGTCTATAAAAGTGACTATCTTTTTTACTTGAAAAAGTTTTTAAGTTTTTATTTAAATTCCAGTTAGTTCATAGAGTGACTTTAATAATGACTATGTGCCAATTTGTCTTCATTTATGTTTTCACTTTTTTTTACATAAAATATTACATTTTGTTTATTCTAAAAGATAATTTTACTCATTTAGCTATCTTGATGATGTTTTAGTTAGACTCAAACCTATCGTTTTCTCTTGGGTGCCCAATAATATAACGAAAATGTATTTTTAAATACTTAACTCCATGTGCTAGTAGTTATAATTTCAAAGCAAGATTAATACACTTCCACTTCCCAAACCCTTGCATCTAAAAGAGAATGTACTCTCAACATAGCTAAAAGGAACATATAAATACTCTGAGGTTGTACTTTAAAACTGTGAACACAACTTAAGTACATCCACAAATAGTAATTATTAACTGTATCCAAAACATAGTGTATGGTATTTTTGAGATTAAAAGACAGTGTGGTAAACTGTAAAGTGGTTGAAGATATTCCTCATTCATTATGACAAAATTTATAAAATTTTGTGCAGAAGATATTTTAGAAGACCTTTGAAGGAAATTATAATATATTGTTAATGAAACTGTGAGGGAAGAATGTTTTCAAGTGTCAGAAATGAATAAAGGTTCAGAGAGGGACCAAAAGTAGGTAAATGGAATAAAAGAAACTGGGATCAGATTAAAATGTATAAGAAAGGCAGTAGCCAGAGAGAAGGGATATTGAGAGATGTTGTGGATCATTTTCTATTTTGGCAGTAGGCTCAGTGGGGAACAAGTTCAGATTTCCTGGAGAGAAGTGATGTTCTAATGATTTTGGTGGTGGGAGTGGGGCACAGAGAGTGAGATGAACAGTCTGTCATAGAGAGGAGATTACATAGAAAATAGTGCAGGCTAAGATAGGAAGGGTTGAAGAGAAGGGTTTATGGTCCTGGGTCTCTTTCCTGATGGATGCACAATCACTAGAATCTTACCAGTGGAAAGAAACCTAAAACATTATCAGGCAGCATCATGGTATAGTAGAAAGAACATCCCTTTGGAGTCCGACTGGCTTGAGTTCTAACCTTAAGCTGCTTGCTTGCTATGGGACCTTGGGTCGAATACTTAACCTCTCTGTCTCTGCTTCCCATTTCTAAAATGAAAAGAGCATCTATCTAAAGGGTTATTATGAGGGATAAATGAGTTAAATATTAAATATGAGTTAAAATTTTATATAAAGTTAAAATACATGTAAAATGCTTTAGAAAAATACCTGATAAGTACTAGCAACAATATGTTAGCTATTCTATTAATATTATCATATCTGAAACCATGAAGTATAGTGTCTACTCCCAGAATCCAATCTGAGACTAAAAATATGAGCTATTGGTGAAATCGATGAAAAATCAATTGGCGCACGTTACCTAGCTGCT
This sequence comes from Canis lupus baileyi, assembly GCF_048164855.1. NCBI lineage: Eukaryota > Metazoa > Chordata > Mammalia > Carnivora > Canidae > Canis > Canis lupus. The sequence goes on from NC_132844.1 coordinate 6,513,199, forward strand.
ACAATAACTATCAGATGTCACCTTAACACAGAATCCTGCTTTCCAAGCCCTTTGTACCTCTTTGCATTTGTAGTTTAAGGCATTCTCAGTCCAGGTGCTCCTTTAAGACTGCAAAAAGACTTTAGAGGGTGGATCACTATAGGAAATCATAAAAAGAAAGAGGGAGGAAAAAGGAAGAAGATGTGGAGGGAAGAAAACTTGTCTCATGGTAGATGCTTAATTAATATTGACTGAATGAATGTTGAATACGTAGATCCAATATATCCATACATAGAGAGGTTCATGAATTTAACAGAAACATATATGAGTCCCTGGCATATAGATACGAGTGTTAAGTAACTGATAAAACCTTCAGTAACATTTGGGTGGCTTGTGTTTAAAAAAGATTCTGAGATTTAAGAGCCCAAGGAAAATATGAGCTTGATGTAAAGTGTGTCTTTCCCAAATGATGTATTGAAACTACCATTTTCTTGATTCCACACAGCTCAGCTATTTATGACAATTGAGGATAGAGGAAAAGGATGAAGGGAAGGTATCACCAATAAATAAAATCTAGAGCTAGTCTCCAGTACTATTTAATTTCTGCCCCCCCTTCCTTGGAGTATTTATAATGAACTATTGAGGGGAAATAGACATATATTTTGGACAGCATCCTACAGTATTAGTAGTAAATGTCCTATGTTTTATAGTACAGGAAATCATTGATATGACTGGTCAAGCTGATCTACTTAAAATAATTATTTTTTAGGGAACTAAAACCAGCAAATGGTTTAAGCAGTACTTGAAGAAAAAACAGAAGGTAGTTCTTGAAGATTTTTACAGAAAATATTGTTAACTGCCTTAGAATACTTTGGCAAGCCAAAAGCAAAATCAAATCTTGTTTCACAGTGTTTGTGTCTCTATTGCAAGTAACCTGTCAATTTGAGCAAATACTGAGGTTTGCACTAAGCATAACAATGATGAAATCTGTAGCTCTTGAAAATCCTTCCTAAATCATTAGAAAATTTTCTTCTCAAAGAAGGACATGTATTGAGTGATAAAGAAGAAAAATTGCACAGAATAGCACTGTGCAGTCTGTCTAGTTTCCTTACTTGCTTTGAAGGTTATATTTGTATGTGACTATTTTTACTCATATTTTTGGATTTGGACTATAATATTTCATTGTTGCCCCCCTCCCATGAATTTTGGAAATTGAGTAGTAGGGAATTTAAAAAGAGAAGAATCTTTTCCTGTAGATATTCCCACCCTTGTCCTCTATCCACAAACAAGAAAGAACATTTTATGTTTTGTTACAATTACACTAACATTAAAGATACTAATGTACGATATCTGGCACAGCAAGGATGAAAACAGAATATCATTATGTTATTAAAACCTGATTTTTTTTTAAGGATTGGCAAAGAGATTTTATCTTTGTTACTTTTAACTCAGGACAGTATATCCTGTTTTATAATGTGCTCTGATCTGACACTGTATAATTTTTTTAAAAACAGTGAAGGCTGGACCTCATTGGTATCTGGAATGGTTGACTCTTTTACCTGTTTGCTTTGTGGTTGGCTGAAAGCTGTTGCTAAGCTTGTTTTTTGCTCATAGAAAAAGTTAAAAGTTGAGTGTGACCTACTTGAACTGCATCCTGCTTTTGACTCTGCGTTGCTCTTTTTCCTGACCCATGTACTTTTTTCTGATATCTTTTGAAGTTCAGATATTTTTCAGACCCCCAATATGTAAATTTGATGTGTAATATTTTAGGAGTTTATGGTTTTAGTTGTATACTTGTGCAAATTAAAGTACTGTGGTTTAATTTTTTAAATCTCATTAAATACTGGAAAGTTGAAGTTTCTGACTTCAAATTCACAATAAAGTAAGTTCTAATTGTGGAGAACAAACTTTAAGAACCTACCTGTTACAAACAGAAAAGATTATTTGGATATCAATAATATCTTCATTGTTAATAAAAATCTCAAAGTACTACTTTGTACTTTTACTTCATTGTACATATTTTAGGTCAAATTTTTGTGATTTAGAATAAAAGCTCTTATTGCTAATGCTGGCATGTATGTCACTGAAGGATAGGATTGACTTTTTCATGTTTTTCGGAGTAGAGCTAGAAGGATTGATTATCCTTTTAGTTATAGACCATATCCAGGACAGGCTAAATGAAAGTTCTATGGGAAGGCAAACTTGGTTTATAATTCAGTAGACTGCCCTAAACCATTGTGATTCTAAGAGCCTTTTTTTTTAAGGCTCTACTTAACACTGATGGGAGTGAGACTTTGAACTAAATCCCCCCTGCATTCTGCTGGAATCAGCAGAAATCCTTGGATCATTCTCTGAACCTTAAAGCCAGACCCAAGCCTTGGGTGAATAATGTAGGGAGCTGTTAGACTAGCATGGATCCTCAAACCCATGGTGGGTTCTAGAATGCAGATCAGATGTGATGTATATATAAGACAGTGATATTCAAATGTGTCACTAATATTTTTGTGAGCATAGTGTTTAGTCAAACAGTATTACTATTACCAGAATTCTGATTTAGAATTTATCTGAATTTAGATATATGTAATATCTAAAACTGGCATTTTAGTAATTATAGCTTTAAGTTCAAATAAATAAAGTTAAATTATTTATCAAATCAAAACAATGACTTGATATTTTATGTTTTAAACCAATTAAGATGTTACGGGTTATGGCTGCAGTATTACTTCTGTATTTTCTTGTATACATAATATCCCAGAAATATGGATGCACACAGCAAAATACCCACATGCTGTAGCAGTCCACTCACTGCTATAGTTTTACTCCAGCAGATGCAGAGAGCCATGAATTCTTTTAAAGGCTAGAACATATTAACTACACCCTTCCTAATCACTGACACATTTACAAAAATGTTCTAACCTGTACTCACAGAGATGGTGAAAAAACTTTATTTAGTCCATGAACTGAATTGCTAGTGGCAACAAATTATTATTATGGTTATTTCCAATACATTTAATGTTGATATACATTTGTAGGTTGCCTTGAAAAAGAAAGCTCAAATCTAATATTTCATAACATAACTTTAAAGTACCTGTAAGAAATGGATTCTAAGGAATACAATTTGAAAACCTCTAGTAATGGAAAAGTCTGGTCTAGGAGGAGGTCAGATTCTAGTTAGCTTAAAGCATGTAACTCTTGATAAAAATCAGGAATTATATTAACAGAGAAGAACTTTAGAGCTGAAATAAAGTTTGAGAGACTATAAAGTTCACCAGCCCTTCATTTTAAATTTGAGGGAACTAAAACTGGAAGGTCTGTTAAGAGATTTACAGACTAGGTTTCTGTTTTTTGTTTGTCTGGCTGTTTCAGAATTGGGCAGCAATTCTGCCCAAGATGACTCCCCATTTAATGCTCCCTAACAGAGTCCCAAGCTATCAGCCAATCTGTGTGACTTATGTGAAAGGTGTTAAGTCTAAATAAAATAGACAACCAATCTCAAGATATTTCTGCTTTTTCATAGGATTTAAGAAATTAAATACATGTAATTTGGCATTCAGTAAATTCTATAAATAATGATTGAATGCTTATATCAAGATTTCTGTTAATTGGTAAAATAGCACTGACATGTATACATAAACCTATGCCAAAATGTATTTTTAAAATTAACATTATAACAAATTAAGAATGAATACTACCTTCTCCAATTTGTAATATCTGAATAAAATCCTATTTGAGTATTTCTCAATCATTTGCCAAAAATTAGGAAAACCAGATTTTCTGTTACTACAAATGAAATGATCTTGAATTCTGTTCAAATTTGAGTTCATTAAAAAAAAAAATTTGAGCTCATGTAAAAAGCATAATTTTTAAATGGCTTTATCTCTCTTTTTTTTTTTTTTTTTTTTTTTAGTATTTTTAGCTAACCAAAAAGATAGTAGTGATAAGTAAAAATAAACATCTCTGTTGAACTGCAATGCCCTGAATGTATATGTACTTTGTGGACAAAGAGGAAAATGGCCCACAGTGGTACAGTGAGGATTTTGGAGAGCAGATGATCAGATGGGAAAGTTCAGTGAATGGCATTTTATTTCTGAGAAGCTTAATAACATTCAGGTAGTCCCTAGATGTGGCCTTGTACTTTGTGACCAGGTTAAGGCCCTACAACTTAATACCCTCTTGGAAAACAAGAGATCTCAGGAGGGACAAAGAAAGAAGGTAATTTAAAAGAGTAAAGGGCCTACAACTCAAGATTATCACAGAGGAACTGAATTTGCGCTGTATAAGAAAAGCATTGTAAATCTCTATTCCCTACATGGTAGTAATAATCATGGGGTGGGGTGGGCATGGATAGGGAGGTGAGGATAGTTTTTATAAATAAAAAAGTAACTCCATTAAAAGATTTTAGGGGTGCCTGACTGGCTCAGTTGGTAAAGCATCTGACTCTTGATCTCAGGGTCATGAGTTTAAGCCCCATATTAGGTGTAGAGATTACTAAAAATAAATAAATAAACAAACTTTTAAAAATTACAGGTAACATTAAAACCAGCCTTGTGCGCTTGCCTTGTGCTCTTGCTCACAAACAGAAGTACTTTGTGAATTTAAAAAATATTTTTTCATATACTTTTAGATAACGTTTAAATCCAGCTCAAAAAGTATTTCAAAAATTATACAGTAGAGTAGTATATGTACATGGTCTAAGAAATATTTTCTACTTAAATATGTCATATATTTAGTGTCTTCAGTTACCTTTTTTTTGAGTTTGTATCACTTCCTTTTTCTCCTTCTTTAAAACTTTCAGTAGCTCCTACATACATATGTGATAAATTCCTATTTCCCACCACACTCAGCTTTTTACCTGAACCTCAACCTATTCCAGATTAAACCAATTCTTATTTAACTCAACAATAATGCAGAGAATTCAGTTCTAAAAATTGTAGCATTTTTTAATGAGGTCTCCCATTTAATCACGAGATGGCAACAGACACTTTATTTCCTGTTGTTTCACCTTAGACCTAAAGATGTTGAAAGCCAAACTTGGTTACAGAATACTCAATGAATCTTGTCAAACAATGGTATGTATACAGGCAGTATCTGACTTGTAAATACCTGCCTGACCTAACAAGTGAGCCGTGTATACCATTGCCTGAACCTATATAGCTATCTTAGTAGTGCAAGGAAAGCAAGCAAAAATAAAAAAAAAAATTAAAAAAGCTTGGAAGTATCTGTGGGTTCCCAAGGAGAAGATAGGGAAAGACTATGAAAAACAGAAGTTGCTTTAGCAGAGCTCAACCCAAGGACAAGCTGATTCCCTAGCAGTCTTGCCTGCCTGTATAGTAGACCAGAAACCTCCAAAAATGTTTGTCTAGATGGCCTAAATCTTTCATAAACTAAATATTGAACTAGAAATTCATTATTAAGCTTTCACTTGAGTTAAGTTGTTTTTTTTTTTTTAATAGAAATATCTCTGTGGAGTTCATTCAATACATATTTATTGAGGGTCTACTGTGAGCTAGGCACTTGGGCATTGAAAATACAGCAGTAAAAAAAATCTGATTTTATGGAGTCAGTCAGACTAAATAAATAAATTAGTATGAGATATAAGTACTTCATACAATAAATAGTGTGAATTGGTTTAAGAAGCCTTTTTTCTTAGCATTTAACCAGTTATTCTAAGAGAAATAAGGGTAGTATGAGTGCCTCCTTCCAGACCAAATAAACTCAGGTGGAGTCTTAGAATAGATTCAGGTGAGTTCTGTAGAAGAGGAGCTGTAGGTAGCATGAGGTTACTAAAGGCCTCACACTAAGAGGAATGAGAAGTAGAGAAGAGAAGTTCTCAAAGACCAAGCTCACTCATTCCATGATTCATTCACTCTTTTTTTTTTAAGATTTTATTTATTCATGAGAGACACAGAGAGAGAGGCAGAGACAGAAGCAGGCTCCCGCGGGGGGGGTGGGGGGGTGGGGACCTGATATGGGACTCAATCCTAGGACCCCAGGATCACGACTTGAGCCAAAGGTGTCTAGACGCTCAACCACTGAGCCACCCCATCCATCCATCTTCCTTTCTCTCTTTCTTTCTTCCTTTCTTCCTTTCCTTCCTTAACCAGATCTCATCTTCAGTATAAGAAAGGGAGAGAAGCTTTTCTTTTTTTGCCTTCCCTTTTGTCCTCAGAATCAAGAACTGAGACTAATACATAGTTATCAAAATGTGTAAGATGCTCATTAAAAGAGGCAACCCAGCTTCTGCTGCTCTGGATTCTGATAGACCTGGGTTCTAATCCCTGATGGCATTTTGCCACTTTTACAATCTTGGACAAGTTACCCATACTTATGAGTTTCTGTTTTATATATTTGGAAATAGAAATAATTATCTGCCGTATACATGTCAGTTACAGATAGGTAGAAGTTGGTAAGTTACTAGTTTTATTAGCCTGGAAAATCTAACCCCAATTTAACATGTTTATTCTTTAGGGGAATGTGATTTTCTTATTTAAAACCAGTGACATTGTTTGGAATACTGCTTAGTTACTAATATGGGTGATAGCCTATGTTTCTAAAGCCCTATGTAGAGATTTAAAACTGCATTTCTAAAAGAAAAAATCCCAAAGGAGAAAATGAGGGCAAAGATCTGTCAACAGTCTTACTCCTTTATAAGTGATAAATTCTAAAAATTAAATTGAAGAAGTGAGAAAAGTAGAGGACAAATAAGAGAACAATGTAAAATTAAAGTTCAGTGCTAAAAGGATCTCACTGTACTCAAAACATGTTGAAAGGAAAAAAGTGCTTAGCAGACAAGCTATATATATAAAAACAGGAAGATATGAGCTGCAGGAAAAAAATCTTGACAAAATTAGTAAGCAGAAGTAATCTTATAAACCAGTATTTATTCTAAATGTTTTAAATGATAATAGGACATTTTTCAAGAATGCTTTAAGCCCACTCTTAAAAGATGTTCTTTGGTTTAATGGCTGAAACCATTGTGTGTTTTCTAACCAGTTATTAAATAGAATTCCTATTCTAATGAATAGATCTACAAATCTGTAGTACTTTAATATAATTCCTTTGGTTAATGGGAATATTCAAGGTTTAATATGTGGTCCATGAAAGTGTGACTATGCCTTTTGGCCTGGTAAGCATTCTACTAAAATATACGTGTTCCATGAATTAACTATATTTTTAAAAGTCTAATGGAGTAGGGAACCCAGTTGGTCAGACAGCAGCTAATTTGAAATTTCCTCAATTTCAAAAGCAAGAGTATGAGCCATGATTTCCTTTCCCAAGAAATATGTTAGAGAAAACCCACCTTCATCCCTATACTTTGCTTCATTCTTATTATTCAGACCCACCATACTGCCTCAACAGCCTTACTAGCTCATCTCTCTGTCTCCACAATTTTGCCCCTTCTAGTATATTTTTCTAAACCTTAGTAAAAGCAGCAAATCTGATGTTTTTCTACTGTTTAAAACTTTCAGTAACTCCACAGTCAACTTAAGAATGAAATTTACATTCTTCAATGAAGCTTGAACAAGTTCCCTCCTTACTGTTGATCTTTTACTTGAATTCTCTGTCCATACTCCCCTCCTTCCAGACCAAATAAATTTGCTTTATTTAGTGACCCTGTTTGGACCACTCTCTCCTGCCTTTGGGCCTTTGCACGTACTGGTTCCTTTGCTTAGAACTCTCTACTCTCAAGCCTTCCCTCCTGTCCGCCCCCTAAATTTTCATGCCAAGACCTCTCCACCAAACCTCTAAGCTCCAGTTCAGATGTTCTTCCTTCAGGAAGCCTGTCTTATACCAAAACTTCAAGTCCAGACTCTCTAATACATCATAGTTCTCAGCTCAGATAAAGTCATTTGATACCACTTTGCTTTTACATAGGTATGTCACCTCATTCTTGAGAAAATTAAAGAGTTGAGACCATTACTGCTAAATACAGATACAAAAACCTCACCTTGATACTGCTAAGTCTACCAAAACATTTTTAGAGGAAAGGAAGTATTTCAGAATGACTGTTACTTCTTAGGTTGGATATCAGGATTCTTCCTAGAAGAAATGTTGAAATGTTTAAGTAGCAGACTTTATAAAGTAACTGCTGGCCTATAATGATAAACTGTGATAAATATCCTTTCCAATTACTGTTCTGTGCTCAAGATTTCATTTTTTTTAAGCAGATGTTTATTTTTTTTTAATTTTTATTTATTTATGATAGTCACAGAGAGAGAAAGAAAGGCAGAGACACAGGCAGAGAGAAGCAGGCTCCATGCACCAGGAGCCCGACGTGGGAATCGATCCTGGGTCTCCAGGATCGCGCCCTAGGCCAAAGGCAGGCGCCAAACCGCTGCGCCACCCAGGGATCCCTAAGCAGATGTTTATTATATGCCTATGACATGCCTAGCCCTAACTGATTATAAAATATCAGTTATTTTCTCATTATATAAAATATCAGTTATTTTCTCATTAGGAGAAATACCTTTAAGACATCTGGCCTTCTCAAGAAGCAAAATCTTTGGAAATTGCAAACTTTTTATTGAGTGATTTGAAACCAATCATTTCCAGAAGTGAAATCTACACAATGATATTTGCAAGTTAGTACATTGGTTGGAATTCTTGGTTACTATAGATTTATTTGGAAACAACCCTTTTATGTTGGAGAATAAAGTGACTAATTCAACATACTGCTCTATTGTAAAGGGCAGAAATTAGAACTCTCTGAAGAACTTAAGTCAGTCTTTATAGATACCATAAAAGATTCCTGACATTTAATGACTTGAGGGTCCTCAGTAAACCAGTGAATTAGAATGAGTTAAAATTATTTTTCTTTTTATGCAAGGCAGCATCAAAATAATTAAACTGAAATTTTCTAGGGGGGTGGGTGGGAGGAAGTAATCCTAATTGCAGTTTACTATACAATTTCAGTGTATGCTTCTTCAGTAAATATTTATGAAGCTCTAAGATCAAACCCTACTAAATATATATATAGTTTGCAGTTTGGCATTTAATTATTTTAAACCATTTTTGGGTTAGCTAAATGCAGGCATTTCCCTTGCCTCTCATTAAAAAAATAGAAAGTTAAGCATTTTCCATTTTGCCAGTGACATAATTTTAATGTCATAAACAAGGCTATGCCCTACTAGACAACTAACCCCACTGTTTTCTCCCTTCCAGAAGATAAAAATCACAGCTCAACTCTTACAGAAACGGAGCCATCATTTTCACATACTTCTTTCATTATCTAGCATTATGGCTCAGAACCTCATGTATCAAGTCCATTTGTGTTTCCAAGGTATTCATCTACAACCAGTTTATCTTGGAGGCTATTGCTGCAAATTGGATGATTTACTCCATTTATTTTTGCTACTTGTTTGTGACTGAGTGGGCATTTGATTACACTGTTTGCTTTTGTGGCTGTGCTCAAAGGGAGAGAGAGTGGAAGCCTCTGTAGCCTTTTCTTTTATGTTAATATTAACCAAAATTGCTTTTCTTGACCAGTAAAAAGCTTTTTGCATGCTTTAGCAATTTGTAAAAGCAGCCTATGAGAACATACAGCATTTATCTTATTTATCTGGAGAAGATAAAAAAAGTAACCATTTTAACCTGCTTTTAAAATGACATATTAAGAGCTATAAGAGCTACAATGTCTTCTCTGAGACATTGTAACCTCACTTCTAAGACTGAAACTTATTTGCACGGAGGAGTCCTGGTTCTCTGTCAGTTTTTATTGATACACTCTGCTTGTTTCCTTCTGTCAGAATGTTCTTTTTTCTTTTAACCTGAACACGTAAGCTTTTGAAAACACCAAGCATGCAAAAAAAGAGATCTTATTTAGTTGATTTTTAAAAGAAGTTAATGAGGCCATGTAAGGAAATAGGGTTAACACAGGACTTGAGAGATTCGCTCTCCGGGTCCAACAATAGCAGTTATTTATGCTCCTTTGTAACCTATATTTTCTCAAGTTCCTCATCAGATTTCATAGAGGAAATTTTTTCTTTAGAACCCAGGGCACTTATGAGAGACCATTAAAATTTTAAAGCCTTCGAATATACTCGAAAAGAAAAAGGAAATGCAGAGATTGGCCACCAAGGCATATTATCTGCATAGGAGAGTGACATTTATAGTTTCTACGTAGCTTGCCAAAACTAATTTCATATTGAATATAGGCCATAGTCCGGTACTTGTTCCAACATTCCGGGCCCATTCAGCAGTGTTTGGGCATTATGGGGCAGGACGAGGGGGATTTCAATAGTTTATGAAACGTAAAGCGAACTTGGGTCTCGCCGGCGGCGTCCGGGTCAGCACAGAGGCTGGATGCTCCTTGGCTCGAGGTACACGGACGTGAGCGGGTGCGAGGAGGGCAGGCTCCCGACTGCTGATGCTGGGGGCAGGGGCACGTCCGCCTGTGCCTGGCGCCGGGGCTCGCGCTGCGCCCTCCGGCCACGGTGCCCGCCGGCCGAGCTCGTTCGCGACGGGAGCCTTAGGTTCTGGGGGGGGCTCGGCCGCCCGCGGCGGCGGTTTTGCGCTAGGCTGGGGCCGCGGCCGAGGCCCCCCAGGGCCCGCCCTCCGTGGCCCCGCCCCCGGCTCCGCCCCGCCCCCGGCTCCGCCCCGCCCCTCCAGGCCCGCCCTCCGCGCGGAGGGGGCGGGGCTCCGCGGCGCCGCGGGCCGGGATTGGCTCCTGCGGCCGCCGTGCGGGCGGAGTGACGGCGGGGGCGGGGCCGCGCGGCTTGTTTGTCCGGGCCCCGCCGCCGCCACGGTCCGCGCTGACGGAGGCGCTGCAGCCGGGAGCCCCGCGGGTCCGCGCTCGCCGCCGCCGCCGCCGCCTCCGCACCGCCCCGCACCGCCCCGCCCGCCCTCCCGCTCGTCCGCAGCGGCCCTCGCGCCGACATGCGCCTGGCCGCCACCGCGAACGCGGCGTACACGGCCTCGCTGGCCGTCTCGGAGCTGCTGGGCTGCAAGCAGTGCGGCGGGGGCCGCGGCCAGGACGAGGTACCCGGGCTCGGGGCCGGCGGGCGGGCGGGCGGGCGGGCACCCGGCGGGGCGCGGGGGCTGCCCCGGCCTCGAAGCCGCCCCGCCTTGGCGCCCCGCGGCTGCGGAGGAGGAGGACGCTCCCGGGAGGGCGGCGGGGGCGGGGGCGGGGACGGGGTTCCCACGGCTGCACGGCGAGTCGGCCCCGAGCGGAAAACGCTGAGGCTGCAGAGGCGGCGGCCGGTGGTTCGCTGCACGGCTCGGAAGCGTCCGTGCCGCCGAGTTCTCTGCAAGTCTCCGCAAGCCGGGGCCGAACGGAGCTCCAGTCCGCCGGCGGAGCCGCCCGGGGATTCGCTCTTTCCCCTCAGTCCCTTTGCCTCCTACTTAAAAAAGGAAAAAAAAAAAAAAAAACTGTTTGCCTCCGTGGAGACGATGCTGCCTGGGGTGCGTGTGCCCCCAGCACCTGACGTCGGGGCGGCGCATCTCTGGTGCCTGAAGTAGCCTGGGGGGGGGGGGGCTTCTAAGTGGTTGTAAATAGCGCCCCATTTGAAAGTCACTAATAAACCTAACAGCTAAAATTTGAGCCTTTTGACCCAAAGGGCGACCAAGGAGAAAGAAACTGTGATTAAAATCTGAGTTGAAACACCGCGTTGCCTTAGTTCAAGAAATCTAGATGGAAAGTAATTTTTCTGCAGCATTGCCCACTTAAATGACTCAGTTTTAGGATTTGTATTTTTTCGTAAATGGAGCTTACGTCGCGAGCATGCCGCCTACGTTCACGTAGCCTTAAATGAAGACACCTTGTCAGGAGGGATGTAGAACAGACTTTTCTAGATTTTGACATTTGTAGGTGGGTGATACGCGCTTGATTGTTTACAGATAATGCAGTAATTAATGTAACTGTTGCTTTGGAAAGTCCATCAAAGAAAGAAAAATGTGTGCAAGGGTAGAAATAGCATTCGTGGTTTCTGTTTGCAGGCCATAACCTGTCTTTTCTCATTTTGAGTAGAAGTGATCCCCAGTTATCCTGCTTCTGGTGGTATTTGTGGGCAGGATCCTGGTTCTTTCACAGATTTAGAATTTCTAAATATAGCCACGTAAACTGGAAGATAAAGAGATAGATACATTTCAGCTTGCACATTGATTATAGTGCCTATGGGACTGCGTTTAGGAAACTAGGAAGCATCTGTAGAGTTGAATTTTATTTTTAACACACCCAACATGTGGGAAAATAAGTTAGGAAGTAGTGCCTTATAGGAAAACATCACTTTACAAAACAATAACATGACTCTTCTCACATAGCAAGCTACCATGGTGCTTTAAAATGAAACACTTTTCAGGGATGGAACTCCCGACTAAAGTGTAGGATACACATATGGCTAAGTCAGCCTTACAAATCCAGTAATTTGAAGCCCGTGGGTTATTTTTTAGAATGTATTTCATAGAAGTCTGAATACTAGAAAAAGAGTCTTTGTAAGTTCCCCAAGTACAGTTAATGACAAATTTAAAAGAAGCACCAGTATATTTGTTAGAACAGGAATTTTTTAAAATAACACTTCTACACCTCTGTATTTCTCTTCAAAATGTTTTAATGTCGGGATCCCCGGGTGGCGCAGCGGTTTGGCGCCTGCCTTTGGCCCAGGGCGTGATCCTGGAGACCCGGGATCGAATCCCACGTCGGGCTCCCAGTGCATGGAGCCTGCTTCTCCCTCTGCCTGTGTCTCTGCCTCTCTCTCTCTCTCTCTGTGACTATCATAAATAAATAAAAATAAAAATTAAAAAAAAAAAGAATGTTTTAATGTCAGAAGGCTAGCACCCAGCTATAAGCAGTGATTCCCCTAAAGAAGGAAGAAGTGGAGTGGGAACTCTAACTTGTTACACAATTTATCATTGTCTTCTTGAAGTTTGTTTGAAAAAGCCGATACTGCTTTTGTAATTTTTTAAAAACAAAAATATCAGTATTGTGGTTATTTGCATTAAACATCTGGACAGTTTTTTAAAAGTGGCCCAAGTGTTGTGAGAAAGATCATTCAAATGGTCCAATTGTATTTACTTCTTAACTGGTTTTGCAAGTGGGTAGACACCGTAAGCCAAGAAATGCTTTTATTTTGCACTTGTGGCAAATCATTCATTCTTTCACCTAAGGTTATTGCTATAGATTCATAAATGTATCTTTAGTAAATTTGGAAATTATGATTAGAACGGTACTTTTAGTGTACAAACACTGATTCACACAGTGAAACATACAATATGTATATACTGCGGTACTGTCAACATTTGCTAAGAATTTTCATATTGTGAAAATGAGTGTGTTAGTATTATACACTAAGAAGAAATAGGTATTATGTCAGATTTGCAGCAGTGTTGTCATGGCAGAGGCTGTTGCTCTCTTTTTCAAAATGCTGATTAGGAGGATTGTTGAGAGGAGAGAGAACTGTTAGTTCCCATGTTAGTTTTTCCAGCCACACCTTCACCAAGAGCCTGTGAGGTTTGTGCTGTGATTAGCATCTACATCTGCTTTTTAAACAAGGCCATTTGCTGTTGGCAGTTCTGCCTCTTAGAATCTGGATTGGCCAAAATTTGTTCAAAGTCTGTAATTCATTTTCTTTAACAGCTACAGATAAGGCATGATTGAAGTTATGAAACACAGTTAGTTTGGCTTCTGATCACCCTATTGAAGACCTGCCGTACCTTTTTTAAATCAGTACCTGCTAGAAAATAGAGCAGTAACTAATTTGTCATGTTGACTAGGAAAAGAAGTGTTTCAAAAATGAATTTTTCAGAAAACTGAAACATTTAACCTTTTAGGAACCAAAAATACTGTTTCATGCTAACAGTGGTATCTAGAAGGACCTTTTAGGTATCAGAAACTCTTAAAAAGGCTCAAAAGAGTAAAAATTAAAAACACCAACTCTGGAACCAGATTTCCTAGATTCGGCCTCTCTCTCCACCACTCACTAACAGAACTAAGTACTTGATTTCAAATTATGTACTAATATTTTTAAAATATCATATGAAATTATTTTATAGCTTGTTATATAAATATATATAATTTGATATATGTAAATATAAATTATAAAATCTCTTTCCTGCCTGAATCTAGACTAGGATAAATTGGAATGGAGTCTTAGAGTTCATCAAGTCATATTCTTGTATCCTTCTCATGTACCTGGTCTATTACGTAAGAAAGAGAACAAGGGACATCTTTTTGAGTCTAGCCTTCAAGTCTAGGAGAGTAAATTGATGTGAGTTTAGAGCAGCACTAACTATATTTTCCATTATATCAGTCTTGATCAACTCTTTTTGAGAAAGACGTGGTGATTTTTTTTTTTTTTTTAAGAAAATCAGTGTCTCCCTTCCCCCACCCCCAGTCTGTCTTTTACTTCCTCTCCTTTTCCTTCCTACCATTTCCCTTGCTCCTTTTTAGGAATAGCACAAACCTGTCACAACCTCTTCAGCTTAGTAGGAAATTAACCTTGGTAGTCTAAGTGTGAGCTGGGTAAAACTTTATCTGGAACTAGCCTTAAGGAAAATAATGAAATTAGAATCTCAAATGACAGAGACTTTTTTCCATTCCTTTCTTCAGTTTTTCTACTTACTGTCTCCAGCTTTCTTGCCAGACTTATACCTCATCAACAAATGAATATGACCTTAGCACTAAGAGGCTCTTGGCATAATGGTCTACTATAATTCATTCCCAAGAATGTTTGCTTTTGATTAACATCCTTCTTTGAAACACATAGTTTTTCATTCTAAAGGAATATATTTTTAAAGGAATTGGGAAGGAAGGTTTTGCCCATTGAAAGCAAGGAATAGGGAGACAGTGACAACCATTATAATCACTAAATTTGGCTGTAGGGGTGGACTTTACAGACTTGACAATTACATAGGACCATTGGGAAAGACCCTTGGCTATACCTATAGGAAGATACTCCATTTTTGAAACACTGATAGTTTCTTGGAATTCTAAAGCTATTGTTTTATGATAGCTCAATATATATTTGAGCTCAATATATATTTGGTATAGAAACAAAACCAAATAATATAATTCGGCCTTTTTGTTTTGAAGCCCATGTGCTATCAGTCTTGTTACTAAAAATATGTATATGCCATCCATATGTTGCTAATGTAAATGTAAAATCCTAGAAATGGAATTGCTAATGTTTTCCTTCTCCTTACAGGTAGTAACATAATACATACATACATATTAGGCACTTTGCTCCCTACACACACACACACACAGTGTGTGTATATATGTTTTAATGTAGATATAATTAATTAATATAGATATAATAATATGACTGATATATTAATAACATAGTTAATATATTAATTAATATTAATAATACATAATAATTAATATAGGTATATGTTTATATAGAGATATATGCACTTATATCTACCTATATATATTTGTATCTGTCTTGGAGATATTTTAAAGCCAACTCATGTAGAATTGCTTCATTCTTTGTAAGGACTGCATGCTATTCCAGTCTATGGTCATACTATATTGAAATAGTCCTGTTGATGAGCACTTAGATTGTTTTATATCTTATACTGTTAGAAACAATGTTGCAGTGATTGTCTTTTTACATATGACATTTCTGTGTACAGGTTAACATTGTTGTTGACTCAAAAGATTTCTGACTTTTTAATTTCAATCATTATTACAAAATGCCCTCTCTGTGGGTTGTAGTTTATACTTACATATTTTTTGATCAAATTTCCTCACAATTCAGAACACTCACATCAGAAACATAAAAGTAATGAATGACTACTTCACAACCTCTCTTCAGCACAGCCTGTTAATAAACTTTTGATCTTAAGCAATCTTTTGGGTGAGAAATAGTATCTCTGTGTAGTTAACTTGAAGGTTTATTGTGAGGGTGATAATTTTTCAGCCATTTGTATTTCGTTTTTTTTAACTGTCCATGTCCTTTGTTCATTTTTCTATCAACTTGTTGGGGGTTTTCTTTCTTATTTGTAGGAATCTTATGTATTCAAGAAATTTAACCCTTTTGATGGAGGAATTGCAAATGTATTTCTCAGTTTTCTGTTTGCTTTTGACTTTTTATATGTTTATTTTTCCCATGTGAAAGTATTTTTATGTCATCACATTTATCAGTCTCCTGGTGTGTAACGTCTGGGTTTTTATGGCACTCTTAGGCCTAACTTCATTCCATGAGTGTTTTCTTCTAACACTAATGTTTTTTTGTTTTTGTTTTTACATTTACCTCTGATTTGTTGTGGAGTCAAGTATGATTTATGGTTCCAACTTCACTTTTTTCTGAGTGGCAGTTTAGATTTTCCTGTTGTATCAAGATTATTTATTGAATAATCTTTTTCTCCTCCATTTGAAATACTACCTTTTTATGTACTAAAGCGTCAAGAATAGTAGTGTCTCTTAGGTATAAAATGAATAATAAAACCTTAAAATGGGTGTTTTCCTAAAATCCATTTAATTTAAATAAGATAGTGAAGAAATGAGAAGGAATAAATACTGATTTTAACCTTAATGTTTTGCCCAGTATATCTTGTTTGAAATCTATGTAATTGGATCAGAAATTCAGCAGTTAGAAAGGCTGATAGAGTCATTGTTTTATATAAATGGCTGCATTTGTGCCAAGATGATGTATTGAATAGCAGGAATGTGGAGTTTTTTCTTGCAATTTTTTAATAGGCTGTTAAAATCAAGACACACACACGGCCAGTGAACTGAGTGCCTCCTCTAATGAAGGGTATAGAGTATTGCTATGTACAGTAAAAGTGTGGAATAAGACATTACTAACTTCTAATACAAGACTGTTTGAATTATATTTCATAGATTTAGTTGGCAATGATAGCATACCTTGAATCCAAGTCTTAAATTCTCCCAATAAAGATTTTCT
Organism: Canis lupus baileyi; assembly: GCF_048164855.1. Lineage (NCBI taxonomy): Eukaryota > Metazoa > Chordata > Mammalia > Carnivora > Canidae > Canis > Canis lupus. Next base: position 6,530,022 of record NC_132844.1, read on the forward strand.
TCAGTTTTGTCCTGCTGGCTTAATTTTAAAAAACCCATTCTGCTTAAAAGGTTTTCATTCACTTGGACCAGATTTTTTGAATTGCTGACACCTATTCATCTCTGTCTACCTTCTCCCCCTCTTATTTGCTTTAAAAGGATCATCTTGTTGGACTTTTGGAAGCAGTGTAGGGTAGAAATAAGATTTGTATGTAATTGTATAAGCAAGAGTTAATATTTAGATATGTAAACTCTAGGAATTTGTTTTGTTTTTTTAAGAAACCAGATTGATAAGAAATGAACCTTAAAGAACAAAAGGTTGTATTAATTTAGTTTTGTTTCTGTAGGCACTCTGTATTGGGGGAAAAGATGGACCCCTACCACTTGATTATCAGTTTTTGTTAACCATGCTATGCTGTCACATAAAATAAAGGATTTTAGTAGATTCCAAGTACAGGATTCTAGATTCACTATGTCAAAGGGCAGAAAACCTTTATTTTTTAATTAGTTGAGTTTCTCTAAAATATAAGCAAAGTTGATACCATTATAGTATGTAAAAAATTTAAAGCAAACTCAAAAAATTACTTTCTCTAAGATTGTTTTACTCTGCCACAGTTTAGAAAAACATGCCCTGTTTTTCCCTTTTGTGTATTTAAGTAACTACTTTTTATTTTTCATATTATTTCTTCTCTTATTGTGAAATGTTATTATAGATCTAATAATAATTACACTCTTTTTCAGTTTAAGACATCTATGTAAAAGTTAGTGCTTTCTCATTTCCTGACAAGATACACAGGGATTGATGTTTTGGTTTGTTGAGTTTTGGATGTACAAACACATTTGTCTTATTTTGTATCACTGACAATCCACAGGGTTGGTTGCTATGTGCTGAACTTTCTGTTCTAGACTTTCTGCCAAGTACTTTATGCAAAACTCTGGTTTTAGTGAAACAGGTTTTATTGTTTTTAGTTAGAGTCTTGTTATAAGCTGTTGTCAGCTATGCGATGCAAACAGAGGAATTGGTGTGTGAGTGTGTGTGTGTGTGTGTGTGTGTGTGTATATATATGGCATTGAAAACAAGCCACCAAAACAAGCCTGTCTCTGTTCAACTGGTTGTTTTTCCCTCCTATTCCTGTAGCCTCAGTTCATGTTGTTTACAGCTGGAGGCTTAAGATGGTGTAATTTTCTTTTCTAGGAACTTGGAATTAGAATTCCTCGACCACTAGGACACGGACCAAGCAGATTCATACCAGAAAAGGAGGTATGTTGTTTGTGAAAGTACATAGTGAACCATATGCTTTTAAGGAAAAGCTTTCATGACCCACATCTTGGCATCTGAACAACTGTTGGACAACAACATGTTTTACACAGAGTTGATCACAGTTAATTATCATGCTCTGGCAGTGAATCTGTGGGATTAGAAAGCTGTTATAGACATGTTGATTTCTAGTATTTCATGGTGCTTTTCTAACACCCATATTTAAAATCAAGGAAAGGCCAGACTTGTTTTTGACCAGTGAAACACCATCTCCTTTATATTTAGATGTTTAGGTGTATGCCCATAAGCTGAGTTACTTGGTCTTGGCCATCTCCACAGGCTGGTATCAAGGCAAGATTGGATCTTTAATTCTAAATATGTGAAGGCTCCTATGCTTTGTTTTTAAAGATTGCCGTTAATTTTGGTTCTCTATAAATAAGTGAGAGTAGATGGTAAAAGGAAAGGGGAAAAGCTTTAGTGTCTGCAAATTTGATAATCTAAATCTGCTGCTTTATTTGGATTCTGGCCAAGTCTGCAAGCAGCCTATCTAGATGGCCTTTAATGTTCAGGCTTTTTTATTTATCTCCTCCTACATAATATGTGACTGTTTATTCTTCTGTCTTGCTACCAGTTGAGTTAAATTTTCAGAATTATAACCTCTCTCTCAACTCACATTTAACCTGCTTCTAGATGACACTTAAAATAGGTATGCACTGCATTCTAACACCAATTTACAATTTATGTAACCATGGTTTTCCTCTCTTTTATACAGATTCTCCAAGTGGGGAGTGAAGACGCACAGATGCACTCCTTATTTGCAGATTCTTTTGCTGCTTTGGGTCGTTTGGATAACATTACATTAGTGATGGTTTTTCACCCACAATATCTAGAAAGTTTTCTAAAAACTCAACACTATCTACTGCAAATGGATGGGCCATTACCCTTACATTTTCGGCACTACATCGGAATTATGGTTTGTAAACATTAAGTGAAAAATTCTTTCTGCCTCCTTTATTAATGTTTTTAACAGATGGTTAATGCTTTAAACACAGGGATAAATACTTCTATTCTGACTTCTAATTGGATTCCTGTTAGGTAGGATATGGTTTTCCTCTTTCTAAATAAGTATACTTTCAAGTGTAACAGTAAAAAAAAAAAAAAAGTATATACTATTCAGAACCATTTTCCATTAAATGAGAATAAAGAAGAATACAAGATCTATTCCATTATTACAAGTAGTTCACATTGACATAAGTGGTGCTATTCGTTTTTTATTTGTAAATTATACTCCATTATTTTATGGTTGGCACTTTAATTGAAGTTTGTTTTAATCTGAGGATCTGCAAGTTGTTTTGTTTTTTTTTGTTTTATTTTTTTTTTTTTTTTGCAAGTTGTTATATAAACACAATTTCTAAGGCTCAGATACTTTTATCAGATATTTCGTTTGTTCTTGGGATTTTTATGAGGTACTTTCTGTGGTATATGTAATTTTTTTAATGTTTATGTAAAACCGCATTTCTGTAATTTATGGAAAACTTATAAACAATCTAATCAAAAACTTGCTCTTTTGCACATTATAAAGGAAGATTTTAATATATATAGTTAGATTGATCTTCTGTTTTCTCTTAAGGCTGCAGCAAGACATCAGTGTTCCTACTTAGTGAACCTCCATGTAAATGATTTCCTTCATGTTGGTGGGGACCCCAAGTGGCTTAATGGTTTAGAGAATGCTCCTCAAAAACTACAAAATTTAGGAGAACTTAACAAAGTGTTAGCCCATAGGCCTTGGCTTATTACCAAAGAACATATTGAGGTAAGTAGATGTGATGTATCTAGGGTGTTACTTAAAAAATGATTTTTTAAAAATACTTTATTTTTTAAAGCAATTTTAGATTTACAGAAAAATGGCACAGAAAGTACAGAGTTTTGTACTACCCCCTTGAACTTCCCCCTAGTCTTTCTTGTTAATATCTAGGATCATTAATTAGTACATTTGCTGTAATTAAAGAATCCATATTGATATGTTACTATTGGGATCCCTGGGTGGCGCAGCGGTTTGGCGCCTGCCTTTGGCCCAGGGCGCGATCCTGGAGACCCGGGATTGAATCCCACGTCAGGCTCCCGGTACATGGAGCCTGCTTCTCCTTCTGCCTGTGTCTCTGCCTCTCTCTCTCTCTCTGTGACTATCATAAATAAATAAAAAAATTTAAAAAAAAAGATATGTTACTATTAACTAAAATTTGTAGTCTACATTAGGGTGCACTCTTTGTGTTGTATAGTTCTATGGATTTTGACAAACGCGTGTCACCTGTCCACCTTTACGCTATCATACAGAATAGTTTCACTGCTCTAAGAATCCTCGTTCTCCTATTCATCTCTCTCTCCTTCCCCCTCATCTTTTGAGTGTCTATAGTTTTGCCTCTTCCAGAATGTTACATAGTTGGAATCATACAGTGTATAGCCCTTTCAGATTAGCTTCTTTTACTTATCAGTATGCATTTAAGATTCTTCTGTGCATTTCCCAGGTTTGATTGTTCATTTCTTTATTACTAAGTAATACAATGTATGGAGGTACCACAGTTTGTTTGAAAGCCCTTTGGTTACTTATAGTTTTGAGTAATTATGAATAAAGCTGCCATAAATATTCACGTGCAGGTTTGGGGGTTTTTTGGTGGACACAAATTTTCAACTCAAGTAAACAATTAGGAGTGTGATTGTTGGATTGCATGGTAAACCTATGTTTAGCTTTGTAAGAAACTGAAACAGTCTTCCAAAGTGGCTGTACCAGTTTGCATTCCCACCAGCATTGGATGAGCATTTCTATTTCTCCACATCCTTACCAGCATTTGATGTATCAGTGTTTGGGATTTTAGCCATTCTGATAGGTGTGAAGTGGCATCTTGTGTGCCTTTTTAAAATCCCATTGAAACTGTTTTCTTCTGGTTCTGTTTATTAATAGAATAAAGGTAGAGACATTCTCTAAAAGTATCTACCATGCAGTAGAAGTTCTTAAAAATACGACATATTTTGCGGTTTATCTTTCTAGTTCTTAGAACATTTTAGATATTATTACATAATTGAAGCATCTTTGTTAGGATATGATTTGAATAGGATTAATGTATATATTGTGTGGTGATACAAAATTACATAAGATTATAAAACAAGTAGTGAAGCAGAAGGGATACAGATTTGTTAAGACTTTACCTTGAGGATAATTTTTAAAATAAATATAATTTGATGATTTAGGAATATTCAGAGTAAAGTTGTTCAGACTACTGTCTAATATTATTTGAGTAAGCTTGATAATAGAGAAAAATAGAAGCATATTTTATACAGTACCTTCCACCTGAAATGCATTTGGATTGAGACTTTGAACTAACAACAATTAATGCATTCATAATGCAGCGTCTGAAATATGGTAACTGCCTTTAAGCAAAATGCACTCTATTGCATTTTTAAATCAGGATTTCAGAAAATCAAAATAATGAAAATCTAATTATCAGGTTATGTTAAGCTCTATTTGTAAATACATAATTCATAAAAAATGATTTTAGCAAATTCTGGTTCTCCATGTCTTAAATTATAATTTTACCATAGGTTTTATATAGTGACTAATTCTATTTTAAATAGATTAAATACCAAGATGAACTATTCGCTTTTACCAGCACCATAACCCAATATATAAATATGTTCTCTTTTTTTCTTAAGGGACTTTTAAAAGCTGAAGAGCACAGCTGGTCCCTTGCAGAACTGGTACATGCAGTAGTTCTCCTCACACACTATCATTCTCTTGCTTCATTCACATTTGGCTGTGGAATCAGTCCAGAAATTCATTGTGATGGTGGCCATACCTTCAGACCTCCTTCGGTTAGTAACTACTGCATCTGTGACATTACAAATGGCAATCACAGTATGGATGAAATGCAGGTCAACTCAGCAGGAAATGTTTCGGTAAGTACGTATTATCTGTTAGGATCATCATAAGACTAATCACAGTAATTGCCATTTTATTATTTTTTCGTGTGATTTCTTAGAAAACCCATCCTTTTAAGTCCATAGAGATATTAGGCCCCTTTCTCTGTTCATTCAGCAAGTATTTATTGACTGCCTTTAAATGCCTAGCACTAGTTTAGTGCCAAGGGCTATATATAAGACCCTCTAGGAGGTTACACTTGAGTAATTTAGGATCTGGAGTCACCAGCATGTGCCCCATCAGAGCCAGCTAGTATTGAATGGGTGCTGCAATGAGATTAGGGGAGGCTGAGACCATGCAACTTGGTGGTCCAGACTCCCTGATGCTGATCACATTCTTTTCCTTCCTTTTGCATAAAAGAAATCAGCCCTTACCTGGAAATTTCTTTTAAAATTCTTTTTCATCTTTAACTCGGCACAAATTCATTAAAAGTGAATGTAAATTTATTAAAATGTTTTCACTTCTATTCCTTCTCTTCTCTGACTTTTTTATTTTCAAAATTTTGTAATTCCTTTAAAATAAATTAGAACAGGTTGAATTTGGGCAGCCCTGGTGACTTAGCGGTTTAGCGCCGCCTTCAGCCCAGGGTGTGACCCCGGCTGGGGTCCAGGGATCAAGTCTCACATGGGGCTCCCTGCATGGAGCCTGCTTCTCCCTTTGCCTGTGTCTCTGCCTCTGTGTGTGTGTCTCATGAATAAATAAATAAAATGTTAAAAAAAAAAAAAGTTGAATTTTCTATAAGCAGGTTTTAATTTCCTAAATACAATGATTCAAAATTCCCTTTGTATTCTTTGCTATAGTGATAGTGTACTTCTGTTTCCAAAGAGAAATCACAGAAACAGCATCACAGTCTTCTGAATACTTAGCATAGATTTTCTCAGTTATATTATTCCTTTGAAACATATTTAAAGTTTGAATTACCTTTAATATATATATATTTGACTGTGGGCAAGTTATCTAAACTCCCTGAGCCTCTGTTCTTTCATGTCTAAATAAAGGTCAAACACATGATTATTTGAGGTTTAAATGAAAGGTCTCTAAAGTAAGGCCTAATACAGCTGGCATTTATCAGGTGCTAAATAAGAAGTACTATTTAAATATTATGAGATTAGCATGTGAAGGGAAAACTCCTTTTCCCAGAGTTGATCACTGCTGTGCTGACAGAGTTCAGGACCATCAATTTCACCTTCTATTGAGCTACCTGGATTAATGTTATAGGCCCATCTGTGGCCACTGATTGTTTATTAAAACAGGGTTATGAGATGGTCTAAAGGAGGGTATATATATCAGTTGCTAGGATGCTTGGAATTGGATTGTTGTCCTTCTCACCTTTGATTTAGTACGAGGCTTAAGAAAATAATGAGGTCGGGGAGTCTCACAGTGCCTTTGGAAGGGCCAGAACTTGCCCTAAATGTTCTTCAACCAAATAAGTATTTTGTTTATTAGTGCTTGAGAGAATTTGAATGTGGGATGAGTTCAACTGCACAAAAGGAAAAGATATTTACCACTATATATATATATATATATATATATATATATATATATATATATGCCTTGTTTCATCATAGAAAATTCCAAAACTTCTCCTTTGTGTGTGTGTGTGTGTGTGTGTGTGTGTGTGTGTGTGTAGAAAGGCAGGAGTACTTTCCTGGACAATAGATGAATGAGCAGTAGCTTTAGTTTATATGTAGATATAGTTGGCACCGTGTATGTATATACTCTGGACTACTTAGAAGTAGGTTTTTGAGTATGACAAAAGTCAAACTGAGTTGTAATATATTTTGGGGAGTCAGTTCACTACAAATTGTGACTGTAAACATTGTAAATGTTTTGTTTTCTCCTAATAAAATTTTTGGGGAAAGGGTTAAAAAAATAAAAAACAAGTCTAAAGAAAAAGCACTTGACTATTTCTAGGTATCCCTCTGTTACATGAGATAACAGTAAAATAGAAATTAGAAATTTTAAATTTCTCTAGTAAAATCCCCATTCTCAGGTATTGAGTTGGCTATTCTTAAAAAGGTTTACACCCTACACTGATGACACTTGTCAGTAGCTGATAGTTTATTCTTCAGGTACATTTTAGATATCTGACTCAGTTCTTCAGATACAAATGGTTAAAAAAAAAACAAAGAATTTCCTCAGACAATATTAACATTTTAATATTAAGTACCTTTTTTTTTTAAGTACCTTTTTTTAAACACTAACAGCTTTAAAAGATTTTTCAAAGAGCAAAAGAAATATACTTTGTTTTCTTTTCCTCTTATTTCACTGTAAATATATCAAAAATTGTCTTTCCTTAAGAATACTTAAATATGGTCTATTTTAGAAGGAAGTAGATAAACAGTATAATGAATGGTAATGTGAGTTGACAGAAACCTTGATTATTTTTTGTTAACCTTAGTTCATTCTTTTAAGCAACATAATCTTTTTCAGCCCTTTTTTATTTGGCTACTAGCTCTGTTTCAGGAGTGATTAAGGAGATGTATGTACCAGAAGAATCTTCAGTACATCATAGAAGCACTTTCCATCACAAAGTTGTGAGAGAAAGTGCTTACTAGAGGGTATTTTGGTGTAACTAAGATCGTATGAAAATATAAAGCACTAGTAGTCTAGACTATTTGTCTCTTAATATAGAATTATCTTGATGAGGCTTCTGCAACAAGTATTTTGCAAATATCTACCATGTGCCAAGTACTATGCTAGATTCTGACCATATACTAGTAATAATTTACTAGTATATTAATATACCTAAATAATATACCTATAGTCCCCTGCCCTTATGAAGGGTCGGTCTGAGGGAGGCACGCATTAAACCAGTGTCCTGCAATAACAAGACAAACTGTACTTGGTGCTCTGAATCAAAGAGCAGAGTGCTGTGTGAGAACACGGTGGCAAGATTTAGGATGGGAGGATAGAACAGGAAAAGCATATCAAGGGTGTAAGCCAAGTAGAGTGTAAGAGGAGGGGGAAGAGGCATTCGTAGCCAAAGATATTTATAACAGGGTAAACTTTAGTTTTGTATTTGAACACTGAGACTTGAAATAGGAAGATATTTTACTATTTTTTTACGATAAATTCCACAGTTTTGATCCTACTTTCATTGTAAGGATGCAGCAGTATAGAAAGGTATATATCGTTTGGCTAGTGCAAGCCCACTTGGCCAGTACGCCTGTGTCAGACCTGTCACTACAGATGTCACTGCTGTAGTCATCCCAGTAAGTGACAGCTGCCAGTTTCATTTGCAGAGGTCAGGTGGAGAATTCCAGCCCTGTAAGGACACATTTCATTCTTAATTGGTAAACTAGAGATGATTACTATAATTTGAAGATAGACACATGTTAACAGTATGCCCAATGTGCCTAGCTGATGCAAAACCACTTTGTATCTTATTTAGTTGAGCAGTTCTGTTTTAAATTGACAACTAGTATTAAATTTTAGTTCTTAAAACTTATTAACAGTAATGATATTACTAATTTTATAAGGTAAGAAGAATGTGTTCCTAAGATCATTTTTATTTCATTATCTGCATATCAATGTATGTGATAGGCCAAAATAATTCTATTTTTTATTCATTCATGTACATTAAAATCATAAGATCTATTTTTCCCATATTGTTAAGCCTGTCTCAAAAGAATTTGTATCTTAAAAGAAAATTTTTAGGGATCCCTGGGTGGCGCAACGGTTTGGCACCTGCCTTTGGCCCAGGGCACGATCCTGGAGACCCTGGATCGAATCCCACGTCGGGCTCCCGGTGCATGGAGCCTGCTTCTCCCTCTGCCTGTGTCTCTGCCTCTCTCTCTCTCTCTGTGACTATCATAAATAAATAAAAATTTAAAAAAAAAAAAAAAGAAAATTTTTAAATGTCATCCTTTTTCTGACATATGAAACATTAATTGTATTTTCTCTTTAGGTAAGTGATTCCTTCTTTGAGGTCGAAGCCCTCATGGAAAAGATGAGGCAGTTACAGGAATGTCGAGATGAAGAAGAGGCAAGTCAGGAAGAGATGGCTTCACGTTTTGAAATAGAAAAAAGGGAGAGCATGTTTGTCTTCTCTTCAGGTAAAAAAAAATCTTTACATACTCAACAAAATTTCTATTACTTACCAAAAAAGAGCCCACTTTTTTATTTAAAGAATTTAAATAAGTTTTAAAACATCAGTGCAAATATATTTTTCCTTTTAGAGATGCTATTATTGCATAGGTATTCCTACTTATAAAGCAGGAAACCGAGAAGAGGATATAAATAGCACTAGACTAAAAGAGGACATTTGAGTTTTAGTACTAAAATCACTGCCAATAAACCTTGTGAATGTAAGTCACTTAACATATGAATGCTCTCTTTTTTCTCTTTAAAATTAGGAAATCGAGTTCATAAAGCCCTAAAATTGCTTTTCAGCTTTAAAATTCAATGATTTGTGCAAAGGAGCTATTTATTAGACAACTAACAACAAACTTGAATCCTTTATATTTGGCCTTTATATACAGGCTATAGAATTTAATATATAAACCAGGTAATTTAAAGGAAAAACAGTTAAAGTGTCTCAAAATGTATTTTGATAACAGAGTGGGGATAAAGAATATATGTGTTAAAAGCACTAAATTTCCTAATAGCAAAGAAAAAATCAAATTCGTATAAATGAAGGTTGGATGTTATCTTGTTTCTCCTTGATGAAAAGTTTTTGTTTCTATTTTCCTCAAACATGAAAATAATCCAGAAAGGCTTAGAGCAGTTCAGGAAACATTATTAAAATTGATTCACCATTCCAGAATTGTTTCTAGGACCTTTGAGGTGTTAGATCACACTATATATTGTAGGACATTAATATTCAACCAGAAATAATCCAGGTGCTAAAGTATATAGATTATTCAATCACCATAAAAATTTTCCAAAAGAGTGTTCAACTTTGCGTACTTTTTTTTTTTTTAACTTTGCATACTTTTAAGATAAAACTTAATATCCAAAATTGGAGTGGGGATGCAGAGGACATATGAAAGAAAGGAATGCAAAGCATGGAAAATTCAACCATGAATACTTTTTATAACAGAGAATCTTACTACGTTCCATTTACTGATAAGCTATTTCTCTGTGGTTTAAGACTTTCAGTTGATTAGTTGGTATCAGAGAAAGGGTTATCCTATTTTTATTTGTTATAGGTAAAATGAATTATAACTAGTATTCTGTTTTTGAAAAGCTTTCAGTGGCTTTTTTAATTATTTCAGATGATGAAGAAGTCACACCAGCAAGAGATGTATCTCGTCACTTTGAGGATACTAGTTATGGCTATAAGGATTTCTCTAGACATGGGATGCATGTTCCAACATTTCGAGTTCAGGTAAAATTGCAATGTACTGTTGTGCACGTGACTGCTTAGGAAAAGTCCCCTGGATATGAGAATTCCAAAATGTTGCAGAAAGAAATAACTTTTCTATGTCAGGCAATTCCTTTAAATATATTTATTGTTAAAGTTCAGAAACCAGTTGATCAGAAATCAAAACACATTCTCATAATGGTGGGTTAGGTTCCCAGATAGTGTGCTAAAACTCAAGTTCCTAATATATCTAAACAATGAATAATAGTAGCATGTATGTAGCATTGGTTTTTCTCCCTCTTTCCTCTTGAGCCCCAGTGTTAAAGTGAGGCCCTGATACACACCAGGCCTGAGTGACAAGAGAAATGTCCCCAGCATCTCAAGCATTATATGTATGTGAGTGGAGAGAAAGCCGATGAAAAAAATCAAAAGTAAAAGATGTACTTTATTCTTTTTAGGGAGAGTGAGTTCTTACAGATAGCATAGAAAATAATGACAATTACAGTATCCTAATTTCCTTTAAAATATGTACTGAATGTTATTTGAGGCAAAGAGAATTTTTGAGGATTTTAAATTGAAAGCTTGAGAGGATTCATATAGATGTTATTCCAAAATTACTAGCACTTCTTAGAGTAAATAAAATTAGTGAAGTAGGGAATAGAATTATTGTTGGTAGACCCAATTTCTTTAGCTTCCAAATCATTAACTTTGAAATACACAGTAAAACTTCCTCAGTACAATTGTGTATATATTGAGTCCATGGAAACTTAAGGACCCAGTGTCCTCTAGGATACCAGTTATGGCTGTAGGATACCAGCCTCCTTTTTTTGCTTGGTAGGAGGCACTATGCTAAAAGTGCTTTGCAAACACCTCTCAGGAGCAACAGTAGCTATGCTATCTTCTCTGGTTCCACATTAAAAGTTGAGAATCATCAATTAATTAGCAAATATTTATTCTATGCTCTAAGCTTTGTAAGACTGCTTCCAGTCCAATCCATTAGTAGAAACATACTGCAGCCTAAGTGTATTTTTTTAAATAGTCTGTTCTATAAATATTTAATTTAGATAGGTAAATATTTAATTCACATGAGTTGATATTCCAACTCCTTCAATTATTGTGAGGGGCCAATGTTAAATAACTTCCCAGAAATATGAAAATTTGAGATCTGTAAGATTTTATTCTTGCTCAAGTGATAAAGATGTTTAAAGGGACAAACGTTTTTTAAAAAACATAAAAATAAAGGGACAAAAATTAGGCATAACAGTTTTATAGATTACTTCTGCTTGATAGTGTAAGTGTGTCATGAAGTAGAATTGAGATCATGTGGGCTGGAAATTTTATGGAGAAGTTAGGATTTGACGGATTTTAATGGTCCAAAAGCATGGGCATTGTGTAAAGCAGAGGAGACTGTAGGCAATAATTGAGCTTATGTTGAGAGAGTGAAGGAAGGGATTATAAAGAAGTTGGCTGGGCTGCTGAGTGCTTCAAGCACAGAATTCCTGCTTCTGATTAGGGGGAAGCTAGTTGAAAATCGGTCAGGTTTGTAGAGTTTGGAGACCAGAGTGATAACATATCAAAGAGGTGTTTCAGGAAAAATATTATGAGAGCAATATAGTAGTGTAGGGGCTTATTTTGCTTGAGATAGAAAGGAAGCAGGAAGATTTAATGTAGGAAAACTAATTAGGAAACTCAGTTAATAGTCCTAAGAGAAAGGAGGTAGAAGGGAAAGAAATGAGTGGTGGTTGTGTTGAATTAAAAATTTACAAAATTTGAGGACCATCAGAATAGCTGCAGCAATGGAAAACGAGAGAGGACTCCCAAGATAGGTTGCCTCTGGATGTGGAATGAGGAGAGAGTGAAAGCTGAAAATGGGTGGCCTCTGTGTAAGAACGATTCCATTGGTTTTTAAACTCACTGAGTTACTAAAGCTTTGCATGCTGCAGTATAGAAACTGAAAACATCAGATTGCACTGCAAGTGAAGCTGGGAGCTAGGATGCACTAGAGAGGCAGTACTCCCCATACGACAGAGCAGTAGACATAGAACTGTCTTGGCTACATTTTAATTATTTGCATTTGTTCTATTCTCTGTATTTAGGACTATTGCTGGGAAGACCATGGTTATTCTTTGGTAAATCGCCTTTATCCAGATGTGGGACAGTTGATTGATGAAAAATTTCACATTGCTTACAATCTTACTTATAATACAATGGCAATGCACAAAGATGTCGATACCTCAATGCTTAGACGGGCTATTTGGAACTATATTCACTGCATGTTTGGAATAAGGTTAGTCTCTTCTGTTTATAAAGAAATATTTTCCTTTGGGCTAAATTATTCAGGTGCTTGAAACACGCACACAGACATATACAAATACTCAAGCTATTGGGGGAAGGGTTTTATTTTTATGCTGCTTATGAATCAATTTATTGCAGCTTGGTTTATTTCCTCTCTCCTAGCTAGGCAGGAGGGAGAGTTAGGGACATTGGCAAGAGTTAAATGACAGATGCCTCCAGGGAAGGGGTGGGCAAGCAAGCTGTCCTAGAGCATAGATGAAAATTTCACCATCAAACATCTTTGGCATCATCTCCTATCTTCTTGGAACTTAGTACCCTTAAGTACCCCACTAGCGCCCTCCTAGCTGTTCTCATGCTACTTCTGAAGAGTACCTGCTCCCGTGATACTTCATCAAAACGTAAAACTTTCATGTCCTGTTAGGTATTGAGCCACATTATGTTAAATAGGCAATGCAACCATTATATATACACATACACACCATCTTCTAACATACACACGAACTCCACCCTATATTTTAGCTGTAGAATCAGGGTTTCTCTTGCTATTCATTTTATCAGTGAGCAGACTACTGACTCGGCCTCCAGAATAGTAGGGAGAGCCAGCTTTGCAAGAGCTTTTTTCCTTTTCCACTGAAAACCAAATAAGAGACTTCAGTGTCTGGCAGTCCTAAAAACCATCAACCATCTCAGCTTAAAGCAGAACAGCCTATCCTGAATAGACTCTGTGAGGCCATCTATAGATCATTCTTCCCTCTGGAATAATCGTCTCCCACTCCCCCACTATTTTTTTCCCCATCTGATCCCAGAAACTCCTGGAAACCTGGGGGGAAAAAAAGGATTAATTGTAGTCAATTTCAAGTGGATTATGATATATATATATATATATCATGCAATAGTAAATAGTTTGTCAAATTCTTAATTTCAGCAATACTCATACTGTTGCTTGGGCGCTAACAAATTTTCTATTCATTTCCCTAACTTCTCTGCTTCTTATCCCTTTATATTCACTCATCCATCCCCAATTAAACATTGTAAAGCAGTTATTGTGGGGGACAGATGCCTACACAGGGAAGAAGAATACAGCATTTATCATTAACGTCCATGCTTTCATAATAAAACAGACCATATGTTGAAAATACAGTAATTCTCATTTTCTCTTAACAGATATGACGACTATGACTATGGTGAAATTAACCAGCTATTGGATCGTAGCTTTAAAGTTTATATCAAAACTGTTGTTTGCACTCCCGAAAAAGTTACCAAAAGAATGTATGATAGCTTCTGGAGGCAGTTTAAGCACTCTGAGAAGGTATGTACCTATTGTACCTATTTTTTTTTTTTTGCTCTTTAACATAGTGATTCTCATTCTCCTCCTGATCTGTGGCCCTCAAATCCTTTTCCAACCCAGAGAAGAACATACCTGCACATCTGTCTGGTATCCCCTGGAAGGAACCTCATTATAATGCTAGAGTAAAAGAATAAAGACCGGTGGCTGGCCCCAGTTCAGAAGTGCTGGCATGGCTGTCACCGCTTGGGAGAAAGAAAACCATTTTGCAAGAGCTCTTCCTTCATTTTTCATTGTTTATAGATAGAAATGTCTGGTCTTTGAGCTATCGTTTTAAAATTATTTAAATTAGTAAATGATTTCACAGGGGAAGTTGGTATTCTACTTAAAGCAATGTCTAGGTTTTCTGAAATATAAGCCCAACATCTATCCAAAAAGAATCTAGGATGACTTTCATTTTGAGACTAAGTCAAGATTTCTAAGTTACTTAGTGGCACACAGAAAATATACTTAGTTTGGGGGTTTATTAGATGCATTGAAAAACTGAGAATGCTTAAATAATGTTGTGTTTTATATTTAGGTTCATGTTAATCTGCTTCTTATAGAAGCTAGAATGCAAGCAGAACTCCTCTACGCTCTGAGAGCCATTACCCGCTATATGACCTGATGCCTTTCCTCCATTAGAGATGATGGAATGATCAGATATAGTCTACAAGGGGATGGTACTAAGCCCCAGGACCAATGGTAGATAAAAGAATTCAGAAATCCATTGTGCCATGATTTCTTTAGTTTTTGCTATGTTACTGTGGAAATACCACTGCTGGCACGAGCAGTGAACGCTTATTGGCAGCTTCAAGTGTAGAGCTGTGAAGAAGGGCTGCCGTTCACAGTATTTTGCTTTTTGACAGTACAAGATGCTGTACAACTGTTTTAATACAGCAAATAGTAACTCTCCAAATCCTGTTGCTTTTATGTTAAATAAGATAACAAGAATTGGAGCATGCAAAGAATGGGACTTGGATAATGATATAAGCTTTTTATACATAAAGAATTTTAGATCTTGGTGCTGCTATTTCTGCTGGTGGAATGAATAGAGTGGCTGTTCCAGTTAAGCTATTAGTAATAAAAGTGAACACTGCTACTATCTGAGCCTACATACATAATTTGTGTGGTTTCGAATTAAACTTGCATATGTGTTAATTTTTTTGCATCTAAAAAAAAGCATAGAATTATTACAGCTCGGCAAAGACCCTGTCGATGGTAACAGTTCATTTCTTTCATTGGATGAATTAAATTACAGTGGCATTCTTAAAGATTTCCCTCGAAAAGCAATCTTAAATGAAAGTGTATGACTTATAAGAAAAGCTAGCTATCTTTTGATGTGCTGTTTCCCAAAATCTCTGACACTGGAGGGCAGCTGTCTTGTGCAGTATTTTGTTTCCAGCACTGACATTGTGGGAAATGTTGCTGTAGACTGCTGCGCAGTCCCAGGTGCATTCTGTCCCTGCCCACCTCATGGTCCCCACTTTAAAGATTGTGCAGCTCTTTAAATAATAAAGCTGGAAAATATTTTTAGTCAGGTTATCAAATTTGATTTACAAAAATGCTAATAACTTTGAAATGCGAAAAGATTTGAAAAAATATATTAAGTATACTTTGTATTCTGGAAGCGTGAATTGCTTTTGAAGTCTGTCAGTATTATTGGTATTTTTCAATAAAGAATCATTTTTTTCTCCAATTTTATGTGCTGTCTCAATCTCTTAAAAAGTCATGACTTCAGAGGTACCATTACTTTTATTAGCCTGGTAGATTCACACCCTTTTAAAGGTTACAAAGAAGAGTGGACCTTCATGATCTTACCTAAGACCATTTTATGACCTCATGTCATGTTCCTTTTGAACTGAGGTTTTAATTTTTTTTTTTTTAATTTATGACAGTCACACACACAGAGAGAGAGAGAGGCAGAGACACAGGCAGAGGGAGAAGCAGGCTCCATGCACCGGGAGCCCGACGTGGGACTCGATCCCAGGTCTCCAGGATCACGCCCTGGGCCAAAGGCAGGCGCCAAACCACTGCGCCACCCAGGGATCCCTGAACTGAGGTTTTAGAGTTCAAATAATTATTAGAAACGAGGGACACCTGGCAGGCTAAGGCCTGCAAATAATTGGTCTATAAATCTTGAATCTTGCCAAGTAGGACAGTTCATACAGGTTAATAACGAATGTAAACTAAAATTCGAATTGTTGGGGTGCTTGGGTGGCTCAGTTGATTAAACCTCTGACTTCAGCTCAAGTCATGATCTCGGGGTCCTGAGATCAAGCCCCTCCTTGGGGTCTTGGCAGGGAATCTGCTTCTCCCTCTGCCCTTTTCCTGCTTTATTTTAATAAATAAAATCTTAAATACAGCAATTCTCATTTCTCTAAATTATTTAGGCTGTAATTTTTAGAAAAGGAGGCACCAGTGTTATAGTTTTCTTAACCAAAATTTGGTAAATTTCACTAGTCTACCTTCCATTTTATTTTTTTTTTAATTTTTATTTATTTATGATAGTCTCACAGAGAGAGAGAGGCAGAGGGAGAAGCAGGCTCCATGCACCAGGAGCCCGACATGGGATTCGATCCCGGGTCTCCAGGATCGCGCCCTGAGCCAAAGGCAGGCGCTAAACCACTACGCCACCCAGGGATCCCTCCATTTTGTTTAGATTTCTAAATTGTCTTGTGTCTACAGTATGCTGTCCTTTAATTTGGTGAATATATTAAACCTCTCTCCTACCCCCTTAAAAAAAAAAGTTGGTTGAGTGTATAATTCTTGATCTTGGGGTTATAAGGTTGAGCCCCACATTGGGTGTAGCGATTACTTTAAAAAAAATTAGAAACAGGCTAATTAGAGTGACAACAAAAATGAGACTGTCAAATTTACATCAATTATATCATCAAGCTCTAAATTTAATCAAAGCTATTGTAATAACTGTTACTCATCAAAACATTTGAGCTCAATCTAGTAACCTACAAATTTATGATGTGTGGGTGAGAGGAGGGAGGCATAATTTTAAATAGAAGTGGTTCCCGCCTTCAAAGTTACCCTGATGAGAAGACAAGGCTATTATTATCAATATATTTTATATTTAAAGAAACATATGTCCATTTCTAATTAGCTTCCAGTAATGTATACATGTACCTTCCTCTTGAATTTGCATCATGCCTTTGCCCTTTTCTGCCTTCTGCTGAGTTCTAGCAGTACAGGTGAACCCAACAAGTAAGGTGACACTGGATATGGTTAAAATTTTGCTCATTCAGCTCTTGGTTCTTTACACTTCCTCTTAATACAAAATTTCTAATAGAGGTTCTAATCAAGTAATAGGATGATCACAAAACAAGATCAACTGAATGTATTATATTAGTCCACTGAAGCTTATAGAATCACTTAGAAATCACAAGTTGAAATGAAAACCAACAAGTATGCTTCTACCTAAAGTAACAAAGACAGGCCTGTGATACACAGTTTATGTTTCAACACTGTTCATTGAACAGGTGTTTCCTGTTACTCTGAATGTTTTCTCAAAACTAAACACACAGGATTTGTAATGTTACTATAATCTTTTAAACTAAGATGACAAAATAATTGAGGAAGGTAAAATAGAATACTTATGGGATACCAAAACCCTCCCCTGTAAGAAGAAAATTAAATCATGAAGATTTCTGGTTGAGGTTCACAGGATTCATTTTTTTAAATCTAAAAGTCTTTTTGTAAAAATTGGGGAAATTTTTTATTAGGCCAAATTTAATTCAGTATCTAAGAAATTCCAAACACATCTGTATTTACAATTTTTAAGTTTATACAAATGGTGCTGATTTCAAATTCATTTAAAAGCTTAGAGGTTATTTTTCTAATAGTTTAGATATTTTAGTTTTAAATAAAATTTGTTGGATAAGCATGCCTTCCATCAAGATACCGTAAAAGTTTATTGGCATATTTGTGACTAGTGAATATCAAGGCATAGCAAAAGCCAGGTGAATAGGAAGGGACACCACCAATGAAGTTCCAGGTCCTCATTTCCTATGGAGACACCGAGTTAACACTCAGGACCAAAATAACCGTTGTGAAGACCCTAGAGCCCACTTGGGGAGCTACAGCACCCAGGCAAACACAAAACCAGGAGGCAGCTGTACCAAAAAGTGCAGGAAAGTTCATGGAAACATGCTCATCCTGGCCTTCTCCCTACTACAGGCACAGCATGGCACAAATGAGAAGTCCTAATTCCTGGCTCCTCCCTCAGGGCAGAAAGAAAAAAGAAGTAGAACTTGTGTCCAACATTCTAGCTTGACTTGGGCCTGCCTTGACACACCAGAGTCTCTCTCTCCTACTTGGAGCACTAGTGGGAGTGGTGCCATGGTTTGGATGTTGGTTGAAAGCCACTGTGAGCACACAGATACATTAGAACACTGGGAAGCTTACAGCTTTGCAGGCACTGCAGAGGTTGCAAGAGAGTACAAATACAATAAAAACCAAAACCAAAGTCCTGAGAAGAAACAGGCAAGCCTCTTAGAAAAATTCAGACCATTAAAAGCAGAAATTGTCAAATCATCAACTGATAAATTTGACCATTTAAAAGATGGTGACATGGAGAAGGAGGAGGCATAGCGGGTGAGGGGAATTGGGTTAGTGGTCTTCAGATTGAAGGACCGACTAGGGTGGAAGAATGGAATGAAAGTATACACACAAACCCAGAGGATACATCCCCAAAAAAGGTTTGAGAGGTTCCAGAACTTCTGGCTAAGCTGATGACAAAACCCAGTCTGTAAAAGCTGGAATAAGTTACTTTTTCAAATGCCCAAATCCCAACAAAGTTCACAAAACATAAAGAAACAAGGGAACATGGCTAATCTACAACACAAAAATCTCCAGAAACTGACCCTAAAGAAATGCAGATCTCTGAAATAAGTGATGGGAATTTAAAACAATTGCCTTAAAAGATACTCAGTGAACTAAAAACAAGATTAACAAAAAGAAGGAAAACACACAAGATGAGATTGTTGTCAAAGAGACAAACTATTTAAAAAAAAAAAATTCTGAGCTGAAGAAAACAATTGAAAAATTCACTAGCAGAGCTCATCGGATTTGAGCAGATGGAACAAAGAACCAGTGATCCTGGAGACAAGTTATTTGATATTACCAAGTTAGGGGGACAAAAAAGAAAAATGAAATGCAGAGAACCGTAGGGACTTATGGGGCATCATCAAGCAGGTCGATGTACATGTTATTGGAAAAGAGCAAGCAAAAGGAGCAGAGAACTTATTTAGAGGAAATGAAAATTTACCAAATTTGAAAAAAGAAACAGCATACTAATTCAAGAAGCTCAACAAATTCTAAGATAAATCCAAAGAAATCCACAGTGGAACACACTATTACCAAACTGATGAAGTAAAAACAAAAACAAAACAAAACAAAAATCCTGAAAGTTGTCTTGTACAAGAGAGCATCTCAAGATTTCAACAGGTTTCTCAGCATAAATCTTACAGGCCAGAGGGGTGCCTGGCTGGCTCAGTGGGTGGAGCAGGTGACTCTTGATCTCAGGGTCATGAGCTCAAGCCCCATGTTGAACATAGAGATTACTTAAACCCAACGAAACTTTACAGGCCAGAGAGCAGGAGAACAATACAGTCTAAGTGCTGAAAGGAAAAAACTAATGACTAAGAATACAGTATTGGCAAAACTGTTCTTTAAAAATATGGGAGAGAAATTAGGACTTTCCCAGAATTTATCTGAGGGAATTTATTTTCACTAGACCTGCCCTATGAGGAATGCTAAAGTAAGTCCTTTAAGTTGAAAGAAAAGGATACTGCAGAGCAATGCAAGGCCATGTGAAAATATAAAATTCTCTGATAACAGTAAATGTGTGACAAATACACAAACCTATATTACTGTAATTTAGGCACATAAATCCACTTTTAGTTCTTGAATTCAAAAGACAAAAGCATAAAAGATAGAAATCTGTGTTAATGGGCACAAGATCTATGAAGATCTAATTTGTGACATCAGTAAAGTGGAGGTGGGCAGAAATGTAAAGGAATGGAGTTTCTGTATGTAATTCAAGATAGCAGTGAAGATACATTTTTATAACTAAGATTTTTTTATATATAATCTCCATGGTAATCACAAAATATCTCCAGAATTTACACAAAAATGAGAAAGAAATCAAAGCTTGTCACTACCAAAAATTTAATGAAACACAAAGGAAAAGGAAGGGAAAATGAGGGACCAAAAAAAAAAAAAAAAAAGCTGTAAGACATACAGAAAACTGTTAATGAAATATCAATAGTAATTCCTTCCCTAGCAGTATTTACATTAAATGTAAATGGATTGAATTCCCTAATTAACAGACCTTAACAGGCTGGCTCAATGGATAAGATAAAAAGGAGAATCTGACTACATACTATCTATAAAAGACTAACTTTAGGTCTAAGGACACATAAAAGCTGAAAGTGAAAGAATGGAAAAAGATATTCAGTGTAAATGGTAACCAAAAGAGCGCAGAGGTGGCTATACTAAAATCAGACAAAGCAGTCAATTCACTGTGAAGATACAACAGTTTATATAGGCAACAAATTCTGTAGCACCTAAATATATGAAGCAAAAACAGAATTCAAGAGGGAAATAGATAGCAAGACAATAATAGTAGGAGATTCAATAACTCACTTTTTAATAATGGATAGAACAACCAGAAGATGGATAGACAGGATTTTGAATACTTACAGACTACTTGGACCTACCAGAAATACACAGAACACTCTCGAGGCAACAAAAGCAGACTTCACACTCTTAGGTGCACATGGATCACTCTCCAGGATTGAACACGTTAGGCCATGGAACAAGTCTTAAAACGTTTTTTGTTTGTTTGTTTGTTTGTTTGTTTTCATTTAAATCAGAGTATCTTTCTGATCACAATGGAATAAAACTAGAAACCAGAGTGGAAAGAAAAACTGGAAAGTCCACAAGTATCTGGAAATTAAATACATTCTCAAACCAGTGCATCAAAGAAGAAATTGCAAAGGAATTAGAAAATACCTCAAGAATAATTAAAATGAAAACACAACAAACCAAAACCTACAGGATGCAGTGCTAAGAAGTTTATAGCCATCAACCCTTAAAGATGATCTCAAATCAACAATCTAAACTTCACACTTCAAGGAACTAGATAAAAAAAATGATCTAAACCACAGTTTGCTGAAGGAAGAAAATAAAAGAGCAGAAATAAATGAAACACACACTATTGGTGGTGGTGGTGGGAGGAATCAACTCGATTAAGAAAGACGACTCAAGTAAAATCAGAAATGAAAACGGATATTACAACCACGATAATAAAGCATTACAAGAGAATACTGTGAACGACTCTATGCCCACAAATTGGATAATTTAGAAACATACAACCTACCAAGACTGAATCATGAAGAAATAGAAAATCTGCCCAGACCTAGATCCGGTAAGGAGACTGAATCAGTCATTAAAAACCTTCCAACAAAGCCCAAGATCAGACAGTTTCACTGGAAAATTCTACATACCAAACATTTACAGAATTAACTCCAATTCTTAAACTCTTCCAAAAAATTGGAGAGGTGGGAGCACTCCCGAATCCATTTGGGGGCCGGCATTATCCTGGTACCAGAGCCAGACAAAGACACTCCAAGAGAGGAGCTTGGGAAGATGGCAGAGTAGGAGGACCCTGAGCTCATTCTTCTCCACATTTTCAAATAGATATCATCTGCATCCACGTCAATACACCAGAGAATGATTTGAAGACTGGCAAGAACAAATTCCACAACTAAACATAAAGATGAAGTTGCATCCAAAAGGTTAGGAAGGTCAGAAAGGTGGAGGGAGGCTGCCCACAGGAGGGAGGAGGCTGTGTGTGCAGAGAGGACAGAGAAACAGGCCCTCACACCAGAGAGCTCACACAGGGAAGACTAATCCCCATGACATTGGCTTTAAAAACCAGAGGGACTGAGCCACCTGGCTGGCTCAGGTCAGTGGAACAGGAGACTCCTGATCTTGGGGTTGTGAGTTTGAGCCCCATGTTGGGCATCGTGCCTACTTAAGAAATAAAGCCCAAAAGTTTGTAAAACCAGTGGGACTTGCAAGTGTCTCACCAGATAAAGGGCTAGTATCCAAAATCTGTAAGGAACTTACCAAACTCAACACCCAAAAAAACAAAAAATCCAGTCAAGAAATGGGCAGAGGACATGAACAGACATTTCTCCAAAGAAGACATACAGATGGCCAACAGACATGTGAAAAATGCCCCACATCACTGGGCATCAGGGAAACACAAATCAAACCACAATGAGATATCACTTCACACCAGTCAGGGTGGGTAAAATTAACAAGTCAAGAGACAACAGATGTTGGTGAGGATGCAGGGAAAGGGGAACCCTCATACCCTGGGGGTGGGAATGCAAGCTGGTGCAGCCACTCTGGGAGACAGTAAATAGTTGAAAATAGAGCTACTCTATGACCCAGCAATTGCACCTCTAGGTATGTACCCCAAAGATGCAAATGTAGTGATCTGAAGGGGCACTTGCACCCCAATGTTTATAGCAGTGATGTCCACAATAGCCAAACTGGAAAGAGCCCAGATGTCCATTGACAGATGAATGGATAAAGAAGATGTGGGGTGTGTGTGTGTGTGTGTGTGTGTGTGTGTGTATGTGTGTGTGTTGGAATATTACTCAGCCATCAAAAAGAATGAAAGCTTCCATTTGCAACAGTGCGAATGGAACTAGAGAGGGTATTAAACTAAGCAAAACAAATGAGAGAGATAAATACCATATGATTTTACTCACATGTGGAATTTAAGAAACAAAACTGATGAACATAGGGGTAGGGAAGGAAAAATAAAGTAAGATGAGAGAGGGAGGCAAATCATAAGAGAGACACTGAATTCTAAGAAACAAACTGAAGGCTGCTGGAGGGGAGAGGGTGAGGCGAAGGGATCATTGGGTGACAGGCATGAAGGAGGACACTTGACAGAATGAGCACTGGGTGTTACATGCAACTGATGAAACTAAATTCTACCCCTGAAACTAATAATATAGTATATGTTAGCTACACTGATTTAAATAAAGAATTTAAATTAAAAAAAAAAAAACATTGCTGAATTGTACACTTCAAAAGGGTGAATCTTGGGGATCCCTGGGTGGCTCAGCAGTTTAGCACCTGCCTTTGGCCCAGGGCATGATCCTGGAGTCCCAGGATCGAGTCCTGCATCCAGCTCCCTGGATGCAGCCTGTTTCTGCCTCTGCCTGTGTCTCTGCCTCTCTGTGTCTCTCATGAATAGATAATAAAATCTTAAAAAAAAAATTTTTTTAAAGGGCGAATTTTATAGTATGTGAATTATATCTCAATAAAGTGGTCATTTAAAAAAAAACAACAACAAAACAGTGGGACTTGAAACATGGAGCTTTGAAAATCAGCTGACCCAGCACTGGGCGAGCCAGGAGGGCAAGTGGTAGCTGGGACACTGCCCTTAAAGAGACAGCAGCCCATGTGGAGAGGTAACATAAAAACAGCAGTTTACACAATGCTGGGGGCAAATGGGAGGCAGATCAGTTCACAGTGCTTCTGGAGCACACTGGGGTACTTCTTTGAAAACAAGGGAGCTGGCAAGTGCCATTTTCCTCCCTTGCCACCCAGCATAAACAGAGAGCCACCTGCAGGAGCTGGGGGCTATCTAGACACTTTCAACCTAACCTGCCAGCAGTGCACCATGCCCATGAGTTCTCCTAAGGACTTGCCCATGCCAAGTCTGCTACTCTCAGCCCTGGGCCCAGGGCAAATTTTGTTAGGCCACACGAGTGCCCCAGCCAGCTGCTGAGTGCACAGCTGCCACTGCACATTGTGCCCAATTGCCACACTCTACCCAGCTGGGCATCCCCAAACCCCCTCTTGCATTGGCTAACCATGCCCAGACTTACTGAGGGTGCACAGCCCTCAGCCACCAAAGCACCCCTGGGGATCCAGGAGACTAGTGGCCTAGCACAAATTTTGCTAACACTGTTGCCTTGTTCCCAATTACCCAAGGGCCACACCCCCTCAGAGCTTGCCTGCCTGGCTCCCACTAATGCTACAGAGAGCAAGCAGAGCCCACAACAAGCAGAGAGTCAGTGCAAACAACTGCACTGAAAGGATGAGTGACTCAGACACAGCAGCAGGGCATAAACAACACACATAGGATACTCTCCTGCAACAGCAGTTCTGATGAACAGGGGACACCGCACTGCAGGGCAACCCAGGACCGCTCCATAAAGTCACAACTTTCAAGAGCAGAAGACACAACTGACCTTCTTAGAACACAGAGAGACAGACAATGAGGACAGAGAAATTTATCCTGAGTGAAAGAACAAGCCAAAGCCACAGTCAGAGATCTAAGTGAAACAGATATAAGTAACATGCCTGATACAGAATTTAAAACAATGAGCATAAGGATACTCACTGAACTTGAGAAAAGAGTAGAAGACGTGAATGAGACCCTTAACACAGAGATAAGGAATAACATAGCAGAGATAAAAGACACAATAAATAAAATGAGAAACACGCTTGATGGAATGAACAGCAGTATGGAATAAGTAGAAGAACAAATTCATGACCTAGAAGACAGAGTGATGGAAAGTAATCAAGCTGAACCAAAGAGAAAAGTATTATGCAAAATGAGACCAAATTTAGGGAACCCAGTGACTGCATCACATGTAACAATATTCACATTATAGAAGTCCCAGAAGAAGAAGAGAAAAAAAAAAAAAGAAGAAGAGAAAAGAGGGTAGAAAATTCATTTGAAGAAATAATAGCTGAAAACTTCTCTAACTTGGGAAAAGAAACAGATATCCAGATCTAGGTGGCACAGAGAACCCACAACAAAATAAAAAACACCTCAAAATCATATGGTAATTAAATTTGTAAAATATAGTGATAAAGAAAACAAATTTAAAGCAGCAATACAAAAGAAGTCATTAACTTATAACAGAAAATGCATAAGGCTACCAGAAGATTTTTCAACAGAAACTTTGTAGGCCAGAAGAGAGTGGCATAGCATATTCAAAGTGCTGAACGGGAAAAATCTTCAGCCAAGAATGCTCTATCCCTCAAGGCTGTCATTCAGATTAGGAGACATAAAGAGTTTCCCAGACAAGCAAAAATTAAAGGACTTCATGGCCACTAAATCAGCTCTACAAGAAATATTAAAAGAAACTCTGAGTGGAAAGGAGAGACCAAGAGTGACACAGTATAGAGGTAGGAAACACAAAAGCTATAAAAATGAATATTTCTGGGGGAAAAAAAGTCAAGGAACTTGCAAAAAAGGATTTAAAATATAATAACATATCTAAAACATGAGGAGAGAAGAAAAGAATTAGTTCAAACTCAACCAATTATCAACTTATAGATTGCTATATGCAGAAGGGGTTATATACAAACCTAACAGGAACTATATATCAAAAAACACTAATATGCAAAGAATAAAGAGAAAGAAATTCAAATATAATACTAAAGAAAATCAACAAAACATGAAAGACAAAAAAGGATCAGAGAAAATCTTCAGAAACGACCACAAAACAAGTAATAAGATGGCAAAAAAATACATACCCAGCAATAATCACTTTGAATGTAAATGGACTAAACACTTCAGTCAAAAGACATAGGGTGACAGAATGGATTTGAGAAAAAAAGACCCATCTATTATATGCTACCAAGAAGAAATCCATTTTAGACCTAAAGACTCCTGGAGATTGAAAGTGAAAGGATGGAGAAACACCTATTATGCCAACGGATGTCAAAAGAAAGCTGGAGTAGCAAATCTTATAAAAGACTTTAAAACAAAGACTGTAACAAAAGACAAAGAAGGACACTATATAGTAATAGATGGGACAATCCAACAAGATCTAACAATTGTAAATATTTATGTACACAACATAGGAGCACCCAAATACATAAAACAGTCAATAAAAAAAACATAAGGGAACTAATCAATATAATACAATAGTAGGGGACATTAACACACCATATACAGCAATGGACAGATCATCTAAACAGAAAATTAACAAGATAATAATGGCTTTGAATGACACACTAGAAGAGATGGATTTAACAGATATATTCAGAACATTCCATCCTAAAACAGCAGAATTCGCATTCTTTCCAAGTGCACATGGAAGGTTCTCCAGAATAGATCATATATTAGCCCACAAAACAAACCTGAACAAATTCAAAAAGACTGAAGTCATACCATGCATCTTTCTGATTCCAACACTATGAAACTAGAAGTCAACCATAAGAAAAAATATGGACAGACCACAAATACATGAAGGTTATATAACCTGCTACTACACAATGAATGGGTAAATCAGGAAATAAAAGAAAAAATAAATAAAGCACATGGAAACAAATGAAAATGAAAACACAGTGGTCCAAAAACTCTGAGATGCAGCAAAAGCAGTTAAAAGGGAAGTTTGTATTACAGGCCTACCTCAAGAAGCAAGAAAAGTCTCAAAAAAAACAAAAACAAACAAACAAACAAAAAAAACAAAAAAACACCTAACCATGCCCCTAAAAGAGCTAGAGAAAAACAACAAACAAAACCTAAAACTAGCAGAAGGAAGGATATGATGAAGACTAGAGCAGAAACAAATGATATGGAAACTAAAAAACAATAGAATGATCAATGAAACCAGGAGTTGGTTCTTTGAAAAATAAAGACATAATAAAATTAATAAACTTCTAGCCAGACTTATCAAGAAAAAAAAGGGCCCAAATAAAATCACAAATGAGAAAGGAGAAATAGCATCAGAGAAATAAAAAAAAATCATGAGACTATTATGAAAAATTAGATGCCAAAAAATTGGACAACCTAGAAGAAATGGATAAATTCCTAGAAATACATATAACCTCCCAAAACTGAAACAGAAAGAAATAGAAAATTTGAACAGACTGATAATCAGCAAAGAAGTTGATTCAGTAATCAAAAAGCTCCCAAAGTCCAGGACAAGGTGGCTTTACAGGTGAATTCTATCAAACATTTAAAGAGTTAATATCTATGCTTTGCAAATTACTCCAAAATCTTAGAAAAGGAAGGAAAACTTCCAAATTCATTCTATGAGCCCAGGATGACCCTGATACCAAAACCAGATAAAGACATCACCCCCCCCCAAAAAAAAAATAGAGAACTATTGGCCAATATCTCTGATGAACACAGATGCAAAAATCCTCAACAAAATACCAGTAAACAAAATTCAACAATATGTTTAAAAAAGTGGGATCTATTCCTTGGTTACAAAGATGGTTCGATATTCACAAATCAATCTGATACATCAATAAAAAGAAAGGATAAAAACCATATAATCTTTTCAATGGATATAGAAAAAATCATTTGACAAAGTATAACATCCATTCATGATAAAAACCCTCAACAAACTAGATTTATAGGGAACAACCTAAAAGGGCATCTATGGCAAGCCCACAGGTAACATCATCCTCAATGGGGAAAAACTGAGAGCTTTCCCTGAAGGTCAGGAACAAGACAAGGATGCCCACTCTCACCACTTTTATTCAACAGAGTACTAGAAGTCCTATCACAGCAATTAGACAAAAAAAGAAAGAAAAAGCATCCAAATTGGTAAGAAAGGAGTACAACATTCACTATTTGCAGAGGACATATATTATATGTGGAAAACCCAAAAGACACGACCCAAAACCTGCTAGAGCTGATAAACAAATTCAGTAAAGCTGCAGGATGCAAAAATCGATCTATGGAAATCTGTTGTACATCTATACAACAATAATGATGCAGCAGAAAGGAAAGTTAAGAAAACAATCCTATTTACAATTACACCAAAAATAATAAGATACCTAGGAATAAACCTAACCAAAGAGGTTTAGTTCTCTATTCTGAAAACCATTAAAAAAAAAAAAAACACTTATTAAAGAAGATGAAGTAGATACAAAGAAATTCCATGCTCATGGATTGGAAGAACAAATATTGTTAAAATGTCTATACTATCTGGGGCACCTGCATGGTGCAGTCAGTTGAGTGTCCAACTCTTGGTTCGGGCTTGGGTCATGATCTCAGGGTTATGAAACTGAGACCCACACTGGGTTCCATGCTCAGTGCAAAGTCTCCTTGGATGCCCTCTCCCTTCTCCCTCTTCCCTCTGCTTGCATGCTCACATGCTCTCTCTTGAAACAAATAAATGAATTTGTTTAAGTCTATAAGGCTGATTTAATGTAATCCCTATCAAAATACTAACATCATTTTTCACAGAGCTAGAACAGACAATTCTAAAATTTGTGTGGAACCACAAAAGACCCCAAATCACAAAGCAACCTTGGAAAAGAATAGCAAGGTTGGAGGCATCACAATTCTGGACTTCATGTTATATCACAAAGCTCTAATCATCAGAAGAATATGGTGCTGGCACAAAAATAGATATGGAGATCAACAGAACAGAATAGAAAGACCCAGAAATAAACCCATAATTAAATGGGGCAATAACCTTAAACAAAGCAAGAAAGAATATCCAATGGAAAAAAGACAATGTCTTCAACAAATGGTGTTGGGAAAACTGGACAGCAACATGCAGAAGAATGAAACTGGATCACTTTCTTACACCAAACATGAAAAAATTCAAAATGGATTAAAGACCTAAATGTGAGACAGGAAACTATTAAAATGCTACAGAAGAGCACAGGCATTAAGTTCTTTGACATCAAATGTAGCAAATTCTTTTTGGTATGTCTTCTGAGGCAAGGGAAACAAAAGCAAAAAGAAGCTATTGGGACTATATCAAACTAAAAAGCTTCTACATAGAAAAGGAAACAACCAAAAAAAAAAAAAAAAAAGAAAGAAAGAAAAGAAAAGAAAGAAAAGGAAACAACCAACAAAACTAAAAGGTAACCCACAGAATGGGAGAAGATATTTGCAAATGACATATCCAATAAAGGGTTAGTATCCAAAATACATAAAGAACTGATATAACACAACATCCCCAAAAACAAAAAATACAATTAAAAATGAGCAAAAGACATGGATAGACATTTTTCCAAAGACGTCCAGATGTCCCAGAGACACATGAAAAGGTGCTCATCCTCACTTTTCATGAGGGAAATGCAAATCAAAATTACACACTTGTCAAAATGGCTGAAGTCAACAACAAAGAAATAATAGATGTTAGTGAGGATGTAGACAAAGGGGAACTCTCTGGCACTGTTGATGGGAATGCAGACTGGTGCAGCCACTCTGGAAAACAGTGTAGCAATTCCTCAAGAAGTTAAAAATAGAACTACCCTATGATCCAGGAATTGTGGTATTGGGTATTTACCCAAAGAATACAAAAATCCTAATTCAAAGAGATACATGCATCCTTATATTTAAGGTAGCATTATCTACAATAGCCAAATTATGGAAAGAAGTTTCTACCAACTGATGAGTGGATACAGAAGTGGGGTGTAATGGACTGAACTAGAGAGTATAATGCTATGTGAAATGAGTCAGTCAGAGAAAGACAAATACCGTATGATTTCACGCCTGTGGAATTTAAGAAATGAAACAAGCATGGGGAAAAATGAGAGAGAGACAAAACAAGAAACAGACTCCTAATTACAGAGAACACACACATGGTTACTAGAAGGGATGTAGGTGTGGGGATGTGTTAAATAGGTGATAGGGATTAAGGAGTGCACTTGTCATGATGAGCACCGGGTGATGTAATGGAAGGCTGAATCTCTATATTGTACACCTGAAACTAAAGTAACACTGTATGTTAACTAACTGGAATTAAAAACTTAAAAAAAATTTAAAAACATTATAAGAAAACTACAGACCAATATCCCTGATGAATACTCATGCAAAAATCCTGAACAAAATACTAGCAAAGAAAATTCAACAGCACATTAAAAGGTATGAAGTAGGATTTATTCCTGGAATGCAAGAATGGTTCAGTATACTACAAATAACCAATGCAATACACCGCATTAACAGAATGGAAGAGGAACAACACACAAACACATGATTATCTCAATTGATGCAGAAAAAGCACTTGACAAAATTCAACACCCTTTCATGATTAAAAACACTCAAGAAAATAGAATTAGAAGGAAGCTATCTGAATGTAATAAAGCCCATATATGAAAAACCTATAATTAACATCATATTCAATGAAAGACTGAAAACTTTTCTTATAAGATCAGGAACAAGACAAGCCTGCTCTCACCATTTCTGTTCAACTTTGTTCTGGAAGTCCTGGCCAGGACAATTAGGCAAGAAAAAGAAAAGGCATTCAAACTGGAAAGGAAGAGTCAAATTATCTGTTTCCTGGTGACATGATCTTCGATGCAGAAAACCCTAAAGATCACACACACACACACACACACACACACACACACACACACACACACATAACCTGTTAGAATAAATTCAGCAAGTTACAAGACACAAAATCAACAAAAAAAAAAATCAGTTGCATTTGTATACACTAAAAATGAACAATCTGAAAGGAAATTAAGAAAACAATTCCATATATAATAGCACCAAAAAGAGCAAATACTTAGGGATAAGTTTAACCAAGAAGATACAAGACTAGTAACCTGAAAACTACAATACACTGCTGTGAGTAATTAAAGAAGACACAAATAAATGGAAAGACATCCCATGGTCATGAACTGACAGTCCTCAGGATATTGTCAAGATGTCAATATATCTACAGCAATCTACAGGTTCAATGTAATCTCTGAAAATGCTGGGGTTTTTTTTTGCAAGAATAGAAAAATCCATCCCAAAATTCATATGGAGTCTCAAAGGATGACAAAAAGCTATAACATTCTTGAGAAAGAACAAGGTTGGCTTATTCCAGGAAGATGGCAGAGTGAGAAAATCCTGAGCTTACCTCCCACAGACACACCAAGGCAATAGCTAATATAATGCAACTCACCCTGAAAATGACCTGAAGAATGGTGGAACACATCTTTGACAGTTAAAGACATAAAGAAGAAGCCATGCTGAGAAAGGTAGGAGGAAGAGACATGGTCAGGCATGAAACCTCCAAGATAGCCACCCATAGCAGGAGGCATATCACAGGTGTAGATGTCCTCCCTGTGAGGCAGAGAAACTAAGCCCCACATTGGGTGTCCTGACTCTGAAGATCTGCCCTGGGAAAACAAGCCCCCATAATATCTGGTTCTGAAAATCAGTGAGGCTTAATTCCAGGAGAGCTGGAGTGTTATAGGAGGTTAAGATTTTGAGGTAGAGGTAGTGGCTTATGACTCTGCCCAAGATCCAGCATTAGAAACAGAAGTTTGAAAAGTGCTTACATTATATGTGACAGAGATTCATTGACTGATCTTATGGTATGTTCCAGAGAGGCAAAGATCTGCAGGAACTTTCTCCAGGAACAGAAATACAAATAGGTACCAATTTTTCTTGCCTTCTTTCAGCCTAACTGGCCAGACACTGGCAGGAGCCATTTCTATTGTTTTCCATCTATCTTGCTAGCACTGTTCATGCTGCCCTGGCATTTCTCTGAGGACCCACCCCACTAGCCATCCTTCCAAAAATGGCTCCTGCCCCACCACAGTTGGCAGGTAGCCTCAGTTGGGACCAGCATCCCCCTCAAAGTCACTAGTGCCCTACAACATCCAGTGGGCAGCCCCAGCAGTACAAATCCTTCCCTGGGAAAGGGGAGAGCCAGCCTCACTCACCAGCATGCTTGCAATAGTCATGCCAGTCATTGCAGCCAGCCCTGCCTACCAGTTTGCCTGCAATAGCTGTACTGGCCATTGCAACCAGCCACACTAGAGGGGCAGTTCTGCCCACCTGTGCACCTGCAATAGTCATGCTAGTCATCGCAACCAGCCACACTGGGAGCCAACCCTGGCCACCAGTGTGCACATAATAATTATGTCATAACAAGAGGACATGTGGAGCCCACACAGGAGACACCTTAAAGGCACTTGATTCTGGTGACCAGGGAGAGAAATGGGGGCCCACAGGAAGCTGTCTACATAAGGCCACTCCCTTCAAGACCAGGAGATGTAGCTGACCTACCTAATACATAGAAACAAACAAAGGGAGTCAGACAAAATGACAACACAGAGGAAAATGTTCCAAATGAAAGAATGAGACAAAAATCTCAGGAAAAAAACAAAAAACCTAGGCAAAATAGAGATAAGAAATCTATCTGATAAAGAATTCAAATTAATAGTCACAGAGATACAAGATTTGAGAGAAATGTAGACAAACTCAGTGAGAACTACAAGGAGATAGAAAATATTTAAAAAGGACCAATCAGAGCTGAAGAATATAATAACAGAAATGAAAAATACCCTAGAGGAAATCAACAGCAAATTAAAGGATACAGAACAGATTAGTGATCTGGAAGACAAAGTAATGGGAGGCACTCAAGCTAAACAAAAAGAAAAAAGAATTTCTAAAAATGAGGATAGGTTAAAGGAGCCTCTGGAAAAAAAAAATAAAGGAGCCTCTGTAACAACATCAAGAATAATGTTTTTGCATTGCAAGAGTCCCAGAAGGAGAAGAGAGAAAGAAAAGAACAGAAAACTTATTTGAAGAAATAATAGCTGAGAAGTTCCCTAATCCGGGAAGGAAGCAGACATTCAGGTCCAAGAATCATAGAGAGCCCCAAACAAGTTGAACCCAAAGAGGTCCATTCCAAGACACGTAATAATTAAAATGCTGAAAATTAAAGGAGAGAATCACAAAAATAGTAAGAGAAAAACAAATAGTTATGTATAACGGAAATTCCATAAAGCTATCAGCTGGATTTTCAACAGAAATCTTACAGACCAGAAGAGGGTGAGTGGCATAATATATTTAGTGCTGGAAGGAGAAAACCTATAGCCAAGAATAGTCTACTTGGCAAGGTTATTATTCAAAATTTTAGGAGAGATAGAGTTTTCCAGACAAAAGTTAAAGGAGTTCATCACCACTAACCATTAGAAGAAATGTTAAAAGGATGCTTTTAAATGGAAAAGAAAAGGCCATAACTGGAAGTTAGAAAACTATGGAAGGAAAAAAATTCACCAGTAAAAGCGAACATATAAAGATATAGATGAATCACATAAGACTAGCATGAAGGTGAAAAGACAAAAAGTAATAGTAAAAATCAATTATATTTATAAAAATTGGTTAAGGGATACACAAAATACAAATATGTAAAATATGACATCATATACATAAAACAGGCAAGGAGTAAAAATGTAGTGTTTTTAAAATGAGTTTGAACTTCAGCAAGCACCAACTTAATATAGACTGCTATATACAGAGGATGCTCTAGATGAGCCTCATGAGAACCACAAACCAAAAGCCTATAGTAGATACACAAATAATAAAGAGAAAGAAATCCAATCACAAGACTAAAGAAAATCATCAAATCACAAGAGACAAGGACAAGAGAAGAAAAATGGAACAGAAGAACTACAAAAATACCATCAGAGAATAATTGACGACATGGGCAATAGGTACATACTTATCAATAATTAACTGTAAAGGAGCTAAATACTCCAATCAAACAAAAAACTGAATGGATTCAAAAAACAGCATCCATTTGTATGCTACCTGCAAGAGACTCATGTCTAAGGCCACACAGAAACTGAAAGTAGGGACACCTGGGTAGCTCAGTGGGTTGAGCGCCTGCCTTCGGCCCAGGGCCTGATCCTGGAGTCCAGGGATCAAGTCCCACATGGAGCTCCCTGCATGGAGCCTGCTTCTCCCTCTGCACCTATCATTAATAAATAAATAAAATCCTAAAAAAAAAAGAGAGAGAGAAACAAAGCAAAGGGATAGAGAAAGACATTCCATAGAAATGGAAGTGGAAAGCAGAAGCAGGCATAGCAATATTTACATCAAAATCAACTTTAAGCTGAGTGAAGTAAGTCAATCGGAGAAGGACAAACATTATATGTTCTCATTCACTTGGGAAATACAAATAATAGTGAAAGAGAATATAAGGGAAGGGAGAAGAAATGTGTGGGAAATATCAGAAAGGGAGACAGAACATGAAGACTCCTAACTCTGGGAAACGAACTAGGGGTGGTGGAAGGGGAGGAGGGCGGGGGGTGGGGGTGAATGGGTGATGGGCACTGAGGGAGGCACTTGACGGGATGAGCACTGGGTGTTATTCTGTATGTTGGTAAATTGAACACCAATAAAAAATAAATTTATTAAAAAATTTTAAAAAATCAACTTTAAAACAAAAACTATAGGGACGCCTGGGTGGCTCAGCAGTTGAGCATCTGCCTTCGGCTCAGGGCATGATTCTGGAACTCCAGGATCCAGTTCCATATCAGGCTTCCTGTGAGGAGCCTGCTTCTCCCTCTGCCTATGTCATGAATAAATAAATAAAATCTTTAAAAAATAAACAAATAAAACAAAGACTATAGCAAATAACAAAGAAGGGCATTACATAAGGATGAAGGGATCAATCCAACAAGAAGCTATAACAACTGTAAATATCTATGCAATTGTAACATATCTAAGCAATTGTAAATATCTACATATTTAGGAACACATAAATATGTAAAACAAACGGAGATAAAGAAATTAACAGTATTACAATAACAGTAGGGGACTTTCATGCTCTATTTACATCAATAGATAGATGTTCCAAAGAAGTCAATAAGGAAACAGTAGCTTTGAATGACACAGACCAGATGAACTTAACAGATGTATACAGAACGTTCCATCCAAATACAAAATACACATCCTTTTCAAGTGCACATGGAACATTCTCTAGGACAGATCACATGTTAGGCCACAAAACAAGTCTCAGTAAATTTAAGATTAAAATACTATCTTTTCTGACCATAACAGTATGAAACTGGAAATCAATTACAAGAAAAAATTGGAAAAAACACATGTAAGGGGGGGGACTAAACATGCTACTAAACAACCAATGGGTCAATGGATCCAAAGGAAATAAAAAAAAATACCCGGAGACAAATAAAAATGGGAAACAATGGTTCAAAATCTTCAGGATGCCCCAAAAGCATTTCTAAGAGGGAAATTTATAGCAATTTAGGCCTACCACAAGAAACAAGAAAAACTTCAAAGAAGCCATCTAACCTCATACTAAAGGAATTAGAAAAAGAACACAGTCCAAAGTTAACAGAAGGAAGGAAATAATAAAGATCAGAGTGGAAATAAGTAGAGACTTAAAAAAATAGAAAAGATCAATTAAACTCAGCTGATTCTTTGAAAATATAAACAAAATTGATAAACCTTTAGCCAGACTCATCAGTTAAAAAAAAAAAAAGGAGCATTCAAAAATAAAATCAGAAATAAGAGAAGTTACAATTGACACCACAGAAATACAAAGGATAATTAGAGACTATCATGAAAAACTATATGTCAACAGATTGGACAAACTAGTGGAAATGATAAATTCCTGGAAACAGAGTATTCCAAGACTGAATCAGGGAGAAATAGATAATTTGAACAGTCTGATTACATTACTAATTAGAAATCAAATAACTCCCAATGAAAAGAAGTTCAGGACCAGATGGCTTCACAGGTGAATTCTGCTAAACATTAAAGATGAGCTAATACCTATCCTCAAAAAATACAAAAAATAATGCTTCCTGATTCACTCTATTACCCTGATACCAAAACCAGACAAAGAGACCACAAAAGAAAATTATAGACCAGTATCCCTGATGAACATAGTTGCAAAAATTTTCAGCAAAAACTTAGCAAACTGAATTCAAAAATGCAGTTAAAGGATCACTTATCACCATCAAGTGGAATTTATTTCAGGGATGCAAGGATATTCAATATCCACAAATCAATCAACATGATATGTCACATTAAGAAAATGAAGGATAAAAAACATTTGACAAAATTCAACATTTGTTCATGATTAAGAACTCTCAACAGGGAAGGTATACAGGGTACATACCTCAATATAATAAAGGTCATGTATGACAAACTCTCAGCTAATGTACTCAATGGTGAAAAACTGAAACCATTTCCTCTAAGATTAGGAACAAGACAAGGATGCTCATTATCATCACTTTCCTTCAATATAGTACTGGAAGCACTAGCCACAGCAAACAGACAACAAATAAAAAGCACCCAAACTGGTAAGGAAGAAGTAAAACTATCAGTATTTGCAGAAGACATGATCCATATACAGAAAACCCTAAAGACTTCACCAAAAACCTATTAGAACTAATAAATGAGTTCAGTAATATTGCAAGATACAAAATAAAAAATCTATTGCATTGATATACACTAATAACAAACTAGCAGAAAGAAAATTTAAGAAAATCCTATTTACAAATGCATCAAAAAAGAATAAAATACATAGGTAAAAAATATGTACTTTGAAGACTATGAGGATGATGAAAAAACAGTTGAGGACAACACATATACAATGGAAAGATATTCCATGCTCATGGACTGGAAAAATATTATTAAAATGTACACACCACCCAAAGTAATCTCCAGATTCAAAGCAGTTTCTATCAAAATGCCATTAGTATTTTCACACACCTAGAAGAAATAATCTTAAAATTGTGTGGAACCACAAAAGATCCCAAATAGTCAAATCAATCTTGAGAAGAACAAAGCTAAAGAAGAACTTCAGATTCAAACTATACTACAAAGCAATCAGAACAGTATGGCACTGGCACAAAAACAGACACATAGATCAATAGAAAATAATAGAGAATCCATGGAACACCTGGGTGGCTCAGTCAGTTAAAAGTCTGCCTTTGGCTCAAATTATGATCCCCCATCCCCTGCACTGGGCTCCCTGCTCAGTGGGGAGTCTGCTTCTGCTTCTCCCTCTCCCCCTGCTTGTGTTCTGTCAAATAAATAAATCTAAAAAATAATAATAATAATCCTCTCTTTCAAAAAAAAAAAAGAGAAAGAAAAGAGAACCCAGAAATAAATCCATACTATATGGTCAATCTATGACAAAGGAGGCAAGAATATACAATGGGGGAAATGACAGTCTCTCCAATAAATGGTGTTGGGTGGGAAAACTGGACAGTAACATGCAAAAGAATGAAACTGGATCACTTTCTTACACCATACAGAAAAACAAACTCAGAATGGATTAAAGACCTAAATGTAAGATCTGAAACCATAAGATTCCTAAAAGAAAATGTAGGCAGTGAACTCATGGCCATCAGTCTTAGTACTATTTTTATTGGATCAGTCTCTTCAGGCAAGAGAAACAAAAGCAAAAATAAACTATTGGACTACATCAAACTAACAAGCTTTTGCACAGCGAAGGCAATCACGAACACAATGAAAAGGCAACCTACTGTTTGGGGAAGATACTTGCAAATGATACATCCAATATGGAGTTAATATCCAAAATACATAAAGAACTCCTACAACTCAACACCAAACACCCCACAATATCTGATTTAAAATGGACAGAGGACCTGAATAGACATTTTTCCAAAGAATGGACATACAAATGGCCAACAAACACAAGAAAAGAAGCTCAACATCCCTAATCATGGAAATGCAAATCAAAACCACTGTGTAGGAACACCTCACACCTGTCAGAATGGCTATTATCAAAAGGACAAGAGCTAACAAGTATTGGCAAAGATGGGGAGAAAAGGAAACCCTCATGCACTGTTGATGGGAACGTAAATTGGTGCAGCCACTATGGAAAGCAGTATGCAGGTTCCTTAAAAAATTAAAAATAGAAATACCATACAATCAAGTAATTCTACTACTGGGTATTTACTCAAAGAAAAGGAAAACACTAATTTGAAAAGATGCACGCACCTCTGTTTATTGCAGCATTTTTCACAGTAGCCAAGTTTTGGAAGCATCCTAAGCTTCCATTGATAGACAAATGGATAAAAAAGATGTGGTATATATACACAATGGAATATTATGTGGCAATAAAAAATGAAATATTGCTATTTGCAACAACATGGGTAGACCTATAGGATATTATGCTAAGTGAAATAAATTAGACACAGAAAGACGAGTACTGTATGATTTCACTTACAAATGGAACCCGAAAAACAAATGATTAAGCCGGCAAAAAACAGAAGCAGACTAATAAATACAGAGAATAATCCGGTAATTAATTACTAAAGGTGAGGATGGGCAATAGGCAAGATAGGTGAAAGGGAGGAAGGGGGGTGGGGCGCCAGGGTAGCCTGGTTGGTTAAGCGTCTGACTCCTGTTTTTGGCTCAGGTCATGATCTCAGAGTCATGGGATCAAGCCCCATGTCAGGCTCCTTGCTCAGCAGTCTGCTTGAGATTCTCTTTCCCTCCCTCTCCTTCTGCCCCTCACCCCCCCACACACACACACTCTCTCAAATAAATAAATCGTTTTAAAAAGGAGATGTAGAGGTGCAAATTTCCAGTTATAAAGAAGTCACGGGGATGAAAAGGACAGCATCGGGAATATAGTCAATAATGTTATAATAACTTTGTATGGTGACAGATGGCAACCACACTTACTTTGGTGAGCATTTCAGAATGTAAATTGTTGAATCATTATGTTGTACACCTGAAACTAATATAATATTGTAGGTCAACTATCCTTCCATTCAAAAAAAAAGTTAGAGGTCTCACATGGCCTGATTTCAAAACATACTACAAAGCTACACTAATTCAAATAGCATGGTGCTGACATAGGGACAGACATATAGAACAGAAAGTCCAGAAATAAACCCTCATGCATATAGCCAAACAATAGACAAGGGTGCCAGGAATGTTCAGTGAGGAAGTGACTGCACTTCAACAAAGGATGCTGGGAAAACTAGATACAGCCAAAAAGAATGAAGTAGGTATATACCCAGAAGTGGAATTATCGGATCATATAGTAGTTCTATTTTTATCTTACACCATACACAAAAAGTAACGAAAATGGATTAAAGACCTACATGTAAGAACTAAAACTATAAAATTTCTAGGAGAAACAGGGGAAAAGCCTCAGGACATTGGATTTGTCAATGATTAATTGAACACCAAAAGCAGAGGCAAAAAAGAAAAAAATAGACAAATGGAACTACATCAAACTTAAAAATTTCTATGCATCAGTGGGGTCCCTGGCTGGCTCAGTCGGTAGAACATGTGACACTTGATCTCGGCATCATGAATTTGAGCCCCATGTTGGATGTAGAGATTGCTTTAAAAAAAAAAACAAAAAAAACAAAAACCTGTGCAACAAAGGGCACAATCAACAGAATGAAAAGGCAACTTATGGAATGGGAGAAGATATTTGCAAATCATATACCTGATAAAGGGTTAGTATCCAGAATACATAAAGAACTTCAACTCAACAACAACAAAAAACCCAAATAGACCAACTAAAAATGGGGCAAAAGGACTTGAAAGGACATTAATCCAGGGATGATATACAAATGGTCGTCAAAAATATGAAAATATTATTCAACATCACTAATTATTAGAGAAATGCAAATCAAAACCACAATGAGATGTCCCTTTATACCCTTATGGTGGCTACTATAAAAAACATAAATAACAGGTGTTGGCAAAGATGGGAAGAAATTGGAACCTTTGTGCACTGTTGGTGGTAACGTAAGACAGTGCAGCCTCAATGGAAAAAACTATAAATATTCCTCCCCCCAAATTAAAAATAGAACTACTATATGATCCGATAATTCCACTTCTGGGTATATACCCAAGAGAATCGACAGCAGGATCAGTCAATAGAACATGTGACTCTTGATCTCGGGGTTGGGAATTTGAGCCTCATGTTCAATGTAGAGATCACTTAAAAAATAAAATCTTAGGGCAGCCCGGGTGGCTCAGCAGTTTAGCATCAACTTCAGCCCAGGGCATGATCCT
Source organism: Canis lupus baileyi (assembly GCF_048164855.1). NCBI lineage: Eukaryota > Metazoa > Chordata > Mammalia > Carnivora > Canidae > Canis > Canis lupus. The sequence goes on from NC_132844.1 coordinate 6,569,962, forward strand.
GGAGACCTGGGATCAAATCCCACATCGGGCTCCCTGTGAGGAGCCTGCTTCTCCCTCTGCCTGGGTCTCTGCCTCTCTCTGTCTCACTCTCTCTCTGTCATGAATGAATAAATAAAATCTTTTTTAAAATAAAATCTTAGGGCACCTGGGTGGCTCAGTGGTGGAGCATCTGCTTGCGGCCCAAGGCATGATCCCAGGGTCCTGGGATAGAGTCTTGCATCAGGCTCCCCATGAGGAGCCTGCTTCTCCCTCTGCCTGTGTCTCTGCGTCTCTCATGAATAAATAAATAAAATCTTAAAAAAATAAATCTTAAAAAAGGAGGGGGAACAGATGGCTCCAATAGCTTGCATGAGTCCAACGGTGAGCAGTCTACATGAAGGAGGACAGCTATAGTGGTAGTCTATCATGAGTTATTATATTAGTTATAAACACTAAGGGGGCTGTTTCAGGAGGGGGAAATAATCTATTTCACTGAAAGTAGAATATATAGCCTGCTACGGATAAGAACATTTTTTAAATGTTTAAAAAGACTTACATCCTTAAATGGTTTTGAGAGATTAGCCTATCAGACTACCCAATAAGGTGTGTCCCTAAGGGATTTTGCTGAGCCCTCACCAGAGACAAGCTTCAGACTAGAAGAGCCCTAGGAAAGTCTATTTGTTCCTGGAAATTTGGGTATTTTCTAATGGTCTTGGACAGCCCATCCAGTCTGGGGTACCTGCCCTCTTCCCAGTAGTCTTGGCATTTTCTAGGCTGATGTGCCATTAATAACAGCTTTTCTTCAAGCAAAGTAGTACACCTACTTTTATTTCCAAATCTTCATTTGGCTAATATAAAATAATGCAAATCTCAATTTCTTTGGTTTTTATCATCCAAAGGTCAATTTTACCCTGCAAAGAATGGCAAACTCAGAAACTAATTACTGTCATAAAGTTATAATTTACTAAGCACCTACTAACCACATCAGACACTGTGCTAGGCAATGTGCCCATTTAATGTTGTTGTTTTTTTCTAACTGATCTATAGTAAGATATTCCCATTTTACAGTTGAAGCTGAAGAAATTCAGTTGCTTGCCCAGGGCCGAAGCAGAAGATAGCGAGGATTCAAACTGAGATCATCCCTTTCTTGGGCAATATATCACCTCCCTAGTGACTGAAAGTTACAATTAGAAGGACTGTCTGGTCTAGTCATTTTATTACAAATGAGAAGAAAGAGGTAAAATACTCCCTCTTCCATCTATTTTACTTATTTAATAAAGAGTAGATCACCCAAAGTAGTCTTCTCTTCTAAATGTCTCTGCTTACTCTTGCTCTCAATAGGAGAGCCAGAAAAATACTAGCGCCTAACCAGGAAATTATTATTAGAGGATGTAAGAATTAGTATAGACGATCATGCAGCAATGCGTCCCTCAGTGTTGACCACCGTTCTTCCTATATACAGAGACCTAAGTTCTTCATTGCACACTTCATATAACTACTGAACTGACAAATACTTAAAAACTCCAGAATTGTCAAATCAGGGTTTTAAGATTAGAACTGAAACATTTAATGGAGAATAGAAGAAAAAGTCATTTACTTAGAAAAACCAGGGATATATTATCATCTTACATTTCTTGTAGCAGAAAGAACATTTATATTCATTTTTCCATAATACCTAATGAGAAAAAAATGCTTATTTCTTTTAAAATACTTAGACTACACACTAAAATCAGGATCTGAAAAACTTGCAATACTTGTCAATGCTGAAAAACGTGCGTTGGTGTTTTTTACCACTTTTTTAAGAATGAAGGAGACCCAACTTCCTGTTTCTGTTGTTAATCTGCATCGTATTAGAAAGAAGGAAGAGATAGGGGTTCCAGGAAGGTGTGATGACTCTGAATTCGGTTTAGAAGCTGCTGTGCCACAGGTTTGAATTCTGTTTCCCAGTGGAGTTTGTGATAGTTTTTTAGGTCTTGGTCAAAACTGCCATCCAGTGCTAGTTCTTCATCTGCATTGGAAAAATTAAAATTACAGCAATTATTTGGAAATGTGATCCTCCTGGATAAAGTTTAATTTTTGTTGGCACAAGTTAAACTCATCCTGGCCCATCTCTAATTCCAGACACAGATATGATTTGGGGGTTAAAATGTTTTGCTTTGTTTTTTTTATAGTAGTTCTTTACTCTCTTTGGTGCTTTATATTTTAAAATAAGTATAGTTTAGTCTCTTAATAAAAAGGACAATAATCTTCTTGAAAGAAGAGATAAAATCCTAGACTGAACTGAGCTCTTATTTCAACTCATCCCTAAGTGTTTATGTGTTAAGTCCACAACCGTAAGTCAGATCACAATTTCTCAGAAAAAGCAAAATATTAAGAGTTACTTCCTTATCTGTGCATTAGAAAAATTAATGAACTTTAGTGACTGACAGATATAAAAGGAGGCAGGAAATCTTTTGGGAAAGTAACACAGTTGAATTGGACACTGTAAACTTGACCTGAAAATCAATTTTGCTGGCTTCAAAGTAGCCCCAATGAGCCGCTTGGAAAAGGCAATCCCGCATGTCTTGCCAATAACAGTGATTAGTAGGAGACTTTGAGAGTCCCAGGGAGTATTAGGATCCCGAGTGACTCTAGGTATAATGCAAAAAGCACTGGTAAAAAAATGTTTAAAGAGCAAAATTACAACCTTAACTTGCTTCTCACTCCAAGGGCACCCTGAGTTCTGTAAACACCTTAAGAGTATCCAACCCAAGCAGGTAGCTAAATGGCCACGAAGGTTTCCGTGCCAACCTGCCACAGCGTTTTTCCTTGTTTATATTGGGCCTCACACTCCATGTGAAGGACTTTAGGAAAATGCACTGGCCGGCCAGTCAGAAGACCGGCTCTGTCCCTTCCCGGGTCTGTGGCTGAGGCCAATTGTGTAAGTGGTAACCACTAAGCCCCAAAATGACCACAAAATATTGCTGCTTACAAAACTGGCAGGCTTTTTTCACGGGGCCAATTAAAATCCTGTTACCAAATGCTTCATTACTGTTTACATCAAATTTTCTACCCTGAATACTTTCACAGACCCTGTGTACTTTGGCACTCCTGGTGTTAGTGTCAGCACTCGGAGTAAGATAAGGGAGCCTGGAATCCCAGGTTGTGCCTTCCCCGCCTCTCCTCCAACCGAGAGGGCAGCTATGCAGCTCTGAGATAAGTTCTGGACAGACACAAACACTTCAGCCAGGCGCTCCACGCAGGCCCGCAACCAAAGCCGGCTCTCCCCACCCAGGAGCTAAGCGGGGCCTGGAGAGGAGAATGCAGATGGCATTTGGGGTCTTCAAAGCCCTTCCCATCGGGCTACTTCCTGACAAGAGGAGCCTGAGGGACCCAGCACTTTCAGATTTCTCCATCACCTTCCTGCCCAGTCTTGTCAGGTTTTCTGAGTACAAACTTCTGTGAGATAATGAATTCTCTTATTTTATGCCCTTCTTTCCCAAGAGGCTTAAGGCTGACAGCTGCCCAGGCACTCAGCAGTTCCTTTCTCTGCCCAGGGCTTTGGTTGGATTTAGTAGGTTTAGCAGATTCCTTCTTGGGTGTCTTGGGGCTTTATTTTCAATCGAAGGTCAAGACCATGTTATTTTTCTGGGGGTTTGGCCTCTGATTAGTTAATCCACGCTTGGACCCTATTAATCTGTAAATCAGGTTAGGAAAGATAACAAAAGAAAAGCAGCCTGAAGTTTGAAAGTAAACACAGCAAATACCTAAGAAAGTGCCCTGGCACACTCAGGATTGCATTTTGGAACTTGTACTGCAAAGAGTGGAAGAGGTGAATTCAAGAACAATTCAGATCTGTGATTTTCAAACTCAGGACCATGTACTCTACAAAAGTACATATGTCATGACTGTACACTGTGATTTACAAACTTAGGTACAAAAAATAATGGTTTTCCAATAGTTAGCTCCACTACGTGTGATATATTCTGATATTTTCCTTCTTTGCTACCTCATTTTTTAAAGATGCTGGACACAGTGTGAAGAGCACGGATTTAGGTAACCAGTCACTCTTTTAGGCTTTCTTCGTGCACAGCACACTTCTGATACTAGAACTTAAGGCAAGGTATTAGAAGGGGTAAAGGACTCAAAACAATAAACTTCTCAATGATCATTATATCACAATCTCTATTATAGTTGAAGTATCCCACGGCATCAATCAAAGCTTCTCCCACTCACTGCACTATCTTGCAGCTTGCTGCTCAGTACCAGGCAGCTATTGAGGGTTTAATTATTGTCCTATTGAAAGGAACAGTCCTTACGGTCCATATTGTTTGGTGTGGGCTTGTTAATGCGATTTTTTTTTTTAGAAAAAAAAAAAATTCTTTTTCTACGCGCAATGGGGGGCTCGAACTCACAACCTCGAGATCAAGAGTTGGATGCTCTGCCGACTGAGCCAGCCAGGAGCCCCTTTCATGTGATCCTCTAACGTAAACATCGGGGCCCCACTCTACCCGTTGTCTCGTAATCTAGGAGCTAAATTGCACATACCTTAAAATGAACAAAAAAATAACCTGTGTACTTGACAGTCACAGTAATATGCTGCATGCCCAGATCACCAGTCGCCAGCTCCCTGAGAGCGGCGCGGGGTAGGCTCGTGTGCCAGAGTACACCACTCCAGAACTTCAAGATAAACACACTGCTAATGAGTTTATAAGAAGTCACTGCAATCCATCAGAACGTTTTAGGCAACACACTTTTTAAGCCACTTTCCAAAAAGAATGTCAACATCCCAACGCCCAAACGTGTTGAGGACCATTCGTTTCTCCTTTTTCTCCCCCCACCTCAGCCACCCATCAAGGAAAAAGTCAAATAACTTATATTTCTATATTGACTGCCTTGACCTTATTTCTAAAAACAGTGCTCACCCTGCAGTAGGGGGCCTTGGGACTTAACAGCTCATCCTGTTTTCAAAATGGCCTGCTTTTTAGCTATCTTCGTGAAAGAAGCGAAATTCGAGCACATTCTCCGGCACATGTCCATATGACTTGCTGCTGCCCAACTGGTCAGACACAGCCACAACCCTGTCAGATTTAAGGGTCCGACTGAGGCTTAGGGCCTGGAGGGAGAAACCAGGAGAGAGCTCAGTCCTTAGGCTTTGTAAGGAGGGCCTAGTGATCACGGGAGAAAGCCTTGACACACCGTGTGGGCTACTTGGCTCTCTGATTGGCGGGGTTCAGTTTTGGTCTCCACACCACCGTCCCCTTCCACCGGTTGGGCTGGGATTTAGACAGTGAGCCCGTCCACAGGCATCTACCAAGGACCTGCTTCACGTGAGGCAACATCCCTTCCCTAAAGTGGCTCAACTGGAGTGGGGAAACGAGATGAGAGTTACAAAACAGTAACACAGGAGAAATTCCCCAGTTCGTGGGGACTATTTGAGAAGTATGGGATTCCAAAGACTAGAACACGGGCTTGGACAGGTAAGCAAGACAGGGCTGTCGGACAGACAGGTAAGGGGTATGGCAAGTGCCAAGGCCCAGAGGTTAGGGAAGCACAAGAAGGCTGCCCTGGTTCTAAGGAAGGAGGGGGGGGGCAAGCACTAGGGCTACTAGAGTGAGGTGCCTGCAGGTCCCGCACCTGCTGTGGAGCTGGCCTGTGCCCACACCCGCTTCGAAGGGACCCCTGGGACACATGGCCCCACCATTATGTTATTTATGGTTGACTGTCCTAGACCTAAGTGCCAATGGAAGCCTCGGATAGCCTGTGGGGAGGCTGCTCTGAACACCCTACAGCCCTGGGGGGTAATGTACGGACCAATCACACCTCTTCTCCAGATGGGGGGACAAACAGAAAGCAGAGGAGACACAGGCTGAGGGCAGCGGGCAGCAGCCTTGAGGTAGCTGAAGCCCGGGCCCAGCAAGCAGGAGCCTACAGGGACCTTTTGCAGAAGAGCCGAGAGCAGAGCTGCAGGCGCAGCAGATGATGGCCGGCTACTGGAGGGGTCTCTCAGGGGACTGGTTTCATCCGGAACGACCTCCCAGGCCCTGAGTGCCTCTCCAGCAGGCAATGGGCTTACTTCCCGGCTTCCTTCTCATCTGTGCACCCTTAACCTCAAAGCCCTTCACGGACCAGGGGAGGCATTCTGGAGCCTTCTGCATAGCAAACTCACCTGCGGAGCTTTGAAAACAAGGCAGATAATTGCACTCCGCCCCCCCCCCCCCCCCCGAGTTCCTAAATCAGAGTTTCTGGGGATGGGGTCAGGACAAAGGCGTGTGTGTTTGTAATTAAGTTCTACACCTGATGCCAATGGTCCACCACACCTGAGAGCTGAATTAGGTAAGTTGAGCTCGGACTCCTGCTCCTGGCGACCTGAGAGAGCCTGGCGTTCCCAGAGCAGGCTGTGAACCTGAGGCTTTAAAATCATGTTCGTCTTTTCTTTTCTTACTCCTACACACACAATATTACTTTTACCTGGGAAAAGCAAATTTCACATCAACTTAGCAATCCTGAGTCTTAGATAACTTCTGGCTCTGAGTTCCTGTTTAATAACGTTGTTACAACACTTAGAATTTACAAAGCACTTTCACAGCCATGTTTTGGGGACTTGCTGTGTGTCCCACGTTCTAGCAGAGTCTCTGTACATGTCTCCTCCTTTCTCATTCTACTAACTTTGCAAAGTGGCCATCAATTGTCCCTAGCTTAGAGATGAGAAAATATAAATTTAGGGAAGTTAAGCCAAACATTAAGAACTTAGAAATGATAAAACACAAGGTCTTAAACCCAGAACTGTCTGGCTATGGCCCTCTGGTCTTTTCATGATGGGCTCAGAGGCCTATTTGATCCTCACTACTCCCTAAAGCAAGGCAAGGATTACTATGTGCCCATTGTACAGATGAAAAGACAGATCCTGAAATTCTCTTGTCGAATCATCCCGTACGAGAACACCAGGATTTGAATCCATGGCTTCTGAGTCATACTGAGCGTTTCCACATGGCCTTGCTGATCCCACACAGTGGCTGGGCAATGGCAGGGACATTGCCTCCATTTGGGAACGGATTATTGAAAAGATTCATTTACTTACTGAAATCATTGTTTTTAGACCTAACCCAGGATTAAAAACATTCTCCTAAAAAAAACTTTAAGAAACGATCTTTCCTTTGGTTTGTGTCAGTGGTTTCCTACCTTTCAAGGGCCTGAACCCCACTGTAATGTCAAAATACTTTCACAGATGCTCCACATTATAATGAATATAGCTGCTAATTAAAATGTATAGATCCAGAGGTGCCTGGATGACTCAGTCGGTTAAGCTTCGGACTCTTGATTTCAGCTCAGGCCATGGTCTTAGGGTCATGAAATCAAGCCTCGCGTGGGCCTCCATGCTCAGAGGGTAGTCTGCTTAAGATTTTCTCTTCCTCTCCCCCTCCTTATCTCCAGTGTGCACTCTCTCTCTCTCTCTAAAAATAAGTAAGTCTTTAAAAATAAATAAAATGTATAGATCCATTAAAAGCATCACTTAATTCAGAGTAGCTTTTAGCCATATTTTCTCAATTACAACATCTATATTTTTAAACAGCAATAATTTATGCTGAAATCTTGTATTTAGGCAGTCTATAAAAAAAATGCAAAAGAAAAAAAAAGCCACAGAAATCATGACAGTATCCAGGGAGTTAAAATTCCTTGTGTCCCCACTGTAAATAACATGCAGCCTCTTCCAGATATTTCCAAATTTACACAGCTATTCAAACACATGCCAATCTTTATTCATGCAGGTCATAGGAACAAAGTAATTTCTCTTGCTCTGATAAAACTCTCAGACTTACAGGAGTCTTACCTAAAAATGATGGCAGCAGGACTAATAGGGTGTTGGTGTCTTCATCTCCAAAACATGATGAAGCATTGGTGATATTTTCACTGAAGTTCCATAAAGTCTTGCAGACCAAGCAGGCCAGCTGCCAATCGGTAGGACCAAAATGTCGTAAACAATTCACCAACCTGAGTTTTAAAAAATGTCAAATTGAGACGTTATTAGACCAGAATCTCCTTGATATTTATATTTTTAGCATAATGAGGATTATCCTTCTGTATCGTGTGGTATGTATTATGTGGAATTCAGTGATTAGCTTTAAAAATTTCACATCTACAAAGTAGCAATCACCCACTCCTGAGTTATTTTAAGAGTCCCGTGGAAACTAAATTCCCTCTTTAGCTATAGTTTGGTGGTTCCAAACGTTGAAATACTTCCACCCTGGAAGAACATCCACAGGGGCCCAAGGCCCCCGGGAAACTATGAGAGAGTCAGGGCTCCACGCTTTGACACTTACTTTTTAATGCCACCTCCTTCTTTTAGGATGACACGCTTGTCTTTATCCACAGTGAGATTTAGGAGAACGCCACAGGCAGAAAAGCAAATATCCTGATGCTTAGCATCCAGCAGCGCAATCATGAACTTGTGTACTGGGAGGGTAGAAAACAAATGCTGACCAATTAAGCTCAGGGTTCCCAGCTGTACCCTTTTTTTACAAATGGCAAAGGGGGCGATGATGGGGAGTGGCTCTCAAAACTGAAAACTCTGCTAAGGGACTTAATCCATTCTTCCTTAGGCTTTAGCCATGCCCAGCTGTGGGTTGGCCAACATCCACTGCGTCTAGAACCTGCTCCCATGCCCCAGGTCCTTGTCCCCAAATAGTGCTGTATCTGACCCAGGTAGCAGCTCCCTCTCCAGGGCCGTGATACAGTCCCTTCTGGTAGAAAAGGGAAAAAAAAAATCTTGGGTTCAACCACACAGGTGACATTCATCTCTAACATCTGATTCTTCCCAATGGCCCCTTCTCCAGCTATTTTCTTTAAATACACAACCCCAAGGGAGGAGAGTAAAGTCCGATTGAGATCTTCTCTAAAGCCTTCCAGGGTTTGTGAGGGAAGACTTGCTAAAGTGGCTGGCAGCCGGCCTGCAGCAAGGCAGGACTTCCAGGGTAGAGGGCTGCTCAGGTCACGACAGGCCCACCTTTGGGAACCACTTTGCATTATTCCTGGGAAATAGAACTCTGTCCTATTTTCTTTTTCTTTTTTTTTTTTTTTAAGATTTTATTTATTTATTCATTCATGAGAGATACAGAGAGAGAGAAACAGAGACACAGGCAGAGGGAGAAGCAGGCTCCATGCAGGGAGCCTGATGTGGGACTGGATCCCAGGTCTCCAGGGTCACACCCTGGGCCGAAGGCAGGTGCTAAACCGCTGAGCCACCCAGGGATCCCCTCTGTCCTGTTTTCTTAATGCCCCCAACAAGGGCCGGGCCAGGGGTTGGAGGAGGTTTGGGTAAAGTGTGTGCTCTATCTCCTCCTGTTCTCCCCACACCTGACAGGTGGCCATTCTGCTCTGGCTTTGGCCCAATTGATGGGTCAGACACATATACGTTGTGTTTAAGAGTCTAAAAAGGGGGGTGCCTGGGTGGCTCAGTCGGTTAAATGTCTGTCTTCGGCTCAGATCCCGGGGGTCCTGGGCTTTGCAAAGCTCAAGTCATGATCCTGGGGTGGGGGATGGGGGGCAAGCAAGCAGTGGTCCAGGGATCAAGTCCTGCATCAGGCTCCCTGCTCAGTGGGGAGTCTGCTTCTCTCTCTCTCTCAGTCTCTCTCTCTCTCTCTCTCTGCCCTCCCCTAACTCATGCTCTCTCTCTCTTACCCTTTCTCAAATAAATAAATATTCTTTTTAAAAAAAAAAAAAGGAGGAAGGGAAAGAGTACACTGGGGAGTGAGATGATGAGTGGCAGTTTACTGTGGCTGCTTTTTTTTCCCCCTAATATCTGTATTATCTAAATTTGCCATCATGAATAATTAGGAATTTTTAGTTATTCTTACATGAAATATTTGAGACATATAGAGGATGGTTATCTTGGGTACCTGCCACCCAGTTTAAAATAAAACGTTACAGATCCAATTTGATACCTTTGAACACCGTTTCCCCTCCAAAGGTGACTTCCGCCTTATTATTTCCAGATGCCATTTGTGCCTTCTACCATTACTAGGTAAGTACATTACATAAACAATACTCACGATTGTTGTGTATTTTCTAAAACCTATTTAACGGCATTATTCCTTATGTCCCTTCCTATCAATAGCTTTTTCGCTCCTGTATTACATTTTTGAGGCTGATTCATGTTGATCCATGAACCTCTAGTTCATTTCTTTTAATTGATGTAAAACTTTATTTTTAAGTAGACTCCATGCCCAGTGTGGAGCCCAGTGTGGGGCTTGAACTCTCGACCCTGAGATCAAGACCTGAGCTGAGATGGAGTTTGACGCTTAACCGACTGAGTCACCCGGGAGCCCCAAGATAGAACTTTTGGTTGCATGAATATGTCATTACGTATTTACACTTAGGCTTTTTCTATTTTTCGTTATCATGAACAGTACTGTTATGGACATTCGAGTGCATGAGGAAAGATGTCTCTTGAGTCCATTCTCAGGGACAGTAACGATGACTATAGTTACTTGTTTCCCTTAAAGACACACACACACACACACACACACACACACACACACACCCCATCTCAGAACTCTGAAGACCAGGCACGAGGGAAAGGACGCTGAGAACACCGCCCAGAGCTCTCCTGGCATACTGAGCTGAGAGCCTGAAGCATGGATGGAACAGAATGTAAAGCACTACCCGTCCCCGGAGCAGAAACAAGTATCACATTGTCATGACCCAAGCTCTAAAGCTGCTTAGCTGTTTATTGGCAAGAAGAACATGTTTATGAACATTAAGTATCATTAACTCACCATTTTTCTGCACAATGAAATTGCAGATGTCACGGTCCTGGGAGAGATTTCCAAAAACACGCACGGCCTCTAGGATTCCATCCATGTTATTACTCACAAGAAGTTTTATGAGCACTGGGTTTGGGGACCGGAGGGGGGGAAAAATCAGTGAGTTTAACTTTTAAAAGGCCATTAGACACCAGCATCATACTAAATACCAATAACTCAACATTTTTGAAGGATATTAAAATACAAACTATAAGGGACTTTAGCAAGAACTAAGACCCTAACTTTTCCCCATATTCTGATTTCTTAGAATCAAATCAGGCTCTTTGATATTTGTACAAGAAACCAGAGAGATGAATGGCACCAGTAGTTAATAAAGTCAGAATCTTACATATTCATCTACCCGAACCCAATGCTGAACCTTACATTCAGCAATATATAGCTTTTTGTCTTGAATTATGGAATTCTTCACTTGGTAGTAAGATAAGTTGTTGATTGTGGCCGTAGTATTGATCACCAGCTCCTCACAATCCTCAATTGACTTGTATTCTGAAAGACAGTAAGGAAAAGGGTATCGGAGCCTCACTGCAGTGGCAGAAACATGACCTCCTGACCGCCCCCCAAAGCAGTGCCAGGGTCAAGCCCATGTCCCAGACCAGGTCTGTGCAAGGGCTTTGTTGGCTTTGTTTCCCAGGACTCCTCCTGCAGGGAAATGCACCAGACACAGGGAACCACTCCTGACCAAGTTCTAGAACACTCTAAAGCTCAGTCCCTCCAGTCAGGGGGTCTGGAAAAATTAGGCTGATCCAGGCCCTGTGATTACAGTCAAGTGAAGGTGCCCCACGCCAGCGAGCTGAGCGGTCTCTCATCCCCACGGGTTCGAGTGTTTTCTGAGCTGTCCTGGGGCCTCTACGCTGTGAGTCTGTTCCCCACGTCTCCACCTCTGAACAGAATGCCCCTTAGGGCATAATCTGTCTATAACTCCTATCAGTGCTGCCCTCCAAACACACAGAATCTGATCCCTTCTCGCCCCCTCTACACCACCTCGCTCCGCCCTCACCTGAACTGGCTTCTTGTCTCCCACCTTCCTCTCTGAGTCTACCCCTAACACGGTGACCCTTCAGTAGTAAGTCAGCTAACATCACTTGTCTCCCTTGGGCCTCAGGCCCTACCTGGGCAGCCCCAGTTCTTTTTTGGGGGAGTACAGGGAAGGGGGATGGGTGGAGAGGAAGAGAGAGAAAGAGAATCTTGAGCAGGCTCCATGCCCAGTGTGGAGCCCGACATGGGGTGCGATCTCACGACCCTGACTGAGACCATGACCTGAGCCAAAATCAAGAATCAGATGCTTAACCGACTGAGCCCCCCAGGGGCCCCTGGGCAGCCCCAGTTCTGACGTCTCAGGCCACCTGGGGTTCTATCCCCCAGGTCACCAGTGCCAACTACATTGGTCTTCTTGTTTTTTTTTTTTGTTTTTTTTTTTTTTGACATATCAGCATGATCCTGCCTGAACCCTTTGCACTGCTCTTCCCTCTGTCTAGAATACCCTCTGTTTCGAGGTGTCCAATTGGTTCGTTCTTCACGTCTTTCAGATTGTTGCTGAGATGTCACTTTATTGAACATAGTTTCCTTAACCTCCCAATATAGACTAGCATCCATTACTCCCTTTCCCCTACCCTACTTTTTATCTGCTCCAGGGCCCATGTAATCACCTGGCCTGTGGTGTGTTTAATGTTTGTCTTCTAGTCCTAAAATGTACGCTCTACAAGACTGGGGATTTGTCTATTTGATTTATTGTTGCATTCCCAGCAGCTAGAACAGAGTCTGGCACATAGGGGTGCTCGGTAAATAGTTGCTGGATGCAACAAGTAGGGAAGGACTCTTAGCACATGAGACCCTTAGGAATTCTGTTTCCCGCCTTCAGCCTCCAGACTCATCTCCTGGCAGATGCAGAAATGCCAGTTAAGAGCCCTAGTTCCTTCTGCCTCCAGACTGATGACACTGGACCTTGGACAGTGTTTGGAAATCTGTTTTTTAATCTTGCTTTGGTAGGAGGATTTGTCCGGGGGTGGGGAGAGGGTACCTCTTATGTATCACCACTTTCTGTGGGACCTACGTTTGGCCAGAAGGAATAGTGTGCAGCGCCTAGGGCAAGAGGGTAGGTACCCACAGCTACCAGGCCTCTATCACAACAGCACCAAGCACTTTGTGTGCACTTAGCCCCACAAAAGTAAATGATTAATAATGCTTTAAATGCACTTACCAGCATTTGAACCCACAAATCATTAATACTCTAAGGGTGCAGCTGTCTCAACTCAGGCCACCATAACAAAATACCACAGATGTGGGGCTTAAATTACAGGAATGTATTTTCTCACAGTTCTGGAGGTTGGAAGTCTGGCATCAGGATGGTGAGGACCCCTCCTGGCTTGCGGATGGCCTCCTTGCTGTATCCTCACATGGTGGAGAGAAAGCAAGAGCAAGCTCTCTGGCGTCTCTTCTTATAAGGACACTAATCCCACCACGAGCCCCTCCCTTCATGACCTGGTCTACACCTCATTATCTCCCAAAGGCTCCGTCTCCAAATACCATCACACTGAGGCTTAGGGCTTCAACATAGGAAGCTGGGGAGTGGCGGATGCGATTCAGTCCATATCAACCTCCTAAAATGCCATCTTATATGAGACCATTGAGGCTGAGAGGAGTTAAATCCCTTGCCTGACTTCAAAGAACACACATCTGAATCTGGGAGTATCTGACTCAACCATCTGTTCTTGCCCTTGCATCTTCCTTTGTGCCCATCAGAGCTGCCTGGAGCAATGCTTTGCTGCCAGTGGGCATGAGAGAATCACTTAGCCCTCTGTAGCTGGCTCATGGTTGTAAGAAAGTCTAGAATTTGGAGCTTGCCACTCAGGCAGCCAGTCTCTAAATCTGGGAGCTTGCAGAAAGGGCTAGTCCTTCTTAGAAAGAGTTTTTTTTTTTTTTTTAAATTAAATTTTAAAAGACCCTCTGCAGTGAGACTGGCCTCCAGAGACAAGTCCTGGGGTTCCAACTCCTCGGGCCTCACGTCCTGTGTACACCTTGCTGCGGGCACTTGTCACCACCCTCTTGTCTGCGCGCCTGCCCTGCCTCCGCCACATACTCTGAGCTCCTTGAAAGCAGATACTATGTGTTCTTAAACCTTGTTAGGCACCAAATGTTTGTGTTCTTCTCCAAATTCATATGTAGAAGCCCCAGGGTGAAGTCACCCCCAGTGTGAGTGAATCTGGAGCTAATGAAGGGTTAAATGAGTCATCAGGACGGGCCCTCACCCAATAGGCTGCTGCCCTTCTAAGAGGAGGAAGGTAGCATCTACAAGCCAGAAAGAGCATCCTGGCCAGACGCCAACCCTGCTGGCACCCTGACCTTGGGATTCCAGCCTCCAGAACCGTGAGAAGACAGATTTCGGGGATTGAAGCCACCCTGTCTGCTGTAGTTTGTTATACGGGAGCCTGAGCAGCCTCAGATAAACCCCCTGAAGCCTAGGACTCGTTGTGCACTGAGGACTCAGTAATGGATCTTAATGAAGAGCAGGGGGCGAAGTTCAAAGGTCACCCCCAAACCTCATTTTCATCAGGTATTAATGTTTCTTCTACCACGAGAAGATCTTTCGGATCCTGGTAACCAGTAGCTAAGTTGATCACTCTGTGTGGGAGTTAATTTCCCTGCTCCCTGGTGGGTGGAGGTGCCTGCGGGAAGTGATGAGGCCTAAAAAGTGGAAGGGGGTGTCAGGGACTGAATTATGCACCCCCCCTTCATATGGTGAAGCCCTAATGTAACTGTATTTGGAACTACAGCTTTTAAGGGCTAATGAGGATGAAATGAGGTCATAAGGGTGGAGTCTTATCCAATAGGGCTGCTGGCCTTAGAGAAGAGGAAGAGAGAGAGAGAGAGAGAGAGAGAGCATGTGCTGTCCGAGTGCACACGCCAGCAGAGACTGCGTGAGGCCATGGTGAGAAGGAAGCCATCCTCAAGCCAGGAAGACAGACTTCTCCAGAACCCAGCCATGACGTCATCCGGATCTCAGACTTCCAGTCTCCGGATTGTGATGAAATAAATCTGTTGTTGAAGTCACCCAGGCTACACTGTTTCGCTGTGGCAACCCCAGCCGACTGAGACAGGTGTTGGCACCACGGAGTGGGCTGCTGCTCTAACAAACCCTAAAAGTGTGACAGTGGCTTTGGAACTGGGGGGTGCAGGTGGCGGAGGCTGGAGGAGTCTTGAGGTGAATGCTAGAAATAAGAAATCTTAAAGGCAGTTGTGGTGAGGGCTCTGAAAGAAAAGAGGAGAGAGCGAGAGAGAGAGAGAGAGAGAGCGCTTGAGCTTCCACCTTCTTAGGGAAAAGAGCATGCAGGTACAAACAGGGACATAAAGGCCATTCTGGTGAGACCTCAGAGGGAAATAAGGAAGAGGTTCCTGGAGACTGCAGGAAAGTTGTTAACGTGGCAAAGAACTGGGCTGAACTATGTTTGCATTCTGGTGTTTTTGCGAAAGGTAGAGCTAGCAAGCAGCGATGTTGGATATTTAGCTGAGATTTCTAAGCAAAAGTGTTTACGGAGCGACTTGGCTTCTCCTGACATTATAGTAAAATGTGAGGAGAGAGAGATGAATGTGAAGAAAGAATTGTTGAGCAAAAGGAACTAGAACTTGAAGATCTGGAAAATTCTCGGCCTATCCCTAAGGCAAAAAGTGAGAAAGCATGTGCTAGAGAGAACCAAGCGCGCATTTGGAATATCATTTGATATAGGGCTTCTGGGCTTATGTGAGCAGAAACACTGCCAGTTTGAACCGAAAGGCTCGGAGATGGGGCAAAATGAAGGGAGGCCATCCTCAGATGTGACAGGACTGGAGGAGAGAGCTCTTTGGCTGTGAGTGTGCAATATCCTTCAAGAGCAGTGGAAATGACCCCAAAGGTGAGTGAGAGATCCAGGGCCACTGCCTCGGTTTCAACAGGCCAGATGCCTTCTACCCCAAAGCCCCGAGGACGGGCCCGGCCTGCAGAGCAGGACCTGGAGGCAGGACCTCCACCCCAATGGGTCTGGAAGGCAAAGCACTGAACCAAAGAGGATTATTTTCAAGTCTTAAAATATGATGGAATTCGCCTTGCCTGGGAACTGCCACCTTTTTCTTTTCCCCTATTCCTCCCTTTGGAATGGGAATGTCAATCCTACGCCTGCCCCACAGCTGTATTTCGGAAGCATAACAAGTCCGGTTCCACAGGTTCACAGGAGAGGAATTCTTGAGTCTCACAATATCTGATTTAGGTATTTACATGGGATGTTGGTCCTTAGACTTCAGGGTTAAAACCTTTGGAGCTCCTGAGATGGAAGCAATGAGTTTTCCATGTGAGAAGGACATGAACTGAGGGGGCGGGTGCGGGGCAGGATACAGTACAATGGACTGAACTGTGTCTCCTGCCCTGAATTCATACATGGAAGCCCTAACCTTCAATGCAATTGTATTTGGAGACGGGGATTTAAGAGGTAAAGTCAGATGAGATCATAAGGGTGGAGTCCTTATCCCATAGGACTGGTGGCCTTAGAAGAAGAGGAAGAGAGATCATTCTGTCTCCCTGAGGGTTCACTTGGAGGAACCACCATGTGAAGACCCGGTGAGAAGGCCACTGTCTGCAAGGCAAGGGGAGAGCTTCATCCCAGACCCCTCCCTGGCCGGCACCCCAAGAACCACGAGAAGAAACACATTTCTGTGGTAAGCCACCCAGTCTGTGGTGGTTTGTTATGGAAGAGTGCCATGGCTAAGTGGCTAATAATGGGGGGAAAGGGGACCTGGATAACTGCGGGCCATAATACAGATAATGTAAAAACCTGAAAAAGAAAAAGATAACACTCTAGTCGTGTGGACAAGTATAGGAAAAATGAAGGATTTCAAATGCTTTATCCTTAGCTTGGCCAATTTTCAGTAATCTGATTGGTACACTTAAAAAAAAAATTGTGGGTCGCCTGGGTGGCTCAGCCTTAAGCATCTGCCTTAGACTCACATCAGGATCCCGGAGTCCTGGGATCCAGTCCCACGTCAGCTGCTCCTTGCTCCTTGCTCAGTCAGGAGCCTGTTTTTCCCTCTCCCTCTGTCCCTCCCCTGCTCATGTTCTCTCTGTCTCTCTCTCTCTCTGTCAAATAAATAAATAAAATCTTTAAAAAAAAAAAAGTAAAAAAAAAAAAGGGTTTATTTTAATTGTGACAAAATTCACCCTTTTCAAGGCATACACTTCAGTGGGTTTTAGTAATTTTTTTCTTTTTCTCTTTTCTTTTCTTTTCATATATATATATGAAAGGTGCTTGAACTCACGACCCTGAGATCATGACCTGAGCTGAAATCAAGATCAGAGGCTGAACCCACTGAGCCACCCAGAAGCCCCATATATTTGCATTTTATAAGGAGATAATTCCTTAGCTGCTCTGCAAAAGGCTATATATATATATTATATACATATATTTTTTAATCTGGACTGCTTTTGAGGCAGTTTTGAGCAGAGGAAGAATTTTTCTTCCTGAAACGGAAGGCTCCTCCAAGGCGGCTGTGCTGCCAGGACGGGGGGCAGTGGGGTGGCCACAGGGCCTTGTCACATGCCGGGGGTGCCGTACCGAGCGTGGCGAGCAACAGGCCCACGGCGAGCGGGTCGGCGGCCAGCGCGGGGCCCACGGCCGGGTGGATGGCCAGGTTGGCGAGCACGCGGGTCAGCTTGATGAGCACGTCCTGGGCCTGGGCCCGCCCGGCTCCCGCCGCCGGCTTCTCGGCGCCCAGGTCCAGTCGGTGGAACGTGCCGAACAGCGACAGCAAGGCTGGGATGCTCCCTTTCTCTTTGCAGAACTGCTCCCGAGCCTGGTTGTTCTTCGCCGTCAGGTTGCCAAGGATGAAGACGATCCGCACCACCAGATCCTGCAGGGAAGGGGGAGCCGGTTAGAGGGCCGAGGAGCTGGGGCCAGTTGCTGGAAGGAGTACAGCGTGTTCATTTATTCACGGTGTGATTACTAGAAGAGGGGGGCACATCTGGCGCCCACGAACTTGTCTAGAGTTTGAGTCTCAAGATCGGTGCAAATTGATGGAGGAGATTAACAAGCACTTGGAGCAGTGAAAGGCTACGAACTGAGTGATGCTATTAGCGAGGGCATTAACTTCAGATCCTGCGTCTGAAATCCTGGTTGGCCTCTTTTCTTTTCTTTTTAACCCCTCAGACAACAATTAGTCAAGTGGGATAGGATTACTGATACCGTGTCATGTAAATCTAAGTAGTGACACCAACAGGTTGCCACAACACCCAAATCTTTCCCTAGAAGTTCACCTCCTGCTGAAGGCGCTGTGTTTCTGAAAATCGACTGTTCCGCACGACGGCTGATCAGACTGTGTTAGAGCGCGCTTTCCCAACCTGGGCCCCACAGACTTTGGGGGCAGGATAATCCTTGCTGTGGGGGGGCTAGATTTAGCAGCAGTATTCCTGGCTCTTACTATAGATGCCAGTAGCACCTCCCCAGACGTCACAACCAAGAAGGTCTAACCGTCTTTTTTAAGTAGGCTTCACGCCCAATATGGGGCTTGAACCCATGACCCTGAGATCAAGGATCCGTGCAACTGAGCCAGCCAGGCAGCCCACAACCAAAAAGGTTTGAATGTCCCCTGGGGACAGAATCACTGTGTTTGACAAATATATCACTTTAAAGCAGTGCTTTTCCTTCTTGACTAGGGTAGTGGTTACGTGGGCGATGCCCTTACCCCTACTGGCTGAGGTGCACGTGTGTGCTTACCCACTTTTCTGCATATACGCTCTATTTCACGTTAAATAAATGTTTCGAAAAATCCCAAACTGAGAACAATTTACAAGTAAACAGGACACAAAAACAATTACATTCTTAATTCTATAACAGACAGACAAATGAGAACACTGGCCTTCCCCATACCCAGGGACAGTGAGGAGATTCCTTGGGGAGGAAGAGACTTACTCACTCAGGGGCTGTGAGTGATCCGGGTGCTAACTCTCACTGTGCTGGCTGTGCAATTTGACAGACAAGAAATGGGTTTTTAGAACCTGCCTGGTCACACAACGAGCAAGGAGTGAGTCAGGATTTGAATCCAGGATCCCTGACCTGGAGTGCTTTCTAGAGCCAAGCCTCCCACATGGCCTGTCCTGCAAGGATCTCCTTTGCCTTGTCTTTTGCAGAGCAGCTAAGGAATTATCTCCTTTTAAAATGCAAATATGTGGGGCTCCTGGGTGGCTCAGTGGGTTCAGCCTCTGATCTTGATTTCAGCTCAGGTCATGATCTCAGGGTCGTGAGTTCGAGCCTCGAGTCGGGCTCTGCACTCAAGCTGGTCCCTCTCCCTCTGCTCCTCCCCGACTCATGCACAAACTCTCCCTCTCAAATAAATAAAATCTTTTAAGATATAGTAAAGTAAAAAATAAAATAAAATGCAAACAGGTCACCAGGAGGGATTCCCAAGAAACCTGGCTTTGTGTATCAGACCTGCAATAGTCAGCAGCCTTACCCAACGAGGGCAGAGGCCTGGGCCTGTTTTAATCGGGGAGCCAGGTCTAGGTGGGGCGCGGGCAGCACAGGGACCACGCATGGCAGAGAGCTGAAGGTCACAGATGGAGGACAAGCTTCTGGATTTGCCCGTGGCTGCTCGGCCAACACCAACTTGTTCCTGCTTGTTCTTGAAAGACTTTTCCCTGGCACTGGCCGAGCAGAAGCGAGGCCGCGGCTTGTGCAGCTGGGAACCATTTGTCAACATTAAGAAAGTCGGAGGCTAACACGCCAGCAAGAACTGGAGCTGGTCCAGGAGAGAGTTCACATTGGGAAAAAAAAAAAAAAACCCTCAGCTCAGTGAGCAACCGATGGTAGCCGGTCATCCCAGTTGGGAGTAGCCGCTCCTGGGCTGCGGGAGCCCGAATGCCAGGCGTCGGTGACTGTGAGTGCCAGGGGCTGGGGAGGACACACTTGGAGGATGGACAGGAGACAAGGTGCCCTGAAGAGCCTCCAATCTACTTGAGAAGACAAGGCTAACCTATGTGGGGTGAGAGGGCCACGCAGGCAGCTAGACACTGAAGGACAGGGGTTAGGATCCCCAGCTTGAGAGCCAGCCAGTCTGCTTCATACCTGTGACTTGGCTTAGCCTCTCTGTGTCTCCATCCGCTCCATGTGCAGACTGAGAAAATTCTGTGTCGTGAGGGTAAACAAGACCAAACAGGCCAGGCACAAGTCGTGAGGGATGACTTGGGCACCGTTCTGAACCTTTTTCTCATACCATCAGTAACATGTTCGTAGCATTAAACTGTGTGGGACAGACCCGATGGTCTCGGAGGAGTTTAGACAGGAGGACGCCTAGGGGACAGTGGGGACGGGGCGGGGGGGGGGTGTCAGCAAAATGACCTCCAGGGAATTTCAGTTCAACCTTGAAAAACGTTTGAAGAGTGGCTATCTGGAGGGGAGGATGGAGAAGGGAGTGAGTGGGTCTTGAGAAAGAGTCCTGGGACAGTCCCCTTCCTGGGGACGGGGGTCACTTTGTCTGTCTCTGATCACCAGATGGTTCCCTAAAAAAACTTTAGTCTGTGGGTCCTCCACCCAAAGCAAGCACACACAATTTCACGATGATACTTGTCACTTCACATAGAACCCGTGGTTACCTCACAAGGTTCCTGATGGCAGAGGCTCCTCCTGCCCGGCCACACCCAACAGAGAAGCAGGATGTTTTCCAAACAGGACAGAGGGGATTTCTGAGAATTAGGCTCCTCAAAGGATGTTCCATCTTCTATTTTCTAAGCTAAGGAATATGAGCTTTTTGCATGAACTTGGGTATACGATTTCTGATGAAAGACTCCCCACACGAGGTCTACCTCTGGAAGACTATACAGGCCAACTGTCACGGCAGCAATGAACACACAGTGTTGACGATGTGCCAGGCACTGTGCCAAGCATTTAGACACACAAATTAATTCATTAGAAGTGATCATCTGCAGTCCTTTAATCTGAACAGAGCTGTTCCCCATCCTTCCCATCCAGGAGGTCACCTCCCCCGTGCCCTCAACTGTAGCCGTGTTGACATTTCTGGACTTCGCACTGTTCCCTAGATTGTTCTCCTCTCCCATCTCCCCGGAGGCTCGGTAAGCAAAACAGGAAAGACATCATATGTGATCTTGAATGGCTTCTTTATTAAAAAATGTAAAACGTCGTTGTATTCTTTTTGTTGAATCATATCAGGCTCATCAATTTACCCCGTAAAATGTCAACCGGCCGTCTTCAGAAGGATGCTGGACCGGTCCTCCTCCTTTCCCCCTCCTCCCAGGCCTCGCTGCTTCACCTGTGCCTCCCTGTATTTGTTTTACTCCTTCGTAGAACTCAGCAGGTGTCCCTGGCCCTGTACCATCTCTACCCAAATCATCGTTGCTGATTTGCCAGGAGCGTTCAGACGAGATCCCAGGCTGCAGATAAAGGCAGCTTTCCTTCCCCATCCTTGCAGATTCAAGGGGCCTCCATCCACTGTCCCATGTGGTCTCATCTGGGGAGACTAAGTGCTGCTTTCTCCAGCCCCTTCAACTTCTAAAATTCCTTGATTCTAGTATCCGCGTGGATCCTAACATGGCAGAGATTATTAAGCCCCACGTGGGAAGAAGAAACTCCAGACTTCAGGGCAGGAAGAGTTAACACTGCCACAATACCTCTTTCCCTGCCTTCAGATGGAAAAAGGAGGGGGTGGTTCCTGGCAGCAGTGGTGCCAACTGAAGGATGGCATGCGAGATCAACAAATGGGGATGGCAGATTGTGCCGCTTGCAGCACCAAGCTTCCAGCAACTGCTATGCTCACTGTTTCTGTCCTCTTTCTCAGGGTTGGCTAAGGCATCTTTTCATTCCACCCCCCACCCCCCCACCTTTCTCAAATATATTCTCTGCAAATCTAGGGAACATGGAATAGGCCAAAATAGAAGCAGTCTCCCAGGAGGTTGGCAGAGGTGGTGCTTCCTTATTCCCATACCAGTGCTTGTCTTGACTCATCTGGAATCCTGAGAGCACTGGCTAAGCCAGACGGCTTTGCAAGGCCCCTCGGCTGACCGTGGGTGGTCCGCATTGTGCAGAGGGCTGCCTCGGACGCGATCATAGGGAGTTTATTCATTGTCCCACCACCCAATCCTTCTCAAGTCTGCAAAGTGCCACTTAATTATTCTATGAAGATTTGAAAAATTACACAAAGGCCAGAATTATCAGTTTGTAGAGACCAGTGATTGAATCCATAGCAGAAAATAAAATAAATCTCCTTTCAGGTACAGATTCTCTCTTTTGTCCCCGGACAACATCTGAGAACCACCTATAAATCAACCTTGAACTTTTGGAGCATTTTTACTAACCTTCACACAGTGTTGCATATTCATACCATAGCTGTGAATTTTGAAACAGCAAAATAAAGATGAATCAGGAGAGAGAATTTTTGTTTAGAGAAAGCAGTCTAGGGGCGCCTGGGTGGCTCAGTCTGTTGAGCATCTGCTTTCAGCTTAGGTCATGATCCCAGGGTCCTGGGATCGAGCCTCGTGTCGGGCTCCCTGCTCAGTGGGAAGCCTGCTTCTTTCTCCCCCCTCTGCCTGCTGCTCGGCCTACCTGTGCTCTCTCTCTGTCAAGTAAATAAATCTTAAAAAAGCAAGCAAGCAAGCAGTCTCGTATAACCAGTTCATATCAACTTTCTAATTTTGCATAACAATGGAATCGGCCTAGCAATAGCTGCGGCCAACCAGAGCCCAGACAAACAGGTACACCTATTGTAAGAGGCCTGACCTCCCGTGCTTTCCAGTTAGGGCCTGTGCGATATTCTCGTTGGTTCGAATGTGTTGTGTCCTTAGGAGCAAGCATGGTACTCGGTCTCAGTGGGCCCCGCGCTGCTGTAAATGAAATTGCTTTAACTGGAACAAAGCACGGAGCAGGACACAGCTGAGCAACTGGCAAGCTCCAGCAGCAGCAGCAGTTGGGTTGCTGTTACTCTCCGCATGCGAGACATTGGCCTAAAGTCGGTGAAGGAGGCTTTCCTCCCACTCAGGGATGTGGGGACCCAAGCTTCACGGGGCTGGGTGATCCCCAAGTCCAACCCTGGTGAGAAGAGGCAGGATGTGGACCACCTACCACCTGTGCTCACAGATGGACCCCCCAAACTCCTTCAGCCCATCTCCTTGTTCCCCATAACCCTCACCTGTCCGATCCCCCAGACTTGGCCCCACAGGCATCTTTGATTCCTCACTCCCCTCATCAACCAGCCACCGAGTTCCCTCTGCTCTGCCGTCTCAGAATCTCCCCCGGCCCCTCCTTCCCATGCCTGGGAAAAATGGGAAAAAGTCTTATTTGAGGCATTTTACTGGGTGGCCTGTCTGAAGACTCCTGCCTCGGGCCCTTGACGGCATCCCCCCTCTGGGACCACTTCCTGCCACACAGCTCTTATGTCATCCCCTTGCCCAGAAACATCCACGGCCTATTCGATGTCAAAGCCAGCGTCCGAGGCACCCTCTAGCCCCGTGTGACCAGTCCTCTCATTATTACCCCTGCCCACAGTCAGCCAAAGGGAACACAGTCCTCCTGGATGCCCACCCCACAACTTCCCACCAGGCCTTAAAATCACTGGTGTGCATGATATTGACCGTAGGGAAGGAACCATATCAACCTATCACAGAAATAATAAACTATGTTCAGCCGACCCCACTTACTTAGGAGAGAACTACTTCTAGTAGGTAAAGGAAAATATTTTAGAAAGACTTTCAAGATGCCCCATTTAAAATTTGGTTAGGAACTTCTCAAGGCAGTGTGGATCCGAGAGCTGAATCAAGGATTTGCAATTTGCAACATCTACCCAACTTCCCACCCTCCAGCCAAACTTCAACATTAATTGAACGTATAGGTGGCTTGAAGAACAGATGCCCGTGGGGAAGACAGACGGCACTACTGCAAAAAATGCTAATCAGCCCTAGGGTCCTAAAAGTGGGTCAACGCTTTGTGTAAGTGCTGAACCACACAAGATGGGAGAAGCTGAGATGCTGGCAACTCAAAACCCAGACTCTGAGTAGAAGATCATTTAGAAACCAGAAGAGGGACGCCTGGGTGGCTCAGTGGTTGAGCCTCTGCCTTTGGCTCAGGGCGTGATCCTGGGATCCCGGGATCGAGTCCC
This sequence comes from Canis lupus baileyi, assembly GCF_048164855.1. Classification (NCBI taxonomy): domain Eukaryota; kingdom Metazoa; phylum Chordata; class Mammalia; order Carnivora; family Canidae; genus Canis; species Canis lupus. The sequence goes on from NC_132844.1 coordinate 6,593,862, forward strand.
ACATCCAGCTCCCCGGGGGGAGCCTGCTTCTCCCTCTGCCTGTGTCTCTGCCTCTCTCTCTGTGTCTCTCATGAATAAATAAATAAATAAATAAAATCTTTAAAAAGTAAAAAATAAAAACCAGGAGAGACTATACTGATGCCTCCTCTATCTATCCATCCCATCAGCAGCCATTTATTGAGCACCAACTGTATGCTTCCGGATGTGGCTGTCACTCAAAAGCACGGGGCAAGGCTGGCATTTCGCTGCGCTCTGTTCTTTTTTTAAGTCCACAGACATAAATCAGGCGCTCGGGTTCCGTGCTGAGTGGGGGAAGAGCCAGTTCCACAAGGGCAAAGCAGCAGGAGCTGGAAAGAATGAACAAGGGACGGGCTTATTGTGCTGTCCGCCCGGTCAGGGGTGCAGAGCGAGGCCAAGGCTGAAAAAAGGAGCGAGCTCAGCCAAATGCTAGCAGCACCCACCGGGAATGTGCCTGCAGAGGGTCTGGGAAGAAAGCCACAGGGCACGCTCCTGCCAGGCAGGAGGCAGAGGCCGAGCTGGGAGCCAAGTGGCCATATAAAGGCTCCAGGGGAAGGGGTGGAGGTGCCTTCCTAACCAATCCTCACCGGCCCCAAACAAGATGGAGGGGACAGAGAGGTCACTTCCTTCTGGACTGTTCCACCCCTGTGGTGGCATTACAGATGAGCAGCTAGAACGATGGCAGGTGTTTGTGCTTGCAGCCCTGCAGACACCCCAGGTCTCCCTGTCAACACGGCGATTTCGAAGCATTCCAAAGCAGACAGTGCTCACTGTGTGTACAAGGCCGAACATGATCCCTTACCCTAAAAGAAGTCCAGGTGGAATGAGGCAGGCCTGGCTTTAAAAGCAGCGCAAGCAAGGACACGTCAGGCCATTCCCAGACGGGGTTTGTGAGTGTGTGAATGTGCTGATGATGGGCCTGCCTCTGGAAGCTCTGTTTTGAAAAAAATAAGGAACTGACCGTGTCTAGGAATGGAGAGGGTTAGACAGGCAGTTGCTCAATGGGTGCAAGTGATGGGAACGTAGATAAAGGTTATTCCTTTTTTGGGCCGTGACCTCCGTAAAACGCAGCCCCATCTCACAAATCTTATTTCAGAGGCATTTTACTGGATCCCCTGCCCGAGAGATATTTACAGAAGAAATGGGGAAAATCCCTTCGTGTTCTTCCAGAAAACGAACCCAAACATATTTTGCGGAGATGCTAAATGCAGCACTGCTGACGTCAGAGGCGCCTCCTAAGGCAGGCCCTGATTTGCAAGGATGATATCGACCCTGCTCGTTCCTGCGTTACTAGGTCCATCTGTTTGTACATTTGGTTTGTAGCAAATGTAGTTTACACCACAAAGCGTACAATATGTGCACATTTCTTAAATGAGATTTGTCATTTAATCGAATTTTGGTTAGCATTTTTAATAGACTCTCTGCCTAATGCCAACGTTTAGCTTTCAAGCCGCATCAAGCTGACTGAAATGTTGTGTTCTGGTCTCCGATTGTGTGTGTGTGTGTGTGTGTGTGGGAACTGGAGTGATTAGTTGTACCATGGATCTTGGACCAATTAACCTCCTTAGACATGAGCCAAAGAAGTTTCCCTTGTTCTCCCTGAGGAAGTCCTTTGTGAGAGCTGGGAGGAGTGGATTCCTTTTCTCTGAGACTGTTGATAAACCAGAAACCCTGGCTGGTTACCACAACCATCAGCCACAGACCGGCCCGCTGTGTGCAAAGAGGGGCGCAGCCAACTGGGCCTTCGTTTGACTGAACATGCACTGATCTCCCTCAGATGGATCTGCTGCAAACTTACAATACGGGTCTACACTGAACTTTCTCAAAGCAGGACGTGGGCAGGAATATTTGGTGATTATTTGACAATAAAATTTGGGGGTGATTTCATGAACTGCAAATCAACAACTCGTGGTTTGTCCAGTTACCGGACACTGAGGCCATTGTGAAGGTCCTGCAGGACAAAGAAAGCCTGAACTCGCCTCTCCTAAGTGGTTCATTCCAACCAGCACCTGAAGCCTCACCACTGTGATGACTGTGTTATCAAAGCGTTATCACTATTAGCACTGGGTGTGGTCCCATGGACTCCTTTTTGTTTGTTTGTTTTCTCTTTTCCAGGGCCAGCTGTTTTGACACAAGTCTGGCAGGAAAAAAAATCGTGGAAGAGTCCAATAAACCATCTCATTTCCTCGAGCTAAGAAAGCCTTCGGCTATTGGTGCAAAAAGCAAAGGCACAGTTTATCACCCTTCACTGTGGAAAGCACACCGACAAGTGGTTTCTCTTGCTAAGTTGGCCTCTACCTTGTAAGGGACACTCACTGTCAGCCACAGGCGTGCAGAGAAAGACTGACCCTGTGTGGCTGGTTTGATTAATCACTTTAAAAATCTCTTGAGATTTTGTAGAAACCCTCTGCTGTCAGTACTGGAGAAGATCGTTTTAAGGAACCACCTTAAGAATGTATACCACAGGTTCCCAAAGCTCCTAGGCGTTTCCATCCCTTGAGGAGCCTCTAAAAATTAGGTCCTTGGGCCCCATTCTAGACCAGAATCAGAATCTCCAAAGGTGGGGCCTGAGAACCTGTATTTTTAAAGCTCTCCAGGTGATTCTGATGATCAGCTAACTTTAGGAGTTACTGACTTAAATCAAGAAAGATTTAGAAATCTCTCCATCTTAATACCTACTGTCAGTTTTTGTAATAGCACTTTAAGAAATACAAATCCATGTTCCTTGTAAAAAAAATCCTCACAACACAAATGTGTAGAAAATAAAAGTGAAAATGCCCCCCCAACCCTTCATTATCATTCACCTGATAGACATAGATTAAGTATATTTTAAAAAGACTCATTCTTATATGCAGAAGTCAGACTTTACCTTGACAAGAGATGAATATGAATAATGTAAAAAAAATGGGATTTTTTTTTAACCTTTGGCATTTTCTCATACAATTTCTTTTTCTTCCTTCAGTGGGAAAAATAGCAGATAGGGGAGGAAATATTCTAATTCTCCCAGCAGCCGTCAGCCCTGGTGCTACCTGGGTTGAAACAGAATTTCCCCCTTGATGGACCATGGAAGTGGCAGGACAGTTACCTGCAAAACTCCTCACCAGCTTGATAAAATCACTTAAAAAGGTATGTGCAGGGGGTTTTCTTTTTCTTTCCTTTTCCTTTTTTTTTTTTTTTTTTTTTGAGATTTTTGTTTCTGTGTTCTTTGAAAATATACTTAGCTGTGAACATGATTTGATTTAAAAACAAATCTCAGAAAAATGAAATCTCTGTTGATGCCCAGTGTAGCCCTCAGACTTTTAAGACAAAGTTAACACTTACTTCTCAGAACAAAATTATATATTTCTGCTTGTTTAATTGCTTGGTGATAGCTATGTATATTAGGAGACTGCCAATCTTCCAACATAGTCTTAGATTTTTATAAACAAAAATAATTATAGGAAGTAATAATTCTATAACTTGCTGGAGGGCTGGTGGATTTTCCAAAGATTAGTTCAAAGCCTCAACATCCAAATAAATCTCCAGTGTGGCAGTTTTTAGCCACTGCAGATTAAAACACTCACATCGAACATGCATGGTGTGGGATTTCTGGATTTACGTTTATTTCTAAAAGAGAGGAAATGCAAATCATATTTGCCTGGCCATTTGGGAACATAAACCTAAGACTATGCTGGTCTGAAGAAAGTTAAAGTACATTACTTCTGTTTTACTTTTGTGTATGGCAGTTCACCAAGGTGAAAAATATGGGGAAAAATTATTATTATTTCCTCCTCCAAACTAGGAAAAAGAAAGTAAATATTTAAGGAATAAGTACTAGAATAGTAGGAAAAATATTTTATAATGCCTTACAGATTCCAAAGCATTTCAAATACTCAAAATTCATTCTTTCAGCACTTTATCACAAGTCTACTACGCCAAGCATCATCTGTTTTATCAAAACAAGGCCTGTGTCCTTCAGAAATTCCCACTAGTGGATGAGGCACCTATACAAAAAATAATCATTCAGAAAAATCACAAAAGAGATATTTACAAAGACCTATGGAGTATGGAGCTTTTGGTTAATGATTTTAGGAAGTAGTTGGGACACATAACTACTTCCTTGTAGCCTGAGCAATTTCCCTGCTCTTTTAAAATATTTTGGTCTTGAGGAAAATATAAATTATGTATTTACTTTTCTTACTAGAAAAAAATCAGAGATGGTTCAAAACTGTAACATTGAATTCTTTAGGATAAGTAAAACACAGTATAGAGTCGAAGTATAATTTTTGAAAAGTTAACAACATGCCTCCCATACACACATAAAATTAACATATTAAAAATTACTTATCTCATTAATGAGGGAGCCAATACAATGGCTAGGTTGGCTCCAAGAACAGTCAAAGAATCTGGTGTTTACAAGCATGAAAAAGAATGTTAGATTAGTAGGTTAGATTCACACCTGGCTAATAGCCTACAGGGTCATAAAACCATAACTTTTGAGGCAATCTTGTCTGCCAGAGAAAAATCTACAAATTAATGTGTAACTTTATAGTGCTTGGGTTCTAATCAAATAGTAAATAGCAAGTTTAAACACAGATGCATTCTCCTGGAGAATTAAGCCCTGCCTATTAAACAGTTCCGCAGCATGACTTTGTCAGGACGCATAGCCTCCCAGCCTAACATCCTATTTCTAAATTTGGGATAATTTTTCTTAATTATAGTGAAGTGGTTAAGATTAGAGACATTCTGCTTGGGTCCTTAGTTCTGGGTGTACTAGCTGGGTGTACTGGCTGCGTTTAAACCTTTAAAATGATGCTACAGGAGAAATTGAGGGTCTTGAAAGGCTTCACAGAGGAGGGGACATGAGAGCTCCATCTTGTAATATTAATTGGCCCTTGAAGATGAGAAGTGGCAAAGAATTTTTCGTCAAAGAGTCCCCTCAGGTCCTCTCACTAAGAGCCTATTCATATTCAATTCTATTTAAGACTTTTTCAGGTGATACTTTCAACAAGTTTTATTATGAGTGTCCCCAGCTAATTGCAAGCAAAGAATCCCAAAAGGTAAGTGAAGATGACCAAAGGCAGAATTAACAATCAATAGAAAGGGAAGAGAGAGAAATCTACAAGGAGACACAGGCATTTAAAGAATCTCATAAATTGACATGCTCCCATTATGGGACAAATAGCCTCTAGAGCAGTAATTAATGCTTGGAATATTGACTTTTGGCATCAAGAAGAGGTTAAATTATTTTTAATATCTTTAAGAAGGCAAGGAAATACGTAATATATCTGAATTGATTTTTACTACAATGATAAAAATAATAAATTATGCATTTCTTTGATGGTTCTGGAAACAACGTCTACTGTACATAGTTTGCAAGATGCTCTTCATTCTTCTTTGAACCAAAATACTTTTAATAGGAACACAAAATTATCATATAGATCAACAGAAAAAAATATGACTTTGAAATACCAATTTTGCTTTACAGGTAAGTGAAAAGTAGTTCACTAAGAGACGTGGTAAAATTTTATGCCAATTAAACTTACGACAGTTAGTCCCTTGAACCAGAAAAAGCATACCCTTCACTATGTTGACATCTCAAGTGTCTCATATTGGCAAGATACCGGGATTTTTGTCTGTTTGGTAAACATGGACATGATCCATGCTATAATCAGAAAAACAACAGCTATTTACTAATAATGCTACAAAACAATAGGACTCTCTGTCAGTACTAAACTGATGGGTTTTCTTCCTTTTACAGGTGACAACATAACTTGAAATGAAACAGAAATGTTTTCTTTCACCCCCATTTGAAAATTCTAGTGTGAAGATGTCTTTTCCAGTTATAGTTATCTAAGTCACCCATGATCAAAACATCAAAGCAAAAAGAATAATGACGGCAAAATAAAATCACAATGGAAGTCCATAAAATAACCTTTCAAAATAAAATCCATAACTAAACTTTTTAAGTATAAGATCTAAAAGAATTCTTTTAATGCTATAGTAAACTCTCTTTTCTATCTTTTATCTTTTTCCTTAAAAAAAGAAGACCAAGAATAGGAGTGCCTCAGCTTTTCATTGGATTAATTCACTTGCCAAAGATTACAGTTCAGATAACATATTGTACCAAGATCTAGGTTAATAAATGCTTAATGGACACTTCAATTCACAGAAGATTGAGGATATTCTCAGGTAGATTAATCAAAACCATTCTTCCCCTGACATAGCAAATTCTTGTACCTTGAAATCTTTCAAAGTAGAAAATATAAAATATATAAGGGAAAGCATTTATAACCCAAATACTCAGAATCATAAACTCGAGTGCATACTTGTAAGTCACTGTTTAAAAGCTAAATAAGAACTTATTAACACTTTAAGCAAGGTTCTATCATCCTTAAAATGTAGTAACGATATAATATGAGCATAGAAACTTCTCTGTCATCTATATAACCAAAAATAAACTAGTAACCTTTTAATACATTAGCTAATAATAGCATCAAATCTCACAAACTTAGTCATTCTCAGCAGAAGTATCTGGCTGGGTAAAAATAAGTTCAATGCTATTTGTGGCAAACACAGGGATTATATTTTGAGGTGGTTTTGAGATGGCCAATATAAACAAACACACAGCTTTATGTTAAAATGTTCTTAGAATACACATAAACTTGGCTTTAAGCTAGTATGTGATACTGAAATTTTACCATATTTGAAATGCATATATATTGTGTTCATAGATAAACTGTCTCACTAAAGAGTTGATGTCACTTTAATCATTTATAAAGCTGAATGAAAATAGAATGTATTTAATGAATATTCAAAAATATCATAAAACTTAATGTCTGTACTATTATGATTTTATTACGGTGGAGTCATTTGTGACTTCTTCCTTTTTTTAAACAACCATATATACTTTTACCCGATCCATTAAAACCAAATAATTTTTTCTAATACTTACCTTATTTTAGAAGAATTTCATCTTCTAAAAGAATATACCCAGTGTAAGGGATCCCAAACTTTACTTTGCATCAGAGGGCCGGGTGGTTCTCATTGAAGTGCAGATGGCCAGGCCCCTTCCCACCCATCTGACTCATCAGGCCCCCATTCCACCCCAAGAGGATTCTCATGTAGGGGTCTGGAGATCACTGGGAGGAGCAACACTGCGCACCCACCCTTCTCCCTAAACCAGAAATCCTACCACATCAACCATCCTACTGTAGCCATTTCTGCCTCAAGCTACTCCCTCCTCAACTCCTACAGGTAACTGTCTCCAGGGGCCGTGCATTATACATCATATGGAAGCTTCTGATAGAAACTGGTACATTCAAAGCATAAACACTCAACATGAGCTTACACAAATACACCAATGCAAAAACATACTGAAGAATTAAATTCATAAAGAACTGACCTGTTTCTTCTGGTATTTGTTTATCAGTTTCAAAAACAAGGCGTAACATCTGGAATAGTTGGCCAAGGCAACACAGCAGTCATGGTAAGAAGTAAGTTTGCTGCAGAAATGCCAAATGGAAAAATTAAAAAAAAAACTTTTTTGTTTCCAGAAAGTTCAAATACATGTAGGGTTACTTTAAATGCAGATGTTCAAAGCGTTGCCCAGTGTATGAAAAGGAGTCTAGAAATACTCTGTACACCAGTCTAGAGAAGCCACAAGGCTTGCTGTTTGCTTTAGACTCGGGGGGCATGAGGGAAGGGGGTCCTTTGAAAAAGAGAAAATTCTAATACATGTGTATGGTGTGAATTTACACTATCCATGTGGGTCAGAAAAATACAAGCTAAGAAATGTACACAAATTCTATTTGGATAGCAACCACTGAATCTCCCGGGACCCCGTCAGAAACAATTGTTAAACTGCTCAAATATACTAGGCTGGTTGTGATGGACTAAAATCAGGCAAAAACAGGCCTTAAAGTTAAAAGCCTCGAAAAGAGCTTCCAAATTTTGAAGGCATGCAAACAACCAACCAACCAAAACCTTTAAGGAAGTACTGACAAACCCTTATCAGATTGGGAGGTGTTCATAAATCTCTCATTAAGTGACAGATTAATAGGTAAAACATCATCAATATTGTAAAAACTTGACCATTTACCAGGATATTAACAAGTCTCAGTAAATTTTCAGAGCACTGGTGTCTTCTAGATCAAATTCTCTGGTTAAAGAACAGTTAAGTTAGGAAATCAATGTAAAAATACATATCTTAGAAAACATTTTTGAAGACTTAAAAACATAACTTATGGGTCAAAGAAACATAAAAATTTTTTTAGAAAACATACCTGAATAACTAAAAATACCACAAATCAAAATTTGTGGGATACAGCTAAAGCACTATTTAAAGGAAAGTTTATAGTCTTCGGAAGGATTTTAAAAGAGGAACTGAATTTCTAACAAAAGAGAAGAAAAATATAACATATCCAAAGGTAGTAGGAGAAAAGGGTTGATAAAGATAAGAACAGAAGGAATATAATAGAAAACAAACATACAATGAAGCGGATCAATAAATCTGCTGGTTCTCTGCAAAAAACTAATAAAATTGGCAAACCTTTGGCAAGACTGATCGAGAGAAAAGGAGAAACATCATAAGCAATCAGAGTGAAAATCATTATCAACAATGCAGAGGCGGTGTGACATTGTCGTTAAATGTATGGATTCCAGATGGCCTGGTTTGAATTCCAACTGTATGCCACTGAGAAAAGTACTGAGCCTCTCCATGACCCAGTTTCCTTATATATAAAATGAAGACAATAATGATGGTACCCACCTTTTAAAGTTGCTATAAGGAACAAATGAATTCATATTTGGAAAGTGCTCAGAACATTGCCGGCACATAGTAGTCATTATGTAAGTATTTGTTCAGTAATATTATTAGTAAAATAATAAGAGGGGACACAATTAGAAATGCAACAGAGATTAAAAGGATAATAAGAGAATATTTGGAATGACTTTATATTGTTTGAAAGCTTAGATAAAATGGGCAGATTCCTATAAAAATATAACTTTTTGAGACTAACCCAATTACAAATAGGAAATATGACTGGATATATTACCACTAAAGAAAATGAATCAACAGTCTATGATATTCACAGAGGAATGTGCACACACACACCAGAACAAAATAGCTTTTCAAGCAAGTTCCACAAATTTTTCAAGAAAGAGATAAGTTTAATTTTCACAAATTCTTCTGGAAAAGAGAAAAAGCAGGAATATTTCCCAACTCATTTTATGAGGTTGGTGTAAACTTGACACTAGAACCAGACAAGGACAATATGAGGAAGGAAAAAATACATGTTAAACTAACTCACAGACGAAAAATCCTAAACAAAATATTAATGAAACCTAGCGATATACAGCAGCTTAACATGAGAAAATTTATTAATCTGTCATCTATTGTATTAATTAAATTAATGCTTAATTTAAAAAAGAAAAATCCACATAATCAAAATAGATTCAGGGTAAGCATTTGAGAAAATTAAATATCCTTTGGTGTGAGAAAATTCTTCCTCAACCTTCTGAAGGGTATATACAAAAACCTACAATAAATATTTTTTTTAACTGGTAAAACTGTAAAAATATATTTTTTTAAAAGTCAGGAAAAAGGCAGTAGGTCCAACACTCTTACAACTTTGTATAGGACCTCCTGAGTAATGTGATAAGGAAGAGACGGGGACAGTAGGGAGGAACTGTAACGATTGGGGGAAAAAGATCCAACATTATTATTTGCAGTTGCATGGAAAATCCAAGAGAATCTATAGACTAACTCTTAGACCTAAATTCCATCAAGATTCCTGGATAAAGATTAATAGGCAAATACCAATACTATTTATCCAAGCCAGCAACAACATGTTAGGACATATTTTATACACATATTTTATAGTGAGCATGTGCGATTACATTAGTTTCAGGTGTCTGCCACAGTGATTCGACAATTCTATACATTATAACATGTTCACCTTACATGAACATGTAAGTGTAGTCACCATCTGTCTACCATACAAAGTTATTACAATATTGTTGACTATATTCCCTATGCTGTACTTTTCTTCCCTGTGATTCATTTATTTGATAAGTAGACATTTCTACCTCTTAATCCCCTTAAAAATATGCTTAAAGATTACATTCATACTTGCAGCAAAAGCCATGAAGGAATAAAATCTAACAAAAGATGTGCAAAATCTTTTTGGGGAAAACTATAAAATTTTATGAAAAGACGTAAAAGAAAATGTCATAAATGTTTATCGATGGAAGACTCCGTATCATAAAGGTGTCAGCTCTTCCCACTTGCATCTCAATTGCTCTATATACTCAGTGTTAGTGCATGAAAAACCCTGAAGTTCCTACTGTAACCCTTAGTTGATTCTTTAATTCTTGAGAAAGAGGGAAGAAGTTGGATCTTAAAGGAGAAAAGAGGTGAGAGATTTGTTTTATCTTATAGCAAGACTTAAATTTGTAACAGTAAAAACAGTATGGTACTGATCTGAGGATGGACCAGAATGCCCGAAAGAGATATACAAGTATATGGAATCGTGTGTTTGACTAACTAGGCATTTAGAATCAGGGGAGCAGGATGGGGGGAATGGCATATTCCATACAAGGTCGTGGGACAACTGATTATCCACAGGGAGAAAAAAAAAATTAAATTCCTGCAGGCCACCAGAAACAAAACAAAATTTATGACTTTATAGTGCTTTGAAATGGGGGTGGTAAGTACCCAGAATTAAGTACCCAGACAGGAAAGTGCAGTGCTGAAAAATCAGATCTGGACTCACAGCCTCAGACTGGGGCCGATCACCAATTCGGTCTTTAGAAAAGCAACTGCATTAAGCATTAAGCAACTGCAATGAATTTCAAGAAAGGCCCAGTTCCCTTGAGGAGGATAATTAAGTAAAAACATTGGCAAAGAGCAGTGAGAGAGGAGATATAAATGAATAATTTAAAGACAGTTCTGAAATTTAACATCTTGCTTTGAAGTGACCTGGACTCAGATGGTCATCGCTTCTGGAGTGAAGTATAAACGTGACTAGAGAACATTTGAGCTGCCATTCGGTCACACAACTGAAATAAAATAACCTGCTACCTCAAATCAGGTCGGATCAGACTCTCTAAGCAGTGCTCTCCTTTTGGAGTTAAAACTCGTTAAGTGCTGGTTCCAAGCGTACCAGAAAGTGATCAGGTTTTGTGAAATAGTGCTTGATCTCCAGTAAGCTAAGAGGAATTGTTGGTTATTCTGTAAAAACCCTAGGATAACTCACAACTCACCCGAGAACTAAGGTGACTTACCGTGGATGACTTTAATATCACCTTTGGACTAGCAATACATAGGAAATGAGGTCATTAGTTAACATCATTTCTTTTGAACTTGAGCTGCTAGGTTTACTTTCTTCTACTAGGTGAGGTAAAGAGCAAAAATAGGATTCCTTGCCAGCCACACACACAAATATTCAAGATAACCTCAAATTTAAGCCTTAGCCTTTGTGTAAGGTTACTTTGTTTCCCTAGTCCACCTACCTGAATATTCTGGCAATATTGGTGCAGACATCCTTGTCAGCCACGTACTGTCCCATCACCATGCAGAGCTGAGGAAGGGCACTGATGCTCAGCAACTTACTTCTTGCGAGTGGTGAATCAACCAAGTTTCTCAATGTAGCAGTCATCTAGGATAAAAGAGTGTTTACACCATTTTTTTAAATTGGAAAATACAGTCACAGCAATCCGTATCACACAATTCATCCTACTGCAAACTTCATTAAATCAGTAGCAAAACCAAGCGCCTGTGAGGCTTCTCCTACCAGACAACATGGGCCTAAGGACAAATAGCATGAAATGAAAAAAAAAAGGAAAGAGAAAGAAAGAAAGAAAGAAAGAAGAAAGAAAGAAAGAAAGAAAGAAAGAAAGAAAGAAAGAAAGAAAGAAAGAAAGAAGAAAAAAAGAAAGAAGAAAAGAAAGAAATGAATACAAAGAAAGCCTACTATGGTTCAAAGGTAAAGAATGAGAAATTCATGTTAAAAAGCAATTAGTATACCAAAACCCTAGGGTTAAATAAATCATCATCTGGGTTGGTTAATTGTCCCTCATAAGACTTTTCACTTTACTCTGCAACACGTCACATCAGTTCACAGATTAGAAACCTCTCATTCCATTATTTTAAGAGTGGCATCAAATACTGCTGTGGCCAAAGGATATTTAAGACCGTTAATTTCATTCATATTTGTCTTATTTTGTAAAAAAAATATTCAGGAAAACTATCTTTGTCTAAAAGTGGATTAGAGAATGGGGCTTCTGGGAGGCTCAGTTGGCGAAACATCTGCCTCTTGGTTTCAGTTCAGCTCATGACCTCAGGGTCATGAGATGGAGCCCCACGTTGGGCTCTACACAGGGAGTTGGCTTGCCCCTCTCTTTCTGCTCCTCCCCACCTTCTCTCTAAAATAAATAAACCAATCTATTTTAAAAAAAAAAAGTGGAGAAGAGAATAATTTCAAAAATCCAATTTACTAAACATAAAGTTTAATAAACCTAATGCCGCGGTTCTCTAGTACTTTCAATACACAGTGTGATCTTTCCTCATGGAATAGATAGGACAAGGCAGGCTCTTGGTTAAGAAGAGTCAGCCTGGGGGTTGGACACTGGTCAAACCCCAGCCCCATCACTCACTAGCTTTGGTTAGCAAGTGACCCTCCCAGGGAACACTGTTCTCATCAGTAAAGTGGGGACAGTGATCGCTGCCCTGGGGTTGGGAGGACTCAACGAGACTTGCTGTGTGAAGGACACGGCCGACGCCTATCCCTTAGCAGGAGCTCAAACATCATCCACCCCATCTCCACCTGTGTGGTGGACTTCACACCCAAAATGCAGGAGAGACATCACTGGCCTTCGAGTCCAATGACGGAGATTCGAGTCCCAAATCTCTTTCTAGTTATGTGACCGAGACACCTACTCATTGCTCAACTTCCCCACTTTCTCATCTGTGAAACGCAGTCTCAATCGCACCCCACCTCCTGGGGTGGCTGTGTGTGTCAAACAGAAACATGTAGCATTGTTTGTGTGCACTGTAAAGCATTATGTAAATATAAAACTTCATTACAGCCATAGTTAATAGACTTTAAAGACAATTATTAAGATAAGGTATTTTGATTAGTTTTCCTTTGTCTCAACAGCAACAAAAAGATTTTTGATAAAATGTAACCGACTACCTTGAAAGCAGAGAAAATAAAAAGGATGCTTCAAGTAAATGTGTTTAAGTCTTCCGAAGTCAATTCAATGATACAGCAGTTCAGTAAGTTATTCCCTGAAATCTTCAGCATCCCAAACATTGGAGGGAAAGACAAACTCCTAGAATGTCCCCTTCACCTTGAATCTACAACCCAGTCTCCTAAGCTAAGGAATGGTCTTCTGTGAAGGCTAATAAATCATTCTAGGCTTTCCAGGCCATCACCACTGTAAAATGGAAAATTCTCATCATCTGACCCTGGCTTTACCTGTTCTCCTTCTCTAGAGACAGCCCAGGCGCTCAAGCGCTGCTGGTTTACATCAGTCCAAGGAATGACTCACAAGCTTTCCCTCTCGGAGTCCAGAGAGCCCAGATGCCCAAGTAAATCCTGACCTGAAGCCAGGCAGTCAGAGGCTGTGGACTACCCATTCTAACAATCGTGCACATAAACACGTCCTCCTCCCTGCTCCCCAAGGCTTCACAGGTTGGGCACATCCATCTACAGCCATCCTCTTGCTCCCCACATTCAACTTCTGGCAAGGGACACTGTCAGCAAAAGGGATGGTAGTGTTCTTAGGAACTTTTGTTTTCTTGTTTCAGCCTCAGTTTTTCCCTCTCTTTCTCTCCACCATTTTTCTCATCTCATCAGAAAAAGTTAAAAGACAGCTCATGGCTCTTTTATTCCCAAAATGCAATTTTGATAAAGGGCCCAAATCCAGGGTGGAAGCACACATTTACGGGTGATACGCCACCTGACTTTAAATCCTTCCCCATTTGCTGCACGTGCCACATTGTGGGGAACGAGCAGCGTTGACTGAGATCGGATACATCACATACTGGCAGGTGTGTCAGCCGTGAGGTTGGTAGAATAACTTATGCAAAACACATGCCACACATTTGCTAAATCCCTGGTAACACCTCAATACGTGACACCCCCATCAACCCAGCTGTTCAAGCTCCAAGCTCAGTGACGCCCCCTCCCCCAGAATCCTGTCTTTCTGCTCCCGGTCACCATAAGCTCTGCTGGCTTTTTGTCCATTTCTCCTGGGATAAATTCCATGTCCTGACTATGATCTACAAGGCCCTGTGTGATCTGACTCTTACCAACCCCTCAGACTTCATCTCATACCATATACCCATCACAAACTGCTGAAGGTTAGGTTATTTCATATTATGTTTTATTAGGTCCATTCCTCTATATTTGAAGGCTCAGTGAGGGCCCATACACTGTCTTTCCATCACTGTGCCCTTATACCCAAATCCAGTGCCTGGCACATAGTAGGTCCCCAATAAACATTTGTGGATGGAATGAATGAATGCATGGATACCCACGAAGGAAAGAGCAGGGTAAATAGAAAGGGAAGGATACCAGAAAGCCATGAATTAATCAGACAATATCTCTGAGGAGATGGATTTTAAGATGATTTTAAAGGAGCAGAGGAATAAAAAAATAATGGATAAAAGAAACATGGACTTTCTGGAGGGGGACCGGTTCCTGCGTGTTTGCTATACTATCTCATTTATTACAGCAGCTCCTTCCTAGGCTCTGAACTCTGGCCCCCTTCCCCTGCTCACACAGATGGGTCACCTGATCATCCCACCTCAAAACCCAACCTTCCCTGTCCAGAGGCCTCCTCTGACTTCTGGTGGCCTATCAAGCAAAATGCGGCTCTTAAAGATGCTGCTCACTCTCCACAGTGCAGTTCGCGCCTCCAGGCTCACCTCCTTCCCTCCTTCCCTCCCTTCCAACTCTGCACCACACTCACATCCTCAGACAGCCCCAGAATGGCCTCCTGGCTCCCACTCCTGCCTCTTCTCCGGCCTGCCCCTCTCCCACTCCCTTCTCCGCACCAGCCCTGGCTCCCTTCCCGGTGCAGACTGGCCGGTGCCTGTCCCTTCCTCTTCCAGGTTAACCGACTGTCCCGTCCACGTCTGTACCAGGCCCGACACAGAAGCCTCATCACTGTTCCACGCACCTCCTCTCCCACCGTTAGCTCCTTCGTGTACAAATGATTTCTTATCCCTCTTTGTACTCCCAGGATTACAAATAAAAAGCCCACAAAAAGCTGGCTGGCTGAAGCACAGAAGGAGGGGAGGGAAAAAAAGAGATGAGGAGGAGAAAGAAGAAAAGGAGGAAAAGGAGATGAAGGGACAAGGGAGCAAAAAGGAGGAGGACTTTCCCCTTTAAGAAGGCTCTGGCAAGAAAGCGCAGAGGATTAGCAGGGGCCTGGTGGTGAACCCGAGCCTAAAGCCCTGAGGGCTGTGGATGGGGGGGCACTGGGCAGAGGCAGCAACGCAGGCCCCCCATCTTCTCCCATCTTCCCCCATCTCAAGAGCTGGCTCTGAGCCTCGAATCTCATGCGGGGGTGGGGGTGGCGCTGACTGCCAAGCACAGGCCAGGGGCTGTTTCTGGGAAAAATGTATGAAGATGGGTGGGAGGGGAGTCTAGTTAAATACTGCGGGAACAGGAAAGGCCAATTTCTGGTCAACCCACTTAACTTCCAGCCTCGCTCCCACTTTTAACAGAGAAATCACGAACGAGTTTTCTCCCTCCCCCCACCAGGAAAGCCCACCCACGGGGCCTGCCCCCAAAGCAGGAGTTCACCCAAGTGCAGGCTTTAAGCTTGCGGAAGTGTATCCGGTCCTTAACTTTCTGTTCCAATGTATGTTGTTCCTGACTACCTAGTTATGTACTTTTCTGCTTTACTGTATATAATGCCTTAAATCCTTTAGGGCAGAAAAAGAAGTGCAAGGTAGGTGGTTACGGAGATGCCCGGTGAGCTCGTAACAGGCTTACTGGACCAGCTCCTGAGTGTCACCTCACCAAGAAAGAGCAAACAGAAAAACATGTTTCGATTCCTTTCCTTCTCTTCCCATCTCCTAATGTGCAACTGCAGGGGGCAGCCAGGCAAGTGGGAGAAGAGAAAGGACAAGAACACAGAATTGATCATCTACAAGGAGGATGAATAAGAATTTGGCGTCCTGGCTTTTTAGCAGTTGCTAGGTGATGTCTGAGGCACCACCCTACAGCTTTGGTATATGCCAAGAAAGCAGCACTCTGCTGTGATTCCTGGTACTCATCTGCTCCTGACAACGGACCGAGTTCTACTCTACGACTTTAGGGTGCTTGTTTTTTTCTGAGGCTGCTGCTTCTCTCGGTTTCCCCAAATTCCCTGATCATAGGAGGTACTGGGCCCCACCGTCGATCAGAATCTCCAGGCAAAATGCCTGATGCAGTGGGCAAAGCTGTCCTGCCTAGCACCGAAAGCTCTCACTGTGTCGTCGACACCGGGAGACGCACTGTACAGGGAAAGATTATAGTGAGAAGTGACTGGATAACTCACAAAGGCTTTTCTTATTTATAAACAGCATTTTAGTGGAGCAAAACGCGAATTCAAAAGCATCTGTTTGGTTTTTTTTTGTTTCTTTCCAAATTGATTACGGGCGCTCAGTTATCAATTTCCAATATGTTTTCAACTCTTAATTGAAAAACCTTAGCAAACACAAGAAATGGTTGTCTTAAACGGTGAGGCCCCCCTGATGTATATCATGGAATTTAGGAGCGACAAGACAGGCCCAGAGCTGGGGCCTCATTCATGCAGCCTCTACTGCAGTGAGGTGTGCACAAGGCGTGGTGGGCGCAAGGTGGGGGATGCTGGTTGACTGACTTGAGCCCCCACACACTGCTCATCTCCGGGGTGGATGGCCCTCTCTCTTCCCTTTGCACTCTTCCTCCATCCGAATCCTCAGTCCCCAGGGAACTCACCGGCTCCTGCCCTAGAAGGCATCCAGCCACCATCAGAGCTGCCCCAGAGCACAGGGGCTGGTAGCCCACAGCCCACCACTGAACTTCTGTTTCAGTGCCTCAGAAGTTAAGCAGTCTTTTTGGCTAGCCTGGGAACTTTGCCATCAATCATGATATTGCTCCTTGGAGAAACATTTTCCCAATTTCAAAAAACCAGCTTTCAAAGAAACCTCTGGAACATAATGCAATTAAAAAACCGCACCATTAATAGTTGGAAAGTTATTCTGTTTCCTCTACCAAAATCAGCATCGGGATTCAGTTTCATTTATTTTTATGCATTGAATGCGATTATGGAAAGAATTTGAGCAGCTCACTTTATGGTTCATAAAGCTGTGCTGTAAACTTGATCTCATTTGCTCCCTAAACCAGCCCCATGAGGCAGACAGGAAGGGTATTACGAGCCCTACTTTTTCAGATGAGGAAACTGAGTCTCCGAAAGCCCACCAGCTACCAGGTAGGTGGGCATCATAAGCTCCAACTCCTTGTCTGCTGCCTCCCCCCACTCCATTTGGCTGTCTCTAAAAGCATTCGTTATATTTCTCAATCATCTGGAATATCCATAACCAAAATCCCTCGAGCTTTATCTCAACTTAACTGCCAACTGCAAAATGGTTCGCTTCCCGCTGATGATGCGAAAGAATAAACACAGCCGCCAGAGACCGCAAACAGTGTCAAATGATTTAAGATCCAAAGCCACACCGTTTTCCAGCCTCAGCAAAACCATCTCCCTCTATTAATAAAAGCACATTCGTTTTCTGGATCTGTGCCCACTCGCAACCACATAGATGCCCAAACCAGGGCCTCTGTGGTAACCTGAGAAGTTTCATATTGTCTCCTATGATTCATACGGTCCTGGCTGAGACACGAGAAATCAATGACAAGATGCCACCATGCACATGAAACCGCTAGCACCCCGAATTCCTGAGCATTTTATTGGAGCTAAGACAGACGCATATGAAAGTAATAATCCTTAAAGCTCGATGATGATGCTTGGTGCCTGGCTATGGGGCCCCTCTGGCACATTCCTACCTTGGGTGTCCGACTCCAGCAGGAAATGTTTCTATGCGCCTCAACCCCCCAGTGCCCTCTCCTGAGACCCTGTTGAACACCAGCCTTTGTTCATTCTTTGGTTACTGCCTCTATGTCGGTCACCCTGGTCAAATAAGTAGGTAGCTGATTCGGCTGGTGGTGGTTATTACATGTACAGCATACTGGAAATTGTGAACGTCGCATAGACTGTATAGCATGTCAGGGCGGTAAAATGAGGACACCGAGTCCGAGAGAGATAATGTAACACCAAGAACTACCAAGTAATAACATCAACTTCCCCGATTACCTGTGAAAGTCAGTGACGTTTCTTTTTTGCCACAACCGATCTGTCTACAGTGAAGAGGTGAGGCTGAGCAGAAAGGACAGCAATTAAGAAGCAAATGTCTCTCTCCCAAAACAATAGGCATAAGTGGGAATACTTATTTCCCACTCTTGATGTTCCTGTTGAAGAGATGTTCCTCTGCATGATACTCCTGGCCACTTCCTGATGGGGGGGCACAAGGTATCTCCTCTGCTCCTCCCGGGCCAGATGCAGCTAGTGATGAGGTGGCCAGGGCTAATGCAGGGGTTCGGGACTAGAATGCCTGCCTGCCTCAGCTGTAAATTATAGCTTCCAACTACAGTGACAATCTTCTCCCCGTCCCTATCTGCCTTAGTTTCTTTCTTACTTCCAGGTTCAAAACCCAAGGCACTACGTGACATGTCTGGGGACTCTGAGTGTCCCCAGATCTTTAGAATATGCCATCCCTGGGAAGTCCAAGGTGAACACGAGTTACAGATTCACAGGTCCTTCCCAAGAAAGGGAGGGGGAGTGAAGAGGAAGGGCCGGGGCTCTGACTGCCTATCCTCTCACGCCAATCGCATGAGTGAGTTATTAGTCATACTGCTGCTATTCCTTATAGAAAAGAAGCCTCCTAAGTAGCAAATAGCAGTCCCCTTCCCACAAACAAATACATCGTCACAAAATTAGCAAGCCTAACCAAGACCAAAGGTTGTGATGAAAAAAGTTTCATCTCATCTCAAACACAGTAAACTCTCAGCAAAATGAGCCAGAAATCGTACTCTAGTTAACAGCGTTGTACAATTTGCTGGTTTCAATAATGTACTGTAGTTACGTAAGATGTCACCATTGGGAGAAGCTAGATGATGGGGACACAGGACCTTTCTGTACTATTTTTTGCAACATCTTGTGGTGAACCTATACTTAGTTCAAAATAAAAGTTAAAAAGTAAAAAAGCCAGACACAAAACAGCACACACTGTATGTTCCATTTATATTAAACTCTAGAACAGGCAGGGCTTATCTATGGTGAAAGGGATCAGAAAAATGGTTCCCTTTGTGGGGTAGGAGAGTGGGGGTTAACTGGAAAGAGGTGGGAGAAAATTTCTGAGGTGTTGGAAATCTGCATCTTGATAGGGGTGTGTATTACACGGTTGTATGTTTTTGTCAAAACTCATCAAACGGGTTAGATCTGAACATTTTCCTGTATTAGAAATTATATGCCTCAATTAAAACAATAAAAAAATAAATGACCTCTTTTGCTGCTTCCTCTTCAAACAAAACCTTCAAAAAAGATGCTATAAAAATGTTTTTTTTGTTTGATCATCAAATCTCCATTAATATCATAAGAATTTAAGAAATATTTTTTAAAAAGAATGCAAGAAATAGAATCATGGGGATATCTGCTCTCATAGGTATGCAGCTTATTTCCTCCAATTATCACAGCAAGGTTCTATCAGGTGGAAATCATTGCCTTGGTTCTGATTTTATGGTCTGAAAGGTAGGCTTCCCATTGGCAAGGGTAGGCCAGAGAAACAGCTAACATACTTTCCTACTTAAGTATGCATACTCATAATAATTAACTGCTGAAATATGTATTCATATCTACATTTTAAAGCTATTAAATATAACTAAAGCAAGATTTAAGTGACCCCAACCACCTTGGTACAGTCGTTAATTACTAATATTATGTAAATCACAGCCTCATTGAATCTCCAGACTTCAGTCAAAGGCATCTCTTAAATTCCCCAAATCCTTGAAACAGAGAATAGTTGACTCTGAGACTGGGGGTCCATTAAGTACCCAGAATCCCATGCTGTTGAGAGAACACCCCCTTCCAATTTTAGTTTCTATTCAGCATGGTTCTCCACATAGCTTCTTAAAGAAAGAAAAATGAAAAAGATCCAAGATTTGAAATCCACCCCTAACACTGCCATCTTAATTTCTTATGATTCCCTTTTCCTCATCAGAATAAACTGCTCTTTGAAGCTTCAGGTGTTGGTAATTCTGATTTTATTTTGTTTAATAAATTTCTGAAAAAAAAATGTCTGCTGAGTGCCTATCATGTGGCAAATATGTGCCATGTCCTATTCTCTCATTTAATTTTTCCAATTATCCATTAAGCTGGTCCTTTATTTTTTTAAAAATATTTTATTTACTTATTTGAGATAGAGAAAGAGCACATATGCATGAGCTTGGGGAGGGCACAGGGAAAGGGAGAAGGAGAGAATCTCAAGCAGACTCCGAGCTGAGCACAGAGCCCGACTCAGGGCTCAATCTCATGACCCTGAGATCATGACCTGAGCCAAACCAAGAGTCAGATGCCCAACCAACTGAGCCACCCAAGGGCCCTTAAACTGGTCCTTTAAAGATGAGAAAGGGAAGGCTCAGCGACTGAGAAGCACTGATAGGGTGAGAGCTCAAAGGCCAGCTTAGGCCTCTGCCTTCTTCACTAGAAAGCCCTGTCCCAGCACCAGGTACAAAGCCAAATGGACCATCAGGATCTTGAAGACATGATAGAGGAGCTGAACACAGAATACAGCAATGAACTCAGATCAGTCGAAGCAGGGAGTTTACTCTAGGGCTTAGAAATGTTTCTTAAAAAAAAAAAATCAACCATATCAAAACACCTTTTAATTAAAAAATACAGATATTTAAAAAACTCATCCAAGCTTCAAAGAGCATGGACCGCTAGCGATAGGACTCCATCCCATCTGCCTACTCAAACTTCTGCATACAAAGGAGCAGAAGCCCTCTTCTGGTGAGTGTTCTCTGTAGCATTTGCCAAAGCTGACCAAGACCAACCCAATTCATGCTTTAAGATCTCTACTCTCCTGGACATTGTCCTTTCTTAGTTTTCTGGCCACTTCTTTTTTCTATTTTTCTTTCCCATTCCACAAATTTGGTCATTCTATAAAAGCTGTTCTCAGCCCTCCTCTATAATCTTTCTCTACTCTCCCCTTGAGTAAGTAACTTCATTGTCTTTCTTGACTTCAACTATCACCTCCATGCAGATGACCTGAAATCTGCTTTCTCAGCTTTACTTTCTCTGCTAAGTTCATAACTCTGATTGCTTACCAGACAGCCCCACTTGGCTATTCTTTGGGCACCTTAAAGTTTTCAATGAGGACTAATTACATAATTTCCTCCTCTCACCAAATCAGTTCCTTGCACAACTCTCCATTTTCTGAACCATCCAGGCTCAAAATGTCTGAGTCATCTCTTCGTTTAATTCACTTTCCTTTTCCCCAAACTCAAGCCAAGGTGAAGAATGGAGCAGGGATTGACAAGGGCCAGGAGGACTAATATAACCGAGAAATGTTCTCTTAAAAAAAGGAAGAAGATGACATGAGAGATGCACTGAGCAAAAGAGGGAGAAAGATTAGGATTTGAAGGACCTCCTGGGGTGACACTTGCAGGCTTTGAGGCCAAAGAAGTGAATTGGGCACTAGAGGAAGGGAGAGAAGTAAACCATGTTATCTGGGTGCTGAAAAATAGTCTAACTTTAAAAATGTTGTATCTGAAGCAGGGAATGAAAGAATACACTTCTCTGTGGATTGAACTCAAAATCAAATGAGTCAGGCTGTAAAGAAGAAAGGTTGGAAATACAAATGAATGAAAAAATAGGAATGCGAGTTCAAGACAGGCTGGGTTTTAACAGTTTCATTATGTACCTATAAATCACCTAACTATAAATGTGATACCTTGAGATTTTCCTCAATTACAGTCAAGCAGCTTTGTGCACAATGTTCTCAAAATGAGAGAGGACAGATGAGACACCAGGAGAATCCGGGCTTGGTTGTGATTTTGACACACACAGAAGACTGTTCTCCATTCCCCAGGAAGTGGGGGCATGATGGAGACCACAACAGACTTGCTGATGGAGGGGACTCCAGCAGTTCCCCTGTGTCATGCCTTCCCAAATGTTAGCCTTTAGAAGTCAGAGACAAACATCTGATAATCCATTCTAGATCAACATTGGCAAGTCCCTATTTCTGTGTTGGTTACCTCTTTGGGTGATGCAATTCACTACTGGTGGTTAGGGGGCCTTGCCTTTTACCTGGCCTATATTTCCCTTTTTCCAAGTTTTGGGGAACTCTCCTGAAATTCTATATTCTGGAATTCAGTAAACACGCACAGTGGAACCTTCTTTACTCTTGTAATTTTACAGACAAAGTCATAGCTCCAGTTTTGTGAGACTGGGAGTATTACTACTTCCACTTGGTGCACAGGTGGTGGCCCTCAGATCCTCTGAGCGGCCACACTCACCCTCTTAAAATGCTATTAAGTATCTGATCAGCAGAACTGAAGGCAGCATCGAATGTGTAGAAAAACCATGATCTTGTAGAAGAATAAGGCATCAGAATACTATTATCTGGACACGGGGGTCTCCAAAAAGTAGGTCCCTACTGGCAGCTGTCCTGTCCTCTTCTGTCTTCCTCACCATCCGGAACACACCTGGCACCGAGCAGCCCCTCCACTAACACCTGTGAAATCAATGTCTCTTGATTTTGGCCACACAGTGATAAGTATCACCACATATGAATATAAGATAGATATACAAGAAACAACATAAAGAAACCCTTCAAAATCTCAAAACTTCCATGTTTTTCCTGTAAGCAGCATTAGCCCAGAGGCTGTGGAGGAGCTTTTCTTCCATATCCATTCAATGACCTCCTTCCTTTTAGCTCCATTACTATCGGCCTCAAATCTAATAACTACAGTGACGTCCCTTAACCCGGGCTACCGTGTGTGAGACCTTAACCCTCCAGTCTGTTCCTACCACTGATATGTTCCCTTCCCCTCACTTTTTGGCTTTTTGGTCCTTATCAATTTAGTATCTCGTGTACCTTCATCCTTCTGCCTCTTGGATCTCATCACTTTCTCCCCACGCACTCACCTCCAACGGCTCCTCCAAGTCCACCCTCTACAGCCTGGTGTTTGAGACTTAGGGCTGTGGCCTATGACTCTCACCGACGCTCACAGAACCCCTCTGGCTCTGCAGCCTGTGTCAAACACACCTTCATCCCTTTCCCTTTGTGCCAGGTTCCCAAATCCTATACAACCTTCAGGCTCCAGCTTCCAGGCATCCAAGAAGGCAGCTTTAGGGAAACACGAGGACTCTAGCATTTGTGCCAGAGACTGGAATGTGTACAGTTTTATAAATAGGAGGTCCCCAGAAAGTGTGCTAAAGCTATTGAGGTTCTCCGGGTTGAAAGTCATCAAAAGAGGACATCGCACCTGTCCAATGCCACCTGCCTTTGTCTTTTTCGCCTTGCCATGTTCTCTGTGGCTGACAGACATTTTATTGGTGCAGCCATGGTGATTAACTTATTTTTGTTCTGTTGAATAAAGTTGCTTTTTAAAAATGTCTCATGAGCTAGAGTTACCAAGTTCTGAAAACTAGTGTGAATAAATAATCCTGAATATGTCCAGATCTGTGTGGTTGAATTTGTACCTGAGCTGGCTAGTGAAGAGCCAGTCAGTGTTACATATTCACAGGAGTAGATTTTCAGCTGCTCTTCTGCTGAGGTCATGTTGCTTACATTTTATCAATCATATATAAAATGGCTTTTCTTCATTTTAATTAAATATGAGGGAATGTCTAGTTCAGGGGGTCCTGCAGATGAAATAGCCCAAAACAATATCCCCTTCCTCTCCAGGGCTGTAAACACACACACACACAGAGTGACATTGTATAGCTGATGCAAATGGGGCTTGGTGACCACAGGGGGAGCACATGCTTAGGTGGTGGCACTTTCTCCTGCTGGACTGTACTCCAGGGAGAAACCTCAGGCATGTTAAGCCTCGCCCAAGCCAGATCCTAGGCAGGCTCAGAGGAGGGCTCTGGAGACAAAGGCAGTGCCTGGTGAGTGGTGGCAGGGAGTGAGAAAGAAGTTACTGCAGTGTCCCTCCTTACACCACCAGGAAGGGGGCATGGATGTCAGGAAAGGAAAAAGGCATCTAACCTAGTGAGTCAGTTTGCATCGAAGAATGCTGAATGGAGGGAAAAAGAAAGACAAGAGGACCACGGGCACTAGTACTGCCCTCACTGCTATACCAGAGGTCCTACTTCTGAGCTGGATATATTTTAGGTCACAGTGATACTCAATGTTTCTTTTTACCAACTGATCTTACTTCTACATACTATATATTTTGTCACAAATATATAAATATAATATAAAAATAAATAAAATATATACATTGTATAATTATTCAATGTATATATTTACAATATAATATATACATTGTATATATATTTACAATATAATATATTACATTTACAATATAATATATACAATACAATATAATTGTATATTTACATTTACAAATGTAAATATACAATTATACAATGTATATATTTTATTTATGTATGTATTTTATTCTATATTCTATGATATATTTATTTTTACATATGTATATAAATGGGTTAGAAAGAGCTTTTTTATTTTTTATTTTATTTTGTTTTTTTAAGATTTTATTTATTTATTTCAGAAGGAGAGAGCGCATGTGCATGAGCATGAGCAGCGGGGAGGAGCAGAGGGAGAAGCAGACGCTCCACTGAGCAGGGAGCCCGATGTGGGTCTCAATCACAGGACCCTGGGACCATGAGCCGAGCCTAAGGCAGCTGCTCAACTCAAGCCACCCAGGCACCCTGGAAAGAGCTTTTTTAATAAGACAAGAATTCTAGAAGGCATTGCACAAAAATTAAAAAGAGTAAACACCTCAATAGGAGAACAGTTCAGAATTTGATGTATATCTTTATCACAGAATATTATGTAGTCATTAAAAAAATGTAAAATAAACCTACAACAGGTTCATACTATGTAGTGTTACATGAGAACACAGGTGTGCATAGACTGTCTCATTTTTGAAAACCTATGATTATGTTAAAAGGTGATCACATCAGTGTGAACAGTGTTGGCTAACTGGTTGGAAGAGGAGAAATGAGGAAGGAAGAGAGTAATGGAAAATAAGCAAAAACAACTATTAAAAATAAGATGGTCTGTGATAAAAAGCAAGAATTATATAAAATTATACATATGTAAGTATATATATATATGCATAAAAATGCAATGGAAGAATGGTTACTAAGATGTGTTATTCCAGGGTAAAAATATGATTTTACACTTTTACTTCTACTTTTTTTGCATTTACATCAGGAAATATAATAATCATATAACCAAAATAATTATTTTCATTGAGGAAAAATTTTGATTAACTCACTAATAATACTGGCTGTATGAAAATAATGTTTCTAAGTCTTCCTAGACAAAAGATGGCACATCCAGAAGAATTTTGAATCATTCACAACTAAAAGGGGTTTTCATAATCTTTTTTCAAAATGGAGACAGACCACGAAGGCCAAAATTAATGATCATCATAAACACTTTAAGCATCTTTAAGGCAGGGCTTAAATCTAATTTTTAACACACTTTCCCAAAGGCTCCAAGCAC
Source organism: Canis lupus baileyi (assembly GCF_048164855.1). Lineage (NCBI taxonomy): Eukaryota > Metazoa > Chordata > Mammalia > Carnivora > Canidae > Canis > Canis lupus. Next base: position 6,619,663 of record NC_132844.1, read on the forward strand.
TCTGAGTGCTCAATCAATCCTTGTTAATTGACAAGCACATTTCAAATCTCATGAATTATTACATCAAAGATGCTATTATCTGATATACAAATGCTATTAAAAAGTAAAATCTCATCTAAAAATGAATATGAGAGCTGAAGCAGCTCCAGTGAAAACAATTTAACTATGAAATTAAATCTGCCACAAAATAAGTAATAAAACTAACACATAACAAATGTTTTTCATCTTGCCCCTGGTCATATTAAATGTATCTAGTTTTGCTACCTTCATTCCTGTAGTCTCAGGCCTGTAGGTCATCTACACACCCCCCAACTACTGTCCACTCAATATCATTAACTTTTGCTTTTTATTGCAGATACAAGATTCAAGACATTAGCTACCCATCCTCATGAACAATATCCAGTCTTGGAAATTCTAAAGATTAAAAACTCTGCCTGCTAAAATTCTGATTATAGCATACAATTGTTTTATGGCATGATGCTACTTTTTTTATTCTCCTAGGCCTGCTTTCTCTGCAGGGTAGCAGAAATGGATGTTGAAGCTGTGTAGTGAGATGCTCCGTGAAAAGTCACTGAATAGGGGCACCTGGGTGGCTCAGTCGGTAAAGCATCTGGCTCTTGATTTTGGCTCAGGTCATGATCTCAGTCAGGATCGTGAGATGGAGCCCTGAGTAGACTTCACGCTCAGTGAGGAGTCTGCTTGATATCTCAATCTCCCTCTGCCTCTCCCTCTCGCTCTTTCTCTCTCTCTCTCAAATAAATAAATATATAAATCTTAAAGAAAAAAAAAAGCTATGGACTAGCCTTTCCAAGGGAAACAGGTACACACACACACACACACACACACACACACACACACACACACACGGGGTGGGTGGGGGGCAGCGGCTGCTTCTCTTGATCCCCAATGCCGGGCACTCCCACCTGGCTGTAAGCAACCACCTGTTACACACCCCCGCCCCCGCAGTAACTGATATTACTGATTTTACACATATAATCTTTTCAAGTAAAATACTCACTTGGACTAATAAGTGGCCTGAGTTAGGTAAACATGTACCACATTTCTTGGTGTTCTCATTTATTTGCTTTATCAAATTCATCAATATTTCCACAGCATCTTTGCTGATCATTTCATCGAGAAATCCTGGATTTCCAGAAATGAATTTGATAGCCCCCATACAGTATAAAAAAGCTTCAGTGTTAGTTTGTAGATCTTCACTTCTCAGGACTTCCAATAATGATTCTGTAAAAAAAGACGAATTACTACAAATGTGTAATAGCTGGAGAGAGACATTTTAAGGCACTGGTATGTGAACATCAAATACAATTTGTAAAATGTTAGTCAGAACCTACATCCAAATGCTTGTTATGTGTTACTTCTGTGGTATAAAAAGAGAAGCTTATTTTAGCTCAGACAAATCTCTGTAAATAGTAATGAGAGCAAAAGGATGGGATTATTAATACATAAATACGAACAGGTTCTTTTCATTAAAATGCCATTTCTTGCCTCTTACTAATATTTACCATCCTTTATTTTTAGTTACAAAAATGTTGAGTTATTACAGAACAGTTGATAGTTAAGACAATTTAAGAGTAAAATTTCAACAAACTTTCGAGAATATACTGGTTGCTGTGTGAATGGGAAATTAATCAAGACAGATCTTTTAAGAATCTCAATCACCACAAAAAGGGATCCTTGGACTATAACATCTACTGTTTCCCAAGACAATTTAAGAACATTCATCTGAATAGCATACAACTACTAGATTTTAGGGGCATCCCAGGCAACTCTGATAAGGTTAATCACCCCTCTTTCACATTTAGTTTTATTAATGTCAGTGTGATCATTTGTCAGCACCTTTCTTTGTTCCTGTCTGCTGGGGTCAAAAAAAAAAAAAAAAAAAGAGATCATTTACCCTTTGTCACAAAAAGACAATTCAGGGCGTTTTCCTTGTTGCTGCCTTGCCTTAGATCAGCAATGCAAATTCACAGAAGATTTTTATTGAGGTAACTAAGCATCTTAATTATTTAAGGGTATATTAAATGGTTTTAGCTAGGAAGTAAGAGTGTAATAAAATTTCTCTACCTACATATCTGAAACACGTTTGAGGCACTTTGATGTCAAATGTCTACAACAGCTGTCTTCCAGTTTGTTCCAGATTTGAGCCACTCCTACTACATCAAAAGCCCAAAACTTTTGATTATGTCAAATACCATTAAATGTATTTTGTCTTATGGTCAATCCAAGACAAGGAAATGGTTTTTTAAGTAGGGAACACTTGAGAAAGTCACAAAATGTTACTACAGGCATTTAAAACAAATAGGCAACTTTCCTTCTTGGCTCCAAAGACTACATTAAGCAGAATGCGGAAAACACAGAGAAGGACAGAGCAAAACTTGGCATCACATAACTTTTCTGGATATTACTAGAAAATAAAATATTCTGGCTACCGTCAATGATAACTTTGCTCCCCAATTTCTCACTTGTACTCAAGGGCAACACTGGCTCAGGGGTAGCACCGAATGATACTTACCCAGAATGCTGTCATTTTCAATCAGAGAGTCATTCTTCTCACTCCTGCTAATTTTAAATATAAGTTTGCAGACATTAAGAAGATTCTTTCTACTCACTTTAAGCTGCAGAGAAAGAAAACACTTACGTTTTTATTGCAGAGGGAATTAGAGATGCACCATCATTTTTTAACACAAACATCTATTTTTAAAGTGCTGCAAGGGTATATTTTTAAAACATAAAGAACAATTCTAAATTTAGGCTACATATTTACCAACTATAGTATTTAATTACCTCACTTATGGTAAATATGATATAAATGATCCTTAGGGTAAGCATGCTCTACTGATAAGTATTTACTTCTTTATAAAGTCTCATCCTTATACAATGAGATTATTAGTTACTTTTTAAAGAGTATATGAGGATAAAAGGGGGAAGGATGTTGATCAATTTAATTAAATGGAGTAATTGCTTTAATATACAAGAGTAAAGGAAGATGGATAACAGAAAAATTCAGATTAGATTAATTTAGAAAAGAATACCTAGTAGGGGTGAAGGAAAGATAAGAAAGGAGGAAGGTATGATTCTCTATTGTTTGTATAAAAGAAAACAAAAAAGTAATATTCTTGGGTTAGATAACACATATATATTTATTTTAGATGCTCTATTTGGAATGCTTTTAGATAATAGCAAGTAGTGTTCAAAACTTAAAATTACCTTCTAAATCATACAAAAATATTCAAGTAAATTAAACACAGGGGCAATAAGAAACTATACTTAAAAAAAAAGAAAGCACAGTAGAGGACGACTAACTACATCAAGTAGTCTCAATTAGCTGTATATTTGTCTAAAGTAGTAAAAATTAAAAATAAAAATATCCTAAGTGTCCTATATTAGGGAATAATTTAATAAATTATGGAACAATACCATTCATATTAAGGAGTCACAGAAAGGGTAACTGTGAATATCATGTTTAAAAAGAAGACATTTATAACTTACTGTTAGATGGGAATATTATATGCCCCCATTGCAAGAATGTAAAATATATTTGTAGGAATGAGGTCATTTGAGCAAACACATACATCTGTGTGATAAAGGATGGCGTATGGGTCATTATTTTATCATTAAAAAGTATCTTTAAAATTACCTTCAATATTGTTTATTAATGACTTTCCAGTTAGTTGAAAAAAAAGATAATGGAATCTATCAGACATGTTTTTAAAGATTCATTCTGTGTTCGATCCACCAATATTAATGAACTCCTACTGTGTACCAGGCACAGTGCTGTTCACTGTAGGAGACATGAGGATCAGCATGAACAGCCTCATGTCTGAGGGGCAGAGGGAGGGAAGCATTATTCACAGAGCAGCGCAGCATCCCTCTGCCTCCCTGCTCAGGGCCCTCTCCAGGTTATCTCAGAGGGACCTTATAACTTAGGAACTGTCATTTCCATTTTGCACCTGGGGAGTCTCTGTGAGTATTAAAAATGCAGATCCTGGGCTGCCAGGCTGGCTCTGTTGCATCAGAATCTGCTTTTTTTTTTTTTTTTTTTTTTTAAGATTGTATTTATTTATTCATGAGAGACACAGAGAGAGGCAGAGACATAGGTAGAGGGAGATGCAGGCTCCCTGCAGGGAGCCCGATATGGAACTCCATCCTAGGACCCCAGGGATCACACCCTGAGCCAAAGACAGCGGCTCAACCACTGAGCCACCCAGGTGCCCCCAGAATCTGCATTTGAACAAGCTCCCCAGAGATCCAGTGCACGTGCAAGTCTGAGAAGCTCTGTTGTGGAAGCATCAGAAACTGTTCTATGAGGCAGGATGGTGATTCCTTCTGTTTTCAGAAGGGAAAAGGATATGAGAAAAAAATGTAATGTTCAGGTATTCAAAAAAATTATTTAAAAACCCAGTAAATAAGCTGACTAAAGACAATAGAAATAAATTCTACATCAATGGAAATTCATATTGTCCTTAATACTTGGGAATATATTTTAATTAGTTAACTATCTTCCACTACATCATGAGCCTTTGGGGGGGGGGGGCGCTACATGATATGTAGCATGAGTTACATATATACTTAATAAAATGAGTTGAAGAAATAAATGAATACAACTAACCTCACCGCCCCCCCCCAAGTCTTCCGTTTTTAGTGAAAAGTGACAAAGGGAAAATAACAACATATATCAGGGTTTCCATTAAAAATCAGACAAACAAAAAAACGATCATTTCCAAGCCTGCTGCAAGGTCAGTTTACATCCAAAGCACATTCCTATACCTTCTCTTTTGGTGACTGTAAAACTATGACTGAGATGTGAAAAGATAATAAAATATTAAATCATATGCAAGGAACATAGACTACCTAACATAAAACGGCTCTTTCCGCCCCACGCTGTCCGTTCCCTTTCCTGTGCGTTCCACTGTGCCCTCAGTACTCAGCCTCCCCTCGGGTGTTCTGTTGATCAGAGTCTCTCCTGCTACATGCCAGCTGGGGAGGCAGGGACAATTTTATTCCCTGTATTCCAATGTCAGGAGTCCCTGGCACAAAGTAAGCTCTTGCAGTGGGATGGTTTATTTCTTACCTTAAAAATAGCAGTCTTTTCTATTTGAAGCAAACTTGGAAAATTAAAGAGAAGTTTTAAAACACTTATAATACTATTACTATATATAATCACTGTTGACAGACTGTTGGGTTGTTTTTATTTTTTCACCCTCTGTATAGGGAATTAGATTTTTTTTTTGGCCTCCTGAATATAGTTGCATTCATAGTATATATGTTTGTACTCAAAAAATTCTTAATATAGACTGGTACATGTTTGTAAGATCTTTTGATACAAAGGTTAAAATTAAATGGCTGTCTGGCAAAACCTCTAACTTACTTAACCAAAAAAAAAAAAAAAAAGGAAGAAGTCAGAACAATTGACATGATGTTCACTGAATATGTTTAACTATAAATAATTGTAAATGTAAGGCTAAATTGGTAGGTAAAATATTGGCAGAAATTAGAGAAGATATTAAAAACATCTTAGTTCCATATATCTTTTTTTTTTTTTTTGCTGATTTTTTTTTCCTTTGACAGTTTTTATGATGTGGTCTTTTTAAAACTTACATAGAATTCCATCACCAAGCCCTGTGCAAAACAAGGTCTTGCTTGGAACATTAGGGCAGATTCAGGTAGCAGATGGGAAGTCGGGCTTGATGGCCTTGAAGGTCCCTCCCGACCTGGTTCTGTAGTTCATCAGAAGAAACAGCCTGCCCATCTCTGCACTGGGAGGGCAGCCTAGCACAATCACCCCTGATTCATTCAGCAAGGCAGTCAAGGTCCCACAGAGAGCTTTATCTAATCAAATTTCGTTCAGAATGCCATCACCGCCTGGCACATCACTTAGCCTTTTACCCTAAAATAGTTCAACTGTGTCATTCATAGAATTAATTTGAATGGCACCCTTAATAACCAAAATAATATTTTCTCTGCAAAGCATTGATGAATTCATGGCATTTTCTTCCTTTCTCTCTCTCTCTCTCATTTATCTATTTTTTTTGGCTTGGTATGGAGCAAAATGTCTAGGATCCAGATGAACAACCAAAGGTCGCGTTGATCCCTCAGTAACCGGCAGCGTGGGTCTACCCAGGGCAGCTACCCTGGTGGAAACTTCCAGCCTCACACAGGGGCTCTCCTGGGCCCAGGGGGCACCCCAAATCCAAGGCCAGAGAGGAAATGGGGTGAGCACGCTGGTATCTTTTCATCTCTACCTACCACTTTTTTTTTCAAGCTTTTATTTAAATTCTCGTTAGTTAACATACAGTCTACCTACAACTTTAAATTCCATTGTTTCTGTGGCTCATGCTCTTTTTTGTTTCATTAAAGCTGATTAATTAATCACTTGCCCTCAATGAGGGGAGTAAAAGGCTACCGAAATCACCATTTCAAAGAAATGTTACTTTCAGAGTCAAATATCATATCAAAGCTTCTTAAAAGAGGGTGAATCGTTTGTGAGGACAGCTAAATAAGAATGTAGCTTCTCCAAAAGCATCGCAAAGACTATTGTAGTCAGAATATTCGGGAAACACATCAAAATCAGGAACCGTGGGCATTCTCACGAAACTCTCAGTAAGTATGCCAATGCTCACCTTCACTGTGTACTTTCAGACTTTAAATTGTATGAATTATGGGTGTTAACATAATAGCTTTTACTTTTATGAGACCAGGTAAACAAAGCTTCATTCATTTGTTTTAGCGGCTCTTTTAGAAGGTCCTATAATAACTGTGTCTTATCTTGTTTCCAACTGCTTATGGCTGGGACAACAAAGTGCTCCCCTCAAACAATGATATCATTTTGTTCGAGACAGAGTTTATTCAGACTTTTATTTGGTGTCTGGCCTTTTCTTCTAACACCTCCCGGGAGCCTTCTGTTACCACCTTCCCATGACCGCATGCAGCTGTTTCTCTGGTTCACACTGGTTCATAAAGCACCTGGCCAGTGTGTCTGTGGCCCACGTTACCCTAAGTTATTTATTAAATCATGTAGCAGAATCCAGCACTCAGCAGAAACCGTAGGGCAGAAACCACAGCTTGCATTCTCTGATACTCATCACCAGTCAGGTTACTTGAAGAACTGTTTTGAATGGATTTGCCTATTGTCACCTTTTGTAAAAACCTAGCTGCGGTCCAAATACAGGAGTTTATTTGAATATTTTCCACGTACTCAGCCTTAGTGCCTTGGATATAGTACTTCCTAGTCAAATTCTGAGATGCCAATTTATTAACCTGAATTTTTTTTTCAAGACTCTAAACGCACACACCACATTTCTAATGTTCTTTGTAATATTTACAAATAAAGTGTTAAATAAAACTTTCATGTGCTACAGTCTACTAGACCAGAGGAAAGAAAAACTTACTGCTAGAATAATTTTTGCAAGTTTAAGGCTGAGCACGTCTGAACCAATATCAACTAGTTTATATAGGGTCTTCAGGAGAATACTTCTTCTCTTAAATTTATTTCCAAGCATGTTTCCTTCCTCTAAAGCGTGATGAAGTTGTGTGCAAGCAGCACAAATCGTTTCAATGTTTTCTTCTGTCAGAGCAAAGAGAGTAAAGCAGCACTTACTAATTAAGGTCAAGCTTTCAAGGGTGTCAAACACAGTGTAAGTAAAACCCCATAATTATTTCCCCGAACATCTTCAAATTCCTGAATGATGCTTTTTCCCTTCTCTTGTAATTTCCATCTACCTGATTTTTTTTTCACCTCGTTGACCCACCTCCTACCATGTTGACTTATTTACTAATCAGTCAGCTTATCTAGAACACACAGTCTTTCAAAGAGCCTATTGAAGAATGGAATGGCACCTATTCCAGTTGGTTCGCTGTATTCCAAATGCCTCCACCTCATGGTGCTCGGCTCAGTCTCAGGGAAGCACAACACTGTGTCTCCACCTCCAACCCTTTGGGGCATAGTTCCACTGGCCTAGAATGTTCTCCTCACCTTCATCCCTACTGATTTTGGTCCATCAAAGCTCTGTTTACATTCTGGCTCCTCCAGAAAAGACGTACCGTTCCACATTCCACAAACATTACTTGGCACTCTGTCATTTTTCACATACATATATATGTATGTTCTGTTATATGAGCAGTGCCCTCAGATAGATGTCACACTAAGTGCAGAGGAGTCATGTCTTTGCATCTTTGGATCAACAGAGCATGGTACAGTGAGAAGCCTGGACTGACGATCTATAACATGGTCTAATATATACTCATTTTCTAATATATCTGCAGATGAAAACGGTGATCAATATTTTTTTTTGAGAGAACAATGCTCATTACCTGAGGAAAGAAGGTCCAAAGGGAATAAAAATCTCAAAATGCCACCTTATCCACTATTATTTGCAGGTGGTTATTACAAGACAGGAGGATAAAATGAAGACTTTAGTTGGGAAATAGGAGAAACCTAGAACATTTTCTTTTATAGTGAGAATTCTGAGGACAGCAATCTTTGGCAGTGATAGCCATACCCACAGGCATACAAGGAAGAAAAACTAGCACATAAAATGGAATGTGAGGGGAAATCTAAGAATCCAAGTCTAAGATATTCAGTTGAAAACTATTATCTGATAGATTCCATCACAAAATTTAAAATTAGGAAACCAATCTTAAATAAATACCATAATGTGCTCTTAAAAGCCCACATAGAGGAAGTGTGCGCCTGAAGAAGGAAATGACTCAGGCCATTTTTAGCTCTTTTCAACAATAACATCTAAGAAAAAATTTTAAACCTCAATAGCTCAGTAACCTTCAATGCCTTTCGGTTATGCACTTAAATAAATGAATTTTTGGGAAATGACTTAGACTAACTTTAAATAAAAGGAAAAACCTGAGCTCCATTGTAAGAACACTTTTGTTCTGTTGTTTTATTCTTCTGTTACTGGCAGTTTCTTCACAAACCCCAAGTCCAGGCTATGGGCCACTCTCTGGCAGTGGGGAGACCTCAAGGCATTTTTCTAACGTTTCCCTCTGCAAACTCTTCAGCCTGGTGGGTTCAACGAGGAGTGGCTGTTTTAGCTTAAAAGAAACTAAAAAAAGGAAGTTTCATGGGTCAAAATTTAAACTGTTGATCAAATTAACTCTTTATATCAATTGGCTTGTCAAAAATGCCACAGAGATTCAAAAGACAACTTGAGCTCAAGAGCTTCCAAGATTCTCAAGGGGCTAATCTAATGCTTGTGGGTGAGAGTTTGATAAGTAATAGAAAGCAATGTTGTCTCGAAGTAACTTCTCCCTATAAGATACTTAGTAATTACAAAGGGGAAAATATTATCTTTATATTGGAAAAACCTGGATACCACCTTCCCCAAGTGATCAGAATTCCCATTCCCAGTAAGAGACCAGATCAGCATCATGTGCCTATTGCTGTGATGCACTGAGGACACAGCACCCCTCCTGCCATATACATGCCCCAAATACCTCATCTGGGTCTAAGTGTGAGAAAATACCAGACGCAACTCATTTGTGGGGGCAGTTTATAAAATAATTGGCCTGTACTCCTCAACTATGTCAAGATCATGAAAGAGGCATGACAAATACCTCGAATTTATAATCCAGGATTTTCTTTCTCTACAAAGGAAATTATTAGGATAACTGCCAAAATCTGAGTATTTTGTACCTAAAAAGTATTGTATGGTAGTTTCCAGATGTGTAACAGAATGTCCTTGTTTCTTAAAATATATGTTAGGGTATTAGGTATGTGGGCCATCACACTGGCAACTTGTTCTCAAATGGATCAAAAAAGGAAAAAAACTGTGTGTGTGTGTGTGTGTGTGTGTGTGTGTGTGTGTGTGTGTTGGGGGGTTACAGAAAAACAAGAGCAAGAGGGAGGAAGAGAGAGGGAATAATAAAGTAAATGTGGTAAAATACTAATATTTGAGGAATCTGAGGGAAGGGCATACAGGATTTCTTTATACTATTCTTGAAGCTTTCCTGTAAGTCTGAAATTATGTCAAAATAAAAAGAAAAATAAGAAAGACCCTCAAAAACTCAAGTAGCCCAGTCCTGTCACCATTTGCTATTCTTAAAGTTGATGGGAGCGAGGCCATATTTCAGAGTCATCGATCCTCGGAGAAGGGAGATTCGTTGGCATTTCAAACCCCAAACTCCAGTTCAATTTTCTCTGTTGGTGTCCCCAGAACTCTCTTAAAATCTTTCCAGCTGAAGACTTCTTCCAAGATAGGCCTCTGTGCTGCAGGCCATCCTCCCCACTGCGCTCTTCCTAGCGTGTTCTCCTTTTATACCTTTGCCCAGACTGACTGCTCTCCTCACTGTTTTTGCATATATCTCCTAAAATAAAGGGCCCAAAGTTAAGCTGGCTTGCTAATCTGAGGGTGAAAATCAGTAACTCTAAGAGGAGAAAAGTCATCACTTGGGGTTTCGAGCTACAGAGGACAGTGATGATGGTCCAGTCTAATCCATGTCACCTGGCATGTGAACACTGCTACATGCAGAGATTAAGTGGCTCCCTGAAGCCATGTGCTTAGTAGCAATACCAGGAGCACAAGCCCTGCCCAGGGCTCCCACATGAGCCACGAGCACAGCAAAGCACTAAAAGGGAGCCGAGGAACAGTGAGATTATTTGAACCCTTTAGGAAGTAGGGTCTTTTACAGGACTTCCTCGCTTGCTGGGGAGGACTTGTTTACCCTGCTTCTCCTAGGGTCTCTTTCTGAATCTATTACGCTGTTTTGCGCATCCCGGAGTCCTCATTCCACAATGCTTAGTAAGGGCCTAACGTGTGCTGTGTGCTTTGAGCTTGGTGGAGGTCCAAGACTGTGGCTCCAGAGGAGCCCATTTCAACTTCAGAAATGAAATCCCCGAGGAGCAGCAAAGGAGATAAAGCAGGGACCATTCCCTTGACAAGCTTCCCATGGGGCGCCTTTGCAGAGACCCATTGATCACGGGCCTTCACTGCTGGGGAACTTCACGGGGCAAGGGCTGGGTATACACCAGGCCAGGCCACTTCCAGCTCTGAGTGGCATTCCCAATAAGTGTGGTAAACCTTAGGAGAGGAAGACATATACGTTTGGATCTAGAAAACCATGGGCACACCTCCCAAGGATGGCAGTCTATGAGACTTAGTCAAAGATTCAGGAGCCTGAAATCTGTTTTAATCTTCCACTTTCGTGTATTAACTGCCTCCCCAGAGATTTCCAACCAGCGTTTCCTTGGGCAGAGAGGTGATAATTAATATATATTCCCTGGGGAGTTTTAGAAGTAGGCTCTCTTCCTGAAATTAAAGCATAGTTTTTACTCACTAAATATTAGGTTTACATGTCGTTCATACATACATTACTGGGTGAGTAAAGAGATAACTTCATTTGTTTCTGAACATGTTCACAGAAATGGTAGTCAAAACATGCTAAAAATTTCAGGGCAGTGGGGAAACATATAAATAACTACAGATATTCTCAATTTAAAACAAAAACTGTGGTTTTTTTACCCTTTTCTAATTCATGCAAAATCGGTACAATCCTCGTATTCCAAAAGACTTCATCTACTTCTATTTCTGTTTCCTTTTCTTGCAAGTTGGCTTTAGAGACTGCAAAAGAAATCCAGATCAGGAGAAAGCTGTGAAAAAAAGTTATACCTAGAGCACCATCACAAGTCTTTACTATTCATCACTATATTAATCAACTGTGGAATGAAAGTACATTTAAGCCCAACTAATTCTAATTAGAACTACCTGTCTTCTAAGCAAATCACCCCAAACTGAACTCCGAAAAGATCATGTAAAGAGATCAGAACTTTAAACTCTGGTTAGGACACCGCATGATGTCTCAAACTTTGTAAATGTTGGAATTATTGTCAGTAAGGCAAATAGTTGTTGTTGTTGCTGTTATTTTTAAGTAAGCTCTATGCCCAACGTGAGGCATGAACCCACGACCCCAGAATCAAGGGTTGCATGTTCCACCACTGAGCCAGCCAGGCACCCTGCAAGGCAAATAGTTTGAGTTATTTTTTATTTAAACTTACCACTCTGTAACGTGGAATAAATAGAAAACTTCAGATAGGTAAAGAATAAGGATTTTGAAACATGTTTAATAAAAAATTTTCTAAAAGGAAGGCCTATGGCAAGACTTTCTTTCCAATAGAAAACGAAACGGCCGTATCATTGTGGGGCCAATGCCATTAACGCCAAGTGAATCTGTGTGGGGTAGTAGGAAAAGCCTGTACTTTAGGCACTGACAGATTTCAGTGCATATCACAGCTTCATTACTGATGCCCTTGTTGGCTGGGGTCTGGTTCTCATCCTTTCTAAGCCTCATCAGTGAAACAGAGATGAAAATCTTTTCATTCAGGGCTATGAGAATTAAAAGACATGATATAGGTAAAGCTTAGAGCCCAATGCCTAATATCTAGGAATACACAATAAATGTGAATTTTATTTTCCTGATAAAACAATAGGCCACCACTGTCTGAAGTTTATCCGGCTATGTGATCCCACTGAATCATCACGATTAGATGCTGCCTGTGAATGTAGGCTATAGAAGAATAGCTGCCATTGCCTGGGGGACTTTAAGAGGCAGCACAACTCTTCAATTTTTATAACATTATGAAGAGGTCCCCAAATGGTCTCCATTTTCCAGATGAAGAAAGTGCGGCTCAGGGGTATTACGCTACCTGCCCAAGGTCATACAGCTCCACAGCACTTGTAAGCACTTGACCTCTAGGCTAGTCCACCCCACAGCAAAAACAGTAAACTGAAAGATGACTTTGGAGGGCCATGTGAATCATATTAGAAACTGCAAATCATGATATATTTCACACAGGAAATATCTCACTATCTAAAGCACAGACAGTGTAGCTGGAGGGGGCACTGCTCCCTCCAGAAATGAGAGTGCGGACTCTCAAGAGCAATGCGAAGGACATAGTCCTCAGCTTCCCTTCTCTGTTTCTCTCCCTCCGTTCCCATAAGGTTCTCACATGGCACCCAGTCTATCTATCTAATCAATATTCAGTCTGTACCTGCTCAGAGTGGACCCAGTACAATCAATCAAGTGCCCACAGTAGTGCCTACACCCCAAAAATGTCGCACAAAGAGTTAGAAAAGATAGGGACAATCAGGGTTTCATAGAAAGAGAAGAAGGGAGAGCAGCAAAAAGGCATATGCCCTATATATTTTTAGATTGTTTCAATGAGGGCAGGGGAGAGGACCAATGGACCAGGGAGGCCTATTAAGAGCACAGGTTCTAGGGTCACTGTCTGGTTTTGAATCCTAGCTCTACCAACCTACGAGCTAGTTGACTGTGGGCAAGATGCATCGCTTTTCCTCTAGAAAATGGGGTAACAATGGTCATCGCCAAGTATTGGGATTATGGGTTATTAATTTCTCTTATGTGCTACTGTATTTTCCAAAACCTCTCATGTATTTGTGTTACTCTTTAGAAGAAGAAAATACATACAATCCACATGAAACTTCCTAAGCATGCAGTGACGATGTCACCCAGGAGAAGCAGGAAAGCTAAGCAATGTACCCCTCCCTTCCAGCACGGAGGACTTCCTCTAACACACTTCTTGCTGGAAACAGACACCTCAGTTGCAGCGAGTCCAGGCTCACCTTTTATCAGACCTTCTTGATACCAAAAGGGGACAATGTACACTGGGCGTGTGAAAAGAGCTTGGGCAGAAAAAGTAGATAGAAAGGGATTGTCAACAAGGGTGTAATTAAAGGTTGTAGGTGTGCTCTCTATAGTTTTACTAGCAAAGCGTCACGTAATCATCTAACCCATAAGGAAGAATTCACCATAAAATGCATAGGTGTGGGGCACCTGGGTGGCTCAGTCAGTTGAGCGTCTGTCTGCCTTCGCCTCAGGTCCTGATTTTGAGATCCTGGGATCCAGCCCCACGTGGGCTCCCTGCTCAGAGGGGAGTCTGCTTCTCCCTCTCCCTCTGCCCCTCCCCCTGCTTGTGCTCTCTCTATCATAAATAAATAAATAAATAAATAAATAAATAAATAAATAAATAAAATCTTTTAAAAAATGCATACGTGCATTGCCTTTAGGACAAGATCAGTCCATATCGTGCAGGTTCACAATCCCTTATCCAAAGCCTTTGGGCCAGATGTGTTTTGGGATTCAAAAAATTTTGAATTTTAGTAAGGTAATATGCTACACACACTGCAAGACCACCCCCAGTAAGGTCTTCTGGGGTGGCACCCTGCAGCTGGGTACAGGCATATTCACAGGAACAAAACAAAGACAATTCCTGGCCTCCCATCAGTCCAGGTCAGGCATTGTCACTAAATGAGTTTGAAAAATACTTCAAAAATTCAGAGCTTTCCCAAGCTTCAACTTTCCGTCTCAATCTTTTGGGTTATTACTTTTTTGAGTCTACCCTAACTTTGATAAATTATAGGTATGGATTCTAAAAGTAAACCTGAATACTCAAGCAGTATAAAACACATGGTTGTTCATATTCCCAGGTATCCGACAGAGTCCAAAGACATGTGAATAAAGTCAACATATATCAAGGCAAGTGAAAAGCCAGATGATAATAAGTCAGATAAATAACTTAATCACCAAATATTTATGGCACCCTGAAATTTACCAAGTCCAATAAGTTCAAATCAGCATTTTTACCTCCTATGCAATATGCCCTTTAATAGAATAGCTCTGTGAGAAACCATGATTATCAATCTGCTTCTTAGGATACACAGAATCAATAACGTGCTCACCCTAGGCAGAGTTGAATTACAGGGGTGAGCCAGAAATTGCAGAAGGGTTTAACCTTGGGAAAGGAAAGGCCCTTGCAAGCCCTTCTGAATGTTCTAAAGACTTGTTCCTTCTCAGAGCAAAAGTCAGCCAGACACTGGGGCTTAAGGGATCACTTTCAACCCTTTCCCAAGAATCACAGTGCAAGCAGTTGTGTCCAACCATGACCTTTCCACATCTCCGCCCACTCCCGGACCCCCTCCAACTCTGCTTTCTGCAAAAATGCCATTTTATATAACCAAACCCCTCTCCACTCTAGCAACTGAAGCATGGGATCCTGTGATTACTCTTTAAGATCTACAAAAACTAAATAAAAGTTTGCCTCAGTCTTGGGCAACAACCTAATATTTTAGAAAGCACTTTCATCTAGGTTCACAGTTTGCTAAATATAAAAATTATGATTCAACAGGAAATTGGGTAAGTCAAGCAGAAATTTCAGCATGTTTTTGACGATTTTGCTGTCTCAGTGGTTATAGTTTTTAACCACAGCTTTGAGTTCTGGACACAAAACTTGACACAATGTTTATTGGCTGATGTTTTTAGCAAGTAAATGTAAAATCCTTAGCAACGAAGCTGATGCAGAAATCAGGCTAGGATTTTCCTGTTACAGAAATTCTGATTGGCCACAAAAGTCATTTTATTGATGAGAAATTAGTTTTGAAAGTAAGAAAATATTTTGGGGGCCTAATATTAGTTTGGTTTTATAAAATTGCATGTGCGTAAAAAGTGAAAAATATAACAAACACCTGTGTACCCACAAATAGTTTGATCAAATATTAACTGTATTTTTATCCTCTCCTTTATTTCAAAGAAATAAACATTATAGATATAGTTGCCATCCCCTGTCTATTCCCCTTCCTTCCTCTGCCTCCAAGGGTTACCACCGTTCTAAATCAGGTGGTTATTTTTTTATCATGTTTGATTTTACACGTCACCACATAGATCTGTATCCATAAACAACATATGTCATTGTTTTTGCAACTTGATGTTTTCATGTAATATGTTTGTACTCATTTCAGTCAATATTACATGTGTAACTGCTACACTTCATTGAATGAATACATTTTGCATCATTTCTAGCCTGTGATTTATATTGTTACATTTTTTTTCCTCAAACAGATTAAAGCCCCCAAAGGCTGTCTTCATACAGCTAATAGAGCTTCACTTAAGTGAGCCATGATTTTGAACTCAAGAAGGATGCCGCTGTCAAATTTTGCAATTTTCCAAATGCTTTTACAAAATAATTGCTTGTATGCTCACTGAGACAGTAATCTATGGAGGTTTGAGGCCCTAGAGCTGTAATGGTAAGAATTTGAAGACTGGTGAAAGTAATAAAAATTTCTAAAAATAAATGTTGATGTGTGGCCAAGTTGGCCGAAGTCACTGGAGTTTTCAAACAGTGAACCAACTGAGACATCTTCAGTGCAAATGTTTCTCCTGCGGGTGGAGATGCTGAAGGGGAAGACGTGCTGGGGACCTCTACTACGCACAGGGCAGGCACCTCACCTGCTCTGGTTTCCAGTCTGCTCAGGTCCGAGCTGTTGAAAGATGATGAGGTTCTTGAACGCCTCTTCCCCTGGTCCCTAGGAGAAAGAGGAATACACACAACACTCAGCCCACAAACCAAAGCATTTCTTCTTTCCGTAAAGTGTGGAGTCGGCTCTAGGCAGGTTGTGAAGAAACCACAGAGGACTGTTTCTAAGACGGGGTTTGGTGCTCTACAGTCCTTTAGCCAACATCTGATTTCCAGCTAAGGTTTATCTATCAAAAGACAAGTCAGAGCTGCCTCATAGTATTAAATACAATCACCAGAAACAACAACAAAAAATCCCAAGTTTACTTTGCAAATAAAAAAAAAAAAAAAAAAAAAAAAATCCTGCTGAAGGATATATACCACAAGAGGTCACTGTTAGAATAAGAAAGAACTCTGGTATGCCTGGAAGCACAAAAGACTAGCCTTCAGGAGCTGGAAGGGACCCTTTCTCTAGGTCTCCCTTCGTACAAGGAAACTGTTCCCAAATTGGTCAGATGTGCCCAAGGTCACAAAGCAGGGTCAGATCCAGAGCCCTGGGCTCATAATTTCCAATTCACAGCTCTTCCTACTTCAGCACAGACTGTTCTGTTTCCACTTAAAAAACTCATTAATATTCCTTGAAAATGCTTTATTTTTTAAATAATTTTTTTTTAAGATTTTATTTATTTATTCATGAGAGACACACAGAGAGAGAAGCAGAGACACAGGCAGAGGGAGAAGCAGGCTCCATGCAGGGATCTCGATGTGGGACTCTTTCCCGGGACTCCAGAATCATGCCCTGGGCCCCAAGGCAGACACTTAATCTCTGAGCCACCCAGGAGTCCCTTTTTAAAATAATTTAAATGTGAAAGAAAATTGAAGGTAAATTCAGGCAGCCCCCAGATGACAAATATTTTGTATTCCAGATAAAAGAGTAGTGGTTGGCCAATAGTAGGATTATATTGCCAGGTTGTTTTAGGTTTGTTTTTTGTTTTTTTTTTTTAAGGTTATATTTAATGTAAAGACCATCCAGGAAGGATACAACTTTTCCTTAGCTACAGCTGACACTTAAAAGTGCTTACTTCAAATATCTGTACACAATTCCAAGTGCAAATTTTACAACAAATTTTTTTGTCATCAAATAAAATATTTGCTATAAAAAATCACAAATAATGCATATGCGCGTGGTCAGGGTCACTCACAAATACCCAGACACATGTCTGTGAATAAGATCCCCAGTAACTGTTCAGTGCTGTGTCTTGGCCCTTGGTTTTTACTGCTGCCCCAAGGATTAGCTTCTCCAAATATCATTTTTCCCATAAACATGTTCCTTTTTTGAACACTTGATTTAACACTTCTCTTTGTCATTTAGTAGAGAAAAGATCAAGCTAATCCTTCCCAAAATATCTAATTATTTCATACTCTGAAACAATTGCCTTATTTTTATGCAGGGTAAAAACATGAATCTGGTAGCAAGGTGTCCCTGGCCAATCAAAGAAAGAATATGAGGATGGGATCTTTTTGTCAACACTCTTGGGAGTTGAGATTCAGATGGAACAGATCTAATCTACCCTTGGAGAAAGTAAAATACCAAAGTTTGACAAGGCGTGAAGCCAAGGAAGTCCTCATACATATCACTCCTAGAAATAACAAGAAAGTCTAAGAACCATAGAGGCAAGCCTTCTTTTCATTATTGTCCTAAACAATTATTGAAATCAAGCAAGACAGTTTTCAAATAATGGCCTTTCAAAGTCATTGGTCCACTTTCAGAGTCATGGCCAGTGATGAGGTTGCCTCCCTAAACCACATTTGTGTATCCATCCCTACTTCTGGTTGGGGGGAAGAAAAAGAAGGGTCTTTCTTCTTATGATATACCAGAGCTCAACAGTGCTCCTACTGGTTCTCAAGAAGAGCACCCGATGAGAATTTACGAACACTCCCTATGATCATCATTGTACAGTGGCTGAGCTTACGGGCTCTGAACCTAAACTACCAGGTCCCAGGTCCCGGGTCCAACATTTATCAGTTATGTGGATTTGGGCAACTTACTTAAACTTTTGATCTTATCTTAACACGAGGGCAAAGCCTCTCCTTAGTACAGTGACTGGCACATGTGAAGAACTTAATAGTCAATATTTGTATTTTCTTTTGCTCTGAATCAACAAGCAGCTGTCTGAATGGTCCAGTGCTTGATGTTACTGTGGTAAAGAACATATATAGCATTGCCCTGAAGAAGTCTAAAATCTACTTTGAGGAACTAAGCAACTTTTTTTAAATGGAAAGTTCCAATGGAGTCTCTAATCAAGTACTAGATTGTGAAAGTCAGCGTGTTACAAGAACTAGAGGGATGCTGAGAAGGAAGTGATTAGTGAGAGGGAGAAGTGGGCCACAAAGTGGGTCTTAAAAAAATAAAAGTTGAACCAGCAAGGGATAGCACTGCTCTTCAGAGGGGAGGAGCATGAGTGGAGGCAAAGAGGAGCATGAGCAGCCTGGTGCTCAGGGTGGGGGATAATTGCAAGGGACCAGCAAGGCAGGAATAGGAGCTTTTTGCTGGGATGCACCGGAAGCAGCTGCCTGCAACCCTGGAGAGGGGTGATGGCCCAGTCTGATGGGCCATAAGGAGTTATCATAGGTTCTAACATGAGAAAGTAATGGGATCTGGAGCTGGTACAAGAGCATTTAGGAGGCAACAAGATCTAAGTCTTTGGGGGTGCCAGTGGGACTGGAGAGAACCTGTAAATGAAAAGTTGATAGGATTGGTGGTTGATTTCAGGCAGAAGAAAGAACAGAAGGTAGGCCTGGGGGAACAGGATAGCGGGGTTGCCATCAATAGAAATGGGCAGGTTAGAGAGAACAGTTTGAGGAATAAAGCATGTGTGACATTTGCCATATTGAGTTTTGGATGAAAAATGAGGTGTCAGCAAAGGAGATGTGGAAGTCAGGGACAGAGCGCTGTTAAAGATCCAAGTGGTACTACAGGGACTAGAGTCATCAGGCTTGTGGCTCGAAAGACGAGACTCTCAGGACAAAGCCTTTTCAGATACTCATGTAAAGGACAGAAAGGGGAAAAGGAGTCCAAAGGAAGAAGAAAAATAAAATAGGTTCTCATGCAGCCCAAGCATGCTGAGAAGGCAAGCATGAGACACAGGTCAAAGATGAACACTGAGGAAGAAGAACCATCCTGTCTGACCAGGGCAAGCCTAACAGGGTTTCTGGGGAACGAGACAGTTGAAGTCCCACAATCAGAGTGGGGTGGAGAGAGACGCATCAAGAAAAGAAAATCCTGGGACACCTGGTAGCTCAGTCGGTTAAGCGGCTGCCTTCTGCTCAGCTCATGATCCCAGTGGAGCCGGAGCCCTGGGTCCCTGCTCAGCGGGGAGCCGGCTTCTTCTTCTCCCTCTGCTCCACACCCCCTGTTCATGCTCTCTCTCTCTCAAATCAATAAATAAAAACTTTAGAAAGAAAAAAGAACAGAAAATCTGCCAAAGAAGAGAACAGACAGCCTTATGGTTAATGGAAATCTGTTCTCCTGTCACTTCTACCCCAAGAACCTTCTTGGTTCAACTCACTAATCGAGGCCATATAAAACAAATCTTTATCCTTCTTCCTCCCAACAGTTCTTCACATATTTAAAAACGTGGTGTTCACCACTGAACATCCTCTCCTAATGGTTTAGATTCCATGGTTTTATTAGCTAGGTTATCAGATAATTGTCATCACACTTACTAGCCGTGTGGCTTCGGGTCTGTTGTTCATCTAAGTTTTGGTTTCCTTATCGACAGAAGAGGGGTGGTAAATAGTAGCAACCCTCTATATAAAGCTGTCGGGAGGGTCAAATGATAAAATGCAGGATTGCTAGCAGAATTCCAGGTGCCTGGTGAGTACTTGCTAAGTGTTTCCTCTCACTGCGGCTGCCGTCACTGATGTCACCGACAGACTTCTCCCTCCAGTCCCCTTAACTCCACCTTGTAGGACATGGTTTCAAGTCTCCTTGCCAGCCTATTCAGTCACTCTGTGAGAGTGTCACTTTGTCTGGATCCCTTTTAAAGTCTGGAACCCAGCCCTGAGCTAAACGTACAGCCTGAGGAACAATGGAAAGGGATTCTAAATACTGCAGCCTAAAACTGCATTAGTGGTTTTGGTGCTTACATCACAGTGTTGGTCAATTCTTGTTTTTTCTTACATATGCAGCTAAGGCAGATTGCCCCCATCCACGGTGGACTCGCCAAATTTCAGTGTTGTTTTTGGCAACATCTATCAGATGTGTCTAAATCTTGATTCAGTCATCCAGTAGAATTGCTCTTCTTACCAGCTTCCTTTTTCGTGTTGTCAAAGACCACAATTAATTTTTGTGCAACAATCTTTGATGTCCAGCAATAAAATAATTCCAGAAGGTATTCTTTCAAACTCTTTTGTGAACTTCTTTTTAGAGGCAGAAAAACACCACTTAATTAGGGTATCTTCATCTACAAATAATGACAACAAAAAACCCTAATTCTAGCAGACATAATCAGTAAATGCAATGTGTTGGCTCATATAACCTGGAAGTCGAACACTTGGGTGGGTTTTAGGTGTGGTGTGATCAGGGCGTTGTCTCCTTTCTGCAGCTCTCTCAGGTCTGCTGTTTCTTCGGTTCCATTTGTAATCAGGTTGGAATACTGAAGACGGCAAGATGGCTATGACATTCCCAGGCTCCTGATCTATTGCCAACACGTTTCAGAGCAAAAGCAAGGTCTTCTTTTCCCAGCCACTGACAGGAGCCCTACATTTCTTTCACTGAATAACCAGAACCAAGCTCTCTAGCCAAGGCAATGCTATATACAGACTGAGTTACGAGTGTCCGTCCACCCATCAGTCACATTGGCAGCATCTACTTCTGGACCATATATACACTGAAGAAATAAAGTGTATTTCTTTAAAAATGGTCTAAACCTCAGATTTTGCTATTATTTAAACAGTTTTTCTAATTATTATGATTAGGTCAGAGGTCAGCAAACTTTTTCTTAAAGAGCCAGATAATATCTATTTTACACTTTGCATGCCAAGTGGCAAAATAGATGTAGGTATTTCTGTAACCATTTAAATGTAATGACTAAAAAATGTATGAGCCATTCTTGGCACAAAGGATGTAAAACAAAATGAAACAAAACAGGTGGCTGGCCAGATTTGGCTCCTGGGCTATAGTTTGTTGACTCCCGCTTTAAAGCAGTAACTATAAAGACATTAAGAAGGATTTCGAATGAAGGTGAAAGAAAGCAATACATTTATTTCCAAGTGGAAAAAAAAATTACATGTGAGAAAATGGGAAAGGAAATCTTAAAGGTATATTTAAAATTTTAAGGCATATTTAAATTTTAAATGTGCTGATTATCATAAGCATATGATAAAAAGAAAATTTAGCAAATTTTGAGCTAAACTTTCCCATGCCCCAAGCGAAAAAAAGACACTTCAGTTTTAGAATTAGATTCAAGCTGTATAGATTCATGTCAGGAAGTAAATATTGTAGGCTTTGCAGCCATACAGTCTCTACAGCTACTCAACTCCGCTGCTGTAGTATGTAACAACCACAGGCAAGAGGTGAATGAACGAGTGTGGCTGTGTTCCAATAAAACTTTATTTATAAAAACAGGTCATAGGCTGGGTTTGGCCCATGGGTCTTAGTTTGCTTACCCCTGCCTCGTAGTCTCTTAGATTCTCTGACTGCAATTGAGAAGGCCAACACCAAGGAGTGGCAGGGGTGAGGTCCCCTAATCACATCTTCATTGCCCTAAGCACCAGTTATATAGTTTTCAGACATAATAGCATTAATAATATTAGCATTCGGTCTTAATAACGAATGTTAAAAATAGAACTCTGTACTTAAACGGTTACATAAAAGCACAATGAAATGAAAGAACATGATTTTAAAGAAATGGTCATAAGATCAAAATTTTAAGTCCTCCGAGGTATCTATGGCATTGGGTTGTGGCTCATGATTAAAAAAAAATGCATATTTAAAAATTATACATATAATCTCAGCATCTTTTTCAGCTATCACTAAGTGGTTATTATTCAAGCTCTTGTATAAACTTGATGAGACATGGCTTTGTAGCTATCCACGTTAGCTCAACTTAGTAACTTAGTTAAGCTCAAAGTCCCTTTAGCTTGTGTACAAGCCCACAGGTCCATGCTTTCCGTAACCTTTAGAGCTCCACAACGTCCAGGCACATCAGGTGAAAGGCCCTGTCACTTCCCACTGCTGCAGCTACGAGGACTTCCTTCCTCATTGGGGAGAGTAGCTGTGAATGCCCTCTGGCCTAGCATGGGGTGGGGGGCTGGCTCTACGCAGCTCCTTTCTCTGCTTTCCGCCTACCCTCCTAATGGGGTGCTAACATATGGCCATCTTCCACCAGAGCCGCTACCACCACGGCTTCCCCATGGTCTCCTCCTTTTCAGGCTCTCCCCTCTCCCTGCCCCTCACTCTGCTGCCTGTCTTCAGCTGAAAACTTCTCGGTGGTTCCCTGCAGTCCACAGCCTCAGGACCTACGCTCCTGCTGCACTAGGCCATCTGCCTTTTTTCCAACCGGCTGCCACCAGGTCAAATACCCCTCCGCCTCTGCTACTCCTTTAGCAAAGAACACAATGTTCCACCCCGACTGAAAACCAGCCTCAAGAGGCATCCCAAGCCCACGGGTACCCCAAGAAACCTTTCCTGATCTTGAGGTCAGAATGAGGTGCTCTCATATCTGAACTCCCAGGGCGTGTGCTTTTAGCACTTTCAGCTCTGCTTTCATTCCCCAGCGTCAGAACTAATCACTGAATAGTGCTTCCCAAACTTAAGTGTGCATTCAAATCACAGGCTATCTTATAAAAATATGTAAAATGCAGATTCAAATCCAGTATGGGCCTGAGATCCTGCATTTGCAGCAAGCTCCCAGGTGATGTTGACACAGCTCTTCCAGAGACCAAACCTGAGTGGCAAGACTGCTGTGGTGTAAGCACCTCATGGGCAGGATCCATTTGTCTGTCTCCCACCTCCCGACCCCTCAGCATAGGGCTTTGCTTACCAAGAAATGCTTATTAAATGGAAATGGTTGAATAAGGTAGGACTCTGCAAAACCATTCTGGCCGGTGCTTGTCTTTTCCGAATGGAAACGGTTACGCAGCCACATTACCCTTAATTTCTTAAAATAATGATGACTTCATTATTTTTGAAAAAATGACATATTTATTAATCTTTAAGGCCAGGCAATATAAGAAGGTACAAAGAAGATCTTAAAAAATCATCCAGGACCCCACCACCCAGAAATAAATATTGATATATGGTAAACATAATTCCAGACATATTTTGCACATATTCAGATGAAAAGAGAAAGGAAAGAACAGAAGAGTGATTTGGAGGGAGGGCAGGTAAAGGATACATATAAATAGGATCATACCATACATGTCATTATAATTTTAAAGTATTAGGTATAAATTTTACTTGAATTTAACAGAGAAACAGAAATTGAGATGAAACTGAAGGAATTGTAGAACTTCAGATGAATGGGTCTTCCCAAGAGATATTAGTTTCTAAAAGATCTCTCTGAAGTTAAGAAAAAAAATAATGAAAAACATTAGGATGCTGAAATATTCTTTTTTAAATTCATATTTCAATTTCAGTCTGTAGCTACTGACAAATCTATTCCCTCTTATGAAGTGAAATAATTGGCACTCACACTTCCTCCCAAGTACCAGTTTTAGTTATTTATGTTACTATTACATCATTAAGTCTTCTGTTCCATAACCATCATTTTCAGGGTTTTAATTCACTATGAAAACAAAGCCGATACTCACCATGAATGGCTTTATCATAGCCTCCTCATTTCTGAATTCTGACTCATCATTTTGATGTCAAAAGAGTTTTCTAGGGGCGCCTGGGTGGCTCAGTCGCTTAAGCATCTGACTCTTGGTTTCGGCTCCGGTCATGATCTCAGGATCCTGGGATTGAGTCATGCCTCAGGCTCTGCGTTCAGCACAATGTCTGCTTGGGATTCTTTCCCCCAACCTCTCCCTTCCCCTCTGCTCTTCCCCCTGTTCTGTCTGTCTCTCTCTCACAAATAAACAAATACATACATATGTAATAAAAAAAGAGTTTTCTAGAAAGTGCATGTGTGCTATAGTCCCCAAGTTCATTCACATTTGGAATATCCATCTGTTGCCTTTTTATTAAAGAACAAGTTGGCTGTGTTACACAAGGATAACACAAGGATAATCTTGTGTTATCCTTCTCATACTTAGGACTGCATAGATACTACTCTACTGTCTTCTGACACTGTGAGGTGCTCTACTAAAGCCAGAGGCAGTCGGCCTTTTTCTCCTTTTATGGGACTTCCTTATTTAGCCTGGATGGCCATAGGATACCTTCTTCCATTTATTCACTCAATTGACAATTACTAATTGTCAATTAGTACTATGCTCTGGGTAGTGTTCTAGTGCTGAACACTATTGGAAGTATCTTAGTGTGTAGTATTCCATATAAAATTTCGTTGGTGGGGGGCACCTGGGTTCTTCAGTGGTTGAATATCTGCCTTTGGCTCAGGTCGTGATCCCAGGGTCCTGGGATTGAGTCTTGCATTGGGCTCCCCTCAGGGAGCCTGCTTCTCCCTCTGCCTGTGTCTCTGCCTCTGTTTCTGTGTCTCTCATGAATGAATGAATGAATGAATGAATGAATGAATAAATAAATAAACAAACAAATAAATAAAATCTTTAAAAAAATTGTTGGGACATGCTGTGTCCATTGAGCTTCAGATTCAAATTTTTATTTCAGAAAGTTGCCTCTTCCATTCTGTTGGTTCTTGTGAATATCAAATGAGTTAATATATGTAAATCACTTGGAAGAGTATATGGCACTTGGTTGTTGAAAGTAAGCTAGTACTTGGCACAAAAACAGACACACAGATCAATGGAACAGAATAGAGAACCCAGAAATGGACCCTCAACTTTATGGGCAACTAATCTTCAACAAAGCAGGAAAGAATATCTAATGGAAAAAGACAGTCTCTTCAACAAATGGTGTTGGGAACATTTGACAGCCACATGCAGAAGATGGACCATTTCCTCACACCATATACAAAATTGACTCAAAATGGATGAAAGACCTAAATATGAGACAGCAATCCATCAAAATCTTAGAGGCGAACCCAGGCAGCAACCTTTGTGACCCGGGCCACAGCAACTTCTTACTAGACACGTCTCCAAAGGCAAAGGAAACAAAGGCAAAAGTGAACTACTGGGACTTCATCAAGATAAAAAGCTTTTGCACAGCAAAGGAAACAGCCGACAAAACCAAAAGACAACCTACGGAATGGGAGAAGATATTTGCAAATGTCTTATCAGATAAAGGGCTAGTATCCAAAATCTATAATGAACTTATCAAACTCAACACACAAAGTACAAGTAATCTAATCAAGAAATGGGCAGAAGACATGAACAGACATTTCTCCAAAGAAGATATACAAATGGCTAATAGACACATGAAAAAAATGCTCAATATCACTGGGCATCAGGGAAATGCAAATCAAAACCACAATGAGATATCACCTCATGCCAGTCAGAACGGCTAAAATTAGCAAGTCAGGAAACGATTGATGTTGGCAAGGATGTGGAAAAAGGGGAACCCTCTTAAACTGTTGGTAGGAATGCAAGCTGGTGCAGTCGCTCTGGAAAACAGTATGGAAATTTCTCAAAAAATGGAAAATAGAGCTACTACAATCCAGCAATTGCACTGCTGGGTATTTACTTCAAAGATACAAATGTAGTGATCTGAAGAGGCACCTGTACCCCAATGTTTCTAGCAGTGATGTCCACGATAGTCAAACTGTGGAAAGAGCCCAGATGTCCCATCTACAAATGAATGGATAAAGAAGATATGGTATATTTATACACATACACACACACACACACACACACACACAATGGACTACTACTCAGCCATCAAAAAACCCGAAATCTTGCCATTTGCTACAAGGTGGATGGAACTAGAGGATATTACGCTAAGCAAAATAAGTCAATCAGAGAAAGGCAATTACCATATGATCTCACTCATATTGAAGAAACAAAACAGAGGATCATAGGGGAAGAGAGGAAAAAATAAAACAAGATGAAATCAGAGAGGGCAACCAACCATAAGAGACTCTTAATCATAGGAAACAAACTGAGGGTTGCTGGAGGGGAGGGGGGGGTGGACGGATGGAGTGATTGAGTGACAGGCACTCAGGAGGGCACGTGATGTAATGAGCACTGGGTGTTATAAAAGACTGACGAATGAATCATTGCCCTCTACTTCTGAAACCAATAATATACATGTTGATTAATTGAATTTTAATTTTAAAAAGATTTAAAAGAAGGTACGCTAGTACTAGGGAGGGATGGGGGAAGGAGGAGGAAGACTCCTTCAGGAATACAAGTGCCATGCCTCTTGTATCTATCTTAATTGCTCTAATCATTTTCATATCTTCTACTTCTTTCTTTTTGTATGATTGCTTCTAGCCTGTACACCATTGCATTTTCAACTGTTTGTTTATTTATTTGTTTATTTATTTATTTAATTTATCCATCCATCCATGAGAGACACAGAGAGAGAGGCAGAGACACAGGCAGAGGGAGAAGCAGGCTCCCTGTTGGAAGCCCAGTGTGGGACTTGATCCCAGGACCTCAGGGTCATGACCTGAGCCCAAGGCAGATGCTCAACCACAGAGCCCCCAGGCGTCCCTCATTTTACTTCTAATACGACTTTCCTTTCTGTGTTTATACATTTTTCTTTCACTTCTTGAGAATTGCAAATATATTTTTCATCTCTTAAAGTGGGCTTAGAATTTCTAATTTGAATTCTTAGAACCCAAAGAGCTCATCTTTCTTTCCTTTTTTTTTTTTTTTTTAATTTTGACACTATGGAAAATGGTTTTAGCTCTTGTGTTTAGAGGGCAATGCCTTTTGTGATCCATTTTCTTCATCTGTCTTTTGTTCTGTTTTTCACATATCTGCACTTGAGTTCTATGTTAACTCTTATCCTTGTATTTATTTATCTTTAAACAGAGCCATTTATTTGCTGAAGAATTCATAGGATCCACAGAAGGAGAGAATCAGGGTGTTCTGTAGCTCCAACTTGAGTCAGCATTCTTGAACATCCATTCA
Source organism: Canis lupus baileyi (assembly GCF_048164855.1). NCBI lineage: Eukaryota > Metazoa > Chordata > Mammalia > Carnivora > Canidae > Canis > Canis lupus. The sequence continues at coordinate 6,647,093 of NC_132844.1, forward strand.
CCAGGTCTGTTATTTTTTGACCTAAAGCATGTATCTGCTTGGTCTGTGTGTGGCAAGTTGCTGTCACTCACAGAAATAGGCTGAGATAGGCTCCTTGAGTTCTAACCTAGCAAACCTCCCCTACCACTACCACATACGTGTGCATGCATACCAGCTGGCCCACAGGAAATGAGGATCGCATCGCCCTCAGTCCCATCCCCCTGTCCTTTCACCAAGGTCCTTGCAGGGGCATCTCTACTTTTTCTGGGGCTGGCCCACTCTTTAAGTCTCATTTCTTTAATTAAAGACTATTGGATGTATTACCTTCTGAACTGAGACACTCACTCTTAGTGAAATCTGTTTCTTGGTCTAGGTCTGAGGAAGTCAGTATCTGCTCTCAAATTACCCCTTGTTTTCATCAATACTTTGTAGAATCTGGCAGGTTAACTGGACTCCTGGCTGCACTATTCCAAGAGACAAAAACCTAACCTGAAGTACTACAAGCTGTCCCTGTCAAAACAAATAAATAGAGGAAAGAAAAGAAAGGAAAGAAGAGGGAGAAGAAAAGAAAGAAAGAAAGAAAGAAAGAAAGAAAGAAAGAAAGAAAGAAAGAAAGAAAGAAAGAAAGAAAGAAAAAGGAACATATTGGTTCATAAGACAGAGCGGTCTACAATGTGGATCTGGTGGTATCAGGTACCCTGGATCTAGGGGTATGTATGTATCATCCTTGATACACTGTCACTGTCTCCATTTCCTTAGCTCTGTTTATATGTCACGTCCCCACTCAGAGTCACCCTCCAGAAGGCTATGAAATGGCTGCTGTTGGCTCTAAGACCACATCATCTTTATAGCTTATGAACTTGAAAGAGCACTTTCCCCAAAGGCTTTGGCAAAAGGCCCATGGAGGAACTCAGCTGGTCTGTTTTGGATCATGTGCCCATGTCTGAACTAACTGCTGTGGCTGATGGACAGATGAACTTTGAAAGCCAGGCCGGGGCCACATCATCCCCCCTGGACCCTTGGGAAGGTAAGGCAGGGAGAAGAGGGTCAGCCCTTTTCTAAATATAGACCGAGCATGATACAAGACACCTTGCTCTCCAAAGGCAAGGCAAGTATGCTAGGTTGATCAAAAAAAAAAAAAAAAAAAAAAAAAAAATCAAGCCCACACTGCAGCGTGCAAAGTTTGCTCCATGTTTTGTAGTTTCAGGTCGGAACCAGTTTTCTGCTTCATTGATGGCATTTATTTTGGTGTTTTTCATTCTTTGCTGCTTTTGTTTAGTTTCTGTAGAATGCTTTTCCTTACCCTCTTTAACCAAGAGCCCTCTTTTCTTCTTTTTGATTCCAAAAATAGTACTATTGGCACTTGACAGTTTACAAACAAGGCTTTCAAACCTTATTAATCATTCCACAGCCCACAGTAAAGGCTGGGAGGAGATGGGAGTGAAGGAACACAGTTATTTCCATTTTACAGATTAGAAAACGGTCACCCCTGAGCGTGGTAAGAGACTTGTCAAAGACCATACAGATAAGTCAAATGGCTGAGAGAGAACCGAACCTAAATTCAAGGATTTACATAGAGAGCCTTTAAAGGTTTTTAAGCAGATGTATGAAAGGGTCCATCTGATTGAACCACTGGATAGATGAATGGATAGATGGATAGAGGTATACATACATATGTATTTTAACGGAAGCTTTCTTATTTTCAATCCACGTGGCAACAGAAAGTAAGAGAAAATGGAGTGCCGCTATGGGGCAGGCCTGCCAAACCGTAAATGGGCCCTTCCTTGGCTGGACACGCAGAGACTGTCAGAATTGCAACACTGTTTGAAGATGATAGCTGGATAAGTGCTCAAGAGGATGCTCTCTTTTGTAAAGTTAAATAGTCCCCCAAGATCTTGTTTATGATGATGCCTTGCTGAGCAAATCCTATTTCCATCACGACCAGCATAAAGTGACACTCCATTCCATCCCAGGTCTGAGTTATCCATACTCTAAACGAAGGGTGTACGATTTCACTGGAACAAACTGGTCCCTTCTCCCCCCAGCCTGGAGGCATGCAGCCTAAAGGTGCCAGACTCCCCCGCATTAAGCGAGTGGGTGAGGACCCTGCGTGGGAGGCACGTCCTCATTTCCTCTGTCCCCTTTAGGAGACCTGCTTGGGCTCCTTCTGGAGCCAGTGTCCTCCCAGGCCTCCTCCTTTTCTAGTTTTGCATTCCCTCCCCTCCCTTCTTCTGCCAGCCGGGTTCACTGACAAGAGTCTTCATTTACCACATTAGGGCTTAAAGATGGAAAAATGTTAATTGAGTAAGGCTTTAGCATCAAAACTGGGAATACTGCACTGCATAGCAAAGATCATTTCTTGGAATTCTTCACTTAAATGTTTACGAGAAACAATTATCAAGTGTCCCAGATTGATTCACAAACGTAATTAATGAAAGAATTGCTAATAGTTTCCATTTTCTGGTTTGTTTTAATCCTACTGTATAAACTGTTTTTTTGGCACCATTTCAACAAAACCCCATCCTATGATTAAGGGAGGTAAAGATTCATAAAGCAGAAATGTTATGGGAAGTTAAACTCGCCAGGGTGCACTGCAAACCCGACTCAGGCACAGTCATTACAGGACGCAAAGGCCGTCCTCACCAAACAAAAGGAAAACAATTAGCACTGCCAATGCCTCATAATTTGGGACAGTCAGGAAGAAGCGCTTCTAGTCCCTAATTGATTTCTCCTTTGCTGTTTGTGGGATAAAATATGCAACTGAAAATGCCTTTGCTGTCCCAGACTGAGGAAGACATAATGAACTCTGGCTTGCCAGATTATTCTGCAACATCTGAAGGTTCGCAAAAAAATAAAAAAAAAATAAAAATAAAACAGCTCTTGTCTGGTTTTTCCTAGTCAACTTTAATTACTGTAAGGATGGGTGCAGCAAGATAAATGTTTCCTTTTCACTTCAGTGCTAAAGAAACACAAGCTCTCCTGCAGTCTTTTATGTTTAAACTCTGAGGTCTGCAGCCTATTCTTATTCACCGACTGGAAAAGATTGGTTGCAATGGCCAGTTTGATGTTTTGTGCTCAGCTCCCAAAGTCCCAATTTGAAGTCATTCTCTTCCACTTAAGGAGACATTCGATTTTTTTTTCCCCTTTAATTTAAAAAATGTACTGAACGCAAAGCAACGTTACAAGGATTACTAGGTTGCCTCGTATAAACTCCGTGTGTGCGACACTCTTCAGGCTGTGTCAGCAGACAAGGTCAGTTCAGCTAAACTAACCAGCTGCCAAGCAGCCGGTTCCGGGAAAAGCTTTAAACATGCTGCATGTGTACGAGCCAAAGTCAGACCCAAAATCTAAAGTGAGGGCAACAAGTACTCGGTCTTAAAAAGGCCCATGGAATTTAATCTTGTTAAGCAAATTTGAACCGGGCGGTTGTCCACAATGGCCCAATGGAAAGTCATAGAAAAATATTTTTAACTGAATGACCCAGTCCAGTCCAAGACCTTCTGCCTATCTCAGCATCGTTACTGGCAGGGGGTGGAGAACAGAGGCTGCTCTCCCCGCTCCATCTCCCCCACCCCAGGCCCCAGTTATTCCAGCTTTTGCTAGGAAAACACCAGGGTGAGAATTCACATTTCTCCATAAATCTTAAGATGGTAAGAAAATTGCTCCTCAATTTTCTAGGGGAAGCCCTAGACAGTCCTATAGGAACATGGTATGAAATAAAGTAATTCTCAATAATTCATTTTATGAGGGATTAGCAGAGAGATATCACAGACAACAGAAATCTACAGGATTCTACTACTTTTGTCTATTTACCTGTTTGCAAAATAAATATTTAAATACAAGTTTCCACTGGGGAATAAAATAAGTGTCCACTCTTTGGTGGAATTAACAACAGTAAACCAATCCAAAGGGAGGGAACGAGAGATTTCCAGCCAGGCAAGAATCCTAAATAGCACACAACAGCACGATCACTCATCACTGGAGGGCTGGCTGAAACAGCCCAACTAAAGCAAAGTTAGGCTTTGCTATTCTGACAGCCTTGTCAGCGCAGCATTTGGCAGGTATGAATAAATGTTTTCCTGAGGATTAAACAGGGAATGATGTAAAACCAACTCTATTTTGCCATAAGAAAAAAAAAAACCTTTTCTATTCATGGAAAGGGAACATGCAAATCAACCATCTATGTAAGATTAGGAAACAAACTAGTATACGACACAGTTATCCTAACCAGAAAACTAAATCAGAATACTGACCCTCCACTTCTGAGATGAGATGGCAAGGATGTTGTCCCTTTGAACGTTTCTTGCTCCTTGATTTCACTGAAGCTTCCATCATAAGTTAGCTGAAGTGGGTGACTCTTTAAGTGGCCAACGGCATCGGATTCTGTTAAATGAATCCCATTTATTTTCACCATGGGGTCCCCCATCACAACTGTTTCTTTGGATTCCACTGTCTTCTTTGCTGTAACAATCAAGGAAATGTTTTGTCAAGGCAGTTCTGATTTTAGGAATCTCTATTTCCAGGTGTTTTTTTTTTTTCTATCTAAGAATTTATACAATTTAAAAATTTTATATTACTTACAATCAAGTCTTTCAAGAATTGTGTGGACAAAATCTGTAAGACCTCACCACTATTTCAGGCTTGGCAGCATCAATTCATCAAAAATGAATCTACTCTCTACTCTCTCAGAGTCTACCAGAGGACAAATACTCAAATGTAGGTTTTATGAATAACTTGGTCCATATAAACACTTCTGCATCCCAGAATGAGGACTCCTTTTCCTGAATTTGATTATCTTAATAATTTCTTTTTAAAAAAATACTGAGTGCTGGGACACCTGGGTGGCTCAGTTGATTAAGTGTCTGACTCTTGATTTCAGCTCAAGTCATGATCTCAGGGTTGTGGGTTTGAGCCCCACATTGGGCTCTGCACTAGGCATGGAGCCTGCTTGGGATTCTCTCTCTCCCTCTCTCTCTAAAATAAATAAATAAAATATCTAAAAAAAAAAAAAAATACTGAGTGCCTCCCTGATGTCAGGCACTGGTCTAGACACTTGGGCTATATTAGTAATGAAACAAAGAACCCTGACTTTATAGGACTTATGTCCTAATAGGTATAAATAGGTAATAAATAATGTTCTGTAATAAACGAGGTACATGACATAAGATAATGAGTGCTACAGAAAAAAAAGCAAAAATAGAAAAATGGAGAAAATCAAAGAGGATTGGGGATGGGGACCGGCAGCAGTTTTGAACAGGGTAGACATAGTAGGGCAAGCCTTTAATAGGGGTGAGACATCTAGCCACGGGTTGACCAGAGACAGAATTTCCTGCAGAGGGAATAACAGCTACTGAGGTCTTAAGGCAGGAGTGTGCCTGGCATGCTTCAGGTACAAGAGGAGTGGAGTATGTGAGGGAGGAGAGGAAGAGAGCTGATCAGAGGGGCAGCACCCAGATCGTGGAGGCCTTATATACCACTGCTGGCTAGTAGGAAGCTGAGGGCATTGGCTTACAAGGCTTTCTAAAGAGGAATAAGATAATGAGAGTTGCAAAAAGAAGTCCAATCTCTAAACCGAAAACATCTATTGTGTTTATGAGTACAGATTCTTAGGCTTACAACACAACACTTTCTTTATCAGCAAGTGGACGTTAGGAATAGCTCATCCGTGCAGCTGATACCACACTTGTGTCTCAGATAAAATATATTTTTTTGAATGGGAATGTGGGGATGAGGTTCATGTAGAAAAATATTGTTTTTGCAAGCTTCTCCAAAACAACTCAAGGTTTTCTTTTCTGCACTTCAACAAACCATTAAAAACCAACAAAACCACCTAGTCCACTCCGACCAAGCTCCCTGCTCTCAATGAATTTTAAAGCTGAAAGGAAACTTAAAGATTGGCTAGTCTAAACTTCATTTTTCAGATAAGAAAACTGAAAATCCAAACGTTGAGTGACCAGTCTAGGCTCACAGAGCAAGCGCAGGGAGAGCCAGGGCTGTACAGTGCAGAGTGTAGGATTTGCATTCCATCAGGCTCAGGGTCAAGTACTGGCTGAGTGACTCAGGCAGGTCACTCAACTTTTCTCTCACCTTCCTCGGTGGTCCCCACCTCTTAGGGGTGTGGTGAGAATGAAATGATATGACCTAGTAAAGTGATTTACTCAAAACCTAGAGGTTATTGTCATCATGATTAAGGGAACCCAAGAACCCCGACTTCTGGTCCAGGGCTCGCTCTGTAGCACCACGCTGCCTTAAATATCTTCCCTACTGAATTACAAAGCACATATTTTGTTTCAAGTAAAGCATTTTTAGTCTATGCCTACATTTTAGCATTTCTTTCATTCATTTACTCCATGAATATTTATTAGGCACTCGCTGCTATGTGTCAGGTGCTGTGCCAGGCGCTGGCGGTCTAGTGATGAACAAGAAGTCCCAGCCACCAGGGAGCTTCTATTCTAGAGGGGAAACACATCCATACTCATAGGTGGAGTTGCTGCAGCCCATCTAACTTCACAATCTACTGGAATGAGCTTGTCAGTTATTACTACAGGGAGAAGCTGCCCTGGGGCTCACTCTTATCCTGATGGATGTCCACCATTAAACTGAGCATGAGTAACAACACCCTGTGTGTCCCTGGTAAATGTCCATAGCACTCTGTGTTAATTTTGTAATGGATCATGGGTAAAATTCCAAAGTCTACAATGAGTGGGATTACCATGCGGGAACAGTTCCATTTCACAGATACTGCTTTGGCACCTGTTTTAGGTTCTCAGGCTACAGATAAAGGAAACTTCTTTTCCTCCTGAAGTCGCTCAGTCTTAATAGGGGGAGACAAAGAGACAGACGTGTAAGGAGAGAAATGTAGTACAGCCTGGTCCGAGCCAGGTAAGGGCAGTACAGAAAATAAGAGTGTCCCGAGGGGTTGGGAACAGGTCAGGGAAAGATTTATAAAGCAAGCGGAGACTGAGAAGTATTCTGAAGGACTAACAGGAGGCAAAAAGGAGTTCTGGGAAAAAGGAACAAAAGTCTGCAGTCAGAGCTAGTTTTGTGCGTGTGTACCCCAAGCAGGGTCCCACACTTAGAAGGGCCCTACACTTGGTTGAAGGCTTTGCTGTCACCATCTTGAAATTCTCAACAATGTTTGAACAAAGAGCTCCACATTCTCAGTTTATAGTGGGTCCAGCAAATTATATAGCAGATCCTGCAAGAAGCTTGGAAGAGCAGGACAGGTGTGGGGAACTGCAAGGAGTTCCAAACTGCTGGTGCACAGGCCGTGGACGGAAGGCAAATGAAAGTCAAGAGAAGGGCCTGGAATGTCAGGCTGGGGCTAGATCGCTACAGAGCTGTGCATGCTGAGGTGTAGAGACTTCATCCCCTGGACCAGGAGTTGGCAACCTAGCCACCAGGTCTAGCCTGCCTCTTGTTTTTGTCGCGCCTGCAAGCTAAGAACGGTTTTTACATTTTTCAATGGCTGGGAAGGATTCAAAAGGAGAGCGCTATTTCATAAGATGTGAAAGTTTCAGGAAATTCAAGTTTTGGTGGCCATAAATCAGTCAATGTTGCTTTCCCACTACAATGGCACAGTTGAGTACGTTGAACAGAGACTATACGGCCGATTTGGCCTAAAATAATTACTCTCTGGCCCTCTACAGAGAAAGTTTGCCAACTTCTGTGCTAGGTCAATATTTCCCAAACTGCATTCTTCAAAAGACGGATTCCACAGTCAAGTACATTTATAAAATGCTGGGTTGAATTAAAATTAAATAGGCATCTTTACAACATTCAACTGTGCCCACGTGCACTGGGGCTCTCCAACAGGGAGAGGAGGAAGGCAAACTGATTCGAGTGCTGAACCCCTCTTCCAAGGGAAAGCTGGAACTCACTTTGGCAAACACTCCTTCAGGCCCAGGGAGCCCTCCAAAGGGTTTTCAGTGAGAAGATGATGCAATCCGATTTTTATTTCCTTCCTGCCCCCTTGTCCCATATGGCACACCCAGAAGATAATCATTTTTCATGGTCCACTGGGATAAAGGGATGAGGCTGCTGCTCACAGCCATGTGTGGTTGGCAGCTTGGCTTCTCCAGGCTCTTCCAGCTGCTCTGAGGGTCCTCAGTGAGCTGAGGATGGAGCAAGGCGGGGGGTGGGGGGACAGAAGACCAGGCACAAGGCGACAGTTGATAACAGCAGTGGGGCAGCGGTGGGACAGGGAAGTGCAGAGCCAGGAGACGCGTGGAAGCCCACGCAGAGAGCCCGGCGAGGGCTGCGTGAAGGTAAAGAGGGCAGGGAGGGTGAGAAGGTGGAGACTGCCCTGTGGTCTCGTTTGGGCTTGGGTAACGGGGCGGTGTTAGCAACACTGCCAACCGCCAGCCAAAAAGCCCATTTGAACAGAGCAATTACACCGTGAGTCCTATGAAGCTGACCATGCACGTCTCTTCCCCTTTCATTTTTTTAAAATTTTTTTATTCCTTTATTTTTTTAAGACTTTATTTATTCATGAGAAAAAGAGAGAGACACACACACACAGAGAGAACGAGAGAGAGAGAGAGAGAGAGAGAGACACACAGGCAGAGGGAGAAGCAGGCTCCATGCAGGGAGGCCCAAGGGGGACTTGATCCCAGGTCTCCAGGATCACACCCTGGGCCGAAGGCAGGCGCTAAACTGCTGAGCCACCCAGGGATCCCCCCCACCCCTTTCATTTTCTTAAATCAGGAATCCCAACCCTGCCAGCACACCCCTTGCCTGCCCGTGGCAGAGTCAGCTACAAGTGACCTCATGATCAAAGGCAGGGGCGCCCCCTCGGTCTCCAAGCACAGCTGCCTTGGAGTCACCCCGCGAAGGATGCCTTTCCTACACAACAGAGGCTCTGAGACAAAGCCCGGGGAGCTCCTGCGCAAAGGTCAACGAGTCCAAGCAAGGCCGCCGCATCAGAAGGTGTTGCAATTGGGCAATGTGCACTTTTAAAATGACGATGACTTTTCGCTGCCATCGCTTCCTGAGCGCCGACCCGGACCCGGGGAGGATGCGCAGCGGGCACCTGCCAACAGCGTGGATACAGGAACGGCACCAGCCAGGGTGGCCTCAGTGCCGGGAAAGGACAGCCGCAGACGGCACCTCCCAGAGCGCGGTGGTCCCTGCGGTGGCCCCGGAGGGAAGGCGCCGAGCCAGGGGGAGGCAGGGAAGAGGAGGGTGGCGGGTGAAGCTGCCCAGGCACCTGCACAGGGATGTGAGCAGCTCGGGAGGCGGCAGGGCTCTCACCTGGGAGCTACCAAGAGTTAAACCACGAATGCATATGCAGCCTTCAGGCCCAGAAGCGAAACACTTAGCAAACAGCACCCTTCCAGCAGCCCTGTCTCCCGATTATAAGGAATGCCACCGTTCCTACCTAGGAACCTACCTAGTCTGACCTCACTCCCCCACCCTGGGATCCCAGATCCCATCCCTTCCCATGTTGGCAAGAGCTTTGTACCCGCAATTACCAATCCTCTCTGATTTAATTGGTGTGCCTGGGTCCCCGTGGCTGGAACGTTTGAAAAGCTCCTCAGGTGATTCTAATGTGCAGCTATTGTTGAGAAATTTAAGTCAGGTGACGTCTGTCCCTTGCTGAAGCCCTGCTCTGGCTCTTCAGGGCAAGCCGCATAGAGTCTGGGCCATTTTGCCCAGCCTGGCCCTCCTGGGCTGTGGCCTGAGCTCCCTCCATGTCCCCATGGGGAACCATCTTGCAGCCACACTGGCCTTCGGGTCCTGCACCGCCTGAGTGACCTTCCTCCCCTCTCGGGCCTTGTGGCCCCTCAGTGCGGGCACATTGTCCACTCCTCAAGGACGCATTCCAGTGTCACCTGAGCTCACACAAAGTACCCCTGCCACAGACATTCTCCATCCCATTATCTTGCTTATCTTCTTCATAACCCTCGAGGGAACCCAAATTATTTTATTTCTTTGTTTTCCTGTTTGCTATCTCCCCTCACAAGCTCCTTGAGGGCAGGGCCCCGTGGACCTAGGGAGGTGCCTGGCTCTTAGAAGGGGCTCAATAAATAGCTGATTGACTGTTAGAAAAGAAACAAATTGGGACATCAAGGTAAACCAAGTTGCCTAATTACACATCCCATCCATTATGGTGTGACATGCACGCCCTGTATTGCCTCTTTGTCTCTTCCTTTCTTCTTGATTCTACCTCCTTGGCTATGTCAGGGATCACGAGGGAGCAGAGGGGCCAGAATATGAGTGAAGCAGGCTGGGGAGACATAGGGAGCTGCAGCTCACACCCTGGGCTAATGGGGGTGGGGGCTACCTGGAATGGGGGCCCAGTGTTGCCAGACCTTCCAATTTTTCTCAAGAGGTCGTACATCTGGATTCTTCCATGAGATATGCTACATGTAAATACTGGTGACTAAAAGAAAATGCTTGTATGTCAAACAAGTAGGATCCTCAGGTGGCGGCTTGTAACTCTGGGGATCCATCCTCGGGTAATCGCCTCTCTGTGACTGTAAACCTACCCCTCTTCATCCATCCTTATTGACTGAAGGAGAGCCAGTTCATTCAGCCCCTAGGAAAGTGGTTTTCCAACTTTTTGGCTACACATAGCAATAATAAATTCACAATATAGTTTAATATAAATATATAATAAATTGATAATACGACCTTGGACACACAGATACATGACTACAGTAAGGTCTCTTTGAAGCTTACCCTTACTATCTATGTTACGCCCTGATGTTCTGTTCTATTCTATTCTATTTCATTTTATTTACTCCTGGTGATTCACTAAATTGGTTGCCATCTCACTAATGGGTTATTTCCCGCAGAATTTGAAAAAATTCTCTTGGTATACTCTGGACAGGGGTGATTCCAATGGTTGGGACACACCTTAGAACATGCGGTTTGCAGCTTCTCTGTTTCCAGGTTTAGACGCCCACCAGCAATTCTGTGGAAAAGAACTGGAAAAACTGCATCCAACTTCTGCTTACTTGTCACGTGGGGTTGGAAAGGTATTTATTTTCAAAGACCTAAGCTTAGGGCACATGACATGAATCTCAAATGTGCCTCATGAAATTAACCACTGTTTGAACTCTAACGTAAAAGTCATTTATTTCCAATATAAGTGAACTCTTTCATTAGAAAACATCCTAATATTTTTTTTCCTACCAAGTAACTTTTTTAAAAAAAATCTGCCACTTAGGTATATTTCATACATGCCCAGAAGCATATATGAACAATGCTTCTTAACCAGGTTTGCACAATATTAATTGTTAGTTAATGTAAAAATCCTGTGGGGTTTGGAAAAAAAAAAAGATGTAAAAATAGCTTTTGTGTGCGAATTCAAAAAACATGCCCACCCTCAGATTTCAAAGGATGAAACCCCAGCCTTACACTCAGTGGGAGGAAGGGTCCTGTCCGGCAGAAGAGTCCCCTGGGAGGCCGCCCGGAATAAGCGCGCCCGGGCACTGCTTATTCTTCTAATCTTCGCAGGGTCCACTGGGGGTTTAGGAAAGGCAAGGCAAGGATCCTCCTCCGTGGTTGGAGATGCTGGAGCTTTTGGTTTCTGGAAAGAGATTTTTCAATTAATTGGCGTGAGTTTCTGTGTCTCAAACAGGACTTACGGCTCTGGAGCTGGCACTGACACTTCCAGAAGAACACAGGGCTTTCTGCTTGGCTTCATCCCGGCCACTTGATTCTACATCTCATTGGCCCATTTTATTGAATGTGTTATATGTATAACAGTTTTTCATTGTTTTTGTCAAATATATTATATTAAATACTCTGTTACCATGCTTAGCATGTTTGAGCAAACAAATTATCCTTGCTAGCAAACAGATCTCTCTATGACACTATAAAATTCCATACAATGTATTCAAAACGTTTTTCTGAACTTTTGTGTTCTGGCCAGCTCAGAGAGCCATTACTGAGCACCAATATATGCCAAGAAATATTGTGGAACATAAACACTCTCTTTACATATTTTGGACTCCACAAAAGTATTTTTTTAAGAATATAAAAATTCTTGAATGATTTAGATTATAAAGTCTAAAACATAAGAATAAGAAGTTGTCTTGGACTTATATAAAAATGTTTTATTTTGGGGGGGGGCGGGGCCTGGGTGGCTCGCTTGGTTAAGCATCTGCCTTTGGCTCAGGTCTTGATCTTGGGGTCCTGGAATTGAGCCCTGCATGGAGCCCTAAGTGAGCCCCTGGGTTGTGCTCCAAACTCGGTAAGGAGTCTGTCTTTCTCTCCCTCTGACCCTCCTTTCGATTCATGCTTTCTCTCTCTCTCTCTCTCAGATGAATAAATATATTTTTAAATGTTTTGGGGAGCCTGGATGGCTCAATCAGTTAGGTGGCTGCTTTGGCTCAGGTCATGATCTCAGGTCCTGGGGTTGAGCCCCCAGTTAGGTTCCCTTCTCTGTAGGGAGTCTGCTTCTCCCTTTCTCTCTGCCCCTCCCCATAGCTTGTGATCTGTCTCTCAAATAAATTCTACATCTCAAGAATTGCTGACACCCTTAGAAAAGGAACATTACTGGCAAAATTCCAATTCCTTAAAGACTAAAAAATACTAGCACTGAAGCACTTAGCACCATGCCACTCAGACCACCCTGTGGTCTCACCTCCAGATGGTGGTGGCCTCCAATTTCTTACAGGGGCCTCCCACTTTTGGTGTTGCTTGGTGATCCACCCTTCCTCCCTCCAACTTTAACATGATTATCTGTTTATGAAAGAGGAATTTTTTTGAAAGAGGAATTTTTATGGCCACAGGTGCTTTTAGCTCTCTAACCAAAAACAATCGAATTAAAAGTTCCTAAAGTCACTTATGTAATATATGAAATGAGTGACTCTAAATCCAATGGGTAAACCAACAAATTTTTTAGAAATCCAGTGTGAAATTCAAGTCAGATGATTTGGTAAAATAGGTGACGCTACCTATCATATATGACACATAATTTTGAACATTCACTTTCTCATATACATTAATAGAACATAGAACGTACTAGAACATATTAGAGTTCTTCTTCCAAGAAGTTGCTTATTTCAATAATGATATTTTTCAAAAGATTTTTTTTGAAATTTTTTACGTCCAGAATCAACCCATAAACTGGACAGAAGAAAAATTAGCTTTATGACTTTAGAGATACATTTTTCTAAACACAGAAAAAGGGTAGGGATGCTTGAGTAGCTCAGCGGTTGAGCATTTGCCTTTGGCTCAGGTCATGGGATCGAGTCCCGCATCTGGCTCCCCATAGGGAACCTGCTTCTCCCTCTGCCTATGTCTCTGCTTTTCTCTCTGGGTCTCTCATGAATAAATAAATAAAGTCTTATAAACACACACACACACAGAAAAAGGGCAAATAAAAGAATCAGCCTACTATAGGGGAAGAGTAAATGCCTCTGGGATCAAACCAAACTGGAATGTAATCCATTTGCTAGTTCTGCGAACTTGGGCAGGCTGTTTACTTCTCTGCACTTGCCCAGCTATCAAATGGAGAGAGTCTCCTTCTTGCAGGGACATTGACATACGTACAATTCCTGTTATGGAGGCTTGAGAAACACTAGCTCCCTTCAGTCTTTATTTGCCAGATTTGGTTCCAAGTGACTTTTAAGTCTCAAGAGCCAAGACGTCTCAAGAGCCAAGACCCTAGCCTCTGACACAACCTTGCTGGAAAAAAGATTTCGAATTCAGAGAGGTCTCTTCTGAAGGAGACAACACTCACTGGCCTGTATAAATCATGCTGTATTTCCCTCATAATCGCTTTACTTTTTCGGCTCCCTAACTTGTTGCAACATATTCACAAGGATATGACTCAGGCCATGAAGCTAATAGTAACAACAACAACAAAAAAGTTAAGCTTATAATGCAGGAAAATAAGTGCCTTAGTTATAGTTCTGAAATATTAAATACATAAGGATAATCTCAGTATTAAATGTAGATACGAGGTTTTCTTATCTCAGAATGCGTGTACTCTGTGGGTATCTCGAATCTTGAAACAAAGATTAGAAAGTCTGCCAGACAGTACTAACGTAAATAAAGTAAATGTCTTCTTTTATAGATGCCCTAAATGTTTTGGGTACTAAGTAAAAGATCTTATAAAAAGGGAACATGAACAAAGCTAATTTTTACCCAAAAGAAAATAACTCAAGTATCTCAGGATGGCAAGATCAAACCTCCTTGATAAAGGACATCATTCTCCTAGTGCAAAATCAGTCACTGTTTGTATAATGAAAAATAAGTCCCATTTGACTACGGTCCTTAACTAAAATTATTTATTCCTATATCTCACTGGACTCCTTAAAGCATAAAGTAATACATGTAAGCACTTTTGGTTCTTCAAGGGAAAACTATTAACCAAGCCATCAATTTCCATCCTGCCAGGTTCTACAAAATGTTCTTCCACTTTGCAGAGCAAATTGGCTTTCGTGGAGCAAAACGGTACAAACTTTTTTCTTACAAGATTCACTTCGTTTTAGAATTCAGAGAACATTGCAAGTAAGTTGAAATTTTCACTCGAGGACCTTACCTCCCTCATTTTGTGTGCCCTGACACTAACTGGGGACTTGAAGGTGATCAAGGATGCTGGGAAAGTCAAGTTTTAAGACTTGTTCCAGCTGCTGAAGAATGAAAGACTGTTCTCATAGAACCGCCCAATCAAAAAAGATGAAATTCCTGGAACATTGAAAGAATCTGCCCAGCCTTGACTCTGACCCCAGCACAGCAGGCCTTGACCAATTTTTGACACGGCTCCTCTGGATCACCACATGGAAAGGTGGGGTCACCCTCGTTCTACCGGAAGGCAGGTCTGCTACATTTCACCTCAGGAAGTTGCCATGATTTCATTTGTAGAACAGAACACACACACACACACACACACACACACTAAAAGGTCTCTTGGAAATTAGAAAGCAAATATTAAAAATGCCTGCAAGTGAGGAAGGCTGTTTTCGCCTTCTCTGCTTCAGCTGAAACATCCTCCATCTTTTCCCCTTGGACACCAGGGCTTCTGCTTCTCGAGCCTTCCCACCCAGATGGGGAGTCACACACCACCGGTTACCTTCTCCCCCACAGTTTTTCAGGCCTTTAGGCTTGGACTGGAATTATCCCACTGGCTTTCCTGGGCCTGCAGCTTGCAGACTTCTCAGTCCCCCCTCATCATGGGAAGCAATCCCTCAAAATAAATCTCTTCCTATATATCTGTATGTATGTATGTATCTGACTACTGGTTCCTTTTTTTTTCTGGAAAACCCTGAGTCGTACAACTGTGTATCAATTATACCTTAGTAAAGCTGATAAAAAAAAAAAAAACTCCTACAAGCACATAACCTTTAGATGTGGCAATTGTATGTGCATCTCTATGACTATGATTTTCTCCACAGGTACGCTGGGCTCCTCTGTCATTCTCAGCATGTGACTCGCTGCTGTAACGTTCCCATTCAGAAACAGTGACAGGAGAAAACCATTGCTTTGACATTCGCATTCTGCTTTCTTTTACCCTGGATTTCCCCTACCCCCAGGTATATGTGGGATTCCAAGGCCCTTCCTTTTAAAAATATATTTTTTTACTTGTCAAATACTTGGAGCTGGGACCTGTAAAATGTAAAAAATGGCTCAAACTAATCTATGCTGGGGACGGCTGGGTGGCTCAGTCATTTGAGCATTTGACTCTTGATTTCAGCTCAGGACTCAGGGTCCAGGGATCAAGCCCTCTGGTGGGCTCTGTGCTCAGCATGGTGTCTGCTTGTCCCTCTCCTTCTGCTCCTCCCCCTGCTTGTGCTCTATCTCTAAAATAAATAAATAAATAAAATTTAAAAACCTAGTCTTTGCTGTGAGAAATCAAGACAGTAGTCACCCCCGGGGAGGCAGTTTCTGATGTGCTGGTGATGATCTATTTTTTCTTTTTGAATGCTGATTACAGTGTGGTGAGTTTGTGTAAATTTATCAAGCTGCATACTTATGATCTGAGTCTTTCCTGCATGTCAATAAAAAGTTTAATAAAAATATTTGCGACTTAAACAACCAGAATTTGTAGGTTTAGGAAACACGGGAGAATTCTGTTTTGACAATAATAATGATGAAGACAAAACCTTCTATTTATTCACAGGGTCACATCTCTTTTCCTACTTCATACAATCCAAAGTAAGAGAGCAGCTGTTCCTGTGTATATAAATCTGAACACCAGTTAACCAGGGTAGTGGAATGAAAACAGAAATAACTACTACCACCGACAGCTCCACATCTCAGAGCTGTCGTGGGAAGATAGGGAGCTGCAAAAAAAGAAAACAAATGTACCAGGGCATACCAATATAG
Organism: Canis lupus baileyi; assembly: GCF_048164855.1. Taxonomy (NCBI): domain Eukaryota; kingdom Metazoa; phylum Chordata; class Mammalia; order Carnivora; family Canidae; genus Canis; species Canis lupus. The sequence continues at coordinate 6,663,356 of NC_132844.1, forward strand.
CAACCAGGTATACATGTTTCCCTCCTGTCTTATATGATTACAGGTGCTAACGGGAACCTTGCTGAGGCAGTCAGGCCAGGCAACCGAGGCCTGAGTGGTCAGGGCACAGGGCACCCCTGAGTGCAAGGAGCCTACTGCCTGCTGGAGGGTGGGAGGTGGGAAGAGCACAGGCCAGACTGTGCAGGGTGTGGGGAAGGACAGAAACAGGGAGAGGGGGAAACATAAAAGCTCAAGGAGGTAAGCTGACCTGTTAAATGTAGGAGTTGGAATGGGCTGCTTCCTTGGTCCCTCTTCCTTAACTGACTGCTAGTTGAGGAATTCTTAAAAGGCAACCTAGCCTGAGAAAGCGACCTAGAGCCAGAAAGTGCTGAAGTTCAGTCGGTCAGGTCTTCACAAATTTTTTCAGCAAGTAAGCCCCTTAACTATGATATACTCCAGACCCAGCCTTCAGCTGTCTCCTTCTTCCCCACTCCCTTGTCCTTTACTTCTACTTCTTCTTATCTCCCTCATTTGCCACGACAGTAGTTCTGGGAGTCAGAGGATTCCCTCAAAGGTGAAATGGAAAAAAGGAAATAAGGTGGAGGGGCAGGTAGTATAAATTCACTTTCAGAATTTTTTGACTGGGGGCTCCATACTTTAGTTATAGTTTGTAGTGAAATATACTTAGGACTGTTACATAATCAATTATAACAAAAAGAGTTCAAACTACTGGAGTTATTTCACTCAACATGGGGATTTCTGAGTCTATTTTTACTTTGCACATAGCATCTAACCATTCTGCAGTAAAGAAATATAATTATAGTGACCATAAACAGAGGCAAATGTCAATGTTATTTTTGCCTCATATCTAATCCTGCAGTCCAGAGACTGTACCAGTTTGACAAGAACTGGCTTTGACTAGGTTAACTCTAGAACAAGAGATTTTTTAGGAAAGAATAGGCCCAAACTGAGTGAATCTCCCAAAACTACAGAATATTAAGAATAATACATAGGTGTCAAAAGACAGAAACATAAAATAGAGAGCCACTCTACAACAGGAGCTTGGAAGATACTTCTATAGAGAATTAACTAGCCACAAAAACATCCCTAAAGATACTTGCTCCTGGGGGTTTCACAAACAACACAGCCCAGCCAGACCTCCCTGTTGTGGGTAGGTATCACTATGGGTTAACATATCTATTCCACATGCTTCTACTTTCAAATAAGAACAGCCAAACAAACAGCATAAGCTATTAGAGGGGAGCCTCAATATGAAAAACAGGGACCAAAATAAACATAAAAGTGCAACAGAGACACAGAGGGAAGACCATATAAAGACAAAGGGAGAAGATGGTCATCTACAAGCAAAGGAGAAAGGCCTCAATAGATATCAACCCGACTGCCCCCTTGATCTTTGACTTTCAATCTTTAGAACTGTGAGAAAATAAATATCTGTCATTTAAGCCACACACACACACACACACACACACACAAAGACACACATACCACAAACACAAAACATAACAGAGATTTTAAAGGAAGAAGGAAACAATTTAAAAATCAAAATTATCATTAATATACTCAGATAAGATGCTACAACCATGAAATATAAGAATAGTATAGGTAAGAAAAGATAACTTAGAGCAGGGAAAAAGCTTTTAGGAAATTAAAAAATAATTAAATAATTTAAAAATATGAAAGCAGAAATGAAAAGAACTCAACAAAAGATTAGAAGATAAAGTCTCTTCCAAAAAAAGATGGGAAATAAAAATTTTAAAAAGAAAAGAAAACTGTACTGGTCCAAGGACTCCTCTATATTGGAATAATATATTCCAGAAAGAGCAAACAGAACAAAAAAGAGGGAAAGACATAGCAAAATAATTCAAGGACATTTCCAAGAGTTAAAGGGCATGAGATTCCATTGAAAGTGCCCAGCACTGTGAATAAAAATGGACTAACACAAAGGTCCATTATCATGAAATTTCAGAGCACTGAAAACAGAAAGAAAAATCCTACAAACTTCTAGAGAGAAAAAACAGCAATCAAGGTCTCAAATAGTGTACTTGCCATACATCTTTTCTGTAGAAGCTACTAGAGGAAGTCCTCCAAAAGTACATTAAGAAAGAGAAAAACATGGGATACAGGAGACAGGATAGCCATGATAAGAGGGAAAAGCAAGCTGTGTGCCAGGTGCCAAGGGTAAATGGTCTGGAAGAAAGTGGGGAAAGTTCTCCAAAAAGATGAATCAAAAGAATACCTCATGTACCTGAATAGGTGGAGGAGATTTAGATCCCTGGGGAAGAGTTTGGGATTGAAATGGTAATCATAGAAAACTAAAAAAGCAAGGCAATTATTAACACCAGGGAAAACAAAAAGTGGCATACGGAGGGAGAAGTAGTCATCATTATTAGTTCAAGGCTCAGTTGTAAACAGGGTTTATATAATCATAGAGAAAAGGGATCTAACCAAAAGTATGATATGTCTATATTGGGAATAGCAGTGGAGATAAAAAGGATGAATACACTGTGAGGATGTGTGGGAGGAAAGACAAGAGTTAAACCCTCATCTTCTTTAGTGAGAAGTCATTAGATAATTCCTCAAGCTCATAAGGCAGAGAGGAACAAGACAGTGTTATTAAAATTTTTGGATATAAATACCAAAAGAATGTGCCAAAAGAGTTTAAAGTGAAAGCCACTGGGAAAAGTAGAATGAAGAATAAGGGGACAAGAGACCCCTGAAGTGTTTTGGGTAACAAATCTTTGGCACCTTATGTACACACAATATGTAATTTATTTGTATATGTGACTGTTAAAAATAATCTATATGCATAAATTTTTTAAAAATTATGAAAAACAAAAAATATTGTAAAACATTCTGTTTGCCAGGTTATTGTCTATTTCTGAAATTCTTCTTTATTATCAAACTATAGGAAAATAGTAGAAGTATTTCATTAGACATAAAATATTATATTTGAAGAAATATAAAAGAAATTGCTTTCGTAATAAATTATCAGTAAACTTAAGTCTATATGATCCTTAGCATATACAAGTACTGATTCCAAGTATTTGGGGCCAATTCCATTTCACAGCACTCATGGTAATATAAAGTACTCACAAGCTCTAGTGGACTGAGACGAGCACCAGAGATGGGCCTGGAATCAGATGACTCAAAACTGGATGCATGGAGGCTAGCACAGGGGATGGAACAGAAATATTAGTTTGTGAAGAATAATTTATTTCTACTATATGTTAGTTAATTCTAGCCTCAAAACAAAAGCATTTAATGCATCACCTTAAGGGAGAAGCAGTATTTTAAAAAATCGTAGTACTTAGAACATTTTATTAATAAGTTTTTTTTCATTGCTTTTAGGGGTATTAGAAATATTGAATAATGAAAAGAAGAAATGTATATTAGAGACTTTAAAAAAAAACTTTGTTCATATTGCTTTATATAGTTGGTATGGCAACCACTACACACCATTTCAAACCAAAGCAACTTCTTGGACCCAAGGTCTGGACTTACCTTTAGGAATCTGGAATAGAAACAAGAGGTGTAATTAGCAGACATCAAAATGAAAAAAAGCAACTATCCATAACTAGAATTTAAGGGAAAGTGTCATCTGGTGGCTTACATATCCAAGTGTACAGGCAGAGAAATGTCATTACCTGAAGGAGGAAGGAGGTCTATTTTCTGGTGTTCTTGAAGATGTAGGCCCAAATAGTTTTCTTTGGTCTTCCCGTGGTGTAAATGGTCTTTGGGTCCCAACTGTTCTTAAAGCATTTCGTGCTTCACTTATGATTTCTGCGCTGGTCTTCTGCTTGGACATAGAAGGTCGATAAAATGGATCCAGTTTTTCTAACTTTTTGTCATTTGGAGATAGCATCTTTCCTTTTAAAGTCAAATGTTCTTCAGGTAGACACCACACTCTGCAAATCTACGGTATAAAATATTAACTGTTTTCATCAATGGGTTTAGAAAGCAGTGCTTAAACACATCCACATATGCTTAAGGCATTCCTCTATGTTAAACTAGAAAAAGTCACAATTTTTTAAAAGATTTTTTTATTTATTTGAGAGAGACAGAGCACCCGTGAGCAGGGAGGTGGGGGGGTTGGCAGAGGGAGAGGGAAAGGGAGAGAATCCCAAGCAAACTGCACTGAGTGTGGAGCCTGATGTCGGGTTCCATCTCATGACCTGAGATCATGATCTGAGCTGAAATCAGGAGTCTGACACTTAACTAACAGAGCCACCCAGGTACCCTGTCACAGACAATTTTTAATTAACAATATACCAGGCAGTTATAATTAGAAGATCAGGGTGGAAGAAAAGCTTTCAAAAATATAGGTTGATGTGTACAGTTATGCCTATGGGAATATATGCACTCGAGGGAAATGATGTGCAGGGAAGATAGCCAGGATGAAAGCTAAACCTGGAGAGAAAGAGGATAAATCATGAAATAGGACAGGCTAGGAAGAGAAAATCATCTTGTATTGCCCAATCTAGAAAGAAAGAAAGAAAGAAAGAAAGAAAGAAAGAAAGAAAGAAAGAAAGAAAGAAAGAAAGAAAGAGAAAAAAAGAATAACACTGAGGGGGAGAGGGTTCTTTTAAAATTTTAACTAAATCTTCCCTTTTTTCCCCTACTGCCCTCCACATAAACTGCTGGTATAAGGTTGGATTTAGACAGATGGGGCCTATTTCCAAGCTATATTTGCTTTTATAAGCTGTAGTTTGTAAACTCAGGGAAAGGTTCAGCCCCACATTTGCCTGTGATGTATTTAAATAAATTGATACAAATCACCTTCAATATGAGATAGTGTCCTCAATGAATAAATATCAAATATCATTCCCAGGCTCATTTTCTCAGATAAAGACTTAAAGTCATTCACAAGGGCCATGGGAATGCAGATTCTTCTTAAATACTGGTGTGTCCCCATGGAGGCCTGGTTAACTTGGCAAGACACCTTGATAGCTCTAAAACTTTAAAACAGCTGAGATTTTAAAAACTTAATTCTAATTAGTATATGGTATTAGGAGTTCATTTAAACAACAACAACAACTCAGATCCCTGAAATATATCTCTAAGGAGAAAGAGGCCTGGAAATTTTTCCTACATTTCAATGCCCAATTTTAGAAAAAAATTGCAAAAATGAAATATTTTTTTTTGTGACATATGCCCAAGGAAACTAAAAAGACTTCATCTCCATAAGTAGAATCAACAGATGATTCCTTAGACAAGAGGATTTACTATATTATGATTCTATACATTAAGTTGTTATGTAACAACAGACAACAAGAACATTTGTTTAGTTCTACCCAGGCCCTACCCTAAAAGTTTTTAAGGTAAAAGTGTATGATGAAAACTACAAATGATACGCTGTTCATTTGCCCTTTTTCTTTTTAGTGTTAAATGTACTTTATTACTTTTGAAAATCGATCACCTGTACATGATGATTTTTGGTCAGTCATAATACCTGATTGGCCAGCACAGATAAATATTTACAGAGAAACACTAATACTTTAAAAAACTAGCCTTTGGAAGACATTTTTGAATTAAAATTTTTAAACAAGATTTATTTATTTATTCATGAGAGACACACAGAGAGAGGCAGAGACAGCCAGAGGGAGAAGCAGCCTCCCCACAGGGGATGTGGAACTCGGTCCCAGGTCCCTGGGATCATGCCCTGAACCATCCAGGCATCCCTAATTTAAAATTCTTAAAACGTTAAAACCAACATGAGTTTCAGTTTTTTTTTTTTTTAAAGATTTTATCTATTTTTTAATGAGAGATTGAGAGAGAGAGAGAGAGAGAGAGAGAGAGGCAGAGACACGGGCAGAGGGAGAAGCAGGCTCCATGCAGGGAGCCTGACATGGGACTCGATCCCAGGTCTCCAGGATCACACCCTGGGCCAAAGGCGGTGCTAAACTGCTGAGCCACTGGGGCTGCCTGAGTTGCAGTTTTTAATGCTATACCTTTCATATGAAAAGATCTAGCAAGGTAAAACAGAAAAAAAATTACTAGATAAGCAGTCCTATTCTAGGAATTTTTGATGTAGGATTTTGAATTTAAGCAAAGTCTCCAAAAGCATGCACATTAATACAAATAATAAAAACCATGACAGGTCAAGTACATTTTATTTCTAATGCTTCTGATATGACCGGCTGTTTATTTTTAAAATATTCAAGGCTAGTTATTAAAAATGTGTATAAGTGTTTTTCGTATATCCATATGTAAGGTTTCTCCTGCTATCTAAAAGCAGAGCATTCCTGTGAAAGCTCTAGTAAGGCGAAACTGTGTGAGGTATCTGGTATCCCCCACTTTCTGCCACTTTGCTTTCACAAAAGACCTACATTAATACCTGTTTTCATTCACCAAAAGAAATCCGAAGAGGATTTTTGTTTTTCTAAGAAAGCCCTAACACAGGTCTTGCATAAAAGCAAAGTGATATAACAGGAACCTTCAGAAAGCAGGGGATACCTGTGGTAATTTTGGATGCATAATAATATGAATTCAGTCCCATCACATCTTACTCAAGGGGCCGTATCAGTTTTGTTTGCCTGTTTGTTTTTAAAAGCCCCACCGCAAAAAAAAAATAAATAAAAAAATAAATAAAAATAAAAATAAAAGGCCCACCGCAATAAGAAAGCGTGCCACTTAGTGAGAAGTTCCTATACAATGAACGAACAGGGTTTTCCCGGAGCCCAAATGAGGTTTGTGATTCCTTTGGCCCCATATAGCACTAATTATGTCTAGCAATGTCAAAGGTGATCTGGTAAATGTAATAAAGATTAGAGAAAGTGCTTTGGATAAACAATAATGGACCATCATTCCTGACTGAGATTTGGCATTTTAGTTTGCATGGAAAACTATACTCTTTTACGGAGTAATTAAGCAGGTTGAGTAAGTACTGAGTAAATATGCAGGTTGAATGCAAACAATTCTGTACTTTATTTGGGCATACAGGAGTTTAGATTGATCAAATACTGGTAGAAATAATGTAGAATAATGGGCCTAAAAATCTTTTTGTTTGTAAATTTCTACCACAAATTTTTTTTTTTTAAGATTTTATTTATTTATTCATAGATACACAGAGACAGAGGCAGAGACACAGGCAGAGGGAGAAGCAGGCTCCATGCAGGGAACCTGACGTGGGACTCGATCCCTGGTCCCCAGGATCACGCCCTGGGCCGAAGGCAGGCACCAAACTGCTGAGCCACCTGGGCTGCCCCTCTACCACAAATCCTAACACAAATTTCTCTCTCCCTCTTCCTTTCTCTTTCTCCCAAACTTGAACAGTTACATTGTGAGAAGCAGTTTCAGTAATGTAAGCTCTTTCATAGTTAATCTATGATCACATTAATGTCAACATGTCACTAATTCAAATATGGAAGTGTTCAATGATACAAGTGAACTGAATTAGAAGTGTGTTTTCTGGGGAAAGGGAAGAATTTTTTCCTTTCTATTTGTTGAATTACAACTTCTTATTATAGAGGATTTTTGCCAGCTTACTCATTCAGAGTTTGAAAGCTTGTCTGTTTATAGGAAAGTACACCTGAACCATAACACAACAGTATCACAGAAATTTTAACTTTACGAAAATTCTCCTGACAACAAATCCATCCAGCTAGTATGGATTGTTTCCTATGTGCACGGCCCTATGCTTGGATCTCTGGGAATACAGGAATAAATACTGTCTTCACTCTCAGGCAAGAAGGACCACTAAGGCTAGTTACACATTTGCTTTGATATCAAACACTATGCTAAGCAGTCTCGAGTACATCATCTCAATGAATTCCTACAACAGTTTTGGGAGGGATGGAGTCTTAGACAATTGCACAAAAGCTATCACCTATGCCCAATGATATTCAGACTACTACTCATAAATTAGGGCGGGTGGGCGGCGGGGGGAGACACCTGAGTGGCTCAGCGGTTGAGTGTGTGCCTTCGGCTTAGGGCATGATCCCGGGATCCAGAATTGAGTCCCATATCAGGCTCCTTGCAGGAAGCCTGCTTCTCCCTCTGCCTGTCTACCTGTGTCTCTGCCTCTATCTCTCTCTCTGCCTCTCTCTCTCACTCTCTCTCTGTCTCTCTGTGTGTGTGTGTGTGTGTGTCTCTCATGAATAAATTTAAAAAAAAAGATAGGGTGGTGGGGCTGCAGATATTTATGCACCAATATAGAGACATGCCAATATTTTCACAACTGGAGTAGCTTTCTTGGTGTGTAAAGGCTGAATGTCTTGTATTCAAATGATTTTAACACAAGGTAAGAAACTGATGGGGGCAATGAAAAAAAAAACAGAAATAACTCCTATGTGATTACAAAAAAAAGAAGGATTTCTGATTGGGAGAAAGTGTCAGGGAAACTTCCTGGAGGAGGTGATGCTCAAGCTGGGTTCTGAAAAATGGGCTGAATTTGAAGCATGTGGCAATGGCTGACATTAGGGCTAGAGGAGAAAAGGAACTGCCAGCAAAGTCAATGAGTGAGCCAAGGCAGGGTGCCAAGAACATATGGGGTGTGTACTGGACAAGAACAGGCTCTAGAAATACAGATTGGAGTTGGACCAGAGAGAGAACTGACTGGCAGGTCAAGAAATAAAAAAAGCTGGTGAGCAAATTAATTAACAGATTTGGAGGCATGATGTGATCTGGCAGGAATGTGTAAGATGGAAAGGAGGGAAAAGACTAGAAAGGGACAAAATCAGGTAGTTCTTATGTAATCAGCCAACTAATTCTTAGAGGCCCTCCTGGAGGCGTTCCTAGACATGCCTCCCCCCGTCCTCCAGCCTCAGTTAGGTGCTCCTTCTCCACTCTCTACAAGGCCACTGGTTGGCTCCTGTCAGCTCACCCCTTCCATATGCACCTGGTGCTGCCTCGCCAGACTCTGAGGCACAGTTTTTTATGTGAGGCATGGCTGAGGGTCAACACTTGTAGAATCGCTGAACTCCATTTTCTTTTCTTTCTTTACACCTACTTAATTTAAGGGAGAAAGAGAGAGCACCTGTAAGTGAGAGGGAAGGGCAGAGGGAAAGGGAGAGAGAGAATCTCAAGCAGACTCCTCACTGAGCGCAGAGCCTGACTTCGGGCTCCAACTTACAACCCTGAGATCATGACCTTAGCTGAAATCAAGAGTCAGGAGCTCAACCAACCGAGCCACCCAGGCACCCCTAAACTCCATTTTCCAATATAGATCTGAGCTATGAAATATCAAGCTGAAGGCAATATGGTTTCTTTGATTGGAGACATTTGTCACAGTGGATTAGGAAGGCATATGGGACTTTATTTCGAATGGAATCTGATTCTTTTTTTTTTTCTCTCTCTCTCTTTTTTTAAAGTAGGCCCCATGTTTAGAGTAGTGTGGGGTTTGAACACATGATCCTGAGATCAAGAGTTGCATGCTCTACTGACTGAGTCAGCTGAGCACCCTGTCAAATGGCATCTGATTCTTGATGCCAAGTGGTAAGATGAGATTAAATTCAGTCTCCTTTTCCTTTCTTGCCTTCACTGCAAGTTGCCTGGCAGGGAGTAAGGCTGGATAAACAGTCCATGAATGAGGTCTTGAAAGCCTGAGACGGAGGAGTAAAGGTGAAACAGAGGGGAGAAGAAAGATGAGAACAAGTGAGGGGCAACAAGAACAGAAGAACCACCAGGATTTTGCAGCTGAGAAGGTAGGAAAAAGCCAGAGGGGACACTTAATACAAACCCAGAAGGGTGAGGTCAGAGGACTAGGGGACCTTTGAAAAGAAAACAGCAGAAGTACACTTTGAAGGGAAAGAAGAAAAAAGCTGCGAGCTGTCTTGCACCACTGTCCTGAGCTGATGATGTCCACAGGACCTCTAGAGGATGACCACCACCAGCAGTGGGAAGCTTGAAACTGGAGATCTTCATTTTTAACAAAACGTTTCTTATTTGTTGGGGGAAAGTTTCAGAGTCATCATTTATAAAAATTTGTACCTAAATTTTTATAAAGACCTGTCTTTACCTTTGCCACTCCTAGTCTCTTGAACCAGAGCCTCCTTGCTAAATGCAGCACTACCCTATCAAGGTAAGAGGTCTGCAATAAAGAGAAAGGCTGACCGACTCTACCTTCTATTCCCTGCAAATCAAATACAGATCTTCCTCAACTTATGAAAAGTTGAAAAACCCATCATATGTTGAAAATAGCATTTGGTAGAAAATGCATTCAATCCACCTAATCTACTGAACATCACAGTATAACATAGCCTAACTCAAACATGCTCAAGATACTTAACATTAGCCCACAGCTGGGCAACATCGGCTAACACAAGGTCTGTTCTACAATGAGAGTTGAACACCTCATGTAATTCATGGAATGTAAATGTGCCAAAAGTAAAAACCAGAATGGCCTGGGTGGCTCAGTCGGTTAAGCAGCAGCCTTCCACTCAGGTCATGATCTTGGGATCAAGCCTCTCACCACCCCCTGCTGAGCAGGGAGCCTGCTTCTCCCTCTGGGCCTCCTCCTCTCCCCTAGGGGATGCCAGCACATTTTCTCTCCCTCTCTCAAATAAATGAATAAAGTCTTTAAATTAAAAAAAAAATTTTTTTAACCAGAATGACTATATGGATACAGAATGGTTGTGAGTGTATCACAGTGAGTGACTGCCACTACCCAGCATCACCAGAGGGTATCATAGAGCCAGCCGATCGCTAGCCCTGGAAAAGATAAAAACTCAAAGTACGGTTTCTACTGAATATGCTTTCACACCATCAGTAAATTTGAAAAACTTTAGGTTGAACCATTGTGAGTCAGGGCCACTTACACTCAAGACCCTTTGCGTGATTCTGAAATACTTTTCTGTTAATATGAGCACCCAAAGAGGCAGTGGTTAAGGGCAGTGCAGAGAAGAGGTTCAAATACTCTCTTGGCAATTCACAGCTATGTGACCTCGGCCAGGATTGTAATGCCTCCGGGCTTCAGTTTCCTCATCTGTAAAATAGGGATGGTCATAATTGGCTTATCCGATTGTTCTGATAATTACATAACACAATTCGTGTAAAGTGCTTTCGCATGGCACCCGGCCCTTAAGAAAAACTGAACTAGTACCCGGGCCCTGTGTCATGAAAAGATCCAATAAAAATTCTCCCATGAATAAAAAACTGCATTAAAAAAAAAAGAAATTGCAAATGAAAGGGAATGATGTCTATTTAGTGTTTCCATAAATTCTGGAAGTTAAAATTGAAATTTTTTTTAAATGAAAAAGAATTTTTATTAGGTATTTCATGGGATATCAGGTATGCCAAGTCAACGACTAATCAGAGTTTTATAGATCCTCAAAATAGGCCACAAAGAGAGTGCTTCTTGCTTCTCTACCAAGTTATAATAATTCTAAATCAGAGATGGGAGACCTGCCGTGGCAGGCGTGGGAACGGACAATAAAAAGGCTTCGTAGGGACGAATGATGTACTGTTCTGTATGCTGTTGCACAGAGGTGGGCTTCTTTATGTGTTTGTTGGGGCCCTGCCTATGGGCTGCCCAGAGTCCAGGTACGAGCCGTGCGACCGTGGCAAGACCCCCCGGGTCATCACTCGCGTTCAGTAAAGATTTCCAAGCTTCTGTTAGACGCCGCGCACTTGACAACCGTCCAGGGTGGAGCGAGCCCCCCTCCCCGGCAGCGTGCACAGGACCCCGGTCTCCTTCCCGCCGCACGAAGGCGGCGCGCAGCAGGGAGGCCCCGGGCCCCGCGGGGGAGCCTCGCCTCCCGGGCCGACCCGGCCTCCCCGGCCCGCGGCGCCCCCTGCTCCACAGGCTGAGGCCGGGACCCGGCGCAGCAGCAGCAGGAGCAGGAGCAGGAGCAGGAGCAGGAGCAGGAGCAGGAGCAGGAGCAGGAGCAATGCCCCCGCCCGCCGGCCCCCCAGCCCGCCCGCCGCGCCCGGCCCGCCGGCGTCTCCATGGTAACCGTACACAAACCACCTACCCGGGGCGCCGGGGCCGCCCGCCTGCAGAGCCAGGTCGCCGCTGGGCGGGCGGAGCGGGACAGGAAATGAGCTGGGAGCGGGCGCAGGGAAGGGGGCTTCCGGCCGGCCCCGAAGCCCCCGTGATTCGCGCTGGTGACTGCACCGCGGCGGAGGCTCAACGCATCCCTCAGCTTCCCGGAGGGAGGCGGCGGCAGCCCGGGAGGAGCGGCGGGGCGGGGCCGGGGCCGGGAGGGGCGGGGCCGGGCCGGGAGGGGCGGGGCCGGGGGCGAGGCCGGGCCGGGAGGGGCGGGGCCGGGAGAGGACGGACGGGAGGCCTCCCGGCGCTGCGCGCCCACTGGGCCTGCGCGGCGCCCGCCTCCCCCCCCCCCCTGCAGCGCATGCGTAGGAACGCGGAGGCCGCGGGCTGGCAGGTGCAGAGCCCGCAGGCCTGGCTGCGGCGGGAGGATCCTGGACGCGATCTCCGCCTGGAGACTGGGATGGGGAGCAGTTCCCTTTTAAATCGGCAGCTTACCTGGGCGGCTCAGCGGTTGAGCATCTGCCTTTGGCTCAGGTCCTGATCCCTGGATCCTGGGATCCGGTCCCACCTCGGGCTCCCTGCATGGAGCCTGCTTCTCCCTCTGCCTGGGTCTCAGCTTCTCTCGCTGTGTCTCTCATGAATAAATACATAAAATCTTAAAATAAATAAATAAAAAAAATAAAAATCAATCAATCAACCAAACAGCAGCTGACCGAAACACATTTGTTGAGACCTTAGGAGACCTCAGCACCTCTGTTAGGACAGCAGCTTAGTGCTTAGGGTTAAGAACCAGGATTTGCTGATTCAAGTTGCCCCTCTGTACAGCCTGGAACTCCTTGCCAAGCCTCTCCGTTCGCTCACTGTAAAGTGGAGAGAACTAGTGCTGCCTAGCTGGGTCTTGGGGTCACCGCGAAGACTGAACGGAAAAACAGGTATAACGCGCTATGTACATGGCAATCAATGAATGTTAATCTGTTAGTTATTTTTAACCCTTTGCCTGGGTGCAGCACTTCAGAGTTTACAAGGGGTATTTTATTGTATATTTTCTTTATTTTTAATATAAAGATTTTATTTACTCATGAGAGACAGAGAAAGAGAGGCAGAGACACAAGCAGAGGGAGAAGCAGGCTCCATGCAGGGAGCCGGATGCAGGACTCGATCCCTGGGGTCACGACCTGAGCCAAAGGCAGATGCTCAACCACTGAGTCACCCAGGGACCCCCTTATATTTTCTTTTCAAGCGTCCCCACCACTCCGAAGTAGCAAGCCTGGCATCCCCATTCACAGGGGACAGAACTGGGGACAAGGTATAGTGAATGCCAGTGGTAGATTCAAGTCTAGGCATTGGGCAAACATTTTTTGTACTTACTGTGCCATCACAGTTGCTTGGCAAAAAGAATCCCATTTATATGTTTCTGGTTTAAATTCCGTTCTCCTATTAGACCATTCAGCAACACTTTACAGTGTGAAGTACAAGTGAGACCATAATCGCTCTCCATTCGGGTTTGCACCACGTTTTATAAATATGGGGATTTTTCAGCTGAAGTGTTGTCAACATAAAAAAATGCCACATGCCTTGGTGCTAAGTATCTTGTAAAGAATAATTAGATTGAAAATTTTTTTGAGCACATATGCGTAGGGCATCCTGCTCGTGGGAAATGATACGAACCTGAACTAAAGGAAAGTATTCTTCAGAGTATCCAAGAGGATGTACTTTATCAGTTGATTGGGGTAATTCTAAGGCCCAAAACAAAGTATTTGTTTTCTTCCAGGTTGAAATTTTTTCCAATGAGTCAACATGTCATCACATCATCAAGACTCTTTTAGTGGCCGCTGAACTCCATTATGCAAAGGGATTTTTGCCCATTTAATAGAAGTCCATAACTAGTATTTTGAATTCACAACTTGTGATTAAAATGCAACGTTATTTTTGTCTCTCAAAGCTGTTTTAAGATATATTCAGTGTTGGTTACCTTCCCCTGCCCCTAGATGAAAGTTGGGTAGAGCCCTTGTATTTTCTGCTCATTTTTAGGTAACTGATACTCCTATGGTAACTAAATCTCAACCACAGCTTCATTCCAAAATTACAATGTTGAATACAAGATATAAACAAATGCATCAAACTTTACTTGAAAATAAGACTTCATCCCCCTTTCCTGCCTCAGGTCTCCAGATGACCCTCCCAGCAGGGATGCAGTTGGCTGAGGCTCACCACAGTAGAGGCCACCTCAAGACCCAGCCTGGGTGGAGGTGGGCCAGAAGTGGGGAGAAAAGAAGCAGGAGATGGAGCACTTCTTCCCAGATTTGAATAGCTTTGAGCTTTCTGTGGACAGCAAGCCCATGTGGCTCTCTCCTGGTTTCTTCAGCATTTCCTATTAATGAAGACCTCTTTCCAGGGGATTCTTCAGGTGGATTCCAAGCTATCACACTGCTTGTTTACAGCTCCTTCTCTGACCCTAGAAATCTAGGGCTTACTCCAACCCCTTTAGATGGATCCCAAGATGGCACCATACTTTGTCCAAGAAAAACCACAGACATCTCTTGCCCCAGTGACTCTGAGAATGCAGCCCCCACCTCTCCCATGAGCCCCCATCCTGTCACAGGATGGAACTTTAGCTTTCCCAGAGTGAGTCGAACTCCAGGCCTCTGGACTCCCTAACTGCAGCCTCTGGAAGGCTCCTCTGGGAAGCCCTCTCACTGGGTTTGAGATGAAGGGGGTGGCACCCCCCACACTCCTCTCCAAAGAAATTTCCTCACCCGTCCTGCCCCTGCATTCTCTGACTCCGCATTTTTAGCCAAAGGGACCAAAGGGTCCAGGCAGTCTAGATATTGCTTTGTAACTCACCCTAAGGAGACTTTGCCTCACCTTCACTTTGGAACTGATGATTATTCACTTACTATCTCAGCTGAAACTGCAGTTTAAAAAGCTGTTGTGCAGCCAATTACTAACTATGGTCTTGCACCCAGGGTCTTGGTCTAAAATACACAAGTAAGCTCGCTCCTGGAGCCGGAAGCTGGCCAACTCAGTTGGCCAGGAAATGTCTGCCAAGCAAATTAGAACAATTGAAAAGAGTGACAAGGGCTGAATTATAGGAAGCAATCATTTAAAGCACTAAAGCTGCCCAGCTTACCTCACTGAAGGACACGACATGAGAAAACATTGAGGCTATGGTAGCAATGGCCTATTATACTGACCCGGCTATTCCTTCCTGCTCACCTGATGGCTATTTAACAGAATTTGACATAATGAAAATTTTAAGTGGAGTTGTTTTTGAAACAAAATTGCTATTTTCTTTGCTTTAGAAAAATTGAAGAGGAAAATAAAATATTGATTGTAAGCATCTGACATTTATAAAGCACTTTATAATTTCCGAATTGCTTCCATTTGGAGCATTTCATTTTCATTGTCTTATTCGGAGTTTACAACTAACCCGCGAGGTGATTCGTTCAGGGATTATTATCCCAATTTGAAAGTGGAAAAACATTGAGGTTCAGAAAGAGTAAGTGATCTGCCCACTGTCACAGAGCTAGTAAAGTGATCTGAGACCTGGTGTTTTTGATTCTTAGATCCCACGTGCCACCTGCCATTGTACACGGGAAACACAGTTTTTCAGGCTGAGGCCTCTTGTGCATTGAGAGGTACTTCCTAGGCTGCTGTAACTGCTAAGATGTGTCCTTTATTTTCTCCTTTCACATATCTCAGAGTACATTCTGTGTGGGGCTCTCTTAAGTTCTAAGAGGAACTTAATCTTTACGTTGACTTGAAAATTTCTGCGGACTTTTGGATTTTGAATCAAGATGAGAATTACGTAAGTGGTAGCATGGGTAATACTACGGTCCTACACACTCTAAGATGCAAAAATGCAACGAAATGTTGAACTTATACTTTTATCCACAGACTATCAGTAGATTTTGTAGTTCACATTGCAGTGTACATCACTCACACCTCATGTTTAATATCTAAAAGCTTATCTTGGTTTCTATATTAGATATATTTTTTAAAAGATGCATGTTAAATACATAACACTCACAATTCCCCCGATGATTTTTATGACCATAACAGAGATGGACTCACAGAGGGAAAAGAAAAATTGCTTCTAAAAAAAAAAAAAAGAAGAAGAAAAATTGCTTCTGGCATAGAATAAAAAATCACCAATTTAGAATTCCAACATTCACTTCAAGACACTTTCTGCTTTTGTCAATATAGAATTTCGGTGCTTTAATTATATTTATCACATAATGTCTGTGAGGAGTTCATCAAATTGATAGCCTAGGCAATCTCTGCATACAAATTTCAAGGTAACAAACACATTAAAAATGCAACTTGGTGGAAATTTACAATGCGAGGAAAATTAGCCAACTTCATGGAACTGCATAGATACGGGACTGTAGAATGGTCCTAAAACTTATCAGCTGAAAAGATTACATGAAAATTCTCTCTTTAATGGGGCTCAGCCCTTACCTGCACATCTGAAGTATTACTTTGCCTTTAAGCACATCATCCCCACCACAGCAGCTGTATCATCCCAGGCTGCATTCTCAGGAAGCATCAAGTCAAATTGTTGCTAGGGATGTAATGAAAGAAGGTTAATTTTTTTTAAAGATTTTATTTGTTTATTCATGAGACACAGAGAGAGAGAGAGAGAGAGAGGAAGAGACAGAAGCAGGCTCCCTGCAAGAAGCCCGATGTGGAACTCGATCCCGGATCCCAGGATCACGCCTTGGGCCAAAGGCGGACATGCAACCGCTGAGCCACCCAGGTGTCCCGAATGAAGGTTAATTTAATCAGCAATTTATTACAAAGAATCTCTGACTACTTGGTATTTCATTGGAGGGGAGAGGGTTCTAGTTTTCAGGGACTGAGTCAGTAGGAGTCTTCGAATTGCTTCGTCTTAAACAACTGCCAAAGTCCCTCTTATATGTTGGAAGAGACCTCCTAAGACAATCAGAAACCAGCTTTTTTTTTTTTTTTTTGTCAACCTCATCTGTGAGACATTACTGAGTGAGCATGTCTGGGAGCTTGGGGCTGCAAATAACAGAATACCCCATCAAAAGTAGCTTAAACACCAAGGACATTTATTATTTTAACCATAAGCCTCGAAGTGGGCTGCTTCAGGGTTGATCCTGCAACTCAGGGATGGCATTAAGAAGTGTCAGTCACAGCTCACTTTCCAACATGATTGGCCAAGAGGAGTTGATTTGGAGAATTTGTGATGTATTTATTTTGCTTATTGACAGAGATCAGTGCATTGTAGACATGTATAAAATCAAATGTAATGATTTCCAAAAATTAAAGCTAATGTATATTTTATTGAACCTTTTCTCAAATGAATAACCAACATAAGGCATTAAAAAATCTCTAGGTCTGGGTAGCCCCAGTGGCTCAGTGGTTTAGCGGCACCTTCAGCCCAGGGCATGATCCTAGAGACCTGGGATTGAGTCCCACGTCGGGTTCCCTGCCTGGAGCCTGCTTCTCCCTCTGCCTGTGTCTCTGCCTCTCCCTCTGCCTGTGTCTCTGTCTCCGTGTGTGTTTGTGTGTGTCTCATCAATAAATAAATAAAATCTTAGAAAAAGAAATCTCTAGGTTGAAGTATATTGACATCAAATGGATCTCAAACACTCCCTCTTTAAGATTGAGGCCAGCGTTCTTGGGAAGGTAGGAGGTCTAATCACTATAGAGAGACAAAAACTCAGCTATATCTTCATCTTTCTGCAGGAAGTGTTTCATATTAGACAAACAATTTGGGTTTATGCAAGATTAATAATAATCAAGGATTAGGTAATTAAGCAAATTCATTCAAAATCAGCTTTATCCCTTGGCCTTCAATCCACTGATTTTTTTTCTTTTTCCTCATGTCATTCTCAGTACTGTGCTTGGGGAGGGATCTGTTAATGCACCTGCAGCAGTTTGGGGGCAGGATTGTTGAATAAAGATTGTTGTAAATTTTAAAAAAAAAGAAGAAGAAGAAGAAGTGTCAGTCATGGGGATGCCTGGGTGGCTCAGGGGTTGAGCATCTGCCTTTGGCTCAGGGTGTGATCCTGGGGTCCTGGGATCGAGTCCCATATCGAACTCCCTGCATGGAACCTGCTTCTCCCTCTCCCTGTGTCTCTGCCTCTCTCTGTATGTTTCTCACGAATAAATAAAATCTTAAAAAAAAATAGAAAAGAAGAAGTGTCAGTAATGCCTCCCCACTTGGTCACGGATGGCTGGGGCAGCGCTGAGCTGTGCAGTCTCACATGATAGGATCTCAAAGCAGGGAAGAGAGAGGCAGGGCCCTCCCCACTTACATCTCTTTACCCAGGAAAGGGGAAAATTTCCCAGAAGCCCTTTGGGTGTGTTGTCCTCACATCTCACTGTTCAGAACTGTGTCACATGCCCACACAGCAGCCCCTGCCAGGGATGAATGGATTACTCTTACTATGATTGACTTACATCAATCACGGTTCACCCCTTGGGATTTGGGGGAGGATTTCATCTTCTCCGCACACTTTGCTGCTGCAACCTGAACCGAACTGAAGTTCTTTGCAGCATCTGTTGGGTAGATGCTGACAACATCCACCACGATGGTCTGGGTGAATGTAACCTAATGAAGAGTGTCTCGTAATAAGAGATTTTGAAGTCAGCTCATTCTCATTGGAACAAGAGAGCTGAAAGTAATGCCGAGGCCAAGGGCTCTAGTCTGGTGCTAACTCTCAAGACCGTGGTCCATGGTCCATGGTCTCACCTCTGTTCATCCTAGCTGCCATTTGAATCACCCGGGGAGCTTCAAAAGCCAGCTCTGCCCAGCACCCCAGATGTTCTGATTCTGTTGCAAGAGAGAAGGCCTCAGAAGAATGGGTTTTGTGGTTTTTAGAGCTGTGGAAGATGCTGGAAGGTGCAGGAGCCATCGTGGAGAGCCCCAGCCCTGCCCAAGGCCAGAGCTCTCCAGCCTGAGGGCCTCAGCCAGCACCCAGCAGGAAGCAGAGGTGTAAAAAGAGTCCTTGGGTTTCATAGAATAGGACTCTGCATGACCCAGAGATGGAAAAAAAGGATCTCACTGACTCTCGCACTATCCTTGACGTTTGTTCCCATGCCGTCTTGGGCACTTTTTGTATCTAGTCTCCAACTGGCTCCTCAGACCCCACTCGATTCTCCCCCTGCTCTGAGGCCACCCTACATTCAGCAACCAAAGGAACTGTCGCAGACCACCTTCCGGGACGTGCCTGCCTCTGCTCAGCGTCTGCCTGCAGACCACCAAAGGAAATCCAGATCCTTCCTCTGCGGTCTGTACTACAGCCTGTACTTCCACTTTATTATAATAACTAGGATCTATCTGAGAGATCTAACAGACCCTGTGCTAAGCACCTGGATGACATTAAATCAGTAAATCTTCCAACACTAAAAGCACAGCTATTATCCTCACTTTACATGCACGGAAATTGAGGTTTAGTGCCCTCACTAGGTCAGGTCACACAGGTGGTAAAAATGGTGGCTCTAGGAGTCAGGCCCAGCTGGTCTGAGCCCAGGGGCCGCATCCCTAAGCACACACCACGTGCTCAGCCAAGCCGACTACTGCGGTCACCTGGACTCTCCCTGCATCTCCCCCGCTCTACACTTTCCGCTCTGGGTGGGGCCTCGCCCTTAGAAAGTCTGGGCGCTCAGCGATGATGCTTATGGAACCCTAGAACAATCGCAAGGAGGCATCTACCTTGGAGTAATCCACAGGAGAGACAGAGAAGATGAACTATACCTGCCCACCCCCTCCTGCCTCCTGTCTCCCATTGGTCAGGCTCATGGTGGATCGAGTCTGGATGCTTCTGCGGCTTTTTGGACAGTGCCCCACAGCCTGGAAAGAAGAGCAGTGCCTCGGACTGAGGAGGCCCAGAGGCCAAAGTCGGAAGGGACAGGCTGCAGGCCTGGGTGAAGTAGAGGGAGAGTGGGCTGGGGGGTGAGGCCAGGGTGGAGATACTCAACGGCCCAGAGCAGGTGAGGGTAGTTTGAGGCAGGAAGTGAGAAATGTGCTACGGTAGACAGAGTCCTGAGCTGGGAGTTAGGACACCTTAACTCAAATGCTGCTTCTGCCACTGTTCCCTGGGTGCCTGTGAGCACATCACCTGATAGCTGCCATGTTCCCACCTGTGAGATGTGGAGGTTGAACGGAATGACCCTCGAGAGACAGCCAAGCTCTAGAACTTTCCAGAATGGGAGAGGCTGTGGTCAGAGACAGGGGGCTGAAGTTTAGAGATTTTGAAGGTGACTCAGTTGTGACAGCCAGATAATGAGGTCCACGGTGTGGCCTGGCGGGCTGCTGCTGGGGCAAGTGAGGGTGATGGGGGTTACTGACAGAGCAGGGAGAGAGGGAGAGAAGAACCAACCTGTTAGTATTTTGTTCCTCAAGACTCCTGAGCTATGCTAACAACACTTGTTTGCTGGTGTCACCCCCACAGAACCTGCAGCGCCAGAAAAGGCTCTAACTCCCAGAGGCTCGAGGCTGCAGGACAGATAGGTCTCCTGCTTCTCTTGCGTGGTGAGAGCAGGGACTTGCCCTGAGAAGCAGCCCCCCAACTAGTCTGGAGACCCTGTGGGCTTGGCAAGGGTCACCCACGATACTGACTTTGCTGCTTTTGGGGGCTCTCAAATTCAGCTGATTTTTTTTAACGATATACTTAGGTACTATTGAGTTACCAGCCCAAGAATATATCATCTTGACGATATAACATGAAGGAAATGTAAATGGAGAAAAGAAAAGCGGAACTTAACTGTGGGAATTCAGGTGATCAAGGAGCTATAGAGCCCAGCTTCAGGCTTACATTTTCAGCCAGAAGGAATCCTAGCAGGCCCCAAATCTAATTGAAAGTATTTGGGCTTCTAATAGCAACCTCTTTAAGGGCTAAAGATGTAATGCACGTATCTTCATTGAGATGAGATTAGTCGTGCAGTTCTTCATGCTATTCAGACAAAAGATATTACATAATAAATAGGGTATATACAATATTACCTACCAAGAATGCAGAAGAAATAGCCACACACACACAAAAAAAACCTCATGATAATCACTTGTGCACTCGCAAAGCACTTTTCTTCATCAGAGCTCAAAACACATTTCATAGAACTAAATACACCTACACCCGCAGGTGAAGCAGGGGAAATCCGAATATGGCCTGGGACTGTATCAAGGGCAACATCCTGGCTGTGATATTGTGCTGTAGGTCTGCAAGGTGTCACCTTTGGGGAAGCGGGCAAAGGGTGCGTGGCACTCTCAGAACCTCTCTCTATTATTTCTTACAACTGCATGTGAATCTACAGTGATCTCAAAATAAAAGGTCTAAAATAAACCACTTCGCTCTCTCACTTCCTATTTCATTTCTGCAAGACTCCTCGCAGCAAACATAGAAGAAATATGAATTGGGAAATAAACAGGATGATCATTTCACGATGCAGTACGGAAAAAAACCAATTTCTGTCTGGAACTTGGGAACCAGTGGGCTGGCCTTCCCTGACCACAGAAAGTGGATTTTAGCATTGAAAGTCTTAGCAGGGGAACCCTGGGTGGCTCGGCGGTTTGGCGCCTGCCTTTGGCCCAGGGTGTGATCCTGGAGTCCCAGGATCGAGTCCCATGTTGGGCTCCCGGCATGGAGCCTGCTTCTCCCTCCTCCTGTGTCTCTGCCTCTCTCTCTCTCTCTCTGTCATAAATAAATAAATAAATCTTAAAAAAAAAAAGTCTCAGCAAAATCACCCTTTCTTGGCGTTTCCTAAGTTCACACCCAGAGATTGTTCAAATGAACAGTGTGTCAATCACAGTTTTCTTAACATTTCATTTTTTAAAATTTCAGCTTCAGTGAGGTATAATTGACTTATAATTTTTTTTTGACATTTCAGTGTCACAGTCTCGATGAGGGTATAGAAAGAAACGGAAACTTTTCCCTTTTTCAACCATATTTGATGTTGAGAGCTCAAACTCAAATTAAGAGAAGGAATTTTTGGCATAGACAGCAGTGTTCAAAGCAGCTCGTTTTCTATCAGGAGTGGAGACCCCGTGGCTCCACTGGCCGCAGCTCACCCTGGCCGCACAGGGTTCCCACCTCCCATGCCCTTTAATTAAGCTGCAGGGGACGGAGCCCCCAGCCAACCAGGGCTCACCGCATCACCCACCACCTCCCATTTCGGCCTAGCACCCACATTAAAGCTCTGCCAGGCTTTGCACTAAGTGGCTTAAGTTCTTAAGAAGCCATGTGACCGCACCTTGTACCAGCTGGTCCCCCAGAACAGCACCCGACAGAGTGCACTGCCCTTCTCCAGCCAGGACCCACCCTGGCGTCCTGATGCGCTGGGAGGAAAGCTCCTCCTGGAGGGAAGAGCATCATTTCATGGCCCCAAATGCTCAGTCCAGGAGTCCTATGCCCCACACCACCCTTGCTTTCAAGGACCTTTCCAAGAGGGAAGATTATTGCCTCTGTAGGAAACTCTGGAAGATGCTCTCAATCCTCTCTTTTTTGGTTATTGTGTTTTTTTGTTTTTTTTCTGTATGTTATACTTTTTGTTTCTTTGGGTCACAGGGAGGAGACCCCTGAGGAAAGGAGAATGGGAATGCCAAGCTAAATGGAATGGTAAGCCCCCGAGAGCAGGTGTTGTCCCTCTTGCTCACCTTTGGGTATCTTCAGTACAAGCATGGGAGCTGGAACCGGCCGATGTTCACCAGCTATTTGTTGAATAAGTGAACGATTGAATGTGGGCTTGCGAAGGTGATATTCAGGGTCAGAATATTATAATATGTAACCCTTATGATCCAGGATGTCTTTCCACTGACAGTCACCCCCGGTCTCCTGCCTGTTATTTCTGGGCTGCCCATGGCTCAGCCACCTCCCTGTGCTTAGGGACGAGCCCGCTCATGCTCCCCTGCTCCCCCGTTCTCACCATCTCAGGGCCCCTCGCTGCCCCAACTGCAGGATTGTATGGTCCTGTCATCTTCCCTACTGGTGCCACTCTGGGGTGGGACAGGCTCCCCTGATTCTATGACGCCCGTCTCAGTGCCCTGAGGCTCAAAACCAGTTCACAGGCCTGGCTAAGAGTCAGACTCTCCTCCACCTATCTCACTTTCCGGTCACACCACTTTTTTCCCCTCTCCAAGTCAACAAACTCCTTCCTTTCCCATCAGCCAGAGCCAAAGGTCATCCTGCAAATCAACTCCTGCACACAGGTACCTGCAGAGGCCACTGGCTGGTGGCCCAGATCTCAGCAGAGTCCTATCCAGGAAAGAGCCCCGGGCTCAGGGCCTGGGGTCCAAGGTCAAGCCTCACGTCTTTCTTTCAACCATTTCATAATGTGAGAGAACTCGTGGGCTTCAGTTTCTGGGTCTGCAAAGTAAAATGGGCTTTAGCGGTCTCTGGTACCATGAGATTTATGAGGGAGAAGTGAAGACAAGAAACACAGGAAGGAGACCTAGTGGCCGGAAATCAACGCTTACTAGGAAAGGCATGGAAGGGAGTGGGCATGGGAGGAAACCGTCCACCCAGGAGCTCACGTAGCAAGTGCAGAGGTCAAAGACACCTCTCAGGGTAGCTTCACCACTCAGGTTCCAGGACCTTCGGCAGCTGGTAGAGCAGCTATGGCTCTTTTGTGCAGTCCTATAGGACAGCTGGCCATACTCCAGATTTTTTGTTTCTTTTATTGCTTGAGCTTTTGGTGTCATATCTAAGAATCCATTGCCAAACCCAAGGTCATGAAGATTTTTTTCCTGTTTCCTTTTAGGAGTTTCACAGTTTCAGCTCTTTGGCTCAATGTCTTCAACCCATTTGAGTTAATTCTCATACATAGTGCTGTAATGGTCACACTTCATTTGGGTGTAGTTTTCCAGTTGTCCCAGCTGTTGAGGAGGGGGAACGACTTGGCGGCAACCATACATTGTGTCACTGAAATGTCCTTTGACCCGGGACCAGGGGAGCCTGAGTGGAGAGTTTCAAGAAAAGGGGGGCTGTAAGATCCTGAGGGTGTGAGCTTAATGCACAGAGGAAGCAAAGCCTGCGCCCCCTGAGCCAGAACAGCGTCAGCAGACACCTGCGGCTGGCTGGCCTGAGGCTGGGGTGGGGTAGTGACAGAGAACAGGTGGCTTTGGGGCAGCAGCAAGGTCAAACCCCAGGAAGCAGCAGCAGTGGTAGCCTCAGGCCACCAGAGGGTGGAGCAGAGGAGGCTACCAGGTGCGAGCCCAGGGACAGGCCTCCGCTGTGCAGGTTTCCTCCAGAGGGGCCTCTGCGAGCAGAAGAAAGGATTTTGAGGACATGAGTTCCAGCATTTCCATTGGTGGGCCCTTGGAGCCAAAAACTATTTTTGTTACTTTTTGCCTGTCCTCCCCCAGGATGGCACAGCTTGGAGAAGCAAGAGTTACAATTAATTTCCCTTTTCAAAATGTGGTTCAAAAAAGAACATTCTGTTTCCAGGACCCCGGCTCTCTGTGAGAAATTCTATACTAGCATTCAAAATTAAGCCACATTTGCCAGAATGTAAGTTTCTTTCAATGGCTAATTTTTTTTTTAAGTGACTGCTTATGTCTATAGCAGAGAAAATAACAAAAAAGGAGGAGTAATTTATCTGAAAAATAGCAGTTTTAATTTTGGAAAGGGATTTCAGAGAGAACCCTATGTAGTTCTGTAATATTAATCTATTTTAAATTTTTCAAATGTCAAAAATAGAGTTTACATTTACTGCTACAAATTTGGTGAACGTTTTTCATTATGCACTAAGCAGAAAATTTGAAATTAAATGTACAGCAATGTTCAGACAAATGAAAAAATCCCCTCCCCCAGGCCATCCCTTGACATAACTAGGACAATCCAATATAATAACCCTCTAAAAGGATTAATTCTGCCTAAAACCAGCTCCTGAAAAAAAAAAAAACACATGGCACTGTCTGAAACATTCTTGATAATGTGCACATCCTTATTACATTTGCAATCCACGAGCCTGGTGCTGACTCCGTCTTGGAACACTCTAGACAATACTGAATGAGGGAATCTTTACACTCAGAATCATAGGAGAACCTCAATAATAAAGTATACAAAATAAAGTGGTAATAAGATTTCATTTTGCTTCTATTAAATTAATTAAATATTTAAAACATATTCATTGCTGGAGGGGGTGTAGTAAAACTGGTCCACACCAGACATTGCTGATAGCAATGCAAAACAGCAATTCCAGGCCAATCCATTCAAAATATTCATATGATTCAGTGATTTGCATTATACAAAAGAAGGACAATGTTTTACACTTGTTTAATACAAAATTAATATAAGAATATTTATAAGCTGGCAGCCTCCTAAATATCTAGTAGGGGTGGTTGGTGGTTAGGTAAAATATGTTGTACCCACTTAATGAGTATAAAGGCCCAGTCGAGATATGCAAATAATGCAATGTTAAGAGGCACAAGCAGCTCTGTCGAGGCAGGGGGAGAGTCAGAATTGTAAATGCAGTTCCTTCTGTTATTGGAAGTTGCATTAATGTTTCCATGATGGGTTTTTTTTTTCTTTTTCTTTCTTTCTTTCTTTTTTTCCTAAATAAAAATGTGAAATAAATTGCAGGCAAGGTTCATTTCCTTTTAGTTATTTGTAGGAGGATACAAAATTAAGCATTTACAGTATCTCGTTTTTTAAACCTTTTTATTTATGCTTGGCTGGACTTGGCCAGACTGGTCAGTGATTTTCTTCTACGCAGTATTGAGTTACACCCACCCACTAGGCCAAGGGGGAAAATTCTCAGGGTTTGAAGGCAATTTATTGGAATGATGAAGGAGAGCAAGAGGAAGAACAGATTTTCAGAGAAAGGTAAGAAAGTCCTTGAGCCATCCCAAAGGAAGCCAGGTTTGGCAACAGGGCACCGATTCTGGGGCTCCGTTCACATTTTCTTCTCTGTACTGGGGGTGCACTTAACAGAATACAACCCAATGGTGCTTTATAACGCCAAGTACCTACTGATGCCCTACTGTGGTAGACATGGTTTTGCCTACCCGTGGCACTCTCCACTTCTTCCTTGCTGAGTTACTGGTTCCAAACAACAGAACCAATTCAAGCTCGTTTAAGCCAGAAAAGAATTTATTTAGGCACATAAGGAACTCACAGAATCCCACAGAGCGCTAGAAAATCAGGTTTAAAAGCTATATAACCTGGAACAGTACCCAAATTATGCCACCAAACTGCACCCATGGAGACCTGCGGCCACTGCCACCTATAAGGTGGGTGCTATGTGCAGAATGGTACTGCACAGTTATCTCTGAAAACTACACGATTTTTCTGCAATGCTCCTCCACCTTCTTCACTGGAAAAAGGATTTTGCCTGGCACTTAATTCCTTAACTTTGCTCTATTCTAAATTTCAGTCTTACGTAGATATGTCTGATTAGTGGAATCCAGGCAACATACCTGCAGCCGAACATACCTGCCTGCTGGTGAGTTTTACTTCCATCCTGGGTGTATCCAGGCCTCATAATGTGGGAAATTTCTCAGTATAGGGAGCCACAAATATGACAAATGTCTACAAAAATTTACCCAACTTTGTCCAGGCGGACTATATATATATTTTGTTGTTGTTGTTGTTGTTGTTGTTGTTGTTGTTAAGCCAGTTACAGAAATTCCATTTTCCTTGATGCAAAAAAAGGCATGTGACCCAATTCTAACCAGTAAGGTACAAAGAGACATCTGCTGAGGGACTTCTGAGAAAAGTTTCTTAGCTCTTAAAAAGAGACACAAGGACACAATAGTCCCCTTGTTCTGCCTCTGGATGATGGTGTGTGGGGCTTTGAAGCCTAGAGCTGCTCTAGCCATCTAGTGACTGACACAATTAAAATGGCAGAGCAGAAAGATGGAATTCATCTAAATTCTCGATAGCATTACTTTGCTACTGACTCAACCAACTCATCTCATCTCCACATTATTTGTTAGGTGAAAAATACTTTTCCATATTATTTAAATCAATGGAATTCAGGTTATCTTTGCAGCCGAAGGACCCTGAGTTATGTTATGTCTGAGATAAACAGGAGCATAGGCATGACTCTTTCCCTCAAGACTTTACATCTCCGACCAAGTGACTCAAGGATAGAAGATAGCAATGGGTGCTCATTCATTCCAGAAAACCCCCACTCCAGCCCTACTACCTGGCCAGGTCAGCTGAGTTGTTCTGACTGTCTGGTTGCCCAAAGCTGCCCTGGAGGAAGATCTGTTCTGTTTCTAAAGCCACCATGTTCCCAGGAAATAAGAGATTTCAAAACTCTTGGTAGCCTGGCCAGAGACATTCCAGGGTGAAAGCTTACACACTTGAAGAAAATCTAAATTAGAACCTTGTGAAAAGTCAGTTCTACAGTTCTACTTCTTTCTCTAAGGATTGCTTCAGTGAATTTTTATGGAGATTTTCTTTATACATGGAACCCATTTATTTCTTCTTCTTGCCCTCACCCCCAAATTGGGGTTTTTAAATTATGAAATAAAAAGGCTGGCATAAAACAGGCTGCAAAACATAGATTCATCAAGAAGTTTTTACCGATGAATCAACTATTCATGAAACACTTATGTTTATAAATTTCAGAAAATATTGGTATCCCAGATCTTTGCTTGTTGGGGACTTGACAATTATTTGAAGTATTTTTTTTTTGAAGTGTCTTATTTCCAGGAACTGTTATAATGAGTACCATGTGACATCAAAGGGTAAGAGAAATAAATATTGAGCATGTGGAGGAAAAAGAAAAACATTTCATTCCTTCATTTGGAACTTTTTACTTACATAAACATTTTCCAATTGTGGTAAAATACATATAAAATTTAACATACTAACCATTTTTAAGTGTCTAGCAGAATTTTAGAAATTAGACAATTTAATGTTTTGGGTTTATCAGACATATTCTCATGCAGTTTGCTGGCATGAAGACTTGTGAATTTTCTAATGAAATCAAATTTTTGAAGCTGTTCTCTGAGGAAATGTTAGTTATAACGCTCAATACACTTCCTTGTGGGGTTTCAGCTTTCTCGCTTCTATTTCTGAACGTTGAAACAAATGAAGATGATCCAAGAAATAAAGAGAAGCACATTCCTGGTGAAAGCCACTTAATTTCTCATTTTTAACCTCCAACTAATTAAAAATACTAGATAATGTTCAGTGGATCTTGCTATAATCGAAAGGGATTACCTATCGATTATTATATTTTTAAAACTTTATTATGGAAAATTTCCAATGTAGACAAAGCAAACAGAACAATACATGAGCCCCCGTGTACCCAACCCCCAGCTTCAATAATTGTCAGTGTTGGGACGCCTAGGGGGGCTCAGCAGTTGAGCATCTGCCTTTGGTTTAGGACGTGATCCTGGAGTCCTGGGATCCAGTCCTACGTCGGGCTCCTGCATGGAGCCTGCTTCTCCCTCTGCCTGTGTCTCTGCCTCTCTTTCTCTCTCTGTCTCTCATGAATAAATGAATAAAATCTTTTAAAAAATAATTGTCAGTGTTCTGCCATTATGGTTTCAGCTGCATCTTCAACACCCTCCCCTACACCCAGTTAGTATAATTGTTGCTGTTGGTTCCTTTAGGTCATCTCTACATATTAAAATACACAAAGGTCAAATGTACAATTTTGACAAATGAATACTCTCACACAACCTGCACCCCTTTCCCAATGTAGAACATTTTCATCCCCCAGAACGTTCCCTCATGTCTCCTCCTAGTCATTCGGAGATAGCCACCTGTTTGATTTTTTTCACTTCTGGTTATTTTTGTCTGTTCTAGGATTCTACATAAATGCAATCATATTCTTTTGAGTTTGCCTTCTTTTGTTCAGCACAATTTTGTGAGGCTCTTGCATATTTTTGAGTAACTCTTTATTATTGTTGAGCAGTATTCTCCTGTGGGAATATGGTTTTTATGGTGGAAGAATCACTGTAAGAAGGTTCTTACTATCTGATTGTGGACACTGACTTGCTTCCAGCTTTTGGCTGTTGTGGAGAAGGCTGCTATGAACATTCTCGTACAAATGTTTGTGTGTGTGTTGTGTGTACGTGTATGTAAAGTTTTCATTTCTTTTGGATAAATAAATACCTAGGAATGGAATTTTTGAGTAAAGGTGCAGTTCTATGTTAATTGTATGACACCGCCAAGCCATTTTCCAAGTGGTTGTACCATTTTATAGTCCAACACATACATCCAACATTATACATTAACACATGAGAATTCCAGTTACGCCATATCCTTGCTAACATTTAGCTTTATCAATCTTTTAAATGTTAGTCATTCTGATGGATATGGATGGTATTTCATTGTGGTTTTAATTTCCATTTCCCTGATGACTAATGAGGTTAAGCACTTTTTCATATGTTATTGGTTAGTTGTGTGTCTTCATTTGTGAAGTGTCTGTCCAAGTACTTTTCTTTTTAATAAACCGAGTTGTTCATTTTTTAAATTATGGAGTTGTAGGGATTCTTTTATATATTCGGATGCAAGACCTTTGTCAGAACATGTTTATGAATATTTTCTAGTCTGTGCTTTGTCTATTTACTTCATTAATGATGTCTTTTGACAAGCAGAATATTTTAATTTTGATGAAGACTAATTTGTTAATTATTTTCTCTCATGGTTATTATTTTCTGTGTCCTATCTGAGCATTTTTTTGCCAAATCCGAGGGTGTAAAGATATTATCTTGTGTTTTCTTCTACATGATTTTTTATTTTAGCGTGTATATATATATATAGTCCATCTCAAACCAATAATTGTGTATTATGTGAGGTGAAGGTTCATTCCTCAAATGTGCATATCCAATTGTTCCAGCACCATTTTGAAAATACTATCCTTTTCTCATTGAGTTACTTTGGCACTTTTCTGAAAAATCAGTAGACTGAATATGTGGGACTCTATTTCCAGATTCTATTTTGTTTCATTCATTGCTATGACTATCTCTATGCTAATACCACACTGTCTTTATTACAGTACTTTTATAAGGTATGTCTTTTATAGTAACTCTATTAGTTTCTAATGCTGCTGTAACAGATTACTATAAACTTAGTGGCTTAAAACACAAATTTAGTCTCAAAGTTCTGGAGGTTAGAAGTCTGAGGTGAGTGTCAAGGGGGTAAAGTCAAGATGTTGTCTGGGCTGGTTCCTTCTGGAGGCTCCAGGGGTGAATCTTTTGGATTCACCTCTTTTGGCTTCCAAAGGTTGTCAGCATTCTTTGGCTCATGGCTATGTCATTCTCATCTCTGTTTTTGTTATGATATCACCTTCTCTGACTCTAATCCTATTGCCCCTCTTATACAAACTCTCGTATTCATCCTGCCAGAGTAATCCACAATATTTTCGCATCTCAACATTCTTAATTCATCTGCAAAGACTCTTTGGCCAAATAAGGTAGTATATTCACAGGTTCCGGAGATTAGGACATGAACCAGTTCAACCTACCACAGTAGTCCAGTCCTTCGTTCTTATGCAAGAACATTTTGGCTATTTTAGGTCTTTTTGCATTTTTATAAATGTTTTAGAATCATTTGTCAATTTATATAACAAAAGCAGAATCCTGCTGGGATTATAGTTGAGAGTCATTGGATCTATTCATTAATTTTGAGGAAATAGACATCTTAAAAATATTACATCACCCAGTATAGGAACATAGAATAACTTTCTGTTCATTTAAGTGTCACTTAATTTCCCTCAGTAATGTTTCAGAGTTTTCAGTGCAGAGGTTCTGTACCCATATAGAAGGTCTTTTACTAAATTTAGTTCTAAAATAATTTATAATTTGTTACCATTATAAATGAAATAATTTTGGGTTTTCATTGTATTGTCCAATTATTTTCTGCTAGTATATAGAAATTATCTTTGTTTATAGATTTTTATAAACATCTACAAATAGAGATAGTTTTGCTTCTTCTTTTCCTTATGTTTATAACTTGAATTTCATATCTTGCCTTATAATGATGGCTAACACCTCCAGCAAAATGTTGACTAGAAATGGCAAAAGCAGATATTCCCCAATCTTAGAAAAAAGTATTCATCTTTACAACAATAGATATGGTATCAGTTGTAGGATTTTCAGAGAGAGCATTTATCAGATTGAGGATGTTCTCTTGCATTTCAAGTTTTCAGAGTTGTTTTTTAAATCATGAATGAGAGTTGAGTTCTGTCAAATGTCTTTTCTATTGATCATCTTTTTGTTATTCTGTTACTACAGAGGAATACATTTATTGAAATCTTAAATGGTAACCAATCTTGCATTCTTTGGATAAAACTTTGTCAGGATGCATTCGGTTAAGAGTTCAACTCTTGGGGCACCTGGGTGGCTCAGTGGTTGAGCATCTGCCTTTGGCTCAGGTCATGATCCCAGGGTCCTGGAATCAAGTCCTGAGACAGTCTCCCCATGGTGAGCCTACTTTTCCTTTGTCCATGTCTTTGCCTCTCTCTCTCTGTGTCTCCTATGAATAAATAAAATCTCAAAAAAAAAAAAAAAAAAAAAAAGAGTCCAAATCTTGTTTTCAACTCAGGGCATGATCTCAGGGTTGTAAGTTGTAAGATTAAGCCCTGCACTGAGCTCTGTGCTGGGCATGAAGCCTTCTTATGATTCTCTCTCACTCCCTCTGGCCCCCTCCTCCCTCCTTCTATTACAAAAAAAAAAAAGAATTCTTGTGTCTAATATTCATGAGGTATATTGATCTTTAATTTTCTTTTCTGTTAATGCCTTTGTCAGATTTTGGTATCAGGGTTATGCTGGCCTCATAAAATTGTATTTTTCCACTTATTTTTTAAAGGATATTGTATGAAGTTGTATTATTATTTTCACTAAATGTTTGATAGAATTTACCAGTTTATATCTTCTTTCAATTCTTTAAAGATTATATTCCATTGTCTTCTAGCTTTTCTTCTTTCTTAGTATAGGAAAATGTAATTTGTATTATTGTTCCCCTGCGTGAAATGTTTTGTTCTATTCTGGAAACTTCTAAAACTTTTTTTAAATCTTTGGATTCCATGAGTTTTTGTATAATGTGCCTAGATATGGTTTTCTATCCCACTAGGCATATATTTATTCCACTTAGAGTTTATTCAGCTTCCTAGATCTGTAATTTTCGATTTTTAACTAAGTTGGGAAGTTTTTGACTTTAACTTCTTCAGGTATTTTTTTCTTCTTCATTCTCTCTCCTTTCCTTCTGGGACTCCAATGGTATACTAGATGATTTGATAGTATCCTACAAGTCTAAGACTTTGTTTTCCTTCAATTTTTTTTCTCTCTGCTCTTCAGAGTAGATCACTATTGAATTATCTTTAAGTTATTGACTCGTTTTTCTGCCAACTCCAATCTAGTGTTAAAGCCATTGAGTGAATTTATTATTTTAATTTATGTGTTTCTGCTTTTTAATAATTTCCACGTGTTTAATTTGTACAGCTTATTTATCTGCTGAGTTTCCCCCATCTGTTCACTTACCATGTATTATTTCCATTCACTCCTTGAACATAGTTATAATAGCTGCTTTAAAGTCCTTGTCTACTATTGCAACTTCTCAGCATTAGAATTTATTAACTTTTTTTTCTTAAGTATGTGTCACAAATTCCTATTTCTGTCATATCTAGTGACTTTAAAAAATGCATGTGGATATTGTAAATGATTCAGTGTGAGGACTCTGGATTCTTTTATGTTACTCTAAAGAGTAATTTTTGTCTTAGCAAATATTTAATATTATTGAACTCAAACTTTAAGCTTTATTTTCCCTGTGATGGGAAGCAGCTGAAATATAGGTTGTTAATTTTGTTTCTAGCTGCTGTTTTTCCATCAGGGCTCTGGATCTCTTCACAAGTGCATCATCCAATGGTCAGTCTAAGATTTTCTTTTTTTGCAGATTTTTTCTTATTTACTGACTCTGGGCCTCCTTCTCTTCCTAAATCTTTTCTCTTCCCCAAACTCTGCCATCTGACTCTTCAACTCAGTGTGATTGGATTTCTGCTGCACCTGGAAGAAGGCTGCACACAGATTGAAAGTTATCTAAAGCAAAAAACTCCTGCATGGGGTGCCTGGGTGGCTCAGTCAGTTCAATATCTTTCTTTGGCTAAGGTCATAATCCCAGGGGTCCTGGGGTCGAGCCCTATGACGGGCTCCCTGCTCAGGAGGGAGCTTGCTTCCTCCTCCCCCTCAGCTCCTCTCCCCACTCATGCTCTCTCTAATTCTCTCAAATAAATAAATCTGTGGGGAAAAAAAAGCTGCTACCAAAAAAAAAAAAAAAAATATATATATATATATATATATATATATATATATATATATATATCACCAGGGTAGATTCTTTTCTAGTTTCTTTCCGCTTTGGTAATTCTTCAGTGCTTTTTTTTTTTAAGATTTTATTTATTTATTCATGAGAGACTGGAGAGGCAGAGACATAGGCAGAGGGGGAAGCAGGCTCCCCATGGGGAACCCGACATGGGATTCAATCCCAGGACCCCAGGATCATGACCGGAGCCAAAGGCAGACACTCAACCACTGAGCCACCCAGGCACCCTTCTTCAGTGCTTTCTAATAGTCATGTCTATAATTTTTTTTTTCTCCCAGATAACACTAGTATTTGGGAAGGCTTATCTAACCAATGTACTCCGTCACTGTTAGATATGATTTTTAAATACGTTCAAAATAAGGGGCGCCTGGGTGGCTTTGTTAGTTAAGTGTCTGCCTTTGGCTCAGGTCATGATCTCAGGATCCTGGGATTGAGCCCCACGCTGGGCTCTCTGCTCAGCAGGAAGTGTGCTTCTCCCTCTCCCACTCCCTCTGCTCTCTCTCTCTCTCGAATAAATAAATAAATTCTTTTAAAAAATACATTTGGAATAAAAAGAACAAAACAGAAGTATCAAAATTCAAGATTCAAGATAACTACAAAGCTATAGTAATTAAAACAGTATGGTACTGGCACAAAAATAGACACAAAGATCAATGAAACAGAATAGAAAGCCCAGAAATAAACCCACACTTATATAATCAATTAATCTTCAACAAAGAAGGCAAGACCATGCAACGAAAAAAAGACAGTGTCTTCAACAAACTGCATTGGGAAAACTAGACAGCTACATACAAAAAATTAAACTGGACCACTTTCTTATACCATACACCGAAAAAAACTAAAAAAAAAATGGATTAAAGACCAAATATGTGAGAACTGAAAGCATAAAAATCCTAGAAGAGAGCACAGGAAGTAATTTCTCTGACATCAGCCCTAGCAGCATTTTTCTAGATACATCTCCTAAGGTAAGGGAAACAAAAACAAAATTAAACTATTGAGACTACATCGAAATAAAAAGCCTCTGCATAGCAAAGGAAACAATCAACAAAACTAAAAGAAAATCTACTGAATGGGAGAAGATATGTGCAAATTACATATCCAATAAGGGGTTAGTATCCAAAATACATGAAGAACTTACATAACTCAACACACCCCAAACCCAAATAATCCAATTTAAAATGAGCAGAAGACATGAATAGATGATTCTCCAAAGAAGATATCCAGATGGCCAATATAAACATGAAAAGATACTCCACATCACCAACCATCAGGGAAATATAAATCAAAACCACATGATATATCACCTCATATCTATCAGAATGGCTAAAATGAAAACACAAGAAACAACCGATACTGGCAAGGATGTGGAGAAAAAGGAGCACTTGTGTACTGTTGGTGGGAATGTAAACTGGTACAGCCACTGTCGAAGACATTATGGAGGTTCCTCAAAAAATTAAAAACAGAATTATCATACTATCTAGTAATTCCATTATTGAATATTTACCCAAAGACCATGAAAGCATTAATTCGAAAAGACATATGCACCCCTATGTTTATAGCAGCATTATTTACAATAGACAAATTATGGAAGCAGCCCAAGTGTCCATCAGCAGATAAATGGAAAAAGAAGAGGTGATATGTACATATACTATAAGTAGATACAATGGAATATTACTCTGCCATAAAAAAGGAATGAAATCTTGTCATTTGCAACAACATGCTTGAATGTAGAGGGTATAATACTAAGTGAAATGAGCCAGAGGAAGACAAATACCCTATGATTTCATTTATATGTGGAATTTTAGAAACAAAACAAATGAACAAAACAGAGACAAACAAAAAATCAGACTCTTAAATATAGAAACAAACTGGTGGTTACCAGAGGGCGGGGAGGGGGATGATGGGTGAAATAGGTGAAGGGGTTCAAGAGTATACTCACTGTGAAAAGCACCAAGTAATGTATAGAATTGTCAAATCACCATATAGTACACCTAAAACAAATATAACATTGTATGTTGATTATACTGGAATTTAAAAAATAATGAATACATAAAGTATGTTCAAAATATTGAGAATGTTTATTGAGAAGTTCAAAATTACCCAGATGCTCATATCTGGAACCTGGTTATATAGAGGACAACCTAAAGCAAAATTTGGATTTTGATATGAAAAAATACAAGGATATATGTATCTCCACAAGCTGCTGTCTCTTGATAATTGCTGCTGATAATCCCATTATAGGTCACATAGGACAAAGCAATCTGGGGAAGGTGGCACAGGCCACCTTGAGTGACAAGCAGTGGGTACCCCACATCTAGCCCCTTGGCACAAGTAACCTGCCCTCAGGGTTATAGCCAACACCAGTTGGAATGATTTATGTGGAAGTGGGACAGTGGAGTGATACACGAGCAGACACTGTAGGCTGTCCAGAAGCAGAGCAACTTTGGGAATGGTGTAAAGAAAAGTGCTTCAACTTTAAGGACATCCAATTTCAAGCATGTTAATTGGGTTTACATTCGCCAAAGGGCTGAGGGAGGGAGGATGAGTGATAGGAAAAGAGGGAAGAGAAAGTATTCCTATTACTTTCATGTCCAAGTTTCCTAAAATGACTTCTTTCACCATTCCCTTTATAAATTAAGATCAAAGCTTAGTGAGGTAACTGGTTTAAGTGACTCCAGTATGTGTCATGTACCACTAGGGCAAGAGTTGTAAATTTTTAGAAGTTGGAGGTCAAGTTGCTAAATCCTTTGCCTCTGATGGATGACAAAGTGGTCCCTACACTGTGCAAGAGACACAGAGATGGTGTCATTGTTTTAACATCTCTGATTCTGCTGTCTATACTCACCATCTATTAATCAATCAATCTTCTCGTCAGGTAATTAGAGTTTTAAGTGGGCTGAAAAGCCACTCTTAAAAAATGTTCTATTCCTGGGAGGCTTATATGTCAGTCGTGCACGTCATTGTATTAATTATTTTACTTCCATGGCTTTCCTCCTAATGGCTCTCTGAGAGAGACTGTGTCATCTTTTCTCCTCTTTGGGAAAGGAAGAGAGGCAGTTGGGGAGTCAGGGGCCCCCGGCAGAGGACCCTGAGAGAAGCACACCCACACGGGGGCTTTCAGCACCAGAGAATCTCCTAGTGTCTGGAGGGCAGAAAGAGGAGAGATGGCAACTGTTAAGAATATGTTCAAGGCTCTTTGGCCCTTTTCAACTTCTCGAAAGGTGTCTTTCTGGTGTAATTCTCACTACTAGGACCCCTGCTGACAATCCTGCATGTGACAGCGACACTGCCACAGAGAATGACTTCTTTTGACCTTTCTCACCAGTTTTGTTGGGTTGACTCATGAAAAGATTGGGCACGGTGCTTAGAGAGAGCTGCACAGCAGGCTATTGGCCGCCTCTCTATCCTACAGTTTCAAACACAGTGGTTCACCATGGCAGGCACCAGAGTAACTAATCGAAATGGAGAAAACCACTGAGAAGTGGGGTGCAGTATTCTGCATCCAAACACTAAAGAATTAG
This sequence comes from Canis lupus baileyi, assembly GCF_048164855.1. NCBI lineage: Eukaryota > Metazoa > Chordata > Mammalia > Carnivora > Canidae > Canis > Canis lupus. The sequence goes on from NC_132844.1 coordinate 6,700,051, forward strand.
GTTTGATTTTATTTTATTTTTTAAGATTTTATTTATTTATTCCTGAGAGACACAGAGAGAGAGAGAGAGGCAGAGACACAGGCAGAGGGAGAAGCAGGCTCCCAGTGGGGAGCCCCATGCAGGACTCCATCCCAGGACCCCAGGATCCTGAGTTGAGCCGAAGGCAGATGCTCAACCACTGAGCCACCAGGTGCCCCAAGAACTAGGTTTGATTTTGAAACACACCGTGAAATTTGTCACCAGTTGCGTTCCCTTCTTTGCTTTGGTCCCCAGGAAACTCAGATTCAAACTGAGAGGTTCAAGAATTTTTTTTAAGATTTTATTTATTTATTTGAGAGATTGAGAGAGAAAGAGAGAGAGAGGGGAGGGACAGTGGGACAACTCTGCACTGAGCCCGTCTCAGGGCTTGATTCCATGACCCTGAAATCATGACCTGAGCTGAAACCAAGAGTCGACACTTAATCAACTGAGCTACCCAGGTGCCCCCCCGCCAATTTTTTTAAGTAGCCTGCATGCCCAGTGTGAAGCCCAAGGAGAGGCTGAGATGACCCTGAGATCAAGACCTGAGCTGAGATCAAGATTTGGATAGTCAATGGACTGAGCCACCCTGGCACTCGGACAAGTGCAAGAACTTTGAACATACACGTCTGTGTACTAACTTTATCCTTGTCTTTATCTTACTATTCCATCTTTTTTCTCCTTTTCCCCTATCTCTGTTAGTTTTTAGTTTGCTATATTGTGTATATTTGTATAAAGCCAACTCAGATCCTTTTGGGAGTAAGGTGGGGGAAATAAGTCCTCTTCAGATTGTCTTTTAATAGCCTGAGTATGCATTGTTATTTGGCACAAAGAACTAGAGCTTTTTGGTACACTTTGTCAAAGGAGTTACAGAGTAAGCCTGGCTTTTAAATAGGAAAACATTTTTAAACGTGCCCCGTAGTCTCTTGCCCAACTCAAAGCCCAGTCTCCTTTGGGTTTTTTGGTTCCTTCCTATTCAGATCAAATTGCTCTAGTAGCTTTTGAAAATTCTGATTTAACATCGTGCTCCAAGTTTATAAAGTGTAGACCAGCATCTCCCTAACTCTTTGAAAGTTAAAATTAGAGAAAATAAGAAAAATTGCAGAAACATTGTACTCCAGCATGCCAAAGTCATAAAAGCTTGCTTTGAAAAGCGATTAAAAGGTGGGCTTCTCTGGCAGGTTGTGGAACTCCGACCCCCTATGCCTTACACAATTAGCACAGACGGTTTCCATGAATTGTTGAGGTGCCACTTTCTTGATAATGTCCTTATAAAAAATTTGACCCACCACCAATCAACATGTATTTATCAAGAGTTAGCTACGTTCAAGATATTATTCTCAGCATCCCAGGAGTCACAAAGATAAGTAACGTCAGTTCTTGCCCTCCAAGAACCTATAGTGTAGGAGTTGCGAGGCAGTACAGGTGGAGAGGTAGACATAAAAATAAGTAAATACATATATTGCAAGATAGAAGCAGAGAGATGATAGGAAGACGGACAGCATTTGTGAATGTAGAAGAGAGGGTTTGGTTTGGGAACTGGAATGAGCACCGGCTTCATGGAAGAAGAAGTTTCATTATTTCCAGTTGGGGAGCAGAGAGGAAGGATCAACGAGGCCCACTGAGGCCTGCCCTTGAATTTAGGATTAGAGGCATTTACTCTCCATTTTGCCAGAAGTGGTGGGAAAGAATTTGCAACCAGAGAATTGTGTGTTTGACAGCAAAGAAATTTTCATTTCATTTTATTTACACCACAGACTTCCAGATTAGGTTTTGTGGTGGCTTATGACAAAACCATAAAACTACTTAAAAAAAAAAAAAAAAAGGAAAGAAAGAAATGGAATGAAAAGCCTAACTCCTAACTTACACTTCTGCAAACTGATACTGAACCAGTTTATTCTTGAGCCCTCATGGCCTTGTTTTGATTCTACACGGTATATAAATAACTTGAATCATGGACAGAAGTAACCAGAAGTCAAATAGCACGTTGGGCGGGGGGGTGGGGGCAGCTCCCCTTAGCTAAGCAACCTGACATTTTAACCTGCCTGCCTTCATTTGGACTGCTGGGGTCCACCTCCAAGAAGAGGGCTGGCCTTCCAACAGGATTGTTACACAACAAGCCTCCTTTGATTTTAAAGAATTCTTTCTCTGACTTGCAGCTTTCCTGACGCGACTGGATTCCCTGTCAGGACTAGCCCTTAAATTAAATTGGTTCCTTCACTTCTCTGGCCCCTAAAGTTAAGCAAACAATATGTTTCTAATTTCTCTTTGGGGTTCTCATTCTCCAGTCAGACTTTCTGCTCTAGTTATATTATTGATGTGGCATTTTATGTTCCCAGAATGCCTCTGCGGCTGTCCTATAAAATAAGACCTCTAATACCAAAAAGGATGATTTCAGTGACATTCCCGTCGCAGAGATTTTATTAGGAGGGGAAGTTAACAAAGAGGTAGAGGGGAGGTAAGGGGTAGGAAATAAAGCTGGGAGTTTCGTACAAAGAAATCATTAAATGTGATCTAAAGTGCCGTCACTTGTATGATGAGGTATGAATCTAGGAGTCTGGGCATCAAAGACCCGCAAGGCAGGGACAGGAAGGAGGTGGATCTGCCTTTAGGTCAAGAAGTGAAGGTGAGCATTCTCCTCTCATTGGCTTTTTTGGGATCAAACTCCATCCTACCTGGGCCACCCTTAGGCTCTGGCTCCTTATGCCAGGGTTCCCTAAGGGCCAACCAGTCACTGCACAGGCCTAGGACAATTCCAGGAGCACTTATTGACCTAGGGCCATTGCCCCTAACATGGAACATCTCCCCTCCTACCTACTGAGACCTAAAACCCCATTAAGGAGAGAAAAAGCCTTTCATTTCATTTAATCATAGAAGGCTTAAAAATGCAAATCCTGCAGTTGACTCTTCTTTTTCTTCCTCTTCTTCCTCTTCTTCTCCTTCTCCTTCTTCTTCTTCTCCTCCTTCTTCTCCTCCTCCTCCTCCTCCCCCTCCCCCTTCTTCTTTCTTCTTCTTCTTCTTCTTCTTCTTCTTCTTCTTCTTCTTCTTCTTCTTCTTCCTCTCTAGATTTTATTTATTCACTTGAGAGAGAGAGAAAAACAGAGAGCACAGAGGGAGAAGGAGAAGCAGACTCTCCGCTGAGCCGGGAGCCCAACTCAAGGCCCGATCGCAGGACCCTGGGATCATGACGGAGCCAAAGGCAGATGCTTAAGCAACTGAGGCACCCAGGTGCCCCAGGGTTAACACTTCTTACCATCAAGCAGGATACCTTATCCTTCCCTCTAGCCAAAGGTGGCAGCAGGGGACTGGAGACTCACCTGGGGGTGGGCCACCTACAGAGAGGAGGGAGCATTTGGAGAATGAAGAGTCAGCCTCTGAAGAGGGACCTGGAAGGCATCACAACTCTGGGGAGTCACCTGGTTACCTTCCCTGGACCCAAGACAGAGCACGCCATGCCTGGGGTTGGCCCAAGGAAGGCAGCGCCGGGGCACACGACCCCCTCTTTACTTGGTTACACAGATCCACCCACTCATCCTAGCTAGCCTTGTGTCATACGGGGGAGCGTCTACGGGTTCCCAGTCATTCGCCAGTCATCTGATGGCAGGCTTCACTGGGTCGGCACAATTGGGGGTGTAGGTCCAGGCACTGCTGGCTGCTGTTTCACACAGGAAACTCATCTCTTCGTCTTGATTTTGCCAGAGAAGCAGCAAGTGTACTTGGTGTGCAGGTGGATCTCAATTTTCTTGATCATTTTCCTGAGAGAGGTGCCCTAACCGGTCCTGGGCCTGTTGACAACTCAGGTACCCACCCCCGGTGCGTTCAGCTGTGTCTCTGCCAGCTGCCTGGGAGCCCCAGGAGGGAGGGACCCCCTTTTATTGTACTGTCAGCCAATCACTGTTTAAGTTGACTTCATCCCCAAGGACGTTTGGTAATTGATGGCATGAAATTTGCTATTTTAAAAAAACGGCTCATTGGCCAATCAGAGAGTGGTATTTCAGTCATTGACACATTAATAAACAGATACAGAAGGAAGCAGAAGGTGGGCACAGGGTGGGTGCAGGGTGCAGTCTGCGGAGCAGGTGGGGCTGGGGCGAGAACTCTTGGGGAGCAACGGGGCCACCCCCTGCCGCCCTAGCAAAGGGTACTTCTCTCCTCTCCCCCCAGCCTTGCTGCCTCACAAAGGAGAGGAGCTGCTTGCTTCACCAGAAGTCTCCTTGGCCATCACCGCACCCCTGTGGAGTGTGTATTGTTCCGGTGAGGCCGTGCCCAAGGCCCCTGCCTGAAGCCACGCCAGTGCTAAGGACAAGGATGGGGAGGAGGCCAGGCCCGTGAGACTGTGGAACCCACACTCCTGGCCACCCCCAGGACCTCTGCTGTTCCCCCAGGGCCTGTGGAGGTGGCATGGCCACCTCTGGGAGGACGTCTCTGTCCTGTACCCCACCCCACCCCTAAGATGTTTAGCTCACAGGTAGAGAAGAGTCTAGCTTGTATCATCTTGAATATCCATCTGCTCCCCTGAGCCAGGAGACTTGCCAGGGCCCGAATACGGCTGGGGGCAAAGTCACTCTGCAGCCAGGGCTGTGGTGGGCAGCCTGACCAGGGCCCAGAGGGAGAGGGTGACAAAGAGAGGAAGAGGACCCAGATCCATGGGGAGGGGCAGTGGGCCCCCAAATAGGTTGGGAAAGAATGGACCAGGAGTTTGTAGGCAGCTGAGACCAAGAGGACACCAAAGCAGCCCAACCATAGCTTGGAGGTCATGGAGAGTGTTCATACGTACAGACCAGCGTGAGACCAGGGGACCCTCCCCACCTCCAATGGCCATGACAGCCATAAAGCCTTTTCTGTCACCCCCTCCACTAAATACCTTCTAAGACAGGAGCAGAAGACAGAGGGGAAAAGTCCAGAAAACTGAGCAACTGAATCATGAAGGTGAAGGAGCCCTAAAGACAGTGTTTAAATCATTGCATCTAAGTCTTAAACTAGTCAGACTCAATCTGGCTTCTCTTTATCACCAACCAGTGGGTAGGGGCCTCGGGAGGACCGGGATAGACATTTTCTTTGCACATGTGAGTGCGGTAAGTAAATCAGAAGTCATTGCAATTGCTCCCTGGGTACCACCTAGGCCATACTTGGCAACCTCGTCCTGTTTGTTTTCCATAAACTATGTCACATGCCCCTTCTACAGGAGGCCCAGCGGACATCTGGGCCATGGTGTGGGTTGTCAGGCCTTCTTTGGTGCTGTCCACAGGACTTGGGGGGATGCCCGGCTCTCTCAGGGTCCTTGTGTTCCCCCCTTACCAAATTATATTTTCAGAACATGGTCTCATCTCGAGGCATGGAGGCCTCTGTGCTTACCTGCCACTTGGGGTTCCAGAGGGCGGAGGGTATAGAGCAACTCCAGGTTCAAAAGCACCAAGAATCCCAAACTTGGAGGTTCAGAGGCTTAGAGCTCATTTCCAACGCTCTCACTTGAAAAAGATGCAGGCAACTGAGGCTAACCAAGTGATAAGTCAAGACTTGAACCCAAGTTTAGTTGCTCCCTGTGCTTTGGGACAGAGCATGAGTGGGGAGGACCACATGGAAGAGACCGATTCTGCTCACCTTTTTTTAGTTCCCTGCAGGCCAAGGAACCTGCTTACAGTTCGTTTATTCTTTTTTTTTTTTTCCTTTAATCAAAATTTAAAATGAACTTTACAATGTTAATTAACCTTTCCCACTGTTTGGCATCTTCCTCGTCCCTGTGCTCTGTATTCCCCTGACAACAAATCATACCGTTTGCCTATTGATCAGCTGTAAATCAAACCTTTTATAGCCTATTAAATCACACCAGATCGACTAGGTTGGTTTCACAAAGTCAGCGTTTTGGACAAACATTGCTCCTTTCTGACTACCAGCCCTAGAGAGGAGACAAGAGTTCTCTGTGCAGAGCCCGCGGACATTCGAGAGCTGACCATATTGAAGGCTCCAAGCTAAATTTAGCCCGCCCAGCTGGTTGTCATTCCAGCAACTGAGTGTGGGCTTGCCAACAGCTGTATTTTAAGCTGAGCCCCCAATTTCCCTCTCTTTGGCTTTGTTGTGTTCTACAGGATTTGGGTTTAGCTACCAAAACCATAAAGGGTTTCCTTGTGGGCTTTTAAGTAAGCTCACCCAGAGAGAGGAAGAGCGAACTACCTAGTGCTGACATGGGAATTTGTGGTTTTGGGGGCCTGTGCAGCCGGTTGGAGGACCTTCTCTGATCACCTGAGTTAAGACCGAGGAAGAAGGAAGGCCATGACTACAAATTCACACAACTAGAAAACCTACATTTTGCATGTCAATTATTCTTAATACCCTGAAAAAAGTTTTTTTAAAGGCCTACTGCTAGAGCGCCTGAGTGGCTCACTCAGTTGAGCATCCCATTCTTGGTTTTGGCTCAAGTCATGATCTCGGGGTCATGGGACCCAACGCCGTGTGGGGCTCCCCATGCTGCAGGGAATCGGCTTGAGATTCTCTCCCTCTCCTCCCTCTGCACCCTCACCTCCGCTCTCGTGCATGCGCTCTCTCTCTCAAATAAACAAATCTTTTTTAAAAAATAAAAACAAAATAAATAAAAAGGCTTACTGTTAAGAAACACTTCCTCAAATTTCAAAACTCTATGCTTATGTACAACACACTATACATAGCATGCCACCAGCTGGGTAAGGAAATAGGAAATATATGTTTGTATATGCAAATAATGTCTCCGGAAACATTCGCAAGGAACTGGCAGTCCTGGTTGCCTCTGGAAAGAAAAACTGACAGACTAAAGGCCAAAAGGGTCCCGTTAAATTTTTTTCCTGTGGGTATGGATTACTTACAGTTTCCATGCTTTAAAAATGTATTATTTGGACAGTGCGCTCTACCTTGACATGTAAAGTCACGGCTTCGTTATTCTGTTATTGCCACAGTGGTTTGTAACGTAGCTTTTTCCAACTCAGAAACTCTGGGGAAGACCAGGCAAATGCCACAGATGTGTGAGCATGAACTTGTGGGTTCACACTGTGCACACACACGGACACACTTCGTATTTTTCAGGACGTCGTTGCACTAATGTAGGCTTTAAAAACAGAGTACTGAGCGAAAAAGCAAATATGTCCAAATTTAATAGTCCTTAATTCTGCATGGTGAGAATATGGGTCATGTCCATTTTCTTCTCTATCTTTCAACCCAGAGTTTTCTTTTAAAAATAGAGCCTGAGTCTGTGTCTTTAAAAAGCAGTGTCTTTTCAGAGCACCTGGGTGGCTCAGTTGGGTAAATATTTGACTCTTGATTTCAGCTCGGGTCTTGATCTTAGGGTCATGAGTTCAAGCCCTGCATTGGGCTCCATGCTGGTTGTGAAGATTACTTCAAAATAAATGGATGGATGGATGGATGAATGAATGAATACATAAATAAATAAATAAAATTTTAAAACCAGTGTCTCTTTAAAGCAGGAAGACAGTAAAGGAATCCACACAGCAGCAACTCACTAAGCATCGCTATTAAAAAGCACAGGATTTCTTTTCATTTCCACTTATTTGATGTCATTCAGGGGTAATTTGCTACTATCATTCAGATTTGCTACTATCTCACCCTTAGAGCTGCTCATTTCAGCTCAACAGATGCTTTTTTTTTTTTTTTTAGGATTGTATTTATTTATTTGAGACAGAGAAAGAGAGCATGAGCAGAGAGAGGGGCAGGCGAAGAGGGAGAAGCAGACTCCCTACGGAGCAGGGAGCCTGATGCGGGGCTCGATCCCAGGACCCCTAGATCATGACCTGAGCTGAAGGCAGACGCTTCACCAACTGAGCCACCCAGCTGCCCCTCAACAGATGCTTCTTGAAGGAGAATGTAGGGCTTGCAATGGGCCGGGTGATGCGGGTACCAAGATGAATGAGACCCAACATAGCTCTCTTCATGTGGGAAGTAATTATCTTTTCTCTAAGACTTTGCTGAAACAAGAAAACTTTTACATTGACTCTTAAGCTTTAAATAAAACACTTCTCAATCACCAGAGTTACATGTAGCCAAGAGCTTATGTTCTCCTCCTGAAGTCTACCCACACAGGATTATTATTTCTGCTACCGTCCTTGCTTAAAGCTAATTCAGGGAACCGAGAATGAAATTTCTTACCAAACTAACCAGAGTATCTTCTACTTACTTCAGCATTTTCACCTCTTGAGCAGTTGTGACTTCAAGGTCAAGGTATTGACTTTCAATAACTCCCTTTACACCCACTGGAACAGGGCTGACCGCCCAAAGGAGCTTGAAAAACACTGGCTGAGGTAGAGGAGGGCACAGGTGAGAGAGGTCTTGGCCCTTGAGAAGGCTTGATGAGAGCCCCTGGAAGCAGCAGGAGGTTTTTGGAGGTAGGGAGGGGACTTGAGGGCCTCCAAGTTGCTTCCAGAGAAGTTTCTGTGTTGCAACATCCCCAGTGAGGCAGCCTGGAAGGCCTGCAGCCACCTGACCCTGCATCATGGCGGACTCTTGGCCCTCACAGAGCCAGGCCAACCTGGGAACCTCCACACTTACCTTGGAATAGCTGGCGAAGCAGAAACGTGGAAGTAGGAAATAGAAAAAGGACTCTGAGTCACTTGAGTTTTTTCTTACCAGCACCATAAAGACTCTTGATCCTGACCTTTAAACACACCTTTTTAATACACACCTGACCCTGAATTGTCGGAATACCCAAACCTGGGTCAACCCCTCCCTCCATTAGTTTTCAGACTGAAAATAGGGCACCATCTATTGCTCAAGCACGTCTCGTCATTGCCAATTGGCTCCAGAGCAAATCCACACTTTCTAATCCAGCTGGCCCCGTGGCGCTCTTCAGGAGCCACCGACCTACAAACTCCCTTTGCCTGTCACATACATTCCCCCCCCCCCCCATTTTGGCCTTTTCTCTCTCCAGGGGTGACATCATCTCTTTTTTCACTAGAAGAGGGGCCCTCTATTTTGTTTTCGCTTCCTCAGTTTTCCTTCTTTGTATTCAAAAATACATTTCACCCGCTTCTCCTTGTCACAGACAGACTCTAGAACGGCTCCCAATAATCCTTTCCACCTGATACTCAGACCCTCGTGAAATTACCTTCCCCTAAGCGTGGGTGGGACCTGTGACTTGTTTCCAACTGGTGGAATATGGCAAAGGGGATGTCACTTCTGTGGTCACATTACTTCACGCCGTGACTTCCTTCTTGCCTGCAGACTCTCCTTTGCAGGGAGTTCTCCACTGTATGGAGAGGCCCGCGTGGCCAGGAACCGAGGGCAGCCTCCAGTGACAGCCAGCATGAAAGGGAGGCCCTCAGTCTCGGTCCACAGGGAACCGAATGTCGTCAACAGCCGTGGAAGCTGGGAAGTTTCGGGAGAGACCCTGAAATAGAGGACATGCCCAGATTCCTGACCCAAGGAAACCATGGGATAATAAATGTGTGTTGTTCTAAGTTGCCATGTTTGTGGTAATTTGTTACGCAGCAGAAGATAACTAATACACTCCTTCCCTCCTTTCTCAAAATCATGAATGCGTCCCCAGTTCCTTCCTGGCCATCCCAGTTCCTTCCCCAGTCCTGCAACCCATCCCCATCTGCCCTTGATCCTACTCCTCTCTCTCTCTCTCTCTCTCTAAGGTTATTTGTCCACCTTCTGAGTTATTTAAATTCACATCTCCACCCATGCTGTCCCCTCACACCCACAGTGGAGATTAGCTCACAACCCTGCTGATCACTGAAATTAAGGCCACTGGACTCAGGGTACGTAAGGGCTGGCCTGACACATCCACTGTTTCCCCAGTCCACGTGTGTTCCTCCCTTCCCAAACCCCCAATACCCCTTCCTCCATTCTACCTTTCAGCTGATTATCTTGTTTCTGATTTCCCAGGGGGAAAAAGAAGCAATCGGTAGAGGGGCACTTGGGTGGCTCAGTGGTTGAGCATCTGCCTTTGGCCCAGAGCATGATGCTGGGGTCCTGGGATCGAGTCCCACGTCGGGCTCCCTGCAGGGAACCTGCTTCTCCCTCTGCCTGTGTCTCTGCCTCTCTCTGTCTCTCATGAATAAATAAACAAAATCTTTACAAAAAGAAAAGAAACAATGGGTAGAGAATACCCACATTTAACCATTCCTGCCACTGCTTCTGCCAACTTACCTTCACCTGGGACCACATGCATTGCTCCCCTTTTGCTTCTCCCAACTAGGGATGGAGACCTCCTCTAAGAGCAGCCCCTCTCTGTACAACAGATCCCACGCACTTGCATCTCCCCACGTCCCTAGCACCGACATCCCCATTAGCTCTCTTGCATCACCAGTTTGTCACTCTCCAATGGGTTCTTTCCATCAGTACACAAATCCCTATCATTTCTCTCACCTTAAGAAAAAGCAAAAAAGGAAGAAAATACTGTCTTGGTCTCACATCTCTCTCTAGCTGCCATTCCATGCTTCCTACTCATCTCTGCAGCAAAATTCCTCCCAGAAGTTGTTTAAATGTCCTGTCTCTCACTCCTCTCTTCTCATTCTCTTTTGAACCTCCTTTGGTCAGGCTTCTCCACCCCCTCCCCCAATCCGCTCCATTGCTCCCCTCTGATCACCAATGACCTCCCCCTGGCTAAGTCAGCCCACACTTCTCAGCTTCCTCTCACTTGACACTGTGGCAGCAAATCCTCCTCTTTGAAACACTTTCTTCTCTTATCCTGGGGGCCTCTGGCTCTCCTCCCCCATTGCTGACTATCTTCCCCTCCCTTGCTGGTTGATCTTTTTCTCCCCTGCTGTCAGTGCTGGGGGCTCCAGAGCTCAGTGCCCAGATTCCCTTTCCCGCGGTAGTTATTTCCCAGCTGATCTTCTCCATGCTCGCAACTTAAATACTTCTCCCCTGCAGAAAACTCTCAAATGATTGTCCCCAGCCTGGCCGACTCCCCTGAGCTCCAGGCTCACGTTTCCAATGGCCTACTCCACATCTCCACTTGGATGTCTAAGGCCATCTCAGAGTCATCCCATCTACAACACAACCTCTAACTTCCAACCCCAAACTGCTCTTCCTGCATTCAGTAACTCCATCATTCACGTTGCTAAGGCCAAACACCGTGGAGTCATCCCTGATTCCTCTCTTCTCTCATAGGCCGCATCGAATCCGTGAGTAGATCATGCTGGCTGCACTTGCAAACTACGCCCAGGATCCAACCTCTCGTCACCTCCTCCTCTTCCACCATGCCAGTCCGAGCCACGCATCACCTCGTACTGCACAACTTCCTTCACGTTCACCCAGCTTCTACCCTTGCTCTTTACCCCGCTGTTCTCAATGTACTAACTACGCTGCTCAGTTTCCAACACAAGTCAGGTTATGTTATTCCTCTAACGAAATTTCAGGAGCTTCCCACATCACTTGAAATAAAAGTTGAAATGCCTTCTACAGTCTGCCAATGAGGTCATATGTGACCTGTCCACCGCCCCTCTTCTACCGCTCATCATCTCTCTGAATTTTCCTACCATTGACGTCCCTACTCATTCTGCTCCAGCCACTTGCTATTCCTCTACACACAGGCATGTTATCCCCTCAAGGCCTCTGCCTTTTCTGTTCCCTCTATCTGGACTGTTCCCTCCAACAGTTATAGATTCTTTATCATCTATAAGGTCTTATGCTCACATATCATGTCTTCAGCAAGGCCTACCCTGTTGAAAACTGCAACACCTCCCACCCAGTGTCCCCTTTCCCCTTCCATGTTTTACTTTTGTCTTTATCACTATAGGATACTCTCTATATTCTCCTTATTTATTTTGCTTTTGGTTGTCTGCCTCCTGCCATAAAACATAAACTGCTTGAGAGCAGAGACATTTTATTTTCTTGTTTAATTCTGTACCATGAATACCTGGCACATGGTAGGTGTTCAGTAAATACTTGTAGAATAAATGTTGTTGTTGGCCAATGTCTGCACTTGGGCTTACAGCGACAATGGGTGGCAGAGGGGGACTAGAGAGAAACCCAAAGCCCATGCTCCCTCTCTACATTCACTCGACTAATCACCTCTGTTTGGATGAGGCCCCCACATCTCTACCTCTGATCTCCAAATTCATATTTTCAGTTCTCATTTAACACATCAGTGAAAAACTCCAAATGCCCATATTCTGAGTTTGCGCTCCATGGAGTATGTCTTCGAGTTTCTGATCTCAGAAACCGTGCACCAATACTTGCCATTCGTCCTGTTATCCAGGTGAGAAGCCGACCGATTACACTCGTATAAACATGTGAGTACCCATCCCGCGCCACCCGGTAGGTCAGACCTAGTACCACAGGCAATGCACATAGCCCCTTCCTTCAAGGAGCCAAGTTTGATAAATAATCATTGTGATAGAGATCCTATTGTGTACAGGATGCTATTGCTCATTTTTCCAAAGTGGAAATACCTCTCTTTTTATGATTATTAAAATGGTATATGTTCAAAAAAAATAGTACATGTGCATTATAAACGATTTGATTAAAGAAATAAGTGAAATGGAAACTCTAAGTCATCTATAATCTCACATTTAAGTCAGAATTTGTTAAGTCTTGTTAACTCGAACTTGCTAACAAGTTGGTGTATATTCCTCAGACAGGTCTCTGTGCAGATTTAAAAATAACAAACACTTACTGAATTCTTATTATGGACTAGACACCATGCAATGTGCTTTAGAATGAACTCATTTTAACCTCACAAGGATCCTCTGAGGTACTATTATTATCCTCATTTTATAGACCAGGAAACTGAGATTTTGAAAGGTCAAACAAGATCCCATAGGTTGTAAGGTACCTATCAGTCAACGTAGGCTGAGTTACACCACGGCAACAGCGTCTTCAATATCTCAGTGGCTGACATTATAACAGGGGGTTGTTTCTTGCTGATGCTAATGAGCCTTGCCAATCATGTGTGGCTCTGCCCCATGCTGTCTTCATCCCAGGACACAGGCTGTCGGCCAGAGAGCATCTCCTATCTGGGACTTAGCTAATCATCAGAATACAGAGAAAAGAGAATATCATAGAAGCAAACGATGGCTCGTGAAATGTCTACTCACAAGGGGCATGCGTCACTTGGGCTCTGATTTCGTTAGCCTGAGCAGGTCACATGACCAGCCTGCTATCAATGAATGGGGAAGCAAAACCTTCCCCTGGGGAGAGACTGTAAATATTTCCAATAATAACACAATCCACTGAAAGTACTGGGCTTACGTTTTAATCCAGCCTGCCTTTAGAGCTTAAAAGCTCGACTGGTATGCATATATATATGTATTTTTTAACTCTAAAAGTCAGAATTCAATGCACATTGCCGCTTGACCGTGTTTATACACAGTCTGTATCAGACCGCGTGCTCTATGTGTTGATGGAGACTTAGAGCACTCCTTTTTAAAGGCAGCAGAGTTTCATATGGGAAATCTTCCACTCTGCCTATTGAAATCCTCTTTATCTCTAATCCAACTCCGAGGCCTCGTCTGGGAAGGAATCATTGCCTCCAGAGCACTCCTGTTCATTTGGTTTATACTTCACTTTTGTCACGTATGTGTCTTGTCTTACAATTATTTGTATACGTGTCTGTTTCCTTTGCTAGATTTTGAGGCCTTAAAACAGAAATTTTGTCTATCTGGAGATAAAGATTTTTATCCTCCTGTGTCTGGGCATGCTCGACCGAGATGAGATCCTGTCCTGTCCTGTTGATTTTGCAATATTGTGGAATTAGGCTCTTTGCTATCTCCATCACTTTATTACCTAAACTGCTTCTTTTGTATTATTTAACATCAGGGGCCCCTGCAGAATTAATTCATGCGGAATTTGCTACTAAGGGGTCCTTGAATAGTTCTGCTTTCCATACTCGTTAAAAATTTCAGCAGCAATAACCACATGAGAGAACCAAAATGGTAAATAGATATTAATGTTATCAATACCTCCCTTCTCACTCTCAAAGGGAGAGCGGTGCAGGAGAAACACAATCCAAATATAACAATTGCTCTGAACTCCTCGTATCATTGCCACGCTGTGCCCTCTCCTCTCCACAGCAAAAGTTACTAAGTGAACTGTGGCTCATCTTTAAGAATAGAGCTATGGGGGGAACAAAAAAATAGAGCTATGGGAACGGTGCTGGGGGAGGAAGGAAGCACGGAACACTTGCAAGTCATCTGAGACACAGGGTCTTGCCGTATGTACTCGAACAAGCACAACCCTCTCAGGGTTGACAAGCTCCTGTTCTTGTGCCCAGAATGTGGTTTGTTTTTTTTTTTTTTTAAGAGTGGCAAGCAAGAATGGATTCCTAATCTGCATCACAACCAGGGGTGCCAGACTTCAAAGGAAAGCCCTTCTCCGACAAGAGGCCATGGCCATCTGGAAGAAGAGCCACTGTCCTGGGGGATCCCTGGGTGGCTCAGTGGTTTAGCACCTGCCTTTGGCCCAGGGCGTGATCCGGGAGTCCTGGGATCGAGGCCCATGTCGGGCTCCCTGTATGGACCCTGCTTCTCCCTCTGTCTATGTCTCTGCCTCTCTCTCTCTGGGTCTCTCAGTAATAAATAAATAAAATCTTTTTAAAAAGGGCGGGGAGGGGGGCACCGTCCTAAGCAAGTGGGTGGAGGTTCCATCGCTCTGGGGCGGGTTTGCCCAGAGACAGGTCTTGCAGTTATTAACGCACCCTGTCACCAACAGGAACCAGGGTGACCTCTCCACCTCGTTCTTTCTGAGCACCTGCAGAGGTAGCACTGTGTGGCCTCTCCCCCGAGAGACCCTAAGGACAAACATTGCATCCCCTCTTGTCCCCAAGCAAGCTTCGGCTACAGCAGCTGTTTTGGAAAAGTAGGTGTGAGCAGAGCCCCCAACACAACCAAACATGCCACAATTTTGGAAAGTGTGCTGTGTATGCAGGTGAACCGGCAAGTCCTTGCCGGTAAGAAGATCCTCTCAGGGGCCTCCCCCTCCTTCCTCGTGGCCTGTCCCCTGCCTCAGTCTCTCAGGGGCATGGCCAGATTTCCGCTCCGGCTGCAGTCCCACCAGGCTCCGGCTGCAGGGGCTCAGGCTGGGGTGTGAAACCAGCTCCCTGCCCGCCCCGGGGGCTGTTATCTCCACTCAGCACGCTGCTTCCCGTCACATATCCTGTGCCAATGCTGTGTCAAGCCCATGTTACATTTTTCAAAATGCCTTTAGCATCATTTCCTGAGCCTGGACATTTGCTCATGCTGCAAAACGACGTCCAAGCTGAGAGCTCTGTTTGCAAGTTTCACGCAGGGTTATTGGGACCACAGACTTTCAGAGGCAGGAGCAAACCCTTTTCTCTTATCAGGGCGAGAGACGGCCTAGTTTTCCGGTGAAACCCAAGCATTGCAGACCAGAGCGGGTTTGTGTGTTCTTATCTAAGTGGAGACTTGCTCTTCCAGTTGAAAAAAAAAAAATCATGTAAGTATATAATCTAGCATCAGGTTATTTTGTGCAGCCCTTCTTCCCTTCTGGAGGTTGGGAGGAGGCAGCGTGTAGGGCTAGCAGTCTGGCTCAGGGCGCAGGTGGCCGGGTGCCTTCGTCCCTGCTCAGCCTCGGCACAGCTCCCCATAAATAATGCAGCCTGGTGAGATTTCTCCTTTCCCTTACCTTTTCCTCTAACCCTTGTGGCTCAGTTTGCCTACATCATCCTCGATGGGTTTAAATGACCAACTGTGCCATGCTTTCCTGGATACAGATGGAGGCAGTGCCCTCCCCCCTTGGCTGGCCTCTCGCTACTCAAATGCAAGAGGTAGACCGTGGGGGCCAGGGGCTGCCAGAGGTCAGCTGCTGCTAAGGTTCAGTGGGTTTTCTGTCTCTAAGGGAGGGAAAAAATAAAAGCACGACAGGCCTGTCCTGAGCATGGCAATACTTGCACGCCTGGATGATGTACTATGGCGTGCTAATCTTCCTATGTCCAGGGTATTAAAGGAAAAGATCGCGCATGTCCTTTATTCCCTCCTGTTGAACTGTAAGCAGACAATAAAATCAAACAAGGTGGTTAACTGATAGAATAATTTCAGCTCAAAGGAAAAAAAAAGAAATAAAAGATGGATAGGAAATCTCTGGAAACTGCAGCCTTTCTCTTTTCATTTTATGGATAAGTTAGCTATATCCTTGGGGCAGTAAGACATTGCATAAATATCAAGCTGAGTTTAACTTCACTGTGCTCAATAACGAACGTTTTTAATTATTTTCATAGTTCTTTTTTTAAAGCAATGAATTACGAGTTAAGCAGTCTGCTAGGCTATAGTCGTCTTCAATAAGAATTCTTGAGAAGAAAAAGACTAGAAGAGAAAACTGATTGAGGAGGGTGAGAGTGAGAGTAATGTAACCCACTGGAATCATATCATTCTAGAATTTTAATTAAGTAAATTTAAAAACACCAGAGAGCCATCTACACAAATAATAGGCTGAAAGTTAGCAGGCTGCGTTTAATACAGCAATCATCGTTCAAAGGAACACTGGAAAACCTTAACCCTATCCATGCAACCTGCAAGTAAAGTGAACACATGGAGCAAGGGATGAGCAGAAACAGAACCCCTAGCTTCCTACTCAGAAAAACATGATTTAAATCTTTGTAGAAGAAGTGAGGTCTGCAATAAAGTATAATGGAAATTACACACACACCTATACTGAGAGATTAAGCCACAATCAATTTAAAAGGTAAGAATATAATTGAAGGCTCATTCTGTTTTATAAGGCACAGAACTAATCCCCATAGAGTCACTTACTCCTATGGCTGGATTCTTGGGGTAGACTCTATGTGGTCCAAGTAGTTACTTTTTAGCTAATTCAGGTCTCTTTCCAGCCTCACGCATTCTCAGGCCAGGCCTGGGCACTCCTACTGCTTAGGGGTCAAGCCCCAAAGAACTACATTCAGGAACACACAGGTGATGATTTAGAAAAAATAATCCTCTTTGGACATCCCTGAGGCCACTAGATGGAACACATTTACCATCCTAGCAGCATCTGAATGCAGGCTTCCATGTCTTAAAGCAAAATTTGATCACTTCCTTATCCCAAATCATTAATGTATAACCTATGAGTTAGTGGCTTTACACTTTGGGGTTTCCTAAATGAAATGTCATTTTCCTTGCTGAGATGAAATAATGCTGGATAGAGTGTTTGTCACATTAACCTTTATACTTTTTGCATATTTAAACTATTTTGCAGTTCTGAAAGTGTATATACCATTTGATCCAATAATTCTACTGATAGTAATGTTACTCTATAGATATGCTTATATATAGGCATTGCTTGAAATAAGGAAAGATTGCAAACAACCTAAAAGTTCTTTAAAAAGGGCATGGATCCGATAGGGGGAAATCATGTTGCTCGTCAAAAGAATGGGGTAACACTGATTGTATAACTTGGGATCATCTCCACAATTCATTATTAAGAAGACGAAAGTGGGGCACGTGGGTGACTCAGTCAGTTGGGTATCAGATTCTTGGTTTTGGCTCAGGTCATGGTCTCATGGGTCATTGTCTCATAGGTCATAAAATTGAGCCCTGCCTCAGGCTCCGTGCTGGGCCAGGAGTCTGCTTGAGGATTTTCTCCCTCTGTCCCTCCCCCTACTTGTATATATGTTCTCTCTCTCTCTTTCAAATAAATGGATAAATCTTTTAAAAGAAGAAGAAGAAGACGACGACGACAAAAGTGAGGAGAAGAGTGTATAAAATACTATCACATGTATTTTTTTTAACAAAAGACTTTAAGTACATGCAGGGAATATCTCTGGAAGGCTACTCGGCAGTTCTACCTCCCAAAAAGATAACAGCTGTGGCCTCCAGGGAGGTGTAGGGGACAGGAATGTGAGAGGAACTTGCTTTAATATCATAGCCAGGTTGGTTTTTTTTTCCAGTTTAAGTCAGCTTCTTTGAGATATATTGGATGAGTTTTGACAAAGGAATGTTATGTTCTTTTGTACTCTTTGATTTTGTCCATGTGTTACAAAAAATAATTTTAAGGAAAAATATCTGAGCTAGATTCTTCAGAAGTGCTATGGAATAAAATATGTATATAAGATACCTTCTTTGGTCTGTGAACTAGTAGTAAAAGATGGCCACTTTGGGAAGATAAGTTATTCTGATCTTATAGGTAAATGTCCTGTATGGTAGTGAATCACCTGGGAAGTCATGGAGGCCCCAACAGTGAGATAGTGGGGGGTGGGTTTAGGGAGGTGACAAGGAGAAGCCAGAGGGCTGTTCTCACTTCTATGAGCTAAAAGTATTTGCTCCTATTTATGGTATGAATGGTTGTGTCCCCAAAACATATATGTTGAAGCCCTAACCCCCGATGTGACAGTTTGGGGAGTGGGGCTTTGGGGAAGGGATTAGTTTTAGATGAAGTCATGAGAATGCAGCCCCATGACAGGATTAGTACCCTTAGAAGAAGAGTGAGAGACATCAAAGCTTCCTCTCTATCCTGTGTGAGGACACAGCAAGAAAATGATTGTCTACAGACAAGGAGGGGACCCTTACCAGAACCCAACCTTGCTGGCATCCCAATCTCAGACTTTCCAGCCTCCAGAATCGTGAATAACAAATTTCTGTTAAGATACCCAGTCTATGGTATTTTGTTATGGCATCCCAAATTGACTAATACAATGCAGTTCAGAGGATGAGACCAGAACTCTATTTTATAATCACTGTATCAAAATTCAAAGAGTTCTTTTTGAAATGTTCAATTATGGCTCAATGCTTCCAGATCCTTCTGAGGATATTTGTGAATTAGTCTGTATGCTAAAACCGATGTAATGTTGTTCTTTTTTTTTTTTTTTTTGTAATGTTCTTATTGTACCTTCTGTCACCTTAGGTAGTGGAATTCCATTTCATCTCCAATGGTTTGAAATTTGTGACACCAACTTGGTTAGGGTACAACTGCTCTATCAAGAAGGCCCTATGAGGTCCAAGCAACAGAGGAGGGAGGAGTGTGGCAGAGTTAAGCGGTGGGCTGGGAAGGCCACAGAGCAGGGACATGGTACATTAACACCATCAGAGGTGAGGCTAAAGGCCAAACCTGTTTGAGGAAGAGGCTGGAGACATTGACATGGTCCTGCTTGAGCTACCTAAAGGGTCATCAGTTTGTGACCAAACACTGTCATGTCATTCTTTAGTTGTTTCACATTTATGCAGCCTCTTCTGACCTACAATGCAAGCTTCCCAAATGAAGAGAATCTTTTTTCCTCTGTCTCCTCTTCCATTTCCCTCTCTTTTTATCCCTAAGCACTCAGCAAACATGAAGAAAGAAAGAGGTGGGAGAGAAGGAAGGGAGGAGGGAAGGAAGGAAGGGTAGTATGAGCAGAACTATTGCCTAAGTGCCAGTGGAATTGTTAAGATAAGTATAAGGTAAGTTCAAAATTGAAATTAAGTAGAGCTAAGATTCTGAATTTCAACCTTTTGGACAATATATCTAGAGGTTTTACATACTAGATTGATAGGTGGAAGCATGGACACTGATTCTAGGAATCACTGAACAAAGAGGAGTCAGTCCTCTGCAACTTTGAGTCTCCCCACATCCACACGGTAAAGGCAAGACAACTTTCCTGATGGATCCAGATTCACCACTGCCTAGTTGTACAGCCTTGAGCACTTAACCCCTATGCTTCGTTTTCCTCATCTACAAAATGGGTCTAATAATAGTACCTCTCTCACAGACTTACTATGAAAACTAAATTTAATATATATGATATATAGGGGGCTTGTGCCTCAACCATGGTGGACATCATGGAGTTGCCGAAGTTGCACGTCAATGACAGCACACTAGCTCAGTTCATTGACAGGCCGGTCTGCTTCATGGGGAGGCTGGAAAAGATTTATCTCACTGGAAAAATGTTTATTCTTTCAGATGGAGAAGGAAAAAATGGAACCATTGAGCTGATGGAGCCCATCTTGGCCTTTACAATGAAGCTGTGAAAATTACCCATGGGTTTCCTCAGTTTTTTCCTTTGGGGGTTGTGCAACATGATTGACCTTGATGAGCACATTGAAGACTGTCATAGGAAACCCCTGATATTTGAGGGAGATTTCTGTGATTTTTAATATTTAACATGTTCTCTTTTTTATTTCATTTACCTAACCTTATGAGATATTGCAATATCCCACTTTTGATGAAACCTGTCTGTATATTGAAACTTAAGTCCTCTTAAAGAATCACATCTCCAGTAAATGGTCAGATCAGATGCAAGAACAAAGTAGTTGCCTTGAATTTAGTTTTCTGTTTTATTAACAAAAGCTGAAATGGTGAAATATATATATATATATATGACATATAGAGAGATGTATTAATATATGTATGCTTAGCAAAATATCAGATACACAGAGACCATATGATAAATATTAACTATTATGTTTATTAATATCACTAAATTATTTTAAGTTAATAGCTTAAATGGCTTAGTAATATTAACAATGGGATCATTATTGGGCCTATGGCTCAAGCATTAGATCATGATGACGTACAATAGTGTGTTGCAGCTCATAGGTGAATCAATCTTGTTTAATAAAGAGGAGATTTATTCCACATTCTGGTGGATGTACCCATCCATGAAAAGACCCGAATACATTACACATATAGGGATGTTAGTCACTAACATGTGCTAACAGGAAAAAAATCCCTTTTCCTGTCATAATTATCACTAAGGAAAGAATTCATGAGAGCAGCCTAGTAAAGGCAAAATCTGCCCTCATACCCTGAGCACGAGGCAGTCTCATCTTTTGGAGATACTGAGTGCCCCCATCGAAGGCAGAGTAATCCCTGCAGCAATACAGTATAGTCTTCCAATGGACTCCTCTATCTAATATGAATTCAATTTAGAGGACACTGTCAGACAGAATTAAAAATCTTAGTTTGAAAAATCACAAAGAAAGTGTGTTTATAACAGTTCCATTTTGATTAAATCCATTTTTAAGCGTTTATCTTTTAAGAGTCTTAGAAGTCTTGCTTATAAGGTGCGCATCCCAGATAGGCTTTGCATGACACCATCTGCTGCAAGAAAGGACCCAACAATGTTTTATCCTGGGCCTTCTATAGCTGTCCAAGGGGACTGCTGCAGGAGAAAGTGCGTGAAATATCACTTACCACAGACATTTCCATAAGCAATTATTCTATCCCTTACCTAGATTAATTATTAATTTGTGTATTTTAGGGAGATCAGAGTTACAGCAAAGGGTTATGATGGGACATGACTAATGAGATGATCTCAAATACTAAACGGGGATAGCCCACAGAATGGCACCCATTCTGATTAAGATTCTGACACAAGAAATAATACTCCTTTATGAAGCGCTTGCCAGTAGCCAGACTTTGCACAAGCTACACACACACACACACACACACACACACACATATATATATATATACACCTTATCTTTGGTTTCTCATGTTGATGCTGATGGGTTTATTTTACAGATTCTGAGATTAAGATTCAGAGAAACTCAGTGAGGTTAAAAGAAATTGCCCATGTCCCACAACTGATTAATGGCAAAGCTGGCATTGAAACCCAAGTTCAGCTGACCCCAAAGTATATGTTTTTTTGCATCCTACTGATCTGTCAGATTCAACAGCTAAAGGTATAAAATATGTGGTCTTTCCCCCAACTATTTTCAGAGATATTCCCCTAGCATAGGTCCAATCAATTAACAAATATTTATGTAAAAAAAAAAAAGTATAGCCACTGTAGGACCATTCTAAAAGGTATAATTGGAGAAGGTATAGTGTCTTTGTGGGATTTTGTTCCCCTGAATGAAATCTTAGTCCTCCTTTTCAGATTTAATATTCCTTTTTGAGGAGGGTTAATCCTCTTATTTTGTATTAAATCAAAAACCACAGGAAGGAAATAGAATATAGATCTGAAAAGTATTCAAAGTGTAATTCAGGATGAGATTTTTATAAGACAAAAAGAAAGATAATGAGAGAGTAAAATGAGAAAGTATATTCACAGGAGTTCTAGAAAGAGACTAAGGCTACCATATTTAAATGGTAATAGCTGAGAATATTCTAGAATTAGTAAGAAAAATAAATCCTCTGATTGAAAAAGCACAACAAATGTTGACTAGAATAAATAAAATAGGGCTCACTTAGATATATATTGTAAAACCCTAAACCTTAAAAATAAACCTTAGAGGAATGTAAAAACAGCGAGTAAAAGAGGTATATTGTCTGCAAAGGAACAACAATTAGGCTGAGAATTTACATCTCAGCAGCAGCAAAAATTGAGACCAAAATAAAATAGGAAAATATCTTAAGACCTGCTGACATAGTATTTTATACCCATTTAAATTACAATTCAAGAATGGGGATGAAATAAAGACAGTTTTAAACAAACAGAGAATTTTCCACTTACAGGCTAAATGAAAGAACTACATAAAGAAGTACTTCAGGGAATAGGAAAAATGAACCCATGAGAAAGGATTCAATAAGTAATAAATTAGCAGTGCACAATCTAAAAATAAAGAAAAAAAATTCCATTTTACTAGCATCAAAAACAATAAAATACTTAGGAACAAATTTAACAAAAGTACAAAAGTACAAAACTTGTACTTTGAAAACTATGACATTTTTAAATGAAATTAAATAACTCCTAGATGAATGGAAAGACATATCATGTTCATGGATTGAAAGATACTATTGTCAAGATGACAATATTCCTTCATTCATCTACAGATTCAATATAGTGCTAACAGAATCTCATCTGACTTTTTGTGCAGAAATCAAGATATTAAAATTCACATTTAAGTACAAGGGACTCAGAATAGTACTCTGCACAAAGAAGAACAAAGTTGGAAAACACACTTCTGGATTTTGAAACTTATTACAAAGTTACAGTAATAAAGACAATGTGATACTGGATTAAGAAAGACATATAGATCAATGCAAGAGAGTCCAAAAATAAACCCTACAGTTATGGTCCATTGATTTTCAACAAGGGTACAAAATATTCGATGGAGAAAGAATCATCTTTTTCAACAAATGTTACTAAATAACTGGATAAGTATGTGTAAAAGAATGAAGTTGTACTTCTTCCTCAGTCTATACACAAAAATTCACTCAAAATTAATCATAGATGCAAAGGTAAAGGTTAAAAGTATAAAATTCCTAGAAGAAACATAGGGATATATTTTCATGACTTTGGATTAGACAAAACCTTCTTAGATATGATATTAAAAGCACAAGCAACAACAACAAAAAACATATACATTGGATTTCATCAAAATTAAAGATTATTGTACTTTAAAGAACACCATTAAGATAATGAAAAAAACCCTAACAGATTGGGAAAATATATTTGTAAATCATATATCAAGTAAGTGATTTGCATCTATAGCACACAAAGAACTCTTACAACTCAATAATAGAAAGATAAACAACCCAATTTAAAAATGAGTAAAGGATCTGAATTCCAAAGAAGATACACAAATGGCCAACA
Source organism: Canis lupus baileyi (assembly GCF_048164855.1). NCBI lineage: Eukaryota > Metazoa > Chordata > Mammalia > Carnivora > Canidae > Canis > Canis lupus. Next base: position 6,723,464 of record NC_132844.1, read on the forward strand.
ATGTATGAAAAGATGCTTACCATCATTAGTCATAAGGGAAATATAAACCAAACAACAATGACAACAATGATACTACTTTACACAAACTAGGAAGGCTATAATAAAAAAGACAGACAATTATAAGTGTTGGTAAGGATATAGAGAATTTAGAATTCTCATACATTGCTGGTGAGAATGTAAAATAACACAACCTCTTTGGAAAACAGTCTGGTAGTTTGTCAAGAGACTGAACTGAGGGTTACCATTTGACCCAGTAATTCCATTTTTAGATATGTACCCAAGGGAAATTAAAGTCTGTGTCCAGGCAAAAACATGTACACATGTTCATATCTGCATTATTCGTAGTAGCTGAAAAGTGGAAACAACCCAAATGCCCATCAATTGATAACTAGATATATAAAAAGTGGTATAGCCATACTATAACATTCAGCCATAAAACGGAATGAACCTTATAGACATTATGTTAAACAAAAGAAGCCAGACACAAAAAACCATATATTTTATAGTTTTGTTTTTATGAATGCTTAGAATAGACAGACAAATCTATGGATATAGAAAGCAAGATTAGTGGTTTCCTAGGGCTGGGAAGGTTGAAGGAAAATGGAGAGAAACTGCTGATGGATATGAGGTCTCTTTTTGGGGTCATGAAAAATATTCTAAAGTTGATTCTGCTGGTAGTCACAACTCTGTGAAAATAGTAAAAAAAACACTAAGTTGTAAAGTTTAAATGGATGAATTGTACAGAAGGTGAATTACAGTTGACCCTTGAACAACATGGATTTGAACTGGGTGGGTCCACCTATACATGAATTTTTTGTTTTTGTTTTTAACAAATACAGGATAGTATTATAAATGTATTTTCTCTTCCTTAGGATTTTCTTATTAACATTTTCTTTTTTCTAGCTTACTTTATTGTAAGAATATAGTATATAATACATATAACATACAAAATAGGTGTTAATCTGTTTATATTATTGCTAAGGCTTCCAGTCAACAGTAGGTTATTAATTTTGGACAGTCAAAAATTACACGTGGATTTATGACTATGTGTGGGGTCCGTGTCCCTAACCCCGGTGCTGTTCAAGAGTTGACTGTATATTTCAGTAAAGATGTTTTTAAAAAAGCAATAGAGGGTAAAGAATTTGGAAAGTATATGGTCAAATCTAAACAAGCATTGAATGTATTAAATAGTAACAAAAGCATCCACAGATGTTATTAAAAAAAGATGGAATTAAACTACTGCAACAATAATTGGAAACAGAGGAAGAATGATTAAAGCATCCAAGGTCCTTATTTTGTTTGAAAGGAAAGCAAGGGCTACTGATCAACTGGTAAGATTATAGAACAGTATGCTTGATAAATTTAAAAGTAAATAGGAAAAAATAGCAATAGAATCACTTGAAGGAAAAAATTGGTTAGTTCTATAGCGGAAAAGGAGAAAAAAAGAACAGCATGGGGAACAGGGAACACACAATAGAATAATAAATCCATCACAATATTTAATCATAAGAATGTAAAAGGACAAAGTATAGAAGTTAAAAGACTGAGACTCAGGTTTACATAAACCCAGCTGTACCTAGTGTTTTTTTTAAAAATTACATATCCTGGTAATTAGGATGAAATTGCATTTGAATATTTTTCCTTGTCATGTTCCTGACTTTAAATGGGATGCTCTTAGCATTTCACCATTAAGAATAACATTTGTTGAGGGATGGGTTAAATGGGTGATAGATATTAAGGAGGCACTTGTTGTATTGGGCACTGGGTGTTATATGTAAGTGATGAATCACTAAATTCTACACCTGAAACCAATTTTACCATATATGCTAACTAACTAGAATTTAAATGAAAACTTGAGATTAAAATAAAAAAGAATAGTATCTGTTTATGATTTTGGTACTCTCTTTCAGGTTAAGGAGTTTTCCTTCTTAGTTCCCTAAGAGAAATTATATTCAGAATGCTGAGAGAAAATAACTGTCAACTTAGAATTCTACACACGGTTAAACTATCATTCAAGAGGGAAGCTGAAGTCAAAAGATTTCAATGCTATAAAAGAGCTATATGGTGCCTAGATGTAAGTCTGACGATACATGTGAAAACTTTTATGGAGAAGGCTCTGAAAGCTTATTGAGAGACATAAAGGATAACCTAAATAAATGGGGCGATAGGACCTGTTCATGTATGGGAAGACAAGAGCTTACCAATAAGCGTTCTCCTAGATTGACACTATCTATTTAATAAATTCTATTAAAAATCTCTGGAGAGTTTTCTTTTTTACTGACCTGGATAAACAGATCATAAAATTCATGCAGAAGAATAAAGGCTCAAGAACAGCCAAAACAATTTTGAAAGAGAAAAAGAATTCACCCTACAAATATCAAGACTCATTGTAAATTAATAGTACTTAAAATTCTCTAGTATCAGTATCTGAATAAACAGATCAATGGGACAGATTTTCTGTAAAACCTAGAGACATTACCATATACATAGGAACTTGGAATATGACAGAGGGGACATTGTGAATCAGTAGGGAAAGGATGACTATTTCATAAATGGCCCTGGGACTACCTGCTAACAATATTTTTAAGGGAAAAATTATATTCACACCTCACAGCATGCACAAAAATAAATTTCAGATGTGTTAAGGGAAAGTTGTAAACATTTAGACAAAATACAGGAAAATATATATGACATCCTAGTCAGGCAAAAAAGCAAAAATCATGGAAAGGTGATAAATTGAACTACATAATTTTTTAAAACTTCTCCATGACAAAGGACACCAATAACAAAGTAAAAAGACAAGCGCTTAGAGAAAATATCTGCGACCTACATTTCCAACCAAAGTATCCAAAATGTATAGTAAGTTCCTAAAAATAAGCAAGATGAAGAGAAATAACAAAACACTAAAAAGGTAAACGATACGAAGAAGCAATTAGCAGAGGATAACCTTTGATGGTCAATAGACACAAGAAAATGCGCTCGACTTCCCTAGCAGTGGAGGAAAAGCGAATTAAAACAAATAGATATTATTTCACAACTATTAGAGTGGGGAAAAAAATGTTTAACGCTGACATTACCAACAATATCAGTTGGTGAGAAGAGAGAAATAAAAACTTTCATCTGCTGCTAGTGGGAGTGTAAAATTATATAACCGCTGCAGAGAGCAATCTGGTGCTATCTGGTAAAGTTAACGTATAATCTATGAACAACTCCACTTTTATGTACCTAGAAGTTCCTGAGAGATGCAAGGGCCCAAGGAGATAAAAAAAAAAAAGAAAGAAAGAAAGAAAAGAAAGAAAGAAAGAAGAAAGAAAGAAAGAAAAAAAAGAAAAAAGAAAGAAAGAAAGAAAGAAAGAAAGAAAGAAAGAAAGAAAGAACGAACATTCTTTTCAGCCCTTCATGCCATAGCTGAAAAGTGAATACATGTTACCTGACCTTTGGGGGTAAAATGGGGGATTAAAATGTGCATTTTTGGGGCACCTGGGTGGCTCAGTGGTTGAGCGTCTGCCTTGGGCTCAGGGCGTGGTCCTGGAGTCCTGGGATCGAGTCCGCATTAGGCTCCCTGCAGGGAGCCTGCTTCTCCCTCTGCCTGTGTCTCTGTCTCTCTGTGTGTGTGTCTCTCATGAATAAATAAATAAAATCTTAAAAATAAATTAATTAATTACAATGTGTATTATTTATACAATGCCACACTGTACAGTAGCTAACATGAGTGAACTACATCGATGTCACCTGCATGGATAAATCCAAAGTATACAATGATAAGCTAAAAAAGATGCAAAGTGAATATTTACTTGTGATATCAATTCATAGAAAATTTAAAATAAGTGAAACAATAGTACCTACCTATCATTTACAGATACGTTAAAGATACCAAAATCTTACCAAGTATTATTCACACCTCTGAGGAGGAGAGAAAGGAGCCTCCTAATCCTGGTGTCCTGCTACTACAACACCTAGAGAGGTCCTTGAATTTACACATAAAAGACAGGATTTTTGGAGAACTGAGCCACTAATGAGCACTATTTGTGTGCTGATATATAAAGAACCCTGAAGACATTCGGTGGATTCCAGGATCAATGGCTAGTTCCTCTTCACTAAGGAATGAATCAAGGATAAAAACCCTCCACCAGCGGGGCTAAGAGGATTGCTCGGGCCTAGCTCCTGTCTTCCCTTGCAGATTGTGTTGTTTGCTCTGCAGCACCCACTCTGCTTTGCACTGGGAAAGCTCCCTGTGGGTTTCCTTAGCGTCCACCAAAAGTACAGCCTGACACCCCAAGCTTTACCTGCTGGCTTCTATAGAAGATTCTATAGCTCAGCTTTGCCCCTGACCCATGCCCAGGGGCCTGCCCTTGTGCTCTGCTGGGTGGGGGCAGGGGGTGCTGCTTCCCTGGCTGGGCTTAACTTTCCTCTAGGAGCTGCAACTCCAGGACAGAGGGCCCTTAAATTCCCCGTGGCCTGGAGTTACAGGACGGTGATCCTTCCTCCAGTTCCTCCAGTCAAGATGTGGACACATGCATGCTTTCATATTCACACGAACACATTTATGTACACATGTGCACAAACTTGCACCCACAGAGAAGCACACACACATACGCGCCTACACCAGTCCCCTCTCTGCAACAGGCACGGGGCTTGCTTAATCCCTCAGAATCCAATATTGGGTAAAATATTGTGTGGCAGGTCTGATTTTATAACGGAACACAATGAGAATAAGAGAATTTACTCTTTATGGACACACAGATCTCAAACACCAAAGGACCATTGAAGCCACTAACGCATGATACACCCCCTCCTCTCAATGAGCTCAAATCCTGTGAATTTTCTTTGTCATTTTGGGAGCAGAGTTGATTCAACAATGCCCTCCAGTGCTTAGCCCATTACCATGACCCTCCCGGGAGGCTCCTGCCTAGTTCTAGTTGACTTTACTTCTCCCCCTCCCCAACCCCCAGGGCCTGATTCCACTCTCCCTGCCTTCCAGGGCCCTCATAGGCATCCTCCTCTGGAATGTGCTCCATGTTTGCCCAATTGTTAGGTATCCTATTGCTTGTCTGCTCGGATGGCCCAGAGAGATGAGGTTGATCTGATTCATTACCCTGATTCATTTTTATTAAGCAGCCATCACATGTCAGGGGTCGTGCGGGCGTGGCCTCTGCTGTGCACCCAGCAGCCAAATGATGTGAACGCCTGTTTAACCTGATGGTGGGTCCAGAGGTATCTGGTACATGATTTTCTTTAAACCCACAACTCAGGCCCTTGCAGGAAAGCAGTGCTCTTTAAATTGGGAGGCTGCGCATTTGTCACGAATGAGTGTATTTGTCCACAGGCGGTGGGTGTGCAGCCTGTGCCACGAGGACCCCCTCCTTCTGCAGGGGAGATCGTGGCTGGCCGAGCCCCACGTGCGTGCGGGCTCCCCTGGAACCTGGCCCATAGGTGGCAGTCTCCCATCATCGTTCCTGGACCACAAACCTCAGAAGGGCAGACTGCAATCTAGGTTCCTTTGCTCTTTCCTTCCGGTTTCCTAATAGTTCAGGTGCCCTCCCCCCCAACACCCCAGCCCGCCAGCTGCCCCTCTGCTCCGCAGCGGGTGGAGCCCAGAGCAGGGGAGGGCAACAGGGAGCAACCTCACCTGGAACCGGCCAAAGTCAGAGGGCCCAGTTGTGCCACCTTCTTTGCAACTGTTTCGGAATTGCAGGGAGGCCCTCCTGCACCACTGCTCTGAAAATGGCCTGAAGGAGGGCCTTTGACTCCAAACAGAAGATAAAGCCTTCTCAAATTGTCATAATTTTTTACAAAGCAGTCATGCTACTGCAGGTCTTTATCCGCCCTGCTTTGTCTTGCCGCTCCCCTCCCTGCCAACACCTGCCCACAGATCTGGGATTCACCTTTGGGAATGGCTTGTGATCATTCTCCCCCAAGTAGGCCAGTGGCCTCACCTAGCCCCTCTCGGAGCCTCTGTGACAAGACAGAGAGTAGGCCCAGGCAGAGAGGAGGAGTGTGTGTTTGTGTGTTTGTGTGTGTGTGTGTTTCTGAGAGAAACCAAGACACCAAGCAAAGGGTAGCACATTCTCTCTCACCTTCCTTCTACCTCGTTCCACACCAGAGACCAGAAGGCAGGTTAGGGAAACACCAGCCCAGCCATAGGCCCTTTTAGGAGAGCCTGCCCACAATCAGCCAGCCCCACAGGCCTGCCATCCACTGTTTATGGGGCCAAAGGGAGTTTCAAGCATTAGCAAGTGTTGGGACGCCTGGGTGCCTCCGGGGTTGAGTGTCTGCCTTTGGCTCAGGGCGTGATCCTGGAGTCCTGGGATCGAGTCCCATGAGCTCCCTGCGTGGGGCCTGCTTCTCTCTCTCTCTCTCTCTCTCTCTCATAAATAAATAAATAAAATCTTTTTTAAAAAAGGCATTAGCAAGTGTCAAATCGCCTGAGGCCAAATGGAGTGGTTCATTAGCATTTGTAAAACCCCCCTCAACAAAAATGTACACCCGAGTGCTGGGGTGGGTTTGGTGTATTCCACTTGAATTAGCAAACAGAATGTGTTCTTATTAACACCTGGCGCAGGAAAGGACTTGCTTGTCTATGCTGGAAGGGGCCTCTCTCGGCTTTCTAGAAATCTAGGGGACTAGAAACCTAATTAGATGCCTCATCTTCCCCTCCTTCCCCAGAGGTGGGTAGGGCTCAGCGATTGTTGGTTTGGTTTGGAGGAATGAAGATACAGGAAGTCCCAAGTGTTACAGAAAGCATTCCTGAGTCAGAGGGAGTCAGTGGCCAGCCTGCTCTAAGGGAGGGCAAGGTCGTGTTCCTCCAGACCGGAGCCTGGGGGAGGTGGTGTGTCCATGGTGGTAGAGGGGCTGAAGGAGGAGGTGAAGGCAGAGAGGGGAGACATAGAGGGAGAGTGGGGGGGAGACGGTTGAGGTGGAGGGTCAAGATGGAAAGAGTGCAAGGGGTGGAAGAGGGGCTAGGAGAGGCCTGCCAGAAGCCTGGTTCAAGCTGCAACCTGACAGAGCCATGGCAATGGGAAGCCTCTGCCACCACCGGAGTCCTCTGACACTGTCTTAGATGTTTGGCCAGTCTGTGGCACGCGCCTGGACTCCCCGGGGCTGGTTCTCAGGAACCAGAGCTGATGTCTCCTTGCTAGGCTGACTTCAGGGGAGACGTCCCTGCAGTCTAGCTGGGGGTGTCAGGATGTCCCTGGTGGCTGGAAGCCTGCGAGGGGGCAGCCAGTCAAGAGTGCTGCCCTCTGGGCACATGCCCACAAGGGAGCTGAGGTCACGTGGTTTTCAACCCTAGTTGAACATTTCTGAGATGGGAAGATCCGGTTATTTAGGAGATAGACTCTCTCAGGAAGGTCCATTGTCTCAGCGGCTATATTCATTTATGACACAGGAAATCATTTGTTGAAACCAACATTGCAAAGATACTGTGGATGGAAATATTGCAAAACAATATCATCATCATCATCAACAACAACAACAGGATTTCAGGTTAAATTCTTATCTGGATCAGACCTTAGTCCATCATACTTCCGTGATGGTTCACCATCCTGCATCTTCCTTTGACCTTGGGGGTGATATCAACATGGGAAATGAATGCAAAATATCTGAGAGCTTACGGTCCCTCCTCTCTTTAGACCCTTTCCCTTGACAAGCTCTGTAAATTCGGCTTTTCTCTCTCAGGAGGAAAAAGAACGGCCTGAAAGCAGCTCCAATCCTCGAACTCTGTAAAATGAAGCCTTAGCAGGGTATTTAAATTCTGCTGGGAACATGAGCCATGCGGCCTTCCCACTTCATCTCCTACCACTGACCTTTTATCAGACTCATCCCAGGTGTCTTGAAATACCAGGAGCATTTCCACACCTCCCTGTGTCTGCTGGGCCCTCTCACCCTACTCCACCTGCCCAGAGATCCTCCTTATCCCTCAAGGCCTGTCTCAAATTTCACTTCCTTCCTGAAGCCTGATTCCTCTGGAGTAAGTTACCCAACCCCATCCAGTGCTCTCTTGGGCTCCTGGAACCTCCAGGGCATCTTCCATGCACACAGCCTGGTGGGGCAGGCTGTGCATCTGGCCTGCTTTCTCCTTCACCATCTTAAGCTCCTGGGAGGGTCATCCATGTCGCGGTGTATCTCCTCTAATACCCAGCCCAACGTTACCGGTTAGAAGAGCTCAACAATTGTTGGTGGAATTTGCAGTCAAACCCTATTAGCTTACAAAAATAAACACAAATGTCAGGCCTGATCCTTCCCTATTCAATGTGAGAGGCACCACTAATCTACTTTTAACAGAAGAAAATTAGTAATTTAAAACTAAAAATGAATTAGCTAATGAAGAGAAAGACAAAGAATGCTCAGCCCCTCTGAAATTCAAAGGCTCGTCTGTGAAAATAAGGAAATGCCAAATTTGGCAAATCGAATTAACAAATTTAGAAGAAATTACAGTGCTCATTGTAATTTAGAAGAATTACAGTGAGACATACATTCTCAGGGCTGCTGGCAGGGCAGTGAGGACAGCCTTTCTCAAAGTAATTTTTAAAATGTCTCCAGAGCCTTAACAATCTTTATTCACTTTGATCCAGTAACTGCAACAAGAATGTTTTGTAAGGTAACAAGCTGTGACGCAAAATGAAGAGTTGTGTTTATTCTTATGTTCATCGCAACCGGCATGATTTCTGACACTGAAAAGTTGGAAATAACCTAAACATCTGACACTATGGAAATGGTTTAACAAATAATGGTGGATCTGTATAATAGTATGCTGCTGGGCATTAAGATGATTTTTTAAAATATCATCGCGGGAAAATGCACGTGATACAGTGTAAACTGAAAAATGAGACATAAAACTGAATATATATTAAGATCTCAAATGTGATGTCACATATATAGGTATATACATATTTATATACCTAATCAATATGTATATCTAATACCTATATACCTATGTACACCTATATACCTATATATGTCTATATAACCTGTGTTATCTACTATGATCACCACTAGCCACATGTGGTTAGTGAGCACTGGAAATTTGGCTAGTGCAAAGCAAGAGATGCTGGATTGGATTGGATTTCAAAGACTTAGTATGAAAAAAATAATGTAAACTACCTCATTAATAATTTTTTATTGGTGACTTAATGAATGACAATATTTTAGACATATTAGGCTCAATTAACTCTATTGTTAATCTCACCTGTTTCTTTTCACTTTTTTTTTAACATGCCACTAGAAAATTTAAAGTTAGACATATAGTACACATTCTATTTCTTTTGGACCGTACTGTATTAGATGATTGCATGTCTTAAAACAAAGAAATGTACTAGTTGAGGTTATCCCTGGGTTCTGGAATTACAGGTGATTTTAGTTTTATTCTTTAAATTCAGGGGCAGCCCTGGTGGCTCAGCGGTTTAGTGTCACCTTCAGCCCAGGGCATGATCCTGGAGACCCGGGATTGAGTCACACGTCGGGGTCCCTGCATGGAGCCTGCTTCTCCCTCCGCCTGTGTCTCTGCCTCTCTCTCTCTCTGTCTGTCATGGATAAATAAATAAAATCTTTAAAAAATAATAATAAATAAAAAAATAAATAAACTCAGTCTGTCCTTTCTCTGTTTTCTGAACAAGCATCTATCTCTAGTGTTTCACCTCTTTGGGGGAGCTTTCTCCAACCTCCCGGAGCGGCATTAGATGCGTGCATGACTTACAACCCTTCTGTATGGTACTTACTAGAGTCTGAAATTACATGCTGTCTGATTCATGGCAGCCTGCTCGGCCGACCATAAGGTCCATGAGTCTGGAACCCATGTCTGTTTTGCTCACCTTTGTGTCCCTGGCACTTAGCAAAACACATAGTATAGAGTAGGTACTTAATAAAATACTGGTTGGATGAATGAATGAACAAATGAGTGAGTGAATGATTAAACAAAAAAGCATTCAAAGCCAGAAAAGCTCAAGTCACCACAACGGTAACATCAAAATGATTCATCATATAAGAGAAGTATTTGCAACCTTGGACCAGGCAGGAACAGTCAGAACAGATTTTGGAGCTGCGGCCACCCCATGTGCTTCGGAGAGCACAGTGGTCGAGAGCCTTAGCTGCTGTGCTCTGAACCCACCAACAGTCCTGAGGATGCTTTCCCAGGGGCTCCCAGCCAATGACTAAGTGTAGTGGAGAGACTAAGGCACACCCATTCCTGAATGAGGTGGGACTCTTCTGACTGGCAGTTTAGCTCAAGGACTCCCATTGGCCTCACCAGAACTTCCTTCCTTCCTTCCTTCTCTCCTTCTCAGGGGTCAGACCCTCATCACCATCTGAAGGCTCTCCCTGCTGCCTCTGACTGCCTCCCCATCATCCCCAGGAAATCACTTGAGCATCTTATCTCATCTGGGGTTTGCTTCTCAGAGGACCCAAATAATGCGTTTGCTTCCAAAATTTAAAAATCTATGCTATTTACTTATTTGAATGGGCAATCCAGACACATTCTACAAAACTCAAACAGCATAAAATTTACAAGGAGGGTGTATTATCAAAGGAAAGTTGTTCCAACATCCTTTTCTTCCAGCCACCTAATTATCTTTGAAATTTCCCATTCCACTCCTAGAAGTCAATCTCTGTTCTATTCTACCGGACTATAGATACACCACTCGAACATTGCCTTAGTCACTTGAGGGTGGATCTTGACCAGTGATCCACGACTATATATATTATACCTCATTCTTTTTATGGCTTTATCGCATTCCTTTGTATTTGCCTTACAACCCTTCTGTACAGCACTTACTAGAGTTTGCAATTACGTGCTGTCTAATGTACAGGCTGTATTTGCCTGTTTCCATATTGATGAACGTTTAAGTATCTCCAATCTTTCACCATGATTATTGTACTGTTGTAGTTTGTCTTTTAATTTAGGGACAAGTGTACCTGTACCTGAATTCCTCTAGAAAATGTGCAGAAGTGGACTTACTGAATCAAAAGAGGAGGATATGCTAAATTTTCTGAATTGCTCTCCACGGAGGCTAGACCTATCTATACCTTCACCAGCATGGATTCACACCTTTGCCAACACAATATGTCATCAGTCTTTTCCTCTTCAGCAGTCTGACAGGTTTAAACGTAGTTTTGCATTTATCTTATTGAAAGCAAAGTCAAGGGGCACCTGGGTTGTTCCGTGATTGAGCATCTGCCTTCGGCTCAGGTCGTGATCCCTGGGGTCTTGGGATGGAGTCCCACATCGGGGTCCCCACAGGGGGCCTGCTGGCCTGCTTCTCCCTCTGCCTGTGTCTCTGCCTTTCTCTCTGTGTCTCTCATGAATAAATATATAAATTCTGAAGAAAGAAAGAAAGAGAAAGAAAGAAAGAAAGAAAGAAAGAAAGAAAGAAAGAAGGAAGGAAGGAAGGAAGGAAGGAAGGAAGGAAGGAAGGAAGAAGAAGAAGAAGAAGAAGAAGAAGAAGAAGAAGAAGAAGAAGAAAGAAGAAGAAAAGAAAGAAAGAAAGAAAGAAAGAAAAAGAAAGAAGAAAGAAAGAAAGAAAGAAAGAAAGAAAGAAAGAAAGAAAGAAAAAGAAAGAAGAAAGAAAGAAAGAAAGAAAGAAAGAAAGAAAGAAAGAAGAAAGAAAGAAAGAAAGAAAGAAAGAAAGAAAGAAAGAAAGAAAGAAAGAAAGAAAGAAAGTCAAGAATCTCTTCATACCTTTATGAACCATTTTATTCCTTTTCCATGTACTGTGTTTTCCCATCCCTTGCTAATTACTCTATTGAGTGTTTTTGCTCTCCTAAGATTGATTTGTCAGTGCTTTTTATACTTTAGGAAATTTACACTTTGGTTGAGATTTCAATGTGCTAGATTTTTCCCTGTTAGAACTTGACTGGTCTTTACTTTGTTGATGGTGTTTTGTTTTGTTTGGCTGAGAAGAATTTTTTAAATTCTCAAATTAGTTAAATTTATCATTCTTTTCCTCTTAAGACTTTGACATTTTGAGTCATACTGAGAAAGGCTGTCTTCACTCTGAGATTTTAAAAATAATTCCAGAAAATATTTCTGCAACTTATTTTTTACATATTTTTTTAAAATGGGGAAAGTTCGTCTGTTTCCTTGTTCTTCCCTTCCTCTCCCCCTCCTTTCCTCCCTTCTTTCCTTTTAAACATTTACTCTTTCATCATAATTAACCTTTTTTTTTCATCATAGTTAACATTGATATAAGGTGTGAGTTGGGAATTTATGCAAAAGACTAACTAGTTATTAGCCAAATCCATTTCCCCCTCTTGGCTACAAAGCTAGACTACATTTTTCCTCTTCCCTTGAAGTTAGGTATGGACATGTGACTGAATCCTGGCTAACAGAATGTGAGAGGAGGTAAAGTGACCTCCTCATCATCTCTCTTTTCTTATCTGTCATGTTGATTTGCCATGGAGAAGACTCTGGGGGATCTAGAGCAGTTCTGTCCATAAAAGTGAGACATATTTGTCATTTTCCATTTTCTTTGTGCCATATTAAGTAAACAAAAAGAGGTAAAATAAATTGTAATAATACATTTCATTTAACCCAGTATATATCTAAAATGCTATCAGTTGAACAAGTAATCACTACATTTTTTCATTTACATTTTCATTACATTACATTTTCATTACATTTCATTTACATTTACATTTTCATTACATTTACATTTTTTTCATACCATGTATTCAAAATTTCATGTGTATTTTATACTTACAGCTCATCTCACTTTACACTGGCCACATTCCAAGTGCCTAACAGTCTAATCAGGCTAGTGGTCAACGTATTGGGCTGCAAAGCTCTAGAGACTATCTACGTGAACAGAGCTTGGGTCCCTGAATAACCACATGGAAAACTGTACAACAGTAACCGCTAGTTGTATTACATACACAAGAACAAACCTTAATTGTGTTAAATCATTGAGAACTTGAGGTTTGTTACAGCAGTTAGCATGGCTTTCTATAACTATCTATAATATAGGATCCTAATCTACTTTTTTCCAGCTGGCTACCATTTTGTTCCAGTGCTACTTATAGAATGATTGATTACTTCCATCAACTACTTGAAGATTGTCTTTCTCATTTTTTTTTATCTTTCTCATTTTCTATGTATTCACAGTTTAGGGTTTATTCGTGGACATTCAACTCAGGTTTATTCATCGATCAATCAGTATTGACCTATTTACTCCCTAGTATCCTACTGTTTTAACTATTACAGATTTCTTGTTCCCTGTGATTCTAAGGGGGATATTCTTTTTTTTATAAATTTATTTTTTATTGGTGTTCAATTTGCCAACATATAGAATAACACCCAGTGCTCATCCCGTCAAGTGCCCACCTCAGTGCCTGTCACCCATTCACCCCCACCCCCCGCCCACCTCCCCTTCCACCACCCCTAGTTCGATTCCCAGAGTTAGGAGTCTTTCATGTTCTGTCTCTCTTTCTGATATTTCCCACTCATTTTTTCTCCTTTCCTAAGGGGGATATTCTAAGGCAGAGTTCTAAATAGACACTCAAGATTCCTCTTGCCTGGCATATATATCCTTTATAATCCCTAGGATTTGTGAATTATGGGGTAGCCACCCCCATGATTAAGTTATATTATCTGGCACAGTTAAGTTTAAGTGGTAAGATTATTCTGGGTGGGCCTGACCCAATCAGGTGAAACCTTAAGGAGAACTGGGTTCTTCCTGGAAACAGAGGCAGAATATGAAGGAAATCAATACCAGGAAATCCCTCACTTCTGTCTCTGAAGATGGAGGGGGCTCTGTGGCCAGTAATATGGGAGGCTTCTAGGAGCTGAAAGCTCTTGCTGACAGCCAGTGAGGATATGGGGTCCTCAACCTCCCAACCACAAGGAACTAAAATTAGACAACAATGGGATTAAACTGGAAGCGGCTTCTTTCCCAGTCCTTCCTCTAGAAAGGAAAGCAACCTGGTGGACACCTGAATTTTAGTCTCACTAGACTCTGGGCTGAGAACCCTATTATGCCATGCCTGGACTTCTGACCTACAGAACTGTGAACTAATAAGGAGGTGTTATTTTAAGCCACTAAATTTGTGGTAATTTGTTTTGCAGCAATAGAAAACAAATACACCTGTTGTATCTGTTATTTTTCAGATCATTTTTTTTCTGGTTACTAATCATTTTTTCAGATAAACTATAGAATCAGCTTATCTGATTCTAAAAGAATATTCTGTAGTATTTTTATTGTCATTGTTTGGCACTTAGACATTAACTCAGGGAGAATTGACATCTCTATGATGTGGAATATTCCTACCCCATAATATGTCTTTCCATTTTTTCAAGGTCTTCATTTGCATTTGAAAGTTTTATCTACATAGTCCTTGAACAATTTCCTTTAAAATTTATTCCAATTTACATTTTTGTTTCTATTGTATATGAAGTATTTTTTCCATCACATTTTTAACTATTATTTCTACATAATTAGATTACTAATTTTCTAATGTTAACTCTGTACCAAACTTCCTAAATAAAATCTATTACCTTTTTTTAAAAAATATTTTATTTATTTATTTATTTGAGAGGGAAAGAGCATGAGCAAGGGGAGGGGCAGAGGGACAAGCAGACTCTGTGCTCAGCAAGTTGCTGACTCAGGACTCGATCCCAGGACTCTGAGATCATGACCTGAGCCAAAGTCAGACACTTAACCAATTGAGCCACCCAAGTGCCCCAAATTTCTTTTGGGCACTTGGGTGCCCAAAGGTAAAAAATTACTTTTTAAGATTTTATTTATTTCTTTTTAATTTTTTAAAAAGATTTGTTTATTTATTTATGACAGACAGAGAGAGAGGCAGAGATATAGGTAGAGGGAGAAGCAGGCTCCATGCAGGGAGCCCGATGTGGGACTCAATCCCAGGACCCTGCAATCATCCCCTCAGCCAAAGTCAGACGCTCAACTGCTGAGCCATGCAGGCATCCCAATTTTATTTATTAAGAAAGAGCACACTAGCAGGATGAGGGGCAGAGGGAGAGTGAGAAGGCTCCCTGTTGAGCAAGGAGCTGACAACATGGGGCTCAATCCCAGGACCCTCAGATCATGACCTGAGCAGAAGGCAGGCAGTTAACTGACTGAGCCCCCTAGGCACCCCTCTTACTAGTTTTAATAGATTTTTAATTTAATCTCTTAGATTCTTCAGGTAAATCCTATTACCTTCAAAGTGATAATTTTGCCTCCTACTTTCAAGCTTTTATACCCCTAAGTTATTTTGTCTTATTCAATTATGTTGCCTGGTGTTTCCAATACATTGTGAAATAATAATGATAACAACACTTATTTTTATCTATTTCTTGGTTTTAATAAAATTATTCCTTTTATTCTGAAATTTTACAGCAATATTCATGGGTAAGATTGTGTTTTGATTTTATTGATTTGAGGGTATTATTTTGTTGGGTTTTAATATCAATGTTACACTGGTTTCATTAAAAAGAACATGCACTTTGGATTCTTTTCCCTTTTTTGGAATCATTTTAGCTTGCATTGAAATTATTAGTTCCTTAAAGATTTTGTAGAACTTGCCCAAGAAACTATAAGGCCTGTTGCTATGTGTGGGTTAGTTCATTAATAATTTTGTAATTCCTTCATGTTAAATGGTTTGTTTAGATTTTCTTTCTTCTCTGACCAATTCTGGCAATTTATATTTTCTAGGAAAACATCCATTTACCCATTTCATTTTCATAGAGTTAAGCAAAGCAGCCATTTATGATTCAATTTCGTATAAAAAAGTTTCATATTTGTGTTTTCACCCCCATTTCCTGATTAGATTACCTGACATCTAGCTATATCTTATGTTTTTCCACTGAAGAAACACTTCTTGATTTTCTTTATTCACTGGTTTTATAATTTTTGTTTTTTAATGTAGTAAGTTAAGCTTTGATCTCTAATATTCTTTCCATCTGCCTGCCTTGGTTTTATTGTTCTTTTACTAACTTCTAGAATTGGATCTCTAATTAATTTTTATTCTTTATTGTTTATCGATATAAATTTATAGGACTTTGAATTTCTTTCTGAAGCTCACTGGCTTAGCTATATCCCATAGTCCTGACACATAATATATGTATTATCATTACTTTGTAGATTTTCTATGCTCTAATTTTCTCCTTGATCAAAGAGTTGATGGAGAGTTTAAATTCTCCAAATGATAAAGTTTTTAGATTTGTAATTATTTAAAAATGAATTTCCACTTTTATTGAAATATTGTTAGAGAATTTGACCTGCACTATTTCTTTTTTTTTTTTTTTTTAGATTTTATGTATTTATTCATGAGAGACAGAGAGACAGAGGGGCGGGGGGAGGGCAGAGACAAAGGCAGAGGGAGAAGAAGGCTCCATGCAGGAAGCCCGACATGGGACTCGATCCCAGGACTCCAGGATTGGGCCATGGGTTGAAGGTGGTGCTAAACCGCTGGCCACCCAGGCTGCCCGACCTGCACTATTCCTATATTTTTCAAGTAAATCAAATATTCTTTCCATCTAATACAGAATCACATTTTTGTGACTATTGCATGGGTACTTCAAAGAAGATGTCTTCTCTAATACAGTGTTTGAATATATATTCATGAGCTCTATCTTACTAATTATGTTATTTAGGACTCTACTATTTTTATTTTTATGTACCTGTCTGGGCCCAGATATAAAAAAAAAAATTAAAATCTCCTACCATTAATATTTTTCCTTCAATTCTCTTTATGTTCAGTAGACTTTGCTTCATGAATCTGTGGTATATTATTTACTACATATTTATAATTGTTAAATGTCCATTGTGATCTACACATTTATCATTCTAACACAGCATGCTCTGTTTCCAATGGTTAATTTAATGTTGAACTTAATGCTTGTTGCCTTAAATTCAACCTGGTTTGATATTTGGGATGTCGATCCCATTTTTCTGTTATTTGTCTTTGTTTTGTATGATTTTACCTGTCTCTTTGTTTTCAAGTTTCAAAGACACGTGTGGTTCGCATATATACATTTATCCATATCTCATTGGGATATTTTACTTTGATATCTAGTTAAGTCTGGCCATTTCTAACCACGGGGATGTTTTCCTCCCTGCTTTCTGCCTCTTGCCTTCCATACCAGCTCCCCTACATTCATTTCTTGAGCTATTTCTGTTCTGCCTCCACAGGAACTAGCCTATTAGCCTCCCTCACCGCAGGCATCATACGAGATCACAATAAACACCCTCTGAGCCTAAATAAAAATGCAGAACACTTACTTAAAAATTGGGTATGAATATGTTATGTGTATACTTCAGACTCATGAGTAATGTTTATATAAACAATACAAGTGTACACATATTTGGCTATTTTGGGTAGAGGCCCTGGAAGGAATATTGTATTTAGGAGATTTCCATTTGAGAATCCACTGAAATTGACATCATTTTATTTAAAAACCATCAGATGTATTTGAAACATAAAAGCAACTGTTTGTTCATGATTAGAGTAGTTACTGAAAACCACGTTCTGATAAAAGTTCTGTTTAAATATCTACGTTTGGGTAACAAGCTATTCCAAAATTCAGCAGTAAAAGACAATTACTGTGGTAAAGATTCTGTGGGTCAGGGATTTGGAAAAGGCCAGGCAACAATAGCTTGTTTCCACCTCAAAATGTCTATAATCTCAGCTGGAATGCCTTGGAGGTGGAGCAACTCAGCAATTTGGGGTAGAAACCATCTGGAGGCATCTTCACTCATGTGTCCAGTGGGCCCTCAGTTGGGCCTGTTAGCTAGAACACCTACATCTGGGCTCTCAATGTGGCTGGGATTTCCTCACAGCTTGATGACCTTGGACTTCTTAATGCAGCTCAGAGCTCCAAAGGCAAGAATCCCAAGGGAACCGAGCAGAAGCTGCATTGCCTTTTATGGCCTAGCGCCAAAAGACACAGAGTGTAATTTTGGCCTTACCCTATTGGCCAATCAGCCACTAAAGTTGATGAACTAGTCACAAAGGCCCAGATTCAAGGAAAGATAGTCACTCTAACTCTCAATGGGACAAACATCAAAGAATTTTCAAACATGTTTTAAATTCACCACATTGGCATGGCCTATCACTAGGCTCTCTCTCTCTCTCTCTCTCTCTCTCATACACCATCACACACAATCACATCCATTCTCACAAACTTATATAGCTGCTTATTAACGCTAGCTGTCAGTACCGGTAACTCAACTGTAGTGGTAGTTTTTGTGGCACTTGGTAAGCCAAAATGCCAAAACTGAAAAAGTAAAATATATTGCCTATTCACAAATAACAAATCCAAGATCATTCTTATTCTCAAAATATCTACAAAACACAGGGACAGAAATTTTAAGTGGAGTTACACAAGGTAAAAGGCCAGAGTCATTGCAAAAGTGTATAACTTGCCTCCAGTCCAATGTGTTGGACTGGCTTCAGAGCCTCAGTGGCTTCACCTTCATTAATTTTTTCCTCAAACCTGCCAGGCTTCTTTCTTCCTTGACATTAGGATTATGTATCTTTTGCTAAAATTTACAGATGCAGTGTTTCCTCTCTCCATGATTCCACGACTGCTACATTTGCTATACCCACACCAACTTCCCATCCATTATTATTACTTTGTTTGTCTCACTCTATACTTCGTTTAATGGGCATTATCAAGCACTGACCATGTGCTAATCTCTGCAGTAGATATCCAAATGACAGGTAGACAGAGCCTGGCTGTACCCGACATCTGCAGGCAGCTGCTGAGGTTTCAAGTGCTAGTGACCAACATCCCCATTGATAGAGAGGAAAGAGTTAACAAAGGCATAGAGGTAGATGAAGCAGGTGGCATCAACAGACTAACCAAAATGATGAAAGAAAGGGAAGGTTTCAGCTATAGCAGAGGAATGGTTGGGACTCTGGCAGTGGCAGAAATTTTATGTGATCCACTCCTCTTCTTGCTCAAGGGTTCCTAGAGCCATGCAAGGGAGGGAGGGACATTGCCATTTGGATGATGGGGGCCTTTGATTCCAGTGACACCAAATCACATTATTAACCTGATCCACTTTAATAAGAGTCCTAAAGCTGGTGAGGACTTATATCTTTTATCTATTTGAGACAAATGTAATTTTTTTAATCTCAAAAAGAATTACGTTAAACAACCAAAGAGAAGATACATAACAACTAAAAAAAAAAAAGAAATACACAAGACAAGCATGGAGCAGTTGGTCCTCAATTTCCCTATTACCATGTACATTATCCATGAGCCATGACTTAGACTTTGCTAATTGCACCCAATGAGAAAGAGCTCACCACCCTAAAGATGGGCTCTTCCTGTATCTTTGACTTTTCTGTGTTGGTCTTCTTCTCTGGTTCCTCTTTTTGCCTCATCTAATGATATTTCTTATGGTTTTTGTGAGGCTCACCTCTCTTCATACTCTACTTACTCATCAATAGCCTTGGCTTCAACTACCATCTACCAGTTGTGGTCTTTGCTTAGGTCTGTTCAAAAACAGAGCCTGAGGCAAGGATTAAATACCAATGCTTTATTTGGGAAGTGAGGCAGGGAAGAATGGGAAGCAAATGCAAGATGATACATCACCACACTAGTCATTGCTTCACAATGAACTGTGAAGAGACACACAGGTTATAGCAAATATGTCTACTTGGCCACATGGATATTTCCAAATGGGCTATCTGGATACACTATACCTTGCATCAGTTCACAAGACATAGGCAATCCCTCTGCTCTCGTATTGCCCCTTGGTCCTCATTCACTCCATGGGGAGTTAGCTCCCCTACACTTTCAGATTACATCATTGGCCTCTTTGGTGGCTGTTTGGAAGGCCAGGGCCCATGAGTTATAATGAGCCATTTCATCTGAGTCTGGAAGTGTCAGGAGGAGCCAGAATCTAGTGTGTTGTCATTTGTCTGAGGAGGCACCTAATATGTATGTCCCATATACGTGGCAACCCCAAGTCTATATCTCTGCTTTGATTTCTCTCTTCATCCCTAGTCCTACATCTCTAATAAGAGGTCCCAATGACAATTCAAAATCAATATGCCCCAAACCTAACTCATTATTTTACCCCTCCACCAAAGCATGCTTTCTACCATGTTCCTTAACTCAGTGAAGCGTGCCACCGACCACTGATAATTATTAGAATTATATCTAGAATTGTACTTCATTCTCTCAGAAGTCCAATCCCCCTCCAGTCCTGGTTGCCTCAGCACTTCTCCATGCTGTCAAACAGCTGTAATTTCAAGGACAGCTTTTATGGTTCTTGACAGGAAGATAGTCTGTTAGGAGCCACTCCCTTATAGCCAGAAGCAGAAGCCCTTTGCAAACCTTCCCGATACAATTCAGTGAAGAAGAAGAAGAAGGAGAAGGAGAAGAAGAAGAAGAAGAAGAAGAAGAAGAAGAAGAAGAAGAAGAAGAAAGAAGAAGAAGAAAGAAGAAGAAGAAAGAAGAAGAAGAAGTTGTTTTATTATAAGAAATCTATATGACAAACACTCTGTGGATAGTTTATGTAGAGCGAAAATCTTACTTTACGAAGCAGGAACCATTTGACTGCAATTGAAATAAGACCCAAACTGGGTTAAACAAATAAACAAAAAAAATTTTTTTTTTGCTCATATAACTGAAAATTTCAGGAGGAAGATCATTGTATGCAAGATATTAAATGAAGTGTATCAGGATCCAATTTTACCTCCATCTCTCTTCTGCTTCATGTAGAACAGTAAAGCCATTTTTAAACAGTCTAATGACATAAGATGGCTGTCAGCAACTCCCTGAACGATACCCTTCCGGGTCCACATCCAACCAAAGAGGAATGTCTTTTCCTGGTATATCTGGGAAAAATCTCCTTGGCTCTAATTGGGTCACTGCCCATTCCTAAACCAATCACTTTGCCCAGGGACATTTGACAGAGTGACTAACCTAAGCCCAGGTTAGTTCCCCGATTCCCAGGCCAGGGCTAGATACAGTTCCTCCAAAAATCCATAGACTGAGAATGGAGTTAGTGGTAGTTCCCAAGCAGGAAGTTAGGATGTGGTCATCAGGAGAAAGTGAACTGATGTTGGGCAATGGAAAGAACAGGTGTCCACTTCTCTGGCCAAATCCAGTCTCTAAATCTATATTGCCTAACGTTACTTGGAAGATCATTGTCTTCCTGCTTTGGTCCTCTAAAGCCATTCCCATGATCCTGCTTCTGGATCTGTGACCCCACTCGCTTCACACTGCCATGTGCTTTACTCCCATCCTCTCCAGGACACACATGTAGCTCTTGCAACAGTAGCATGTCCCTACCCGTGTGTTCCCTTCTTCCTGTTACTCTGAAGTCTTAGCAAGAGTTGGAACAGGAGCAGCAGCAACAGCAGGAGGTTGACATGGCTTTATTCCCTCATTGTCACCATCTCCCTTTTTCTCCCTATCTAACAGAATGAGAGTCAGATGACTGGATTTCGTGCTCTAACTCTGCCACTTACTACTCTGCCGTAATTCCAAAAAACTCACTTCACCACACTAAGCCTCAATGTCCACAATTGCAAACAGGGCTGAGGATGTTCACTTTACCCCTTTCCAGGCAATCTCTCTAAAAAGAGTCATATAAAAGAGGAAGAAGGCGACAGGTCTAGAGACTTCATCCTTTTGAATGGCTGTCGAGGATCTTGGCGATGCTTCTTATAGAGACATCATAAAAGGTAGGATTTTTCAAGCATTTAGATCATTGTGAAGGTTAAATGAAATATTTTGAAAATGTTTATAGACTCTAAAGCTCTTAAGAGATGCTCAATTGTAGTATGGGCCTTGGATAGATCATTGAAAAGCTCTTATTCCACCTTAAGTGTTGTTTGTATGTAACGCTTGTCAAGTGTTTCCACCCTAGAAAACAAAAGCACAGAAGTTTCACTGAAGTCCTCTGGCCTAATCCTCTTAAGAGTCATTGAAGCCTCTCTGAATTGATCCAAAGGTAGTCAAGTACCTTCTTAAAACAGGAGGCTCTTTCAAATTTTCTTGCTATTCCTATTTCTGACAAGTTCACTCAAGTGTTCCTTGCTGCCCGTCACCATTGTTCACACACACCACTCTGCAGCCAGAGATTTTGCCGAAGGTCACAGTGCCAGGAAGTGGCTCGACCAGGATCTTCCTAGAACCTGCCCTATCTCCACATGGCCAGGGGTAACTAAGACTCATAACTACAATGGATGCAGGCTGTGGAACATCTGGGGAAAAAAAAAAGATCTTTGATCACATCTTGGGGGAAGAAGTGTCTGAGTAAGAGTTGCATGCACAAGGGGTGGCAGGTGTGGAAGTGGAATCAGGAAGATTAACTCCTAGACTGACTGGTACAAGTGTGTGACCCAGAATGGGAGCCCAAGGCCAAGTGTCCTAATGATCTTTGCGTATGCAGAGCCGAGCACAGTATCTGACTGAGTAGATGTCCACTGGGACTGGTGGTTGGGCTGGAAAGGAACAGACAGATTGAAGACATGGTCTGGATAGTAGGCAGATAACATTTGTGGGTGGTCGAACATGAAGGACAAAGGGTTAAAAAAAGAGCAAACTATGGCTTTGGGTCTGAGGGATCGGCAGATAAGAGCCTTGTGGGTAGGATGATTAAGAAGCCAACATATGGGGACGCCTGGGTGGCTCAGTGGTTCAACGCCTGCCTTCGGCTCAGGGTGTGATCCCAGTCCCGGAATCGAGTCCCACATCGGGCTCCCTGTGGGGAGCCTGCTTCTCCCTCTGCCTCTGTCTCTGCCTCTGCCTCTCATGAATAAATAAATAAATAAATAAATAAATAAATAAATAAATAAATAAATAAAATCTAAAAAAAGAAGAAGAAAAAGAAGCCAGTGTATGGCTCTCATTTGAAATGATGGTAAGTCAGCTTTAGAAACCCTACCAGAGATTTTACAACAATTTTACAATTTTTATGTGAAAAATTCATGTGAAATTCGAACAGGTTTTGACTATAAAATATTAACCCAATAGGACGTTTCTCATCGAAATGTTTCTTTAGACATAGAGCACAGACTGCTGGACACCCCCTCCTCACTTCTTTTCTGCTAATGGAACTGTAATTTTGTCTGAGGCAGCAATGAGCCAGGCTTAGGACTTCCACATTCCCACCTCCCTTGCCAGATGACCATGGAACTAAATCTAGCCAATGGGATATAAGTAGAAGCTATTGGGTGGGACCCAACTAACTGGCATGCACAGCGTGCTCTTGGCTCTTCCCCTTTCCATTTGCGATGCGGACCTGATGGCCAGCATTCCGGTAGCCATCTGATGTCCATGAGGATGGAAACCACATGCTAAGGATGGCAGATGGAAGGAAACTGGGCCGTGAAGCTACCATACCAAGCCCTGGATGCCACCCTAAGGTTTCTGTTTGACAGAAGAAATAAAACCTCTTTTTCTGTCTCTGTTTTTCAGGTCTTTGTTACTCATAGCCAATGCGATTTCTTGCTGATACACCATTGTCTTGAAAATATAAAAGACCTTCAATCCCAGAATGAGTCTTAGTGTTTCGTAAAATTAAAAACAAGAGTAAGGCATTATTATCTGATTCCAAATACTGAGCTTCAGCCCTATAAGCATGCCTAGCACTTAAAAAGAAAAAAAAAACCTCAAAAGAAGCCCTTGAGGAGCCCTGTGAGATTAGTCACTAACACAGCCCCTGACCCCTAACCTCTCAAAGGTTAAGAAAACAGCATGTCTCAAACACAATTCGAGGTTCTAACACCTGCTCGTGACTATCAGTTTGAACTCAAAACCACCTACGTCTACTTCCTGTGACAAGGAGGGTAATAAATCCCAAGAGCACCCGGTTCTTATTGTGGTGGGATTAAACAAGCTCACTCTTAGCAATCACATCTCAGGGAATTCACAGTTATTGAGGGGAAGGAGGGGGGCACCCACATCCACATGAGGCTCTCTCTTAGCTCTTATACCTGAGTGGGAGGTTTTTGTTTGGTAGAAGGCACAGGTCAGAAAGGCCTGGTTCAAGCCCGGCTCCAAATGACGCCCAGCTCCAGCCAGCCACCGGCCACCTGCCTGGCCTGGCCTAATGCCACTTGCCGGGACACAGCCTCTGCTTGGTCCAGCCCAGTTTGTAGGTGGGCTCTCTGCAGTCAACGGTGGGGCAGGGCCTTTGGGTGGCTCAGAACCACATCCTTGGCTGGAGGGTGGGGGGGGTGGGTAGGAGCAATTCTTAGAGCGAGGGATGATGGGCTAGGGGTGGGAGGGAGTCCAGATGAAACCCAACTGTGGGTGATGAGGAACAAACAGCATGGGTGTGCATGCCGCAGATATTTTCCTACCAAAATGCAAATACACCCTCCGGATGGTGCCATGGGCAGAAGCCTATCTGGTTTCACCCCGAAGCTTTGGGCATCACTTCCACAGCGTTCTCCGCCTAAGAGGTGAGCTTCATTGTGCCAAGAGCTTTCAGCTCATTACTCATGCACCTCAGTAGTTCTGTTTGAAAGGTGCATTTCTTTTCTCCACACTTGTTCAGCTGATCTATTAGGTAACAAAACAAAACAAAAAACACCTCTGAAAAGAAAAAGAAAACAGCCAAACCTCAACCCTTCCTTCTCCCCCTCCCTTACAGAAAGGATGCCCCACTAAATTCCCATTCACAAAGCTTCCAGCTTACTCGATTTACTTGGAAGGGCCTCACGCTCAAGGGTGAGCTCTTGTAAGAGCTGCCTCCAAATTCCTCCCCTGCCCTGAAGATTTTGGAACTTCAACGTCCTCAGCGGTGAAATGGAAATAAAACAAGACTCGAAAGTCTTGTCTAAGCAACATTATTGTCTCCAGACATGTTCAGAGGGACGCGCAGAGCATAGCGACGGACTCTAAGACTAGCGAGGAATAATGGAAAGTGTGTGTTGAAGAAGGCAGGTGCAGCAGCCTCTATGGCTCCTCTCTCCAACGGTGCAGCTTGCAAAGGACATTTATACTTTGTGTCACACACATTCTCTCATTTCCCTCATTGCCGGTGCCAGTCAAGTGACCTCCCTTAGCTCCAAACCCACGTGGTACGGGCAGCCGCATGCCAGTCCCTGCCAGGAAGTCAGGCTGTTGCACATCTGATGGGAAGGAGCTCACTGCCTCACCAGGCCTCCTGCCCCCACCTTTACAACTAAACTCTGCATCCCTCTAGTTTCCATTCACTGGCCTAGCTCTGATCCTGCACCTCTCCACGTAGACTCTGCATTTTTCCATCTTCCTGACCATTCAATTATATCAAGACCACCATCGAGTCCCCCCAGGGAGTATTTCCCTCCAATTTGTCAATGATTCTCTCAAAGAGCATTCTTTTGGAGCCCAGTGCTCACAGGGCTATACGTGCAAACTCAAGGTGAGCCCTTCCCTAGGCCCTACACCTCTGTCATAGAGCCTATGGTTGCACTACCTTTGTCAACTCCAGTCACACTGAGCCTCCAGTCAACCAAAACTCATCAACATTCTCCAGTCCAAGCGTATGACTTTAGCTTTCCCTAATCCTTTCCAAGAGGAAGAAAGTTGTAGATCAAGAACACATGCTGCCACTGATGCAATTATTGTTCAGCCTGAGTATGGTTCTGCCCATTTGCCTTGGAGGTTTTATCCCAATGTTCCAACCAGTCTCAAGATCTCCTAGAAACCTGAGCCATCATGTGTCATTATTAGCTACACTTTCTGGCTGCATGGCATTTGCAGACTTGGTGGGCCTGCCTTTTATTTCTATCTTCCAGCCATAAATACATTGCAATAAAAGTTGGCTAAATAAACCAGGGCGGTGAGCAGATGAGATCAGATTTGTCTTATGTGGGGTTTGCTCAAAGTCACACAGCTGACCTAAGGGCTGTGAACTGGCACTGGAATTCCAGTCTCCTGAAGCCCAGCGTGGAGATTTTTCCCACAGTGCCATGGGGCTGCTTACCTCCCACAGGCCTTGCTGTACCTGAGTGGATACTCATCATCCACTCAGCAGGTGGGGTCTCCACACAGATTTCAGGACAAGGATCTGTATCTATTACCTTGTGTTGGCTGACACAGAGGTCTATAGTGAATAACAAAGTAGCTTTCCGTGCACTTTCACTTCTAGACTTCAAGGGTTGTTTCTGACCAAACCCAGTCAGATCCTTCTCTTCCGTGGACCACCCTGTATCTGCCTAACTTGCTGCAATGGGACAGACATGATGTGATCTAGGCATTGAAAGACTTGGGCCCTGGGATGTCTGGGTGGCTTAGTGGTTGGGTGTCTGCCTTTGCCTCAGGGTGTGATCCTGGGGTCCTGGGATTGGGTCCTGCGTTGGGCTGCCTGCATGGAGCCTGCTTCTCCCTCTGCCTGTGTCTCTGTCTCTCCCTCTCTCTGGGTCTCTCATGAATAAATGGGTTAAATCTATTAAAAAAAAAAAAAAAAAGACTTGGGCCCTACTGCACATTCCACCATCTTAAATTCCCTGACCTTGTTTGACACAGCCATTTAATTTCTATTTATCTCAGTTTTCTCACCTAAAATAGGAGACCACTCCACCCTACTTTACAGGGTTGAATGGAGCATCAAAGGGAAATAATGAATATAATTTTTTTTGGAAAAGTATCCAGTGCTTTGCAAAGTTTATTGTTATCAAATGGGTACAGAGACCTCCAAAATGACTCAGTACCACTTAAAATTCCTTTCTAAAGCAGTTCATTGTATCCTAACCTATTTATTCATTTCTTTCTCTTAAAGTCCCAACAAAAACTGAATATTAAGAATGCATGCAGGGAGAGCACTGAATACAAATTAGCTATGCAATGTTCTGTAGTCACTTTGGCAGGGAAATGATACACCTATTAAAATACCCCAGTCAGAGCTGGCACGTACTCTGCTGATAACCCCAGCAGGCAACGACCTTGGCACCATTACAAGGGCAATATTTTCAAATGGATGAACTATTCCTGAACAAAGTGTCCAGTGTACTAGGAATAAACAGGCTTTTCATCAACCAAGCATGTGCGTTTTCTGGTTCCAACAATCTTTCCCAGAGACAGTGCTGGAGAGTGGCAGGGGGCAGGGAGGGGGGCAGGAAGCAGCACCTCCTAGAAACCTGCCCAGTCTTGCTCATCTCTCCTTAAGACTGTGACTGAATTGACCTCCAAATCTCCATCCTGTCTTCTGAAGGTTTCATGATTTTTTATCTGCACTTTTTCAAAAGTAGAACCCATTGTTCCCCTGGTCAGATCTCAAGGTACTCCCCGTAGAACAGGTTGAGGGATGAGCACCTCCCACCCCATCCCTCCACCTCCCCTCCCTTTGGTGTAAAATGGAGCCCTGGAGCCTCATGAGCAAGAATCTGTGCTGGAGATTCACACAGGATGTCACCAAGCACTGTGAGGCCAACTCTAGGAGAAGATAGACAAGTCTCCCAGGACAACTCAATGTAGAATATATAAGAGGCTTTGAAGACAAGATTCTTAAGACAAAATTTTCTGGGAGAGCAAGAAAGGGCTCCAGATTCACCAGGAATGAAGCATACATGCAAAATTTAATTGGTGAGGTTTGCTTCCTCACCTGAGCCAATAAGGCTATAGCTGGCCATTTAGCTATTCATCCTTTCACCCATTCTACAATTATTTACTGAACATTTACTGTATGCCTAACATTGTTCCATGTCCTGGGGACACCAAATAAACAAAGTTCCTGCTCTCCTTACATTCTGGTGGAAGTGGGGAAATAATCAACAAATAAATAACTGAATATAGGGTATGCCAGGTAGTGGTAAGTGCTAAGAGGCACAGGGAGTGTAGGTGTGGGTGAGCATGAGTTTGAATCAGGGAAGGCAACACCATTAAGGTGACCTTGACTGGAGGTCTGAAGGAAGCGACACAGTGAGCGACAACTCTCTGGCCAAGTATGTTCCGAGCAAGAGCGTGCATGAAACAGCAAAGAAGATAGCGTTACAGGAATGGAGCAAGCCAAGGACGGAGTCAGAGATGAAGTCAGAGAGGTAATGGGGAGACAGCTTAATGCAGGGCCTCAGGTCCATTTTAAGAACTTCAGTTTTCATACTGGATCTGGGAAAACACTGAGTGTCAGGGGAGGGGGAGAGGCTGGAACAGAAAAATGAGATAATTTGATTTATGTTTATAAAGCTCTTCCTGGCTGTTCTGCTGAGAACAGAATGTCGGCAGGCAAGAATGTGAGCAGGGAATATATTAGGGGACCGTGCAAGAACATAGATGAGATGATGGTGGTGGCTTGCACCATGATGGAGCACCATGGGGCAAGGGGAAGAACTGGGTATTTTTAAAGTAATACCTATAGGAATTGATCATAATGGAATGTGGGAAATGAGAGACAGAATCAAGGATTAGTCCATGGCTTTTGGCTTAGGCAGTTGGAA
This sequence comes from Canis lupus baileyi, assembly GCF_048164855.1. Taxonomy (NCBI): domain Eukaryota; kingdom Metazoa; phylum Chordata; class Mammalia; order Carnivora; family Canidae; genus Canis; species Canis lupus. The sequence goes on from NC_132844.1 coordinate 6,751,784, forward strand.
GAACAGAGTTAGCATTTTTTTCTGAGAAGAGGAAGATTGTGGGTGAAGCAGGATGAAAGGCGTCAGTAGAGTGGTTTTGGACACACTACGTCTGGGGTGTTTGTTAGATGTCAAGTGGAGAGGTTTAGCAGGCCACTGGATTAGCAAGGCTTGGGGCCAGGCAAGAGATGTCAACTTGGGCATATCTCTGTAGAGAAGATATTTAAAGCCAAGAGCAAGAATGATATTACCAGAAAAGTGAGTGCTAATAGAGAAAGGTACAAGGACTGAGCTCTGGGGTGAGCTAACACAAGGGAAGATGAGCCAAGGATTTATTAGAGGGAGTTAAGAATAAAGAGAAAGAAGAAAGAAAGGAAGAAAGAAAGAAAGGAAGAAAGAAGGAAGGAAGGAAGGAAGGAAGGAAGGAAGGAAGGAAGGAAGGAAGAAAGAACGAGCATGTGGAGAAAATTTCTCAAGAAAGAACCACTGATCGACTTTGCTAAGTGCTGCTACTTGGTCTTACATGAAAATAACTGAGAATTCACTACTGGATTTAGAAATTTGGAGCTCACTGGTAATTTTATTAAGCTAGGCTTATTCCTATTAAGAGATAATCACCAAATCAGTGCATTAACACAATAAAAACTTATTTATCTCTCATGTTAGAGTCCAATCAAGTGTTTGCTAGATGGTCTTCCATGTGGTGATTTGGGTACTCAACTTCTCTCCATCTTCAGTGTGTGGCTTCAAGGGTCATCTTGGAAAGGGAAGGGGTAGTCAAATGGAAGGCTCCCATGCCCAAATGCCTCAGCCTACAGCTGGCACATTACCCCCACCCATGTTCCTATGGCAAGAACTAGCCACATGGCCTCATTTAGATGCAAAGAAGTCGGGGAAACACCATTATTTGTGTGCCCAGGGAGAGGAAACAGTTTTGTGAGACCATCTGGCCAATTTCTACCATCACATCCTTAGCAAGATCAGTTTTGGGGTCTGGTGGGAGCAAAAGACTGATTGAGGGGGGTTCAAGAAAAAAAGAGAAGTGGAGAAACCGGACGGTGGCTAAGTGGGATTTGGGATCAAGAGAGGTTTTTCTTTTATTTCCAGCATGTTTATATGCTAGTAGAAAATGATCCGTGGCGGGGGGGGGGGGGGGGGGAGGGAGTGCACTGATGCACAAGAGAGGATATCCTTGAGCAGGTGCGAGAGAAGAGGATCCAGCTTGGTGCTTCTTAAACTTCATCATGCACAAAAATCACTTGGAGAACCAGTTGAAGCACAGATTCCCCTATTCCACCTCAGAGATTCTGATGTAGCAGGTCTGGAGCAGGGCTGATGAATTTACATTTTGGGGGATCTCCCGAGTGATGTTGATGCTGCCAATCAGGACTAAGTATCACTGATAGAAGCTTGGGGAGCTCATCCCATCCTCAGCGGGAAGGCAGTATGGACAGAGATGAGGGTGGGTATGGTTGGGCAGCAGCGGGGCGGGGGGGGCATAGAACTTCTCGGTTCATGGTTCTCTTACCTCAGTGGGTTAGGAAGCAAGGCCATCAGTTGAGAATGAAGACCAGGTGAGGAAGACTGGGGGTTCAAAGGGGGAAGAGAAGATGCGAAATCATTGAAGAATGGGAGGACAGTGGTGGAGGGGAGCCAACAGGAGGGCAGGTGAGCGCTGAGGACCCACCTGCAGCTGCGGTGCTGAATTTAAAGGCCAGGCAGCTGTACCTGGGTGGACAGGTCCACACGTGGTGGGCAGAGTGTAGACTCAGCCAAGCGTGTGGTTTTGCCAGGAAGGTACAAGGAAGGACTAGAGGGATCAAAAGGAGTCGATCGTGGATCAACGAGTTGGGGGGTAATGATGACCACAGAATCCAAGGGGTGAAGGCCGGCAGTGAGGACAGTGGTGGGCGGTGAGGAACAGTGAAGGTGGGAAAGGAATCAGTTGTGGAGCTCAGCGGGGTTGAAGCCTCATCAGAGAGGGCAGAGGACTGGGCTGGAAGGACGAATCGCGACAGGAGAGCAGGATGCTTGAAATCGAAATTACGGAGGGAGCACAATTGTTGGTAATGATGAGGCGGGGGCATGGCCAGGGGTGTGAGTGGCCACAGTACCATAAAGGACACGATCGCTGCAGGAGAGGCAGTCAAGGGCCCGACTGAAGTCACCAAGGATTGGTACCAAGAGCCTCATTGCAAAGAGTACTGAGAGCTATTGTTTTCAAACCTTCCCACAGAATCTTGGTGCTCTAAAGAGGGGGAGAAGTTATAAACTATAAATTCTGCCCACCCCCCAAGCAAAAAGTTCCCCCATGAGTCTCCTTCTAGGACTAATTGCAAAATAAACATGCAAAGCAGCAGGGGCTGCCTGGGGAGAGGCTGAGCCAGCAGAGAGGAGGCTCACTAGCGGCTGGTGTTGGCCTTCAAAGACACTGGCTTTCCCCGACTCCTTCCCTGCTTCACTGGAAGAATGAGAAGTGAGGGTGGGAGGCTAATAACCTGGGGTGATTCATCACCGCCCGTGAACGCTCATGTCTCTCCACACATTTGCTATGGAGTAGTAGGCTGCCGGTGCGTGACGTCTTAGATCTCATATTTAACTACTATGTGTGTTCTAGTGCAGAAAAACTAAATATAGGTTCTGAACTCAGGAATCTCAAAGGGATACTGAAGTAGCATCACTGGTGAGCCCCGGAGGAACTGTGAGTTGGAGAGCTGGGCACCGGGCCAAGAGGGTGGGCTCCCCGCCTGAGGACCCGCTCCACGACCAGGGTGTGCCAAGACAGAAAAGAACAGCTTCGATAACTACTGAGAATGAGAATCCTCCCTCCCTGCACTGTCTGAGCAGAGCTGCAGTTCGGTCCTCACACCGAATTCCACCCAGAACCGTGGAGGGCATTCCTCTCCCCGACCCCAACCCCGGGATCAAACACACCCCTGAAGCAGCACCCCTGGCTGTCCACTCCACTTACCCTCCGGGCCTGAGAACCCAAACACAAGATCTGGCCTCCTCCCTACGTAGACCGCTGCCGCAAATCAATGCAGGGGGTGGGGTGTGGGGAATGGTCCAAACCAGGCCACATATGGATCCCATCTGGGCCCTTCGGCATGGGTATGCAGCGGGTATGAAGCCAGAGCTAGAGAGAGAAAGGACGTGCAGGGAGGTTTTAGATCTAAAACAGACTGTGGTTATCCCTGGGTAATAGGGTTATGGATGACTTTTCCATGTTCTCATCAGCAATTTCTAAATTTCCTAAAAGGAGTATATGTTGCTAATGTGTAGACTGACGTATTGTAGAAAAACTAAAAAACTTGTCTTGTTGTTTATAAGATATTTTGTTGGATGCACTTACCTTGATAAGGACCACACCAACCAAGACCAAACAGCGAAGGACTCACCTGGCAGGCAGCTGGAGCTTGAATCCAACATACAGTCCCCAACAACGGCCACGTGTAAAAGAGCTTGGTGATTCGGTGTTAGCTTCGCCAGACAGGCACGCCCTCTCACTCGCCAATTACAAACAGCCAGAGCCCTAAAACCCAAGAGGATGGGAGAGATGAGAAAGCATAGAAGGCAGTCGTGGTGGTGTTCTCATGGGGGAGAGGACACTTAGTGGCCCCTCCAGTCTATGATTCTCCATCTGGAGGATGGAGCGTCCTCCTGGGATTTCCCTGTGAACAAAAGGTGACGTGACATTGGGGTGGGCCCATATCTCAAGGATCCTGGGCCACCCGCCAAACACATTTCATTTTTGACACTTGGTTCAGGCTGTCGAATTTGAGTGCGGTATCCAAAGTGCCACGCGAGCTTTGACCCGAGCTTTGAAATCATGTTCAAAGACCTCTGGTCTAGGATAAACACATAATGACCTCCGATCAAGGGCAGGGCCTAGATAAAAATGTTAAACAAATGAAATGGATCTTCCGACATCTCCCTAAAAAGGAAAGAGCAGCTACTTCTTACCACGGGACCCCATTTAGCAGAATTCCACGCAGGTACCCGCTGCCCTCCTCCTCCCACCTGACGTCCTGTCTTTCAGGACTCCGCCCCTGGATGGGCTCCTTAATCTCAGTGACTCACGCACACGCTGAGGAGGTAGCAGCCCAGTGTGCTCACACCTCTCACCATATTGAAACTGCATCTGAGCTCGGACCTCTTTCTAGAGAGACATGGCCTTACCCACATAAACCAGATGCTAATGATAGACATTTTAGGTTGACCTGTAGGATGCTAGTAAAGGAGAATTTGGGGGACAGGGTAAAAGGTCAGGAGTCTCTCTAGAATAACAAGACTTTACTTAAACATGTCAACAAGAATGTTGACTTACTGGAAGAGTAAGCCACCTTAAATCCCTCGTGGAACAAAACTTTTAAATGACAAGGAGAAAGGAGGGAAGAGAAGAGAGAAAAAAGGAAATAAGGAGTTAGTAGGATGAGTAACTGATTCTTAAAACACATATTCACATTGTTTTGTTTGCTTTTCTCTCTTGTCCTTTGCAAGGGGCAAGATAAGACTTAGGCCCATGATAATGCGCTTCGAGTCTTATTTTTTAAATATTATTTTCTAGGACAGTAGTTCTCAAAGGATGTTCCAGGGAACCCAGAGTGGGGGAGGCCTTAGGCCACTTTTGGACATTGTTGAGGTCAAAACTATTGTCCTAATCCTAAGACCCAATCTGTCTTTTTCCCTCGATGGAGGTTTCCAGAGGCCTCATGATACGTGATGACACCATTACATCAAAAAGGATTCTGTGGTCCAAAAACTTTAGCACATGCTTTTAGACATTCTTAAGAGTATTCACAATGTCCACTAGCATATTAAAGGCTCTGGGAAGTTCTGTAGTAAAACAAAAACAAAAGCCTGTTTAACATGCTTTAATACAGTATCGCAAATTTATTTGACCATGGAATTTATTCCTGTTTTTGTTTCGGTTGTTTTAATACCTGTTGCTATCATGTTTTTGGCAAATGCTCTTCCAGCGGTAAGATATTAAGCCAGTAATCCTCTGGCCAAGGAACTTATTAAAGATCCTTCATCCAGACCTGGGGCGACTAGTCAAGGACAGGACATCAGTATGTCAGTACGATGTAGCGGTCGAGAACAACACCATGTTGCCTGAGTTCAGATCCTCCCTCTACCACTTACTAGCTGTGACTTTGGGCAAGTTGCTAAATCTGTGCCTTATAATCTTCATGCATAAAATGGGAAAGATATGCACGCACAAATATGCGCGTGCGCACACACATATCTTGCAATGGACCTTACACATAATAAACATTATATAAGAATTCACTATCATTTGTTCCCATGCCAAACATGCTGGCCTAGGGCCAGGACCTCAGCCAGCGATGTGCCCTGACACAGGTCACCTCTCCGCCATGGACTTCAATTTACCCATGTGTCCAATTAGAAAGTGAGATGAGGCGATCTCTGAGGCCGCCTCTACTGCTGATATTCTCTGATTCCACACATTTGCTGCAGAAGGCAGCACTAACCCGGAGCATGACGGGAGAAAGAATGTTGGGAGGTAAAGGGGTAGTCTAGGAGCCCTCAGGCCCCCAGCAGTATCATCGGGGTGGGGGGGAGGGCGGTGTGAAAGGGTCTACAAATGATGGCAGGCCTTTGAGGATGGGGTTCATCTGCTCCAGAGTTCTAACACCCCCCGACCTGGCTTCTCAGCCCACCCAGGTATGAAGCGGAAAGAAGGCAGGTTTGCTATTTCTGCCACCACCACCTCCACGGCACCACTACCACTTCAACTGGCTGCTTGAGATGAGAGCCTGGCTACAAAGAGGCGTAGGCTCTTTAAAAGGGGGGTTCGTACCAAATGGGGCTTCTGGCTTTGTGGGCAGCCTTTTCTGGCTTCTTCTGAGGACCCATCCCACTGCCCCAGCCCCAGAGAAAGCTTTTGGACACCTACTCCTGGTAAGACACCACAGTGACGGCCCCTGTAAAAGCTCCTCCAACGTGACTCCACCACAGTTGGGAGTGAAGAGAATGCACAGACCAAAATCACTAAAAATGTCTGTAGAAAAGAGAGCTTTGAATTGCTGGCAGCTGTGGGCCAAGGTAGAGGCGCCCAGCATTATGCTTAACGGGCTAAATTGGGAACATTTGAATGCTTGGTTTTACTTGTGCTTAAAAAAGCAAGTAGCATCTCAGCTGCCAGATGTTGGAGAACTTCAACGTGGAGCTCGTGGCCATGGTGTCAGCAAGGCTTCTGCAGGTGACTACACGTCAAAGGGAAATGATGACTTGCTTTCCTAAAACTGCTTCTCGGGAGGGAGCCCACTGGCTTTCGTGTTTCACTTTCACTGAAGAAGCTAAATTTGGGAACACCAAAAGGGATGTCACTTAACTCAGAGAAGATTGACACTAGGGCTTGTCAGCAAAGGGAAAAATTCTGAGAACTGTGGCTTCAGAAGAGCTCGATTCCCTGTAGCTAAGGCCTTTGAGTATCACTGAACCACCTTCTAATTTGGTGTATCAGTTAGGATTGCATCTGGCTGCTAGAAACGGAAACCCGTCTATAGTGGCTTAAACGTCCAAAGGCTCTCCCCACCCTCCCATATGTCATGAGAAAGGCAGATGGGCTAATCACTAGTTCAATCAAGAAATCTGGAAAATCAGGCCCGAGTCTTTCTTCCAGTCTTTTCTTCATGGCCTCAGTATGGCTGTGGCAGCTCCAGCCATCAAATCCACATCCCAGGGGATCCCTGGGTGGCTCAGCGGTTTAGCACCTGCCTTTGGCCCAGGGCGCAATCCTGGAGTCCCGGGATCGAGTCCCACGTCGGGCTCCCAGCATGGAGCCGGCTTCTCCCTCCTCCTGTGTCTCTGCCTCTCTCTCTCTCTCTCTATGTCTATCATAAATAAATAAATAAATAAATAAATAAATAAATAAATAAATATTTTTTAAAAAAAATCCACATCCCAGACAACAGGAAGCAGGTAGGATGGAATGGCAAAAAAAAAAAAAAAAAAAAAAAAAACCTTTCGCAGTAGTCCCACCAACAATTTCTGCATCCATCGTCTACAAGCGAGTAGAGAAACAGTCTTTTCCCTGGACACGTGCCACCTAGAATGGCACCGGGATTCTGTGACACAGAAAGAGTGGAAGGCACCAGAGTTTCCTGGCACTCTCTGCGTGGGGCTTCCTAGAGAGACGTGCTGAGACAAGAACTTGCTGCCTGGCCTGAGCCCTGTGGGGTAGCTTGTTACGTGAAAGGGCTGGTATGTGGGGGAGCCTGACTTCACCCAGGAAACCGAGGCTCCTCCCAAGGCTCCTTAGCCAGGACAAGAGGATTCAGAAACCAGGGAAATCTCTGTGAAGTGGTGGCCTCACTCCTTGATCAGCGACAGCCTGGGGGGACAGAGGGAGTTGGATGTGCTCGTAGACAGGTCATTTGTGGATGGAGTGGGGCGGGCGGCACATGCAGAGCACATGGGTCCGAACCACCACGATCCTACAGCTTGGGAGAGACAGAAAAACACGGGCCCGGTCAGAGAGGCTGCTGGCGGTGAGTATTTGTGCCCTGTGCCCCAAATTCATCAGTCGCAATGTAGCCCCCTAAGGTGATGGTACTAGGGGGTGGGGCCTCTGGAAGGTGGGATGGGGTCCTGAGACTGGAGCCCCCAGGTGGAAGGAGCACCCTTATTACCCAAGGCAACCCCCAGAGCTCCCGTGGCCCTTGGGTCTGTGAGGGCACAGCGACAAGACAGGCCGTCCACAGGCGGTCCACGGACGTGGAGTGGGCCGGCACCTTGATCTTGGACTCCCCAGCTCCCAGGACTGTGAGAAAGAGGTCTCTGCTGTTGGTAAGCCAGCCTCCCAATCTCTGGCATTTCTGTTTCCAGCGGCCTGAACAGGGTGGGGGGCGGGGCTTGTACACCTACGTGTAGGGGGATGGGGTCAGGGAAAGGGGATGCTTCGTCCTGGACTCTCTTCCCTCCTTAGATCTGGGGGCAAAGACGGCTTAGCAGGACAACAGCGCTGCGGGCTGCGGATGAGGCGGCCAAGTGGGGAAGCGCGAGTGGCCCTCTCACCCCGAAGTCTCCACGTTTCCAACTGCCCTTCCGTGCTTCCAGCAGTTACCATATGTTCACGGATTTTTAAATCTCAGTAAACGGCAGTGAGCTGCTATGGAATCATTCCCACCTTTGTTCATTTTCCAGCACCCCCCATCAGATCGCATGGCCTAAATGAGGGCCGACTGCTCCCCAGCCCCCCACCCCAACCCCGACCCCCACCCCCGGGCTGGCACGCCAAGGTCACAGCCCCCCTGTGTTCACGGCGGTGGCAATGGCCAGTCTTCCCCGCGTGGGAAGATAGCAGGCTTGCGCACTGACCGCTGAGCTTTGGATAGGTCGTGACGTGTAGTCGCTCAAAGGACTTTCTCCAAGGGTCAGAGTTTTAAAATATCTCCCCTCTCTGGAGGCATCTTTTAATCGAGCAAACGATCACCGGCTCAACAAGAGCGAAGACCGAGGCCATCGAGTCCTCAGTGCTTGGTTTGCATCCTGAGAAGCAGGTGACTCGGGAGGGAGTTGGGGCAGTGCGCTGGCCGGGGCCTATCCGGGTACAAACCCTGGCTCTGCCACTCATCCGCCGCGTGGAACTGGGCATCTTGTGGGACCAGCCTCTGCTCTGAGTTTCCCATTTGTAAAAGGGACCTGATAAAAACGCCCACCGCAAAGCGCTGCGAGGATGAAGGGAATCGATCCACGTGAAGTGACCAGTGCCGGGACCAGAGGCCAGTTATTATTATGGAATGACTAGCCCTGAACTAGGCACGTGCTTGTTTACCTCTGCGGCTTCTTCAAGCTGAACTCCTGCGGGAAACTGCAGTGTGTTTGCCCAGCTGGGTCCTGGACCAGGAAGAGGCCTGGCCCTCTGCATACGTCTCCTGAGCCTTCCCTTCCCAGCCCCAGCCCCAGCATCTTCGGTAGTAGCTGGAGGAGGAGGCCTGCTAGCCAGGGGCAAGTCACTGGCTCACCTGTGCTCAGCAGCAGGCGGGAATAGAAGAGACCCAGGGACGGCATAGGACTGAGTGGCGAACAAAAGAAATGTCCTGAGCAGAAATGTCCTCATGCAGAGCACATGGTTCCAAACTGCCACGATCCTACAGCTTGGGAGAGACAGAAAAACATGGGCCCGGTCAGGAGATTTTCTTTTTTACTTTTCTGCAAGCCTGCTCGAGTTGCACCTTACACCATGGCCTTCTGTCCGAGGCATCCGATTATTTGTACATCTGTTTGCAAAGCAGCCTGCTCTTGGGGGCAGGGACGAGGCGGCCTGGCCCCGCTCCTTGTGACACCGAACGGACTAACACTGCTCTTGGGATCCCTGCCCAGTGGTCCGGCCTTGGAGGAGCTGCCAGCTACCCGGAGAGAGCTGGATCTTTTCCACGTAATGAGATTGACTCAAAAAGAACAAAGTTGCTCTCAACACCTGCTCTCCCTCTCACAGCTAGGAAGGCCAAGGGGGGAATGGGGAATGGCGGACCACAGGCAATGAAAGACAAAGAAGGGAAAAAAGAATCAGCAGCCCGTGGGTTCACGGGAGGAGACGGATGCCGAACTCGCCGGGTCTGCCCCTGGGTGGAGAGCTGGAAATGGAATGGCTCACAGGGCAGCAGGCGGAAAGGATGGAGGGATCTGGAAAAGGCAGCCCCAGAATAACCTCCTTTTTTGCTTAAGCTAGCTTGAGATGAGTTTCCATGACTTGTGCCCACTCTCATTTATAATACACTTTGGTAGAAATGCAACATGGACCCCCTCAGCATGAGCAGGATAGCCGCAGGATCTCCAAGGCGCCCCATGGGCCTCGCCTCACCCACGGATGGGGCCCTCCAACTTTGGCCTCAACGCCCGGCCATGGCCAGCTTCCACAGAGCTCACATGTTAGAACTTACAGAAGACAACAGGGACAGGGACACCACAAAAGGTGTCCCTTAAAAACGAATCTTACTCTTTCATTGACTGTTGTAATCCTATCACCAGGTTTTGCACAATGGTTGTAGAGGGTACCTCTCCTGGAACCTGCCCAGCTCATCCTCACAGTGATGGCCAAAGGATGGCCGAGTTCATCTCATGTGACTCCTGCCCACACCGGTGATTCGTCAGACAAGGGGTAAACCTCCAGCCCAGGCTGAATCAATCTGAATTAGGACCTGATATAAATGGGCTCATGGCTTGAATGTAGGGTGTGCAATCACAGTGCCACAGGGTGACCATATTTGGGTCTGTGAGCTAGAAGTACAAAAGCCAGTCTGCAGAGAGAGAGAGAGAGAGAGAGAGAAATGAAAGCCAGGGGAGCCAAAGGGAGTGAGCTGCCTGTGGTCCCAGCCCTCCAGACTCCATTTCTGGATCCAGTCTTACTTCCTGCCCAAGGTTTCTGAGAGGTGGCCCAGTATCCTTCAACTCAGTGCCTTCCTTTTTGTGTGTTTATTGGGTTTCTCTTACATGTATCCAGAAGAACTTCCACGAAGGCAGACAGTGATTCACAGTTTACTGAACGCTTTCACATGTTATCTTGTTTGGATTTTGTTTCTCATGCTGCTCTAGGGAGAAGGCAAGGGAAGTATCATCATCTGCATTTTATGGCCAAAGAATCCCAGGTGATGACAGTTGAAGGTCTCCCGGGCAGGGAGGTACGTCTTTGACCCAGACCCAGCATCACCTCCACCTTGAGACCTTGACATTTGGCGGTGTGCTTCCAGGAACAGGGACTCTGGCCGCGAGGTATAATCAAAGGTGAGGTGCTGCATTCCTAAGCACATCAGAGATTCCAGAAAGGAATGGGAGCTTCAGCTTGATCATTAGTTGCCACACCTTCATGAGCCTGTACGGGCAGAGCTGGCCATGCCTCTGACTTTGAAAAATAAAGTACATGCAGAAAGCAGAACTGGGCATGAACTTTTTGGTGGGGAATCTTCCCTCTTGCAAAAACATGTGGAGCCTGTACTATTATGGTGTCACTCTAGTGTTTACTGTGTTTTATGTCTTTCTTCCTCTAGGGCCCCTGTGAACAATAGGCAGACAGGCTACATTTCTCATCCCTACCTTTGTCTGGTCCTCACAGACATTTTCTCAGAAATTGGCAGTCTCTCCTGTTGCCACACATGTGTGCACACAAACACACCCACACACCCACACACACAGCTTGTGGATACCATTTTTTAAAAAACAGCTTTTTGACATTTAAATTCAGATACTATATAATTCACCCATTTAAAATATACAGTTCACTCAAACTGTTCGAAAAAACAAAACAAAACAGGAAGGGAAACTTCCAAATTCATTCTATGAGGTCAGAATTACCCTCATAACAAAACCAAAAGCAGTTCATCTGATGAACATAGATGTAAAGATCCTTGACAAAATATTAGCAAACTGGATCCAACAATACATTAAAAATATCTTTACCCATATAGACAAATGGGATTTATTCCCGGTATGCAGGAGTGGTTCAATATTTGCAAATCAATCAATGTGATACATTACATCAATAAGAGAAAGGGTAAGGACCATATAATCATTTCAATGTATACAGGAAAAGCATTTGACAAAGTAGAATGTCCATTCGTGATAAAAACCCTCAACAAAGCAGGTTTAGAGGGAACGTACTCATCCTAATAAAGGCCATATGTGAAAAACTCACAGCTAACATCATATTTAATGGTGAGAAACTGAGAACTTTTCCCCTAAAGTCAGGAACAAGACAAGGATGTCCACTCTCACCTCTGTTATTTAACAGAGTACTGGAAGTCCTAGCCACAGAATCAGGCAACAAACAAAAAAGAAATAAAATGCATCCTAATTGGTAAGAAAGAAGTAAAACTTTCATTATTTGCAGATAACATGATGCTATATATAGAAAACCCAAAAGACTCCACCAAAAAACTGCTAGAGCTGATAAATGAACTCAGTAAGTTTGCAGGACACAAAATCAATGTAAAGATACCTCTCGCATTTCTATACATACTAATAATGAAGCAGCAGAAAGAGAAATTAAGAAAACAATCCCATTTACAATTTTACCCCAAATAATAAAATACCTAGGAATAAACTTAACCAAGGAAGTGAAAGGCTGGTACTTTGAAAACAATAAAACACTGATGGAAGAAATTGAAGACACAAACAGAAAGATATTCCATGCTCATGGATTGGAAGAACAAATATAAACTATTGGAACTATTTCAAAATAAAAAGCTTCTGCACAGCGAAGGAAACACTCAAAACTAACAAACAACCTATTGGATGGGAGAAGATATTTGCAGATGACATATGCAATAAAAGGTTAGTATCCAAAAATGCATAAAGAACTGATACAACTCAATACCCCAAAAACAAATAATCCAATTAAAAAATGAGCAGAAGGCATGAACAGACACTTCTCGAAAAAGACATCCAGGAGGCCAACAGACATGTGAAAAGATGCTCAACATGACTCATCATCAGGGAAATGCGAATCAAAACTACAACAAGGTATTACCTCACACCGGTCAGAATGGCTCAAATCAAAAACACAAGACACAACAAGTGTGGCAAGGATGTGGAGGAAAAAAAGAACCCTTGTGCACTGTTGGTGGGAATGTGGAGAGTGGTGCAGCCACTGTTGGAAATCAGTGTGGAGGTTCCTCAAAAAACTAAAAATAGATCTGCCCTATGATCCAGCAATTGCACTACTGGGTGTTTGCCCAACGAATACGGAAACACTAATTTGAAAAGATATATGCACCCCTATGCTTATTGCACATTATCTACAATAGCTAAACTGTGGAAGCCGCCCAGATATCCATTGATAGATGTATGGATAAAGAAGATGTGATATATATGTACACACACACACACACACATACACACACACACAGGAATATTATTCAGCCGTGAAAAGGAATGAAATCTTGCCATTTACAACATAGATGGAGCTAGAGAGTATTATGCTAAGCTAAATAAGTCAGAGAAAGACAAATAACATATAATTCCACTTATATGTGGAATTTAAGAAACAAAACAAATGAGCTAAGGAGGAAAAAAGGAGACAAACAAGAAACCACTCTTAACTACAGACAACAAACTGATGGTTACAGAGGGGAGGTGGGGGGGGATGGGGTAATAGGTGATGGGGATTAAGAGTACACTCACCGTGATGAGCACCGGGTATTGCATGGAATTGTGGAATCACTATATTGTACACCTGAAATGAATAGAACACTGTATGTTAACTATACTGGGATAAAAGTAAAAAATCTTAAAAATTAACATAAAAACGTACAGTTTGATGAATTTTGGTATAATATTTTAAAAATGGTGTTAAAATATACATAACATGAAATTTTCCATTGTAACCATTTTCAAGTGTGCAGTTCATGGCATTAAGTACATCCACAGTGTTGTGCAACCATCACCAGTATCTACTTCTCAGGGGTACCATTTTTTTTTTTTTTTTTTGCTCTTGTACTCCTCTCTCTCTCTCCCTTTCTCCCTTCTTTCCTTTTTGTTCTTTTTTTTTTTTTTTTTAAAGATTTTATTTATTCGTGAAAGACACAGAGACACAGGCAGAGGGAGAAGCAGGCTCCCTGCGGGGAGCCCGACGTGGGACTCAATCCCAAGTCTCTAGGATCACGCCCTGGGCCGAAGGCAGGCGCTAAACTGCTGAGCCACCCAGGGATCTCCTCCTTTTTGTTCTTAAGGAGAGAAGGAAGCCCATCTCGCCCAAGCCCTGGCTTCCCCAAGCAGGTGATTCCCCACTGAGCAGCTTCACTCTACATCCCTCTACTGAACCAACATAGAAAAGACTCGAAGGCAAGATACGGACTTGATCATAGGTGAATTTCTGCTGCTCCCAAGTCTCCATGACTCAGAGAGGACATAATTCTCCTGGGACACTTCTGACCCCCAAGCTCCTCCACCTGAAAGGGAACTGCTTGAGTGGGGGGCTATTTATCCTCAGTCTGAACCCCTGAATTCACTGTAGGGGCTCAGCAAAAGTCTGCACAATGGCCTTGGGCTCCCTGAAGCCTTCATCATGTGGCCCAGATGCAAGCATCCACAGGGACTCCTGAAGGAATTTCTTCCCAACTGAATGTTAGAGTTTGCTCTCTCTCTTCTCTTCAGCACCTTTGCTTGCCTCCTGTTAACTTCTTGCTTGTCCTAGCTGGTATGAGAAAAGAACCTTCTAGGAATTTGGTCTATTTGGATGTTAATGAGGGCTCAGCATTTTGATACCCACCCCTGTGGCTGATAGGGGAAGGTGGGCCCTGAATGGGTATTGGGTGCTGGATCCTTCTTTCTGGGTTCTGCGGAAGGTGCACCCCCTCCTATCAATCTACTGGGCGGGGAAGAGAGAGAGGAAGGATGGTGGCTTTCTGGATGGGAAAGCACGGCTCTCAAGCAGAGCCTCGAAGTCTCTCTGCACAGGGCTGACTTGTGGACCTGTCTGGAAGGCTCCCATAAGCCCCCTGTCTGGCGCTGCTGCCAAAAGCCATCCTTTGGGGGATGTCATTACTGTCATTCAGCGTGCATATGGGCAATCAACAGCCGAGTCTCTTGTGAGGAGCTTTTGTGTAATTAAATGTACTAGGCTGACAGCCCCCAAAAGAGGGGTGGTATCTCCTAGAGGTAAAATGGCTTTTCTCTAATCCTGAATGACGGCATGCTGTTGCTAGGTGCCTATTTTTCTGCCTTTCAAATGAAAAAGTGACTAATGGGGTATATTTCATAACACATCTGCAAGTATGTAGTTATTCTTATACTTCAATGCCCTTTAAAATATTATTATCTGCCAACACTCGGACTATGTGCTAGTATGCAAATTAGACATAATAAAGGAAGAAGGGAGAAGTTTCTTGCTCTCAAAAAATCATATTTATAAGGTTAACGAGATTTATACATTACATCAGGGAACCGAGGTTAGAAAGCAAGACTTTTAAAATGTAAAGTTGGCAACTCTAAAGATCCTCTGGTGTTTTTCCCTGTATGAGATCAAAACTTTTCATCTACGCCGAGGTTTAATGAGATGAAAAAAATTCCCACAAAATCAAAACACACAGAATCCAACTTCAGGAACAAGGCAGACATTTTAAGTTGAAGGTTTCTGACAGGCAGTGCCAGGAACAGGAGCGGTGTTTTAAAAACATATGACTTTGCATTTAAAAAAATCAAGTTAAATTAGTCATTTCACTGAGTTATCCATTTAAGCCAGAAAGTGAATACGTCTATTTTTTTTTTTTTGATAGAAGGGAAAATAGCAGGAAAATTCAATCTAATAAAAGAAAATATACAAAAAAGTGGGAACAACTCACACACACACACATACGTATCCACCTTTTGTTGACTTATGAATTTGCAAACAAACAGAAAAATGTTCTGAACTCAGTCTTTCAAATAATGCGTTGTTAGGATTTAGCATATATTCTGATGATAGGGAACCACTTCGGTCTCAGAGCGTGCATCTATTTAGAGTCAAGATAGAAGCATAAGGAAGTTTGTCCTTGCTAAACAATCGGATACCAGCAACGTATACTCAACGCTAAAAAGGTTCAGATGATTAAGTTATTAGCAGTGACTCCAAAGGCATGCTGGGATCTTGCAGCAATTGGGACCATTATTACAAACATGAAGCTCTGTCTTTGTAGTCACGCACCCGTGAAGAATAACAGAGTTCCAGCTGACAGGATGGGGAAATAATAAAATAGAGATATTTCAAGAGGTTTCAAGAGGCCAGCATGTGGTGGATCCACCCAGCGTACCCAGAAAAGGGCTGAGTCCAGCCCAGTTTTGCTCCTTCCTGGGCACATTGGTACATGCTGGGCGATTGAGGAATACATATTATGAATGAATGGATTAGTGAATACCAGGAAGTTAAATTGGAATGTTTCTGTTGTTTGATGCCTGAAGCTGAGATGGATAACAAGTGACCCCATATTCTAAAGAGATGCAGCTTTCATCCATGTTGGACTTGTTAAGGGAGTTCTAGCAAGACGTATTGGGCATTTATTTTTCTTTTCCTCTCAGGTTGGAGGAGGGGAGGGAGTGTTCATCCCATCATCGAGCCAAGTAAAGATAGCCCCAAGAGGACCATTCAGCGAATAGGGGAGCGTGCCAGGAGCAGAGACTGAAATCTCCCTTCCTGGTAGATGCTCGCTCAGCTGCATGGTCTTATAGGCCTGCCCTGGCTGCCACCACCCTGGGGAACAAAAGTCCTCGGGCAAGGCCTACACTTCCAGAGTTTGCTGTGGCAACGGGTGGAAAGCTTCTCTGTGGGCCATGTGGACTCTACAGATAGTAGCCAGACTTAAGTCCTCTTGATACGACCAGCCAGTGGCCTTACTGCCAGGGACAGGTGCGCCTGGCTTTAGATGGCCATGTGGAGGATCCCAATTGGCACCAGAACTGAAGGGGAGTTATAAGAGTCAACCAGGGAGGGCATCATTCGGAGTGCAGACATTTTAAGGCACCAGCCCTTGGCTGGATGAGGGGGCGGGGGGCACATCCGAGGGACCCAAACTGTGTCTTACAAGAGAAAAACCAGTATCTGAGCATTGGTATTTAGAGGACACCAATGGCTGGATTCCAACAGGGCCCAGCTAAGGAAAAAGCCAATTTTGCTTCTTTTCCTGTTCTCCCCACTTTCCGCCCTACCTGGTGTGGGGTCAGAAGCAGCTAATGAAAGGCCAGAGACAACGCCATGATAAAAGGCAGACGGTGCCACCTTTCTGAGCTGGGAGAAGGGAAATGGCTTTGGGTTCGATGGGAAACAGTTGTAAATGTATAGTGGACTAGGGTTTTTAATATTCCAGCATGCGAACAGTTCGCTAATACCTGAAAGCGGCTATTATGGGATCTGCCTGAGATGCTGACCAGTGAACGACTGAACAGAGCAGTTTGAAAGGACAGCGATGAAAGAAAAAAAAAGAAGCTACTTCCCGTTATACCCCAACAAGTCCAGCCCATTGAGTACCATAGTTGTAACCCAATGGAAGGACGCATGCGTGCACGAAAAAAAGAAGTCATTTCGGTGAAGCTTGGTTGGCTCCGTGCCCACCGTCCAGGGCCCGCTCAACATTCACCCAGATGACGTCCTCCCCTGAGCTGCCAGCGTCGGAGAGGATGAGACCTGGGAAAGGCGTGGCCGGGAAAAGCCACGACATCGGTGAGTCACGGAAGGCTGACCTCCTGCCACCCTTGGTTCTCCCAGGTTCGCTGTGGGTTGATCATTCACCACCCCCTTATCAAACACTGTAATTACTTTAGTGTGACTTTGGCCCCAATAAGAAACCATTTTCAGCGGGCAAGTGAGCAAGGTGCCCAGGTGTGACATCACCTTCCTTGGGGGCACTTTGGGTTGCTCAGCACTCTCTCTGTACAGCAGGACTCGCTCTGAACCCTACAAAAGTGTACTAACCTCTCCCCCTGGGGCTCTGCACGCTGCAGAGACCAGCCCTGTGTGCGAAGGCCGAGTGGTTCTTGCTTTCACCACGTCTCCCTAAAGAGCACAGCACAGGCTCTTCTGCAGAGGCGGCAGGGAAATTAGGGTGGCCAGAAGGTCCCTTCAGTCTCTGCTATTGGAGTGCAGGGCTCATGGTGGCCTCCGTGGCTTCATCCCACTTTTCTGTTTAACCTAACCGCACTGCCCTGCAGCTGACCAATCACTTGCTTGTGTCTTCTTCTAGGGCAGAAGTTTCCTTTCATTCATACCCCTACCCTGAGTGCCAGGCACAGCATAGACCCTCAGCGAGTTGGGCTCAGTGGATGGATGTGATTGGCTCTGATGGGTCTCCCTAAGACAGGTGCAGTCACAGAGCACACCCATTTTCCCAAGGGAATAACTGAGGCACAGACAGACAGGTGGCGTGCTTTGGCCGAGGTCCCAGGTGTAGCAGAAGGACAGGTGAGACTAGGACAGCATGAAGCGCCTTGAAAAATAACCGGGGAGCCAAATGTCTCTGCGAACACCTGCCAAAAGCGAGTCGCCTGGAGGCCAGGGCCCTTTCCCGGGGCCCAGACCCTTACGCAGAGCCCCAGATCGTCATAAGGCCACCCACCTCTGTCTGAGAACATTTGACAAGTCACCAAATGCTTTCCTGGCCATGGACCCTCTTCTCCTCCCAGCAATCTGCAGGGCGGGAGAGCTGATGTTATCCAGACCCCACAGGTCCAGGGAGGTTGGGTGACGTTCTGAAGGATGCGCAGCTGCTACAGGAGGAAGGGCGGTGACCCCAGGTCACTTGGGCTCCTCCCCAAACCTGATCGGTCTCCCCAGCTGTGCAAGAGCAGTGGCATGAGTGGGCCCCTCAGGATGCTCCTTGCACGGCCCAGGCCAGTGCCAGGAGCGATGTGTCCCCGCTTCCCAGGTGGGTCCCCCCGGCGCCCCCTGAGTGGGGCCTCCGCAGTCTGCGTGGCACCTGGGGAAGGACAGCTCGCCGGGGTCACCGGCCGCAGAAGTGGCTCCGGAGCCAATGCCCTTGCCCCGTGCGGGACATTAACGTGCCAGCTCTGTCACCCTCCACTCCAGGATGTCGGGGGAGACGTGAGACCCGCAGCATCCATGCAGGGGCCTCCATTCCTACCCGCCTGGGCCGCCCAGGGGTCCCCTTCTTTTGGGAGCCACCAAGAGACCTCCCGACATTTGGCATCTTCAGGGGTCTCGTTTACAAAGCTGGCATCAAGAAGACGGAATGGCTCTCGAGGTTTTGTTCAGACCGTTAGAAGAGATGCCAAAAAATGTCTTTTTTGCATCCAGTTGGCATCATCTCTTAGTGCCAATAGCAGCTTCGTGCTGAAGGTACGATGACACCCGGACCGTCTTGCCCGGTGACTTTTTAAAAGCAAATGGAGGGGGAGGGCCTGAAATTACTTTCTGCTTGTTTTGCTTTTCGGGTTTTTGTTTCTTCATTGCAAAGCGTACTTAGACAGACTAAATGTGGCAAAATAAATACGTAAACACGAGTTCAGAGACTTCAATTTGCTGAAGCTCATTTTAAAAAGCCAGAGGAGACGGGAAAGGCAAAACTTCCACTCAAATTCAAACAGTTTCCAAGGAAAATTCCCGTAACCTTGAAGAATAATAAAGGCTCACGGATATATTTGGAATTTCTGAATGGTAGGACTGTTTCCCGAGAGCATTTTAAACATCCCAAGTGAAAAATGAGAACAAGGCCTAAATTGTTTGGTAAAGAGCAAAAAGAACCCTTTGGTTTCAGAAAAAAGAGAGGGAGACTGAAAGAGTCAAAAATGCTATAAAGGCCCTGAGCTTCCCATGAAATATGAACGACAGTAGCTTTTTGCCAGAAAACATTTTATTCTACGCCAAATGCAAAGAATGTATATTACAATTTTTTTTCCAATCCATCTCATGCCATCTTGCACCCTGTGGGTTTTCCTTTGCTTTCTGGTCCTGCACAGGGTGTCGGGATCTGGGGCTCTGCTGGTGGTTGGGGCTGGGGCGGTAGGGAGCTTTGGCAGCACACACAGCCAAGCCCCCCTCTTGCATCTTTGTAGGACTCCAGGCACCGGTGGTTAACAGGCCCATCCCTGCCCAGATCCCCGCCAGTCTCGGTAGTCAAGATTTTTCTGCCATTATCATTTATTCTTGCCCACATTTCCCTAAGCCCCTCCAGCCTCAAAATTGGCCATTTTTCTGGAGCCAAGGACTATTCATAGTGGGGACACATGGTAGACTGGGGACACCGTCTGCCCTCAAGTCACTTGTCCTCCATTGGCGTGGACAGATATCGCATGACACAGAAGGTGATGTCCTAGCCGGCATCAGATGATGAATATAGGAAAGTCCAAGCACTTGGAAGTTGTTAAGAAGAGAGCAAATCCTTCCAGCTGAGAGGGCTGCAGAGGCCTGGCCCAAGCAGCGCGTTGCAAAGGAAAGCTGAGAGGTGGCTGGGGCAGGGGCAGGGAGGGCAGGTGGCAGGAACGCCCGCCCCCAGCCTGTGTGTGGCCACAGCACAAGGAGCTAGGGAGGGAGGTGGGGGCCCTGCTGCGGGAGGTTGGAGCACCGTGATGGGGACTCAGAGTTGATTCTGAAGGGGAAGTGAGGCCAAATCTTTGAGAGCAAAGGAATTACGAAGTGCTCAGGACCCACGGGTGGGCTCAGGGGAGCCAGGAAGCCCCTGTATACGTTCCCGTGCTCATGCAGCCAGCTTCCCCTGGCTGTTCTGAGGCCACAGTCCAGGGCCACCACCTGTCTCCCCAGCTCCCCATCCTCAGCCCAGACACCGGGCACACAAGTCACTTGGTGGCCTCCCTCCTTGGACACAGATCAGCCGTTGAAACGGAGGCCCGGGCTGCGGCCCTGGGCTCCAGAAGCAGGTGGCCCCATCGGGCCTCTGGGACCTTCTGGGTTACTAGGTTTCCAAACTCCCCAACGGTGTTTATTTACACACACATCTTAACGTCAAACGAGTGGAGAATTGCTGAATAACTCCTGCCACCAGGTTCAGATTTCAAACTTTCCCCCTTTGGCAACATCATCGTAATTGTTGAAAGCAAAGCAGCAAACTCCAGCCGTGATTTCCGGCTCCTCCAGCGGCTCCAAACCGGACCCTGGCCTCTCGGCCTGGCCTCCGCCCTCACCGCCGCCCGGAGCGACCAACGGCAGTCCACTGGGCCTTTAGGATTTTTCTTTTTGTGAGAGTAAATGTGGCCTCCTCCCCTTCACCCTACTCCTCTCACGCTCCTTCTCAGCCGGCCAGCCTGTAAATCTTGTCCTCAGATCCCTCTGCTCCACAGACCACAGTAGTGATGGACTTCTCCAGAACAAAGCCCATGCCCCACCTGAGATTAATTTTGGCTATTTTACTGCCACCACTACCCATGCTTGCAAACAGCAGGCCTTGGCTCATTGGAAGCCCTCTGCCTCTAGAGCTGTGGGCCAAGAATCCCCGGCCACGAGCTGCGGGAAATGGGAAAGAGGTGCCACAGGATCTGGGGGAGGCCGAGGGCCTGTTTTGGGTTCGAGTCAAGGCCCCCGTGAAGACTGGAGAGAGAAGGGCCTCGTCCAAGTGCAGCTTCTAATGTGGGTTGGCTGATTTTTGAAGTACAGAGGCTAGAAACCGGAAACACCCTTCAGAAATCTTTGATTGATGGGACACCTGGGGGGCTCAGCGGTTGAGCATCTGCCTTGGGCCCAGGACGTGACCCCTGGGTCCCGGGATCGAGTTCCACATCATGCTCCCTGCATGGAGCCTGCTTCTCCCTCTGCCTGTGTCTCTGCATCTCTCTCTCTGTGTGTGTCTCTCATGAATAAATAAATAAAACCTTAAAAAAAAAGAACTCTTAGATTGAAAACATGCAAACTTAACGAGCAAGTGTTTTATTACCATGCGGATGTGTGCGCATCCGTGTGCACCCGACGGCAGGTGTCATTTCTGCCCCGAGCGCCACCTGACTATGACTTTGCAAGGTGTGGGTGCCGAGTCACCAGGACATTCCTCCTCCCCCGGCAACGCAGTCCTAGGTATGGGCCTTGCACACAGTAGCCATCAGTGACTGTGTGCTAAAGGGAATTTGCTCATTCAGATGCTTGTTGAATTCTCATTATGTACTGGACACCACATCAAGCCCTGAAGACCGACGTAGATAAATAAAGCCAAGTCCCTGTGCTCCAGAAGGCTATCTAATCATGGCAGACGTGAAGAAGAGAGCTAACATTTAGATAAAATGACCTAAGACCTAAACAAAGAAGGAAGCGAACAAACAAGGAGGCACAGAATGGGTCTGGCCAAACTTTGCCTTGACTGGCAGGGCTAACCTGCTCGGGTTGCCTGGGACTGAGGGCAAGGACCTACTCTACTTACTTCCTCTCCTTCTGGTGGAGCCAATGGGGAAGGAGAAGCACGTCTTAGCCCCAGCAGGAGGCCATTCATGAGCACCAGCCCCTTCCTCTCTCCCATCCCACCTCGGTGGCTCTGGCAGCTGGGACCATCACGGTTTTGCTCAGAAACACAGAAAGGTCAGGACACCCCAAGTGTCCTGGGAACAGATTCATTGGAACAAAGAACACAGGAGGAGGTTGACTGGCAGAGAAAATTCGGAGGCAGAATGGCAAATTTTTAGAACTTTCCCAAGGTTAAACACACACACACACACACACATACACACCCTCTTATCTGTCTGTCTATGCACCCACCCATTGCTTTTTGCTTTTTAGAAGTCAAAATAAGAGAAAATCGAGAACTAGAGTATTTTGGGGGGCGGGAGGAATTGGGGCAGGGGGGGAGCTTCCTATTTAATATAAAGTGTAAATGAAGGACCACAGCTCTCTCCTTACACTCTCCCTGGGAGCACATCCCCCCTTTGCTCTTCTTACGAAAGTCCCTGCCTTTTATGAGAAAAGCAAAACAAAACACATATTACAAAATCTGTACAATCCCATCTAATTTGAGTTTCTTTCTGAGTAACTACCATCATTCCTACACTCGTCACCACATGCCCCCCTCCCCGCAATACTTTCTAATTTTAGAGCTAAGAGCATGGAACTTGACACTGGATATGTTTCCATTTACCATGAAAGGCATGTTTCTCCACAAACAACTGGAGGGCAGGCTTGGAAAACAGGTTTAAAGACCAGACTTGTGGAACTTTGGCACGCCAATTCTCTGGAAACGTCTACCATCCCACCAAGAGGCAGGAAGCATCGAGAACGAATATGTGTTCTGGCTTCTTTCAAATGAAATGATTTGATTTTAAGAGTTTCAATTCATAAAACAGCCCCAGCTAATTTTCTAAGGAAAACGAGCATATTTTGTTTCTCCTCACCCTTTAAAGAATATTGGGGCCATGAAAAGAATTTATACCGAAGACGAAATTGGGCAATGTCGTCTTTGAAGGAATATAGAATGATGAAAGAAAGCAAGTTTGATGGGGAGACAAACTTTTGTGATTTAGAAATTAGAAGTCAGTTTAGCTGCCAGGATATTCACAAACAAAAAAGAAACCAGAAGAAAATTCTTTTGCACGTTATAGTTCATTTCCATCGTTGCATAGAGGTATGGTGTTAGGAGTTATTTCTACAGAAGGAAAAGCAAAGTCTTTATCTGTGAAGCAGATAGTTTCATACCTACCTGGATGTCCTCTCTGCCCCAAACTGTCAACTCCTTTTATTGCCACATATATATTCAAATTATCGATATTTCCCATTAAACATCACCTTATCAGAGTCAGAAAGTGTGGTCAATGCAGTTAAAAGAAAAAAAATCAACAGGACTCCTACCTGTTCCGTCCCCCTGTCACCTGCCTCTCACCTTCCCGCCCCCTCCATCACCTGTCCTTCCAGGTGGGCCGCACGGCTCCCAGTACACAGGCCCCAGGCACTTGACCTGCTTTTCTTTCCATTCCAGAGCTGCTTACCGGACAAAGAACACTTTTCTTCCCCCATGACCAGCTCCTGGGCAAGGCACAGTCTCCTCAGCTCCTCCCTTCTGCCTCACTCCTCAAAACAAGCAAATCAGCCCTCAATTCCCTATGAGGCTAAAGAACTTACTTGCTAACCCCACTGTAGAAATGATGGTGGGCGCCCAAAGTGACAAGCAGGAGGAAGCCACAGCAGCTAAGGGATCTCCTCAGCTCTCCAAGGCACGTCCCTGATTGGAGCCTGACTTGTTCTTTGCTATGTGGCTTCCAGGAGCTTCTTTCAGGTGATGGTGGATGTTGGGCAAACCTGTGGAGATTGGAGGCCAAGTTAAATTTGATCTGGCTTCTCTGCTGGAAAAATCAATTGGGAGAATTCTTGGCTATTGTGTAAGGTACACCAACCCAGGATGCCAGATACTGCTGCTCCTTCATCCTGAGCCCACAGCAGACCCAACCGAACAATCGCAGATCTGTTTCCTGGGAGCCTGGAGGATGCTCCCAGAATCCTTCTTAACAAGGTGCTAACACGGCCATTAGCGGCTCTTTAGGTTTGGCTATGAGACGAACTTATTTGTCATTCCCATCCCACCCTGTCCCATACCCTGGGTGCTCCGAGTGAGATACATCCATCAGCCAGTTACAAAGGCTGGGCCCACCTTGCGGGTAAGCTTGGCCTCTTTGCCTCTCAGTCTTAAGGGTCTTCCAACAAATAGGCGTTTGGCCTTCTTGCTTCCACTCCCCTGCCTGGGTGTGTCAGGCCTGAGGTTATTAGCAAATCTTAACACTTACCAAAATAGTGCATACAAATTAGTCAGGGACTACTTACCGCCTACGAGAAACCTGAGACATTTGGTCTCAGCGTGAAAAAGGAGCTCACCTGATTGCAGAAGGAAGAGTTTATTCACATGAATGGAGAGGGCAGCTGGGCCCACTTCCTGCTGGGGCCTCATCAGAAGACGTGAGGACCTGGGAGTCAGGCTCCTTGCTGGTAGGAAAGGTTAAGGAAGTGATTAAGGAGGTGAGTCTCCTCCACGCTCATGGCCTCCACTGCAGCCAGTTATGGGACACTTGGAAGAAGCGAAAGCAGGGTGTGCACATCCGGTCTATTTTAATGCAGGCAAACTCGGAGAGATTTACTAGGTGGCTTCCCTCAAGATCCAAGTCTTGTTAGCATCAGCATCCTCTCCTGTGGCCCATGTGGTTGTACCTGCCTACGATGATATTAATGACCCGAACGTGCAGCACTGAGGCCGCCGGGGGAAGGAGAGCATTCCTAACGTGAGCGTGCAACTACACAGGCTTCCAGATTCACGTGGGCAGGTGGTTCGAAGAGCAAACAGGAACAGCCTTTCTCTCCCATTTCTAAACTGCTTCGGGTGCCACAAAGTGACAGACTCGAACCACTGCAGAGCTATTGGGTGGAAATAAAGTCACAATTTAAGAAGAGAGTGGTAGATGGAGTGATGTGAATCATGCATAGGCTTCTCTCCCTGCCTCTGGAGTTAATGCGCGGGGGTGTGGCAGTGTCACCATGAGGATGACTCCGTTTCATCGGATTGACCACCTAGATGACAGCACAGTTCCAAAAGCTTGAAGATACATTGAAGAACAAACAGTACTTGAACCGTCTGCTGTGAGCCAATCTCTCTGCCTCATGTATATCAGAGAGCAGCTCGAATAAAGTTAAAATTCACCACTAGTAACGTAAATCGACATCTAGAATTGAGATTTTTTTGTTTGTTTGTTTAATACATCCCATAGTTCTTGAGGATAGTCTTCTAAATACCAATAATCTCTTGACTTGGCCACATCTGATTAAAGAGTAGCTCGAGGCTTCTAAACTGTATAATATGATCTGAAGAAGCGCTTTGACAGTTGTGTTTCTGATACATATCTACATCTTTGACTAGCTAAAACCATTTACCATTAAGACATTTTATGCAGCAGCATGCATTACGTATGGATTTCTGATAGAATGGCTTACCAAAAAAAAAAAAAAAGAAAAGAAAAGAAAAATTTAAACCTTTCTCTCAAAGTCATGCCTGGCCTAATTTTCTGGATTTGATATATTCTCAATGTGTTTATTCTTTTAACTCACTTTTCTTTCAATTTCCAGCCAAATAATTTTTATTTAAATTCACTATGTCTTAAGGCTTAGGTTCCTGATTCCAGTGTGGAAAGAAAAGTCCTTATAGCTTCACTGCCATGTTCCAAGCCGGAATGATTGACACATCCTGTGACTAAGGAGGGCCAGCCTTTCCAGTTTCAGATCCTTAGCCCCTCCTCCCACCCGGGGCCCCCTCAGGTTTTCTAGAATGACTCACTCTCTTCCTCCTCTTATTCCTCACAGGCCCTTCTTCTGGAGGGCTTCCTCTCCTCCGCACAAGTGATCCTCTTAAATTACCTTTTAGTGGATATAAATAGAAGGAAAAAAATGAACTTTTCTACCAAGAGAAGGAGTGTCTTTTCAGCATATCTTTAAAAAAAAAAAAAAGATTTGAGAGAGAGAGAGTGTATGCATGCGACCAAGTGGGGGGGGGGGGGGAACAGAGGGAGAGAATCCCCAAGCAGACTCCCCATGGAACACAGAGCCCACCATGAGGCTCAGTCCCACAACCCATGAGATCATGACCTGAGTGGAAACCAAGAGTCCGACGCTCAACCAACTGAGCCACCCAGGCGCCTCTTCCCAGAATATCCTTAACAGAAATACCTCAGTCTTTATTCTGAAGCTTCTAAGGACTTGGAAAAATTCCAGTGGTTCATTCCATCTACCCTCTGCCATCTTGCCCTCCATTCCTGGACCTTACATGAGTCCTGACTGGCATTGTCCATCCTGCCAGGCAGAGTTCTCTGGCTTTTCTGGCTTTTCTCCAATCCCTGATGAAGGGATCTTGAGCCCCTAGAAAATATGGCACCTTTTCCCATTCTTACATATAACAGGAAGAATGGGGAAAAGAATTTATTGAAAAAGAATCCCAGAGAGTACATTCCTGGCTTGCTACTAACTCCCTTGTGGCATTTAGAAGGTCACGTCCAGGGTCTCTGGTTTCACTTCCTCATCTCTCACAGGAGGTATTAGACCAGAAGACTGCCAAGGCCCCACCCAGGGCAAGCAAGATAGAATCTACCCTCACTTGGAGAGCCGTGGAAAGTGGCCTCCATAGAACTGAACACTCATGGCTGTAGGGATCGAGTGTCTGGTCCTACTCTGTGAATGTGGTGGAGGGGCAGTAAGAGGCAAGAGCAGAATTACAGAAGTTGGTGGGACAGCCAACTAAAGCTTTTTTAAAAAATTATTATTCATGAGAGACACGGAGAGAGGGGCAGAGAGACATAGGCAGAGAGAGAAGCAGGCTCCCTGCAGGGATCCTGATGCGAAACTTGATCCCAGAACCCCAGGATCACACTCTGAGCCAAAAACGGCTGACCCTCAACCACTGAGCCACCCAGGTGCCCACCGACAGAAGCTTTAAAAAGGGACAAATAAAACAATACAGAGGGAGAAAGACAAATACCGTACGGTCTCACTTATATGTGGAATCTGAAACACCAAACTCGTAGAAGCAGAGAACAGAATGGTGGTTGCCAAGGGTACAGGGAGGGGAAACGGATGAAGATGGTCAAGAGGTACAAACTTCCAGTTATAAGATGAGTAAGTCCCGGGGACGTAACGTACAACGTGAGGACTATAGTTAGCAATATTATATACTTAAAATTTGCTAGGACAGTAGGTTTTTTAAAAAGATTTTATTTATTTATTTATTCATGAGAGACACACAGAGAGAGAGAGAGAGAGAGAGAGAGAGAGAGAGAAAGGCAGAGACACAGCAGAGGGAGAAGCAGGCTCCACGCAGGGAGCCCAATGTGGGACTCAATCCTGGGACTCCAGGAAGCACCCTGGGCCGAAGGCAGGCGCCAAACCGCTGGGCCACCCAGGGATCCCCTAAGACAGTAGATTTTAAAAGTTCTCACCACACATGTGACATGATGGATGTCTTAACTAGCCTTACTGTGATCCTCGTTTCGTAATATGCATGTGTGTACACACACACTGTGTATAAAATCACTACCGTGTTGCACACCTTAAACCTGCACAGTGTTCTACATCAGTTATATCTCAGTAAAGCTGGGGGAAATGGGGTGCCTGGGTGGCTCAGGCAGTTAAGTGTCTGCCTTCGGCTCAGGTCATGATCTCAGGGTCCTGGGGTGGAGCCCAGCCTCTGGCTCCCTGCTCAGTGGGGAATCTGCTTCTCCCTCTTCCCCTGCCCCTCCCTCTGCTCATTCTCTCTCTCTCTCTCTCTCTCTCTCTCTCTCTCTCAAATAAAAAAATAAAAATCTTAAAAAAAAAAGTTGGGGGAAGAAAATAAGGTTGAACCTTGGTCTGATACTTCACAGTTATGCCAGGCTTTCATTCACATTGTCTCATTTAAAAGTGGAGAAGCACTTTATGGAGTACAATCCCCATTTTATAGATCATAAAACTGAGACTCAGAAGCTACGTGAGCTGTCCTAAGTCACATGAGGAGGGGATGGTAAAGCAGAGTCTAGCCTACAAGCCAGCCATGCTCTTTCTATGGGGCCAGGAAGACTGGCTAAGTTTCTCCTTGACTCTGTAAAACCCCTGACCCGACCCCTGGGGAGCCAGTAACCTTCACCCTGCCAGGCCACAGGGTGCTTTGTGGAAACATTTCTCTCCTTCTCTTTTGATACCTTTTTACTCTAATTTATTATGATTTATCTTTGATTCCATTCCTCCAAGCTTCTCATCCTGTTCTTGTAGCTTAATTTCACCTCTGTAAGAAAAGTTGTAGCACTTGGGATTTGCCTTCTCCATCCCTAGAGATCCCAATGCCCAGTTATTAGGGTCCTAAAAGGGGAAGTATAAATAGAGCTCGTCTTAAACATAAAAAAGTATGTCTCTCTCTGCTTAAACAAGCAAACAACAGCAAACCCTCAAGCCTCTTAGTAGCGATTTAAATTATTTTCACCAAGTTTCTTAACTGTGTCCAAACTAAATATAAGCTAGAGTCAATACGTAATCAAAACTTCTTAAATTTTATGGCTGTCAGGTTAGTGTCTGGCTTTGCTGCAACTAAATTGCCAATGCTAGGTTAAATGTGTGGGTCTGCATTTGTTTCTGCATTTGGCCTTAACTACCACTATCAGCAGATGGTCCCCGGGCACTGGATATATTGTGGGGAAATAGCATTATTCATAACCACAGGGCTCTTTTGCGCCTTCTGGGTCCTCAGACTCATACTTAACCAAAGCTCTGCCGGGAGCAAGCCTTGAAAGCAACTCTAACTGTGGCCTCTGAACCCTCTGCCTTTTCCACTTGAAGATAAAGTTCACGTCCTGCTGGCCTGTTCTTGCTGCAAGCTGTTAGATAAAAAGCAACATATCTGCACGCCTATGACTGTGGGCTTTTGAGTCTGGCAGGCTTTTCCTGCCATGGGCTCTGGGCAGGCCCAGGTCTCCCTCACCAGGGCCGATGCCTTCACAGACACAGATGCACTCAGGTCTTGGTCGTCAACCAGGTGATCCGAAGAGGCGCATATCATTTGAAGGCATCATCTTGGCAGAAATCCCAGTCCTGCATGGACCTGTGGAGACACAGCACTCCAGGGTACAAGCGGTCACATCTTGGGTTCAGGTCCCTGCCATGCTTTTTGATATCTCTGTCACCTGATCACAAGTCACCTAACCCCCTGCACATCAATGAGTTCATGTAAAAGACTGAAACAATAATGCCTGCTCTTCTAATCCTACAGGATTGCTGCAAGGCAGTGGTTCTCCAGGTGTGGTCCCCAGAACAGCAGAGGCAGCAGCAGCACCTGGGAAATTGTTTAAAATGCAAATCCTCAAGCTCTCCCAGCCCCAGACCTACAGAATCAGAAACTCTAGGTTGTGGGCAAGCAGTCTGTGTTTGAATGAGCCCAGCCTGGGGGGATTCCAATACCCTCTGACGTCAGAGAAGCACCTGCTACAAAGCAAGGAGGTCATGAACGTGAATGGCGTCTGCCAACTGCGGTGCCAACATCCTCACTTTGAGAACCACGGCTCTACAGAAATGTTGGTCGCTACTGTGTCACCCAGGCTCTTATGAAAACACAGATACCCCTGAGGTGACACCTTATGCTTTAACGGGTGTCAGGGACTTGCAACAGGTGTAGCAGGCAGTGAAGAATAAACACGCTCCAAAAGAAAAAGAAGGTTGAGAGTCTCTGTGCGGTGGGTAAGGGGGCTTGGAGCTCTACAGACTCGGGTCAGGTTCTGGCTCTGCTGCTCACCAGCTACGTGACCTCAGGCAAGTTACTTAAAGGACACCATCATCACGATAATGACCTCCATAGGGTTACTGGATGAAGTGACACAGTGCACGCAAAGCTCTCAGAACAATGCGTGGTTCACGCAGGCATTCAATAAGCGATACCCATCATTAGTAGGCATCCGGGCGACCTGAGGCTACCACCCAGGGCCAGGCCTCTCTCCCATGTTGCTCACCACCCCCTCCATACCAGCCCACCTATTATTGCTCTTACTATCATCATCACCACCAACACCCTTCTGCCCACCCCCACCCCCCCCCACCCCCGTCTCAGGCTTCAGACTGCACCCTAAGGTGTCCTGGAAAGCCCAACCTCCAAGCTAGGACAGGCAGGGGCTATTTGGCATGGCTCTCTCAAAGGGCAGCCTGGTCTCCAGAGGTGACACTGACTGGTATGTGCCACGGTTCGAAGCCAGAAAGATGGCAGGCTACCAGAGGAACAAAGTCCTTCCTCTATGTCTGTGCCCTTTTCTGGTCTGGAGGTGTGGCAGGTACGGCCTGAGGTGGGCAAAGCGGGCAGCCTTTGTCCATTGTTAACCACCGGTGGATCCGGCCAGCCCAGATTTTATCTCTTGGGTGGCTCCAGACACCTGTCTGCCCAGGTTCAGGCCTCAGAGATGGGTCATGTGGGCTTGTCTTGTCTTCCCTGGGATGACTCAGGGCCAGGAGGCCAACAGTCGCCCTCAGGTCCCCTCCCAGTAATGAGAGGTCAGATTCCTTCAGATTTAGTAAGGGCACTCCTTGAGGCTGTCTTTTGTCACTCACCCACAGTGGGGACTCTTTAATGAGCAGTGAGCCACGCCCTTCCCCCAGAATGGGGGGCAGGTGGCCATTCCAGGCACGTGAGCAGGGCTGATTTCACAATGGCCAGCCCAAAGGTGAGGGACCGAGGGCAGGCCTGGCCTGAGAGGGACCCGCCTCCTGGGCCTGCTTGGCCAGCCCTCCCCAGCCTCCCTGGCCAGGCTGGAACTCCTCCACACCCCACCTGCCCAAACAGCTCCAGGGGGATGCTGCTGCCGGCGTGGGAGGCAGAAGAATGGTGGAAGAGCTGGGGTACTGAGTGCTCAGTGATACTTGCCTGGAAACCAAAGCTGCTGCTGGCGAGGCCTTGCCCCACACCCGGGCTCTAGCCATCACCCCACTTAGAGCCCCGGAGAGGCCTTATCTTCATGCAGGGCCCTATCGTTTACATGTTCACACACTGTCTCACCTTGATCCAGACCCTCCCGACAGCAGGAAAGTAGAATGAACCCTCTCTGCAGCTCAGGGCTATTGAGGGACACACTGGGTCACATGCTGGTAAGGAAAAGAATTTGGATTCCAACCCATCAGGCCTGACTCCCAAACCTATCCATTGTCTTCTGCTACACCATTGGTTTTTAAACTTCTTTAAAAAAGATTTTTTCTTCTAGCATCTAAAAAGAACGCCTCTCCATATTATCTTTGTAACTTCCTGTGAATCTAGAATAATTTTAAAATAAGAAGTGAAGGGCACCTGAGCATCTGCCTTTGGCTCAGTCATGATCTCGGGGTCCTGGGATAGATTCCCACATGGGGCTCCCCTCAGGGAGCTTGCTTCTCCCTCTGCCTGTGTCTCTGCCTCTTTCTCTGTGTCTCTCAGGAATAAATAAGTAAAATCTTTTTTAAAAGGTGAAAAAATATCTATGCAGGGCTTGATATATAAAATACATCAGTGAGATACTATGATAAGTCAGAAGAGGGGCTCCCCTTTAGGGGGCAGCGTTGAAAAGGAGCATGGGGGCTCCTGGGGCCTGGAGATGTTCTGTTTCTGGAGCTGTTCTGGTTCTGCAGGTGCGTGCAGTTTGTAAAACCCCACTGAGCTGGAGCTTTATGATCAGTGTGTTTTTCTCAATAAATGTTAAACTTGAAAAATTAAAAATCAAAGTGGAGGTGCTCTGGTTGAGAAGGAAGGGGGGCTGGGATCTGCTCAGCTCTCCTACCGTCTCCCCTCCCGTAACCTCCTGAGGCCCCCAGGGTTCTGCAGAACCCAGTTTGGAATCTGAGTCCTGGTTCTTCCTACTATAATGTGAATGACTGGGTCAAAGGCCCTCAGCTCCCCGGGGCCTGCGCTGGCTGTTCTATTGCCATTTCCCGTCACCTAGTTACATACTGTGGCCTTCAAGTTAAAAACTACCATTCAGACAAGTGCGATGAAGAGCTTCATCCTGGATGTGGATGATGCCACAAAAGGATGCTGAGTGAGAAAGGAAACAGCAGGCTCTGGGTATCCCACAGAAAAAGCTGTGGGGCCCCTTGTGTGGGGCAGCCTTATATAGAAAGCATCAGCTTAGAGTGAAGGATACCCAAAGAAAACCCAGTTTTTATTTTTTTTAAGATTTTATTTATTCATGAGAGACACAGAGAGAGGCAAAGACACAGGCAGAGGGAGAAGCAGGGAGCCCGATGTGGGACTCGATCCCAGGACCCTGGGATCATGCATGACCTGAGCCGAAGGCAGACGCTCAACCACTGAGCCACCCAGGTGGCCCGAAAACTGGATTTTTAAAAGAGGCTTTATTTGACAAAAGAAATCGGTTCAGACTTTCTCTAATTACAGGAGCTGGGAATAATAGCCATTCAACATTTTCTGTAAGTAAAAGGCAACCGACAACATAAAACTAGCAAATCTCACTCATGTTCAAAAAGTTGGCCACATACTTCATTTCCACTTGATTTGGCTTCGATGAAGATTTCTGGGGGGATCGTGCACTTCTGATCAGCATGCCTCAGCCGGGTTGTTTGTTCCCTCCCACTTGGAGGACATGGTTAACATTCTTTCGTGCAAGACCCTAAGTTAGTTGCCATTGTTCCCTGCCCACCACTGTACCTGGAATCTGCGGCAGCTGCCAACACACAGCTAAGGGCAGAAGTTAGCCCAGTGTGAGGTTAATTGGACCAAAATGAAGCCATTACAGTTTAACAGACCCTCTCAGAAGCCTATGGGAGGATTGCTTACGTGGGCTCCCCCAAGACTTCCAAAAGTTTGGAGGTGAACTTGCTCTCGCTATTTACAGTAGTAGGGTCTGCTGTGTTTGTGTCAAATGGCCAGTCTCTGGGGTTGCTGTGAGACAAAGGGAAATCCTTTATGAGCTCCTGTTTCTAGAAGAGGCTATTCTCTGAGGTGTGAGGAAATGATAAAAACAGTACATCAGACCAGTGACCCAACCTCGGAGGGGAGGGGGTGGGTGAAGAATAATGCATGCAGGTGTCAGGGTCTTCTTCTTGGTTTCATGGCTTTTCTGTGAGGTCCTCTCAGTTCAATAACACTGCACCGAACCTCAAGAACACAGAGTTTTGTTTTACTGAATTTTCAGGATAAGTGGAAAATTCTTGGTGGATATTGCATTTGTCATGGGAGAGCCAGGTACTCTGTGATTTCTGCCCAGAACACTCTCTACCTTGGGACTCCTCCTCTGCAGAGCATGGCAGGGAAATCCCAGTTGGTCAAAGTATATAAGCAGCCAATTGCAGCACCTAACACTTAGTATCCAACCCCACTTAGACTATCCATCAAAGCGTTCATCTAGCAGAGTAAGGTAGGAGTGTGGTCCCTCTATGTTTTCAGGACATTTGGTTTGTTGGGTGCAATTGTGGGAGTTTATTTTAATGGTGACATATTAGAATTCTTCCAGAAAAGAGACCAGTGTGGTAAAGTATCTGGGAGCTGAGTCAGTTGAAGAGAAGGGGGAGAGGAGAGGAAAGGAGAGGAGAAGAGAGGAGAGGAGAGAAAAGAAGAGAAAAGAAGAGAAAAGAAGAGAAAAGAAGAGAAAAGAGAAGACTTATCTGGTCATGGGGTAGTTCCTGGGGAAAGAGCTAGGACTCTTCTGGGTAATGGCCATCTGAGTGATTCTAATGAGGGCTTGTCCAGGACAAACTCCCAGATAGGGTTTCCCATGACCCAGTCACTGATCTGAACACTGGACATGCTATGAACTCATTTAATGCTCCGACAGCCTTATGTTGTTATCACCCTCATTTTACAGTTGTGGAAACAAACACAGAGAACTAAGTGACTTGCCCAGTGTCACACAGCTATAAATGACTGAGCTGGAATTTGCACCCAGCTTTCTTACTAGCTCAGGATTTTTCAACCTTGGTACTACAAACATTTGGGGCTGAGTGATTCTTTGTTGTGGGGGGATGTCCTGTGCATTGTAGGATGTTTAGTGGCCTTCCTGGCCTCTATCCACCGGGTGCCGGTAGCACCCGATGTCATAGCAATGGAATGTCTCTAGAAATTCACAAATATTTCTTGGAGGGCGAAGTTGCCCTCAGTTGAAAACTAGTGTTGGGTTGGAACAGCCGACCTCGTGCAGGATGGGATCTATGCTGCTGCCTTCCTCTTCCATTCAGTTATGGGGGCTGTGACTAGGGAGGCTTTATCATGCTCCTCCTAACTGTTCAGAAGAGCTCCACCACTGCCTAGGGACATCCTAGCCCTAGAGGTGGTTTGATTTTTAACATGTCCAATATCTTCTAATTTTACTACTATCTGCCTCAGTGTCCCAAAAATCGAAGGCCAGAAAGCAATTGCAACTCATTGGGGCAAAAGCTGAGGGAAGGTGTAAACCAAAACCCATACACGTTTTTACAGAGTGCAGGTGGAGGCTCTCAGAGATAAGCTCAGACAGGCAATGCTCACAGGGACACACAGGGACATGGGTAGCCTGAGTGGGAGGGGTGAGTGTGAGGGCAAAGGGTAGGAGGCCTGCTGTTTCCACCCTCCTGAGAGATAGCTTAGTGTCCCAGGCTACTGTGACAGGGTCAAGGACAGGATTGAGGAACACACTATCCAACTCAGGCCCTGGCCCTCTCTCTCCTGGGCCATCAGCCTCCTCTGCCTTCACTCTCTCTCCTTGAGATCCCAGAGCAATCTATTAAAACCCTACACCCGACTCTGTCCCTAAATCCTTCATTGCTGCCCTTCTCTCAGAGAGCCAAAGCCCAAATTGTCCAAGGCCAGACTCATCCAGCCCTCTTGGCTCCCCGAATCCCACTACGCTCTCTCCTTCTTGCTGTTCTGGAATTCCATGTTTTTTTTCTTCTATGTCTCCATGTCAAATCAAGCTTTTGAATGGAATGTTGGTGAGTATAT
This sequence comes from Canis lupus baileyi, assembly GCF_048164855.1. NCBI lineage: Eukaryota > Metazoa > Chordata > Mammalia > Carnivora > Canidae > Canis > Canis lupus. The sequence continues at coordinate 6,786,577 of NC_132844.1, forward strand.
CAATCTCACCTTTCTCGTTCAAGCTCCAGGTGGCTGAGTCATCTCCTCCATGATCTAACAGGTAGAGTAAGGGCTCCAACTTTGTTCTTTTTAAAGTTAGCTTTGGCTTTAAAGTACATGTCCACATATATTTCCAAATAAGCTTATCAATCTTCACAAAAGATCTTCCTAAGTTGGGTTTTTTTTTCCCTAAGATTCCTAAGATTTTTGACTGAAAATATGTTGAATCTGTAGATCAGTTCAAGAAAAATACTGAATCTTCCAGTCAATGAACATAGCAGAGTTTCCCATTTAATTATATCTTCTTTAATATCTCCCAGCAGCGATTTGTAGTTCTCAGCCTGGAAGACTTGGACACTTTTATTAGATTCATTTCTTTTTTTTTTTTTAAGATTTTATTTATTTACTCATGAGAGAGAGAGAGAGAGAGGCAGAGACACAGGCAGAGGGAGAAGCAGGCTCCTTGCAGGGAGCCCGACGTGGGACTCGATCCCTGGTCTCCAGGATCAGGCCCTGGGCTGAAGGCGGCGCTAAACCACTGAGCCACCCAGGCTGCCCCTATTAGATTCATTTCTAACTACTTTATGTTTTGTGGTACTAGGGTAAATGGAATTGCTTTTTAAAACTTTCATTTTCAAGTTTTTTGCTGCCAGTATTTAAGAATACAATTGCTTTTCCTATAATATCTTTGTATCCTACAACCTTATTAAATTCACTTATTAGTTCCACTAGCTATATTGTAGATTCCTTGGGATTTTACATATAAACAATCATATCATTTGCAAAAAGATACAATTTTATACATTTCTTCTTGGTTGTTATGCCTTTTATTTATTTTTCTTGCCTGATTGCAATGGTTAGAGCTGCCAGTACAGTATTAAATAAAAGTAAAAGCGGGTATCCTCACCTTGCTTTTGATCCTAGGGAGAAAGGATTTAGTCTTTCACCATGAAGTATGATATTAGCTGTTGGTTTTCTGTAACTGCTTTTTATCAACTTGAAGAAGTTTCTAGTTGCTTAAAGTTTTTGTCATAAAATGGGTGCCAAATCTTATTAAGTGCTTTTTCTGCATTGATTGAAATGGTGAAATGGTTTTCCACCTTTACTAAGGGTCTGAGTCCATTCAGACTGCTATAACAGAATATCAGATTGGCTTATAAACAATAGAAATTCATTTCTCGAAGTTCTGGAGCCTGGGAAATTCAAGATCAAGGTGACAGTAGATTCGATGTCTACTGAGGGCTCACTTCCTGGTTCATAGATGACTGTCTTTTTGTTTTGTCCTCATGGCAGAAAGGACGAGGGAGTTCTCTGGGGCCTCTTTTAGAGGGATACTAATCGCATTCATGAAGGCTCTACCTTCACAACCTCATCACCTCCCAGAGGCCCCATCTCCTGATATCACCACATTGGGGATTAGGTTTCAACATTTGAATTTGGGGGGTTCACATACAGTCTGCAGTACTAAGACAGCTAAAATTTTACGGAAGTAAGAAAAATGTATGGCATGTGAGATCCTGCCATCATGGAAAGCTCCAGACTTCTTGGGGAAGAGGTATGAAGATAATAGAAAGATTAAAAGGATCATAGCTTTTCAGTCAGCAGACCCGGCCTTTGAGACCCAGTTCTACATGCGACTATAAGCAAGTTGACTGAATCACTTTGAGCCTCAGTCTTCTCAGGTGGAGGAAATAATCCATATGTGGGAAAGTTGTGGTAAGGATTAAAGCACACCACGTAGTATCTAGCCCATTTAAACAGTAGACACTGGGGGCACCCAGTTAATCATGTGACTCTTGATTTCAGCTCAGGGTCAGGGGATCGATCCCCACCTTGGCCAGGGGGGCAGGGGGGCTGGAGTGAGGGGGTAGAGGGAGTGGTGGTCCGTGCTCAGCAGGGAGTCTGCTGGAAATGCTCCCTCTCCCTCTGCCCCTTCCCCCTTCCACTCACATGTTTGTGCTCGCTCTCTCTCTCTCTCAAATAAATAAATAATTCTTTAAAATAATTGTTAAATAAATTAACAATAGACACTGTTGCTCGCATATGCTACTAGATGTGAAACTCTGAGGCATTGATCCTTGAGAGTGAAGATCAAGGGTGCACAGCCCTAATGACAAACACCCCAAAGCACCTTCAGCTCAGGGCGGAGAAAAATACATACAGGAATATTTGGATAAAGGCTTCACTATTTCTTTCCTGTGTGCCTTGATGGTCCTGAGTAGCAGGCCAATTCGATAAAAAGCCATTGGCATCAAGAAGTGACGTTGTTTTCGATTAAACAAAATGCTCAGATGCTGGAGTATCTGAATCCAAAAGGTGCCAAACCCATGTTTTGCAAGAAGGCCGTCTTTTTAAATCATAGATTAATGAAAATTCCCGATGACCAAATATAGAGAACACTCCCACTTTGGATTTCCAATTCAATTCAAACTCTATCTTTAAAATTATCACAGCAATTAGTGTCATCCAATCCTTGCAATAGCCTACGCTGGGAGGAGGGTAATTTAGCACATTGCAAAGCGTTACATCAAATCAGGGATATTAACAGTGTGACATGAAAAAAGGGTCCTTTTCCTTAAATGGTCAAATAAATGTGCAAACGCGGAGTTAACCGTAGTAAAACATTCTTTTTAAATCACAGGACTTAAAAAAAAAAAATAAATAAATCACAGGACTTGAAGACACTAATGTGCAATACCAACTTCCAAGAGGAATATATAGGCTGCAGAGTTTCCCCAAACATCACATTTGATTTCAGAACTCTTTTGCAATCACCGTCTCTTTGGTTCCAAAAGCACAAACTTTAGGAAAGCCTCATGCAATTTTACATACGTCTTAGTAACATTATACTTCAGAAGTTTCAACCTCCAAATCAAACATTTTTAGAAAAATTCATGCACGTTCACTCCTTGAAGCTTCCCACACAACTCAACCCTTAGGAGGCTGTTAATAAGTAGGATTATATTGTCGTCAAGTATTACCACCCCTACTTTACAAGTGAGAAGACACTCAACAAAGAACGCTAACCACGTGATGTATTTCATCTAAGTGAATCGGCTTGGCATCCGGGTCAGGTAGGCATCACTATCGCCAGGTGATGGCAGTGGAAGGAAATTACGTGACTTGTCCAGGGTCACACAGCTAGTGGCAGACAGTATGAAAAGGAGTTATCGTTGCCTCCATCCATCCACCCAAGGTGAGTGGGCCACTGGGGCAGAAACGGACACAGACGCAGATGCAGGTGCTGCTGACTCACCCCCACCCAACATCCCTCCAGGTGGGACTTTGGGGAGAAGAGAGAATGAAGGTGTAGGTGTTCAAGAGCTTTGAGCTACTGGAACAAGAGGACTTTGTTTCCTGCAGATCCCAGATAGTAGCAAGGAAACCATCACTCAGATCTGCAATTTTCAGATTTGTAAAGCTTTTGTTTGTTTATTTATAAAAGATTTTATTTATTTATTCATGAGAGAGAGAGAGAGAGGCAGAGACATAGGCAGAGGGAGAAGCAGGTTCCCTGCAGGGAGCCTGATGTGGGACTCGATCCCAGGACCCCGGGATGACACCCTGAGCCAAAGGCCTACGCTCAACCTCTGAGCCCCCCAGGTGCCCCTGATAAAGCTTTTAATGCAGCCCTCGTTGACCTGACTGCCTAGACTACCTGCCTGGGACACGGAGGAAGGAGGTACGCAGAAGGCCATCACCACCCCAGCCCTGCCCGGTTTTCAGCTGAGTAAGGAGAGGAGAGAGAAGAAAGCCCGGGCCTTGAAAATTCAGGAAATTGTGGGTGCAGGAGAGTGAAGAAAATGTACAACTTGATATTTAAAGTGAAAAGTTGTTCACACGGCAGTTACTCGATTGTATTAATTGGCAAGTAATTGCCAGGGTGCGAGGAGGAAAAGGCCTCGTCAGGGGGAGCTGAGTGTAATTTAGTAATCCCACCGAGACACGAAGCAGACACGGCCCTCGGATGTTTGGAAATGTGACTTTAAATGTAATTTGTGGGTGGAGGGGGGACTCGTATTTGCCTTTATTTTGAAGACACCGAGTGAACGTGTCCACACGATTCCAGGTTTAGACGGGAACATTTTAATACTGGGCGGGGGAGGAGAGGGAGGGCAGTGAGGTGTTAGCTTCCCAAACACACGATGCAGTTTCTTTCTAAGCTGCAAGCACAGTTTGATAAGTCATCCAGCAGTTTTCTTGGGTCCAGATACCAGAGCCACCCAGAGTAAGGGGACAAAGCTGAGATGAAGATAGAAAATTAATCAGAGCTTATAGAAATGGACCTACAAGGTGAACGGCACCAAACCCCCAGGTTGGTGTTTCTATCTTCTGTAGGGTCATGGATCCACATGGGAATCTGATGATCATTGATAGAAATGCACAGAACTTTGTGTAAACCTAAGGCACTCACGGTCTGTGGCCTCACCGTGGACCTCTTGGGCATGTAGATACTAGATGAAGAGGCCCTAATCTTGGCAGAAAGCAAACTTAACTGGCAAGTGGCATTATGACTTTCTCCTTTAGTTTTGAGATAATTAGCTGAGACAACTTTTAGAGCAATCTCTGGGACCACTCCAAGAAATCATTTCACTTAATCATCTGAGGTAGTCTATTAAATATTGGCTGTTCTGAAAAATTGGCCTGCAATCTGCCAATTCTGGTGACTTATTAGAAATGATAAAAGACAATCATCTGTAGGGCAGATTTAGATTCCATTAACCCCTGCCTGGATGTGGTGCAAATATTGACCAGCGTGCCCTGGTTTAACTGAGATGGGGTTTGGGATGGGATCTTCAAACACCACCAACTATTGATTGCTGGGGAATTGATTTTGTCCTTGGCAAAGCACACAGCAAAATAGGATGTGAATTCCTTATACTTAATTTGAAAAGAGTCTTCTTCTCCCATACAGGAGGTCATCAGCAAACACTTGGGGGTGGGGAGAGCTCAGGTTCCAGGGGGAAATGTTCAGGGTTCTCCTCCTTAAAGCGGAGCTGATTCTCCCTCCACTTCCAGGCCGTGGACCTCACCCAGATTCCCCACCATGGCCGGGTTGGAAACCTGAAACTGATAAGCTTTACCAATCCACTCAGAGGGCCTGGCTACCTTTTGGGTTGGTGTAAGGAGTGATGGAGAGAAAGAAAACATTGACCAGCAACAGAGTCTCTTTCCCCATACCTGGGTAAGGAAGGCATTTCCTATATCCTTCCGATGCTTCTAGGTCACTCCAGAACAATGCCCTCCAAGATGTGGGTGGGTCATCCTACCTGGAGCAGGTTCCTCCACCAAGAGGCGGGCTGGGAGGACTCCCGGTCTGGTGTGCAACCGTAGATGCGGAGGGTCAACGAGCTGGGGCCGGGCTAGTCTGGGACTCTGGGAGTCACCATAACCGCCCCTCACCACGTCTTCCCTCCTACGATGGAATCTGAACGGCGCATACAGGCAGGCGTCTTGGCACGCTTCTGAAGGCAAGGGTTTGTGAGCTTGTTTTTAGGGCAGAGTGACTGGAGCCCTGCCACTCAGTGGCACACCTTCAATTATTCCTAAGGAAACTCAGGATAAATCAGATGGCACCTCACGCTGCCGTCCAGATCCTGGCCCACATAAGCATGGCAGGCGATTTGTAAAGAAGAATTAAATAAGAAAATTCTTGAAAATGAAGGAAATTATGCCATGAATCTAACTTCCCACTTCCTCCTCCCTCTCTCACCCCCTCCCATGAATCAGGAAAAGGCCCAAGTCGTTTGCCTTGGGAACAAATCACCCCAATCCAGCTTGTGATGCATGAGCATCGGCTGGGAGCCATTGGTTTAAGGTTTTAAAAGAGAAGTGAAGGAAGAAAACAGAGAGAGAGAGAGAGAGAGAAAGAGAGAGGAAGGGGAGGAGAGAGAATTATCTGCATTGGTATTACACGGATTAAATCTAAAATTGCCTCATTTATAGCAGGCATTTCCTTTCAGCCAAGCTTCTCAGGTCTCAAAAAACCACAGTGTTTCACCCAGCTTGCCATTCAGCTTAACAATTTAAATCTGTTTTCAGCAGTCTGAATGGAAGTCTGGGGTGGACTCTGTGAGATTTCTCTCTGTGCAGATTTTCTGGAAATACTTAAGATGAGAATTTTTTTTAAGCTCTATAAAGTTATTTACGCCTTCCTAGCAATGAGGAGGTGGCTGCTGGGTAATTGGGGTGGTCAGAAGCCACCCCCACCCCAAAACTCTCCTTCCACTGGCTTCCCACACTGCCTCGAATGTTTCCCAACACGTTGCCCAAGCAAACACTAAGGCATATTGGAAAGAGAATAGGCTTGGAGGAGAAGCAAACTTAGATTCACATCCTGGCTGGTCCACCACTTATCAGCTGGGAAATCTTAGAAACGTCTATCTGTAGCCTCTTAGACACTCAGTTTTCAGGGCACCTGGGTGGCTCAGTGGTTGAGCGTCTGCCTTTGGCTCAGGGCATGATCCCGGGTCTCAGTTTTCTCTCTACATATGTAAATACTCTCTGCATTAGTGTGGGTCTGAATAGTAAAACTGATGATATATGAAATCAGGAAAACATAAACCACCTTCCGAGGATATAAAACAGGAGGAATTTAATGCAAGGAATTGATTTCAAGGTGATAGAAAAGGTGAAGAGGTCAACGGTGGGGGCAGCAGGGGGCTGGTGATGAAGCCCAGAGATCAACTACAGCTGGATGCCACCAACCCCTGAGGCTGGAGTGACACAGGCCGTAGGCAGGCTCTCCAAGGGCAAGCTTGAAGGTCACCCGAAGGAAAAGTGGGGCCACGGCGGGAGCCAGGGTCATAAGAGAAGCACATGTGCTGCCAGGGACGGCACCCAAGGCGGAGGAGCAGGAAGAGGAGGAGGAGGAGGAGGAGGAGAAGCAGTATGCCTCCTCCTACCCCCAGCCACCCTCCCTTCTCTTGCTGAAGCCCCTGGCCACTGACTGGCACCCCGGGAGTGCCGCCTGCAGGGCCTGCTCCCTGCCTACAGAGCAAAGCTGGCCTCCCAGGAATGTGCCTGAAGACAAGCAGGCCCCGGGGCCGGCGCCAGGGACCCAGAGTCCTGACATCCTCGGGCCTCGCCCCTCAGAAGCCCTCGGGGCTCAGGGCCGCGTCCCCCTGGCTGCAGGCCCCAGGCATCATCCCTCTCTCTCAAGCTGTCACCACCGTCTATCTTTCTCTGAACTGACCCCAGGATAGATAGAGTCCCCGTCCTCCTCTAGGCAATGCTCCCGGCAGGCAAGCATATGCCCCCCACCCCCACCCTAACTCAAGGTGTTGTCAAGGCAAGCACACCGGCTTTGGCCAGTTCCCAGGCACAGTGCTGCCCTCGGGCTCAGGCTGGGGAGCCCCTGCTCTGGCCTCATTTTCAAAGGCCAGGATTCTTTTTTTTTTTTTTTTTAAGATTTTATTTATTTATTCATGAGAGACCCAGAGAGAGAGGCAGAGACACAGGCAGAGGGAGAAGCAGGCCCCATGCAGGGAGCCCAACGTGGGACTCGATCCCGGGATCCCGGGGTCACGCCCTGGGCCCAAGGCAGTTGTCCCAAAGGCCAGGATTCTCTGGAGCCAAGGGACACTGGCAGCTCCGGTCCCCTCCCTTGTTCTGGGTGTTTAAGACATCAGATTGCCCCCCACAGCCGGGAGCACAGTTCCAGGGCCTGACTGCTCTTCCCTCCTGCTCTGTCCTCCTGGGGACGGAGCAAACCTACGGTGCCAGCAGCCCGAGAGCCGAGGCCGCCGGTCATGGGGGACGCGGAGGGACGGTTACGGTGACACGGGCCACACCCCTCACGCCTGGCCTGGCCACACACCTGCCTGCGAAGTCCCTCCAGGTGAGGGACGCCCCCCGGCCGTGCCAGGAGGGGGACGGGCTGCCTGCCCGGGGCTGCGCCAGCTCTCCACCTGCCACGATGTCTGCTCTAGAATTTGCAGGCGCTCCCCCTCTGACCCCGGCCTTCCGAGCTGTCTGAAGGTGTGGCCCCCGAGCCCCAGGACAGAACTTACTCCCCTTAGAGGTTGTCGGCTTCATGTGGGACTCTGTGTATTGGGGGCTGCGCGTGTCCTCTGGCCGCCGTCCCCACACTTGCTAAGCGTGGGCCTGGGCCTGCCGTAGGCTGGCTGCCTGCCCGGAGGGGAGCTCAGGGTGTGAGGGTGTGGGGCTCAGGTGAAGAAGGGAGGAGAGGGCTCCGACCCACACGTGCCCACAGGCCAGGGGTGCACAGCGGGCTATCCGCCCTCACCGGGTGCCAGGCCGGGCCTTGTGCCCCTGGCACCTGCGGCGCTCCTGAGCAGACTCCTCCCGGCTCTGCAGGGCAGCACGCCCTCGGGGATTCCTAAGCCAACACTCACGGAGTATGGCACATGTTGTCCTAAACACATTCCACGTATTGTCACATAGTCCTCCTGTGAGGCAGATAATAGCATTAGCTCCATTTCGCAGATAAAGAGACAGACAGGGAGGCTGAGCAATTTGCCCAGGGCACAACCAGGATGCGGGTCCATGGGTCTGAGTCTCAAGCTGGACTCTTAACCACACCCTACACTGCCTCCCACTCCATGAAAGCGTGTGTGTGTGTGTGTGTGTGTGTGTGTGTGTGTGTGTGCACACGAGCCCAGAGCTTCACTGAGTGCTTACAGAAGTCTCTCGCCCTCCCCCCTAGACATTCTCCCAAACATTGAAGGATAGCTGCTGTGTCCTTGGCCCAGCTTTCTCTTCCCTGGCTGGACATCCCCATCTGTTTGCCTTCCTTCCCATGATAGAACATCTAAACCCTTTACCACCCAGCTTGGGGGTCCCTCCATCCTGTCCCATCGCCTCTTTTGAAGTGTGGGACCCAGAACTGAAATCTGTACTCAAGTTGACCGATCTTCCCTGTGTGAGCAGAATTTAGGAAATCATTTCTTCCCGTCATTCTTGTACAAACGTAGCAAGAGGCGGGATTAGCCCTTGGCAAGACCCCGTGCACAAGCGTTCACTCTGACTGAGACAGCCCTCGTCCTCGAGGAGTATATAGTCCAGTGCAAGCGACAGACAGGGGAATTGGTCATCTGAACAAAATGTGAGTCACCAGGGGGCCCAGACGAGCAAGCCTTCTGCGGCAGGGGTGGTTGGGAGATGGGCGTTAAAGAGTAAATGGGAATCCATCAGGTGAGCTAGAGGAGGTGGGAACAATGGGCGCAGAGGCGGGGAGGTGTGCAAGGACATGGCACATTCCAGAACCTGTTGAATGGCTTGGTAGTCAGACCACATCTCAGATCCTTTGGAGGGATCTGACCTCCTGAAGGTCGAGGGGAGCCATAAGCCTTTTACTGTGGCTTGATTTCTATTAATTCATGGAGCTTTTTAAAAGTCCTTTCACCCTGCATCATTGATTTGTTAAACTAAAGCCCAGAACTTTCCATCTATTCCAATTCGGTTTCATCTTATTAGATCCCACCCATTGTTTCAGTCAGTCTGGATCCCATTTCTGCACATCCAAACTCTTCGTCCTCTTTGCCAATGCTGCATCATCCGCCCTTTCTGATATTGATAACAGTATCCAAAGCAACAGGCTTGGGCAGAGACTTGTTGCCCACCCCACTACGGACTTGCTCTGAGTTACCGTGAGTCAGCATCCCTCAGGCTAGGAGCTCTTCTAAATAAAAGGCACATGGAGCTCACAATTTTCCACTTTTGTCTACAAGGAGGTCAAGAGAGAGATCGTCAGCTGGTACCTCTGAGTTCTGGATATACCATCATCAACATCTCCCTGGCCTACCCGCCCAACGACCCCATTAGAGCAGAAAATGAATGAGACCAGTGTGACTTGTTTCCCTGCAGCTCCTATCTCTAGGGTGCGTAACCATCTGCTTAATTAATAGCGTGGACCACAGTTGTGGTGGGTTCTTTGGTGCTCCCCCTCACACCTGCAGGTATGCAGTTTGCAGAATCCGAGTCCTTTCCCTTTTGAGAACGAGGACTTTTGCCCACCCCAATCTTTGGGTCACTCTCACATTTGCTGCGGTCTATGAATGATCAACAACCGCCACAGAGCGAGCTGGGCTCCTATTCTCCCGTGGGCATGGCCGGGGCTGAGGAGCGCTAGGCGGGCACCTGGACTCTCCTCCAAGCCTGTCATGGGCATCTTTGCCCCAACCTTCGGCTCCAATTCCAGCTCAGTAGGGTTACTGTTCCCTTTCCAGACTGACGATCATTCTTGAGAGAGAAAAGAGCAATAGGAGTTTGGCATTTTGTCATACTCTCTCTCATGCTCTGCTTTGCAGGTGGAAGAGTTTGAATTTGATCTGGTAAGTAATCGCTGAAGATTTTTGAAAACAGGAGTGATGTGATCCTATTTTAAGGGGAGCGTTTTCAGGTTTGGGGCTCTTTTGCATCAGAAGTACATTGCTCTCGGCATCAACATTTAACACAGCAATTGCCTGTAAGCGCAGCAGGCAGAGCAAAACGTACTAGCCAAGCACAGTTGTAGAAGATCATTTTATCTTCAGTGTGAGGCAGGAAGGGGAAGCAGCGAGTAGAATTTGCAGCCTGACAGCCCTGGGTTTAAAGTACCAACTCCATCATTTCAAAGCTGGAGGCCTTAAGCAAGCACCTCTGCGCCTCAGTTTTCTCCTCTGTGTAATGGGAACAGTAATTATACCCGCCAACTGGAGTCAAATGTAAACTTCCTTGCTCCATAGACAAAGTGCTCAAGAAGCGGTCCTTTATCCAAATCCGTCATCTCTAGGTGCTATGATTACACAGTGGTCACCTTGCAGGACCCCAAAGCTCCCCCAAACCAGGGCGCATCCTCCCGAAGTAGCCTGAGGACAGTGGGGTTGTGAGCTCTGTGCAAGGCGATGCCTCCCAGACACACAGGTGGCGTCTGCTTGCTGCACGGCTCTGAGCTGCCTGCCGAGGCCCCAACCCCGAGTGACCTGCAAGGGAGGCCGGCACCAAATTCCTAGAGTCCTGAGTGCGCATCCCACCCTAATTAGCTCCACTTCCCTGTGTGTTTTTGTCAGGAGTTGCAGGGTTAATAGCTGGAAGAACCGGTTTTAAAATACACCCCCGGGAGCTGGTCTGGGTGATTCTTCAGAGGAAACTGGAGCCTGGGTGGGAGGTGCCAAGGCCCAGAAATGGCAGGTGTCCCTCGGTCCCGCCTGAGGTGCTGGCAGCTTCCTACACGTGTGGCCCATCCCCTCCCACGCACGGGGGCCGCCCCACCCATGGGAGGCACAGTTGGGGAAGCACTGGCCACCTCTCTGTCCCGCTCTCATCCCACCCTACCCTTCGGCTGGCCTCCCAAGGCTGAGCAAAGAGGCTTTGGATCCTGCACGGTGCCACTCTGCCCTCTGACCTGGGGGGTAGCCACATCTGCTTTCCTTTTTTTTTTTTTTTAAGATTTTATTTATTTATTCATGACAGACACACAGAGAGAAAGAGGGGCAGAGATACAGGCAGAGGGAGAAGCAGGCCCCATGCAGGAAGCCTGATGTGGGACTCGATCCTGGGTCTCCAGCATCACGCCCTGGGCTGAAGGCAGGCGCTAAACCACTGAGCCACCCAGGGATCCCCACATCTTCTTTCCACATGTCCCCCCAGAGGCCCAGTTCTGCAGACGCAACACAAATTCTCCCATCCATGCTTTGACCCTGCCAAGAATCCCTGACCTTCCTTAGCATTAATGTAGCACATCAAGCAAGAGTTTGAGGGTTTTCGTAGGATAAGTGTTTAGTCCTCACTCTATGCTTATGATGCGGGTATTACTGCCTGCATCTTACAGATGAAGAAACTGAGGCCCTTGAGAGCTCAGGGACCTTGCTGAAGGCCGCATTGCCAAGTAAATGGTAGAGGTAGGATTTGAACTCATGACAGCTTGCTCGGCATGATATTCTATTTCCTCTCTTGTGATAGAAAGTTGGGGACTTGGAGACCTGGCAGGGACAACCACCAGGCCGTGGGCCCCAATTCACTTTGCCTGGGGCCTAGTCCAAGTACATATTGCCCCAGACTCTCTAGAGACCAGGCTAATTTCAACTTCTAGGACCTCTGAAGCAGGATGGAAGCAGAGCAGAACCTAGTCCCCGCCTGCCCCGAGGACCCTGCACACACACACACACACACCCCTCTCTCCTCCTTTTGGGTCCAGGAAGAGATCACAGCCCTTGGCCACTGGAGCCTTAACTCTTTTTTTAAATTGTGGTAAATATATACTATATAATATGTTATATATATAATAACATTTAGTGTCAATACTTTTAAGCGTCTATAGGGTTAGGTATATTCACACTCTTGTGAAACAAAACCCTAGAACCATTTCAACTTGCAAATCTGAAACCATACCCATTGGACAGCAGCTCTTCTTTTCAGGCTCCTTCTCCCCCAGTCCCTAGGAAATACCATTCTCCTTTCTGTGTCTCCAAGTTTAACTATTTTAGATCATATAAATGGAATCATGCAGTATTTGTCTTCCTGTGACTGGCTTATTGCATCTAGCTCAAAGTTCCCAAGGCTCATTCGTGTTGTATAGTATGGGATAGGGATTCTCTTCCTTTTTAAAGGCTGAATAATATTCCATGGTCTCTCTATACCGCCTGTTGTTTATCCATCTGTCCGTTGGAGGACATTTGGGTGACCTCTGTCCCTTGGCTATTGTTAATAATGCTGTTATAAGCAAGGGTGTGCCAATATCCCTTTGAGATCCCATTTTCGGTTCTTGTGGTTGTAGATCCAAAAGTGGGGATTGCCGTATCACATGGTAATTCTACTTTTAATTTTTTGAGAACCTGCAGGCTGTTTTCCGTAGCCATGGCACCCTTTTACATTCCTACCAATAATGCACAAAGATTCCAATTTCTCTACATCAATAATTGATATTTTTTGTTGTTGTGTTTATTTTTGTTTGTTTTGGGTAGTGATCATCTTGATGAATGTGAAATATGGAGTCTTACCTTCTGAGCACAGGGTCCAGCTCAGACTGGCAGCGGCCTTGGGCCTCCCAATGCCAGGATTGAGACTCACCTGTGACAGCAATAGGTCCCCAGCAACATTTTTCCCCGTGGCCAAAGAAGCCAAGTGATTCTTGCTGACTTGCTGAAAATCCCTGGGCAGGTTACATCTTCGTCTCCGAGAATCCCCGAGGAACTGCTATGGTGCCGTGGACTATTCCCGGGTGAGCAGTGTTTTCAGTAGGTGTTAAGTAGATAATGATCTACTAGGATATTAATTATGATTTTACATTCTATGATCATTATGCTATGAATGATCATTATGCTCTGAATGATCGTAGAATGGTAGCTCCATGCAGGCAGAGACATTTGTCTTGATCATCTCTACACTCCCAGCACTTGGCACATAGTCAGCGCTCAGAAAATATTTGTTAAATGAACAAAGAAAAGAATGAACGAAGAGATGAACAAAGAATAAACAAAACAGAGAAATGAATGCTTAGCTTTCCAAGCGTGTACAAAGCAGTCCCTCTGAGCTAAAGTGGCCCAGTGGTGACCGTTAGAAGACCGCCAGCTCCTACCTTTGGTGGCTTGCAGACTCTTTTTCATAGAAGCCACAGCCGTCCCTCCCTCCTTGTGGAAGCATCATGTACCTGGCTTCCAGCCACCAGCCCAGGCCTGTCACTCCTCTCTCTCGAAGGACTCGAGACTTTGTTGTTCTGATGGGGCTGTCAAGGAGAGGGTTTAAAATATTTGAGAAGTGATGCCTTAGCAGAAGATTTTGGCAGGCAGTGATAAATTGTCAGCTTTGCTTCAGGAAAAAACAAAATGTATTTCTTCTCACTCCTCGCAGGGGAGATTTTTAAGGATCTCAGCACTTTTTTGTGCAAACACTGAGATCTAGCAGCCCACCCACCCCAGCTCCAGAGAGAAGACACTTAGTGGAGAATGAGAATGAGGGTTTCAAGCGAACACAGGCACAACAAAACTTGTTTTCTCTAGTGTGGCGTAAGGAGAGGGCCACAATCATGAGGAGAGTGTGCCAACCCCAGTGCCACACTCTGATGTCACAGTCTGTAAGAAAGGCAGGGAGATAATACTTGCTATGTGCCTGGCACCGTTCTGAACCCTTTACTGACTCGTTTAATACTAACTCATTTCATCCTCTCGTTGTGGGATGTCGCACCCATTGTACAGATGGGAAAACCAATCTACTGAGAGGTAAGCCCCCGGCCTGTGGTCACATAGGTCCTGGGATTTGGATCCAGGCTTGGGTTCCAGAGTCGACGCTTTTACCCTGAACTGTACTGGATCTCTTTAGTCATTCATCACCCTGTTTGTTAAGCGAACAGCATTCATAGAGAGCCCACTATGTGGCAGGCTCCACGCCAGGAAGTGAACAAAACACAAGCCTCACCTCCAAGGCTTTTAATCTAACAAAGATGTTCATTCCGTATGTGTCTTGTCTGTAAAACTCAACCAGGGTAAGTGGGAACCCAGACTCACAAATTGCCCAACCAAATTCAAATTCACGGAGTGGTCAAGATTCCTGACAAACTACTTCTCAGGAGCCACAATTTAATCTTTTTTTTTTTTTTTTTTTTGCAGAAAACAGCTCTAAGGGTAGGTATGTTTTGGTGACTCTGGCTTCTGGAAGGGCTTTTGGCACATTTGAACCAATAGGAAAAGCTGTTGATACCCTTGCAGTGCCCTTCACCTGGGCACACACCTATATACCCAAGAACCAGGTAAAGCCAGGGTTTTCCTTATGAAAATAAAGCCATTAGTAATATCAAGTGATACTAATATCAACCAAAGTCCTGCACTGGAGTAGGACCAGTGGAGTTTCTGGGGCTGCCTCTGCCTTCCCTGGAAAACCCAGCCAAGTAGCATTTTCTTGTTGATTCAGATAAGCTATAAATTCTGTGTGTGCAAACTTAAAAACCAGAATGGCAAACACCCTGCGGGCCACAGACATACTGGAGAGAGATGGAACATTTATAGGTCCCTCTGGTTACAGTGTAGTAGGCAGTTCAGAGCTTAGGCCTAAATGAAATCCCAGCTCTGCAGCTCACGCAGGCAAATCACCTTCTATCCCTCCGTCCCCACATCTGTGAAATGGGACTAATAACTAATAACCCCCTTTGTGCATGGGGTGGATATAAGGATCAAAGGAGGGAATCTTGTGGAATACTCAGCCCAGCGCTGATCAGAGAAATGCCCCCGAAGCGTTAGCTATGGTTCTATGACTGTTGACCCTCGAGCACCATGGTTGTACGCGGATTTGGGGGGATAAATACAGTATAGTACTATAAACGTATTTGCATCAGTCGACTGTTCATGTTATCGATAAGGCTTGTAGTCAACAGTGAGCTATTAGTAGTTAAGTCTGGGGGGAGTCGAAACTCATTCGTGAATTATAGACCATGCAGGGTGCAAGAGGTTGGGGCGAAGCCCTTAAACCACGTGTTGCTCAAAGGTCAACTGTGTCTTATTATGATTATCTGCAAATGATTAAATGATGAAAATTCATTACATTTAAATAAATGTGCTGTGAGTACCTTATGAGACTATTTTCTCTATGTCGCTCGAAGTTACACATTATCCCTGTCAGACACAGGGTAAGGCTGAGGCCCCTTTTGGGGGTTTTCAGTGAGGTGACGATAGTAGCATGACCCTACCCTCCAGTGTGAAGCTCTCCTCGGTAGCTCAAACTTCCTTTCTTTCACCCTGACTTCAACCCACCTCATAGGTCCAAAATGGGAGCACTGTGCCCACTCTACTTGTCACACCTTCCAGGCCTGTCTTCGGTTGGCTCCCCCACACCCCAGAAAGCAGATTTGAGGCACAAACAAGTCTCCAAGGCAGTGCTCCCAGAAGTAACCAGTGAGGGCGTAGGGGCCTCAGAACAGGGGAAGGGAGAAGACCGAGCAAGAGTGAGGTCTGAGCAGTCGGACAGAGGCCAGCTCAGGCTGCCCCGCTGGGGGACCTGGAGCACGTGATTGTCCCCACCTGAGGGGCAGGGGGGAAAGAGGGCAAGCAATGGAACGGGAGTGGCCCTGTCCCCCATCATCCCGGGGACCTACTTGGGAGAAGTTGTGTTTCCCACTTGCCACAACTCCCTCAGATCTGTGGGTGGTCTGGACGCCCTAATTCCCAGAAGGGAGATGCCACAAACAGAGTCCCACTAGAGCGAAATCTGTGCAACCACTTGGTCATTTGGAGGCTTCTCAGGCTGGCAGACCGGAGAGGAAAGGAGCTGCCGTCCTGGCAGGGCTAATTACCGATGGGGACGAGGCCCTGTCCCTGCGGGAGCCTGTGGAACTCGGGGCCGGTGTCAGCGGTGACCTGGCGATGGCAGCGAGCGAGCACAGCACGGGAACAGGGCCCTCGAGGACGAAGGGCAGGGTCACCCCGCCAGGGACCAGTCAGCGGAGGTGCCAGCCCGCCCCAGGTGAGGCTGGAGGACGGCCACGTGACGGTCAGGTGCTTCTCCGGGCCAGCTGGGTGGGGGAGGCCTGCGGATGACCCCACCGACCCTCCTCCGCCACGCCTTCCGCGGACTGTGGTCAAGTCCCATCGTGGAGGCCGTGAACCAGACTGTGGGATGCTAGCGGGATCCTCTTCTTTTTGTGCTTTGGTTCCCTCCTGGCTTCCGCGTGCTCCTCTTCCCAGCTGCACTCCTGTGAGCAGCTGCCCCCGTCGGGTCCCCCCGAAGCAAGGCCCAGACAGGGTTGGCACCAGTCAGGGCTGGGGAGCCTGGGGCCTGTGCGTGTGCCTGGCTCTCCCCCCAGGCAGCCAGGGCAGCCCCGAGCCCTGAGGCCCATCTGCCAGAAAGAACCACGGGGCTGCCTTGGAAGCAAAGCATGCCCAGGCCTGGGTGCACAAGAAATGGCAGAAAGGATCAGGGTAGGGGGTGGGGAGAGCGGTGGGGGGTGGGGGTGGGCACCGGCACTTTCTGCTTTCCTACAGAAATGCTCTTGGAGTTGCTTCACCCTCATGGCAAGCACGACTTCAGGCCCAGGACAGGGTACCCGGCGGGAGAGCAAGTGTGTTTTAACAGAGCAGGAGACCACACGTGCCCGGCCTTGCCTTTGAGGGCCAGGGCGCAAGGGAAGGTGTTTCCACGGCCCTGCCCTCCAGAACGTTCCCTCCAGCTGTGGAGAGGAGAAGCCACCTACAGGCTTTTTAAACCCCAGGCCAAGAAGCCCCCGGGGGGCCTACCGTGACAGGCCAGAAGGGAAGTACGTGACCCAGGACATGACAGACTGGGCAAGGTCACTCTGAACCCAAGAGATGAAAAAACAAATAAAATAAAGAATTGGCATTGACAAGTTCATGACACAATTTGTTTCTTCCAATTACACTTCCTCAAGTTGGATTGGAGTCATTTTCCAGCCAGGCCGATTTCCAAGGGTCAAAGCTGTTTGGAGAGCAACCGTGCCCGTCGGTTACTTCACTGCCTTTCCTTCAGGACACACTGATGCAAGACCTGCCCCGCAAGCAGGCGCTGGGCTGAGCGTAGGGCGGCCGGAAAGGGACACACTGGCCCTGCCCTTGTGGAGCTTATGGTTTAGCAGGGGGACAGTTGCTGAGTGAGTAGACACACGCACAGATATGGAGGTCCCCTTGGGGACCGGTGTCTTGTAGCAAGTGTGGGATGCCATGGGAGGGAACAGCAGGGTGAACTAAACGAAGTTGATTTTGTGAGGAAGGACCCCTCTGAAGAAGCTGCGTGGAAGTTGAGGCCTGAAGGGTGAGTGGGAGTTAAGCCATTTCCAGAAAGGAGCCTGGGCGTTGGGTGGGGTCGCCCACTGGAGCAGAAAGAGCAGCCCGTACTACGTAAGGCCTGCAGTTGGGAAAGACAAGGGCCGACTCGAGGATGGAACCGAGCAGAACAAGCAAGCGAGTGAAAGCACCCCCTTTTCCCCAAAGGATCCAAGCAAAAGTTTGAGCGTGTTTCTGTGTGTGCAGTTGGGCCGTGGGGTTCCAGGAGGGGAGTGGGAGCCTGGAGTGGTGATAAACTTTAGGCCTCAAACCTGCTCTGGGTCAGATACTTAAAGCAGACAGAAATAATGAACCTTCTGAGTCAAGACAAAGTCATGTGGCCTTGGCTCCCAGCACTGCACAGCCCAGGGGGTGGGCCTCGCACACTGCAAGCTCCATGAAGAGGAGGACCCCCTTCCCCGGTACTGGGTAGTGCCGCCATACTGTCCATTGGAAAGAGAGCTTGTGGGAAAGAGGCTCTTTGGAGATCACTGGGGACAAAGAAGTTAGCTTAACAGTTGAATTTTTATTTTCTGAAGAAGTTGGAAGCCAGTGAGGCAGGACAGCAGAAATTACAAGGGCGAGATGTATGGAGAAGATATTTTTTTTTCCTACACAAAAAATATTTGGGAAATGTTTATATTGAGTCCAATAGGCAAGGCCCTGCCGTCCCCCCTGCCCCAACCTTGTCGTCTAGTGGGAGGAGAAAAGACATTAATTTAAATCATACAAAAACAAATGTGTTGGGGCGCCTGGGGGGCTCAGTCAGTTAGGCATCTGCCTTCGGCTCAGGTCATGATCCCAGGGCCCCAGGATCGAGCCAGTGTTGGGCTCTCTGCTCAATGGGGAGTCTGCTTCTCCCTCTCCCTCTGCCATTCCCTCTGCTTGTGCTCTCTGGCTCTATCTCTTGTCAAATAAATAAAATATTTTTAAAACAAAACAAAAACAAATGCATAATTGTGGGTTGAGAAGCAGCACGCAGGAGAGGCCCACGGTGGCAGGGGTGGTTGGATGTGTGTCAGGACAGCTTCCCTGGGGAAGTGGAATTCAAGTGGAGATCTAAAGGTTGAGCGAAGGTTATTTAGGCCAAGGGAGTGGAGTGGGGGCCAGGTGAGAACATTCTAGGCATTGGGAAGAGCATGAGTGAGGCACTGTCATGGGGACATAAATCAAAGAAACCTGGTTGACCAGGCCACAGAGAATTAAGCACAAGAAGTGATAAGAAGGTTTCGGGTAGGAATTAGACTTGGATCCTAAAAGCATATCTTACTTGCTCATGGAAGGTGGGATTGAAGGGGTGGGAGAGCAAGCAGGGAAACCAGGTAGGGAGCTCTTAGAGGGGTACAGGGTGGCCTGGACTGGGGTGATGACCACAGGGCCTCAGAGAATGGGATGGGTTGGAGTCATATTTAGGTGTAAATTTGGCAAAAAAAAAAAAAAAAAAAAAAAGCAAAACAAAAAAAACCTGTGCTTAGCTGAATGTGGAGGCAATAAGGGATGCGGGGGAGAGAGGCATGAAGGTTTCTCCCTGGGGAATTGGGTGGGTGCTGGGGCTGTTCATTAAGTTAGGGAACCCTTGAAAAGAAGGTACTGATTTTAGACATTTCGGACAGATTAAGCTGGAGGTGCCCTTGAGACCTCCAAGTGGAAGTAACGGGGTGACTAGATCTGAACCTCAGGGGAGAGGCCTGGAATAGTAGTGTCAGTCTGGAAGTTACTGGAGTATGAGGGTTATTGAGGTTGGGGATATGAATGAGGCCACAAAGGCAGACTATGAAAGTACGAATGTGTACAGAGATGTGGCTTCGTTGGTCAAATTTGTCTGGAAAACACAGGGTTAAACATACTTAAACTGGATTATTTGCAGCAGGACCTCTCAGGGGCCTTTAAAAGGCTATGATGGGGGCGGGCACCTGGGTGGCTCAGTCAGTTAAGCGTCTGCCCTCAGCTCAGCTCGTGATCCCAGGGTCCTGGGGTTGAGCCCCACATCAGGCTTCCTGCTCAGTAGGGAGTCTGCTTCTCTCTCTTTCTCTCTCTCTCTCTCTGCCCTCCACCTCGTGCAAGCTCTCTTTCTCTCAAATAAACAAAATTAAAAAATAAAAAATAAAAACCTAATCACTGTTTGTATTTCTGGAGGGGATAAGAAAGACTAATGAACACTGGGAATCTCTAAATGCCAAGACACCTTAATCCGGAGATTCCTGAACTTTTTTTGATCACAGAATCCTTCAGTCACAGGGCATCTTACTGCACTAGAAAACTCTTCCTGACAGTAAAGTACGGCAACCAGAGCACTATCTTTTATTTCCTTTGAGGATAAAACCAATAGCAACCCTCACGTTCGAAGTGTGCCACCTTTGAGTGCTTTCATATCACTTCTTATTCAACTCCCAAAATAACCCTGTTCTGGGGGGTGGGGGTGGGGGGGGTCTTAGGACCCCAACCTACAGATGAGGTTCAGCTGTGTTACGTGGCATACCCAATGCTCAGTGTCTCAGGCTGGTGAGGGGAAGACCTGGAATTAAAACCAGGACAACCAGGTCACCAAGTTCAATGTCGTGTTCAGCTTTATGACCTTGGCTGTTCCCACATGAAAACGCATGGGCCTATAACGATGTCATGAATTTAATAGTTGTGAGGCTGATGCTTGGATCCTCAGAGCCTTCATCTAGTAGCTGAAAAGCCTCTGCTTCTGAGATGGCTGCTGGCTGGCTTCCTCTTAACAACCTAGGAATGGGGGCCCCTGGGTGGCTCAGTGGTTGAGCGTCTGTCTTTGGCTCAGGTCATGATCCTGGAGTTCCAGGATCGGGTCCTACATCAGGTTCCCCACATGGAGCCTGCTTCTCCCTCTGCCTATGCCCCTGCTTCTCTCTGTGTGTCTCTCATGAATAAATAAATAAAATGTTAAAAACAACAACAACAAACCTGAGAATGGCTACACTGAATCAGACCCAAGGTTCACTGACAGTGGAAGCACCTGGTTGTCCTCAGGAGGTCAACTTGCAAGGCCAGAGCCATACCTCCAGCATCCCGGCCTCTCTTTGAGTGTCAATTATAGATCTAACACCCATGAATTTATCTAAAATGTACAAAAACCTATATATTTTGATCTTATATCACCACTTGAGATGATGAAGTCTCTAAGTTCATCCTTCCTGCTATAAGACCTTTTATTAATCTTTCGTATGTTGATTAAAAATCAGGCTATGAGAAGAAATACATTTCTCCAAGAGGGAGGATTAGCCTTAGAGAGAGACAAGCCAAGACTACCGTTCAAACA
This sequence comes from Canis lupus baileyi, assembly GCF_048164855.1. Classification (NCBI taxonomy): domain Eukaryota; kingdom Metazoa; phylum Chordata; class Mammalia; order Carnivora; family Canidae; genus Canis; species Canis lupus. The sequence continues at coordinate 6,807,562 of NC_132844.1, forward strand.
TGAACACAGGACTCCTCTTTCCATAAAATTAAATATATGCCCCTACTAGTGATGTCCTTAAATAGCATCCAGGAGTTACTCCTCTGCTCAGCCAGTCTCTCAACAGACAGACACAGGACTCCTCTTCCTGGCGGAAGTCTGTGCTGGCTGTAGTGGGGGAACATAGAATATATTCCCCATTAAGGAATTTTGGGGATTTTTTATTATATAAATTTTCATGGAATTATAGTATATTTTCAGAAAGGTACACAATCATAAATGTTCACAATATACCTATGCTCATGTAATCACCACTCACGTCAAGAAATAGTGTTTATCAGCTCCCCGTAAGCTAGCTGGGCCAACTTCCCAACACCACGTCTTCCCTTCTTCCTAGAGGTAACTGGTCTTCTGACCATGTATTAGCTTCCTATTACTGCTCTAATAAATTAGCACAAACTTCGTGGCTTCAAACAATATTCTCTTACAGTCCTGGAGAACAGAAATCCCAAATTAGCCTCGCTGAGCTAAAATCAAGGTGTTGTTGGCAGGCTTCATTCCTTCTAGAGGCTCTCGGCAGAGTATTTCCTTGTCTTTTCCAGGTTCTGGAGGCCACCTACATTGCTTGATTTACGGCCCCCTTCCCACATTTCCAATGCCAGCATCGTAGCATTTTCTCTCTGACTGTGATCCTCCTGCCTTCCTCTTATTAGGACCCTTATAATTAGATTAGGCCTACTTGAATGATCAAGGAAAATCTCCTCATCTCGAAACCTTTAGTTTAATCACATCTACAAAATCTCTTTTACCGTATACGGTAATAAACTCCAAGGTTCAGGGGATTAGGACACAGATATGTTTGGGGGACCACTGTTCAGCCTACCACAGACCGTAACACCATAGACTCACGGTGCCTATTTTGAACCTTAGGTCAATAGTCATACACTCCTTTCACGAGGTCTTTTGATTTTAAACAGTCTTCAGGTTTGGAGTAGTCTAATTTATCAGTCGTTTGCTTTAAGGTTAGTGCTTTTGTGTCTCTTTAAAGAAATATTTACTTACGTACCCCACCTCCCAAAACGAAGATACTCTATGTTTCCTCTGCTTGTTATGTTACCTATCATTTTTAAACCTACAATCCATCTAGAATTAGTTTTTGTGAGTGCTGTGAGGTAGTTACTAAGGTTCATTTTTTTCCTGACGCGGATACCCATATGATCCAGTAGGATTTTAAAGACTGCCTTTTCCCCATTGGTCTGCATTACCCCTTTTATCTTCAACATCTGTTTAGGAACCATACCATGCTATCTTAATCATGGTAGCTTTTAAGTAAATCCACATAACCACTGGTGCAAGTTCTCTAATTTGGTCATTCTCCAGTATTATCTTGGCCATTTCTGGCCTTCTGTGTTATCATATAAATTTCAGAATCAGTTTTACCAGTTTCTTGGAATTTGACTGGGACTGCACTGAATCTGTAGATTACGTGGGAAAGCATGTTTATTGTAATACCTACATCCTCTAGTCCTTGAACATTTATTTGGGTCTTCTATAACTTAGTTCAGTGACATGATATTCTTTTTGCACAAAGAAAGGGGTTGCACATCTTTCCCTGGATTTATTCTTAGGGGTTTCCTGTTTGTTATGTTATTAGAATGCTGTATTATCATTTAAAAGTTTTATTTTCTGATCTTAGTATATATAATGCAATTGATTTTTCATATTGATCTTGTACTAGGCTATCTTGCTAAATTCATTCGCTAATTTACATAGTTTGTAGGTTCTTTTGGATCTTCTCTCAATAGCTATAACTATATAAATATGTATTACATACATACTCATATATATTTCTCCTTAGTATCCATGATGCTGATGAATAATGGCAGTTTTCTTTCTTTTTCATTCTTATTTTTCTTGTTTTATTGTACTAGCTGTGAATCTCCAGTGAATAGATGTGATAACAGATATCTGTCTCATTTCCAAATTAGGGAGGGATTATGATGTTTGCTGTAGGGTTGTTTACAGATGTCTTTATAAGATTAAGGAAATTCTTTATTCTTCTGGTTGGCTAAGAATTTTTTTTTAAACATAAATGAACACTGGATTTTTTAAAGATTCTTCATTCATTTGAGAGAGCAAGTGAGAGCATGAGAAGGGGGGAGGGACAGAAGGAGAAGGAGAAGCAGGCTCCTCACTGAGCAGGAAGCCTGATGGGCTCATTCCCAGGGCCCCAGATTCATGACCTGAGCCGAAGGTAGACACTTACCTGACGGAGCCACCCAGGTGCCCCAATATTGAATTTTTAAAATTGTTTTTTCTATATCTATTAAGATAATCATAAGATTTTCCTTTTTATTTTGTTCATGTGATGAATTTACATTAATTGAGTTATCTTGCTTTTTAGGTTGAAATAATTTTAGATTTATGGAAGAGTTGCAAAAACAGTACAATTTCCTTATACCCTTCTCCCAACTGCCCCAAATGCTCATTTATATAACTATAGGAAAACTGTTAATATTTAAATAACATTGGTATATTACTTTTAATAATACTATGTGTCCTTTATTCAGATTTTACCAGTTTTTTCATGAATGTTCATTTCAGGATGGCATATTACATTTAGTTGTGGTATCTCCTTAGTCTGCTCTAACCTCTGACAGTTCCTCAGTCCTTCCTTGTCTTTCCTGACTTTGACACTTTTGAAGAGAATTGGTCAGGTATTTTGTTAGACTATCCTTCAATTTAGGTTTGTCTGGTGTCTTCTCACAATTAGATTGAAGGCTTTCATGCTTGAGAAGTTTGCTGCAGAGGTGATGAGGCTCAAACTCAGAACCCCTGAGATCAAGAGTTGCATGCTCCACTGACTAAGCCAGCACCACCACCCCCGCCCCCCGGCCCTTGTATTCTCTTTAAAGGTATGATCTTTAGGCAACTGGGTGGTTCTGTGGTTGAGTGTGTGCCTTGGGCTCAGGTCGTGATCCCGCTGTCCCAGGATCGAGTCCTGCATTGGGCTCCCTGCATGGAGCCTGCTTCTCCTTCTGCCTGTGTCTCTGCCTCTCTCTGTGTCTCTCATGAATAAATAAATAAAATCTAAAAAAGAATTAAAAAATAAAAATAAAGGTATGATCTGTGGTGAGGTGGTCTTTTTCATTCCTGATATTGATACTTTGTTTCTCATCTTTCTGGATTATTCTTGGTAGAGGTTTATCAATATTACCAATCTTTTTGTGGAACCAACCTTTGGGTTTGTTGAGTCTCTCATTGTACATCTGTTTACTATTTCATTCATTTTCTGTTTTATGCTTATTGTGTTTCTACTTTCTTGGCTTTAATTTGTTGAGTTCCTCCTTCCCCACCCAATTTCTTGAGATAGATTCTTAGATAACTGATTTCCAGCTTTTCTTCAATATTTGCATTTAAAGCTACAAATTGCTGTCCCTACTCAAGCACAGCTTGAACTGAATCCCACGTTTTGATATGTTATATTTTTATTATAATTTAGTTAAAATGTTTTCTCATTTTTCTTTGATGCACAGATAATTTAGAAGTTTGTTTTCTAAAGATGTGGGGATTTTTCTAAGTATCTTTTGCTATTGACTTCTAGCTGATTTTTATTGTGTTCATAGACCAGAAATTCTCCCAAAGAAATAAAAGGTAAGAACACTTACACTCATTTTATGAGAGCAATTTAATGTTAATACCAAAACTGAACAAAGATATTATGTGGGGAGACAAAAGGAACGGAAAAGATGATTTAAATCCTGTGAAATAAATAAAAATTAAAAAAAAAAAAAAAAAAGGGATCCCTGGGTGGCGCAGCGGTTTGGCGCCTGCCTTTGGCCCAGGGCGCGATCCTGGAGACCCGGGATCGAATCCCACATCGGGCTCCCAGTGCATGGAGCCTGCTTCTCCCTCTGCCTATGTCTCTGCCTCTCTCTCTCTCTCTCTCTCTCTCTATCTCTGTGACTATCATAAATAAATAAAAATTAAAAAAAAAAAATCCTGTGAAATTTAGGGCATCTGGGTGGTTCAGAGGTTGAGCGTCTGCCTTTGGCCCAGGTCGTGATTCCGGGGTCCTGGGATCAAGTCCCACATTGGGCTCCCTGCATGGAGTCTGCTTCTCCCTCTGCCTGTCTCTCTGTCTCATGATTTCTCATGATTAAATAAATAAAATCTCATGTTTTATTGTACTAGCTCATGATTTCTCATGATTAAATAAATAAAATCATTAATAAATAAATCCTCTGAAGTTTGTTGAGATTTGTTTTATAGATCAGCATAGAGACAGTTTTGGTAAATATACCATGTGTAATCAAAATTTTAAAACTGTCTCTTGTGGAGCATTCTATACATAATAATTTGGTCACGTGTGCATTTGTTTGTTTGTTTGTTTTTTTTTTTTTACGTGTGCATTTGTTAATTGTGCTGTTCAAATTTTTTCATATTCCTGTGGTTGGTTTTCATTCTCTGCTACTTCTTCTGAAAGTTACTGAGAGAAGTGAAATTTCTATTAAAATCTCCCATTTTTCCTTTTAGTTCTGTCCATTTTTGCATTATAAAATTAGAAGATGTGTTATTAGGTACAATTTAGAATTGTTCTATCTTCTAGATGGATTGACATTTTTATCTTAATGAAATGTACTACTTTATCTCTTGTAAAGCTTCTTGCCTTAAGTATTGTCTGATGTTGGTATAGACATACCAGAGTTCTTTTATTGAGTTAGAAATTTGTTTTTCCTCCTTTTACTTTTATTCTTTCTGTATGCTTATATTTGGGTACAGTGATATGTTTATTTTTAATCCATCCTATATTTATCTTTTACTTAATCTGTTTACATGAAATATACTTACTGACATATTTGGATATAAATCTACCATCTTATTTTTTAGTTGTTACAATTGTTCTGTTTTCTTTTTCCCCTCTTACCTTCTTTGGAATAAAGTATTTTTATTATTATTTCATTTCCCTCTTTATTAACTAGTTCATCATTGATTCTTTTATATCTTTTTATTGGTTATCCTAGACCTAAAGATTACAACATGCATCCTTGACTTACTAAAATCCAATTAGTATTTTTTTTCAATTCATGGATTATCTTAAGAACATTGGAATACTTTAACTCCTTTTTCCTACTTATATTTCGTGTGTTGTTATGTACTTTAATTCTACATATACTCTAACTCTCTCAAGATACTATAATTTTATAGTCAATATTAATTTAGATTTCCTTATATGTTTACTATTTACAGCCTCTATATTCCCTTCTGCATCTTCTTGCTTCCATTTGGAAATCTTTTCCTGCTACTTGAAAAACTAGGTTTTGGGGATCCCTGGGTGGCGCAGCGTAGCGCCTGCCTTTGGCCCAGGGCGCAATCCTGGAGACCCGGGATCAAATCCCACGTCAGGCTCCCAGTGCATGGAGCCTGCTTCTCCCTCTGCCTGTGTCTCTGCCTCTTTCTCTCTCTGTATGACTATCACAAATAAATAAAAATTAAAAAAAAAAAAGAAAAAGAAAAACTAGTTTTTCCTTTAGTGTCTGTCAGTGAGCTGCAAATCATCTCAGTTTTTGTTTGGCTGGAAATGTCTTTTTTTCATTTTCATTTTGGAATGATACTTTCTCTGGGTATAGAAGTTTAGGTTAGCAGTTATTTTAGCCTTTTATTTTTATTTTTTGAATAGAAAGCTATTTATTGGCCACTTTATTTGCAATAAAGTAAACAAGATACAGTTGGATAACATTCTGACTCCTACAAAGTTAATTGTTTTTCCTAGTTTCTACTGAACCAGGAACTCAAATACTGAGAAATTGAACCTGCATGTCAGGAACAAGTTGCCATAAAGAAAAAGCATGCAGGTCAAGAATTTAGATTATAGGAGTTTGTTCACCCATTTATTCCATCTGGTCCTAAATTGCAAACACCTCTAACCATCTGATTATGATTAGGTTTCCATGAAGGAAGTCCTAGACATTCCATAAATCATGATCTTTTAGTTAATACAGAACAGAGATTTCAACTTCTTGAAAAGGAGTGGTTCACTAAGAAGGAATCTTTAAATATCCGTTTAACTAAGTTTTGCTTACCTAATTAAAACACACCAGGACTCATCTACTTTTCTCATTTGGGTGGGGTGGTTGTTGGTAGTGACAAAATTTTCCTTTCAGGGATCATGCAAATAAACTTGTATATGACTATAGATATGGATATGGATTCTGATACGGCCGCTTTAAATTGTCTGATTTAAATTGTTTACATTATATTTAAATTTTCAATTAATTACAACATTTGAAAGGTTAAGGCTTCAAGAAAAATTTCAATTTACTTCAAGTGATTTATTTCTTAGGTTGTTAAAAATGATGGCATCTCAGAAACATGGGCTTATCCATGGTTATGAAATGCCGTTTATATTTTGGTGAATGTTTAAAGAAAAAGAAAAAGAAAGAAAAAGAAAGAAAAACCATTTATGTATGAATTTTTTAAAAAAAGATTTTATTTATTTATTCATGAGACACACAGAGAGAGAGGCAGAGACACAGGCAGAAGGAGAAGCAGACTCCATGCAGGGAGCCTGATGTGAGACTCAATCCCAGGTCTCCAGGATCACACCCTGAGCTGAAGGTGGCACTAAACCGCTGAGCCACCCGGGCTGCCCATATGTACGCATTTTTATGTACACACACACGTACACACACACAAAATAAAATAAAAAAAACACCCAGAATAGTCCTTAGGCATATACGAGTTAAACACAAATTCTGACTGACTAATGATTTTTTTTTTAATTTTTATTTATTTGTGATAGTCACAGAGAGAGAGAGAGAGAGAATGAGGCAGAGACACAGGCAGAGGGAGAAGCAGGCTCCATGCACCGGGAGCCCGACGTGGGATTCAATCCCGGGTCTCCAGGATCGCGCCCTGGGCCAAAGGCAGGCGCCAAACCGCTGTGCCACCCAGGGATCCCTGACTAATGATTTTGAAGATTTCCCCCAACACTGAGAACCATTAGGTGTTCTCGAATGCAGGGGAATAACATCCCATAGTCTCAAATAGTCTCCTATCATAAAGGAAGCAACTACAGAAAGCTTCTATTTTTTCAAAGTAACCAGAGCTATAGATGCAAAAAAACCCCAACAACTCTCCCAATAGTTCTTCAAAACAAGCGTATCAAACTTGATTTTCATTAAAATGTTATTTCTTCACACTAATAAACCAAAAAAGATCTGTATTTTATTTATACGTATATAAATTATTGGAAATGGAAATAATTATTGAGCTTCATCTTCTGGATGAGAATGGCAAATTAGTCTCCCTTCATAAGAAACAATCACCCCTCAAGGACACTCCCCACTTGCCTCTTCTGTCAGCACCAGGGGGGCCTCACCTGAACCTTTCCATTTCAGGACAAACATGAATTCTCCACCACTGCCAGTGGTACCACTTACTCCTTCAGGATCAAGAGCTCTGGCAAAACTCCTGGGGCTGTCCGCAGGGTCTCTTTTCTTCTTTGATTTACTATCATCAGATTCCCGGTCAGATAGAGACTGTCTTTTTGTACCATCTTTTTTTTTTTCCCCCAGCTTTTTGAGAAGTAAGACATGCTTCAATTAACTCTGGACAATCTAAATTTTCTCCAGGTTCCCAAGTATTGTCAGCAAGTCTCTTCCACTTCAGGGAATCCTCTGCCTTCCCATTTACTATCCCTTGGTCCAGTACATTCCCCCGACAAATTCTTCAGACTTTGCCTCTTCTACTTTTTTTACTCTTTTCTTTCTGCTTCTTCCTCATTTTTTGCAATGTCGTTTTATGGGAGGCCTTTTTTTTTTTTTTTTTTTTTTTTCAGGTTTGAAAAGCTATTATTCACCAGCCCAGGGCTGTCACATCTCAGGCCCTACACACCTCAAGCTCCAGCCACATCCTTCTTTCAGCCTTTTAAAGATATCCTTTCATTGTTTGGCTTCCATCGTTTTCAGTGAAAATTTGGCTCTTATTATTGTGCCTCTGAACAAAATATGTCTTATTATTTTTTGCACTAGCTGTATTTACAGTTTTTATCCTTGATTGGTTTTCACCTGTTTTACCCTGATGGCTCTACTTGTAACTTTCCTTGTATTTATCTGTGGCTCTATGTCTTTTGTCAGTTTTTAATTCTCAGATTATTTTCTCTTCAAATACTGTTTATGCTGCATTATCTCTCTCCTTCTCTTCCAGGACTCTAATTACACAAATGTTTACACTGGGTCGCATGTATCTCTTAAGTCTTCCTTTTCTGTATTTCTTAAAATTTTTATCTTGCTATAATTGTAGTGAGGTCTATGTGTGTATTTTCTTCTGGTCTATATTCCAGTTCATGAATCATCTCTTCAGTTGAGTCTAATCTGCTTTTAAATCCTTCCACTGAGTTCTTAATTTCAGTCCTAGAATTTTTATTAGGCTATTTTTAAAAAATATATTCAGCACGTCCCTTCAAATGACAGCATTTTTTTCTCTTGGTTTTCAGTCATTTGTTCCTATCTCTTGATATGACATGCCCAGTTTTAGTGTTGTTTAATGCCAGACACCATGCACGAACAATTGTAGTGATAATCTGAGAGTCTGGATGATATCATCTTCCCCCAGAGAAGATTTACTTTGGTTCAGGCAGGCAGTTAGCCAGGAGAATAACTCCTTAGTCTAATCTGAGACTGATTTGAATCATATCTGAGTCTCTGTGAGTGCTGGTCTATTTTCAGACTAGCTTTATTACCAGGGTGTGGTTCTTCAAGGTTCCCAGCTAAAAGACTGAGCTGTTTACCAGGATCCCTCCTTCTGGAAAGCTTTGAATCCTAATTTATGTCTCCTAACCCCTAAGACTGCTGGTAGCCCTGCTCAGCTGCTCAGCATCTCTCCATACGTATTCCGAATCATCAGATGCCTCATGAAGGAAAGTAGCTAATTATGTTAAGCTGCTCACCTCTCTGTATTTCCTTTTTCTCTAACACCTTAGAGATAGAGAGCACAGAACGTGCCAATCCCACTCCAACTTCAGCTCTCAGCCAGCCACTTTCCAGGGCCTGGTGCTCCTCACCCCTTTGTATCTTTGAGCCTTGGTAATAAACAATGTGAGCCTCCTTCTTGCTATTGGATGGAATTCTATCCAGCTTCCTCTGTACTCCAAAGAATTTTGTTTCCACTGGTGGAAGCTGTCTGAGGTGGGAGACGCAGAGGCTGTAAAATAAGTCTGCCTTAGTTCAAGTCTTCACTATCACTGTCACTTACGGGATTTTAGGCAAATTGTTTAACCTCTCTGAGCCTCGATATTCTCATTGTGAAATGGAGAAGATGATAAAAATAATCAAGATGACATGAGACAATGTTAGTGGAGTGCTTAGCAAAAAAAAAAAAGCAAAATAAAGGTTGGCTACGGCCATTATTTAACTTAATTTAGGGTCCTGGAGTGTGTAGAAAGGTCTTAGATGATTGTCATTGGATTCCTCAGTTGAGCGGCAGCCTCATGAGTGTTGTGGGAGGGGAGCGAAGAGGTGGAAGACAGGAGGTTCTGTGGTTCCACAGATGAGCAGGAGTTTAATCCCACAGTGGGATTAAACCCTAAGGCTGGGATCCAGACCTTTTGGGAGAAACGTTGCACAATGTATGACTATGGGGAGTCATTGGCCAGGTTTCCAGTTTGCGCTTCTCCTTAGCAAGAAACTGGTTCTATTTCAGAGACGTCACAGGTCTCATCTTCCCTGCAGCTCCTCACTCCAGAAACACTGCAGCTGCCACGGTCCGAGGTTGACCATGAATGGATGAGGCCTCCCACCTCGTGTGGTCATAAGTGCTCCTCCATGGGGCTCAGGGGTCTCCTACTCACCGAAATGTCTCCTCGGGAAAGTACTAAACATCTATTATTTAGCTCTTCACGTGAACCGAAGTCATGTGTCATTCTGCCCGAGTGTATTTGCATTCTATGCTTATTTTTGCTCCGGAACGAAAGCCAGGAGTCAGCAGGAAGAAGGGGAGCCCTGGAAGAGCCATCTTCCAGACAGATCCTCTCCCCCATCCCTACTTCCGGTTCTCATTAGGCTTTGGGTAATTTATTTTTCCTCTGTTGGCCGTGACATCCTCATTTAAGTGTCTTGGGTTTCCTTCCAGCTCTGAAAACCTTATCCATGATAGTGGTGTTAGGTGGAGGACCTGAAGCCGGCCCAGAAATCACGCACAGTCACCCCATACCCCGCCCCGTGTGCCCTCGTGAGAGCACACTGCTCCTCCCCCACCCCCAGGTGAGTCTTCCCCCTCCTCCCTGAGGACAGGCCTCCCCCCAGCCAGGCTCTGAGGGTGGTGGGAACCAGCCCGTCTCCCAATCCCCGGTTCCTGTCCAGCAGATTCACAGGGCAGTTCAAAGAAGCAAGGCTGATAGAACAGCTCTCCTGCTCCCTCCCTCTCCCAACTGGCTCAGTCTAACTGGCCCGGGGCCCAGTGGTTTTGCTCTCCACAGCCTCCCATAAGTAAAAATACTCCAGGCCGCAGCCTCCCGCCTGTGCCATGGCGTCAGCTCCCCAACCCACTGGTCAGGCTTTCGCTCGTGGGCGGGAAGGAGGCAGCCCTGTGCCGCGCTGGAGTCTAATTACGTGCTGAGGAAATAAACCATGGGCTTCAATTTTAGTGCTGAAAATAGCTACGGCCTAGGATTCCTCTCTCTGGCCTGAGCCGGGAGAGCGTCCCAGGGCTCGGCCTCGGCGCCCGGCCTTCGGGGTTTGCCACGGGAAGCTAGGCGGTGGCAGGGTGGGACAAGGGTCCGAGGAGGGGGGGCGGCCCACAGAGGCCCCGGGGTTCCGCAGTCTGTGGAGAGGCACACTTCAGGGAGACGGGACTCGGGCCCAGGGCTCAGGCCCTTCCACACCCCGCATCCCTACTGGGCCTCCTCGCCCCCGGCTCTAGAATGTTCTCGCTCTCGGCCTGCAGGACATCCAGGACTTCGGGGTCCTGCTGAATGCACCTCTGGAGCCTCGTGTGGCTAAGAATGCGAAGCTCTGGCCAACACTGAGGTAATTCTCTAGGCAGGTCATAGGACACATGTCACGGTGTCGTGCGTGGCCGACCGACTCGGGCAAGGAGGATGAGGGAACATCAGCAAATGGGTTTGTGGACACGGAAGCTTCTGCAGGTCAACGGAATGTCCAGGTGGCTCAGTTAGACCGGATCCTGAGCCCCTTCCCGCCGCCTCGCTGCCTGGAAGGAGAGAGCCGGCCTGCCCGGGCCACAGGCTACCGGCCGGAGACGAGGGGGACACCACGTGAATGGCAAGTCCAGAGGGGGCGTCGGCCTTGCCGTTCGGGGAGCCTGGGCCCAGCTCTTCTCACAGCTCCGGGTCATCATGAGCTGCCCACGCCCCGGGGTGCACGGACAGGGCCCCCTCCCTCCCCGCCCTCCCTGTCCCGGCAGGGCCCGGCTCACGTGCTTCGGCTCCTTTGCGCGCCCGCCTCCGAGCACCAGCGCTGAGCTGCCTCCTGCCGTCGTGAGCACGGCCGAGGCTGTTACCTCAGCACCGCAGGGCCAGGCCTGAGGCCGCGGCCAACGACGAGGTCAGCGCGCTCAGAGAACAGGCGTCCCTGGCCGCCCGGCCGACTGAGGGCACAGCAGAGCTGAGGGGAAGGCCTCGGCCCCCGTGGCGGCGGCGGCGACAAACAGGCGCGGGCCCACGGCCAGGCCCGTGCGCGCTGCTCCTGGGGAAGGGGAGTTTCAGGGGAGACCACGCTCCAAGGACGACGGGAGCCAGCGCGGCCCTACCTGCCCCTCCGGGAGAACGCAGAGGAGACGGCCCTGTTCGGAAGCCCCGGGCTCCTGGATGCCATCTGCACACGCCTCTCGTCTCTTCAGAGTCACTCGGCCTCTCCAGCGTGTCCAGAGCAGCTGCCATAGCTGCACGTGGCAGGTGCTCTGGGGGCGCAGCCAGCCCCCCGGGCTGACGAGGGCTGCACGGAGGAGGGGACACAGGGCCGAGGGCGGGCAGGCCCCAAGGCGCCCATGGCCGCGTGGTGCACGGACGGAGAAGGCCTCCCAGAGGGTCCTTGGGCCCCCTCCAGGCCTGTCCACCCCTTGACCCCTTGACCCCTCGGCCCTCGCCCAGCGGCCCTTGCTGTGGGGACAGGCAGTCAGAGGACACGCTTCTTTGCCAGAGAGCCCTGGCTCCCTGGTCTCCTGCTCTTGGCTGTCAGGGGGCTGCTGAGGGCCCCGCCCGTCCTCCAACCCCCCGCCGCGGGGGCTGAGGCCCCAACACAGGCTGAAGCTGCTGGGAAGGCGGCAGAGGGACCCCGCTCTCCCCTCCAGCCGCACCCTGCGGGGAACCGTCTCAGCCCCCACCTGCGCGTGTGGAGGCGCAGCTGCCTGGTGGCCAGACCACAAAGTCCCCATTTGGAAGATCCCGTTTCCTAACCACCTTGGCCCAACATCAGTAGCAATATTGCCCCACAAGGAGGGCGAGCCATTTACTGCGGGAACCACCAGCGCCAGGGCTCGAACACCAAGTTCAGACACGAAGGTCTCCCCTCTGGAGTTAAGGCCGGGTTCAGGAAGGAGAAGCACAAAGCTTTCGGCCCGAGTCTCCTCCACGGAGGCCCCTCAGGCCCCCCGGCCCCCGCCCCCCTCTCCTTAGAACCCAGGGGTCCCCAGCTGTGCCAGCTTCCAGGCCTCCTCTTTAACCCCTTGGTTTCCCCCATCCCTCCCAGAGAAAAGTTAGGCCTCAGGAACCCCGGGGGATGAGTGGGGGCAGAGGGCACCCACCACGCGGTGCCCGTGGTATGCGCGCTCTAGAGTCTCTCCTAATTAACACCAAATTAATAATAATTGCAGCCACTTACGGAGAACCTGGTATGACTTACCCGCCGGCATTATTAGCTCGTCTGAGACCTCTCAGCTTTGAGCGCTAACGAGGAGGGAGGAATTGCTTCATCCGTCTTGGGGGAGCATCGAGGCCATGCAGCCAACAATCCAAGGTGGGATTTAAACTCGGTTTTGCTCTCTTTCTGCCCACCCTCCACTTTGAGCAAGAGTCGGTTGTCATATGTGCGGATTAAAGACATACTCACCACTCTTAAAAACACACACACACACACACAAAAAAAACTTTAAAACCAGAAAACACTGGATTGAGGATTGAGGATTGGAAAAACCACGGTTTCTCCCTAACCAAGGGGGCTCGTTGACTTTGGACAAGTGCCAGCTTCCTTGGGCTCCCACAACCTTATCTTCAAAATGGTGCAAGTAAAAATATCTTCCTTTCCTCCCTCTTGGGCTTGTTGGAAAGTCAGATAGATCCAGCTGGGCAGGGATCCCTGGGTGGCGCAGTGGTTTGGCGCCTGCCTTTGGGCCAGGGCGCGATCCTGGAGACCCGGGATCGAATCCCACGTCGGGCTCCCGGTGCATGGAGCCTGCTTCTCCCTCTGCCTGTGTCTCTGCCTCTCTCTCTCTCTCTCTGCGTGTGTGTGACTATCATAAATTAAAAAAAAAAGATCCAGCTGGGCAAAAGCGTCATGAACCGTAGAGAAAGATGCTTGATGACTGACTCTGCCATGGGACACAGCATCTTCTAAGACAACAGAGGTCCACCCGGGTGATCTCACAGTGACTTCTGGGGCCTGCATGCCAGGAGCCTATCGTCTCATTTGTCAGAAACAGGTCTGTAAGACCCTGTTATTTTTATGATTTGGAAGACCAGAGGTTTATCATAACGACAAACAAGTCCTCTATGACTGAACCTGGCCCATTAAACAGGTGACCCATGGGACACCTGGGTGGCTCAGCGGTTTAGCGCCTGCCTTTGGCCCAGGGTGTGATCCTGGAGTCCCAGGATTGAGTCCCGTGTCAGGCTCCCTGCATGGACCCTGCTTCTCCCTCTGCCTGTGTCTCTGCCTCTCTCTGTCTCTGTCTTTCTGTCTCTCTCTCTGTCTCTGTCTCTCTGTCTCTCTCTCTCTGCGTTTCTCATGAATAAATAAATAAAATCTTAATAAACAAACAGATGACCCACTGGCAGGAGCCAGATGTGAGCCATTGTCTTCAACCTACTACCCTCCCTTATCACAGGCACCGTTTGAGACTTTTTTACTCTCCCATGGAAAAGAATCAGTTAGTTAAACTTGGATCATTGAGTTTATCACCAAAGCCCAGAAACAACCCCAAAGTCCTTGGGTTGGGAGGATAGACTCATGGTACATTCACACCGCAGAGTATTAGCAGCAAAAGGGATGAAAGATTTTTACATGCAACAAATGCTTTATGCAAAACAGAGTCAGACTGCAAAGGCTCTGTATTGTATGATTCCATTTATATGACATTCCGGAAAAGGCAAAACCATAGGACGAGGAGTTCCTTATTACCAGAGGTGAGTTTCAGGAAGGATTTGACTAGAAGGGAGTGACACAAACGAGTTTTAGGGGGTGATGGACAAGTTCTGTGTTTTGATTGTGGTGGGGTTAACAGGACTCTTCACATTTGTTAAAACTCCTAGAACCAGGGGCACCTGGGTGGCTCAGTGGTTGAGCATCTGCCTTTGGCTCGGGTCATGATCCTGGGGTCCTGGAATCGAGTCCAGCATCGGGCTCTCTACAGGGAGCCTGCTTCTTCCTCTGCCTATGTCTCTGCCTCTCTCTCTGTGTCTGTCACGAATACATTTTTCTAAAAATCTTTAAAGAAAGAGGAGGAGTTTATTAAAAACAAAAATAAAAAAAACTCAGAACCATATACCAAAAGAAGTGAATTTTATGGCAGATAAATTAAAACAAGATTTTTTAAAAGTTCACAGATAAACTACTCCGAATCTTTACAAATGGGTCACCAAGAAAGTAGAGCCATTTGGCAGGGAGTCCCATAGTATAGTGTGACGTTGTATGAGGTAGAGTAGTGTAGCCTCGAATAGTGGAGAAATCTGGGGATTTGGCCACCAGTTATCTGGCTTGGGTTGGCAACAACCATCCGGGTGGGTGTTAAGAGGGCCCCATTCCCAGGTGACCTGGTTCTCTGGTAAACCCTGGAGTCTACATTTTAAACAAGCTTCCCAGGTTGTTTGGGTTCAGGTGGCTAAGGGCCCACATTTAGAGGCCCACTATTCAGCCTTTCTTCATTATTTGGGAATTAAATTCTTTTGTGAGCAGGAAACTCTTTCTATGCCTTGGAGTTTCTACCAGTAAGATGAAGACGATTAGCCTGTCTCCTGCTTTACGGGGACTTGGGCTCGAACTCACGACCCCAAGATCAAGAGTCACATTCTCTTCTGACTAAGCCAGTTAAGTGCCCCTCCCCTTTTTTATTTCATCTTTTATTGAACAGACCTACATTTCCCCATTTCTGATGCGTAAAGCTAAAATAGGACTTAAGAGGGCTGGCTCTGTCCATACCCACGTTCAGTATAGAGATTACTTAAAAACAAATCTTGCAAAAAATAAAATAAGACTTTAAGAAGGGGATCCCTGGGTGGCTCAGCGGTTTAGTGCCTGCCTTTGTTTGGCCCAGGGCGTGATCCTGGAGGCCCAGGATGGGGTCCCACATTGGGCTCCCTGCATGGAGCCTGCTTCTCCTTCTGCCTGTGTCTCTTCTTCTCTCTCTCTCTCTGTGTCTCTCATGGATAAATAAATAAAATCTTTAAAAAAAAAATAAGACTTTAAGAAGGTCGAATAGGGATCCCTGGGTGGCGCAGCGGTTTGGCGCCTGCCTTTGGCCCAGGGCGCGATCCTGGAGATCCGGGATCGAATCCCACATCAGGCTCCCAGTGCATGGAGCCTGCTTCTCCCTCTGCCTATGTCTCTGCCTCTCTCTCTCTCTCTCTCTCTCTCTCTCTGTGTGACTATCATAAATAAATTAAAAAAAAAAATAAGAAGGTCGAATAGTGGGGCACCTGGGTGGCTCAGTCGGTTAAGTGTCTGCCTTCGGCTCAGGTAATGATCCCAGGGTCCTGGGATTGAGTCCCACACAACGGGGCTCCCTGCTTAGCGGGGAGACTGCTTCTCCCTCTCCCTCTGCCCCGTCCCCTGCTCATGCTCACTCACATATGCTCTCTCTCTCTCTCAAATAAATAAAATTCTAGAGAAAGGAATGTTGAATAGTAAAAGGGGGGCGGTGAAGCCCTATTCACACATTTAGTGAGTAGGCAACTAGGACAATGTCATAGCAATTTGGGATGGGAGAGCATTCAGGTGTGTGTTGAGGGTGTTCCAAGTGGCAGGGGCTTGGCAGCCTTGACGATCTGCTCCTCTGGGGCCTGCACCCCGAGCATCTCTTCCAGGAACCTAACATCCTGGAATTTACCCAACCTCTTGGAAGTGGTAGCTTTGACCTTAAGGGAATAGTGTTAAGATGAAATTTTCTCTCTCTGAAATGCTTTGAGTTTTTTCACAGAATGAGATTCAAAGCCAGAGGCATGCCTTCTGGGATCACCCTAATTCTGAGCTCTAGGACTTGAGGGCAGGGTGAGAACCTGGGCTCAAGGCTCTCAGTGCCATTGTTTATGGTCTGTGTGGTTGTGGACAAGTAATTCCATTTTTAGAACCTCAAATTCTTACATTCAAATATTTCAGGGGCTGATAACTGTACTGGCTTCTCAGAGATACTGTGCAATTTGAGAGACACGCGCTGAGGTATGTAGAGGTGTTAGGATGGCTCAACTGCCCAAAGATTTGGCAAAAACAAAACCATATCGAGGGCCTGGGTGGCTCAGTCAGTTAAGCATCTGCCTGCGGCTCAGGTCATGATCTCAGGGTCCTGGGAGGGAGCCCTGCTCAGCGGGGAGTCCGCGTCTCCCTCTCCTTCTCCCTCTGCCCCTCCTCCTGCTGGGGAGGTGGCAGGCAGGGAGGGAGCAGGAAGGGCTGTGGGCTGGTCCAGGGCCAGAGGAGCTCAAGGAGAGCAAAGGGGTGCCAGAGTCCGGGCAGTGCCCACTCTCGGGGGGCGGTGTGGGCGTGAGAACCGCCTTTCGTGTTCCCATTTCCAGAGAATCGGGGAGTGGGGGAGAGGAATGCCCCCCTCCACTTGGGAGCTCCTGCATGTTCTTTTCCCTTCCATCAGGGTTCTGGGCATATGCAGGTGCTTCAGGCTCTCCTGGGTGAGGTGGGAAATGTGAGGGGATCCCCTGGGCCTCCGGCTTGTGCGCCCCCACCTGCACCCAAGCCCTGCTCCATAGGCGTCCTGAGCACCAGACAGTAAAAGAGCCATGGGGACCGCCCTGGGCCGCAGCGCTGGGCCCCTTCCTCGGGCTCTGATTGGTCCAGGCCTCCCCTCGGGCCCACGCCCGGGCCTCATGGGGCTTCCAGATGCCCAGGCCTGCATCCAATGCGCTCAAAGAAGCATCCAACATCTGCCTTCCTGCTGCTGCTGTAGCAAATCACTGTAAACTGGGGCCTTACAGCAGCACCAGTGATGATGAGCCTGGAGGTGAGAGGCCCAGAGCGGGTCTCACGGGGCTAATACCCAGCAGGGCTCTGTTCTTTCTGGAAGCTCTAGGGGAGAACCCGTTTCCTCGCTTTTCCAGCTCCCAGAGGCTGCCTATGTTCCTTGGCTTGTGGCCCTTCCTTCACCCTCAAAGCCAGCGGAGTCTTCCTCACGATGCCCTTCCGCTGGTTCTGACTCTTCCTTCTCCCTCTACTCCAGTTATGGACCCATGGAGTATGTTGGGCAGACAATCTGCTTGTTTTAAAGTTCACTACTAAAAAAAAAAAAATTAAGGTTCACTACTTAGAGCCCCAATTCACCCCTCTAACCCTGACACATTCGCAGCTTCCAGGAACTAGAACATGGGCATCTGGGGGGTGGTGCATGGTTCTGTCCACCGCAGAGAATGCCCCTCGGTAGAGGAGCACGGTGACCTTTTGCCCCCAAGAGTTTTCTGACTTTAGAATCATGAAAAACATTTGAAAAGACAGAAAGTCGGGCCCCATTGGAGGCTGATTCCGCACTTCTGAAATGGACCCAAGGAATCTGAATTTTTAGCAGACTCCCTTCATGCTTTCCTGATACACATGCTCCAAGGGGCACATTTTGAAAGATCTGCTTTCTTTTGTCATTGGAGGGGTATAGTGACTACATTTTAAAGACCTCATTGCAAAAATCTATGGTCAATGATTTATTACGTGATTCTGATGTATTAATAAATATAACTAAGTTGATCTAGCACTTCCCCTGTGCCAGATACTAAGCGCCATCGTGTGTCATCTCATTTAAAGCTCACCATAACAGGGCCAGGTAGGGCAGTTACAGCCATCGCCACCTTGCATGGATGTAGGGGTGAGGTGACCTAACTAGGTTACACGGGCAAAGCCAACTGCCCATCCATCTCCCTTCTTTTCTTTTTCTAAAGTCTGAGCTCTTTTCTCTTTCTTTCTTTCTTTCTTTCTTTCTTTCTTTCTTTCTTTCTTTCTTTCTTTCTTTCTTTCTTTCTTTCTTTCTTTCTTTCTTTCTTTCTTTCTCTGTCTCTCTCTCTCTCTTTCTTTCTTTCTTTCTTTCTTTCTTTCTTTCTTTCTTTTTCTTTCTTCTTTCTCCTTCTTTTTTTAAATGCAATATTCTATGGAGCAGAAGCTCCATGGTGATGAATCACTAAAATGAAAGACCTGAGCTCTTGACCACTAACCAGTCCAGTGCTGCCACATAGTAGGTTCTCAGTAAGTATATGTTGAATTATAGGGTAAATAAATAAGCAGGTGTTTATATGAGTTAATGCTGATTGTCCTAAGAATCCTAAAGAAGGGATTTATTATTATCACCAGGAAACAGGCCAGGACCCAGAAGACGAGTGGAGAGGATTGGCTCCATCCCCGAGTCTGAGTCCACTGAGTCACTACACCAGGGCTCACACAGCAGTCCACAGGCTCCCACAAAGCAGTATTTTCAAATCCTGCATTTTTTATTATAGAGACTTCTTACTCCTGTAAAAGTTCAATTTGCTTTGGGGCGTCTGGGTGGCTCAGTGGTTGAGCATCTGCCTTCGGCTCAGGGCATGGTCCCGGGGTCCTGGGATTGAGTCCCGACAGGGCCCCTGCTTCTCCCTCTGCCTGTGTCTCTGTACTTCCCTTTACATCTCTCATGAATAAATAAAATCATTTTTTAATATATGTTCTCATTCATTTGGGGAATATAAATAATAGTGAAAGGGAATAGAAGGGAAGGGAGAAGAAATGTGTGGGAAATATCAGAAAGGGAGACAGAACATGAGAGACTCCTAACTCTGGGAAACGAACTAGGGGTGGTGGAAGGGGAGGAGGGCGGGGGGTGGGGGTGAATGGGTGACGGGCACTGAGGGGGGCACTTGACGGGATGAGCACTGGGTGTTATTCTGTATGTTGGTAAATTGAACACCAATAAAAAATAAATTTATTTAAAAAATAAATAAATAAATGAGAAAAAAAAAAAGTTAAATGTGCTTTGAGTTCTGTAGTTAACAATGGCCTCTATCAACAAGCACCTGAATGTACAAATCCAGGCCCGAATGGCAGCTCCAGCACTGGGGAAGCTTTTGTTGTTGCTCTCTGTCCCTCCATCGGAGCGGGGCTAGCCCCGGGGAAGAGCCAAGCCTGACGGAGGAGGCCCGAGGGAGGAGGCCCGAGCTCTCACACACAGGGAGGTGCAAGCACAGCGATTAGAGGCTTCAGACCACAGAGTAGGTTCTCTCTAATTCAGTTCTCCAAACGCCGGGCAGGGCCCCCCAGTGCTCTGGGCAGGAAGGGGTCTGTGGAGGAAATGCCGTGGCGGCCCATCTGGGGACAGCCACTCAGAGGCCTCTTTCTCCACACACACACACACACACACACACACACACTCAGGCCCTGGGACAGCTGCCCTTCCTGCAGGCCGCCCCCTCTCCGCCCTCCCTGCCCTTCCTCCCGGGCCTTGCAGACCCCTTCATCCCACCCTCTCCCCTGTCTCCAGTTCTTTCCTCGTCTCCTGAGGGTGCTCTGGAACCCCCCCTTATCCCCACCCCCCCCCGCTCTCCCAGCCTAACATGCGTGGCTTTGGAGGCCTCGGGCGGAGGCCCGGGGTTGTAGCAAGAGACCGGGAGCCTTGACGCCCCCTGGGGCTCTGCCTCGGTGTCCCTTCTGGAGACTGAACACAGTCACGTTCACTAACCTCCGACTCCAAAGAGCACCTGTGGGGCTGGTCCCCAGCTTTGTGCTTCGTCAGAGGTGTGCTCCGCGCCTGGGCATACAGGATGCAGGTGACTAGACGGGGAGGGTGGGGACACTGAAGTCCAGGGGGCGGGGAAGGACCCCCACAAGGCCACACCATGTTTAGGGGCCGAGCCAGGCCCCGAAGAACCAAGCCTTTCAACACTCTCTTTGTGATAACGATGAGGACTCCGTGGTACCCAGTGCGGGCCACGCATGGGCCGCCAACAGCTCCCGAGCAACATCAAAGAAAATGAGAGCAGGACAGCCTTACACGCTGGTTACCTTTCAGGTGTAATTACCACGCCATCTAATTACACTGAGGGGGGTCATTAATACGTCACAGTTTGTTTTATGTTTTTATATGATAAAAACCAACACCCACCCACCCCCAACAAAGCAAATGAGCAAACAAACAAACAAAAAGCAGAATCAGACCTATAGATACAGAAAGCAAATGACGATTTGCCAGAGGGGACAGGGCGGGAAGACAGGACAGCAGTGAGGGTGAGGGGCAGCGGGAGGCCCAGGCTTCCGGTTGTGGAGTGAGTAGGCCGCGAGGATAAAAGCACAGCACAGGGACCACAGTCGATGGAACTGCGGTAGTGTTGCTCAGTGACAGGTGGTAGCTACACTGGCGGTGAGTATAGTGTGACACATAAGCCTGTTGAATCGCTGCATTGTACACCTCTAGTATTGTGTGTCAACTATATTTCAATTAAAAAAAAAGGAATCCCACATCCCACAGCGTTTGGGCCAATGAGCTGAGTGTGAAGAGACAACACGCTTGGCCAAGGTCTTCTGCTGAGGTGGAAGCGAGCTGCCGAACTTCACTGGCACGCTCTCAGGGGATCCACACAACTCACAGCCACACTGGAGGCCTTGTTCCCATTCCACAGAAGAGAAAACAGAGGCCCAGGGAAGCCAACTGACTCACCTAGCATCATTCAGCTAGAGACTAGACAGGGCTGGGTGCAAATCAAGATCTGTCCCATTCCAAAGTTGAGTTTCCTCTCCTACTCCATGATACTGGCTCCCCACAGAGACATCAAGGGCTTAGTCATCAAGTGACTCAGTTTCCTTTTGTGTAAAAGCCTGCTCCTGGTTTCTTGTTCACTAAGGAGAGCCCCCACCCCGCCCACCCCAGGGGCCCACCTGCACGGTAGGGCAGAGGGAGGGCTCATGGGGCGCCAGCCTGCAGGAGAGTGTTGGAGCTGAGCCTTCCTTCGGAGGAGCAAGTTCCCTCCACTTAGGAGGACAGGCCAGTCGGCCCTCTGAGTTTGCCAAACCCCCCAGGGACAGCCTCGCTCTGAAAGCTGGAAGGCCAGCCTGGGGCACCGATGGGTCAGGGCCTGGCCCACACGTGGCCCCGCCCTCCCTCCCCATGCCCAGCCGGGCTGCCCTCCAGCTAGTTGTGCAACCTTGCTATGAATAGGTCTAGGTGTGTGGTTTGGTGCCAAAGAGACCAAACTAGTTTCCTTCGGGTGACAGCTCCCTTCTGGAATTCTGGGAGGTGAGGGAGCACAGCTGTGAGGTCAGGCTGCTGACCCTCAGGCTGGGCGGTCCAAGCTGGTGGCGTGAGGGGTGGAGCCTGTGGCCAGACTGGATGGGCAGGTTGGCAGCACGATCCCCAGCGTGCTGGCACCAGGATGGCTGCTCAGCTCTCAGTGCCGACAACTCCTCCTCCCTCCCCAGCGGTCACCAGGCTGCCCGGGTCTGCCTCCCTGAGCCGCTCCCACCTCCCATCCCTCCCTGTCACCAGGCCCTCGCTACCTCAGCTGGGACTTAAAGAACCTTGGAGGGGGGAGAGGGAAAGACAGACTTGTTTGTTTGACTTTTAAAGATTTTATTTATTCATGAGAGACAGAGAGAGAGAGAGAGGGAGAGAGAGGGGCAGAGACACAGGCAGAGGAAGAAGCAGGCTCCATGTAGGGAGCTCGACGTGGGACTCGATCCTGAGTCTCCAGGATCAGGCCCTGGGCCGAAGGCAGACGCCAACTGCTGAGCCACTGAGGCATCCTGGAAAAGACTTGTAATTTCATTTTTAAGACTTTAAAAAATGAGAAGGTGGGGGAAACGGGAGTGCTATATTGTTGGTGACCTGACTTGGGAACTTGGAGGGCAATTTGGTCAATCTTGGTTAAAATCGCAAATGTATGTGTACGCTCTGGCCCAGCGATGCCAAGTTTGGCCATTAAGCCTACAAAGATTCCTACATGTGTAGGTGATATACACAGATTATTCACTGCAGATGCTGGTAATAAGCAGCGAGAAACAACGTTGTCTGTCAATAGGGGCCCATGGTTCCCTGAGCTACGATACAATAATACAGTGGAATACTACGTAACTATAAAAGTGAGGAGGCCTCCTCCCGACCGGTATTTTTTCCATGTGTGACAAAATCATTAACAAGGTAAGATGCCTGGATAGTGTGTATGATGTACTTCTTGTGTAATAAAAAGGAGAAAATAAGAATTTGTGCTTTTATAGCTTGTAGGTGCAGGAGAAATTCTGAAGGGATGAGCAATAACCTCTGAGGTGAGAGGAAAGAGGCTGAGAACCAGACAGGGATGGGAAGAAAACATCCCCTGTGTGTATCCATATGCTTTTTGGCTTTTAAATCTTGGGCCTGAATTACCTTTCAAAGTATTTAAAAATACAGTGCAACAAAAGGAAAATAATTTTGACAAAAATTTTCATGACCCAATTGCCAGATACAATGGACATTTGTCTTCTGGGGACAGGTCCTTCCTACTTGGAGTGACCCAACAGGTGCATCTCAGTGGGAAGGGCCCCTCCTCGCCTACTGGAGCAGGACTCGGTTCCCGATACCCCCTGTCAGTGGGGCTCCCACAGCTGATAACTCAGGTGCCCTCTGACTTTGACTCGGTTGGAGAAACTGAGGAACATTTCGTGTTGGCAACGGTTGAGGTCCTAAGTGCAGCGTTGAGGACAAAAATATCCGGGACACAAGAATTATTTCAATTTTTCCTTTTAGGACCTCTCCCCAGCCATAGCTTACACTGGCAGCACTACTTCTATTATGCTCTTTATTTTTTTATTATATTAATATATAAGGTTACAAGATGACAGCAATAATTACATTTCTAAGAGCGTATCTGATATGAGCGTTTTCTATATATATGAATAGCTTTTATAATTACTGTTTTAACTGATGCATAATATTCCTTTGTTCTGACGAGGTATTTCCTATACTCATATTCAAGATGTTAATAGGATGAAATTAAGGAAATCCGAAGTTATGGAGACACTGCTTTGCAATGATACTATTCACTTATCGGATTCCTTTGAAATAGTACAGCGACCTCGTAATCTCCACTTTTACAGCCCAATACCCTTCTCCCACCTTATTCCTTATTCTTTACGGTCTTAGAAGAGGAATCAAGGCCGGGCTCTGGCCTTTCCACCTTGCCTCACGTGAACGCAAGCTGTTTACCTTCCAAAATATTTAAAATTACAATGCAACAAAATGAAGATAATTTTGACCAAAAATTCCATAACCCAACTGCCAGATACAATGGATATTTGTCTTCTGGGGACAGGTCCTGACATGAAACTGTACATAGTAAAAAAGAAGAAAAAAAGAAAGAAGAAAAGAAAGAAAGAAAGAAAGAAAGAAAGAAGAAAGAAAGAAAGAGAAAGAAAGAAAGAAAGAAAGAAAGAAAGAAAGAAAGAAAGAAAGAAAGAAAAGAATGAAAGGAAGAGAAAGAAACTGCATTTATCTTTATAAAAGTAACACACTACAACTTTGATAAAGTGAAATCGCACAGAAGGTAGAGTTGAAAGCCGAAGTGCCTTGCCTGCATCCCACAGACTTAACCGTGCGTGTGCATGCGTGTGTGTGCATGTGTGTGTGTGTGCGTGTGCGTGTGTGTGTGCGTGTGTGTGCGTGCACTGGATCGGGGCTCTCGCCTCAGTTGCAGGGTCCACGGGTGCGGCGAGCTCCTGACCGTCAGCCCTCGGGCAGCTGCCCCCCCACCTCGTCCTCCCAGCGGGCCGCGCACATCATCATCTTCTGTGGGTCCAGAAGCCCCGCGCCCCCGTCTGCTCAGCATCCTCCCCGGCCGGCCCTCGTGCGCCCTCCGAGAGGCCCCTCTGAGCCGCCCCGGGCCCCGCTCTGCCCCCTTCCCCGGAGTCCGGGCCCCCTTCTGGGGTCCCCGGCAGCCGCTCTTGCCTGACTTCTCGCCCGTCTTCGGCCGCTAAGCCCCTCAGGCCGGCCGCCCGCGGTCTCCCAGACGTGCCCGGCCTCCCCGCTCTGCCCTTGGGCGCGGGCCCTTCTCCCCCGTCACCTCGGCGGCCTTCGTGGGGCTCGAGCCCGGGGCAACTCCCGCCAGCGGCCGCTTCGGGCCGGGCCGTCCGGGCCAGGGCCAGGGCCAGGGCCAGGGCCAGGGCCAGGGCCAGGGCCGAGGCCGAGCCCGAGGGAGGCCGCACCGGGAGGCGGCCGTGTCCACGTGAGGAGGGCTTCGAGGTTCTTCTTCCCGGAGTTGGGAGCGGGCATGTTTGTGGTGTTCCCAGAAAGTCCTCAGGGAGGCAGGCAAACGTGGGGTTTCGAGCCACGGTGACAGGACACACGGGAGACAGAAGCACACCCCGTCCCGGTTCAGGCCTTAGGATTGCGGGTGGCTTTCCTCTTCCCACTTCCCAAGTAGCGGGATCCAGGGGGTCGCCTCTTCCTCCCCCAGGTCCAGAAGGTTCTAGTCCTCAGAGCCAGCACCACAGCTTCCCTTACGCGGAGAGCAAAGCAGAGCCAGGGTGGGTCCCCCTCTTACCTGCACCCTTGCCCTGGGCCGCCCCCGCCTCGTCCCCCCGGGGACTGGCTGCGCCCGCAAGGGGGTGGAGTGCCCGGCGCACTGGCCCGCGCCCCACCTTCCCCTGCCTCCAGCCCCCGGCGCCCGCTGTGCTGTGCGTGACTGGGCTGCCGCGGGTCGAATTTGCTAGTCAAAGGTTTACCCGCATTACTTGAATTTGATCTGCAAAATCGAATCCCTGAGGCCTTACAGAGAGGAGTTCAAATTCTCCCTCTTTCAAGCAAGAAGCTGAAGCGGGGAGTCAGCAAGAGCCCCCCTTTATTCGTCAAAGTGGAGCAGATACCTGAGTCCAAACTCATGGGGGCAGGGCCCGGTCCTGGTCCTCCTGGTGCTCATCACAGCTGGCCCACGGCCACCCTTGGCTTAGTAATTGTTAACTTTAATCATTAACTTTAATTAGCTTTTTGGTTGAATTTTGACTTGGTTTGGGAGAACTCTGTGAATCTTATGATAGCTAGGATTAGATTTCCATCTTTAATCTTTTGGGAAAACAAAATCAAAACTGGGGAGCAATCCCGAATGATACACCTTCTCCCAGATGGCTTTGGTGTTAGAAGACGGGAGGTTTTACCTTCGTAGGTAATTAAAACAAGGACCCTTGTTTAATAGACACTTTAAGGACACTTCTGAAAGCATGACTCTCCACCAATATAAAATTCAGCCCAAAGGGCAAACCTTTAATTTTATTTTCCAAAGGGCACACGTTAAAACACTTACCTGATCTGAAATGAGTCCATCACGTTCCTTGGGACTTTGAACCCGATCCTAGGGAGTCTCTAAAACTGAAATAATTTCTTTTGTGTATTAAAATGAAAAATACCACCCAGGCTACGAGGGCTAGTTTTACAATAGGGCGGAGCTCCCCCTCACTTCAAAGAGAGGCCCTAAATGTACATACCGAGGAAGTATGTATTCTGTTTCCACGAGAGGCCTGATTTCCAATATGCAGGGGCGCTCTGTCGAGGACCCATGTTCACCTGCTGCACTCACATGAGGAGGACCTTATTAGGGCCAAAGCTTTGATAGGTCAAAATCTGACACTCCGTGAAGGCAGAGTCTACATCCCGTTCCCCTCCTTAACAGCTCCTCCAGGGCAATGTGCCTCCACGGACACCATAGTGACTATCAGCCACCATGAACAATGACATAGATCTGATCTACTTTTATTAAATTGTCTGGTTGTCTGTGGAGCTCAAAGATTGGCTGGAGACAAAGTTTGCTAGATCATTCGGTTTAGAGAGCTCATGACAGAGGCTCTCAGCTGCCTGCCTCGACCAGCCCATTTAGTAATTCCACACCAAGACCTTGACGTAAATGCAGCCCTTCCACATCTGAGGTTAAAGGGGGAGGGAGAACAAAAGACTTCTTGGAGTGAGACAGAGTGTCACTGATGCTTTATTTACATGCGTCACCATCTCTTTTACAAACTAGATTACGGTTTTAAATGGAATACACAAGGCAATATCTACAAACACCAAGGAAAGTTAAGTACTGCATCTCTATTTCATTTGGAAAGGGGAAGATTCCCAAATCAAATTGGTTTTGATTCTTGAGAAGAAAGGTGGTAGAGTTAATTCATGGCAACATATGGTTGGACAAAATCCTCAGTAAGAATGCAATATGATAGTGTTCGCTTCGAAAGAAAGGATGAGGTGCTTCAAACCAAAGTATCAACTGCTTGACTCTTAGGTGTTAGAATATGGCCATGCACCATATTTAATTCTAGTCTGAATGGGGTATGAGCAAGAAATTGAAACAGGTAAAGACAATTTTACAGATACTGTATACAGATTTTTTTTTTCCATTCATGCAACTTTTTTTTCTTAAAAAAAGTTAAACATGTGAAGCCAAAACGCACAATATATTTTTTTAATATTAACTAATTTTTCTGGTCCTCCTTCACATCTGTTTACATTTCCCGGGTACATAATGTGCTAGGACAAGTATACGAGAGAAGACTGATTGCCAGGCAATGAGATAATTTTAGAGAAATAAGTGACCAAACACACAGTTTTTTAAAGTGGCCACACAAATTAATTCCGGAGTGTGCCAGAGGCCTCAGAACCAATCACTCATCAAAGAAAAATACACACAAATAGAAAACAAGAGGAAAATATTTCATTCATTCAAACTGCGTAAAATCTTATCCACCGAAGATTTAGATCAAATAGAATATACTCTTTTCAGTTACTTGGCTGTCTGTGTTAAGATCCTATGTGCAGACGGGACTTCACAAGGGCCCCACTTTCCCCTCATTGTGCCTGCTGCCCCCAGTCTTCAGGAGAGGCTGGCTTTCTCGTACCTCTTTGCCAGTGATTGCATTTCTACAAAAAAACTCTGCTAAATCAAAAACAAAAAACACAACAGTAGGCCTAATCGTACAATGTTCCCCCAAATACATCGAGAAAAAGGAAATCAGGTATAGAGCTATCAGGGTTCTGCTTCTGCTTTCAGAAAGGGTGACATCTGTATTTCCCCTTAGCAGCCCATGGCATCAGCACACGACACACGACTGGCTGTTGGACTGCTTTCCCCTGGACGGTCTTCCCAAGAGATCCAAACGGTCCTTCTTCTGTAAGCGGGGTCCACCGGCTGTAGGTGCAGCCTGTCCCTACCGTCTTTAACCGGATCGCAGCCACCTGAAACGGCATCCTGAGACTGGACAGCGCTGT
Organism: Canis lupus baileyi; assembly: GCF_048164855.1. Taxonomy (NCBI): domain Eukaryota; kingdom Metazoa; phylum Chordata; class Mammalia; order Carnivora; family Canidae; genus Canis; species Canis lupus. The sequence goes on from NC_132844.1 coordinate 6,835,162, forward strand.
CCTGAGCTGTGAGCCATGAGGTCCTCACCTCTGGGTGGTGACGTGAGACACACACAATACCCAAACTCAACACCAAACACACACACACACACACACACACACACACACACAGCCCACCTTGTGCCACGTGTGTGTGCACAACCCTCCTGTTAACAGGAAAGACAAACTTCCGAAATTTTTAAAAAATACGTGTTTCTGCACTCATTACATTGCAGGGGATGCAATAAAGGAGATGGAGCTCGGCTCCATTCACAGTTATCGGGTGTGCTGAACCTGGCAGGCGGGTCTCACGCCAGGACAGGGCAGGCTTATGATAAAGCTCTTTTCTAACTTTGGTCAAAGGTGTCTGGTTCTGGAGCCCGAAGAGAGATATAAGAACCCCAGAGCGCCTGTCACGTATTCAACATTAGTTACTCTAATTTCCCGGCAAAAAGAGGAAGGCTCCCTAGAGCAGCGTGTTTAGAGGCTGGGGACGGCCTGGAAGAGTGCTCACCAGGATGCAAGCCTTAGAGCTGTCGGGCCCCTGGAGGCTACCGAGTGCTCCAGCTCAGAAAACTTACTGAGGGACCCGTGACACTCAGAATCCACATGGGGGCCAACAGCTGGCCCTCCTTGAAAGCAGGGTCTTGGTATAAGAGACAGAGGCCTTACACTGCACCTCGGCCCTGTCGGACCCCCGCAGCACCTGGCGAGCCTAAGGGAGCCTGGCCTCTGGGCGGATGGCCAGCTGGCAGTAGCCAGGCTCCAAGTGGCGCTGCTGTGACCCTGCAGAGGCCTACTCTTCCCTTCTTGCCAGACTCCCTCGAAACTGAGGCTGGCACTTGACTTTGTCCTGATCTCGGCTCCCCACAATGCTCTCTCTACGTGTAGATGCTACTGGCATTATTAAAAAACACAAAGCCAACCCATTTAAAGCCCCCCCCTCCACCGCCTTCATTTTCCTGATGCACTCACTCTGTGGCTGCCCTGCTCTCATACCTCCTCTGTCCCTCCCTCAGCTGTTTTAGATTAAATTATAATCTGGTTCTAGGACATTTTGTAAGACATTCTGCCTGAAATCTAACAAACACTGAGAAAAAAGGAGAATAAATGAGATGCCACATGTCCGAAAGGAATTCAACATTTTAAAGTTGAAACATATTTGAGATTTGCTTTTCTGACTCCCAAAGTAGCTCCCAGGGTCTATAAAACTGCAGAGGCAAATAGCTAATTTTGTTAGTTTGCTTGTTTCTTTGAGTTCAGGAGAGAAATTCTCAGGGCCCTCATGCTGTAAGCGCTCCGGGTTCTCCGCGTATCTGACCTCCCTCCACCCTTCCCTCCCCTCAGCTGCTGCAGCTGGGTCCCAACTGCATCCCCCACCCGGACAGCATCACCTAGGAACCCAAAAGGTAGCCTTCTTTCACTGATACCAGACAGTTCCTGGGTACAGCGGACTACCGAAGAGTCAAGGAAGTGGCTAGCATTATCATAAAGGAACACAGTAAGCAAAACGTCTGTCTCACTGACAAGCAGACCACGTGAATAGAATACATATTTTTAAAAATTATACATACTTTTAAAATGAAGATTATAAACGTGTAGCAGTTTAGAAAAGGCAATATGCTACAGGTCTACTATAACCACAATTGCACGACAATTTACAGATTCAGTAAAAGGCAGGGTGAAATCAACAGGGCCATCACTCAAACAGGACGACCCTGGCGAGGCGGGAGAGACGTGTGACAATACCAAATGGAACTTTCATTATGCTAGGAGCTGTTATCACCACCAATATCACCCCCAGAGGAATTATAAAGCAAAGGTGCACAAGGGAGCCCCTGGCGGCGGGTGGTAGGTGCAGGGGGTCGGGTGGCACGTCTGTGTTGGTGGAAGGGAGTCAGTGCCCACTGCACGGTGCAAGCGTCAGCGAGAACTCATGCAGGGAAGTCTGTGCTGAAATACTAGCCTGTATTCCTAACGTCCATGCAGAATGTTCCATTTTTGTACTGTACATGGTAAAATTTATTTATACATTTATATACCTAATGCTTTTTATGCAAAGAAAAGAGTCTTCATATATCACTTTGGAGAAGTATGCATACGCTGTGCTAATCAGAGCTTCATTACATGTACCAAAGGTGTTCCCAACTATTCGGTCTACCAAAGAGGGTAACTAACATAATCACACTTTCCAGGTTAAACAGAAAGCACCTATACAGCACCATAACTTCTTGAAAACAAAACAAAATGAAATCCATAGAAGCAGAAAAGTGGGGGAAAACAAGTCAAAACTGCCCTACCTTGTACTTCCATTGTGTCATTTGTACGATTACAATCTAAGCTTTTATATATATATTAGATTGTGTGTGTATATATATATAAAAATCAGTTTGTATGCTATTGCCTCTCACTCACACATGTCTAGTAGATCAGATTATACACAGCAAGGCTGAAAATAATCAAGGGTATTTTAGGAAAATAGTGACTCTGGTTTGTACTTTTCACACATTGCTCGCTGTAGGCTTAATGCTCACCTGTAAGTTCATTTCTTCTGCAAAGCAAAACAGGACTTTTTTTTTTCTTTTCTCCTTAAAACTAAATCCTTTAGTGGCATTTGGCAATGAGTGGGTAGCTGAGCTGATTTCTTTCTTGAAAAGATCCTAATTTCTAACCACCATACACCTTCACTATTCACTGCATTAGCTGAGGATATTGCCAGGAGACCAGAGGCCCTACTGATCTGGCAACTGCAGACCAGGTGCTGGGGGTCTCACCGCCGCCCCCCACCGCCCCCAACCACCTGGCTCAAAACGAAAACACGCTGGGTGGCATGCTGCACTCCATTCGTTGTGCCTATGCAGGGTCAGTCCTGGACTGGTGCGCACGGCAAACAGTGTGCCATTGTTCAGTTTTTAGAAAAGGATAGTTTTTCTACCAAACAAAAGAAGAAAGAAAATCCCCCTCTGGTTTATGTAATTTGTTAGTTTATGGAGTTCCGAGGGCTCAAATGCTTGTGATGCCCAAAGCCAGAATAGTAACTGGTACAACATTTCCTTCTGTTTTTAAATTTGCCAGGGGAAGGATGATTAACATTTTAACATAAAAATACTGCAAGTTAATGCATGTGAAAAACTCAGAAAGTCAAAGGAAAACAAACACAAAAACGACACTTAAAACATCCCATAAACCATCGTGATATGAATACACCACAGAATTGCCAACAGGAGCTCACGGTGTGCTCTGAACGAGGGTGGGTGGTGCTGACAGGGTGCTGTCCTTCGCTGGCAGGTGGCTCATCACCCTGTACAAGGAAGATTTTGCATACTTTATATAGAGAGTTTTGTTCCAAGGGTAAGTGCTTCACCCGGGGTAAGGGGCCATTAACAGTCTCTGCTGGGTTAGGAAAATGGTGCGGGATTCACAAAGGTGTTAAGCTGTAAACGGTATCACTGTCCACTTGCTGAGAGCAGATTTGGCAAAGGGTTTCTCTGTAGGTCTTGTGTCAGTTTGAGGGTCTGCAGAAGGAGAAAAGAAAACCAGAGATGATTAAGGACATTCAAACAGCAATCATAGGCACCACTAGGTCATGCTTCACCAGCCTCCTGTCTCCTGTCCTCACCTTCGAACTAAGGGTACTCACAGTAAAGCTGTTCTGCTACACTAGCTTCAAGTCTGAAAACCTAAGGACAAAGCATGGAGACTACTTACCTTATTTCTGGGCTTGATTACAAGATGCCCTCAAGTTGAAAAAGCCTAGAGGAAATGAGGTCAATCATTTTGGGAGGGGGTTAAGGCAAGTTAGGGGTGTTTTAGTAGGCCCTTTTTAAAAATCTTTTTTAAGGATTTATTTATTTACTTGAGAGAGAGAGAAGAGAGAGAGAGAGAGAGAGAGAGAGAGAAAGAGAATGCAACTGGGGAGAGGGAGAGGGAGAGATGAGTCCGTGCTGAGCACAGAGTCCAATGCAGGGCTTGATCTCACTACTCTGAGATCATGATCTGAGCCAAAACAGAGTCAGATGCTTAACTGATTGAGCCACCCAGGTACCCCATTAGTAGATTTTTTTAAGTTCGGGAAATTCAGGTGCAGATGGGGTTTTGCTCTAGACTTCTGGAAGGAGGGGTGTCCTAGGACATGGAACTTTCGTGATAAAACCAGAAAAGTGGAGCACCTGAGTGGCTCAGTTGGTTAAATGTCTGCCTTTGGCACAGGTCATGATCTTGGGGTCCTGGGATCAAGTTGCATCAGGCTTCCTGCTCAGTAGGGAGTCTGCTTCTCCCTCTCCCTTTCTCCCCTGGCTTGTGTTCTCTTTCTCGCTTGCTCTTGCTCTAATAAATAAATAACATCTTTTAAAAAAGTTTTAAAAACCCAGAAAAGTTGGTCACCCTAAGCAGACCAGCTAAGCTTTTCTGGCTCTCTTCCACTGGTTATACAGACTAACCGACCTTGTTCACCATCAATACCAGGGGAGGGTCACTTTCCACAAAGGCTTATTAATCAATCTACATTCTTGGGTGGAGATCATCTTGACTTCCCTCACTACTAAAGGAGTAAGCAATCTCTAAGTGGTCTTAGGAATTTTTTTTTTTAGATTAAAAGTCTGCAGAGAAAAAAACTGTATAACACACACACGGCCAAAAAACCCTCCCACAAAACATCCCTTTAACAGTTAACAACTTACTATTATTTTGCCTTCAACAGTCTTTGATGGTGACACACAAAAGAGGTCCTCTCAGACCATCTGAATTTACGTGTCTTAGCAGACTTCACATGGCCTCTGAGCCCAGAAAAGGTAAAGGATTAAAAAAAAAGTATACTCAGAGATGTACCTAAAGGAACTGACATAACAGACTTCAAGACATAAGACCTTTTGTTTATGGAGACAGTGTCAGTTGTCATGGTAGGGAAAAAAAAAATGGCTCTAGGCAGAGAAATGGATAGAAAAGTGGGAGTGAAGCAAGCTGGACCCTACCTTCTCATCAGAAAGGGTAAGCAAGTCAGGAAATGTGCACCAGAAGCTCACATACATGTTAGGCTCATCTGTCCCCTCTTTAGACCAGATATTACCGGGAGTTCATTTGGAATTTTCACAAATGTACTTATGACTTCAAACTCTTCTGTGGCTGGACTGCTTGGCAACCTTACCTTTCACTACCAATATTCACAAAGACAGCAGGGCTTAGTATTTGTAATGATACATACCCACAGTCACAAGTACCCTTGTTATAGTTCTAAATAGAAGTACTTAGGTGGTTTTATCAGAGGCAGTGACAAGAAAGAAGGAAAAAAAGGCCCCCCTCCTGCCCATCCCCAGTAGATAGTTTCCATGGCTGATGGGAATTTTTTGTTTTGTAAAGGTACTAGACAGTATTATCCTGAACTGGTTGATTTCAGAGCAAGAAAAAGCTAAAACAGAGGTTCCCGGCTGCCTCAGTCAGTAGGGCATGTGATCCTTGATCTCAGGGTTGTGAGTTCAAGCCCCATGCTGGTGTAGAGGTTACAAAAAAAAAAAAAAAAAAAAAAAAAAGCGGCTGAAATAGATACCAATCTAAGTATCCGTGAGGAATTGGCCTCTAGAGTCAGCCAGTGCTATTCTAGCTGGGACCCTCTGAGGAGTGAATGGACAGGGGTACAGACAGACATGGTTCTTTGGAAGGGGAGGATTTTTTCCTTCATGGTAACACTTCATAAGCCACAATCTAACATCACTATGCAATTAGTCATCAAGGGACTACGGTCCCCAGGTGCCAAGGGAGAAGCTGTAAAGCATTACCTAATTCAGGCCCCATCCCATCCTGGTTCCCTCTGGTATTAATTATTCAGCCATGGAAACCAGTGCACACTGGGAAGGTGACACACTTCATTCCCCAAGTACAGACGCAGAGCATGCTGAAGCTGGGTCAGCATAGGAGAAAAGAAGGCAGAGGGCACCTATAACCCCCTACATGGCATCATCCTAAGCAGAACAGGGCAGCAGCCCTGAAATCAGGGGCAAGAGGCCCACACTGGGCAGTCTGGAGCAACAGCCAACAACAATCCCGAGGCCAAATACATATTCCCTCATCAAAAGGCCCTAAATCTTCAGGGAATATCATCATTAAAAAGGAGATGCGGGAACCCTGGGTGGCGCAGCGGTTTAGCACCTGCCTTTGGCCCAGGGCGCGATCCTGGAGACCCGGGATCGAATCCCACGTCGGGCTCCCGGTGCATGGAGCCTGCTTCTCCCTCTGCCTGTGTCTCTGCCTCTCTCTCTCTCTCTGTGTGTGTGACTATCATAAATAAATAAAAATTAAAAAAAAAAAAAAAGGAGATGCGCTGATCAGGACTCCTTCCATTTCTGCAGAATGGGCTCAGGGCCCCCTGTGGCACTGAGTCCTGGTGCTCCCTGGGGGTCTCTCAGGCCATGCCTCCCAGCCTGCTCAGGAAACCTCATGTGCTTAGAGGAGAGCCAGGAAAGGAGATGCTCCGGTTCAGAGGCAGCTCTCCCAAAGACAAATGTAACAAGGAAATCCCACTCCATAGGACAGAAAGGTGACCTGTTTTCTCTGCAACTGAAAGCAAACAGACTGTTAAAATATTGTGAAAATATAAAGAAATCAGATAAAGGCTGAACAGAAATACAAGTATTCTTCTAAAAGGAACACAAGAATCACCATTCAGTAGGAAGACCTCATGATTAAAAATAGTCACAAAGAACCCAGCTCCTTATCCGCCTTAGATTTTCAGATTTTCAGCCGTTCTTTGGTGGCTCGCTGTGTGCACGTTTATCTGACTCCGTCAATGACTGAGAGAATAGAGGGAGACTTTAAATCATGACACCAGCTACTGAGCTGGGAACTTAACGATCCTCAAGATAGGGACAGGTTTCAATGAAGTCCCCATTCTTAAACGTTATTGAAAGTTAAGATATTTAAGTAAACGGAAGTCTCAGTATGCCGATTCTAAGTTTAAAAACACATCAGATTAAGCAAAATTTCTGGAAGGAAAAGGAAGTGTACAGCTGAAAGGAATTATAGCTATCACTTTGCAGTTATAGGCAATAGGCCAACTAACAATAAATATTAAAATGTCCGAAAAGACAGAAAAGAAAAGAAAAGAAAAGAAAAGAAAAGAAAAGAAAAGAAAAGAAAAGAATTGTCTTGTCCCATCAGTGACTTTCATTACTAGGGAGAAGATCCCTTCTCTTCCCCCTCCATGCCCAATAAATAAATAAGTTTGAAATCAAACTGTTGATGCAAGGAAAATGAAATGGGGAAGCCAAATGATGAGACCCGTTCTAAAAATATCTATGGATGCTGTCATCTGGTCTCTGGTGAGAGTAAGTCCCTCTATAATCTTGGCATCTGTAGGGAAGACAAGTTTCTGCCTAATTATCACCACTAAATCACATGATGTTCTAAGAAAGGGCAACGCCTCCAAAAAACTCTACACAAAACATAACAACCCCAATCAACTTTAATCTGGGAATAAAACATAGAAGTTCCTAATGCTGTCCTCCCACAACTTAACTCCACTGTGACAAATGTGGATTTCTCAGCAGTGTTTTTATCTTTTTGGCACAGAAGAAAGGAACAGGACCCTAATACCAAATATGACATGGAAGGAAAACACGCCAGTAGCACGAAACTCTCACATCCACAAATTCATGAAGGTTATCCGCTGCCTTCCTAGCTAACTAAAGATGTTTGGAGGAAGTCTGCCTGAAAAACAAAATTAAGGTGAAACACCACTTTCCCTACTCTTTAAACATAAAGATGATTTAAGCCAAACTGACAATCCCCAGGACAAGCTGGGGACTAAATATGGAACATCCAGGACAGAAAAGCTAATGAATCAATGTTCACTCAATCTGACAGGGAAACCTCACGTGGGGTGCAGAGAACAGGTGTGAGCTCCAGACCATGAGTGTTTCACCCCTGAGGAGAGAGCAAAAAAAAAAAAAGCTGGCCTGCCACCATGTCTGCTTTGCCCTCAGAGGGATCTCTGGGACACCCAATCCATCATGAGCCACAGCCATCTGCCACCATCCACCTAGGCTTTTGTAGCTGGTGTCACCCCGGGAAAAATAGCATTTCTGTGGGTCCTGGGTTGGGCAGCCATGTCTAATTTTGGAGCACCACAATGGCAGCAGTTCCCTTGGGGTCTATCTTCGCAGCCAAAACACGGAGCAGCTCAAGAAAACACCTAATGGGTGCAACACTTCAGCCTAATTTGGTAATTTTTCAGCATCTTCCAGGTGGAATGGAAGACAAAGATCTAATGGAAGCATCTGAAAGCCTGCCTGGTGGTCACTGTGACAGTAGGAGCCTGAAAGATTAAAATCTAGCCCTCTGCCTGCCGTGCTGGCCAAATAGTACCATCCTCCACGACTGCCAGAGAAGGGGAATTAGCTGGTGCAGCTCTATAAAAATATGTTTTGACAAATGTTGTCAATTTGCCACTTCGGACACTGAATAATAGTTCATGACTGAAACAGAGTAGGCACGGAGGTTTTGGCCAGGCTGGAGGGCAAATTGGTGTTGAGTTTGAGGAGCTTCAGCAAAGGGAAGTTTCTAGAAAATGCAGTCCATGGGCTCTGATGCCTTTTTTCCCTAAAGATTTATTTTATTTATTCTAAAGAGAGCATGTGTGCAAGTGAACTTGCACACACGAGCAAGGGGTGGGAGGGGCAGAGGGAGAAGGAGAGAAATCTCAAGCAGACCCCACCCCTCCCTGAGCACAGAGTTGGATCTCACAACCCTGAGATCATGACCTGAGCCAGAATCAAGAGTTGGATGCTCAACCAACTGAACCACCCAGGTGCTCAACTAATGCAATTTTTAAAAAATTAAAACATTTAAAACAGTATTTAATATTTACTTTCTCTGTATATCCTACCATATGCATCTCCTTTATTACCCCAAATTTATGGTCTTGCTACTCTCTCAAATTGCTATCACTGCTTTCATGATTCACTACGTACAAACAAGAGGTAACTATAGTACAGGAAGAAACGCACAGAGCCATAAATCATGACCTGAATATCCCATGTTTATGTTTGCCTGTGTGAGTCTTCACTGCATTTACTGGCTGAGGGAGGGGAGATTGGGAGTGTGGGGCTACCTCTTAAGGCTGGGGACGCACTAGACTCCTGGGACTTGGGACTGCGAGTGTAGGTCTGGTGTGCCAGCCCATCTAAGGGTTCCACAATCAGGTACAGAAGAAAAGGGTCTCCAAAGTCTTCTTTTCCTGCTTTAGATACACAGGGTTTTGAAGACAATCTAATTTTTCCAAAAGTGATTCTGAAATTGGAAACACAAAATAGGCTATTTTAGTTCTACCAATAGTCCAAACCACTCGTCCACCGATGAGGTACGACGAGGACATGCAGGTGACACAGGTGGTGGCCAAGAAGCAACAATCATACCAGTGCAACAGAAGAAGGAAACCAAGAAGGGAACTGAAAGGAGGGTCTCAGGTGGCTCCAAGATTGACAGAGACAAAGAACTGACCTGAGGTCAGCAGTCTGGCTAGGAGTGTAGACTCCAGGAGTGAGGTAAACCGACACTTTGCATGGCTGTGGGAGGCCCTCATGTCCCTGGCTCAGCCTGGTTAAGGGCCTGGAACTCCCTTCCATGGGGCCCCCTACCCCAGCCAGCAGGCAGCCTGAATTGACTAGGACTGGACAGAGAATGCTTTGGCTTGAGGCATTCGGGCAGCAGGCAAAGGGACACCTTCTAACAGTACATATGTTGGGCTGTACTGCTTTCTGATTATTTCTGAACATAGAATGACCAATGGAAGCTCCAATTAATTACAGTGGCCTGTATACATGGAGACCCACTGGAAAGTAATATAAAATTTCAACCTCAGAATCTCTGGCCTTCTCTTCTTGGCCATTGAATTTCTTTAAGGAGTCAAACACTCCACAGACATGAATCTTATGATCCAGACTTCCTTCATCAGAGAGAACGAGATGGAGGAAGGAGGGGGAAGGGAGGAAGGAGAGAAGATAGACAGATATGCAAACCTTCAATCAAGCCAAGACTGGCAATTAACGTTTTATCCTTTGGCAACACTGGAATTACCTTCTGGGGCTTCCATGACTAAGTAATTCTCATCATTTAATAAATGAGTATCAGAGATTTTAGCAAAAAAAAAAAAAAAAAAAAAAAAGAGGTTATTAAAAAAAATAGAAAATCCAGAATTACAGAGTACAGTCCACATCTATCCCTGGGGGAGAGGAACAGAGCACAAGACCCGCACCCAAGTGCACAGCAGTTCTTCAGGGAGTGGCGTGCTTCAGTTCCAAGCCGAGTCCCGCTTCTATGGCAGGAAAGCTCCTAGAGAAGAACAGCCCATTTTCTCTGAGTTTTCACTGAACTTATAATTAGAAGAGATCTTAAGGGCACAGTGACCACAATTTCTGAATTCCAAACTGTGTCACATTGGCCAGTAAGGGGGTAAACCACCAGCCCCAGGGGTGGGGGTGTCCGTGGCCAGACCACTGCCAGCATCGAGCTATTTATTGTATGGCAACCTTTCGGCTCTCAAGAGAGCCCTAGGAGGCTGGAACAGCTCTTTATTTCTCGGCTTTATTTCTGTGGCTTGGGATGGGCTGGCAGTGGGAAGGGGAAGATCAGATTTCCAGGCTCCCTCCCAGCAGGAAGAGGCCACACTACGGGAGCAGGGAAGGGGCAAGGGGAGGCCCTTCCTCGGTGGCGTGCTACCAGCCTTCTGCATACTGACAGGCAGCCCAAGGAAAGCCAAAGCCAAACAGCTAGGACTTCTCAGGCCATCCTTTAAAGACGCTAAGGGAACGCTTCAGGCACCACATACAAACCTCCTCGTTCCACCGAGGTCAGAAGCTCCCTGTCAGTGAAACAAAGGTTTCTCTGGTGGATACCTCCAAACTGGTAGGCAGGACTTCTAGGGGACATCAAAGGTTTCACAGAGCAGGCAACTGCTATACCTTTTTAATAAAAAGAAACCAGACTAATTCTAGTTTATTGGGGAAAGTACTTGCTCTTTCCGCCAACAGTGTAAGATTGGCTTGGTTGCCTCCTTTATTCTGTATTAACCTCTGGAGCCACTCTAAGTGACAATAAAAGTTGCCAAAGGACAGTAGCCAATTGAAGAGTTCTGTGAGGGGTAGGTTTCCACTTTAACTCCATTTCACAGATAAATAAATGGAGACTGAGGGAGATGAGTGACTTGATTCTGACATATAGCAATGAAATCGGCAGCCTTCTGCTACAAATCCCACCGCTCCTCTGCTATACCACATGGATGGTACTCAACTTGGAGTGGGTTATAGGGAGAGGCTTTTAAAATCCACGGTTCCCATCAGAGCAGAACCCCAGGGACAGTGAGCTGAAGTGGGTACCTGGCTCATGTCTTTAGGGGTTTCTTTAGACCACTGGTCCTATGGTTTCTTAGAGAAAAAAGATTTAACTCAAGATATCAAATAAATTTAGGAAACACTTCAATCCTCTCCCAGAAGGTTCATATAACATCTATTTAACTTTTAAGGCTCTGAGAAGCCCAGATGGCAACAACCCTATTTCCCTTTGTTTACCATGGTATCCACAGAATGCATTTTCTATTTAATACCCACGAACACCTTGAGGATCTACTGTCCTATGAAACGCTTTGAGACACGCTGACTTACGGGACCTCCAAATATCAGAAGTGTCACACTAATTTTCAAAACAAAATTTTAATTCATTTTAGTTTTTGGAATCTTAAACTTCAAAACAATTTGGAAGATGAGGGAAAGCAATATTTTACATCAAATGAACACATCAACAAAACCTGGGTGAAGTAGATGATGTCTCTTACAAGATGGGGAATCTCCATCTTGGAATGAAAATCCAGTGTTGAAACCTGCATCTCCAAGTCGGGAAGAGAAAGCAATCCGCAAACATCCTTCTACCTGCCCCAGAAACAAGGCAGGACCCTGGCCAATCTCTCCAACGACAGCACAGAGGTAGATCCTGACAAGTCCCTTTCACCCATCTCTATAAAGAAAGGGAAGCCTATGAGAAGCATAGGTGGCACCTGGGGGAATACTATACTTGGAAAAAAAAAAAAAACGTTATTTATAATATGTCAAATGCTGAGCATTACGAACCCTGGAAAAAGAAGCATTTAATGGGAGCTTAAAGTTTACAAGAATTTCCAGCAGTAATTCAGGTGATATTTACCCCATTTATTCATGCTCCCACTAGCTCTGTGGCCAAAAAGACCTTGGAGAAAGCCAAGTACAAATGCAACTGCTTGAAGTGAGAGCCACTCAGGCAGAGGTCTCTCCCTGTGTCCCGGAAGAGCAGCCTCAGTACTGGATAGCACCGCTTTCCAGGGAAAAGAATGTAAGTAAGAAGTGTACCAACCTCTACACAGAAAACCCCTTTTCACAGCTGTGTCAATTTTCCTTTACTGTTGTCAACACTAAAAAGATCCAGACAGCCATTCTCTCAATGAGTGACGGTTCAGACTTCAGACTTTTTTAAAAAGTAAGAATGAAGATCCCTGCAGATGCAGAAATTCTTGAGACCGGCATATTGTAACCACAGACTAGACTACAGCCACAAGTGCAAGTAATTGAGTATATTCTCCATGCAATACATACAGATTCATATTTATCATACCTTACATTGCCTAACACAGATATTTCTACATCAAGAAAAAAAAATGACACAAATAGCCTACATTGCCTATATTTGGTTAGAATTAGTCCTATTCCCCAACATGAATACAAAACAGAATCACAGCATTCAAATATCAGTTCAACAAGTATCAAAAATTTGCTCCTTTTGGAAAGCAGCCTAAATATGAATTCTAAATGGCCTCCAATACAAGATCCTGCTGTTTCCACATTACTGTGCCACTGTTTCTTAATAGTTCTGCATCATCACGTATCTCTAATAGGGCCACTTCCCAGACAGAATGTTAGGTTTCGGGTTTAAAATTACGTATACTATGCACTTTTGAAAGCGCATGATTCTACGATTCTATCCTCATTCGACAGATGAGAAACCTACCATTGTGAGATTCATTGGTGGTGAAGCAGAAGCAGGAAGACTACTGCCTCTCGGCTCCCTGAGCCTTTTCCGGTTGAGGTTTTCCAATCTTTATCACAGAGTGGTTTAAAACTAAATAATGGGCTGCTCGCTAATGGGGTCTCCCAACGCCAAAAGATGAAGATGAATGAAAGAGCTTGTGAACTTAGGCAACTTTTGACCTCAAAAGAATGAGACTAAGGCTGCTTGTCCTCTGAGGAGACACACATCAGACATGGGAGGGCTCACCGGAAGCTTGGTGTTGCAACGGCCATACCAGCTCACAGACATCTCTGCTGCCAATTTGAAGGTACATGCATCAAGCTTTATGACAGAAGACAGTACCCTTCACACCCCAGTAGCTGGCACTCATAAAAAGGTACGGGTATTTTTTTTCTTTTCCAGATAGACCCATGGGTCAAAGGATTTTACACATGGTCTAAGATGAATGACGTGTGTGAAACACCCAGCCCTCCAGAGAAGCACCTCTCCACGGCTCTCTGGCAAGACTGTGTGTCAACTGGATAGAGCTGCTCCATTAACTCCACAACTAGAGGGTTCTAATTTAGGATCATATGACCTTCTGTTAAGCCAGGAAGGGAGTCTGGAGAATACCATGACTACTAGTTTAAAAAAAAAAAAAAAAAGCCAAACCAAAAAAGTCATTATAGAACAACTCTTGGGAAGCTGGGGTGCTTAATTCGGGAGAAGGGCGGTCTGAGGTTGTGGCCTCAGGTCTCTTTTGTGAGTTTAGGGGAGGCTTCAACATGATAGTCACAAGCTTAAAAGTAAAGAATATACTTCAGGCCATTTGTGCTCCTGGCTTTTTAGAGGAGCAATTTATTCCAAAGCAATATGGAAATCTTAACCTCAGAAACCAGACTCCCTCAAAGGCCCCCCCCTCCCCCGCCCATTGTCTTTAGGATGCTTCTTTTCTTGCTTTAATCACACAGAGCTGGTTCACTGTTAGGAAATTTTGGTTACTTTTCATTTTTAAATGAAGAAGTTATCTTCTCAAAAAAATCTATCCCAAATGTTCTGAGAAAAAGAACACGACCCTATGGTTCCATTAGGGCATAATAATAAAACACATTATCCCAAAAGTAGTTATTTATCATACAAATAATAATTCATTAAATGTGTTTTTAAAATGTAAGTGTTTAAATATTCCTTAAACTATTTTTACACAATCTTTTAGAATCATACATATACAAGAAAGGTATGCTATTCAACTGCACTTGAAAAAGTAGACAAGAATGGGTAGTACATTTTCTTCAGAATTACCTCTTCTCAATGAATCAGAAAGTGGCCTCCTTACAACTACACCAAAATTAAAACTTACTTGTGTCATTAGAAGACACAATCACATTCCACTTTTTAAAGGAAGACAAACTATTTGTTCTTCTAAAAGGCAAATATCTAAATTTCTCAAGGCAAGTCTTCCTGAGTCTGAGTTCTGTTATGGTACTGAACTGGCTGGCATGCAAGTGTGTCACCCTATTTAGCTTCCATTACAGTCTTTTTACCATCTCAAGGGCTATTAAATGACTGAAAACAGATGTCTGAGTTCCATTAGGGGCCTGCTTATGCCTGAGAAAGCTGAGAAGCTTTAGCATCACAACACTCTTGACACTCCCCTTTCGACAACTACCCAGTGAGCTGTGCTGAGCTCACCATAGGAGACCCTTGTAATTCCTTCACCGGGGCAGAGGGTTAAACAAGGCTCAGGTCTGAAAGGCTTTGAATCCCATTTCCCTTTTACACCATTTAAAGAAGGGTGTAAACGGCTTGCTGAGATGTTTTTAAAAGAGGAGCTGGGGTACAGAACACAGCCCTTGAACATGGGTAGGGTCTAGGGGTACAAACCTGTCCACAAAATACCCCAGTGCTCATCTTACTTCTTAAGGAGAGTTTCAGGGCAAGCCGGTGTATTTTCTGCGACACTAGCTCCAGTTCAGAGCACTTCCTATTTTTTTTCCACCCTGAGAAAATTAGGAAAAACTACCACAGTTCAAGCCATTCAAGAAATATGGATTCTAGGTCCAGCTGTGTGACGTTTGATAAACTACTTAACCCTCTTGGGCTCCCTGCTTACTCATCTGTCAGTCAGTATGTTTACCTAATTACACTATACATATTTCAGTCCACTGCAGTTTTACAAAGTACTTTCACATACTTCAGGGCATTTGATTCTCATAATAATCCTGTGAAGGAACAAGGGGGCAATTATTCTCTCCTGATAATTTCTACCAGAAAGTAGTAGCAGTGGAACTGAACCCTTGATTTCCGATTCCAATAAAATGTTTCTCTTACCACATCATGTTGTATGATCTTTCAGGTTCCAACAGTATTAAAATGCCACAATTAAAAAAAAAATCTCTGCCCCCAATCCATGTCACTGTTTGGAACCTGTTATCACTTGTACTTCAGGGAACGAGAAGCACATGAGCACATGCTCTCCTTCTCACATAAAAACTGTTTTCAACTCAAATTCTTTGCTATTTTAAATGCTTAAATGCTGAACACTTAATCAATAAAGATGATTAGGACTATGGTGAAGAATCTAACAGATCTCACCTTCGGTGGAAATACTCATGTATGAAAGAGTCAGAATATATTTTCTACAGTTAAATTAAAGTACCTATGAATTATTACTTTACTGAAAAAAAGATGAAGAAACCACAACGTCGAAGATCAACAATGGCAGTGTTGGACCTGAGGGTCTGAGAATGTTCTCTGGCTGGGTCCTTAACCTTGAAGTTTGTGTGACTTAAGGACCCCTCCCTCCCCTTCCATCCATCCTCATCCATACATCCAGTAGGGAGACCTGTGTCATGGATAAGCAAGGGTGACTGGATACAAAGAAGAATAAAATCTCTGAATGTGTGTATGTTCTTTTTACTGGCAGTAAAATTCCTGAGCTGTCAGCAAATTGTGGGGAGGGGCACTTGATGGCCCCGTTTGACTTGGAGATGAAATGGTTGGGAGCCACATTTCTGTGTACCACTGGCTCCATGGTCCTCTATTTCTCAATGTGGAGGAAAGTTCAAAGTAAATAAAAGTCAACCTCCCCCCATCACCCCCACTTTGTTATTAAATGCCATAGCACTGGGCACTGACCTGCTTTGCCCACTTCCCCTTTCCTCAGTGATCCTTCAGCCTGGCACCCAGCTCTGAGATGAGGCCTGCTTAGCACCAGTGAAGTTCCCCACGTTCAAACCAACAACATTCTGTGTGGAGATGAGGGAATCAAAATTAAAATCCAACCCATCAGCATCCATGAGTTCGCTACGGATAATGGACTCCATGTCACATTCCAAGCTCCCATTGAACATGTCCAGGTCCAAGTCGCTGGGGAACTTCTCATGGCCCATGACGGGAAGGTTTGCACTAGTTGAGTACAAGGAGGAGCCTGAGAGAGAGTCCGAGAGGGTTTGCATAGACTGGCTGACAGGAGACTGTTGCTGGTGTTTAACCGACCCAAGGCTGCTGGAGTCGCTCAAGCCCATGTTGCTGACAGAATTCGACAAGGCACGGCTGCCACCGAGAGCGCCCTGGGTTTGGTGCTGGTGGTGGAGCAAGTTCTGATTGACCAAACTCCCCTGGTTAGGCTGGGCGGCAAAAGACATCATTGGGTCATTTCGAAGCATCACGTTCCGGCGGGAGTTCTGGGCGGACACAGCGGTGCTGGCCTGAGACATCAAGGGGTCCGACTGGGTCATCATGACATCGCTGTGGCTGAGTGAGTCTGAAGTGAGCAGGTCCTGGAGTGTCTGGTTGCCATAGTGTGACATGGAAGAGAAGGTAGCTGGCTTGTTCTCTTGGATGGTCTGCATGGGAGACTGGCGCAGGGAATTCAGAGACGAGGGTCCGAACACCGTGCTGTTAAAGGAGCTAGTTGGAGAACCCAGGCCGGAGCCCTTGGTGGTATATGGGAAGCTAGAGCTCCGCTGCATGAGCCCTCCAGTGGGCGATGGCTGGGACGATGGGAGTGTGATGTTATCCAGCAGGTCATCCATGAGGTTGTCAGAGAGCCCATCATTCAGATTCATGGTGCCTGCCATGTCAGTCAGCCGTGGTAGCTCCACAGTGCATGGCTTACTCACAGAGGGTGAGAGGCTAGCTGAGCTGCTGTAGAGCATGGGGGAGAGTGGTGCGTCATCATCCTGGACGTCATCCAACTCCGTGCTTGCCAAGATGGGTGACAGGCGGCCACTGACGGTGCTGGCATTGGAATTGGTGCGCGAGCGGAAGTCCGTCCATGCATCCAGCTCATCGCTGCTGCGTGACGTGGGGCTGCCGGGCCACTTGGAGAGCTGGGAGGGACTGTCATCTGCTGACTCAGGGGCTGTCTGCAGGGCTGCCTTCTTCTTGGCTGCACGGCCACGGCTCTTGGTATACTTGTTGCTGTTGTCCATGGAGACAGCCCGCCGCCGGGGTGCCTTCCCGCTCTTTCCCCCATCAGGGTTGATGATCCACCAAGAGCTCTTGCCAGTCCCCTCATTCTGGACTCGCATGAACCGACTGTGCAGTGACAGGTTGTGCCGGATAGAGTTCTGTGGAGAGAAAGGAAAATGCAGAATATGAGAAAAAATGGCCCCAAGGTAGGCACCCAGAGAAGTAGTCAATCATGCTCATTTTTTTGGGGGGGGGGCTCCTTAATTTTGGAGATTAAAAAAAAAGATAAACATTTGTATGATATGCCCCCAACCAGGTTGGAATTCAATGACAACACGGTAAATACACACCAAGTTTGAGGTTTAGGAGGTAGGAGATGGTTTTGTATCCAGGAGATGCTGGAATGTTTAAGTTCAATGATGCTGTTTTCCCCAAATTCCTAAATTTTGTTGTCCTTTCTGTAATTGCATTTCCTATACCTATACTAAAGTTCACACTTATAATTTATTACCACTGCACTCTCTCCCTGCACTTTGCAACAAACCTCCCTGGCTCTCTAAGGGTAATTAATCACTTGGCGGGGGGGTGGGGGTGGGGGTGGGCATTTTATTCTCTTACGGTTTTCTCCTCTGCTAGTATAAAGGCAGCATCCACCTTTTCTCAACCACATCTAATAAACTCAGAACTGGTGTGAATTGTTACCAATCCTTTCTTCGACATCATCTCTTCCTGCCACAGTTTCACACCTGTCCAACAGGCATAAGAAAAAATGGTAGAGTAGGATTCACTGAGTTGACGGAATAGGTTAAGTCTCCCACTCAGAACAATTCTGAATTGTTTATATAGATACCCTCCCTCGAGGCAATGGTCTGAGCATAGTAACTTCCTTCCAAAGAGTATAGTATAGAAAGGAGAGGCAAAAGTAACTTTACAGCGGAGAAACAAACACTATCTCCGGTCATCAAGATCAACATCATTAAGGCTAAGTCATGTTGATTACATTCTTGACATGATAAAAATGGCACCCTCGTTTGTAGTCTTCGTTCCAAAACCCATCACCCCAGTCTAATTATGAGAAAAAAACATTAGACAAATCCCAATTAAAGGACATTTTAAAAATGCCTATTCAGGACTCCTCCAAACTGTCAGACCCATGAGGAATCTAAGGAAAAATGATGACTAAATGTAAGGTGTATCCTGGATGGGATGCTGCAACAGAAAAAGAACATTAGGTAAAAATGAAGGAAATGTGAATAAATATGGGTTTCGGTTAATAACAATATATCAATTTGGGAACATTAATTGCGACAAATGTACCAAATTAACCATAGATTAAGATAAGATGTTAACACAGGGGAAACTTGATGCTGAGTATATGAGAACTCTGTTCTAGTCTTGTAACTTTTCTGTAAATCTAAAACTATTCTATATTAAAGGGTTAAAAAAAGAAATTGGCAAAATATCATCAAAATCCCAACAAATTGCAGCCACCTTGCAAGATCCTCCTCTTGGCTTGGCAGATAAGCTTGGTTGGCTAGGATGACCCAGATCCAGTCCTATCTCTGCTACGGATCAACCATGTGACCTTGAGCAAATCATTTAAGCCATCTGCAACAACTTTACTTCTCTATCTTCATTATTGCCATAATAACATCCAAACCATCCCTCCCTGACAGGGATGATGTAAGAATGATATATGATAATATACTTCAGGAACCAGTCATGCTACCAAGTCAGGGAGTTCTTATTGCTATAATAAAACAGAATCCATGGTGGGAAGAGCTCATCACCTGATGTGGGCTCTTCTAATCTATAAAATGCCTCAGGTGCAGTAAAAGAGAGGAGTTGGTGGTATTCTCCACATCTGCAACAGCACCTACAGGCCAGATCAGTTTTTATTTGCAGATTAAAGACAAAAGGTATTGCCTGATGCTATATATTAAATACAAACAATCCTAAAAGTTACCATAGTTTTCAAAAAATTGGCAATCACGAACTGTATTTATGTAGAAGATGCAAATACATGTGTTCTACCAGAATGTTTCTAAAACACAGAAAGAGAGCAGAATTTTACCATAAGTAATAAATCAAAATACTCAGTATTTGCCATGTATATGTTCCCATGCAAGAAGGGCCTCCAGTTCAGGCTGGGCAATGAACATTAACAACCATGGGTCATATGTTGGCACTTCTATGATGGCCATAAAGAGACCTCTGAGAGAGAAAAAAAAAAAAAAAAAGCAGGGAACACGGTGAGTATCTGATGAGACAAATGTTGCCCAGGAGACTATATACTCTTGAGTTCCCTTTACTCTTATGGTTTTTTGAAAGGATAATGGCATCTCTACTAATGGTTCAGAAATCACGTTTCTTTAAAAAAGCAAAATACTTTATAAAATAGATATGAGGCATGCTCTTAAAATTCACTCTGCAGGGTTCAAAAAGCAGGCAAGTGCAAGGTGGTTCTACTGAGTACTCAGATGACTAGACCTATTAAATAAAAAACTTAACCTCAAACTTCTTGGTGAAAAATCAGGAAGGTTCTGAAGCTATGGGAGAGCAATGTGCAACCCTAGGCAGTCCTCTTTGCTCTAGATTTTGGAAAGAGTTCATACCACCAACATCTAAGATTAACAATGACCAATCTTATGTATCTGGTTATCCCCCTTTTAAAAGCACTTAGGGAATAATACATCTTTTTTAAAGACTGTATTGTCTGTTTATTTTAGAGAAAGAGAAAATATGAGCAGGGGGAGGGGCAGAGGGAGCAAGAGAATCTCAAGCAGACTCCCCACGGAGTGCTGAGCCCAACATGGGGCTCGAATGCCTGGAGCCTGAAATCATAACCTGAGCCGAAATCAAGAATCAGATGCTTAACTGACTGACCCATCCAGGTGCCCCAACAATATATATTTTTAAATGTATTTTTAGTTTCACTAATTCCAAACCAACTGGAAAAAAAAAAAAAAAAAAAAGTCATACTTACAGAACTCCAAAATGCCCTATGTGGATTTTCTAATGGTCATCTATTACTAGAACACTACCCTCAATGTATATGCATAATTTAATAAAATTACAAGCTGTAATTGGTTAAAATTTGGAGACAGAAATTTAGCTTCTGCAAGGGCACATGGTAAAGGGGCTAAAATACCCACCACATCCAGGACAGAACTGCAGGGTGTCAGGGCCCAGGACCCTGATCACAGGGGTAAAGAAAATGAGAGCCTGCCTGATTAATGCAGTGCCAGTTACTGGGCCATAACTTTTAGATTCATGGTCTCTAATCCTCATAATAAACCTGCAAAATTGGTATCAGTGCCCTCATAAAGGCTCATGCTGAGACATATTAAATAACTTACACTAGGCCACACAGGTAATATATATATATAACCCGAAGTAAAATTTGTTTTCCAAACTCCAATGTTTTTACTGTAACTTTTCACAGCTTTGTCACCAATTTATTTAGAAGTCATTGAGCTATTTGTGCCAACATTTAGGAAACATTAAAGAAAGAAAGATATAAAAGCACAACCTTATTCTGCTCAGAGAAGAAGATTCCTTTTGTGGCGCCTAGGTGGCCCAATCAGTTAAGCGACCAATTCTTGATTTGGTCAAGACCTCATGACCTCAGTGTCATGAGATGGAGCCCCATCTCTGGGCTCTGTGCAGGGCATGGGATCTGCTTAGGATGCTCTTTACCCCACTCTCCCCCTGCCCCTGCAGGCTCCCACTCTCTTCCTCCCTTAAAGAAAAAAAGGAAAAAAAAGCACAACCTTTTACTATAACTTTATGAAATAGGGATGACTTGATAGGTCTTTCCTAAAGTAAAAATAAAATTCTTTTTTTAAGAAAAGTCTTTCAGAAGAACCAACCTGAAAGTGAAGGCCCACATAGCCCATGTTCGAGTTTCTTTATTAAGATGGCCATAATAGCATTCATTCTAGGGAGAGGGCATTAGCCTCTATACAAACCAATGTTAACTTGCCGTTAGACTCTGAAACAAAACCTGACTTCTTAAACCGGCGGTTCAGTTTCCAATCTTTGCTCTACTCTTATTTTAGAGGTTATGAGTAGTAGAATGCATGCCCTAAAGCGTATTACCTACATAAAACTCAGACAGGTTTTTCCAGTTACATTACTAAGACAACACAAAAACTGCCACCATTGTGACAGTCCCAGATATCAGCAGCTTCTATCCATACAGCCTGGTCGACTTTCCATTTATTTATAAGATCCATAATCTGAAGTTGGGCCATTGACAGAAGGCCAATTAATAAGGCCCTTCTGTCTACTTCCAGTTCAAATGCCCCTCACCCTAACAAGGTCAGATGCCAGGAATAATAATCCTCACTGGGAGAGAGTTGAAAATTATTTGGTAGATTAGCTAAATCAGTAAATTAGATTCTAATGTAAATGATCAAGGCCACAGAGATAAGTAGGATCCCAAAGTGAGTTTAGGAGAGGAGACCTCAGAGGTCATGACGTAATCACTAGTTTCTTTACGGAAATTTTGGTGAAGCAGGAAAAGGTAAATAATTATAAATGCCAAAATAATATGTCAGAACTGCAATGTTTCCCCACACCTTACCTAATAACAAAAGATAATGGTGATATGATTTCTGTAAGGTTTCAAAGTGCCACTCCCTCATGTCAGTCCCAGGAATGAGAAGTGGGATTTATAAAAACAGACAAGCCAACTGTAAAATTTTCTTACGATCGGTAAGTTAAGTTCTCTAAAGACCTCTGCATTAGGGTCTGTAGTTTCCAACGTACTATGTATATTTTAAACTATAAAACCACTATTTAAAATGTTTTATGGTTTTTCCATTAATTCTTATATCATACCTGCCTATATTTCTAAGATTGAACATTAGTTTGGCAATTGAGAGCTGAAGTAAAGGAGGAATGGTTTGACAGGATTCCAATGAATTTTCTAATATACACTTTTAAATACCTTGTGAGGCAGGCCATTGTTAATTGGCTCAAGCACTAGTGATATGTTTTCATCAATGCTAACATGGTAAGGTAAATATTAACAACCAGACTCGAGGACAGGCCATCCCGTCATCACATTTACTTATTACTAAAGGAGCCAAGAAGCTACTACAACCTCAACCAAAATTATGTGAATAGTTCCAGTTACTTAAGTCCACTACTAAAATATCTAGATACTGATGAGTTATAAAGAAGCAAACATCTTCTAAGAAGAAACTTTAGTGTCAGGGACAAATACACCCAGTTTTTCTCCAACCTGGCCCAAAGATTTAGAAAATCCTTGAAGCATCTCTAACACAACGTGTCTGAAGAGAGAGCAGAGATAAGAACACTCTTCATCCCATTTTCTGTCAATGCTTTTTCACAAAATGACTTACACTGAGGCAAGCAAGCCCTGTACCAGGCAGAAATGCTTCAGATACAGTCAAATAGTAACAGAACCGGCAACTCTGTGTTCTGTGCGACAGACCGCAGCTGCATTTAGTGGCCTAATCCTTCAAGGAAGTATGTACAGAAGGTGTATGAAGGAGGTAGCATGAGGGAACTCACACTTCACAGTCCTGTTGATGGGGGACCACAGCCTAGAGATTTCTTTGCTAGGGCCTCCTCGAAGAAATTAGCATAAAAATGACTGTACTTATCAGAATCTGTTAATTATTTTTCTTGCTATCCTGAAAGACGATTTTCTACTGTAAGATACATTTATTGCTAATATTAAAGTGCACACGGTCACTACAAATACGCCAACGGGTTGGGTTGTGAAGACAGACGGACCCGCAGCAGAGTAGATCAGGCGTCAGAGAGAAGCTGCCTGAAATGAACAAGGATTCTCCACTTACAACCCGGATAATTCACACATACAATGTAAGGTGGCCGGGGCGGGCGGGCGGGGGGCGGAGGACAGTGGGATGCTGAAGGGAGATTACAAGCTTTGGTATCAGTCGGGTCCAGGCTGGAAACCTGGCTCTGACATTTGTCCAGTGACCTTGGGCAATTGAGTTAACCTCGCATGCCTCTTTCATGAAATGAGGATAAAATTACCCTCTCTGCCTAACTCTAGGATCTTCGGGAAGGTTAAATGAAATTACGCATGCAAAGTACCCAGTGGAGTGCCAAGCACAAAGAGGCTCTCAACTGTCAGATCCCACATACGGAAGCAGTGACATCACAAACGTTCACTTACTGTTTTCCGAGCATCGTATAATTTAAGCCAAAAGGTGAGAGGGTGGCTCCTTCCAGGAAAAGATTTCAAACTCTTAAAAGTATTTCAAAGGTGCCATGTCAGTCAGGAGTGACTGGTAATTTCCTAACTGTTGCTGCCCTGTGTCCACTCCAGCCCCTTTCCAACCCGTGTTTACCTTGTGGAGACTGTCCACTAACCCAGACACCAGCTGCATGTGCTTCCCCTGGAACACAGAGAGGGTTTTGTCTGGAAGCAACATGTGGTATCAATTTATCTTTCTCAGCAACGGCAACAAGGAATCCACTGACTTTAAAAATAAAAAGGGAGTTGTGTAATTTAACTCTTAAAGGCCCCTGCCCACTCTTCTTCTTTTTTTTTTTTTAAGACAACCCCTCCCTCTCCCTCTTTTTTTTGTGCTATCTCAAAAGCAGAAAAATGAGGGTCATGGCTGTCAGCTCCTAAGCCAGACCCACTGCTTCCCACCAGGCAGATTGCAGGCATCCACCTGGTCCTTCCAAGGGATTTCAATGGGGACAATCTGCAAAGGATTGCCTTTAGACACAGTACTCAACTACCTTGCACATGGGACCAGCATTTCAAGTAGGTCTCACTGCTTTGACTTGTGGGCAATGACACTTCAGGATGAGGCTGCCAAATGCCGGAATTCTAATATATGCATCTCCTGAGCAGTCGATGATAGAGGTCACGTGAAAAGCCCAATGCAAACCACAAATCACGAGGAGACCCAGGGGACTGTGTGCCACTGCAGAGTAATGCGAAGATATAGCTTCAGGAGAGGGCCTGGGAAGCTGTCTTTGATTTATAATGACAGGCTCTTTTAAAGGCAGTTCTCTGGACAAGGCCCTGACTTCTCTTAAGTATTAATTCCTCCCCCAGACTGCCCATTAGAATCACCTGGGGAGGCTTTACATACTCCTGCCTCACTCCTAGAGATCTTGATTCAATTGGTGTGGGTAAGGCCTGGGTAGAGGCCAGATTATTCTAATGTGCAATTAGAGCTGAGAATCACTGGAATTTCCCCCTTACCCTTCCACTGACTGAGACTCTAAGTCCAATCTAATGGTCCCTAGTCTTCCTGGATCTAGTAGTACAGCACAGTTGATGTTGTCTAAGTCCAAGTTCCTCCTATTTAGAAAATAAGGGCAGGAGCCGGGGCTACAGATTCAGGCCAGGATTATATGTGCAGAGTAAAACAGAGCAAGTACTCAGGCCACTGGGATCCAGATAAAAAAAAAAAAAGGCAAGGGAAAGGATGAAGGGTCCTGGACCTTGCACTGTCTTGTGGGCAGTCATCTCATTCTGTCCTGTGTCACTTGTCCACCCAGCACCAACAGGTATGGAACAAAAAAGAGGGTTATGTGGACATGCACAAACCTAAGGATTGACGTAGGCTGAAGAAAGGATGACCTGGAACAGTAACTGATCCCTATAATTTTCAGGAGCCTCCCTGAATTAGCATGCAATCGCAATCCCATACAATCTCTTTCACAGACTATCCTTCAAGCAAAATGCCAAAAAGATAGATTGGGCAAAAATTACTACTGAAAAAGCCATACCCTAATCCTTTTTTTTTTTTTTTTTTTGCCATACCCTAATCCTGAGGTACTTATTAGCTCCCACTGTTAAGAATACAGCAAAGTATTACTTAATGAACTTCCCTGAGGACATATTCAGCCTCAAAAATAACAACCACATACTCCTGTTTCTCATTCCTTCTCATTCCTCAACTGTGCAAAGACACTACAGCATTACATTCGGTGCAAAAAGCCAAGCAGTGCCACCATCTGAGGGAGAAATGTGAAGCTGGTCCTTCCTGTTAGATACCAGTAGAGTCTAGGTTTTAGCTGGCTTATCTTCTTCCACTAGATTTTATCTTCTTTGGGGCTAACTTGCTCAAAAGCCAGTACAGAAAGTATGATAGCACAAAACAGACTTGAAATCAGAAACAATTATTATTTCTGACAATATGGAATACCAGCTGTAATAGCCAAGCAAGCCTTTCAGACTGAGAAGAAAACTTAAATAAACATTCACATAAAGGATTGCACAATCAACCCTGATGTGTAAGACAAGTTCCAGGCTAGCTCTATTCTTTCTCTTGTCTAAAACACGAAGTTTAAACCATTAAGGGACTTATTTTAAAAAGATGATGTTCTAAAATAAATATTGTCAGGAACTTGGCTGAAGGATTAAATTTCCAGCTAGAAACAAGATTTCCGTTAAATTTGCTAACAATAATCCTCTACCCACAGAGATCTCTTTGAAAACTAACATTTGTTTCAAGTTTTCATGCGGTAAGTGACAGGTTCTGGTATCTCTTTAGAAGAAATAAAATAGGGGCGCCTGGGTGGCTGAGTCCCTTAAGCATCTGCCTTCGGCTCAGGTCATGATCTCAGGGTCCTGGGACGGAGCCCCACATCAAGCCCCGCATCAGGCTGCTTCTCCTTCTCCCTGTGTGCTCATGCTCTCTCTTGCAAATAAATCTTAAAAAATAAATAAATAAAATTATAACACTCGTCTAATAAATAGCATAATGAACCCATTCTCTAAGCAAAGTAAGTGAGATACATGAGGCTCTCTTAGAAGAGGAAGGGCTGGGCAGACTATCTGTCCTGCCCCCCCAGTGATAAGAAGAAATTTCTCTTGAAGAGCATGAAAAAGATGGCTACCACTCCACTGCAGTTTTGCTGGGTTTTCTATGTGGGTTTTATTTTCATATTAATTTTTTTTTTCACTTAGTAATCTTCTTCTCAAGCTCTTCCACAGCTGTTTCTGTTCTTGGAGGGCAAGAGGGAACATTCCATTCCTTACAGCCAAACCTGCACTTCCGGCACAAAGAACCCTGGCAGCCTTGAAACCTCTGCCCACACCCACTCCCTGCAGCACCCTGCCCCTCCCCACAAACCCTCCTACTTCCAACCCCCTGCCTATCCTCAGACTGAGGGAGAAGGACCTCAAGGTATGCAGTCAACAGAATGATAGTCTCCAGAAAGCAGGTTAAAGTTACAGCATTTGGCAGCCCCTGCTCTCTTCCTCCAAACTTCTTCCCCGATGTTACTGAATCCATTTCCCTTTCCTATGAGGGGCTCAGTAAGCACATGCTATGTAAATTCCCTGGTAAGACCATGCATGACTAGCCACATGGAATGGATGCTTCAGAGGGTTAAAGGCCATGAAGCTGCAGAACAGACTGCCAAGTAGAACAAAGTAGAACAGAAATAGTTTTACTATTAACATAATTTTCATTTAGATTTAAAAAAAAATAAGGTTGTAAATTTTTCCAGTTTGAAAATTTATTGTGGCTGTAAATAAAATAAAAGGGCAATGGAAATACATGACCATAATTCAGGAATACATTAGAGAGTTTAATCACTTTCATGGCATCATATAAGTGATCAGAGCAGAAAGTTCAGTAAAAAGTAAACTAGGGAAAATGGAGAGGACTGTGAAACCCATCTAGTAACAAGCAGCCTTAACTCATAGTGAAAGAAACAAAGGACCAAAGATGCAGGGGAGTACCTGAACTCAGCTACCAAGTGGACTCCAAGCTGAGATAAACTCCAATCCCCCAGCCTTAAGGTATAATACCTTACCACATCAATTGAAGGGATGAAGTGCAGGGCACAAACCTGGGGAGTATCTCCCACCAACCCATCCATCCACCCACCTACCCCATCTACACATCTACCAATCCAACCTCAGTCTGCCTTATTTTACAATCTGAGGAATAGAGGTCTGTCTCCCCCAACACGTATCAAACTCTGTACAACCTGTCACCATATTATAGCTTTAGCATCTAGCACGGGGCCTGGTACATAGTAGGTGCTGAAAAAATGTTTGTTTAATTAATGAATTGGTGGGAAGGGAGCAGCAGTCACAAAATAAATGTGAATTATACTTTGAAATGTTATAAAACATAATAAGCTCCATGAACAATCCTCAAGTGAGTGAAGATGGAAGTAAGCATCCATTGTGAAATGTGAAGTAGCAAGTCTCTCCCTTGAGTATTAACTTCAATTATACAATCCAATTTCCAAAAACAAGACGATAGTCTAATTAGTAGACTTAAGGTTTTCTATAATAAGAGATGCTAAGAAGAGCAAAATGACAGTATGTGAGCTACCTGGTAGAGCAAGGGCTTGGCACAAAAGTCCCCTGTCCATCTAGGGAGAAGAGCGGACTCCTTACCTGTCTTGGGATGCTTTGGAGCCTCATTACTTGGTAATGAAGTTGGCCCAGAGCCCTCAGAGGTACACTCAAAATCACAGATAACACACTCTGGTACTAAATCTCCTCCAAGGCACATTCAAAGAAAAACAAGAACAAGAAAAATCCAAAATAAGAGTCTATTTCACCCGCAATCTGAAAGAATTTAATGTACTTGATATCTACCAGGACCAATGCTCTGTGCTTGACAAATCTAATCTCATTTTATTTTCACGACAAGCCTGTCAGGTGGAAACTGAGGTACAGAAAAGTTAAGTAACTTGTCTGGTAGGTGGTGGTGCCGGTAATCAAGCCCGAGGCTAACTCCAAAGTGAAGCTCTCGCCACTGTTCTATGTGTTTCCCTCTGATGTCACTGAAGTGCCTATGAAGAGAGGCATCACTAACTAGTGACCAAGGAACATGTAAGAACAAGAAAAAAAAAATCTATGTTATTGATTTACATGTACCCATGTCTAAGCCTCTGCACATGATCCCTAGGATTACAAAAGCAAGAGAAAGAGTGGAAAAATGACTAGCCATGAAGCGAGCCTTGTTGAAATCAGATCATCTTTAGAAGTGACACCTTTTTCCTCAGATACACCCCAAAAGAGACACTACTGGCATGTCCTAACCTGACCTGGGATCACCACTCTTAGAGAACAACCAAACGTGATTACTGCCACGTCTTAATATGCTATTAAATACCCAGGCCTTCCTCAGTGATGTGTCTGGTGGCTTCTGTACTCAGAGAATATTAACCGGTGAGTCAGGTCAGTACTACCTGGCTATCCTTGGCAGACGTATCCCGGCCTTCAAACAGCTGGCACCATACTATGGGTCCTCAAGCCAGAGACATCGGGCAAAGCCAGGCAAACGTCTGCTTTGTCCTGACCTTGCTATTAGGAGGCTTAATCTGAAACAGGGACTCAGCTCTGTACTATTTTAAACATATAATTAGTTTATTACAGAGCCAGAAAAGATTAGCTTTCTTTAAATCTATGTGAATTTTAAAAAATGCTTTTTGCCTGCCAACGGACAGCATGATCAGAATGCTTCTGTTTAACCTCAATCAAAAACTAGTAGAACATTGCTTTCAGGTTGTATATGCACACTATTTTATTATTTGTCTTCTGGCAACAAAACCTGCAGAAACAGAAATCACTGACAATGCATGCAAGCACATTAAAGGGATGGCTGTGGAGGTGCTAAGTGGGTGAGTTAAACAGCTTGAGAGTTTGTCATCTGAAATCCAGGAAAACGGCTTTTCTGTTCTTAGTTTACAATCCCTTCCTTCACATGAAATTCACTGGCTTTAGCATCACGCATACAAACACAACTGTTTCCAGCTCTTCAGATGTTATGGCTCAGAAAAGCCATTCTTTTTTGTCTCGTTATTTCGAGGGCAACTGATTTCTTCTGGGTGGCTCTGAAATATATGCCAGCGTGTGGGCACAGTCACACAGCTAAGCAGAGCCCACACCCTGGAAAGACTGGGAGGGATAGAGGCACATTTTTCAGCTAGGGAAGGAAAAAGTTTGGCTTAGGATTTACAAAACAGACAAGCGTGTATCCATTTGGAAGCAGGCTCTATTCCAGATGTCAGTGTTAATTATTCTAACAGTCATCAAAAACTCAAGATGATACTGGTTAAAAGCAGAAGACAAAAACATAAATGCCACATAGCAGAATATCTCTGTTGGCTACTGCAAAGAAAACAACTGATGGACTTTCTCTTTATAGGAATAAAAAGCACAGCAGTCAATTCTGAAAAATGACTTAGGCCTACAGTACCCTTCTTTTCTCCTTCTACACCCTAATGCAATTCAGCTAAAAATGAAGCCTCCTGAGGAACTGCTTTCTCTACCCTGTAACCTCACCTGCATGTGCAGCATTTCGCTGTACTGGTTTTGCAAGATTTCTTCTTGTTTAAAACCACAGGGTGCAAAAGTGGCTGATGACCAATGTAATGATATTGCTAAATGCCAAGTGAATCAACTATTCATTCCAGGGCACTTCTGGGTGCCAATTACACATATAGATGAGCACCACACAGCCCAAAAGTCCACATAAAATGATCAAATACAGAGAGAACACTTTCCTCAACTAAGGAATCAGGCACTCATGCCACTGTTCTGGAGGAAAAAACATTTAGATACCCATGCATTTTTAACTTAAAATCTAGGATGTTCTTCCTAAATGTACAAGTGAGTAATAGCACCACTCTCCTAACCATAATGAATTAAAAAGGCTGAATGTACATGGGATAAGTCACAGTTTTTCTAAAGGCCATGATAGGAATGCAGTTCTTTTGTATTAATATGTACTCAGCTCTAATCTACTTTGTGTGTGCAGGTGAGCTCAAAAGCACTTTAGAAACTGGCAACAGGAGCATCAGTAGTACAGTATCTATCATCCAAAGGGCAGCAGGGATAATATTAACTGGCAAGGATAAACACATAAAATATGTCTATCTCAGTATGGTGGAGAGTTAGGGGGTGAGCCCACTCCTCACCCAGCAGGTGTCACAGGGCTCCAGGGTTCACTGGTCCCTGCATACCAGCGGTCTGTGATTCCAAGGCCATTCTTGAGGACACAGGACCCCTGGCCTTTTACCTGCTTTTTTCGCTGAGTCTGACTTGGTAAGTTTAGTACACAGATTTTCTCCTGAACTTCCAGGAACCCATCACCGGGCTCCCTGAAGTATCCAACTCTTTCCCCTTAGTCAGGTTGTTCATCTGCTAATAGGAAATGTGTGTGTGAGCTCACAGAATGATCAGATACTAGATATTCCCCTAAAGCATAACAAATCATCGTACATACAGGGGCCTCTGCGATTAATCCCCTCAAATCAAGACAAAGGAAGAAAAATACACAAGGACAGATGTGTTGCTGAGCTATTTTCAGGTTCAAAGGTACCTTCAAATAGTACACTTCTAACTCTCTGAGGCATTATCTGGAGCAATATCACCCTGTGTTAGCTTTCTCCAGAAAGTTCATCAGGTTCTTTCAAACAGCCATGATCTCAGGAGCCTTTCCAAGTAAGAAAGACAGCCGAGTCCTGATGTTTATTTGTGGACAGAAAGAGAAGTCACACAAGCCTCTTGTAGGGTTAATAAATCCAAGTTGAGAGACAATTCTCCAAAGGTCTCTGGTGTTTCTGCATGTCTTGCAAGTGAAGTACTAATGGTCTTCTCTTCTGGATTATATTTCTAGGATAGCATCTCCCTCCAGAGTAATGTACAGATACACTTACTGCCCATTATAAAAGATAAAGGATCCTAAACTCAGGGTTCTCCTCCTGTTAACAGAAACGCACCACATTGCAGAGGCATAAATGTGGGCCCATCTGTGTCACTCCTATGGGACTTGGGGACAAAGAGGAAACTGATGCAAAATCTGCTGCTGCTTGTGCTGTTTGCTGTGCCGTCTGTAATTGATTCCTTTGCCTTGGACCTAAGAGTCTCACAGCTAGTGGGGTCAAATGCAAAAGATGCAACTTGGCAATTCATCTCTAGCTAACCTTCTTCTCTACGCCTACGTAAATGAGAAGGAACACAAGACAAGGGGATGAAGAAGGAAAATGAAGTCACAGGAAGGGGAGGCAGACATGCGTAGATTCAGCATTTTGAATATTCTAATCCGGCTCTGCTGAGGACCCATAAGGCTTTATGAAAACAAGCTATTAATAAAAGGGCAGCTCCCCAAACACAGTCACTTTGCAGTGTTTCATCTGCATCAGGTCACCATCTTTTTCAGCTGTTGCTTGATGCTGCTGTTTGCTTGTGAAGGGCAGAGCTGAGTGGGTAGCAGTTTTTGGTTTCTCTTCTTGCCTTTCTCAGCCAAACACGAGAGCAGATCATGTTATGTCCACTCTCCCCATCTCCCTGACAACAGACTGCCCCATCGCATGGCAGTCCTCTAGGTAACATCTGTTGAGTTTCCACAGGGTCCAGATCTCCATTTTGGAGGCCTGGGCCATTCTTGGGAGGAAGGAGCTTCTTAGTCCCCTATACTTGTCTACGGGCTGCCCCAAATTTAATCCTGATGAACGCTTTCGGGCCTTTCTCCTTCCAACAGTGACTTTGTTGTTCTAACAGGTTACACGTGTAAAAACCCAGGATTCCCTCCTCTTGCCATTTTAGCTCTCCCATATCCATTTTCTTCATTTCTCTGAAAGTATTTAGCAGCTTTAGACCTGTAGAAAGGAAGATGAACTAGGCAGTGCCCGTGAACCAAAAGCAAACACATGCATATATATATTTATATATTTTCTCCAAGTTTCCAGAAGAGAGTTAATTTTCTAGCTTATTAAATATAAACCAGAAGCCTCTACTACAAAATACAAAAACTTTACAAGATTTCATGCTCTACAGTTTAACTAACTGATTTAAGCCAGGCCTGTTCTGGTACATAGGAAATTGATATTTTCTTTTCCCTACCCTTTCCTCTTGGATAACCTACTTCCATTCTTGGCAAAAGGAAGCATATATTTACTACAGTGTTCACATGCACCTACACGTCCATTGCCTCTGGAATAATACTGAATTGTTGCCACACGGCCAAATAATGTGCTCTTTGAGAAATAATTATCAATTAGAGTGCTATAACATGGGCCAGCAGTTTTACTCGGCTCGCACTGTGTGGTATTTTGGCCACCAAACACAACAAGCTTTCTTTGGTTACTCTTTACATCCATCAGAAAATTACATTAATTTGCTGTGACGCTATTTGTGGACAGACGTGGAAAAGAATGCAGACATCCAGGAGTAAATTAGAGCCAACTCACTCTACTTGGGCAACAGGTTCCTCACCCCCCAACTCCCCCAGTTACCGCAGATACTGACATTTTACAGGGACCCCAGCTTGGGCTGGGTGACAAGGGCTGCATAAAAAAGGAAACTATTAGCAACAACTTGCAAGTAATCAATTTCTAGTACTTTCAGCCTAGAGTAGCTGCCAAAAGAACTTGGCAAAACCCATCATTTAAAAAAACAGCAATTTAAGCTTACAGTGTGGTATTCTTACTATAGTAAAATAGGTTTTATTTTGTCTATCTCAATCTATATATGAGGTCTAAAAATAGAAAAAAATAAAAGTTTAAAATTTAGATACCACTCGGACATTAAAAAAGCCTTCTGGCTTTTCTTTCTTCTTGGCAGTTCTTTTATGCAGTATTATGTTTAGTGATGATTATTAAAATATTTCTTGGAAGGAAAAGGTGCATAAAAACATGAATAACTCATATGCATTTATATAAGAAGGCAACTAGGAAGTGTTAAATTGCAAAAGAAT
The DNA here is from genome assembly GCF_048164855.1 of Canis lupus baileyi. Classification (NCBI taxonomy): domain Eukaryota; kingdom Metazoa; phylum Chordata; class Mammalia; order Carnivora; family Canidae; genus Canis; species Canis lupus. The sequence goes on from NC_132844.1 coordinate 6,868,275, forward strand.
GCACAACTACTTCTTATTACTGCTAAAGATGCCTGATATATGAAAGACTCTCATTTCTTGAAATGAACTCCTCTTTTATTTTCTCTTTTGAATTAAACTGCACTGAATAAAGTTAGCACCTGCAATACAATCCAGGAAGTCCAGCTTTAAAGAAATAGACTCTCTTTTCCCAGGTTCTTCATCTCCAAAGAAATCTACGTTCAGCATTGAAAGTCATAGTAAATAAAGTATCAGATTGTAAAAAACTAAGCTGTTGGCCTTAAACTTCAGAAGCAATTAGAAGTTTATAATGTGGACATTATTTGTTTTATTAGAAATCCTACTCATGCCTCCAATGGACAATGTGATTCAAATACAGGAGAAGATAACATTTTATTTTTAATCACGATTCAGGATTTTTTTTAACTGTTTCAGGATTTTTTGAAAAATGTTTATTTAATTCAAATAAACATTTGGATTAACTGGCAAAAGTATTAACCAAATGCAAACTTCAAAAAAATATTGATACCTACTGATATTAAAAATGTACATAACCTCAGACTTAGTGGAACAGGCCATTCAATTCTTCTTTCTTATTAACAGAAGGCTGATTTGTAGCTGGGCACATGACTGTCCAGAAGAAGAGAGACTAAATTCTCCACCCTTCCTTGCAGTAAGGTGTGGCCTCACGACAGTTCTAGCCTATGACATATAAGTGGGAGTCCTACAGAACTTTCAGGAACACTGTTTAAAAGTAGCTGACTCAGATGAGACATAGTCCCTTTTGTTCTGCACTTCTTTTTTCCATCTACATCTAGATGAACCATGAGGGGACCTTGAGAATGAAAACCACCTGCAACGACGGAACGGAATCTCAGAGACAAATCCTCAATCACTTCTTAGCATTACTCTAACAGTCCTAGACTTCTTTTACATGAAAATAATTCACTATTAAATTTGAGTTTTCTGTTATACATAGCCCATACCTAATCCTAATTGATAAACCCAAAAATTCTATTTTTAGGAATCTTACTGATATGCCCTTCTACATGTGTTATCCATGTGTTTTCTCTTTCTCTCAACTTCTGCATATATTGATAAAAATAGTTGATTACAAAATTCCAAGTATTAATAATGGTAATTAGAGGTTCCTATTCCTAAACACATCAAGTAAATAATGCAATAGACACACACACTTAGCAAGAAAGGCTTTTCTGTGCCAGTCTCCCATCTACCTTGATGTACATGTCATCAGGCACTTTGATAGTGCTTTTCAATGAATGACTGTGTATGTGCTGGACACTGTCATCCTCGATGTTACAAGGTTGATAGGGCGATTAGTGATCCTCCTGGCCCCAAAGAAGCTTTGATGTGGAGACCACTGAGAATAGGGACTCAACACATTTGAGTTGAGTGAATAAAGAGGTGTATTATCATGAGGCTCTTAAAACTTGTTTTAAGTCAACCTGGATATCAAGAGAAAAGCATTTTGGGAGCCATGATACATAAAAATGAGTTGTGGGAAAAATGGCTGAGAGAGACCTATGGCCTTAAAAAGCTACTTCTACCAATCATGGGAATATGCCTGGGCCACTGAGCCAGCAACAATTTTCACAAAACTATCAGAAATAATATCAACAGCCAGTGAGCAAAGAATATATAAAATATACCACAATGTCATAACTTGTACAAAGGTTTACACTCTTCTGACTCTGGAGCAACAAGATATGAGAAGAAAGTAAGGCAGGCATAGTGACGTATCAGTTTTCCACTCAAGCCCAGAGCATCAATTCTAAAAAATAAAAATGCTATCCAATAAGGAAACCAATGGCCTCATATCTGGACAATGTGGGATAGCATCCAGTAAGAGTATTAAAAATAATTCTATATTCCCACTGAACCAAATTGTGGTTAGTTATCCTTCCCTAAAATGAATTTTCAAAATCAGGAAATGAGCAAATGAAGAAATCTGTCAGAAAGCCATTCCAATATTCTGAATAATGAACACTATACAAGAATAAAAACTATTACATTAAGATACCATTCGACTATCTCAATTTTTCATGTCTAAAATCTAGATACTAAAAACTGTGTCTATGTAGGCCTAGTAAGCAGTGCAGCACTAGGAATATTTAACTACGCTGCCCAATTCTGTCAAAATATAAGAAAGAACATACCAGGGAAACAGTCCTAAATATTCCTAGTTAGGTATGTACCTGCTGGGTTTTAGTCACTGACTATTAGTGACAAGGCCATCCCCAGGAGAAGAAGAGAAGATGGGCCATTTACTCAGAGGAAAGGGGGTTACTTAGTAATGGATATATTAATTTTTTACTGATAAATACAACATAGTTGTTCTCTAAGCCTCTGTGGAATAAAATGGGTTTATTTCAGAGTTCAGCTGTCCTCTTGACACCTCTTAACCTCTTGTTATGCTATTGACTCCACTTCTGGCATGTGATAAATAAACCTGTAAAGTCTTGGTTCTGAAATGGCCCCTATGGCACCAACATCCTTGCCGAAGTGTAAGGCCACTGGGCCAGGAGCACCAACTCCTTTGGTGTCTCCCATGAAACTCCTCACACAGGACTGGGCACAAATGTTCTTTCACTAAACTTAAAACCACACCAAAGGAAATGTTAAAAAGGGGGAAAAATCCTACAAGTCACAAATGCTTGATGAACTAACAGCTAATTTTGGAAAGTGATGTTAATGTTAGCTCATTAATATTTTGTCGTCAGGTATAAATGCTCTGCATCAAGTCCTGAATTCCTTTTGCTTAGGGATTTCAGCAAATCACCCAGGATGTTCCATCCTAATTGCTTCCCAAGAACTAGCACCTGGTGCTTCTTTTAGTCTTCTGATCATTAACTTTGAGGCTTCTAAAGGAAATGACACAATTCCAATGACAGACTTCCTCTGACACAGGGGTAGATCTACATTGGCACAGAGTAGAAAGAATAACAACAAAGGCTTAGCCTCTCCCCAGTCTCATCAGAACTGCCAGGGCTGGAGCCATGGGGGAAGAAGCAGAGGGGCTTCCCATACATACACAGTATTCAAACAGCTGTTTACTGAGGTCCTTCTATGTACCAGGTATATAAGAACAAGTGAACAGAGTCCTTGGTCTCATAATTTTGTGGGGTGAAGCTGGAAGTGAGGGACAGACATTAATTACAATGAACAAATACATACATAATTACAAACTGTAAAAAGTACTCTGAAGAAAAACAACAGGGTAACACGAGAGAAAATAATGGGTGGTTTGGATGGATCTAAGACTTAAACTGGAAAGTCAAGAAAGACCTAAGACCTGGAGAATGAGCAACCAAGTAACAAAAGTCATCGGAATGGATGAGTTCACCTAGAGGGAAAAAGGGAGAAGACAAATCTGAGTTTTCTTTGAAATCATGCAACATGAGGTCATGTCAAGATAAGGACCAAACAAAAGAGAAGAGGAGCCACTACACAGGAGGGGACGGTGGTAATCATGGCCATAAGAACATAGTACTTCTAAAAGGAGAGAGAAGTCACCAGTGAAAAATGTAAAAAGAGGAGGAGATGAGTGTCCCTGAGCTTTGGCAACAAAGAAGTTATCACTGGTGACTGAGTGCTAGTGGCAGAAACTGGGAAGATGCCAGCAAGGAATCACAAATCATAACAAAAAAGCTAACATTTATTGAGTGCTTATTATGTACTAAGCATTATTCTAACAATGGGGGTAACATTATCCTTCATTTCACAGATGAGAAAATTGAAGCTTGAGGAAAACTTGCCAAGACCACAGGATACGAGTGAAGGATTCAGGACTGGAACTCAAGAGGTCTAGCTCCAGAGCTTAACACCATATAATGGAGGCCTCAGGGGGTGAGGGAATAGGATCCAGGGCCTACAGGCAGGGACTGGCATTGTCCTGGCCTTTGAGTGACACACAGGACTTTCCTAGAAGAGATCATGAGATGAGGTAAGAAGATTCTACAGGCAGATTTTACTGGTGCAAGAGCCATGGGATTGTCCTTTCATCTGGAGAAAATAATTACTGTTTAAGGGCTGGTACATCCCAGAACACACACTATGGCAACTTCCAACTTGCTTTTCCACCATTCATCAGTGAGAGATTTCTGAAAATAATTTCAACCTAGAGATGACCTAAGGGGCACATACTGCTGCACTCCACACTGAGGTCAGCTGTTATGGCTCCTGCCCCATGGACTCAGTTCTCTGCAGTTCAGCTCTGAACAGTGTTACTTTTAGTCTGTGGGCTCCACTGCCAAGGCTGGGCAGGAACAAAGCAAAGCAAAACACACGGCATCGTTCTGGCCATGTGTCCTTTCCTTACATGGTTTAGGCAGGAAGGAAAATGGAGCAATGAGAAGAAAGTGACGGATTGCCGTGGAACAGCTTTTCATTCCATAACAAACACAAAACAAAACAGAGCAGCTGTGCATTTCTTCTGAGGTCTGCTCATCTTGTTTTCAAAACCCAGCAATCCCACGGCCTTCACTTCCACCTGGAATAGTTTTTAGGTACTTGAGAGGGGAGTGCTAGTTTCCGAGGCAACCTCAATGGTGCAAACCAGTAACGAAAGTAAGCTATGGTCCCTGCGTGGCCTCTCTGAGCCTTCCCATTCCCCCACCCTGCCTGTCCTTTCTGCCTTCAGCCAGTTTAATGTACACTAAGTCCATACAGGTCAAGCTTGCCCAGGGTAAAGAATTTATTGTTTATACAATAAAATTGTAAGAATAAACAAAAAAAAAAAAATGAAGTCATCTGCTATAGAACAGCACTGCATAAGAACCAGGGTGAAACCCAATTCCTCCTGAAGTAAAGCTTCCCATATATTACCAAATGTTTTACCAATATGTAAAATATATTTAACATTTAATAAGTTGGTCTCTTTGGATTAGGAAGTAGAGAGCACGGAGAAATTCTTTAGCTGGGAAGCTTAGGCCTGTACTTATCATGTGAAATCCACATTATGTTTAGATTCTTAGAAATGAGCTCACTCTGTATGCAAAGGATTAGAAACAAACTACAGCAATAACAAAAACTGAAGTTGCAGTAGCTGGGGATGGATTAGCTTTCTGGGACCACTAAAGAGGCTGCATGCTACTCAGCGGGAGGGGAGTCAGGCAATCCTATCCTTGACTTTTCTAGCAATTGTCCAAAATGATGCATGTTAAGGGTTAAAATTCTCACCCTAGTAAGAACAGTAATTTAGGGTGCAGTAATTTAGACTGCCATACACAAATTATTCTAATTTTTCAAAATTTTTGCTATTTGCTAGCCTCAAATTGGGTAAAAGTTGCTGAACTTTTGTTTTCAGTCTTTAACTTTCCTTTGATTACCAAAGTAACACATGCTTATTCTAATAATCGAGCAATCAGAAAAATGTGGAGACAATAAAAAAAAAAAAAAAACCCACCTAAAACCTGAATTATTAAGGCTTAGTATTTCAGGTTTTCTGTCTTCTTGCATTCTTCTTCCTCAATCCCGCACAGAATGCCTTTCCAGCTACCCCACCTGTGTAGACAGGTCTTAATACAAAGAATGGCAACTATATTCAAAGTACGAAGGTTCCCCCCCAACCCCACTAAAAAGTTTATCCTTTACAAGCAAAACACAAGAGGGATATTGATTGTAGGGTAACTTCTGAAAAGGGGGTGGACAGCTCTAAGTCCTACTGCACACACCATACTTGAGGTTGTCCCTCGCATACCTGATACCTGGATTTTAAGGGTTGCCTCTGTACTCCCCGGTTCCCATGTTCCATCCTGTCTCCTATGGGACAATCAGGCCACTAAAGGGGGAAAAAAGGCCCAAAAATGGGTTAAGGGGAATTACACCTCACATCTATATCAAGTAGTCATCATAACTCTGTCAGTTGCTAAGTTAAATGTTATTACCTTATTTAATGCAGAAGAAAAATGGCACAGGGAAGATGAAGCAGAATTCTGGAATGGGAAGAGACATGAGAGATCAACTAACACTGACACTCAAACTACTTAGTGGAGCCATGGAGGTTCTTTAGGGCTTTAGGTGAGGGAAGCAGATCAACTCACTAAAATTCAATGTGCTAAATGTACCAAAATCCATTGCTTTCAAAGCATTTACAGAGCTCTTTTAATACCATTAGTAGGAATTTTTGGTTTTTGCTGTTAATGATGAAATATTTTAAAATAAATTAAATCAATACCTTAAATTCAAAGGCATCACAGGGAAACCAAAATGAGCTAAAACAATCCCATCTCACTAAAACGTTGAATTTTGTTTCTAATCAGTTAACAGCATAGAAGGGTCAAATAGATACTTGTTAAATGAACTTATGAATGAATTCCCATTCACTCATCCATCAACTTTGTAGAAAAACCTAGCATGAAATGGTAAAATAATTCAAGGTAGTAGAAAGGAAGTCTGGAAAGTATTAATGAGCTGTGTGATTAATAACTCAAATTCCCTATCTTCTAATTATACATATGAAATTGTGCAAGATAAAAAACCCAAATTAAAAAAATGTCCTAAACATGTTATATAATGGATGCTAAAAAGTTTACACAACTGAAAATGGATAAAAAAATTTTAGACGTCAGAATAAGTGGAACAATATCCACATGAGATACTGACATTTCTGTTACTGATGAAGTATTCCCTGTGAATTTAATATGTGCTTAGTGTTCATAAAAGTCTAGTATGCTGCTGAAAGCACTCAGTGTCCTAACACAGAAGCATATGGCTACCTTGAGGGCAGGGGTGAGGAGGAGGGGTACCTCCATTTCAATTCAGCCTACGTGTATTGCTGTCCAAATTATGTCACCTGAAATATTCTATCTTAATGCCTACTGTGCGACAGCTAATCTTTTCTGCACTCTTGCATGTGTTTTCAAAGCCTCAATCCCAATTATCACATGATGACATCATATCTACCTTTCTTCTCCAAGGAAAACTGCTTGCTTCCTTCCATGAGTCTCTCCGGGAGCACTGCCTCTCCTCCTCATGCCTGTTACTTCCTTCACATTCCAACTTTTAAAACTACTTGCAGTAAGACTGGCTCCATCCCATTCAAATCACGGCTGTGCCCCTCTGCATCTGGAAGCAGGTACCTCATTTTTAAAAGCAGAACTGTCTTATACTCACTCAGTGCTTTGCAGTGTTGAAATAGTTTCACAGATGTAGGTTTTTCTGGTTAATGCTGCCTTTCCGAGTTGATTGTAAACGGAGACCAACAAGCAAGTTTTCTACCTTTCTGCACCTTGGAGTGAATGACACAGTCTGATGCATGCAGTGTGGTGTTCAATATATATTCAGAAAGTAAAGCCTATGATTTTATGCCAATGACCAAGACCTCAATATACTGATCATCTAGGTTCTGTTCTCTTAAAATGGATTGTATTTTTCAGGGAGAGGTAGTCCACACTTATTCAGGTTAAATAGAAAAGGAAGGTGCCTAAGTTGTTGCAGTAGCTGGATTCTGGAGTGGGGGTTGGGGGAGGAGTGTTAAGCTCAACCTGGGAGCAAAGTCAAACCCACCCAAGACAGGTCCAGCTCCACTTGCTCCTTTCTGAAGGGCCTCTGTTGTTGCTGTCACCTGGGGTCGCTGCACCCATGCTTAAGCAGGGTTTTCTGTCCCCGGAAAGGCTTTCTGAAGGCAGAATATAGTAAGAAAACCATCTCATTTGGCTCTCATTTCAGTCCATTGCACTTGTGACCAACTAACTGAGCTTTTTGATTTTGTCTACAAACCACATACTTTATGTACAAGAAGATGAAAGCTTTTCCCCAAATCAAAAAACTAATGAGTGAATTAGTGTAGCAACCAATGGAGTGCTCGTTTCCTTCTCCAGAGGCATTCTGGTGAAGACTTCATGCTTTGCATATGAAAGGGAGCAGGATCCAGGCCTCACCTGCTGTAACTGTGAGAGGCAAGGTCTAAAGGGGGATGCCCTATCCTCAGGTTAGAGGAGCTATGGGGCTCTGGATGCCAGGGCTCCAGGCATCTCCAGGGAAAAAGGACAGATCCCTGAGGTCTACTACCCTTCCTCTTGGTCTATTAATGGGAAAAGTCTCCTGTTTTAGACCTGGATATCAGGACAGCCTCCTCACATCCATCTATGGCCATCTAGATAGCACTGACACAGCAGTGGGCAAAGATTCTGGAAATGGACACCCGAGACCTCTTAGCCAGGACAGGGTGCCATTGTTCTGGCTCCTTTCCTACTGTCGATTTGGCATAATTTTAGGATGAGAGAAATCACTGTCCACTTCTAAAGAGCCTGGGCCTCTAATCTAAACCAATAAGTCATCTTTAAAAACAGCAATGCACATTACTGTGCTGGCTCCTATCTCCCCTTGTCCCAACCACATACTCCTATCAGAAAACAAACCACAAGTTAAAAACCTCCAGATGGGGGCAGCAGGAGGAGCCTGGGAATCATAGCCCTCTTTTCCCGGAGTCATTTATTTTTTAACATCATCTGAATTTAATCCTAAAATGTCAGAGCTATAGGGGACCTTCAGACATTACTTTACCCTAACCTATCACTTCAAACATGGGAACATCAGAGTCCAGAGACCTGAAGCAACCTGCACAAAGTCACACATTGCTGGTTAAGGGTTGGGCCAGGGCCCACGCTCAGGTTCCCTGGCTCTGATGCCAAGATTCACTCTTTTCTCTATACCAGCTTAGTCAAACCTTGACATATAGTACAAATCATAGTAGATATGGTCTGGTCAAAGGGGGGGGGGGGAGAGAAGGCCCAAACCCCCCTTCTAAAGCCCTGCCATCTTCCTTCAGGGTCCTGCAGCCCCCTCTGGGGATTTCTGGGGTCTCTTAGGTCTGCATTTGAAAACAACTCCCCTTACACCACACTCCTTTATACTCCACAGTCCCACACACCTAAAAATGCCATATTGATTAGGGGGAGTGGGTAAATATAAGCACACATATCATATTACTGAAAATTCAAAAAAACAGAGTAAAAGGTTACTCAAATTCCAACTACCCTGCCTTTACCATTGTTGACAGTTTGATATATTCTGTTTTCATTTTTTTCCTTCTAAGCATATTTGTTTTACAAATTTGAAAACATAATTTTCTGTCCTGTTTCCCCAACTTGACATTGGACATATATTTACTGAACAAATTAAATTTTTATTAACATTCATGAGGATTTCAGGATGTTCTTTTTGATAAATGGCTATCTTAGGAAATATGTCAGAAAACTTGGACATTATAATCATGCAACAGAAGTGAGGGGAAAATTTTTAATAAAGATAATATTAGCTATAGCAGAAGATAACCAGAAAGCTGCTGGGGACTGACGAGCCCAGGACAAGAGGGAAGGACATACACTGCTGACTGTCACGTGGGGAGAAAGACGGGGAAAGAAAGAGATGCTAAGGAAATTCTTGCTGGAAACACAGTCTAACTACAATTCTAGAAAAGAAACCATCTCTATCTTTACCAGGAATCTGATAGGTACGGTAAACCCATACAGATTTAACTTATCTATCTTACTTCCATACATCCATGAAAACATTCACAGGCTAAATACAACATTGTTATTAACCAACTTTGTCCCTGCTATTCTGGAGAAAGAAGCATTAGATTTAGACACTTTTAAATCCATAACAAGGTCAAGCAACGTGAGACTTCAGGACAAAGCCCTCTGCCGAGTTCCTAGGCTGGTTTCTAGCTAACTTTGTGGTCTATATTGTGTCACTGGACCCAAGAGCACCTCAAGAAGCTACTGATTCACGTGTTCGTATGGAACTCATTAAGCTTAAATATAATTTTTTTTCCCAAGTGGCGCTAAAGTAGCCAAGCGATTAAGGAAGACAGAAAATAGGTAACAGAAAAATAACCTCTCAGTCATATATGTGTATGTTTTTAATGCCTCAATTAATTTTATTCTTTGCCAGCTTTGGGGAAAACTATGGTAAAGGAACACATAAAGCTGAAAACTACAGTAAAGGCCAAAGGCAATGTAACCGAACCCTGCCCAGCACTCAGAAGCCCGCTCACCCTGCAGAAATCTGCGCCTCTCCCCAGTTCCTTCCTGTACATCAAAAGATCTTCCAATCCCTTTACAAGGCTGCTCACTGGGAAGAGCTGGGATTTAAACATGGGCAGTGCAATGGGAGGAAGCTGCAGAGCTGCCTGGGTCTGAGAGCCTCTCAAATTCTTCCAGGAAATACAAATAAGCCTAGAGAAGTGCAGAACATGGAGTGCCCTCAGAAACAGAGCTTCCTCAGTGGCTGCCAGTGCGCATGGTCTTTACTTCCTATGGCTTCACACTTGCCATACACCAAAGGTCCCTTCCCAACTGGTGAGCTCACTCCAATCCTCATCCCCACAAACTTCCAGAACATATGCCTAGAGGCCCCCATCCCTACTGAAAGGAGGAGGCCACTTCCAGGACACATAGCGGTGAAAGGCAGGGCTGGTCTTCAAGTCACTGGCTTCCTCAAATTCTAGGATACTAAGAAGCACTCTCTGGATGCCTGGTCTCCTGCCCCGTGCACCCCTTTTCCCCAGCCCCACACAGGCTCAATATAGGGTGTGCGCTCTATTAGCAGAATGTTTCACCTGCAAGGCATGTGGGATTTATGCTTTCTCCCTGTTAAATGAGGTCTCTCAAGCCTAGGAAACAATGATCTCCGTGAATAAAAATACCAAAGAAGTATCTTACATCTGCAATTCCCCAAGAGATCAAGTTAACATTTTATGTGTACATACTCATATGCTCACTACCCCCAACATATATAAATATATTAAATCACACAAAATGGGACCTGGGCACAAGGCTCACTCCAGCCTTCAAGTCTTCAGGCTGGGAGGCACAGAGGCACTAGCCACGTTTTGGAAGCAAGCCATGAAGCCAGGCCAGAGAACAATTGGTCTTCTTACTCCCCAAGCTGAGGGCTTGCCTCTCTAGCTGAGGGGTGACACAGCTTAATCCCGCTTTGTGTGGGAAGGCTGACGAGATTACACATGGACAACCAATCAGTAGTAGAAGTCGCTTTCTTTTTTCTGGTAAGCCTTATCAAGGGAACCAATTATTAAATTTTACACAAAAGCTATGCTTTAAAAAAAAAAAAGTCTCCCTTTTTCTTGTTGTCTCTGAACACTGGAGTCATTATAACCAACTCATCCCCCATGACTTAGCCCAAACCTTCTGATGAAGGCAACAGGTCAGCATGTTCCAGAAAACACTAACTCTGCCATAGCTAACTTGTCTTTACTTCTGACTCCCCTACTACCATCTCTCCTGACCCATGAGGGCTCTTCTCCCATTACGCAACTCCCATTAGGGTCAGTATGGAGTAACTGGCCATTTCATTACCCCTGCCAAGTGAAATGCCATGACAGGATGTGACTCTCTCACAGAAGGGGAAGGCACCCCTCCCCTCATACCTCCTACAGCTTGGCTCCTGACATATCTAAAAACACTAGTTACTATAGAATCATGGCATTTTGTTATTCTTTTTATTGTGATAGATTTTAAACACAAAAAACAAATTATACAGAATGTGACACATATCCACATACCCACTACTCAACTTTAACCCAGCTTAGTATTTGCCATATTTGCTTCAAATAACTTGTAAGAAGAAATAAAATATTAGAGAAACACACCATGTGTTCCCTGCTCATTCCACTTCTCTTCCACTCTCCTCATGGGCAATAACTATTCTTAAGTTAGTAGGTTATTTTTATAAACTTTAACATTTTTACTACATAAGTATATATGCATAAACAATGTATATTCCTTGCAGGGTTTAAAACTTTACATAAGTGGTATCACACTATAGCTAAGTAACTTGCATTTTTTACTCAATTTTTACTTTTTCTCATAAAAGTTTCAAACATATGTAAAAGTTAAAAGGTTATAATAAACCCCTATGTATTTATCATCTAGCCTCATGACCAATCTTATTATATCCATATATATAAATTACATCCAACTCCCACTCATTCATCCCCTTCCTGGCCCCCCAATCACTCTGAAATAAATCCCATATAAGTACAACTTTTAAAGGTCTATTTTCTACTGGAGCTTTCTTTTTTTTAAGAGAAGCCAAGCCAGAAAGGGAGAAGGGGGACCTAGGTGGTTTCAACCACCCTAGGAATTACAGCTTAAATCATTAAGCAAATGGATCCAATAAGGCAAAAAGGAATGCCAGCTTTGGTTCAGGCCCAGGAGTCTAAGCATGAGCCTTTCCTTTCCCAGTGGCTTTGAGGCAGGGAGGTCATCTGCGAACCTTTCCACTCCCCACCGTCTTCAGCTCAGTCTTCTCTCTGAACACCTTTAACTTCCCAAGATAGTATCTTCTTGACATCTAGAGAAAACTCCATCCTCCTTCACATACTCAATACCTGAACTGTATCTCCAAATACATTTACACATACATATATGATGGTTAGTTGCTAAAGTTTATCATGTGCTTTGTGCCAGGCTTTTTTTTTTCATGCTTCAGGTTGCACTATTAACTCATTTTACAGATGAGGAAACTGCACAGAGGAGTTAAATAATTTCCCCAAGGTAGCTAATAAGTGAAACCCCATATTGAACTCCAGTGGACCAGCTCCAGGGCCCACAGAACAACCCACATTGCATCCTAAGAAAAAGAAAAAAAAAAACAGTTCCCAGTGGAACTCAAAGAAGCCACATACTTGATGAATGTTTAGAAGCAATCAAAACTCCACTAGCAAATATGTGATAAAAATCTGAGTAACTGAGCCAGATTGAAGGTTGGCAATGGATGCTCTGGAAAATTGGTTCTCAGCTCTATGACATTCTTCAACTTAATATTCCTTTTAAGAGGTCACAATCAAATTGACTTCTGTGTAAGAAAAGTAAAAAATTGTACAAAGGTAGACAAAAGCCATTCATTAGCCATTCCCCTCTCCACAGCTACTTACAACACAGAACAGAAAAAGAGATCATGCTCTTAACGCCCCAAAACACGTGACCTTCCTTCATCTTGAGAATGTGGTATCTCCATATCAAAGAACTCATTGTACTGCATGCACAAAAAGGGGCAGAATTATAATGACCTAAGTATTTGACCTTTATGCAGTAGTAAATGCATCAAAGTTTAGTGTCTAACAATTTTTGGTCATTTATAATAAAAATTGGTTCCTCAGGAAGAAATGTCACTTTTCTTTCAAGAACAAAATGCAAAATCTTACTCAGCAGTTTTTTAGGCTGTGTACATTAAATGCGATTTCTTTTAATCAACATATAATCTCAAGAAAAATATTGCTTAGCAGATAAATCTTATTTGCCACTGTGCTACACACACCCACACACACACCCACACACCCACACCCACACACACACACACCTCTAAGCAACCCTGAATGCTTGAGCCAAAGTTCCTTTACCCAAGGTGGGCTACAGACTTTTTTCATGATCATATTGTTTTCTTGCAATATCTAAGCAGAGTAAATACTATTGCCCCAATGCCTCACTTTATTTACTCAAACAGTATTTATTGAGCACTGAGTATCCAGCACTGCATTAAATGTTGAAACATATCAATGAACAAGATACTCCTCAGGGAACCTTTATTTTGAATACAGACAGGAATTTCCTTTTGCTTAAGTTCTTGACTTCTGAATCCTTAATTGAGAGGACATCTTAGTTGAAATTTTACTTTCTTATGGGAAATAAAAATTTACAAGGGGGTGAGGATTGGATAGAGAAGACACGGTAAAAAAAAAAACTATGCTATGATAACATATTCTATTTCATAGGTTTTTAAAAGTTTTATAAAGTCCACATAAATGATTTTATTAAAGCTTCAGCTTTGATAGTGTAACCTCTCCATAATATCTCTCCAAAAGAAGGGAAAAAGGGAAAAGAAATACTAAGGTAGGTGTTCACTAGAAAGTTGGAAGTTTCTTACACTGTACTATTTGCATGCTCTAAATTAACATAAGTCAGGCAGGCAGAGATGGAGAAACAGCCAGCTGACACTGATGCATCACCAGTTCAAACACGGTGCCAGTTTTCTCTTTTATGGTGAACTTCACTTGCCTTTTGTATTCCAATGACGAGATATGGGAAGTTATAGGGATGTCTGCAGGTCTTATCCTGACCTAGGTACACTTTAAAAAGCACCTATAACAATGTTCAAATACTTTGAATATGCCTAATGGGTTAAGGAAGAGATAAAAAATATTCAAAGAATTATGTAAAACTGTCTATAGAAAGAGCATAGCTGCTATTATAGAGAGAGTTATTTCTTTTCTGTATTAACTTTTTTGGAGTGCTAAAATTTCAAAGGTTTCTTAGGCAACCTCTCTTGATAAGAGCTATTTACTAACTAGTTAACTCTTGACTTCCTGGACCCTGGCTACAATTTTCTTATGATCTGTCATGCTGTTGGTCATGGTCAGCTTCCAAAAAGAAATTCGAGGCAACTGGGACTATACTTTCTTCATCTCTGTAGTCCCCAGACTGCCTAGCACCATGTCTAAACCAAACTCTGTGTTCAGTCATAAAATTTTATTTAATTAAGGCAGCTTTCCTTGGTGTGAAGCAATGTGAAGGACATAGCACTATGCAACTAAAAAGCCTAAACCTGTATCTAATCAAGCCTCTAGAGCTAATTTCCAGTTTCAGGAAATTCAGGCAATAGAGGAACAAGATAATGGCACTACAAGAAAACAGATATATCCATGCTGTAGGACAACTGACCCAGTTTCCACAACAAGTCAAGGCATGAAAAAAGAAAGGGAGAGCGGAACTGGGGACTACTCTTGATTAAAGGACATAACATCTACACCCCATGTGTGGACCTTAATCAGATTCTTATTCTAACAAAAAACACTGTAAAAAAACACAAATATTTTTACACAATTGAGAAAAGCTTTTTTATTACAAACTGGATATTAGATAATACCAACAGAATATGGTAGATACAGTTATGATAATGGCACTATAGTTATGTAAGATTATGCTTATGTCTTTTCAAGGGGGCACTCTGAAGTATGCAGATGTGAAATAACAGGCCTAGCATTTGCTTTAAAATCCTCAAGGAAGGAAAAAAGAAAAAGAAAAAATAGATTAACCAAATGAGGCAAAATCTTAGTAATGTTGGATATATACTCCATATTGCTAAATTTATGTGCTTGAATTTTTTCATAATAATTTTTAAACTTTCAAAAGCAGTAATTCAAAATTATTTTATACAAAAAAGCAAACATTTTTCAAACCTAGAAATGAGATATGTTCATTACATGAATAAAATAAGCTTTCTTCTCTGGATTACCTCTTCTACCAAGTATTTTTTTACAAGAGCGTGACACTTTACATGCTATCAGATGAATAATAAATAGTAATGCTATAAGTAGTGTCCATCCTTACACATGGTGTCTTCAGCAGACACTGGCATTTCCTACACCAGGAAAGACAGCAAATATACCCAGGCCTCAGGGGGGCAACTCAAAGAGAAATGCTAAGTACAAAGCAGAAGGAACCTAGGCAGGGTGAGAGAGTGTCACAGAAAGTAGTTTTTCCCTCCTTTTAACTGAAGTATAATTGGCATAGAACATTTTATTAATTTCAGCAAAAGTTACCTTATTGTAGGCACAGCACCATACTTTTCATGGGCTTATTATTTAAATTCTTATCAAAGGTGCTTAATGACAAGTGCTACTTTATTCATTAAAAAAACCTTGGAAAACCACATAAAAACTAGTAGATTCCATACTTAATGATTTCTGTAAGAAAATATGTGTGTTTTTAAAAAAATCATTTAGAGTATAAAAATCCTAGACCAATGCTATCCTGTTTTTATGCAGACCAACATGTGCCCTCCTCCTTATTCCCTCTTTCTACCCCTAACCCCAAGAACTAAAATCCCAAACTGCATATGGACTGAGGGACTAGGTGTTTGACCATATATGTAAGATCCCTAAAAAGAGAAATACTCCTGTTTACATGGAGGCAGCCTGACAAAACTGGCACTTTCTACCTTATCCATCTACACCATCATTCAGATATAGACTTAAACTCCAACAGTGCAGGGATGGTGTCTGCTTTGTTCACCACTATATCCCCTATATTATGTGCCCAGCACATAATACACACTATGAAGGTAAGTAAATATATCCACAATCCTAACTACCTCAGCCTCCTCTTTTCTCCAAATCAGAAGACTTAAAAAATACTGATGTCCATGATAATAAGCTAAGTTCCAGAGATTCAGAATTAAAAAGTAGAATAATTTAATACATTTTAGAAAGTTACTATTAAAATAGAAAGTTATTATTTTCATTTTTTAAACTTCTAATTTTTATAAAAGGGCTGGGGCACTTGCATATGTTTAAAAACAAAACAAAACACTAAACCTTTATTGAATGAAATGCATGATCCTCAAGTTCATGATTACCTTGTGCATTCTAATCAATTTATTAACACACACAGACTTTTTGTAATGGCTCCCTGAGAGGGAGTACGATGACCCTTTGAGGCAACAGGAAGACAACAAGGGAAGAAAGAGTAGCAGAACTTGGGAAAGTCTATTCAAGTTTCTTCTTCTTTAAAGTGAAACAAGTCACGAAGAGTGACAGAGAGAAGTGGCAAGACTTAACGCATGAGTTGGTCTAACTTAGAGAAAGGAGGTGGAAATGTAGAACTAGCTGACCCAACAAAGGCACGCCTGAGTCACAAGATCACAAGAAAACTAACATAAAAGGACAGGCAGAGCTGCCTTCTGCTTCCACCTCACTCCAAAGCACAAAAGTTCAGGTGATCCCATTAGACACAAATGCCTAAGCACTGCCTTGCTCAACCATGTTCTGAAAATCACCCTGAACACCCCCCAACTGTGCAAATTCCCTAGGAAGCCTCATGACTATGAAGCATCCCTTGGGCACTGTCTCCTGCAAACCTAACATGTTCTCCTTTCCACGTTACCCACCTCTACTCTTTCATTTGAACTTCACCTCTACCATTCATAGCTTCTCTTCCTCTATTTTCGCCATCCTGTCCCTCTTCCTCCCTTTCTCTTGCAACCTGCTCTCCCTCTTCTTGATACCTTTCTTACTCTGACAATGGCTCCCACTTTTACTTGTAGCCCCCAAAACTTTCTGTATCTACCCCCCTTTACAGTCCACACCTAGAACCCATTTCCTGAAGCTAACTGTGTCTGTGACTAATGCAAACATACATACATACACACACACATGCACATACACAAACACAGAACAAAATAAAAAAATTTAGAAGGGGCAACATGGAGTTTAAACCAATAAAATATTTTTAAAAGTTGGTCATATTAAAAACCGGCTTAAGCAATATCAAGGTTGACCTGGAAAGTAGTAAGGAGGCCCACAAAGCTTCGGGAGGGCCTTTCCTTTCTCGGGGCCAGAAGTGCAGTTTCTGTAAACATGAGAATGTATCTAAATCAGCCTCTGGTCTGTATTTCTAATCTTTTTATCACAGGTTCATTATCAAGGCCACAGGGACTTACAGATGAAAAAGATCTTTTTTCCCTGGTTTATGATTTAAATTCCTATTCAAAGGTGCCTAAAGACAAGTGTTACTTTATTCATTTTTTAAAAGCCTGAGAAAAGCACATGAATAGCAGATATCTCGATTATTTAATGTCTCCCATCAATTCAAAAAAAAAAAGTTTTTTTAAGACTATAGAATAAAATTGCTGAAAGCTTTTACTACGAAGCAAAAATATTATCTAAATAAAGTGTCAACCCCCTCCTAATCCCTTCTGAAAAGATTACTGCTTATAATATTACCCTTTGACTCTTCAATGGCATCAGAGCACAACATGCTGTGTAAGACCATAAGAGGAGAGAAGTTACAAAGGACTGCCCTCCAAATGGATACTGCAAACTACTAAACCTCTCCCTGCTGCCAGTTCTCCCCCTACCCCTACTAGGTCCCACTGGGTCTCAGATCTTAAGAGACTCAAAGGAAGAAGGTACCAAAAAATTATACAACCCTCATCTTCAACCTTAATTGCCTTTTCTACAGAATAGAACTGAGAGAGGGTTTTAGAAGGGTCTTTCATAATCTAAAAGGCAATTTTGATCTCTCATCCTTGAGAATGCTGTTTCCTGTTCCATCTGTGCTCCTTGGCGCCTCTGATTATCACTGGTGATTACTATGATTACCACTGACACTAACAGATAAGTTTTCACTTATTTTGCTAGAAACTATGCTAATAAACCCTTAATATGTACACTTTCAATGTAATCCTCAATTGGGATTTTACCTATGAGAAACAGGGGCACAGAGACGCCTGGGTGGCTCAGTGGTTGAGCATCTGCCTTTGGCTCAGGGCATGATCCCGGATCTGGGGATTGAGTCCCCCATCGGGCTCCCTATGAGGAGCTTGCTTCTCCCTCTGGCTATGTCTCTGCCTCTGTGTGTGTCTCTATGAATAAATAAATAAAATCTTAAAAAGAAAAGAAAAGAAACGGGTACAGAAAGCTTACAGAACTTGCTCAAGCCAGTAAGTCAAGAAGCTCCAACTGAAACCCAGGTCTGGTTCTGAAACCCAAACTTTTAACCGTGACATAACCTTACCCAAAAAGGACCCTCTATGCTTTCATCCCAACTCCAGAAATTCAAAGCCCCCCAGAGATCAGAAGACCATCCACACTCACTAGTAAAAGCCTTTACACCCACCCGAGGTTCCTCCCATCTTTTGTGTCCCTTCCTCACAGGGCCGATCAGGGGAAGGAGGCAGCCTCCTTATCCTGCCCTAGCGTCGAGTGCTATTCCACTCCTTCCCTATTATATCTGGCTGAGAGTGTAGGTTTAAACTCTTTTAGCACCATGGAACCTGCTTAGATTAGAGCCTTGATGAAGCCTGCTTTCCCATCTCCGTCTCTACCTCACATTCTGGGTAAAGCCAGTGGACCTGGAAGAGAGTCACACAACAAGCCACAAAGCTCTAAGGTGAAACAGGGCTCTTCCTCCCCACCTCCCCAGTCCCTGTGGGTGATATTCCTTTCAAGGACCACCAAAATGTCCTGTCACTGCTAGTTCTTCTCCTGTGTGGGAGAAGAAGATGGAGAAAATAAGTTACTGTGGATTAGCCATTGAAAGCCCCGGCTGAGCTCATGCTTTATCTCAGTTAAGACTTAAATAGGCAAGCCCGAGACTTCAAGCTCATACAGAGCTTCCGGAGAGGGAAGAGTACACGGAGGTAATCTTGTCATTTTTCTTAGCATGGAGCAGCCCGGTAACAAATGCATATTTTGTACTAAAAAGTAGATTCTGAAACCGAAAGCAAAAATAGATGACTAAAATACAGTCTATCTTCCCATAACTCTACAGAGGGAGAACCAAACAAACTTAGAGCACGCAGCAAGTCTTGTCAGACTCTGTGCTAGGTGCTTTAAGACAATATTTCACCCAACCTTCACAATCCGGTGAAGCTCTAATTATGAGGAGGAAATGGAGGCTTAGGGACTCTACCCCCAAAGCAATTATATAGCACTTACTGTGTGCCAAACTCTGTTCTAAGCATTTTAAATATGCCTATCTTGACTCACTGAATCCTCACAACAGCCCTATGAATTAGGTGACACTTTTAACAGATGAGCAAACTGAGGGAGGGAGTCATTAAGTCACTTAACCAAGGTCACATGGCTGATAAATGAAGGTAAGGATTTAAACCTAGGTACTAAGGAGCCAACATCTGTGCTCTTAGTCGCTGAGCTTTACTACAAATATACACTCCCTGTGTTTCTGTTTTACCATTTTGGGGGGGGTGGGTGCTATTTCTCCAACAAGAACGCAAGTTCTGGGAGGACAAGGAGCTCTTTTCACATCCCACTCAGCTAAGGCAGGGTCATCAGTAAATAACCGAGTCTGGTGCAATCTACAGGAGGGAGCTTCTCCCTGGCTCAGACCCCAGTCCCTAGCTCCTCCACCCCAGCAGTCCCCAAAGCCTCCTGGCCAGCCTAAGTGGGTCCACTCTGGGGATATATGAAGGCTGGTAGAGATGGAAAACAGTCTGATATCAAGGTTGGATTCCTCTACTCCTCCCACTTCCAAATCACTGGAGAGCAAACACAGCCACAAGACTGCTCCATTCCCCCTGCCCAATGTCCACACAGCTCAAAGCTCCACTTCCCGTAGGCTCAGGAGTGAGTGACCTCAGGAGCCACCACTAACCAGCACTTCGGCCTGCAAGAGGGCAACTACCAACCACCCCTGCCTACAGTAGAAAGAACAAAGCCTCTGGTCTGACACTCTGGGCCTCTCACAGACTCCAGTTTACCTTTGGTTGATCTGTCCCCTATCTTCCCACCATCCAGCCTTACCTGGGAGTCCCACCACACCATCATTTACTCCTTGGACAGCTCTCAGGGAGTAACCACCGTATGCCAGGGTCTCTGTTAGGGGCTGGAAACACATGTGAGCAAGAGACATGCTTGCCTCATGGACCTTATCCATCCTGTTCCACCTTTAAAAAGGTGACATTCAAGGCTCAGCCACCTCCTATGGGAAACCTTTGGAGATACTCCTAGTTTTAAGTATCTGGATGATAGCGAGTTATATCAGAGTTTACAGTAGATTTAAAAATCACCTAAAATCCTAGTAAAAATACTGGCATAGCTAGTTGAGGAACATAAAATTCCAGATTGAAGATTAGTAAGATTATCCTCACAGGACATTTCACTCTGAAATATGCAGAACGGTAAAGGTTAAAAAAAAATCCATTAAATCGATGATGCCTGAGGGGGTGGGGAATCTGAGAAGGCAAAGCATCCTGAACCACTGTAAGTTATAAACTGATTTTATCTTTCCCTCTCTGGCTGTATAGTTGTTCTTCATCTCAAAAAATAAATAAATAAATAAATAAATAAATCAATGACCTGCCTGTTTATCTCTGATATATGTGCTCAAGTCATCAAGTAACCCAGGAACATGGATTAAAATATCATGGTTTGCCTTAAGGTAATGGCACATATTCCCGAAAACAGGGACCACTTGTTGGGAGGACAATGTGCCACAGGTATCAGAGTTGAGTTCTGACACCTCAGGAAAGAAAACTAGCCTCTTCGGAGATCACACTGGTAACCATGATTCAAACTCTGCCCAGGCCAACTGACACACCTTACTTATCTTCCACCACAGGAAAATAAGGGAAATACACATTAGTGAAATTTTCAAATAACAAATGCTTACTTTTCAATGCCAAAACATTAAAATACTAGTAATTTTAAGACTGTGAACAAAATTGAACATTTTCTGGGTGCCCAGGGTCATACTAAAGTGTGCTTCACACTAAATAGCCCCAGACTACTTCCTCTCTTCGACACCTGCTGTGAGCAGCTTCCTTTCCTCACCCTCAGCCCCACCTCCCTGTAACCAGCTGTGTACCTAGGAAGAACTGAAAGGAAAAGCAGATAACTAAGCTTATGCAACACACCAGCTGAATTGAGACACAATTCTAAACAAAGACGCTCTGACTCCCCCCTTTACAAGGGGGTTGAAGGCAGGGAAAGAGCCATAACATACTTAACACCTGCACAGGGGAGGCATCACATCAGTATTCCATTCTCTCCATCCTCCCACTGACACAACCCAGCCCATAGCAACACTATCTCTACTTTAAAGATAAGCTGCTGGCTCACCCAATGTTGCACAGATGGTAGGTGGCAGGGTGGGGCAGGGTCCCAGCCTTCTGACTCCAAGGAGCATCATCCTTCCATTACACACAAGCTGAATCACAGAGGAGTGAAAGCCTCACCAGGAGACCCTGAAGCAGCTCAGAGTGCTCACCACAGTCTTCCAGAGTAAGGATTTCTTTAGTTTTTGAGAAATCCATTTCACTATTACACAGGCTTCCTCCCTTCTTATCTAAAGTTTATTGGTTAAGTGCAAATAATTGCCATAATGAAAACTATCTCATACGAGACAAATGCACCTTTAACAACTGTGAACAGCTTACATCTTCACTAGTTTTCACCAAGAAACCTAAAGAATGAAGTAAACTGTTATGACAACCCAAGAGGGGAGACCATCCACCTAATGATCCAACAAAAATCAGTTTTTCGATCATTATTTCATGATTAAACACTTGAGCAAACTTGCCAAAGAGAACAGAGGGGCTGGGAATGGAACTTTTCACAAGAAACTAACAATTTTAAGAAAACCATAAGTACATACAGTCACTATGTGTAGTTTTATCAGCACTCCAGCTTAAAGTAAAACAAATACCAGATAAAAAGTTTAATCTTGTGCACATGGCATGTGTTCACTGAATAAACTTTTTAATCTGAGTTTTTAAAAATATCAGGTAACTGTAAAAACTTATATATGTGAGAAACACCAGCACCCATTCCCACTCAGTTGAAGATGCTCTTATGATTACCTCAGCCTCTCCTTTTATACATGGGGGGAAAAGTTCATTTTAAGAAATATAAAATACATCTAAAGCTTTACCAAAATGTAATACTAACTTTAATTTTTTACATTTTGATTATTCCCCGCAAAAATCAAGCAGCAATCTAAATTCTTTCCAAGCCCACATACAGGACATGCCCTACAACTACAAATAATCTTTTCGAAAAAGTCTACTCATTCTGCACCCATAGGCTTTATTTTTTTGCTACTATTTATTACGCAAGCAACCTACTGATCTGAAAAGCTTGATACTTTCCCCCTCTCATCTTGAAATAGAATTATAAAACCTAATTCTCACTTGTACGTCCTCAGATTTGTGTCCAAGGAGCTTCCTAGAGTAAAATCTAGAGGGTTTTTTTTTGGTTTTTTTTTTTTTTTTTTTTTTTTATCATTAGTCTATCCTATAGAAATGTCTCATCAGAACAAGGAAAGGAGATCATCTAAATTCCATCATCTGTGGGCTTCCAAGTCTTTGGCTCAACACAAGTCCTTGAGAAGCCCCAGGTACAACATGATCTGAATTGAAATTCTTTTGCTTGCTCACCAAGCAAGTAAAAAAATTTCCCTCAGAACATTCCCAAAATATCAAACACGTTCACGGAAAGAATGAAATTCCCTTGTCCTTGTGGCCCCAACACTATCTTACAATGTTTTGTCACCATCTCTATACAATCCAGATGTCCGAATCTTGGTAGCACGATGACTCCTATCCACACCATTTGACACCTATTTTTTTTTTGTTTTGTTTTTTAAAGATTTATTTATTTATTCATGAGAGACAGAGAGAGAGGCAGAGACACAGGCAGAGGGAGAAGCAGGCTCCCTGCAGGGAACCCGATGCGGGACTTGATCCTGGGGCTCCAGGATCACAACATGGGCCAAAGGCAGGCACTAAACCGCTGAGCCACCCAGAGATCCCTGACACCTATTTTTACTAAGGAATATACATTTCTCTATTACTTTTAAATCCATTTAACGAGGGAGCCAACACAACCATAGGTCTCTATTTTTTAGCCGAAAGGTAAAAACTCTTGTATCAACTGTTCATAAAGGAAACATTAAGAACAGTTAGCATCAAGTAGGAAAATTTCTCATGTTAAGTCTAGTTTATGAACCCACAGCCCAAGACCTGATTTTCCTTCCTTCCCACATCATTTTAATAGCTGCAATTCTTTAGTCTTTAATCAAACAGTATAAACTGGTAAGTACTTTATTACAACTTTGTTTCCTACAAAGGTTGGTGGCTCCAGAGGGATATATTCCTTTCCCTTCCTCAAAACAGACTGTAATTTTATATTGTAATGACATTAAAAAAAAAATACCCAGGACAAAAAGTCTGAGAAGGCCTGCCCAGGGCAAAAAACAAGCTTTTCCACAACTGAAGGCCAGGCCCAGCAGTCCACAATGGGGCTGAGCCAGTGTCTATCAGTCCTGAACCTGTGACAGTACTTAATAACCCTTAAGAAGGAACCTAGAGGAGGTAAAACATAATGAGGAAAGGTTTCACTAAAACCTACCTGCCACAAATATCTTCTACTCCACAAAATATCCCATATTCATCAAGGACCCAGAAATCATGAAAGAAGGCCAGTGTATAAGCTCATTGCAGAAGGCTCCCAAGACATCCAGGACTCCGGATGTCTGCCCTGACCCCTCCTGAGAGATAGCCCTGATAACACTCCAGAATCTTCCCCTAAACCAGATGCTAGAAGCCATGAGCAGATTCTGGTAGGCTTCTGAGGCTGCTTTTGGTCCTATGACATGGCCAAGATAAGAAAGGGAAGCGTGCCACAAAAGGGAGTTGGACACAAAAGCATCTGCCTGGGCTCAGACCTTCTTCTGTGTCCTCTTCTGTGTCTCTCCCACTGTCCTGGAAGTGACTGACCCTCCTGCTGCTTCCATTGCAGTGCAGGGAGGGGAACATTTCCAACTTTAAAAAAAAGGCCCTCTTACACAGGATTCTCTAACTCCAGAGAAGCAAGTTCCTCAAAAGAATGCCCGAGCGGGAGACACAACACAAAGAAGGCCCTGGCTCTCACACACATCATGCAAAATGAGTCACTTCATCTATGTATGCCACTGCTGGTGCTGCTGCCACCCGTCCCCAGAGTAAATGAGTAAAGCAGATGGATCCACATAGATCTATGGAAACTGGACATGTAAGATTATCACAGCAACAGGGAAGGAGGAGTCCAGTGAGAATGCCTGCTGCTTCTACACATGATGGCTCCTTCCCTACAGGAGCAGAAAGGCTCTTCTCAATATCTATCTGGTTATAGGGGAGGAAGAGGAAGACAGGGAACATACTAGGAAAGGTAGAAAAGAGAGATGTTGAAAACAAAAAATATCCCAAAGTGTTTGTGTGTGTTTGAAAAAAATCTCAACTCAAACAGCTCCTCGATAATTCCCCAAGGGGCAGGGACTCTGTCCTCTGATTTTGTCCCAGGGGGAAATTAGTCTGGACAAGATCCGTCTTCCTTCCCTCCACTACCTTCTCCTGGCTGATTCAAGTGGATTGTCAGGTACAAAGCAAACCAGGACAGAAAGCTTCCACTCTCCCAGACTCTCTTGCTCCCCAAGGGGAATTTAAAGAGAGATGCCTAACCACTCCTCAAAGTTTCAGATAAACACGACTGCATGAGACCTGAGGTCAAATTCAGGACTCCTTCTAGCATGTCCTGCCATTAGACACTGCCTACCTGGCAAGCACTGAAGTGGCCTGACTTAGGAGAACCAAATACCTCTTACCTCCCATCTTCTCCCTAACAAATTGTGAGAAGACCTGTACCCTTCACATTGAAGGCAAGGTTTCTTAGCCCTGGTACTAGTGACACTTTGAGCTGAATAAATTTCTATTGCGGGGGGTCCATCCGATATGGTTTAATATGTTTAGAGCATCTCTGGTCTCTACCTACTAGATTCCAGCAGCAGCCACCCCCCCCCCCCAATCTGGTGACAATCAAAAGTGTCTAAACGTCACCTGGGGCAAAACCATGCACACACACCGCACATACCTGCCCTGCCCACGTTGAAAACCAATGGCTTAAGGTATCAGCTCTGCATATTCTCTTTGTAAAGTCTCATATTCTTAGAGGAAGTAGTAAGACATGAACAGCACTCCTAATGACTAAGATTTCGGTATGAACTAACCTATGCTCTGAGAAGAATACAGCTTCATAAGGATATGACTGCACTGAGAGGGCTCGGCCTTTGAGGCAGGGCTGAGGAAGGGCTGAGTAAGGGAGGGGAGGGGAGAATGTTACCAACAGAAAATGGTACAGGAAAGACCTGACCCACCATTCACAGCACAGGACCTGAAGCTGCCTTTCCCCCTATTTATGAGGGAATGGAACTTAATTCAAATCTGTCTTACCAAGGAATATGGACTTGACACTTTAAAAAGTTACAGAACCTCAGAAGTCTGAACCTCACCAAACACCCATGACTAAAAGGGTCAAACTCAACCTGGCCAATAAAACGAAGCCAAAAATTCCACCATCTCTGCCAGAGAAATGTCTGTAGGAGCAGTTGACAAGTGCCCTGGTGCTCCACATAGAAAAACTAGAATAGCTGAAGACACATGCCTTCGATGTAGAATGATTCAGGGACTCAAGAGCACACTGAAAAAGCAACCAACAATTATTATTCTAGGCAATCTACATGATACACGAAAGAATAAGACATGGTTCCTGCCCTCAAATTGCTGACAAGTACGGAAAAGATTAATTACACATTCACCAACGTCTACACCATCTAATAGCAACAGCTAAAGTTATAGGAAGCTCATAATGCACCAAGAGGTATGCACACTTCATATCCACCAAGTGGTATGTGCATATTATATCCATTATCTCTTTCAATTCTTACAAAAACCCTTCAACATAGGGATTATTACTATCCCTATTCTATAGCTGGAAAAAAAATTGAGGTTCAAAGAGATGAGGTGACTTGCCCAAAGTCACAGAGCTGATTCACGGTGGAGCTGGAATTCAAATACAGACTCCTTCCATTCCAGACTCATTTAATTCAATGCTAAAGACCACAACACTGCAGGAGTACACAAGGGCCAGAGTGCTCGGTACTTGTAGACCACTGGAATTCTCAAAGGAAAGCCAAGCCCTAGGGTTGGCAAAGGAGAAGAAAAGTACTTCCAAGGCAAAAAGTTCTTTAAAAATTAGCTCCATGTCTCACGCAGTAGCCTACAGCTATTGCAAACATTATTGCCCACAAAGGAAATCAAAGTTCTTCCTTAAAAGGATTCAGGGCTTGGAGTGAGTGGGGTGTTGCAGGCAAGAACAGATGAAGGTCGATAAATGCTCCTTTTTCTTCCAAGGAGGAGTACTGTACTTTCTATCAGATTTAAAACTTTAACTTTCTTTTTACAACCATACTCATCACTCTGGGTCAATGGATCTTCAACTGTGGATTCCTCTGGAAGTCCAGTGAATGCTACGCACCCACTTCCCAGAAAAACACCCATGCACACATCCTCAGCATACCATTTTAAGAACACTGAAAAAACTTTTACACATTACAAGGTCGGAAGGATATGAATACCTAATTTGGCTCCAGGTTTGGATTTCATTTTTTCAGGCATTTTCATCCTGATAATCCATCTAGTTTTTCCAAAACAGGTTTATACTGGACTGATGAGGAATTGGCCAATGTGGTGAGAGATTCATTCCAATGATCTTTCACTGCAGTAGCTGAGGTACATCATGCACTACACATATAATTACATTTTTTCTTCTGGACATTGCCTTATTAAATAATTGTATTTTGAATGTGATTCCTGTTGTGGCCTTAAAAATGGCCAAGGAAGGTCCTGCTGTGGTTTGATGGCATCTGATGCCTTTGCGACTCACATCAACAGTCAGTCAGCAAGGCAACTGGCTCATTCACGTGAACACAGGCTCAATGCGTCACCCCAATGACTACAGCCCAGATGAATTGCTGCTCCTCATGGGCAACTCCTCGCTTTTCAGGCAGAGCAAGAACATACAAGCCTGGTTTCCAAAATGCTTAATGGCAATTACACTGGGTTGGTGATTCACTAAGCAGTACAGGATGTGCCCAATTATACACTCTATTTTTTTCCAATCTTATTTCATAAACTCTAATTTCACAAGAACATAGATTCTCCATCCAAACAAAATTATCCAACTTAAACAATTGAAATACTAGTTATCCTCAAAATTCTCTTTGGAAGTAGCAGCATATAAGGTATAATTTTAATAAGCATTTGAATATTTTTGTTGTGTCATCCACTCAAACATTTAAGTACCTACACTTTGGATACTGTGGGAGGTTTTCTGGATGTGTCATTCATTCAGACATATAAGTACTGCATTTTGGATATTATGGGAGGCCGCAGGTACAGAGAGGGAATCATTTGCTGAGTGTCAGTAATAAAATAGTATGCAATAAAGACACCAGCTGTGTCAAATAAAGCAACTTTTATCAAGTAAAAACATTAAAGGTATTAATTTTGTTCTCCCCTAATCCCACCCCAGATTAAAGACTACAACTTGAAATCTTTAGTAATAAACTGCCAACAACTGCTATTGAAAAATAAAATTCTTACTATAAACAAATTATTAGTTCTCTCCAAGATAAATAACAAGGTGGTACTCTCATCCTTAGACTCAGAAACATGGCTTCATAATACAAATGATCCTAGCTCCTCCAGAAAAGCATCACACCTTCAAACATACACAACCCCTTCCATCTATAAAGTACTATGGGAGAAATGCAGGGGTCCCGTCTGCAAAAAAAAAAAAAAACACTTAACTTTAGTTTTTAGGGGAAACGTCTACATCCCATATGAAATAAACTGAGGCCATTTACCATCATATATTTTCCTCTTAAACAAACTGTCACCCTCCTATTTAAGGAACGGACAAAAAATATCTACGCGTTAAATGTGTTAAGAAAAAATGCTTCACACATAAAAACAAATCAAAAGGCAGCATGAAACCATGTAAGACCTCTAAGAAAGTAATTAGTCAATGATGCTGTGTGTTTCTAGGCTCCTGAGTACAAGCATGGTCTGTTTTTCTGACTCCAAAAAAATAGTGAAAGGATTTAATTAACTTAAAGATTTAAAAGAGGACACTGTTAGAACTGGGTTTAGGAAATGAACCATGCTCTTAGGCAAAGAATGCTACTTAACTATTCTGTTCCAAGAATGATCTGTGAAGATTTCCTATGAATCCTTGCAAGCTTGGTCCTGTAATTTAACCTGTACGGAACCCAGACAGGCTTAGGAAATGAGGCCCCAAGAAGGCAGTGACTTGTCTTAGCTTGGCATGTACAGAAGACTCATTTGTAAGGCTTTGCAACCAAGCTTAAGTGAGATTTAGGAGTAAGACACGCCAAATTAAAACTCTTAAGGACCATTAATCACACCCTCATGACTTCAGATACAGCAATACAACATATGCTTATGTAGGTCTGGTCTTTATTCTTAATCAGAGGTATTAGCTTCCTACTGCAACAGCCCTATAGGAGGAACGGTTTCAAAAGTGGGGCAAGCATGGTTCGGCCCATTCATTATTTTAAGTAATTAAATAATACAGATATGGCTATGAAATTTTTGTTATTCTTGGAGACAAACAAACAGATGGCCAGTGAGGAAATGAGATCAACTTTACAGCTGAGAATATACTATATTCCACTCTCCATTTCTGAATGTCAAAGCCTGAGAGATAAATCCAAGAATCTAACTGGTGACCAGAATAGCAAAATTATTTTTATTTCATTTGTTTGGCATATTCCAACTGCTAAGAAGTAAGAATAAGAAATACTGCCTAGCATAGCACCAAGTACTGTGTGGACATTTAATAAATATTACTTGGACGACTACAAGGGGCAATTTTTAAACAGTTGACTACTGTGTTGAAAATTCAGGTAACTCTTATTTTTTTATTTTTAAAGGAATCCAACTTGGTATGTATGTATGTATGTATGTATGTATGTATGATTTATTTATTTATTTATTTATTTATTTATTTATTAATTATGATAGTCACAGAGAGACAGAGGCAGAGACACAGGCAGAGAGAAGCAGGCTCCATGCACCTGGAGCCTGATGTGGGATTCGATCCCGGGTCTCCAGGATCGCGGCCTCGGCCAAAGGCAGGTGCCAAACCACCGCACCACCCAGGGATCCCGGTAACTCTTCTTTAAATTACAAATGCCCTAAATTAAAAAGTAAAGGTACCATTTCTAGTATATAGGCAGAACATTGGCTACCTTGGCCCCACAGTTAACACTATTCCTCTTTTTCTCCCTATAACAGGCTATACTTTAAATGGTTAATATAGTGGCAGACTTTGGCACTGACATCACATTTATCATGGATTTCAGCTATGATGAGTAACAATTAGAAAACCAGGTAATATATGAAACCATTATTTTCAGGCACTGAGGAACAGGCAATATAGGACTTAATTCCTGAGGAAAGTTAAACAAATGAGCATGCCCTATGATTGCCTGACTATTGCCAAGAGACAGTTTCCAAACCACAGAACAGAGAAGGGAAAACTCAGAGCATAGCACGGTGACCACACTGAGTTGGGGGACAGAGATCACTATTTAGGGAGGCTGCACTGGCTAGAATTAACAGGGCAGCACACTTAGGAAGGGGAGGCAGTGCAAACATCCCTTAGAATCTTGGTTGAGTTCTGATCTATGTTAGAGAAGACAATCTAAAGTCAGGGAGAAACGCACCAAAAGCAATTTGGTCTAAATCTCAGAGCTCAAAAAGAGCTAGGAATAGTTCATGTTTCTACCAGCTAAAGTAGAAATAATTAATAATATCCTCAGAAGAGTATTGTTTCAGTATTGGAGCTAAATCATCCCTAAACTAATGGCTGCTCTGGACCTTCCCTAATAAAGCCTAACAGCTAGCTTCAAAAATGATACAACGTATTTTCATTTAAAAAATGATGCAACGTTCTGCATGCCAGAACAAAGTCAAGTACTATTTAAGGGAATACAACAAAATCTAGCATTCAACAACAGCATCCAAGTCAAAATGACCAGGCATGCAAAGGGAAAAGAAATTATGACGCATAATTAGAGAAAAATCTAAAGAAACAGACCCAAAAATGACAAGAGATGATGGAATTAGTAGACAAGGGCATTAAACAATTTATTATGCTAGTATAGCTTCTATGGAAAACAATTAGATAGTTCTTCAAAAGGTTAAACATAGAATAACCATTAGACCCAGAATCCCACTCCTAGGCATATACCCGAGAGAAAGAAAATGCATGTATTATTATGAATAATACAAAAGTATTATTCATAATACCCAAAACTGAAACAATCCAAATGCCCATCAACTTTGAATAAAATGTGGTATATCCATACAAATGGAATATTATTCAACCATAAAAGAATGAAGTACAGATACATGCTACAACATAGATGAACTTAAAACCATTATACTAAGTGAAAAGAAACAGTTACAAAAGACCACATATTGTATGATTCCATTTATAAGAAATGTGCTGAGTAATCAAACCTATAGAGACAGAAAGTAGATCAGTGGCTTTGTGAGCTCAAGAGGAGTGAGGGGAATTGATGGGTGAAGAGTTTCTTTATAGAGTGATGAAATGTTCTAAAATTAGATTGTGATCATGATGATTGCACAACTCTGTTAATATACTAAAAGCACTGATATATATACTTTAAATGGATAAATTACATACCAGTGTGAATTATGTCCCAATACAGCTGTTAAAAGTCATTCTGAATATATTCCAGGTAGAAAAAGGAAAGAGAAAGGATAGATAAAACAAGCAAATCCAGTGGCATCTCCAGTGAAGAAAAATATAATATCTGAAATAAAAAATATACTAGATAGTATTAACAGATTAGACATTGCAGAAGATCAGTAAACTTTAAGACACAACAATAAAACTATCCAAAATGAAGCATAAAGCAGAAGAGGCTGAAAAACAAATTAACAAAGTATCAGTGACCTGTAGGACAAATTCAGTTGTTTAACATATGTGTAATTAAGGAAGGGGAAAGGAAAAATAACAAATATAAGGGCTAAATTTAAAACATTTTTGCTAAAAACTATCATCTCACAGATCCAAGAAAACTTAAACCCCAAATAGAATAAATATAAACAAAACCACACAAAAGCACATATCAAAACTAGTGATAAGGAAAAAAAATTAAAAGCATTCAGAGAAAAAGACACCCTAGAAATAAAGAATACAAAAATACTACTTTAAAGAGATCTATGCACCCCTATGTTTACAGCAGCATTATCTACAGTAGCATTACCTAGGAATTATGGAAACAGCCCAAGTGTTCATAGACTGATGGATGGATAGAGAAGATACAGTGTACACATACACATACATACACATACACACACATACACACACATTCACACACGCACAATGGAATAATTAGCCACAAAAAAGGAACACAATCTTGCCATCTGCAACAACAGTGATGGAACTAAAGAGTATTATGCTAAGTGAAGGCAGATAAAAACTGTATGATTCCACTTTTACGTGGAATTTAAGAGAAAAAATAAATGAGCAAAGGGGGAGAGAAAGAGAACGGCAAACCAAGAAACAGATTCTTAACTATAGAGAACAAACTGATGGTTACCAGAGGAGAGGTGGGTGGGGGATGATGATGGGTGATGGGGATTAAGGAGTGCACCTGTGATGGGGATTAAGGCGTGCACCTGTGATGAGCACCGGATGACAGTATGGAAGTGCTGAATCACTATATTGTACACCTGAAACTAATATTATACTGTATGTTAATTATACTTGAATTTAAACAAAAAAAAATTTTTTAAAGGAGTAAAGAGAGAATGACAGCAAAGTACTTTTCACAAACTACCAAGATAGAAGACAATGGAGGAACACCTTTAATAAAAGAACTAAGGAAACAGAAGCAGCAGCATCTTAGAATTCTATATCCAGTAAAACTATCTTTCAAAAATGAAAAAGTAAAGACTTTCAGAAAAACAAAAGCTGAGAGAATTCACTGCTAGCAGAGTTGCACTGTAAGAAATGCTAAAAGAAAGTTCAGCAAGCAGAAACAGAATGATACCAGATAGACATCTGAATTTAAATAAAGGAATGAAGAGCCAGAAATTATCAGCATATAGGTAAATGCTTTGTTTTTCATTTTTAATCTTTTAAAAAGATAATGACTATTTAAAGCAACCTAATAATATATTGTTTATAACATGTTTATAATATATAGAAGTAGAAACAGAACTAAGAATTGTATGGGAGAAATGGCAGCTTATTGTTTCAAGGATCTTACACTATAGGTAAGGTCTTACTTGAAGATTGACTACAATTGGTTAAAGATATACAAACACTAGAACAATGGTTATAAAATAACAAAAGAGTGTGGCTAATAAGCTAAGAGTGTAGGTAAATAGGATTCATTGAAATAACAATAACAACTTAAAAGAAAGCAGCAAAAGAGGTGAATGAACACAAAAAACAGATAGGACAAATAGAAAATAATAAAATAGCAGATATAAATAATAATTATATGAAATGGTCTTTTTAAAAGCCTAATAAAAGAGAGTGTCAGACTGGATCAAACAACAACAACCAACAAAAACAAGACCCAACTCTATGCTGTCTACACACATATAAGACAAAGACAAGTTAAATCTAAAGACCCAGATAGATTACATGTATAAGAGGTACCATACAAATACTAAGAGAAAGAGTAGTTTACTAATTAAAAGTAGCTGGAGTAGCAGTAGTATATATGTTTTATTATACAGATTTTTAAAAAGAATATTGCCAGTATAAACGGGGACATTCCATAATAAAAAAAGAGCCAATGTATCAAGAGGATATAGAACAACCTTAAATGTTTATCTGCCAATAACAGAATTTTAAAATACATGAAGCAAAAACAGAACTGAAAAGTAGAAAAATCCACAATTACAGCTTGAATTTCAAAATTCATTTCACAGTAATTAATAAAACAAGTACTCACCAAATAAAGTTGACCACCTTGACCTAACTGGCATTTACAGAACAAATCACCCAAAACAGCATATCAGTATTCTTTTCAAATACACAAAACTATTCACAAGAAAGACCATATTCTAGGCCACAGAACAAGTCTCGGTAAATTTTTAAAACACCAAAATCATACAAAGTAGATTCTCTAACCACAAAATGATTAAGTTAGAAAATAGTAAGAGATGGGCACCTGGCTGGCTTAGTCTGTAGGGCATGCGACTCTTGATCTTAGGGACTGTGAGTTCAAGCCCTTGATTGGTGAAGTTTACTTAAACAATAATAATAATAAAAAGATATCTTGAAAATTCTCCAAATACTTGGAAATTAAATAATTCATTTCTAAATAAATTATAGGTCAAAGAAGAAATCACAAGGTAAATTGGAAAGTATTCTGAACTGAATGTAAAAACAAATACTGTCAGATGTAGCTACTAGAGCAGTTGTTTGCAGGAAATTTATCTTTCAATATCTGTATTAGGAAGGCCTCAAATAAATGACCTCAGCTCCCACCCTAAGTTACCAGAAAAAGTGCAAATTAAACCCACAACCAGCAAAAGAAATAATAAAGAACATAAATTAATGAAACTAAAAACATAAAAATAATAGAGAAAAATCAATGATACCAAATGTTGATTCTTTGAAAAGATCAGTAATATCCTATGGCTCTAGCCAGACTAATAAGGAAAAACAGAAGACAAATTATCAATATATCAATATTGGGAATGAAAACAAAATCACTACAGGTCATACATGTGTTAAAAGAAAAATAAGGGAATAATATAAACACCTTTATGTTAAAAAATTTGACAACCTAGATGAAATGGACAAATTTCTATAAAGACACAAACTATTAAGTCACTCAACCAAAAAATTTAAAAGCCAATAACAACACTTTTTTAAATAAATTGAATTAGTAATTCAAACCTCGCAAAGAAAACCCCAGGTTCTTCAGGATTAACTATTGAATTCCACCAAACATTTAAAAGAGAGAGAATACAAATTCTACCAGAAAGCAGAAGACAACCATTTCTAGTTTATTTAGACTATCATTACCTTGACATCAAAACCAAACAAAAATACTATAAGAAATTTATAGATCAATACCCATCATGAAGACAGATACAAAAGTCCTTAACAAAATTTTAGCAACTTGAGTCTAGCAACACAAAAGGTAACACACATATCATGACAAAGTGGGATATACTCCAGCAATGCAAGGTTGGTTTAACACTGAAAATCAATGTTTCTTCATATTAAAAGACTAAAACAGGGATCCCTGGGTGGCGCAGAGGTTTGGCACCTGCCTTTGGCCCAGGGCGCGATCCTGGAGACCCAGGATGGAATCCCACATCGGGCTCCCGGTGCATGGAGCCTGCTTCTCCCTCTGCCTGTGTCTCTGCCTCTCTCGCTCTCTGTGACTATCATAAATAAATAAAAAATTAAAAAAAAATTTTTTTAATAAAAATAAAAGACTAAAACAAAGCAAAAAATCTCAATAATGTGGAAATCAATCTCAATAAATGTGGAAAAAGCATATGATAAAAATCAATACCTGTTTATGATTTTTAAAAAAAGAAAAAAAAAACACTTGACAAATTAGGAATAAAAGAAACTTCTTCAATCTGAAAAACTCACACCTAACATCATACTACAGTAAAAGACTGAATGTTTTCCCTTAAGACTAGGAACACACAAGTATCTCTGCTGTCACCACTCCTATTCAACAATGTGTCGGACATCTTGGCAGTGAAATAAGGCAAGAAAACAGAAATAAGATCTCTCTCTCTTTCTCACACACACACACACACACACACACACACACAAGAAAACAGAAGTAAGATATCTCTCTCTTACACACACACACAGAGTATAAAATAGATACAATAAATGTTAAATATATAATAATATTATATATAAGGAAAGGAATATGTATGTGTATGTAGGTAGGAAAGGAAAAGGAAAACCTCTATTCACAAATATGACCATCGGGATGCCCGGATGAAGAAGCAGTTGAGCGTCTGCCTTCGGCTCAGGGTGTGATCCTGGAGATCTGGGATCGAGTCCCCCACTGGGCTCCTGCATGGAGCCTGCTTCCCCCTCTGCCTGTGTCTCTACCTGTGTGTGTGTGTGTGTGTGTCTCATGAATAAATAAAATCTTAAAAAAAAAAAAAACAAATATGATCATCAAAGTAGAAAATTCTAAGGTATCTATAAAAACAATATTAAAACTAATTGGTGAGTTTGGCAAAGGTGTAAGAGGTAAGGTCAATAAAGAAAAACCAAATGTATTTCTACATATCAAACAATTAGAAGCCATAATTTTAAAATACTATTTACAAAAGGGATCAATTTTACAAATGATGTGCAAGACCTGTGCTCTGAAATATATAACACACTGCTAGAGAAATTAAAGACTGAATCTAGAATAGTCCAAATGATCTTTAAGGAAAACTAAGTTGTAAGACTTATACTATCTGATTTCAAGACTTACTATAAATTCAGAATAACGGCACAGTATAAGAAAAAATATACAGATAAATAGAACCCAGAACCAGAAATATACTAAGGTATCAAGGTAGTTCAATAGATAAATGAACAATATACTAAAACTAATTCCAAATGGATCATACTTAAAAATAAGAGCTATGCAGCTTGTTGAAGAAAAAACAGGGAAGAGATAGTTGTTGTAAACTTGAATTAGACAAAAATTTCTTAGAAAATGCACAAACTGGACTTGACCAAAATTAAAAACTTGCTCTTCAAAAGACACTTAATAAGGAATCCACAAACAGGAAAAAGAATATTTATAAATTTATTTCTGAAAAAAGATTTGTATTAAAAATGTATAAACAACTCTTATAATTGAATAGTTACGAACACAAATATTCCAATTTTTTAAAAAGGCAAAAGATTTCAACACTTGACCAAAGATACACAAATCAGAAATAATTACATAAAAAGATACTTAACATTGCTAGTTAAACAAATGCAAATTAAAAGTACAAGATAGCTACCATTACATAATCTGTATATTTTATAGTGGATTAAAGTAAAATTACTGATAGATCATTCAAAAGTTGGAGAGGATGGGGAACAACTAGAACTCTCTTATACTCTGATGGTCTGGCAATTTGGCAGTTTCTTATAAAATTAACATACACTGTACATACCACCCAGCAATCCTATTTCTAGGGATTTATCCCAAAGAAATGAAAAAATATATCTCAAAAAGACCTGAATGTGAATATTCCTGGCAACTTTATTTATAATAGTCAAAAAAAATCTGGGAACAACCCAAAGGCCCATCTACTGGTAAATGGATAAAATACTGTACTATATTTATATCATCAAATATTCACAAAATGGAATACTTCATAGTAATTCCTGATAAAAGACAGGAATGAATCACACATGCACTATGCTAAGTGAAAAGAACACAAAAAAGCTACATACAATATGACTCCATTTATATAAAATTCTAGAAAAGGCCAAAGCAGCTCAGATGTTGCCAGGGGCCAGGAGCAGGAGGAGAATGACTGAAAAGAGGTACGAGGGCACTATCTGTAGTGACGTAAATGTCTGAAATGTTTTATATGATTATGGTGTTATACAACTGTGTATCTTTATCAAAACTCAAATTCTGCACACAAAATAGCAAATTCTATCATATTCAAATTATACCATTCGATAAATTTAATTACTTTTCCCCCACAGGTGAATTTCAAAAGAAATCACCATATATTTTTTTAAAGAGACAATTTTAGTTCAGTGTAAAATTATCCAAATGCTTTAAACAGCAGGGCTGTAGGAACAAAGTCTTTATCCTCCCTGGGTCTACAAATCAGAGGTGAGATGGGGAGGGAGGAGCAGGAACAAAACCATAAGAAAATGTAAAAAAAAAAAAAAAAAAAAACACAAGCACAAGAAAAATGTGGGGGATGCCCTCTGAACTGCTTAAACTGCACTTACAGGCTTCAGATTTTGCCAACCCCTACCCCTATCACTCACATTTACTTGTAAATAATAGGCCATAGAATGGAAATGTGTTCTATGGCTCTCACAAAAACTAAATAGACACAGACACACACACACCCCTCCGTCCTTTATTCTTTCCTCCTCTTTGATGCAGAGCACAGAGGTGCTCCTTAGAGGCCCAGCCTGCTGTGCTGGGCGGTCCAATCTCATGACTCATTTGTACACACTTATGAACACTGAATTCTCTGCTTAATTCTATTTTCTTGTGGCCAAATTTCCCTATAGTCAGTTTATTGTGAGTTCCTGACCAGGAGGTTCACAGTTAGAACCTTAGCAATTAAAAAAAAAAAAAAAAAAAAAAAAAAGAACCTTAGCAATTTACATGACTTTTAGATGCAGTCCTTTTTATTCTAAAAGTATAAAAAAAAAAGTAACTATATTACAAAATATTAAAATAAAGGAAAAAAACAAGTGCTCTCCAGCAAAGCAATCATTAAATAAATTAAAATCCATCCAATCCTTATTCTTTTATAGTAATAAATTATAAAGCCTATGCATGGATAAAAACAAAACACAGAAAATAAAGAACAGAAAATTTCTTAATGAACCTAAATAAACAGCTCATGTGCAAATGACCAAAACTACAAGGAACGCATAAATTAAGGAGGATTATAACAGGTCTTCTCCAACTTTTTCCTTTTCAAAACTGTGTGTACGTATGTATATATCTTTTTAATCCAATATGCACGTCTCCTGAGTTTAATGAAAGGACTCTAGCCTAGGGAACAAGCAGCCCTGTTGTCAAGTTCAATCCTCTAGGCACATTACCAGCATGTACGTATGTGTGTTTCAGGTTCTAAGCTACAAAAGAAGGACCAGTGATGATGTGTACCACTAAAGTAGTGTGACATAAAGAAACAGGTAAGAACAACACTGCTTTCCAATTTAATAGATCACTTTGTGGTCCCATGTGGCCAACCCAGAAACACAAATACATTCACCCTTAAAGGTGATCCACAGGGGGACACCTGGGTGGCTCGGTCAGTTAGGTGTCTGACCCTTGATTTCAGCTCCAGTCATGATCTCAGGGTCATAAGATAGAGCCCCACATTGGGCTCTGCGCTCAGCGAGGAGTCTGCTTGTCCTTTTCCCTCTGCTTCTCCCCCTACTCAGGCATGCACACTCTCTGTCTCTCAAATACATAAATAAATAAAATCTTAAAAAAAAAAAAGGATGATCCATAGCATTATATAGAGAGAGACAGGGAAACAAATTCACTCGCTGGTTATATTTAGCCTTCTGTCCTCTCCCCTCCTCTTAATAATACCACCTTCAATTTCAATACTACATCATCACCACCACCTTAAAAGTAGTAGACAGGACATATAGTATTTTGGTTAATTTTTAAACTAAAGAGATCAAGACCCAGAGTTTACAACTCTGCCCAAGGTCACCCAGCTACTAAGTAGCTAAACCTGGTACAGACAGAAGTAGGACCATGGCACCTAACTCCCAGCGCCTCTCTGCTGGATGTTACCCCGAGTCAGCACAACCGTTCCTACCCACTGCCTTCTTCTAGGAGTAATGCTGGGGCTCCATCTTGTCTCTACGCACTCACTGAAACAAAAGCTTCTGGGAGAGACGTGACAATTCACCATTCATTTTTGGGGAAAGGCTAAAAATAGTAAGGCTTAGAGATAATCCATTTACTCAGCTTACCAGTTATAAACCACTGCTTTACTGAATGTGAATTACAGTAGGCTGATCTTAAAGACATTTAAGAACTAACCTCCAAT
The DNA here is from genome assembly GCF_048164855.1 of Canis lupus baileyi. NCBI lineage: Eukaryota > Metazoa > Chordata > Mammalia > Carnivora > Canidae > Canis > Canis lupus. The sequence goes on from NC_132844.1 coordinate 6,907,458, forward strand.
AACCTCTTCTGCATCATGTCCTCTGGTAACTGTCCATTTGGATTAAGGCAAAAATCTTGAGGTCCAGCTAACAAACCTCTGCAGCTGGTGGAAGCACTCTGGCTACCTCAGTGTTAACAAAAGGAAGCATGCTCTACACAGTTGAGCGTTAACTGCTTAAGCAGCTCTCTTCAGAGTGAAACAAATCTGTCCAGGAAACTTAGGGCCAGTTTTCTATCGCGGGGTAGGAGTAAAGAAAAAAAAAAAGTTAAGATTTTTTTCTCTATAATTGCGTATTCCTCTTCAAACTCTAAAGAACTATTAGAAATGCTAAATGTCATGAAAAGCACCAAGGCCAAAAAGAAGAGCTTTTAAATTGTTTTCCACTTATGATCACACTGGAGTTGTTTTCAAATAAACCCAAAGACAGCTAAAAGGGATCTTAAATGGTACACTCTGTTCAGAACCCATTGATTTGGCTAGCAGGTAGGATATTTGGTTTCCTGATTTCTGTCAGAGTATTTTTGTTTCTGGGTTTTGTTTTTGACAGAGAAATTACAGCAGCATCAGAAAAGGATTGGGGTTTGGGGTTTTTGTTTCTTTTTTTTAATCCAACAAGTTCTGAAAAGTTCTCTGATCATTCTTCTACTTTGGACTGTGTCTCTAATCTAGTCCATTGTGTATATACCTCTAGGAGAAAAAAGATAATTCCCAGTTAGAATAAGCCTCTTTGGCAGGACTACTTGTAATACCAGAAAACAGATCTGCGATAGCCAATTCTCAATCATCTTTAAATAGGATTGTCAATTTAGTCACCCATCAGTTTTTCAAGGGGTTGTACCAGAGATTTCACCCAATTCAAGCATTCTAAAATGATTCTCAGTATTAAACAGGCACTTACATTTAAACTAGAGAAACTCCATGTGTTCCTGAGACCAACTATAGTATACATATGAAGTTCTACATTACTCCTAATCAATCAAATGAGGGAACCGGACTAGAATGCCTACCTATGTATCTTTCAACTCTGGCATTCTTTAATCCCAAGGTCCTTGGAAAACAGCACCAAATAGGACAGGAATGAAGGTCAGACCTGCCATCGATGTTCAGAATGCTGCTGTGCTAAATTAAGAAACGATAATGATCAAGATTAGTTCTTCTAGAGTAATCCACTGTTAAGGAATACATATTTCAGTGCCTCGCACATAGTAGGCATCAATAAACTCATTGAGCAAATGAATAAATTTATTCCTCAGCATTTGTGGTAAGGCATCCAAGGAATTTAATCTGTGAACCTTCCCAAGGATGTTTATGTCTTACTAAGTATCAGGATTTTCAGAAAAACAAGAATGTGGGGACTCCTTTGGGTTTTGGAGACTGAGCAGAATTTATCCATAATCATCTAAGGATCTGAATAAAGCAAGATCAACAGGGTTAAAAATACATTCCATTTTCAAGACATGTCATCTTATCAGAATTAGAAAACTCAGTATTAGTAAAGCAGGTATCTGAAGAGAATGTAGGAAACATTATTCTTCTGTAGTATTTCAATTTGTGATTAAAAAAAAACAAAACACCCTTTTCTTTCATGTCCTAACTATGCCCTTTGGGGTATGCAAGACAAAACACACAAATTAATAATTCAAAGTCTACTTACAAATTCTGTGAGTCTAAGAACCAATGACAACACCTTGCTCCTGAATATTCAAATATCCCAGGGGTCTGTTTTTTAAACATAACAAAACAAAAAACATGGACACCTGCTGGTTGAGCTTGCATTGCCTCCTTCAACATACTTTTGTTGAGCTATCTTTATTTATTGAGAGAGAGAAAGAGAGAGAGAGCCAGAGAGAGCATGGGGGTAGGGGGGATAGAGAATCCCGAAGCAGACTCCCTGCTGAGCGCAGAGTCCAACATGGGTGCTCAATCCCAGGACCCTGAGATTATGACCTGATCTGAAACCAAGAGTCAGTCACTTAACTGACTGTGCCACCCAGGGCGGCCCCTCTTTATGGGACTTTTATCCCTACCCCTTTTATCACACAGGCAACAAAAATGAAAACTGCACACAACAGTGGCCAAAGGGTCAATTTTAAAAACAATTAGGCAGGGGCGCCTGGGTGGCTCAGTCAACTAAGCATCTGATTTGGGCTCAAGTCATGATTTCGGGGTCCTGGGATTGAAATCCATGTCAGGTTCCCCTCTCAGTAGGGAGTCTGCTTGTCCCTCTCCCTCTGCCCTTCCCCTACTAGTGTTCTCGAATAAATAAAGAGAATCTTTGGGGAAAAAGAACATTTAAAAAAATAAAAGTTATACAAATTAGCACGCACTAAAGGTGGTCAAAATATAAATTCTAATCATTTAAAATGTGCACACTGATCACTAAACCCTTGGTAAAAGTAGGACAGGCTGGTAAATGCAATAGAAGTAGTTTGTTGGCTCCCTGGCTTTCTGAACCTGCCTATTCACAAGGCTGCTTCCTGGGAAGAAGAAGAAAGTTTTTAGTGGCGTTTCCTTAACCACAGGATGATGGAACTATGCAGCCACATCAAATTCTAGATTTTTTTTTTCCTTTTCTCTCTTTGATTTTTGTTCTACCAGTGGCATTGCCACCGTGCATCAAGAACCCAAAGAGTTTAGGGTGAGGGGGAGGAATGTCACAATTGCAGAGGCCTGATTACTATGCAGAAAACACCGCCCTACCAGACAGACGTGCCAATGAACCGCCCTTGGGAAGAGGAGCCAGGGTACAGTCTGTGGTGGTGAACAAAAGGGGTGATGTACTGTGGAATTAGTTTCAAAAAGAATTCCTCATCTCCAGAGTTTCTGGATTTCTGGGCAAGAGCAGCAATTAGTCATTAACTGAGAACATTATTGACAACTAAGGAAGACACTCTGATCAGCCTCCTGTCAAACTACCAGAACTCTAGTCTTCAAACTGCAATCCCAAATTAGTTGTTTTTTGACCCTGTCCGACCTCTTTTAAATGTATAATTGTTCTGTTTCAGACCAAAGTGGTTTTGTGGCACCAACTGTCTTATTTTACTTGTAAGAATTACATTTAAAATAATCCAAAACTTTTATCAATGACAATTTGCTAAGCAAGTAATTATTGCTCACATTACAAGATAGATTTTGTTTGTTTTCTGTGGGGTTTTTTGAGTGATGTGAAAGCACCATATTTTACAAAATAAATGTATCTTGTAACTTCTCCCTTTAATCAAATTTTCTTCTAATTTGCTATCTTACTTCAATCTCATGCTACATTCCCATGTTCACTGCCCTGCCCTCACCCATCCCAGCCTGGTCCCACGTTTTACCTAAGCAGGTTATCAAAACAGGAATCATCCCAATATTCCCTGTGCTAAAACAAAACAAAAAAAAATCTTTTTCTAGAGTCATTCCAATCATTCCCAAACCATCTGTGACATTAAGATAATTTGATCTAAAATCCCATCTTTTTTTTTTTTTTTTTAGTAGAAGGTCAATTTTCTTATTGATCCAAGCTTCTGTTTCCTATTTTGATAAATGAGTACCTTTTAGGGTATAGATTAGAAATATGCATCTGATACATACAGTGTGCACAAAAAATCAGTAGTAAACAAAAGGACCCCCCATAATACAAATGCAACTATGAATTTCACTTATCTCAATTAAAAAGCTTATTATGCCCCAAGGAACATTTCATGCTTAAAAATGAAAATTAGTAAAGCTGAGAAGCCATGCTCACATGGAGCAGCGTGAAGAAAATCCGCAAAACAGAAGCATTTGGCTTTACATATATACCCTTTTCTCTCTTCTCCTTGAGCTGTCATCTTTCACAGGTGAGCAGGGAACAAGAAAACAGGAGAAGTCTCAACCAAGATAGCTGTTTTCTTTGGCTAAATTCATAGGCTGTTCAGTTCTAACACAGACCCTACAACTATAACATTTATTTGTGGTTCAAATGCAGTAATGAACAATGAATGTAAACTAAATATACTTTGTTCACAAATAGGTCAATGTCAAACATAATATAATGTATTAATAAATCATATGAAGCCTCCACACTTCAATACAATTTTAGGTCTCTTCATGCAATTTAGGCAAAAGCAGGTCTCTGTTGAGTGTTACCTAATCCAGAAAGAACACAAAATATGTTGGGAAGTTCTTCCACACAGTCACACAAAGGCATAATGATCCACGAAAACTTAAGCTGCCACCAAAAATGGCAAATGAACCCAATGCTTTTTATACCTCTTTCATCCTCCAAGAAATATAATGCTATCTTTCACTTCTCTTTACTACTTTTTTTCTCTTTATTACTTATTACATCCACTGTAATTCTAGATTTTCATGAGCAAATCTTTCCTGAATAAATTTTGTTTGCTTAAAATATGCTTTACTCTTTAGCACCTTCTGACTTCCTGAGTAAACTAATTCTGCATGATGCTGACTGGTCTCCTGACAAACCACTCAGATCAGAATCGAACACCATTTTCATCAAAGAAGTCTGAAGGTTCGATGCTGTATGCATTTGATCATTCTCAACACCACGTTCTTTCAGAGTTGCTTAAGTCATCATTCTTGGGTCAAATTCATAACCAAAAATTCTTCCAGGAGTTCTCAGACCTGCAGATATTTCTATGATTATTATAAAAATACTTCTGAAATTTAAAAAGTCTAAATATACCACATAGAAAAATTTTTATTTCAAAAACAAAACTAAACTCTGAGCTTCAACCAAGTTGACAGATTCCAGGACCCTTCTACAGCCCGGAAGGAAAATTCTGATAGTCAGTTAGGGAAAAGCTATACAGGCTGAGCTCAAAGAAAATGCTGCATCTAAAACTCCCCCAGTGATCTCTCCTCCGTTAAATGGAATTCCCTTCCAGCATGCTCTTTAAACCTAAAGAGTAACATTTTGGAAATATGCTACACCTGGATATAGAATGACCAGCTTGATGTCTGATAAAATACTCTCCTTCCTAGGCCTAAATGTGTGTGAATGTTCTAGATACTCAATGTTAAGATCATTAGTGCTATAAGAATCATGATAAATTGGGAACAATAAAGAGAAGGCTTTCTTTATCATACCTGGGAAAGTGACTAGTTTTCATGGATGATGCTTTACTCAATCTGCTCATTTCATTATATTCATTTTTAGTCTCCAGCTACAAACTTGCAGAAGGTATTTAAATGGTTGAATAAGAATTCTTCTAACTTTACAAAGAGAAATACCAAATTCCGCTAGCCTCTTAAATTTGTCTATTTGTAAGAATGGGGTCTTTGTCCCAGGATGCTGACTGAGCACCAAACAAGTTAGTGAGCACAATCTCTTCTGAAATCATCCAATCTTCTATAAGAGTGATTTGCCATTCTAACAATAAAGCAACTGAAATCAGCCTGATTCATCTCAAATATGGTACCCACATATAAGGAAAACAAATTACAGATCTGAAAACACAAAGAGAAAAAATTACATTTGGAAGGAATGTCAGTTTGCAATATGCTACCAGAAAGTAATTTTCAAGCCAAAGATTCCATTTATCTCAGAAGACAAATACAGTTTTCAGGTTTTGGTAAATATTCTTCACCCTATATTATTCCTTCAGAATCTCTGCCTAGTCACTCTGAGAAAACCACCAAAACACTTTAGTGTAAGAAGGGAGAAGAAAAGCATCTACCACTCTACTTACTCTTAACACAGTTCCATTAAAGGACCATACGCTTCACTCTCATCTCTAAGAGCTACAAATGGGCTACTACCCTGTGTAAGACACACACTCTGTCTCACCTACACTGTGTATATTCATCATTTTTATAAAAAGTGATTCACATCTCAAAGTTTGTCTTTTTTTTAAGGCTGTCAGTGTTGGCAGCACACCCTTAACTAATTCTTCTGGATGAATAGGAGGTACAAAAGAGACAACATACAACAGGCAGACTCAGGGTGATTTCTTCTAATTCTTTGTACCCATCTTTTTTTTTTGAAGATTTTATTTTTTTAAGTGATCTCAACACCCAATGTGGGGCTCAAGCTTACAACCCTGAGATCAAGAGCCAGATGCTCAACCGACTGAGCCAGCCAAGAGCCAAATATCCAAATCCTCTGAGGCTCTAAAAGCCATTTCAGCAGACAGCAGAGTCTCAAACTTCATATAAAAACAGGATCTTAGTGGTACCTCTACTATTCTGAAAGATTTTCTCAGGCTAAGTGAGAATGGAAAACTAATAGTCAAGGTATAAGTACATGTGGCTAGAGGAGGGTATGGTAGAGATTTACAAAAAATTTTTTGGAAGTAATAATGCTCTGTTATTGGCAAGGGTATGAGAAATGGGTAAGTGGAAACTTTCATACATTGCTGGTAGGGTTTTAACAGGTTTTTGTATAAGAAAAAGATCTAGAAAAAAAAAAGAAAAAGATCTAGAGAAAAAAAGCAAAGTTTTAAACATCTGCATCCTGAGGCATCAATTCCACTTCTAGAAATAAATGCAGATGTGCACTATGGTTTACCTATAAGATTCTCACCAGTGTATTTATAACAGCAGAAAAACTGGATGGATGGGGTGCCTGGGTGGCTCAGGTGGTTGAGCATCCGACTCTTGGTTTTGGCTCAGGTCAGTACCTCATAGGTGGTGAGATCGAGCCCCACTTTGGCCTCTGTACTCAGTGGGAAGTCTTCTTGAAGATTCTCTCCATCTGCCTCTCCCCTTACTTGCAATCATGCAAGCTGAGATAAATAAATCAATCTTTAAAAAGAAAGAAACACACACTGGAGGGAAAAGAGCCCTAATCCATCTAGAAATGACCAGCTAAATAAATGACATATTTATTTTTATACAATGAAAAGTAATGTCACACAAATGAAATACTATGCCATCATTAAAATGAAGACATTGGGCATTTATCCCAGAGAAAAACTTATGTTCACACAAAAAAATATATACAAATGTTGAGAGAAGTTTTATTCAAAATAGCCAAAAGCTGGCAAAACCCACATATTCAATCAACTGATAAATGGATAAACAAAATGTGATTTATCCATACAGTGGAATACTAGGCAGCAATAATCAGAACCTACGGATATGTGTAGGAACTTGGATAAATCTCCAGAGAATTGGGCTGAATGGAAAAAGCTAGTGCCAAAGGTCACATACTATATGATTGCACTTCTGTAACATTCTTGAAATGACATTATGAAAATGGAGAACATATTAGTGGTTGCCAGGGGCCAGGATGGAGGTGAAGGAAAGGAGATGGGTGTGGCTATAAAAAGGAAGAATCCTCAGAAATTTTCTGATGTTCTGTATCTCAACTATATTAATGACTGTAAACTGAGTATACTATAGTTTTGCAAGATACTATCACTGGGGGAAACCGGGCAATGGTAGACAGGACCACTCTATTTTTTCTTACAATTGTATGTAAACTTACAATTATCTCAAAATAAAACATTTAAGTTTTAAAGAAGCAGCAGAATTACAGGTGATTTTTATTTTCTGCATTTTTGCAAATCTACAGGTTTCAATTTTTTTTTCAGCAAACACAGGCATTTTAATAATAAAAGGAAATAAACTTTTAAAGGCTTATATCTATAGAACACCAACTTGTGGTAAGCTAGTCTTCCCAGATAACAAAACTAGGCTTTGTCAGTACTCTTTGAAAGTGAATGGTTTAAAGGAAAAAAAAAATGTAACTGTGTGGTGATGGATATTAAACTTAATGTAGTAATCATTTTTTCAATCTACAAATATACCAAGTCATTACATTGCATCTAAAACTAATACGATATTGTTAATTATATCTCAATAAAAAATAAAATAAGGGAATGGCTTACCCCTCAGAAGTCTTGAGAGACAGGAATAACTAGGGGCAAGTTGTGCTGGCTAGCAACTCAATCTTGCCCAAACAGAAGGCTGATACAGATTCAGGTGGGTCTTTAAGAAAGAACTTGCCACCCAGTGCTTTCTTACTGGAACATGGCTACAATGTATTCTATTCTATAGAAGCCCTATAATATTTGTATTCTATTCTGAAAGTAAAAGTGAAATAGGACAATCCACATTGATAGGAGTAAATGGGATGAAAAGAGGCTGGAATTTGAAGAAATGGGACAGCCCTTAACAGAAACAGCTGTACATGATGAGTGTAGATGGGTAGCTTGCTTCTCAGATACTTATTTTAAAACATTTCTAAGTTTGTGAGTCAGATTTTAATGGGTTAAGTTAGGGTTGTTTTGTTTTGTTTTAAAGGAAAGTGAGAGGAGAGTTTTAGAAAGCCTATAATCTTAAACTATTTATAGCGCTTGACGATTAAATGGACTACTGAACACCATTCAAATAAAAGATACCTGTGTTCAAAGTATAAATCCACCAACTATGGTTCTGATATGCACGCACACACACACAGAATTCTAGGCATAGCTGAGAGCATACAGAAGTACAGAAATTAATATATTTTGGTCCTAGAATAAGCAACAAAGTTAGCATACCCAGCAGGATGATATATTTCTTTTTTATATAATATTACCCTGTCTTAAAAGAAAATCCAAAATAAAATAAAATTAAATTAAAATTTAAAAAATCCCATTATGTTTTTTGATGGGTTGAGTACTAGGTGTTATACTATATGTTGGCAAACTGAATTTAAATAAAAAATATAATAAAAAAAGGTTATGTTTTTAAAGAACATTCCCAAATCTGTTTCAGTTCAGAAGGGTCATTTATTTATTACCTGGAATAATAACGGGGGGAAAGGAAGATGGAAGACGGAATAAAAACAACTTGCTTTTGCAGTTATTCTGATCTAGGAATGAGCAAACGGCACTCATCCAAGTTTTAATGAACTCAATTTCCACCTCAAGTTTCTTTTTTTAAAATATTTTATTTATTTATTCATGAGAGACACAGAGAGATTGGCAGAGACACAGGCTGAGGGAAAAGCAGGCTCCCTGCATGGAGCCTGGTACAAGACTCCAGCCCAGGACCCTGGGATCTCAACTGGAGGTGAAGGCAGACAATCACTGAGCCACCCAGGTGTCCCCAAGACTTCAAGTTTCTTATATAACTGTTAATAATCTTTTTATGAATTCCATCTAAAAAAAGAAAAGGGAGAGAAAAAGAACATGCACATATGAGAATTTGAGAAATTCCTTCAGTTATCAGGAAAAGCTAAAAGTGAAGGAGGTGGAGGGTCATATGTGAAGAAAGAGGGCCCCAGCTCTGGGTTGGAAGTCTCCAATCACCATCAGGTTACAGTAACAGGAAAAGAGTCTATCAACCATCCACATCTTGCTATATAATTCTGGTTGGCATTCCTGGAAGTCATTTATCTGCCAAACCAACTCCATGAATGGGAGCCTTCCCAGAACATATTTAGAATTCCTTCCCTAAATTTCTGTTTCCATGATGGTAAATTTCCAATAAGTCAATCACCATAGAATGTATAACACTTCTTCTGCCCCACCCCCACCACCAAATCTGGACAGCCCCAAAACCTTTTGGAATTATGCTTCTGACTCATGTCGGATTTAACGTTCATGAGAAAGTTCTCGGTTTTTTTCCGTTTCCCAGTAGGCTCCAGCACAGGCAGCTGGTTCAGAGCAATGGGTCAGTGTGTCCCAGTGGCTCTTTTGTGCGTATCCTGCGTGTGGTTGCTTCAGTTCAGTTTATCACTCAGCAACTGCTTGGTAATCCCCTGTCATCCCCACCCTACGAATGTCCCTATCAGCAGAGCTGGGTTGCAACAAGTCAGCAGAATTCGGCCAGTCAATCCATTTCTCCTCTGAAACTGAGGTGACTCAAGTAAAGATGAAGAAACTACTGAAGAACACTATTCTGAGGCAAAAAGACTGCTTCAGACTGAGAGAGGCACAGGGTTTTTTCCCTCCCTACACTGGGAGGACAGAAGAAGGGAGGGTTAGGAGCAAGAAGGCAAGGATTAAAGTAGAACAAAAAATCTACAAAATGGTATATTATGAAGTGCATGTGAACTGGATCCTTAAAGGAAAAGTATATGCCCCACCAAGTATGGGGAACCTCAAAACTCCATGAGAGGAATTATATTTTTAAGTTTTTTTCTTGCTTACTTTATTAGAAGGTTCAAAAATTCCAGCTTAGAATTTATGGATTTAGAAGAGGTTATTTAACAAATATGGCTGATTGTAAGTAGTTTTAAGCAAAGGAAGAAGATCACTAATTTTAACAAACCAAAGCATAAATTCTAATTTTAGGACCTCTTTAGTACTCTAGTAGGTGGCATGTGATGGACTCTGTGATACATCTCAAGAGTCAGGCAGACCTAAGTGCTTATTAAAAATTAGAGGAAACATGAGGTTTGTTCCTGAAATAGCTCTCTGGCTACCGCACATGCTGCGGCGGAACTCAGCCACATAAAGGTCTACAGTATGAGCCACCAAAGCCTATTAATACTGCAGGATATCATGTAAAAAAAAAAAACTCCTTGAAACATATTAAAACATGGGAGTACCTAACCAAGAGAATGCTGGGCTCAGGGGACTGATAGCAATGCAGAGTGGTATCAAAGCATCCCTCTGCCCTGCACTTCTAGCTTAAATTTAGCCCAAGGAGTCCCTAATTTCACATCATCATTATCCAGAATGGGTATGAATACCACAAGGCAGCGCAGAGATGTCCTGATCCAATTAAATATAGCACAATCATTTTGTTTAATAAGAAAGCAATTAAAAAAAATTAGCATCTTCACAGCTAACAAGGAAAATGCCTTCCACCACATTCAGAATCACAACCAATTTTTTTATGCCAAAGCCCATTAACTATTCTCAGGCTGGTGGGCTTCTGGACTTAATGGGGACAAAGAAATTCAAAGAACACATTTCGAGGGCGTCATAATTTCTAATGGCTCAATGAGCAGTCTCAGTCGGCCTCTCTGTCTCATGTAGCCACAGTAAGAACTTACACAACCTCTGAGCTGTCATAGCCCAACAGCTCTTCCCCCTTTGGGACAACTGAAGGCACAACTGCATGGCCTAGTTATGTTCTCACTTAGCTGCTACTCCCTCCAGAGTGAAATCTTCTCTCCAGTCCTTTGGGATGCTCTCTGCTTATTGTGGTTCAAGCTATCATCGACCCCTCAGACTCTAAAAAGTAAGAAAGGACTAATATATCTAGTCCAAGCACTTCCAATTCCTAAAGTGTGTTCTGTTAATAACTGTTTTCTGAAAGAAAGAAGGAAAAAAAAGCATCCTTTGGACCTAAAGCTGTTTTGGATATGCTAGGTTAAACCATGTGAAACAGGTTTTTGTTTTGTTTTTGTTTTTTAATTACAGGACTTCTCAGGAACTTCAACCTGCAGAAGCCTCTCAAGGGCAATAGCACATTAAGTATTTTTCAAACTCATTGAAACACAAATTTCTTTTAAAAGAAAATGTGGAAATACTAATACTAAGGATTCTAGATTTAATTCTGCCTATGAACAGATGCACACTTACCTCTATCTTTTGCCTAAACATCCCTTCTCAGTGCTCTTATCTTTGATATCCATTTCCTGGCAAACTTGCCCACCCTTTCTCAAACATTTTCCCTTCCTGCTTACAAAATATATTTGAGAAGTTCATACTTTATCAACCCATAATTTTTCAAGTCTTCTAGACATTTCCCCCCAATACCTCTAAGTCTACATTACTACTTTTATTTGAACATTTTTTTAAATTAGAGAATTAACCAAGAGGCCATGGATGGGATTTAGAGGGTCCTAAACCCCCCAAATCACAGGCAAATCAGATGCAAAATGTCTTATGTAACTACATTTTTCTGGGGATAGGCAGTACAAGTTTTTTGAAGGGGTCAATTATTTCTCAAGATCTCAAATAGCAAACATGGTATTATAAAGATGTTTTTCATGCTAAAGGGATAATGGAATGGAGAGTAGAATTATTAAAAAGTCATGCATTTGGCCTTTATAGTAAAATAATAAATACTGACAGATTATAAGTTTGGGGGGGCAATCTTCAAAGTAAGGAACATTTTAGGAAGAAAAAATAAGGATAGGTTTATACAAAAAGGACAAGAGGAAGGAAGCAAAGTCTAGGCACGGTGTGACAGAATGATGGGGAACAGGGCTGCCACCATCAAAATATTTATTTTACTAGAATATCAAAATATTCAATACTTGGCTCATTAATGCAAAATCAATTTCTAGCAAAAATATGAAGCTCATCACGAACAAGGTAAAATGATGACTTGGCATATTAACACCAGCAGGTGCTTCATAATATGTGGTCTTACAGAGGTCACTATGATTTCATGTGCCTGCAAGAACTTCCCCTTAGACAGCAATTACGATCAACAGAAAAGCAGGCTTTGCCCTCAAGGCTTTGGAATAAGAGACATAAGAAGGTAGAGTCTACAAAGTTTCTGCTTTCGTTACTTCTTTCTTTTCTAAAGTAAATAACCAACCTTTGGGAACTGTATTTACAAATTTGCCTTTCCTCCAAAAAAGCATATTTCTACAACAAAAGAAAAAAGATCAAATAATAAAAGGGAGAAAGGGTCCCCTGCAGCCAATAGCTTGTGTTGAGTTTTTTAATAACCAAAACTTCCATTGTAATTTATAAAATGACTATATACTTGGAAAGTTAATTCAATATAATAAGCACCAAAGTTCTTCTTTATTGCTAGTTAAATTCAGTTTAAGTTGAAGAGTTGGAGAGGTGAGTTATAATGAAAAGTATTTTCAGGGTGCCTGGCAGGCTCAGTCTGTAAAACGTGTGACTCTTGATCTCAGGGGTCTATGATGAGGAGATCTCTTGAGCCCCATGTTGTGGAAATTACTTAAAAATAAAATCTTAAAAAAAAAAAAGCAAGCATTTTCACTCTACCTCCTTCTCCAAAAATATTTCCAGTATTCCTGAAAACTCTATTTGCATTCCACATCACTACCTAGAAACACTGTATGTTCACACCTCTCATAAATTCAACAAAAATAAGCAGGAGGCTTTTGGCCTCAACAACTTGTGGCTTGACGAGGATTTGCAAAACCCAGCTGCCTGGGGGAGGCATGTGTGGGAAGGATGGAAGAGATGCCTCCTTCCTACCCCCCTCATCTCTCCTTGAGTAGAACATTAAAATACCGGGAGGATAAACTGAACTCTTGGTTCTTGCTAGTGCTGTTTGAGGAACTACTGTGAAAATACCTTGGATCATGAATGTCTCCACCAAAAATCACATACTAACACATACAGATCACTCTCACACATGTTCTAAAGTGGCTTCTAGAAGCGCACAAAAAAAGAGAGAGCCACTCACAAAACCGCTCAGGTGAAGTCCATTCTTATTTCATTGCATAGGGCTGCTAGGAGTCAGTTTGGAAAGAACTGGACCTCTGCCAGATTCAACAAAGCCAGATCTGGGGATGGGCCAGGCTGTCCTGAACTCCTACAGTGGTTTAGTCACTGTGACATCCCACACCACGCAGACCCAGAGGCCCAAGGGACTCAAGGGGGTGGGGCACTGAAGCCAGGGGCCACCACCAAGGAGGCTGAGTTCATATTTGCCATCTATATTCCTGGAGTTTAGAAAGTAGTAATATGAAAACCATATGGCCCAAACGGAAAGAACAAGGGGGCCAGAGAAGGAGGCAAGAGCAAAGAGGGAAATGGGAGAGGTGAGGAAGGAAGGAAGGAAGTACTAGATGCTTCTTATCTCAGAAAATTTGGGGGAAAATGGATGGTGCTGCCATGGTCCATGAGGCCATTTCATACCTTTGTTCTATTAATAAGAAACGAAATCTCCAGTAACTTAACAGCTTTGTTTTCTTTATTTGGCATCTAAATCTTAGGAGCATGAGACATGCTTTTGATATCCTACAACTCTCCTGAGAAGGAAAAGCAAGGACTCTCCTTTTTTTCTTCTCTAAAGCTCTGCAAACTTCACCTGTTTTCATTTTGTAAAAAAACAAATGAACAAACAACAAAAAACCAAAAAACCAACATAGCTTAAATCAATCTAAGTATCTCAAGTTCTCCTCTCCCTCTCATTTGAAATTAATTTGCCAACAACTATTTGGGGATGGAGAAAATAAGAAAGAAGAAAGAGTATCAGCATATAGGTTTGTGGTCTCTCTCCTCTCTCTGTGTTAGCAGTTTTAAGAAAAGACAAAGTTAAAAAAAAAAACCACAACACAAACACAAAGCCAAAAGATGTCCAAAAGAAATACATAGCAAAGGAAAAAAATATTTACTTTTCCCTCCCTGCCCCCCAATTATTTAGCTTTCCTTAGACACTGTTAACCTTCTGGCACAACCTTCACTCAGTCTTTCAAGCTCATCTATTTAAAAACAGTAAGATCTAAAATATCTGCACACCCTATTTCACAATCAACATCTTTTGATAAACTAGGAAATAAAAGAACATCTTGTTACTATAATGTGTAATCCTCCCTTCTAAGAAAAAACACTTGTACCAAATCCAGCTAACATGATCCATTAAGAACAAGCTAGTTCTTTCTCAGATGCTAACTTTGTACATGGAGGACATGAACTTTGAAAACAAACACTCAACACTATTCCCAATACCTGCATGTTCAAATAACCCACTAAATTATACATTCCTAAGCATGCATCCATTTCTCTGAGGATACACTAGAGAAATGCCCTCTCTAGTTTTTTGTTGTTTTTTTTTTTTTTTTAAGATTTTATTTATTTATGAGAGACACGGAGAGAGAGGCAGAGACAGGCAGAGGGAGGAGCAGGCTCCCTGCGAAGAGCGCAATGTAGGACTCAATCCCAGGGCCCTGGGATCACACCCTGAGCCAAAGGCAGACGCTCAACCACTGAGCCACCCAGGTGTTCCCGTCTCTAGTCTTTAATGGTGTTGAGACAAAGATTAAAGACTAGAGAACGGTGAAAGCACTGAGACCCTCCCTCCTCCCCTCACCCACTGAACTACTAGTCTCAGTGCCTTCTCAACAAATGGCTTCTCAGACTCCAAAACCACAACAAATGTGCAACCTGAGGCCCCAGCTGTGGCAGACAAATGCCAGAAGCAAAATTCATGATACTTTTAGCATACATACAGGAGCTTACACAGGTGTGAGGAACCACAGCACAATTATCTGAGAAACATACACCCTCTTTCTACACACATGCATTCATGCTTCCACCACACTTCCATTCCAAAAGGCCACCAATGCTCACAGAACCTCCTACTTGAAAAATAATTTCAGGTGAATTTAAAATTCATTCCTGCTTGCTACTAACAAGGACTGTAAATTCCTGAAAGAATTTCTATTGCTCAAATCATGAAAAGGAGGAGGGAGGCAAAAGAAGGGAAGACTCTTGAGTAAACATGAATAAAGGAATAGCTGAAGGGGCTTTATTTTTTTTTGAAGATTTTATTTATTTATTCATGAGATACACAGAGAGGGAGAAAGAGGCAGAGACACAGGCAGAGGGAGAAGCAGGCTCCAGGCAGGGTTCTCGACGTGGGACTCGATCCCGGGTCTCCAGGATCATGCCCTGGGCCGGAGGTAGGTGCTAAACCACTGAGCCACCCAGGGATCCCCTGAAGGCACTTTAAAGCAAAGGAAGGGCCTAGCTTACAATGCTAAAAGTCTGGCCAAAATGTACTGTTCTTCAAGAAATTCCAGCCATAGCCTTTCTTAAACTTTCTTATTTTTAAATTAATTTTATTAAAGTATAATTTATCTACCAAAAAAAATGCACTCATTTTAAGTATACAGTTAGATGAATTTGAGCAAATGTATACACCAGTGTAACCACCACAATAATGATACAGAACATCTTCATATCCCTACAAAGTCAAAGTTCCCTTACGCCCTTTCTGCAGCCACCCCCCTCCTACGCCACCCATGGGCCCTGGCAATCACTGATTTGCCTTATATCACTATGGGTTAGTTTGACCTTTTCTAGAACTTCATATGAAGGAGAATGAATAGTATGTACTCTTCTATGTTTCTGAGACTCACCCATATCTTGTATCAATGGTTTGTTCCTCTTTATTGTTGAAGTATTTCCCTTGTATCAATATACCATACTTTTCCCAACTTTTTAAAACAAAAAAGACAGCAATGGTTAACTTTAAAACACATACGAAAACCAGGGTACCTGGCTAGCTCAGTAAAAGGAGCATGTGACCCTTGATCTTGGGGTTGTGAGTTCAAGTCCCATATTAGTTGTAGAGATTACTATAAATATAAATATAAATATAAATAACTGATGAAGGACACCTGGGTGGCTCAGTCGGTTAAGCATCTACCTTCAGCTCAGGTCATGATCCCAAGGTCCTGCATTCCAGCCCTGCATTGGGTTCCCTGCTCAGTGGGGAGCCTGCTTCTCCCTTTCTCTCTGCCTGCTGCTCCCTTTCTGCTGTGCTCTCTCTCTCTGCCAATTAAATAAATAAAAATCTTAAAAATCAATCACATACTTAAAACTTTTTAATACCATCATTTCTTTTTCTCAAGATAACTAGAACCCATAAGTAACCATATAAAGTGCAAACCACATAACCTCTGGCTTCAGAAACATGAAATTTGGTTTTATTTCACCCCCCTATATCTCATTCAATCAGATGGAAAGAAAAATTATAACCTGAGATTTTTGTTTACTGCCAGCTCAAGATGTCATTCCAAGCTGCTGAAGAACTACGAGGAAACTATCTCCAAGTAAATTTTCATGTGCTGCTTCCTGATTGTCTGACCGGAAAGTGAACTTCAGGGCTACAGTTTAATATGGTTCTGATCCTTCCGTTTTTGCCTCATTAGTGAGAATTTTGGATTTCATGCTGGCTCCTGAGTTACCCTACCACCAAAATGATGTCATGGGATTGCCCCCCAAGAAGTCCTATTTAAAAAAGAAAGGAAACATACCATTTAAATTTTGCATAACCTAACCTAAAATCATGAAGACTAGTACCATTTCCAAGGGAATACAATTTGGGAAACACTGTTCTAACAGTTATAATATACATCCCCCACATGGTACTTAGCTTTAGGATGGTTGCCTGTCTGTAACCAGCATGTTATACCCTGAATGTAAATGGACTACCCTTATGCAATTGTTGGATACAAAGACGAAAACAGAGTTTCTCAAAGATCTCTGAGTGAGTCCCAGCTTGTAACACCTGTGAAATGAAAAACTCTAGTCCCCAGAAACTAAAGGAAATCTCTGTACCCTCAGCCCCCACTGTCCTACCCATGCCCAAGCAGGTCTTTGTAACACTTACAAAGGCAGGCAGCAGCATCTTCTAAGGGAGAGGTCCTAGACTGAGAAGACTATTTCCCATCCCTCTGCCTGATCAACCAGCAGGTGCTCTGAGCTCACCACCAAGTTCTGGGCCTCAGTTTCTTTTTTCTATCGAATGAGGCAGCTGACCTAGAATGAGCTCTAATGTACCCTCCAGTCTGAAAGCTATAATAGGAGTCTCATAAAAGAGCAATAATCCCAAGACTAAAAGGACAAAAGTTGCATATTTTTTTTTAACCATAACAGAATTTGTGAGCATGACATCCAAAATTCTGACAGAAACATCAGTCTCAGACACCTGGGTGGCTCAGTTGGTTAAGCGTCTGCCTGCACTCAGGTCATGATTCCAGGGTCCTGGACAGAGCCCCCACAACAAGTTCCCTGCTCAGCAGGGAGTCTGCTTCTCCCTCACCCTCTCCCTCTGCCCCTTCCCGCTGGCTCCTGCTCTCTCTTGCTTACATTCTTTCTCTAATAAATAAATAAAATCTTAGGGTGCTGGGTGGCTCAGTGGTTGAGCATCTACCTTTGGCTCAGGGTGATCACAGGGTCCTGGGATTGAGTACCATATCAGGCTCCCCACAGGGAGTCTGCTTCTCCCTCTGCCTATGTCTCTGCCTCTCTCTCTGTCTCTCTCATGAATAAGAGAAAATCTTTAAAAAATAAAGTCTTTAAAAAAAAAAAAAAAGAAAGAAACTTCAGTCTCAATGCTCCATTCATAATTCTTGGCTGTTATAGTCTTTAAATAAATCCTTTCATGTCTATCCATTATCTCTTTGCTTTCCTCTAATTTGAGTATTATCCCCCCTCTAGAACAAAAAAACAAAAAAACCCCACTGAAATTAAATCTTATTGGGGCATGTGGGTGGCTCAGTGGTTGAGTGTCTGTCTGCCTTTGGCTCGGGTCATGAATAAATAAACTTTTTTTAAAAAAAGAAATTAAATCTTATTAATGAGTTACAGTCTTCATATTTAACATATATGTATGTCTTTTGTCTGAATACTGATGCTTATAAGTTTTTATTAGGATACCATATAGACCAAAACATCCTTTGATTAAGAATAAATCTCTAGAGGGTAAAAAGTTTCCTTGGGAAAAAAGAAAAATACCACTTTATTTTGCAACAGTCTCTTCCTGGGCAACAAGCTTTTGATTTTTCATGAAATTGCAAAGGATCACTTAAAGCTTGACTAACATTCAGTATGAAACAGGTTGTTTTTTTTTTAATACACTCACAATTAGAAGGCTGGATCTTAGAATCCGCATTAGGCAACCCTGTATAATCCAAAAGCCCCTTAAATTTCCCATAAGTGTCTAAAGAAAGCACGGCTTTCCCAAATATTAGTCACAGACTCTGGTTCCGTACAGCCAGCTACCCTGCTTCAGCAAGATCCACCCCCTGCCGGATTCTTCCTCCTGCTCTTAAAGTTCACAGCAACTGAAGCTGAGTTCCCTCCGCTGGACTGGCGTGCAGGGGAGGGGGCCTGCAGGTCCACGCTGCAATCTGTCGGGAAAAGGATGGGTGGCTGCACTCGAAGAACAAAAGCCTGCCTCATGGATGAAGCACTTTCCAAGACAGGAATGGCAGGGCTGAGAGAACACTGGCAGGAGCGCTTGTGTAGGCGCACGGTCCCTTCTTAGTACTCAATGTCCCCAGCACTTGGAGAGGAAGTAAACAAGGATCCGGGTTATGCAGGCGTCTGTGTGGCCCGGGGCAGCCAAGGCCTGGTCGGTCAAGACTCCCGACTCCCAGTCAGGGGACGCTTACGTCACGAAGCTCCAAAATGTGGGCTGCGTGTGACCAGGAAAAATTACCAAGGCCAGTTTAAATACAGCCTGTATTTCTCTCTACCAGTTAGATTTTTTTTATTTTCAAAAACAGTAATTTTCTGAAAAAGTTAAGTAAAGCTGGAACATGGAAAACAGCTAGCTACATGCGGAATGGCCCACAGGAATAGCACACAGGCACCCTGATGCCATCCATTTTTCTCCTCAAGACACATCTGCATCAAACTATTCCAACTCCACTAGACCAGAAACGGGTTTGGCTATTCGGTCTTAGAAAAGAGCCTCGGGAATGTCAATTTTTAAATGTCCTACTGCAGAACCTTCAACATTATGTTTACTTAATAAATGCTAAGCAACTAAGATGCTATCATTACTTTCCATCAAAAACTGTTTAAATATTCCTTCAAGCTTTTCCATTTGCCAGTTGCACCCGAACAAACTGTGTTCTCTGGTTTTTTGTTTTTTTTTTTTTTTGCCTAGTTGCAGAAAATAATCCCAGCGGAGCCCAAAGCATCCTGCTGAGATTTTGAGTGTGAGGGCAAGATCCAGTCAAGCTGTATTTCTCTGTTTTTCCGACCTACTACACTCTGGGAGGACCAGGCCATGATTTCCCAGTCGGCAGGACACTGCATCTTCACTGACCACAAAGACAGTCTCAGTGTGTCTTGATATTCTAAGTTTCTTCTTAGCCTGTGCCTTTGGGGTGGGGTAAGGGACTAGGGGTTATAAAGATGTAAAATAGAAGCAGTGCTGACCAGAAGGAAGAAGGGAGAGAGCTTTTTCTGTGCCTACACATATAGATCTCATTTTATATAGCAAATGTATTCTTGTAAGGTTGACTATAACTGAATTTCTAAAATCTGATTCTTTAAAATGTAACAGCTCATTAATTAAAGAAATGTGATTGTACAACCTCAGTTCGTATCTTTTTGTAAATCTTAATTTTTCATACAGTTTAGTTTAAAAAAGTAATACTATTATGTCCAGGTAATGGTCCGTGCAAATTAATCAGCACACTAGCAAAAGAATAAGTCCAACTGCAGAAAGAAACATGAATTGAATTTTTAAAAATATTAAAGAATAGTTCAAAAGTAATTTAAGTACCAAAAAACAACTCACACCTATCATCTCTACCTTTGTTGTATTTATCAACTTAAAGATGATGAAATAAAACACATTCATAAATAAGGTCACAAGCAAAGCAACTGGTTAGCAGATTACCACAACAACTAGAGCTTTAAGCTATGTTAAAGTTGCCTTAAAAACTGTCTTTCTTCATTTTTAGATGGAACATGTAGGAAGCAGGTCCCTTTTGCTTTACTGTACATGGAGGTCTTAGGAATAATGGCACCAGCAAAAGGCTGCAGGGGTCAGAGGGGAAGCCCTTCTCCAGAGTGTCCTAGTTAATGTTACTAGTTTATTTTTTTATTATTATTTTTTTAATGTTACTAGTTTAGAAACGCTGGTCTGAGTCATCTCAAAATGCAGGGATCCTTAAATTCTCTATAAAAATATTTGTGTTCTATGACACACTTAACGCAACACAGGGGGGCAGAAGGAAAGTTCCAGGTTTCAGAACCAAATGTATCATCAGGCAAGTCAACCAAGCTCAGATAACCTCAAAGAGAAATTAGACATTTTGTCAAGGGTTTCTGATGACAATGCAAAAGCAGGAGAGTACATTGTACTTTAAACAATGCCTTGTCTGTTTGCAGGAACGTGGACTGGCCTAAAATGGATGGGAGAAAAACAAGGGTAGCACTGAGCCACAGCTTTCACTTCAAAGGCAAACTAAGGAGTGTTTGTGTGTGTGTGTGGTGTATACATTCATATACATACACATATGTACATTTTTCTATGAATTGGCAAAATATATGTACCACAGGTGGGCACACAAAACTCCTAGTGCTGCCTGATACCCCATTCCTGTCAATCCCTACATGCAATGCCCCTAAATGGAAACACTTCACAGTTGGCAGTTTGGGAACCAATTAATTGGTTTGGGAGCCAATTAATTCTGCCCAAGGAGAAGCAGTCTAAGGAACCCTCTGTCGAATAGAGGTGTATTCAGCCCTGAGGAGCTATTCTAAGTGATAGAGACCTCTAACAGAGGAGGGGAACATAGGAGGTGGAGCAGGGCAGGCTGGGTCTGTATTCACTCTGCCACTGGTAACCTGGTGCGGAGCTTGACCCACTGGGTACATACAGCAAATACCTGCTGAACCAATAATCAGGGCCAGGCCCACCTCGGAGTCTCGGCTTTCTTAGCACTTAAAAATATATATATATATATATATATATATATATATATATATATATATATATATATTGTGTGTGTGTGAAAGGATAATGTCCAGTAAATGTTATCACAGTTTCCTTAATGACCCTTAAGGCCCTTCCCTGGAAACTAGACTGTGCCAGTGCACTTGTGCTGAGCACCACCTACAAGCGGCTCCTTGGCATTCTCCTTGACCACAGCCCCTTCTACTGAGTCCCTACTACTCTTGGTACGGTCAATCCCTTACATCAAGACTTCTGCCTTCCGTCCACCTTTTCCGACTCCTCAGTTTCCCAGCTGCCTTGGTTTTCTCCATGGGCAGCTCTAAGAACATTCCCAAATAACTTCATCCATACTGCCTTGTATGAACGTCCCAATCACTCCCTAGGTTTGGAGCCATGCACACTCAACCAAACTCCTGCTATGTCAAAAAAGGATTTACAAGGCTAGACAGATGAATAAATAAACCACTGAGAAAGAACACTCAAACAGACTGGCTCATTACCCTAGAGAACCAAATTTCAAATATGAGAATGTCATCTATTAGATCAGTGTTCTGTTTATGATGTCCTAAGAGAAAAAGTTTCTTAGTAACAGAAAAAGCCATGCTTCTTCTGTGAAACGGATCTGTTTTTATTAAAGGCAGTTATGAAGTTGAAAGCTGAAATATACTTTTTTGCTTCAGCTGCTATGAAACTCAAGAGCACAATCTGTGGTCTGACTCTAATACCTGTCAAGCACTACACTGTCCTTTACCCTCAGATTCATCCTTTTATATAGCATATATTTTTGTAAGTTGCTGTGGTATTATCAGAGAAGCATAAACACACATCAATTTGCAATTAATACCTTTAGGGAAAGATGATCTTTGCTTCTCTATCAGTTTGGGTCTATTCAGGAACAGCAGATCCGCGTTGACTTTTAAAGGCAATAACAAATCAAGGAATCTACTAGCTTCCCTAGGATGAAACCTAAGCAGAACTTAGGCTTGTGCCCCACACCTCTCCCCCTTGCACCTTGAAGGATGGGTGCAACCAGAATGGAGGATGCAGAGGCCCAGCACAGCATACTCCATCACTTGGTGGCAGCCAATTTTGGATGATACTGAGTCCAATATGTATTTAAAGCGGTTTAGATTCTCCTTTGGCTAAAACCTTCGAGACTGTAGACTAATAGAATAATAGTTATGATTGCTATTAGGAAACTAAGGTGCCCTGAATAACTTTAGAAGCACTCTGATGGGGAGATAAAAGGCATCTCTAAATTGTAGGGAAGCAAGAGACACACCTTACCGAGGCTCTCCGTTGTCTTGGGAAGAAGAGGCCAGCCTCATTCTGCTGAAGTGCAGAGAAGTGCAGACAGCCCCCCTAGATGGTAAAGGAGCCCTGGAAGCATTGACAACTAGGCTCCAAACTCAACGGTCAGTGGCTGTTCCCCAGCCAAGGGGCCTGTGAACCCCAACCAGCTTTGTGATCTTATCAGACTTGGGTTTAGATATCTTCAGCAGAATTTAAATTCCAGGTGGGAAACCTCTGCTCGCCAGCTGGAAAAATAAGATGACACAGATTCTTCATGGCTTGGAGACTTTGCAGTCAGCAGTGCTTACAGAAAAGCAAGAGCCAAAGCCATAGATTGTGAATTCAACTTTTCATTTCAAAAGAGACAGCTTTATGACCCTGTGCAGGCTACCATGTTTCAAGTTCATCACTAGGAAATAGAATAAGATTCCTGCCTTTTATCTCCCATTAGAGTGCTTTTGAGGCTATTCAGGGTTCCTTAGGAAAAGCGATCATTATTATTATTCTATTAGTCTATAACCTCCTAAGTTTTAGCCAAATGAAAATCTAAACCACTTTAAATACACATTGGACTGAGTCTCATCCAAAATTGGCTCTGCATCCTAGTAAATGCAAGTTTCCAGATGGCAAGATTTTAGGTGAAATCATCAAAAGACTACATAAGTGCCACATATTATTACGTGCCTTCCACTCATTAATTCACCCAACACTCTGCATGTTAGGGATGAGCCAAGTTATCGCCTTTACAAAGAGCAGACTCAGTATTCTTTCACGGTTACACAAACAAATGGCCAAGCCAAAGTGAAAGGAAGGACTACTCCCTCCCTTCCCTGTACCCTGCAATTTCTCAAGCATGGTCTGTGTTTTATCACTTTTCCTTGAGGATTGCAAAAGTTCTGCAAGGAATTCTTTGATTACTGTAATACTCTTATCAACAAAAGAAAATGAACTCCAACAACATACTATACTGTCAGAAATTTCACTATCAGAAGTGAAAACAATGAAGGAGCAGCAGAAATACATGCCAGGATATACAGCTGAGCAAGACTTCCCTTCTTTCCAGGCAAGGTAGGTTCTGCGCCCACAGAGGCCTTCCTTAATGCAGTCTCCCAAGAAATAATGCACACACTTTCTGTACACTTCCCTATTGTTCACCACACTATAAACTCATCAAAGGCAACTTCTACATCCATCTAGATCTTCAACACATCTATACATTTGCTGAATGGAAGCAGATGAATAAATCAGATGAGTAAATAATCATGGCTGTGGTCCAAGCAGCACACTCCCATGCCCTGCCCCCAAATAGTTACTTCACGTGGGCCCTGGAGTTAAGCCTAGACCATAGCCCAGGCTACAGAAGCCAGCAACACTGCCACTGATCCACTGCCGAGGGCCCAGGACACTCAACCACTCGTGTTACCAAAAGAACTCTGTTTACAGGAGTGTGACTCAGATAATTTGCAATATTTTTATTCCACCTTTAAAAGACATATAGATTAATCCACCACAGTATTAGAAATCACATCTGCCATAAGCCTTTCAATAATCGGTGTGAAGACTGAAATTTCCTGGTAACATCAAAAGTGATGAGAAGTGGTACTTTTGCGCTCAGTGCCAAACACACTGCCGGCTCCAAAGACTACCAAATTTCTTTAATGCCTATAAAAAGAGCTCAGCATATCAAAAGACTCTAAGAGTTACTGAAAGCTGCTTTGGGAACTTAATTCCCTCAAAAAAGATATCCAAGTCTACCAAACACCATTTAATGTATGGCCTGTATAGGATCAAGACTGGTGGAACTGCAAATCTCCCTTGCAGCGAACTGCACTGACCCAGCCAACTGTGCCCACTCCTCTGGCACAAAGTCACCTATTCTTGGAAACGCATGCAATGGAATTCTTACCCCAAGTTACAACCCTTATACAACTACATAGAAAATTCAGGCCCCATCACTCTGGATTATATCTTAAAGGCCTGGAGATTTATAAGGCAGCGTTTGACCATCTGAGAAAGTCTCTCACAGGTACACTTCCAGAGAATGCCTCCACACTGGCCATAGTGCAGTAAAAAGCCCTGGAGAATGATGTAGTGGCGTCTAAAGTAAGGAACACGTCCAGGCAGGTACAGGCAATGTTCACAGACCCTCATGAGGCACTGGTGCAGGTTGTCCTCCATAAGAGTGGTGACTATGGTGACCACTAGGCAGTTCCAAACTAAGAGTGGCCAAACTATGCATTTTCAGATAAGCTCCTTTACATCTCTCATCCATAATTTCCTCATCCAGAAAATAAAAGGATAAACCAGATGACATCCAAGGCCTTTAGTTCTGAAATTCAGAGGTTCCATTGTCAATTTAGGGTTAACTGGCTTCTCAGGTCTGTCCTTCCTCTGGAAAATTCCTGAGGAAACAGCCCAGGTAAGATGGACAGAGGAATGTTGGGTACATAAGAAGGGTGCTGAGAAGGGTGCTCTAGGTACTGAGAGTCAGGAGTGAGGCTACTTACACCTAATACAGGTAGTGAGTAACAAGAGATTGACCTACTGCACAGTTTTTTCTGGGTCAGACTTGGCTTTCCCATCTTGATACACAGGAGGCAAGAGAAACCAAATGTCAGGTCTGCCCTGAAAACTGTCTCCTCTAAAAAAGAAAAGAATCTTACTCCTTAACATCTTCTAGAAGGGTCACTCACATCTACATGACAAAAACCTAACTGAAAACTATTAAATTTTTTTTATTAAAAATTTTTTTAAGATTTTATTTATTTATTCATGACAGACACAGACAGAGAGAGAGGCAGAGACACAGGCAGAGGAGAAGCAGGCTCCACGCAGGGAGCCTGATGTGGGACTCGATCCCGGGACTCCAGGATCAGGCCCTGGGCCGAAGGCAGTGCTAAACCACTGGGCCATGAGGGCTGCCCGAAAACTATTAAATTAAACAGGGTATACGCACTACTTACAAACAGCTCCTTTCTTTTAGGTCTTTCAGGGCATTTCTGTTTATGTGCAGAATGCAAAACTTTCATTTAAAAAAGTCCAACCTCTTAAAAATATTAGTCAATGACTGAGAAAGAAATGTTTCTGAGTTCTTATAACAAGATAAAAAGATTCTGACATAACTTCTTAGATAAAAAGCTGTCTCCCACTAAAACACAGGACTGGACTCTTGGGCTTCTTAGCACATGCTTCCCCTTCACTTCCACTCACAAGTTCCAGGTCAGGTCATAAGCCTGCTGGGCCTGCTTCCCACATCTGGAAAACAAGATGCTTAGGATGGTCCCTGTATTTAATCTAAAAAGCAGCTGGTAGGTACTTGATTAAGGAGCTAGTAAATAAATGGTCTATGCCAACCAAAAAAGGCTGATTTCTCCTTTTCTCTCTCTCTCTCTAAGATCTTATTTATTTATTCATGAAAGACAGAGAGAGAGAGGCAGAGACATAGGCAGAAAGAAAAGCAGGCCCCCTGTGGGGAGCCTGAGGCAGGACTCGATCCCATGACCCCAGGATCATGCCCTGAGCCAAAGGCAGATACTCAACCACTGAACCACTCAGGTGCCCCTGACCTTTTTCCATGGGGGTTAAAAGTGCAAGGAAAATATTTTGTCTCTATATGATAGTGAAAACTGTTCATACAATATTCAAAAAATAGCCTCAACTGCTTTTAGGGCTTTTTCTTAGAAAGTGTGCAGCCTATGTTTTTTGTTTTGTTTTGTTTTTGCAGCCTATGTTTTAAAGTGTTGAGAAACTTTACCATTAATAAAAAAAAAAATAGAGACATTTTATTTTTCATGCAGATGAGAAAGACCAGACAACCAAGTTCTTTTAACAAAGTCTTGGCAGCAAGTCACAGATCATATTTCATTGACAGGGTGATAATGGGAAAAAGATGGCACATACAGTTTCCTACTCCTCTCCTCTCATTCCTTTGCCCCTCAAACACCAGAGACTTTGGGAGAACTGGTTTCCAGACAGAATGCCTCTCCCACTTTGACAAAGAAAAAATTATTCAGAATTCTAAACTCCCTGAAAGACACTGCCAAAACAGAACATTATTACTTTTTTACTGTCCCAGAACCACAAATAACTTTGCTTTCCTCTTTTTCCTTCCAGAATAAGAACTACTACGGCTCCCCTTTCTCCCCAAAGGAGTCTCCATGGTTCCATGACTGACACTGAAAGCAAATTATTTACAATTTGATCATAAAATGCGTTCATTAATATTACTTCACTAAGAGTATATATAGTGTTGTTTGATAATGTTCTTCATAGAAATTACGTAACGGCTTAACTGTCCCCAACCCAGCCATTGTCCCTAATATCTCCTCACAATCAACACAACTGCAACCCTTCCTCCAGCTTCTGCCAAGGTATGTTTACTGGGCCATCACCCATGCTCCTAGATCCCTCTTTGCCAATCAAGTCATCACCCACGCCCACTACAATTTAGCCTCCTTCTCCTAATGCTTCCATCATTCAACACCTGCTTACTTCAGGTTACCTTCTTAAACCATCACACACTGTATCCTGGGGCTCAAAGTGTGGAAAAGGAAAGCTAGACCTAAATGATCCACTGGCTTCCTCCAAAGCCAGGCCACGCAGATATTGCTGTTCACCAGGTGGAGGAACACAATTAGGCTGCTTCCACTTACACAGGGAGAGGCGGAGAAAAAGCAGTCATCGCAGGGAAGTTTAGATGCAGTTCAGAGTCAATGCATCTCTGTGTCTCATTTCTGAATCTGCAAAATAGGACCTGGGTTCACCCTTCTCAGACTATCACTTACATCTGCTTTGCAGCCTGGAGAAAATAAGCAGTTTACAGAATCCTATCCCTAAGAATAATTACACTTCAATATGAATGCTTGTCTACAACCTAACACTCAAGGCTGTTCTTCGTGGGCTCCAAAAGAGTGACCAGCCACGTGGAACACATCTGCCTTAATTTTAACAGACGATCATGCAAACTCCCCTCCTTTCTCTAATCTTAAACCCTAGGAGAGAGGTGATAAGGATGAACAGCCGAATGAGGTCTCAGGCAGTATTATAAAATCAAAAATCCCTAAAGTGTAGATAAATCATTGATTTTAGAGTAAAGACAAACTAATGCAGGTATCTCACCTCTACCACTTGCCAACCATATGGCTTTAGCCAAGTCACTTAACCATCCTGTACCTCAGTTTCCTCATTTGTAAAGAAGAAGAGCTGGGCAGCCCGGGTGGCTCAGCGGTTTAGCGCCACCATTAGCCCAAGTCCTGATCCTGGAGATCCTAGGATCGAGTCCCACGTCGGGCTCCCTGCATGAAGCCTGTGCCACAGCCTCTGCCTGTGTCTCTCATGAATAAATAAATACAAAAAAAAGAAAAAAGAAGAGCTAATATGCATAAAGCTCTTGACAGTATCTGGCGCATAATAAATGTTCAACTAATAGCAGTTTTAAGTTATAGCCATGAAAATGATGGCTAAACCTAAGGCTGAGACCGGACATATCACTCCAATGCAGACTGAAGATGTAACAGTTTTTGCCCTTTCTGTGGGGAGGGGATGAAAGCTTTCCAGCGTCAATGACAACTCTCCCCGTTCAGCAGCATATAGAAGTCAGGGCACAGGGACCTTCTTTTCAAAACCAAAGGCCTCCTCTACAGCCTCCTAGAGGGGATTTTAAAAGAGGGGTCAACCAGACAGATGTCCCTTATTACCATCTTCAGATCTGGGCCACAGGAGCCAAGGACTCAGATCCCTCTGATCCTTGGGCTGGAAGCCAAGACTTCTAGACTGCTGCCAGGCAGGCTTTTTCTTATGAGCCTGACCACTCCTTAAGGCACTTTACTCCTCTGTAAATGCATCCTTGATGCCACCAGATTTTTTTCAAGATACCCCCCTTTCCCGGTCCCCAAAACACGGAAGCAATGACCTATCCTTTTGGAAAACCAAAATGGAAGTGAATTAACACGTTTACACATTTCATCTGTGAGCAGTGACAGCTTTGGGAAACATCCCACCAGCTGCATCCAACTGACTTCTGATTTTAGAAGTCCCTAGTAATCTCCTGGAGTCCAACTTTGAATGCTACTTACAGTGTTCATGGCACATTTAGGACACGCTGGCCCCAAACAGAAGTCTCTCAGTGCAGCTTTCTCCACCACTGCGTGAAGTTTCTGACTTCTGAAACACCTGAACCTGTCTTCTTGATCCTTCTCAAAAATCTTGGTAAATCTGAGAAAAGTAACTTGTCTGGCCTCCCCATTCCCAGGAAGAAACCTCAGATCACTGGTCCCTCTGAAGCTTAAGCACCCAAGCCCCATTGTCTCAGACAGAGCTTCATGAAGGAAAAGGTATGCTACTAACTACAGAAGAATTTGTAATCCAAACTATTTCTGTGTTGTTGTTGTTTTTTTAATGTGTCAGATATAAGAGTATTTATGAATCTCAGGCAACATTCTGAAGCAGCTGCTAAGAGGTCCTGAAATGAACTTCCAAGTCTGGCCAACCTACTGTTCTTTGCACTATTTATATTCCTAAAGCCATCAGCTATGTTTGATATGGCTGATCATGAGGCCCAACTTAATGGACTACAGAATCCAATGATACTGACAGCAGGAATAACTTGTTTTGATCTTTACCTGGCTTCACCTTGTGGGAGAGGCCGTGCGCCTTTCAGAACTCTGAGCCAAGATGGATGCCATCTCCTCACCACAGCGTCGCCTCTGACCTCATCACGAGAGCTGCATCACTTTCCCCTTCGCTTCACTCACCCTCCACACTGATTACACCCAGCACATTTTAATCTTATCTTTCTCCCACATGTCCCACGTCTGTCTGTGGATGAGTCACTGCGACTACTCTGTCTGATGCTAGTCTTAAAACTAAGAACATTCCCAAAAGACCAAAACAAACAAGGGGAAAAGATCACAGAACAACAAGACTCCAACCTCAATACAGATCCTCTGAACACAATTTACGTGCCAGGATGAACACTGGCATCCTCTGTGTACCTGAGCAGATCCTTCATTATGGTTATCCAGAAGGGAGGTTGGTGCCCTTGTCCTGTACAGAAAGCTACACAGCACCCAGGACCTGTGGCAGGTCTAAAACACCCACGGGGCTAGGACCTTTGCTACATTTCAACAGATACCAAGATGAGATGGCTGTTCATCTTTTCCCATTCTTGTTGGGATTCTGAAGCCAAGGTGGCATGATAATTTTGATTTCTGACTCCCTAATCTATCACCAGAGGAATTCCAGTCTTAGCAAATGACTTAAGCAATGGTTCTCAAACTTCGGCTTCCAGAATTACCTGGAGGTCTTGTTACAATACAGACTGTTGGGGGCACCTAGGGGGCTCAGTGGCTGAGCAGCTGCCTTCTGCTCAGGGCATGATCCTGGGGTCCTGGGATCAAGTCCTGCATTGGGCTCCCCACAGCAAGCGTGCTTCTCCCTCTGCCTATGACTCTGTGTCTCTCATGAATAAATAAAAATCTTAAAAAAAATACAGATTGTTGGGTCCAGAGTTTCTGATCCAGTATGTCTGAGGTGGGCCCAGGAATATGCATTTCCAAGTTCCTACATGATGCTGATACTGCTGATCTGGAGACCACACTTGAAGAACCACTAGCATCAGAATATAGTAGATACCTCCCATCCCAGGTATAGCAGGTTAGGTTACACAAAAGGATGGCAAATTTGTGTGTCTCAGCCTCATGCAATGACTTGAACCATGACTCATGCACCATCTATTTTTACAAATTCCTGAAAACTTTAAAATATATTAACTAGGGTCCGGTGGAAACCTGAAAAATAGGTGGGAGTTGGAAATGTTAAAGAAACCACAATCATCTATATAAAAGAAAGCAGAGGAGGAAACACAGTTAAACACAGTTAAATAATGATGCCCTTGTCTTAGAAACCAACTGTTCTCTTACAGCCCAACTAGACAGCACTCCTTTTTACATGGAGCTTACAGGGAGCAAATTCTACTTGGTCATCATCCCATGGAGAAGGGGGTAGAAATAGGTCTAAAAGTCAATTCTAAAATAGTTGGTAACTTCCACAGTCAAAATCTCATTTCTCTAAGACAATGGTTCTCAGCCCTAATTATACACTATGACCTCCTGGGAGCTTCAAAAAATATAGATGCCCAGGCCCCATACCTAGAGATTCTAACCTGTTTTAGGATGGGACCTAAACACAGGTGTTTTTCAAAGCTCCCTAGGGTGATTCTCAAATGCAACTGAGGATGAAAACCATTGATAGAAGAGGAAGATCACAGAGAGACAGCAGGCGGATAGGAAAAAGAGAAGGGCAGTGAGCCCCTTTACATAATGCCTAATGACAAAAAAAGGAAAAAGAAAAGAATGGGAGAGCAGGTGGGGATGACTACAACAGGTAAAACTGAGGTTCTTAAGATTCTAAAACTGATCTAAAAATCAACAGCGTTGTTGGCTGTTTCAGGTTCAAAAATCAGAAACGGCTATATGATCAAGGAACTGCTCTCATTTGTCAAAGTCTTAGCAAGAGTCCAAAGGACATATCAGTGAAACCTTTTAACAAAATGTACTTTTTTTTTTTTTTCCCCAGAAGGGTTTAGTAACTGGGGACTCAAGGCAAATAGCTTTCACTTCTCACAAATCATCTAAAGGTTCAACTTTGAAATCATGTGCCAGATAATTTACTCTCCTGAACAAAAATTTTTTTTTTAATTTTTAAAGGGGACGCAAGAGGAAGGAAATTGAAGCAACTCAGAGCATTTGATAATTAAAAATTATCTTCCCAGTAACCACACTGACAAATGAGTTTTCAAAGTTGTAAAATCATGTGATTCAGATGATAAAACCACGTTATTTTCTTCTCTTCCTTCTTGACTAGCATATATGCATGAGGTAACAAGTGGGGGAAAAATGTTTGAAAGCTTTATGATCCTGTGTAAGGCAGAATTATGAACCCAAAACAGAACACAGTATTGATAGTCAATGGATAGAGCAGGGAATCTCAGAGCCGGTAACACAGACAGGTATCAGATGAAAATTATCTCTGCTCACACCAGCAGGTCACTGGGAGGAACCCAGAGAGAAAAACTCAGATGTAGTTCCACTGCATTATGAGTTAAAACCATTCATCAATTTAAAGTTTTTGATTTGATTAGAAAACTAAGTAGGGGTGCCTGGGTGACTTAGTCGGTTAAGCATCCGGTCTGCCTTGGGTTCAGGTCATGATCTCAGGGTCCTGACCCTGCTCAGCAAGGAGCCTGCTTCTCCCCCTCCGTCTTTGCTTATGCTCTCTACTTCTCACTCTCAAATAAATAAAAATTTAAAAATCTTAAAAAGGGGCAGCCCGGGTGGCTCAGCAGTTTAGTGCCCCCTTCAGCTCAGGGCGTGGTC
This sequence comes from Canis lupus baileyi, assembly GCF_048164855.1. Taxonomy (NCBI): domain Eukaryota; kingdom Metazoa; phylum Chordata; class Mammalia; order Carnivora; family Canidae; genus Canis; species Canis lupus. Next base: position 6,939,398 of record NC_132844.1, read on the forward strand.
CTGGGGTCCTGGGATCGAGTCCCACATCAGGCTCCCTGCAGGGAGCCTGCTTCTCTCTCTGCTTGTGTCTCTGCCTCTCTCTCTCTCTATTAATAAATAAATAAAATCTCTTTAAATAAATAAATAAATAAATAAATAGATAAATAAATAAATATCTTTTTAAAAAAAAAGGAAGGGGGGCACCTGGGTTGCTCAGTGGTTGAGCGTCTGGCTTTGGCTCAGGTCGCGATCCCAGAGTCCTGAAATAGAGCCCCCACCCCCATCGGCCCCCCCACAGGGGGCCCACCTCTCCCTCTGCCTCTGTGTCATGAATAAATAAATAAAATCTTAAAAAAAAAAAAGAGGTGGATAAGTCTGCATCTTAAAAATGAGAACTAGAATTTTTGGTTAAAAACATCCATTTGTTAATTATTTTAAAATCATTTGGAACCCACAGTTTTCACTAACACAAGTTAACTTTCCTAATTTTATACTTCACTTATTCAGTACTGATTACCCACAAATTAGCTCAAAGCATTCCCTGATTTTATGAGACTATCAGAAATAAAACTCTCCCCCCTCCCAAAGAACACCCTAGGAAATGATACTTATGGTCAAAGTGCCAAACTTCACCTTAGAAACGAACATGAAAAAAATAAATAAATAAAAAATAAAAAATAAATAAAAAAAAAAAGAAACGAACATGAAGGTTGGATGTGGCAAAGCCAAAAGTATGGCCCAGAACACGTAAGACTTTCAGCCTAAAATAAGGCTCTTTCTTGGAAAGGGAAAAAACTAACAGGGCTGCTTTAGAAAATTCAGTTCAGCAGAGGACATGCATCTATTCAAACAGAAGGCTGTAAGCTTATCTTTATTGGACAGGGTTAGAGATAGAAGGCCTGATCTAGGCCACTAATTTCAAGAAACAGTATACTAAGCTCACCTAGGAAGTTACCTATCAGGAGCTTAAGAACATAAGTGTGCCAAAGCAAGCACACTCACCCTGGAATCAGCTCGAAGATAACCTTAAAATAATAAGGCCCACAATTTTAATAAGCCCATTCCAGGCTTCTCAGGGTTACACAAATGGTACACCTAATCTAAGTGCTCATTATTCTTTTAAACAGATTCAGAATGTTTGGGCTCAAAGTTTCAATGTTTACTTTTTAAAAAGTTAACTTACTGAAAATTTAGTCTGTGGTCTGCTGTGTATTTGCAAGAGGAGTATATGCATACACGGCAAATTAATGCTCGTAATTGAGACTGAACTGAAAACTAGTGAACAAAGAAAGATACACCCCTTCTCATTCTACCAACTGGGGGGTAAAAAAAAAAAAACAAAAACGTACCCAATATAGACAAAGATGCAAATGTATGAGGGCAGCTGGGTGCCTCAGCCCACTGAGCATCAGACTCGATTTCAGCTCAGGTCAGAAACTCAGAATCATGAAATCAAGACCCTGGTTGCCTGGGCTCCAAGTTCAGCAGGGAATCACTTGGGATTCTCTCTCTTCCTCTCCGCCTCCCCTCTCTTGCATACACAGGCACACTTGCACGCTCTCTAAAAAAACTAGATTTTTTTTAAAGATGCAAATGGGGTGCCTGGGTGGCTCAGACAGTTAAGTGGGTGCATTAGGCTGAGGTCATAATCCCGAGGTCCTGGGATGGAGCCCGCATGGGGTTCCCTGTTCAGCAGTGACTCTGCTTCTTCGTCTGCCCCTCCCCCTGCTCCTGCATGTGTGCGCTCTCTCTCTTGCTCACATACACACAAATAAATAAAATCTTAAAAAAAAAAAAAAAAAGAGAAAAAGAAAATCCAAATGTATGAAGGGTAAGATTAACAACAAACCCTTGAGTTGGAAATAAATGCTGGCAGGAAGTCCCAAGACAGCTACCCTCCTGTAAGGTAAAAATTCTAGAAGACTTATAGCAACATTGAGTTTTAAATTAGGGGGAAAATTTTTTTTTAAGAGTTTATTTATTTATTCACGAGAGACACAGAGAGAGAGGCAGAGACATAGGAAGAGGGAGAAGCAGGCTCCCTGAGGGGAGCCCGATGCGGGACTCAATCCCAGGACCCCGGGCTCACAACCTGAGCCAAAGGCAGACGCATAACTGTTGAGCCATCCAAGTGCCCAGGGAAAAAAATTTTTAAAGAATTTATGAGAAGGACAAGCTCTAATGGAGAGATCTAGAGAAAGAGTTTTACTTTATAAAACCATTACAGTATTAGAAAAAATTGGAAAGTATCAAGCTTTTAAAAATATTAAAACTTAAAATTTTAGAGGAGAGAAATTGAGCAGGAAGCGTTAATCACTCAGCTGAGCTGAATATGAAATATGGAACTGAGGCAATTATCTAGATAATTTATGATGAAAGAAATATCATTTTAAAAATCAATTATTAGGACATTGCAGCCTAAAAGCAACTTGAGATTTGAATTATGTGAATTAATGACTCAACTATCCACTGGATCTTTCCAAAGTAGGACCAATTTTGAAAGAGACATCTAACAAGTTCTACAGGATATAATCTTACACCCACCATGAACTTCAGGTTTATATCCAGAGTTATATCTTTAAAAGTCCACTGTGGCCACTGCCACCTTCTACTGCAACTGCCTCCAGCCCCATCAACCTCCCCAGCACCCCGCTATAGTCAGTTATCAGCCAGAAGCATTTTGCATGCTCCACATTTATCTAGAGTGTTTCAGTCTATCTTCTGGACACTACCCAGACACTGCTCACCTATCTTTACTATGAAACTGAGAGTTCTGAAGTTTTTTCCAATACACATAGGACTAGTATTCCGCTAGCCATGTTTTATCTCAGGGCACATGAGTACTGCATTTCCCTGACCAATTAAAACCATCATTTTAGGTCCTCCCCGTACATAGTTTCACCTTGAAGATAAAAGCAGTAAACCTCTTCAGGAGAGATAAACACTTTAACCTGGGACTTGCATTATGCCATTTTCTGTCTCTGTCTTGGCAACCTGCCTTTAAACTCGACAGTAACTGCTTTGCAAAGAGTCAACTACCTCACAAGATATTTTAATACATTTAGTTATGAGATCTGATTTGGCAGCCAGACTCCTGCCAGAAACTTCTTAAAAAATGTTTTTCACCAAATCCGTTTTCCTTGGTGGTTTTGTCTCCATTCATCTACCCACCTGAAGTCTACAATATAATAGAAGCACAGATACCCTGTTCTCCCAAAGCAGAAGTTTGTCAGAGATAACAGCCCCACCAAAAGACTTCTGCACACCATGTATCACGCTACTAGTACTACACAGCACGCTTTGTATCTGACCCAGAGCAAACCGTAGCCACGCCAAGGAAGTGACCCATCAGAAATGAGAATCCCCAAGCCAGCAGGTTTTTAACAGAATTCTCAAGCCACTTCTTCTACTCTTCCACTAAAAGCCAGGCACAGACTCCAGTCTTACGTGACTAGCTAATAAAAGGAGCCCAATCCTGGATCCAAGTCCACTCCCTCAGTGGCACACACAGAGTTGTTACCTCAGTCAGCCACAACTCCGAAGACAAACCCTCAAGACAGTATTCTGGAGGATTACTAGGAGGATCAGTGGTTCTATACGTAAAAACGTGGCACATAGAAGCAACTCTTAAAACGGCAGCTGTTTTCTAAAACTACAAACTTTCCGTTATCATAAGTCACAGGAGTGGAAAGTACAACACTAGTGACTGTGACTAGTCAATAATGTTGTAGTGCAGGTTTGAAAGTCGCCAGGAGAGTAAATCTTAAAAGTTCTCACCACAAGAGAAAAAAAAAAATTCTGTAACTATGTGTGCTGATAGAGCTTAACTACACTTTTTGTGGTGATCATTTTGCAATATATACAAATACTGAATTATCACGTTATACACCTTAAGTTAATGTTACAGGTCAGATTTACCTGAATTGAAAAAACACATGAAAACTCAACCCTCTCTGCCAAATGAACAATATAAATAAATGAAATGGCAGCTACTTAATTTTATTGATGTATACCCGCCTCACCCAACCCAAAGTCCCAACCGCAACCCCAGGAGGAGGAAGAGCACAGCTGAAGAGGCAAAAGTCAAAGAAGCCGAGGTCACATCCCAAAAAAGTTCCTTGAATCATTTCCTTATCTTTAAATTGGGATTTACATTTAAAGGCCTACCTTGCAAGATCAACATTAAATGTAAAAACCTAGCTGAGCATTTGGTACTGAGCTCAATAAATCATAGCTACTACTATTAATAATTATTATAATACCTAGGCATGAAAATGTGGTTGTGTAGACTCCTTTTTCTTGGAAAAAAATCAAACTGTCTTTCCTGAACCCTTCCCAAAAATATCATTTTGAAATAAAAGATTAAACAGCGCAATTCTGATTCCTAAATACTTCAGAACTTACGACTTACACACCTACTAGGCACCTAGAAAATATCTGCTACTTTTTTTAGATTTTTTTTTTTCGCAGTTATGTCTATGAACTAAGTGTTGTCAATTACTAAGTGGTAAATTGTACAAGATAGGTATCAAGGTCATTTTTTTTCCCCATTACGGACATCAAATTACTTGATTTAATGTCTTTGATCAATTTCTTAAACATCATTTCCTGTTTGATATAAATCAAGCAACCCAATATATGGATCTATTTTGGTACTACCCACACTGTTCATCTCTTCTTATGCCAATACTATAGGTCTGCGGCTATTTCTAGGAAGACAACCACTTTGTGTTCTACGCTTCAACAGGATGGCTGGTTTTTTGGACATAGAAGTGCACGGAGGAGACATGAGCCTGATGCCTCAGGTGTGAGAGACTTTGAAACCAAGCACAAGAGGAGCTGAAGAGACTCCAGAGAAATTCTGGATTAGCCTTACTACCATAATCAATGACCATGAACCTGATAGGGTTCTATCCTCTCAAACCATGACAGGGAAGAAAGGATTCTTCTTCAACACTATCCTTCTGCTGAGGACCCCAGGCTCCTCTCTCCCCTCAAATTTGGACTAACTGCTCCAGACCAAAACACTCAGCCAGAACTCACGGGTTTCAGTGTAAACCTCAAGCCCACAGTCCACAGCAGCTCCAAAAAAACAGGCCAAGTAATAAATTCAGTAAGAAAGGAGGGGAAGAGGCATGGCAGGGCAGGGGGAGGAGGGGAGAGGGGCAAGATGTATTAGAAATGGGAGGGGGGAACAAGTTCTAATAGTTCCAACTGGGAAATCAGGTGAATTCATGTCTCCCTTCTGTCCCACACAGCAAGATGAAGTAGGAATTTAAACTACCATAAGGCAGCCTGTGAATGATTAACATTTTAATCTGGATTAAAAATTGGAGGGGGAGGGCCGAATGGGTGAAAGTCATCGAAAGGTACAAGCTTCCAGTTATCAAATAAGAGACGAGTTCTTAAAAGCTCTAATTAAAAGAGAAATTTGTAACCATGTGTGCTGAGCAGGCTTGCTGTGCTGAACATTTGCGGCATACACAAAAACTGAATCAGTATGTTGTACCCCTGAAACCAATGTTATATGTCAATTATATCTCTATAATAAAAATAAAACAAAACTTTGTATTCTTCTTCTCTATCTGCAGCCCTCTCTTGTATCTTTATGTTCTTCTCTTGTATTTGTTTCCTCAGGCTACCATAACAAATTACAAATTCAGGGTCTTCAAACAACAAAAATGTATTCTCTCACAGTGCTAGAGGCTAGAAGTCCAAAACCAAGGCGTCAGCAGGGCCACACTCCCTCTAAAGGCCCGGGAGTGCGGGGGGGGGGGGGGGGGGGGGGGGGGGTGGTGGGGTGGGAAGGATCCCTTCCCCACCTCTTCTTAGCTCCAGGTTGCTCCCAGCATGCCCAGTGCTCTTGGCTAACTGCATCACTCCAGCCTTTGCCTCAGTCTTCATGCAGGCCTCTCTGCATCTAGGGCATTTAGCTGTCCTGTCCTTATAAGGACGTTTAGACATTGGGTTTAGGGCCTACCCTAATCCAACATAACTTAATTTTAACTAATTATCCCTTTTACCCTATTTTCAAATAAGGTCACATTTTGAGGTTCCAGATGGACATGAATTTGAGAGGATACTATCCAATCCACCACAACTCACAAATTAAAATAAAGCACCAAAATGCGTCTCCTGGGTGGCTGAGTTGATTAAGCTTCCGACTCTTGGTATTAGCTCAGATTGTGATCAGGGTTTGAGATGGAGCTCACAAGCAGCACGCAATATGCTGGGGTTTCTCTCTCCCTCTCCTTTTGCCCCTCCCCACTACCATGTGCACTCAAGGTCACCTTCTCTATTTATTGGTCACCAATAAATATATAAATCTTTTAAAAAATAAATAAACCACGAACATCAAAATATGAGGCAAAGTGGAAGATGACAAAACATAACATTACAGAAATATTAAAAAAAATTCAAAGTTATAATCATTACTAGACTAATTCCCATCTGAATTAGAAATAATGTGCCCTTTGCCTTTCTCTCACCTGTGGGAAACTGTGAAATCTTGGAAAAGATCAGAAATCCCATTTAAGGGGTGCTTGAGGGGCTCAGTCAGTTGAGCATCTAACCCTTGGTTTCAGCTCAGATCTCATGGTTCTTGGAATTGAGTCCTGAGATTGGCTCCAGGCTCTGCGGAAAGTCTGCTTGAAAGATTCTCTCCTCTGCCCCCTCACTCGCACACTCTCTCTCTCACTAACATAAATAAAATCTTCACACATACAAAAAAAAGTCCCATTCAAAACAGCACTAAAAAGCAACATTCCACTGGCCCAGACATTTGACATACTCTGAAAATTTTGGTATTAAGTATAAATACTCACATATATTATCAGGAATGGAACAGCAAAAAAGATGAAAGACAGGGAAGGATATTTTTCAGTTAAAAGTGCTTTTATTTAACTATTTGGGAATGGAAAAGTAGACCATGGGTCTCAGAAGACCAAGGTTTCCTCTAAAAAAAAAAAAAAAAAAAAAAAAGGAAACTTAGGTTTTTAACAGCCACCTCCCCCAAATTATCCTTTTCTAATGAGAATATAAACCTACATGAAAGCACTATATAACACAATTCCTTTTATTTTATTAAAGGTATTATTTTAGCTTTCTGGGGGAAAAATAAGTGAAATGGGCTTAAAGACTTGTGTACTCCCTCTGCTGGCTCTGAATTTAAAGTAAATTACCAATGGCTTCAGGAGCCAAGTTACTAATTTCACTAGACATCTAAAACACGATGAAAGATATGATGTGGACTCTCCTCCAACACACACACATGCAGAGGTCTTCAAAAAAATAAAAAATTCCAAAACAACTACTAAAAACTGCCAAAGGCATCTCTGTTGGAATTATTAGAAGTTTACTCCAAAGGAAAGCTAATGCATTCCATTTGTTTGGAGCAGGAGTCATTTCTGGCATCAGCCTCGCCCCCTACAAGTGTGCCACAACCTTTCTTTGTTCTGTGCGCACCTCTCCACTGCAGGACTAGGCTACATCTGGACACCCAGACATGTTGAGCCCCTAGAAGATAACCTGGCTTCTTCATCAGAGGCAATTATTAGAGTACCAAATTACTAGAAGGACCACAGCCCATAAGGGAAGTTAATCCATTTGCTTTATAATGTTATCCTGTAATAGTAACTGAAAAACTACGAAGAAAAATTCCCAATATTAAAATCTCAAAAGAAAAAGCCTGAGTAGGAAGGAAAGACACACTCTAGAAAAGCTCAGCTGGAAACATGCACCAATCATACACCTGTGTTTTATCAAGGAATGATCCATCACAGTATTCTGCTACTGGACTTCTTCCAATTGGGGAATTTGTGATACTAAGAAATAAAGATTTTCTGGTTAAGAATAAAATGGCTAAAGATACTGAGTCTGTCAGTGTAATGATGCCATCAGAATTGGGGTCTTCTTTTTTTTTTAAGATTTATTTATTTATGAGAGAGAGAGAGAGAGAGCGAGAGAGGCAGAGACACAGGCAGAGGGAGAAGCAGGCTCCATGCAGGGAGCCAGATGCAGGACTCGATCCCGGGACTCCAGGATCACGCCCTGGGCTGAAGGCAAGCGCTAAACCACTGAGCCACCCAGGGATCCCCAGAATTGGGGTCTTCTATCACAATCACAGCCTACCTACCTATTTCAAAAACTCTAAACTCAGAAGAGCTAGACTGACTCTGAAAAGATCCATCTCAGAGTGCTTGCTGTCTCTTCCTCCTTCATATGTGACTTTCTTTTTCCAATCCATGGATATAAAACTTCAAGTACCTCTGGGACTTCTGCCTCCAAATGCAGAACATTATGGATAACTTAGTGTTACATAACAGCTCCTATAAGAGGTAGGTAAGTGAATTTTAGGCTGAACAATCCTATGGTGACTTTCCAGACAGTGCATATTGATGCAGCATCTGTAGGGTACACACACAGAAAACAGACATGATTTCAACTTTCTCTAAGTCATTCCTAGATCAAGATTTCCCTCAGTTTCTGTGATGGGTAGTGACTGGCACTAATGAAGTTCACAGGGACTTTTCACACTCGGAAACAAAACACTGCAAGAAATACCTTGAATGGCAGAGTATCCTTTCATAATTATACTGTATCCTATCAACATTAATGTGAGGAGGTCCAAGACTTCATAGCTCTAAGTAGCCAAAAGGCTCTACACATGTCATCACCTCAGTCCTGATCACATCATCTCCTTTCAGTGTCAGAGTCACAGAACAAGGACATAATGATTCAACGAGCAACTCCAAGTATCAGACAGGTTTTTGTCTGGTAGACATGTCTGTACTTTGAAGGCTCTTACCCTGTCCTTGGGAATATACAGGAGTCATAGAAAAATGACAAAAGAAATAGGTGGGAGTCAGGAGTGGGCACGGTATGGTGGGGTGGGCTTAAAGCAGATGGCTATTTCAGCAAGGTTAGTTGAGAACAATGATGGAGAACGCTAAAAGAGCAATGCAGCTCCTCTAGCATGAGCCAGCCCAAAGGAGGGAGGAGGGGAGGCAGAGGCGAGCAAATGAAGTAAGAGTTTGCAGAAACGGAGGCACTGACACGAACAGCTGTGAAACCACAATGGTTAACAGCAGGCACTACGGAACGGTGGTGCCTAGGGCTCCTGTGGACACATTCTTAGCTCCATCTCTGCTAGCTGTAGGTTCCTGAGCCAGTAGGTTCCTGCTCTTGTCCTGCTTCCCAACCTGTAAAATGAAGTATTTGGATGATCTTTAAAACCTCTTTTAGTTCTAAATTTGAGGCAAGAAGCAATGTGGATGAGTCAGCTGTATCAAGGCTCCACCTCCACTCCAGAGGGAGGCCAGTCCTATACCAGGCCCCACAAGACAGAACTGGAGACCCTAGATCAGGCTAGGACCACAGGTGTGCTCTATTCCAGGTGGCCCTGGAAATGCCCCAGCTTCTCCCAAACAGACCCAAATTACAAGAGAAATGCTATAGCTGTCTTGCATCTCTAAAGCAAGCTGAAAATGATCTGCAGAGAATTAAAAAGCAGCTCCAAGCCAGAGTTCACCAACTTTGCCTTTTGTCAGTAACTTCTGCAGAGACCTGAAGTGTCGAGGAAAGCAGAAGTACAGATATGAAAAAAGGCAAAGAGAATGACAACAACGACAAATTCACAGAACACAGATTTGCATATTTATTTTCTGTCTTCCTCCAATAGAACCTGAATCCTGTGGACTGGAACCTTATCTGCCTTGTGCTACTACTATATCCCTGAGGCCAAGCTGAATGCCCGGTGAACGGTAAACCTTTAATAAATATTTGCTGAATGAATAAAATGGCATGTGATGAAAATAGGTAAAACGTTTTTTTCTCTTCCTAATCCATAGTCACTTACTGTATACCAGCTAAATAATTTATACACATATATGTATATATACATACATACACACACACACACACACACACACAAAATTCACCAATATATGTCATTCCAGGCTCCTCCTATAGCAACAAAAAGCCAAAGTGCCACTTCAGGACCCTTTAATTTGTGATACAGAGAAAGATCAGGAGAAAAATGAGGAATCAAGAATAGGATCAAGTCTGTTCCCTACAGGCAAGATGGGTAAGATACAAAAACAAATTCCATATTCTCTTTAGCCCTGGGAATCTAACCTGGTAAGCAGTCTTACCTTTGCATTTTTATGAAGATCTTTGGACGGATAGTGTTTGCTAAACTTTTTCCAGACCAAATAAATGACTTTTCAGTGGGACAAGGACTCTTCATTAATTTCCCAAATAAAAACATCTTGCAGATTTTAAGTAAGAATCACGCGTATTAAAAGTTTAACTACAAGATGTTCTTCTATGGTGTCATTCTCTTAAAATAGAACCCTCCTAAAATCTCCTAAAAATAAGTCTGCATAGTTTCATTTCATTTTCTAAGACGGAGATAAACATATCAAAACAAACACTTAGCTTCTTTTCTAAAGAGTCTCTGCTACATAGGGCTCACAGATCAAAGTTTAAAAGGGCTAATTTCTTCACTTCGTAGGTCGATGACACAGCTTTGAAAAAGAGGAAAAACAGTCCCCCTAGTGTACTGCTGCTGTAGGAAGAGGAAGTATATTCGTCGAGAATCACTGACGAAGACAGTACTGCCAAAGGAAATTACAAAACAGCATTTTGGCAACACGGGCCAAGCAGAAGACAGATTCCTGACACACGGCCGTAACTGGCCCTTTGGGGACTTACTCCAAAAGGTGACTGAGGCCAAAATTACAAGCCAACGTGGAATTATCACAACTTAGTAGCAGTTAAAACAGCATTTTCTTAATACAGTATGTTGGGAAGGAGCTGGATGCATTCATCTAAAGAACTAGAACAGGGAGGACATCAACAGGCATTATGTGGCAGGTGGGCCCTCATCTTTTTACCCTGGGAAGAAGCTGTAAGAGCCCACATTCTCACATGAAACACAACACACTCTCTTACAGACTTACCTCCACAGCAGCAGCAGAGGTCGTCACACACACACACACACACACACACACACACACACACAAGATCCTACATCTGTGAAACTGTGAGAACGAGCACAGAAACTCATGACTGCCTAATATAACCATGTTCTAACCCCCCTGGGAGATGCAGGTGTGTGGGGTGTGAGTGGGTGAAGAGGGATAAATAGACCGAAAACCCTGGAGTCCTAGAGGTCTGTCCCACGACAGAAGGACCCGAGACAACATACCAGTTTAATTATGGGTGGTGCAGCGCCAAGCAAGCTGAGTCCGAATTAAAGGAAATGTAACCTTTTCCCCTCTTAACCACATCTGTCTGTTTCTTACTTTAATGCCTGAGGTAAGGGAACCTGTGAGATAGCCATCACCTTTCTCTCTGGCACAATATGCATCTGACAAACCTAAGTTAACCAAGAACTTCCTCCTTTTGTTTAAACTCTTTCTGCCACCTTTATCACTTCATAGTTCCTCAGTACCCATACTGATAGACACGGGGTGGCTGTACAAACGTGATCAACTCACTCAGCCTGCATCAGTATTCATGTCTTTCTGATGCTAAACTAATAACCAAGATTGAGAGGCAAATATGCTTTTCAGGAAAACATCATCTACTTATGTAAGACTACTTATTACTTAGTAAAAAGAAAAAAAAAAAAACCTTTACAATAGGTCGATTTAAAGAAATAGTGTGCAGAACTGCAGCTACTAACTACCTCTCCACTAACTAGCTGTGTGATCTTAGAGAAGTCCTTACCTTGAAGAATCATGTTCTTCACCTATAAAATAAGGGAGCTGAACTATCTCAGCAAACCTCATCCTGGCTGTACATTAGAATAACCCGAGAAACTTAAAAAACAAAAACAAAACAGAACACAAAAGAAACACCAATGCTAAGCCAGAGACCAAACCAATTAAAACCGATTCTCTGGGTACTGGTAGTTTTTAAAAGCTCCTCCCAGGCGATTCTAACATGCAACCAGGGCTGCAGACTGCTAGTCCTGATTCTGATCTCCAAGGCCTCTTTCATAATTCGTTTATTCTCTAATCTTAGGGTGATAATTCTGGTGACAGGATCTCATAATGCAATAGCCCAAAAACCCACAAAAGAAGTAAGGTGTAAGCCTGCATTCTGTGCCTATGTGCACACAGGACTAAGAGAGGTCAACCTTACTTCTAGACATTTTAAGTTTAAAACCCTAATGCATAACTCAGAATGAAAGCAGCGTGGTTTAAATGTACATGTGTGTTCTCAAAATGACTAATCATGATAGGAATCGACTCCTGAAACTTGGACGCCTGGAAATGGGTCACAATTAGCTCCTGACCTCTCCCTTTTCCCTCTTCTTCCACCCCCACTAAACCACAAGTGCGCGCGCACACACACACACACACACACACACACAATAAAAAAGGTTGCTATTAGTCATAATCGGAATATGAAACCAGCCCCAGTTTCAAAGAGCTTTCTCCATCATCAAAGATTTGGAAGTCCCTGCATGGGTGCATCTTTTGATGAAGGTCATCTTACAAAAACTCTTTAACTAAATTATATCTCCATAGTCTTCAAGGATTACTTGCCATGTGATACTCAGAAATAGAACTAACGTAAAATCTTATTACATAAAATATAGGAATATTTTACTTTATGTCCTGTATTAAACACATTAAAACTTGAGCGTGAATTTACAATATTTCACAAGTCTTAAAGAGAGATGAAGTGGAAGCTAATTTAACATATGTTGACTATATTTCAATAAAAAAAAAAAAGAGAAAGAGAGAAATGAGATAGCAGAGAAGGAAAAAGAAACCATGAGACAGAAAAAGGTTAAGGTCATAAAACCACAAAGTTTATGATAAGGCCTAAAATCTCTACTGGAAGTCCTGCAAGCTACATGAAAATATAACTGAGTTACGTTTCAAGGCGACTTTTGATAATACTACTTTCTCACCTAGATGTTAAAAAAAAAAAGTTATTTAACTCTAAATACAATAACAAGAGATGTTATTTGCAAGATTATGAACTACTCGCATACACTTAAAAATCAGAGGGAAAGTGAAAACCCTTCCAACATTAACTTTATAAGTTAAAAGTTAGCTAACTTTTAACTAGCAGTTCTCTGCAGCAAACTCAAAATATACAGGACTAATTTCAAGCTGAGAAATTTGAAAAATATTCCAAACCCCTATATCCATTTTCTTAGATCCTGCAACTCCCCCCTTTCTGATGCTGTACCTTGAGATTAACCCTTGCTATTCACTTTGAAACTCTGTTTTAAAAGATATCACAGTAGCACTTCCTCGAAATGCTATTCACTCTCAAGCTTTCTGTAAATGGCCCTCATATCACACAACTGGCATTCCTTTGCAAAGCTGTAAAATTAGAGCAAATGTAAGATTCATAATGTCAGCATTTGTTAAAGGAAAGGGGACAGATATGTGGAATAATTTTAAAGCACAGTTTTGCTTTTAAAGTATCTCAGCAAGTCCTCTCCAATACTAGCCAATATGAAACTTAAAAAAAAAAAACAAAACAGATACTTTGTAAGGGTTTTGTTTTGGGTTTTTTTTTTTTTTAAGGAAATGAAGACAATACACAAAATTCTTTAGTTTTTTCACATATAGGTTCCTCTCCAGTGCTCCACCAAGATTAAACTATTCTTACTGAATACACCTACTGGAACCCAAGAAGATACAGGGCTCCCCAAAGACAGTAAGGAAAGGACAAAATGAGGAAGGAACTACCTCATTAATTAAAAAAAAAAAAGCTAACTTGCAAAGAGAAGCAACTGATAAGCCATATGTATCTCCAACTGCAAGCACCCTTCTGCCTGGTACTGACACATTCACGTCTTGGGGAAAGAGGCCAGGAGGATGAGGTGCCAGGAAGAGCAAAGCAGCTGGGTATCAGCAGCCCAGCAGGGGCACAGGAGTTAATCTGTTTGGATGCCCAACTGCAGGAAGTCATTACATCATAGGCCTTTCCACACCTCTCTCCCTACCACGTGTCCAGTGCCCCGAGAGGCTGAAAAGGAACAGTAGAGAGCCTCTCTTCTGGCTCATTTATAGGCAGAAGCCATTATGACCCAGCCCCGCCACCACACCTCCCTCCCAAAGGCCTAGGTGAAGCTCCAGGCCTCAGCCCTCCACACCTGGACCGGGCCTCAAACAGCGCCGGAGTCCAGGCCTCGGCGGGAGCAGCAGGTGTGGCCAGTCCTTCAGGTGGCAGGGCTGGCCCGCTCCGGGACTCGAAACATCCCAAGTTGGGGGGCGGGGGGGGGACAGATTTACTGCAGAAACATCTCTAAGGAGTAAAGGTGTCCACACAGGCAACCAAAAGAAAGAAAGAAAAAGAAAGGCAGCCAGGGGAAAAAAAAAAAAAAAAAAAAAGGTTTGCAACCACTGCTTTTTTTAATGGGATCGCTGTGCCTGCGGGAACCAACACCCACAAGCCAGAAACTTCGACGCAAGGGGTTTTTTTTTTCTCATGCAGCTCTAACGACGACGACCATGCACTGCAAAGCACAAATCCATCCCCTTCCCCGGAGGAGCCCCAAGCACTCCCCCACGTCCTCTCACTGCACCCGCGGGGCCTTCCCCGCATCCCCACGACGGTGATTCCTGCTTCGAAGTTGGCCGCAGACCTACCTCCTCCGTGCCGTCCCGGGGATCCAGCAAAGGCTCTGCCGTCCGCCGGTCCTTCCCTCGCCGGCATCCCTTGCCCCCTCTCCTCCTCCTCCTCCTCCTCCTCCTCACCTGGCCATGCCCGAGGCCTCCCCGGGGTGGGGGGGCGCCTCCTTTCCCGCCCCACCCTCCGCGGCCGACCCCAGGTTCCCCTCCTCCCGGGAGGGGAGGGGAGGGGAGGGGGGTCGCACGGGTTCCCCCGAAACCTCACAGCGGAGGCGCTCGCTGCCAACCCCTCTCCCGGCGCCCGCGGGCGCGCTCCGCGGGATGCAGGCGCGCGTCGCCCTGCGCAGGAGGCCCGGCGGGTCCGGCCGCCCGCCCGGGGTGGGTACGCACCTTCCACCCCGCCGAGCTGTTGCTGTCGCCCTTATCCTTGAAGTAGGGCACGCAGCGCACCATCCACTCGTAGATCTGGGACAGAGTGAGCCGTTTGTCGGGCGAGCTCTCGATGGCGCGAGTGATGAGGTCGGCGTAGGACAGGTTGCCCCAGGCGTTGCGCCGCGACGAGCACTTCCTCGGCTGCCCCGAGCCCCCGGCCGCCCCCGGCTGCGGCGGGGCCAGCGCCTGCGGAGGCTGCGGCGGCGCCTGGGTCCCCCCGCTCGGCGCGCCCGCCGCGGGGCCCGGCGCGGCCCCGGGGTCCTGCCCCCCGGGAGCCCGCAGCCGGGCCGCGTCTTCGAGGAGCAGCCCGGAGCCCAGCGCGCCGCCCCCGCCGCCGCCGAGCGCCATGGCCGAGCCGGCCCTACCGCCGTCCTCGTCGTCGTCGTCGTCGTCCTCTTCGGGGATCATCGAGTCGGCGGCCGTCTCCCCCGAGGGCTTGGCCGGGCTCCCCTGCAGCTCCGGCCTCTGCAGGGGCCACGTACAGGAGCGCGGCCGGCTCTGGGGCTCGAACTCGGGGTCCAGCTCCACTTCGAGCGGGGAGAGCGGGCCCGGGGAGGCCGGCGCCTCTGCCATCTTCCCCGCCCGCCCGCCCGCCCGCCCGCGGCTCGGGCTCTCGGGCTCTCGGGCTCTCGGGCTCTCGGGCTCTCGCGCTCCGCTCTCGCGCCGGGGCGGGGTGCGGCGGGGGAGGCCCGGGGGCGCCGCGGAGGCTCGGGCTCCCGGGAGCCGCTGCCGCTCCTGCCGCCGCCTGGGGAAGCACGGAGGAGAGAGTTGGTTACCCGCGCGGCAGCCCAGCCCTCGGCCACCCCGCGCCCGCCGCCGCCGCCGCCGCCGCCGCCGCCGCCTCCCGGAGACAGGCAGACCTGGAGACGTGCGTCCCGCGGACCTGGCGCAGCAGACACCGCCCCCTGCCAGGCCGCGGGGAGCCGGGAGCGAATGGACGCGCTCGCGCGGGGCCGCCGGCTCGGCAGGTCTCTCCCGGGCGAGGTGGCGGGGCGGGGAGGAGGGGGAGGGGCGGGGCGGGGGAGGGGCGCGGGCCGCGCCTTTAAAGCGGGCAGCGGCCGGGGCTGGCGCAGCCGAGCCGCGGTCGGAGCCGGGGCGGGCGTGCGTTTGTTTATGTTTCGCTCGGGCCCCGCGCGGGTGCTTCCCGCGGCGCCTTCCGCTCCGCCCCGCGCCCCGCGCCCCGCGCCCGCCGCCCCCGCGCCCCCGTGGACTCCGCTCTCCGCGCCCAGGGGCCAGGGGCCCGGGCTCCGGGGGGCGGCGCGGGGCCAGGAGGACGAACGTGGGTCCGGGCGCGGACGGGCTCTTGTCACTTCCAGAAAAGAAAAAAAAAAAAAAAAAAAAAAGACCAGACGGGAAGCGAGGAGGGGAGGATCGGGGGTGGGGGTAGGGGCGGGGCGGGGCGGGGGGCAAGCAGCTCGGCGGGTGTTTGCAAAGGGTCGAGCCAAGCGGGAACGACCACTTTGGGGTTTTGTGTGCTTCGGTTTGCGGGCGGGCGTTGGACCCCGCACCCCCCCACCCACCCCCCTTCCCGGGAAAGGGCAGGGGGAGGGGGCGAGTCGGAACGTAAATCTTCCAACAGGTCAGGAAGCGCCAAGTCTCCCGGGCTGCCAGAAAACCCGGACCCGCACGTTCATCACCTCCTTGCTCCCGCTGCTGCCATCTTGACAGTTTTCCCCCCTTCACTCAAGTCCTTTAAAAACAGCAGCGGGAGGGAAAGGGGGGCGCGCACACCGAGTCACGGGGAGGGAAAAGGGAAGCGCCTGGCCCGGCTCGGAAGCAGATCCGGAGTCACCGGGAAGGCGACCGCCCCGCTGCACAGCTCCGGCGCCTACCTCGGTTGCTTCCCTTCAGGGACGAGGGGGGAGGACGCACGACTCCGCGCGGGCCCGGGGCGCGGCGAGGAGGGGGCGCGCAACCCCGGCCACCGAGAGGCGCTCCGGCCGCCGCCGCCGCAGCCCGCCCGAGGACCCGCCTGTCAGCCTGCGCGCCGCCGCCTGGCACATTCCTCCTCCTCCTCCTCCTCCTCCTCCCCTGCACGAGCTGGGCGGCCGCGGCAGCAGCACAAAGTTATAGACACACGCAGGGTGCCTCAACCTAGGCTGACGGCGGGCGGGTCCCCGCCCAGGGGGAGGGCTGGGCGGCGGGCCGGGTGTGCTGGGTGCGTGCGTGCGTGTGTGTGTGTGTGTGTGTGTGTGTGGCCGTGTGCTCGCGCGCGCCTGCGCGGCCGGGCTCCGCGGGGCTGCGGGCGTGGGTGTCGGGGAGCGCGCGGCGGGCCGGGACCAGGCGGGCTCCCGCAGCCCCCGCCACCGGGCTCCTCCTCCTCCTCCTCCTCCTCCTCCCTCCCGGGAGCCTCAACGACAACAAAGCGCGGCGCTGGGCCCCGGAGAGGGAGCGGGCGGCGGAGCCCCGGACGCCCGGCCGGCGCCGACGCGTGGCCACCGAGCCTCGGGGCAGGGCGCCTGGCACCGGGGGGGTCCCCGGCGGGCGCGTCCGTGCGCGCGGCTCTGCGGCCGCCCTGCTGTCCGGGGTCCCCGCTAGAATCGGACACCGCGCAACGGCCGAGATAGGGGCTGCCCGCAGATCGCGGGGAGCAGGACCACGGCGGGCACACGCTGCCGAGCGGAGGCGGCGGGGCCCCCGGGACTCCGGTACACGGATGCCCTGGGGCTCCATCGGGCACCCCGAGCCCTGCAGCCGAGCCCTGCCCTCGCAGCTCCCTCCCAGACGCGGTGGGGTCTCACTTTTCGTGGATTTCATCGCAGATGCGGGGGGCGGGCGGGGGAGAAGTGTAACTAACTCAGGAGAAAGGCACATTATTCCCCGCTCCTAAACCGAAGAGCCGATTTCGAGCAATTGTGAATGGGAAACAATTGGATCCTAACTTTGCAAACGACTCCAGAACGGCTCATTGGGCTTTTTTTTTTTTTTTTTTTTTTTAGTTTTTGGAGAAGATACTTCTTTAGGTTTAGAAAAGCATCTTCACAAGTCCTCACCCTACTACCATCGCTGCCTATAAATTGTTCGTTTCTGCACCAAGAACGCACTACGTGCGACACGCGCACCAAAAGTCTGTTCGCTCTGCTCCATAAATATCTTCCTCCCCTCGCCCCTCCCTCTTTATTTCTTTCTCCCCCACCCCCCCACCCCCACCCCCTTAAATCCTTCTAAGTCCCCGGCGACATCTCGGAGTCTGGAGCTCGCTCCACAACAGCC
The DNA here is from genome assembly GCF_048164855.1 of Canis lupus baileyi. Classification (NCBI taxonomy): domain Eukaryota; kingdom Metazoa; phylum Chordata; class Mammalia; order Carnivora; family Canidae; genus Canis; species Canis lupus. Next base: position 6,957,628 of record NC_132844.1, read on the forward strand.
CAATACACAAAAAGGTCCAGCCCCGGGCGCTCAGGAGTCCGCCCACCCCGCGCACTCCAGGCTCCGGGCTTTGCGCCGGGCCCGCCACTCCAGTGACGCGCCGCCCCGCCCCTGCACCAAGCTAGTTCGACGCGTACAAACAGATGATGTCATTGTAGCCCCACGCGCGTGACCGCGGAGCCCTGCGCCGCGTCCCCATTCGCTGCGCCGCCTACTCGTCAAGCCACGCCGCGCGCTGACTGGCCGCGGCCACCAGTCTCCAGGCCCAGACGCCCCTCTCCGCCCCCCGCCCCCGCCCCCCCAGCAAATAATAAACAATCGAGTAAAATTCTAAGGAAGAAAGGAGGGGAGGGAGGAGAGAGGGAGAGGGCGGACCGGGAGCCGGTCCCCCGCGCGCCGAGGGAGAGTGGGGGGCGGGGGGGACTTCGGAGGGCCGGGCGCGGGGGAGGGGAGCCGACCTGGGGCGACGGGCGCTGCCGCGACGTGGCGGTGCCGGGGGAGGAAAGTTGGAGAGCACCGTGCGGGGCGCGCCGCGGAGGGGGCGGGCGCTAGGGCCCCGCGGCGGCAGGGCCGCGCAGGGGGGAGGCGGGGGAGCCACGCGGGAGCGGCGCGGGCGGAGCCGCCAGACACGTGCGGGAGGAGCGCGGGCGCGCGCGGGCTGGCTCGCCCGGGGCGCGCGGTGCGGTGGCCGCGCGCGCTTGTTTACCAGCGCACGTGGGTGTTATTTTTAAATGGCTTGTTGCGCTGGCCGCGCGGCGGGGCGGCGGGCGCTGGCTGGGGACGCGGGGGGACGGGCGGGCCCGCGCCACGGCCTCTCCGGGCGCTGCGCGCTTCCCGCCGAGCGGCCGCCGCGGCCCCGGAGCCCGAGGGCGGGTTTGCGCGCGCTGCCCGAGCCTCTGCCGGGACGCGAGCTCCCGCCGCCGAGCGCCGGCCTCCGTACGCCGGGCTCGGCTCCCCCGTGCCCATTCCGGGAACAAAGCCACCTCTTTCTCTCCACCCCCCCCACCCCCCGCCGGAGGCCGCACCAGGCCGGGCTCCGCGGCCACGTACTCCCTCCCTGGCACACTCCACCCTGGCCGCGAGGTAGACTGCTGTCACCTTGAGTAGTTTGTGACCTCGCTACCTGGCTCCGAAGGTCCCCCAGCCCTTATGCGCCCGGCACTTGGGTGGGCCTGCAGCTCTCCCAGGTGCAAAGCTTTTGCTGCCCTGGCATGTCTTTGGAAGGGAACTCTGGGAAAGGGGGGCTCTGACTGCTTCCTGGGGTGGCTCCTGTGCTTGCTGCTCGCTCGGCTCCTCTCTCGTGGTGGGCCTGCCCTTCCGCGAAGCCCTGAGTTTGCATTTGGTTTATAGCGTGGCAATGTGGACGGTGACACAGGACCACAGGACTCAACTGCAGGTGTTCATGGGGCGCGGGAAGGGTGGATCGGAGCTTCAAAGTGCACATGGGGGGGTGCCTTCGGGCATGTTAGTGGGAGTCGTGTTCAGCTTGGCGGGAGGAACCCGGAGGCCAGATCACCCGGTGCTTTGCACCGTGATACAGCATAAAATCCAGAGGACTTTCAGGTGCTCCTTCTTAATACTTCTAACACCCTGTAAAAGCAACGCGCACGCATTGTCCTCTCTGAATCTAAGCAATCCTTTAAAATGCAGACATGCAGATTTAGAAAGGGTGCCTCTACACTAGCTGGGCTCTGGGACATTAGATTTTCACTATAAACCTGTTGAGTGTCCCTTTACAGAATGCATATCCCCCCTCCAAGGGCATTCCAAAAAAAATGGAAGAGTTAAAGATTCAGTAGATTGTGACCCTCTTGGTGAGGAATGGGGGTTGGGGACGTGAGACAGCTATATCCCTCAAAGAGCTTACAGCCGTGGAGGGGAAAAGCCATTTAAAAAGTTCAGGATTTCAAGAGTTGAAAAGCAGTACAAGACAAAAACACAAGAGGTCATGCATAGTGAATTGAGGATCAAAACTTCAAATGGAAATACAAGAACAACAAAAACTTCAAATGGCAGTGACTATAAACATTCAGCTTGGTAAATGTGCATCATACCCAGTAGAATTTATCCTTGTAATTTGTCCCTATGGGCAAACCTTTGAAAACTAACAGGTTGAACCTCAGTAACTTGTATTTTTAGCCTGCGATTGCTGTGACCTTTGCTTTCCCCTCCAAGGCCTCCATGGTCCTTCATTTCTGCTGTCCACCTTTTTTTCCCTAAACTTTTTAGTACCTATAATCCCCAATTTACGATTGTACAATTTAGGATTTTAGGACTTTTTGACTTTATGATGGTGCACAAGCAATTCACGTTCAATAGAAATCCTACTTTAAATTTCAAATGTTAATCTATGCCCCCCCCCCCCATAGCAATAGTGATGCCGGAATGCAGCAGTGAGCCACAGCTCCCAGCCAGCCACCTGATTACAGATGTTAGTAACCGATATACTTAGAACCATTCTGTACCCATGGGGTCATTCTGTGGTTACTTTCAGCACAGTATTCAATAAATTACATGAGATAGTCAACATTTTATTATAAAACAGGTTTGTGTTAAATGATTTTGTCCAACTGTAGGCTAATACAAGTGTTCTGAGCATGTTTTAAGTTCGGCTAGGCTAAGCTATGACATTTGACAGGTCAGGTGTATTAAAGACGTTTTCAACTTAATATTTTCAACATATGCTGGGTTTTTTCAGGACATAATCCTATCATCAGTCAAGGAAGGTGTGTATAGGAAAGCTGAGTAAGTTATGGTTGTTGATTAAAAAGGAATGCCAACATTACCTTTGTGGTAGAATTTTTGGTCAAAGCATTTCTCACTTCTTAATTTACTTCTTGTTTATTTTTACAAATGACTTAAGGTGGTGATTATCTACTTCATTTTGTAAATTCAGTCACTGGAGAAACAAAACTTTCTTTTTTTTTTTTTTTTTTTTTTAACCTGGGAGTGCCTGGGTGGCTTAGTCGGTTAAGTGTCTGCCCTCAGCTCAGGTCATGATCCCCAGGTCCTGAGATCCAGCTCCACATTGGATCCCTGCTCAGCAGAAGGCATCTGCTTCTCCCTCTGTGCCCACCCCCAGCTCGGGCTCTCTCTTGCTCTGTGCTTTCTCTCTCTCTCAAATAAATAAAATCTTTATTTTTTTTATTTTTTAAAGTTTTTATTTATTTATTCATGAGAGACACACAGAGAGAGAGAGAGGCAGAGACACAGGCAGAGGGAGAAGCAGGCCCCATGCAGGAAGCCGGACGTGGGACTCGATCCTGGGCCTCCAGGATCACGCCCTGGGCCGAAGGCAGGCGCTAAATCCCTGAGCCACCCAGGGATCCAATAAAATCTTTTTTAAAAGGAAAAAAAAAATTACCTGAAAAAGCTAAATAAATTCACCATTTCCAACATCAAATTGTGAGGCAATTTGTGGTCGATACCAGACCTGCTTCTAAGAGGGCCACCACTAAGCACCTGTGTCCTTGCCCTATTCTCTTCACACCTAGGTTGGCTACAGACCCCAGAGCCTAGATACTAGGGACTGAGCATGCTACCTGTCAACAAAGTGCTCATTTCCCTCTACGATTGGCTTCTACAGGCATCTAACAATGCAGATGAAAACAAATGCAGTAGATGCCTCCAAACAAATATGTGAGCCAGCTGGAAAGAAAGAAGGAACCCCCCTCCAATATTCAGGTCTCTAGCTGCTCCCCACCCTTTATCTGACACCCCCGTTAGTCCCTTCCTGTCTCCCCATTCTTCAGCAAACTACTCACGGGAAAAACATATTGAACACTATGTACTAAAGAGCTTGAACTTTGGCTTTTCTTTCAGGCTGTTAAGGAGACAGCAGGCCCAAAATGGAGTTACTTATGCTAAATCCCACATCACAAACCAAGACCTCATACCTAACCTAATTGTAGTTTCAACCAGCCCCTGTCTCACCCCCAGGAGTGTAACCTTTAATCAAACAACATGGAATTACCTGGTCAGCCACTAATGAGATAACTTTCTAGTCCCCTTAGGAAGACAACCTTGTTTGAAACAATGCATTCTTTCCTAGTAATTTCCTTTGTCCAACCCCTTCCACATTTTTTTAAGATTTTATTTATTTATTCATTTGAAAGAGAGAGAGGTAGAGCATGAGCAGGGGGGGAGGGGCAGAGGGAAAAGCAGACTCCCCACTGATCAGGGAGCCTGATGCGGAACTCCATCCCAGGACCGCGGGGCTCCATCGCAGGACCCCAGGATCATGACCCCAGCTGAAGGCAGATGCTTAACTGACTGAGCCACCCAGGTGCCCTCTCCTCCACCTTTAAACACCTTTCCTTCTCTACAGTTTGGTGGAGCTCCTGCCTATTGCCAGATGGGATGCTGCTCAATGAATCGTTTAACGAAGCCAATTTGATCTTCAAATTTACTCAACTGAATTTTTGTTATTTACAGGGCATCACTTGAGGCAGGTTTCATCACCACCCTCTCGGAGAACCTCTGGAGCTCCTGTCTTCTCTCCTCCTCCTCCTCTCTGCCCTCTTCAGGCATGACATACCCTGACAGACCTCCTCCCCAGGCACTATTGTGACTGCCCTAGGAGTCATTGGGAGGACAACTATGTGTGTTTACAGCAGGGAAGAAGTAGGGGAGCCACAAAACAGTGAAGATTTACCTGAAAGGGCATTGCGTAGAGAAGAGAAAATGGAAAGGAGTATCTGTTTTGGTATTTTAGGGTAATGATGATAGCTAACTTTTGTCGCTTCCAGGCCCAGAACTAAGCACTTTATTTGCAGTACTTAAGCCCTCCCAAAGACCAGCCGAGGTAGATACAGTAATGCTAAATGACATGGGTTTAAGAATTCAGGCTCTAAAAAAAAAAAAAAAAAAAAAAGAATTCAGGCTCTGAGGTTAGGTCTGATCCCCTCATTTACCAGCTATGTGACTCTGGGCTGTTATTTAATCCTGGGCCTCAGTTCCTCATTCATGAAATGAGAGTAATACTTTCTGGGGTTGTTGGAAAGATTGGGTTAAATGAGATGAATCTACAGCATTTAGGCTTAGAATACTGGGAGGGAGGTGCTTGTAATATAGTGATGTCCAGGCTCCATCTTGGAGCAACTGAATCAGAATCTTTAAGAGTGTGGTCTGGTGTTAATATTTTTTTCTTAATGTTTGCCAAGTGAATCTGAGGCAGTGAAAATTGAGAACACTGAATTAGAGGTCTCTCTTCTTTACACTCCAGGGTTTGTCCTCAGCTATGACTATTGGCTTCTGCTCAAGAATGATGACACAGTTGTTAAGTATGTACAAGGGGGCACGTCCCATACCCATAATATCTCAGTTTGTCTCTAGAACAATCTAGCCCAGCAGGACTGTCCCTCTCATTTCACAGCATTTTTGCCCTGGGTCATACAATGAGTGGCAGGCCCAGAATTTTAACCAAAAGCTATATGAATCCATGGCCTGTGCTCCTTCCCCAACCCTGCAATGCTTCTCCAGCAGTATTTCTCTATGTGGACCATTTACCTTAGAGAAACAAAGCTGGAACCAGACAAACAAACATAACCCCAAGCACTAACTCCACCAGCCCAAAGCTGGTGTTCAGACAAATCTGCACCCATCAGATTTTTGATCAATTGGCAACATTTGAAAAGGAGGATATTTCACCTGAAAGTCAGATTTCCCTTCTTAAAAAATAAGATCTGGTAACACGTGGCAACAGTTAGCTGATATGTGCTCCCCACTTTGCTCCATCATCATCAGGCTCTCTTCATTTGTCTCCTGATGGACTCTAGAGATTGGACTTAGCCACCCTAACTTGTATATCTTCTACTTCTACAGGAACATGGCAGGGTTGGCTCATTCCAGCTCATGAAAAACAACTGTGCACATCCCTTCCCAACTCTTTGTTCAGTGAATCAAATTGGTCCCTTGAAATGGACTGTTATGGGAGTTGTTACTCCATAGAAATTGGTCAACACTAACAATCAACTCTTTTGTGGGTTTTGTTGTTTTCTTTTTCCTGAGAGTCAGTTTGCTAGCACACCATTGCACCCACTCCACTCGGCCACTGTCTGGTGTTCTGAAGACAAAGATTTGTTCTGAACAGAGAGGGAAGGAAACAAAAGCATTTGAGAAACTACTTCAATCCTGCTAAGCAATTGATGATACATGTCTAACCTCTTCTTTAAAAAAAAAAAAAAGAGAGAGAGATTTGTTTATTTTAGAGAGAGAGAGCACTCGAGCATGGGGATGAATGGAGGGTGAGAGAGAGAATCTCAAGAGACTCCCCACTGAGCCAGGAGCCTAACATAGTGCTTGACCCTGAGATCATGACCAGAGCCTAAAATCAGCAGTCAGATGCCTAACTGACTGAGCCACCCAGGCATCCAGCTGACCTTATTTTTAAAGTACTTCAATTTAATATGTGGAGTAGATGCCCAGAACAAACCTTTTGATGAAAACCAAAGTTGGATGAGTTTTTTACTACTTTTTTTAAATGAGTCATTGAGCTGGCAAGAAAGGGAAGAAAGAACAAAGTCCAAGTAAGACCCCCCCTAGTACGTGAGCAAGCTCCTAGAACTGTCAAACTGCAGTGTTCTTGAGCTTCCACACTGACAGGTGCAGTGATGGAGACACAGAAGATAAACCCAAGATCATGAGCATAGTAAGAACCGATCCCAATTTAAACTGGCATGACCACAATGGAAAACAGTAAAGAGGTTCCTCAGAACATTAAAAAGAGAACAACTGTGTGATCCAGCAATCTTGCTTCTGGAGGTCCAAAAGAAATGAAATCACTATTTCAAAAAGATATCTGTACCTCCCCCATATTCAATGCAGCATAATTCACAATACCCAAGGCATATTTCTCAAGGCATATAAACAATCTAAGTGTCCACTGAAGGATAAAGGGATAAAGGAGACATGGTATATATGCAATGGAATATTACTCAGCCATTAAAAAGAAGGAAGTCCTGCCATTTGTGACAACATGGATGAAACTTGAGGGCACTATGCTAAGCAACAGAAGTCAGACAGAGAAAGGCTGTATTTTATATATATATATATATATGTAGAATCTTAAAAAAAACAAATTAATAGAAACAGAGTCGATTGGTGATGGCCAGGGGCTTTTTGTGAGGGAAATGGAGAGATGTTGGTCAAGGGATACAAACTTTCAGTTACAAGATTAGTAAGTTCTGGGGATCTAATGTACAGCATGGTGACTATAGTTAACCGCACTGTATTTTATACTTGAAAGTTGCTGAAAGAGTAAATCTTAAATGTTCTCACCACACACACACACACACACACACACACACGGATAACTGAGGTGATGGATGGGTTAACTAACACAATGGTGACAATCATTGCACAATACATACACATATCAAATAATCACATTATACCCCCTCTTTAAAAAAAAAATGAAAAAAAATAAATAAAAAAATAAAAAAATAAAAAAATAAATGGAATGCTTCACAAACTTGCATGTCACCTTTGCACGGGAGCCATGCTAATTTTCTCTTGATCATTCCAATGTTAGTATATGTGCTGCCAAAGCGAGTACCATTATAATCTTAAACTTACACAATAGTGCATGTCAATTATACCTCAATAAAGTTGGAAGAAAATAATTTCATATAAAATAAAACACATATTTTTTAAAAATCTCATAAAACTGAAATTCCAAAGAGCCAAAGTAAAGATGAATGTAAAGTTGATTTGCTGTGCAGACCAGAACCCCTGGAAAGTTTGCCTGTATTGATCCTGATGCTGGATGGAGAAAAACAAAAAAGGGATATAAGTTCTTCCTTGAGAGTTCATAACTGTAGTGTGGTCTGCATGGAAGATTATGATCTAAATTCAAGATACTATGGAATTTTTAAAACTAAATAAGTCCAAGTTTGGGGTGCTCCAAACAACTGGCAAAACAAACACAAATCCTCTCAGAAGATTATGTTGAACTTAGGCCCCAAAGAATACCCACAGATAAACTTCAAAAACAGAAGTTTACAATCAGAAAACAAAACAAATAAGGAAGCATGCCTGTATAAGTAAGAGCAAATAGAAACAAACCAACAACAACAACAACGAAAAATAAGATCAGATACACAAAGATTTGGAGTATTAAAATAAGCAGACACAGAAAATAAGTGTGTTTAATATATTTCAAGAAATAAAAGACAACAAGAATCCAAAATAAAAAAAGCTAAATAGATTTGCAATCAAAGTCCTTCTTATTTATTTTTAATTTCTTCTTCCCAAGTAGATTTTAGGTCCCCGAAGACATAGGGGCTGGGCTGAACACTTTACAGGCTGTGTTTGCCAGTTGAAGGAGGGAAGTCCTCCCCTCTTCTTTTGAAAGTCGGCAGTAAGAATTGAGTTTGGGGCCACAGTTTTTAAAATCCTATTATAAGAGCCAACAAATCACTTCTAAAGGAAAATAAGACATGAAGGCAGAGTTAATGCAATGCTCCCAGCTGACCAGACTGGGGAGATGGCATTGGGCTAGTGGTCCATCCACTCCATTTCTCATCTTGGGAAAACTAGTCAAGTAAGCCTGGGCCCATGTCCACTTGTTAGAAAAATCTATTTTAAATGCCTAGTAATTGGGGATGCCTGGGTGGCTCGGTGGTCAAGCATCTACCTGGGGCTCTGATCGTGATCCTGGGGTCCTGGGATCGAGTCCCACATCGGGCTCCCTGCAGGGAGCCTGCTTCTCCCTCTACCTGTGTCTCTGCCTCTCTCTCTCCATGTCTCTCATAAGTAGATAAATAAAACATTTTTTTTAAAAAATAAATGCCAGTAATTGGAATCTTAAATACAAATTACTTTAAAATACTGATGTGGTACTTTAAAGAAACCAAGGCCTTATGGAACCAGCATATAATAACCAGAATGTAATACATTCATCACTGTATTACATCTACCTGCTGCAATTCGGCATGTCCACAGAAAGTCAAGTTTTCTAGACGAGTCTAATACTAAAACCCCCACAGAATGTGTTTTAGGGTTCACAAGACATTAAATCTGATTATTGCCTCTCCTACATCTACAGCTGGAAGTGGAGCAAACATGGGGTACAGGAAGATGACAGGAAACCTATGAAAGTTTGACAGATTTGGCAAGTCTGAGGTAGACAGCTTAAGGTTCTCAGACTAGCAAGGTGTGAGGCCTGCACGTACGTTGCAGCGAACCCTGGCAGAGAAAAGTACCAAGTAAGCTGCCGTCGCGGCCACATAAGGATGGTGTATTTGAGTTTGAATGTCATTCATCTGTCAAGTTCAGATGTCTTAGAAGAAAGTTTATCCTTTGTTGAAGGAACTTTCTCTCAAGTTCAGGTCCTGGTAGACCTTTCATGGCGGCCTGAGTAGGTGTCCCAGCGGCGTTAGTGGGACCTGCTCTCTGAGTCTGCTCCCAGGCTCTCTGCCCACTCCAGGAAGCATTTGAGGGGGGTCTGGCCCAACCACCTGGCTTCTCACCAGACAGGAAGTTCTGGTTGGGGTTCTATCCACTCTCCTCCTTGTGGTGGAAAGCTCTCACCTTCACTCCTCTGCCCCTCTGGAGAGTTCTCCTCTAAGATCACGTTTCTGTGCCCTCTGAGGGACTATTTGGGCTCATTTCTGGAGAGACTCCTGATGGGCCAACAAAATGGGTGACGGAATCAGTAACTGAGACGCATGTGAAGAAGAAGCGCCCAGGCCTCCAAACACGAGTCGCTTTATGAAAGCACAACACCTGAACCACCTCACACATTTGCACAGCAGCGAGGGCCCTTTTGCAACTTCAATCCTCAAATGTATAATGGGAGGGCTTTTGTTTTTTCTTTTTTTTTTTTTCACTCTTATAATGACTTTTATAAAATCTGTATTTTGGAAACAAATAAGGAAGCCAAGTGAATAATTCCATAAAAACCCCACAATCCCTAGGGTACCTGTCCTGGTTGGAGAACTAACCAATCCCTGTCACTTTGGGTCAGGCTTTCCTATTCACTATGGAAAGCGATGGAAAGCGAAACCCCCTATGGAGTTTGTAGTTTTGCCCACCAATAAGTTGAGGACTGAGCCAACCCCCCTCCCCGTTTTTTTCACTTGTTGTGCTATGAAACTATGTTGTCGAAAAGTGGACCGGTTGTCACGACAACCAGCCTGAAGGGGGAGACCCACACGGAGCCTAGAAATGGGAGAGACTGTGGCCTGTCCGGCCTTTCTCCAGCGCGCAGGCCACGGAGAGGGGAGTCCGACGGCCAAGGAAAGGACAGGGGTCTCGGGAACCAGTCTCAGCTGTCCCCCAGATCCGATGACTCTGCGGGAAGTGCTGAAATCAAGTTTCTTCGCTGATGAGAGAGTCACGGCTGGTCTGGGGAAAGCACAGATGGAAGAGCGCCATGAGGCTCAGTCTGAAAGAGGTCATGACCCTTCTTCCCTCCCCCTAAAAACTCAATATTATCAAGAAGTCGTTCTTTTTAGACTAATTGATCCCCAGGTGAACAATTAGACCTGCATTCCTTTCTCAAAAGTGTAAGAACTAGTGTATCTGTGTGTGTTGTGAGTGACTACTCCCCTGCTTTCTCATAGTTGTAGTATATTAATCCCAAAATCAGGCCAGTCAGAATTCTGACGTCGGTATTGCTTAACTTCTGGATTCAAGAAATACTCAGAAGATGAGAATGCATGGAAAATCCCTTCTAGAAGTCCTTAATGTGGCCACGCCTAATGCTTTCATTCTCTCAGATTAAAAAAAAAAAAAAGTTTATTAACCTTGAATTTTCGATTTATCCAGTATGAAATCAAGGCACTTAAAATATTTTATTTTATTTATTTATTTATTTTTTAAACACCAATTCTTTTTTAGATTTTTTCATGAGAGAGAGGCAGAGACACAGGCAGAGGGAGAAGCAGGCTCCATGCAGGGAGCCTGACGTGGGACTCGATCCTGGGTCTCCAGGATCAGGCCCTGGGCTGAAGGCAGTGCTAAACCGCTGAGCCACTTAAAATATTTTAAAAGACACCTATATTTTGTACTCGTCCTGTATCTAGGAGGACGATACGCCTATCTTGTTTTTCAACATATACTTTTTCTTTTCCACTTTTTTGTTGAGAAGTAGAACATGCTTACAGAAACTCCCAGGAGAGTTTAGTTTATGTGTCAGTACAGTTTGATGAATGCTTGTTGAGAGAACATCATATAACACTCAGGTCAAGAAATAGAACATTACTAGTACCCTACAAATCCCTGGGGTGCCCTTCCCCATCAAAGCTTTCCTCTCTTTCCCTAAAAGTAATCATTTCTACTTTTTGGTAGTAATTTCTTTGCTTCTCTTTATAGCTTTCCACCTATGTTTCCATCCCTAAACATAATCCTTTAGTTTTGCCTGTTTTTAATCTTCGTATGAATAGGATCGCACCTCTTATGTGATCTTTTCTTTCTTTCTTTTTGTTTTGTTTCGTTTTTTTAAAGTAGGCTCCATGCCCAATATGGGGCTCAGACTCACTACCCTGAGATTAGGTGTCACTCGCTCTAGCGACTGAGCCAGCCAGGTGCCCCCCCATATGTGGTCTTTCCTATGTGTTCTTTTGGATCTTTCTTCTCTCTCTCTCTTGATAGTATGTTTGTAAGGTTCACCTATGTTGCTGTGTGCTGCCGAACTTTGTTCATCTTCATTGCCATATCGTCCGTTGTATGAATAGCTCTCTGTCTAGCTCTAATCTATATATAGTCCGTTTACCTGTTCTAATGGTGATGACTCCCTGGGTTGTTTCCAGTCTAGTGTAATAGCAAAGGTCGTTGTTCTGACGTCCCTAGGCCTGTGAGCATGAGTTCAGTGTATACCTCAGAGAGGAATTTCTGGGGCATAGGCATGTACATCTTCCACTTTGCGAATGCCAGGCTGTTCTCTGAAGGGGTTGTACCGTTTACACTCTTCCCAGCACTGATAAGTATGCTCCTTGTCCACACTCTCACTAGCGCTTGAAATTCTTGAACTGTTTAATTTTTTAATTTTCTTTTAGTGATGATGGATTTAAACAATTTAGATTTAATTGAGATTTACTGAGCATCTGCTAAGAAGCAGTGCCTGTACTAGGAGCTTCTCTGTGTATTTAATCATCATTAAGTCACAACAGCCCTAGAAAGGAGATGATGTTCTCTCCATTTCATAAATGAGGAAAATGAAAGCCACAAGCTGGAAGTTTCCCAGCAGAGGCCATGACAGAGCTGGGACTAGAACCCAGGTCTGGCTGGCTTACAAAGACCATATTCTCTCTTCACGTTCCTATGCAGTCTCCATCCCTACCCTCTGCTTTCACTCATTGGAATCTGGAAGACAGATGCTTGGGTTGGAATTATGTTGCCTAGAGCCCACCTATGGCCCTCCCTGGGCGCCAGACCCTGGCTCTGACCTCATACATACCTGCTTCAGCTCACAGAGTCCACCACCTGAAGGGAACATTACAGGATCTCATGTTGCACTGACCCAGCTGAACCACATTCCTCTTGTTATAAAGAATTCCTCTTAAACACTCTTTGAACTAGTTTATTCTGTTTTGTTTAATGCCCAGAAACCCACTTCCTTCTCCTTCAGCTCAGCCTTCGTCCTTTTGCAGTGGCATCTTCCATCCCAGACTCTGGAGATACTTGGAGACACAGACTAAGTTTCAATCCCTTTACAAAAGAGCATATGTTGTGGGAGGTGTCAGTCAAAGGGTATACAATGTTAGTTATGCAAAATGACTAAATTCTGTACAACCATAGGACCTAGAGTTAACAATTCTGTATCATATACGTAAAATTTTGCTAAGAGGGTAGATCTTAGGTTAAGTACTCTTACCACAAAAGAGAAAAAAATTAATAGAAAGAAAGAAAGAAAGAAAGAAAGAAAGAAAGAAAGAAAGAAAGAAAGAGGGCAGGAATAAACTTTTAGAAGTGATGATGAATAAGTTTATGGCCTTGATGATCTCATGGGCATATACTTACCTCTAAACTCATCAAGTTGTATACCTTAAATATGTATAGCTTTTTGTACATCAATCATCATTCCTCAGTAAAACAGTTAAAGTAAAATAAAGTACGATAAAATTATCAAACAAAAGAAAAAATTATATGTCAAATGCCCAGACCAGGAGCAACACGGGAGAAAAAGCACAAGGACCTTGAGACGTGGCTGCCGTTCCCTGCTCCATCCTCAGCTCACCCAGGCCTCCTGACCTTCCTATGTCTCAATGTCCTCTTCCATAAAATGAAAAGGCTAGCCTAGAGAATCTCGGAGGCACCGGTGGTGCTAGCATCTGTGACTGTGTTAATTAATGTCTTCAAAAAGCACTTGTCTAACACCTTCTGTCTGCACCCTTTAACAAACAAAGCCTCTGGTCCCTATCACTGATACTCAGATAAAATGCTCCAGAGCTGTTGTGTTTTCCCTTCTTTACGTGTTTAGGGAGATTTGTTATTTCCTCATGGTTTTGGAGCAGAGCCATCTTTGCTAGTTCCCAGCGAGACTGAAAGCTCAGTGAGGCCAGGGATTGTGTCGAATTTGTCTTTGTATCTCCAGCACAGAGCAGACATTCAATAAATGTAGAAGGAAGAAAGGAAGGGTGGGCCAGAGGAGGGAAAAAAAGGACTGGTATTTGGAATCTTCCCCTCCTTGTGATGATCACTGAGCACAGAGAGAGTCGGTATTTAAACCACAGCCCCTGTCCACAGAGGGTGCCACTGGTAGCAAGCTCCGACCTTCTACTGAACCAGCAGGTCATCAGAGCTGTACAAAATTACATATATTTTTTTTTTTTTACTGAAGCCTTTTGCAGGTACCTAATGTTATCATGGTCTTGATAAAGGATGCCAAGTGTTCCTGAGTGCAAAGAAAAGTATTATAATAAAATTACCAGACTCATTTGGCTTTTAGCCACAGAAAGTTGACTGCTCTGAGAGATCCTTTATTTCTACTGAATTGGCATTAATGTAAGGCAACCTGCTTTCTGTTTTTGATAGTGTGGTGCAGAGTTACTCCTTAGGGAGGTCTGATTTTCTTTCCCTGGGTCCAGCTCTGGGCTCGGCCAAGCTTCCTGGTGACCTGTGACTTCTTATGAATACGCCCCAGTTACATTTCCTGCCCATAGTTGCCACCGTGTCCCTAACTCAAGTGTGAAATACAAAATTTTAGTTTGCTCAACCAAGTTCTCCTGTTCTCTGCCCTTGCTAGGGTGCTCTCCTGCACTCACATGGCAACCCCCTGCCCTCTGAGAAAGAGGTCTTTGGACTTCTACTTCTGGACCTCTCCCTGGGAGGCCGGCAGGAAGGTACAAAACAGACTTGCCACCTCCCACCCTTCCCTACTCCCCTCCCCCCCCCAAAAAAAAGTCCAACCCCTGGCTGGTCTTGCAGGATCAGACTGCTGATTTATTTTTTCTTGACCACTTGCCTCTAAGGTACCCAGGGAAAGAGGACTAATCTCTAGGTAGAAAGGTGAACTCTATTTCTCAAAGCACCAAAGCGAGCCAGGAGACAGGCTGACTTCAGGCTGTTCCTGTCGACCAGGCTTCACATTTCTCAAGCCAGCTGAGACAAGGTTGTTCAGAAGGAAGGCCCCAGGTGTCAAGCTGCCAACAGCCACTTGCTTCTCTCCCGTGTGGAGCTCGGTCGGGGCAGCTTCTGACCACAGGTGATCCCTCTCTTCTGTGTCCCCAGGTATTCAGCAGCACGTCCAGAGGAACTCTGTGGCTGAAAGGTACTGTGTCAAGTGCCAGGAAAATCCCTGACCTGTCCCATAGCTCTGTCTCCCAGGTCTATGCTACTCTCGTCGCTGCGAGGCCACTCATAAAACTAGATGACAGAGGTCTTAAGGGTAAGGATACGTCTTAGCTTTTTCCCCTCCTCGGTTTCCGGGAGCTGTCACCACGGCTCTGCCAATATCTTCCAGCCATTGCCCGAGACTGAAAAGCACTATCTTATGCATCCCTGTGTTACTGTTTTTGAACAGTATTTGGGCACTGTCATAAACACTTGTCATTCTTAATTCTCAATTAATGGGCAATAAAGTAGAGCCATAATCATGGGCGAGGCCTTAGTTCCTTTTGACACTGAAAGGAAGGCCTCATATACAGAAAGATTGGACAAAAGACGTCAATAGATATTGTTTTATCTGACTGACAGGCCTTTAGCCCCATTCCGAGATCCCCGGCTTCCCATGCTTTGGGGATTAGGCTAAGGAAAGATGCCAACACTTTCTCATCAGCAAGGGGTTCTGCATTAGCGGGTGAGGGATGGGCTTGGTGTCTATACACTTCCGCCTTAGAGCGCCTGTAACTGTTGTCAGAGGAAAGATTCAGCTCGGGCGGGGGGCGGGGGGATATAAATCCCTTTTAAAAAAAAGAGATGAGTTGGGTCACCTGGGTGGCTCAGTGTTTGAGCGGCAGCCTTCAGCCCAGGTCGTGGTCCCGGGGTTCCAGGATCGAGTCCCGCATCGGGCTCCCCGCATGGAGCCTGCCTCTCCCTCTGCCTGTGTCTCTGCCTCTCTCTCTGGGTGTCTCTCATGAATGGATAAATAAAATATTTTTAAAAATAAATAAATAAAAAAAGACAGCCCGGGTGGCTCGGCGGTTTGGTGCTGCCTTTGGCCCAGGGTGTGATCCTGGAGACCCGGGATCGAGTCCCATGTTGGGCTTCCTGCGTGGAGCCTGCTTCTCCCTCTGCCTGTGTCTCAGCCTGTGTGTGTGTGTGTGTGTGTGTGTGTGTGTCTCATGAATAAATAAACAAATAAACAAGCAAATAAAATAAACCAAAAATAAATAAATAAAAAGAGATGAGCTACCTAAGAAAGCCCCTGATGTTTATTCTGGGTTTTGCAACCACCAGCACCACCACCCTCATTCTAATCTTGCCTATCTTTAAAAAATGCAGTAGTTGCTAAAAAGTGATTCAATCCCTTGAGGGATGAGACCCAAGCCTGGAGCATTTTTCTCCTGAAAGGGTAATTCCACAGAATAACCTTGAAAGCTGAAACTGAGGCCTCCCCGGGTGCCTGCACCAACGCCGCGTGAACCTGGGGCCCACTGCACCCCGAGCGAAGTGCCCTCCCAGCACCCAGGTACCTAGCCCTTGGCGCAGCCTCCCTGGCCGCCAGTACCCGGGCAGAGCCGTGGGGCATAGTCTCTCCGCGGGTGGCTGTGGCCCCCCAGTCTGGGCCGCCCGCTGCCGTGGTCCCCCAGATCCAGCTCCAGGCCGCCCTGCGAACCCCCGAGGCCCCGCGGGGAACCAGCGCCGAGCCACTTTAATTCTCGGTCTCAGGTGCCTCTCCTTGCAGCCACCAGTCTCCTGGTTCCCATTCCAGAAACGCTCTGATGGAAGAAGAGGGGCCTGTGCTTAGGCCTGGCTATTCAGACTCCCCAAGAGCCAGTAGGGTGGCTCCAGCTGCACTTGGCCAGAGCCTTCCACCAAGGCCTGTGCAGACTCCCTCCTCCTCCAGGGCTTCCATCCCTCACTGGCCACCTCCGGCCACCAGGCCTTCCATCCCTTACTGTCCACCTCCAGCCACCAGTCCTTCCATCCCTCACCGGCCACCTCTGGCCACCAGGCCTTCCATCCCTCACCGGCCACCTCCGGCCACCAAGCCTTCCATCCCTTACCGTCCACCTCCAGCCACCAGGCCTTCCATCCCTTACTGTCCACCTCCGGCCACCAAGCCTTCCATCCCTTACTGTCCACCTCCGGCCACCAAACCTTCCATCCCTTACTGTCCACCTCCGGCCACCAAGCCTTCCATCCCTTACTGTCCACCTCCGGCCACCAAGCCTTCCATCCCTTACTGTCCACCTCCGGCCACCAGGCCTTCCATCCCTCACCGGCCACCTCTGGCCACCAGGCCTAACGCGCCGAGAGGGCAGGAGGGGCACAGAAGGGCCTTTAGTGGAGCAGCAAGAAGAATGTCCTGACCAAAGTGAAAACACACAGCCATCGGGTATGCTGCTCAGCTCTCAGCTTCAGACGCCGAGAAATAACGATATTTCCGAAATGGGAGGCGGTTAGTCAGGAGGAGAAGAAAGAGGAGACCGCTGGCGCTGGCGCAGAGGGTGCAGGGAGGCTCCCTGCTGAGGACAATCGGAGGCCTCCGGAGTCGGTGAAGCTCGGCACGAGGACCAGGAAGCCGGCCTCTGCCTATGTACACGTCACTACGTACAGAGTTTGTTCAGCCCAGAATCAATGCCTCCTGTCATCTCGGGCAGCCCTGCGAGGGGCTTCGGGGTCGGCCTCCCTTCATTCCCGGTGGCAGAACCAGGCTCAGGGGCAACCAGGCTGGGACTCACCACAGCGCCCAACTCCAAACCCGTCCTTCCCAGAACCCTCCCCTCTGAAGGAAACCTCTTTCCCTCTGCCCCTGGCCTCTTTTTCAAGAGGCAGCGCCTTCTGGCGAGTGACTGTAACTCAGCTGGTGTCACTTAAGCAGACAGTGATGTCAAAGTGGGAGGCCCATCGAGAGGCCATCCATGGTCCACGGGCCCGGAATACCAGGGCACGCTACATGTGCCCAGAAGGTTCCAGGAGCAACAGACACACATGGGCCACTGATGCCAGTCTTTCTAGAAAAACATCTCTCCTCCGTGGCTTTCAGGGCATTTTGTGCATCTTACACCAGCTTTTCCCACGAGGGGCGCAGAGCCCCTGTGTCGCACGTGGAGAAGGGGGAGAGGCAGAAACACGCGTCCCTCCCCGCTGGTTGCCGTCACCCCCAAACTTCACAGCCTCTACCTGTTTGCCTCAGCACCCCTCACTGTTCCACAGGGAACTCCAGGTCAAACCAGTCTCTCCGCACCACCTCACCTGGTGGGCGGGCGGGCAGGCTGCGCTCTCCTCAAGGTGGAGCGAGAGGCCCAGGCCCGGCCTGCAGAGCCTGCAGACACGGTGTTCCCCGGTCTCCTCCTGCCATCTTGTGGCTGCGCCAAGCGTACACGCGAATCCCAGCTCCGTCTCCCGAGCGCTCTGAACGATGGGAGTTTCTATCCCTTGCAGTCCACACCGTGGGAGGAAGAACCCGCCAGACCCATAATCCATTTACCCCTTAGTCTGAAACAGGGGGAAAGAAACTGATCGTTTGGGAGCATGGTACAGTTATCAAAAAGGCAGGCGGAAAACGGCAGATGCCGACTCCTACCAACTTGAAGTTTTGCTGAAAGTGGGTAGATGAAGTGCCCTGAGAACTGGGGCCTTCCCAGCAATCCAACTTTGTTCTAAAGTGCAGAGCTAACTATGCTTGAGCACGGGCTTTATGAATGAGTCTTCATTTAGCCAGCATTGCACGCTTCCATTAGTGATATTCCAGAACATTTGATGTTGTCTCTGTTCCATAGTTCAGCTAAATTCACTGCTCTCTAAATGTTTTGATGGGGACTTTCCATGTTTCGAGTAATATAGAATACCAACGAAATAAAAGGAATTTCTTGGCTTATATAACTGAAAAAAAAAAAACAAAGGGAGGGAAAACTTCAGGCATGGATTGATCCAGAGGTTCGTGTTGCCTTCAGAGTTCTGGGTCCCTATCTGTGTGATTCTTTCTACCCTGACCCTTCTGTATGTGGGCATCATCCACAGGCTACAGAACTCACTGTAGCAGTGCCAGGCTAGGCTTCATATCTGCTGCTACACTGTCCAGAGGAAGATAAGCTATCTCTACTGATAGTGCCTGGAAGATCGAGGAAGCTTCCTGGTCAGAAGCCCTTGATTAGTATTTCCCTCTGTCTCTATGAGGACCAGACTGGGTCCTGCTCTTATGTCTAGGCCAATCACAATGCCCAAAGGCGGGCGGGATCCTCTAACTAACTTAAGCCAAACGGAGTCCACTCTGGAGTCAGGGTGGAATCATTCTCACACAGTACATATGGCTGCCTCAAAGTAAGTGGGAGCATTCTCCAAAGAAAACTGGACTCTGAATTTGGAAAAAGAAAAGGAATAGATGCTAGGGAGGTGGCCAGTAAAAGTGTACTACACTCTTACACTGCTGGTGGGGATGCAAACTGGGTGCAGCCACCGTGGAAAACAGTATGGAAGTTCCCCAAAAAGCTGAAAAATAGAACTACCTTACAATCCAGCAATTGCACTACTGGGTATTTACCCAAAGAATACAGAAATCCTAATTCAAAGGGATACATGCACCCCAAAGTTTAGAGCAGCATTATTTACAATAGCCAAGATATGGAAGCAGCCTAAGGGTCCATTATTGATGAATGGATGAGGAAGATGTGGTTATATATACAATGGAATATTACTCAGCCATAATAAACAATGAAGTCTTGCCATTTGCAACCACATGGATGGAGCTAGAGAGTATTATGCCAAGTGAAATAAGTCAGAGAAAGATGAAGACCATATGGTTTCACTCATGTGGAATTTAAGAAACAAATGAGCAAAGGGGGAAAAAAGAGAGAAGCAAAACAAGAAACAGACTCTTAACTGTAGAGAACAAACTAATGGTTACCAGAGGGGAGGGGAGTGAGGAACGCGGGTTAAATAGGTGATGGGGATTAAGGAGGGTACTTGTGATGAGCCCCAGGTGATGCATGGAAGTGCTGAGTCACTATATTGTACACCTGAAACTAATATTCCACTGTATGTTAACTAACTGAAATTAAAATAAAAACTTACAAAAAATGTACCACACTAGTAATCTCCAAATTTTTTCATCCTATATCCCAATTAATAAACGTGATGTATATTTAATACATAAATTATAGACTTGTACTAATGTTGCAATGTATTTGTAGGCTATAATACAGAAATACATTTTATTTTTTATTTTTTAATTTATTTTTTAAAAGATTTTATTTATTCATGAAAGACACACAGAGAGAGGCAGAGACACAGGCAGAGGGAGAAGCAGGCTCCATGCAGGGAGCCTGATGCGGGACTCGATCCCAGGTCTCCAGGATCATGCCCTGGGCCGAAGGCAGACGCCAAACTGCTGAGCCACCCAGGGATTCCCTTTAAAAAAAAAAAAGAAACATTTTATTTATTTATTCATGAGAAACACAGAGAGAGAGAGAGGCAGAGACACAGGCGGACGGAGAAGCAGGCTTCATGCAGGGAGCCTGATGTGGGATTTGATCCCGGGACTCCAGGATCATAGCCTGGGCCAAAGGCAGGCGCCGACCGCTAAGCCACCCAGGGATCCCCACAGAAATACATTTTAGAGGCCAAAATTAATTTTTTTCTCTCAAAACTGTGATCGAAATAGCAAAAAAATCCAGTTAAAACCTGGGCAGATCTGAATAGACATTTTTCCAAAGAACACATACAGTTACATGAAAAAGTACATGAAAAGATACTCACTGTCTTTAATCATGAGGGAAATGCAAATCAAAACCACAGTGAGACATCACCTCACACCTGTCAGAATGGCGAGTATCAAAAACATAGGCAATAACAAATGCAGACGAAGACGTGGAGAAAAGGAAACCCTCATGCACTGTTGGCAGGAACACAAACTGGCCACCACAGAAAACAGTGTGGAAGTTTCCCCCAAAATTAAAAATGTAACTATCACATGATCTAGCGATCCCATTTCTAGATATATAGCCAAAGGAAAAAAAAAATGATCGTGTCAAAGAGACGCCTGCAGCCCCATGTTCACTGCCACCTCATTCACAACAGCCAAGACATGAAAACAACAGAAGTGTCCACTGGCAGATAAATGAATAAAGAAAATGCAGTATACGTGTACAATGCAATATCATTCAGTCATAAAAAGAATGAAATTTTGCCATTTGCAACAACATGGATGCATCTCAGGGCATTATGCTGTGTGAAGTAAGTCAGACGGAGGAAGACAAATACCGTGTGATGTGATTTATATGTGGAATTTAAAAAAATGAACAAAGAAAAAACCGAGTTCATACATACAGAAAGCAGACTGGTGGTTGCCACAGGCAAGAGTTTGGAGGATGGAAGAAATGGGTGCAGGTGGTCAAAAGCTACAACCTTCTAGTTCTGAGGTAAATAAGCCCTGGGGAGGTAGCACAGCACAGTGACTGTGGTCGGTGACCCTGTGCTGTGTATTTGAAAGTTGCTAAGAAAGTAGTAGATCTTAATGTTCTCATCACAAGAAAAAAGTTTTTGTGACTGTATACGGTGATGGATATGAACTAGGTTCATTAGGGTGATCATTTCACAATACAGTGCATACAAATCCCATGGTGTCGTACGCCTAAAACTAACATAATGTTGGATGTCAGTCATACCTCAATTAAAAAAAAAAAAAAAAGCCTGTACTTGGAAATGCTTTATTCTCTTTTAAAAATCATCGTTTAGGGCAGCCCCGGTGGTGCAGCGGTTTAGCGCTGCCTTCGGCCCAGGGCGTGATCCTGGAGACCCGGGATCGAGTCCCACGTCGGGCTCCCTGCATGGAGCCTGCTTCTCCCTCTGCCTGTGTCTCTGCCTCGCTCTCTCTCTGTCTCTATGAATAAGTAAATAAAAAATCTTTAAAAAAAAATCATCGTTTAATACGTTATGGATTCAAAAGCCCAGTCTCAGGTTTATTTCCATACTTGGTTTTAAAAGCTGTTGTCGCAGAAAAACATATTATTTATAGATTCAAATTAGGAAAATTGTATTAATACCTGCACTTACTAACTCATGATACCTGTATTTCAGTTCTATCCACCACTGAGGACAGTTTCTTCCCCCACCTCCTTGACACCAAGGAGTCTTTTATTTTGTGCATTGTTTGTGTGTGTGTGTGTGTGTGTGTGTTTTAACAAATGAAACCTTAATTTGGAAGACTTTGTGTTTTTAAGTGTGCAGATGTGAGAGTTCTTACTAATGAAACTTAACATCATTTTTGGCCGCAAATCCCATCATGATGCAATATTCCCAGTCACGTTCAGAACGCTCTCTTTGTGCGGCAGCGGCGGCTGTGGGAAGGCTGCTTCTTTCTCACATTTGTTTATTTATCTATTTATTTATTTACCTATTAAGATTTTATTTATTCGTGAGACACCACCAGGGAGAGGGGCAAAGACACAGGCAGAGGGAGAAGCAGGCTCCCCACGGGGAGCCCGATGCGGGACTCGATCCCGGGACCCCGGGGTCACACCCTGGGCCGAAGGCTGACGCTCAACCACTGAGCCCCCCCAGGTGCACCCAAAAAAGTCTTTAGATGCAGACGCACAGAGGCTCCAATACAGTCCTGCCTGGGGTCCTTGCAGTGGCTTCCCTCTGCCGGGGACACCCTTCCCAGAGGGTCACACTGTGGTCCCCTGTGTCCTTGGGGCTGTGCTCAGATGGTACCTCCTCAGGGGCCTCTCTGACCCGACGGAGGGAAGGGCTCGTCCCCACCAGCCTCTCCGTCCCGCTCCAAGCACGGCTGCTGCTCGGTTCACGGTGGTTAGTCAGCTGTCCACCCCCCTCACCCCAACACACGCGTGTGCACACACACACACACACACACACACACACTAATATGAGGGCCAGGGCTGCCGACCATGAATATCGAGCAAGAGACTGCCCCAGGTCCTCTTAAAGTACTGGCTGTCGGGCGGGTCTGAAGAACCAGCGTCACCGAGGTCACCCCACCTCCACCCCCGGGGGCACAGAGAGAGGTGGGGAGAGGGAGGGACACAAGAAGTAGAAACTGCTCCGGCGCAAACTGACGCATGAGGTCACCAGGCAGCTTTACTTTAACTCCTTTTTAAATCTAATTTGTTTCATTTACTTCAGTTAAAAACAAAAAGTCTCGCCGTGTCTCTCTGTGGCCCACAAACGACCCTGACTTTGGTCGGAGGCAGAAGTTGGCAGAACGAATAAATACAGTAAAGTACCTCGGGGCTGTAAGTTCGAGCGTTTGATCTGCCCCCAGATTTCTCCAGAAACGTGAAGGGCCCTACGCCCCGTTCCGGGCGCCTGGGGGCCCAGGGCCAGGCCGCAGGGAAGGCTGACACCCGGGCCCTGCCTCCCGCGCCCTGGGGGTGCGGGCTCCCTGGGGTTGGGGACACTAGGGTGACTTACCCGCCCCCGGGAACAGTATCGCCTCCTCGTACCGCTGGAGAGCTCGCCCCTGTGAGGAAGGGAATGTTTCACAGAGTGAAAGATTGTGGCCGGGGCGGCCCAGCCTCCTCCGTGCCAGGCTCCTCCAGAGCAGCACCTGGGCCGGGCCGCGCTGGGTTTGGAAGCTTCCAGAAGGCAGGCGGGCACTTGAGGCCCTTCCCTTCCTGGAGAGGCCACTGCACACACCCATGGAGGGACTCCCACCCAGGCCTCTCATCCTGGGGTCCCCGGGGCCCCCGAGAAGCCACGCAGAGGCCTCAGAGGACGCGTGTGCAGAACGGGCCTTGCTCCCCTTACTCTGGGAAGAGGTTTCTGGGCGCTCACGCCCCGCTCTCGAGGTGGCTAACAGGGAAGAGGTGAAGCCCCCCTCAGAGCCCGGGGCTGGGCCTCTCTGGGCGCTGGTCACCCCGGCTCGGGCAGGAGGAAGGAGCTGCCCTCGGCTGGCTCCACAGGGCCGCCCCGGGAGCCTCTGCCTTGTGCTACGGCGGCTCCGGGCGTCAGAGCCTGTCCCCCAACCCCCAGGCCCCCCAGACCCCCCGAAGGCGGCCTCACGTGGCGGTGTCCTCGCCCATGTGTCTGCTTGCCCCTCGTCACCCTCTGGCGGTTACAGGAGTGTTTTCGTGCCATCAAACCTGATCATGTCAGTAGCACAGAGGAATAAACGATTATTTTTAATTCGACTGACTATGTTACTCTAATCAACAGAAATCAACAGATGCCCTTTTAGCCATTGAGTTAATTAATAGATTTTATTTATTTATCCATGAGAGACACACAGAGAGAGAGGCAGAGACACAGGCAGAGGGAGAAGCAGGCTCCATGCTCCGGGAGCCCGACGCGGGATTCGATCCCGGGTCTCTAGGATCGCGCCCTGGGCCAAAGGCAGGCGCCAAACCGCTGCGCCACCCAGGGATCCCCAAAATTGCACCATTTTATATTCTCACCAGTGATGTAGGAGGTTCCACTTTCTCCGCATCCTGGTCCACGCTTGCTATTGTCATGGGATCCCTGGGTGGCTCAGCGGTTGAGCGCCTGCCTTCGGCCCAGGGTGTGATCCTGGAGTCCCGGGATCGAGTCCCTCGTTGGGCTCCCTGCATGGAGCCTGCTTCTCCCTCTGCCTGGGTCTCTTCCTCTCTCTGTGGGTCTCTCATAAGTAAATAAACAAAATCTTATAAAAAAAAAAAAAACCACTTGCTATTGTCTCTCTCTTTGATCCTGGCCATCCCACTGGTGTGGCGTGGCATGGCGTGTCACTGTGATTTTGATTGGCCTTCCCTTAACGAGTGAGGGAGCATTTTCCCATGTGCTTACGGGCCACTTCTATCTGTAGACTATGGAACCGAATGATAACATGTCAGAGGTTCACAGGAAAACCCCACAGATGAGTCCCAAGGAGTAATGCTAAGTGACTTGCCCACGGTTATGCACAACCGGTAGCAGCACAGGGTCTCTGACGTCCCCCTGACTCCTGTTCTTGCCCACCTGACCCTTCTCTCAGGTTGCCTCTGGATTCCTACCCTGTTGGATGAATGAAGTGACTGTGTTCCTTTATGAGTTCCCATAAGCATGCTCTCTGGTGCTTTTGGATTTTATACCCTGTCTTTCCTTCTTTGGTTGGGTTGGTTTCATCCCTGAAAACGGTTTTCCCTGGGTACAGACTTTGTACATGAGCAGATGGGTTGTTGTTGTTGTTGTGTTGTTGGTTTTTTTAATAACTTGCAGCTACTTAAAGTTTTAAGCAACTGCTGACTGAACTCCAAGCGTTAAATAACTTGAAGAGGCTTTCTTAGCCATGGGAGTGCAAGCGAGGATGGGTTTTAAGTCATAGGATAAGTTTAAACCTGTCCACCTGATATTTTCACCGTGACCATGGACACACACACACAAAGTATTAAAAAGATAGCAAGTATTTTTGAAAGTATTTAAAGGTAAGGAATGAGGCGGCAGGGCTGGTGAGGACAGATGGAGCACACGGACGAATGTCGGGGTTTGGGAGATTATAGCTGACAGTGCCCTGGCCTCCCAGGGACACAGCACATGGATCTGGAGATTGAGCTGAAGAGAGAAGCCATTCTTAGCATGAATTCTCAGGGAAGGATGAGGTCCTCAGACAATTAATAAAAATGAAAAGAGCTGACTTGGGGGATGGCTGGTACCGGTCAAAGTAGGCTAGTTTACGCTGCAGTAGACCAGCAGCCCCCAAAATCTCCATGGCTTACTAGAAGGTAGTTTTATTCTTTGCTCACCCAGCATTCACCATGGGTTTCCAGGTCGTGGCTCGGCATTCCAGGCCTGTTCCTACCTTCCTTCTTTCTTGCTTGCTTTCTTCTTTCTTTCAGATTTATTTATTTGAGAGAGAGCAGGGGAAGGGGCAGAGGAAGAAGGAGAAGGAGAGAATCCCAAGCAAACTCCATGCTGAGTGCAGAGCCCAACACGGGGCTCGATCTCACCACCCTGAGATCATGAACTGAGCGGATATTAAGAGTCCGATGCTTAACCTACTGAGCCACCCAGATGCCCCCAGGCTACTTTCATCTTGGCTGTATCTGTCTTAATATATTTCCATGTTTTCTGCAGCAAGAGAAGAGAAATCTAGAAGATGTCAAACTGACTAATTAGTGGTTCACCTTGAATGTGCCATGGCACATCATTTCTGCTCACAACCAGTGGCTTAGAACTTAGCCACATGGCCTTACCTAACTGCTGAGGGGCTGGGGGGTGTGATCCTCCCATAAGCTTGGAAGGAAAGGTGAACTGGACAATGGGTAAGTTCTAGTAACATCTGCGACAGCTGGAGAAAGGGTCCTTTCTGGTCTTCCCCAGGGGAGTTCCTGGAGAGATCTTTGGGATTAGAGTGGCCCTTTCTGGTAGGGGTTGGGGAAGGGGGTGTGGACTGCGGGGGTGGAGCTGAAGCAAAGGGGAGATGCATGCGGAAGATAATCACAGCAGGTGTGATAAGCCAGGCAATCTGGATTCCTTGCATTTTCTGAGTTTATTATCTGAATCCCCAAACATGAATGGAGTCTTCCTCCTAGCTAAGATTTGGGGCAACTCAACAAGTATGGCTCATCCTTGCCTGGTTCTATTTTTTATTTTGATTTAAATTGGAGATACCTCCTTAAGGAACAGCTGAGACAATGCACAGAGTCCCTTATCAAAGTAGCCATGATTCTGTAAGCATTTACATCGTCGTGTTCCCATAATGCACTCTTCCCCTGCTCTCTCTCAAATAAACAAATCTGAAAGAAAGAAGAAAGGAAGAGGCCTGGAATGCGGAGCCGCAACCTGGAAACCCATGGTGAATACTGGATGAGCAAAGAATAAAATTACCTTCTGGTAAGCCATGGCGATTTTGGGGGGCTGCTGGTCTACTGCAGCATAATCAAGACTCTCTCCCGGTGGGTCTGTGGGGTCAAAACTGTTCTTCCATAATGCACCTGGCCTCACTGCAAGAAGCTCTTAATTCTTTAAGTTAGAGACTGAACAAGAGGAATGAGAACTAACAACTACCTATCGTACTCCTGAAGGCTGGCCTCATTCTCTAAGACTACAAACTCTACTCACCCCTGGGGGAATGGGGAAGGGAAGGGTGGGGGGCAGTGTGGACATCAGACCTAACTCAGTTACTGTAGAAACTCAGGACAAGCCAGAGGCCTTGGGACCATGTTCGCTCAAACGGCTCCTATCTTCAGATTGTTGGATTAGCTACTTCATTCCCATAATTAACCATCTACCAGGTGGCGTCCTGTGCAAATACTTGCTTGAACCAGTTTCAAGCCCGTATTGACATGCTCCTGGTGTCTGTCACTTCCCTTCTGCTGCCAGCATCACTGGCCCTTGCCGATTCGTGGGGTATCAGAGCAGCATGAGTGCCTGGGATAGAATCACGGCAAGAAGATACTGCAGACCTGGAAGACTGGGAGGGAGGAAGTAGCCTTTCAGACACACTGAATCCAAAGAGCGTTCAGGAGGACAGGTCCAGTGGCAACACAGAGCAGGTGGGGGAAAGTCAGGGAGGGGGCCACACACCTGGGAATCATCAGCATCGGTATTTGCAGGTGTGGGAATCAAGAAGAGAATATGCAGATGAGAGGTGTGAAAGTATTTCATCTAATATGGGGTCTTTTATAATTATCATCTTTAATGAAGAAAGAACTTGGGCAGCCCAGGTGGCTCAGTGATTTAGCGCTGCCTTCAGCCCAGGGCATGATCCTGGAGACCCGGGATTGAGTCCCACGTTGGGCTCCCTGCATGGAGCCTGCTTCTCCCTCTGCCTGTGTCTCTGCCTCTCTCTCTCTCTCTCTCTCTCTCTCATGAATAAATAAATAAAATCTTTAAAAAAAAAAAAAAAAAGAACTTAGGAGGTGAGAAAAAGGAAAAGGAGCCAGGAGCCTTTGGAGGAGGAGGCTGCAAGAGGCAGGAGGAGAAGGGCCCCACGGGGTTCACGGGAGTCCTTTATCCCTTTAGCAATAAACTCAACCTTCGCAAAGTGCTGTCTCAAGACTCTCTCGGTGAGTCTGTGAGGTCAAAACTATTGTTTCATAAGACCGCTAAGGCATTCTGGACCCTTCTCATGCTCCCTCAAGTATACAGTTGAATCTTCCAGGAGCTACACCATGTGTCATATCACAGCCGGAGGAGTGCGTCAGCTGGTAGGAGACTAACTATAGCCTATTAAGCCAGGCACCTGCCAAAAAATTTAAACAATGCCATTTAATAATTTTTTTTGTTTTGGAAAATATAGCTATTTCTCATAAAGCTGCTTATGGAGATGTCATGGGCTTATTACTTTTAAGATGAAGTAATACTTAATAATTTCTCGACTTTAATTTCTAATATAATTAAATAAACACCCCCCCCACACACACACAAATACACGTTTTTTGGAGTCTGCAGTAATTTTAAGAGTGAGCAGTGTTCCTGAAACATTTGTTTACTGCCATCGAGTTCCCTAGTTCTTGGAATCCTCAAGCCTTCTAGGAACCCACTGGGGAAATGGGTCATTCCCCCTTCCCTCCCCCTCCACCCCCTGCCCACCTGTTCTGCTGAGCCCACACCCCAGCCCACCCTGCCTCACCAGTTTCCCACCAGCCCCAGACTTTCCACACAGTCATTGCATTCCCCTAACTGCCTGCTGCCTCCGCACCTCCCTGGAGGCCCTGGCCGCTGCCTGCCCCCCTCCCCACCCCGGCCTCCCTGCACCCCCTGCCCCCTGCTGCCAGCATCCTCAGCGGGATGCTCACACCCCTCACTCTCCCTCAAACACTCCTCCCAAATATCTCCCACTCTCCTTTCTGGGGACCTCTGGTGCATAGAATCGTGTTGCTCCTACTCCGTGTTGCTCCTACTCCCCAGTTTTCGACACATCAATGTCATTTGCGCATGCAAAGCCCTCCTTTTGCTTATTTTCCCTACACTCACCTGTCCCCCCATCTCACTTCCTCCCCTCCCCAGGTGGCCATGATAGTCTAGTCCTTTTCCTCCAACCCATCTGCCATAGATTTAGATTTTGTGTGCCCTAGAAAAATATTGGGTGTTATTTTGTGTGTGGGCTTCCCGACTCATTTGGGGCGCTGCGTGTAATTTTCCCTGGGGCCGGTGTTCGGGCTTGTCCGTGGTGCCATCAGAAACCTGGGTCGTTGACTCTCGCCACCGGGGTCCCTGTGGACCGCGCTCCCCGAGGTGGGCTCCCCGCGGCCTCGGGGTAACAACCCACCTCCTAACTACACAAGGAGACTGGTGGTGACCACACTCCTTAGCGGGAGTCGCTGCGCCAGCCAGTCGGTGCTTCTGCATCTTGCCAGCCAGGGGGACCCCTGCCCTCTGCCCTCACCCACCTCCTTCCCACCCCGACTCCGAGCCCGCAGTGACCCGAGGCCCCAGGGCAGCAGGGAAGGCCGCGGAGGGCAGATGCGTCCAGAAGCCGCGCTCCCCGGTGCTGAACCGGGGCCTCCGTTTCCCCCTCCTGGGAAGTAGGAGCAACCAATGCAGGTCGGTTGGTGGCCACGGGGGAGACCACAGGGTGGGAGCAAGGGCCCCGGAATCGGAAAGGGGGGCGGGGTCCGGGTCGCCCTGGGACGCCGACCTGGGTCCTGGGGTCAAGCAGCCCGAGCAGTGGGCCGTGGGGGACAGCGGGGAGGCCCCGGGACGCCCTGGGACGCCGACCTGGGCTCCGGCCCCGAGCAGTGGGCGGCGGAGGACAGCGGGGAGGCCCCGGGTCGCCCTGGGACCCCGACCTGGTTCCTGGGGTCGAGCAGCCCGAGCAGTGGGCCGTGGGGGACAGCGGGGAGGCCCCGGAACGCCCTGGGACGCCGACCTGGGCTCCGGCCCCGAGCAGTGGGCGGCGGGGGACAGCGGGGAGGCCCCGGGACGCCCTGGGACCCCGACCTGGGTCCTGGGGTCGAGCAGCCTGAGCAGTGGGCCGCGGGGGACAGCGGGGAGGCCCCGGAACGCCCTGGGACGCCGACCTGGGCTCCGGCCCCGAGCAGTGGGCGGCGGGGGACAGCGGGGAGGCCCCGGGACGCCCTGGGACCCCGACCTGGGTCCTGGGGTCGAGCAGCCCGAGCAGTGGGCCGCGGGGGACAGCGGGGAGGCCCCGGGACGCCCTGGGACCCCGACCTGGGCTCCGGCCCCAAGCAGTGGGCCGCGGGGGACAGCGGGGAGGCCCCGGGTCGCCCTGGGACCCCGACCTGGTTCCTGGGGTCGAGCAGCCCGAGCAGTGGGCCGTGGGGGACAGCGGGGAGGCCCCGGGACGCCCTGGGACGCCGACCTGGGCTCCGGCCCCGAGCAGTGGGCCGTGGGGGACAGCGGGGAGGCCCCGGGACGCCCTGGGACCCCGACCTGGGTCCTGGGGTCGAGCAGCCCGAGCAGTGGGCCGCGGGGGACAGCGGGGAGGCCCCGGAACGCCCTGGGACGCCGACCTGGGCTCCGGCCCCGAGCAGTGGGCGGCGGGGGACAGCGGGGAGGCCCCGGGACGCCCTGGGACCCCGACCTGGGTCCTGGGGTCGAGCAGCCCGAGCAGTGGGCCGCGGGGGACAGCGGGGAGGCCCCGGGACGCCCTGGGACCCCGACCTGGGCTCCGGCCCCAAGCAGTGGGCCGCGGGGGACAGCGGGGAGGCCCCGGGACGCCCTGGGACGCCGACCTGGGTCCTGGGGCCGAGCAGCCCGAGCAGTGGGGGACAGCGGGGAGGCCCCGGGACGCCCCGAGCAGCGAGTGGCTCGGCGGGACCTGCTCCGGGGCGGGCGCTCCGCGGCCACCCGCGCATCGGCCCTCGGGCCGCCCGGGCCCTGGAGGATCAGCCCCTGTCGCCCGCGCCACGTGCCTCTCGGGCTTATTATTCGGTCGGTTCACCCCACTGACCACGAGATGGTGCTGTCTTTCTGGGAAATCTTTGGCGTTCGTCAAACAGGCAACAATCTCTTTTCCCTCTGGGCCTGCAAGAATACATTTGAATTTAACAATCCTCGCGGCATCTCATTAGGCCAGAAGTCGTGCCCTTGGGTCGGGCGACTCTTTTCCCTTGTGCTTAGAAACCGTATTGGGGTGGGGGGTGGGGGGTGCGCCTGGGGGGATCCGTTGATCAAGCATCCGTCTTGGGCTCAGGTCATCATCCCAAGGTCCTGGGATCAGCCCTGGGATGGA
Organism: Canis lupus baileyi; assembly: GCF_048164855.1. Lineage (NCBI taxonomy): Eukaryota > Metazoa > Chordata > Mammalia > Carnivora > Canidae > Canis > Canis lupus. Next base: position 6,988,286 of record NC_132844.1, read on the forward strand.
GCCCCGCGTCAGGTTTCCTGCTTATTAGGGAGTCTGCTTCTCTCTCTTCCCCTGCCCCTTCCCCACTGCTTGTTCTCTTTCAAATAAATAAAATCTTAAAAAACATAAAACAAAAAACAAAACCGTTTTGGGTTGGGATGCGTCATCTTCTGGTTGGCATTCATCCAAGGCTGTAATGCAAGGCAGAGTTGGCGTTCATTATTGCTTTGTGATCCTAATCATTCGTATCAACTACTCTTCATTGAACCCTTTACCATTTGCAAAGCACTTTTCACCAGTTAGTCTCAGAATAACTCTATGAAATGGGTATTACTGTTCTCATTTATAGATGAGAAAACCGAGGCTCAGAGCACTAATTCAAGGTCACAAAGCCAAAGCTGCCAGAACCAGATCCTGAACCCTTCCCATTGTACTCGGATGAGCGGAACAGGCGCATCCTAGAGACCGGCAGCCAACCACTGGGGACCCAAAAAAGTACAGCCCTGAGGCCAGAAACTTCTGGGGACAACCTCCGGGAGACTTGCCGCGCAAGCAGGAAAGACAGACAGGTACCAGGAAAGACAGACAGATACCCTCCGGAGTTTCAGGCTATCACAGACCACAGGGCCTTAGACATGTTGCTCAGGTGCGCAGCTGGACAGAGTCCGCAGACGCTCCACGAGAGGACAGATTCTATTAGGTTTATGTTCCAGGAAAATGAACCTGCTTATGCCAGTGGGAAAAACAGATCTTCATTCTGCCTCGAGCAAAAGGTGTAAACTCCATCTCCCAAGACCAACTTTTTCTACCGGCAAGGGCTGTCTTACCGGTTAGGAGATCCGCAGACGATCGTGTACAAGCCCACGGGATCCCTTGTTCCAGACCTGCTGCCAGCTTCTGGCCATGAGCCGGGAAGCCAAATGTCAGGGCGCCGGGCCCCGTCTCCAGGGGCGCTTCTACTCCAGATGAGGGGCTACAGGTGTAGGTTCAGGTACTTGGACTTAGGGAGACTGTTTTCAGCACCGAAGCAGTTACATGGAAAGTTGAATAAATTAGTATTGGGCCATTTTAGGGCCCCGGTGTCCGTCTTAGCAATTCAGGAAGTCGTTTTACCGTTTCCCGTGCCCGGGCTTCCCCGTGTGTAAAATGGGAAGAGCAGCACCGACCCCACAGGATTGTTACCAGGATCGAGGAGTTTATAAAGCAGTAGAACCGTGCCCAGCACGCAGCGAGCACATGTTTCTTAAATAACATTAATACGTGGATTTGGGCACATCAAAATTTAGAGATTTTAACAAGTGAAATCTTAATTTTTTTCAGGATTCCAAGTAATTTAGAATATTATTTGTATACTCGCAGGTAGAAGAAATATACTCCGGGAAAGACTGCGGTATTTCCTTATGATTAAAACTTGAAATCCCACTGAAAATGCATAAATGTGATTAGAATGGTACTATCATCTTCTGCATTTTATAAACATCAGAAATAGGTTAAAAATTCTTTAGGTCCACTATGTCTTTCTAAATTTCATTATTACTGGTGTTGGCAAATAAGCCTACCTGGCAAGAATAATGCAGTGATCGGAATTTTTCCTTCTCCTTTTTTAAAGAAAAATTTTCCTTTTTCTCCATTTGGTTTCTTCTGAGTTGGGAAACTAGGGATCATTTCAGAGGGTGCCCTGGGGCATTTTCCTGACTCTAAAGATAGCCTCCGTCTGAGTTTCTAGGTGAGTGGGAATATTCCACAGCAACACTCACCCAGTCTTCAAATTATCAATTTAAAGCTTTTTTTTTGTTTTTTTTTTTTTAAGAGAGAGTGAGCATTTGCTCTCAGAGAGTTCATGCAACCCCAGGAGAAAGACTGGAATGTTGAGAATATGATAGGGACAGGATTTGGAAGAAAAACACATGAATTGAAACATTGCTTTCCAATCTAAAAGTTGTTTTTCATGTCTCATTTTGGCATTAATTTTCTTTTAGCACCATATTGTTTCCTGGTAACAGCTTATTTCATTTTTTTGTTGTTATAGCTATTCTTTAAGATTTTTCTTTTTCTGGCAGGCTATTTTATAAAACAGACTTTGTGGAGAAGAGATGGGGATAAAGATGTGCCATTTCTAGCCACCACGGAACTCCCTCCTCCCACCCACTCCCAGCTCAGAGAGCCCTCTCACTACAGCCAGGCCCCAGAGGGCGTGGGGGGCACGGGGAGGGACAGAAGCCGGGACACGATCCAGGTACTCAGGTAAAACCAGAACTACGGCGTTGCCCTACAGAGACAATACTTAAAAGTTGAAGTTCTTCGGTACCAATATTATGGGACAGTTACACTGAGAATCTGGTGGGCTTCTGTGCATCGAGCCAGGTCCCCAACTAACATCACATTGTTTCCAGGCAAAAATAAAATTCTAATTCCAAATACCTGACCTCAACTGAAGTTTTACAACAGAACTTGAGTGGGGACTATTTCACATCGACCCAACACACTCAGAGACAGTTCCTCTTTCTATCATTCAGGCTGTCCATCTGTCTGTCCATCCATTCATACTATCTTTTCATTAAGATTTGGCATACTTGCCAAAGAAATGTGAAAAGCAAAAATCTGATAGAAATGAGTTATGCATTTTATATTTATAGAGTTCCAAGCAATGGTTCTGTTGTAAGTTCATCTTCACTGTTTTTTTAAATCAATATTAAAATAATCTCTTTTTTATAGAGGTGGTGAGGTATAGTGAGTTTTGTAGTTGTGAATCTTAGGTCCAGCTGCTTTCTTTTCTAAGCCTTGGTTCCTTTTCTATAAACAGGGACAATTCTAGAACTCTCCAGGATCAATTCTTTACCTGAGCTCATGTAAATGTCTAGCAATAGATCTCTTTTGAACTCTTTTTTGTTTCACTTCAATAAAGATACTTTTATACTCAGCCATAAAAGGGGATGAGGTCTTGTCATTTGCAGCAACATGGATGAACCTGGAGGGTATTATGCTAGTGAAATAAGTCAGACAGAGGGAAAAAAAATAAAACCATGCGATTTCACTTACATGTGGAATCTTAAAAAACAGACTAAAAAACCCCAAAAAGCAGAAACAAATCCATAAATATAGAGAACAAACTGATGGCTGCCAGGGGAGAGGGGATGGGTGGAATGGGTGAAGGGGAGTGGGAGATACAAGCTTCCAGTTATGGAAACGTACAAGTCACAGGAATAAGAGACACAGCACCGGGGATACAGTCAGTGATACTGCAACACTGCTTGTGGGGACAGATGGCAGCTACACCTGTGGTGAACACGGCATAACGTACAGACTGTTGAGTGACGCTGTACACTTGAAACTAAAGTAATATTGTGTCAACTGTATTTCAATTTTAGGAAATTTCAAGGCTTTTAAACCCACATTTAATTTTCAGATGCCATGATTTAAACTTTTCTCTATACTCAGGTACCCTATCCATCTATCTGCTTGACTTGGGTTAGTGTCTAAAACAGACTAATGTGGGTAGATTATTAATTTATAAATTAAACAGATTCAAAGAGCTTACCTGTGTTGACAACTGTAACCATTTTATTTGGGCTGTGCCTACCCCCCCCCCAAAAAAAATATCTGATTTTTGCGATATTTGGTAGATTTCACATTTTTCCTTTTGTCTTTTTCTTCTTGAAGAGGGCTTCAGACTCACATAACAGCCTCAACTAAGATCCCTTCTGTGATAAAAGCCAAGTCAGGATGTACTTGAACGAATCAAGGAATGACCTCAATGAAGGACAAGTCAGATTTTATTTAAGGTTCATCAAGTGTTCTTCCCTATTTACTATTAAGTCCATCTCATCACAGAAGCAGAGGCAAGGGTGGGGAGTGTCATTCTGGAGCCGGAGCAAATGCAGGAGCGGTGGGAAGGAGCCGCCTGTCTACTGGGGTCCTGCTGGCCTCAGGTGAAGCAGAGTTCACTCCGCTGCGCTGCTCGGTGTCCAGGACTCTGTCCCCTCCTGACACTCTCTCACTGGCCCATCTTCCTGGTATCTGTCCTCCTACTGGCCCTCAGAATTGCAGGATCTGCCTGTCAATTAGAATTTGACACCCTTGCTCCTTATTCTATGCTGTCATAAGGCCTACGAGATTTAGTAGGATTTATGGCCCCCCCAAATCACACGTGTAAGCCCGTGTCCTAAAATGTTGTTGTTCTCTTTAGTATATACTAAAATCGGAAAGTTGCTTTGCTTTGTATTGAAATGTAAGGTTTTTTCTCCCTCTCATAAAAGATGTGTTTGTATCAACATGTAGCCAAAGCTCAGAGATGTTCAGAACGACATTGCATTTAACTGTGTGTGTGTGTGTGTGTGTATGTGTGTGTGTGTGTGTGTGTGTTTCAGGTGGCTTATCTGAAGCCAAAATGTCTGGTCCTACATTAATCTTTGAGTGATGACTTTAATTTTGTGGTGCAGAAATAAAATCAAATAAATAGGCAAAAAGTAAACCTATAAAAATGGTTTTAACTTACTAATCCACTCCATCTTTGACAGCAATTTTAGATAAAATGGTCCAGAGCACAAAGTGCATAATTAATTATGAGAAAAATGATTCCTTCAAGTCCCATAATAAAGAGTTCTCCCTGCCGTAATCATTTGTCCAGAGTTTTAATCAAGCAAAAGCGATGGTTACTTCTTGCTTCTGTCCCCCTCATTCCAGTACTGCTCAGTCTGCATTTCTGTGAGTCGGGAAAGCGTGCGCTGAAATGCGAAGATTTCCTCTTCTCCAGTAAACATAGAGAGTCCTTCTGCTGAGTCCTGGTTACCGAAACACAACACAAAACAAAAAAACAACCCAGCACCAATTAAAACTACCACAAATCACCATTTATAGAACTAAGGACAGGTTTAAAACAACTTTTTAGGTTTCTCTTTTTAGGTTTAGATTATAAAATGTTCTATACATTTTTTTCATATATGGGCTCCTAAATTAGACTGCAGAATCAACTTAATTTAAACCAATATTCCATAAACGGAACAAATTACCAGGGAGAAAACAACAGGGACAACATGAGAAGAATGATGAAAGCTGAAACAATACCCCAAAATCCAAATATGAAAATGTTTGCAGGACGAAAGCTGTTACGTGATGAAAATTTTCTGCAAAACCTGAGGTAAAGACATGTCAGACCGAAAAAGAATTCTTTCTCCAAAAAAGGCCCAGCAGAAATAAGTTAACACCGAAACACAGTAGCTCTGGCGAGTGAGGAAGCCGGAGGCAGGCCCGCATTCCCAACAGGAGGCCCAGAGGTTTGGCCAACGAGCCTACTTGGGAAGGCAGGGCTGCCTTTTTGGTCTTGATCCTGCCAACCAGAGTTAAGTTTGGGGATCCCTCTGTGAGGCGGGCAAACAGCCTGGCACTGGTGATACCAACGTGGGCTTGTGGCCAGTAAGTGAGAAAGAGAAATTCTGTCTCTTTCCTTAGGGATCTGTACCACACTTCAGAGAAGACTTCTGGACTCCTTAGTCCGTGCATCACTGGCTGACCCACTGCAAGACCGCATGGCCCTGCCGCCACAAGCTCTCATTTCTTCTTACATCACTAGTCCCACATGCTGAGCTGGCTTGGCCCTATATCTGAACCCTGATCCTAGGGAGAAAAATGGAAGAGCCAGTGATTTAAGGAACTTTAGAAACTGGCTTGATAGAGCCCCTCAAGTACATTCTTTCAAATGGCAGAAGACATTACTTGGATATACGTATTGCTCCTGGAGAAACCACGATTTTGAAGGGTCCCAGCATATGGTTCATAAGCAACTCTTTATTTCTACACATACAGTTAGGCAGTCATGTTTTGAACAGTCACCCTTTTTAAAAAAAATATTTTATTTATTTACTCATGAGAGAGAGAGAGAGAGAGGCAGAGACACAGGCAGAGGGAGAAGCTGGCTCCCTGCAGGGAGCCCGACGTGGGGAGTCTCGGGATCGCACCCTGGACTGAAGGTGGCGCTAAACCGCTGGGCCACGGGGGCTGCCCTGCATGTTCACCTTTTAATGACTTATAAGCCTCATTTCCTCCAAACTCCTAAGGATGCAGAATTTCTCCTCGGGTCAGTAAGGTACTGTTTCCTCATTTCAAATGGCCTTTCGCTTTTGGGGTTGGAAGAATGGGGCTCCGCTCACTCTGGAGGTGTTTACGGATAGCTGTAAAATTTTATTTTATTTTATTTTATTTTTTTAAAGATTTTATTTATTTATTCATAGACACAGAGAGAGAGGCAGAGACACAGGCAGAGGGAGAAGCAGGCTCCACGCAGGGAGCCCGATGTGGGACTCGATCCCAGGCCTCCAGGATCACACCCCAGGCTGCAGGCGGCACCAAACCGCTGCGCCACTGGGGCTGCCCAGCTGTAAAATTTTAACTAATAGATCAACTCCTGAGAAATATGCCCTGTAATGTTTCTACTTAAGAAGGAAATGTAAAATCATTTCTGTTTGGCCTGTGGCAAATCACCAGACCCCAAGCTCCAGGAGAACTGGGCCAGTGTGGGCTGGTTCTCTGTAGCGTGTCCCCAGAGCCCCCACCACGGGTGCTCCTTAAATGTTCATGGAATGGAGGTTGGCGGATGAATAATGGATTTCTTTTTAAGCCAAGGGCTATGCCAAGCATTCCATGGTCCTGGAAGAGCCAACCCACATACTTGAATACTGTATTTTACACTCTGCAGATCCAGTAGACGTGAAGAACCAGCATGGTGTCGCAGAATGAGCCCAGACACAGGTGCCCAGGTGTCCAGCTCTGGCCCCCCATTAGTCAGCGGTGTGACCACGGGCCCACTGGTCCACCTCTCTGGTTTTCCTTATATGCAAAAAATGATCACGAAGATTGCTTGCACTCTAAGACTATATTCTCTACATTTCGTGATGCTGAGCAAAAGTCCACTATATTGACTTTAGAAGAAAACAGCAAATCAATGGTTAAACATACACCGTGTTTTTCCTCAAAATGCAGCCACGTATAAAATCAAAAACAATTAGGCTGTTTTATAATAAAAAGAGATTATGTTAATATTGCCTACCTGGCTCAGCCCCAAATCATCCATCAGTATTCTGCTATGCTCCAACTCACTGTCATGATGTTGATGTAAAAACAAGCTCGCTATAGGAGTCGATGCAGAGCAAATGACGCGCACCTGAAAGACAGGAAAATGAGTAAAGAGCATTACTCCGCACATTTTGCAAGTTAAAGGCCAGAACAAATCTCTCACAAAATAAATATTCTGTTTGTCATCACAGGGAGCTTAGATTTTTGCTTTTAAGATGTTCATATTTTTTCGAATACTTTGTGTCTCTTTAAAGTGATATTTTTAAACTGCAGGGCCCTTTTCAGAATATTTCCACACAGCTTGTAACATCTTATAAAGTAGGGAGCTAGAGGGGAGAGCTAAGGTTTTATCGGGTACCCTTAGGCCTGGATACCAGCTCTGGTCCCCTACTTCGAAGCCCAGTAGTCTTCCCATCACACCCAGGGGTTGATAGGTACACCTGTCTCTGTGCACACTGAAGACGGTCCCCGGATGCGCTGCACAGGTGACTGCTAAGCTCAGGGCATCGCTACGCTAATTAGACCCTGAATTTCTAGAACCTACCTTTATATCAGCATCCTACCAAGACAGTCTTCAAAAGACTGAGCTTGACCTTAATATTTCTTGATTACGCAAGTGTCTGAGTGAGTGCACATATGTGATCATACATTGGAAACAGCTTTTGTGAAATTATGAATTTTAATATTAATAAGTCCTGAATTTGTTTTCAGGATTCACGGCTACCCTTTAAAAATCGTTATTTAAACAACTATGCCAATGCTTTAAAATAATGTATCGACATTTGGGACTAGTTTTTCCATATCCGGATCACTTTCTACCTCCTCTTGTACGTTCTTTTTAATCACAAATGACACTTTTCATTATTGAGATAGGAATACCCTGATCTCACAAATTTCCATGAATACATTCTAGAATAATGTCTGTTTTAATGCTCCCAATTTCTGAAATAAGAATTTCAACTGTTCTTTAAAAAAAAAAGAACATATGGGCAGCCCCAGTGGCGCAGCGGTTTAGCACCACCTGCAGCCCAGGGCGTGATCCTGGAGGCCCTGGATCCAGTCCCACGTCAGGCTCTCTGTATGATGCCTGCTTCTCCTTCTGCCTGTGTCTCTGTCTCTCTCTCTCTGTCTCTATGAATGAATAAAATCTTTTAAAAAATTTAAAAAAGAACATAAATGCGAAATGTGTGATCCAGTTAAAGCAAATGTTAGGAAAGAGGTTCTGGTATTCCATAGTATGGCCACAAAACTCTTCTTTCCCATTAACTAAGAAGTGGGACAGTGGGGGTGAAATAGGACCAGGGAGGGGGAGATGGGGGCCATCGGTTTCTTTAAGGTATTCCATGTAATCGAGTCAGAGTTTACCAAACCTCCTACTCTAAGAACCACCTACTAATGCCCCTCTACCATTTTTCTTGAAGCATGAGCCCTCTAAAAATGGAGGGCCACCTCCAGGCTTCATTCAGGACCCCACACGGTTATTTCAGAGCAGCATCTGGGAAGTGACAGGACTTGATCCCTGAGCTCTGGTGTTCCCAACTTCCTGCCTCTCCTGCCTCCCTGAGTACATATGCCGCCGCCCTGGGAGTGTGTGGCACATTTAGATGTCACTCACTATGGCAGGCTCCTCTCAGCACTGCTCCTGAGCCAAACTAGCTGCCCTTTGTGCTCAGGCCTGCCACAGGGCCTTTGCTGCAAATGGCCCCCCAGCATTGGAATTTAGGCATCACTTCTCAGCGCTTCTAAGAAGCAGTTGGGGGGCTTTGTGAATATGCAGGTTTTCATACCCACCTCCTTAGGATTAGGGTTCATTTACTGGGCTGGGAGTAGGGTGGGCTCTGGAACATGGATCTTAAGTAGCCCAGAGGATTCTGATGTAGGCGGTCCTCAGCAGGACTTCCCCAGATCCACCCCCACCCCCCACAAAGATCGGTCTACTCTCCCCCATACACGCACAGCGCCATTCTCCTCTCTCAATCCTTCCAAGAGATCAGCCCTCCGGGGTGACTTACATTTAGTTCTGTGGATACTTGATTAATGCTTCTCTGACGCTAGACTATACATTCTATGAAGGCAGGCACCAGATCTGGCTTTGCCTGTCGTTGAATTTCTAGCATTTAACACTGCACTTGGCATGAGAAAGGCTGCTGAATGCATGAACGAATGAAATGTTAAAATCTCACCTCTTCTCAGTGGATTCTGGTAACTTCCCCCTCCCCGCAAAATCCCTTCAATTTTAGAATCACTGCTCTATTCCTGTACAATAGGGGGGGGAATGATATCTAACAGTAAAATAATATTTAACTCTATTTTGAGGTTGTACTTATACTTTTACCATATATACTATAGTAAAAATTTATTTATTTATTTATTCATTCATTCATTCATTTATTTATGAGGGAGAGAGAGAGAGCATGTGTGGGCGCACATGGTTGGAGGGGGGGAGAGAGAGAATCTCAAGCAGACTCTCTGTTGACCGTGGAGCCTGACATGGGGCCTGATCCCAGGACCTCTGATCATGACTTTAGCTAAAACCAAGAGTCTGATGCTCAACCAACTGAGCCACCCAGGAGCCCTACAGATACATACTATTAATTGTGGCTCACCTTCATGGAAAGCTGGCTCTATGCCACACAACGTTCTGAGGGCCTTACGTGCTCATTTAGTCCTACAACAGCCACATGGAATAACTACCATTATTACCCCCTCTTTTTTCTACAGAAGGTAACTACAGCTCGAAGAGATTAAGCTGGTCCTCAAGGCGGACAGCCTGACCCCAAGGCACATTCTTTATTCAGTGGCTGTACGGCCTCTGAGGAACGGACACAGGCTCTGCAACTCATGCGAAAACACATGGCTAAAAGAAACAAGATGAGGCAATGCTAGTCACGAGGGTTTCTGGGTCACAGGGAGAGAGAGCTCCAATACTGAGGATGGTCTCTAGTCACTCATTTGTTCGACCATTATTTTTTTCAGTCCAATCATTTATTCATGTAACACATGAATTTACTGAGCACTCAGTCTAGATAAGCATCTGTTGTACATCATCATGGAGTGAGCACATGCTATGTCGAGGTGAATGATGGCATCATTAACCTCACAGTGTCTTCTGACGGAAGCCTTACACTACTACTACTTTTCCTGCTACTACCGATACTATTTATACAGCACTTGGCTTGTGCCAGGCGTCTCTTTAAGTGCTTTTCATGGATTAGCATAGTTTGCCCTCGATAATTCTCTGAAATAAATACTATTTTCCTCAATTTGTAGATGAGGACACTGAGGCACAGAGAATAAACCAGGACTCCAGGCAACCTAGCTCCACAGTCCAAAATGATTAGTCTTGGGAAAATGTACTACAGACTTACCTTGAAATCATAGAAGTTGTCAATGAGAGTTATGAATCTCCGAGCTTGTGTCCTCTTTGCTAGCGTAAATTGTGGAATGTTTCGTAAAAATACTGTATCAAAATTCTTTGACAGTTCCAGATAGTCACTGGCTCCAAGTGGCTGTAAGTAGAATGAAAATAAGGACTAGAAGACTAAAGCCAATTCTGGTTGCCCTGAATTTGAAAATCCCTCTTTTTCTCATCACAGTCTGATCTAGGTGGTAGGTTGGGGGGGGAGGGCACCTTGACCAAACGGAGCAGTGTTGTCACTGTAGGCTAAGGACGGTGTCTGCTGTAATTGTAACAGTGACGTAGAAAAGGGGCAAGAGACTGTTGGGGATTTACCCCAAACACAGATGCAATGAAACGCCGGGACACCTGCACACCGATGTTTCTAGCAGCAATGGCCACAATAGCCCAACTGTGGAAGGAGCCTCGGTGTCCATCGAAAGATGAGTGGATAAGGAAGACGTGGTCTATGTATACAATGGAATATTCCTCAGCCATTAGAAACGACAAATACCCACCATTTGCTTCAACGTGGATGGAACTGGGGGGTATTATGCTGAGTGAAATAAGTCAATCGGAGAAGGACAAACATTGTATGTTCTCATTCATTTGGGGAATATAAATAATAGTGAAAGGGAATAGAAGGGAAGGGAGAAGAAATGTGTGGGAAATATCAGAAAGGGAGACAGAACATAAAGACTCCTGACTCTGGGAAAAGAACTAGGGGGTGTGGAAGGGGAGGAGGACGGGGGGTGGGGGTGAATGGGTGACGGGCACTGAGGGGGGCACTTGACGGGATGAGCACTGGGTGTTATTCTGTATGTTGGCAAATTGAACACCAATAAAAAATAAATTTATTATAAAAAAAAGAAAAAAAAGAAAAGGGGCAAGAGAGAAGACAAGAGTGTGGTGGGAAGTGAAAGAATATCTCAAGCCACCTCACCTGGTGCCTTGTAGGTCCCTGTCCTAAACCCAGTCTTCCATTTTATTCATAAGACATAAATGAAAACATGTCCCAACAAATCCTATGGAGCGACAAACTGTGGCTACTGTTCGATGGAGCGATCTTTAACAGCGTGCCAACTCCTCTGTCATCATTTTGAAACAAAGACTATGTGTCAGTATGAAACAATCAGAAAATATTTCTCACTTAATTGGAAGTACAGCTGTTCAGGTGCAATGCAGTGAACGCTGCTAACTTCTGCGGGAAATACTGCTGTAGGAGGGGTTCGTGAGCAGAGGCAGAGACCTGGAGCGTAACTGGGTGCAGCACGCTCCCTCCTGACGTGAGGAGGGTACAGCGCTCGGGGTTCACAAGATTATCCACACAGGCCCCACCTACGATGCAAAGGCACCTGTTCTTGCAACATGAGCTTAAACTCATGAAAATTATGAAAACTGCCTGTAAACACAGTCTCTGGGGTTAGGAACAGTCCCAGGAAGCGTTAACCTCTCTTCATCTGAAGTTGCGTGTGGATGAGTGTTTCTGGCCCCGCTGGAGTGTGGGCGAGACCAGGGCCCGGTGGGCCAGGAGCTACCCTGACGTGCCTCTGGAAGCTCCTGGGCACCAGGACCCATCCCTGGGACACAGGCAGCTGAGCCACCTCGATTTCTAGCAGAACCCATCAACACTGTCCAGAAAGGTCGACACGTGGGGAGCCACTTGCATCGCAACTTGTTCTTCCAGAAATGCAGCTACGGCTATGCTCCTGGGGGAACTGGGGACTTGTGAGAGGGGAGAGGCCATCCCCACGGCAGAGCCCATCTATTTACGCCTACGCCCTCCCAACCACCACCTCACACCAGTCACACTCGGGGAAAGAGGCTTCTCACGGAGCTGGGGGGGCGGGTAAGTCAGAGAGTGACGCTCTGGGCAAGTGGCTCCCTCGAGGGGCGCAGCCCTGCGGAGGATGCAGCAGCAGCAGAGCCTGGGCCAAGGGGGCCAAGGGGGCCAAGGGATGACGGGCTCCTCCTCCTCGGGAAGTCCGCTCCAAGATGTCCCTCCCCCACGTCCTCTCACCAACCAGGTAACAAATGGGGAGGCGGACCCTTGCCTTTCCCATTTCCCTTCCCTGGCGGGGCAGCCTCTCCTCCAGGCCCAGAGCCCGGCCTCAGCGGAGGCTCCCGACGCGCTGGGCCACACGGGGCACCGGCCTGTTCAGCCCTGGGCTAGGAGGGAGCCCGCTGCCAGGCCTCCTACACCCGGAGTCGCTCCTGGGCCTGTGGCCTATTAACGGTGCCCCTTCGGGAAGCCCCAGCACCTTTCTCTTCCCTAGGTTTTCCCTCTATGCAATGGGGGGCTGGTTCCTAGCTCACAGGACTGTGAAGCGATACGCGAAACGACATGTGCAAAGCACCCAGCACAGTGCCTGGGGCACCCACGGGCGCTCGGGTCACTCTGGCCGCTTTTCACGTCCATTATTTCCAATGATCGGGCTCAGCTCGGACGAGCTGGGGACGCGAAGTGTCACTCTCAGTCGCGCGGGTTAGTTTTGCTCCACCCCTGGCTATATCTCGAACCCTCGAACCCTCGATGGGTCCTGGCGCATCTGCGAGTCCTCAGGGTCACAGCAGGGACCGCGGGGGCCACAGGAGCAGGACAGGCCTCTCGGAGTGAGAATGCGAAGCTCCTCCCACGAGACACACTGGGGCTCTGAGGGGGACACACGCTGCTTTTTTGAGATCAGTTAGAATGTAGTGTCTCATCTTTGCAAATCGGAAAGTATATGTAAAAAAAAAATGTACGAGCTCATCTTAGGTATGTAGTTATGTATAATTAAACTCGTTCTTTATGCACGGCTGTGATTTCTATCAGTATAACTACATGCCCAAGGAAAATCATCATCAGGAGAGCCCTGAAGTGCCTAGGGCAACTGAAAATCAGGATTCTGCTCACTCAGCTATTTTTACAAATTATATACCTTTGTCAGTAGGTTCTGCATTTGCCGTTATATTAGCAAGTATCCCCTTCCCTCGCATCCCTAAAACAATTATGTGCTCATTCACGTAAAGAAAATTAAGCTTTATATAGTTGTCTATCTCCTTTAAAAACAATGGTGATGGGGGGCAATGAGGGGTTGCTGTTTTTTAATAGATACTGAGTTTCCGTTGGGGATGAGGAGAGTTCTGGAAATGGGCAGTGGTGATGGCTGCACAACGATGTGAACGTACTTAATGCCACTGAACTGTGCGCTTAAAAATGGTTAAAAGGGCAAATTTTACACTATGTATTATTTTACCACCACCACCACCACCACCACCACACACACACACACACACACACACACATAGAAAGATCATTAATACTAGGAAGTGTTATTCATGGGCAGCCTGGGTGGCCCAGCGGTTTAGTGCCGCCTTCGGCCCAGGGCATGATGCTGGAGTCCTGGGATCGAGTCCCATGTCGGGCTCCCTGCGTGGAGCCTGCTTCTCCCTCTTGCCTGTGTCTCTGCCTCTCTCTCGCTCTCTCTCTGTGTCTCTCATGAATAAATAAAATCTTTAAAAAATTTTTTTTAAAAAAGGAAGTGTTATTCTTTGCTAAAGAAATCTCAGTGCAGGCCACAAAAGAGGTCACCACATTACTGTTTTCTTTAAAAATGTAAGAATGGAGGTGCCTGGGTGGCACAGTCAGTTAAGCATTCGACTCTGGGTGTCAGCTCAGTAGTGATCTCAAGGTGGTGAGATCGAGGCCCTCCTTGGGCTCCATGCTCAGGAAGGAGTCGGCTTAAGACTCTTCCTTTCCCTCTTTCCCCCCAGAATAAATAAATCTTTAAAAAAAAAAGACAGAATGAAATGTATTAATTGAAGAAGGATGTCTTTTCTCCAAGGAAACCAGCTCCAATAAGATTAATATTAAATACGAAGTTTTTAGTAGGTATCTAACCAGTGTTTTCTTATACTGACTTTGATGTTGAAGTATCCAGGAAGTGACAAACTTTCAGGATTGGTTTGGGTGAGAGATTGGGGGTTTTCTTATTACTCAAAAACGCTATTTTAAAAATGTTAGACACTTTGGAATCATCGGTCTGTCACTTCAAGTCATGTGACCTTGAGCAATCTCTCTGAACCTCCATTTCCACATCTGTGAATGGGGATCACGGCAGGACAGGTCTCAGGTTTGTCCTGAGGCTTCGCTATATTGACCGCATGTAAAATCTTACGAGAGTGGCTGTCACATTAAGTGCTCAAGAAATGTTATTTACAGAGTTTGTGTGAAAAGCAGATGAAATGATACATGCAAAAAAAAAAAAAAAAAAGAAATGATATATGCATCGTACCCCTCTGGCATACAACGGTCAGATACTTAATGCACAGTAGCTATTCTTTTATTAACCATCCAATAACCACTTTCTGGGCTCACGAGCCTAGGCCACCTAAACAAGCAAATAGTTTAACCGACTCCAGTCTGCTTCTGCCTTTGTACTCAGGAGGTAGAAGCCACTTCCTTTGGTCCTTCCTGCTGTCTCTGGGCCACTGAAACATCTGCCAGCCAGACACCTTGGCCCTCCATGAAGTCATATTTATAGATGACAAAATTAGTGTCTCGGGCCTGTCCCTCTCACTTTTTTGGTTACTTAGCACCCTGAGTGGTAGAAGGCCCCGGGCCCACAGAATGAACGGCCCCTACCCCAGCACATTGGAAGTGCTTGATATTTACTGAATGAATTAGTGAATGAATAATGAATAAAACACAATATAGCCGGAGAAGCCGGCTTGCTCCTTCTTTTATACCCATTGTCTCCAAAACAACTAAACTACCTACAAGATAAAAAAAATCCCACTCTTCCTTAGCTGGCGCAAGCCTCTGTTGTATATCCTAGCATGTATGTAGAACAAGTCTAGGAATATATAGACCAAAATGTTAACAGCAGTCCTCTTTGGGTGGAGTATAAAAGATGATTTTTTTTTGTTATACTTTTTGATTCTCTTCCCCCACCCCGCCCCCTGCTCTCTGAACTTGTATTACTTTTAAACAGCAAAAACAATAATGCTTTTTTTTGGCGGGGGGGGGGGGATGTCATTTTTATAATGAGCATCTTATCACTCATAACATGAGTTTTGTCACGGACAGTTTCTTCCCCCAAGGTGTTCTTAATCTGTAGAATTTTCTCAGGGACATTTAAGAAGAAAATAAAACACAAGGCTGAACATATATTTTCTCCTTTACAGTCTGACAAAAGCATAAAGGATTTCATATTTGGGGTAAGACTGGACTTTAGTTAGATAGTTACTTTCAACTAACGCTTCTTCACCCTAGGGTAGCTAGAGAGACTGGGGGTGGGGTAAATGGTAGCATCTCCCGATAGTTCAAAGTTAGCTCTTGCAGACAAGCACCAGAGTTCCCCAGAGCGAAGGCCTAGTGACGTCAAAACCCACGTCACAGCCCAGGTTGAAATACTCCCATTTAGATCATGTCTTAACTTGAGCAATTTCCTCCATGCAAGCTTGATGATTAGTGTGCTCTCAGTATCCCTCTTCACCACGAATCAATGCCAGACAGTAGTACCCAGTCCATCTGTACGTGTACACTGCCCTCTGCTCCATGCTGGGTCTCTCTTCTTCTGGTCCTCGAAGGGAACCTATAGTAAACTTCATATTCTCTCTCACTTTTATCTTTTATTTTTGTATTTTCCTTTTTTCACTTCTTCACGATTCATTGTAGACAGTTTCCTCTGACCTACGTTCTAGTCCACTGTATTTCTCCTTGGCTGTAATTGGTCTACTCTTAAACCCATCCAGTGAGTTATTTTGGTTATTGTGCTTTGCAGGTCTAGAATTTTTTAATGTTTTATTTATTTATTCATGAGAGACACACACACAGAGAGAGAGAGAGAGAGAGGCAGAGACACAGGCAGAGGGAGAAGCAGGCTCCATGCAGGGAGCCCAATGTGGGACTCGATCCCGGGTCTCCAGGATCACGCCCTGGGCTGAAGCCGGCGCTAAAACACTGGGCCACCTGGGCTGCCCACAGGTCTAGAATTTTTTATCGATTCTTTCCCAAAGCCGGTATGTCTCTTTTTATAGTCTCTGGATCCCTACACTTATATTTCCAAGCCTTGCTTAAAAAACAAACAAACAAACAAAAACCTCTTTGAATATGTGAGCTTGTTTAAAATACGGACTCATAATTCCAAATATCTGGAGTTCCTGATTTTATTATTTATTCTTTTTGTTTGTTCACCACCATGGTGTCTCGTGTCCTCGTATGTTTGGTTATCTTTGTGTATTAGATTTTATCTCTGAAAAGAAATACTTGTAGAATAAAAAATCCAAGTTCAAGGCTTGAAGTACTCTAAGTTATTCAGCTCACTGAATCTGAGCAAAGTCCATGAGAGGGCTGGTTGACTTCTGGTTCATGCTTACTTCTAGCATGCAGTCCTTTGAGGTTCTGTCCAAGCTGGGGATAGTCTACTGGGTCCCCATCCTGGGCTAGCCCTCAACTAGACCATGTTCCCCAGACTCTCTTGCATTTAGGTGTGGCCATGTGATCAGGTTCAGGCCAGTGGAATGTGAAAGAAAGTGATCATGGCTTCTCGATTTGGCCCACAGAATCCTCACATCCTTTACGCATCTTCAGGGTGAACAGAAGGGTCCGGAGGACTTGGAGGGTGGAAGCACAAGGGGGACAGAGCCTGCTTCTGTGAAGGAGCACATGGACAGTGACCTGGTCAGCCTACACCAGATGGTGATGTGAGCAAGAAACACACGTTTATTTGGTAAGCCTCTGAGATTTGGGGTTGTTTCGGCAGTTCGCCTAATTCTTATTTCATCCATCTTCCCTCATTGTCCTAATGACAAGGCTGGCACAAATTACTAACAGAGTCCCCCATGAATGGAAGGGAAAAATTTTCTAACATTTCCTACGTGAATAAGGATTCTTGTTCACACAAGATGGTAGCTATTAAAAATTTCAAGTTTTCTTCAGATTATCATTAAAAATTAGATTTTTAATCAGGAACTAAGTCATTTCAAATCAAAGCTGATTTTTTAAGTTATGTTCATGGAGCCAACTTTTCTCATTACAAATTTGAAAAGATTGGGCAGCCCCGGTGGCGCAGCGGTTTAGCGCCGCCTGCAGCCTGGAGTGTGATCCTGGAGACCCCGGATCGAGTCCCATATCGGGCTTCCCGCATGGAGCCTGCTTCTCCCTCCACCTGTGTCTCTGCCTCTCTCTTCACTCTCTCTGAATGAATAAATAAATCTTTAAAAAAAAAAAACAAATTTGAAAAGATTTTATTTAAAAGTTTTGTTCAAATTTAGTATTTGATATATTTAAAATATCTTTGTAAATTTTTCTCTGATTATATTATAAAAATTTAGAAAAAGTTTTCATCAAAACATGTAGATGCTGACAAATTGTCTTATCTAGCCTTGTGTGCCACACAAATGGTATGTTGCCACAGGACTACTGATGCCCTTTCCTTAGTATTCAGTATGTATGTATGTATGTATTAGTATTCAGTATTTATTTATTTATTTAATTTTTATTTTTTATTTATGATAGGCACACAGTGAGAGAGAGAGGCAGAGGGAGAAGGAGGCTCCATGCACCGGGAGCCCGACGTGGGATTCGATCCCGGGTCTCCAGGATCACGCCCTGGGCCAAAGGCAGGCGCCAAACCGCTGCGCCACCCAGGGATCCCTAGTATTCAGTATTTAAATGTGCTTGGGGCATCCGAGTACATTAAGTTAAAATTTTTCTTAAATAAAATGGTCATTTTAAACCCATTTAAAATATTTTTGGAGAAATGAAGAATGCCTGTGTGAGGTTGCCTGATCACAGTAATGGCTCCAATTGTTCTTGCCTCCTCAGCCATACTCTTTGGATTGTGACTTTCCATATCTCCCATTAAGACTCCCATGGAGTCTCCCTAACTCTTCAAACTGGGCTGGACTTCGCTCTACTGTAGGAGACCGGGAGTTCCAGAAAGGTCAGCACTCTCTTGTCCACCTTAGTGTCCGTAGCACCCAACAGACCAGGGAACAAGATCTTGTCCAATACAAGACTAGTGAACCAGCGAACGCATTATCGCCAAGTCTTCTTCAGAATCAGTGATAACTCCTGAATGCTTAATAAATCCAAGTTTTGTAACTAAATCTTACAAGAACTTGGCAAAACACAAAGATATGTTTCTCCACTCTCAGGACCTATCATACCACTAAATTGCATGCACAAGATAGCTACAGCAGTTGCCAAGTATCTATACTTTTGTTTGCATTAGTTGATCTTCTTCCGTAAGTAAACCATAGCATAAGACACCTTCTAAAACCGTAATTAGTATTGTAAATTCATGCATTGTGTCCTATGAATAATTAACGCATATGATTATTTTCGAGTACTGAATGCCACTTCAGTTGGTAGCATCCTTGAGTACGTTATTCTAGCTCAGAATTCAAGTAGCATTATCTAATGCAGATTCTTCTTATGATAGATAATGATGACATTCTCCATCTCTCTACCTGAGCAATTAAAAAGTTTAATAGTCTTTGATGTGGCTGGTTATCTGAATAATTTTCTAAACAGAAACAATTAAAATCCACTTATGGGATGGTTTGTGCATTCTCGACTATTGTTTCAAACTCTTTGTTTCTGTGGAAACCTGATGAAAACTTAAAGAACTTTAAATCTATAATGAGTTTGCAAAGAGCATTTGTTTTCCTTAATTACCGGGAGTATACAGCTGGATTATATGTAGTTCTCTAACAAACTTTGAGGAATAAAGAGCTTGTCTGCTGGCTTCTTTCTCCTGTATGAGAACCGGCACAGCTGTCCGCTTTGGTTTGACCCTGGTGCTGAGAGTGGGGATTTTCTCAAAGCCACACCAGTGTGAAATGCACGAGCCTTACCACCGGGCTGCCTTCTGCCCTGCGAGGAGCGGTTGATCCACTTCAGCACACACGAATGAGCTGTCAGCTTGAGTTTCTTTTTTCTCTGCCTGGCTAATGCTTGTTCTGCCACCATTATTTTAGCTCAAGTAGGATGATTATTATTTCAAGCGCTGTCTAGATTATATTGTCCTAAGGGTTACTCTTTATCTCTATAGACGCCTCTTTATAAATTCCTTGTAGTGCTACCCTGATAGCTCCTCGTTAAACAAGTATGTGTGGCATCTTGCTTTGTGTATACTGAAATGACAATACCTCATATCTTAAAGAAAAGTACTTTTTAATAGGAAAAAAAAAAAACAACTTAACGGAATTAGGATAAATGTGTCCTTTGCAAAACAAACTAAAAATACCACATGAATTTCTTAAAACAACTATGTGCACCAAATCATTAAAGATAATAATTAGAAAAAGCACTGAAATGTGTGTATTTGTAGAGTACATAATTTCTCAAGATGGCAATATGGCCCCTTGCTATGAGAAATCTCAGTAATATGAAGTCCATAACATCCAACTGGGAAATATCTCACCATTCCAGAAAATACTACCATCTCTTATACATTCTGCTTCAGAAGGTGTTCTCTGGTGTGCTGAAGAAAAGTTTTACTGCTTGACTTACAGAGTCTCAAGGGCAGGAGGCTAGTTCTATCCAAAACTACCAGATCTTTATTAAACTCTCTGTCCCTCAATGGCCAAATAATAATGGTTAATACAGTACTCTTTTGATGGGTGTGTGTGTGTCATATTTTTTAAGAGTTTGTAGAAACAATGACTCAACAAAAAAATTAAAGTGGCAAACCAGAGGCAATTGCACTCTTTTCTCACCCTGACTTGACTAGCTTTGTGTATGTGAGAAGTCTCTGAATTGTGGAGATATCAAATTCTGGAGATTCTAGAACTGACAACTTTCATAAAACACAGACCACATCAAATCAGACTAAGTGCTGCTATATGGAAAGCACTGTGCTGGGTTTATTCCTAAGGAGTACTTCCAGTTCATTTGGGAAAGAGAAACCAGAGCAACTGGCATAAAGACATTTAATGTAGAGCCCATAGCACAGGAAACCAAAATGAAAAATGTGGAGATTAGTTAAAAACACAAGATTAGAAGAATATGAAGAAGGAGGAGGTCATTAGCATCATCATGACTACTAACAAGCACCCCTGAATGTAAGCACCAACACAGCTCCAGGGAAATAGCATAAACACTACAAAAAAAATCTCCATGAGATGGTAAGAATTACTGAGATGGATTACACTAACCACCTGGGATTACGTAAACCAGACTATCATTTGTTAACTGATGAGCTGGTAGCTGACTAGGATGGGCGGTTCAATTGTTTAATAGACCCCTAAAATGTCAGGGGACTCAAGAGTTGCTCCTCTTGGAAGTGGGATAAACTGGGCTCAACTGTGCCAAAGGAATTGACAACAATGAATGAATTAGTATAGCACAGATCCCTCCACTCAGAAAGACCCTAAATACTTCCAGAATTAGAAAATCCTGCTTAAGTATTGTATTCAGCTTAAGTTTTCAAGTTAACTATGGTGTGAGGGATAGTGAGAAAGCAGCCTAGAGTCCAATGGTTTCTAAGGCTGAGGGAAATGAACCTTCACAGCCTCCCTCACAGACCTTGGCTAACTTCATCCTAGAATCTGGCTTTACCATGAGATTATTTAACCTGGTGAGACTCTCTTACTAACCCTCATGGTATCTAAAACCTCTGAGTTAAGGTAACAAGGGGTTTGAGTTTTAGATTTTTTTGAAGAAGTTTATTTATTTTTAGTAATCTCTACACCCAACATGAGACTCAAACTCACAACCCCAAGATCAAGAGTCACATGCTCCACCAACTGAGCCAGCCAGGTGACCTTAAGCTTTAGATTTTATAAGAAGCCATGGGCATACTTTGGATTACAAGGTTTTAGTTCACGTGGCTTCTAAAATTTGTTTAGCTTGGAGCCAACCCTAAGCAAACCAGGTTCTAGAAAAACAGGAACTAAACAAGTTAGTTGAAACAATGCATTATATCAAGCATTTAGCGTAACAAAAGAACGCATTTTCTTCATATCTAGGAACACAGATTGCACAACACTTTCAAAAACATACCATATACTAACGTGAGTGTGTGTATAACTATTTTCATTGGTTAGTTTTTAAAGAGTTTTTATTTAGAAGGTACTTAATGTGATCCTCTACTGATAACTAACCATACATAACTCATTAAAACCATAAATAACGAAAGAAAATTTATTTCAGTTGCACAAACAACTAGTTCTTTGAAATGACTCATCCAGATATTAGCAATCCAGCAGACACTGAAAAAAATATTGGTGAGGGCAGAAAAATTGCCCAATTATTACTAGAATTATTTTACAAACTCATTTCTTAAAACAATGCTATAACAACCTGCTTCTAATTTCCCCCTGGCAAAAAAGATTTTACTTAGCTAGTTTAAAACAAATGGAAATTTAAACATCATTACAATACCTGATTGTACAGACTACAGAAGGTAATAAATTATGTGCCCAAAGCTGAAATATGTTCCTATCCTGTCTGTTTTCTATTTTTGAATATAATGACTTTAATAAGAATGTATACAGTAATGATGAAGTAATTAATAACATGATTCTACCAAATTCATTGAAACCAGTAGCTGAAGACTAGCACTGGATCATTAACATAATCAAGCCATCCTGAGCATCTCCTCAGTAGAGGGCAGTATTTGCTACATCTCAGTTGGAGGAAACATAAATTCGCCTGGCTGTGAAGATCTAACCAGAAGAAATTTGAAAGATTACTACCAAATTAGGTTCTACACCTACATGTGCATCTGAAAAGAAAGGTCCATCAAGGCAAACTCTTCCTTTGGAAATCAATGTGAAGAGGCATAAAAAGTGATACTTAACACACTACAAAGTAAGAAGAGGCTTTAGAACAACAATTATCTTAAATTTGAGGATGATGACTTCTGGACATGTTAAAATCTTACAAATGCAGAGATTTGTTATTTCTGTTTTGCTTCTCCTTGTGAGAGTTCCTTGGGTCTCCCCAATCCTCTTAGATGTGGATATTTAAAAAGCCTAATCAGAGTTAGAAGAGAAGTGGATATCAAAGAATTATTCTTCCTCCCACTCTTGCTTTCCAAATCATGGAAATACTTGGTGAAAAATGCTAAATCATCTTCTAAAGATATTAAAAAGTTAATGAGAGCAAGGCTGAATGCTTCCCTGTGCTGCTGAATACACAAAGGGCCGAACCCTTCAAACTGAGTAATAGAATAGAATTTTTTACTCCACCTTCTTACCAAAAAGACCACCTTGAATTATCTGCTGCCCAAGTTTTATTAAAATACATACAACATCTGTGAAAGGCTTGAACATGAGTCTACCCAATCTCTAAGCAATTATCCAATCTCTAAATGATTTCTCTGGATCAAGCCTGAAAATAAACAGAAAAATGTACTCATAAAGTGCTCTTTTAACCTCTATAGCACTTGCAGGGTCATTTTTCATTCTGCCCCTAGCTTGTATATAAGAATCTGTGCAAACAAACTGGTCTTGGCAGCAGGAATAGAGCTGAGAAAGCGGTCTGCTGGCATCTTTTGGAAGTTCCTGTATGAAAGGTCCAAGTGCGACAAAGACTTTTACTTCTGATTTTTTTGTCTTCTAACTTACTGAACATCTTTCCCCCATTTGACTGAGAGAAAGCTGACAGCTGATATAATTGTCCAAGAGCCTTGTAGAAGTTTATGACATAGATTTATATATACTAACTTTTCCATTCTAACTTATTCTCTATTTCCTCTTTGCCCTGCTTTTAAAAAAAAAACATAATTCTATTTGTGGGTGTACATATACTTTTCGGAACCAAGTAAGGTATAAACAAATACATGCCTGAATTATTCTTTTTCTATTTATTATTTTTAGAGATGGGGGGGGGGAGCAGAGGACAGGGAGAGAGAGAATCTTAAGCAGGCTCCACGCCCAGTGTGGATCTCAATGCCAGACTTGATCTTACCACCCTGAGATCGTGACCTGAGTCAAAATCAAGTCAGATGCTGAACTGACTGAGCCACCCAGGTGCCCCCTTTTTTCTTACTTCTTTTTAAAACTTTTGTTATTTAGTTTGCTTTTCAAAGGGCATCCAGTGAAATAAATGTAAGAACTTCTGATACTAAACAGGAATACCCTCTTTTGTTAGTTAACTAACTTAAATGCATTTGTATGTGAAATCTAAAGCACAAAAAACACCAAACTCATCGAATAAAAACAGATTTGCGGTTACCAGAGATGGGGAACTGGGAGGAGGGGAAATGGAGGAAGGTGGTCAAAAGGTACAAACTTTCAGTTATGAGACAATAACTTCCTTTTCTTTTTATCTATATGAGAAAGTAGATGTTAACTAAATCTACTATGGTAATCATTTCACAATATCTGTAACTCAAACCATCATGCTGTACACCTTAAACCCTTTAATGGGGAACATATGTCAATTATTTCTCAATAACACTGGGCAGTATAATTTTTTACCTTCATGTAAATGTGAATAATAATTTACATTTTATAGAATTTCTCCATATATATTAAGGCTGGAAAACAATAACCTAATAAAACAGATGAGGTTATTAAGAGCAGAAGCTTGTATATATGTCTACTAAGACCTTCTACAAAGTAACCTCCAAATCCCAAGATGTTATCAATCTAGCAAATTACTTCCATTTTAAAAAAATCTTCAAGGGGGCACCTGGGTGGCTCAGTTAAGCGTCTGCCTTTGGCTCAGGTCAGGATCCTGGAGCCCCTTATCAGGCTCCCTGCTGGGCATGGTGCTTGCTTCTTCCTCTCTCTCCTCCCTGCTTGTGCTCTCTCTCTCTCAAATAGGTAAATAAAATCTAACCAAAAATAATCTTCATGACAATGGGAAAATTGGGAAATTTTAGTTGTTTCTAATGTAACTTTGATTTAGCTCTATTTCCTTCCACTAAATCTCATGATAGGATTTTCCAATCCCATCTACACCCCTCATCTCTTCCATTTCAAAGTCAATTCAGGTGATTTCATTGACTCCTTTCAACTTCAAACTAACACATCTCTACTTTGGCTTCCAGATTTGAATCTTCTGTCTTAGATTTCCAGTTGTTTGTAAGTCCCCTTCTCTTACCTCAGGTATCAGTTAAGGGTCCTGCCATTCCACTTGTCATCCAAACTAAAAACATCAGAGCCCGAGGTGGCTTGTCGTTGGCCCTGAGACCTCTCTCCATCCAATCTTACAGATTTCCCTCATATTCATCTTGTTCTTTCTATCTATCATATATACTTGTTTTAGGGCACAATTGGGAACAGAGATTCAGTTCAATCTCTGTTTGCCACAAGCCATGGACCCGGATGAGGGAAAGCATCAATCTTAGAGGAAGGGCCACATAAAGGCATGATTTGCTCACTAAGCTCCATGCCCCTCTTGGGGAGCTTTATCTAGTGTACACAAAGGCTCCACGTATGGTAGCACCAGTGCCAATCTTATGCAACTTTACCAGATTATCCAATATAGATCTGTTAAAAAAATAATGACTAGTTTGTTTTATGCTGATGAAGATTCTAGTTCAAACTCTACCATCCGGTATGCAAACCCCTTTATATTGACTTCAACCCATCTATCCTGCCTGAGTGCATTCTACTCTCCTACATACAGTCTAAATTCCAACCATGACCCTTAAATTCTCTGAAAAAAGAATTCTGGAATATTGGGTGTTTCTTCCTTTCAGTAGTTTAAAGATGATATTGCACTGTTTTCAGGTGTTCATTGCTTCTGATGAGGGGTCTTTAATCATACCGTTGTTACCCTGGCTGCATCTTTAGTTTTTATCAGTTTGACTATGATGGGCCTAGGAGTTATTTTCCTTGTATCCACTAAGGGTTTGTTGAGCTCCTGGGATCTATGAATTTATAGCTTTTCTTAAATTTGGAAAAACTTCAGCCATTATTTCTCCAAAAATTTTTTCCACCCTTTCTCTCTTTTCCTTCTAGGACTCCAATGATATAGTTTGATGTCTGAAATGATTTCTTCTGCCATAAGGCTCTGCCTTATTTTCCCCTCTGTTGTTCAGATTGTTGCATAATTTCTATCGGTCTATATTCAAATTCACTGACTCTTGTGTTTTCTGCAATTTGGTATTAAGTACATAAAATAAACTTCAAAATTTTTAAGTCTAGAATTCTCAACTTTTACTTTTATAATTTTCACCTGGTTCTTTTTTATAGTTTTCTCTGCTAAGATTTCCTATTTGCTTATTCATTGTCAGCATATTTGTCTTTACATCCTTGAGTATAGATATAAAAGTTACTTTGAAATTCTTGTCTCTAATTCCAACAGCTATATCTTCTCAGGATCAGTTTCTGTCATCATTTATCCTTTAACGTGGATCAGATTTTCCTGTGTCTGTATACAACTAGCGATTTTGGATTGTATTTTAGATAATGAATGATATATTGTTGGAGACTTGGAATTCTTTTATATTCCACCAAATATGTTGATTTTCTGCTGTTGCCATTTTAGCAGATAATTAACTTGGCTAGTCTCAAACTCCAAACTGTCTCCTTTGTGACAGGCAGCAACTGAAATCTCTGCTGAATATTTTTAGTCTTAGCTGTGCCTATGTAGTTCACAGGTTAGCTCGAGATTTGGGCAGTCTCTGTGAAGAATTTTGGGCTCTTCCTCTGTGGTTCTCTCTTTCCACAATTTTCTTATTTTCCAGATGCTATCGTCACTCACTCTTTTCTCATTCCTTAAGCCAGGAATATTGCAGGTTTCTATGAAGTTTTAGATGTTCCATATGAGAACAACTATGATCTGTCTTCTGGCAAAAAACTATAAAAATAAGAAATTTATCAGTGTCAATCCCTTCTTTCAGTGTTGCCAGTGCTTCACTTTCTCCCTGCTTTTGGTTGCTCAACAGTGCCTTCCAGACAGTTATTTCTTAGATTTTGCCCAGACTTAAAGCAATGATATAGGGAACCCTGGGTGGCGCAGCGGTTTGGCGCCTGCCTTTGGCCCGGGGCGCGATCCTGGAGACCCGGGATCGGATCCCACGTCGGGCTCCCAGTGCAGGAAGCCTGCTTCTCCCTCTGCCTGTGTCTCTGCCTCTCTCTCTCTCTGTGTGTGACTATCATAAATAAATAAAAATTAAAAAAAAAAAGCAATGATATAAAGGTGGGTTGGGAACACCTCAGTGGCTCAGTTAGTTAAGCGTCTGACTCGACCTCAGCTCAGGTCTTATCGCAGAGTCATGAGTTCAAGCTCCACATTGGGCTCCATGTTGGGCATGGAGCCTACTCACAAAATAATAGTAAATAAAGGTAGGTTGGTCAAATAGATGCTTCTCTATCATTAATGGAAGTAGAACCCTCCTGAGTCTTCAATTCTCTGAACATACTTTGTAATTTCTTACTTTTGTGTTTTTCATAAAAACACAAAACCTCAGGGGAAGAAAAGATCAAATATTGCCCTCATGATCCCAATTGCTACCCTCACACTCCCTCCCTCTTTTCCCATACCAGCAGAATCTTCAACCCTCCAGCCTTTAAGGCCTACTTCCTCTTTACCTACTTCATGTTGGTACCCTCTATAGCACCTAGAACTACGCCAACCTTCCATTATGTATTCGGTAAATATCTGTTGAATGACTAGAATGAAGTACTATATAATATATAAATGGTTAAGCTCTGTTACCTTACATAAAAGGTCACAAACAATTATGTAGCATGTTGGTATATTTAATCAAGTTTTCCCTCTTGACAGAAGGGCATTCTGAGGAGGAGATACTATTTGCTGATTCAATGGAACATGGTGGTGACAGTCACAAACTTTCCTTGAGTATACTGCCCTACTGATCATTCTATTACCTTATGTACTATGATCCTGCTCAATCTAAAATGACTTTATAGATCATGATAAGAAATCTTATTTTCAGGCAGCTCGGGTGGCTCAGCGGTTTACCACTACCTTCAGCCCAGGGTGTGGTCCTGGAGACCGGGGATAGAGTCCCACGTCAGGCTCTCTGAATGGAATGGAGCCTGCTTCTCTCTCTGCCTGTGTCTGTGCCTCTCTCTCTTTCTCTCTCTCCGTGTGTGTGTGTGTGTGTGTGTCTCATGAATAAATAAATTAAATCTTTAAAAAAACCTTATTTTCTCTGCCTGATTTTTATGGTAGATCTAAGATTTTCATTCTTATTTCCCTTTTCTAACATGTATTCTGTTGTCATTAGGCAAGTATCTTCTGTTCCTTCTGAAACATTCAGGGTTTAGATCATGGTTGAAATACTTTTACTATGCTCATCCAAGTTCTATTCACCTATCACAGTCAAGATCAATTTCCTTCTTAAATCTCATGTCTCCTCACAGTCTTCCCAATCCTCACTATCCTTAATTTTAACTCCTGATGTATTCATTATATGTATTAATGAGCACAACTCCTCAAAGTAGACTGTTACAGCTCAAGCAAATGAAAGAAGTTAGTTGATCACATTTCACATTTTATGGATAAAATAACCCAGAGAGGTTAAGTGATCTGCCCAAGGCCACTCAGCTACAGAGTATCTGGATAAGATACTCTCTTGATTCAGCTGGACCTCTTTCTATCCTACATACTGTCTGACATTTGTTCATGCTATTTCTTTTACTAAATTACAAAATCTTTGAAAGAAACTTCTTATACTTCTTTTATATTCCCCATAACATAGTAGTATAACAATGTGGATGCACTTAAGAAACAGTTGCTGGCCAATGAATCATTGTAACAATCTTGGAAAAGGTGGAATATTACACAACATATATTTATTGATTAACAATAAAAGATAAAAGAGCTAAGTAACGTTTGACCCTAAAATACACAGAAAGCTTACAATTTTTGATACTATAATTCTAGTTTTTCTCAAAATTTTTGCCTGATTTAATATCTTCACCAAGTTATTTTAAGAAACAAAGATAGTATAGTCTAACAATTCTCAAACTTTTTTCCATAAAGTACATTTCAAAGTCACAATATATCTAATAGGATATATCTTACTAATATTCCAATTAGCATGTTCTAAGTAATCACCAATTGAGTCAACTGATCTAATCCAGGGGAAAGGTACTACAGACTATATCAAATCATGGATTTTATGGTGAGAAATAGGAAAACTTGAAAATTAAAAATCAAAGAATTCCTTGATATATAAAGCTTTTTGTTAAAGAAGAGAAAGAGAGAGAGCACCAGTTGGTAGGTAAGCATTAGAAAAGTCATCAGTGGGCAGCCCCGGGTGACTCAGCAGTTTAGCGCCACCTTCAGCCCAGGGCATGATCCTGGAGACCTGGAATTGAGTCCCATGTCAGGCTCTCTGCATGGAGCCTGCTTCTCCCTCTGCCTCTGTGTGTGTGTGTCTCATGAATAAATAAATAAAATCTAAAAAAAAAAAAAAGTCATCAGTGTTAAAACTTAAAGAAAAAAAATCAAACAAGGACCTTTAAGGTACCTATAAAGTCTTATTAATTGATTGATCTATATTTCCTCAACACTTTACAAGTCTTTTCATTGTATAGATCTTCTGTTTTGAGAACTATTCCTTTTATTGTCCTCATTTCGTAGGTGGAGAAATTGAAGCACTGAGATGTTGAGTTACTGTCCCAAGATCACACAGCTAGTAGGTGGCAGAGTCAAGGACTTGAACTTCTTGGTACTCCAGGAATCAAAAGGTGTAGTTTAGGGTTATGATATATTTATTATTAAATCCAAGTCAGACCACTTACTTTAAAATTAAAAACAAGTTCTAATTTTAAAAAGCTAATGATCACTTTAATATTTTAAAAATTAATTCATGCTTCTTAATCATTTAGCAGGTAAATGGCACATTGCTCTCAAAGACCAAAGTAAATATTAAATATTGGTTTGTCTACTTTCTTACAGAAGTTATCTTAAAAGGGGGGATCCCTGGGTGGCTCAGTCGTTTAGCGCCTGCCTTCAGCTCAGGGAGTGATCCTGGAGACCCGGGATTGAGTCCCACGCTGGGTTCCCTGCATGGAACCTGCTTCTCCCTCTGCCTGTCTCTCTCTCTCTCTCTTTTTCATGAATAAATAGATAAAAAATCTTAAAAAAAAAAAAGTGATCTTAAAGGAACACAAAGAGGTGTCTACAACTACATTTAATCCTCAAAATAATTCTACTCCTAAGACAGGGAACATATTGAAGGTGTACGGTTCTCAGCACATTCATTCTTCCCTTGAGATACTCTGGGAATCCCTAGGGGCTTTCTCTCCATTACAGAGACCAGACACATATTCACAGAAATGAAAACAAGCTTTCTCCCTTGAAGAAGCTTCAGGCAGCTGAGTCTAAGTCATCAAAGGCTTGGAGAGTTTAAAATCCATTGCCATGTACTGCATCTCCTAGGGAGCTGATCTTGCCCTAGTTTGGGAATAGAAGGTGAGCAAGACTGCTCAGCCTCCCAATGTGCACTGTAACAGAAAACTTGTCATGTGAAGAAAGTAGGAAGGCGTTCTCTCAACCCAGCTTTTCTTCATTCCTTCTGATTCTTCTTCCCCCATCCCCTACCTTTGCATCATGGAAATAGCCACATTCCAAGTGGCTACAGTTCTCAAATTTCTAATCCAGCCTTGTTTTATGGGCATTTCTGTAAAGTTCTTTTTTCTTTTTCCTTTTAAACCAAGAAAATACAAAGAAAAACATAACAACTTATAACCCAATATATAGTTATTTCCTTGGAAGATACAAATCACCAACTACAATTAATAAAAATTGATCCTTCAATTCAACTTTCAATCTTGCTTTATCTTGAAAAATGTAAATAACACATAAAAATGTTGTTTTAGCTTATTTAACAAAAATATGGGTAATAGGGATCCCTGGGTGGCCCAGCGGTTTAGCGCCTGCCTTTGGCCCAGGGCGCGATCTTGGAGACCCGGGATTGAATCCCACGTCGGGCTCCTGGTGCATGGAGCCTGCTTCTCCCTCTGCCTATGTCTCTGCCTCTCTCTCTCTCTCTCTGTGTGTGACTATCATAAATAAACAAAAAATATATATATATGGGTAATAGTAACTATGAACTAAATTCCTAGAACAAACAATGAACAAATTACTATTTATTTTCAGCATAACTTTCTTGACAAAATTGTAGGATGACAAAATAGTACATCTTGCACTTCACAATTTGGTTGTTCAACTACATAGAAAAATATTTTTATAAAAATATTTAAGGATTTCATCAGGCTTTTCAATATCCTCTTAATTAATAAATATTTCAATTATTTTCTTTTAAAGCTTTTATGGTGCCATTATCCTTTTTTTTCTTCATCAAGTTGGCCAATTTTTATTTGTCAGTGGCTTTGCATGGATATGTTTACTTTTATCTATCTTGTTATGGTGAGGTATTTACTACATCAGACAAGCACTGAATGACTGGCAAAAGACTTTGAAATGGTAAGTGGGGCTAGGTACCAGTATTAAGCTGTGAGAGATGTTTGAGGAAGGGCTACATTTTTAAGTGGTCAGTAATTTGTGACTTATTTCTTGTTATGATAATTTTGCATTTCTTTTTTCTTTTTTAGAGAAAGAGAGTACATGTGTATGGAGTGGGAGGAGGGCAGAGGAAGACGGAGAGAAAGAACTTTAAGCAGGCTCCGTGCCCCATGTGGAGTCCAACGCAGGGCTTGATCTTAGGACCCTGAGATCATGACCTGAGCTGAAATCAAGAGTTGCACACTTAACCGACTGAGCCAACCAGGCGCCCCAATAATTTTGTATTTCTTTGCAACATTATGACTGTGGCAATTCAGATACTGAATACTTGAATGAAGAGGACTCTTGAAATCATTCAGTTTCAGATGTAACCTAAAATTCTTAATTAATTATAATGATCTTCTGAGCCAGGCTAAATAGTGTAGTAAACAAAAACCACTTAGTAAAGAAAAAAACACATCCAACCCCAAGTGAAAAAGCAGGCATCTGGTATGTCTGGGACAGTCCCAGTTTTAGATGGCACAGATTTCTAGGAGGCTCTTAAAGCTTAAGGCTCATTCAACCACACCTGATACCACCATGAAACAAAACCTCTAGCAAGAAGTGAATGGGTTGATGGTCTGTAAAGATTATTTTTGAGCCATGGCTCCTTCCAAGAAAAAACAATATATTTACAGATTTATATATTAGGTAGATATTGGTATTAGTGCCATCATAGATAAAAGGTTTCATAACTGTAAGCCACTGATGTATGCCATAAGTAAAACTAAAAAAGCCCAGATTATTCCCCTCTTCTCACACCTCTCTCCCTCCCTGCTCCAAGAACATTTCCTCAAATCTGCAAAATTAGAATTTTGGAAAACCTGACAGCTTCCTAATTCTTAAACATTTTTTTCTGATGAGACTCAGGATGATATTAAAGAATCTAATGCTTTTATATTATATAATTAAGTGTGTCAACACTTGGAAGATCTATATAAACTCAGTCAACCAATATTTTCCAATAACCACTGCATTCATTCATTCTCTTACAAAATCATGCATGACAAAAGATTTAAAGTTCAAGAAGGAGGGGTACCTGGGTGGCTCAGTCAGTTAAATGTCTGCCTTCAGCTAAGGTCATGACCTTGGGTCCTGGATAGAGCTCACATTGAGCTCCCAGTTCAGTGGTGAGTCTACTTCCTCTCCCTCTATCCCTCCCTTTGCTCATATTCTCTCTCAAAAAAATAAATAATCTTTAAAAGAAAAATAAAGGTCCAGAAAAATTCATGGATTTTAATATAATAGTATATCAAAAATACACTGAAATTGTCTCAGATTCTACACTGTAACCAACATTTTAAATCTATTTCTTGTCAAGTTTTTTTTTTTTTAATTTAAATAGACTCCTTTAGAATAGTTTCAGGTTTACAGAAAAATTGAAAAGAGAGTACAGAGTTTTCATATACTCCCCAATCTAGCTTTCCCTATTATTAACATCTTACGTTAATATGGTACATTTGTTACAATTAATGAACTGATATTAATATACTATTAACTAAAGTCCATATATTGTTCAGATTTTCTTACTTTTTACCTAAGGTCCTTTTTCTGTTCCAGGCTCCCATCGAGGATACCATATTACCTTTTAGTCATCATTAGAGGCTCTTAGGCTCCCCTCTGCTGTGACAGTTTCTCAGACTTTCCTTATTTTTGATGATCTTGACAGTTTTGAAGAATACTGGCCAGTTATTTTGTAGAATGTCCCCTCAACTGGAATTTGCCTGATGTTTTTCTCATGATTAGACTGCAATTATGAATAATGGAAGAAAGACCACAGAGGTCAAGTGCTATTTTCATCCCATTGTATCAAGGGCATAAACTATCAATATGAGTTATTGCTGTTGATGTTAACATTGATCACACCTGTCTGAGGTAGTGTTTGTCAGGTTTCTCCACTATAAAGTTAGTCTTTCCATACTGTGTTCTTTGGAAGAAGTTCTTTCTTTCCTTCTTTCTTTCTTTCTTTCTTTCTTTCTTTCTTTCTTTTCTTTCAGATTTTATTTATTTATTCATGAGGGCACAGAGAGAGAGAGAGAGAGGCAGAGACACAGGCAGAGGGAGAAGCAGGCTTCATGAAGGAAGCCCAATGTGGGACTCGATCCCCTAAGTCAAACGCAGACGCTCAACCGCTGAGCCACCCAGGCATCCCTGGAAGGAAGTTCTTATTGAATTTTCATGTAGCATCAAAAAAAGAACATCCACAATTATCTGATAAGGCTATTAAAATATTTTTCCCATTTATAACTACATATCTGAGACCAGATTTTCTTATATACTTCAACATATCATAATAAACTGAATGCAGAAGCAGAAAGGAGAATGTCCCTATCTTCTAATAAGTCAGATATTAAAGAGCTTTGCAAAAAATATAATGTCACTCTTCCTACTAAATTATTTTCACCTTGGAAAATATTATTTTTCATAAAAATATTTATACTAATTTGATGGGTTGAATATAATGGGTTTTATCATTGTTATTTTAAATCAATTATAAATACTTGAAAATTTTCTGTTTTAACTTCTAATACATAGAGTACATACTGAGAGAGAGAATCCATTAAACAAAAGCTCTTTGGGTTTCTCAATAATTTTTAAGAGTGTAAAGAGGTCCTAAACCAAATAGTTTGAGAACCACTGGCTTTAGGGTTAAGCTTTTGTAGACCAAAATTGAAAGAGCCTTGCTCAAAGAAAGTGAGCCAAAACTGAATTCTAAAGGCTTAATGAGTAAACGGACTATACCTAAATTTTCCTTATTGAAAAATGTAATTTTTACACCTGCAGAAAATTGTTTCCTCAACTGATAACTGTGCTCACAAGTAACTATTTGCAAGAGTAGTTTGTTATTTGCGTCTTAAAAATAATGATAGGTAGCCAGGTGTGTTTGTAAAAAGTCTAAGCAGAGAAATATATCAGTTAATGCATATGCATGGGTATATACACGTTCACTGTCAACTTCTTTCTTGTTTATTAGCTTTCTTCTTTGGTTTTTAGTATTCAAGGAATGGAGATCCATCAGATATGTGTTTTGGCCTTCATCTATTAATCTTGATTGTATCATATTAGTTTATATGTTGTTAGACTTATAACTGTACTTAACAGTATCTCTTGGGGAATTTTTAAAAAACATTTTGCTTCTCTATCTCTATTTTATGTTTTATTTCATTTCATGTATTCCAACTGAAACCACTGGTTGGGAGCTACTTCTGGTTTGTGTCCCGTGCCTGGTACACTCTCAGTAAATACTAAAGGATGAATAGCTTTTATCTCTACTATTTGGCCAAGAGTCAAGGCTGATGGTGTTTGGATGCCAACAGTGGTGATTAGCATCAGGGAATAAGGGCATTAATCACCAGAACTGAGGCAGCCCAGGAATCTCCCTGGCCCTTTACCTTCCCAGCAAAACCATTCCTGCAGCACTGGAGCATTGCTGATTTATGCGTGCCATTTCCCAAATATGCTGACCTGTGGCAATACCATGTCCAAATAAGGCAGCAGCCAGCCTGGCTGAAGCATAGGAGACAGGTACAGCAGAAGTAAGATTACAAAGAGCTTAGTAGAGAATAGATCAGATCCTTATAGGAAGCATGTGAATCCAATGTCAAAAATTATCCCTAAGTCTTTTTGTCCTCTTTCCCTCCTTGAATTCCTCATCAACCTTTAAGTTAAACAGTCATAATCTTGGTGTTGAAAGGCATTTTGAAAGTATTTATCCATCTGTTCAAGCAATCTTGAATCCTCCCTACAAACTCTAGTCCTTTAGCTGCCTTGCAATTTATGGCATGCAGTTAAATGTGTGAGAAGGAATTTAGGAGACATGCAGTTAAACATAACATTTCAATACACATACCTGGACCTAGCCTGTTTCACACGGGTCCCACGAATTATATAAAAAGGGTGGAATAAAATCTTGTGATTGATCTATACAATAATTTGATTTAAAAAGGTAAGATTTACACTAGTAATCTTTTACCTGAATTTATTTAATCATTATTAAAACTTTGTAAATAAAGGAAAAAGAATTCTCTGCAACAGTCTTCCTCCCCACCACCTCCTCAGAGTAGACTATAAAGATTTGGGCCCTGAGTAGAGGCCTTTTCCCAGCACTAGGTATCTCCTGAAATAATGAACACATAAAAAATAAAAATACTCAGTGTCTGCTCCAAGAGACCATCTATACCCAACAAATCTGTCCCTCCTCTTTCCTCACTGGGTCCGCTTCTGTGGAAGAAAGAGGAGCCTCATCTTTTCAATATACTAGATTTTTCTCAAATTTATTTCTCTAGCCAAGTACGTATAACTTAAATGGAAGCCTTAATAAGTTATTAGGACCTTGATGAAACCCCACAGAAGTGTGACGGGTACATATTACCCAGGATGACTTTCACTACTACCAAGGATAACGTTTT
Source organism: Canis lupus baileyi (assembly GCF_048164855.1). Taxonomy (NCBI): domain Eukaryota; kingdom Metazoa; phylum Chordata; class Mammalia; order Carnivora; family Canidae; genus Canis; species Canis lupus. The sequence continues at coordinate 7,023,573 of NC_132844.1, forward strand.
TTGCCCTGTAAGAGGATCTTACTTGATCTTAAACCTTACTGATTTGAAGTGCTTTATTTCTCTAATAACAATTGTAGATTAGATTCATCTCTCTGGTTTAAAAACTACAAATTTATACTGGTTAAAAGTAATCAAGTCATTTGCTTTTGAGAAAAGTACTCACAAAATGGCTGGCAGCTATAAATAAAGACTTACTCTTCCCCCTCACTGAAAAACAATCTTTTTAGTTATTTTAAACTTTAAAAAAATAATAAAAAAATAAAACTTAAGATAAGTCAGAGACCACTTACAGGACAGTTGAGAAATTATGCTTAAAGTTATGTATAATTTGGATTTTTCTCAAGATTTACAGTCAATAAATATATTGAACATCCACTGAGTAATGAGAATTCCAGAGCTTTTAAAAAACAGAATTCATATCTATAATGAATTTGCAATCAAGGACTTTCTCATATATATGAATGTACGTGTCATATACATTTTTTCTGTTGAATATATTATTATATAATATAGATGACACAGTTATAGAAATTCACTTTCTTCGTTGCCCAAATAGATCAGAAATGACAATCACAGGTGGGCTAGAAATTCTTTCATGTCATGCTTCCTTAGATCATAGTAGTATTACTTCATCTTCTTTGCCCCACACACTAACCTCACCTCAATTTAGGAAAACATAATTTCTCCTATGTTTGACTTTCACAAAACATCCCTAAAGCTGATTTTTGTTTTGCTTCCAGCAACAGTTGATAGTTCTCTCTGTATTTCCAATTTTGCTTTAGCATCCTTCTAAGTGCGAATTTTGAGCCAATGTCTATAAAAGGCACATGACATATACAGATGAGTATTTCCCTTCGTGAGCCTTTTAAATCAGTTCTGACTCTTGTGAACAGTATTTTAAAATCTGAAATACGCAGAAAGGAAAATATGAAGTATTTTAACATGTGAAAAGGCCAATGAGTCTGGACGTGTCTGGATACTTACTCTCTCACACAGCTCTTCAAATGTGCAGTCGGCAACAGTTCCACAGGCTTTATTCAGCCGCAGCTCTCTGCCTTGCACTTTTAGAATCCTTGGTCTAGTTACTATGGGAACATGAACAAAGACTCAATCTTGTCTGGATAATTACTATAAAATTCATCTCTTACAGATAGGAAATGCATAGCTTGATGAATAATAGCACATGATTCAACACATAAATTAGACAAAATGCTGATACAATGACTGCCACTTGAGCGTGGCATCAACCCATATACAGCAATGGAACTTATTAATTGGTCAGTGGAGATTGGGCATTGTGTTCTAAATGTATTCTCTTTCAAGAGAAATTAACTTACGTACAATCATTTTGTTTCTGAGCCAGCTCATCAAACAACTTATCCATGACAGCCTCCACATCAGCTTCACTTGTGCTACAGTGAAAAGAATAATAGAATATGAAATTAATAACACTTGAAGCCAACATCAAACAGCTGCCTGAGCCTGCTTAGCTTTTTGCCCATAAAAAAAAGAGAACAGGATGTTATGCTCTAAATACAAACATTAGATTTGGAATACACTTAAAAGCAGAGAATATTAACTCTCAGGTAGATGATCCTGCCTTATTTGCATACACTGAAAGACTTCTGTGCTTCTGGCTGTTTCCAGTAATGAGACGATACAGGCAGAGTAAATCCATTAATACTATGTGTACACAATGAGAAGAAAGGCTTCTGGCTCTCTCTTGCATGCAAAACAAGAGCAAATAGACAAGGCAGTCAAGCATCCAGCAAAGTATCCTTTGAAATCTCTACTGAGAGGGTACATGTGAAATTAAATATTGAAGCTGCTTTAAAAAAAAAAAATCCAGTCAAGCCACTGACTGAGAGGATCAAACATCCAGAATTAAATTACCAGCTTCGAAATACCGACTTGATCTGCACATCAATAACTTTATCAGACTTTGCGTATAAGGACAATTACAGACCACACAGTTTCTCTCAAAAGTGTCCTTGTCAGAAATTCAAGAAACTCTCTCCTTCTGTGATGCCTACCATTGCAGCTACCAAGAAGTTAGTCTCATCAAAGAATCCTTTGTATTCTAATTACAAATCACCATATGGTTTAGGGAACCCACATATACAAACGTGATAACACTATGCCCTTTTTTCCTATCACTTTTTTTTTAAAAGAGGGATTTATAAATTAACTGTCAATAAAATAAAATAACTGGCAGAAGAAATAAATGCTGTTAAAAAAAAAGAAACTTCAACTCTACATACAAACTTACACAGGATGACCTGACGATATGCTTGATTTTGATATACAAATCACTCTTATCTAGGTGTGGAAGCAATTAAACTCAATTCTGGACATTCATCTTAATAAAGTCTTTTTGAAAACTAATATGACAAATTATTTTTTCTTTAAGTTTAAATGAAACTAAACTCATTTCTCCCTTGAGATAGTTACCAGGCGGCAGGCATTTAACACACAAGTACCTACTTCCTAATGCTTTTAAAATGCAAGACAGCACATGGTCATTATGAAGGGTTTAGAATTGCCACCTTCCAAGGGATCACCATTCCACCTTGTAGGTCTCTTAAAAACATCATCTGCAATGGTTAACTTTGCAGGGGAAAGCTATTTGACATTTGAATAGGGTAGTATTAAAATAATAAAATGATACTACAGAAAGCGATTGTAGAGACAAAAAAAAAAAACAATTTTAAAGGTACAAAGAAATCACACAAGCCAATGTAAATGCCAATGCCCATACCAAGCACATGTATGTTTAAATGGCTTTGCCAACATTATTCTCAGGAATTCATTTGGTATTGTCTCCACCTTATAATGGTGACATAATCACACACAACCATTGGAGAAGCAAAGGTACTTTTTAAGGGATATAAAAAAGAAGGAGCAAATCCAGCCACCCAGATTATCTGCTGGCTTGCAGAGAGTTAACTTCTCCTTAGGATAGGCATGTTACCCAACAGAGAAATGAATTCTGAAAAATAACCAAGAGAGAACATAGTTACATTTCTCAAAGCACATTTGGTGAATAAACCATTACTAACAAACTTCCTCAGTAGTGATTTCTCTTTTACTCTGTGCTCAAATATACTATAATGTTAAAATGTGGCTCACAAGACTTAGGTCAGGCCACATCTTCTATATTATCTATGAAATTACTATATATGATTTATTTCACTTACAGTGAAATTATATGTGAAATAACACAATTATCTTTATTATAGCAGTATCTTGTGAAAATTCTATATGGGACGCCTGGATGGCTCAGTAGGTTAAGCATCCGACTCTTGATTTTGGCTCAGGTCATGATCTCAGAGTCGTGAACTTGAGCCCCATGTGGGGCTCCACACTGAGCATGGAGCCTGCTTAAGATTCTCTCTCCCTCTCCCTTTGGGCCTCCACCCCCACCCCTGCACACACACGCTCCATTTCTCTCTATCAAAAATAAATAATAAATAAAAATTCTATTAAATTATCATAAAAAGTTACTCAGATGTTACAACTTGCAAAATTAAAATTTTACTGGTGTTAAGTGGCCTAAAAATAAATACTCACAGAAGTAGTTCATGTAACTTAAAACTGAGCAGCCTGTTTTCCATCTAAGCCAAAGTGTACTTGACCTCAGGGAGTGAGTTCTGTTGACTGCTTAAAGGACAGAAACCCCAGCTTCTAATTGTCTTAAGAGCAGAAGGGGCTACTATGTATGTTGTTTTTATTAGATATATTTATATTGCCATGAGAGAAATGAGGATGCTATGAAAGAAATCCTTACCAGAAATGAACTTATTCATAATGTCTTACCAGATAATTTACAAGAAAACAGTAATCTTCTCACCCTCCACTCAGACCAGATTTCCCTACAAGATGATGCATCAATCAGAGCTCATTAACTTTTTTTAAGGATGAGAATTAGAAAAGTAAAAAGAGAAATTAAAATCTACCTGTTCATATTAGTGTAAAAGATTCAGAGTTTTACTCATTATACAGGTTCATGACTGGTTTAAACATCTTTGAGTATGTTTCATAATTCTAGTAAAAAATTTAGATTTCCATGTGAACTATTTCCATGTGTTACATGGGGAATAACAAAAACTATATTTATCAAGCAGCTATTATGTAATAGTTAGTTTACCTATACTTTCCCCACCTTTCCATGTAGTATTTGTTATTATCCCATTTTTACAGAAGAGAAAACTGAGACTCAGAGAATTAAGCCTTCACTCTTCTAAGATCCAAACATATAAAAATTTAAATTTTCTGTTTAGTAGCATAAAATTGGTACAAGATTTCAGGGCAACCAAATAATATGTAATAAAAACATTTAAGACCGTTTCACGCAGCTATTCCACTCATAACAATTTCACCTATGGAAAAAATAATGGTTAACAACTACAAGGATGTCCATAGTGACACCTCTAACAACAAAGAAACAGCGGGAAAAAAAAAACCACCTAATGTCCCATAATGGGGACCACGAAGTACGTTTGAATACGCTTACACAATGAAATACTGTGCAGTTTTTAAGTACAACTTTCCCCTCTTGTCCTGGAAATGTGATTAAGGTCCAAAGTTGATGGCTAGAAGTGCTTGGTGCTCCCAAGTTTCTAAAAAGAACCACCAATGACTGGATCCAGACTCTGGCCTCCATGGTTAAATAATGAAGAGAACCAGCCCTATTCCAAATGCCACCCCCTCCTCCACCATCCCCTCCTCTTTACCACACCACAGTGTCTTTATGAGGAGGGGAAAGGGGATCAGAGCTCTTTATGTGCAGTATTTGTGATAAGAGTCTTTTTCTTCCCTTCTTCCCCTTAGGATTTTTTCCTTCCAGTTGACTTCTAGTTTCATAATGTTGTGGTCAGAAAAGATGTATGGTATGACTTCGATCTTTTTGAAATTTTTGAGGCTTGTTTTGTGACCTAATATGTGATCTATTCTGGAGAATGTTCCATATGCACTTGAAAAAACATGTATCTGCTGTTTTAAGATGGAATGTCCTGAATATATCTGTTATATTCATCTGGTCCAGTGTGTCATTCGGTCCAGTGTGTCATTCAGAGCCACTGTTTCCTTATTTATTTTCTGTTTAGATGATCTGTATATTGATGTAAGCACCCTCCCCTTAGGAAAGGAGAGGGTGATTTACCCTCCCCCAAAGACAAGTGATGGGAAGGAAGAGTTCTTTAAAAGACTCACTTGGAAAGATTAGGGGAGCCTCAAAGAAGAAAAATCTGGCATTGTTGTCCTTAGTTGGATGAGTAGGACCTTGGCAGATTGAGAAATCAGAAGGTGGGAAATGGAGGCACCTGGGTGGCTCAGTGGTTGAGCATCTACCTTCAGCTCAGGTTGTGGTCTCAGGGTCCTGGGATCAAGTCCTGCATCAGGTTCCCCACAGGGAGCCTGCTTCTCCCTCTATGTCTCTGCCTCTCTTTCTGTGTCTCTCATGAATGAATAAATAAATATCTTTTTAAAAAAAGAAATTGGGAGATGTGGTGCTAAGCAACATAAAGCAAGCCAGTTCTTACTAAAAACCCTGCAAGGGTTTAGCACAACTAGATATACTTGAAGTTACAGGTGAGGGGGCAGGCTGGAAATAAGGGCACTTTTGGGAAATAAGACAAAGGCAGTCTTTAGATGCCCTGCCTTTACCTGAATAGCAAGAGTCCGGTATGTCTCCTCCACTCCAGCTGAAACTAAGTTTACCATCTGGGTCAGTTTTAAGAAGGAAGAAAGAGGAAGAGACACCATACTGAAATCCTACACACTAAATAGTAAAACCAACAGTCCCTCCCTCTTTAGCATCCAGAACCCTACTAGCCAAACTTCAGCCTTAGGAAGTAGAAAGATTGAAGGAAACACTCTGGAGGAAATTGAATAACCAAAAGAAAGACTTGCACATACTGACATTTGGGGATTCTTCAATGGAAAACCTGACCTGCCACCTAATCTACCAGCCTCCAGTGGAGACTACCAATCAATAAAACCCTATTTATGCACACAGAACTTCTAATCAGCTTTTTAATGTTTTAATCTTGTGAATGGACAACCAAGTATTTCTAGGCATTTAAGGAAAGCTTCTAAGATATAAAATAAAGACTAAAATAAAACATAAGAAGAGATCTTGCAGCAAAGAGAAATACACTCTAATACACCTAGAGAGAGAAATATACATAAACAAAGAAGGATGCTATAAACCAAAAGAATAACTAGTGCATAAGAAAGAGCTCTAATATGACTGTTAAATAAAAAATTTAGGAAAAGAATTAGAAGAAAAAAATGAAGTAACCATTCAGAAAATAGAACAAAAAATGGAAAACAGAAGAGAAAATAAAAGAATCAGAAAATAAATACAGAAGGCTCAATATCTAACCAGGAGAAGCTCCAAAGGGGGGTGGGGGGAGCATGAGCAACGAAAAAATTAAATTAAGTTTCCTAGAACTGAAGAGCATGAAGGTCTAAACTGAAAGAGTCCAGTGAACACCCAGCACAAAGAATGGGGGGAGGGGGGAGGCTCCCTTCTTGGGCATATTAACAGGAAATTTCAGAAGTCAGGAATAAAGAATGAATATCCTAAAAACTTCCTGAGGAAAAACAGGTTAAATATAAAAGGTCAAGAAACTGATTTGTATCAATTCCCATGAAACTCTGAAACTATAATAATGGAAACATGAAGAGAATGGTGCCCATCTAAAATTTTCTAAAGGAAGCTTTTGTCAAACTATCCATGCCCAAACTATTATTCAGGCAAAGACATTTTTGGTCAGGTGAGTTCTCAAAAAAGCTATTTCCCATGCTGCCTTCTTTGTAAGATTACTGGAGGCTCTCAGAAGAGGTAGAAGAGTTCTGGGTCTAATAGGACCAAATAAGCTCTACCCCCAAAGGCCCTCCTGCCCATGACAACTGTCAACTCTAGACAAAATACAAAAACAGGTGACCTGAAAACACTGGGCAGATTCTTGAGGGAGGTGACACTTGGAAAAAGGGAAAAAATGGGGTGAATTACCCATTTTACAGACCAAAAAGTCAGTACTGCTCAGGGCAACTATAACTCCGATAGAAAACTGCAGTCCTGGCCTGAAGACCTGGAGGACAGCTGGGGGTAACCACACAAGGTGAGAAATCTGGGGGAATCCTCAAAAGGGTTTCCAAAGTTCCAAAAGGTATGAGTCTTGAAAATTCCTCAAATCATAGGTTATTCTGTATTTATCACAATACAAATAAACATGAATCATTTTTCTGTTATAGAATTATACTAAAAGCTTCAGTGGTTTTCTATAAAAGAAAAGGCATAAAAAATGGCTTATCATTATTACAAATCAATATGCTATGACATATATTTATATTTTATTATGGATATTATAGTGCATATTGTTATGTATTTCAATAACAGAAAAATGATCTCTACCAGAAACAGACTTTTGGTAGTAGAAAATATTAAAAGGAAACATTAACACAAAATAAATGCAAAATAAGATTATTTTAAAATCTAAGTACCTCCAATATTTAATATGTAAAAGTTATTTTTTAAATTGAAGGTTTTTAAAACACATAGCATGAGCACCGTTTCTGATTGTCCTCATCTTAGCGGGTTGGCAACTATTCCAGACACAAGAAAATGTCATTTTGCACCGACATTGATCAAATCATTAAGAGTGTGCCCTAAATCATTTTTGAGTAGGGAGTTAAGGTACCTATTGCTCAGTTATAAACTCATTTCCCTTATTAACATGTATCTGGTTTTGTTTACTCATATTATCCACTTAAAGGCTCTATCCCCAAATACAGTCACACTGGGGGTTTGGACTTCACCTGTAAATTTTGGGGAGGCCACAATTCAGTCCTGAATAATGAACACTTGTGTAGTTTACACTTCACGGTTACTATGAATAGTGCTACATGAATGTTCTAGCACACATCTTTTGGTGAATTTCTGTATATATGTCTATCGGGTGTGTAATTAGGAGCTGAATTACTACTCTTCGGGTATACTCGAAGAGTTCGGCTTAGTAAATACTGTCAAAAAATTTTCCAAAGTGGTTGTAGCAGTTCACTCTCTTACTGGTACATAAAAATGTTCTACTTGTTCCACACTGTTTTTTTTTTTTTCCCATTTCTTTCATTTTAATCATTTTAGTGGACATATTTTAAGTGATTTTAATGTAAATTGCCTCAAATTATTTTTAGGAATGTGTGGGACATAAAAATACAAATATAGTTAATGCAATAGTCAATCCAGAACCATTTCCTTTTAGTAAGATGTCATTCCGACAAACATAAAATTTGAAAGCCATTCTTAAACACATGAAGATCTCTTGATTTTTTTAAAAAGGAAATTTCAAAAACATAACATTATTGTAAAATTTTCAGCCAGAGAAAATGACTGTAACCTCAAAATAGGAAAAGAAAGCTATAAATAATGGAGAGAAACTCGAGTGATGGGAATGAGTCTATGACTCCAGGGCCCTCTAGTCAGTTTTCCAAGGAAACTAAAAAGATAGCAACACTGTCTTACGCTAAAAATCCATACTCAAAAATATGACCATGCCTGTGAAGCTCTAAAGAAGGACCAGGGTCAGATGTCTTTAAAAAAAAAAAAAAAAAAATCAAGTGTTTGGGACTAAGACCTATGGCTGGCAAAAGGCATATTCAGAAAATAAATGTACAAAAAATACACAAGGATATATATTATAGAAAAATACAAAAAGTGATTAAAATGAGACCCAAGTTATAAACTCAGTTTAAAAATATTCCAGCTTAGCCAGTAAAATTTGAGGAAAGCATAATACCTGGTAGTCAAGAGCAGTTGTAATAGGAAAGTTGCAGCCTCAACACAGCACTGATTTTTTTCAGTGTAGAAGGGGAGCTAAATTCAGAGTTTTCTTTTGGGGCTACAAGAATATCATGTCACATACCAAGGAAGAAAATGTTCTGTTCAGCTTTGTGTAGTTCAATTTTAACCATAAAGTGGCATATCTTAAGAAAGAATGACTTGGGTAGCAACACAATGATCAGGAGAAAATACAGGAATTAAGCTCAGATGCTCTGAAGTGTAGCCTTTCCTCTTGGGGAAACAGAAACAAGCTCCTACAGCTGAGTACGGATAAAGAATTTAAGTGACTTCCTTCAATTCTTGGTAACTGCCCCATCAGTGGGGATGCTAATATATGGCAGTGTTTTGGGGCAGAAAAGATGTGAAACAGAAATTCTGCCCACAGAAAATTAAAAGTAAGAGAATTAAAGTCATTTCTGAAGAAAAAAACAACGTTATTCTTTCCAAATGATTTTTGTAGGGGCTAGGGGTGGGGGCAGGTGGTGGTGGAGGATATGGGGCCCAAGCAGAGTGCAGACTATTTTTCTTTTGTTCTATAATGCCCTGGTAAAATCCACCCATTTCATTGCTTCTGTCACTTTTTGTTAAGCTCAGAAACTGCAGTGGAGGGGCAGGTTTCTATTTTCTGTTAAGTAGTACCACTGTGTCTTTAAGTCAGAAAAGCCCTGGAATCAACCACTGTTTCGTTGCCAGGAAATTTGGCATCAACTCCTACAGGAAACCTGTGAGTACAGTACCCTGGATTAAAAGCTGATTGCTTTGGAAGTATGAGAATCATGATTTATTTTTCCATATTAAATTAGTAAACAGAGAAGAAAGTAATCAGTCATTCCAATTTCAAGAAAATTTCTATAGCTGAAATCAGGCATTCAACATAAAACTTAGACAGAGAAATAGAACATGTCAAAAAAAGACCTTATTATTGCTGGATCATTTGAAATTCTCAACAAAAAATTCCAAAAGAAGTAGAGGTTTCTAGAAGAGGGTCACACATGAATTTAAATGGAAATTAATTTCTTCAAGAACCTCCCACTTCATTAGGATTGACTCAGAGGAACAGAATGCTACCCACACTTTGCCCCTTTATCCCCTTTTTAAAATCAACAGCTTGTTAGGGTATCAACAAGTAGAATAGGGTTGGCTTTCCTTGGTCCCTCTCTCTCCATGTTCTCTATTCCAGAGAGCCAAAGTTGATTCAACGAGGGAGAAATTTCCCCTTCCTCTTAGAGTTCTTGTGCCAAACTTCCCTGGCAGGGAGCCTTCTCACTCTACTGATTCCTTGTGCATTCATGCTGTAGAGCTCTTTGTGCTCTTACCAAACATAATCTGGGGCTGGAGGCAGGTCTAAGATTAAGCTGGTTTATATTTGCCTTAATATAAAACAGACTTGGTTGCATTTCAAATGCTGTAGGTTTGTTTTACATAACGGAATCAGTTGTTAGAATAGATTTTGTCCTACTATTTATCTTCTCAATCATTCAAAGGCTTAATTGACTGTTCAGAGATCCATTTCAATCTCTAAATTTCCCACCGTTCTCAATCACCTGGAGAGTAACTTACCTGGTTCCATTAATCTTGACCTGTGTATAATGCTGAAAGTAGGACCTAGCACCTTTCACTCTCAAATTCCAGACCTTCACCCCCTTCTTCTCAGCCCAAACTCCATATAAAATTTCTACCAAATCTAAATATTGCTTTCCCCCCAAATAAGTCAGTGGCATAACACACAGAATTACAACTTCTAGATACAATATTTCCTTTTCATATAATTAAGAAAAGCTAGAATGACTGAAGATTACAAAAATAAATAAATAAAAATGAGGAAGAAGCTAGAGAGTAAGAAGCTCTGACTCCTTTCAGGAGAAGAAAATGGTCATATCTGCCTCAGAAAGACAGGCCCAGGAAGTTTTAATAGTTGTTGTTTTTCTTTTTTTAAGGTTTTATTTATTTATTCATGAGAGACACAGAGAGAGAGAGGCAGAGACACAGGCAGAGGGAGAAGCAGGCTCCATGCAGGGAGCCCAATGTGGGACTTGATCCCGGAACTCCGGGATCACGCCCTGAGTCAAAGGCAGACGCTCAACCACTGAGCCACCCAGGCGTCCCGGGAGTTTTAATAGTTAAAAAAGGTACACAGCTAGAGCTAAAGACGTAGGACATTTGTCAGATCAGCTTTTCTAATGTTGAAGGTTGACCCTCATTTATAAATGTGATCTTTCTGAAGATGAAACAAAAGATAAGAATTCTAAGGAAATCTAAAAACTTGATTCTGTACATTTATATATATATGTGTGAGCATACATATCATTTACTCATGTACACATTGTGTATATAACTTATTACATTTTACTAGATGAGTATAGCCACGCAGTTAAATACTTTGTCAATGTGTTCAGCTGGAAATGGTGGGCCAGCTCTATTCTGGTACTTGTCCAGCCTGCTGGCATATAAACACTGTGATGGGGGAACCTGGGTGGCTCCGTGATTGAGTGTCTGCCTTTGGCTCAGGTTGTGATCCCAGATCCTGGGATCAAGTCCCACATTAGGCTCCCGCAGGGAGGGAGCCTACTTCTCCCTCTGCCTATGTCTCTGCCTCTCTCTCTCTCTCTCTCTGTGTCTCTCATGAATAAATAAATAAAATCTTAAAAAAAAAAAAAACAGAAACAAAAACAAAACAACATTATGATATGCTATGTCAAATTACCAGTCAATAAAGAAATGGAAGATAAAAGGTATGCTGAGCTCACTGATGGAACCTGATACTGAAGTCTATACAAGGTGAACTTCTTTTGCTTTGTACCACTTTTTTAGGCAGTATTTCAAATAGTTTAAAACCCTTGAAATTGTTAATTCAGTACTCTCTAAAGTAATACAGGGTTAATTAATAAATATTTAAATGTGCATCTAAATTTTATCAAATATGACAATTTTGTGATTTTAAAAGACATGATAAACAGCCTACCTGACTATGCCCTGCAGGATATAAAGCAGAAAGTTGTTTTTACTAATATAAAGTTATAAGTTTATAATATCACAGAGCCTTACTCATTCATAAAGTATCAATAGCAGTTCTTATAAGAAAGATACTGCACATCTACTTTTGAGAACCAACTGTATTTTTCCACCATAGAGCCCCTTTCCCCATAGGTAGCCTTAGGGTACAGATTCATCACTGTTACTGACCTTTTAATTCTCAAAACATGTAGTAACATACAATGCTTCATTATACATTTGAGACATTTCAGTTTGATGAAACTTTATACTTCTCAGAGCTAAATAGGTCTTCACTAAAAAAACAAAAAATTAAAATTTTACACTAAAAATATTCACTTAATGTAAAGACAGTAAGGAAGAACTAAGAAATAAAAAAGGCATGAAACATAAAGAGCAGGTGTGAATCAATATACATATCAATAATAACATACTGATTATTGATAGTGACATATATATTATTGCTATATTATTATTGATATATCAATATTATATATCAATAATATCTATATTGTTATATATTGTTATATTATATATAACATAATTTGTGAATGGATTAAACAATTCAATCAAAGTCAGAGATTGACTAAATATAAAAGCAAAATCCAAAAATACACTGCTCACAGGAGATATGCTTTAGGTTCCAAGATACAACTAGGTTGAAGGTAAAGGACAAGAAGAAAGACATATCAATGCAAACAGCAACCACTACTAACATCAGACAACACAGACTTTAAAACAAAAAATGTTATTAATTATTAAAAGGGACATTTCATAATGATAAAGTTCACTCCATCAGGATAATAATAACAATACAAACATATGCACCTAACAACAGAATCTCAAAATACAAGAGGTAAAAACTGACCAAGTGAAGGGAGAAACAGTCTTGCAACAATCATAGTTAGAGACTTCAATATCCAACTTTTTTTTATGATTTTATTTTCAAGTAATCTCTACACCCAGTGTGGGGCTCAAAATTAAAACCCCAAGATCAAGAGTTGCACGGTCTACTGACTGAGCTGCCTGGTACTCCCCAAATTTCAATAAGGATTAAAAAAAAACTAGAGAGAAGATCAACAGGATATTTAAAACTTGGACTACAATATATACTAACTAGACTTAACAGACATCTATATAAATACTACATACACATCATTCTCAAGTGTATATGGAACATTCTCAAGGAAAGATCATATCCTAGTCTTTATAGAGCAAGCCTTAATAATTAAAAAGGATTAAACTATATGAAGTCTGTTCTTTGATTATAATGGAGTGAAATTAGAAATTAATAACAAGGAGGCCCCTTCCAATATTTTGGAAATTCACAAATATATGAAAATTAAGCAGCATATTCCTAAATGACTAACAGGTTAAAAAAAAAAGAAATCAAAAGGAAATCAGAAAAATACTTTAAGATAACAAAATGAAGACACACATACCAAAACTTATGCAATATAGCTAAAGTAGTGCTTACAAGGAAAAGTATAACTTTGAGTACTTACATTAAAAAAGAAGAAAAATCTCAAACCAATAACCTAACCTTTCACCATCAGATTCTGGACGAAGAAGAGAAAACTTAACCTAAAGCAAATGGAAGGAATGAAATAATAAAGATTAGAGTGGAAAATAATGAAATAGAGAATAGAAAAATAAAACAGCAAAGAAAACAAAAACAAAAGTTGTTTCTTTGAAAAAGTGAACGAAATTGACAAATATTTACTTAGACAAACCAAGAAAAGAAGACAAAAGTTATCAAAATCAGGAATGAGAGAATACTAAAAATAAAAGGATTATGAGGGAATACTATTAACAGCTATATACCAACAAATGAGACAGCCTAAATGAAATGGAAAAATTCCTAGGACATAAACTATCAAGACTGACTTACGATGAAAGAAAAACATCTATTTAGAGGGAACACTCTCCAATTCATTCTATTAGGCAAGTATTACCTTGAGAACAAAACTTGACAAAGATGTCATGAAAACTATTGACCAATATCTCTTATGAATTTAAACACAAAAATTCTCATAGCGAACTAAATCAAGCAACATATAAAAAGGATAATATACCATGACCAAGTGGGATTTATTGCAGAAATGCAAGGCTGACTCAAAATCCAAAAACCAATTAATGAAAATATTCCATATAAACAGAATAATAGGCAAGAAAAACATGATCTTCTCAAAAGACACAGAAAATGCATTCAATCAAATCATGATTTTTTTTTAAAAACTCAATAATTAATAGAAGGTAATGTCCTCAACTAAATAAAGGGCATCAGCTGTGAAAAACCCAGAGATGATAACATAACTAATGGTGAAAGAGTGAAGTTTTTTCTACTAAGCTCAGAAACAAGACAAGGGTCCACTCCCTAATGGAATATACCACTCCTATTTAACATCGCACTGGATATTCTAGGCAAAGAAATTAGGCAAGAAAAGTAAATAAAAAACATCCAGATTGGAAAGGAAGAACTAAACTATCTCTATTTGCAGATGACATGATCTTATATTTAGAAAATCCTAAGGAATTAGAAACTATCAGAAACTATTAGAAACTATTAGAACAAATAAACAAGTTCAGCAAGGTTGCAGGTTACAAGATCAATATGCAAAAATCAATTGTATTTCTACATAGTAGCAATAAAGAAACCAAAAATAAAACCAGAAAAACAATTCCATTTATACTAGATTCAAAAAGAATAAAGTATTTATGAATGAATTTAACAAAAGAAATCATGTTAATTTTATTAACAAGATTTATACATTGAAGACTATAAAGCTTGTTGAAAGGAATTACAGGAGATCAAAATAAATGGAAAGACATCTGTTAGGTGTTGAACTGTGTCCTCAATGTCAAACCCCTAAACTCCAATATCTGCAAATGTGACCTTATTTTGAAATAGGGTCTTTGTAGATATAATCAAGTTAAGATGAGGTCATACTGGTTTAGAATAGTCTCTAATGCAATGACTGGTATCCTTATATGAATAAAAAATTTAGATACAAAGACACATGGGGAGAATGCCATTTGAAGACAGAGGCAGAGATTGGAGTGTGATGTACCTACAAGCCAAGGAATCACCAGAAGCTACAGGGGAAGCTCAGAACAGATTCTCTTTCAGAGTACCCAATGAGAACCAACCTGCCAACATCTTGATTTTGGACTTCTAACCTCAAGAACAATGACAATAAATTTCTGCTATTGTAACACACTCAGTTTGTCGTACTTTGTAGGGTAGCCCTAGAAAACTTGTAAAACACCTCATGTTCGTGAATTAGAATATTTGATACTTATTTCCCAATGTAATTTACAGATTCAATAAAATCCTTATCAAAAGTCCAGCTGCCTTTGACCAGCTGACAAGCTGGTCCTCATATTCTTATGGAAATTCAAAGGACCCAGAATAAGCCAAACAATCTTGGGGGAAGGGGGAGAACAAAATAGTAGGGCTCATACTTCCTGATTTCAAATCTTATTACAAAACTATAGCAATCAAGACAGTGTGATATTGACATATAGAGAAACAGACTGCTGAGATATAATTGTGACCAGCAATAAATCCTTACATTTACAACCAATTAATTTTCAACAATGGTATCGATATAATTCAATATGAAAAGAATAGTCTTTTCAACAAATGATGCTGGGACTAGATACCACACGCAAAAGAATGAAGATGGGCCACTATCTCATAGCAAATATAAAAATTAGCTCAAAATTAATCAAATACCTAAATATAAGAGCTAAAATTATAAAACTCTTAGAAGAAAACATAGGCATAAAGCTTCACAACCTTGGATTTGACAATGGCTTCTTAAATATGACACCAAAAGTATAAAGCAATAAAAGAAAAAAAATAAATTGGACATCATCAAAATTTAAAACTTGTGTGGTTCAAGGACATCATCAACAAAACAAAAAGACAAAAAAGAATACAAAAATATTTTTATAAATCAGATATACAACAAGGGACCTATACCTAGAATGTCTAAAGAATACTTAAGATTTGCTACTAAAATAATAAATGACCCAATTTTAAAATGGCCAAAGTATCTGACCAGACTTTTCTCCTGAAAAGATATACAATGGCCAACAGGGATCCCTGGGTGGCTCAGTGGTTTGGTGCCTGCCTTTGGCCCAGGGCGAGATCCCGGAGTCCCAGGATTGAGTCCCGCATCTGGCTCCAGGCATAGAGCCTGCTTCTCCCTCTGCCTGTGTCTCTGCCCACCCCCCTCATAAATAAATAAATAAATAAATAAATAAATAAATAAATAAATAAATAAATAAATCTTGAAAAAAAATACAATGGCCAACAAGCACATGCAACAATGCTCAATGTCATTAGCCATCAGAGAAATGCAAATGGAAACCCTATGAGATACCATTTCACACTCACTAGGATTGTATTTGTGTTGGATTGTGTTTCCCCAAAAAGATAAGAAGTCCTAAGTCCCAGTACGTCAAATGTGCCCTTATTTTTTTTTTAAGATTTTATTTATTTATTCATGAGAGACACAGAAAGAGAGGGGCAGAAACACAGGCAGAGGGAGAAGCAGGCTCCATGCAGGGAGCCTGACGTGGGACTCAATCCTGGAACTCCAGCATCACGTCCTGAGCCAAAGGCAGACGCTCAACCACTGAGCCACCCAGGTGTCCCACATGTGCCCTTATTTGGAAATAGGCTCTTTATAGATGTTAACTGGTAAAGTGGGAGGGCCCTTAATCCCATATGACTAATATCTTTATAAGGAGACACACAGCAAGACCATGTGACAACAGAGGCAGAGATTGGATTGATACATTTACAAAGCCAAGGAACACCAAGTACTGACAGCAAACAACAGAAACTAGAAGAGATAAGGGCAAGATTCTCTCCCAGAATTTTCAGAGGAGACAAGGCCCTGACAAAAACTTGATTTTTTTTTTATCTCCAAAACTGTGAGATAATAAATTTCTGCTGTTTTAAGCCACCCAGATCATGGTACTTTGTAACAACATCCCTAGGAAACTAATACAGATGACTATAAAAACAGAGATAATAACAAATGATGTCACAGACATGAAGAAATTGAAGCCCTCATACCCTACTGGTGGAGATATAAAATGGTACACTGCTTTGGAAGACAGTCTGGAAGCTCCTCAAAAGACTAAATGTAGAATTAACCACACCTAGAAATTTCACTCCTGGGTATACACAAAAGAAATAAAAATGTAAGTCCACAAAAAAACCCCACAAAAACTTATACATGAATGTTCACAGCAGCATTACTCACAATAGCCAAAAAGCAGAAATAACCCAAATCTCCATCAACTAATGAGTAGACAAAATTTCTACATTTAATGGAATATTATTTAGCAATAATAATATGAATCCTGAAAAAATTATGCTAAGTGAAAGAAGACAATCACAAAGGACCACATCTTATATGATTCCATTTAAATGAAATATCCATGATGGGCAAATATAGAAAGGCAGAAAGTAGATTAGTGGTTGTCTGGGCTGGTCTGTGGTTGGTTGAGTGATAAAAATATTCTATAATAAACTGTGGTTCTGGTTACATAATTCTCTGAATATCCTAAAAGCAATTACTTAATACACTTTAAATGGGTAAACTGTATGACACGTGAATTCTATTTCAATAAAGCTGTTAAAAAATAAGTATAATATCCTTATCACACTTAACAAAGCTAAAATAATTCTTCAAAGTCATTACATGCAGTTAGTGTGTGAATTTCTCTGATTGTTGTTGCATAGTGTTTTTGTTTTTTGCTTTTGTTCTTACAGTTTGTTTGATTCAGGGTCTAAGTGCGGTCCACACACAGTAATTGGTTGGTATGTTCCTTAAGCCTCTTTTAAA
Source organism: Canis lupus baileyi (assembly GCF_048164855.1). Lineage (NCBI taxonomy): Eukaryota > Metazoa > Chordata > Mammalia > Carnivora > Canidae > Canis > Canis lupus. Next base: position 7,041,276 of record NC_132844.1, read on the forward strand.
CTAAAGGTTTTTTTTTTTCTTATTTGTTTAAGAAGCAGACTGTTTATGTCAGTAAAAATTCTGCAGTCTACATTTTGATGAATATACTCCCATGATGTTATTTAACATATTCCATTGCACCTAATATTTCCTGTAAATTGATCAAATTCAGGTTCCATTTCTATAGCAATTATTATAGAACTTATGATCATTAACTAGCTCCATTAAATTGTGAGGGTTTTATAAAATGGTGAATTCTAATTCTTTTTTCATTTGTCATTTAGAAAATCTCTATAAAGATAAGCATCCCTCACCAACTATTCTGTTATACTAAAAGTCAGTTCTTTTAAAACAGGAAAAATAAAAAAAAATAAATAGGAAAACTTGATTCTTTTATTTACCTGTTTTCAGGATAATGGACTGGAAACTTCCACTTCTGGCCATAATAGAGTAACGGGGCCCAGATTCTTTCCCTCTCCCTCTACTCCTCCCCCTGCTCATGTCTCTTTCTCTCTAAAATAAAATATATAAATCTTAAAAAAAAGCAGGGGAGGATAAAGATCCATCATTAGAAATAGACCCCAAATGACATATATGATAGAATTACTGAACAAAGATATTAAGACATTATATTCTCTGTATGTTTAATAGAGGAAGGCATGAGGACATTAAGAACAGAAAAAGAAGATATAAAAATCTTCTAGAAGTTGAACTTCTACAAAGAAAAAAAATACCATGTCTGAGGTGAACAATGGATAGGATTAATAGATTACACACTGTTAAAGAAACTACTAAAAATAAAATGAGATTGAAAACAAAGATTGAAAAAGAAATGAACAGAGAATCAGTAAGCTGTGAGACAACATAAAGCAGTTTCATGTAGGCGTAACTGGAATCCCAGAAATTGGAAAGGGGAAGAAGGGACAAAGCATGTGAAGAAATATACTAAAACTCTCCAAATTCAATTAAAACTATAAACTCACAGACCCAAGAAGTACAAGCAACCTTAGAAAAAAGAAACAAAAACATCACACCAAGGCACATCATAAACAGCTTAAAACCAACAACAAAGTGAACACTGTGGAAATAGCTAGTAAAAAGACATCTGATGTAAAGAAGGACAAAAAATTATAGATTTCTCATTAGAAACAATACAAGTCAGAAGATAGGCAACAACATTTAAAGTACTGAAAGGAAAAAAAAATCTGTCAACCATAAAAAACCAGCAAAAATATCTCTCAGAAATAAAAGCAAAAGACTTTAGAGACATACAAGACATACAGAAGATGAGAAAATTCACCACTAGCAGAGTACCACTGCAAGAAATGTTAAAGACCTTCAAAAAGAAGGAAAATAATATCAGATGGAAATTCCAATCTATGCAACAGAATGAAGAGCATAAGAAATGGTATTCATGTAAGTAAATGTAAAATAATTTTTATTTTAAAAATCTCTTTAAAAGACTATTGACTGTTTAAGCAAAAAATAAAAACACTGCATTGTGCAGTATACAACATAATCTAATACATATAGTAGTATTACATAATTACATAAATATATGAGTACAATAGCACAAAGGCCAGGATAGTGAAAATAGAAGTATACTGTTGTAGGGTTTTTGTATTTGACATCAAGGGGTTACTTGAAAGCTAAGTTAAACTTAGGTAAGTTAAAGATGCTAACTCTAAACTGTAACAACCACAAAAACAAAAACAAGAAAGTATAGCAAGTAAGTTAATATAAGAAGGAAAACAAATCTAAAAAAAGAAACATATCAGAAAAAGAAGTAAATGGGAAGAACAGAAAAAAACAAATGGCATAATAAAACTCAACCATATCAATAATCACATTAAATGTAAATGGTTTAAATAACCCCATTAAAGATAGAGAATGTCAGACTGCATTAAAAAAAGATTTCCAACTATGTGTTGCTTTCAAGAAACCATTTTAAGTATGACACAGATAGGTTGAAAGTAAAAGGATGGGAAAAGATAGATCATGTGAGTGTTAATTTTAAAAAAGCTGAAGTGGCAGGGCACCTGGGTGGCTCAGCAGATAAGCCTCTGCCTTCAGTTCAGATCATGATCCCAGGATCCTGGTGATCAAGCCTTGTATTGGGCTCCCTGCTTAGTAGAGAGTCTGCTTCTCCCTCTCGCTCTGCTCCTCTTCCCACTCCTGTTCTCTCGCTCGCGCTCTTAAATAAATAAATAAATAAAATCTTTAAAAAAAGAAAAAAGCTGAAGTGGCTCCATTAATACTAAGCATAGATTTCAGAGCAAGCTGTATGGAAAAAGCTCTCAAAATATGTATAGAAAATATGTATAGAAAAATCATCAAATGTTTGGAAGCTAAACGATACACTTCTAAATAACTCATAGGTTAAAGAAGAAATCACAAGTGAAACAGGACATACTGAAATGTATGCAATGCAATTAATATGATGCTTAGAAGAAAATCTATAGCATTAAAATGCTTATATAAAAAGTAGAAAGGTTTAAAATCAAGGACTTCTATATTTTTTTATTTTTAAAGATTTCATTTATTTATTCATGAGAGACTCAGAGAGAGAGAGAGAGAGAGAGAGAGGCAGAGACACAGGCAGAGGGAGAAGCAGGCTCCATGCAGAGAGCCTGACGTGGGACTCGATCCCAGGTCTCCAGGATCATGCTGCGGGCTGAACACGGTGCTAAACGGCTGAGCCACCCGGGATGCCTGACTTCTATCTTAAAAAACTAGAAAAAGAGCAAATTAAATCCAAACTAAGCAGAATAGAATTATTAATAAAGTGCAGAAATCAATGAAATAGAAAACAGCATTGGAGAAAATCAATATAAATCTAAAGCTATTTCTTTAGAATCATCAGAATTAATAAAATTCTTGCTAGTATTATCAGAAAAAAAAAGATTCTGTATCTTTAAAAAATTTTTATTATGGAAAATTTCACACATATATACATGTAGAGCGAATAGTATAATAAACTCAGTGCAAACAATGACCCACTCAATTTGTGGTCAATGTTTTTTCATCTAAACCATCTCCCTCCCACAATTCTCTCACCCTGGATTATTTTGAAGCAAATCTCACACACTGTATTATTTTATCTGTAAATACTTTAATTTATGAATATGATTATCTCTTAAGTATATAAACCTCTATGTTCTGCGTTAGGATACTAAGAAGGAATAAAACTTAATTTGTAAACAATAAAAATGTCCCCAACCATCTTCTTCCCTTCCCCAGGCTTAAGGATTGGCCAAATCAACAGTCTTAACCCCATCCCATGGAAGTAGTTGCTCTCACTGCCAGAGGCAGAAATTATTTCCCTTAACCCTCTAAGGAACAGACTTCAGGAAGGCCTAGCGTTGGTCTTGATGAAGGATTGGAAACTGAGCTTTGATTCACACAAATTGACAGTGGACATTCAGGCACATCCTAGAGTCTGCACTTGGTTACTGTACCTGGTGAGCAGCCACGTAATAGCCAGTCTCCACAATAGTCAAGACTTACCAGGATAGTATAAGCCTCCCTTCTCTCCCACCCACCTACCAACACAAGAATGACAAAGGTGACCTGATGGGTCTATATTCTGATCGGGTGATATTTTTGTCAGCTAACGGGCCCTCAAATGCCAGAAAAACTTAAAACTTCGAATAAGAATATGCCATGCCATCCTCTGTTTTTGTGCAACTATCGCCATATGGATATATTTCTGTATCCTTTGCTGTTAAACAAATTTTATATTCCTTAACTTATGTGATATTTTCCTTTCAGTACTATCACAACTCCATTGTGACACCATGAAAATTAGTGTCAGAATAGTTATAATATGAATGTAGAAGACTCTAAAAGATACATGAGGGAATTCAAGGAATTAAAGGGAAAAGAATATAGGGGGACCATATTTGGCATTCGACCATAAAAACTTCGTTATAGATGAGAGAAAAATTTTTCCAATGGAATATGCACACAGCCTGCTACAGGACTCTGGGCAGCCAGGCACATGGAACTGAAACAAACTAGCTCCTAAAAGGAAAGGAGCTAGACTTAACAATTTTCAAGTTGCTTCTATTGGCAGATGTTTCAGAGGTTCTCCAGTAGGAATTAAACAGGAAATGACTGACCGGCTTGGTATTCTAACTGGTCAGAGAAACTAAGACAGATACTGTAAATTCCAATGTCTAAGACAGAAACACCTGGAATGGTAATGGGGAGAAGGTCCCAAGATGTCCTCTTAGAAACTCTGGTGAACTAGAAGGTGGCAACCTTCCAGGCAGAAGACAGATCTCTGCCAATGTTCCAGCTATGAAAAAGTGTGACAATTGAGCTAGAAATGTTTTAAATTTTCATTGATCAGGTTCTCTCAGTTGAGGGAGGAGGAGTGTGTGTGTGGACTATCATAGGCAAGAAACATGAAGTTTTAAATTGTGGGGATGGTTTAGCATGTATGAGCTCCAGTGTTTGTTTTCACAGACCTTTCTTCTAAAACAGAGCTGTAACCTTAAAGCTATATGGTTTCTGCCAGCAAACTTTTTTTTTAATGTTCAAAGATATATTCCCCCAAATTATTTTCTACTTGGAATAGATATTTCCCAAGTGGGAGATTAAGAGTACTTGAGACATGAACCTTATGTTGGTAAAAGAAGAAACTTCTTTTTGAGATCAGCTCAAAAGACAGATGAATATACGTATTATATTAAGCCAGGTAAAAATATGTGACTATTTGGGCTTTGTCTGAAAGTTGTAACATATTTTTCATCATATCAGTAAGGTCCATGAAAGTGAAATGGTCTTGAGACAATTTAATCGAAACATTAAATAACTGAATAATGCGTTCAGGTATAAATTCTGTAGATGTCGTAGATGACTTGGTGGATAGGAGCCAAAAGAAATAAAGGGAGAAAGCCTGGCTTCTTAAAGGTTCCCTATATTGGGAGAAACAGTCGTCCATGGGTCTCTTTCTCTCTTGTACATCTTGCTGAGCATGCCAAGAACATGTGGCCCTAACCATTTCTCAAGGTTGTATTTGGCACGAGAAACCTTAAAAGATAAGGCAATGTTTCCCTTGAGACAAAAAACAGGCTTGCTTACCTCTGGCTATAAAATGGTCGATTCCCCAAGTTCAGAGTTCCCCTGCTATAATACAATTCACTGCCATGCAGGTATCCATCTGGGCCCTTGGCAAAACTCCATATGCCCCCCCAACACACACACACACAATGGGACCACAGGGCAAGGAAAGCACTGATAACATGCTCTCTATACCAAGGGTAATAAAATCCTGTCTTTGACCCAGGTCTCTTATGTCTTCTGCCAACATCCATGAAACAGTAACAGGCAAACCTTCTAGCTAGTAAGTAGGGTAAAATCAAATCCCAGGATCAATACCTTGCCCCCATCCCTTTTGGTTCAGTTTAAAGTCTTCCACTGAGGCTATGGCCTCTGCTAGGAGTGGGGTGCAGGATGAACAGGAACTCTCTCCCCACCCCCAACCCCTAGTTCCTTCAACAGACTTGGAAAAAAGAATCTGTACTACTCAATTCCTAATGAAAAAATGAGAAAAGGGACAAGGGAGAGTCCCTAGCAATCTCCGCTAGCCATGAAAAACTATAACCCTTCACAGAAGTGGCAGCAAATCACATCCCATGATCCCTCAAGAAGTGGCATTTTCTGTTTGAAAAGAGATGCTCATTGCATATAGAAAATGACATATGACATTGCATATAGAAATGACCTCCAGTGTCACCAGCCTCCAAGCAGAGAACTAATCTGAAGCAGTGAAATTCTCTGGAAGGCATGGGATGGGGCCACCATTGGCAAACACCAGACAGTTCAAAAAAATTACTGGTCCAAGCCTCCACCCAAATGCAAACAGGAAGCCCAGTGCTTAGTCAATTTGGTTTGGATTTTGGCAAACCATATTCCCCACATGGGATTCCTATTGAGCCCAATCCACCAAGCAACAAGGAAGAGAATGACTTTGTGCTCATGTATGGGGTGATCACGCAGTTACCACAGAATGCAAAACTGGACAACCATGGGGTGTTTTTAATTTCTGCAAAAGTTCAGGTATCTGGGCTCAAGTTTTCTGTCGTTTGTAACTTGATAAACTTAAAGCTTCTGAGTTTATTTTATATGAGATTATATGAGATTTGGATGGGCCAAAAACATCTGGAACTTATTTATAAAGGTACTGTAAGATTTCGATATTTAATGTGATATAAACGTAAAACTACAACTGAAACAGATTACATATGAACATAAAACATCGTGTGTGAATTAGTTCTTATGTAACTCAGGCAATATTGTGAACCATAGGAAGTATCCCTGTGTCAACTTTTGGGGTACTTTTAAAAATCTCTGGTGATTCTTGATATTATTTGGATTGTGTAATGGGATATTTTGAGTTAGTTTTTGGAAAGCTAGAGTATTAAAATATTGAGTTAATGAATACTTCTATTTCATTACAGATCACATATAGGTTTCTACTTCTATGAAATTCTCAGATAATGCTTGGTGTTCCCCTGGAGGGAAGCTAGAATTTTGTTTTTCTTTTCAGGCAGCTGAGGAAGGCGGGTAATGAGATTGACAATGAGTTCAAGGAGTCTGAACTTGCATGTTCAGGAACAAAGGCCAGATGTTTAGGCAGAGGATAATAAAGAGAAACACATGCTGTAATAGGGTAATATATAGCATGGTACATTAAAACCTGTTATGGGGGAAATTAATAAGTTTCCCTATAAGAATAAGATCAAAAGAAACCTAATTAAATCAGAAATGTTAACATGACCCTAGGAAATGTTTTTTTTTTATCATGAAAGAAGTTCTCCCTAAGGGCTCATGTGAGACAATATAAATTACATTCCTGGCACCCTGTCTCTGCATCTAATATTATTCTCCCACTCCCTAGAAGACTTTAATTCCTGATTGTCTTCAGGGACACATAACTGCCTTACCCTCTGAGTGAGCTGTGCCTCTAGGTTCTCTAGTTTTGGTTATCAGATTATGGTGAAGCCTTTTTTGATGTTAAATACATGAACAAAATCTACCTTCCTTGAGGATTAAATGAATTTATATATTTTTAAGAAAGTTGGTCCCCAGAGTTTCATTTCTGGACTCTGGGACGTGTTAGATATTGTTTTCCTCCAATGCATGTTTAAGTACAAACCTGAATTTCATTGTGTTAAAATTGTATTTTTATCAGGAAAAGGAAGAGGCTGCGCCAGGGAGAAGGTCAGAGAGAAAAATGGCTATGCTCCCAACAAAATTAGCTTTCCGTGTCCTGTAAATTCCACCAGGACCTCTCTAGCAATATGAAACAAATTTCATCATTTAGACCCAGACTACCATCTTGATTTAAGGAATTTCCCATTAGGAAAATGTTAATTCTTCCACATAAGGATACATTTTGTGGGAAAACAGAGAACAAGGATTGCCCCCTTTGGAAAAGAATGCAGAGAATAATAAGAAGCTAATTTCTCAGTACCGCACACCTGAATATCATGAAATTGGTAGCAAAGAATCGGGGAAAGATTACAAATATCAGAAAAATTTAAAAACTGTAAAACACAAACAAAAGGAACAGAGTGATAAAAGTCTAAGCTAAAGTAGAAAGAAGAGCTATAAGAATTTTTAAAAATTATAAAGTACTTTAAAGACAAAGTACTTAAGGGCACATGAAGAACCTTCTATAATAATCATCAGAATCTGAATAATAAACTGAAATAGTCCCCCTCCCAATACACTGTAAAGCATGCAATTTTAATTATGTGATTTTTCTAGCTAATTTCTGCTTCAAAAACAGTAAAGTACTTCTGCTTACAAGGTGGTAGAGACAAGAACTTTTCTGAACCTCTCATATACACGCTGTCATCAAAATTTAAATTAGCAGAAATATGCCTTTGAGATAAATCAAAATTACCCCTTAGAGCTATTTATTGAAAACCCACTATGTGTCCAATAGTGCTGGTATACACTAAATAGCAGTTTACACTTGTAAAGCACTTGTCCCTTTTCAGGTACTCACAAATGACATTTTAAAACCAACTATTTGTTTTTCAGCATTAACTGCACATGCTGAATACATCTATTGTTATAAATGGCTCCTACTCAGCAGAGTCTTCCTTTTTAAAAGATGAAATATATCCAGTTGTACTTGTGTATATATATTTTACATAGTTACGTATGGAAGTCAATCAACAATGATAAATACAAACAGATTGTCTAACAAAATAAAACAACAATTTTTGGGGAACAGAAATGGCACATTTGTCAGGAGATGTCCACAAATAATTAATTACTTTCACACAGTAAAGATATTCTCTTAATACTAGAGTCTCATAAGAGGATTCTCATTACTTTCTAACCATCTGTCATCACTCTTCCCCAAAAAACTAATTAGGGTTTCATCCAATCACACATTATAAATCATGCAAATGTGCATGGCAAAAAACAGTCTAAAGAAGTTAAGATGATAACATTTTGTATTTTAAAAATCACAGACTTCAGAACTAGCCTTTCTTGCTCTAATAATTATCCTGCTTATTTTTCTCATCTTTTCCCGATTATTAGACATTAAACTTAGAAAATTAAATTAAAAAAAAAAAAGAGAGAGAGAGAGAACCTTACAGATAGTAGAGTTTTCCTGCAGCAGGAAGGTCCCTTTTCCGGTAGTCTATCCCAGAATCCAGCTGGACCGTATTACAGTATTTCTATAATTGAAACACACAAACAAGTGGTGGCTTAGAATTATGTTACCCTTTTACCTTTTTTAATTTTTGAAAATTTTCTTCAATAAAGCAATGAGTTTAGGACAAAACAAGAGAAGTCACGTAAGAATCACAGAAGTTGAACATTAAATATATCTCAAGTCCCCAAAACTCAGTTGAAAAAGTTAAGATTTGCAGCATGCCTTTCTGAAACTTTGCTAAAACAATACTAATCAGCAAATTCCCCACATAATTACATTATGTTAAAAAAATAAAAATAAAAAGTAAAGTCCATTTCCAGTTACCAGGAAGTAAGAAGCTATCAGAAAGAATAGCTCATGGGTCTCCAGCATCACAATGGGAGAGTTGGGCCCGAACAGTAGTATTCACATTTTAAACCAAATGATCTTACTAAAGTAATGCTATATGTATACTTGCCCTTGATTTGTAAATGAAAGCCACTGCCCTTTTTCATTATTTAGTTCCCTTTCCAGCCATCAGTGTCTTTAGAGTTCTTTCCTGGTGTAGACACCTCCCTTGGCCTGAGTCCTATGCCACTAATGTCCTTCTATTCTCCTAGTTACTCTTTCTTCGCCATCCCCCCAGGCTGCACATGTGCATGGAAACTCATACACCACACATACATATACCTCCTGAAACTCCTACTGTAGAGCCTGTGAACTTTTGCTACACCTATCTTGGTCAGTTGGCTTTCTTTTTAGGGGAGAGGGGGCATATATATGTTATATATTATATATACATATGTATTCCAGTAGAACAATGGTGAGCAAGGGTTTTCAGAACAATTCAAGAAACATTTACAGGCTGATCTTTTTGTTTTCATCCGAAATGAAAATTGCTTTATGAAAATTCATGAGGAAAAAATTGTATTTTAACAACTTCATTACCTTTATTAGTGAAAAACAGCTTTTTTGGCCAAGGTAATTGCAGCAAACTGTATTCTCCAAAAATGGCTGCAATAATCTCTCCATGCCAACATGTTGTGATGTTGATATTCCAACCATCAGGAAATGGGGTCTATGCTCTGCCTCCCCTGAATCTTGTGACAATGACAAGATGATGCCCTGCAATAATATCCTATGTGATATCCAAGGCAGCTCCTTACTTACTGGCTGGAACACTTGCTCTGGAACCCTGAAATGCTAGGTAAGCATCAAACTGCCTGGAGAGAGCTTAAAGCAGTCCATACAGAGACTCGGCCTGGAGAAGCCCTGAGATGACATGAAGACAGAAGTGTCTGATTGGTCCCCAGCTGCTCCAGTTGTTGCCACTATGGTAGTAAGAGAGCCAGAATTGCCAGCTGAGGCTTTCTCAAATCCCTGACCCACAGAAACAGGGAGAGATAATGAAGCAATGTTGTTTTAAGCCTCTAATTTTTTCAGTCATTTGTTACACAGCAATAGATAATCAGAACAGTCATATCTGGGCATATTTAGAATGTAGCAACATTCTTCCTCTCTGAAACTGCATCCTGGGTTGAACTGCTACCCAAGAGCTGAGGGCTGTTTATCATCTGTGTTATGGGGAAGAAACTGTACACAGTGGCAGTGAGAATACATTTCCCCTCCTCCCATGCTGCAGCTGCTAAGTGGCTCAAGAAAGTAAAATAGGGTGATCAACCATCTCCCTGGGACTGAGGGGTTTCCCTGAATGCAGGACTTTTGGTGCTAACACCAGGATAGTCCTGGGCAAACTGGGACAGTTGATCACCTTAGGAATAACCCAGAAATCTGGGCTGAAGGCTGGAGTATTTTGATTTCTATATTAGCAATTGTGAAGTTAATTAGTATAAAATAATCTCCAAGAAGCTGGTCCTCTGGAGAAGTCTACAAAGCTGAGCTTTTGAACTAAACCTATGATGAACAACTCCTGAACCTAACAAAGTCATGCCACCCTACAGTGCTAGACCTGAGCAGCCAGTTGGCCTCCCCATACAGACATCCCTAGCTCACCATTCCAAATGGCCCAAACCCACTCCCCAGGCTTCGCTCTCAGGACTCGGAGCCTGTAACCCATCTCACCAGAAAGGAATATAGTATGGCTCAAGTACATGCATTCCATGCTCCTCTGGCCTCAGATGACCTAATGTTTTGTTTTGTTTTTTGAAGGGTATAGCCATATATCTCTCTTCCTCTCAATTTTGAGTAATGTACTAAAACTAAGAAAAGAGATACTTTCCCCCTGTTGCCCGGGATTTTAATTGTGGGGGCTCAGTCACCCAGTACAATGAGGAGATGCCCTTGTTTAGCTAACACTTCATACTCTTATCTCTCTGAGGGAAATATGTCCTGGTATGGTAAAGGTCAGTTTTTCATAAGCTACCTGTATCACAGACAATATAATAAATAGGACAGCAATATATTCATGTAAGAATATTTAGCCAGGCTATTTCCTTTAAACCACAATTTATCTTATATGACCCAATATTCCTAATTTAGCCAAAATTTCTTCTTCTTTATTTTTTGCTATTAAAAAAATAAGACTAATGGAAGTTATACAAGCTTCAATTTCTCTTTTCTGGGTAACTAACTTCTCTCTCATATAAGTGATTAAGCCCTACCAAATGATTGCATTTGTACATTCACTAATCACCACTGAGGAATACCTAATCAGCAGCAAAAGAACTACAACCAAAGCCCTTAGATTTTAGCTCTTAATTGTCTGAAAAATACTAACACTCCGTTTATGTTTTTAAAGAAAAATAAACCTCAAATTTTTCAGATTTTATTCACTTAAACTAAGTTCTTCAGAATGCTCTGCAGAAGGATGGAAAAGGGTGAAAGCTAAGCTGTTTCCAAGTTGATGAATCTAGTCAAAAGGGCATGATCTAATTTCTTAATTTCTAGGGGTATTTATAAGACCTGTGACCTCTTATCACCATCCAATTGCAATGAATAAAATTAATCAGCTACCAAAATAAATTTATTTTTAAATAGTTTGTATATTTACATATACAAAGGACAAATACAATTACACAATCTAAAAATGCAAGTAGGAAATTTAGGGAGGAAATGGAGGAAGGTGGGCACACCAGTAGGAGCATATGCATGAATGAAAGACCTTGACTTTGTAGAGAAAAATGTACTACTAAAAGAATCATATTCTAGAAGTTTGCATTTTCCTCAAGATCTATTGTGTGTATTTTTAGCAACTATGAAGAATACCATCAGAAAAATAGCCATCTTACAAAATAACTTTATACAGCTTCTACTCTAGCTTTTCCCTTCCAAGCTGGAACAAAAGAACAATAAATATTGTTGAGAAAATCCTTTAAAACCACAACATATTAGCCTTGTAAGCAAAGACTGAAATAATAAAATCTACCTACCTTAGATACTCTTTATTGTAAAAGTAATATTCCTTACTATGGAAAATTTGGAAAAAGAGAAAAAATATAAATCAAAGTTTTATGTCTTATCTAAATGATTATATTAAATAGGAACTTAAGAGATACACATTATTGAAGTTTTTCTTGACAATACTGAACTGATCAATTCTATACATTTTTAATAAATAAGCATAAAAGTAAAATATGTTTGAGGCTTTTCTAGTTCCAGGAAATAAAATATTTAAATAACCAAAATCTGTCTTTTAACTTAATGCTTCATTTTTTTCAAGATTTATCTATTTGAGAGAGAGAGAGAGAGCAGAGCAAGAGAGAGAGAAAGAGCACACGGTGTGGGGGAGGGGCAGAGAGAGGGAGAAGCAGGCTCCCCACTAGAGCAGGGAGCCCTACATTGGCCATGACCTAAGCCTAAGGCAGATACTTAACTGACTGAGCCACCCAGGCTCCCCCTAACGTAATGCTTTAAAACAGTATCTTTTTAAGCTAAAAAAGTGATCCATGCTCATTGTAAACAATTCAAATATTAAGAGTATAAAAGTAGAAATGAAAGTCTATCCCCTTCTCAGAAAAAAGTTTGCTTATAGCTTATATCCTTCAAGTTTTTTCTACATGTATAGAGATGATGACAGAGAATGGGGTCATATTTACACACACAGTTCTAAGCTTAATTTTCTGAATGTCTTAAAAGTTCTCTGAGAGAAAGAACTAGATTTACATACAAGAAAGCTACACTGCATACAGCCCTGTTTTGTTCGCTAAGAATATAACGCTATCAGTAAATGACAAGTAAGAGTACAAGAAAGATACTGAACCAAAAAAAAGGAGGCAGGGTTGGGGGTATCTTTTTTTTTTCTTGAGGCAAGTATACATTCAGATATATGTGTTGGAGCAGATACACATTCTAAAATACCTGCTTCAATCTCATTTAAAATAATCATGTGCTACCACTTTTAAGCTTAAACAATGATATATAAAAATTCAACACATGATAAATTTGGACATATTTTTAAGCTTCTTATAGTGTAGGTATAACATAAGTACAGAAAAGTACACAAGTCATAAATGTCCAACTCAATCAAGAAACAGAACATTACCAGCACCTGTGAAGTCCCCCTAGTATCCTCTTCTACCTCTTCAAAGGTAATCAGTACCCTGTTACTAGCAACATAGAATTTTGCCTGTTTGGGAAGCTTTTATAAGTGGAACCATCCAGGATGTATTCTTTTGAGATTGGGCTCCTCTATGTTTGTAAGATTCATCCATCCATATGCTGTGTACAGTTACAGTTTGATTGCCATGTCATATCTACTATGTGAATAAGCTACAATTTATTGACTCACTCTACTTGATGGACCATCTGGGTTGTTTCTAGTTATTTGCTCTTTCAAATAATGCAGCCATGAACATTTTTGCACATGAGTTTTGGTGCACACATGCATGTACTCTTATTGGATGTAAACCTAGAAGAGTAACTGCTTGACCACGAGAATCTGCTCAGTTTTAGTGAACACTGTCAGGGTTCCAAGGTGACTGTACAACCTACACTCTCACCAGTAGTGTATGAGCATAAATATGTGTTTACTACCACTATAATGAAATACAACTGATTTTTGAATACTCACCTTAATTATTGATGTAATATTTTTGTATGTTAATTTTTCAGGATGATACTAAAGATGTCCTATATTTTCACAAATATGCTACACTGTTTTATATCACAAAAAAATACACACTTATTTAACAAATCCCCTGAAAATTCAATAGTTACTTTGGATTAACTTAAACACTGAACACTATATGCTGGGTACTTCCCTGGTTCCTAGAAATACAATAATGAATAAGTCTTTGCTCTGACAGCCTGATAGAATTCAGATATTTACCTCAAGTTACCATTTTCTTCTTTTCCCAATCACAAACACCATTTTTCAAAGTTGCTAAGTTCTCTGCCAATTAACTAGAAGTGTAATTTTACTTAGCTTCCCCCCTCAGTTTTCTCCTCTCTAAAATAAAGGAATTGGGGCAGCCCAGGTGGCTTAGCAGTTTAGCGCCGCCTTCAGCCCAGGGCGTGATCCTGGAGACCTGGGATTGAGTCCCGCATCAGGATTCAGGCTTCAGGCTTCCGGCATGGAGCCTGCTTCTCCCTCTGCCTTTGTCTCTGCCTCTCTCTGTTTCTCGAATAAATAAATAAAATCTTAAAAAAAAAATAAAGGAATTGAATTATGATTTCTTTCAGTCTAAAACTCTCTTTTTTTAAAGATTTTATTTATTGGGGTGCCTGGGTGTCTCAGTTCGTTAAGCGATCCACTCTCGATTTCCATTAGGTCATGATCCCAGGGTAGTGAAATCGAGCCCCGAGTTGGGCTCCGAGCTCAGTGGGGAGTCTGCTTGAGGATTTTCTCTCTCTCTCTCTCTCTCTCTCTCTTTCTGCTCCTCTCCCTGCTCAGGAGCTCACTCTATTTGAAAGAGAGCACACAGGCATGCACGTAAGCAGGAAGGGGAACAGAAGGGAGAGAGAAACTCAAGCAGGCTCTGCACCAAGTCAGAGCCCAATGAGGGGCTTGATCTCATGACCTTGAGACCCATGACCTGAGCCAAAACCAAGAGTCCAACACTTAACCAACTGAGCCAACCAAGCACCCTTCAGTCTAAAATTCTCAAACTTCATCTCTAAGTTCTTGTTCAAGTTTCTTTATTCTGAGATAGACCCAAGCCTCAGAGTCTACCACAAGCCACTCAGCCTTCTTTGCTTTCTTGCTCATCTCTTCCAAAATATATTTTTAAAAAAATTTTTTCCCTACTGTGCCACTCTACATCCCTGGTTATCCCACTTGTCTCTAGCTTAAAATACTCACACTCTATCACCTTACTAAGTAAGATCTGCATGCCTTCTTTTTATCAAGCAGTTTCAGAATTTCTCATCCTTTCTAAAAGCAGGAAAGCAAGATACTTTAACCATTGCCAAGTGCTAGTATGTCTCACTTGTGCTAGTGCAGAATAACCTGAACTTACCTCATATAATCCTCACAATAGTCATACATGGAGTAATCTTTTTTTTAAATCCCCATTTTATAGTTGAGAAAATTTAAGGGGGAGATTACTTTTTTAAAAAATCACTGCAATGGGCTAAACTATGTTCCCTACAAATTCACATGTTGAAGTCCTAACCCCCAGGATTGCAGAATGTGACTGTATTTGGAGACAGAGCCTTTAAAGAGGTGATGACATTAAAATGAGGTCTCTGGGGTAAGTCCTAATCCACTATGACTGATGTCCTCATAAGAGGGGGAAATTAGGACACAGACATGAAAAGAGGACCATGAGGGGCAGCCCCGGTGGTGCAGCAGTTTAGCGCCGCCTTCAGCCCAGGGCGTGATCCTGGAGACCCTGGACAGAGTCCCACGTCAGGCTCCCTGCATGGAGCCTGCTTCTCCCTCTGCCTGTGTCTCTGCCTCTCTCTCTCTCTCTCTCTCTCTGTCTCTATGAATGATTAAACAAAAGTCTTTAAAAAAAAAAAAAAGAGGACCATGTGAAGGCAGAGGGAAAAGATAGTAATCTGCAAGACATGGAGAGGCCTCAGAAAAAACCCCTGCCAACGCCTTGATCTTGGACTTCCAGCCTCCAGAACTGTGAGAAAATACATTTCTGTTGTTTAAGCCACCAGTGTGTGGTATTTTGTTATGGGAGCCCAAGCAAACTAATAATATTAATACTCTTGTTCCATTAATAGGCATTCAGTAAGACATTTTTTAAAAACAGTAAAAAAAGGAAAGAACAATTGCAATATTAAAAAAAAAAAAAAAAAAAGCCAGGACTGAAGCTAGAAGTTTTATACACTTGCTTATAAGGTGAGCCACTAATCTGCCTCTTTCTGCAGCCACAGTTGGAAGGGAAAAAACAGTAATTTCACAATTCATAGACCTCTAGAGAGGCCACATAGTTTGTAGGTGGCTGAGCCATGATTTGCCCAGATTATCCATGCCCCAAATCTGTGATCTTCCCACCATGCCACACTGCTTTATTAAATAGCATCCACAGGATCATTTGTCTTTAGTCTTACACATTTACATGATTATTTTTTGCTCCCCAATTCCTTCCTTGTTCCAAATCAATTACCTCTGCACAGCCTAACTATGCTAATTGCTCTACTAGAGGTCGATACTGTATGATTCCATTATAATTTCCTTGAAGTGTTTAGTCCAAAACTGTGTATGAGATATGTTCATCCTATACTAAATTCCATACTATACTGGATTGTATTATAGTACTCTTCCATCATATAGGACATTTTCTATGTTTAAAGTTTCTGGTCAACTCATAGTCCACTATTTTTGTGACCTTTACCTGATCATCTAAACTGATGTTGCCAGTCTTGGCAGATAAACTCCAAGAGAGCAAGACTGTCTGCTTAACTCACTACACGGCACCATGTACTCACAGGCCCTACAAAGCAGGATTCGAGTCCTATGATGAGGATGATTTATTTCCCTCTCTCATAGGTGCAAAAAGGGGAACTAAAACTAATCTCAGATGATTACTATCTTCTACAAAATACATATGAAGTTTCTGTTCATATTTTTTATATCTCATAATAAAATTGCCATAAACTTGGTAAGAGAATTTGAGATGTAAACAAATGAGTCCATCTCCATCATCAACATCATTAAACAGCAAAGGTTAAATATAAGGGAGCCAGCAACCATTCCAAACCCCTTAAATATACTCCTCTCACACCCTTTAAGGTTGGTGGTATCATTATTATTATTATTATTATTATTATTATTCCCACTTTACAGATAAGGAAACTTAAGCACAAGAGAAGTAACCTTCCGTTATCAAAAAGTTCAAAAGTGGTAGAACTATAACAGTACTCCAGCTGGTCTTAAAGGTTAACTTGCTTCAAGTTGATACACTCCCTTGCCTGCTGACTTGCCCTTGATCTGTAACAGAACTAATTTACTTTCTTTCAGATCGGCAGACCAGTGGCCTTGGGGAATGAAGGACCCGAACATTCCTAGGCCACAGAGGCCAGCAAGTCTGCCTGAAGCTGCCTTAGCTTTCTGATTAGCCCAGAAATCTTTTAATAAAACATGTTTTTCTTTTTAAGATTACACAATGACTTTGCTGACCTCCCTTTGTGCATCTGTAGATCTTGTCCTCCTTTGCAGACAGAACAGTACTCACAACTGCCCCCAGGTACCAAGGAACCAGACTTTCTTGCACAATCACCCCTGAACACCAAGGAACCATAACTTCCTGCACAACCTCTGAGCACCCAGATAACTCTGTAGCTGGCATCAAGTCTGTACATAATTAAGAAATGTCACAGACCACTCCACTCCCTTAAACCCCTTTAAAAATCTCTGGACCAGGCAGAAATCTCGGAGTTGGCCTTTGGACAAGAGTTTGTGCCTTCTACCCAGGTGGTCAGCCTCCTGAATAAAGCTCATGCTCCTTTCCAGTCAAAATTCATCTCTTGGTATTGGCCTTTTGAGGAATGGGCAGCTGAACCTGGGTTTTGGTAAGAGAACCAGGATTCCAATCCAGGCATTCTGGTTTCAGCGTTCATATTCTTAATTAGTTTGCTATATTGTCTCTATACCCAGGAAACATTCAAGCAACCAGGTCTCTTACTTGGATATACAAAGCAATGCAAAATTCACATGAGCTTTTGGAAAGTCCTTGCAGTACTCTGTCAGCTGCCTTCTGCTCATATGCTAACCAAGTAAGGTCCAGTCCTGATGGTTATCTTGAGAAGCAGCTGTTTTGCAGTGAACAGATTCATTTACTTATTATAACCATACCCCATACAAAAATGATATGAGGCAACTTTTCAGAAACCCTGTCCAGTTATGTTACATGGCACATAAAAAATTGGAAGCTTTTTTAGAATGACTGGGATAACAGAAACAGATTTGGGTTTCAAGCTTGTAAGTTCTGAGATAAGGATCATGTTTATGTTGTTCATCACTGTATCCCTAGCACCATATCTAGTACATAGTACATAGCACATACTCAGTAAATACTGATCAACTGAACAAATCATTAGCAAACTTATCTATATGCAAAGTGTAGGTGCAAGTCAGTATGTTAGAAACTACAGGAAAAAGCCAATCAGTACAGTCCCTTTCCCAAGGAGCTTTTATGACAAAATGGAAATTGACTTAGCAAGATTCTTGCTAAAACTATTCAGCAAAGACTGACATGAACATGGTTGGCCAAGCCTGAGGCTGAGTAGAGGAGAGGGCTTCAAGGAGTTTAACTAAAGTAGAGTCGAGCAGAAAGTCTTTGTTAGAACTCAGATGCGACAGAAAATTCAGCCAAGGAATTCTATTTTCCTCCAAGTAACATGTTCATCCCAAGGCAGGGTTTCTTCAATGACAAAGAGATGAAACTGAGAATATATCCACATTCATAATGCTGAGCTATGCTGATTAGGCTGCTTATGCCTACCACAACCATTCATATAGCTTGGGAAAAGACACAAGCTAATTCTGAGCTTCCTAAACCAATGCAAATGGCAGGAAGATGGAAATACCCTGTTGGTAGACCAGTGGTTCTCAACAATGGTTGCATGCAAGCATTACCTGGCAATTATTTATCAAGTACCAATGCCTAGGTCATACTCCCAGATATTTCTGTAGAGGACAGTTTACGTTGGCTGATTTTGTTTATTTTATCTTAAGTTCCTTAGTCATTCTTTTTTTTTTTTTTTTACAGATTTTTATTTATTTATTCATGAGAGACACACAGAGAGAGGCAGAGACATAGGCAGAGGGAGAAGCAAGCTTCCTGCAGGGAGACCAATGTGAGACTTGATTCCAGGACCCCAGGATCATGTCCTGAGCAGAAGGCAGACACTCAATCACTAAGCCACCCATGTGCCCCACACGTTAGGTCATTCTAATAAGCAATCAGTGTTGAGAACCACTGGTTTAACCTAATCTGGCCCCACCTCCAGTTGGTCCTATCCAAATCACATGGCTACTACACAGTAAAAGAGAGGTAGACGGAATTTTGGAGAAAACAACCACAATGTTCATCATAGGGATAACTAGAGTCATAAGACCACCCAAGGTTTGTGTTTATGGTCCTAGAATCACAGAATCAGATTGGTAGCATTGATTCCTTTCTTGTTTATATTTGGATAAAATGAGATGAAAAAGAAATCATCATTACTTTGCAATGTGGGCAAAGACAAAAAAACATGAGTTATCAAGAACTTTGTGAATGAACAAAGGAAATAAATAGAATACTAAGTAAACAAAGGATTGATAAAGCTTAACATAGGTTGGAGAAATATTCTATAATTGGAGTACTTGGATTAGATGAAGAGAATTTGGAATAAATTTCCCTAGGGAAAATAAAAATACAGGAATATACAGAAAAGACAGAAGAAGACTTGAGTGGCTGGTCCAGTAGAAGATTCCAACATCTCAAACTAGAAGACCCTAAGTTCATAGTTAGGTTTTTCAACTTACATCTCATTGTTCCAACTATTTTCTCTTCACATCTCAGGTTGAATTTATAGGTGTTCAGGATGGTTTGAAAGTTACCTAGGTAAGTTTAGGGGACCAGATGAAACAAGGATGCCTACTCTTCCACCATCTTGCCTCTCCCCCTACATCTCATATTGTTAAGAGGCTACATTCTTATCTTTTTGAGCAACACTGTGACTTGGAACATTCTGACTGTGACTACTGCTACTATGTAACCAGAGGTCTTGTTCAAAAGGCCAACGACTAGCTTTCCTTTCTACATTCTTTATCTTAGACATATTGATTCTAGAAAATATTTGGGCTCTAGTAGAATATGGTATTTATCATCTGTAGACTACCAAGAAGGAGGAAATTGTCAAGAACAAGAATCTATTACTGCCTCTGTCAACTTGGTCAAGACCTGAGGTGCTGTTAGTATACTGATTTCCCGATAAGACTTCATTTATTTGGTTAATCTAAGATACCAGTTTGTATCTTAAATAGTTATGTGTAAAGATGATGAGCACATCAGGATTGATGAACTTTTGTCCTTATATTATCAAATTGTTTTGGCATAAGGTGGAAAATAAAACAACCCTAATATTTATATGAAGAGATGTTTCTGTTCATCAGAAAAGTGGTGACCTTCGGGCCATGGGATGCTCCGCTGCCATATTATAGGTTTAATCATATATGTTATGCATAAAATGTTTAATTGTGGTTATCTTTATATTTTATAAAACTGTCACAAGAATAAAAATAACTACAGCCACCATTTATTGAGTACCTAATTTTACAATAACCTTTAAAGATAGGATTATCAGCCTCGATTTACCAATGTAGTACTTAAGATTCAAAAAGAGCAAAAATTCTGCTCCTGACTTGTCTAGAGTTATTTAGCTCTTAGAGGGCAGAGACTGAATTCAGGTCTGCAGACCATGTGCTCCTCACCATTACACATATCTCCTATATTCAGAAAAAGACACAGAACAAAGGTTTAAAACTTCTACCACCTTCAAATATTTTGGCCATCATGATTTTGCAATAACATGATACTGACTTGATACGTCCAAACAACAGTAAAATTCCCACACATTAATTCCATGTGATTTCTTATCATTTATTTATTTATATCTAATTGTGTTCTAGAAGGATTAATGTGGCTTCTTTAAAAAAAATCATCGGGGAATCCCTGGGTGGCTCAGTGGTTTAGTGCCTGCCTTTGGCCCAGGGCGTGATCCTGGAGTCCCAGGATCAAGTCCCACGTCGGGCTCCCGGCATGGAGCCTGCTTCTCCCTCCTCCTGTGCCTCTGCCTCTCTCTCTCTCTATCATAAATAAATAAATAAATAAATAAACAAACAAACCTTAAAAAATAAAAAATAAAAAACAATAAAAAAATCATCTTACAAAAAAATCATCCATACTGTTTGCATATTCAAATTCACCATTTAATTTTCAGTGTTATCTAATATACAAGTGTAATTTGACAAAACCTAATAAAGCTTTAATTGCACAGAACCTTTGACCTAGAAATTCTATTTCTAGGAACTTATCCTACAAAAACATTGACTCTTGTGACTAAAAATGCATTTGTAAACTGGTTTTTTAAAGCATTATTTGAAACATAGTAAATTGAAGTACACAAAAATTGCAGATTAGTTTAGAAATATTAACACTTTGCATTAGTAGAAATACAAAGCAGACTCTTAAAAGAAAGAGCTGCAGTTATATCTGATATAAAGAAGATCTCCAGGATATCTCCAAAGTATAAAACCCCAAGTCAGATTAAGATGTAACTATTACTCCATTAATTTACAACAAAACTATATGCTTAGGCATATATAGAGATATGTATGCAAAAAAGTGTACAGAAAACTGCTTGAAAAGATAGATTTTCTTTCAGCTTTACTAAGATATAACTGACATATAATATTTGCAAGGTTAATTTGTACAACTGATAACATATTGCAAAATGATTACCACAGGAGCACTGGTTAAAATCCTATCACCTCACATAATTACCATTTCTTTTTTTATGGCAAGAATCTAGCAACTTTCAAGCATATAATACATTATTGTTAACTATATTTACCATACTGTGCATTAGATCCCAAAAACTTAGTCATCTTACAACTGAAGTGTGTACCCATCTCCCCTTTTCCCCCACTCCCCAGCTCTTGGCAACAACCAATCTATCTACTCTGTGACTCTATGAGTTCAGCTTTTTTTTAGACTCTACATATAAGTGATATATATATGGTATTTGTCTTTCTTTGACTTATTTCACTTAGCATAATGCCCTCAAGGTCCATCTATTTTGTCACAAATGGCATCATTTCCTTCTTATGGCTGAAGAATATTCCATTGTGTGTGTGTGAATGTGTGTGTGTGTACCACATCTTTATCCATTGATCCACCAATGGATGCTTAGGGTGTTTCTACATCTTGGCTACTATAAATAATGCTGTGAAGAACCAAGGGCAGGTATCTGTTCAAGATAGTGATTTCATTTCCTTACTCAGAAGTGGAATTATTGATTCACATGCTAGCTCTACTTTTTTGTGTTTTTTGTACTGTTATCTTCACATTTGAAGTAGCAGTCCTCCTACTCCTTCCTGTCTTTACTAATAACTTTCAGGAGAAAAATATCTTCCATCAGCCTGCTAGGGATTTTGCGGTGTTCGCAGACCTTCTCTGGATACACATGCTCCACAATTATTGCTCCTTCTTGAATTCTTAACCTTATATATTTTCTCTCAATCCTGCAACATATAAGGCTGAGTGCTGACAACCTTTCTTTTATTTCCCCAAAAGTAGCACTAAAGCTCGTTTGTGATCTCTCCCTGGTGTGCAGATTCAGGCTGGCTTTCTGAACATGCTCACCAGCCATCTACCAGGGCTCACTCTTACCATGACCTTTGGAAGCACAGACAGGGCACTAGCCACAAAGTGAGGGTGTGAGATACGCAGAGCACTGGGGATGCCCTTGAGCCAACAATGGGGATCTGTGGGCAAGGTGTCGCCAGCAATTTGTGAACAGGCTTCTTAATGTGTGTGAAGCAGTTGGTAGGATCCACCACTCTTTAATGCCTTCAAAGAGCTCTATCTGCTTTTCTCCTAGACTCATCCTACCCTCAGTCATGGAGCTCATGATGCAGTACTCTGGATGGGGCAAAAGAGGAATAAGCCTCTTAGGCAGCCTTCCACACAGCTGAGGAAGCAGGGTGATCATTCACATCCTCTTATGATCCCCTACAGGAGAAATCACAGGCCAAGAAGGTCTCTCTTGGCCCTGCACTGTGCTGCCTTCAGGGAGGAGTGATGGAGGAAAAGTCAAACAGTTCCTCTTACCTTCTCCAATGTGTCCGAACTCCGGTTTTTTGTTTGTTGTTCCCATTGTGTGTTGGAATTTCTCCAGTAGAAACCTGGACATCTACAAAGGCTATCTCATCCTTGGGTGACTGTTTAAGATAGTGTTTCCAGGGACTCACAGACCACAGCTGAGAGAGACTAGAGCTGGTTCACAGAACACTGCAAAGTCCACAGCCAGGACCAACGTCTAAATTCCTATTACCTGACACATGGGTAGGAAAGCCTTCTCCCAGGTCCCTTGGCATAAGGTGCTAAATCCAACACCATCCACAAAGGCATTTTTGTCTGTGAACAGATGCCAAATTATTGTTGGTCTGGAGGGACAGAGCAGGAACAAGAGATGTCTTATTCAACCCTGATACTGACGTCATTCCTCCACATTAAATTTTTTAACAGTGGCCACTCCTGAGGAGGGAAGTAGGAATTAGGGTGGAGGAGAGGAGGAAATGGGGAGAGAGGAGAGTACTGAAGGGGGAGCATTTGATATTTAGTAGATATACACTTACGTGACGCTCAGACTTTTTAATAGAGCATGCATTCATTTCTCTTATGAAATTTTATAAAAGGAAAGATCTTAGAGAACTCCGTGTATTGTCTCCAATTAGTGGTACTTGGAAAAAGCTGATAGCTGTCTTATTGAAATCACAGCCATTATACATTTCCAGCTCTGCCATAACCAATAGAATTTTAATTAATCTTCCATTTCTTCTCCCACTGTTTACTTTATCCAAGAAGACCAGAGTCCTCATTCCCGAGGTAAAAAAAGAAAAACATAAGAATGACATCACAGACTGGAAAGAAGTTAATGATATGCCTTTTGAGAATCTTTTTTAAAACCATGCTACCAACCCATAACTGCAGCACCTGTAAGCTTTCTTTTTCTTCCACAAAAAGGAACTGTGCAATATACCCTCAGGCCAAGAGGAACTTCCCTCTACATCTGCAGCTTTGCAAAATCCGTTTTTTAAAAACCCAGTAAATTTACTCACAAGTTTTTTTCCTTCTTCTATACAAATCCTCAGGGGTGAATAATGACTTTCCTATCTTAAAAAATACAACCATATAAATACACAAGGTACATAATGCATGTGATCCATTTATACTATAATCACAACTTCAAGAATGATAAAAACTCATCTAAAAATATTTAGCTTTAAAAATAATTTTCAGAGACTTCATTAAAACTTATAGTATCCAGGACAGCATTTAGAAATATTCTGATCTCTGGTTCTGCTCTTCCTGCCTTGTACTTGCTCAGCTTTTTGTCATTTCACTGTTCATTAGCACTTTTATTTAGAGATGAAAGAGGAAGAGAAAGAAAATGAATTCAGTCAATCTTGTAACTTATTCTATTCTCTGATAAAAGATCTGAAGAATAAATTTGAAGCTGTTCGCTAAAACAAGACTGAACATCACTATATTTATCATTGTGTACAACTAAAGGTAGATTAGTAGATTATACTTTTATAAAAGAAAAAGAATTCCTTGTTGATATGAGAATATCAAGCAAGTGAGAATATAATTAATTCTACCCAAAGACAAGATTTACAACATGTAAATATAACAAATATATAATGTTAAGACACACACACGCACACACACATATGGAGCAACAAAGTTTGTGGAAAGAACTCCCAGAAGAAAAGCAGAAAATCTGGGTTCTAGGTGGGACTCTGCCACTAGCCGGGCAGTCTTAGGCATGAGCCTCAATTGCTCACACTTTTATAAAGTGATGGATCAATGTTGCTAAGGTTCCTTCAGCATATTCCTTGCTCTGTATTTCTCAGCTCTCATTGTTCATAACTTACTTAGTTCCACATCAGGTATCTTCTCCCACATAAACTGGAACTATTTTTTGCTTTCTCCCTCTGCCTTCATCTTTCCATTCTAAGTCTTGTCCAGCTTTCTCAGGAAAATCTTCACTTAATTCCAATCAGAGCAAAACAAAATCATAAGCATGACTATTAAACTAAGAGTGATGGCAGAGATACACCTAAGTGAAGAAAACAAAAGGCCTAACAAACAAAAAGGCTCAATTTCATCAACCTCTGAAATTTGCGGACACACACGAGTCCATTCAGAATTCACATAAATTTCAATTTCATTCACTTATCGTCCACAATCACCAGCATTATAGAAGGTAGAAAATTTATTTAAAATTTGTGGTTTTATCACTGTCTTATATCTTTGCTAGCGCTGTAATCTCCCAACACACAGTTAAGCACTCCTAACTCAATCCATATTGAAGTATAATATTTTTCTTATACTATAATTATTTGTTGGTGTGCCTATTTCCTCTACTAGAACATCCTGATTTCCTTGATGGCAGGATTCATTTCAGGACAATTTCATCACTGCAATCCCAGTAGCTAAGCACTTAATAAATACATGTTGAAATCTGAATGTTGTTTTTCTTCTATTTTATCTTATGAAAGGGTAATATTTGAGCTACCTGGGCAACTAGGCTTCTGTAGACTAGCTAGCCTAGGACTTTAACACTATATTTAGAACAATGTTTGGAGGAGAAACCTATCATAATTCAAAACAAATAATTTATAAGTAAGCATCTGAAACTTGAACTTTTTGAAAATTTGTAGCACAATAAGAGCCTCGGCAGTCTTGCAGTCCAATCCCATCATTTACAGATGAAAAAAATGTAAACTTATGTGGATTCGAGTGACTTGCCAAAGTCAGGAACAGAGACAGGCTCACAAAGAACTGCCTTCTTAAACCATTGTTTTTCTGCTATATCATGAACACCACATAAATATGTGTGACATGACTATATGGTTTCTTCTACTTTCATTTGTTAAGAATTTTAAAGATTTTATGGCAGACTTTATTCAACTAATCAACTGTATCTTTATAATACGTGAATCCTAATGATCATTATTCATTATTGACTGAAGAATACACTATAAGGACTTTCACATGTCTTCAGAGGCAAATTACAAAGTGCACATTTAATAAAAACAGAAACAAATTGAACACTACTGAAACTACATTCCAATTATACATTAAGAAGTCCCTTCTATTAATTCTAATTTTAGTTCCAATCTACATTTTTGTTATTTATTTAATGTTTGTGCATATTCAGAGAGGACATTGTCTCAATAAGCTGTATATTATTTAACACCAACCTGAAAATGGGAAGTATAAGATACAGTCAATAGTAAAGAACAAAGTATTTTGTACCAAGCACCTCTAATATGCTATAATTTTGAGAGAAAAGCTAAATTCACTAAAGCAGAAAAAGGTTTCTTGGATATCTTGAAGCCTCAAAAACTTGGCCAAACTATTGTTCAGTGTGCACACAGTTTGTGTCTTCATGCTCAGATGTTGTTGAAACAGCAGACTTAAAAGAAATAATGTCAATGAATCCTACCAAGCACTATACATGACCTCTGGGGTAATTAGCAATCATTCAAAAGCAACAAGACTAAAATGTTCTATTCTTTATTACTGTCAGCTCTTATCTTGATCAGCATTTTAATAAAGATGCTTCGTTTCTAAGACAGTTTCATGAATCAGTCATAATTACATTCTGACATGCAGTGAATAGTAAAGCAAAACTAAATATCACTTCATCAACCTTTCTAACCTTTATGCAAGTATTAACTGTAAATAATTTTTACACAATCCTACAACAGAAAATCTGCATATTTCTTAGCTTTGTACATACTTTACCCCAAATGAATTTCCTGTGACCTATACCTGAAAAACACAATCAGCCATAATTATCCAGTTTTGTGAGATGTTCAGGTGTTGCCTTTCAGAGTTCAAATCAACTTCAAGTATAAAAGGCTACTTTATTCTACAAATGGCACAATATGCAAAATGGGTTAAGTAGCCAAAAGCATCTCAGAGCATTGTGGCTTGAAAGAAGTCTATCCAGAATCAAAACGTCAGAACAAAAATATGCTAAAGCAAAATGACACTTATAAAAATAGATTCATAGATTACACATTAAGAAATGGATCCGGATGACTACTGGAGAAAGTCTTATCATTAAAGTATGTTAAAAGAAGAATATTAACTAGAAGGAAATCTGGGCAGTTAAAGGGTAGGGTTTTTTTTTAATGTAATACCAGAATAGTTGATGGAAGAGGGTGAAAATTTATCAGAAATAGATATAGAGACACTATTCTGATATTGAGGATGACATGCAAACTCTTTTAACACCAGCAACTCCCCCCACCCAAATACATGCTTTAGAGTTTTGAAATAGCTGATTTCTCTTTTTGCTGAAGATTTTTAAAAATATTTTAGATAGTCAAGGGGAACATTATACAACTATCAGAATAAATTGATACTACATTTTAGGTGATTTATTGTTTCAGGTCTTAGAAGACTTCAAAATAAATGCAACGCTTTCTCAAGAATAATGTCTGTCTTCTCAGGAGTGGATATAGAATATCCGCACAGAGCTGGGTTCCCAAACCTATATTTTCACTATGTCTCTCAAATAAGTAAATTTATAGTAGATCTACCGAGTGATATTTTTAACCAAGCTAATTTCCATTTAAAAACTTAACTACAGTGAAAAAGGAACATATTTACCATTTTTTACTTTGTGTAAGTTCAATTTGAAAAATAAATTCCTTCTATAATCAATATAAAATCATTCCCTTTATGTTTTCTTAGACATTTTATTATAAAATGACCTTCCCAGAATGTTACCAACCTGAGGTAAAAAGGCATCAGCAAGGATCATTTTCATGTGGGACTAAAAACACAAAAATGTAAAAAAAAAAAAAAAGTATAAATCTTTTATGTGATAATTTTTGTTTAACTCTTCTATTTAGCTTTCTTGATCATTATTCCTTCCTTTTATTGGAGGTGCAAGCAAAGAAGGGAAAAGAAGTGTTGATTTAAGAAAACAGATTTCCCAGAAAGAAAAAAACTGTGATTAAGATTTAAACAAAAGCTAAAGATGGCTTCCTCTGAGCACTGATGAGGTCCGCTACCTCATTACTAACAACTGAAAACTTGTGATGCATTTTGTTTCAAGAGAATCCAAAAGTCCTTGCTATAAAGCAGACAGGGGGGTGCAGAGTCCATTCACTCTTTCTGTATCACGACCATTATGTAAGAAGTATAAAACACTGCCTTTATGCTGCCAAGCCACAATGACTCTTCCTACATCAAAGGATTTTCACCACCAGGGTTTTTTCTTCAAAATTTATTCAAGCTAAGGGCAGAGAGACAACAATTCATACACGCTAATTACGTCTAATTATCTATTCCCTTTTCTGACCAGCTTCGGCCAGTGTTATTTGCTATCTGGATTTCTCACAACCTCCCTTTGCCCTGTCCATCCAGCCCAACAGTGAAGGCTTTGAAGAAAACAGTTGTGGCTTTTTAGAGTTTTCTCAATATAAAGTTCAACCAAATTAAATAATTATTCTGTTAGTTTTGACACATTTATGCGTTAAATATGAGGACGTCTTGGTTAATTTGGCAAATTCCTCACATCTCTTCATGGTTGGAATCATAGTAACACCCTCTCTTATAGGAGCTTCTCCTCATGCTTTCTTTTCATGATCTAAATGAAATGTTTATTGGATTAAAGTTCTTCTCTGCAGACCTCCATGGTGGCCTATGACAAAGAGCTTAAAAGTTCTATTAATTGGCTTGAGTTTTCAGGGAGGGGAAAGGGAGAATTTGATTTCACATTACATCACTAGCCAAGAAAATTGCCACATGTAATTAAACTAATTTATCTCATGAGTCAAAGAAACAACTAATTCATATTTAAGACACACTTCCTTTCAACCATTTTCATCATTAAAGAACTGATTTTTTCTAATAGCCAAAAATGATTTTATTATTCTAAGAGAAGAGAATTCAAGACCTAACAGTACATATTTTATATATAATACATATAAGCAATAGTTTTCTGTAGTTCAGTTTGATACAAACATCATTTTTATATAATTTATATTATATAAATTCAAATGTATAATTTATATATTTAATGGGAAATCTTTGTTTTCATTTTATGTAAGACTATTACAAAGAATATTATTTTAAAAAGCATACACCCAAAATTACTTTTCCATAAGCAGGCCTTGACTAATATAAAGTGTACATTCTGGTATGAAGATAGACAAGAATTACATTTTACATCCACATTACGACAACTTTTATTCTAGATATTTATTCATTTTGAGGACACAGCACAAAAACACTGTCACAAATAAAGTTTAATGCCTATTACTATAGCCAATTTGCTTAAACATATTTTCTCAAACGTAGGCGAAATAGTTTAATGAAAATATCTTAGATTTCCTTCATTTCTTCAGCCTAAAACAGCAAAATAAAGGAATGTTTTACAAGTCAGTCATTTTTGTATCTTAAAACATTAAATACTAAAGTTTAAATGAACACTTTAGTAGTTTGTGGAGGAAAGTCATAACTCTCTTCAATTCCGGACTGCTACTTTTCTATATTTTGTTTCTTTTGATCTTCAGAGATAAAAAGCTAACTCATAAGTAAAGATATTATCACACTAACAAAGGGTTAATCCTTGCTATACTGACTCAGGTGACAACAGAGTGGAGGTTAGTAAGTGGGGCTGACACTAACCTCAAACCCTGCTTCTGATTTTTTTTTTTCTGCTTCTGATTATTTAGCCATCTGAAAGCTCTACTATTGCAAGTTATAATGAGCAAACTGACAAATCAATTTCAACAATGAATGAAAATAGACTGGCAAATATACTTAGCCAGTCTATAAATCCCAATGCAGGTGAGCATTAAATTGTTTACCTAAGGGTTATAAACAATTTTTCTGAAGTTTAAGACTAGAAAGCACAATATGGGAATATTCTAAGAGTTCACTATAGATATAAGATTTCTTACGGAAAAAAAAATCCTTCAAGAAACAAAAACAAAACCTAATACATAGCTCTTTGTGTGTGTCAGTTTTAAAGAATGCGTAACAACTGAGAAACATTAACAGCCAAGTAAAAGAAATGAAGTTATTACTTGAATATTAAACAAATACTATAAAATGGTTATAGCAAAGCTATTACTACTTTAGATTAGAAAGCATTTTTTATGTGTTGCAGATTTATACCCAACAAATGTCAATCAGATTAAGATGCTTTCCAAATGGACAATTCTTTATCAGAAAAAGGAAAATTCATATTTATAAGAGCTAATGCAGTATCTTATTTTTCTCTAATTGCATCATCTAACATTCGTCAAAGAGAAAATTATACTGTAGAATGCCTTGATGGTTATTTCTGACCAGCTTATAGTTGTGATTTTGGTAATCTATTAATTACCAAAATTTTTTTGGTACTTATTTTTTTTCTAACTCATTTAATTTTTTTTTAAGATTTTATTCATTTACTCATGAGAGACACAGAGACACAGAGAGAAAGGCAGAGACACAGGCAGAGGGAGAAGCAGGCTCCATGCAGGGAGCCTGACATGAGACTCAATCCCAAGACCCCGGGATCATGCCCTGGGCTGAGGGCAGGTGCTAAACTGCTGAGCCACCAGGGCTGCCCTAACTCATTTAAATTTAAATAAAAATGTTAAAACTTAATAAAGAAGATAGTTTGCTAAAATGTTAGTGTGAATGAAAGTTAAAATGCCACATTAGTGATAATAGAATCTGTCCCCATGTGGCAAAAAACTACATACAATATTGCACGGGAACATTTTCCATGGGGGGATTATTTTAAATCTATCCATACTATTAAAGTGATTAAGAAAACCAAAGGGATGCCTAGCTGGCTCAGACGGTAGAGCATGAGACTCTTGATGTCGGGGTTGTTAGTTCCAGACCCATGTTGGATATACAGATTACTTAAAAATAAAATCTTTCTTTTTTAAAGATTTTATTGGGCAGCCCGGGTGGCTCAGCAGTTTAGTGCCGCCTTCAGCCCAGGGCATGATCCTGGAGACCTGGGATCAAGTTCCATGTTGGGCTCCTTGCATGGAGCCTACTTCTCCCTCTGCCTGTGTCTCTGCCTCTCTCTCTCTGTGCCTCTCATGAATAAATAAATAAATAAATCTTAAAAAAAGAAAAGGAGCTGCTTTAAAAAAAAATAATAAATATTTATTTATTTATTTATTTGACAGAGAGAGAGCATAAGCAAGGGGAGCGACAGACAGAGGGGGAAAGAGAGAGAGTAAGAGAGAGAGAGAAGCAGGCTCCCCGCTGAGCAAGGAGCCCAATGCGGGGCTTGATCCCAGGACCCTGAATCAAGGAGTTGAAGGCAGACTCTTAACAGACCGAGCCACCATCCAGGTGCCCCTTAAAAATAAAAAGAAAATTGTAAAAAGGTACACTCTGACTGGCTCAATGGGTAGAGTATGCAACTCTTGATCTCAGGGTTGTTAGTTTGAGCCCTGTGTTGAATGTAGAGATTACATAAAAATAAAATCTTAAAAAAAAAAAAAAGAAAATCATTAAAAAAAAAAGCTAAAAAATAAATCCACATGGAGAATTTTTTTAACTCTAAAATTATGAATAGCATTTATCTCTTTAAGGGTTCATTATAGAATACATCAGACACAATAGTTTAAGTGGGATGGAGTAAAGAGACAGATTTTTACCCAAATATAAAACAGCTGTCCCAATACCATGGATTGCTGGAATTTGATCAGATGAGAAGAGCAATGCTTGCCAGACAATCCATGTATCCAGAAGGCCAGTTGAAATTAATCTAAGAAACTATTTTTCTATTCAAAATGCCAATTGGTCCTCTTTGCCTTTCAACCACAATTTTAAATAATGTTTATAATGGAAAGAGATTATGTTCAACGCGTATTATACAATGAACAAACATTTAAGACGTTACTTTCTTAAGTGTATAAAATTGAGGATATTTCTAAGAAAGCTGATCCGAACAAAGCTGACATTTCTCAATTTACCAAATTATTTGAAATTGATACTGAACCACCCTCTTACCTTTTGGTTCCTCAAGCTTCATGCCTTCTATCAACCATTTATTATAGCATGCTTTTTAAAATGCCACTTACTACAAGATCGACTAATGTAATGAATCTATGCTGACAAAGGATTTCCATCACATAAAACAAATCATACTTTATAGGAAAACAGTGCTATATACAAATGTTATTTTAAACTTGTTTCTCTTTCCTCGCATGTTGTATAAATCAGGAATAAGAAAACTTTCTGTAAAAAGCCAGATAATAAATATTTTAGGATTTGAAGGCCATAAGTGCCACAGCTACTTAACTCTGCCACTGTAGTGTGAAAATAGCCATAGACAATACCTAAATGAATAAGCATTAAGTTTTTCAATAAAATTGGCCAATAAAATTGGCCAGATTTGGCCACTGGATATAGTTTATCATTCCTGGTATAGATTATCACAGTCTAAAATACTGCAGTATGGAATGAGACAGATGTATTTAATTTTGTAGAATAGTGCTGTGTAGATACCAACACATGCTTTCACAATTATATCTGTTCACATACCAAGAAGAACTGCCTAAGTTTTATTAAAATCACAACAAAGATTCTTTAAGAATAAATCAGCAAAATCAGGACATTGTGTCACAGGATCAGCAAGCAGTTTCAAGTTTGAAGCAGGCCCACTAATCATAGTATTAACTATCTTTTTTATATACATAAGGGAATGTTAAGTACTAAATTTTTTTTCTTAATTTACAGTAGTTCCCCTACCTTATCTGTGAGGGATACAATCTAAGATGCCTAAAACTTCAGATAGTACTGAACCCTGTGTATACTATGTTTTTCTTATATATACACACTTAAGATAAAGTTTAAATTATAAATTAGACACAGTAAGACATTAACAATAACTAATAATAAAATTGGACATGACAACAATATACTGTAATGAACGTTATAGGAATATGGTCTCTGTCTCTCTCAAAATATCTTATTGTACTCTACCTACCCTTCTTATGATGAGGTAAGATGATAAAACAACGCCTATGTGGTAAGATGAAATGAGGTGAGTGGCATAGACACTGTGATGTAGTGTTAGGCTACTAGTGACCTTCTGACAATAGGTCAGAGGGAGGATCATCTGCTTCCAGACCATGGGGGATCCTCAGGTAACTGAAACCACAGCAAGTGAAATTGTGGGTAACAAGGAACTACTATACATATGATATAAACATGTTCTTTTATTTTAGAGGGGGGGGAATCTGACTTTTAAATAAACTTCTGACATGCAAGAAAACAGAATAGTGATAGTTACTATTTTATGAAAATGTCAAAGAACTACTAATCACAAAATTTTAAATCTATTAATTCTCATGCTTCTTTCTTTCCCATATGTTTTCTCCCCCATGATGAACACCTTTTGTACTTTGCCTGGTAACTTTTATTTGACTTTTAAGTTCTAATTTAAACATCATTTGTTCGGGCAACAGTGGTGGTGCAGTGATTTAGCACTGCCTTTAGCCCAGGGCATGATCCTGGAGACCTGGATTCGAGTCCCACATTGGCCTCCCTACATGGAGCCTGCTTCTCCCTCTGCCTGTGTCTCTGCCTCTCTCTTTCTGTGTCTCTCATGAATAAATAAATAAAATCTTTTAAAAAAATAAATAAACATCATTTGGTCTTTGGAAATACTCCTAACATGTATACCATCTACTCCACTCAGACTGCTTAGTGTGGGTTGGGGCCTCTTTTCTATATTCTTTAGAATTCCTTAGTTAATTCAATTACAGAAATTCCCACCTGATTATGCAAAAATTTTACTGATTTACAGACCAGAGTAAGATAATATTTAATCAGATTCAATGATCACCAGTGTTTTCTTACCATAATATTTCGATTTACAAGTTATTAATTTTGGCTTAAAGTAGTTTGTTCAAGAAGTTTCACAATTTCTACAATTCCTATAACACCACATATCCAAAAATATGTATCTGCAGGCTTAGATTTTCATGATAGCTTAGCTAACAAAAGGGCACATCTATTTTTTTTTTTTTAGCAAAGTAGAAACTATTCTATTCTATTATCTACTTGTAGCAAACAAGTCTCTATCCACCTTTATTTTTTTTTCCCACTGATTTTTCTTCTATTTAACTATAGGATTCTTTATCCTTGAAGTTCAGCTATACACCAGAAAAATGTATTATTCCTCTGTTCTATTTTTCTCTTTTAGAAATACGAAATATGTGAATGTTTGATCTCTGTTATCTGCTTTCCATATCTAGCATTTTCACTACAATAGTTTTCTCTCTCTAACTCTTCTAGCTCCATTTTGTGTGATTTTTTTTCTTAAGTCAGGTCTGTATCATTAATTTCATTTTTACCACTTTTTATTCTTTACCTTGCTTTTCCTAAGATGCTCTTCACTTTTTTAATGGGTTTCCCTTCACTCTCTTTTCTTACCTTTGCCACCTCACTTTCCATCTAATCTTAGTTATTTCATCTCTGCTCTATTATTTTATTGGGCTCCTAATATCTTTAATCTCTTAAAATACAGAAAAATCTTATCTGAAAAAGTCTCCCATTTCTTGGGGTAGTTCTTCCAGAGTGTACCCCTCATGTGCTTTTATTGTTGGTGCGTATCTACCTCTCCTATCTGTTCCTGCTGCCTCCTTCCTATGCCCGCCATTCCACTCTTCATAACAGCCTCTGTACACAGGACCTATGTTCATTCCATTTTGCTTTTTGCTAAATTCTCAACTTTGAATGTGAGTAGTCCTATCCATGTCTGCTGACTTCCTAAGAAGGATAGACAAAAATTTACCCACTTAAAAAAAATAGGTTTTATTATAAAAAATAACACAAGATCATTCCAGAAACATCTAATGTTAGAAACCTTAGAAAAGTCTAACAGAACCTGCCCTACGACCCAGCAATTGCACTGTTGGGGATTTACCCCAAAGATACAAATGCAATGAAACGCCGGAACACCTGCACCCCGATGTTTATAGCAGCAATGGCCACAATAGCCAAACTGTGGAAGGAGCCTCGGTGTCCATCGAAAGATGAGTGGATAAAAAAGATGTGGGGATCCCTGGGTGGCGCAGCAGTTTGGCGCCTGCCTTTGGCCCAGGGCGCGATCCTGGAGACCCGGTATCGAATCCCACGTCGGGCTCCCGGTGCATGGAGCCTGCTTCTCCCTCTGCCTGTGTCTCTGCCTCTCTCTCTCTCTCTCTCTCTCTCTCTCTGGGACTATCATAAATAAATAAAAATTAAAAAAAAGAAGATGTGGTTTATGTATACAATAGAATATTACTCAGCTATTAGAAATGACAAATACCCACCATTTGCTTCAAAGTGGATGGAACTGGAGGGTATTATGCTGAGTGAAGTAAGTCAATCAGAGAAGGACAAACATTATATGTTCTCATTCATTTGGGGAATATAAATAATAGTGAAAGGGAATATAAGGGAAGGGAGAAGAAATGTGTGGGAAATATCAGAAAGGGAGACAGAACGTAAAGACTGCTAACTCTGGGAAACAAACTAGGGGTGGTAGAAGGGGAGGAGGGTGGGGGGTGGGAGTTAATGGGTGACGGGCACTGGGGGTTATTCTGTATGTTAGTAAATTGAACACCAATAAAAAATAAATTAAAAAAAAAGAAAAAAAAAGTCTAACAGAGAAAATGTAAATCATCTATAATCTTATTATCCAGAATTAAGTTCTGGTTACATTTTGGAGTACTTATTACCAGTATTTTCCTATGCATGTATATTACCTCCAGAGTTAAGAGAGTAATAGATATACTCTTACATCATATTTTTTTCACTCACATTTTCTATGAGCATTATTATACTATAATTATCAAAAGCTTTTTGGAAAATATTATTCCAAGTAAGTATTCTATATCCCCTCATGTGATTGTACCACCATTTAAAGATTCATCTAAATATAGAAAAGATGTTCCCATCATTGCTTTTTTAAAATAGTTACCCTATTTTTAAGTATCTATGAAAATATATAGCTCAGAGTTCCTAAATTACAAAATATCCTGTCTTCTTCTTCTTTACAATTAAAAGCCAAGATAATGCAAACTATTAACA
This sequence comes from Canis lupus baileyi, assembly GCF_048164855.1. Taxonomy (NCBI): domain Eukaryota; kingdom Metazoa; phylum Chordata; class Mammalia; order Carnivora; family Canidae; genus Canis; species Canis lupus. The sequence goes on from NC_132844.1 coordinate 7,077,174, forward strand.
AAACTAAAAGGCAACCTACTGAATAGGAGAAGATATTTACAAATGATATATCCAATAAGGGATTATTATCCAAAATACATAAAAAACTTACATAATTCAACACCAAAAAAAGCCCCGAGCAATCAAATTAAAAGATGGGAAGAGAACCTGAATAGAGATTTTTCCAAAGAAGACATACAGATAGCCAAGAGACACATGAAAAGGTGTTCAACAACACTAATCATCAAAAAATGTAAATCTTGAGATTGTGAAGTCAAGCCCCACATTGAGCATAGAGCGTACCAAAGGAAAGAGAGAAAAGGAAGGACGGAGGGAGGGAAGTAGGGAGAGAAAGAAAGAGCAAACAAGCAAATGAACACATATTGGCAAGGATGTGAAGAACATGAATCCTGATGCACTGCTGTGGGAATGTAAATTGGTATAGCCACTGTGGAAAACAGTATGGAGGTTCCTCAAAAAACTAAAAATAGAAATAGCATACTACTATTTAGTAATTCCACTACTGGGTATTTACCCAAGGAGAACAAAAACACTCATTCAAAAGACATATGTAGCCCTATATTCACTGCAGCATTATTTACAACAGCCAAGATATGGAAGCAACCCAAGTGTCCCTTAATAAATGGATGGATAAAGAAGATATGGTATATTACACAATGGAATATTATTTGGCCATAAGAAAGAATGAGATCTTGCTTTTTACAACAATAAAAATGGATGGACCTCAAGGATATTATGCTAAGAGAAGTCAGAGAAACACAAATACCATATAATCTCACTTTTATGTGGAATCTTAAAAAACAAATAGAATAAAAGAAACAGAACAACAAATTCTTAAATACTGAGAACAAACTGATGGTTGCTGACAGGTGGAGGGATGGGTGAAATAGTTTAAAGAGGATTAAGAAGGTGTGCCTGGGTGGCTCAGTCGGTTAAGAATCTGCCTTCAGCTCAGGTCATGATCCCAGGGTGCCAAGATCAAGTCCTGCATCTGGATCCTTGCTCCATGGGGAGTCTGCTTCTCCCTTTCCCTGCCACTCCCCCTGCTTGTGTGTGCACACTCTCTCTCTGTCAAACAAATAAATAAAATCCAAAAAAAGAGAGGATGAAGAGGTATAAGTTTCCAGTTATGAAATAAATAAGTCATGAAGATGAGAAGTACAGCATAGGGAACATAGTCAATAATATTGTAATAATGTTGTTTGGTTACAGATGGGGACTATACTCATTGTGGTGACACGGAATAATGTACAGAATTGTTGAATCAATATGTTGTACACCTGAGGCTAATATGTTAATTATACTTCAATTTTAAAAATGTATGTTAATTATACTTCCAAAAAAATAAGAAAGAGACTTATACTTTTGGCCAAGTCAGAGTATTTAGAACTCAATTTGCCTTCCTGCCATTACACATTAAAACACTGGACAAAACATGTACAACTGCAGTACAGCAGTCTAAATGAGTTGAGGAGACAGTGACCAGAATTTAGGGAAGTTGAGGCAGTTGGGCTTTGCATGGCAGAGTTCAGTAAAAGAGAAAGTATGCAGAGAAAGAGCTCTAGATATCTATATAGGGAATGTCTGTAATTTCTGGCTGAATATTAAATTGAACGTGCATAAGGTGAAACTTCACAAGAATGGGGAAAGAATAATCCACACAAAGCCAGGAGATATGAGCATTCTGAACATTCTCTATATGAGTAAAGAGATGTCAGTGACACTAAGGGGATTCAGTAGAGACCCTAGAAGGGTTACGTGTAGAAGAAAGGCTAAAATAAAAGCTACTTGAGACACACTATTGAAGCTTAAAAATAAGTCTCAAAAGGATAAAGCTGATCTGCAAGAAACTTAACCACTTGTTAAAATAAAATTCAACAGCCTTAAAGGAAGTAACACTCAATATAATCACCACAATGTCCAGCATCCAATCACAAATTATTAAACTTCCTGAGAAGTAGGAAGACTCAAAACCAGGGGTGGGAAAATCAGACCACAAAAACAAACCAGAAATGATGGAAGTAGCAGACAAGGACATTTAATAAACTGACTTCTACTTCTAGGAATATAAAGTAGATATCCTTTCCCTATCCCTCCTGCTAAGTACAACTTAAAATCCTGGAGATTATATATAAAATAAATATAAGAATATGCTAAAAAGTGAAAAGAAGAAAGAACAGCTAGGGATCTCAAGACCTGACAAACAAAAGAGTGGTGAGTTCTCTGCTTTTCTTTTCAATTCTGAATTTTCAGACTTGGAGTTGAAAAAGCCAGCATCCCAGAAATGCCAATGGATACAGACAATGAGGACCCAACAAAAGTCTGCTCTCTTTGGCCAAAGGGCTAGGAAAACAGCAGTATAACAAAAGAGAAAACTTTTTGACAATAACTTTCACTGAAGCAAATATTGCAGGGACAAACAAACCATGGTGTGACCTCCACCCATTCCAGCCAAGAGAGGAATCTAGAAGTGCGTTCTCACAAGGCTGTTATGAGGCACTCTGAACCTCCTGCCAGTGATGTCAGAGAAGGCCGAGTAAGGGGTTGAAACTATCATCCCTGCCAGTTAAGAATGAGCACCCCTTCACTCCCTGATGACATCAATGGAACCTCTCCACCAACAGAAAGAAGAAGCATCTGTTCAATAGATGCTGAATAAAGAACCTGGACTTCTACCTATATCTGGCAGTAATGAGACAGTGCCTATCCTGTCAGAATAGTGTCCAAAAAAGCCATCTAAAACTAAAGTTCAAAGATGACAAACAGAAGTGCCTGGGTGGCACTGTCAACAGAGTGACTAACTCTGGATTTTGGCTCAGGTCATGATCTCAGTCATGGGATCCAGCCACACATTGGGCTCCGCACTCAATGTGGAGTCTGCTTGAGATTCTCTCTCCCTCTCCCTTTGCCCCCCCCCCCACTCATGTGTGCGTGTGCTCTCTCTCTCTCAAATAAATAAATCTTAAAAAAATAAACAAATAAACTAAAGATGACAAATAAATGGCCAATATGCACATGAAAAGATGCTACACATCACTAATTACCTGAGAAATATTAATCAAAACTACAATGATTTACCACTTTACATGGGTTAGGGTGGCTATTATAAAAAAAAATAAAATAAAATAAAAAACAAAAACCGATGATGACAAGTGTTGGCAAGGATGTAAAGAAACTGAAAACCTTGTGCATTGCTAGTGGGAATAGAAAATGGTGCAGCTGTTAAGGAAAACAGTATGGCAGTTCCTCAAAAACTTCAATATAGATTTATATAGGACCTAGAAATTCTATTCCTGGGTATATACACAGAAGAATTAAAATGACTCAAACTAGTATTTGTATACAAGTGTTCAGAGCAGCATTCTTCACAATAGCCAAAAGGTAGAATCAACCCAATGTCCATCAACAGATGAATGAATAAACAATTTATGGTATATACATAAAATGGAGTCTTACTCCTTAAAAAGGGATGGAATCTGACACATGCTACAGCATGGATGAACCTTGAAGACATTATGCTAAATGAAAAAAGCCAGAAACAAAAGGACAAATATTATATGATTCTACTTATATAAGCTATCTAAAAGTAGCAAATTCACATAGAAAGTAGAATGGTGATTACCAGAAGTTGGGAGAAGAGAAGAATGGGAACTATTATTTAATGAATAAAGAATTTCAGTTTGGTGAAGATGAAAAAGTTCATTGTTGCCCAACAATGTGTATGTATGTAATGCTACTGAATTGTACACTTAAAAATGGTTAAAATGGTAAATTTTATGTTATATGTACTTTACCACAATAAAAAAATGATTAAAAAATAAGATCCAAAGTCTCATGACAGATTAGGAATATGTCCAAGAGTCCAATGAAATTCATTTACACAAAAAACCAGAAAGATCTCACAGTAGATGCCAACATCAAGATGATAGAGATGTTAGAATCATCTTATAAAATTACCCTATATCTGTCCTATTTAAAGCAGACTTGAGGGGCGCTTGGCTGGCTCAAAGAGCATGAGACTCTTGATCTCGGGGTTGTGAGTTCAAGCCCCATGTTGGATTGTAGAGATTACTTAAATAAATAAAACTTAAAAAAAAAAAAGCAGACATGAAAAAAATGCTTCAACAGGTAATTATGACTACTCTTGAAACAAAGGAGCTTATATTACTACTTAGCTAAAAATTTCATTATGGAAGTTCTATTTATAAGCAATATTTAACAATTTTAAATCTGCATGTAACTTATGACATAGCTTCCAAATATGTAAGGTCAATGACAGAATTATCAGAAAAATAAGACAAATTCACAATAATAGTGAGTGATGTTTTCCATTAGCTTCATAGTAATTGATGGGAAAAAAATAATAAAACTTAGAACAGCATAATTAAAAATTCTAATCTAATGGGTATATTATGTTATATATACTGTCATACAAAACTCTAGTGGAGAACTCATTATTTTTAGGACTATAGAGAATATGGGGGGACTGACTGGCTCAGTCAAAAGAACATGTGACTCTTGATCTCAGGGTCATGAATTTGAGCCCCACATGGAATGAAGAGATTAAATTAAAAAGTAAAAATGTTTTAATATTTTTTAAAAGAACACAGAATATTTTTATAAAAATTATCCACATATAAAGCCATAAAGCAAGTTTCAATAAATTTTAAAGGATTTAAGTTGCACAAAGCATATCCTCAGATGACTATGCAATCAAGCATTTGTTAAGAAAATAATAACAAAAAGTAAAACTAGAAAATGTCATATGTTTGTTTGGAAATTAAGAAACATACTTCTGGGTGGTTCAAAGGTTAAAGAAGAAATCAAAATAGAAATTAGAAAATACTTTAAACTTAATAGCGAAAATACTAAATATCAAAACTTAATGTATGTAGCTATTTAGAGGAAAATAAATGTCCTTAAATGCATTTAGCGATGAAGGTTGAAATGAGTTTAAAAAATTAATCTCAGTAAATAAGAAAAAGTCCAGCAAAATAAACTCAAAGAAAGTGCAAGGAAGGGCAAAACAGGCGCCTCCCTTACTTAAAAGGCAGTGGAAATTATGTGTAAGGGTTTTTTTGTTCTGTTTTGTTTGGCTTTGCTTTTTTGAAGGGGTCACTCTAGGAAGGCTTTCTAAAGGAAATATATCTGAACATTTTCTGTATCCTTTCCAGTACTGTGACTTTTCTATTTTTGTAATGAATTGTGGTAAAACATACACAACATAAAACTTATTATTTTAACCCTTTTAAGTGTGCAATTCAATGCCATTAAGTACATTGACAATGTTGTACAACCATTACTACTGTGTATTTCCAGAACTTTTTCATCATCCCACAGAGAGACTCTACACATGAAACAATAACCACTCATTCCCCTCTGCTCTCAGCCCCAGGTAACCTCTATTTTACTTTCTGTTTTTCTGCCTATGCATTTTCCAGGTACATCATATAAGTGGAATCGTATAACGTTTGTCATTTTGTTTCTGGCTTCTCTTCCTTAGTATGTTTCCAAAGTTCATCCATAATGTAGCATATGTCAGAATTTCATTCCTTTTATACGGCAGAACAATAATTCATTGTATACCACACTTTGTTTTTTTAATAGTGCATTAGTCCTCCTCACCATTCCTACTATCTTATAAAAATATTGTTCACTAACAGCTTACACAAGCTCTGGGCCTTTTTTTTTTTTTTTTTTTTTTTTTTTTTTGCAATACTCCAAGCAATAAATCACAAATGCTTGTAATGAAATACAGACTTGTTATCACTTAGTTTATAGAGGAGAACATAAAGGAAAAAATGGATTTTATACTGTACTTTTTCCCCAAATAAATTTCTATCTGGTTTATGATCTCTTTTTATTAAACCAAGATTCTCTATTTAAGATTGACTTCTGCTATACATTTCCCTCAGCTGGGCCAAAATGCAAGAGTAACACTAGCATATGTGAATAGGTAAAATGTCATTTAAATGAATAAGAAACAACCTTTCCTTACAAGGGAAACTTCATAAGCCCACCAAAAAAGTCCCAGAGAAACCAGCCACAGCATATATTTATTGGGTTGATGTTTTGCTATATGTGAAAAGTCTTTTGAATAAATTAGACATTTTAAACATTTTCTCATCCAATCTAGTATTTAGTACCCTAGGAATTTTAGTTTATGTTCAATTTCAAATTGTACTTTTTTTTTTTTTTTTTTTAATTTTTATTTATTTATGATAGTCACAGAGAGAGAGAGAGAGGCAGAGACAAAGGCAGAGGGAGAAGCAGGCTCCATGCACCGGGAGCCCGACGTGGGACTCGATCCCGGGTCTCCAGGATCGCGCCCCGGGCCAAAGGCAGGCGCCAAACCGCTGCGCCACCCAGGGATCCCTCAAATTGTACTTTATATCAGTTCTTGTTCAATTTCAAATTTGGATTATTTATCTCTTTGGTTTTCCTTCTTCTCTCCCCCCACTAAAAAAAGGGGTGAGAAACGGAAAAAATTTAAATTAAATCTAGCTAATTTGGTTGCTTATTAATAATGCTAATAAAGTATGATAAATTATGGCCAAAAAATAAGGTTTGTGGTAAAAAAAAAAAGTATACCTACCAAGTTCCCTAAAAACTTGTTTCATTATGTGAGCCTTCACTCTTCATATTTCATATATTTCCTGCTACCTGAAGATACTATTTTTATCACTCATTTTTCTCAGCTTCCCTGTTCACATTTTGGTATCTACATATACCAATCACTTTGGATTTCCAGCATGGAGAAAACACTGTAGATTTACCTTCTCTCCAAATGTAAAACTTGATTTATATAAAGGGGAAAAAATTACTAAGAGCATAAATCTTCAAAGAGTACTTTTCCTTGTATCTATAAATATCTCACAGAAATTAAAAACCTCTGGGAACTTAAAATTGGTCAGGAAAATAGATGTTTTAATTCTAAGTATAGCACAGGGAATACAGTTTAGTATCAACAACAACTTCAAAAAGATCGTCTGACTTTATCTTTAGAATATTTGAAGAAAAAATATTCTCCTTTTTTCAAGTATTTATTTATTTTAGAGAAAGAGAGAGAATACATGCATGAGTGGGGGGAGGGGCAAAGGGCAAGGGAGAGAATCTCCAGCGACTCCCCACTGAGTGCAGAGCTGGCAGGAGCTGGATCCCAGGATCCTGAGACCATGATCTAAGCCAAAATCAAGAGTCCACGTTCAATCCAACCAAGCCACCCAAGTGCCCCATTATTTCTAATTCTTGATACGAATTTTTGAGGTTTTAGGTTTTAAAAAATAATAGAACTTTATCCCTTCTTCAGTTATATTATTTTAGACCGGGAAAAATTATGTAACTAAGAATTATGGGAATTATATTTGGCACATATGCTTCTCTTTAGTACTTTTTTGATATTTCACTTTGCTTTGTGTTATAGATATCTGTGTATGTATTATATGCCCAACTAGATTGTAAATGACTTGTATGCAAGAAACAGAAAATTCATGATTGCACTACCCATTTGCCTAATGTAGCACTTTGCACATAGTAGGTTCTCAATAAATGTTGGTAGAATATAGAATTATTGAATAACTGTGTAAAAAATTATTTAAATTAACAGTGAAAAGGAGACTACTTTATTCTTAATCAGATTGTAATGAAGACTATTTCAAACTATGCAGTGATGATACACACAAATATTTAAACTATGTGCCTCAACTTGACATAATTTCATGATAACTTGATGGCAATCACATTTAAATATATTAGAATATTTTTGTAATAATGCTACTCTGGAATAGCAACTTTAATAGCAGAGAAAACATGTTAAAGACCATTAACCTAAAAGAAACAGAGAACATTAAATATTTTTTCAGAAATCAATGTATAAGGTTAAACATTCCACTATAATATTTATGAGCAAACCTCAAATTAAAATTTATAAATGCAAACTATCAAATGTTTCAGTTAGACAATAATTTAGACTATATTTTGTAATTTCTCCTGTGTACACATTGATGAATACTATATAAAAAAATTATTTTCTCCTTTACTGTCTTTGACTGTAACTGTCTAATATCAAAATGAATTTTGCTTGAATGCAAGCCCTTAGCAATCCTATAAAAGCCCTTAATTATCAATCAATACGACATTAATCAGTGAACACAAGTAAGTGATTTTCCTTACCTTTAGGACAGCAATGAATGGTACGAAGTTAGCTCTTTGGAGTCCATTTTTATAGAGATCTGGAAAAAAAAAAAAAAAACTGCTATTAGCTTTTTACTTAGCCTAAATCCAATGTTAGCTCATATCTTAGCCTGGAAAATGAAGCTTTCTATTTGTAAAAAAGGTAAACACACAAAAGAAAAATAGCCAAAATTGATTTCTATTCTTGCACTACACAAAATTCATTATTTTCTTAATAAGAGGAAGAACTGACAATTACAGAAAGAAAATCAAAAGACATTCAATCAAATTAGCTTTAAACTATACTAAAAAGCAATAAAAGAATTTGGAAGATATCACAAATAATCCTAAAGTTAATGACTCAACATAAGATATTTTTAAAAGTATTGAATATTCCAACACATAGAATCTTACTGGGAAAGGAATTATATTGCCCTTTATCTCAACCTATACTAAAAATTCTCAGTACAGAATTAAAAGTATGTAACAAGATTAGCCTTTTAATAAAACACATCAAAAAACAAAACTAAGCATGTTTATATCAAGGCTATGCATTTAACATTAAGATAAATGACACTAAGGCCACTTTAAAAGACATTATCTAAAAATCAAAAATCCATTCTCAAAGGACTGTAAATTTAATGCAGTTATAAGTAATAAACAGCTAGTTTTTTTTTGCCTTAGAATGGTGTTTTTTATATATACATGTGTCACAGTGTATGTGTGTTCAGACACATATCCACACACATGAACAAACGCTGTCAAGAGTAAATAAGTGAAAAGGGATAACAAATTTAAAGTTTTGCATATTTTTCTATATTCTTCCTTTTTCTAAAAAAAGGATCTGGAATTTTATTCAAGAGATTGAAATTTTATTTCATACAAAGCATTTCTTTAAAACCAAAACCTAAAGAAATGAGTTTTTTTTTTTTAAAAAGTATAAAATGGGAGCAGTAAAAAAGTTTTCTCAATAATAAAATCCATGAATTACATTACGCGTCTCAATTTTCTTTTAAATATGCTTTATAGGATGCTTTCTATATTTCTTTGTTTATTATTTTTAAAGATTTTATTTATTTATTCACAAGAGACAGAGACAGAGAGAGAGGCAGAGACACAGGCAGAGGGAGAAGCAAGCTCCACGCAGGAAGCCCGACGTGGTACTTGATCCCGGGTACCCAGGATCAGGACCCCGGCTGAAGGCGGCGCTAAACCACTGAGCCACTCGGGCTGTCCTATTTCCTTTATTTTGTTTGTTTGTTTTTTTAAGATTTTATTTATTTACTCATGAGGGACAGAGAGAGAGAAGCAGAGGCACAGGCAGAGAAGCAGGCTCCATGCAAGGAGCCTGACGTGGGACTCGATCCCGGGTCTCCGGGATCAGGCCCTGGGCTGAAAGTGGGCACTAAACCGCTGAGCCACCCGGGCTGCCCCTATTTCCTTGTTTAGAGGAAATTAGATAACTGAGATAGTCTTCAACTGTTACATTTACTTATGGAAATAAAATATGGTTATTAGGAAAATTTATTCTCTTTAGAAAAATATTCATCATAACATCATTGCAGTGTCGAATGTTAACTGCAAAGCTCTTTGGTTAATTAAGAACTAGAGGCTTTAATTCAGTTACATTTAATATTCTTATTTAGGGATATTATAAAAGTAAGATAATGCTGGCCAGGCTGTCAGAACTTTCAAATTCAAAATGAGATCTTTCCTTTCCTATAATCAATACCTCAAATGAATAAAATGGGTAAAATGCAGGAAATGGATTAAGTTAGGTATTTTCATAATCTTCCCTAATCATCAAGTTGCTGGGGAAAGTGCATAAAAACACTGCTGTATGATAAGAGCTGACAGCCATGAATATCAGTAAGTGGTAGAATTTGAAAATAAAATAATTTTATTTTATTGATTTTTTTAAATAGGTTCCACACCCAATGTGGGACTTGAATTCATGACCCCAAGATAATAGTCACATGGTCCACTGACTGGGCCAGCTAGATGTCCCAAAAACTAAAATACTTTAAATACACTCAAAGTTTACAGCAGCTTTATTTATAATAGCCAAAAACTGGAAACAATCCAAATGTCCATAATTAGGTGAGTGGATAAGCAAACTGTAGCATTTCTGTACAATGAAATACTACTTAGCAATAAAAAGTAGAAACCAAACACATAACAAAATAGATGAATCTCAAAATAATTATGCAGAGTGAGAGGCCAGACCAAAAGAAGAAAAAAAAAAGGTACATACTATGTGATTCCACTTATATAAAACTCTAGAAAAAGCAAGCTAAAGCTATACTACCAGAAAGCAAATTAATAATGGTTGCCTACAGAAGGGGCCAGCAGGACAACACTGACTGGGAGAGATGAAACAGGGAAAGAGGAAAGCTTTGAGTGTGATGGAAATGTTCATTATATTGATTGTGGTGGGGACTTCACAGATGTATACACATGCCAATATTTTGTAAATTGTACTCTTTAAATACATGTCATTTATTGTATATCAATTATATCACAGTAAGTTCTTTTAAAACTTATTGGGAAAAATACCAAAGTGAATATCGAAGAACACAATGTTATAAAATTAACACTGAGCTATTACACTAATGAAAGTTTACCTATGTTAAGATAACCTTTTGGTCTCACTTACAGAATAATATCTTTCTTGTGGACATACAAGGTTCTGAGACGCAACTTAACAAGTATGTACCTTTCAGAAGGTTCATGACAATGAAAGATATAAAAAGCCCACTTGTAATATTCTTGATTGAAAGTTTCCAATTCATCAGCAAAGTTAAAATCTAGTAATAGTCTTCAAGAGTTAATTTTTTAAAGAGTCAACTTTAAAAACAATCTGCCTTTATAAAGATATATAATCCAAACTTTATGCTCTGAGAAGTATTTTCTTAATAGAATTCTAAACAAAATTCATTTGGCTTGAAAACCTTTAGGTTTTTATAGGACACTTAAGTGAAAAAGAACTGTACTCATTAAATTGAAGAGTTTTCTGCAATTCAAATATTATGCTAATTATCAATGCAATAGATCCATCTCCTGAAATGTTAGCTACCAATTTTTTCATTCTAGTTGTTTAATATTATTTTTCTTAGACATAAAGATTTTTATAATACATTTATATCAATATTTGTCATTGTTTACTAAATACTATTTAAAAATTCAGCAGAAGTTCTTGCCTACAATTTTTTAATGCTCTCTAAATAGAGTTAAATGAGCACTTGGTCATATAAGACAGAGTACTGAAATTATGGCACATTCATTTTTCAAGACTGTTATAAGGACCTCTACATTCTCCACAGTGAATAACTATAATAATACTTATAGACGAAATATATGCAAAGAGGATTTTTAAAGTAATTACAAGAATCTAAATACTTTGGAGATGTACATGGATATACTGATCTTTTCCTTAAAAATCCAAGCATCACAGAAGAGGTTATATACAAACCTAATGTTAACCATATATCAAAAACCACTAATTAAATATGCAAAGAATAAAGAGAAAGAAATAAAAACATATCACTAAAAAATTCTGCAAAACATGAAAGACAAGGATCAAAGAAAGTCATTAGATACAACATCACAACAAATAATAAAATGACAATAAATACATACCTATCAATAATTACTTTGATTGTAAATGGAGTAAATTCTCCAATCAAAAGATATAAGGTGACAGAATGAATAAAAAAAAAACCAACAAGATCCATCTATGTTACCTACAAGAGACTCATTTCAGACTGAAAGACACCTGCGGATTGGAAGTGATGGAACAGAGAAACAGCTATCATGCAAATGGATGTCAAAAGAAGGTCAGAGTAAAAATACTTATATTGCACAAATTAGACTTTAAAACAAAGACTGTAACAAGAGACAAAAAGGACCCTATATACAATAAAGGGGACAGTCCAGCAAGAAGATACAACAATTGTAAATATTTATGCACCCAACATAGGAGCATTCAAATACATAAAACAGTAACATAGTAACAATAACAAAAATAAAAGAATTAATTGATAATAATTCAGTAACAGTAGGGAACCTTAACACCCCACTTGTATCAATGGAAAGATTATTTAATCAAAAATCAACAAGGAAACAATGGCTTTGAATGACGCACTGGACCAGATGGATTTAACAGATATATTCGTAATATTCCATACTAAAACAGCAGAATATACATTCAAGTACACATGGAACATTCTCCAAAAGAAGTTACATTTTAGCCCACAAAACAAGCCTCAACAAATTCAAGAAGATTAAAGACATACCATGAATCTTCTAATACCACAAGCCTATAAAATTAGAAGTCAACCACAAGAAAAAGTCTGGAAAGATCACAAATACATGGAGGTTAAATAACCTGCTACTTAACAATGAATGGGTAAACCAAGAAATAAAAGAATAAATAAAAAGTACATGGAAGCAAATGAAAATGATAATACAGTGGTCCCAAAACTTTGGAATGCAGCAAAGGTGGTCATAAGAGGAAAATTTACAGCAACACAGGCCTACCTCAAGAAGAAAAATCTCAAAAAAAAAAAAAAAAAGAAGAAAAATCTCAAACAACCTAACTTTACATCTAAAGGAGCTATAAAAAGAACAACAAACAGAATCTAAAATGAACAGAAGGAAAGAAATAATAAAGACTGGAGCAGAAATAAATGATATAGAAACTAAAACAAACAATAGAATAGATCAATGAAACCAGGAGCTAGTTCTTTGTAAAATATCAATAAAACTGAGAAACTTCCAGCCAGACCTGTCAGGCAAAAAAGAGAAAGGATTCAAATAATATCAAAAATGAGAGAGAATAAATAACAACCAAAGCCACAGAAATAAAAATTATGAGAATATTATGAAAAACTATGTGCCAACAAATTGGCCAACCTAGAAGAAATGGATAAATTCCCATAAATATATAAATTACCAAAACTGAACAGGAAGAAATAGGTAATTTGAATAGACTGGTAATCAGCAAAGAAATCAGCAATCCAAAAACTCCCCAAAAAACAAAAGTCCAGGACCAGATAGTTTCACAGGCAAATTCTACCAAACATGTAAAGATGAGTTAATACCTATAATTCTCAAATTATTCCAAAAAATATAAAAGGAAGGAAAACTTCCAAATTCATTCTATGAGACCAGCATGACCCTGATACCAAAACCAGATAAAAATACATCACAAAAAAAGAGAACTGCAAGCCAATATATCTGATGAACACAAGTGCAAAAATCCTCAATAAAATACTAGCAAACTGAATACAATAATACATTTTAAAAAATCATTCACCATGATCAAGTTGGATTTATTCCTGGTTTGCAAGGGTGGTTCAATAGTCACAAATCAATCAACATGATACATCACATCAATAAGAGAAAGGATAAGAACTATATGATCATTTCAATAGATGCAGAAAAGGCATTTGACAAAGAGCATCCATTCATGATAAAAACTCTCAACAAAATAGGTTTAAGGGGAATATATCTCAACATAATAAAAGCCAAATATGGAAAACCCTACAGCTAATATCATGCCCAATCAGAAAAAGTGAGAGCTTTTCCCCAAAGGTCAAGAACAAGACAACGATGTCCACTAAATAAGAGGCATCCAAATTGGTAAGGAAGAAGTAAAATATTCATTATTGTAGGTGACATGCTATACATAGAAAACCCAAAAGACTCCACCAAAAAACTGCTAAAACTAATAAATTCAGTAATGTTGTAGGATCTACAGAAATCTGTTGCATTTCTATACACCAATAATGAAGCAGCAGAAAGAGAAATTAAGAAAACAATCCCATATACAACTGTACCAAAAATAATAAGATACCTAGGAATAAATCTAACCAAAAAGGTGAAGACCTGTTGAAAGAAATTGAAGACAGAAGAAATGGAAAGACATTGCATGCTCATGGATTGAAGAACAAATATTGTTAAAATGTCTATACTACCCAAAGCAATCTACATATTTAATGCAATCTCTATCAAAATAGCAACAGCATCTTTCAGAGAACTAGAACAAACAATTCTAAAATTTGTATAGAACCATAAAAGATCCCAAAGAGCCAAAGCAATCTTGAAAAAGTAAAACCAGAGGCATCATAATTCCATTGTTCAAGTTACATTACAAAGCTGTAGTAATCAAAACAGTGTGCTCCTGGCATAAAAGTAGACACACAGATCAATAGAAGAGAATATAAAACCCAGAATGGAACCCACAACTATATGGTCAAATAACCTTTGACAAAGCAGGAAAGAATATTCAGTGAGAAAAAGAGTCTCTTCAGCAAATGGTGTTGGGAAAACTGGACAAAATATGCAAAAGAATGGAACTGGACTACTTTCTTATACCACTCACAAAAATAAATTCAAAATGGATATGAAACCTGAAACCATTAAAATTCTGGCAAAGAATACAGGCAGTAACTTCTTTGACGTTGGCCTTAGCAACTTTTTTCTATATATGTCTCCCAAGGCAAGGGAAACAAAAACAAAAATAAACCATTGGGACTACATCAAATAAAAGGCTTCTGCACAGCCAACAAAACTAAAAGACAACCTATGGAATGGAAGAAGATATTGGCAAATATGACATACGATAAAGGGTTAATATCTAAAATATATAAAGAACTGCTATAACTCAACACCCAAAAACCAAATAATACAATTAAAAATGAGCATTAGACACGAACAGACCTTTCTCCAAAAAGGTATCAGATGGACAACAAACATGAAAAGATGTTCAACATCACTCATCATCAGGGATATACAAATCAAAACTACAATGAGATATCACCTCACACCTGTCAGAATGGCTAAAATCAACAATACAAGAAACAGGTGTTGATGAGAATGTGGAAAAAAACGAACCTTTGTGCACTGCTGATGAGAATGCAAACTGGCACACTCAGTATAGACTCTACTTATCCTTCTTCCTCTCCCTCTGCCTCTCCAACCCCCAATTCCCCTGCCACTTGTGCACTCTCAAATAAATAAAATGTTTTAGAACATTTTAAAATATAAATGATAACTATTTAAAGCAAACATAACAACATATTTGGGGATTTATAACATACAGAAATAAAATATATGAAAACGATACCACAAAAGCTGGAAGGAAAAAATGATTGTATCATATGAAAAGTAAGGTTCTTACACTATACTAGAAGTGGTATAACATCACTTGAAGGTAGACTGATAAAGTTTTATACTATAAAACCCAAAGCAAATCATAAAACTGTTTTAAAACTCATAAATAAATAAATAAATAAATAAATAAATAAATAAATAAATAAATAAATAAATAAATCTTTTTGAAAAAAGATAGGAGAGGAGTGCCTGGGTGGCTCACTCCATTGAGCATCTGCCTTCAGCTCAGGTCGCAATACCAGGGTCCTGGAATGGAGTCCCACTTCGGGCTTCCTGCTCACCAGGGAGGCTGCTTCTCCCTCTACTCCTCCCCATTATTCATGCTCATTCTCTCTCTCTCTCTCATTCTCTCTCACTCTCTGTCTCTCTGCCAAATAAATAAATAAGACCTTTGAAAAAAACAAGAGAGATAAAAAGCTTCCAAGACAAACAGAAACTAAATGAATTTGTGATAACCAACCAGCCCTAAAACAAACAAATATTAAAAGCTAACTCTGGGAAACGAACTAGGGGTGGTAGAAGGGGAGGAGGGCGGGGGGTGGGAGTGAATGGGTGACGGGCACTGGGGGTTATTCTGTATGTTAGTAAATTGAACACCAATAAAAAATAAATTAAAAAAAAAAAAAGGGAACCTTTAAGAGAGGACCCAAAAGTAACATAGACCAGAAAGGAACAGAGACAATATATAGGAACAGTGACTTTACAGGTGATACATGGCACTAAATTCATATCTTTTGATAGTTACTCTGAATGTAACTAGGCTAAATGCCCCAATCAAAAGACACAGGGTATCAGCCTGGATAATAAACAAGACCCATTGATATGCTGTCTGTAAGAGACTCATTTTAGACCCAAAGACACCTCCATATAGAAAGTGAGGGAGTGGAAAACCATTTATCATACTAATGGACATCAAAAGAAAACAAGGGTGGCAACCTTTATATCCGACAAATTAGATTTTAAACCAAAGACTGTAATTAGGGATGACAAAGGACACTATATCATAATTAAAGGGTCTATCCAACAAAATGATCTAAGAGTTGTAAATATTTATGCCCCTAACATGGGAGCAGCCAATTATATAAGCCAATTAACACCAAAATTAAAGAAACGCATCAATAATAATACAATAATAGTAGGCGACTTTAACACCCCACACACAGTAATGGTCAGATCATCTAAGCAGAAGATCAACAAGGAAACAAAGGCTTTGAAAGACCTACTGGACCAGATGGACTTCACAGATATATTCAAGTATTCCATCCTGGAACAATGGAATAAACCTTCTTCTCAAGTGCACATGGAATATTCTTCAGAATAGATCATACTGGGTCACAAACCAGGTCTCAACCAGTACCAAAAGACAGATCATTCCCTACCTATTTTCAGGTCACAATGCTTTGAAACTGGAACTTGATCACAAAAGGAAATCTGGAAAAAACTCAAATACATGGAAGCTAAAGAGCATCCTACTAAAGAATGAATGGGTCAACCAGGAAATTAAAGAAGAATTTTTTAAAATTCATGGAAACAAATGAAAATGAAAACACAACTATTCAAAACCTTTGGGATGCATCAAACGCAGTCCTTAGAGGGGAGTATATAGCAATACAAACCTTTCTCAAGAAACAAGAAGGTCTCAAATACACAACCTAACCTTACACTTAAAGGACCTGGAGAAAGAAGAGATAATAAAGCATAAACCCAGCAGAAGAGAAATAATAAAAATTAGAACACAAGTCAATGAAATGGAAACCAAAAGAACAATACAACATATCAGCAAAACTAAGAGCTGGTTCTTTGAAAGAATTAATAAGATTTATAAACCCTGGCTAGACTTTCAAAAAGAAAAGAGACAGGGTCCAAATAAAATCATGAATGAAAGAGGAGAGATCACAACCAACACCAAAGAAATACAAATCATTGTAAGAACATATTATGAGCAACTATATGCCATAAAATTAGGCAATATAGAAGAAATGGATGCATTCCTAGAGATGTATAAACTATCACAACTGAAACAGGAAAAAATAGAAAACCTAAACAGATCCATAACCAGCAAGGAAATTGAAGCAGTCATCAAAAATCTCCCAACAAACAGGAGTCCAGGATGAGAGAGCTTCCCAGGGGAATTCTACCAAACATTTAAAGAAGAATTAATACCTATTCTTCTGAAGCTATTTCAAAACATAGAAATGGAAGGAAAACTTCCAAACTCTATGAGGCCAGCATTACCTGGACCCCAAATCAAACAAAGGCACCACCAAAAAGGAGAATAACAGAGCAATATCCCTGACGAACATGGATATAAAAATTCTCACCAAGATACTAGCCAATAAGATCCAACAGTACATTAAAAAGATTATTCATCACAACCAAGTGGGATTTATTCCTGGGCTGCAAGAGTGATTCAACATCCACAAATCAATCAACGGGATACACTACATTAATAAAAGAAAGGACAAAAACCATATGATCCTCTCAATAGATGCAGAAAAAGCATCTGACAAAGTACAATATGCTTTCTTGATGAAAACTCTTCACAGTATAGGGTTAGAGGGAACATACCTCAATATCATAAAAGCCATATAGCCATATATGAAAAGCCCACAGTGAATATCGTTCTTTTTATTATTATTATTTATGAGAGAGAGAGAGAGAGAGAGAGAGAGGCAGAGACACAGGAGGAGGGAGAAGCAGGCTTCATGCCAGGAGCCCAATGCGGGACTCGACTGGGGACTCCAGGATCGCGCCCTGGGCCAAAGGCAGGCGCTAAAACGCTGAGCCACCCAGGGATCCCCTGACAGTGAATATCACTCTTAATAGGGAAAAACTGAGAGCTTTTCCCCTAAGGTCAGAACACAGCAGGGGGCAGCCCAGGTGGCTTGGTTTAGCCCTGCCTTCAGCCCAGGGCGTGATCCTGGAGTCCCATGTTGGGCTCCCTGCATGGAGCCTGCTTCTCCCTCTGCCTGTGTCTCTGCCTCTCTCTGTGCATGTGTGTCTCTCATGAATAAATAACCAAATAATCTTTAAAAAAAAAAAAAAGGAACACAGCAGGGATGTCCACTCTCACCACTGCTGTTCAACATGTACTAGAAGTCCTAGCCTCAGCAGTCAAATAACAAAAAGAAATGAAAGGCATCTGAATCAGCAAAGGCATCTGAATCTCACTCTTTGCAGATGAGATGATACTCTATGTGGAAAACCCAAAGACTCCACCCCAAAATTGCTAGAACTCATACAGGATTTCAGCAAAGTGGCAGGATATAAAATCAATGCACAAGAATCAGTTAGTTGCATTTCTATATACTAACAATGAGAGAGAAGAAAAAGATATTAAGGAGTCATTCCCACTTACAATTGCACCCAAAACCATAAGATACCTATGAAGAAACCTAACCAAAGAGGCAAAAGATCTATACTTTGAAAACTATAGAACACTTAGGAAAGAAATTGAGGAAGACACAAAGAAATGGAAAATTTTTCCATGCTCATGGATGGGAAGAACAAATATTTTAAAATATTTATACTACCTAGAGGAATCTATACATTCAATGCAATCCCTATCAAAATAACATCAACTTATTTCACAGAGTTGGAACATATAATCCTGAAATTTGTATGGAACCAGAAAAGACCTCGAATAGCCAAAGGAATGTTGAAAAAGAAAACTAAAACTGGTAGCATCACAATTCCGAACTTCAAGCTATATTGCAAAGCTGTAATCATCAAGACAGTATGGTACTGGCACAAAAACAGACACAAAGATCAAAGAAACAGAATAGAGAACCCAGAAATAGACCCTCAACTCTATGGCCAACTAATCTTCAACAAAGTAGGAAAGAATATCCAAAGGAAAAATGACAGTCTCTTCAACAAATGGTGTTGGAAAAAATGGACAGCCACATGCAGAAGAAGGAAACTGGACCATTTCCTCACACCATACACAAAAATAGACTCAAAATGGATAGAAGATCTAAATGTGGGCAGCCCAGGTGGCTTAGTGGTTTAGTGCCGCCTTCAGCCCAGGGCGTGATCCTGGAGACCCAGGATCAAGTCCCATGTCAGGCTCCCTGCATGGAGCTTGCTCCTCCCTCTCCCGGTGTCTCTGCTTCTCTCTCTCTCTCTCTCTCTCTCTCTCTCTCTCTCTCTATCTATCTCTATCTCTCATGAATAAATAAATAAAATCTAAAAAAAAAAAAAAAACTAAATGTGAGACAGGAATCCATCAAAATTCTAGAGGAGAACACAGGAAGAAACCTTTGTGCCCTCAGCCACAGCAACTTCTTACTAGATGTGTCTCCAAAGGCAAGGGAAGCAAAGCAAAATCGAACTACTGGGACTTCACCAAGATAAAAAACTTTTGCACAGCAAAGCAAACAGTCGACAAAATCAAAAGACAACCTACAGAATGGGAGAAGATATTTGCAAATGACATATGAGATAAAGGGCTAGTATCCAAAATCCATAAAGAACTAATGGAACTCAACACTCAAAAAACAATCCAATTAAAAAACGGGCAGAAGACATGAACAGACATTTCTCCAAAGAAGACATACAAATGGCCAACAGACATATGAAAAAAATGCCAACATCACTGGGCATCAGGGAAATAAAATCAAAACCACAATGAGATACCACCTCACACCAGTCCGAATGGCTAAAAATTAACAAGTCGGCAAATGGCAGATGTGGGCAAGGATACAGAGAAAGGGGAACCCTCATACACTGTTGGTGGGAATGCAAACTGGTGCAGCCACCTGGAAGACAGACAGTATGGAGGTTCCTCAAAAAGGTGAAAATAGAGCTACTACAACCCAGCAATTGCACTACTGGGTATTTACCCCAAAGGCACAAATGTAGTGATCTGAAGGGGCACCTGCACCCCCATGTTTATAGCAGCAATGTCCACGATAGCCAAACTGTGGAAAGAGCCCAGATGTCCTTTGACAGATGAATGGATAAAGAAAATGCGGTGTGCATACACAACACACACACACACACACACACACACACAGGAATATTAGTCATCAAAAAATGAAATCTTGCCATTTGCAACAACGTGAATGGACCTAGAGGAAATTATGCTAAGTTAAATAAGTCAATCAGAGAAAGAAAATTATCATAAGATCTCACACATATGTGGAAGTTAAGAAACAAAACAGAGGATCATAGGGGAAGAGAGAAAAAAATAAAACAAGGCAAAATCAGAGAGGGAGACAAACTATAAGAGACCCTTTTTTTCTTTTCTTAAAGATGTAACTTATTTATTCATGAGAGACACAGAGAGAGAGGCAGAGACATTGGTAGAGAGAGAAGCAGGCTCCCCTCGAGGAGCCTGATGAGAGATTTGATCCCGGTACACCAGAATCATGCCCTGAGCTGAAGGCAGAGGCTCAACCACTGAGCCACCCAGGTGTCCCAAGAGACTCTTAATCATAGGAAATAAACTGAAGACTGCTGGAGGGGAAGGAGATGGGGGTGGGTGATGGACATTAAGGAGGGCAGATGATGTAATGAGCACTGAGTGTTATATAAGACTGATGAATCACTGACCTTCACCTCTGAAACCAGTAATACATTATATGTTAATTAATTGAATTTAAATAAAATTTTAAAACTTGATATAATTGACAACTTTGTATTAGTTTCAGGTGTACATGATTTGATATTTGTATATATTACAAAATGATTGCTCATGCTCACAATAAGTCCAGTTACCATCATCATAATTTACAATATTTTTTTAAAAGATCTACCCTTAAAGTAGATCTTAAAGATTACTGTCTTGGCAATTTTCAAATATACAATATGGTATTATGAACTACAGTCATCATGCTATAAATTACATCCCTAGGACTTATTTATTTTATAACTAGAAGTTTGCACCTTTTGACCATCTTCACCCATTTTGTCCACCCTCCACCCTTCACTTCTGGCAACCATCAATCCCTTCCCTGCATCTAAGAGTTCAGTTTTCAGAAGTAGAATTGCTAGAGCATACTGTGGTCCATTTTTTATTTTGTGAGGAACTTCCAGTTTCCATAATGGCTGCAACAATTTACATTCCTACAAACAGTGCACAAGGGTTCCCTTTCATCCAGTTCCTCACCAAGATTTGCTATTTTTTGTCTTTTTGATAACAGCCATTCTAAGAGGTGTGAGGTGACAACGGATTGAGGTTCTGATTTGAATTTCCATGACAATTAGTGATGTTGAGCTCCTTTTCATATACCTGTTGGCCAGCTGTATATCTTCCTTGGAAAAATGTATTTAGATCTTTCTGGCCACTTTTTAATCAGATTGTGGGTTTTTTTCCTATTGAGTTGTATGAGTTGTATGAGTCCTTTTTATATTTTGGATATTAAACCCTTATCAGATATATGATTTCCAAAGATTTTCTCCCATTTAATAGATTGCTTCTTGCCTTCTTAAGGTAAAATCTTAGGTCACTGATTTTAGAGACTTTTCTTCCTCTAAAAAATTTTTTTAATTACAAATTTTCCTCAAAGAACTGTTTTAGCAACTTCCTAAAAATTTCAATGTTACATTTTCATTATATTTTGCTTAAAAACATTTTCTAGGGTGCCTGGGTGGCTCAGTGGTTGAGCATCTGAGCCAAAGCTCAGGTTGTGATCCCAGGGTCCTGGGATCAAGTCCCACACTAGGTTCCCCACAGGGAGCCAGCTTCTCTCTCTGCCTATATCTCTGCCTCTCTTTGGTGTGTCTCTCATGAATAAATAAATAAATAAAATCTTTAAGAAAAAAAAAGTTAGGGTGATCTACACATCTATTATTGGTTGGTGTTGAGTTACTGCATATATCCTTAGCTAATATTTTCAATGAAAACTGCTACAGAGATGATGGCAGGAAGAAGAAATCCTTCCCATCAATTCTACAAATATGCTTGTAAACTAAATCAATTTCTTATTTAAATAATAATTAATAATTACCAGCCCTTCACTTTAGATATCCTACAGCATTTTAAAGGGTGCTATCCCCTGTAAGAGTGATAATGGGATGCCAAGAAATTACAGGCTCCACAGGGTCTTGGTCTTAAGAACCATGAGAGAGAAACTTCACAAAATGTTACATAAAGTCTTGATTATAAAAATACTACCATCCATATACTTACATATTTATTTTCAGTGAAGTCTAACACCCATGAAGTAGTTTTTCACACCAGAGCTTCCTTTTATAATGGAAGTTACTGGATCACTATCTTGACTGAAGTGTTCAATGAGAGAACAGAACCTCTGTATTTCTGGGAATCTTTTGGGCAAGACAACAACCCAACACCAGCCAGGCAAAAATCAGTGGCAGAGACTCCAACCCTCCTGTTAACTTTTAGAACCATCTATTTCATTATCAAGTGTGTGAGTGGCTGAGGCTTAGCTAACAACAGCTTTCACTTGGACTCTAAATAACAGTTGTCTTTGTACTCTGAGGTCCTTACTACCAGATGGAGTATTAGTGTGAATGAATGGATTCTCTAACAAATTTCTTTAGAGTTCATTTAAGTTCATTGTGGTTTTTTTGCACTGCTCTCTATAAAAACTGTATGGATGAGTCAGTGGAGTCCTTAGCATCTCTCTCCATGATTTCCCTTTTATGATAATATCACACTTATTTCCTGCAATGTCAACGACAAAATTAGATAGTCCTTGCTGTTAAAGATCTCTTAATCGATCCCTTAATGTTGAAAATATTTCCTCTTTTTGGTATCACTAATTATTATAGCTGAAGGTAACTAATAGTACATTCTGGTAAAGCAGAAAATCATTCTTGTGCAGTTATGTCCCAGATTAGGAATTTACATGCTCATTTTGGTACTAGACAAAATATGTCCTCTTGTTGAAATGATCTTAGGCTCAAAACTATTTTCTACAAACTACCATAAAATATGTGATTTACCTACAACTGAAATCCCTAGCAGATGAACTCTCGCACCATGGCCCAGGAGTCAAGGGCACAGGCCTACTGCGGCCATGAACTGAAGAAGGTGAAGCTGAGCCCAGCATAAGCATCCTCTAATGGGGCCACAGGGTCAGCAGTGCCTGCCACAGTCATTTAATCTGACATTAATAAACTCATGCCAGCCTTCATAATGTAACTATTTGTATAGTATATCTTTTGCAACCACTTACTTTCAATCTAACTTTACATTTAAATTGTATCTTCTGAAATGTTTAATCCATTCTGATAGTCTCTGTTTTAATTGGAATGTTTAGTTCATTGATACACAATATTTAGGTCTATATTATTAGTTTTCTTTTTGTCACCCCCGTTTTTTCTTCTATTCATTTCTTCCTGACATTTTTGGATTCTTTAAATACATTTTTAAATTCCTTTTTCATTTGTCTCTTGGCCTTTATATTACTTTTGTTGTTGTTTCATGGGTTATAATATACATCCTTAACTTTTCATGTCTACTTAGAATCAATATTTTATCACTTCACAAAAAATGTAGAAAAATTACATCAATATAAGTCCATCTAAACTCCCCACTTTATGTGATAGGTATCATATGCATCATATCTACATATAATTATAAACCCTAGAAGACAATATTATAATTTTACAAAGACACAATTATTTCAATTTTTAAAAAATTAAGAAGGAAAACTAGTTATTTATTTACCCCAATATTTACCATTTCTGATGTTCTTCATTTCTTCTAGAGGATCCAAGTGTCCATCTGTTATCATTTATTTTCTACCTAAAGAACTTCTTTTAAAATATCTTATAGTTCAAGCCCAATGGTGATGAATTCTTTCAGTTTTTTTTTGTCAGAATGTCTTTATTTTGTCTTTATTCTTTTTAATTGAGCTATAGTTGATTGATGTTATATTAGTTTCAAGTGTGCAATATAGTGATTTGACAACTCTCTATATGTATTATATATACACATATGCACACAGTAAATCTTCTTTATCCATACCTCTATCGATATGCACACTTAGGTTGCTTCCATATCTTGGCTATTGTAAATAATGCTGCAATGAATATAAGGGTGCATTTATATTCTCAAGTTAGTATTTTTGTTTTTTTGAGTAAATTCCCAGGAATGAAATTACTGGATCATATGTCATTTTTTATTTTTGAGAATCCTCCATACTGTTTTCCACAGTGGCTGTACCAATTTTCATTCCCACCAACCATGTACAAGGGTGCAGATCCCTTGCCAATGTTTGCTATTTCTTGTCTTCTTGATACTTGCCATTCTCACAAGCATTTAGATGACATCTCATTGTGGTTTTGATTTACATTTCCCTGATGACTAGTGATGCTGACCACGCTTTCATGTGTCTGTTGGCCATCTGTATGACTTCCTCGGAAAAATGTCTATCAGGTCCTCTGCTCATTTTTTTAATTGGATGATTGGAGGTTTTTTGGTATTGTTTTTGAGGTTCTCTATGTTCTTTATAGATTTTGGATATTAACCCCTTATTGTATACATCATTTGCAAGTATCTTTTCCTATTCAGCAGACTTTCTCATTTGGTGACGGTTTCCTTTACTATGCAGAAACTTTTTTATTTTGGTGAGGTCCCAATATTTTGTCTTTATTCTTGAAGGAAGTTTCATATCTAGGTTGATAGGTTTTTTTTCCCCCAGTGTAAAGATGTAATTCCACAGTCGCTGGCCTCCATAGTTCCTAATGGAAGTCACCCAAAGCTAATCATTGGTCCCCTGTATTTAATATGCTATTTTTCTCTAAATGCCTTCTAGATTTTCTTTTTAGCTTAGGTTTTTAGCAGTTTGACTACAACATGCCAACCAGTGCTTTCTTGGTACTTACTTTGTTTGAACTTCACTGAGCTTCTTGAACCCATAAATTTATGTCTTCCTCAGATTAGGAAATTTTCAGTCATTATTTCTTCAAAAGTTTTTCTGCTTTATTCTGTCTTCTTGTCTTCTGGGATTCCAATTAGAAATATGTTAGAAAGCTTGTAATAGTTCTACAAATTCTTAAGACTTTCTTTTCTTCTATTACTTACTCTTCAAGTCTTCATACTGAATAATTTCAAGCTCTCTGGCTCCTTGCTTAGTTATCTCATTATCTATTAAGCTCGTCAAGTGAATTTTTACTTAAGATACTGTCCTTTTTAATTCTAAAATTTAAACCTGTTACTTTTTTATAATTTCTGTTTCTCTGAGGTTTCCTATCTCTTCATTCACTATGAACATATTTTCTTTACCTCATTTCTCTAACAATTATTGTTTTAATTGTTGCTTTAAACTCTAATGCCAATATCTAGGTCATATCAGGGTTGATCTCTGTTGATTGTTTTTCTTTCTCTTGAGGACGGATCATATTTTCCTCATTCTTCACTTTAAGATTGTATCCTGGACCTTGTGGATTCTGTTTCATTTTCTAAAGAGTGTCAATATTTTTGTTTTAGCAAGAAATTACCTTGGATGACTCAAGCTACAGACAGAAATCTCAGTTCAGTACCCTACCTTTATTTTAATATTTTATTTATTTATTTATTTATTTATTTATTTATTTATTTATTTATTTATTTGACAGGGAGAGCAAATACAAGCAAGGGGAGTGGCAGGCAAAGGGACAGGGAGAAGCAGTCTCTAGGAAGCCTGATACAGGGCTCAATCCCAGGACCCTGAGATCATGACCTTAGCCAATGACAGACACTTAACCAACTAAGCCACCCAAGTGTCCCTACCCTACTTTAGTTAGGAAGTTTGTGATTTACCCTGCAAATGTATGGTTCAGAGGTCAGTCAGAGGTTTGGGCAAGATTTATGCATAGAACTTGAGGCTACATCCATAGAGTTCACTTTGGGGTTCACTTCCCATTTTCCTGCAGTAATTCTTGCCCCAAACTCCACCATCTGGTCCTTCAGGCCAGAAAGATTGTGGATTTTCTATCAGAATTTCAATTACTCAATGTACCACTGACTTGACCTGCCCTAAAGGTGATAGCCATTTTTAAAAAAATGGACAGTCTCTCCAGTTTCGGACTTTATTCCAAGTTTTATCTTCCCTCTAGAATCTGCCTGATATTTTTTACTCTCTAAGACCTTCAGATAGTTTATATACTTTTTTTTTTTTTTTTTACAAATTTATTATTGCCTGCAAAGAAGGCCATTTGGCTAGGAGCTTACTTAGCCATATCAGAAGTTTTAGTTTTTAATAGAGAAATGTAATCCACTTGTATTTCCTGTCAACATGCCTGATCTTGTTTTATGTTCTTTACCCACACTTTTTGCTGTTTCTTCTGCTTTCTAGTTTTTGTTCTAAAATTTTTTTTCTTTTATCTTTGTTCTAGTTATTTGAAAAGTAGAAGGTATATCTTAAATTCTAAAATATTTGACTGTGTATTCCCCTAGTTATAAGTACAACAAATGATGATACAATCACTCAGGATCTGCAAATACTTTCTCCAAAGGGAATAAAATTTACAAATATCTAAGCAAGCAGTAACTACAAATATTCATTTACTTTCCACTCATTGGTATCATCAATTTTCTTATTTCAACCATTTCGTTTTAGTAAACTCACATTAAGACCTCTTTCCTCCAGGACACTTATTTACTTTTTTTTTCATCATTTTTATTATCTTTATTCTATTTCTACATAAGTTATTTTCCTACATCACTGATTTCATTTTCTGTAATTTCAATTCTATATTATAGTGCATCTAATGCTTTTATTAATTTAATTAACTTAATCCTTTTCATTTCACTTAGCTTTCTTTTATTTCAGCTGATTTCTTAATAAAAAAGGTTTCAACTCAATCTGTCTTTTCTCTGTGTAGGTCTTTTATATCACACAGTCTATGTTTTCTTGATGTTTAAAGAACATTAAAACAGAAATTTTCTAATAATTCTCTCTCTTTTCTACTTATTGTTCCCATATTATGGTATTTTCTTTTTATATAACCTTGAAAAAGAAATGGTATGACTAATCTCCTAAAATGAAGATACATGGTTTCTCCTTGGTTTCCCTCCCTAACCTCCTAGTTGTTCTTACAATGTCTCTGCCTCTACTGTGGTGTAATGTAAAGAGTGACAATTGGCATCCTTTGTTCATACTTGCAGTAGAAATACCAGTGTATCCACTAAGCATGATTCTGATTTTTGAACTGATATACACATATTTGATATATTAAGAAACTACCCATCTGTTTCTGTTTTAGGGAGTGATTCTATTAAGAAAGATGTAGAATTTTGCCAAATGCTTGTAGCTTTTATAGTGAACACAACTGGATTTTTTTTCTCCCTAGAAACATTAATATGACAAATTACATTTGTTGTACGTGTGTACATAACTCTTAGCCAAGTTTCTAGTAATATCTAGCTTTTTATTTAATGTGGATATGTTGTTTGAGGAAGGATCACATAGTGTTGTTGCCTGATAATCTAAGTAACACAGGATTATTCTTGGGCATTCTAATGCTGCCTGCAGCATTTTCATTGTAATAAACAGTAAATTTAAAATTAGAAAGACCAGAATGCGTCAATAGGGTTATTACCACTCTGTTTTACTGTCAAAGAGGCACATTGAAATGAATTTACATATTTTATTTCCCCATAAAAATGTATTCTTTTTTAATTAAGTTCTTAAATTTATTAATTTCACATTTCAATTAATTTTTTTAAGATTTATTTATTTATTCATGAGAGACACAGAGAGAGAGGCAGACACACAGGCAGAGGGAGAAGCAGGCTCCCCACGGGAGACTGACATGGGACTGGGATCACACCTTGAGCAGAAGGCAGGCATCCAATCACTGAAGCACACAGGCATCTCTATTTCAATTAATTTAATCCATGTGTCTATTATCAATTTATTGCTAGGGTCTACATGCTCTTAAATACCTTTTATTCTCTAATAAAACTTCATGTATTTAACAAAATTTTATTTCAGAACCTAAAAACTGAGTAGCATATATATAAAATTTTAATTGTGAATTTTGTTTTTTGGCTTTTCTAATGACCCAACAGCATCATCATTGAAAAGTAAAACTAGGGATCCCTGGGTGGCGCAGCGGTTTGGCGCCTGCCTTTGGCCCAGGGCGCGATCCTGGACACCCGGGATCGAATCCTACATCGGGCTCCCTGCATGGAGCCCGCTTCTCTCTCTGCCTGTGTCTCTGCCTCTCTCTCTCTCTCTCTGTGACTATCATGAATAAATAAATAAAATCTTTAAAAAAAAAAAAAAAAAAAAGTAAAACTATGTCTATTTGTATATGAGCCATATAAAGTATTTCCCTAGATGACAAATAAATCATCTAATTGAGGTTTTACAAAGATAAGAAATTAAATACAAACTATATCTAGATCTAGTTTACCTGAAAATTTGCTAGCAATTTCCTATTTCTATGGATCTGACCCAAAATCCTGTTTCACTTTCAAAAGCCTTAACCAGATTATCCTAGAAAATATAAAATAGTTACATTACAAATTTTGCACTACAACTGCTGTTTAAAATATACTAAACCTATTTTGAGCTTGCAAGAAACTAGGAAAATCCCTACAGACCAGCAGCAAGCAAACAGGAGGTTAAAAGCTAAAGTAGTAATCATTAGCTGATACTGGTTTAGGTTATTTTTTTTAAGATTTATTTATTTTATTTATTCATGATAGACATAGAGGGGGGGGGGCAGAGACACAGGCAGAGGGAGAAGCAGGCTCCATGCCAGGAGCCCGATGTGGGACTCGATCCCGGGACTCCAGGATCATGCCCTGGGCCAAAGGCAGGCGCCAAACCGCTGAGCCACCCAGGGATCCCGAACATGGTTTGGGGTTTTAAGAACTACATGGGGTACAGAGGGTAAGGCCTTGGACCCAAGCAAGATAGGAATTCAAATTTAGGATGAGAAAAAAGTAACATACAGGAAGTTACTCATTGGTACCTTATTCCCTTCACCTCCTCGCCCCCCTCAAGTGTTGCTTCCATTTCTTCTCTTCTACGGGACTTTTCTCTCTTGGGTTCCTAACCTCTGGTGTTGTCTTCATTTGGCTATCAATTTTTTTCCCATTAAAATTATTAGTTACTTATTAAATGTTTCTTATCATTTTCTAGTAAAATTAATAATTTGTCTATTAATTGACAAATCATAAGCTGTTAATGGATTATGGTATGATAGTAGATTCCATCAACAATAATCCCCATTCTTATCCAGTTGATGCTTTACAACTAGAAATGGAGGGAATGAAATGAATGAAGTGGAAAAATACTAAACAGAGAGACTAAAAAAATTAACGAAGGGAGAAAACATTTTTCTCACTGAGTGCTATCTTCCACCTTTAATTTCCAGATTATACTGTCTGTATTCCGTGACAGGCATTACCACTCAGTTGTACAAGCCTAAAATCTTAAAACAATTTGTACATTTCCCTTTCACTTTTCTTCAATATTCACACTATGACCAGGAGCTATTCATTTTACTTCTTGAATATCTTTCAGATCTATCCTCTCCATCCATAGATAATAACCTATATATCAGAATTTTTCGACTTCAGAACTACAGACATTTCTGGCTGGATAATTCCTTGTTGTGGGGGGTAGACCTACAGATTATAGGACGTTCTGGTAGACTTCTTGGCTTCTACAGAACTATGAGAGTCCAGTAGCAGTACCCTCTCCATCCTGCCTAGTTGTTACAACCAAAAATGCCTCAAACATTGCCAAATAGCCCCCTGGGTAACAATTTTACTGCCTTATACCAACCTAACACCATTTCTTACCCAGTATACTGCAAGAGTCTCCTAATATGTCTTCACTGAATCCACCATATTACTAGATCCCATTTCATAACCCATTCTCCACACCACATCCATTGATATTTCTCCTCTGACCTTGTCAGTCCCAACTTGAAGCACTTCAGTAACTTCCCATTTCTCTTAGAATAAAATCCAAAGTCCTAACTATTGCTTTATAAGCTCTAGCTGTCACTTCTCCAGATTCATGTTGTACTTCACTGCATCCTACTTCCCCTCCTTCATGGCACTCCAGCCACACTGGCTACCTTTCAATCCCTCCAAGGGGTCATTCTCTCTCCAGCACTTGGGAGAGAACCCTCAACAAGAAGATTCTTCCCCCACCTCTTGTAACACTCTGAGAATTAGTAGATGTTATTTTAAAACAGTAACAACATATGTAGGGTCTCTACATTAAAAGCAGTGACCTAAAGAAAATGTTAAATGTATTTTGATGGTTGGAAAGACACCCGCTTTATCTAGGACAGGATGGACAAAAATCCCTGATGACCAACAAGGAGAGATGATAGAGGGCAATGTGTTAAGAGTCACAAAACCTAGGTTCTAATCTCTCTTCTGCCATTGAATATCCATGTGATTTGTTCTTAATTTTACTTAACTTTTCTGGTGTGCAGTTCTATCAGTTTGAATACATGTAACCACAATCACAATCAGGATACAAAACAAGCTTCATCATCCCAAAAAATTCTTTCATGTTGCCCCTTTGCAGTGAAATACCTTTCCACTGTAATCTCTAGCAACCACTGACTTTTGTCCTAAACTTTTATCTTTTGCTGGTATAATAGATAAAAGCCATCTTCTTTATATTAAAATAATAAGCCATTTATGATCATGTCTGCCATGGCCAAAAAAAGACAACTGTATAACAGTATCCTCTCTACGGTTCATATATTTTTAAAGATTTTATTTATTTATTCATGAGAGACACAGAGAGAGGCAGAGATATAGGCAGAGGGAGAAGCAGGCCCCTTGAGGGGAGTCTGATGTGGGACTTGATCCCTGGACCTGGGATTATACCCTGAGCCAAAAGCAGATGCTCAATCACTGAGCCACCTAGGCATCTGTCTATGGTTTATATTTAAAGAAAGGATTCAAGTTTGTGGCTAATGCCCAACTTTTGCAATTCTACATCTTGAATTTTCAGTCTTCTCTGGAAAAGTGGTACTCCACCTCAAATTTCTATGTGCCACCTTGGTGAGCCTGTAACTCACTCCTACAAAGCTATTAGCTCCAGGGACACCTGAGTGGTTCAGTGGTTGAGAGTCTGCCTTCAGCTCAGGGCATGATCCCAGGGTCCTGGGATGGAGTCCCCCATCAGGCTCCCTGCAGGGAGCCTGCCCCTCTCTCTCTCTCTGTCTCTCTCTCTCTCTCTCTGTGTCTCTCACGAATAAATAAATAAAGTCTTAAAAAAAAAAAAAAAACACAAAGCTATTAGCTCCAGAATATTCATTAACCTTTCCTTGTAACTATCCTTCCTCAGTTTACCAGAACCAACAGCAATTTTTTTTCAGTAGTCATTATGGGGGAAGGGGGATGTTCCAAGCTTGTTCTAGCACTTTGCTATGTATGAGCACACCTTGTCACTAAATGTCTAAAGATAATACTGATGATGGGGCGCCTGGATGGCTCAGTCAGTTAAGCATCTGCCTTAGGCTCAGGTCATGATCCCAGAGTCCTGAGATCAAGCCCCTCCCACTGAGCAAGGAGCCTGCTTCTCCCTCTCCTCCTCACTCCTGCTCTCTGTCACTCTCTCTGTCTCTCAAATAAATAAAATCTTAAAAAAAAAAAAAAAAAGAGAATACTGATGACACTGTTAACTCAACAGTCAGCTGAAGCAGAGTCTTGATAAATGATATAATATGAAAGAACTCACTGCCTTGTCTCATTGGGTTGCCACCCTGGTAAGTCACAAGAATGCTATCTATAACATTATATAAATTTTAATAAGTGCATCTGACAGAACCATTCATAACTGTCTTATACTATAACAGATTAGATGTAACTGCACTTGTTTGAATAACTGGATTCAAAATATTAAGTAATTGCAGTGCCTGGAGGGCTCAGTCTGTTAAACATCAGATTCTTGGTTTTAGCTGAGGTCATGGTCTCAGGGTCATGGGATGGAGCTCCAAGTGGGGCTCCATGCTCAGCAGGGAGTCTGCTTAAGTTCTCTCCCTCTGTCCCCTCCTCCACTTGCACTCTTTCTAAAATAAATAATTTTTTAAAAAAGTATTAAGTAATTGATGTCTCCCTAAAATAAGAATTCCTGTGGTATACTATTAGACAGGGGTCTAAACTTGGTCCTATCCTATTTACACATTTTAATTAATGAGTGACTGAAAATATAAAGGCATGATTGCCATTTTATAAATGTCATAGTTAGTAGGGATAGCTAAAAATAACTTGTTAGAATGATACTTCAAAAAGATACAAATGTAAATCAAATATAATCAAACATAAATCATAAAACAGAACCATGTAGATAGACTAATAAGTTGAAATGTAATAGGAAGAAAAAAGAAATCAACTACACAAAAATAGAATGAGACAGAGCTAGTTTGACAGTGGCTCACAAAGTAAGATCTAGGTGATAACAGACTGCAAATTCAATGTAAGTGACATGGCTTATTAAAAAAAAAAAAAAACTCATACTATTACATTGCTCTTTTCAGGTTCATTAATAATAAACTCCAAGTCACTAATGCCAATAGTCAATTCCCAACCTCATCTTCACCTCTTAGCAGCATTTAACAAGGGTGACCATGCATTCCTTTCTACACTTTCCTTTTCCTCTCTTGGCACTCTCTTGGTTCTCCTCTTCCTTCACAGGATGCTCTTACCAACTCCCTTTAGTACCAATGACTCCCAAATTTTTATCTCCAGTCCAAACCTTTCCACTGAAATCCAAACTCTTATATGCATCCGCCTCATCATTAGAGAAACCACTCCTTCCACCTTCTTACCCAAATCAGCTTCTATAGTCTTCCCCATCTCAGGAAATAGTAACTTCATCCTACTAATTGCTCAAGCCAAAACTTCTTGATCCTTATCTCTTTTTTTTTTTTTAATATCCTATATTCACTCCATTAGTAAGTCCTTTTTGGCTTTGCTTACAAAATATATCCAGAATCTGACTCCTCTCACCACCTTCACTGCCCCATCATTTCCCCTCAGGTTTGCAGCAATGCTCTTATAAATGGTCTCCTTACTTCCAACCTTGAAATCTCAACCCTATGATCTATTCTTAGTATTGCAACCACAGAGAGCTTTTAAAAACATGCATTCGTTCAATATTCATTCTAAGACTACTGAGGATCCATCCACGTTCTAGGCACTGTTTGGGGTGCTTAGAATTTATCTGTGAACAGAAGACATAAAAGACGCTACCCTCACGAATATTTTACACCCTAGAAGAGGAGAGAGAAAAAAACCATATAGGAAATAAATAAATTATATAGTAAGTCCACACATAGAAAGAAAGAAAGAAAGAAAGAAAGAAAGAAAGAAAGAAAGAAAGAAAGAAAGAAAGAAAGAGAAAGGAAAGGAAAGGAAAGAAAAGAAAGAAAAGAAAAGAAAAGAAAAGAAAAGAAAAGAAAAGAAAAGAAAGAAGAAAGAAAGAAAAAAAAGAAAAGAAAAGAAAAGAAAAGAAAAGAAAAGAAAAGAAAAGAAAAGAAAAAAGAAAAGAAGCGGTGCCAGGAAAAAAAAGGGGGGGTGTTGCAGATTCAAAAAGAAAGGTGGGCAGCCTGGGTGGCTCACTGGTTTAGCGCCGACTTCAGCCCAGGGCGTGATCCTGGAGACCCGGGATCGAGTCCCACATCAGGCTCCCTGCATGGAGCCTGCTTCTCCCTCTGCCTGTCTCTGCCTCTCTCTCTCTCTCTCTCTCTCTCTCTCTCTGTCTCTCATGAATAAATAAATAAAATCTTTAAAAAAAAAAAAAAGGTAAGTCTAGGCTTCATTAGCAAAATAACTTTTGAGTAAAGACCTCAAAAAGGTAAGGACTTAGCCATGCAGAGAACTGCTGGAAGACCATTCCAGAGTAGAAAGATATTAACATTAAGAATGTATAAAACATTAGTTTTGGTTCCTTCAGCCTTCAGTTGACCACATTACAGGCTGAGAGATGTAACATTTTAAACTTGTTTTTATCTAAATATTACTTGCATTTTAATTCTTAAGTAATAAGCCACCAGTACTTCTTTAGAGATAAATTAAGGATTAGAAACTACATATGCAGGCAAGATTTAAGTCAAAGATTCAATTAGGAGTTTTTTGTCTTCATTTCACTGTTTCTTTTATGGCCTCTAAAAAGTAATTTAAAAGGCTTGTGTTTCTGAGAGAAAGAAACTAAAGAATTCCATAAAAATCCGCTTTTTGCTCCTTTTCCTGCTTCTGTTTTCGCTAGGACCTGCTCCCCGACTCCACTTTACACATGCCACAGAATGCAAATAGTGTATGTCCTCCTTCTAAGGGACACAAAGTTAATGATTTCTTCAGAATAAATAACATCTAAGGAAGGACCAGGTGACAATGACTAGATAAAGCTGTCATGTGCATATTCCAGACCACCAAAGCTAGACATCTCAACACCAGGACCCCCTAGCTCCAAAAAATAATACCTGGGCCTCATCTTCATTCTAACCGGTTCCTTGATGCCTGAAAGGACACATACACTATGCCATGGTCCTTAATAAAAAATCTCAGACCCTGAACAAAGACGAACTCATGCTCTTTTCCTTTCCAACTTTTTCAGTCACTCTGTCTGTATCTGCTCTCTCTATATCTTCAGTAAACTCTGCTCTCACTTCCTGTTGACTTATATTTAATTTCCATCCTGAACAAAGCTAAGGACCCTCTTGGCTGGTCCTACAGGACCCCTTTTGGGTCCTCCCTCAGACCTGGCCTGCCAGCATCATTTTTTGATATGAACATATGATATATCAAATACTTAGAGAAAAACAGCAAGTTCATCAAACACAGGAGATCACATGGATTTACCTTAAGAATATAAACATTTTTCAAATACAAATATCAACTGACTTTTAGATTGTCTGTTATAAAATTAATCATATGCAAAGTTATCATATTTATTAACACAATAAGATGAGTATAAAAACTATAGATTTTTCAAAGCTTGTTAGTTTCCACCTAATTGGATGAGACTAACACAATGTTTGTTTTTACCTTCCGGTGGCCTGTTGGATGTTGCCACAACGACGACCCCATTTTTGAACAGATTTTCAAAAAGCTGTTTCAGAATCATGGCATCAGCAATGTCAGTGACCTATGGACAACAACACATTTGTTTTATTTTAATTTCACTTCTGCTCTAACAAATTTGCTAATGGCTTATCTCTCTCTCTCTGTTTTGTTTTTTTTTTTTTAAGGATGGAAGTGAATTCCAAGAGAAAAATTCTAATTATCATCATGAAGAAAAGAGTAGATAATTAAAATCATGAAAGACTGTATGGTAGTCTTTTAAACTTGACTCTTTTTTGCAAGCCTATCATTTCTACACAAATTATCAAATGGTTCGATGTTAACTTCTTTTATAAACTACAGGTGGAAAGCACAGATAATTGTCCTAAACATTTAGGAAGTCTAATTAATTAGAGCTAACATGACCAAATCCCTCCTCCTACTCCTATCACAGACCCCGCACACCAACCACACCCCCCAAAAAAAGAGAAGAGAAAAAAAAAAAAGAAGAAAAAAGAATAATAAACGAGCTGATTGATATTTCTAATACCTTTCTGGCAAAGGTCCCTGAAAAGGTGACTTTAAATGGTTATGGCACTTTAGAAATAAGGACAAATAGCCAGTGAGACATAATCAGCTGCTGTTGAAAATAGAATGATATGACATAGATACTATTGTGCAATTGTTGCACAAAACAATTCAACAGATGGCCCATCACAAAAATAAGCAATTTCATTGTTCTTTTTAAGTGCCTTCTATTACTGTCCATGAATAATCAAAAGGCACTGCAGTCACTTCCAGCACAGCCAGCCTCTGCTAACCTTCGCAAACACAAATATTCCTTCCATTAGGAAAAAAAAAAAGAAGAAAAGAAATATCTTACAAGAATGGTTCGTGCAGTTCTTTAAAATATTACTTCTGACAAAAGCAGAAATGCATAATATAGATAAAACCATTCCATCCAAGTTATAGAGATACATACAACTATCTTTTCTAAAATTTTTTAAAATCCACAATTAACAAGTAAGCTTAATAACTTCTTAAAAAGCTCTTTAAAAATCACAAAGAAATAGAGGAATTAAGGAGGGAGGGAGTTGAATTCAAAAACAAATGTATAGTGAAGGTAGATATTAATCACTGTACCTTCCCTTATAAATATGATAATATGGGTTTTAGATACTTATGTAAAAACATTTTGATCTTTAATAGTATTTTAGAAAATTTAATAAAATTTGTTTTATATTCACAAAATATATCACACAATAAATATCACATTGTTATTTTTCAACTATGTTAGAGCTTAAAAACCGGAGGAATTCTTTCAAATTAGATCAAAATACTGAAAGTTACCAACTAAGTGGTTGTAACACAACAAACCACCACCCAACCTATACAGGTCTACATCTCTTTTCTCTTTTCAGCTGATGTTTTATGCCAAAGTTTTATTATTTCTTTCCCACCTGAACAAAAAAACAAAACAAAACCAGGAAATAGGGACGTGCAGATCTTTCTTTTACTGTCTCAGGCTATAACTTTAAAACATTAACTAGAAAACTACTGAAGATTCCTTAAATTAAAAAGACTTCGGGAACTTATGAAGTGGTGATTAAAATGAAAAGGAAAGTCGGACTATTTAATTATTTAGGAAAGTGATATTATTTAATTTGGAGCTTAGGATCACTGTCCAATTTTGCTTCCGCAAAAATACTCACAGAGAAGGCCCTTTTCAAATGCTTAAACACCAGTGGCATTTCTGATGAGAGAACAAACAAGCTTGCAAATTTTAGAAGCAAGTGCACTTTTAAATTGGGTTCCCAATACACTGACTTTCAAAGAGAATGATTGCAATTAAAAGTTGCCCAATTTTGGAAAATAAAAATAGCCATTGACTATCTCACTAATGTTTTTGAAAAAAAATTAAAAATAGCTTTTGCGTCCTATGGTTTAGAGACATGAAGAAATCTTCAGCTTATATAACACAGTGCAAAGTTTAAACTGGGAGTTGAAGAAAAGCAAAAAATAAAGACTTGTGGTTGGGTCATAAATTGTTGTTTTTGTATTACAAAATGCTTTTGCTCTATCAGAGTAAATTAACTTGGAGAAGCTATGGCTAATTAATAAAGCAGGAGTCACTTGGGGTAGCCGGGTGCCAATGTGTACTCTTTTGATCTTGTCCCTGCACTTGTTCAGCTTTGCTGGGGAACAGTAATTTTACAGTATAAGTGAACAGAAGACAATTGGCCACACATTCTTGGAGAGTGGGCTTTTTCAGCATCCAGCATTTCATTACCACCAGGAACAAAAGAGAAGGCTACAGATTACCAATAAGGGTAGTCTGCTAATATAGAGAGGGGAGACATTTCATTAGCATTAAAGAGAAAAGATTTTTTATGACCTAGAGTTGCTTTCCATTATGACTCACTTAAGTAAAAAAGAAAAAAAAAAAATCTAATGGTTAATTTACATATGTAAGTGCTCGAGTCTCAGTCACACACTGATTGGTACAGTGCCATGTAATGAGTGACAAACATAAGCATGCATTATCAGTAATTAGTATTAGCACAAAAATAAGCACCTATTTTTTATTAGCAGTTTTTAATAGCTTTCCTGTTTTACAAAAACGGTCAAAACTATTTTTTAAATGATATTGATAGCTTATGGAGGAGAATTTTGCATGATATTTTGCTCATCAGAATTTTTTTTTTAGACCATATTAGTAAAACATCTATCCAGTGTCCCTAAAAGCGACAGGAAGAAATAACATTTTTTTAAAAAAATCAGTTTCCTTTAGTATTATTCTTCAGAATCATAGATGATTCAACAAAAAACATAAATATTCAAAGTCAACATAATGAAACCCTAAAGAAAACTTTGAGGAAAAGCTACTCTTTTATTTCAGCATAAAACAATCTACCAAGACAAATTTCTCAAACAAAATTACAGTATGTTTGACACAACAGGCAAAACTGAAATGCCATACTTAGGAAAGATGACCAAGCTAACAAGGAATACATTCTGCAAATGTATTCTGAATGCTACCAAAACATAATTTTAAAATTCCCCAAATTCAAGAGTACATATGTTCTTGTTTTTAAGCAGCAATAATTCTCATTCAGCTCCCTAGTAAGATAAATATTATATTAATTAACATCACCTAAAGGCCAATAATAACTAGTTAAAAATCAAGACTACTAATAGGATTCAATTTTAAAAGTGAGGTGGTGATTGCAGACATGATTGTTAAGAATAAAATGCCTAAAAAATTATTCTGTAGGGTATCAGCAATGTATTGCACCAGGATTAATAGGCTTAAGGATAATTTTTAGATTCTATCATTTAAAATATCTACTAAAAGCCTATTCAGCTCCAGAGCCACATGACACAAGACATCATATACCAAAGAGAATATATAGCATAGCTGTTACTACTAGTGAATTAGAGCACCAATGATCAATTCAAACTAAGTTACTAGCTGTGTAACCCTGCACAAGTTACTTAACTTCTCTGACCCTTATTTCTTCAATACAATGAAAGTAGTAATAATTATCTATCTTGAAAAATTGTTATGATCCTTATAGTAAATTCTTATAGTAAAATAAGAAAGTAGTTAGCTATGATTATTATCTGTGTATGGTATATATATGCTAGTTTAATTGTATATTATTTATATGTAGCTGAATAGAATTTTAGCTGTAGATGGAATGGTACATAGGATATAGTACAGTAGTTAAGAACATAGGCACACAGTACTCAATAAACAGTAACTAATGTTATTACCGAATATACATAATAGATGGAATGTAAGCATTCCAATAAATGGCATTATCTAAAACAGATAGTACATAAAAGATGGATTTGGGGACACCTGGGTGGCTCAGTGGTTGAGCATCTGCCTTCGGCTCAGGGCATGATCCCGGGTTTTCGGGATTGAGTCCCATATCGGGCTCCATGCAGGGAGTTTGCTTCTCCCTCTGCCTATGTCTCTACTTTCTCTCTGTGCCTTTCATGAATAAATAAATAAAATCTTTAAAAATAAATAAATAAAATAAAAGATGGATTTTACTAGCTAGTAAACATAGTAAACAAACAGTATTACTTAAGGAATACACATTCAAACAATGACATACCATTTTTCATCTATTAAGTTAAACAAAAAATGTTAATTCAGAATGTTGGCAAAAAAAATGGTGGGTTGTTAATTAAGGGAAATGGGTCTTAGTTGGGAGACTGCCTCAGTATATATCGTTTGGTATTAAGTTCTATCCATTCATTCTTTCACTCACTATTATTCATTCGCTCATCCTCAAACACTGTTCTAGACATTTGAGATACATCAGTGAGCAAAATAAAGATTCCTGCCTTCAAGTTTACATTCTTATGGAGGAATATATATAATAAACAGTAAATATAATAAATAATATATATATATGCAGAGGGTGATGTTGTTTTAATGGTTTTTAAAAGGACAGTAAGGGATATTGATTAATGACAAATCACAATTTTATAAGAATAGGCCTTGTTAAGGCAATAACTGAGCAGAGATCTGAAGACGTGAGAGACTCTTTGGGGTCTCTGGGGGAGACTGCCCCAGGCAGAAAGTTCAGTGGGAAGGCTCTGCTTGTTTGTTCTAAGTTGTGTGGATGTTGGGAATCAGTGCTGCTGCAGCAATATTTTGGGGGTATTCTTTTACCCGCCCCCCCAAATTTTAGAAAAAAGGGGCAAACAGAGATTTGGACTAGAAATAATCCAGTTTTGGTGTGCTGGAAGAGCTTTTCTAAGACCAGTAGAAGACAGTTCAGATATTGAAACTAGGAGATGCAGGTTATGCTTAGTGATCACCTCTGCCCTTAGGGGACATATTCTTGCCCTTATACTCCTGCTGTCTCTGGTTCTTCTCAATGGTGGGTATAATGTTGATAATTGGCCTTTTCTCACATGCAGTGTAAATTCCAGGCTTCAAGTTGAGAATTGTAGAGGATATAAAAGAGCAAAACTACTAACATTTTTCATCCTAGGACATGCAGGGCAACTTTGTTCAAAAGCAGAGGGCTCTCATGTTGTCAACTCTAGCATAATAGAATACTACATTCTAGTAGCACTTGCGATCATATAAAAGTAATCAAGTTGATATTCAGTCTTGTTTTATCATCTCTGCATTTGTGTTCTTCAGAGCCCTGGTGGGAAAGAAGCATTTGGTATAACACCCACTATAAGCTATGGTTCCCTAATCCAGGAAGAAAATAGGGTTGGAAATTATTTGCAGTAAGTAAGGCTGAAAGATAGGAGATAAGATCAGAGAGGAAGCAGAAAGGCTTGAGTAAAAGGAATGACACTATCTTATTGTATTTCCACCCCTCTAACTCCATCACCCCCAGCGCGCGCTTGCACACACACACACACACACACACACACACAGAGTTTAAGCCTTTTTTAAGTTGGGTTTTCTGTTACCTATAGTAGAAAGCAATCTACGAGATACAGCTCTTTGCTCTTTGGTCTTAAGTTCATCAGGTGATTCTCCTTCCATTGGAGGTCCTGGATTTTATATGAAGGAAGGTGACATCTCCTCACAGTACTATTTATGCTATCTTTTACAGGCTATAGGGAAATCCCTCCTGATATAGCAGATAGGAGCAAAACATGAACTAATCCATCCCCATCAAGACTGTTTGCAAGAAACAGGCACAGGAAATTCAGCTAAAGAAAAGGGGTTTACTTGAGACTCCAAGATGTGAACAGCACTGATAGAACCTGCGGGGAACTGGAGCTAAACACAGGCTTAGGAGCTGAGGTAGCTCTGGAGAGCTCAGCAGCTGTCCAGGGAGCAGCCTTGTAGTCCTCCCCCTAATGGGATTCAGTTATTTCCTCTGTCTCTTTGTTCCTGTTTCATTATTGTGCAGGAAGTGCCTTCAGTGCCTTTTAGCTCAAAGACACGAGACAGAGGATATGATTGGCTCAATCCCCAGGGCACATCACACAAGTGCAACGTTGTTGGCAAGCTTGTGGGCTTGCTACTCATAGATCAGATGTCCAGACATGGTCCATTTGACTGTGGGTCACATGAGGTCTTGCAGTATGGGATAAGGCTCTTTAAATAAGGCAACTGGGATGGATGAGTAAACAAATGAATGAACATCAAACCAACTCTGGCTGGACACAGTGGGTGATGACCGGTCCATCACAACCACTTTCTCTTTGTTAGCAAGCAACTTTCAAGTGAGGGTCCTGTCTCCCCCTTGATCTTCTTTATACTTAATACATAATTTGAAAAATCACTTTTATTGCCTGCCTTTATACTTAATACATAATTTGAAAAATCACTTTTATTGCAAGACTCACTCATGTGGAACATGAGCATCCTGAGAGTTGCTTTTGTTTCCTTCTTCTCAATCATGCATCAACATTCTGAAATCTGAACTCAATGGAGAATGCCCAATGCAACCAGAGATAGTTCTGTTAGGGTCTCACTATCAGGGCAACATTATGATTTTCATGGGTCCTAGGCACCTTCTACCTTCATGAGCCCCTTCCTCAATTAGAAAATGCATTTGAGGGATCCCTGGGTGGCGCAGCGGTCTAGCACCTGCCTTTGGCCCAGGGCGCGATCCTGGAGACCCGGGATCGAATCCCACATCGGGCTCCCGGTGCATGGAGCCTGCTTCTCCCTCTGCCTGCGTCTCTGCCTCTCTCTCTCTCTCTCTCTCTCTCCCCCTCTCTCTCTGTGTGACTATCATAAATAAATTTTAAAAATTAAAAAAAAAAAAAAAAAAGAAAATGCATTTGAGGGACGCCTGGGTGGCTCAGTTGGTTAAGCATCTAACTTCAGTTCAAGTCATGATCCCAGGGTCCTGGGATTGAGCACCACATTGAGCTCTGCATTGAGCCCTGCTTTGAGCCGGGTGCTCAGCAGGGAGTCTGCTTCTCTCTCTCCATCTGCCCCTCCTCCGCCCCCACAGCTCATGTGCACACATGCTCTCTCTCTCTCAAATAGATAAAATATTTTTTAAAAATGCTTCTGAAAATGTTTATATATATAAATTGTATTTGATGACTGAGTTGGTATAAAATATATATAGATACAGGCTGAATTCATTATGGTATATTCGTTTTTTTTCTACAAATTTTAAAAGAAATTAAAATATTCTCATGGGGCCCTGAAAGTATCATGGACTCTAAGTACTATGCCTACTACACCTAATGGGTAATTTGGCCCT
This sequence comes from Canis lupus baileyi, assembly GCF_048164855.1. Lineage (NCBI taxonomy): Eukaryota > Metazoa > Chordata > Mammalia > Carnivora > Canidae > Canis > Canis lupus. Next base: position 7,119,681 of record NC_132844.1, read on the forward strand.
GCTTGCTATTAATCTTCTCAGGATCTCTTTGCATGAGCAAATTTTCATCACTTCCTAACCTTCTTAAATAGTCTTGCCAATGTCTTCATGTCACAGAAACAGACGGATCTCTTCTCTGACTGTTTTAAAATTTACATTCTTTAAGTTAAGGGTAATGATTTTTATATGATACCAAGGAAACTCTGATGCCTCATCTATGTGATGAATATGGTGGCTATTTTACAGAATTAAATGCATAGCTATTTTATAGATATAAAAACACTTTGTATACCATGGATCATTTTACAAAAGTTCGACTTTTGTAAAAAAAAAAAAAAATCTAACTTCAATGCTTTAATAAAAAATTTAACTGTTAATTCAATTTTATTTAGTGATAATGTGATTAAGAGACTCATAATGAGAAAACAAGAGAGATGGTCTTCACTAATTTATCACTGACTTGTTGTTGACAGCATAACTGTTAACTCATTACTATTTTTAGAACTAAACAAGGCCCTTCTCTTTCTGCAACACATTGGTGCACTTAGAACACTTCTTCAGGGTAGAACATTTCTTCCCCATAAGCCTTTCTTCTGAAGACCTTTGCAGTTCTACAATACAAAAGGTGAATGTGAGGCTGTCTTAATATGACTGCAAGGAGAAAAAAAGATTCCTCCTCCCCAGATGGCTCAGTGTAACACCATTCCTGGTGAAAATTCTTCTTTCTTACCTATCAGAAATTGAGACCATTGTTAGATAAGTGTATCAAGTTGCTAAAGGCGACCTATCATGCCTCATTTGGGATAAATGCAACCTGGCCATCTTATCTTCCCATCAACCCAGGTTTTTAAACACAGAAGAACAAGAAATAACTCTCTACGAATTTAAATGCATAATTTCAGAGAATCTTAAAATTGTAAGAAACTTGATAATTCAACTAGGACAGTTCCCTCACTTCATCACAAATATGTTTGTGAGGCTTAAATAAGATGTGTGACTCACCCAGGGCCCACCTCGGAGTAGGCACAAAACAAATGCTAGCTTCCTACCCCTTGAAAGTTCTCTGGGCCTTTATTCTAAGCAATCAGACACAGGAGTTTATGCACTCAGCTCCAGAAATATTATTCAAAAGCTCTGGGTGTGAAGCCCTATTTTTAAGCTTATATTCAATACTTGTGAATTTTTCTATTTTCATTCCAATAATCAATTGCTCTCATAGTAAGCATTATAGAAAAATCGACTATCACATTTCAGAACTACTAAAGATAGTAAACAAGGAGGGAGTAATTCTTAACCTAGAATATCTATTATTATGATTATTATTATTATTATTAAGCAATGGGATACAGAAAAAGCATAAGACATGATATTTGCCTGCATGCCATATTTGTTCTCATAAGAAATAAAGATCTGGGATGCCTGGGTGGCTCAGCGGTTGAGCATCTGCCTTTGGTCCAGGGTGTGATCCCGGAGTTTCAGGATCAAGTCCCACATTGAGCTCCCTGCATGGAGCCTGCTTCTCCCTCTGCCTATGTCTCTGTCTCTCTCTCTCTCTCTGTGTGCCTTTCATGAATAAATAAATAAAATCTTTAAAATAAAAGAAATAAAGATCAGAAAATAACTTTTTACCACTTTAAATGTGCAGTTTCAGAGAATCCTAAAACTAGGAGAAACTTGGAAAATTCAACTAGGGCCAACTCCCTCCCTTCATCACAAATTGGAGGCTTAAAAGAGATGTGTGAATCACTTGTTTTTTATATAACATTTTTTTAAAAACCACAAACATCTTTAAAGACATTATTTTGTAATAATGATATTATCTCCATCATGGTATAGGCAAACTGTAACTCCATTGACTATGATATAGGGGTAGGCAAACTTTTCCTATAAAAGAATCAGTAGTAAATATTTTAGGCTTTGCAAGCCACATATGGTCTGTGTGGCATTTTCTTTATCTTTTTCAAAAGACTCTTTAAAAATATAAAAATCATTCTTTTCTCACTGGTAATACAAAAGCAGATGGGCCAGATTTGCCCTGTGTGGGCCATAGTTTGCTAAGCCCTGGACTAGACAGTAAAATAAAGTCATAAGAGGTAGCATGTCAAATCAATCTATAAAACAATGATAAAATCAGAAACAGAATTTAAATCTTCACATGTCATTCAGTATACCATTCTACATCTATGAAACATCTGTACCTTACCTGAAACTCATCGAAACATAAGAGACATGCTTCTTCACTGATTTCTTCAGCTATGGGAGCTATTGGATCATAGGATTTAGCCATGAATCCTGGCTTCCTTTTTGGTAAACTCTTTTTAAGGCGGTGAATTCCTTTAATGGATGCAATTAAACACAAATTGAATGCTGTATTAATAGTACATTTTAGACAACCATAACAAATCTTTTAAATCTGTAAGTGAAACCTTAGTGTGAACATAAAAAGTAAGTTTAAGTGCCACATAAAATCAAATGTGATTATTGAAAATTGGTTGCATTCTTTCTACCTCAAAATAAGTTGTTTGCATCTTAATACATTCCCATGGTTGTGAGGACATTTTGTAGTCATTCTATCCCCATCCTTCAATCACTTCAGAGATGACAAAGTGATAGCCTAGATGACCAGATGGTAACTAGAGGATCAACAGATCAATTTTACTGCTGAGGATTTTAGAGATGTAGGCAGAGCAGGTGATTCCATCCTATATCTAGCGTATGAAATCAGGATGTTCCTTATCTCTAGGCAATCTCACTTCACTCGTTATATGTATGCTAAATGCTGAAAGTATTTGAAGGAAAATACAATGTTCCTGGCCTGGTTAGGTTACAGTATATTTGGTAGACAAGTAATATAAAAATGAAATAATCTAAGAACACTGATAAAGCAATAAGGCATACATACATGTACATGAATGCCTACATGCTAGGGTGACACACAGGAAAGGACCTAATCAAGAACAACTTCTTGAAATAAATGAGTTTTTAACATTTTTTTTTAATTTTAAGATTTTATTTATTTGACACAGAGAGAAAGAGAGAACGTGGGCAAGCATAGGCAGGGGGGTGGCAGAGGGAGAAAGAGAAGCAGGATACCCTGCTGACCATCCAGCCCAAGGCAGGGCTCTATCACAAGACTCAGGGTTCAGGACCTGAGCTGTGGGGAGATACTTAACCCCCTGAGCCACTCAGGCATCCCAACATTTCTTATTGATCCTTAGTAGAAAGACAAAATAGTCGACCTTCATATAGTAACTTCTCTTAATGGGAAGTACTGAATTTGTCTTTAGGATCAACTCTAAATACATCATGAAATGTATGAGTTGTTTCAGTATAGCACAAAACAAATGAAACCAAATAAAACCTTACTTTAAACAAATTCTAATTTTTTAAAAGATTCAAAGATTAAAAATTTTAAAAGATGAGAAAAACTGTTTTGTAGTGTTTACCCACTTAAAAATCCCTTCTTTTAGACCATTTAACTTACTTTCATGAACATCTAGCATGAAACCATGAAAATGAACCCGTTTCTTCCTCTTCATCTCCACATAATCATAAAACATGTCCATCACCATCGTTTTCCCTGTACCTTAAAAAAAAAAAAAAAACAACTATTAAAAAGTATGTACTGATTAAGGATTGTTCATTAGCTTTGGGATAATGAAACCACCCTCTTCTACTGGAAAACTTGAGACTATGTTACTTTTTTTTTTTTTTTAATTTATTTATGACAGTCACATAGAGAGAGAGAGAGAGAGAGAGAGGCAGAGACACAGGCAGAGGGAGAAGCAGGCTCCATGCACCGGGAGCCCGACGTGGGATTCGATCCCGGGTCTCCAGGATCGCACCCTGGGCCAAAGGCAGGCGCCAAACCGCTGCGCCACCCAGGGATCCCACTATGTTACTTTTTTAGGAAGGAGTGTTTATTTTTTGTGTTAAACCAGCTAAAAATAAAATGTTAATATTGCTCTTCTCTATTAAAATCCTGTTATTAGGAAATATGACATTTAGTTAACATTATAGGAGCTATTTCCCCCAGAGAATTATGTAAATAAACTGACGAGATCTGCAGATTATTCATTCTTCAATTTGTCTTCCAAAAGACATCAGTATGAATAAAATAACTTAATCAATTAAGTAAATATTTATTGGGCCATAAGCAAGAGAAGTGGTCTTAGGTACTACAGGAAATTCAAAAAATGAAAAATAAAAAAAATAAAGATTAGTAACTAATATCAATGCTGAAAATAAATAATATAGATTAGAACTAGAGAATTGCCAATTTTAACACTTTTTTTTGTAGCTTTACCTTCTCCTGTGTATCATACAGGATTTCCTCTAAAAATGTTGATACTATGTTCTTTTTTTTTTATTTTAATTGCAGTACAGTTAACATACAATGTAATACTAGTTTCAATATAATACTAGTTACAATATGATTCAACACTTCCATACATCACATGGTACTCATAGAGCTAAGTGCCCTCCTTTCCTTTAATCCCCATCATCTATTTCACCCACTCCTTCACCCACCTCCCCTCTGATATCAGTTTGTTCTCAGTAGTTAAAAGTCTGTTTCTTGCTTTGTCTCTTTTTTCCTTTGCTTGTTTTGTTTTAGCTTTTAAATAAAGTGTTCTTAAAATATAACCTTCTTAAAAAGTTGAGAACAGGGCAGCCCGGGTGGCTCAGCGGTTTAGCGCCGCCTTCAGTCCAGGGTGTGATCCTGGAGACCGGGGATCGGGTCCTACGTCAGGCTCCCTGCATGTAGCCTGCTTCTCGCTCTGCCTGTGTCTCTGCCTCCCTCTCTCTCTCTCTCATGAATAAATAAATAAAATCTTTTAAAAAAAAAAAAAAAAGTTGAGAACATAAATCTTACAAAATGAGGCCTACTTGAAGAAATTAAAACCTTAACCCTTATAATTTAATTATCTAATTTTCAACGCTAAAACTTTTAACCACTGTGATTACTTTAGTTATCGAGTCACATTTAACAAAATATGCACAGAAATTCTTATTCCTTCGCAGAAAGCCCAGGGCTCTGGGGTCACTGGCAGTCCTCAAGCTCAGTTCAGACCCAGCATTCCTCAGCAGGCCAAGCCAGGCCATGCTTGTGCTGTCCCTCATCTTCACTGCTTCCTCCACCACCACCACCACACCACCACAGTGCCCATCCTCTCTGCACAGGAGCTACAAGTATTCATAGGCAGCTCGAGATTTAAGATCTGAGTCTTAAATCTGTTTGGTTTTCCTCCATTCCATACAACTTTGAGCCTATGCCATTTGAATCACCAGAAAGTTTTTTGTATATGAAAATACAAAAAAAAAAAAAGAAAGAAAAGAAAATACAATTTACCAAACAAATCTGGTCATTGATGAAGAAACTAATTCAATTTAAAAGTAATCTTTTTGCAAAAATATTTAGTGAAATACTTCTTGATACAGTGAGTGGCAACAGATCTTAAATTATTACATTTATGCAAAAAATTAATAAAATTTTAAATTCTGCTGCATGAAACACAGTACACTTATAGATCTAGAAAACAGTCATGATCTAAACAAAAATCTGAATGTATATTTGAATGTAATCTTTGTGCTAACTCTTTAAAAACCAGGCTTAAAATATAACAAAACCATCATATAAAAGCTTCTGGGGATAAAAGAAAAAAAAATCATAATGGAAAAAATTGCTACCTGAAATTTAACCTTTTGAATGTCAAAAATTACTACAAATAAAATTAATATCCTTATTTACTTTATCAATACATTGTTACTGAATACCACATGTGAGTCTCTATCCTGGGTGCTCAGGATCTGGTAGTAAACAAAACAGACAAAGATCCCAGCCTTCATGAAACTTGAAAGATTAACCTTACATATTGTTAAATATGAAGAGCTCTTAGGAACTACAATGGTGTTTTTGCTTTGGTTTTGATTTTGTCCATCCTAAAAAAAAAAGATACTTCAAATGAATCAAGTTGGCATGTAAGTAACAACTCCATATCAAAATAAAATTCAGTATATAAAAACCATATAATCCTCACATCTGAAAAAATGTTTGAGAAAAGTCAGCACACATTCATGATCAAATTTCTCAGCAAACTAGGAAAAGCAGCATACTTTTCAAACTCATAAAGGACAAAACAAAAAGAAACCTACAATGAAAAGATGCTCAATATCACTAATCATTTGAGAAACACAAATAAAAACTACACTGAGATACCACTTCAATACCGATTAGAATGGCTATTATTTTTTTAAGAAAAAAATAACAAATATTGGATGTGTGTTGCTTGTGGGAATATAAAATGGTGTAGCTGCTTTGGAAAACAATATGGCAGTTGCTCAAAAAATTAAACACAGCCTGGGTCCGGGGATCGAGTACAGCATCAGGCTCCCTGCAGGAAGCCTGCTTCTCCCTCTGCCTATGTTTCTGCCTCTCTGTGTCTCTAATAAATTAATTAACTAAAAATCTTTTTTTTCCCCACATACAAAGTTTGATTTAGCTCTGTGAATGCACATAAAATCCAAAACGTCCAATGCAAACTAAATAGATTTGGGGGGGAAAAACATTAAAAAAAAATTGGGGAACCCCAGGTGGCTCAGCAGTTTAGTGCCTGCCTTCAGCCCAGGGCGTGAGCCTGGAGTCCCGGGATCAGGTCCCACGTCAGGCTCCCTACATGGAGCCTGCTTCTCCTTCTGCCTATGTTTCTGTCTCTCTCTCTCTCTCTGTGTCTCTCATGAATAAATAAATAAAATCTTTTTTAAAAATTAAAAAAGAAAAAACAATTGCCAGACAGCCCTCTGAGAAGGCTTACTTAAGGAGGACAAACCCCTTTGGGAAGAGAGGTTTAAGAAGTAATAGGAGAAGGTCATGGGGAATTACTGCTACATACCGCAGAAACATGTTGGAAGGAAACATGGTCCAAAGAAAAAAACCCTACTGAAAAAAAATGTCAAAAGTGGATTGTAAAACTAGTACCCCACTCCAAGGTCAACAGCTCGAACAATCAAAAGATGAAAAAGATGGGGGATCCCTGGGTGGCTCAGCGGTTTCGCGCCTGCCTTTGGCCCAGGGCGCGATCCTGGAGTCCCGGGATCGAGTCCCGTGTCGGGCTCCCGGCATGGAGCCTGCTTCTCCCTCCTCCTGTGTCTCTGCCTCTCTCTCTCTCTCTCTCTCTCTCTCTCTCTCTGTGTGTGTGTATCTATCATAAATAAATAAAAATAAATCTTTAAAAAAAAAAAAAAGATGAAAAAGACCTGGCCTGATCCCAGGATTAGTAAGGGGCTTGCTCTAGGAAAGAGCTGTGTGTCCATGTCTCCTGAGAGCAAAGAGCCATAGTACTTGAGGGGCAGAATGTCTTGATCAGAGGACCAAATACTCTTGACCTTGATTGAGCCTGAGAGATTCGGTGTAAGCACGTGGACCCGCAACTGGCACGCCCTGCGTTCACGGGCTCGCCCCATTGAGAGTAGGAGTGACTCACTTACAGCAGCACCTCAATGGAAACTTGGGCTTTCTTCTTCACAAGTCGTAAGGAAACTGAAGGTCTGAACCTGTTATGTGTCCCGAAGCTGAAAGCAATGAAGGATGACTGCCTACAGCCAGTTATTAGATGTCTCTTCACCTAGGAATTGCCATACCAGCAGGTTTCCATGACAGGAGAAGGGAGGAGGCTCCCAGGGTACCATGGCTGAGCAGACCACAATCATTTCAGCAGTGGCATTGGAAATGAGAAAATCCTCCGGAACAGGGAGTTGGAATTTCTGGTCCAGAGGATGCTCACATGCAGGTAATGCAAGCACATTCAAATACCATGACCAGAAAACCTGTGGAAAGCTGGTGCCACCTGCAAGGGGGGCTGGTAGAGGGCCGGAACAGAATAGTATCTTTGAGTTGTTGATAATTTTAGATGTCAGGATACAGTGTCCAGGGCCCACTTCTGAAGGAGCTTTTAAAACAATTACCTTGAGAGAACATGCATGTTCAAAGAGGCCAAACATTTTATCGGAGTAAAGGGATGACTTCACTCAGGAAACCCCACAAGAAAACAACAACAATTTCCTTGAATATATTTGACTATTAAGGCAAGACATCTTCCCATATAAACCAATATCATGTTCCCACTACTCCAAAGAAATCCAATAAATAAATTCACAGTGAAGGGTTCGAGGAGTCTGCAACTAGAAGTGCCCCAGAGCACCAGCAGCTCCACAGACTCGCCTGTAGTTTGTCCTTGAATGTGATGCACTGGTGTTTCCAAGCTGCTTCCCGGAATAGTTCCACAGGGTAGAGCCCAGTGGTGAGTGAGGCCAAAGAGTACAGCACAAGAAGTGGTCAAAGCCAAAGCTTCCAACGATTCCTCTCTTCTTCTAGGCAGGCTAGAGAACGCTGGAGCGTGGCTTCAGGCCACAAGTTCTCCTGTGGCGCCTGGTCGCCCGTGTGTGGTCTGTCTCCTGTGCTTGTCACGTGGGGAAGAGCTCAGGGGGGCTCTCTTTGTAGCAGTGCTTGGCTATGGGGTCCCTATCGGTGTTCTCATGCTGCACGCTCTGGGATGAGGTCCTGCATTTGGCCAGACACAATTCAAAGTGATCTTCGAGGGCCATGAAGAGGTTCTGGAACGCCACAGCTGCCTGGTGGGAAGCGCTCCAGGAGAAGCTGCTTGCTGGGCTGAGGCAGCAGGACACACAGTACTCACAGGACCACAGCAGCCATCAGAGCGGTACTGCTTCGTGCCGGGGACGTTGACATTACAGCGGCCGTTCACCAGCAAATCCTTCCTTTCACAGATGTATCCTAGCTCATCGGTGAGGAGGTGCTTCCCTTGCATGGAGTTCAGCGCTGGTTGCTGGGCCCTCTGCTGCTCCCCAGGTGAACCTGCACCTTCCATGGAACGGGCTGGTCGTGGTATTGAACCTGGAGGAGATTCCGAGCTCTCACTGCTCTTTCCTTCTGTTCGAAGGTGCTGCTGAGGAAGTAGATGAGCGAGAGCCCGAAGACCTGGGCGAGCACCCACCTACATCTTCGGGAGGAGTCGGCGCCACACCACAGCCGCCAGGTTCACCCTGCGGGTGCGGAGCAGGATAGGCACAGAGCAGGGCGGGCGCGGAGGCCGGGGCAGGTGCGGAGGCCGGGGGCAGGTGCAGAGGCGGGGCCGGGGCAGGTGCGGAGGCCTGGGTGGGCCCATAGCCAGGCAGGTGCGGAGGCTGGGGCAGGCCCATAGCGGGGCAGGTGCGCAGAGGCCGGGGCAGGTGTGGAGGCCGGGGGCAGGTGCAGAGGCCGGGGGCAGGTGCGGAGGCCGGGGGCAGGTGCGGACGCAGGACGGGCCCAGAGCCACAGGCATGGCCCCTACGCTGCCGGCAGCCCCATTCCCCAAGGCAGGCGCCCGCCCCCTGGCCTCCAGCCCAGCCAGCTCCCAGCCATAAATTAAAAATCTTAAAAAAAAAAAAAAATTAAACACAGAATGACCATATGATCCACCACTTCCACTTCTGAGTATATACACAAAAGAACTGAAAGCAGGGATTCAAACAGATATAGCAGTATTATTCACAATAATCAAAAGATAGAAATAGGGGCACCTGGGTGGCTCCGTGAGTTAAGCGTCTGACTTCAGGTCATGATCCTGGGGTCCTGGGATCGAGGCCTGCAGCAGGAGCCTGCTTCTCCCTCTGCCCCTCCCCCTCTCATGCTATCTCGCTCACTCGCTCTCTGTCAAATAAATAAATAAAATCTTTAAAAAAAAACACGATGGAAATAACCCAAACATCCATCAACAGATGAATAGGCAAAAACTGGATACATATGCTGGAATATTATTCAGCCTTAAAAAGTAATGGAAAAAAAAAAAAAGTAATGGAATTCTGACACATAACATAAATGAATCCTGAAGACAATATAGTAGGTGAAATAAGCTAGACACAAAAGTTTAAATAATATATGATTCCATCATATATGAGATACCTAAAGTAGTCAAATTCACAGGGACAGAAAATCAGATGGTGGTTATCAGGGCCTGGGAGGGAGGGGCATTTGGAATGGGGAAGTATTGTTTATAGGTACAAGCTTTCAGTTTGGGAAGATGAAAATGTTCTGGAGATGAACGGTGTGATGGTTTCAAAACAATGTTAATGTACTTACTACCACTGAACTTTACAAGTAAAAGTGGTTAAAATGGTAAATTTTATATTATGTATATTTGCCACATTAAGAAAAATACATTAAAAAAATACCCCACAGGGCAGCCTGGGTGGGTCAGTGGTTTAGCGCCTGCCTTCGGCCCAGGGCATGATCCTGGAGACCCGGGATCGAGTCCCACATTGGGCTCCCTTCATGGAGCCTGCTTCTCCCTCTGCCTGTGTTTCTGCCTCTCTCTCTCTCTCTCTCTCTCTCTCTCTCTCTCTCTCTGTTGTCTCTCATGAATAAATAAATAAAATCTTAAAAAAAAAAAAATACCCCACAACTAACATCATTCTTACTAGTGAAAGACTGAACACTTCTCCCCTAAAGTTTCACACAAGGCAAGAACATTCACTCTCACTACTTCCATTCAGCATTATACTGGAGTTCCTAGCTAGTACAATAAGGCAAGAAAAAGAACTAGAAGACATACAAATTGTAAAGGAAAATTGGTCTTTATTTGCAACAGCATGATAGTATACACAAAAATTCCTAAATAATCTATCAAATAACTACTAGAGTTTATAACTGAATATAGCAAACTTACCAAAAATATCAACTGATTCTATACACTAGCAGCAATCAGTTGGAAATTAAAATTTTAAAATACAATACCATTTACAGTGACATCAGAAAACATAAAATACAAAGGAATAAATTTTTCAAAAAATATAGCAGAACTCTGCATTACAACCTACAAAGCAGAAGTGAGAGAAATTAAAGATCTTTAAAATAAAGAAACATACCATGCCCATAGATTGGAAGACTCGATCTTTATCAAAAAAATCAGTATTTATCAAAAATATCAATATTTTAAGTTATCAATTCTCTCCAAATTGATCTATAGATTGAACACATTCCTAAGCAAAATCCCAGAAGGATTTTTTTTTAAATTAACCAGCCAGTTCTAAAATGTCTATGGAAACACAAAAGTCATAGAATAGCCAAAACAACCTTGAAAAAGACAGAGTTGGAAAACTCACATTAAACACAGGGATGCATCAGCAAAATCCAAGCTGTAGGAAATCCTACAGGAAAAATTAGTTTATGTATGTATGTATGTGTACATACAAGTGTAGAAATGTGAATTTTCCTAAGGCATCTCTGTGGTATGTCATACACACACACACACACACACACACTAAAGACTTAATATATTAAAAACAAACATTTATGACATAATTAGAAATCTGAATAAATGAATATTTAATGAAATTAAAAGTAATGTTAATTTTTAGAGTGTGAAAATGGTATATAAATTTCTACTTATTTTGTATTCATTCTTTCTCTTATTTCTATCAACGTCTACTTTTTTTCTCTGCTAGAGACTAGTAGATATACCCAAGTAATTATTAATATTTGACTGTCCTCAACACCAAACAGTGCTTAGGGAGAGTATGAGGGAAATAGTAAATTCATGACACTACCAAAAAAGGGAAAGATCTTTTCTAAAATGTAAAATTCTTTCAATGTGGCTATAAGCACAATTATATTTAGTATGTTGGTCAAGAAAGTGCCTGTGTAATGATGGAATTTCAGAGACGTTAAAAGATTTCTCTGCCCAAAATCATCAAGTGAACAACTCAGTCACTACAGTTTTATTTCATATACCAAGTTTCAGTGAAATTCTAACTCTTAGAAGATTATTTTTTTTAATTTTTAAAAAAGATTTATTTATTTGAGAGAGAGAGAGACAGCAAGCACATGTGAGGGGGAGGGGCAGTGGGAGAGGGAGAAGCTGACTCCCCGCTGAGCAGGGAGCCCAATGTAGGGTTCGAACCCTGGAATCATGACCTGAGCTGAAGGCAGATGCTTAACCTACTCAGCCACTCAGACACCCCAGAAGACATTTTAAATGCAAATATGCTGGAAAAGTAACCTACTCATCCAATGGATCCCATTAAAAATTTAGCACATAAGTTTAAAATAGTTTAAATTAGAAACAGATTAGAGGTAGTTCAGACATTTAGCTAGAAGGCAGATCCTCGGATAATATGAGTCCAACCAGATTAATTTAACTAGTAGAGGAGAAATCTGTGTCCTATGGAAGATCCAGCATGAGAAATCCTAATGCCCAAAAAGATGAAACAGCAGGAACAAACTCCAGTACACCAACACGTAGTGATGGATATGAGAGAACCTAGACCAGTGTCCTTCAAATTGCCTCTACAACCAGAAATATTTTTTCTAGAATAGAACAGAAGAGGAAATATCCAAATGTATCACACATAAGTGTAAGTTTTCTTTCATGAAACTATTTTTCGGGGGGGGGGGTGCATGTGTGTGCACGTGTACACACATATACATATGTAGGTCAGACTATAAAAATATTTTTCACTGTGGGTCACATTCAAAAATATTTCAGAGCCATCACAAGAGTCTGTAAGCTCTGGGTGAGCAGACTGCGTCTTACACAGTATTACATCTGCATTTGTCATTACATCTGCAGAAACAACACACTGCCTCGCACACAGCAGATATTCAATAAACTTTGTCAACTGAATGCAAGAATAAGGACAGATATTGAAAAAAATGTGGAGAAGAAACCAATGCTCAATTTTACCTATTTCACAATTTTGCTTTGGTCTCCATAGTGTCCTAGATAAAACCCTGTATTTTTCTTGAGTAGATTTTTACTAGGGAAGTAATTTATAAAACCTAAAAAACAACTACTGCAGTGGTCCCCTCCTAAGGTTCCCTTTTCACAGCCAACCCCCTGTTGAAGGAGCTGAAAGTGCTGTCCTCCATTACCCAAACCCAGAATTTTGCTTCCCAACTCTTCACCTTAAAACCAGCCTACCTTCTGACTGGTGAAAATATCAAAGTGAAACAGGTAAGGTTAAACCAGGAGGCAGCAGAAAAGAGACTGATGAACAAAAATCTACTTTGATTGTCTCCAAATATAAGGGAGAAATCATTAACTCTGCCATCCCCACTGCAGTCTACTAGTCAAGAACTGAAACCTTGTTGTAAGAAAGCCAACTACAGGGTAAGAATGAAGCCACAAAACACTCCCACTGCAGTGTTTGGCTTCTGCTTGAGATATGCTAAACATTTTATTAAGGAAAACATTTCAGGGTTGAGTCATGATGATAATGCCTCTATCAACTCTACTGGGGTTCCCTGGATTGAGGGTCCCTCTGAGTCAATCATCTCAAAACAAGTAAAATGTTCATGACAGAGCCAGGAATAAGGGGTGGAAGGGGGTGCTAGAAAACAGGAATCTTTCCCATTGAGTCTCTTCAAAAGTGAATACCTGTTTCCCAAGACTAAAAAAGGAAAACTATAATAAAAAAGAGCTTGTTAGAGCATTCTGAGGCTATTCTTCCAGACAGATAGCTCCCCTCAAATGAAAATCTTTTCCCTTCCTACTGTAGAATTCCTTTCTCTTCCCCTCTCTGCATTATAAAGGTGTTCCTAACCAAAGGTTGCCACACACGTATCTCTGTGAATATCCCATGTTACCACATCTTCTCTAATTCTTTCAAGCACTTAGATGAATCCACATTTACCATACCTCCATTTATTAGTATATGGCTGTATTCTTCAAACTAAAATCCATTAACTTTTATAGGTTTGTGGTACTTTTTTAAGTCCTTTTGCAGAAGTGGAAACAGTTGTGTTTTACCAATCATCTCCATTTATGGTTAAGTGGTTAAGGTAATAGGAGAAACAAAAATGTTGATTTTCACCATGACTGAACATGAAAGTGAAGGTACAGGAAGTAAATGTTCTCCAAAGAGGCAAAGAATGAAAGATGACAACAGAATGAGAACTGCTAGCAGTACCCAGAGGTGTGAACACACAAAACTGCTCAAGCACCTGGTATAAATCGCTTTCTAAATAAGAAGTAAACATACACTGTTCTCAAAAATACCAATTAGCCAATGAACTAAGAAAAACAACAGCTTGAGCTTCTTTAACATTTCTCAAGTCTATAAGCTCCAAGAACATAAAGAATCTTAAGGGGCAAGCTAAACCTGTAAGTGTAAAACAGGCATTCACAAACAAATAAGTAGAGGGCGGACCCAGAAAAAAATAGTCGGATCTTTAAGGTACTATCACTACTTATTCAACTCCTATTATTTTTCTTGTCCTAAAATTATTACTGAGAGAATAACCTTTGCCACCACTTCCTCATAACACGAATTTGTTATGACTATAGGGGAGCCTGAGCTTTATCAGTTGAGAAGCACAACTAATTTTGCTATATGTAAATGTGCATTTTGAGTAAGCCAATAAAAGAAATGACTGACAACCAAAAAGACCAAATAAAGTAAGAGCCACCACCATGACATCAGTGAAGGTGGCTAAATAGGGAGAGGTTTAGAAGTAGGAGAAAAGAATGTGTTTGAAGGAAACAGAAACCAAAAAACAGACAACTTCACCAATAAGGAGTTCAGAAAAGAAGCAAGACATTCATTGATTAGGAAAGTCTAAAAAGTAAGCAATAGCTCATAAGATTTCCAAGAAAAGGTGAGTCTTTGAACCCAATATATGGATGTGGGAAACCAAGGAAACGTAACCACTCACCCATTAAGAATATCCACTAATAACTACATTAAAGGTAATAATAACTATATTGAGGACAAGGGTTTAGATTATGAGTAAAAATAGTAGTGGAAGTTAAAGTAAAAAAGAGCAGCTAATTTTTTTTAAGTATTAGCTGAGTCAAATAGCACTGAGCAATGAGATTCTGATTTACCTTAATAACCTATTTATAGATAATTCCCTTCCCTGAGATCAACTCAGCTTATACACTAAACAATGTCTGTATCCTACCATGATAACTAATCCAGCTTTAAACTAGTCGTACCCTCTGAGAAGTAAAAATGAAAACTAAGATAACTGCCCTTCTCTCTCCCCATGCCATTTTACTTGGCCTCATCCTGTTCCCTAACTGGTAGTAGAGTGAGGGGTGGAAACAGAACTATCCCTGAATGAAAGCTGGGAACATCCTACTTGGACCACTCAAAACTTACTTCAACACACTTACCAACATCTCCATAAACATACAGGCCCCTTGGAGGTTTGCTCCTTGAAAAAAGCTGCAAATTAAGAACAAATTATAAATCTCTAACATGCAAATAATTTAATGTTATCATATACACAGTGTCTAACTGTCATATACAGGACTAAAATGGGCTATTGTACACAATAAGTACAAAAAATTTGATGTAAAAGGCTATGAAGACCAACTTACATTTTAATATGGGAGGCAAGAATCATAGTAGCCCAGAGCAAGGGCTCTGAAGTCCCACAACATCCCCTACATCATTCAGTAACTTCCCCTCTTTCCCAAATAGACTCCCCAAACAATGACCACCTAGCTCATTCTCAGCAAGCAAGAGATCAGAAGAATTTTTCTAAAGACACTGAATAGTCTCCAGAAAAAAAAAAAAATCCTGAAGGCATTTATGTGTGGACTTCTCCCAAAGAAAAAACTGATCCCTATTAGATCACCTTATGGTAGGGCACATCAATCAACCAACCTCTTACGACAGAGTCTTCAATTGGCTTGTTAGTGTCTGAAAAGATTCTATAATGAATTGATGACACACAAGAATCAATAGAAACTAGAAAAGAAAAATGTCCAAGAGGAAAGTTGGAGACCAGAGCAAGAGTACCAAGGGGATAAAAACTCAGAGGAAACAGGGGTGCCTGGGTGGTTCGGTCAGTTAAGTGTCCACCTCTTTACCTCTTGTTTTTGGCTCAGGCCATGATCTCAGGGTCGTGAGATCCAGTCCCAAGATGGGCTCTGCCCTCAATGGGGAGTTTGCTTGAGATTCTCTCTCTCTCTCTCTCTCCCTCTGCCCCTCCCCATTCTTGCACTCATATGCACACTCTCTCCCTAAAAATAAATAAATAAATCTTTTTAAAAAATTCAGAGGAAACAGACTATACAGACAGCTAAAGGAAAACTTCAAAATAAAACTGTAATCTGGGGTACTGGGGGGCTCAGTTGGTTAAGTGACTGACTCTTGATTTTAGCTCAGGTCATGATTTTAGGGTGGTGGGATCAAACCCCATGTGGGACTTGGTGCTCAGCACAAAGTCTACTTGTCCCTCTCCCTCTGCTCCTCTTCCAACTCTCATATGTGCGCACACTCTCTCTCTCAAATAAATAAAGTATTTTAAAAATAAAACTGTAATCAATATAATTAATATGCTGGGGAAAATAAGAGAAGCTATTAAAACTATAAAGCAAGAACAAAATGCAATTTTGAAAAAGGAACATCAAGAACAAAAGAACATTTTGAAATTTAAAATATGGTAGCAGAGGGGCGCCTGGCTGGCTCAGTCAGTAGAGAATGCAACTCTTGATCTTAGGATTATGATTCAAGCCCCATACTGAATGTAGAGATTACTTAAAAGTTAAAAAAAATTTTTAATATATGGTAGTAGAAATAAAATTTCAGAAAAAGGATTAGAAGATAAACTTGAAGAAATGCCTCAGAAAATAAACAAATAAGTAGCAACAAGAATAGGTGGAAAATAAAAAGCTACTGGATTAATTCATTAGGAGGTCCAATATCTGACAAAAAAAGGAATTCCAGAAAGAGAAAATAGAGGGGGGAAAAGAGGAGGAAGTTATCTAAGAAATAATGCAGATTTTTCTCAAATCTGAAGAACCTGATTTCTAAGTTGTGAGGACAAAGTAAGTATTCAGCACAGGGAGGGAAATTAAACCTGTATCAAGTCACAATCCTGACTGGTATCATGTACCAGGGATATAAAAGAACATCCTACAAATGTTCAAGGTGGCCACTGGGGACGGTGACAAAGAGGTAGAGGAACAGGTCACAAACAACAAAGAATAAGATTTGAGGGACAATGATATCCAATCTAATCTATTAAATCTACCCATCAAGTATGAAAATGGAAAATTGACATTCCAGACAGAAGGTCTTAAAAACACCCCCCAACAAAAATAGGAACACCTAGATTCCAGGAAAGACAGGATCCTGGCAAGGAAGCCCTGGTAAAATGGAGGGTTGCTCCAGAAACACAGAGGCACAGGCAGATCAAGAAAGCAATCTAGTCCAGACCGACACAGGAGGATGGAGGGCTCCAAGGAAGAAACAAAATGAACTTCTCTGTGCCTGATATTATTCTCAACCCAAATAACCATCCTAAATTTTGTTCCACTTAGAAGAGTAATCTTCAAACTCTGTAACAGTTTCTAATCATCTGTACAAAAGCCAAGGTTAAGCCAGAGCAGAGAGAGAGCAGAGGGTAAAAGCAGAAAGAAACGAAGAAACGAAGGTTTACCCCACTTAGCACAAACTAGATCAGTCAAGATTTTGGCAGAGAACATCCTCAAAGGGTGGATATAATCTAGTACATAACACTTTTGTTTTTACTCTGTGGGTTCACTCCAGCATGTCAGAAACCTCTCTAGCTTTCCTGCTCCTCTTAGCTTTCTCTGTAAACCCAGTGCCTGACTCCAGCACGCCTCATCCAAAAGAACCTTCCCCATGATTTAGGCAAAAGGATCTTCTTTGCTTTGATTTTGCCAGCTGGATGCCTTCCCTGTGTTCCTCTGCACATTAACTCTCCATCTATTCTTAAATCTCAACGGAAAACAGATTCCACTCCTGCCAAAACCTCTTAATTTGTTTTGTTTTAAAATCTTATATGAGCCATTCTTGTACACTGGTTATTCTATTTTCAACTTGCCAGAAAAAAGCATTATGCTCTTAAATAATTTTAGAACAGCTTCAAATTCGAAAACTTGCATAGAACCTCATAATCTCTAAGTATATTCTATGTATCAGAAATCTTTTGAAAGCAACATTCTCTATTAGGTAACTTGAAGTGTCATAACAATTCATAATTCTTCACAACACATTTTGTAGGAATAGTCCAGGGTCTACTCTAGTACTTTCATATGATATCATCAATATATGCTAAATAAATGAAGTTTGAGAGAAAAATTTAACAAGATTGGGGAAAAACGATGACATGGAGAGAACTCGATCAATGCTGCCCCTATAAATAACTTTTGGTCCTATCTTCTGTTTTACCCACTCAAACTCAACATATTTTGGAAAGAACATTTTAGCAAATATATTACACCATATATTACATGCATATTTTACAATTATGTAACTATGATATTATATAATTGTAACAATTTAGATACTGTCTACCTCAACAATACATACTCCCAAGTATTTTCACTTGGAGAGGGTAAGCTGATTTTCTCCTAATATATTTCAGTCTACCAAAAATATTGAAATTATTTCAAGGGATTTAAAAATCTATATTTTTAAGGGGAAAATCAGAATTGAATGGCAAACAGTAAGACTATTTAGACTATAAAATGGATCCTAAACGAGTTTTAAAATTCTGTATTCATAGTAGTGAATTCAGGGAAAGTAAAGTTCACAGTTTTCTTCAAAATGACTTACACAGGAACCCACATCATTTACATGTTCCTAATTTACATTTTCTCACAGTTTACCCTATTTTTCAGTTCCATTAAATTTCCTTTGTTAATGTTTTAATTTCTAACATTTGTTCTTAGGTCTCAGAAAACTCCACCCTAAATCATTCCTCAACAAATGATATTCTCCATTTCCTTCTCCCATACTTTCTCTCTCCTGCTCTGCACCCCAAGAAGCTAACCTTGCTAGCTAGCTGCTAACTGGTCTCAGCCCTTGGGACACACTAGCAGGAGATGGCAGGGAGGGAGCAGAGAAAAATCGGCCATTCCTTCCTGTTCCCTCTCTGCCTCCGAGCTGTGTCTCTGGCAAAGCTGCATCCCTCCAGGACCATCCATCAGGTCCTCATGCTACAACTCCAGCCCACTCCAGGCTCCTCCTTCAGTCCTCTATCCCTTGTTTGCTGTATTAGGCCTGCCCTGCCCATGACTATGTCATCTGGATCCAGTCTTTATTTGAAACATCTGCTGTGAATGGTTTCCTGCCAGGATGCTGATACTCACCCTACCCTTAAAATGCGCACACTTAACACTTACTAGTTGAAGGCTTGAAACTCTGAACATGAACAAGTTTCCTTAGGGACCAGTTGTAAGATTTGCTATGTTACCTATATTTTTGGAAATTTGTAAAGGAGGATGACAACACCGTCTCTAATGGGGTTTTGACAATATATTATAGATTGTTACCTGGTAAGTTTAAAGATGATGTTGGAAGGTAGTGGTAACCTATCACCTATCTCCACTAGTATAAAAGAGCAGAAGAACACTGGAATTGAACCCAAAAGACCTAGGTAAAAATGCTGGTTCTGCTACTTTACTAGCTTAGTGCCTCTGGATAAGCCATATCAACTCAACAACCTGCCATTTCCTTATCTACTAGGTGCAGGGGACGTTACAGGGGAGTTCCCACACACTACCCAGCTCTGTATAACTAATCACAAGGTCCACTCACTCATGCTCAAGACCACAAACTTCATGTTTTACTGAGGTTTTTGTTTTGTTCCCATCAAAATCTATGTACCATACCAGAAAAAAAAAAAAAAATGACACTCTTTGAAACACCTCTCTCAAAGATCCGAACACTAACGTGCACTCAAGCTGCTTCTTATCTATATAATAAACTCTATACCAAACACATAAAGAAAACATTCAAGAGCACGTAGCACAATTTCAAATATAGTCAATACACTAAGCCATAAAGGAAACCTCAATAAATTCCAAAGAATCACTGTACTCCAACCATAATGTATAAAATTAGAAATAAACGATGGAAGGATAGTAAAAATAGAAAAATCTTATCCTAAGAAATCAACCCTCCCCTCATGTCCATCCAGACTTTGGAATATTGCTGAAACAAGTCTGAAAGCCCTTCAGAGTGCGCCCTCTCACCAGTCCCTTCCTATTGCCAACAATTCTGTTTCATTGGTTAGTTCATTCTCTGTTTCTACAATAATTCTCTGGAACCTTCTCAGCTCCTTCAAGCTCTTCTACACTTCCCCCATCACTTTCAGCAGATGTCTCCCACTTCTTCTTAGAGAGAAAACAGAAGGCATTGAGGTGGAACTCCTTCAACTTCCTACATCAAACTGCAATCCCACCCATTTCAGCACCCATCTTTTCCTCTCTCCCTCTTGTAACAAAGTGAGATGATTCCTCTTCCTATGCAACTTTCTTTTCTTTTCTTTTTTTAAGATTTTATTTATTTATTTGACAGAGAGAGAAAGAGGACAAGCAGGGGAAGCAGCAGAGGGAGAGGGAGAAACAGGGAGCCCAATGCAGGGCTCCATCCCAGGACTCCAGGATCACGACCTGAGCCAAAGGCAGACGCTTAACCAGGCTCCCCTCTAAGCAACTTTCTATTTCTGGATCTCAGTTCTCACCCCCACCACCTTCTTAAGAACCATACCCATCAAATTAAATGTTTCACTTCTCTTGTATTCCTTTTCATCAACATCTTTATAAATGTGTTGCTGTGAATTTATTTTTACAATCTTTAAGTATAATGTCTTACAAGCAGGACTTAAACCCAAAAACTAAAATGGAAAAGACAGAAACATTAAAACCAGTGAAATGAAACATTTCTGGGTTTTTATTTTGGGGGGGGGGAATGCTAACAGTAAAAAGGCAAAAAAAAAATCCTGCAATATTACAGACAACAATTTTTTCCTTAGTAAACAGGAGTTTTTATAAATCGATAAGAAAACAAATGGCTTAAACATTTGAAAAAATACATTTTCTCCTCCACAATGAAAGAGATGTGTTTTAAAATAACAATGAAATACTGCCATGACAAAAACCTAAAAGTCTGAGAGAATACAGTATTGTCAAAAATGTAGGGAGACAGGCAGGCTCAAAAATTAGTAAGAATATGAATTGCTGCCATCTTTTCTTTTCTTTTTTTTTCATAGCACAGTGAATTTTAATGTCCTCCCCAAAGGGGAGGACACACAGCAGATTTCTGGAAATACCCCAAAATTCATCCAGTAATTCCACTTCTGGGTATTTATCCAAAAGAAATGAAAACACTAACTCAAAAAGATACCCCCCCCCCTTCATGTTATTGTGCCACTATTTACAACAAACAAGACATGAAAATAACCTAGGGGTGGGTATATATATATATATATATACCCCTAGGGTGTGTTATATATATATATACACACACACCCCACATTTTCTTTATCCATTTATCAGTTGGTAAATTTCTATATATATATGGATATTACTCAGGTATTAAAAAAAAAAAGGAAATCTTGCCATCTGTAACAACATGGAGGGATCTCAAGGGCTTTTTACTAAGTGAAACAAATCAGACATAAACAGACATACACGGGGGATCCCTGGGTGGCTCAGCAGTTTAGCACCTGCCTTTGGCCCAGGGCGTGATCCTGGAGTCCCAGGATCAAGTCCCGCGTCAGGCTCCCGGCATGGAGCCTGCTTCTCCCTCTGCCTGTGTCTCTGCCTCTCTCTCTCTCTCTCTCTATGTCTATCATGAATAAATAAATAAATAAATAAATAAATAAATAAATAAATAAATAAATCGAAAAGAAAAGAAAAGAAAAGAAAAGAAAAGAAAAGAAAAGAAAAGAAAAGAAAAGGAAGAAACAAACAAACAAACAAACATATACTGGGGTACCTGGCTGGCTCAACTGGAAGAGCCTGTGACTCTTGATCTCGGGGTTGTGAGATCGAGCCCCACATCAACTAGAGATTACTTAAATAAACTTTAAGAAAAAAGGGAAAGAAAAAGACGTATACTGAATGATATCAATTATCTATGGAATCTTAAAAAAAAAAAAAAAAAAAACTCCTAGAACTCTCCAGTCAGAGAGCATTCTCAAGTTTAGAATACTTACTGTTAATAACCTAAATCAAAAGAGAGAATAAGAAAAGCAGGTGTCAGAAGAATGTCATTAAAATTTTTTAAAACAGTATGACTAAACTGACAACTGTTCAATAAAGAAATATGCTGTGGGGTACCTGGGTGGCAAAGTTGGTTAGGCATCCAACTTCTGGTTTCAGCTCAGGTCACAGTCTCAGGGCGGGGAGACTGGGCTCCTCACTCAGTGTGGAGTCCAGTTGGGATTCTCTCTCCCTCTGTCCCTCCCCACTGAGCTCAAGCTCTCTCCCTCTCTCTCAAATAAATAAATAAATCTTAAAAGGGGGGAGGTACCTGGAAGGCTCAGTTGGTTAAGCGTCTACCTTCACCTCAGGTCATGATCTTGGGGTCCTGGGATGGAGGCCCACATCCAGCTCCCTACTCAGTGAGGAGTCTGCTTCTCTCTCTCTCTCAGCCCCCTCCCCGCCACTTGTGTTCTCCCTCTGTCAAACAAAATCTTAGGAAAAAAAAAAAGAGGACGGTTGATGATACCACCATTGTTTGGAGTCCTGGCTGTTATGTGTTTGGTGATATACTCCAAACCACTAAATACAGTAAAATTTATGTTTTGAAGTTTATACACAGTATTTAAAGCCCATTTCCACCCAAAGAATCTTTTGAACATGGGGTTTACATTTTAAAAAGTAAATATCCAATCATTATTCTATCAAAATGTTATGAAACATAATCAAATACAAAATGTGAATCCAAACACACACACACACACACACACACACACACACACACAGAGTTAAAGGGATATTTAGGGGACAACTTAAGAAATGTGAATGTGGGTTTCATATTTAGGGTTGCCAGATAAAATATACAATGCCCAGTTAAATGTGAATTTCAGATTAACATCAAATAATTTTTTAGTATACACATGTCCCAAATATTGCAAGAGATATACATCACTAACAAAGTATTATTTACCTGAAACCCAAATTTACTTGGACATTCTATATTTTTATTTGCTAAATCAGGCAACTATATTTTCGATAATATTATAACAATGTTAAATTTGTTGGGTGTGATAATGGTAATTCAGTTATGCAGGAGAAGGTCCTTGTTAGGACATACACAATGATGTTTTTAAGGGTCAAATGTTACTATGTTGCAACCTTCAGGTAATTAAAGAAAATACATATGTGTGTGTGTGTGTGTGTACATATATATGTACATATATTTAGAAAAAACAAATGAGGCAAAATGTCAACCATTCATGGATATAAGCAAATTGTTGAAATTTTTCAAAACAAAAAGTTGGGGGGAAATATGGTGATTATTTACTAAATTGCTTTTACTTTTTGTTTGGTGAACTGCTTTCACTTTTGAATTAAGTCTAAAATTATTCTAAAAGTATCGGCATATTTAACATTTTAGACAAGTGCTTTCAAAACTGTTGCCAAAACTATTCCTTTAACTGCTGCAAAGTAAACATTTGTCATCCTCAGGAATATTTTGATTTAATCATTTTAACTTATGTTTTGTTCCTTATATTAAAATTTTAGCATTAAAAAGTAATCCAAGGTGACTCTCATCAAACTTATAAATTTAAACAGCATGTCCTCCACCTTTTTGGGATACTACCCACCTGCTACTTCAGCATAATTTCCATTAGGACAATTAGATAATAAGGGTGATGCTTTAAAATAAAAAGGGTTGTTTTCAATTTGTTTAAAATGCAGGAATACTACTTTTCCTGTTTCTCCCCACTCCCCTCATCATTCCATTATTATCTCCAGAAATGATAGAATCAGAGACAATGATTCCAGCTGGAATGCTGAGCATAATTACATCTTTTAAAAACTAGCATTATATCATTCTCAACATAGACCACTTTCTGATAAAAGTAGATCACTTCAGGTTTCTAAGAAGATCTTTAAAAACTAAAAGACTGAACACTATATGTTAGCACCCATAAATTCTCTTTAAATGAAAATCTTTTTTTAAATGCCTTCAGCTGAATTGCAAAAGAACCCTCATAACCTAAAGTACACCAATTTGTTCAGTTTACTAGTATAATTAAGCCTATTTAAGTATCTAAATAACTAGCAAGTGTGGGGAGGGGGGGGAGCTTAAACCTCTAGAACAACCAGCATAAGAAATGGCTTAATTTCTGACTCTAACAGAGTTTGAAGATGCAAATGACTTTTTAATGCCTCATGCATTCAAGCAATAAGCATTTATAAGTGTCTATATGTGCCACTGGGAGACAAAATAACAGCCAGCAATTTCTTCAGCAAATCTTCCATGTTAATTCACTCATGATACTCTGATTCTGGACTGGCTTAGACAAAACTATGCTAGGTGTGATCTATTCCAGTCCACTACTAATTCAGATGAATGTCCTGAATTATGCTTATGCATTAATTTTCAAACCAATCTGAATTCATCCAAAAGAAAAAAAAAGGTGTGAAAAATATTCCTGATTTTTTTTTCTTTTAATATATTTATCCATTTCAGAGTGAGAAAGAGCACGAGCAGGAGGGGCAGAGGGAAAGGGAGAGAGCATCTCAAGCAGACTCCTCACTGAGGGCTCAATCCCACAACCACAAGATCAGGACCTGAGCTGAAACCAAGAGCCGGACACTCAATCGACTGAGTCACCCAAGTGCCCCAATATCCCTCATTTTGAATCTGGTTGAGGTTTCTCCTGTATTATCAAATAACTGATTCTATGGAGGGAATGAGAAAACAAACATATCCATAGAGAGGCAAATGGATCTAGAAACTCCTAGAGACACCAACACTCTCACACAGACACACAGATAGGCTGACAGCCTTCAGAGTCAGCAGAGATTGCTTTGTGCATCTTCACTGATGGCTTGGTTACTCATTTTTCATTTATTCTGCAAGCATGGATTGACCACTGAGCATCTACTTCATAGCAGGCAGTGAGCTGGGCTCTGCGACCTAAAAGACCCAGAAAACAAAGTATTTACTAAAGGAGTATTTGGTCACCAGGTGAGCAATATAAGATAAATGAGACAGAAGGATGGAGCAAGGGGTAGCCGTGGCAGACCCAGAGATGAGAGAAGGTCCTAGCCTTTTCCAAGGATTTTCAAATAGTTTGTCACAGCTGGTGCTTTAACAGCAAAGAACTAAGACAGATAAAGTGGGCAAGAGGCAGGGACTAGGTTCTTAAGGACCTTGTAGAACACACCAGTGAGTCTGTATTTCCTCCTGAGAGTACTGAGAAGTCTTAATTAAGCAGAATGGAATAATCAGATTTTGTGTTAGAAATACTGCTCTTGATACATTGGAGAATAGAATGGGAGGAAACCATAGACAAGGACACCGGCACTCACATCTCCAGGCATTCTGGTTGCCAGGTAAAAGTGTGTTTCAGGAAGAAATATTTGTGGGGGGATTCATGTGGTTCACTGAAGCAAAGACAACTGAAAGTAGAACTGTGGTGGTTTTCATTACCATGAAGAAGGTACAGATTGCCTTACATCTGTGCTTTAGGCTTCTCTTAAAGAAACTGTACACAGCATGGCAGTGTGGCTTGAAACATGTGTTCAGATCCTAATATCTGCACATTTCTAGGAGAGATGAGGGCATGGGTTGCAATTGCTCAGTTTTTCTTCCCTCATCTCTTATTTCAAAATAAAGGCTTTCACTCAGTTAAAAAAAAAAATAGTAAGCAGATTTTGCTTTACACAACTTAAACTAAATGAAGGCAAATATCTAATTCTTGAAAGGCTTAATATTGTTAAAAGGGAATAACTTCTTAGAGTTAACCTTCAAGGATGCTGCCTTCATAGAGAATCTTCAGGAATAGCAACAGTGAAGAGCTTAGGAGGGACAACTCTAAACTTCAGGCTGAAATAGATTTTATTGGAAAACAACTGAAAATAAAAGGAAAATTTAGACAATTCCAAACCAGATTAACTGGTGACTTTACAAGAAGAATGAAACTACCAGAACTTGATAAACCATAATCTATTACATCACATGGCTTTCCCAATTAGAGTGTGCCCTTCACCCAAGGGCCTTCATCTAAAAAAAGATCCCTCACCCTCTACTTAGATTCTCACCCTTGCTCCCATGCTTCCCTACCCATTGCTTCCTCCAAATCAAAGGCCTTATTGCCAGCGCATAGAAGTGAACAATTCTTAAAATGGAGACCTCTGTTTTCTTACTCCTTGAATAATTTCTGCCAAGGGATTTTTCTAGCCTGCCATCTATCCATCCTGATTTTCCTTTACTATGTAATGAATTTTCCCCCACAATCCCCACATCCTGAAAATGATAGGACTGCCTTTAGGTTTCATTCAGTCTTCACACAAACTTCCTGAACATTTTGAACCTAAGAAGAAATTTGAGACTTTTTTCATCTCCAACTTTAATTTTGAATACTCCATTTTAGTTTCAAAAATTGCTATTGTTTAATAACATAAATGGAAGTTTTATAGAATGGTTCTCAGTAGTGTTTTATAAAGTAATTATTAATCTTACTAAGTGTATTATTTACATTTTATTCTCTGTAGATAGTAAATATTACATTTAACAGAAACATTTAATAATGATTATAAGAATAATACTAAATGTATTTAATACTAAGACAGTCACATGGCCAATTCAGAAACTGGAAACATTTGATATGGTAAAGCCAGTGTCATGTGCCTACAGCAATATCTTCATTTATCTTAATAACACAAATGTGAAAGTAATTTAATATATTTTTAATTGGAATATTCTTAAACATGTTGAACACAGTATTTTAAATATAGTAATAGGAGTTCATAGTTAATACATATAAACTTAAATATATAAATAGGGGGTTTTGTGGGGTTTTTTTTCAAATTTTTTTTTTATTTATTTATGATAGTCACAGAGAGAGAGAGAGAGAGAGAGGCAGAGACACAGGCAGAGGGAGAAGCAAGCTCCATGCACCGGGAGCCCGACGTGGGATTCGATCCCGGGTCTCCAGGATCACGCCCTGGACCAAAGGCAGGCGCCAAACCGCTGCGCCACCCAGAGATCCCCTTTTGTGGGTTTTATGCTGTTGATTTTAATGTATATATCCACATTTGGAATCTGGTCCTTTAAGAGTAAATCAATAGTACTCTGATTCATAAAATTTCTTTTTAATTGAGTCAGAATTTTAAGTCTCAAGTGAAAATAAAATTCTTTTATTTAGTCAGCTCTCAAAGACTATTCCCATATGCATTTCATACCCACATGATGTTTTTTAATTCACTGAGTTATAACTGTTTATGATCATTCTTCTACTGAACAAAGTATGACTGAAATCAGTAACCATTACTCTCATTCACATCTGTATGCTCAGTCTCCAGCATGAAGCCTAGCACATAATGAGAACCAACTCTCTTTTTGTTGAATTGAATTTATATATAACAAAATTCAGGGTCCTCCAATAAGCAAAGAGATACATTTTCTAGCTAAGCATGACAGACTTTTCTCTTCTTTTTTTTTAAGATTTTATTTATTTATTTGAGAGAAAGTGAAAGAGAGAGAGAGAAGCAGGGGGAAGGGCAGAGGGAGAAGCAAACTCCCCACTGAGCAGGAAGCTGATGGGGCTCGATCCGGGGCCCTGGGATCATGACCTGAGCTAAAGGCAGACATTTAATCGACTGAGCCACCCAGGCACCCGCATGATAACCTCTGTTATAAAACAAAATGATTTGCTTTTCCCAGCTACACAACAGAACTACTTTCCCATGTCCACTCTGAAGATTTATTAATTCTCCTTTAGAAGACAAAAAAACACTCGGCTCATTATTTCCCCAGTATTTGAAATGAGTACCTTACTTTAAAAAGACAAAACATTACCGAAAGAAAGATTAAATCCAATATTAAATGGACACATAGCTACACATATAGAACTCAGAAACATCTGGCATTCATGAAAATGATTTAAGGCCAAGAAAATTCAGCTCATGGAATTTCAGAGAGAGAAAAAAATTTCCATTGCTAAAAAGTCTAAGGTACTTTCTATGCCTTTCTGAGCTCTGTGTTAATAATTTCCCCTCCTCAGTCTGTTTGTAAGAACCAAATGATGAACGAGTCTAAAACTACATTATCAAATTGTAATTCCCTCAAAATGATTTAAAAGAACCTGTCAAAATATCTAACAATTACACTTAAAAATATTTTTACTATAAACTGGCTAACTTGGATTAAATACTGACTAACTGGTTACCTACCACCCAGCTTTATCAAATCTCCATATTTTGACATACTTATTCCAAAATTTAAGTAGTAAAACGTTAGATACAGTTGAAGCCTCCCTTTGTGTCCTAACTCCTGAGAGTTAACAATCCTGATTTTGAAATCATCCCATGCATTCCATTTTAGAAGTACATTCTGATTTACTTACCCATTTTTGAGGCATCTGCTAATTATCCCCCCAAAACAGACTCTTCATCCATTCTCCTATTGCATTTTTTTCTATTTTTGATAATCCTTTATACATTCTAGATAATAATCCATAGTCAATTATTTTTGATGCAAATACTTTCTCCCAGTCTATGTTCCACCTTTTCATTTTTCCAATGATGCTTTTTTCTTGGCTAAAAGTTTTAAATTTTAGTACAGCCAAATGTATCCAGCTTTATCTTCATAATTTAGGCTTTCATATATATATATTTCTTTTCTTGAAAGACAGAGAGCTCGAGCAGGAACAGGGGGAAGAACAGAGGGAGAGAAACAAGCAGATTCCTCAATGAGCAGAAAGCGCAACATGAAGCTCTGTCCCAGGACCCTGAGACCATGACCTGAGCCAAAATCATGTCGGGTGCTTAACCAACCAAACCACCTAGGTGCCCCTATGCTTTCAATTCTTATATAAGAAATTCTACCTTTTCCCAGGTTCATAAAGATATTCCTCTATATTTCCCTCAAGAAGGTTAAGTATAGGACATTAATTCGATGTAATTTATGTTTATGTGCGTGTCTGGGTGGCTCAGTCAGCTAAGCATCTGCCTTTGACTCAGGTCATGATCCTAGAGTTCTGGGATCAAGCCCTGCATCTCTCCCTCTTCCTCGCCCTGTCCCTCCGCTCAGGTTGTCACTCTCAAATAAATGAAATATTTTTAAAATAATAATAATAACATATTTATGTTTAGAAGAAAAGGTACCTAATTTTATTTTACTTTTCACATAATCAATTGTCTGACTCCTGTTTATTGACTAGACTATCTTTTCCCCCCACTGATTTGCAGTGCCACTTCAATGGTATGTCAAGTTGTCATGCAACTTCTGAACTTCCTATTTTGTCCCATTTGTTTGCCTATGTAATGGAATACTGAATGATTCTGTTGACTAGAGTAACAGGGAATTAGATTGGAAAGCTAGATGAAGACTAAGTACAGTTCAAGTAGAGTAGTGAATATAATAATGGTCTCCCACCAGTCTTCAAAATCTGGTCAGGTAGCAGTCATCTAGGGCAGCAGTCAGTAAATCATGGCCTGTGGGCCAAACTCAACCTGACACCTGTTTTTGTAAATAAATATTTGCTGAAGTACATTTATATATAGTATTTCTGTGGCTGCTTTGATTACAATGGTAGAACTGAGTAATTGGGACAGAGATCATATGGCCCCCTAAGTCTAAAAGCCTTCCTACATGGACCTTTAAAGAAAATATTTGTCAACCCTTGATCTAGAGATCCAACTATATAATCTCAGCCTAGATTCCATGGTACTGATATCTCCTTATGACCTATATAATTTTGCTTCCATAACCAAAGTAGACAGTTCTGGGATAAAAACAAAAAAATTCTAATCCTAAACATTATGAAGTAGGCCTATACCCCTTCCTTTAAATTCACTTCAAAGGACTGATTAAAGATGTTCTCCATCTATGTTGATGGCATAATTTCACCTTAGGAATTATGACAAAACTTCAAAATGTAATTGAATACATTGGTTAATTATTCTAGAGACAGAAACAGGCCTATTACATTCTGATTCTCAAAATTCAGAATTTAAATGAATCTGGGATATGTTAGTTTTCAAAAAAACAATGTAGTATGACTCCTGATCTCACTTCTTACAGATAATGCCATCACTGGGTTAGGGCATAATGCTTTTGCTTCAGCTGTCATAAAAATTTGATATGAGAAATATTCATTTAAAAATATTCCTGGTCTTGAGGTGCCTGGGTGGCTCAGTTGGTGCAATATGTGACTATTGATCTCAGGGTCATAAGTTTAAGCCCCACCATGGATACAGATATTTTAATTAATTAATTAATTAATTAATTCCTGGTCTTTAATGAAAGTGTAGCAATAAATACTGTTCATTTTGTATTCAACATTGCTTATGATTTTCTAATGGATAAAAGGATCAGGGAAATTTTGCCCAAATCATGCTGTTCAATGTACTTTACCTATAGGAAATGCCTGTTCTAAGAAGAGGAATGGAGAGAATAAGTGCTCAGTCCATTAGGTGGAAGAGAGAAGGGGAAAACTGAGAAAAACAGCAAATGGCTTAGTCTTGGATAAATAACTAAAGGGATTCAGATCAGGCCTCCCACATTGTCTAAAAGGCCACAGCTAGCATTCCAGGTATCCTGCTCATAGCCTCCAAATGCTAGAAGCCAGAACAAAAAAAACATCAAGACCTTAGATTAGCTGACTTTAAAGGCAGGACAGGTCTTTTCTATGTGATATACACATTGTTCTTAGGAGGGTAAGTAGAGACATCCAAATAAAAGATGATAGGATGTAAAAGGGAGTTGGAAATAATTTCTCATTAGGGAAACACTGAAAATTATTTTGTAGAGAGCAGGAGGAAAAGGAAAGAATATTGTGCCTTCCACTCCTATTTCCAGGTCTCTTGGGCTATGATGTCGCCTCTCAAAAGATGGAAAAACCCGGCTGTCTGTATAGCCCTGATTAATGGAAACAGAGATTTTCAGAATAGCTCTACACTCTATTTAATTCTCTCCCTCCCTGACTCTAGAAATGCTTGATTTGGCTGTGTAAAAGTAATTCTAATTATAGTGATTTACATGAACTACTTACCATTTATGCCTAATTACCTCACAGCACAATAACAATTATGCATACATTAAATGTGTCAGATTAACCTGGTTGTAAGTTTTATTTGATAACAAAGGTAAAGTGTTCATAAATGCTCATTCCTCATAGTTTGTTGTTTCAATAGCATGGTCATCTGCTCATAATTTTTTTCAAAATTTTATTAGAGAAAACACTGTTATACAGGTAGGAAAAACTGCCTGGTAGACTGCCACCAGTTTTACCCTCATCAAGAATTCAGACATTTTGTGAAGGGGCATTTTAATATTATAGTTTAGCCTTACAGCAAGTTTCTTAGGAGTACAATGAAAAAAAAAAGTACATTCACTGTAATGAATGTTTAAAATTCTGCATTAAAAACAATTGCACAAGCGGCACCTGGGTGGATCAGTTGGTTAAGCCCACAACTCCTGGTTTCCACTCAAGATTGAGACTGAGCCCCACATCAGGCTCCACACTTAGCACAGAGTCTGCTTGAGATACTCTCTCCTTCATCCTTTGCCCCTCTCACTTGTGTACTCTCTCTCTCTCTAAAATAAATAAATCTTTTTAAAAAATGCTCAAGGGCCCCTGTATGGCTCAGCTGGTCCTTTTATGCCCCTGTACGGTGCAGCTCTTTACCTCAGGGTCATGAGTTCGAGCCCCACACTGGGCATAAAGCTGACATTAAAAGGAAAAACACACACACACACACAAATGCCCATATTGCTAAGTGAAATATGTCAGACAGAGAAAGACAAATGCTGTATTTTCTCTAAAAACGTCAAATTTGTAGAATGATGGTTACTGGGGGCTGTGGGCAATGACAAGATATTGGTCAAAGAGTACAAAGTGCCAGCTATAAGATGAATAAGTTCTGGGGATCCATGTACAGTATGGGGACTAAAAATTAACTAAAAAATAAACAGTATGGAGGTCCCTCAAGAAGGTAAAAGTAGAGGTACCCTATGACCCAGCAATTGTATTATTAGATATTTACCCAAAGGATACAAGCATAGTGATTCAAAGGGGCACCTGCACCCCAATGTTTAGAGCATTGATGTCTACAACAATCAAACTATGGAAAGAGCCCAGATGTCTATCAACAGATGAATGGATAAAGAAGATGTGGCATACATACATACATACACCACACACACACATATGCATACATGCACTGGAATATTACTCAACCATCAAAAAGAATGAAATCTTGCCATTTGCAATGACATGGATGGAGCTAGAGAGTATTATGCTAAGCAAAATAAGTCAGAAAAAGACATATATCATATGTGGAATTTAAGAAACAAAACCGATGAACACAGGGAAAGGGAGAGATAAATAAGATGGAAACAGAGTGAGACAAACCATAAGAGACTCTTAACTATAGAAACAAACTGAGGGTTGCTGGAGGGGAGGTGGGTGGTGGATGGGGTAACTAGGTGATGGGCATTAAGGGGAGCACTTGATAGAATGAGCATTGGGTATTTTATGCAACTGATGAACCTCTAATTCTACCTGTGAAACTAATACACTACTGTTAATTAAACTGAATTTAAATTAAAATTTTTTTAAAAAGAAAAAATTATATACTCAAAAGTAGTTAAGACAGTAGGTCCTAAATGTTTTCACCATTAAAAAAATGGTAATTATGTGAAAGGATGCAGATATTAACTAACCTTATTGTGATAATCATTTTGCAATACATGAGTATCAAATTATCACTTTGTATCCCTTGAACTGTAATTTCTCAATAAGCTTAGAGAAAAAAATAAAATCATAAATATTAGTTCCCAAAATCAACAAATCTAAAAATAAAGTTCTCCTTTCACTAAAACAACCTAGTAGCCCAAGTTTTCCTTCTCTGATTTTTAGAAGAAATAGGTCTCACAATTATATGGTCAATCAATCTTTGACATAGCAAGAAAGAATATCCAATCTCTTAAAGATAGCCTCTTCAACAAATGGTGGTGGGAAAACTGGATACCTACGTGCAAAAGAATGAAAATGGACCACTTTCTTATGCCATACACAAAAAATAGACTCAAAATGGAAGACCTAAATGTGAGAAAGGAAACCACCAAAATCCTAAAGAGCACAACAGTAACCTCTTTGACACCAGCCATAGCAACTTCTTACTAGATAGGTCTTCTAACACAAGGGAAACAAAAGCAAAAATAAACTGGGACTTCATTAAAATAAAAAGCTCTGCACAGTGAAAGAAACAATCAACAAAACTAAAAAGCAACCTACAGAATGAGAGAAGATATTTACAAATGACATGTCCAATAAAGGGTTAGTATCCAAAATACATGAAGAACTTATCAAACTCAACATCAAAAAAACAAATAATCCAGCTAAAAAATGGGCAGAAGACATGAACAGACATTTTTCCAAAGATGATATCCAGATGGCCAATAGGCCCATAAAAAGATATTCAACATCACTCATCATCAGGGAAATACAAATCAACACTACAATGAGATATCCCCTCAGACCAGTCAGAATGGCTAAAATTAACAACACAGGAAACAACAGGTGTTGGCGAGGATGTGGATAAAGGGGAACACTCTTACACTGTTGGTGGGAATGCAAACTGGTGCAGCCACTCTAGAAAACAGTATGGAGTTTTCTTAAAAAGTTAAAAAGAGATCTACACTATGATCCAACAATAGCACTAGTAGGTATCTACCCAACAGATACAAAAATACTAATCCAAAGGGATACATGCATCCTGAGGTTTATAACATTATCAGCAAATGCCAAATTATGGAAAGAGCCCAAATGTCCATCAAGTGACAAATGGGTAAAGAGCAGTGGTATGTTTATACAATGGAATATTACTCAGCTATAAAAAAGAATGAAATCTTGACATTTGCTATGATGTGGATGGAGCTAAAGAGTATAATGCTAAGCAAAATAAGTCAGAGAAAGATAAATACCATATGATTTCACTCATGTGTGGAATTTAAAAAACGAGTAAACATTGGCAAAAAAAAAAAAAAGAGGCAAACCAAGAAATAGACTCATAACTATAGAGAACAATCTGATAGTTACCAAAGGGGATGGAAAAGGGTGATGAGTTAAATAAGGGATGGGGATTAAGAAGGGCATGTGCTGTGATGAGCACCAGGTATTGTACATAAGTGTTGAATCACTAAATTCTACACCTGAAACTAATATTACGCTGTATGCTAATTAACTGGAATTTAAATTAAAATTTGAAAAAGGAATAGGTCTGTGGCATCTTTACAATTTTCAAAAACTAAAGCTTTTAAGCAGTCTCTCCTATGCTGTGCTGTCTGTCCACTGCTCCCTTCTGGTGTATTCAATAAACTTTTATCTCCTTTGTTCTGCCTTGGGTGAATTCTTTCATTGCCTGCACTGCCAGTTTCCACCTGACCAGCTGCCCCACAGTGGACCTCCCATCTGATCCAAAGAGGCACCACAGTTGGTGGCCTATATGGGGAGACTTTGTGCTTCCACCCCCAAGCCAAGGTTACTCCTAGATGAGGATCCAAAGCCCCAGAGAGGAACCAGCTAGATCGCCTTAGGGAAGCTTTCTTCCCTCTCCTTTCTCTTTTTGGCCTTCCAGGGGTCAAACCCTAGTACTCCTCAGACAACTAAAGGTCTCTAGCCAGGGTGGCTCCCTGGTCTGAAGGTCTGAGGGAAAACAGGTCATATTGCCATGCTTATGAGGTTCAATAAACTTCTATCTCCTTAACAAACAAATACACAAAAACTAAAGCTTTTATCTATGTTTTACTCAAATTATATTAGATGTTTGGGTCTCTTTCAATGTCAAAGATTTAGCAAGCTTAAGGGACTACAGGGCAAATACTACCATAAAGAAATGCTAATCTATCTACAAAAGACTTATTCACATATACATTAGGATTTAACAAATATGAGCTTTCATTAGACACATTTAAAACTACCTGAGAAGGGATCCTGGGTGGCTCAGCGGTTTTTAGCACCCGCCTTCGGCCCAGGGCATAATCCTGGAGTCCCGGATCGAGTCCCACATCGGGCTCCCTACATGGAGCCTGCTTCTCTCTCTGCCTGTGTCTCTGCCTTTCTCTCTCACTGTCATAATTGAATAAATAAAATCTTAAAAAAAAAGATAAAATAAAATAAAACTACCTGAGATGTCAAATCTCTTATATCAGATTACAACTACACATTAAAACCAGAGATTCTACATAGTAAATATTATATTTACTTACTGCTAAATAATTGTAAATTTACCAAGCAGACCCATCATTGCCAATTCAGAAATCACAGGAGGAAGTGTGGGAGAAAAGCCCTGAGAAGAGCCAAATAATAATTTTATGAGAAAAGCGAAACAATAATTTTAAAGAAAAAAAAAACATGTTGTTGAACTGGCAGCCAGATATATTAATGATTAAAGGCTACTTTTCACTGGATATAAGTTCACAAATCACAGTAAGATGAGCCCTACAGATGATACAGAGTAGAGAGGAGGGGGAAAAAAAGGACCGTATTTCTAAAAGGACCAGAAAGAGAATAAAACAGAAAATTCATGAAAGCAATTTAACTCTCAGATAACCAAAACCCCAGTTAAGTAAAACATCCTGCCTCCTGGCTATGACACGTAACCAAGCCAATGTTTTATTTGGAAGACCATCTGTATTACAAACTATAATTAGGTACACAGTACATAAGCAGTCTATGCTTTGCAAATTTTTAGTTCTTTCCAGTATTGTGGTAATACTGGAAGATGAAGAAAGGGTGCCCATTGAAAGGGATAAATTCCTTATTATTTCCTATAAGAAGTGCTGGACTGGCCAATCACATTAGCCACCACACTCACAGTCTACTTCTGAGGGAACCACTATAATCACCAGAGCCCTGAATGGTACCTGAGGCAGAGATCTGATCTTTACCCTGAATCATGGCCTCCAAGAGACTCAGTATGAAAGCTTTGCCCAAACAGGGATAAAGTGATTGGGTTTCCTATCAGATTCTAACTGAGGAATTTAAACCACAGACATAGGAAGAGAATTAATAAATGGGCAGAACAAACTGAAGTAGAAACAGACATGGGGAAGGAACAACATAGTAAGCAAATTACATGAGTGACAGAGCACTGGAGCAAGAATCAGCAGGTACCTGTTACCACTGCCAGTCAAGTCATCAACACTTTCAGAACCACTGATGCAAAGCCTCAGGCTCTGGCTCCGGGAGGCCTGGCTGTATCGTGGAGATGGCCTTCACTGCTATTTGCATATGTAGTCTTATTTTAAATCTCCATCTCTTGTAACTTAAATGAATCCTCAGTCCATTTAACCAAAAGATTTGTTAATTCAATGACAGCGTTTTTCTTTCTTATAAAAATACAACTATGTAAGTATATGCTAAAGTGCTTTTTTAAAAGTAAAATTACTTTGATTAGAGTTTTAAATAAAGTACTACTAACACATATATTACCTTTTCTCTAAAGACCTCATAATAATAGAATGTTTGTACATGAGGGAGGATGGTTGGCCAGTCAATTAAAAGAAAACTAGTGTCTTCAGTTGAACCATATTCTAACTCTTCTTCTATTAATATCCCTCATAATTTGAAGAGGACATAATTGATGACAATGGCTTTTATAATGGGATAAGGAATGGGAGTTTTCCTGTTGTCTCAGAATTTCAGCAAAAGCTCAAAGCTAAGGACAAGGAAAAACAAGTATTTAAAAAAAAAAGAAGAAGAAGAAGAAGTATTAGTCATACCGATGCAGGAATTACTTTAAAAAGAAAAAAGCAGCAAAAACAGCCCCAAAGTCAAAGTGGAACTGAAGAAAGTAATCAAGGTAGAAAGCCATTAGCTAAGTAAGGAATGTTGTGGCACCTACCCCAGATAAACCTCACAGCAAGAGCAAAAGCGAGTGGTCTCCAAGGGAAGCAACCAAAGAGATTAGGAGTGAGTGTAAGACGAGATGGGTATCCCCCTCTCCAGCTGGATGCCTGTTTTGGGGAGGAAATCCAAAGGCAGTTACTAAAGCAAGCTATGGAAGTGTCCATGGAAGAACCTTACATAGGTCTCCAAGAGGCTGACTGAAGCTAGAGTAGGGACTGGAGAAAGGAGATGTTAGGCTTCCTGTAGCCTAAATAGACACCATAAAAAGGTATAGTGGCTAGAACTGTCCTGACAGGAGCCCATTCAAGAAGGTTAAGTGTAAAGGCAAGGGGGACCAGCAAAATGCAGTGGTGCAAGGTGTTCAACTAGAGGCATAAGAGGTCCAAAAGTGGAGCAGTGGGGAGGTCTCCATGGGAGTCCAAAAGAACCCACCAGTGTGCCCCTCCACAAAGCTCTAGCATGTGAGTGTCTACCACACAAAAGGCCCTTAACTGTTTACTTAAGACTTTGCTGTTTTATTCCCATCTTCCATCCCCTTATTCTGACCCTAGAGAAGCCAAGCAAGCAGAGAGAGGAGGAGGAGGAGGGAAAGGAGAAGAACAAATCACTCCACCTTCTGCATTGCTGATCCTGGGACAGGCCTGAGCTAGAGGAAGGGAAAATTTTTAAATTGTACAATTTTCATTTAGACTAGATGGCATCAATCATTACCTAAATATGAAGCTATCTGAATCCCTCCAAAGGTAAAAGAGAGCTATGGAGCATCAAGAATCCTGATTCCCATCAGGAATGGGGATCTAACACAGCTTGTTTAAAGGAACTGAAAAGGGGCACCTGTGTGGCTCAGTCCCCTGGGTGTCTGCCTTCAGGTCAGGATCCCAGAATCCTGGGATGGAGCCTCGAGTCAGGCTCCCTGCTCAGTGTAGGGCTGGCTTCTCCCTCTCCCCCTGCCCCTTCCACCTATTCAAACTCTCTCAAATAAATAAAATCATTTTTTTAAAGATTTTATTTATTTATTCATGTAGATACACAGAAGGAGGCAGAGAAGGAGAAGAGGGAGAAGGAGAAGCAAACTCCCTGTAGGGAGCCTGATATGGGTTTTGATCCCAGTATCAAGGACTCAATCATGACCAGAGCCAAAGGCAGACACTCAACCACTGAGCTACCCAGGCACCCTTCAAACAAATAAAATCTTTTAAAAAAGGAACTGGTGAGAAATTTCAAGCAGTTTCATGATCGTATTGACTGCATTTAATCCATTTAATAAAATGCTTACACTTTTAACTGTTCCGTCTTTAATATCACACAAACCTTACCTTTGAAAAAAGGCCTCCCGCGTCTATACTGTATCCTTTAAGATCCTCATGTAATTTCTGCAAACACTGTATGACTCTTCTTTGATGCTTATCATCCTTCAGCTCATGAGCTTTGATCAGAAAGTCATAGTGATCCAGTGGTCCATGGCAAATAGCCAAAGCTTTTGAATAAACCTCTGTAGCAGCAGTTGAAGACGAAATCTCAGGTGTCTGAACTGTATAGGCTACAAACAAAAATATATATAAAATTTTAGACTTTCTTAAATGAAGATATTTCATAGTACTCCACATGTTTCTTAATAGTCACATTAAAACCTTTCAGTTACAAGTATGTGTATGTGAGCAGTTATTGTAAATCTCATTTTGATATAAATAAAACATTTTAGGGTGCCTGGCTGGCTCAGTCAGCGGAGTGCGCAACTCTTGATCTCAGGGTCATGAGTTCGAGCCCCACCTTGGGCGTGGAGCCTACTTAAAAAGAAAATCAAAAGATAAAACACACTTCGATCAATGAATATAATTATCTCATTTTAATAAAAGGGAGCAAACCCCAAACCTATAAGCTATCATTGCAACTCCTCTTCTAGAAAACCTAACCTTCCATAGAGTCTTGGCTTTACCTCCACTCCATTAAATGGGCCACCTGATTCATCAGATCCTTCCCCACAGCAGGGCTGGCACCTTTGAGTTTCACCAACTTCTGGTTCTTGAGTACCAAAGCAGAGACACAGAGACTATCACAAAGGATTTTCTACTGCCCCTTTATTCCCTATCCAAAACTACACAGCATTCAGATATTTGATTTCAACACTTATAGGATTCCTTTCCTTTTCTGTAACTTTTAAGTTGAACACAAAGAGTTGAAACACAACTGTGCCTGTTTCAAAACAGTGAGGTTTTCTGATCCTTTTTTAGCCTCTCCTGGGAGAGAAATGATTGGCCATAGCAAGACCAAACATAATTCTATTCCTTATCTGGGCCAGGTGCAATGAGCAAGTAACTCCCTTTCTATTTTTATTATTATTTACTCTTTTGTTGAAATATAATTGATATATACTGTTATATTAGTTTCCAGTGGATAACACAGTGATTCAACAATTCTATACCTTAAACGTTCTCACCACAGTAAGTGTAGTTACCATCTGTCATCATACAAAGTTATTATAATATTATTGACTACCTCTCTCTGCATTTTTTAGAAGCAACAATAAACAGCAGCAAACTGGCACATTTTTAGACAGGGCTGGCACCCTTCTTTAAGTTAAAGATTTTACAAAAATATGTTGCCAGTATTATCCTTGTTTCATTGAATATCATGTTTCCTTTGTTTCAGTAACATGAAAATTACTTACTTGGGGGAAAAAATTAACAGGCTGTGTTATTTCCATCTTTTTCTGAAGAAAGGAAAGAAAATTCTAAATAAACAATGAGTGTTGGGGATAGGGCAGGGTTGTCTTCTAATAACTATTCTTCCTTTCTGACCAGAAGTTTTAGCTGGGTATGAGGCTGCCCAGTTAAATAACCCATTTCTGGCCTCTCAAGCAGCCAGGCACAGCCATATGACCAGTTCTAACCAACAGGATGTGAACAGAAACATGTGCAGCTCTGGTACATTCCCTTAAAGAGGAAGGCATGCCCTGCTTCCCATTCTCCCCTTCTTCTAATTGGAATGTAAGTGTGCTGCCTGCAGCTGGGAGAGACAACCTGGCAAGGGGAGGCCCACAGAATGCTGAGCAAAGCAGAGCAAAGTTCTCCAACACTGCTGAGCTGCCAAACCAGCTTGGACCACCTAACTGGATTTTTATGTAAAAGATTAATAAACTTCTATCTTGCTCTTCAACCAGTTCCTCAATCACCCATTAACACTACTCGCTTTATATAGCAAATACTCTATAATCATCCCCCTCCTGCTCTTCCTCATGCTACCATCCTAGCTGGGGCTCTATGATCTCTGGTTTGGCCTCCTTGCCTCCGATCACCTCCACTGCCCCAAATTTACCACTACCACAATCTGTAAAATATCTTTCATCAACTACAGAGATGATCTTGCTAAAATCCAAACTGTGATTGTATTAACATTTTTCTTAGAACTCATCTCATTGTTTAAAGGAGTAGTTTTCAAAGATAATTTTAACAGTAGGGATCCCTGGGTGGCGCAGCGGTTTGGCGCCTGCCTTTGGCCCAGGGCGCGATCCTGGAGACCCGGGATCGAGTCCCACGTCGGGCTCCCGGTGCATGGAGCCTGCTTCTCCCTCTGCCTGTGTCTCTGCCTCTCTCTCTCTATCTGTGTGTGACTATCATAAATAAATAAAAATTAAAAAAAAATATTTAAAACAGTAGCACTTTATGTGTGTGTATATATATATATATATATATATATATATATATATATATACAAAACCTTCCATGCAATCTTAAATTGATTAAAGAGAAAACTGGGAGAGGAGGTACAAAGTCCCACCCTCTTCCCATCTCCCTCATTTCTACAACTGTACCACCCCCACTTCCAAAGAAGCCTGAAGCCACTTTCCACTTTTTGAATCACTTTAAGTATAAACAGTGTACAGAAATGAGCACAGCAGGCCTGAGATTATGTTCTTAGAAAGGTCTGCTCACAAGGTGGACTCTTGGCTGGGAACTTGGATTCCAAGAGGGTTCCCACTATTCCCAGAAATAGAAAGAACAACTTACTGTGCCTAAACTGTTTGTACCATGTACAAGTTATGTGGTTTATGCTGAACACTTAGTTTCCTTCTATGTGGCCAGAATTTTGGTACATGCTAGGCAAAGAGTAGCTATGTGACTACACCACCCCCCACTACCCTAGGTATTGGGTCTTTAATGAGCTTCTCTAATAGATAATGTTTCACATTTGTTGTCACAGTTCATTGCTAGAGAAATTAAACATGTCTATGTGACTCTACTAGGAGAAGACTCTTAGAAGCCTGCACCTAATTTCTTCCAGACTTTGTTCCACATGTCTTTCCCTTTTGCTAATTGTGTTTGTACCCTTTTGCTGTAATAATTCACAGCCATGAGTACAACTATATGAGTCTTGTGAATCCTCCCTAGCAAATCACCAAAACTGGAGGTAGTTTTGGGGATCCCCAAACAGAGTGTCCTCATTCTGGGGTTCAAGAAATTTGTAATAGGGCCCCAGCCTGCATTTCCAGAGTACTCTCCAAAAGATAGCCACTGAAACAAGAAATGATTATCTACAACAGGCAATGTGTAAAGGAGTAATAAGAGAATATCAGGGGGGTTTTATATTATTATTTTAAATGACAGCGGAGTGGCAAAAAATTGCAGCAGTAATGTATCAAGATTAACTGGCATTAACAAGTAAAATGAATTTGGGTACAGAGAAACTGGTTATGAAACTATTCTAACTGGGAAACAATCAAGGCCTAAATTATGATGGGCAATAGCAGAAATGTCAGGAAACTGGTTAGAATGGAAAATACAAAGGTAGATTCAATAATGTGAGTTGCCTTCTAGTCAAGTGGATTGCTTACTGTGTCTCAAATACTTTCGATTCTTTCATTTCATAGTTATGCCAGAAGATACTCCTCAGCCTTGATATTCCTTTTAACAATCATAAAATATCTCATTTTTATTTTTTAAATTTATTTATTCATGAGAGACACAGAGAGAGAGGCAGAGACACAGGCAGAGGGAGAAGAAGGCTCCCTGCAGGGAGCCTGATGTAAGACTCAATCCCAGGACCCCGGGATTACACTGAACCAAAGGCAGTCACTCAACCACTGCCTAGTGGTGCCTCTAAATATCTAATTTTGAAAGTCAGTCATTGGAAAGATCAGGACTACAGGCAAAGTACGTTGTTTCTTTTTGCATCTGCTTTAGAGAGGCTTAATATTCTTGGCTTCTACTTTTATTTTTTACGAGCCTAACATCTTTATTTAGTAGTATACACTTCGTTTGCATTTTTCAAAAAAAGAAAATCAATGCACACTGAAGACATCACTTTAGCTAACCAGCAGACATAAAAAGAGAAACAGCGGTTATCCGGTTGCGCATATAAGGAGGCTGAAAGTTGCCACTCCATCCCAACAATGAAAAACTGAACAGACTGAAAAAACCAACATCTCTTCTCAGGTCCATAAGAAAAGGGCAGGATGCCGGGCAAACTGCTGCCGCAAGATTAAAGAGAAAGATTGGCAAATACAGAGAGTAATGGCTTATGAGAACAGAGACTCACAAGTGGAAACCAGGCAGGAAAACCTGAACTTGGTTGACAAATTGCTAGAACTTCAATGTGGACAACTCAGAGTTAAAAACTCCAGAGATAACCAGTCATAGAAGGGTCCCCACACTTTTCTGAATTTTACCTAGAGGAGTTCAACCAAGTTCTTAGTGTCAATATGGGGAAAAAATCCCCTTCTGCTTCTGGCATAAGAAGAGGAAAAGAAACTTTTTTAAAAAAATTTTTTTAGTTAATTTTTATTTTTATTTTTTTATATAAATTTATTTTTTATTGGTGTTCAATTTGCCACTTTTTTTAATGTAATCTCCACACTCAATGTGGGGCTCAAAATCACAACCTCAAGATCACCAGATCTCTATGCTTGAGGATATCCTTAAAGAAGCCAGAAGAAAAATATATCCACCCTACAGAGGAACAAAGATAAAAATTACATCCAACTTCTCCTCAGAAACCATGCAAGCCAAAAGAGTACAGTGAAATATTTAAAGTATTGAGAAGAAAACCTAACAACCTAGAATTCTGAACCCTGCAAAATTACCTTTGAAGAATAAAGGAGAAATAAAGACTTTCTCAGACAAAAATTAATCTGTTGCCAGTAGATCTGCCTTGCAAGAAATGTTAAATGAAGTTCTTAGAGAGAATGAATATATAGGTCAGAAACTCAGACATATTGAACTCAGCACTAGCAATCAACTAGCTATAATTGACATTTATAGAATACTTTATCCAACAGTGGAATACACATTCTTCTCAAGCTTACATGGAACATTCACCAAAACACACCACATTCTAGACCATTAGACACATCTTAACAAAGTTAAAAGAAATCATACAAAGTCTGCTCTAGACAACAACAGAATTTAACTAGAAATCAGTAGCAGGAAAATTCTAAAATATATGGTGATTAAACGATACATTTCTAACATATGGGTCAAAGCAGAAATCTTTTAAAAAGGTAAAAAACCATAAAAATCACTTCAAAATGGGTCACAGACAAATGTAAAACACAAAACTATCAAATTCCTGAAGGTAACAGAGGAGAAACATAAAAGACATAGAAGAAACCAACATAATCTTGTGTGTGGTGATGACTTTTTATATACAACACCAAATGAACAATCTGTGAAAGAAATAATTGATAAGCGGACTTCATTAAAATTTAAAACTTTTGTTCTGTGAAAGCCAATGCCATGGTGTCATTAGAAGACAAGACACAGAATGGGAGAAAAATATTTGCAAAAGACCCATCTGATAAAGGACTTTTGGTATAAAATATACAAAGAACTTTTAAAACTCACAATGAGATAACAACCCAATTTAAAAATGAGCCAAAGACTTTAAACACACCCCTCGCCAAAGAAAATATACAGATGGCCAAGAAGCATATGAAAAAAACCTCTACATCCTATATCATCAGAGAAATGCAAAGTAAAACAATAACGAGATACCACTATGCACCTATTAGAATGGCCAAAATTCAGAGCACTAACAAATGCTGACCAGAGTGTGGAGTAACAGGAACTCTCATTCATTCCTAGTGGAAATAAAAAAACAGTGGGACGCCTGGGTGGCTCAGCGGTTGGGCGCCTGCCTTCAGCCCAGGGCGTGATCCTGGAGTCCTAGGATCGAGTTCTACATCAGGCTCCCTACATGGAGCCTGCCTCTCTCTCTGCCTATGTCCCTGCCTCTCTCTCTCTCTCTCTGTGTCTCTTATGAATAAATAAATAAGTAAATAAGTCTAGAAGAAGGAAGGAAGGAAGGAAGGAAGGAAGGAAGGAAGGAAGGAAGGAAGGAAGGAAGGAAGGAAGGGGAAAGAAAGAAAGAAAGAAAGAAAGAAAGAGAGAGAGAGAGAGAGAGAGGGAGGGAGGGAGGGAGGGAGGGAGGGAGGGAGGGAGGGAGGGAGGGAGGAAGGAAGGAAGAAAGAAAATGAAATGGTACAACCACTTTGGAAGACAGTCTATTTCTTAGAAAACTAAACATACTAATCCAGCAATCATGCTCCCTGGTATTTACCCAAAGGGGATGAAAACTTAAATACAAAAACATACACACACACACACACACACAGCCAACAAGATGTCTGTCAGTAAGCAAATGTACAAATAAATCGGTATATCTAGACAATGGAATATTATTCAGCACTAAAAAGAAATGAGCTATTGAGCAATGAAAACAGATGGAGAAAATTTAAACTTATAAGGATATAATTAAGTGAAAGAGCCAATTAGAAAAGCTGCATATTGTAACGTCAGACATTCTAACTATATGACATTCTGGAAAGGGCAAAACTATGGAAACAGTAAAAAGATCAGCAGTAGACAAAGGGTGGGGGAGGCAAGGAGGAGGGAACAGAAAAGCAGAGAGGATTATCAGGGTAGTAAAAACACTCTGTCTGGTACTATAATGATGGATACATGTTATATCTAACAAA
This sequence comes from Canis lupus baileyi, assembly GCF_048164855.1. Taxonomy (NCBI): domain Eukaryota; kingdom Metazoa; phylum Chordata; class Mammalia; order Carnivora; family Canidae; genus Canis; species Canis lupus. The sequence goes on from NC_132844.1 coordinate 7,164,491, forward strand.
TATACCACTCTGGTGGAGGATATTGATAACAGGGGAATCCATGCATGTTGGGGGGCGGAGAGTGGAGGGGAAGGTAAGGTGAATATGGGAAATCTCTGTACTTTCCTCTCAATTTTGTTATGAACGTAAAATTGATCTCTTAAAAAAAAAAGTCTAAAAAAGAGACAATCAGTCAGACAAGACAAGACACTCAAGGCTGAGATATTGGCCAGCTTAGGCCTGGATAGCAGCTGTATAAATTGAAACACAAAAGACTTCTCAAAAGCTGCACTAAATTCAATCTGTTACTACATCAGTGTACACAAATTATGGGATGCTACTGCCATATTATTTTGATTTGTATTAATTTGTCTTATTGTACTCCAAATGGACAGTGGGAAAATGCCATTCTGAAGATCCACGCACTGATCTACAAACATAAATGGAAGATTTTAGAGGCCCATAAAGCCTGCACTATTCTAGTACCTCAATTTTGTATGTTGTTTTACTACTTTCTCCTAAATAAATTTTAGGAAGATCCCATTAAACTCCACAGAACATGTACTACAAGGCTTATCATGATATTGATGTTGTCCTTCTGGCTGAATGATTATAACTTCCTTATCTGGGAAGTATTTTAACAATTATTTCTATACACACACACACACACACACACACACACACACACACACCCCGAGGAAAAATTAGTTTCCCCAGCTTTTGACTGCATTTCTAAGTACTTCAATTCCCCTCCCTTTTTGAAGTGAACATAACCTCAAGATTTCATTGTCTTCATATTAAACAAAAGATGAAGTTTAGAACTGGATCACTTGACCTTTTCTCTCCTTATAACCTCCCAGTTCAAAATGCCTGCATGTCTTAATGGCCAGCACTGTCTAGATCTGCAGTTAGGCTCTATGCATTCAGGCATCAACACAATCTCCTTTGTAGTTTTAACTTTTCCCCAGAAAATCTCCTTAGTCTGCCCACCATAGCCTCTCTGCTTCCTGTAATAAGGCTGATGTGGGGAACAAAGGCAAAAGAAAAAATTAAATTTCCTTATAACTTACAGCCCATTGACAAGTCCTTGAGACAGGCAGTGACCTTCCTCTAGGAACTCAACTGCCTCAATATTAATACTTTGCTAAGGGCAAAAGGGAATCTTAGCTTAACATTATCCCCAAACTCCAAGATGCTAAAAATCTACTTTAACATATAAAAATCCCTTTGGAAACTTCCCTTATCTCTATCCCCCAAGATATATGTTCACAATCATTCTCCAAGCATATCGCCCACAATACTCATCTGAAGGGTCTCACTAAGGTTTTACTAGATAGTAGTAAAGAACCCCTCAAGGTCCAAGGAAACCTTGCTTCCAAATTCCTTAGAGACTTACACTATCTCTAACCCCCTCCCAACTTGAAAGCATATAATCAGCCACTCCTCACGACCCCACTGTAGCTCTCTCTGCCCAGGGGCTCTGTCCCTTTGGCTTTAATAAAACCACCTTTGTACACAGAAGACATCTCAAGAATTCTTTCTCTACCATCTGCTCCAAATCCTAACATTTTCACATCAAAGCCCACTTTCCCTGGGCATACAAAGAATCCTTGCCTTTCTTGTCCCTTGTCTCTCTGTGCCCCATTTCTTTCAAAAAACGCCACGGGTTTTGGGATTGTTCACCATGTTTGTTTGTTAGGACACTATTAGCAGGGAAAGCAATTGCCCCCAATTTTTTTTCATTGGTTTTAGTTCTGCTTTAAAAGAGTAACATTTGAAAATATACAGATATCCCGGGGAAAAAAAAAATAAAGCAGTATGAAGTATTGAGAGCATAACTGTGCTTTAATTTGGGTCTTAAGTTTCTAATTGTAACAGCAATCACAATTCTCAACAATGTCCACCAGTTCTATAAGCACATGCAATGGTAGCATTAGAACACTTCACACTGGACTTGTCAAATACTCACTTTATAAACTCACCCTGTGTTTCATCTGGATTTTTAATAAGAATTGAGGCATATCTATAATTCAAAATTAGAGTCGGGTTTCTAAAGACTTAGACATGAAACACTGCCAAAATACTGTCAATTTGCTTCTCAAACTGAATTTTTTTAAAAAGTGTAATTTATTCTTTAAAGCAATTTTATAGACACAGGCAGTTTAATTAATTTCATAGTGACGCTGGTTGAATATGATACAAAGGAAACACAGGTATTTCCCAGGACAATAAGACAGATAAAGGACACCTTAAGAATTCATTGGGGGGAAAAAGATAAAACCTAAACTTGTTTTTCAGATGTTTTAAAATTTCTACAAAATCTTATGTTCCAAAATTAATTATTTAATTATAGCACATAAAATATATTGAAAACATTGCCTGGCATCAAGATGGAAAACCCTCTCTTTTATATAATAAAATCCTCTTTTCTGGTCCATCTTGGCCCAAGTCCTGGTTGTCTGAGGGCAGATTTCTCTTGAGAGTCCTAAAGTTATTAAAACACACACACACACACACACATACACGCACACTATTTTCATCTGCTGATTTGTATTCTTGATCAATTTCAGTTAGGAAGCCACTTCCAGATCCTGATCCAGGGCCAGATCCAAAATAGTCCTCAGAAAGAGGGAAGACATCATTCCCTCTGGGATCCTGTCATTGAAGAAGGGTTGAGGGGCTTGGAGGGAAGATTCTGTTGGATTCACCTCGAAGTAGGTTGAACATCAGTCCCTTTTTATCAATGCAGTTTGCAGAACTACTGTCAGGAGAGCAACATACCCACTGATACCTGGCTCTCCATACAAGAGAACCTCTCTCTGGCTCCCATCCCTGTGTCCTGGCCCCAACTGCGCTATCAAGGCCTGGAGCTCAACAAGAAGTTGGATTTCTTCTCCCCCAATTTTTAAGTTTTCATTTTAAGATAGAAATTTGGAAGAAGGGATCCCTGGGTGGCGCAGCAGTTTGGCGCCTGCCTTTGGCCCAGGGCGTGATCCTGGAGACCCGGGATCGAGTCCCATGTCGGGCTCCCTGCATGGAGCCCGCTTCTCCCTCTGCCTGTGTCTCTGCCTCTCTCTCTCTCTCTCTCTCTCTCTGTGACTATCATAAATAAATAAAATTTTTTTTAAAAAATTTTAAAAAAAAGAAATTTGGAATAAAAAAATTCTTCCGAAGTTGTACAGTCAACAAGCTAATATGTTCCACTTAACTAATCTCACTATGTTAATAAATAATAAACTACAGTTATGCTTATCTTAATGGTACATGGTAGCCTATAATGCAGAAAGAAGAGGTAAATGAACAGGACAATTATAAAAGATTAGAAAAAGACAAATAGCCATCAATAGCGCTGACACAGTTGTTACATAACAGTTCTTTTTTTAACAAGGTCTTAACTTATGGTCCATGACAGGGGTGGGAGTAGAGAGGTCTGGGAGCCTATTAAAAGAAAATTATTTGTATGTGTATGTGTTATGGTGTATTTTTTCTGAGGCCAGGTCTCTAAATATACTACAAACTCCTTTAGATTTTCAATCAAGTTTGTGAACAAAAACTGGTTAAGAACCAGTTTTAAAGAACTGCCAAAACTCAGAGTTTTAGGAGGAAAATCTATTAATAGCTGCTTACTTTTACTGAGCACTCACTGTGTGCCAGGGACTAGACTAAGTAACAACATAATTATTTTTATTAATCCTCACAATAATCCTATCATACAAATAACTAAAAAATCCATGGATAAATTTTCATTCACTTATTATTTGTTGAAAACCAACTATATCTGGGATATTATTCTTAACACCAGTGAAAAAAAACACTAAAAACAAAGTCCTTTCCTTATGGAGCCTTCACTCCAGTCAAGGGGAAAAGAGATTAAAAAAAAAAAATTAAAGAAGCAGACAGTTATCAGTACACTGATGAAAATGAAAGTGATATCCTAGGGTCTCTGACCAACAGCATAGGGACCCCAAGGAGTTTAACAGAAAAACAGAATCTCAGGCCCAATGCCAGGGGTCTAAATCAAAATTTGCATTGTAGCAAAATACTTGGGCATTTCATATGCACACTAAAGTTTAAAAAGCCCAATGCTAGCGAATGACTGGAGACTCCTTTAAGTTAGAAGAAAAAGCCTTCCTTGGAAGTGACATTTAAGTAGACACCTGAATGCCAAAAGGAGTCAACCCTGAGGAAGATCTGTGAGAACACTCCAGGCAGAGAGAAGAGCTCTGGCAAAAGCCCTCAAGTATAAATGGAAATAAGCTTTACATTTTTGAAGGAGAAAACATATGTTTATGTGGCTGATTTACATGAACAAGATGGAATATATTATAAGATGAAGTTGGAAAGAAGAGCAAGGACCAGACATGTAGGGTCTTATAAGCCATGGTAAACAGTGTAGACTTACAAATAGGATTAAGAACAAGTAGGTTTGGGGCAGCCCGGGTGGCTCAGCGGTTTAGCGCTGCCTTCAGTCCAGGGCCTGGTCCTGGAGACCCAGGATCAAGTCCCACATCAGGCTCCCTGCATGGGGCCTGCTTCTCCCTCTGCCTGTGTCTCTGCCTCTCTCCTCTGTCTCTCATGAATAAATGAATAAAATCTTAAAAAAAAAAAAAAAAAGAACAAGTGGGTTTTGATCAGTAGTGCGATATGATTTTTTAAAAGATTATTTCTGTAGAAAATAAGATGGTAGGACATAGCAGCAATGTCCACAATAGCCAAACTATGGAAAGAGCCCAGATGTCCATGGACAGATGAATGGATAAAAAAAATGTGGTAAATATATATATGTGTGTGTATGTGTATATATATATATATACACACATATATATACATATATATACACAATGGAATACTACTTAGTCATCAAAAAAAATGAAATCTTGCCATTTGCAATGTGGATGGAACTAGAGGGTATTATGCTAAGTGAAATAAGTCAATCACAGAAAGACAATTATATGATCTCCTCAAATGTGGAATTTAAGAAATAATAGAGGATCATAGGGGAATGGAGGGTAAAAAATGAAACAAGACAAAATCGGAGCAGGAGACAAACCATAATAGACTCTTAATCACAGGAAAGAAATGGAAGGTTGGAGGGGAGGTGGGTTGGGGGATGGGGTAACTGGGTGATGGGCATTAAGGAGGGCATCTGATGTAATGAGCACTGGGTATTATATAAGACTGATGAATCACTGAACTCTACCCTTGAAACTAATAATACACTATATGTTAATTAACTGAATTTAAATTTTAAAAAAGAAAGAAGATGGTAAGAATACAAAGTAGAAGCAGAAATAGATGGATTGCATGGTATATGAGTTCTATCTCAATAAAGTTATTACATATGTATTTTTTTAAGTAGTAGCAGAGAGACCAGTTAGGAAACTGTAACAATAGTCTAGTTCCAAAATGTCCATAATTTGGACCATAGTTAGTATTGCAAATTAAGTAAACTGACCAAGATCATGTGGCTAATAATAGCAGCAGCAGCAACTGCCATACTCTACTAAGTACTTACTAGGTACCAGCTACTTTTCTAAGAACTTTACATATATTAACTCATTTAATCTTCACAACCACTCTATGACATAGGTGCTACCATTATCTTTAAAGGTGAAAAAATTTGAGGCATAGAAGTGCTAAGTAACCTGTCCACGTTCCTGTAGTCAGGTAGTGGCAGAACCAACTTCTGTCCCCACAGGTACAGCAGGGAGGCAGGACAGGCTCCGGAGTCAATGCTCAGCCATGGTAATGTTCTCCTTGGCAGACTGGGCACGTGACCACCATCCTAGCCAATGATGCCTGATGCCTAAGGAGAAGTCAGCTTCTGCCCGTTTCCCCTAGTGCTCTTCAAAAGGAGGCCAGAACAAGACCGCACTCATTCCTACCTTTATTTTTTTTTTTTTTTTTAAGACGCATTTATTTGAGAGAGACAGGGCAGGGTGGGAGGGGGAGCAAAAGAGGAGGGAAAGGGAGAGACAGTCCTAAGCAGACTCTGCAGTGACTGTGAAGCCCCATGGGGAGGCTCGATCCTACCACCCTGAGATCAGGACCTGAGATGAAACCAACAGTGAGACGCTTAACCGACAGTGCCACCCAGGTGCTCCCTTGCCTTTGTACTTTAATCTGTCAAATGGGGATACCTGGACTGCCGCAAGCATTTTAAGGACATGAGGGAAAATGGTGACACATGGAGGACAATCATAGTCTTGATATATGTTGCGATGGTTAACTTCATGTGTCAAGTCAACTGGACCATGAGATGCATGGACCATACATTTGGTCAAACATTATTCTGGACATGTCTGTGAGGGTATTTCTGGATGAGATTAACATCTGACTCAGTAGACTGAGTAAAGCAAACTGCTCTCCCTAATGCGGATGGGCCTCATCCAATTAGCTGAAGACCTAAATAGAACAAAATGCTGACCCTTCCTGAGTCAGAGAGAATTTCTGTCTGCCTTTCAGCTGAGACATCAGTTTTCTCCTGTCTTTGCTCTCCAACTGAAATACGGGCTCTTCCTGGGTGTTGAGCCTGCTGGTCTTTAAAATATCACTATCTGCTCTCCTGGTTCACAGGTCTTCAGACTGGGACTGGAATCACACCACAGCCTCTCCTGGGTCTCTGGGTCTCCAACTTGCTGACTGCAGATATTGGGATTTATCGGCCTCCATAATTATATGAATAAATTCCTAACAATAAATCTCTTTCTAAATGTATGTATATTTTACTCTGTTTCTTTAGAGAACCCTAATTCATAGTTTATAAAGATTAGTTGCATTAACACAGTTTCTACAGAGTTGGAGTGACAATAGCAAAGGGAATAATTATGAATTTTGTATTCTTTGATGTTCTAAATCGGAATGGATTTCTAATTCTATACACAGGTAGATAGTTGAGAATATCCTGAAGATGTTCTTTAGGGACTTAAGCAAAACAGTGGACCAGACTGTCTCAGCAAAAGGTAACCATTTTTCCATTAAGAAATGTTACTCTAGGGGCATCTGGATGGCTCAGTTATGGAGCATGTAACTCTCCATCTTGGGGTCATGGGTTCGAGTCCGAAGCTGGGTGGAAAGATTACTTAAAATAAAAAAATTTTTTAGGGATGCCTGGGTGGCTCAGCAGTTGAGCACCTACCTTTGGCTCAGGTCATAATCCTGGAGTCTCGGGATCGAGTCCCACATGGGGCTCCCTGCATGGAGCCTGCTTCTCCCTCTGCCTGTTTCTCTGCCCCTCTCTCCCTCTCTCACGAATAAATAAAATCTTTAAAAAAAAATTTTAACAAATGTTATTTTAAAAGTTTGCGTCAGGGACACCTAAGTGGCTCAATGGTTGAGCACCTGAATTTGGCTCCAGACGTGATCCTGGGGTTCTGGGATTGAGTCCTGGGTTCCCTGCAGGCAGCCTGCTTCTCCCTCTGCCTATGTCTCTGCCTCTCTCTCTGTGTCTCTCATGAATAAATAAAAAATCCTTTAAAAATAATAAAATAAAAAATGTCTGCTTCATCCTTAAGGCTTGCTAATACTTGAAGTTAAATATTTTTTGAGAACCTATCTCAAAATTAAAACTCAAAATCAATAAATATGTGGTTCAATGTGCAGAACTTTACACGTAACTTGTCAGTAAAGTGGGGTTCAATTCCAAAACTTTCTATAAGGATTTCTCAGCTCAAAAATATCCTAAACTGGGATGCCTGGGTGGCTCAGCGGTTGAGCATCTGCCTTCGGCCCAGGGTGTGATCCTGGAGACCCGGGATCGAGTCCCATGTCTGGCTTTCTGCATGGAGCCTGCTTCTCCCTCTACCTGTGTCTCTGCTTCTCTCTCTGTCTCTCATGAATAAATAAATAAAATCTTTAAAAAATATATATCCTGGGATCCCTGGGTGGCGCAGCGGTTTGGCGCCTGCCTTTGGCCCAGGGCGTGATCCTGGAGACCCGGGATCGAATCCCACATCGGGCTCCCGGTGCATGGAGCCTGCTTCTCCCTCTGCCTGTGTCTCTGCCTCTCTCTCTCTCTCTGTGACTATCATAAATAAATAAAAAAATTAAAAAAAAAAAAAATATATATATATCCTATACTTAAAGGAAAGAACTAAAGATACGCAATATGACACACAACCATACAAATATAAAGAGCTTCCAAGGTAACTACCTTTTTGCATTATTTCTTCCTAAACAATTGTATATCCAGACACTCAATACACTGTGATGAACCTGACCACCTCAAGGCATTATGTGCGTTTACCGCAGTAGAACAAAGAGGTTACACAGAATCTACAGGCCACAAGAGGTATTTCTATAACCCAGGAAAGCTGTATGCTTTGTTTATTTTAACAGCTTCAATTTTTCTTTGTAAAACTTGGATTCATTTGAAAATTCATGAGCGACAGAATTCTGAAAGGTAAAGAAAACTGACAGTATGAAATGCCTACCATTGTACTTAGCACACAACACTTTCTGTACATCTCGTTCTCTCAAAAACTCTGAGGTAGCTATTGTTATTTTTTACAAATGGGGAAACCAAAATAACTTAAAAGGTTAGGAAATGTAAGTGAATGGCCAAGCCAGGATCTGAACCTAAGTGACCCAACCCCAGGATATCACTCTCAGTGAGACGACCATAATACGACTGAGAAGTGAAGGCTGTGCTCCCACTTGTCTTCTGGATCTCCATCCTCCCCAGGCCCCGCCAGCGCTCTGCCGTGCCTGCACTCTCGGGTCAGCCTGCCTCTGCTAATAAATGGCACTTCCAAAATACACCAGCAGCAGCTTTTTCTATTAAAAGCCCCAAACTGGGGCATGTGGGTGGCTCAGTCAGTTAAGCCTCAGACTCTTGGTTTCGGCTCAGGTTATGATCTCAAGGTTATGAGATTGAGCCCCACATTTGGCTCCGTGCTCAGCATGGAGTCTGCTTAAGATTCCCTCTCTCCCTCTCCTTCTGTCCCTCCCCCTGCTTGCTCTCTAAAGCTCTCTAAAATAAATAAATAAAATCTTAAAAAAAGAAAAAGCCCCAAACTGAAGTGTTAGAGGAAGAAATTCCTTTCCCTATAAATCTAAAAACCCTTATATTTCACATTGTTGGCTTTTAAGATTTTGACAAACCATATTTATGGATACCTTTTTGAGCTTTGATAAAAAAAAATAATTGATATATTTGGCACTAAATAATGACAATGATCTAGTCCTCAAACATAAATAGGACACAGAGTTGGGAGGCAAATCAATGCTGGATCATAATCCTGATTCAAAATGTTAATGTGCTACAAAAATTGGATGAGGGATGCCTGGGTGGCTAAGCGGATAAGTGTCTGCCTTTAGCTCAGGGCCTGATCCCAGGTTCCTGGGATCGAGTCCCTCATCGGGCTCCCCATGGGGAGCCTGCTTCTCCCTCTCTCTGCCTGTCTCTGCCTCTCTCTCTGTGTCTCTCATGAATAAATAAATATTTTTTTAAAAAACTGGATGAAACTAACCAGCATAAAATTTAACTCAGGTGCATTTAAGTTCAAAAGCTTAATTATACTGAAAAAAATCAACTGAAAAACGTATGAAATAAAAGAACTCAGTCAGCAGCTAAACTAAGAGCGCAAAGCTCTGTGCTAAAAACTTCTAATACAATTGGAGGTGAGTTGGAAAGACACTATAACTGCACTCAAAATACTGACAGTGTACTGGGAGAGATACAAACAAGTGGATAAACAACTCTAATAAAATATAATATGTAGTGAAGGAAAGAGGAGGATGCTAGGAAATCCCAGAGCTGAAGCTAGTAACCTAGCCTAGGGAGTTAAGGAAGGGTACTCAGAGGAAATGATGTTTCACTAGAGAGCAAAAGGACAAAGGGATGTCAGCCAGGGAAGGGAGGGAGGGAGGGAGTAAAGCAATGAGATGCATTAGCCTGAGAGAAGGTTCTCAAACACAAAGAATATGGCACACACAAAAGCCAAATGAAAAAGTTCAGTATGGCTGAGGTATAAAGTGGAAGGCAGAATGGGGCAAGACATGAGCTACTAAAAAATTATAAAGGAACCAGGTGACACAGCGCCTTGCAATGATAAGTTGAATTTAACCCTGAAGACAATAGGAAGCCACTTAGGAGTTTTGAAGAATGCAGTAGCTTGATTATGTCCCTTCTTAAGCAAAAAAGAAGGTTACTGGAAAAATACTTTAACAGTTTTATCTTTTCTAACATACTAGCAATAATCACTTGGAAAATACAATAGAAAAATAAGGAGATCCTACTTACAACAAAAAGTCTAGAATAAAGATGAACAATATTATCAATTTCTAAGACACAAAAAATCTCAAGGGTGTAAGTGTAATTTTGGAAAAATATAATATTATTAGAAACACACACAACTTTACCACCATTACCAATTCTTCAATTCTTTACAATTTACAGATTAAATACAGTTCCACCAAAAATCCTTAGAAAATTGTGAAGAAGTGGGGCACCTGGGTGGCTCAGTGGTTGAGCATCTGCCTTCGGCTCAGGGCATGATCCCAGGGTCCTGGGACTGAGTCCCACATCAGGCTCCCCACAAGGAGCCAGCTTCTCCCTCTGCCTATGTCTCTACCTCTCTGTGTCTCTCCTGAATAAATAAAATCTTTAAAAAAAAAAAAAAAAGAAAGAAAATCGTGAAGAAGTAACGAGGGGGATCTTGCTTATCAGATGTAAAAGTAAATATAAAACATTATGATCAACACACATCAATGAACAGCGGCACCTGGGTGGCTCAGTTGGTTAAGCAAACGACTCTAGGTTTCAACTCAGGTCCTGTTCAGGGGTCAGGAGTTTGAGCCCCACTTCGGACTCTGCACTCAATGCAGTCTGCTGGAGATTCTTTCTCTCCCTCTCTCTCTGCCCTTTCCCTCTCTCATGCGCGCAGACACACTCTCTCGAAAATAAATAAATCTTAAAAAAAAAAAAGATCAATGAATAGAATACTCAAAAAGTATATATGGTATAAAGTAATATATAATAAAAGAGGGAAGCATACTAAATCTTATCACTGTTATTTTATCACCTAACTTACATCATTGTTATTCATCTTGTCTGTCCCTCTCAACTAGACTGCAGGCTACAAGAGGATAGGTTGTTGAATTCACTATATACCTACTACCTACAATACCTGGCATATGACAAGCACACAATAAATATTTGTTGAGGAAGTAAATTATGCACTGGAGGCAACAGATTACTCAACAAATGACATTTGGACCACAGGGAGACAAGGGAAAAAATTGGATTATCCCTTCGTACTACATACCAAAATAAATTCCAGGTGGTTTTAAAATGTAAATATTAAATTCAAACAAGAAACTACACATAAATATTTATTTAGTATAGAAGTCTGCAAACTATGCCTACAGGCCAAACTCTGCCATGCCCATTAGTTTATATACCATCTACAACAGTTTTCACACTACAATTCCAGAGTTGAGTAGCTGCAACAAAGACCATATGGCTTGCAAAGCCAAAAATACTTGTTATCTGGTCCTTTACCAAAAAAAAAAAAAAGCTTGCCAATCTCTGATCTATTCTCCTAATAGGTGTGGACCTTCTAAGCCAAATCCTGTCTGAACACCACGATTACCTGTGAAATTCAGACTTAATAATTCCCAATTAAATCCCAGGGATCCCTGGGTGGCGCAGCAGTTTAGCGCCTGCCTTTGGCCTGGGGCGTGATCTTGGAGACCCGGGATCGAATCCCACATCAGGCTCCCGGTGCATGGAGCCTGCTTCTCCCTCTGCCTATGTCTCTGCCTCTCTCTCTCTCTCTCTCTCTGTGACTATCACAAATAAATAAAAATTTTTAAAAACCCATTAAAAAAAAAATCCCAAGAGGAATGGATCAAAAACCTAAATGTCAAGAACTATAAAATGCTTAGAAGAAAACAATTTTAAATCTTCATGACTTTATATTAGGCAATGATTCCTAGATATGATACCAAAAGCAACCAAAAAAATAAAAAATTGAACTTCATCAAAATTAAAACTTTTACACAAAGAATATTGTCAAGAAAACTACCCACAAGGCACCCCCCATGGCTCAGCAGTTTAGCACCGCCTTCGGCCCGGGGTGGGATCCTGGAGACCAGAGATGGAGTCCCATGTTGGGCTCCCTGCACGGAGCCTGCTTCTCCCTCTGCCTGTGTCTCTGCCTCTCTCTCTCTCTCTCTCTCTCTCTCTGTCATGAATAAATAAAATCTTAAAAAAAAAAACAAAGAAAACTACCATCAGAATGAGGAAAATATTTGCAAACCACATTTTTGCTACAGAACTTGGCTCCTGAATATATAAATTCTTACAACTCAATTTTATAACTCAATTTTTTAAATAGGGAAAGGATTTGAACATAGATATATGAATGGTCAATAAATACATGAAAAGATGTTCAATATGAGTAGTTGATAGGGAAATGCAAACCCAAACCACAATTCGATACCACTTCACACCCACTAGGAGAGCGAAGATCAAAATGACGGTAAGTGTTAAAGAGGAAATGGTGAAAATAGAACCCTCAGATATTACCGGTAGGAATGTAAAATAGTGCAGATATTTTTGAAAACAGTAATAGTTCCTCAAAAAGTTAACAGAGTTATGACATGACCCAGCAATTCTACTCCTAAGTATACACCCAGGAGAAATGAAAACACATATCCACACAAAAATGTACACACAAATGTTGATAATACCCTTATTTGGATTAGCCAAAAAGTGGAAACAGCCAAAAGTCCATCAACTGATAAACAAAATAGGCATATCCATCCATACAATGAATTATTCAGCCATAATAAGGAATGAAGTACTGATATAAGCAATTTGGATAATCCTCAAAAATATTATGCTAAGTAAAAGAAGCCAACATAAGACCACGCATTGTACAATTCCATTTATATGAAACATCAGTAGGCAAATCCATCCAGACATAAAATAAATTAGTGGTTGTCAGGGCTGGGGGCAGTGGAAGAAGAGGTAGAGGAGAGGAACAGGTAGTGACTGCTAATGAGTATTGGATTTCTTCTTGGGGGCAGTAAAAATGTCATGGAATTTGGGGTGCCTGGTGGCTCAGTCAGTTAAGCATCTGCTTTCGGCTCAGGTCATAGTCCCAGAGTCCTGGGATCGAGCCCTGTGTTGGGCTCTGTACTCAATGCGGAACCTGCTTCTCTCTCTCCCTTTGTTGCTCCCCCTCCTTGTGCTCTCTTGCTCGCTAGCTCTCTCTCAAATAAAATCTAAATAAATAAATAAATAAATAAATAAATAAGTTATGGAATTACTGGTGATGTCTCCACAATTTTGTGAATGTACCAAATATACTGAATTATACACTTTAACAGGGTGAATTTTGTGGAATATGACTTTGTATAATTTTTTAATTAAAAAGTTCTTCAAAGGGACACAAGGGAAAAAAAAAAAGGGATGCCTGGGTGGCTCAGGGGTTGAATGTCTGCCTTCAGCTCAGGGCGTGAGCCAAGGATCCAGGATCGAGTCCCACAACAGGCTTGCTGTGAGGAACTTATGAGGAACTTGCTTCTCCCTCTGCCTGTGTCTCTGCCTCTCTCTCTCTCTGTGTGTGTGTCTCTCATGAATAAATAAATAAATCTTTAAAAATAAAAAATAAATCTTAAAAAAGTCCTTCAAAAATATTCCAACAGGAATATTCCCAATACATATATATTACCAAAAACAAAACAAAACAAAACCCAAAAAACAGAACTTGTAACCAGTATAAGGAACATCTCCCAATAAGCCCAACAACCCAAATTTAAAAGGGAGAAGTAGAGAACCTAGGTGGCTCAGCTGGTTAAGCAGCTGACTCTTGATTTCAGGTTAGGTCATGATCTCAGGGTCATGAGATTGAGTCCCGCATCCGGCTCCATATTCATTTCACTGCAGAATCTGCTTAAGATTCTCTCTCACCCTTTTCCTCTGCCCCTCCCACCACTTGCACACTGTCTCTCTCAATAAATAAAATATTTAAAATAAATAAATAGATAATAAAAGAGAAGAGCATCAACAGATACTTGATAGGGATCCCTGGGTGGCGCAGCGGTTTGGCGCCTGCCTTTGGCCCAGGGCATGATCCTGGAGACCCGGGATCGAATCCCACGTCGGGCTCCCGGTGCATGGAACCTGCTTCTCGCTCTGCCTCTCTCTCTCTCTCTCTCTCTCTCTGTGACTATCATGAATAAATAAATAAAATCTTTAAAAAAAAAAAAAAAAAAAAACAGATACTTGATAAAAGACACTTGAACGGTAACAAACACATGAAAATATCACTGAACATCTTTAGTCATTAGGTAGATGCAATTCTTTTTTAATTATCTCTACAGTCAACATGGGGCTCAAACTCACGACAAGATCAAGAGTCACATGTTCTACCAACTGAGCCAGCCAAGTACCCCGGCATTGCAACTTTAAGCCACAGTAAGATAACATTTCCATTCACTAAAATCGTTAAAATTTAAAACCTTGACAACCTCAATTTTTGGAAAAAAATATATAGCAACCATAACATTCATACATTATTGAGTGTATAAAATAGCAAAATCACTTTAGACAACAGTATGGTGGTTTCTTATAAACTACACTCCCTATATGAACTAGAAATGCCACTCCTGTTTCCAGAAATGAAAACATACCTAAAAATATGAGATTGTATTTAAGACTGTAGCAGCTGGAGACAACTAAAATGTCCACTAAAAGGAGAATGAATAAACAAATTATGGTATATTCATATAATGGAATACTACTCAGCAATAAAAATTGACTCAGGGGGATCCCTGGGCGGCGCAGCAGTTTGGCGCCTGCCTTTGGCCCAGGGCGCGATCCGGGAGACCCGGGATCGAGTCCCACATCGGGCTCCCGGTGCATGGAGCCTGCTTCTCCCTCTGCCTGTGTCTCTGCTTCTCTCTCTCTCTCTCTCTCTCTGTGACTATCATTAAAAAAAAAAAAAAAATTGACCCAGGGGGATACTGGGTGGCGCAGCGGTTTGGCGCCTGCCCTTGGCCCAGGGCGCGATCCGGGAGACCCAGGATCGAGTCCCACATCGGGCTCCCGGTGCATGGAGCCTGCTTCTCCCTCTGCCTATGTCTCTGCCTCTCTCTCTCTCTCTCTCTCTGTGACTATCATAAATTTAAAAAAAAAAATTGACTCATGACTTTATGCTTTATTAGTTTATCTGAAAAACATGTAAAGTAAAAGAAACCAGAAACAAGTATATACTAATAATTCCATTTATGAGTTCCAAGAACAGATAAAATCATTGTGGTCAAAAAATTAATCTATGGGGACAGAAATCAGAACAGTAATCACCTACAAAATATAAAGAATGAATAAAAGGGCAGAATGAATTTTCTAGAGTGATGGAAATGTTATCAGAAGTCAGCAAGCTATAGACCATGGGCCAATTCCAGCTCACTGTTTTTATAAAGTTTTACTGGAACATGGTCCTGTTCATTTAAACATTATCTGTGACTGCTTTTGCAACAAGGGCAAGAAAAAAAAAATGTGATAGAGACTCTATAGCCCACAAAACATAAAATATTTACTATCTGGCCCTTTCCAGGAAAGGTATGTCAACCCCTCTTCTGTATCTTCATTGAGTGCAAGTAACAGTGAAAACATTTGCTAAAACTCATTGAATAATAAATACATTTAAGATCTGTGCATTTCACTCTAGGTAAATTTTACTTCACTTTTTAAAAAGTCCCAACACTTTTTTGAGGAAATTCCTAAACTGATTCTGAAATTTATAAAGCAATGCACAAGACCTAGAATAGCCTAAACCAGTGCTGTACAAAAGAAATATAATGTGAACATATATAACTTAATTTTTTCTAAGAGTTACATTCTTTAAAAAGTTTTTTAAAAGAGGTGAAATTAATTTTAATCACATACTTTAATCCAACATATCCAAAATAGTATTTCATTAGGTAATTTTTCACAGAGTTTTTGAATTTCTGCACACCTTTCAGTAGAGGCACGGACACCTTTTGTCCTGGATAGTCTTTCAATAAATATTTGTTGCTGTCTAGTATAATAATGTCTCCCCTACAGGTCAAAATCTAAGATTTACTCACAACATCCTTATAAAAGATAATGGTTTTGTTTCAGAATTGAGGAACGCTGAGCTTAGGAAACCCTGAGTATGCCAGCATCCACCTGGGCCAACCCCTGCATCACTGCCATGGGGCTTGAGGGGCAAGAAGAATGGAAGCATACATGACACTCACATAGCCTGCTGAGCCATGAATAACAAAATTCTTTGTCTCTGACCCAGAGTTTCACGTCTTCTGCCAACATTCATGAAATCCTGACAAGCTAACATGTTTCTTGCAAGCAGGATAAAATCTCAGATCCTTCACAGTTCTTGACACGAAGAACTGTAATCAACATGTACTCAGATTTTTACATTTTTAAATATCTTATTTTTCTCAGTATGTATTTTACACTTAGACTATATCTCAATTTGGATGCTAAATTTTCACTGGAAATATTTAATCTGTACTTAGACTTCACAAAATCTACAGTTGAGAAAGTAGATTCATATTCCTAAGTTGTTCCAAGAATACTTATGTTAATAATGAGGAAAGCTATGTAAGTATGAGGGCAGGACGTATCTGAGAAATCTCTGTACTTTCCACTCAATTTTTCTATGAATCTAAAACTGCTCTAAAAATAAAGTCTTAAAAAAAAAAAAAACTTCCAATATCTGAATTAGGTATCCTTTTTAAAATCTGTATTTAACTAAAATTAATAAAATATAAAATTTACTTCCCTAGTCACATTAGCCACATTTCAAGCACTCAACGTCCATGTGTGTCTAGGTGGCTGTGGTACCAGACAGCTTACTTAGGTCTAGTCAATCTTGAAAAAGAGTGAAGTTAGAGGACTCATACAGATGGATATTAAAGTTAAAAAGCTAAAAAATTAGGGCACTGTGGCATTGGCATAAAAACAGACTGAAGGAAAAAATAGAAACCCACATATATGTGGTCACTGGATTTATGTCAAAGGTAGTGCTGAAGTAGCCTGGTAAAAAGATGCTCTATTCAAAAATATTTCAGGTCAATGAAGATCCACATGAAAAAAAATGAATCTTGACCCAATTTAACATCATATACAAAAATTCCAGATGGACCATGGATCAAAGTGTGAAAAGTAAAACAAAACTTCTAAAAAATATCAGAATACCTTCATGACCTAAAGGGAAGCAAAGATTTATTAAATAAGATTACCAAAAAAAAAAAAATGGACATTACAATTAATTATTTCTGTTCAGGAAAAAAATTCCATTAAAAAAGCTAAATGAAAAAAAAAACAAAACTTAAAATGCAAGCCACAGACCAGAAGAAAACACACACAGCTTATACATATGACAAAGGACTAATATCCAAAGTATATAAAGAACTACAATTATTAAGAAATAGACAGGGATGCCTGGGTGGCTCAGCAGTTGGGCACCTGCCTTTAGCTCAGGTCATGATCTTGGGATCCAGGACTGGGTCCCACATCGGGTTTCCTGCATGAAGCCTGCTTCTCCCTCTGCCTGTGTCTCTGCCTCTCTATTTCAGTCTGTGTCTCTCATGAATAAATAAATAAATCTTAAAAAGAAAGAAAGAAAGAAAGAAAGAAAGAAAGAAAGAAAGAAAGAAAGAAAGAAAGAAAGAAAAGAAAAGAAAAGAAAAGAAAAGGAAAGAAAGAAAGAAAGAAAAGAAAGAAAGAAAGAAAGAAAGAAAGAAAGAAAGAAAGAAAGAAAAGAAAGAAAGAAAAAGAAAGAAAGAAAGAAAGAAAGAAAGAAAGAAAGAAAGAAAGAAAGAAAGAAAGACAAAAATGCATTAGGAAAATGGGCAAATACTTGAAAAGGTATGTCACAGAAGATTCTATCCAAGTGTCCTATAAATATATAAAAATGATGGTCAATCTCAAAGGTCATCAGGGAAAAGCAAAATAAAACCACAATGAGGTATCACTACACATTCAGTAGAGTGACTACAATTAAAAAGAATACAAGTATTGGGCAGCCCAGTGGCTCAGTGGTTTAGCGCCTGCCTTCGGCCAGGGCCTGATCCTGGGGACCCAGGATCTAGTTCCACATCGGGCTCCCTGCATGGAGCCTGCTTCTCCCTCTGCCTGTGTCTCTGCCTCTCTCTCTCTGTGTGTCTCTCATGAATAAATAAATAAAATCTTTAAAAATAAAAAGAACAGGGATCCCTGGGTGGCGCAGAGGTTTAGCGCCTGCCTTTGGCCCAGGGCGCGATCCTGGAGACCCAGGATCGAATCCCACGTCGGGCTCCCGGTGCATGGAGCCTGCTTCTCCCTCTGCCTGTGTCTCTGCCTCTCTCTCTCTCTCTCTCTCTCTCTCTGTGTGTGTGTGTGTGTGTGACTATCATAAATAAATAAAAATTAAAAATAAATAAATAAATAAAAAATAAATAAATAAATAGAACACAAGTATTGATGAGGACACAGGCAGCTGAAATCTCATATACCGCTAGTAGAAATATATATTTATGTAATCATTTTTGGAAAACTGGCCTTTTCTACTAAAGAGGAAAATATATTGTATGGTCCAGCAATTCTCAGACATCTGCCCAACAGAAAGCATACATATCTACACCAAAATATATGTACAAACACTCAGAACAGTACTATGAATGGCAGTAGCCAAAAACTGGAAACAACCCCAATTATCTAAAACTGTAGAATGGATTTAAAAATTGTGGTAGAGGGATCCCTGGGTGGCGCAGCGGTTTGGCACCTGCCTTTGGCCCAGGGCGCGATCCTGGAGACCCGGGATCGAATCCCACGTCGGGCTCCCGGTGCATGGAGCCTGCTTCTCCCTCTGCCTGTGTCTCTGCCTCTCTCTCTCTCTGTGACTATCATAAATAAATAAAAATTTAAAAAAAAATTAAAAAAAATAAAAAAAAAATAAAAAAATAAAAATTGTGGTAGAACCCTTACATCAGTCAGAATGGCTAGTATCAAAATGACAGGAAACAAGTGTTGGTGAGTATGTGGAGAAAAAGGAACCCTCACGCACTGTTGGTGGGATATAAATTGGTACACCTACTGTAAGAAGCAGTATGAAATAATGCAAAAGATTAAAAATAGAAATGCATACAATCCAGTAATTCCACTAGTATTTACCCAAAGAAAACAAAAACACTAATTTGAAAAAATATATGCACCCCTAGTTTATTGCAGCATTATTTATAATAGCCAAAATATGGAGCAACCTAAATATCCATC
Organism: Canis lupus baileyi; assembly: GCF_048164855.1. Taxonomy (NCBI): domain Eukaryota; kingdom Metazoa; phylum Chordata; class Mammalia; order Carnivora; family Canidae; genus Canis; species Canis lupus. The sequence continues at coordinate 7,183,725 of NC_132844.1, forward strand.
AATAGATGAATGGATAAAAAAGATATGGTGTATATACATACACAATAGAATATTACTTAACTATAAAAAAGAATGAGATCTTTCCATTTGCAACAACATGGATGGACCTCAAAAGTATTATGCTACATGAAATAAGAGAGACGAATATTGTATGATTTCACTTATGTATGAAACCTAAAAAACAAAAGAACAACAAAGAAAAAGCAGAAACAGACCCATAAACGCAGAACAAACTGGTGGTTTCCAAAGGACAAGATGGGCAATGGGCAAAATTGGTGAAGAGGATTGGGAGGTACAAGCTTCCAGTTATAGAACATGTAAGTGATGGAGATGAAAGATACAGCACAGGGAATATAATCAATGGTATTGTAATAGCATTGTACAGTGACCAGTAGTAGCTACACTTTTGGTGAGCACTGCAAAACATATAGAGTTGTCCAATCACTATGGTGTACACCTGGAACTACTGTAATGTTGTGTGCCAACTATACTGCAATTAAAAAAAATAAAAGACCTTTAAGAAAATTGTGGTACTATACAGTGTCATATTCAGCAAATGAATTAGCTGTTGCTATATATAAAAGACTGATGAACCTCACCAACATGTTAAGTAAAATATGTCAGAATCATGATTCTTTTTATATAAAATCCAAAAACATGCAAAATAAATCAATAGTAATATATGTCAGAATGTTGATTACCATCGCAAGTAAAGGATTAGTGACTCAGAGGGTGCACAATAGTTTTCTCAGGCACTATAAATGTTTTTTTTTTTTAATTTATTTATGATAGTCATACACACACAGAGAGAGAGAGGCAGAGACAATAGGCAGAGGGAGAAGCAGGCTCCATGCACCGGGAGCCCGACGTAGGATTCGATCCCGGGTCTCCAGGATCGCGCCCTGGGCCAAAGGCAGGCGCTAAACCGCTGCGCCACCCAGGGATCCCCACTATAAATGTTCTATTTCTTTAGTTAGTCTGTATTTACACAGATCTACTCTCTTTGTGAAAATTCAATAGGCTTTAAAACTAGGTGTACTTTTCTAAATGAATATTACACCTCAAATAAAATTTTAAAAAAATAAACCAAGAAAAAGTTATTTATTTGAGAGAGAAAGAGAGAGAGTGTGAGCAAAGGGAGGGGCAGAGGGAGAAGTAGTAAACTCCTCGCTGAGCAGGGAGCCCAATGCAGGACTCGATCCCAGGACTCTGGGATCATGACCTGAGCCAAAGGCAGACACTTACCCAACTGAACCACCCTCAGGCACCCCACGACTTTTTAATATTTTAAGTATACTTAATAATTTTCTATATTTTCTACCACACACATACTGTTATAATATTTAATGAAAAATTTTTATAATATTTTTTAAAAAGAAAAACTTAACCAAGTACAAATTGGAGAGATCTGTCTTAACATTAACAGCCCTAGGAGTCTTAAGGTGAGACATGAACATAACAGGCCACAGGAAAGGTAACCTACAACACTACTCCAGCCAGACTCATCTGAAGGAATATATTGAGATATGGAGACCATATTTTCAGAGTAACATTCAGAAAGTAGATTGTATTCTCAAGAAGGGAGGTAGTTCTAGGGATCTAGAAATGATGTCATGAGATTTGACTAATAGGACAAGGGACAGTTGACACTGAGAAGCAACATAGTAAGAATATCCAACTCCCCATGTCTAGCATATAGATGGCACCAAGAAATATTCAGGGGATAAATGAATGAATGGAAGAAACCTAAGTGTTTAATGTTTGAAAGGTTGTCAAATGGAATCAGGACAAGGAAGGACCCAAAAATTTGATGAATGAATGAATAAGTAAATGATATTATCAGTCTTGATCTATTTAAATAACTGTCATATGTGCAATTAGGACTAGTTATATATGTTGTGCCTGAGGAAAGATTTAATATGAATGAAAGAAGGTAAAGAAAAGCTCAAATTTCATTCTACTTAAACAATTGTCTAGGGGCACCTGGCTGCTCAGTCTGAGGAGCCCAAGACTTTTTGGGGGTCGTGAATTCAACTCCCACGTTGAGTATAGAGATTACCTAAAATAAGTAAATAAAATATTTTTTAAAAGAATCTTCTAACATGTAAGGCTACCCAAAAATGAAAGAAATAGTTAAAGTAGAAACTACATGCCTATCTAACATTATTTGACTATATGACACAGAGGTCATTAATTCACCTCTATTATTCTGATTCTATAAAATATTATCTTTTGATATTTTTTTAAGATTCTATTTATTTGAGCAGCCCTGGTGGCTCAGAGGCTTAGCGCCGCCTTCAGCCCAGGGCATGATCCTGGAGACCTGAGATCGAGTCCCACATCAGGCTCCCTGCATGGAGCCTGCTTCTCCCTCTGCCCGTGTCTCTGCCTCTGTGTGTGTGTGTGTGTGTGTGTGTGTCTCTCATGAATAAATAAATAAAATCTTTTTTAAAAATTCTATTTATTTATTCATGAGAGACACAAAGAGAGAGGCAGACATAGGCAGAGGGAGAAACAGGCTCCCTGCAGGGCGCCTGATAAGGGACTCAATCCCAGAACCCCAGGATCACAACCAGAGCCAAAGACAGACGCTCAACACTGAGCCACCTAGGTGCCCCTAAAATATTGTTTATAGCTTTCTGAACAGCAAATAATTCACAACTACTTAAGTTGCTTTTGAAAACAGTATGAATTTCTTACCAAACGAAGATATTTTACTTGCTACTATAAATCAAAGTTAATAGCTTTCTTTGAAACATTATGACAAAGAACCTGTAGGTATTCAAAGTATCCAGAGAAAAGGCAGTAAATCCAGGAGAACAGAAACTATCATTGGTTACCTACAGAAGCGCTTTCCACAACCTTAAAGAAAAAAAAAAATCAAAACTGCATTTTCTAGAATTCAAAGCACTGAAATCAGACTGGGTCCTTTGCCATTGTTAAGATAAGGAGTCCTCCCCAAAGTTAAAATTACTTTAGTAATTCTGTAGACTTGAATTCATTCCATTTCTACTCGCTGACTGGAATCTACCACCTCTAGCATTTTAATAATATTTCAATTACTCCTAGCATAGGTCCACATTTATTTAACAATTCTTATAGTTGGGCAGCCCAGCCCGGGTGGCTCAGCAGTTTAGTGCCGCCTTCAGCCCAGGGTGTGATCCTGGAGACCAGGGATCGAGTCCCACATTGGACTCCCTGCATGGAGCCTGCTTCTCCCTCTGCCTATGTCTCTGCCTCTCTCTGTGTGTCTCTCATGAATAAATAAATTAAATCTTTAAAAAAAAAATTCTTATACTTTCCAAAGTACTTTCTCACATAAAACTTATTTGAGCCTCATAAATGACTTGCCAGGAAGGTAGAGTTAGGATAATTAATCCCATTTCTACAGATGAGAAAATGGAAATACCAAACTAGATTACTGTCCCAATACAATCAATGAAACCAAAATCACAATCTTGTCTTTGCAGGTCACATTTTATTATTCATCTGGTATCCCATATGTTCATCAGTCCTAAGATAGAACTGATCAAAATTCTTCAAAGTAACAGTTATGGAATAAAAGGAGGTTCACTTCTTCACAAAGAGGAAGAAGACTGTTGCCAAAAAAGAACACATGCTTAGTTAAATGAAATCAAAACTATATAAGGAATTTAGATTTCCAGTTTAAAATGTTTACCCAACTGCTGTGAGAAAAATGCACAATCAGGAAAAGCACATTTAATATTTCTAAAGGGCTGGATTAAAATTTCAGCTGTAAACTTCATTACTGTAATTAGATTTTTAATGCATATTTATTAAACATCCATTCAAATACCGTGTTCACAATTATTCATGAGTTATTTGTACATTTGTGTTGATTTTAACAAACTGTAAACAGTGGCCACTGACCAGAAATGTTCTCCTACAATGACAAAAGCCCATACTAAGGTCATAGGCAGCCTATTTACGCTCTGTTATGTTCTAATCATATCCCAAATATAAATATTCAGCTGTTTTTTTGAAAATTGCAATGGTCATCAATGACCCAAAAAGTCAGACTTACCAGTGACATTAAAGACCCATGTTTGATTCAGTGATGAATAAACAAAGTGCAGAACAGAAGAAAATCAAATCTTAATTAAACTCTTTCTTTAGAAAAACAACATAAGCCATCATCAAGGAATGCATCACAAGATGATTTACTTTATTTATAAAAGGCTGATTTAGGGGCTTTAAAAGGGTGCTTTTGATTTAAATAGAAAAATTATGAAAATTAAAACTAAATGCTTGCTGGTTATCATTCTTTTCCTTTAGAAGCTGGTTAATCTTAATGTGCCAGTGTATAACTTTACAAAAGGAAAAAAAAATAGTACTTTAAATTTCATGATAACAAATCAGTAAAATACCGCCTAAAAATCTGAATAAAGCTATTCTGAAGTAATTATAGGCATGGCCTAGCATACTGAGTAACTCCTTAATATTCACTCTGTTCATACACTATTTAATAATGAGATCTAAGGGATCTATTTTCTTTCAAGTGCTAAAGAAAAATAACATTTGTTATGTTCATTTACTTTAAATTTTATATACTCACACTCACATAAGAATTTTTTAATGGAATCTAAATGGTTTACATTTAAGATATAGTTGCCTTATGAAGCTATGAAGGAACTACTCTAAGAATTATATACTCAGGCTTTAAAAGTTGTTGAAAACTGCTACCAGGTCAAGAACATGAATAGATAATGCACTGAAAAGTAATTCCTATGGGGATCCCTGGGTGGCTCAGTGGTTTAGTGCCTGCCTTTGGCCCAGGACGTGATCCTGGAGACCTGGGATCGAGTCCCACATCGGGCTCCTGCTTCTCCCTCTGCCTGTGTCTCTGCCTCTGTGTGTGTGTGTGTGTGTGTGTGTGTGTGTGCGCGTGTGTCTCATGAATAAATAAAATCTTTAAAAAAATAAATTTTAAAAAATTAATTAATTAAAAAAAAAAGTAATTCCTAGAATGGGCTCAATGAAGAGAAGAAATAAGGCAGTACAAGCAAGACAATGAACAAAAGCTATGAAAAAGAATCTGAAGGTTAAAGTATCAGGAACTCCAGTAGAGTAGATGCAGAAATGGGACCTCAATCAAGGCCCTTAGGTAAAGAAGACATAACACAGCAGGAAGAACAGAGAGAAAGGGGTTTTTAAGAGAGAAATTAGAATAAACCTTAGTTACAGGCCAGAGAAAATTATGAGTGACCTAGAAGAACAAGTATTAAACATATTCAAGTAGAGGCTAGATCACTTGTCAGAGAATTTATGGAACACATTACTATACCAGGCCCAAGGCTGAACTACCAGTTTCTAGACACTTAACACCTATTATTTCTGTGATACTTTTAGTAAAAAGACAAATCAAAAGAATAGTTATACCCCCATTTAAATTCTATTTTTTTAAAGAAAATGAAGCTCTTGACGTGTACAGCAGTGCTAATCTACAGATCAATCACCCACTTCTGGACCTCTTATATTCCTTCCTATCAGTCTATTCTTAGACCCACCCTTGGTTATCTGCCCCTCCCTCCACCCTAGAACTACACCTAGGGTACCAGCTATGTATATGTGATAAGCTGTGCTATGCTTTTTAAAAACGAATTGGATAAAACCATTATCAGAAAGTTATCAGTGTCAAGAGTAGGCATGAACATTCTTTTCTAATAAATGGATGTTAATGAAATCCAAGAAACATGAGGTTTCACATAAGGATATTCATCTAATCGGGTACTAAAGTCCAAAGCCCATTTCTTAATCACTAATATATACCGCCAATAAATTATACCGATTCCTTTGGTTGAGGTACATTAGTTCTCATATAAATGCCCAATCAAGATCTCCTGTATACACTTAGTAAAGAAGAGATTGTGGAGCCAAGGATAAACATGAGTCATCATTTAATAATGAGATACAAAAAGACACTAGAGAGGAAATCACAAGATGTGGCTTCTTGGGAGGCCTGGGTGGCTCAGCGGCTGAACATCTGCCTTTAACTCAGGGCATGATCCCAGGGTGCTGGGATTGAGTCCCGCATCTGGCTCCCTGCATGGAGCCTGCTTCTCCCTCTGCCTGTGTCTCTGACTCTCTCTGTGTGTCTTTCATGAATAAATAAATAAAATCTTTAAAAAAACAAACAAGATGTGGCTTCTCACAGTACCTGCCTCTATGAAACAATTTCTAAGGCTAGCTTAAACAAAACAGAATTTTCAGATACACTAATTTTCAATTTTAGAAAATCTAGAAACATTCTCCTCTTTGGTTTCTCTTCTACTTTTGCTAGGACTCTCTTAATGCTCTCCAACAAGGTCATGTTCTTCTCATAAAATGTCAATTTTCCCAAGGACTCACCCTTAGCCTTTTCTCTTTCTCACTTTACAAATATCCCCAGGCTAGTTCTTCCATCCTCATATTTCCTTTCTTAGTCTTAGACCCTCATATTCCCTATAACTAATTAAACTTATTTACCCAGAACTGTCATAACCACCTCAAATTTAACAAGTTCAAAATGGAATCTCTCCCTAAAATGTCTCTGGCCCTACTTTTTGTGTGTTTGGTTTGTTTACCTTGACAGATGGATGTTAATGCCATCAAATTACCCAAACTAGGAAACCTAAGTTGATCCAACTCTTCTCTTTCCTTGTCTCCCGCAATGTCTGGCAATTCTACCAAAGAATTGTCTCTGAATCCCCTTCCTTGCTTCCCACCTCCCCACAGCAGTAATTCAGGCTATGAACGGCTCTCTCCAGAACTACAACTTCCTTCTAAATAACCACCAAGCTTCCAGTATTCTCCAGCCAGGATTTCCAATCTGTCTTTCAGGCAGCAATGATAATCATGCTAACACCGATACAACTTTTCTATTTATGAAACCTCCACCAGCGTCCTACTGAGCCTAGATGTCTTCGCACACTATACAGGACTTTTAACCAGATCCAGGCCACCTTCCCAGCTTCATCTCTATCTGCTCTCCCTGAGGGCCAGTAAACCAATAAAGGTTTGTACAGCCCACTTCTATGCTTGTGCTACAACATCCTCACCTCTCCAAGCAGAGCTTTCACCTCCATAATCCTACAACACTTCTTCATCCTCACGTGCAGCGCTTTGGGTTGTATTCTCCAGAATTGATCAGTCATAACCTATCAGCTATTGTCTATTGCTGAGGACACCAGAAATGAAGTTGTCCATTCTCCAATCAGAACACAGCTTGTTTTATTCAAAAGCTGCAGCAACAACAACAAAAAAATGAAGTCCAGAGTACCACTGTGAATATCAGTTGGGCTTCACAGACTGAACCAAATGGCTTCCTAGTTTCTAATTATTCCCTAAAAGTCAGAGCTTCACCGACTGAACCAAATGGCTTCCTAGTCAGTCTTTTCTTAAGAAAAGGAGACTAAGAGAATCATTATTTGGAGGCAACAGAATGGGAAGAAGAAATCTAAGAGCCAAACCAAATGGGAGGAAGAAATAAACTGACGTGCCATCACACACCAAGGACTACTCACCAAGAAACATCTGTCCAAACTGAATCCAAGAAAATGTTTCCTTGCCACAAGGGTTAAATTAGGTGCCAAAGGTCAGAGGCAGTTGGGGTGCCTCTACCTCTGCCTCTCTCTGTCTCTCATGAATGAATAAATTTAAAAAAATTTTAAAAATCGTTTTTAAAGATTTTATTTATTCATCCATGGGGGGGGGGGAGGGGGCAAAGACACAGGCAGAGGGAGAAGCAGGCTCCATGTAGAGAGCCCGATGTGGGACTCAGCCCCCCAGCCAAAGACAGATGCTCTACTGCTGAACCACCCAGGCTTCCAGGAGGAGGGAAATTTAAAGGCAAATGAAAAAGGTCTGGAGGAAAAGTTGCAGCAGTACTTATTAGCCTGCAGCTGTAATTAGTCCCATTAACCCTTTGGTTTCTAGTGATTTTGAAATTCTATGCGATAATTCTTAAAGCAATAAAAACTTTTTTTTAAAGGTGTTATTTATCTATTTAGAGAAAGAGAGTACAAGCAGAGGAGAGGGAGAGAAAGAGAGGAGCAGACTCCCCTATGCAGTGCTTGATGCCAGGACTCTGGAATCATGACCTGAGCTAAAGGAAGATGCTTAACCGACTGAGCCACCCAGGTGCCCCAGAAAGCAATAAAATCTTGATTTAATTTTTTAAAAATATGAATACAGGTTAATAACAAAGCCTTTAGGGTCAGATGTAATAAGTACGGCCTTTACTTGAAGCCACAAGTTCTGACACTTAACTAGCCATATAACTGCTGCAACCTTGAATTTATCATCCCCAAAATGAGGATACTAAGAATTAAATGAGATAATGGATGTAGAAAGCACTTAGCATACTGCATGGAACAGAATAAGCATTCGGGAAATCTTATGTTATTATGATGATATTCCTTCAATCTTAAGTTTTCATATGGTAGATGCATAGAATAGAATTCTATTTTAACTATTTAAAATGAGGAAATTCCGTATGTATTGATAAGTAATGATTTCCAAGACATACTAAGTGAAAAAAAAGAAAGGTACAAGAGAGTAGGTATGTTAGTACTTCTTTATTTTTTAACCACAGATGCTTATACACATATGTTTGTTCATACAGAGAATGTCTCTGGAAGAATACATAAGAAACTAGTGTTAGAGGTTGCCTCTGGGGAGGAAAACTAAGTGGCTAAGGGATGGGGTGGAACATTTTTACCATATTCTTTCTTGTATCATTTGCTTTTATAACCTATTTCACAAATTTAAAAAATAAAGTTTGTATTATGATTCAACCCTTATGCTACCAAAATATTCCATTATGTAGTAAGTGATTTATGCTAAGCTTTGCAGAAAAACCTAAGGAGACCTAATCAGAGTTCTAGTATTAATTTCAACTCCATTGATGAGAATTAATAAAGACTGATAGAGTTTCAGCTAGATAAGCCAATGAGTCTCCATTTATTAAGACACCGGGCATCTGGGTGTCAGTGGTTAAGTGTCTGCCTTTGGCTCAGGTCATGATCCTGGGGTCCTGGGATCGAGTTCTGCATCAGGCTCCCCACAAGGAGCCTGCCCATCTCTCTGTGTCTCTCATGAATAAACAAAATCTCAAAAAAAAAAAAAAAAATTAAGACACAGAAGGAGGGGCGCCTGGATGGCTCGGTTGGTTAAGCATCTGCCTTGGGCTCAGGTCACATTGAGGGGGCCTGCTTCTCCCTCTGCCTCTGCCTGCAGCTCTCCCAACTCGTGCTCTGTCTCTCTGTCAAATAAGACCCAGAAGAAGGGGCGCCTGGAGATGAGAAAAAAGAAAACGTGACTATGTGGATGGAAGAGACAATAAGAATAACCTCGTTCGTTCAGAAAATATACCTTGCCCATCTGGCCCCCAACGCTGGGCCTCGTGCTGAGGGAGCGAGCCACCTGGCCCCCTGCTTCGGTGCAGCAGTGCGAGGGGAGCATAGGAGGGCAGCAGCGGAATCAGACTCGGTTGCTCAGGATACATGTTCATTCGCTTACGGACACGTAAGGATTTGAATGAATAACTAACTGGAGCAGGCCCAGTGACAAAAGCCCTCCCACCGAAGCCTCCTCTGGTGACTTGAAAAGAGCTAGAAGAATGGACTCTTCGCTGGGAGATATGTCGACACCCGCGTCCCCAGAATCCCGGGGGCCAGCCCGGCCCACAGAAGTCCGTCCGAGGCGTGGAGCACTAGGAGCACTAGGAGCACGGATGAGGCACAGGGGCCCCAGGCTGCAGGGGTGGGGGGCAGAGGGAGTACGGAGAAGGGAAGGAGGGTGCGGGAGGGAGGGAGGGAGAGGGAGGGAGAAAAAGGGAGGGAGGAGGGAGAGGGAGAAGAGAGGGAAGGGAGGGTGAGGGGAGAGAGGAGGGAGAGGGAGAAGGGAGGGAGGGGGAGGAAAGGGGGAGGGGGGGAGGGAGAAGGGAGGGAGGGGGAGGGAGAAGGGAGGGAGGAGGGGGAGGGAGAAGGGAAGGAGGAGGGGGAGGGAGAAGGGAAGGAGGAGGAAGAGGGAGAAGGGAGGGAGAAGGGAGGGAGGGGGAAGGAGAAGGGAAGGAGGAGGAAGAGGGAGAAGGGAGGGGGGAGGGAGAAGGGAGGGAGGGGGAGGGAGGAAGAAGGGAGAGGGAGGGAGAAGGGAAGGAAGAGGGAGGGAGGGAGAAGGAGGGGGAAGGGAGGGGGAGGGACGGGGAAGGAGGGGAAGGGGGGAGGGGGAAGAGAGGGGAAGGGGAGGAGGAGGGAGACGGAGGGAGGGGAAGGAGGGAAGAAGGGGAAGAGAGGGGAAGGGAGGGGTAGAGGGAGGGAGGAGGGGGGAGGGAGAGGAGGGAGGGGGAGGGAGGGGGAAGGAGGGGAGGAGGGGGGGAAGGGGGAGGGAGAGGAGGGAGGGGGAGGAAGGGAGGAGGAGGGGGACGGGGAGGGGGGAAGGAGGGGGAGGAGGGGGAAGGAAGGGGAGGGAGGGGGAAGGAAGGGGTAGGGTAGGGGAGGAAGGGGAAGGAGGAAGAAGGAAGGGGAAGGGAAGGGGAGGAAAGGGGGAGGAAGTAGGGAGGAGAGGAGGAAGGAGGGGAGGAGGAAGGGGGGGAGGAGGGAGGGGAAGGGGAGCGGGGCTCAGCTTCCTCCAGTGCTGGCCTCGCGGGCGGCCCGACCAGGACGAGGGAGGCTGGAGCGCCCCGGGGGCCCCCCAAGCTCCGAAAGCCGTGAAATCAGGGGGCAACCGGGCCGACAGGCGGGAGGGAGGCTGACCCGGGGCTTCCCCGCTCACAGTGCAGTGGGCCCGGCCTACTCGTGGCACAGTCACTGACCTTTCCGAAAGGAGTTTCCCGGGGCGGCGGCCGGCGGGGCGAGGGCAGCGGCCCGGGCCCCGCAGCCCACACATCTCCCTCTCAGCCGGGTCTGCACTAAGCGCAGGGTAACCGAGGGCGACCAGGAGGCCGCCATCTTGAGCTCTGAGCAAGGGAAGAGGAAAACTTTATTGAAACCCGAGAGAGAAACGGCGGCACAGACGAAGCCGCGCTCACAGAAGGCGACGCCGGAGGGAACGACAGGGAGCCGGCGGAAGAAGGCGACCTCCGCTAGGGAGAGGGCTGCCCGAGACTCCGGGGCCCCGTTCCGTCCTTCCGGGCGCCGCCAGCCGGAACTACAACTCCCGGCATGCAGCGCGGCGGCGCCCGGGGTCGCGGGTCGCGGGACGGGGGACGGCGGGTGGGGGATGGGCTAGGGAGGCGGGGCATCCTGCGCCCCGCGCGGCCCCCGCCCCCTCCGCGGCGCTGGACCCCGAAACGCCTTCACGGGCGAGGGCCGCGGTAGTGAAGTGCAGTCACGGAACCACCCCCGGGCTGCCCGAGAGTTCGAGACCTAAGTAAGAGGTAGGTGACCCCGCGGGCGCTCGGAGTTTAACGACATATTGATGTCACCCGGCCACACGCTCCCCCGACGGTAGCCCTGATTAGTTGGCCTCCAGCCTCCAACTCCTCCTGGTCGGCAGAGCACCTGAAATGTGTTGCTTCCACGTCTACTTTCTGCATTTGAGGAGCGTACATCGTTTTGAACGGGGCACACCCTCAAATGTCTTGAGAGCACGTACAGCTGCGATGGGAAAGGCCGTGGCCCGAGATGCCCAATCGGTGGATGGACCGTGTGTATCCATCCAAAGACGGATTTCTCAGCGGTCGCCCTCATTTCATTAAACAAAACAAAACAAAAAAAAAAGCCTGAGTTACGATGATAAGTGTATGGAGAATACAAACTGCTGTCCATTAAAAAAAAAAAAAAAAAAAGTAATAAAAAAATAAACTGCTGTCCAGAAGAGGCTGGCAATCCCCCACCCCCACCCCAAGTAGGGATGAATATAAAGCAACACAAGATTGCACCAGATGTGGAATCGATGAAAGGGGAGCACCTCAGGAGCTCAGGACGGCTTTCTGGAGGCCTTACCTTGAACAGGAGGTGAGGACCTTCCCAGAATAAGAAATAGGCTGAATTAAGGCAGGCAGGTAAGAAAGTCTGAGTTATACAAAAGCCACAAAGCCACTTTTCGGTGGAGTAAGAATTAAGACAACTACGCTAGAAAACATTCCAGGAGGTTAAGCATTTTTGTCCACAATAGAAAATTCCAAAGAAACAGGAAAAAAAGAGAGCACAGCATAGTATAATAATTTGGAGGCTCTCTATATAACTGTCAAAGTACGAAAAAGTTGTTTTGACTGTATCTTCCGAAATAAGCCCATTTACACTTCCTACGTGCTATCTTTAATTCTGTTGTGGGACATGACTATTCCTCCTTGCTGCAGTGAATGTTTCTTTCGTGTCAGTGTTATTAATTTGGGGTGTGACGCTTTGTGGAAAAAAAAAACCTTTTGAAAAAAATTGAACTATTCTTCCTTCACTTACATATTTATCACACTCAAAACTTTCAGAGTTTTGGGGCAGCTGGGTGGCTCAGTGGTCGAGCATCTACCCTTGGCTCAAGTTGTGATCCTGGGGTCCTGGGATCAAATCCCACCTCAGACTCCCTGTAGGGAGTCTGCTTCTTCCTCTGCCTGTGACTTTGCCTCCTCTCTGTGTCTCTCATGAATAAATAAATAAAATCTTTAATAAAAGAAAAAAATATTTTCAGAGATTATGTGTCATTTTGTTTGCTCTGGGAAAACAGTTGCTTGCCTTGGTCAAAGAAATTGTTATTAGAGATTCCAACAGCTTAACAATTGAAACAGCACTCGTAGACACAGTTTAATGCCAAATTTGTGGGAAGATCTACAAGAAATTTGTGCAAGTAAAAACAGAAACATGGCAAGTGAACTTTATCGTGTGGCCAGTATAAGGTAACTTAGATTACATTTATTGTATTCAGAATTCATTATGACCAGAAGACTATTTAAGTAGCCATTGTAAACCATTTTATTTTTTTTTTAATTTTTATTTATTTATGATAGAGAGAGAGGCAGAGACACAGGCAGAGGGAGAAACAGGCTCCATGCACCGGGAGCCCGACGTGGGATTCAATCCAGGGTCTCCAGGATCGCACCCTGGGCCAAAAGCAGGCGCCAAACCGCTGCGCCACCCAGGGATCCCTGTAAACCATTTTATTAAAACATCAGTCCTATGTTCTGCAGTTCCTGCAGTTGCTAAAACAAATGAAAAGCAAAAGTAACCCCGAAAGTAATTTTTAAACATTGTCAGAAAAAATAATAAAGAAAATCAGAAAACCAGAAACCATTATCTTGTCCTTACATTAAAAACCTCCCTAGAAAGAATGCCAAGTAGTTCTGGCACCTCATCTCAAGGACAAAATCAAAGTATCCAGAGAAGGATAATTAAAGTAAGGAAGAAAATGGGAAAGAAAGTGATCTGGTCGAGAAACATCTATGGCAGGAGTCAGAAGTTATACTTGGGTTCTGATTTTGTCACAAATTAACCTCTCCCTTTGTTTTCCTTATCTATAAGATTAAGATAGTGTCTATTCTACCTTCCAGAGTTCTTATGAGAATTAAGTCCAATAATGTATGTACACAAAGAGTTAATCAAATACACTGTAAACAGAAACTAAAAAGGGATAAGGTCAAAATCCCTTAATAATCCCCTAAAATAATGAGTCTAGGACAGCATGGATTCATGATATCCAAGAATTATAAAAAATAAAGAATGTACTCTAGGTTTGTAAAATGTAGGGAGAAATTTTTAAAAGTCCTGAAACTTAATACTTCAAGTAACAAATTTATGAAACTCATTAAAAGCAAAAAAAAAAAAAAAAAAAAGTAGGATTTAAATAAATGAGATGATAACCCATAATAAATATGGGTGATTTGGAATATCTAATTTTTCTCCAGCTCTAATACATTGTGATTTTCCAACCCTAGGTTCAGGGGGTTGCCATTTTAAAGAGTGCCTTTTAGCCACTGTCAGAGACAGCCTGCAGAGGAGCAGATGGAATAGGCCATTGGCATGAAGCAGCCAGGATAACATTTCCTAATACTGTGATTATTGTTGTTCTTCTATGACCATTTCCTTTGGGGGAAGAGGATACCCTAATACCACATTCCCACTTCCACTACCCTATCTGTAGCCCCTTCCAGTTGCTCAGGCCATCTATCATAAGGCCCCTTCCAGTTAGTGCTCAGGCCATCTTTCTCTCTCATCCCCCATCCAGTCCAACAGTGAATCTGTTGGCTTCACTTAGAAAGTATTCAGAATCCTATCACTTTACACCATCAACATTGCCACCACCAACACTGGTCTAAGTCACCATCATCTCCCTCTTGGATTGTTGCAGTTGCCTTCCAACTAACTCATCTCTCTGCTCCCATTTTTGTCCTCTACAATCCATCCTCCACTTAGCAGTCAGATTTATGTTTTAAAATGTTGAGGGGCACCTGGGTGGCACAGTTGGTTAAACGTCCAACTCTTGGTTTCAGCTCACGTCTCGATTGCAGGGTCATGAGACCAAACCTCATGTTGGGAGTCTGCACTCTCTACATGGAGCCCGCTTGAGATTTTCTTTCCCTCTCCCTCTACCCCTCCCTCTCCAAAAACAAATACAAATCTTTAATATAAAATAAAATGTTAAGTTGAATTGTGTCATTCCTGTGTTTAATATCCACTAGTGCCTTCCCCGATCACTCCATTATTAAAACATCCTACAAGGCCTCATGACTTGGACCTCAACTGGCTTTGTGATATCATCTCAAGCCACTCTTCCCTACCTTCCCTCAGTCCATATACATTGGCTTTCTTGCTATTCCTGGAACTGAAAGCCCACTTACCACCCCAAAGCTTTTGTATTTCCTATGCCTTCTGCCTAATATGCTCTCCTCTAAGAGGTCTACTTAGCTTACTTCCTCATGTCCATACTTCTACTCAGTCAAGGCCTTCCCTAGATACCTATATAAACTTACACTCTCACCCAGCACTCCTTTACCTCCTTCCCAGCTTTATTTTCTCCACAACCATTAACCATTATGGCATAATACATACTTTACTAATTTATTAGTTTATTATATGTTCTTCCCAGAATTTAAGCTCTATGCAAACAGGGATTCATGTCTGTTTTGTTTACTGCTGTATTCCCAAGGTTTGGGATAGCACCTGGGTTAGTAGATAATGTTTGTTGAATGACTGAAGGAGCAGTCTTCATAAAAATACAAAATTTATTGTTTTAGTCTCTACAAAAAAGCAAATAACCTGCTTTATGAAATCGGTTATATCCCTAATATTTTGAGCCCATTTTATTTTAAAGATGTATCCATTTATTTTAGAGAGAGTGCATGAGTGGGTGGAGGGGTGGTCAGAGGGAGAGGAAGAGAGAATCTCAAGCAGACTCTCCACTGAGCATTGAGCCTAAGGCAGGGCTCCATCTCATGACCCTGAGATAATAACCTGAGCTGAAATTAAGAGTCAGATACTTAACCAAATGAGCCACCTAGGCACCCCATTTTAAAGATTAAAAACACCATCAAGGAATCCCTGGGTGGCTCAGCGATTGAGCACCTGCCTTCTGCCCAGGGTGTGATCCTAGAGTCCTGGGATCGAATCCCACATCAGGGTCCCTGGATGGAGCCTGCTTCTCCCTCTGCCTGTGTCTCTGCCTCTCTCTCTCTCTCTCTCTCTCTCATGAATAAATAAAATAAATAAATAAATAAATAAATAAATAAATAAATAAACACCATCAAACTCAGTATCACAGAAGTGGAATACAACCAAAGAACACTCATTTTCCACTTATTTATTCATGGATTTGTCATTACACTTGGCTCCTCATAATTAAAGCACCTCATAATTATAGGTTCTTCTATGTTAATAAATATTTAGAACTATAAGAAAATATGGTTCATTTAAAGACACACAAGGAATGATTTAAAACTATAACAACCCATTTTATAAAGTAGAATCAAATACCTAGCTTCTAAATTCGAACATTTGTATATAAAGATTCTGAACCAAAAATATATTTTAAGTTACTTAATTTCAACAAACTCATTAAATATGGTTAAGTGCCTTTTTAGCTATGGAAACTTTTAAACAAGATACACCTACTTCAACAACATAAATTTACATAAAGTGAAAATTTGGGGGGCCCCTGGGTGATTCAGTTGGTTGAGCATCTGCTTTCAGCTTAGGTCATGATCCCCAGAGTCCTGAGATGGATCCTTGTGTCAGGGGTCCCTGCTTCTCCCACTCCCTCTGCTGTTCCCCCTGCTTGTGTGCTTGCATGTGCCCTCTCTCTCTGTCAAATAAATAAATTTTTAAAATCTTTTAAATAAATAAATTTTGTTAGAAGCAATTCATTCCTTCTAATAAGAATTATGTTTGCTAACTTTCCAACAAAAGTTACCATTTTTTTTTCTGTTACTGAAACATTGTTTAACCTGTAACTAGAGACTGCCCAAGACAAAATATTTGGAAGTCAAGTCCAGTGCTCAAATCTTTATTTACTTTCTACTTATTTTCAACAGCAGATTAAAAATAACTGGTCCTGTCTGTTTTTCAGTTTTTAATATCCTTTATTGGAATATTCCTTTTTTTATTTGAACCATAAGACCTGTCTTTATTTACCTATGTTTTGCCTCCTTAAATGTTCCTTACCCAACTTTTGAGGGGGAAGTGGAAGCTTTCCTTATATAACTTCTCTACATGCCCTCTCTGCCATCTTTCTATTTAAAAGAGCAGTGACCCCCCCAACCTATTCTAACCTCCCACAACCCCACATGCAAATTTGTAATCTGGCAGCCACCTTCAATTAGTTTGTTCCTCATCACTCACAGCCAATCTTTCCCCAGATACTCCTGAATCCTATCATCTTAATATGGCTTAAATCCATCATTACTGGGTCTTCCTTTCTATCTTTCCAAGGCTAAATGCAGTCACCACCTAACTGGCTACATCTCTCACTCCAGCCCACTATCAGATCTGTTTCCAAAAATATGACCTATCTGACCACATCCCATCACAGATTCTAAACTTGCAATGCCTTCTTACTGTCTACAGAATGAAATACAGTTTTGTTATAAGCCTTTAGAAAATCAAGCTCTGGCTCCTACCTTTCTCATATCGGCCAAAAGACTTAGACTCAGAAAACGTATCATGAGTAATTTACCAAATATCTCATTTGTTTCCATGAACCTCTCTACATATTATTTTGGAAAAACTGGAAAATTGATCCCATCCTCAATCCCCTACCCCCTTCCTTTATTTCTAAGTATGTTCTGGTACTTTCTGTATTTAGGGGGGAAAATCGTATTAATATAAATAATTACAAAAATAATTTACCAAAAATATTTGAAGTTGAATACTTCCAGGGCAACTCCAAGGATATTCCAGGTTTAATATAGCATATGTGCTCTGTATTCATCATTACCAAAAAAAAAAAAAAAAAAAAAAAAAAAATCACATAGATGGATATCCAAACTTAATGAGAAAAAAATCTACTTAGGATAACACAGGTACTACTCCT
Organism: Canis lupus baileyi; assembly: GCF_048164855.1. Classification (NCBI taxonomy): domain Eukaryota; kingdom Metazoa; phylum Chordata; class Mammalia; order Carnivora; family Canidae; genus Canis; species Canis lupus. The sequence continues at coordinate 7,201,182 of NC_132844.1, forward strand.
TTTTGAGGTTAATTGAGTGGTAGTAGGGGCTAAAACTTGCCTATTCAATGAGATAGTTTTGTTTTTTGTTTTTTTTTTATAAATTTTTATTTATTTATGATAGTCACAGAGAGAGAGAGAGAGAGAGAGAGAGAGAGAGAGGCAGAGACACAGGCAGAAGGAGAAGCAGGCTCCATGCACCGGGAGCCCGATGTGGGATTCGATCCTGGGTCTCCAGGATCGCACCCTGGGCCAAAGGCAGGCGCCAAACCGCTGCGCCACCCAGGGATCCCGAGATACTTCTTCAAATAGCCCGTAAGTCAGGTCTCTACGTAGAAAAAAGCAGACCATGCTACATAGAATTTTGATTGACACTTGGTGTTGGTCATAACAAATCTAGTTTTGTTGGTTGGTTAGTTGATTGATGTGATGCATCCAGGCAATCAAAGAGACAGAATGTTTTTCAGTTCTATAGACTGCTTATTCAGAGGAACTTAAGTTGGCCTAAAATGCAACCTGACTTTAAAACTCAAAGATGCAATCATAAAACTGTATGAACTCATTTGTTTAAATCAATATTAGTACTTGCACCAGGTAATTAGTCTCAAAATTTGCTGTGATTTGGCCTACACTTCAAAGGAATCAGCTGGGTGTTTTGTTTTCAACTGGACATCTTGGGGACATTACTTGGATAAATTTTAAATCAAGGTGAGTTTTATTTATCCAACTTTACTGACAATAGAGGTTTTTTTTTATAATATGGGTTTTTTAAAAGATTTTATTTATTTATTTATTTATTTATTTATTTATTTATTTGAGAGACAGAAAGGGGGGGAGGCAGAGAGAGAGAGGGACAAGCAGACTCTGCACTAAGCATGGAGCCCAAATATGGGGCTTGACCTCACAACCCCAAGATCATGACCTGAGCCAAAATGGAATCAGGCGCTTAACCTACTCAGTCACCCAGGCGCCCCAACAACAGAGTAGTTCTTATCTAGAGTCTCTAGATGATAAAACCTGAATACCTTTTAGTCATGGGACATACCTAATTCAAGAAGAGTTGAGTGTCTTCTGCCAAAACCAAGACTGTGTGCAGAAAACTAAGGGAACAGATGAGGAAAGTGTCATGAGACCTCTAATGTCTATACACACCAATTGTAAGGACTCAATTTTCCCAGCATGTACCTCACTTAGGCCAAGCAATTCTCATCAACTTCAAAGGGAGAGATGTGCATCCACAGATCCAAGTTTGCAGTATGCAGGGCTTACTCAGCAGGAATACATACTATAATTTCTGGTACCAGGCTTCATTTCTTTAGTCCAAATCAACTCAGCTGGATTTTGAAGCTTTAGTTCTTGCAAATAATCAACTGTCCCTTAAAATATCAAATCCACTTGGCTTTATTTTACACATCAATCCTCTTGATTACCTAGGGTAAGACATAGCTTGGGTTTGTACATTGATATGCAAGACTTAGAACATATGCTATACTACTATGTAGGGTTATAGTATCAAATTACCAAAATTTTTTCTGGAGGTAATTTTATGCATAGCAAAGGGAGAAGCAGGAGATACAATTTTCCATGTCTGCTGTTCAACAATCTTTTTAAAATATAAATCTGTTTACAAGTACTATTTTTCAGCTTTAATTTGATACTTTACTACCAGGTAAATTATCTTCTAATGTAATTACTTTTATATAATAATTATGATCTTGAAAGTCTACAAAGTGATTAAAGGGCATTTTCTAAAAAATAGATTTCTGGATTTAAATTATGCAATTTTTCTACTTATAGTTTTAGTATTATCTAATTTATTACCATTATTATTACTATTATTAGTTATGAAGTAGTAAGTATAGAGACAACCTTTACAAATACCTGAGACTTTAGGTCTAAAATATTTTTAATCACAGATTTCAAAAGTTGACACAAGTATATGCCCATTATCTTTTTTTTTAGCATTTATTAGTTTTGACTCACTCTAGCATGTTATACACATCAGCACCTGTGCCCATTTAGCAAAGAATTTCAGTACAAATCATTTCTGAATTGAATAGACATCTCTAAGAAGCATTACAATTGTTGCAATATTTTTAGAAACTGAAACAAGGAAATAAACAACTTCAGTAAAAGTGATTTAAATAACAAATAACGTATCTTTATAAACAGCTTATCTCCTTGAGAACAAAGAATAAACAAGGAGACAAGGTTTTTTTTTTTTTTCTTTCCACTATTAAAGCAGATCACAATATGAATGGGTGAAATGTCATGAATAATTGGAGAAAATCACAGAGTAATCTTCGGCAAAAACATCTGATTTATTTAAATTGTCGCTGTTTGTCTTATTAGAACCTTTATTTAACCTTGTTATCCACAATGCAGTATTCAAGCTGATTTATCAAAAATATACTTTGGAACTAACCATATTTTGAAAATTTTGACTTTCTCAGATGTAAGCTATAAACCTCCCATGACAGCTGTCTTAGTCGGGACCTAATTAAATGACCTTGCGTTACACTGAAATGCCTGTGAAAACCAATGTTTTGAATCTAAAACACCAGTAAGTAAATCAAGTCTTTGAAAAATTCTGTCAATAGATTTAAGCTCAGATTTCTGGTCAGGAGTATCATCACTACTATATTCCACTCCTAGATTCATCTAGATACAATATTCGTTCAATATCTTCTCACAAACCTAGCCACACACCACCAGTCACTCCTGATAATGGCTCAGGGCCTCCCCTTATGATTTTCTATCCAATGGATAGAATCCAAGGGGTTTTCTAAATAAATCCATTTCCTTATAGACTCCTATACCGATTTCTGGGCTTAGCACCTGTCTAGCTCTGTTCTAAATGCTTTACAAACATTAACTCTTTCAATACTCATAACTACCTTGTGAGGTGGGTACTATTGCTGCTACATGAAGTACATGAAGAAATGGAAGTCTGCTACATGAAGAAATGGAAGCACAGACAAGCATAGTGATTTTTCTAGGATTACACAGCTATAAGGATTTGCCTGCCCATCTCCTTTACCGAGCTTTAAACAAAATTGATTTGCTATTCTCCCTACTTGTGCTCACTCTCACTTGCTCTCTCTCTCTGTCAAATGAATGAATAAAATCTTTAAATATACTTGTGTGTGTGTGTATATATATATATATATAAATTCTAGTCAAGATATATTTATAATATAAAAACATATCAGGATGGTAATATGTAAATAATGGATAGCAGAGATTAGAAAAGTCAAAGCAGTATGAAGATCTCTAGTCTAACATTAACCAAAACCAAGATATGGCAGAGGGGTGGATGAAAAAGAAGACAAAAAAGATGGCTCATAGTGACAAGTCTAAGTGATTAGAAAAATAATGATAATAATTACAGCAAAAAGGATATAAATATTAAGAGATATTGCTTGAGGGTAAATGGGATGAGACTGATTTTAGACATGTAGAGTTTGACTTAGCCAATAGGACAACAAACAGAAATAGCATATAGGTACCTGAGCGAGTTTATGATATGAAGAGTGGCAAACACTATTGTGATACACCCACTCCAAGCTGAGGTCTTTATAGAATTGAGAGCATTAAACAGCTTAGTGGATCAAGCCCTGGTCCAGCAGGTTTGGTCAAGCTCTCTAAAAAACCCAACCCACAGGTTCTGGACAAATATATCTGTTATGCAGATATGTTTCCAAATGAATAGTTAGAAGAGTTTACTTCTTTCACAAAAACAATTAGGAACCACCCTGGTATGCCTGGGAATCTATGTCCTGGTGGCTAAGGTCTTTTACTAGAATACTGGCACCAACTCACAGAGATTTGGTGGGTCCTCCAAGTCCCAGTAAGAGTTGTGGTACTGTTTGCATCCTGATACCCTTCTTTGATGTGGCATCTCTCAAACTTTTGGTCTCAACAGTCTTCAGTTGCTTAGTGCAGTACTTTATTTGCATCAAACCAGGGAAATGGGGGCAGATTTTTCAAGTCCATTCACTTTTCTACATTCCCACTGCTTACCATCTTACTTCCACCACCATGATCTTTCTAAAGCAAAAATCAAGTCAAATCACTCCTATTTAGTGGTTTCCTTTAGAAAGTCTTTAAATAGTATCTGGAATCATAAACATGGACTGTAATGCCTCCTCATGGCCTTATCCCTCTTGGCCTTAGTCCTTCCTATTCCCTTTTCATCCCAGTAGTACTAAACTGTGTGTAGCTACCTAGCTATGCCATGTTTCCTCTGGGCCTCTGTATATGTTTATCTCTATCTCCAGAATGTACCTCCCACACACATGCACACCCAAATCACAGGCACCTTGCCTCTCAAACACCAACCCTATGCCTTGGTTTTGTTGCTGCTTCCTTCTGGAATTTTCCTTACTACCCTCAAGACTGGGCTAAGTGGCTCCCATCACACTCCACTGACATGGCTTGTTCATTCTTACATCTCTATGACCAGTCTGAAAGATCCTGGAAGCAAAAACTGTATCCTGTTTACCACCTTCCCTCTTCTCCATGCTCACCCTTCCCCCAGCACCGAGCACATTGGTTTATCGTAGGTTCTCAGTATGTATTTGTCACATGGATGGCCAGAGGACCTAAAAGTCCTAAGAGGGACACATCTGTTCAGCTAAAGAGATCATAGGATTCCACTGGTTCTGGAATAGGACTCTCCCCACCCCACCAATTAACGTATCTTGCATTCTTGAGATTCTCTAGATTTTTGCTACTCATTGTGATCTGGAGACCAGCAGCACTGGCATCACCTGGACCTCGTTAGAAATACAAAATCTCAGACTTTATCCTGGAACTCCTGGGTCAGAATCTGCATTTTCACATGGTCCCCTGGTGATCTGTACACACATTAATATTTGAGAAACACTGCTTGAGATAACATTGATGGTTCTTTACTCAGAAAGCTGGTAATCCATTTTCTTGAGAGAAGGCATACAAATGCCTGGTTTCCAGTGCTCCTACAGCTGAGGACCTGTTTTTGCTCTGATCCAGGTATAAACCAACTTTGCCTGTCCTTACATGTTTGAAATAAGTCACTATGCACGTCAGGGGCCCTTCTATCTCAAAAGGAATCCCATGACTGCCTTCCCCTCCCCCCACCCTGGAAATCAACCACTCAACTGAAAACAGGAATTGCTCCTTGTCATGGCTGCCTGACTTCTAGATATTGAATCCAATGTTATCAGAAGAGTCTCTCCTCTCCCAGGAATGGGCCTTATATCCCTGATGTCTGAGCAATCCTCAGCCATTGGTTGGGAGCAGCATGTGGGAAATGTGGCCTTGGAGCGAATGTAGTAATAAATTTCAAAGCACAGCAGCTGAGGCCAGAGGTTAATTGTTTCTTTAGGCTGATGATTTGAGAGACACATTCTCATGGCTACCACAAAGAATAAGAAGATATAGGAAAAAAGGAATAATTAGTGGAGAAGAACTTGAAAAAAGCAAGAGAGAGTGGTTCTGATGTTAACACAACCAGCTGGGCACTGCCTGATTTACCAGTCCAGAAGAGGCACTAAATCACAAATACACAAATAACAAAATAGAGAATTGTGTTTTTGGAAGAGGTATTTTGTAAAGGATCTCAGGGTGGGGATTAAGACCCCTCAAAGGGCATGCCTAAAACACAACAGGTAATCACTAACCTGTGGGCTGAGAGTGGTCACCTTACTAGCAGGTTTTCTTTGCTGAGTGGGATATGCAACCTGGGCCTGGCTAGCTCCCGCTCCGCCTCCAGCACTTAGCCTCTTTAAATAAAACTGTAGACAAATATACAAAGAAAATCAGTGTGAAGATGTATCTAGCTCAAGTATAATCCTCCCAGAGATTCCAAACTCTGAGACTAAGAAGCAACCACATGCTGATCTCCTGGACTGCAGAAGTAGAGAAGTTAACCTTTAAGAGGACAGGGACTGTGGGATGTACTACTAGAACAGATTAACGCCATCTCCAAAGCCTGAGTCTCTGACACCAACTCTGTGTGCAACAGTTCAAATCAATCCTGACACTAATTACCTGAAGTTGGCACAGACCCTACAGGTTAAAGACCTCAGACCCACAAGACTATTCCCACTTCAGACACCAGCCACTAATGCAGTGCCTAAACTATCTACATCTGGGATCCCTGGGTGGTGCAGCGGTTTAGCGCCTGCCTTTGGCCCAGGGCGTGATCCTGGAGACCCGGGATCGAATCCCACGTCAGGCTCCCGGTGCATGGGGCCTGCTTCTCCCTCTGCCTATGTCTCTGCCTCTCTCTCTCACTGTGTGCCTATCATAAAAAAAAAAAAAAAACTATCTACATCTGCCCAGCCAATTACAGGTTTGGGGGGTTTCATAATCTCCCTCTCAGGTTTAATCATTTGACTCACAGATACCAGGAAAATTATTTGACTAACGTTTGCTGGTTTATCTCTTCCATTGGGCAGAAACAGCCAAATGGAAGAGTTGCATTGGGCAAAGTCCCCAGGTCGGCATGTGTGGAGCTTTTATTTCCCCTCCTGCCTGCCACCTTCCAGGACGTGGGGGGTGGGCTGGAATTTCCCACCCTCTCTCCTCAAGTATTGGTTCTTTCTGGTGACCAGCTCCCAACCAGATGATACCCAGGGGCCCTGCTCTGATTCACTTCATTAACATAAACTCAGGTGTGGTCCAAAGGGGCTGCTTAAGACATTCCTATCACTCAGAAAATTCCAAAGGTTTTAGGAACTCAGTGCTGGAATCCAGAGATAAAAAACAATGTATTTTTTATTATACCAGATAGAGTTACAGATACAGGATTGAAAGAGAAATACAATTCTTATTAGACTTCAAGTATAATAATACAACCATCTCAAATCAGTGAGTAAACAATAGGTTTTTTTTTTTTTAAATAGGTTGTTTGAGGGGATCCCTGGGTGGCCCAGCGGGTTGGCGCCCGCCTTTGGCCCAGGGGGCGATCCTCAAGTCCCGGGATCGAGTCCCACGTTGGGCTCCCCCGCATGGAGCCTGCTTCTCCCTCTACCTGTGTCTCTGCCTCTCTCTCTATGTCTACCATGAATAAATAAATAAAATTTTTAAAAAAAGGTTGTTTGATAAATAGTGTTGCAACAACTAGGCAGTCAAATGGGGGGGGAATATAGATTCATACTTATGCCAAAAGAAATTCTAGATTAAATTCTGGATCAAATCAAAGTGAAAATTCTGGATCAAATATTTTTTTAAAAAACCTATAACTAGTATAGAAAAAAGTGGATTTTTTTAAAGTATTTTTTTTATTTTTTATTTATTTATGATAGTCACAGAGAGAGAGAGAGAGGGGCAGAGACATAGGCAGAGGGAGAAGCAGGCTCCATGCAACGGGAGCCCGATGTGGGATTCGATCCTGGGTCTCCAGAATCGCGCCCTGGGCCAAAGGCAGGCGCCAAACTGCTGCGCCACCCAGGGATCCCAAAAAGTGGATTTTTTTTTAGGAGGAGGGCTTTCTAAGCATGCCTCAAAACTCCGAAGCCATAAAAGAAAAGATTGATAAATTCAACTATATGAATTAAATTACAAAATACATGGTAAAATCCATCATTGGCAGAGTCAAAAGTTAAACTGGGGAAGATATTTGCCATTTATATCATACAAAATGTTTACCTTTTAATATTTAATAAACTCCAACATATCAAGAAAAAGAGCAAGTCAATAGAAAAAATGGGCAAAGAATTTGAATAAATATATCACCAAAAAAATGAAATATGAATGGCTTGTAAACATATGAAAAGATGCCCAACTGTGCTCAGTTGAATAAGAAATACCCAAATAAAGACATCATTTAGATTAGTGAAGGCTAAAAAGTTTGTTAACACTTCATGTTAGTGAAGCTATGGATAAATAGGCACTTTCATACATTGCTGTACAGGATATAAACTGGTTAAACCTGTACAAAGGAAATTTTGCAATATCTCTCATAAATACACATATCCTTTGACCCGGTAATTCCATTTACATAAGTTTATACTATAAATATAATCCTGCATGTGTAATGATAGCATATGCAGGCTATTCATTGCAGCACTATCATAGTGAAAGGTTGACATCCCATATATATTTGCTAATAGGGGGACAAGTTAAATTATGGCACATTATGTAATGGAATACCTCCCTGCAGTACAAATATGAAACTATTTTCAAGATACATTGTTAAGAGAAAGAAGATACAAAAGTGTGTGTATCCTATGATGCCATTTATATACATACATATGTATTTATGCTAGTATACTACTCAAGGGACACAACTCTCATCTCCCATGGTAATACAGGTACACTAACAAATTATTTTTCTAGAGTTAGGACATTTAGGAAAACATAAAATTGCTAATAGATTTCTAACATCCTAGTCTATCCCTAGAATATGCTGGTGACTTCCCATTCCTGTCCCCACTGCAAATGCCACTCCCTCTTGAGTTACCAGTGTCAACAGCCCAGCTGTATATGCTTCCATACTTTCTCCCATGCACAGACAAAAATATGAACAGATAGATGTACATATCTTTATATATTTTTGTTCTGTTTGTTTACCCAAATCACATTATACTGGAAAGATTTTTCTGTGATCCTCACCAATACACCAGATATTCCTCTTCTAATTCTAATAATTAAACATAGATATATTCTCCATTCTGATGAGACATTGCTCAGACAGAGAAAAACTATAAAGAGGGTCTGTAATCTCATTCAGCCACTAAATTCTCATGTTAATTCTGGTAGCTTATTCTTTTTGGATTTTTCTAGGAATACAATTGTATATCCTGAAAAATAATTTTCCTCCCAAAGCTTATACCAGCTGTATGGTTGCTGTGTTGCTGTATTGCTACCCTCTGTAGTTGCTTCCCACTGCAGGCAATTGTTGCTGCTGCCCAAAGCTGCTGTGTGGCCTCCAAGGAATGAGACAGAAGCTTCCTATGAGACTATCCCATGATTACTTTGTTCAAGTGTCACAGATGACAGCACAATACAGTGGTTCTTGGTCTCTTAGCTCTCATATATTCTAATTCAAAGTATCATCTCACAGGGGCCAAAGGCAGGCTGTCCCAAAATGTGCCATCTTGGCATAATATTTTAAATAAAAGTTACTTGGAAAACAGTCTGTGCAAACACACTCAGACCCTCCTCTCTCCCTCTCGAAAGCAAGAAATAAATCTCCCACATGGAAGGTATTGTTTCTGTACTAAGAAGTTAAAACAAAACAAAACAAAACAAAAAACCTTATCATCAGAAAGTCTAGAAAGTCATAGAAAAAAACCTTGTTAATTTTTACTAATCTATTATCCCAGCCCAAATTCTGCTCAGAATTCCTTACTAATTAAATCTCCCAACCTTCTGTTTTCTATGTCCTATCAATTCCTCACAGATTTATTGTCTCATTGTCTAAAAAAATCTAAAAATTGGGTAGCTCCGGTGGCTCAGCAGTTTAGCACCACCTTCGGCCCAGGGACTGATCCTGGAGACCTGGGATCCAGTCCCACGTGGGGCTCCCAGCACGGAGCCTGCTTCTCCCTCTACCTGTGTCTTTGCCTCTCTCTCTCTCTATCTCTCATTAATAAATAAATTTTTTTAAAAAGTCTAAAAATTGCCTGCTTTGGTCATTTCTTTGGATCTCAATTTCATTATTGGGCCTCCATGAGCATGGAACTAAACTTTGGGGTTTTTTTCTCCCTTTAATCTGTCTTGTATCGATTTGATTCTCCAAACAGCTGGAAGATCTTGACCGGCAGGAGAAAACTATTTTCGTACCCTACAGTCTATACTCCATTCTTGAGCTCACAGCAGCCAAGTTACCATTTGGTCTCTGGCACCAAGAGGCAGGCTCCACAGGGAGTCCTGTCTCAGCACTTCTTTTGACAATTACCCTTACTCTTTGAAAGAGAGATAGAGGGCTCCTTTGACCACTTTGTCTAAATGAGCTTCACTTAGAATGTTTCATTCTCTATCACATTATCCCAGTTTTATTCTCATAGCACCAATCATATCGGCAGGTATGTCATTTATTGACTTACTACGTCTCCCCAAAATAGGCTACATAGCAGACCTGATGGCTTCAAAGAACTTCCATGTCTTATTTACCCTTAGCGCTCTAGCATCTGCAGTTGAAAAACACCTTACTAGACCTTCAATAAATACTTGAGTCAATGAATGTTGAGTTTTACTAGAAAAGAGTCTATATCGGATTTAAGTGATTTCTTTATTCCAAGTATTCTTTGTGTTCCTATGGATGGTTAACGACCTGGGCAACTCTTCACCTTAAGGGGCTGATTACCTAAATGAGGGTTCTGAAACTGAACATGTTTTTTAAAAAATGCAGATAGAGCTGCAGAACTGTGACATCAACAGAGATACCTTTCTAGGCAGGAATGGAGATTTCTCTCTACCTCCAAGTTCCAAGATGAACTACCATCTGCTTGTTTCTCCCCCCCAGCCCATTTCTTATAAAGGCTTATTTGAGCTTCATTTCAAAAGCTGTAGAATACGTTTACTATTTTTTTTAAAGATTTTATTTATCTATTCATGAAAGACACACAGAAAGAGAGGCAGAGACACAGGCCGAGGGAGAAGCAGGCTCCATGCAGGGAGCCCGACTTGTGGGAAATGAGGGAAGAAAGTTGCAGGTTACCCAAACACAGGTTGTCCAAGGCAGGTTTCGGCCCCCTAACCACGAGATTTTTTTTTTTTTAATCTTTTTTATTTTTTTTAAAGATTTTATTTATTTATTCATGATAGTCACAGAGAGAGAGAGAGAGAGAGAGAGAGAGAGGCAGAGCGAGAAGCAGGCTCCATGCACCGGGTGCCCGACGTGGGATTCGATCCCGGGTCTCCAGGATCACGCCCTGGGCCAAAGGCAGGCGCCAAACCGCTGCGCCACCCAGGGATCCCCCACGAGATTTTTTTAAAGATTTTATTTATTTATTCATGTGAGACACAGAGAAAGAGAGGCAGAGACACACACAGGCAGAGGGAGAAGCAGGTTCCATGCAGGGAGCCCGACGTGGGACTAGATCCTGGGACTCGATCCCCTGGGTCTCAATCCTGGGTCTGGATCCCCTGGGACTCGATCCTGGGTCTGGATCCTGGGTCTTGATCCCCTGGGTCTGATCCCCTGGGTCTGGATCCTGGGTCTGGATCCCCTGGGACTCGATCCCCTGGGACTCGATCCCCTGGGACTCGATCTCGGGTCTCGATCCTGGGTCTCGATCCCCTGGGACTCGATCCCGGGTCTGGATCCTGGGTCTCGATCCCCTGGGACTCGATCCTGGGTCTCCGGGGTCACACCCGGGGCCGAAGGCAGACGCTCTCCCGCGGAGCCACGCAGGGGTCCCCTAACCACGAGATTTTCAAGAGCGCGGTGTCCCGATGGCTTGACCTCAGTGCCGTCATGCGGCCTGGCCTTTTGTCCGTGCTGCACTCTCCTACTTTATCTCCTTCTACTCATCAACCCAGACAGGCATAGGGGCAAACGGCCACGAGGATGTCAAGACCCTGGGAGGTATTTGTTAATGGCCCACCTAGAAGGCATCTTCGGCGGTTCCCGGTGGGACGCTGGGCTGGCACGGAGCCGGCGGGAGGTTTGTTTCGATTGCGGGCAAACCCCGCCCCCCGCGCCCAATTCCCCGCTTTTAACTTTCCTTCCCGCGGCCCCCGAGGCCGCGAAGACCAGTTCCGTGGTCCCTCCCACCGCTTCGGGCCGCGGCGGCCGCGAGAACACAGGAAGGAAGCGCCCACCCCCGGACCCCGAGGTCCCGCCGCACCTCCGCGCTCGCCCGATGCATTGTGGGCGCTGTAGTCCGGCCGGGACCCGTTGGCGACTACAAGTCCCGTGACCGCCGCCTCGCCCGCAGTCCCCCTCCGCGGCCTCAGCCGGGGCTCCAGGGCCCAGGGCGCGGCGTCCCGGCGAGTCAGCTGTTCCTCCCCCGCGGGCTTCGAGAGGCGGAAGCCGGAGACTCGCAGGGAGGAGCTCCGCGTGCGGGGGGAACGCCCGGCCTACGTGCTCGTTCGCCTCGCGACCGCTGTGCGCGAGCCCGGGGTCCCCGCGGCGGGCGGCGGCGGCGGCGGCGGCGGGGGCGGAGGGAGTCCGCGGCGGCGGCGGCTGCAGGAGCGCAATGGCGGAGACCGTGGCGGACACCCGGCGGCTCATCACCAAGCCGCAGAACCTCAACGATGCCTACGGGCCGCCCAGCAACTTCCTCGAGATCGATGTGAGCAACCCGCAGACTGTGGGGGTCGGCCGGGGCCGCTTCACCACCTACGAAATCAGGGTCAAGGTGAGGCCGGCTTTCTCCCCTTCGGAGACCCCCTCCCCTCCCCCCCTCCTCTCTCCCCTCCCCCTCCTCTCTCCCTCCCCCTCCTCTCTCCCTCCCCCTCCATCCCACCTGGGCCGGGAGCCCCGGGCCGTCAGCCTCGTCCGCGGGCGGGCGGGGTCTCGGGTCAGCCCCCGCTCAGCCCCCCCCCCCCCCCCCCGCTGTAGGGCTTGGACGGGGGCTGCACGGAGCGAGCTCAGCTCAGCGCTGCTCCTTGGAGAAGGTGCTCGAAGAAGAGGGCGTGGGTTGAGCGCCGCTTGGCCCCGAGCAGCTGATCTGGGAATGACATTTGAGTTGGAAAGGTGCAGATCTTTCGAGAACACGGTGCTCCCTCGGGAGGGGGAGCTAGATGTGCCTGAGACGGGGGCGGGGGCGGGGAGGGGGGGGAAGGTGGTTTGCACCAAGTTTTCCCAGTTTTCTTAACCCTGGAGACTTTCCCCCCGGGGTGGCCAGAGCCGAGCTGGTGGGTCGCTGCAGGCCCCCCTTCCCCAAGCTGCCAAACTAACCCAGCTTTGTACGCTTTTCGGAGCAAAACAAAAAACAAACAAACAAAAAAAACCTAATGGGTGTTGAAAAGGCTGACGGATTCGGCAGGGCCCAACCTGCGGAGGACCACAGGGCGACCTTAGCCTTCTGGGCCACCGTGGGTGCTGGAGGGCCGAGGCGTGGCGAGTCGTGGTCTCCCTCACCGTGCAGAACTGCAGCTGCTGTAAGAAAGCCTATTATTCACTTAGGGATCTTGCTCTCTTAATTTCGAGGTGTTCACTTGATTGAATGGAGGAAATCAGCTGAAGGAGAAGCACACTTATGATTTCATAACTAGTATTTGATGGCAATAAGTAATTCAGATGATTTGGAAGATGCTAATTGAGGCTAGAGCTTCACTTTCACTGTAGTTCGGGATTGAAGAACTTTCTCTCACCTAGGGAGGTATCTTTAAAAATCATAGCAAATGAACCCAGCTGTCAAAAAACAACAAATTGTTCTACTACCAAAAATTAAGTATAATAAGTTTCACTTTGCAGTAACTGAGATTTACATAACAGGTGATTATTAATATTTAAGCCGAGTACTATTGCTCATTGCCTTGTGCACTTTCTGTGCGTGTGGTTAAAAAACAACCTATGATTTAGCATCTTAACCGTTTTTAACTGTGCACTCGTGTTAAGTATATCCCTATCGTGAAATCTGTGCACTTAAAAAATTTGTCATGTATCGCCAAAAATAATTTTAATAATCGGACTTCAAGATGTGAAACTAAAGTTTAATGCTACACGTCACCCTGGTGTCCCTATGGATGTGTAAAATGTGAGCCGTAAGCAATGCTGTAATAGTGAAATTGCAAAATCCAGGCTCCAGTATACTTAAGGAAGTACTTTACCACATAAGCTTAGTGAAAAAGTAAGCCCCCCCCCCTTTTTTTTTTACTTTTGGAATGATTTTGAAATATATGTTCACTAAAAAATTCACAAAAAACAACTTCCTTTTATTCACCACTATGTTTTCTTTTATTTCTTGTGCTAAAACAGAACTTGGTATTCCTGTTTCTAAACTTCCATGGCTAGTACTTCCTGTCATACAACTGAAGCAAAATCTCCTGCCTACACTTCCTCCATTTAATAACTTTGTGTTTATCTTGCTGAGTGCATTGCATTAAATGCACTCGTGTGATTTAATTATTTAAAAAATACATCTGATACTTTATTACTGAATAGCTGATGGGACACTTTAAAAATAGTGCTTATGGTGTGCTCTACATTTTTAAGAATAATTCCTTTTAAAAGTGGTAAGTTATGGAATTAGCAAAGAATGCACCCACATTGGTTGTATTATATAAACCAGTTTTTTTCTATATTAATGATGTTTATAGTCATAAATGCAGGTATCCTAAAAAAGTGTAATTGAGTTTTTAATGCATATGAAATGCCATTGGGGTTTTTCTTAATATGTAATGTGTTTGTTAATTTAAAATTCAGGACACCGTATAGTAAGACAATATATCTTATTTGAGCAGCATATGATTTTTGAGAGTAGTTACAATCTTGTGTTAAGGTAAAATAGGCCAGCAAGATGAATAGGTAAGTCATTTTGTAATTTTACTTATTACTACTTTTCTAAGCTGTTGCTGCTCTCCCTCCTATCGCCTGCCTTTTGCTATTGAATTGCCATGTGGAGTTTAGGCCCTTAAACTATCTTACAGTTGCTATGTAATTCTGGTCTTGAGAAAAATGTTCAATTTTATAGGATCTGATTGAAATTACTCTAATTCACAGAGTAATTTTATCTAGATAGTGGCACTTTAGAATGCAAGTTTCCCAATCTCCATTTATCTTTTGGTTTGAAGATAGTGTTTAAGACTATTAGGATCACTTGATTAGTATCTCTGGGCTTTTGAAAATAATTGGTACAGGGTTAATGTTTTTAAAAATTGTTCTAATGGGTAGGTACCGCAGAGAGCACCATATATGATGAAAGGTTTAGGAGAGCTCAGGGTCTAGAATTATTTTGGCATATTAAAAAGAAGTTTAAAGGGGAAATTCAGTCACTGTTTATGAAGTTTATACTATAATGTAACCTTAATTTTCTGGGGATTGTAAATTAGTTAAGATCTGTTGTAACTAGAGACAGTTATTTCAAACAGGAGTGAAGTTAAGGATCTTTTTTGAGCTGAGTTCAATGAATAGATTTATCATTTATAAGCAGAGTAAAGTACACAGTCTAAGCTCCCACAGCATTCCCTCTGTAAAATAGATATGCTAACAGTAGCACCTACCTCATAGGACTAAATGAGATAATGGACATAAGTCTCTTTAGTATTCACTGGTATATACTAAGCTTTTAAAAGTTACTTCTTTCGAAATGCAGATATGTTCTAATTTTGAAGGCAGTGATCAACTAACTACATTTTCTGTGTTACCGTGCAGTTGAGTTACTAAAATTGTTAGATCTGGAATGGAAGTATACTTTCATCGAGGCAGATACAGTATAAAAGAAGCCATCTTGTTTAGTATTTAACCCAGTAGCTTTTTTGTTTTAAATTTGTATTTTGTATAACTCCATGTAGAAAGTTCTGATGCCATTTGGAAGGTGGTAAATTTCATACTAAGTCCAAAAATAATTAATAGAATTTATATTTTAAGGTAGCATATTTCCTGTGATTATAGTAGTAGTTTTTCCAGTTTTATTGAGATGTGATTGATACATAATGGTTTTTTTTTTTTTTTTTTTTTTTTTTTGAGATTTTAGTTCTATATTCATGAGAGAGTGGGGCAGGGGACGGAGGGAGAGGCAGGCTTCCCACAGAGCAGGGAGCCCCATGTAGTACTCTATCTCAGGACTCTGGGATCATGACCCCAGCTGAAGGCAGAAACTCAACTGATGGAGCCACTCAGGCGCCCCTATATATGATGTCTTAAGGTGTATATAGCGTAGTGATATATGCTGTGAAATGATTACCAAAATAAGATTAGCTAATACTCAACTCCTCGCATAGTTATGGAAGTAGCCTTTTATTTATTTTTTTAAAGGTTTTAATCTTTTTTTTTTTTTAATTTTTATTTATGATAGTCACACAGAGAGAGAGAGGCAGAGACATAGGCAGAGGGAGAAGCAGGCTCCATGCACCGGGAGCCTGACGTGGGATTTGATCCCGGGTCTCCAGGATCGCGCCCTGGGCCAAAGGCAGGCGCTAAACCTCTGCGCCACCCAGGGATCCCTGGAAGTAGCCTTTTAAAACTGAGGCTTATTAAAACATAAAACTGAATACTAAAGTTTGATAAACTTTCTTTTTAAAGATTTTATTGATTTGATAGAGAAAACACAAGCAGGGGGAGGGGGAATGGCAGAGGGAGAAAGAAGAGGGAGAAGCAGACTCCCCACCGAGCAGGGAACCTGACACAGGGCTCAATATCAGGACCCTGAGATCATGGCCAGAGCTGAAGGCAGTTGCTTAACCAACTGAGCCATCAGGCACCCCAATAAACAATTTTTTAAAAAGATTTTATATATTTATTTCAGAGAGAGCCTGTGCATGGTGCAGGGGGGATGCGGAGGGCAGAGGGAGAAGAGAATCCCAAGCAGACTGCATGCTGAACCCAAAGCCGGATGCAGGGTTTGATCCCAGGACCCTGAGATCACAATCTGAGCTGAAACCAGGAGGGTGGACTCTTAGCTGACTGAGCCACCCAGGTGCCCGAAATTTGATGAACATTTTGACAAGAAAGATAGTAAAAATTGTATCTGAACAGTGTTTTCTGTTCTAAACCTGTATTGGTGACTTTACTCTTGGCGAGTCCTCTCATTTTATTTATTTTATTATTATTATTTATTTTTAGTCCTCTTTAAGTTGGAAGTTATTAATATCCAGATTGGAAACAAATAAATTCTTAGACTTGGTCCCAGGATTTATAAGAATGTATTAAATGGCACAAATAATATTTTTATTTTTTTATTATTTTTTCGAAATAATATTTTAAAGAATCAAGGTATTTTAGTGCCAAAGAACATCTGTAAATTTTTTTTTAACATCTGTAAATCTATGTAGCTTTATCAGCTGGCTGTGAGATGTTGTCTGATACACATCTTTGCTGCTAGCTGCAGCTGACTTGCAGAATCTCCATGAAGGAAGGGCATGTTACTGGCTTTGAGGTTTTTGTTCTTACCTAATCCATGGGGAAAGGGAGGCAGTAACAGTTAAAAAGTCGTCCTGCTATGTTGGGTTATTAGGGACTGTTCTGTATTGTTCACTTTAGTACTTTACAGAACCAAGGCACAGAAGGTTGTCTCTCACCCAAAGTAAGTAAGTGTCAGAGCCAGGGTTAGAGTTGAAGTAGTCTGGTCTTGGTTTAGAATTGCTTCACAGCTGCGGTTCATTTAATTTAAAACAGGACATTAAAACCTTTGTTGTTGACAGCCTAGTTTGGGGGCACCCTAAGGTATCTGCACCTTTTGAAGGAAATCCCAAAGTTGGTACTCTTGAGACATGAGTTGACTCTTCAATAATCAGCAGTGGGTAAGATGCAGTCAGGAGAGATGAACAGCTGCAAGAGCTTGCTTTTAAATTCTGTGCTCTGATGAGATGATCTGAAGAAAACGTGTTGTTGACCGGCTGGCTTGGCTAGTGATGTTATAAAAAGGCAAGCTTTTTTTTCTGTGAGTGTTGAAGCTGAAGAAGGGATTTATCACTTGAGTACTTCTGTTCAAGAGGCTGCTATATATGTGGCGCAGCGGTTTGGCGCCTGCCTTTGGCCCAGGGCGCGATCCTGGAGACCCAGGATCGAATCCCACATCAGGCTCCTGGTGCATGGAGCCTGCTTCTCCCTCTGCCTACGTCTCTGCCTCTCTCTCTCTCTCTGTGACTATCATAAATAAATAAAAAAAATTAAAAAAAAAAAAAAAAGAGGCTGCTATATATATATATATATATATATGGAACGCTTCACGAATTTGCATGTCATCTTTGCACAGAGGCCATGCTAATCCTGTATCATTCCTATTTTAGTATATGTGCTGAAGCTTATATGTATACACACACACATATATATAGGCAGTGCTCATTGCAAATATATATGTAAAAAATGTGATCTCTCTGAGGTAGCTAAAGAGAATAGATAATATTCCTGTTTTGCCAGTGTAAAAGCTGGAGTCCCTATTGATCTGATCCTCATCTCTTGTCCCTCCTTCATTCTTACTTTATGTTCTAGTCCTACTAAACTATTTGTATCTCCTGAATAAGCGGAATTATCTTTTATCCAGGCCTCTTGTGTCTGCATATTTCCTCTGCCATTAAAATAGTCTTCCTGGGCTGCCTCTGGTTGGCTTGGTTGGTGGAGCATGTGACTCGATCTTGGGGTTGTGAGTTTGAGCCCCATGTTGGGTGTAGAGATTACTTAAAAAAATAAAATCTTTAAAAAAATAAAACTGTCTTCCTTTAGTAACCTTGTCTGGCTACTGTTACTTGTCCTGCAGGATTTAGCCTTACCATCATCTTTGAGATTTTGCTGATCCTTGGAATTTAGACTGAATTTCCTTCCTGTGCCCTATTAGGATTAAATTTATTTGGTTGTTTGTGGCTTCCTTTAGTACCTGTATCTTAATAAGCTCCTAGAGGACAGGGACTGTCTTAATCACCCTTCTTCAGCACCTGGCACTGCACTTAGCACATAGTGGACATTATGAGTAAGTGAAGTTTAGGAAGGTTAAGTAACTTACCCAAAGTCATAGGTATTATAAAAGACAAAACTGGGATTTGAATCTACATTTTCTGATCTTCAGAGCCTATACTGAATATTCTCCTGGGGAGCTTTTGTTTTTTTTTTTTAAACATTTTTTTTAAATTTTTTTTTAAATTTTTATTTATTTATGATAGTTACAGAGAGAGAGAGAGGGAGGCAGAGACACAGGCAGAGGGAGAAGCAGGCTCCATGCACCGGGAGCCCGATGTGGGACTCGATCCCGGGTCTCCGGGATCACGCCCTGGGCCAAAGGCAGGCGCCAAACCGCTGCGCCACCCAGGGATCCCCCTGGGGAGCTTTTGAAATCATTTTGATTCTTATTTCATTGGTTAGTGGTGGGATTTGGAAAATGGTAGTTTTAAAAGCACCCTAACAAGGGCACTTTACTGGTACACAGCAAGGCTCATTTCTGGTTGCACCATGTTCTCTGTCTCTGAGAGGTATGAAAAAAATAAATGGAACCATAGGTTGGTAGTCTTGATTGAATTTTAAAAGGCAAATTTAAAGTAAATAGAAATAACTAACCAACCAGAACATAACAGCAGATTCTGACAAATCTGAGAGCACAGAGGAAAACTAGTGATATTTACCAACGATAAAATGTCTTTTGGAGAGCAGGCACTTTAATACTAGTTCAAAGCATAACAACCTATATAGCTTTGCTTTTTGGGAAGAAGGGAGGCATTGACTGTGTTCAGCCAGGATAGATCTTTTTGCCCCTTGTGCCATCCCTGTCTGTATCCCCATGTAATAATCATGGAGGTAAGCCAGGAGTCAGGAAAAAAATATGTATATATCCATCTAAGAAATAATTTTTTTTTTTTACACGAGAGTGTATGCGCGCGAGTGTGTGCGCATGAGTCGAGCTGGGATGGGGAGGGAAGGGCATGTGCAAAGGGAAAGAAAGGGAGAGAGAGAATCTTAAGTAGGGCAGAGCCTGACCTGGGGCTCATCTCACCACCCTGGGATCATGACCTGAGCTGAAAGGAAGAGTCAGATACTTAACCAGCTGAGCAACCCAGATGCCTCAAGAAAGAAATTCTTCTATTTTGTTACTGTTGCTACTTAGTACCTTTAAAGGGGAAAAATCTAAAAGTGTTTAACTCCTAGCTGTCTTGGTGATTCTTTGTAACAGAGATTTTTTCCCTGTCTTCAGGTTCATAATCATGCTTACCAAAAAGAAGAAAAGGAAAAGAAAAAGACTGAACTGTTTTTAGATATGTCGATGTTTTACCATATTGTGCTGCTTTCATGTGAGCAGAGCCAGCAATTTTTTGAACATCAGATAAAAATGATGGTGTCCAAGAAAAGCAATAGTATAATCTTGGTACTGCTTTACTGATTTCTTAGTTAAGTGACTTAATGCTTTCAACTAGAGTTTTACCTCCTTGAGGAAATATTTAGAATCTAGGAATTTTGACATGGTAGTAAAACGTGACATTTGATGTAATTTTCAAGAAAGGTGGTATCAGGATACGGTTGGGGCTGTGCTCACAAGAAACTTCAGGAAGAAAGTTTATTTTTTCATGTGAGAGGTCTCAGTATCATGGCTTGACTGTTAGCCTCCAGCATCACATCCATCTTCTAGCCAAGGGGAAAACATACTCCTGCCTCATTGCCCTTTCCCACAAAGGAAGCTGGGAAATTTAGTAACATTTTCAGCCATGTGAAGAAAGGAAGAACTGACTCTTTGCTTTACCACAGTAGCATAAATATTTTGGGTGTGGCTTCTAGGGTGTGGCTTTAGCAACATTCTGATCATCTCCTAATTCTTTCCCTTTTTTGCTGATGCTTGATATTTCAAAGTTTAGAGAAAAGAGGCCATTTGATTTGTAAGGAATAAAATTCTCATTAGCTTTGACAATATTTGTTTTTTAAGTTTTTTTTTTTTTTTAAGATTTTATTTATTTGTTCATAGAGACACAGAGAGAGAGACACAGGCAAAGGGAGAAGCAGGCTCCATGCAGGGAGCCCGACATGGGACTCGATCCAGGGTCTCCAGGATCACGCCCTGGGCTGCAGGTGGTGCTAAACCTCTGCGCCAGCCACCGGGGCTGCCCTTTAAGTTTTTTTTTTTTTTAAAGATTTTATTTATTAATGAGAGACCAAGGGGTGGGGGGGCAGAGACACAGGCAGAGGGAGAAGGAGGCTCCATGCAGAGCCCGATGCAGGATTCAATCCTGGCACTACAGGATCACGCCCTGGGCTGAAGGTGGTGCTAAACCACTGAGCCACCCAGGGAGCCCCAGGTTTTTTTTTTTTATTTATTAGAGCAAGCAAGCGAGTGCGGGGAGGGACAGTTGGAGAGGGAGAAGTAGACTCCTCACTGATGAGGGAGCTTGATTTGGGGCTCAATCCCGGGAACCTGACGTTAGCCAAAGGCGGATGCTTAACCTGCTGAGCCATCCAGGTGCCTCAGTTTTGACAGTCTTAAATATGAGTTTTGATATCTTCCTGAGAATTAATTTTGATAAGTTGAGAAAGGAGACACCCCTGAAGACATGGCACCTCTGATAAGGGTGTACCTTGGGGTTGGATTAGGGGTCCTTGAAAATAGATGATTAGCCCTTTTTTTTCTTCAATGGCTGTTTAAAGCTATGGAGGCAGTTCTACTTAGAACCAGCATTTTAGTTGATGGTATTGAATGATAGAGTATATAATTTGAGCGACCAAAATAAGTGAGATCAGTATCTTTTACCAGAGAATCATAATAAGACTTAAAATAATTTTTATAAAATTATTTTGCCTTGACATTATTTGTTATCTTGAAGTGAAACTGAAGTAGTGGGCAGCGGGGGGGGGGGGGGGGGGGGATTGCTCAGCGCGTCACCTTCCGCCCGGGGTGTGGTCCTGGAGACCCAGGATCGAGTACCACTTTGGGTTCTCTGCATGGAGCCTGCTTCTCCCTCTGCCTGTGTCTCTGCTTCTCTCTCTGTGTGTCTCTCATGAATAAATAAAATTAAAAAAAAAATTTATTTAGAGAGAGCATACGCATGAGTGGAAGGAGGGGCAGAGGCGAAGAGAGAGAGAGAAGCTGACTCCCTGTTGAGTGTGGAGCCAGACATGGGGCTTAAATCTCACCACCCTAAGATCTTGACCTGAGCTGAAATGAAGAGTCAGGAAGCCCAACCAGCTGAGCCACCCAGGTGCCCCACTGAGAACATTAAGACACTACTAATATATTTACAGCAGGAGTGAGCAAGCTGTGTGTTTCCCTGTTTTGGTAGCTTTTGGAGCACCTCTAAAATTTTAAGTAATAAATTTGTATTTTAAGCTAAGTTTGTGATCATTTATTACAGCAGCAATAGGAAATTAATAAGAATGACCATACACCTGTACTAAGATCATTTCCAGGGATACTCATTCATTTCAAAAGAATGAGAGTAGGGATGGGAGTTCAGCCTGACTTAGACTTGTCATAGGCCACAGCTTTATATTTCTTCTCCATCAGAATCTAGGAACATTGGTTCTTATTATCCCTCTCCTTTTACTCTGCCAAGATGTTTTACCAATTGTGTAGAAAAATATTTTTTCTGGGGCACCTGGATGGCTCACTTGGTTAAATATCTGACTTCGGCTCCTGTTATGATCTCGAGGTTCTGGGATCAAGCCCTGAGTTGGGCTCCATGCTCAGCAGGGAGTCTGCTTGTCCCACTCCCCCCCCCCCCCCCCAACTTGTGCTCTGTCTCTCAAAATCTTTTAAAAAAGAGAGGGAGAAAGAAGATTCCCATTGCTCATCGTCTTTGAAAAAAGAAATCTTTTTTATTTCCCCACATAAAAAGTTAGATGCCTTGGAGTGCCTGGCTGGGTTAGTAGAGTATATGACTCTTGATGTTAGGGTTGTGAATTTGAACCCCACATTGGGCTGCTTTATTTAATAGGTTATAGAGGATTATTTTTCCAAACTGAAGAGAAAATTACTGAGAGACTAAGTCACTTTGGCTATCCAGATATAGCTCAAGATTAATATTAAATGGCCAATGCAGGGTTTTTTTTTTTTTTTTTTTTTTAAGATTTCATTTATTTATTCATGAGAGAGAGAGAGAGAGGCAAAGACACAGGCAGAGAAAGAAGCAGGCTCCCATGTAGGGAGCCCGATGTGGGACTCGATCCTAAGATCCTTGGAGCCCAATGTGGTTCTTTCCTAGAACTCGAGGATCAAGCCCTGGGCCAAAGGCAGACGCCCAACTGCTGTGCCACTCAGGCATCCCCAATGCATTTTTTTTTTTTTTTTTAAACTGAGTATAAGAGAACCACATAATCTTTGATACAGTGGTTTATCCTTGCTGTTGTGATCTGGTGCTCTTGTATGAGAGGGGGCCAACTTCTGAGACTAAACCAGTGTAAGATTATGAGTACTATGTGATGAATACTGTAGAGTATTGGCTCTTGGTTAAAATTTAACTTAGAAAAGGTGTTATTCTTGATTATTAGGCCTCTGAACCTCTATAATGCCAAGCACACAGAAGAGAAAAGTACTTTGACTTTTGCATCTTGTGATTCTGTGTTTCAAAGTCTAAAATATATTTAAGTATTTCAAGCAGTAGATGTATAACTATACAATTTCTTCTGATGTTAAAAATTTTTTCCCTCAGTTTCTATTTTGGAAAGAAACCTCTGCATGTTAAAACTTGAGGCATTTATCTATAATGAGCAAGAACAATCTGTTCTCTTAAAACATCCAGATCCATTTGTGACAGGATAGATTTTAAAAATCCAACCTAAAAGACTCTGAGGTCTATAAAATATATGTATCAAATACACAGGGCACCCAGAGCTTCTGTATGAAGAAAGTTCAAGAAGGTCAAAGCTAAGGAGGTATTGTAGAAGAAGGATTCTAATTATAAAATCTGGTAAAACATTTATAAAATTAGGAAAGGATTTATAGGTTGGAGTAGGCCATTAGTTATAAATACTGTTCAGTGGATTGTTTAGAAGAAATATGTGTTTTGATTTGCTCTTCTCTAGAACTTTTGATATGCCTTTGTCTAAATCTATTCTAATATAGTAGCCATTAGCCATACGAGGCTATTTAAATTGAAGTGTTAGATTCAGACTACCAGTCGTCTATTTGTCCAGTTTCCTTGGAATTAAAGTTGACTAGTTTGACTTGTCTTTAGTTCATTATAAGTAATAATTGGTCTTGAATATGCAGGATGGTTCCATATAAAGGGACCATTGTATATAGGGCTTTCTCTCCTCAGTTTCTTTAACCTTTTTTGCCCCATTTCATTGTGTTTCCAGTCAGTGGTCATTCATAGTCTGTTCGCTGTTAACCCTGGGCCAAACTCCCAAGCATGTAGTGACATACCACCCTCTTCTCTGCTAATTAAGATAGAGAAAATTTCTTAATCCAGTCAAAGGTTAGAGACTTATTTTCTTTATAGCATTATTTTATTTTATATTTTATTTTATTTTATTTATTCATGAGACACACAGAGGGAGAAGCAGGCTCCCCATGGAGAGCTTGGTGTGGGACTTGATCCCAGGACCCAGGGATCACACCCTGAGCCAAAGGCAGACGCTCAACTGCGGACCTACCCAACTTTGCCTTTGGTCCCAGCATAATTTTATTATATTAGGAAGTTGAGTACAAGTTTATAAACTATAGTTAAACTACAGCTTAACCAAAGAGAACTGGGATGAGTGGTTGCCTTTCAGAGTGTATAGAATCTTCTCTGTAGTCCTGTACAGGTAGATGTAAAGTCTGCGTGGTTCAGAGAGATTTCTGTTAAAAATGCTTTCAGATCTGTTGAGAGCCCTGGGCCTTCCCAAGATTAAACTTAGCTCAGGGCCCCTGAAGTAATTTCCTGTTCTCCAATGGAGTTGCGTCTCTTAAAGGTCTTGCAGTGGCCAGTAGAAGAGGAAATGCTTCCCAAAATCCCTTCCTGCCCTGCTTCCTCAAGGGTTCTTTCTTTATAAAGGCCTCAGAAAAAGTCTGTTAGATTAAAATGTTGAAGTCTTATGACTAAATTCTTACTTAGGCAAACTAAAAGCAACTCACCAGTGGATATTAAATTTAGATTGTAAGGCACTTCCATAAATCAGCATTGTCCCTCAGTATACACATTAACATACTCTTTTTTTTTTTTTTTTGAAAGATTTTATTTATTCGTGAGAGAGGCAGAGACACAGGCAGAGGGAGAAGCAGGTTTCATGTAGGGAGCCCGATGTGGGACTCGATCCCAGGACCCCAGGGTGGCGACCTGAGCCAAAGGCAGATGCTCAACCACTGAGCCACTCAGGCGTCCCTAACATACTCTTCCTAAACACCTGAAGTTGCTGAGGAGTCTGCATCGGCTGGGGTTGAAAGGGTTGAACAAGCTGCAAAGGAAAAACAGCTTCAGTTATAGATTCATTGAAATATCCTAGAAAACTTGTATTTTTATAATTTTTTAACTTAAATTCTTGGTTGTTGAACAAGTCCCCTTGTTATGTTGTTTGAATTATTGCAAAACTCCCTTCGGCAGTTTTTGATGGCTTGTGCTTCTGATTAGTGTTTGTCCTGTTTATCCTAGTTTCACCTGACTTCATTGAAAGAGCACAGTTTCTTATCAGTATCATATGGTTTCAAAGACATCTTGGCGGTTTTTTGCTATCAGTATTGCCAGAAATTCTGTATTATGTGTCAGAATGTGCAGAGAAGTTTTGTGTGTGTGTGGGGGGGGTGTTTGGTTTTTTTGTTTTTTTCATTTAATAAAGTTTTATTTCCCAAAATGTAGTTGGTGGGATCTTGTTCATGCATCTTCACCAGCAGCTGGGGCATTTCCACCCTTGGTGTTTCTGGTGTAAATTACTTGAGCTCTGTGCTTTGAAACCAGTTTAATAAGTCCTTTACTGAGGAGCTCCTAAAGGGCTGCCTGGCCAGAGAACCTCGAATATTCAGTCTCTCAGAGACAACAGCTGGAGTTATAAGCTTATAGTTGGGAACTTCCTTACAGAGTTTGTCATATGTCGCTATGTCAAACAACACCAGATTATTGAGTTTGTCTCAAACTTTGCCTTTGGACCACTTCTTTTTGGCCTTGCCCCCAGATTTGTTCACCGGGTCTTCGTCCTTTTTGGCCGACTTTCCAGCATCTTTCTTCTCATTGTCCTTGGGCGGCATAGCGAAGCTCAGAGAGCAACAGCCACCCCTGCAGCCTCACTAAGATGTCGGACAAAAAGCAAGTTTTGTGCTTTTAATTTATAGTTGCTCTTATTTACTACTATTAATTCCTACACTTGCCCTGATACTACATTTTGTTTTTCTCCTTCTTCATCAGTCCCTGTGTAGGGCTCCTTACCTGTACCCCACCGACAGACCTCATTTTCATGTTGGGTTTTACCTCTATGTTTATCATATTCAGGTATCATTCTCAAGGAAGCTAGACTTTTTTCTCAGTTGGTCTAAGCATCTGCGGCTGTCTTTCCCTACCCAGTGATGGTAGAAAAGAACTGGAAACAGACTTGAGTATTATTATATGTGTGGGGGAGAGGGGACAAGGGAGAGATTGTAGCAGAGAAGCAAAACTCTTGAATACTTGCATTGCATGGATTTCCATTTTTTTAGAACTTTCACTAAGTTTTTGTTCTTTGGGAGATAGTGTTTATTAACATAGTCCAAGAACACTTAAATTATGAACTTGAATTCATATCCTAGTTTGCCCAGCCTATTGAGTGCCCTTGGACAATTAACCCCTCTGAACCTGTTACCCATTCTAAAGATGACAGTGTTAACTGTTGTCTTTAGAGTTACATGAGAATTTTATGATGTGTGTTATGAACTTTAAATACTATCTCATTTGGGAACCCTGGGTGGGTCAGTCAGTTGTTCAACATCTGACTCTTGATTTCAGCTCATGTCTTAATCCCAGGGTTGTGAGCTGAAGCCCCTTGTTAAAAAAAAAAAAAAAAAAAATTCTTATCTCATTTATTATTAGCTGCTGCTATCATTTAATTACTGAATTGCCTCTTTCTGTTGCACTCTAAAAAAAGAGAAGAGACAGTACTAATTTCAGTGAATGATGGTTTTCTGACATAAATTACCAGATCTGCATTTTTTCTCCCAAACTCTCCCAAACTCTGAAATATCATTGAAGTGGTTTTTTTTTTTTTTTTTTTTAATTTTATTTATTCGAGAGGGAGAGAGAGAGGCAGAAGGAGAAGCAGGCTCCCTTTAGGGAGCCTGATGCAGGACTCGATCCCAGGACCCAGGGATCATGACCTGAGCCAAAGGCAGACACTCACCCACAGAGCCACCCAGGTACCCTCATTGAAATGTTCTTAAGGAAAAGTCAAAACTCTTCAGAATCTCTTATATTATTATAAAGTGTATTATTTAAACATGGCACAATAGATGGTAGTGATGGTTACACAACAATGTGAATTGTTCACATTAATGCTTCAGAATTCTGTACACTTAAAATTGTATACTCTGTAACATAAAATGATAAATTTTATGTGTATTTTATCACTATAAAAAATATGGAAACAAATTACAAAGGAGGGACAGTTGTTTAAGTTTATATAATCTTTTCCTTCAAGTTACCAAAGCAGGAGAGGAAACCAATTCCTCGTAACCCTTCCTGCTCGTAATAGTACCAATTTTCAGAACCCTGATATGATTATTCTTGACATGTTTGTCTAGCTTTATCATTGATTTGGCGGTGGGGGGAGGGGGTTGCTTAACTCTTCACCATTGCAGCAGCTCCCACCCTTACCTTTTTGCATTATACCTTTTTTTGAGGTTTTTATTTTGAAGACATTTTACTGATACTATTAAGCTTTTAGTGTTAACTTATGTGTGCTCAGAAGCACTTTTTGCGCAATGTTTAAAGGTTTTTAGAGGCCTCTTGATCGAATGTTACTTAGCTTCTTGAACACAGTAGGTTTTTACATATTAATCGCTTAGTGGAGGTTTTAAAGCTTTATTTATTTAACATCTATTTGGGTCAGATACTGTAACCATCGTGTGCCTTAAGACCATGAACTTTGAACTTGAAAAAATCCTTGCTCTCTGCCTATTTGTATGCATATGACTCTGAGCAAGTTACTTTACTCCACTTTTTGAGTTTCTTCAGCTGTAAAAATGAAACTTCACAGAGGATTAAATGTGACATGTGGCTATACTACCCAAAGCAGTTTACACATTTAATGCAATCCTTATCAAAATACCACCAGCATTTTTCACAGAGCTAGACCAAACAATCCTAAAATTTGTATGGAATCATAGAAGACTGAACAGCCAAAGCAATCCTGAAAAAGAAAAACAAAACTGAAGGCATCATAATTCTGGACTTCAAGGTATAGTCATCAAGGCAGTATGATATTGGCACAAAAACAGACACATAGACCAATGGAACAGAATAGAAAACCTGGAAATAGACCCACAAATATATGGTCAACTCATCTTTAATAAAGGAAAAAAAATATCCAGTGGAAAAAGACAGTTTCTTCAACAAATGGTATTAGGAACACTGGATGGCAAAATACAGAAGAATGAAACTGGACCACTTTATACACCATAATAAATTCAAAATGGATGAAAGACCTAAATATGAGACAGGAAACCATCAAAATCCTAGAGAACACAGGCAGCCACCTCTTTGACCTTGGCTGTAGTAACTTCTTACTAGACACATCTCTGAAGGCTAGGGAAACAGCAAAAATGAACTATTGGGACTTCATCCAGAAAAAAAAGTTTCTGTACTGTGAAGGAAACAATCAACAAAACTATAAGATAGCCTATGGAATGGGGAAGGATATTTGCAAATGACATGTCTAATAAAGCATTAGTATCCAGAATGTATAAAGAGCTTAACAAACAATCCAGTTAAGAAATGGCAGAAGAGGGCAGCCCCGGTGGCGCAGCGGTTTGGCGCCTACAGCCCGGGGTGTGATCCTGGGGACCCCGGATCAAGTCCCACATCGGACTCCTTGCATGGAGCCTGCTTCTCCCTCTGCCTGTGTCTCTGCGCCTCTCTCTCTCTCTGTGTGTCTCTCATGAATAAATAAATAAAATCTTTAAAAAAAAAATGGCAGAAGAAATGAATAGACACTTTTCCAAAGAAGACATCCAGATGACTAGCAGAATGAAAAGATGCTCAACATCACTCATTATCACATGAAATACAAATCAAAACCACGTTGAGATACACCTCGCACCTGTCAGAATGGCTAAAATCAGCAACAACACAGGAAACAACAGGTGCTGGCAAAGATACGGAGAAAGGGGAACGCACTTGCACTGTTGGTGGGAATGCAAACTGGTGTAGCCACTCTGGAGAGCAGTATGGAGGTTCCTCAAAAAGTTAAAAATAGAACTACTCTATGATCCAGCAGTCCCACTACTAGGTATTTACCTAAAGGATACAAGAATACTTACTCTTGTAAGGGGGTACATGCACCCTGATGTTTATAGCAGCATTGTCAATAATAGCCAAACTATGGAGAGAACACAAATGTCCATCGACTGATGAATGGATAAAGAAGTGGTGTGTACACACACACACGCACACACAGGAATATTAGCCATCAAATAAATGAAATCTTGCCATTTGCAATAATGTGGATGGAGCTAGAATAGAATGTATTATGCTAAGCGAAATAAATAAGTTGGACAAAGACAAATACCACATGATTTTACTCATATGTGGAATTTAAGAAATAAAATAGGTGAATATATGGGAAGGGGGACAAAAAAGAGGGAAACAAACCATAAGAGACTTTTATTTTTTTATTTTTTTTTTTAATTTTTTTATTTATTTATGATAGTCACACAGAGAGAGAGAGAGAGAGGCAGAGAGGCAGAGAGACATAGGCAGAGGGAGAAGCAGGCTCCATACACCGGGAGCCTGATGTGGGATTCGATCCCCGGTCTCCAAGATCGCGCCCCGGGCCAAAGGCAGGTGGTAAACCGCTGCGCCACCCAGGGATCCCCATAAGAGACTTTTAAAGATAGAGAACAAACAGGATTGATAGAGGGAGGTGGGTGGGGGATTGGCTAAATGGATGATGGGTATTAAGGAGGGCACTTGTTATGATGAGCACTGGGTGTTATATGTAAATATGGAATCAGTGAATTCTCCTGAAACCAATATCGCACTGTATGTTACCTAACTAGAATTTAAATAAAAATTTTTAATGTGGCATGATATTTGCCCTACACACAGTATTCAGTAAGGGCATAATATATGTGAAGTAATAATAGTTCTTATTTAATTATTGAGGTAAATGGCAGTATCTTCATTTTAAAGATGATGTGACTCAGATTTAATGAAAGAAAGTAACTTTTGTTTTAAAGATTTATTTACTTTAGAGAGAGAGCCAGAGGAGCAGCAGAGGAGAGAAGCAGACTCCCTGCTGAGCACAGAGCCTGACTCAGGGCTTGATCCCAGGATCCTGAGATCAGGACCTGAACCAAAACCAAGAGTTGGATGCTCAACCTACTGAACCATCCAGATGCCCCAGGAAATTTTTTTTTATTAGTTTTAAAGCCTCTAAGCCTAAAAAGTGGTACATACATGTCTTTATCATAATAATGTATTCCTCAAATTGTATTCTATGTTATAGAAACTTGCCCCATGGTATTCTGGTATCCTTAATTTTTCTCTCTCCTTACCCTTACCTATGTTTGTCTATATTAAAGTCTGCTAATCAGGGATGGATTTAGTCAGTGTTCATGGTAGATTCTTAATTAATACTTTTTATTCTGTATAGTTCTTAGCATTCTAAGTAGCATCAGTGGCTTATGAGACTTCATAATTAGTATTTATAAGTGTCATGATTTAAAATATATTATTTGTCATACTTCCAAGTAGTTTGGGGGCTAGAGGTGAAGGATCTGGAATGATTTCCTTTTCTGACAAACTTCACAACTCAGAGGAGAGGGCAAGGAATGGAAACTATGAGGAGAAAAGAGGCTAGAGTACTCAGAAGTGAGCTTAAATTATGAGGAACAGAATCCAGAATACCATGCTCTCTAGCCCTACCACAAACACTGATGATGGCCTAACAGTTAAAGAATATATACTGGCAAGAAATTTTAATTATACTAACCTAATTATTAATATATTGAAATATTTGATGACAAGTTACAACTCCTCTTTTGACCTGTGCTTTTTCCAGTGGTTTATTATGAGGGTTCTTACAAGAGTTACTTACTATTTCTAATAAAAGGATTTTGTGTTAGTGATTTGAGTACTTTTGGGTCATAAGAACGATAATCATTCTGTGGGGCTTTATGGAAGGAATTAAATATAGTAATGAGGGACTCCTGGGTGGCCCAGCAGTTGAGCGCCTGCCTTTGGCCCAGGGCATGATCTTGGAGTCCCTGGGATCAAGCCCCACATAGGGCTCCCTGTGGGGAGCCTGCTTCTCCCTCTGCCTTTGTCTCTGCCTCTCTCTCTGTGTCTCTCATGAGTAAATAAAATCTTTAAAAAAAAAAAATTGTAATGACTCTGTGTCTCTAAATTTAAAACATGCATATATGTAGTATTTAATATCATTGTTTAGTTGCTCTTGTTATAGCTAATCACTCACAAAAAGAGAAGGGGGTTTATTAATATAAGCATCGCTTATGTCTTAATTAAGACTCATTAAATACCCGTTTTCATGTTTTTGTGTTCCAGGTAATATTTCATTCTTTGAAGAAATACCCCAGTTTCATTCTTATATAATGTAGGTGGCAAATTATTCCATACTCTATTCTTAGAGGTTTATCAGGTTAGTTCAGAGAAAGCAACTTACTAAGTTACAACTTTTATTTTAGGACTTTGCTTTGGGTTAGAGTAGGAAAACTTCAGTTCATTTTATCAGCTGCTTCAGTGTTGCAGGAATACTTCTAATAATTTTTTTTTTACTTCTAATAATTAAATAATCCATAATCAGTTAACATTTATTTATTTATTTATTTATTTATTTATTTATTTATTTTTTATTTATGATAGGCACACAGTGAGAGAGAGAGAGAGGCAGAGACACAGGCAGAGGGAGAAGCAGGCTCCATGCACCGGGAGCCCGACGTGGGACTCGATCCCAGGTCTCCAGGATCGCGCCCTGGGCCAAAGGCAGGCGCCAAACCACTGCGCCACCCAGGGATCCCTCAATTAGCTATTTTAGATTTTCTGGGCACCTCACCTGCTCAGAGCATGGTCAAGAGCTATTAAGGAAGCAAAAAAGTTAACAGAGTTAAAAATAAAGAAGTCTGTATGCTTGTTAGGTACTGCATTTTTGTATATGAAATACTGTCCTCTCCATATCCTCCATGTTTAGCATAATTCCACCAAAGTCAGATTACTGATTTAGTTACCCGTTACTGTGTAACAAATATCCCCAAAAGTTGGTGACTTAAAACAACTAACATTCATTTTATCACAGTTCTGTAGTTTGGTTAGGTCTTAGAAGGAACAGCTTATCTCTGTTTTCCTTGGTACTTGCTGGAGTACCACGACTGGGCCTGGAGGATTTATTTCCAAGATGATTCCGTTGTGGCTGGCTGGAGAGTGGGTGCTGGCACCAACTGGGAATTCAGCTGGGGCTATTGATCAGGTCTTGAATTTTCTTCCATGTGGATAGCTAGACTTCTAACAGAATAGTGTGACTTCCAAGAGAGAATGTCTTTTTTAAGAACAGATGTTCAGGAGGACAAGCCTCAGTTCACAAGAACTTGCTAATATACCATTTATCAAAGGCGGTCACATGGCCAGGTCAATAGAGGAGAGGATACAGAAAGCCTGATTTATTGCAGGTAACCAAAGTAATAGCCTACTACAGTTCTGTACTTCCTCAATCTAGAGTGAAGTAGCCTCTCTGGAGGACATTTTGAAGCCTTAACATTCATAGTCTTTGACTCAGTAATTTCACCTTTAGGGTTTTTTTTTTTTTTTTTAATTTTTGTTTATGATAGTCACACAGAGAGAGAGAGGCAGAGACACAGGCAGAGGGAGAAGCAGGCTCCATGCACCGGGAGCCTGACGTGGGACTCGATCCCGGGTCTCCAGGATCGCGCCCTGGGCCAAAGGCAGGTGCTAAACCGCTGTGCTACCCAGGGATCCCCACCTTTAGGGTTTTTTTAAAGATTTATTTATTTGTTCGTGAGAGACATAGAGAGGCAGAGACACAGGCAGAGGGAGAAGCAGGCTCCATGCAGGAGCCTGATGTGGGACTCAATCCCAAAACTCCAGGATCAACCACTAAGCCACCCTGGCGTCCCTGGGGGTTTGTCTTAAGGAGGGTATATAAATTCCCTGGATCTGTATATATCAAGGCTTCATCTGACTTTCATCCTTAGCATTTTGCCAAGGGTGAGATAGCTGGTTAACGCAGGAGTTGGCGATTAAAACCAGATTGTCTGGTTCCAGAACCATATGATTAATCATTATATTATACTACCTGTCATGTATATAGTGTCTGTATATAATCATATTAATGATACTAAATGAGAAGCTCATAACATATTTAATAAGTTCTATATATAAAAGTCTAAAAGGACATCAAAATGAAATACCTACAAAGGAATGTGTATTAACTGTTATAGTTTTTTTAATTGTAAGGATACTTTTTATGAGCCTACCATGCATACTTAACCTAATATGTTCTTCATATACATGTGGCTTATTTTTTTTTAAAAGATTTTTATTTTTAAGTAATTTGCGCCCAAATTGGGGCTCAAACAACCCCAAGATCAAGAGTTGCATACTCCACCAACTGAGCCAGCCAGGTGTCCCTTATATCTGTTTCATTTCTACTATACTTCTTTAATCCCTCCCCACCTTCCAATGTCATACTGTAAATCTGTCTTGAGGAGGAGATCTTTTTTAGATCTTTGTAGTCTTTATCTGCCTGAAACTGCATATATAGAAGTTTAGAATACATTTACTGAATAGTTTCGTTACTAATACTCTGCTGATTTCCACATTGTAGTTTTACAGTGCCTTTATATCTCACTTCCAGTTATTATAAGGGTTAGTTCCAAATCACTATCCTTGGAGGTAAAATGTTACTGCCCTTAATTACCTTGGCTAAACCAAAATGACTTGGTGATCGTACAGATTCCTTAGCTCCCTTGCCCTGTTTCACAGTTAGTAGGTATAGGATAGTAGTTCTGGGGCAGTGATTCTCAACCCTGGCTGCACCTTAGGATTACCTAAAAATACCGATGTTCGGGTTCCACTTCAGACTAATTTGAATGAATTTCTGTAGGTGGTGCCACTTGAGGTGTGTGGGAATGGGTGCGTGTTTAAAACTCTTGAGACAGTTCTTACCATGAGGAAGTTGGGAAGATATAGAAAATAGTTTTGCATTTTTAAAATAGTTCAAAAAAGCCATAGACTACTAATAAGCAGTTTTCTTTCTGAAGCCTATATGGGATTATGTAAACGTTCATGAACAAATTTTTCTTTACAGTAGACTTATTACTGCAGTTTCCTTAGAGGTTGCTCATTGAAAATCTTGCATGAGCTAACAAATGAGTTTTGCTGCCAATTCACAAATGAAGACTATGGTTAAAGTAGGAAAAGTATATGGAATTACTTGATTTGTGCATTAACGCAGTCTAGATAGTTTCTTCTCTACTGTTTTGGGTATTATGCCATAAAGGATACTTCTTTCATGTTGTACACCTGAAACTAATATCATGTTGTATGTCAACTATACTTCAATTAAAAAAAAAAAAAAGGTACGTCTTTTAAAATAATGGGAAATTGTATCACTGGAAGGCCATGTCCTTATTTTCTTTTTTTTTTTTTAAAAAAAGAAAGAAACTAAACCAAATACCTTGGCTTAATGACAATCTACATTTCAAAGGTTCTCTGGACTAAAAGCTTATTCTTCACTTAAATGACTTCTCCCCAGCCATATTTAGAGTTCATCTAGGTTATAAACCATATCTCCAGTTATTCATGCTGTTCCAGATTGGGTAAAACAAGTATCAAAAGTACTAACGGTGGAGGTAATAGCTTAAGCACTTCTCAGCTTATCCTTTATCTCTAGATGTAGATATTTGGAGAAATGCAGCCGCTTAATGAGAACCAGAGTGAGGCATCCATTTACATCTCTTAGGATTGGTTAAATACAGTATGGTCTATTGAGTATACTTTTGATGTTGTTGCCAGTCCCTTTTTTCAAATGTACACGTGACACTATCTGAAGAAATACTAGAAACACCTAGTAAACATTTTTCTAGTATCTATTGTTAAGCTATATTCGGGTGATCACATTTTGAGGCTTGGTTTTCTGTTTGGCTACCAGTGATAATCAGGTTACATATAGGATAGCTGTGAGCTGCTGACTTTAATAGGTCAGCCTGTGTAAGTGTGTAAGACCCAGCTTTTTGGAGACCAGTATGACGGTTTCCTCTGCTTAAATGTGAAGGGAGCCCTTATTTTTGAGCTCTATACCATGGTTTCAAAAATCTATGCTATAGTATATAATGTCTATTTGGATTCCTGATGATTTTACTCTATGTCATTAGTAATACCTTCTGGGAAATGGCTGGTTTCAAATGGTAGGGTTTTTAAAATGTTTATATTTGTGTATATTTGACAAAATGTTATATTAGTTTCAGGTATACAGCATAATAATTCAACATGTCTATAGGTTATGCTATGCTCACCACTAAATAGAATACCTCATAACATTTCATCCCTTTAGAGTTTTGTTTCTGATATATTATTATAACAAATAAAAAAAACTAAGTAATAATGAATAGTTTTCTTCAAGTTTTTAGTCTTATTCTTTTTGAATTTTCTGAATGCTCCAGGTATCTTGTGTAATTAATGTGCTCTGCAAAATATATTCTCCTCTTGCAAATGAAAAGGCAAAATACACAGAAGCTTGAGAATTGCTCTGAATTTCTCCTAAGGCAAGTACAAATATTCATGGCTTCATTTTAGCCAAGTAGACTATAAATCCTCTTCTGAATCTATTTACTAAATCAAATTGAAAACGTAAGGTACTTAACCTATATACATATATACGTATATACACATATATACGTATATATGTATATGTTGGCACTATATTTGGCAGGGAATAAGGCTTTTTTCTGTGATAAGCTAGACTCCTCATGGTTAGTCAGGCAAATAACTTCACCTAAAAATGTGAATTTCTCCAAGAAGCAGAATTCATTCTGTGCTCTGCAAGTTCTGTAAATTTTAAATTTAGGTGGATAAATTCCAAATGGCACTAAACTTTATTATGAAAACAAATGTAAGAATAAGAAAAAAAAACTATTTTAAAGAGGAAAAAAGGTAACTTTACATTGGAGAAATGTGGCTGACTTAACCTTAATTGGGTGATCAGTAATCGGACAGACTGACATCATGTCCTTTCTGATATGATGCATTGAAAATGCTTCAACGTTCTTGCCATTAGGAACAGTCCTGCCAGAAATGCAGGACATGAAACTGGTCAGGAGGAAACAAACTCAAAAGTATAATGTATCTCAAATATCTGGCCTTCACTGTTTAAATTGTCAGTGTCTTGAATGGCAAAACATCAGGAAGACTATTCTATTTTTTTTTAATTTATTTTTTATTGGTGTTCAATTTACTAACATACAGAATAACCCCCAGTGCCCGTCACCCATTCACTCCCACCCCCCGCCCTCCTCCCCTTCTACCACCCCTAGTTCGTTTCCCAGAGTTAGCAGTCTTTACGTTCTGTCTCCCTTTCTGATATTTCCCACACATTTCTTCCCCCAGGAAGACTATTCTAAATTGAAGGAGATTAAAGACACGGCAAAGCAGAGAGCTTGATTCTTCATTGAATTCCAATTTTTTTTTCTAATTTTAAAGGGACAACTGGTAAAATATGAATATGGACTGCATATCAATGTTAATGTCCTGTATTTGGTCCTTGTTCTGTGGTTATATAAGAGAATGTTCTTAGGGCATGCACATTGAAGTGCTTAGTGGTAAAGGTTTATGATGTCTGCAGTTGGTTCTCAAATGGTTCAGCAAAAATAACCTTGTGTAGAAGATTGAGAAAGCAAATATAACAACAACAACAATTGATTAATGGCAAAGGAGAGTATGCTAATATTAGAACTTTTTGCTGAGTTTAAAAAGATACAAAAGGGGTAATGTAAGAAAAACAACTTAGATTTATTGTGCAGTTGTTGGGTGCTAGGTTCAATTCTAGCATGTTTGTGTATATTACCTCATTTCATCATTATAAAAACTATATGAAATCTAAGAACATGGTCTTCCAGAGCTACACATTTAGTTTATTTCAAAATATCCCTTCTATGATTTTCCAAGCAGTAGAAAAGAAATTATCTGGGCTAGTTCAACTTTAACCATCTATTTTGATATACTTTCACACTATTATCTGTAGTTTGTAGATGAGCAAATTGAAAAACAGATTAACTGACCCACCGTTATATAGGTAAGTGGTGATGCTGGAATTTGAACCCAGAGACTGAGCTCTTACCCACTATCAAGATACAGACTATTTTAAAGTGTGTACTTTTGTATTGAATGAATCTCTGTGAGATTTGACAGAGTGAGAAAGAGTAGGGTTACTGACTTTAATTTTCTTTGTAGAAGGAATAGTATGACTTGTCCAATGTTTTGTAAAACAAGATACTAAAAATAATCTTAAATTTGATTAAAATCTCATTTCTTTATTTGAAGCATTGAATGCTTTTCATTTGTATTTTCTCTGTTTTTCTATTCTCTATTTCCATTGATTTTTATTATTTCCTTTCTTCTACTTGTTTTGTGTTTAGTTTATTCTTCTAGTTTCCTAAGAAGTTTATTCATTTGAGATATTTCATCTCTTTTAATATGGACATTTACAGCTATAAATTTCCATCTAAGCACTGGTTTCGCTGCTTGTTGGATGATCGTTTGAACCAGTCAGATGTATTATAGTAACAATGCCTAAACTTTTGTATTAATCATCCGGGAAACTTTTTTTTTTTTAAGATTTTATTTATTTATTTATGAGAGGCACAGATAGAGACGCAGAGACACAGGCAGAAGGAGAAGCAGGCTCCCTGTAGGGAGCCCAATGTGGGACTCAATCCCGGGTCTCCAGGATCACGCCGTGGGCTAAAGGCAGGTGCTAAACCACTGAGCCACCCAGGTGTCCGGTGAAACCTTTTTTTTTTTTTTTTTTATGATAGTCACAGAGAGAGAGAGAGAGAGAGAGGCGCAGAGACACAGGCAGAGGGAGAAGCAGGCTCCATGCACCGGGAGCCCGATGTGGGATTCGATCCCGGGTCTCCAGGATCGCGCCCTGGGCCAAAGGCAGGCGCCAAACCGCTGCGCCACCCAGGAATCCCTGGTGAAACCTTTTTTAAAGGGCTCATTGCCAGGGCACTTGGGTGGCTCAGTCAGTTGAGCCTCGGACTCTGATTTCTGCTCAGGTCATGATCTTGTGGCAGATCCCAGACCTGCAGCTTGCTTCACTGCACTGAGTGCGGAGTCTGCTTGTCCTTCTTCCTCCCCTCTACACCCCCTTGTGCTCACTCTCTTTCTCTCTCTAGAATAAAATCTTTTAAGAGCCTCTTCCACTAGAAACTGATTCAGTTGCTCTGAGGTAGGCCTCAAGACTGTGTGTTTTCAAAGACTACTCAGATTGCTGCCATCTGAAAACTTACCAAGCTATACCCTCAAGATCATTTGCTCACTTTTCTATACTTGTGTTGTACCATTTAAGAAATTGTTTCAAGGTACCTAGGTAATCCTGAAGCATAACTGGGTTGAAGAACCAGTGTGATATCTTTGATTTTGTAATAGAAGTAGGATATAGAGTAGAGATTTGGGGTTTTTTTTTTTTTCACTTTTTTATATTGTATCCCATATTTATTTGTCTTTAAGATTTATTTTTGAGAGAATGGTAGGGAGGTGCAGAGGAAAAGGGAGAGTCTTAAGACTGTGGTGAACACAGACCCTCACTAGAGATTTGATCTTATGACCCTGAGATCACAATCTGAGCCAAAACCAAGAGTCTGATGTTCAACTGACAGAGCCACCCAAGCATCCCCCCAAATTGTTATTAAGTAGTATTGACATATTAACTAGTATTTGGGTTATGATAATTAAAAAGGCATTTTTTAGAATGGTATATAAAATTGGGTTTTTTTTTTTTAAGATACTATTTGAGACAGCATGAGCAGAGGGAGAGGTAGAAGCAGGCTCTCCACTGAGCAGGGAGCCCTACGTGGAACTCAGTCCCAGGACCCTGGGATCATGACCTGAGCTGAAGGCAGACCCTTAACGAACTGAGCCAACCAGGTGCCCCAGTGGATAAAATCGTTTTTATAGACTTTATGAATTCCCAGCAACTTGCTTAACTTTTTGAGAGGCAGATAATTACAATATTTGCTTTTTTAAATGTTAGTTTGTACCATAGCCCTGACATAGCTTTAAATTATTTTTAATACTGGGTTTCTTATATAGATCCTATGAAAACAGCTGATGTGTTTGTAGGAGCCTCTGTCTTTGCTTTAGATTTATAATGAAACATGAGTTGTACAACTTTCACAGTTCCATGAATGCATTTGCAAAGACCAAGGTTACTCAAATTCCCCTTCAGCATTATTAATAATATATAC
Organism: Canis lupus baileyi; assembly: GCF_048164855.1. NCBI lineage: Eukaryota > Metazoa > Chordata > Mammalia > Carnivora > Canidae > Canis > Canis lupus. The sequence continues at coordinate 7,240,271 of NC_132844.1, forward strand.
CTATACACATAGGTGAAGATTATGGCTTTGTTTATGGCTCTTGCCTGATGGTAGACTAGTTTTACTCGTCTCTGATCTTACCTGTCTGGTTAGTATTCCTACAAATAAAATATTGTTATTTAATACAAATCATTGAGTTTTTTTTGTTTTTTGTTTTTTTCAAATCATTGAGTTTGACAGTTTTACCTATTAGGTAAAATAACAGTAGTGAGCAGAAAATAGTGTCTTCTAGTTTATGCTCAATCTGAGCAATTTAGAACAATTTCTGAAATTAGGGGGAAATATCAATGTCGGGATGAGAGAATACTAAATGTTGCCTTTTAAAAGTTTCAGTCAGGGCAGCCCCAGTGGCTCAACGGTTTAGCGCCGCCTGCAGCCCCAGGGTGTGATCCTGGAGACCCGGGATTGAGTCCCACATCGAGCTCCCTGCATGGAGCCTGCTTCTCCCTCTGTCTGTGTCTCTGCCTCTCTCTCTCTCTCTGAATAAATAAATAAAAAATCTTTTAAAAAAATAAAAGTTTCAGTCATCTTAATATTTATCATTTATGTTTAATTTCAGAATTCACTTTCTGGGTAAGTCTATAAAGCATGTTTTAATTATTTTTTTAAGATTTTATTTATTTATTTGATAGAGCATACATAAGCCAAGGGAGCAGCAGAGATCCCAGGACCCCGGGATCATCACCTTGAGCCGAAGGCAGATGCCTAACTGACTGAGCCACCTAGGGGCCTCATCTATAAAGCATTTTAAATGAAATCCAAAGTAAAAACTTTAAGGAATTTTTGCTATAATTTGCTTCAGTAGTCTGACTCTTGTCCATATTCTTCAAGCAGATAAGCCTTAGAAATGGCTAGAAGTGACTTTTTTTTTTTTTTTTAAAGATGTAATTGACATGGGAGTCATGAGCAGTAGGGAGACAGAGCAACTCTTGATCTCACGGTTGTGAGTTTGGGTCCATGCTGGGTGTAGAGATTACTTAAATAAATTTTTAAAAAGATATAATTGACATACTGCATTAGTTTCAGGTGTACAACATAATGATTCCATATTTGCATGCTTTGTGAAATGTTCACAATAAGTCTAGTTAACATTGCTTATCATACATAATTACAAATTTTTCTTTCTTGTGATGAGAACAGAACCAAATCTTCTGGGCAGCCCCTGTGGCTCAGCGATTTAGCGCCACCTTCAGCTCAGGTCATGATCCCAGGGACTCGGGATTGAGTCCCACATCAGGCTCCCTGCATGGAACCTACTTCTCCCTCTGCCTGTGTCTCTACCCACCCACCCCCACCCCCACCCCCCGTGAATAAATAAAATCTTTAAAAAAAAAAAAAAAAACAAATGTTCTCCCCCGCTCCCCAGAACCAAGTGTTCTTAATACCCCTCATGCACAAACATGTAGCTACTCTGTCCGATTCTGTGGCTTCAATTTTTTGGTAACTTCTCTGTTCTGTTTTTCTGTTTCAAGGTTATTGTCCTGTTCAGAGATGTTTACTCCTGGTGCTCACAGATACACATATCTTAGCGGCATACTCAGGACACAGTTTAATCTTTTCAGTTTTCCCATGATCTGTGCTCGATATTACTCAGTGTGTAGTTCATACTGGTTTAACCATTTTCAACTATCTTCCAATAGCATGGCTTTATGTGCTGAAAGAATACCAGCCAAATCCATTATCTGTTCCTTTATGCCTTTATTATATAAATGGTATCATACTATATATACTGTTCTGAAACTTCTTTTTTTAAGATTTTATTTTTTTATGCAATTTGTACCCCCAACGTAGGACTTGAACTCATGGCCCTGAGATCGAGTCCCACGCTTAAAAAAAAAGTCGCATGCTCTGAAACGTATTATACTTAACACATCTCAGGCAGGCTTTTTTTTTTTTTAAGATTTTCTTTATTTATTCATAGAGCTAGAGAGAGGCAGAGACACAGGCAGAGAGAGAAACAGGCTCCATGCAGGGAGCCCAACATGGGACTCAGTCCTTGGTTTCCAGGATCACTCCGCAGACTGAAGGCTGCGCCAAACCCCTGAGCCACCCGGGTTGCCCTCAGGCAGACTTTCTGATCAGTCTGTGGCTGAATTATATAGTTTGTAAAAGCTGCATAATGTTTCATTTTCTGTTTGTAACAGTTTTATTAGGTTGTTTATTTTACTATTACATGAACAATGCTTAAACTTCTACATACCGATATCTTTTTATATACATGGGAATATTTGTAGGATTAATTCCTAGTGGAATTGTTGGCTTAAAAGATACATGCATTTATTTATTTAGTTTTAGTTTTAAAGAGTAGAACTTAGTGATTCACTAGTTGCATATAACACCCAGTGCCATCGTTAATGCCCATCACCCTGTAACCCATTCTGCCACCTACCTCCCCTGCAGCAACCCTGTTTCCTAGCATTAGGACTCTCTTATGGGGGCAGCCCCGGTGGTGCAGTGGTTTAGCGCCGCCTGCAGCCCAGGGTGTGATCCTGGGGATCCGGGATCAAGTCCCACATCAGGCTCCTTGCATGCAGCCTGCTTCTCCCTCTGCCTGTGTCTCTGCCTCTCTATCTCTCATGAATAAATAAAAAATCTTAAAAAAAAAAAAAAGACTCTCTTATGGTTTGCCTCACTCTGGGTTTTCATCTTATTTTTAAGATACATGCATTTAAAAGAGTGATAGATGTCACCAAAATGCTCTCCTTACAGGTTGTACCAGTTTTTACTACCATCAACATATTTTCCTTTTTTTTTTTAAGATTTTATTTATTTATTTGAGAGAGAGGGAGAAGCAGGCTCCCTGCTGAGCAGTGAGCCCAAAGTGGGACTTGATCCCAGGACCCTGAGATTATGACCTGAGCTAAAGGCAGATGCTTAACTGCCTGAGCCACCCATAGGCCCCAGCATTTTTTTCAAGTGACTGGCTGGCTGACTGCTGTCCTCACCATCACGAGGTATTTAAATGTAATACCTGCCTGTCTGATGAGTGAAAATGGGATCTTACTCTTTTGACTGGCATTTCTTGTGTGAGTGATGTTTGAACATTACTTGCCATTAGTTATTCCGTGTTCTGCCAATTTTTAATTTATTTTCATTCATTCATTCATTCATTCATTCATTCATTCATTCATTCATTCATTCATGAGAGACAGAGAGAGAGGCAGAGGGAGAAGCAGAATCCATGAAGGGAGCCCCATGTGGGACTTGATCCCAGGACTCCAGGATCATGCCCATAGCCAAAGACAAGTGAGAAACCGCTAAGCCACCCGGGCGTCCCTGTTCTTTACATTTTAATAAAATTATCCCTTTGTTCTGTGTTGCAAATATTTGTCTACAATTTGTTCTTGGTCTTTCAACTTTTTGTTTAACTACATAAATTTAAACTTTTTATACCCTTATCCTTCAACCTCCCCAATACAAGCTTCAAAAGGGCTAGGGCTCCATCTCAGTCCTCATTATATTCCCTAACTTACCTAGCACTGGCCCTTTTAGAGATGTTCCCAAACTGAAAATAGTTGAATCCTGGGACACCCGGGTGGAGTGGCTCAGCAGTTGAGCATCTGCCTTCAGCTCAGGGCATGATCCCAGGGTCCGGGATCGAGTAGTATATCAGGCTTCTTGCAGGGAGCCTGCTTCTCCCTCTGCCTGTGTCTCTGCCTCTCTCTGTCTCTGTCTCTCATGAATAAATAAAATCTTTAGTTAAAAAAATAGTTGAAAAAAAAAATAGTTGAATCCTCCTGAACTGGTAGTAAAAAAAAAAAAAAAAAAGTAATCATTTTTTCTCTAATACTTAGAAAACAAAAATGGAACATGTTATGTGGGTTAAATAAGTTGAAAGTGACAGATCAATAGTTTGTAATCAATGGCTTAAAGAAAACACCTGCACATGTTTTCATTTTTATTTTGGTCCAGTTGAGTTGAAAGATGGTGGTGTTGACCAGAAGGAAGTTAACTGGCAAACTTGGCCACTCCAAATGTAAAGGGCAGGTAATATTAAGAGTTAAAGGGTGTGACTTTATCAAAACTTTAAAGCAATCCTCATGTAAAGAGAAATCATAGCCAACTGAGCAAATTAAATAAAAGAATTTTCTTTAACTGTGATCCTTTTTTTTGCTGTATAATCTATCAAATTATTAGCTAATCACAGAAAGGAATGGACTTTTTCTCCTTCCCACTCCCCTTCTATTAAAGTGAATCAGATAGAGTCATGATTGTGTCAAAAGTTCAAAAGGGAAAATGGAAGGTAAAATGAGCTGAATTGGCACTCTTCCCTCAACATTGTACCTGTAAGCTTGATATGTTGTTTCAGAGATTAACTTTATGGACTTCCGTACCCAGAAGTATGAAAATTCGAAGGGAACTCTTTTCACAAGCTTGATCTTAACATATTGAATAAAGAGAGCAGCTAATCCCTTTTGTAAAGTAATTTGAGAGGAGGGAATTCAAAATGTAAAATCTCACCTGCAGAAAACACTCAATTCTATAAAAGCCTTTCTATCTTTAGACACTTACAAAGACTTAATATTTTAATGCGGAAGGGTGAACTTGGTTAAAAAGCCAATGGGTGAAATTAGAGAGAAATAATCCAGTGCTTTCTTTCTGGGAATTATCATCCTGCTCCCTAGGGGACCTAATTTTATTCCCTGTGGGGAATGAGAATACCCTTCTGTACAGCAAGCCAGCATCTCTAAATATAAGCTTGACTTTTAGTATAATAAGAGTCTTGTTAGGTGCAATTTTGCTCTTAGTCATTAATACAATGAACAAATGTTGTGGTTACCTGGGAAAGAAAATTCAAGTGCTTTTAAACCTCTTGTGAGATTTGGTTTCATGCTTGAAACCTATCCAGTGTTATGCCCAATAGCATCTGTAGAAGATTCCAAGCTATAAGGTATACAACATGGAGAAGTTAATACACTTTGGAAAAAAATGAGACCTACTACAAAATGGGTTTAAGGCCCTGAATAAAAAAGCTTTTCTTTTGCTGAATGACAATTACTTACCAGTGGCATTAGGTTTAACAAATAATTGAAATTTTCTTAGGAGTGAAGTTTATGTGATGGATGATGTCCCTTCTGGTGACGCTTAACTTTTTTCTTTTCAGCTGTAAAACAGTTTGCTGTTCTGCAAGCGCAAAGACCAAATTAAAGACAAAATATGATCTAAGAGTATATAGTATTAAATAGCATTTTCCATATGGTATGGCATTGTGTTAGATTATTTCTGTCTCCTGTAAACTTTGTCATGTTATGTGCTTTTCGAATTCTATTCTTGATGAAATCATGGTGGTATACTGCTTCTGCTAATATCCTTAATTATCAACCATTTTAAATTGGGTTTGGTGGTATATTTTCTCATTTTATAGGGATCAGTAAAAGATAATAGAAATCTTTCTTGTTACTTTAAGTTTAGAAGTTGACATAAATGGTCTTTGCAGTCTTATAAAGAACAGTCTCCATTCCAGTGTAACTTCAGAGTCCTGGGCATTATGTTTCCAATTCTTAAACTTGCCCTCAGCCTATAAAGCTGTGGATCTATGAGCCTGACCTAATGTGTAGGACTTCTGATTTCCTACTAGTAGTAACAGTGCAGACATTGCATACTTTCCCTGCTAGTTTCTGGCATCTTTTAGAAGACCATTAAGCATAATCCTTTATTCGTACAATATTCAATAAATATTTATTGAGATATTTTGTACTTAATTTCAAGATTGTTAAGGTCTCCTTTCCCTTAGTTTTTCCCTGTGAGCATTATATGCTTAGGTACTATCTAAACTGGTTAGCAATCAGAGCTAGCTTTATCTCACCCCTGTTCAGTTGGCATTTCTACAGCTCAATGAAATAGAAAAAAATGGCCTATATTTATGTAACTGACCTCAGGCAGAATGACATCCTAAAGCCTGTTTGCAGATGTGCATTTAGAAGTTGTACTCCAGGATGCCTGGGAGGATCAGTGGTTAAGCATCTGTCTTTGGCTCAGGTCATGATCCCGGGATCCTGGGATCGAGTCCTGCGTCAGGCTCTCCATATGGAGCCTGCTTCTCCCTCTTTCCATGTCTCTACCTCTCTCTCTCTCTCTCTCATGAATAAATAATCTTTTTAAAAAATAAAACTAAAAATTTTACTCCAGCGTAAATAATCTACCAAGTTTTATTTTGTCATGAGATGACATTTTATTGTATTTGATATTTTTCTATCTTATTTCTTATTGTAGGGTAACCAGGCTTGCCATATTATCAGTTTGACAGATTCCCCACCTCACCCCCGCTTTTTTTGAAGTCCCTGTCCCATGCTTCAACTTAGAAGTGATTTTTTTTTTAATTTCAGACAAATCTGCCTATTTTCAAGCTGAAGGAATCTACTGTTAGAAGAAGATACAGTGACTTTGAATGGCTGCGAAGTGAATTAGAAAGAGAGAGCAAGGTAAGAATTATCTATTTTAATGGCCCAGTTGAGGCTTTTGCTGACTTACACTTGGATAATGCTTCCTTTTTAGAGCTCTTTTGCTATTACTTCCTTCCTTTCCCTCATGTTCCTATTCACTCTTGCCACCCACACACACTTCTTGCCAAGTTTCTCTTCCTTAATATGTCTCATATGATTATATTTGCAATTTTTTTATTTTATTGACTCATAATGCATTTTTTCATCATCACACATGTACATAGAACAGAAGTTTCATAAACCAGGACTACTTTTACTCTGTGATACGTGCTGATATTCTTCAGCTTAGTTTTTTGTTTTTTGTTTTTTAAATTGATTTTTTTTTTAATTTTTATTTATTCATGATAGCCACACAGTGAGAGAGAGAGAGGCAGAGACACAGGCAGAGGGAGAAGCAGGCTCCATGCACCGGGAGCCTGACGTGGGATTCGATCCGGATCTCCAGGATCGCACCCTGGGCCAAAGGCAGGCGCCAAACTGCTGCACCACCCAGGGATCCCTTCAGCTTAGTTTTAATGATGGCCATGGTCTAATAGATGATACATAAAAACACTCTTACAAAAAGAAAAAAAAAACACTTATATACCTTGGTAAGAGTCATCTTGTCTTAAAATTTAGTGGTTTGGGGTGCAAAAATAATAAGAGCAAGGCAGTCTCATTCTAATGTTCCTTATTCTAGCCCTATGTTTGGAGGACATCAGAAGTTAATATGTAGAGGCCCTAAAGTAGAGCCTAACTTGTGTTCATTTGTAAAGTGTGCTAAGTTGAAATGGAAGGAAAACTTCCTTAACTAGATACCTGTGGCTGGATGCAAGAGCAATATATTACACAAATCATAGCATTCTATCAAAATGTAAAGGAGAAAATTTTACCCCCCAAAATACCAAAGTATAAAATATTTATGAGTAAAACTAGGAATATAAGACCCATGTAAAGAAAACTTTAAAACTATACTGAAAGACAAAAGCAAAACTTAATAAATAGACTACATTCTTGGTTTGAAATATTCACTTTCAAAGATTCATTATTTAAATATTTGAGAGCAAAAATAAATAAAATATTTGAGAGCTTATTCTGTGTGTTCTGTGAGTTAGAGCTGTGAACATAGTCCCCACTTTCATGGTCCTTACATTCAGTTGATGAAGTTGGGATGGTGGTGAAGGGAAAACAGAAAAAATAGTAAGCTATATAGTATGTCAGATGGTGATAATGCTGTTAAGAAAAAAAAACAAAAACAAAACCAAGGCAACCACGGAGTGCCAGGACCGTACTCTTTTATAGAGTCGTCAAAGGAAGGCCTCATTTAGAGGTGACATTTTAGCAGTAGATGTGATCAAAGTAAAGCATTATCTTCTAGCTTATTTATAAATTCACAAAATTCTGATAGAAATCTTAGTGGGTTTTTTTTTTTTAATAAACTTGCAGATTTATAGATGAGCTTTACAATCAAAGGAAACACCAAGAGGACTCCTAAATTATATTCAGCATATACTGAGCACCTGCAGACATCAGAGTTTCTCCTAAGGCTGTAGTAATTAAAACAGTTTAGTATTGCTTTAGGGACAAGCAGTTAGATTAGCAGAATGTAATAGAACTTAGAATGTAATAGAACTTAGAATGCCAACTTGCATATTTATTGGAAACTTAGTTTATTACAAAAATAACATTGTTAATCAGTAAGGAAAATGATTTTTTTTTTTCCAGTAAATGGGGTCGAAACATTTGGCTGTTTATTTAGGAATAAAAATTTTTAACTCACTGTATAGAAATTATAGATGATTTGAAGATCTAAATGTACAAGTTAGGAAAGTTTTGGGTAACAAATTATTTATGACCACAGGGAAGAAGTGTCCTTTTTTCTCAGCTTTATTGAGATACAGTTAACAGATAACATTGTGCAAGTTTAAGGAATGCAACATTACGATTGGTTATGTGTATATATTATGAATTAATGACCACAATAAACTTAGCTAATATATCCATCACCTCACATAATTTTGTTTTTTTTTTTTTTTTTGGTGGTGAGAACATTTAAGATCTATCTTAGCAATATGTAAGTGTACAATACAGTATTGTTAACAGTAGTCACCATCCTCTGCATTAGATCCCCAGAACTTATTTTATAACTGGAAGTTTGTACACTTTGACCAGCATCCTCCATTTCCCCCATCCCCCAGCCCATGGCAACAACTAATCTGCTACTATCTGTTGCTGTGAGTTAGACTTTTTTTTTTTTTGATTCCACATAAAAGTGAGATTGTACAGTATTTGTCTTTCTCTGATTTATGGGAAGAAGTGTGTTTATAGGTTTTGGGCTTTGCTTAACTAACGTAGCACATGGTGCACTGCAGTGTTTAATAAACATTTGGTGAATGTATACATCACTTTTTGAAAAAATAACAGCTTCATTGACATATTAATTCACATGCCATACAGTTCACCCATTTGAAGTAAAATTCATTGGTTCTTAGTATATTCACAGAGTTGTACAGCCATCTCTACAGTCAGTTTTAGAACATCTTAATCACTCCATAAAAGAAATGCCATACCGATTAGTAGTCACTACCAATTTCTCCCTCAACCCCTCCTCACCCAGCCCTATATAACCACTAATTGACTTTCTCTATGGATTTGTCTGTTCTGGACGTTTCATATAAATAGGAGCATAGAATATGTAGTCTTTTGTTTCTGGCTTCTTTCACTGAAGGTGTTTTCAACATTTCAGCATTAATTTGTTTTTTCCCACCTAATTAATTTCTTTTTATTGCCAAGTAATATTCTGTTGTATGAGTATACATTTCATTTGTTTTATTTATCCATCAGTTGGTAGACATTTGGATTGATTCTACTTTTAGACTATGTGAATAATCCTGCTGTGAACATTTGTGTACAGGTTTTTGTTTGGACATAATGTTTTTACTTCTCTTGAGTATATACCTAGGAGTGAATTTGCTAGGTTCTATGATAACTCTTTAACTTTAAAGAATTCCCAGACTTTACCAAGGCAGCTGTACCATTTTTACATTCCCACCAACAATGTAGGAGAGTTCCACTCTTTTCTCCACATCCTCATCAACACTTACTATTATCTGTCTTCTTTTTTTTTAAGTTTTATTTATTTTTATTTAGGAGAGAAAGAGTGCACGCATTGGGGGAGGGGTGAAGGGAGAAGGAGAGAGAATCTCCAGCAGACTCACTGCTGAGGGCTTGAGAGCTCAGAGCCCCACACAGGGCTCAGTCCCACAACCCTGAGATCATGACCTGAGCCGAAATCAAGAGTCAGTCACTTAAGTGGCTGAGCCACCCAAGTGCCCCTACTATTACAGCTGCCTTAGTATGTAAGGTGCAGTCTCGTGGTTTTGATTTTCATCTCCCTGAGGGCTGGTGATGCTGATCATCTTTTCATGTACTTATTGGTCATTTTTTTTATCTTCTGTGGAGAAATATCCTTTTTTTAGACCCTTTGCCGGTTTAGTTGAGTGTTTTGTCTTTTTATTATTGAGCTGTATCTAGAATATATAAAAAACTCTTACAAGTCCCTTTCAGATAGTAATTTGCAAAAAATCTTCCATTCTACAGATTTTCACTTAATTGCTTCCTTTGAGGCATATTAAATATGTGAGGGGCGGGGATCCCGGGTGGCTCAGCGGTTTAGCGCCTGCCTTTGGCCCAGGGCGCGAACTTGGAGACCCGGGATCGAGTCCCGCGTCGGGCTCTCAGCATGGAGCCTGCTTCTCCCTCCTCCTGTGTCTCTGCCTCTCTCTCTCTCTCTCTCTCTTCTCTCTATGTCTATCATAAATAAATAAATCTTAAAAAAATATATGTGAGGGGCTTAACCTATGTGAACGTTGTACTTTTATTACAATATTGCTAAGAACAATTAATCAAGTTATTTTTGTTTATAAATTAGTACTTTTAACCAAAATCTGTTAAACGAGGCTAGAAAGTAGGTGGTAATTATTATGTTTACTGGTCATTATGGTGAAATCTTTTAGCTTTTATTTAAGTATGTTTTTCTATATTATTCTGACCTAAGTATCTTCCTGTCTACTTCTGACTCCACACATATACACATATCTTTGGATTAATGACTGTTAGAATGGTAAGAACTCGAACTAGATCTTTTCAGACTGCTTAAGCAAAAATAATTTGATGTTGAAAAGGATCTTTGGAATCTTTGCTAAACAGACCACTCATGATTTTTGTAGATTATTAATCCTGTTACCTACAACCTCACCATTTAAGTGGCTGTTTTGAATATTATGTTAGGAAGAATATATCTCTGCAGATAATACATAGTAATCTTAATTTCATACTAAATTATGCCCTGAATTAATGGTAGTTACTTGTTGAGTGCATTGGTTCTAGTTTCTTTTTTTAATAATAGCTTTATAGCTACAGATGTTTTCCCCTGCCCATCAGATAGCCATTCCACTGGGGCTCAGTTACTGGCCATGATCTCCACTTTTCAATTGTAATATCCCTGCAGGTTTTAACTGTCAACTTCAAATGCTAATATAGGAAGAGAGATTCAAGAATGCTATGGAGATAAATCTTTAGATGTCTTAATCGGTCATCTGGGGAGAAGAGTAGATCTAGGAAGAAATTAGGAAGTTTCTGTTGGGCATTTGGTTTTGTGGGGGTTTTTTGCTCTTATTCCTTGCTATTCTAAATTAAGTTGTGTTGATCTTTCCCTTTTTCACCCTGCTGGATCATTGTTTTAGAATAGAAACTGTATCAGGGGCTTAAAGTTTAACCTCTTTTAGAAAATGTATAATTTTATTACTGGTGTTTACTATTTATATTTCTTCTTGCCTAATTGTTTGTTTATACCTTTTTTTGTTTTGTGTAAGATATGGATCCAGCTAAGTGGTTAGTCATTTACCAGATATTCGAACTTCTGTTGTGTGCCCAGCCTTCCTTTAAAAAGCCATAGGAAGCCTGAGACAGGGTCTTTATTTGAAGGCATCTATAATATAAATTGGTGGTTTTCCACCAGGGCCAGTTGTGTCCCCCAGGAGACATTTGACAATGTCTGGAGATAGTTTTTATTATAACAAGAAAGGGGTGTTAACTGAGTGCTCCCTGGTCTAGTGGGTAGAGGCCTTGGATATGCTATTAAACATTCTATAGTGCACAAGAAAGCTCTCCCCACCCCACCCCCAAAGAATTAATCTGGCTTAAAATGTTAATAGTGCCATGGTTGAGAAACCAACCTAACTTGTGAAACAAATAGCTAGCTATGTGCTATTTAACTCCAATATTGGAGCTCCAGATAATTCGTAGAAGAGAGAGATCAGTTTAAGTTAACCCAGGAGGACAACTTTATCTTCCCCTTTTAGGGTTTGAAAGGTAAAATTAGGATATTCCTATGTAGGAAGAAAATGATCCTTGGGGGGAGAGAAGGGAGTGGATTTGGGAGAAAGTTGACATGTTTCTTAGCCTAGAAAATGGAAGAGTGGTAACAGAATTGTTGATTATTTTATCCTCACTTCAAACACAAGTAGGAATCTACGCAGATGGTGTGAGGTAAAGGAAATAGACCACAGAATTCTTACCTGCCCATGCTGGAAAGAATTGGTTAATATTTCATTTCTTCACATAATTGAAGGTTGATTTTTGTTTTTTTTTTTGTGGTTTTTTGAAGGTTGATTTTTATCTCTGCAGTTTCTATTCTAAAAAAGCATTGTCTCCCCTAAGTGGTGTCCAGACTGTCTAGAGGCATCGCAGCCTTTATTGCAGCATTGCTCGAATGTTCTCTTTGTACACCTGTGCCTCGAAAAGTTGAGGAAAAAACGATAAGCTATGGGCCATGCTTTTGAGGAGCCGTGGTCTGATGGGCTGTTCTGCATTTTGGTTCTCTTGCCTCCAAACACTGAATCTTTTTTCAGTATGTTTGTTACTGATTTTCTTTTATATTTAATTTGGTTTAACAGTGGAATGGCTATCCTAGTGAACATATACTTTGTCTTCACGCTCTGTGTGCTCTATAAATTTTCACAACCTAGTCAGCATCTTCAAGAACTTTCTTTCCTGTTTTTTTTTTTTTTTTTTTTTAGGTTGTAGTTCCCCCTCTCCCTGGAAAAGCATTTTTGCGTCAGCTTCCTTTTAGAGGAGATGATGGAATATTTGATGACAATTTTATTGAAGAAAGGAAGCAAGGGCTGGAGCAATTTATTAACAAGTAAGTGCTTTCTGTACCTCGCGAGGTGTAAGTGAATAGTGATCCAAGATGACTTGGGGTGAATACTGGTAATTTAGGTATTAAGCTAAACAGGAACAGTGCTTTTCTTTTTGGCCATTTCCTGACTAACTTTTTTGTATCATTTAATAAAGTAAAAGTATATAACAAGTTGAATATCATGTGATAAATATTAACACACTTGAGTATCTTTGCATTGACCTAAGTTCTGTATTTGTTTTTCTTGGTTAATATATGAAAATTATATTTAAAAATGCAGCATTTTTAAAAATACAGTTTTACTTATGATTCTTTCTCATTTAAGGTATGTTCTAGCATGAACAATAAAACTTACAGTACACTTGCAATCATTTTGTTTGATTGCAGATGGAAGTATTATCAGCATGTCTTGTGTGAAGGTACACATTTAAAATTTTCACAACAGAATCTTTTTTCACAATGTAAGAAAACCTTTTTTTTACTTTAGAAACTCTTAAACCAAAATTTCTAGCTTTTAATTTTATTCTTGAAATATAGCCATTTTATTTATTATTATTATTATTATTATTATTATTATTATTATTATTATTATATAGCCATTTTTTAAAACCAAAGTAATAGAATTATGCCAGGAAAGAGGTCACTATAATTATGCATTGGCCTTAAATTTGACCAAATAGGGGACGCCTGGGTGACTCAGCGTTTGAGCATCTGCCTTTGGCCCAGAGTGTGATCCTGGAGACTTGGGATCAAGTCCCACGTCGGGCTCCCTGCACGGAGCCTGCTTCTCCCTCTGCCTGTGTCTCTGCCTCTCTCTCTCTGTGTGTGTGTGTGTCTCTCATGAATAAATAAAAAAATCTTTAAAAAAAAAATCTTTTTGACCAAATAAAGTCAAATGCTGGAGAATATGGTTGTGTGAACTTATGTATTGACCAACACTTCAATTTTAATCTAGTAATCAATGAAGAACTGTGAATGGTTATACAAGGAAAGTTGTACAAGCCTTTAACTTTTTGTTACCTGCTATAGCACATGACCTTCATTGTCTATGAACATGCTTTCCTTTTGGAGAAGGCAGTGCTGGCTGAGGTGTTTTTTTTTTTTTTTTTTTTTAATTTTTATTTTTTATTTATTTATGATAGTCACACAGAGAGAGAGAGAGAGAGTCAGAGACACAGGCAGAGGGAGAAGCAGGCTCCATGCACCGGGAGCCCGACGTGGGATTCGATCCCGGGTCTCCAGGATCGCGCCCTGGGCCAAAGGCAGGCGCTAAACCGCTGCGCCACCCAGGGATCCCGGCTGAGGTGTTTTTAATTCAGAAATAGAAATCTCATTATCCATTTTCATCTTACGGTTAGTCTGCAGTGGAAACCTTTAAAGCAAGCCAAAAGAAGAAATAAAAACTGGAAACATGTGTCTCTTAGTTTTTTGAGGTTTTATTGAACTTCAGTGTATTTCTAATTCTGATCCTGTATCTTTTCCTTCTTTAAATGGGTTCTTAGAATTAATGACGTTTCACTTTTAACATTAATATTAATTTAGGTTTCTTGTGCCTATACAAATAAATATATAAAGACATTAACTGGGTACGTATTCCAGAAGCAGTGCAAAGCTAGTGATTGTTGTCTAAATGACCCTTGTGAACCAAAGGAAGGGAAATCTACCATTAGTTGGTAGAGCATAGCTTTAGGAGTGGTCCAGAATAACACTTAACTATTACTAAATTGTACATGCTTTTTAACCTTAGAATATATGTTTTGACCCTCAGCCCCAATTTTGAAAAATACTAGACTAAGTTTGTGTTTTTTATTCCTAGGGTTGCTGGTCATCCTCTGGCACAGAATGAACGTTGTCTTCACATGTTTTTACAGGACGAAATTATAGATAAAAGCTATACACCATCTAAAATAAGACATGCCTGAAATTTGGTGAGAAGGGCGCCAAAAAAAAAAAAAAAAACTTTCCATGACTATTAATGATTCATATGCACCAGTGAAGAAGTTCTAACTAACTTTTAGCATGCTGCACAGAAACTGGTATAACACGCCTTCAGTATACTAACATTCATATGCTCAGTTTTGTTTTGTTTTGTTTTGGCAGTTGACAAGAAGTTAATTTGCTTTAGTGAAAATCCCTCATCCACCCTTTCTCTATGAATAGCTCTTCCTTGCTGTTTTAATGTGGTACACACTATAGCCTCGCAGACCTATTACTCCAGTATAATCTGCAGTGTCCTAACTAAAGTTACTGACTTGGTCTTATCTGCAGTTTTTGTGTCCTGTTTGCTTCTTGAATCTGATTAACTAGAACATTTCTCTTGCTCCTTTTTAATATGTGATGTCACTTGACCTAATTTATGTGTAGAAGCACTACACCATTGGTTTCCAGTACCCTATGTGTAAGATACACACTTGTGTGCAGAAAGTATCTCCCTTCAGGCTTGTAATACCCTTCACGTGGAAGATCAATGAGGGAAATCTTTATATTCTGTATAAAAACAAATCAAATTTATATACTAAAATCATTTGTCTAAAAATTTAAGTTGTTTTCAGATAAAAATAAAAAAGCATTTCTGATATGCACTGATTGTGTTGCCTCCGGCTTCTTTTTTCCCCCTTTATGGCTGTCCTACTTTAACTCACTGTTGAGAGGGATTATTTACTAATTATATACTTCTCATTCCTGTAACTCCATTCCTCTTAAACAGTGGTGATATCAAATATGCTACCACCCTTTGAATTGGGGTATTTTCTTTTATACAACAAAAAAAGTGACGTACTAAAAGAAAGCATTCCTTAAAGCTTACTGAGTTGTTATGAAGCACTTTGTGTGTTTGAAAAATGCTTTATAATCTCAAGTCATTCTTCTTAAAAGGCCTTTTTAAGATAAGTCAATACCGTGCCTCCTATTTTGCAGAGGAATTTTTTTTCCTAGTTCATCTGAGTGACTTTTTAAAGCAAACTTAGCAAGGGTATAATAACCCTTTTCTTGGTCAGCAGATCCATGCTTTCTCTTTAATTTGGCTTGGGATACTTTATCCTCTTTAACCAAGGGAGAAGGGCACAGTGTCCTAGCCTGACTGATAGAGATGATAAGAAACCAGAAAACGCATGACTTCTTGCTGCCTAACTTGTGTTGTAGCCAGACCTTTGCAGCCAGAATGTGTTCTCTAATTAGAATCTGTACAACATCTGGTGGTTTGGGGGGACCCGTTGTGACCTAGGGTTAAACCACCAAGTAAAGAAAGCATGTCCTCCCACTTCAGTGGTGTCCCCTATCTTCTGTGGAGACAGATCATCCATTTGAGAGGAACCCAGCCTAGGTCTGGGCCAAACTTAGGATGTCCACCAAGCAGATTGGAACATTACTAGGAATTAGAGCCACCCTGTAAGGCCTTTTGTTACTTAAATATTTCACAGTTCCATAAACTGGACATTTCAGTTACTATAAATTAAGGTACAAAGCTTAAACAAAGGTAAGTTTTGTTTCAGTGAGCTAGAGAAGTAAAAAGCTGTCAGTTTATGTTACTCAGAACAGAATAATGGTAGCTCTAAATTCCTCTCAAGCAGTGGTTTTCAAGCAGGGATGATTTTGCTCTCAAGGCATATTTAGCAATATCTCAAGACATTTTTGGTTTTCACAACTAGGGATTGCTACTGAATCCAGTGGGCAGAAGTTAGAGATGCTGCTAAAGTTTCTACAACGCACAGGACAGCCACCTTCAGAAAAACACCAGAGGTGTGAAGACTTCCACTCACTGTGGAATTCTTTTGATTTTGATCATTTATAGGCAAGGGCATAACGTGTCTAAGGATGAGTTGTACTGGCCTGCTTGCTTTTAGTCTCTACAATTGCCTAAGGGCAGACATGCTCTTAGAAAGTTGAAGGTTTGGGATCCCTGGGTGGCTCAGCGGTTTAGCGCCTGCCTGCAGCTCAGGGTGTGATCCTGGGGTCCCAGGATTGAGTCCTACGTCGGGCTCCCTGCTTGGAGCCCGCTTCTTCCTCCGCCTGTGTCCCTGCCTTTCTTTCTGTGTCTATCATAAGTAAATAAATAAATCTTAAAAAAAAAAAAAAAAAGTTGAAGATTTAAAGATAGGTGAAAAGTTGCTTATTTCTGGTGACACCTCTTTGCCTGATATGGAAAAGTACTCCTTAGCATTGTCTCTTAGAGAATTAAAACCATGGTCCATATTAAAATGACACCTTTGGGGTATCTGGGTGGCTTGGTTAAGTGTCCCACTCTTGATTTTGGCTCAAGCCATGATCTCAGGGTCCTGGAATCGAGCCCCACACGGGGCTCCATGCCCAGCAGGGAGGGGGAGTCTGCTGCTCCCTCTCCCTCTGCCCCTTCCCCTGCTTGTGCATGTATATGTATTGTTTCTCTCCCTCTAAAATAAATCTTTTTAAAAAGATTTTTAAAAAGATAAAATGACACCTTTAACCCTGTGAAGTAAAAGTGCAGGTGCTGTTAACACTACCCATGTGGAAGGAGGTTCCAGAAGCTCTTAAGGGTCTCCCTTTCTTTTTTAATCTTTTTTTTTTTTCTAAGATTATATTTATTCATGAGAGAGACAGCGGGAGAGAAGCAGAGACACAGGCAGAGGGAGAAGCAGGCTCCATGCAGGGAGCCTGATGTGGGACTCAACCCAGTGACTCCAGGATCACACCTTGGACGGAAGGCAGGCGCTCAACTACTGAGCCACCCCGGCGTTCCCCTTTAAGGGCCTTCCTGAAATTCAATGTGGCAGTGAGTTATGTTGCAAGTCTCAGACTCTGGGTCCTCTCAGTAAATAAATGCTTTGGGCAGCCCCGGTGGCACAGCGTTTAGCACCCTATCAGTCCAGGGCGTGATCCTGGAGACCTGGGGTCGAGTCCCACGTCGGGCTCCTGCATGGAGCCTGTCTCTGCCTCTCTCTCTCTCTCTCTCTCTCTCTCTCATGAATAAATAAAATCTTTAAAAAAAATAAATGCCTTGTCTCAGCAGTGGTAAAGGGTCGGCATCAGTAACAGAGTTGTTGAGAACTAAATGTAAAATCCATAGAACAGTGTCTGGGACGTGTAAAGACTTAATAATAGTTATCTGATGGCAGTGGTAGTCATTGATACAGTAGTGGCAGCAGCAAAGCGTGCCATTAAACCCATGGCAGTTCCTAGTTAGCTTTCTCCTACCCTGTGGCTTTTCAGCTCAACCCTCTTGTTATGGTCCACTCCAGATTAAAAGTCCTGGTCCTGTTGCTTCAGCTTTGTCAATGTTTTGGTTACAGGAGTGAGGATAAATACAGCCAATGGAAGGAGGAGGCTGCTGGCCTCTAGACCTTCACAGATAAAATTTGACATATGGATGGACAGATAGCGTAGCACGCTGCCTGGTGTGTAGCTTAACTGCTCAGCGGGCGCGAGCCGTGATGATTTCAGTGTGTGTGTTTGGACTAGGAGAGGAGTTAGAAACCGTTTTAGGAGGATGGAATATAAGTCTTCCTCAATACTCCCTTTGCGATCTCTGTCACAGAACTTCCTAGGAAGTAAATGATAGAGATGAGGAGACGGAGGCCCTACAAGTGTAAAGGACATGCTCACGGTTACCCTGGGTGTGATGGCTCTGGATGTAGACCATGAGCATGTCTGACTCTAAAAGCCACATGTTAGTGTACTTTCTTCTTCTGGACAGGGCTGGTGACTTGCTAATCAGTCCTTACTTGGTGCTCAGTAAATTTATTGAATGAATAAAAGGGTGAATTTTCAATAACATTTCCTGTGTCCTCTAGGCTGAATATGAATGAATGAATGGATAAGTTTGGTTTGGTTTTGTGGTTAGATTTTTTTTTAAGTACACATATAAAAAGCACTTTGAACATGAATAGGTTGTTGATCAAAAGTATCTTATTTGGGGGCAGCCCGGCTGGCTCAGCGGTTTAGCGCCACCTTCGGCCCAGGGCCTGATCCTGGAGACCCAGGATCGAGTCCCACGTCAGGCTCCCTGCAAGGAGCCTGCTTCTCCCTCTGCCTGTGTCTCTGCTTCTCTCTCTCTGTGTCTCTATGAATAAATAAATACAGTCTTTAAAAAAAATTTAAAAAGTATCTTATTTTTCTACACTTAGCTGTGCACCATAATTACTCCCTAAGACTGAGTGAATCCCAAGAATTTTTCTTTTAAAGCTTCCTAGATAATTCTGAAACAGTTGGTTTGGACACTTAGCTGGAAGGCCCTTTTCCTAGAATTTGCTCAGATTTGATCTTCCCCTTAGCTACTTAAGTCATTACAAAATGAAGTCAAGAAATCGAGAGAAAGACAAATACCATATGATTTCACTCATAGGTGGAATTTAAGAAACAAATGAGCAATGGGTAAAAAGAGGCAAACCAAGAAACAGACTCTTCACTGTAGAGAACAAACTGATGGTTGCCAGAGGGAAGAGGGTACTTGATGGGGTAAATAGGGGATGGGGATTAAGGAGGGCACTTGGCATGGTGAGCACCGGGTGTTGGTGTATATTGTACACCTGAAGCTAATATCATACTGTATGCTAACTAACTGGAATTTATTGGGTTTTGTTAATTTGTGTATTAGGCTCCACACCCAACATGGGGCTTAAACGCACCACCCTGGGAGTGTGGTGTGCTCTACTGGCTGAGCCAGCCAGGCACCCTTGATTAACTGGAATTTTAATAAATCAAGGGAGACAGGACTTACCAGATCTTGAGAAGTTACTCTGGTAAATCTCAATTTAATGTAAGTGAAATTTGCATTATTCCAACCTTGCTAAGAAAACAAGACCTTGATTCAGAGACTAGGATAATTCATTTAACAGCACAAAGTCCTTGGAATGGAGGCCCCACATGGAAGCAATCTGATAAAATCAACACTAAGCATTTCATATGTGCAAAGGGTTAACAGACACGAGGTTAATCATGGCCCCTTTTCTCAAGAAACTCAGCCCTCTTAGGACGTCGTCATGAAAAGACGCACTGATAGTCTAGCCCAAGAGAAAGTGTGACCTCTGTGAGGACAAGAAGGGATCTGGGAGTTCAGATGGAGGCAAGGAAATAGCTATTCAAGATAAAGGGGACTTGCAGTTTTAACTCTGACATGTAAAGAGCTTGGAAGCTAGCACCCTCACCCTTACAAGATAAAGCTGGACAGGGACGCCTGGGCAGCTCAGTCACATCCGACTCTTGATTTCAGCTCAGGTCAAGATCCCAGGGTGTTGGGCAGCCCCCGTGGCGCAGCGGTTTAGCGCCGCCTGCAGCCCGGGGTGTGATCCTGGAGACCCTGGATCGAGTCCCACATCAGGCTCCCCGCGTGGAGCTTGCTTCTCCCTCTGCCTGTGTCTCTGCCTTTCTGTCTCTATGAATAAATAAATAAAAATCTTAAAAAAAAAAAAAGATCCCAGGGTGTTGAGATCAAGCCCTGCACTGGGCATAGAGCCTGTGTGAGATTATCTCTCCCCCTTTGTCTCTGCCCACAGGCCTCCCTCCCCCTGCCCATGTCCATGTGTGCTCTAATCTCTCCAAAAAAAAAAAAAAAAAAAAAAAAACTGGACAAACTCAAAAATCGGTGTCTTTTCTTAGACCCGCCCATCTGAATTGAGGTTGCAGGGCAAACCATCACCCTTAAATCTAGAGAGAGAGGCTCATCTAGAATTGACCGTTAAAATCTGCTTACATGGAGCAGGAACTTCTGGAGTCATGAGCTGGTAGGAACACTTACACTGAAGTTGAGCGTGGCCTCGCATGAGAGTGAGAAGCTCCCGGAGACTGCAGTTCTGGGGGGCTGCATGTGTTCCTGGGCCTACCTCCAGGAACCCCACCAGGTTCCCACAGTACAGCTCAGGGAAGACCTTACAGCTCTGGCAAGGGAGACAAGATGAATAATCACGGTGAAGCACACCCAGAACCTTCTTTGTTACAAAGGCCGACTTTGCCAGAGCCAGAATTCCAGTTGGAGGAAGGGCCTTCTTTGCACACCAGCCCCTCTAAGCCTTCCTGTCTCACCTAACGGGGGGAAACTGCACATAACAAGATTGTCAAGACTTCAAGGAAACAAGATTGGGAATGCTGCAGGAAGAGAAGGGAGGAAGCGGGCAGAGGGCCAAGGCTCTATCTAGCACTTTGGAAACACTTGTGAAGGTCACAGGCCCCCCTGAAACCCGGAATGGACCTAATGGAATGCACACGTTCCCCCTACTTGCCCGCCACACCCCCAGGGCTCCAGCATAGTCACAGGGGATTACAGCTGAAAGCTCTAAGACTGAGGAGGAGTAATGAGAGAAACCCAAAGTTGAGAGAGAGACAAAAGCAGACCTAAAGGAATTTGAAGCCTCTGGTACCTATAACTACAGCAAATACCAAACACATCCACTCCCTATCCGATTTCCGTAAGTCTCCACAGGGGCCTGTTTACCTCACCTTCTGTTATCCAATGCAACATGCCTGGCTTTCCACAAAAATCTGCAAGGCGTGCCAAAAGGCAAAAAGTCCAGAGAGATAAAGCAATTATCAGAACCAGAGTCACATGTGACATAGATTTCGGCATTTTCAGGCAGGGAATTTAAAATAATTACATTTAAAATAACTATATAATATGTTAAAGGCTTTATTAGAAAAAGACAACATGCAAGAACAGAAGGGTAATATCAGAAATGGAAACCCTTCATCAAAAGGATATGCTACTTGATGGGATGAGCCCTGGGTGTTATACTATATGTTAGCAAATCAAACTTCAATAAAAACAAATGGGAAAAAACAACAACAAAAGGATGTGCTATAAAAATCAGAGTGACTGTAATAGAAATGAAGAATGCCTTCCAGGGGTCCATGAGCAGGTTTGAGATAGTTTAGGAAGAACCCATGCATCTGATAGGTCATCCCAAACTGAAATGCAAAAAAAAAAAAAAAAAAAAAAAAAGCCCAGAACTCCCCAACACTGTGGGATCCTTCCCAAAGGTATAACTGGAAATACCAGAAGGCAAAGAGAACAGAGCAAAAAGAAATACGCAGTAATGGCTGAGAACCTTCTAAAATTAAAGATACCAAACCACAGGTCCAGGGAGCTGAGAAGGTAGCCAGCAGGACAAATTCAAAACCACACATGGGCATATCATTTTCTAATTGCAGAAAATCACAGACCAACAGAAAATCAGCCAGCGTGGAAGAGTAAAAGGAATGCTGGCTTGACAATTTTTAGATGCTTTTCATCAGCAGTCCGGAGGCCAGAGGAGGTGATATTGTTTAATCTGGAGTCTGAATTTGGGTGGGGAAAAAAGGTTGCACCTCTGTACGTAGTATTTTCCAACTGGGATTTGGCGTTTCTCCCATTACGAATATAGGAGCAAACCATAGCAGTAGGATAAGCAGAACTTGTGACTCAGCACCTTTAAATACAAGTCTGAAAAAATAAAATAATAAAATAAAATAAATAAAATAAAATAAAATAAAAATAAAAATAAATAAATAAATACAAGTCTGTAGATCACATTTGTCGTTGCAGATCTTGAAGTACACCGATCACTACTTGAAAGTGACTGTAGTTTTTAGACCTGCCCCCGAATCTTGTTTAGTGTGTTAAAGAGAAGGCCCACATATTATTTTATCACAAGTTTTATTTTTTTTTAAATATTTTATTTATTCATGAGAGACACAGACTGAGAGAGAGGCAGAGACACATGCAGAGGGAGAAGCAGGCTCCATGCTGGGAGCCCGATGTGGGACTCGATCCTGGGACTCCAGGATCACGCCCTGGACTGAAAGCAGGCACTAAACCGCTGAGCCACCCAGGGATCCCCTTATCACAAGTTTTAAAAAACACTTTAATGGGATGCCTGCGTGGCTCGGTCAGTTAAGTGCCCGACTCTTGGTTTCGACCCAGATCACGATCTCGGGGTTGTGAGATCGAGCCCCACATCAGGCTCCGCACTCAGCGGGGAGTCGGCTAGAGATTCTCTCCTGCCCCTCCCACCACTCACATGGGGGGGGGGGTGTGAGTGTGTGCCCACGTGCACTCGCACGGTCTCAAAAAATCAAAAACACTTTAATAATAAATGTATTAAACGAATTCCTTTTCTTTGTACGGTGTGTTTTATTTTATGCTTTTATAAACATCCATCTGTTGCGTGCTGAGGTTTCAGCCTGGGCTTTCGAATGTATCATCTCATTTAATCCTCAAAGCAGCCTATCGGGTGCTTAATGTCCTCATGATCCCTAGAGAAATGCTGCGACGATGTAAGTTGTCCCAGGTGACACAGCCAGTAGAAGGTGAAACTGGCACCCAAAGCCAGGTCTTCCTCGTCCTGGAACCCGTGCCCGGGTGATGCCCCCCGCGATGTGGATCTCCCAGGCTGCTGGCGGGTAGGCCTGGCCACCGATGCACCTAGTGCTCCCGCAGTTGCCCTGATACCGGTGTCGTCGCTGCCACAGAGGCCAGTGCAAGCAGAGACTCGCTATCTTGATCTAAAGGAAAGTTAACCGTTTAAGAGAAGTTGGTTATAAAACTGGAACGTCCCCCCCCCGCTTGGCACGCACCAACCCGGCAGCTGTGTCATTCCTTAGCTCTCTCGGTACATTTCCTCTCCTTTCTAGCTAGATTATACCTTAATCCAGTTGTTTTCATGCGCAGTAAATCCAAACCATGTTTAACCGGTTTATTCACTGGAGAATCTCGGAGGTGAAGAGAGTTTTGTCCTTTCGACTGCACTGGGGATTTGCTGTCTTCTTTCTGTAAAGGGATTTTCCTGGACCTGTAATCTGAACATTTTGACCTGCGGGGTTTTTTCTCCCCCCCACCATGAGCAAATTTGTGAGGCTTGACCCTTTGTGTGCTGTGGAGCCGAGACAATGGCCTTCTGTGAACGTCTTGTCCCGAGGACGGCAGTGACTGACGTGAGGATTGACGTGAGGAACGCTAACCGCCCGGCCCTCGCTCCCCGCGGCCGCCCCGCTCGCCTCGGCTGCGTGCCTCGAACGGACCCACGTTCTGTGACATTCTAGAAAGGTCTGTTCATGAGCCTCCCGGCAGTTGGCCGTCTCACTCGCACTGAGGTGACCGGGTCTCTTGGCCAAACGCAGGCCCTGCTACCCGTTGGGTGGGGGGGGGAGGATAAATCGGGCCAACTTGCGTGGAAGGCCCACGGCAGTAACCAAACGATAAGCCCAGGAACCCCACTTTGAGGAATTTGTCTCACAGACACACTTTCTGTTATGAGAAATGACCCTTCTACAATATGGACCCCGGCTCTGACGTTCTCTGAACATCCCTGAAGGATCCCGTCAGAAACAGGCGATGTCGGTTGTGCGGTCGGGGGACGGGCTGGGTGGCCCAAGGACAGGGGCGAGGGGACAACGTTTCACTATATACTCAACACAAAACAAAACAAAAAAACTTCTATTTGGAAATAATTTAGATTTACTGAAAAGTTGTAAAGATGATACAAAGAGCCTCCCCCAGTTGCCCCTCACGTGGACACCTTACGTGACTGCGGTATTTGGGGCCACACTGAGCACCCAGCGTCGTACATCACTATGAACTAAACTCCAAGCTTTGGCTTCCACCGGCTTTTCCACCCACATCCTTTTTCTGTGCCCGGATCCAGTCCTGCAGACCACTGGTGGCATTTGGTGCTCACGTCTCTTTAGTCTCTCGGGTCGGTGACATGTATACCCTTTGGGACTTTTTGAATTGTGTATCGTATGACTATCAACTATTCAAAAAAAAAAATGATTTTTCTAAAAGAAAGAGACGTCCAGAGCCAGAGGATGTTAGAACTATCGGGAACCTCAGAAGCAATCCAGCCCAAGGCTCTCATGATTCAGGCACAGGAAGGGGCTAGTGCGCGGCCCTCCCCTATCCGCAGACCCAGAGCCCAGGCCAGAAGCCAGGAGGCACGGCCGGGGAGCCCTAGAAAGAGGATAAGCTTCCAGGTCAGCCACGCTGGGGTTCAAATCCCAGCTCTGTGCCCTCGGGCCAGTAGGTACCTTAAAAAAAAAACCCACATTTATTCATTTATGAGAGAGAGAGACAGAGAGAGAGAGAGAGAGAGAGAATCCTCAAGTAGACTCCCTACTGAGCCCAGAGCCCAACGTGGGGCTCGACCCCAGGACCCCGAGGTCCCGACCTGGGCCGAAACCCAACAGTCGGGCGTTCAACCGACTGAGCCACCCAGGCCTTTCCCCGCACCCCCCTCCACCCGCCCCCCACCCCAGGTCTTTTCTTTGTCTAGATTCCTTCACTCAACGTGTTTTAAGATTGAGCTACGCTGTTGCCTGTATCGGTGATTTGTTTAAAAAGAACAAACAAACCATAGTTCTTGGAGGAAGTTGTCATGATTTCTAAGAACTGGCTGAGGAGCCCCACCTGGGCAGAAATGCGACACCGCGGACCACGCTGTCCCTGGACACACGCTCGCACACGGAGGGGGGGGCGCACGGCTTGGGGGAGCCCGCGGGGCCCGGCCCTCCCCTGAGCCAGGGCCCCAGAAGCTCTGAGCTCCCGGCAGACGCCCTGTGCGCCGCAGCCGCACTCGGCCAGGACCCTGGCCTCTCTCTCTGTCTCTCTTTTTTAAGATTTTATTTATTTATTCATGAGAGACACAGAGAGAAAGGCAGAGACGCAGGCAGAGGGAGAAGCAGGCTCCATGCAGGGAGCCCGACGTGGGACTCGATCCCAGGACCCCGGGGTCACAACCTGAGCCAAGGGCAGACGCTCAACCGCTGAGCCCCCCAGGCGTCCCTGGGGCCCTGGCCTCTTATGTGGACTGAACACGCAGCTGGAGAACCGGGGACAGCAGGTGTCTGGGGCCAGCCAACTGCGGGGCCTGTCGGGCCCTTCGACGCCTGGGCCTCCCTGTGGGGTCTCCCGCTGTGGTTCCGCTCAGCACGTACACCTCTCAGGGATCCCCCACTTCAGCTGCCTGCCCTTGTGTCTCCCGCAGGCATCGATGACACACTGGCCGGGAGACTTCGCACAACCAGCCTGACTTCCTGAGAAGGCAGGCACCTCCTTATCACCTGCACCTGTGCCACGGGCCCTCCAGCACCCGGCTCCCCCCAACCAGGACTAAGGCACCCAGTGCTCCGGGCTTGGAAATTTTTTTTTTTTTTTAAGATTCAATGGGATACCTGGGTGGCTCAGGGGTTGAGCGTTTTCCTTCGGCTCAGGGTGTGATCCTGGGGTCCTGCACCAGGCTCCCCACGGGGAGCCTGCTTCTCCCTCTGCCTGTGTCTCTGCCTCTCTCTCTGTGTCTCTTATGAATAAACAAATAAAATCTTTTTAAAAGATGTATTTATTTATTTTACAAAGAGAGAGAGAGGGTGCAAGAGTAGGGGGAGAGGGAGAGGGAGAGAGAAGGAGACTCTCAAGCAGATTCTCCACTGAGTGCGGAGCCCACGGACAGGGCTCGATCTCATGACCATGAGATCATGACCCGAGCCGCCGTCTAGAGTAGGATGCTTCACTGGCTGAGCCATTCTTCTAGCTTTGGAAATTTTAAATGAATTTGTTAACTATGAAAATAAATATAGGGGGATCCCTGGGTGGCGCAGCGGTTTGGCGCCTGCCTTTGGCCCAGGGCGCGATCCTGGAGACCCGGGATCGAATCCCACGTCAGGCTCCCGGTACATGGAGCCTGCTTCTCCCTCTGCCTGTGTCTCTGCCTCTCTCTCTCTCTCTCTCTGTGACTATCATAAATAAATAAAAAAAAATTAAAAAAAAAAATATAGGCGTGCCGGGGTGGCTCAGTTGGTTAAGTATCTGCCTTCAGCCCAGGTCCTGGGGTCCTGGGACGGAGCCCCACGTCCAGCTCCCTGCTCTCTGGGGAGTCTGCTTCTCCCTCTGCCCCCTGCTTACACTCTCTCTTGCTCTCTCTCTCTCTCTCTCTCAAATAAATAAATAAATAAATAAATAATAAAATCTTTAAAAAATAAATATAAATAATGCAAAAACGAATACAGATATAAATATAAGAAATACATCAAGCTATTAAAAATAATAAAACCACCTGCTCAGAATATAAAAAAAGCTTTACCCATAATCACACCATTTTTCATCTGCAAATTTCCTACACCAATACATCCACATAATTTTGCAGGGACAACAATAAATGTGGAGGGCATGCAAGATGTATTTGTGCTACCTTTTCTATTATTGGATATTTGTATTATTTTCAGTATTATAAAGAACAGTATGATGAGCATCACCATGCATAAAGGTCTGGCTCTGTTTCAGGGTTGTGTATGATTTGTTTGTTTGTTTGTTTTTTTAAGATTTTACTTATTCATGAGAGACACAGAGAGAGAGGCAGAGACGTAGGCAGTGGGAAGAAACAGGCTCCACGCAGGAGCCCGATGTGGGACTCGATCCTGGGACCCCGGGATCACACCCTGAGCCAGAGGTGGACGGTCAACCACTGAGCCACCCAGGCGTCCCCAGGGGGGTCTTTTTGAGCCAGAGTTCTAGAAGTATATCTGAAGACGTAAGTGAATGTCTTTGGCTGTCTCAGTGGGGAGTCTGCTGGTGATTCTCTCTCTTTCTCTTTAAAATAATAAATAAATAAATAAATAAATAAATAAATAAATAAATAAATAAATAAATAAAAAAGAAAGAAAGAAAGATAAGGTGAAGAGCTTTGGGCCAGTGCAGCAGGAAGGGATCCACGAGCACGTGAAATACTGGGCCACGCAGAAGGGTTTGGTGGAAAGCCCAGGTGTCAGCAACTCTGGGAGGGGTTCAAAGTGACCCCAGAAGCTTACGGCTGCTATTAGAGACGGTCCTCGGGCCCTCTTTGTTTTGGAATCACACCTGTCAAGTGGACCAGCAGAACCTGTCCCCGCAGTGCAGGTGACCCCGCACACCCCTCAGCCACACACCCAGCTCTCTCGTCCACGGACGCCCCACTTTGGGAGTCCAGCACAGGGAAATGGGCGCCTCCATCTAGTAGGGGACCGAACGCATGTGGACCTAACAACTCGAGACAGAAAGTGATCCCTGAAGAGACGTGTCTACACCGTCCGGAACCCGACTCCAGGCTTGTTTCCAACATACCTACCCACCCGCAGCCCCTGCCAACTCCTCCTCCAGCCTCTGAAGCTTCGACCCCAAAATGCCAGGCATTCGTACACGCTGTTCCAGCTCCACTGCCCTTCCCAGCTGGCCGGCACCTGGAAGAGAGAAGATTGTTCGGCTCTCGTGACCTTTTGGCACAGTGGCCCTGTCTCCCTTTACGATGGCCTTCGTCACTGGGCCCGATTCTTTGTGTATCTGTCTCCCTTGCTGGAGCGCGAGCGGGCTCCTTGGGGCTTGGCCGCTCCTCGCTGCGCCCTGACCGTGGACCTCGGGCCCGGCGGACCGTAGCCCCGAGATGAGCCTTGCTGGCTGGAGAAACGAATGAATGAATGAATGAATGAGTGAATGATGAATATCATAACCCCTGGGGTTATGGCCTCTCACTCCCTCGCCCCAGTCAAAAGTCTTATTTTGATTTTAATTTTTTTTTTTTATTTATGATAGTCACAGAGAGAGAGAAAGAGAGGCAGAGACATAGGCAGAGGGAGAAGCAGGCTCCATGCACCGGGAGCCCGACGTGGGATTCGATCCCGGGTGTCCAGGATCGCACCCTGGGCCAAAGGCAGGCGCCAAACCGCTGCGCCACCCAGGGATCCCAAAAGTCTTATTTTGGATGCTGGCACTAGGAGGCTAGAGTTGGACAGGAGTTTGGAGGGGTGTGTTCACCCCCAGCCCCTGGAGCCCGCATGGAACCCCCGCCCGCGCCTCGAAGCTGCAGGCGGACGCCGTAGCCGCGCTTTATCTACAGTTGGCCTGGTCTTCGCAAACTCAGCCTTGCTGCTTAGAGATAAAAGTTAATTTTGCATCTTGCCTCGTGGGGATGATTAAACAGCCCCCCTGGGTAGGTGGCGGCCCCCCTGAGCGTGGCCCCTTCTCCCTGCTTTTCTCCCCGGGCAGGCGTCGGCCCAGGTAACGGGGCTGGTATAGCAGAAACTGCTCCCAGGGGTTGGGACAACCGGGGTCCTCAGCACAGTGGTCTCTGGGGGGGTCTCCAGGAGGGTCTCTGGGGGGTCGCCCCCCGAGGTACATGCACCAAGCGTGGCAGCAGCTGCCCATCGCGGTGTGGGCGCTGGGCCTGGGCCGCCTGCCGGCTCCGGGACCCCAGCCGTGAGCCCCACACCCCCCGGGCCCAGGGACACCACCACCCCCACCCCCCCCCCCCGCCTCGGCTGGCCGGTCGGTGCCCTCGCCTGCTGGCGTGGCTGGGGCCTCGTTCTTGGGTCAGCCTCCCCGTAACGGGACACCTGAGAGAAATCGAAACCTTAGGACCTCGCTTCTCTTTCCACAGTGGTGGCCAGGTTGCTCTGGCCACCCCTGGAGCACCGTGGGCTGCCAGGAGCACCGTGGGGTACCAGGAACACCATGGGGGTACTGGGAGCACTGTGGAGTATCAGGAGCACCGTGAGGTACCGGGAGCACTATGGGAGTACCGGGAGCACCATGGGAGTACCGGGAGCACCGAGGGGGTACCAGGAGCATCGTGGGGGTACTGGGAGCACTGTGGGTACCGGGAGCACTGTGGAGTATCAGGAGCACCGTGAGGTACCGGGAGCACTATGGGGGTACCAGGAGCATCGAAGAGTATAAGGAGCACCATAGGATATAAGGAGCATGGTGGGTACCGGGAGCACTATGGGGGTACCGGGAGCACCGAGGGGGTACCAGGAGCATCGCGGGGGTACTGGGAGCACTGTGGGGGTACCAGGAGCATCGTGGGGTACTGGGAGCACTGTGGGATATAAGGAGCATTGTGGGGTACCAGGAGCACCGAGGGCTGCGGGAGCAGTGAGCTCCCTCTTCCCTGGGAGTCATCCTGACTTCTCCATGTCCCCGCTGCACCACGTCAGGCGTGGAATGGGTCGCAGCCGCGGGCCTGGGGGTTCCGCCCGCCGGGTCCCCTCCCATCACACTCAAGGAGTAGGACGGAAGGAGCCTTTGCTTCCCTCCCTCGGCCTCCGCCATAGAGCGGCCAACCTCGGGGCGTCACTGTCCCCGCCGAGGCAGCACCTCTCTCTACGCGGTTAGGCGGCCAACCTTGGTCTCCGCTCAGGTCGTGATCTCAGGGTCGTGAGATCGAGCCCCACATCCGGGTCTGCTGGGCGTGCAGGATGCTTAGGAGTCTCTCCCCCTCCCCCTGCCCCTCCCGCCCTGCACCTGCTCTCTCACCGGCTCTCTCTCGGGGCGGGGGTGGG
The DNA here is from genome assembly GCF_048164855.1 of Canis lupus baileyi. Taxonomy (NCBI): domain Eukaryota; kingdom Metazoa; phylum Chordata; class Mammalia; order Carnivora; family Canidae; genus Canis; species Canis lupus. Next base: position 7,270,139 of record NC_132844.1, read on the forward strand.
GGTGGGGAAGAGGGGGTTGCGGAGACAATGAGAGATTTGGAAAACTCAAAATAATAAGCCTGGTTTGTAACGTTATTATATTATTGTTTAAACCTATATTTCACACCCGGAGCACAACCCTCCTCTGCCTCCCCCTCCCCGCCTTGCATTCCTTTTATAGCAAATCCCAGTATTTCTCTCAGCCAAATGGGTATCTCAGCCAGACAAAGGCAAGGGTGAAATGCTCAGAAAGGTATGCAAACAACATATTAAATCATTTTCGCGATGATTCAAATGTGCAGGTACATGGGTAGGAACCAGAAAAAAATAGGCAAATGTGGAAATAATCGTGTGAGGGAGATGGAATTATAGATGATTTTTTCCCCGTCCAGATTTTTCTATATTATTATCTAATAAAAGAGAGGCATGTTTGATGCTGTCATAATGTTTTATTTAAAATAAATAGGGGGGATCCCTAGGTGGCTCAGCGGTTTAGTGCCACCTTTGGCCCAGGTTGTGATCCTGGAGACCCGGGATCGAGTCCCACGTGGGGCTCCCTGCATGGAGCCTGCTTCTCCCTCTGCCGTGTCTTTGCCTCTGTGTGTGTGTGTGTCTCTCACGTATAAATAAATAAATAAATAAAATCTTTAAAAATAAAATAAAATGAAATAAAATAAAAAATGAAATAAAATAAAAATAGGGATGCCTGAGTGGCTCAGCTGTTGAGTGCCTGCCTTTGGCTCAGGGCGTGATCCTGGAGACCCGGGATCGAGTCCCGAGTCAGGCTCCCTGCATGGAGCCTGCTTCTCCCTCTGCCTGTGTCTCTGCCTCTCTCTCTCTGTATCTCTCATGAATAAATAAAATCTCTTAAAATAAAATATAAAATAAAATAAAATAAAATAAAATAAAATAATAAAATAAAATAAAATAATAAAATAAAATAAAATAAAATAAAATAATAAAAATAACAGGACACCTGCGTGGCTCAGTTGGTTGAGCATCTGCCTTCGGCTCAGGTCATGATCCCAGGTCGAGCCCCACGTCAGGCTCCTGCTCAGTGGGAGCCTGCTTCTCCCTCTGCCTGCTGCTCCCCACCTGTGCTCTCAGTCTCTCTCAAGTAAATAAATAAAATATTCAAAAATAAAATAAAAAACATAACTCCCGCACGGCCTCTGGTCCACAATCCGCCCACCGTGCACGTGTGAGATAACCCACGAGGCAGTGTGTGCGCTCGAGGCCGAATCAGCCAGGCCGACCCCCGGCGGTGGGGACCTCTGCTGTGTCCAGGGCCACTCTGAGCAAAGCTCCCTGCAGGTGGGGGTGAGGGGAGCCCGGGGCTCTCTGGGCTGGGGAGGGGGGCACAGGGTGTGCACGGCTCCGGGCCTGGTTGCTGCTCCAGGTTGCAAAGTATCCCCGAAAGAAGGGCTGAGGAGGGGCGCTGCTCCCTTGGGCCCGACAGCCTCAGCGCCCCTCCTGAACCGATGGCTGCACCCACTGCCCTTGCCCGACTGGACTCCGAGCTGCCAGGATCTAGAGAAGCCGCTGCTCCCTCCTCCTCCCCCAGCCCCACCCCAGAGGCCCCCAGCGTGGCCTGAAGGGCCGTTGGCAAGAGCTGCCTTCCTCCTTTGGACATCTGGGGCGCATGGAGGGGGGGGGGGCTCGGTGGCCCCGGGGGAGCAGGCCAGAAGAGCTTGAGGAGTCTGTTGGGGGGCACGGCCCTCCCTGCCCACCAGCCCCCACCCCCCCGCAGCCTCCCCCGGCCCCTGGCCGCTGTGCTCTGCATCACGGGCTGCTGCCAATTCCAGAAGGACTCTTAACTCCCAGTCGCAGCCCCTTGATTGATAGCCCTGGGGAGTGAAATTACAAGCCTTGACGATCACGTTAATTTCTGGGGCAAGGGAAGCGGTCAGAAGAGCTTCTCAATCACAAGCGCCACAATCAGCTGGTGAGTTCGGTGACAGGCCCGAGCAGGGAAAGGGGGGAAAGAATTAACTTTCCTCAAGGTCATCAGCGAGGAGTGGGAGAGGAGCCGGGGCTGCAGATCCGGGGCACAGACGGTCCTGGAGCTGGGCCCCCCCACCGCAAGTCCCAGGACGCAGGGTTGATATCCCTGGCCTCGCACCAGAGCCGGAGGCCGGGCTGGGGCCCAGAGCCACTGCTGTCATCGAGCCCGGGACAAGGCTGGGCCCTGGCAGCTGTGAGAGCCCCCCTCGGGAGTCTGAGCAGCCCCGATGGGGCCCCAGGTGTTTCCACGAGGGGCCTGGGGCCGCCGTCGGGCTGGAGCGTGTGGGGAATCCACCCGCCGCCCAGGAGGGCACCTGCGGCCACCTGAGAGCGACAAGGACAGCCGCGGGATCCAGAGCCCGGCGCACCCTGCATGGATGTGGAGGCTAACGGACTCGCCCCACATCACACCGTTCACCCCGCAAGCCCAGCATCCTTGTCCTATCGGTGCTCCTTGCACGGGGCTCGGCGCCGGGCCAGGGGGACACGATGCCCTGGGGACACTCGCTGGGACGGTTGCTCGGGGCCGCTCTCCAGCCTCCGGCAAGCCTTGCTCACAGCCCTGGACACACTAATTGAACAGACGCTAGAGGGACGTCTGGGACGCTCAGAGGTTAAGCATCTGCCTTCGGCCCAGGATCCCTGGAGACCTGGGATCGAGTCCCACGTCAAGCTCCCTGCATGGAGCCTGCTTCTCCCTCTGCCTGTGTCTCTGCCTCTCTCTCCCTCTGTCTCTCATGAATAAATAAATAAAATCTTAAAAAAGAAAACGAAAGAAAGACACTAGAGATTCCAGGACGGAGACAGAGTAAGGCCACTTGGCCCTCCTGAGGCTCAAACCTAAGAGCTCGGCCGCCTCAGAGCATCGCCCTGCCCCCCAGTTCCCAGCAGAGCATTGCAACAGGGGCGCCGTCAGGAAGCTGGCCACGCCGTGTGGCAACACCCTGGTTACCCTGCTCGGGAGCCTGGCCTCTGCACGCTGCTGGTGAGCCCCGCTCAGCGGTGGCGGAAGCTCTGGTGACCCTCCCTACGGGTCTCCCCACAGGTCAGCAACAGTCAGAGCAAAAAAGCCACGTCATGTTCCCAAATAGGCTTCACAAATCTAAAAAATTTGATCTTAACATACAGACTAAAGACAATAAACCATTCGTCATCTGTGGTAAAGGCACTGGAGTTAATCAAAGAGAGTTATTCTTCAATTTTTCTAAGTGATTATAAAAAATGTTATTGTAAAATGAGTGGCTTGAGATTCCGAGAGCTGCATCTGAGCAGCAGAAAGGGTCTGCCAAGCTGCTTCTACATGATCATTTATCAAAAAAAAAAAAAGAAAGAAAAAATTAGTATTTATGTACTTTGTCTTAACCTTCCTTGTGACGGGGGTACCCTGGAAAGTTCACAGAAGAGGCCTGAGCTGCAACATGGGGGGAACCAAGCTGTACCGTGGGCACAGGGTGAGGCCCACTCAGCCAGCCCGGTCAGCAGCGTAGTAGAGGCTTGGTCATAACAGAAACACAGCCATTCTCTGTATTTTTCTAACAGTTTCTGAAGTGTTCATCAAGCCTGTGTCTGATTAAGCACTTTTAAATTCTGAGCAATGAAATGGGCCCTCTCATGCCCTCTTGGCAGGAGTGCAAATTGATACAACCCTTTGGAGAGCCATTTGGTTGTATGTCTCAAAATTAAAAATGCATATCATCTTTGACCCAGAAATGCCACTTCTAAGAATGTATCCTACAGAAATATCCCACGTCCAGGGCGTCCGGGTGGCTCAGTTGGTTGGGCGTCTGCCTTGGGCAAGGGTCATGATCTCGGGGTCCTGGGATCAAGTACTGGGTCAGGCTCCCTGCTCAGTGAGGAGCCTGCTTCTCCCTTTCCTTCCTGCTCGTGCTCTCTCTCACTATCTCTGTCTCTCAAATAAATAAAATCTTAAAAAAAAAAAAAAAAAAAGAAATATCCCAAGTCCATGGAGGTATACATGGAAAGATGGTTCTTTGCAGTTTATTACAGTGAAAACCAGTGAGCAACTTAAAGTCTGTCAGTAAGGAACTAGTTGGATAGGGACGCCTGGGTGGCTCAGCAGTTGAGCATCTGCCTTTGGCTCCGGGAGTGACCCCAGGGTTCTGGGATCGAGGCCCACGTGGGGCTCCCTGCATGGAGGCTTCTTCTCCCTCTGCCTGTGTCTCTGCCTCTCTCTCTGTCTCTCATGAATAAATAAATAAAACCTTAAAAAAAAAAAAAAGAAAGGAACTAGTTGGATAAACTACAGTTAATCTATAAATTGGAATGAAATTCCATAAAACGGAATAGTAGGCAGATGTTAAAAAGAATGAAGTGGAGCCTTATGTACCACCAGAAGAGAGAGCCGCACACACAATAAATAATTTGCAGAAAAGAAGAGGGTTTCCATCTTTATATGGATTAAGGACAGCAACCACAGGGCACATCTCTGGTCAAGGGGTTCAGTTCTTGGGCTCCTAAATCAGAGTAGAAACCCTAAACTAGGAGAGAAATAATTTGGGAGCCGTAATCTAGCTCTTGAACTCACGTCCTGTTCTTTCTCTTCCCTGACATCAAAGGACAACTAAAAATGTCTCAAACGCAAGGGGTCCTCACCTATTGTCACAGTGTGCAATTAATACTTTTGAAAAGCAACCTTCTCAGATTTAGAAAAACTGTCAAAAGAGCACCAACAGCTGCTTCTTGGCTGCAGTAACCACTCGGCTAGGCCCACCTTCTCTTGTCTGTACATTCAAATCGCATGTGCTGCAATGATGTAACCCGAATTTGTATATTCAAACACTACTGTGGCACATCCACTGCGCCCAACACCCGCCACAGAGGATGCCCGCCTTTAAATCCACGCAAGCACCGAAGTTCTCGAAGCACCAAGTTGCATCCAGCAGAGATCCCCAAATCCCAGAAGAGAGTGCTTTGGAGTTTTCAATTCTGGGCTTTTTCACATGTTGAAAGCCAGCTTCGAGGCACCTGTCCAATGGCAGAGGTGCCCAAAACGGAGGCGGTCCCGGCGGGCATCTATGGGGTGGCGTGTCGCGGGAGACCTGCCCCCTTTTAACAGTCCTGAGCATATTTTCAATGGATCAAAATAGGTCATATGATTGCACCAGATTTTATACGTAGGGTCAGGGCTACCCTTCCATCCCCATCCTCCACGGGAGGTTGGGTTCGGCCACATGTGTCCGGCTTTGACCGAATGTGACATGAGCAGCGGTGTCATGTGCTTGCTGAGCCCCTTGCACGTGTGCACCCCGCCGGCCCAGAGTGAGGAAGCGCAGGAGCACCTGGAGCCCAAACTCCCGCCTGGAGCCAGGCCCGGACCCCCCCACAGGGTCCGCAGAGCCGGAGCAGGGAATCACAAGTGTGCTGTTGGGGGGGCGGGGTGGGGGGGCCGAGGCTTGTGGCTCGCCTTCACCAGATCTTGTCACTGGTCTCTGTGTTTCCGATCCTCTTTTGTCTCACGAAATAAGTCATTTCAGAGACATTTTAGGATTTCCTTGGCCACCTTTCCCCAATGCCATGCATTCACAAAGGTAAACCACTGTCACGCAGTTCGTGCTTATCCTCCTTGTGTTTTCTTTATTTTTTAAAAAATATTTTATTTATTTATTCATGAGAGACACACAGAGAAAGGCAGAGACACAGGCAGAGGGAGAAGCAGGCTCCATGCAGGGAGCCTGACGTGGGACTCGATCCCCGGACTCCAGGATCGCGCCCTGGGCTGAAGGCAGGCGCCAAACCGCTGAGCCACCCAGGGGTCCCCTTGTGTTTATTTTAAATATTTGCACTGTATTTGTACATCTACAAACACACCACCACTGGCGGTGCTCTGCGGGTTGTACGACCTCGCGTGAACCCCAAGCCGTGTGCATCCTTTGGTACCCACCTGCACAACGCAGACCATCATTGAACACACGGGCTCTAGGCCACTCGCTTTAACTCCTCCCCTCACACAGAATGCTGTCTACACCGCGACGTACCGACTCTCCGTTGGGGGACGTTTTTCACTGTCAACCATGAAGAGTGTTGCAAGGAATGTCCATGCACTCGTCTTTGAGTACCTTGCTTTTCTTTAATACCCATTTCTCGGGATGCCTGGGTGGGTCGGGGGTTGGGCATCTGCCTTCGGCCCGGGGTGTGACCCCCGGGGTCCTGGGATCGAGTCTCGCATCGGGCTCCCTGCAGGGAGCCTGCTTCTCCCTCTGCCTGTGTCTCTGCCTCTCTCTGGGTCTCTCATGAATAAATCAAATCTTTACAAAAATACCCACCTCTCCTCCCTGCGGATTTAGTAGAGGAGTGCTGCCCGGCTGGTTGAACTTCCACACGTGTGCACTGTCTAAGGCCGATGTTAGCCACGGGTTCAAGTACCTGTGCTCCAGCCTTGCCAGAGCCGCTGCCCAGGGGGGGCCCACGGTGCCCCTGGCCTCGGGCACCTGTGATCCCCACCACTGACCTCAGGCACCTGTGATCCCCACCACTGGCCTCGGGCAGTGGGGCAAGTGCGCCGAGGTTGGCTGGGCACCTCTGAACACACTTTTACTGCTCCTTCCACATCTTACTCACCCGTACAGATCGCCACCCTTTATCTTTTCCATCACTAAGTGATTTCCAGTTCCTGGTCAGGACTGAAACGCTGGCAAGAGGGTTAGAGGAGTGAGTGAATGAAGACTCCATTAATCGGCGTCTTTCTTCTCCACACAGCAATTTTTCTAACAGATGCAATTACATTGGAGAGCTGCAGAGAACGGAATCTTATGTTTTATTTCTTTATTCATTTTACAAATGGGATTCACTGTAAAAAAAAAAAAAAAGGGAAATCGCCTTTGTGGTTCGGTTCTTCAGGCTGGAGCGCTCTGCTCGTCAGTTTTGACAGCAGCTGCGCCGCCGCCTTGTATCTGGGGGGGTGAGAGCCAGCCGGGGGTGGGGGGGCTAAGAACTCAGGTAGCGTTCCTTTAAATCCAATATATTTTTATTCTTTGTAAATACAATGAGTACAACCTTTTAACTTCACAAATCAGTTAATTCACTTTGTACAAGAAAAGTTTTACTCATCCTATGATAGTCCAAGTGCTGAATATTTTTCCTCAGTGCTAGTACCTAATAAATCAAAAATGTGAAAAGTACAGCAGCTATTTTTAAATGTTTGTTTCTACATTTCCATAAGTATAGATTCATACCAGAGGAGCAGCTTATAGTGTAGGACGGTGTGTGTGTGCGCGAGTGTGTGCGTGCGTGTGTGTGTGTGTGTGTGCATGCGCGCATTCAAGGCTTTACTAGAAACCAGTTTTCTGAAAGGCATTGAAGAGTCTCAGGCCGTTAGCAATGGATCAGTCAAGAAACCTTTTAGCCTTCATCTCCTTGTGGTTCCTTGGGGCATCATGTCTCTGTTCATTTACTCTGGCGTGACTCGCTGAAACACGAGTTTGGACCCCCAGCGCCTTTGGTTTCAGCACTTGGTTAACGGGACAGCGATGTGCCTCATCCTTCACCTCCACTTTTTTATTTGGTTTTGCTGTTTTTTTTCTTTAATCCATCCTCCCTCACCTTGTGTTCTTTCAGTAAAGCTCTTCTATTTTTGAGATGTTATCCAACCTGAAGTCCTGGTGAGAATCTCAATTCCGTCCACCAATTCCTTTGACCAGGTTGCCTGGCCTGTGGTGTTGAAGAGAAGAAGGAGGAGGAAGAGGAGGAGGAGGGGAAGAAGGAGAAGGAGAACAAAAGAAAGAGGAAAGGCAAAGAAAAGAGAGAGAGAGAAAAAGCAAGTCTCACGGCATAAGCTACCTTTCCTTTTGCTAACTCAGTTCTGAAGGCCACTTCATGTTGTATTACGATAGAAGAAAAACTTTTGATAAAACTTTTGATTTTAAAACCTAACCATTATTTTTTAAAATAAATTCTCCAACATAAAATAGTTCTGAAGGCTGCCGTATGATGTTATACACAGAGCTATATTTGGTTACCCAACTTTATATGCTAAAAAGGGAAAAAGAAAGTTCTAGCGATGCTTCAGCTTTCGAGAGTCCAGCCCGGTCTTCCAAGGTAAGAGGCAGAGTGGCACGGCCTGCGGGGACCCCCGATTCGGGGCCCCCCCTCCCCGGGCGGGGCAGCAGGGGGTTCCCTCTGCCCAGGTGGCCCCATGCCGCCTCCCTTCCTTCCGGGCTGCCCTACCCCGGGTGAGGCAGCGGGTCAAAGCGACTGGAATGGTGTCGTGTCAATTGGCTTTTCTTTTTTTTCTCCCCAAAGGCTGCACATTCCCAGATTTATGCTTCCTGAAGGGTTTGTTAGTTGAGGCTTGTTCTCCGTGGGTAGAAGTTCATCAGATACTGTCCCCTCCTGCAAAGCGAGGACTCCGGAGCTTAGATATCACTGGATTTGTACATATCTGAGAGCAGTCTTGTAATTGGCACGTTGCCGATGGTCTTTTTGAAGAACACTTCTTCTATGGTTGACGGACTAATAGAACGTAAAGCTGGCAAAAGCAACAGGAGTTTTCCAAAGCGACAGGGTTGAGTGGGATATCTGGAAGAGGACAAGGCGGGAGAGCAAGGTAAGATCCATGGCCCGTGGACACTCCTGCCGCGTGCTTGCCCCATCCTCCGCATAATGTCCTGCCTGGGTCTCTGCTCCCCGCTTCCCCCTGCCACAGAGGCCCCCCGCGGGCGCTGCTGGCCTTGGTCCACAGGCTGACCAGCGGGGGGGGGGGGCATGCAGAGCATCCGTGATGCTGCCAAGATCACGTGCGGACTGTCTCTGGGTTAGCCAACAAGGGGGTTGCACTTTGTTTGGAGAAAAAAAAATAATAATAATTTTGAGAAGCCTGGTATTAAGCTAGGTCAGATGATAATACGCCAAAGGGTAGGAAATAACCCCGCTGGTGACAATACAGGTAGCGCGAATGACCACGTTTTCTGATTTTCAAGGCTCCTTCATCAGCCTAGTTCCCTCAGAAAAAATGCATTCCTTTTCTAAGCAGTTCTCCAAATTATTATTCAGGCATTATACTTAGTCACTCTCAGGAATAATTCTATCCTTATTACCCTGCAAATTAAAGACTAAGTTCTGTTGGGTGGTAGTGCCATCCAACTTTCATGTCAATGAAATTGGCATATAATTAAAGATGTGAGAAATTGCTTAACAATTTCCTCTCTTGATGTCCAACATACGTCTGTGCTCAGATGTGCAAGTTCAATTTTTCTGCTGCCTTTAGATGCCTGTAAGCCACTTCCTCACTGCGGCCCCGACGCTTCCCCAGTCAGGTGTTTGGAATCAGGTATCGACACATTCTACAAGGAGGACTCCCTCCACGACAACAAGCCACCTGGAGGACTGAGCTCCAGGGACAACTACTGGTGACCAAGCTAGGTTTAACCCCTCCCTGGCCACAGGGTGCTAGAAACGACAGCCATCAACGTTCCTTCATAGGAGTAAGGCAGCTGAACACTGAGCTGGACTGACCACCCTGCAAAGAGAATCCAGGGGAGCAACTCTCATGGCGGTCTCTGAGCTTTGGGCACCCAGGAGTCCCTCTCTTCAACTGGATACTCGGCTGATCACTCTTTCTGGGCCTCTGGGGACCTCACTGGGCTCTTCTACTGCCCAGCTTCATTATCACCCATTGACAAGGACCACCAGACCTTATTTAACGATGTGGTCTGGAGCTCATCTGCATTTAAAAAATAGCTAAGTCCCATCATTTGCCCTCCTTGCTGATTGTGTCTTCTGTGTTTACTGAGATGTAATCCCAAGACACCACGTCTCCCTTCTACGTTACTCTCTCCAACTGCTCTGTTTCCCCTCCCAGGGTCAGGCCAAGGAGCAAGAACCCTATGGCCACAAGGCCGAGGCAAGCCTCCACCATATGTGCAGCACTCATCCAACATGCTGGAGGTTTCCCATGGTGAGGAACCACTGTGGGAAATGGTAACTTTCAAAAGGATAGATTTAGGAGAATCCATAGACCATTAACTCTTGATTTTCTGCAAAGCGGATTATCCACTCACCTACTCACCCACTTCTTTCATTTCCTAGTTAGGAAGGGGCTGGTTAGTCAACACGAATTAATTGTCTGTTACATGCGGAGTACTGTACTACCTAGAAACAATAACAATGTATGTGTGCGTGAGAGAGAGAAAGAGAGAGAGTCTAACTACGCAATATTATTTTTTAGAATATCTATGTCCCTGATTTCATCCATTAGCATGAATAACTGGAAGTTTTCTTTTCAGGCATAAGTGTTTTGTGTCTGTCGCAGATTTGTATATTTGATCTTCAATTATAGCATAAAGTTTGTGTGAAATGCCAATTCCCCCTCGCCTTTTCCTTATGTCCTAGACAATTAGAGAAGTAGCCTACAGAGCTGAGTTTGCAATTTTAACAATTAATGTATTAGCTCATTGACTTTTCATTTCAATTTCACATTTTATTTTTCTAGACAGGAAAGTGCTATAGAGGAGAATGTTCTCTGATTTGAAGGAGCTAAGAAATAAGGCATAGGCTGTTTTGGCCTATGTACGACTCCAGGTATGGGTATTACTTATAGGGGTGCCTGGGTGGCTCAGTCAGTTGAGTGTCTGACTCTTGGTTTCAGCTCAGGTCATAATCTCAGGGTCATGGGATGGAGCGTGGAGTCTGCGTGAGATTCTCTCTCCCCCCCTCTGTGTGCCCCTCTCCCCCCCCTAAAAATTTAAATTATAGCTATAGCTCATATCATGAAATAGCAAATGTGTTCCTTCAATGAATAATTGCCTTGTTTCGAGGCTTGGGGAGAAGTAGTATACTTGCCAATTTTCCTAAAATGGACTTTTTGTTAATCTGTGGTTTAACTCTCTCAGGTGACCCTAGAAGAAGCTTGCTCGGCCCTATCAGGCTCCCCTTCCTGGACTCTGGCACCTCCATCGTGCCTCTACCAGCCCCTGCCTGGCTCTCCTCACCATCCTTCTCCCCTCCTGCAGTCCTGCCATTCAAGGATCGGCTCACAGGTTGTCTCCTCCATTACCCAGCCTTTCCTGACTTTCCCTCGCCACCTAGAATTCATCTCTCCCACTTTCCACTTTGCTTTTTCTCTGTCCTCTGGTATGAATTGAATGAACACTTCTGCCTACTTCACGCAATGATAAGGGGGGAGTGTCTCGCTCTTTCTGGTGTCCCACAATGTTTACCGGGAGCCTCACATGAAGTGAGTACTCAGCAAGGCTTGACTGAATCAATAAGTGGGTATCATAATCTTCTCAGTGTGATGTTCTTCATACCTCAATGATTCTAAATGTCCAAGGTTAGTCATGATATACAAGTTAATTTTTAGTGGGGGGGGGGTGAGGGAGTGCCCAAAGTATATACTGCTCCATTTTATAATTTTGAACAAATATGAAGAGCTTACTATACATTCTGAAATTTAACATGGGTTTAAAATTTTAAAGCCATAGCACTTTAATTTGAAAGACACGTACACGTGCGCTATCACTCAACATAGTTTCAGTGATATTCCACAGACAGGAAACGGTTTCATTCATTAGTTTTCAAAAGAGGATTTGTTAAAGAAATAAGCAGATTCGTAGCAGAAGTGGTATCACCCCCAGTGAAGGGGTATCCCACCCCTTAGGTGAGGAAGGCATTAACTGCCTCTGCCCACTCAATTTAATTACTCCCAGCACAGAGTCTGCGGGTGATGTTGAAATGATGGAGACAGGCTTCCATGGACTTCCTTTCAAGGTCAATCTAAGAATTAACAATAATAAACAACTCTATTCTAACCTCAGATCCACTGCAATCCTAACCTAGGAAGCTAGCAGCGTTCCACTACGCTTTAAAAGCCTTGCTTTTTTTCACCTGAAAATGGCTCAGTTGGTGAAACATCTGCCATCAGCTCAGATCATGATCCCAGAGTCCTGGGATGGAGCCCCATGTTGTGCTCCCTGCTTGGTGGGGAGCCTGCTTCTCCCTCTCCCTTTGCTGCTCCCCCTGCTGTGTTCTCTGTCTCAAATAAATACAATCTTAAAGAAAGAAAGAAAGAAAGAAAGAAAGAAAGAAAGAAAGAAAGAAGGAAGAAAGAGAAAAAAAAGAAAGAAAGAAAGAAAGAAAGAAAGAAAGAAAGAAAGAAAGAAAGAAAGAAAGAAAGAAAGAAAGTCAGTCTATACCTCTTGGTAGACATGTCCATTGGTGAGCCAGGAGGAGCACTGCTGGAGCCCCAATGGCTGAGAGTTTCTAGAACTACCCAAGAACAGCCTCTGCCACTGGGCTCTGCTTGCCCAGAGTTGCCTGATGGATAACTTGCCTGACTCAAGATAACTCAACAGATACCAGTCCCCCAAGGCAAACAGCAGTCTGATGGGGCTAAAGATGGGGCCTCTCTGGGATGACATGACCATGATATATTAAGTAATATATCATAACTCCTTGGCCTTCATTTTTTTTCTTGCCCATACTGAGGTCCTTTCACACAAATGCGTTCAAATGTTTTGATGGATCAATTTTTTTTTTCGCCAGGATAGCCATAAGGGGTCTGGCAGTGCTTTCACTTTGATAATCACATCTGATCTGCTCCTCCCACCCACCCTGCGAGATAGGTGAGGACACAGAGTATATTAACTGGCGGGCAACAGGATAATTAGCCACAGTGTTTGAACTGGCTGATTACTGCTTGCTCACACATTCACAATGGAAGCAATTTCCTTAAGTACACGGTCAAGGCAAACAAGAGTCACCTGGTATGGATGTAGCTGTTGAGGGTTAGCTGGGCCTCGTCTTGCAGGGCTGCGATGGCAGCAGCATTCCGGAAACTTCTCAGTTCAGAACCACTGTGTGTAGGAACTAGAAGCAAAGATGGGGGAAACTATGATGAGCAGCACATGCAATGCAGATGGGAAAGCACCTCTCTGGAATCGAATGGCCCAGCAGGAGAACAAGTAGGGCCGCCACCATGGAAAATGGGGCCAGCCCAAGAGTATCAGCTCCCTTAAAAACCATCACCTCTTTTTTTGCAATCATCAGTCTGGACTCTGAGGTGGCTGAATTAGCCAGGTGGCAAACCTGGGGAGGTAGAAGAGACTGGGTTTGCATCGGCTTACCAGCTTTGAAAGTGACGATGCATTTTAGACAGGCAAATTCGGTAGCATCTAACCGGAGTTGTCTGAACCGAGCCACCACCTCTTGTAAAGCTTGTATTTCAGATATGATCTTGTTCAGCTTCTGGGAATCTGTGTTGTCACCGTTCATGCCTAGAATAGAAATATGGAATAAATGCTCTAATATGAAGGCATTTTCGTGATTTAATATTGATTTTTGACAGAATTCTGCATATCAATATCTATTCAATTGTCACTCTAAGATATCTGATTCCATGTAAACTGGCTATATTGTATGAAAGTTAATATAAAATCTTCTCTTGGATGATAACAAACACAGTAATTTGCATTTAAATAACAATGCAAGCAGTCATGAATACAACAAAACAACATTATTTGCATTTAAATATAGATTTATAAATGACAGGTATACTCTATTGTTCAGCAGGAATTTGTTATTCTTTACATGTTGTTCTTTTTTCAGTAATGTATTTTTATGGTAATTTCTACAACAAAGTCATTAAATTGTGCAATTCTTACCAGATACAGCCAGTAGAGTGTTAGCATCAACCGGAATGGCCCATTGTGCTATTCCTAGAACAAACAGTTCTCTCCAAGCATCTTCCAAAAGCATCAGCTGTCATACAATAGATGTATAATATAATATAGTGTGTAATTTATAAATTTATAAACAATTTCAATATGTAAATTTCCATTATTTTAAAAAGTGTTTTAAATGCCTATCTTTCCTCTGAATATTCCAGCTTTCCTTTATTTTCCATATTTTCATTTCTGAGAAGGTGCTTATAGATAAGCATCTGAGCATCTCCATCCCAATTCCCCAAACTTTGCTTCCTCTGGTAAAGGGTTTACCCTTCTTGTCCTTGCAGCTATTCATTCCCCGACCACCTAGAAACTTCTCCAGAGACCCAGGCTCTACGAAACGCCACCAGCAGCTTAGCAGGCAGAGCCCTTTCATATAAAATGCTGATATTATCAGGGTTGAGGATTATAGACTGAGAGTGCAGATCGGGGGGGCCCCCATCTTCCTAGAGGGTTGGGGGGCTGGGCTGGGGGGGGGGGAGAGAGAGAAAGAGAGAGAGAGAGAGAGAGAGAGAGAGATAGATCACTAATTCCCAAGAGGCATGCAGGGAAATCAGGGTGTAATTATGTTAATCGGGTTGTGCTGAGTTTACCTCATCTCACTGCCTGATTTTTCTGAGACTCATAAGTGGACAGCATCAAGGTGCTTGTCATTTTTATTCTAATAAAATGTGCTACTGAATATTTTAAAATGAAAATCTGGCTCCTTTTCCAAATTAATATACTGGATTCCACTTCATTGCAGTTTGCTTGTTGTTGAAGGGTTTCCACCGAAGGGCTAAGTGGCAGATAGTAAGTAAATTTTGTTTGTATTAAAGAGTATACAAATACCTGTGCTCAGAGAAAGTAGCCAGTGTACGTACCCATGTGTGTGTGTGCACGTGCACATACACACACACACACACACACACACAGAGAACAAATGATTAGAGACAATCAGAGAACCTGGTCAAAGACAGAACCTAACTATTTTGGAAAAAAAAAATCTGTTTTTGGAAAATCTCTCAAAAACCAGCCAATTCTGGATGATTTATGTGAAGGGATTTCCTTTCGGGAGCTAAGAGCTGAATTGTGAAGGCTTGTAACCAAAATCACAATCAGACCAAAAGGTTTAATTTTGAAAATGCTTTATTTTTAGGTTTATTGCATTAGGTACAGAAAATAATACTTTAAAAATGCAAGGTTAAATGATATCTAATTCTGACCATGTCTGAAAGTCCCGGCTATGGAAAAAAAGACCATCCCATGCTAGACGATTAAATGTTTTGAGCACATTGCTGGGTCTCTCTGTAAGAAACATACTTCATATTAAAGGGCACCATTATGCTTTAATTAGGTATAAAATGAATTAAAGAAAAACCACTTGCTTTCAAAACTACTTATTAGCCTTTTGAGAAATTTGTCATTAATTTCCATGAATGTACCGGTAATAGCCAACGGTTACGAACAGTCAGTTTCTCTCTTTCCCTTAAGATTAGAAAAATTCTAGCAGAGGCTGTTTCTCATATTTCTAACAACAAAATTTCTGGCTTTTGGCACGATGTAATTTTTAGCAGCATATAATTTTTCTCCCTCTGAATGTCATTTACAACCACAGAAGTATGCACAATGCCCATTTGTTTACAAAATCTCTAAAAGTATCAAGGGAGATCCTGGCCTGCAGGAAGTGTGCAGTGCACCCCATAACCTTACATGCTGATCAATTAGTGCCTAAGGCTGTGAGTATCACAATGGAAAACATAAAGCTGTGAACATAAAATAATGAGACTTGCTCTGAAAATCTTACAGGTGAATACCTCATCATCTGTTTCAGGTCCAATATTCTTAAGAAATACTGTTTTATTAGAAATTTTAAATATTAGGATTTTTTTTAAATGTGTGATTACATTTGATGTTTCAACTAAACTAAAAAGAGAAAGAGAGAGATAGTGTTCTTGTATATTTGTTTTTCATAGACTGGATCCAACTTTCCTGAAATAACATAATTATATTTCTTAGTAAGGATTCCATAGCCAGATTATTTTGAACCCATAGTAGGAAGCTAATTAAAATTGTTTCCTCATTGCTGTTAAGAACAGGTGCCTGGCCTTCTTGATTTATCCAGGTCACTTCCAGTGTGATAAGGTTAACCACTGTGGGTGGGTTTTCCCCAGCCCCCTGCCCCAAGAGTTCAGCGCCCTCTCGGTCATACCTGGTCCTGCAAAGATAGCGTGGAGAAAGCCGGTACACTCTTAGCCCACTTGATGCTCATAAACAGAAGCCTGGCAGCCGATTCACACACTGACTCTGTGGCCACTTCATACAGATACATTGGGGTCCCATTCACTTCATGGGGGTACTGAGCGGGGAAGAAAGAGAAACACCAGGGAGTGAGGAAACCACTGCTTTGCAAGAAGAGCCAACCTTTTAATTTTCCAATTAGAATAGGGAAGGAGATAGGCATCTGGATGTTCTGCTTAAACATGCAGTTGCCAGTTGGTAGACAAAAAAAAACAAACATCTATATGTATAGAATTTGAGAAATAATAACCATTGGGAAAGGCCCATTTCCAGTCTTTGGGGGCCTGTTCCTTCCAGAGGGGCATCTGGCTTTTCTATCCCCTGCAGCAAATTTTCCTCCGACTGAGCCAAGTGCCAGGCCTGTCTCCCAATTTAGACAAGAGCTGCTTGCATTTGTGTAAATAAAAATAGATGTGAAAAAAGTATAAATTAATAGGCATCCCAAACACAAATATGCATATGAGTATTTTTAGAAAGGATTAGTATATTATGGAAATATTTCAATTAGACATCTTAATCATTCACAGAGCATTCCCATTCATAACTGACAACATATTCATAACACTACTTTCCCAAGCTTATTATACACATCAAGGGTAAGAAAGCAATATTAAATATTGTGCTTGTGCGTGTGCCCAGGTGTTTGGCTTCCCTGCAGTTTGGGGCTGCAGCTGGCCCTCCCCTTCGCGGCCTGGAGTGGGTGCTTTGGGTAGGTACCAGCTGGAAGCTTGGAAGGTAGTCCCTAGGTGGCAGCCTTTTGAAGTGGTTCAGGCTGTGGCCCTGCTAAGTAGAGACTCAATCCTGGTATAAATACATGCATCTCAGGAGGGAGTGCAGGGGAAGTGGAAGACTAGGCGGCTTCCTCAAATTGTCCTAACAGGGTGAGCTCCACGTGTTGTGGGTTGAATTAGGGACCCACAGCCTTGCCCAAGAAGACAGATCCCTGAGACCTGCAACACCACGGGGACTCTTCTCTGCCAGCGGTAGCCAACTCCTTTTTCCTAAAAACAAAAGGGCTCTTCTGGTCTGCAGAAATCCCTAGGATGCCTCTCTGTTCAGCCAGGACTTCACACCAGGGCTTTTTTTTTTTTTTTTTTTTTTTTTTTTTTTTTTTTTTTAAAGATGTGGGTTCCTGGACCCCACCTCAAACCTGTGCAAAGGGACTCTTTGGGGGACTGGGCCAAGGGGTCCACATTTGTAGCCAGCTCAGAGAGCGACTGTAGCACACACTAAAATTTGAACCCTTCTGGCTTAACAGGGCAGAGTGCAGCCCGGGGCCAACAGCTCCCTGCAGAGCCCAACCCAGGACCATGCAAGTTCTCTCTGTCTTTAGGGTGACCCCATCCCAGCTCAGAAGACATGGGTGCCTCCCACCCCGCCCTCCGCTAGCCAGCAGACTCCTCTGGGGCCTGCAAGGACACAGACCTTGGGCGTGGGCTGAGCCAGGCTCACGAGAGTCTGCCGCTCCGGGGTGGCGGACACGGCGGCCAGCTCCAAGCCGTGGGGCTCCAGCTGCGTGACTGCGGTGAAGAAGGCGGGCGCGGGCAGCGCTGCGGAGGGGAAGTGCGCCGCCGCCCCGTTCTCCTCCTTGTGTCCACGGAAGTAGAGGGCCACCTGCTTGCGAATGGTGGACGTCCGAGGGCCCCGCTCGTGCTGCACGGCTGCAGAGACAGACAGATGGACGAATGCCCGCGATCAGGGAGGCTCCACCACCCTTGGCCACTGCCGAGCTCCCGAGCTCCCAGGCCAAACGCCACGTCTGGGCAGGCAGGGTCACTGGGGAGGTGCAGGCAGCGAGGGACAGGGGTTGCGGCGAGGCCGCCCCCCACTCCAGATGGGCTCTTCGTGGGGAGCCCGACCCCAAGTGCCCCGATAATAGCCAAGCCTCCAGCAAGACTAGGTGCGCTGGCTGTCAGGGGCTCTTCCCCACCCAGGGGAGGTTGCAGGGAAACCCGAGACCCTCTGGGGGGACAACTTAGGTACCCTTGTCCCCGACAAAGGGGAGAGGGAGCACTGCGCCCAGGCGGGCACAGACCTTCCCCGCTCAGCCAACGACCCCCCCACCTCCACCCCCACCGAAAAGGCGATTGGCCTCCTTTCTCCTGGGGAGAAAGGGCCCTGGGCTGGGACACGCGGGGGGATGCAACGAGGGAGAGCTCGTCTTGGAGTGTGCTGGAAGAAGGCAGGGGAGATGTGACAATTACCGCCAACAGTTTAAACAAACAAATTAATTCAGGGCAATCTTCCGCTCGCGGAGCTTGACAACTTGTCAATACACAAGTTCAACAGGTTGGACGTTCCCTCCTGCTTCCTGCGCCGCCGAGGAAGGAGTCTCCCCAGTGGGCGCTGTGCCTCCTGGAGCTGCCACCCGGCCCGGCCCGTCGCCAAGGCACACCCTCCGAGCATCCTGTCCTGAGGCCCCACGCCTCTCCCCGGCCTTGACCCCCCGCCCCAGGCCGCCACCGGCCCGCACTTGGACTGCGCTCTCGCCCGAGAAGCGTCTGATGCCCCAGTTCTTGCTGCGTGTGTTTAAGAGCTTTCTGAATATGGGGGTGTCTGAGGCACCCACAGGCGTCACCCTGCCTCTCCAGCCCCTTTTTGTGGAACCGAGAGAAAAAGGCCAGATCGCCACAATGGCTTTCCTGATTTGGGGATCTTGGTGAATTAGCCAACACCGACCGCCTGGAAATTCCGGCGGGCTTGTGTCTCTGCCCTCCCTCGTCCACACAGTCCCCTCGTCCCCACAATCTCCACCCTCGGAGACTATCAAGGCAGGGAGGTCCTGCGGAAGGTTAACGGGCTTAGAGGTGGCCACAAGCTGCAAGGAGAGGCGAGAAGAGGTATTAGGACGTGAAGCAGGGGCGGAAAACTGCACGTGTGTGCCCAGCAGAGCTGTCTGGGGTGGGGGTGGTTGTGGGGCGCAAGTTTCCTATGTGGGCTCGGGCCATACCTAGGGAGTTCAATGGGAGGTGGGGGGGGAGTTCATGCAGAGAGATGGAAGGGTATGACTGAAAGTCCGAGGCCAATTCCCAGCATCTGGAAACAACTGCTGCGGAGATGATTTACATGCATTGGAGCGCCATGTATTTTCTGTACATATAATTTACTTAGTAGTCAACCAACATTAGAGAAATAAAAAGCTGTGCTGATTACCGTCTTTGTTCATGTTGACTTCCAAACACTTCTTCAGCCGACACGCCCTGCACTGGTTTCTGTGCGTCTTGTCCACGGGGCAGCCTCCCTGGAACAGAGCGTAGGCGGTCAGCGGCCCCCAGGGCTTCTAGACGGCGCCGGATGGGAGGGGGGTGGAGGGGTGGGGAAACGTGGAGGCGGAATGGACCCCGTCACCCATCCCAGAGCTGCAAGCCTGGGTCTGAGGAGAAGCTCGAAGGCCTTGGGCACGAGCAGGGCCAGGTAGAGAGAGGGCCGGGATGCCCGGGGCTACTTCAAAGAGAACAGCCCCTGGCCCTGGGAAAGTGGGCCGAGGAAGCCAAGTCCTTGGCCAAGCAGGTGGAGGGTCAAAGCACCTGGTCTGCCCGGGGCTGCGGCGCTGGGAGGGGAAGCTGCAGCGGAGCCGCCGGGGGCTCGGAGGGCTGGAGCGCGGGGGCCAGACTTTCAGGACCGAAGACAGCGACCAGGCCCCGCAGGATGCAGGCCCCCGCCGAGCCCCACCGCGCCCCCCTCCCGCTCATTCTTCCTCCCTCCTTCAGGTCTTGAGTCTACTTCTTTCTGTCACTTTGGGGGCATTTATCTGTCAGATAAATATCTTCCCTTTATTCTTCGCTCTCCTGTCTCCTGACTCTTGCCTTTGTACTTGAAGCCATCCTTATAATCAGCATGTCAAAGTTGTCTTAAAGGGCTGGCCTCAGCCCAGAATTAATGGAAACAGCCGTTCCTGGAAAGTGTGGCAGAAGCCCCAGTGGTTAGTTAGCAGAGCAAGGCCTACGAGAGGTGAGGATGGGAAGGGAAGAGCCCAAGGCCTTCGCAAAATCTAGAAATGCCCACTGTGTAAATAGGACACAGGCAGGGTGATAATGTGATGGGCGGTGTGACAAAATGATCATATGGACTGAGAACAGTGGCATGATAATTGGGGGAAAAAAGCTAATTACTGCCTTAGAAATATTTATTTGAGATGCACGAGAAAAAATATTTTAACTAATGCAATTTTCTGGAAAAATATTGGCTATCAGAAGAGGAGATTTACAGAGGAACTTTCTTATGGAATTTATTCAGTGTTAGGTGTTATTACTGAGGGAACATATACATAGCTACATAAAGAGTCATATCTATATGTGCATTTTATATATCAAAAGTATGTGAGAAGTTTGGTGCTCTCCTGGGTTTATAGGATTTGCGACTGTTACATGTGCTGTGGGAAGAAAGAGAATAAAATAAATGTATTTTTATTTTCCTTTATAATCTATAAAGTTCGTAAACCGTGAATTTGGGGTAGGCACATTTTCTGAAGTAGCCCTTGGCAAAAAAATTATACACCTGAATACACTTTATTTAATGAGATCCCACCTTCTGATTTAAAATATGCTGAGGTATTTAGAACAAAGGCAGGGCAGAGATTCATAACAATTTCTATATGTTCTCATTCTTTTTTTTTTTAAGATTTTATTTATTTACTCATGAGGGACAGAGAGAGAGAGAAGCAGGCCAAGCAGGCCCCATGCAAGGAGCCCGATGTGGGACTCGATCCCGGGTCTCCAGGATCAGGCCCTGGGCTGAAAGCGGGCACTAAACCGCTGAGTCACCGGGGCTGCAACCATGTTCTCATTCTTGTTAATAATAAATTGGAATATTCCTTACCTAACCTTTAAACAAAAGAGGTAAAGGAAATAATTTTTGCTTTTTAAGTGAATTCTTCAGGGCATCTTTGCTGGCCAGTGTAATAGCTCAACGTAAAGAGGTTTAAAGAACTTGTTATTAAATGCAATCGTATTTTTCTCCTCAAGTGTTATCTTCCTAGTATTCTGATAAACAAGCTAATGCAAAATGGAAGCCTTCATTTGTTCTTAGGAGTGTCTTCAAATCAGATCATATGTATATAAATATCTGAAGCTTGAGAGAAAGATGAGTGCTTGAGCTCAGCCCATTTATTCTCTCTGCAAGGAGAGGACACCAAGCCTGATGAGTCTATTATCAGTCCTTTACAAGGACTTGGACTGACATCAATATGTTCGAATTGATAGCCAACCCCTTTGAAAATATCAAGCATAACATCTGAGATTTTGATTCCCCAATTCTGTGCATTGCATAAAATTAAAAGGTAATTTAAGTGGAAGCCTGCTCAAATCTGACGACCCACAGTAATTCCCCATTCCTGTGGGGCTACAGGGAGACAGTCCTGCATGTTATAACGTGCTGTGTCCATGTGGTGAGCTAGAAACTGATACAGAGCTGTGTACCCGATTAAACAGATACCAGGGCTGGAGTTCAAAATAACTTATCCAAATGTAAGTATCTTCTAACTTTTGTTGATAATTCAAATTCAAATCTATTAGAAATGGATGTGAGCAGACATTGTTTTAGAAAAAGTAATTTGCTAGCTACAATGTGTATGTATATATATTCATATATCATATATAAATATTAATTAGTGAAGATGTGTTACCATTTTGGTTACCAAAGGATGACTTCTGACTGATACACCCTCCAGGGTCTTCTTGGAAGTCAAGGTGGTGGCTTCTGTGCTGAGGGTCTGTGTGCCAGGCTGCGGAGAAGGCAGCGTGGGACCAAAAGGCTGATCTCCCTAAAATGAGCCTACCGCTGAGCTGGAAACTGAGTCGAGGGTCCTACTTGTTCTTTCTGGAAG
The DNA here is from genome assembly GCF_048164855.1 of Canis lupus baileyi. NCBI lineage: Eukaryota > Metazoa > Chordata > Mammalia > Carnivora > Canidae > Canis > Canis lupus. The sequence goes on from NC_132844.1 coordinate 7,291,904, forward strand.
CTTTGGCTCACTCTCAGCCCACGCTCTAACTCCCTTGTCTCTTTGAGACAGTTATGCCTTCTCAAGACCAAAACACAACCAACCAGGCACATCTTCTAAACAGAGAAAGGGAACCTATGAGAACCTTGGAGAGGACCTCAGAGACCCCTTCCTCGAGAGTCTTCTCTTCTTGCCACTCTCCCCTCTCCTGACCAGGGCTAGCTAGAGTCACATGGGTGCTAAAGCACCACTGCCCAGTCCCAGAGCAGTCCTGCTTCTGCAAAGTTGAAAGTCCTCCGTGTTCCAAATCATCACGCTCACCTCAGGTGACAACCTTGCCTGGGATGCCTTGGGCCTTTTACTTCGGCCGTGGCAGGCAGTGGTCAGGGCATCGAGCTTGGGGTGCTGCTAGGAATGGAGGGTTAGAGCGCAGGCGACATAATAGAGCCTTTTCTCCAGGGTTCCCGGGTGGTTTAGGTTCTAAAGTTCCTTAGGTCCCCTGAGCTGGCTTTAAGGCCACTGGGTGTGGGCCATTGTGAGTGTCCAAGTCTGTGAGAAGGTTACCAAAAGCGGAGTGGGTGTGCGTGCTCAGGGAGGAGCCCAGATTTCAGCTATGCCCCCCTCCCCTCCGCAGACTCTGGTATCTCCCCTTACCTCTTCCTCCCCTGTCCCCAGCAAAAGGGCCTCTGAGAGTCGAGGCGGGAAGGAGGGGAGAGGAAGGGAGAGGTCAGGGCTGGGTCCTCCCTCCGCAGCTTGGAACCTGGGAGGAGGCCTGGGCACGAACAAAGGAGGGGGAGGCAGCAGAGGGGAGCCGGGCGCACAGCCCCGGCCGAGGTACCTGGTTTCCAGATTTGCAGACATACGTCCGATTCCTCCGGATGCTCCGTTTGAAAAACCCCGAGCAGCCGTCGCAGGCGTACACCCCGTAGTGTTTCCCCGAGCTGCGGTCGCCACACACTTTACAGGGGATATCTAAGATACGGCCTGAAATCACAGGAAAGACAGGCAAGGGGGGTGGGGGGGTGGGAAGGGACGAGAGGGAGAGGAGGGCGGAGAAGAGGGAGGCGAGGGGAGCGGGAGAGAGATGCTAAGCAATCTGACCTCTGAAGGGATTAGCACCGAAGCTGCGGTAAAAGCAAATAATGAAGTGATTTTATAGCCAAACTTTTTTTCCTTGAGCAAGTGTCAGTTTCCTACAATGAGCATTATTCATGCACCGCTACATGTATTTGGGTCTCTTCTAATCGCCGAGACCCATTTTGGAATAAAAGATTACAGCAGGCCGGGGCCGCGCGGCCCGCCGCTGCCTTTCTGCTCCGGGAAAGTTGGGCCGCCTCCCTCCCCCGCTCTCGCATTTAACAGAGAAAGTTGTTAGCGCGCGAGGAGACAAACTTGAAATGTAAAAGGGGAAAGAAGAAAAACAAACACGGCTGGAACCGGGGATGGCAGCTGGAAGGCAATCGAGTTTTCTCTGAGCTGCCGGGCGCTTGTTATTATTAGGATTATTATTGTAATGCTAATACTAGGATTATTAATGATAATAAGGGTAGTGGTAATTGCCCAACTTTCGCTTTACCTATTTTAAAAAATGCTTAGTGGATCGCTTTGGAGAAATTATTTCTTTTAGGAAAACACACACACACACACACACACAACACAACACACATGTTCCCCCCAAAAGTAACTAGCACCGGGCTGAGCAAATGAGGGAGTGACGCGTGCTCGGTGCCTCGGCAGGTTGGCCCCGGCAAGGCCACCCCCTTCTCCCTCCACTCCCCAAGTTCGGCCTCGGAGACCTACCTCCTCTCACTAGGTCCCGGGTGGATCCCCTCCTGTCTGCGTTTCCTCCACTGTGGGAGGCTGATATTTTCAAGGATCTAGCTGGTGTCTCTAGACTGTCCTCCACCCCAGCTGGCCTCGACTGTCGCCTGGCTTAGGAGAACTTTCCTTGGGACCCCCCCCACCCCAAGGCCGGAGTGGCTGCAGACCTTGGGGGAACGTCAGGGAGAGGATAGTATTCCCAAATTCGGGAGGGAGGCAACTATTTTCTCAGGTTCAAGAGTCCAACAAGCCTCAAGGGATGCGGAGGGACTTAGAAATCTGTCCTCTGGCAAACCAAGTGCTGAAGTGTCAACACTTTGATGATAGGGTGACGGTCATAATTAACTTCTTTACATGACATTTTTCCCTGTGGCTCCTCCACCCAAGGCCTCAGAGTCCGGCCTGCAGGCCTCGGCCTCGGTGAAACTGGACAGTTGCTCCCCCAGCGCTCAGGCTGGGGTGCGGGGAAGGGAGTCCCAACCCCGGGCCTGGGGGGGGACTGAGGAGGCGAGGTTGCCACGTGGAGGCCCCCCACCCCCCCACCAGGTCTCAGGAGTGGAAACTGGTGGCGGATCCCGAGGCGTCCTGGGAGGGCGCGAATCCCTGAGCAAGGCCCTGGAGGGCTGCTGGGGGCCGGGGAGGAGGGGGGAGCGGGAGAGCCCAGAGGCCAGGGTGGGGGTGGGGGTCCCGTAACGACCAAGCTCGGCCGGGGTAATTACAACCCCGCCGTAGCACCTGCCTATAGAGCCACCAGTGACCCGTCAAAAAGAGTAGCATGGGAATTCAGACGGCGACAAAGGCCGGTGGGGGAGGCGCGAGGCGCGGCGACCACCGCCTCTGCGCCCCTTTCCGCGAAGGGTGGGAGGAGAGGTTGTGCTGGGGGTGGGGGAGGAAGCGGCTGGAGGGAGCCGGGCGAAGCCGCAGCGGGGCTGGGCCTCACCCCCGGGGCCTGGCTCTGCACCCCTGGGAACCCACAGCCGCGCAGCCGCGGGGCCCAGCCCTGCTGCATCCCGGGCGACAGTCAACTTGGTTCCCTTCTTTTGCAACCATCCTTCCCAGCACGACACGCGCCCTCTGGCAGAGCTGGGGTCCGGGTTTGGGGTTCGGCAGTCCTGTCGCCCCAGCTGTCCTCTGCCCGGGGGCACTTTCGATGGTGCCAAGAGGAGCGCGCAGGAGGCGCCGCGGGGGTGGCTCTCCCCTCCCCTTCCCATCCAGACAGGAGCACGGGGGCGCACCACATCCCTGCAGAACCCCCCGGGGTGCAGGGAGGACCAGGGCGCGCGAGTGACCCCTCCGCGGCGGTGGGGGGCGCGGGGGGCTCCGCAGTCACCCCGCGACTGGCCTGGGCGCAGCGCTCCGAGCCGGGCCCCGGGGCAGCTCAGAGGCCGGCCGGCCCGGGCGGGGCACAGGAGGGAGACGCCGCAATTCCGGCCAGAGCGGGTGTGCGCCTCGGCCTCCGCCACCCAGCCACGTTAAGGTGACTTGGGGTCACGAGACAAGCTGGTTGACCCCGTTGCAAAGCTCCTCTCATTTAGCAAACCGAGCGAGCTCCGACGTGAGGCGGGCGGGAGTTTCCTGAGGCTGGAAAACCGTTCTTAACTTCCCTCGCCAGGGGGTCCCCTCGGGGCTTTTTGTGTGTCATAATTGCCTAAAGATATATGGCAGCTTCGATTACTGTAATTACCATCAGAGGCTGTTGAAAGAAGTTAGTCTGGGCTGCAGGGGTGACTGGCCGGGGTCTCGTTACCACCCAGGCGGGGCTCCCGGGTGACACCGCTCTGCCCTCCAGCTGTGCGAAACCCAGCGAGGCGGGGGCTGCAGACCTCGCGGCCCGGCCCGGTCCTGACCTCGCCCGCTGCGCGCCGACCTCCTCGCCGCCCGGGGCCCGAGGGCCGCAGTCTCGGGGCCCGGCTGCCGCCACCTGTCTGGGGACGGCCGGGAGGCCCCGGCGCCGCGGGCGGGGCGGCCTTGCTGCGGCCCCGGCAACTTCAACAGCGGAGGCCGACCCCGCGGCGGGCCCCGGGCTTCCCAGGCCCAACTCGGGCTCTTGGGAAGCTGGAGAGCTCCCAAGTCCCCCCAGCGAGTCACTCAGCCTCCCCCATCCCCCTGCCACCCGGAGTCCCAGTCCACCGCAGCTGGGGCGGCCCCCAGGGACCCCAGCTTAGCGCCCAGCCCTTCCCTCTAACCCGAGGCCTCCTCTCAAGCTCCCCCTGACCCCACACCGACCCCCGCGACTCAGCACCCCAAGTGGACCAACCAGCCCGAGGCTCCTGACTTCTAGGGAAGGCCTGTCACAGGGCGAGGCCGCCAGGAGGCCTGCCCAAGCCCGCGGGCTCTGGTTTTTCCAACAGAGGCTCAGAATGCAGCAGAAAAGGTTTCCTTCTGCGCCTCCTGCAAGGACCTCACACCCCAGAACGCGGGTCACAAAAAAGCGAGCCCACCTCGCTGCCCAGAGACCCCCCAGCCGCAAGGCCCGGGGTAGGCCCGAGGCTAACTGAAAACACCAGGCCTCCGCAAGGGTCGGCTCCCATTGGGGCGGCGGCAAAGTTTTTCCTTCTGTCTTCCCTCTGCCCTAGTTTTACCATTTCTCCTTCTCTCTCTCTCTCTCTGTTTTTTTGTTCATGTTCACTTTACTTGAATTTCAAAAATGGTACCACCCAAACCAAAGCCAACGGACAACGTGAATTGCTTCCCACTTGAGTGGGACTTGATCATCATGGGTCCTCAGAAGTATCTGGGAATCTCCCAACTTTCAAAGACTCAGGACAATGAGGGCCAGGGAGGGGAGGGGGGGTCGGAGGAAAGCAAGGAGCACCCTAAATGCTATGGGCCACGGTAACAAGGGAGGCGAGAGGACCCCGGGGTGTGGGGACTGCGACAGGGGCCACCCCCCAGCCTCGGGCCCCGGAAAGGCAGCTCCAGGCCACCGGAAGGCGGGAACTGAAATGCCCCGGGGAGATCCGAGCCCTGCGACAACGCCCGCCCCACGGCGGCTCGGGCCTCCGCGCTCAGGTTGGGCAGGCTCGGCCGGAGATGCCCGCGCGCACACGGCTCAGGCCCGCACTGTGGCGTCCAGGGGCGGTTAGGGATCCGCCGGGGCTCGGCATCCTGAACCCCGAACGGGAGCCACCAGCGAGGCAAGTTTGAGGAAGGAGAGAAGCCCGCGAAGGGAACAGGCCGCACACTCCTGCCTCTGCCGAGCTCCCGCTCGAAAAATCCTTGGGATTAGGGATTTGGTCCCCTCTTTGCTGGAGCGGTTCGCCATACTTTAAATTCCCCAGTTATGACCTACGCGGATTTAGGATTAAGGAAAATGTGACTTTTAAATTGTTTCGGCTTCCCAGTTTGCAGGATTATTTGAAATAGCTAGAAACGGGGTGCAAAGCATTCCATTCAAATCCGCTTTGCGCAGAGTTGCTTTTGCGCGCTGGAGCTCGGAGTTTTGAGCGAGCGTGTTATTGTGCTGCCGCCTGGAGCTGCGGCCTAGTTCCCGCCCCCGTCGCGCCCCCCGCTCCCCGCACCTGGCGGCCCGGCCGAGGCAACTCGGGGGCCCGGTGGGCTGCAGGGGTCTCAACCTTCCCACCCTACCAAGGCGGGGTGGGCTGGGGTGGGCTGGGGTGGGGTGGGGTAGGGGGGGTGGCTGGGCAATCAAGCAATCCGGAGGTTAACGAAATTCTTCTTCCCTCTGCACGAAGCATCCCGACTCGCGGGCTGCAAGGAGCTGGGCCAACGCGCACCCGCCGCCGGACTCCCCTTTCCCGGGCTCGGAGCTGCAGGACCGCCCCGGCCTCCCCTCCCGCCCTCCCCGGGCTGCGCTCCTGAGCCCCGCGGCGGCCCCCAGGGTACCCACTTGTTGATCCGGCCGGCTTGCTCATGCTGGCTGTCCCGGGGCGGAGCGGCTGGTGGGCGCTGCCCGAGTCCCGGCCGGCAGCGCCCGCCTCGCCGCCGGGCGCCGCCGCTCTCCAGCCGCCCTCCAGCCTGCAGGCTCCCGGGCCGGACAGGTGGGTGTCGGTTGCGCGCCGCGCTGCTCCCCGGGCGCTCAGAATTCGTTCCACAGTGGGAATTCAAGCATCCTCAAGTTTCTTCCCGGCTCTTGCAAAACCGCAGCTGCTGGGGATGTTGCTTGGTACGGACACACGCATGGACAGACAAACGGAGAGACGGACAGGCGGGCGGATCGAGGAAGAAGGGTGAGGACAGCGAGAGGGGAAGAGTGAAGGGCAGGGATGGTGACACGACAACGGTCTTCCTACGGAGCAAACCGGACCGAACCCCCCTCCTTCCCCATTCCGGTCTCGGTCTTCAATTTCTCCTCCTCCGTTAGGCTTGCGGAGCGCGGCCAGACCCCGACAGACCGCTGCTCTTGCAAGGAAGGAAGGCGAACAGCCGCGCAGGCTCCGGCGGACGCGCTCCTCCGCGCCGCCCAGCCCAGAGCCGAGGGGGCCTAGATTGCCCGCAGGTCTCCCGAGCGAGCGCGCGGCCGGGTCCCGGGGTGCGGGGAGAGCCGCGCGCGGAGCGGCCAGGGGTCCCCGAAGTTCATTACCCCGTGACTTTGTGCTTGTCGCTGCGGGCTGGGTCCCCTGTAATATCTCCAGAAGCGCTCTGACAGGCAGCCGCGGGGAGGGGAATAGGGCGTCCCTGGCCCACTTAGCTTTTCCCCCAACTCCTGGCGGGGTCTGACGTCAGCCATGTGCGGGGAGGGGATGGGAAGAGGGAGGGGGTTAAATGCTAATGATATTAATGAACCTCCAAGCGGCTCCCAAAGAAAATGCAGGCGCTGTCGGAGCTGACGAGTTAGAGTGTGAACAGGGGAGTGGGGCTCTGTGCGTGCGTGATGGTGAGGACCGTGCGGCTCCCGTAATAAAAATGAATTATTATATTTCATGGCAAAGGGGGAAGGGGAGGGGAGACGGAGCATTCTCCAAACGCTGCCCCCCCCCCTTCTCTCCAGAGCGCCAGACAGATTCGAGGAAGAAACTGGGTGGCTGTGTGTTTGTGTGTGATTGTGCGCACCGGATATGGCCATGTGAGTTGGTTCATTCTTGGGCCCGTGCCCCCTTCTGTTGGGTAAAACTTGGATCTGGTCCGAGGTGAGTAATTATTCATTTTGCAACTATCTACGGAAAGTTGTGGCTGAGCACGCCGCGTGCGGACTTGGGGCCTGGGATGGGGTCTGCTGGAGGCTCCGCTCCTGCGGCCTTCGCGGGGTCCACCTGGGCACCAGCTGCGGGGAGGGCGCCGGCCGCTCCCCCAAAGCCAAGCCCAGCCGGAGCTCCGCGAAGCTCCTGTCGCCCTCATTATCTACACTGGAGGCGGCTGGAGGGCGCAACTTTCCCTCCTGCAGCCCCCCCACCCCACCCCCAGGAGGCTTCGCTGGCTCCCCCTCTCCGGGTCGCGGCCGGGGATTCTGGAGAGCTCCTCCGCCTTGGGCCCCCCATCCCTCCCGCCAGGCGCGGCTCTCTCCTGCGCTCTCCCGCTCCGGGTCCCTGCGCCGCACCGGGAGAGCGCACGCCGAGGGAGCGGGGAGCCCAGATCTCGAAGAGATTAATTCTTATTTAAGCTCTCCCTGCAGCTTGAACTTGTCGAACAAGAGCTTGCCAGCCAGTCCTCCGGGCGTGGGCCGGCTGGAGGTCAGGGGTCGCACCTCCAGCTCTCCCGCCCTCCGCAGCGCTTTGGGGGGGGGGGGCGGGGATGGGGGGGCGCGGGGAGCGCGGAGGAGAACTGAGACCCGCGCTCCGCAATCCTCCCCGCCCTCCTCTAGCCCCACTTTCCGCAGACTCCGGGGCACCCCGGGCTTCCGAGGACAGTTAGTGTGTGCAAGCGAGCGCCCGCGTCCCCGAGCCCTCGGAGGGCGCAGCAGCCCCTCCGCCCCGCGGCGTCTCCGGGGCGCGGGCCGTGCGCTCCTGCCCGCGGCCTCCGCACGTGAGCGCAACTTTCCGCAGCAGCCTCCTCCGCACGGCCCCGCGCACCAGCACCGCACGCTGCCCCCGCGTCCCCGCCGCGGTCGCAGGGACACGCGGAACCGGCAAGAAAGAGGACGACTCTTTCCCAAGTGAGCCCTCCTCGGGTTTTGGTATTGGGACGAGATTGGGGAATTGTGGCCCAGAACCATAAAGCTGAGGGTATTTCTTTAGGAGACAGGACAAGACATCAAAATTGTGGACGGCTAAGTTGGGCAGTGTACTGGCCGCACGCGCCAGAAAGGGAATTCCGCGTCCAGAAAGGGAACCGAGCGTCGTTAGAGACACGCAGTTAGTGTGCCAGGCTGGGGTCGGAGCTTGAGGTTCTGGCTCCCGCTGGAAACCCACTTGCTCCACCGCCACCACCACCATCACGTGGACGCAGAGTGGGCCACTTGGTTAAGGACAAAGCATGAGATCCAAGTACAGTAACGGATCTCGGGCAAAAATGAAGGCCAGTGTCAGAGACTAGACCTGGGCCTGTCTCCAGGGGGGGAAAGTTTAGGAGCCGGTGGCAAGAAGGAGACCCAGAAGCCGCTCTTCGGGATGGGGGGCTTGGAAGTAGGAAGACTCTGGCTCTCCAGGAGTGAAACTACCTCCCTCCATCTCCATACTCCCCGACATTTTCGCCCTGCTGGCTCATTTGTAGGGACCAAAACTTGAGGGAAATACTCCTGAGGCTCACCAAATTGTCTCAAATTCAAAATGGGAATGACCCCCTTTTTTTTTCCTGTCACCAGTCCCTAATCAAGCAGGGTATCCATCCAGAAGGCCACTGAATAGACACACACACACACACACACACACACACACACACCATCACCAGCACCACCACACCATCCAGCCCTGGCAAAAGGCACCGCACACACACCCACAGCATGTTCGTCCCGTGTTCTGCGCGCCCGGCTGTAATTATCCGCGCGCTTTGCATAAATCACAATGCAATTCTGAAATCATCATGATGACTTTCTGGCATGATTGGTTCGGTGGCAACGGCAGCTACAAGATCCAGGGTGGGCGGGAGGGGCTGGGGTGCACCCGCCCATGGGGTCCAAGAGGAGCCTAGAGCCCAAGGGCCTGCAGGCTTCTGCTCAGTGGAAGCTGCTGCAGGCCACAGGGACCTCGGATCTAAGGTTAGAAACTCGGGACTGTTATTTTCCGTCTTTCTATCAATGCGTGCAGTGTGAATCATTGTAGATGCTGCATAAATGTTGTGTGGATAAATAAAGGAGGAAAGTCTCCTGCAGAATTCCCAAGAAGCCCCTGGAGGCACAATAAGGCTAACCACTGGAAGCCAGGAGGTGGAGGTTCAGACTCTTGTCCCAACTAGCTGTGTAACCTTGGGCAAGCGACCTCCCTGGGCTCCAACTGTCAGTAAATGATTCAACCTTAACTTTCAAAGATTTTTCCTATGAGTGCAGGACGGGAAATGGTTGCTAAGGGGCAAATGCCACCTAGCTCAGCAGTACTTTTTAACAGAGACAAGTTCAAGGATGAGTTTATAGTAGTTTTCTTGGGGAAGGAGTGGAGCCACATCCCAGAGGTTCCGAAGCCCTTCGGACCAGCTCTAAACACAGCCCCTAACTTCCTCTTTAGCCTTCTGTGAGTATGGGACTCTCCACCAAAAATCAAAACCAAAAACATACTTTCATTACAGGATGTTTATATGTTGGCCCAGGAGTTAAGAAATAAAATTATGAGAAGGACCACAGAATCTAAGGGTCTCTCTGTCCATCCATCAATCATCACCCCCCCCCTTCATCACATCCTGAGTACCTGCTCTGTGTCACAGATTCATGACATGATCCCTTTCTCAAGGAGTCTACAGAGAGAGCAGACACATAAGAGGTGCTAAATGCATTGGCTTGGACTAAAACACAGGACATTCTGGGGAAATACACAAAGGACCCTAAACCAGTGTGGAGTGGAGTAGGCTATCATGGGCTGCCTGAAAAGCTGGTCTTGTGTTAGGGGAATCTGTTGTCTCTGAACCCAGTCTTATATTAGAGCCGACTCTCCCTTACTCCATTATTCTTAGTAATGCCTCTTCCCATCCATTTAAAGAGGGCAGTAGAGTCCTATTAACTAAATGGTGTAAGAGAGGCAAAGGTGCAAGGCAGGCCTCTAGCATCAGGTTATGTCGGTCACACCCCTACCTCTCTCTTTCCTAGCATCGCTAAAAATGGTGCTATCTTCTCCATTAACTGCCCCCCACCCTGCATTCTTCTTAATTAAAACAGCAAAGGAGAAAGAAACAGCCTTTCCATCAGCAAACAGAGCTGAAGTTGGTGTGGAACAGAGAGACGGCCTCCCCAACCAATAATCAACCCCCTCTCAGAGGCCCTTCTACCTGTAGAGATTCCTTTCTTTAAGATGCCCTTTACCTCACTGACAAGCAGAGTTGAGAGATACCCAGACCCAGAAAATGTCTGAGAAAAGCTACCAGTTAAGCTTGGCGTGGGTTTGATATTCAGTCTCCCAAAGATGCTTGGACACAAGTTTTGTTTATTTATTTATTTGTTTGTTTACATGAGGAAAAAGCTGATTCTCATTTGTTTCCAAACCATACGTCAACCTCTGGGTTGGTTGTTGCTTTCCCGGTGGATGGGGAAGATGGTCTAGCACAAAGTAGATGCTCAGTGAGGGCTTGCTCTAAGTGATGGAATGAAAGACACCATCTCATCAAACTTGCTCCTGATTCTGCTGAGGGCCTCTCTAAAAGCTGTTTGGGTCCTATCTAATTCTACTTAGGAAAGACACACTGAGAACAACCCAGAACAGAGATACAGATGCTCCAGAACCCAATGGTGCTGAATTGTGAAGTTGTTCCTTACATTTCCCAGGACTTGTTGGCTAAGAGTTGTCTCTTCTTCCCCACCAGATGGGAAGACAAACACTGTTCCCAGTAAAAGAATTAAGACAATGCTTGGTGTGACTGGCTTCTCCCCCAACCCTCCCCCCTTTTCCCCCCAACCCCCTTAACAAATAACATTGTCTTGGCATTCATCCACACCCTCCTCCCTTGGAGCCACAGAAGCTGAAGAAATTCAAGTCTAGAGGCAGGCTGAAGATTAGGGGCGTCTGAGTCCTACTATAGTTTGACATTCTTCTTGCCCTAAGAATGATCAAATAGAAACATCTTTCTCCATCTCTTATTTTATTTCCTACATAAAATATTCTATTTATTGATAGCCTGCCTTGGTGCCAGAAGAATTTATCAATGGCTCTCTTGTCAAAGTGCTTTAATTTGTGACCTGGGCTCTGTCCCTAAAAGAGGACTCACTTGAGATGTATTTAAAACATAAACAACCAAAGATGTTAACAGAAACATAAGCGCAAGAAAATATTGTGGTCTCCTTCTTTTCCCCCAGGAAAATGGGTCAACAGGGACAAAGCTGTCTGTTTCTTATTTCCTAATGGCAAGAGTTAGAGGTTTGGAAGAGACATAAGGGATACCCAGCTCTCCAACTAGCCAAGGAGCTCTTGGAGTAGAGACTACCTGATTCATCTTCGGAGTGTCGGTGTTCGCACTCTGGCACATAATGGTGCTTTATAAATGTGCAATGTCTAAGTGACCCTGCTTCTTGGTACTCACAGTGAAAGCTGAGGTTTGAGGTGGGGGGCGAGGGGGGCGGGGCTTGCCTTTACTTTGTCCCAGCAATGGGGTTGGTGGGGAGTAGAGACAGGTCCTCTAGACCTTCAAACCGTGGGAAGCAATGCAGGTAATTGTTTGGCTTTCTAAAACAAAAAAGAAAGGCTAGGAAGCAGACTACATCCAGGGAGAGATTGGCCACCGAGCCTTCCACAACCTCTTAATTTCCTGTCAATGACACAATGTGACTCAGTTTCCATTTAGCCCAGAACTACAGAGCATACAAGTTGGAAGGGACCTTAGAGATCAGTACTCTTCTAATTCCATCATTTCACAGATGAGAAAAACTGAGATCCTTAGAGACAAAGTTTGTCTTAGGTCACTCACCTAGAGACAGAGGCCATCACCAGAACCCATATCTCTTGATGCTGAGACTAATGCTCTTTGAAATATTAAATCCACTGCACTGAGCTACCTCCCATCCCATTTCTCAGAAGGGCTTCTAGAATCTCCAGTGAAGCCAAATTCACTCACAAGTGAAGTAATCAGAACTAAGAGAAGTGTTGTATGCATCTTGAAGCAATAGTTTGGTATTTCTAGTGCTTCCAACTCCCCCACTTCCCAAATTTTCCTTCAAATTCTCTGACAGTCTTTAAAATTTGCTGTGTCCCAATGGAGAGCAGACTCGTGAGGTCTTTTTCCGTTTTGTGGAGGGAATGATTTGAGCTACAAGAGGAACTACTTAGAGATACTAATTGTAGACGCTGAGAAAAAGTCAATGATTAGACTGAACAATTAATTACTAAATTTGATCGGTGTAGATTGCCAATCCGGGCCTTTCAGATTTTAAAAACATCCCTCTAGTCCCTCCACAGCAGGGACCTGCTTTATCCAGATTACTGTTTCAACACTAGTAGAAACAATTGTTATATAAAACGGGGTAGCCCGTTTAAATGTGGCTAACATATTTGAGAATAAACTACAATTCTTTATTGCATGAATAAGTATATCAGGATCACATATTTGATCTCTGCCAATGCAGTGAAAAGCATCATACATTCTAGTATGCTTTGTTTCCAAATGATCTAGTTCACACAGTACCCTGTTGTCCTCCTATTCTAGTAAGTAATTTCAGAATTCACATCACTTACAAAGATGCCGAGTGGCTATTTAGGGAAGTCTGATTCAAAAAAAAAAAAAAAAAAAACCCTCCAAAACAAAACAAACCTCCCCCTCTCTTCTCCCTCCCCCAAACCCCACGCGCTTTGTGCAAGACGGAGTCAACCAGTGGGATTCACAGGAGGTCCCCAAGTCAAATGCTGCAGCTGCGTTTTTAAAAAGGGTTGGATAAACTACAGCCGTTAATAACATCTGTATCTATGCAAGCTAAGATGATGATAGGGGTAATCAGATCTCATGCTTCAGGGCATAAGATGATTGCCTGCTGGGAGGGGGGGGATTTGGCCTTTCAGGTAAAGCAGTTCACAACTCAGGAGGTAGGTTGCTGGTATTTCTCCCAGTTTCTAAAATTTCAGGTATAATTGACATGATTTTGGAGTAGATGAAACAGCGATTTGAAATCAGATCAGGACATTGAATAACGAGATGTTCGAAATACCCACACACGTCACATACAACATATGTGTATCTCTCTATAGATAAATACAAATATTTGGATGCCGTTTTGTGTGTGTGTGAAGGCTGAGGTTCTTTGATGTGTTTTGAACATCTTTTAGTGCAAAGTGGAAGCTTAATAAATGTTAAACAACAGCAACAATGGAAATAGTGGAAGTAATTCAACTGTAGTCCATGCATTTTTGATTAGCTAAAATAATATATAGCTACCCAAGGTCATAACTGCACGTATTTGGGTCCCTAAATATATCTATTTCCAGTTGCATTAGCTCAATAATGATTGAGTTGCATGTTTGGAGTGTACAAGGAATGCATTCATTTTAATGTCCTGGTTGCTAAAGTAATTTTTAAAACTTAGTCTTTGTCTGGAAGTGAGAAAGGAATAATGCAAGATAATCTTACCTTCTCTTTTGATTTCTTTCCTTTTTAAAAAATATTTATTTATTTATTTATTTATTCATTCATTCATTCATTCATTCATGAGAGACACAGAGAGAGAGAGGCAGAGACACAGGCAGAGGGAGAAGCAGGCTCCATGCAGGGAGCCTGATGTGGGACTCGATCCCGGGACCCCAGGATCACACCGTTGGCGGCAGGCAGGCACCAAACCGCTGAGCCACCCGGGCGTCCCTCTTTTGATTTCTTTAACATTTTCAAACCCCAGGAGGGGCACATGTTTAGTACAGTTGCACAATTTAACCAATTTTGAAAACACTTCTGCAAGTGTGAGCAGGGTTAAAGAACTTCCTTTATTTAAACACGTCAACCCATACTGCAGGGCATACAACATCAGACAGCTGTCCACATTTCAGAGAGGTGCAGAAGCTTTTGAAGGAGTAGGTTTCTAGCAGAGTGGTTAGAGTTCTTTTGGCATGAAAGACATTCTTGCCACTGGCTTCATCATTATTACTAAGCCATTCACTTCTGTTCCACACAGAGGGACTGTTCTGAAGGATATGGCTGTTAAATGCAATTTTTAAAATGATGCGCATAAACAGTTTTAAAGGGGGAAAATCCTGCAGCTGTTTGGCTGCAGACAGGCATGGGAAATTAGTCAGAAGCCCAAAGCATCATAGTTAATAACCATTATTCTGTTGTCTGGGATGTTTGTTTAAATACTATTGACACTGTGTATGTATTGTCATCTTCTCTAAATTGTAGCTCTTAGCCACTGAGATCTTGTTAAAGACCACCTAGGGTTTCCTCTGTATGATGCTGAATTGTGTATTCACCTGATGGATAAACAAAAACCAGATTTTTTTTGTTTCAATTTTTCTCTCCTGTGCCACTAGCAGGAAATTTTCTGAACTAAAGCCGGAGATTGCCTGAGTACAGTAGAAATAGCCGCTGGGGGTCCCAACCTTCGTATTTCTCCTCTAGTGATAGAAAATGAACAAACCCATCAACTGATTAATACAATTCAGTTCTGCTTAAAATTCACAGATCTGTTTGGTATGAGACTGTATTTTAAAAGACTCATACTTGCCATTAAGTGTGAAGAAATCAGTAACTATTCTTTTCATCAACAGCATGTTAGTTTTTTTTTTTTTTTCCTCCCCCATTTCGGTTTTGCTTATTAAGTGAGGTCATTTGGGAGAAGAGCGGCTCTGGTGGGTGGGAAAAAAAAAAAAATCTAACAGCCCGACTCCCAAGTTGAGAGCTCCAGATCACGGGCCATTCAGTACAAAGCGTTTTATATCTTGACTTATGAGGGGACAATAGCCAGTCTTACAAAGGCACCACCTGTGATTTAGCACGGTTGACATCTTTGTTAAGGAGGAGCCGGAGGGCAGAAGAGAAAACAGCACGTGCACAATCCGGAACTGGTGACCGAGCCCCACCTTCAAGGGCCATTTCATAACGTGGCCCAGGCCTCATCAGGGTTTTAGGGTTTTTTTTTTGTTTGGTTGGGTTTTTTTAGCTTAGAGTTTTTTTGTTTTTTTTTTTTTTTGTTTTTTTTTTGTTTTTTTTTTTTTTAGCTTAGAGTCTTAAAAAAGGAAGTGGGGAGAAAGGAAAGGAAGGTTATCCACGCCAAATGACCCAAAGCTCTGCAAAGCTCTGCACTTACGGCCCGCCAGCGCCGCGCTGTCCCATTTTACAGATGGGTAAGTGGAGGTCAGGTCCGCGGAGGGGCGGGCTCAGCAGGTGCCAGCGGGCGCCGGGGACCCCCGCGGGGCTTTGGGGCGCGTGGGGGGGGGCAGCGCGGCCGCGGGAGGGACGTCGAGGCCCCCGTCTCCGGCCCAACCTTCGGGCCCGGTGGCTTTTTGCTTCCTTCCCGAAGGTCGTTTCTGACAAATCTATCTATTTGGGGCAAATTGTCAGTGAGAAACTTCCGCTCGAACTGCCCTGGACAAAACCGGCTGTTTGAAAAGGGTAAATCCCGCGGCCCGGCGAGGGGAACAATGGGCCGCTGGTGCTGCTGCGGCGGGGGCGGCCGCGCGGGCCGCACAAAGGGCGGATTAATTGGGGCCGCGGCTGAGCGGTTCGCGCTAGCTCCACTCAGCCCGCGCCGCGGGGCGCCCCATTGACTGGGCCCCGAGCCCCACTTTTCACAAACTCCAAACAAAAGTCAATTTCTTTTTTATAAGGCGGGGGAGGGGGCCGCGGCCAAGATTCTCCACTGGCTCCTGCGCCACATTCTTGCAGGGCAGGGGGGTGGGGGTGGGGGCGGGGGCGGGGGTGCGCGGGGAGGAGAGGGGTGTCGGGGTGTCGGGGTGTCGGGGCGCCGGGGCGCGGACAGGATTGGCAGGGGACGCGGGGTGGCTGCGGGGGCCTGCGCTGTCCGCGGTGCCGACCCGAGGCGCGCCCTCCTGGTCGCACCTGACCTCCAGGTGGGAGCTCGGACCCTTGCAGGGGGCCCGGCAGCCGCGGGGAGAGGCCCAGGTGAGGGGCGGGGCCGCCCAGCTGGGGGGAGTACAGGCAGGTGATGTAGGAGGAGGGAAAAGAGGCCTCTCCGGAGGGGTGACCGTTCGTCAGGTATTTATTGAGCAACTACTACTGCGAGCGGGGACAAAAGCGAGTTTGCTCTCAATTTATTTTTTTTTTAAGATTTTATTTATTTATTCGTGAGACACACACAGAGAGAGGGGCAGGGACACAGGCAGAGGGAGAAGCAGGCTCCACGCAGGGAGCCCGATGTGGGACTCGATCCTGGGTCTCCAGGCTCACAGCCTGGGCCCAAGGCAGACGCTCAACCGCTGAGCCACCCAGGCGTCCCTGCTCTCAATTTATACACAAGTGGGAAGGCTGACTCCCAAATCAATTAGCGGGTGTGGGGAGGGGCTTGCCAGGATGGGGGTCCCGAAGGAAGGCCTGAGCACCACCAGCCTTCTGTAAAGTTACAAGACAGACTTGCCCGTGGAAACTATGGATTCCATAGTCCTACTGATTACCTTGTAGGCCCACCCTACTGTGAGAAGTGGCAGTCATTAAAAATTGTAGGGTCAAGGTAGTGACGGTCTGAAGATCCAGGATGGAGGGGCCAGGAGTTCTCTATAGAGAAATAGTCTCCTCTGTTTCTCTCCTTTCAAGATAGGAGAAGGGGTGCAGAGGGGTCTTCAGCAGGACACTGGGAGAGGCAGGAGATTCCTTTAATAATAAGACTAGATGCAGTCTCTGCCTCCAAGCCTCCGTTCCAAGCTGGGTAGGCAATGGTTGCATACCAGACACCCCAGTCCTCCTGGCTAGTGCAAAGGCCAATAGTCTTCTTGGAGGACCGGCTTTCCCAGTGAATCCCTTGGGAGGAGGGACCACGCGCTGGTGTAAGGGAAGCCATCTGTTGATGGAGGGCTCGAGCCTCCGCTAAGAGATTAAATTACAAGGTCTTTATGGAAGATACTTCTGCTCTTGGATCAGCAGGCACTTGCGTGCTCTCAGGCTGGTGCGTTGAAGTCTTCAACAGCTAGGCTTTCCTATAGAGACCCCCTAGAGGCATCAGGCCAGGGTGTTGGCACGCGTCTAGGTGGGCACGCTGGAGGGGAGCTCTGATGGCAGGTACTGAATCTGTGGCAGGCTCAGGAAGAGGGGTGAACAAGCCTTGGGGGGGGGGGCAGGCTGAAACAAGGCTGCAGGCAGAGAGAGCTAGCCATTGACATCAGGGAGCAACAGCCCAAGAGGGACCTGCTGGTACGATTCGGCCTGGGCTCCTTTTTAACCACAGCGTAGATTGAAAACGATCCTTTCTGGGCCAGACTGGGGACCCTTCCAGATTTCTGTTGAATCAGAGGCTGTGAAAATCAAGGGCAAATATTTATCTAAAGATGTCACAACTTTGAATTTCAATAATAATTTATCTGCTAATCTCTGATGGAAATCTAGAACAGCTGTTATTCCATTGTGTATTTTGAATTTCCAAAAGATAGATTGGGGGGATCAACATCTTTCTTCCACCCATTCTCAGCGTGCTTTCTTTGAGTTTATTGACGCCATTGCAAGTTCAAAGCAAATAAATGATAGGACATTCAGCTTATTGTGGAAGTTATTAAAGCCTACCAAAAATGTATTTAATATTCAACTTCTGTTGGCCAAGTGTGACAATGCTGAGTGTGTCCATGCTGGGGAAAGTTGGGTGAGGGTGGAAAGATTGAGATGTTGCATTATTAGGAAGAAAAAAAGAAAATACAAGTATGAATCAGAGTGATGAAGCTTCCAACCTCAGTGTGTAGGTGTAGACAAAACTGATGATGGGCTCAACTGTCTATTAATGGAAAGCTTATGACCACAGCTTCTAGGAACACCCAGCATGGTTGCTTATCATTTATATTTTACAGAAGAAATTCATCAGAGAAGGGGACACAAGGTGATTTTAATAAGGTCCACTCATGAAAGGGATGATGTACTGGCATTGGGCCGTTTCATCACTCTGGTTAGCTTTGAAGGCCTTGAATTACTACCCTCTGTTTTTTAGAAGGAATTACTTTGGAGTCATTTGATGTGACCATCATTAGAGGAAAAAAACTCCTGGAGATCTGATTATAATTAAACTTCAATTTTTTTTCACTTATACTTGCTGGCTGAGCAAACACTGCCGGAAAGAAAGAATGATCCTGGTACCCTCAGTTAGGTTGCCAGAAAAGTACAGAAATCTGACCTCTGATAATGGCAGTGCAGGGGCAAGTACAGCACTGGACCTAGAATACGGTAGTCATGAGCCAAAAAGAAGGAGCGCTCCATCTAGGAGTGGACTAGATTTTTTTTTTTTTTTTGGACTAGATTTTTTAAATCAGTAAAGGAATGGCGTTTTCTAATGGCTTTTCCTTGGAGAGGGAAAACAAAGGAGACATAGCCGTTGAGCTTTAGTATAATAGCCAAGATTCTAGAAATAAAATAGCTAACATTTGATCGTGAAATGTATCATATATATAAAGTACTATATGAAGGTATCTACACAATCTAAAGAATGAAATAAAAATAAATGCTTATATCCTGGCAGCTACATTAAAAAAAAAAGATTTTATGCATTTATTTGACAGAGAGACAGAGAGAGAGAGCACAAGCAGGGGGAAGCGCAGGAGAGGGAGAAGCAGGTTCTCTAGTGAGCCGGGAGCCCAATGCAGGCCAATGCGGGGCTCCATCCCAGGATGCTGGGATCATGACCAGAGCCAAAGGCAGCTGCTTAACAGACTGAGCCACCCAGCTGTTGCCCCCAAACAGCTATGTTTTAAAAATAGGATCTCAGTAGTAGGGAGGTTTCTTTGTGCCCTCTTGGGTTGCATGTCTTCTCCCCACCAACACATAGTAGAAGTCATCAGCACCTTGAGCTGTGTTTTGCTCATTCGTTTATTTTCTTTATAAGCTTACTACTTATGTACATATCCCTAAGTAATATAGTATGGAGTTTTGCTCTTGAAAAACTTGATATAGGGCAGCCCGGATGGCTCAGTGGTTTAGCGCCACCTTCAGCCCAGGACCTGATCCTGGAGACCCTGGATCGAGTCCCACGTCAGGTTCCCTGCATGGAGCCTGCTTCTCCTCTGCCTGTGTCTCTGTCTGTCTCTCATGAATAAATAAAGTCTTAAAAAAAAAAAAAGAAAAACTTGATATAAACAGAAGCATATATTTTGGAGTCTGCAGTGATGTGTTTTTTCTCTCAACACTGTTTAATGTTGGTATTAAATTAATTGTGGTACATCCAGCCAATGTGGTTTCCTCCTTCCCTCTGTTGTAGAGAACTCTACTGAGTGAGCATGCCACAGTGATTGGTCCTCACTACTGTGAATAGACATCTGGGTTCTTCCCTTCCTTTCTCTCTCTCTTTCTTTCTCTCTCTCTCTCTTTCTTTCCTCTTTCTTTCTTTCTTTCTTTCTTTCTTTCTTTCTTTCTTTCCTTCCTTCTTTCTTTCTTTCTTCTTTCCTTTCTCTCTCTCTCTCTCTCTCTCTCTCTCCTTTCTTTCTTTTGTAATTATAATAGATGCTTCTATGTGTGTCTCTTGTGCATACCTCCTGGTATGCACATATGCCAAAGTTTCTCTAGCATATAAACCCAGACATAGAATTTTTTTTTTTTTTAATTAGAGGGCAGGAGGAGGAAGGGGCAAAGGGAGAGGGAGAGAGAGAATCTCCAGCAGACTCCCTGCTGAGCTTGGAGCCCAATTGGGGGGGGGGGGGGCTCCGTCCCACAACCCTGAGACCATGACCTAGCTAAATCAAGAGTCAGACGCTTAACTGACAGAGCCACCCAGGTACCCTTAGAATTGCTTTCTTATTCAATTTTACTAGGTACTATTTCCCTTAGTGGTTGTATTTATTTACACTCCTACCAGGAAGTGATGAATTATTGTTGCTTCCATCCTTGTTAACACTTATTAGACTTACTTTAAAATTTTTATAATGGGGGCAGCCCCGGTGGCTCAGCAGTTTAGTGCCGCCTTCAGCACAGGATGTGATCCTGGAGACCCAGGATCCTGGAGACCCAGGATCGAATCCCACGTCAGGCTCCCTGCATGGAGCCTGCTTCTCCCTCTGCCTGTGTCTCTGTGCCCGCCCTCCCATGTCTCTCATGCATAAATAAATAAATCTTTAAAAAATAAAAATAAATTTTTATAATGCATATTGGAGAAATTGCTTTTTGTAGTTTTAATTTGCATTTCTCTGATTACTACTAGGGTGGAGTCTTTTTCAGGTGTCTGTGGGCCATTTTTATTTTCTCTTTTATGAACTATGTGATTTTTGCTATTTTCCCATACGGTTGTTTTTCTTTTGATTCATAGAAGTTTAAAAACTTTATTTGGGGGGCGCCTGGGTGGCTCAGTTGGTTAAGCATCTGCCTTCAACTCAGGCCATGATCTTGGGGTCCTAGGATCCGGCCCTGTGTTGGGCTGCTTAGCAGGGAGTCTGCTTTTCCCTCTCCCTCTCCCTCTGACCCTCCTCCCTGCTTGTGCTCTGTCTCAAATAAATAAATAAAATCTAAAAGAAACCCCAAACTATTTTGGCTAATAATCCTTTGTCTTAATTATATGTATGGCAGGGACACCTGGGTAGCTCAGCAGTTGAGCCTCTGCCTTCAGCTCAGGGCATGATCCTGGGGTCCAGGATCGAGTAGTGCATCAGGCTTCTTGCGGGGAGCCTGCCTCTCCCTCTGCCTAGGTCTCTGTGTGTGTGTGTGTGTGTCTCTCATGAATAAATAAATAAAACCCTTAAAAAAATTATATGTATGGAAAATATTTTCTCACCTTCAGTGACTGTCTTTTTACTCTCCTAATGTCTTTGATTTAGGAGAAAGTTTTAATTTTATGTGGTAGAATTTATCAATATTTTCCTCCAGAAACTGATAATTCTGTTTTGTTTTAGAAAACTTTCCCTTTTATGAGGTTGTAATGGTATTCTCCTGAATTGTTTTCTAAAAGTTTTATGATTTAGGAAGCCTGGGTGGCTTAGTTGGTTAAGCGCCTACCTTTGGCTCAGGTCATGATCCCAGGGTCCTGGATGGAGCCCCACATTGGGCTCCCTGCCTAGCGGGCAGTCTGCTTCTCCCTCTCCCTCTGCCCCTCCTCCACACTTGTTCTCTGTCTCTCTCTCAAATAAATACATAAAAATCTTTAAATAAATAGATTAAATTAAAATATAAATAAATAAAAATTTTATAGGTTTTCCCTCCATGTCTAAGTCTCTAATCCAACTGGAATTGATTTTTGTGCATGGTGTGAGGTAGGGCTCCAATTCTGTTTTTTCAAAGTTGCTTAATACATTTTCCTAGTGTAATTGATCGAATCTTCTATCTCTAGTGCCCACTACATTATACAAACAAGTCTCTATATATGTATTGATTTGTTTCCAGGTTCTCTATTGTATTCCTTTGGCCCCTCTGTCTAGTCTTCGGCCAGTATCTCATTTTCTTACTATAGCTTACAGACTACGTCTTGATATCTGGGAGGGCAATTATCCTTACCTTATACTTTTTTCTTAGGGAGACTTGACAATTTTTTATCCTTTCTTCTTTCATTTCAATTTTAGAATTTGTTTGTTAGGTTCCATAAAAAATATTGCTGGGGCTTTTCATTGGAATTGGATTTTGTCAAAATGAGGAGAATTGACATCTTCATGCTATCGAAGTTTCCTACTAACAACGTGATATTTCTCTATTTATTTAAATCTTCTTTAATGGTGTTTCAACAAGGGCGCCTTTCATTTGGGGCGCCTTGGTGGTCCAAATGGTTAGGCGTCTGTCATTGGCTCAGGTCATGACCTCTGGGTCCTGGGATTGAGCCCCATGTGGGGCTCCCTTGCTCAGCAAGGAGTGTGCTTCTCCCTCTCCCTCTGCCCTGCCCCTTCACCTCCACTCATGTGCATGCACTCTCTCTCTCTTTCAAATGAATAAATAAAAAATCTTACAAAAAATAAGGTATAATTTTCCTTTACAAATGAGGTACACAACTTTGATTAAATTATATATTTTTGCTCTTATAATGGCATTCTTTTAAAATCAGTTTTCTTATTGTTTTTGCTCTATAGAAATGTATAGTGATTAGAAAAACTCTCTTATGAATGCTAATAATTTATCTGTATTTTGTCTTGAGTTTTCTATGTGGCCAATAATATCATCTGCAAATATGACAGTTTCTTATCTTTCTTTTTTTCATCCTTAAATCTGTAATTTAGTTTCTATTCTTTTCATACTTATATGGTTTAGGGACACAAATACAATATTGAATAGCAGTGGTGCTGGCAGTGACTTTACATTTTCCCTGATAGTAAAGAAAAGTATGTGATTGTTGGTGCATATGGGATATGAGTGTAGAATTGGCATATCTTCTGGTGAATTCAGTCTCAATTCATTTCATTTCCAGTAATGTTTTGGCTGTGGTCTGTTTTCTCTGATATTAATTTAGGGAAACTAGCTGGCTTCTTTGGTTTTCCACCCTTTGACTTTCAAACTTTCTTGTATTTGTTTTAAGAATCTTTTGTAAACAGTATAGAACTTTTAAAAAAAAATTCAATCTGACAATCTTTCTCATTTAACTGGAGTCTTTAGTACATTTATGTTATTGTACATACTGATATGCTGGATTTATTACTACCATATTTTTGGTGCTTTGTATTTCTATTTATCATTCCTTTCTTTTTTGCTTCTTTTATATCAGCTGAGGATTTTCCTCCCTCTTAGTAGTTTCCTCCTGCTCTTGTTTGGAAGTTATATTTTTTGAGTATCTACTAATCTACTAATCTTTCTACCTCTTGAACAATATGAGAACCTTAGAAATCTTTTCATCTCATCTTTTCTAGTGCTGGGATCCAGTTATAGCTTAATCCCTTTCCCTCCACAGAATAGGTATTATTATTAATATAAACAAATTTATTTAGATTACCCAAATATTTACCTATATATTTGCTGATTATATCCTTTATAATTTTCTTCATTGCAGATCTGTTGGTATTAGAGTCTCGTAGTTTTTGGTTGACTGAAAATATGTCTTGCACTCATTCTTAGGTATTTAACTGGGGCTATAATTCTTGATTTGAAGTTATTTTCTCTCAACACATTGATGATAGGATCAACTATCTTTGGGGTTTTTTTGTTTGGTTCTTTTTACTGCTGTTGAAAAGCACATTTACAGGGTGATCTGTTTTTCTCCTCTACTTTTTTTTAAAATATTTTATTTATTTATTCATGAGAGAGGCAGAGAATAGGCAGAGACATAGGCAGAGGGTGAAGCAGACTTTCCACAGGGAGCCCAATGTCAGACTTGATACCAGGATCCCAGGATCAGGATCTGAGCCGGAAGGCAGACACTCAACCACTGAGCCATCAGGTCTCCCAGTGATTCTCTTTTCTTTTGGGTCTAAGCGGCTGTTTAAGTCCCTCATTTTAAAAAGTAATCATTTTATTTTTCATTTCTTCAAGTACTGTTTGGTTCCATTTTAGATCTGCTTGGATGTTCCTCACCATCTCTTATTCCGTGCTAATATTTACAAGCTCCTTTTATATTTATCATCAACCATATAAAATTTGTATTTGGTCACTAATACTGTCAATATTTGATGGGTGTGAGGGACTGCTTTTGGTGTCTGCGACTTGCTTTTTCTGATTTTCCCTTCATGTTTCTTCTTAGGCTTTGGGATGGTTTTGTCTCCTTTGAGTTTCTCATTGTCTTGGTGCTTTCTTTCTGGGGATTCTTAGAAGCCAAAGTAGAAGATGAATTTGTGCAGAGAGGATTTGCATTTGCCCTTTCTAGTCAGGTCACCTGGTTGTACTACCTGGGATCCTTTTATGTTGAGATACTCTATTATTAGGATTTAAGGTTTTTTTGACCGCACAAGTGGTATGGGTCCAGATAGAAAAACCTGTGTGAGACCTAGCTGTGCTTCCTAATTCTTAGGGAAGTTTTGTTTTCTTTCTGTCTTCCCAGCATCAACTGTAAGATAGCAAATATATTTACCGGTAAATTTTTAAATTTATCTTTACACTGAGGATATAGCCCCTTGTGTTTTTAGTTTTTATGCAAGGATTCTCCTAATCAGTTCCTTTCCTTGGGCATTCTCTGAGCATTATCTCAAAGTTGAGATTCAGGATCTTCAGAATCTGACAGAAACTCTCAGGGTGAAAGCTGGCTTTGGAACTTGCTTACCTACTAGGGTTCCTGTTTTCAACTTGCTTTTTGGGATCTGAAAATCCCTCCTATTTGTGCTGGCTCACTGATGCATTTAAAAAGATGGGGCTTTTTTGTTGTTGTTTTAAATTTAAAAAAAATTTTTTAAGTAATCTCTATGCCCAAAGTGGGGCTCAAACTCACAACCCTGAGATGAAGAGCCACAGATTCCACTAACAGAGCCAGCCAGGTGCCCCTAAAAAGATGTTTTAAAAATATTTCAACCGAGGGGATCCCTGGGTGGCTCAGTGGTTTAGCGCCTGCCTGCGGCCCAGGGAGTGATCCTAGAGACCCAGAATCGGAATAGGTTGGGCTCCCTGCATGGAGCCTGCTTCTCCCTCTGCCTGTGTCTCTGCCTCTCTCTGTGTGTGTCTCTCATGAATAAATAAATAAAATCTTAAAAGAAAAAATATCTCAGTTGGGGGTGGGAGGTACCTGGCTGGCTCAATCCATAGAGCATGTGACTCTTGATCCTGGGGTCATGAGTTTGAGCCCCACGTTGTCCTTAAAAATTACTTAAGGAAGTTAAAAACAGAAAGAAACACTTTTAAAAAACCTTTATCAAGCATTTTATTTTAGTTGAGGTTATCTTTCAGGATATCTGTATTAGTCAGGGTTCTCCATATAAAGAGATTACAGTATATATAAGAGACAGAAAAATAGAAGGATTTTAAGGAATTGGCCCATGAGATTGTGAGGGCTGCAAGTCCAGAATCCATGGAGCAGGCCAGCAGGCTGGAAATGCCAGCAAGAGTCGATGCTGTAGTCTAAAATCCAAAAGCAAGTCTGAAGGCAGAGTTTCTACCTCCTCAGGGAACCTCAGTCTTTTCTCCTAAGGCCTTTAGCCAAGTGGATGAGGCCCACCCATATTATGGAGGGTAATCTGCTTTACTCAAAATCTGCTTTAACCACATCTAAGGAATACCTTCACAGCAACATCTTAGACTGGTGTTTTGGCCAAACACTGGACACCATTGCCTAACCAAGCTGCCACATAAAATTAACCATAGCAGCATCTAATCTACCAAAGTGCTGGAAACAGAAGCCAGAGGTATAATTTCTCATGATGACATAATAGCACACTGAAGGGGCACAATAATGTCATGCCTAGAGACTTTGATGCAAATAGGTCTAGGGTGACAGTGGCCATTTTCTGAGGAGGCTTACAGACTTCTGTTTTCACAGCGTAGTGCTTACTATAGGCTTGAATGCTTACTATACGTGTTACGGGTTGTGGCAAATGTGCTCTTCCCTTTAAAATTATAGGAAAAGGAAGATAAACTTAATTGCCTCAAGTTACAGGCCATAATGATGCAATCTATCTTGGAAAAGCATATTATTTACTCAAACTTGCCGAAATTCAGTAAATGTCTTATAAAAATAGAAGGCCGAACTGGAGAGTACTACATGGCAGGGGGATCAGAATGATGATTATTCCTGCTTTAGAATCTAAAAGGTGTTTTCAGGTGATTAAAAAAATTCTTTTTCTTCTCCTTCTCCTCCTTCGTTCACGATTTTTAAAAGGCCTAGAAACAGATGACAATCAAAAATTTAAAATCCACAAATTACCTAGGTATCCACATACAGAATATTGATACTTTCTTCACACTGAATCACTTATAATGCTTTTCTGGTTTGGAAGAGCTTTTTTTATTCTATTTGATTTGAGGGAGTGCCTCTGGGGAGGAAGGTGTGGGGGAATAATGTCAGCCATCAGGAGGATCAGAAGTAAGAGATTCTTGGGATCCCTGGGTGGCGCAGCGGTTTAGCGCCTGCCTTTGGCCCAGGGCACGATCCTGGAGACCCGGGATCGAATCCCACGTCGGGCTCCTGGTGCATGGAGCCTGCTTCTCCCTCTGCCTGTGTCTCTGCCTCTCTCTCTCTCTGTGACTATCATAAATAAATAAAAATTAAAAAAAAAAGAAGTAAGAGATTCTTGCAGTCTTCCTGTTCTTCTGTCTTGATTTCCCCTCCCTATTGTGAAAAACTGAATAATGCCTTAGCATGAAGTATTACTGCATAAAACAGGATAGTAAAAGTTTAAAACAAGGAATAGATGCATAGTCAAGAGACTGGAAGAAAATATGAACAGTGGGGATCTGGAGGAGGAAATCATCAGTCAATTGTCTTCTTTATATTCTTTTGTATTTTTTCAAAGTTTCAACAACAAATGCAACTTTATACTAAGCATATAAATTATCCTTACATTTATTTTACAGAGCAAGAATCTAAAATATCTGAAGGATTTTTTTAAAACACACATGGATTTTCCCTATCCATGGTGCGTAAGACTGTTTTTATACAGTATAAAGCCAATT
This sequence comes from Canis lupus baileyi, assembly GCF_048164855.1. Classification (NCBI taxonomy): domain Eukaryota; kingdom Metazoa; phylum Chordata; class Mammalia; order Carnivora; family Canidae; genus Canis; species Canis lupus. The sequence goes on from NC_132844.1 coordinate 7,318,292, forward strand.
CCAAATAACCATTCTAGTGTCAGAAAACTTATTTTTGTGCTAACCAAAACTGAAAGTCACCACATGGTAGACACATGGAGATCATTTGTTAAATTTGTGTGGAAATTTTTAATATTTTAGGTTAATCCTCAAGAATTTATGAACTTTTCATTTTATTAGCAAATTTCAAGACTCTGCTAAAAGAAAAATATTGTTTCCAGCTTCTAATTTAAGCTGATATTTTGTTTTTGAAATATATAACTGTCTCTAATCTTTGTTACCTCTTTCAAATCCCTACAGTCCTATATATAGGCTAACTGAAGTTAGAACTCTTAGAATTCCAAGTCAGAAGGTAAGTTCATTTGTAGAAGCTATAATTCTTTGAACTGCATAATTATGGAAAGGCCAGAAAGATCAGTTCAGAGGCAGAGAGCTCAAGGTAGTTCCTTCTGGGTAGTAATCAAGTAAAACAGGAAATGTATAAATCTGTGGACACAGATACATTCTCTGTAGGGCTGCATTAGAGAGGAATTAGTATTATTGGTAAGACCTCTTAGGACTTGAGTGACTTTTCTTGAAAGGAGAAAACACTAAAAGGTTAGGTAATAAAAAAAAAAATAGTTCTGTGCTGGTATTTCATTGTTCTTCTCTGGAAAGTTATAAGGATGGTGCTCAGTGACCTCTCCGAAATGTCACAAAGAGCAGTGGCATCTGGATTAGTAGAGAAATTAACATGCAGAAGAGACTTCAAAGGCCACTACACAGATCCAGAAAATTCTTTAATGTACCCGTATACATAAATTGCATGTATACTAAATTCAGCCCTATAAAATACCTCTAGAAAGACATATGACCACCTTGTTTGGTGAGTGGATATGAGAAGGGACACTAGACCACCTGTAGTTCTTAAAGTTAAACTGATCTTTCATCCGGCAAAGCAAAATTCAGAATGAAGACCTCAGACTTTCAGAATTGAGACTTTGTCACTTTGCCGAAATACATCAAATACCCTAAACACAGACTGATGTGCTAAAAGAGGGGGGCGGAGAGAAATGAAATGGAGGTGCAAAACAGGAAGAGAGAAGGGAAGAGAATGAGAAAGGGTGAAGGCAGACAGGAAAAGAAAATGAGAATTGAATGAGGGGATTAAATTAGGGGGAATGGGGAATAATGCATCTCCACAGGGCCCCTCTTCCCGTGAACTTTTAAAATAGAGAACCCAACCCATAAACAAGATGTAACCTTTCAGCAGAAAAAACATCCAACTTTCTTAGTTGTTAGGAAGTCTCTTCACACTGGGAGGAAATCTTCCCCCTTGTGGGTGGGTCTCACTGATGTTGAGAACAAAGAAAAAGGAATTGATACTAGGGGTGATGTACAACGGTGAGGTTGCCATCCATTATTTCTGGCCCAGTTTGGTGATATCTAATCCTATTAATGCCTGGTATTAGAAGACTCTTTTATTTCTATCCTACCCTCTGTTCTCTCTGTTTTTGTGGGGTGAGGTGAGGAATAGTTAGGGAGTTGGTGTGAATACATAGAATTGATCCTAACGAGATTTTCTAATCTCTCTAGCAAATCACACGCTTGCTCATCTCCCCTCCACTTTTCCCTGGCCCTTGTATTTTTCTCACAAGAGCGAACAGGAAGGCTAATGAAGCATATTGATCTAATGGAAACTTGTGAGCAAATAAATGATCAAAACCTGGATTGAAACCCGGAAGAATGCACTTGAAAACTGTGCACTTTTCACTCTCCCCATGCTTGTCCTTTCTCAAAATGTTTGATGTCTTGGCTAGGGGGAAATATTTTGCTGCTTGTCCATTGTTTGTCATGTGTTATGTGATGGAAAGGCTCCTGTGTTGTAGCAGCAGCAGAAAAAAAAAAAAAAAGAGCAGCCTGTCCTGGGCTTTCCTTTCAAAGTCCCATTAACAGGTTGTGCGATGCTGGATAAATCATTCAAGTAAGCTTTTCCCAGGGAGATGAGAGATGGGAGGACTGAAGTTTGGCCCCTAGCATACCCCTACCTACCTCCAAACAACTGTTGCTCAATTTGTATCCTATCGATATCAATATATGTTAAACTTCAGGCAAAGGGAGAAATATCTCACTCAAATAAGGTGCACCTTATAAATTGGTAAGTGAAAAGAACAGGTGAAGGAGACAAACTTATAGGCTGAAAAGCTAACCACGTAACTAAAAGGCCTTTGGTATTATAAACTTATGGAGTAACTGAAAAAATAGTAGAAGTTTAGAAAAAAAAATGATGCTTCACTCTAAGCACATTTATAGGACTTTAAATTATTACATTTTAGTAGATTTTTTCATGTACCCAGACTTTCAAAATCTTACAATTGCTGAATCTGAATTTCTAATCATTTTTGTTTCAGAATCTGAAAGTTGCTAATCTCTTATTTAATTTTGTAACAAGAACACATACATATTTGAAACATAATTACTCAAGATTTGCTCATGCCAACTGGTAAGAAATTTCCATCTCTTGTGATGAATGGACATAATGTCCCAAATATAGGTCCAGACGGATTACTGACTCTTATGTCCCAGAGACTTTGCAAAATTTTAGTTCTCTTATCACATTTAATCCTCACATACATCCATAAGGTAGTTTCTGCTTTAGCCTCATTTTGCAGGTGAGTAAACAGAGGCCTCTTTTGGGGACTAAACCCATGAGTGCTCATGAGAAAATGCACCAAGATCCACTCAATCGGGGCATCTGGATGACTCAGTTGATTGTCTGCTTTGGGCTCAGGTCATGATCCTGGGGTCCTGGAATTGAACCCCTCTTTGGGTTCCCTCAGCTGGGAGCCTGTTTCCCCCTCTCCCTCTGCCTGCTGTTCCCACTGCTTGTGCTCTCTCTCCCTCTGTCAAAAAAAAAAATCAATAAAATCTTAAGAAAGAAAAGATCCATTCATTCACTTATTCTGTAATATTTGTAATCTATCTGGACCTGTTGGCACTGAGACACAGAGGGGGACACTGCCCTTATGAAGTTTACTGTCTACTGGAGGAATGAATCTCCACTCCTTTTTGCTTAAATAACTGCAAAAATGCAGATCTAATTAGATTATAAAAATTATCTTTCTTTTTTTTTTTTTTTAAATTTTTATTTATTTATGATAGTCACAGAGAGAGAAAGAGAGAGAGGCAGAGACATAGGCAGAGGGAGAAGCAGGCTCCATGCACCGGGAGCCTGATGTGGGATTCGATCCCGGGTCTCCAGGATCGCGCCCTGGGCCAAAGGCAGGCGCCAAACCGCTGCGCCACCCAGGGATCCCAAAAATTATCTTTCTTTTAATGAATTGGGCCATATGTATTTTTGAAGGTTGGCTCTTGGTTGTAAGGTAATTTTAGGATCTTTTAAAATAATTATAAATATGGGAGGCATTTAAAAATTTTTTCCATAACTTTATTGAGATATAATTGACATTAAGTTCACCTTTTTTGAAGCATATAATTCAGTAGTTTTTAGTATTTTCACAGAGTTGTGTGCCGATTCTCAAATTCCAGAGCATTTTTATCACTCCCCAAGAGAAAATTTATTTCCATTAGCAGTCACTTCCCATTTCCCCCTCCCACTAATCCCCAGAAACCACTAATTTACTTTCTGCTTCTACGGTGCCTGTTCTGGACATTTCACATAAGTGAAATCATATGCTATGTCGCCTTTTGTGTTTGGCTTCTTTCACTTAGCATAATGTTTTCAGGGTTCAACCTGTTGTAGCATGAATCAGGACTTCATTTCTTTTTATTGCCAAATAATATTCCACTGTATGGATGTGGCACATTTTATTTATCCATTTATCAGTTGATAGACATCTGTGTGGTTTCTCCTTTTTGGCTATTATGAGTAATGCTGCTATGAACATTCCTGTGTGTTTCTGTGTGGGTGAATGTTTTCAATTCCCTTGTGTATATGTCTAGAAGTAGAATCCCTGGGTTATATGGTAACTTTTAAGGAACTGCCCAATGGTTTCCAAAGTGGCTGCAGCATTTTACATTTTCATCAGCGATGTACGAAGGTTCCAGTTTTTTCCCATCATTGGCAAGACTTGTTTTTGTCCATCTACTTGATTATAGCCATTCTAGTGGGTGTGAAATGGTAGGCATCTCATTGTGGCTTTCATTTGCATTTCCCAAATGACTAAAGCTATTGAGGAGACATTTATTTTTATGATTTAAAATAATCTTGACTAGAGGAGCACAACGGAATTATTCAAGGAGCTTTTTTACAAGACACTATGTGGGCTTCACATCACTTAAAATGGTAAATATATTTGCCAGGACGGCCTACTGATTTTGGAATGTGAGAGAAAACCAATTCAAAATGGCTTAAGCAATGAAGAAAATGATCATTTCATGTAACAAGAAGTACATCAGGAGATTACAGAGCTGTTCTACACAACCACTCTGTACTCTCATGGCGATCCAGCTTCCCTCTGCTTGTCTACTGTGTGACCCTAGCATGCCCATTGTATCTGCCTTTGTAGTAGTGAAATGGTTGCTAGAATTCTGGGTTCGCTCTCTGGACCTGAAAATGTCCAGTGGAAGAGAAATCTTTCTCAGAAGCCGCTAGCTGTCCTTTCTTACATCTTATTGGTCTGGAACTGTATCACATCTCAAATTTAAACCAATCACAGGTAAATGGAAATGGAAATTCCATGTATATGATTTAGTTGCAGTGAGACTTGCCACCTTCCTAAATGGGAACTATATGGGAGTTCTGACAACGGGGAAAAAGGGAAATGGATGTTGGGTGGGCAACTAACAATGTCTGTGTTGGTGTTGCTCTAGGCTAAAACATCATGATGATGAAAAATATTAAGTTAAATCTTGAAATTGCCCCTATTGGACCATTGACAACACTAATCTCATATGGTTCAATCTAATCATTTCCAATGCCATTTTGACAGATTGGGCTGAGGAGTGGGGAGAGGATAATATTGGCTTCAGGTTTTAGTTCAATCACTTAGAATAGCTCATAAAGCATGAATCACTTAAATTGATTGATACAAGTAAATCAGACTCTTGTGAGCAAAATGATTTTGTGTAATACAAGATCTTATTTGATTTCTTTATCTCTTTCTTGGCACATCTCAAATGTTAGGAAATATTTCCACAATCCCAAAGCATTTGTCGTGATGCACGTGCTGATGAAGTCTGTGAATGTTTTATTTATACAGACTTAACAGTTTGTTGAATTTTAATCTTGAACAATTAAATCACTGAATGCATTATTCTGTTTTCATTAAAAAACATTTAAAGATTTCAAAGAGAAAGTGACTGTGTACCTTCCATTTTAGGGGTCTTTTAAATGAGGCAGACTTTGAGAAGTCTAAAATAAGCTATTTAGGATGTGGAAATGAACAGAAAGCTTTGAAGACTGGGCTACCCCTGGATTGCACAGAGATGTGCACAGAGCAGATTAGAAAATGGCAACCTTTCTCTTTTTAAATTCTTAAATTCATGTATTTATTTCTTTGAATAGGCAACATATTCACACAGTATAAATTCAAAACATACAAAAGTTATAGTGATGTCTCCTTTCCACAGCTGCTCCTCAGCCATTCAGTTCTCTTTTCCCAAGACAAATGCTACCAGAAGAAAATTTTTAGGAGTATTCAAACCATGCTTTCCCTACACATAGTAGCATACTGTACATCCTGCTCTGCTCTTTTTTTTTTAACCGAACAAGCTATTTTAGAGACCAGTCCAAATTGATATACAACGAGCACCCTCATCTCTTTTATGGCTGCCTAATGTTCCACTGAATGGATGTACCGTATTTCTTTAACCAGTCCCCAATTGAGGGACATTTAGATTGCTTTCAACCTATCATAAGCAGTGCTGCAAAGAATAACTTTATACATATGCCATTTGCACGTGTGCAAGTGTACTTTAGGGAAAGTTCCTACAGAGGAATTGCTGCTGTATCAGAGGATGTATGTTTTTGTAATCTTGCTAAATGATGACAAATTGCTCCCTTTTCCAGAGGGGTAGCAGCAATTTAAATTTCCACAGTAATACACGAGAGCACTGGTTTTCCCACAAGTGTGGCAGCTTTCCAAAAGAGAGGTCATAAAGGAGCCCCCTGCACCTTCATTCTAGGTGTGTGAGCAGGACCCTAAAAGGATCTTGTTCCCATTTTTAACAACACAGAAAAATGCTCACCCTACATATTAAAGGAACAAAAAAAGCATTCAAATTTGAACTGTGCAAACATTTGGGGATGCATCGAAAAAAGAATGAAAGACAATTAAAATATTGACAGTGTTTAAAGCCTTCATACTTTTCTACAATTAGCTCTGGTTCTGTGTAGAATCAGAAACAATGCTAAAGTCACTGCTGCTGTTGTCTTTGGTTTAGGAATCTCATTCCCTTGCAAGATATCTGAGAAGAGTTCCTTTTCAGTAAAGCCGTCCTATAAAGGAGCCTCCAGCTTGGTTTCATTTTAGGCTGAACACCTACCTGGTCTTCCTTCAGTGTCTCCTTTGCTTGGTCAGAGATGCCAAGAAACTGGAGTAGCAGCTACAACTTTATCTGGCACAGTCTGGCAAATCCATCAACACTAAAATTCCAACAGGTATACCTTTTACTTAAAAAAAAAAAAAATTTGTTCTGGTTTGTCAATTTCACTGATCACAGTGGTGGTTCATCTTGCTTTTTGGCTTTTCCACCACCATCATTTCCGTTTTTCACTAAGATCATTAAAATATTTCTGAACCCCTCTCCAAACCCCTTCTTTCCAGAAACAGATCTACTTATATGTGAACAGTCTTTGGGTCCCCCAGGCAGTTCATCCCCCCCCCGGGGCCTGGGCAAGAGCATTTCCCAAGGGAGGTGACTCAGAGATATCTGAGCCCCTGGCCCTGTCCTGCACTCACACTGCATAAAGGCCTATAGCTGTTGCAGTTGCAATTTTCTCTCTAAACCCCACTCCTTTTGTTGACTTGCAGAGGCTTACATTCCAAAAAAAAAAAAAAAAAAAAAAGGTAATTTGAAAGTGCTGCTGAATTTAGATGCATTTTGCTAATTTGTTTTTATTATGCATAGAAATATTGGTATAAAAGGTGTTTCAATTATTTTCTAAGGGAGGGACCTATGCATTCTCCGCAGCCACAAAGCTTTTAAATGGAGTTATTTTTCTCGGCTTATAATCGTTCTCCCTTTTAAGTACCCCAGCAGAAAAAGTAAGTTTACTGCTCCTCGCACAATGGGCCTCTTCACTTTTTAGGTTTGGGAGACCTGGGTGACCTACGAAAGTTAATTAGAAGGTTAACAAAGACGAAGACAGAGTCGAATCCATCGCCTCTCCTTCAGCCAGAGATGTCATCCATTAATTAGGGAAATCGTTAAGGTGGCCTTTATAGAATCCATAGAAAATCTGCCGTTGGCGGTCGACAGTTTTGATCAGATTTTCCTCTCCCCAATAATACTGCGCTTAATAGTACGAAAAGCAGAGGGTCGGGGCGGGGAGAGGGGCGAGGGCGGGGGCGGGGGCGGGGGCGGGGGGAGGACGTGTTGCAGCAGCGGTACAGTTAACCAGCCCCTGGTTGGGGCGGCTTTGATTCTCAGGCTGCCCCGCATACTTGCTCCATGATGTAATCCGTATTGAACCTGGAAGCCGGGCGAGCCGGAGGGAGGCGGGAGAGGCCGCGGGAGGCCCCGAGGGCCGCGCGGGCCGACGCTCTCCCCGCAGCGCAGGCTGTGCGGCGGCCGCGGCGCCCCTGCTGCCCCCAGGGCGCGGGCCGGGGCGCGGGCGGGGCGGGGCGCGCATCCCCCCCCCCCCCCCCCAGGGCAAAGCTTCAGTCTCTGCCTCCTTGAAAAGTCCGGGTGCCTGGCGGTGGTTGCATAGACGTGACCTCCCTGCCTGCCTGCGGTTTCTCGCCTCCTTGCAAACGTGTTTGAGCCTAGAATTTCTGATTTAGACAGGGAGACCTTCGGGATCTTTGTTTTGGCATTACGTATTTATTATTATTATTATTATTTTAATATTTATTTATTCATGAGAGAGAGGCAGAGACATAGGCGGAGAGAGAAGCAGGCTCCCTGCAGGGACTCCATCTGGGGCCTCCAGGATCGCGCCCTGGGCTGAAGGCAGGTGCTCAACCGCTGAGTCCCCCAAGGCTTCCCTGGCGTTACCTATTTTTTTTTTTATTTTATTTATTCATTAGAGACACACGCGCGCGCGCGCGCACACACACACACACACAGGCAGAGACACAGGCAGAGGGAGAAGCAGGCTCCACGCAAGGAGCCCGACGTGGGACTCGATCCCGAGTCTCCAGGACCAGGAGAAGGCAGGTGCTAAACCGCTGAGCCACCCAGGGATCCCCGGCATTACCTGTTTAAAGATGGTGTTAATTCTGCATATAAGATGCTTTTAGGGTTTTTTTTTTTTTTTTAAGGTTTTCTTTAGGGGATCCCTGAGTGGCTCAGAGGTTTGGCGCCTGCCTTTGGCCCAGGGCGTGATCCTGGATTCCCAGGATTGAGTCCTGCATCAGGCTCCCTTCATGGAGCCTGCTTCTCTCTCTGCCTGTGTCTCTCTATGTCTCTCATGAATAAAAAAAGATTTTCTTTATTTATTCATGAGAGACACACACACAGAGAGGCAGAGACATGGAGAAGTAGGCTCCCGGTAAGCAGCCCGACGTAGGACTCGATCCTGGATCCTGGGATCATGCCCTGAGCCCAAGGCAGACGCCCAACAGCTGAACCACCCAGGCGTCCCACTTGTAGTTTTTAATGTGGAACTTTTTTTTTTGTGCCATTTAAACTGTTTTTAAGTGTAGAGTTTAGCGGCATTAAGTACATGCACCTTGTTGTACAGCCATCACCACCATCCATCTGCCTGAACTGAAACTCTGTTCGCACTGTGGGACTTATTTTTTGAAATTACATTGCAGGGTTGGTTTTCCAAGTTATCAATAAATTCTCTTTGAGGGATTAGCATCTTTTAAGGAGTTGAGAGTTTTTGCATAGTACTTCTTCACGATGAAGGCTGGAGCGATGTAATGCTGCCCTTGTTTGCCATGCAAAACACTTCTATGTACTTTGGCCTCTTTCTGGATTGATATTGAGCAAATACTGCATGAAATCTCACCCAGACAGTAAATGGCCCTTTTGGTGTGCCTTACTAGCAGAGTGAGAAAGAACTGCTGTTCCTCAGAGAAGAGGGAAGTGTCACTCTTAGCATTACAAAGGAAAGGACCAGAACTACTATAAATACACAGAATCATATCTGATGATCACCCACACCCAGGCCTTAGTCTCTTCTTCAGCTAGGGTGGTGAGGAGTGTGTCCTCCCTCCTCCGCCATCCTCCCAGGCTCTTCCTCCTCCCCACCCACCCTACAGGAAGCGAAACTCCAGGGCCCAGACCAGGGCGCTGGAACAGAGCAGCTGCCACAGACGCCCTGCCAGCAGACCCTTTAGTCGAGTCATCCTTCCTTTCCTGGCTGTGGGCACGGCCCTGGGGAAAATGAAGGGTGATGTGCCCTCAACTTCCCAGAAGAAAAAGTAGTAATTATGAAAAATCAGCTAAATGATAAAAAGCGCATGGAATCAAAAGTCCGTAACTTACGAAATATAAGCCGTGGCTCTATTTGTCACCAACACCAAAGCTTAAAATAAAACCCTACCATTCCCTTGTGCAAAGGATCCCCATTTCCCCCCAAATGCTTTGATCTCAGTTTTACCATGTGTGTACTTCGCACCTATATAGTCAAATCGTTTGATACTCCTTTGCTATTACCCCTAGCCGTGTATAACAGGCCCTTAACTAATTGAATTAAGAGACTCCCAGTTGTTAGTTGGTGGTGGCTGTAGGCTGAATCACATAAAGTGCTCCCGAGTGGCTTCTCTGCCCCACTAGGTTTGCTTGCTCAAGTACCTCATCTGGCCACCCTGACTGCATATTAGTGCTCCTCCCCCCAACCCCCCAGCTCTTAAAACTCCCAAGAGCTGCACCTCATACCAACTACATAAGAATTTCTGGCGGTGAGTTTAGCACATGGTATGTTTTTAAAGCTCCCCAGGGCATTTCAGTGTGCACTTATGAATCAGAGGTGACTTACGAGGTTGAGAACTGTGATGGTTTATTTTGTGCGTCAACCTCCCTGGGCCGCAGAGTGCCTCGCCCCACTTTTGGTCAGCGTTATCCTAGATATGTCTGTGAGGTGAGCATTTGAATAGGTAGACTGGGGAAAGCAGATTGCCCTCCCTAATGTGGGGCTCCTGAATCAGTTGAGGGACTGAATAAAATGGAAAATGCTGAGTCAGAGGGAACTCCTCCTGCCTGACTGCCTTTGAGCCAAGATATCAGTTTTTTTCCTGCCTTTGGACTTAATCTGAAACACTGATGCTTCTGGGATCTTGAGCCGACCAGGGGCTGGACCAGAACCCTACCACTGACTCTCCTGGGTGCTTGTCAGCTTCCGTAATCACCAGAACCAATTCCTCATAATATATCTCCTCCTGTATAGATACACATCTTATTGGTTCTGATTGTTTTGGAGAATCTTGACAAATGCAGATTTTGGTATCATGAAGCGGGGTGCTGCTATAATGAATACTTTAAAATGTGGCAGCAGCTTTGGAACTAGGGAGTGAAAGGAAGCTGGAGGAGTCTGAGGTGCATGCTAGAAAGATGGATGTTAAAGGCAATGCAGGTGAAGGCTCAGAAAGAAAAGAGGAGTGCTGGAGGGAGAGCTTTCATCTTTTAGAACACATCAATAATCGTGAACAGAATGGTGATAGGAATATGAATGTTAAAGGCCATTCTGATGAGGTCTCACGCAAAAATGACAAACAGGTTATTGAAAACTAGAAGTAAGATGATCCTTGTTACAAAGCGGCAAAGAACTTGGCTCGACTGTGTTCTACTCTTTTGTGGAAGTTGGAACTTGTGAGTAGTGAAATTGGATATATAGCAGAGGAGCTTTCTTAGCAAAGTACTCAGATATGAGGAGAAAAATGTGTTTTTTTAATTTATTTTTTATTTTATTTATTTTTTAAGATTTTATTTATTCATGAGAGACAGAAAGGCAGAGACACAGGCAGAGGGAGAAGCAGGCTCCATGCAAGGAGTCTGACGTGGGACTCAATCCCGGGTCTCCAGAATCAGGCCCTGGGTTGAAGGTGGCACTAAACCACTGAGCCACCCGGGCTGCCCGAGAAATGTGTTTGAACAAGGCAAGCTTAAGCAAAAATAAAGTCAGAACTTAAAGATTTGGGAAGTTCTCAGCCTATCCATCCTGAGAAATGAGGAAGGTGTTCTAACCAAGTATCCTGAGTGTGGCCGAACAACCCTTTAATAAGGAGATTAATGTGGTGTGAACTGTGGTTCTAATCAGTCATTTTAGCAGAAGCCACAAATACAGGTGGGATTATACCATCCCAGACACTGACAGCTTCAAGAAAATGAGATAGAATGAAGTAAGACTGTTAACATAGGTTACTGTTCCAGAAAAGGGAAGAACAGCCCTGAAGGGGATTTATAGATCACTAGGGCTACTACTCCCACCACAGGGCCAGGGGGCAAGACGATTTCCTTTTTGGTTTCAGAGGGCAGGGTTCTTGAAAAGAACCATGGTGGGGGCCCTCAGCAGAGAGTTGAAGGGGTGGGGCTCCCCACAGAGACTGTCACCCCTGTGACCCTGGAGGGCAGTGCATCAAACCAAAGAGGATTATTCTTAAATCTTAAGAGCTAATGGAATTTGTCTTGCTAGGTTTTAGACTTACTTTGGACTCCCCACCTTTTCCTTCCCTCCTGGTTCTTTCTTTTGGAATGAGAATGTCTGTTCTACACCTGTCCCACCATTGTATTTGGGAATCACATCACTTGTATGGTTTCACAGGTTCACATCTGGAGAGAAAGTTTTGAGTATCACTCATATCTGATTTGGATGCTATTTAGATGACACTTTGGACTTTGGACTCAAAGTTGATGTAAGAATGAGTTAAGACTTTGGGGGTGGTGTTGGAATGGAGTGCATGTACTTGCATGTGAGAAGGACATGAACTTTGGGGGGGGGTCAGGGGTAGAATGTTATGGACTAAATGTTTGTGTCCCCCCATTCATATGTTGAAGCACTAACCCCCAATATGACTATATTTGGAGATAGGGCCTGTGAAGGGGTAATAAAAGTTAAACAAGATCATGAAGGTGGGTCCCTAATCCTAAGGGGCTGGTGCCCTTATAAAAAGAAGAAGACACACCAGAGCTTTCTCTTCCTTTTTTTTTTTTTTTTTAAAATATATTTTATTTATTTGACAGGGGGAGAGAGCACAAGCCAGGGGAGTGGGAGAGGGAGAAGCAGGCTCTCCACTGAGCAGGGAACCTGATGTGGGGCTCGATTCCATGACCTTAAAATCATGACCTGAGCCTGCGATCCCATGACCCTAAGATCATGTCCTAAGCCAAAGGCAGCAGCTCAACCAACTGAGCCACCGAGGCACCCTGAGCTTTCTCTTCCTAATGCAAGAGGACACAAAGGGAAAACAGTCATCTATAAGCCAGGAAGAGAGCTCTCACCAGAAACCAAACTGACCAACACCTTTACACTGGGCTTGCCAGCTTCCACCACTATGAGAAAATGAATTTGTTGTTTAAGGTACAGAGTTCACAGCATTTTGTTATGGCTGCCAGAGCAGACTAATAAAACAACCATGTAAAGGTGATACCAATCACTGCCATAAACCATGTCCCCTTCTAAAATTGTCCACTGTGGGATGTCTGGCTGGTTCAGTCAGTACAGTATGCAACTCTTTTTTTTTTTTTTTTTTTAAGTAGGCTCCAGCTCAATGCCAGGCTTCAACTCAAGACCCTGGGATCAAGACCTGAAATCAAGACATGAGATCAAGTGTTGGATGCTTAACCAATTGAGCCACCCAGGTGCCCCTAGAATAAGCAACTCTTGATCATGAGGTTGAGCCCCACCATGGATGTAGAGATTACTTTAAAAATAAAACAAAATTGTTTTCCCTGGCTTGCCCTAAGGGCCATATGCTCCTCTGTCCTCTGCTTTTGGCCAGGGGTGAGCACATGACCCAGGACATTCCATTCATGGGCTCCTGAACCATTTCTGGCATAAAACCCACAAATCAGAGCTTCATTTTGGTTTAGAAGATCTTCTTTTGAATTCTCTGGGGATAACTCAAGTTAGGGTGAGTTAACTGGGTCAGATAACCTTGATACCTACCCGAGAAGCTTGAGGCACTTTCCAAAAAGGATAGGCCTAAGAAGAGTATAGCAGTTAGAACTTTTCAGAAGCAAAGGTCATTGTGGGAGTGTAAGCTACCCATGGGGGAGGGGAGTGGGTAAGAAGCAGGCAAGGGTAGGGGGATTGAAGGATGCTAGACAAACTTGATTAATATGGAAGTTTCCCCCATGATTTCTGATTACATAGATTCTCCACCTTTTCCCATCCAATTCATTTTGAGGGTGACCTTTGCCATAGCTGTCCCAAAGTAAATTTAATTTAAGTATAAAAGACCCATTCAAACTTACTTATGCTAGGGAAGAGGTGAGGGTTATTGGATGGATATAGGAAAAGTGACTTCTTAGGAAACTGCAGCTATTCCCTACTCATTCTCTCTGTCTCAGTCTCTGTGTCTCTCTGTGGTCCTGTGGCTTCTTGTGTTAGCTGCCCAGCAAGGTTGGCCCACCACCCCCTGTGCCACTACAAAGTGGGATGAGCCTGGCAGGAGCTGTAAGTCATCAAACATCTACTGAGGAAATGCATGCTGAAAATTTCTATTCAGATTGCTAGAAATACCCAAAAAATGCCTTATATTTTTCTACTTTTCTATCTTAATTACATTTAAATTTGGATTAATGAGTAGATTGGGGAGTGAAGTATTCTGACTCATTTTCTGATAAAACTTTTGTGTTAACCAGAAAATGCTTTTATTAAAAAAAATTTCACTGGATGATATTTCTAAAATGTTTACTTCATCTCCTTATAAGATTGTGACAATATTTGCTCCCTCTTGGTGACATATGAGTTAAAATAGCAGTTCCTTTGGAAGAGATCTCAGGAAGTACTGCATTTAGGGCGTCAGAACACCCCCTCCATCCCAGCAGTATCACCAGAGGAGCCTCAGGCCCATCACTGAGCCTCTCTGAGCCCCACTTTCCTCATAGGAGAAAGGGAAGATGGAGGTGGTAATACTGTCTTTTCTTTTTATCTCAGGGGTAATTACTTTAAATTTACAGGTGAAATTAATTAGTAAATTAAAAGCATAAGTTATTTCGGGCTCACTCTATAAATGTTGGCTGAGTGACTTCTATGATGTGAACAATCTCCATATAGGTGATATAGGAAATTTGCTGAATCTGGGCAAGTCCCAGATCATATTCTGAAAAATTATGATTATTTTTTTTTAATATACTAGAGCTAATTCTATTAGCTTCTCCTTTCACAAAGTGAGAGGTAGGGCATCTCACACCTGTCAGAATGGCCAGAATGAAAAAGACAAGAAATAACAAGTGTTGGCGAAGATGTGGAGAAAAAGGAACACTTGTTCTTGTTACACTGCACTGTATGCGATGCAAACTGGTGTGGCCACTGTGGAAACTGCATGGAGGTTCCTCACAAAATTAAAAATAGAAATGCCACATGGTCCAGTAATTCCACTACTGGGGGGCGGTCCTGGTGGCTCAGCAGTTTAGCACCGCCTTCAGCCCAGGGCCTGATCCTGGGTCTCCAGGATCGAGTCCCACATGGGGCTCCCTGCATGGAGCCTGCTTTTCTCTCTGCCTGTGTCTCAGTCTTCTCTCTCCCTCTCTGTCTCTCATGAATAAATAAATAAAATCTAAAAAAAAAAAAAAAATCCACTACTGGGTTTTTGCCCAAAGAAAAAGAAAATACTCATTTGAAAAGCCACATGCACCCCTATGCTCACTGCAGCATTATTTACAATAGTCAAGATATGGAAGCAACCCAAGTGTCCAGCGATAGATGAATGGATAAAGAAGATGTGGTATGTATATACAACGGAATATCATTCAGCCATAAAAGAGGATGAGATCTTGCCTTTTGTGACAAAATGGATGGACCTTGAGGGTATTACGCTAAGTGAAATAAGTCAGACAGAGAAAGACAAATACCATATGATTTCACTTATATATAGAATCTAAAAGAGGAAACAAATGAATAAACAAAAAGCAGAATCAGACCAATAAATAAAGAGAATAAACTGATGGTTGCCAGAAGGGAGGGAGTGGAGTGATAGGCAAAATGGGTGAAGGGGAGAGGCAGATTCAGGCTACCAGCTGTGGAATGAGTACGTCATGTGAATAAAAGGTACAGCATAGCAGATATAGTTGATGATATTGTAATAACGATGGATGTGTAGTGGCAGATGTTAACGTGTGGTGAGCACAGCATAATGTATAGAGAGGTTGAATCACTGTGTTGTACGTGGAACTAAAGTAATATTGTGTGTCAACTCTATTTAAAAAAGTGAGATATAGGGAAAAATCAGGTAAACTGAGGGTTCTATTGAGTTCAGGTCCAACTGAACTGCTCTTGTTCAAGAAAGTCATTAATAATATATTTTGAAAGCTTATTCAACAAATATTAACCAAGGACCCTGGGAATATACTGTTGAACAGAAACAGACATGAACCCTGCCCTCATGTTCATCCACCATGAAATGGCACATGACACCAAAACAAATGCACCGTGTTTTCTAAATCTGAGTTTTCTCTCTGATTTATTCATTTTTATTTTTTTTAAAGATTGTATTTATTTATTCATGAGAGACATAGAGAGAGAGAGAGGCAGAGACACAGGCAGAGAGAGAAGCAGGCTCGTTGTGGGGAGCCGGGTGGGGGACTCGATCCCAGGACCTCCGGAATCAAGACCTGAGCCAAAGGCAGCCGCTCAAGCACTGAGCCACCCACGCATCACTTTCTCTCTAGTTTACGTTCCCAAATGCTACCACTCCCCATAGATATGAGAGTTCTCTCAAAGAGTTAACATCCTTGAAAAGAGGAGCTGAAGAAACCTAGGAGCATTTTCTTTACCAGCTCAGGCAAATGACTGAAAAGTCAAAAACAAATTTTACAAAAAATATTAGGCTTTGGATGTTCACTCCCACGGACTGGCTATTTGAGTAAATTGGGCAGTGGTATCCCTGGTCTGCACCGACCTCCCTGGCTCCTCTCCGGGCAAGACAGACGCAGGAGGCAGCAGGACTTGTTGTGAGATCCTGGTCAATTCTAACCTGATTCCACTGAGAACACTCTCCCTCTTTCTGCGTCTGGGAGACACACGAGAGATCTCTGAGGCAGGCTGATATCCTCAGATATAAACCTAGTTTATGGCTTGGAACCATTAAGGCTGCTTGATAACTACTAATTAAATGAATTAGGTGCATAATACATAATTACCAGTGCTCTACATTTCCCTGTCTTTGCTGCACCACAGGAAAAAGTTTCCATGGCACTTGGTTTGTATAAGCAAAAACCAAAATTAAATTAAGAGGTCACACGCCAGTAGCAAAGACAAAATCAGGAAAACATTTTCTAATCAGAAACTGCAAAGAAATTGGGGCTTTTATATAATAGCGAAATTAGGGTTTGGATGGTGGTATTCTTTCAACCAACTTTTCACAAATATTTTCTGGAACGGGCCCAAGGACTGAATCCTAATTTAGCCCATTCTTTTTCAGATGTAATTGAATTCACTTGTTTAGGTTTCTGCCTCCCCCACCTTCCATCCCGTGGCAAGGGGAGTGCTGCTCTGCTCTCCCAGGCGGGGCACCGGTGCAATCTGTAGACGATGTTGGGTGTTGGGAGGACCGTCCTCCGGGATCCGAGGCTCCTAATCCCTTCCTCCACTGCTACTATCTTCCCCCACCCCGAGGAAATTCCTCTCCACGCTTTGCTCCCTTGATGCTGCTTACCAATTTCCCCCTCCGCTACTCTTCACCTCCCAGCCCCCAAAGTTAGTCTCCTCCAGAAACAAACGACTCTATCAGCTGGGGAGGAGCACTTCGTCTGAAAAATATCCTCTGGGAGGGGTCGAGTGCAAAAAAAAAATTCAGGTCTAGAATCCTTGAACTGAAATCACTTATGGTTGCAAGAGCTGACACTGAGCTGGAGCAACATGCATCCTTGTGGCTGAGGGATTCCGGCATCAGCGAAAGGGGGAAAGATAGCTTTTGTTGTTATTTGGGGCCCAGGGAGAGGATTTGGCGGTACGCACATCAGGTTGGAGTGAAAAGTCGCTAAGGACGCATTCGTTCCCACGTTAGCTCCGATGACGGCAGGCCCCTGGTTTGGCATACACTTAGCCTGCAGACACGAAAGCCATCTCCACGGGAAGGACGTGACTTGCCAAACGATTCCCACCACCCGCCTGGACTACCCCCTCGCGCTCCCGGCGTTCTCCCTGGCGGGTTGGCTGGGCCACTTGGCTTCAGAACTTTACAAATATTAGCTTCTAAGCCTGCTCCTTGAGCTTTAAAAACGTTCAGATGAAGGCACAACAGGGAGAGGTAAGAAGCCCACGTCTCTCTCTGTTCTTAAATGAAAGTTAAGAGACAGGTGGTTTTTTTTTTTTTTTAATTCAGTTTGGGTGTAGAAACTTAAAAATACCTTCCCTTTTGGAAGATTCTTTCCCCCACTATGTTTGGCAGAGGCTGACTATGGTGGTTTGGAACACAATCTCTCCTCTGTCTCTGTCTCTGTCTCTGTCTCTCGCTCTCTCTCCTGTGCAGACACACCCCAGCATGCTGGCAGTCTCTGCCCTGGTACTCACATCTCCTGCCCAAGGATGTGCGGGCCTCCAGGGTAAGGACTCCACAGTAAATGGGCAGTAGGGCTTGGTGGGCCCCATCTGCTCTTGCCACGGGTGGTTCTTTTTCCTGCGTTCACAGGGATGAGAGTCTGCGTGATTTCCTTGGCCTCCCAGAATCCCGTTGCCCCGTCTCCAAGTGCAGCCTTCTGCACGCAACAGGGGAATTCAGGCTTCTGTGAAACAGGCTTCTCAGAGCAGAAGCATAGGGAGCCAAGTGTGAAGGCTAACACGCCCTGGGGGAAGATGTGGAACCAGCTGGGCTCGGAGCCAACAGCAGCGAGTCAGAGTTCTTCCAGGATCCTGCTTGCTGCCGGACCACCTTTTGTCATTTTAAAGTGGTGCCTACCCCACCGCTCTTGCCCTGGCCCCAGGGCATGCACTAATTTTCATTCATTAACGTGTCCCTTCACAATCAAGTTATTCTCATACAAATGGTATCGCTTAGGCCTCATAACCCATGAAATAAGTAGCATTGTTCCCATTTTATTGATGAAGAAACCAAGGTCTCAGAGGGGTTTAAGTAATGTTTCCCAAGGTAAGGCAATTAGTACCAGCAAAGAGAAGTCTCGGACCTCCTGATTTCCCGTTCTTTCCTTTGCACACCTTAGTCGGTGGACAGGCGTGCACTGTATCGCTAGCACTGAACTCGTATCAATTCGGTTCTGTCGAGGATTCGAAGACCCCATGACTTGGTCCCTACCACCCTGGCTCTTGTAAACCGGTTAGCCAGAATTAAGAGATAAGGAAGGGCTGCGTGGTATGCATTTAATGAGTTTACACACTTAGTCCGTTTATGCGCTTAGCAAACAGGTCTTGAGTATTATGTGCCAGACACTGGGGTGGGAGTAGAGGGACCCAGAGAGGAAAAGGACACCTTTCTTTAATTCTCAAGAAGTTCAAATCCGGACAAGAGACCTTCGCTGCTCAAACCCCTCAGTGGCTTCCCATTGCTTCTGGGGGGCAATCCAAAATTCCTGCCGTGGCCCACACAAGGCTGTAGGAGATGTGACCTTCACGCCTCTCTCCAGACTCCCTCTGTTCCACACACACACCGGGCTTCAAAGAACTGCTTCCTCCCCTGGGATCTTCACACCCTGAGATGGCTTCACAGAAGTGTCATCTGAGCAGGGCCGTGAAGCCTGCCTAGGAGATTTCCAGGCCAAAAATGATGGGGATAGAGGAATTTGAGTGAGGAGGGGACTCAGTGAAGAAGAGTGGCTGAGGAAAGTTTCATAGAAAAGGCAAAGCATTCCTTGTGTTTAACTGATATTCAGGAACTGTCCGTAGAATGGAGCTGGGCTGGGAAGGCTGGGGCTGGGCCTCATGTGGCAGGAAGGAGAGCAGGGCAGTGAGAACAGGAACATACAGACAAAGCCTCGGAGCTGGGGTTGCCTGACCTTGTGGAAGGGCGGAGAAGCCCTCTCAGAGGCAGGTTGGGAGGGGAGCGGTGATGCATGGGAGGCTGGGTGTTTTTTGGGGTGCGATGGGATGAGAGATCTGAACTCCGGTTGTAGCTCAGCTATGAGCTCTGTGACCTTGGACAGGTTACTTCTCTGGGCCTCGGCATTTGTGAGGAAGATGGAGTAGGAAATCTCTAAACGTCTTCTTTCCAGATGACATGTGCCCTTGAATTCTCTGGTGATGACAGAGAACTGCAAAAGCCAGGATGGATGCAGATCCTGGAAAAGAGGAGGGAATCCCAGGAGGATAGAGAGAGCCCAGGTAGAGTGCTGGCATCAGGGCCCCTGCAGCTTGCTGGGGGTGTGGAGGAAGAGGCTGGAGGGGAAGCCAGGGCTGAGTGCCCCGCCGGAGGAGGGATGTGCGAGGCCGGCTGCAGCTTGGGGCTCATCACTGTCCCAACAGATCAAACCTCAATGGGATTTTCTAAGACAGCCCGACTTTTCTTCACTGCGACCCTGATCTCAAGTCTACTGTGGGGGGACAGAGGCCCACGCCCAGGGGAGAAGACTGCTGCGGCCAGTAAAACTGAGCACCGGGTGCAATGGAGTAAGGAAGGAGGGGAAAGAACTGAAGGGGCTTTTTGGACAGTCCAAAGGATAGGACAAGCCCCTCAGTGTTTTTTTTTTTTTTTCCCTGTAGTGACCCCATTCTGCCCCATGGATGTCACTTTTCTCTCTTTCTCTCCCTCCCTCGCTCTCTCCCCTTCTTTTTTGGAGGTTTTGGGGAGGGGAAGCAAGCTGAGGGAGGTGGGAAGAGACTTTTTTTCACATGAGTCCTCAGAATTACAGTTCACAAACTAT
The DNA here is from genome assembly GCF_048164855.1 of Canis lupus baileyi. NCBI lineage: Eukaryota > Metazoa > Chordata > Mammalia > Carnivora > Canidae > Canis > Canis lupus. The sequence goes on from NC_132844.1 coordinate 7,338,359, forward strand.
TCAGTAAACTGACCGGCCTCAACCTCCCCTTCAACGGCCTAATCTAAGGGGTGGATCTATGTGTTTTGTTGCTTGTCAGAAACAATCGCTGAGCGGCCCATTACATTTACAGCACGTCGCCCTTTAATTGGTGTAACACGCTGAGGCCTGAAAGGAGGAGAGGCCCACAAAAGCGCCCGTGAATGAGCCTTGACTCACACAAAAACACTCTGCAGAAGTTCAGAGCTGGCCACTAACAAGGAGGTAGGGAGTTAGTTTGAAAAGGGGGTGAAGTTCAGAAATGTGTCACCTTGAGGAGCCTCCCATCAAAGCAATGGTCGCATTGACAAGCTGCAAAGAAAAAAAGTTAAACCTTCAGGGCTGTGGACTTGCCTGCTGGATTTATTCTTTTTAAACTTGAGGAGGGGGGTAGGAAAGGGGAGGGAGTCTTTCTTCTTCTCTTCCCTACCCTTGTCTCTCTGCTCCCTTATTTACTTCAGAGAGCCTTAAAGAAGTCGGTCTGAAAAAAAAAAAAAAACATACCTCCCACCCCCCTGCTAAGATACACTATTAAAAAAAATAAATGTATAAAAAGTCAGGCTGAATGCGGCCGCCTTGGGCCGCCGCAGCTGATTCCAGCCTCTGGGAGAATAGCGTTTTGTCTGCGCGCCCCGGCCCCTCCCCCACGGCCCAGGGCGACTCCCGCGTCCCGGGGCTGCGAGCCGGTGGCCCGGGGCTGGGGGCTGCGCCCTCGGAGGCCGCGGGAGCCGGCGCGCGCTCGGGGCCCTGGGGTTCCGCTGCCGGCCATCCTCCCCCGCCCCGGGGAGGGGACCCAGCTTCCCCTCCTCCTGCCCGCGACACCTGGGTGGGACCCCACGCGGCCGCTGCCGTTTGCAAAACGAGGCGTCCCTAACGGCACCAACCGGTGTGCGCAGGGGCGGCGTCCACCTGCGAGGTCCCTCGCGCGCACCTGCCCCGCTCCGGGTCCCGGAGGCCGCCCAGGGGCCGCGATGGAGCCGACCTGTCCGGCACCTGCCTGAGCACCCTGCCCCTCGCGCCCCGCCACACCTGCGCGGCCGCACCGCGCCTCCCGCGGCTCCCGGGTGCGCGCCCGAGCGCTCCAGGGCACCCTCCGGGGCCGGCCCCCTCCCGCCTTTGTCTGGGGACCGGGGACCCCCCCCCTCGGGACCCCCCCCCCGCCCCTCGCGCTGCTCCTGTGAACCGGCTGCCCCGTGCGGAGGCGGGGGCGCTTTTCAATGCGGCGCCCGCAGCTCCCTCCAGATTTGTAATCCGCCAAAAAGCCGCTGATTGCTGCAATCGTTACTTTTCATTAAAAAAACTTAGAAGCAATTTGGGAGAACCCTTCTCAATGAATACATTTACCCCCGAACGGTCTTTCTTCTCCGCCTCCACTTGATGAGTTTCTCTGGCACGAATCCGTTCTTACAGGCACAGAATGGGCAATCCCTTGATCCCCGTCAATTGTCATCCCGAGTCGGGGCCACTTTGACCGCCAATAGTGGGGAAGTCAGAGCTAATCCTCAGAAGGAATCACGGGAAAAGAAAAGCAACAATAACCAAGTCAAGCGTAAAAAATGAAAGAGAAATCTCTATTATCACTCACTACATTTCCCAGCTATGTACTGAAAAAATCAGCTCGCTTGTCATTCGAGTCAGACACCCGCACAAGAATCTGGGGTCGTGGCGGGTTGGTAGACTCACACGACGTGAGGACGGGGCTTGAGAGCCAAAGGCCTCTCCTCGGCCTCCGCCAAATCCCCTCACATCCGCCATGACCATTAAATACAGGCTGACTTTATTCTGTATGGGGAGGCGCGGGGGTGGGTGGCGGGGAGCCCCCAGCTGCGCGCGGATCCTGAGTCCCGGGACCCGGGGGGGGGGGGGGCGGGGCCGCTGCCCGAGGCCCGCGCCCCGCGCTGCTCCGGGTCCCGCCGCCAGGCCTGGGCCGCTCGGTCCCCCGCGGGCGCAGGTGCGCGGGGCGCGCGCTCGGGGCCGGGGCCGGGGCCGGGGGCTCCCGCCGCTGCAGCCGGGGCTCCGGGCGGCGGCCCCCGCGCCGTGGGCGACGGGTGGGGCGCGAGAGGCCCGCGGGGCCGCGGGAGCAGACGCAGCGAGACCTGGGGGAGTGTGCAAACACTGCCACTTTCCACGCTGACACCTACAATTATCTGACATGGGCCTTGATTCCTTTATGCCGCAGCCAAGTGAGGGGCAAAGTTAGTTCTAAAGAGGCCGATGTAAAGCGGCCGCCGGGCCGGGTTCCAGGCGCCGCCCGGCCTCTCCGGGAGGGGAGCGCGCCCCCCGCCCCCCCCGCCCCCCCACCTCCCGCCCGCCGGGGAAGGAGCAGGGAGAGCTGCGAATGCCCCGTCGCCCGCGGATTTGGGATCGACGGCCCGAGTCAACCCCAGCACTGGACTGGGGGGACCGCAGAGGACATACATCCCCGAACACCTCGGGCCGAGAAAGGGCTGGGGCGCGGCTGTGCGCGCGCGGTCGCCGCCGGTCCCCTCCGTAGCCGCCCAACCTGCCTCGGGGAGCCTTTTTGTCTACTTTCGTCTCCCCCCGCGGCGGAGAGCTGGAGCTGCTCTTCCGGCCGCTCCCGGGGATGGTGAGGGAGGGCCAAGGGCGGCAGCAAGGCCACGAAGGCGGATTCCCTCCTCGCCTCCAAGGGGCCTCCGGGGCGCCCGAGCCTGGGCGATTCCCGCTCCGGCCCCCGCCCGGCGCCCATCTCCCGCAGCGCCCAACTCCCACCTCATCCCTGGGCATCCAAACCCCCGAAGCCCGTTGGGCTTTTCCCTCTGGAGAACCTTCCAGGCTGCCACTTACCCCCCTTTGCGCCACCCACAGCACACACACATTACACACACGGTATCACATAGGTGCACATGACATACACCGCACACTATTGATATGAACCTCTTCCCTTGTGTAGGAACATGCAGAAAAAACCGTTCACGCTATAACAAGCTTCTGAAACATACATTTACACAAGACCCGGACTCACCTGCATATACAGTCACACAACCTGCACACACGCCTGAACATCCAGGCACACAACGCACATGCACACCCTCCCAATTGCTCTCACAGTGCACCAGCACGCCCCTTGGGCATGCACAGACTGGCTCCGCTGGTATGGTACGTCAGGCAGGGAAGGCTACTAGCCATCCGGGTGGGGGTCACCGGCTTTGGCCCTGGGACCCAGGGCCTCCTTTGGGGATCCTTGCCTGGGCAAATGCCCCCACCTGCCCAGCAGCCCTGTGCTCTGGGCCTGTGCGGCCCTCCACCCCTCACCTCGCGGGCGCTGCACTGGAGCTGGGGCTTCTCAGGCCACCACACCAACCAGGCTGGAGCCCGGGGCAGACTGGCCAGTGGGACTTGTTCACCGTGGCACCAAACGCTGGCCCACGAACCTCCTTAAAGGAGTGGACGAGCTGCGGTGGCAGCCACAGGGGTGGGGAGTGGGATGGGCAGGGAAGGAGAGGGTCTGATCTGACTGACCCGTATCCCCACCCAGGTCTGGCAGCCCGGCCAGGAGGATGGTGGAGAGAGTGGGGGTGATAATCGCCATCTATAATGAGTGAGAACCCTGCCCCAGATTTACATAGACGTGGATCTCCGCTTAGTCCCCGATCTGGAAAGGGTGCTTGCAGAGAGGGCGACATTCTGCAATCCTAATTAGTGATTTTTGTCCCCTTGTTACTGGGCTCAGCATCTCATGCAAATGAACTCTTCATTTCAGCCACATTACCCCAGCTCCAGAATTAACTGACTCTTATCTTTAATGATATGCTGCTGAAGTTCTCCAAGCCCGGCTAGCTTTTTATCTTGATTACGCTAATCAATAAGAAATGATAGAGTAGAATTATAAACTCTATTGGCTTTTAAATGTTGCCGACAAGCCCTTTAGATGCCATTCCAGTTCATTGTTATTTATTAAAATGATCCTCAGCCTAACAACGATTGCAAATAGAGAGGCGAACAAGAATTAGCCTTGGGACTCATCCCAATCCGTTGCTGACACCTTGACCCTCCATTCCCCAGGGAAGATTCCTCAATTTGGGGGCTTGAAACGGTGGAAACATAAAAAAAATAAATAAAAATAAAAAACCACGCTGAAAGAGAATTGCTCTTTCAGAGGCGCAAAAGAACCAAAACAAATGCCCCTAAACAAAACAGAACAAAAAACCCTATATTGTGACAGCACGTTCCCCACTCTAACCAAATAGTCTTAAAGGTAGAAGCTTTCAAAAAGGTGCGTTGAGGCTCAGAGCGTCCAGCTCTAGCGACGAATCTGATCTGTAACACATGGGCACACCCTGCACCTCACTGACCCCTGCGCCCAGCTCACATACTTTTGCACATCAATATCTACAGACTTCTATATTTATGTATATGTAATTTCAGACAGAATTTGGGATATGCAATTTCTCCCACTTAGTTCTCTTGGGAGAAAAATGGAGCTTGAATCCCTTCCTTTCTGCAAACAATATTTTCAACTCTAGTTGGATGACAGATTGGTTGTTGGCCCAGGTGTCAGAGCATCTGGAATGGGCAGTTTTGGGGTCCCTAGATGTCCTGCACCAGGTGGGCTGAGATCACCAGGAGCCCGTTCTTTCCTACCTTGGCAGCCCATAGCCTACACCCATCCAAAGTCCAGGCCCCCACGACTCCTGGGTTGCACTTCCCTCACAAGCCCAATTTGCGCAGGGTTGTTTCCCAAGGAACCAACAACAGTAACAACAAAGGGCATTGGGGGCATTTTTTTCTTTCCTCCGGCTCACAGAGAATATAAAATCTTTATGTTGTACGTGAAAAACATCCCTCCTCATCCTGCATCCACGTGTCCACCCTCTTCTCACTCCCAGCCTCTGCTCTAAGTTTGGTCCTGGGTGGGGTTGGAGCCTTCTGCGCGCTCCAGGAGGCCCACCGGCCGGCGTGGCCCATCAGAATCATGTATAGATTTACTAGCTTTCATTTAGGTCCAATAAAAACCTATTAAGTGCCTACTCTGCATTAGGCACTTTGTCAGGAGCCCGACCCTGGCTCTGAGGCGTGGGGAACCTCTCCCTAGCTCGCTTGACCCTCCGCCCCCTCAGCGCTTTGGATGGGTTCTCAAGATTCGTGGCATTCAGAGCTCCAAAAGCGCACAAGCAGGAGGCACACGCACACAAAACACACGCGCCGCAACTCGGCCCGCCTTGCCCAGCAGCCCTGCGGGGCGCACCAAGTCTGGACCCGATTACGCACAGCCCTACTCGCCCCCCGCTTGGCTACCGGTCCCCAGACAGCCGCTAGGCCCCTCCAGCCCCTGCGGCTGCGAATTCGGCCCCTTTTCTACCTGGCCCTTCACCCCCAGCGCAGTCCCCGGCGCGGAGGGGAAGCTGCGTAGACGGCCCGGAGAAGGCGCGCCCCGCCGCTGAGCCGCGCAACCCGCAACCCGCAACCCGCGGACGCGCCGTGCGGGGCTGCGCGTGGGGCGCGAAGGGGGCCGGATCCCACACTCCAGCCCACCAAGGCCGCGGTGGATCCGTGGAAGAAGTTGGAAATCGCAAGCAGGCGAAGCCTTTTTTTTTTTTTTTTTTAAATGACATATGGGGGAAGGGCTGAATGTATCAAAATCATGTAAAATTTCTGTTCTTAGCAACATCCTTGTTATTAGGAATGATGACTAAACCGCCAGGATTATTCTGGACTGTAAGTTATCAAGAGCCCACTAATTTCACATTAAAGCCCATTGACTGCAACGTCGTGATTGAAGGGTTTTTAACAATTAACATAATCAGAAAATGAGCTGAGATAATTTTTATTCAACTCATTACTTTTTAATCATGTATTTCTTTTAATTAATATCTTCTCCGTGAACATAACACAAAGCGGAGCCCCAGTGCTGGCCCAAGCCAGCCTTCGGGACTGAATTTGACACAGCCAAACATTTCACCAGCCGCATTCATTGCATATCTATTGTGGTTTGGGTGAAACAGAAAAATTTTGCCCAAAAGTCACCATGCTGTTTTGAAACACAATTTAAGGGGTGGGGGTGGGGGAGAGCTGGGAGCAAACAGCCACTCGCTTTTGATTCGACTTGACTTTTATATTTGGGAGCCTCTCTTGGTTTGCAGCCAGAGGGATACAAATGGGAAGTAAGAAACAGAAGGAAGAACCTGAAGGAAAAAGGCTTTTGGAGATGAATGTCCCATCCTGGGTTCGAAGAGAAACGGGCTTTGGAGGCTCGTGCCTACACCCAGGCCAGCTGTGTTCCTAGGCTAGAGCTTGCCGGCAGCACGCCTGCTCCTGGCCGCCAAGTCTCAGTCTGGGCAAGGGGTGCTCGCCCCCACTCCCTGCGTCCCCATCCTTCCCACCACACGCTGGGCTCAGACCCACGCGGGGCTAAGTCCCTTCGCTCCTGTGGCCCAATGGGGAGTGGGCGGTGACCTGCTGGCTTTTCTTTGGGCAGGATCCCATCGCAGCCAGCCCCCGCAGTGCCGACACATCCAGACATTTACATGGCTGTCTTGGTGCCTGACCCCACCTTATCCCCCAACACTTTTGGGCATTCCCAACCTTAGAGACTTGATCCAACCCAAAGACCTGAAATGAGGGGGAGAAAGGGCATTTTTGGTGGTGGAGAGGACTACAGCCTCCCCCTTGGCGAGCTCGCTCCTCATTAGAGTAACTGCAACCCAGGGGCACACCTTGCCTGTAGCCTGACCGAGAGGCCTCCGACACCTCCAAAAAAGGGGGGCTGTTTTTAGATTAAGATCTCTCATGCAGAGGGAGCTGCATCAGCCTCAGAAAAAAAGAAACAAAGCCGACCCCTGGTGGAAGAAAATGAAAGTTTAAGAATAAATATAAGGAAGGTTTGAGAGAGCCTCATGCTCAAATGCCTGTAACACTGGAGAGGAGGGGGAGAAGGATGAGAGAGAGGGCGGGAAAGGATATATAGGAAAAGGAAAATCAGAAGAGGCAGAAATCAGGGGAGATCACACAGAAGCAGGTGCAATGCAGGTGGAGAGAGCTGGGAAGTCTGAGACTCAGAGGGCAGATCTTTTTGAGCCCTTGGGTCAAGTATGCATCCTCAGTGCTTGTGGCCTGGGCAGTATCAGGGGATATGTGTGTGTGGGGGAGGGGAAGCCTGGTTTCTTTCTCTTTCTCTCTCTTTTTAAGTAACTCTAGGCCTAACGAACGTGGGGCTTGAATTCAGCCTCAAGATCAAGAGTCCCATGCTCTACCAACGAGCCAGCCAGGAACCCCTCTTCTCTTTCTCTTTAGTGGAGGTTTCATGTTCTATGGCCACAGAGGGCAGATGGAGGTTTCTGTTGGACACTGGCAGCCACTGCCTGCCTGCTCCAGAGAGCATTCAGGTTCCAGAATCTTCCTTCCCTTTCCTCTAAACAAACCTCTTCTTCCCACTATCCTAACCTCTCAGTAATTGCAAGGTGATAGTAACTAAGGCAGAAATTCAACTTACCAAGAGGGAAAACAGCTTAATTGCTGTTTAATGCAAGCCCCACTCCTCTCTGGTATTTATTTGTTCTTGAATTTTAATGGAGAACATCTGGGGCACAAGGTTTCTGCCCACAGGATGGTGGTATTTCAGGCACTAGAGCAAAAGGGGAGGGAGAACCACTATACTGAAGCCTCTGCTGATGTCCAGGGCCAAACAGTTAAAAATAAAAGTAGAAAGAAAAAGGTGATATCAAAGATAAAGATCTCCCTGATGAGTAAGTCATGTTTATTTGGAGCACTTCAGCTTAATCAAGGAGGTGCAAAGGGGGGCATTTGTGTCTTTGAGCTCTTTTTGAAAGCCTTTCTTGAATCCACTATCAAGATGTGCCTCTGTGTGGCTCCCTCCTAATCTATCTGTCTTATCCTCTGTCCTCTTCTACATGTCCTGATCTTATACAGGGATTTCTTTCACACACCTTATCTCTCCTATACCTAGGACACGTCAGAAGCATTTTCTTCTTCCTAACCTCCACAACCATCCATTATCCATAACTTTACCCTGGGTGAGTTTTCAGGAAATTTGCTGAACTTTTTTACTATCCTGTGAGATCCAATTTGGGCTTATAAACCACACCTAGAAGGAGGGTGGTTCTGGGCTAGTCTTTCTGGAATCTAGTGTGAACAGATTCACAGCCACTCGTTGGCAACTGAGAACAACTTTGCTGAGGAGTGTAATGAGGATATTGTTAGAGGCTGTGTCTGAGTATATAATAGGAAGGAAAACCCATATGCTGTGTTTGTGACTCTCGAATGCAAGTGTCAAACACTAGGGGGAGGGTGATGGGAGAGGGCAGACATGCAGAGAGCACACTTGTTCTGAAATGTGTTTTGAGAGAAGCAGGTCAAGAGGATCAGTTTGGTCCTCAATAGAGGGTAAATAGTCTCTCTTGACAGAAATTAAGGAAATATTTATAGAATATAGTTGTAGCACATCTGCAGGAAATACTAGTAAGAGGTGAGTACGTGTTCCAGTGAGAGTAGACAGCACTATGTCCCACAACTTTTGTCAGTGAGAGTATGAGATTCTCTTGGAGTTTTTGCACTTTGTCCCCTGGTAGAGCCATTACTGGTTTCAGGAGAGCCTTGACCCAAATTTGACCCAAATGATGACTTAGGCTTGAAATGAGGGATGACAAGTCAACAAAGGGAGCCCTGGCAAATGAATCACGATTCGTGTGGCCACTGTCAGACCCACAGGCAGAACTATTATGACCCCACTTTGGCACAAGGCACTCTCCTCAAACCACCCCATCTCATATTTAAAGCTTTCATGAACGTTCATCTGTCCTCTTCAGTCTTTCCTGTTTATCAGAGAATCATGACCCACAGAGCTCATCTTAGTATCGTAACCAGTGTCCTGAAAACAGCTGAAATGTCTCACGGCTGCTCTAGCTAATTTCGATTTGGACTGAGTCTAAATGGTATAAAGCAAAGAGAAAAATGTACAATTATTAAAGCACTGAAAGTTTTGAGATAGCCAAACTGCAAAATTCAGGTCAGAATATACATGTAAAGACTGAATTATTTGAATTGTGTGCCCTTCTCTGTCATCAGATGATTATATGATTTTGCTTTACTTTGTGCTCTGTAGCACAAACTGCTTTTCAGAAGAAGCTTCTTGGGCATTCTCAGGGTTTGTGAAGAAAGAGCTTACTTAATTGCTTTGAATGGTTTGTTGGGACTCCATCATCCCTTTGGTGTAAATCTGAAATTTTACTTATACTATATCCTTTTCTTGAGAGAAAGGGAGGGAAGGAGAGAGACAGAAACAGGAAGAGGGACAGGAAGAGGAAGAACAAGAGAGAAGTGAGGGGCAAGAGGAAGAGAGAGAGAATCTTAAGCAGGCTCCGTGCTGAGTGGCTGGGCTCGATCTTACAACCCTGAGATCATGACCTGAGCCCCAATAAAGTGTCAAATGTTTAAACAATTGAGCCTTAAAAATTAAAAAAAAACAACAACAAAAAAACAACTGAGCCACCCAAGCACCTTATACTCTATCTAAATAAAAAGAAAAATGAACACAAATTAGCATTTAGTGGAAAATACCAAACCCGAATAAGTCACATTCTACATCATGTTATACTTGCTTTTATATAGCTCATATTGTGAAAATTTTCCCACTGTACACAAACATCCAGTATAATAATCTCCCATGAATCCATCACCTAAATCCAATAAGCATCACAGATTGCCTTCTTGTTTGCCTATCTCCCTCTTGGTTTGGCTAGAATATTTTAAAGTGGATCCTAGACATTAAAGGTCATTTCATCCCTAAATACTTCACTATACATCTCAAAAATGACATTTCATAGTCACAATGGCAATGTCACACCTGAAGATAAACAATTCTCTAATATCATATAATATCCAGTCTATACTAAAAATTCTCCAATGGTCTATTTTTTTTTTTTACAGTTAATTTGTTTGATCAGGATTCAAAGAAGATACACTTGTATTTGATTGTATGGCTCTTAAATCTTAAAAAAAAATTGTTGTCTTTGTTATGGTTTTTAAGTCTTTTATTATTTTTTAAATTAAAAAAATTAAAGAAAAACATTTTATTTATTTATTCATGAGAGACACAGGGAGAGACAGAGAGGCAGAGACACAGGCAGAGGGAGAAGCAGGCCTCCTGCAGGGAGGCCGATGTGGGACTTGATCCCAGATCCCAGAATCATGCCAGAGCCAAAGGAAGACAGAGCTCAACTGCTGAGCCACCCAGGCGTCCCTTATTGCTATTTTTTAAAGATTTCATTTCCTTACTTGACAGAGAGAGAGAGAGCCAGAGAGCACAAGTGGCAGTGGGGGTAGGATGTGAAGGTGGGGATCAGCAGAGGGAGAGAGAGAAAAGCCGACTGCCCTCTGAGCAGGGAGTCTAATGTGAGGGTCTCTGGGGCTCCATCCCAGGACCCTGGGATCATGACGTGATCCCAAGGCAAATGTTTAACTAACTGAGCCATTCAGGTGCCCCGGCCTTTAAGTCTTTTTTTTTTTTTTTTTTTTTTTTTAGATTTCATTTATTTATTCATGAAACACACACACACACAGAGGCAGAGACACAGGCAGAGGCAGAAGCAGGCTCCATGCAGGGAGCCCCAGGTGGGACTTGATCCCAGGACTCCCGGATCACACCCTGAGCCAAAGGCAGATGCTCAACCGCTGAGCCACCCAGGTGTCCCCTTTAAGTCTTTTAAAATCTTTTGCTTATAGTCTCTCTCTCTCTTTTTTTTTTTTTTAGTCTCTCTTTTTTTTGCCCCTTTCTTTTTATATGACCAGGTTAGTTGTCCTGAGGAGTGTTCCACATTCTGGATTTGCTTGCTTGTTTCTTCATGGTTTTCATTTAACAGAGATTTCATGTGTCAGTAAGCAGAGATTTTGACTTGTTTTTCTTTCTCCTACATTTCCTGAAGACTAGTAGTAAGGTCTAAAGATTTTAATAAGTTCAGGTTTTTTTGTTTTGTTTTGTATTTTTTGGGCAAGAATACATCAGAGGTAATTTTCATATTGCACCAAATCAGGAAGTCCACAATGTCTTGTTCTGTTTTGGGTGAAACTCAGATTGATTGATCAGTGGGTTGGGGTGATGTCAGCCCAGTTCTTCATTATATAGTTCCCATCATGCTCTGACCATTGTTTGAATCAGGTATTTCATTAGGAGATAGCATATTATTCTTTTCAAAGCGGAGTTTCTTTTTTTTAAATAAATTTATTTTTTATTGGTGTTCAATTTGCCAACATATAGAATAACACCCAGTGCTCATCCCGTCAAGTGCCCCCCTCAGTGCCCGTCACCCATTCACCCCCACCCCCCGCCCACCTCCCCTTCCACCCTCCCTAGTTCGTTTCCCAGAGTTAGGAGTCTTTCATGTTCTGTCTCCCTTTCTGATATTTCCCACTCATTTTCTCTCCTTTCCCCTTTATTCCCTCTCACTATTTTTTATAATCCCCAAATGAATGAGACCATATAATGTTTGTCCTTCTCCGATTGACTTACTTCACTCAGCATAATACCCTCCAGTTCCATCCACGTCGAAGCAAATGGTGGGTATTTGTCATTTCTAATGGCTGAGGAATATTCCATTGTATACATAGACCACATCTTCTTTATCCATTCATCTGTCGATGGACACCGAGGCTCCTTCCACAGTTTGGCTATTGTGGACATTGCTGCTAGAAACATCGGGGTGCAGGTGCCCCGGTTTTCATTGAATCTGTATCTTTGGGGTAAATCCCCAGCAGTGCAATTGCTGGGTCGTAGGGCAGGTCTATTTTTAACTCTTTGAGGAACCTCCACACAGTTTTCCAGAGTGGCTGCACCAGTTCACATTCCCACCAACAGTGTAGGAGGGTTCTCCTTTCTCCACATCCTCTCCAACATTTGTGGTTTCCTGCTTTGTTAATTTTCCCCATTCTCACTGGTGTGAGGTGGTATCTTATTGTGGTTTTGATTTGTATTTCCCTGATGGCAAGTGATGCGGAGCATTTTCTCATGTGCTTGTTGGCCATGTCTATGTCTTCCTCTGTGACATTTCTGTTCATGTCTTTCGCCCATTTCATGATTGCATTGTTAGTTTCTTTGGTGTTGAGTTTAATAAGTTCTTTATAGATCTTGGAAACTAGCCCTTTATCTGATATGTCATTTGCAAATATCTTCTCCCATTCTGTAGGTTGTCTTTGAGTTTTGTTGACGGTATCTTTTGCAAAGCAGATTTTCAAGTAACTTATTTCTTTTTACAGAGATACTTATAATTCCCTTATTGCATGGAGGAGTAATAGAGAAGTCACTTTGGGGATCACACTATGAATAACTAAAATCTAAGTCTGCTGAATTCCAGAATTCAAATTCCTTTCTATGGCAGGAAACCTAATAGGTAATAATGCTCCCTAGTATCTTGCCATTTGGAATCCAAAGGAGTATTTTAAAACTGGGCTCAAAGGTCCAAAGTCTTTTGACTTAAAAATCTTGAGTATTAATCAGTTTGGGTCTCTTTGGTCTGAATACCAGATATAAGAAATTTGATTTGCTTGGTTATGAACATCTAAAAGCCCAAACCATATTCATTGTGTGTTTTTAAAAGTATTTTATTCATTTATTCATGAGAGACACAGAGAGGCAGAGACATAGGCAGAGGGAGAAGCAGGCTTCTCGCAGGGAGCCTGAGATGGGACTCAATCCTGGACTCAGGGATCATGCCGGGAGCCCAGGGCAGACACTCAACCGCTGAGCCACCCAGGCAATCCTCATTGTTTTTTGTTTTTTTAATTAAAAAAAAATTTTTTTTTAAGTAGGCTCCTTGCCAAATGTAGGGCTTGAACCTGTGACCCTGAGATCAAGAATCACATGCTCCACCAACTGAGCCAGCCAGGTGCCCCACATCTTTATTGTTTGAGTCAACTTTTCATTTGCATAACATTGGACAGATAAACCAAAGAGGACACTTCTCTCACTCAGGAATATTCTAGTCCCCAGCAACGAACTGTTTAAGTAATGGTTGTGTTCAGCTGAAAGTATCAGAAATGCCAATTTCAGGAGCTTAACAATTAGGATTTTTTTTTCTCACATAACAAGAAGGCCTGTGGTTAGCAATTGCTGGCTTTGCTTTAGGGGTTTGATGATGACATGGAAATGTTATCTCTTAGTCTTTTCCCTTAGAGCTCAAGATGGCGCCTGCATTTCCAATCTTCATGTCTGCATTCAAGGCAGAAGAAAGAGGCTCAAGAAAAGGCTTATGCCAGCCACATCTGTCAATAAGGAAAACATAAGCTTTATCAGAAGCCCCCTAGCAGTATTCTCTTTGGTCAGAACTGGGTCATTATGGCATCCTGACCTGCTAAGGAGCTGGGAAAGCAGTATTTGGCTTCCAAACTTCTATAGTAGAGACAGCAAGGAGATACACACCATTTTCTATACTTTGATAAAACCAAGTTCCTCAGCCATTCATTCTAAGGGACAAATTGTAGGGAATAAGCATGTCCATAAACCCCTTTGACCACAAGGGATGGTAATCAGACAAATACTGGCTTCAACTTCCAGGAGGGAAGCAAGCTATTTGGCCTATGAAGAGGACAGGAAGGTTCTGTGTCTTTTCAGGAGATACAAATATGTTGTGATAACTTTTCTTCTTGTAAATATTAGAACAGGTATCAAGAGGGAATGTACACATGACCAGATAGGATCAATTTGGGATCTCCTGGGATGAGTTCCTAGTCTATAGCAACGAATGTGCATAGACCTGGTGACACAGGATGTAGGCTTATTGATTCAGAGACAATAAATGTAAGGAATGTTGGACGTATGAAAAAATTAACAGTGACTTACAAGCCTAGAAACAAAAAGAAAGTGAACTCTTTTTCTTTTCTACTTTTTATTATGAAAAAAATAAGAGGTGGGGTGCCTGGGTGGCTTAGTCAATTAAACATCCAACTCTTGGTTTCAGCTCAGGTCATGGTATCAGGGTCTTGAGATCAAGCCCCACGTCCAGCTCCTGGTTCAGTGCAGAGTCTGCTTGGGATTCTTCCCCTGCCTCTCCCTCCAACTCTGCTCCTTCCCCTGTTCTTGCTCCAAAAAAAAAAAAAAAAAAAGTAAGTAAATAAATAAATAAAATCTTTAAAAAATAAATTAAGAAGTAGGGAGAATAATACAATGAGCACTCATATATCTATCATTTATATGTAACAATTATTAATATTTTGCCATATTTGCTTCATATTTTTTGCTGAAGTGTTTTGAAGGAAATACATGTGATGTATATTCCTAAAAATTAAGGGCTATTTGTCTGTATCACCTCAGTGCCTTTCTCACACCTAACAAAGTTAGCAAGTATTTCCTAATGTTATCTAGCATCTACTTTATAAAATAAACTTCACAATATCATTTCATGGGCAAATGAAATTATGAATATTAAGTGAGAAAAAACATTCTTTAGCTTCTGATATTCATCTTTATTGGTCACAAATGGGGCTTGCTGTTGTGAATAATACTCTTGGACTGAGGATACCTGGGTTCTATTTTTGGGTCTGCTACTTATTTGTGTGGTAAGATCACAAACAAGTTGCTTAATTTCTCCTTGTCTCAAGCTCTTTGCTTATAAACAAAGAGGACAGGGATCCCTGGGTGGCGCAGCGGTTTAGCGCCTGCCTTTGGCCCAGGGCGCGATCCTGGAGACCCGGGATCGAATCCCACATCGGGCTCCCGGTGCATGGAGCCTGCTTCTCCCTCTGCCTGTGTCTCTGCCTCTCTCTCTCTCTCTCTCTGTGTGACTACCATAAATAAATTAAAAACAAACAAACAAACAAACAAAAAAACCCAAAGAGGACAGAATAGATTATTTCTACTTGGGTTTATCTGAAGAACTGATAACCTGGAGGCCTAGAGATTATTTGGCTATATTTTCACACACTGCTGAGATAGAATAGGGATAATGCAGAAACAAGTTTTACTGTCTTAGTCCATTAGACTGCTCTAACAAAATACCAAGGCTCAGTAGTTTATCAGCAACAGAAATCTGGAAGTCCCAGATCAGGGTTCCAGCATGGTCTCATGAGGGCCCTCTGCTTAGTCACAGACTTCTTCTATCCTAACATGGTGAAAGGGGTTAGGGAGCTCATTGGGGTCTTTTTTTTTTTTTTTTTATAAGAATACTAATCCCTTTCAGGAAAGATCTGTCCTCATGACCTAATCACCTCTTAAAGTACTCACCTCCTAACATCATCACCTTGGGTATTACAATCCTAACATATGAATTTGGAGGGGACACAAGCATTCAGATCATAACATCTACCATAGTCATAAACATTATTTTTTACACCATAATTTTTTTATTAGTTTCAGAGATATAATTTAGTGATTCATCAATTGCATATAACACCTAGTGCTCATTACATCAAGAGTCCTCCTTGATGCCTATCACTCAGTTACCTCAACCCTTCCCCCACCTCCCTTCTAGCAACCCTTGGTTTGTTTCCCAGAGTTCAGTGTCTCTTATGGTTTGCCTCCCTCTCAATTTTCATCTTATTTTAATTTTCCCTCCCTTACCCTATATTCATCTGTTTTTTTTTTAAAGATTTTATTTATTTATTCATGAGAGAGAGAGGTAGAGACACAGGCAGAGGGAGAAGCAGGCTCCCTATGGGAAGCCTGATGCAGGACTGGATCCCAGGACCCCAGGATCACGACCTGAGTCAAAGTCAGATGCTCAACCACTGAGCCACCCAGGCAACCTCATCTGTTTTGTTTATTAAATTCCACATATGAGTGAGATCATATTTGTCTTTGTACGACTTATTTGCTTAGCATAATACCTTCTAGTTCCATCCATATTGTTGCAAACAGCAAGATTTCATTCTTTTTGATGGCTGAATAATTTTCCATTATATACACATAAACATACCACATCTTCTTTATCTATTCATCAGTTGATGGATATCTGGGCTCTTTCCATATCTTGGCTATTCTGTATATTGCTGCTATAAACGTTGGGGTGTCTGTGCCTCTTCAAATCACTACGCTTGGATAAATATCCAGCAGTGCAATTGTTTAGTTGTAGGGCAGTTCTATTTTTAACTTTTTGAGAAACCTCCATACTGTTTTCCAGAGTGGTTGCATTAGTTTGCATTCCCAGCAGTGTAAGAGGGTTCCCCTTTCTCTGTATCCTTGCCCACATCTGTTGTTTCCTGAGTTGTTAATTTTAGCCATCCTAACTGGTGTGAGGTGGTATCTCATTGTGGTTTGATTTGTATTTCCCTGATGCCAAGTGATGTGGGGCATTTTTTCATGTGTCTGTTGGCCATTTGTATGTCTTCTTTGGAGAAATGTCTGTTCATGTCTTCTGCCCATTTCTGGATTGGATTATTTGTTTTTTAGATGTTGAGTTTGATAAGTTCTTTATAGATTTTGAACACTAACTCTATCTGATAAAACATTTGCAAATATCTTCTCCCATTCTGTAGGTTGTCTTTTGGTTTTGCCAACTGTTTCCTTTGTTGTACAAAAGCTTTTTAGCTTGAAGAAGTCCCAATTGTTCATTTTTGCTTTTGCTTCCCTAGCCTTTGGAGATATGTCTAGCAAAAGGTTGCTGGGGCTGAGGCCAGAGGTTGCTGCTTATGTTCTCCTCTAGGATTTTGATGGTTTCCTGTCTCACATTTAGGTCTCATCCATTTTGAGTCTATGTTTGTGTATGGTATAAGCAAACGGTCCAATTTCATTCTTCTGCATGTGGATGTCCAATTTTCCCAACACTATTTGTTGGAGAGACTTTTTCCCTTTGGATATTCTTTCCTGCTTTGTTGAAGATTAGCTGACCATAGAGTTGAGGGCCCATTTCTGGGTTCTCTATTCTGTTCTACTGATCTCTGTGCCTGTTTTTGTGCCAGTACCATACTATCCTGAGGATTACAGCTTTGTAATAGAGCTTGAAGTCTGGAATTGTGATGCCTCTACCTTTGGTTTTCTTTTTCAACATTCCTTTGGGTATTTGGGGCCTTTTCTGATTCCATACAAATTTTAGGATTATTTGTTCCAGCTCTATTAAAAAATGTTGGTCTTTTGAAAGCAATTGCATTGAATGTGTAGATTGCTCTGGGTAGCATAGACATTTTAGCAATATTTGTTCTTCTAATCCATGAGCATGGAATGTTTTTCCATTTCTTTGTGTCTTCCTCAATTTCTTTCCTAAGTGTTCTACAGTTTTCAGAGTACAGATCCTTTTATTTTTGGTTAAATTTATTTCTAGGTATCTTATGGTTTTAGGTACAATTGTGAGATTGACTCCTTAATTTCTCTTTCTTCTGTCTCATTGTTAGTTCATAGAAATGCAACTGGTTTTGGTGCATTGATTTTATATCCTGTCACTTTGCTGAATTCCTGTATGAGTTCTAGCAATTTTGGGGTGGAGTCTTTTGAGTTTTCCACATAGAGTAGCATCTCATCTGCAAAGACTGAAAGTTTGACTTCTTCTTTGCCAATTTGGATGCCTTTTATTTCTTTTTATTGTCTTAGTGGTGAGGCTAGGACTTCTAGTACTATGTTGAACAGCAGTGATGAGAGTGGACATCCCTGTTGTGTTCCTGTCCTTATGGGAAAAGCTCTCAGTTATTCCCCGTTGAGAATGATATTTGCTGTTGGGTTTTCATATATGGTTTTTATGATATTGAGGTATGTTCTCTGTATCCCTACATTGCAGAGAGTTTTAGTCAAGGAAGGATGCTGTATTTTGACAAATGATTTTCCAGAATCTATTGAGAGGATCATATGGTTCTTGTCCTTTTTTTTATTTTTATTTGTTTTTTTAAAGATTTTATTTATTTATTCATGAGAGACACAGAGAGATAGAGAAGCAGAGACACAGGCAGAGGGAGAAGCAGGCTCCATGCAGGGAGCCTGACGGGGGACTCGATCCCGGGGCCCCAGGATCACGCCCTGGGCTGAAGGCGCCACTAAACCACTGAGCCACCCGGGCTGCCTGCCTGTTGTCCTTTCTTTTATTAATGTGGTGTATCACACTGATTGATTTGTGGGTGTTAAACCACCCTTGCAGCCCAGAAATAAATCCCACTTGGTCATGGTGAATAATCCTTTTAATGTACTGTTGGATCCTAGTGGCTAGTATGTTGGTGAGAATTTTTGCATCCATGTTCATCGGGGATATTGGTCTGTAATTCTCCTTTTTGGTGAGTTCTTTGTCTGGTTTTGGGATCAAGGTAATGCTGGCCTCATAGAGTGAATTTGGAAATTTTCCTTTCCTTTCTATGTTTTGAAAACAGCTTCAGAAGAATGGGTATTAATTCTTCTTTAAATGTTTGGTAGAAGGGGTGCCTGGATGGCTCAGTCAGTTAGATGTCTGCCTTCAGCTTGGATCATGATCCCAGCATGGTCCTAGGATGGAGACCCACAACCTAGGATGGGCTCCCTGCTCAGTGGAGTCTGTTCTTCCCTCTGCCTCTGCCCCTGCTCATATATACTCTCTCTCTCAAAAAATTAATAAAATCTTTAAAAAAATGTTTGGTAGAATTTCACTGGGAGGCCATCTGGTGCTGGACTCTTGTTTGTTGGGAGATTTTTGATTACTGAGAAAGACAATAATCTTAAAGGTATAGGCAGCTTTCATGGAAGAACAGTTACAAACAGGATTTATGAAGGTGGGAACATAGGACCAGAATTGAGAGTTTATATACAGGGACATTGGATGTGAGCAGGTCTCCGCATATGGGATCCTATCTATGTAAAACTTAATCATGGAATAGCAGAGGGGGACTCATGCTCTTTGCTGGTTATTTACTCTCAAAAGGAAGGGAAGAAGAGTTGAGCCAAATGTTCTTATTTCTTAGAAGAATTCAGATCTTCTAAAATTTACCAACCAAATAAGTCTCTTTCCTTGAATTGCAGTGCAGTAAGGGTGGACAGAGGTCAGGAGTATTACACTGAGTTCTTCCAACATGGAAGGAAATTTTGGGAATGGAGAATATATTTGAAAATAAGAAAAACTGAAAATAAATGAAGTATTCAATTGTAGAAGCTACAAAAAATCCATAGAAAGTAGAGTAAGAGAAAAAATAAATATAAATCAGAAATTAAAATGAAAATAAATAAAAATAAAGGATATGTTCATAAAACCAAATGCAGCTTGTTTGAAAAGACTAATAAATAGACCCACGTTTCACAAAGTAATTGAAAAAATAAGAGAATGGCATTAAGTGAACAATATTAGAAATTTTAAACGGTGGGGCACTCAGGTGGCTCAGTTGGTTAAGTATCTGCCTTTGGCTCAGGTCATGACCTTAGGGTCCTGGGATCAAGCCCTACATTGGGCTCCTGCTTGGTGGGTAGCCTGCTTCTCTTACTCCCTCTGCCCCTCTGCCCCTCTGCCCCTCCCCCTGCTCATGCTCTCTCTCTTTCAAATACATACATACATACATACATATATATCTTTAAAAAAAGAAAATTTAAAGGGCAACATAACTACAGAAGTTGTAAATATTTTAAAAATCAGGATAATTTTATTAATTTTGCCAGTATGTTTGAAAACAGAATAGTCAATTTTCTAAAAAAAATAAAAATCACTAACACTCATTCAAGAAGAAACAGAAAAATAGCCCAAAACAATAGCTGTTAAGAAAATTTTACTGGCATAGGTGCAGCCACTCTGGAAAACAGTATGCAAGGTCCTCAAAAAGCTAAAAATAGAACTACTCTGTGACCTAGCAATTGCATGTTTAGGTATTTATCCAAAGGATACAAAAATACTCATTTGAGGGGGTACATGAACTGCAATGTTTATAGCAGCACTTATCAACAATAGCTAAATTATGGAAAGAGCCCAAATGTCTATTGATGAATGGATAAAGAAGATGTAGTATGTGCAATGATGCAATGATGTGGATGGAACTAGAGTATACATTTTTAAAAAGATTTTATTGGGATCCCTGGGTGGTGCAGCGGTTTAGCGCCTGCCTTTGGCCCAGGGCGCGATCCTGGAGACCCGGGATCGAATCCCACGTCGGGCTCCCGGTGCATGGAGCCTGCTTCTCCCTCTGCCTATGTCTCTGCCTGTCTCTCTCTCTCTGACTATCATAAAAAAAAAAAAAAAGATTTTATTTGTTAGAGAGAGAGAGCGACGCACAAGTAGGGGCAATGGCAGGCAGAGGGAGAGGGCAATGGCAGGCAGAGGGAGAGAGTAAAGTAATCCTGACACCCAAAGCAGAGTAGAAGCAAATAAAATTTTAGGTAATTTTACTTATGAACACAAATGCAAAATATTACATAAAACATTAGAAAATTGAATCTAACATTGAATAAAAATGATCAAATAGGATTTATAAGAATGCAACAATAACTCTAGAAAATTATTTAATTCACTATATTAACCTATTAAAGAACAAATATATGAATACCTCAAAAGATACATTAAAAAGCATTTGATAGAATGTAGTCCTCACTCATGATTTTGTTTGGATTTTTCATTGATTAAAACTTTTTTTTAAAAGATTTTATTTATTTATTCATGAAAATACAGAGACAGAGGAATGAGAGAGAGACAGAGACACAGGCAGAGATAGAAGCAGGCTCCATGCAGGGAGCCTGATGTTGGCCTCCATCCCGGGCCTTCAGGATCACGCTCTGGGCTGAAGGCGGTGCTAAACCGCTGAGCCACCCGGGCTACCCAATTAAAACTTTTAAAGATGAATTATTTTTAAGTTTTAATTTAAATTCCAGTTAGTTAACATATTAGTATTAGTTTCAGGTGTACAACATAGTGATTCAACACTTCCATACATCACCCAGTGCTCATCACGGCAAGTGCACTCCTTAAATCCCATCACCTATTTAATTCATCCCCCACCCATCTCCCCTGTGGTAACCATCAGTTGGTTCTCTATAGCTAAGAGTTTGTTTCTTGGTTTGCCTCTCTCTTTTTTCCCTTTGCTTATTTGTTTTCTTAAATTCTACATATGAGCGAAATCATATGGTATTATTTTTCTCTGACTGACTTATTTCACTTATTGTAATACTCTCTAGCTCTATCTACGTTGTTGCAAATGGCAAGATTTCATTCTTTTTGGTGGCTGAATAGCATTCCACTGTGTATGTGTATATATATATATATATATGCATATATATGTACTACACCTTCTTTACCCATTCACCTGTCGGAGCTGTTTCCAGTTTGGCTATTGTTAATAGTGCTGCTATAAACATCAGGGTGCATATACACCTTTGAATTAGTATTTTTGTTGGGTAAACACCTAGCAGTGCAATTGCTGGATCATAAGATAGTTCTATTTTTAACTTTTTGAGGAACCTCCATACTTTATTTTCTAGCATGGCTGCACCAGCTTGCATTCCCACCAACAGTGCAAGAGGGTTCCCCTTTTTCTACATCATCACTAATACCTGTTGCTTCTTATGTTGCCGAGTTCAGCTATTTTGACAGGTGTGAGGTGACATTTCATTGTAGTTTTAATTTGTATTTCGATTTGTATTTGATGATTAGTGATGTTGAGAATCTTTTCATGTGTCTGTTGGCCATCTGTATGCCTTCTTTGGAGAAATGTCTATGTCTTCTGCCCATTTTTTAATTGGATTATTCAGTTTTTGGATGTTCAGTTTTGTAAGTTCTTTATATATTTTGGATACTAACCCTTTATCAGATATGTAATTTGCAAGTATCTTTTCCCATTCTGTAGGTTGCCTTTTTTTTTTTTTTTATGAGAATGCACAGAGAGGAGAGAGAGAGAGGCAGAGACGCAGGCAGAGGGAGAAGCAGGCTCCATGCACCGGGAGCCCGACGTGGGATTCGATCCCGGGTCTCCAGGATCGCACCCTGGGCCAAAGGCAGGCGCCAAACCGCTGCGCCACCCAGGGATCCCTGTAGGTTGCCTTTTAATTTTGTTTCCTTCACTATGCAGAAGAAGCTTTTTATTTTTATGAAGTCCCAGTAATTTATTTTTGCTTTTGTTTCCTTTGCCTCAGGAGACATATCTAGAAAGAAGTTGCCACAAATGATGTCAAAAAGGTTATTGTCTGTGTTCTCCTCTAGGATTTTTAAAGTTTCATATCTTCCACTTAGGTCTTTAACCTATTTTTGAAATTTTTAAAAGATTTTATTTATTTATTCATGAGAGACACACACAGAGAGAGGCAGAGACACAGGCAGAGGAAGAAGCAGGCTCTATGCAGGGAGCCTGATGTGGGACTCGATCCTCGGTCTCCAGGATCACGCCCTGGGCTGAAGGCGGTGCTAAACGGCTGAGCCACCCAGGCTGCCCTATTTCAAATTTGAGAACTTTTCCTCTACAGTCAGGAAGAAGACAGGGATGTCCACTCTCACCACTATTATTTAATATAGTACTGAAAGTCTTAGCTATAGCAATCAGACAACGAAAGAAAGGCATCCAAATTGGCAAGGAAGATGTAAAACTTTCACTATTTGCAGATAATATGATACTATATGTAGAAAACCTGAAAGACTCCATCAAAAAAATTGCTAGAACTAATACATGAATTTAGTAAAGTTGCAGGATAAAATATCCCATTTTATCCCATTTATATACCCAATAATGAAGCAGCAGAAGGAGAAATCAAGGAATCAATTTCATTTATAATGCACCAAAAACAGTAAGATACTTAGGAATAAACCTAACCAAAGAAGTGAAAGACCTGAAAACTATAAAACACTAATGAAAGAAACTGAAGAAGACACAAAGAAATGGAAAGACATACCATGCTCATGGATTGAAGAATAAATATTGTTAA
The DNA here is from genome assembly GCF_048164855.1 of Canis lupus baileyi. Lineage (NCBI taxonomy): Eukaryota > Metazoa > Chordata > Mammalia > Carnivora > Canidae > Canis > Canis lupus. The sequence goes on from NC_132844.1 coordinate 7,361,115, forward strand.
AATGTCTATACTACTCAAAGCAATCTGAACATTTATGCAATCCCTATCAAAATATCAACAGCATTTTTCACAGAGCTATAACCAAACAATCCTAAAATTTATATGAAACCGCAAAAGGCCCTGAATAGCCGAAGCAGCCTTGGAGAAGAATAGCAGAGCTGGAGGCATCACAATTCTGGACTTTAAGTTATATTACAAACCTACAGTGATCAAAAACAGTATGGTACTGGCACAAAAATAGACATATAGATCAATGGAACAGAATAGAAAATCCAGAAATGAACCCACAAATATGGTCAATGAATCTTTGACAAAGCAGGAAAGAATATCCAATGGGAAAAAGATAATCTCTTCAAGAAACGATGTTGGGAAAACTGGACAGCAACATGCAAAAGAATGAAATTGGACCACTTTCTTCTATCATACACAAAAATAAACTCAAAATGGATGAAAGACCTAAATGTGACCCATTCATGATTTTTAAAAACTTCTCAGCAAAATATTAATAGAATTTCCCTAACCTGATTATTTGATATCCACTAAAAACATACACACAAACAGCATGCTAAATGGTGAAACTTCAGAAACATTCCTTTTCTTTAACATAAGTAATCTCCATGCACAATGTGGGGATCCAACTCATCCCCCCAATATCAAGAGTCAAATGCTCTACCAACTGAGCCAGCCAGGTTCTCAGAAACATTCCTTTTAAAGTTAGGTGCAAGGCAATACTAAAATACTACCACTCCTACTTTTTAATACTGTATTGGAGATCCTTGACAACCTACTGGATTTTTAAAAAGTAGAATAAAAAGTTCAAAGAGACAAAATATATCTCTTAAGAGTTCTTAGTTATGAGCAGTAGATGCTGACTCTGGTTGATTAAGCAGAAACAGTTTATTACCAGAATATTTGACAGCTCACAGAATCTTTGGGAAAGCTGAAAAACTAGACTTAAGGCTGAATTTCCAGAAGTGCCTATAACATGCTGCAGAAATGTCTGACAAGGAATCCTTTGCTGCCACCACTGAGGCCTAGACATTATTGATAGACCATTATCACTTCTGTTCCTGCAACTTGACTGCAACTGCTACTCTTGCTCACACTGATGTCAGCTCTGCTCCATCACTGCTCTTAATGTCACTGCTGTCACTACTACAGTATCAGTAATTGCTTGTTCCTCAGCTGCAAGGAAGGCTGGGAAAGACGTCTGGAATATTTTAAGCTCCTAAAGAGGGAGCAGTCTTTATCCTACAACCAGACTCATAAAATGGGAAATTCCTCAAACATAGAAAAGAGTTCAGATGCTGGGTGGTCAAAACAAAGGATAAATGTACACACAGGAAAAGAAAAAATAAAAAGTGTTATTTGCAGATGCTATAATAATCTATATGGAAAATCTAAGGCGATTTATAGTCAAACTTGTAAAATTAATGAAGAAATTTAATTTCCTTGACATAATACTACCACAAACATCAATGGTATTTCTATAAGTCAGCATTATGTAAATAATTTAAAAATGAATAGAAAAAGGATACCGTTCACTATAGTAAACATACTATACTATAACATACTTGGAAATAAATCCGACAAAAGATGTCTATATTTTTTTAAAAAGATTTTATTTATTTATTTGAGAAAGAGAGAGAGAGCATGAACAGGGGAAACAGTAGAGGGAGAGGGAGAAGCACACTTCCTGCCCAGCAAGGAGCATGAAGCAGGGCTCAATCCCAGGATCCTAAAACTATGACCTGAGCTGAAGGCAGATGCTTAACAACTGAGCCACCCAGGTGCCCCAAGATGTATATATTTTTTTTTTAAAGAGAAAACTATAACATATTACGAAGGACATAAGGATTTTTTTTTAAAGTAGAGGTACATATCATGTTCTTCTTTGGGAAGACTTGATTCCAAACACAACAATTTGATGTTTAAATTTAGCATAATTCCAGGTGGGATTTTTTAATGCAGTTTGAGAAAGTGATTAAAATGCAAACAGGAGAGTAAATATCTAAAAATATCCCAAACAGTTCTAAACAAAATGAACAAGGAGGTGTGACTGCTTTTTAAAATATCATGTCATGGGTGCCTGGGTGGCTCAGTCAGTTGAGTGTCTGCCTTCAGCTCAGGTCATGATCCCAGAGTCCTGGGATCAGGTCCCTCATCAGGCTCCCTGCTCTGTGGGGAGTCTGCTTCTCTATCTCCTTCTGCCTGCCATTCCCCCTGCCTGTTGTGCTCTCTGTCAAATAAATAAATAAAATATTTTCAAAAAATCAAGTTATTATAAAACTTTAGAAATTAAAATAGTTTAATACTGGTTCAGAAATATTTGAAGAGATCAGGTGAAAGAGAAAGCCCAGAAACAGACTTAATGCATTTAGGGGATATTGAAATCAGGGGTAAAAAGATGGATCAGTTAATAAATAATGTTGGAACAATTCACTTTCCACATAGAAAAATAAAATTAAGATCTTAACTTCACACAAAACACAAAAACAAATTTCAGATAGATTAAAGCTTAAAGTGTAAAAAAAAAAAAACCCAAACTTTAAACCATTTGAAGAAAATACAAGGAATATCTTTAGGATCTTGGGTTACAGAAAGTGTGTCCTTTTTAAATGTTCTCTCTCTCTCTCTCTCTCTCTCTCTCTCTTTTTTTTTTTTTTTAGAGAGGGAGAGTAGGGAGGTGCAGATGGAGAAAGACAATCTTAAGCAGGCTCCACACTCAGTACAGAGCTTGGAGCCCAGAGTCCAAAGCCCAGATCCAGGCTCAGTCTCACAACCCTGAGATCATGACCTGAGTCTAAATCAAGAGTTGGCTACTTAAACAACCGAGCCACCCAGGTACCCTTAGGTTTCTTAAAATAGACACAAAAAGTACAAATCATAAAGGCAAAGAACTGACATTTGACTACATAAGTTTTTTGTATGACAAAAGCCATATAATCAAAGTGTAATGAAATGCACAAGCAACTCAATAGAAAGATGGCTACAGGAGCACCTGGGTGGCTCAGCTGGTTGGGTGTCTGCCTTTGGCTCAGGTCATGGTCCTAGGACTCTGGAATTGATCCCCACATTAGGTCCCCTGCTCAGCAGTGCGTTTGCTTCTCCATCTACCTCTGCCCCTCCCTTTGCTTGTACTCTCTCTCAAGTAAATAAATAAAATCTTTTTTTTTTAATTTTTTAAAATTTTTATTTATTTATGATAGAGAGAGAGAGAGAGAGAGAGAGAGAGAGGCAGAGACACAGGCAGAGGGAGAAGCAGGCTCCATGCACTGGGAGCCCGATGTGGGACTCGATCCCAGGTCTCCAGGATCGTGCCCTGGGCCAAAGGCAGGCGCTAAACCGCTGCGCCACCCAGGGATCCCTCTCAAGTAAATAAATAAAATCTTAAAAAAAATGGCTACAGTATGAACAGAAACTGAAGGGATTAGGAAACCCAAATGATTCACCAACATATGAAAAGATGCTCAACCTCCTAGGTAATTATGAAAAAACAACAATGAGATATCATGTATCACCAATTAAAAGGTTGATATGCAAGTTGGGAAAAGGTACCTCTTAAACTACTGGCATAAGTATAAACAGGTATAATCTTTTAGGAAAACAATTTGGAAGTATATTGTAGAATTTTAAGTGTGGTAATCCGTAGATTGAGTACTGAATAGTGGTTAAAAGGAACTAACTAGAATCTAAATACACCAACCATGAACTGATGTCAAAAATATTGAGAGAAAAAAAAGCAAGATGCACAATATATACATTATGAAATCATTTTTATAAATTGAAAGCATATGAAACATTGCACATTTTTATTTGTTTATAAAGAGTTCATTTATAGATATTCACAGAAAAGTATAAAATAATTAGCTAGAAAGACACACACTTTGGTAGCCAACCCATAAGTTGATCCCCAATGAATCCTGCTTCCTGTTCTCCATGCCTTTCTATAATCTCCTCCCCTTGAGTTTGACCAGGGCTTAGTGATTTGCTTATAATGAATAGAAGTTATGGCATTACTTTCAAGATTACGTATTTAAAAACTGACTTTAAAAAAAAAATAAAAAATAAAAAAAATAAAAACTGACTTTTCTCTTATTGGCTCTGGCTCTTCTAGCTCCTATGAAACAAGTTGCATGTTGTGAGCTGCTCTATGGAAAGGTCCATGTGCCAAGGAACTGAGGGCAGCCTTTAACTAAGAGCAAGGAAGGAACTGAAGCTCTCGGTCTGATAATCCTCAAGGAACTGAAGCCTGCCCACAACCACTGAGTGAACTTGGAAGTGAATGCTGCCCTAGTTGAACCTGCAGCCCCAGGTAACACCTTGATTGCAACTTGTGAGGTCCTGGGCCAGAGGGTCCAGGTAAAGCACAAGAATTCCTGATCCATGGAAACTATAACAAAATAAATGTTTTAAACCATTAAGTTTTGGGGTAATTTGTTTTGCAGCAATAGATACTAATAAATCACATTATGAGGGTTATAGTCTGGATTGGGAAGGGAGTGGGAGGGAATCGGAATAGAGGAAAAATACAGGAATTTAAAACATACTTTTATAGAAATGACTTTCAAAAAGCATGACAAAATGTTAATAACTGTTAAAATCTGGGTGGTGGGAACATGGATATATTTATTTGGTATATTAACATATATGATTTTCCATATTTTATTTTTCAAAAAAGAGAATAAATTCTCAATCCCAGACTAAGAGAAACCTAGGTCTGATATCTTCTAGCCCTCTAGACAGGAAAAATGCACCATTTGTTTTCAGTTTCACACAGTTGTTAGAGGCTTTCTTGATCAACTCTTTAAGTTATTGTTTCATTTATTCTCCATAGAACTAGTTAAAAGTGAGGTCATTTAAATTCTAAATTCAAAAGCACCAGATTTTAAGAATGACGAGTCTATGGACAAGAAGAATGAAAAGTTGAAAGGGAACTGATTTGTCTTTGAAAATTATGTCACACTAAGTTGAAAACACAAATTTACCCAAGCACATATCAAAGAGGAGTAATGAGACAACTGTAACAATTATCCTACAATTCAGACAAAAATCCTGAAAGTACCATGGGCTACTTACATTTTTTTGGTCCTTTCTTCTTTTGACTTTAAGATAAATCAACTTTAAAAATGTTTATTTCATGAAGATATATTTAAAAATTGTCATATGATAAAGTAGCAACTTATATATTGGATGTATCATTTTTTATGACATTTGCTACCTTCTCACTTCTACTATAACTAACCATATATTTAAATCATTTGGGTAGGTTAAAAAATATTACTTGAGATAATTTAATAATTATGCAACCTCAAATTTTAGGCTTTGATTTTAAGGCTCAATTCCACATTTTATTCCTTCTCTTTGTCTTTTTTATTTTATTTTATTTATTTATTCATAAGAGACACAGAGAGAGAGAGAGAGGCAGAGACACAGGCAGATGGAGAAGCAGGCTCCATGCAAGGAGCCTGATGTGGCTATTCCTTCTCTTTGGATTAACCAGCCAGCCAAGCCAGGCATCTTGACTTTCTCTTACGTAAAATCTAGTAAATCAGTGTTTCTTACATTTCATAATGAATGGTACAATTAATATTTAATTAGAAGCATACCAGGAGGGGCACCCAGGTGTCACAGTTAGTTGAGGGTGGACTCTTAGTTTCTGCTCAGGTCATAATCTCAGGGTCATGGGATCAAGCCCGTGCTCAGCAGGGGTCTGCTTAGGACTCTGTCTCTCTCTTTCCCTTTGCCCCTCCCCCTTCCCTAAAAATAAATAAAAATGAATCTTTGGGGGGAAAAAGAAAGCATACAAATACAGGGAATTGAAAGCTACTCTGAACCTGTAAACGAGATGTTACATTTAAATTGCTCACATGTTGCAACCCACCCTCCGTAAAAAACTGCTGCATGTAAATTTAGAGATGGAGCTCTTTAAAATAACATGATTGCTTGTTACATTGAACCTCTCCCTTGCCATGTGTTCACCAAAAAAGTTCATTTTATCTAAAGAAGAAAGAGTCACAGATGCTTCAAAGAAGAAAAGGGGGAATTTTCACTACATTTGCTTTACAAAGAACATCCTGTACAAGTATTTAAGGGTGAGCAAACCTTACACTCATTAAAAAAAAAAACAAAAAAAAAAAACCTTACACTCATTAATGCATGTCCCATCTACTCTTCCTTTTTCATAACCTTACAAAGCAGCACACTTGAGAAGTGATTAGTCCATCACAAAACATGAATCAATTTTGAATAAATATGTAGCTTTATATTTATTTATTATTGAAGTATAGTTGATATACAATGTCACATTAGTTTCAGGTGTATCACATAATGATTCAGCAGGTCCATACCTTATGCTGTGCTCGCCACAAGTGTAGCTCCCATCTGTCACCTTAAAATGCTATTACAATATCATTGATTATATTCTCTGTGCTGTACCTTTTAATCCTGTGACTTAGTCAATCCATAACTGGAAGCCTGTATCTTCCACTCCCTTTCATCTATTTTGCACATCCCCCACCTCTCCCTCTGGTGATCATTAGTTTGTTCTCTGTATGTATGGGTCTGTTTCTGTGTAGCTTTGTATTTAAAACAATGATTTAAAAAACTAATACTTGGGATCCCTGGGTGGCGCAGCGGTTTGGTGCCTGCCTTTGGCCCAGGGCGCGATCCTGGAGACCTGGGATCGAATCCCATATCCGGATCCCGATGCATGGAGCCTGCTTCTCCCTCTGCCTGTGTCTCTGCCCCCCTCTCTCTCTCTCTGTGACTATCATAAATAAATAAATTGAAAAAAAAACCTAATACTTTCTATCAGAATTTGTGTCATTACTGCTTCTAATATCATTATTATTATTTTTTAAATCAAACTTAGATATATCATTTCCAAGACTGAAGTAGAAGGTACATTTAAAGATGAAATTGCAGGATGCCTGGGTGGCTCAGCGGTTAAAGCGTCTGCCTTCGACTTGGCATGATCCCAGAGCCCCGGGATTGAGTCCCACATTGAGCTTCCTGTGGGGAGCCTGTTTCTCCCTCTGCCTATGTCTCTGCCTCTATCTCATGAATGAAGAAAATCTTAAAAAAGAAAAAAAAAAGATCGAACTCCAATTATGGGCTTTCTTATTTGAGTTGGGATGACAGTTGACCCTTGAACAATGTGGAGGTTATACACAGCAAGGGCTGATCCTTGTGCAGTGGAAAATTGGTGTATAACTTTTGAATCCCCCCAAACTTATTATTAATAGCCTACTGTTGACTGGAAGCCTTATTGATAACACAAGCAGTTGATTAATACATATTTTGTATAGGTACTACATATTGTATTATCATAATAAATCTAGAGAAAGATAAAATATTAAGACAATCATTAAGAGGAGATACATTTATAGTATTGTATTTATCGAAAAATATCCATGTGTAACTGGACCTGCACAGTTTAAACCTGTGTTGTTCAAGGGTCTACTGTAAATATTTTTCTAAAAGGCAGAATGGAATAGGAACAGTGCAGAGGTTTGAGCCTTGGTGAAGTGAAGGAAGTCTTCAAGGTTGCTCAAAATGATCTTACAAATGTATCCCGGCTGTAGGAAGAGGGCTGGCTTTGCTGCAAAAAGGATTTCAAGCACAACTGCTTAGGGTGTGAAATATTTCTGACAACTTGGACTACATGTAGAGAATATGTATTTTAGAAACCTATCTATCTCGTTCTTTCCATCTGGGTCCAGAGGGCCTAATCATGGAATGAAGCAGAAAATAACCAAGCACTTGTGATCATTATGGAGATGAGGACTTGCAGAAAACCCTAAACATCCAAGATCTTGACATTCACAGGATCCAAAATTCATGCTCTAAAGGCAGAACATTTTGGGAAACAACTTATCACTCACAGAGTTCTGTCATTAAGGCATTATATTATTCTAATGAATATATCTTCTAATAATGGGCTGGGTGATATTCTAATATATTTTAAGAGGAAAGAAGGAGGGTTTTCCAGAAGTCATTATTTTAGACCTTATTATTTTAGAGAGATGCCTAGTTAACTCATGTTTATATATTTCCAGGAAAGTTGTGTTTGGTAATCTTGAAATTTTTTCCAAAGATTTATTAATTAGAGTGACAGAATACAAATGGGGTGGGTGGGGGAGCAGAGGGAGGAGGAGAAGCAAACTCCCCACTGAGCAGGGAGCCCACACTGAGCTCGATACCAGGACCCTGAGATCATGACCTGAGCTAAAGGCAGACACTCAAGTGACTGAGCCACCCAGGTGCCCAGTAATCTTGAATTTTAAATTTCTCTTCCTATGGTCTTTAAACAGAATAATAAGAGTCACATATGAATTTATTAAAGTCACATTTTTCCCAGGATATAATTCATTTGCCCAGAATCTATTTAATGAACCAATTTACGTTTGTGTGTGTTTATCTCCAGAGCTTAAGATTAGCATAGAATAGGTTTACTGCTTGCCTCGATATAATTATATTCTAAAACAGGAAAGTTTGATGTTTTTTAGGTGTCAGATTTTTGATGTGTCAGGTAAATATATTATTTCTTTAAGTGTTTATGAAATTTGGGGAGCCTGGGTGGCTCAGTTGGTTAAGCATTTGCCTTCCACTCAGGTCATGGTCTCAGGGTCCTGGGATCAAGTTCCGCATCAGGCTCGCTTCTCAGCAGGGAGTCTACTTCTCCCTTTCTATCTGTGCTCTCTGGTGCTCTCTCTCTCAAATAAAATATTTAAAATAAAGACTTTATGAAATTTGGAAAGAGTTTATGGATCTTTAATTATTTCTGTGTACTCTTAGATGTCTCAGGATCTCAGGCTGGAACCCATTGGCTTACAGGATGGAAACAACTGAGTCACTACTTGTCCATTCTGGTCATTTCAAGCACTTGTGATAATTGAATCTCTGCAAAGCTGACCCGGATAATTAACATATATTTGAATTTGAAGATGGCTCAAAATCTAGTAATAAATTTGCCACAGTCAGTTAAATCTCTTTGTGTGAGAATGGTTCAAATAATGAGCTGTATTTTTTTTTAAGATTGTATTTATTCACGAGAGAGAGAGAGAGAGAGAGAGAGAGAGGCAGAAACACAGGCAGTGAGAGAAGCTGGCTCCATGCAGGGAACCTGACATGGGACTCGATCCCAGGTCTCCAGGATCACACCCTGGGCCGAAGGCAGGCACTAAAACCGCTGAGCCACCCAGGGATCCCCATGAACTGTATTTTTAAGAAACCATACTTTCAGTATGAATTAAGGGGAGTCACCCAAACCCCAGTTGCCTCAAAATTTCTCCTTTCACTCAATCTACCTTGAAGATCATCCACTTCTTTTTCCTCAGCATGGACTCCAGTAAGCTACTCTTTAATAGCACTTTTTCATTAGGAGTGAAGTGAAGGATCTTGCAATGGGTCATTAGGAATGAAGTGAAGGATCTTGCAATGGGTACCTATTAAGTTTGACAGCTAGCCTCCCTTCTCTACAAACTTCTCTCTTTCTCCCTTTTCTACATGGTCACAGGATAGACTCCTGAGCAGCCATGGTTATAAATTATGTCCCCTAACTTTCATGTTAAATACAGTTTGGGCTGGGTAGAGACTCAGCCTTGAGAAATTTGGAATTGGGAATAAGAGATGTGGTTTAAGTTGAAATCTTTAATGCAGGAGATATAAAATGGTTTGTGCAGCCATATTTTCTACCATGAAGACTGGGTAGTTAAAGAGATATATAAAGTGGAGCAAAGAAAGTGTCTCACGCATACAGTTCCATCCTGAGACATGGCCTTGGTTTCATCCTTATATTTTCTACTTTTTGCTTAAGTTCATTTGGTTTCTGTTTCTTGAAACCAAAGTAATCCAAGAGATAGACTGTCTTGATAGAAGCCTACTGCTTAGTCCTACAGTCACATTGCCTCTATCACATCAGCCAGTACTTATTTTTGAATGCACAAAGAATCCAGTCCCTAAAGATCTAGGAATACAATCAAGGTACCCCAGAAAAGTCAAAATGAGTTCAGAGAAGTCCAAGATTTACATGCACATATAAATGTATGTGTATGTAAATATATTCACATATATATTTCTTTTCTATAAAATCAAGTAATTATTTTTTTAACTCATTTTATCATCACACAATCTTTTTTTTTTTTTTTTTACACCCAACATGGGGCTTGAATTCACAACTGTAAGATTAAGAGTTGCATGCTCTACCAACTGAGCCAGCCAAGCATCCCTTAAGTAATTAGTTCAAATAGCTATCACAGTCTTTAAAATGTCTAAGACACTAATAAAATAGAATAGATAGGCAATTATCTCCCCTGTGATACCTAGAGCAGCAGAAGTCTCTTTTGTGGGTAATTTCTTTTTCTAACTTGGGGAAGAAAAGAGTGACCCTGTCCATAGTTTCATTATTCAAATACAGAAAGCATAGCTCTCCATTCTTCATAAAAAGCTGGGGTGGACACAGCTGGTAAAAACTGGATAATTAAAATATTAATCAGAACAGGAGAGATAAAATGACTTTATTTGAATGAAGCAGTTGGACCAAATTAAAATTGGAAGAAAAATAAAATAGGTCACAAAAGAAACAAAGCAAACAATCTGACATTGTCCAGGTCTTCAAGAAGCACAGTAGAAGGATGTTAACAAGTAGTACTTGCTCTAAAATGTTGCTGTAAGTGTACTGGAGAACAGGCCTTCCTGAGACATGGACATTCATACCCTTTACCTTCTTTGTAACATTTTCTTCCTTCTGCTTTTGTTGTCATGTACACAATGATTGTGATTTACTTACAAAGAATACTTAAAATTTGACATTAAAAAAGGCACATAGGGGTGCTGGGTAGGCTTAGTCATTTAACCGACTGCCTTGGCTCAGGTCATGATCTCAAGGTCCTGGGATCCAGCCCAAGTCCAGCTCCCTGCTCAGTGGAGAGCCTGCTTCTCAATCTCCCTGTGCCCCCTCCCCCTCTCTTGCTTGCTCTCTCTCAAATAAACTCTTTTTAAAAAAAGGCGTACTATTTCTATAGCATCTTGTTCATTTTAAAAAAATTTTTATTTTAATTCAATTAACATATATATTATTGGTTTCAGAGGTAGAGGGCAGTGATTAGTCTTTTTTTTTTTTAAAGATTTTATTTATTCATGAGAGACAGAGAGAGAGAGAGGCTGAGACACAGGCAGAGGGAGAAGCAGGCTCCATGCAGGAACCTGATGTGGAACTCGATCCCGGATCTCCAGGATCACACCCTGGGCTGAAGGTGGCGCTAAACCACTGAGCCACCCAGGGATCCCCTGATTTGTTAAGTCTTTTTCTTTTTTTTTAAATAATAAATTTATTTTTATTGGTGTTCAATTTGTCAACATACAGAATAACACCCAGTGCTCATCCCATCAAGTGCCCCCTTCAGTGCCCGTCACCCATGCACCCCCACCCCCCGCCCTCCTCTCCTTTCACCACCCCTAGTTCATTTCCCAGTTAGGAGTCTTCATGTTCTGTCTCCCTTTCTGATACTTCCTACCCATTTACCAATAAAAAATAAATTTATTATTTAAAAAAATGATTTGTTAAGTCTTATACTCAGTGCTCGTTGCATCACATGCCCTCCTTAATGTTCATCACCCAGTTACCCCATCCCCCCCAACTCCTTCCCCTCCAGCAACCCTCAGTTTATTTCCTGTGATTAAGAGTCTCTTATGGTTTGTCCCCCTCTCTGATTTCATCTTGTTTTTTCTCTCTTCCCCTATGATCCTCTATTTTGTTTCTTAAATTTCACACATGAATGAAATCATATGCTAGTCGTCTTTCACTGATCGACTTATTTTGCTTAGCATAATACTTTCTAGTTCCATCCATGTTGTTGCAAATAGCAAGATTTCAATTTTTTTGATGGCTGAGTAGTAGTCCATTGTATGTGTGTATATGGTATATGTGTGTGTATATATATATATATATACACACACACATATACCATATCCTCTTTATCTACTCATCTGGGCTCTTTCCACAGTTTGGCTATCGTGGACTTTGCTGCTATAAACATTGGGATGCAGGTACCCATTTAGGGTCACTATATTTGTATCTTTGAGGTAAATACCCAGTAGTGCAATTGGTGGATTGTAGGGTAGCTCTATTTTCATTTTTTGAGGAACCTCCATACTGTTTTCCAGAGTGGCTGCATCAGTTTGCATTCCTACCAACATCGCAAGAGGTTTCCCCTTTCTCTGCATCCTCACCAATATCTGCCATTTCCTGTCTTGTAAATTTTAGCCATTTTGACTGGTGTGAAGTATTATTTCATTGTGGTTTTGACTTGTATTTCCCTGATGCCAAGTGATATTGATCATTTTTTCATGTGTCTTTGGTCATTTGTATGTCTTCTTTGGAGAAATGTCTGTTCATGTCCTGTGCCTATTTCTTGATTGGATTATTTGTTCTTTGGGTGTTAAGTCTGATAAGTTCTTCTTTTTTTTTTTTTTTAAAGATTTTATTTATTTATTCATTAGAGACACACAGAGAGAGAGGCAGAGACACAGGCAGAGGGAGAAGCAGGCTCCATGCAGGAAGCCCAATGTGGGACTTGATCCCGGAACTCCGGGATCAACTGCTGAGCTACCCAAGCGTCCCATAGCCTGATAAGTTCTATATAGATTTTGGATACTAGCCCTTTATGTGATACATCATTTGCAAATATTTTCTCTCATTCTGTAGGTTACCTTTTGGTTTTGTTGACTGTTTCCTTTGCTGTGCAAAAGTTTATCTTTATGAAGTCCCAATAGTCCATTTTAGCCTTTGTTTCCTATCCTGTTCATTTCTTTAATAATCTATATATCCCAACAAATTAAATGGATAACAAACAACAAAAAACAAAACACATTTTAAACTAATAAGAGATACACAAAATTCATATATGGTTATTAATAAGCATTGAATAATTAACAGGATATTTTAAAAAGTACAATTACTTTTCTATTTATAATTATGTATGTGTGTTAGGGTTCTCAAGAGAACAGAACCAATATATATATACAGAGAGACAGAGAAAACTAGTTAGCTAGCTGGCTAGAGAGAGAGAGGAAAGACTGAACGATTATAAGGAATTGCCTAACATGATTATGGAGGCTGCAGTTAGCAAGCTGGAGACCTAAGAGAGCTGATGTGTAGTTATATTCTGATTCTGATGGCCTGAGAAATAGGAGAGCCATGAGTTTAAGTTCTAGTCCAAAGCTGGCCAACTCAATACCCAAGAAGAGCTGATGTTTCAATTCAAGTCTGAAGGTAGGAGAAAAAAATCAATGTCCTAGCTCAAAGCAGTCAGGCAGGAGGCATTCCCTCTTACTCAGTCTTTTTGTTCCATTTAGGTCTTCAGCTGATTGAATGAGGCTTACCCACGTTAGGGAGGGTAACCTGCTTTATTCAGTGTACACATACAAATGTTAGCTTATCCAGAAACACCCTTACAGACAAACTCAGCATACTGTTGACCAAATGTTGGGCACCTGTAACCCAGTCAGGTTGATATATAAAATTGACCATCAGAAGTCCAGCCACGTGAATTTGAAATCCATATATGCAACTCCTTTTTTTAAAAAACATTTTATTTATTTTTTCATGAGAGACACACAGAGAGAGAGGCAGAGACACAGGCAGAGGGAAAAGCAGGCCCCATGCAGGGAGCCCGCCATGGGACTCGATCCCAGGACTCCAGGATCATGCCCCAGGCTGACGGCAGGCGCCAAACCTCTGAGCCACCCAGGGATCCCCATATATGCAACTCCTTAAACCAAATTTAATCTCTAAATAATGACAATAGCAAGGTCATAATTCTACCTAACATGATACAACTATCCTACATATAACCAAAAATATACTAACTCTTTCCTCAGAAGGGGAGTTCATATTGTTGAGTGATGTTTACTCTTCTTGATATCCCATAATCCAAATTCTACAATGTAAAATTAACAATACTTAAATATTATGATGTAAACAATATATCTTACATTATATGATAAGGAAATAAGAATGAAGAAAACAAAGATATTTGTGATATACACACACATACATGCATAACAAAATAAGGAGAAATGCTCATGACAATTACAATCTTCATTTCTATAACTAGTCACATGGTTATCTCTGGTATTTATAACTAACTTCTTCCACTACCCATTCTGAATTCCCTTGGTCTTCAGCAAGCACCTCAGCTGGTCATGATTCTTTACCTGGTGGGATGACCCAAATCTTCATTCCTGAAGTGTATAAGCCATTAGTAGTTCTGTCTGGATTGCGTTGTTGTAGTTTTCCATTGGTCTTTCTCACAGGGCACAGTAATACTAAGGGATCCCCTGTATTTCAGACATACTCTTTTTTTCCTTCTATGGTGGATGAGTAGTCCAATTTCCCCTTGGTAATCAGAATCAATCACCCTAGCCAGCATAGTAACTCCTTTCTTTGCCTGTTGATTCAGACACATGAGGAACCCAAAGTGGCCAGGCAGCAGTCTTAACTTCCAGTTCAGTGGAATCATTGTTGTATGGTCCAGTAGAAGCATTCCTCCCTTTAGAACAAAGACCTCTAGGCCAGCGGAACATAAGGCTATGGGAACAGGAACCAAAAACTTTGCTACTGGATTACTAGGGGTAATAGTGAGTGCTACCACTCCTATTTCTACCCCTGGATTCCTGGACCTATGAATTCTGACTATGGAAGAAACAGCACCGTATATAAGGTATTTGAAGTTCTAATAAAATTCATCTAAGAGAAGTATACATTTGTAACCAGATAATCTGTCAGGTAAATGTGATTAAACTTTATGTTTTAAAAATATTCTCTAATGCAGATGTCATAAAATACTCTGTGGTGCAAGATTTGGAAATGAGACTGGCCACCAGACTGAGTAGGTGAGACTCTTTGCAAAGTGTAATGAACGAACAATATGATTTACATGTTCCATGTGCTCAGGTCATTTTAGTCAGGCATGCAAAGTTTATAGGCATTAAGAATTAACTTATTATTGTATTTTTCTGCATATTAGAGAACTTGGAAAATAAAAATATAAATTTCTCCTGATGTATCAATGGAAAAAGTATTTAAAGCAGATGTATATTTGCATTACATAAACTCAGTGTAAAATTCATCTAAGAGAAGTATACATTTGTAACCAGATAATCTGTCAGGTAAATGTGATTAAACTTTATGTTTTAAAAATATTCTCTAATGCAGATGTCATAAAATACTCTGTGGTGCAAGATTTGGAAATGAGACTGGCCACCAGACTGAGTAGGTGAGACTCTTTGCAAAGTGTAATGAACGAACAATATGATTTACATGTTCCATGTGCTCAGGTCATTTTAGTCAGGCATGCAAAGTTTATAGGCATTAAGAATTAACTTATTATTGTATTTTTCTGCATATTAGAGAACTTGGAAAATAAAAATATAAATTTCTCCTGATGTATCAATGGAAAAAGTATTTAAAGCAGATGTATATTTGCATTACATAAACTCAGTGTAACAAATGTATTGAGTACCTACTAAGGCCAGGTACTTGAGTATACAAATATAAACAGGATAGAGTTCACATTCCCCATGAGGTTATCATCTAATGGGTGGGGGTGGGGGGCATAAGAGATACATTCTAATTAATAAAGAGTGAGGTAAAACAGAGGAACCTGCTACCTAAGGTAGCAAGTTGAATGCGTGATTAGATCTGTTCTTTCCTGAAATCCCACCAAAATGACAGTAAAAGGATTTTCTAAAGGACTCACAAAGACACAGAGAACAGAAGGGGAGAAAACTGGAAGAATACTGGAAGCTGGAAAGCAAATGGACTAGTCACAACTGACTTAGCAGAACCAGAAAAGTTGAATCCTAAGCCTACAGTAGAAAAAAAGCAAGTGAAATATGTTATAGAACTCTCAAATAACCTGGGAAATACAGGACCTGAAGTACCTTTGAAAATGTAGGTAAGGAGGAGCTAAAAGTCTGAAAGACTGTTTACAAATAAGCTTCCTACAACTCTGTCTCACCCAGAAGAATACTCCCAAAGTTTTCTAGACTCTGGAAAGTGAAACAGAAGGAGTCTGGACCAAGAGGCATGCATATATGAGGGCAGGGGTGTTTTACTGAGAATAGAGGGATTAAATAAACTTTTACTAACTGAATGCAGTCTTTTTCTACTGCCAGGATCTCAGAATGCTGGCTGCCAGATAGCATATTGGCAAAGTCTTCTCTGGAGGTTATGACCCGCCCAAGTGAAAAGATCTAAAATACTATGTTTTCAATTCTTTGTTTTAGGTGACCATTCTGTGCATTGAAAGATTTTTAGCAGCATTCCTCTCTGCCCCAGTAGATACCAGTTGCACTGCTCCCCCAGTTGTGACAACCAAATATGTCCCCAGACATTGTCAGTGTCCTTAGGGAAGGGGAATAGATAAGGCCCTCAATTAAGAACCACTGGCCTACAGTGATGCCTACAGTCAAATACCTCTATCCATGAGCGTCCATTTAGCTTTGTAGTGCCTTTCTGCTGACTATGAGCAGGGAGCCAATGTTCACCATGTAGTCAAGGAAAAATGAGAAAAAAACTTGGAGGAAATAGGTTATGAGGAAGAAGAAAACTTTTTTAAAAAGATATAGCATCTATAAAAGTTAGAAATTAAAAGTATGATAGAAATGAAATTAAAAGTATGGTAGAAATGAAAAACTTAATAGAAGCACTAGAGAACAAAGTTAATGAAATCTCCAGAAAGTAAAGTAAAAAGACAAAGAGATGGAAAAATAGGACACAGAAGATGAGAAAACTAAAGTAACAGTTTAGGGGGACCGTATTAGGAAAACGGTTAAGTTGGTATAACAAAGAGATTCCAAAATACAGTGGTTTAAATGCACAGAAGTTTTCTTTTTCTTTTTTTTTTTCCTCTGTGGCCTAAGATAGGCAGATGGCTCTACATTATGACCAATTGGCTCTGTTGTGCTAAATATGTTACATCCATATTCATCCCTGTATCCAGGGCTGCTGTTTCAGTTAACACTTTCTAACTAGCAGGAGGGAGGTTAAGAAGAGCCACAAACTTAAATATATGACTCATAAGGTACATGTAATACTTCTGTTCACATCTAGCTGTAAGGAACGCTGGAATGTAGTCTTGCCTACGTGGTCATATGCTTTGCTAAGGAGGGAGGACCCCTCCCTCCTCAGAGGGAGGAAGGAAGCAGAGGGGGAAAAAAGGAAGGAGAGAATGGATATTGAAGAAAGTTCAGCACTATCTTCAAAATAAGGACTAACATACAAAAGGAGATCCAAAGAGAGAATTAGAGAAAATAGTGGGGAGAAAATCAGCAAACAAACATGTGACTAGGTTTTGCTGTGGTAACAAACAACCCCTAAATCTTAATAGCTTATAAAAACAAAGATTTTGGGTGCCTGGGTAGCTCAGTCAGTTAAGCCTTCGATTCTTGATTTTGGCTCAGGTCATGATTTCAGGGTCGTGGGATCAAGCCCCACGGTGGGCTCCAAAATCAGCGTGGAGTCTGGTTGAGATTCTCTCTCTCCCTCCCCCTCTACTCTTTCCCCTGCTCATGCTCTCTCTCTAAAATAAATAAATACGTAAATCTTTTAAAAGACCCCCAAAACAAAAAAAACAAAGGTTTATTTCTTTCTCAAGTTGCATGTCCATCACAGGTCAACTAGAGGTTCTGTTCCGTGCTTTCTCATACAGGCTGACAGAACTTCCATCGTCTAGAAAGGTGAGAGGAACTGGGGGAGGAGGGGATATCTGGTGAATCATACACTGATTTCTAAAGCTTCAACCTGTCATTTTTGGCCACCTTTCACTAGCCAAATTAAGTGGCTAACAAAGGTACAGCAAAGTACAATCCACTTAGTGCACAGGAGAAAAACTGGAAATGGTTAGTGAATGATTCATGACTACTACAGTTCATCTAAATATTTGACTGACTCTCCTTCCTGTGGGCAAAATACACTCATTCCCCTCACCCCCTTCCAAGGGAGACAACCCAAAAGTCCCATTTTGTTATAGCACAGAGCCTCAGTGTCTAGAATCTTAAGTGATGCATGATGTCTCTACAACAGATTCAAACGTGGCTTATCTTAGAGGTCTAACTAGAAAGCCATGTTATCTCACCTCATAAGCCAATACCTGATGGTGGAACAGAATCAGGATAATCTCGGAAATGGGATGATTGCAGAGACATAGCAGATAGTGGCCCATGGCAAAAATGTAATGAAACAGTAGTTTCCAAATTATTCTTCCCCTAGTGGAATTTTTAAAAAATCTCATGTCGAACTCTAATGTGTAAAATAGATCAAAGTAAGTCACTCTGCTTGGGAATTGGAAAGGTGCGTGATCTCAGCTTAGGGTTCCTCAGTTTAGGGTTCCTTTTGAAGAAGTTCCATGAAATCTTTACAGGTCACAAAGCATAGAGGAAGTGAGGTCATCAAGGGATAGCCAGGTTTTGTTAGGGCAAAGACGGTTAAGGGACTATTTCGAGAAGATGTTGAGGAAATGGGAGATTATAGATGATACAATGTGAGTCCCAATGGTTCTAAAAGAATGACATGAGAAGGTGGAAAGGCATGGGAAACTGGGTCCGGTGAGGAGACATACAAGGTGGTATGGTGCTCTCTCCTTTCATCATACTGGCCTCGGCAATGTCCCAACAATTTTAAGCTTGACTTTTATGCTGTTCTATACTTTTACCTGAACAACTGATTATTGCCAAAGAGAACATATCATTAGGCTGACTGGCCACACCTTAAAATTGTGACCACAAATCTCAAACAGGGACTCAATAATGCCTGGCAGTCTTATTACCCTTACCTAATATGCCCACTTTTTCACTATATAAAACACTTATTTAAAAAAAATTTAAAAATAAAAAAATCACTTATTTCACTTTCTTTTAAAGACTCCAACTTTTTATATTCCACACCCCTCTAAATGAAACCATCTTTCAATAAATACTTATGGAGCACGTATTAAGTACCAAGCATTGTTCTAAGTACTAGAGATAGAGCAGTAGACAAAACTGTCAGTTTTTGCTCTCAAGGAGCTTAAATTCCAGTGGCAGGAGTCAGGAAAAGAAACAACTGTATAGGATTAAATATGGTAGTAAGAGCTAGGGAGAAAAATATAGCAGGTTAGGGAGGAAGGGCAGGCTGGTAGGAGTGGTAGATGATAGACCATGTAGATCCTTCTAGGACATAGTAAAGACTTTGCCTTTAACTTTGAGTAAGATGTGTAGCTACTAGTAGAGTTGGAGCCTAAAGAGCGACATGACCCAATCCAGGTTTTGAAAGGATCACTTTGCTTGTAATGATGAGAATAGATCATAGCAGAGAAAAGGTGTTAGCAGGGAGACTTGGTCTCTGGGCCTTGTCTGATCATCTTTGATTATCTTCTTGGCTTACAGCCTTACTTTCTCCCATTCCGCACGTTCTAAAGGAAATAACTATTAAAGTGTAATTTCCAAATAGTCAAAAATATGACTCTTATACAAATATAAAATAAAATGCATCAAATACTTATTAATTAATGTCTCTCAAACTGGATATTGACACTGAAAAAAAGAAAATAATATTAGGATTAGATTGCTAGGTTAGATACAAAACTTAATGATCTTCAGGGTAATCAAACTATAACTTGCAGGGTTATCTTTTCTAGGGGAGAGAAATCTATACATTAACATATAACTTCATAGTGTCTGAGCTCTAAATAGTAAAGAGCCAAACATACGTTTATTCTCCTAGACTTGAAAATTAAATAATCCTTGTTTGGACCTGCTGAACAATGTTTCAGCATACTGACTCTCTTTTGCTTTACTTCCAAATTTGGGGTAAATTAAAAAAATGTTTAATTGGCATATAATATTGCCTTTTCTTTTTTCTTTTTTTGAAGTATAATTGGGATACGATGTTATATTAGTTTCAGGTATACAAAACACAGTAATTTGACATAGGTAAATTTTCTTGACAATTTTCCGTGAAAATTGATTCATGTTTTTAGTTTACTGGA
The DNA here is from genome assembly GCF_048164855.1 of Canis lupus baileyi. NCBI lineage: Eukaryota > Metazoa > Chordata > Mammalia > Carnivora > Canidae > Canis > Canis lupus. Next base: position 7,381,148 of record NC_132844.1, read on the forward strand.
GGAATTTGGAGTAGCACTACAGGTCAAATTCTCTTCCTCTTCTCTGGATTTCTTATATATTTTTCCTTTGATCTCTGCCCTTTGCCGTTGCCATAATGTAAGATGCAAAGGACCTGAATTTAGGCAGTGGCATTACTTTGGTTATTAGGTTTATAGTCAAGATAAGACCTTTCCTTGATCTTATTCTTAAATTTTGTAGCTACTGTGTATATCATTCATGAATGTAGTCTTTAACAAGCATTAATTAATCCTAGTGTCTCAGTCTTGGGTGACTCCTTTACCTTCATGGACTCAACTATCACATAAACCTCAGGAATTTCCAACTCTGAGTCTCTAGCCCAGGCCACTTACCATATACCAGATATGTAATTTAAAATGCTCCCTGGGTGTCTCTATCAAAAGCACCTAAACTAAAAATTCCAGTTGAACTCACTGTTTCTATCACAGTCCAAATGTACCCTACACTTCCTTTATTCTCTATTTCTGTCCATGGTACTACCATTCACCCAGATACCCAAATTTGTGACCATGGAGTCATCTCTGGTTCACATTCCAGAACTATATAGTCATCAATTCTTGTTCCTTTTGTATCATAAATAGCTCTTCAATCTAATTCCTCTTCTCTCTCACTCCCACCTTAGCCTCCTTTAGGCCTTTACCATCTTTTCCTTTAATTATGCTTTAGTCTCGGTACTGCAAAAAAATTTTCTACACTGCTGTGAGAGTTCCATTTTTAAATGCCCATCTGATTCTATTATTGTCCTGCTTAAGTCTTCAAGAGATTTCCCATTTCCTATGGGATAAAACTTAAGTTTTTTAGCATGAAAAGTAGGTGGACAAATTGGCTTCATCACCATCCTCATAATTTCCACCATTAACCCTAAGAAAACAAAATAGTGTGGGGCTCCTGGGTGGCCCTGCTGGTTGAGTGTCTGACTCTAGGTTTTGGCTCAGGTCATGTTCTCAGGGTTGTGAGATGGAGCAGGGCTCTGGGCTCAGCAGGAGTCTGCTTGAGATTCTCTTCCTCTCCTTCTGACTCTCCCCATGCTCCCTCACTCTCTCTCTCAAATGCATGAAAAAAAAAAAAAAACCCCACAAAATAGTGTTTGCCATACTGATGCAACTTTAAGACAAGTCTTGCAGCTGCCTCTGGGTAAATTCCTATTCATTCTATAAGACACCACTCAAAAATCACGTCCTCTTTGGAGACATGTCTGATTCTTTTCCACACCCCTAAATTGGTTCTATCTTTAATGCTTCTAAAACACTTCCACATTATCTCCTTTAATATTTAATTTTATTGTACACATTTGATTTTTATATCCTATTCTCTGAGAGCACAATAGTGTTCCAGTCATCTTTGTTTATTGTAGTACCTACCACAATGAATTACGGCTTTTTGTTTTGCTTTAGTTGTTTGTGCCACATATTCTAAGACAGCTGAGATAAAAAGCAAATTTAATGTAACTCAAACTTGAAGGAAGAAATTTTACTGAGGTTTATTTTATTATTATTCTTTTATTTTTATTTTTTAAAAGATTTTATTTATTTATGAGACACACACACACACACAGAGGCAGAGACACAGGCAGAGGAAGAAGCAGGCCCCAATGCAGGAAGCCCAATGTGAGACTTGATCATGGGACTCTGGGATCACGCCCCAAGCCAAAGGGAGATGCTCAACCACTGAGCCACCCAGGCATCCCTGAGGTTTATTTTAAATTAATGGTTGTTAATCTTTTGGATTATAGACCCCTATAAAAATATGCTTAAATTTATGACTTTCTTCTCAGAAAAATATACATACATACATACCAAATTCTGCAAAGTTTTGTGGGATTCATAAATGCCCTGAGCCCACTGATGGCTGACAAGTTGAATTCTTGTAGTTTTTATTAATTTATTTCAGTAAGAAGTATACTCCCATGGAACATTTTGTAAGTATGAAAGTTTACAATGAATAGTCTCTCTCCTAGCTTTGTTCCCGCATTCCTCAAGTCCTCTTCTACCGAAGTGACCAGCTTTTGTGTAACCTTCTGGAAACTGTGCATATCCATGCATGAGCATTAAAAATTCTTTTCTTCTGACACCTTTTTTTCATTTATTTTGGCAATTGTTCCACATCAGTACATAAGATTTCAAGTGCATAGAATTCTACTGTATTGCTGTACCCTAATTGCCTTTACAATATACTTTTTAGAGTTTGAAATGATTTAAAGCTTATAAAAAAGTTGTAAGCATAGTACAAATCATTTTTTCGAGAACCGCGTGAAAGTAAGTTGCTGACTTGATATGCTATCACCCTTGAGTGCTTTTCTATATATTTCCTACAAATAAAAGTATTTGCTTACATGACCATAATGTAATTATAAAAATCAGGAAATCAACCTTATATATTACTACCATCTAATTCTCAGACCCTATTCAAATTTCACTAGTCATCCCCATAATGTCCTTTCTGTCAGGTTCAGTTCCTCAGTTTTTCCCTGACTCTTATAGCCAAACATTTTTGAAGATTACAGGCTATTTTTTTAGAATGAATTTAATTTTACTTGTATTATACTTGAAAGTATAATATGCTTTCTCATATTAGCATATTATACGCCTTTGGCAGGAATATAACAGAAGTGATGCTTTGATCTTCTAACTGCATTCTATCGGGTGGCATACAATTTCTCTTTATCTTATTGTGATGATACTCATGTTGACCATTTGATTAATGTGGAGCCTGACAGATTTCTCCACTGTAAATTTGCTCATTTTTTCCATTTGTAATTAATAAGTATTTGGGGAGGGTGACTTTGAAAATGTGTCAATAGCTTATGTCTCATGAAACATATCAACATAGGCTCATGGTTTCCTGTTTTATTCAGTGGATTATGACATGTTAACCATCATTATTTTGATGCTCAAATTGTCCCAGATTTGGCCATTGGGAGCCTATTCAAACTGGCTTCTGTATGTTGACCTGTCTCCATTAATTCTTTGAGCATTTTCTTGCTTTCTGGCATAAGATGACCCAAGCTAAACTTGTGCTTTTTCTGCCCTACTGGTAGAATCAGCTATTTCTTCAAGGATTCTTGTTCCCTTTAGTGGATAATAATATTTAGAAGCCACCATTTGGGTCTTATATGTACTCCTTATTATTAGTGGGGTGCCTCTGCTCCCAGGCCTTCTTAGTGGACAAAGCTAGGGAAAAACACCCACACATACACACACACATGTGTGCATGTGTGCACATATATATGTATATATGTATATATACAAAATATATATAATATATATAAAATATACACACATATACCTTTACATATATAAAATATACACACATATACCTTTATATCTATATTTATTTCTATATCTATACATATTTCTAGTCACTGATATTGCTAATTCTAATCCAATACTACAGAGTTCATTCTACTTTTCTCCATTTTCTTTTTCTTTTTTTAGGGGGAGAGGGGCAAAAGGAGAGGGAGGGAGGGAGAATCAAGCAGGCTCCACAGCCAGCACAGAGCCCAAAATGGGGTTCAATTTCATAACCCTGAGATCATGACCTGAGCCAAAATGAAGAGTCAGATGGTTAACCGACTGAGCCACCCAGGCACCCCGACTTTTCCGTTTTCATATTTGTAACTCCCTCCTCTGAGAGTGAGAAACTGGATCCCCATTATCCTTAATTTATTTTCTTATTTGATCAATCTTTCTGAATGTAAGCAAACTCCCACTCAGTGCTGTCCCCTGCCCTGAATGGAAAGTCTTCTTACCCTACTCACGATCCAACCCTCCATCAGGCTGATGCTTTCCCTCTACCCTCCGCGTTCTCCTTTTCTCACCTGTGCTTTGACACTCTGTTCCAGGAAGGGAAGGGAGAAAGGGCCATGATTTCTTTAACATTCTCTTCCACCTATTCTATTACTCTTACAAACAACAATGCAATTAATAATCATGTCTAGGGCAGCCTGGGTGGCTGTGGCTCAGTGGTTTAGTGCCTGCCTTCAGCCCGGGGAATGATCCAGGTCCTGGGATCAAGTCCCACCTTGGGCTCCCTGCATGGAGCCTGCTTTTCCCTCTGCCTGTGTCTCGCCTCTCTGTGTCTTTCTCCCTGTGTCTCATGAATAAATAAATCTTTAAAAAAATAATAATCATGTCTATACAAGGTTAGTATATGTTTAAAATAAATTCCTAGAAGAGGACTTATTAGGTCAGAATATGTGCATTTGTTACGTTGCCGACTGCGCTACTTCTCACGGAGTTTAAGCAATGTACCCATTATGATGTCTGAAAGAACTTCTAAGAAGGATAATTCTAATACATAGGAAGACCTAAAAGTTACAGGGTAACATTGGAGAAAATTAAGACAACTTGTTTCTTCTTCCCTGGAAATACATTTACTGCTGTAGAAGCCAGGTTTCCTACTAAGTTAGACTCTTGGTAAGGAAAATGAAACAAAATGTAGCCATCCCAAGCAAATTTAGGAATTGCAAAAACAATAACCAAACACAGGGTAGAAAGTAACTTTAAGGGCCCTCGGAAACCTAAATTAGCACCGTGAACTGCATGGGAGTTTGTACAGCAGCTCTGCAGTTTAGAAGGCAAAAATAAAAAGCGGGACGACACAAAACAGCCAGGAATTTTTTTTTTTTTTTTTTTTTTTCCGACCAAAGTTGTTCCGCCAGATACTTGCCAGAAAACCACTTTGCGGGTCATTAGCTCTCATCCTACAGCCCGGGCAATGGGATCAGGCGCCTGCTAGAGAGCGTCCTCGGCCATCGTGTCAGAAATGGGGAGTCTGCAGTTCTGCGGTTTGCCCCGTACCTTGCACCTTGCACCTTGCAGGGGTTTTTGGCCTGGATGCAGGTTTGCGCTGCACCTCGAGAAGCCCTTCAGTCCCAGGTGAGCCTGGACGTTGGCCGCCGGGGGACCACGCGACGCGGGGAGAGAGCCTAGACCTGCGCTGTCCAGCCCAGCACCACGCCCCACGTGGGACTATTTACCTTGAAGCACAATGAAAACTGAAGTCCCTCGGTCGCAGGAGCTACGTTACAACCGCTCAACGGTCCCACGTGGCCAGTGGGCTACCGTGTTAGAAAATGCACATATGGGGGGTGGGGGTGGGGCAGCCCGGGTGGCGCAGCTGTTGAGCACCTGCCTGCAGCCCGGGGCGTGACCCCGGGGTCCTGGGATCGAGTCCCGCGTCGGGCTCCCTGCACGGAGCCTGCTTCTCCCTCTGCCTGGGTCTCTGCCTCTCTCTGTGTCTCCCATGAATAAATAAATAAAAATCCTTAAAAAAAAAAAAAAAAAAGAAAATGCACATACGGAATTTTCCCGTTATCGCTGGCGTTGACAGTTTCAAGTTAAAAGAAAAAAAAAAAAAAAAAAAAGCTCGGAAGCCACTAGGCTCTACGATCCCAAATAATCAACAGATGTTATTACTCTTCCCCAACGGGATGGAGGAGGGAACTAGGCAAAGGAATCAGCAAGCCGAAGCTGCCAAGGCACCTGCCAGCAGGGCTTTCTCTGGGAACTCACTCGTGATTCCCACGGCGGAGGCCGTCTGCGGTGCGAAGGGAGTCCTCGGGCTTCTAGAACGCAGGGAGCCCCCACGGCGGGCCCAGGTCCCCGAGATTCAGTTGTCAGACGCGGCGGTCGCCCTACTCCCGCCGCCCCTCCCGCCGGGCGCTCGGAGCCGGCAGGGAGCGCGACCCCGCCCCCGCCCCCGCCCCCGCGTGCGCGCTTCCGCACGCGCGCCGCCCCCTCGGCAGCCAATGGGGAGGGGCGCCGCGCGCAGGGGGCGGGGCCATGACGCGCGCCTCGTGACCCGGCTCGCGGCCTGCGTCCGAGGAAGCCGGAAGCGGCGGCGGTCGGCGGCACCGGCTGGGGGCCGGGGAGGCGGCGGCGCGGGGGGCGGGGGGGCGCGAACCCCGCGATGGGTCCGGACGCCACAGCGGCGCGGCGGAGGTCGTTGCTGCTGCTGCTGCTGCTGCTGCTGTGGTCGGGCGCGCTCGCCTTGGCGGGCAGCCCGCACAGGGTCCTCCACGACCTCCTGTCGGAGCAGCGGCTGCTGGAGGTGGAGGACTTGTCCCTGAGCCTGCTGCAGGGCGGAAGGCTGGGGCCGCTGTCACTGCCCCCCGGCCTGCCGGATCTGGATCCCGAGTGTCGGGAGCTCTTACTGGACTTCGCCCGCAGCAGCGCGGAGCTGACCGGATGCCTGGTGCGCAGCGCGCGGCCGGTGCGCCTGTGTCAGACCTGCTACCCCCTCTTCCAGCAGGTCGCCGGCAAGATGGACAACATCAGCCGAGCCGTGGGGGTGGGTAGAGGAGCACCCCGGGACCTCCGGGGCGTGGTGGGTCGGGGGAGGAGGACGCAGTGATGCTTTTACTGCGGGAGCCTCAGTTTCCCCGTTTGTAAGGAAAAGGGGTTGGCCTGGGACTGTGCACCGTCAGAGCGGATGGCCTTACAGGCCTCGGAGTTTGGAGTTTTGCCCTCGTGGCTGCTGTTTGCAGGTCGATAGGGCTGTTTTTCTCGGGGGTCCTGCACCCTTCACCCCACCTTTCCTTTCCCTCCTTTACCCTCCTCACCCCACCCCGACACAGCTTCTTCCCATCCCTGCCTGATGTTCCCAGGAAGGACCCTTTCCTGAAACCCCAAAGAGCTGGGGCGGTGGGGGGGGGGGGGAGGAGGGGGGTGGGGAGAGTGTAGTAGTGATTAGGAGGCTGGAGCATTGTGGCCAGATAACATCAGAGGCGCCACTTCACAGCAGCTTGGTCTTGGATTAATTTATCTTGTAATCTTCGTTTCCTCCTCTCTGCAAAATGGAGAAAAACAACTGCCCGCCCGGTGTGACTGTTACAAGGATCAAAAGAGATAACATGTGAGAGTTTATCTTGGTGATGGAGACAAGTCTGCAGCCGGTCAACCAGACGTCCAGTGCTTAGTAGCTGGCATGGTCCTGGCAAGTGACTCTCTAAGAGCTCTTAGAAGACTAGCACAGAGTAGTAGTTCTCAGGAGCTAGAATTTAGGAAGTGGTATGTCTGCCTTCCATTTTTGGTGATTTTAGTGCTTTTCGGGTCATGTGGTGGTAGGTCCTGTGAGGGGGTTAATAAAAGAGGGAGGGAGGAAGGAAGGGAGAGAATTCATGTTCCTGCTAATAAGAAACTTACAGGGTCTAGAGTAGTAAAGGGTAAGAGTGTCAGGGCTGGTAGGAGTCATGAGGTGTGGGCCCGATAGGCCTTGTAAAGGAAAAAACACGAAGAATGACGTTGGGATCATAGGGAGGGAAAGTTCCTCTTGTATGGAGAGGACCAGTAGTCTCACGAAAATGTGATTGGAATTATTTCATACATCATAGTCAATCTGACAAAATACGAACTTAGAGTTGCATCCTGCGTTGTCAGCCTGCTATTACTTAAATCCATTTTTTTTTTACATAGATAGGAAACTTATTTGCGTGAAATAAATGATGTGGTTGATCTTTCTGTAAAGAGCTAGTTTTTTTTTTTTTCTGGTTTTACCAATACTATTACACTTTTTAAAAGATTTTATTTATTCATGAGAGACACAGAGGGAGAGGGAAGAGACATAGGCAGAGGGAGAAGCAGGCTCCATGCAGGAAGCCTGATGTGGGGCTCGATCCTGGATCGTGCCCTGAGCCAAAGGCAGATGCTCAACTGCTGAGCCACCCAGGAGTCCCAAGAGCTAGTTTTCAAGTTTGGAAAGAAACAATTAAAGTCGATGAATCACCGAAGTGGCAATTAGTAGAAGTTTATTGTGCACATGAAAAAAGACAGTTTGTAAACTGGGAGCACTAAAAGCAAAACATGGAATGAGGCTCAGAGATTCATTGTTATAAAGCAGTGTATGTAGTATGGGACTGTGACTGTTAATTCTTCACAGAGCTGGTTACAATATAGGAACCTTCTTTTTATTTTTCATAAGAATTTTCTTAAAGAGAATTGGTTAGTAGTTGCCTCATTTCAATTCTGGGGAATAATAGAAGTCTGGTGTATGATTTTCAAAGGGATAAGCAAGAGGTGACCCAGGTCAAGTTAACCTCACTTGTCTTGCAAAATAAGCTAAATTAAACTTCTGTTTGTATGACCAAACTGGTTTTATTTCATCAGGGAATGTTCAAATCTGGTCTCCATTTGTATTTGATTTTAACATAGGTTAAATAAATTTAGGCTTATCTGCAATATTTTCCAGGCATATTTCTATTAGGTATAGCAAAGTGGATGTATATCCCTCTCTACCTGTCTTATGATCTAAAAATAGAGTACCCAAGACTTGTCACTATTAGCAGGGTATGATATGACATCGTATTGGATTTTGAGCAATTAGGTGAGTTGTTTTGTGGCCAAGATGATTGAGTCATGAGGCAAAGCTTGGATCCTTTGAGGGAGCAAATGCGTTCCTCATTTGTGTAGATACTGTGGAATTAGGAAGAGGTTAAAAGATTACCCCAAACTCTAGTATTATAGTCATCACCCAGTCTGTGTTTGAATTTCCACATGAATTCCTCACTGCCCAAGAGAGTTGGGGGTAGGGGCAGAAACTTCCTTTCATTTGTGCCTATCAGATTCTACCAATGATCTGGGCACCAGGCTCACCTCACCCTTGTGTGAAAGGAAGAAAGTAAAGAGTTTTTAAAAAAAAAACAAAAACAAAAACACAAACAAACCCAGAAAAACCCTTTGCTCAATCTGGATTTCCACTCCAGTTCATCCTAGACCTTGACCTCTTTTGCTTCCTTTCTTCAGTAGAGAAAGGAGCTAGAATCTAGGAAGTGGTATGTCTGCCTTCCATTTTTGGTGATTTTAGTGCTTTTCAGGTCATGTGGTGGTAGGTCCTGTGAGGGGGTTAATAAAAGAGGGAGGGAGGAAGGAAGGGAGAGCTAGCTTTGCTAGCTCAAAAGCATGATTTCTACAGTTAGGAGATACTTCATGGATTTAATAGAGTTTTTTGGATTGGCTTGGGAATTGAATCATCATGTGTAATGGATGGAAAAAAAGTGTTCTGAGTTTCTTAGAAGTGACCTTGAAGGAATCATTTGTTTGTGTGTGTGTTGGGGAGGTTATTTCTAGGGAGTAGTGTACTTTCTTTGACTCACGGAGGCTCAGTCTTTCCTTTAAATCAGTTTAATCAGCAAGCACATGCTATTCTTAAATATTGGGCTAGTAAAACAATACAAAAGGAAAAGGAGGATAAGGCCCAAGCTTCAAACTATCAGTGTAGTTGGGGAAATAAACCTATTTTGAGAAAAAGAAAGAAGGAAAAAAATCATCAATGGGAATGTTATGTTTTGTACAATAGCAGTTTACAGCAAAAGGGGGAAGGAGTTGTTGAATTAAAGGAGAACAGAGCAAGGTGGGGCTAATCAAAAAAAACCTATGAGCTGAATTTTGAATAAGATATCCTTTATCATCTCTTCAGGATAAATCCATGTCCATGGATTGATTGGGAGAGGAAGGGAATATAGCAAGGAGAAAAAGAATCAAATGTAGAAATTAGCAAGCTATTTCTCTGGCTATAGCAAGCTAATTCATTTAACAGATTGTCTGATGAGAATTCTATTTTCTTGTCACTTCCTCTTGGAGTTACTGAGACAAGGACCACATATAGTTTTATTATCAGAAAGTAAAGAATACAGTGATTTGTGAAACTTGAGTGGTATAACTGACTGATTTCCTTAGAGTCACACTTTCAATCTTTTAGTATAGACCGATCGTGATTTCACTGAGCTGTTCAGCATCCTCAGAGAAGCTGCTAGGATGCCTTGACCACACCCCCAAACTCTGAATTGCTTAGCTGTATCTCATTCTCCTTGGTTGGCTTAAAAATTTATATAGATAGGTAGGTGTAGATCTACAAAGATATGTATATATATTTAATGAAGGTGTTAGAGATTAGGAGTATATATCTGGAACTGTTCAACATACTTTTTTTAAGTATAGACTGATAAATAAAATCTTAGGGATATATAGAGAGACTCAGAACCTAGAATAACAATAATCTGTCTTTTATTAGTGATCAGAAAGTAATGCTGCTTCTGCATTCATTCAAGAAAATTATTGAGTACCTATTATGTACAGTTAATAGTAGTTACTAGGGATATAGCTGTAAATGAGCAGAGCTTATAGTCTGTTAGGGAAAGCGGACATTAAGCATATTAACAATGCAATTATTTAATTCAGTTAAGTCTTGCAAAGTAAAAAACCCCAGATACTACTACCAAATCATATGACAAGAGAGCTGATCTTGACTAGGGCTAGTGGTAGGTAGAGTGGTCAGTGGTTAAAGCTGATATCTAAATTCTGAGAGATTGTGGGGCAGGGACGAGAAGGTATACATGTAAAGAAGGAGCAGGTGTGAAGATTGTGAGTCTGGTGTGTTTGAGTACTCAAAGTACTATGAGCTAGTGATCCTAGCCTGAAGTAGTAGGCAGGTACCCAATCACGTGGGCCTCATGGGGTATGTTAAGGGTTTTAGACTTTTATGTTGAAACAGTGAGATGTTATTGAGAGGTTTAATTCTGTAGAAGAATGTGATCAGATTTATACTTTAAAAAACCATTTAGGTTACATGAGAAAAAGTGGAGGGGATGGAATGGGAAGGATAGAGGAAGAGTAGGTGTAGGGAGATGAATTAAGAGACTCTTGTGATAGGAGAACTAGTGGTTAGGCTACGTAGGGACCATTGTGATGGGGAGAAATGGATAGATTTCAGAGATATGTAGGAGGTAGAATTGACAAGACTCAGTGGTTAACCTGTGGGGGGTTCTTGAAGTCCCAGTGTTTATGGCCTTTCCTTACACTTTCTGTATCCTTAAAACTCCAGGAGTCTTATAGTGCCTGGTAAGTAAGTAGTAGGAGTTAAATAACTTTGAAACACTGAAGGGGTCAGCATGACTTAATTTCTTGCTTGGGGCAGATGGGAAAAAAGATATAGGTAAGGATCAAATAACTGAGGAACTTGGATTTATTTTTTTGCATAGTGTGAGTTTCATTATTAAAATAATCTGTGGAAAGCATATTCTATGTGGGTACAAACTATTTGGGTACAAATTGGTGTGTCACGCTTTCTTGTGGTTTAAAGGATTTTGAACCAAAAATTTCCCGGAAGATGAAACTTAAATATTTTGTCATCATTTACCCACCAGATTAAAGAAATTATGTAAATAGTGTATGTTCATTGTAGGAAAATCTAGACAGTGTAAAAGAAGCAAAAAAAAAAAAGAAAAAAAGAAAATCACCATAGCTTTATTATTCAGAGATAACCAGTGCTATATTTTAATGAAAGCTTTCCAGAATTTTTTCCTATGTATAAAAAGTAAGAAATATGATGCACACAATTTGGGCCTAAGTGGTTGAAATTGTGCAATAGAACAAGTATTTAAGAAGCACAAAGATTTTCTTCCCTTTCCAGTGCGCCGGGTATCAATAAATATTAGCTGCTTTTATTACAGGTGTAATTAATGACATCATTATTTGATCACATCAAAAAATGTTTAAAAATGCTTCTAATATTTTAGTTATTCTTATAAGGTTTTTTTCCCTAAAGTTATTTAGGAAGCCTAAAAATACTCAGATTGTATTTTTCTGTTTTTGTTGTTGTTACAGAATACATCAGAGAGTCATAGTTGTGCCAGAAGTCTCTTAATGGCAGATAGAATGCAGATAGTTGTGATTCTGTCTGAGTTTTTTAATTCCACGTGGCAGAAGGCAAATTGTGCAAGTAAGTAATTCTTTCATTTTCATGTTGCAGTTGTGGTTCAATAGTATAGATGTCAGATTTTATTTTAGTGAATTTTGAAATCTTTGAAGCTAGATAATACTTTTTATTACTGTTTATTTTAATTTGATTTATTTATTCATGAGAGACAAGAGAGAGAGAGACAGAGAGAGAGAGAGAGAGAGAGGCAGAGACACAGGCAAAGGGAGAAGCAGGCTCCACACAGGGAGCTCGATGTGGGACTCGATCCCAGGTGTCCAGGATCACGCCCTGGGCTGAAGGCAGCGCTAAACCACTGGGCCACTGGAGCTGCCCTATTACTAAGTTTAAATGAACTACAATTAGCATCATGGTTTATTAGTGGGAATTACTTGGGCAAATATTGAAAGGCAGAAAAGTGTAGCAGTTGGCAGGATGAACTTTGCAGTCAGACAGATCTGGCCTTGATTCTAAGCTCTGCCACTGCTAACCCTGACTCACTAGCAGTCAGACCTTGGGCTTGTAACTTCGCCTCTTGGACCTTCGGTTTCCTTATCTGATTTGGGGATAAATTGGGGATAATAATGGAACCTACCTTATATGCTTGTTTTTAGGATTAAATGGCAAAAATTGTATAAAGAACTTAGCTGAGTAGCTGGCACATAGTTAATGTTGAAATGTTAACTGTTTAATATAATAATAATTATGATGTTTATAATCTGTCAAATGGTGGTGATGGGAGGTGGTAACATCCATTCTACCAGTTTTGCAGGTTTATATGTATTTGTATACTACAATGAGATCATTTTCAGGCACTCTTTGGAAAAGTTAAAACCATTATTTCAATATGTGTTTTGAACACCAACTGTGTACTAGGCAGTTCTTGTTTTCCTTGCTTTATAATTTAGTGAGGGAGAAAGTTACATCTGGAGGATAACCTGAGACAGACAAATAAATGTTTTAATAAAGTCATAGAATCCTTGGGGGAAGTAGAAAATAAACTGGGGAGAATTAGAAATGATTTCCTGGAGGAGGTACTTTTTGATCCTACACCTTTATGGATGGCCAGGCGTAATTTCAATAAATAGAGATGAGAGGAAGGATACTGCAGAGAGGGAGGCATCATGGACAGAGGCACAGAGGAATAAAAGACTAGTAGGTGTTTCAGGGTCTGGGAGCACAGTGGGAGGTAAAATTGGAAAAGGGAAATAGGACCTTGACTGATAGAGTAGTTTATCAAGGCATTTTATTAAGAATTGGTTGCATACTGTAGTATTTTAAATATTTACCATGCACATGGAATACTAAAGGCAGTAAGAAGTACTACAGGTTAAAAAATGTTTAACATTTAACCTAGTACTTTCCAAGCTTTTTTGTTTTGTTTTGTTTTCTGTATTTCATTAAAAAATATTATTGAAGTATAGTTGATCTACATGTTCTATTAGTTTCAGGGGTACAACTTAGTGATTCAACAATTCTATACATCATGCAGTGCTCACTAGAAGATTTCACTCATTTTAACTACAAAGAGCCTTCATTTTTTCTTTTAATGAAATCCCATTGGAATTTCATCCAGAGAGCAGTGAGGAAGTTATTAGGATAGTTTAGGCAAGAGGCAAAGAAAACATAGAGTATGGACAGGAGAAATCCTCAGTATTAAAAAATCTATGTGCTTGTAAGTCATTAATGAGTTTAACTTTTCTAAGGTCTTGTCTTTTTGTTTAGATCATACGAGAAAAACTAAATGGCAGAAAGACCCCTGCTAAGTTTCTTTTCTTTGCAGTACATCATAGTATATTGAATATTGATTCTTTTAATTTTGTCTCTATTAATTCAGATTTTTGGGCAGCCCGGTGGCTCAGTGGTTTAGCGCCACCTTCAACCCAGGGCGTGACCCTGGAGACGCAGGTTCGAGTCCCACATCGGGCTCCCTGCGATGTGGGACTGAATGAATACATGAATGAATAAATAAATAAAATCTTTATAAAATAAATAAATAATTCAGATTTTTTGGTAATTTGAACAGAGGCTTGGCTGACAGTTACTTTTTTTTTTTTTTTTAAACAAAAGCTTTACGTTTTGGTGTAAAAGTTTCCAGTATAAATATGATTGAACAGTTTGCTTAACCTATATAGGAGAGCTAGCTAGCTAGTTATTTTTTATTTATTTATTTATTTATTTATTTATTTATTTATTTTTAAAGATTTTATTTATTTATTATGAGAGACACAGAGAGAGAGAGGCAGAGACATAGACAGAGGGAAGAAGCAGGCTCTATGCAGGGAGCCCGATGTGGGACTCGATCCCAGGACTCCAGGATCATGGCCTGGGCCAGAAGGCAGGTGCTTAACCACTGAGCCACCCAGGCATCCCAGGAGAGCTATTTTCAAATATTCTTAAACCCTTAAATCTATTGATATAGAAAAAATATGTTAATTATAATTTAAAATTAATTAAAATAAATGGGATATATATTGAGGTTCACTTCTTTTGATTGGTGTGAGGTGTGACTTAATTTTTATGCTTGAGAGGTAAAGCATCTTTTCTTTCCTTTTTTTAAAGGTTTTATTTATTTATTTGACAGGAGAAAGAGCATGAACAGGGGCAAGGACAGGCAGAGAGAGAGGGAGAAGTCCCAATGTGGGGGCTCAATCCCAGGACCCTGGGATCATAACCTGAGCCAAAGACAGACGCTTAGCCTCCTGAGCCACCCAGGTGCCCTAAAGCATCTTATCTTTAAAAGATATTTTCTGACAAAGACTTCACTAACTCAAAAGTAGCTTTCTTTTCCAGTTAGTTAATAAAAGAAAGAAAACATTTTGCTGCATATTTACTTAATATAGTAGTTATAAAACTCTTTAGAATAAATTCTTAGGGTAACTTTGTTTTTCTGTGAGCCATCTTATCTTGAAAATATTCCTTGGGCAGCCCACGTGGCTCAGTGGTTTAGCGCTGCCTTCAGCCCAGGGCATGATCCTGGAGACCCGGGATCGAGTCTCAGTCGGGCTCCCTACATGGAGCCTACTTTGCCCTCTGCCTGTGTCTCTGCCTCTGCGTGTGTGTGTGTGTGTGTGTGTGTGTGTGTGATGAATAAATAAAAAAATCTTTTAAAAAATATTCCTTGATTGAACATCTTTTGAAGAATAAATGAAATGCTTACTTCCTAATTAAAATTAATTTGGTCAAGATATGTGGTCAGGTGAAAGAAGCAAGGTGCAGAGAAGTGTGACATCTTTTGAAGAATTAGAAAACTAAGAGGACTTAGTTTTCATCCAACTTACTTTTTACCCTTTAAATATTATGCCATATGCATTTAATACCTATTCAAAAATACATAAAATTTAATAGAATGTCCAAATCTAGAGTATTTATATGTTATAGTCAGAGAGATTGGCTATTTTCTTTTTTAGCATTATGCATTAAAAGAAATTATCTTCCATTTATTTTTCATTCATATTTTAAAATTTCATCATAACTTATATTCTGTATTTTAAATGGAAATAAAATAGTTCTATAAATTTGTATTCCTCAGCTGTTTTCTCTTGGACATTCTAAAATAATCATCTTAAATAGAATAATATCTATCAGAAGTACCAGGGAACCCTTCTAATAATGTTCTTTTTAACTGTATTTAATAAAGGTACGAACATTTTCTGAAAATTTTAAGGAGTTATTCAAGTAACTTTAAGTTTTTTATCAAAAAATTTTTTAAAAGATTTTAAATTTATTTATTCATGAGAGACACAGAGAGAGGTAGAGACACAGGCAGAGAGACAAGCAGGCTCCCCATGGGAAGCCCAATGCAGAACCTGATCCCAGGATCCTGGGATCAGGCCCTGAGCTGAAGACAGTTGCTCAACCTCTGAACCCCTTGGGTGTCCCAATTTTTTACCAAAAGTTAATAAAGCATTCTTACTTGAGCAACATAATCTTCTCTTACAAAGTAGTGAGGAAAGTAATTGGAAGGAAGGAAAAAATGAGGAGCTAAAGAAGGTGAGTAATAAGTTAGCAGTGGAAGTAAATAATATTTCTCAATTTTGAACCCTTGTCTCATTTGAGCTTCACAATAAGCCTTATGAGGTAGAATGAGGGTTCAGAGAGTGTAAGTGAACTATAAATCCCGAGTCTAGAACTAAATTCAAAAGGCTTTAAGATTGTTCATCTGAATAGTGTTCATGAGTTAATGCCTAATTTAGTTTTTTTAAAGTACTACTTGACAAATTCATTGCACAGTCTCTATTGTAAGAAATATAAATACATTTTAATTAGCCCACAAAGGTTTAACATTTATGTTATATACATACTTGATATTCTGGAAAGCATAGTCTTTTACTAAAAATATAAATGTAAAATACTCTCTTTTTCTAAAGAACAATTAATACTACATAAAATTAAAACTAGATAATGTGAAAAAAATTATTTTTAATGGAGTTGCACATTTTCTAGGGAAATGTAAATGTTCAGCAATGGTCTGGCATTAGGTTCTCATGAAATTTCATCTCTAGCAACCAGATATATTAAACACTAAGTTCATAGGATCTTTATTTGTTCCTTTCCTTTTTTTTTTTTTTTAAGTTTTATTTATTCATTTGAAGGGGGGCGGTGCAAAGGGAGAGGGAGAGAGAATCTTAAGCAGACTACTAGCTGAGAATAGAGTTGATCATGGAGCTCGATCTCAGGCCCTGAGATCATGACCTGAGCCGAAACTGAGTCAAATGCTTAACTGACTGCACCACCCAGGCACCCCTACTCTTATTTTCTTAATGAATGATAATAAAGTTTTCCATTTAGTTGTGCATTTAAAATTATTTCCTACCTATCCATTGTTTTAAAAATCATTGGCCTTTATTTTTATTTATTTTTTTAAGATTTTATTTATTTATTCATGTGAGACAGAGAGAGAGAGGCAGAGACACAGCAGGCTTGATCCTCGCAGGCTCCTCGCAGGGATCCCAATGCAGGACTTGATCCTGGATCCCAGAATCATGCCCTAAGCCAAAGGCAGACTGTCAACTGCTGAGCCACCCAGGTGTCCCTAAATCATTGGCCTTTAGGAATTTGTAGAAGAATACAAGGGTTGTTTACTCTTAATAAATGGAAGACAATAGTCATAATTTTAAAGGAATTGTGTCTGGTCAGAAATTTGCCTGGTTGTTAAAATTTTGGAGAATAGAAAATACTACTCCAAAATATGACTATAGTAGACCAGGATATGCCACCCCAAAATATGCCTCTTTGGAATGAGGATATTGAGCTGATTATTTGATAAACATCAGACACAGGAGAAACTCTGAAGATGGAGTAGAAGTAACCATTTTATAAGGGAAATTTGTATATATTAAAGGAGATCTACATTTGTAAGAGTATTTCTTTCTTTGTACCAAGAAACAGATGACTCTAAATCCCAAAAGAATCTTAAAAATGGACAAGGCAGGGACATACATCTGCATAACAAAAGTTATATTCATTTACCATGCTTCTCCTCGTCACTTCTTCATAACCAGCCTTCCTCATACTCTTCTTTCTTTGTTTTTAGCTGAAGGTGGCATTTATGCCTGAATTCTAAGCCATCTCTTTGAGTACTCATTTTTCCTGTGTGTCTGCCATGTGTATATGAAAGATACAAGTTAACAAACTTCTGTTTTTCTCCTGTTATCTGTCTTTTGTTATAGGAGTACCAGCTGAGAATTTAGAAGAATAGAAGGAAAATTATTTTTTCTTCTTTACAGTATATACATGAAAATCACAATACAAATTTTCAAAAAAATTTTCTGGATTATTTGCCTTTTGTTTTAAACACAAAGTTTTCTCAGAATTTGTGTGAAATTATTAAACTTGAGCCACTAACCCATTTGTTTACATTATCTTTTTGTGATGGTCTAGTTATTAAATTTGCAAATACACCCTGGTGGTTGAGGCCAGCAATAAGGATCTTTAATGGTGAATAATATGGAATCCATTCATTCTAGTACCTAAAAGATAAAATAAGAAGGGAAAAAATGACAAAGAATGAACAAAAACTACTTATATTTGTTTTTGATGAAGAGTTAAACCAAAATGTGATCTATTTTATGAGAATGTATCTTTTGATATAAAATGACAGTTTTTTTCATCTTCTCTACTAGCAAATGCAAAACTATAATTATATAGGTAAAAATCTTTTTAAGTGAATTTAAGAGGCTACATTTTAAAAATAATATTATTTAAAATATAAAAATAAAAAAATTTTTTTTAAAGACTATTAAGGAGGCACCTGGGTGGCTCAGTTGGTGGAGTGCCCGACTCAGGAAATGATCTCAGGGTCGTGAGATTGAGCCCCATGTTGGGCTCCACACTCAGCATGAAGTCTACTTGCCTCTCTGTCCCCCTCTGCCCCACCTCAAATAAATAAATTAAATAAATAAATAAATAAATAAATAAATAAATAAATAAATTCTTTTTAAAAAGATTGTTACAAACATAAAAATATAAAAGCTAAAATATTGTTTAAAAGAATATTATTAAAATTAATACACTGCAATTTGGAGAATATAAAATACTACTCCACCTTTCCTTTCTTGCTCTAGTGGTGGGTTGACATCTACTCTCTGCAGTTATTAGTTGATGAAAGGAAGGCCAGAAACCCAATAAAAAAAGAGTGTGTCATCCACATACCACTCCCATCTCTTTCATCTTTAGAATTCCTATGTCTTTATTAGTCTTATTAGTCTTGGTAGGAAAAAAGGTTTTAGAAATTGATGGAGATTTAAAAGAAGTGTTAACAGCTCAGCTCTCCCAATTCACGTTACAAATAATATGGAAACTCGTTCTGTGGAGACTGTCTGCTAAATAGTAAAGGAAATAAATCAATATTTCTTCTGTACAGAATTTTAAAACTTATCAAAAGTATATTGTTGACATAGGGACAGCCTTATTATTGACATGCTTCTGAGTTATCCCATGCATCTGACAATTGAATAATTAGGGTCACAAGCTTTGATGAAACCATGGATTGTTTTATGATAAAATATTTTGGTTCTTTGCTTTTTCTTTATTGAACTTTATTGAAATATAATTGGCATAGAACATTATATAAGTTTAAGGTGTATAGTGATTATATTGATTTGATATATATTACAGAATGATTACCATGGTGTTAGGTAATGTGTTACATAATTAGCATTTCTTTTTTTGTGAGGAGAATGTTTAAGATTTACTCTGTTAGCAACTTTTGAGTATGTAAGTATATAAGACAGTACTGGTAACTCTAATCACCATGCTGTACATTAGATTCCTAGAACTTACTCATCTTGAAACTGGAGGTTTGTATCCTTTGACTAACATCTCCCCATTTCCTCCATCTCCTGGCAATCACCATTCTTCTCTTTCTATGAATTCAGCTCTTAGTTGACTCTATATGCTGAGGTTTATTCCTGGACTTTCGATTCTATTCCATTGGTCTCCTTTCCTGTGTGATAAGAGTCAGTCTTATCTAGTTGATGAAACTCCCAGGTAAGGGATTTATAATTGAGTTTCTTTTAGAAGATCTTTCTTTAGGTAGATAAAGGCAATTCACAGAAGGCTCTCTGTGCTTGCTGTTTTTCAGGTAACTCTAGTTCAAAATAATTCTTAAGGCAAAGAGGCATATTTTATTTTACTTTATTTTTATTATTATTATTTTTAATATGTATATTTCTTTATTGGAGTTCGATTTGCCAACATACAGTGTAACACCCAGTGCTCATCCCGTCAGGTGCCCCCCTCAGTCACCCCATCCTCCCACCCACCTCCCCTTCCACTATCCCTTGTTCATTTCCCAGAGTTAGGAGTCTCATGTTTTGTCACCCTGCAAAGAGGCATATTTTTAGAAAGGCATATTCTATCACCCTTCGCTTACTATGTCTTAATTCCTTAAAAGTCAATAATAAAACTTCATGGTTAACCAAAAGTTTGGTTAAGCAGAACCTCTCTTTCTCATTTTATCTACATTGTAATTTAGTAAGCATTAAACTCACTTATTGGTATGTTATAATTTAAAGTGTCTTTGTTTTCATACTCATTAGTCTTGATTATATTCTTCAGGTACAAAGTTCTCACAGTTTATGCTCTATTTTCTGAAGCTTGTCCTGTTTCTCAGAAATTGGTGATTGTCTCTGTTGTTTTCTATAAAACTGGTTTTGTAAAACAGCAGAAATCTTTATACAAACTCCTAATGGATGCCAAATACTTTATCTAAAGATGCTAATAATTTCCATCATGATAATTTAGGTCTATGTATCTTAACTTGAATCCTCCACACCTTTAAAAATGCCTCTTGAGCTGATGCTTGAGCCCTCACTGAGAAAGAAGCTATGCTAATCTGTCCTTGATGAGACTGCATTGATTATCTGAGATGTGGAAAATTCATAATGACCACTTCACTTAGTGCTTATAGGAAGCTTTATTATTACTAATATTCCTTAACTTCCTAATTTCTAAAATATATAGTTTCTTACTGCTTATAATATTATGCTCCCAATTCCTGCAAAAGTATAAAAGAGGAATTTTACCGGGAGTTCCTTTATTTTAAATCAGAAAGTCAGGGCTCTTTAGTAATGAAGACATTTAAAATCCTATTGTATAAATGAACTCCTTTGTGCTTCATAATACCACTGTCTAATGATCATTGAAAAAATTTTGATGGTACTGCATTAATGTGGTACTCAACAAGATGACCAGTCTATATTAGCTTTTAGTTTAATTTTCAAATTATTTTAAATGAAAAGAAATAGCTGTCAGTAAAGTAGAAGAGATTAAGTTCTTTTGTTCAGAGGAAGCTTCCTTTATAAATTATTTTTTCATTTGTTTTTATTTTCCATAATTATCCTATAAACTACTTTTTTATAAAGAAATCATTTTTTTAAGAAATCGTTCCAATGACATACTGTGTATAGAAGAAATTGCCACTGCTCTCTTATGTTCACGTGCTTTATACTGCTTTTATAGGCAGTAGAGGGACACACACACCCATTAATTCCCTATAGTGTGTCAGTTGCAGTGACATGGCTCATTAACATAGATGTGCAATTGCTATGGATGAAATTGTATTCCCATTACTCCCTGCAAAATATCAACTATGAAAACAGAAAACCTGTTCGATCTTTTAGGCTAATATTCTAATATTCTACATATTTGTAGTTGTGTTTGTTTTTATATATTATATACTGCCTCATGCATAAAAGGATTCAAAGCTACTTTGTGGTGACATTAAACCAGCCTTAAGAGGCATTTATTTAAAAAAAAAAAAAGAAGAGGCATTTGTTTTATCTTTTTTAAAAAGAGAATTTAGTGAATGAACTTTTTGAAAGATGATAGAGCAACATTTTCAAAAAGAAAAAGTGATACAATAAAGAGACTATTTAATTGCAAGTCTGGAAGTGCATTTTGTATTTCAGGGCCTTACTAACCTGATGTATGATCTTCAGTGTATTACTTTATTTCTCTGAATGGGACTTACATTCTTGAGAAGATAAAGATGTGGAGAATGCAGAGTATAGGAGTTCAGGGAGGGAGACTCTAGGAATAGGTTCATCAGCAGAGCCCCATGCATACCAGGTGCACACCCACCCTGCACTAGCGCAGATGGTGATGAATAGAACTGAATTCTGGTTCAGCTTCTGGGGGGGCAGGAGTGCCTTTTTGTAATTAATCTAACCCAGAGAGGATGTCTGTTTTTAATGTGCACAGAGAAGTTTTAATGTGCTAGTTGCTCCTCTCCTTACCAGGTTTAAAGTTCATCTCAGCCACAAATACTAGTCAGTTGGTAGTAACTGCCCGAATCCTTGCATAGTGTAAGAGATCTATAGGTAGTGGAAGGATGAGCGGTGTCATGTATTTGGGTGATTCTCAGAATTGAACTGTAATGGTTTAGAATACAGATGTGAAGAGCACCTGGTTCTTGATCTTGGGGTGGTAAGTTTGAGCCCCACATTGGGTGTAGGGATTACTTAAAAATAAAATCTTAAAAAGGATATAGATGTGAATATTTTATTTATTTCAGTGTTTGCAAATGCAGGCTCAGGAATCAGACCGAATAGGATCTTCAGGTTTTCAGTACCAGTTTTATGGCCATAGCCAACTTCCTTAATTGCTCTAAGCCTGTGTTCCTTATTTAGGGAATGGCGATAATGATAGTGCCTGCCTCTTGATATTATAAGAGTTAGAGCATGTGCATCTCTCACGGTGTTTCATAGCCTAGTGTCTCCTATAGGGGACAGGAAAAAACCTCTTTCCTCTACCCATTTTAGGTTCTCTGGCTGGAACTCTATAACTTAGACTGGCCAGAAACAGAAGCTTATTAACATGTGTGACGCATGTGGATACTGTAGAGTACCCAGTGATAGGAGTGACATGGGAGTAATCCAAAGGGATGGTTAGAATTTGGGTTTATACATCATCTTAAGCTAATCAAAAGAAAAGGGCTTTGGGACTTCTGGGTGGAGGAGACAAGTTATCAGAAGGTGACTAGGAAAAGTATGCTAAACCAGGATTGTTTAGTCAAGTTGGTTATACACATTTAAGTTAGAGCTTCTCCATTGGTTAAAGAGTCCTCTTCTTCCT
This sequence comes from Canis lupus baileyi, assembly GCF_048164855.1. NCBI lineage: Eukaryota > Metazoa > Chordata > Mammalia > Carnivora > Canidae > Canis > Canis lupus. The sequence continues at coordinate 7,403,436 of NC_132844.1, forward strand.
TTCACTGAGAAGAAGACATCTTTGCAAATGGAAATTTCCTTTATAAATGTAAATTTTATTTATTAAAATATAATGTGTTCCCTGTTTTTAGAGCTTTTTTCCTGCTTCTGGTTCCTAGTGGCCAATATGCAAGGAGCACCTGAGTGGTTTAGTCAGTTAAACAGCCAACTCTTTGATTTTGGCTCAAGTCATGATCTCATGGCTGTGAGATTGGCTCAGAGTCCAGCGCGGAGTCTACTTGAGACTCTTTCTCCTCCTCTCTTTGTCCCCCCTACCCCCAGCCCACATTTGCTCTCTTTCTCAAAGAAATAAATAAACCTTAAAAAAATAATAATCTACATGCCAAAGAGGCATATTTTGAGGGGGCTGTATTCAAGTCTCTTTCGTTACCTATTGGTCTATCTCTCATCCATTGAATTCTTTGTTTGCATTGCCACTTTTCTCCTGGATAATTGCAGTAGCTTCCTGTCCTGTCTCTCCACTTCCAGTTGAGAGAGATCATTTTAGATGGCCCTAAGTGGGTATAATATATGGCCATCGGTTGAAAGAGTAGGGTGGAGTAGGTACTAGAGAATAGAAAATATTGGGAACATCCCTTGTGGAATAATTGGTAAAGTGTCTACAAGGATTTTTTTGTGGCCCTGAGATTAGAATTGGAATTGAGTTGCTTAATTATGACCTTAGAATTTTCTATAATAGCATGCTACAAGCAGAATTGGGAGTAGAGAAAGTGAACGGAGATTATTCAGGGTTAGATTATCCAGGGTTTGTGAGTATGTGGAATGTAAAGAGAGCAAGGATTCCAGGAGAGTGAGATTGAAATGGCTGACCACAAGTTTCAGGATATGAAGCCAGCTACTTGCACCTATATCCTAGATACATAGAAAGCAAGAGGAATGAACTTGAGCTAATGTTAACCAAAAGTACCAAGTTGCAGAGGAATATCATTTATTTTAGCTTTTAAAAAACATGTAAAATGCTTCTCTTTGTTTCCAGACTTTACTTGAAGCCCCTTTATCAGTATTTTAGGCAAAATTCTTACCAGCTTGTTTCTTTGGTCCCACAACTCAATAGATTTGAAAGAACAAATTGAAAAAGGTGATCCTGTCAAGTTACAATAGAAGTGAAGGTGGAAGAGACACAGAACTACTAAATTTGACACAAAAGATGATCAAAAAGTATATGAATTTAGGTTAAATTAATGTAGGATAAACAGTCTGATGCCTAAACAACACTGAGAATAATACCCTTTTTAAGTCAGCATTTGATAGCTGATGTTCATGACTAAGACTTTGCAGCATATCAACAATCAATTTAAATTTTATTTAATGTATGTTTTTATAAAGGGAAGAGAATATGTGATTATTTTGAGATTTCTCTGAATATGGTTATGATACAAAAAATATATCTTTTAGAAACTAAAAGGGAGTAAGCTCATGTATTTGAAAAATTCTCTTACGTGGAACACATATGCTTGTTTGAACAAAGAATTACTATAGTTCGAAACAGAAGATGATAGTTTGAGAGATAAGTGACAGTTTATAATTGTTGCTGGAGATATATTAATATACATTTTTGTTTTTTGACAGATTGTTTAACAAACAAAAGTGAAGAATTATCAAATAGCACACTGTACTTCCTCAGTCTATTTAATCACACCTTGACCTGCTTTGAGCATAACCTCCAGGTATTTTTTATATGATACTTGAAATTAAAATGCTGCATTGTACATAGATGAGTAATAGATGAGTCAACTAATTTTTTAGCATTAATTGTTGATGTTTATCTATATACACAATGTAGAACAACAGTAAGTGGACCTGGATTTCTGCCTTTAGGAAAATCATCAAAACTGTACTTTTCTTATTTGTAAGGTAGGAACAGTAAAATCTATCCTGCCTACCTTCAAGTATTTTGTAGTGAGGATCCAATGAGATACTGGGTATGAACACAGTAACTTAGTCATGTGATTGTTTAATTAAAACACAATGTTTTTCTATCTGACAGTAACTTACCTTGACTTTGTTTATGCAATAAGGTATTATATTATGTAATGCAGTATATGATTCTACAGGCAGCTTATTCTTTGCCTCAATATTTGCTTAAACATTTTACCTATTTTAAAAGGCACTGTTAATAAAATAAAAGGCACTGTTTAGTGAGGTAACTTGAGTATTGAATTATAATGTAAAAGGTAGCCTTTAAGAAATGCACCTTGGGGTGCCTGCCTGGGTCTGTAGAGCATGTGACTCTTGATCTCGGGGTTGTGAATTCAAGCCCTATGTTGGGTGTAGAGATTACTTAAAAAATAAAATCTAAAAAAATAAAAAGAAAGAAAGAAAGAAAGGAAACCCACCCTTATAGGTTTTTGCTTTCTTTACTTCTGACCCTGTTGGTATTGATGGTGGTGATGAAGGGTGAGATTGGAACTCTGATAAAATCCTAGATTTGAAACTTGCTTAACAAGTAAGTAATCCCCACAAATAGATGTAAACATGTATAATATACATGTGATTTTCTCTGTAACCAATGTGATGACACAGAATTATGAATTTCCCTGCAAATAATAAGAACTGTTAAATAAGCAGTTCCCCAGATATCTTCTGCAAGGTGTTAACACATGGCCCATAAGAAAGGTTTAGTTTGGGGATCCCTGGGTGGCTCAGCGGTTTAGCGCCTGCCTTTGGCCCAGGGTGCGATTCTGGAGTCCCAGGATCGAGTCCCGCGTCGGGCTCCCGGCATGAAGTCTGCTTCCTCCTCCTGTGTCTCTGCCTCTCTCTCTCTCTATGTCTATCATGAATAAAGAAATAAATTAAAAAAAAAAAAAAAGAAAAAGAAAGGTTTAGTTTTCTAATAAGGTTGGGAAATGCTTTACTATAGGACTTCAGAACTTTAGTGGACTGATGTGTGTTGTAAAACTCCAAATAGTAATTATTGTATGCAGTGTATACTAAGTCTTTGTATACCAAGGCCTTTTGTTTACTCTTTTAAGTGTTGTGATGAATGTTTTATTAGGGAAATTAACATTTTTCCTGAGATATTAGTTGCAAATATTTTTCCGAGTTTGTTGTTTATTTTTATTGTGCTTTTCTTTTCGTTATGAGGAAATTTTTAATTTTTATATTATCAAATTTATCAAAAAATTTTTTGATAGCTTTCAGACTTGGTGTCATGTCAGGTTTTTCCCACTTTGTAATTATTTTTAAAAATTTCTCCTGTGATTTCTTTTAGTAATTTTATGGTTTTATTTTCTGCATTTAAACATCTTTTCTCTATCTGAAATTTATTTTGATGTAAGATATGAGGCATAGCTCCAATTCTTTTTTTCCTCATGAAATGAATTGTAGAACCAAGTAAAAAAAAAAATTCAGTCATTTTAAGATTTTATTACAAGTGCATTACATTTTAGATTCATCATTTGGAAATAATTGACATATTTATGATACTGAACTTTCCTATCTAGGAATATGGTATATTCTCTTTTTATTGCGGTAAAATAGAATATAAAGTTTACCATGCTACCATTTTGGGTGTACAGTTCAGTGGCATTAGTATATTCACACTGTTGTGCAATAACCACCATCCATCTCTAGAAGTTTTTCAAACTAAAGCTCTGTATCCCTTAAGCAGTGATTCCCCATGTCCTCCTTTAGCCCCTGGCAGCCACCATTATTCTCTCTTTTTTTTTTTTTTTTTTAATGTCCTCTAGCACAGTCTTACTGATTTATTTAAATTTTGCATAGGTTTTATACATTTCTGAAGTTTATTCCAACGTATTTTATCACATTTGGTGCCCCCACTACAGATTTTTACTGTTTACTTTATTTTAAAATGTTTTATTTTGGAATAATTTTAGATTTACAGAAAAGTTGCATAGGTAATGCAGAGAATTCCTGTATAATGCTGACCCGTTTCCCCAGATGTTAACCTATATATGTTACTATGGTATATTTGTCAAAACTAAGAAAGCAACATTGGTACAGAACTATTAACTAAATGCCAACTTTATTCTGATTTTACCACTTTTTCCACTAATGTCCTTTTTCTGTCTAAGGATCCATTCCAGGATAATAAGTAACTGGTCACTTCTTAAAGATTTCTATAATATATGTAGCTACATTCCCTTTCTTGTTCCAAATGCTATTTTTTGTGAGTTCTTTCTTCCCTTGAGTTTTCTTTAGGCTTGTTAAAGGTACATTCGTTTTTATTGATCTTTCAAAAACTTGTGTTTGGTTTTACTCACTAGTTCCTGGTTTTTTAAAAATCTTAATGTGTTTGTTTATTCTTTGGCATTTATTAATTCCTCCTATGATCTTTCAGTTCATTTTGTCATTTTTCTAGTTCTTTGAACTGAATGCCTAACATTTCCAGCTTTTCTTGCTCAACAATAAAATAATTTTCAGATTGTAAAGTTTATAATTTTGGCCTTTCCAATAATAGATTCTGATATAAAGGGAATACATTGCATTTGTCTTTAAATTTCCAATTTTAATTCTGATTTGTTCTTTGACTTAAGAGTTTTTTGGAAGATTATTTTTTAATAGCAGTGACATGATTTTTTTGTTTATTTGCATTTGTACATCTTTTTTTTTTTTAATTTTTATTTATTTATGATAGTCACAGAGAGAGAGAGGCGGAGACACAGGCAGAGGGAGAAGCAGGCTCCATGCACTGGGAGCCCGACGTGGGACTCGATCCCGGGTCTCCAGGATCGCGCCCTGGGCCAAAGGCAGGCGCCAAACCGCCGCGCCACCCAGGGATCCCGCATTTGTACATCTTAAGTTTTATTGAAATTGTGACCAGTAAATGTAGCCTGCCTATATTTTGGAATTTATTGAGATATCTTTGTGATGTGATAATCAATTATTAAAAATATATTTTTTTGAAGATTTATTTATTTTGGAGAGCACAAGTGAGAGGGGCAGAGGGAGAGTGAGAATCTCAAGCAGACTCTGTGCTGATGGCAGAGCCCAACATGGGGCCTGATCTCCGTATCCTGAAATCATGACCTGAGCTGAGATCAAGAGTCGGACTCTTGCCCAGCTGAACCACCTAGGCACCCCTGAAGGTTTCATTATGTAGGCAATCATGGTTAACGGTGCCTAATTCAGTCTTTAGCTCCTCTTTCCTCCTTAGAGGTCAGAGGTGGGGCTGAGAGTTCCAACCCCCTGATCGTGCTTTGGTCTTTCTGGTGACCAGCCTTCATCCTGTAGCTATATAGGGACCCCTGGCCAGTAGTCATCTCATTAGCATGCAGAGGCACTCTTTCACTCTGGGTATTCCAAAGGTTTTGGGAGCTATGTTCCAGGATCCAGGGAGAAAGACCAAATATCTATTTCCCATTATACCACACTTAGCCTCCTGCAGACTCTGACAATTTCTCAGTCTTTCCCTGTTTTCATGACTGATAATTTTGAGGAATACTGGTTAAATATTTTATAGAATGTTCCTCAATTTGGGTTTGTCCCCAGTTTCTCTTATGGTTACACTGGGACTGTGGGTTTTGGGGAAGAACACTACAGAAGTGAAGTACTTTTCTGATCACATCCTGTCAGAGATATAGTCTGTCAACATGATTTATTCCTGATGACGTTATCCTGATCACCTGGACAGGGTAGCACTTGCCCCATATCTTTAATGTAAAGTTACCTTTTGCTTCCTCTTTCCATATTCCATACTTTGGAAGTAAATTACTAAGTAACAGGAATGGGGGCTGGGGAAATTAAGCTTTAAGTCCTGGAGGGGTGAGCATTTACTTAAATATTTAGAAATCTTTCTATAATGAAGATTTGCCGCTTCTTCCACATTTATTTATTTATATCAGTATGGGCTTGTGGACATTTATTTCATACCATTGGCTGTAATTAATTTTTAAAAGCTCTCTCCTATTCACTGAATGAATTCTTTTTCATTAGGGCATTTACTCTGATGTCTACTAATCTGTTTTCCCTTTGAATCATTTTATTTGCTTTTCTTTCCTTATATATTTTGTTTTCTTTTTATGTTCATTGTTAGGCTCATCTTACTTTCTTATATGCTTAGGTGGTCAATGTAATAGGGTGGTTGTACCAGGTTGGGAGGGCTGGAAGAAATCTCTCTCTGTCCGTATAGAGTTTGGTTTCTATAGCTTGGTTTTCAAAAATCCCCTCAGGCAGGCCCTACGTACCCTATGTACTCACTTATTCATTCAACAAATATTTATTGGGCACTGATTATGTGCCAGGAGGCAGTGTTCTAGGACACTGAGGATAGAGCAGTAAACAAGGTGGGTAAGATTTCTGTTCTTACAAACTATGTCCTAGTAGGGGTATGATTAATAACAAAGAAAGAAGGTAATTTAAGAGTAATGAGTCCTGGAAAAGGAGTGTAGTATACTACTTTAGATTGAGTGGGCAGGGAGTACCTCTCTGAATAGGAGAATTTTGAGATGATCTAAAGGTTGAGATAGAATCAGCCACAGGAAGAATATTTTCCTTAGAAGCAAGGATAAAGACCTTGGGGAAGGGAGTGAGGTTGGTATGTGCAAAAAATAGGAAGGAGGCCTGTTTGGCTGGAGCACAGTGGGCATACGTGAATGAGATATGGGGAGATAGGCAGAAGCCAAATCATGTAGAGCTTTGCAGAACAAAGGAAGAAATACGGATTGAATTTTAACACAATGGGAAGCCATTTAAATCAGGAATGTGGCGTGATATGAATTGCATGTTAAAATAGCACTGGCTGCCCTGTGGAGAAACTCAGTTGAACCTAGGCAAGAATGGAAAGAAGGAACCTAATTAAGAGGCTGTCACAGGAGAGAGATGGTGTGGACTGGGGTACTGGCTGCAATGTTGGAGAAACGTAGATCAGTTAAGGATGTGTTTGGGAAGTCTGTCTAACAGGACTTGCTGATAGATTGGGTAATTCCTGGGAGTAGTGAAGGCTGATCAGCGAAGGAAGGAGAAGAACCAGGATTATCCTAGGCTTTAGGCTCTGAGTAGCTGAGAGGAGGATGGTGGAGCCACAGGAAAGACTGGTTGCAAAGTATTGGGGATTAAGAATTCTGTTTTGAACAAGTTAATATGAAATAGCTATTAAGTTGAGATGTCAAATGGTGTTTTAAATGAAATTGGAGCTCAGGGGAGAAGTGTGAGCTTGAGAATCATCAGATCAGGTACAGATGATATTTAAAGCTGTGAAACCGGATATGAGTGAATGAAGCTATAATTGGTAATAAAGAGGCCCTAAAGACTGAGTCCTGGGGATATCCAGTGCTTTAATTTTTTTTTTTTTTTTTATGATAGTCACACAGAAAGAGAGAGAGAGAGTCAGAGACATAGGCAGAGGGAGAAGCAGGCTCCATGCACCGGGAGCCTGATGTGGGATTCGATCCCGAGTCTCCAGGATCGCGCCCTGGGCCAAAGGCAGGCGCTAAACCGCTGCGCCATCCAGGGATCCCAATATCCAGTGCTTTAAAGGTGGGGTGTGTATATGTGTGTGTGTTTGAGAGGGGAAGGGAGCCAGCTAAAGAGATAGTGGTGTACCCAGGACACAGGGGTGCAAGAGCACCTGGCTCCAAGGGTCCCAAACAGACCAGGTTTGGCCACTGCTGACAAAATCCAAAGGCAGAGAAATGAGTGGCAGTGAAACAAGAAAGGAATTTACATGAGTCCAACACAGGGAAGATGGGAGACTAGCCTCTCAAAGACTGTCTCCAAAGTGCCAAAACTACTAGGTTTTTATAAGGAAAATGTGGGGCAAAAGTGTGTGGGTACCTGCAGGCAGGCTTTGAAGGTCAAATGGACCATTGTCGTGGAGTCCATCCCTGGTGGGGTCTCATAGGCTCAGGGTGGTCCTTATGGCTTCAGGAGGTAGTTTCATTTATCATCAGGGGATACTCTGCCCTCAGGGTCTTCCACCAGAGCCAGAGCCAAGAGACAAATGGGAAAGAAGAACCCAGCTAGAAAGTTTGAAGTCAAAGGGAGGCAGCCAAATGGCAGCCAGATCTTTCGATGGTAGCAATGAAATTGGTGACATTGGCTGTGGCAGTAGCTCCAAGCTTAGTGACTGAGCAAGGATGTAGGTTTAAATTCCAGACCAGATCTATTTTGGGTAGTAAGTGCTTGCAGATGGCTTCTTTGGAAACCTGGGCTGCCTGGTGGCTCTGAAAAGACTGCTTTTTGTGGATGGATCTGCAGGCAAGGTAGGGCTACTATTCTGGCCTATTGCATCTCTAGAGGACAGCGGGTGGGCACAGAAGATAGACGTTCACAAGAGACTGTCGTTCTGGTTGGTTCCTCTGGGACTCGTGTTGTAGCTTGTATACAACCTTCCTGTGATGAGAGTTGTGTGTCACACCTTTATAATTTAGGTGCTATTCAGGTGCCTGGATTTATCTTTCTTTTCTTGAATCTCTTCAGTAAAGAAGTCAGGACACAAGGGCACATGCTGTGTCATCCTCTTCCCACAATCCTAATTCCTCATTCCTGTTAAACACTGCAGAGCTTTTTACCATTTGGTTATGCCACCATTTATTCAGTCAGTCCCTATATTGATGAAGATTTTTATTTGGTTTAGTATTTTAGTGTTACAAACATGTTTTTTTTTTTTTTTTTCAAATAACTTGGAATATTTGTATGACTTTACCTGTCTGGTATTTTCCTAGAATTGATATTACTCTGTTAAAAGATATGTGCATTTTAAATTTTCATATCAATGGCTAAATTACATTCCCCCATCAAGGTTCTGTGCTCAATTTTTGATTGAACACATTTAGCTAAATGCACAATTGTTCTGTGAAAAACAGGCCATGTGCTATTTCTTGTGGCAGGACTGAGGAGACTTAGTTTCTTTGTCAAACAGATGGTGAGGGTAGCATTGTGTGTGTGTTTGTGGGATGGGGGTACATCGGTTTAATTCCTTTAAGTTTTCCTTTCCTCTTTCATTCTAATATTCAGTTAATATTATTTTTTTATGCTATAAGGTAAAGAATAAGGGGAATAGAAAGTAAGAATGTGAACTGACTGGTTAGCAGACTTGTCCTTAAAAAGGCAAGTGTCAGTCCGGGAAGTAGAAAAGATTGAGATTCAGTAATACAATATCTTATATCCATTACCTTCATTTTAGGTTATGTAATTCTTTGTCCCTTTTTGTTGACTAGAGAGGTCTGGATTACAAGCCTTAGGGTAAGAGGATTGAGTGGGGATGTAGTTTTAGTGTCTTTTCCTTCTCCGTTAATAAAGTCTTCTGTCTTTCTGTCTCTCTCTTTTTTTTTTTTATAAAAGTTTTATTTATTTATTTGAGCCAGCGAAAGAACACACACAGGGGGGAGCAGCAGAGAGAGGGGAAAGGCAGGCTCTCTGCTAGGCAGGGAGAGAACAGGGTTCAATCCCAGGACCCTGAGATCATGACCTGAGCAAAAAGAAAATGCTTAACCGACTGAGCCACCCAGGTGCCCCAAGTCCCTTCTGTTTCAATAAGGCAGATTTCACTGTTAAAGTCAGCCCAGGCAAGGGCCTATTTTATTTATTCTGTGAAAATAGGATAGACATATGAATGACCAGATAATTTAGGAAATTTTTGGTATTTAGGCATCTGAGCTATATTGTTCTGTTATCAGTGGATAGTGCAGTAGTTTTTCTTTTTCTTTCCTACTCTTTCTTTCTTTCTTTCTTTCTTTCTTTCTTTCTTTCTTTCTTTCTTTCTTTCCTTTTATTTATGATTTTATTTATTTATTCATGAGAGACAGAGGCAGAGACACAGGCAGAGGGAGAAGCAGGCTCCATGCAGGGAACCTGACGTGGAACTTGATCCCGGGTCTCCAGGATCACATCCTGGGCTGAAGGCAGCGTCAAACCGCTGAGCCACCTGGGCTGCCCCTCTTTCTTTCTTTTTAAAGATTTTATTTATTTTAGAGAGAGAGAGAGACAATACAGGCTGGATGGAGAGAGAGAAAGAGAATCTCAAGCAGACTGTACACTGAATGTGGATCCTGCTGTGGGGCTCGATCCCTTGACCCTGAGATCATGACCTGAGCCAAAGCCAAGAGTTAGATGCTTAACTGACTTTGCCACCTGGGTGCCCCTGGTTTTCGAAATTTAAGGGCAACTAGAAAGTGCCAAAGATTTTGCTATGTGCTTTTCATACCAGGTATCTAATCCTTGAGGCCTATAATACAGGTAGTGGTAGCAATATGTTATAGATGATAAAACGGAGGCTCAGAGTGATTTACTATGCTATATAACATCACCACTCAGCACTTTAAATGTACTATATTGTTTCCTGTCCTCTAGGAGGGCAAATAGCTTATGTTAAAAAGATATAATATTTATTATGTGTATTACATGTGCCTTTGACATTTTAGGGGAGCATTCACAGTCTTCTGCAGTTAAAGAATTATTCAGAAGTTTGCAAAAACTGTCGTGAAGCATACAAAACTCTGAGTAATTTGTACAATGAAATGCAAAAAATGAATGAACTTGAGAATAAGGCTGAATCTGGAACACACTTATGCATTGATGTGGAAGATGCAGTAAGTAATTTACTTCTGATATGATATGTGTTTGGCAGTGTTGTTGATTGTGCTTTTAGTATCATTATCCTTTTTAGAGGTATATTGGATCTGCATATGCTGTCTTCAACTAGAAATAACTGGTTATAAGTAGTAAAGTTTTAGAATATCCTGATCTATCAAACTAAAATGGATATAAATCAAGTACTTCATAAATGAGTTGATAATTGTTACATTTGGTTTTTAAGTTTGATGATGGGTGTCATTTTCAGAGGCATAGGTGTTACATGTTTACATTTCAGTCTTTTGTGTACTTGTTGCTGATTAAAGAAGTCTCTGGTTTACTATCATGTGTTTCTGAAGCCATTTCTTAATTACTGTTCTTATCCCGTTGCTTTTATTCTTTATATCTATTATCATCTGAAAATTTTAATTTGTTTACTTATAGTCTGTCACCCCTCAGTAAAATATAAGCCCCACGAGGACAAGGACCTCATGTCCTTTTTTGTTTACTGTTCAGTATTTTAGAACAGTGCCTAGCACATGGTAAGCCTTTGGTAATATGTGTTGATTGGTCAATGAACAAGCTTTTTCCTCCATTGTATAGGCTGATTTCATATGGGGCACCACTAGATGGCAATCATGCCTTTTTATGGGACTAGGATGCCTGAATTTTGAGGCATCAAAGAAGTGGGAATTATTAGTTCAAAATGGAAAGCTTATGGTCAAAATTGATGAACCTAATGCTTGAGAATGATGAATGTGAATAGCAGCTGTGAACTATAGTGTATCAATAATATTCAAGATGGCGAAAAGGACTTATCATCAAACTTAAAATGGATGCACTATGGGGATTTTGGGCTTTTACTGCTCTAATGTCTGGATTAGTACCTGGCTTCCAGTAAGCTCTCAATGAAGAATAATTGTCTACTTCATAATTTTTAAGATAAAGAAAAAATATTGATTCTCTGACAGAAGTTGGATTACACAGGAAATCAACCTGGCCACCTGTTTTAGAACATCTTTCTTATAATAAGCAAAACTTACAGTAAACATACAAAGCACCACTTGCAAACTGTATCTTAAAATTTAGGCAAGAACCTTTTTCTACATTAAATTTGATAGTTTCCTTATGTCACTTAGCATGTTTGACAGAAACCATGAGCTCAATGAAAATGAGGTATTGCTGCCTCTAAATGTATCTGTTTTTAATGTGTACTGCTAAATAAGATATTATATAATAAAGTTTCCATGACTCATTAGATATTATGTACTTGAAAAATTGTTTGCCATATGAATCTTTCTTTTTTTTAAATTTTATTTATTTATTAATGAGAGACACACAGAGAGGTAGAGACACAGGCAGAGGGAGAACCAGGCTCCTCCATGCAGGGAGCTGGATGTGGGATTTGATGAAGGCAGATGCTCAACCACTGAGCCATCCAGGCGTCCCCATATGAATCTTTCATAATATCTTAGACAAGATACTAAACATTTCATCAATATCATCTCTTGAAGAGAAGCTGTATTTAGTTGACATTTTTTATTTCTATTCTAAAAATACTGCAACAAACTGTGAGATTATACATGTAACATATGAAAAAAAATTTTTTTTGTTTTTATGAGCCTTTCCTCCACCCAGTTTTATTGAAGCATAGTTGACAAATAAAATGATAATAAAGTGTACAATGTGATAATTCAATATACACACATTATGAAAGGGTTCTTATAGTCGAGTTAACACACCTGTCACCTCACAGAGTTACCCTTTTCAGTCTTTTTTAATAAATGAAGCATGGTCTAACCATATTCCTATTGATATAACTTCTCTAAGATCTATGAAAAGTTGGCAATCTCTGGATGGTGTTATGAATTTAGGATATGAAATTTCCATATGGATATAAGCTTATATAATAACCTTGAACCAGCTCATTTCCCTGGCAGAAGAAATTGTCTTCAACAATCAATAGATTATTTTTTTTAAAGATTTTATTTATTTATTCATGAGAATACACAGAGGAGAGAGAGAGAGGCAGAGACACGGGCAGAGGGAGAAGCAGGCTCCATGCAGGGAGCCTGACGTGGGTCTCGATCCCAGGTCCAGGATCACGCCCTGGGCTGAAGGTGGTGCTAAACCACTGAGCCACCCAGGCTGCCCCGATCAATAAATTTTTTAAGGGATATATAGTTAGTCTAAATTCTGGATGCCTGTTATGATATTAATAAAATAATTGTATAAATTGAAGACAAAGTAAATGTGAAATAAAATAATTTTATTTGTTATTGTTCCAGATGAACATTACTCGAAAACTTTGGAGTCGAACTTTCAATTGTTCAGTCCCATGCAGTGACACAGTGCCTGTCATTGCTGTTTCTGTGTTCATTCTCTTTCTACCGGTTGTCTTCTACCTTAGTAGCTTTCTTCATTCGGAGCAAAAGAAACGTAAACTCATTCTACGTAAGTTCCTTTTTATAACTTTATTTTTTTAGCTAAAACCTGTATTTTAAAAACTTAAACCTGTTTTAGAAATGATGTATATTCTGAAAACTGAAAATGTATTAGGCTAAAATAGCTCTTTGCTTCAAATTTTACAGTTATGCTTACTAATGGAAGAAATGTGTAAGAAGTTTACAATTATAGATAATCAAAAGTCAACATATAGTGTCTTTCAGATGTTTTTGTTGAGGAAGCTTGGAATAAGGTTGGCCACAACAGAAGAATAGCAACAAAGGTTTTTTGGACCTGAAATGGCCATAGGAGGAAGAGGGAGACAGCTCTTAGGTCCATTGAAGCCATGGAAGAGCCACCTAGAAGACATCTAAAAAGGCAGGGAGAAACTATAGTGAACACACAGACAATTTGTTCATGAACAATTTGGAATCGTAGTTGCAAGGTCATTACTTGACATACAGCATGTGCTCAACACATATTCCCCATCAAATAGGACAAGCAGAAAAAGCACTAACTAGAAGATCTCATAAAGCTGAAGAAGAGTGGCTTCTAAGTCTCATGGTTTCTTATTTATTAACAGAAGGAAGATATGGGCTTATCCCTTAATAATTTTAATTTTTAAAATAGAGAATGTCTTTTGTAGAAAAAAGTTTTTTTCCTCTTAAATATTAGTCCTGGTCTAGGAACCTATGATATAAAAATTCTTTCCCTTATAAATTTCTTTCTTTCTTTCTTTCTTTCTTTCTTTCTTTCTTTCTTTCTTTCATTCATTCATTCAAGAAAGAGAGAACACAAGGGAGGAGGAGAGGGAGAGGAAGAGAGAATCTCAAGCAGACTCGGTGCTGAGCACGGAGCCTGAAGTGGGGCTCAATCCCACAACCCTGAGATCATGACAGGAGCTGCAGTCAAGAATCAGATGCTTAACTGACTGAGCCACCCAAGCACCCATCTTATAAATTTCTTGCTAGCCTTTCTTCATAGTTTATTTAACCTCACTTCTAGTATATCTAACTAAAAAAAAGGTTACTTGCAGATCAGTTTGAACTGGATTTGTAATGTCACCTTGAAAAGCTAGGTAATAGAGGGAAGAGCCTTTAATATGAGTGTATTTAGTAAAGCTTTTCACAAATTGCTAGCGTTCTGTAAAATAGGAAATAACCTGGTCTTAAAAGCACTTATTTAGAATAATAACAATGTATTGCAGGGACCTTACTATTGAGAAATTTTATTTTTCAGGACTTGGTGTACTTTTAGAGTTCAGCATCTTAATTACTTTGTAATTTAACTCTGTGGAGGATATTTACTGCTTCAGATCAGGGTTTTTGTTTGTTTTCTAAATCACTACCATTCATTTGTATAAGCCACAAACCTTGTTATCTTTAATTTCTTCTTTTATTTCCCATTCCCATATTCTCTTCCCCACCCTTTTCCCACTCCATCAGCAAGTACTGACAGCCCTACTTTTCCAAAAATGTATCTTAAATTATCATTTCTCTACCTCCACTGATAATACCCTACCGCAAGCCACCCCATCTCCTGTCCGCCCTAATGCAGGAGTCCCTTAACTGGTATCCCTGCTTCCATTTTTCTGACCCACTACAATCCATTCTCTGTATAGTAGCTAGAGTAACTTTTTAAACACAAATCTTACTATGCTTTTCTCCCACTTGAAACCCTTCATGTGTTCCTGTTGCATCTAGAATAAAATTGAAACTTATTTCTAAGCTATGTGTGACCTGGCCCCCCATCTATCTTTCTAAACTCATTGTACCCACTCCTCTCTTTGCTCATGTTGCTGTATGGAAGCAGCCTGGCCATCTTTCTGCTCCTCTCAAACACCCCCAGACTCATTTATACTGCCCACCCCCAAAGCTCTTGTACTGGCCCCTCCCCACCTTCCTTGACTAGCTTCTTGTCATCCAGGTCGTAGGCCAAAGATTACTTACTCAAAGATACCTTTTATGACCCCCATCCTAAGAATTCATCCTTCTTTTAATTCTCCTATATCCATTATCTTTCTTTAATGATATTTCTTTGACTTTTTCATTTATTTTCTACCTTATTTATTCCTCCTGACTCAACTGTAGAGTTGAGAAATCAGAACAAGGTAAACATTTTGTTTATCTTGGTCATTACTCTATCATCAACATGTAGAAAGTACTGGGCCTATCATAGGTGCTCAAAAATACTCATTGAGTGGGATGCCTGGGTGGCTCAATGGTTGAGTGTCTGCCTTTGGCTCAGGTCATGATGCTGGTGTCCTGGGATCGAGTCCTGCATTAGACTCCTGCAGGGAATCTGCTCCTCCCTCAGCCTCTGCCTCTGTGTCTCTCATGAATAAATAAACAAAATCTTAAAAATATATATATTCATTGAGTAAAAGAACATTATATTTAATGGTAGCATTTCCTAGAGTATGTTTCTTAAAATACTGGTCCTGTGAAATTCCTTTGTATGATCTTCATAATGTACCTGAATATAAATTAAAGGCTCTAAGTTGACATTCCCAAAACTTAACAAAAATCCCCATTTGTTTCCATCCTTGAGCACATATCAGAATTGTCTGCCGAGCTTTAATGCAAAATAAAGAAGCAGATGCCTGGGTGCCATTGCAGACCTTCTAAACCACAACCTCTGCTCTCATGTTGAAAACCTCTAAAGTAAAGGGATTCCTGATTATCCAATATAAGATACCTTTACTATGACACACTTGTTTTTCGTTTCTGGAATATGAGAAATATTCATGTTTAACTATAAGCACCAACATTACCAAGCGAAATAGCATGATTTTCTTTATTAACTCTATAACTCAGTCCCATTAGCATCAAAATCAAAATTGATTGTACATATTTTATTAACAGCCATATATATTTGTCTATGTGTCTGTGTATGTGTGTAATACAACTCACTTTTCTTTGTTAGCCATTAAATTTTTTCAACTTCTTTTTGAGTTTTTTTTTTTTTATATTACAGAATTATCTTAAGAGAAATCTAGATTTGGATTTCTAACTTAGACTTTTATTTTTTTTAAAGATTTTATTTATTTATTCATAGAGACAGAGAGAGAGAGAGAGAGAGAGAGAGAGAATGGCAGAGACACAGGCAGAGGAAGAAGCAGGCATCATACAGAGAGCCTGACGTGGGACTTGACCCAGCGTCTCCAGGATCATGCCCCGGGCTGCAGGCGGCGTTGAACCGCTGTGTCACCGCTGTGTCACCGCTGTGTCACCGGGGCTGCCCTCTAACTTAGACTTTTAAATACATAATTTTATTATTGTACTTTATGGCACTTCCATTTTCTAAGTAGAGTACTCTTACCTACATTACATATTTGAGATTATGATGTTCAAGATGAAATAAATTATATCTGTTTTATTTGGTACCGCTTCTAACAAAATCATGTGCAGCTTCAAGCAAAGTTATATTTTTTGAGGTTGATAGAAAAAAAACAGGCTTAGCTTTTAATTCTTAGAAGATTGAATCTATTGAATCTATTCAAACATGGAATTAATAGATGAATACTATAGTTTACATAAAAATAACGAATTATGTTTAGAGAATTTAAATTAAAATATAATATTTTTTATTTTTCTAGCCAAACGTCTCAAGTCCAGTACCAGCTTTGCAAACATTCAGGAAAATTCAAACTGAAATCTAGAAAATAGAGAATTAACATCATATGCCATGGATGGATGCTGGAAGATACAGCTTGGTTCAAAAGAAGATTAACTGATTCGACAAGTCAACTTCCTCAGAAATGCAAGGACTTCAGATTTATTTTTAAATAAGAATTTTCCATTTTTCTTTCCTTTTCCATCCCTTTTTTTAAGAGTTTAGGTATTTTAAATTTCCAGGCCTAGCAATGTTGTCTATGTTAAAATGTATTTGTTACAATAACAAAAGATGCAAGAACAATCTTCATTTTATTTTGTAGCATAGTTCTACTATTTGAGACTTCTGGTATCTCCTTATTAACATAGTATATAAGTAGCAAAGTTTTTGAAAACTAACATTTGAAAATTAATCAGTTATAGCAAAGACTTTGGGAAAAGAAATATACTTGCCAAAAAGTAGCAGGTCCAAAGATTAATTTAAATTACTCACCATTGCAGTATTATTGTTACATATGTATTTAATATGTCATACATTACAAATAATATGTAATTCAATCCCTAGTTTACTTAATGTCATTTTTGAAACCACTAATTATAAACTCCCTAACAATTTTTAGAAGCAGGAAGGCACATTACATTTGTCTTTGTAGAAAGATTTATGGAAACTGGTTTCTTACTTAACTTTTACAAATAGTATTTTGCACCTTATTTTGCTTTTATTTTATAAGTAATTTGAAATCACTGGACTGCTGTATTATATTCAGGGCAAGATGGATTCTTTTTCTACCAGGGATTTGCATTGTGAATTACATTAAGTTATTTGGCAATTTGTAATTTATTACTATTGTAAATCAAACGTAGTGTTATCACAATATATTTAAGTTGTGATTTTTTCAATGAAGATTCTCTTGGGTTATGTGGAGATTTTTGGAGGGGAGAGATAGGAAGGGTGCAAATAACTTGAGGTTCAGAAAATAGATAGGGAGAGACCTGAGGGGATGCTCACTCACTGTAAGACTGTTGAATGATTCATGTTGAAGGCATGAGTTAAAATGAGAGAATGATACATAAAGCAGTTAGGTTAAGATGCTTATTTTTTTCTAAATTATTTAGATCAGATAAACATGATATGATGGAAATGAAGTCAGGTATTTCACTATCAGAAAGCAAATTCTATTTTGGAATGTTTATATCAACCTTTTTTTTTTTTTTTTTTTAAAGAAAAGCGTCATTTCAGAATTGGTCACAGCTTTTTTCCTCAGGTTTTTAGTAGGTATTTCATTTGTTAATTCCTTCTTTCTTGGTGGAAATAGGCTTTGTTTTAAATGTTGAGAATGTGAAGCCTGCTCTATATAGAAATGAGAGGTTAAATAGTACAAGAATTTTAATCCCTTTGTATACTATGAAACGCTCTATAAAGAGACAAGAATGTGTTTTTAATTTTTTTTAATGTTTACTGTATATGCAGAACAAACAAGAAGGCTCATCTTTGGATTTGTAACATATCCAAAGGCTGTTACAGTTTTTCTAGTCTGCTGTGATCCATTTAAAATGTGCTGGGGTTTATTCTAGTGTCACTGCTCATGCTGCTGATACTAATGGCACTATCTTGATTTGAAGCATATAGTTGAGGGCCATTGAAAGCAATCTTTCATTAATGCAGATAAAAGCAGTTTACATATGCAGAGTTACAAAATGGCATATCTGAATCTGTAAGTAATGACTCTCTGATCACCTTTCAATGTTACATATTTCTAAAAACCATTGCTTTTGGATATGGTTGCTAATAAGCACTTTAGAAAAGAAAAAAAACACCTCTACTATTTTTCTGGTCGGGTCATTGCTCTTTAGAAGTAGCATCAGCAATAGATTTCAAAAATAAGTAGTAAGCATTACACTAAAGTGTGTAAATACTTCATTTTTTAGTCATATTGAAAAATTCTTTGCATAGTTTTAAATTCTGAGACACATAGTATAGTATATGTGTATGCATAAGATCATCTTCAGCTTTTTGACACTTTGAAATAAAGAAAGTAATTTAAGGAAATTGCAGTGCCATATTTGCTTTTTTTGTTTTGTTTGGAGAGAGAGAGAGCAAGTGGGGTGGGGAGGGGGAGAAGGAGAGGGAGAGGGAGGAAGAGAATTCTAAGCAGGCTCCATGCTCAGTGTGGAGCCCAGTGCAAGGCACAATCTCACAACCCCAAGACCATGACCTGAGCCCAGATCAGGAATCGGATACTTAACTGACTGAACCACCCAAGCATCCCAAGCCATATTTGAGTTTTAAATATGTATTTAAAACTTCAGATGTCAGGATGCCTGGGTGGCTCAGTGGTTGAGCATCTGCCTTTGGCTCAGGGCGTGATCCTGGGATCTGGGATTGGTCCCACATAGGGCTCCCTGCGAGGAGCCTGCTTCTCCCTCTGCCTGTGTCTCTGCCTCTCTCTTTCTGCGTGTCTCTCATGAATAAATAAATCTTTTTTTGAAAAAACAACAACATTCAGATGTAATTGAACATCACATTTCAGTTTTTCAGGCATTGAGTTCAAATGCCTACTTTAAAAGTACCACCTAATGATTTTGTCGCAAATAAAAATGTACTTTTGGATTATTTACTTTTTTTGTTGGATTTGTGAGGTAGAGCTAGCATCAGCTATCTTAAAGTGTAACTCTAAATAGCCAGAGTTTAGAAGGCAAATGTTACTTCTAATGGGACAGCATTTTCTAATGTTTCATGGACAGGCTCTACTGCAGTGTGCTCCTTATAAAGTGAAATGTTTTCCTGGAGCATTATATATAATTGACATCACATAAATAATAGACATCAGCAGCAATGAATTAAAAAGCAAAATTGCACTCATAACCTATGTAACAGTTGAAGATAGAAAAAAAGATTATGTTCCAAGTAAATTGTTTTCAGAGACAGAAGAAACATTAGGGGTCATCTAGTCATAGAATCCTAAGCCAGATGGACCCTTAAAGATCCAGAAAGATCACTTGATCTAATCTATCCACTGCATGGATTCCCTCTAAAAAGTGTATCATTTATGTCCTCTCCTCTTAACTAAAGAAGCAGAACATCATAGCACTCCTTATTTATGACTGGGCCATTGTTTGATAGTTCTAAAACTGAGACTTGAAATACCCAATCAGATGTTTTTCTACTCTGCTTATGGTGTAAAAATTCCAAGAAATGATCATGTTGATTATAAAAAGGGCTTTCACCTATGCTGAATTATACGTGTAGCACATAAAAGTTATAACTCCAGCAAGTCTGCTTGTTTTAAACTATTACATTGGGTATAATAAATATTAGTCACATGTAACATCCCTAATGACCAGAAATTTTCTTTGTCTCCTTGACACTACAGAGAGCTTTTAAAAGACGATATGACTGAAAAAAAATAAATAAATTAAATTAAATTAAAATAAATAAATAAATAGAACATGATATGACTAAAAAAATAAATAACTGATTCATGCTTCTTAAAGTAGAAGGTTTTCAATAATAATTTTTAAAACCTCTTTCCTGTGATAAACAGATATATTTTTAAAAAACCCATCTAGTACCCAAATGGAATCAAAATATTTCAAACCTTTAAAAGGAATGATAAGCCCATTTTAGCTAGATATTGTAGTAGATCCTCCAGTATCTTACTTATGTGCCAGAATTGTATCCAAAAGATTTGCCCAGATTTTCCATTTCATTGGAAATGAAAAACAATTCAACAACTGTAATTTCTGGAATAACTGTAAGTAGCAGGATTGAAATCGTTACCTTATCCTATTGATTTCTGAAGCAGAAGAGTGATCAGAAGAAGTTAGGCGGTTTCTGGTCACTGGAATGTGTATCTTCAGAGACAGGCGCCCACAATAGACAGCCTCGCAGTTACATCTTCCCTTTTTTCTCTCCTACTAGTATCTCATTTTCTACATTCATTTGAAGTGCTATCACCAGTAATGTAATAGAAGCTGACATATATGGGCTTGACCTTGGCTTTTTAAAATCCTTGTTATATCTTGGCTATTCTTTACTAAATAAGGCAGTGTTTTTTTTGTACAACCCAGATTGTATATTTACTGGGGGTGGGGGCTTTTAGAAAATGATGGATCTTATGAAACGGCTAAAACTGCTTGAAATTACAATGCTTGGCACACTTTATTCACCGTCCTCCCAGGACTTCTTGTTCCAACCCAACATCTCAGGAGCAGAATGAAATGGTTGCTTAGATGCTTTGATTCCTCCCTCTAGGTTTATGTTCTCTGCATCTGGAGAGTCTGTGTTCACTTCTTCCTCTGTGTCCTAATACCACAATGGATGGACTCAAAGGAACTATCCTTTGTAGTTTGGCTCTTGTGACCGAATCTGCACCACTCATTCTGTGTCTTTAAACACCAGGGAAAGGTGCTTGGACGGGTACAGAAATTTTGCTTGTAACCAACCCCACCGTGCTGAGAGTGATTTAAGGAATGTAGTCTCTGGTCAGGCTCTGAAAAACCCTTTTTGGAATTGGGATCCTTGCTCATTGATGGTTGATTTCATGAGGCATATCCATATCACTTCCAGCTCTCAAGGCCACCCAGCTCCTTGGATCTAAGCTCTTTCATTTTCTCTTGTTCCCATAGTGCCACCAGTTTTCCTTGCTCTGATTAACCTCACCAACATGAAAAATTCAAGGGAGCTGATGGGATTGTCGTGAGGTCTAAGTTTTCCAGTACTTTAAAGAAATCACTCCTTTGCCTTCAGGACTGCAAAGTTTCTGATGAGAGTCCTGCTATAATCCTTTTATTTGTTCTTCTCTATGTAATGTTTTTGTTGTTTTCTGGCTACCTTTAAGATTTCCTCTTAATTTTTTATTTTTAGCAGTTTTACTATGATGTGTCTAAGTGTATTTTTCTTTGTATTCTCCTTGAGATTCTCTGAGCCTCTTGGATCTTTTTGTTGTCTTTCATTAATTTTGGAAATTCTCATTCTACTATCAAATATCCTTCTGCCCTCTTCTCTCTTCTTCTGGGATTCCAATTAGATTTGTTAGGTGATATAATATTGTCCCACAGCTCAGTTGGATGCACACTTCTGTTGTACACTCTGACTTTCTTTCTGCGTTTCAGTTTGGATCATTCCTTTGTTTGTTTGTTTGCTTGTTTATTGAAGAAAAAGAGAAAGAATGAACAGGGGGAGGGGCAAAGGGAGAGGGAGAGGGAAAGGCATCTCAAGCAGACTCCCTGCTGTGTATGAAGCCTGACAATGGGGCTCAGTTTCATGACTCTGAGATCATGATCTGAGCTGAAGTCAATAGGCAGTTGCTCAAGTGACTGAGCCACCCAGGCGCCCCAGTTTGGATCATTTTTATTGACCTGTTTTAGGTCTTTCATTAATTTTGGAAATTCTCATTCTACTATCAAATATCCTTCTGCCCTCTTCTCTCTTCTTCTGGGATTCCAATTAGATTTGTTAGGTGATATAATATTGTCCCACAGCTCAGTTGGATGCACACTTCTGTTGTACACTCTGACTTTCTTTCTGCGTTTCAGTTTGGATCATTCCTTTGTTTGTTTGTTTGCTTGTTTATTGAAGAAAAAGAGAAAGAGTGAACAGGGGGAGGGGCAAAGGGAGAGGGAGAGGGAAAGCATCTCAAGCAGACTCCCTGCTGTGTATGAAGCCTGACAATGGGGCTCAGTTTCATGACTCTGAGATCATGATCTGAGCTGAAGTCAATAGGCAGTTGCTCAAGTGACTGAGCCACCCAGGCGCCCCAGTTTGGATCATTTTTATTGACCTGTTTTAGGTTCATTGATGCTTTCTTTTGCTGTGTCCCGTCTGCTGATGAGCCTATTGAAGTGATTCTTCATATCTTGATACTGTATTTTATTTTGAATATTTTCACTTAACTCTTTTTAAAAATACTATCTCTGCTGAAATCCTCCATCTGTCTTGTATGCTGTGCACCCATTCCACTAAATCTTAGTATTTTATTTTTTAAAAGATTTTGTTTATTTATTTGAGAGAGAGGACACAAGCCAGGAGAAGGGTAGGGGGCAGAGAGGAGCAGACTCCCCACTGGGAAAGGAGTCTGATGTGGGGTTTAATCCCAGAACCCTGGGATTATGACCTGAGCTGAAATCAAGAGCTGGCTGTTCAACCAGCTGGGCCACCCAGGTGCCGCAGATCCTTTATTTTAACCACAGTTATTTTGAAGTTCCTATTAGATAGTATCAATATGTGGGCCATCTCTGGATCTTGTTCTCTTGACTACTTTATCTCGTGACAATACATTTTTGTCATTTTCTTCTTGATTTTTAATTTGTCTTTTAATTTTTGGTTAAATGCCAGATATTGCATGGAAAAGAACGGTAGAAACTGAGATAAATAGCATTCATACCTGCAAATGGGCAAACCTTTCTATGAGGCTATTAGCATGGAGGGAACTGAATTTCTCCTGCTAGTAGTTGATCTGGACTTGGGTTTTACTGTTAATATCATTACCTTCAGTATACCATAGTTTTCAAATTGCTCCAGTGGGGGGACTGCTGCCATTTTGTGTTTGTTGTGTGCCCTGGAATGCCAGAGGATTTTTCTGTGTTCCTATCTCACCATCAGCTCTCAGCAGATTGTGTGTACCTGTGCAACAAGTGGGGTCTCTCTCCATGGTCCTATCCCTCCTTCCGCTGTGGAGTTATGTTGCTGGTTTCTTTGCACAAGGCTTATGGTTGGGGCCGGCAGTCTCATGCAGGTCCTGGGCTCTTGAGTTTTAGGGTGGGCCTCCCTCTTCCCATGGCAATCAGACTTTGCATTGTAATGGGGTGAGGTCTTAAATGGGAGTGAATTTTCTGTCCTTCTCTCACTGGTAACAGACCTCTGCTTTGTATCACCCAAGGATCCTGGGGACTGGTGGCTTTCCTGCCTTCCTGCAGCATCTGATGGCTTTTGCTTCAACTCCTCTTCTACCACAGCCAGTCTTTTCTTGGGACCAGGGGTCAGGAAGGTTTTGTACCAGTGCTCTAGTGGCAGATGGCTTTTTCTTTGTATAGAAGATGGGCATGGGTTTTATGCCTCTCTCCCATTGGTAGCTGGTTGTCATCTGCTCATCTTCCCCAAAGGGAGGCTCTTTCAATTCTCCCCTAGTCTTTCATGAACACCCAGGGAGGCCTATGGAAAAGTGCTGGCAAATGGGGCAGACTGCTTGTATCCATGGCCCCCAGAGATTCTAAGTTGTCATACTAGCCCACAATTGGTCTTTAAGCTTTTGTTAACATTTCAGTTTTTCTTCTCTTACTTTTTTGGTTACTACTCTTCCTCCTGTACTCTGTCCAAAGCAAAACACTTTGTAGGAGCAGTGCTTATGGCTTTCTATATCTTAAGTGGGTCTAGAATTCACTGATTGCTTCTTTGTTGTCAACTCTAAGTTTTTACTTGACAGCAAATTGCTTAGTAGTTCATTCAATACGTTCAAAAAGGTAAAACAGGCAGTGAGCCTTAGTTGACTGGAATTGTGGCAGTTGGAGGTCCCAGTACACTGCAATCATGTCTGTTATGTCCTATAACAGAAGGGCCACTGTGGCCATGAATGGGAAGAACTGTGTGACCATCACTGACGAAAGGTGCTGTGGGATCCAGTCCCAGATGGTGACCATAGACTTCTAGAAGATCTTTCCCATGGGCGATTGACATTACATAGACCTGGCTGGGCTCACCACAAATGTCCAGACTGTTGCCCAGCACCTCAAGTTCCAGCTGAACCTGTATGAGCTGAAGGAAGGTCGGCAGATCAAGCCTTATACCCTCATGAGCATGGTGGCCACATCTTGTATGAGAAGTGGTTTGGCCCCTACTACACAAAGCCAGTCATCATGGGGTTGGACCTGAAGACTAAGCCCCTCATTTGCTCCCTAGGCCTTATCTGCTGCCCCATGGTGACTGACAACATCATGATCCGTGCACCTGCTCCAAACAAATGTATGGGGTGTGTGAGCCCTCTGGGGGCCTGACATGAATCCAGAACACCTGTTTGAAACTATCTCACAAACCATGCTGAATACTGTGGATCAGGATGCACTGTCAGGCATGGGAGTCATTGTCCGCATCATTGAGAAGGACAAAATTACCACCAGGACACTAAAGGCTGGAATGGACTAACTTTCTGTTCTCAGAGACTACTTAAAAAAGATGAATAATTTTGCTATCAAAAACAAAACAAAAGGTAAAGAGGTAAAACAAAAAAGAAGATTGGCAATTATGAAAGCCAAAGAAAGGAGTAAAATCCCAAATAAAAAAATATGATAGCTGAAATTAAGTCCGTGGAAGGGTTTTAATAGTAAATAAGTCCTAGTTAAAGAGTCAATTCAAAATCTGTTAGAAGAATATCTCTGGAAGGAAACATTTAAAGAAAAAAGTTTGGAAATACAGATTGGGTAGGGGATATAGGGGGTGCATTTAGAAGATTTAATATAAATGTAGTTAGAGTCTCTGAAGCAAAGGAGAAAGAAAATACAATGGGAGCAATTTCTGAAAAGCTAATAGCTGAGAATTTTCCAAAATGGTGAAAAATGTCACAAATTAAGCCTAACCAGAATTTAAAACAAACCAAAAAACCTAGTCACATTCATTGCATATGAAAACCAAAGTGCAAATCTTATAAAACAGCTAGAGAAAAGATATGTTACCTTTAAAAGAGCAATAATCAAACTTATTGCTTGTTTCTCAAGAGAAATAATGAAAGCCAGAAAGACAAATGAAATATCTCCAAAGTTCTAAAAGAAAATAACTGACAACTGAGAGTTATATGCCCAGCCAAAAAATTCTTCAAAATTAAAAGGGGAATAATGGCATTTCTGGACATAAAGACAAAATTCTCACAAGCAGGCCTACATATTAAAGGAATAGCTAAAAACAGTTTTTCAGGCAGGAGTAAAATGAACCTAGATGGAAACTCAGAGGTATAGGGAGAAAATATATGGATAAATTTAATAACAACTGCATACAACAATAATATTCTGTGGGATGTCTCTATATATATCCTTTCTACTCATTTATCTATCTAGATATATGAGAGAATGACTAGAATGAAAACATAACAATGGCATAAAAGTCAGGAGGGGATTATTTTTGGAACAAAATGTTTTAAGGTCATTGCATTATCTGAAAAGGTTATTTCTTTAGGCTCTTCCTGGAAGTAGAATGAACTGTCAGGTGGATACTGGTAAAGAACTTCGTTGTTTTCAAGTTGGACTGACGATACATTCTGATGAAGATACATCCAATTCCATTCCTTTCATTGCCTCTTTTAGGATTTTTTTTTTTTTTTTTCTGCTCCTGACTCTTCATATTTCTTCAGGAAGCAACTTGCTAGAAGCGAAAAAGCAAGAGCTTTAGAATCAACCAGACCCGGGCTTAAACTCCTGTTTTTCCCCTTACTTGGGCCTTCACTTTGAGAGGGCTGTGAAAAGGGGAGGTAATCAGAGTGACTTCACAAGATAATTGTGCAAATTAAATGAGAATAAGTATACGAAGAGCCTACAGTGCAATGCCCAATATCTAGGACTTCATATTGCTCAGTAGGTGTTAGTTTTTTTCACTTATGGACTGCACTATGCAATGGGCAATTGCTTATACACCCTCTCACATTATTTCCTAGGTTTCTAATATTTTTTATTATTATCCCCCCTCTTCTGACTAGATTGTAATCTCCTCCAGTTTTGGGACAATATATGTCCCTTTCCTCTCATACCCCTAGTTCAGTGAATGGTGTTTGCGGTAAGAGTAATACTTGCTTGAGGCAAGCACAATGAGATAAAATACATTCCTGCACTATACATTATGTTGGAAGGTGTCTTCATAGCAGGTCCACCCAGAAGGATATTTAAGACCTTGAAGAAAAGTGCTTCAGCTGCCCATGAGAAGCATAAATGGTGAAAACATCTTTAATGGAAAGAGAGAAGTGCCATTTTACCACTCAGGAACCCTCCAGTTTAAGCCTTAAAGATTCCAGGCTGGAGGCAATGTTGAGTATCATGGATTGCTGCCCTGAAAACTAGCATCTTAAGTTATATGTAATACCTTTTCTGGGCAAAAGGCCCATCTACTTAATCTCTGCTAGATGAGTATATATTAGATCTGACTGTTGAAAAATACCAAGTTAAATCAGACAGTTAAGAAAAAATCAACATGATGCCCATAACTGGCTTAATTTATCTTTCCTTTCAGTAATCCCACATATTACCTACTTATTTGCTGTAATGAACATGCCATTCAGCTAAAATAAGATTAACTGCTTAAACCGTGGCATTACAGGCAGAGAACTTTAATGCTGCTTTGTGTTTCATTGTTAAGTTCAGCAGTTAAACGATACGGTGTTGTCGTTTCTTCCTTTGTAATCAAGATGGTTTCACTTAGGATTAGTGCTCCCCAGCCGATTCTCCCGATGGAACATTTGAAGCAGCAAATTTATATGTCTAGGTTACAGCCTGGCAGCAATAATAACCTTCAGGATCAAACCTGTTGGCCTCATCAACACTCAAATTGCACTGCTCTTTGTGAAGCCCCCCTCTGCTCTAATGGTGATGGGAATCTCGCCTGCCATGCAGAGTACGGAAGGCAAATTGAAGAGGGCTTGGCCGTGCATCTGGAAAATAGCACTGTGATGACTCAGGTGGGATCAGAGTGCAGAATGTTAACCTAAGTTCCTCCCAAGTGAATGAACATTCACTTGTTCTCTGCATCAAGATCAAATCCTACTTCAATGGAGCTTTCCTAGATTGTTCCAGCCCCCACTCATCTCTCTTTCTTTGAAGTTTAATTGCAATTATAGTTCTCTCTACATCAGGCCATTTACGGATTTATAATGGTTCATATCATTATTCTATATGGGCTAACACTGTCCCTTCCGTTAGGGGAGTCCAGGACTAACGTCTACATGGTCCTGGGCCCCAACGGGCATATGATTTAACAATTGCTCACTGACTGAAAGAAGCATCCTCTGTGATGTGACCCATTATGATTCTGCCCGGATGGTCCACAGCAGGGACTGCCAGCCTCAGCTGAGCCTGCGAGGAGCCCCCATCCTTATCAGGCCTTGTCTTCCGTGGAGCATATTCCGTTTTGGTGGCTCAGCAGAGAATCAAAGACAAAGAGAATGAACATGGTGACCGACAGGTTTGTTCATCCTTTCATTGATTTTTTTTTTCACGTAGTAAACATTTATTAAATGCCTACTGTAAACCCAAGTAGTTTCAAAACTCTAAAAACTGAGAAACTTCTTGCTGACCATTTTGGTGGAGTTGGGGAAAACAGTTTAAAGGAGCTAAAAGAAAACTTTCTTCTCACAGACTTATCCTTCAGCCCCAGTTTTTGGGCAGGAGCACCTTCCATAATGCTTCCTTTCCTCTGTTTGTTTATTTGCCTCTTCTTCCCATTCTCACTTCTCCTCCTCCTTCTCCTCCTCAAACCACTCTGATAGATGGGATTGCTCCTCCCCTGCCTCCCTGGCTGTGATAATAGCAGGCTATTGAATTTTCCTGTGTGAAACTGGTTTGCTCAGGTCTCTGCCAGGCAGGCTGCACTTGCTAGGTTGGATGGATTCCAGGTATGCTCCTCTGGATAGGATTTAGTGTGGGTCAGCACTCCTCAGTAGGTAGGATGAGGATGAGGAGGGAAGAGGGAGCTTAGGTTGGTTCTGCCCTTTCTGACTAACGAATTCGATAAATTACTTAATGAATTATAAACAGGGAGCCCTACCTTGGATCTACTCCCAGCCCAAAAATTGTTGACCATGTTTTGACTTCCTCAGGGGACAGCCAGAGCCTCAATTGTCCATAGGATGATCTGAGGCTGCCCTGGGTGTGTCAGAGTAGTTGCCATCCAAGCTGGACCTCTTGAGAAAACCTGAGGTCACTCCCTTGATATCTGTGAATCCAATAGTGAAGCATCCTATTCCCTGCTTCCTTCATTTTTCTGGCAGATATAGGGGATACACTAGAATCATAGACTGTTGGAACCAAGAGGGGCCTTCATCACCCTTTATTACAGGCTTCCTTATTTCTCAAGTCTAGAAATCACAACAAGTCAAATGGTTTACCCAAGTAGACGAAGCTGTAGTGACAAAGCCAAGGCTGTGACCCATGTTCCCTGTAGCTGGGACTACATCATGCCATCTCTCAAAAATGGAGTTGATGCCGGTGAGCAGATACTGCAGTGCTAATGACAAGTGAGGTATACAACAGGAATGGGAAGCAGGTGACAGAGATTTACTCCAAGGTTGTTTTCAGGGGACACAGTAGAAAAGGGTTGAAAGTAGGAATCTACCAATTTCCATCACTCTGTTCTCATACCTCCCTTTACTGCCTCTCAATCCCTTCTCTCTAGACTGACACATCTCTTTTCCTTCCTCTTACAATTTCAAAAGCAAAAACTACCAGTGTCAGAAGGACAACAACAAAACTGAGCAAAACTGGTTTCTTTGACATTCTCTACCATCTCTGATTTGTTCGTAGTTTGCTAATAAATCTTTATCAGATACCAATGTGCTTAAGTGTTCATTTCATTGAATTTGCTGTGGACTCATAGTCTCTTTCTAATGGGAAGAGCATATTTTTTTCCCAGACTTCTTTTGATTACAAGTGGTGGCAAAAACCCAACTCACACTAGCTTATGCATAAGAGGAGATTTATTGGACTCCATAGCTGGAAAGTCCAGGAAATGATCTCACTTCTGGTTTGACTGGACTCAGGAACTCAACGGGTTGCCCTATGCACCCTTCACCCACTTATCTATGTTGCTTTCATGCTTGTAGACAGGTGCTCTTCATGTAGAAAGAAAAAGGCTGCTGGCAGTCTTCATTCACATACTTCCAAAAAGTAACTCCCCTTCTCCTCTGGCTCCGAATTGAGAAGTCTTAGAAAAGGGCTCTAATTGGCCTAGACTGGGGCACCTGTTGCCCATCCCTGGCCCAATCACTGTGCCTAAGAGAATGAAGTACTGTGATCGTCTGGGCCTAAGGTTCTAGGCTGTTCCTACCACTAGCACACACACTCATATCTCTGTTCGTCTGTTCAAATGGCAGAGTCCTTCAATTTGACGGTCTTGCCAATCATACAAAGTGGCAGAGGAACAAATACCTACAAAGACAAAATTGAAAGATAGTTATCTGAGAAGACAAAATTGGCAGATTCCTACATTCAACCCCTTCCTACTGTGTCCCCTGAAAACAATCTACTTCTAAATCCTTTGGAGTAGGTCTCTATCTGTCATCTGCTTCCCATTCCTGTTGTATACCTCACTTGTCATTAGCACCGCAGTATCTGCTCACCGGCATCAACTCCATTCTCTTTCTCCTGATCACTTAACACCTATTTTGCATATTCAATTAAAAATCTGTTTTGAGTCCTATGAATTATGGAGATGGCCACAGGGAAACAGAACGGACTTGCCAGGCAATTGCCATGGGTACCCATTGAATCCACGCCCGAGTGGTTAAAGATAAACATCAGACTGTTTTACTAGGCTGTCTTTATCCTTCAGGTATGAAATGTATTCTGTAATTCCAGTTACTGTCAATGTTTATTTATACAGATTTATGCTCTGATTGCTTGGTATGTTTGGGCAGGGGCAGCAGTCTAAAACAAGGTCTACTGATTGCTCAGGTTTGGAAATTGTGAGCTGAGTAGAGTTTGAGGTGGGGCAAAATAGGATACAGTACAGCTTTCTGGTTTCCTTTTGATTTCACACCATACCATTTCTGGAGGCTGAAAACTAAAGTGCCCTTTTCTACTGTCAAGATAGCATTGTGGTTTTTTTTTTTTTTTTTTTTAATGTCTGCCTCTGTTTTTGTATGGTGAGGAATGTTTTTGTATGTGAGGAAGAAGAGTGGTAGAAAGGAAGGTGGTAGAAGTTACTAGTAGCCCCCATAGTTGCTCTACATTTCTTCTAATGTAGTAACATTCTTCTAATGTAACATTCTTCTAATGTTAATGTAGTTTGAGCTGGACATGTGACTTCCCAGGATAAAGTCAACATTTCCCAGCCTTCTTGATTACTGGAGGTTGGCGGGGCCAGTGGTTGCCATCTGACTAAGTTGTGGCCCATGGGCTCACAGCAGAAATGTCTAATGGCAACTTCTGGGATCCCTGTTTTAAGAGAGAGCCAATGCCAGCCAATGTAAAGGAACAACTCCCAAGCTTCTCATTTACTCCTGTTCTACTATCATACTTCCCTCACTTCTGACCCTAGATGTGTAAGTTTTCCACATAATTGAGCAATTCTCTGGTACCCTCAGGGTGTCCTACAATTTAAATCAGTTTTGACACTATCTGCCTGGAATTAGTGTCAGATCCCACAGGCTAAGGGCTTAATTCCACAGAACTGCCTGCAACCTCTCACTTCAGATGCCAATCACAAGTCCAGTGTTGTTCCCTATACTTTGGACTCACTGGCTCTAATCGGGGTTCCCACAACCCTCTTTTTGGGTTTGATAGTTTACTAGAATGGCTTTAAAAAGTCAGGGACACACATATTTGTCAGTTTCTTGTATAATTAAGAATACAATAAAGAATACAGTTGAACAGATAAAGAGATACATGGGAGAGGTCCAGAAAGGTCCTGAGTGCAGGAGCTTCTCTGTCCCTGTGGAGTTGGGGTACATCACCCTCCCCACATGTGGATGTGCTTACCGACCCACAAACTCTCTGAATCCCCCATATTTTGGTGATTATTATGAAGGCTTCATCACATAGCTATGATCGGCTATCACCTCAATGTCTAGTTCCTTTCAAAACTTCCCAGAGGGATCCCTGGGTGGCTCAGTGGTTTAGTGCCTGCCTTCTGCCCAGGGCGTGGTCCTGGGGTCCTGGGATCGAGTCCCACATCCGGCTCCCTGCATGGAGCCTGCTTCTCCCTCTGCCTGTGTCTCTGCCTCTCTCTCTGTGTCTCTCATGAATAAATAAATAAAATCTTAAAAAAAAAAAAAAAAAAAAAACTTCCCAGAGAATAGGAGGTGGGATTAAAAGTTACAAGCTTTTAATTATGGCTTGATCTTTCTGGTGACCAGCTCCCATCCTGAAGCTATTCAGGAGACTACCAAGAGTTGCTTCATTAGAACAAAAGACACACCCAGGAAATTCCAAGCAATTTAGGACTGTGTGTCCAGGGCTGGGGGTCAAAGACCAAATATTAGAACAAAAGATGCTCCTAGTACTCTTATCACTTAGGAAATTAGAAGGGTTCTAGGACTTCCATGCCAGGAACTGAGAATCAGAGGCCAATATACATATTTTCTATTATTTCACAAAATCTTTTATCTTTCCCCTTTCTCTCCATCCTGCTACTTGGAATATGGCTGTCATGGCTGGAGCTCCACCTTGAAAGAAAGGACAGCAGAGCAATCAGCCTGTTGATTCCTTGCCACCATGGAGCTCCACCATGGAGCTCCCTGCCAACTCAGGACTGCCCACTCAGATTTTATGTGAAGGAAGAAGAAACTTTCATCTTGCTTGGACTACTACTATTTGGAGTTTGGGGTCATTCACAGATAAACCAACACCAGCTGATTCAGTAGATTTCAGGTGAACAGATGAGGAATTCCAGTTTGCGCTAAAGGGACAAGACAATGTAATGTGTTATATCGCCCAGGACGTGTGAATATGTGAAAGCCTGGTGTGAAAAGAGTGAAAAGTTAGGTATCTGTTTTGGGGGGACTTGGTAGGGGCAATGCTGCTCCTAAAGGTGACCAACTTGGAACTCCTTTCTTTCTCTGCTATTGGCCCTTAATCTACCAGTACAGATCCCTCGAGCATCCAATGTCCATATTGATAAAATAATGTTCTATAATGTGCTTGTCTTTCATTTCTTGTTTATGAAAGGACTAACACTAAGCAATTCATAGAGAGACACAGATGCAGTCAGTTTGAAAACTGAAATATACTTAAAGATAAAAATAATAAAAACAAGAGCTCCAACTTACTGACAATCTTTGATATTTTAGGCACTGTGCTGAGCATTTTACAAACATTATGTCATTTAATCCTGACAACAATCTGATGTGTTAAAATACTGTTTTTAGCTCCATTTTCTGGATAAGAAAGCTGATATTTAGAAAGGTGAAGCATACTTAGAATCACACAATTAATAAGAACGGATCTGCATGATTTCAAAACCCACATTTCTACACAATCCTCTGAAGCTGTGAAGAAAATATATTTTATTAACTCAAGCTCTCTTTTAACAGCTTCATTCTGCAAATGAGTGGCAGTTGGTTTATCAGTCAGGTTGCCCACAGGAAACAGAATTCACCCCAGATAGTTTGATGAAGAGACTGGAACAAAGAGGCTACCTTCAGAGGTGGGGGCAGGGTTGAGGACATGAACAAAGGGATTTTGGGTCTGACACTGGCAGGAAACCATTATTTCCCCTAGGGCTGAAGGGGCCAAGGGGAGGAAAATCGGTTTTGGAGCCTGGTGAGAGCTAGAGCATGAAAGATGGGCCACCTGAGGGGAGCCAAATGTGTGGAAGGTCACAGCTACCCACAGAGACACAGCTCCTAAGCAGGGAGGGCAGAGAATAAGGCCTGATTGCTCTCTCCTCCCACCCTCTCCTCTGAAGGGGGCCAGTTTCCTTGGGCATGGAGCAGGGCTGGGAGGGATGGAGAATGAATCGTGAAGGCAAGCAGAGGAATGATAACCAGCCCACTCCATCTCTGAGCTACAACAGCTCTGTAATCCAGCCATCATTTAGACTTTGATTTAAAAAATGGTCTGTTAGGGCAACTCTTCTAGGGACAAATCCTGCAGGACCAAGGGCAGCTTTCAGAGTTTGATACCCCCACTTTCTTATGCCGCTGAGCAAGGATAGCCCTGCAGAAGGCAACCTGCTGGACACTGTGGGCAGTTTCATCTTGCAGGCCCAGTGCTTTCCTTGATGGGACTTCTCCAGGAGCCTTTAGGACAGTCTCAGCCTTTATGGCCGAATCCCTTCACACCATACGGAGGAGAAGCACCCGTCAGAGTATAGAGTAGATGATGATCAATAAGAAGCTGTTTCAATGATTAACACATATTTCTTACTTGGGCCTAGTGTAATCATTTATTTTTTGAAAAGCCATGACTATTTCATCAGTAAAACCCAAAAGCTTGTTTCAAACTGTGGTAGACAGACACTTCCTTTTTTGTTTTTTTTAAAGGATTTATTTATTTATTTGAGAGAGAGTGAGCAAGCAAGCACATGCTAGCACCAGGGGGAAGGGGGCAGGAAGGGGCAGAGGGAGAGGGAGGGAGAGAGACTCCTTTTTTTTTTTTTTATAATTTTATTTTATTTATTTATTTATGATAGGCACGCAGTGTGAGAGAGAGAGAGAGGCAGAGACACAGG
Organism: Canis lupus baileyi; assembly: GCF_048164855.1. Classification (NCBI taxonomy): domain Eukaryota; kingdom Metazoa; phylum Chordata; class Mammalia; order Carnivora; family Canidae; genus Canis; species Canis lupus. The sequence continues at coordinate 7,437,347 of NC_132844.1, forward strand.
CAGAGGGAGAAGCAGGCTCCATGCACCGGGAGCCCGACGTGGGATTCGATCCCGGGTCTCCAGGATCGCGCCCTGGGCCAAAGGCAGGCGCCAAACCGCTGCGCCACCCAGGGATCCCGGGAGAGAGACTCCTAAGCAGTCTCGGTATGGAGCATATTTTCGTTTTCTTTCAGAACATATTTTATAATCACTGGCTAAGAAAAAAATCGATATTGTGAAGAGAAGGAAAAGGTATATATAAGTCTCCGAGAGGCACAAGCGATTAAGTGACACTGCCCACCTGGGGTGCAATCTTGTTTTCATGAGAAAATACCTGGAAAAAAGTCAGCAGGCTGCACAGTCCAACTCAAGGCTTTTATAAGCAGATATTGCCATCTTTGGGGGCCGCTAGAACATAAAATCAAATCCTTGGGCAAATTATTGAATGGTACTCTGAGGAATTATGAAAATAATGAGTAATTCTCCTTTTCAAACACATGATGACACCACATTATATCTCAGTGTTTGTGGTTAAGTTTTATTTTAAAAACATTTTTGAAGTTATATTTTTATAAATTGTTTTTCTAATTTTGTGTTCTTTCCCAAAGCAGTTTTGTCACATTTTTCTGTTTGTGTTGGTCACTAAAGGGCTAGTTTATATATAAAATATATATTATTTATTTATATTTATTTATATTTATTATATATAAATATATTAAATATAATCTATTTAAATATATTATATATTTATTATATATTATATATTTCTATGTAAAAATATATTTATATATGTGTATATATGTTCCGGTTTCAATGGGCAAAACACAAAAACTTAGGAGAAAAACATTTCTTTCTTACTGAAAAATATGTATTTCAGGTCTTTAAGCTTTCATTTGGGCTCTTGCCATGCCACACAAAAAGCAAATGAAATTCTCTGAAGAGAAAGGTGTTGCCATTGATGGAGAATTTCTTCTAGCAGAAGAGTGCTTAAGGGGAAGTGGGTGGACCCCTGGGTGCCCCAGGACCTGACCCTGGAGTTTTGGACTCCTTGCATGGAGCCTGCTTCTCCCTCTGCCTGTGTCTCTGCCTCTCTCTCTGTGTTTCTCATAAATAAATAAATAAATAAATAAATAAATAAATAAATAAATAATCTTTAAAAAAAAGAAAAAAAAGAGGAAGGTGGGATTACTCAATAAGTCAGTATTTTCCAAAAAGCGCTGTGCGGAATTCCAGTCTTCTTTTTTCTTCCCCCCCTGGAATTCTAGTCTTAAGCGATGCTACACACACACATTCTTTTGGAGATTCCTAATGTACATTAACATATTAAAGGCTCTGAGAATTGCTATAAGAAAGTAATCTGCTTAGCATTTGTTTTACTCACCCTTTTTTTCCTTCCCACAAAACCTTATTAATCCCCCATGTAAGTTATTAAGAAAAATTTAAAACTATGTTTTGGGGAATGTGACCTTGAGCTAAGGTTCCTCCGACTTCAGTATACTTCACTATAAAGATTTTTGTTGTCAAATTATTTTGAAATGTTTAAGCCATCCCGGGAGGATTCTGGTTTCAAGAAAGCTTCTTTGGGGACCAAGTTTAATGTTTAAACTGGAGGACCCGCCCATATGTCACATGACCGACCAGCACCAGCAAGAACATCTGGGACCCCTGCTTAGTTCTTTGCCCTGTTCACAACCTGAGTTTCTGAGAAGTTCCTGATCTTCGCGGCCTGAACTCTCCTTTTAGCTCTTATTTTTGGCTTCATAAAAATCCCTCAAGGGAAAAACCAAAACAAAGTACATTTGATACTCCTCTGGTGTTGGCTCCCTTCCCTCTGCTTTGATTCACATTTACCTCTTAAGTTCTATCTCCTTCCAGCACTTCAGAAATAATCCAACCAGATTCAGTTTATCCTAAAGGCCTGGTCCTGGATTGTGTCCACTCATTCATTCTCTGAAGACATATTTCTGGTTCCCTAAGAGATGCAGGCAGTGCGCCAGGCACTGGGGCTCCAGCGGTGACCCAGACGGGTATGGGCCTGACCTCACAGAGTTTCTGATCTGATGACCATGCCATTGAGGTGGTCTAGCGCCCAGACCAAGAAATAGGCAGATCTCAGGTCATAAAAACAGGGATTACTAACTTAAAGTTAATGGAGACTGGAACTTGATTGTACATAGGCAATTGCATTTTATTTAAAACTTAAAAATGTATATCCTTTTAATAGAGTGCTTATTGTTTCCTTGGTTTTAATTTTATATGAAAAACAAAGTTGACTATAAAAGCATGATGATTTCTGGGGCGCCTGGGGGGATCTGTTGGTTAAGTGTCTGCCTTTGGATCAGGTCATGATCTCAGGGTCCTGGGATCGAGCCACTTGTCCGGGCTCCCTGCTCTGCGGACAGTCTGCTTCCCCCTCTCCCTCTGCCCCTCCCCACTGCTTATGCTCGCTCTCTCCACTCCGCTCTCTCTTTCTTAAATAAATGAATAAAATCTTTTAAAAAAGCATGATTTCCTGCTTGATTAATTGTTCTTACAAATAATAAAATCATAACCAAGTTTATTTGGTGGCTGCATATTCCAATTTTAGTAAGATAACTGGAGACCAATAAGAAACTTCTTTAGAGCTGGTGTCATAACTCAAAACTTTCATTTTAAAAAATGCTTTGAGTCATTTTGTTTGTTTAAGTAATCTCTGTGCCCAGCGTGGGGCTCAAACTCAAGACCTTAAGATCAAGAATCACATGCTCCACCAACTGAGCCAGCCAGGAGCCCCACTCAAAACTTTTAAATGCTAAATGAATAGTAGGTATTAATATGTGCAGAAAAAAATTATGAAGAACCTTTTTTATGTCCCAATTCTTTGGAACGGAGGATGGTGATTTTTTGTAAGGTGCTCCTCAGGATGGTTTTGGAGCCACTCACTGGGCTTGGATAACTTTGGAGGTGAGTGAGGTTTTTGAGAATAGGATCAGAAAACCTGTCTTCAAACAGACAGTGTAGCCTCTTTCTCTTCCTTGTTCTTCTTTGTGAATATGAAATTCTACTGATCCCAGCTTCTCCTTCCTCTCCCTAGTTTTGAGATGAATTGAACTACTTTTCAGAGACAGAGATTGGCAGCTGTTTGGAAGCTTGAGCTCTCCCCTGACTCATGGTGGATGAGGTTTGGGGACAGGAGGTGAGGCGATGCTTTGGGAGGGGATCTGTGGCCACTTTCTCACAAGCCATTGTGAATGACATAGCCTTTTGGGTCAAGATGTACTCAGGAGCAACTCAGGGAAATTCTCTACCAAATCTCATGTTCCTAGCACCAAAACCAAAAGAAAAAAAATTTAAGAACCCCTTTCCCGGGATCATGTGCTCATCTCCATAAAATGTCATTGTGCCCCGAGTAGGGAATTCTTGTTACAAAAATGAAAATCCATAAATAAGTCCAGGGGATGTAATGTACAGCGTGATGATTATAGTTAATAATATGGCATTGTATGTTTGGAAGCTGCTAAGAGTAGATCTTAAAAGTCATCATAAGATGGGCAGCCCGGAAAAAAAAAAAAAAAAAAAAGATGGGCAGCCCGGGTGGCTCAGCAGTTTAGCGCTGCCTTTTGCCCTGGGTGTGATCCTGGAGACCTGGGATCGGGTCCCACGTTGGGCTCCCTGCATGGAGCCTGCATCTTCCTCTGCCTGTGTCTCTGCCTCTGTGTCTCTCATGAATAAATAAATAAAATCTTTAAAAAAAAGTCATCATAAGAAAAACAATTTTGTAACTGTGTGTGGTGACATGTTAGCTAGATTTTTGTGATAAATTTCACAATAATACAAATATTAAATCATGTTGTACAAATGTTATATATAAGTAAATGTTATATAAAAAGTAAAAATGGGGTGGCCCTGGTGGCATAGCGGTTTGGCGCCGCCTGCAGCCTTGGGTGTGATCCTGAAGACTCTGGATCGAGTCCCACATCGAGTCCCACATCGGGCTCCCTGCATGGAGCCTGCTTCCCCCTCTCCCTGTGTCACTGCCTCTCTCTCTCTCTGTGTCTATGAATAAATAAATAAAATCTTTAAAAAAAAGTAAAAATGTTATATAGATGCCAATTATATTTTATTAAAAACAAATGCAACAAAAAACTCCCCAAAACAAAAATGACAACCCAACTGCTTGCCAATCTACTCTCTAGCTAGTGTCACCCTTCTTGATTCTTGAGAGCTTTGTCTTCAAAATGCACATCTCCCTTGGAGGAGTTACAGCTTATCACTGAACATGTCCCAAGTTAAATGTCCTGATTTCCCATCTCAGTAAATGGCTACCAAGCTCACACAATCAAACTAGAAACCTTTTCCCCTGTGTTTCTTATAGAGTGCGTTACCCTTACTCATCAGTTTTTCCTCCAACATATATCTCAAGCCCAACTACTTCTCTCCCTCTCCACCGTCACCATCCTGGTCCAAGCCACCCTCACAGGTCATTTGCAATGTTTTCCAATGCATTCCCTCAGCACCATGTAACACCCCCCATCACCAAGTGCTATAATTGCTGTTTACTCACTTGCCTCCTCTCACATGAGTTCAGGGCCTGGTTTGTCGGAGAGATGAATGAATCTAAGTGACACTATCTTCTCAGCTGCTGGAGATGAGGCTGGAGATGAGGTTGTGAATTCTATTTAGTATGCTAAAGACTATTCTTTCTCTAGGTCTGGTCTCTGGATACTTAAGAAAAGTCCAGAGATATATTTTGAAGGGTAACTTGATCTGAAATGAATCCTAATCAGTTTAGACAGAAAAATAAAAGACTTGATTTAGAACCAAGAAATTTTTCTGTGGCGCCTGGGTGGCTCAGTGGTTGAGCGTCGGCCTTCAGCTCAGGGTGTGATCCTCGAGTCCCCGGGATCGAGTCCTGTATCAGGCTCCCAGCATGGAGCCTGCTTCTCCTCCCTCTACTTATGTCTCTGCTTCTCTTTCTCTATGTCTCTCATGAATAAATAAATTTAAAAAAATTTTTTTAAAGAAAATTTTCTAAGCTTCTCCTTTCAGGGTATCTTTGGTCTTTTTTATGTTGAAATCCTTGATGATGTATATTGCAAAGCACTTAAGAGATGATTCTGGATAAATTAAACAATGGTATACTTTTGAATTAAGATGATTGGGAACAGCTACACAGAGCAAAGATCCCTTTTAACCTTTTGGACCTCAGGATCAAGTTGTCATGTGAGGGGAGAAAGCTACCCTCACATCTAGATGGTTTGAGGGCCAGTTATGCTTCTTCCGTCCAGCTCTTGCCTTTCTCCAATGTACTGCATCCCATTTGCACTTATACCAGCAGATGCATAGGAGAAAAGAGAAAAAGCCCAGAAAATTTAATTTAACATTGCTGATGTTTCACGAGGAACTGGTTAACACAGTACATACCCAGACTCGTTTTTCAAACCTTATTTTGTTTTTTTTCTTACAGTCTGTCTCTTCTTGCTTCCCTCATCTTTTAATATATTTCCTTTATCCGTTCTCAGAAACATCTTCTTGCTTTCTAAAATCACAGACTCTTAGAGCTGGAAGGTCAGGAGACTCCCCAGTATCTGGTGTAATATCCCCTGCAGGGAAAACTGGCCTCAGAGAGTTGAAATGGTTTCCCACAGCAGTTGGAAAGCAAGTCTTTGACCCCTGGCCCTAAATCCTTCCTCCCCTGTAATGCTACATTGCCTCTCCCAGAGAATAACGAAGAGAAAGAAGACTCAAGTGCTTGCAGGAAAAAAAAAAAAAATATATCTTTCTTTTGTTTGGAAAAAGTCAATAACAATATCACATATGCATTTGTGTTTTCAAAATATTAATTTTCTGAGTTAAAGAGCTAAAGCCCTGTAAAAGAATAAAAGAGAAATCCCAATTAAAGCAAGAAATAAAAAAAATACTTTTAATATCAGTTTATCATTAGATTTCTGACTTGTTTCTCCAGTTAACTAATTAGCTGCCCAGTATTTCTTTTTTTTTTTTTTTAAGATTTTATTTATTTATTTATTCCTGAGAGACACAGAGAGAGAGGCAGAGACACAGGCAGAGGGAGAAGCAGGCTCCATACAGGGAGCCCGACGTGGGACTCGATCCCAGGTCTGCAGGATCACACCCAGGACCAAAGGCAGCACTAAACTGCTAAACCGCTGAGCCACCCGGGCTGCCCTGCCCAGTATTTCTTAAGTACAAAGCTCTGATAATGTCCTTCTAATCACACTTTATAGAGCAGGGTGGGCACCTTCAGCCCTGGATGAATTAATTCAAGAGGCTTAGAACTCTTCGGCATGCCATACCTGTTTCTTTACTTTCTCTTAGTGGATTTGGTTCACTATTTTTCTTCTACATTCTCAGGTCTTTGGAAGGTACCCATTCAAGTGTCTCTTTGTTTAGATATGCTATAAAAATTAAAGTTGACACAAAAATGAAATATCAAATAGATTATCCTCGATAGAAATATTCCAAGGGAGGGTGGCTTCCAATTCAGTCTTTTAAATATAGCTTGGGAACATAGGACTTGTGGCTCAAAGGGGTTGACAGAGACTGACTTAATAATTGCCCATAGTAGAATGATCTGTAGAGATCCAGATTGCCCTCTCGGTACCCTGCAGAAGAGCCCACATGTATACAAATTGAAAGTATTCGCCAAATGTTCTATGAGACAGTCCTGGAGAACCACATGGTCAGCCTAAAGCCTGTGTGGCCCTCATGATCTGACCTCATCTGCTCCCCTGGGGCTCCTCACTGCCCGCTGTCCTCCCGTTCACCAGCTATTTTCCATTCTACTCCTTGAATTCCACCTACGTTTCTCTGCCTGGAGGCCCTGCCCCTGCCCTCACCTGTTCTCTTGACCTGGGAATGCTCTCTGTTCCCAGGACTGACTCCTCATCCCAAGGGGAAGCCTTCCTGAAGCACTTAGCCTGAAGGAGGCACCACTTCTGTCCAGTCCATCTCCAGCCCATTGTCCTCTTTGTTTCCCTCATAGCTCCCACCATGATCTGAAATTATTGACTTAATTTTGTGCTGTTTGCACCTGCGCCATTCCCCTCCCCCAAGACGTGAAGCTCCATAAGAATCCGCTTGTCTTGCTCACCCTAAGTATCCCCAGTGTCTCAGATGGCACCTGGCATGTTGTAGATGCTTGATGAATATTTGTTGAATATATGAATTAATGAATCAAACAAGTTAGAGGATTGTGCACTATTGTTCAAACAGCGATGGGCTGTGCAATTACAATGTCCACCCAATTCAGAATTGCCTTCCAGGACTGAAACCTCCAAGGACATCAGTGTGGGAAGTGAGACACATAGACTCATCAGCCTAAGGCAATTGCTTCTAACCGGAACTTTTCCTAAACCTGGTCTGTACTCATTACAGTCCTTTGTGACATATCCTCTCACATATCAGTTTAAATTCCTCAATGAGAAAATGCCCAAGCAGTATTGCAAGGTGTGATGTACATTTTAATGGTAGGTTCTGAGGACACAGAGATGAGGAAGCCTCCATCCTTTTCCTGAAAGATCTTGTAGTCTAACAGGAGGAAGACATAAGAGGCTTTAATGTTTATAAATCGCCTAGACAACAGGATTTTCATTAGCACATGAAGCAGTCTTAGTAGTGTTGTTCTAGGATATAAGATGTTGAAATGATTCTTGAGTCCTTCACCTTTTGAAACCTAGGACACTTTAGATTCCACTAAAGTGTCTAGTGTTTCAAAACTGATAATGATTTTTTTAAAACATACCCATTACTGAGCTCCTGTTATATGCCAGACCTTGCCCTGGGCATTTTTTTTTTTTTTTACAGTTTTTCTTCCAAGGTAGTTCCAATTATATTTATACTCATTTTTTACCTATGATGACACTGAAACTTGGGAAAATTCAGTACTTTGTTCAAGCTCACACAGCTAGTAAGTGAAAGCCATGAATCAAATCCTGGTCTTGTCTTGTCTTGTCTTGTCTTATCTTCCCCTTCTCTCTTCCCTTCCCCTTCCCCTTCCCCTTCCCCTTCCCCTTCTCCCTTCCCTTCCCTTCCCTTCCCTTCCCTTCCCTTCCCTTCCCTTCCCTTCCCTTCCCTTCCCTTCCCTTCCCTTCCCTTCCCTTCCCTTCCCTTCCTTCCCTTCCCTTCCTTCCCTTTCCTTTTCCATCAGGGCAATTTTTTTTTTATTGCAGGTCTCTTTTTAATATAGGCTAACAGGAAACCTATCCCCAACCTTACAGATTGCACACATATACATACCCATTTCCACACTTCCCTTACAGCGAAAAGTTCTCTGACAAGATACCAGAATGCCAAGAGAGACAATGTTTTAATGGCTGGGCCTTGAGGACAACTCTGGTGGCATTTAAATCTCAGTGCCAAATGCACCAAGAGTTCTCTGCCACTATAATTTTTGGATCAGTCTCTTCAGGAGTCAGGCCATGGATAAAGCAGGATGGTGTCTCCCAATCTCTCCTATAAACCCCAGTGGTAAACAAGATTTCTTTTTGTTCTGGACTTTCCATGGATCCATCTTTCCATGATCATGTGCTTCCTTTTCCCTTAGGAACCACCCAAGGAAGAGTTAAGGGAAAGATCAAAGAACTACTGCCTTGTTACTGGTACAATGCTCTGGAGTTCTGCAGAATGGAAACCCAGAACAGATTCATTGGCTGATGCTCCTTAATAACATGAGAAAGAAACTACTGGAGGTGTGTTCAAAAAGAGGAAGTGCATTTCCTTTCAGAATGCGACCTCAGGAACCCATACACCAAAGCTTAGAGCTACTTTGGAAGACAGTTGGACAAATGTCCAAAAACTCTACTAACTGCTGAACTGAACTACTCTGAGTCACTTCCACTCCTGAGCACATCATTTTCCTCTTGAAAGCCCCTACCTATTACTTGACCATTTTTTGACAGTTTATACAAACTGATCCCAGATTATAACCTTTAAAGGGTCTCTTGTACAATTCCACAGAAAGACTTCTGACTCTTGATGCTTAGAGCTAATGAGGAGAGGTGCTAACTCCAGGTGTTTCTTATGCCAGAGCCCATGTTCCTGGTGCTCTGCTACAGGCTTTTGTTTTGAATATTCCAGGATGCAGTTCTTCCAGTTTTCCTTACAATGGATCTCTTCCCAATTTCCCTTTGCTGCTCATGTCAAAGAACATTTATACGTACCAGGTCAAAACTTTATAGACCCAGGATGCTGGCAACAGGGAAGACCAGATCAATAGGCTTATTAGAAGGATGAACTAAAGTATCTACCATGATTATTTTTGTAATCTGGTCAGTTAATAAATGACTGCTTTCAAATGGAAAAAAAAGAATGGTGCAGTCCAACGGCTCTTTGTACTGATAGAACCATTAGAGAACATTGTAGAAGTTCTAAGGCTACCTTAAAGACATGCGGCAGAAATAACACCAAATAATTAACTGCAGACATAACTGACACATGACTCTTAATGGGCTCAGCTTCTGCTTCCCCTTTTGCAACTGCAAAGCCTTTCTGGGTGACACACCATTTATTCCCTAGGTCTTTCCAGATTCCTGTCATCTCTTGCTTTAGCCTAGGTATTTTTGGTCCTAAACAGTTATTCAAAATGTATTCATCGATGAAAAGTAGCTGTATCTTCCAAGGGGTATGACTTCCCTGATGACTGGGCAGCAGTGAGGGCTGGTTTCCCAGTGAAGCCAAACTGTCCCTCCACCACAGGGATGCAGTTCCACTCCTCCCATTCCCCTCCCCCTCGTATATATGGTGTTCATAGTATTTTTTATTTCAGATATTACTACTTGGAAAATTATGATTTCATTCCTGCTAATTAAGTCTTATACATATGATTTGCACGTCACATCCCCCAGTGAGTTTCCCCTTTATAAACTCTGGGCTGTTTGGACAGGTGCAGAAACAGGCAGAGAGGCTGGAGTTGGTGGAAATGAAGACAGTCACTCCCTCTCTCCCGCCAATACCGTGCAGCCAGTGGCAGGGCACAGCTGGGAAAGTGCAAACATGAGGGAGGAAAACTTATAATAATAATTTTTTAAAAAAGTTTTTATTTATTTATTCATAAGAGACAGAGAGAGGCAGAGACATGGGCAGAAGGAGAAGCAGGCTCCCTGTGGGGAGCCCGATGCAGGACTCGATCCCAGGACCCCGGGATCACACCCTGAGCCAAAGGCAGATGCTCAACCACTGAGCCACCCAGGCGTCCCACTTGTAAGAGTAATTATAAATTCTGCCAAGGGAATAAAATTGAGTTTCCTTAAACCACTTTGGAGCAGAAGGCAAACATTAAATTATCTTTCAACCTCTTGAGTCTGAAATAGTTTTGTAGGTATGTGTGACAACCGACTTCAAAACAGGCTTTTAGAGGAGACGGGTCTCTAACTAGCCTCTCTCCTCTCTAAACGTGTTTTCTAAGAAAGCACCTGCCACCAGGAGCAAAGGGACATGAGGAACCGTGGAAATAGTGGAAGAGAAATGGGGGGAGATAGGGAGAGGATGGGAGAGAGGGAGAGTCGGAAACAAAGGTCACGTTGGGTTTAAGCGTTCTGCTTCCTTTTCTCTTTCATTAGCACAAATAATGGGGGTGACCCGTGGGTTTCAAATCCACTTAAGCTCTTCTTGGGAGCTGGTCGCGGCCCGAGGGGCAGGCTGACTCTCCGAGAGAGCCTGGCAGTGACAGAGGCAGAAGTCAGATAGAAAGGCTCTGACACGTGAGCTGTCGGGTGGTGTCAACAACAGCTGACCTGTCATAAGACCTTAGGAAGAAAACCAATGAGAGTCTAGTTCCAGAGCCCCTAGCGCCCAGCCAGCTCCCTGCTAGGTGCTTGGAAACAGATTGACTAGCATAATGGAGTGGTTTTGTAATCTGTCATAATACCATAAGCCACAGACCCACAGACTTTGACCCCTCGCAGGTATAATAAGCTCCTTTATTCAGCTGCACATGTTCTCCCTATGGGGAGGGAGGGAGGGGGCCCTTCTTCTAATTACATATCCACAGCAGATGTTTTGCTGCAGAACAAAGCATTATATTCATTAGCAACAATCTTATAAACCAGGTTCTTTTTACTAGCCAGTTAACTAATTGACAGTTAAGAATTTGTATTACTAATATACTGCAGCCAGGCCTGGCTTAATCTGACAGTTTTATTAAGAACGTAGGCCAGCTCTACAAGCCAGCATGACGGTCAGCCCTTACGGAGGAATCCTGCCTACAAAGGATGCTAACCTGCCTGTAAAACGATGAGGCCCTGGCGGAAGATTGTTCTCTCGGGTCGAAGTGCAGGAGTCAACACGGTTACTCGCTTGGGTGATTTTTTGCTGTTTTTTTCCCTTGTGACACTGCTCAACAGGGAAGTGATTTTGTCTGGGTTTTCTTAAAATCCTGTGGGTATGGTTTCCTTATCTTGGACCCAATGGTCCGAGTGGTGAATTATCCTGACTCTTTCTTCCTTTCCTCTTTGCTGTGTCCTTTGGTTTACAACTTTATCTCACGCGGTGTAGAAAGAACTGTGTCTCCTAAGTCATTCGCAACTCCATCAAAAGTTACGTGGCGGTAGAAATAGAGAAATTCAAAACCTGTCATATCACTGCCTTTTCCCTGTCTCTGCCTCTGAAATTCTACCCATGGTTCAAGACCCAGTTTAAATATTCCCTCCTCCGTGACATCTCTAATTTCCTTCGCTGATGGAAACCAACCATGTTCCTCTTCTGCTTTCCCAGCAGGTGCACCAAACTTCCCTTGCATCCTCGACTCGCTGACCGGAACCCCCTGGGCACACAGTCCGTCCCGTCTGTGCCCTCCTCCTCTTTCCCATGATCCGTTGCCTAAGCAAATCCTTACTAAACATTTGCAGGCCCAGGGGCACCTGGATGGCTCAGCAGTAGAATGTGATCCCCAGGGTCCTGGGATCGAGTCCCACATTGGACTCCCCACGAGGAGCCTGCTTCTCTCTCTGCCTGTGTCTCTGCCTCTCTCTGTCTCTCATGAATAAATAAATTTTTAAAAATCTAAAAAAAAAATTTGTTGGGTCACATTGAATTTATTCTTTATTGCTTCTTCTTATTTCAGTGAGTCAGTCTGTAAAGACTCTTTTGATCCCTGCTCTTTTTATAGCTGTCTCCAGAATCTAGGCCTTTCTGCGGCAAGGCCTTCCATACCCCTTGCCCGTCTCCCTGCTTCAGACTCAGCCTCCCTGAGACGATCTAAGACATAGGCGCATTCGCTCCTCTGCACAAACTCCTTCCAGTCATTCCTTCCCCCCCAAACATGTACGGAGCGTGCGCTGTGCCCTGCCTTGTGCTGTGGTCTGGGAATTCCGCAGGAAACAAAACCTTCCGAAATCCTGCACCTGTGGGGCGGACACTCTGGTTGGGAGAGAAACAAGAATATAGGGCTACCCTCTCCGGTCCCCTCCCTCTTCAGGAGCTTTGTACTATCACTTTACTATTGCTCAATATGTTTTGCTCTGCTGCCCACCAAGAACCCCCCAAACCTGCCCCCCTCCCCGTAGAACCCCTCCCCCTCCCCCCAAGAATATAGTATGTCAGATGGTGACAAGTACTGCAGGGAAAAGAAAACAAGGGACGGGGTCAGGCATGACGGCCGGGAAGGTTCTATCCTGGGTCGGTCAGGAAAGGCTTCTGCATGAAGGTGATTCCGAGCAAAGCCTGGCAAAGTGAGGGTACAGGCCGAGGGGGAGCCTGAGGGACAGCTTCCCCGGGGAGGGGACACAGTGAAGGAGGTCATCTGGCAGGAAGGGGCACATCCAGAAGAAGGGTCAAGTGGGAGTTGGGTGGGGTGTGATGTTGGGCTTTGGGAGCATTACTAGGAGGCCTTTGGATTTCACTCTGGGTGAGAAGGCGAGCTTTGGAGGATTTTCAGCAGAGGAGGGTTTTGATTTAACTTCAGCTTTAAAAGCTCCCCTGGGCTGCTGTGTTGAGTCCTGGGGAGAGCCCTGGGTAAGGACAGAGGTAGGGAGACCCGGTCAGAGGCTCATCACAGCAATCGAACCCAGTGATGGCAGGTCTTGGGCCCAGGTGGATCCTAGGGGTGGTGAGAAGGGGCTGCGCCGGATGCTCTGTGAAGGTAGAGCCAACAGGAGGACTTGCAGCTGGTGTGGGTGGAAGGAGAGAGAGAGGGGTGGGGAGAGAGGAATCAAAGGTGACTGCGACTGTTAAAATGTTCATGGTTTTGGATGAAGACCAGGGGTTTTTCACCCTAGGACTCCATTTGGCCCACCCCTCAGTGTTGTCACCCGTCTCCCTCTTTCTATGTTCTGTGCTCCATCCACACCCAGCACCTCCGTGCTCCACACTCACATTCTTTCACATGCCTGAGTCTTTTTTTCGTGCTAATCCCTCCTACAGGGCTGCCAAAGTGTGGTCATCTGTCCAACAGGCGAACTCCTACTCCTGCTTCAAGATCTCTAAGATGACACATCTTCTGTGAGGTCTGATTTCTTTTACACACATGCACAGGCACATGCACACGCATACCCCTGAGCAGGTGCATCCACACTCAGCTCTCTTTCCCATGGCTCTTTACCAATACCTCTTCGGCCCTTAGCTTGCTTATTCAGATTCCCTGCATCTGTGGCCTCCTGGAGAAAGCATGCTCCCGGAGGGTGGGACTCTGCTGTGTCTAGCACTCTAACCTACAACAGCAAGTGCAGCTTGGTGGGGCTGCATTAGGTGCTTATTAACTCAGTGAATGAATGGGAATCATGGAGGGATGTGCCTTTCCCTCTAAATCCCTCTTCCTCCTCCCCTGCCCTTGCACTAAATGTTTGGATTCCCCCCCTGTAGCCTCTTAAGCATGCATGCTACCTGGCAGGGCATGTGATGAAGTGACTTGATGGATAAACACTGATTTGGTTTGGAAACAGAGGAATAAAATTTCATTTGCACCTTCAGTATGGTTTAAAATATCAAATGGACTTAGGACTGCTTTAACCATCCCCCAAATGAGGCTGTGTTGCAAGGAATGACAGCTTTCTGCTTCATCCCCAGGAAAGCTTTCCCACAGGTCTTGGAACAGAAAGGCTCATGAACCAAATCAAATAAAAAGATATTGAATCTATTTAAAACATAGGATGGGAACAGGGGGACAGAGATGGGGTGAGTTAACACCCTTTTGATAGGGGGCAAGCACATGCAAGGGAGATTATCTTCCTCTCTCTGCTTATGCTGTAGTTAGGAGGACCAGGGTTGAGGATGGACAAGGTGGGATGTGTCAGCAGAAAGAAGGTGCCTGGAACTACGACATGCTTGCTTTATTGAAAAGACACGGGGCAAGTGTGCCTGCACAGACCTGAAGCTTGCCAGTCAGAGTGCTCAACAGCTGTGGGTTTTATTTGTATTTCTAGGGCAGAGTATACATGAGGCCGTAAAGAATAATATTGAGATCACTGGAAGGTGGCTGGTTGTGTAACTATCAGCCTTGACATGTCTCTCCATCCTTTTTTGTCTATAAATAACACTCTTGTCGTTCTGTCCTTAAACATATAATGTATTTTACAGGTTACCAATTTACTCACTACCTATTACCTAGCACATCTTATGAATTCTATGTTTCAAAGTCTATTTGCTCACTCATCCTACACTTAACAGAGTTCTAGCTCTCATAAGCTACTCCTTCTTTCTATCTATGCTGAACCATTCTTCGGAGTTTTATCTATCTTAGGTGTTTTTCTTTCTCTTATAGCGGAATGGGATATCTTTTCTTTTTAAAGATTTTATTTATTTGAGAGAGGGCAAGAATGAGAGAGAGAGCAAGCATGAGCAGGGGGAGGGACAAAGGGAGAAGGGGCTTGAATCCCGGACTCTTGAGTCATGGCTTGAGCTGAAGGCAGGCACTTACCCGACAGAACCACCCAGGCACCCCAGAACTGGATATTCTTAAATAACACAGCAAACACATGCACCCGTAGGCTGGAAAAGAGAGATTCTAAAATGCCAGTTTAAGTGTATCTGTGCCCCTAAGACAATGTCTAGGGAGGTTAATTACACCAGGTAAGTTATGCCTTTCACCCCCTACAGTGCGTTCCCATGATGGGCTTACTGAAGAACATGTTTAAGGGCAAAAGAAAAATGAAAGTCATAAAAACCTCTGGGATCATTAACTATGGAAACCCATGCTGGCTGGTTAATAATCATAATAGTTAATTGGAAAATTTTGTTTCCAGTCACTCTAATAACTCAAAATCTTTTTATTTTCCTGCTTACTCCTTGAAAGTCCTAAATTGTTTCCAAAATGGTATGGCTTAGCTGCAAGGAAGTCCAGGGATAGTGATTACGTATGCCCGATGAATTATATATATGTATTTATAGATTCACTCTGATATCTGATTTTTTTTATTGTTCAAATTGCTTTTTAAAAATAAACATTTTTTAAAATAAATAAATAAATAAATAAATAAATAAATAAATAAACAAACCTTTTTGAGGTATACTTTGCACACAATAAAACACACCCATTTAAGTATGCAATTCAATGGGGTTGGACAAATGTTTGCCCCCATATAAACACCACAATCAAGACATAGAGCACTCCGTCGTTTCCTCCAATTTTTTCATCCCGGTGGCAATTTGACACAAAAAAGCAAAAGGCTCTAAAATGTCAATTCTTAAAGGATTTCATTTCCCTTAAACTCCCAATTCTTGCCTCTGTGGGCAAAAACATCACTTAGTAATTTCTTTCCAGTAGGTACTGGGCAACACTTATCCAATACACGGCTTTTAGCTTTGGTGTCAATGTGGAGCATAAGTGTTTTTTGTCATTAGTGTCAGCCTTGCCTTCTGCCATCATCCTGAGAAATGGCCCAACCGTGGTTCCAGCATTACTTCTTTCCCCTTCTGGGCCCTCAGCCACGGTCAGACAGGATGCGTGACCGCCTTTTAAGTGCACCGCATTGACACAAAACCCAATGCCAACTCTACGCATTTGTTCACACGAAGTCCCAGTCTCAGTAAAGCCCTTTCCGGGGAGCAGCTCAAGCCCTGGCTGTCGGAGAAGCCAATCCACCTGCAGCGCCGGAGCTCCCTTTCTATCCAGAGCATTCATGTTACGTGCTGTTCAGCACACGGGGTGGGGGTCATCAGTTGAGTGTGTGGAGCTGGGTCGTAGCCTCCTCAACGGCAGAGACTTCTCTTCCCAATAGCAGTGTCCGATGCTCAGTGAATAGTAACTGAATGGAAAAAAAAAAAAGAATAGCTACTGAATGACTGAGTCCATGAGACTTTCCTTGGCTGAATACATTATATGTGAACAGGTCCCAAAACACTCCTTGAGGGACACCTGGGAGGCTCAGTGGTTGTGTCTCTGCCTTTGGCTCAGGGAGTGATCCCAGGGTCCTGGGATCGAGTCCCACATCAGGCTCCTTGCAGGGAGACTGCTTCTCCCTCTGCCTGCGTCTCTGCCTCTCTCTCCGTGTCTCTCATGAATAAATAAATAAAATCTTTTTTAAAAATTAGAAAATAAATATATATTCTGGTGGTGCATCTTGCAGTCCTGCAGATCTGTCTCTTGCTTCAGCAGCACTTGGATGGAACAGACCCAGGGATGCTCCTTCTACCAGCCTCCAACCACCCTCCAAACCTTTTTCTAGTTGCAACTTTTGGAGCCATCTTCTCAGCCACCCTCTGCCTTTGGGTCCAGCCAATACCCTATTTTGAGCTTAGCTCCTTATTACAGATCCAACATGAGCTCCCAGACTTGTCAGAATTATTCCACTGAGGTGGAGGCTGCCGTCAGCCACCTGGTCAACATGCATCTGCGGGCCTCTTCTACCTGCCTCTCTCTGGGTTTCTATTTCGACTGCAAAGATGTGGCTTTGGAAGGCATGGGTCCCTTCTTCTACAAGTTGGCTGAGGGGAAGTAAGAGGGTGCTGAGCATCTCTTGAAGATGCAAAACAATCCTGGTGGCAGTGCCCACTTCCAGGATGTGCAGAAGCCTTCCTAAGAGGAGTAGTGTAAAACCCTGGATGTCATGGGAGCTTCCCTGGTTCTGGAGAAGAACCTGAGCCAGGCCCTTTGGGATCTGCCTGCCCTGGGTTCTGCCTACATAGATCCCCATTTCTGTGACCTCCTGGAGAATCACTTCCTGGATGAGGAGGTGAAACTCATTAAGAAGATGGACAACCACCTGTCTAACCTCCACAGGGTAGCTGGTCCCCAGGCTGGGCTGAGTGAGTATCTCTTTGAAAGACTCACCCTCAAGCATGACTAGGAGCCTACGGAACCCAGCAGCCTTTGAGGGGCCCTTCTGGCATCCCCCTGGTGCCAGGACTTGTGCCTGAGCCTCTCCTTGCAGCCACACTGGAGCCCTCTCCCAAGCCATGGACCAAATGGAAACAACAAAGCCCTTTGTAGCAGCTGGTGAAAAAAAACTCAAAAATATCAATAATAAAAATATCTTCTATGTCTCTACTTTTTTGAACATATGGAGAATACTATTTTAGTGTTGTCTGCTAATTCCAAATCTATACCGGGTCTGAATTGGCTTCAATTAATTGTTGTCTCTGCACAATGGTGCATATTTTCTTGCTTCTTTCGTATAGTTGGTAATGTGTGATTGGCTCGCAGACATTGTGAACTTTAACTTGTTGGGTGATGGGTATTTTTGAAGTTTTATTAATATTTTCAACATTGTTCTGAAATGTGTTTTAAGTTACTTGGGTATCATTTGACCCTTTTGGCCTCACATTTAAGAGGTTATAGAATAAACTAGAATAGAGTTTAGTCCAGGGATAATAATCATTCTCCATTGTTGAAAGCTTAACTGACTGAGCCACACAGGTGCCCCCCATCCAATAAGTTCTGCATCCTAAATATTTACCTGTCTCCAGCACTACTTCCTAATCATCTCTCCCTATGACTATGGCAAGCCTCTCATCCTAACAACCACCACACCCAATCCTTTTTTTCCCCACAACATGGCCAGAGAGATTTTTTTCTAAAATGAAAAACAAACCATTACCCTCAGGATAAAGTTCACAATCCATATTGGAGACTCAAGGCCCTTCCTGGTCTAGTTCCACCCTGCTTGCTCTCTTGAGCCTTTTGGGAAACCATTCTTGCCTTTCCCTCCTGGCTCCACTCCTACTCTTTCATCCTGTGGCTTCCTGCCTGCAGTACTTCTCCCAGTGATTTTTCACTCAGTTAATGCCTGATTATCATTAAGTTCCCAGCTTAAATACCACTTCCTCAGAGAAGGCTTTCCTGACCACCTATGTGGTCAACTCAGGTGCTGGTCCTGCTACGCACTCTCATATTTCTTTGCTTGTGTGATCCTAGCACTGACCTCACCATCTTATTAATTGTCTCCCCCCAGCCCAACTGCGGTGCCTCTTCCCTATGGCATCCCAGCACCTAACCCAGTGTTTGGTTCTAAAAAGAACAAATATTTACCCTTTATAACATATTGCAGTTCTGCTCCTTCCATCCCATTCCCAGAGCCCTGTTCTAGGCCATGCCCTTGTAACCCTGGATTCCTGAAAAAGCGTCAGATCAGCCTCCCTGGCTGAGGGTCTCCTTCATCTAATCCACCCTGCTCACAGCAGCAAGAACCATTGTCTTCAAGCATCATTTTGATCATATCGCTCCCCTTCTTAGAAGCCTACAATAGCTCCAATTGCCTCTTGAATTAAATTAAAACTCCTAATCATGGGTCTCAAGGGTCTCTACCAATTAGCTGCTTCCCTTCCCCCACACCTAGCTGCTGTCATTTTCCACAGGCCCTCCAGCATGGCTTCCCCGGCTGCCCTGCAAATCTGCGCCATGCCCACCTCCCCCCTAAGCTTCCCTTTGACACTCTCACCTCCTTCCTTAGCTTTCTCCCTTTTGCTCCGCCACATCATATCCCTTCCTGCGCCGAAAAATTATGGCTCAGTAGTCATTTTCTCCATAGCTGTTTCCTAAATCAACTCCATGTGGTTTTTCCTTTCTATGGCACAATCTGTTTTCAGGTGTGTAGGATATTTGTGCTTGTGTGTATGTTGCTGGTGTCCAGGCCCTATGGCTTCTGCTAATTTATTATTGGCAATGTCTTCCCTATTAGGGTCCAGGAATGATGTCTTTTCATCCCTTGTAACTCCCTGTGATCCTCAGGCATGTTCTGTGCCTAAGGTCCTTGCTTACCTTTGCAGCAGAGATGGAGAGGAGACTGGTTTTCCTTCAGGTTTGCCAGACCGGACTCCAATCAGTCTGATTAGGTGTAGCCCCAGCTACGCAGCAGAGTTTGTGCTCGTGTGTCATGGGGGTGGGGGTGGGATCTCAGTGTGGAGTGAGAAACAGGGACAGAGACAAACCTTTCTGAGTGTCTGCCCTGTGCCTAAGTCTATGCTGGGAGCTTTACGTATATTATTTCATGCCTGCCCGCCGATAACATGACAAATTACAAATGATTATCCCTGACTTACAGATACATTAGGACTCAGAGAGGGGAGTATAATCTGCCTGGTCACTGATTCAGGTCTTTCTGATCCAAAACACGTGCTCCTGTTTTCATACCAAGAAAGACCTGTTTCTGGATGAGTGCCCCAAATCTAAACCACAATCAGAACACGCACCCTGACGCTGTCATATCCACACAACGTGTATACAACACATACAATGTTGTCTAGCACTGTCTGAAGAAGATGCTCACCAAGCCTGAACCACATGGCTCTGCTCACCCTGCTTACTTGTCTAGCCCTTGTGAAATAAGATTCACCCCATAAATGATCATTTTTAAAATTTTTGTCAAAGATTCCTTTAAGAATTTGATGAGAGACGTGGACTCTCTCCCCAGAAAAAAATATATACACATATAACTTAATGTACAATATCAGAGTGTTCACAGACACACCTTACTTCCAGCCATAGGGTTCCAGAGACCTCAGGCCTACAGAGAGAACTACATGTTCTCCTTATGCTCTTCCTATTTTACAGACCCGACCTATTAAAGGTAAATGTGTGAAGCCTCTGTGTTAATATTATTTATGTACATGTTCCAAGGATTGCTCCAGAAGGTTTGACTTATTTAAAGATGCAAAGGTTAGCTTCAACATGGAGACCTATGAGAAAACCTTGGGATTGAAAAAAAGTCAGAGAAGGGGCTTTTGGGAAAATAAATTTCATGACCCTTCACAAGACAGGTTGTGCCTGTTTTAATCTGTGATCCCTACTGGTAGGTTTTAATCACATCTTTATTTCCAGATCTGTTTTCATTGTGATTATAGACAACACTATCCTTCCATCTCAGCTTAATTTTTTTGAAGCTTGAGCCAGAGTTTGCTCTATTAACAAGGGGAAACTCCTTCCCAAACAGTAAACTCATTTTCCTGGGAAATTTTTCCCTTTGTAGTTGAGGAGGAAGGAAAAAGAAAAAACAACAACAATAACAACTAGAGGTTTTGGGGCAGCTGTTTGAGGCTGAAGAGTGACATCTCTTGGTGGAGAGATGGAAGAGACTTTTAATTAGGCCACTTTTCCCTGGACCGTGTAGGAAATTGAGTGTTCATGGCTTCAGAGTGTCCAAGAACCCCTTAAAGTCAAATGCCAAATTTGGGGTGTAAAATGTGTATTTTTCTGAAGAAAAAAAAGAAGGTCCAGAGCTTTCATCAGCTCCTGGGCTTTCATCTGAAAAAAAAAAAAAAAAAAAAGAGGCCCAGGACTTTCATCAGGGTTCTTTGCTCAGGAAAGTTAAAGTACACTAGGTTGGGCCTGTATTTTCTGTGTTTAAGGTCAGAAGATTACACACAGCAGAACCACTGTGGGATGCTCATTAAAAAGCCGGATTCCAGGGTCCCCATCCCCAATCGTCTGAATTAGAATCTCGAGGGGTATGACCTGGACTCTGAATCTTTAACAACTTCCCCAGGTGATTTGGTTAAATTTTTTAATATGTTAGGAGGTTTCAAATGTTTAATATCACCTTTTAGAATAAGGCCAACCATTGCAGCGTAGGGAAGAGAATCTGTCGTACATTTCCCCAAATAGGCCTACATTCAAATCCCAGCTCAGTTACTTCCTAGATGTATAAGCTTGGCAAATGATGAACGTCTCTGAACCTTAGTTCCCCCACCTATAAATATGAAGCTAATTTTTCTGTCTTGAGATAATATTGCTTAATACATAATAAGAGTCCAAAAAGTATTATTGACTGCTCATAGCTTCTTAAACATTGATTATTCCCCCAAACTCTCTAGGTGTAATGTTTATTTTTTTACATGCTCTATGGGGCTTTTTTCATAAAGGTGTTGTAAATAAAAAAAAAACAAAACAGGTTAATCATTGTCTACAATTTATAGCCATGTATAAAGGGGTTCTGTTATGCCATCAAAAATGCCTGACTTGTAAACTATAAGCTGAAATTTTCTTTGCCTCAACTTAACAAATTAGCAATATTCATATTTTGCAGGCTCTACCACACTGCAACTCTCTCTGTGGACTCATAGTGATTTTAGAAAATGGGCAGCAAAAATGCCAGAGTTTACCAACAAGCACAAAGTCTTCCATGCTTAATGGTCACATTATTGAGAATGTTTGGTTTAATTGAGAATCCACTCTGAGTACAGCTCCAGAAGCCAACAGCAAAAAGGAGGAAAGAAAGTCCTGTTGTTGTACAAGCAGTTCTAAAATCCCTGGGTTTGGTAAAAACGCCTCCTGCCCCCAGGCCCACTCCACCTCCTTCCCCATTGCCCTCCTCCACCCTCCTCCACGTGCCCCTCCCCCCACCCCCAGGAGCATTGGATGATTTCAGGCAAATTCCTTCTGATTTTGTAGCTCTTTTCTACTACAGCTGTATATCTTTTATCATTGGAAAATAATTTACACAAATAGCCATTTTTCCGCACCAGTGAACATTCATCCCCACTCACAATGTAAGCAAAAGATATAAAGGAAATATAATGCCTAAATAAAAACAACAAGCTCTTCTAATTCATTTTCACAAAGAGCAACCAAAGTAAAGTTCTCATTTGATCAACTAAAGAATCTCAGAATTGGTCCCTGGCCTGGTGCCTTTTTTTTTTTTTTTCTTGAGGCTAGATATTTATTTCAGTTGCTGGTGGAAGAAGACTTGTTTGGAACATAAGAAATTGTGATTCTCTCAAGAATTGGTACCAAGAGTTCTGCTTATCTTAAATTTCCCATTTTATCAGTCTTAAATCTATCAAACTCTTCTTGAAGGACAAGCTTAGATTTTGTGTTCTTTGATTGCCATCTGCTGGTGGTCCTTTATAACAGAAAAAAATTCTCCGGAAGGTTGCAACAATCTGGTTGTTGCTTGATTTTGGCAGAGAGAATGACACGTCAGAGAGAACATTCTTAATGTCCCATGAAGACCATGATGACACCAGAGAGTCATACCAAAGTTCCAGAAAACATGTCTCTCAGAAAGATTCCTCGTAAAAAAAAAAAAGAAAAAGAAAAAGAAAAGAAAAGAAAAGAAAAGAAAGAAAAGAAAAGAAAAGAAAGAAAAGAAAAAAAAGAAAAGGAAAAGAAAAGAAAAGAAAAGAAAAAAAAAGAAAAGAAAAGAAAAGAAAAGAAAAGAAAAGAAAGAAAAGAAAACATTCTTTGCATAGTTGTTTCCTGGAAGGTGGCACAGCTACTAGGCATCACTCTGCAGGGCCAGTTGCTCATTCTTTTTTAAAAAAATACACTTTGTTTTTTAGAGCAGTTTTAGGTTTACAGCAAATTGAATAGAGAGTATGGAGATTTGCCATATATCACCTGCACTCACACAGGCACAGTTCCCACTAGAAACATTTGGCACCGGGGTGGAATATTTGTTAGAATTGATGAACCTGTACTGACACCTCATTATCACCCAAAGTCCATACATTGGGATTCACCCTTAGTGTTATACATCCCACAGATTTTGACAAATGTATAATGACACATATCCACTGTTACAGTATCATGAGGAATCATTTCACTGTCCTAAAATTCCTTTGTGTTTTGTCTATCCATATGTCCCTAACCCCTGGCAACCACAGATCTCTTTATGGTCTCCATAGTTTTGCCTTTTCCAGAATGTCATATACTTGGAATAATATGGTACATAGGCTTTTCAGATTGACTTCTTGAACTTTGTAATATGTATCTAGATTTCTTCTTTGTCTTTTCATGGCTTGATAGCTCATTTCCTTTCAGCACTAAATAATACTCTATTGTTCATCTGTCCATCCACCGAAAGACATCTTGGTTGCTTTCAAGTTTTGACACTTTATGAATAAAGCTGCTTTAGGAATTTGTGTACAGATTTTTGTGTGGACATAAGTTTTCAACTTACTTGGGTGAATACCAAGAAGTGCAATTGCTGGATAGTATGGTAAGAGTTGCTCATTTTTAAAAGGACTTAAGTGGGCAGAATTGGCCATGAACATCGATAACAAGAAAGATTTTTAACCTTTAGTCCCTGGGCCCATGGTGGGCTTCAAGTGTTCAGGAGTCCTGCCGAAATCATACACAGGCTGTTAGGTAATGTGCATTTTCTGGGGAGATGTTTCACTATTTTTATCAGACGCTCAGAGATTGCTATGGCTAAGTGTTTCATCAGCTCCTTGGAAACTCTGAAAGGAATATAGTTGAGATATAAATAGAAAATAAGAAAGCTAACATTCCTTGAGAACTTAACATGTGCCTGATACTCTTAGCTTCCACGTTAAAAAAAAAAAAAGCATAATACTAAAAACAATACCTGGAATTTATTGAGAGTCCACCAAGTTAAATAGTTTATCTTTGTTACTGTATCTCTAAACTTACAACAACTCCACACTTACAAATTATTTTGTTTTATAAAAATGACCAGGAATCAGAAATATTGCATTACTCATGTTTGCACAGCTAAACATGAGGCTAAAACTCAAATGTAGACCAGTTTAGACTCCATTCTCCAATAACAAAAACAATAAAACAAAACTTCTACCTCCAGTGGCTTCCATCAGAGAATACAGAGCTTGATACCATCTGTGTTGAAGAATGGAGGACCCCCCCCAAAAAAAAAGAGGAAGAGAAAATATCTGAGCTAAGTGTTGATGGGCAATAAAGACCTCATTAGGGAGAGAAGATGGGGACAGAGATGGAATTCCAAGAAGGAAACAGCACATTCTATGACACAGAACATGAGAAAGAGGCTGATTGAAAGTTCCAGAGCTGGTGGTATGACGCTCAGAAAAAAATGAGTCCTTGCCACTCTTGGAGCAATAGGACAAAGACTAATCATCTCTGGTCTTAAAAAGAAGCAATTCCAAAAGTGAATTTAAAATAGATAAATTGAACTTCATCAGAGTTATAAGCATTTGTGCTTCAAAGCACACTATCAAAAAAATGAAAAGACAACCCACAAAATGGGAGAAAATAATTTTTACTTTAATACGGGACTTTCATCATAGTATATCAAGAACTTCTACAACCCAACAATAAAAGAACCAAATAACCCAATTCTTTAAAAGGGCAAAGGTTTTGGAGACACATTTCTAAAGAGGACATACAAATGGCCAATAAGCTATGACAAGATGATCAACATCATTAGTCATTAGGAACCTGCAAGTCAAAACTACAGTTAGATACCACTTCAAGCTCACTGGAAATGGCTAAAATAAAAAAGATAGACAATAACAAATGTTGATGAGGATGCGAAGAAATTGTGACCCTCATACTGGCTCACCGCCATCCAATGCTGGTGGCAGTGTAAATGGTGCAGCCACTTTGGAAAACAGTTTGGCAGTTCCTCAAAACGTTAAACATAGTTAATAAGATGACCTAACAGTTCAGCTCGTAGGTACATGCCCAAGAGAACGGGAGGCATACCTCCACACCATGAGTGCTCATAACAGCATGACTCAGCTAAACAGTAGAAAGAACCCAAATGTCTGTCAACCAATGATTGGATAAACAAAACGTGGAATGGCCATGTTCTGGAATATTATTCAGCCACAAAAAAGCATGAAGAGTACTATTTCAGGCTACATGGTGGATGAACCTTGAAAACACTGTACAAATTGAAAGAAGCCTGTCATGAAAGACCATGTCATGTAATTGTGTTTATATGAAATATCAGGAGAGGTAAATTCATAGAGATAGAAGAGAGGTTATAGGGGTTGCCGCAGGCTGGGGGGAGATGAGGGATAATACCAGTGGCTGCTACTGGATATAGGATTTCTTTTTGGGATGATGACGTGTTCTGAAATTAGGTAGTCATGATGGTTGCACAACTCTGAGACTTATATGAAAACCATTGAATTGTACACTTTAATAGGATGAATTTTATGGCATATGAATTATATCTCAGGAAAGCTGTTGTTCCAAAAGGGAGTGGGCGGGGGGTAGGGTGGGATCATTCCTGAAGCAGAGTGGTCCTATGCCCGGAGCTGTATGGGAAAGGGCAAAGTGAGAGGGGTCCTAGGGAAAGACAAGGATAACAATTATAAGCCCTCGCTTCATTCACCTCACAAGTAGTTGTTGAGCACCTACTGCAGTCTAGATGCTCGGGATACAGAGAAACACAAAATCTGTCTTCATGGAGATTCTATTCTAATGGGGAGGCAGGCAGTAAGCAAATAAGTCAATATGATTTCAGATAGTGCTAAGTGTTACTCAGAGAAAGAAAGAAGGGCAAGGGCTAGAAAGAGATAGAAGATGGAGGGACTGTTTTAAATGAGAGGCCTGGGAAGGCCTTTAGGGGGTGACATATGCACAGAGACCCAAACACAATGAATTTTTGTCAGTATTTGTCCTGTATGGCACTGAGCTTCGATGTGCATGTTATTTGACCCTCTTAACCACCTTTGGGGTAGATACTACTATTATCCTCATTTTACTGATGAGAAAATTTAAGTGGAGGGAGATGGAGCTGGTGTTCAAACCCAAGTTTGTCCTTTTACAGCACTTTATAACTTTCCAAAGCTCTTTCATGCAAATGGAATAATATATGCAGAAGTGCTTTGTGGATGATAAAGTACTATGCAAATGTAAGTAATTATAACTATTTTAATGTAATCTAGTTCGACCTCCATGGCATCCCCGTGAGGGACATAAGGTGTGTAATATAATATCACTCTTAGACGAAAACAAAGACACACAGCTGTGAAGTGCAAAGTAAAGTGGCTTGCCCAAGGTCACAAGGTTAGTTAATGGTATATTCAGAACTAGTACCTGTTTTTAAAGTTTTGTATTTTCATCTCTTGGGATAATAAATTCTATGTATTTTTCTTGCCAAGCATATTTATAAAACTATATTAATTATTAGAGTTAAAAACCAGTTTAGCATTCCTAAATAAATGTTCAGATGATCCTTTCTTCTGTATCTTTGATTCCACTTACTCTATGGGTTCCTTCCTTCTCCACATCTTTTCCCATTCCCTAACTTTTCCAGGCACTGACACCCTCACATACAGACTCCAGGAATTAGGGAGAAACCACCTCTTAATTAGCATAGGGAAGAGGCACTTACCTTCTTAACTGAATGAGACCAAGTCATTAGCTCTCAAGATAGAGAATCAGAGTGTAGTTACTAAGAGAAATCTGGATTTCTTAGGGTGACTACCCAGGGTTTGAACATCACTCTTCAAAGTGATGAGATGTGCTTGATTTTAGATGCTTGAGGTCAGAGGGCATTGGCAACAATCCTTGAATGTAAGATCTATTAAGAACGGATATTATTCTTCACTTCATCCACGGGACCAGAGATCGGCCCTTCCCTGGCCATTAAAGGCCAAAGCCAGCAGCTTTGAGACTGTAGGATTTCAGAAACCTCACACTGGGGATTTGGTTTGTGAATGGTGCCTTGGAGCAAAGTGTCTGGTTAGGGGCCTGAGGACCTTAACCAACCTCCTCCTTATCTCCCATCTACCGTAAAGCTTGGCTCTGGACCTTTCCTAAGGTTGGCTCTTTATTCAACCTTTGAATAAACTATTGTTTAAACTTCTGTAGGGATTGAAGGCAAGTCTGTATCTGGAACAGAGGACTCAGGCCCCTTCACGGCCGGCATAGGAACCTCACAGCTGACCAGGGAGCCTCGCCCCAGAGGAGGGCAGCAGGAGTGATTTCTCTTATGTTCCACCTGGAAAAGTAGCTAGATGCATCCTATGAGGGAAAGAAAACAGAGAGGCTGAGAGCATATTAGATGAACATGGCCAAGTCGTCTATATTTAAAAAGAAAAAAAAAATGCAACCATCGATTCTCCCTTGATATTGTGCACACCTCCATCCTGTGCCCCTTCCTGCAGCTCTCAATCCTGCTCCTTCTGTTCCTCACAGGGTAGTCCAGAGGCGGAGCACCTTCACTTGTCCCTGTCTCTCCTTTACCTTCTAATCCCTACACTTCCCTACCCCAACTATTCCACTGAAAGTGCTTTTCTTAAAGCCATCCATCGGTGGCAGCCACCATGCTGTACCTACAAGACCAGGATTTCCCAAAATGTGTTTCTGCAGACCCTTGTGATGCCTGGTTTTTCTTTTTTAAGGGGGAAATCACCAAATACTTTGGGAAGCCTCACATCTTATAACTTCATCTTAGAGATGTACATTCCTGTTAACATAGCAAGGGTTCGGGGGTGTGTTTCAATCCCCTCTCCTCTCCTTGTTTTCTCTTCCTGCCTGGTTCCAGTTTGGGACACCTTCATCTGATACCTGCAGGTCAGGGGTGGGTCACAGCAGTTGTAACCCTGTATGTATTACAGTTAATAATAGTCTGACAGCTATTCACTTGTTCTTATATTCTTTTATTGTGGAACTTTCTATCTGAAGCACTTGGGCTGCCCTTATCACTAGTTTTGGAACCCAAATCTGAGTCATTGACAGCCTGAACAAATGAAACGGAGATTAAATTTTTTATTCCTTTTGCCCTTTTTAGAAATCCCCTTTACCCCCTGACATTATATTGATAGAGTCTTAGAATTTGACGATAGGTTAAAGTCCAGATTCCTTATTCTGATCTTCAAAGCCCTTTACAAACTGGTTCCATCAATATCATCTTAATCCCATAACTGGGGGACTTTGCTGGAACAGACCTAAGATTCAGATGCTCTAGGAGAGTGGAACCTGATGGCCTTCTTTACTGTGTAGCTATTTCCATTTACTGACATGTATCAGGACTGAGGAGCCCTATGGGTAAAACACTTGAACCCTGTCCACAGTTGGGGTAAAGACATATATAGATAAGTCTGACTGACTGGGCCCCCAGGTGGAAGCTGGGATAACATGTTGGTAAGTAAGGGGAATCTGGTGCAGGGAGCAGGGTAGGGAGCAGATGCAAAGAGGAACGTCCCTGTCCTGGATTCCAACTGCCTGGATTCCAAACTCACTTCCACTGCTTACCCCCTGTGTGTGTCCCTGGGTACATTTCTCCATCCCTCTAAGCCTCCTTTTCCTCATGTTGAAATTGGGTGCCGTTCTAGTAGCTACTTCACAGAGTTGTTTGGGAATGAAATGAACTAATGAATGTAAAGTTCTCAGCAAACATTCCTGTTATCAACAATAAGGCTTTAGCATCAAGGAGTTCATATGAGCAGTTCTGGATAGAGTGGAGATTGACCCTGTGCGCTCTGGGGAGAAAAACGCCTTTTCTCATATATGTATGGAAGGCTCTGTGATTCTTGGGCACTCAAGAATCCTTTCTGTGGACTTCTCCATTGGCTCTTCTATCCCCCACCCCCAACTTCAGAGAACACTCTACAGCCATCACCAACAACATAGTAATACTGGGGTATATTCTTCTTGCAAGAGCAATGACATCATGGACTTCAACAATCAGTTGCAAAGGCTCTAGAATTTAAGCAGTGGCAACAATGGTGGTGAAGGCTGGACAATGGCCTCTCTGGATTCCATTGTAGTCTGTGCCTGCAGGGTTGTAACCTAATTAGCCATGGAGGAGAGCAATTTGCAAATCCAAAACGGGCACACAGGAGAGCTCCCCTGGTCACTTGTGCAACGTCCACATGAAGCTGGATTCCTGCAGCCTGCCAAGAGGGGATGGAGAGCCATCAAAATTGGATGAATGAACCTAAATCTGGGGAAGTAGACACTGAGGCTACATTTATACACTGATGGCAATCATTTATTGACGACCTGTTGTTGTCAGGCCCTAGGTTGGGCACCTTTCATTGACTAAGCATACATGAGAAAAAGTTATTCCCATTATACAGATGAAGTTAAGCCATTTACCTAAGATCACATAGGTAGTGAATAGGAAGCCAGGTTTTGAATTGTAAGCTGATTGGAAGCCCAAACTCTTCCCTTCTACACTAGTCTGCTTTTCTTTATCTACACTTCCTGCCATATCTTCCAGTATTGCACACATTCTGTAACTTTGTGTCAAATCTATCTCATCAGTTTGGTCTACAGTTCTTCTTACGTTTGTTTCCTAAAGCACTCCTTTTATGATGTTCAGTAGGCATATGGTGTCTTGCCTACATGGCCGGTCTCTTCGATTTTAGCCATCACTATATACTTTTGCAGTTTTTATCCACTGACAGTAAATTTGGGTGGGTGGGGGGAGTTCTACAACTTTGCTACTCAAAGTGTAGTTCATGGTCCAACCACATAAGTTATCACCTGGAGTTTGTTAGAAATGAGGAATCACAGGGACCCCTGGGTGGCTCAGTCTGACTTTGGCTCAGATCATGATCTCAGGGTCCTGGGAGCCCCACTGGGTTCCCCACTCAGTGAGAAGTCTACTTCTCCCTTTCCCTCTGCCCTTCCCCCCACCTTGTACTCTCTGTTTCTCTCTCTCAAATAAATAAATAAAATCTTAAAAAAAAAAAAAGAAATGAGGAATCACAGATCCCACCTCAGACTTACTGAATTAGAACCTTCATTTTAATAAGGTCCCCAGGGATCCATATACACACTAGATTTTGAGAGGCACTAGTCTACAGCTTTGAGCAGAATCTCTGAAGCCATCAAACTTTTTGAGGTTGTTCCTGATTCAGTACAGAGCTTTCTAAAGCTAATACACTGCTGCTCAGCAGTTCAAGAGCCCTCAAATTACTTGATAGGGTATCACCTACCCCAACATTTAAGCCTCTAACACTTAAGCACGCTGCAGGTTTTCATGGTGATTGGAGGCAACTAGGTGCTTCAATATGAAGAGGAGCTTAACTTTTATAAATGATAGTAGTCATTCTAAAATATAGCTGCCGATTGGAATCACAGTGGGAGGTGGGAAGAAATATTCTGATATAACTGGTATAGAGAATGGCTTACACATCGGAAATTTCTTAAGTTCCCCAAGTGGCTCTTATATGCACCAAAGTTTGAGGACCGCTGAACTACTGTAAATATGTTCTTTTTTCAGTTAATATAATTCTAAAATCTGTATTGAATTCTAAGGTAGCTTAACACAGGGTTTCCCATGCTTGATTTAAAGACTTACCTGGAGTAACTGCTAAAAATACAATAATCAGGCCTCACTCCAACTCGCTGAGTCAGAATCAGCAAGGGCCCAGGAACTACAATTTTAACCAGCACCTAGGTGCTGTGCAACTCCTCATAGAGGAGATTTGGAAGATACTGCTTCCAAAGACCAGTGGATTAGAAACTCTAAAATCTGTAGCAGTTGCCTGCTTTTCTCATCTTCTCATTTCTGGAAGGGTAACTGACCTTCACCTGTCAGGAACTAATTGGGCTTAAAAGCATAGAAAAATGGTCTTGGCATCGTTCTACAGCTTTCTAAAGGAAAATGTTTTCTTATAAAATTCTCAGGCTGACTGTAATCTAGAGTCTAGCACAGCTCTTGGCACAGAGTCTCAAATATTTGTTAAATAAATTATTGAGTGGTAAAATGGCTCTGAAAAGGAGCACCAGAGTGGCTGGAAGAAGGAATCAGCAAGCAGACTATCTTCCTTAATTCCTGACTTTTGACCTCCTGCTCATACCCGAATGATACTCACACACATCCAACCACTACACCATACTTTGTATACTTTGCTTCAGTAGACTCGACATTTAACAAATAGGTAAATTAGGAAGTGGTTATTCATTGCACAAAAGGGTGATTTGATTTACAGATATGATTCATTAGAGCAGTGTGGTTCCCAGACTAGCAGAATCAGCATCACCTGGGAACTCATGAGAAATGCAAATTTTTAGGTCACCCTGTATAGCCCGAATCAGAAACTCTGGGTATGGGGCCTACCAATCTGTGTTTTGATAAGCCTTCCAGGTGATTCTTTTGCAACTAAAGTTTGAGAACTGCCCCAGAGGAGTACTTTAAATGACACATTCCCCAGCACAAACGAGACAAAATATTTTCAAGAATACACTTATTGTCAAAGGAGGCCTTATCTGTATTCTGTGGCCAAGTATCCCTATCCATCTTCAGAAAGCTTCCAGACTGCAGTTGGGTATTTCTTTAAGAAAGCATTTTATATAAAAATAAGTACAATTTGCTTATATTTAATATGAACAACTTTATAGGGTAATATAGAAAAATAACACAGCACATTGCACAGGGTGAGAGTCAAGTTCTCTTTTCTGACTTTTTCCCCCCAGTAATAAGATGAGCTGTAATGTAAAATATATTTTTTGCTATGAAGAATGGTCAAAGATAGCTTGAAAAGCACAGCTATATATATTGTACAAGGTTTGGTAGCTCTCATGCATGTGAACAGAGAATGTCATGGAAATAGGTATGCAGAAGGGCTCATTATAAGGATCAAATCAGTAATCCCTGCTAAGGAAGAACATTCTTTCCGTTATAACAAGGCTTTTTATTTCTGTGGTCCTAGCTCAGATTTCAAACAACGAGCTGCCTTCTCAGGTTGTTTGGTTGGTTTCCCCAGAGTTTTGGTGAGAGGAGATGCAGGCACTTGGCAGATAATTAAGACATGTATGCTAGGCTACTAGTGGGTAATACTATACCTAACAACTGTTCAAAGTAATTCGTGTAGTATTTACCTAGTGTGGAAACAAATGAAGATGATCCAAATGAGGACAAGCAGAGGCTATTTATTCAGAGCTTGCTACAGCAAGGGAATCTGCCACCATCACTTGCATCTGGCAGAGACTTAAAGCCAGGCAGGGGAATGGGGAAGCTTTGCAGTGCAAAGAAGGGAAAGCTTCACGTGTGCTCTGACCATAGGTTGTTGGCATGGAAATGGAGGAGACAGGCTAACTTGGAGCGGGTCATCCTGCGTGATGGGCTTAGGCCTGGTATTTGGCTGGTTGATCCCAATTTGAACATGAGGGCAAAAAACTGGAAAGCTGGCAGTTGACCTAGACCTGATGTTCTGAGCTGATGGCTGAAGAAGTCGTGTTTTGAATTCCTGGATTGGTTGCTGGCAAGGTTATGTGTTACAGCTCTATTGTCATAGAGGTCTAGTCTATCTCATCACCTATCAAAGCAGGGTAACGAGTTAACCTGTAGGGCAAGTTTATTCCTTTAATACTTACGGTCTCTTGCCAACTTGTCCCATGAATCAGAAGCTAAAATGAGGGCTGAATCTAAGCGGCCTACAAGTCAAAGTTTCCCTTCCTCTGAGTAGTTAGTGTTGGCGCGGATAACCTATAGAAATGTGCTTTTGGTGGACTGGAAATGTTCACTGATGCTGAAATATCTTCAGCTCAAGGGTGGCTACCCTGAGTCTGTGCTAATCTAAGTGGGCCATGAGAGCCGGGGACCCCATAGTGACCATAACTGCTCACCCCTAGGTAGCCCAGGAACAAAGCAAGCTCCCATCCAGCTGCTTGTGTTGGTCTTAGGCTGCCATGCAAAGGTTGCCAACCTTAGCAACTGAGTGAGGTCAAACTTCTAATATCTTCTTCTTTCAATTAAGGGTTTCAGACAGATGCTAACTGCAGCCCAGGAAGTAATGTCTAGAGGATCTCACCATTTAACTGCCCAGTTTCCACGGACCACTGACATTCTTAGTGGCATCTGTGCCCCTTCCAAAGTTTGGGAATCTCTCACCACATGAGGCAGAACATTTAACTCACCATAGAAGATACTCATTTTCTCATCTCACCAAATTCACTTTCCCAGTCTCCTCTGCAACTGTGGCATGGCTGTGACCCAGACCCACCAATTGACCACAACTGTATGACTTAAGCCCCCTCCCTATACAAATGCAAAAATCCCACAACATACACTACTTCCCATTATCTACGTGATCTGCTATTCCATAGTGTGAACCAGATAAGGTGGGGGAGAAACCGGAAAAGAAGGAAAGGGAAAAAAGAGTCAGGGAAACTTGTTTTAAATGGAAGGTTTTGACCAGGCTTTTGCTCAAATTTAAGCAGAAAATACAGTTTCGGAGACTGTAACAATTAACATGAATTTACATAGCATGTAAAAGGATAGACTATAACAAAAACAATTATAGGGGCATCTGGCTGGCTCAGCCAGTAGAGCATGTGACTTTTGATCTTGGGGTTGTGGGTTTGCACCCCACACTGGGTGTCGAGATTACTTAAAAATAAAATTTAAGAGAAAAATAAAAATAAAAACAATTTTGTGGAGGAGTGGGAGAAGAAATTCAATAAAGAAAAACAAATCAGGGGGATCCCTGGGTGGCGCAGCGGTTTGGCGCCTGCCTTTGGCCCAGGGCGCGATCCTGGAGACCCGGGATCGAGTCCCACATCGGGCTCCCAGTGCATGGAGCCTGCTTCTCCCTCTGCCTGTGTCTCTGCCTCATTCTCTCTGTCTCTGTGACTATCACAAATAAAAAAAAAAAAAAAAAAAAAAAAAGAAAAACAAATCAGTATAGAATATGTCACTTGGTGAGAAATGTCCTGAAGAAAAATAAAAACAGGGATCCCTGGGTGGCGCAGCGGTTTAGCACCTGCCTTTGGCCCAGGGTGCGATCCTGGAGACCCGGGATTGAATCCCATGTCGGGCTCCCAGTGCATGGAGCCTGCTTCTCCCTCTGCCTGTGTCTCTGCCTCTCTCTCTCTCACTGTGTGCCTATCATAAATAAAAAAATTAAAAAAAAACAAACAAACAAACAAGGAGATAGAAAATGAAGGAGGAGGCTACTTTTTTTTTTTTTTTTTTTTTTTAATTAAGTAAGCTCCATACCCAGCGTGGAGGCCAACGTGGGGGCTCAACGACGGGCTCAGTCTCACAACCCTGAGATCAAGACCTGAGCTGAAATCAAGAGTCAGTTGCCCAAACAACTGAGCTACCCAGGCGCCCCAGATGCTACTTTATAAGGAGATCAGGTAAGGCGTCTACTGAAGAAGTAATATTTGAGCAGAGACCTGAATGATGAGGGCTTTGAAGGGGACCATTGGGATAGCTGGGGGGAAAGAATATTCCAGGCAGAAAAACACTATGTGCAAAGGCCCTGAGGACAGAAAGGAAGCCAAGTGTGACTGGAATAAGTTAATGAGGGGGCAGTGGGAGCAATGAACCCCAGAGAGGTGGAGTGGGGGGGCAGTTGACTTAGGACCTTGCAGACCCAAACCCTTGGCTTCCTTTCTAGTAAATTACGAAGACTGTGGAGGATTTTGAGGAAAGGCGGCTTTTAAATGATCTCATAGGTTTTTGAGAGATCTTACACACATACACACCCAGGTGTATATGTAAACCTGGTGAAATCTGAATAAGATCTGTAGGTGGTACCAGTGACAATTTTCTGATTTTGATACTGTACTTTAGTTATATAAGATGTTACCACTGGAGGAGGCTGAGTGAAGGGAACATGGCCTCTCTCTACTATTTTTGCAACTTCTTGTGAATCTATAATTATTTCAAAATCAAAAGTTAAAAGAAGGGGGAAAAAAGGATTACTGGCTCTTGTGTAGAGAACAGATGTGAGGAATGACAGAGTGGGCAGCAAGATTGGAAGTAGAGGGGGGAACAGGATGTGAAATTGAAGAGCCAGCCAAGTGAGGTAAGGCATGTCAAAGAAGTCTTTTTGGGGACACAACTTTTGTATTAGATCTTAAGAAGATTTGATTGATATCAAAGAGTGGAAACTATATCCTGGGTAAAGAAGAAAGAAGAAAATAATAGAAATGGTGGCCTAGTTCGCCCTCTTGTTTCCTGCAGGACTGTCCTTAAACCATGTTAGTTCAAACCATTCCTTTTTTCTCTTTCTTTAAGGCATCCCAAGGGGATTGCAATGTCTCCCACTCATGCACTCCTTCAACAAAGTTCATTTTAAAAGCAATATTGCTAGTATGTAGCTTGGAAACTGGAAGCCTGACTTAAAAGTATTTTTTTCAACTCTGTTAGTCCCATTCACAGACTGGACTTTATGGTATTCTCCAAATGTTCTTTGAGCTGACTCCATCTGGATTTTTAAAATTCAATTTCTATTTAAGTTTCGAGGCCTACCTCAATTGCCATCTCTTCCTTGAAGATCTCTGATGTTCTCTGACAAACAAATGCCTCTTTCCTATGAGCTTTGTAAATATTTTTATCAGTATACTTCTTATTGCATTTGTCAGTCCCTTCCTTGGGTTTTTACTACTTATTGAGATAGTATGTCCACTTCATTAAAATTGTAGGTGAATTTCTGGAGGTCAGAGACTCTGTCTTAAGCTTCCCACACTTACATTCCCCACACTGGCTAATAGTGTGTGAGCTCTGTGAATGTTAAATGTTGAATGACTGAATTTCTTCTTTTTTTTTTTAAATTAATTAATTAATTTATTTATGATAGTCATCAGAGAGAGAGAGAGAGAGAGAGAGAGAGAGAGGCAGAGACACAGGCAGAGGGAGAAGCAGGCTCCATGCACCGGGAGCCCGACGTGGGATTCAATCCCGGGTCTCCAGGATCGCGCCCTGGGCCAAAGGCAGGTGCCAAACCGCTGTGCCACCCAGGGATCCCTGAATTTCTTCTTTATAATAATCTGTATATTTGGAGGTTAGGGTATATATTCATTTTGGAGTTAGGGAGGTATTTTTATGTAGTGTAGAGTTCTGTGTATAGTTGTTACCACCTTCAGGAATACTCCTTCTAGGCAGTCATGCCCTATTGTCACATGAAAGAGTGATACATCTTGATTCAAGATATGAATATATCCCAGGAGGCCCAGTACCTGAAGTAAATAGGTAGTAGAGGAGAAACATAGTTTGAAATATACAGAACCAGAAACTATTCTGTGCAAAATTCTTCCACTTAGTACGTGTTAAAATTGTGGGCAGAGGATTTGGTTCTCCTTGAGGCTTATCAAAAAGGAAAATCTCTCTTAGTAGGAATATATTCAATATGCAATGTGTACATTTATAAATGTACCATAGTTTTTTTAAGTTTTATTTATTTATTCATGAGAAACACAGAAAGAGAGGCAGAGACATAGGCAGAGGGAGAAGCAGGATCCCCATGGGGAGCCTGATGCAGAACTAGACCCCAGGGCCCCAGGATCACAACCTGAGCCAATGAAGGCAGTCACTCAATTGCTGAGCCATCCGGGTTCCCCCAAATGTACCATAGTTTTAAAAAATCCTGATGGAAATCATGAAAATAGAGTTTATCAGAATTCTTTTGTTTATGGTACACAACCCTATAGCAATTATAATTATTATAAATATTAACTATCTTTAGTAGACTTTATTATTAAGAGCAGATTTAGGTTCAAAGAATAATGAAATGGAAGGTACAGAGATTCCTCATGTAATTTCTGCCCCCACTCATGTATGGCCCCTCCCTCATATCTACATCCCTCATAGAGGCAAATCTTTGTTACAACTAATGGACCTATGTTAGTTAACACATCATTATCACCCAAAGTCCAAAGCAAATATTGATTTTTGTGCCTAATTTTATAATCATAATTTTATATTCTTCTTTCTAATTAGGGTCCTCCAATCTTATATGCGGTAGGACCCACAAATATTTGCTTTTCAGAAAGATGATTTATGTTTTTCCTGAAGTCCTGATCTCTATTGAGATTTTTTTTTCTTCCTACTCAAGTATATGCCTTTGATATTTGTCCATAATGAACTCTTCTGTCTACATAGGGCCATTCTTCCAAGAAGAATAAGGTGGGAAATTTCATCCAGAGCTATTTTATGGCTTACTGGGCAATGTCAATCATTATCTTTTTTAATCAAGCAATTGGATATGTTGGTAATTAATTCATAAAGGAATGACTTTGAGGTGTTTTTTTTTTTTTTTTTAAGATTTTGTTTATTTATTCATGAGAGTCTCAGAGAGAGAGGCAAAGACATAGGCAGAGGGAGAAGCAGGCGATCATGACCTGAGCCAAAGGCAGATGCTCAACCACCGAGCCACCCAGGTGCCCCTGACCTGAGTTTCTTGATACATCATTGACAACTGGTTTTAGTACAATAAATTCTCAGCTTTGTAATCACAAAAGTAGAGGTAGAGTAAGAATACTGACAAGTCCAACATACTCATGAAAAGAGAGAAGCCAAAAAAGAGACCTACTCCTAACACTTAAAAACCACTGCCCTCAATTTCTCTTTTAAAATTGTTTTCATGGGGTGCCTGGGTGGCTGAGTCAGTTAAGTGTCTGCTCAGGTCAAGGTCCTGGCTTAGTTAAGTGTCTGCTTCCTGGGGAGCAGTGGGGAGTCTGCTTCTCTCTCTGCCTCTCCCCTGGAATCATGCTCTTTCTCACTCTCTCATGGTTTCTCTCTCTCTCTCTCATAAATAAATCTTTAAAAAAAGTAGTTTTCATGGTTTTGGAGTTAAGCATAATCAAGTCCTAATGTCTTTCCACACATCCCTTCGCATTCTCTCCAAGTGTAAGACTGGGGTTTCATTGCATCCTAAGGTTCTTACAGGCGTAGGGAATGAAAGGATTAAAATGGTTTGATACCTTTTATCTAGTCAAATTTCCAATGTGTAGGCCATGATCTGAAATTTTAACTGTAATAATGTGGTGGATGCTTTTTGTAAATTGTAAGTCTGGTACAAATGTTACTTTGTTGATGTTACTATTGCCATTACTAAGGGGGTAACCTCATGTCTATTAAGGACAAATAAGAACAAATTGGTTAATTTGTATTAGAAGAGATACAGCTCTTTAAAAAAAATTATTTATTTATTTTAGTGAGAGAGCACAGGGAGCAGCAGAGGGAAAGAATCTCAAGCTGACTCCTGGCTGAACATGGAGCCCCATGTGGGGCTCAATCACATGACCCTGAGATCATGAGCTGAAATCAAGAGTTGGAGACTTAACCCACTGAGCCACCTAGATGCTTGAATTTAGCTCTTAATGGAAGAACATTCTAACTCTGAAACAAAGTAATAAGGAGTTTAACATTAAAGATGATTTGATAGGCTTTGGCAGTGAAGATTATTACAGGGTAGGGGGAGGGAGAAATGACTAGAAATAATTGCATGTACCTACCTAATAATTTGGGTCTTTCCAGTCTCTTTGAGGCTAATTCCATTAAGTGGAAAATTAAATAATGTTGATTACGGCCACATAAAGGAAAAGTAAGGAAAAAGTAAATTATTAAGAAGAAACTAAAAATAGTCAGGCTTTCTATACTTGAGAGGAATTACCTACCTAGCAGTCGAAATAAAGTTGATTAAAATATTAATTTACAGACACATAGATAATACAAAAATGCCTTTTTAAAACATGCTATTAGATTAAGAACAAAATGTGTATGTAGATCTGGTTCCACCATATTCACTTACTATTATTAAATGTTTCATTAAAATAGTCCTTTGAAAGAAACTACTGTGTTAATTTGAAAATACCCTGAATCAGAAATTGTGATTAATTAAAGATATAGTTCAGATTTGTTTTGGAGAATATTTGAGTGATCTGAGTTTATTTGTGTTCTTAAGTTTTTAACTTATCGTTAAGTTCTAGGATAAAATGTCTTTATATCTTTAAAAACAGAAGATACTTATGAAAAGAGAGGAGCCAAAATACAGACCTGCTCCCAATACTAAAGGACAAACCACAGCATTCAATCCCTCTTTAAAGTTGTTTTCATGATTTCAGAGTTGAGCGTAATCAAGCCCTAATATCTGTCCAACACCTCCCTTCACATTCTTTAATTTGCTTTAAAAAATTCATGTTTTAGATTGGTCTGGAGGTTAGCAAATAAATATGATTCATTCAAAATGTTATTTCATACTTCAGTTTTGTTCAAGCCACTCTTATGCAAACACCCAAAGCTGCAGTGAAAAGATTACTCCTGCAGGAAAAAAGTCAGAAGGAAGATATTTATCATCAATAATTTATGTTGTCACAAGGTTATAAAACTGATGTATTATCTTTGCACAAATGCTGAGTAAAACGTATAATCAGAGTAATAAAAAATAACTTGTTCAGCATTATGAAAACCTGGGAAGACTTAATAACAAATTCAACATAAACAAAAGAAACTTCAGGAACCTACCCACTTCAGTTGAGCCAATTTTATGGCTAATTTGTTTCTGAAGCAAGGCAAATTGTTCTGGGCATATCTGAGTTGGGGTAATCAGAATGTTGTGCTGACTTCACAGTTCAGTCCTCTTCCTCTCACATCTCTTTTATTTTTTTCTCCTCTAAAACAGCCTTGAAAACTTTATACAGAAAAAAATGAGGAAGGAAATGCAGAGAAGACGATTTTTTAAAATTTCCTTTTCAAAATGGGTAGGTAGGACACTTGAAAAGGAAGAGACATTCCAGGTGAAAATAATCCATTATGAAGAAAAGCTTTACCAGTTATGATAAAAGCTAGTTTTGAGGACACAAAATAAAAGACATGTGAAAGCATATTGAAAGGAAGTTAGTAAATAGATTGCATAGTCTTAAAACACATTTTAAAAAATAGTGCAATGTGTGGTATTCGCTTATTACATTTTTCTCTCTCTCTTTTTAAAAATATTTTATTTATTTGAAAGAGAGCAAGAGAGCAAGAGAGCAAACGAGCAGGAGAAAGAAGG
Organism: Canis lupus baileyi; assembly: GCF_048164855.1. Taxonomy (NCBI): domain Eukaryota; kingdom Metazoa; phylum Chordata; class Mammalia; order Carnivora; family Canidae; genus Canis; species Canis lupus. Next base: position 7,477,100 of record NC_132844.1, read on the forward strand.
AGAAGCAGGCTCCCCACTGGCCCGGGTATCATGATCTGAGCTGAAGGCAGATAGATGCTTAACGGACTGAGCTACCCAGGCGCCCCTGCTTATTACATTTTTCAAAGCATTTTCCACTATCATTCCTTTAATCTTCACAACCAGTCTGTGAGGTAGATTGGGTGGGTCTTTCCTTTTGATCCCTAGAGGGGAGATGGAGACACTGGGATAGGCCTCTGGCCAGGGCTACAGTGGGACCGTGGGGAGTCATTCCCAGATCAGGGCACCAGCCCTCTTTCCTAGCTCAGCTGATTCGGGCCTCTGGGACCTCAACAGGCAGCCAAGAGAGAGCCTCTTGACAGCGACTGCTTCCCTAGCTGTCCCTCTCCAAGCACAGACCATGCCCACACCTCCCAAGTGCCAGCCACTCTGAGGGCAATGTGAGGCCCACGACGAGATGGTGGCCAAGGGCACTGGCTTTGTGGCATCAGAGTAATCTGGGTTTGAATCCCTAGACCTTTTTTACTGTTTTCTTTCTTTCTTTTCTTTCTTTTTTTTTTTTTTTTTACTGTGCATGACTTTAGGCGATCTCTCTAAGCCTCAATTTCCTCATCTGGAGAGGGAGCATGCATTGATTTACTCCAAGGGGGTTACTGACTATTATCATTATTCTTCTTTAAAAGACTTATTTATTTATTTATTTATTTATTTATTTATTCATTTATTTATTCATTCATTCATTCAGGACAGACACACAGAGAGAGGCAGAGAGATAGAGAAGCCGGCAACCCTGTCCAGACCCAGATCACTCCCTGAGCTAAAGGCAGACGCTCAACCACTGAGCCATCCAGACATCCCTTTACTGACGATTAAATTATATAAAGCAATAGAGGTCAAAGAAGACACTGGTGACCTGGTGTCTACAACGTGTTGCCTCTGGGATGGGTAGGTCACCGTCTCTGTCCGCCTGGAGAAGCTCCATCTGCAAAATGGGCTCAGTGCAGACCGCAGTCTTTTAGTAGCAAACATTACTTTGCCAACAAAACCCCCCTGCGCCGCCCAACTCTGAATGACCCTCGTTTTCAAAATGTGGGGACTGGAGGAACGGACCTGGAACCTAAAGAAATGTTATCTCGACCAGGGAAATTAAATAAACGAGAGGGCAGGACAAGGTGAGGTAAGGATGGGAGAAGGGAGAGGCAAGGAAGCCTCAGCTCTGCTCGGAAGAGCTGCGGATCCGGGCGCAGCCAGGTGAGCCGCGTGCACCCACTGCTCCGCGGGTCTTTGCCGGAACCCCCTAAAACGCCCCCCTGCCCCCCGACACGGCTGGATCGCTGAGAAAGCAGGCGGAAGAGAAAGGGCGGGGAGAGCCGGGGAGCTCCAAGGCTAGGGGCGGGGCTCCGGAGGGGGGAGGAGCCACAGAAGAGCAAGGGGGCGGGGCCGCGCCCTGGGGGCGGAGTCAAGGGCGGGGCCTCGCGGAGTTCCACGGCTGCGCGCGCCACGTCTCCCTTAGCGAGTGCGCGGGGGAGAGGCAGAGGGAGGGAAAAGCCGAGCGGGGCGGGAACTCTGTCTTCTCGCGAGAGGTGGCGACGGCAGCGGCGGCGGCGGCGGCGGCGTGTCCGTGAGAGTAGCGTGGGGGCGGGGAGGAGAGGCGGCGGCGGCGGCGGCGGCGGCGTCCGAGCTACGCCACACAGGGCCGGGGCGCTGGGGGCCGGGGCGCAGAGCGGCGGGGTCGTGGCGGCGGCGGCGGCGAGCGGAGCGAGGCGGAGGGGGGGGTGCCATGGCGGGACAGCAGTTCCAGTACGATGACAGCGGGAACACCTTCTTCTACTTCCTCACCTCCTTCGTGGGGCTCATCGTGATCCCGGCCACCTACTACCTCTGGCCCCGGGACCAGAACGCCGGTGAGTCCTGCCGGCCGCCGCCCGCGGCCCCGCGCAGGCCCCGCCGGTGCCCGTGGGCCGCGCCGCCCCCGCCCGGCCCAGCCCCCAGCGTCGGGGTGCAGCCGCCCGCCCGGTGCAGAGGCGTCGGCGGCCGCGGGCCCCGGGCTCCGCTCCCGGCTCCGCGCTCCCGGCTCCGGGCTCCGCGCTCCGGGCTCCGCGCTCCGCTCCGCCCCGCGTCTCATTGTCTTTTTTCAGGAGTTTCGCTTCGCTCGCTCGCACCCATTGTTCCGGGCGCCCCTTGCAGCCTCCTCCTGCCTCTTTGTCTTCCCTGCCTCGGATCGTATAGGTCGTTTTCCCGTCTGGAGGGAGCGAGATGGGGATGGGGAGGATGCGGGTCGGGGAGGGGAGACCAGAGTTGGCGAGGGGAGGAAGCCGGACGTGCCCGCGGCCACTGCGAGCCCCCGATGCTCCCTCTGCCCTCGCAGCCCCGTTTAGGGCACCGTCGCGCTTGGGGCTCCCAGCGGGGCTCACCTGCCCCCCTCACCCCCCTCACCCCACCCCCGCCCGCGGCGCCCTTTCCTCCTGTTGCTTTTCCCTTTGCTCACTAACACTGTGGGGTTGGGGTTGGAAGCAATGTCGTTATCCTAACCCTTTGCAAAAAAAAAAAAAAAAAAAAAAAAAAAAAAAAAAGATCCTGTTCTCTATTTCCTTCTCTTTGGAGTTTCCTGTTGATGGCGGAAAAAAAAAAAAAGTGCGAGCATGAAGGATTGAGTCTTGGAGGTAGTTCATCCTCTGCAGGTAGTTGCGAGGTAGCCAGCTGGTCCATCTGCTTTCAGGCCTGAATCCCCCCCCCCCCCGTTAAACACCCGGGATTAGAGCACCAACTAACTAACATAGATTCCTTCCCGGGGTTATTTTATGGTCCGCTGTCCTAGGATATACGGTAAGTGATCTCTCTAAAGCTGATGGAACTGCCTGCGGGGCCTAATAGGTTATTTTAACAGTAATCAGTAGGTTTTTTTTTGGGGGGGGGGGTATTGGCATATCACAGGAGCTACGCTGTTATGCTAATAACTTGATTAGAGATCTTCTTTGAAGCCGGGTGGGGTGGAAGTCTAGGCTGTCCAGGTTATACACCCTCTGGGGGAGCATTGACTCAGCTGAGAGCTTGTTAACGTTTTAAGACTGACTCAAATGCTCAAATGTAAAATTCTTGAGTTACATAATGGAATTAGGTTGCATTTAAGGTAAATAACAAAGCATTCCATTTTGTAGAACGTTTGATAGTAAGTTTAAAAATGTCCAATAGGTGCAAAAATCTGCCCAGAGTTACCGGTTTTCTTATTCAGTGGACAGTTGACGAAAATCCGATTTCTGGACTGTTGTGCCTCCTTTTCCTAAGTGTGTGAATTGTCTGGGTTCTTTGGACAGGGGTCGTATATAAATGAAGAGATCTTAATACTGTGATGGTTTCCCTTATCTGCAAAGCCTCTAACCTATTACCAAAAATTCTGGTCATTTTATTTTGAGTTAAAAGTGCACTTTTCAGTATAGTGGTTTATTTTCACTTATCCCTTTGTGTGTGCAGCTGGCCGTGTGGCAGACAAAAGGGTACCAGGAGAGTAGGTAGGGTTGGTTAGAATGTGTTTTGAGAAGCTGCTGATTTCAGAAATTAGTCATTTTAATCTACACTGGATTTTTGAAGTTTGAAAGCCCTGTTTTCTTGGTGGGTTTTGTATTATAAAATTTGCCTGATAACTTGCAGGCAAGTGATACATGAGCTCCGTCACAGCATAGAAGTGGTCTTTGGAAAAGTGGTAGGGAATTAATAATGACGCTAAGTTTGGCATTCAGATGTCACTTTATGTAATTCTCTTAAAACACAATGAAGTAGGTACTATTACTGTTATCTCTGCCCTTCTGTGAAGAAGCTGGAGTTTAGACAGCTTAAGTAACTTTGTCCTTTGTGGTGGAGCCTGGTCAGCCTAGCTGCAAAGTCCTCTGTGGTCTCTGCATTGCTAGATAGAAAGGTGTTGATTTGCTCCGTCTTGACATCTGGCTCTCTGCTTCAGGCTTGCCTTAGTCAGTAAATGTGCAGGTGTTGATGTGTGTGTTTGGCCTTGCTCACAATTGCACTGTGAAAACGAAGGTGGACGCTTAAATGCTCTTCTAATCATTTTCGTGAACACTGGCGGACACCACTTGGACTCTGTGTATCTAACATAATTCAGTTGTTTCTTTAGAATTACAGTGCTATTAAAAGGATGTTTTTATCATAAGGACTTTTTTCTGAAATTCAATTTGCACTGTCTTGAATTTCAAAGAGAAATCTTAGAATTAGTAGGATCACCTGAAGCTCTGAGAAAGAAAGGTTTTTTTTTCAGATGTTTGCAGAAAAAATAATTTGGTCATTTGTATCACTAAGAGGCTACTTACAGTCTTTATTCTTCTCATTTAGAAAACTCATTAATATAGCGTATTAATTTGGAATATTAAGTTCTTTGATTATTGGTGCTGTTTTAGACCTCGGGCTTGTAAAGGTAGAGACACTACTGTCTTTTTGGAATCTTAAAAATTCTGAAATTTTTGAATAGAGCATGTTTGTTTTGAATAAAGCATGTGGACCTGTAGTAATATTTTTGATTAACACAACAGGATATTTTCATATTTGATTTTGGAGCTTATTTTATTTCATTTTCCCATGAAACTGTAAGTAGGCAAATATAAAAACGTAGGCATGTAAGTTCAGAGTTCTTATGGTGGTCTTGACACTCTCTGTAGGAAAGCATGAAAAGATTTTCTTTGCCAGTAATTCTATAGTTTTAAAGTTCAGTTTAAGTAATCTTTGTTTAATTTTTTTAAATAGTTGATATATGTGGGTCTTTTAGTTTCAAGGTTTAGTTCTTTCAGTGTCGCTCTTCTGGAATTACTGGACTCGAGTCCATTAGAAAGCATGGCACCATTTCACAGATGGTAAAATCTAGGGTTTGAGAAATAGAAGTAGCTTGGTTGTTGGCATATTTGATATATTAATTGAAGTTACTGTTATCCAGAACACTAATGGAATCCTTTTGCCTTGATTTTTGTCTAATATACTGGGCTAAGTGCACTTAGAATTAATACCCCTTTTAGTAGTTGAGGGGTTCTATTTATCTTACTCTCCTCCTGGCTGTTTGCAAATTGGCTGAATAAGTTGACTGAATTCTTTTTCAGACCATTATGGACAAAAGCTCTGGATGAAGTAATAACAGAGGGTTTAGATTTCCTTAAAACAGTGGTTCTCAACCCTGACTTCACATTAGAATCTCTTGGGGGAGCTTTTAAAAACACTTTTAGCCACCCCCTGATATTCTGATTTAATTGGTCCAGAGTGGGTGCTGTGTTATTGGTTTTTTCAAAGGTCCCTATGTGACTGTAAATTGTAGCTAGCAAAGAGGAGAACTTCCTTAGAGTGGTTTTCTGCTGGAGTTGTCATTTTGGGAGACGGTCTATTTCTTTTAATATGTGCCTTAGCCTTTTTGTTTTACAAAGTTAAGAAGCACTTACTGTGGAGCAGTGCTGTAAAATTCTTAGAGTTGAAAGCCGGGTATATTTGTTATAACAATGTTAATAAGAGAGGTTTACAATGGTATTTAACAAGAGAAAATTGCTTGTAATTATTAGAATTTCAAATAACCAAGAGCATGCTTTTATCTGTTCCCATAGGTGAAGGCTTATTGATCATTTGAATTGAAATAAAATGTTATCATTACCTTTTCCAAGATTTTGTTTTAACTCCTTGACATTTTTTTTTTTTTAACTTGTTTGACCTTACCCTTGATCTTACTTTTTCAAAACTGCCTGGTTTTGAAACCTGTCTGGATCTGCTGCTTTACTAACAGTATGGTCTTAGGCAAGTTACTTAACTTCCTTGTTTTCATTTACTCATCTGTAAAATAGACACAGTTATTTGTTTTACAGAATTAAAATGAGGATTAATATACTGTACTCAGGTTTTCCCCCCCATGGTTTGAAAAGATTATTGAAACTTTATTTTTATTTTTTAAAAGATTTTATTTATTTATTAGAGACAGAGAGAGAGAGAGAGAGAGAGAGAGGCAGAGACACAGGCAGAGGGAGAAGCAGGCTCCATGCAGGGAGCCTGATGTGGGACTCGATCCCGGGTCTCCAGGATCACACCCTGGGCTGAAGGTGGTGCTAAACCGCTGAGCCACTGGTCTGCCCAGATTATTGAAACTTTAAAAAAAAGTTACATTTCTTTATTCTTTGCTTGCCCCCTTTCAAACACTGCACAAGTGATTCAGCTCTCTGACTTGGGAATGTGAGTAGGAATCCACTTTTAGTGCTTTAGTAGCGTGTTTTGATTTTAAGTTCTAGTTTAGTCCCTATTTTGTTAGAAATTTCTGAGATTAGCCTTATTTTTAGGTGTGATAATAATATGTCCCATAAGAAGTTATTATGAGAAGCAAAGCAATAAATGCATATAAACATACTTGCAAAACCAAACACACTGTAGAAGTTCCTTCATTTAGTAGGTATTTATAGAGCATTAACTTTGTGCTAGATGCCGCTTCTAGGCATCAGATTTTTCAGTGCATGTTCTATATACCCAGTGCAGAAAAGCAAAACCAGAACAAAAATTGCTTGTAATCCCATCATCCAAAGGTAATGAAACATTCCCTTGTATTCCCACCCCCCCCCCCCACCCCAGCTATGGGGATGAATTTAGACATGGTCCCACCTCTTGGTGGGGAAGGCCCTACCCTGCCCCACCCCAGCCTGAGACAGGTAATTGTGATTCTCCTCATCTTAGCTCTGCTGCTGTTCATTTGAATGTTTGCTGCCCCAAGGTGGGTAGTGCTGATAGCACTTGCAGTAGTGTTTTGAGCTAGACTCACATATTATTCCAATCTTATTAATGAGAAGACTAAGTCCTAGAGGGGTAACCAACTTACCTAAAGCCATATAGCTTTTAGTTGGAAGATTGGGTGTTGGATTCAAATCTGTATTTCCTTTTCTTTTCTTTTTAAGTTTTTATTTATTTTTTCATGAGAGGCACAGAGAGAGAGGGCAGACTCCCTGCAGAGAGCCTGATTTGGGACTTGATCCCAGGACCTCAGGATCATGCCCTGAGCTAAGGCAGATGCTCAACCACTGAGCCATCTAGGTGTCCCTCAATCCTGTCTTAATGCTAGAATTTCTCTTGTTAGCCATCCTATAATTAATATAACACATTATAGTAAGTATTAAAATGGTAAGTGGAAATTGCTGTGGGAACACATGGGAGGGAATGAATAATTCTGTTTGGGGATTTGGGTGTTTCATGCAGAGGAGGAAATTTGAGATAGGTCATAAAAGGTAAATGGAGGAAGTGTATTCCTTAGGTAGGAGAAAGTATATGCAAAGGCATGGAGATGTTCAATAAATGGTAAAGATTTAACATGCACTTAAATGTAAATCAACCATTTTAGGCTGATTTAACTTACTTTATTTTGTAAGTTCTTGGGTAAACAATGGAAGTTTCTAAGTAGTTAGTGACATGGTCAGTTTTGCCATTTTAGGAAGCTTCTATTTGATCTTGTAAGTTATTGGTAGTTTTTAAGGTAGGGTAATGATTTGATCAGTTTTGCTTTTGTGTAGAGAATGATTTGGCAGAGGAGAGTGGGAGGTGGTGGTTACGGGGTGTGGGGAAAGACTAGATGGAGATGGAGTCCATTTCAGAGGTTTATTAGTCCACTGAAATGTAGGGGAATGGACAGATTAGAAAGAGAATTCTAAGACAGCTTGGACTATTTATGGAATATAAAAGTACCTTGGAGGGAATGAGAGAGTAGAGTGCAGATTTTGAATTTTCACTTATTTCTGTGTTTGCTTATTTCTCCCTCTCTCAAAAGCTGTTTGGTGATTGGCCCAGTAATAACCTACTTTTATCAGTTTTGGGATTGAGTGCAGGGAAAAGGATGGGGATGATCATTTTTATTTAACATGAAGTATTGGCCTTATCTGTTGATTTATCTAGGTTTCTAATTACAGTAGGGTTGATTATTTCAGTCTCTTGTGGATTTTAACAGAAAAAAAACTGGCTAATAATCAGCTTTGTGTATTCACAGGAATATATTTGATGAGTGTTCATATTTAATTTAGAGCATATAATCTTCCTAAGACTTTAGCTCTTGAAGGGATATTAGAGATCTGAGAAGTTTGTGTCATTTGAAAATAAAGTCATTCCCCTCTGTGTTCTATCCTGACAGAAAGGGGTATCAAACATGTAGTTTATATACCCTTAAGGCTTACACAGTAGAGGAAACCAGCTGTGACCTTGGCAGTATGAATTATAGTACAACATACTAGGCTTTGTACGTGTGGTGACAAGCTTTGGATTAGTAAATGCATTGCGTACAGTTGTTTTCACTTAAAGGTCATATTGCATACTTGCTTGATCTTGGAAGAATCTGAAAAACAAAAATAGGCTTATTTTCGTTTTCTCAGATGTTTGTTCCCTTAGTCATACTTTTTATTCAGACTAAAGGAGGTTACAGCAAGTAATCTACATTATACTTGGGCTTCCTTTTAAAGAATGTTTCCTATTACCAGGCTTTATCGATAAGAAATGTTACACCATCTCACCATCACATTGTTTCTTTGAAAAGTATTTGCATCTACTTGGGAATGATAGTGGGGATCTAGAGGTATTTTGACTAAAGGATGAGAAAGATTTAATGGGTAGAATGGTGGGGGTGGTAGTGCAAAAAAGAAATCCCATGAGCATGGCACCTGGCTGGCCCAGTTGGTGGAACATGTGACTCTTGATCTCGGGGTCGTGAGTTTGAGCCCCACGTTGGGTGTAGAGATTACTTAAAAATAAAATCTTTGATAAAAACAAAATCATATGAGGAAAAGTACAGAGGCTGGAAAGCATGGAACGTATTCAAAGTACTGATCAGTTGAGCAGAATTCATTTAGTGAATAAGTGAGAAAAGGCCGGAAAGTTGATTTAAGTCATATGATGGAGAATCTTATATTCCTAGCTGAAGAGTTCATATGGGTTATGGTTGACAGTATGTCATTTTTGGGCATTTTAGAATGTCTTTTTTCTACATTTTTTTACATTTTTTAATTAATGTAATAACTTCTCTTAGAATGAGAAAGAACAGAGACTAAGAAGCAGACAAGAAATAATGAGGGCCTGAACAATGGTGGTGGCAATAGGAAGATAAGGGACATACTTGAGTTGGTACTGAGGAGGAATCTTTTTTTTTTTTTCTAATTTTATGTCGAAAAGTATATATAACATAAAATGTGTAGTTTTAGCTATTCTGAATGAACAGTTCAATAAAATTAATTACATTTATGGTGTTGTGCACATTACATTTATGTGCTGTTTACATTTTTATCACCCCAAATGAACTCTATTGAACAGTAACTCCTCATTCTTTCCTCCAGCCCCTGAAAAACTCTCAAGTCTTTGTCTTTATACATTTGTCTATTCTAAATATTTCATGTAAGTGGGATTATACAACATTTGTTCTTTTGTGTCTAGCTTATTTCATTTGGCATAATTTTTCAGGATTCATCTGTGTTGTAGTATGTATTAGAACTTCATTCTTTTTATGGCTGGATAATATTCCATTGTATGGATATACTACATTTTTATTCATCTCTTGATGAACACTTGGCTTGTTTCCCCTTTTTGTCTATTGTGAATAATGCTGTAGTGAACATAGTAGTGCCATACAGGTATCTGTTTCAGTCCTTATTTTCAGTTCTTTTGGGTATATTCCTAGGAGTGGAATTGCTAGTCATGATAATTCTGTGTTTAGCTTTTTGAGGAGCTGCCAAACTGTTTGCCATAGTAGCTGCACCATTTACATTTCTACCAGCAGCATACATGGGCTCCAATTTCTGCATATCCTCTTCAACACTTACTTTTGATTTTTAAAAAATTATAACCATTGTAATAGATGTGGTGAAGTAGTATTTCATGATGGTTTTGATTTGCGTGTCCATAGTGGCAAATGGTGTTGAGTATCACTTCATTTGTCTTTTGACCATTTGTATATCTTTTTTGGAGAAATGTCCATTCAAATAATTTGCCCAGTAATTGGGTGATGAGCAGCACTAAGGAGGACGCTTGATGAGATGAGCACTAGGTGTTATATGTTGGCAAATTGAATTTAAATAAAATATTTTTAAAAATTTGCCCATTTTTAAATTGAGTTTATCTTTTTTTGTTGACTTGTAGGTGTTCTTCATATATTCTAGATATGAAACCCTTATTAGATACATGGTTTGAAAATATTTTCTTTCATTCTGTAGATTATCTTTTCACTTTCTTGATTGTGTCCTTTGATGCACAAAAGTTCTTATTTATTTTTTATTTTTTTAAAGATTTTATTTATTTATTCATGAGAGACACCGAGAGAGGCAGAGACACAGGCAGAGGGAGAAACAGGCTCCATACAGGGAGCCCGATGTGGGACTCAATCCCGGGACTCCAGGATCATGCCCCTGAGCCAAAGGCAGATGCTTAACCACTGAGCCACCCAGGGATCCCCAAAAGGTTTTAATTTGATGAAGTCCAGTATATCTTTTATTGCTTGTGTTTTTGTTGTCATATTTAAGAATCCATTGGCAAATCCAAGGTCATGAAAAGTTCTCCCTATATTTTTTTATATAAGAGAATTACTACGGTTTTGGTGTTGAGTTGTGCAAGTCCTTTATAGTTTGGATATTAACCTCTTGTTGGACATATCATTTGCAGATGTCTTCTCCTAGTCAGTAGGTTACCTTTCCTTTTTGTTGGTTTCTTTGCTGTGCAAAAGCTTTTTATTTTGGTGTAGTCCCAATAGTTCATTTTCACTTTTGTTTTCCTTGTCCTTTATCTGTTCTTTAGTGATTATTCACTATTCCATTGTACCATTTATAACTTTAGGCAAGTTACTTAACCTCTTGGAGCCTCTGTTTTTTTTTTTTTTTTCCCCAAGTATGATACATATATACATATCCCCCAGGTTATTGGAAGGTCTAAGTAAGAAAGTTGATGCAGTCAGCAAATATTTATTAGGCACCTACTATGTGCCAGGCATTATGTTTAGGCAGTCGAGTGTTTGGTAAACAATGTAGATGGGATTTCTTTTCTCTTGAAGCTTACATCCTAGTGTGGGGGAGATGATTGACATAGTTTATATTAAGTTCATGTTAACAATAAAATATTAGATAGTGATATATACCGTGTAGAGAAATATTCAGAGACAGTCTTCTGAAAACGTTCCTTCAAGCTGAGTGACAAAAGGAAGTCAGTTTTTCAGAGACCTGAAGCCTGTTGGCTAGATGAACAGTTGTGTGTGTACAAGAGCCTTTAAGGCAAAAAAGGAGTTGGGCATATTCCATGAACAGAGAAGACCAGAATGGAAGGAGTTTGCTAGAGTGAGGAGAAATCTGGGATAAAGTCAGAGAGGGAGCTGGGGTGCAGAGCAGGTAAGAAGTTCGAATTTTATTTTAAGTTCAATGGGAAGCTATTGAAGGTTTTTAAGCAGAGAAATGACAAGATCTTGACTTACTATTCTCCTATTAATGAGGTGAAAAAAAAAAAAATGAGGTGAAAATAGTTCTTTGGCCACCTTGCCTATGTATCCTTTTATGGATGATGGCTTTCTTACTTAAAATGTTTAATGAAAAAATTTAGTTGTATATTTAAAAAATTACATACTATAAAATATCATACAGATGGTCCTGAGTTATAATAGTTCAACTTATGATTTTTGTACTATAAAGTGTGAAATTGATACACATTCAGTGGAAACTGCTTCAAATTTTAAATTTTGGTCTTTTTCTGGGTGGGTGATATGTGGTACAGTACTCTCATGATGCTGGGCAGCAATAGATGCTGGGCAGCAATATTGAACCTTGGCTCCCAGTCAGCTATGTGATCACTACGGTTAACAATGGATACACTTAAAACCATTCCATATACATATACTCCCATTCTGTTTTTTACTTTCAGTACGGTATTTAACAAATTACGTGGGTTTCCTTCTCGAGTGTAGGTGACAGATAAACTCAGGTTTCTTGAATTTTCCAATTTAGGTAATCTGTGATCATATGCACTGGTGTAGTGGTGGTGGCAAGTAGTGTTTAGTCAGTCCTCTATCTGTCCCAAATCCAAATGGTTCAGACTTGGCCTTGAGAATGACACATTTTGGCATTCAGATTCCAGTTAAGATCATAACAGAAGCTTTAGTTTATCTTAGTGTATTTTGAGATTAGGATGCTTTAGGCCTGAGCTATAAGTATATATCACTATCTAATATTTTATTGTTAATATGAGCTATGTCAATCATCTCCCCCACACTAGGATGAAAGCTTCAAGAGAAAAGAGATCCTGTCTACATTGTTTACCTCTGAGCTGTAGGCCTAGAGCAGCAATTCCTAATTTTTCACTATCAAATTATCATTCTGTGCCTCTCATTTTGAAGCATTCTGGGACCCAGACTGCACTATTATAGTAAAACATGTTTTACTATTTTTTCAAATTAATAAAACAAAATTGTCCCAACAGTGAGTGAGCCATTATCATGATGGTGAGGTAATACATTCTCGACTAGCTGTAGAAAGACTTTGGGTATCTAGAAAACTGATGTATAATGTATTTTTAGACTTTTTTTTTTTTTTAAAGATTTTATTTATTCATGAGAGACAGAGATCGAGGCAGAGACACAGGCAGAGGGAGAAGCAAGCTCCATGCAGGGAGCCCCATGCGGGACTCAATCCCAGGTCTCCGAGATCACACCCTGAGCCAAAGGCAGATGCCCAACCGCTGAGCCACTCAGGCATCTCTCTTTTTAGACTTTTTGGATTATTGAATATAACCTGACTCTTGGACCCCTCAGGGATTTAGGAGTAGTTTTAGCAGTCACTGAATTTTGGGAAGAGAAGTGTGGTACTTTTTCTTTTTAAGTAAATTATGTCCTCTTTATATCATTTAGCTCTATTAATTTAAGTAATCTATATTTGAGGCATGTTCATAAATTTCTCAGGTATTTTCAAAATATATAGTGATGTGTTTATTTGCACTGAAAACTGAAGTCATACTTCTTTATTTTTTTAGATTATTTATTTATTTATTCACAAGAGACAGAGAGAGAGGCAGAGACACAGGCAGGGGGAGAAGCAGGCTCCATGCAGGGAGCCCGATGTGGGCCTCGATCCCAGGTCTCCAGGATCACGCCCTGAACTGAAGGCGGTGCTAAACCGCTGAGCCACCCGGGCTGCCCCATACTTTCTTTGACTGATTTTGATTTATCTAAGTAATTTAACAATGAGGGCTGCCTTTGCCAATTTGGTTATATAGGGTATATTTTCTATAAATTGAATGATGCAAGGTAGTCTTCACCTTGGAGTTTTAACAAAATATACTTAAATTAGAAGGTAGAGCTACTTTGTCTAAAATTGTGTCAGGTTGGCAAAAGTGTACTTTTCATTTTTAAAAATAAGTTTTGGGATTTATGGGGTTTTTACAAGCTTATAAGTGACAGCATAGCAGATATTTTTCTCTAATTTTAGTAATTTATCAACTTATAATATTTATCTTGTCTTAGTAACACCAAAAAAAGTACATCAAATTTTAACATATAAAAGCTTGTAGGGATCCCTGGGTGGCGCAGCGGTTTAGCGCCTGCCTTTGGCCCAGGGCGCGATCCTGGAGACCCGGGATCGAATCCCACGTCGGGCTCCCGGTGCATGGAGCCTGCTTCTCCCTCTGCCTGTGTCTCTGCCTCTCTCTCTCTCTCTCACTGTGTGTCTATCATAAATAAAATAAAATAAAAATTAAAAAAAAAAGCTTATAGATGTCAAACCTGAGCATGATAAACTTCCTGATGTTCTTTTACAATGTGTTAAAGCATTTGGAGGTGAAGCATCTTGATGCTTGCAATTTATAGGAAGTTAAAAAAAAAAAAATGAGTGGGGAAAAGGAAATTAGAGGAAAAGCCAGGAGTTGCAAAATGTTAACATTTGGTGAATATAGGTGAGATATATTGTCCATTGTAATATTCTTTCAACTTTTTTGAAGTTTTGAAGATTTTCAAAATAAAAAGTTAGGAAAAACTTCATAGTCACAGGGAATAAAAAATTAATTTTAAGAAATAATGTGTCAGTATTATAAGAAATGGTTTGTCAGGATAAAAATATATCACATTAGGATAAAACTATGTGCGGGATGTAAAATGAAGGGTTGGCTTGTTCATGAGGTTTTGTGAATGGATGATGGTAGGTATGAAATTGCTGTGGCTTTCAAGATTTCATTGGTGTGTTTAAAAGTGATGGAACTATTTTAAAATGTCAATTTCATGTCAAAAATGACATCTTTGTGATAAAAAATTTGAGATGCTGTATTAGAAATCTACAAGTAGATACATGATTTTTAAAAATTCTTTAAAAATTCTTAGGCAGACAGGTTTGAAGACTTCAGTTCCGGTTAACATTCTTTCGGCTCTTTTGGGTTCTAGGAATATGGTGCTAAGAGTTCACTCAGTTATACTAAACCCTGACAGATCATTCTGGCACGGACAGATGGCTGTGACTATTTTAGCAAAGACATTATATAGCTTATGAAGCACAACCATAATAGCCTTCCCCCAAACCTGTACTATTTCCACAGACATAAAAACTTTTATGTTCAGCTGCTGAGAGCGATCATAATATGTTATATTGTTTTTTAAAATCACAGAATTGTTTTATGACTTTGTAATTTCCCCTTTTCTACAAATGTGGATAATTTCTTTAAAAACTATCATAAGTTAATGGTATTACTTAACATAAGTTTTACTAGGCATGACACTAGTAATTCTCTAAACTAGAAGTTTAAAAATGAACTTTTGTTTTGTTTTAATTCTAAGATTCTTCTAAAACCCTGCCTGGAAGGACTCTACTTGTGATATTTACTTTGACTTTGAGGTCATTGTTGTAGAGATTTGGAATGTGTGCTCTGAATATTTAGTTGTGCAGGAAATCTAAATGCCAGTGTGTTACTGTGTAAACCATAGCTTGTAGTACTAACTGATTGACTTCGGTATTATCCTAAAAAGTTAAGATTTGAGTTTTGGATCAGAAGAGTGAGGCATAGAATGTACACATACACATTGTGCAAAATTACGGGGCTGAAAACCATGTGTACATTTTTTTGTTCAGAAACATTGAGAGAGGGATCCCTGGGTGGCGTAGCAGTTTGGCGCCTGCCTTTGGCCCAGGGCACGATCCTGGAGACCCGGGATCGAGTCCCACGTCGGGCTCCCGGTGTATGGAGCCTGCTTCTCCCTCTGCCCATGTCTCTGCCTCTCTCTCTCTCTCTCTCTCTGTGTGACTATCATAAAAAAAAAAAAAAAAAAAAAAGAGAAACATTGGGAGAATATCATTCCTTTGAATAGGTCAAGCCATCTGGTTAATAGAAACCTCAGCATTATTCTTATAACCTTATTAAAATTTCCCCTTGGTTTTATAGTTGAAAATGGGAGACTGTGGAGGCTTAATTTAATGAAATATAGATTAAAAAATCACCAGTGATATATTCAAAAGTGTCCATAATTTATCCAGGAAAATAAAAAAGTTAACATTACTGTCATTTCATTCTCGGACTCTTTACATTTTGTCACTTGTCTCAGTGAAGTTCTTTATAGCAGAAATTCAGTTTAGAATCACACATGACATTTAGTTGATGTTTCTTTAATCTTCTTTAGTCTGGAACACATCTTCAGTTTTTTGACTTGGAAGATTACAGGCCAATTGTTTTGGGAATGAACCTGAATTTGGGTTGTTTGGTGTTTTCTCATGATTAGATTGAGGTTATATATCTTAGGCAGAAATTTTATGAAACTGATGTTGTGTGTTTCTTATTGCATTCTGTCAGATGGTATGTGATTGCATTTTGTCCCATTGCTATTGATGTTCACTGATCACCTGATTAAGATAATGTCTGCCAGGCTTTCTGTATTAGTTTCCTATTGCTGATGTAACAAATTACCACAACCTTAATGGCTTATTACAACACAAATTTATTCTCTTACAGTTCAGGGGGTGGAAGTCCAAAATCCGTTTCACTGGCTAATCATGGTGTTTGGTAGAGCTGGTTCTGCCTGGAGGCTATGGAGTTGAGTCTTTTCTTGCCTTTTCCCAGCTTCTAGAGACAGCATGTGTTCCTTGGCTTATGACTCCTCCCTCCATCTTCAGAGGACATCACTCCAGCATCTCCCATTGTCATATCATCTTCTTTGTCTTTGGTCCTCCTGCCTCCTTATAAGGACCCCTGTGATTATATTATGCTCATCCAGATAACAGGATACATCTCCCCATCTCATCTTAATTTTGTTGGATCTGTGAAGTCTTTTCTGTTAAAAGACTATTTCTGTAAAATAATGCATTCACCATTTCTGGGTATTAGGATGTGGACATCTTGGATGTCAGTTGTTCAGCCTACCATACTTTCCCACTGTAAAATCATTCTTTTCCCTTTTGTAATAGTCTGTGGAGAGACACTTGGATCCCTTGTTCTTGTTAGTGGAGAATGGTATTTAGAACCTAGAAACTAGCAGTAAAGTGCCAATGTTCTGACTGCTATTGATCTCATTCACTGCTCCTAGGCTCACTTAATAGTGCTAGTGAATACATATGTATAGAATACATCTGTATTTCTCTATGAAAATCTATTAGTCCCTATAGATATCTTTAATTCCTATTCAGTACCATAGGATTCATTCTTTTTATTTTTTTCATGTGTGTATCTCCCTTCTCTGACTGTGAAAAACTGATTCCAGTTATCTGTTATGTATGTTAACTTATTTGATCAGTTCCCCTGCATATTGCCAGTCTTCTTTTCTGTCACCACTCCTTCCTGTATGTGGATCTGTCTTCATCACACCTGGTTCTGATATCTCCTGCCACATACCTCTCCTGTGTGGATGCTTTCCTCAAAGCATGGTGGTTAACAGGGTAGTTGGACATCTTACATGGTAGCTTTGGAACATTCTGTTGTATGCAATGTATGTTCTCTTATCTAAAATCTCATTTAAGTAGTGTGGTTTTGTAGTTTTTTAGTATTGTGAAAAAATTTCTATTTAGTATTAGCCAGCTGGAGTCAGTTTAGGTGATTTCAGTTTTTTGGCAACAACAAAAGCATTATAGTCAGGAGCCAGTGGACCATATATATGCCTTCTCCATCAGGCCTGATCGAGGTGTTGACCTTTGGCTCTTGTCAGTGTCATAGAGCTTCTTCATAATCAGTTTGATCTGGTGCTTCTTGGCCTTGACATCCTTAGTGAATACAACAATTATTGTTGTCTTCTATCTTCTTCATGGCTGACTCATTGCTCAGGGAGAGCTTGATGATGGCATAGTGATCAAGCTTGTTGCTCTTCCAAGGAAAATATTTGGGCTGCCTTTGGAGTGTCTTGGGCCACCAGAAAGTGGGTGACATGCAGATCTTCCTTTTTTTTTTGTAGCTGAGGTTGCTTTTTAGCACTGCCTTCTTGGCGTTCAGGCCTTTGTTTAGGCTTCAGCTTTAGGGGGAGGGGCTTTTTCTTTGCTTTTGCATGCCATCTTTGTAAAAAGGTACATTTTTATTTTAAAACATATTTTTTTTAACTTGTATTCAAGTGATAGTAATGAGTTTAGTAAAACGATACATGATATTTTGGCTTGGTTTAATTCCTTTTTAATCGAGTTACACATTTTTCCTGATGAGTAAAATAATGCCTTTTCTCATTCCTATATGAACCTATTTTAACTTCTCAGAGGTTTGGGTGGTTTTTCTAACTTAACATAATTATTTACATAATTGAATAATACTATTTCTGCTTAGCTTCCTTTACTAAGCTGCATGTTTCACTTGTTTTATACTTTTGTACCTTCTATAGCAGAAGGGAAAAGAAGAGAGAATTTCTGAGAAATTACTATGTGACTAAATATTTTGGGTTCAAGTCAGTTTTTTGTGTTTTTCAGTTAGAAGTTATTTAAGTCTCACATGAAAAATGATTGCCTGATAGTTGAACAAAATTTTCCAGGTAGATCATTTGTTCTGAGTGACAGAAAAATTAACCTATAATGTGAATTTTTCTTAAAGGTTATTTGATTAGGTAGTCTTTTATGTTCCAGTAAAATTTTAGCATAATAATAATGGTTAGTATAGTATTAACTGGTTTCGCCTTCACTGTGAAAAATGCTTTACCTTAACACCCTATTTATTTATTTTTTTGACAGAGCAAATTCGATTAAAGAATATCAGAAAAGTATATGGAAGATGTATGTGGTATCGTTTACGGTTATTAAAACCCCAGCCAAATATAATTCCTACAGTAAAGTAAGTAATTGGTTTCAGTAAAAAAGTACTTAGTGCTTATTCTTTGCTAGGTAACAAAAATATGCATATAAAGATGAATAAAACATATGTTTAAAGAAATTGTAGTCTTAGTAGGGATAAAATGTGAATTTGGGAGTTTATAAACAGTGATTTAGAAGTTCAGAGGAGAGAGAATGTACTTCTGACGTGGGAGGAAAGGAGAAGGGGAAGTCAAATCTTGAAGGAAGAACTTGTGCATCTTGTCAGGATTAGAATTCTGCCTTAGACTATGGGGAAATGTTTAAAAGATTATGAAAATGAAAAGTAGGGAGGTGACAAATTCAAGTTTGCATTTCATAGTGATAATTAAAGTTTATTGAGTACATACTATGTGCCAGATGCTGTGCTTAGGGGCTTATATGTTGTTATCTCATAACTTTATTATTATCTCAAAGTAGATATTTTTGCTATTTTTTTTTTTTCAAATAAAAAAAATTAAGAGTAAGATGAAGTAACTTGACTGTGGTCCTGAAGTTGGAAGTGTTCGAGTGGGGACCTAGTCGCCCTTTATTTTGGCAGGCCAATCTGATTAAACAAATCATCAGCCTGTTAAATTAGAGTAGGCCTGTTTGATTTTGTGAGGTTCTGGGGTAAGCTTTAGAGCCTAGGCTTTGGGCCTTCACCCCAAGTCATCAATTTTGAGATAATAGATTAATCTGATAGGTAAAAAAGTTGCCATTGGAGGATTGTATCTTGTGAATTACTTATATCTATCTATCCAGTAGATAAGAGCAAAGGAAATTAGCAAAAGTAGAACCATTTATTTTTTAATTTTGGTTTAAATGATGATGATAGTTTTCAGCATATCTGTGTAACTTCAAGGAGTTTAAATAGTTTTTCTTTGTAAGGTTTTACTTTGCCTGGTTTAGTTTCTTTGCAAAGGGAGGGAACTATTAGCTTTCACGTTAAGAGTTCTTCATTGATGTGAAACTAAAAGGCAGAATTAGTGTTTACAGGAGTAGTTTTATGTTCACAGTTTATTCTTTGCTTTTGCTTTTCATTTTATTTTATTTTTTTATTTTTTTGCTTTTCATTTTAAATTATAAGTTTTATGAGGTAGCAAGACAAATATTTTTGGCCTCCCAATCTCTTCCTTTTTGAGTTTTGGTCAGTAATTTGTGGGTATGCGAACCTCAGTTTTCAAGGAAAAAACCCAACTCTGTGAAGATCTCTTCAGTGATTAGTAAACTCATTTACTTAAATGGAAGCACAGAGTAAGGGATGTTTATAAATAAGGAAGAATTAAGTGGATAACTAGGAATAATTTAGATAAGATAAACATCAAAACCTTTGTGCTACTTAATTAACCTTAAAGCATTGTTTTGTAATTAAGCAGTCATTATGTAATGCTTTAATTTCTGGAAGTTGCTTCCAAAATGACCTTTAATATATGCCTAGAATAAAAACACAAGACTTCACAAGTTGATCACTGATGCTGTATGTAGGGAAAAATGCTTATCTTTTCACAGGACCTAAATATGTTTTTAAAAAATTGAGTATAAATCATGATGATGAAATCCATTATGTTTTCACCTTTGCTTTGACTTTCAGGAAATTAAAGCATAGTTGTACTGGTTGTTACAGTTGTCATCAGTCTCCAGGGTTCTCTTACGAACTTCTTTCTTCATTCTTGGGCTCAGGGAGCCAGGTGCAACATGTAAAGTCTCTATCATGGGGTATAACATATCCTAGGTGTTTTGATTCCTCTTCTACTCATGATTGCTTTTAAATCTTGTTTTAGTGATTTTCAATTTTACTTTTATCTTTGTTTTCTGAGCTTTTATAGCCTTTTGGGGCATGGGCAAAACAAAATGTGGAATTGTTAACTTGTAGATTTATTTATGATAGTCACAGAGAGAGAGAGAGAGAGGCAGAGACACAGGCAGAGGGAGAAGCAGTCTCCATGCACCGGGAGCCCGACATGGGATTCAATCCCGGGTCTCCAGGATAGCGCCCTGGGCCAAAGGCAGGCGCCAAACCACTGCGCCACCCAGGGATCCCTAGATTTTCAAGTGTTCTGTAGCATATCAAGGGTATATATAGCAAGCTTTGGGTTTGAATTAAAAATTACTATGTAAATTATTTTCATTATTCAATAAGTAGTTCTTGTGTGCCTGTTATTTATGTGTCAGGTATTATATCAGGAACTGATACATTGTAATTAACAAATAGATGTGGTTCAGCAACTTGACAGTTGTGGGAGAAAGGGGTGGAGTAAACAAGTAGTGATAATAGAGTTTAGTAAGGGCTGTGAGGGGGGTGCTATGATAGAGCAGAGGAAGGGTGCTAAACTCTGGCCTGAGATTCAGGGCTTCCCACTCAGGGTTGAAATTTGGGTAAGAAATACTAAGAACAGCTAAGAGGAATTATTTACTATCTGTGAGGTGCCTTCTAGGTGCTTTCCATACCTTTATCTCATTTAATTCTCAAACCCACTCTAAAAATTGGAAACTGAGTCGTTAAGGACAAAGCAACATTCCAAGAAAGTGTTGTGAAGCTGGGATTTGACCTCAAGTAGTTTTGTTCCAGAGCCTGTGTTAATTACCTTTCCCTAGATAGCTAGGTAAAAGTGGGAGTTTTCCAGGTAGGGCATCCTTTTCCTCTTTGGGGATGTAGGTAGTGTGGAAAGCAGTTTGCAGTATTAGGTACTTAATTAGGATTAGAACATTATTTTGGTCAGATGGAAAGAAATTTACATCTGAATGCCACTTGTGTATAAGCTACTCTGGGGTTAGTCAAAGCTCCTAAGATCCTGTCCAAGTGCTCAAGGAGCTTGCAGTGAATTAGAGGAGAAAGATCATGGTTTTTGCTTCTTTGTGATTGTAACCCTGGTTTACCCATTGATCACCTTGACAAGGGTAAGGATTGCTTTGAAGTGAGTCTTGAAGGATGAATAGAGCTTAGATAGGCAGATCTGGGGAATGGGAATTCTAGGTAGAAAGATTCAAGAGCAAAAGCATGATGGTGGGAACTTGGGAGATGGGGATTTTTTTTTAAATGGATGATAAAGGTCAGTAGTTGAGTTGGAACTTGATCCGTGAAGCTCATTCCAAATAAACATATATAAGGTAGGTTTCTACCAAATTAGCTTAATTAAACGTGGAACATTTTCTATCTTTGAAAATAGGTCACTCTGATTTTCTTTGGTTAGGCATTGTGTGATTCATTTTATGCGTTTAGCAGTTCCTGTTTAGCATAACAAATTGTGATATAGAGAGTATAAAAAATAAAAATTACTCAATTCCATCATTTAAAGATAGCCACTATTAAGATGATTTATCTTCTATATTTTTCTATATTTTTTTCTATATATTTCTATATTTTTAATAAACTTTTATTTTTTAAAAATAGCATTATATTATACGTATACCTTTGAAAGCTGTTTTTCTTGTTTTAACAATACAAGGTAGATAGTCTTCCACAGCAAATACTGTTTTTATTGGCTAGATGGCATTTTACGTCATTAATATACCATTAATTTATTTGTCTACTACTCTGTTGATGGACATCTCTAATATACCATTAATTTATTTGTCTACTACTATGTTGATGGACATCTCTGTGTGTGTTTTCTGTTATTTGTATCTGTAATCAGCTTTTTATATTTTATATGCTTTTTAAATTTTACTTTTTATTATTTTTAAAAATATTTAAATACAGTTTGCCAACATATAGTATGACACCCAGTGCTCATCTCAAGAGCCCTCCTTATATTTTATAAGCTTAATTCTAGTTTATTTCTAAGTTTCTTGAAATGGATAGTTAAAAGGGTGTGTACTTCTGCAGGGTTTTTGATACTTTATTGCCAGATCATCCTTCAGAGTGTAGTTTCTTTTTTCTTTAGCCTCTCCAACACTGGTAATATCAGTCTTTTAAATATTTTTACTAAACAACATATTGGAGAGAAATTGTTTTTTTTTTTTTTCAAACTATATATTCCTTTATATCCCATTTTTATCCTATTATGTACATCTTCTTATATCTGTATTGGCTAGTTATTTGGCTGTGTATTGGTTTGTTTTGTCTCCTATAAATGGTTTGTTTAATTAGTTCCATATAAATGGACATTTAATTTGTTTCCAAAGTTTAATTGTTATAAACAAGACTATTCATTCATCATTGCACAATTGACCCATTATTTTTTGCAGTTTATCTTACTAAAAGTCTAATTGCTAGGTTAAGAGCAGCTCTTTTTTTTTTTTTTACATTAAATGGTTTATTAAATACTTAGTATTAATATGTTTTGATCAAATTAAAACCATTAGTTAATAAGTTGCATTAAGTTCTATACATAAAATTCTGTAAATAGTTATTGAGGGAATATTACATGTAATCTAGATGCACACTATAGATTCTAGGGAATTCAAAGGTAAAAAGGGCACTGTTCAAGAAATTGTAGAATGGAGTCAGTATCAATGATGTAAAACACTTTAGATTGTTTTATTGTCTTGATCTGCCATAATGTCTGCATAGACTCTTAAAGGAATACTACATACATGTATTTATTTATATTTCACTTATGTTTTTCCTAAACAGGAAAATAGTTCTGCTTGCAGGATGGGCATTGTTCTTATTTCTTGCATACAAAGTTTCCAAAACAGACCGAGAATACCAAGAATACAATCCTTATGAAGTATTAAATTTGGATCCTGTAAGTAGTATTTTTACATAATGTGCAGTAGTTTATTGACTGTATGAAGACACTATAAGTCCATATCCTAAATAATTGGGTTGTGCCTAAAGAAATCAGACTTTGGGGATGTATCTTATCCATTATTATTCTAATATATGCATGTTTTTTAAGCTATAGATGTTAATTTCCATCCTTGTAAGGCTTACTTTGAAATTGCGAAATATAAGAATATTTGAAGATGAGATAAGAAAGTAATATATTTTTTATTTTATTTATTTTTAGGAAGTATGTATTTTAAAGATTTTTATAAGATTGGTTTAATGCAAAGTTAAAACCAGGAGGATCATGTATGTTGGGTGGTAAAAATCTCATGATCCTGTGTTAATTAACACTAAAGCAGTGTGTTAAGTCTTTATGTCTTATAAAGAACTTCATTGTTTCATTGTTAATGGAAATTCAGATTAACTTTGGATAGACTCCTTAGGTGATCTCTTAATTGAACTTGATTGATGCATCCCAGTAGAAAATTTGTCTTTTAGATATATCAGTGGAAAGTTAGAATTGAAATGAATGCTAGAGATCATCTAGCTTTTTTTTGCCAATGGAGAAAACAAGGCCTGGAAAATTTTTGTCTTGTCTAGAGTCCCATAACTTCTTATTAGTCAAGCTGAATCTAGTGTTCTTTCCATTTTTTTTCCCGAACCACTTTGTTTACTTCTAGTATTTGCTCAGTAGGTGGCTTTATCCAGATATTAATATAATACAAATACAAACCATGTTTTCTAGTTTTATGTTTTGTAGAAGCAAAATTTGCATATCTGATTTTTCTTATTGTGATGGTGATAGTCATCAAAGAGTTTTTTTTTTTTTTTTCCAAAGAGTTTTTTTAAGGTTAAAATATTTAGGGACAATTTAATGCCATAAAAATATGAAAAATTTATTGATAGAAATTGAGTCTAATTAGGAAAAGCTAAGATAAACTTATGTGTTTAAAATTAAAATACTGATAAACAAATGAAACCAGATGTTCTTCAGATTATTTCTTAGAAAGGAAGTTAACCTTTGATTTGAGAGTTTCTTCAGACTTAATTTACTGTGATAATTCTTTGATATTTAAATGTTACTATCCTTTTATTTTATTTTATTTTATTTTATTTTATTTTATTTCAGTATGGCATTGTGTGGTTTTCATTCTTAAATTATTGGTGCCTACTGAATCACATGACTCCTAGTAGGTGCTCAATAAAATAAATATATTGGACAAAATAAGTATATTTTTATTTAAAAGATACATGGGCTGAAATTTATGGGACAAACATACAGGATGAAAGCATTTTTCTCTTTTTGAAAATATTGAGTAGTTTTTTTTTTTTTTTTAAGATTTTGTTTATTTATTCATGAGAGAGACACGGAGAGAGAGGCAGACACAGGCAGAGGGAGAAGTAGGCTCCATGCAGAGCCCAATGTGGGACTGGATCCCAAGACTCTGAGATCATGCCCTGAGCCAAAGGCAGATGCTCAAGCACTGAGCCACCCAGGCATCTCATGAATAGTTTATATTTAAAGTTCAAAATGGGATGAATTATGGTTTTACAGCATTGCGCATATTTTTATTAAAACAAAGCTTTCCTTTTAGGGGGCAACAGTAGCAGAAATTAAGAAACAATATCGTTTGCTGTCACTTAAATATCATCCAGATAAAGGAGGTGATGAAGTTATGTTCATGAGGATAGCAAAAGCTTATGCAGCGTAAGTATCATAGAACCCATTACACATTTTTAGGAGTGGTAAAGATAGTTTTTTATTTGAATGAAACAGTTGTTATACACTTTTAAATGCTGACCTCATGTGTTGAGTCTATTACTTATGGAACTACCTTGGCAACCCTAAAGTGCTAATTTAACTAAACTTGAATTTTAAGTAACTTAGAGCAGAGTAGTACTTTTGCCCATGAAGTTTGTTAAATTAAGTAGTAGGTAATACATTAATGGAGTTATTTTCCAAGCATGCTGATTAGAAGAGGATACACTTAACACCTTGTTTTCATTTCTAGGCTTTTATTAGGCTAGATCTACTTCTCTTGTTTTGGCAATGTAGCTTGTCTCATTAAGCTATCTAAAGACTAATTTAATTTTGGAGAAACAGGATAGAGTATATAAAATTGGAAGTAATTTTTCCTTCTTGAGTGTTAATATTACAAGAGATAAAAGTTAGCTGGATTCTTCAGGACTGATAGGCATATCCCCATATAGCTCTTATGTTTTAAATTAAAGAGTAAAATACAGACAAGATGTCTGTTTTTAGGACTCCGTGATGTATAATTTTGTAAGCTAGTTTTAAAAATGGAAGTAAATGATAGGATACTCAGGTATAATAGCAAACTGTGAAAGTGGTGTATGAATTACAGAAGTTTGGGAAATACTCATTTTGTGCTTAATAAAAGTATATATTGACTGTGCCTCCTCTCCCTTCTTTTTTTGAGTCGCTTGTTATGTATGTGAATAGGATTCTGCGATAAAGCAGTGCCTTCAGGAGCTTCCTGAAGTGTGTACTACGTTTTCTTTTCTGTATAGCAGATATCCTCCAGATTGCTGTCTTTCAGTTGATGTCTCCTCTCTTTTTCATTGTGTCTCCTCCAAGCATTTATTCTCATTGCCCAAGTGTTTCAGTGCCTTAATTGCTGTCTTCAGGTAATTTAAAAAGAACTGAAGATACTCAGGAAAATCAGATAGCTAAGACTATTTAATTAGTAATTTTAATTTTAGTGCCTTTGGTACAGTTATTTTTTTCCTCCTCAGTTTTCAAGTATTGTAACATTTTTAAGTTGATGATTTTGTTCTCAGGTTACTGGAAATCTGACTCTTTATGATGTATGGTCACTATTCTAAAAAGTACAGAAGAATAATATCTGGCCTTTGGTTTTAACTCAGTTACATGATCAAGCTGTAGAATATTTTATAAGTAAAATGTCTTAAATAGTTGATGGTCCATTAGGCAAATGAAGAAATAAAATGACTGTGGGACCCAGAACTTCAAGATCTTATAACTTGTGGAAGTATAAATGAGTTAGATAAAGGTACATTTTACTAAATATAAGTTCTGAGTGATTGAAGTCCCCATTTTATGCATAGCTCTAACAGCCTAAGTATAACTCAAGCAGCTTTTGAAATGCATTTATAGGCTTTGAACTGAATTCTAAAATTTTTTATTTTTTATTATTTTTTAAAGGTTTTATTTATTTATTCATGAGAGACACAGAAAGAGAGAGGCAGAGACACAGGCAGAGGGAAAAGCAGGCTCCATGCAGGGAGCCTGATGTTGGACTCGATTCCGGGACTCGAGGATCATGCCCTGGGCCAAAGGCAGGCACTAAACCACTGAGCCACCCAGGGATCCCTGAATTCTAAAATTTTTTAGAATTTGCTTTGGCTGTTCAGGATAGTTTTCCCTTATTTGTCCATTATAATAATAAGCTGGGTCATTCCTATTTCTTCATACCAGTTTCTAGCTTAAAGGAAAGAAGTCTGGTTATTTTAGAGGAGTTAGACCAGCAATTGAATTTTCTGGTTCATAGTTTCTGGCTTCTCTTTTGGATGTAGTTGGGATTTGGCTTTCATGTGTAAAACCTATGTTTAACCTACTTTATAACAAGTGAACACCGTAGATGTTACTTTAAAGCTACTTTTTTTTTTTTTTTTTTAAATAAAAAGCCTGTGTTTTCATGTATTCCTATACATAAATATGTAACTTAGCTTTATATAGTCAACTCAGGGTCAGTCACCTATAATTTAATGAATTATTATCTAGGTTATGATATAAAATCTGGGGCCCCTGAAACTGTACACAGAATTTATGTGTATTTGTAACTGTGCATTTTTCCAGGGCAGAAGGGTTACAGATTTTATTGGATTTGTAATAGGATCTATGACACAACCTCCCACTTGCAAAGTTAAGGGATATAATCATGTTTAGGAAACTTTATACTCATTGAATTTTTAAAAATTATGTTAATATCATTGGTCTTTTTAAGCTTATATATATATATACATATATATATATATATATATAAGCTTATATATGAATTATACCAAAATTACATAACTTTTAAGTACTTTAAGTCTTAGTAATGGTATTATACTGAAGCACTAATAAGTAGCCAAAATTATTTGTTTTCTTACACTTTTAAAAAGTTGATAAAATTCCTTTAATTTGAGTATGGAGCATGGTGCCTGTCACACACCATTTGTACAAGTCAGCTTAATGAATTAATGGAATGGTAATCAGCTGTGTTTGCAGTTTGAAAAAATCGAGTGCTTCTATGATGTGAGCTATGCTTTATTTTGCAAAATCTGAGGGCATTGTATAGAGAACAGAACAGTTTATTATGCTGCCATCATCAGGAAGGTAGAGCAGACAGATAATTACTTTTGGGAAAAGAATCTGATTAGAAGACAGAATATTGAGAAAAATAGTAGCTAAAGCCCTGGGTGGGTGGACAGTTGTACTGGGAAACCAGAGAAAAATATTTTGAGAACTGTCCCTCCCTTAGTTAAAAAAGAGCCACCATAAATACCCCTCTTTATGAGCTTGCAGTCTCTTCGACAGTGCTTTTTGTTGGCTTCTGTATTTTACTGTGGACTTAGGTCAAGTAGTGTAAGTGGAGTTACAAAGGGACTGAAGATGTCAATGTACTTGTTTTTTTTAAATGACCAAATTGATAAATCTAAAAATATTTTCAATCCTTGATGAACATAGGTAAAGAAATCCTCAACAAAATACTACCAAGTTGCATTCAACAATACACTGAAAGGATCATTCACCACAATCAAGTAGGATTTATTCTGGGGATGCAAGGGTGGCTCAGTATTTGCAAAAATCAACCAGTGTGCTACACTGCATTAACAGAGCAAAAAAATAAAAATCACATAATCATCTCAATAGATTAAGGAAAAGCATTTCACAGAATTCAGCATCTGTTTATGATAAAACTCTCAAAAGTGGATTTAGAAGGGAACATGCCTCAACGTAATAAAGGCCATATATGAAAAACCCACAGCTAACATCATACTCAGTGGTGAAAAACTGAGCAAATTAAGACAAGGATGTCTACTCTCACCACTTTTATCCAACCTAGCATTGGAAGTACTAGCCGTAGCAGTCAGACAAGAAAAAAAAAAAAAAAAGAAAGAGACATCAGTATTGGTAAGGAACAAGTTAAACTATAATCATTTGCAGATGGCATGATACTATACATAGAAAACCCTAAAGACTGCCAAAAAAACTTTTAAAAATAATAAGTGAATTCAGTAAAGTTGTAGGGTACAAAGTTAATACCTAGAAATTGGTTGCATTTTTACACACTAATAATGAACTAGAGAATTTAAGAAAAACAATTTCGTTTACAATTGCATCAAAAAGAATAAAATAAAATAATTAAAAATTAAAAATAAATAAAAATAATAAAAAAATAAAAAATAAAAAAATTTAAAAAAATAAAAAAAAGAATAAAATACCTAGAAATAATCTTAAGATGAAAGACCCATACTCTGAAAACTAAAACAATGGTGGAAGAAATTAAAAATATGACACAAACATGGAAAAATATTCTATGCTCATGGATTGAAGAGTTAAATTTTTTAAATGTCTGTATTACCCAGAGCAATCTACAGGTTCCATATAATCCCTATCAAAATACCAACAGCATTTTTCACAGAACTAGAATAATTTTAAAATTTATATGGAATCACTTGTGGTTCCCCAATCAAGAGATTCTGAATAGCCAAAACAGTCTTGAGGCTGAAGAACAAAGCTGGAAGTATAACAATTCCATATTTCAAGATATGCTATAAGGTTATAGTAACTAAACTATATAGTATTGGCACTAAAATAGACACACAGATCAATGGAACAGAATAGAGAGTCTGGAAATAAACCTGGATTTATATGGTCAATTAATCCATGACATAGGAGGCAAGATATGCAATGGAGAAAGTCAGTGTCTTCAAAAATGGTGCTGGGAAAACTGGAAAAGAATTCTTATATGCAAAAGAATGGAATTGGACCACTTTTATATATAAAAATAAACTCAAAATAGATTAAAGACTTAAGAAGACCAGAAACCATAAAACACTCAGAAGAACTTAGGCAGTAATTTCTTTGAGATCTGCCATAGCAGCATTTTTCTAGATAAAAATTGTAAGGCAGGGGTGCCTGGCTGGCTCAGTCAGAAGAGCATGTCATGTGACTCTTGATCTCAGGGTCATAAGTTGAAGCGCCACATTGGGCATGGAGCCTACTTAAAAAGATTTAAAAAAAGATTGTAAGGCAAGGGAAACAAAAGCAAAAATGAACTATTGGGACTACACCAAAATAAAAAGCTTTTGCAGGGGCCCCTGGGTGGCTAGGTGATTGAGCATCTGCCTTTGGCTGAGATCGTGATCCCAGGGTCCTGGGATTGAGTCCCGCATGGGGCTCCCTGCATGGAGCTTGCTTCTCCCTCTGCCTGTGTCTCTGCCTCTCTCTCTCTCTGTGTCTCTCTTGAATGAATAAATAAAATATTAAAAAAAAAAAACTTTAGCACAGTGGAGGAAACCAATAAAACAAAAACTACTTACTGAATGGGAGAAAATATTTGCAAATGATACATTCAGCAAGAGGTTAATTTCCTAAATATATAAAGAACTTAAGCAAAGCAACATCAAAAAACCAACAATACAATTAAAAAATGGGCAGAGAACCTTTTTTTTTTTTTTTAAATGGGCAGAGAACCTTAATAGACATTTTTCCAAAGAAGACATATAGGTAGATGATCAACAGACACATGAAAAGATGCTCAGCACTAATGATCAGAAAAATACAAATCAAAACCACAGTGAGTTATCACCCTGCACCTGTCAAAATGGCTACAATCAAAAAGAAAAATAAGCGTTGGCAAGGAGGTAGTCTGTGCACTGTTGGTAGAAATGTAAATTTGTACAGCCACTGTGGAAAACAGTAGGGAGGTTTCTCAGAAAATTAAATACGTAAATACACTATGATTTAGTAATTCTGCTACTGGATTTTTCCCAAAGAAAGCAGAAACATTCGTTCAAAAAGCCACATGCACCCCTATATTTATTGTAGTATTATTTACAATAGGCAAGTAATGGAAGCAACCCAAGCATCCACTGATAGATGAATGGATAAGGAAGATGGTGGTATACACACCCACGAACACGCACAGGACTCTTACCTAGCCATAAAAAAGGATGTGATCTTACTATTTGATATGATCTTACTATATGATAACATGAGTGGACCTAGAAGTATTATGCTAAGTGAAATAAGGTAGAGCAAATAAGGGTATTATGCTAAGTGAAATAAGGCAGGGAATAAGAGATAAATAGCATAGGGAATATAGTGAATGGTATTATGATAGCATTGTAGAGTGACAGATGATAGCTACACTTGTGGTAAGCACAGCATAATTATAAACTTGTCAATCACTATTTGTACACCTGAAACTAATACTGTGTTTAACTATACTTCAATTAAAAAAAATTAGGGGGCTAGCTCAGTCAGTAGAGTGTGTGACTCTTTATCTCAGGGTTGTGAGTGCAAGCCCCACATTGGGTGTAGAGCTTGCTTAAAAATAATAATAGAAATTATGGTTTAGATGAAAAAAATTAAAATCATTGAAAAATTTTACAATTTTTTAAGGTACTTCTGCATTTTCCCTCAATGTGGAGCTTTGTTGAATGAAAACCACATTGTATCCTCTGTGTGTATGTTCTGGGAAATAGAAATATTAAAACTAAATTTGGACATAAACATAATCTTTTGCCACTTGGTCTTCAAAAATGCCTTTTTAATGATATTACTGGTCATTTTGTGTGTGTCTGCATTGTCTCCTTAAGAACATTGTAAAATTTTTGAAGGATTTGAAATTTTCTTTAAGTGTTTTTTTTTTTTTTTTTGACATCTATTTTGGGACCTGGAAAAAAAAAACACTCTCATTCTGTGCTTTGAGCCATTGCCCAGGTCAAAGGTTATATTTCCTTTTAAGTTTTTTAAAAAAGATCACTGTTATTTTTATATTGCTGGATTAGGAAGCTGTTGGTTTAAAAAGTATTTACCTAGTCCTTCTGGCAGTTGTTTTAGGAGAAAATTGTGACCTCAGCACAATGCAAATAACTTTTACTATAGCAATGGAATTTTACAGGTGGTTTCTTTTTTTTTTTTTTGAGAATGTGGTACCAGTTTTGGAAGGAATATTATTATTTGTATTAAATTTATAAATAGTATATATTATTAAAGTATAAACAATGCTCATTGAAGAAATTTTGGAAAATATATAAGAATATAAGAGAAAAGTCACCTATAATCCTTACTGTCTTCTCATAAAAATGTAGTTACCTTTAATGTTTTACATTCCAGCTTGAACTGGCAAAACTTGAGAACCCATGGGCCAACCAGGAATTTTTGTAAAGGCTCAGTAGTTCTCATTTGCTTTAATGTAGAACTCCTTGCTTTCCTCTCTCTCTTGTTTTCTGATTTCAGAGGCTTTTCTTGATTTTTCTGAAATTAATATCTTTAAGAAATGAATTGGTTAGTTAATAGAGTTTGTATGTATGAGTATTTACTTTTCATATGTGGCTTTCTAATTTCACAATTTTGTTTCTTTTGATGCTAGTTTAACTGATGAAGAGTCCCGGAAAAATTGGGAAGAGTTTGGAAATCCAGACGGCCCTCAAGGTGTGATAAATGATAATTAAAAATTACTGGTGTTATATACACACATTTTTATATGTAATGAAAATATTAATAGATTGAAAAGAATTCTTGATTTTCTTAGTTTGTGAATCGGAAAATTATAACCTCAAAGAATTAAATAGATACGTAAATTGAGTCCTCTTTAGCTAATTTTTACTTTTTCTTTCTAGCAACAAGTTTGAAAGATAGAACTTAGATTGGTTTGATGAGAAGAGTAATCACTAATTATTCATCATTTCCAGCTAGCAGTTGATAAAAGTTGGATAAAAACAATTGTTGAAAAAAAAAAATCTGTTGTTCTTTACTGACTTTAAACGTTTTCTTATGTATTCATAGAGTTTACTCAGGATATATTAAAGAATTTAGATTTAATTATTAATGTTTTAAAGATTTATTATTTGAAAGAATGTGAGCAGGGGGAAGAGGCAGAGGGAAAGGGAGAGAGAGAATATCCAGCAGACTCCCCACTGAGTGTGGAGCTGACGGTGGGGCTCGACTCTGACTCCAAAATCATGACCTGAGCTGAAGTCAAGAGTCAGACGCTCAACCAATTGAACTATGAAGGCGCCCCAAAAGAATTTAGATTTAAATAAGAAGGAATTTATGTACTTTGGTTGAGCTCCCCCCCTCTTCCTGAAAAATCCATGAACTTTTATGTGTTGGGAGCACAGTCTTTCTTGGGACACCTGGGTGGCTCAGTGGTTTAGCGCCTGCCTTTGGCCCAGGGTGCGATCCTGGAGCCCCGGGATCGAGTCCCACATCAGGCTCCAGGCATGGAGCCTGCTTCTCCCTCTGCCTGTGTCTCTGCCTCTCTCTCTCTCTCTGTATGTCTATCATAAATAAATAAACAAACAAATAAATCTTAAAAAAAATACAGTCTTTCTCAAAGCTTTTTTTGAGGAAGGGGGATAGTTTGGGAGGCAGAATTTGGGGATATAACTAATAAAACTGGAAGTGGAGGAGATTCTTCAGAAATACTCTTTCTATTTTAGCCACAAGCTTTGGAATTGCCTTGCCAGCTTGGATAGTTGACCAGAAAAACTCAATTTTGGTGAGTGCATGTAAATAAGACACATTATAATAAAGAGAGCTGTAACAAAATACTGCTATGTTGTTTTTAATGTAACTGTGTATTGTCAAAACTATTTTTACATAATAGAGAAGATAATTGGTTCTCGTGATTAGATTGCTGTTTGGGCAGTAAATGTAGTTTTAAAACTTTGAAGTTGTGATTTCTTTTGGAGGCAGTTTCAGGTTGGGTCTTATCCTTGGTTTGGAGAACTACGGTTTTTATATGGTATCCTAAGTAGTACTCAGAATTTAAATTATCCTTCATTTCACGTTTATCCAAGCTCAATTAATGTTAATATATGCTTAATGATATATATATATTCCATATGGTACTTAGGAAATCAGTAGGATATTAGACTTTTTTTTTTTTGAAGATTTTGTTTATATATATATTCCATATGGTACTTAGGAAGTCAGTAGGATATTAGACCTTTTTTTTTTTTTTTTTTGAAGATTTTGTTTACCTGACAGAGTGAGTGAATGGGGAGGGGCACAGGGGGAGGGAGAAAGAATCTGAAACAGACTCCTCACTGAGTGTGGAGCCTAGTGTGGGGCTTGATCCCATGACTGTGAGATCACAACCTGAGTCAGAACCAAGAGTCAGAGGCTCAACCAACTGAGCCATTGAGGCTCCCCAGATATCAGACTTTTAATCAGTGATAGATGCTGCAACTCTAAAACATCAGAAATTATCTTAACCTATTGTTCAGGAATAGATGTTTCCCTATTTCACATTTCTTAAAAATGATTAGGAGCTGCCTTTGTAGCAATAAAAAACAAAATTCATATAATCTGAAATTTTTGAAAATGAGGGTTTAATGTTCTAGTGGATGACCATTTGTTATTTTCAGGGATATATGGTTTCTGTATATAAGAATGTTTGTCACACTTAGGATTACTTTGGGAATACTGGAGAAGAGAAAGATAGTTAGCTATCAGATTTGGGATTAAGTAGTAGCAGAAAAATCTAAGACCAATAGACAGAAATTACTTGTAAACAGAACATTAGGAAATTGCTCCTTGATAAAGAACCAGGGTTCTAGTATTTATTTCCAAGACACTAACTACTTGCTAAAGTGTGCATCTATAAGTACCTGACTGGAAGGAAAATATAATTTATTTATTTTTTATTTATTTATTTTTTTTGAAAATATAATTTATAAAGCTGTTTTGCTGGTGTTATCTACAGAGGAGATTAAAAGATAATTTATTATAGTGGATAAGAGTATAAGTTTTTAGATTTGAAGTGCCTGGATTCCAATCCTCGCTCCACCACTTACTAGCTTTGTGACCTAGGACAAGTCATGTTACCTATGTGTGTGCTGCAGGTTCTCTATTTGCAAAAGGAAAATAATAATGATGTCTTTCTCCTAAAGTTTGAAAATAAGGATTAAATCAAATAATACATGAGGAATGCTTTTGATAGTGCCTCCGCCATGTAAGCCTAAAAATAAGTGTTCTTAGATGTTATAATTTATCTGTGAAAACCATAATTATTTCCTTTTCAATTCTAGGTTTTACTTGTATATGGATTGGCATTCATGGTTATCCTTCCAGTTGTTGTAGTAAGTTCTAATTCTTTTTATTAACAATGTTTGGAAAGGGAATTGGTGGCATGCTTTGGAGTCTATAAGATTGTAATTTGTATTAGAGTATAATCAATTGATCCTTGAATTTTAAGAATCTTGTATTCAGCTGTACTTTAAAGGTCTTCTAAAAGTGATATCATCTGAGTATGTTAAAGTATATATAGCTCCTCCCAATAAAAGTTAAACACAACTGAAATATACAGATGTATTTAGAATTAAGAATGTCTTCCTTCCTACCTCTCTCAACTTCATTTCTTTGTTAGAGATAATCACAGCTAAATTTGGTGTTCTCCCTTCCAGATTTTTTTTTAAAAGATTTATTTGTTTATTTTGAGTGGGGGTGCAGAGGGAGAGGGAGTAAGAGAATCTCAAGCAGACTCCCTGCTGAGCACGGAGTCCAGTGCAGGGCTGAATCCCTTGGACCCTGAGATCACGACCTGATTTGAAATCAAGAGTTGGACACTTAACCAACTGAGCCACCCAGGTGCCCCTTTCAGATATTTTTCTTTGAATTTTGTATACATACACACTTAAAAAAAAATCATCTTACTGTATGTATTGTTCTGTGACTTCTTTTGCTTCCTATATTATAGCAATCTGATTTTTAAAAATAAGTGCAATAATACCTCAATATGGACATAACAAAGTTTATGATTTTGTGACTTTCTTTTCTTTTGTGACTGGTGGTTTTCTCTCAGGTCTTATAGTTCCTGAGTCTCATAGTAAACTAATAATTAAGTTGTCTTGCCTTCATCATAGGCTTGTTGTGTGAGGATACAGCTGTATGGAATCAAATGAATGAAAGTAGTATATTAACAGTAAAATTGCTCCTGACCTTATATAACAAATATTTATTGAATACAACCTGTGTGTCAGGAGCCAGCTTGTTGCTTTTAAAGCAGTGGGTTGTTTTGGTTTCTGTTTTGTCTTCAGTTTCTAGCTGAAACATAAATGTTTTAAAATATATATATTTTTTAAATAAATAAATAAATATATATATATATATATATATATATAGTGAGGTGTAGGTTGCTGTTTAGGTCTTGGGCAGTATAAATACTTGCTAAATAATTTGAAATATGTAACAAAACATTTGTGCTAAAGTTCAGGTATTGTTACTTGTTTTACGAACATTTAGAAAATTTGGCCAGAAACATATTCTGCATCAAACCTAATATTTATGGTGGTTTTGATACTTTATTTATTGTTCAATTTTATTTGCGTTTTAGGGCTCTTGGTGGTATCGCTCAATACGCTATAGTGGAGACCAGATTCTAATACGCACAACACAGATTTATACATATTTTGTTTATAAAACCCGAAATATGGATATGAAACGTAAGTAAATTTAAGTAGGCATGATATTAGATTATTTTCTGAGTCATTCTTTTTTTATATATATATTTTTTCTCCCTTAGTGTTTTCTTTTTTTTTTTTTAATTTTATTTATTCATGAGACACACACACACACACACACACACACACAGAGAGAGAGAGAGAGAGGCAGAGACACAGGCAGAGGGAGAAGCAGGCTCCATGCAGGGAGCCCAACGTGGGACTGGATCCTGGGTCTCCAGGATCAGGCCCTGGACTAAAGGCGGTGCTAAACTGCTGAGCCACCTAGGCTACCCTTTCTGAGTCATTCATGTGGGGTCGATATATATTCAACTGGAGACATTTCATTTCAGTGTTATACTCCATTTGTATAACTAAAGCTGAGGAAAATGCTAACACCCTTTATCACATTTATTTCTGTTATTCCCAATATATATATCTATATATAGATAGATAGATATCTGAGTAATTGGGAATAACAGAAATATATATATATATATATATATATATATTTTTTTTTTTTTTCCTAGAAATTTTAAGGCAAAGCTTCATATAAGTTAATTTTGTAATAATACTAGCTAACATTTCTTGAGTGTAGTGTGCCAGGAATTGCTAGGGATTATGTATGTGTTAATTCATTTAAGCTTTATTTTGCTCTCATAAGTAAGTTATTGTTTTTAAGCATATTTTATAGATAGGGAAACTGAGAAACTGAGCTTAAGGATACAGTAAGTGGTAGAGTTAGGATCGAACTCAAGCAGTCTGGTTCCCAGGCCCTAAAACGGTACATTATACTGTATTAATCTTAGTAAAAATAAGTAGAGATTTTGTGTGTTGAAAGAAAACTGCCAGAATATTTCATTCCCGGAGTCGTAATTCAGAATTACTTTATGGAAAAAGAAGCTCCATTTAAAGTATTTTCTTTGATTCCGTAAAGCTAACATTTATGCCTTTCAGAATCACTGCTCTGCAGAAATTATAGACATATCCTAGACAAACCCTGCTTCCCCTCCTTGGGGGAAAAAAAAGAAGATACAAGTTTTAAAAAGTTTTAAATTGTGCCTCATTGTCGAATACACTTTTGTTCCAAAACCAAAATGGACTTTTCTATAATTTGGATTTGCCAGTTTTATTAATTTTTGTTGTTAATGAGAAAGAGACTCTGAATCATGCGACTGTGTGAACAAATCTTTTATTTTTGAGGAATGAGCAGATCTTTTATTTCTGAGGTACAAGTGGTTGTTAACTCTCCCTCACGCACACATATCACTCTTATGTTGAATTGAAATATGAATACAGAAACCCTCTTATGAAAATGTCTCAAGTTTATGATGTGTTTTTTGCATCAGTGATCTTGATTTCTGATTTATTTCTGAGAGTGACACTTAGCCTTACACAGTTCTATTAGAAAAGCATTGTTTAGCTTCTAGTAGGCTTGGTTTTACGTATCCTTGGTTACTTTAGTGTTGGCATCATTTATTATATAGTTGTCTTAGGAATAGGTGTTTCATGAAATATTTGAGGATAATGATGGTGTAGTAAGTTGCACATATTAATAACTGTGCTTACTGTGTGTCAGGCACATCTGTGAAAAAGTTGAGGTCCACAGAGAGGTGAAGGATATTGTCCTGGGTCATTTAATTAGTGAAAACTCTAGGGTCTATGCTCTTTTAATCTTTGTACTGTCCTGCTTTTTGCGAGTACATTGCATGTATCTTCTGGAAGGTGTGATTGATGAACTATAGTAGCAGTTGTTAAAGAGTTTGTATAGACTAATGAGGGTAATGCTAAATATATGTGGCTGCGAATCATGTGTATGTCAAAGAGCACTTCCCACAAACCCTCTGGGGTTCCATAATAAAAATTTGTCTAAACTACAGAGTATTTCAGTTTACTTAAGGTGCTGAGATGTCATGAAGTGAGGAACCCTAAAACTCTTTTTAACTCATTGTTTTTCAGCCCTGTTTAACTATGGAGTCCTGCTTTTTCCACATAATAGCTATATAAATCACATGGGATACTTAATAATTACCTATAGAAAGTTTCTGTGGAACACATGCTTAAGTACAGAAACAGATGCTATTTGAAGTGATTTTAATGCATCCAGTGCTTTGGGACCCTTAATTTGATGAATATGTTTATTTATAGGTAATTTTCTACATATTTAGAAAAGCAAAATGTTTCTTTTTCTTATGAGAGAAATGAGTACTTGTTAGTGGAGTTCAGATGATTTTTAACTTTGTGTGCAAGTGGAAAATTGCCTCAGTTTAGGATTAATGAAGTATTATAGGAGAGGAAATTAATAGGTTAACAATTTATTTACCTTCATATTATTTTTTTGTTTTCTTAGGTCTTATCATGGTTTTGGCTGGAGCCTCTGAATTTGATCCTCAGTATAACAAAGATGCCACAAGCAGACCAACAGATAATATTCTGATACCTCAGGTTAGACCTATCTCCCAGATTCCTTGATACAAGCATATAGGTACTAAAGTTAATGCTTTTTTTAAGTACATATTTTTTATTATTTTATTTATTTTATTTCCTCTAGCTAATCAGAGAAATTGGCAGCATTAATTTAAAGAAGAATGAGCCTCCACTTACCTGTCCGTATAGCCTGAAAGCCAGAGTTCTTTTACTGTCTCATCTTGCTAGAATGAAGATTCCTGAGACCCTTGAAGAAGGTATGGTTCTAATATCTGCAGGGTTTTTTGTTTTTTGTTTTTTTAAAGATTTTATTTATTTATTTTAGAGACCACATGCGAGCTGAGGGGAAGGAGAGGGAAAGAATTTCAGGCAGACTCAGCTGATCATAAGCCTGAGGTGAGGCTCTATCTCATGACTCTGAGATCATGACCTGAGCTGAAACAAGGAGTCATATGCTTGACTAACTGAGCCACCCAGGCACCCCTCTGCAGGGTTTTAATGGTACAAAAGCAATGGGTTTAATTAGACCTCATGGTATAGTGTTTTTTGTCACTGTTCTTTTTTGCTCAACTAATTGCCCAAGGACCTTTTAAAAAGAAATTTTATGCTGCATAATTCACAAATATTTTGAAGATCTAAAAGTAATCGTATTTTGACAAATGTTAAAATTTAGTATTTCAAGGTGAGAGAATACTCTGAGAAATGTTTAGCTAGTTGCAGATATACAGTACTTTCCTAGTGACTTTTAAAAAGATTTTGTAAACTTTTCAGGGAAAGAAAAAATGGATTTCACAGCAGTTATCTCTGTGAACTCCACTACCTCCAGCAGGGGTTGCTGATGAAGGCTTTAATCTTTATTGCAAGCTTCCTAGTGCTTGAAGCCCCCTCTATATGTAAAAGAAAAGCAGTGTTTTGGGACAGTGGTGTTCCCAGGAATGTCATGAATTTGAGTGTCATCATTTCTTCTTTACTTGTATTATTTCATTTGAAGTTTTAAAAGAAAATTATTATCCCTAGGGAATAAATGTTCTTTCTGAATGAGCTCCTCCTCTTCGTTTTTAAAGCCAATAATATAACTAAATGCCTTTGAAAACAAGGCCAGTTGATGCTTAGTAATTGGTGATAAGATAAGATACTTGTGATGGAATGAAGGGTCACTATTTAGGCATTGTTATTGGAGTTGCAAATTAACTAGTAATTCTGATTTTCCTAATGCTCTGTACAGATATAAAGCCACCTCTATTTTTTACCAATTATCTAAGAAAAACAGGGAACAAATTTTTTTTAGGCTGGGTACCAGCTCCAGTCCATGATCTTAATAGCCATTATATGCAGTAAAAATGAATCTGTCTCCCTCTTCCTTCCCCTTTTCCTCCTCCCCCCCTTCTCTTTTTGCATTGAGTTAACATTTATTCCCAATCTTAGTCTTTGAACTTATTCATAGTTACAGAAATTTATGTGCAAAAGAAGATTCTTAAGGTTTTTAAGTATAATAAGATTAGGATTAAGTTTTGAGACTGTTTCTTCTGAAACAATTTATGAAGCACACCACCGTTATATTAAAAATTTGCCTTTGAAACATCTAATCTGAACCGAAGGTTTTCTGACTGATTTTGACAGTACTACTTAGAAGAAACCGTTGCGTTCAACCTGTAAAATTCTGATGTCATATAAATTTAGTATTGGTCTTACACCACAGATGATCAAGGTATTTTAACTATAAGAGTAGAATGATTTGTTGGAGATTTTCCTTTGTTTTGCAGATCAGCAATTTATGTTGAAAAAGTGCCCTGCCCTACTTCAAGAAATGGTTAATGTAATCTGCCAACTAATAATAATGGCTCGGAGCCGTGAAGGTGAGGTAGAAATGTAATTAATTATGTTGTAGTTTTTCTTGCAGGCATATGCAGATTATACTTCATAATTTTTAAGATTTATGAGTACCTACAGTAATTCTGCCTTGTATCTATGTTGAATCAGCTTTCCCACTTTTGTTCATGGTTTTTCTTCTATATTTTCCATTATGTAAAGTCTTTATCACAACTCATGTTTTTGAATTTATTGTTTTATTTTTTGTCATCACTTACTGTTTGTAAAGATTTAAGATACCTTTTCCTTCCTTTGAATATTTTTAGAGTTAGGTTATTCTGTATTTTAACAATGAGTTTGAAATAATTCCTTAAGTGATGTAATAATAATTCATCTGACATGTATTTCACATGAAGGGAAAAAAGAATGAGGAGAAAGAAAAAAAGAATGAGAGAGTTTGTGGTCAATAATGGAAAGGGAGACCCTTAAAGGAGATAATGGTTGTGGTTTTTTGTTACAGCTGATGTCAGTTCTTGGCATGATGTCAGTATGTTATTGATACTGATAAAGTTTTGGGAGATGATGGAAAAATTTTCTGTTAAATCGGTGCTTGTTGCTTGATAATGATGGTTGCATTTGAACATGTTTGTATATTTTTGGTATCTTACAATTTTTTTTTAATTTAAATTTTATGTCGTTAACATACAATGCAGTACCGGTTTCTGGAGTAGAATTCAGTGATTCATCATTTACGTTTAACACCCAGCAGTCAGCATAACAAGTGCTTTCCTCCCATCACCTTTCTAGTCCGTCCTCTACCACATCCTCTCCAATTACCCTCAGTTTGTTCTCTATTGTTAAGAGTCTTTTATGGTTTGCCTCCCTCTCTGTTTTTATTTTATTTTTCCTTCCGTTTCCCTATATTCAGCTGTTTTGTTTCTTAAATTCCACATGTGAGTGAGATCATATGGTATTTGTATTTCTCTGACTTACTTCACTTAGTATAATACATTCTGTCTCTATCCACGTCATTGCAAATGGCAAGAGTTCATTCTTTTTGATGGTTGAGTAATAGTCCATTGTGTATATATGCCACATCTTTCTCCATTCATCAATCAGTGGACATTTGGGCTCTCTCTGTGGTTTGGCTATTGTTGATAATACTGCTATAAACATTGGGGTGCAGATATCCCTTCAGATCACTACATTTGTATCTTTGGGGTAAATACCTGGTAGTGTGATTGCTGGGTGATAGGGTAGTTCTATTTTTAACTTTTTGAGGTATCTCCATACTGGATCTTACAACTTTTGGAGGAAAATCAGCATTATGATCTTAAAACTTGAGGTCTTAAGGATATTCAATGAATCATGTTTTTGTGATGAAGTGTATAGTCCTGAACATATAAAAAGTCCAGCCTTGTTTTTTCTTTTGCTCCTGTTCTTTCTAAGAAAGGGAGTTTCGTGCTCCAACTTTGGCATCCCTAGAAAACTGCATGAAGCTTTCCCAGATGGCTGTGCAGGGCCTTCAGCAGTTTAAGTCTCCCCTTCTGCAGCTCCCTCACATTGAAGAGGACAATCTTAGGAGGGTTTCTAATCATAAAAAGGTAATTCTTTGCTACTTTAAAATCAGCTTTAAGCAGTTTGTCATGTTACTTAAAGGTAACATGAATAAAAAGGATTCTAAAAGTGTTTACTATGAATTTCTTAGGTTTAGAATGTCTTAAACACTAAAACTATCCCTGAAGTGGTTCAATTAGCATTTTCTTGGTTATGGAGATATTTTATATTTTATCTACTCTAAGTGATTTTACTACTTTGAGGGTCAGTGCATTTTAGCAGTTAGAACTATTCTTTATAGTATGTTACCAAAAATAAATGTACAAAGTAAAAATGCACTGTATGCTTTCCAGTCATTTCAGGCCTGGCTTAAAGGTTGGGCAATGGTGTATTGGTTGAATAGGAACAAAAAAATTAAGCTTTCAGAAAATAGTAGATCAAATACAGATGCTTCTAATTTAGATAATGCAATCGATAGTAAAGATCTGATGATGAATCTTAAGATGTGGCAAAAATATGTGTAAATGAAAAAACTGGAGGAAATATAAGAAAAAGCAAATTATAGTTTTTAGATTTTAAACATTACTTTGTATACATTAGACAAAGTGGGCAGAAAATCGACTTTGGATTTGATAATATATTAAGGTAGATGTAAGGTAGTGTGTATTAGAAATTCACATATGAGTTCTCTGTCCTTTCAGGTAATTATATTGCCCTTATAAATTTGTACACATTTTAAATTGAAAACTGTGTAATCAAAAAGTGGGCATTTCACCTGTCTCATGATCTAATCCCTGTCTGTGAAAGTAAAAATTAATAACTAATACCAGATGCCTGGAAATTAACACTCTCCTAAGTATCCTTTTAGGCTAGATGGATATTACTGCAATAACAGACTACTTGCTATATTTAGAAAGTAATAAAAATGAGAATATTGCATCGTTATAAATCTTAAGGATGCAGTTGTACATGGAAATAAATTCCATACTCTTAAGGTTTTTATCATTAAAATTGAAAATATGGATCAGCAAACTGAGCATATCAAAATGACAGTTGTTTTGGTTGGGTCAAGATTCTATGAATATTACTAAGTTTTTTTTTCTCCTGACTTTATTTTTTTCTAAATTAAAAAAATTACCCTGTATTAACTTTGTAATTAAAAAAAAATCCTAAATTTGAATTTCTTTGGATAAAAGGCCATGAAATGCTATAAAGTTGTATCTTTTGCTTTGAAATGTGTATGCAGATCTTCCTCAGCTTACAGTGGGGTACATCCTCATAAAGCCATCGATCGTAAGTTGAAAAAATCCTAAGTCAAAAATGTATTTAATACCCCTAGCCTACCAAACGTCATAGCTTAGCCTAGCCTACCTTAAACATGCTCAGAACACTTACATTAACCTACAGTTGGGCAAAGTCATCTAACACAAAGCCTGTTTTATAATAAAATGTTGAATATCTGTCTCATGTAATTTATTGAATACTATACTGAAAGTGAAAAACAGAATGGTTGTATGGGTACAGAATGGTTGTAAGTGTATGGATTGTTTCTCTTGTGATGCATAGCTGACTGGGAGCTATGGTTCTGACCAGCTGCCCAGCATAATGATAGTATTGTATGAAATATCACTAGTTCTGAAAAAGATCAAAGTTCAGAGTATGGTTTCTACTGAAGGTGTTGCTTTTGCAGCATTGTAAAGTTGAAAAATTGTAAGTAGAACCATTGTAAGTTTGGGACCAAGTGTAATCTTAACATTTTTCTAAAAGTTGTTGGATTTTGTTTTAGTGAAACATGGTAGTTTTGTTTTTGTGAAAAATTCTATGACTTTGGGATTTATTTTCTTTCTCTCTCTTTTAAAATTCAGTACAAAATTAAGACTATTCAGGATTTGGTGAGTTTAAAAGAATCAGATCGTCACAGTCTACTGCACTTCCTTGAAGATGAAAAATATGAAGAGGTTATGGCTGTCCTTGGGAGTTTCCCATATGTGACTATGGATATAAAATCACAGGGTAAGTGGGAGATTTCCCTATTGAACATTTTTTCCTTTTGTTTATGTGGCTTAAGGTTCTCGAACATTTAATATCATAATGTATAATTAGACTTTGCAGAACTACAGTTTACCTGTCAGATTGGCTGTGAATGGACTATTATGATGTATGCTTAATAGTTTGGAGAACACTGATAGAGTCCCACAGAATCTTACTTTGATTATCCTCAGAATGGGATTACGCTTGAGAACCCTCTGTTCTGTAGTTCAGATTTTGGG
Organism: Canis lupus baileyi; assembly: GCF_048164855.1. Lineage (NCBI taxonomy): Eukaryota > Metazoa > Chordata > Mammalia > Carnivora > Canidae > Canis > Canis lupus. Next base: position 7,520,791 of record NC_132844.1, read on the forward strand.
AATATCTTAATTTTTCAAAGAATGAAAGAGATTTTTAGATGTGCTGAAAGATACTGCAATATATACTGGTAGTGTTAAAGAAATAGCTGCTTAGCTCTAAAATTAATTTTTTAAAAACCCAATTTACTTTAAAAAGCCTTGGAAATGACCATGTTCTATGCCAGATTTCATGTGTTTTTCTCAACCTGTCTCTGCTGCGGTGAAAAAATCGATTTTTCTATCTACAGAATTGCCCTGTAAGTGCCCATTTTAATAGCTGTATAATATCTTATAGTGGGGGCAGAATTAGAGATTATCTGCTCCATTTCTTCATTGGAACTTTATTCTCAGTTTTGATATTTAGTAAGTTCCTGTTAGAACATTCTTGTGAGACCAAGAATACAAGGATGCATTAGGAATGGTATCTGTCTATAAAGAGCTTATGGTCTAGTTGAGGAAATAGGATGTAAACATAGGATCAAAAATAAGGGAACAAGGCAGAGGTTAAGAGAATAACACAGACATTGTGCCATTCGTTCATTCAACAGCTATTGAGTGCCACTCAATTTTTTTTAGGAGGGGTGTTGGGGAAGCAGACAAAGCTTCTGCCTTATTGAGTTTGTATTCTAATGGAATTGAAAAGAGAGAAATGGCTCTCAAAGACTAGGGTATTTGGGAAGTAAGGTAAACTGCAACTGGTTTCAGTTTGGCTGGAGTGTAGGATGCATGGAATGAAACCGGGACTGCTTTGGTGGGGAGTTTGGATTTCCTTGTGATCTCATTGGGAAACTTCATGATGTTTTCATCCCATCGCAGGGTTTTTTTTAAAGATTTTATTTATTTATTTGAGAGAGACAGAGATGGTGAGAGAACATGAGCAGGGAGGAGAGAGAGAAGAAGGATCCCCGCTGAGCAGGGAGCCCTATGTGGGGCTCCATCCTAGGACCCTGGGATCATGACTTGAGCAGGAGGCAGATGCTTAATTGATTGAGCCACCCAGGCACCCCCATTCCATAGCATCTTGTGTAGATAATTTATTGTATTCTCACAGTGCTATCCAAATGTGTAATATGAGTAATACAGTTAATGGAGGGAGAAGAGAAGAATTTGACAAGCAGGAAAGGGACATCTGCATGATCCAGTGCTAGAGATGATGGATCTCTTTCCCATACTGCTTACAGGCTGTATAGAATCTCCTTTAGGCTTTTTCTCCACTTGAAAGCATCACATGACAGATATGGTTATAGCTGTTAATTCACATGCAGTACTCACACACACAAAATTGTGCAGTGTTGATGAATGTGTAGCCCAGATTTAATAGGAAATGATGGACACTTTCAGATTGAAGAAAGGATATTATATCCTTCTTTTATTAATATTATTATTTTTTTCTTTTTTTAGAGAGCGAGCAGTGGTCTGGGGAGGGGTAGAGAGGCGGGGAGGGGCAAAGGGAGAGGGAGAGAGAATCTTAAGCAGACTCCATGTCCAATGCGATCTTCAGACCTTACTAAGATCATGACTTGAGCTGAGATCAAGAGTCGGATACTTAACTGACTGAGCCACCCAGGCAACCCCAGAATATTGTATCCTTCTCAAGGCCCAGCTGTTGCACCTCACAGCCAGTAAAGGAGGTGAAAGCAGTTCTAGTTTGTTGGAGGCTGTTCTTTTCCATCTGGTGGTGTATTAATGTAGGCCAGAACAGAGTATGCTAATCTAAATCTGTATAAAAGAAACATAACAAACTTAGAACATAAGCAGAAATACACAGTGAAAGAACTCTTAAAGATAAAATTTGTAGGAAAGATATGTTTGATTAGTTACACTAATTTTATTTATTAATTTTAACATGAATGTGTGTGTGTGTTTTTTTAAGTTATTTATTCATGAGAGACAGAGAGGCAGAGATACAGGCAGAGGGAGAAGCAGGCTCCCTGCAGGGACCCCAGTGTGGGACTCCATCCCGGGTCTCCAGGATCACGTCCTGGGCTGAAGGTGGCGCTAAACCGCTGAGCCGCCTGGGCTGCCCAACATTAATGTTTATTTTAATGATAAGTTTATTAGTTTTTGGCAATATGTGTAGCAAATGTAGTCTTAATTAAACAATTGCAAAAACATTATGAAAACTTGTTAAGGTGATTTTTAATATAAACAAAACTTTGAAGTTCTTGCCTTAAAAAATAAATTTAATATGGCTTGGAAATACTAGTTCTAATTATTTTATTTCTGACAAGCAGGGTGGCATTGATAATTAAGGTAAAATCTTGTGAATACAAGGTTTACACAATTTAATAGAGTGACAGATTTTTATATCACTATGAAAAAAGTTGGGGTACAATAGTCATCATGTTGTACTTTGTTTTAAAAGACCTGAGTTTGAAACTTGGCAGTGCCAGTATAGCCATTATGTGACCTCAGGCATTTTACTTTAGTTTTGAACCTCACTTTCTTCTTTAAAGTGGAAATAATAATGCTTCATAGAGCTATTTTAAAGATGAAATGAGTATGTTATTGAAGGTAGCTAGTGGAGCGTTTTATATAGTCAAGTTTTTTTTTTTATTAAGGTTAGAATATATTTGAAATGGTGAAGTACCAAATTGAATTTTATTTTTTACTGATTTTTTTACTCTTATTTTACAGTATTGGATGATGAAGATAGCAACAACATCACAGTAGGATCCCTAGTTACAGTGTTGGTTAAATTGACAAGGCAAACAATGGCAGTAAGTAATCTCTTTTTATTTTTATGCTTTAAGAGTTATGTGTTAAAAAGAGTTATGTGTTAAGAGATGAAGGGGAAAAGGAGGTGAAGACTTTCAATTATGGAATAAGTCATGAGACTCAAGGTATAGCATAGGGCATATATATTAGAGTAGTGTTAAAAGGTGATAGAGTATAGTTGTCGAATCACTGTGTTGTACACCTAAGACTAACATAATGTGTGTCAACTATACTTCAAGGAGAAAAAGAGAAAAAAGTTATGTGCTGAAGTTCTTATATTTATTTTCTCACTTTAAGTCACATATTCTCTAAGTCAAAACTATTATAGTGGTAAAATCTAATTTTGCAAGTCCTATTAGCTGTTTTGATACTTTAAATTGATTTTTATAATTTCTTACATTAGGTTTTACATACAAAAACCCTTGGAAAATAGATTAATTCTTCATGTGATGATTTGTTAATTCCCTGTAAAACATTATAATAACAAGGTAATGTGAGCATAGTATTTAAACTCCAAAGTGCTATACAAAGATTAATTACTGATTATTTTTGAGAATTTCATTACCTATTTCTTCTTGGTTAATTCTGAATTTATTCTTAATTTTTTAAATTACAGTGAAAATATTTTTTTCTACTTATATGAAAAATTTATACTACCTGGGAAAAAAATTCAGGCAATGCAGAAAACTATAGGAAGAAATTAAAATCACCTAAAGTCCTGCCACTCTGAGATTATTGATTTTGAAGCTCATCACTTTAGCTATCCTAATGGATGAATACCCATGGGGTTAAATGATGTTTTTACTATCATGGATTCCTTCTCTCACTCATCTCCCTCAGGAAACCCCTTGTCTCAGTCCCAGATGACCAGAATTTAGTCTTGTGTGTATCCTTGCATATCTTTCTCCCCATGCTCATATTTACTGTCTGGGCCTTTATAGTGTATGTATATATATATACACACTGATACTTTTCTCATTCTCTTTCATTAAATTCAGTCACATTGTATATGTTTCCTGTATTTTGTTTTTCTTAGTTTCTATAACATGTGTTACCTCCAAGTCAACTATTACCTCCTAATTTAGAACTATCATTATAACTTGTTTTTAGTTGACTGTTCTATTTTTAAGTCCACATATTCAACTAGTGGTAGATTTTAGTCTATTCTACTCTGAGGTCTGTGAACATCTGCAGGAAACATACTCTGCATGTCCATCTCTAAAACTTTTGGTCAGAAAAGCATACTTTGTAGTAGGATATATCAAATCAAAGATTTTGGTTTTATTAGTAGCAAGTGGTAAGAAAGCATTTGTGTCATGGACTCTGGATTCGGAGTGCCCCCCTAGAAGAAGAGGAAACTCAAAGCCAGTGGCTAGGATTGGCTGTAGAATCCAAATTTGTACTACCTACATGTTTTGGAATTCCAGCCTGAAAAAATGAGCAAAAATGGGCTGTTGACACTTACGGGATAATTGGTAGGGGAAAAAAAAGCAAAATTGCCCTGGAGCAAGGGAAAGAATCAAGCATTTATCTTCAAGTTCTTGTATGAACTGAACTTCAGAGTAACTCAGTATTAGAACCCAGCTAATAAATATAAAAATGAAACAAATGGGGCAGCCCTGGTGGCTCAAGAGGTTTAGTGCCGCCTTCAGCCCAGGGCGTGATCCTGGAGACCCGGGGTCAAGTCATGTCAGGCTCCCTGCATGGAGCCTGCTTCTCCCTCTGCCTGTGTCTCTTCCTCTTTCTCTCTGTGTCTCTCATGAATAAATAAATAAAATCTTAAAAAAAAAAAAAAAAAAAAAAGAAAGAAACAGATGGTAGAATTAGATTAGGGATTGGCAAACTTCCATGAAGGTCCAGTTAGTAAATGTTTTAGGTTTTATAGGCCACATAGTTTCTGTAACAACTGTTGAATTCACAAATGGGCAATGTTGAGTTCCAGTAAAACTTTATTTAAAAACCAGGCAGTGGGCTATAGTTTGTGGACTCCTGAATTAGGCTAACAGTTTAGAGCCTAAATTATTGTTTTTACTTGTTAACTTTAGTAATTAAATTCCAGGGAGATTATTAAACACAGCCAAACATCGCTTATTATCTTTTAGTATAGATTCTAACTGAAATCTCACTAGAATTTAAATCCTAAATTTATGCTTTCTATACTGATCCTAAGTGAATTATATGATAGACGTATCTTTATTTTTATTTTTTATATCTTTAGATTATATGGATTTTCTTGGTGTTCCACCCATTAATTATTTTATTTATTTATATATGTAATTAATTTTTAAAAATTAAAAAAAATGTTTTATTAAGTAAATTCTACCCTCAATATGGTGCTTGAAGTCACAGCCCCAAGATCAAGGGTTGCGCACTCTACTGAGCCAGCCATGTGCCCTTCCATAGTTATTTTAAACTAAGAAATATTTTTGACTTTATAATGAGTTTATATAATCTTAAGTCATGACATTTGTAAATTTAAGTAGACTGTACTTTTTAAAATGTATTCAAGACAGATGTGAGATATTTCAGAAGTTATCTTCTAAAGTGTCATAGTAATTGCTAACTTTGCACACATCATTTAGTAATTGCTACAAGTCTCTTGTTCTCCCCCCCCCAATCAAGTTGTCATCAGTTAAATTTATTGGTCATCTATTTTGAAGATTGCTTTATTTGAAAGATAAATATAGGTTGATAGACTTTATGTTTTTCTTCTCTCTGCCTCTAGGAAGTATTTGAAAAGGAACAGTCAATCTGTGCTGCAGAGGAACAGCCAGCAGAAGATGGGGTAAAACTTGATTTTTCTTACCTATCTTTCCTGGTGAAGGAAATATTTAGTTTTCTGATTCATAGTGTTGTAGGGGAGTAATTCAATTTATGAAAACATTTAGTGTAGCCATTTTCATTTCAAAATTACTCTGACTTCCAAATGAAACTATAGCAATAGTAACTTCAGAGTTCAAAGTAACTTCAAAGTAACTTCAGAGTTTATATGTGTGTTTGTGATTTACAGCAGGGTGATACTAATAAGAACAGAACAAAAGGAGGATGGCAACAGAAGAGCAAAGGACCCAAGAAAACTGCTAAATCAAAAAAAAAGAAGCCTTTAAAAAAAAAACCTACACCTGTGCCCTTACCACAGTCAAAGCAACAGAAACAAAAGCAGGCAAATGGAATTGTTGGGAGTGTAAGTTTATTACTGTTATTATCCTTATTGAGGTATACTTACACTAAAATGTTCAAATCCTATGTGAATGGTTCCTAAAATTTTACATATGTATGCACCCATGATATCCACATTAAGATAGAAAACCTTAGCATCCTAGATAGCTCATTTGTGTCTCTTCTCAGTCAGTGACCCTTCCATCTACCTCCATACTCTACATTTCTGGCTGTTACTACCACAGATTAGTTTTATCTATTCTTAAATTTCACATTAGTAGAAATATGTTTGTCTACTTTCATTTAGCATTATGACTCTGAGATTTATCTGTGTTGTGTGTAGCAGCTGCCCATTCTTTCTGTGTATGTGATACTCCATTTTATGAATAGACTACAATTTAACTGTTCTGTGGTTGGTGGACATTTGGGTTCTTTCTAGTTTTGCCTGTTATTCAATTAAAATGCTGTACTTATTCATATACATGTCATTTTGTGGACATTCATTTTTCTTGGGTATGAACCTAGCAGTGGAATGTTGGGTCATAAAAGAAGTGTACATTTAACTCCATGAAAGAGCCTGTTTTTCCAAAGTTGTGCTATTCTATGTTTCTACAAGCAAAACATGAGTTCAATTGTTCCACATCCTCACTAATGCTTGGTTTTACCATCTTTTTTATTTTAACCACTGTGGTGGATCTGTAGTGGTATCTCTTCTTGTGTGATTTTTATTTGTATTTACCTGATAACAATGATATTGAGCATCTTTTCATATACTTACTGGCCATTTGGATATCCTTTTTCTTTGAGTTGTCTTATGGATTTGTAGGATTCCATTATATATTCTGGATAGGAGTCTTTTTTTACTCTCTTACTGGTAGCTTTTGATGGTACTTAATTTTAAGGAAGTCTTTCATCCATTTTATGGTTAGTGCTTTTGTGTCCTGTTGACACTTATGCCTGTCAAAGAACATGGAGATGTTTTTCTGTTTTCTCCTAGAAGCTATTACTATTTTACATGTTATATTTAGCTCTAGATAACATCTTGAATTAATTATTGCAAATAGTGTGAGATAGGGATTTGGACCACCTATTCTAGCACCATTTATTGACAACATCATCGTTTTCTCAGAATTGCAGTAGTGATTTGTTACCAAAAAAAGTGACCATAATTATATATGTGCAGATCGATTTATGGATTTGCTTGTCCATTCTATTGATTATTTGTTTATTCTTGGGTCAAAACACATTGTCTTAATTATCATGAGTTTATATTAAGTCTTGAAATATGTTAGTATAAGTCCTCAAACTCTTATTTTACTTCTTTAAAATTATCTTGCCTATATTAGGTTTTTTGCATTTCCCTCAACTTATTTATTAATTGTGTGTGTATGTGTGTGTGTGTGTGTTTTAATTTTAGTGCATGGGGGAGGGGCAGAGGGAGAGAGAATCCCAAGCTGAGGGTGGAGCCTGACTCAGGGCTTGATCCCATGACCCTGAGATCATTACTGAAGCCGAAATCAAGAGATGGATGCTTAACTAACTGAGCCACCTGGGCACCCCTCCCTTGACATTTTAAAAATAAGGTTGACCGTTTCCACCAAAAACTGCTGGAGGTTAGATGAGGATTGCCTTGATTCTGTGGTCCAGTGTGGGGAGAATTCACATGTTAACAATATTGAGTCTTTTTTTGAAAGTTTTATTTATTTGAGAGAGAGAGAGAGAGAGAGCACAAGTGGGGGGAGGGGTATGGGAAAGGGAGAAGCAGGTTCCCCATTGAGCAGGGAGCCAGACATAGGGCTCCATCCCAGGACCCTGAGATCATGACCTGAGCCTAAGGCAGACACTTAATAACTGAGCCACCCAGGTGCCCCTCAATATTGAGTATTTTTATTCATAATCATAGTTTATCTTTATTAATTTGTTTTTTTTTTTTTTGAAAGGGAGTTTTGGCAATTGAAGTGGCAGTGGCAAAATGCTGTCACTTTCTTTTTTTTTTAATTTTTTTTTTATCTTTATTAATTTGGATCTTCCTTAATTTTTTCTCAACTGTGTTTTGTAATTTCCCAGTAGCAGAAGTATGGCACCTTTTAGTTAGAAAATACCGTTATGTATTTGATACTTTCTAGAGCTGTTGCATGTAACATTAAAAAAAAGACATCCTTCAGTGTTTATTGCTGGTGCATAGACATAAAATTGCCTTCTAAATATTGACCTGGAGTCTTGAATTGACAATATGGGCATACCTTGTTTTATTGTACTTTAGTTTCTTGCGCTTGGCAGATACTGCATTTTTTTTTTTTTTTTTTTTTTTTTTACAAATTGAAGGTTCGTGGCAACCCTATGTTGAGCAAATCTATTAGCACCATTTTTCCAGCAGCATTTGCTCAGTTTGTGTTTCTGTCACATTTTAGTAATTCCCTCAATTATTTTAAACTTTGTGTTATTATATTCGTTATGGTGATCTGTGATCAGAGATTACAACTCCCTGAAAGCTCATACAGTCATTAGCATTTTTTAGCAATAAAGTATTTTTTAATTAAGGCATGTACTTTAGACGGAATACTGTTTGCACACTTAACATACTACAGTATAGTGTAAACATAACTTATATGTAATGGGAAACAAAGTCATTTGACTTTATTGTGATAATCGCTTTACTGCATTGGTCTGGAACTGAACCTGCAATATCTCCAGGGTATGCCTATAATTCTAACCATTTGTAGGTAGTTTTTAAAAGATTTTCTGGGTATGCAATCATGCCATCTGAGAATAAAGACAGTTTTACTTTTTTCTTTTTAATCTTTTTTGCTTTTTCTTCCTTTCTGTCTTTCTGTATTGGCTGAAACTTTAAGTGTAATGTTGGTTAGGAATGAGGATGGTGGTCACCCTTGTCTTCTTGTTATCTCCAGGAGAAAGGGAACAAACTATTAAGTGTGATGTTAGCTCTAGGATTTTTTTGCAGATCTTCCTTACTAGATTAAGGAAGTGTTCTCTTCTGTTCCCAGTTTGCTGAATTTTATTAAATGCCATTTCTCCATTTGTTGAGGTGATGATGAAATTTTCTCCTTTCTGTAATGTAGTGAATTATGTTGATGTATTTAAACATTTTAAACTATCCTTGCATTCCTGGGACAAATCCATTTTGTCATATTATCCTTTTTCATGTTTATCTGGATTTGCTAATACTTTGTTTAGGATTCCTACATCTGTTTTTATGAGAGAATATTGGTTTGCCATTGTCCTTTCTTGTGGTACCTTTGCCACTTTTTTTTTTTAAGATTTGTATTTATTTATTCATGAAAGACACACGGGGAGAGAGAGAGAGAGAGAGAGAGGCAGAGACATAGGCAGAGGGAGAAGCAGGCTCCATGCAGGGAGCCCGATGTGGGACTTGATCCCGGGTCTCCAGGATCACACCCTGGGCTGAAGGTGGCGCTAAACCGTTGAGCCACCTGGGCTGCCCCCTTTGCCACGTTTTATATCAGGTTTATGCTGGCCTTATTAAGTTGGGGAGTATTCTTTCTTTTTCTTTTTCCTGGAGGAGTTTGTATAAGATTGGGTTTCTTATTTGGAAGAACTATTTAGAGACACCATCTGGGTGTAGGGTTTTTTAAAAGGTTTAGTTATAGAGTCCATTTCTTTAACAAATTCTCCTTTTTTCCTTCTATCAATTTTAGTAAATTATATTTTTCAAGGAATTTGTCCATTTCTTCTAAGTTATCAAAGTTATTGACAAAGTTATTCATAATATTTTTTATTTGTAATATCTTTTGAATCTATAGTAATGTCTCTTTTCTCCCTAATATTGGTAATTTGTATTACCAAATACAAATTCTCAAAAAGAAATACAAATTCTCTTTTCCCTTTGATCAGTTGTGCCTAATAAAAGTCTTTCGGCTTTATTAATCTTTTCAACAAACCAACTTAATGGCTTTAAGTTTCCCTTTGTATATCTGCCTTCTCTTTGATTTTGGGTCTGTATTACATACTTTGACTTTTTTAATACTTAATTTGCTGTTCTTTTTTCTTCTTGAAATGGATTAGTAAATATTTTGTTTGGGATGTTGCCTTTCCTTACTACATTATACTATGTCAGCTATAGAAGACCATATTAATTTCTCAAAGCAGTACTTTTCTATGAGCTTCCCATTTCCTCATCTTAAATAAAATATTTTATATAATTGGGATGCTTGAGTGGCTCAGTTAAGTGTCTGACTCTTGGTTTTAACTCAGGGAGAGCTTTCAGGGTCGTGAGATGGAGCCCTGTGTTCTTGGGCTCCGAGCATAGCAAGAAGTCTGCTTGAGATTCTCTCTTGCTCTACACCTCCCACCCCCATGCAACACTCTCTCAAATAAATAATTGTCTTTAATAAATAAATGTATGTATATATATGTGTGTGCATATATAATATAATTGGTGTTTTGAAAGTTGTGCCATGTTGCCATTGTGTAGTATACTTTGCAAATAAAGATGTTTTGCAAACGTGAAAAATGATTAACAATGGACAAATAAGCTAAATGTTAAAGTCTTTAGTCTGAGTACCACATGTTTACAAATAAGTGCGTTTTTAATTCTCTAAAATTATGTGTGAATAGTAAAATTATAATCTTGAGCTAATTTAATTATAATGGCAATAAGTTAGCTTCAGGGACTTAGAATTCACTGAGATATTCAGAACTTTTGTGTTTGCTTTTTCTTTTAGGAAGCTACGGTAAAGGAAGATGAAGAAGAAGTTTCTGACAAAGGCAGTGATTCTGAAGAAGAAGAAACCAATAGAGAATCCCAAAGTGAAAAAGATGATGGTAGTGACAGAGACTCTGATAGAGAGCAAGATGAAAAACAAAACAAAGATGATGAAGCAGTAAGAATTATAGGTTTAAATAATAGTAATTATATACCTCTGTTTTGATTTTTGTTTTTTTTTTTTTATTTACTTGTTTGTCTTAATACCAATATATGTTATAATCTTATTTTGTAAGAATATGTGGGATGGTGGCCAAAATTATAAAGAAAAATAGTTTCCAACAAGGATTAGACCTCTTAATTTTCTTAAATATTAAATTGCTATTAGTATAGGATGTAGATTTGAGGTAAAGTCAGTTTGGTATCTTACAGTAGTTTTTAGCATTAAAGTTGAGTCTGCAAATGAATTAGGAAAGGTGGATTATGGCCTAACCAGTTACTTAGAAGAATCTTTCAGAAGTTCCAGGTAATACTTAAAGAAACCTCACTGTGGACTTGAATGACAAGAGGTTGGTTAAGGGGAAGATAACATTTACAGAATGCCACCTTGTTTCAAGAGATATGTGAAACATTAAGGAAAGGAGGAGTCTCTAAGGAACTTACTAGATGGTGAGGGTAGAGAGAGTTGAAAAAAATCTCATAGTATGGCATTAAGTTATACCTGGTTTATGGTTGGGTTCTAGAAAAGAGGACTTGGTGGACAAATAATGGGTCCTGAGAGGCTTACTGCAAATGAACTGTAAGCTGATCAGCAATTCCTTTATGTTTGTGGTGTTCTGTTCTTTCTGATTGGGCCATTGACCTTAAAAGTTACCCCTGAATAACCTGTTAGACACAGGTTGAGGCCAGAAAGAGAATAAAAAAGTAAAGGGCAAAGAATAAAAGTATAAGGAACGGCAGCCATACCTTGGAGATATTACAGGCTTAGTACACACACAATGAAACTAGCATTGCAATAAAGCAAATAAAACAAATTTTTTGGTTTCTTAGTGGATGTAAGTTATGTTTACACTATATTGTAGTGTAGTCTATAGAGTGTGCAATAGCATTGTCTCAAATAATATTCATGCCTTAATTAGAACATTCTTTATTGCTAAAAAATGCTAACCATCATCTGAGCTTTCAGTGAGTTAAACCTTTTTGCTGGTGGAAGCTCTTGCCTAAGTGTTGTTGGCTGCTAATTCTTTAGGGTTTTTAAAATGAGATGACAAAAAAGTTTACTGCATTGATTGTTCCTTTCACAAATGATTTCTCTGTAGCATTAGATGCTGTTTGATAGTATTTCACCCAGAGTAGAACTTCTTTCAGAATTGGAGTCAGACCTCTCAAACCCTGCCACTGGTTTGTCAGTTAAGTTTTTACAATATTTTAAATCCTATGTTGTCATTTCAACAGTCTGGACAGCATGTTCACCAGGAGTGAATTCCATTTCAGGAAGTGACTTTCTTTGCTCATCCATCAGAAACAGCTCCTTATATGCCCATGTTTTCTCATGAGGTTGCAGCAATTCAGTCATATCTTCAGGCACCTTTCTAATTTTAGATCTCTTGCTGTTTCTACCACATCTGCAATTACTTCCCCCAGTGGAGTCTTGAACCCCTCCAAGTAATCTGTGAGGGTTGGAATCAGCCTCTTCCAAACTTCTGTGAATCCTGATATTTTGACCTCTTCCCATGAATCATAAATGTTTAAATATATATATATATATATATATATATATATATATATATATATATATTTCTTAATGGCACATAAAAGGGTGAATCAGAAGATTTTCAATACACTTTGCCCAGATCCACCAGAGAAGTCACTCACTATCTGTGGCAGCTATCACTTTAAAAAATATATTTCTAAACTAGTAAGACTTGAAAGTGATAATTACTCCTTGATCCATTTGCTGCAGAATGGATGTGTTAGTAGGCATGAAAACATTAATTTTATTCTGCATCTCCATCAGAGCTCTTGGGTGACCAGGTGCATTGTCAGTGAGCAGTAATATTTTGAAAGGATTTTTTTTTTTTTTTTGAGTAATCTGTCTCAACACTGGGCTTAAAATATTCAGTTAACCATGTTGTAAACAGATGTGTTGTCATTCAGGCTTTGTTGTTCCATTTAGAGAGCACATGCAGAGTAGATTTAGCATAATTCTTAAGGGCCTTAGGATTTTCAGAATGGTGAGTATTGGCTTCAACTGAACATTACCAGCTGCATTAGCTCCTAAGAGGAGAGTCCGCCTGTCTTTCAAAGCCCAGGCATTGACTTCTGTCTAGCTGTGAAAGTCTTAGATGGCATCTTCTTCCAGTATAAGGCTGTTTTGTCAGCATTGAAAATCTGTTATTTAGTGTAGCCATCTTCATTAATTATCCTAGCTGGGTCTTGTGGATAGTTTGCTGCAGCTTCTTCACTAGCACTTGCTGCTTCACCTTCCATTATGTTATGGATACAGTTTCTTTCCTTAAACCTCATGAACCAACCTTTGCTAGCTTCAAATTATTCTTCTGCAGCTTCCTCGCCTCTTGTAGCCTTGATAGAATTGAAGAGGCAGGTCCTTGCTCTGGATTAAGACTTGGCTTAAAGAATTATTGTGGCTGGTTTGATCTTCTCTCCAGACCACTAAAACTTTCTCCATATGAGCAATAAGGTTGTTTTGCATTTTTACCATTCGTGTGTTCACTGGAGTAGCACTTTCAATTTCCTTCAAGAATTTTTCCTGTGCATTCACAACTCGGCTAACTGTTTGGCACAAGAGGCCTACCTTTCGGCCTATTTGGCCTTTCAACTTATCTCCTTCATTAAGCTTAAACATTTCTAGCTTTTGATTTAAAGTGAGAGACATGCAGCTCTTCCTTTTACTTGACCATTTAGAGGTCATTGTAGGATTATTAATTGGCCTAATTTCAATATTGTGTCTCAGGGAAGCCCCAGGAGAGGGGAAGAGATAGAGGAACAACCCATTGATGGGTCAGAATGCTCGTTTATTGATTAAATTTGCCATCTTATGTGGACATGGTTCGTGGTGCCCCAAAACAACTATTAAAGTACGTCAAAGATAAATGATCACAGATTACCATAACAAATATAATGAAGTTTAAAATGTAGCAGGAATTACCAAAATGTAACACGGAGACATGATGTGAGCAAATAAATGCTGTTGGAGAAATGGCAATAATAGACTTGCTTGACACAGGGTTGCCACAAACCTTCAATTTGTGAAAGCCACGATATTTGGAAAGCATGAATGTGCAAAGTGCAATTAAATGAGGTATGCCTGTAATGTACCTGCCCTTGAGAATGGTGGGGAAAAATGAGGATGACTTTTTAGCAGTTGCTGGCCCTCGACTGGTTTTGTACTTTGGGAATTAAATTGATTGCCAAGAAATTAAAGCCTATTAAAGGAAATTATTTCCCCAGCCGCACTTTGAGAAGTTGACATATTACTTTCTGAGTATAGTATTAGGATTATAGAGGTGACAGACTAGTTTCTTTAGATACCAAAAATACATTCATTCAGTTGTCAAATAATTATACAAACAGTTATTCATTATCTGTCACATTGCAAGCACTATGTTAGATGAGAGGAATGCAAGCCAAATGTAAAACAGTTTCTGCCCTTGCATGATATACAGTAGGCTAGTGGGGAAGGCAGACTTGTAAATAAAACATTAATGTACAAAAGAGATTATGCACATTTTGTGCAAGGTACAGTGAAAGCACAAAGGAGTGAGTGGTCAGCTCACTTGAGGGAAATTTCTGGTATTCAAGAGTTCGTGGTTTAGGCTTTAGTGGCTCCCGAAGGAATAGTAATAGAAATTTGCCAGATTAGAGAAAGAAAGAGAAAACAAAAATCCAGACATGAAGTGAGATAGCTTTGTGAGTTCAGAGAAGTCAAGGTAGTTTGAATTGACAAGAATGGAAAGTGCAAAAAGATAGGCAGTGGCAGTAGATTGGAAAGATTGGCCCAGGTCAGATCATGACTGTGTAGTTCATGCTAAAGGGCTTAGATTTGATTTATGAAATGTTGCATTGTAGGTTTTGAGCAGGGAAATGATCAGGTTTGTGGAACTGAACTCTGTGGTAGTTAGCATTGTTAGGAATAATAGTTAGAAGATGAAAACTTCATTAAAAACATACTTGATTTCAAATGTTTGATTTTTGCTTTACTAGGAGTGGCAAGAATTACAACAAAGTATACAGCGGAAGGAGAGAGCTCTACTGGAAACCAAATCAAAGATAACACATCCTGTTTATAGTCTTTACTTTCCTGAGGTGAGTTATTCATGCCTCAATGTTTTCCTTATCCATTTACTTTCTCTTTGGGGATTTTTCATATGCCCTTTATCCCTCTTTGGTGTACACTGGCTTAAATGTGCTAAAGATGGTCTGTTCTTGATAGGCAACATTTTGAAGGATACATTTCAGTATGAATTAAATTTAGTGAACGTGGTATTTATTGAGAGGATTGTTAACTTTTTAAGTATTTCTATAGTTTTCTGGGTTTTGTCTTTTTCATGCCTGGATTACTGAAGGTTGTGCTGAATAATAATTTCTCTTTAGCAGTTCAGGCAGTCTTTCAGACAAATGTGTATTTTGTCCTCATCCTAGGACTACATGGGTTTTGTGAATCTGTCACTTCTATCAAATTTTAAAAAGGATTTTAAAAGTGCTTAAATTTTTCCCATGGGTTTTCTCTGATGGTCCTATACTGGCCACCTGGAGCCACTACACTTGCTCTGGCCTTAGTAATTTCCCCAGTCCATGGCTGTGGGACCAGCTAAGTTCAAGTAGGAGTTGAGAGTGACTGAACCCCAAGTTCAGGACAGATCAGTGATGTTTGTTCTCTTGTCCTTGTTTAGTTTGTGGCTGTGGCCTGCTCAACTTTCGATCTCCTTGAGTTTTTTGTCTTTCAAATGAATTTGGGATTTGCATGACGTTTTGCTTTTGCCATGACTCTGTCTATGGCCAGGGGTCAAGAACTGGTTGCCTCTTAGTTCAGTGATGCTGCTCCACAGACTGCCTCTGAGCTTTGCCATAGAACCTTCTGCTCAGCACTCATGTTTGGCAGGTGATTTCATGTATAAATCTGCTTTCTGCTTTAGAATGTCAATCCAGAGTTGCTGGGGGCTGCTGAAGGCAAATTCCCAAGTAATTTGGCTTTCCTAATAATAAATGAATGGCTCTGCACAGACTGTTGTTTTGACTTGGAAAGAAGTCAGCCTAGGATTCCATGTTAATACGCTCGCTGATCTTCTGGCATGTCCTGAGCTTTAGCCCATCTGGTAAAGGCACTTTGCCCATTGCGGTGGTAGCTTGCCAGCCCCAGGGCTCCCGAAATCAAGCAAGTAGATCCACTCATTGATTGGTTTTAAAAGTGCCATGGGATATTATAAGCTGTATAATTTGTACCCTTTTAATAGTTCATTTTAGTCTATGCTTAGTTAATAAGCAAAACATCCATTCACTGCCTTAGAACATGTTAACCTTGAAAACGCTTTTTTCTAACTTAAGTTACAACTACACTGTAAACATCTCAATGTACCATTTATTAGATAAATTTAGTTAGGATTTTCCTAACATTTACCTACCTTCCCGTGTACCTACCGAACTATCCTAACAACCAGACTACCCGCTTAAATTGCTTGAAGCTTTATGATTGTAATTGACCTATATGTTACTGAAACTCATTCATTATACTTAATGTGTTAAGAATGGAAGGATTCTCACATAACAGAAAAACTGTTGTGTTGAAGGTGCAAATAGCTCATGCTAGAACATCTTTTCCACTTCCACCATGTGCATCAAAGAGTCTAGGCACAGGTACGTTGCTATGGATTGATATTCACCAGTTTCTTAATAAATATTCTTGAATGAATCTCATTTTAATCAAATAATCTGGGAGAGAAGAGGGAAAGGCATTCTTTTGGTGGAGAGATAAAGAAGAATTGCACATTCTTGAGCATATCCCTGTGCTGCTTACATTATGTATATGTTCTGGTAATGAGATTTTTGACAGTGAACTGCCAGAACCACTTAAATGATCGATGTGTCTACCTTATTTCATTAACAATCATGATTTTCATTTATCACACTCAATATGTTAGACATTCCAACATATCTTTTGCTTGTATTATCTCCGTTCATCTTCATAACACAGCCTGAGGTAGACACTCAATCATTTAACAGAGAAGAAAAGCGAGGTTTAGAGAAATGAAACAGTCTGTGTGGCTTTTAAACAGGCATCAGCAAACCGCAGCCTGCAGACAAGTCTGCCTCCTTACCTGTTTTTTGAATGAAGTTTTATTGGGGCACAGTCACACTCATTCTTTTCATGTTACCATTGGCAGAGTTGAGTAGTTGTGACTCAGACTCTGGCCCACTTTGAGTCCATTATGTCTTTACCTGCTTTGTGTGTACAAGACACATATAGACAAACATGCATACATACACCTATTGTGGTAATCCATCTTGGGTTAAGCAGAAGTTGCTTAACTTAAATTGTGATTTATTTGTACTTGTGATTTATTTATTCTGCTTATTAATGTTGTTGTAGTTCTTTGTAGTTTACAAGAGTTTTTTTTTAGTTGACCTTAGTGTAGCATTCTTAGAAAGATGATCAAATTTTAATGTCTTGTGGTTAAAATAAAATAGAAAGTGCAAGTGATTTGGCTTAAAAAGACCTTTTCCTTTTTTAGCCCCAAAAAAGCCGTTTTAGAAAGCTATCTTCCCTGATCAGTTCTTAAGCAGTAGATACCAAGATATGACTTAATAGTTACTGATGTGTCCTGTACAGCCATGCTCACTGATCACACTGAAATTTGGTGCTTCCAGACTACTTGGGCTTCTGTTTTGGGGGCTTTATAAAAAAAGCTCTTCTATCTCTTTTCAGTTCTTCCAGTTGTCATTGCAGTTCTTCCTGCATTTTGACAATTTCTTTACTGAGCTCTTTTTCTATTCCTAATCTTTTATGAGGTACAACTAGAAATACTATACTTCTAAAATCATGTGGAGTGGAATCTGAGATGCTTTCTTATGAGTAGTAAGTTTCAATGATTTCTGATTTGGTTGCCCGAGTCCCTTCCACTCCTACTTTCTGGCTTTTGCTTATTACTAGGTAAGATTACTAAGATTATTTGTTAGATGTTATTGTAGTAGCTTATAATGTTTTATTTTTTAGACTATCTTTTATTTAAGATTAGTACAGGGGTTTTTAATACAGAGGCCCATCATTAGGATTTCTTTAAGGGGCCATTTAAGACCCCAAAATTACATACAGAATTCTTTTGGACAATAGATCTACAAATGGTTAAGAACGATTTATTCATTCAGTAAATATTGAATATTTTGTACCAGGCACTGTATCTGTGCTAGAAATACTTTAATGATAAAACCAGAACAATGCCTCTAAAAGAAGACAAGGCAAAACAATTATCTAATTCTTTCTGATAACACACACTCTTTTTTTTTCTTTGCAGGAAAAACAAGAATGGTGGTGGCTTTATATTGCAGATAGGAAGGAACAGACATTAATATCTATGCCATATCATGTGTGTACACTAAAAGATACAGAAGAGGTAATTATCCAACAACATTATTTCCGTTTTTACAAATGTATGGTGTCTCACCATCATGCTGCTTCATAAAGTCTGTTTTAGAAATCAGTTTATCATATTTTGCTTATTGTTTTTTTTGTTAAGACACATTTTATAACTTTTCTCTGCGTCTTTTTTTGGGCTGGTAGCTGATTGGAAATTTATACAGTATTGTTAAAGGCAGGCAACTTGATCAGTCCTAAAAACTTGTTTTCAACTTATTTTTGGGAGTTTTCACTGTTAATGTCTAAGAATATATGCTTTTTGTTTTGTTGTCCAGAATTTAATTATATTTTACAAAAATTTATGATTTTTACCTTCATTGGATTAGTGCTAAGATAAATGTCTTTGGTCTTAAAAACAAAGTTAATAACTGGTAATTAGGGACACCTGGGTGGCTCAGTGGTTGAGTGTCTACCTTTGGCTCAGGTTGTGACCCCAGGGTCCTGGGATCAAGTCCCACACATCGGGCTCCTAGCAGGGAGTTTGCTTCTTCCTCTGCCTATGTCTCTGCCTCTCTCTCTTTGTCTCTCATGAATAAATAAATTTACAAATCTTTTGAAAAAAATGGTAATTAAGTTTTTAGAGTGGAATTTTTAAATATGTGGCATTATTCATTGTTGATGACATCACTAATACATCATTGCGATGAACATATTTTGTCCTTGGGAACTCCTTTCTGTTTTCTTGTTTTCTTCATGCTACTTTTCTAGAAAGAAGATTCTTTCTGCCTGGACTTGGTAGACAAGAGCAAGGTTTTTTTTTGAATATCAAGATAGTTCTATGATGTTGATTTTTAATCCAAAAAGTATTTTTCCAACTTTATAAGCGAGTAGTAAATACATGAATAGTTTGTTTTTGTTTATTTGACACCTAGAGCTAAAGTAAGGGTATTTCTTGGATAGAGCAGTTCTATTTTTTTTTAATTTAAGTTTTACTTATTTTTGAATAGATAATATATTCCTCTAGTTAATATTTCAGAAGATATACAAAAGCGCACCCACTGAAACATCCCTGTCTCTCAGTCACCCATTTCCTTTCCTAGAGGCCATCAATATTATCAAATTTTTATGTATTCTTCATGTGATACTGTATGTAAATTATGAGCAAATACATATGCATATTTTCTCCAGTATTGCATATAAATAGCATACACCTTCCCTTTTTCTCTCAGTGATATAACTTGGAATTTGTTCCAAGTTAACTACAGAAAAACCTTCCTCATTTGTTTTTGCAGCTGCATAATACTCTTTTGAGTGGTTTATTTTTTATGTAGCACTCTACCATTTAATAGACTTAAAAATTACTTCTTTTGCTTCAGTAAATAAGTTCATATGTCATTTTGCTCTTGTATAAACATACAGGATTAATTCATTGAGGTAGAATTAGTGAATCAGAGGCTGTGTATACACTGTAGTTTTGTTAGATGTATGCTAGATATTTATTTCTCCATAAGGAGAATGAATGTTTAAGAATGCCCTTTATTTCTCAATGTGTCAGACATTTTGAGTGTCACTGCTGATCAGAAAGGTGAAAATGGCATCTTAGTGTTATTTTTTCCTTCTGATCTTTTATTTTAAAAAGTTTCAAGCCTATAGAAATGTTGCAAGCACACGATCATGAGCTCCATCATAAGATCCTTCATCTACACTGATGAATTAACATTTTCTCTTATATTTAAGATAGTTTAATATTTTTCTCTACATGATATCTATAACATCATAAAATTATAACCCTAAATATTTGACACGTATCTCATAAGAACAAGGGCCATCTCCTGCATAAGCACAATAAAATTACTATATTTAGGAGAGTTAGCATTGATATGGTGTTCATCTAATAATGCAATCCATATTCAGATTTCCTTAAATATTTCACTAACATATGTTACAATTTTTATTTATTTTTAAAGATTTTATTTATTCATGAAAGACACAGAGAGAGAGGCAGAGACATATGCAGAGGGAGAAGCAGGCTCCCTATGGAGAGCCTGATGTAGGACTCAACCCCAGAACCCTGGGATCATGACCTGAGCCAAAGGTAGACACTCAACCACTGAGCCACCCAGGTGCTTCTTGTTTTGCTTTTAAACTCAAGGATCATACATTGCATTTGGTTCTCATTCCTCTTTATTCTAGAACTCTTTTTGGCATTTTTGTTTTTAAATTTTTCATGCCATCATTTTTGAAAAGTCCAGGCAAAATATTTTGTAGAATATCCCTCAGTTTTAATTTGTCTCATTGATTACTCGTGATTATATTCATCTTAAATATTTTTGGCAAAAATACTACATAAGTGATATAATCTTAGTTGGTTGCATTGGGGCACATTATATCAGTTTGCCCCACATGCCATGGTTGAACATTTAATTAAGGCTTCTCTCTACTCTAGAACATATTTTTTTCCTCTAATCTTTGGGGTAATACTTGGGCACTATGTTAATATCTTGTTCTCTAATAGTCTTTTACCCATTCATTTTATTATACATTGATGATTCTTGCCTGAATCACTTTTTACTATGCTAATTATTCTCGTAATGTCAGTTTTGTATCTCTCTTAAGAGTGAAACTGAACATCTTTCAGTGTATTTGAATTGTACTTTTTTGTGTGTCTGTGACTATTTTTCATTTTTGTTGGGTTATTGATGTTTCAGTTGTTTGGAGGAATTCTTGTTTTAAATATTATATCCCGTTGTGATATTTTTTGCAAATATTCTCCCCAATTTGTTTTACTATTATGGTTGTTTTTACCAAGCAAAAATACAAATATTTATTCATTTACTTGGTGTATTTTTGATAATGTGATTAGATTTCTTCTTTTATAATTTCTGGGTTTTGTGGTGTACTTAGGTCAAACTGTGAGATTAATTTTTTAAAAATGATATTTCCATGAATTTTCTAGTTTGTTTTTTCTAGTTTGTTTTAGTAATCTTACCTACAAAAATCTAAATTTTGGAGATTGGAGGCAGATCACCAGAACATCAAAATGCCATCTTAATAATTTATCCTTCCTTTAAGTGGAATTGAAACTTTTTCTTTAATCATCTGGTGCTCATCACAATTGCACTTCTTAATCCCCATCACCATTTTCACCCATTCCCTGCTCACCTCCCCTCTGGTAACCCTTGGTTCTCTATAGTTGAGAGTCTGTTTCTTTGTTTCTCTCTCTCTCTCTCTTTTTTTTCTTTATCTCCTTTGCTCATTTGTTTTGTTCCTTAAATTTCACATATGAGTGAAATCTTACAGTGTTTGACTTAGTTCACTTAGCATTATACTCTCTAGCTTTTCATTGCAAATGGCAAGATTTCATTCTTTTTTTATGGCTAATAGTCCATTGTTTGTATATACCACATCTAAGGTCATCCATCAGTTGGTGGATGTTTGATCTGCTTCCATAATTTGCCTATTGTAAATAAGGCTGCTATAAATATAGGGATGCATGTATCTCCTTGAGTTAGTGTTTTGTTTTTTTTTTTCTTAAGATTTATTTATTTTAGAGAGCAGGGGGAGGGGCACAGGAGTGGGAGAGAGAATCTCAAGCAGACTTCCTGCTGAGCACGGAGCCCAACATGGGGCTTGATCTGATGACCCTACGACCATGATTTGAGCTGAAACCAGGAGTCAGACGCTTAACCAACTGAACCACCCAGGTGCCCCTGAATTAGTGTTTTTGTGTTTTGGGGTAAATACCTAGCACTGCTATTGCTAAATCATAGGGTACTTCTATTTTTAACTTTTTGAAGAACCTTTTTGGGTTTTTCACAGTGGCTGCACCAGTTTGTATTCCTACCAAAGTGCAGGAGGGTTCTGTTTTCTTCACATCCTTGTCAACACCAGTTGTTTCTTATGTTTTTGGCTTTAGCCATTCTGACAGGTGTGAGGTGATATCTCATTTTAGTTTTGACCTCTGTGTCCCTGATAAGTCATGCTGAGCATCTTTTCATGTGTCTGTTGGCCATCCATATGTCTTCTTTGAAGAAATATCTGTTCATGTCTTCCGCCCATTTTTAATTGGATTTTTTTGGGTTTTGGGTGTTGAGAATTATAAGTTCTTCATATACTGGATACTAACACTTTTTTTTTTTAAAGATTTATTTGAGAGAGAGAACGTGCACATGTGTAAGCAGGAGAGGGGCAGAGGAAGAGGGAGAGAAGCAAACTCCCAGCTGAGTGAGGAACCTGTCACAGGGCTCAGTCCCATGACCCTGAGATCATGACCTGAACCAGAATCGAGACTTGGACACTTAACTGATTAACCACCCATGTGCCCCATTGGATGCTAACCCTTTATCAGATATATTATTTGCCAATATCTTCTCCTATTCCATAGGATGCCTTTTAGTTTTATTGATTGTTTCCTTTATTGCACAGGATTTTTATTTTGATGAAGTCCCAGTAGTTTATTTTTGCTTTTGTTTCCCTTACCTCAGGAGACAAGAAAAAAAGTTTCTCTGGGCAATGTCAAAGAAGATACTCCCTGTCTTCTAGGATATTTATGGTTTCAAGTCTCACATTTAGGCCTTTAATCCATTTTGAATTTATTTTTATGTATGATGTAAGAATAAGAAGGTGGTCTAGATTCTTTCTTTTGCATGTTGCTGTCCTTTTTTCTCAGCACTGTTTGTTGAAGAGACTTTTTCCCACTAGATATTCTTTCCTGCTTTGTTGAAGATTAATTGACCATATAATTTTGGGTTTATTTCCAAATTTTCTATTCTGTTCCATTAATCTGTGTGTCTGTTTTTGTGCCAGTACCATACTGTTTTGATCACTTTGTAATATAAAGTTGTTTTGATCAACTTTGTAATATAACTTGAACTCTGGGATTGTAATGCCTCCACCTTTGCTTTCCTTTTTCAATATTATTTTGGCTAGTCGGGGTCTTTTGTGGTTCCATATAAATTTTAGAATTATTTGTTCTGGTTCTGGAAAAATACTGTTGGTATTTTGGTAGGGATTCCATTGAATATAGATTGCTTTGGGTAGTAGAGATATTTTAACAATATATGTTCTTCCAACCCATGAGCCTGGAATGTCTTTCCATTTCTTTGTGACTTCTTCAGTTTCTTTCATTAGTATTGTATAGTTTTCAGAGTAGAGGAGTAAACCTCTTTGGTTAGATTTATTCCTAGGTACCTTACTATTTTTGGTATAGCTGTGAATGGGATTGATTTCTTATTTCTCTTTCTGCTGCTTCATTTTCGGTGTATAGAAACACAACAAATTTCTGTACATTGATTTTGTAGCCTGTGACTTTATCAGTTCTAGCAGTTTTTTGGTGGAGCCTTTCAGGTTTTCTATATCTAGTATCATGTTATCTGCACATACTGAAAGATTTCTTTCTTTCTTACCGACTTGGATACCTTTCTGTTGTCTGGTTGCTGTAGTTAGGACTTACAGTATTCTGTTGAATAAAAGTATTGAGAGTGGACGTCCTTGTCTTGTTCCTGACCTTAAGGGAAGGGCTCTCAGTTTTACACCATTAAGGATGATGCTAGCACTTTGGTTTTGCATACGAGGATGGCCTTTATTACACTGAAGTATGCTCCCTCTACACCTACTTCATTGAGGGCTCTTTTTTTATTTTTAATTTTTTTTTTTTAAGTAGGCTTCACACCCAGCACAGAGGTCAATGTGGGGCTTGAACTCATGACCTTGAACTGAGATCAAAAGTTGGATGCTTAACCAACTGAGCCACCCAAGTGCCTCTTATTGAGGGTTTTTAATCACGAATGAATGTTGTACTTTGTCAGATGCTTTTTCTGTGTCTATTGGAATGATCATAAGGTTCTTATTCTTTCTCTTATTGATGTGCTGTATCACATTGATTTGTATATATTGAACCAATCTTACAACCCAAGAATAAATCCCAGTTGATCATGGTGAATGATTCTTTTAATGTATTGTTGGATTTGTTTTGCTAGTATTTTCTTGAAGATTTTTGCATCTATTCTTATCAGAGATAATGGCCTGTAGTTCTCTCTTTCTTTCTTTCTTTCTTTCTTTCTTTCTTTCTTTCTTTCTTTCTTTCTTTCTTTCTTTCTCTTTCTTTCTTTCTTTCTCTTTCTTTCTTTCTTTCTTTCTTTCTTTCTTTCTTTCTTTCTTTCTTTCTTTCGTAATATATCTGGTTTTGGTATGAGGGTAATGCTGGCCTCATAGAATGAATTTGGAAGTTTTCCTTCCTTTTCTATTTTTTGGAATAGTTGGAGAAGGTATTAACTCTTCTTTAGATGGTGTAGAATTCACCTGTGAAGCCATCTGGTCCCAGAGTTTTGTTTTTTTGGGAGTTTCTTGATTACTGATTAAATTTCTTTGCTGGTTATCAGTCTTTTCAAGTTTTCTATTGCTGTTTTAGTTTTGGTAGGTTATATGTTTCTAGAAATGTATCCATTTCTTCTAGGTTGTCCAATTTTGTTGGCATATAGTTTTCCATAATAATCTCTTAAAATTGTATTTTTGTGGTGGTGGTGATTTTTCCTCTCTAATTTGTGATTTTATTTGGGTCTTTTCTCTTTCTTGATAACTCTGGGTAGAGGTTTATCAGTTTTATTGATTTTTTTTTTCCCTTTCCTTTTTTTTTTTTTAAAGAACCAACTTTTGCCTTCATTGGTCTGTTGTATTGTTTTCTTTAGTTTCTAGATCATTAATTTCTGCTCCAATCTTTATTGTTTCCTTCCTTCTGCCGGTTTTAGGTTTTGTTTGCCACTCTTTTTCTGCCTCCTTTAGGTGCAAAGTTTGATTGTTTATTTGAGAATTTTCTTGCTTCTTGAGGTAGGCCTGTATTGCTATAAACTTCTCTCTCAGAACTGCTTTTGCTGCCTCTCAAAGGTTTTGAGTTATTGTGTTTTCATTTGTTTCTTTTATTTCCTGGTTGATACATTCATTGTTTCGTAGCAGATTATTTAACCTCCATGTGGTTGTGGTCTTTCCAGATTTTTTCTTGTGGGTTATTTCTAGTTTCATAGTGTTATGGTCAAAAAAGATGCAGGGTATGAATTTGTTGAGACTTGTTTTGTGACCTAACATGTAATCTTTTCTGGGGAATGTTCCACATGCACTTGAAAAGAATATGTATTCTGCTGTTTAGGGTGGAATGTTCTGAATATATCTGTTAAATCCATCTGGTCCAGTGTGTCATTTAAAGCCTTGATTTCCTTGTTGATTTTCTGTTTAGATTATCTATCTATTGATATAAGTGGGGTATTGAAGTCCCCTATAGTTATTGTGTAATTTTTTATTAATTCATTGATGTTTTTTTATTAACTGGTTTATATATTTGGTTACTTCCATGGTGGGAGCATAAATATTTACAATTGTTACATCATCTTGTTGGATTGTCCCTTTTACTATTATGTAGTGTCCTTTTTTGTCTCCTGTTATAGTCTTTGTTTTAAACTCTTTTTTGTCCTATATAAATATTGCTACTGTAGCTCTCTTTTGACATCTATTTGCATGATAAATGCTTCTCCATCCCCTCACTTTCAATCCGCAGGTGTCTTTCAATCTGAAATGAGTCTCTTATAGTCAGCATGTAGAGGAGTCTTATTTTTTTATCCATATCCATCTGTGTCTTGATTGGGTCATTTAGTTAATTTACATTCAGAGTAATTATTGATAGATACGTATTTATTGCCATTTTATTACTTGTATTATGGTTGTTTCTGAAAATTTTCTCCGATCCTTGTCTTTTTGTGGTTTGTTGGTTTTCTTTAGTGTATGTTTGGATTTCTCTCTTTATTCTTTGCATATTTAGTATTGATTTTTGATTAGTGTTTACCATTAGGTTTGTATATAAATCTCTGCATATAGCAGCCTATATTAAGTTGATGGTTAAGTTTGAACCCATTCTTTACTCCTCCCCATGTTTTAGATATATATTTTATATCCTTTTAATTTTGTGAGTTTCTTGACTGATTTTTTTTACAGAACTATTTAGTTTTGCTGCTTTTATATATTCTACCTTCATAGTGTCATGTTTGGTCTTTCCTTTCCACTCAGAGAGTCCCCTGTAAATATTTCTTGCAGGGCTGGTTTAGTGGTCGTGAACCCCCTTATTTTTGTCTAGGAAACTCTCTCTCCTTCTATTCTGAATGATAGATAGCTTTGCTGGATAGAGTATTCTTGGCTGCAGGTTTTTCCTTATTAAGCATTTTAAATAACTTTCCAAGCATGATATCATGCTACTCCTGTTGGCTTGGAAAGTTTCTGCTGGAACATTTGCTGATAACCTTATGGGATTTCCTTTGTATGTAATTGTCTTTTTCATGTTGCTTTTAATATTTTTTTCCTTTATCACCTTATATTGCCATTTTAATAATAATCCGTCTTGGTGTGGATCTGCTTTTGTTGATTTTGTTGAGGGTTCTCTATACTTCCTGGATCTGGATTGGATATCTGTTTCCTTTCCTAGATTAGGGAAGTTTTCCCCTATTATTTCTTCAAATAAAGCCTCTGTTCCCTTGTCTCTCTCTTCTTCTGAGATCCTATCATATGAATGTTACTATGCTTGATGCAGTCTCTGAGTTCCTTACTTTTATTCTTGTTTTTTGCATAATTCTTTTTCCTTTGTTCAGCTTGATTTACTTTCCATTACTCTGTCTTACGGATCATTAATTCATTCCTCAGCTTCTTCCAGCCTGCCATTCACTCCATCAGGTGTTTCTTATTTTGTTCATTGAGCTCTTTATCTCTACTATTGTTATTCATTTTCTGCTGTGTTAATGGTCTCGATGTCCTCTACTCTTTACTCAAGCCCAGTGAGTATCCTTATGATTATTGCTTTAGGTTCTCTATCAGGCATGTTACTTATATTTGTTTTGCTTAGATCTCTTGCTGTGGCCTTTGTTCTTTTAATTTGGGAGAGATTTCTCATTTTGTCTAAGTCTCTGTGCCTCTTTGTGTAGGAAAGTCAGCTATGTCTTCTGTTCTTGAGAGTAATGGCTTTATTTAGGGGAGGTCCTGTAGTATTCTGTAGTGTAGTGTCCCCTGTTTCCAAGGGCCTGGTGCTTCAGAGAATGTCTCCAGTGTGTGCTTTGTGGGCTTTGGTTTTGTGTTTTGGCTGCTTTATCCTTCAGGCCATTAGTCTACAGATGGTCCCTTTGCTTGTTGGTAGGCAGTGTTTGGTCCCCTGAATGTGGCGTGTTTTAACTAGGTTCTGTTTTGCTCTGCTTGTAAAACGAGTCTTGTTGCCACCTCCATGGGAACTGAGGCCCTGCCAAACTTAGGGCCCATTGTGCTGGGACTGAGGCAAGTATGACTGGAAGGGGTGGTTCTGCTGGAACATAGGTGTTGGGGGGCTTCATGTGAGCAAGTTAGGTAGTGAGTATTGGTACTTTGCTGCTTCCTGTCTGAGGCGAGGGGTAGGGGAGGGTAATGGCCCCAGCCAGAGGACTCTCCGTGAACACCATCTCTCTCTGATGCCCTCTGAAGTGAGTGCATGCCCTCCCCACTGTGTGCCCCATTATTTTTCAGGTCACTGTTTCCATGCTGTATGTCCATGGTCTGTTTGCCCTGCCTTTTCTCTAAGAGCAGCCCCAATGCCCTCTGAGCTCTCCCAGAGCCAAGCATGCTGACCTTTAAAACTCCAGGCTTTAAGCCCTGCTAGTTGCAAGAACTCATGAAATTTGGGCACTCTTGTTTTCCAAGGCCTTTGCTATGAGATTTCCTTTTCCATGTGCACTCCCCTGTGTATTAGTTTGTCTCTTGCCATTCTCCACAGCTGTGGCTCCCTCCCTACCACAGTGCCCATGATCCATTTCTCCCAAACTGTGTCTCCATACTTCCTACCTTCTTCAGCATGGCTTCTTCTCTGCCCTTAGCTGTGGCGTTTTTTTTTTTCCACCAGTCTTCAGGTCAAGTTCTGGGGTATTTAGGATGATTTGATAGTTACCTAGTTGTATTCATGGGATGATGTGAGCCTAGAGTCCTCCTGCTCCCCTGCCATCCTTTCCCTGGAATTGAAATTTTTAAGAGTTTGTAACTGTATATGAAGTTTATGATTTAATAGGTAATAAATATATTCTTGATCTTTTAAGGTGCTGGGCATGGGTTTTTTTTTTCTTTTTTATTTAAGAGAGAGCAGGAGCAAGAGCAGGAGAGCACAAGCCAGGAGGAGTGGCAGAGGGCGAAGGAGAAGCAGACTCCTCACTGAGCAGGGAGTCCGACTGGCTCGATTATAGGATCCTGGGATCATGACCTGAGCCAAAGGCACATACTTAACCGACTGAGCCACGTAGGCACCCCAGCACTGGGCATGTTTTAAAAAAATTATTTTATTTGAGTATAGTTGACATACAATGTTACATTAGTTTCAGGTATATAACAGTGATTCAGCTTCTCTATATGTTAAATTATGTTCACAATGAGTATAGCTACTGCCTGTCACCATACAATGCTATTATAATATTATTGACTATATTTTCTATGTTGTGCCTCTTGTTTATGACTTATTAATTCCATAACTGGAAGCCTGTATCTCCCATTCCTCTTCACCCATTTTGCTAGTCACCTCACCATTCTCTCTGGCAACCATCAGTTTCTTCTCTGTATTTATAGGTCAAATTCTGTTTTTTATTTATTCATTTATTTCTTTTTTAGGTTCCACATATGAGTAAAATCATTCAATATTTTCCACATTGGGCATTTGTAAAGGAAAAACTCACTTCTGTGTGTTTTTCATTTACACTAGTATCATACTCAAAACACTTTTGAGACTGATGAGGTGTATGGGTTTATCCCCACACCAAGCAATTCTTTGTCACACCAGCAATGTCCTCCAGCTTAATGCTGGCACTCTTTAGCTGGAATTAGCATCACATCCCCCAGGTTAAGGGCTCAGTTCCACAAAACTGCCTCCCCACCAAGTACTTCACATGTCAGTTGCAAGTCTGAAGTTGTCACCTGTATTTCTCACCAACTGGATATGAATTGGGGTTCCCATGACCCCCTCCTTGGGTCTGATAATTTGCTAATAAAATGGCTCATAGAACTCAGGGAAACATATTAACTAGTTTATTATTAAAGAATATAATAAAAGATATAGATGATGTTTTTTCCATTTCTCAAAAATACAGATTTTTAAGTGCTATTTTTTTCTTCTAGGTAGAACTGAAGTTTCCTGCACCAGGCAAGCCTGGGAATTATCAATATACAGTGTTTCTGAGATCAGACTCCTATATGGGTTTGGATCAAATTAAACCCTTGAAGGTAAGAATAGTGACTTCAATAAATATGGTTGCCTATTTGAATAAGTGTTTAACATACTATGAAAGCATTTCTAGTTCTGACATGTAGAGTAAGAGAGGGAAAAAGATGTCTTCTCATACTTTGTATGTGATATACTTGATGGTCTGCTCTTTCAATAATAAACTTAATTTGTTGAGTTAAAGTAGTATAATGCTTTAGAACCTAGAATATAAATTACTAAAATGATTTAGATTGTTAAGTATAAATTACTTAAGTGTAGTCTTAATGTGTTACATACTGTTAACTTTCTAAGACCTCATCAGCTGAGTTCTGTATTTTGGGGTTTTTTTTAATAGAAAAGCAGATGTATTTTCCCACAGATTCTGTTGGAATGTTGATTTCTGAAATTAATTTGTTTTTATCAAGGTATACACTTTGTATAAGTATCACTTAAAGCACATTCCTGTCAGTGTTTACCAGCTTCATTTGTGGTTTTTATAAAAGGCATTGTTGTGTAAATGTTGTGCTGAAGTATTGTTCCACTGTGTGCTAGAGTCCCAAAGTATTTTTTTTTTAAGATTTTATTTATTAATTCATAGAGACAGAGAGAGGCAGAGACACAGGCAGAGGGAGAAGCAGGCACCATACAGAGAGCCTGATGTGGGACTCAATCCAGGGTCTCCAGGATCACACCCTGGGCTGCAGGTGGCGCTAAACCGCTGTGCCACCGGGGCTACCCTGGAGTCCCAAAGTAAAGGGAACTGGTAAAGGCATACCTGTTTTTTCCCATGAGAGTGCTATATTTTTTTCTTATTGTCTATAGAATATTACGTGATGAGTATGGAGCCTGCAAAATACCGTTTTGAAAGTCATAGTTGGGTTTTTCTTCCCTCAGCAGACTTGTTAAGACATAATTCTTAATTCTTATTAAGACTTATGAAGACGGGGATCCCTGGGTGGCTCAGTGGTTTAGCGCCTGCCTCCGGCCCACGGTGTAATCCTGGAGTCCCAGGATCGAGTCATGGGATTGGTCCCGCATCGGGCTCCCTACATGAAGCCTGCTTCTCCCTCTGCCTGTGTCTCTGCCTCTCTCTGTCTCTCATGAATAAATAAATAAAATCTTTAAAAAAAAAAAAAAAAGACTTATGAAGACATAATTCTGTGTTCTTGCTGAAGAATCACAGTGATTAATCTTTCATTGTATAGGATAAATAGTATAGCCTCTATAGAATTAAAATGTCAAACTGTATTAGAAATTTAACCATATTTGTCTGTTAACAGATTATAAATATCTATTATAATAAATTTGTTAAATTTAGAGTTAACCATAAAATCTATTTCTTATAATTGCTCTGGTCAAAGAAAACCTTTTCTTTATATCAGATATTTCTTCCATTTTTCCTCCCAAAATTTCTGATGTCTGCGTTCAATTCTTTATAGTTGGAAGTTCATGAGGCTAAGCCTGTACCAGAAAATCACCCACAGTGGGATACAGCAATAGAGGGGGATGAAGACCAGGAGGACAGCGAAGGCTTTGAAGATAGCTTTGAGGAGGAGGAAGAAGAGGAGGAAGATGATGACTAAGCAGTACTATGAACGGACCACAGTATTTGCAAATGTTTGCTGTTTTGGAAGTGTATAATAAACCGGAAACAGTGCAGAACTGATGTTGAGGGAGGTGTTAGTGCTTTACTAGAAATGGGTGCATAATATAACTAGGCAGTGGTGATGCCTTGGTACAGTCTGAAAAACACTTAAGGCTTGTTAAAGCCTTTCAAGTATGGGATGGTGCATTTATTTCATGGGCAAATGATAATAAACCCTTTGTTATAACTGTCCAGAAGTGTGGGCTATGTATTATCTGATCAGTTTATGGTCCCAGTAAAAGTAAAGGTACATAAAAACCAATCTATAAGTGAGCAATTTTTCTTTGTTTAGCTTTAGTTTTCAGCAAACATTGAAGTATGATAAACACCACACGTTTTAAGTAACATCTGATCAAGTTTTAATCTTTTGATAAGCTCTGCCATTCATTTATTGACATTTTGCAGTGATACAAGACTATTTATATCAGTTCCATTCATAGCTTTGAAATTTTTTTTTTTTTTTTTAGCTTTGAAATTTTTATTTTTACCTGTCTTGATCATAAGTTGACATTCTATCACATTCCACATAATATAGAGGGCTACATTTGAGGATGTTCCTTTTCTTAATTGCCCAGAGTCATCAGACGGATTATAAAAATGGCTTTTAATGGCTTAAAACATTTTTAAGCCTCTATTTAGCAGATCAGTGCAGGATCTAATTCTTTTTATAAGCTATAGGTCTAAAAATGATTGTGGGACCATGTGTTCTCTGATGTTGGTGACTCATGTTATTAAACCTTTTTTAAAAGGTTCACTATAAAAGCTGAAGTACATTCTTAGCTTTTAAAATCTACCTGACTCAGAAGCCTTTTAAGGAAAAAAATACATAACATGCAAAGGAGGCATTCTTTTGTATTCATTTTGGACTCCTGTCAATAAAATAGAAGTTTGACTCATTTTACGTTTGTAATGGTGTGTGTCTTTTTACTTCCAGAGAAAGGATATAATAGGATAATTCACTCTTATTTTTCAACTAAAAAATTAATAATGTACATTACTGCTGAAGTGACTGCTGTTTCTGTATGGTATAGAAAAACCCATGCGTGGGAGGAATTTCCCCCTCACACATTGCAACCCAGAAAGATAGTGCTTATAAAGAGTAGGAATGTATACATGATGAATCATTGAGGTAAGATGAATATTTTTATTACTATATACTGAGGAAGCATATGTCTATAATATAATAGGACTGATTGTAATAATCCTCTCCTATCAAAATCTCCATAGGCCAAAGGACTGTTGGAATACTAATTTGTGACCTTATTGATTTAAAAGGTTGCCACTTTCCATGCAGAATTATCACTGGTATTTTGTTACTGTGGTAGTTGGAAATAAAATTTGAAAATTACCAAAAACACGAATGGTTTTTCTGGTTCTAAATTTAGGATCTAATTTCAACAGTATACTCAAAGCAATTTCATTGGAAATTCCATCACCTGTTTTTCTTTTTAAAGATGTTAATGAGACCTTTCCTTGGCAGGCAGTAGTGCCACTGAGGATTTGTTTTCATTTTACAAGTAGACGGTGGGTGGGTTCAATTTTGAGTCAGGTTTTTCTGGAAGCTCCAGTGTCCGGTGAGACAGCTGCTGGTCACCGAAGTGCGATAAAAGGGAGTGAGCCCAGCCTGTAGCAACAAGCAAAAGGAGGGATTTGAGAAAACATGTGAGCAAACCAAACAAGGTTTAATGTGCACATGTCCTGGTTTTCTTAAAAGATAATTTTCAAGAAAAGTATTTCTATTCTAGTAGCTATTTTGTCTGAGACTTGATTCATCCAAACAACTGGCTTTCTGTGTTTTAAACCTCCAGAGAGGATGATTTTGCAACTCAGTAACTCACCACAGTGCTTAAAAAACATCATTTTGACCTTAGAAAATCCCACCAGTCTGTTTTCCTTTGTCCTTTGTGTGATACATATGTACTTCCCAACCACGTTAAGTACATTATCCTTTAATAAGTACTTTAGGTAAAAAAAAACTCCTTCCATATTGCGATAGTGAAAGAACTAAGCTTTCATATGGTTCCCATCTCCAGCAAATCTCTGAACTCCATATCCCTTCTCTTGATCAAGATTTGATAACTAACCCTGGTTTGCATTTAATGTAATGGAAACAGTGTAATTTCAGTTCTGTTTTCATCAAGAAACTTGACATTTTGTCAGCAGAATAAATGAACGTATAGATGAAAACATTCAGCATGTGTACACAAAATGAGACTGGTTATTTATGAAATTAAGTTACTTAAATTGTGTAATATTTTAATCTCTTTAAATTGATGAGGTACCTATTAAAAGAAGTCATGAGGAGACCACAACTGAAAGTCTCGCAGTTGTAAATTTTAGTGTTATAAAACTTGATGGAGGCCCCACAGTGTTTTGTCATGTGTGTATCTTGATTTCAAAAGTCAGATTTTCATGTCCTTTCTAAAAATGTTTAAGCTTTCATGAATATTTTTTTTTAATTAAGGAGCACTTTGAAAAAGATTCTCTGTATAGAACAGTACTCTTATTTCTCCTCGCTTGCACTAAGGTAAGGGGTGGAGAAGGACAAGACTGTCCGGCTGTACGACTCCACTGCACTCCACTCCATGGTGGGAAGCTCAGACCTTGGGTGCAAGCAGTAGGAATTGGGGGATGCCAAAGGAATGATGGGAAAGGGAGTGGGAGGATGTTGAAGAAAGTAATGAAGCTCTCTGAGTGTGTCATTGACCATGACGTTCATCTAGTTACTTGCTTCAACAAATCAAAACCAGATGCTGGAGTGTTTTTTAGCAACAATTATTTCAAATGTAATTCAGTACTCTACATACTTTTTGAGCAGTTGTTCATCATTCATCATATATTCACTGAGTTTCTGTGTGCCTGGGCTTATGATTGGATACTGGGGCTATAGAAATAAAAGAATTCCTGTTCTTAAGGACTCACCGGTATTAGGACAGGCGGATGTGCAGCAATCCATTCTAATCCATTTGTGTTAGCTAATGGCCATTGTTTGCAATGGTTTTTTTTTTTTTTTAAGTTTTCTACTGTAGGCAGAGGAATTATTTTTTTTCAGATGCTAGCTATTGGCTCTTTATTTTTTTCATAGGCAAATCCTCATCCTTTCGTTTAAGTATTTCTATAAAGCACTTTTTCCTCTCCAGATTCTTAACTCTGTGAAATTCCCTACTTAGTTTGCCTTAAAATGAAACCGCTATTAGTGAGCCATAAAGTAACATTTCACACTAGCTGTGATTAGGCCAAATATGTCATAAGTTAGCATCTTAACATCTTCACACAGTAAAACTAGATACTAGGGCTATTTTGCAAAACTTTAAAAAGCTGTGATATCATACATTTTTCTGTAACCTGAGCTAAAAATCCAAATACAGCAATCATTGGCATGCTTTAGGACTGTGGTTTCAGGTAGGGGTGTGTTAAATCCCTGGGGTATCCAGATAATCAGTCCGTTGGGAAAATGTTAAAATGGTTATTTGTATTTACTCTCATCCTTTTAAATTTCTATTTTTGTGTGTTTTATAATGTACATAATATATTGTACAATTGTACACTTCTATAATTCATAAATAAATACATTTATTGGTGCATTATAACTTTTTCTGATTTCAGTGCATGATCGAAACATTTGGATATGTTGCTTTTAGGTATAGATAGGGTGACCTTTAAAATGAAGGTTTGGACCTTTGGCACTCACCATTTGAATTCACAGTGTGATGTTACTCTGTTGGAAGAGCCCTACTGTAGGCCCCAGGAGCAGTGATACTTATTAAGATGGAACTGAGTCTGTTTCATGATGGGGTTAATAGATGAGGGACGAGTTCTGAGCGGATCTCGTCCACGAAGTGGAAGTGGGGTAGGTAGAGGCAGAGGCGCTGGGGACTACCTGCTGGGATGTCCAGCAAAGGCTATGCTGTTAGTGGTCCCTGTGATCTGGCTGCCACAAATTAAAGGTGAGTGTGGGGAGGATTGTCTACTCTTTTCGGCACTAGGTTGTTCAGCATTAACCTGTCAGGCTGCATATGCAAAGGAAGCTGTGTTGTTTTATCTTTCTGAACATCTGAGGTTTATGCTTTAAAAATCTGGAAAACGAAAAAAATAATAATCTGGAAAACGGTAACAATAAATAACAGAGATGTGAGCAGTTTTCATAAAGATCAACTTCAAAACTATTTCCCTGCAGTTTCCAGCCTGGTTCCGGTAGAGGGCGATAGGGCTATAATTTTCATTAGTAACGAATGATTTAGCCTGTGGGATGAAACAAAAAGACACGCTTTGTAATTTATTTCTATTTCCACCCTCTAGAATTACTTTCTTCCCCTTTACTCCTTTTTTTTTTTTTAGCCCTATCTAACCTTTGTCTTTCTTACACGTATCCTTTAATACATTATATTTACTTCTCAGTTTTCTGGCTGGAAATACTAGATCCCTTTGCAACAAACTCCAGAAGACAGTCCATATTTATTCGTTGTGCTGGAATTGTATTAGATCGTTTGCTTGAGGTAGGAAGTTAGGACAAAAAAAATCATTTTATTCTGTAAAATTTAAATTTGCGGAGTGATTGGTATCAAGAACTAGGGAGGGTCCGAGACTGAGGCTGTGTGCAGGCTGACAAGTTAACCTGCCACCGTGTCATGGGTGTTAGCCAAAGACAGGGGAGTCCCGGGTCAGAGGCACCACAGACTGCGTGAGCTTCATGTTCCCCATCTGCTCTTCTTGTCTCCCAAGCTCTGTGGGAGCTACGCAGAACAGCCCAGATGCTGTACATGGAATAGGCTTGCATCACAGCTGAGGAATTTCTAGCTCTGGATCTAGTCTTTAAAGGGTATACAAGTAAAGCTGTCCAAGAGGGAGATACTCTGTCTTCGAAGCGAGTTTCCTCCATCAACATTAAAAGCCTGGAACAAAAGGTCTGTGCCTCGGCTCACAAGGTATGCAGAAACATGAGCTCTCCGTGGAAAATTGTCTCTCCAAAGTTGGAATTCAAAATACATAGTACCTGTATTTAGAGAAAGTCTTTGGACCTCTGGTTAAAACTGAGGAACCTCTGAGATACCCTGAACAATCGTGCTGCCACCTATGATCATCCTTGGAGGGAAGATTAATTTTTGGTTTTGACTACGAAAAGTTGCCCAGGAGATTATGCAGATGAATGGGGAGGGTAATCAAATTTGCTGGTAGACATTTTGATCAAGAATTAGGCATGTGACTAAAATTCAATGAGAGACTTTAAAAATTGTGATCAAATTGCGTTCGAGACGTCCAATAATCATACTGGGATAACTATAGCCTCCTTCATTTCTATGTATTAGTCTGCATCTATATCTTTGCAAAATCAGTCTACTTACTTTATCATCACATCCAAAGTTTCTCCAGCTTTTAAAATAATATTCCAGTATAATTAATAGTGTTGTCTTAATTTCTCTCCAGCTTTTTAATTTCTTGATTCTCTGCCACATTCTTAGGACTTTCAGTCACTGGCTGTGCTGTACATCGCTTTCCAAATTTCTCCTCCTACTGTGACAACATACACATAGAAGGGGGAGCCCCAGGAGGGGTGTCCCAGCTGAAGGGAGGCGAGGCACCCCCCTTCCAAGTGTCTTGGGGGTTGCCCAAGTGTCGGAATGCCCCACAAGCCCCTCCTGGTTCAGAACTCTGCAGTTACTCCTTTTCCCACCGTCTCAAGGAGCCCTTGCCCCACTCACCCTACCCTCTACACACAAAACACTGTTGTAGGCCTATTATCATGGAAATTATAAGGATTAATGTGATTTTCAGCAAAATGCTTTTGAGAATTGGAGATGAAACTGTAGTGTTATGATTCACAGCATTATTTCTTTATACACTGAAAGCCCCCACATCTTTCAAGTCTGCTGACTTAATGACAGGGTATCTCACTAAATGTCAGGAGTGACATGTCAGGAGCAGCACATTTCAGATAGGAGCTTGGGTTTGGTAATATTAAAAATTGAGTTTTGAGTAGCATTTTGAATGTGTGTTAAAAAGGAAATTTTTGGAGAAAAAAAATCTTAAAAAAAAAAAAAAAGCCTGCCTTCATTCCACTCCGTATGATTTGTAAAGTTTATTTTGCATTTGATCCTAGGGTGCTCATAACCTGATTGAACAGAGTACCTGCCTGCCAACGCCCCACATAAGCGAGCTAGAATAAAGGACTGGAAATGAAATCCCCGGGCTGTAGTCTGGGATATCAGGCTTAATCTGGTAAGTGTGGAAAGTGCTGGAAACTTATGAGATGCCCTCTCTGGAGTCTGAAGTAAATGGCACTCGCAGTTTCATGCACAGAGGGTTGGTGTGAGAGGGAGACAGAGAAAGGAAGACCCAGGGGCCGGGGCCTGCGTGGCTCAGTCGGTTAAGCATCTGCCTTCTGCTGGGGTCATGCTCCTGGGATCCTGGGGTCCTGGGATCGAGCCCCATGTGGGGCTCTCTGCCCCAAGGGAGGGGGTCTGCTGCTCCTTCTTCCTCTGCCTGCCTCTCTGCCTGCTTGTGCTCTCTCTCTTTCTCTCAAATAAATGGCTGGAATCTTAAAAAAAAAAAAAAAAAAAGGGAGGGAGGGAAAGAAGAGAAGTTAACTTGTCACCTGTCACAGGGGTGACAGACGAGAGCAGGCATGCAGGCCCCCTTCCGCACAGGGTGCCGCACGTCCCCCAGCCCCACGTCCACCTGCACCGCAGGTCTCCTAGGGCGGAGCTACCAGCAGAAGCTCCACCACCCAGTTCCTCGCAGGCCCCGGCTCCAGGGCCCTGGAGCTGCAGGAGGGCCAGGGGACAGGGCCAGCAGTACACGTCACCGGCCCTGTGCTTGGGACAAAGAACAGAAAAATCGGGAAAAGATCCCCTCCAGACACTCTAGGGGGGAAAAGAGTGACCAGTAAACAGATAAGCGATGTAAATAGTACGTGTGAGCGCGGTCAGTGTAGTGGACAAAAGGAGTAAAGTACAGAAGGTAGAGGGAGGGCAGGTTCAGGTTTCATGGTCAAGACGAGCTTCATCTCAAAGCCGACGCCCGGCCTTGAAGGGGTGGCAAGTTCTCCTTGCAGGTACTCGGGGGCAGTGGCCCCGGCCTGGCAGTGCGCGCAGAGCACCCGCGAGGCCCGCGGCCCCATCCGAGTCCACCAGGGGAGACGCAGCGAGTCACAGCAGGCTGGGCCTTGCAGGTCCCGGTAAGCACGTCGGCCTCTACTCCGGGTGAAGTGGGAGCCATCGCAGGTCTGGAGCAGGGGGTGATGAGATCTGCCTGTGTCTCCAAAGGATCCCTCTGGCTGTTGTTTAAAACCAAAACGAAAACCAGACTACAGAGAGAGGGGTTGGAAAGGGAAGACCCAGTGCGAAGGTGATTGCAGAAATCTCCCTGGAATTTTTACCTTGTTCCAAGGCGATTGGTGCTGTGCCTTTGTCCCTACGGAGGGTCTGACGGGGGGACAGCTGTGGAGGTAGGGTGCAGCGTTTGGATTTGGGCTGTACGCATTTGAAGGTAAACCCAGCAAGATTTCCTAATGAACTGGACGTGCTGTTATGAGAGAAAGAGAGGGGGAAGGAAGCTGCTAAGAATGTGCCTGAGCAAGTGGAAGGATGGAGGTGCCGTCAGCTGAGAAAGTAAAGGGAAGATGTGGAACAGATCTGGGGGGGAAAGATGAGTCATCCTGCTTGGATATGTTAGTTTCAAATTCTTCAAATGGAGAGAAGTTAGGGGAGGCAGCTGGGTATAGGGGTCTGGAGTTTGTGAACAAAGTCTAGTTAGGAATATAAATTTGGGGTTTAAATGGCATTAGCATGCTGAATGAGATCCCCAAAGAAGTAAAAGCAGAGGTCTGGGCCCTGAGGGGGGTTGACATTACCAGGCTGGAGAGGGAGAGGCAATGGCAGGACAAGGGAGGCGGTGAAGGAGCATGAGGTGTGGCAGCAGGAAAACCAACAGTGTGGTGACCTGGAAGACACTGTGCCAGGAGAAGGACCATGGATGTCACCTGCTGCTGAGAGGGCAAGTAAGGTGAACACTGGCGTTGGCTGGGCAGGGTGTTGCTGATCCCCTTAGAGCAATCCTGGTGGAACAATCGGAGACAAAGCCCTGTTCTAGGTGGGCTTGAGAGAGAATGGGAATTAGGACAGTGTGGTATTAGGACAAAAGCAGAAGGCCAGCGATACAGAATGGAAATCCAGAGACAGACCCGCACATGTGGACAGACTCACACACCTGGTGTGCGTGACAAGTTGGTGTTGCAGGACAGCGAAGAAAGGAAGGACATTTTCAAAATACGGCGCTGGGATCATAGGATACCCATGGGGTGGGGCGGGGGAGGGAATACCCGAAGCGTGGCCCCTGTCCCATCCCTTATGCAGCAATTAATTCCAGGTGGCTTGGAAGTCTAAATTTGCAAAGCAAAACAATAAAAGCTTTTAGAATATGGGAGATATTTATGACCTTAGGGTAGGATACAAAGAGCATGTCGAAAAAGGGAAAAAAATGGAGAAATTAAATTACATCCAAATGAAGGACTTTTGTTCTTCAAAGACACAATAAGGAAAGAAAAACGGAAGCCCTTGAGTGGGACAAGATATTCACCACACACATAACTGACAAAGCACTCAAATCCATACTAAACAAAAGACTCCTACAAACTGGTAAGGAAAAAAGAGAGACAATGGGAAAATTGGCAATAGGCTTAAAAAGACACTTTGTGTCACCGATTGTGACACTTTGTGAGGATCGAGTCTTTAAGAAACAGACACTGAGAAGGGGTTTGTGGTGCCAGATATTTATTAAGAACCAAGATGTTGGGGATCCCTGGGTGGCGCAGCAGTTTGGCGCCTGCCTTTGGCCCAGGGCGCGATCCTGGAGACCCGGGAACGAATCCCATGTCGGGCTCCTGGTGCATGGAGCCTGCTTCTCCCTCTGCCTATGTGTCTCTGCCTCTCTCTCTCTCTCTCTCTCTCTCTCTCTGTGACTATCATAAGTTAAAAAAATTAAAAAAAAAAGAGAACCAAGATGTTTATTGCGAACCAAAGAGGGAGGGAGCAGGATGGGGCAGAGAAAGGAGCTGAGCCATGATGGAGGCCTAGCAAAGCCTGGGCCATGCTAGGGGGTGCTCCAGAGGGAATATTGCTCCTTAGTACATCCCATGTCAGGCTGAAAAGCTGTGTCTTCAGAGTCCTGCCTTGCTCAGTGAAGAGCATGGGCTCCTCAGGGGGGGCATGACCTTGACAAGGGGCGGACGTCTCCGTATCAAGGCCAACCCTGAAGAAAATGTTGGCTGGAGGCTCTCTGCAGACCGCGCACACTCTCTGCCGCTAGGCAGCACGACCTTCCTTGAAGGAGGACCTGAGTGCCGTGTCTCCGTGTCTCGTATACTTTGCAAAATACCATATCATCAGGGTGAAACAAATACATGAAAAGCCAGCTGTTCAGGTTCTTCATCCATCCAGGAATCGCAAATTGAAACCACAGTGAGATACCACTACACGTTCACCAGAACGCAGAAGTTGAAGAGATTGGCAACACCCACTGGTGGACACATGGCACCTTGAAATCTCATCTGTTCCTGGCAAAGCTGTAAATTTGTAGACTACTTTGTGAAACGGTGTGCCGTTAATTACTAAAGTTGAAGTTATGCCTGGGCAGGGATGTAGTCATTATACTTTCAGGTATTTACCCGACAGAAACGTATGCAGATCTGCACCAATAGACACGTATTAAGAATGTCCATAGAAGCTCTATTCCTAACAGTCCCAAACTAGAAACAACCCAGATGTGGACTCATCATAGAATGGATGAATACAGGGCAGCCTGGGTGGCTCAGCGGTTTAAGCGCCTGCCTTCCGCCCAGGGCGTGATCCTGGAGTCTCAGGATCGAGTCCCATGTCGGACTCCCTGTGTGGAGCCTGCTCCTCCCTCTGCCTGTGTCTCTGCCTCTGTGTGTGTGTCTATCATGAATAAATAAATAAAAATCTTTAAAAAAAAAGAATGGATAAATACGTTTTTCTGTGTTTATACAAAGGTTGTGATGGGCAGCCTCCAACATGGTCCCCAATGATCCCTGCCTCCTGGTGCTCCCATCCTGGCCTGGTCCCCTCCCACGCGGGACCAGCTTGGTCTGTGATCAATAGTGAATGGCAACAGTGATGGTGTATCACTTCTGAGATCAGGTTATAAAAAACATTGCAGCTTCCACTGTGAGAGCTCTCACTCCCATGTATTCTCTTGGACTATTTGCTCTGCACAATCTAGGTCATGAGCGCCCCCATGGAGAGGCCAACACGGGAAGGATCTACTCTCTCGTCAACAGCCATGTGAGTGAATTTGGAAGTGGATCCTCCAGCCCTAGTGAAGGCTTCCAAGATTATAGCCTCAGGCAACAGCTCGACTGCAAAGACTTGAGAGACCGTGAGCCAGGACACCCGGCAAAACCGCAAATGATTCCTGACTCCCAGAACGTAGGTGATACAATAAATGTTGGTTTTCAACTGCTAAGCCTTGGGGTAATTTGTTACACAGCAATAGATAACTAATGCAACGGAATGGTACAAAGTAATGAAGACAAATGAAATGCAGTTACGTATGTCAACATGGGTGAATTTTACCAACACAATACTGAGTGAAAAAACCAATCACAGAAGACATTTTTAAGATTATCCCATTATTTAAAGCT
Organism: Canis lupus baileyi; assembly: GCF_048164855.1. NCBI lineage: Eukaryota > Metazoa > Chordata > Mammalia > Carnivora > Canidae > Canis > Canis lupus. Next base: position 7,562,463 of record NC_132844.1, read on the forward strand.
CAAGAAATGGGTAAAATTGGGATCCCTGGGTGGCTCAGCAGTTTAGCACCTGCCTCCGGGGCAGGGTGTGATCCTGGAGTCCCGGGATCCAGTCCTGCATCAGGCTCCCTGCATGGAGCCTGCTTCTCCCTCTGCCTGTGTCTCTGCCTCTCTCTCTTTCTCTCATGAATAAATAAATAAAATCTAAAAAACAAAACAAAAAAAAAAAGTCAGGATGATGGTTACCTTTGGGGACAGAACGGGGTAGGAAGTGGGAGGGAGCACAAGGAAGGCTTCTGTGCACTTGCGAATAATGTGCCGCTTCTTGACCTGGATGGTGATAGCAAGGGTGTTCGTTGTGGATAAATCAATAAGCTTTATGCTCTTGTTTTTAACCACCCCCCCACACACACATACACTCCACTTTTTTGTATATGTGTCAATCTCACAATGAAAAGGCAGACAGAGGATGGGTTGAGAGAAATTGGGAACAGAGAACACAGACAACTCTCCAGAAGAATGTTGTTGCCGAGAGGATCAGAGAAATGGAATGGGAGCTGGAAGAGAACTTCTAAGAAAGATTTCCAAAACAAGACTTTTTAAGAGATGAAAACAACAGTGTGTTCTGTGCCGAAGGAAATCATCTGCTGGAGAGGAAAACCCACTAAGACAGAAGAGGGGTATTGCTGGCACCACGTGAGGTAAGCGAGTGATGGGTCTGGCCTGAGCTGGGGATACAGCCTGGGTCACAGTCCTCTGGAGATACACCCCAGAGAATGCACCTACACCTATACCCTCTTCGTAAGCCTGTATCTATATATTGATAAACCTGTATCTGTACCTAGCTCCCTGTCTATAGATTTATTTTGAGGGGTTTATAGTTGATTCTAAGGCTCACATGACTGTGGAGGCTGGAGAGTCCCAAATCTCCAGGGTGGTCGGGCAGGCTTAGCAAGTCCTATGTTTAAAAAGATGGGACTTCCCTGTCACAGATGCCCCAGATGACCCAGCAGGCGGGGCATGAAGCTGCCCAACACCTGCAGACCAGCCGCGGAGATGTGCTCGGGAGCAATGAGGCTCTTTCCTGGGGGACACCCAAGTGTAGCCTTAGTGCGGCCCCAGAACTGGGTGACCAGCAAGGTGGGTGCTTCGGGGGAGGCTTGGCTGTGATGTCCAAGTCCGTGAAGACACTGAAAAAGGTGCCTTCGGGGGGAAAGGGCCACTTTTCCTTCTTCTCCGCCCCACAGAGGCACTCACTAGCTCCCCCAAGACTCTGCCCCCACCAAGGCCCCGGTGCAGGTGCTCTGGCCATTGGGCAAGCCAGCTGCAGCCTCCAGGGGACACCTTGGGGAACCTCGCTCCGCCGGCCCCCCCGCCAGAGCCCAGTGGGGAGCTACCCTCACCTAAGGGTACACCTCGGCCTCCTTAGGCCCCACTGCACACCCAGCTCAGCTGTTTGGGACTTGCTGGGGCACCGGGAGCGGGGGTGCCAGGTGCACCGCACCCACGGAAAGGACACCCAGGTACATTTGCATTTCGGATAAACAGCAAATTATTTCGTATGTGCATGTCCTGTGCGATATTTGACACATTCTTATGTATTTGGGGCAATACTTATACATATATGTGAATATTCATATTCATTTATGAATATATATAGTTTTAAAAATTCTGACTTCTCTCTTTTGTTTCAGTGAAACCCAAGTACATTCCCCCCTGCTCCCCTCCCCGCAAGCCCTCAGCTTTCTTAGCAGATTTGAAAAAGAAGCCACTTATCCTTTTCGTCACGGCATTCATTCAGCTAAAGCCGCTGCCCTTTACGTCTATGGAGCCTTTCTTTTCGAGGAACTTCGTGTTTTTATGTTAACTTATTTTTATGGGCAAATCTGTATTTTTGCTCTTTGGGCAGAGAGGTTTGCTTTTGGCCTGGAGTCCAAGCTGAAGAGGAACTATTCGCTGGGGCAGATTATGGAAATCATGACAACATCCGTATGCCACCTGGAACGAGGCCCTGAGGGATCTCCTGGGGACCTTCCTTCTGGGTCACCATTTCTCACACCCACTCTCCTACGGGACACACACACATACACACACAGTCTATGTGTCCATTACGTTTAGATTTTGGATCAAGAGATTCCATGCCCTGTAAGGGACCAAAGCCCTTAACAATATTCCTAGTGACACTGCTTGGCCCTTGTTGAGCTCATTTCCCTGAATCCACTGTGGAATGACCTCCAGAATCAGACAGCCTCAGATGTACATATGCTGTCCCTTGGGCCTGACCCCCTGGGTCTTGGAGGACATGGAGCCAAGAACATCAGTTTCCTGGGACGGGCTGTGACCAAGTACCACAACCTGGAGGGCTTAAGCAGCAGAAGTGTATCGTCTCACAGTTCTGGAGGCTAGATTTCCAGAATCAAGGTGTCAGCAGGTTGTTTCCTTCCGAGGGCTGTGAAGGAGATCCAGCATCTCTTCTTGGCTTGTAGATGTGTCTCTTCACGTTTTGTTTTCTCTCTACATATATGTGTGTCTCTGTGTCCAAATTTCTCCTTTTAATAAGGACACCAGTCGTATCAGATTAGAGTCCACCCTAACGACCTCTGTAAAGACCCTATTTCAAATAAGGTCCTGTTCTGAGGTACTGGGCGCTGAGGATTTCAACGTATCTTTTTTGGTGGTGGTTGGGGGAGGGGGACACAATTCAACCCATACACCAAGGAGACCCTGATGAGGGAAGGCGCAATCCATTGGTATCTGAGAGATGACTCTTTGAGGGATTCCCATCAACACCTCCATAGACTAGAGCTTGGCTGTCAGGCTGGAGCTTTGGTCAGGAAGCTTCTAGAACCAGGAAGTGCTGACTTCATGGGAGAGCTCGCCGTTCCTGTTGGACACCTAAAGCTGTCTGAGAGGCCAGCTGAGCTCCTGGTAGGGAGAGACACTTTCCTCTCCACAGTGAGCCTCAGGGAGGGGTCCTTTCTCTTCAGCAGGGCAGGGGGCCACTTGCCTTCTCTCCCTGCAGGTGGGAACAGGCCTGTGAGCAGAGCATTCTCCACAGACTTGTCCAACCCATGTGGCACCCGAGTTCACTGGGGAGCTGGGAATTGGTCCAGGAAACGAAAACAAGGGCAGGCATTTGGAGGGTTTGAGGTAAAAATGTAATAACATGTGTGGTAAATGTTCGTAGTAATTTGGGTCTCATAAAACCCTGCCTTCCCGCACCGTATCCCCTTACTCCGACAATAAAACTCTAATGTTCTGTCACAGACAATTGAAATCTGAGGATTCAAAATAATACCTTGCCTATTTCTCTCTAAGGGAGCACAGTCACTGAAGAGTTTCAAACTTCTCATTCTCATAAGTTTGCTTTTTTTTTAAGAGAGAAAGAAAGAGAGATGGGGCATCTGGGTGGCTCAGTAGGTTGGGCATCTGCCTTTGGCTTGGATCGTGATCCCAGAGTCCTGGGATCAAGTCCCACGTCGGGCTCCCTGCACAGCGGGGAGTCTGCTTCTCCTTCTCCCTCTGCAGCTCCCCCTATGTGCTCGCTCTCTCTCTCATTCTTTGTCAAATAAATAAATCTTTAAAAAAAAAAAACCACACAATCATAGTAGATCTGTCTTTTAAGAAAAAGGAGAGAGAGAGCAAGCACAAGTGGAGGAGGAGAGAGGCAAAGGGAGAGGGAGAGAGAAATTCTTAAGCAGGCTCCACATCCAGTGTGCAGCCCATCACAGGGCTTCATCTCCTAACCCTGAGACCATGACCTGAGCCGAAATCAAGAGTCGGACACTTAACCCACTGAGCCACCCAGGGCCCCTCTCATAAGATTTTAATATTCTGCTTAGTAATAGGAAATCATGTAAGTGAGTGAGAAAATCTCAGTCCCTCCATCGATTCCATGGAGAAGAAAGACTCAATCATTCTGTCATTTCCAGGGAACCATCCCCTTACCAAGAGCTGCTGAGCTACTAGCACCCGCGGTCTCCCACCGTGTCCGGCCCGTGGGACAGTGTTCAGCCTTCAACAACACTAACTTGGTAGTCAGGGTGATCATGTCCTGCTGTGTTCGGACAGATTTTTTTGACCCCCTCCCCCAAGCCTAATTTCAGATGATCCCTTTTGCCAAAGTGAAATCCTCCCAGTCGCTGTGTTGGGGATATGGTTTCATAGTCTCTCCATAGAGTGTGTTGGAGGTGCGGAATTTGGCATGTGAACATAGGGGATGGAGAACTGACTGCAGGGAGGGAGTTCCCCGTGCCCTGGCTGCCCAGGCAGTTTGGGGCCTCGGAGGTAGACGTTTGGAAAATGGATTAGATTCTGTCCTTAAAAATCAAGTTATTTAGCAAAGTGGGGGAGCCTTGATCCAGCTGAGAGCCTCAGGAGCAGCCGGGGGCTTAACACCCTCCTGCACAGCTCTAAGGACATTTGAGGCTTGTGACCACTCAATCAGTCCCTGCAAATCATTTTAATCATCAGCTTCTTGCTACGTTGTGAGCACATTAATGATTTTTTCTCAGTGTGTGTAAGGGAAAAAGAGATTGCTAGTAGAAGCCTATTTAACTTGATTGCCTGCGTCCACGGGCACCAACGCGTCCCTTCCTCTGCCTTCCATCCATGGCACCCTCTGGCTGCGACACCTATCTATCATGCAAGTGTGAGTCAACCCCATGCCACAAGACCTGCTTGCCCTCCCATAGCCAATTTGTATTTTCTTTCTGCTTTTCATTCCTTCTTCTCCTCCTGACACACTCACATCTGTTTCTCATCGTTTAATTATTCTGTGTCATGGTTTACAGTTTATTTTCCAGTTTCCTCTGTTTTACCATCATACATCTAGCTTTCCTTTAGCAAACCCATACTCATTTCATTCTGATACCGTGTCCTGACAGTGTCCCTACTTGGTTTGCTATCATTGTTGGTTTCTTTTCTTTTTTGATTTTTTTTTTCCCCATCACTTTGGTTTTTTCTCTCTCTCAGGAACAGAGAAACCAAAGTACAGGTGTCAAAGCCAGTCAAGAGGACATTGCCAGCAGCCCGGTGTCATATCTGCCAATCTCTGTATTAATGGTCTCTCTAATGCTTGTGAAAGCAGGTGTGACAAAGTCCTCTGTTCCCCCCCTCCCCCCGCACCCCTGCCTCCAGGCCATTTCTGAAAGTTTGGATGGGTAATCCATACCTGGCAATATGTTCAGTCTCCTTCTTCCCCAGAGTTGAGTGTGCCTAGGATTGTACTGGTTTTCTACAATCTCCCTTTGCAATGTCCCCTGTGCTGGGGACAACAGCACAGACATCACTAGCAGGGTCAGTGGGCAGAGGAGGCAGGTTGAAGAAGAAGTTAGTGGCAGAAACAATTCTGTGTGTAGAGGGAGTTGTTTTCCTGGCCCAATTTGAATTACGCACTTCTCTGGACTTTGGAATACCTGGTGGTCAAAGGGCATGCTCTCAACAGTTTTAAGATTGCTACAAAATAGGCTGCTCTGAGTTTGGTGAAGGCAATTCTAGATTTCCTTTTTTCTTTTTAATTTTTGGATTGATGATTTCTAAAGAAAATGAGAATGATGTTTCTGATGACTCTCTGAGAGTCTCCTCCCTCCCTCAGGGAATGTAATATGCCTTTTTTCTTTGGCTGCCTTCCAGGTTTCCTTTTAATATTTTGTTTTCAGCAGTTTAAAAGTGATATACCTAGGTGTCATGTTTTGTTTGTTTTCTGCTTGATGTTTCTGAGCTTCTTGGATTTGTGGTTTGGTGTCTGTTATGAAGTTTGGGTGTCTGTCAATGGTTCTTCTAATATTTCTTCTGCCTCATTCTTTCTTCTTCTGGTATTACAATTGCATTTATATTAGACCATTTGATATTGTCTCACTTAAAATATAAAAACATAGATTATGGCTAAAAAGAATGAAAAATAAATACTAGGCAAACATCAAAGAAAGCTGGAGTTGCTGTATTATATTAATATTTGAAAAAGTAGACTTCACAATAGGGAATATTTTCAAGGATAAATAGTGACATTGTATAATGATAAAGAGATTAATCCTCCAAAAAGACCTAACAATTCTAAATGCACACATCCCTAACAACAGTGCTAAAAAATCCATAAAGCAAAAACTGCCAGAACTGAAAGGAGAAAGAGACAAATCTCATTAAAGATGGAGACATCAATGATTCATGGAAAAAGGAGGCAAAATCAGTAGACATAGAAGATATGAATAATATCATTAACCAACTTGATCTAAGTGACATTTACTGAATACTGTACTCAACAATAGAATACATATTCTTTTTTTTTATTTTATTTATTTATTCATGAGAGACACAGAGGCAGAGACATAGGCAAAGGGAGAAGCAGGCTCCCTGCGGGGAGCCCGATGTGGGACTCCATCCTGAGATTCCAGGATCACACCTGAGCCCAAGGTAGAAGCTCAACCACTGAGCCACCCAGGCGTCCCCACATTCTTTTCAATTGCACACAGGATAGTCATCAAGATAGATCATTTGCTGGCCCATAAAGGAAATCATAACAAACATTTATTAATTTATTTTATTTAATTTAAATTCAATTAATTAAGATATAGTGTATTTTTAATTTCAGAGGTAGAGGTCGGTGATTCATCAGTTGTATATAACACCCAGTGCTCATTATATCACGTGCCCTCCTTAATGCCCATCCCCTAGTTACCCCATCCAACCATCCCTCTCCCCTCCAACAACCCTCAGTTTGTTTCCTGTGGTTAAGAGTCTCTTATGATTTGTCTCCTCTTGGCTTCTGGAGGTGCAGCCTGTGGACAAGAGTGGTGGTGCTGCTCAGAGAGTCTACAGGGCACTCCTGCTGGGCTCACGGGCAGAGGGCAGGCAAAATGGTTGAAAGAAAGAAAGAAAGAAAGAAAGAAAGAAAGAAAGAAAGCAAGCAAGCTCTCACAAAGTAATGTTCTTGGAGCATAATGGAATTAAACTAGAAATCAATAACTGTAAGATACCTAGAAAATCCCCCAAATAATCAGAAATTAAACAATACACTTTTATATAATCTATGGACTGAAAAAAGAAACCTCAAGAAAATTTAAAAATACTCTGAATACAAAATAAGAGGGAAAATTTATTATATCTAATTTGTGGGTTGCAGCTAAAGTAATGCCAAAAGCATGGCACTTTTAAGATGTTTATGTTAGAGAAGAAGCAATGTCTCCAATCAATAGTCTTAAGCTTCTACTCCAAGGAACTAGGAAAAGAAGAGCAGTTAAACCCAAAACGAGCAGAAGAAAGGAAGGAGCAATTAAGAGCCTAAATTAATGAAATTGAAGAAAATGGAAAACTTCCTACCACCCACTCACCCCCACCCCCACCCCCGCTGAGTCCTATGTCCCTGTGTACATCAGTGAACGTAAACAGAGACGTGTGGAGGAGGAAGGATTTATCAAATTACTCAGATCAGATTGTAAGTGTTAGCTCTGTCCCAGGACCTCTGTGAAAACTAGATGTTATAAATGTCTTAAAAATTATTATAAGCTCTTTATGTCATTTTAAAAGCTAACATCTATGGGGAGCTTATGACATCCCAGGTACTCTGGTAGGCACTTTAAATATTCATTTATGTTAACCCAACAAGTAACCTATTTTATTCCCATTTTACAAATGTGGGAGCTGAAGCCCGCAGAAGTTAAGTAATCTGACAAAAGTTCCTCACCTAATGAGTCACAGAGTCAAGGTCTGAATCCAAGCAATCTGGCCTGAGAGCACAGATGTAAAGAAGTGTTTTTGCTGGTGTCTGCGACTGTGAGGTCCATGATACGAAAGGTGTGTTTATTTATTTGTTTTGCCTAGCCCAGTCTGACACATGGCAGCTCTGGATTAGTGTTAGTTGGCTGATTTACAGCTTGAGCCCCCTGTAGAATAAAAACGGAAACAATAGTGGCTTTTTAGAAAGGGAACTTCAAAGTTGCTAAGAGACTAGGTCTTAAATGTTCTCACCTCAAAAGAAGAAGGAGGAGGAGGAGAAAGAAAAGAAGAAGAAGGAGAAGAAGGAGAAGGAAAAGAAGAAAGAAGGGATCCCTGGGTGGCTCAGTGGTTTAGCGCCTGCCTTTGGCCCAGGGCATGATCTTGGAGTCCCGGGACCCAGTCTTGCATCAGGCTCCCTGCATGGAGCCTGCTTCTCCCTCTGCCTGTGTCTCTGCCTCTCTCTCTCTCTCATGAATAAATAAATAAAATATTAAAAAAAAAAAAGAAAAGAAAGAAGGAGGAGAAATAACAACTATCTGAAGTGATAGAGGTTTTAGCTAAAGCTCTGGTGGTAATCATTTTGGAAATATATAAATGTATCAAATCAACATGTTGTGTGCCTTAAATTTACACAAATTTAAGGGGAGCCCGGGTGGCTCAGCGGTTTAGCGCCACCTTCAGCCGAGGGTGTGATCCTGGAGACCCAGGATCGAGTCCTATGTTAGGCTCCCTGCATAGAGCCTGCTTTACTCACCCTCTGCCTGTGTCTCTACCTCTCTGTCTCTCTGTGTCTCCCATGAATAAATAAAATCTTTAAATTAAAAAAAAATACACAATGTTATAAGTCAATTGCATCTCCAAACAAAAAAAGTGATGACTACCACTCTACATTTTATTTATTTATTTATGATTTTATTTATTTATTCATGAGAGACACAGAGAGAGGCAGAGACGCAGGCAGAGGGAGAAGCAGGCTCCATGCAAGGAGCCCAATGTGGGACTTGATCCCAGATCCTGGGATCACGCCCTGAGCCAAAGGCAGAAGCTCAACCACTGAGCCACCCAGGCGTCCCCACTCTACATTTTAAACTATTAAGTATTGGTGGGCACTTGACGGGATGAGCACTGGGTGTTATTCTATACGTAAGGGGAGCGGGAAGGAGACGGCGTGTTTGGGGATTGAGCGGAGAGATGGAGCGGGACATTTCTCTGATGACATCACAGAAGTCCAGAGGATTGCAAATAAATCCGTCTTGAAGATCTTCATATCCTTTCTTCGGGCTGACTTCCACTGCGCCCAGTCGGAGGGGCCCAGGCAGTGCTTCTGCAGACATGCAGCGGGGAGGGAGGCTCTCCCAGGACGGCACCCCGCTCACCCTCTTTCCCCGGGCCGTGGGGTGCGGGAGCTAACTCTCACTGGGCCTGCGCCCCTCGCTGCTTTTAGGCCTCAGCACACCTTCACCCCCAGCGGACTCCTCTGGCTGCTCTCATTTTAATCACAACACTCCTCCTCCCGGCACCATGACCCTGACCCTCTCTAGCCCTTTCCTGCTCAGATGTTTCTCCTTAGCACTCATCCCCATTCAACGTGATAAATATTTTAAATATTTCACTTATTTATCTTGCTTATTGTCTGTCTTCCTACAAGAGAAAGTAAGCTCCCTGAGTGTAGACATTTTGGTCTCTTTCTTTCTTTCTTTCTTTCTTTCTTTCTTTCTTTCTTTCTTTCTTTATATTTTATTTATTTATTTATTTATTTATTTATTTATTTATTTATTTATTTATTATTCATGAGAGACCCACAGAAAGAGAGGCAGAGACATAGGCAGAGGCAGAGGGAGAAGCAGGCCCCATGCAGGAAGCCCGATGTGGGACTCGATCCTGGGTCTCCAGGATCACGCCCTGGGCCGAAGGCAGACATCCAACCGCTGAGCCACCCAGGCGTCCCTCTTCCTTTCATTCTTCTTTCAGATTTTATTTATTTGAGAGAGAGAGAGAGAGAGAGCACAAGTGGGAGGAGAAGCAGAGAGAGAGGGAGAGAGAAGCAGACTCTCTGCTGAGCAGAGAACCCAACATGGGAACCCAATGCTGGGCTCCATCCCAGGACCCTGGGATCATGACCTGAACTGAAGGTGGATGCCTAACCCACTGAGCCCCCCGGGGGCCCCTGTGGTCTATTTCTTAAGCTGAGCCTAGAATAGTGCCTGACACTCAGCAGGCATTCAGTACTATTTGTGGAATGAATGGAGGAGTCAAGATTCCCTGTCATTTCACCTATGAGTTAGGAGAAGGACATTCAGAAGTCAAGATTCTGTGAGCATCTGATATGCTATCTAGATAGCTCAAAAATGCCATATTTATTATAAAATCCCTGCTTATGATTAGGTGTGTGTGCTCGGCACATAGTGGCTCATGTTATTTGTCTCCGATCAGGACCCAGCGATCAATCTGACAGCCTCTGCTTCCAAGGAACTCTCTCCCACTCATTCAGAGTTCAAGCTAGGATATTAGATGTTCACAAGTGCGTAACAAATTAGCATTTCTCATCCATTCATGATCATTAACAAACATTTATTGAGTGCGACCATATGGCAGGCACTATTTCAGGATGTCTCCAAGAAAAAAGTCCAAAATTCGACTAGAGAGTAATGGCTTAAGTATCTTCATAAAGAATCTATAATAACAGGGACACCTGGGTGGCTCAGTGGTTCAGCGTCTGCTTTCAGCTCGGGGCGTGATCCTGGGATCCAGGGATCGAGTCCCACATCAGGCTCTCCATGGGGAGCCTGCTTCTCCCTCTGCCTGTGTCTCTGCCTCTCTCTCTGTGTCCCTTATGAATAAATAAATAAAATCTTAAAAAAAAAGACTTTATAATAACATTGCTTTTTTTAAAAGATTTTATTTATTTATTCATGAGAGACACAGAGAGAAAGAGAGGCAGAGACACAGGCAGAGGGAGAAGCAGGCTCCATGCAGGGAGCCTGACGTGGGACTTGACCCTGGGTCTCTAGGATCATGTCCTGGGCCGAAGGCAGTGTTAAACCGCTGAGCCACCCGGGCTGCCCGGCATTTTATTACGAGCAAAAAAGCCATAAAATTAGGTTTACAGTTTTTTAGAACTTTGTTTACAATTTTTATTTTAATTTATGATTGGATTTTACGAAATGTTTTTAAAAAATGACAACTTTCCTTAAGTGAAAAAAATATCATGTTCATGCTTTTTGTGAACTCTTCCACTCTCAGGGGTAGAGGATCAATGATTGCTTTTTATTGTAAAGAGAGTGCTTAAAATGTTTTATTTAATACTTTTTATGATCAAAATTATGTATGCATATATCTGTGTGTGTATGTATCTATTGAGAAAGATTAAAAAGGGAAATAGTTCCATAAGATTTATATCAAAAATAGTTGTCTCCTGTTCCTGCATCCCTTCTCTCTAATGACAACCATGGTTTTGGCTGTTGCTTCTGGTATTTGCCTCTGAATTCCTAATTAACCTGTATATATTGCCTTTTCTTGCTTATTTTTTGTTTTAGATAGTGATTCCTTACTTTGGAATGTGTGGGCTTGTTTGAAAATCTCATCTCCCCTTTTTCCTCTCTCCATGCTCCCAAAAAAGTTATGGCATAATTTTTAGTGAAATCAATACTTAGTAATAATATTATTTTGAAAATGTGTATGTTATTTAGAATTCAGCTATATGGTATACTACAGTTAATGTTTCTCTTTCTCTGAGTTAATAATTCTCTTTTTTATTTGTCACTTGGTTTTCCAAGTACCTTTAATAAATTTATCCCCAAATTATCCACCAGCACTGTAACACTTTCATTATGCTCAAACATTAACCTTACCTCCTCATTTTATTTTTTTCCTTTAGAGACATTCCTCAAGGATGGACAATTCACTACGTCCATTCATAACTGTCATTCTGGAATTTCTCTTCACCATTATTCTGGAATGAAGCATGACTACCAACTGCCCTGTGATGATTTATCCATCTTCAAATACTCCTGATCCAAGCCTTAGAGGACACTGGGGAAGAATTAAGGATGAGCCAGACCTGACCTCATGTTTCTCTTACCACTCCTGGTATTTATTTGAGGTTCTTGACCACTGTCACGGACATGGTTGAGCCAATATCACTGCTCTGAGCCACTAAGCTTCACATAAAACTTGTACATTTCTTGTTAAATTTTCTTTTCATTTTTGCCATTTCTATCTCTTGAGTGTTCATCTATGGGCTGTACCCCTTCCAACAATCTGGGAAAATGGGTTCTGTCTCTCCAGACAGTCCCCCCAAACTCTCTGAGTTTGGTTCTTAGTCCAAAGAGGTCATTCCTGGGCTCAGTCCCTGGAAGGTCAGTAAAGGGCCCATCTTTAGATGCTGCTGCTATGTCCTCTTGTGCCCTGAGGCCCCTCCATGTCCCTTGAGCCCCAAGCTGTGTGATGCTCGCTCACCAGCTCCTTCAGGTCCCCTCTGGCCATTTTCCCAAGGCTTGCCTTTGGGCCCAACTTGGTCCTAGAGGGCAAAACTGCCCCTCCCACAATTCCCTTCAGGCAGAGCCTGGCTCTTAACTCCTACCCCACACCATACCACGCATGGCACACACACCCACATGAGCCAAAGGGCAGACCGCAGAGCCCCATTAAGGCAATCACAGTATTCTCTCAAATAACCCATCTGGAGAATACCAATTCCAGTCAAGCCCTCCTCTCCAGAAGACCCCTCATCTTTATTAAAGAATAAAGTACAGCTAAATACACACCCAACTTCCATAACTCTAGCCCCTTGGTCAGCTGGCTGCCTTTCCGCCCTACAAATTCCTGATTTTCACAACCCGGGAAAGGTCCAGAGTCCTCCTGGTTATGGCTACCCATTCCCCCAGGCTCGATAGTTTCTAAATCCCTTTGGTCTTGGCCCTGGCTTCTCATGAGCTCTTTGGTTTCACCTGCGTCGCCCCAGGATGTGCAACTCAGCCCAGCCTCTTCAACAGTTTCTACAAGAAATCCAACCACATCAAGCACTTCACGATTCTGTGGTCTTTCCTGAAGATCTGTGTCTGAGAGCTGTAGCGGTGAAGGTCACAGGCACCAAGCACAGCAGCCTACCATCTCTTCTCCACATCTCCCCCCACCACCACCTCCTACTAATCAGTTGCTTCTTGCTGATTTTGGTCGTTTAGCATCCATTTCTCTAGGAGGGAAACTTCCTAGCTCTTCCATGGAAAAGTCCTAGGAGAGGCTCTCCGTTGTGTTGGATGTCAGTGGGAAAGTATGGCAGCCTGAGAGCAACTGGCAGCCATATTGTGACCATGAGGGGAGCCAGGCATAGGATGATTCAGACCATTTCTTTGGTGACATTACTGAGCTATTGGATCAGCCTCACCTATAGCTCACTAGACACCCTGCCAATGCATGATCTTTATTTTTAAGCCAGTTTGAGTGGTTTTTACTGTTACTTGCTGTTTTACCTCCTCTTCCTTCCTCTTGGCCCAGACCCAGTTTTTTTGAGTTTAGATTCTACCCTAGGTGGGCTTATCAAAGACATGGTCCACACTAAAGTTGGTTCTTCTTAAGGGGAATTCATCAACCAATTGCTTTTTATTCACCCACCAAGGGTTTTTTCGGTTAAAGAGAGTGAAAAATTTCAGACTGTATCATCTGCATTGAGATTCAAGTTTTAGTAACCAAGAGGCCCATCTTGGAGATCTTCCCCCAAATAAGGGGAGACAGAGCCTCGGGTGATTAATGATTTTATTCTAGAAACTGAAAGTACAGGCAACCTTAACAATATATCTAAATGAAAATTTTTTTAAAAAGTAATCATTCTTGGCTGTGCCCCCTGCCATGTCCTTTCTCCTTTACATATGTGTGCACACACACACATACACATGCACACGTGTCTTTCCATAGAAATTGGGGTCAAGGGTGCCTGGGCAGCTTAGTCAGTTGGGTGCCTGACTCTTGATTTTGGCTCAGGTCGTGATTAGGTCATGATCTCAGGGTCGTGAAATGAAGGCTCTGCCCACCTCTCCCTTCTACCTCCCCTGCACAGTCACTCTCTGACACGCTCTTGCTCTCTAAGATAAATAAATCTTTTTTAAAAAGTTAATTAGTTTCAAACAAACATGGCTCAAAGCAGAAGTGATCTGAAGAAGATAATATTTTAAAAGTATAAAGGAGGAAGAAGGTAGGAAATAGAAATCATCCTTTCAATTTTAACAAATTAGGATTTTTTTTTTTTGATGACAGACATCTAAAGTCAATCACTTTTTTCAGAGAAAAGGAATAGTGTCTAAAAGCTTAAACTAATATTGAGATTAGGTTACTGTCTTTAACCTCTAGTTTCTTTTATTCATCAGCAGCAGTTGTTGACTTCTTGGTATAGAACAGGCACGTGTTACACGCTACAGATACAGCAGAGTACAAGACGGTGCCCCGCCATCTTGGAATTTATGGCCTAGTGACCAAAGAGAAAGCCCCTGCTGTCGTCCCCCTCAGCTCTCCCAGCTGTCAACACATGCCTTGTGTTAGCAGACGCTGCCCCTGGGATGAGGGTCTCTGGGCTTGCTACTACCCAAACTGCCAGACCTTGAGACAAATATTTCCACTAAGTCAATCCCTGAATATCAGCCAAGGCCACAGGCCCAGAGCCACAAAGAAAGGAGGCCCCACCTGAAAGGAACCATGTTTTAGGCCCCAGAGAACTTGAATGAGTCACTCTTTCCTTGGACAGGAGTGATTTTTCACTTTATTCCATCACCTTCCCCCCCTCTTCAACCTCTGGTGTCTTTAGCACATGGCTTTACTCGGACAAGACTATTACCAGCTTGAGGACCCTACAGACTGTGGGAGCCCTTGCGTGGGAAAGGGTAGGGAGTCTGTCCCTGATTTTGTATTGGCTGTGCTGAGTACCCAGTATGGCTTAAAGGTATTAGGAGGTGGTAAAGCCCAGAGTGAAGGGCAGCAAAGACAAGCTTGAGTGAGTTAGGGGCAGCCTTCATGCTTGAAACACTGGCTAAGGCCATGGCCGAATGAGGCCTACAGCCAGTAGGCAAGGATTTTATTTTGATTCCATTGATTAAAAAAGAAATTTGAGACTTACGATTTATGAGAATTATTTTTTTAAAAATTTTTATTTATTTATGATAGTCACACACAGAGAGAGAGAGAGGCAGAGACATAGGCAGAGGGAGAAGCAGGCTCCGTGCACCGGGAGCCCAACGTGGGATTCGATCCCGGGTTTCCAGGATCGCGCCCTGGGCCAAAGGCAGGCGTTAAACCGCTGCGCCACCCAGGGATCCTGATTTATGAGAATTATAAGTAGATGTTTGCAGATGTGATAGGAAAAATTTGGATACCAATCAATTGATTCAGATAACTTTTTATTATCACCAAAAAGTGGGTCTTTCTTTGTAGAAAATATTAAAAAGAAAGATTAAGATACTAAGTACTCGTAGTCCTATCACCAAGAGAACATGACTGTTAATATAACTCCAGCATTTTGCAAATTATTATTTTTTTCTAAGTAAGATTCTCTTCTGCATATACTTTGTAACCTTCAGTTTTTCTCTATTGAGAACATTTTTTCATGTTGTTAAATGATCTTCTGTGACATCTTTTTTGGTAGTTTAACATTGTATAATCTATGGTGTGGACCCATGATCCACTTACTTATGTAATCTCTCTTTTTTAAAAAAGATTTTATTTTTAAGTAATCTCTGTACCCAACGTGGGGCTTGAACTCACAATCCTGAGATGGAGTCACATGCTCTACGACTAAGCCAGCCAGGCCCCCCAGCCAGGCGCCCCCAATAAGTAATCTCTTTTTATTGGACTTTGAGGCTATTTCCCATTTACCTTCACTACTGAAAATAGTTTTGTTTTTAATTTCAAAAGATCCCTGCTTGCTTCCCTGCTTTGTTTATACAAAAATCTGACCCTGTGGCAGGCAGGGCTTTGGGCCGAAAAAGACTCAGATTGGAGGAGCCAAGGAGTCTGGCATCCCCTTTCTGTTTTGCCTCTCTCATCTGACCCATCAGGTTAATCATTGGCTGCCTCGATTTCCACTTTGGCAAAATGGTGACATAAGTCTCATTACTTCCATAATCCTGAAACTCTCAAGCTCTTGAATACTTAAGGAAAAGTTGGAGATGAATGATGGGAAGCAAAGCCTTGTGGCCACATGAATGTGGGAGACTGGTCCCCCGTTGCTACTTCAGAAATGGAATCTCAGCCTGTTCTTTCCACATGCCCTCTTCCCCTGCCTCCATCCCAAATTGGCATTCCAAAGCTCTGGTCTTATTCTATGGAGAGAGAGGGTGCGTTTTGTCCCTTAGGTGCCACGGCCAAGGCCACAACAAAAACTGAGCTCTCCTCCAACCCAAAGCCTTGGACTGTAGAACGTCAGCACCATAAGGGACTACAAAGATGATCTAATCCCTATCCTCCTCCCCCCACCACCCCCACCCCGTCCCCCTGTGCTGTTTAAGGAGTGATTTGATCAATGTCTTTGGGTTAATGACAGAGCTGGAACAGGTGCAGTGCCAGGAGGCCATGTGGCCCAATGATTAATTATGTGTCTTTGGGGACAGACTGAGGGTCAATCCTCTATCCAGCGCTTCTGAGCCGTGTGAACTTGGGCAACTTATTAGCATCCCTGTCTCAGTTTCCTTATCTATAAAATGGGGATGGTGTCATAATACTTACTTCATAGGATTGTTACCAAAAAAGGCTGCATGTGAATAGGGCTCCTGCGTAGTATTTCCCCGGCAAATGTTAGCTGTTATTATGATAATATGGGCGGTTTTTGCAGTAGCACCAACCCCCCTGTCCAGGACACAGCCCTCTCCACCTGATGCTTGTGTTGGAGCCACAGCTCTTTACCAGCAGCTGACAGGGATTACTCTTCAAATGGATACCACTCTGAGTAGGTTTGCATTTGGGATGCCCCCAAATTAACCTGCTCCCGCTGGCCGCCTCTCCCTAACCACCAACCCAGTAGCATTTGTGAGGCAAGAGTGGAACATGCTGCTGTGGTCTGAGACAGAAATGTAACCACAGCGCCAAAGAAAATTAACAACATGGCACAGCTAAGCATCCTGATTGCAGCCCAGGGGTGTATAAGACTGAGAGGTACGTTAGCTGGGAAGGGTCCCTTTGCTGCTTAACATACCCCTTAGCTTGGATGCAGCCATCCCACCAAATTGCTTTTCCCTTACGTGTTTTTTAACTTATTTTTTTCTTGGAATTTAGGATTTTTAAAAACATGGATTTTAATTTTTTTATAAGATTTTATTTATTTATTTGAGAGAGAAAGACTGAACGAGTGGGAGGGGCAGAGGGAGAGGGAGAGAATCTCAAGCAGACTCCATGCTGAGCACAGTGCCTGCTGCTGGGCTCGATCCCAGGACCCTGAGATCATGAGCTGGGCTGAAACCAAGAGTCGGATACTTGACCCACTGCCCCACTCAGACACCCCTGGATTTAATTTCTTAAGGCCAAAGTCCTGGTGCATGAAAAAAGAAATTCTAGTAGATATCTATCTATCTATCTATCATCATCTATCATCTATCATCTATCAATTATCTCTATCATTTTTTAAGCAAGACATCTTAGTTAACTTCCATTTTAAGCCTCACTGCGCAGTTGACGTGTGATGCCAATGCCTGTATCCCAGAAACACTCGACTTAAGGACAGGCCACAACAGCACTTCTGGGAGGAGGTGAGGCAGTGCGGAGTTCAAGGATCAGAATCGCAGATTCTCACAGAGCTGGATAGGAAAACTGGAAACGCCTTTCTCTGGGCCAGATTCTGCCAAAGTTCGTTCATTCGTTCATTCGTTCGTTCGTTTGTTCATTCATTCGTTCCTTCCTTCCTTCCTCCTTTCTTCCCTCTCTCCTTCCTTCCTTCCTCCCACCCTCCCTCTCTCCTTTCTTCCTTCCTTTTACAGGATCTGAGAAATATCTTGATGATTTAAGAAGGATTTATCTTATTCACCCAAAGAAGCATTGTAAAGCGAACACTGGTCTAGCGTCCCAGACACCGGGGCGCTTTGCTGATCTGCACACCTCGGGGTTGTGCTGGAGGCTGTGGGAACAATACACGCCGCCCCCGCGACAGAGATGTTGCCGATTGAAATCACCCAGTCGGTCCTATTTTCTTTCCTCCTCCTCTCCTTCCTTCCACCTCGTCTTCCCCCTCCTTTACTGAAATCAGCTTATATTAAATGACCAAAATGAAGAACTCCCATACTTGCCTTCTCCCACCCAAAACAAAATAACAAAATTAGATGATTGAATGAATTCAAGTAGCACATTCATTTCTTGCTCAGTAAGTACAACGCTTGGACTTCAAAGAAATTTATTTCTTTCCTATGTTCACCATTCGGGGAGACAGATTTCTTATTTCTTTCTGATGTGACTCTGCAAATACAGTCAGAAAAACCTCAAATTGTAATTTCTTTTTTGTCACTCTCAGTAACTGTGCAAGCTGTGCCCTGAGCCTTAGTCAGCCCTAGTTCATGTGAGTCCTAAACATTTGCTAAATTTGCTTGTTGCTCATCCCCAGAGGTAAGCCTGCGGGTGGCCACATATTTGTTGAGTAGATGTTTCATCTCATAGGAAATACTTGGGAATAATACTCCAGGATGGGCTGAGTGAAAAGAGTGATGGGGAGTCTTGCTCCACTTTACTAAAAAAAAAAAAAAAAAAAAAAAATGGAGAAAAAGTCCCTTTACAGGTATTAATTGATTAACATTGTATAATGTTATACACAGAGAACACAATGGGGTATGGAGGATGAATAGTAGTCTTTTTCCCGGGTGGGGACCATCCTGTCCCATGCAGGCCCTGGTCATGGTCACAAGTGGAGAAATGCTTCTGTCCTGACACACACACCGGGAGCCCAAGTCCAGGCTCCATCCGCTGACCGTGCGTGTCGTACACAGCTGTACGGTCAACACGTGCGATCATGGTGTGTTCACCTGTGTAGGCAGCCCTCTTCTTATGCCAAAACACACAGTCTCTCCTGCACAGTTGGTGTTACTAGGATTTTTTCTGTTGTGGTTGTTTTATTTGTGCAAAGTCCAACAGTCGCTCCTTCAGATCACCGGTATCCGACAAGACTGGTGCTGGCCCCTACTGCTACAGGACTGGGACAAAGAGATGATGTTACAGTCTGGTTTCTATGGCAACAGAGGAGGGGTAATGAAAACCGAAATGTTGGAAACACCCATTCTGACAATTGTGACATAATTCAGGTTATTACAAGGACGTAACTACCAAAGACGCCGAGGTGTCATTACCTTGCAGCTCATGTCGGCAAAAAGCTCCACTGCACATTTCTCTTAGTTGGGCTGCTAAGAGGAAGGAAACACGAAACACACACACACACACACACACACACACACACACGCGGGCGCGCCTCGTTTTCTGCATGTAAAATGTGTGTGTTCTTTAAAAGCCAGTGGTTGGCTGGCTTTCCGGACATGATGTGGTCGAAGCTGTCATCGTAATGGAAATTCATTGCTGTAGCTATGGTAAATCGAGTTCTCTGCCCGTGCTGAATGCATTAGTCTAATGAGATGTTTGCAGCCGGAGAGCGGGGCTGCTGGGGACCGACTGTGAGCTCCTAGCGCGGCTGCGGGAGCAGCTTTTGTAACGGTGGCCGGTGGCCGGTGGCCGGTGGCCGCAGGTACCAAGAGCGCCTGGGCCTCCTGAGCCAGCCCTCCCGGCCCCGCGGAGAGCCCGAGCGGGGCTCTGGCGAACGAGCCGGAGGTGAGGGAGATGCACAGGCGGAGGGGGTGCCACTGACTTGGGATCCTGCTCCTTCTGCTGTCGCCACGACAGGTGACGCGTTGGCTGCGGCCGCCTGGGCCCGGTGCCACGGCGAGTGTCCCGGACCAGCAGGTAAACTTCCCTTCCTCCTGCTCCAGACACGAAGCCTGGTCTCTTAACGGGATCTCAGAGACGAGGCCATAGTCTAGAAGGACAGGGTGTCTCGGTTTGGGGCCCAGACACATTCCCTGCCCTTCAACTCCGCGGTGGAGTACGTGGAAAGTTGGGTTCCCCCCACCCACGTGGGATGTCGAATAACTGTTTTTGCTTTTTCGCATGATGACTTTGCTTTGCTTTTGTTTTGTTCTGTGAATTTAGACAGTGTTCTAGGTCCCGGGCTATGCATATTTACTAAACCCTAATTATCAAAATTGACGTGTTGTGAACACGCAAGAGGACTTTTTAGAACTGGATTGCATTATTTATAACCCAGCTGGAATGTTTTATATGCCTTTGTGCTGCTTTTTCTTGATTCACCAAGATAGATGAGACTACTATTTACCGCTAGGAGCTGGCACTGGTTGGTTTGGGAGGAAAAATATACCCAGGTGGCTATGGGAGTGTCAGGAGCAGCTTTTCCCAAGTTCGAATACAGAGTCACCTCCCTCCCGGGTAGGGCGTTGCATGACCGGGACCCCAGTGGCATGAAGCTTGGTCTCCAGGAGCTTGCGGAGTGGAACAGGACAGTGGATGAGGGTGGTGTCAGCTGTGTCTAGGTCCTCTGACCCACAGCTGCTGAGGGGCTGAGTCCAGGTTCCTCTGCTCCCTGTCATAGTAATGGGCAGAGACCTCATGGGGCTGTCTTCAGAGTCTGTGATGGTCCTCAAGAGGGTTAGACACCAGTAGCCTTCTGAGACGGTGGCCCTTGGTTGGGCACAGAGCCCAACTTGAGAAAGCCACCCAGGTGCTTCGAAATTGAGATGTTGTACACTCTTGTGGTTTTCTTTCTTTTCAACCAGAGGAACCATTTTTGAAGAGTGAGAGGCAGAGTTGTTTTTTTTTTTTTTTTCTCAAGACTTAAAAAAATAAAATAGAATATTTGGAGCAAAAGCATAAAAATAACTACAAAGGAATTTACAGTGTGGTAAAGTAAACTAGCAAGGGGCACGATATTTGTGTGGAGCGTTTTTCGTGTTGCTGGGTAGGACCTGCCTGAAGAAATGAGGGGGGCCCTGGCAGGAGCCCCTGGGTGGAGATTACCTAGAAAGCCGCTGGTGATCATCTGAACTCAAATAAAACGTTGACATAGACGCTTCAGTTTTAGGGAAGTGGATCGGTGGCTCCAGATCTTGACCTTTTAAACCTATGTGTTTAAATGGATATATATATATATTTAATGTGAATAGGTTTTCTTTAGCTCTCTACGTTGTGTGTGTGGACAGCCTCTGTAACGTTTTGGAGAATCGGTCAGTCTGCTTGCTTTGTGGAATTACAAGGGCAAATCCCACAAAAAAAAAACAGTTCTTCCGTGTGTAACATGTTTACATTTCTTTGTGTCACCAAAATCACTTTTATGTTGCTGCAAAAAAAAAAAGAAAAAAAAGAAAAAGAAAAACGGAAGAAAAAAAGTAAATGAATGATAATAGAAAGAAAAGAAAGCAGCAAGAGAAACGGGGAGTACATCGCTTGGGGTCATTGGTTTGCTTTTGGTGGTGTGTTTTCAAGGCAAGTGAAACCCGCAGAGGCAGTTTCACTTTCTGGTCCTCGGGCCCTGGGGGCTGGGGTCGCCGGGTCCCAGCAGCAGGTGACTCCGGCCCACCAGGGCTGGAACACAAGTCACACTCACGGGGTGGGTGGGGGGGTGCGAGAACTTCTATGTGGCAAACTCAAAACCAGGAACGACTTCTTCAGTGTTAGGCAGTATTTGCTGCTTCTAAAAATGCAAGCGGTGCCCTCAAAGCACAAAGATCCAATTTAAACTTTTTTTCTTTTTTTTTTTTTTTTTTGGTGGAAACTTTAGATGAGGGGACAGTGACGAGCAGATGGCCTCCCAGCTCTCCCCGGGGTGGTGGGGCGATGCATTTTCAAATCTTCACTGTTGGGTCCCAAGTACTTCCAACCGGGCTGCAACAGGCTGCAACAGGCTTAAGGCGGCGGCACTGAGGCTCCCCGGGACGCGAAGAAGGGATGCTCGGAGAGCCTGGCCCTCGGGGCGTTTGCGGGGGGAGTTCCCGTGCAAGGGGTTCTGCAGAAGTGGGGACCGGGCGGCGCGGCCCCGGAGGATGCATCACACACACACGCGCACACACATGCACACACGCACACGCGCGCACACGTGCACACATGCACACACGCACCGTGCACACACATGCACACGTGCACACGCGCGCGCACACACGTGCACACCCGCACCTGCGCACGCACACTCTCGGGCCCTCGGGCTGCGCTGGGTCCCCGCAGAGGGGAGGCGGGCAGAAGCTCGGCTTCGGCTCCCCCCCCCGCCCCCCCCCATCCGCGGCCCCCGGGGGAGGCGGCATCAGAGTCCCAGCACCCGGCGGTCGGGGGCCCTACGCTCCTCCTCCACCCTCCACCCTCCACCCTCCACCCTCCACCCTCCACC
Source organism: Canis lupus baileyi (assembly GCF_048164855.1). Classification (NCBI taxonomy): domain Eukaryota; kingdom Metazoa; phylum Chordata; class Mammalia; order Carnivora; family Canidae; genus Canis; species Canis lupus. The sequence goes on from NC_132844.1 coordinate 7,584,553, forward strand.
CAGCCCTCTGCTTCCCGTGGGGGGGGGGGGGGCGAGCGAGAGAAGAGGAGGGAGGACGAGGTTAGCCTCTGCCCAGCTCCCTGCCCAGCTCCCTGCCCAAGGGGCGCGACATCCACCGATTTGCAGCTGAAGTTTGTGCAAGCAGTAGCCCCCCCAAACGCCCCCCCCTTTTTTTTTTGGCGTGAGCATCCGTGCTCCCCCGTCTGGGTGGGCACCTTGACAGGGCTGGGAGGGAGCTTTGTTGGAGAGCCTCCCTGGACGTCTTCGTTCAGCCGGCTCCCACAAGGCTGCTGGGAGGTTTACACGCTTTAAATTTTATTTATTTATTTATTTATTTATTTATTTATTTATTTATTTATTTATTTATTTATTTATTGCCTCCCGAGGCAGACAGGTGAGGAGAGAGGAGGGGGATTAATAACAGCCCCTGGGCGAAAAATCAAATGGTTTGATGCCGTATATAACGTAACAGAAGCCGCCACTGTGTCTAGTAAATTACTCTAAATTTTAATTAATGAGTCACAAAAGCCACACCATAAGCTTTAAAAAATTACCCCTTTATCAATAAGGTGATAATTAACTTTCTCTGGAATTAGCAATTCTCTCAGCCCCCACGGGCAGCAGGCAGCCTAGGAAGTTCTCTGGAATGCTGCCAATTTTAAACAATTGGTCTTTTGGCAGATCTACCGGATTTTAATTCAAACATCCATTGTGACATTCTTCCAGTGTGGTTCAGAGACCCTCAGGATCACCCAAACCGCGGAAAAATTTCCGAGATGGAAGGAGTGGCTCTCAAGGTTTGGGGTGGGGGAGGATCTGTCACTTTCTCTTTCTTCATGGTCCCCCCGCCCCCCCCCCCCCCCCCCAGCATTTGCACGAGCGCCACACTCCAGTCTCGGCTGTAAACCTCTGCTGGCACCTCTGTGTGAACCGCTGTGGCGCCGCCTGCATTTGCTGGTTTGCGCAGCACTGGGTCCCGATGTCCTGGCCGCAAGCCCACGGGGTTCTAAGTGTTTTTCATTGTTGTATTCATCTCGGTTTCAGTTCTGGCAACGGTTCTTCCCTAATATTTCTGCAAACCCTCACCCGCGGTTTGTCAGATGTTGAGATTTAGATTGAAACTCAGAGAAGAGGAGCTGCAGGCGCAAGGGCCATTTCGGTTATGCTCGCGGCTGATTGAAATTTGGCTTGTTCTGACCTACACATATGCACGTTGGGGATTTCAGAGCAGCTGGCTCCACAGTGACCCCAACCCCCCCCCCCCCCGCCCCACCACCACCACCGAGCTGCTAGGCACTGGTGGGCGACATTCAGGGGCAGCCTGATGAGGGATGCTGCTGTTTGGCCACAGTGGCCAGAAGGCAAGTGGCGTCAAGTGCAAATCACCCCTCCAGAGGTCAGTCCCCCCCCCCCCCATCCTTCAAATGTTACCATTAGTGGGGCTCCTGCTTCTTTCAGCCAAGAGCCTGGCCAGGATGGCACGCTGGTGACAAACTTTGCTGCTGGGTTCCGCTGGCAGTGTTGACACAGTCAAGAACATCCTTCAGGAGGGTGGGACGAGGGGTGAGACAGGAGACGAGCAAGCAGGATTTGTGCATTTGGGGATAAATCAGCGCTTTGCAATCAAAAGAGGCACTTTGCCACCACCAAGGAGATAAAACACCTCTTGCTTCTTGCAATGATTACCTTGTGGACTATTTTAGAACAGAAAGGAATTTATTACCCACCGGCAGTTCTCACTTTGTGTTAAGCTGAAAATCACTCCACTGAGTCTGTGTGACACCCCGGAGTAATGGGAGCATATTCTGGGATCCACACCATAGGCTTCCCTGCGGTGGCTGTTGTTACTCGTGGCCAGTTGTGTTTCAGAGAGAATCTGGTGGCACAGAACCCTGCGCCCTCTCCTCTTTGTTCTCCCACCAACTCAGGCATGGTCCACCTGACTTTTTATTTGTGGGGAAGCAGGTGTGCATTCCTTTTTCAGCAGCCGCACTGGTCGATCACGTAAGCGGACCTTGTTTCCCGGTGTCGCTCATGTTCGGGAACGATCGCGGACTCCTGCACACACGGTGCCAGCCCTTTGAGGAAGGGGCTTGGCTGAGGAGTGTCGGCTTTACTTTCTCCATGAGGCGCACGATACAGAAACGGAGTGGAGCTGGCCGTCACGAGAAAATTGATGTGCCAGGGAAAAATAGTGTCAGTGCTGTGCTGTGCAAGGTGGTGACGTTGTCTGGTTAGCCCCGTGATAGTGACTCAACTTTTGGGAGCTAAATATTTGGTAACAAAAGCCTTTGCCCTTTTTTCTGTCTCTGTGCTGATCATTACAGAGCAGAAAGCCGTCATCGTTTCAAAACAGAAACATACGGCTGGAGATTAATCCCAAAGGAACATGCAGCTTTTCGGGAGGCTGGGTGCTAACCTTGGGAACAAACACGGGGCTGGCCGAGCAAAGGATTACCCTCACCGGGTTGCAGTCCAGCCGTCGGAAAATGGCACGAAACAAAGAGGTGCTGGGATAAAACCCACAGGAGAGAGCCTGTTCCATGCCCCTTCCCATGAGTGCTTGGCCATCTCTCTCCCTCCCACATCTGCTGGTGCCCCTCAGAAGGGACTGTAGGGCCAACAGGAGCATATGGCTGTCAGCTTATAGACCTGCTGGGTTGTTTCCTTTTGGATGGAAGGAAAGGTTTCCTCTTTCCTCTTTCACATTTGTCCACAAGTCATCCTGGGACATTATCATTCTGATGAGAAAACCAGGGTCCAACACCAAGAGGTCTGTTTTTCCCTGGTGTCTGGAGCTGGGCCTGGGCCCCGCCGCGTGACCCATGTTAACAGCGCAAAGGCCATACCTGAGGGTATAGGGTGTGCCCTGGACGCAGCCTTCGAGCTGGCCTGCGGCTGGTGTCAGGACTAATCCTGTGTGACAGGTAACTGTGAACAAGGACAGGAAGAACCGAAGAGGACACCACAAAGTGAAAGCCAGCGTTGGGGCATTGATGCTTTTTGTTTTGGAGAACAGGATTTGGAGGTCATGTAATGCAAAGAATTCCTTTGGCCCTGTTTCTGAACTATTACAAGCTGATAGGGTTCATTCTCCTTCTTTATGGCCTTTTGAAAAAGAGCCTGACTACCTTTCTTCACCGTCCTTTGGGATTCCCAATTCCCTTGCTATTAGGAAATTATGGTGAAATCAGGACTTAATCTAACAATTAGCTATTAAAATATGCTGTTCATCCCAAAGAGAATAACTCGAAAATGTCATGTGAGGCACGGGGCTTATTGATGAGTAAAGAACGCCACCCTGGGAAAAGATTTCTGTCATTTTTCAGTCTTGAGAGTTGTATCTTGCCGTTGTTGCCTGTACTGGGGGAATTTGCCATGAGGTTTGGAGGTCAATACAGTTCGTGACTGTCTGTGCACTTCCCCTCATGTTGTGAACATAACATAATATAATCCCTTTCAGATGCCGTGAGATGCTCCAGCATATTTGATTGTATCCCTCGTAAGAGCTCATTTGTAAAAATGCTTCAAGTGGATACTACCCACAGTATGAAAATATAGCACTTGTTTTGAGTGTTTGTAACATGATTAATATTAAATACTTGACATAAATAATGAGGGCAAACTGTATGGTGCGGTTATACCGGTGCCTGATATGGAAATGGTTAATTGGTCCCACAGTGAGACCTGTAACAATTGCGTGATGCCTTAATGAGACCAAGTGAATATAAACTCTCTCCAGGGAACTGAAGTTATAAAGCCAGGTTGGGTGTGATGTGTGTGACAATGTGTGGAAGCCAGTGATCTGTAATGGTATAGAGGACTGGTCTTTTCTTTCTATTGCCCGTCCTTTCAGTTAGGAGTCATTTGTCATGAACCCAGGAACAAATAAAGGGACCGAAATTCTCTGTTAGCAGAATCAGGAAAAAAGACACTCAGAAAAGTTTGTCTTACAAACTTATGTTTCCAAATCAGCCCCTGATCTCTGCTAAGGTCAAGTACTGAGTTTCTACTAATTGGTTTGAGATCAGAGTAATGTGGAATAAACTGGAACTATAATCACTTAAAAATATATATTCCTGGGCACAGATTAGGTCACTGTTTTTATGGACTATATTTAACATTTTCATACCTGAAGAAAAAAAATTCCGTGGGACCAAAGACCTGGCTGGTCCTTGTAGGTTTCTGACAGCGGAGAGCGTGGGTTATACTGCTTCTCGGACAAAGTCAAGCAAACCCAAGGCCTCCTTTGGCCAAGATTTCCCGTGTTCTGCTTGTGCACTTGGTAGATTATCAGTTTCCAGGAAGTGTTCTTTCTTTTCCCCAAGAATACAGATTTAGGACAGGATAAGCGGAGTTTCCATTGGGACCATGGCATCTCTTAAGTTCCAGACCATTTTCAAGCCAGTTCACCCCTCCTGTGTAAGCTGCAAGGTTACAATATAACCAGAATAATGAACTTGAGGGAAAAACATCTGACATTTGAAGGGACACGTTAAAAGCAAAGACCTGTTCTCCGAGCAGTGGTCTTGGAGTGATTCCTAGATTCTTTAGATTAAATGGATCGTAAAGGTCTTCCTCCCAGGGCAAGCCTCAGCCTCTTCTTCCCTGGTGTCTGCAAAGGATGCAGACAGCCCAGCCCCCATTCTCAAGATGCTCTCCCTCTTGCCTTGCTGAGGACTTCAATAGTTAGCAGGGGCACTTTTCCCTCCAGAACTTCCCCCAGCTTCCTCCACTTCTTCCTGGGGGCTACTTTTGACCTCAGCGATGTATGGAATAAATATAAATGGAGCAGCATGGATTCTGAGCAGGGAAAGCCAGTTGAATGGTCACCAGTGTGACCCAGGGTGTCTATGGTGGCAGACCTGGGCCTCCCTTCCTCCCCAAGGATGCTCTTCCCTGTCAGTCCCCACTGCCAAGCTCCAGTGCTCGGAATGGGGCAAGTGCTCAATAAATATTTGCTGAATGAGCGATTGCACGAATGATAATGTCAGGATGGGTGGAGGCAGCGCAGTGTCGTGGAAAGAACATGCCTAATCTTTGGTGTCACCCCAACTTTATTAGATCACGGCATATAATGTTTTATAAGTTTTATAACACCCCAAAGGTTATTTGGGTTAGTGTATATAAAGGTCAAAGGAAACAGTATATGGAAAAGGGCTTTGTAAACTGTAAAGTGCTGTACAAGTGGTAAGAAATACATGTTCCCATTTTTTGAGTGTCATATGCTCAGGGAAGCTGAGAGAAGCACTAATCGTGCTTTATCTTATTTATCTGACTTAAACCACACAGGAAGTCAAAATGAGGACTATTTTTATCTCCATTACACAAGTAGGGAAATTGAGGCTTACGTTAGATAACTTGTGGAGGGTCACATGGCCATGTGAAGTCTTGCCTTCATTTTTGAGAAGCCAGTGGGGCGTCCCTGTCTTTTCACCTGTGAGGGCCGAAGAGAAAGAGCTCTTTCATGCCTCAGAGCCAGCTGCTCCTGCTCAGCCCCGGCCCGGCTGCTCCCAGGTCCAGCAGGTTCCAGAAAGGAAATGATTCCCCCGGTGTTTCCACTTGGAAAGGCTTTTTTTTTTTTTTTTTTTTTCAATCCACAGCAAACTTCTTTTAAAGCAGTGGGCTTTCAGTCCCATCAGACTCAACCCTCATTTTTATGACCAGCATTTCTGATGCCCTGTTTACAGTCCCAGAAAATACAGCCCACCCACACCCACAATCTAAGAAAAACCAGTGTAATGTCACAGTTGAAATGAAAAGAGGAATAAAGGCAAAGTAACTTATAATTACTTCGGGCGCAGGCCCCCTGCTCTGGATGCCAGAATGAGGGGTCAGGTGCTTGACATCCGCTACCCAAAGTGCGGCCTCCCCCAGTGCTGTCTGGTGGCTCGGATGACACAAGCGGGTCCTGCTGCCAGTGACATGATTTTCCCAAAAGGGTAAAACCACTCTGAGTATTCTGAGCAAAACAGTCTGCCTTCGATTTCTGTATTATTTGCATTCTTGGAAAATAAAGCAGATATTATAGCTGAGCAGCACTATGTAGTTCAAATGGAGTTAGGTCTAGGTTTCACAAAAACAAGGTTTTCACTCCTGTGACCATCTGGTGAGACAGCGCTTCATTATGCGGGGTAGCCCGTGGGCCCAGCATCCCTGGTCTCTGCCCTCGGTGGAGGGAATTATGGTAACGCTCACCCTGCCCCCAGCATCACGCCAGGTGAGACCATATGGGCCGGTTTCCAGAACGCTCCTCTGCAGGCAGGGCCGCCACCGCCGCTGCGCACCTGCGGATCGGAGCGTGCCAACCCGCCAGGAATTTCACTTTCTCCTACCTCCCCAAACACCTGATTAATTAGAGTTTTTAAAAAATGGTGCTATTTTGCCATGATTGCTAAGTAGAGGCATTTCAAATATATTGTGGCAGCAATTTCAGGGGGTAACCTTCACATTCTCTAAAGATGCCCGTGGTGGGTTTCCTCTAAAAACGGTGGCTTTGAGCCTGAGAAGACCTTTCCTATCGTGTTTCATTCTCCTTCGGATTAGGCTTAGGTTTTTATCCTAACTATAGTATTTTAAAAACACTTTTGTAAAACCCCCACTGTTCTCTGGGTTTGCTTCAAAGCATTACCGGTTACCAAGGGACCATGATGATGTAGGCTTGGTACTAGTTATCCATACAGTAGTCCTGGACTGTATCATTATTCTACTTCACAGGTAAAAACCTCAAGATTCGGTCAATTTAAGCAGAGAGTTTCAGTGGCTCAAGGTCATCCGGTAAGTTCTACAACTGATCTCGAAGTCAAACCCATGCCTTCACTCCAGTGTGCCTGTCCCCTGTGACAGTTCTGGATATATGGTATGCACTTTTACCCGTGATGCGGAAATCTCATGTCTAAGAACTTTTTTTCTTGTTGAGCACATAAAAATGGAGTAGAGGAATAAACATGGCCACAGATTCTTTGGCATCCCTTCCACGAGGCTGTGGGGTCTGATTCCCTTCTCCTTGATTCTGGGCTGTTCTAAGTGACTTGCTTGGCTTCTAGGATGTGGCCAAAGGAATGTTCCAGGACTGACATCAGGAGTCTTCCAGTTCCACTTGGGACTCCGAATGCTCACTCTTGGAGCCCTGGAGCCACCACGTAAGACATAGATTGCCCCAGGGCTGCCCCATGCTGCTGAGAGCCAAAGCTCTGTGGAAGCCCCTGGACAAAAAGACAACAGAGTAGGGATGGGGTGGGGAGACAAAGAAACAGGAAACATGGAGCTGCTAGATTTGTGGGTCCAGAATCCACCTTGGAAGGGGATCCTCCCATCCCAGCCTCCCCAGCTGATGCTACACAGATCAGAGAAAAACTGTTCAGTCCAACCTTCCCTGAATGCCTGACACACAAAATGGTGAGACGTAACAAGCCACACATTTTGGAATAGTTCTGAGTGTAGCAGCAACTGATAACCAAAACACACATTAATGGCACTCTTTCCCTTGTATTGTGTATTGTGCATTATTTTTGATGCCTAAGAGAGAAGGATTTTCTACTTTAAAAGGAGGTGAGATTCACTATAAAATATAATTGATCTCTGGGCACCTGGGTGGCTTGGGAGGTTTAGCGCCTGACTCTTGATTTCAGCTCAGGTCATGATCTCAGGATCCTGGGATCCAGCTCCACATCTGGCTGCATGCTCAGCAGGGGAGTCTGCTTGAGATTCACTCTCTCCCTCTGCCCCTCCCCACACACTCTCTCTCTCTAATGAATAAATACATCTTTAAAAAGATATATAGTTGATCTCCATTTGCTAGGAATTGAAATGAGAGATAGTTTCATTCCATATACAGTTACTGTCAGAAGTATGTGTTTTCAGGACTATTTTTTTTAATAAGTGCACATTTAATTTTACAGTTAGTTTATATATTTATGTTGTTAACAACAAATACTTGATTTGAATTTATGAATATGACATGAAGTTGGATTCAAAATGTATTTATTTCAATAAGCCATTTAAAAAGTATTAAGTTGGGATCCCTGGGTGGCGCAGCGGTTTGGCGCCTGCCTTTGGCCCAGGGCGCGATCCTGGAGACCCAGGATCGAATCCCACATCGGGCTCCCGGTGCATGGAGCCTGCTTCTCCCTCTGCCTGTGTCTCTGCCTCTCTCTCTCTCTCTCTATGTGACTATCATAAATAAATAAAATTAAAAAAAAAAAAAAAGAAAAAGAAAAAAAAAATAAAAAGTATTAAGTAAATGCAGTATAGGAGGTGTTTTAGGGTTATTAGGTGTATTAGAGAACCAGGACCAATGGGTTAGATGGATGGATAGACAGATAGATAGAAATTTATTGTAAGGAATTGGCTCATATGATTATGGAAGCTTAAAAGACCTAATGTGTAGTCAGCAAGCTGGAAACCCAGGAGAACCAGTGGTGTAGTTCCAGTCACAGGCTTGAGACCCAAGAGAAGCTAATGTTTCAGTTTGACTCCAAAGGCAGGAAAAAGTGGATGTCTAGCTCAAAGGCCATCAGGCAGGAGGAGTTCCCTCTTACTCAGCTTTTTTTTTTTTTTTTATCCTACTCATAGGTTTTGAATTCATTGGATGAGGCCCACCCACATTAGGGTACTTTACTGCTTTACTTAGTCCACAAGTGTTAGTGTCATCCAAAAATACCTTCACAGATACACTCAGAATGATGTTGGACCAAATATCCGAGCACCTCATGGTCTAGTCAAGTTGACACATAAAATCAGTCATCATAGGAGGTATTCAGATATTACAAATTTTGCAAAGGTTGTACCTAAGGGATCTGAAGTTTGGTAAGTGCTGTTTTGAGCCCTAGGCTGTCCACATCTTTAATCCAAGGGTTTGGAGCTAAAATCCCAGGTGGCATTCCTCATTCATCCATAGAGACGTGATCCTCTGAGTCCTTCCCATAGTGTCTCTTGAAGTTATCCTTTGGTTGGCAGAGCAGCCTTTGAGAATGTCCCTGTTGGTGAAGCTAATTCTGAGGAAGTTGTGCTATCCTTTAGACTTCTGGCTGCCCTCTCCAGAGTGGCCATCTCCCAGCATCCCACAGCTGGCCACCATGTTTATTGTCAGTTCTGTAGCTGCAGTTCAGGCTTCCTGCTGGCTCCCATGCAGGATCATATGTCACAGCAGGCCCAGTCCTCCAGTGAGAGAATGTCTGCCCTGAAAGTCAGGGTCACTGATATCCTGTCTCCCTAGTTAATGTTAAGTATGGCTCAGTGGTGACAAGGAGCTCAGATGTGATGTATATGATATGACATCATAGGAGCTATGATAGGTCCATGTCTCATGGCCACGAAGGCAGCTAGACATTTTATGTCCCCCTCTGGGCCATGCTCGTTTAGATGATACTATGTGGCACCATTAATTTCACTTACCCACTGTCCACTCTCAGTGAATTTGTGTCCAAACTGCCCTCAAGGAGCAGGACAAAAAATCTTGAGGTCAACAGTTTTATCTCTGGCTTCTTTGGCTTCAAGTGTCGGCACCTCAGTGGAATGGAAGACGACACATGTTTTTCTTTAAGTGGGTGCCTTTTGATGAGAACATTCTGGGCAGCCCTCAGCTTACACAAAGGGCTACAAATCAGTGCAACTAGTTCTTGCCCTCAGCTATCTTTAGCTGTCTGAGAGAGGGGTCGAAGCTTCCATGCCATAATGATGATCCATGGTAGGACTAGAGAGAGGAGTAGGGTAGGCTGATTCAGAAGTAATATGAAGAAGAAGCACAAAATACAATAAAAACAAAAAGTTTATAAAAACAAGTTGTATTTATTTGGATTATGTATTTGTAGGATGAAAACAGGTGATCTATTTCCCATGCTAAAGAAGAGAAGGTATTCATAGTGTCTGCATTAGTTTGGTAGGGCTGCCATAATAAAATACCAGATGCTGGGTGGCTTAAACAACAGAGATTTATTTTCTTATCATTCTGGAGTCTAGAAGTACAAGTTCAAGGTGCTGGCCATTTGGTTTTTCTTGAGGCCTCTCTCCTTGGCTTGTAAATGCTTACCTACTTGCTGTGTCTTTACATGGTCTTTCCTCTGTGTGCTTGCACCCCTGGTGTCTCTCCTTATAAGGACACCAGTTCTGTTGGATTGGGACCCCACCCTTATGACTTCATTACCTTTTTAAGATTTATTTATTTGAGAGAGAGGGACAGAGTGCAAGCATGAGCAAGGAGGTGGGGGGCAGGTTGTGGACAGGCAGAGGGAGACAGAAACCCAAGCAGACTCTGCACTGAGCACAGAACTCGACACAGGGCTCGACGAGGGCTCGACCTCACGACCCCAAGATCATAACCTGAGCTGAAACCAAGAGTTGGATGATTAACCGACTGCCCTTGGTTTGGGTTCCTCACCTGATAGTAGTGATGGCATCAAGATTGCTGTGTGAGCCTCCAGTGCGGAGGCCAACGGCCAAGTAGCTAGTGGCAGGGCTCAGCCCTATCAGCCCAGAAATAGCCTCTGCTTGTGAACTGCCCTTGCCTGCTGACCACCTGAGCATGGGCCTCGCATAGAGAGCACTCCTTGCGTATTTTCTAGATGGACTGAAGATATATGGACAGAAAAGGAGATGGATCCCTACGTGAGGGGGTTATGTACCCGAAGGCTTGCTCGGCTAGCTCCATGGCTTCCAGGTTGGAATTTCAACTATTTTAATGACCGTCTCCACCCACATGTTCCACAGGCACCCTCAACATTTCCAAAGCTGGACGTCTCATTTGTCTCCTTCCCCACATCTTCTCCTTTATTCTGTCTCCACAGAAGCTATCACTACAACTTCTCCAAGATAACAGTTTCAGAATCCCAAACTTGCCTTACCCCGTGCCTTCCAGTTGGAAATCCTAATTGATGATGCTTTTCCAAAAGAGTTGCCTGTACTTCCCCCCCTCCCCCCTCCATTGCCCTTGCTCAGATTCTCACGAACACTTTCCATCTGGACCAGAGCCATGGCTTCCAGATCCACTTCTCTGCCTGCAGCACCCCACCCCCCACCCCAAGCATCACATGAGGTTATCTTTGTAGGACACCCATACGCTCTAGCCACTCAATTGCTTAGAAATCTCAGATAGAGGGCACCTGGGTGGCTCAGTGGTTGAGTGTCTGGGGGGTAAAATACGCCTTCTAGGGCCCTGAGGGCAGAAGCCAGACAGACCCAGAGCAGAAGGAGAGGAGTGGAGGGAGATGTGCCAAAGTAACCTTAATTCTGCACGGGAAGCACGAGGCTAAGGTGCTGGGGACCAAGGATGCTTATGTCCCCCTCGGTCTGTAATTAGTTCGCGGCCATGTCCCCGGCTGTTGCATTTTGGTCGACGAATAAAGAACTAACTGTTCTTTGAAATAAAAGAATAACTGTTCTTTGAAATATATTTTTTATAAAAAAAATAAAAGGTATACCTTTTTTCTTTTTTAATGAGAAAGCAAAGCAAAACCAAAAACAAACCCTGAATTTCCATTAAGAAGGCAAAAAAGACCTTGAAAACTAGCACGAAGGCCCTGGTCATGGTGCAGGAGCAGAGCGGGAGGCATTAGCTTGCAGTCGGAGCGGGGGCGCAGGTGGGACCCCGGAGCGCAGATGGGACCCCGGAGCGCAGGTGAGGAGGCAGGTGGGCAGGTGGGCAGGTGGGCAGTGGCCCCGGGCCTGCTCCCCTGGCTCTGTAGATACCCCGCCAGCGTCCTACAGGGAACTGTGCTGATAAATATGACAATGACGCCCTACTGCGACAAGAAAGGCTGACGTGGCATTTTGCTAATTTGTGTTCTGCATTAGCAGGGAACTTTGCAACCCCTGGGCCCTGAAACAGGAGCGCGCTGGTGGGCTTGCAGGCATTTTAATTAGAGGCCTTGGGAATATCCGTGTGGGACCCGGCCGCACAGAGTCTACCCAGGGCCTGCTTTGCTTCCTTGCCCTCAGCAGCCATGCAAAGGCCTCACCGGTAGCAGGGACCTGGGAGGGGCGAGGAGAAGTTTCTAAGAGGAGGAGGGCTCCTGGTGGGCTAGCGTCCAACACCAATTAGCTCCTGGGCTGTCAGCACCCACAGCCCTTGTTTGAACAAAGTGGTGGGCAAAGATGGGCAGAAATGGCTTGCCCCCATGATGGATCCCGAAGCATTTTTAAAAGGCTCTTTTTACTCTTGCTCCTCTTTCATGATTTGGCTGAGACACGAGGCGAGAATAAGCACATCATAAATCAAAAGCTGTTAGCATACACGACCCCTGAAATTTATGGGTATTAAGCAGAGAAAGCTTAGGAACATTTCACCAAATAATTTTCCAATCCCCTAAGCCTCGTTTAAATTTCCCTCGTCTCCATCCCCTGTTGCTGATGCACATTTACTGCACAGGAGCATCTGAGCCCCAGGGTGGAAGGAGCCCCCTCTTTGCCATCAGACAGGCTGGTTGATTTTTACGAGGTTGAGCGCAAAGCGCAGCCGGGCACAAGGCCACATGGGTAAAGAGCCAAGAAGCACAAGAAAGCCATGGCCAATGCCCTCCGGTTGGTTGTGCAGCCTTGGAAATGGCAGGGTCTCTCTGTGCTGCCCTCCTTGCCATTTCTTTCACCTTTAGCCCTGGGGCTGGAGCAGGGGAGCTTCAGTGGGAGACAGTGGGCCTAAGAGTAGGTAAAGGGCCCACGGCCAGGCCAGGATGGGGACTTAACAGTGAAGCCAGCCTCTTCTGTGACGGCTCAGGGAAGTGAGTGCCAGCGCTAAGGCCAGGCAGGCAAGGTGCAGAGCAGTGGGCCCATCAGAGGCCAGCCTGAGGGGACAGAGCCACCCAGTTATGCCCTGGATGGTGGGTACTGAGTCTCACTGTGTTCATGGAGAAGTAGACACTGATTAGTGGCATTACTTCCATTTATTAGTCAACTTGACAAATAATAATTGAGCCCCTCTGGCCAAGCAGGTAAAGGCAGCAAGCGTCCACCAGGGCCAGGAGTGGGTCTGCAGTCCTCCAAGGATCAGCTCTTCCAGAGAGCCTCCTAGCCTTCCTCCAGTTCCTGTATTGACTATTGGAGGGCCATTCAGGTCTGTACCTCAGTCCCTTGCGTCCTTAGGTTGGATTTTCACTGGTGTGTGTGTGTGTGTGTGTGTGTGTGTAGTTGTGTTTTCTTCTCAATTAGGGCAAACCCTGAGGACTGCTACTACCTTGCACATGAGACTCTGTGGTATACCACTGGTGTCCAGGCAGCCTAGTCCTTGCCTCCCAGCCCTGTCACTGCCTCAGTGGTTACGTTGCCTCTTTTCACCTGAGTTTCAACCCTCCCACTGTGAAAATGCAGACATTAGCACCTGATCACAGGTTGCCATGAGGAGCAAATGAGCTGTTTCCAACACTTTGTATATTGCCTGGCTCACAGGGAATACACAATAAATTGAAGCTAATATGACTGTGTCATTTAGCACGTGGATGGTCAACTGAGCCTCTGTTCATTATCTAGTAGGAACAGATCTTATTTGACTGTCTTTCCTTCTTGAGTTGAGAAGGGGCCCTCCAAGTTAAAAGCTGTCTGGGAAAAGTAGAGAAGGTGGTAGGCATAGGACCCTTGGTTGTGTCACTTGGTCCTGTGATAAACCTATTTTATTCCAGGAGGAAAAGACAGAAAAGGAGCCCATCCTTAGCCATTCCTTTGAAGCTGATGGGAATATACATGATTATCTATCAAATAACTGTGGCCTTCTCCATATGCATCCCTGGGCTCTCATGCTCTCTGATCCCCCCGCCCCCACCAGGCCTGGTTCTCCCCGGAGATCGTGTCTGTCCAGTTCAATGCTATTGTCCTTATTCTAATTAGGAATATGATATTTCAGAACTAGGCCAATTTCTCATTGGGTCTCATTGCTCATTAAGAGCACTGCCATGTGCTCTTAGATCTGAGGGCCTATAAAATAGCTCACCACATATGTGCAACTTTATGTCACTCTTCACTGAGCTGAGTTGGAAAATTTATAGTTTAGAAGAATGGAATCAAGTTGAAAATGTGGCTTTGGCTGGATCTGGGCATAATTGGGGTTTTCAGGTGTAGTTTGGCAGCTTGCATCTAACAGAAACATCAAGGCCCATAAAATCAGTCCAGTGTCAGAGTTTCAAGGTGCTATACTAAATATTCCTGCAGTGCCTTCATCCCTCATCCTTTTTTTTTTTAAATGAGGGTATCAAAATGGCAGAGCATACTGCTTTAAAAAGGCCACAATCCCAATCTTCCTCACAATGAGTGAAGAGCAGACTGTTGAAAAAGGTGCTGATGTTTTCTTAATATTTATTGATATCCCTGCATTTTAGGCACTTTCCTGTAATAGACAAAAGAGTAAGACATGGTCTTAGTCTTCAGGGAGCCGATGGAGTACTAGAGGGCTCAGCAAACATTTTCTGTAAAGGGCCACAGAGCAACTATTCTATGTTGGGGGACCACATGGTTTTGATGGTGAGGCCCACATCAGCAACTCCATGTGTTTCCCACAGTCCTCACCTCTCCATTCCCCTTCCTTTCCCTCATGCCTGCTGGGCCCTCTCTTCTGTTCCCAATAACAGAACACCTGTAAGACAGACACCAATAGCTATAGCACAAGCAGATTGCAAGGACAAACTGAGTTGATGTGTGCAAAGCCCTTGCTCAGGCTCTAGCTGTCACTTAAAAATGTTAGTCTGCGTCCCTCTTGTCCTTCCAGATGAATCTGAGACAGCAAAATCCCTCTTGTCTCTTCCAGGTGAAACCATCTAGCCATGCCCCAACCCCAGCTCAGACCTCTTCTCCAAGACCTTCACCTACTCAGCTCTTTCTCTCAAACACCCACCCTACCCCTCTGTCTTGCTCCACTTTGCCTGCAACACACTTAGGTCTCTTCTGTACAAAGATAGATTTAAAGAAGGAGGAGGAGGAGGAAGAATGTGAAGGGGAAGAAGAAATCTCTATCTGACCTTACATCCTCCTCCAGCTACCATTCTTTTTCTCTTTTACCCAGTATCTCCAACTGCCTCACTTTCTTATTATTTCTCTTTGTTCATTTCTGTTCCTTCTTTCTGTTTTTTCCTTCCCAGAGACATACTGGGCTGTGGAAAAGGAGTGCTTTAGGGTCAAGCACGCATCTCCACAGTCCTGTTTGTGGTGTCACAGGCCCTGGGCAGCTTACATGGCACCCAGTTACTCATCTGTGAAGTGGGAACAGGGAGGCTGACTCCATGAGGGGATTATGAGAAATCAAGTGAGGTGATTGGTGAAAGGCACCTTGTCAGGGCTCAGCATGTGACAGGTGACACTTAAAGAATTCTGTTCTCTTTCCCCTCTACCAGCTGTTTAAGGAAAGGCAGGGGTCTCTGTCCTTGGGGAAATGGGGAGGAAATGGATAGGGACTGTTTTTTATTCCAAAAAGTATCTACTACGGTCCATCAAGTTGGGGAGACATGCCTAGACATTTTCTTTTCTTTTTTCTTCATCTTTGATAAGACTTGCAAAAAAAGTAATGTGGGATTCTAGTCATGTAAAGATGGGTAAGCACCCAGGTTGATTTCATTTGTTACTTAATCACTCTACTCGATATATATTTATTCAGCATCAGCTAGATGTTTACCCCTGTGAAAGGCCCGGCGGTCCCTGCCCGAGAGAAGCTCTCAGTCTGACTGGGGGTACAAAGAGCCTGCCCTCAGCCTAGATCACAGAGAGGTGAGGTGAGCAAGGCAAGCTGGAAGTGTAAGCCTTGTCTTGATCCTCCTCTAGACACATGAAGACTTATTCTACAATAGGAAGGGAAGAGTGGACTTCCCCATCCAGAGGGTAAGAGGAGAGAAGTTTCTGGGAGGCAGAGTTCAACTCAAGATTAGGAAGAGTTTGCCATCAGTCATCTCAGCAGTGGAGCAGACATGTGCAAGCAGGAACCAAGGCTTGGGGGTGAGGGGGGTGCAGAGAGTGGGGGGAATTAAATGTGATGGGCGGGAGAGATGAACTTGTTCCCAGCCCATGCCCAGGTCATGCTCCCCCTACCTCACCCCATGCAGAGGGCTGATGCTGCCTCTCACACCTCAAGGTCCCCTCCCCCAAAAGGGCTGTGTCTCCAACTTAGTTCACGGCTGCCTCAAGAATTCCAGTTTTGCCATGCTTTTTCCCTTTAAGGGATAAGAAAAAAAAGGGCGGGGGGGAACAATTGGATAATACCTTCTGGTAGCAGGATTTTACAGAGCTAGCCAATGTTTAAAATGAAACGGATGTGTATGTGCATAAGTGTGTGTGTAGGCATGGTATAGAGTACTGTGATTTCATTCCAAATGTTATTATTCCAATAATAGTAACCATCTTTATAATTATTATAATATAATTTATTTTTATGTACTTACCTGTTATTATTTTATATTTAATTATATAATTAAATTAATTAATTATATAATAGTAATTACTATTATTCCAAATATCAGGTCTGTTGGGAATGCTTTAAGAAATCACAATTTGTATGTGCCCGCATCATCTCCTATGTCCTCAGGTACCCTTTGGGTACACTGAATCTGAAAAGGTTAAAATGAACTTTGAGAAGTGGAGCCCTACCCTATCCAGCTTTCTCATGGGACCTGGCCTCAGGCAACTATGGGCATTCTGTTGGGACTCAATTTTGGAGCAGGCAGCTGGGGTTATCTATTTATTTTAAAATTATATTTTCAAGTTATACAAGTTGTACACACATATATTCATGTTTACAATGAAAATTAGTAAATCAGTACAGAATCTATGAAAGTCATGTTCTCATAGCATCTAGAGTGAGTCTTTTAAAATGTGAGTCACATCATTTCTCTGCCAGGTTCAGAAAAAGAACTAGTTAGTGATGCTAAGAGGCCTATAGGGCACTCATGTCCCTTCCCTTCTCCCCTCAGTCACACTGAATCTCATATCCTTGCTCTCTTGTAACACACCCAGTGCACACCCACCACAGAGCTCTTGTATTTGCTTTCTTCTCTACCTGGAATGGCCTTCACCTGCATTTCCCTGCTGCGCACTCTTCAGGCTCCTTAAGGTCTCTGCTCAAATATTTTTTGATGACAGAAGTCTTCCCAGACCATCACTATGAAATAGCACCATCACTGCTGTCATGCTTTAGCTCCCTTCACCTGATTTTGTCTTATAGCATTTATTATCACCTGGCTTGTTATGTATTTGTTTGTTGCCTGCCTCTCCCTACTAGAACATAAGTTCTATGAGAGAATGCAAATTCCACGACTTTATGTTGTTGTTTCTACTATATTCTTAGTGCCTGAAACAGTGGCACACAGTAAGTGCCCAATAAATATTCATTGACTAAATGAATGAATTCATGAAGATTATAGTAGAAAGTAAGAATTTCTCTCTCTTATGTGCTCACTCCCTTTCCACGCTTCTCAGTTCTTAGCACTGTAACAGTGTATCCTTCTAGAAATTTTCTTTGCATGTGAAAGTATACCTAGAGGTTTCTGCTTCTAATTAGGATGTAGAAGGATGTGAAAAACTTTTGGTCATGGGAAGCAACAGCACTTTTCACTGGTGCTAGCAAAAAGTGATGGATGCAAAGAAATCCTGATGAACTACATTCCAGAGAGAAATGAGCCCTTCCCAAGTATAGCAGAAAACTCTACACCTTGGGGAATGGACGGATCCAGGTAGATACAGGTGTGAGGAGTTTTCTAGAAGGAGATGCCCATCTGGAAGGGTAACTTTATGTAAGGGAGATGGGGAAGGGATGGCAGGAAGTTGGGATTAGTATGTGCAAAGATAGTGCTGCCTGGGACCATTGAAAGTGTGACCTGCATCTGGAATGGAGGAGTGGACCTGCAAAACACAGAGAACCCTACAAGGAGAAATCCATCGGGCTTTGTACACAGCATGTGCTGGTAGGAGGGATTAGAATCTGAAAGACCCTTGGGTTCAGTCAGAAGACATTAGCCACAGGAGAAATTTCAATAACAAAGACTTAATATAAAGAATTGCTAAAAAAAAAAAAAAAAAAAAAAAAAAAGAAAGAACTGCTAACTACATGAAAAGTGGTCAACTACTGAGAAGGCAAAGAAAGGAGCACCCTAAAGTAGTAACTGCAGAAAGTAGTAACTAGCCCTAAAGCTGACAGAAGAGTAAGTAATTAAGAAACTTAGACACAAAGGAAAGACCTTTGGTGACGCACGTGAACCAAGGACTATCCTCCTCTCTGGGAAACACTGCCAGGGCCCCTGCATGCTGATCCATTTGCCACCAAATAGAAACGAAACACTGGAGGAAGAAAAAGTCCCTTTATTCCCTTCCAGATTTGCGATGTCTCTCCAATGCCCTCTGTTGACAGGACCTAACATTAAGCCAACTGGCAAGGAAGAAATGTAATCTGTAGAATCACCCCAGGATCACAGAGTAGAGCAAAGAAAAATGTGTATGTTGCTGAGAAACAATAAATTACTAAGTGGCACAAAAATACATTCATAAAAAATACACAAAACCACCACAAATTCATCTCCTTCTTTCTGAATTTTACCGAGACAGCACCAGTGGAAGAAGGGCTGGTGGGCAGAGAAAAATCATGTAGCTACAAACATTCTCCTGGTCTTTGAATTCTGGGGGCCCTGTGAGAATTGAATTCAACTCTTACAGGGATTAGGACACTGGTTAGGAGTTTGGCAAATCGAAAGTAAACTCGGTTTAAAATAAAGCTGCATCTCAGCCCCAGGAGTAGAATTTTTAAAAAGAGACACACATAAAGGAACAGGGAAATAGTACTCATGATCAAGAAAAAATGCAGACCAAAGGAAAATATCCACGATAGCCTAGGCGTTGGAATTATCAGTTAAGTACTTTAAATTAACTATTATAAACATGTTAAATAATTTAAGGAAAAGGGATGGATATTGCAGAAGAGAAATAGAAACTAATGATAAAAACAAGGGGAAACTGAAATTCTAGAACTGAAAAATAAAATACAAGATATAAAAATAAATCACTGGATGATAGACTTAAGTAACTTAACAGAGTAGCCATTGAAGAGCAATGGATACGTGAACCTGAGCACAACTAAAAAAGAAACAACTAAGAAACTAAGAAACACAGCTAAGAACACAACTAAGGAAGACAACAAGAAGCCAAGAAGCCAAAAGCAGAGATAAAATGGGATTCTTAAAAAAAAAATGGGATTCTTGAAAAAACCCTCTCAATTAATACAAAAGAAGGCAAGAAAAGAGAAATAAAAGACAAGAGTAATCCAATAGTGAAATGGTAGGCTCAACATCAACTCCTTCAATAATTACGTTCAATATGAATGAACCAAACACTTCAATTTAAAGGCAGTATCTGATGGACTGCATAAGAACAAAAAATTTAACTATGCTGGCTACAGGAGACACATTTTAAGCATAAAAATTGAAAATAGATTACAAGTAAAAGATCAATAAAAGAGAAACCATGCAAACAATCATGAGAAAGATGGAGTGGCTATATTAATACCATATGAAGTAGACTTTTATCTGATATAAAGAGGGACATTCATAATGGTAAGAGAGTCGAATCATCAAGAAAGTATTAAAATCTTAAATGTATTTTCACCATAATAACAAAGCTTCGAAATACATGTAGCAAAAGCCATCAGAACTAAAGGGATAAATGGACAAATTCACAATTTTATCATTAGACAGATTCTCAATTAGAGTTGCAGATTTTAATGCCACACTTTCAGCAATTGATAGAACAACTTGACAAAAATATATAAGAATACAGAGGATTTAAACAGCACTTATCAACCAACTTAACCTAATGAGTATTTCTAGAACACTGCTTCCTACAACTGCAGCATACTCATTCTTTCCAAATATATGTGGGTCATTCACCAAGATAGACCAAAAGGTGGTCCATAAAACAAATCTCAATAAATTTCAAAGGATTGAGAGCATACAGAATGTTCTAAAAGCCAATAGCAGAAATATATCAGGAAAATGTCAAATACATGAAAATTAAAAACAAACCTGCAAATAACCCTTGGTTTAAAAAAGAAATTACCAAGGAGATTAGAAAATACTTTAAACTGATGGAAAATGAAAGGAAGAAACCTAACTTGCTCAAAGTTGTTGGATGTTGTGAAAGGAGTGCTTAGACAGGAATTTATCTTTTTAAATATTCACATCAGAAAAAGAAGAAAGGTAAAATAAATCACTTAAATTTCCACCTTAAGAAGCTAGAATAAGAAGAGCAAATTAAGCCCATAGTAAGTAGAATGAAGGAAACAATCAAGTTAAAAGCAAAAATCGATGGACTAAAACCAGATAGTGGGAAAATATTAGCAAAAGCAAAAGTTGATCTTTTAAAAAGGTTAATACAATTGATACTCTCTAGGAGGATTGATTAAGAAAAAGAAAGAAAATTGTGGATTATCAATAGAGGACATCTTTACAGATATTAAAAATATTAAAATGATAATACAAAAGTATTAAGAACAATTTATGTTAATAGATTCAACAAAATCTTTGAGAAACACAACTTATCAAATCGGATGTGAGATGACATAGAAAACCAAAATAGTTCTCTAGCTTTTAAATAAATTGAATTTATAATTAACAACCTTAGAGCTTCAGACTTAAATGACTTTACTGGTGAATTCTATCAAATATTTAATTAAGAAATAATACCACTCTCACACAAGTTCTTTGAGAAAATAGAAAAGGAGAGCTGACTTCCCAACTTGTTTTTTGAGGCCATTCATGATACCTGTTTCCAACCTTGACAAAGATAGTATAAGAAAAGAACATTATAAACCAATATTGTGGGGCACCTGGGTGGCTCAGTCAGTTAAGCAGCTGCCTTCTGCTCAGGTCATGATCCCAGGGTCCTGGGATGGAGCCCTGCATCAGGCTCCCTGCTCAGCGGGGAGTCTGTTCTCCTTCCTCTGCCTCTTCCCCAGCTTGTGCACGCTCGCTTGCTCACTCTCTCTGTCTCAAATAAATAAAATCTTAAAAAAAAAAAAAAAAAAACAAGCAGGGACGCCTGGGTGGCTCAGTGGTTGAGCATCTGCCTTTGGCTCAGGGCGTGATCCTGGAGTCCGGGGATCGAGTCCTGCAATGGGCTCCCCATGGGCAGCCTGCTTCTCCCTCTGCCTGTGTCTCTGCCTCTCTCTCTGTGTCTCTCATGAATAAATAAGATAAAATAAAAATCTAAAAAAACCCAAAACAATATTATTCACAATAACGGATAAAAGATAGAAATTATACGATCATTTCAATAGATGGAGACAAAGCATTTTACAAAATTCAACGTCCATTCATGACAACAAAACAAAACAAAACAACAACTGTTAGGAAACCAAAAATAGAAGAAACTTTCTCAATCTGATAAAGGGCATCGTGTAAATACCTAAAGATAATACCACACTTAGATAAAGTATTGGCGCACCTGAGTGACTGAATTGGTTAAGCATCTGCCTAAGGCTCAGGTCATGATCCACAGGTCCTTGGATTGAGCCCCATGTAGGGCTCCCTGCTAAAGTGGGGAGCCTACTTCTCCCTCTCCTTCTGCCCCTCCCCCTGCTTGTGCTCTCTATCTCTCAGTGTCTCTGTCAAATAAATAAATAAAATAAAATTTTTAAAAAAGAAAAAATAAAATATTGGAAAATTTCCCCCTAAGATCAGGAACAAGCCAGGATATTCTCTTTCATCATTTATGTTCAACATTATTCCAGAGGTTCAAGCCACTATAGAAGGACAAGAAAAAGAAATTTAAAAAAATTAAAAGGCAAAAAGATTGGAAAGAAATAGAATTTTTAATTCACAGATCGGATTGTGTATATAGAAAAGGTGTATACAAAACGGCTCACTAGATCTGGTCATTTAGAAGTAGTTTCGTAGCAGGACAAAGTCCAAGTATAAATGTATTTCTATGTACAAGCAACAATTGGAAAAAAAAAGTAAAAGTGCCATTCCAATAGTGTCAAAAAATGAAAATGAAATATACTTAGTAATAAATTTAACAAAATGTGTGCGTGATATTTACACCAAAAACTACAAAATGTTTCTGAGAAAAACCAAAGTCATAAAGAAATAGAGAGATACACATGTCTATGGACTATAAGGCTCAAATTTCAGTTCTTGGCAAATTGAGTGTCAGTGGGTTCTTGGCACTTATTTTTAAAGATTATTTATTTATTTATTCATGAGAGAGAGAGAGAAAGAGAGAGAGAGGCAGAGACACAGGCAGAGGGAGAAGCAGGCTCCATGGAGGGAGCCCGATGTGGGACTCGATCCAGGGTCTCCAGGGTCACACCCTGGGCTGAAGGCAGGTGCTAAACCACCCAGGCTGCCCGGTTCTTGGCATTTAAATAGAAATTGAAATGTAAATTGTGAAGTGATTATGAAAAAGGAAAAATAAAGTTGGAGAACTCACATTACCTGATTTTAAGACTTACTATAACCGCAAGAGTTTGGTATTGACATAAAGATTGACAAATATGTCGATGAATAAATGGTCCAGAAAGAAACTAAAATTCATACAGTTAATTGGTTTTGATGAAGGCACCAGAGTAATTCAATGGAGAGAGAAAAGTCTTTTCAACAAATAATTGTGCTGAGTGACTGGATATCTGTGTGTGTGGGAAGAATGAATCCTGAACCTTATCTTGCACCAAATACAATAGTTAATTTGAGATCAATTGTAGACTATTTTTTTCTGATTTTTACATGATGGGATTTTAAGTTATGTTATTTAAATTCAAGTTAGTTAATACAGAGAGCTGTATAGATTTTAGGAGTAGAAGTTAGTGATTGATCACTTACATATAACACCCAGAGCTCATCACAGCATGTGCCCTGCTTAATGCCCATCACCCATTTAGCCCACCCCCACCCACTTCCTCTCCAACAACCCTGGGTTTGGTCTCTATAGTTACGAGTCTTTATGGTTTGCCTCCCTCTCTGTTTTTTACCTTATTTTATTTTTTCCTTCCTTTCCCCTATGTTCAACTGTTTTGTTTCTTAAATTCCGCGTATGAGTATTATTATTTTTTTGAGGGATTATTATTATTTATTTGAGGGATGTTGAGTTTGGTAAGTATTATTTATTTGAGGGATGTTGAGTTTGGTAAGTTCTTTATAGACTCAGAATACTAGCCCTTTATCTGATATGTCACTGCAAATATCTTCTATTCTATAGGTTACCTTTTAGCTTCATTGTTTCCTTCACTGTGCAGAAGCTTTTTATCTTGTTGAGGTCCCAATAGTTCACTTTTGCTTTTGTTTCCCTTGCCTCCGGAGACGTATCTAGTAGGAAGTTGCTGTCTGTGTTCTCCTCTGGGATTTTAATGGTTTCCTGTCTTACATTTAGGCTTTTCATCCATTTTGAATTTATTTTTGGATATGTTGTAATTAAGTGGTCCAGTTTCATTCTTCTGTATGTCTCTGTCCAGGTTTCCCAGCACCACTTGTTGAAGAGATCTTTTTTCCAGTGGACATTCTCTCCTGCTTGGTCAAAATTAGTTGACCATAAAGCTGGGTTCTCTATTCTGTTCCATTAATCTATGTGTCTGTTTTTATGCCAGTACCATATTGTCTTGATGATTACAGCTTTGTATTATAGTTTGAAGTCTGGGATTTGGATGCCTCACATTTTGTTTTTCTTTTTCAATATTGCTTTGGCTATTCAGGATCTTTTCTGGTTCCATTCAAATTTTAGGATTATTTGTTCTAGTTCTGTGAAAAAAATGCTGGTGTTATTTTGATCAGGATTGCATTGAATGTGTAGATTGCTCTGGGTAGTATAGACATTTTAACAATATTTGTTCTTCCAATCCATAAGCATGGAATGTTTTCCTACTTCCTTGTATCTTCTTCAATTTCTCTCGTAAGTGTTCCATAGTGTTCCATAGTTCCATAGTGTTCAGAGACCAGAATAAATCTCTTTGGTTAGGTTTATTCCTAGATATCTTACGGGTTTTGATGCAGTTGTAAATAGGATCAATTCCTTGATTTCTCTTTCTGCTGCTTCATTATTGCTGTCTTGAAATACAACAGATTTCTGTACATCGATTTTATATCCTATGACTTTGCTGAATCCCTGTATTAGTTATACTAATTTTTTGGTGGAATCTTTAGAAAAACCTTCTGCTTACTAGAGGACACTATTTAAGAGTGAATAGGCAAGCCATGGACTGGGGAAATTTTGTGGTGCATATATTTGACAAAGAAATTGGATCCAAAATAGATAAAGAACTTCTACAGGCTTCTTTAGGCTTCTTTGTTAGCTTAAAAAGGGCTAACAACCCAATAATAAATATTTGGGCAAAGGACTTGAACAAGCACTTTAAACAGAAGATATATGAATGGCCAATATACTCATAAAAATTTGTTCAATGTCTTTACTCATCTAGGAAATGCAAATTAAATTCCACCTGATAGAACAGCTAAAATGAAAGATCAACAGCACCCGTGTTGGTGACGATACGGAACCCCTGCTTTTCTTCCACACTGCTGGTGCAGTGTAGACGGTGCAACCATTGGGAAATTGTCAGTTCCTTACAATGTTTAACAGAAACCTATCCTATGACCCAACCACTCCTAGGGATTTACTCCAGAAAATGAAAACAAATATCTGCAAAGGACTCATACATGAATGTTACTAGCAGATTTATTCAAAATAGCTTAAAACTGGAAACAATCCAAATGGTTATCAACAGGTGAATGAACAAACAGACTGTGGTATAATCATCCAATGAAATACTACTCATCAATAAAGAGAGATATACAAAAATTGTTTTGTGAACTAATGAAGCCAGCTGCAAAAAAGTACAAACTGTATGATTCCATTATATTAAACTCAAGGACAGAGAAAACTAATGTATGGTGATAGAAATCAGAATAGAGGTTGCCTTTGAAGGATTGGAGTTGACTGCAAAGAAGCATAAAGGAATTTTCTAGGGTGATGAAAATAATCTATATTTGACTAGGGTATGAGTTACATTAGCGTATACATTTATCAAAGCTCATTTAATTGTACCCATAAGACCTGTGCATTTCACTGTATGCAAATTATTCCTCAATTAAAACAAATATTTTTATTTGGAAAATGTAAATTTAATTGGAAAACTTGATTTGCACAAATTAGCCTGGGGGTACAACACTTATAATAATATTACAAGAAGGGCTATCAAATTTTCTTCATCTTCCCAGAGGATGTAGGAAGAAAAATGCCTTCATTTTACCATTATTTTTTAAAGATTTATTTATTTTTATTTGAGAGAGAGAGGGGGAGAGCCCACACAGGCATGCAAGCTGTAGGAGGGGCCGAGGGGACAGGGAGAGAGAATCCTCCAGCAGACTCCCTGCTGGGAGCCTGACACCAGGCTTAATCCATGGACCCTGAAATTATGACCTGATCCAAAACCATGAGTGCCGCTTAACCGATTGAGCTACTTGGGTGCCCGGCAAAATGCCTTTAAATGATAGCAAAAGACTTCTATAGAAATTCATATTTGAGTTAACATACCACCATAGTTGATAAGGTGAAATATAGTATTTCCCCTATTTGAAAGGATGATATATAGTGCTTGTACTAGATTGAGTAGTGTCCCCTCAAAATGCATGTCCTTTGGAACCCCAGAATATGACTTTATTTGGAATTAGGATTTTTGCACATGTAATTGGTAGGATGAGGTCATCCTGGATTAGGGTAGGCCCTAAGTCCAATGACTCGAGTCATTATAAGAAGGCCATATAGAGATACAGAGAACCCTAGAGAGAGATGAAGGCCATGTGACAATGGAAGAAGGATTTGGGTTGATGTCGAACTGCTACTACAGAATGCCAGGAATTTCTGGCAACCACCAGAATCTAGAAAAAGGCATGAAACAGATTCTCAGATTCTCCCTCATGGTCCCAAGAAAGAATCAACACTGCTTGAAATCTTGATTTTCTAGTTTTCTAGCCACCTGAACTGTGAGAGAATAAATTGCTGTTTTTTTTTTTTTCTAATTCACCACATTAATTATGATAGCACTAGGAAGCAAATATACTACTCAAATATACCTAAATTATCAAAGGGGAAAGTTTGAAGTATGCAACAATCTGTTTGGTGTACTTGAGTAGACTTTCATCAATAAACTAAATAAAATATGCTATGAAAAATACACGTCCTTATATTTTTAGTATACAATCAGATAACACACAATTAAGGTAAGTGTACAGACTCTTTGGCTATTTCATATTGTTGTTTTCTAAAGGGGCAATAAATCCTGAAGACATTTCCTTGTTAGCACACAGAGAGAAGCCTGAACATGCTCCTCTGGCCTGCTCTGGGACCAGAGAATTCATCTTTCTAAAGACTGAACTGTATTCCAGGATGTGGATTTACCATGATTTACTTTGCCAGCCAGCTCAGTTAGATGAAGGTTTATTAAAAGCCTCATCCTGAGTGCTTCAGTTTAAATCTGTTCAATACAATTCAATCTCATGCAAACCAAATCAGTAAGTATCTACTGAGCTCCGTCTTTGTGCCAACCACTATGCTACGATCACATTTGGGTTTACTCTTGATTGACTATCTCTCCCCTTCATGTCCTTCTTGAAAATTCAAGATACTTCTTGAAAAAAAAATTTTTTTTTGGATTTTACTTATTTATTCATGAGAGACAGAGAAAGAGAGAGAGGCAGAGACACAGGCAGAGGGAGAAGTAGGCTCCATGCAGGGAGCCCCATGTGGGACTCAATCCTCAGTCTCCAGGATCAGGCCCTGGGCTGAAGGCGGCGCTAAACCACTGAGCCACCCGGGCTGCCCTACTTCTTGAAAATCTATTTTGAACTCCAACACGGGAGACTGATAATAAGACCATAGTAAAAGGGATTGATGTTTGAGATGGAGAAAGTATTTCTCTTTTCCCATGCTTACCTCCTTATGTTAATAGGCTCTAATGTCCTTACTTAATTGGGCTTCTTAGGATTTGGAATTTGTCCCAATATAAAGGTGCAACTCAACCTGTAAGAAGTGATAAAACTGCTGAACGCACAGAGAACGGGTTCCATCTGATACACAGAGAGAAAGACACGATCCTAGAAGCAGTGAGGAGAAACCCAAATGTTTTGTCTTGCAATTATCCAGCATTTTCTAGTCCTGTTTCGTGTGCGTGCAGGGGCTTCCCGGCCTGTGAAATAGCCCCTGGCTGTAACATGGTATCTCATTCAGTTCTTGCTGCTGATGTAAGGAAGCCTGGTGAACGTTGCCTTCTTGCTTTTGAATTAGACTGGGTCTTGCATAATGAGAATTCTGAGTAATCATCTTTTTAATTAACAATTTAAATTCTTGGCTCAGGGTGAGAATGCACTCCCCAGGGGGTGGGGATCACCGGGCACCATCTAGGAGGCTGCATATCGCATCCTG
Organism: Canis lupus baileyi; assembly: GCF_048164855.1. NCBI lineage: Eukaryota > Metazoa > Chordata > Mammalia > Carnivora > Canidae > Canis > Canis lupus. The sequence continues at coordinate 7,611,910 of NC_132844.1, forward strand.
CTTCTGCCTTGCGGTGCCACATGGGCTAATCTGTCTCTTCTCTGGGCTATGTGTCCTCTGTTATTTCAACTGCTCCACAAAAGAAAGTTTCCAGATGCCCCACTCCCCGCCCCCACCCTTTTGGAGACAATATTTCCTTTAACCCTTGCCTTGGAAATGAGTGTAAAACTCCAGATATTCTGCAGACAGCAGTGTTATTGTTCCCCTGGATCTGGACACGATGCCATCTATATTCCCATGAGGGTTTTGTTGTTGTTGTTGTTGTTGTTGTTGTTGATAAAATGGGTCACCCCGTAGTCTAAATAAGACTTGGTCTTAACTAAAATCCCTAGACCTTTTCCACGCAGCCAACCTTTCCTGCCAACTTTCTCCTGTACACCTATGAATAAGGTGTCAACCATTTATCTTCTTAAACTGCCATTTACTTGATTCGGTCCATCCAATTAAGACAGTTTGAACCTGAACTCTGTAATCTGCGACATTAGCTGTCCCTCCTAGGTATCTGTCATCTGCTTACTTGGTAGGCCTGTCTTCTAAATCTTCAGCTACGTCACCAGGGGAATATAACAGAAACTAGAGACCTGTGGTGCACCATCAGAGACAACCAGCAGGTCGGTACTATCATTGGTCATGCAACGTGGAGACTCCCTTAGGATCTTACACAAAAGTATCATGATTCTGCTCATGTGAACTGTTTGACCCACGAAATAATCTTGGGAAATTAGGTCAAATGCTTTGTGATAATCAACACAGGCCATGGTTATGGCGTTCCTCTGAATTCCAACCTGATTACCACCCCCTCTCAAAAGTCCGTCGAACTAGGTTAAACCTTAAATGTAAAGGGAATTTGCTCTTAGAAAGCGAATGTTCCAATATTACTGATGATCACTTTTTTTTTTTTCCATGAGAGTGTATGAATTTCCACATCCAGAATCCAATGTCTTTCGAAATTGGGATTAAAATATGTCTCTCCGCTCCTCTAGAACTCCTCTCCCATCCATGACTCTTGGGAATTCCCAACCACAGCTCTGGGAGCCCCAGTGTATGCTCCTGCTGCATTCAGGGGGTTGTTTGGTCTGAGCCTGGAGAGAGTTGAGCTTGTTGAAGTGATAAGCAGCTTGTCAGTATCCCTGCCTCACCTCTCCATCCTTGGCTTCCCTGGCTTCTGGTTTGAGATCCTTTGCTTTTCTGTGCTAAACTAAAGAGAAACAAATAGTGTCTGGCTTCCCACTGCCACTTGTGAACTTCCCAAATATTTTCTGAGTGGTAGGGTAATTCTGTCCTTGTTCTTGCTTTGAAAAATAAAAATTAAAAAAAAAATAAAAAATAAAAATTAACCCAGTGACACATCCCTGTATTCTTTAGTGATGTTGTAACTGTCAGCACCTTCCGTGTTTTGACTTCTGTTAAGACTTCTCTTCCTGACTTCCTCCAGTTAAGTATGGAAGGCTTGTCCTAGGTTAGGCAGGCCTGTCGGCTGCAAGCATTTTTCTGTTTGCATGCTTGCCCCACTGCCCCATTGTATCTCCAGGGCCTGGCACAAATGCTTTGTACCTAATAAGTGTTCAATAAATATTCATATATATGGATTTTCAAAAAGTAAACTTTGAAAGCTAATTACGAATTGATTTAACTGTTGTTACATGGCCTCAGGAGACTTTTGAAGAGGGGAGAGGGTTTGGAAAATTATCCAGGAAGCCCCTGTTTTGCCTACTGCTAAGCCACTGGAGAGGACAGGACAAAGGAGTGGTTAGTTTTTCCTTTTTTGTCCTTTCCTTTAGCAACCAAGAAGTGGGGGACCACAATTGCATTGTTGTAATGCGCCCCTCCCTCCCTTCCTTCTTATCAATCAAATCCTATTTCCTGAGGTTTCACCGTGTGCAAGGCCCCCAGAGGTCACAGAAGCTTTTACCCAGCCTAGTTACAGCGCTGAGAACCTCATTGACTCGTCTCAGGGTGTGTGCAAGGCTTCTGGTCTGGAGGAGTCAGCTTTTTAAACTACAGCATCGCCCAGCCAGAAGCAATAACCTTTGGAGATAACACTCCTTGGGTCCCAGCAGCTAACTTCTTATTAAGTGGGTGCCCGCTGGAGACAGGCTGGGCTGGGCATTGGCTGTGTGGCCTCTAACAAGACATGGAGCCTTTCTGAGCCATCATCAGTGTAGATTCTTCATCTGTATAATGGGGGGTACCTAATATACTTACTTGCCTTAAAGGCTTGTAGTGAGAAGTAACAAAATAATGTATGCATGGAAATGTGCTTTATTGGTTCATCTGTTCATATACTATTTATTGCCTTGTTGGTCCTGTCAGCAGGGCCCTGTGCATAACCGTGTCCACCAGAGACAGTACTGGAAGCAAGGGGTGGGGGGTGCAGGTGTGAGGAAAGTAGCCGACGTGGGCTGGAGTGACTGGGTAGCCTGTGTGTCCAAGGGTGGAATGCTCTGGGGCGGGGGGGGGCGCGGGGGAAGGGGTTGCCCAAGGAAGACCTGAAAGATAACTTGGCTGTTTTGCCACCGGCTGGTAGGCCTGGTCCACGGAGGCTCTGTCTTTGTGGTCATCGCCCACCCCTCCTTGTCTGAACTGAGTGTGTGTTGTGACTGCTTCACCTTCTCGGGTGACCTGTGAGTGTGACCAGGCTCAGAGCCTCAGAGCCATCGTGGGGAACTGAGACCGAGAAGCTGTGTGTTGACAGCACAGGCATGGAGGATTGGGCTGGACAATGTGTCAGTGGGGCTCCCTGGAAGGGGATGTATGTGTGTGCACATGCCCGAGGGGGGAGAGGGGCTGGAAGGGGGAGAGGGCTGGAAGTCAAGGAGACCCGGCGACCTATATGCTCTGCGTCCCTTCCCTCCTCCTGAGACTGTCTGGGGAAGGGATTGTTGTGGGCTCATCTTCGTGGGCCCAGTGGGCTCTGCACAGGGCCTGGGACATAGTAGGTGCCCAGAAAACATTTGTCAAATAATTGAAGTGTTGAGACAGGTGGGAAGAGTCCATTCCTGGCCAGCGGTTCCCTTTGGGGGGCTTAAGAAGTTTCCTTTCGGCCCATGGGACCACCAGTCCGTGGAAGTGTAGCCACCCGGGGTTGCTGGTCAGAGAAGTAGTGACCTGCCTACCGTGTCCGTGACAGGATGATGCTGTGACCACAGTTAACAGGATAACTGAGAAGACTTCGTGATCCTTGGTGGTCAGAAGCAAATTAGGACTGCAGTTCGTTTTCCTGCCTTTGAGTTAGAGAAAAACTATCTGGGGCCAGTTTTCTGGACTCCTGATTCCAGCCTTGCCCTCCCTTTATCCCTTCCCTTCACAGCCCTGGTGAGAGTTTGCACTCCTAATATTTGAAGACCCTGGGATTTTTCTTTGTGAAATAAAGGGGGAGAGTGAACCGGCGCACAGTGACCGCCTGTGCAGGTGACGGCTGGTGACCCTCCCCACCTCTCAGCCTCCTGGCTTTCTAGAGAGCCATGGAACGTCCCAATGCCAGGCTGTCGGCAGCAGCTGCACCCCCATGAGTGGGTGTAATCTAGACGGGGGACAGGACGGTAGGATGCCCTGCAGGCAGAGTGTGGTGTTGTCTGGATGCATCTGGGTGTCTTTCTTCAGTGTGGTGGATACAATTGAAAGCCTTTGTTGTGTGCTGACTTTGGGGACCCTGCAACCAAGTTGGTTGGGAAACAGAGTTCCCATTGAAAACCCATTCTTTGCAGAGCGAACAAAAGAAAAGAATTACTTGTCTGGCCCCAGCAGTAATTTATGTCATATAAGGCTTCGCAGTTTATGGATTCTCTTGGTCATTTTCTCAACGGATCCTCACGGCAGCCTGGTGGTGTGATCCTGGCAAGTCCTGGTGTCTCCGTTTGCCAGGTCAGGACACTGAGGCTCAAGAGTCACACTGCCACTCGACTTCCTTCCCACCATAAACTCAAAGCCGGCTCTCCTGATGTTTGCCTGCTGGCCCCGACCACCTGCTCCCCTCACTGATCCCTCAACCACAGGAACCTGGTCCTTCCTACTGGGGAAGCAAGGTTCTCAGTTATCAAACACGGAGGAGTAAAAGCAGTTTCCATAATCTGCACTTGCTCTTGCCTTTCACGTCTAAAAGGCATCTCTCTGGCTTGCACAAGGGGTGAGGGTGTTAGTTCATGGATGGTTTTCATACGTGTTTTCTGCTGACCACTGTATCTTGCGTACATCCATCCAAGGTGTGCAATGTTCTTAGACAGTGAATTCTTCGAGGGCAAACACCAGGTTGCTACACTCATTCCATAGCACTAACAGTGTGTCTGAGACACTTCAAAGTTTTGCAGAGAGTATCACAATGAAGATATATCCTAGTTACACATTTCTGTGCTTCCGGATGAACAACCACGTGCCTGGAATTTTGGGTGAAAATGTTTGCATTGGAAAGGTCAATGGCCCAAGAAGCCTTGGGGAAATCTGTAAATCCTCAAAGCTGGCGAGTGGATTCCCACTCCATGAGGCATTGACTCGGAGAGGCGTGATTTGTGCTGTTTGAATGGTATTGTTTCATTGTTCAAGCTTTGAGAATTTTCCTTAGCAAAGTATTTGAAGAGGATCTAGGTCTCCCGTGGGCTTACATTACAGAAAATCATTTCGAAAAGAGCATTGGCTTTGTAGATAAAGACCGAACTAGAAACAACCAAAACACCAAACCACCAGTGCTTTCTCAAAACTAAACGTAAAGTATAAATAGAGAACAAAACAGGAAATAGTGGTTTGCAAAAGAAAAAAAAAAAAGAAAGAAATACTTGTAGCTGCCCTAAAAAGTGAGTTCGGAGACTAAGAGAAGCCGCTGGCTCCAGCTCCTCGTAGAGACAAACGTCTTCCAGCAAGCACTGCCCTACTGCTGCCTGCGACTACTCTTTAACCAGCCTTTGGAAATATTTGGGTGGGTCTCTATGACGCAGGTGCTGATTCAGTAAGGGTGCTCTTCTCTCCACCCAGTCATCAGGGGTCAGCAAGTGGATTGGGCTGTCTTAACCACCTAGGTTTTGACTTCGTATCAATACCTTCTCTTTCTGTCTTGTAAGATGTAGAAGTGTGGCTTGAAGGGTCAGATTTCCCTCCTGTCCCCCTAGCCAGCCCCACTGCCAGCCTCTTACCTGCTACCCAAGGCTGACCCTGGGAGGCAGCTGCAGGGATTTGTGCAAGAAGCCCTGGGGTGGAATCTGAGTTCTGCCCACTAATGGGCCATCTGCTACAACCTCTCTGGGCCTCAGAGCCTCATCCCTACACCAAGGACAGTCATGCTTATCTCACAGAGTTGTTGGGAAAATTAATAGAGATGAAGCAGATGAAGACCCATCTTGGCAGCACAGCCCACTATGTCTTGCAGGACTGGCTCCGTTGGAAAGTGGCTCTTGGGCTGAGCCTGGTGGAGGCAAGTGCCCTGGACTGGATCCTGATGCCTCAGTGCTGGGGGGTGGGAGGAGTCTGTGAAGACGAGTTGGGTTACTGATCATTCATTCATTCATTCATTCATTCATTCATTGTTTATTTGATGAACATTTGTTGAATCCCTAAGATGTGCCGGACGCTGAAACAGGCGGGCTGCATTGGTCAAGACATAGCATCTCCTTCAAGGCGCTTGAGTATATTGGGAGAGATAGGCTAGTGTACAAATAAGTGGAATGGCACGTTGGAGGTGCTCTGGTAGAAGTGTTCAGTCACAGCCACAGAGGAGGATGAAGAACAGAAACATTCTGTCCAGGCAGAGAGCAGGGAAGGACCCCTGGGATGCCACCTCCTTGAGGCACACAAGTCTTTGCAGGTGATTCTTTTTATATAGCCAAGGGGAAAAGCTTCACGTTTCAGGCAGAAGCTGATGTTTTTTGAAAAGAGGATAGAGATAGAGCTCTCTTAAAAAGGTGGGCGAAGATCAGGTCATATCACTTTCCTGACTCCAGCCGTAGAGGAGAGCGACTGTGATTGGAGGCACCAAAGTAGAGGTGTCCAAGGAGGACCTTTGTGACTGACTTACCTGCAGTTCTCCTTCTACTTTTCATTCAAGCTGGAGGCAGGCCACCTTCATTATTATGTTCAAGCCCCCAAAAGCCTTCTGGAATGAGGTAGGTAATGGGAGTCATCTCCAGGGGCTGCACGCAGGGGAGCCCTTCAGCTTGGATGTCCTCTAGGGTCAGTGGCTAAGAGGGAGGGTGCACAAGATCCCCCAGGGAGTGCCAGGCTGCAAGAACCTGGTGAGGGTAGGGTGGAGAGGAGCCAGCCCACCCTGAGCTCTGGCCTTCCCTTCATCATCCTGTGGCCCCGAGAACCTCAGCCCCACAGGACTTTTCGTCTCTGAACATTCTGGGCTCTTCGGTCCTTATTCCTGAGGATATGCATTGCTTCAGAGCTGTCCTCCCGGCAGATCATGTACAGCTCTCTCTTCTGCTCTTCTAAGTGGTAAGCTTCTCAGGGCAGAAGGGGACTGTAGAGGCCCCCCTGTGGCACCTTGGAGACTTTGCCCCATCTCCACCCAGGCCACGCAGCCAAGGCTTGACCGCAGCTGATCCGAGTCTTGGCGGGACCCCTGTGACGCCAAGAAGGATCCCTCCCAGAGCATGGCTGCATGAGAGACTTCCGCCACTCACCTCCCCATCTCCCCCGGAGGCTTTGGAGGACAGCTTGTCACTGCCTCCCGGGTGCTGAGGAGCCATGGGGCCTTTGCTTGGCTCTCCTTCAAGGCACAGCTACAGACTCTAAGACTTCTTCTCTGCAGCCTCGTGGCTCCTCAGCAGCAGGTGCCACACTCTCACAATGTGGTCATCCGGCCCCTTTTGTTTCTGTGCTGCCCTAGGGGACAAGGGCCACCCCAGAGTTGACACTCCCCTTGCTTTTGCTGTCTATGCCAGTAAGACACTGAATCAAACCAGGGCTTGTTGCTTCCTGACTGATTGAATCTCAGTTTCGCTCAACAGGCAGTTTTAGAGAGCTAAACCCGTGCAGAGGCCCTGAGAGGCTAAGTGACTTGTCCCTGACACTCAGCTGATTAGGCGCAGGGCCAGGACTGGAGGACAGCCTTCTAGATCTGGAGTCATTGCCACTAGGACCTAATGTTCGCTTTATGTGCCATGAGTGCCCCCTGAAGTGGTCGTTGATCTGATCAGTCAAGTCTCTGGGGTTATTTGGTGTTCTGGTGTCCAGGGCAAATGCACACAGCCATGGCGTGTGACGCGTGCAGCACCCACGTGTCGGAGCACCTGGCCCGTCCTGCCTCCCACGTGCTGGTGCAGCTGGCCCTGGCGGATCAGTATCTGCAGATGGCAGAGGCACTCTCCTTCTCTAGTGTAAGAGGTCGTAGATTGAGTTTACTTGTTTGCCTTTATATTTTTGAATATACACAAAAGGTGGAAAACAGTGTGTAGGGAAGTCTCTTTCTCTCTCCAGTCCCTAGACCCAAGCCCTCCCACACCCCTAGCTCCGAGAGATGACGGCTACCATCTTTAACCATTTCTAGAGATGTTTTATGCACGTAGAAGCATATATGGATGAAGACTGTTTGCTCTCAATTTACATAGCCTTGATTCTGCTGACCATGTTGCAACTACTCTCAAGACATTTAATAGGTTCATCACCTTTGAACATTCTGTTGAACCTGCTTTCTATCTGGTTATTTTGTGAGACAACTGGGACTAACCAGTCCCTTTTGTTCTTGAGCCAGTTCCTATTTTTCCAGGACAAGTTGGCTTGTTTACAGTTTCTTTGCACTCACCCTTGTCTATTTAAACAGGTAGAGAGATAAGGGCATATCGGTACGTAATTAATGGAATAAAATACCTATAGATAAGCTCTCCCATATTTTAAAAAATCAACAAAAATTAATTACATGTTATCCTATTCATCCTTTTATTGGAGTAAAATGATTGCAGCTAGAGTTTGGTGCACTTTATCTTAGGTTTCTGAGTATCACAAAGAGCTCATAGCTTTTAACAAACAGTTATTTCAACTCATATTACCATTGCTGCTGTCATTGACTCATAAATTGTTATAACTTGCTTCATTGTCCTCTTAGCACCCTCGCTGATGTTCTTAAAATCATTCTTGTTCTGGTAATAATAAGACATTTCAAGCTGATCCTAACCTTTCTCTTCCCCAAGATATGGAATTGGCTATCTTTAAGGCGTTTTGGTTTTATTTGAAGTGGAGAATAGTATCAAAAAGCAAAACGTGAGCGCTCAACTTCTCATGAGTACGCATGAGCATTGGCTTTGGCTTTTGTTGGCCCAATTTTTTTGCGTCAGAATTGGAGAAAATGTATATTAAGGAGTTCCTTTTCTGGGGCACCTGTGTTGGTCAGTGGTTGAGGGTCTGCCTTCGGCTCAGGGCGTGATCTCCAGATCCAGGGATCGAGTCCCACATTGGGGTCCCTGAGAGGGGGGCCTGCTTCTCCCTCTTTTATGTCTCTGCTTCTCTCTCTGTGTGTGTCTCATGAATAAATAAATAAAATCTTTTTTAAAAAGTTCCTTTTCTCCATTTAAGAGATTATTTTACTGTCCCTCTTCTTTATGGTATGAAGGTTTCATTGAACATCAAAGTGTTCTACTATATTGATACACTTCCATCCAAAGTTTAAAAATATGAAAGCACACCTCTGAGTTCAGCTGTGGGTTGTTAGCCTAGGTAAGATGGTAGGCTCCATGGTGAATGGTACTGCCGCAGGTGTCAGGTGCACCCCCAGGGTGCAGTACTGCACTAGGTGCTGCAAAGAGCAGGGCGACATATGAGACATGGCCCCAAGCGTCCAGGAATGCACAGAGGTCATTTACGTGCCTGAAACAATGAGAAAACTGTGTAAGCCATCATTTCATTGGTGCGCACTGCGACTGGTGGTGCAGGCGGGGCCTGGTGAAGGCGTTGAGAGTAGAGGTCGGTGTGTGGAGAAGGAAAGGTCTCTGTAGCAGGAGAGGATGGGCCACCTGGGAAATGCTTGAATTTTAGATAGATGCCCAGACATGTCCTTCTCCCTGGAAACAATCTCACGCACATACAGACCTAGGCCGCCTGTGAAGCCATGGGTAGGAAGGTGTGTACGAGGCTGCTGGCCACACCAGCTTATAGTGGATTCAGTAGGGTGCCTCAGAGTGCGAGAAAACAGGATTGCAGTTGTACTTTTGAAATGACAGAAAGGACATCACACCAAGGATAGGAACCCATGCCATATAGTTACCAGAAGGAAATTGAGTCCGTTAAAAGTTTAGACATCTTTCTAACGGGCTCCTCTCGAAGCTCTTAGAAACAACAGAAAGCCACTGATTGTGCTTCCAGTCTGGCTGGCCCACCCGCCGTGCACCACCAAACAGCCCTGCATGTACCTGCTCTATTGCCAACTCGGTGCATTTAGCTTAATCTGTCTGGGAAAATCCTAGGTCTGAAAAATAAATAAATAAATAAAATAAATAAACTAAAAAAAAAAAAAGAAAATCCTAGGTCTGATGTTACCTGTTGGGGCCTCGCCTGCCACCTCTCACTCCTTCCAACCCTGTTAAAAGAACTGATTTCTTTTCTCCTTATAGCATTTCACGTGGAACCTCTGTTATACCATCTATCCCACATGTTATTATCACCTCTCTACTCACCTGCTCTCCATAGTGAGCATCTTAGGAGGTGTGTTTTACTTATTCTCATCTGTAATCCAAGTGCCTCACACAGTATTTGACAGCGATTTGTTGGATGAATTAATAAACAGAGGAGTGAATGAAAGAGTGAACGCGTTGAAAACCTGCCTCGGGATTGAGTTAGGTGACTCAGTGGTGCCATGCAGTTTGGTGTCTGCTTTGGATTTAGTCATTCCTTGTTCTCTACCTTGATGGAGTACTGTTAGCCTGGACAGGGGTTTATATGTATTGGATTTTCCACGCTAACAGGTAAAATGTCAGCCTCAAATTCATAGACCAGGTCTTAGTTTCTCTTGGTTCAGTTGTGATATTTCCAGCCAAGCCTTGTTTTGATAAGAAGAGGGAGATTTAGGAAACCAGCAGTAAATAACTTGATTTAATATGTCAAGCCAGGATTTGACAACTGCTGAAAGGTTTATAACTTGAAGATTTATAGACTTGATGATGAGGCTGTTCTAGAGACAGAATCTTTTATGTTTACTAGAGCTCTTTGCTCCAAGGTGGCTTCCAAATCTGACCTGAGCTAGAGCAGCCTCTATTTGCTGAAGTCTGCAATTGAAAGCAGAGAAATTCAGAGGTATCATATAACCTAGCTCCAGGATTTTGAGAGTTCTCAAGTGATGTATATGTTTGGTTGTATCAAATCAAGTGTCCATGGAATGGATGTCTTTGGACAGTCTTTGAAGTCTTTTAAGGTCTTTGGAGATGAGGGAAATCATTGGGGGAGGTCAGTAACCCAACCGACCCCTGGTCCCTCCAGTGGAAGGACCTGGAGGGAGGTGGTATGAAGGAGGGTGCAGACAGTGAGCTGTTTCTCTCTTGAGAGCTGGTTCTCTCTCCCTGTCCACTATCTGTTTGTGACATTCTTTTTTTTTTAAAATATATTTTATTTATTTATTCATGAGAGACAGAGAGAGAGAGAGAGGCAGAGACACAGGCAGAGGGAGAAGCAGGCTCCATGCAGGGAGCCCGACATGGGACTCGATCCCGGGTCTCCAGGATCAGGCCCTGGGCTGAAGGCAGACGCTTAACTGCTGAGCCACCCAGAGATCCCTGTTTGTGACATTCTAAGTAATCTCTACACTCAGCGAGGAGTTTGAACTTAGAGCCCTGAGATCAAGGGCTGCATGCTCTACCGAATGAGCCAGCCAGGTGCCCCTTATTTATGGCATTCTTATTAGCTCTGAAATAACTTCTCCATTATTTTTGGTGATTAAGTCCTTTTTTTTTTGCGGGGGGGGGGGGTTGGGGGGCGGTTCGCAATTTGTTTAGGATGTTAAAGCAGTGGCCAGTGAAGTTCTGTAGCTCAGGAGACAAAACCATTAGAAAACAGGAAAGCAAAAAGCCATCTAAAGAAGCACAAATTAAAAAACAAAAAACCCTCCAAACAGTGAGAATTATCCACTCATTGTTTATTTTTCTAATGTTTTTTTTTTTTGTGCCTATAGTTTTAAAAATTCACATAATGGTACAAAGACAGCAGAAACATCTTTCAATATCTTTCTGTCCAGAGGCAACTACCATCAGCCTTTTGATGATTATCTTTCCAAGATTTCTTTCTGTACCTAATGCATGCAGACTTGTCTATATCTATACACTTAAAAAAGATATGAATAGAATCATACTTCGTATGCTAGAAGCATATGTATATACACACACACATATTTAGATTTACAATTTATGAGTGTGAAATATTTTATTTATAAAATACCCATTTTATGAATGTGAAATAATTTACCTAACTAAAATGGTTTGAGAGGCATTTTGATTGCTTTCGGTATTTCACTATTTGAAACAACGTGCCAAGAATATCCTTTGCCATATATCGTGTTCTTCTCAGATTATCTTCTTAGGATGAATCCTTAGGAGTAAAACAGCTGGATTAGGAAGTGTGCATGTGAAGGTTTTCAAGTGATTTTCAAATTGTCCTCCAGGAAGGAAAGCCAGTTTCCACCCCTACCGGCGGTGAATGGAATGCTTGTTCCTCTACCCCTCACCAACAAGGAACTATTGATCCGGTTATTCACATTGATCGGCCCAATCAGTGATTAGTGAAATCTCCATGTACCTTTGGGGGGAGGTTACGAGTAAAGTTTAGAATCTTTTCTTTTGATAATTGATGATCTATTTCCCTCCCTTCCTTGCTTCCTTCCTCCCTCCCTTTCTTTCTTCCTTCCATGCTTCCTTTCCCTCTCTCTCTCTCTCTGAATTTTCTGTCTTTTGCCCATTTTTCTATTACAGTGTTTGTATTTTAACAATTTGAAAGGGCACCTGGGAGGCTCCAACAGTTAGGCGTCTGCCTCTGGCTCGGGTCATGATCCCAGTGTCCTGGGATGGAGCCTCTCACCCTGTGCCACACTCAGCAGGGAGTCTGCTTCTCCCTCTCCCTCTGCCGCTCCCCCTGCTTGTGCTCTCTCTCTCTCATATAAATAAATAAAATCTCTTAAAAAATAATATGAAGTTTTTTAAAAAGTTTTTTTTTTTTACAGTTTTTAGAGTTTTAAAAAAATATTTTATTTATTTGTTTTAGAGACAGACAAAGAGAGAGAGACAGAGAGCAGGGGAAGGAACAGAGGGAGAGGGACAAGCAATTTCCTCTCTGAGTGCAGGACCCAACACAGGGCTTCATGCCAGGACCCGGAGATCACCACCTGAGCCGAAACCAAGAGTCAGATGCTTAACCAACTGAGCCATCCAGGCACCTTTTGAAGGAGTTTTTTTTTTTTTTTTTTTTTTTTTTTTGTACTAACCTTTTCTTGGTCCTGTATGTAGCAAATAGTTTCTTCAGATTTTCATTTATTTTTACCCTCCTTCATAATTTTACCTTCACTGTACAAAAGCATTTGAGTTTTATGTAGTCATGTGTATTAGTCTTTCTTTTTCTGCTTCCTGAGTATTTCAATGCATTTAGAAAGTCCGACCGAAAGAGTATTAAAATGTTGACCTTTGAGGCACCTGAGGGCCTGAGTCGGTTAAGCCTCTGACTCTTTATTTAGACTCAGGTCATCGTTTCAGGGCCATGAGATGGGGCTCGAAGCTTAGCGCAGAGTCTGCTTGTCCCTCTCCCTCTGCTCCTGTCCCCCGCTCTCCCTCTCTCTCAAATCAATCAATAAATAAAATCTTTAAAAATAAATAAATAGGGATGCCTGTGTGGCTCAGCGGTTGAGCAACTGCCTTTGGCTCAGGGCATGATCCTCGGTCCTGGGATCGAGTCCCACATCAGGCTCCCGGCAGAGAGCCTGCTTCTCCCTCTGCCTATGTCTCTGCCTCTCTCTGTGTGTCTCTCATGAATAAATAAATAAAATCTTTAAAATAATAAATAAATAAATAAATAAATAAATAAATAAATAAATAATAAAAATGTTGACCTCTATTGTCTTTGGTACTTCTTGTTTCTTTAAGATATATTTTAGTCTTACATATCTCTAGAATTAATTTTGCTCAATATAGCTGAAATTTTATTTCTAAATGTCTGTTTTCCACAACTCATTTATTGAGTGTTCCTGATACAAATTTAAAACAAATGGAAACTTAATATATGCTTAATTTCTGGACTAACTTTTCCATTGATCTGATTGCTTACCATACAGCTGCCCTTGTTATAGCTTTATAATGCATTTGAGAAATTGAGAAGGCAAATGTCCCCCATTGGCCTTTGTTTTGTCCTTCTTTTCTAAGTCCATTTGGATTTTTGATGTGATTGTACTTAATTTATAGAATTATTTAGGTGAAAATTATATTTTAGATATAAAATATATTTTATATATTATATATATTTTATATGTTATATATATTTTTATATATATTTTATATATTTTAGTATTCGGATAACAGAATAATCTTTTTTATTTATTTGAGTCTTATTTTAGGGCATAAGTAGAATTTTTTTAAATATTATTTTCTTTGTGTAAGTCCTTCTACTTCTGGTTAAATTTCATAAGGAACTATGAAGGGTCTGCAGTTTTCTCCTCTGCTAGCAAACAAGTCAGCCTACTACAATATTATGGATACAGTAGGAGAAAGTGGCTCCTAGGCCAGAGGCACAGCAGGTGGTATTGACTTCACGTTCCCACCTTCTTCCCTTGTCCAAGTTCCATGGCGGATGCTGCATATGCAGTGGGTTCCTGTCACAGCTGAGGCACTCTAGGCTTAGGAAATCAAATGAGAGGTCATTTGATGACTTCTGTGACCTAACTGATGAAGAATGAGAGGACCAAGGGAGAAGACAGCATTCCAGGCAAAGGGAACTACATGTGCAAAGGCCCTGTGGTGGGAGGCATTGTGGCAACTATAAACACCTAGAAAAAAAGTCACTATGGTGACTCCATTATTTTTCTGGCTAATGGTGCTATAGAGAGCTAGCCTGTTTATTTTTCCCATTATAAATGATCTATTTGTTCTGCCAAAGTGTTTAGAGATTTTTTTCCTTTTGCTTTCAAGTGTATCATTTTCATTAGGATTTGTTGCTGTTGTGTGAACTTTTTTTTTAAGATACAGAGAACCTCTTCATTATGGAAGACGGCCTCTTAGTATATCTTTGATATCTTAGTATATCTTTCCTTTTCTATTAGTGTTGATTTTTTCATTAAACATCTGATAAATTGTCATTGTCTATCTTCAGTGGTTATTCTCCCTTTAAAAAAAAATTCCATCTGTCTTGTTTCCATTGCATTACAAGATTGGGACTCTTCCTTATTTTCAGTATTATTCTTTGCTATTTTTCCTTTTTTTTTTTAGTTCATATCTTAGTTTTGGAAAGGGAGATATTTGGGGATGCTAAACTCTTGTCACCATTTATCACACATTTCCAAAGTGTCTGGGTCTGTTATTAACTGCCACTTTGTAAATGTTTCCCCCCCCCCCATCTCTTTAAAATTATTCCAAGGAGACTTTCAGAGTATCTCCCATAATTTAAAAAAAAACCCTCTTCCGTCTTTAAGTCTCTGTCCGGTTACTTAAAATTGCATTTACTTGTGTATTAAAATTGTATTGGTGTGTGAGAAGGAATGGGAAAATAGCATTCTTGACCAGTGGTAAACCATCTCCAAGTGTCTCTCCAATAGCTGTGGTGCTTTGTATGCACCAATAGTGGTTCATTGTTGCTCCACTAGCATGAAATTCATTCATTAGATTTCGTTTTCAGGAAAAGTCCTTCATATCCTAAGATAGATGTACTTCTACAGAAGTAAGGAAGTAGAAAGTAGAACAAGTCCGGTTTTTCCCTCCCAGTCAAGAAAGAGAAGTAGAAGAACGGAAAAGGCCAGCTTAAAAGATGATTTTTTTTCTAGGAAATTTTTTTTTCTTACATACTGAGAAACATGGGGATAGTTCAGTATAATTTTGAGTGACACCAACTCTTAGGACAATATGCTAATTAATTTGTTACCCTTCTTTTATTCCCCAAAACCTGTTCATCAAGAAGACTTTTTCAAGGGAGTATCTAAGTTAGCAGAGAATCACGATTCACCAGAGCAGGACTGCAGCCCATTGAACCTTCACCCATAGGAGCAAAGAGATTCAATGCCTTCTCTGGTCCTGGGTTTTCTCTTACTGATTTTTGATCTTAATGTTAGCTACGTTGCTGACCTCCTCACTAGAAGCAAAGTAGAGAGGTAGAAAAATAGGTCCTAAGCTAGGGAAAAAAAATCCTATTTCCAAAATCTGGAAAGATAATCTAATAATGCAGCAGCAGGAACTTGATCATGATAGTTCAGAATGGGGCTCAGATCAAGTTCTCATTTTCGCACCACAAAAATACTATTGAATAAATTTCGGTGGATTTTTAATATTTTAGGAAGCTTCTTTTGTGAAAATGAGTGTTTGGGGGTATTTATTGGCACGGTGGAGTCCTGATGCTAAGTCTAGAAATGGAATGATAGTTTTTGTTCACACGTTGGGTTTATCCTCATTGCTCATGATTCATTGACTGTAAGATACTCTTGATAATAGCGCACCTCACTGTTCCATGTACCATAAGAAAGAAAAATTGCTTCTTATGGAATTCTGATGTGCTTACCGCGCTTGAAGGTGCATTGTGATTTCACAGATGTTAATGAGTGATAAAGCATGCATCTTAGAATCAAAGACAGGTGGTATTTTTCTTACACAAAACCAGGCAAAATGGACACCTTCAACAGCTTGTCCATCTACCTGAAATATTTACCAATAAATTGATGTTTTAAAATTCTATGTACTAGATGTGCTATTTCCAAGAGCAATCAGGATTATTGAAAGAATGCTATTTAATATTCAGAGAATTAACAAAGTGAACTGATATTGGTAAAAGATGCCCCAAATTTCCCATCATGTTTTCAGATATCAAATATCTGCTATTTGATATTTTCCTTCCTCAGCAAAGCAATCTGGTTCCTGCGGTGTTGCCCAGACCACAGGATAGGGATTGCTTCCATCACCTTTCCTGACTCTTTCTGTAGCCTTTTGATCGAAAGCTTCTCATTTCCACTGTTGGCTACACTAATCCTCAGAAATAAATTTGATCACCTAACATCACTCCTGATTTAGAGTCTAACGTTCTGTCCCACTTGTCACATTCCTGAACATTCAAGGAAATCTGACCCCTGAGCTCATGATAGCATTGTGTTCTCTGGGTTGGAGTTGGTCAACTACCTCTTGCTGCAAGATTTAGGCAACTCTACTTGTAGGAGCTCATTATTAGTATCTTTAGTGCTATGAATATTATTGTTTGTGGAGTATCTGCTTGAAGGAAAGGATGTGTCCATAGTGAACAATCACCCACAATCGCACATCTTTGCCATTGGTGACATTTTAACATGTTTCCTTTCGCTGTTTCACCACATGAATTTTTGCGTAGTGGAGATAATTTTTATGTGCAGTTTATGAGATGCTTTTTCACTCAGCTTCATGTTATTGAAACAGTAGGGTTAAAGGCTTTTAACTAGTTGATTGTTTTATTCCATAGATATGTGAACTATTCCCCTATTGCTTGTTATTTGCGCTCTATCCATTATATATTTGCCATTCTAAATCATGTTAAAATAAACATGTCTGTATGTAAATCTCTATCCACATTTTGATCAAAGGACATAACTTTTCTTTTTAGAGAGGGGGAGAGAGAGAGATTGATGATGGGAGGAGGGGCAGACAGAGAGGGAGAGAGAATCTTTTTTTTGGGGGGGGGAGAGAGAGAATCTTAAGCAGGCCCCATGCCAGGGACCAGGACCCCTTGTGGGGCTCAATCTCACAACCCTGAGAACATGACCAGAGCTGAAATCAAGAGTCCAACCTTTAACCGACTGAGCCACCCAGGCGGCCCCAGGGACATAACTTTAATACAATCAATTTGTATTGCTAAGTTTCTTTCACAGGAAAAATAAAGGTCCTAACCATTTATAACCCAACCAAAGGGACAGGAGCGATTGTGAGAGAATGATCATATTTATTTAATACTTTTATTATATCACCTCAAAGTTGAACTGACTGGGGAAACTGAGACACACATTGACGAAGTCGTCTCATTGCTGGTGACACTCTTTGGTTGTGTTTGGAGCTGGGAAACTACTGCCCTCTCCCCGTTGCCAGTATCTTCCCTACTTCATGATAGCCCTGTGGAAAGTTCTACCAGAAGCCTAACAGCCCTGTAAAAACTCCGTGTGCTGCCTGGCTCTGTCTCCTATTTGGTCTTGCCCCCCAGTAAAGGATGGGCATGGCCTAGAACACCAAACTGGATACACGTTTGCCTTGCAAACCCAACAAACCCTTCTGTTTTTGTTTTGCTTTGTGTCTGGACTCATTCTTAGCACCTCTTCTGCCTGTGAGCGATTTGTCACTTCCTTCTGTAAGCCTGGCACCAGCAGACATGCAGTCTCAGAGGACCCCGGGGAGGAAGCGAGGCCGGCCCCCACTTCACTCAACACCCATGAAGATGGCAGTCCATAACCTTTATTCCGCTTCAGCTGGGTCTTTGCCAGCAGTGAAGATCCCAAAGAAAAGAGGGCGGAAGCCTGGGTACAAGGTACGGCTCCATCATCTCCTTTCTCCACGGTGACGTTGGGCTGGGCCCCGGGTGCTTGGGCAGACGTGAGCAAGGGCTGGGCGCTGGGCAACCAGGGGCTGGGAGCCTGGTGGCCTGGGCCTCGTTGTTACAGGCCGGCACACAATGCCCGCCTTCCCGTCGTGTGCATTTTTACAAGTGGAGACAGCAAATTGCACCAGATGGGGAAAGCTGTAAGGCCAGCAGATTTTAGGATCACAGCTCAACACGCATTATTCAGTTTTGCACCTAAATTAGTGTTTCAGACACCAAGGGATCCCCTCACTGTGCGGACTAGGGCGGCACTCAAAGCCACCTTCCAGAACTCCTTGGTCATTTATTTTAGTAGAAGCAGCTGATGTTCCTGAGACACTTAAATCATCAGTGTGTGCAGGCTAGTGTCAAAGGACATAGGAGCGTTTTCCCAAACAAAGCCCCCCCCCCCAAACCTCAGCCCCCCTCCCCGCCCTCCGGCCAGGGGACTCATCACAAATATTCAGGGTGTTAATTCATAGTTTCCTGCTTATAAAGAGTGCTGACGTCAAGTTTGGCTCCAAGGAGGCATTGGAGGCAGAATTAAAATCCTGTGACCCTTTGAAGACTTAACAGTTTGGAGTGGCAGGGGGTGGAAAAGAAATTCTCTGATGTAATTGCAATCGCATAAAGCAATCTGAACCGGAGGAGGGAGAGCGTCTCCACCAAGAGGTTTTTGAAGAGGCTACTGGAGAAGAAAGACTGTTGAGTTTGTTCTCCACGAGCCTTTTGGGTATTAGAAAATGAGCTTCAGAAGTCTTCCTTCATTTATTTTTCTTGAAAGAAAGAGCTTATGTTTCCATCTTGAGATCTGAACACTCAAACCAAAATGCAAATTGGCAATTAAGTCCCATATATTTAGGAAAATGTATGGAGATTATTTCAGGTCAGCAGAAAGACAAAGCATCCGGAAGAATTGGTAATGAATTCAACCTTTATCCCTTTGGTTCTCTGCAGTTCTTCCAACAGCTAGAAAATCAGAACGGTAGGTTGGGGGCGGTGGAGGTGACTCCAAGTTATTTGGGGGTCATGGGCTTTCGTAAAAGAAGCTTTTACTCAGCCATCTCATGAAGTAAAGTCTTCTGTCACTGGTTATTCTTCCAACAAAGACAGACTCCTTTTTTCTCATGGGCACATCAGCTTCAGGATGATGTCTCCGAAGCGGGCCCAGGGCAGGTCTTCCCAGCTCGGCTACCTGCACCATTGCCGAGGTGTGGGAATTGCATCTGGAAGGCTGGAGCAGGGAGGGCAGCCCTTCTGTTGATAGAGCCAGGGAGCAAATCCAGGGTCTGAGGAAACACACTGAAAACTTCTCTCTCCTATTTGGCCTTTCTCCTACTCTCCTGGGAGCTGTGACCCAAGAATGAAAATTACCAACAGACGCAGCATTTCTGGGGCCAGGAAAAATGGAAATTCAGTCCGTGGAATGAGCCCAACTTGGCAATTTTCCTGTGTCCTAAAAGGGGCAGTTCTCAGGGCCTCTAATACTTAGATACATGTCAGGGCAGGAAGAAAGCTTTGGGGCTGGTTAGCTGACAATATGGGTCTTGCACATGGTAGGCAGGTCTCGTGCCCATGCTTCACAGGGACAACAGGCCCCAGCTCTTCCTTGTGTCCACCTTCCACGTATTTGGGGAAATGTGTGGGAATTATCTCAGGCCAGCAGCTCCCAGACGGCTCCCCAAGCCATGGATTTGGTGTTCAAGAATGCCTCCAAACCAGGTGCGAGCCTGCTGGAAGTGCTGACTCCCTCATGGCGACACAACAAAAATAAGAACCATGTGAAAATCTTCATAAAGTTAAAATGATCCCACCTAAAGGACCATCCTTTATTCTGAAATATCTGCTTCCTCCTATTTGGCATTAACGTAATTTTATTTAAGTGATTGGGGAATTTAGAAAAGTGTTTTATTGAATGTTGTATGTTGTCAGGATTTGGTAATTTAAAAAATGTCCTTACTTGGCAAAATAAATTTGGCAACCTATCAAGTCTCCCCGGTTTTATTCTGACACTTTCTGAGACCCAGAAGCCCCATTGTACCATTAATGAAAAGGGTTTAACTGTGGAGAAGCCAGCAAGGAAACTGTACAGTTTCATATCATTTAGCAAATGGCCACTAATTTGGCAATTTTCACTATCTGAGATACAGCTGGGGAGACAGAAGTTGTTAAAAAAGAAATCCTGAGCGAGCGAACTAAGATATTACTTGGTCTAACCTTAAAGACCTTGTATTTTACTCCCAGTAAAATGCTTCCAAGCCCCCCTTCAGAGTCTACTCACCTTTATCATAGGTGCATTTCTCACAAGCTCAATTATAGCAAAGTAATAGTCTTCAATTTGAAGGGAAGATATTTCAGGGGAGAAGCAAGCACACATAGCTGGACGTGGAAAGCATAATAATAATTTTTGTCGTAATTAAATGGTATTTTATGAATAATACAGAACAAGAAAAATGCAATAACATGATCAGTATTATAAAATAATGAATAACAATTGTTATGCCGATAATAACACTATTATGATATACTCATGCTAACGATCTTGTCATAATAAAATAATCAGTGTTTGAGTCTTCAGAAGGCTCTTTTCCCGGAGATTCTGAGGACGCCTGGTTGTGCTGACTGTGTCACAGGTCTGTGCTGGTTGGCATTTGCCACTCCTTGCCTGGTGCTCTCCCAAACTGCACTGTCCATCACCTCTGTGTCCCGGCACGTGTGGAAACTCTCTCTGGTCCAAGTATGGGCACAAGCCTCTCCGTTTAAGATCCAAGCACAGCTAACCCGGGCTGTGATTTTTAACCCCTTCTCTGGGTCTTGAGAATAATCTGAGTGAATTACAGGCAGAAAAGGAAAAAATTCAACTGGTAGTCAGGTGTCTGCACTCCAGAGTTCATAGGTGATGCCTCCTCCCAGGGCCCATCTGCCCGTGACTCTCGGCCCAGGCCTGCGACCACATTGCCAGGGCATGCTCAGTGCTGTGAAAACATCATTTTATGGCCTTATGCCCCCTTCTCACCCCAGTTGAAGGAAGCAAAAACCTCTTAACCTCATATTTTCTCTGAAAAGCCATACGCTGACTGCCTTGAAAACAGACTTCTTCATTACGGAACAGAATTTACATCTCAGTTTGAAGCATCTGCTGCTGGTTTAGTTCAGAGACAACACAAGGTCAACAGATAGATTTTCCTTATATTTCTTGGCTACAAAGACCATTAAGGTCTTTTGAAAGAGATAAACAGAGAGGGTCTACATCAAGGAGAAACTCTAGCTTCCATTCTGTAGATGCAGCTGATTGTAATGTCACCGAACAGTGGGATTTCCAGCTTCTGTGTCTTTATGATTGGGATTATGATTTAAATAGGAAGAAAAAAAGTGCTAGGTTTTAAAAATAGCTGTTTGTCCCCCTACATAATAATAATAATAATAATAATAATAGCAATAACAGTCATAGGTAACATTCCTTGTTTGAGGCTCTGGGCCAAAGCACTTTGTGTGTAGTTTCTTATTTGACCCCTGATAATGAGGGGAGTCAGAAAAACCTGCAGGAATTAGGTATGAATGAACCAAGTCCCACAGCCTGAGGCCACTTACTGATGGGCCAGCAGTCCTCTAGACCTTGGCAATCTCTTTGTTTTATTGCTCAGAATACTAATTATGCTTTCCCATTTACTCTCTCCAAAAAAGGGTAAATTATGTTCCGTCTGCTGTTTAATGAGCTTCGAAAAGTGTAACATGTTTCAAAAGAATATCATCCCTAAAATACTAAAAACAAATGGTTACCATGGTCTAAAATGTTGGTAATTGTATCATTCAGAATACAAATCCAGCTGCTGTAACAGAGGCCAAACAACAGTGGCTTTAAGAAGATAGAAGCTAACTTCTTCTTGGATTAAAGTCTGGGAAGCCCATCTAAGGATGATATGATGCCTCCATGGTGTTGGGGACTCAGGCTCCCTCTCTGTTGTTGCTCTGCTACTCTTTTTTTTTTTTTCTTTCTTAGATTTATTCTGGAGAGAGAGAGAGAGAGTCCAGGGGGAGGGGCAGAGGGAGAGAGAGAGAAGCAGAGTCCCCACCGAGCTCGGGGCCCAACACGATGTGGGGCTCATCCCAGGACCCTGAGATCAGGACCTGAGCTGAAATCGAGAGTTGGACACTTAACCGACTGAGCCCCCCGGGCGCTCCTTAACACAAAGTCCCGATCTCATGCTCTACAATGGCTCCTCCAGTTCCCGCTACTCCACTTGTCTCACCAGTGGAATGGGGGGCAGAGGTATTGGAGGCATGTCTTGTCCCCTTTAAGGACTCAACCCTCAAAGCTGCACACACCTCTTACATTTGCATCTCACTGGCCAGAACCTAGTCCCCTGGCCACACCTAGCACCAAAGGAGATGAGGAAATGCCCATGCTGGGTGACCAGGCGACCAGCTAAAATTCCGGGATCCCACTAATAAAGAAAGAAGAAAGCATGGATATTTGGGGATAACAAGCAGCCTCTGCTAAGTTCTTCTGTTAACTAAAAATTCATGCTATAGAGTGCTTTTTCTAATAAGCGTAAGTAATGTAACATTATGTTTTATTTCCTTCTTTTTTTATTGCCATCCTTCCCGCCCCTGCACCTACCTCCCCACCAGAAAGTGTGTGTTCTTGGCGTTGTGTAACAAGGAAGTCAAATTCACAAAAGCGTCAATTAAGAGAATGTTCGAACTTAAGTAGAAAGGATTTTGTTTGTTCTAACACTCGCTTAAAGCCGCTTTCTCGAATGTGTTTTCATGAGAACTGTTGAATTGGCTTCAGTGTTCTTTGATTATCCAGATCTTGTATTGTCTTGGAGCCATCCTCCTGAATACCGCCCGTAGCTTGATACTGCATGCAAGGGAAGGATAGATGTCTCCAAGCCTTCCTGTGCTTCTCTTCAAGGTCCTCCCTTGCTGACGGTCGGGGTGGCAAGCCACCTGTGCCCTGTGGGGGAGAATCATTGCACAAGCACAGCAATGCTTAAGCACTCGGGGTAGGAACTGTCTCACTCGGGGTAGGGACAGTCTCTCCTGTGGTTTTTCTGTTACCCTCTACCCCCCACCGCAGGGCTGGAGCAGGAGCCAAGGTTGAGGCTCAGTGGTGGCTGGGATGCCCTGGTAAGCTGGGTAAGGTTTCCCCACCAGCATCCCGAGTGTAACTCCAACATGAATGCTACTTGATATTTTCAATTATGTTAAGAAGTAAAAGAAATGTAAGCAGTGAAGTTGTATGTTGGAATTTTGCTCCTTTGTGGAGAATGTGATTGACTTCTTCACTGAACTGGATGATAGTGAAAACAAAAAAGAGTTCAGTTTGGGGTTGGGCTTTTTTCTCTTCTTTCTTTCTTTCTTTCTTTCTTTCTTTCTTTCTTTCTTTCTTTCTTTCTTTTTCTTTTTGTGCTATTCATGGTGTAACAGCCACAGACAAGGCATATTTTAAGGTGAATTTGTGTGTTTAACATTTTCTCCATCACTTTCTTAAGTCTGTAAGTCAACAAAATAGTAAATTCAGCCCTAATTTGTAGCATTCAACAATTTCCAAGGTGTAAATATTCCCAACATGTCCCATTTCAAGGCACTGGGATGACATCCCCAGACATGGCACTGGTAAGAGAAGTGGGGCACCGCACTCCTGCGTCTGTACATCCATAGGGGTGCCACAATAAAATACTTTGAAAGTGGTGAGTTTTGACTAGCTATTCCCTTTGTTTTTAACATATTTTAAATTAATACTCTGTACGTGTATACACTTTAATGTTTAACGATCACTGTGTTTAACAAACAATGTGCAATATTCCTGAAAATGTTTAGTCATTCTTTGTGGACCAGGCCCAGCTTGCCACTGCCTTGAGTTCCTCTAAACACTCAATCCTGTAACTGGATGTGCCCTGTTTCCTCTCCCATCTGCAGGGCCGACCCTACACCCGCTGATGCAGAGAATTTGGCCTCCTCACCAATTTCTGTAAAAAACCCAATCACAACAAGCATTCCTTGAAATGTGTGGTCTCTACTCAAAATTGCTGGGGTCATAGGGCAGAGTGCCCAGCATTCCATTAAAGAATCCTCAGACATAGAGCCACTTCTCTGAATTTCACTTTCTCCAGTGATGGTGTTTTTTGTTTTCCCTTTACTTCTTTCTCTCTCCGTACCCTGGAGTGCTGGGTTCATGGTCTCCTCTCTCAGCTTCCCCCTGTCAGGAGGAAACTAAGCCATTCTTTCCTGCCCTCGACAAAGCAGGAAAGAACTTCACCAGTTGCAGGGGCTCTCTGGGTCCAGAGGAGAATCTGAACCCAGCACAGAGAGGGTGGGAGAAAACTCCAGCATCCTCACCTTATCCCCACCCTGTTTGCACCTCTGAAAGGCATTAGAGAGCTGGCCTTCCTACCTTCAAGCACCCCCTTCTGTCTTCGTTGTGATGTAGGCAGTATTGGGGTGGTTTTATTTTCCCAGGGAAGTTTTAATTCAGAGAAAGCTTAGCCAGGATCTCAGATTTAACTGAGAGGCATGTTGCCAAAGCAGGTCTCAAGGCCGAAGGATAGCGGCCCCTCCATCCCTTAGGTGTTTCATCTCTCCCCCAAGTGCAGGGAGGAAAAGGTATGGGTGGACCCAGAAACAGGCTGACTCCTAGGAATGGAATTAGGTCATTGGCTACAAGCTTCTTGTTGTTGGAGCTGATTTGCATTTCCAACAGGCAAGTTTTTAGACTAAAGTCTGAGGTTAAACACAGTGAGGTATTCAGTTTTCCCGAAGCCTGCTCCTCACAGCATCTCCCCAGAACCCTGAGGGAGTTTTGTGTGGAGAAAGAGTCTAAAGGAGGTATGTCCCCCCAAGAAAAGCTATGGCAGGTACTTGGACAAAACTATCCTCAAGTAAGGGGGGGGGGGAGGAAGAGAGGGCGAACATGATTTTTTTTTTTTTAATGTGGTATATTATTGCGTTCCTAGGGCTGCTGTCACAAAGTACAACAAATGAAGTGGCTTAAATAACAAATTTATTGTCTCACAGTTCTGGAAGCTAGAAGTCCAAGATCATGGTCTCATAGATGGTGTCCTTCCTCCATCTTCCTGTTGTCTTCCCTCTCACTTGTCTGTCTCTGTCCACATTTCTCCCTCTACAAGGACACAGTCATATTGGATGAGGGCCCACCCCAATGTCCTCATTTTAAATTGATCATCAGCAAAGATCCTATTTCCAAATAAGGTCACATTCACAGGTCCTGGGGGGGTTAGGGCTTCAACATCATTTTGGGGGACACATTTCAACTCCTAATATCCAGTAACAGGATAATCTTTGTC
Organism: Canis lupus baileyi; assembly: GCF_048164855.1. Lineage (NCBI taxonomy): Eukaryota > Metazoa > Chordata > Mammalia > Carnivora > Canidae > Canis > Canis lupus. The sequence goes on from NC_132844.1 coordinate 7,636,899, forward strand.
TTTTAACTAGGCATTTAGTCCATTTATGTTTAAAGAGATTACTGATAAATTTGGGTTTGCGCATGTCTTATTTTGTGTATGCAATTTGTCCATTCATCCTTTGTTCCTTTTACCCATCTTTCCTGGCTTCTTTTGGATTTTTTTTCTGTTTTTTTCTTTTAGTATTTTTTTTTCCCTACTCATTGAAATTTAAGCACTCTGTTTTATATTGTATGACTATTTGGCTTATGGAAGTATCTTTTCGGAGATCTGCATGCTCCTCTACCCCAACATTAAGGCAACTTTCTTCATTGTCAGGTGTGAGCGAGGGTCGGGTCGAGTGGGACAAATTTACAACTGTCTCGCTCTTCCCTGAGGTTATAGCCCTTTGGATGAGCCCTGAGCTCCGTAGCAATTCCCAAGGCCTACATTTCACTTATATTTTGGCCTGATAATTTTTTAAAAGATTTTATTTATTTAGTAGAGAGATAGAGTGGGAAAGGAGCAGAGGGAGAAGGACAAGCAGCCTTGTCCTTCTGAGCGTGGAGCCTGATGCAGGGCTCGATCCCAGGACCCTGAGATCGTGACCTGAGCTAAAATCAAGAGTTGGACACTTAACTGACTGAGCCACCCAGGTGCTCCTGGCCTGATAATTCTTTATATATTGTCAGTTCCTCTATACTTTTATAAATCTTACACTTTATCCATTATTTATGATTGTTTTCAATTGATCCCAAGAACCTGGTTTTCTGTATTTCCAGAAACAGAATTCCAAAGAAATTTAGGATGCCACATTTCTTCTAATCAACATTCAAAATATGGCACGGACACTGGTTTTTTTGGTCTCAAGTGCTTTAATGTTTCTGAAAGTAGTCTAATGCAGGGTATATACACATTCTGGATTGGAAGAGAATTTAGAAACCAACAATCTGCCCAATCTAATGGCTTTGGAAGATGAAGCCCAGAAGCACTGAATGAGTTGCTCAGAGTCCCATGTGAGTTGGTGGCAGACCCAGGATTCCAACCCTAGTCCTGCCTCTATGCCCCATGTTGCAGCCACTGCCCTGCAGGGCGTGAGTGATGTGTAACTGATGACTGAAAGGATCTAGCCATGATATCACATTAACATTTAGTCATCTCGTCTCTTTAGCATACCGGTTCTCAGTGTCCATTTCCCAGGGGAGGAAATGTGGGTCCTCTCCTTCTGGTCATGTCCTCCCCCAGTACTATTAGCAGTAGTGATGATGAACATTTATTGAGTCCTCACTCTGTGCTATAGCCCTATGCTGAATGTTTACACTCACATCCTGCCACATCCCTGTGAGGAGATATTATTATCCTCACACAGGTAAGGACAGGCAGGCTCCAAAATCCTAAGTAATGAGAGCCCCTCCTGGTAAACGGCTGAGCTGGACTTTGAGCCCAGATCCAAAAGCCAGTGTCCCAGTGTATGTGCCCACTGTCACTCCTGACTTATTTTTAAATTTTGCTTTGTTGGTCCATCTCTGCCGATGTACAGGCAGTGTCTGCACATCCTACTCCCCCAAACACATTCTCTGTGGCACAATTGCATATTTATAGAAAAACCCTTCAATTTTTGCATCAACTAACCCCTTCTCCATTAGTGTTCCCTGGCCACACACCTCAGTTTGCAAACAAACCCTCCCCTTCCCCAACTCTTTCCAGTGATTCTCTATCAAATATCTTAGAGAAGGTCTCCCCCCAAAGACAGCTGGAGCAAGAAACTCTCCAGCCCCTTATTTTGGATCTGTAAATGGAAAAGAAAGATGAGCTACTCCCACATTCCCCAACCCCCTTTGATGGAGACGCCAGCTGGCAGGGGCCGACTCTTCACTCTTCTGCGTCACCCACCACGATACTCTACCCCAGCGAAGCACAACCCCTCGGGCAGCTGCTGGCAACCACGCCCTGGATGAGGAGTCATCACACCCTTTTGATTGAGGTTTTGAATTTCGGGTTGAAGGTGCCAACTTTTTGCCAGCATCTGTATAGAGCTGCTGGCTTTGAAGGCCAAGGCTTAGCTCCAATATATGTCAGAGCACGGCGTCCTGGGCACCTAATCTCCCTCTAGCCTTATGCTTCCAAGAAAGAGGCTTCTCCTTCCTTCTTCCTTTCCATTTTACCCAGTTTATTGCCAGATCCTGTTTTCGATACTTTAAAAATAAACTATATTTTAGAATAGTTCTAGATTTACAGGAGAGTTGCAAAGGTAAAAGAGAGAATTCTTATCTGCCCCATACCTAGTTTCCTCTATTGTTAACATTTTATGTTACTGCGATACATTTGTCTCAACTAGTGAACCAGTAATAATACATCATTATTAAACCATATCCCTATTTTATTCAGATTCATCAGTTTTTCCCTATTCTGTTCCAGGATCTAGCCATGATATCACATTAACATTTAGTCATCTCGTCTCTTTAGGCTCCTCTGGGCTGTGAAAGTTTCTCAGACTTCCTTTGTTTTTGATGACATTGGCAGTTTTGCAGAGTATGGGTCAAGCGTTTTGTAAAATTTGTATAACTTGAGTTTGTCCGATGTTTTTCTAATGATTAGACTGGGGTTATGGGTTTGAGGGGAAGGAGATTCCCAAGGAAAGGGGCTATTCCCATCATGCCACATCAAGGGTGCCTGCTATCAACATGACTTATCACTGTGGATGGTGACCTTGAGCGCCTGCTTGAGGTAGCGTTTGACAGGTTTCTCCACTATAAAGTTACTTTTCCCCCATTTCCATACTGTCCTTTATGGAAGGAAGTCACCATGTGCAGCCCACACTTAAGGAGTGGGAAGTTATGCTCCACAATAAACTGTTTGGAATATTTATGCATAAGAGGTCTAGTCTCCTCCAGGTATTTAGTTAGTCATTCGTTCAGTTAAATCAGTATGGAGTCATGGATATATTTATTATATACTTGGAATCATAACCCATTACTCATTACTTGTTGCCCATATTCTCCAGATTTGGACACGGGAAGCTCTTTCAATTGACTCCTGTGTTCCTATGACCTACCGTCATCATTGTGTGTGTGTGTGTGTGTGTGTGTGTGTGTGTGTGTGTATGTGTGTGTGTTTAGTACTTTCTTACTTTCTGGGACAAGATGCCCTAGGCACATCTTGTAGATTTCCTGCCCTTGTCATAGGATCCCCTAAAATCAACCATTTCTCTAGGGAGCCCTTGTACCTTTTATTGAAGCATGGTATTAGAAATCAGGATAGGGGGACGCCGGGGTGGCTCCGCGGTTATATGTCTGCCTTTGGCTCAAGGTGTGATCCTGGGATCTGGGATCGAGTCCCACCTCGAGCTTCTTCCAGGGAGTCTGCTTCTCCCTCTGTCTATGTCTCTGCCTCTCTCTCTGTCTCTCATGAGTGAATAAATAAAATCTTAAAAAAAAAAAAAAGAAAAGAAACCAAGATAGGAGCATTCTGTTTTATTTTGTCCATTAAAAAAAAAAAAACAATAAAAGAAAACAGCAATTGCAAAGACAAATGCCTTGCAGGATAATAGCTTGGATATGTTGGGGCATACAGAGAGCCCCTCATTCCACACACAGAAGAGGCACTGACAGAGAAGGACCCACATCACACCAAGGGACATTCCTAGCCAATGGGCTCATTTCTACTTTAGGCCCTTCTCAAATCATATGTGACTCCCTTTCCTAAGCCAGGATTTTTCCTTTATATTAGGCAATGAGATAGAAATTTCAGAATGCTGGGTCAAAAGTATTCCTACTGATGATTTATTCTCTTACCGAGAACGATTTTTACAAAGGCACATACCACCCAGAGTTGCATGAGATGTCTTCTTTGTTCAAAAGTCCTGATGGTTGTTTTAGGGGTTAGATGAATGCAGACGGTTTGCCCTGCGACCAGCTGACTTATTCTAATTCCTTCAGTTGCTTTATCTGGGCAGAAATGAGGGGCAGAGGTAGCAGCCAACTATAATTGTGTTACTTCACTGGAGGTGGGTTCAATGAACAGATCCTTTTCTAGTAAATATGAAAATAGTGAGCAAGCATTAGATGTTAGGGTTGTGACAATGCTTAATATGAGTGGTAAGCGGTATCTGGTCATCTGTCTTAGCTGCCAGCACTCTCCTCACCATCATCACCATTGTCACATCACCATCCTTCCAGGGAAGGATCATGAGGATCTTTGTGTGGTTTACTTAAAGACCGTGGGGGCGGGGAGCGGGGGTGGAATGACAACTTGCCAAATCTTGCTTTTTCGCAACCAACATCATTATCTGTGCATTGGTGGGAGGGCTTTAACCCTGTGAAGGAGGATTTAGCCAAGGTCCTTCTAGAGCCCGCTGTCCACGATCCTTGGGGACTGCCCCCACCAGCCTTTCTACCACAAGCCATGCAGGGCAGCATATCATTCCTAGAAGGACCATCAGAGGGACCCTTGGTGCAGGACCTGTGAGAACAGGCAGGGTAATGATAGCCCTTGTCACCCTTGGTGGGTGAGGGAAGCGTGCCAAAGTCATGGTGACTGAGTCACAGCAGGTTTCTGGTCTACTCCTTCCCAGCAGTGAGGTTTCTTTTAGATTATTTTTATAGTATTTAACAGAGGATGGCCACGTGGTGAACCCTTTAATTTTTCAAATGGTAAACACAGGATAAGATGAAATCTGTTGTTGACTATAGCTCCCGACTAATGTAGGGTCCCTTGCAAGAGCCCCAGATTCTGTGCCCATACAGCCCTGTGCAGCTAGTATGCTCACTTTTGACTGATCTCATTTTAAACTCATTTCAATGAATTTAAATTCGTTTCCACACATCCCACTGCACCCTCAGTGCTGCTCAGCAGCCACACCCTATTCCCCCACTCCTCCCACCCTCCTAGTTCATTAACACGCCCTCCTCCATCCTCACACTCAAGCTCCTGCACTGAGAAACTAGAAGCCAACAGAAGAGACCTTTGTAAGTTCTCATCTCCACATCCACCCACCCCCCACCCCCCCTACCCCCTGCCCGGATCTGGGCCATTATACTCTACTTATAAAATAATAAAAATAGATGAAAAGTCCATGTTTCTCTCCACGGACTTGACACACCCCTCCCACCCGCCGCCTCCATTCACTAACTCTCATCCCCTCTCACCTACTCAAAGTCCTGATGCCCGCAGCTTTCCAAGCACTCCCCTGTATCATTCTTTCTTCCCCCCTCTCCATTGGATTATTTCCATCAGCATTAAAACACATCTTTCCCATCTCAAAAAAAAATCTTAAAGGATCTTTTTAAAATATTTTAATTGTGGTAAAAGACATATGACATAAAATGTACCATCATAACCATTTCTAAGAGCACAGTTCAGTCATGTTAAGTGTATTCACATTGTTCTGCTTTCAGTCTCCAGAACTTCACCTTGTAAAACCAAAACTCTATACCCATCAAATAATTCCCCATTCCTTCCTCCCATCCAGCCTGGAAAACACTATTCTACTTTCTGTTTCAATGGATTTGACTATTCTAGGTACCTTAAATTAGTAGAATCATGTACTTTTTGTGACTGGCTTATTTCACTTAGCAAATATCTTCAAGTCTTACCCATGATGTAGCATGTGTCAGAATTCCCTTCCTTTTTAAGGCTAAATAGTATTCCCTGGAGTGTAGATACCCCCTCTATCTATCTATTGTAGTTGCTTCCTTATGGACTATTGTGACTAGTGCTGCTATGCACTTGAGTGTACAAATACCTCTTGGAGAGCCCGCTTTCAATTCTTTTAGCTATAGACCCAGAAATGGAATTCCTGGGCAATTCTAGTTTAAATTTCTAGAGGAACTGCTATATTGCACCATTTTATATTCCCACCAACAGTGCACAAGTGTTCTGATTTCTCCACATCCTTGCCAACACTTTATTTTTATCTGTGTTTTGATAGTAGCTATCCTAATGGGTATGAGGTGATACCGCATCGTGGGGCAAACATTATTTGATCCAACGTTTCCTTCTTGCTCTAATTTTTGGCTCCCCTTCCAGACAAGCCTTCTTGAAAAAGTTGATCCCAGTGCTTCTCTTCCCATTACTTTTGAGATAATTTCAATCGGGTTCTCATCCCATCCACTGCCTTACCACTCTTGCTGAGAAGTTGCTACATCTAATGGACACATCTAGTCTTCCTTGTGATCAGAGCTCTTGACATGGCTGACTCTCCTTTGTAAAACACTTTCTCTCAGTTGGCTCCCACAAGGCCATACTCTCCCAGATTTCTTTCTACCCCACCGGATGTCTTTCCTGGTTTCTTTTGCTGGTTCCTCCTTGTCTCTCCAAGACTCTTCATGTAGGAGTCTTGCAGGACTTAGTGCTTGGATTTTTCTCTTTTCCATCTACACTCCTTCTATTATTCTCTGATTATCTTACCCATTATCATGGCCCTTAAATATCAGCTCTATATTGATGATTCTCAAATTAAGTCTCCCTTTAGATTTTCCCTCAGAAGGCCGTACTCCAGGACATGCATGCACCTGCCTATTTAACATCTCTATTTGGATGTAGGCATTGCTACTTTGACATGTCCAAAAACAGCCTCTGGTCTTCCCTAGTCAACTCCTCCCTCCTCTGTCCAAAAAACCCTTTACTCCACTTGCAGCTTTCCTGGCCCAAACCTCAGAGCCATCTGACTTCTTTCACACACACACATCACAACCAGTGTGTCAAGTCCTGCTGTTCTACCTTGAAAATCTATTCAAGTAGATTTTCTACCTCTGTCTACCTCTCATCACCTCCACTGCTATCAGTCATGAAAATCCAACCTACCATCATTTCTCATTTACTCTAGATTAGTGGTCTTCTCATTTTTGCCCGTTTCATGTCTTCTCAACACATCAATCAATGGTTAAAATGTCAGATCCTGTAGCTTCTCTGCTTTAAAGAACCCAGAGTAAAAGCCAAAGAACTTACAGTGCCCTGCAAAGCCCTGTGGTTGTGTTACCGCTCCAGTATCACTTTTGCTTCCCTACAGAGGCATAAACCCTCTAGGCATGCGTCAGTCTCAGGATGTTTACACTTGATAGTCTCACTCACTGGAATATTTTTCCCATAGGCACTGGTATGACTTGCTCCCTCATCTCCCTGAAATCTTTGTGCAGTGTCACCCAAGAGTGCCCTAACCGTCCAATTTAAAAATTTCAATCTAAAGTACAACTCCTCAATTGAACTTCCATCTCCCTTCTCTATTTTTACCTCCAGCTATTATCACCTTCTAACATACTATATCACGTACTTATTTATTCTACTTATTGTCTATTACCCCCAATAGCAATTTTACCCTCAATTCCATGAGGACAAAGACTTTCGTCTGATTTGTTCTCCTGTTGTATCCCTAGTAACTAGAAGAGTATCTGGTTTGCAATAGCCACTCAATACATATTTGTTGAGTGAAGACATGAATAAATGTGGAATGAGTGCATAATTAGCAGTAAGAATACTTTTTTCCATGACTGTTACTATTATTCTATCTTAAAAATCCAGGAAGCAAGTTAGGATATGGGTGAGGTCGGCCTATGATTAACAACAGAATGCAGACCCTTGCTACGCAAAGTGTGGTCCACAGACTACAGCATCAGCAGTGCCTAGAAGCTTGTTAGAAATGCTGAATCCCAGGTCCCACCCCAGACTTTCTGACTTAGAATCTACATTTTCATAGGACCCCCTAGGTAACTGATTGCATCTTAAAGTTGAAAAGCACTGGAGCAGTGGCCCATAATCTTAACTGTGTATTGGAATCATCTGAGTACTTTTTAAAACTCCTGATGCCTTGGTCCCACTCCCAGAGATTGATTTAACTGGTCTGGAGTAGAAGACAGACAGGTCAGTGGTGAAGAGGAGAAGTGACTGAATTATTCATTATTTTTTTGATGGTGAACAAGGATTAGACGATTTTCTGTCAAACCTTGGTACGGAGAGTGACTTGTTGGCATTGACATAATCAACCAACCAGTCATCTCCATCTTATTCCATAACAGCAAATCTCAGCTCCTCCTTTGTGATTTCCAGTGAGTCCTTTAAGGCGGCTGCTTCTCACCACCAGAGAATACACTCAGGACCACACTCAGGCTGTCCTTGACAGTTTCTGCTTTTGGAAATAAACACTGAGCAGTATGTCAACCTCTTGGAGAAATGGTTTCTGCTCTTTTTTCCCCAGCAGGATCTAGTGATCTATGTGAGCAGAAAGCTGAGCAGAGACTGAGGAGAGCTTCAGAATCAGTCTCTGGTTGCTGTTGGGAAAGCCCTGTCCACAGGATTCTAGGGATTTGCAGCCTGGGAACTGCCCTGCATCCTGCATTCAGAGGGCTCATAGGCCTCAACCGTTCATACCTCTTGTGTTCCCACACTCATTGGCTGATACAGTCATTTCCTGGGTGGCTCCACCATAAGAGTGGAGTGTAGAGCTGATCTCTGAGTGTGACCCCAAACACTCATGAATTTTGATCATGAGCTTGAATCTGAAGTTCAGCCCCTTAGTTGCACAATAGAAAGGTGTAGAAAAATGATAGAGTAGCAATGGTTAACTGATGTCCAGGAAAAACTAGGGGCAAGTGTGGAGAGCATTTCCAGATTTTCCTTGACCAAATGGGCTCTGTCTTGCAGCTCAAGTCTCGGGTTCTTATGACTCCTTTAGCCCTCTCGCCTCCACGAAGCACACCGGAGCCCGACCTCAGTTCCATCCCTCAGGATGCAGCCACCATACCCAGCTTGGCGGCCCCACAGGCTCTCACAGGTAGGTCAGCTGAATGACCTCTAAAGGCTGTGATGGCCAGCACGCCATCTAGCAGTTACTCTGTGAACTGGAACTGGAGAGCTGCCACTGAGATAGCTCCGATGAAGGACTTAGTGTGTTAGCTGGACAGCAGGAAGGACAACCGAATTCTCTGAGAACATTAGCTTAAGTGTCTCATAGATAGGATTACTTGAAACTTGGTTTTCAATGCATCTCAGGTTCAGCTGGTTTTCTTAAGATGGGACTAGAAAGGGGGGTTTGGTGAACCAGTTTGGTGGCTCTTCACAGAGCCAAGTTTACTTCGCACCAAGAGTGAGCCTGCTTACCTTAGAGAGAACTTCCATCCCTGTGTTTGTGCTTCCAGGTCTCCTAAGGACCCTAACTTCCCTTAATCCCACCTGCTGTCTCCAATCCAGTCAGAATAGAGTTCAGTCCAGTCTTTCTCATGTCTGCCAGCAAACATTTCTATTTTTATTTTTTTTTTTATTTTTTTTTTAAAGATTTTATTTATTTATTCATGATAGTCACAGAGAGAGAGAGAGAGAGAGGCAGAGACACAGGCAGAGGGAGAAGCGGGCTCCATGCACCGGGAGCCCGACGTGGGATTCGATCCCGGGTCTCCAGGATCGCGCCCTGCGCCAAAGGCAGGCGCCAAACCGCTGCGCCACCCAGGGATCCCCAAACATTTCTATTATAAGAGTACCTGCAGTAGGATGACATCTCTCTCTCTCACACACACTCTCCCCCTCATCACAAGCCACCCATACCCCCTAACTCACGTGAACCCCATCAGTTTCCCTCCCATTGCTCTTTGGAAGAAACCAAACTTGTTTATGTGGCCAACAGAGCCCTGCAGTTCACGGCTCTTCTCTCAGTCCCTAGAGCCAACCCCTCCCCTTGGGGCTTCAACATATTGCCTTCCCTCTATCTGGAACAATCTTCTCTCTGGTCGCCCTTCTCCTCCAGTGTATCTCAATTCAGGCATTCCTTGCTCCAGAAGGCCTTCACTGACTTTCCTGCCAGGGTCCCCAGGATGGGCCCTCCTAGCACCTCCTCAGGGTGTCTTGAAGTGACAGTCCTGCATGGCTTCCTGTAGTGCTCCCAGTAGCTCTGCCTTCCCAATTGGCCCCCCAGCTCCGTGAAGCCAAGGACCCTGTGAATCTGCCTACCTAGCACAGTGCCTGGCATAAAGGTCCCTTATTGATTAGATTTCCATAATTATCTGGGATGAGTAAAGAGAAGGCAGCCTGGTGGAGGGGAAAGAACGCAGATTTTGACATCACAAAGACTTGGGTCCAAATCCCTGTTGCACCACTAATGAAACTTTAGACTTTAAAGCAGCCATCTGACCATTAAGCCTCAGTTCTTCATTAGTTTCTTCATTAGTGGAGGAAGTAATCGTACCCCACTCCCAGGCTTGTCTTGAGAATCACACAAGATAAAACATACAAAGAGCCTGGAATAGAGTAAGTGCTGAATAAAAACTTTCTTCCCCTTTGTTTTTGCCGTTTAATCCTTTCCAAATCCTGTTGTTCTCTTCTTTAAGTCCTTTTTGGACATCGTTTTGCCCTAGTGGCCCCCAAGGTAAGATCCTCATACCCTGGGCTAGGGGTGAGGGGGAGACAAAAGAGGCGTCGTTGCTATAGGGAAGAATATATTGACACCTATCATTAATTTTTATTTCTATCTCATTCTTTAAAATTCTCTATGTCTTGATTATGTTTTAAAATGCATGCAAATATATTAAAACAGTCAAGAATGTATATAACCTATAAATAAATAAACACATTTTGGGGCATGTGCTCAAATATACTGATGGGGTTTATGACTTTAAAAGTGTGGGGACCATTGGTCGGGCTCACCTAAATGGGCAGCTGAGTAATACATCTCTGGGATTATAAATAACACTCTCTTTAGAATTTCATTGAATTTATAGTCTTTGGAATAATCAGCATCGTCTTAATTTTTTTCATTCATTGAAAGTTAACTAAAAAAAATTGGCAAACATTACGTGTAACTTCACAGATTCTTTGGAGGATGAAGGAAGATTTTGTATGGGTACATGCCCGGTATGGAAATACATTTATACACATGGTCCACATGGGCCTCCATAATTGTCTGCAATTCTGACTTGAGTACATCAGAGGGGACCCACCTGTCTATCTGTTCCCAACTAAGAGGTTCTCTTGAGAGCAGGCCCGGAAGTCCGGAGTGATTGGCTCTCTGGCCTCTCTTATTTCTCAAGTTGGGAAGAATCACTACCACTTTTGTCTTTTTCAGCTTTCCCAAGGTGAGGGCCAAGGGAGCACGGCTGAGGCATCCCCCATGCACACAGGAACAGCCCCCTGGCATGATGCAACCGATGCTGAGGGCTTTGTGGGTCTCTGTTTCCACAGTCTGTCTCTACATCAACAAGCAGGCCAATGCAGGGCCGTACCTGGAGAGGAGGAAGGTGCAGCAGCTCCCCGAGCACTTTGGGCCCGAGAGGCCCTCGGCGGTCTTGCAGCAGGCCGTGCAAGCATGCATCGACTGTGCCCACCAGCAGAAGTTGGTCTTCTCCCTGGTCAAACAGGGTTATGGTGGTGAGATGGTGTCAGGTAAGGCCCTGGGGCAGGTTGTATGAGGAGGGCCGTGGGTATCTCTCCGAAGAGGAAAGAAGCCATAGTCAGGCTTAAGGGACAGTGTGGCCAGGGTCTGTCTTCCATCTGCTGGGCTCCAGGAGCCTTGAATGAGTCTGTGTGCTGAGGTCCTCTCTCTGGGCTCAAGGAGAAGATCCTTCTAGACCTGGACAAGAAGATTGAACATCTGAATCTTGTTTCACTATCCCTCACTTCCAGCTCATCAGGAAATCCTATTGCTCTAAATTCAAAATATATCCAGAATCCAGCCACATTTCACCTCACAGCAGCCACTCTGGTTCTTTAAAACTCAAAGTCAGATCATGCTCCTCCCCTGCCCTACACCTTCAGTGGTTCTCATGTTACTCCAAGAAAAACTCACTTCCTTGTGAGGACCCAGAGGCCTTATGTGACCTGGGCCCGCCTACCTCTTTGATCTCGAGGTCACTTCTCCTGAATCCTCACTCTTCTGCAGCTATGGTGGCCTTCTTCTTACCCCCGTTATCTCCAACCATCACATCTCTGGGGGCTTTGCACCTGCTGTTGTTTCTGCAGTGTTCTGTCCCCAGCTATCCATGTGCAACTTGCTCCTGGATTTCCTTTGGGTTTCTACTCAAATGGTGCCTTATCCAGGAGCCCTTTTCTGACTGCCCTGTCTAAAATATCAGCCCTTGTCACTATCTATCGTACCTTACTCTGCCTCACTCTTTCTTCATGGTACATATCATCACCATGCAGGGCAGTGGGGAAGCTCTTGGTCCCAAGCACCTCTCATGAGGTGGGCTGTTGTCTTTTTTAAAAGATGCTTCAGGGCCAGTCCCTTCTCCCATTGTTACCACCATCCTCCAGTTTCAGCTCTACCTCAGCAGCTTCCAGTGGTAGTGGCAGTGTCACTCCAGGTGAGAGGCTGGTTGAGAGCTCTGCCCCCTTCCAATGCTTGCCTGCAGAGCTCTTTCTGCCCTGCCTGTAGCTCTCTACACAATTGTCACCACCTGCCCTTAAGCCCTGGAGCACCAGGTCTTTGCAAGGTGTCTTGATTCCAAGGGGACAGTCTGATGTCTTCTTTGGCCCAACATCAAGGGCATGGCCTCCATACCACCAGGAGATAGGGAGAAGATTCCCTAGCAATGGGGAGCTGCAGATGACCCTGCCAACTGTCTAAGAGAGGGTCGGGGGAGAGGGGCCTCTAATGTCACTGGGAATTTTATTTAACTCTAGAGGCTCAGGGCTTGGGGGTGGGGAAGTTGTCCAACACAGCTTCCCCAGCCTGGTTGGTTCTGCCTACCTTCTGGAGTTCCTTCTGAGCAGGAAGCTGGGTCTGACTTGCTGGTAACTGATTAAAATAGAACTTGGCAAGGTCTAGGTGCATGTGTTTGACCCAGGATGACTTTTAAGAAACTTTAGCAGAAGCAGAGACAAGAGGAAAAAATACTGCACCAAAAGAGGCCAGGAGGAGAGTCTTGTCAGCCTTCTGGGATCCCATTGGCCATTCTTCTCCTGGTTTTTGTCTGAGAGCCAGGTTCTCAAACCTGGGCTGCCCTCTGAGGTTGAAGGCTTTGTCCTTTTCCTGCTGAGTAACAGGGCCCAAGACACAGAGACATGGTGCTGAGAGAAAGCTTCTCCTGTACTGTGCGCCCACCCTCTTGAGCAAATTCTACCTGAGTTCTTTATGGCCCCTCTCCCTAAGCTGGGAGAGCCAATCACATTTTCCCTGCTCAGCCCTTCTGTGGCCTCAGGGGCCTTGGCACTGGGGAGCAGGTTCTGCAGTGCCTGGCACCAACACAAGCCTGGGCGGAGCCCTGCCAACTTTCCCTTGGCTGAGGGATTCCCAGGGAGTCCAGAGCTGAGCACTCACTCGGTCTTAGTGTCTTGGAGAAGGCGGTAGCACTAGGGGACTCTTCATGCTGCCTCCTTGAGGTTGCAAAGTGGTAAGGTGGCCTTTCACATTACTGATGTGCTATGGAGGCTCAGCAAGACTGTGATAGCACCAGGATGGCTCAGGGAGGGACTCAAGGAGAAATAACTAGACTCTCCCACTCTCTACCTAGAACCTAATCCTTAGGGCACTGCTTTCCAAACATTCCCATGGCACAACACAGGAAATGGTGACATTGGTGCTGGCACAGTGAGCTAAAGGAAACCGACTGTCATGAGTGGGCCTTGGCGAAGGACTGGTAGTGCAGTACCCTGGAACCCTCACTCTGTCTGAGCCACACTATCCCAGAGGGGTAGACTTTATGGTCTCACAAATGCCACATCTGCTTCTAGGATGTGGCCCTTCCAAGCACCTCTGGGAGTGTATGAACATTGATTTAAGGGACAGACCTGATGACCCAGACTCTCCTGTTGTGGGTTCAGTTTCCATCACACTTAGTCTTCTAAAATATTGGAGGTCAACAGCAATACTCGCACTAAGAGGGAATCTCCAGAGTGTGTGAGTGGCTAGGATAAATTCCTTAGTGACAGCTTTTTGCCAGATCTCCCAAATAGAGTCACCTGGAGCATTAACGTGACAGGCAAGTGCCACTTAGAGGCCACATGAGCTGGAAAAATCACTCTATACCCTCTTCCCAATCTCCTCATCTGTAACACGGGGTAATAACTTTTTGTCTACTGTCCTCACCAGAGAGTCAGGAAGCCTGAATGAGCCGATGGATGTGAATGCTCTTGTCAAACTATAAAGAGCAGTACATACCAAAAATGGATTCTTTTGATTTCTAATTAAAATATCTTGTTTTTATTTTAGTTCTAAAATCAAAACTAGTTCTGGTGTTGCCCCTGCCCCAGTCCCTGCCATGTGCCTGCCTTGGGATAAAATATGGAAAACAGGGCTGCCCTCTAGGTGTTGACAATGAATGGCGGAGACCTGGGTGGGAGCAAATTGTCCTCTTAGGGTCTGCTCCTGTGGAACAGCGGAGCTGGTATTCAAGCGTCATGGGGTGAGAGAGGCTGCGAGGACAATTATAGAAAGGAACATGCTGGAAGAAACGTATTTCTTCTAAATTCTAGTAACCCTATAGAAATTGAATTTCATCTAGAATCACCATGGAGAAATTATTGTTCCTTTTAAGGGTTCTTCCCCAGAAGGGTAGAAAGAACCCTGAACTCTGTGATGCTGGATTAGAGCTAGAGACCTCAGCATGAACTCAGGTTTATTTGGATATATCTATCTATCTAGATCTAGATCCCCCAATCAATCTATTGATTGAACTCACTCTATCCATCTCTCTCTCTCTCTCTCTCTCTCCAGAGAAATAATCATAATAGAATTGTATACATACATATGATTCTTAGCTCTCTCCACCGGAATGACCCAAAGCTACTGACACTCCAGTAGCAATGAGCATATCCAGTGTCCAAATCTTGGTTTCTAAAGATCACTCTTCAGTAACAGGGAACTAGGGCTGTCGGAGAAATGGCTGATTTAGGGCAGGGGCAGGAAAAATTCACGATGAATTTGAAGCATATTGAAGTGTCAGTAACCAAAAATTGCTTTAAAAAATGGGGGCATGTCATAGGGACACAGGACACCAAAAGTCCCAAAGACAAAAGATGGAGCAAATTAAGCAACAAAATAAATAGTATAGTATTGGATAACCTACAACGCAAAATACATATATTGCATCTACACTGATATTAATAAATAATGGAAGGAAGGAAGGAAGGAAGGAAGGAAGGAAGGAAGGAAGGAAGGAAGGAAGGAAGGAAGGAAAACGGAAGTTTTCTCTTATAAAGAATTCAAATGATATAGAGACTCTCCCCTCCTCAGGAGGTAGAGCTTAATCCCTTCACTGCCCTTGAGTGTGAACATGACCTTGTGACCTGTTTCCAAGGAATGGAATAGGGAGGATGCAGTGGAGAAATGCAGCAAGCACTATCTGGCCAGGTGATGAAGGCTGACATCCTAGGGATGTCCTGTGGACATCACATACCCCTGATCTGATGTGATGACAGGGGCGCTTCGATTCTTCCCCCAAAACCTTAATCCCAGTCAGATCATGAGAAAAACATTCGAAAACCACATATTGAAGGACATTTAACAGAATACCTGACCGGTACTCTTCAAAACTGTCAAGGTTATGCCAAACAAGGAAAGACTGGGAACCAGTCCCAAACCAGAGGAGACTAAGGAGATGTGACAACTAAACCCAGTATGGGATTCTGGATGAGATCCTGGAACACAAACAGGACATTAAGTGACAGGTGAAATCTGAATAAAGCTTAGTTAAGAACAAAGCACAACTTAACAAACAAAATCCTCCTTGCATGGACCCATGGCCCTCGTGCCCCATGGTGAGTTGCTGTCTCTGTGGCTTTCCAGTCTCGGCATCCTTTGATGGGAAGCAGCACCTGCGGAGCCTGCCTGTGGTGAACAGCATCGGGTATGTCCTCCGCTTCCTCGCCAAGCTGTGCCGAAGCCTTCTGTGTGATGACCTCTTCAGCCACCAGCCCTTCCCCAGGGGCTCCAGGGGCTCTGAAGAAGCCCAGGAGAAGAAGGAAGGCAGGATGGAGTCAGGTAGGCTTTGTCTGTCTGTCTTTCCTGTGCGCACAGGTGGTCCCAGATGTCCCTGCCCTCCTGGAAGCTCTGGTGAGCTCTCCTGCTGGAGGCTCCCAGGCTGCTTCTCTGCCTACCCCCTACCCTGGGAAAGATCAGGAATGGCCAGGACGAAGGCTGCCTAGACAGTCCCCATACAGGCTGTAGTGGGAAGAGATTATTCCAGCTACTGAGAGCTGATGTTAGAGCTTTCAGGCCTATGGTGCTAGAACTTAGACAATGAGACCACATCACAGATAATGAATGATTTTCTTCACTCTCCTCTAATTAAGACTCTTGGACACTTATCCATCATTGCTGAGTCACTGAAAGTCTACAACAGTGAGGAACAAAGGAATCCTGAAGAAACTAGGGCTAAGGAATAGATTATGTTGGTCTTACCTGAGGGCCACAGGGACCCACCCACCCACATCAATAGGCCATGAGTCAAATAGGTTTTTCAGTAAGAGTCAGTGTTTCTCTGTCATCACAGGATGGAAAGTGATCCAGGGGCTGACTGCCTTTTGTTGCAGAGTAGCTCAGCATAGGAAAGCTGCTGGGAAGGTTGGTAAGGGCACGTAGGGGCCACAACATTCTGCTCAAGGGGCTAGGAACCTCCACTTAGTGATCTTGAGTAATGGATTCGTAAAAAGTTGAACATGAAAAAAATATATAATAATAATATTAAAAAAGTTGAACATGACTCTAGGCCCAGATTCCAGGTTCCCGAGGATGAGCAGAAATGTTGCCTTTTTTCTTTGTCTGGAAGCAGTATTGTTGATATATAAAGAACGCATAGCCAGTGAAACTGGAACCTAGGCATTATGTCATTCTACAAACATTTACTGAGCCCTCTTCTGGTCTAAGCATCATGTGAGATCTTGTGTTGTGATAAGACAAATGCATGAGCTTGGGAAAGTTTTAGGGGTATTGAGTGACTACTACAAATAATGCAAAATGAATACATTCGCACGTATGTGGTCACAGATAGGCTTCGAGCCTTCAACAAAAAGATGCTTATAATAAGAGTGGCTCTATCTTAAGCTTAAGAGGACAGCAGAGAAGAAAAAACCTAGATTCTTCGCATAGGTTTTTATTTTTAGATACTGTCAAGAAGGCTGTTTACAATTTTACATTAATCTCCCTGAGACCTGGGAAATGGGAAGAAATTTGGCCTCTACAAAGAACGCTACCTAATTAAATATGGTCTATGTGAGCAGATACTATATATATTTGTGCTTTATTGTTTTTGTTTGTTTGTATTTGATGTCTCTACATGTGCAAGCTTGGGAAAATCTTTTCTTCTCTCTGAGCCTTCATTTCCTAAATAGGGTGTTGGGGTTGCTCACGCATGGTACGCTTTCTGGTTCTGACAGTATGGCTCTGGCCTCTCCTGTAAGCCTTAGCTGACTCAGGAACATATCCTAAAGCTAATGTGTCTTTTAGTGAATCTTGCAGTGGGGAGAGCAGAATGATCTGATTTCACTGTGCAAACCACTGAAGCACTGTTACGTTGAACAAGCAATGACCCATAGGATATAATCATAAAGTCCCATAATTCATGTCTTCCATTCTTCTTTAAATGAATCCTGTGGGACCACTTTATTCTGTCCATGGATGAAATTTTGGACAAATCTTATGACTTCTCTTGCTCCTTTCAGGTAATTAAACATTCTCTACTCAATAATTAATATATCTAGGTCAGTGTAATAATCAAACTTCAAATTTCACTCAAAGTTAGAACTACTCCCCTTTCCCAGTTCAGACGTGCTTCAGGCCAGTTGGCTTCTCTCCACCTCACACCGAACTTTGTATTTTTGCCCCTTCTCATATCTAGCTAATAATGAATTTGAATCCTTCATGACCAGAGTAGGGGAAGGAAGAGAGGCAAGAGGTAGGAGAGTTTTTACTTGACTAATCCTGCTGTGAGTAGGAATCATGCTCCCTAGTTCTGGCAGGTGTTTAAAGCTGATTCTTCATCCTCTGGGCTCTTACACGGGTGCTTTGGTGATCCAACCATCTCTCACCTGCACTTTCCTTGACATGGACAAATCTAACTCTTCTCTGGCTGGTCACCTGGTCACTTACAATTCCTTCCATGGCCCCAAATCTGCAGGTAAATCTCTAGCTTCTTTCTGCAGAGGTCCCTTTGTGCCACCAGGCAGTCCCACAGAAAGAATCTGAGATGATCTAACTTTTTTAAGAGGCAGGGGGAGGGTGAGAAGGAGAGGGAAAGAGAATCCTCAGCAGGCCAGGGCAGAGCCCCACAGGGAGCTCAATCTCACAACCTTGAGATCATGACCTGGGCCAAAATCGGAGTCAGATGCAACCAGCTGAGCCACCCAGACGCCCCAAAGACTTTACTTTAGATCTCTCTTCTTTTTTCTTGTTCTAAAACAAACTTTTTATTTTTAAATTTTTATTTTTTTAAAGATTTTCTTTATCTGTGAGAGAGTGAACACAAGTGTGGGGAGGGGCAGAGGGAGAGAGACAAGTAGACTCCCCACTGAGTGGGGGCCTGACCTGAGTCTTGATCCCAGGATGCTTAGCCAACTGAACCACCTAGGCACCCCTAGATCTCTCTTCTGATGTCCCACATCTGGCCCCTGACAAACACTGCACATCCTTTGCCCAAACAAACTCTGGGCATGCAGGCTGAACCCTGCAGGCACCTCTCCTTTGTCCATCCGAGTAGCCACACTTTTAGATTTCCCATGGGAATCAAACAATAATCCCTTGCATATCTCGAGCTCCAGAGATAGATATCAAGCTATTCATATGGCCACTTTGGAACCCTTGGGAATATACTAGATTGTTCTCTCCATAATTCATCTTCTAGTCAGCCTGTTTCTCAACCTCTATATTTCTTTTGCAGGTTAGATGTAGGTAGTCACCTATAGGTATAAAACTGGCTTTCCACCATCTTTTTTTTTTTTTTTTTTGCAAGACCTGCACACTTCACTCTACCTTGGGGTGTCTGTTGTCTTGCAGCCTCAGCCCAAACTGAAACTAAAATGGTTTCATTTTAACATCCTGTTCCAGGAACCCCCCTTCGGCTTTCCTTAAGTGATTATTGAGGAAACTCTTGCCTTGGTTTCTAGGGTATTCTCTTCCCTCCCAAGCTCACCAGGCTGGAGAAAGTTCCCGTCTCTTTCCTGGAGCAGTGCAGCTGCCTCACTTCTTCCCTTGACTGAGACAGTTATTTCTACCTGAAGGCTGCTTTGCTTCCTAGTTGGCTTGGCTTCAGAAGCAATGACTCGAATTGTCTTCATGAGCCCTTCCCTAGCCCATGGCTGATTTGAAAACGTGAATTGCTCCAAATCCACCAACCTTGGGGAAATTGTTTCCATGCCATAGGTGTTGCAGAACCGAGCACAGTATGTCTCATGTGTCTGGGAACCAAACAGAAAGTGGAAGAAGCAGCTATGTCACCGTACGCTCTAAGTGGCCCCCTTGCCACAAGTCGTTTCCACCAGTCTGCTGTGGAGCCTAAAATGACACCAGCAGAGAGTTTGCCTTTAGATTAAGACATCGCCTTTTTAAGATTGCCTTGTCAAATTTCCCTTAAAGGGTAACACATTAAATTATTATTACTTCAGATGAAGAGTTAGCTTATCACCCACTATTGTGGCAAGAAGGGCACATGTAAGGGGAAAGGGATGGAGGCTCCATATCCCTCCACATCATTCCTAAACACGACTGCACAGTCTTG
Source organism: Canis lupus baileyi (assembly GCF_048164855.1). Classification (NCBI taxonomy): domain Eukaryota; kingdom Metazoa; phylum Chordata; class Mammalia; order Carnivora; family Canidae; genus Canis; species Canis lupus. Next base: position 7,656,488 of record NC_132844.1, read on the forward strand.
AGCTCGTTTGCACCAGGTTGCTCTCTGCCCCAGTGTTGTTCAGTCCAAGCTCTAATCTATCAGCCTTGGTGCCACACAGTTTCAGGGTTTGTCAACACTTATGAGAGCATTTCTAGAAGATGGTTAATCAGATGAGAAGAAAATGCAAAACCATGACATATAAGGAACTATCAAAGAAACAAGGTTGTTGTTGTTGTTGTTGTTGTTGTTTTTAAAGATTTTATTTATTTATTTGAGAGGGGTAGGGAGAAGCAGCCAGAGGCTGAGCAGGGAGCCCACAGATGTGGGGCTCTACTCCGGGACCTTGGGACCATGACCTGAGCTGAATGAAGGCAAACGCTTAACCGACTGAGCCACCCAGGTGCCCCAGAAACAAGGTTTGTGGTCAAAAACTGGATGATTTGGGGGAAGACATGATTTCCTGATCCAGTATATGACAGCAGGTCATGTGGGATTGCTCTCTGTGGCTCTGCTGATAGATTTAATTCAACCTAAGGTCTCCCCACTCAGACTCTGGTCAGGAGCATCCTCATCACCTGAGAAAGGCAAAAGCTCAGAGGCCCTCCCACACTCTTTAACAAGAGATCCCAGGTGTTTTGAAGACACATTATAGTTTGAGAAGTGTGGATTTAAGGGATGCTCTCCTTACCCTCCACTAAGGTAGAGAACTTGGCAGCTGCGGACCCAGGTGGAACACTTACAAGATATCTCCCTTGGGAGTCAGGTAGGTTGTATTCCTAAGGAACTTTGAAACACCAAAGCCAGGGACGCCTGGGTGGATCAGTGGTCGAGCATCTGCCTTGGGCTCAGGTCATGATCCTGGGGTCTCGGGATCGAGTCCCACATTGGGCTCCCCACGAGGAGCCTCCTTCTCCCTCTGTCTCTCTCTCTCTCTCCCTGTGTCTCTCATGAATGAATAAATAAATAAAATATTTTTTAAAAAAGAAATGTCAAAGCCACAGAAGTAGAAGGGACGGCTTGAACGGTAGTGATCTCCCCATTACCAGTGACAAGTGCAGATGCCCACCTGTTGGAGCCATTAGGGGGAACGCTAATAACCCAGCGGAGAAGTAGGAGGAGATGTCACAGCTGGAGGTGACAGAGGCTAGCTCTGAGCAGCGGGTGCCCCCCGGGGGGCCCCCAAGAGATGAAAGTGAGGAAACCAAGACAGAGCGGCTCACATCGGAACAGAGAGAGGGCATCTCCCAAATCGCATTCTCAGACCTTTGATACCTAAACTTTCTCCTGTGATCTTTCTCCTGTGTCAGGGGAAGACCAGACTACCTGAATCCAGTCTGGACGGTAGAGTTCTTGGCTTGATTTCAGGAACTCTGATTATTTCCCTTTAATTCTCTTAACCGACAGCCCCACGTGGTGTGTTTTAGGAAGTAGAGCAGCTCTCTGGTGCTTTAGGAGAATGGAGGCAGAAACGTGGATCTGATAACATTCGTGGTTCTGTCAGAAGCCATGCGATGATCACAGGGAAATTTTACCTTAATCTTTGAATACTGAAAAGAAAAGGCCTCAATTATAAATAAATGTTAGCCAGTGTTTTCCAGACTTTATTGTGCTCAGGAACCACCTGGCATCTTGTTCCAGTGCAGATTCTAGCCTCGGGGGGCTGGCGTGGGGCCTGGGGGTCTGCATTTCTAACAGGTACACAAGTGGTATTGGTGCTGCTATGGGGCAGCGACCACATTTTGCATGATAAAGCGTGGGCTCATCTAGGGAAATGTATACTTCATTTCAGGTTTGCAGTAAAATAAGTCTGTTTGCATTAGGACAGTGCCTCCCCTGTACAAGTGTTGCCACTGAAGATGCTCCAATGCCCATGGAGAGGAGGAGGCAGGTGTGCAAGTCCAGGTGAGAAAGGACAGGTTTGCTGCACTGGTGAGATGATCTTCAAGAAAAGAAGACAGGCAAAGTCCTCAGTGTGGCCTGGCCACCTGCCACAGCAGGATCCCTGCTGTCCTTCAAGCCACCCCAAATCCCGAGAAGATGGCCATCCATTCTCCCAGACCCTTGTTGACACATCCTCAGTGACACTTAATTTTGCCTTCTCTTGCAAGAATCTGGGTCCGGATCTCGTCTCCCTGCTGGATAGACTTGGGGGGCAGAGGCTGAGATGTAACAGGTCTGCAGCAAATGTTTATGACTTGAACTCTATGCAACACAACAGAACACGTCGTCCGCTCGCCAAGAGTGCGGGAGACCTCTGGAAACCACAAATGTGATAGCTGAACTCTTCTGCGAGATCTAATTTCACGATTGGTTTCCTGCCTTTGAAGCTCTAACGTGATGGGAACAAACTGTTTACTTTTTCTCAAGTAGCTTTTTCGATACACAGATGGTAGGGGTGGGAGATGAGGAAGGACATTTGTTCTTGAAGCTTGATGTTTTCTTCCTGGGCTTGGTGGTCTTTGAGCCAGGTTCCAGAAAACCATCGGCGTAACAGACATTCACAGTGTGTTCCATTACAGCTGAACCCATATACCCAGCCTCTGGAAATCAAATCTGCTTCCTTGTTGAACTACAGGTTCATCTAACATGATAGCACTACAGAGAATGACTACACAGGGAATACCTATCTTTCTGAAAGATTGTTGATTTCTACAAGGAAATAGAGCTTATCAAGTGTCCCATGAGTTATATTACGTGGAAACATCATTCAGTCAGTCAGCAAACATTGAGTGAGCTTTCCCATTTGGGATGCACTGAGGCCCGCAGAGTCAAGGCCACTGGTTCAGAGCCACACAGAAAGGTCGCCATGGGGAGGAAAGTGAGCCCAGGTCTTCTCTTCCCTGACCCTTTGCTTGCCTCCCAAGCCAGTTGTCAGTAGCGTCCTGTGACCCAACACTTGCCAGGTAGGGTGTACGTCCTGTTTCCCCGGCTCAGAAACTCAGAAGCCTGACTGCACAAAATGGATGTTCACAAGTGGCTTGTGGTGCACCTGTGTCAGTTCATCTCGTCACGATGTAAAAGAACAAAACAAACCCCAACCCCCCATTTAGCAAAATCCAGGCCAAAACTGTACTCCAAATACATTAATTCTCTTTTATCCTTCTGGGTTTCCTATCTTGGCTCCAAAGAGTGTTTCATTCATGCATCTGTGCTCAGGGTACATCCTGGCTGGATGACAGCCACAGGATAGGCCAAGCCCATCATTCCAGACACCAGGAGAGCTCACCTGTCTTTACAAAACCCACACAGAGTGGCCTACTCCACCAGACATTAGGCAGAGTTTGACCTGGTATTTTAAATAATATGTGGAACGATGGAGGCAAAAAAAAAAGGAAAAAAAAGAAGAAGAAGAAGAAGGAAGGTGTGTTATACCAGATTCCCTGCAGCTGCTTGTCTCTCACTGCAAGCCAGTGACTGGAATATCACAGAGCTGTGCTTGCCCCATCACAGCCCGGCCCATGTGAACAAAATGAGCTGTGCTGTTCTCAAGCCAAGGGTTGGAAAGAGGGTCATGTGGGAGGAGAGCAAGGAGTATCAGTATCCAACTCAGGTGTTAAGAATCCTCTAGAAAGTGTTGATGGAAAGGTTCAAAGAGGAGTGTCCACAAGTCCTGCAGCAAATACAAAGGAATTCCTATATTTTCAGACAGATAGGTCCAGGGGGAGCCCCGCCGGAGCTACTACAGCATAAGATGCAGAGTGTTCACCAGGGTAGGATTTCTAATCTGAGTTCTGCCCCCAGGCATCAATATGAGTTCATTTAGGAAAATTTATTTATTGTGTTTTCGATTATGTCATTTATGAAATTATAATATCTGTACATATTTTATTTAATTTTATAAAAGATTTTATTTATTTATTCATGAGGGACACAGAGAGAGAAGCGGAAACATAGGCAGAGGGAGAAGCAGGCTCCCTGCAGGGAGCCCTATGGGGGACTCGATTCCAGGACCCCGGGATTACACCCTGGGCCGAAGGCAGATGTTCAACCACTGAGCCACCCAGGTGTTTCTCTGTACATATTTTAAAACACTGAGCTAGGGACACCTGGCTGGCTCATCAGTAGAGCACATGACTCTTGATCTCAGAGTTGTAAGTTTGAGCCCCTGGGTGTCGAGAGTACTTAAAAAAATAAAATCTGAAAAAAAAAAAAATATTGAGCTAAAAGGGAAAAATATACCCTCGTGGAAAAGGCCTGAATTTTGTGGAGTTTAAAACTGATTTTTTCAATGTTCAGTAATTCATTGAACCTCTTTGCATTGCAAGGCTTATGTTCTCTTTTGAGTCCTGTAGATACTGAGGAAGCACAGACAAGTATTCAATAATTATTGTTAAATGCATGGATGTTCCAATTAAGCCATTATATACCACTCTAAGATAAATTTCATGAACTCTCTCCTATTCCTGGGTAGTTTCTGGGTCTTGTACATAAGCAGTAAGCCATTTGCTGAAAAAAATCCCATAAACTTTCTGGCAGAGAACCGAATAGGTACTCTTTGGCAGAAACTTCCTAGCTGCAACTGAATTAATCATTATGATTTCCAACCTGATATTTGGAGTCAAGAGAAATGAAACAAATACACTTTTCTCATCTGTATTAGTTAGCTGTACGACCAATTACCCCAAAACTTAGTGGCTTAAAATAACATTTATTATCTCAGTTTCTTGTGACTCAGGAGTTCAGGGGCCACTTAACTGGGTCCCCTGGCTCTGGGTCCCACACCAGGCTGTATCTCGAAGCTCAACTAGGAAAGGATCCACTTCCTAGCTTATTCGTGGGGTTGTTGGCAGGATTCAGCTGTTGGTTTCTTGCCATATATAGGCCTCTCCACAGAGCATCTCCCAACCTGGCAGCTTGCTTCACTAGCGTTAGGAATCCTGGAAGGTATCCTCAGCCTCCCTGAAAGTCAGGATGTCCCTTTAGAACCAGAACTTACAACCTGTCCTCTATCCTGGTGACTCCAACCTCTTCTTGTTTGAGGACCGCTTTTAATTTCCCGAAAGTTCTAAAAAGACCAAAAAGTCTGGGGGCTGTTGAGGAAACAGCATGCCTGCGAAAGGTGGCCCCCTACCCTCGCCCTCCCCCACCTCTTAGGAGTTGGCCATAACAACGTGGGTGGAGGCCTGGCAAAGCTGCAAGACCTGAGGGGGGCTGCTTATGGAACCTGCTCTCCTCTCCTCGTGAGACTGGAAGGGCATTCATTATCCCAGACGGCTGACTTTGGGCAGAACTGCCTTTGGGCGAAATTTTCACAGGCAAAAATCAAGCCATAGGCCTAGAACAAAGTCTTAGGCAAACCAGAAACACTGGGGAGGGCTGCAGAAGTTCAGGTGTCAGGCGTTAAAATTATGGCTGGTCTCTGTGCATCTCATTAGGGGAGAAAATATATAAATGTACTTAAATGGACCAGAGGGGAGTCATAAGGTTGATTCTGAGGCCTGAGTGATCTGAGCTTTGAGACGAGCTTAAAGGGAAAAATCTATACTGGCCAGAGACCAAGTTAATGGAAAATTTAATTGAAGCGAATGAAATGCCAAGCCCCATAGGTGGTGTGGCCTGGTGCCCTTTGAACCGGGAAGGCCGGGACAGGAGGCCGCAGAGGGACCTGAGGGAGAACGTGATGAGCTTATCTGAGCAAGGACGAGGGCGGGACTGAGCCCGGGAGAAGGAAAGTCTGCACACCTCCCCTAGAGCCTCAGTGAAAGGCAGTCCGGGGGCAGAGAGGAAATGTGCTGATTTGTGCCACCGAGAAGTCCTTAGAGGTCCCCTGGCTCCCGCAGCAGCAGCAGCAGCAGCAGCAGCAGCAGCAGCAGCGCTGAGTGCTGGGCCCCAGGGCGCTGAGAGCAGCCAGGGAGGCGGCCGGTGGCAGTGGCAGTCGCAGCCACCAAGGTAGGAAACAAAGGCCCAGCAGCTCCCCCAGGGCCCTGCTCTTGTTTCCGGGGCTCCTCACCCCCTGGCCCCCTTCCAGTCTCTGCTTCTCTCCTTGCCCGTCTTTCTCTGCATTCCATAGCTTACAGGCTACATGCACCCCTAGGTGGTCGCCCGGTCTCCCCCAGCAGGGCCCCGGGGGCCCCCTGGGCCACTTCCCCTTCTCATCTGGGTGTCAGAGCTGGGATCCCTGGAGCTGCCGGGCTGCTCCCCCGCGGAGCCCTCTGGACGCCGCTCCAGGGGGGTGACTTGCCTGCCAGCCTGGGCAGACCGGCTGGTCGTGGATCCCCAGCAAGGCCGCGGCCCCCCAGCCCGGGGGAGGGTGGCAGTGATGGTCACAGAAGGGGCTCGCTGTGCAGCTGCTCCTTCAATGGAGAAGTTATGACTGATGTGGGGAAGTAAGGTGGGGAGTGGAGGGCGAGTGTGTGTGTGTGTGTGTGTGTGTGTGTGTGTGTGCATGCGTGAGACGGGGCGGGGAGAACTGTTTGTACTGAAAAACAATAGTTTCTAAGACTCTGGAATTTGGGAGTTATTATTGCATGAATAGGTATTATTTGAGAATAATTTTGCAGATGGTGGTATTGTGGCTTTTTCAGGGCTTCATTTGCTTAAAGAATCCAAGTAAAGGGCCAGCTTCACTGTTTTGGATTAAACAAGAGGCCAAGTTCACATACTATGAGCAGCTAGGCCTTGGGTCCTAAATGACAAGGGGTCACCAGCAGCCTGAGCTAGAACCCCGCCAGCGGCGTCTGTACTTTCACACATGTGGGTCCCTTTTGCCTCCCTCTGCCCCTCTTGCTGCTCCGGGACTTTCTCTCTCTCTCTGGCTCCTGGCTTTCTCCTTCCTGTCCCTCTGTCTCTTCCTGCTTCCCTTTGGACCTTCTCAACATTCCAGGTGCTCTTGCCCGACCTGTCCAGAACTGCAGCAGGAACGGGTCGCATGGGGCGGGCGACCCAGAAGCCTCTGCAGAGGTGAGGGAGGAGGGGGGGTGCCCACACATGCCTGGCCCCCGAGTTTGTTCCCAAACAGGGAGGCTTGGACACAGGTCAAAATCAGAAGCAAATGGGTACACCTTGAGGCTCAAGTGGGTTTGAACTCTTCTAGAGTGTTCTTTGGCTCTGCTCATGGGCTGGATTTATATGCAGTGGCAGGGGTGTGGGGGGGGGGGATGTAGTTCACAGATCAGCAATTCTGAAAAAGGAACACCAGGCCCTCCTGACGGTTCCTAAGACATTAAACCCTGAAAATGTAGCCGCCTTCTTTGGTTGGCACCATTGGGGTGTTTGCCTTTCTATTGAAGCCTCCTCCTGTGATCGTACAAGAGCAGATTATTCCCTTTTCTGGAGGGAAGATTTAATGATTTTACAAGCGGCATCCTTTGCCTCTTGGGTAGAGGCAGGGAGATTTTGGGGAAAGTGCACGAGACCCCCTCTCCCTGACCCCGCTTTGCTGAGCTGATGTTCTCCATGGAGATCAAACGGCCCTAAACGGAGACAGGGTTGGATCCTCTTGTTTAATACGAGGTTCCGGGGTGATAAGCTCAACATCAGATGAGAAGCGATTCTCTTAAAAATTGGGGAGAAGGGCAGCCCGGGTGGCTCAGCGGTTTGGCACCTGCCTTCAGGCCAGGGCCTGATCTTGGAAACCCGGGACTGAGTCCCACATCAGGCTTCCTGCGTGGAGCCTGCTTTTCCTCTGCCTGTGTCTCTGCCTCTCTCTCTCTCTGTGTGTGTGTCATGAATAAATGAATAAAATCTTTTTAAGTAAGTAAATAAATAAATAAATAAATAAATAAATAAATAAATATCAGGGAGAAGAGGGCAGAGAACGTCTTAACCTGCCAGCCCCGTGGCTTGCCACGGGTGTGTGCGCAGGAGTTGGAGGTGCAGAGGTGCAGAGGGCACGCGTGTGCCACAGTCCCAGGACTGCTGACCCCAAAGCCACAAAACCCACTGAGAAGCGTAATTCCCTCCTCAGGTACTGATTTGGTCTTTCTTCTTTTGTTTTTGTTTTTGTTTTTGTTTTTGTTTTTGTTTTGTTTTTTGGTCCTTCTTCTTATGGACTCGAAATAGTGGTTTCAGGCAACCAACAATCCACGGGTCATGCTGTGAAATTCTTAGTTCCTAGAAGCTCTGCATACCCATAATTTCTCTCCCTGGATGTTGACAACTTCATAGTTTTGAATAGTACAAAAGGGAGGTATCCAGCAGTCATCTTTTTGACTAAAGCAAGAGGAATTGGGGTTAGATGCAAGGAACTTTTGGGCAGTGAGATTTGCAGTACAATGGCCTAATTGTGAGGGAGACTGTAAAGTCTCTTGCAGGAAGCTTTCAAAGAAGAGGCTCATTTATTTTCCTTAGTTACCACCCACCTGAAAAGAGGGCTTGGTACCAATTCGGTGCATCCCAGGGGTCAATGCACCGCCTTCACAATCTTTGCTACTTCCACGTAACAATTGCAAAAAGTGTTTACTCAAGATATTCCTTTAAAGAGATCCATTTCTTTTTTAACTTTTTAGCTGTTCATCGCTTTAAGCAATGATACCGGATCAGGGAAATCATAGTTTGATGGACTAGTTGTATTTTATTGCTGGACACTAAAATACATGCCTACAAAAAAAACAGCGTTCACCTGTTGCCATGTCTTCCAAAAAGATAACGTGTTCAAGTCCTAATTTTCAATGCCTGTGACTAGGACTTTTCTTTAGAAATAGGGTCTTTTGGGGCACATGGGGGGCTCCGCTGGTTAAGCATCTGACTCTTGGTTTCGGCTCAGGTCGTGATCTCAGGGTCATGAGTTCGAGCTCCATGTCGAGCTCCACGCTTGGCATGGAGCCTGTTTAAGATTTTCTCTCTCCCTTTCCCTCTGCCCCTGCCACACCTGCTGGTACTCTCTCTCTCTAAATAAAAAAAAAGAAATAGGGTCTTTGCAGATGTAATCCAGATAAGGTCATACTAGATCATGGGCCCTCATCCAGAGACTGATGCCTTTCTAAGACATTTGGACACAGACACAGAGGTGCAGGAAAGATGCCGTGTGGGCTTAGAGGTAGATTGGAAGGATATTTCTACAGTGAAGGATTGTTGGCCACCACCAGCAACTAGGTAGAGGCAAGGAAGGAAACTACCCTTGAGCTTTAAGAAAGGACATGGCCCTGGGTGCCTGGGTGACTCAGTTGGTTAAGCGTCCAACTCTTAGTTTAGGCTCAGGTTGTGGTCTCAGGGTCATGAGATCGAGCCCCACATTGGGCTCCACACTCAGCATGGAGTCTACTTGAGTTTCCCCTCTCCCTCTGCTCCTCCTTCTGCTCTCTCTCTCTTGAATAAATAATAAATAAATCTAAAAAAAAAAAAAAAAAAAGAACATGGCCCTGGCCCTGCCAACACCTTGATTTCATATTTCTAGCTTCCAGAACTATAAAAGAATACATTTCTGCTATCTTAGACCACTAAGTTTATGGTACTTTCTGTAGCCTTGGGAAACGAATACACCAAAGTCCCACCCAAAATCGTCCCCTGTCCCACCAGTGGGAGGCATCTACCACTTGGGGGAAATGCTGAGCTAGCTGCTCTGCGCAGGCCCTCTTCCATCCTGTGGGTGAATGATGATGGCCTTCATTGTGTCAGTCATTTTCATACTTTGGTATGATGTGAGTGTCAGCACCCCCATTTATAAGGGTGAGGAAAAGGCTGTTTAAACCACATTTGAGCAGATGTGTCTCATCAATTCTGAGCGGCACCCCAGTGCGTGCACCTGAATGTGCTGTTCACTCCAAGGCTTCCTGGGGGTTACAGGCTCTGCGGAGCCGTGGTGGGTGGTGGGGGTGGGTGGAGGGCTTATGGGTCTGTCTCCGCGGTGGTTCATCCACTGTGTCTGGAGTAACTGGTGTATCCTTTGCTGGGTACAGGGCTCTTGCCTGATGGTGTCTCAAGTTGGTTTTATTTTTTGATGAATTCATTTGGATCATAGCCCAGAAGCTGGCTTTTATTACCTTTGATCTCACCAATGGTCGTCAGCAGTTTTTAAAGCAAGAAAGTCCATGTTCCCTTGCTCCCCATTTCTGCACATCATCATAGGAGAGCAATCTTCCACCTGCATCTGTATTTCCCAGCTATCGTGCAGGCTGGGGAATTATCTGCATTCTCTACCTTACTGCTCTCAGAACTAGGAAGACATATTTAATTTGGCTTTAAAATATTTAATACACGGAATAAATGTTTTCATTACATCTTTATCACTATTTATCATGCATCGACATGAAGAATTTATATTTAGTCCTTTATAACCTGAATTGTGATGCATATTCTGTGTACACTGCTCGCAGTGGCCCAAATGCCTACTCAATAACTATCGTGTGCGCGCACCATCTATGCCAGATACCATACGTTGCCTCCTCACACGTACCAAGGCACTTGCCACCAGAGACACAAGAAGGATCGGTATCTCAGATATCAAGAGCATTCCATCAGGGAGCATAATGACAGCCTTACTGCTTACGGCCTAGAATGGTGCTAGCCTAGTAGGTGCTCAGTAAGTGTATAGTTTTCCTCCTCCTCCCTCCATTTAGGAGGCAGCCTGATATATAGGCTCCGTAGCCTGGTCCGCTTTGGAGTCTTCCCACTGATGTCTTCTGATTCAGATGGAAAAGATGCAATAGATGTCATCCAGGTGAAGAGGCAAGGAAGGATACCGACGAATGTTGAGCCTTAAGAAAGAACATGGCCCTGGGGCACCCTAGGAGGTGCAGTCAGGAAGCGTCTGACTCTTGGTTTCGGCTCAGGTGGGAGGTGAAGGTGTAGACATCCAGGTTCCTGAAGACACCCTGCAGCACTCCACTGGCCACAGAACACAAAGCACAGAGCATGCACACACTTAGGCCACGCAGCTTACTCGTGTCGCAGCGGCCAAAGCAGCGTTTGTCGGACTTGCCCATATAGCACTCGAGGACGTGTTCACACCTAGCACCAGGCTTCTGCAATGAATTTTTTAAACAGCGTTAGTGAGATGTAACTCACGTATCGTACAAGAGTGCGACAACACGGTGGTTTTTAGTGTATTCACAGAAGTGTGCAGCCACAACGGTAGAAGACTTTCAACACCTCAAAAAGCACATATCCTTTAGCTCGCACCCCTTATCCCCCCGCCCCCATGCCCTCAGCAACCACTAATCTACCTTTTCTCATTTATAGATGTATAGATTTGCCTATCCTGGACATTTCGTGTAAGTGGAATCACTTCATATGTGGCCTTTTGTGTGACTGGCTTCTTTCACTTAGCACAATATTTCAAGGTCCATTCACACTGTAGCAGTATCATCAGTATTTGTTTCCTTTTATGCCTGAATAATATTCCATTGTGTGGATAGGGCTCATTTTGTGAATCCATTCATCAGCTGTTAGTCTTCTGGCTTATTTCCACCTTTGGGCTATTAAGAATAGTGCTTCTGTATATATTCATGTACCAATGGTTGTGTGGACATATGTTTTCATTTCTCTTGAGTGAATTCCACCTCAGAGTGGAATTGCTGGGCCGTAGAGTGACTCTTGTTTGAACCAGTTGAGGAAGAGCCAGACTGTTTTCCAAAGAGGCTGAACCATTTTACAATTCACATCAGCAGTGTATGAGGGTTCCAGTTTTTTTTTTACAGCATCATCGACATTTGTTATTATCTGACTTTTTATTATAACCATCCTCGTGAGTGTGAAGCTACGCTTCTTTGTGGTTTTGATTTGCATTTCCCAATGACTAATGATGGGGAACATGTTTTCGTGTCTTTATTGGCCATTTGTATATCTTCTTTGGAGAAAGGTCTAGTCAAGTCCTTTGCCCATCTTTAAATTAGGTTGTCTTTTTCTTATTGGGTTACTCTGGAAACAAGTCCCTCAGGAAATATATGATTTGCAAGTATTTTCTCCAATTCCATGGGTAATCTTTTCACTTTCTTGGTGCTTTCAATGCAAAGACGTTTTAAATTTTGTTAAAGTCCAGTTTACCTATTTTTTCTTGTGTTGCTCATGCTTTTGGTGCCAAATGTAAGACTGCCAAATGTAGAATTTGCCAAATTCTAGGTCATAAAGATTTATTCTTATGTCTCCTTCTAAGAGTTTTATACCTTTTTGTTCTCATGCTTAGGTCTTTGGCCCGTAGTGAGTGAATTTTTGTGTATGGTATGAAGTCAGGGTCCAATGACATCGTTTTGCATGTGGATATCCAGTTGTTCCAACATCAGTTGTTGAAAGGATTTTTCTTTCTCCATTAAATGATTTTGGCACCCTTGTGGAGAATCAGCTGAACGTAGACCCATCAGTTTATTTCTGAACTCTCGATTCTATTCCATTGATCTCCTGCCTATTCTTATTCCAGTATCACACTGTCTTTATTATCATTGCTTTGTAGTTCGCTCTGGAATTGGGAAGTGTGAAGGCTATATTTTGTTCTTTTTGCATGATTGTTTTGATTAATCTTGGTCCCTCGAAAATCATGTGAGTTTTAGAATCAGCTTGTCAATTTCTATGAAGAAGTCAGCTGAGATACTGACAAGAATCACATTGACTCTGTGGATCAATTTAGGGTGTATTGCCGTCCTAACAATATGTAATCCTCGGATTCATGAATTCATGATTTTTCCCCATTTATTTAGATCTTCTTTACTTATTTTTTTAAAGGTTTCATTTATTTATTTGAGAGAGAAAGAGAGAACAAGCAGGGGGAGCAGCAGGCAGATGGAGAAGGAGAAGCAGGCTCCCCACTGAGCAGAGAGTCCGACATAGGGCTTGATCCCAGGAACCCGGGATCAAGACTGAGCCAAAGGCAGCGGCTTGACCAACTGAATCACCCAGGTGCCCCTAGATTTTCTTTACTTTATTTTAACAGTGTTTTGTAGTTTTCAGTTTTACACTTCTTTTGTTAAATCTATTCCTCCATATTTTATTCTGTTTAATGCTATTATAAGTGAAGTTGTTTTTCTTAACTTCATTTTCAGACTGTTTAATCTGAAACACAGCTGCTAATATTTGCATATTGATCTTGCATCCTGCAACCTTGCTAAACTTGTTTATTAGTTCCAATAATGTTTTTAATGGATTCTTTAGGATTTTCTATATATAAGAGATAGTTTTCTTTCTTCCTCCCCATCTAGAAGCCCTTGCTTTCTTTTTCTTACCTAATTGCCCTGACTGGAACTTCCAGCAAAATATTGCATAGATACAGTGAGAATAAGCATCCTTGTCTTTTTCTTGATCTTAGGAGGAGAAGCATCCAGTCTTTTCACCATTTACTGTGGTGTTAGCTGTAGGTTTTTTGTAGATGCCCTTTCCCAGTTGAGGAAGTTCCCTTCTATTCCTAGTGTGTTGAGTGTTTTTATCAGGAAAAGACATTGAATTTTGTCATACTATTGGGATGATTGTGCTCTTTTTTTAAAAATTCTATCTAGATGGCATATTACATTAATTGATTTTTGACTGTTAAACCAACCTTGCCTTCCTGGGATAAATCCTACTTGGTCATGGTGTATAAGTCATGTTATATGTAACTGGATTTGATCTGCTAGGATTTTGTTGAGGATATTTGCATCCATATTCATAAGAAATATTAATCTGTAGTTTTCTATTCTTGAGATGTCTTTTTCTGGTTTTGGTGTCAGGGTAATAATAATAATGGCCTCATAGAATAAGTTGGGAAGTATCCCTTTCTTATCAGTTTGGTTGGTTGCCATAACAGAATACCATAGTCTAGGGGACATAACCAACAGAATTTATTTTCTCACAGTTCTGGAGGCCAGAAGTGTAAGATCAAGATCTTATCAGGGTTGGTTTCTGTTGAAAGCTCTCTTTTCTTCATGATTTGTGGACAGCCACTGTCTTGCTATGTCCCTTCCTGGCCTCTTCTCTGTGCATCTGTGTTGCTGGGGGACAAGGAGAGAGGGAGAAAGAGAGAGAAAGCACATGTACGTGAGCCAGCATGTGCATGCCCTGTCTTATGTCTCTTCATCTTCTTGTGAGTACTATCTGCCTAACTGGTTCTCTAAGATTAAGTTCCTAACCTTAAGACCTCACTTAATCTTTATTATCTCCTTATATGTAGTCTCTTTGGGAGTTAAGGCTTCAAAATATGAATTCTGGAAGGTACACATCAGTCCATAACATTCCTCTTCTATTTTTTGGAAGAGTTTGTAAAGAATTGGTTTTAGTTTTTCTTTAAATGCTTGATAGAATCCACTCATGGAACCGTCTGGGCCTGGGGTTACTTTGTGAATAGTTTTTGATTATTAATTCATGCTTTTTACATGTTACAGGTTTGCTTAGATTGTCTATTTTTTTCAGTCAGTTTTGGTAATTTGTCCATTTCTTCTAAGTTACCTGATTTATTGGCATATGGTAGTCCATAGTACCCTTTAATGATCCATCTTGTTCCTATAAGATTTGTAATAATGTCATCTCTTTCATTTCTGATTCTAGTCATCTGACTTTTTTCTTTTTTCCTTTGGTCAATCTAGCTAAAGTTTATCAAATTTGTTGATTTTTTTTTCCAAAGGGCCAGCTTTGGCTGCATTGATTTTCCCCATTGTTTTTCTAGTCTTTACTTAATTTCTGCTTCAATCTTTATTTCCTTCCTTCTGCTTGCTTCAGGTATAGTTTGTTCTTTCCCCCCCCCCAGTATCTTATTGTGAAAGTTTAGGTTATCAATTTGAGATCTTTCTTCTTTTTAAATGTAAGTATTTACAGCTATAAATTTTGCTCTAAGCCCTACTTTAGTGTCATCCTGTATGCAATGGCTTTTATTTCCAGGCAAGTTCCATATCTATCCCCATCTATGAGAATAATTGCTAGCTCCTTGATTAAAATCAAATCTTAATCTTTCAATATCTGCATTATGAGAGGAATCCATGCATGAAGAAGACATCTGGATCTTGTTTTTCCTCATTGCCAACCTTGAAGGATCTATTTGTTTTTGTTACTCTAGCACATTTTCTTTGTGGGTGTCAAGATCCGTTTTGATCATATGTGGTATAGGGACGATTATTGATGAGACTAGGCATATATGATCTTGTCTGGGATGGGAGGGAATTTGTAGAATATTTTTCTTTCTCTTTCTATCCCCATAATGCCCTTGAACTTTGTCCTTAGAAATAAAACAAAACACCCCACACTTTTTGACCATAGGTAGAATTCACAGACAGAGTTCAACAAACTGAGATTGAGCCTTAAAAGTGTAGAAAGTCATGATTTACTTGGACAAAGGGGAGCTGATGATGAGGTTGGCTGACTCTTCAGGTCCTTTACTCCTCTTGCTCTTTTGATTGGCTCTTTACCTCTTACCTGCAGGTGAAAGGGAAGACCATGGGGCTTACCAGATCAGCATTTGTGTCTCCAATTTGTTAGCTTTGGAGGAAGGACAGTACCCTCATGTGTTCTGGGACTAAAAGTGTGGGGAGGAAGCACCATTGCCCCTGTATCTCCACCCAGGTCAAATTGTTTCTTTAACTCAGGGACATTGTGACTCCTGCTTGATCTCTCTAAAGCCTCCCGGGCCAGGTGAGGAGGGCAGTGTTAGTGGGCAAAGAGAAAAGAGAGCAGAGACAAGCTGGGAGAGACTGCTGGAAGAGCAAGACCATGCAAGGAGAAAGACCGTTGAATTTTACTTTCAAGTCATCAATAGCCAAAATCATCACTTTCCTCTGAACACAGGGAGGCACATCTCCCATCCCTACTATAATGTGCTTTGTTGGTAAGGCAAGGGTCTCGGTCTGTTGAGAGGTGAACTATTTGGGATTGTGATGTGGGGTCCATTCTACTTCATCTCTCATCTCGGCAGATGGTGACAGCTGTGCTGGGGGGAAACATTTGCCAAAACTGTCAAGCAGCTTGTTGACTTGCTTTCTGATCTCTGCTTCTCTGTCCTGCCTTCTCACTTAGCAAAAACAGTCACCACTGAGGACTGCCTGGCGAACCCTGTAGGCATGAACCGCTACAGTGTGGACCCATCCGCCTCTGCCTTTAGCCACAGGGGCTCCTTGCCCACCTCCTCCTCGCTGTACTGCAAGAGGCAGAACTCTGGAGATGGCCATCTTGGGGGAGGCCTGGTCACCACTGCCGGTGGTCCCCGCTCCAGCCCCATGTCCTCTGGAGGCCTCTTGGCACCTGGGCTGAGGCCCCCAGGCTCCAGCCCCAAGAGAAACGGGACCTCTCTTGAAGGAAACAGATGTGGTAATGTAATGCATGCTCTGACTTCCCCACGATTGAACCTCCTCGGCCCTTGCCCTGGGATCACTGCATGTAGGGGGACAGGGGCGGGGGGCAGTGGAGGGGGGAACCGTGCTGTCTGAACATGAGAACACTGGGAAATCAGAAGCCCTTTCATGGATGTCTGTTGTTTTTAAAGGCAGCTAATTTCAACCTTTGAACACAGTAAAGAAAATGGTAAATTAGAGTAGGCTAGGCTGTAGGCATAAGTAGACTCCAAAACGTACAGTGGCTCAAATGCACCAGAAATTTATTTTTTTGTTCAAGAGTCCAAGGTGGGTGCTCTCAGTTGGCAGATGCATCCCAATTTGTGAGCTCAGCTTTGTCCATTGAGTGGCTCTGCTATTCCCTGTGGCCTCCATGCCCCCCAACACTTAGCGGGTAGAAAAAAGAAAGAGTAAGCAGGGAAGGCACACGCTCTTCCCTAGAGCCTGGAAATGATGCCCACGACTTCCACTCACATTTCATTGGCAAGAAGTGGCCATCTTGCCACACCTCACTCTAAGAGAATCTGGAAGATGTAGATCAAATTCTGTGCCAGGAGAAAGAAGAACCAGATACCAGTTAAAGCATCTTCTCTTCCATAGTGGGTGACATTTGCAGGATACAAATACCGGAGTTAAACATTTCCATAGTGCTGGTTGTAATACCACCTCTGGCTCACCCATTAAAGGTAGCTTGTCGGGACGCAATGCATGGAAGTGCTCTCATTCCAGGGATAGCTTGGCATCCGTTGTGAATTATGGGTTTTTAAAAAATTATTTTCAAGTTTCAGTATTGCATTAATGAACAAAGGCGGTAGAACATAGTGGATAATCACATGGACGGTGGAGCCAGATGCACGGGACTGGAATCCTGGACCCACCACTTCCTGACTGTATGACCTTTTGGAAGTCTGGACTACTCTGTGCCTCAGTTTCCTCACCTGTAAAATTGGAATGATAATAATAGCATCTATCTCATAGGTTTGTTGGAAGGAGTAAATAAGCTTATATATCTATTTAGTGCAAGACCTAGGAAGACCTAGGACATGGTAAGAGCTCACTAAACATTATTAGTCACGGATCATGTGAGCACACCTCTCAACAGATCACAGCCCAGTAGCTCTGTACCTGAAAACTGCTGAAGAGAGGAGGCCCCAGGCCGAGGAGTCAGGGAATCTTCGTCTTGCCCCTCTGGAGCCTCTGAGTGGGTTGGCTGTCTTCTCTGGCAAGGCACATTTTTGTTCTGAGCCTTGGATCTGTCTCCCAGTAGGCCTGAGAAGCCACAGTGATGAGCTACTTTGTTTGATCCAACATCGTCCATATGCTCCCCTCAAAGACCTCCCCGGTCCCACACATGCCTCTCCTGGTTGAGGATAGAAAGGTGGGCAGGAAGCCCTGGAGGGGAAGGCAGTTCTGAGGAGCAGAGCACAGGATCCCTCAGCCACAGGGGCTCTTGCCCAGTGTAGTGGCACCCTACAGACTACTTCCCAACATGGTCACATAGAGCCATTGGCCAGGAGGAAGATTTGAGTGGACAAAACACATTTTCCAAAGAAGAGAGACACTGTTCCACCTGATTTTTAAGAACAAGAAAAGAGAACAAGATGTGGCATAAATCAACATCTTAAAGTAAATGAGGGGGCCCCAGTTATTTCCTAGGCTTATCCCCCAAGTTTGTGTAACGTCTGGTAGAGTCTGGTCAGTAAGCGTTCGTGTGTCTCTGTGCTCCTATCATGATGCCAGTGGCCTCGTGTTGTCCTTGCTTGTCAAAACCCTCAGTTTGGTGTCCCTCTGGCCTTCATATGTCTCTTCCTCTCAACCCCTTCTCCTCAACCCAGTTCCCATTTTCTTGGAACAATTGAATTGACTGATTGAATTGACTCATAATCCCATGAGTGGTAACACTTTTTAAAGAGATATTTACTGTCTCTTCCATTCAAGTTGGTGGGGTATCTGGCCCTAGGTCTTAACTATAGGATTCAAGCAGTAAGAAGAAGGCGTGATTTGGATGAAGAGAACTTCTATCCTTAGCTGAAGAATTATATGCTCCATCCCAGTCGATCTGGTGGCCCTAGATGAGGGGAATCTGGGACCCTTCAAAGGGATCTCAAGGTAGCTTCCCTTCCCCAGCCCCTTGTTGTCTCTTCCTAGAGGAGCCCTGGGAGGTCCTCTCATCCCAGCCTTAATAACCTTCTTATCTTTCATCTTCATCTCCAACCCAACCCTTTGTTCTCTGGAATGACACCCTGATTACCTGTCTGAGGAGTTTGCCTGAGGGGAGGCCCAGACCCTCCCTGGGAACCAGCTCTGAAAGAGCTCTCTCTATTAGAGTTCTGGTTGCTCCCAGGAGAGCCCCACTCACTCAGGACTTCTTCCTCTTGGGATCTTGGGTAAAATCAGAGAGCTGGAGCCCACCAGTGCCTGCTAACTTCCACTCCAAGCAAATTGCCAACTATCTCCTGAAGACTGACCGTCTCTTAAACAACTTAGAAATATTAGTGAGAACTTTGATACCCAGCAAATCAGAGTAAATTATGAACAATTAGCAAGACCCCTCTGGGCTGTGGGATATTTAAAAAATCACACAGCCACCCAGCTTCCTCAGAGTAAAGCTGCTGCAGGATGTAGCAGCTGAAGGTCATTGTTAAGCCTCTATGTTACACTGAAAAAAAAGAAAATTATTCACCCTTTGTAGGTACATTACCTCTCAAATGCTCCAACAGTTCCTTTAACCAGTACACTAGATGGAACCACTGATACCAGAAAGCCACCCAGTTATCATTCTAGCATCAAGGTGGAAGGAGGTGGTAGGAGAATATGAGGACCGAGGGCAGTGCTGACCTCTCTGAAAGAGGTCTCCACTCTGCTTACATCTCGTTGGCCAGAAGTCGTCACATGGCCACCAGCTGCAAGAGAACCTGCAAATACGGTTTCATTCTAAGCAGCCACGATCCCAGCTGGAAATCAGGGATTCCGTTACAAAGGAAGAAGTGGAAAAAAGATATTGGGGAGGCAACAACAGTCCCAACCACACCTTCAGATTAGAAATGTTCATTCCCTCAATTTCCTTCTGTAGCACTTTGTTCCCTCATCTCTAGCATTTCCTCTTTCCTGTCCCATGGTAGGACGCAGCCCCTCAGCTTTGTGAGGTCCCTTGCTCATCCCTGAATCCTCCACAGCCCCAGAAAAGGGGCCTGCTTATTTGAGGCCTATACTAAATAGCTACTTATTGAGCACCTACGATGAGCCAGACACTTGCCATACATCATTTATGACTTTTATCAGTTAATTTTATAACTTACTATTACAGTACATATAATTATTATAGTGGGTATTATCGTATACAGCGCACAGGTAAAGAAAGCGAAGATCCAGATAAGGTCATTCACATGTTGAGCCAAGATTTGACTTTAACTGGCTCCAAAGCCTGCGTCTTTCAAAATTACCCCAAGGATTTCCAAGCTATAGTCAGTGGGCTGCAGGGGGTCTCACTGAGGTTCTGGGGGCTAAGGAAGAGGGGATGGGAACAGATAGGACTCCAACACCCCACCGTCTTTAACCAGGGCCTCTTCACATTTGCAGAGTGGGGTTTTGCATATGCTTTGCTCGAACCAAGTTTGCACAGCTAAACACATTTGGAACCCATGGAGATAAGCCATGCTCAACTGAGTGGCAGTATATTAAAGTAGGAGAGAAAACCATTGGCTTCCTTGCCCATTTGTCACCTGGCTGACAGTGTGGACGCTTACTGTGGGCCCTCTGGAGGGTTATTAAGTTTTCCCTCACCCAAGGAACTGTTCTGTCTTGCTCTGGAATTCCATCCCAAGTGAAAGTAGTTGATGTAAAGAAACTGTACTTCTTTAAGAGGGTTTGACTTTGACCCAAGTCATAAACCCTAGAAGGGACCTAAAAATGGATTTTCTCCTGTGGTGCTAATCAAAATAGTTTAAAACCATGGAAGCCAGAAAACTGCACGAGCTGCAGGCAGGAGAGTGGGTATAGATGACACGACAAACTTCTCAGCCTTCTGAGGAGTGCTTACCCTGGCCTCCTGCTGTCTCGACGTATCGTACCTATGACCTCTGCCAGTGGACTCTGAGGGGATGTCGTCACAGGACACATTTCCCTCATTTGTGCTGATACTTGGATAAAAATTTGAGAGCTCTTCCCCGTCTCTCATCCAAGATGTTATAGCACCAAGAGCTATAAAGTTTTCAAATAACAAAAGCTTCCTAACTTTTGCATGCTGTAGGATTCCCAACCACAATTAGGTCCAAGTTTCAGAATCAAGAAATGAAGTAAATATGACATTGGTAGGACCCCCCAAATGCTTCCCACGGATTAGAGTTGGCTTCATCAGGTGAGGTGTTGGGTGGATAGACAGAGAGACCACTCAGTCAGAAAAAAGAAAGGAGAATGGGGCCCCTGCTCAATGCGCAGGGGCTGAAGTGAGCAAAGGCAGGGCAAGAGCTTATTCATTCCAGGGCAAGAAGAGAGTTTGTACAGAAATGCTGAGGGAAAGCACGCTGGGAGACTTGGGGTCCAGGTCAGGCAAATTGGGCTTTAGTCTGTGGGAACCAGACATTTCTGAAGAGGGAGGTAAGTTGATGGCCATGGACTTTAGGAAGACAAATCTATTGGCCATTGGAGAATGACATATAATAGCGATTAGAAGAATAGCAACTACCTTTTGATGAATTCTTACTGTTTAATGCCTCACATTATCCCATTTAATCCTCATAACGTGGCAGGTGTTTGATAGGTGAGGCAATGGAGACTCAAGGAGGCTTTGCTCAGTTTCAGCCAGCAGATACTATGCCGGGGCTTCTCTCAGGTCCAGGGATGTTGCTGTGAGCAAGACACACGTGGGCCCTGCTCTCTGACCATGTGCAATGGCAGGATCGCACCAACTTAATGACAGCTGAGACTATCGCTCCAAAGGAGAAGTATGGATGCTATGAGAGAATCAGCTAGGGAGGGCCACTGAGCCTACTCCAGGGAGGTGAGAAAGGCTTCCCTGAGGAGTGACGGCAGAGCCAGCTGGACCAGGGAAGCCGGTGTTGACTGGGCAGGGGCAGTGGGGAGAAGGAGTGGCTGGAAGCTTCTCAGCAGAGGTCAAATTGCTTGTCCAGTGTCTATGGTGGTAGAGAAGGATCCAGCCCAATTTGGCCTCATTTCAGACCTGTGGACT
The DNA here is from genome assembly GCF_048164855.1 of Canis lupus baileyi. NCBI lineage: Eukaryota > Metazoa > Chordata > Mammalia > Carnivora > Canidae > Canis > Canis lupus. The sequence continues at coordinate 7,677,794 of NC_132844.1, forward strand.
CTCCTTGCCTCTAGGGGCATCCTCTCTTCTCATATAGTATATCTGCTGCTCTTGAAGGAAAAAAAGAAAAATCTGAGGGGCTCCTGAGTGGCTCAGTTGGTTAAGCATCGGATTCTTGGTTTCGGCTCAGGTCCTGATCTCCGGGTCAGGGTCAGGAGATAGAGCCCCATGTCTGCTTCTCCTCTGCCCCTCCCCTAGCTCACATGCTCTCTTTCTCTCTAAAATAAATAAATCTTTAGGGGGAAAAAGAAAAACCTGATTAAAATTTGAGGATTGGTCAGACTCTCTCCCATCTCCTATCTTTCTCACCTCACAGAGTCTTGAAAATTCTTATGATAGAAATAATGAAAAACAACATTGTTTTAAACTACTATGTTGCCCAGCTAGCCTGGGCCCCTCTCACACTCTGCATGGCCTCGTTTCTAGGAAGAACGCATTCTACAGGGACCAGGTGGCTAGGAGTTGCTGAGAATGGATCTACCCTTTTCTTGCCTTCACCCCCATCCCTCCCAACCAGATCCAGCTGCTAGAGGGGTTGAGAGGGCCAAGGGGTCCTTTTGGAGACTGATGTGCTTCAAGATGCTTGTCATCAGGCTCCAACCCGAAGCCACACACTCACTTGAGTCCTACAATACTTTTGAGAAACAAGATGAAGGAACCGAAGCCCACTGAGAATGATCAGGGCCAGGAAGGGGTTGTTGGCTCCTGGTTCAGTGTGTTCTGCTCATGGACACAACCATGAGGCTTTCTGATGCATGAGAAGGTGACTCCCTCAGTGTCATGCAGGACAGCCTGTGGCATAAAGGGCCCAAAACAACGGCAGAGAGGGAAGGAGCCTTAGACATTCTTCCCACCTCCCTCATTTCACACCCAGAAGCACAAAGGTGCTTACACAGCTGGTGGGTGGTGGGGATTTTTTGACCCCCAGCCCATTGCTCATTCCATTTTCCCACATGATGCTACGGTTAGCTAACAAGCTTTCTTTGAATTATGGATGAGCAAAAGGACATGATGTGTGTGGTTGCGGGCATGTGTGAGACACAGGGACTCACGCACAGCAGTGCAAGTACCTGGGCCGCGGCAACGCCTGGGGTTGCACTGAACACTGACTCATGGGCACTCCGTTCCTGGCGCGTGTGAGATCGACTTTAGAAACAACCACCCCATCTTCCACTACACATCCACTCACAACCGGGTTTCACTCTTCACAGCAGCTCCAGTAAAGGGACACGCCGTGCACAAAGTTCCCTGAGCTGGAGAACGCCGCTGCCTCCCCATAAAGGCGTTCGGTGAGCGCTTCGCACACCCTGGTGCTCCACGAGCAGGATTCTTTTCACATCCATCATGCCTTATTGCTGTCCAATCACCCCTGCCTGGCCTGGCGGTGTCAGGCCCGACCCATCTGTCTTCCTGACACCTTCCCCGCCACCGGAGGGGGTGCTGGCATATTTATTATCTTTGAGAGCACACGCCACTGCAGAGGCTTTACAAACCTGCCACTGGAAAGTTCCATTTCTCTTCCTTCTACAGTGACATTATGTGCTTTGGATGTTGAGCAACTCCCAAGGTGTGCCAGGCTTCCCACTGCTCTCTGCCCTGCACGACTCAGAGGGCCCCGAGACAGGCTCCATGCCGGCCGGGCTGCTGCCTTGCATCCAGCAAGGGCCAGTGATGCCCACAGCGGGCCCCGGGCTCCAGGAGCAGAGCCGCCTCCAACAGCGCTGCCTCCCTTCACGGCCATCACCTGGACTGCAAAGACAAGCCGTCTTCACTGAGGGCAAGCCCGCCCCTCCTTCTCAGCCCCCGCTCTGGCCCCCTAGCAAAGTAGCACCCTGACCTTGCACAAGGGGCCTGGGCTCCCCGGGACGATGCAGAATCGGTCTGGTACTCTTCCTTCCTGTACGATACAGGAACCTCCCTCTGACCTCTGCTCTGATCCCTCTAGAATCATTCTCGGCACCCAATACCTCTGTCATCAGAGCCTTTATTGTCACCCCGATTAGGGCCAGAGCTCCCATGGGGTGAGATCCAAGGCGAATAGGACCTCCGTCCCCATGTTGAGTGCAGATGCCTTTAAATGCGGTGAAATCTCTCTAATTAGCATGCATCAGCATCCAGGGGGCATTAACAGGTGCCCGGCCAAATGCCCCATGCCAACCCACCTTCGGGGATCCTTCCAGGCCCAGCAAGGAAGAGGCGGGGGGAAACCTCCAAATAGATGCAATTCTCAGCCAAACCGTGGTGAGTTTAGGGCAGATTTGGAAACACGATGCTGTACTGCTCAGCACTGAAGGAGAAGCGTGCCCTTCTCAGGCTCATTAAGAAGAGGAGCAAGTAGGAGACATCAGGGAATCACTGCAGTTTGAGGCTGGAGGAGGCAAAGGGAAACTGAAGCTTCTGGCCATAGGATGATTCTGTAGGGAAACTGCTTCGTTGTTCGAGCCTCTGCTTTCTTCTGGTCCAAAGACAGAATGAAGGATTATCTGCTCAAGGTTTTTGTAGGAGTTATGTACAGTGTTTCTACAAAATATATTGATTCATTTTACACTTCTCGAGCCCATATTTACAAACACATCTACTTAGAACTGTGGAGGAGTCAGTGATTATAAACCCAGTAACAAGAGGATCCTGTTTTTCACCAAACACTTTGCCCAGGACCTGGTACAGAAGAGACCCTCTGTGGATGTTTATGGAATGAATGGGGTAGGGGTGGGGGGATGAGAATGATCATCCTCAAGAAATGTAAACCGAACTGGAGGTTACAGGCATGCCTATTTGCAGTATAAGGCCATCGTGGACAGCATCTTGGCACAAAGCTGTGGGGGTTAAAAGCAGAGGAAAGTGATATCCAGGTGGCAGGACACAGACATGCTGCCTCTAAAGGAGCCCGCCTGGGCTTTGATGGCTGGTGGAACATCTGTGGAAAAGCGGCAGGGTAAATGCTTTTAGAGAAAAGCCAAAAGCATCGGCTAGAGATGGAGAAGGGAAGCTGGGGAGACACTTGGTCCGTGTGCCTGGGTGGGGGCAGGGAGGGTGCAGGAGGGCAGTGGAGGCAGGCAGGGAGCCTCCTTCCCTCTCTGGAGCATCTGATGCATGGTTGCTCCAGGGCTAGGCCTGATCCCATTTCAGTCCTGACACTTGCCCTTCCTGGAGGACAGCGTTGCATTTTACAGCTAATGAGCTGAGTCGTGGTTAAATTGCTAACAATGAGGGCGGCGGGATTGTTCCTAGGTCTCTCTTGGCACCAAAACTCTTCCCCTTGTCCCAGAAGGAGAGATATGATTTAGATCAAAAAGAATCCTTGACCTTGACCTAGAGAGGGGACTCCGGAATCCATGCCGAGGCAAGGCACGGACAGAACTGGGTCTAGGGAACGCACTGAGCCAGTAGACAGTTTTTCTGTAGAAGGAAGAGATCCCAGGGCAAGAATGTCCATAGAAAACCATTGCAGGGGATTGGGTAAGAGGTTCCCAGATAGGGGAAGCCGGGTGGAAGGAAGGGATCAGAGGCATCCTTCTAAGAGCTTTAGAATAATTCAATGTGGGGAGCAGATAGGGGTGGGAGAGATAGAGTGGAAATAGAGATGTCACTGTGGTTTCAGAAACCTGAGGGGTAGGAGGAGATGCTGAGCCTGGGGGAAAAGGATGAGGTAGTTTGGGACATACAAAAAAAAAGTCAATGCCTAAAAAGTGCTGGACATCTGATTCCTTATTTTCCTCCTCCTTCACTTGCCCTGCACCTTTTAATCTGCCATGTGGGAGACCTACATGTGCAACAGTGCACCTCACGCAGCCACCGTTCGTCAAGGCCAGCTCCGCACCAGGCACAGGACTAGGCCCTTCGCTGTCAAGGACGTCCCAGCCTAGTGGGGTAGATTGGAGCAAAGGCGCGGGAGAGCAGGGGGCCGTGAAGGTGCTCGGTGCCTGCCTGCAGCAGTCACACGCGCAGAGCAGAGGACGGCCCCTCACGGACAGGGACCCAGCACAGGGACCAGAATGCACCTCAATCCTGCCATGGCTGTATTGTCTCAGTGTCACCAGGGGAGGCCGAGAGGATCTGCATTCATTTTGGCCTCCCAGCACTTTAGGGGCCCAGTGGACATCGATCCTGGCAAGCTTTCTCTGGTCACCAAGTACCCGCTTCCAGGAGGCCCGGGGCTCACTGAGGTAGAGCTGGGCAGGAAGGGTTTGCAGATCTCCAACGTGGACCCGGAGGATCCCAGCCTGTGGAAGGAGATCCATTTTCTAACACTTCCCTCCCTGGGAGAACAGAGGACTTAGGCCTGGACGGGAGGCCCTGCCTCCAGAAGGGGCCTAGCTGTGCGCTCCAGGCTCCTGGCCAGAGCAGCCGCTCCCAGCCTTTCTGTGTCACGGGGTGTCAGGGGCCTGTCACAGGAGGTGGCTCAGGCCGCTGCCCTGGCCTGGGGCCGGGGGTGGGGGGCAGGCAGCACCAGGTAGGCCGCAAGGCCTCGTCCTGTGTCTCACGTCCTCCTCTGTGCCTACCCATCCAGCCTCGAACCCTTCCCCGGCCGGGCAGGACGCCAGGCGGCCGAGGAGCAGGAACCCTTCCACCTGGACCGTGGAGGATGTGGTCCGGTTCGTGAAAGACGCTGACCCGCAGGCCCTGGGCCCTCACGTGGAGCTCTTCAGAAAGCACGTAGGCGCGGGGTGGGGGCCGGGCCTGGGGGGCGGGAGGGCCGGGGCTGCAGGAGGGGGGTGGGAGCAGGGTCCTGGGGGCGCCCCTCGCCAGGCCAGCCACTTGGTTTGGCTTTTAGGAAGGGAGCTTTGTCCCATCTATTCCTCCGTTTTGGCCTTTACCAGCAGTGCGTGTAGGCACGTAGTCTTAAAACTATTTCGGAGATTCTGAAATAAAGACAGTCAATGAAAACAAAACAAAACAAACAGGTAATAATTAAGACCTCACCTGCCAGGATTACTCTGCCCATCTGCTGCTATGGCTGCTCTAACCAGTTCCCACCAACATCTAGCTTAGACCAACACAGCTTTATTATCTTCCAGTTCAGGGGGGTCACGGGTCTGACGGGGATCTCCGTGGGGCTGAGATCAAGGCCTCTGCAGGGCTGACAATTCCTTTCTAGAAACTCCAGGGAGAATTCGTTTCCTTGCCTTTTCCAACATCTGGATCCACCCTCATTTCTTGGCCCTTGTGCCTTGGCCTTGGGCCTCTGGTCCAGCAGCAGCAGGCGAGGCCTTCCCAGGCTGCCAACTCCGATTCTCTCTTCTGATTTCTTCTTCCACTTTTCAGGATCCCCGTGGTTACACGGTCTCTCCCACCCAGTAACCCAGGATACTTCCCTGATTTTAAAGCCAGCTCAGGGCAGCTGGGGTGGCTCAGCGGTTTAGCACTGCCTCCAGCCCAGGGTCTGTTCCTAGAGACCCAGGACCGAGTCCCACGTCAGGCTCCCTGCATGGACCTGCTTCTCCCTCTGCCTGTCTCTCTCTCTCTCTCTCTCTCTCTCTGTCTCTCATGTATAAATAAATAAAAATTTTTTAAAAAAATAAATAAAGCTAGCTCATTAGCAACCATAATTCCCTTTTGCCAGGGAACCTAACATACTCACAGGTTCGGGGAGTAGGACATAGACACGTTGCAGGGAAGGATGGGAGCATTATTCTGGCCTAGCACAGTTACCACGATATTTTCCCGTCTGTCCTGTCTTTATTTGGTGCTTCTGTCATAGAAACCATATTCTCAGATCTGGGGAGACTCCTCCTCTAACCCGACACTCACATTTCATTAGGGATATATCTGACATCGCTGGACAGTGGGGCCTTGCAAGCAAGGAGCACAGAGTGGGTTCTGTTGAGACAGATCTGGCCCTCTTCCAGAGTGGTAGGGGACGGTGGGAGACCAGGAGGGGTGGGGTAAAGAGAGAAGATGAGGCCCGCAAATGAGATTTGTCCACTCTGCTATTTTGCCAACGACGCAGAGAGTGAGTGATACGGAGTAGGTGCTTCCGGCTGGCTGGCTAGACGCATGAGAGGGGCTGATGGCCCTCGCACAGTTGTAGTAGTCCTGTAACTGCCTCTTCCCGCTACCTGAGAACCCAAACTATCTACCTTTTGTCTCTTGTGACCTGAAAATAACAGTATAGGTGATCGAGGAAACCCAGCCTTACTAGGTTCATGAATTCAACGAGCATTCTGGAGACTTACCATGTTCAGACAAATGGGAACGACCTCGACCACGACCTCGAGGGGTTGGCATCCCCTTAGTAGTTCTTTGTGCTAAACCCTGGGATGAAGCAGGTGCATGAGTTAGTTGTATGCCACCTGGTATTATTAAACCCCTGAACTCCCCCGTCATTGTGTAATTAGCAATTCGGTAATCAGCTCAAGGTCGGTGGGCTTACCAAGAAAAGAAACAAGAGACTAGGGTGATGGATGGAATACCAGGGCCTCACACCAGCACCTGAAGTGGAAGAGTAACAGCTACTTTTGGGGTCTGACGGATGACACTTGGTCTAGTCCGTTCAGGCTACTGTAACAAAGTACCATAGACTGGCTGGCTCCTGAGCAAGAGCAATGTACTTCTCAGCTCCAGAGGCTGGAAGTCCAAGATCAGGGTGAGAGCCCTTTTCTGGGTTGCAGACCACCATCTTGCTGTATTAGGATACTAATCCTATTCCTGAGGGCTCCACCTTCATGACCTCATTACCTCCCAAAGTCCCCGTCTCCAAATACCATCACTCGGGGGTTGGGGCAGAGGGGGGTGGTTAGGATTTCAACATTTGAATTTGGGTGGAGGACACAAACATTCAGTCCATTGCAGATGTTTTGCTCCTTTAGCCCTAGAGGAGATGAGGAGAGAAGGATCACATGGGGGACATTGGGAGCATAACTGGGTTTAGGTTTGGTTCCTTCAATCGAGGGAGCAGGAATATGAAATATCCAGTGTGTCATATGACCTCAGGGAGATTATGGGAAGAGGGGCACATGGTATTGGCCTGCTTTAATTTATTTTCTTAAAGAAGATACAGCCCTGGGACTAAGAGAATGTGTGCCCGAGTGAATCCATATTCCATCACCTCATCCCCCAACCACGAGTTAACCATAGCCACTGTTGGATTAATCTGACCATCTTCTGGATTTTCTTTTTTTCTGATCCTGTTCCACCAGGAGATCGATGGCAATGCTCTCTTGTTGCTGAAGAGTGATATGATCATGAAGTACTTGGGTCTGAAACTGGGACCCGCACTGAAACTCTGTTACCATATTGATAAACTGAAGCAAGCCAAATTCTGAAGGTTTTTAAAAGGACAGAAGCAAAGTCCAGACAACCGGTCTCAAGATCATCTGCCTTACCAACATCCAAGCCACCTCCACAAGATGGATTTTCACCTGAAAAATCACAGCCACAAAGACTTGGTCTTTTTATTAAACGTGTGCATCTCTGCCTTTTTAAAAATTCAACGTGGCCCTTCTGAAAGGCTCCTCTGTGTTAATGATTTGCCAAAAAAAAATAATAATAATAATGGAAAGCCTATTATTTGAGCGTTTCTGATAGGTTGGTTGCTCTTAGAATGGGTCCTATTTTTATGATGAGAGGTCAGGAAACCCAATGCCACCGCCCAAGGAGAACCCTGGAGGGTTCCAACGATGTGAGAAGAAAGATCTTTGTCTCTACAGGGACACTACCACAGCACCACCTGTCTTTAACTCAGCCCCGGGGACCTATCCCTGTGAGCCTTGCTTAATTCAGCTCTGGAAGCTGTCTTCTGAGGAAACATGCCTCACCTTGCACTATCTGGAAAACTTGAATTTTTTTGCTCTCTGAAAGAGAAAGGGAAAAAAAAAAAATCTTTTCTATTCCTTGTTATTTGAAGTACTGTGTTGTCTCGCTAGAGGGCAGACTGCAAATGAAGTTTCAGGACCCTCCCTGCAGCAGTAGCTGCTGCTTTGGCTCTCGGTGGCCGGGTTAGGGTCTCGGTGAGTAAGATCTAACCTACGCAGACGGGGAGTTTCTTCCACAGTCAGTACCACAGATTGCAACTTGGGAAGAAACACTCTTCTAGAACGTTCTAGCTCATAGCCAGTCCTTATCGACTGACCTGAGATGCACAAGCAGCAAAGGCAAGAATTTGGAAGTCTGTTCTTCCTGAAGGGAGTTCCTTCCCTTTCAGAGTCCTAACTGGGGTGTGGATGTGTTGGCACGCTAAAGAGTCCTGGTGACATTTAGCCACGGGTGTTTCTTTAAAAAAAAAAAAAAAAAAAAGAGGAAGAAGAAGAAGGAAAAAATGTTTGAGATAAGCTTCGAAATGAGAGAGTGATTTCTAGTGACATTGCTGGATTATGTAGTTGTATCGCTGGCTATTTTTTCTAGCTCTCAACAAATACACAGATATGCTATCAGTGCGTTTAATTCCATTTACAGATAGGTTTTCCTTCTTCACCGTGAATAATAGGAAAAAAATTGATTTTTTTTACCCCTTCACAGTTGTGTTTAAGGAAGGACGATGAATCCCCGAGTTACTAGGCAGAGGGCATCCTCATCTCTCATTCCTCTTTTTTTTTTTTCTCATTCCTCTTTTTATCCTTCTCCTTTCTCTCTTTCCGTCTTTTATTCATCTTCCCTTGCTGAAGAGGAAACATATCTTCAAAACGAATTCACCTTTGACGCGGGCATATCCTCTTCCTTAAAAACATTTGCAGTGCTGGAGGGGAGGGGATGAAAACTAGGCCTTGCAATCTCTGGGAGGGTGACAATCAAAGAAAATGCAGGGCCTCCCTTGGCCCAAATGCAGATGAGAAGCACACCTTCCTCTATGGAGCAGGGTGGGCTTTCACCCCCCTCACCCCTCAACCAGGTGCCGGACAGGAGCTGTACAGCCTTGAGGGCAGCCAGGAGAGATTTGCATAGGGATCTTCTAGAAGTCAATTAGAACTTAGAGGAAGATCAGAAGAAAGAGTCCATGCCATGCCGTCAGACCCGCTCTGATGAGCAGTATTTGAGAAAGCGCATCATAGCAAAATAACTTTTTTGGACACACAAACGGTGGCTGGACCTAAAGCATGACAGAGACAGGAAGGAGGACAATGTCCTAAATGTGCTCACTACTAGAGCTTGAGTCATCAGGCTGTGCAAGAGCTTGGTGTCTGTTGCTTTCAACACCTGACAAAACTACCCTGAATCAGGCCCCAGACAGAGTCCTCCAAGATTTTTTTTTTAATTTTTATTTATGATAGTCACACAGAGAGAGAGAGAGAGAGAGAGAGGCAGAGACACAGGCAGAGGGAGAAGCAGGCTCCATGCATCGGGAGCCCGACGTGGGACTCGATCCCGGGTCTCCAGGATCGCGCCCTGGGCCAAAGGCAGGCACCAAACCGCTGCGCCACCCAGGGATCCCCTCCAAGATTTTAAAGTGATAAAATATTTGTTCATTGTAAGTGCTCATGGCTGGTCCGGAGTTAGATAAGTTCCCTCAAAAGGCCGTGGCTAGGTTACGTGTTCAGCACCGCCAGTGTGAAAATGGTGAGATCCAGAAAGCCCCCCCGACAACCCATCCTCACTGTCTCCACCTGTGGCGTTTTTGCTCAGGCCTCTGAAGCTCCTGCCTCTTCCATCAACATATACCTCTTGGAGAGACCTTCGAAGCTTCCTACCTACCCTCACGAGTGCCTCCCTCACTACAAAGCATGAACGTTGGTGCCCCCGCCCACGAATGAAAATCACCCCCAAACAAGGTCAAGGAGATACTTGGAGTAGTGTTTGGGGGAGAGAGATTTTCTCATCTCAAGTCTGGGAGAAAACTGGATCCATGTTCACGTGTAACTGCTGTCACCGAGGTGCGATCTCATTTTGCGTGAAACTTGAAGCAGGAGGACAGATTGCTGGAGCCATGATATTTAAGGTTTGACTTTTTAAAAATCTCATTACTCTTAAAATGAACGCTGCCATATCAGAAAATAACCCAGGGAGGAAATGCCTCCTTGCCTGTTTTTTGCACTGAAATGCAATTAGCCAACCAAATTATTGTAGCAATACTGCAATTATAATTAATTTTCACCCCTTTCAAAAATCTTGTCAAACCAGGCAGCTAAATAGCTTAGCAAATGTAAAACATGCCAGGCCATTTCCTCTAAATGGACCTTAAAGAGTCAGGCCATGTGTGTCACTTTCGTCCAAATGTGAGCTGATTTGGGGAGCCTCACACTTGTGCAGATAGGGTACTTGTCATTCCGTGGCGGTAGCTTTGCTTCAGGTTGTGGTGAATAATGATATAGTTTTGCATAATTCCAAATTAGAGTGTGTGTGTGTGTGTGTGTTCATGTCCAGACATTTCCAATCACCCGTGTCTGTTAAACACTGGGAAGGAAAAAAAAATTGTAGAGGCAATTCTATTGCCTGAATCGTTTTAAATATTTCATAAGTACATGAATCCCTTTGTGAAGGCTTCGGGTAAAAGAGGGTGTGTGTGTGTGTGTGTGTGTGTGTGTGTGTCCAACAGTGGTTGGAAGAGCTGGAAGAGCCTAAGGAAGAGGCTGAGAGCCTATCAGCTCTTCCATCTGGTGTAGACGCCTCCCCAGCACCCGCTTTGGGCTCTTAGGACGAGGAAGCCCCCCTCTACTGTGAGCAGGGGGTGCCCTAGAGGCAGCCGGGGATGGTTCTGGGGGTTCTGGGCCCGCCTCCTTCTGGCGCTGACCTGCCCCCACCCAGCCCATCCCGGGCTCTCTGTGCCGAGGTGGCACACCTAGCCTGGGAGCCCCCCGGGGCAGGGACCCGACGTCTGGAGCGCCTTGTCTAGCGCCCACCAGAGCGTCCACCAGGCCCCCATCATTTCCCTTCAGCCGGGCTGCCAAGCTTTCTTTTTTTCTTTTTCCTTTCTCCAGGAAAAAGGAACGAAGAGCTCCTCAGGAGAACCAAATAGGCTATTTAAGTCGATGTATTGGGAAGGAGTCCTGAGCTGAGGTTGGTTTGCTGGAGAAGGAACCCAGGGAGAGGGAAGGCGCAACTATAAACTTCTTAGGAAAACCATAAAAGAGCACCTCGCCTAACAGCCCCAAGCCTGGAAGTGGCAATAACCTATTTTTTGTATTTCTGGGCTGTGTGGAACAGTTTTTTTTTTTTTTTCGATTAAAATCATTTTTTTAAATTGTTTCTTGAGATTGTCTTAGGAGAATTTCGTCACATCTCTGAAGATAATTGGAGATGCCCAGGGGTGACCAGGGACTTGAGTTTAGTCATTGTCAGAAGGTCTCAGCAGGTGGGAAGATCCCGCTTTATTTCTAACTGGCCAGGTTTTCCCAGTTTTCCCACCTGTGAGCAGGTGAGGGCCCACGGAGAAGGTTCTCCGACGGGGCCCTTCCTCAGCGCTTCCCTAGCGGGGTACCAGGACGGAGGGGTGGGCCTCACCTTTTTTTTTTTTTTTTAAACCTCAGACATGGGATTGCGAGGGAGTAGATGAGATGACCTTTGCAGAGCTGCCGTGTTTTGTTGAGGAGAGCGGCGAAAACCTGACGGCGGCTTATTTTCTGTCATGAACACACTCCAAGCACTGCGTGTCCTAGGCCCGGTGGCATGAGAAGGCCACTTGAGAGCCCCCGGAGGTGAATCCAGCCGCTGGTCAGACGTCCCGAGATGCCGTCATTCCTGTTTCCGTCTGGTGATGTCACCTCAGGGGCGACGCCCGCTGCCCTCACACACCCCAGGCCTTCCAGCGCCTTCCAAAGCCACCGCGCGCCGGCCGAGCTGTCGAGGGAAGAGCACTGGGAGCCTCGGCCTCCAGGGAGGCCTCGCCCCCCGTGGCTCCCCCAATGGAAGACGATTCCTTCATGGACAATTGGAAGCTGGATTTTGGGGAATCTAACATTCACTCGAAAGAGAATCTCTCTTATTTATGGCCACCAGTCAAATATTACGGAAACATGTCTGCTAACAATTTGCTTTGTGTAATTTGTCCTAATGCTAATAAGCAACAGCTGGGATTCTTCCTGTGGTAAATTCCTGCGTGGTTACGGCGCTGCTCTCACACGCGGACTTCACCAGAGCGCCGGGCTTCCGAGGAACGTGCACGCGGGCTCTCCCGGGCTCCAGGGAACTCCCCCAACTCAGAAGCAGCTCTGGGCACAAGCACATGTTTAGAGGAACGTTTGCTCTCAGGGCCCCAGACCTGTACTTTCAAGACCCTGCGTGCAGGGCCTGGACCGGGCTGGGAGGCGGGGGTGCGGGGCGGCCTCAGCTTCCGCTCAGTCCTGGGTTTAGGTTCCTCCAGAGGAAAAGACAGAAAGGAGCACGTAAGAGTGACGCCTTCTCTTGGGAGGATTTCGTCACATCTCTGAAGATAACTGGAGATGCCCAGGGGGGACCGAGGACTTGAGTTTAGTGGGCAGGACGTGCACCCGAGGCGGTGGTAAGAGCGTGCGGAGACCCAGCCAAAGGCCTGCGAAGGGCGGGCGCAGCAGCCTGGCAAGTGACGACCTCGGACAGTGTGGGGACAGCCACACCCTCCATCCAAAGGGTCTAAGCGGACCACGGAGACTTGCTCTGCGCTGCCGGCCCAGCAGGCTCCGCCACACCACCTGGGCCGTCGGGGGGCCCATGCACTGAGGCTGCTTCACAAGGCCAGGCAGGCCGCTTGCGTCAGGTGCCTCTCTGGAGCACACCCGGAGCCCCGCTTTTCCTAAGAGCTCCCTGTGAAAGAGCCGACTAACGGGGTGCCACTGCACTGTCACCTGGGTGACCCCACGTGCCTCCCATCGCCCGGGAGCCCCCTCAGATCTCAGGAGGGCCCTGCCTCCCCATCCAGCGTGGGATCGCCTTCCCCACAGCCCCAAGAGCTGGCCTGACGGCTTCCCATTCGAGGGGACTCCACTCCCGGAGGAAGTGGCTTATGTCCCTGTTGGACAGTTTTCGTGGCGAGAAAGGTGCTTCTCAGGGAGACACAGATGTCTGTGAACAGACGCAGGCGTCAGAGATGAAGCCAACTCCGCAACCTTTCTCTTTTGAGCAGAGCTTGTCCACGCGGTACCCACACCTACAATACACACCGACGCTGCGGGTAGACCCCAGCTCCGCCACACTAGGGGAGAGGAGCAGACACTTGATATAAATGTGGACCTTAGCTAGGTCATGGCCATCAGATTCATCAGCCCTGCATTTCTTGTGGCCACACACACACACACACACACACACACACACAGGTGCCCTGAGAGATCTTCAGTGCAGCTGTAAATCCGGCTGTGGTCACACACGCATGTGAGCTACGCAGGCTTGTGTGAAGGAGTCTATAAGGCCGTGGGCTTCATTAACTGTGAAAAAAAATACTATGAGACGTGGAGGGCCTATCTCTTAATTGTACTCATGAGTGATATAATGAACTAAGGAAGCTTTAGTTGAGATAAAAAACAAGTTATAATTGATGATAGAAAAGTGAACATGGTCTGTTGTGAAAGTATGAAAGACACGGTTATGACCCCAAGCCCAAATTGCATTACACGCTTGTGTGTGCATGCACGAGTGAGCGTGTGGCTGTGAGTTCACGCAACAAGAAGTAGGAATTGAGGGATGTTTGCGAAGGGGCTGCAAAGGGAGATATTGCTTCCTAGGGCATTTTGTCTTCAACAGAAGAACTATCTGGCAATTTTTAGAAATCAGACCCCAAACTAAACATGACATGTGGTTTAGGTAGCTCACTTAGAATTCTGGGTTATGGGACAGATTCTCTATGAAAATATTTAAATCTTGGTGCTTGGAAAAAGTAGATACCAGCTAGCCCCTTGCATAGCCCTTGCCATATAAACGGCACCTTGTTAATGAACTGAATGAACGCGTGCTTGGGCAGGTTTCATATTTTTGTCGAAAAGCCACTCGTTTCTCTTTGAACTCCATGATCTTTATGGAAAGGAGAATTGCCAAAGCAGAGCATGAGGCCTTTCATTTCCCGGCTCTCCCAACCTCCACAGTCACCCACTTGCATCTCACTTGTCTCTCTTTGTCTTAAGGTCTCACATTCCAACTGGCCTGTGGTCTACTGTGAGCATTAGAGAGCAGTATGTACGGCTTTACTCTAAAAACATCTTTTCGTTCCCCTTCTCAATCCACATGCTCCCTCACAAACGAGTAGGGTTCCCACCTGCAGGTAAAGTGCACAGGGAGGTAACCATCTCTCGGGGAGGGCCAGGGTGCTCTTTCCATGACCCCCCACCACCCCCGCACTCCCAGTCCTTGGTAGACAGCAGGTCTACCAAACCGGGCCTCCCGCACAAGCCACTCTGTCGTGCGTGCAGATGGCAGCAGGCCTGTTTGAGAAGACACAGCCTGTAGGAGATGGCTAGAAGCGAAATTTCCCCCGTCCTCTTCTGTTCTTTACCCATTTCCGTCCTTGAGAGCGGATTCAGAAATATCTGGGACTTCTCTCTCTCTCTCTCTCTCTCTTTTTTTCAAAATCGTTACATAGAAACATTGAGAATAGAATCATGGGACTGATTATTTCATAACCACACCAAAACGTAGAGTGTTCCACCTTCAAAGAAATCTCTTTTTAAAAGCCTGGGCATGTGTTCCAAGGATGTTGTCACTGCTCAGATACATCTCTTCTGGGGTCATCTTTAGAAGCCAGAACACATTCCTTCCAAAGTGTGGCTGGAAGCGCACTGTCGTCCCTTGGGAGTGGATGGCTTTTCTTTACGGAGCACGCCAAAGCCCCTGGGGTGGTGTCAGGTGAGCAACACAGGTAATCAATCCACTTGAGATTTTAAAGGGTATATCTCATTAGTTTGTCTTCTCCTTGTGTGTTCCCTCAGTTGGTCAAAAACTTCAAGCGATAACATCCACAATTCATTTCTTAAATATATTAGGCGGGCGTCAGTATAAGGAGCTGCAATGCGTAGACTACTTTGAAGGGCCACTTCATCTGGATAAATGTATAACATCCACAGGGTTCATTTTAAAGTAGTCTTGCTGTATCTTTAGGATAAGCTCAGGATATCGTGAGCATATGCAAATACACGGACTCCGCTCTTACACCTAGAGCCCCCAAGTCCCAGGGGAATGGGGAGGAAGAAGCAATGGGGACACCTGGACTGCCCATCTCCAGGGTGGAACCTTCTCCACATCTTCTCTCATGGGTCCCACATGAGTCTGTGAGGGCAGATTATGGGGGCGGTGCAAAGGGGCCAAACTCTCCAACCTCCTACCCTCATCTCCTCAGCTGGAAAAGGAGGGGGCACCCGGGTGACCTTTAAAGCACAAACAGTCATCACTCTCACCAAAGCCCAGTGGGGCTGCTGGCTCCTCACGCTTGTGTTTTATGGCTTGTAGCTTCCGCGTGTCCCCCTGTCTGACCTCATCTGGATATGTTCTTATCCTCTTCTCTCATGGGCCCATAACTCTTCCTCCAAGCCACATAAGTGTGATATTTGCCATCCTTTCTCATTACTTTCTCCCTTTCAGTCTTCCTTTCTCTTCATTCTTTCCTTTTTTTCTTTTTTCCTTCCTTTCTCTTTCTTTCTTTCTTCCCTCCTTTCTTTCCTTCTTTCTTCCTTTCCATTCTTTCTCCCCGCCCCCCCCCCTTTCTGTTTTTCTCCATTCCACGAGCTCAAATGCTTTTTGGGAAGGAGAGCGGGGTGGAGAGAGAAACAAAGAACAAACGGGTGGCCTCCTCCCCCACTGGCCCAGCAGTCCTGCCCCTCGCCTGCCTTCCACTGCCCTCTCACTGCCTGCTCACAGCACTCCTCGGCTCTGGCATGCTTCCGGCCCCATCTCCACTTGCTCTTTCTGTTTCTCAAGGTCTAGCCCTCTTATCTATCTTTCAGTTTAGGATCAAGAATCCTGTCCCTTTTATTTTTATTTCTTTTTTGAGTCCCTATCCCTTTTAAATGCTTCATTCTGTGACTCACCCTGATGTCTCAGTAATATAACTCATCAACCTTCCTCAAGTGCAGGCGCAGATGCCCAACCCTCTAGGGATTCCTCCTCATTCGGTCCTGAAGGTCAAGAGCCAAGTGACCTGGAGACAATCTGACATACCTCTTGAGAAGCATGAGTTGTTTCTCCCGGCTGCGCTGCCTCCTGTGATCTGCATGGGGTCACTCTGACATCCAGTAGCAATTCCAGATTGTTCCACAGTTCTTAATGGAACATGTGGCTTTGTCCAGACCCACTTAACACTGACTACACCCCCTGTGACCAAAGCCAGGCCAGCGCCTCAGTCTAAAAGAGGAGAGCCAGCCCCGATCGAAGATGAGGCACAGTGACCTCTATCAGAATTTCTGGGGTACGGTTTTGTTCTTAGACAGTTACAGATCTGCTGAGAAGTGTGCAATATTAAGTCTGGGTAGGGAAAGACGATGACATATTTCTCAAAGGAAAATGTGGTTTAGAGGAGAGAGAAAGGCAGCAAAATTCTGGAAAGGGGATGCCCTGTTCCTGGCCTTTATTCAGCAAATCACATGCCCTCGAGGTCTTTCTAGAAGTCAAACTTGTTTCCACCACAGGACCTGAAAGTGTTTCTGCCAAAGTGTGAGAATTTGGAGGACTTTAATTTCTTTTATTATCCAACATATTCGAAACCACAATATTTAATTTGCTGTCATCTTCCGGCTAGATCTTTGATCACTTGAGGATTAAAAAATAATTAGCTCCTCTCATCTCATCCTCCAGAAATGTTGAAAGATCATTTGTTTTATGTAGCAAATATTTCCATTTTATAGACATCAGTTGATTACAGTGTTTCTCTCCTGCCTATGCCTATACGTAATTTTATTAATATAAAGATTTTCTCCTTTAAATACATTTCCTGATAAACTGGCTTTTTATTCCATACACACACAGTGAAAATGGATGAATCAAAATCATTTCATGATAATTGTCTTCTGTTGCCATTTTCTCTTCACACTAACGGCGAAAACTTTTTGTTAATTAAGTGCCATTGTAATATCACAAAGCATCACTGGGCCAGAAGGTTTGTGTTTTCCTAGCTAGGCCAGGCTGTAATTATCTGACGAGGCTCTTGCTAAAGAACAAGGGCATCTGGGCAAGTGGAAATCCATGTTCTCCAAGCTCGTGAGATTGAACGATGATGATTGAAATGTTAGGCCTTTTGTTTTCGAAGTTGAGGGGTTTATCGTCAGATTCTTTCTTTCAACTCAGGCTCAGTTAATCTCATGTTTCCACCTCTTTATTTTACTTCTCTACCCACAGTGCCCACACGGGAGACTTTCTGATCTCTCTCCACCTGGGAGAAGGGCAGCCAAACCCTTTTCCTGGCAAAGCTTCTGTCCTTAACCATGCACTGCATGAAAGAGCCAGAAACCAAGGGTACAAACAGGTCATCCCCGCATCTCCCTAAGAGAAAAATAAGGTTGATTGCATTGCCTTTTCTCTACCTAGATGGCCTTCCTCCCTTCTAATTAAAGATTTTAAAAGGGTGTGTGTATGCATATTCATGTGTGTACTTATGATTGGGTTTGGGAATTTGAGATAAAGGTCATCCAGTGAAAGTTTATGCATCATTGGCTCGTGCCGAGGCATGTGTGCCAGGAGGGCCTGGTATATGTATTGCAGGTACTCGAAATACTTGAAAATTCATTGTGCTTTCACTTTTTGTGGACATAATGGAATTCTGGAACATTACTTCAATTCCATGCTTTATTTAGAAGTGCTTGGAGAGTGTGGAGCTTTGAGCTTAAGAAATGGTGTAGTTTTAGGGCCTAGGTTTTTTTTGTTTTTTTTTTTTTTCCGTTAATTTCAATGGATCTAATTTTGCAGACCAGGAATCAATGAATAGAACTCATAATGGGGAACAGCATTTAAGTCGGAGAGAAAGAGCAGTAAACTCTGTCACATGGGGGAAAGAGCCTCTCCTTAATTTTTGCTCTCTGTAAGCATGATGAAATCAGTGTTTCCTAATATCGGGACAATCCTCTCACTTCGCAATGTTCCTATGTAATTGTGTCACATAATGGTAAATTGTAATAGGCAATTTGGTTCTGTAATTCGGTTTGCAAAGCATGCAAACATAAGATAACTAGGTTAAATGCAAATAAACATTACACTAAGGTACAAAAAACAGGGGGGGAGAAAAGATGCTGTGTCCGTAACTTAGAAAGAACATGAATTTTATTCCTCATGTGCCTCAAAATGTAGTTTATTAGAGTTATTTATCCTCTGGTTTAATTGTATCACATGCTGTTCATACAGATAATTATCTGTGTATAAACATATATGTATTCTTACTGCATATATTTACAGATCTCTCATTTGTAATAAGCAGGCTCCAAGCAAGCATGTTCTTTAGGAGTGGGTGGATGTGCTCTTTTTTTTTTTTTTTTTACAATGTACAGTGTTTTAACAAATAGATGATTATATATAAGCATCGTATCAAAACGTGCTTTTAAAAATTTTCAAAGCCTTTTTGTTATTGTATGTAAATTTCTTCTGTTGGGTCCATTCTTTCATTATTTAGAGATCTATTTTAATATATTCCTTTAAATAGTGACCAGTAGGTACCCTATAGTCAGATATGTAGTTTCATTCAATAAACACTACTGGCCTTAATGATTTTAACATTTTGGACTGCTTTTCCTTTCATTTTTGAAGCAGCATTTTTTTTTCAAATACAGTGTATTGTGGGCCTGGGGAGTGATTCAATAAAATTTCTAAATCTTAAGATTCCAAGACAATGCAGTATTTTCTGTTCATGCTGTAAAAGGTATTTCTGTATTTTAATAAAGAATGGAATTTACATGAGACTCTGTATCTTTTCTCTGATCAACTTCCCTATGTTCATTATTATTTCATTAGATCTAATTCCCATGGGTGGTATAGGCAAGGAAAAGCCTTTCAGAGGGGGTCTTTTGACAGCCAAGGCCGAAAAGTCCCCATTCACAGTGCTGCAGGCAGCACTTCCATTGCTGGCACAGAGCTGGCTGGGAGGACCTGTTCCAGGAGCCCAGGGTTCTCTAGTGACTATAGTTCCTGACATTCCTATTCTGGTGAGTACAAGGGGGTAGCCCAAGGCAGGGAAGGAATGTGAGAGCTGCTCAGAGCCCCGGGTACGGGGTGTCTGCCCAGGGTCCTCTTGGACCAGTCTCTCCTCTAGGATTTCCTTCCTGGTTAGTAATCAGGCCCAAGGGGAGGGCCACCTCCTGTGGTGCTCAGGGGGATTGAAATAAATTGCAGTGCTTGGAAAAGCCTTACAAACAGTGTCAGTTGAATTTGGAAACCTCTTCTAGCTGTTTACTCCGGCGGGTTGGTTGTGACTCTGGCTGTTCAGGGGTCATGATTGCTCCTGGGATTTGAGCCCACCCTCACCCTGACATGCCAATTGCGTCTCAGAGGCCACCATCCTGTCCCTGGTGCTTTCTTTGCAAGGATCCTCCCCAAAGGCAGCACAGTTCTCGGTGAAACAATTCAGGAACAGGGAGCGGTCCTCCCATACCAGTGCTCTCTGTGGCTGGCTAAGGCCAGTGGAAGACCTGGGGACAGTTCTTGGGGAGAGTTGGGGGTACAGACCTCCAAAGCCTCTCTCACTATTTGCTCTTGATTGGCTTAAAACTTAATTGATTCTGAAAATATTAACCTTGCTACTTGCTCTGCCCCAAACAAAACCATTCCCAAGTTCGTCTCTCCCTTCTCTCCTCCGGCACAGATCTAAACTAGGTAGCCTTTCATATGTCTAGTCCCTGGGCCGCCCCCCCAAAAAACCACCTACAAGTGCTCTGAACGTGTATATGTACATGCACTGCCCCTGCCTTCGTCCCTGTTTCTTAAGAGACAGGGTACATTGGACCAGAAGCCAAACTTGGGGTTTAGCCCTGGCTTTCCCACTGACCAACTGAGGCCACTGGGCAACTTGCTTTCCCTTTCTGGACACCAGGGAGTTGGACTAGCTGAGGTCCATGTTCCCCCGCCCCTACCCTGGCTCTCTCCAAGAGCCCCTGGGTCTGTGCCTTAGCAGCAGAATAAGCCATTTATAACTAGATTCTCTTTTTTGCAGTCTTGAGAGTCCTGAGTTGGGAGGACCCATCGGGGCCCCACGAAGAAGAAGGAGCTTAGGTGGCAGAGACTGGGAAGACCACTTACCTCATGGGCCTCTCCTAAGAATCCGTGAGGGATAGTAGTTGTTGTTTTGTTTGTTTGGGTTTTTTAAAAAAGATTTTATTTATTTATTCATGAGAGACAGGCAGAGACATAAGCAGAGGGAGAAGCAGGCTCCATGCAGGGAGCCCGAGGAAGGACTCAATCCCAGGACCCCGGGGTCACGACCTGAGCCAAAGGCAGACGCTCAACCACTGAGCTCCCCAGGTACCCAGAGGGATAGTAGCTTTTAAGATCAGAATGGAGTTAATTTTCTCAGGCAAGTTATCAGAAAAGAGAATCTCCACTGTGGCAATTTAAAGCACCCTCACACACACTGAGCCTGGACAGATCTTGCTTTCTGATCTCTAAGAACTTCCATTCATTTTAGTGCTAATGAACTTGCACATTTTCCCATTACCCCTTTCATAAAAAAATCATTTTTAAAGCAGAATTGCTTTTCTCCTTGAACTCTTCCCCAAGGTCGGTTCGATACCCATGTAGGAGTGGCTCCTAACTTATCGTTAACCTGTTAGCTGGAGCAGTAAAAAAGGGTGAAAGGCAAAGGTTATTCAAATGAGGAATATTTCCATAAAATCCCCTGGGATTGGGAGGTGGAGCAGCGGCTCTGAACCGTAGGTAGCTCCCCTGCGGGCTTCAGGCTGACAGGTTTGGCAATGGTGTTTTGTTAGCAGCAGCTAATCAGCGAATCCCATTACTTAATAGGGCTATCACTCTTAGCACAAGCTGCAAACTCCAGTTCTTTCTCTGCAGGCTGAAGATAACATCCTCAAGCTGTCGCACCGACAGGTAGTGTCTTGTTAGCAGAACCAGGTAAGCAGCAAATGCCATTTGCGCGCAGCTCAGGCGGATATTTTTACCCCAATGTTCCCGGGCTGTTCGGCGGCCGCTTCCCTCCTCCCCGGGCCTGGGGGCCTGTGTGGACTGTAAATGGGGGGGTCGGGGGGACTGTTGCTTTGTTCATCACCAGCTGCAGGAAACACACGCTGGGGTCCCCCAGAGTAAGTCCCTGCCATCCCAGGCCTGTCTCTCCTGGGGGAGGCTCTTCGGGTGACCTAGTGATCCAGGAGGGGGGCTTTGTCTCAGCGAGACCCCTTGCCCGTAACCCCCTTGCACCCGGGCCCAGGGAACGTAGTGTAGCCAGAGAACTGCGCACCGCCCCCCGCGCCCCCCGGATCTCCCCAGCGCCCCCCTGGGCTCCTGCCTGCATAACGAGGCCCCTTAGGCCTGGCTTCTCTAGGCAGGGCACACGTTCAGCCCTGTTGAGGGGGGGCCGGGAACCTCCGAGAAGGGCCCCCCCCACCAGGGTGGTGTCCTGTGCCCCGTGGAGGGGCCCATGCAGGGGAGCCCCGGGGGAAGGGGTGCAGGAGGGGCAAGGAGAGCTCTTCCCTCCGTGCACCATGCAACACAACAGGTGGTGGGAGACACCTGGGAGACATCTGGGAGGCAAGGGGACCGCAGCCAGGCTTCTAGGCCCCCCCTCCGCCCCCGCTGGACACCCAGCACACCTGCTCTTCGTGTCCCGGGGGTCCCTCTTTACAGGGGAGCTGTCTTGTTTCATTGGCTTATTTTTTCATTTTGCCTCTGAGAGCTTAGAGGGAGGGGATGGTTTGACCATCTCCCTGGGCCCAGCGTGTTGTGCAGGTGCAGGTGCAGGTGCGCTAGTGGCCTACCTTGGATGGGGGGTGGATGCCACGTGGCCTCCAGTCCACGCCCTCTTGCCCTCCGGTGCCCCAGCCTTTCTTAGAGCTGCCTGTCATTTCCCCCAGGAGGGACTTTGGGTTTCCTGGCTGAATTATTCTTTATACACTTGCAGTCACTTGCCCCTTTCGGTGACACCTCTGCACCCTGCCCACACTTGGCTATGGAAGCATTTTTTTTCTTGGTGTTTTATTTCCTCCTCTTGCCTCCTCCACCCCCACCCCAGTGAGAACATCTCCATGCATGTCTCTCAGCCTTACATTTTTCCACCAGCAAACACACTTCCAAGGGCCTTAGTGACTTGTGAAAATTCCTTCCAAACTTGTCTCCTGGAAACAGGATGGCAGATGAAAGATTTCTTCATTAAAATGAGACACTTTAAGAGGCATTCCGTAAAAGCTCCAAGCATCCCCAACGGGCCCCTGTCTGGTGAGGGGGCCAGAAGGAGGCCCAGGCTTTGGGAAAGGCTAAGACCAAGCACGCCGAGGTCCTGTCCCCTTCTTTCTGACACAGAATTCCTCCCCTCCCCGGGGCAGGGAAGGTTTGAACCTGATGGGCTGTGGCCTTCCTACTCATTGCTCACACTGACTGCTGCCTGGAACAGCTAGTGTGTGTATGGGGGTGAGGGGGTGCCTGGAGGTCCTCATGACCCACTGTTCTTGGAGAGCAAAATATGATTTATGACTTACAGAGCTGGTCAAGGCTTTGGATGTAATTCCAAACAGTGATTTCTCTTTTGGGCTCCTAATGTTTGACTATGCAGCTGGGCGGCACCCCCTCTAAAAGGCAGGTTTCTCAACATGGGCCAGTTCCCAGCAGGGGGCTTTTACTGGACCAGCAGCGTGCAATGGGAGCTTGGAAGAAACTTCTGGGCAGGGCCTTAGGAAACTCAGAGCGTGGGAAAGTGGTTGTCTCACTCCAGCTGAAAGCAGGCGAGAAAAAGGCATACAGACTGGCTCTTCCTCTGAGCCAGGCTCGGCACTGGGTGCTCCACGCACAGCAAACATCTCGCTGACTCCTCAAACGCCTCTGCTCTATGGGCACATGGCAGACAGGCTCGAGGCACATTCCTGGGGCAAACCAGACCACCTGCTGGGCTAGCAGGAGCCCCTGTCTCCCTGTAAGACCTCTGGCCCCTCCATGAGGACCCACAGCTGGGTGGTCTGGCCTTGGGATTGGGCCTGTGTCCTAGGCAATACCCACCTCTCACAGGCCAGGCCTTGGACCACATGGACCCTTCTTACTTCTTTCAGGGACTTGGGATACAGGCCTCTAAAAAGCTGCTGAGATGTCAAGCACAAACATGAGCAGAGATTCTATTTTTTGCCACCTAGCCCACCTGAAGGAAGCCAAGGATAAAACACCTTCTCAGCAGGTGTGCACACGTGCGCACGCACACACACACACACACACACACACACAGAGCGCAGCAGGAGATTTGCCCCGTCCTTTACTGTAGATAATTGTGGTATCTGCAAACTATTAGGATGAATATTCTTGCCGGAATATTGAATCCTGACATGTAGAGCCACGGGCACCAAGTCGTCCTTATCTAGCCTGCAGTGCCTCCTCCTCAGTCCACTTGCTCAAGACTCACTTCACATGAGCACATACTGCTTCTGCAGCACACACGAGCCAGGACCTGCACCCTTGGTGTGTAGACACATGGTCTCAAAGCAGGGACCAAACTTCCCTCATTTGACGCTGAGACTTGAGTGTGACTATTGACCTGGAGACGAGAGGGATTGGGGTGGGGGTCAGAGAGCAGATCTTGAAGAGTATACGTACCACCTTGTGAGGCTTTGGAGGATGTCTTTACATTGCCTCCAGGCACCCGGGAGCTGTTTTTCTACATCACAGAAAAGAGGCCTGATGCTGCTGGCCTGGAGAGTTAAGGAGAATCGGTGATGAAGATCCTTAGGCGCTTGCAGTCAATGTCCCTATCCCAAGTCTCAGGGTCCCACTCTTTTTCACGGTTAGGGCTGTGAATTTAACACGGGAGACCTAAGGTTGTGCATTCAGTAGGCTTGGCAGCTCTGCTACTATTATTATCAGACCTCAGGGTTGATTTTCAGCACAGTTTGTCCCATAGATACAGGATATAAAAGTTATGGGTTGCCACAGAGGTGCTCTGGCTTCCGCAGCAACTCCCATGTGGGTTGGGAGTCAGCTGTCCTCAATGCTTTTTTATCAAACATGGTGATGCTATCACCCACCACAATCCTACTTACCTCATTCTACCCATCAAAAGCCACAGCAAATGCTTATCTCAGTGGTTCCCAAATTTTGCTGCATGTGTCACCTGGTGATCTTCAAAAAATACCTACACCTGGTTTCCACCTATAGACAGTTTCATTTCATAGATATGGGGTGGGACCTAAGCATAGGGTTAGTTTAAAACTTGCCACATAATCTTAAGGTGGAGCAATTTGGAAAGCACAGGCCATCCCTCGCCGTGGCATATTGCTTCATCAGTGCCTCGTCTTCTACCTCCACGTCATTGCTCTTAACCACCGGTGAAAGCTTCAGTGCACCGCTGCACACCAGGGGTTTTCACCAGTCTGCTCACCACCAGCAGTGGGGGCCCTTTGCCTTCAGCCAAGCTGGCAATTCAGCTCCAAATTCCCACCCTGGGGACTGCTTCCTAGGGCCACTCTTGGAACTGTCTGTCTTGGCCCACATTCCTAGAAAACAGAGGCTGAGCAAAAGCTTATACGCTAAGACTTTATCGCATAATGGAATTCCAGGGAGGCAGAAGAGAAGAAAGATTTGGGGGAAGAGAGAGAGCAAATACAAGGAGGTGCATCGCCAAGCTGGCCACAGCTCCATGCAAAACTGATGGCTCGGTCCTACAGCATGTCTCAGAGAGACCGTATGACACTACCCATCCACAAACAGTCCTTCCCGGGGGAAGAAGGGAGAAGGCTTTGATGTCTGACTCCCATCTCCTACTGGTGCTCGTTTGCCAATTGTCATTACATCAATTGAGTGCAAATCAAACACTTTTCTGGATTGTGTCTATTTGGGCATCATGTGGGTCCTCTAGCATCTTGCATCTCAATAGTGACAGGAACGCCCTGCCACCGAAGCTGAGAGGCAAGAAATACACAGCATGATGTGGAAGAGGCACTGCCTTGGTTGTCTATTGCTGGGGAACCAACCACCCTAAAACTTAATGACTTCAAGCAACAGCCATTTATTTTGTTCACAAGCAATTTGGGCTGGGCTCAGTGTTGGGGGGGCTCTTTTGGTCTTGCCAGGGGTGAGTCCCATAGTTGCAGTCATCTGGTGGCTTACCTGGGGCACACTTGGGGCTGAACTGGCCAAGATGGCCACACTCACACGTCGGGCAGTTGCTGCCTGCCAATAAGGGTGTCTCTCTTCAAGCAATTGTTCACTCCCAAGGAAGCCAGCCCGAGCTTCCTGACATAGCAGCATCATATTCTAAAAGGGGGACAAGAGGCTGAGGCTCCAAAGTCACACAAGGTCACTCCTACACAGTCTCTTGGTCAAAGAAGTCACAAGGCCAGTCCAGGTTCAAGGAAGGGGAAACAGGCTTCTGGATGGGAGGAGTAAGAGAAGCACACCGCAATGGGCATCCACATGGCAGTGCAAGGGACCACTGCAGTTGCCTTCACAAACATTGTAGAACAATCACTGTCACCTTATGCCTGCGAGGAAGCCCCTGATCCATGGCAGTGGTGGAGGCAGCCACAGCCTCCTGGCCCCAAGACAGAGGGGACAGTGCAAGTTGTAGTTAGACTCACGCCAACCCAAATCCAAGTAGAATGTGTGGATCTGAGTGGCTAGTGCCCACAGCCAGTTCAGAATGGACAACTATTTTAGAGGGAAATATGATCATATCTAATAAAGTTGGAAATAGGCCTATAGTTCGGCACCAAAATTCCACTTCTGGAAACTCTCACAGATGTTCACAAGGTGCAAAGGAATATATTCGTGGTGACATTGGAATAGCAAAACCCTTGAAACAATCTCCAAGTCTATCAACAAGGGAATGGATAAAGGAATTCTGATAGATTCACTTAATGGAAAACTATACAGTAACTAAAACGATATAGGTGTGTCAGTGTGCATCAGAATAAATGCCAGAAATATAATGGTGAGTGCAATAAAATTGAAGGTGATGATACATATTGATATAATTTGTACGAACCTTAAAAAACACAAAATGATACCTTATTATCATTCAAGCATGCAAATACACATTAAAAGAGTATAAAACACATATGGAAAAGAAACTCTCAACTTCAGGAAATTAGTTATCTCCGGGGGAGAGGAAAGGAATGGGGGTGATGTCAAAAATTTGCAACATTGTGCTTATTAAGACAAAAGGTATCTGAAGAAAAAATAGAAATGTGAACTTCTGTTATATGGGCCTCCGGTTCACAGACTTTTTGCACCACCCTTCTCTATACTTATCATATATTTGAAATACGTCTTAATAAATAAAAACAACTATTCTTAAAAGGCTCCAGGAGGCCTCCGATCTGATCTGGATTCAGCTTCTGGGCTTGCTCTTGGATAGAAATAAGTCTGAGAGAGATACACATCAAAATATGAAGGGTGCTGATCTGTGGGTGTTGGCATTTTAGAGTATCACTTGCTTAATTTTTATTGCAGTTCTTAGTGTTGTCTGTTTTATTATCAGGAAAAAATTAAGATATTTTCAAGAACCCTTGTTCTTTGGCCTCAGATAAATCACTCAACTTTAAAACCACATTGAACATCACAAGAAAAATGAACAGAAATCACGATTTTGTAGGTTGGACCCCTGCCTTGGCCCTCGTGGTCTCGCCTCGCTCTTCTGCACGTAACCGACACACCTGGACAGTAAGCCCAGCTGCATGTCAGCAAGCCTGGACTCGTGGTGCGTGGGGGTGCAGGGGCATTAGGTGGCAAACAAGGCTCCCCCTCACTGGAAAGTGGGTCCCCAAGCCCACTCCTTTATTAAATAATTCTTGGCAACAATGGCCTACCTGAGGGGGGACCTCCTGCAAAGTATCACCCTCTTCTAAGCACAACAAGCAAAAACCAAAAGGACACCTGAGTGTCCACAGCATGTCGCAGGTGTGCTGGTGTTGGTACTGCTTTTCATCGTTTGATGTGTCCACCACTGTCGTGGCACAGGACTGTGGGGGTTCTGTGTAACAAGCAGGCTGGTGTGTCCCTTAGGGGGCCCTGTCCCCTTCCTGCCTACCCGTAAATGATGGCAGCTTGTTTGAGTCAACACTACCAACTGTCACAGGCTGTGCCGACTACAAGAGGGATTTGTACGGAGAACATGGAGGCAGCTGGCAACCCTCGCTTCTGACTTCATTCAGCAGATTTCATGAGTGAGTCAGGGGGTGCAACTCCAAGTGGCTTAAGCCAATGGAGGGGGGATCACATTCGCTTATCTAACTAGATAAGGGCAAGGCTGAAGCTGGGACTCAAAGTCCAGCAGTAGGACTGTTCCTCTGTTTTCCATCTCAGCTTCTTTCTTTGTGTTGATTTCATTCTTCCTTTGAGAAATTCCATTCAGGAGCACCTGGGTGGCTCATTCGGTTAATCAGTTAAGCAGTTAAACGTCTGCCTTCGGCTCAGGTCATGATCCCTGACTGAGCCCCTTCCACATCAGGCTCTGCACTGGGTGGGGAGTCTGCTTGTCCCTGTCCCTTTCCCTCCACCCCTCTTTCTCTCTCTCTCTCTCTCCCTCTCTCTTTAAAATAAATAAATAAAATCTTTTTAGAAAAGAAAAGAAACTCTTTTCCAGCAGGGAGGACAGAAGAAAGGGAAATGACCAGAGGCAATTCCAGACTTATCCCTGCCAGCTCAGGATCCAAGAGGAAGGAAGTGGAGACCCATTAAGACCATCAGCACATTGCATCTCATGAAGGACTCTCCTGAGGCCAACTTGGGTCTCCTGTCCACCATATGCACTGTTGGTTAAGGTCAGGGGGCAGGTTGAGCTTGGGTCACATGCCCACCCTCGTCGAGGGGTGTGAGGCGGCATATGGGGACCCGTGGCCTCATCAGAACTGATGCCATAGGCATGGAGGAGCAATTCTCTAAAGGAAGAAAGTGCTGTCATCTGAGGAAGGAACACTGAGGAAACAAAGTAAATGTCCGCCCCACGCACATAGGTCACAGAGCTCTTATTCTGTAGCCGAGTTTCTTAAGCAGCTTGGAGGTGTCCCCCCACCAAGTGTGCCTCTCCTTCCCCCCATTCTAAGGGATGTGTGGGGAAGACCTCAACAGTAAAGTGAGAAAAGTTCTTGCAGCTGTTGGGTAGGCTGGCGGTTCACTTTGAGTTAGACCCAACGCCCTCCTCCTCTCCAGCACAGATACCATTCCTTTCCCTTGCCTCTCTGTTCTTAACCATCTCCTTGTATCTCAAGGCAATAACTTTCATGTTTATGACTTCCCCTAGTGAAAAATAAGAGATATTTCTGGCTTCCTAGGTGCAAGCCCTTGTAGTTTAGGGGCAGAGAACTGTGTCTGAAAGGAGAATTGTAAACTAATCTCACTTGTGATCCTAAGCAAATCATTGTCTGCAGGATGACCTCAGAATGCTAGTCAGCACTGTAAGAAAACAAAAAGAAATAAAACATGCCAAGGTCAAAAAGGGATAGCTAATACCGGCATTATTTGATATGATGGTTTACCTAGAAAATCCAAAACAAGGAATACCTGGGTGGCTCAGCTGTTGAGCGTCTGCCTTCGACTTAGGGCATCATCCGGGGTTCTGGGATCGAGTCCCACATCGGGCTCCCTGCAGGAAACCTGCTTCTCCCTCTCCCTGTGTCTCTGCTTCTCTGTGTGTGTCTCTCATGAATAAATAAATAAAATCTTGAAAAAAGCCAAAACAACTGACAATCTATAGAACTAATAAGGCTTCAGTCAATTGCTATCAATGTGAGCACACACATGCATTTTTCTATGTGCCAGCCACAATTAGAAAATGTAGATATTTTTAGTGATACCATCACAATAGCAATAAAAAGCTATACTCTATCTAGGAATGAATCTAACATAAGATGTGCAAAGTCTTTACAAGGAAACAGAATTTTTTTGTTGAAAGATAGAGATGAAATAAATGGAAAGAAGCACCATGTTCACGGAAGGAAAAGCTGTATCATAATGGTGCCACTTTTCCATAAATTGAAATATAACTTAATAAAATTATAATTGAAATCCAAGACACCTGTGTGGCTCATTGGTTGAGCATCTCCCTTTGGCTCAGGGCATCACCCCGGGGTCCCAGGACCAAGCCTCACGTCGGGCTCCCTGCATGGAGCCTGCTTCTCCCTCTGCTTGTGTCTCTGCCTCTCTCTGTGTGTGTCTCATGAAATAAATAAAATCTTTTTTAAAAATCCCATCAGAGTTTTTCATGGGATATTTCTAGGGTCATTCATTTCCACCAAGGCATGGGCCACAGAAAAGGCTCCACAGCACAGTGACCAGTGGTGACAGCCCCACCTCTTCTTTGCCATCATCCCAGGGTGATGGGATCTGGGCCTTGGCCCCCATTCACCCCAATAAGGTGAGGAGCAGGAGAGTCCTGAATTGGGCCTATGACTGACTATATTTCAGCCTCAGCTGAGCTCTGTGTTTTTGAAAGAGGCGCCATAGAGAAAATTGGTTCCTGCTATTCCTATTGCTCAGGAACCAAAGCCTCTTCAACCCTGGGATCCGGCCAGCAAGGACATAATAAATAACCCCACCAGTGGAAAAAACGCCTTCATTTCATTCCATGAGTTTATAAATCAGTATGTTACTCAGTTATCCCCTGACTTCATCTAATATTTTTCTCCATCACTCCACCATTGGGGATAGTGTCCTGCAGGAAAAACTTACATTCTGAAATGTGCACTTCATCTTCTTCCAACATGGAAAAGCAGGCTCAGCGAAGAAGGAAGAGTGAGTAGCCGTTGCCAGCTTTCCGCTTGGAAACAAGCCATGGCAAGGCATCCGGGAAGAACCTTCTTGGAAGACGACTCTATCAGGACCAGATCGGGAGTTGGTGGCTCCCGCAGGGGACCCTAGTGACCCACATGGAGAAGAGGAGCCCCTTCTCTTGCCTTGCTTGTCTGTCCCTCCAGTCTGGAGGAAGCTGTGTCGCACAGCTCGGGCCAAAAGATAAACCCCAAGAACGGCAGCCCTGTGGATGGAGTACCTGAGACTTTGCAAATCATTTTGGGTCACTTGGTCTATGTAATGATCCTGTGACTATTGCCATTTGGAAAATGGGGAATATGGCACACTCACAGCTAGAAAGCAAACCAGCCAGGACTCATGTCTCGATTTAAAAAAAGAAAATAACCATCCTACCCTCTTCTGTCTCCACCTGTGCCGACCTCTCCGGGTTGCAGTTCAGGCCTGGGGGAGAAGTCCTGCAGCGGTGGTTTTGCTCTTCTGCAGGCAGATGGAGGCATGTGGTTTGCCCACAGGCAGGACCAAGGAGGCAGGACCAAGGGAGGGTCTTGGGGCAACTTAATCAGAGGGCCTTTCCCCCAACAAGGAAATTGCAAAGGGCACCTGGCCACACCTGGTCTCCCAAGCAGGGCCTTCCTCCCCGGGCTGCGCAGAGCTAGCACCTGGCCAGCCCACTACTGACACCTTGTGGCCGAGAAAGAGTTCCTGCTTAGAGTCCCACCAAGAAAGGAAGCTGAATGTTAGGAAACCAGCCAGCTCTCCTTCTCTCCTGTCCTGCCCGGGCTCCCTCGGCCACTGTCTCCTCTAAACCCAACATGACAGGGCGGCTTGGGGCCCGTGTAACCCTGAGCGGGTCCCTGCAGAGCTGCCCCACGGCCCGGGCTGCCTCGCTCCTGTCAAGCGCCGTGGCAGTCACAAGGGCCCTCTAGATGGCACCTGCTGCCCAAGGCAGTAACCGGCATGCATGGCACTCGCCAAACAACTGACAGATGAAACAAGGATTTGCTCATAAAAATAGGCATGAACCAGACACCTGAACACCGAGTCTGCTTTCAGGCCCTGTGCCTGCTGCCACCAACCGAGCCTCAGAAGGTGGGCAGAGGACACCTGCTGGAAAGAGAGCTTGTTCCAAATAGCCTCTTGTGATTGCCATGGAGGCAAATGACATTTTAGAGGCAGAAATCAAGAGACTTGTTCCTTTTTTTTTAAAGATTATTTATTTATTTATTTATTTATTTGAGAGAGAGCGAGCAAGAGAGAGCACAAGCTGGGGGGAAGGGCAGAGGGAGAGGGAGAAGCAGACTCCCCGCTTTGCTGGGAGCCTGATGCGACGCCAGACTGGATCACGGGACTCTGGGAGGATGACCTGAGCCGAAGGCAGATGCTTACCCCGCTGAGCCACTCAGGTGCCCCCGAGGGGTTTGTTCTTAGGTCAGCAAGAAAGCACTTCAACCTCTGAGGCGACACTGATGGTGATAGGAGGAAAGGTACCTGTGACATCCATATGCATACCCGTATGGTAGAGGCATCTGACTGCGGAGAGTCTCGTCACTGTTTTAAGATGTGTTGTGCAATTATTTTAGCTCAAGATATTTTTAATGTCCCTAAGAGTAATCATCAGTGTGGCTGTGATTTGCTTAATTCACTTCATAAAAATTTAAGGCAGTGCTAGCTCAGAGCACCATGACGCCCCATTGCACTAAGTAGCTAAGCATCGGGAAGCAGGTCACTGCGTCTCCAGCCCTCTGTTTTCCCACCTGTGAAATGAAGTTTGAACAAATCTGTATTTCTTAAGTGTGGCTTGTGAACCTAGGTGCATCAATGTCACCCACTCTTTAATTAAAGACCCGAATTTCACAACTGTTCGTCCAGTGTCTAAGAATCTGCATTTGATCCCATTCTTTTTTTTTTTTTAAGATTTATTTATTTAAGGGGGGGGGAGAGAGAGTGTGCCCGTGAGCAGGGGGAGAGGCCGAGAGAGAGAATCCTCAAGCAGACACCCCTCTGAGCGCAAAGCCTGACGCGGCCTGATCCCAGGGCCCTGAGATCATGACCTGAGCCAGATAAAGAGCTGGACACCTAGATGCCTGAGTTCTTCTAGGTAATTCGCACGCACACATGTTTGAGAATCACTGAACCAGTCTGAGAACTTCCTATGCACCTGGCACTGACAAGAGAAGACTCTTCCCCTCCAAGAGCCCACAGTCCCATTGGGAATGTGGACAAGCAACCCAAAAGGCGCAGTGAGTGACAATGAATGCTGTGGCAGCAAGGAAGAGAGAGGAGAGGCCCTCCCCGAAGGCCCCACAGGGCAGGGGACGTTGGAGTCGCCTGGGAAGATGGGCCCAGCAGGGGCACCAAGGAGCTGCTGACCGAGGTCAGGAGGGGCTCTGCAGGCGTGGTGAGCTGCACGTGACTTCCAGCCGCTGTGCTGTCCCCAGGCCCTGCGGTTAGAGACCTGGAGCCCCGCCCCG
Organism: Canis lupus baileyi; assembly: GCF_048164855.1. Taxonomy (NCBI): domain Eukaryota; kingdom Metazoa; phylum Chordata; class Mammalia; order Carnivora; family Canidae; genus Canis; species Canis lupus. Next base: position 7,709,962 of record NC_132844.1, read on the forward strand.
ACAGTGAGGCCAGCATCTGTAAGAGGAGAGCAGCGCACTAAGGATTAGCCTGCCGTTTTCATTTGATCCAAAAATGGATCCAAAGCTCTGGTAACTTCATCCTCTCTTTCCAAAGCAGTAAGAGGTCAGGTCCTCACCGAAGGGGGTGGCCAAGGGCGGGACGGTGCCGTCCATGCGGGGACACCGCCCACGTGGGGCAGGGCTGGAGCTGTCTGCAAGAGCGGGCCTGGGATTTCCTGCCCCCAGATCACCTTCTCCACGAAGGACATCTTACAAAGTAGTCCTTACTCTCCATCCTGTTTCTTTCTTCTTTCCCCCTCTAGCCTTTCAATTTCCTTGACTATCTAATATTTTCAGCTCTTTGCTTTTGGTAGCTTTTGGAAATATGTACCAAAAAACCCACCTTGAGTTATCTTCCTACCCGGGATCTGATCCATGTTCTTCAATCCACCTTATACCCACTCAGCCTGCTCAAGCCTTCTTATCCCCACGGTCATCGTCCCTTGCCTCAGCCCAGTGGCCTTGGGCGGAAACCCAGAGGAAGCCGAGGCAACCCCAACCTTCTTCTGCTGGTGTGTGGCCTGGAGGCCTCTCCTATCAGCTCGCAGAGCCGATTCTCCATTTCCAGGAACATTTTGTTAAGTACGGATATCATTAAAAATTAAATTATATGCATGACAATTAAATAAGTTTTGTTAAAAACAAAATTAATAGATGCCCCGAACTCATCATTTCCCAATTATTTCACCACATTATACTATTATCCAGGCTCCTGAGGTTATTTATACCTCTTATATCTAAATAGTGGAAATATTGTATAATGAGGTGCACCTGCGTGGGGTCTTGCCAACTCCAAGTTCAGGGGCATCACCTTGTTAGCTTGCAATTGATTGTGGTGAAAATACACCATGGAAATGAGCATATGCTAGAAATCAGGGCTTGATTGATTATCCTCTGAATTGTCTAGGCTTAAGTGATGGAAAATGCTAATGATGAGAATGAAACCTAAAAGCATCGTCATGTCCACGGGTGTCCATTGTGGGTCGCACAAAAATTTGAGGAAAAACATTCCCAGTATTTGAAAAATAGCATCTGATTTAGAAAAGAAGCCACTCACGTCAATGGTGAATGAGCCAAGTTCCAACCTATGTCTTTGTGGTTTCACTTTTGTCTCATATGTTAACATACAGGAAAACATCACCGAACACTCATTCGGCAATTGTGACCAAGTACAGGTAAGAGAATTCGGCAAAAACCAACCAAAGAATTCTGTGAGAATCAATTTGGCCAAAGGAATTCATAACAGAGTGTTGCATACTTTGTATTATTTGTAAATTGTAAATATTGTATAATGAGGTGCACCTGCGTATCAGCAAAATTTATGTTAAACTTGTGTATGCACGTATTTTCCCTCAGAGAGCCCATAGGTACACGTTGGCCAGGGCTCCATTCATCTTCTCTGAGCTTCACTTCTGTGGAACACAACTCGCCCCTGTCGAGGCTGCAAAACCTATAGTCCATTTTAACTGCCATGCTGGTCGCTGGACTGAGAGTCCAGGAAGACCCAGGATCTCATCTTGAGGACGTGCAGCCGCTCGCTAGCCATCTGCCAACCCACTCAGCCTGCCTTGGCTCCTCCACTTGGGAAGTGGGTGCATTAAACCAGAAGAACAGTAAAGTCCCTCCCTGCTCTCAATTGTCATGATTTAGGAATCCGTGAGAAAGGGATCACTCCCAAATTGCAGGAATGCGATCCAGGAGGTTTGGGGTGCACCAACGTGCCAACCGAAGGACCCCCAACTCCATCCTTCAGTGCCAATGTCATTCACAAAGTCACAGATATGTTTAAGATGCTCCCATGCTGTTCGGTTACCTCAATAAGGATGACATGAGTTCTAGACAAAGGGGAGGAGAGAGGCCTTGCCTATAAAGACTCTTTCAAGGCCTGTCGGAGATGAAATAACAGAATTCTGTCCGTGGGGACAGAAGCGAGAAAGATGGACTGAGTATGCTGCTGTCCCATCTTCCTCAGCCCTGGTCCTTCTTCTGGACTCGTCTTTCCTGCCCCCCCCCTTCCCCCAGGACCTCTTAGCACCCGGTTCTCCCCCCGCCGCCCATGGCAGGAGCAGGCCTAGCACAAGCAGCTCAATACCCAGCGAGTGATGGCCCACGAGGTCTAATCATTAAATAGAAAGCATTTTAGGGTTCCCACGGAGCCTTTGCAGCTTTCCCAGTGTCGGGCAGGAAATGGTTAAGCTTGACAGTCCGGATCCAGAGCGGCCACAGGCAGGGGAGGGGCCGCCAATTAATAACACTACACAGGAAGTGTGGGCCTCCTTCTTTCTGCCCAATGGGGAAATTCATTTTCAATCCTGACCTCAATGAGGAAGTTACTCTTCCTGCCAAAAGGAGGTACAACCTTCTCCATCCCCACGACGCAGCAGAACCAGAAGATGGGAGGCAGACAGAGAAGTAGCCCTGGGGCCAGAGCACAATGCAGGAAGGAGACAGACCCAGACTGCCCTTTTTGGTAGCACCATGACCCAGCTCAACACTCACTCACTGAACCGGAGCACGGCCGAGGCTGGGAAACAGCAAAACGCTAGCTGGCGTGGAACAGCGGGAGACACAGAGAAAGGTCAGCAAACCTAGAAAAGCCTTAGCCAGACCAGACCCCATCACCTCATGTTCCTTAGCACAGAGTAAATGGAAGGTGCAGCAGAAGGCTGCTGGCTATTTTTAATTATAGCATATAAACTAATGTATGATTTTTGAAAAAAAAAACATGTAATTCTTATCCTATTTTTTTCTGTCTTCATAATTCCCCAAGTTGAGGGACCTCCCTAGAGATTGTTTCAGGTTGACAACTGGCCCAGGAAGATCCTGACCTTGTGGGAAAAGTCCCAGATCTGATGCCCAGGGTGAGAAGAGCCAGAGGAGTAGCCCTGCCCCCGTGCCCTCCGTGGAATGAGATCTTCAGGGGGTCTGTTTCCATGCAGACGTGTGACATGTTTGCACATTTGCACACTCTATCAGCCAGGGTCCAATCGGGAACACAGAAAGCAGGTTTTTTCATGCAAGGCAGTTGGGTGAAGGGGATGAGCCGCCCAGGTGATGGTGAGCCGCAGAGCTATGCAGGGGACAGCGAGGTAACCCTGAGGCTAAAGGGACAAAGGGAGGAGGCTGTGATGCCAGAGGCTTTCTGGAGGGGACTGGCTGCAGCTGGAGGAGCTGTCTGAGGAGGAGAGAGAGGGAAAGAGATACCTCCTCCCACATTCCCATTGGCCAAATTCAGCCTGGGTCCGGTCCCCTGGTGGACAGGGCGGAGCAGGGGAAGGTACGGACTGGGCCTGAGAGAAAATAGGCCCGGAGCTAGCATACATGCCATCATTTAATCCTGAGAGTAACCCCAAAAGTAGGTATTATAATCTCCATATCACTGATGGAGAAACCACACCTTGAAGACCTTAAAAACCAATACAGCCAACAACACACAAGGGTAAATCGTGGAACTGAAACAGAAACTGAGATCTCCCATCTGTACACCCACACGCTGTCCATTCTCCTTATTTGGTCCTGCCGTGGTGTGGGGGGCAGGGATGTCTATTGGGCCACATGGCTCTTCCAAGCTACTAATGGTAGTGGTCCTTAACCTCCTGCTCGGGCCTGGGCCAGAAGCCACAGTCGGGGTGCCACATGGTGCTCTGGCATGAAGGGAGGCCATCGTGGGCCAGCACTGCCAGCTGGGGTGGTAGACTCATGGAGGGCCTTGCCCAACCTCCCTGAGCCTCTGTGAAAGGCCTCTGTGTGCTTTTCAGAAGGCAGAGCAATGGGCCAATATGCAGCCTGTGCCAGCTAATTATCTAGCCCTCCTTCTGCTCCCTGGAAGACCCGGCCTGCTGGACGGACCGATGTTCTGTGTTTCTAATGTCAGATGGCCTGGTTCCACCTCTCAGTGGGGCTGGTATTTGGTTGATCCTTCGGGTTCCCATTTGGCGCACAGAACACAAACATCTGCTGGGGTTCTGGTTGGCCTGTGGCAGACATCAGAGTGGAGAGAGGGAAGGAGAAAGGTGGGGAAAGGAGGAGGGGAACTCGGGGAAGGGAAGCCGAGGGCAGAGTTTCTGGGGGAGCTCATCGGATACTGTGTGATGGGGGGAGGCTCTATCCAGCACCCCCTCCCAAAGGAGGGAAAGGCAAAAGAGAAGATGAATTTTCATGGGGTTTCATTGGAAAGCCTGAAGTACAGTCTATGGATGCTTCTCCTCCATTGCTTTGCTTCCCCCAACTGTTCCTTTTCTCACCAGTTGGCTATTATTTTCTAACGCATTTTGATAATTACTTTATCAATCAAGAAAGATAAACAAAAACCTAAAAATACATCTGAGTGAATGAGTTCCCAGAGCCAACCAATCTTCAGTACTATGATTTTTACGGCTTTTCTTTTCTTTTTCTCTTTTTTCTTTCTTTTTTTTTTTTTTTTAAACGTGCTTGGGAAACACTTTAAGGGCTTATTCCTCACTCATTGATGATTCACAGAATATATTAACCAGCCTCTGTCCTCCTGGCACTCACGTAGGGGGCCAAAGAAATTCAATGAGTTAAGGAAATACTATCCAAGCAAAATAAACACCCTAAAAAGACACGCCTACGGTCTTATCAGAATGATTCTTTTTGCCTTTGATTTGATTAAGTCAACAGAGTATTGGGTCAATCACTTCATGAGTAAAATGCAGAGAGTTTGTATCATTGCATTGCAACTGTTGAGGAAGAAAAGGTGCCAGAGTCTCAGTGACTAGACCTCATATTTCAGAGGCCAAAATGCTATCTAGATATGCCCCACGGGTGACTGGACGTATGTCCCACTCCCTATCCCCCAGCTATATCTCACGGAGCAGCCCAGCCTGGCATGGCTTATTAAGAGCCCTGAGGAGAAGCCAATGAGCACTGCACTGGGGAAGAGGCATTTGCTTCAACTTCTGCTTTTGTCCAAAATCCATGACTTGGGAATGAAAAAATCACTGGGGCAAAGCACCCTAATGACCAGTCAGAAAGGCATGCCCTACCCCATCCCACTCCCTCCCAGTTTTTCATTCCCCAAAGTAAAGTGTCTCCTGCCAAAGGGGTTCTGGGTTTTCTTTTCTAGCAAGAACAGCCCAGGACTAACAGTCAGTGACTACTCCCAACAATCCATAGCAGGTACTATAGGGATATCAGACCTGAAGGAAGCCATCCAATTTATAGCTGCTCACGTAAAAGCCATCAGGAGAATCATGAAATGATTCTCCATATGGTGCCCTAAAGCTTCCAAAAACTATACGAGAGAGAGAGAGAGAGAGGCTTGGAAGGAATTCTTTCCTTTTTGGAGACAAGGAGGGTAGAAGCCAAGCATCTGTGGCAACCTGGAAAAGACAGTCCTCCCCCGACACTCACCCCCCTGCATCCCCGGGGTGGCCTGGAGGATCCGTCCGCGCTGCGGCCCAGGCCCCCGGGGTCACCGACATCGGCCTGTTAGGCTTTTCCATTAACCAAGCTTATGTTTTCGAGTATAAATGAACTCTACAGTTACATTGTGTGGAAGCTTAGAGACACGGTTTGCCAAATGGAAAAACATTTGGAGGTTGGGAAAATATCTTGCACATAAATTACTGAAGGCACAGAGAATCTAAAAGAGGGATGAAATCAGAAGCCAAGGAAAAGCCGGGAGGGTGCCAAAGCAAAAATGGAGAGAGAGACAGAGACAGGGAAAGCGATGTAACGATTTCTCTTAATGACCTGCCTTCAGACCGAAAAGGCGAGTTTCTAAGCCTTGTTCGAGCCTCCTAGAAGCCATGTGCCTGAGTATCGAGAAATCCCCTTTCAATGGTAAGATCAAGCCCCCAGTATTCAAGATTTCTGAGTGGAGTTCCCCATTGGTTTGGTTGAGTGCGGGCCACCAGTGAGAACACAAAAGCCCGTTGTCTTTGACGGTGGCCGAGGCCAGTTACACACTCATTAATTTCTTGATTTATGACACCGAGAAGATGGGGCCGGGGAGGTGCTTCTTCTCTTTCCTCTCTGTCTCTGTCTCTCTCTGTCTCTCTGTCTCTCTTTTGGTGGTGGCGGTGGAAACTATTAAAACGGAGGCAGATCAGGAAGTTTGTGATAAAGAGAAGCCAGGCTCTCGTCTGACATACAATCTCTCTCTTGGCTTAAGTAAACTTGCTCCTTCAAGGCCTGCCATCAACAGAGTCGGGCTCACGTTTCACCACTAAATCTGAGTCAACAATCTCTAATCTGGACACTGGGTTCGGAATCCGGGCTCAGGTTGCACTTGGAAGCTGACAGCAGGGACGAGAGGGGAGGAAAATACAGCCTTTGTTTCTGGTTTGATCGTCCCCACCGTCCCCACCGAGCGGAGCTGAGGTCATGTGTCGTTTTCTGTCATCAGCAAGATAAAAGTTTGCACCTCTCTGGCCCCGAAATGGCTCTCCTGCCATTTATATTAAGGCCAGCGAGCTCTCTGCCGCAGGATCGGAGGGCCAAGTTTGTAGAGAGCTTAGATTTGGAGTCCTTTTCATCTTTCTGACATGTGATACCGTGACATAGGCAGCCCTTGCTGGGTTGCTATGCAGATATACAATTTCTGAAAAGTTACACCCGGAAAACGAAAACCCCGGGCTGGATTAGCATTTCACAAAGAACAGGGATAAAATGTGTAGCAGTTAGGCTAAAAAGCTAAAAAAAAAAAAAAAAAAAAGAAGAAGAAGAAGAAGAAGAAGAAGAAATGAATTAAAGTTTCATGAAAACAAACTTTTTTTTTTTTTTTAAAGAATCAATAAGTATAAAAGTATCTTATTACCTTCCTGGCCTTTGGGCCTGAGCCATAATCCAGCTACTGTATGTGAAGGAGACGCTGAACCAAATGGTAAGGCCGGGAAGGGGAAGTTCATGGTGCAGGGTGGGGTTTGGGGTGCTGGGGGCGGGTGAAATCAAAAGAGTGCTGTTGCTTCATAAAGCTCTTCTTACTTTCTACCTACGGTTGTTTTATCATCTTTATTTTGTGATCATTTTTGCCTTTTTTGTAAATAAACCTAGAAAGAAAGGGGGGTATGTGTGTGTGGAATTACCACACAGTCTAAAGGTTCTGGCTAAATATGCTTCAGGAGCCACCTTCCCTTTCATTACCAGGTCGAAGGGCACGCCTTCAGAGCTCACTCGCTCACATGTGCCTTTTTTTTTTTAAGATTTATTTATTTGAGAGAGAGCGTGGCGAGGGGGGAGGGATGAAGGAGACAGAGAGAGAGAGAATTTCAAGCAGGCTCTGCACTGAGCCCACACAGGACTCAATCTCACGACCCTGGGATCATGACCTGAGCCAAAACCGAGAGTCTGATGCTCAACCGACTGCACCACCCAGGTGGCCCTCACACGTGCCTTTAGGACACAAATCTTTTGTCGAGTGTTTCAAATATCAGAAAGTATCTTATGTGGAATATTTAAATATTCCACATAAGATGGAATGTGACCTCCCTGCATGAGACATAGCAGAGGGGGAAGGACGGAGGGCTTTTCTTGTCCTCAAGACCAGGTTGAGGTCTTGACTGTGTGCTCCCCTGCCAGTGTTCTTCCCGAGGGGCCTGGCCCACCCGGTTGGGGAGGTGGTGGCTCCTCACCTGCTGCTCAGGCACCGGGGCTTCCCAGCAGCCTCACCTGCCAAAGCTCTGGAGGGGAGTCCAGAGCTGGAAACGGGAAAGGGGACACAGCGGGTACAGAGGAGACCTGAGGGACTCCACTAATCCCACCCCCACAGTGGATGGAAGGCACAGCAGCCACGAGCTACACTCCGAACACTCAGTCCTTCAACGCTGGACGAGTGCTGAGTGCTGGGTGCACGTGGGGAAGGCAAAGATAAATTAGCCCCAGTGCCTGCTGCTGGAGCAAAGCAGAGGAGTGGAAGTAAGTACGGTTCAAGGCCCGTGGCGTGAATCCCCGTGAGCACTCCTGTGCCCCATGACGAGGCCGGCAGCGTTCGTAAAGAAGAGCTCTCACTGCAACAGGAATCTACCAGACGTGAGGTAAAGGAGATGTGGGCAGCTGACTTTTTCCGGAAACTCAAGAGACGGGAGCCACTGTTGTGCTCCTCTACCACACTCCAGGGGTTGATCGAAAAGATGAGCTGACATAAGGGAAAGGGACTGGTGTGAGATTGGGCCCCCGCGTACCTCAATTAAATGCCCCTCTAGTCACGCACGCGGGCCTCTATCCATCCACAAGAGGGAGGCTAAAAAGTGCGAGTGTGCTGGTTGAATGTGGGCCAAACTCAGGCTTCGCACCTACGTAGCCCCCGCGTGCTCGGTTTCCTCGTCTATAAAATGGGAATGATAACAGGACCCTTCTCACAGGGTGGTTGGGAGGCATCCATCAAAGAAATAAATACCTACATGCATACATACGTAAAATGATGCAACTAAATGGCATTTGGTACGCACTGGATACACGTCCATTAAGATCACAGTGGCCCTCGGGTCGGGCCCACCCCGCATGTGAGGAACGGGTGAGGAATGGGCACTGTTCGCTCCCAGAGGTCTGCGATGACATCACCAGGCACGTGTCCCGTTGGCTGACTCCCATCCGGACTGAGTTGCGGCCTGAGTTGCCGCCCGTGTTTCTGCAGCTGTGGGGGCGTCAAAGGAGCGGCCACGTGGGGGCAGAGGGTCCAGGTCTGGGCTCTGCTACGTTCCTAAGCGCAGGGAGCCAAGCCGAGCCCTTCGGCTTCCTGGCCCGTGTCTTCCTTCCCCAGAAACGAGGGTTCCACCCGCAGCATGTGGCTCGGTGCCCGGCGCCTGAGAGCCTGACGACTGCCCCATCGCGGCGTCTGGCACGTGGAGGCCGTCGGTGTTTCTGTCCGTCGATTCAGTCGCTCGGTGGACGGGGATCCAGTGGCCCGGTCCGAAAGTGACCGCAGGCCTGGCTTCCACCCCCCGTGGTAGCTCCAGCCCTGCTTGTGGGGCGCCCCTTGGCCCCTGGAAACGAGCGGCAGGGGAGGGAGCCCAGCTCACAGCTCGGGGCACCAGCAGCGTGGGAAGGGAAGGGCCCTGGCCCGCGTCCCCTCCTCCCTGCCCTAGACCTTGGCCATAGCGGCCAGAGGGGCCCTCTCCCCCCTTCCTCTCTCTGCGCTGCTGGAACAGCACCCCTTCGCCCCCATCTCCCTCAAACTTCACCTACAGATACATTGACAGTTGCATGTTTGATGTTGTTCCAAACCACGTGTCAGGAAATTAGGAGGCAATTTCTTCCCCTCTCCCGGTACAAAGGTCAAGGCTGTGTCAATGTCCTGGTGCAGGCCCAAGTCAATGAATGACCTGAAGTCTGCCCTGCGGCCTGAGCCACGGGGTGTCCTGGGGTGTCCACGGACACGGCAATGGGGGGGTTGGCCCCTGGAGCCCAGGCTGGGCCCTGCCTCCCACTGTGAGCCCTGCCTGGCCGCACCCTGCCCCCCATCTTCATGCCCCTGTTGCTTTGGATACGAAACAAGAACGGTAATAACGGAGGCTGTTGTGAAAATCAACTAAGTGACTGTGTGGAAAGCCCATCCCGGGGCCCTGCACAGAGGACACCTGTCTCAGCAGAGGGCCCCCTTCCCTGGAAGGGTCACACACGCTGGTGGCAGCTGTTCATTCCAGCCACAGTCAGCAGGATGGACTAAGAGGCCCTTTCTGGGCATTGAGGCCTAACTTCCCATCTATAAGAGAGTCCAAGGGTCGCACTTGGGGGTTATCTCATCTCCAAGGTTCTCTTGGGTTTTAAAAAAAAGTGTCATGGTTCCTTGACCCTAAAGCCCTGCACAGCACAGAAGCCCCAGGACAGTGATGGGGCCTTATTCTCTTGTGCGGCTCCCTGCCCTCGGAAGCAGCCCAGAGGGTGCCGCCCCACGGGCTGAAGCCTGGGTGACACAGGTGCCTCCCTCCCGTGAGCGCCAGAAACAGGACAGCGCTCTGCTGTCTTCCCGTGTTGGCTGCACCACAGCTCCGGTCATCAGGGCGGTACTGCCCTCTTCCATCGGGGGGCTGGACCAATGCCTCAGCTCAGCCCATGTTTTCTCTTCCAAGGGTGGACAACAGTTCTGCAATGACGCAAAGTTAGGAGGGCCACGGTGGCCTACGTGCGAGGAGCCCAGAGGACACGGGAAGGGCGGTATGAGAAGTGGCCTCTCCCATTTAGGCAAGAGCACATGCGAGCCCAAGGGAGGAGCGGTGACTTGGGCCACAGGGGATCAGGCTTGGCCTCACGGAGGGGTGGTATGTAAACTCAGCTTTGAAGGGGTGGCTTGTTGACTGCATTAATAACCGTTATCATGCTCAGGGGTTCCCAGGTGCTGGGCCTAGGGGATCCAAGGCAGATAAGACAGGATCTCCACCCTCCAGGACCTTGCAGACTAGCAAGGGGCACAGAGAGGTGAGCAGCTGGACAGGCAGGGTGTGAGGTGCACTGGGATGGAGCAGGGTGCGGCAGGGGAGGGGAACGAGTGGTTCCGCAGGCTCCCCTGGAGAGCATCACCCATGCCGTGGGCTGAGTCCTGATGTCAAGGAGAAGATGAGGCACAGGGAACCACTAAGGACTTGTGAGCAGGGTGTGACATGTCCCAGGGCGAGGCCCTGTCACGGAAGTCACGGAAGCTGGGACTCTGGCTCCTGGGGTGGAGGAGAAGCCAAGGAGGGGTAGGAGGCAGGATCAGTCTTGCCTGCCTTTGTACCTGGGCCTGGGCCTGGGCTCTGGCCTTCGGCCAGGTCATGTAGGCAGTGTGACCTATAGGGCTGCTTATGGCTCATGCTGCCCTTCTAGTGTCAAGGGGACACCTACAGTGCGTGGGGAGGGTACCTTTGCCAAGCTGTGAATCTAGGCTCTCGGTGTGCAATTACCTAAACCTTGGGAAACATCCAAAGAGATTCCTGGTGAGACCAAGAAGTGGTCCGTCTTTCCTACAGCCCCATCTTCCCATTACCTATAAGCCACTAGGGCAAGCGCTGCGAGCCTTTTTCTTCTTCCTGTCTTCCCTTAGCAGCAGACATGGGGTCCTGAGTTCAGGGGGGCTTTGATAACCAACAAGGAAGACACTGCCTGACTCGTTTCTCAGAAAGCAGACTGGCCTCAGCGCTTCCCCACGCCCAATAAGGTGTGGTGGGCAGGAACCGTGAACGCTCGACCCCCCTGCTTCGTTTAAAGTGAGGGCCACTTGGGAACAAAACGGAATCACTGCCAAACTGACAGGAAGTCAAAATGACTCTTCGTGAAGATGTCATCAGTTTCTCTCCAGATGGAATGCGCGGCCTGGGCTCTGGCACCAAACCTCGTGGCTTTGAATCCCATTCTGCAACTCACTGGCTGGGTGATCTTGGGCAATTACTAAACTCACTGAGCTTCTGCTTCTTCTTTTATAACAAAGGGAAAATAATAGGACCTTCACTCATAGGCTTACTCCGAGGATCAAATGAGGCCAATGTACATACGCTCAACACGTGCTAACAATTGTTGGCGTTACGATTGCTATTTCTCTTTAGACACGGTGTCGATAGGCCAAGAGGATTTTGTATCCAGGGAACACCGAGATTAGGAGAAGGAAAGGAAGGGAAAAGGTGTGCTTATGTCTAATGAGATGCCAGGAAATTCTTTCTTGTCGGAACAAAGGTATCTTTTGTTTCCAGAAGGGTCAAAATGTTTGCTCAACAATCTGGGATTACGACAAAAGCAAAATCAGCATCCTGGGCGACTGTGTCTAGGGCCACGTCCGGATGAGTAAGGCTATCTGGGACTCTGCACCAGACAACCACAGCGGGGTGTCCTGGTCCCCCGGCCCGTCCTCAGCCGGGCCTACGGAGCTCTGGCCGAGCTCTGACCGAGCTGTCGTCATCCACACAACCCCACACCAGGGGCCTGCGAGACTCCCCGTTTCCACGAAAGAAAGAAACTGTTTCTAGAATCCACTCCCAGGAAGGTCTCTCAGAAGAAACTGCGGAGAGTGCCTACATCTTTTGATAAGTTCAACCACACTCCGTGTGGGACTCGGCACGTCAATTCACCCTTCCAGGCTTCAGAGGATGAGACGGGTTGAGCTGGGCCAGAACTAGGTACTAATGTGCTATATCCCCCTTAGAAGTGTTCTGATGTTTGATTCACTTACCCAGCAGAAGCCAGACGGACCCATCCATTCATAAAAAGTCAAAACAACCCAGGGTGGGGGGGTTGAGATGGTGTCCTGGTGGGAATGAACCCCAGAGGGGAGGTTTGTAACCACTGGATGGTGTTCCTTGGAGTCAAACCCCACCCCCCACCCCAAACCCTGATCAGGACCGGGAGGACGGGTGGGAGGGCCACACAGTCGGCAGGTCCAGGACCTCACTGCACATGTACCTTCCAGTTGTCAGCAAAGGGTCTGCACTGGAAGCAGACCCTCGAACAGGCCAGTGGGCTCTTTGTACACGAGCATGACACGCAGCAGGTGGGGAAAGCCAGCGTCACCCCTATATCTCAGCATCTTTTAAAACTTCCTACCTTTATTTTTTTTTAAATTGTTTCCCTGGAGGAAAGAAATGAGCACCCTCTGTAACAAGGAAAACAACAATAGTCATAATAATGAGAAAAGCAAAATAAGCACATGTAAGTGCATTTTTTTTTTCTTAGAGATTTATTTTTGTTTGATGAAGCTGACACCAGTCAGGGAGAGAGGAGAATGTCGGGAGCCCCGCAGGGGAGTGAGCACCCAGAGGAGGGGCTGTGCTTCCTGCGGGGCAGGGATGGGGGGTGGGGGTGGGCTTGGTGTTGGGGTTGGTTGGTTTGTTTAATTTGTTGCTGGAAGTTTTTCCTTTTGTTCTCTTTTATAAATCTCTCCCTGGGCTTTCGAGCTTCCCTCTCCCTCCCACCTCCCTTCCCCTGCCCCCCAATTTCATTTTTAAAAAGCGAGCTCGCTCGCCAGGTGTGTCCCCCAAGCTCTCACAGCTCTAATAAATAAGGAGCACCTGTAAAACAGTAGCTTGACTTGTTAAGTGACTCTGTACAAAGGAGAATATAGAAATACAGTATGTACACGGCATCCACGCGCCCCGGGGTGCGTCAAGGCCGGCGCGACACGGTCCCGGCCTCGCCCGCCCACCGCCTGCCACCCCTCCTGCCTCCCCGCCGGCTCGGCGGCCTGTGTGGGCGGGGTGGGGGGGGCACCTGGACCCCTCAACAGGGAGCAATTGCTTCTTTATCTGAGTTAGTAAACAGATACACTGAATCACAAGGTGATTTGATTTTTTTTTTTTTTAGTTTTCTTCTTTTTTTTGATTTTTTTTCCCTTATTTTTTCTCTTTTTTTTTTTTTTTTTTTTCTCTGTACTCATCAGAATGGGATACTCCACGACTGTCTCACCAACTCAGTGTCAGTACACATGCTCTAGAGGACTTCTGGACTCGCAGCTACAACTGTACAAGTGCACACAAGAAAATCTACCCTGTTATCCTCCACCCACTGATTGAGGATTGAATTGCACATTTCTCTTAACCATGACAGGAGAAAGCAAACAGTGAAACAGAATCATGGGTGATCTTTCTCACTTTCCCTCTTGTTTTCACTGGTTCGTCCATACCATTCTAATTATCATGAAAGGACTCTGCGTATAGAGAGATTGCTTCACTGACTTCCTGGATCACCGAAAACCATCAGGGTTGAAATTTCATCCAAGTCTTTCGTGACGCCCAGCAAATATTCCCCCTCGGATTATTTTACACCTTGAGGGCATTTTGGTCTTCAGTTCAACACTCTTGCTGTGTTCCCAAATGGGGCGCTATTTAGGAGAATTTAAAGAGAAAGCTGAGAAGAATAAACATTTACCGAGTTCTCTTGGCATTCAGTCTCTGAAAAACCACAGTATAAACTATTCATGCTGCTTCTTACATCTGTCAAATCGAAAAATTAAAAGCCATAAAAGTGTAACACTGAAAATATGGCATTAAAAAGGATAAAGGTGGCCTTTGTAAAAATAACAAGAAAAAGTATATTAGCCAATAAAATATTCTAACTCTTCATTTAAAAGTGCATCCTGGGCGGGACAGAGATGAATCTGGAGGGGTTGGGGCTCCAGCGCGATCCCTCTCCGCCTTCAAAACGTGAACAGTATAGGTCCAAAACCATACAATGCAAATCACGATTCTTAGTGTAGCAGCAAAACCACAGCAGTTTTTTTTTTTTTTTTAATGACTAAAAAAAGATTTGTGTTTTCAAATTCGTATCGTCTTCCAGCCTCACCCTCTGAGCCTCGAAGACGGAGCGGGGACATTTACCTACGTTGGTCCTTGTGGCTTGTCGGTGTTTTGATTTCCCAAAACCAGGGGCGAAATCCCTAAGTTCCTCTGGGGAGAAGCGGAGCCGGTGGCCGCCAGGAGGCCGGGCCGCGGGGTGGGTCCGAGCCGGGCCGGGCCGGGCCGCTCTGGGCTGGAGGCCGCCGAGGGAGGCCGCTTCCTCAGCTGCTCAACGACAGGAAGCGCCTTTATTTGTCTGAGTTCTAGCCCGAGGGGTGGGGAGCTGACAGCTGGTGTCACTGGGTGGCGGGACGCGGTTTGCTCTCGCCCTCTCTCCACGCGAGGTACCCTGTGAGTGCGCGTTCCTGGGGGGAGAGAAGAGGGAGAAGAAGGGGGGCCCGTCAGAATCCCCTGGGCCACACCACACCCCGACCCCGACGGGGAGAACCCAGGCGGGACCCAGCGGCCCACTCAGGCCCGAGCGGCCACCAGTCCCCGGAGCCAGAGCAGCGCCGCAGATTGGGACGGGCCTTCAACCCCGGTTCTGCCCAGGGTGGGCCCTGCCAGCCTGGGGTGGCGGCTCCTGGGGGCGCCCTGACCTCACCCGGACACCACAGCAGCAGCCCCTGCCGCCCGGCGACCTTTGCCCTCGCCTTCCCGCCCAAGGTCACCCCCAAAGCCAGGCCTGGCCACCGCGGTGGGGGGCCCTGGGCCTCCAGACCTCACCCCTGTGCTCCACTGTAGGGGCTCTGGGGGCTGCTGCTGTGAAGGGGCGAAGCCCAGGGATGGGCTTTGCAGCGCAGGAAGCGCTGTCTCCTCGGAGGCCTCCTGCAGAGGCCCAGGAGCCCGGAGGAAGGCCGCTCTCCGCGGGGCCCTGCACGGCCAGGCCGGAACCCACAAGCCCCCAGGCCTGGGATCCCAGGGCAGAGGGCCCGAGCGGGGCGGTTCACCGAGGAAGGCCGGTTTCTGGAGAAGGCCCACCCCGGCTTTTACCACAGATGTTCCTCAGGCTCGGCCTCTCCATCCCTACCGGCTTATTTCACTTGCTACCAAGTGAAAGGTTTGAAACAGAACCTGCTGGGGACACTCAGGGACTCCTAGTAAACAGCCCCGAGACGAGGGCCGGCCAACTGTGACGTCTCTGAGGTTTGGGGCCGCGTCTGTCCTGCCCGCATCTCCACACCCAGGCCCTGGTTCAGCTCGACACGCATTTGCCGAGGGGATGAGGGTCAAGCAGCCCCTGTCCCCTCCCCTCAAAACTGTACCTTTAAAAAAAAAAAATAATAATAATAATTTTTTTTTCCTGCAGATACGTGAGGACGCCAGAAATGTCAATGGGTAAAATCTGACTAACATGAGGTGGTGACAGAGGACTCGTAAACATCTTTACAACGGTTGAGATTATTCCTAGAACAACGAACACGTAATTTCTGAGAGGTGATAGAATTTAAAACTTGAAGGGACCCCAGAGATAGTATAATTGCTGCATTTTATAGATGAAGAAAGAGAGGCCACAAAGAGACCCGCAGCCTTGCTCAGGGTGTCTGTAGCATGAAGTTAGCAAAGTATGAGGAGGTCAAAGTGCCCACTGGGAGGACTAAGTACAAGCTTGCGCTTTAGGCCCCGCTATCCAAGTCCTGGTGTTAATGGTAACGATAATAATGATCGGCCAAAAACAAGGTTTGAAAATCTGAATGTGCATGACAGGAAATGCCTGAGTTCCCCAAATCACATTAAATCACCAGATCCGTGTGTATTTAATATGTATATTAAATAACCAAAGTGAAAATGCAAAACACCACAAGTATGCAATGGGGGTGGAATTACAAGGCCATGGAAACCTTTTCATTTGGCATGGTCAGATTTGGAAATGTGGATATTTATCTCTGAAAAAGGAGCTCATTTTTCTTTCTTTCTTGTCTCTCTCTGTCTCGTTTCTTTCCTTCCTTCTCTTCTTTGCTTTTTTTTTTTTTTTTTTTTTTTGAGAGTGAGACAATGGCAAGAAGGGACACAGAAATAAGAATGCCAAGAGCTGCCATCAAATGAGAGGTCATAAAGATTTGGAAAGGAGCCTCAGAAATCACGACTGGATCCAAAGACACAAGTGCAGCTTCTTCTGGGGCAGTTTCTTTTCCATTTAGGGAGCATAGCCTGGAACTTGCTGTGCAGGGAGGAAAACCGTCCCCACCTCTGGGCTTGGGCCCAAGAGTGACCAAATCTTATAGTCGGGGCGGGGGGGGGGGGGGGGGGGGCTCCAAATCCTTTCTTTAAAAAGGAAAAGGGAATTTTTTTTAAAAAGTGTTTTAATGCTTTCTTCCAGGGACTGGGAAACACCACCATTTTGAAGGACTTACTTGAGAATGTCGTGATTGCTTTTTTGAAGGATGTGGCTTTTTTTTTTTCTTTAATGTGATCATGACCTCAAAAAGAGGAATCTTTCTCCAATGAGTTTCTTTATATTCAAATCACCTTTGGACAAAGGCCAAACATGGGCAGCATCAGCCTACTTGGAGAAAATTTCAAGGCTTTCATAAGGGACTGGGAAAACGGGATTATAATGAGAGCCATTCTGCAACCTTAACTACAGCGTTTGCCATCCCAAACACTATAATAATCATTATTATTCTCTGGTATCTATTATTGTCTGGTAAATAATATGTGTTTTCCCCCCAAGTTCTAAAGGGTGCAGCTGCACCACACTCTATTTTTTGCAACCCCATTCCTGCTGCTCTGAAAGCTCCTCACACCGAGCTTATTTTAAGAGAACGGCAAAGTAGACAATTTGTGCTCTTTCCTTCCCTCCACCACGTACTTGCCACGTCTGGGACACCCACAAAGGCCAGATGGTGGCAGTGCAAGTCTCTCTCTGCTGGTGACATTTGAGGAGGGGGTGGTACCGAGGTCATCCTCATCTGTTCCTGTGGCTCCTCTGGTTGGTGCAGGGCAGCCTCCTTCTTGGGGACCCGAGAATCAAATGGAAATGGACAACCAAGCTTTGGGCTTCACCTCCCAGAAGTGACTGGTATGCAAACTATGAAACTCAAGAGCGGGGAGGAAGCGAGCTTGCAGTCTTAGAAAGTGATCATGAGGAAGCTCCAGAGCCTGGGCTAGTTCCTACCTTTGCCCTTGCCAAGCAGAGGGATCTTATGGAAAATCCAGTTTAAATTTCTTGATTTGAGCAAAGGGGAAATTACTATGATAAGTGAGACACAGACACCCATCCCCGTCCAGGGCGTCCCCTTCCTTGGCCTCCCCAAGCCTTGATTCCTCTTCTGTGCAATGGGCGCCTCTGTGAGATTTTTTTATTATATCCTCTATCTATCAAGTTCTGTGACTGTAGGATCTTCGGATCAAAGCCAATGTCAATTATAGGGGATTATAAACTTGAGCAGTTGACTATTAATCTGTTAACAGCGCGTAAGGAGAACTAGTAATTTCTGAACCCCCAAGCCCAAAGTTTCAGAGACTTCTATTAATCACACACACACACACACACACACACACACACACACACACAGCTCTCTGGCAGAGGATTTTGGAGTGTCCCTTACTGCAGGGAAGTCTAAGGAAGTGGCTGTACTTGTGCCTCACATATGGGTTTTCCTGTGAGTCAGGGGTTCATCTGAAGGCAGGACAACCCAGGGTTGTATTTTGTAAATGGTTGTATTTTGTATTAGTACCCAGGGTCCTGTTGCAAGGAATATCACACGCACACAACCCATCCCGCATACCATGCATGTACCGGGTTTGAAGGCCGGCTGCATGATGTGTGGTCTCCAGCAGGCTTGTATGGCCAGGTGCCTTCTGGATTCCAACCACCCCCGCCCCCCAGTCCCTTCAGGTCAGAAGAATGAAGTATCTTCCTTAGCAATGCATAACCAAGTGACTGAGCCTCCGCCTGCCTGGCATATTTTTCTTTCTTTCTTCCTTTTTCTTTTTTTTCTTTCTTCTTAGTAGGTTCCACACCCAGTGTGGGGCCCAGTGTAAGCCTTGAACTCACAACCCTGAGATCATGGCCTGAGCTGAGATCAAGAGTTGGATGCTTAACTGAGCCCCTCAGGTGGCCCCCTTTTCCTTTTTGACATCAGGAAAGCATTGCTAAGAATGTGATTGAGTCACTCATCCCCCGCCCCCACACAAGAATTTTCAGAGAACTACAGAGGAAAAAACAATGTGCCTGGATACTAATAAATGTCTTCAATATTGCTACTGTCAAAATATAACCATTCTCACCTTTTCTCCTTTGGCCTGTCCAGCCTAAGACTTATGCTGGCTGCATTTAAAAGGAGATTTTATAATTTCTACACAACCACTCCCAAAAGTAATTATGTGTCCAGAGAAAAATGTTTGTCCTATTCTACATCCCAACATTTGTAAGCTGGTACAAGAGTCCACATCTGCCAGGAAGCCTGCCTCGACTTACCCATTTTCAAGACTTATTCTTCTTTCCTTCCTTAGATACCTTTGTAATTAGCATCATCAAAATCCTGTACGCCTGTCCTGTCTTACCTGTTTAGAAGGCAAGCTCCCCAAGTCTGTCATATTTATTCCCAGAGCCTAAAATCCTGTGGCATCAACTCTACAATGTGCAAGAAATGCCCACTGCTGAGCCGGCTGGCCCTTGTCCATTTACCCCAGCCCCGCAGTGATGCGGCTCACTCGGGCACGTCAGCCCATCACTTAGCACAGTTAAATACAGCCATTACGTGCTGGCTTCGGCCACGCTGTTTATCTGGGACAATAATGAGTCCCTGAGGACTGAACTGCTCTCAGGTAGCTGCAGCTATTCTGGGACACTCACAAGAGTAGAGCCCTGCGGTCAATGAGCAGAGTCACCTGCGTGAGCTGATAAACCCAAGCGTGATGCCAGATAGTGGTCTCCACGGCAGGCCCTTCCCAGAAGAGGCTACAGCTTGGTGAGGTTTTGCCAAAAACCGGTTCCTTCTCTCCCCCATCATCAATCATTGCTTCGTGAAAGTTTGGAAATGGCTTTTGCCACGATTGGAAACGGTTTTCATTTATGAAGTAGATGGCACCTCTCTTCTGACAGCTCATTAGTTGGTGAAAAACATCCCTTCTCCTTCCTAGCGTGACTGTTATGGGAAATAACCAGTGGTGGGGAGAGGGGGGTGGGAGCCAAGGGTGACAGCTCGCTGAGCTCTGGTCTGAACCACAACCTCATCACCACCGTGCTACCTCCCCACAGCGCCGATAAGCCAAGGCCCGTGTATGTTTAACAGAAAAAAAATAATAAATTAGGCCAAACCTAAGGCCTTCCTTTTCTTTTTTTATAATTGTTTCTTTTAGCAATATCTCCTATTTTACTCTTTAATCTATAAAAATCACAACCATATAAGACCACCCACTAGGATAACTCCATCCTTAATTCTTTGTTTTACAAATTAAAAGTTTGGTTTTCTTTGCCTGGCTGCTTCTATGAATTAAATGGGTACAGAGGCCTGTTTATTCTCATAAGCGGTCACCGCCGTTTCTCGCTGACCTCTAAGAGGTACTAGGAGACAAAGAGCCCTCAACCACGGAACCCCATTGTGTGCACTCATACAAGTCCTTCTCAACATCTTCTTTAAATACCTCAAATCTTTCTGGAACCTGGGAGTTTGAGCAAAACAAATGACCCTGTCTGGCCCTTTCCTAAAAGCATGCAGGGATTCATGAGCACATGTTCACTAACCCGCTGGAGCTGGTGGCTACATCCATCCAAAAAAGAGAAAAATAAAATAAAGGAGACTTACTAATAGAGCTAATGTTCTGCAGGAAATTTTGAAGATGAGGTGAGAGCTCTGTGCCCCTGCCTTTTCAGACTGAACACATTGCCATTATGGTTTGGGAAAGCTGCATTTTTTTTGCCCCCAAAGAAAGGAGTCGAATTTTTAGTGAGCACCTACTTTATATGAAATATTGCACGAGGCACTTTTGCATACTTATTCCACTTGAAAACAAGCATATTTTATATACTTATTTCACGTATACACTTTTTTCATTGAAACAACAATGCTATGTAGGTATTTATTAATGTCCCCATTTTACAGATGAGGAAACTTTCCTAGGAAGGTTAAGAAGCTTACTTGGCCAAGGTCACTAGCTAGAGGCAGAGTGGCTTGAGTCCAGCTCCTTTGACCCCAAATCCCACATTCCCATCCAGGGAGTGGTTCCCCCAGTCCTGGTTTCATTGCCCCCCCTTCCTTCCCAACAAGCAGAGGTCGCAGTGTCAGAGCCTTAAAGGGCCCCAGAGGCATACCTGGTCCAGGTCCTTTGCTTTAGAAACAAGAACTCTGAGGAGTTACTTGATAAAGGATTATAATTACATTTTCATTCAAGTTTTGTCTAATACACAAACTAGCTAATGCTGGTTCACGTGTCTTCTAAAAATTCCGCCTTGAACAAAAAACAAATAGATGTTTATTGTGTTAAGACTGAGTTTGTTACCTCTCTATATCTATACTATCTGAACGTAGGCATTCTAGATTAAAAAGAAGAAAAAGATCCAAGAGCAAAAAGCAGCTTTATGTGGCAAGTAGCTATGGTTTATGGGCAACAGTACATTTTAGGATTTTAGGTGGGATCTGGAAAGGTGGTTTCTCTGGCATTTTATCTCTTCTTTACAGCCAGTCCATTAGTAGAGGAGGGAGATGGAGATATATAGAGATATAGATATAGATGATATATAGATACAGATATATAGATACATAGATATATAGATATATATCCAGAGAGAGAGAGAAGAGAGACACACTTCATGTTCAAGGAAACTAACTTCACCACACAATCTAAGAGCAAGCACACTGACTCCCCAGCACCCCACCGTCCACCCCGGCCCCCCCACCCCAGAGCCAAGGAGATGGAGAATGTGGTTAATAATTGCTTCTCTGCAACCCTTCACCCTCCCGACCCCAGATGTTGAGGTTCGACTTACTTCCTCTCTGCGATCAGCTGCCCAACGGGAGGAAGCAATACCATGGGTGGCAAAAATATGCCTCTGGTTCTTGGCAAGGGGTGTGTAACTCAAGCAGCTTTGGTCATATCTGGTGTCCCACTGAGAGGAAAGGCAGATGAGGACTCAGGTTCTAATCCTGGCTATGCCACTCTGACCTTGAGCCTTTGCTCTGTTTGTCCCAGTCTCTACTTGTAAAAGTAGAACCAGACATCTTAGAGTTTCTGGAATGGTTTCCCTAACAACCTCCAAGGTTGGCAGCATGGAAGCGTTTCATTACACCTTCCATTACACATCCAAGGGAAGCGAGTTCGGGGCTGCAGGGGCCCCCATGACAAGCACCTACTGTACGCCAGGTACTTCCTGGGCATTTTAACCTAGGTTATCTACCCTGGAGCCTGATGACTCTCTGCGGTCGGGGCTTTTACCTTCATTTTCCTGGCATACGAGACCTGCTCATTTTGCCTGGGGACTCTGGAGCCAGGCTGCCAGTCAAATCCCCGCATTGTCGCTCACTGACCGATGACACCGAGTGGGAGACTTGGCCTCTCTGTGCCTCAGTTACTTCATCTGTAAAATGGATGCAGTAATGGTAACCCAGAGAGTTGCTGTGGGCATGTAACATTTGAACACTGCCCTCCTATAGAGTGTGCTCAATAATTATTAGCTGACACAATTATTTAACCAGAATGTCGGTACAAAGAGATTATAAAGCTTATCCAAACCCTCACAGCCAGTAAGAGATACAGCCAGTTTTCCAATTGGAGCAGGTCTCACTCCAGCCCCGTGTCGTCTTCTCCCAGGCCTTGCAGCCTTTCTAGTAGGGACAGTGGCTGCCAGCGGTAGGGCACCTGGGACGTGTTCCACTGTCCACGTTTTCTTACCTGTCCCTCACAGCAATGTTCTTGCTACTGGTGACCTAGAGGAGACAAGGCACGTCCTTCCTCACCTACTGAACGGCTCTGCTGGGATCTGGACCCAGGCAGGCCCAACTCCAGAGCACATGTTCTTTTCCAGGAAACCATTCCACTGCCTTCCTTCACCACTGGGAGCCCACTGTCACTGCATGTGGGAGCTTCAGAAGATCTACGGTGTGGGAAGTAGAAAAAGATAAGAGCACATCTCCAAAGGTCATCCCACTCCCTTGACAGCACCTGCAGGCCCTGGGAGGATGGGATTCGGCTGCTATGGAAATCTCAGAAGGTGTCTGAGGTAGAGTCAGCCCCCTAAGCGTCATGGCTGCTCTTTAGTCCAGGACCAGAGCATTTGGGTGTCACTGTGGCCACTGTACAAGTTCTGTGCTCATCGGCACGGAGGTCCTCTGCCGGGAGAGCACTGCTTGCCTGAGGGCCCAACAGCCCGCACCACACCTGGCCGGCTGGCCCATCAGGAGGGCCGAGGCCCTGTTTCTGCAGCAATCTGGGGTCCAGCCAGCACCCTCGACTGGACTTTGACCTGGTCTGTCGGTCGTGAGGTTTCCTTCCACCATGGGCTGGGAAGCCTCGAGGCCTACACTGGCCACAGAGTTCTTCCTCCCGTTGCACGACTACGATGCTGTGCACACTTGGTGCATACGTGCGGCGGCCTACGCCCCTCACATGGTAGCGATAACATCCCACAATGTTTAGAAGCCACCACTGGTAATTAGCCTGTCATCAGAATGCAGCCATCAGCTTTAGGGATGCCAGTCTTTCTCTTGCTTCCTTTCAGTCTGCGAACAGCTGCTAAAGTAATTTTCTTTGAACACAGATTTCATGCTGTCACTCCTCTGCTCGAGGTCATGGTGACGTCGCCTAACGCGTAGAGTACAAATCGGGCACCCTCCGGCTCCCCCATTCACCTGCCCTCCAGGGCTCCTCTCCCTTGGCAGGAGGGCATTGCTCCAGGCAGGGCAAAGGGGAGCTCATCCCCAACGGAGCTCACCCTCTTCTGCCTCTGGGGCCTTTGACATCCTATTGCATTCCTTCCTCTTACACTCCTGAAGGCCAGGCCACGCCCCTCCCCAGACTTCAAGTCTCATGGAACCCCATCGGGGTAACTCCGTTAGCTATTGCTCTCCTGGGACTCTTCTCATTCATATATTCAGCAAATATCTGCAGGCCCAGTCTGCCAGCCCTGAGCTAGAAACTCGGTGACCCCAGGGAGTGACCCGCGCCGGCCCCTGCCCTCGCTCAAAGCATACTGTCTGCAATACCACAGTGGTTTGTAGTTCTGCGTGTTGCTTGGAGAAGTTGCCTTGGTTATTTCTTGTCTCTCTCAGCAGGTTATTAGCTCCTCAAAACAAGTCAAGGACACCTGCCACTCCCTCTTCCATTATTTTGTTTGTTTGTATCCTTCCTTCTTGCCTGCCTGCCTTCGTTGTATCTCTTGACAACACCTGCACCAAGTCAATGTTAGATATCATTAGTTAAAAATGGATGTGTTTTAAAAGAAATGGATGTGTCTTGTTCTCTAGGAAAAACAAATGAAGATCATCTCTGAACTATCAATAAGTAAAAGGGGACTGCCTCCCTCTGTTTGGATATGATGGGGAATTTATTAAGTTTGCGGATTGTAAAATATGAATTAAGTATAAATTAAGAACTCCCAATACAGATTCTTTTTAAAAAGCTATTATTATTATGTATAGGCCACACACACACACACACACACACACACGTGCATGCACACAGCTGAGACAAAGAACAAGTCGATCAGATGATCAGACAGTGAGGAGTGCTGTCAAAATCAGAACTCTGAACTGGTGGCCCCTCATCTTCATTTGCAGAACCATTATGTTTTTCCAAAATTTTTCATAGTTTTTCAATTAAGATTTGGGATTCATGTTGCTCAAACCTTGGTGGATATGAAAATAGACATTAAGTCCCATGTTTATGATGCCATCATATTAAATGAGAGGAATGGAGGGACCTGAATGTATTTTTTGGTTTGGCAAATTGTAGAAATACTTTTTTTCAAACATTTGGGGTTTGGCTAAAACCAAAACTTACTTTGCCAAGCACTTTGGCCTTAATTTTTAAACCCATGTGTATTTTAAAAGAAATTCAATCTATATGTTTCTGACTCATTTACACTTAACTCATGAAAATGCTGTTTGGTGAGAGCTATTAGATGTCCAGGCAAGTTTATGAGGCTTTTTAAGCCTTCTTTTCCCCGTTCTTACCAGAGACTTGTGTTTTGCCAGCCATAAAAGAGTGTGAGCCCCAGAGGCCTGTGGTCAGTTTGAAATTTATAACCTCTGAAGCTTAAATGGATTCTGAGTGTGGAAAAAGGTTTTTTTTTTTCTTTTTTTTCCTTTCCTCTTTTTCATATGAAGTGCACAAACAGGCTACCTCTGATAAAGATGGGATCCTGGGTCTTCGTTTCCAAGATGGCTAAAGGTGAATAATAAAGAGTTCGATCTAACCACCAACAAATTGCCCCTAAGACACTTCAGAGGAGCAATATGGCACTTCAAACTCATGTGGACACGGATTCAGACCCAACCCTCTACAGGGAAGTTTTTACTAATTATTCCTAGGATAAGACAAGGAGGTGAGACACAACAAACAATTCAAGTTGAACACTTTACCTTTGGGAGAACTGGGTAATTTTTTTTTTTTTAATTAGACAACCAACCCTGTTTATGATTTTTTATACATTTTTTTAAATTAGTGGAATCTACTAAAAATAGCATTTGAATTAAAACCAGAGAAGCAGGAAGAACGTGCATGCATGCTGCAGTGACTTCACCCCGTATCTTCTCTATATAATGATGCTCGGATACCACTCAATTATAGTATTCCAGTGGGAGAAAGCTTTTGGATAAAGTACTTAAAAATGGCTTATAAATATTTAAAGTATAAGCATCTAACAAATCATAATGACAAAGTTTTACATTTAACCACATGTGCTCCAAATATCTTGAAATTACTCTAAATATGGGTTTAAAATATCAAAAGGGCTTGCTGATGGGATGCAGAACTTTGCAGAGAAACTTAAACCTGATCGTTCTTGCTCCCACAACACCCAATCTGCACAATTTTTAAAGTGTGCGTGTGTAGATTTCCTTAGAAGAAGATCATGTTACAGTCTGAATCTCCAAAACAAGAGTTGAAGGATGAAATATAAGGTTTCCCTTTCTCTCACCAAATGCAGCTCAGCCACTTTGCTTCTAGATAATTTGTTAGTGTAGGTTGGCTCAAATTTAAGACAGTAACGTTTTAGAAACACATCGAGAACTCAGCCAGCTGCAAGGAGGATATCATTACAAATTGAGACACATGTTGTATGGGAATACCATTCATTTTCAATACCAAAAACATGTCTGGGGAAATAAGCCATGCAAATGAGGGAGAGATATACTTTTTAATTGCATTTTTGGGATGTTAGGTCAATGGTTCATATCGAATGAGTCCATAAAGTGTGTCTCTCCCTCCTGTTCTGTAAATGCCATCACATTCTTACCTCCCTTTTTACCCAGAACAAAACACAGCTTGCTATCAAAGAGACCCAACACACCAGAGGTTCAAAGGGAGAAATGATGAGACATCCAGCAGCACAGCCAAAGAGCCAGGTGGAATGAGGCTGGGGAGCACCAGGCACCTCCCATTTGCCCCGGTCTGGACCCCGCAGCTATGGGGAAAGGCAGTTCCCTCTCTCCCTGTTGTGGGGGGGGGGCATTGGGGCAGCTTGGTTGAACTGCTGGCACATGCTTTTGCTGACACCGTAGCTCAGTACCAAGAGCCAAGGGTTCAAAGATCTGGGGAGCAACCTGACTGGTTTCCAACCTAAGAATGTGTCATGCACTCAGGAGCCACTCGACAGCACAAGAGGCTGACTGCAAGTTTTGGTTGTTATTGTCGTTTGCTTTTGCTCCAAGTCATTGTCACTGGAATCTTTTAAATGACCCTTGAAATAATCTGTGGGTGTCCGTGAGTGTGTGCTTGTGCATGGGTTCCCCCTCTCTGCGGACGGCCTCACGGTCTCAGTCGGGAACCCCACTCCACCCCCCGTCAGGCAGCATGCTGTGGACACCCACAAATTTGGAGGAGAGGCCTACCCAGTTAACATTCAGAGCTGGCGTCTGAGACGGCGTCCACCCCTTTGCCGTGAGAATGGGACCCTGTTAAATGAGGCCCACATCACATCATCTCTTTTGCAAAGCTAAGTGAGTTGTTTCTCTGAAAATGGCTTTCTTTTATGCTTTTGAGGCTTTAAAAACCAAAAGTTTACACGTGCAGAATGCATCGCCTTAACACGCATTCATATGTGAAGGGCTACCCTGGAAACCTGCAGCGAAGAATACAAAATCGTTCTGTGCAGGGCAGGGTGAAGGAAGGAAAACACAACGGCCACCTTTGTGGCCCTTTGGCACAACCTCTTTGGCACAAGAGAAGCTGGAGAAGGCAGCGTGCTGGGGTGGAGGTGTCTCGCTACATGAGGTAAGTGTCCCGGGCTGTGGTGTATTTTGGTCCTCAAACACCTCTGCCCCTCCTCAAGGCTTGTCTGCACCAACGTAGGTGTAAGTGATTGAACCATGATGCCCAGGCAGCAGCTCAGGCTGGCAAGGGGAGGATTCATTGGAAATCAGACGGGGAATTTCTTTCCAGTGCCTTTCTGAGCAATGGTTTGTTAATAGGTGATGGAATGCTTTCCCCTCTGTCCAGGTGAAGAAGCATGCTAGGGAGCTAGGGAGCTAGGGAGCTAGGGA
Organism: Canis lupus baileyi; assembly: GCF_048164855.1. NCBI lineage: Eukaryota > Metazoa > Chordata > Mammalia > Carnivora > Canidae > Canis > Canis lupus. Next base: position 7,736,864 of record NC_132844.1, read on the forward strand.
GTTAGGGAGTTAGGGAATTAGGGAGTTAGGGAGCTATAGAGTTAGGGAGCTAGGGAGCGAGGAGTAAAATGGGTAACACTTCCAGACACAGTGACATCAATGCCTTAGTGTCTACTGAGCCGTCCACTTCCCGGGCGCTGGCCATCCTGCTCCCTTGGCCTCAAAAGCAGGGTGGAAGCTTTTCCACTGAAGGACAATGTCTCCCACTGGAGTAGAAACTTCCAAAGCTAGGGGCCTGGGAAGCATCTAGCTTGTTTCTTTTCTTGCTTACCTTTTCTTGCGCTCATGGGATATGAAGAGTCCATACAGCCTTTTGCCTTTGGTCACTAAGGCCATCTTCTGAGGCAAGTGCTACATTACGGAGCTGTGGACGGTGGTTCTGCAGACATCGGGTCCACAGAAAATACTGCTGAAAAGAATTCTGTTTTAAGGGAAGCTTTACCATTAAATCGGCTTCCTCCGAGCGACAAGAAAAATTCCAGCTCAGATATGGCTTAGTGATAAGATAATCCTTCAGAGATGTCAGGCAAACTTCTGAAGCCAAAATCTATAGACCTCTCCTCCCAAGAAAATGCCTTGTGCACAGGTATATAAAACTTGCTTTGAAATCCCAGTGGGGAGCAGCTGAAGGCCATCCATGGACTAGTTCAGGGAGCAGGAGACCAGCTTAAGGGAGCTGCCACATGAGCCGGAAGGCCTGGAGCATGGCTAGCACGAGCATGGCACCTGCACGCCCCTGAGACTCCGTTCTGCAAAGTTTGCACACTAAGCACTGTGTCACCTCACCCGAGTCCCAGCCCCACAAAGATGGAGGGTTATGGCTACATCTGAAAGAAGTAAATACCCGGTCACGTACGTCATTTCCTAGTCCATCGTAATCTGATTGAAATAACATCCAAAAGCCAGATGCTTGCATATGGAAACCACCCCTGTCCACCCTCAATTTTAAGGGTTAAAATAGAGCCAGCGGCACTGAACGAGATCTTGACCCTGCGCATTCCAGAAAAGTCTCCCGTACGAGTCTGAAATGATCACAGAAAGCTCGGGCAGGTCCTCCCCCACTCACCCGTGTACATGATGCGGACCTGGTGGTTCCTCTCTGGCTCTTTGAATTACCCCTACCCGAACTGGACAGCTACCCGCACCCCCACAGCCCAAACTCGAACATCAGGAATTATATGGCCAATTCCCGCACACCCCATAACCAAGTACTGTTGGTTAAGAATCTCCAGTCTGGCCTAGGATCTGAGCACATCGCTGATTGGACTCATCTCCTCACCTCACTCTCAGGTTTTCTTCTTTTCCTTGCTTTTGTAGGACGCACCCGTAGCAGTATTTAGAATGTATGGACCTGACTTCCCAGGCGGTCTACCCTCTCCAATTTCTCAGCTGGAGAAACTAAGCTGCCAAAAAAAGTTACCTGTCACCTCTTGATGAAGCCCCTTCGGCATTCCTGATGAAGCCAACACCGCTCCCCTCAGCTTGAGATAGTCCTTCCTGGGACTGTGGCTCCATAACCAGACTAATAACTAAACTCCAAGATGCCATAGCTAGGGCTGCCTCCTGCAGCTCTCCCAGAGAAAACAGAAAGTGGGAGGCACCCCTGCTGCCGAGGCTGAGGAAGCACTGAGGCTTTGGGGCCAGGGAAAAGAGTCCCAGATTTTCTTCCTGTTTTAGAAACATGTAAGAAATCTGGAAGGCACGAAGGTGGGAAGTCGTATGGACTTGTTGCTCCAAGGGGATGGAAAAAGTGAGGGCGAAAAGGTTACTCATGGTACACATTTTTTCCATTGATTATTTTACTTAGAATATGTCATTTCCCTGGAAAATCGAGGAGGGGGGGGATATTTTCTTTTGAATATCTTCAAACATTTGCAAATGGTTACTCTGAACTCCCCAATGTACCATAAACAAGTGTAAACTGTAGAAATTCAGAAAATGTACAAATACAAACAGCTATCCCCCAAGCTCCAAGGCAAAGACAAAGATGGGAGTATTCCATTTACAAATGGAATTCTTTGCGGATAGAATAGTTTGGAAAATGTTTATACGTTGTTTTTCTTATTATTTGGGGGAATATTTTCTTTCCAGCCTACAGAAGCTGCAGAACTGGTGTTTGGAGTCTTGAAAGTCGAAGATTAAAGGGAGATTACAATCTTTCAAAATCTTCGACTAAAACTTAATTAGTTCTGCCTCCAAAGACACTAGCTGCCCGTTGAAATCGTCTGTAATCATATCAACAGAGAATGAATGCATGAAGTCAGGTAACCAGGAACGGAAGCCCTTCAAAACTGGGGCGGGGGGGACGACAACAACAAAAAACCCCCCAAAAACACCAAACCTAGTATTTGCTGAGAACTAGCAAACATGATGGTTTCTTTGGAGAAAATCGTAGCTGCCTCGCTTACTGATTTGAAGAGAAGTCGGCTTTGAATCTGCCTAACATGATAAACAAACCAGTAATAGAGTAAGAGAACGGCAGGCCCAGGGAAAAAGTATGAAGAACCCCGACAAGTTACCAGCGGCCTCTCCAAGAGAAATAATGTATGAGTCACCAACGAGCACATGGAGAAATCACTCAGCTGCACCTCATCCACCACAACCGAGGCCAGTTTAATGCTTTCCCCTTTGGCTCTAACTCGTCACCATCCGTGTTCTCCGTCAGGGCACAAAAGCCATGCCGCCCTTTATTTAACGGATGCATTTCCAATTTCCACAACCATATGAATGGGCTGGGTTTCTGAAGGCACCGAAGAAAAACAGCACCACATGTGCACAGAAAATCAGGAAGGGTCAGAGAATGTGAGTGAATTACGGCGGGTTGAGACTGTGCTTCCAGGTGACATGCAACTCCAGAGGGCAAGAGGAAATGTGATTTAGTGAAGGAGAGGCAGTTCACCGCCCCCCTCCCGCCGTCTTAAATCACTTGCCTTGTCACCCTGCTGAAGCTGGCGAAGCCTGAGTGTCTCGGACTTTAGAGAAAAGCTGTAATTTCTTGGGGGACCCATCATAAAAAGAACTCTCCAGTCTCGAGGGGCTATGGGCAATTTTGTCACTGCATCTTCGGAAACTGGCCGAAGCCAGGTTAATATTTTTAGTAACGACTCTGGTCCACATACGAGACCCTAGCCTGACTCTTTATTCAGAAACATTTATCATCCAAACAGCCATCATCTAGTTCATGCTTTTATGTTCTTTTGGGCCCGTGCTACTCATGGACCGGTGGCACTATTCTTGACCTGGTCACTTCTCACTCGGGTCATGGAAGTAAAATCGTTCACCCTCCCTTTCCTCCTGTAATGTCATCGGAGTGAGTGACATTAGAATCGTTTTTAAAATTACAATTCCCAATGCTTTCTGGCTTCCTTTGTCCCACACCTTCCTGCTACTCACTGCTTTATTAACCAGATTACATTAGTCTGGTGGAGACGTCAGGGGCACTGGAAGTTGTGGTGACTCTGAGAAGGCTGAGTCCATCAGTCTTCAGACAGTAGAACTTGTAGGTGTAAAACCCAGGAAGGAGGGTGAACCGATTTTTACTGTTCTGCTCCGACTGGCAAAGCCATCAGTGGAAGGAAACCTCAACCTACGGTGACCAGGAAAGCCTTCTTGCACCACCAGCAGCCCCCTCGAGCTGGCTCTATGCCTCCCAAGCAAACCTCCGGCTGCAAGTTAGGTAGGTGCCCACGTAAACATGCCAACTTGGAGACAGTGTCTGGACACGCCACATCAAGTGTTCTGGTCCACATTTATATTTCCCGCTGTGGAGTAACGGGCTGGTATTCTAGGTTTGCTATTGTTGCTGGAAAAACAAGAATTGAACACTGTCAAAAAGAAGAAAAAAGAATACTGTCTCAACACTCAGAGAAGCTGGTAGGTATGCTGGGTTTTTAAAAGTCTAGGAACTTTCCTCAAGACAAGGAAGGCGAATAAAAGACTTTTATCAAGCGGGGCCATCAAGGGACCATTTAGCCTGTTCTCTTACAGTGGTTTGAAGAAACTGCAGCTCTGGAGTCAGACAAGCTGGATTTGAATCTTGACTGCTCGCTAGCTTGGGCATCTTGGGCAAATTACTTAATTTCTACGTCTCGGCTTCCTCATCGGTAAAACAAAGACAAAAATAATTGCCATCCAGATCCAGACCCCAATAAATACTACTGAAAAACACTTACAAGAAGGCCTACACATACAAACGTGAGCAAGTGTTTGTGCTAGAAGGTCCACTTCCACCCAGACTTCCTTCCTCCCTGGGGGTATATCCCCCCACCAGACTGTACGGGTCTTGAGGGCAGGCGCTGCGTCATATTCCCCCTCTGTGTCTCCCAGCTCGTGGAAGAAGCTGCGCACAAGTTAGGTGCTCAATAAACGTTCACTCCTCTTCCTCTGCTCTCCACAAAGCCCCGAGAAGCCTCAACTGAATGTTAGCCCATCTGCCGTCTTCTGGGACAGCAGGCCTGCGTGTGTGGCAGGTCTGAGTTACATACTGGTTCCCCCACTTGCTAGCTCTAATTTGGACAACATCTCCATGCCCTATCCTCCTCCTTGGTGGGGTACAGAGGAGGCCCATTCCGCCAGGTGGTGGGAAGGTCAAAAGAGGCCACATCTGGCCCCAGCGGGGTGTGCTACGCATGCTAGTTCCTCTTCCCCTTACTGACACTCTGGCCTCATTATCAATAGCTCGTTTTGGCAGTAGGCAGGGTTCCTTCTGGTCACAGGGTCAGACATAGGGGGACTCTCAGCCTCCTCGGCGGTGTGGCCCTTTCTCCCGCCGAAGCCTTCCACTGTCTGCAGCGGTGAGCGACCCACTGGGCCACTGGGATCGAAAAAGGAGAGACTGAAAAGCTGGTCAGCCGAGCTGGAGGCCTGCCCTAGGCAATGCTGGTGGGGGACCTGAAGGAAGAGACCCCCCTCCCTGAACAGGAGCCACGGCCTCGCTTTCAACGCTCTGCCAGGGAGATGGCGCTTAGTGGCCTGGGGTCAGCTGGCATCAGCACGTGAGAAGATTAGTTTTTCTTCTCCTCTGGCCGATGGAATCCATGATTTCGGGGGAAAATCTGGTGAGTCGAGACACTCTGCTAACGAGCCCGCCAGCTCCAGGAAGTGTGGCCCAGCTCCCCTTTTAGGGCAGCCCTGTAACCTCCTGACTGAACATTTGAAGGGTCCCAAGTAACCTGTCCTTCCTCCCCAACGCCCTCCTCTTCCTCCACAGGGAGAGGAGCAGAGGAGCAACGGTTTGGTTAAGCACACAGCGTTCCAAGTCAGGTTCGCCACTAAAGAGGTCACCCCGGGGGGCGGGGGGGGGGGCATGGCCTCTACCTGCCGCGACTCGGTTTTCTCAGCTGTAAAATGGGGATGACGCTGCATCAGAACAAGGGCGCTACGTCGGGGTGAGCACCCCGAGGTGCCCCGGGGAGGGGGGGGGCCTCGCAGAACCTTGATTATCAAACAAGGCTCCGCGGCGGCGCCCGGGCGCAGGGCAGGTGCACCCGGCTCGGGGCGCAGGAGGAGAGCCCCGGAGGCCATACCAACCTTTTTTTTCTTTTTTTTTTTTTTTACTTATTCTGATTTCTAATCCGGAGGCACCTGCGTTTGAGCGGAGGCTCCAGGTCCTCGGGCCCGGCGCCGAGCAGGGGCGCGGCGATGACGCCCGGCGCCAGGGCGCTCTTCTCCGCGGGCTTTGGCACCGGCTGGATCACGCAGCCCGCCTTGGGCAGCATCCGCAGGGCGTACGCGTGGTCCTCGTCCGCGGGGTTGTTGAGGTTCGGGTCCGACTTGTCGCCCCCCGCCAGGGCCTCCTCCCCCATCAGCTTTTTGGCCGCCTCCGCGTCCAGGTGGCAGTTGGAGGCGCAGTTGTTCTCCTTGACCGACTCCAGCTCGCTCAGGGCGGGCTCGTCGGGCGACAGCAGCTTCCTGGGCGGCGCGGGCGGCGGCGGCGGCGGCGGCGGCGGCGGCGGGGGATGCTCGGGCGGCGGCTCCGCGCCCTTGGCGCCCTCGGCGGCGGCGGCGGCGGCGGCGGCGGCGGCGCGCGTGCCGTTCACGATGACGTTGCAGGCGGCGGCGGCCTCCGGGCCTGCGGGGGCGCCCGGGCCCGGGTCGCCGGCGGCGGGCGGGCTGCAGTGGCCGTCCCTGCAGCCGCCGCAGGTCCTGCGCTCCGCGGCGCCGGGCTCGCGCTCCGCCTGGCCGTGCGCGTGCAGCGCGCGGTGGATCACGTTGTGCAGCCGCGCGCGGTGGCCCACCGTGAGGTCGATGACGCCGTCCTGCGGGCCCTGCAGCACGCCCGCGAAGCCCGGGGGGCTGCCCGCGCGCCGCGTCAGGTCCACCACGTCGCTGCGGCCGGGCTCGGCGGGCGCGGGCGCGGGCGGGGGCGCGGGCGCGGGCGGGGGCGCGGGCGCCAGGCTCAGCGCTTGGCCCGAGCAGCCGGGCGGCGAGTCCGCGGGCTTGGACGGGCCCTGCTTGGAGTCCCGGGGGGACAGGGAGCGCCCGCCCGGCTTGCCCCCCGCCGCCGACGGGTCGCCAGGGGCGCTCGGAATGAAGCTCTCCCCGTTGCTGGAGAATCCGTTGGGGGGCTTGGAGTCGTTGACGTGAGGGATGGGGATGGGGATGGGGATGGGCACGGGCAGGGGCACGATCACGGGGTACGGCACGAGCAAGGTGGGGGGCGGCACCAGCGGGGCGAGCGACGGCAGCCCGAAATTCATCATCTGCGGCACGGGCATCGGGCCGTTGGGCATCATGCTCACGGGCGGGAAGGGGAGGCTGGGCAGGGGCGCGCCTGGGGGCGGCGGCGGCAGCAGGCCCGGGGGGTTCCCGGGCATGGTCGGGGTGCTGGGGGGGTGGATGTGGGGCGACAGCATGGGCCGGTGCATGGGGCTGGACGTGGGGCCCAGGTTCCGGGGGCCGCCGGGCGGGGGCCCGATGCCGGGAAGCATGGGGTTGGACAGAGGGCTGTTGGGGTTGGAGGCGTGGTGCGGCGGCCCGCGGATGAAGGGCGGGCGGATCTGCTGCATGATCTGCTGCTCCATGAAGATGGGCAGCGGCACCGGGCCGCGGTTGGTCATCACCATGGGAGGGCTGCGAGGCGGGACGCCGAGGGGAGGCCCGATGCTAGCGGGCGGCTGGACGGAGACGGGAGGGATGCTCGGAGTCTCGCTGATGGGCATGGACTTGGGCACTGGCGTGGGGATTTTAGTGACAGAGCAGTTGGCGGTGTCAGATGGAGAGACGGTGGTGGACGACGATGGGCCAGGGCCCTGGCTTTGGCCAGCTGCAGCCACCGGGGAGGGGGCCTTCCTCCGAGCATCTGCTAGAGGGATATTCCAAGAGTCTGGAGTGAGCAGCTGCACCCCGGTGCCTTCTGCTTTATTTTCCATGGGAGGGTGTAATGTGCTGCACAGCCCAGCTGGAAGATTGGCCTGTGTCTCTTTGTAGAAAATGTCCATTTTGTACTGATTGAGACATTTTGCACTGCAGAACTGAAGCCTTCTTTCCCCGTCCCCAAAATCCAGGTATTCTTTTGTGTGTCTTATGTGCTTACACCAGTCACATACCTACAACACAGTAATAGAAAAGAGAAACAAGATAAGCAATTTCCTCTGGTAGATAGTGTTTCGTGTTTCACATAAGGGTTCTTTCAAACTTTATCACAATTTTTTTTCCCCCCAACAGGCTGAAGTGTTTCTTTCGGAAAGGCAACAGTCTTAAGTGTTTGTAAAATGATTTCTCCTCGGGAAGTCAGACTTGCTTTTTAAATAGTAACTCTCCAGAATAGCAGTTATCACCATCTAGCATTAAAAAAACAGCCGCCGCCGCCGCCACCACCACCACCACCACCACCACCCAAACCTGTGCTGTGCCCTTTCGGCTCAATGTAAAGGTGGCTCCGACAGAAAGGCGTACATCTATCTGCCTGCCCACGTATTTTCACTTGTCAAAAGAGGCTCGCTGTAAATATAAATGGAAATACCTGTGGAGAGGAGGATTCTCCAGGAATTTCGGTGGCCTTTGAAACAGAGCCCCATAAAATTCTCCTCACGCAAAGTCACTGTACGCTATTGACTGTGTTCAATAATGCAGTTGGAAAGGTTGTGCTGTGTTAACCAATAACACAAAGCGCGGAACATCATTATGTCTGGCTTCCAAAGGGAAACTTGGAATTAGTCATGAAGTCTGTGTGAGGTTTAGCTATTCCCAACCTGTGATGTTGCAGCAAGCTAGAATTATTTTTTGAGCTGTTTGCCCACTCTCTCTCAGTAGTCAGAATTTTTGGTGACATTTCTTGGCAGGCGGTCTTATTTAACAACTTTTCAAACACCAGAGAACGTTTTCCAAAAGTTGTTATGGCTTCCCCCCCCCCCCTTCAAATCTACTCCTGGCAAACGAAAGATATCACCAAATTTATTTTAAAGTTGGGCTGCAGAACTAATTAAAGGCTGAGAGCTTTTCCCAATTGGAAATCACTAGACATCAAAGTTCAAAAAATAGTCATTCTCGGCTTCAGAACCCATTACTTTGGAGAAATTATTGTGATTTCATTAACACATTAATTTTGCAACACCATCAGCTCTCACAGATGGTGAAGACATGATCTACAATTCAAATATGACTCTTGTTTGCACAAATGTCTTTCCTTCATATGGCATTTTAAACAAGAATTAATATGAGTAATCTTGCCATAGCTATAAACAGATAAACAGATGTCAAAATTTTCAGTAGTTCTTTCAGTGCCTTACTTTTTTGACTGAAAAATTACACACACAATTTTTTCTCTTTCTTTCTTTCTTTCTTTCTTTCTTTCTTTCTTTCTTTCTTTCTTTCTTTCTTTCTTTCTTTCTTTCTCTTGGTCATTTCCTTAGCTTAGCACTCAGTCATTACAGCAGCAGAGGAAGAATTCTGAAATGCAGTGCAATGGTGAGTTCCCTGATTTCAAGGCTCTCCTCCATAAGCACTGATTCCAATATTGCTCTGAACGGGACCTTGTTTCTGTTGAGGAGGGTGTGTCTGTTGTTCCTTTGTTGATGCATGTTGTGTTTTTTTTTTTTTAACTATGGTAAACTGATAGCATTAAAAGATGATAACTTTTAATCACAATTGGTCACATCAACAATGCAAAAACAACATATGCTGGGCATTTGATTACTCATCTCATTTAACTCTCAGCTTTCCTTGACTGTAAACAGTGGTGGCATGCTAGTATGTGACTGGGGGTGTACACGCTTGTGGCAGATGTGGCTCTGTGTGTGCAAATCCACTCTCTTCCTTCTCACTTTCTTTTTTTCACTGATATTTGCAGGTAATATACTGCAAGGCGTGAGACCGAATAATGGATACTTATTGGCACACATTCATTTTCTGTGTAGTCTCATAATCAAATTTCAGAATCCTTGTTGCAAGAAGAATAATTTCAATGCTAATATACTTCTGCATTTCAGAACGGTATTTTCAGGTTTTTCTAGAATTACAGGAATTTTTTTAATCATAGTTGAGATGTCTACAAGTTTATGAGTAAGTGCAGAATTGCCTCTGATGAAAAGAAACACACAAAAATCCACCAGACCCTCAAAATTCTTATCTACATAAAGGTCAAATAAACTAGTAGTTAAACCTTGAGGCAAGTAAGTTATTATTTTTAAAACCTGATTTTTGTAAAGTTAATATATAATGATGTGACATTTAAATTCTTGTGTGAAATAAAGCCACCTGAGTCTATTTCAATATTAGGCATCCACAGAAAGCCTAAAATGTAAATTTATAAGCTTGAAGGAAAGGATCAAAGATAGCTTCTTTAATCACAAACTAAAAAATATTATCAATGAATTAAACTAATTAAAGTAATATGCCAAATTTTCTGGCATATTTCTTTTGGATCTTATTTTTTAACCATAAGGGGAAAGAGTTTTCTGAAATCCTTAATTGCTTTTTAAATTGCCAGATTGAATTATTTGCCTCCAGAGGATTCCTCTGTTTCCTCAAGCTAAATAAATATTTTCAAGTGGAGTCACAAAAAATAATCTAAATATAACTTAAATGTTCTCCCTTCCTTCACATCCTTCACTTTTAATAATTCAGTGATGAATAAGGAATACCCATAGATCCAACCAATTATCAAATGAGAATTCTCCACCACATTTTATCTATTTCCACATAAAAAGAATTTGAGACATCAAAGTTTTAAAGCAAAATTCTATTGCATCAAACTTTCTGGTTAAAGCAACAGCCTACTGTTTACAACTCTGCTTCCTGCAACATCCTAAAGTGTTTAGGTAATAGCGTGAAAGTTCATGACTGTCTCGTTTTGGGTAACGTTGAGTGTGAATGTGTGTGCATCCTTGCCTTATTAGATTTCAATTCAGAACACTGACCTGAAAATACAGAAGAGCAATCTTTCTGATGAAGCAAAAATTATTAGAGAAAAAAAAAAACCTGTCACTTAAGAAATAATGAATCAAGTCTGTCTTACAGGACCCATCATTTAAGATGAGGTCAATGAATTTATGGCACAAATGGCTATATCATGTGAGGCAATAAAACACAGTACCATCATTCATTCTACATCTAACTAATGACACACTTCTGGTAATTAAAGATTTCATCATAGGAGCCTGAGCCGATTACTTAAGATGTGATAGTTAGGTGAAAATATATACTATAGATCTCTCTCTTTAATAGAATAACATTTGCATATCCATGAAATACACAGCATGCGTCTCATAAACTATGGTTTTCTGAATTGTGTGTTCTGGGAGAGTCTTCCTTTCTTTTTCCACAGGCAGCTTTAATTTTGTGTGTGTGTGTGTGTGACTTTTTGAGGCATTAGTTTTTTCTTATTATGCCAAGAAGTACCAAAATTCCTTCAGATATTTTAAAAGATAAAGATTAAGAAGTGCAGAGCTCAACTCACTGGGCTCTGGAATGATTTCCCCCTAATTCCATCCCAGCTTTGTTTCTGTTGGAATCTGGCCTCTTTGGTTCCACTTCTCTCCCTAACAGGTCCCAGATTGGACAGAGCTGAAGCTAAAGCCGTTTAACGATGGCAATCTGGGGACTGAACAATCAGCTAATGCAATGCCATTGAGCAAGACAGCTGAAATGCTTCGTATCACAAATACATAATGTATCACCAGGAAGACAAAAAGATCACAAAGGAGATAAACAAATGCGTATTCCATTCAACCCTATAACAGCAGTCCTCAAAAAGATTAAATTTACCTTCCTGGGATGTGTCCAATTCTAAACAACAGAATGAACATTTCCTTTAGTCCATTTAGAGTATTTATATTTTGGTGGCTGACTGCCAGGGTAGTACTTATAAGCTCAGTGGCCTGATGGATTCACTCCTTTCCTGTGAAATAAATGTGTGGCAACCTACACCGCTAAACTACTCAAAAGACACTGCCTCAGCAGAAATATCACTTGCTCTTGATAGAAGAAAACTGGAAGGCAGGACTTCTGGTTCCTATAACTCTTTCCATCTTGTATTTCCCCTGGAAAGAAAGAAAGCTATTCATGTTGGCAACTGAGCCTTTATTTTTATATAAACGTCCAAAGTCAAAGCCAAAGTATGCCATGAGGTTACCCACATGGGTATAATATATACATTCTGCTGGGCTTAAGAGAAGACTCGGGTGACTGGGGAGGGGGTCAGGGTTCCTAATTAACACATTAATCAGCTGTCGACTGTGGGAGTGAGGTTCACCCTTTAATGGAGCCCACGACCGCCTTCTGAGTGGTAATCTGGCATGAGGCAATATTTAATTAAGAAGCCCTTTTGCTGAAATCTTTCTTATCTGGGCAAAGACATTTGTGGCAATGGAACAATTAAAAGATAGTAGCAATCCCCTGAATGCCATCAACACTTTGAAAAATGACACAAAACCTTCATGTGCTCCTGACTTTCCACAAATAGAAGCACCCAGGTACCAACTCAGAAGGTATAGCTCCTTAAACGAAATTGTAGCTTGCCCTAAGCGGCTGGTTCTCTAGGTCTTGGCCTATTAAATGTGGATCTTACAGTCCACATGAGCTCAAGAAACAAACCAAACCAAAACAAAATCATGAGCTCACCCAAGAGTGAAGCAAAGGAGGACAGATAGACATCGGTGGTGGTGGTGGTGGGGGGGAATCAGCGTTTTTTAAAGAGTCTGCGGGCACCCTTCCTGTAGTCACCCCACAGCCTGAGTTGAGGGCTCCAAACTGACCCCACCTGGAGACCTGCTTCCAGCCTGACGATGGTTCCAGCAACTGTTTTTTGGGGGTTCGACATTGCCTCCACCAGGGCCCTAATTCAGTGCCCTCGGGCAGCAAAGGATGCTATGGAAATCACCTGGGATTTGGAATCGGAAGACGTGGGTTCGAGTCTGAGCTCCACTGTTTACTAGCAGTACAACTTATGAAAATCTCAGCTTCATTTTTTTTTTTTTCCTCCGGGAAATGGAACTAATAGTAACAGGCAGATCCCTCGGCTTGCTGCACGGTGCACTTTCTTTCAGTCCCTAGCCTGCCTCCCTCGTGGGTGCTGATGTCCCAGGAACATCCCATATGTTTAAGTTCCTTTTAACTTAACGGAAGGAGGACGTTTCTATGGCAATGTTAGTAAGGAACGGGAGAGCTTGTCCTGCACAGCTCTCCTGCGAGCCTGGGTATCGTTGACATAGGATGGAGTGTTTCTCTCCGGGCAAATGCAGGCTGCACCTCAGACACCAGCCCCTGGCCCAGCTTCCTGGGAGACTGTCCCCAGGTAACAGGGGGGTGGCCGCACGGGCAACCAGGCCGATAGTTCTAGGCACATCCCAGCTGACCACCATCCTGAGAAGACTCTACTCCTGCCGAGCCCTCTCCTTTTTCCAGGCCCAGTCATTCTCTGATTCGGGCAAAAGCTTGACAAAGCAGCGCGGCTGCTTGGAAATGAGTGTTCCAACCATTAAGAATAACTCCTCTTCGGCTCAACTGCTGTTTGAATAGTGGAGGCCATAAACTGTGCTATTCATGTTTTATTAAAAAACAGAGCTGATGAGCGATCTGCTTGACTCATTACATGGAAGGGCCAAAAGCCACAGGATCACGGGCCTTTCAGACAGGAGGACCCAAGCCCGGCACGGGTGAATGCATGTGAGGACGAGCCCCCGTGGTGCAGGGAGGGGTACACTGAAACTGGATTCGGGGACCAACCTCACCATTCCAAGTTTCCTTGTGAAGCTGGATTAGAGAGGGAAGGAAGGAAAAAGACGGCCTAGCCATAGATTTGCAAAGCCACCCAGAAATCAGGAGAGGGATTGAGAACCAGCAAGGGCTATTTTTTTTTTTTTTTTTTAAGCCAATTCATGGAGAAGTTCATTTTCAAAATAAACTTTCTGCAGGTTTGGATTTCAACATGATGATGTTTGCTGCATAGTCCTTTTTATTTATGGCTCTTACTTGGGTTTTTTTGTTTGTTTGTTTTGCTTTGTAGTTTGGTCTCTCTCTCTCTCCCCACTCCTCTCTCTTTTCTCTAACAGGATTCGGAACTCAAGGCAAGGCCAACGAGCATCTTTGTTAGAATTGAAAATCTGGTTAGAAAACTGCCCTGTAGGAACTTTATACCATGACCCAGGTTCTTTTACATTTTAAGCTGGATTTCAGAAATCTTGGCCCAGGTCACCAGGGCAGATCCTTCTTCTGCACATGTGCCATGAATTCAGTCAAGCAGAGAAGAGATGGGCCTGGTTTTCAGGATCTCATTGAGCGTTGACAAATGGCTCATTACTGACCCAAGTATGTTTCTACAGCCAAAGTAAGAGATGGAGTCCTGGCCTGTATTCAGTGACCGTGGGTCCTTCTCACAGCCAAACACATGATTGAGAAGAAGGTGATTTTTTTCCCTTTGGTCGCTCTTATGATTTAGCTTGCCTAAGAGCATTAGCATAGCATCACACAACTCTCTGCTTCATTTATGCCGAATAGATGCAACTTACATCTTCCCAACACAAGTCATCCCGGCGGAAACTAAAAAATTCAAACATTGGAAAATCTGGCCGACTTGGTGCCAAATGTCTGCCTCTCTGTTTTCCAGTTACTGGCCCAGAGAGGACACAGAAATAGCCCAAGAGATCTCCGAGCAATGAAATTTAGCCCTGAAAAGAATCTTAGAGATCAGCAAGTCCACTCCTCTAGCCTCCAGCTCCCACTGGGGCCAGCCACCTAATTACTCTGAGCCTCAGGTGCTCAGCTGGGAGATGAGATCATCAATAGTGACAGCGCTCCCCAAGAAAAAGGCCACCAAGAAGGAACCAGCGCATTCTCTGGCTGCTCCTTGGAGGTTCATAGCTGCTCCTGGTAAACGCTCATTCACTTAGCAATCTTATACTGATTACTTGGAACCCGTTGGACACCTGGCTAAGAGCTTTATTTGCAATGCCTCATTCAATCCTCTTTTAACAGTCTGTCGCATATTTCTTGGCTCCCTGTGTTATAAGTGGAACTAGCTCCTACCTGTGGATGCTCAGGACTGCCCCCACATAAGCCCCTAGGATCCAACCCTGCCCAGTCGTCAACTCTCTCCAGAACACCCCATCAAAAGTTATGATTTTTATGATAGTGCCTGCTGGAAGCCCTGATTGGATATTAATAATAATTTAGTAGTAACGATAGCTAGCATTATTTAAGCATTAGTAACCATGCTAACCCTGTCACATGGATTACCTCGTTTAATCTCCACCAGTCTCTTATCACCTAGATAACTGGGGTTTAAGTAGATTAAATAACATGCCCACGATTATCCGTGCAGGTAATAGATGGCAGACCCAGATTCTAACTTAGATCTGTCTGGCTTCAAAGACCATATTGCCCCCACCATCTCAAGGATGTTTGCCTTTTCTTTTAAAACTACAGGATTAAGATGGTTGGCTAATACTTCATAATAACCTCATCTTGAAATTCCAAAATTTAGTCCTCCAAGAAACCTCACAGTACAAGCTCAACCTGACTCCCCCAACAAGCTTGGGTTCTCTTCTACACATACACAGATGGTCTTCCAGGTGGCACTCAGACTTCCTGTGACAGGGAGGACCATCCAGATCCATCCACACAGCCAAAGAGAGATTCACATCATAGTGATCTTTCTCCTTTGCACTGATTTTTCTAGTGGCCTTCTAAAGACGATCATGATATAGTTGCAGAGCCCTGTGCAGCCTAATTTAAGGCAGCCTATTCTGTTGTTGGACAGTTTTGACTAAAAAAAGCTTACCCACTTCACATCCCTGTCACTTCCACCCACTGATAGCAGTTCTGTTCACCAGGGTCTCCTAGCACAGGCCAACTCCTCAATCTCAGCCTTTCAAATACTTAAAAAGAGCCATCATATTTTCCCCAGATTGTTATTTTTAAACATCCGAGTTCCTGTGCCCATTCTCCAGGGAACAAGTTCCCAGAGTCCTCCTGTCCTGTCTGTCCTCCTGTGCCTTGTACCCAGGCATATACTCCACCTTGGTAATGCCCCTCTTAAAGGGTGGAGCCTGGAATGGAAGGCAGCAGCCTGACCAGCACAGAGTCCAGGGAACTCTCCTCTCCTTCTTACAGAACACTGTACCTCCACTAATACCACCCAAGAATGCATGTGCTTCTTCTTCTTTTTTTTTTTTAAAGCAGGCATATCCTGCTATATGGTCTTTGCTATTTAAAAACAAAACTTTACTGAATAACTGCTTTGTACCAAGCCTGAAACTTTTACTTATCTCCTTTAATTCTAACAACAAACTTGTAGAGAAACTACTGTTGGGGATCCCTGGGTGGCTCAGCGGTTTAGTGCCTGCCTTTGGCCCAGGGCGCGATCCTGGAGTCCCAGGATCGAGTCCCACGTCGGGCTCCCGGTGCATGGAGCCTGCTTCTCCCTCTGCCTGTGTCTCTGCCTCTCTCTCTCTCTCTCTCTCTCTCTATGTCTATCATAAATAAGTAAATAAATAAATAAATAAATAAATAAATAAATAAATCTTTAAAAAAACAACAAAAACTACTGTTTTCCTCCTTTCACTTGAAAATGAGGAAACAGAGGTCAAAGGGACAATGTGGTTTCCCTGAGCTCTCACAGCCTACAAATAGTGGAGCCCGGATCCAGATCCAGAACTTCCAACCCATCCTCTTTCACTCTGCCACACTGCTTGCTTCATTCTGAGTTTCTGGTCAACCAAAACCCTTTTCTCCTAAGTGCTCATCAATCAGTTGTTTAATGATATAGTCAAGGACTTTTGAGGGTAAGCCATCAAACCTACTGGGTCTAGAGTTTCAGAAATCAGAAACTCCTCCCAATTTTGAAAATTTGGTCAACATTTGTCCTTTTCTGTCTTTTTAAAGTCTGTCCCATTTATCATGACAGAGCAAAGATTATATAAAAGTAGATATGAAATTACCTACAAATTCCTTCATAGGGGCTCAGAGACCTAAATTTGCTTAGCATAGCAGGTGCTTTCTGCCCATCTCTTTGTCCACAATGTGGGAATCAGGGCCTTCTTTGTGGGAGCTGCCCTACGTAGTCTTGAGAACATTCTTTTTATGGAGACAACGGGAAGAAACCAAACAAGAAGCCCTGTCTTCTCACCTGCTTTTGTTAAATATTAACCGTATGTTCTAAACGTTGATCTATTCAACACTGCTTCTTGTTCCTTTCATGAGCATAGCCCTAAGAGCTCCCTTTATTGCCCTGGGCAGCTCCCCAAGGATTCAGCCCCTCATGCATCCTCACCTTTCTGACACAGAATTCATTGGTGGAATTCCCATCCCTCCCCGCCATGTTGTTCCTCCACCCCTAAGACTACACTGAGCCTCTGATTGTGGGACTAAATCCACCTTTCCTTAGAACTTAAAACCTGCTTTTCTAAATCCTAGGGAATGTGGCTGGTCATATCCAGCATTCTCTCCCTCTCCACTGCACAGTCCAAGATAGTTGGGTTACTCCCCCTCCCCATCCACATACTAAGTGGCTCTCCTCCATGTTAACCAAATGGTGGTCCAAGTCAGATTCTCCTCACGGTTTCTCTGCCCTCTCAGAACTATCAACAAGGTATGGGAGGAAAGGTCAATTATTCTGTTTTTAAGAGAATGACATTCTTAGCAGATATCTAGGTAAGCTGTCCCATTTCTTGCTTCTTTGCTAAATAATCTGTTTTTAATGTCTGCTTCAGATTTTGTACTCAATACCCCAAAATAATTCCTTTGATGTTTCTATTTATTTTCCTAAAATTCCCATCTTACATTTCCTCTGAAGTGCATGGATTGCCACACAAGGATATAGTTTCCTGAATTTAATCACCTGTTAGATATGTTGGGGGAGAGGGGGCATGCTGTTTTACATTTTAGTTCTTTCTGTTAGCTCTAGTCTAGATAAAAAAACCAACAAATAAACAAACAAAAACAAACAAAAAAACCCCTCCAAATCTCAGTGGTATCTCTGAGAGTATTTTTATCTCAGAGTCCTTCCCACTCTGCCTTGGTAGAGAAATGTCAGAAGCCATTTGTTTGTTCCTGTTCATGACTGTGTATTCTTGAGAAGGACTGGTTCCTTCTTCGCTATCCCAGCTCTTCCTGAGTCATACCTGCTAACTTCAGTGCGTCCAACTTTACAGGTTTATTGACTAGTTTTGCCTCTCTTCCCTACCTCACAATTTAAATTTTTCTTGATGAGAACCTTAAATCTCTAAATACATTCCTCCCAATCTTCAATCAATGCCCCCAGGCTTTTACTCTTCACTTGGGAAGCAGCTTGGTTTGGTGAGGGAAGTGGTGAGCTAGGAATCAGAAACCCATGTCCTGCCCACCCTGTAACTTTGGGTCGTATTTCTGTGCCCTTGGGCTCTCTGTCTACCTTCAAGTTCTGCTGTGAGGATCAAAACAAAAAGTGCAAATGAAAGCACCATGAAGAATAGAAGTGTCATATAAACATAGATATTTTCATTTTATTATTATAAATGTATAAGAACAATCTTTAGGTGTAGAAAACAAAAAACAGAGCCAACTGGTCTACCTACACTCTGCTCCTATTTACCCGTATTCTTCTATTAAATCTTAGTTATAAAAACAAAGAGAAAATCCACCACTATGTATTTTCCTGTGATGTGTACTTCAAAGTAAAAAAGCACACCACAAAAATAAAACCCAGAAACCGAAATCAACAACACACTTGACCCCCAAATTCTCCACTTTGTTTCCAATGGCTTGTGGAGTGTTTGACAGCTACATAATTGCAGTAATGAGGAGGTTTGTGGGCCAGGTTGTGGTCGCAGGCTCACTACGGATGTTTTAGCCCTAGGCTCAGCTTCAGGCCAGCACTAGTCGCCTGGGCCAGAGTCACCAATGGAATCTCTTATGCTTAGTCACGCAAAAATGTGACATTTATGGCACCTGGGACACAATGCTGCAAATCCAAAAGGCCTAGGATGCTGCGCTTACAAACTTGGGGAAAAGAAATAATGTAGGTTGCCTATTATCTTTTTAGTTCATTAAAACCTGTGAGAACACCCACTTGATGGCTGTTTCTTAAGCATCTAAGAGGCATGTGCTGGACGGCTTCTGATTTTGGATCTACACGTTGGTTCTTTTGTCTCTAAAATGCTTCCTGTATGCTTGTGGACTGTTGTTTTGCCTGGTTCTCTTCCATCTTTGTTCCATGAATTTAGTCATCCTGCCTTGCCAATCACCTGGTTGAAAGCCAAAACTCCACTGAAGCTAGATTCTCCACTGACCATCCCTCTTACAAATTCTGGGTTAGCCCAAGCCAGTCTCCCATCCAGGTTCAATATCTGAAATGCTAAATATTATAAAGCAGGACAGCCTGGGACAAAGATATGTTCTCGCATATGTTTAAACACACCTGTCATTCATATAAGTCCTTTCTCCCAGTAAATTCAATTAACTCAATAGACACTATCACAATATCACTCACAAGAAGTCTGCAAAGAGACAAGCAGCCAGGAGCACCTGGGTGGTACAGCTGGTTAAACTCAACTCTTGGTTTCAGCTCAGGTCCTGATCTCAGGGTCATGAAATGGAGCCCTGCACTGGGCTTTGTGGTCAGCACGGAGTCTGCTTGGGATTCTCTCTCCCTCTCTCTGCCCCTCCCACGCATGCATGTGTGCTCTCTCTCTCAAAAAAAAAAAAAAAAAAACTTTAAAAAAGAGAGAGACAAGAAGCCAGATAATATATTTTATTTTAGAGATAAATAAATGAAGACTAGCAACCATTACATATCAATTGTCAGTGTTTGGGTAAAAGCCCCCATCTCATAATTCCTGTATAACTACATCTTTCTTTGGTTCACTCTGACAAAGGAAATGAAATGGGGAGGAATTTCTATTTCCTTTTGACCCATTGTACAACCGGACTGTTGGCTCCTGGGTGAAGAGAAATGAGCATGACAGAGTCACCTAGTCCAAAGAGCCTGTGCAATGGGCCTCAGATCTGGTAAGATACAAAAGACAGGCATATTTGGGGGGGTAATCTAAATAGGTGAGGGCAGGCCTCTCTTCTAGTACTGAGTATCTCAGAGTGAAATAAAAAGGGATTGCCAAGTATATTCTGCTACAACAAGGCATGCCCGAAGTACAGACCAGCACGTGCAGAAGACGGGAAGAACAGGAAAGGAAAGAGGGAGGAAGAGGAAAAGAACTGTGTATTAACTAGCTCTGGATCAGAATGGAATCCGCTAGATGCCAAGTGCCTGCTATGGCCACAGCCCTGCTATTTCCCTGGCCGTAACTGACCCCAAGGACACCTCAAGACCTTGGCTTGGCTCTTACAGAGTAATCCAACCAACCAACTAGGTATTCCTTCCTTGGGAAGGCAGGGATTAAGATAACTCCAAGAGACTAAGTAGCTGTTGCTTGTGGGAGTAAAGCCAGAGGATCACCGAGGACCGGCAGTAAGCAGGAGCCAGGGGCAGCAGATGGCACAAGGTGGAGCGGGGAAAAGAGGGCCAAAGTGGCAGACCTAGAAGTCAAGTGGTAGGGAATTGCAAGTCTTCAAAGACCACATGCTAAAGCAGGATGCAATGATGCTTGCACCCGGCAGGTAATAAGGCCGTCCAGCTGCCCACTTATTAGTACCATGGGACCATCTTTGCTGCCAGAACAACAGCCCACACTCCATGAAGATAAGCAGCAGTGGCTGCTACAGTCTTGCTTATTTCCTTGGGCTTTTTTATAGTAAGACTCTAACCCAGCTTTATATACTTTCTCTGATTTAATCCTTACTCCAACTCTATCAAGTATCACGTTCTATGAAGGGATGAGGAAAATCTAGGAAGGGATCATTCAAAGTCCTTGAATGATCGCACGATACCCCCCACCTGTGATGAGGAAGCTCTCTGCAGCACATTACCACGCCATACCCTGCTATGGGTGTGGGCTGCTCAGGGCAGCCTCAGCCTGCAAACAGGAAGCTGACACCAGAGCATGCCTCTTACATCTGCCTCTCTACACCAGCACTATTTCTGAGGGTCACCACACGAAGGAAATGTGACTATCACAAAAAGTCCCTGCTTGTTTCTAAGTGCACTGCCAAAGCCCCCTTCCCACTAAGCATCCTACCCCAACTTTCTAATTGCCTCTGTGGTATTCGGGGAAACTTACAGTCCTATCCATGTCCTGCTCCTGGAGAAGGATTCTATGGCCAAGTGAGTCTGGGAAATGTTGCATACCCTGTCTATGCTCCTTCTGGAGATTCTTAATGCACATTGCCATATCTAAAGCCTCCTTTGAGAAGTTCTGTAGAAAAGAAATGTGTTTAACTTCATTAATCCAGAGTTTCCTCAACGCTGCAAAAATAAAAGTCTTTTTTTCCCTTCTTCTAGTAGAATCCTCTAGAAAAACACTTTGGAAAGTGGCACTTTAACAATGTAGCTGCACGTAAGACAGAGCCAGGAAACGTAGGCCTTCCCACGAAAGCCTCTGTGGTACCGGGTCTGAGTCTCATGAGCTTTCACAGCCCAGGGCACCGTCCTGCACGTGGGGAGGGTTCCAGGCAGCTGCTGGTTATCAACCAAACTGTAGGAGAGGGTGAAGGGGATTCCCATGCCTGCGCCCTGAGGCCTGACGCCGGGCTGGTCCTGCTGGAGTCCAGCTTATACGGCCTCTTGTAGCACTTTTCTCAGCCCTCATCAGCTTCCTGTGCTCACCCGGGCCTACACGCTCTTACACTTCACCCCGTGGTTTCAGCTGCTGCGCTCACTACGAACTCAACTCTGTCCTCTCAGTTCTAGTCACCCCACACTGCCCGCAAGTCCGGCACGATGTCGTGGACACCGTTACCTGCCATGTCACCTTCCAAACCCCAAGGCTCCACCCAAGAGCGTCTTGGGTCACACCACTGCCTTTTATGCACCACGGATGAACTCACGAGCACTCATGAACCAGCCACCACAATCGAGGCAACAAACTCTTAGAGCACAGCGACAAACAGCATGGCAGTATTTTCATATTTATACACAAAGGACAGTCTTATCTGTCATGCTGAGTAAAAATAAAAAATCAAGAGATACTAACTCAATTCATGGACCTTGCTGGCCCATGATTTTCAAGGAAATTCCATTGGTCTATGAGGATTTATTCTACTCTGCATCAATCATTTTCTCTCTTCCTTTGGCCGTTCGCTGCCATAGGCCTCTGGGCACAGTCACCCTTTTCACGAGCGAGTGACACGAGTGTCCTAAAGGACCAGAAGAACTATGGTTTCCAAGGGAGAGTGGGCGATTAATTACCCCTGGCCTAAGTAAATTCTTCTCATCTGACACCTGCCTCCTGTAACACATCCTTCATGGCCTGATAAACCCAATGGTGGCGGGGATGCCCCGATACCATGGTTTCTAACAGGTAACCTGACTCTCTCAAGTCCTACCGGTTAGAAGCAACTCGAATTCTTTTCTAAGTCCTCTTGACAGCACAGGGTCATTTTGGCCATCCATTTGACTAAAAAGGGTTGCAACAATCATCTAATGGGAAAGCGTACCACTACTTCAGCCTCCGTACCGCTGTTGCTAGAGACCTTAGGAGAACACGGGCTTGGCCCTGTGATCGTCACAATGAGCCGTGGAGCGAGCAGGCCCGCTGGCTCACTGGCTAATTGAGCTTTTTGCTGAGCACCAGTGAGACGTGAGACATGACTTTGGATTGGAATTCCATTATGAGTTTTTAATAATTAAACGTTACATGTTTGGAACCTCATTCTTCTGTATTACTTTTTAAATATTAATCTATTTACATCAGCTGGACTTCCTGCAGCTTGGTAGGCGCAGCACACGGGAGTCACACTGTGACAAGACAACTGTGTGTGCAGCTTAAAACATCTCTGCTGCTCAGCAACGGTGAAGGCGGCACTAGCCCCATCCTATATCAAAATTATCCCACCTTCTAGAAGGTGGCTTCCTCCATTTCTCAGCACGCTCACACTCTCCTCATCGGCACAATGGCTTTGTAAACTAGCGAGGGTCCAAATCAATCTGCTTCTGGGAGTTTTATAACACCCCTTGAGCTTGGGGAAGGGGGGATCCTGCCCTCTTCGGAACTGGGGTCAGGATAGGGATGCGGAAGGCACGTGAGCATTTTCTTGGATAGCACCCCACGTTGTGATGAGACTCTGGCATAAAAATTTAAAAACAGGAGCACACATAAAAACTTCATTAAAGGAGATCCCTGGGTGGCTGGGGTTTAGCGCCTGCCTTCGGCCCAGGGTGTGATCCTGGAGTCCCGGGATCGAGTCCCATGTCAGTCTCCCTGAGTGGAGCCTGCTTCTCCCTCTGCCTGGGTCTCTGCCTTTCTCTCTGTCTCTATGTCTCTCATGAATAAATAAGTAAAAATCTTTAAAAAAAAAAAAAAAACTTCATTAAGGCCTAACCTTGCTCTACATGGGGCCCTCAAGCCAACAGGGCTTCTCCCCAGGTGCCCGGCAGCCACTCTCCTCCTGGACTGATGCTGCTGGGGCTTTCATGGTGTGTCCTCCCCTCCTCCCACTTCATCCCGGAGTTAGGGGGTGCTCTCCCTGCTGCTGGGGATCTCCAACTCAGGTTTGGCTGTCTGTCCATCCTCTCCCAGCTCTAATGCAGAGCACCCTGAGCATTGAGAGACGGGGCCTTCTCAAACGCCTGGCTGCACCGGTGGACAGCCTGAGGTCAGGCTTCAGTGGAATTGGGATGATTCTAAGCCAGGCGGGACAATTAGGAACCATTGAAATCCAAGGATGGGGGAACCAACGCAGCAAGAGCCCGCCGCTCCGGAGATGACGGACCCCACTGTTTCTGCAGTCAAGGTAATCATCAGACTTATGTCTGTGCTTGGCCCCTTGCAGAGAACAGTCTCCAATTTGGTTTCGATTTGAGAATTTTATTCCCTTTTAAGACAAAGCTGGCAGCACAGACCAGCCGTGGACTGTTTTAAAGAGTAAAACACCGTTTCACTTAATATAAAAAGATGTAGGATTCAAAGTAGAAAATGACATGGGAGCTACCCTCATTATAGAAAAATGGCCCTCCCAGCTGCCCACCTCAATGACCACCGAGCAAGAGGGAAGTACGGACACTCCTGGGAGATTCAACGTAAAAAATCTCTACCAAATGTCAGTATGTTGTTTTACCCAACAGTCCAACTGAATGGCTTATGCAAATACCTCAATGCAAATGGCCCTGAGTAGGCTCACAAGGAAGCCTGGGTCCTGTGCATCCTCTGGACGATGCGTGGTGCCAGCACGGCTGGTCCAGGAAGGCTCGCAAGGCCTACGATGGTGACTGGTGGTCCCCGGAAGCTGGGACCACCTTGGGAGAGCTGTCCATACTGGCCCATGGAGGACAAGTCGGTTCCCAGCGTGTAGGGGAAATGTTCCAGGGGAAAAGAAAAGCTCCAGGCTCATGGAGGGCTCTACGTGACGGAGGCCCACCATCCGCCTCAACCAGCAGTGTTCAATTCTCCCTGGAGCAGAAGGCTCCTTTACACCCAGTTTCCAGAGCCATTCCCACCAGGCACTGGGAAGGATTTCACCTCCTTTTCCTTCCCTCTAGAGGCAGGACTAACAAGCGAGAGGAGAAATGGGCACCTGCCCAACCCCGCATGCTCTCCAGAACTCTTGTCTGATGCTCACATGCAGGTTTCTCCCGGAACATACCACCTCCTGAATAATGCCTGGTTTTAGGAGAAGCCCTTGTTATAGGGGGACAGAAGTCATTCAGAAGGGGATCACCCACTGGGCTTTTCATGTTGTAAGACCAGAGGAAAGCAAAGAAAGTGAAGTTCTCTCCATTTGCCTGATCCCCAGAGGCCACAGTGTCTTCAAGATTATCTTGGTCTCTGTCCCTCTGATTTTCAAGTGACTTGGAAAACAAAGCACAGCATTCCCTCGAAAATACCTAAAAGCTTCATAAATCCATTGCTTGGAAGTACTCCACTGATATCCGGTCTAAATCTTTCTTTGCTTAACTTCATTCCATGGTTCCTACTCTAATTATACCCCTTATCTCAATTAATAAATGAATGCCTTCCTTCCTTGGTGTTGACATCCTTCAGATATCTGCAGACCACGATCGTGCCCACCACCCAAATCCTCAGACCTCACTAATGTCAGTCGAATGCAGGGGAAAGAATAACACAGTCCCTGTGTATGCCACAGACTCTGGCTGAATCTTTCCTGCTTTGTTAGCCCCAAATCCTTATCCATTTTGAGTTTCTTCATTATCAGCCAAAAGGAGAAATGCCAATAGGGTGGAATAGTACACAGTAATCAGAAGATATTCAAACTAATGCTCCCACTGAATCTGCAAACAGGAGACAAAATCCCCAAAGAGTAATTAATTAAGTCAAATACTTCAAACATTTCCATCAATGATGCTGAGTGACTTTTTTTTTTTTTTAAAGGAGGAGCATACTTTATAAACAGTGAAAGTGACAGATCAACATCAAATTCCCTTTTGATATTGGTTGTAGATTCAGCATGTAACAATTCAGTAAATTTTGGGAGTTCAAGGTCATAACACCTAGGTGATGAACTGGCACCAGAAAGTCATTTCACCCCACCTCCCAAGCAGTGCAGGGAGCCCTGCTACAACGTGCTTGGCTGGTCATCTGACCCAAAGGTGATGCTTCTGCCAATGGGGAACTCACTACTTCACAACGGTGCCCATCCTATTCTTGCTAGCAAACTCCTTCTGATACTGAGGTCTGCCTTCTTGCAACCCTCCCCATAGACCTGGCCATTTCCCTCAGGTCCACTCAGCATGGCTGCATCCTTTTGTACACAGCTGCCCTTCATACACCTGGCAATGGGGGTATGTGTTCTTTTGGCCTTTCCATCCCAGGAGGGACGTTCTCGGTCACTTCTATTGTCCTTAAGGCATCATGACTTCTAGACCATCATAGCCCAGAGCACCTTCATCTCACTTCCGTTCCATCCTCACTATGTAACACCCTAAGGAAAACATGACACCCTCTAAACTCACCCTCCAGGAATGGGCACCCTCTGAGCTTCCACGAGACTACATGATGTGATTTTGTGATTGCTGGAGAGATCTGCCTTCCTCCTCCTCAGGCATGACATTCTACCTTTAGAGATTTATTATTTTTTTAAAGATTTTATCTATTTATTTCAGAGACAGAGACAGCACAAGTTGGAGGGAGAGGCAGAGGGAGAAGCAGACTCCCTGCTGAGCAGGGAGCCCGATGTGGGACGCGATCCCAGGACCCTGAGATCACGACCTGAACTGAAGGCAGACATTTAACTGACTGAGCCACCCAGGCCCCCTAATATTTCTTTCTTTAGGTTAAAAAATTACATATCTAGGACTCCTCTGTTAAAAATCCAAATACCTCTGAAGGGATAATATTTTAAACCACCAGCAGCCAGTATGAATAGATTTATTTAGCATCTTAAGACTGAGACCTGCATTCTCCTCCCAAGTTTGTGACTTTCTAACTGCAAAACCACAAGCAAGTCACGTAATCTCTCTGAACAGGAAGTTCATCAGCTGAGAATAAGGTAGTGGGGCCCATAAATTCTTAAGACAACAGTCATCGAACATTAGCCAAGTATTTGTGAACTTAGAACAAACACATTTTTTTCTCCTTTCTTTCCTTCCCACTTATTACCTCTACAACTGTCAGGAAAAAGGATCTGATTTCTACAGACAGGAGTAGAGTGGGTCACTGTTATCGCTAATATCCAGGCAGCTAAGGAGTAACATAAGACACCTGAGTGCAACTCCAACCAACAAGAACCTAATGGTTATGCATTTTTAATAAATGTTTTTCTGCCATCCCTCTGAAATATTTTGAGGTATCACCTTTGAAGCAAGTTCAAAGAGAATCCATAACCACCTGGACAGGTATTCTTCTTCTGGGGTTGGTCTTAGAAGGATCCTTAAGAAACTCTATATAATGATTTCTGCAGCAGAAACGGCTGGGATGGATGAAGTTCGTGGTAGGGCACACAGCACCCCCATCCCCACCCCCGAGTGTCCTGAACTCCTGCATGCAGACAGCTCTGGGGCTCTGGGCCAGGGGTCCTCCAACTTGCGTATACACCAGAATCACCTGGAGGGCTTATTATAACACAGATTCCAGATATTTGTACACCAATGTTCATTGCAGCATTATTCACAATAGCCAAAGGGTAGAAACAACCCAAGTGTCCATCAACAGATGAGTGGATAAATAAAATGTGGCATATACATACAATGAAAAATTATGTGGCCATAAAAATGAATGAAGCACTGATACATACGACCACATGGATGAACCCCAGAAACATCATGCAGATTGCAAGAAGCCAGGCACGAAAGGCCACATGTTGTATGATTTCTCTTGTATGAAATATCTAGGGTAGGCAAATCCACAAAGACTGGCTATCAGAGGCTGGTGGCAGAGGGGAGTCAGGGGTTATTGCTTAAGGATTATAAAGTTTTTGTCTGGGGTGATGAAAAAGTTTTGGAAACACACAGTGGTGACGGTTGTACAACACTGAGAATGACACTGAATCATATACCAAACATGGTTAAAATGGCAAACGTTATGTTACCTACATCTTACCACAATATAGAAAAAAAAATTTAACCCCTCCAAGCCCCCTGGGGTTGTGTTTTCAGAATCAGTTTCTGCCTCAGTAGGTCTGGGACCAGGAATTCCCGGGGAATCTGCATTTCGAGAAAGTTCCCAGGGGATGCTGATGTGGTCTGGGGGCCACATTTTGAAACCACGACTCCAAGCCCAGAGAGGCTAAGAAACTCTTCTCATCCTGCCCTGCTTTGCCGGTAGAAAAGCTCAAACTTCTGTGCGTGTATCGCAATGTCAACACAGGCTAGAAATCATAAAACCGGCTGTGTGGGGGCCGACTTGAGGCTGTCAGTTTTGCCCTGTGGTTTTCTCCCTCTTTTTTTCTTCTCACTCAGTTTGGAGCCACCACTGACCAGTAGGAATGCCAATCATTAACAGCAACTTCAGCAGGGTAGGAGCAGGTGCAAGTCAGAAGGCAGTGGGGGGAGTGAAGATTTATCTTCTGGGGCTTGTCCTGGGGAATCTTGCCCCACCCTGCAATCCAAACTCGCCAAACGAACAGTGCAGTGTTTTCAGATGGGACTTGGGGGAAAAAATGCTCGCTGCTTAAAGTTTCGAAAGAACCCGAGTGCCAGGCTTTGTGATACCGATCTGGGCAAGCTGTAGTCGGTCATAGGGGGTACGGAGGATGTGATGCATATGTCTCATTTGGGGGTCTAGAAAAAATTGCGGAAGAGCTCACATTTCTGGGATTCTCTTTCTTGACATTCTTGGGTTCACCTTGAGTTCACTGGTTTTCCCGACGGTATTACTTAACTTCTCCAAATCTAATATATTTTTATTCCCACTCATTTGAGGGTTGTATTTCCACACAGGCATGCTTAATTGAGCAAAGTGTGCTGGGCCTTGTCCCCACAGAGGTAGCCGTGCGGCTTTTGCACCCGGAAAGAACAGGAAAGAACAGCATCCTCCTCACTGTCCCTGCCGGGGAGTAGCCTGCCATCAGGGGGGGACGTGCAAATATCCATGGCAACACAGGTGAACCCGACGCCGGGCCAGGCTAGACCACCCATGGAGCGGGTCCTCCCACTGGGCTGAGCGAAGCCCGCAGCTTTTACTCAGGAAGCAGATAGAATGTTGGTTCCTTTCAATTTGCAGGGCTGTCATGTTTAAATATGAAAATGTTGCTTATAGCCAAATGTTAGTGACAGCAGCCTGTGGCGCCGATCACAGTTTGCTCTCTTACTCCTGCTAAAAATAAGCTTGCTTTCTCTGGATTCCTTCAAACTCCACATCTGCAGGAAGTTTTTGTTGCTTTTGCTGGCCCTTTTCTTTCTTTCCCGAAGATTAGGGCTCTT
Source organism: Canis lupus baileyi (assembly GCF_048164855.1). Lineage (NCBI taxonomy): Eukaryota > Metazoa > Chordata > Mammalia > Carnivora > Canidae > Canis > Canis lupus. The sequence continues at coordinate 7,765,206 of NC_132844.1, forward strand.
GGGCTCCACCAGGGACCCCTCCCCTCTCCCCTTCCTGGGAGAGCAGCATTCTGAACAATAACAAACACACGGGGCCCAGACGCTCCCACAAAGGCATCTCCTGGGTTCCCAGTTACTAGCCCAGGCCCCTGCCTCATACAGTCTTTAGTGAGGAGGGAGCTGGGGCAGCTGCAAGGGGCAGAGTCATCTGAAGAGGTGAAAGACAGCCCAATGGGATCAGCTGGGCAGGCTGGGAAGGCAGACCTGAGGGCGAGGCTTCTGTGTTTGGGATGCACTTGGCAGCCACATCTGCACCAGCCAAGCCGCTAGTCCGCTCCCCGCCCCCGGGCTGGAATCACTCTGGTTTCTAGGGAGGCAAGACACACGTAGCACATGGGAACCACAGTAATGATGCATTTTGAGCAAATGCTCAACTCTTCTTGAGGCAAGTATTCAATTGCCTTTATTATTCTCTCTTCCTTTCTCCTGCTCATGGTGTATGTGTGTGTGTGTGTGTGTGTGTGTGAGAGAGAGAGAGAGAGAGAGAGAGAGAGAGAGAGTGGGTGTGGGGGGGGACAGAAGGGGAAAGAGGGAGGGCCGAGGGGCTGGAACAAATGTTGCTTTAGGTGTCTTCAGAATCAGCCAGACGATCTTGTTCAGAACAGAACCTGAACGCTTCTAGGTGCTTCAAGTGCTTCGCATCACACTGGAATCACTCAAGGAGCTTTCTCTCTGGCCCCCGCTCTTTGGGATTCTGTTTTGGGGAGGTTTTGTTTGTTTATTTGTTTTTGGAAAGGACATCTCTATTTATGGTGCCAAGTTGTCAACCTGGTTCAGGTTATCTACAGCGGTGGGGCCTCCCTGAGCAAGAACATGGCAGCCATATGGCACCTGTCGAGGCCAAGAGTTGGCTCATGGGTCTCCCAGCTGCTCAGACATGCTGTGTCCTTCCGTCCCAGGGCCACTCTTCCTCACTCCCTGCGGCCTCTGTGGGCCAGTAGCCTCTGATGCACCTGCCTCTTCAGGAGCTAGTGAGGGTTCTGGCTGTGAAATGTTTGACAAGAGACAGTCCTGAGGAGTATGATGGCTCCTTCTCCCCGACAAAGGAAGATGGGCCAGCTCTGAAAGTCCTGGCCCAGCTGTCATGCTCCCAAGGGCCCCAGTCAGCTTTCCCCCTTCTGTGGAAAGGGAAGACTCTGTCTCATTCTCCTTCATCTTCCAGCTTTGGCTAAGTGCCTGACACATGGTAGGTGCTTGACAGGTTTGCTAGAGTATTGGGAGCCTTCTCAGTTTTCCCCAGAGCTCACAGCCTCTGTGGCAGTACAGGTGAACTCCAACTGGGAGAAGAGGTGTCTGTCAATGAATTCCTATGACATGAGCCTCTGTGAGCCCCCACTTAGCTCATGGAAACTACAGATTTGTGTCTATGGTGGGGTCCTCACAGAACTGGAAGCCCTTGGCCAGGAATGGCTCAAAGAGTCCCAGATGATTCAGACCTGGAATACCGGGCGGCATTTGAAGATCATGGCCCCACTGGCCAGTCCTAACTTAGTGCTTCCCTCCCAATGTGGTCCTCTCTAGGAACAGTGATGATGTGGGGGGTGCAAGGCTTCCCCACCAGGCCTTCCCAGAATCCACATCCTTCTCTTTCTACCTGTGATTCTTAAGGCCTAATGGAGTCAGATGGCACTAGGGTCGCTAACACTATATACTACTTCAAGCTGGAAACTCCTCAGGATCAAGAAGGGTCCTGGGGAATATATCAACTACCTTGTGTCAAATACCAATTCCACACTACAAGCGGATCTATGACAAAGAATCTCCATGGAAGAGAGAAATTACAGAAATCTCTGTAATTTCTCTCTACCATCCATAGACACTCACGTACTCATAAGATTTGCTCAGGAAGAGGATGTGTAGCCTAACAGTATACATCTCGGGGCTTTTCTTATCTATTATCATAAAATCCAGTTTCCTTTAACATCCTATGCACACATCTCTAGAGTGATGATCTTCAACATGGGGGGAGGTACACCAGCAGGTGCAAACATGATCCGCTGATCTCATTCATGGAAGACAACATTAGAACATCTAATGTTGGGTTTCTTGGGGGGCTTGGGAGAGTTTTTTGTTTGGGTTTGGTTTTTTTGTTTTTACTGGTGAGCTGTGTGATCAATAACCTGTTGAAACCACAGGTCTAAGTGACCCAGTCAGCCTTCACTTTTCATGAAGCTGAATAGCTGGGGTGAGGGCAGGAGTGAGGGAAGACACATGTCTGAGGATCCTCCCTAGGCTTTTCTTTGGAAAGGGAGATGAAGAACAGACCAAAGGTGATGGATGTCCCTTGTTTCTGCGTCTGCCTAAAGAGCTTTCTGACGACAAATCTAGGAGGCCCACCTGACTTCCTCTCCCGCGTCAGATGTGATTTGTTCTTCTCTGGGAGCCCCCCCACCCCCACCCTTGCCACATTTTCCCTTGCTCAAAGCTCAGGTCACTGTAATTTCTGATGTCACTTGAGTTCTGGTCATGTCAATTCCAGATTCTCCGCTCTTTGAGGGCAGTGCCCATCTCTTCAGTGATCTCCTGAAGACCTTGCACATAGAGTCTGATGGAGAACCCATGCAAATATAATAAAGCTTTCCTCTAAAAAAAGACGACCAGTGAGGTCACCAGGCACTAGACAGTGTTTTCCTGGCTTTGAATTCTATAGTCAGTAAAAGCTCGAAAACAGATTTTAGGCTTGCCACCCCTTTGTCAGTCCCCTGAATTATTTTTGCCTAAAGACTTTTTAAAAATTACTATTTATTGTCACTGCCATTTCATTTATAAAAAAAAAGAAAAGAAAAAGGACATTTTAATACCACATAGCTAGAAATGATATAGTCTCAGAAAGAAAAGATCATCCTTCCCAAGAAAGGGCTCTGGGACCTTATGCTGCCACGTGAAGTATCTTTATAAAGTCCTCACTCATCATGCCCTAGTCCACAGTTCACCACTCAGGGACCTCTGAGGCAAAGGGAGATAACAACCCAAAAATCCCAATCAAATCACTGACAGCATTTTGCTCTTTCACCTGGGGAGTCAAAGGAAAGACAAGCCCCTTGTCTGAATAGAACTATGACGTGTAGGAAGTAAGATGCTTGTGTTACCTTGTCTTCGTCAGGCTGTCTACCCCTTGGTTATCTTTCTTTCAGGGCCCAGATCCCCAGCAAACAAACCCAAAATGCCAATCCAAGGCTTTTACCTCAGATAACATCGAAACCCAAAGGAAATAACACCTAATGGTGGAATTTCAAGTGAGTAGGTGACCTAGCCTTTCCACTTGAGTAGTCCCTCAAGTCACAACATACTCATGACTACAAACCAACCCATGTGTCTCTCTAGAGCTGGCCCTATATAAAGAGGTTCAACCCTCCAGTAGCCATTAGGACCCTGGATTGACACAGGGTCTCTTACGCCTGATTAGAGGGCAAAGCTCCCTAGAGAGCCCCACGAAATGCTGATGGGGTTAATTCTATCATTTGGACTAAAAACAGTGTACACCCAGAAAATGATTATGTTGACCATATTACATACATGTAATCAAGAAAACCCAACCTCAAGCCACATGCTGCCCACATGCACACACACGGCTTGAACCACACGTGACCAGCTCTTCCTGAGTTCCTCAGTATTTATCTGTTTTGTTTTTTTTTCCTGTTCTTTATTTGGTTTGCCAAGTGCTAGCACATGCTACCACAATGGGTACCAGACACCGAAGGCTTAAGAAAAATTAGGAGAGAAACTCTTAAATGGAAAAAAGAATTATACTCATCAACTTAATGTTTTTCTGCAATAATGCCAGTATTTGACATGAGCAGCAGAACATGAGGGTCCAGCTGGAGGTACATCAGTGTTCCTTGGGAGCGTAATGATAACAGGCCAGAACAGTTTACATTGGGCCTGTCCCAGAAATTCCAGGTGGCCACGGACATGATCTTTTAAATGAACTGTCCATTTCCTATTGTGCAATAAATTGTCACCAATTGCCTGAAAAATATCAGGACACTTGATCTGACCAATATTTATCCTGCCATGTGTAGGGAGTATAAGACAGATTGGGAAGTACAGCTGGAGCCCCAAGTCATCTTGATGATTTATAGTGACAACTGGCATAACATGAAACCAGGTATCCCGGAGAATGTACAGTAGCCATAATAGCATCATCCAGGGCACATCCCTGGCCCTGGACTTAAGGTCAGATGCTCACTGGCCCCAATCCCTTGACTTACACAGGGACTTCTCCCCAGTCCCCTTTCTTGGTGTAGACAACAGACTCTGCCCCCAGATGATGAGAAACCCAAGGCATCTGCATGTGCCATGTGCTAAGCTCCCTCACCTGTTCCATGCATGTGGTAGGAGGGCTGAGAGGGATGAAGGAGCGATAAGCCCCAAGTTGGGCACCACTGCAGGCAGCTACTTTGAAGTCATGGCACTGGGATCGCCCTGGCTCCCCTTCCCATAGCACATGGTCACCTGCCTGAGCAAAGAGAGGCCAGCCAAGGTTAGCCTCTGTGGTCCTGCAGGCAGAGAGCAAGGGGGGTAGATCCTGATGCAAAGGTGGGCCCTCCATCCTTTGGACCCCACCCTGCCACCTCTGCCACCCCCCCCCCCGAAAGCAAGCTATGAGGTGAGGACCCTCTCGTTTCATTCCAGGGATTAAACCATGAAGCCCAAATTCCAGGCGCCAGAGGCAATCTGGGATTTAGTATCCCTTTAGCCGCCTCACATTTTCTTTCCAAATTGGAGCTCTAAGACTCAGACTTCAAATATGCAGAGGTGGTAAGGCAGTAGGCTGAACTTCCTAAAGAGCTGCATTCTCTTGTGGCCGTGCCCCCCCATCACCACTGCACACCCACCTTCAAGCCCCGCCCCCCAGGCTGCTCCCTCTGGATACTCCCAGCAACACTCTCTCTTAGCAGTGGGTCAGAATCCTACTAGTTGTACATAGTACATTTCTCAATGGCTGTGAAAAGAGATTCTGGTGGCACAGGGGAGGAGCCTGGGGTGTGCATGTGTTGAGTGTGTCACAGGCACATGTCCGATGATGATAAGGAGCCTGCTAAGCAGACCCAAATTTACAGGATGAAAATCTGTCATCATACCCTAGCCCAGAGCTTCTCAAATTTCAGTGTGCACACGAATCCCCTGGGGATCTTTTTAAAACGTAGGTTTTGATTCAGTATGGCTGCATTCCTACCAGGGGCCCAGGTGGGGTCCCCACTGCTGGAGGGTGGATCACATTTTGAGAAGTGGGGGGCCATAAGGCAAGTGGAGGTTGAGGGTTGACCCAAAGTCAAGGGGACCATATTTTCTGAACCTCAAGCCAGGGCACATGGTCTGCAGAAAGAATTGGGTTTGCTTCCTGGAACCAGGGGCAATCTGGGAACCGTACCAGGATGTTGAAGTTTTGCACTTCCTGGAACATTCTCAGAGATTGGAGCTAGTGGTTCTCAAACTCATCTCTGGAGGACACACTGTCTATAAGTTGGACTCCCCAAAGCCGCCACTGCAATCAAATCACTTCTGTTTTCTCCCAGACCACTGGAGAAAAATGTTAATGCACTGATTTCACAGTTCTGTTTCTGTCCTATATCTTTTCCTTAGCTTTAATGAGAAGCCTTCAAGATTTAGCTATGGCAGGATCGTCTCTGGTAGGAGAAAGGCAGCAAATCGAGCAAGAGGCAGTGATCCCTGAGCTTCACCACCTCTGGGGTCCCCACTTCAGCCCTGTTGGCCCCACATGGCTCTGCAGCCGCCCGGTGTTGAACACTCCAGTGTAAGCATCGGCCCTCCTTTGACTTGCTGTATTCCCGCTGGGACTTCAAAAAAGTTATTATAGTAGATAATCCGTGAGATCAAAAGGGAAGTGTAATCGCTTCTCGGCCTTTTGGCTAAGATCGAGTGCAAAAGGGAAGTGTACCCAGAGAACACAGGGAGCAGAAAGGCTGCCCAGTGGATGGCTGGACTGTTCAGGAGAAAAAGTTGAGGGAAAATGAGCAGGGTGGATGAGCCACCCGAGAGGGGAGAGAAGAAAGTGGGAGAAGTGGAGGATGGCTCTGAGCAGGCTGACAGATGACTAGAACCTGCACGGAAATGTGGCCAGAGAGAAATTCCTGGTGGCCTAAGAACCTTTCTGAACTGGAATGTCATATTTAAGCTTTTCACAGTACTGTGATTTAAAAGCCCTTTACTAATTTGAACCTTCAGTAAAAGTTGCTGTATGCATGCATGCAAGGACACACACACACACACACACACACACAGACACAGAGACACAGAGGAGTCTGGCTCAAGAGTGGAAAACATCAAACTCACAGGCCCCAAAACATTGGCACAATTTGCAGGCCTGGGTCCAGGCACAGGACCAACTTCAAGGCCAACTTGGAGGGAGTTATTAGACCACACATCGCTAGGTGTCGCCTTCCTAGGCACACGGTGGCGGAAGCGGGGAGAGCAAGCCTATCCCCTGCGCACACCCTTCCTGGATTCTGGAGGAAAGGACGGCTGGCGGGGAGGAGAGATGGGTGGCAACAGGGGTTTGGGGAGTGGGGTGGAGATGTGGGGTTGAGTTTAGAAATCTGAGATGCCACTCCCTTCATAACATCCAGAACAGGATGAGCAGGGAAATAAACACATCACAAGGCAATAACTGCTGTGTGCATAAACAAGAATTACCCAAATTCAGTAGGAAAGGACTCGGCTCATAGGCCAAGGCTGCTGTATCTGCTAACAAGCATCGAAAGACAACACAATCAGCAAGCAAACGGCGAAGGACTACTTCTGGAAAACCAGAAACTGTCAATCCCGTGCAGACAGCTCGATTACTTATTTGTGAGCCTGTTTATGACTTGCTATTTCATATGTGTATTATAGGCAGCAAAAACTAGTCCCAGTTCACATGATGGGGATCAAGTAGGTCAATAATTCACGGTGTTTTAAATTAGCGCCACCGTTTCCAAATGCTGGGCACCTGAACGCATTTGTGACCGACGGTTTATGAAAACAGACAGTAAGTGTGAAATTGGGAAGGTTGTGCAAATCCCAGGACACGTGGTCATCACTCTGATAGCTAAGGTGCCTGTGTCTGCTTGTGTGTATGATGTGCCCAACAAAGGACGTCCCCAAATACAGTCCTGAATCCCAGCCCAGCAAATGAGGAAACTTTCTCGTGGCAATTCAGTGGTGCTCAATCCAAACTTACTTCCTTACCCTTCAGTTTGCAAGAAATTATTACGGGGGTTGGGCAGGGGCGGGGAGGGAGGGACTGCAGGCCCCCAAAGCATGAGAGCCACAGGCCTCCTCTTCTTTCTGGCCCTGCTTTTCCAACTCATGATGAGACCTCATGGTATCTCACAGTTCTGGGTGAGGGGACTGGTGTGGACATACCAGCTTGGGACACATCTCTGAGTATAGAGGTTTCCTTCATGCTCCCAAAGCGCTTTTTTCAGGCTTCTACTACGTGGTACTCAAATTGCTTTTTAGACAGTTTTCCACTGTGTTTTAAAAGCCAGCCCCAGCATGTCTATAAACATCAGTTCATATTCCTGGAATAAATCTTTTTTTGTGTTCCGTCCTACTACCCACAGGGGCACAGATGGCATGTTTTATGTGGTGGCCACTATTTACAATTCAACTCCATGGAGGCCCATGAGATGCCACAAATGGAGCCCACACAGGAAGACAGCCCCTTGGGCAGAGACATTTGTCCCGACAGGCCAGGAGTGCCAGGAAAGGACACACCCTGAAAGTACACGGAGAGCCTCTGCCGCTGACATATGTTCTCCGTTCACGGCCAGTGGAGTGGGGTCCTGGGCATCCCCAGGAGGCACACAGAGAGGCAGGCTCTGCCTAAGTGACTGTGGGGTGCGCACGACCAATGGCTGTAAGCAGGGAAAACAGCGCACACAAAATGCCCAAAATTGGCCGTCGAGTTAAAAACATCAACAAAGCAAATCCTTCCCTACCAAGAAGGCTCGCCACGATCATTTGCATGTTCATGAGCATCTGCTAGCTGAGTATCAAAGTATCCTTCTTTCTATTCTGATGGACAGCCATTAATCACAGTAGATGTGACCTTGTCAGCACCTCAAGGACCGAATAATAGTAGCAGGGTTTTTTTGTGGAGGAGGAGAGGGGGGAGAGGGAGAGAGGAAGCACTTCACTCAGAAGAATACTCTGAAGAAGCCACTGCTGTCTCTGTCTCAGACTAAGATAGCATTTGCCGAAAATGTCAACAGATTGCTTCTTGAGTTGGAGTTGTGCAGACATCAAAAGCTTATTTTAACAGGGCATTTTGCTTAAAATCACTTGGTTAGTTTAGGCATTTAGAATGCCTCTTAATATATAATTTGGATCAAGAAGTTCTTGTTGAGTTTGACTGATTTAGCATAAATCAGAAGGACATAGTCGAACAGACCCCTTCACATAAGCAGAGCCTTTAGGCCATTAATGTAGTAAAATTTGCTCTTTGTTAGCAGCGAATTTTTAATAGGGTCTTTTTCCTTTCTTTCTTTTCTTTCTTCTTCTTCTTCTTTTTTTTTTTTTTTTCTTTTTTAACACAGCTTAGTTGCTATGCAGAGGCTTAGCGCTCCTGCATGGGGATCAGTTCCAGACTTTGGTTTGATTTGAAACAAGCCTGGCAAATTTGCCTGAATGTGATTTCAAAAGGTTTTCCTGTTCTCCTATTTATCTCATCAGGAGATTAAAGGAAGGTGAAAAGCAAGTCACTATTTGAGTTCAAATAATGCTGGTCTGATTTTTCACAAGTATTTGGTATGATTGAGTAGACACAGTTCAGAAGGACAGCCACTGGCCCCTCGGAAATACTGCAATAGCTCACAACGGCCGGCCTCAGGGAGCTCATTTCAAAATGCAGGTAACTTATACTTGCAGAAAAAGTCTCTTTCTTCCATTTTTACTTTTCATTCAGTCTTTCTCTTTCACTTTCTCTCTGCATATCACATTGAATAGATGTGACTCCAAAAGTTAATGGCAATTGCTCTCATCTTAATTTAGCAAAGAGAAAGAGAGAGAAATGAGTATAATTTGCAGATCTGAGCGCAGGTCATTACAGGTGTGTTATATTAGTGTATTCATGAGCCTCCCGGGACAAGCATGCTGCGATATCCAATAACTTTCTTAATGTGTAATTACACACCATCGGACTATAATTGATTAATTGAAAAGAGAATGTAGGCAGATGTGAGGGCAAGACTTCTGCTGCTCATTAAATGAATATGTCCTTGCTTCTCTTTAATAAGTTAAGTGGAACTACTCAAAAGCAATTAAGTCAGTAGTGAAATTCATTAAATTTTAAGTAATTATTGGTATTAAATTCTGTAATAAAATCCAAGACTTCGCATAGTTCCATTTCAAAAAGAAATATGACAATTCTGTGGGGCCAATGCAGCAGAATGAGGGTTCCAGAGAAAACGACATCTTGGACCTATTGACATTTGGTGTGAAAATCACCTGAGAGAAAAAGAGAAAGAAATGGGGGTTGGCAGGGAAGGCATTCTGGAAGCTCTGCTGGCTGTCCTAGACTAACCAGAGTGAGTGTGTCCCTTAAACCTAGGAATGTGGTGGCGATTCCAAAGTATTTCTTTCATTAAAAATCTTAATCTACATAGTTCAAAAGGAATGAAAAAAAAAATACCTGTTTTTCACTCTAATGCCTCAGGTACTCTGTACCTTCCCTACTTGTTACATCCAAAACATAAACATGAATTATAGGGAGTTAAATACGATTTGGAGAAAATTCTTTCCAGGCCCTATTCTCTCATTTGGGAAACAAACCTGGGCTTTTGGGGTAAGGGGAGAGGTTGAGGTCTGCTATAGCTGAGCGAGTGACCACAGACAGTCCTCAGAGCCCGTAAGTGGCTTCTACATCTTCGGCCACTGTTCATTAGGCCCTGGGCAACTGGACAACTCAGAAATGTGTCAGAAAGGAACTCAACTCAGCCAATGCACCGCATTCCAGACATTCCTGACAACTCCCTAGACACAGGGGAGACCTTGGCGTCTGAGCTGGCTGTGGAAGAGTGCCAACTGGGAGCCACACCAGGGTGGTTTGTTCATTCATTCATACAGTAAGTATTTCTTGAGCACCTATTCAAAGCTTTTTAAAGATGACTTTATATCTAGATCTATCTATATAGTACACATATAATATAAAGTAAACATACAAAGATCTTATAAGGTTAAGGATGGAATTCTTTAAAAAACGTAGCCCCTTTCGTACCCATCCAAGTTGATCTGGTGTCCTGCACATTAATAGGCCCTCGGTATAAGCTGGCTGACTGAACAGTGGAAGGAATCGATGATGCGGGCTGTGAAGAAAGCATGCTAGTATGTGGTACTTGCATAAAATTCCCTATTTAATTTCTGGAAACAGTTAACATTAGACAGTTAATGCTTGGCCAGGAAAAGCCAAAGAGATGGTGATGATGGCCATCTGTGAGAGAAGAACTGACTCCAGAACCTCTATCGACTCCCAGGCTTCTGCTCTAACCATCAGCATCCTGAAGAGTCCTGTCAATTCTTTCTTGCAACAGAAAACTGAAAATGTAAACCCATGTATGGTGGTGGGTTTTTTTTTTTTTTTTTCTTTTTAAACAGTAGACTCAACCACATTTTTTTAAACTGGGACTTCCAAATCTAAATATAACTTTGTGTGGTTAGTTTCACAATTTAAAAACAAAGGACTATACTTTCATTGTTTGCTGGGGCTAACACTTTGATGATGTTGAGAGCCAGTCTCCTAGATGCAAGGCTGCAAGGCTGCTGGTTCCCATCATGGACCCTGCCTGGGAGAGGGCATCCCCACTGCAGACTGACTAGACACAGGGAGAGAGCCGGGAGACATGTGACTCACCATTCCCAGCAGGAGGGGGAGAAAGCATTTTATGTATACCCTCATTCCTGTTGGAAGAAAAAAATTCCAATCCTCACACACACTGTAATTTTAGAAAGCATAACTAAAGCTAAAACTAAATTAGCCTAACTAGGTATATTAGGCTCAGAAAGAAAAAAAATCAGGGCACATGGAAAGACATTAGGTCTCATTTTCTGTTTGCATGTTTATCTGTTGTAACGGGCAATTTATTGTCCCACAGCTCATTTTAATCTTGAACATGACCTTGATAATCTGTAGGGGCAGCCCAACTATTTCAAAGAGAAGTTCTAACCCAGGGACATGGTCTCCAGCTTTGTCATGTTCACTAAACGACGTTTTGCTTACACTATTTTGGATTCTTCTGTCTTTGTTTTTCATTTTTACAACTGTAACAGGTCCCAAATATATTCCAGACAGCTAAATCAGATCAAAGGAAAACTGATTTATCAAGTCAATAATTACGTGCCTAATTTGATATAATCTGAAACTTGTCCATTTATGAACAAAGAAGATGGCCAAAGACATGGGTGATGGTATTCATTTCCAAAAGAAAAGTAGAATTTTAAGTGGTCAGGTAATTAGAATAATTCAGAATGTAGGATTATAAAAATTTTAATTTGAGGAATTAAACAGCATACCCTTTTTGTGTGAGACCTTTTTCCCCCAAAGCCATTTGATATCCATTTAATGTTCTATCTCAGTAAACTCAATACATTTAATAAAAAGTTTTTTTTTTAATTTGATGAAGATCTTTAAAATTTTTAGGGTCATTACTGAATAAACACCAGTTCTTCTTCTAGAATACTCCACATGCAAGGTATAAAGAATAAGCCATATAACCAAAAGCTATGTATGATGAGAATTTTGTCTTCATTTAAAAAATAAAGGATTCTGAAAAAAAAATTTTTTAAATAAAGGATTCTACACTTGCAGTTGAGCAGAGCATACATGTAGAGTTGTCCAACCACACTATGTTGTACACCTGAAACTAATGTAACACTGCGTCAACTATACTCAAATAAATACATAAATAAAAGGATTCTGAAGACTCACGTGAATTTTATTTATTGGCATTTCCTTCTTTCTCTTAAAAGTTGAGTACAAGGTCAGGGGTTTTATTCCCTTTGTTAGTTACCGTTTATTGAGGGTTTATTATATGCTAGGCATTTTATACGTATTATCTCATTTAGATTTTACATTAATCATAAGCAGCTACTATTTCTGTTTTACAGATGCAGATACTGACTTTCCCAAGACTGCAAAGCTAGTAACCACAGAGCCAGGAAATGGACTGAGTTAATGTGACTCCAGGGCACAGACACTCTACTGCCTCTGTGCTGTTTTCTGAAGGAAGGGATTATTACATTCTTGTTAGTGGAGGTTCTAGCCTTTTTAATCCAAACTTAAGAAACTTTCACCCTTAGTGTGTATTTTTACAGTTCAAATCACGCTGATCCCCAAATCATTCTGGATCACAAATGTTTCAAACTTCAGTGTCTTGCTTCTACTTTGATCTTGTTTTTGCCGCTGACCACAACTAGCTACTTATTCAAATAAGACTGTTATCTGAAATCTAAATTTACACGGAAATTGGCTTGAGATGAAATTTTTGCCAGTTATTTATATTAACATGGTCATGAGAACTTGGTGACCAATATTTCTGGACAGCCGTTTGCAGTCTCTTGCCTTTCCAGCTGTGAGAAGCCTTTGTCCCCATCACAGTGTGCCTGGATAGTACCAACCACCTTCTAGAAGTCTCCCCACTCCCGTCCTCCAACCTGTGAAAGCACTGCTTTCACAATAGTACTTCCCAGCTCAGGTGCCTACTACAGAGCCCTAGATCCTAAAACACCAAATGTGAAATCAGCTGCGTGTTTCTGTTTTTATTATCTGACCACAACCTACCAAGTTACCTCCTCTCCCCTCTCAGAATGATGTATGTCCGGCAGCCTCTCAACTGAACCCCGCCATGTGCTCGCTGCTCACCTCACTCATCATCACCTCCCCTCCACGATCTTCTCTTTCTCTGAGATACTCTTCTATTGTGCACCCATCTCCAACGACTAGCCCAGGACCCGCCCTCTCTGAGCATCTACTCTTGCTGACACCGTCCCACCATCTCTTCCCATCTCTTAACCTCTTTACTGCATACAGAACACTTTAATATGTATTTCTATTCTCTAACCAGCACACCACCCATTTGGTACTTTGCTATTCACTGGGAGTTCACTGTTCATATAAGGACAGTTTGTTTATAAACTCCTGATGAGAAAGATTCACATTTTATACGTTGTTTACACTGCAACACATGACAGCACTGGAAAAATGGAAAGACAAATGGCTTCAAAATCTGGATCACATACACACACACACCATAACCTCCTACTCTCATATTCACTCTACTTTTTCAGATGTCTGTCCATGACACTAAAGACACTAAATTTTTTAAAAAGGCTTTAAATCTTTATAGACACGGCACTGCATTCTAGACATTGTCTTCATGCAGTGTATACAAAAGAATAAATTAGAGATATAAGAGCGATTCAGACCAAATTAACCTGGAAAAATATATCCCTTGAGAAAAGGTCTTTTGGGTTTGAATTATCAGGACTGGCTGTCTCCACTGATACAGCTAAGTTTCCAACTTGGCTGATAGGATGACAGTCAGAACATTGTCTAAAAACCAAAATGTTAAGGAAAAATGAAAATAAATACTTCATTACAACTTTTCCGTGTTATTTATTTTTATGTTTTCATATATAAACTTCAAATTATTATAGAAAAAATACTGCATAAATGAGATGTGTTAAATGCCACAGGCTGATAAGTACTTTTGTAATGCTCTAGTTTATTTTCATTTTCCTTTGTATGTGTACCCACATTTTCACATAGGACATAACAGTTTGCCTCCATATGATTGTATTTCATACATATATATGCAACAGTGTCACTTATTTTCAAAATTCAAGCTATCTGGCTAATATACAGATATTTCTCTAAGCCAAAAATGGTGTTTAGTTCGTTGGGAGTGCCCTTACACTAAAATCAGACAATTGAGAAGTTAAAAGCACCACTGATTGAACTGGGTATGTAATGGAGGTCCCCAAAGTATTTTACATTTTGTAATAATCTGGATACTTTTCATGAAGGCTTTATCCTAACACAGTGAGCAGTATTTAAATATTGCTCTCTTCCCACCTCAGGCTTTGACACTTAAAATGTTTATATGGGTCTCCCCTCCTTGTTCACACAAATAAGTGTATAACAGATCCTCCTGTCATATCAAGATCAGATTCAAAATTTCCATAAAAATTAAATCAAAGCATATTGAGATCTGACCTCTGTAAAGCAGCGGAGTATTTCACATAATTAAGTTAGGGTGTAACTTTACCTATCCATACAAGTTGATATCCTGAACGTGGATTATGAAACTTGAAGTGTAGGAAATACATCCATGTGTACTTGTCTCTTTAGAAGATTGGGAACTTCTCTAGGAGATGTTGGTGATGGTGATGATGATGGATAAAGGCATCCTGATTTATAAGAAACATACTTTAGCCTAACGTAACCTACGGCATGTTCTATTGCGAAAAAGAAAGGAATCCTAGCTCTTCCACCAATGTATCTTCATGAATTTTCAAGAGAAATATTGATGGATGTGCAACCCATGGTAGAACATTAAGCAATTTTATGGAAATTAAGGGGGAAAGTTGTGCTTATTATTTTAAACCTGGCTTATCTAGGGTCTGTCTTAACTGGTTCAACATTTTGTTTGAGAAAATGAACAAAGCCATCTGTCGGCTCCACTGAAGGGAAAGCATACAGCAGTAACATGCTCAGCCGTGACAACCACAGGCCACCTCCCCACCTGAACTTGTCAGTGGCCGATGCACAATCGAGAGCCAACCGTAAGCGCTTCACTTTTACGTGAACTAGAACCAGGTGGACAGGTTATTGCATGCACTCATTTAACAAATAATCACTGAGCACCGACCTCCACAGTTCATGGAATCAATGTCATCACTGATTTTTGAGATACCATTGTAGGGAAAAACACTGCCAATTAAAAAATGACCAGTTATCAATTGTAGTACACAATCCCATTTCTGAGATGTTACACTGTTGGGGGGGGGAGTGCATTTTTCTATGCATGCAATGTGCTGTGGGCAAGGGCAGTTCTCAGAGATACCGTGAGGGAAGACCAAGCTCCTGCCTCACAGAGCTCTTGGCCAAAGGGAGCCTCATCTGGAATGAAAAGGTCTCCTCTTCTGGTTGTATGTAGCCATGAGAAGAGAGCCCTCAGGAAGACCTGACACCTGGAAGTGTGTCCAAAATACGTGATTATGAAACCTACTTCAAGCCAAATGCAGTGAGAAAATACATTCTTTTTAAAGACTCTTATTTGCCTGAATCTGTTCATTTGCAGCTTAATCATGGGCTTTTATCTTCCTTCTTCCCTTTCAAAATTCCCTCTCACCAGTCCCCCATCACCCCCACATCCCCATCTCCAATTTCTTGCCTCCCTTATTACTCATACATGTCATTCTTCTCAACTCCAAATAT
Organism: Canis lupus baileyi; assembly: GCF_048164855.1. Taxonomy (NCBI): domain Eukaryota; kingdom Metazoa; phylum Chordata; class Mammalia; order Carnivora; family Canidae; genus Canis; species Canis lupus. The sequence continues at coordinate 7,780,684 of NC_132844.1, forward strand.
TTTTCATGGCCTTTCTCTTTTCCCCCCCAAGAGACTTTGGTTAGCTTGTCCTTCCAGCCATAAGCCAAACACATGACTGAATATGATGAATTTTCGTTCTGGCTGGTTACTTGTGTACTTTTATATCGATAATTGATATCCTATCTGATTTTCTGGATTTGTTTGATATATGACCTAAAGTTTCTGTGAAACACCAGAGGCAAGTTTTCTTTGGTATTTTAGGTAATTGTTCAGTTCTAGCAATTAAAGCAATGAGGGAGGATATGACTGACTTTGACCCCAGGTAGCAGCCAGAAGTCTCGAAGGATATATAGGTCAGTTCACTCTGAGGAATACAACAGTACTAAAGCAAAAGAGGTCAGCCCTTTTTAAAATGGCCTTACTGATCACAAAAAGAATCTAAATCTTCAAAAGAAGACTTTGCACTTATCATACCTAATCTATGGCTGTCAGTTTTTTGAAAATAATACACTCAAATGCTTATATCAGATTGAAAAATATATTTTTTATAGTCTACCAAATTAAAAAACATATACTTTGGTTCCTTTCCCCACAATTTATTTTGCATTGGGAATTCTCCAACATTATAGGTCTTTCTGAATAAATTCCCCTTCTGACATTCTCATAGATGTTCTTTCTGGCTTCAGAATTCTCCCAAAGAATTGTGACTATAAAGAAGCTAGAAAGAGTGATTCTGAATTAATTTCTTAATTCCTTCATTCCACCAAGATAGATCAAATATCTTCTCCATCCCTGGGATGCAAGGGTGTATCAGACCCGGTCCCTACCCTGAGATGGCAGCAGTGTGTCTTGGCCTGAGCACAGGTCAGAGAGATACGGGTTGAACCTTGGCTCTGCACCTCCTTACTGGATCCCCTTTCCTCCCCCAGTACAAGGAACATAACATTATTAATTTTACCTTCTCTACCTAAAGTAGAAATAACAATTCTTGTTTAGCAAAGTTATGGAGAGTGAACAGTTTAAAGGAAAGTGTATAAAGGACTGAGCACAGTGCTGGCATATTGGAGGCACCTCACAAAGGATGATTTCTTGTCTCCTTTCCTTAACAGGCACATCTACTTGCTACTGCAGATATTCCCAGGTGTCAATTAAATTTTTTCCTTTAATTTCTTAGTTGCATATCTCCAAGATTAACAATTTTACTATTAAATGGTAGGGCGAGGTGAAGGGGTCTTGGATCATGAAGAGAATCTTCCCTGAGAGGTATATTTAAAAAAAAAAAAAAAAGCTTAACTCTAAGAACTATCCACATAATGTATCTTGTCCTTCTCATTGCTTACAAGGAAATTTTGTGGCTTTTGCAAGCAAATGTGCACACCCAACACTTTCAGAGAATCTATGACTAGAAAATGTGGCCAAGTGGTACCCTATGACGTGCTTGAAAATAAGCAGCCTTGGAAGAAATAATCATAATCATAACCACAGCAATATTGATTGAGTACCAACTGCTTGCCAAATACCATTTTAAGAATCTTCTGGGTGTTCATTCATTTGGACATCACACCAACTCTACTGGAGAGATACTGTCCTCATTTTATAGAGGAGGACACGGACATTCTGTGACTTGCCCAAGGTCACATAGCCAATGGGTGGGATGGTGGAGATTCCTGAATCTGAACCAAACTGTCTAGCTCAAGAATCCAAGCTCAGTACAACACCATACCATATTTTGAAAGTTTTGTATTCTTCTTCAAAAAAGTATTCCAATATTGCAGTAACTCACAAGTCAGCAATATTTGCTATGCAGCCAACAGGCATCTCTAGTGCCTTCAGCATAAATAGGCAAGTGAGTAGATATTCAAGAGTTTCTCTGAAGTTAAAATATTATATACTGGCTTCTATCCCAACCAATTGGGAAGAGACTCTAGTTAGAGAATAAAGGCAGTACTCCCAGCATCTGCCTTAAGATTTTGTTTAAACTAATGCCACCTTTAGCTCCATTTTTTTAGTAATAAGGCTGACACTTACTGAATGTTTACTGCGTACCAGGTATACTAAGATGCATACTTTTATATATGATCCCATTTACTCCTCAAAACAACCCTATAAGGTACATACTGTGTTTATTCTAATTTTGTTGATAAAAACACTGAAGCTCAGGGCAGGCAGGAACTTGCCCAGGTTGCACAGCTGGCACATCTGCAGAGCAGACCTTGGGACACCCATTCTCATCCACCACACCACACTGTCTCCCCTGGAGAACACAGGGTCCTCCATACCTCTCTCTGGCTCTAAGAACCACTGCCACGTACCATGTGAGAAGTCAGCATGAAAACCAAACCATTATGCCTCTGACCTTTTTGTGCAATGGCCCTGAGACTAGAAAGGCAAAGATCTCCATATCCTGGAAAAGGAAGTTTGCTGAGGATCAATCATCTCCGATCAAATCGGGGGTCCCTAGCTCCAAGAAATGTCCTTATACCAGTGCAGAAGCTGGGGGACTCTAGCCCTTAGCCTAGTGGTTTCTCCCTCAAATAAAGGAACACAAAAGAGAGAGTTAAAAAAGGTTTGCATAGTTGGGGAGCGGAGGGAGATGGTCTATTGCAGTACAGAGGGTCTTTATACAGGAGAAGAAGGAGGCTCCGAACCATGAGAGCACAGCAGGAATGGAGCCAAGAGGCTGGAAAGAAAGAGAAGCAGCAAACTAGAGCAAGGTGAAACAACAGCACTTATGGAAACAGAGGGAATATGACAGCCCAAGGAGAATGCATCCCTTCTGCCCCTGTTAAAAAAGAGAGGTCTTGCTGCAGGGCATAATTGTGCCACCTCCATTGGAACCATCCCTTGCTTAGTCTAACGCTGGTCTTTTTTCTTTCTAAAAAGTTCTATTTTTCTAAAACATCTTTCAAAAAACTGTAGGAGCACAGGAATAGCCCCCGACTAACAGGATCTGGAGGGTGGGTGTAAAAATGATGGGATAGGCCAACTCTCTCTAGACAGCAACCAGTCCCTGGGGTTTTCTAGGTCATTTTACATGTTTGGGGCTGTTACAATTACTATTTCAGGAAACTGGTACACAGCATACTACATACACAAATGTCATATGATATTTTATTTGATGTGACATAAGTCCAAGTGTGTCACTGCAAACTTACATTCTTGGTGCTTTATGCTGCTCGGCTGTAACATCAAAGCAACTGTGTAACTTCAAATTGAGCCCGGGCACGAATCTGGCTTTCTGTTAAACCAAGGGTTAAGGGGAGGGTCTTTGGTTACCTATGCCTATTTTAAAAAGCTTAACAAGTTTCAAGTGAAAGGTGACAGGTTCTATCACTCTTTGGGATGTGGGGTGGTTCTCATGAAGTCTCCATGATCTAGCAGGAAAGTCCTAGCAATAGCTAATACATGACTGCAATCCCAGAATTGCTCCTTCCTGCTGTTCTCAGGCCAACATACACTCATGAGCTGGACTGGGTTGCAAAGAGATCTGATCTTTTAAAGAAATACATTTAGAACCAGGGGTGTGAAAGTGAAGAACTCAGGTCACCACTGGCAGTGTGGTGTGGTGTGGTTTTTACCTGAAAGGCTCTCTAAACTATACCTGATTGTCCAAGACTTGCAAGGTTGTACTGGGCAGGGATGGAAGGGCACACCGCACGACCAACAGTCATTTGTTTTACGTGTGCTTAGTCCTAAAGCTTCAATACCCAATTTAATCAGTGTCAATGGATTCTTTCTAGACAGAAAACTGGGGGAGCTGAAGTCTTTGCCAGAAAAGAAGCAAAAAAGCTTCTTTGCTTACAATCCTCCAGCAGAATAAAAAGAGGATGGGGTGGGTAGAGGATAAAGTGATAGATGAAGCAAGATGAAGAGTGGATCATTGTTGAAGCTAGGTGATAGGTACGTGGGAGTCCACTAATTACATCACTCTCTCTACTCTTGAGCATGTTAGTGATTATTCCATAATATATTTTTTTAATACACAGAAGTACTAGGAATTTCCATGAAGTAGAACTTCTGAAGTCCAAACCTGATAGGATGGTGTCAGTAATTAAGACCTGTGCAAATGAACCAACCTGCCAGCTCACCGCCTCCCCCCCAACCCCCCTTATCTTTCAGGTACTCTATACTCTGGTCAACTTAGTGCCACCTGTGGATGAGTCACCTGGTCTATAGTCTCCCATCTCCTTGCCTTTGCCATGGCTAAGAATGCCCCCTTCCCTTACACCTCTGCTTAGAATGCCCCCTTCCCTTACACCTCAGCTCCAACTACCAAAATCCAACCTATATAAGGCCTAGAGTAAAGGTATCTTCCTCCTTTGTTACGTCTCTAACTACTACATTTGGAAATAATCTCTTCTTCCTTTGTACTCTGGAACTTTGCTCGTGCTCTCTGGGGCACAGCCGTCCGTGTAATGATAACAGTCAGGAGACTAAGAAGAATCATAATAATAGCAGCTAATACATACTGAATGTTATTATGCACCAGGCATTTTAAATATATCATCATGGTTAAGGTTACTATATCTTCTGAGGTTATTACCTTTTATTATCACATATTATAGATGAAGATCTGAGATTCAGAGAGGTCTAAGAGGATCCACTGTGATGTAATACCAGACGTGTCATCATAAACGCTAAGCCTTTGTGCTTATGATCCTTAGTGATACCACCAGAGTAATATCATATAAGTTAAAGTCTGGCTGGGCAAAATACTAATTTTCAGGATGAGAGCCCACATTCCTGATGACTACAATACTGTATATGCCTACTCTTCTTACTGAACTGTAAGCTCCTTCAGGGAAAGCACTGCGTCTTTTTCTATTTTGGGTCCCCCGAAAGCACTGTGCAATACAATTCCATGTATACAGAAGATGCTCAATAATGTCTTGCTAATTGAACAATGTATTAATACAAAGCAGTTCCATACCAGCAGTTCTACCTAAGGACTATGTCCAACTCTTGTAATCCAACTTTTGTCTACCTTCACAAGGAAATGAGATGGACAAATCAACCCATAGAAAAACTGCCTAAGTATCTCTGCTCCCCACCATCTCGGTTCACAGGCCACAAAACTAAAATGGTTTTCATCTTCTCGCTACACTGGCCTTCTAAGTGACCAGAAAGAATTCTTCCCTGATGCTATTTTTATGTAGCCTTCCAGCGGTGGACTCCTTCCCCCACCTCTGCAAAACTCCCACGCCTAACAGCCTTAGGGAAAGCCAAAGGGAGTCAGACTGTGTCTTGGTGATGACTCTGGAATCTGGAATTGAGGAAAACAGGCTGATTTCCCCCCTTAAGTTTTCTTTCTCTTACTTCTCCTTTCAGACTTCCTAAACCTGTTTTCTTTCCAACCCAATTACAGGAGATTGCTGCTGCTGTTCTTTGTTTATATTTTGACCTCCTTCCTGAATGCAGTGATGTTCTCTGCACTGGCTTTAAGAACACCTGGGGAGTAGGCTTGGATGCCTTCAGTTCCTTCCCCCAAACCATCTCAACATTCCTCTCCTTTTAGCTACAGGTCTTCTCCCTCCAAGGACACAGCTTCTGCTGTATTTCTGCAAGGTCTTACTCCCAGCTGGCTTTTAAGAACTGAGAATGTCTGGATGATGAGATGTAAGCTCATAATATGATAAAGGTCTTCCTCTCACCATAGCTCTTAATCAAACTCCCACCATCGATATGAGAATTGTAATAGAGGAAAAGAAGAGGAGAGAGGGCCTTCTAGAATGGGGCAATAATGGTAAAGGGACCAGCAATGGAGGCGAACTTTGAGGCAGAAGTTAGTCACCTGCAGTTGGCTGCAAATGTTCCCTCTTGTGGACCCCCATAAGCCGTGTCTCTGGAGTGTTAATGTGATGTGAATTTCTGTAGTTTGTTTTATTGAAAGTGATTTGCCATGGCCATAAATTCAGCTACGCCAGCAAACTACCTTGGAGTGTGCGTATGTCTGTGCATGTGTACCTATCTATGAAGAGGTAGATGGGGTTACACTGAATTATGTTATATCAAACAGTACTCAAGCTTTATCTAATGTCAGTCATCTTGACAGCCTTGCATTTTCAATATTAATAAAAAGCATAAGGAAGCTGCTGCACAATCACCAACCAAAGAATCTTGGCCACCAAGCTAAATATCTAGTCATCTGTGTTGTACATTAAGTGTGAAGGCACATATCACAGTTTGGGATTTAAATGGAAAAATCAATACCCTACAGGAATCTCCAGTTGCACAGCAGATTTTTCTATCAGCCAATGCTTTGTTTGTCAGCGCCTTTGTCAGCACACATACTTGTGCATTCCAGGCATGGATTTTGCTTTGCTTCTGTTTAGGTTGCTTAACCCTCTTCCAAGCAGCAGAGGCTGGTGGTAAGGGGGAGAGGGCAGACAATAAATGGTCACTAATAAAGTCTGAGGCAATGTCCAATCTACCTGCCCAGGGCACTTTCTGTCAGCCCCTGTGGCCCAGAGGGTTAGCCATGTAGCCATCCGTCCTGATCATGTGGGAGCCTGGAAGTAACCTGTGGCCCTGGGTTTTCTCCCCAGAGCCACTGGCATCCCCCACAAGGTTCCTCCACTTTCTAAACCCCCCACTGCTCTTGCTGCAAGACAGTTCTTAGGCTAAGAAAGCACTTTGGAGCAGGACTTGCAATCTTTTTTTCATGAATCTTTAAAAATTTACTCTAAGCTGCACTAAGAAAACTCCAAGGACTTCCTATTTCTCTCTTAAGAATGTATAAGTCTCTTTCATATAGAAACATAACTTCTCCAGGCTTCATAACCAGCCAAACACCCCTGCTTCTCTTGCAGTTGAAAAAATTAAATTTCTCCTTGGAGAAATAAGCTTACTTGTTTTTTCTCTTTATTCTCCTTTTTCCTTTATCACAAAAAAAGTATGCTGATGAAAATAAAGCATTTCTAACAGTGACTAGGAGGACAAAGATTATACCAATCTCTGAAAACTACTGCTAACACAATATCTTGTTTAAGCATAGCAATGATTAAACATATATTTTCTCCAAAGATAGCTGGAAAAGACGTTCACATGTGCATTTTACTTCCTCCTGTAGAAACTGACCACAACCAGCACTCAAACACATTCATTTTACCAATAAATATTTTTTAAAAATCAAATACGGCACATTACTTCAAACAATTTCTCTAAAAAGAAGTAAAGATACCCGCCCCCAAAGCATTTTGACACCAAAACATAGCATAAATGGCCCCTATGGTCTTCTGTGGCATAACCATAGTTATAGGGTGAAATATTAAAAAACGGAAACGAATCAAAAAGGTTTCCCCCAAATAGGTAATGCTAGCAGGCCTGGAAGTTTAAGAGCCCTAAGATAAAATATAAGGTGAGCTAAATTTTCAGAAAAAAAAATGCATTTATAAGCAGCGAATTTGCCTGCGGATCGGTTGGTCAAGGGACAGGACACACAGAATGAGTGGTGCTATTGTAACCATGCAGTTTGTGGAGCGGGGAAAGAAGTTTCTCACTGTCAACATCTAGCTGCTGCGGCTGGGATGGGTAAGAACTGTATTTTTCTCTCTTCTCCTGCTCTTTGGACACCTTGTTTTTTAATGAACAGTTGGTATCAGAGCTACGTCCAAAGACTTTTACATGTGGGATTTCCTAACACCGAGCCCTGGCAAAGCTGTGCTGTGTTCGGCCAAAAAACTAAATAGAAATGAGACTACCTCAGAATGTAACAACTGAGCATCCTCGTTCTCTTTCAATGTTTTCATTTAGTTGGAGCAAATGTTTTTGCTTTAATGCAATTGAAAAGAAAAGAACATTTAGGGACAACATAGCTAGATCCCTCATAAAGCTTCATTTTCAAAAGCAGTGTTTAAATCTCTAAATAAATGACAATTCATTCTCTGTTTACTTTAGGTAAACAGAAAATGCATTGCGGAGCACTCATTTTCAAAAGCTAATCAAGAACATTAGGTCCCAACAGATTCATTTAATAGAAATATAATAGGCATTCCTGCTTGCTTTTCATCTTGTCTTGCTGTAAATGCTAAAATGAACAGCAAATTAACCCTGCGTTGGAACAGAGTCCCTGTCACAGCTGATATCCTCTGTCTCACGACTTGTAAACATCCCCGCATCCTGTCGCTGCTTTGACTTCTCCTACATAGAAAAGACGAAAGTGCCTGATGGAGTTTGGCAAGAGAGTGTGGGAATACTTGAATTCTAAAGGGAGTACTGCGTGTCAACTCTGCTATCTTTCCTAGCAGAACAAAATATTACCATGTTGTCTCCTAAAATAGTGTACAATTAGGAAGGAGGAGGAAGGGTGCCTGAATGGCTCAGACGGTTAAGCGTCTGCCTTCAGCTCAGGTCAGGATCTCAGGGTCCTGGGATCGAGCCCCGCATCGGGCTCTCTGCTCAGTGGAGAGCCTGCTTCTCCCTCTCCCTGCCGCTCCCCCTGCTTGTGCTCTCTCTCTCTCTCTCTCTCTCCCTCTCTCCCTGTCAAATAAATAAATCTCTAAAAAAAAAAAAAAAGGAAGGAGGAGGAGTGGAGGTGGGATTTTTTTTTTCCAAGTTACACAGATCAACTGTCTTTCTCTAGATTTTGACTTTACTAGCCATTCTCCAAATGGCTGCTTATAAACTACCATACAAAACAAGCTCATAAAGACAGGGCCATCCAAGCTCTATAATCCGATATAAAAGATTGGCAAACAATTTGAGATCTTATCATTAATATTCAGTGATATCAGAATTAGCATTTAGAACTCTATACAGAAAAACTATAAGACTTCATAAATTATGTAATAATGAACAAACCCTTTCAAAAACTGTTTTCACTGTGCTAAAGTAACATTCTAGACTTGTTGTAAGTACGTTATTCTTACAAGTAGTTCGCAGTTATTCTTGAAGGCAAGCCTTGGAGTTTCCTTAGCATAGTGCTGCTGGGGGAAATTTTCAGCATGTCCATCTTCATCTCTAGCCTGAAGGGAAATATAATGGCCTATTTAGGGACTCACAAATAATGGAAGAAAAAAAAAGCTAAAAGCATAACAGCTCAGATCATTAAACAAACGGGAATCCAGAAATAACAACATTCTTAAGAAGTTTGTTTAAATACGCAGTACGCCTTTTAGATATCAAAATTTGGGATTTATTTTTCTTTACATAGTTTGGTTTGAACATGCAGATTCATCGTGGTGTTAATATTTTAAATTATGATATGAAACAAACCAAAATCAAATAATTTTGTTGGAAATTACCACCACTTTGGTCTTCCAGCGACTTTCGTTGCACATTCAGGATTGTATGACATACGTACGTGTTTAAACTTTTTGGCATGCTTAAGCAATCTCTAGATAATGCACTTTAAAAAAAATTCTAATAGCAAGGCCATAAGAAAAGCAATTTGCATTGTTATATTTTGCATTGTAATACTATCAGAGATAAACTGATTCCCCTTGATTTTTAAATAAAGATCTGAAAGGAGCAATGATCTAGTAAGAACAATGATTCTTCAATCGAATGCAGAAAAAAAATAGATTTAATTAAGAAGCTGCATTAAAAGTTACTGGTTATTTTGATCTACACTGTTAATTAAGAAAGCTGAAGTTTAAATGGAGACATTAACAGAACCCATTAGCAATACCGCTTGCATACAGTCTTCTCTTTCTAATCTCCATCGGTTTCTGGTTTGGAGTTGGAAAGAGGGAGAGGTAGGTGAGAGGAGGCGTGTCTGCAGCACACTCATTAAACCATTCATTTGGGTGACACTTGCACCCCGCTCTGCTCTCATCTCATCTTAGCCCTAACTGCTCTCCCTTTCCTGGCCTCCTGAAATTCACAGCTGAGCTGTCTCCCTCACATATGGCTTGCATATAATTATGCATATTCCATTTTGCACTGCATTAAAATGATGAGCTCCTGGCTCCCTGCCAGCCGATTTTTAAAAAGCCCAAGTGAAGTAGGAAAAAGGAGAGAAACACAGGGAGAGCCGCACAGGAAGCAGCAGGTAGTTCTGTCTGCTGTCTCTTTAGATAAAATGTATGTCTGGCACCACGGGAACAGCTGAGAACTACCTGTTGTGATGTATGGATTGAGGGGGAGAAAACAATGAGTACACGGCCGTGGCACAGCGATGACGGCACTTGTGTATTGTTTCTCCTTTGGTGGAGTGGAATTAGCCCGCTGACAAGTCTCGCTCCGAGCTCCTCCGCTAGACTAGGGATTGTCACTTTAGAAACGGATCCGTGCTTGGTACACTTGAGGACATAGAGCTTGTTTTTTAATAAAGGCTTCCGCTACTTATTGCAGGGAGGGAACCGGATGGAATCTGGACGCGGAATGTCATGATGGCAGTAATGGCAGTAATGTGTGGGTTACGAGAATTTGGTGGGAGAAGACATTGCTCTGTTTTGGTTTCGTTTTTGAAATTCACGAACATCTCTGGGATCAGATGCCTTTTTATTACACCTTCCCCCCCCAACCCCCGCCAAATCAGAGTAAGATAAAGATGCAGTTCCAGGATTGGACTACATGTGACGGTAAGCGTAAGCACTGTTCATGTCCAGTGGTTATCCAGGCACTGAAACCAGTGATGTTCCTTCCTTCTCATGGTGTCAAACTCTAAGCTGCAACTACATCAGAGTTTGAGCTATTACAGTCTTGGATGGGGCCCACTTTACAGTGGAGTGTATAAATAAAAGGCAGCTGGAGGAAAAACAATAGGCTGTCCATGGGTAGCAACAATGTTAGATTCTTTGATTCTTTGTAAGTGCATTTTAAGCCATTCTGCAAGGTCTCTTGAAGGCAGGGGATTTCATCTACTTCATCCTTCTTACTCTGTCATGCCCAGTGCCTTACTTTTAGTTAGTACTTAACAAACACTGAAGCGATGGGGAAAAAAAAAAATGGATAGTAACTAGACCCTACCATAAACAACTCTACAGAAAATGCCACCTCAAAATATGCTAAACTTGGTGGTAGGTTTATTATATTCCTGATGCACTAAGATACATATGCTTGGAAACACGCTTAGCATATAGTTTACGAGGGCTACTATTTACATATATGTCTATATTCAATATATATGTATCTTGTGTATAAATATTCATAAGGTGGAATATGTTTATTATGCATGTACTATGTGTACACATTCATACACACCAGATGCCTGGGGATATTTTCAACATTGGTGGCAAAAATACATCCATTCCACTTACATGTAAGGTGATCACAATGCTTTTTGTGTTTTTAAAGGACAAAAAAAAAATTTCCCATTGTCTAAGATTTGAAGGCGCTTCCTCTCAAAGGAGCTAAAGACTTCATATAAAGCCTATTAATTTATGGGGCTGAACAAAGCAGCAGTGGAAGAGAAAGCAGAGGGAGACTGGGAGAATTGGAAGTGAAGAGAGAAAGCCAGAAATTTGCTTTATTGAGCCGTGTATTTGCCTCTGCATCAATCTCCAGGGCCCTCGGAATGGTCTGCCTCTCACAGTCAACCTGATTCCAGAGTCTAAGACATTCCAGCCTCCAGCCATTTGCTGCGTTTCCACCACATGCCACAGAGCTGGAAAGCACACAACATGTAAGGAGACCCAGCACCATCCGCCTCACGTGTGTGTGCATACACAAGCACTCACCCACCTCCTGCCAAAGTAATTCCTTTTGCATTCTGAAGGGGTTTTTTTTTTAGGGTAAAGTTTAAAATTACTATTCCTAGACTAAGTGAAATTAAGTGCATTCATCGAAGGCAGTAGTTCTCTACTCCCACTGCATACTAGAATCATCTGGGGTGGCTTTTTAACATTGGAGCTCGTCCTCCCCCTCCTGTACCACCTTTCCAAGACTCTGATTGAACTGGTCCAGGATGGGGCCTGGGCATGGTGTTTTTTAAAAAAGCTCTCAGGTGATTGTGTTGGCCAAGCAGGGCTGAGATACACCAATCCAAGGAGCATGCCCAGAAGAGGGGTATGGAGAGAAGGCCCTTGGCAGAGTGTTGGCAAGATGTCCTCTAACCATGTCCCAAACCTTATTGGGCTGAACTGCTATGCAACACTAAGAGGATGTAGGACATGGCCTCTGAGATGGGTCTAACTCTAAAGATCCGAGAGATGACATGACTAGCTGCTTGCAGGCAATAAAAAAAAAAAAAAAAAAAAAAAGAAAGAAAGAAAGAAAGAAAGAAAGAAAGAAAGAAAGAAAGAAAGAAAGAAAGAAAGAAAAAAAAATCCTTATTTTAGTTGCTGGCATGCCAAATAATCTTGCAGGAACTACTAGACCAGCTCCTCCAAAGGTCATTCTGAAACTCTCTAATCAAGTCAAAAATCCCCACGTGCCCTTAGACTTGACACAGGTACAACTTTATGCCGGTTGGTGTGATTTCTGTCTCTCCTCCCCCAGGACTGCATGCTTCCTCAGGGCAGGGGGGGTGCCTGGTTCCTCACCACTGCACCGGCAGCCCCAGCCCCAGCCCGGTGCATGGGAAGTGTTCTGCGGGAATGAGCCCTGTTTCCACGCCTAGCAACTTGCGGGCCATGTTAGACAACATCCTGGGAACCTTCTTACCCCACATGTAGAATCATTTTAGAACATTTTATAACCCGTTTTATATTGAAGCCAGTGCCTTTTCTGCCTCTGCACAGCAGACAATAGCCTATCAAGGCAGGCAGGCGGACGGAGAGAGCCTACAACCCCTGCAGGGAGGGGTGTGCAAACCCTGCAGAGATTCAGAATCTCCAGTCACGGTAATAACACGAAGCAGAACGACTTTTAGCTGGTTTTATTATTGTTCTGAAATTCTCCACAGACAATGAGTTCTCTAACTGCCTGTCTTGGGGCCGACCACCCCACTGCTGGCTCTTGGCATTTCCTGGGGCTAGGAGACCTGTGTTGATGTCTGACTTTGTTCTGGAGTGACCAGTTCTGACAGAAGGAATGCCAAGATACATGATGAACTAACTCTCTCCATGTGTCTTATTCTCAACAGCTTTATTCTGACTAATACGCTGGATATGTATGCCAACTATGGGAAAAAGCAAATGGGAAGCTTTTTTTTTTTCACATTTTACTACAAAATGTGATTGTCAGACCAAAGGTGCATTTTTTTAATCTATTATTCTAAGAAGGCTTCACTTCTTGCCATAAAATCAAAATAAAATCCTTCAATTAAACTGCAGAAGGTAAAACTCCTTCATTTAAACTGCAAGGGGATTTCCCCATCTTGCTGACAGTCATGCATCCATTTTCATGTTGTGCCTACCATTTGAATAAATATTAGATTATGTGAGAAATTTAGACTAATTGCCTCTCTACTTCAAAAATCTCTGGCTTACACAAACTTCGTATTACCTCTCTTTCCCTGTGAATCATCACTAATTCACTTTTTTCATTTTGATTCTTACAGCAATCTTTAGTTCTCTTTCAAAGAAATCACTTCTTCCTTTGGGCCAAAGCTTTGGTGTCATGTGCATATGCAAGCAAGCTCAGCAATTTTTTTTTCTCCTCTGGAGGACTCCCTCAGAAAATGTGGAACATTCTAAAAACAGCTCCACAGGCCTACCCCAGAAAAGCGAGATGTTTCTGAGTCAACAAAAAGGTTAACACTGCTGCCATTTAAGTGGAGAGATAACTAGGCTTCCCAGTTAATACCTCCTTGTGATGAATGGGAGTTTACACCTCTGCGCCACTGTGATTTCAGAATTTCTTTTGAAAGCAAAAGAAAGTTCTGCCTGGAACCAGAGCCTGGGAGCGCGCAGCGGAGCCTCCAGACTCAGCCTTCCAGTGCTGCAGCAGATGTAGCACCTGTCAGCTCGCACATGTGGTGTTGTTACCAGACTTGAGAACATCAAAAATAGTGCAGCTCAAACTTGTGGGAGTGCAGAGAAAAACTCATATTTTAGAACTCGTTTTGTGAACCAGAAGAAATAGAATTTCTTTTCACAGTTCAAGATAAAAACACCAGGACACCACCTCTGAAAACTCTTAGAATTTCATTTTGTGATGTCCCGTTTCTGGTCTCTCCTTTCCTGAGTTCGAGGTCTACATATGTTTCTCTTGAGGAAGCTCAGAGATGATTAAACTGCAACCATCACACGTGGCCGTTCAGTGGGCTGTGGACATCTTTGTGAACTTGATTATAGGTCAGCCTGGTTTCTAGGCCCCTCGGTGGAGTTCAGCCAGTGCTGGCCCCGGGCCAGAATGACACAGGGAGGCCCACAGAGTGGCTCCTGCTTCCAGTGAGTTATGGCCCGGTTGTGCTCATCCTGGTGGCCTAACTCCTCATGGCTGAATGCCTAGTTCCCCTCAACTGGATTCCTGTCCTTTACCCCCATCTTCTCCTTGTAAAACTAGATTTCACCTGTCCTCCTGACTTCTGGAAAATTCTTCTACACCTTTTAGGTATTCATTCAGAACAGAGCTCCTTTAGGAAACCATTCCCGACCTCTTCCTCCTGGTCCTAATCTGGGCTCTGTACCCGTGTGTGTGTGTGTGTGTGTGTATCTCCATTCCATCCATTGCCTTATGACCATCTACATGTTTATCTTCCCCACTAATCTGTCAGGTCCTTGAGAGCAGAAATTGTGTTCTATTCAGCTGCAAATCTCTAGAGCCTCATCTACTGCCTGGCACAGGATAAAGGCTCCATAAATGGGGAGTGAGTGAGTGAGCGAGTAAGTGTGTGTGTGAAGGAGCTCCGATCCTGCAACCCTGGCAAATGGACATTCTGTCTTGTACTCTGATCCCCAGAGGTGAGTGTCCTGCCCCTGAGTCATCACCATACCTGAATCTCAGCCAGAGCTCTCTGATCACACCTGCCTCCCCCATGGACCTTCACTGTCTATTCCATACCCTCTGCCCAACACCTGCCCCTCCCACCTGGTTAGACACTAGAATCTTAGCCTCACTGCAGAGCCTGCACTTCATTTGGACTCTGGCCAATAATCAATTTGTCCACATGTTTCTCTCCTCTGCCTCCCACTCTAACCTCTGGTCATTGCCTAACAAATTTTCATCCCCAGAAGTCCATTCCCAGATTAACCAACCCGTTGCCTTGCTCCCTGTTTCTGATACCTCATCTAGTCATAGTGTCCCAAGTCAGTCTGGGACTCCTCGGTGTAACTCATCTTGGTTATGACTCAAATCTTCCCTACCAGACTGGAAACTGCTTATGGGAAAATGTCTGAAGCCCCCATGCTCAGCAGAGTACCTTGTACAACAAAGAATCCTGTAAGTATATGCTGAGTGGATTTATTAACCCTTTGCTCTTCCTTAAGCCAAGACCCAGAAGTGTTCTGTTTCTCTCCGCCCTGAGTTCCCTGCCTCTATAAATGGATCGCCTTAAGTAAGAGTTGTTTCTATGCAAATTCAAGTCAGTGAACATCAGATTCCAGAGAATTGCAGGGCTCGTGGACAGAATTGTGTGAGCATGCAGCTTGGGTAGAGAGCTTTCTCTTGCACAGAGGCCTCCCGCCTGGCATCAGGCTCCCTGCTCTGGAGACACCCCAGGCACCCAGAAACATCAATCTCTGGACCCAGGCATCTGTTCAATTCATGTTAGTACTAATTTTTGCATCAGGATCCCTTGCCCTCCCTTTCATTACCTTGTCATCAAAGATTGACTATGGGATTCCTGCAGTGGTGCCGTTTTACTTTGTTCTTTTAACAAAATGTATTTAAATTCCTATTTAGCAAGTAGGCCAAGGGAGAAGCTGTTTCCCCAGTGAAGTTCCTTCTATTTCTCTATCCTCCATACCTGCCAGGCTCCTATGACAGCTCCCACATCTCTGATGGATGAGATGAACTTATTTGCTGCAGCTCTTTTTTCACTCCATGCAAACCTTTATATATATCATAAATTTTTAATATCCAATTTGGAGTCTTCAAAGAATAACGGTAACAAATATGCAACATGAAGATAATGGGAATCGAATCATGTTTATGGCCTCCATGAGCATCTCCTTAAACGATGTCGGGTCAGAGCCACTCAGAGCTGTGAGTGTGTGAGGCTAGCAGGCTGATCTCATGCCTGATTAATGGCTGCCCTTACTCGGGGGCCCTAATGGATTGCATGACAGTTACGGCAACAGATTCCACATCAGCCTGAAATACAGCTACCATGCGAGCTAAAATATATCATGCTCGTCCCAGCATATTACAGCTGTGTCCGGAATAATCAGAGCAGTTGCTAAGTGGTTCTGAAAATCCCTGTTTTGGCTTTTCATTTTAAAAATCTATTTTTCCTTTATTGGACAGGACTGCTGGATTTATCTTGCACTGCTTTTTGTCAGGTCACCTGAGCGTCTTTGGTAAGAACTGTTTTATCGAAGTGGCCCACAGGTACAGCCCGGCAGCTGGGGCACGCGGCCCTCTTTTGTATTCTCTGCTAAAGCCACTCCACCATCACATCCCAAGCAGCTTCTGCTTATCCCAAGCCCCTTGATCCATGGTGGGTTATCCCAGCTTCTTGAAGGCTCCCTTGCCCCGACTTCCTGCCTCCGCCCACCAACTGCCTTTTGGCTTTTTCATGCACTATTCATTTGTATTTATTACCCAGGGTCGTGTGAGGGGAAACAAAAGCAGGCAATTCCACTTTGTTACTCCTTGGCACCTACAAAATACTCAAATAATTGCCCTAATCTTGGCATTTCAGGTGGTCCTTTTATTCCTTTTCTCTAAAATCACTAAGCAGAAGGGGCTGGACTCTAGTCTTTATATATAGACCTCAGGATGGACCTAAGAAATTAGAGAAAATGTGAAGCAGGCAAGGACCCCATGTGTAAGACTAGGAAAGGATCCAGACGTAATGGAGGAGATTTACTACCTGCAGGAGGTCTCCCTCGAAATAACCTGGCCTCAGATGGGAATAAGAAACACACAGAACCAGATGAAGATACTGCTCTGGATATTACTGAAGATTCATAGTAATGGCTAATATCCCTACAGCTGTTATATACGCCCCAGACACCATTCCAAGTGCTTCATATGCATTAACCCATTTAACACACACGCCCATACATATACCCAAACCAAACAAAACCTTATGAGCAGGGACTGTCATTGTCTGCATCTTACATATGAAGAAAGAGAGCACAGAGAGATGATGCACAGAGAGATGATGGAGTGCACACAAAGTCACACAGCTAACAAGAGGTGGAATCGGGATTCAAACCCAGGCCATCTGTCTCTACGGCTCCTATTCTATTTGATAATCTGCCACCTCTCTGCTAGTGGTTTAAAAAAAAATCAGTGTGAAATAACTTGAAAATACTGATGTCATTAAGCTAAAAATATATATTATTAACTCATTAAGGGAGGTTTTCATAATCCTCTGATTTTCTTGGGTTTTCAGTTCCAAGATCATATACACCAAGGAAACTAGGAAAAGAGAGTGTTTAAGAACAAACACAACTGAAGAGGATGGGGTGGTCTGCAAAGACCTTGGGTAAAAAAAGAAGCAAGAGCAAACATGAGTCAGTAAGTCTCTGGCACAGCCTGGGGGAGATGCTACTTCAAAATTTATAAAACTAATCCTTAAAACAAACCAACTTCTTTGACCTGATTCTTATTAAACAACCTTTGGATCATTGATTATGACACCTAAGTCCATTAATTCCAGAAGGACATGTCCTACAGAGCTCACTCAACTATTCAGGTCCTTTAGCCATTTCCTTTGTGAATTTCTAAAAGCATTATTAGTATTGTCATATTATTTTTTATTAATCCCATAAATGGTGATGTGCAGACTATAAAGGACATTGTGTGTTTTATCTCATTAAGTCCTGGCCCTCCAGTATATAAAGGCGGATTGTGGCTTTGGTTAACATGAGTCAGTTCATCAAAGCAGTGGAGACTTTTGGATGAACTGGCGAAATTGAGTCACTGGACTTGCCTAGTTGAGAAACAGGCCTGGACTGTGGTGATTCTTGAAGGGTGGGGTTGTGGGGAGCCAGAGGCCTCTGTTCAATACCACAACTGGGAAAAATTGAGAGAGAGCAATAGTAATGCAGCCTCTGTCAGGTTGATGGCTAATTAGCTCAGCGGGTGAGAAGACAATACAAGAGGCTTGGAGTCACATCCTGGGACAGTTAGCTTGCTCTGTGTCACAGAACATACCCTTCATCACGAACCTGCCACATCACATGTATATGGGTCTTAGCAAAGGGGAGACAGACACTGGGAAACGTGCAAGAGCATGTGGATGAATCAATGCGTATCTCTCACTACTACTAGAGGAAACAAATCAAAGGGCATATCCGGGTGATGGTGGTCCTGGACAGCTATGAGTCACGAACTGAAACAATTGTATCCTTGAATCAATTTCCAATTCTGAGATCAAGGACTATAAATTCTAAATTAGCAGCAATACTTGTCAAAGACCATGATGTCACAATTATTATCCATAATAAAGGTTCAGTGCTCAAACCAACTTTTCTTTTTCTCTTACCAGCAACCACAGAATAGCCATAATGATGATCCAGATACAACAGGGCTGCCTATATTTTCTCTGCATGGTTCACCTGGGCCTCAATCTACCCCATCTCCTGGGTGCCCACCAACCTGTAAAGTGGGCCTGCAGATGCCCCATGTGTTCTGCATTCTCATCACTGGTTCCCTATCAGCTCGGGCTTCAAGCCACCTCCATACCAGTCTCAGCTCTCAACCCTTACCCTTGACTCTATACTTGCCTTGTATGCTTTGATCTGTGCACTTGCCGTGGCTGGAGCTGTCTCCATTAGACAGGTCCTCCACTTTGGACAGCCACAGAATCTCCCACCCTGGTCACTGCTCTGAGCTGGGACAGTTTTACAGTCAGCATTCTATAATAGTGCCCAAAATATAAGGCATCTTAAAGATAAGATTTCTTGAGTAAGAAACAGAAGTGAGAATTATGTAACAGTTTTAAAGATCTAAAATTGGCCTGACATAAAGAAGAAAGACCAAGACTAGCAGGAAAATCCTGGCTGTCACTGGGCACTGTCCACATAAATGTTCTGACCAACATGAAGCAATGCTGTGGTTTGTGCCTGTGGAGGCAGGCAAAGGAGAAAGACAAAGTGACACATCTATTCACTCTGCCCCTGGGTCTTTCAGAGTGTGAAGTCAGGATGTGATCCTGAACTGGATGGTCCTCCTGACAGCTTCAACTATGAACCACATACCACTTGCACTGTTAACAGGGGCATCATCAGGCTTAGAGGAACCAAGTCCCAATTACCTTGTTTCCAAATCCAGGACGGAGGGGCACCTGGGTGGTTCAATTGGTTAAGCATCTAACTCTTGATTTTGGCTCAGGTCATGATCTCAGGGTGATAGGATTGAGCCCCACATCAGACTCTGCACTGGGTATGGAATCTGCTTAAGATTCTCTCTCTGCCTCTGCACCCCTAGCTCGCTCTCTCATTCTCTCTCTCTCTCTCTCTCTCTCTCTCTCTCTCTCTCAGAAGAAGAAGAAGAAGAAGAAGAAACAACCCCAGGATTGATCAGCCTCTCTGAGGAGACAGATGTAAAGATGGCAGCAAAGGAGCTTCTGCTCAAATGGCACTCTCTGGAGTCTTCATTTTAAATCCCAGCCATTCTGCAGATGATGAATGGAAGTAATAAAAGATGGAACTGTGACATGTTTAAATAGTGGACAATCTTTCCAGCAGAATTTGACCTGTGTTGAGGGAAGGGCCTCTTGAAGCCAACAGCTGAGTATCAGGTTAAGGTCCATTTTTAGATGATAACGAGTTAACACTCATTCCTCTGTCATCCCTTTTTAAAGGTATTTATTATTTTTTTCCAGGCGTTATATCTTAGAATCAAAGCCTTAGTGATAAAAGACAAAAAGTGTCCTGGGTTTCCACATCCTCTCCCCTTATGGGATAGCTGACAACAAGAGAGGGTAGTTTCCTCCTGCATGGGTGAGCCGCCCTGCCCCTCCTGTTTGCTCCATCCCCTCTCTCACCTAACCTTTCTGGTTACTGAAATTCCCAAACTATTCAGTTCCTCTGTACCCTGGTATTTCAGCTGCCCAGTGTGGTTTTAGATGTGAGATAACTGGAAGCCACATCAGAAGAAGGCTTCCAGACTGCAGACTGGACCCCACTGAAGAGAACATGACTGCTTCTAGAAACTTCCAACTCAAACTCTACTTCATAGAGCTGTCACCACAAAGGTAGAAAACTCAGTATAGAAGTCATTTTGACAGTAAAATCAAGATCAAAATTTGTTCTGTGCCAGACACCATGCTAAACAATTGCAGACTTTGGCTCATTAAAGCTCCTCAAACCCTCATAAGGTCTACATTACCATTACCACCTCCATTTTGCCGGTAAGGAATCCGAAGTGTAGAGAAGTTCAGTAACTTATCCAAAGCTAAAGAGCTGACAAAGGCAAAGTTAAGGTCCGATACAAGTGTCGCCACATCGTGTGCAGGCTCTTGCCCCCACACCACATTGGCTCTCTCACAGCAGCTCTGTCAGCAGAGGACATTGGCTGACAATGAGCAACAGAAACTTCAGATATTACTAGAAAGCAGAGAAGTCATGGCTCAAATGTCTCTATGGGTCCTTGCAGGAGACAACACTGCCCTCTGATCTCCCCTTTTGTGGTGAAGCACCAATGCCCATTACAGCTCAAATGGAGGTGGTCAAGGCAGCCAGCACTGACCTGCGGGGCAAGGTCTGGGGGTCAGTCTACTAGGCCAAAGGCAACACGGTCAATAAGAACACAACCAAACACTGAACAGATCCAAACATTAAGCCCACCAGCGTGGAAGGCAATGGCCTTTCCGAGTATCCTGCACTTAAGGTATGGGGCAAAAAAGATGCAAGGATGGGGGGAGGGAGTACACATGGAAATGGGCCTTAGAGGTCAGCAGGAAAAACTCTGCATGGAGATGGGGGAGGACACATCCCTGGAGTGGAAAGACTTCTTGATAAGGGGCCTGCTTGTTTTGAAATCCTTCTTATATTTCATTTGCAAATCCTACAAATTTAAGATGATGGGGTTCCCAGGTGAGAGTGGGAGCCTAAATCTTTCCTTGAGCATCAATACAGACTAAACTGTGTTTTCAAGGACAAAGGATTCTAAATTCATAAAACTTTCTTTGTGGTACTTACCTAATCATAGAGCAGAAAACTGTTATGGTTTGATGTGGAAAATAGTAAAAGGGGAATGAGCGATTGCCTGATATAATTCCTACTAATATTAGCCTTCCCTTATTACTATGAACGAGCAGTGTTTACATGCAATTAATTATCCTCATAGGTGAAATAAAGAAATTTCATTCATACTTTGCCTTAAGGAATGACAGACTTTTGCCTTTGAATGATAAAAATGATTTGTCTAATTCTAGAAACCAGAAACTCTGTATTTATACCAAACCATTCTATGAAGCATTGTGACTCCACAGAAAGCAGACAGCAGTGACAAGGGCACTTATATAACCTTTTCCTTAGGTCCCATTCATTCATTCATTCATCATTTATTGGGCATCTTCCGTGTGTCTGGCAGTTGTAGACAACTAATTAACTAAGCATCTAAAATGAATGGTATTTGGCCAACATGTCCAACACATTTTAATTTTTTAAGTTCAATGGTAACAAATAAAGCAAATGATCCCTTGCCAAGGTCTAACCATTCACAATTTGGAGTGTCAGATATCACACATTTATATCCTATTTAAAATTTAGATTTTTAAATAATTTTAATTCTTAAAAAGTAAATAAAAGTAAATCACAAAAGGCAAGAGGTAGAAAATATTCTCATAAGCAGACAAGAATTATGAGGAAATCAAAAGCAAGAAAAAGTGAGAGCAAAATTCTCAAAGGCCAAGCACCCCAAGTGCCATTTGCTTGAGGATGTTAGTATATAAAGGGGTGAGGAGGGCCATTTGGTGCCAATACTGAGCTGAGTTTGATTTCTGGCACCATCAGTAAAACAGAGGACATAACATCCAGCTCAGAAATTCAATGCAAGGATTAAATGAAACAATTCATCACATGTCCTACACAATGCCTGGAACAGAGTAAGTACTCAATATACGACAGTTATTTAAATTTCACAGATCTACTTTCTTTTCTGGAGAGAAAAACTCAGCCAGCAGGAAGGCAATAGGGACTCACTCGCTCTTCTTATCATTAAAGTCTTGGTTAAAAGTTAGTTGTGTGCAACTATAGAGCATGCTCAGCAGCCAAAGGCAAATGTCAATCAGAAGACACGGGCGAAGATTTGAGGACTATTAGAAATGCATAAATACACCCACTAATCAGGATCCTAACCACTACACATCGATATTAATGACCACTTCTATCTCTCTTCTGCCATCTGACTACCCATTCCGTTTCCTGCAAATTAAGCATTGTTTTGTTTTGTTTCCTTTTGATCTTTCCATCTCCCCTTAGGTTTCACGAGCAGCATCTCCACCAAGCAAGTTTCTACCCAGGCTGAGCAGCAGCTCCCATCCGTCAGCAGCCAGGGATTCATGGGTGCTACTCTAAGTTGAATTCCACGGCCATCACCACACCTCTATCGAAGAACTCAACCACGGTTTTACTGTTGGTCCCTTCCTTACCATTCACATCATCTCCCTTTATTCTGTATTTTCCAGCTACTAACTTCACCCTGTATCAACTTTGTTTCTGACTCAATAGGAAGACATCTGCATCACTGGCTGATTTAAACGTTCAGCAGAGGTTGGGCACACATACACTGTAACCCACACACTCTTTCGAAGCTGAATGGCCTCGCCAAAGACAGACAGGAACAGACAAAATAGAGGGGCGAATTTCGAAACAATCCAATATGTGGTTCACCATTTGCAGAAAATGTGCAAAGGAGAGGATATAATTTTCTTATTGGAAAGACTGAGGCTTTCTTTTTTTTCTTTCACTAAATGTTTCATCCTCTGCTAGGTCCTTATTCATTTTAGAATTCAGCACAAAACTGTCGCCTTTGAGCTTTGTTTTGTTTTTAACGTGTCTATCCTCCTGTTTCTGACACATCGTCTCTCCTGCACGCCCCTTAGGACTCTGAGCCACCTGGCAATCTCTCCTCCACAGGTGAGAATCCCCTCTCCTCATGACCTGTGCAATCGGAAACAACTTTCTTTTAACTTGTAAAATTTACTTCATCTTCAAGTAAAATGTCGTCCTTGTATGAAGCATTTTCATTTCTATTTCTCCCTGCCGCTTGCCCTGCCACAGGAAGCTGCCGCACAGGTACCGTATAATGTTTATGTTCATTTGTGTCTTTATATTACATCCTGCCCTCCTGAGCTCTACGATCGGATGTCTACAAAGATATAATCAAAATGAAATTGTATTAGTTTAGATCAGCATCTGTGGCAGCAATTCCTTAAATGATACAAACAAGGCAGTAGCTATAATGTCTGTCTTGTTTCAAGGTAAAAATGAAAAATGACATCTTTGATGGAGAAGACTCCACAGAGACCAGGGAGAAACGCGGCCTCTTCCCCTGCTCACAGACAGCTCTCTTTCCTGTCATATGGCTGACAGGTGTGTAATCATGTTCCTTAGTCACAGTTTGTGTTAAAATAACCAATTACCAAATGAATGAGAATGGAGCTCTAGTGTGACTGGCGCCACTGTTGCAAAGTGATGATGTGCATCCAAAGCACAGCCTTAAAGAGAGGCTCCTCCCCCAAAGCTACCTCCCAGGCTAGAAGCCTTCCCACTGTACTATGAATTTGCTCAAATACAGGACGTTTTCCCTCTGGCCCCTACCCTAAGGAATGAAGAGTCCAACGAGGCCACCATGGATGATCATCCCAATTTCCCCGGCAACAGAAGGTCCCCACTATTTCCTGTCCTTGATCTTTCCAGGACACATCACCCTCGCCTCTCATTGAGCACCCACTGGTACAGCTGTCTCCCTGCGCACCCAGATTTCCACATGAACAGGGCAGTAACTACCATCAATCTTTTCTTCCCTCCATGATATATATCACCTTTTACCAGGCCCCACAGTGACAAAGGACAGTGCTGAAACCCAAGAGCCCTGACATTCCAAGTGTATCCTCACCAGGCAAGGAATTCTCCAGATCTACTGCCCAAGAAAGATCAAGTAACATGCAGGTAGTCCACAGAGCCACGTGTTGTTCTGTGTCATGGATATAGTCAAGAGAAGCAAATCCTTTAGTGTTCATGAAAAATGTAAGCACAAAAATCACATTTTCTATTGGCCCAGAGGTTGTTAACACGTTGGGGGAGAAAGCTTGCAAAGAACTCAAATGAAGTCCCGTGTAGAAAGTTGAGATAATGACTTAAAACAGACTGATTATAATAGTACTATTATTACATTTTAGGTGACTTTCACCACTAACCCCTCCTGTGTGTCAGACATGCCCCATCGCTGTGCCCATGGGTGCAGGAGCCCTATTTCCCAGACTGGTGGCTGAAGAAGTTGGAGAAGAGGTGAAAGTAGGCGTCTGCCCTATAGGTTTGCCTCCCATCCGTGAAGCAGGGTTAGTACTTCTTACCCACACTTGGTGGAATGAGAGATTGGTTGTGACCACCATGCAACACCAATGGTGCAGTGCAAGAAAAGATTTTTGAGTTGCATGTCCACTGATATCTTTTGATGAGACACACTGTAGGCTTTCAAACAAACATGAAGTTTTCAGTAAGCCAAGGGAGGTGCTGACTCAAATTTTAGGCAGCAAATACCAAAGTAAAAAAGTGAAACCCAAAAAATCTCTGGATTGGTTTATTTTAGGCTAAGAGATATAAGGAGATTCAAGACAGATTCAAAGAAGTGAGTGAAAAGTACCATTCTTTTCTAACTCTCAATCCTTTTTTTTTTTCTCTTATCACAAAAGATGTTCCACCGGTAGATTTACCTACAAAAACCAGAGCAAACTTACTTTCCTGTAAAAAGGCTTGATAAGCCATGCTTTGCATGAGATGAAAGGTAATAAACATTTAAGAGGAAGAAAAAAAAAAAAGCCATAAGCTGGTTTTCCCCTTCCATGTTCTTTGTAACTGATGAGTTTTTAACCTCAGCCTTGTTATCCTCATTAGCATAAGTGCTAATTACCCCCTCTCCTCTCCTACTGGAAGGGCAATCAGGACTCCACACCAGCTTGGACAAGGCTGACACCCCAGGTCAAGGTTGCTGGCTGAGGAACGACATTAGGGCTGCGTAAGTGGCAGCAAACGGTGTGACAGGTGTGCTAGATCAGGGACAAAAGTGCAGGGGGCTGCTGGAATCGAGGGTCTCCTTCCAAGGAGGGGACGAGGCCCACTGCTGCACTGCATCTGATGTTCTCTCCTCCACTTATTCATGTGCTCCTGGCAAGCTTGGCAGTGGTACCTTGAGTGAAAAGCACACTATTTTGCACATATGGTGGAAAGAGTCTTGTGCATCAGTTGAATGCATACTGTACTACATACACATTCTGTTTTATCTCCGGGCCCAGCCGTGCTGCAAACGCTTGCAAATTGGGAAGCCTTCTGTGCAGTAAAAATACGGACAGGAGAAGCTAGACTGTGACTTATAAGATGCGACACTAGCCAAAAAAGCCAAAGTAACTAAAAGTTAAGGCGTGTGCTTCATGCTCGTTGCAACAAAGGCAGTAGCTCTGCGAGGTGGAGACTCACCACCCGCACTGGTTTCATCCCCCCTCATCCTGTGGTTTCAGGCCCGATGAACGGGCTTCCCTTACACACACACACACACACACACACACACACACACACACACACACGATGTCCTCTAGAAACCTCTGCCTGTATTCATTGCTGTTTCATTTTACGGAAAGTTTGGGATTTATATGGAAAAAAATTTCAGTGAAATTTCTCATTTACCTCGGTGGGAGATAGTGACGAAATTGCTATTTTTGTCCTCCATTATATCCCGAGGTCTTCAGCCTACCATCCTGCAATGGGATGCCGCTGCCCTTAGAGAGTCACTGGCATCACTTTCACTTCCTAAGTGTTTCTGAAAGCAAAATCTGATACTTCTCGGAATTCAGAACTCCCTGTATATTTGGGATGTGCAAGGGGCAAAGTGGTGGGTTGTTCTGACCTTCTTTCTTCCTAGTCTTCCTTTACCTGGCACCCAAATTAAGCAATGATTTTTTTTTAAGATTTTATTTGTTTATTCATGAGACACACACAGAGAGAGGCAGAGACACGGGCAGAGGGAGAAGCAGGCTCCCTGCAGGGAGCCCGACGAGGGACTCGATCCCAGGTCCCTGGGATGACACCCTGAGCCAAAGGCAGAGACGCTCAACTACTGAGCCACCCAGGTGCCCCTACAGTAATGACTTTTATAAATAATTCCTTTAAAGGGAGCTCCAGAGATTAATATAAAAATCCTTCAGTTATTCAAATTACAGTTCTTCCTTTCTTTTCTATTAGCCTCGTTATACAAGTAGGAAAACAGCGTAGGACTGTATAGATTCCTTTAACAAATGAAGACAATTTTTATAGGGGTCAATGTAATAAGACTTCTATCACTCTTCCACAGCCTGCTGAAAATGGTAAGTTCTTGTCTCAAAATAAAGAAAATAGTAAGTTCTTGTCTCCAAAATGAAGAAAGCGAATGAAGGTAACTGGGGCATCGAGGGGGAGGGGGGCTCAGTCAGTTAAGCATCTGCCTTCAGCCGGGGTCATGATCCCAAGGTCCGGGGATGGAGCCCCACAGTGGGCTCCCTGCTCAGTGGGCAGTCTGCTTCTCCTTCTCCCTCTGCCCCTCCTCCACACTCAAGCTCTCTTTCTCTCTCAAATAAATAAATAAGATCTTAAAAAAAAAAGAAGATGGACCCAGGTATCCAATAGAAAGCACAGAGGAATACAATGTGGGGTTCTTGGCAAAATACTGATTGCTTCAAGTATATAAAAGGGAAAGAGCAGAGAGTACTCAGAGTGACGGCCCATACTGTCCCCACTCTCTGCTGGAAGCTCCTTCTTAATTCAAGGACACATCTCTCCCCTCCTAACCCTTCCGTCTGTGCAGCATCCGAGGTTGTAAAGGAGCAGCAGGCTTCCTAATGCTGAAGTGTGTGCCTTGCCTATTTCTGTGTGTAGAATTCATGATTTCGTTTCCATGTTATTTAGAATCATCCTCTCACAAATGTTAGGAGTGACGGAAGTTAACCCCAAACTGGTGAGAAGCTTTGAGTTGCCTGAGGCATGCTTTGGCTCGTGGCAGTCAGTTGTTCATTTTCAATATGCTTTTAGTTTGTTGAGTTGCTAGAAACAATAAAATACATATTTAAAAGATTGTGTTTTACGAGGACTCCTCCACAGGCAACTTTACACCACACTTTCCACCGTTCAACACTTTGTCCGGCTTTCTCTTTGTCGGGTTTTTGTAGCTGATTTTTTTTTTAAATGAGTTGAAATATACAGAAAACATAATAAAGTCAACAATTAGAAACAGCTCCCGCCATTTAACTCTATTAACAATAGGGTATGATAATTATTACTGATACATCTGAAATTCCCAATAGAGCTTTCTGAGAAGTATATGTAGGGGAAGGGAAAGAAATATTACATACTTGGATAAAGCTCCAGGTTCTTAAAATGGACCTGTTAACAAAGTCATAAGAGAACCAGCCGGTTGAGTTTAAATACTGTTCATCCTTCCACACAGCTGCTCTAGAGCCAGAAAAGGGGGAGCTGGGGGAGATTCTCCGGGCTATGTTCAGAGCCTCTTTTCTAGTTTTCTCTTTGAAAAAATAAAAATAAAAAATGATTTATTTGCAACACATTCCAGTCCCCACCACCAATACAACATAAGAGTAGAAGAGTCACACTGCAAGCATCACTTAGTCCAAGGCAGAGCTCCGTGCCCCTCAAGGCAGCAAGCCCATCTCCCCCAGAGACCCGTGCCCAGAGCCAAACTGAACACACACACAGACCAGCTGAGAATGAAGCCGGCCCCAGGCCTCAGCACATCCCCCCCTCCTACAGCCCTTCAAGCTCCCTGATGGCAGCCACGGGCATCCCCCAACCACACCAGCTCCTGGCCTCTTGACTAGCAGGGTATATATTTAAACAAGAATCAGCTGCTGTTTTCCTCCCTTTAATGTGTGTATGTCCAATCTTCTGAGTCAAGCTGAAAACTCCTTGAGAGAACGGACCAGATCTTACGTGTCTCTTTCCCATAGTCCCCAGAGTTAACGTTTTGTGAGATGCAGTAAAATGAGTTCAGAACACTGGAAGTCCCTCCAGGAAGACCCTTGGTTAAACTGAGTATGCTAGATATTAAAATGCAATCCAGTCCCAGAATTGGGTTAGTGAAATATGTAGGTATTTTGATGATATAAAATCAAACAGCAGTACTTGAAATGCCCAAGAATATAGACTTTGAGGAGGTCATTTTTTTGAATAAGAACCTGGTGTAGAAGGTGACTGCCATTCCAGAATGAGCTGTGATGCTGAACATATGTCTTTGTCTGGGGAGGCACATAAGGGAGGTTTGAGAGGCATCGTCTTGGGTTGGGTTGGTCAGGAGAAGAGGGGATTTTAGGTGAGCGCTACAGGTATTTTTTTAATAGGAGTCCTAGTTATTTTCTAGGACCTGTCCAACTATCAATTTCACCCTCAAGAAAGAAGGCTGAAGAGGAAGAAAGTGAACTTAGGTTTTGGATCAGAACCACAAGTCTGGTTATGTACAAGTAAGCCCTAACCTTCTACCATCGTCCCCATGTGCTCCCTGCTATTGCTTCCCTACTTCTAGTTTGGTCATTGTTTCCTTTCCCCCTTACTACATACATGGAAACGAATGAAAGACTCTTGATACCCTGGATGCCTAGCACAGTGCTTGACACAAGGGAATGCTCAATAAATGTTGGGCTGTGGACCTGGGAGAGCAATCAAGGTGTCTGCCCACCACATCCCCTTCCAAGGGACCGTGTACCAAGTTTTGTACCACATGACCAGCCTCAGCTGACTGGACTAAGGATGTGCATGTGACCCAAGAGCAGTCAGTAGAAAAGGCGTCCAGCAAGCCATGGTATGGCCTGGGACAAAAAGATGAGCTGATTCAATCAGATTTCCTCCCTCAGGAACAAGAATTAGCATATATCAAGAGGCTGCGACACGCGGCAACAGGAGCTGAACAGAAAGGTCACAATATTAAGAGGAGCCAGAGAGGCCATGATGGAGTGAGACCTGCTGGGTGGCGAGGACCAGGGACCACGGGAAGGATAGAAAGAAAAACATGGAGCAGACAGCCAGGGAAAATCAGAGATACCATGACAGAGGAGATGGAGAGAAGCCAAGCCCAAAGCTGCCTCGTTCTCACTTGCTTTCTGCTTCCAAATCCTGCCCCCTTTCCTGAAGAGCCTGGCTAAAATAGACAGTAACATCTTCTGTCTTCAATTTAACTCCACTCTCTTCCCTTTCGAAAGTCCAGATGCTTGTTTTTCTTTCTCTCCCACAGTGGAGAGGGAAGTGGCTACCGCACATGAAAGGAGCCTCGAAGGGTGAACAAACACGAGGATTTCGAAACCACCAAGTATCTCATCACAAACCCCCATCGCCTGCTGGGTCTGATGGACTGGGCGCTGCATTAAATCTTAGACAGGGAAGGCGTGAGCGAGAGTGGTCCTGTTTTGTTTTGCAGGAGAAGACAGCGGTGCTAACAAGCAGAACCAGGGGTGCAATTTCCTTCACCACCTGAAACCACCACTACAGGTGTGGATGCAACAATGCTTTCTGTTTGGTGAATCCTGGAGTCTGAGTGGATTCTATTTTTTTATGGCAAATCAGCCACGGCCTCTTACCCTTCGGGGCATTTGTCATTTCTAATTTCTGAGAGTGGCAGATGTCAGCTCCCTTAGCAAGGAACGATTTTTAAAAATCTGTTTGTATACATCAGCTGACATAAACTGAGCTGAAACCCACTGGGGGAAAGTACAAGATTATGCGTGAAGCAACTAGAAAACAAGGCTTCCGCTGGCTTCCCTGCATGGTGGGGGTGGGATGGGCCGGGATACCTTCTCATCCCGATCTCCTTTATTTCCATTCCACATATTCCAGCATACAGTTCCGGAAGGTGCAGAGACCGGTCAATTAATCCGAATACTCAGATCAAGTTCACTTTTAGGTTCACTTTTATTTTCTATTCTCTGGCTTAGAGATTAAGTGCATATTGTACAATACAATAAAAATCACAATTTTTTTTTTTTTTTTAGTTAATATTACTTACTCATTCTACTTATCTCCAGATACCCCTGGTTACAGTCCAAGAAAGTGCCAAGGATTGGGGACTCCCTGAACTTTGCCTCTGCTCCTTGGTCTCCACTCATCCCATCCCATACCTATCTAGTTCCCTTGTCAGCCCAGGAGCCCTGGAAACCAGGACCCAAGTCATCTCCTACCCAGATGACCATATAGAAACTGAGTCAGCTTTAGGCCCTTTCTTCCCTCCCCAGCCCCACCCCCGCCACCCACCCCCTCAACTCACACTCACAATCACACAGCCTGAGTCAGACCCTTTGTGCCTGCCTGTATTGGATTCAGAGAACCCAGCATGAGAAGGATGTGCGGGTGGTTCAAAGGGAGACAGAACTTTCCACTATGGTAGAGACTGAGACAAGCTGGCCTCAATCAGAATGAACCTACAAGGACAGCCTTGTGCAGTCTACAGCAGACTGAGACAGGTCAATGGGACCTAACAGAGACTCTGGAAACCATGGACAGCCGGGACCTATTTCTGATGGTCTATGTCACCTCTTTTGCTTTGTTAAAGGAGCCCTGAGGAGAAGACTTTTTGGAGCCTATTGACCCTTCAAACGATGGAGGGACTTCCCTCCTTCATTACAGCAAGAGTTAAAATACCACAGATTGATCCAATCATATAATCCAAACCAAAGAAAACACCTGGACAATCTCAAAATGTACATTGCAGTCACCCAAACTTCAGCTTTTCAATCACCATCTCTCCGTTCTCTCCTGCCCTCTTTATTTTGATCTGCTGCCCTTTCAGGCAGTGATCCTGTTTTCTTTAGCAGACCAAAGGCAGTTTGTTTCTGAGTTAAATGTCACTTCAATATTTCCCCAAGTGAGATGTTTGAACCAGTTTGTAAGTTTCCTAAGCAACAGAGAAATGCTGGAAAAATATTTGGTATCTCAGGTCTGAAAGTTGCCTTAAACTTTGGCTCCCTGAGGCAAATGAAACAGATAGATTGAATACTCCAGCCCTACTAAAGTTTCAAGTTGAAAAATAAAGTATTGACCTGAAAGCATAGGGCTCTACAGTCCAGCCTCCCAAAGCCATGTCACTCAGGTTTGTGCCTCTAAACAATTCTACTACGGAAATATTCTAGTGACAGTAAGAGAAACAATTGCGGCTCAAGTCCAGGATCATGGAGCCATGGTCAACAACGAATGTGTGAGGAGGGAAGTAAGCTTCCCTAGCCAAACACAGAATTCTGCAGGAAAATTCCTGTGGGAACCCAGATTATGCCCTGAAGGCTGAGATTTGATTAACCTTCTTGTAGCATGTGTAACGACAAATGTTATTGGTCATAAAATTATCCAGCCCTTATTAAAACACAGCTGCAGCTCTGGGCTCAGTGACCTCCTGGGGGAGAGATTTCCATAAGATAGTGATAGACTTTATGGAAGGAGAGCGCCTTCCTAGCGTCGAAACTACAGGAGAGTGTTTTCCACTTTAATGAGGAGTTCTTGAGAGAGACCAGGCTCCTTAGTATTAAAAGCTTTAAGAAATGAAGGACCAGATTACATTCAGTCTGCTACTTGGTGGGCAGCCAGCCTACAGCTCGCAATATGGATCCATCTTCCTTTGCAGAGAACATGCAGAGTCACATTCACACAGACATACCTATCTTGCATCCAACTGTTATTGCTGAGGATGTTTTCCCTTCTCTTTGTTCTTATATAATCATAGCATCGCAGAATTTGAAGGAAATTTAGAGGTTCTCTGGTCCAACAACCCATCCAACTCTACCACTGAGTAGAACTGTATGAAAATGGAACCTTATCTTTAAGCATGTTCCAGAGGGGCTATGCAACTAGAGCATGTTATCAAAGGCTACCAGAGCCAATGGAACGTACTCCCCCCAAGAGCTAGCCAGCTCTCCATCTCAAATCATGGGGAGGAGGTGCCTCCCAGGGCTTTACTGAACCTCCACATTTATGGGGAGTGCAGCTACGAGGCTCCATCCCCGACAAGCCAAATACCAAATACCATTGTGGGAAGGGGATCCTCTGCTTTTCTGGCATACTGGTGAATCCTTGAGCAATGCCCTTTTGTCTATTACCAGTTTTTAAATAGCTAAAGACAAAATAAGAACAATGAAAATGCTTATTCTTTTCTGTAATTTGTTCCTCACTATTTATATCCTACTTTCTTTTCCTTCACATGAGCCACCAAACTCATTTTTATTAATAGTGCTTCCTTTGTGAGATTTAAATCTGCTCCTAGGAATCCTTCCCCAAAATACAGAGTATTTCCCCAGTTTAATTTCTCCTAACTTGATCATTTATTTATCTGCTGAAAAAAATCAACACTTGAAAGATTGCAAAGTTGTATCTCATTAATTTGCTTCTCAATGATAAAAATTTCCCAGTGATCTAATGCTTCCTCAAATGATGTAAAAAGCTTTCATTGTGAAATTATTTTGGACCATCAAATTCCTACAATCCATGGGGTCTCTGCTCAGTGGGGAGCCTGCTTCTCCCTTTCCCTCTGCCCCTTCCCCCTCCCCCCACTCATGCTATTTTTCTCTCTCTTACATATCATGCATCCATTAACACTTTACACTTTTAAATTTTTTATTATGAATTTTAAAAACATACACAAAAATAAAGATAATGGAAGAGTGAATCTCCAAATTCCCATCACTCCACTTCAACAATGATCATATTTTACCCCACTTACTTCATCCATCCCTTGTCTTCATGCCTTCCTTGTAAGAGTATTTAACGTAATCCTGAGTCATGTCATCCCTATATACATCGGTATACATTTCATTCTATCAGTTTTTACATAATGTCAACATGATTTTATTTTCCTTTTTTGAGCCTTTCCAGATTTGGCCCTGAGGTAAACGATCTCAGAATATTGCAGGGGGTCTCAGCATCCCAACATGTGGTATCCACTGTCCCTACTTTGTAGAGGGGGAGGCAGAGAAAAGATTTGACTCACAAATAAGAACACAATATCAGGGCACCAGGGTGGCTCAGTCACTTAAGTGTCTGCCTGCAGCTCAGGTCATGATCCCAAGGTCCTGGGATCGAGCCCCATATCTGGGTCTCTGCTCAGTAGGGAGCCTGCTTCTCCCTCTTCCTCTGCCCTTCCCCTTATCCCCACTCTTGCTCTTTCTCCCTCTCTCTCTCTCAAATAAATAAAATCTTTTTAAAAAACACACATACACACACTATCACAAAATACAAAATTCTGGCCATGAATTTAAAGTCTCTTGTCAATTCCAAATTGGCATATAAAAACTCATTGGAAAAGACAAGTGAACGTGCATGACTCTATAACTTGGTAACCAGAAGATAAAATATACTGCTGCCTATATTCTCATCAAGATATCATGGCACCATGTACCAAATGACCTACCAATGTCTAAAGACAATCTTTCTTTAAAATTTTCCTTTATTAACCTCTAAAAAGCTTCCTTTTAATATACCATCATTAAGTGAAATTCAGTATTTAAGAACCAGGGAGCCATTAAGAAGCAAGCGTGTGATGATTTAGTAATATTTTAGTTCAAAGAATACATGATTTTAATGATCTCGTTTGAACACCACAGAATCCCAGACACTGGGAAGAAATAGAAACGTATGACACACCATTCAAGGGATCTATTTCTCTCTGTTGTTCTTACTTCTTTTTAAACTATCAAGCTGTAATAATTATTCAGTCTAAGCAGCCCCTGGTAAATGAAACAGCCCTTAGACAGCTGTCAAGGCTCAGTCTTCCGGAAGCTTTGATTTTAATGAAACTCATTAAGGAAAGAAATTAACAGAAAATATCATAATTTGTCTTGTTTCAGAAAACTAAACAGAAACAAAGG
The DNA here is from genome assembly GCF_048164855.1 of Canis lupus baileyi. NCBI lineage: Eukaryota > Metazoa > Chordata > Mammalia > Carnivora > Canidae > Canis > Canis lupus. The sequence goes on from NC_132844.1 coordinate 7,814,630, forward strand.
GCTTCTTAACCTGACAAGGAATCTGACCAGCCAAGCTCCTTTATTATATTCAGAGCTCCCCACCAGGCAGCTCTGCACATATATAGGACTAGGTTAGAAAAAGAATCTCTTCCCAGAGGAACAGCCCAGGCCAGCCCTGAGACGTGTCTCAACTCCATGGAGAAGGCCTCCTCACCCAGGGCAGGGGTTTCTAGAGCCACAGTATGCAAGCACAGAATATTCAAAGAAATGAAAGGCTACGGGCAATTGTAATTCTCATTAAAGGGCTACAACTGGAGAAATTATCCACACATTTGACTGAAAACATTAAGTCCAACTTCTCTCCAGACAATGATGACATTTCTTTCTTTCTTTCTTTCTTTCTTTCTTTCTTTCTTTCTTTCTTTCTTTCTTTCTTTCTTTCTTTCTTCTTTCTTTCTTTCTTTCTTTCTTCTTTCTTTCTTTCTTTCTTTCTTTCTTTCTTTCTTTCTTTCTTTCTTTCTCTTTCCTTCCTTCCTTCCTTCCTTCCTTCCTTCCTTCCTTCCTTCCTTCCTTCCTTCCTTCAAAGAAACCCCATGAAGTATATGTTCCTTAGTTTCCTTTCCATGTCTTCCAGGTTAAATTAGGCTGGAATGCTTCAAAGAGGGGAAGAAACATTCACCTAAATTTCTACCTACTAGCTGGGACACTCTCAAGGAAGACACTGATGACGCCCACGCCCACAAACTTTACATTCATGGGTTCAGCACAGGCCTGATTTGCATACCTTTAGCCTGCATGTAGATCTAACTGGCATCTCAGCCTGATAGGTCAGAGAACCCAGAGACAGACCTCTCTGGATAGCAGGCATCAGAATGAAAACTGGGAATAAGTATATCATTGACAACAGTCTCACTGCTGTAAGCACCCATATTTTAGTCCCTAGAAAAAAGCCTGCAAAGGTGGTTGGGCTTTTCCAGAGACTTGGGTTGTGTCAGTAGAAGGCAAGATAAGGAGCAAGAGAGAGAGCAGGGAGCATGTACATGGCACTGCTGTACCCCTGGCCATGCACACCCACCTTCATTCAGCCTGATGCAAGGATAGTCAAAAGTACAGTCTGGTGGGGAAAGAGACCAGAGTCTGTTCCTAGCCTGGTCACTCACTAATGGTTCGTCTGACCTGGGTAAGTTATTTAATTCCTCTGAGTCTCAGCTGCCTTCCACGTAAAATGGGGTCAAAATGTCTTTTTTTTTTTTTTAATCAGGTTGCTGTGAGGATTAAACAACACAAAATGCTTAGCCCGATATCTGATACAGTGATAAATTTAAAAATAGGAGGAACTGGGAATATTGGTGAGTATATGGAGAGGCTGCTAACATGATAACCCTTGGGGGTCAGGAAGGCTCCGGCGGCGACAGAGGACCCTGGGAGCCAAGTCCTAGAAGGAAAAGAATCAGGGAGGAGCTAGGATGTGGGTAGAGGTGAGACCTTGGATGGGAAGCAGAAAGAGTTGCTGCACTTGGCTGACCTCTCCTCCCAGTGTTGCACTGTCTGTGCAGGCAGGTCCCAGGAAAACTCTCAAATCCTCCCTGGCCTAGTCCTCTCCTTGCCATGGGGGATCTACACAGGAGACCCCAGGGAGAGCTGCATAAAGCTTATCTGAATATTGTCTGGAATGGGGACGGTCAGGTGAAAAAGGTGGTTGGTAAGATGAAGGCAGGAAGCTGCTCAAAAAGAAGGAACCAAACAGACAGACAAGGGGGGTGGGGGGAAGAAAGGTTCTTCTGCGACACAGTATTATTTCAACTGTTGGAAAGTAATTTTGAACTAGTTATTTTCTGGGCTCCATCTGATACATAGAAGGGTTATCAGACCACCTGCCTAAATGCTGCCCCCTCACTAAGGTGACAAGTCAGTTGTTCTACACAATACACTGAACACTGTTCTTTTTCAAAGGAGAAAGAAATCGACGTGTATATTGTAAACCAGTGAGTGACCATGATGGAGCTTCTACTTTAGATTAGGAGTCTGTGTGCTGCAAGGTACAAACTACACATAGATAGTAATAAGGGAAAATAATCAGATCTACGTGTCACCTAAACTTCATACAAATCCACGTTCTCCCACACAATACAAAGGAAGTTTCATATGGAGGAACCACTGAATGGCTGAGAACAAGATAATTATTCCTACTACTACAAACCTGGGAAGACAGATTAGTTAATCTGCAAAGGTTTTGAACGGCCCAATGACTCGGGGACAAAGCCATGTGGTTGGTCGATCAGGAGATTAAGAACCTCCTGGACTCAGGGCCCATTTACCCCAGACAGGATTACACCGTACATTGTGATTCTCAGTCTTTTTACAGTATCTCCTCTTGTTCTTGCTTCATGCCTGTTTTTATTGTTTTCTTAGTTAACATAAATGTCATCTGAATGTTTTTATCTCTAATCCATTCGGATTCTTTGTGCTGGAGGATTTGCATATTGAAAGAAGAAAAAAATCTGATTATCAACTAGTGTAATTTGTGTAGCCTCCACATCCTCTGTAATGGTTCCCAGATTTTAAAAAAAGGCACCCGACGCTTGATGGTAAAAAACGAGGTTATCTATTAGCCTACAAAGTAGCTCTTTTAACAGCTAATTAATCTAATTTGGTAAACAAATTAATGTCCTTTTCAATGTTCCTTATTTCAAAAAGTCAGGCCTAGTTTATTGAGTCCATCATTTAGTTCAGGCCCAGTTCATTCATTCATTTGATGAATATTTATTAAGAATTTTTAATATAGCTGACATGATTTTCAACATTGGGGATATGCCAGTAAGCAAGACAGATATAATCGCTATCTTCATGGGGTTTTATTATAATGGGAGGGACAGACAATACACAAATAAGTATCTGTAAAAAATGTATGCCATCCAGTAGTATTACATGCTTTCAAAAGAATGGCAGTTGTAAGAAGTTAAAGAATAATGGGGCTGCTGATCTAAGTAGATATTTGTTGAATAAAATAAAGTGCTCAATTTGTAATATCACTAAGGCAACTTACATTTTTTCTAATCTCCCGAGTGTGGTATGAATTAGCATGTTGGAACAAACACATAGCTATGGTTTCTGCAGTTTTATGTATTAATTCAATTTTATTTATTAATTTATTTGTACTCTGCCTCATTCCTGAAAGGATTTATGGTAGAGCTACTATACAGTTGCACAAATTGCCCTGCTCCTTTGCTATTAAAGAACTAGATCCTTATGAAAATAGAGACACAAAGTCATTTCCAAAGTATTTCATTTTCTCTCAATCTCAAGTTGATTTCCTTGACAATTTAAGTGTGTCAGTAAGTACTCAGAACCAAGATTTTCCAGGAAGATCAAATGAAAAGGCTAAAAAAATCAATACAGGCAGCAACTACTTCTTATAATCACAATTCTCATAGAAACTTAACTTTGTCATCTTTTTCACAATGTGTCAGTCCCAGAGCATATGAGGATTGATCCTGTCTGTTGCCAGCACCTTAACTAAAACCTTCAAATTCTACGTTCTCGTTGATATACAATAAATGTCAATATGACATGAGAAAGTAGAGGCAGAATGAAGGAGAAAATTATTCATAAATCATGTAGTCATCTTTTGCTGATCCTCCGTGGTAGAATGGAGGTGGTCTAAATGACACAAGACAAAGAATAATCTAAAAATTGCAAGGGAAAGCACACAACCAGTACCCTGCTCCATAACCAATCTCAGCCCCGCAAAGTTCTTAGCAGCCAGAATTTAGAATGATGATGACAGGCAACCCTCTGCATTGCTATTAAAACTCAATTCATGAATAATTAAGTGTAGTCTACACAAAATGTGAGCAAATAAAGTGAAATCTCTGTTGCAAATCCCCTACTTGGCACTCAGTGGCCATCTGTTGAAATATTTTTATATTAACTTTCCAGAAGTTTGACTTATTTTGACCAAGTCTGAAATACAATTAAAGGATATGAGATGCGCCTTGATTTGTAGTCTGTTTCATCATTCCCAAAAGAGTAGCCATTCAGTTTTTAGATGGCTAGATTTCTACAGTTTCTAATAGTTTGAGAAAAATCTTATATGGATGTAGCAAAACAGATTTCGCTGGTGCAACCAAGTCTCTAAGTCCCCTCACTTGGGCTTTTGTAAGCACAAATATTTATTTAATAAATATTTTTAAATTTTTATTCAATAATTTAAAATTTAAAAATATATTTGATTTTTCAGATCTACCAAACGTATTCATTAATTACTCATGCCAAAAAAAATTTGTTTTCATTTTTCTGTTGATTTCAAAGGAAAAAAACCTCTAAAATGTGAAATATATTTTCTATGCCTTAATTTTAGCTCTGCTTTGCATTTATTCTATGTTTATCTTTTCTTTTTTTGTTTTAAGAGAGGGAGAGAGGGAAGAAGAGGGGCAGAGGGAGAGGGAGAGAGAATCTCCAGCAGACTCCTGGCTGAGCAGGGAGCCCTACACCTGGCTCCATCTCATGACCCTGAGATCATGACCTGAGTAGAAATCGAGAGTCAGACGTTCAACCGACTGAGCCACCCAGGAGCCCCTATTCTACTTTTATCTTATTCACAAAGCAACCCTTGTACCAATAACAACATAAGTGTACCAAGTACACACAGATATATGTACATTAAATAAAAGCATTAGTAAAGTCAGAGAGATTAAGTCAAAGGCTGCAGGTATGTGATGCTTTATAAGTTACAAAATGTGATATAAATGCATATTCTTCTTATTAGTATTGCTACTTAGGACATCATATCAATTCATTTTCTTTGAGGCTCATTATATAATACCTTAGACCATAGCTTTTTAAATTATCACCTGGCTCTCTTTCATCAGGCACCTGATTTTCAGAATCACCAGATGGACACACGTGTTCTGGTTCACCCAGGAAGAAAGAAGGTTCAGATTAGCCCTATGCCTACAACTGCTGAAAGATCTGTCCCGGCTGATTATTTACACGCTACTCTTATGCATGTATAACCGTGACTCGCCGGCTCACAGTCAAGGTCTGTAGATGAGATTGTGCCACTTGCTTTGTCAGGCACAAATTATGCAGTTGAACTGTGTGATTAATTCATGCCATTTTGTCAAGCCAAGTCACAAAGAAAGAACATTGAGAAACCACACCATTACCTCTTTTGATATCTCGAAACTATGTTGGGTCATTTGCTCCCAGGTACGATGGATCCAAATGGTCTCTAGAAAGTGTTTGAGGTGATGGAAGTCATGCCGCTGTGAGCACCGTGAGATTGTGGGTAAGCTGATTTGTGTGTGTGTGTAGAAAAAGTACGGCATTGATGTAATAGAAAATCTCTGACTACATGGAGATTTTGGGAAGGTCATTATTAGGTCATTCAGCATATCAAGGGTAAAGCGCTGATTTACGCATCAGCTTCAGAGTGTGCATTCTGGCCTTTTACAAATGACAAGCCAGTGAAGAGGATCATTAGACGCCACCCTTGACTCGGGACCATCTCAGAACACAGGCTGCCTGTGCCCCACTGTAACACCTCTATTATTTTAACAAGCAAACCTATGGTCTAGTTTCCAAGACTTCCCGCAAAATTCTCAAGTCAAGTGTAAATGCATATTACAGAGCACCCTCTGGCATGTATTGTTAAAGCCCTCATTAAAAAAATCTCCAAAAATCTTCAACTGTGCAATTGGAAATGTTTCCAAATCCTCTTATCCCCAACATAACAAATCCCATTGTTTATTAAATCTGATGTTTGGTAAATGTGATACGGCCTGGCTTATAGGGAAGGACTATCTTCCAAAACAACCCAAGAGAGTTCTTATGGAAAGACAAGCAAATCAGGAGAACCCCCTTCCATGGTAAGACGATTCTAGGGCTAGGAGACACAACAGTATTGCTAACCAATTACGGTTCTGTCTGGGTCATGCGCTATCTGTAGCAAAAAGAGGCAAGATGGCAGATGCCCTGGGTTATTTTAATTAATTTAATCATGTGACTAATTGGTCTCTGCTGGGTTTCTGTGGTAACTGCTTCCTAAGTGCTGATGGGCAATTGTGTTAAATGTAGCTTGGAATCCGCACGTAGGGCGCAGTGCCTTTGGAGAGCTGGGGAGCAGAGCGGTGCAGCTGCGCTCGCTCGGAAGATGCCCTGCTGGGCCTCTGATTGTCTGACTGCGGAGCGCTTCCAGCTGCAGCATCCTCTGGAAACAGGCACTGCCTCCCTTTTCTGCAAGCCACTGCTTACCTACCTACGTGGGCGCCAACTCACTGCGGACATAGGAAAATGATCTGTGATCAAAGAATCCCCAGGTTCAGCAAGGGGCTGGGAATTAGACAGGAAAGGGCATCTGTTAATAAAGGGACACTGGAAAGGGGAAGAGGAGGGAAGGAAAATTAAGGCTACTCTTCTGTGAATAATATGCAGCCCCAGAAGCTATCATGTGTTATTCATAGCTGTCCAAATGATACTAATAAGCCATCCTTTTAAATGCCTTGCAGGGTTTATCTTCTTTTCTCTCTCTTTCTCTTACAATGCCATCTCCTCCTTGTCACCGAGAAGGTGCGTGGGAGAATGGGTGGGTGGATGGCCAGTTTTAGAGCACAGTCTACTTCAGACAGATGGAAGGAAAATGACTTCCAAATTTTCTCATGAAGTGGGATATGTTTGTATTTGCGCAATGCATTCTAACACCTGTGCAGAGAAAAAAATGTAATCACAGATTTCCCTCAGAAGGGGATTAAAAAAAAAAAAAGTAAAACCATCAACTGCAGCACAAAGATGCTGCTGTACTTGATCAAGCCCTTCCATCTGCAGTCCCAGGCAGACTCTTAGAACAATAGTTTCTTCCCACCCCACCCCCACCCTGAAGAACGGTCAATGCCCATACTATTCTAGAAACTCGAGAGAAACTGCTTTCTGAGATCATTCCTGTGTCTGTTAGAATGGCGGCATGAGTGATATTTTTTTCCTAGAGCAGGAGTGGGAGGCAGAAGCAGGGTGGCGCTGCTTTTCCTTAACAAATGACACAGTGACCCAAAGAAGCTCTTCTGTGTCCTGTGTGTTCCAGACTTCTGCAAAGGGACAGCTCCGATGGACTCTAGCCCTGCCTCCCCACCCCACTCCACCACCGCCACCCCGTAGACCTGAAGCAACATCTTGGTAAAGTAAGCTAAATGGGCTCCATCTAAAAATTTCACATTAGAGATGAACATTAAATGGGCTGACAGTTTAAATTCCTTTAAGAGGTGGCAAGGAGTTCTGTTAAGTATTACAATGCATCTGACAGGACATCCAGGCAGCAAGCATTATTTAATCCAACATCTTGCTAAAACCGGGAGCTTCCCCACATCTGTTATGTCTCTGTAATGCAAATGGAAGAATCTGTCCATAACATCACCAGTTTTGTGACTTTAATGACTCCCATTTTGAGAAGTATCTGTCTGTTCTAAGCACTGGGCAAATTACTGAAAAATTGTGTCATTTGATTCTCAAGGTCTATATCCTGGAAGAAGCATCATTGCTGGCACTGGGGCAGAACTGTCCTCTCTCTCTCTCTCTCTCTCTCTCTCTCAATACTGTAAAATTTATTATTGCATGCTTCTTCCAAAAACCTGCCTGAGACACCAAGCATGCCAGTCAGCCCCCAGTCTTCTTGTACCATCCTTAGGCTGACAGATTTACAGCACACCTCCACCTGTTCCACACCTCCATTCCAGGCCCCGTAGGTCAGAACACTATCCATCCGGTACCTCTGACTTAAGGTAAGAGCTCTAGTTTTTCAAAACAGCAGATGAGGAGCTGAGTGTTCCCACATCCAATTATGCTTAGTTACGATTCTAAATGTGAATTCAAGAGGTCAATGAACAAATTTCAGAAAGTCCATGAACCCATGAAATAATCTGTAAAATTCTATTTCCTAGAGAAAAGGTCCACTCTGAACAAATTTTCTTCAGGTTATCCAAGGAGGGCATGATTCAAATAAGAGATTATGAACCCTTGCCCCAGTATTCTCTGCTGGTTGGTGCCCTAGCCTCCTCCTGCCATGTCTCTAATCCAGCCATATTGAATTTAGAAATGAGAAAGCCTTAGTTATCCTTTCTTTATCAGCCTACTTTAAAACAGAGTCAATCATCTATCAATAGATGAACATATTTTAAAGAATATATATATATATACACACACACACACACAATGGAATATCACTCAGCCATCAAAAAATGAAATTTTGCCATTTGCAACAACATGGATGGATCTAGAGGGTACAATGTCAAGTGAAATAAGTCAGAGAAAAACAAATACCATATGATTTCACTCCTATGGAGATTAAAAAATATAATAAACAAACAGAAAAAAAGAGACAAAAAAACAGACTCTTTTAAAGACAGAGAATAAACTGGTGGTTGCCAGAGGGCAGGTGGGTAGGGGGCTGGATGAAATAGGTGAAGGGGATTAAGAGCACACTTATGTGCACTGAGTAATGTAGAGGATCGTTGAATCACTCTACTGTACACCTGAAACCAATATAACCATGTATGTTAAATATACTGAAATTAAAAATAAAAATAAATCAATTCAACCATTCTTTCTCCCTGATAGCCAACTTGTCCCCCCAAACAAGTCTCCTGACATGGACTAGTCCTTGTAAAGGATAAGCCTCATGCCATGATTAGCAGCACAGCCCTATGGGACGGGCCTGGACATCATCTCATTGACTGTGCCATGGACGCCAGACCAAACATGGTAACAGTATATCCCTCCATTTAACTCCTCATCACCTTTGGCCCAAGGCTTAGAACAATAATGGAAAGCTGTGTGGGAAGTGCTTCTCCTTCTTGACTGCACTCCTCAGACCCCTCCTCTGTCTGTCTTCTTACCCAGCTCTCTTACCCACGCTCCTTCCCCACAAGTCACTTCTGCCTTCCTTGCCTTCATTTTCAAGATACAAGATACAAGCGCTTGACACAGCACATTTTAAAATTTGAGCATTCCCTTTACTGTCTGATCAATAACCTCATCACCCCCAGTTCTCCATCAAGACAAATGCATACTTAAAAGCACATTATAAATGGGGCGTGACCTTTTAAGAGATAAATATGACTCCATCAACAGAGTCCACAATCAAAGTTTAGAAAAATGAATAGAAATTCTTCAGTTTAACTTGGTGAAACTGAAGAGTCAAAATCAAGGAGAATCCAATGGTAAGACCTTGAAGGCCCCCATCCTGCTGTAATAATTACATTTAATATAAATCTCTTCATCCAGTATTTTCAAGCTGGGTTCTCAACCCATTAATGAGTCCCAACCAGTAACTTTTTAATGAAACAGAACAGAACAAAACAGAAAATACCAGAGCACATCGCATAAAAAAATAAGAACAGTTTCAGGAAATTTTTAGTTTAGATTTTTGTTTGTTTGTTTGTTTGTTTGTTTAGAGAGAGAGAGGGTACACACATGTGTGAGCACCAGTTGGAGGAGGGTCGCAGAGGGAGAGAGAACCTCAAGCAGACTCCCTGCTGAGGGCAGCACCAACTTGGGGTTCAGTCTCATGACCCTGACATCATGACCTGAGCCAAAATCAAGTCAGTCGCTCAAGTGACTAAGCCACCCAGGCGTCCCGCTCGGTTCAGTTTTAAATGGATATGTTCTGTTCAGCATAGTCTAAAGCCTAAGCATTTTTCATATTTTAATATTTCTGATGTCATTTTAGAGTTGTTATCATCCAGTCTGCAGTTGTGACATAACTGCATAAAAATCTTCTGTTGAGAGGCACCTGGGTGACTCAGTCGGTTAAGCATCTGCCTTCAGCTCAGGTCATGGTCCCGGGGTCCTGGGATTGAGTCCTGCATCTGTAGGGCTCCTTCCTCAGCAGGCAGCTTGCTTCTCTCTCTCTCTCTGCCCCCCAACCCACTTATGCATGCTCTCTCACATTCAATCTCTCTCTCTCTCTCTCTCTCTCTCAAATAAATAAAGCCTTTTTAAAAAAATCTTCTGTTGACATCTCCTGGCAAAATCAAGAAAATGCCAGGATTGAAGTGATTTAGGTAACATGAAGTAGGGTAGGAGTGTGTGTGTGTGTGTGTGTGTGTGTGCTAAAACACAAAGCAAAAATGTATTTCTTACTATGAATTCATGGCAAATAAAACTTTGCAAACTAGCATACTATGCCTTTCTATAAAGTGTATATGTATGCTTACTAAATATTGATAATTCTTTTTCTAAAGATTGTATCTATTTATTCATGAGACACAGAGAGAGAGAAAGGCAGAGACACAGGCAGAGGGAGAAGCAGGCTCCCTTCAGAATCCTGGGATCACGACCTGAGCCGAAGGCAGATGCTCAACCACTGAGCCACCCGGTGCCCCTAAATATTGATAATTTTAATGAAAAGGAAGAGCAATTTCTTTTGCTCTTCAGGCAACTGCCATTACAATTCTCCTCTTGCTGACTTCAGAGATCTCGTGCTGGTCACAGCACCAACGGTATCTGCCCCTCACTAACTTTGTGGCCCCGGCAAGTCACTTCTCTTTTCAGGGCCACAGTTTTCTCATCTGTAAAAGGAGGATGTTGGAGAAACATTCTAACATCACTTTCAGCTTTTTACATGCCTGTCATGAGCCTGTCCGCACATTCCCCTCTTCTCTGCCTCCTCGGTCTCTTGCAAACTTTCTCCTAAATACTTCCGCAGGACAAAATGATAGCCAAAGTCAATTTTTTAAGTCATGGAATATGGTTTGATGCATTCCTATAAAGTCTGTGATATTTTAAAATGTTAAACCATAATCTGGGAGCTACAATAAGGATTACACGTTTGTTTTTCAACGTGTGACAAGTAGAACTCCCACTCCTGACTCAGATCTTTAAACTGCCTTGCAGCTCTTTGCTTTCCTCCTATCTGTCCCATTTCCTGAATTTGCATTTCAGTCTGCACCGGAGCATATGCTCACTCATGCAGAGAGCCTGGCCCCTGGGCTGGGGAAGTCAGTCCATGGCCCCCAGTTCTTATCCACATCAGTTCCAGCACGCCTCATACCATATCATTTGTTTACTTGTCTGTCTCCCCTATTCAACTTTGAGAGCCTCAGAGGCAGAGACCTCTCCTCCTTTATGTATCTTTGTATCTCCAGCCACAGAATAATGCCCAGTGTGCCGTGAAGGCTGAATAGAGGGGTAAGTGAATAAACGTGTGGCATGAAATTTCCATACAAGCACGGGAAGACTCAGACACTCAGGCAGACATTCTTCGCGGCGGAAACCACGTCTCCGATTTCTGTGCTTCATGGCATCCAGCCCTGAGAGAGGTCTCGGGCTCTGAGGACCTATCTCAGTTGCTGGTTCATTCACTGGTTGTGCAGGACATGGATCTCTACCCAAATATGCATTTTTGTACTTCTCTCCAGCCTTTCATTTCCCCAGCCTATTCTAGTGTCCTGGCCCAAGCCAAAAGTGATACATGCAACTGTCCCTGATCTGCTAGCAGTAGCTCCTGAAAGAGAGCTGAGTGACAGAAGGGGTTATTTCAGCTTCAGGAACCAAGAGCAAAATGGAAATAGCCCAGCTTCCTTCCCAATTCCCCCTAGGAGCAAGCTTGGCCTTCCAGGTGTAGGGGGAAGTGGGCCACGGGTGCTGGGCTACCCAGGAGTGAGTGAGGCCTATCTCTCCATGTCTCCTCCCTTGCACAGCTGGTTTAGAGCAACACAGTGATGGCCACCACTTGCTGGGCCCCTGTATGGTCCTGGAGAATACAGATGACAAGGGCTAACTGTAACAACCACTTTGATATAGGTTTTATACAATACATCATCCATGTCCCTACAGACATAAGGAGAAAGAAATTGAAGTCCAAATCATCATTACCACCCCCCGAACAATTGAACCAAATATCTAGGCCCCAGGGGTGTCGAACATCTTGCTGAATTACATGGTCACAAAGAATTAATTTAATGGATATTTATTAAGTGCTAAATGGTGGCATCAGAAATGTAAAGGAAGTGAACAAAGGGGAATGAATGAGAAAAAGGAGTGCTTGGGGATCGGAAGTGCTAACTTCAGCTCACCTCTAAAGTTTACTTTTAGGCACTTTAATTTTCCTCTCTCATCACATTTAATATGACACACTGTGGAAGACATCTAAACTTTTCCTCCAACTCCTCCTGAATTTCTATTTAATTTTGGTTGTCTTGATTTAGGCTTCAATAAATACAGTTAATTTCTCTGGGCTCCAGCCCTGGTATAAGGGCTTGGGAGTATACATCTTTATAATTAATTCCCTGGGGTTTATCTGCTTTTAATTCAGTCTTTAAGTCAATTTTAATGCTCTGGAATTTGGGAAGCCAACATTCGTTTCTACTTATTAAGCAACTCAGGATACAGGAAAATGAAAAAGATATCACTGGTCCAGGATTTCTCTGGTACCAACAGACCCTAAGACGGGGGATTCTTTGATCTCTTTTTTAATCAGTATTGACTTGAGTATCAGTTTTGAAGTTCTATTAGGTTTACAGTAGTGTCTGCCGCCTTCTCATTTGATTCACAAAGTCCTCATACCATGATGTACTCTCAGTGGTGCCGCTTCAACCAGAAGTAGGAGGTCATCAAACTAAATCACAGATCTGGGATGTGAGTCTACGTTCTCTCCCTTGCCTTTACCTGATGTAGCCTGCATCACCCTTCCCTGGAGCATGCCTCATCAGCTGTGCAGTGCAATACAGAGGGGGAAATGTTTTCCCAGCCCAGAAACTCATCAACTTGAACTCTGAAGCATGACATCTGAATTCCTTACTGCAAGAGCAAGAGCAGCTCACAACTGCTATACACGATCATTAACAACCTGCTTGCACTTCCAGGGCCGCCTCTGTGGATTAATATGCGCACTACGTATTAAACCATCTGCCATGGAGTTTGACCCGGTCTTTCTCCATGGTGGCCAACTGCAAAGGTTACCCCTGAGTGTTAAGAGGCAGGGTACACTTTCATTATATTTATCTTTACCAATTCTTCAGTTTTATTATTGGTTCTTTTGTCCCCATCAATACACCTTTTCAGGCTCTTGTATCCCATCTTTGTGTAGCCTGGAGCCTAATGAAAATATATTTAATCCTCTGTGTCAACTCTTTCAAAGTTCAGCATTAGCCTCTTATAAAAATCAAGTTAAAGGAGGATAAACTACACATTTCCTGTGAAGGTGGGACAAAGCTTATCGTTTGACATACTTTTGTACACTTTAAAAAACTATCTTTAAAGCAAACATCTAGGAGCATCTTTGGGTGACTCAGTGGTTGAGCATCTGCCTTTGGCTCAGGTCATGGTCTGGGGTCCTGGGATCGAGTCCCACATCGGGCTCCCTATGAGGAGCCTGCTTCTCCCTCTGCCTGTGTCTCTGCCTCTCTCTCTGTGCCTCTCATGAATAAATAAAATCTTTTTAAAAAATAAATAAGTAAATAAATAAATAAAGCAAACCTCTAAATGCGATTTTTTTAAAGTCTAGGCAAGGAACACAATTGAGGCCCATTCACACCAAACCAAGTTCCCTTCTCTGGGGATGCTGAGAGGCAGCCTATATTAGGGAGTACGAGGATTGAAACTTTTTTGTCCTCTTGTGCTAGCTGACAGCTCAGTGAATGGAATTGCATCTGATGTTAGGTTACCTCATTATATTCATATATTTGTAGAGCAGGGTTTGGTGTTTTGTGGGGGGGAAAGGGGACGGCTGGGAAGAGGTAATCCCCTGTGGTTTTTCAAATGAAAGCAACTTAGAAAAAGTAGCAAACTTCTCCTCCTTCCTGTCATCTACTTCCAAATAAGCAATCAGTATATTAAGTGACACTACTCCTAATATAAACCCCTGGGACAGTATGCTATTAATTTATGTGTACTCTGAGGAATATCATCCACTCCTTACCCAGGTTCTTAATCCGAGGCAAGGCTTTATTCCTTGCCTTCAGTTATTTATTTTCCTCAAGGGTCTCTTTGGAAGGAGACAGCCAAACTCTAAGTGAATTATTTGGATTTTTGAAAATCCAAACAACTTACCTTACTTTTTTGCAAGGCTATATTTGGTCTTTTTTTTTTTTAAGGTTTATATTGAATGCTAACTCAAGATACAAGTACTGTTTTGTTCTGTTTTTTCTCAGAGGAAGGTTCTCAAATGGCGACCCTGAAAACTTTGCACTGTTGTGTTATTTTTCAGAATCTGACTTTTTTCCAAATTATGATAACGGAAGCTCACCAATCTAAAATCTAGAGACTTTATATGTAAGTGGACGTGTGCCCTTGCACATGTACAGAAACCTACGTGAAGGTTTGCACTGGAAGCACTGAGGGGTACCCTCAGGAGAGGCTGGTGGCCCTCCCACCACAATGAACTCCCAGTTTCAGGGATGCTTACGATTTTTGGAAATACTGGCAATGACATCATACTTTATGTCCTTCACATGCTTTGGGCCTTGTGATCGATAGTGCTTCAGTTTCTCAATTTGCCCCAGCTCCTTTTCCTTTAGAGACTCAACCCACAATTTAAGTTGCATCAAATCCCTATAAAAGCTGTACCTCAAAATTACAGGATAGGAAAGCCACACCCAACCTTCCACAGACCCCATCTTTGTCTTCCACAGCCTTGGAGCACAACCCCTGATACCCAATGTACAGAAGCACATTGTGCAAGTTTTCACTACCTCTGGTTGCTTTCTGAGATGTCATCCATGTGTCCTCTCCCTTTCCCATTGGTCTTTAACATGTCTTCCGAGTTGCCAGAGACAGATTTTTCACTTTTCTAAAGGATGCCTTTTTAGTACTAATAAAACTTTCATACTTGTCTGCTTAATCACGCCAGCTTTACTGTCCCCTTTTTACTTTTTTGTTTTTGGCTCAGAGGTATATGAACCATCTGTGCCTCTAAAACAGTTTGCTTAAATAGCCTCCAGGCAGATTTTATGGTTTTTAAGTTTTTTCCTTTAACCTTCAGCCTGCTGTTAGCCATTTTCATCACAGTTTTAAAATCAGCCTCTTTTGGAAACGACTGTCACTATATGTGGTTTTCAGAAGTTACTGGAACTGGAGAGGGGGCCACTGACTCCAGCTGAATTGCACCATGGTCCCCATTCACAGTCATCTGAGCAGGTGTGGGCATGGCCAGCCTCGGGAAGGGTCATCTCCTCTATTTGGCATCCTGAAGAGTGATGCAGGGACGTTTCATTTCAAATATCCATGTCCCTATCACCCAGTTAAGACCCAGGAAGATAAAATGTGAACTGCTTACCTGCCTATTTATTTATCACCACATTTCTACAGAGTTGTCATCATGATCCTAGGCACTAAATGAGATACCAGGCTGAAACAAAGAACACAAAGAAAGGGAGGAAAAGTCCTTCCTTCCCGCCACACCATTGTGCCATGAGAATCACCCCCTGTTACTATGCCAGCAGACATGATGTTCTGTTCCCATTTTATCACAGCGTCTAGTCGGGGGACCTGAGCATCAATAAGCATTTCTCTATCCTGAGATTCATCACCCAAACCTCCTGTCTACCCTTGCATTAATGTTAGCATAGGTCTATAGTTCTCTCTCTATATATAATAAAACCACATCTCTTCCCATACCCAGAGGGAGGTGGGGGGAAGGATCTGCCCTTTCTGTGGCCCTTTCCATCAAAAAACAACTTACCCCATTTATTTTCAATCATCCAACCATATTTGTCAGACACTAATTATTTTCTTCTCTCAAATCAGTGCATCTTTCACCCAATCTTTTCTCTGCTGTTATTGTTGCTTTTCTGATACATTTGATAATAAAAAACACTTAGGGTCTTGTAGTTATTATTCTTACTATTTACTTACAAAATGTTTCTGCCTTCAGAGGTTACAGGCTGTCAATACACTCCCTGAAATAAATTAGTAATACTGTGCTAACTCTACAGCTCCTGAAGCGGAGTGAAAAGTCAGGGAAGGTAAGCAACAAATCCCCGAGGGTTGGTAGAAATGAATGAATAAATTAATGAATGAACAAATACACAAACAAGTGGATTAATGGGCTTATTGTTCCGGGGAATATTTGTTTGCTTTCTTGTTTACAGGTAAAGTTCCATTCCTTCACAAAGAACTTAAAATTAGCAAAGAAGTAGCAAATCAGGGCCAGGATTCAAAAAGCATGCTGCTGTGTCCTCATCCCAATGAACTCTTTCCTCCCCTTTTCCCCTCCTTCACATCTCCATCTTTCAGATTTCAGTTCAAGCACTATGTCCTCAGGGAAGCTCCCGGGGCTCCTGACTAATCAAATTCCCCTGTTAGAGGCTCTCACAGCACTGTGCCCACACTATCACAGCACTTGACACGGTGACAATTTCACATTTGTGCTATTATGTAAATAAATGTCTGTCTTCCACCGGCCTCTACACTTCATGAGGGCAGGAACCTGTTCTCATGGTCTGCTGCAACTCCAATGACTAGCACAGTGCCTGGCACATAACAGCTGCTCAAGAAATACCTGTTTAATAAATACATAGATAAATTAATAACTTGAGAGTTGCGGCCTTCAAGGTCTCTCCTCCTTTAGCTACTTGAACTTGATGCATTCAGTCTCAGACTAAATCACAATTTGTTTGAACACGCCCTGCTCCCTTCTGCTCAGCAGGCACAGTTTTCAGCCACAGAGAAAGCTTAAATGCATGGATGGCCAGGCTAACTCTTGATGAGTAACAGCAGCAGCATCTAGTCCCAGATATCTGCCTCCCCATATCCAGTATGGTCCTTGTCCAACATCTCCCAGGCCACTCACACTGATGAAACTATTCATTGTGCTATCCGCTATTCTAACTACACCATTGTTCTTCTTCATAAATAAGTATATCTAACAGCTAACCACAATCCCCTCAATCTTAGTTCTTTCTCTTTTTTTAAGTTTTTATATATTTATTCATGAGAGACACACAGAGAGAGGCAGGGACACAGGCTGAGGGAGAAGCAGACTCCATGCAAGGAGCCCAATGTGGGACTCCGAGATCACGCCCTGAGCCAAAGGCAGACGCTCAACCGTTGAGCCACCCAGGAGTCCCCTCTCATCTTAGTTCTATGTAATCACGTAGTCTATGGAGTCCAAAAAGAAGAGAACAAGTCAGCACTTTGGTCCTGGTACTAAAGCCAACATTCTAATAATCAGGTTTTCAAATAGCTGGTCCTAGATAGAAGTAGTTCATCTAAGTGTCCTATGATGAATGTTAACCACATTTTTATATCTCAATCCACATTTGGTTTCAGATTCCTTCTTTCACAGAAGTAGATAGGCATGCCATATTCATTGTGTAAAGAATTCAACCTCATGAGATAACCTAATGAAGTCACTTCCTCCTTCTCTCTAGCGGATATTTGCTGGCACTTACCATCAGCCATCATTCTGACACCTTTCCTCTTTTAATAGTTTCCAAATTTTCATTCTAGTAGCTGCCCTTCCCTATGTAGCCTCCCACAGGCTTTAGAAGAAAATGAGCCTAACTCTAACATCTGAGGGAAGCCCTGACTGGCTCAAGTTAACCAGAATATCCACTGCCCTGGTCACAGTCCCAGTTCAGGCCTGGGGAGCATGTGACTTACACATACACAATGAGTATAAATTTTAAGACTCTTGCTTAGAATGCTAGTACACAGGCACTCTTTTATTGCATATGAACAAGGAAGTATGTAGGCCTGATTGCTGCTAGCAGCCATCCCACGACCTCTGGGGAGGCTGCCTTGGAAAACAGCCAACACTCATATACAAGAAGACAATGATGGGAAGAAATGAAACCACTGCACTTCAGGATCAACTTGTCTGAAGTATATCCTACCTTCGGACTTGAATTCCACCAGATAAAAGATGTCTTTTATTGTTTAAACCAGTTTGAGTTGGGTCTTCTGTTATTTGCATTAAAAACCCTGATATTCCTCTCCTGCCAAAAAAAAGTCCTGATACATCCTATAACTATAACCAAATTAAGTCTACTCGTAGAATAAAAGAAACTTCGAAACACTTCCTCTACCCAAAGGTGGCCCCTTCAAAGTTACCATCTCCTTTTCCTCACACTACTTCTAGGGGAGTGTGGATGCCTATAGATGCTGTACGGCTGTCTCCCAGGCCAAGGCTTGGTCTGTGTTGAGCTTACCGTCTGAGGCCTTAACCTCACCACTAGAAGGGAGGTAAACCCCACCTGCCCCGTAGAAAGAAAAATCGCTGTGTCAGAACATTTAACCAACAATATCCATCCTTGGTTCACTTCTTCCCACATTTTAAAAGAAAAAAAAGAAAAAGAAAACCCTAAACTAGTTCAACATACTTTTTCTACTGGGAAATGTTTCATAACTACTAGTGAATAATTCAGTGAATATGACACTTTTCATTTTCTATTGCCAGACACACCCAACTTCATGGGAATGCTATCGCCTTTCCTACTCTCCAAATCTTCTCTGTATCCAGGATCTTAAATGTACTGCTTCCTTAACAGAGATCCAATCAACAGGGAAGATTAGATCATACCGCACATCCTGCTCATCATCTCCCCAAAATTGCCATCAAACTTAAAATAAAATCCAAACTAGTATCTCTGCACCCTAACCACCTTGACCATTCTACTCCAGACAGTATGGCCTTCTTGCTGTTGTTCAAAAATGCCAAGCCCGATCCTCTACCTTTCACTTGCTCCCCCTCCTCCCATCAACTCTCTGCTCCAGGCTCTTCTCGTGACAGCCCCATCACCTATTCTGTCCCTACCCACACCTCACCTCCTCAAGGACGATTTCTGGAACCACCGGATGTAAAACAGCACCCCATCACTACTCATCCCCTCACCCTGCTTTGTCTTCACCTGTCACCACCTGAAATTTTGTTACATATATACATATTTTTAACTTTATTTTATGTATCTCCCTTAGAGAAAGAATGTAAGTTCCTTTAGGACAGGGATTTTTCTCTTATTTAATAATGTGTCCACCAAACCCAAAACAGTACCTAGCACATTAGAGACACTGAACATATCTTTTTTTTAAGTAAATGGATGAACAAATAACAATTTTGTTTTAATCTTGACTAAAAACAAACGAAAGAGGAGCACAGTGACTTGTCTCTTACTAAGAAAGTCTCTCTTGTCTTTAAGTATTTGCCCTGCTTTTCTCCCCACTTTTTTCTTTTTTTAAATTGAAGTGTAGTTGACATGCAATATTATATTTCAGTTATCCATCATAGTGATTCAACATGTATATACATTATAAAATGATCACCATGCTAATAAGTCTTGTTACTATCTGTCACCATACAGAGCTATTACAATATTATTGATGCATTCTCTATCCTGTAACTTATATCCCCATGACTTACTTATTTTGTAACTAGAAGTCTGTACTTCTTAATCCCCTTCAACCTATTTTGCCCATCCTCCCATGCCTCTTCCTTCTGACAACCACCAGTTTGTTCCCTATATTTATGAGTTTGTTTCTGCTTTTTGTTTGATAATAAACAAACACACAAAAAGCAGAAAAAAAAACATAAAATGTGGTATTTGTCTTTCTCTGACTTATTTCACTCATTATAATACCCTCTAGGTCCATCCATCTTGTCACAAATGTCTATTTGTCCAGCTTTATCTCACATACCACTGGGTCCCTGTATCCCTAAATCCTCTGACAACAACGGTTTAAATTGCCCCAACTTATAAAACATTTAATCCTACAGATGATCACAGAAAGTATCAGGACCTTCAAGGATTGGTCTTTTAACAAAGAGTTGGATATACAATCTTAGAACCGCTCACCCTATTTAAAATAATATGAATTTATTCTACCAAAACAGATCACAAGATAATGTAGCATTTACTTGGATCAATACAGAAATCACCACTTTATCCTAGAATGTCTGGCAAGCAGCCTCTGAAACAGACTCGCAATTGTCATACCTCAAAATTCCTATTACCCACTGAATTCCCAAAATACACTTATTGGGTTAGGACCCAGCTCTCGTAATGCTAATTAGCTAATCAGGAAACTGAAAGTTTGTGTGACAAAAATCGGACACAACATCTTTGATTTTATGTCATAAATTCTACTATCTCTGTGGGGAAAAAAAATCATTTCAAAGTCAAAGCTGTTGTTTTTCCACAATCAAAAGTAGTTAAATACTTGTAAATTCATTTGAACCTATTTGTGAAGGGTTTCTCCTATATGCCTCCAAAGCTCTCTTATAAATCAGTATAATGTTTTCAAGGCACATTTAGAAGTAAAAAATTCCTATCTACTAAGTGTATTTTCTTCTATTAGAAGATGAATTAAGCAGAAAATACATTAATGTCTGAATTTATAATAGAAGTGGTTAACCCTTAGCCATAGCAAACTAATGAGGAATATTTTACCATGCAAGGATTAATCAGGGCTCTCCAACACTATGTAATTTGACATTCTGAGGACTTAATCATGAATGGATTTTATTCCCCTATTTACTTTTCATCACAGGATGCCTTACAAAGACACTACGTGTTAGAATAATATAATTCTGGAGCCTAATCCTATTACTTTAAAGAAATGTCATTGAAAGAATATTCCATAGCTTTAAAAAATAGGCCTTACAGAAGCAGTACTCAGCGATTATGTCGTCTCTGGGTTAAAGCAGCTCAAACACTGAGAAAAATATTAATATAGAAGTAGTGAGCCTTAGAGCCTGGAGCTGGCTAACCCTCTGTTAGCAATGAAACAGCAACACAAATTCTGGGAGGTTGTGATTACTGGACATTGGCTTCCATCCCCGGCCATTGATTATCTCTTTCTTTGTTAAAGACTACAGGAGTTTCATTTAACTGGAGTGCTCAGTAAATTGCAGCAGAGTTCAAGCATCTTTTATGGATTCATTAAACCATTGATCTGCCTTCCTGTGCTTGTAGTAGTGCCCAGCTCTGGCCCACAGCCTGTGTTTACAGAGAATGCAACAGATGACGTTTGTAACCTCCAAAGGCCGCCTGTCAGTAGACATCAGACTCCACCGCATGCACGGCCACTCTAAGAGTGGATTGTAACATAGGGAATTTCCTCCTCTCCATCTGAACTGCTGGGGCAGGAATTAAGCGGCCATCGACAATGAGCTTCTTTTTATTCCATTCTGACCTGCGATAATATAAACACCGAGCAAAGAGCCAAGGAACAAATAAGTATATGTGACTTGCCCAGTTCACACTTTTGCTTCTGTACAGAAGCTACCTGGGGGTACTGATACAGGGGAGAAATAAAAATCGCAGGTGTGCCTAGAGCTTGCATCTCCTGCGTATGGCCATAGCTTTTGTGTGTTCTAGCTTTTGTGACCAGACATTGCAAAAGTATATGAGAAAAATTCTGGGGCAGCCTGGGTGGCTCAGTGGTTTAGTGCCACCTTCAGTCTAGGGCATGATCCTGGAGACCCTGGATCGAGTCCCGTGTCGGGCTCCCCGCATGGAGCCTGCTTCTCCCTCTGCCTGTGTCTCTGCCTCTGTGTGTGTGTGTGTCTCTTGTGAATAAATAAATAAAATCTTAAAAAAAAAAAAAAAAGAAAAATTCTGGACTCAAACTACTACCTTAAAATAATCTCAAAGCAAGCCACCTGGCCTGTCTTGGATACATCATGTTTTTAACAAAGCGTTTGAATGAACAGTGTAACTAGGAAAATGCACGAGCGTAATCTCTTGGTTTCCCTGGACAGGGCACTAAGGACTCTTGGAAACTTCTCCCTCCTGTGGCCTTTATTCATAAGGTCTCCTGACACCTTGTGCTGGACTTTACCAGCACAAAGAGCGCTGGATGCAGTTTACGATGGGAGAAGCACATCAAAATGACCCATGAGGTAATTCTTTAAGTGCTTGTTCTTCCGATAAACCCGAACAAAGCTAGCAGCAAGGTGAGAAAGTTGGTGATGCAAGTGACCGGATCGATAAGGAGGAAGCATGTCCCAAATAACTAGAACCCTTCCCGATCATTTGTTTCCCGGACTGCCCACTGCCCAACCAGACAGGCGGACTACGAACTCGAGGCACGCCCATCCATCACTCCGCAGCCGCACTCCCCAGAACACAATGTAGCTGATGCAATCTGACACTGTGGTTAATGTTAAAAGAGAGCGTGCCTTTGAGATGGATTGGATAATTACCGGCAGCTCAAATGAGAGAAACTTGATTTAAGTGTAGAGCATCAGCTATCACTACAAGGGCGGCCAGACACTGACTGTGTCTGAAAATCAACATTCAAGAATATGTCAATAGCCCTGCACATTGACCCCCAGGTGATCAGATTCAGATCTATGGAAAAAAGAAAAGTACAAAAAAAGGCCCTCTTTTCCATCTGTTCTTTCCAACATTTCATTGAAAAGAAATGTTGAACAAAGACTGGGACTTGAAGCTATTTGGCGTTTTAATCAGCTCTTCATAATTGGTCTAAAACATCTAATATTATTCAGAGGTTGATACCCATTCTGGATAACAGATTAGAATTATTTCTCTATTTTCCCCACAACCTCCAAAATATAGCCCACTAAAAACTAGAAGGGGGTGCTATTCCTTTCTTTCAGGGGAAACTCACTTCCCTCTGTTCTGTTTGTGTTCCAGGTATCCCTTAAACCAGTGCTTCTCAAGTGGTGTTCAAGCGTTCTGAGGAACATGAGGATCACACACCTCTCCCCTCAGTTTCTGATGGCTTCCAAGGGCATTGGGTCCTACCCAGCCTGCAGAAGCTCTGCCCTTGAACGCTTTCTGGCTTTCTTCAAGAGCCCAGGCATCACTTTAACGTGACCCTCATCTTACCTCGCTACCTAGAACTTTCCTACTAGAACCTCACCCTAAATGTGTTTCAACGGGCTAACATCTTCCCCCTCTCCTGCTATTGCTTTTTTCATAGGTTCTCATTTGCAGCAGCTCATCAATATTCCATTCCATATTTCAAAATACCACAGAATGAGAAAACAGTTGGGTTTGTTGTTCTTTCCCTAGAGCTTTCTGAGGACGCCCCTGTTTGCCGTGACCGAAAGGGAACTCAGCCACTGGCCTGCAGGCTGAAGCCCTAGGGGGCAGAAGGGGCCACTCTCTGTGCAGCCAGCAGACAGGCTTGCAGCACAGTTCCAACAGACACTGGGGGATCAGAGCGATCATGCTGCAGGCCAGGGCAGGTAGGCAGACCCAAAAGGCTCACTGGCATCCCATTAAAATAATGTGAATCTGTAGGAAGAACTCTGGTGCTCCCTTGGCACATTTACTTGTCGATCGAGAATATTTGCAAGTAACTGGCAAAAGCAAGTCTGTGGCCTGAGATTTAGGCAGTCAGAGAACATTAATTACAAATAATTTTTTAATGTCCTTCCCCAAACCTTCTAGAATAACCATTTTGCAAATTAAATCTTACAGGTGTTTAAAGGAACAAAGTAGACAGGTTAATCACCAGATTAGCAGGGCAACTGTTACACATTTCTTCTGTGCTACTAGGTTCCATAATTATCTCTGAAACTGAGAATCTTTTCCAAGACACCTTCAAGTTTAATAAAAAGACCAGTACAAAAACAAAAACAAAAAACCAGTACAGCAGTCCTCCTTATCCAAGGCTCACTTTCCATGGTTTCAGTTATTTGCGGTACACCATGGCCTAGAAGCAGATGATCTTCCTGATTTAGAAGGTCAATACTAGTCTAAGACTATATCACAATGCCTATGTCTCACAGCATCACAAAAAAAAAGGGGTCAGTAAAGATACTTTGAGAGAGAATCCACATTCACATAAGTTTTATTACAGTATATTGTTATAACTATTTTGTTTTATTATTAGTTATTGTTAATCTCTAGTTGCATCTAATTTGTAAGTTAAATTTTATCACAGGTATGTACGTATAGGCAAAAATATAGTATAAATAGGGTTCCGGGGATCCCTGGGTGGAGCAGCGGTTTGGCACCTGCCTTTGGCCCAGGGCGCGATCCTGGAGACCCAGGATCGAATCCCACGTCGGGCTCCCGGTGCATGGAGCCTGCTTCTCCCTCTACCTATGTCTCTGCCTCTCTCTCTCTCTCTCTGTGTGTGACTATCATAAATAAATAAAAATAAATAAATAAATAAATAAATAAATAAATAAATAAATAAATAGGGTTCGGTACTATCTGTGGTTTCAAGCATCCACTGGGGGTCTTGGAAGGTATCCCCCAGCGATAAGGAGGGCTACTGTAGTCTAATTAAAATACGTCTTCAAATAATATGATACGTGCTAATTAATGATGGGTCTTCTAAAAGAGATGTCTCCTAAGAAGAAACCACTGTGAATAGTGGGAAATCATTTGAAAATAAGATAAATGCTTTATTATATAATATTCCCCTCTTTAAATATTCGGTATTATTATCATGATGGTGGACGATTTAAGGGACATGATTTGCAAATGTTGTTTCTGTCTATATAACCTTTTAATCTTTATTTGATCCTTATTGTTATCTCTTACCTACATAGCTTTCTTCCCACTATGGTCTGGTGGGGAACAGCAACATTATGATATTGAAGTAGTTTCTATGTAGTTTCAAATTATAGAGAAACTAGAACAAGGAAACTTTGGTGTCTTTAGGAAATTGTGTCTGTTACTAAAAAGTATCAATGCCACTAACCCATTAAGAACATTAAAATTTTTAAAAAAACAAAACAAAAAAACACAAACAAAACAAAACAAAACAAAAAAAGAACACTAAAATTTGAGATCTTAACAAAGAAAGAAAGAAAACAGTCATTTACACTGGGTGCATTGGCCATTTGTCTTGAGTGTTTATTTCCTGCTTGATTTATGGACATTAGTTTAGATAATAAGATATTTTCCCAAGCAGAAGGAAAAAGACCAAACACGGGATATGTGGAAATGACTACTACTTGTGGTCTTGTTTGTTACTCTTGTTTTTAAAGGGATAATGGTTATAAGGCATACTCCCTTAGGATAGAATATTTTTAAGTGTCTAGGATTGTACAAAGTAAAATGGGCATTTGTTAGACAAAACACTTCAGCATCTCTTGCAAAACCACTAAGGCACCTCTGCAACTTTCCGACTCCTAGGCGAATTTCTAGGCTAGAAATGTTCCCAAGTTCATCTCTACTTGTGGCCTCAAAAAGGGGCTGGGAAAAGAGCAAGCTATTCGTTCCCTGAAAAGTCTCTAGTGCATCAAGTAATGAGACTGACATATCATTGTTCAGCCAATGCCCATAGACTACAAAAGTATTTTTCTTACCCACTCTTTCAAAAACTTGTGAGCCAGCAATTGAGCCTGTTGGGGATAAGGATTCTACAAAAAATATAATCATGAATTAACGCTATTTCTTCTTAGAGCCA
Organism: Canis lupus baileyi; assembly: GCF_048164855.1. NCBI lineage: Eukaryota > Metazoa > Chordata > Mammalia > Carnivora > Canidae > Canis > Canis lupus. The sequence goes on from NC_132844.1 coordinate 7,839,914, forward strand.
ACATCCTGAAATGCCTAAGCTCATAGTTCGGTTCTTAAATGAATACAGCTGTGACTCACAGTCCTCTCCTAACAGAAACCTCTTGAAGAAAGCCTACACATACGTGTAGCAATCCAAACAACTCTTCAAAAAAATTTTTAAATTTGGTCTGAAACTATAAACTACATGCCATAAAGGGTTAAGTTGGCTTCAGTCTACCCCACCTTACTTTACAGGGCCGGGGTTTGTGAGAGAGGGATATGACATTCTTAACCCACTCCATCAAACAGACACAGAGACCAGAGAAAGGAAGGGTGGAGAAGCAAATGAAATTTAAAGAGCCAATTTTCAGTGGGCCTTCATTTTGAGAGTTGGGCTATTTTTGTCCTTGTTTTTAGCAGCATATCAATTCCTGCCTCCATACCCAAGCATTTGTGAAGAGGATAGCAGGGGAACCGCAGGCACAGCTGTCCAATTTACATTCACAAATGCAGGTGTTGCTCAGACACAAAACAGAGGTCAGCTGAATACGGCTCCTAATTAGCTACCTTTTCTACTAGGATTTTTCTTTGTAAAGTTATGCATGCAATTTGGGTTCAACTTAGAGACCATTTTTAGATCTCAGCATGCTATCCACCAAGAAGCGGCTGTCATTATAAAGCATAATTTACAGCATAGTTAACTTTACATGTTTTTTAAAATCTACATTATACCTAAGGCAAATTTCTCTTCTACACACATATTATTCACTGTTTTCCATCCCTTTCTGAATATCTAAAATTTAGGGTAGAATCTAGCCAGAAAATCTTTTATGACAGGATGGGAAGAATTTTGCCCTTTTTCTAAGATTAAGAAAGTCCATAATTTTAATAACGAGGACTAAAGACTTTGTTAAATGACACAAGAAAAGTAGCTATTTGCTATTGTCTTCAGTGGGGAACACCCTGGGGCTTATTACAGCAGTTCTTAGAAATGGCAGGATGGAAACTGGTATCGAATACAATCCATTAAGAAACCCAAGCCCTAAATGAAATGACCACAAAATCCTATCAGTTAACAGAAATGCAGCAGCTGTACATGTTTATTGTAATACAATAGGATATTGTTGCAGAGATAACACTCTTAAAATTTAAAAAAAGAAAAAAAAAAAAAAGAATCCAGCAAGCGATGTGATCAGTTTATTCCCCTATTTGAAAAATGAGAAGGTATAGTGTGGCAGGGCTTTGGGATACATAAATAAGCATGAAGATCGCAGAGAAGACAGGTTTTGTATGTACACTAATGGGCTGCTGGGATCAGCTGTCAAAGTCACCGGCTAAACTTCAAGCTTCTGTGACTCCCAGCTTTTGCAGGATATTCAAAGACCTACCCCAATAACTCCCCACAGGAAGTGAAAGGTAATGGTCCTCCTCCCCCTGCTGATTTTACCTGCCATAAGTATTCCAAATACTAACTCTTTTCTTGGCTCCCAGTTACCCATCTTTTAAAACTGTATGCTATGGAAGTTTAAATCCAGTTTGACCTTAAACTTTATAATGATGTAATATTACATGTTAGGTATAACAATGTAAATTCATATATATGGCATTGTATATATATATATACACTCTCTATATATATAGTATTCTAGGGTATTTCAGAGGCTTACTAAAGTTAAATGGTTTTGCAAAATATGACACGTATCACCAGGATTGTGACAAAAGCATCTTGCTTGATTTTGCTCCCTACAGGCCGTCCATCAAGATTCAGACCCACAATTCTTCAGAATCATAGACAAAAACCCCTGTTCTCTAGCCATCTTCTGGGATGGAATGCAAAGTATTTTGTTGTGGTAAGTAGGGCTTTGAAGATGAAAGCGCTGAGTCCACTCCTGTGATTGTTACCCCAGTGCTCAGCGTTCAAAACGGGAGCCCCAGGGTCTCCAAGATCATTTTAATCCTCCTATATTAAAACAAAACGTGTCTCCCATGCGTTGCTCCAACCCCCCCTCCTCTGGAGTCTCACTGGCCCCTCCCAAGGGAAAATGAACTGGACTTTGACTGTCCCAAAAGAATTCCAAACAATTTCCTTACTTGCCTCCCTGTTCCAGTGAAGATTATGAGCCTAATACTTAGAGACTGCTACTAAAATTCCACCCCGCTGAATTCTGCAGCCTAATTCTTTCAGCATTATGTTTTTTGGCAGAATGACGTGACCCAAATTTGCAGGAGATAATTTGCTGCAACAGTGCTTCTTGCAATGCAGTGAACCCGAGATGAGCATTTCAGGATTACAAACACCAGACTTTAAAAGAATAATAATAATTGTTTGCTTCAAGAAGAGACAGATTTTGATCTTGTATTATGGAAATGGAAAAACTTAGCAAAATGTGGACAATTTTATGAATTAGGAAGCTATACAGATCAATGGAAAATAATCAAGATCTAGCACATTACTTCAGTAATCGGTGGCAAAATGCTAGAGCGGGTTGGTTCTTTAAAGATTAAGAAACTAGCTGTGTGTACGTGTGTGTGTGATTGTAAAAACATCACGCATTCCATTTCTCATCAATGGTGGCCACTACTATTCTAAAAGGACATTTTCAGATCTGAGATGTCTTAAAACAAAACAAAAACTGACTAACTATGGCTGTTCCTGTGTTCACCCACCATGCTGCCCACAAACGCTCGGCTGTGTGCGCAATGTTGGTTCAGGTAGTCATTATTTCACCTTTTCTCAATATTAATCAACTTTCATCTAAGGCGTCAAAAGAGACTTGACGTTTTTCTCAATTAGAATTTGTGGTTCTTGATTAAAATTTGTGGATCAGGTTTTGTAAAGAGCCAGAGCAATATTCCCACTGGGAACAAATATTAAACTGTGTGGACTACAGCTTTCTGGCCACACTCCCGTGGCTAGTTTCTCAGCCTCTGAAAGAAATCTCTACCACTTATCTTTCGTGGACTCTAGTCTCTACACACTATGCTGGAGAGACACTGTCACTTAGGGTGGCAGCTGTGATCACCGTGTTCTTCCTCATGGGATTCTCATTCACCCTCTCAGAATTCAAACATCAAGACAGAGAAACGGAAGAACAGGTTACACATCAGAAGGGGATCCCTTATTCCAGAAGGTTAAGTATGACAGAGAAGGGGAACAGACAGGACAGGAAAAAAAAAAATAAAAGTAAAATGTGCACAGTGTTTTCAGCTAGAAGCTAGGAGGCACATGCGCACACGGTCTGGGGAGGCCTGCGTAGCCGCCTCGCTCTACGTGCTCTTACCTTATTTCTCTTGAAGTAGGCTCGTCGGCAGGCTGCAAAGCACTTCTCGCTGCAGAAGCTTTTCACCTCACTTCCCATACTCAGGGAATAGCGCTTGATTCCCACTTTCTGGCACCAGGCACACATTATTTGTACATTTGACACATCATCTTCTATAACAAAAGTATAAGAAAAATGTTCATATCAGAAGCAAACATCCCTTCAAACTTAGACACACCCTCAACCTGACAGAGCTACCTGAGGTCTCATTTTAATTTCTGTACCTCATTACTCTCTGACCTCATAGGATAGCCAGCTCCTGATAAGAAGACTCATGCTTGCTCACTCTTTTCTTTCTTTTTTTAATTCCTTCCTTCCTTTCTTCCTTTCTTTCTCTTTTATCCCTTGGTTGGCTCTTAAGTCTCCAAAAAAAACATCATTTACTTAAAATCTGGAGCATGAATGCACAGCCAGGAAGGGGGTCCCAAGTCTTCTTAGCCTGGTAAAAATGCATATTCTATTGGCTTACACCAGGCTCTATACTAATGAAACTTGTAAAATGACCAATTTCTTCTTCAAAGGTACTGCTGGAAGCCTGTAAGATCCACACTGGGTGGGACACCCAGTGCTAACCCATAAATGTGATGCCCTAATGTGAACCTTGACAGTCAGGAACCAGGCTCAATCTTGGCATGTGTCTTATTACTGTTACCTGATATAGGGTTTTATTTACCCTTGCAATGTAATGATTCCCAAGTGATACGGCTAGTCAAAAAAAGGAAGGACATGAGGGGCCAGATTGTGCCCATGGAAAGGCACTGGCCTGGCTCACTCAGCAGTCTCCTACGGCAGAACCTTCCTGCATGCATGTCCTCAGGGAGGCACAGGCCTGATTTAAATTCTCTCCATGTGATGCTGCTCGTGTCCCGAAATGGAGGGATGGTAATGGAGGTGTCAGCCATGAGACCTGAGGTCACATAGCTATAAAGATCATCCTCAGCTAGACTGGTAGTCTTTGCAGCCCTCCTGAAGGACCTGCCACACACGTCATGGAGACGCGCAGAATGATGTTAAGTGATATGTGACTATTTTCAATAATTAAAATACTGTATTTCTTTTCCTTTGTAAGAGAGGAAAACAAATTTAACTTGCAAAACAGGCCTGTGATATCACATGCATTACTGCTCAAAGCAAAGAGAGGCTTTTAAAGTGAGTCAGTTAATAAAATATACTGAGTAAATCATAAAGCAGGTGATAAGAAGTTACAACAAAAATGTGACAGTGACATTTAAATGACTGAAGTCTGGGAGATACTAGCCTATTTGATAGGGGGAGGGGGAATAAGAGAAGACTTTAAAGTCTACAAAATATCTTCTTGCTACCTCCTAGGGACTTTGCTTATATCTTGAGTTTTCTGGTCCTCCCAATTGACAATATGCGTACATATGACTGATTGCCACTATTAGCCACATTTCTTCTTCCTTTATGGATTTTTTTTAACTATCCCAGACTCATGCTCCAGACATGAATAGTAATCACAAAATCCCCAATAAGCTCTGGTATAGCGTTGTCTGATTTCTGAATAAAATCCCCCAAAGACTAATTGCTAAACAAGGCCTGGTCCATGAGTTGTTGACATATTCATGGTTCATAGAGTCTGTCATGCAATCATTCCATTTCCAGGGAAAAGATTTGGTTTGAGGCAGTGCGGTCATCAGCCTGCAAAATTAGAAGCAAACTAATTTGTAGTGCAGTGATACGGCTCTTTTTCCCCTGAGTATCATCACTCAGAACTATGCGCAGCATTTTATTTACCTTAATGGAATAAATATTGTCATTTTAACGACCACTTTTTTCACAAATTACATAATGTGATCTATTGTTAATTATCAAATAAGACAGTGTAAAAATGACCTTTGATATTAATCATTTTTGATAACACAACCTTCTTTAAATGGAGTCATAAGATGAAATCAAATGTCATACGATGACTGCATTTTTTAATTTGTTCTATTCAAGAAAAGCTTTATTTATATTTTACATGGTTTCTAACATGGCATCTGTCTACATATAGAAATTTTACATGAAATGTTATAGACATGAAAACTGAACAAAACTTTACAATTAGCCTCAGAGTATGAAAGAGGTCTTTTTAAAAATCAGATTAGAAATAATATATTTTAAAAATAATCATCTGTCATTCCTAAACTAATTTGAACTACTAGTTTCAATTCTTCCCAATGGATTAGCTGCTTTAAAATCCTAAAGTCCTAAAAAAGAAGATGATACAGCAGAACTCTCCCAAATGATCCGTTGGCAATAAGTTTGAGTCTGGTGAAACCTGTAAGGAAAAGAAATTTTTATGGGGGAAATTATTTGACCTCAGAGTTCAAAAAGGAGACCACACCTCCCAAGGAGCTGCTTTAGAACAACCATTAGGTTCCCCATGTTGTTCCTGCCTTTAAATTGTCTGGCTTGGGAAACAAACCTAAAATTTTTCCTCCTAGATCTTTAACGGATATAAATAAAATAAATAAAATAGAAATGAAATAAACCACCATTAGAGACTGAGATCCAGATGAAAAAGGGTAGAAAACAAAGTGGTAACGGGGGCAGGCACACAGCCTGCCTGGCCTGGCAAGAAGGAAGAAGGCTGCGGAGGAGGTACAGCTCACAGTACCCTCATGCTTCCCTCCATCACCGCCAGGCAGACTGGCTGGTCAGTTTTTTAAGACGAGGCAAGGATATTTTCTTACAATAGACCTAACAGAGAAACAAAAAGTAGAATTTTAAGGGAGATTACTTTTATAAATTATGTGTACTCCTGCACCCCAATGTTCACAGCAGCAATGTCCACAATAGCCAAGGTGTGGAAGGAGCCTCGGTGTCCATCAAAAGATGAATGGATAAAGAAGATGTGGTCTGTGTATACAATGGAATATTACTCAGCCATTAGAAATGACAAATACCCACCATTTGCTTCGACGTGCATGGACCTGGAGGGTATTATGCTGAGTGAAGTAAGTCAATCAATCGGAAAAGGACAAACATCATATAATCTCATTCATTTGGGGAATATAAAAATTAGTGAAAGGGAATAAAGGGAAAGGAGAGAAAATGAGTGAAAATATCAGTGAAGGTGACAAAACATGAGAGTCACCTAACTCTGAGAAATGAACAAGGGGTGATGGAAGGGGAGGTCGTCCGGGGGTTGGGGTGACTGGGTGATGGGCACTGAGGGGAGCACTTGGCAGGATGAGCACTGGGTGTTATGCTATATGTTGGCAAATTGAACTCCAATAAAAAAATTTTTTAAAAATCACGTGTACTATAAAGTAACAATGTGGGAAGAGGAGATAAAAGAAATTGTGCACTTTTGTTTTGTATGTGGCAGTTGGAAAACTCTTAGAATGGTGGTTAGCATCTGTCTTGTTAAATAATTCAGTATTCCCATCCGTTTCTCATAAAATTCCGTTTCATAAAGGCAAAGACTGGAAAAATTCCATCGGATTTCTCCTTTTCTGTCATCAAAATGTTACCAATAGCTAGTGTTCCAAAGATGAGAAAACATTTTCAGATATCTCAGGTACTCTGGTCTTATAAAAGCCATTTTTATCCACATTATATTTAAGAAGCTGAGAACTGTAATTATGAGTTAATTTTTCAGCTGAAACATAGCTCAAAATTCTGGCCCTAAACATGAGATGGTACCCTTCTTAAGTGCTTTAAACCAAAGGGATAGGTTCATTTCAACAACTACATTTTTTTAAAGTCTAAAACCCAGTAATTATATGCATGCTTTACATTGGCAAAATAGAAGGCCCCAGCATTTTAGCTTTTCTAACTTGATCTGCTGTAAAATATATATATATATATATATATATATACATATATATTTATTTAAAGATTCTTTTTCCAAACTAGGGAGAACCTGATTTCCAATCTCACATCTAGACTAAAGCCTGTACCATTAGAGACTTGAGACTACCTCAAAGAAGACTGGTGTAACAGATTTTTTCCTTACAGCCATTAGCCTGTGTGTTTTTCATAATGAACAATGCAACAACAAATGTAAAATATTTACAGCATTAAGTCACTTTCCCAAGGCGAATAGTTTGTATAACATGATAAAATTTTCATATGATAATATCATATAAATATGCATCAGTCAAAATATGCATGTTTCTATTAATCATGAAAAGTTTGTACCACCTCTTTAGAATTTAATTAGGCAAAATGTTTAGGGCATTTTCTTTCCAAACTAATGTTCAAAGAGCTATAGAACATTATTCCATTTTACATCCCAGAAGGAGAAGTTCACATTAATTACTCTGAGATGAAATCAAAATTGTATTTATTTATCATCACACAGAGAAGTATGAGATCAAGCATTTCTGGAACGCCTTGCTGAAGTTGTTTGAGAAACTGCCTTATCTGGTGACTTTCAAAAATAAGAATGGCCATTGGTCGGTGACATTCTAGGGGCACTTGAATTGACTATGAACATGCATCCTTACTTGCCCAGGGCACAAAGAATCAGGAGGGCCTTAATGGACCCCAAGGGATTAACTGTCAATTCACCACCCCTTTGTAACTTTCATGGGAGTCCAAGACTGAGGAAAAAATCTCAAAGTATTGGCTGGTGATGTTTCTCTCCTCCAACAGTTCCTGGAATGCACACATCCAGATAATCATTTCAAGACTTGAATTATATTTGAGACAAGTTGCAAGGCAGCCTGAAGTGACTCCTGGGTGTTCCCTACACCATGGAAGGAAAACACAGCACGGGAAGCCCTCTGTCCATCTATTCGTCAGAGTAGCTATATTTAAGAATACAGATAGAGATATGGCCTGGAAGACAGGCAAGAACTAAGGTTAAAGTCTGCTTTCTTTGCAGCCCTTCTTGGAATAATTCAACTCCAAAAACTTTGAGGCAGTCCAGTTCAAAAGCCTCTACAGAGTCCTATAGAAGCTTCTGTACAATTCTTTGGGTTCTTGAAGTGAACATATAAGGAGACCCAGAGAAAATTTGGAACACTGAGCCAAAGGAAAAATAATCATAGCTAGCCATTATTCAGTATTTAGTGGTGGGAGGCACAGTACAAAGTTTCTTAAATCTGTTGTTTCATCCTAATCTGGCCCTAAACATGAGAAGGAAAGTAATTTGCTCCAAATCACAGAGTCAGTATACACCAAAGCCTAGATGAGGACCAGGCTGACTCCAGAGCCCAAGCTCTTGACTATCACACCTTAGAGACTAGGGCCCTTCTAAAAGCATGAGATTACATGCCATCCATGCAGACTTCTCTCTGCAAAACAGACTAAAAGCTGTCACAAGATTCTGCTACTTACAGAGCACCCTTCTCCATGACATGGTAATAGACAAAGAAAATGAAATCAAAAGGTCAAAATGTCTTTGAGGAGATGGCTGAAGTGTTATTCAATCAATATTTGTTGATTGATTTTCAAAAAAAAGTTAAAGGCTCACAATGCAAGCCTTTATTTCTTTATGACTATGAGACTTGGATTTGCGGCAAACATTCTGGCTGAACTTTCACCAGCAAGTGCCACTTATACATTAAACAAGAAGCCAGAGCCAATAATACCTGGATCTCAGGAAGCAGTCATTCTACCCACAGGCAAGCAAAACTCTTCCCAGTTTTCTCTTCAGTAAGGAGGGGGATCACAGCAAGACATGGATAAGACTGATTTTCCACGTGGGTAAAGCAGGGAACCACTTACATCTATAATTTCAAAGATGCCAATAAGAGTACCCTAGCTTCAAAAATTATGCCACAACTCCCCACTAAAATTAAATTCTACCATTAGAGAGTAATTTATTTGGCCATATATTTTTTTATATCCCATTAAAACACAAATTCCCCAAAAGCAATAAAATTCAGTACATATTTGCCAATTATGACTTACGCTTTGAAATGAGTGGCTCTTTCTGGAGAACAAGTTTTCACAGAGAGTGGGGAGAAGGGCTAAGGACAAGGTTCCGACGAGAGAGGTAAAGGGTAGAAATCGGAGAGGCTATAGTACGAGAAGCGTCTGGTCACTCACTGCTTTGCTGAAGTCTAGCCCTGGGCACATAGGTAGAACAAGCTTAGCCACGCAAAGAATGGACATAATACTGAAATGAAATGAAAATAATACTGAGCACACTGTAGCAACTACATCTTCAGAGGGCCTTTTAGATGTGAACATAAAACAGTGGAAGTTGAAGGAGGTGGGAGGAAGAGCATACAGCCAGGGATCTCTGGAAAAGAAAAGCAACAGGCAGATGCACTTATTACCCTCTCAAAGGGGTAACTTTTATTTTTTTTAAGTGAATGAGTTAAGAGATATATGCTCCTTTGCAAATCTTAGTTGCTATTATTCAAAAGACAATGTGGAAGAGTGCTGGGAAACAGAGACAGAGGACGTTAGTGAAAGTACTAAACCTACCCCTTCTAGTTGTGTGACGTGGGCCAGTCACTCAAGGACCGTAATGTCCACCCTTAACTATAGCTGTGGTGGGGACAAAATGATAGAAAGTAGTCACATCCTATATGTAAATGAGCCTGCCTTAGGATCAATGGCAAATAGAGTAAGAAGAGAGAAGTGTCAGCTATATGCAGTCTAGAGAGGCCCGGACGACCAGACTCCAGTTTCTTCAGTCACATCCCCTCTCCCATGGATGACATCGGCAGAACCACTATCTTTGAGTACAAAGAACAACCCAGTTAATTGGTTAAATTTTACTAACTCAGACTATTTAAGAGGAAAGCCATTACATTTAATAAAAGCTTCACTTACAGTTATTCTTTTTAAAAATTACTTAACTTGAATTAATAGTTGACAAGGTGTTGCCAAATATATCACTGTACTGCCAGATATTCTATAATTAATAGATGGGAATTCTTTGTAATTATTACATCAACTAGCTACACATGGGTGGATCTTCCTAAGTGCCTGAGAAGTTTGCTCTTTTAAAAAGTATCATAGTAACAACTGAAAATTTCTGCCACCTTGGTAACTGAACTATCAAAAATTGCCAAATAATAGAGTCTGAAGTCTGAATTAATAAAATTTTATTGCACTAAGAGGATAGGTACAATGAAATGATAGAGCTTCCATACAACTACGATTCTTCATAGCACTGAAAATTATTCCTATTTTTTCTTTTGGAAATGAAGTCATTTGAAGTGATTTCAGGAATGTATGTATTTTTTTTTATGTTTTTGGATGAAGTGATTTCAAGAATTTACATGGTCCACACCCATCTAAATAGAGCAGCACTTAACCTCAAAATAAAATTGAAATCTCTATACAAAAACTAAAATTTGGTTCCAGTAGGTGAAAAGAATGAGCACATATTGCATAAAATGACAGTAAAATTATAGAATTTAAATTAGTTTTAATATTCTAATGGAACTTTTCTAGCCCATTTCTAATTTTGTATATATACATATAATACATATATATGCGCACGTGTGGGGGTGTGTGTGTGTGTGTGTTTGTACCTATGTAAAAGACGTGACTCCAGAATGAATTAAACATCTACATGCAGGTCTCTACACTAGGCAACTGGTCAAGAATGCTCAGTTGAAAAAGACATGGCCCTGCTCCCAAACACAGGAAAAAAAAGCATGTGACTCATTATATGACAAACAGAATGTGGTAAGAGAGAAGTTCAAAAATCTGCTAGAGACCAGAAAGCACAGCTTTTGAGTGGGGTCCTGAAAGATCTAGAGGGGGAGAAAGTTCAAGAAAAGGAGAGAAAGGACAGAAGGAAAGCAGGCACCAGGGAGTGGGGCTCAGGGATACCAATGAGTCCTGAAGTTGCCCCCCATTAACCAAGATTATTGCAAGAAGAGAAAAGCAGATCAGACTGGGGCCAGTCGGGCCTGAACAAGGAATCCCTTGAAGGATGTTTAGCAAGATGATGGAACAGGCTTATCCTTATTCCACAGGTAATGGGGATCTCCTGAATGTCTCTTAGTAGAGCATGACAGGATCAGAGATGTGCTGAACAATGTTACTCCAGCAGGGGGGATTGGAATTCAGAAAGACTGGAATCTCCTTCTGTGGCAAGGAGACCCAGTAAGCAACAAGAGAGCAGGTTCCATGTCTCTTTCGCCTTCATGTCTTCAGTGCCTAGCACGTAGCCATGCTTAAACTATGTTGAATAAACAGACGGATGGATGGACAGACAGATGGAAACAGAGGGAAGGAAGTGACGCTCAGAACCTATGAAGCAATGATAGAAATGAAAAGAAGACTATAGCCAATTGCCTTCACCAATTCATCTCCCTGTGTTTCAAAGAAGACCAGGGAAAAGTCCAAAGAGTTCTTTGAGAAAATGGACTGTATAGTAAAATTCAAACTGTGAATTTGCTTTCCTATCAGTGTCCCTTCTTCACATATTTTCCCAACATTCAAACAAAAAAGGAAAATAAAATGAGAGATCCCATTTTGTGACTTTAACAAAATAGTAGTTCTCTCTTGAATACCATCCTGAATCTGGAGTCTTTAATGAGACACTACTAAGCACACATGTCTACAGCTCCTCAATATTAATATGAATATCCCCCTACAATTTCCCTGATTTGCCAGTGAAGGGAATCCTTGTTAGTCTCCTGGACAATCTCACCTCCATGTCTCAGTACTCACTGTGGAGAGTCTGTTTTCCCTACATCCTTACCCTAAGAGAGTAGAATAAGAAAGGAAGGTGGTAGGACTTAAGAGTGACATTTCCCAAAACATATTCCACTAATCCCAGGAGATACTTAAATGGGTGTTATTTTTTAAAAGGCTACCATGGTCAAGTACGTATGAAAACACTGGGCTAAACAAAGTTAAATAATAGATCCTTTACTGTAAGCCTGTTGGGTTCTACCAATGTATAAGTAGGAATCCTAAAAGGAGATAGAATGTGCTATCTTTCACCAATCTGACCACACACAGAGAATCCACAAGACTGGGCTTCTAAGGAAGTCTCCCTGGGATGTGCTGCTCTACTGCCCTACATTGGCACTGAAGCATGAGCATTTCCACGTGGGTCATTCATTATCAGGCAAGTTTCTCTTTTGCCCAGAATCGGGTCCTCCACTGCCAGGAGCTTTGTCTGAACTGGGCAGAAAGACAAGGCCTACAGCCATGTGGCCAGTGCTAGGTGTGCTGACCCACACCTTCTAGTCCTCAATAAAACACAACCAGGCTAAACAAAGACATCCATGGTCCACAAAGTCCTGTGGTGTCTGCTCCATGCATCTAATAAAGAGAAGACAACACTTTTCCTGCAAAGTCCTCCAGAAAAAATAATAATAATAATAAAAGCAGAAATGAATAATACGGCAATGGGAGAGTAATATTGATCTTAACACACTGAATAATTCATGTTTACCAGGTGGTTGCCATGGGTAAGGAGCTCAAGTAAAATCGTGTCCTCCATTCTTGAGCCCAGGATCTAACTCTGTGATCAATCCAGATGCCCTAGGACAACGAGACTGCAATCATGCGTTTGCTCTCCGCTGGACCTCTCTCCTACATAGCTGAAGTCCACTCCCTGAGCCCCAGCATCTAGCCAACAGATGCACGTGTTTAGGAAGCAAGGTTAAAGAGTGTGCACCAGCAAATCCACCACTGCTGGAAAAGAAATTCCAAACCCCTACCCTGCATGGAGAGGCATCCTCTCCAAAGAAATACAAATAGCAGCATTTTGTGACTAATGGGTCAAGCAGCTTTACATAGGATGCCAGAGCAAGACAAGCATTCCCAGCACCTCCTATTTATCTGAAGGGCTCATTTCCCCTTCTGAAATCTGACTGTCCCATTAATTACAATTAATGGGCCCCACAGTGGTTGACAAAGCTCCCCAGAGGGGAAACTTTAATTGTAGACAAAGGATTCATTTATTTACTCAACTCTGTGCCAGGTACTGTACTAGAAGCTGGAAATACACTAGTGAACACAAAAGATAAGATTCCAGTCCTCAAGGAGCTTCCTATGGCTGTCCCCAGCACAAAATGTCAAGGTGCAATAGAAAAGGACCACAGAAAAGCCAGGGCTGCTCCCACAGCTCTGTCACCACTCAGAGGTCACAGGAGCCAGGTATTCTTGGTGACCACGGAGAGGGATATAAACCCCACTGGGGGGGGAGCATAAGCAGCCGGTCCATCATGACTGACTAGCAGGCCAAGTCCCACCTCCTTGGCATTTGGGGCAGTCCAGGCAAGCAGGATACCATGCGGGGAGTCCCATCCTAGGGGAGGTGAATTGACAGGTTAGAGACTAGGGGAAGGGACACCTGAGTGCTGTAGGTTGAAGAGCAGGTTGAAATTCAAGTCAGTACATTGAAAAGTAGGAAGAACTTCACTTCAATCTGTTAAGAGAACCAAGGTAAACCTGCTGGAACACTGTCAACGATTTACTTCCCTCTTCACCTTCCCATCTCGAACTATTCATTGAGATTCTTGAATGAGAGTAATGAATGGTTGAGGGATGCTCTGAAGGGGTCCCCCGAGGATCTCCACTCAGGAACGTTCTGAGACATCACACACCAAAGGAGCCCAGCTATAGGAAAGGTGGAGGAAGCCACACCAAGTGGAAATCTTTCAGAGTCTTCTCTTCTCTCTACGTACTCCCTTTGGGCCATATCAGCTATGAACTCCTGTGACTACAGTTACCATCCATGAGGTGAAGATTTTCAAATCAACATAGCCACCTCTCCTGAGATATCATTTCCAACTGCATCTCAGCATCTAAACCCATCATGTCCAAAGCTGCATACACACCCCTACCTATAAGCTCTCCCTTTCCTGTGTATGCTCCCCCGACCCCCGCTTTCTGCCCCTTACCATCCATGCAGTTACATGCTAGCAGAAATCTAGCATCCTTCCTGCTTCTTTCCTCCTTCCCACCTCCCACATTCTGATTATTCACCAGGTCCTCCTAAATATTTTTACAATATACCCACATTCATTCAATTCATGCACGAATGCATTCATTCAATAAATAAATATTTACCAAATCTAATTATGTACCAGACACTGTTCTAGGTGTCCAACTTCATGGGAGTTTTCCTCTGCCCCTTCCAGTGAAGCCACCAATACCTCTTGCCCATACTACAGGAGGCTTTCTGTCTCGTTCCTGTTCAGTTCATTCCCTCCACTCTGGATATGAGAAAGTCCTCTGAAACACAAATCTGATCACTGCTCTCATCTGCTCAGCACCTTCCAGTGGCCTCTGCTGCCCTCAAGAAGGAGTTGGAACTCCTCAGCATGACCTCAATGACCAAATCAGCCTCTCAGTTTGTCCACTCTCTGGGAACTCGCTTGCTTTACTTTCCTTGAAGTTCTCTCTCTACTCTGAGCCTTTGCATGCGCTGCTTCCTCACTCACAACCTAAAATCCTTGACGAATTCAGTCCTACTGCCCCTCCATTATCTTACCTTCAATCTCATCCTAGGAGAGCCTTCCTTGACCCCAAATCTGGTCAGATCACACAACACTCTGAACTTGATCATCACCAGACTGTATTGAGACTTCTGTTTAATGTCTGTCTCCTCCAGCAGATTGAGAGCCAGTTAAGACAGGCTCTGGTTCACTAGAATGAAATGCCTGACTTTGAACCTCAGCACAAGGAGCAAAAAATGCAGAATCCTTACCAGGTGCACCTTGGGTTGTTGGATGCCCAAGGCGGGGGTGGGGTGGGGGTGGGGGTGGGGTTAGGAGAGGAAGCCAAGGATACCATCTTCGGTAATCACTCAGAACAAAGTTGCTTTAGTGGGAAACACCAGTGAAAAGCCCCAAAACAGAATGTGATCGTTATTTCCACTGGCCTTGGCCAAGTCCATGAACTAAGTCTTCACAACTTAACAGAAACTTTGAGAAGTCAGCATTGGGAATGTCCCTAGAATAACAAGAATTACCAACTTCACCATCACTTCTCTCTTAACCAAACTTTATTTATACCTTCAAATAACTAATAGCAAACAGTTCAGTCAGGTCTAGGCTAATCCCAGAAACACAGTCATCCTCTACAAGCAAGGAAAAATACAGCTGACATTTCCTTATTTCCTGTTAGCATCTTAGCTCCTTGGTGACCTAGGGGCAGGGTTTTCTGGAATCCTATCTAGGTCATACCCCTAGTTCCAGGCTGTGTCAGGGATCAGAGGTATGTGGCTTAGAACTCATGTTAAGATGTTGTCCCCTGCTCAGAAGTGAGTTCTGGCCCTGGGTCTGCCATTAATGCAATTCAATGACCTTGAGAAGGTTGGTTAGACTTGCCAGCCTCATTTCCTCATCTATAAAAGAAGGAATTTAACTAGATCATCTCTGAGGTCCCTTCTAACTAAAATTCTCAAATTCTAAATCTGTCAAAATAACAAGATTCTGGCTGTAAAGGAGTACAGCCAGAGGATATTCTTTCTCCTTTCTCTTTTTTCTTACAGTCCTGACTTAATTTTTTCCCTTTTTATCCTTCTGTATGGCCACCACTGCTGTCCCTTGCCATTACCAGAAGAGTCTTATAAAATTCTTTAACTGATGGGACAGTTTTAGAAGTGACCCTTTCTGAGCTCTCCAATTTTGCACCACCATGAATCTGGTATCCCCTTTTTTTTTTTTTACTTCTTTATTATATATTTACGCTTCACTTTAAGGGGAAAAACATGAATGTCCATAAAAATGTTAACTTTTTATATTCTTTTTCATTAATGCCTGATCTTTCACTATGGACCTCCACATACATGATATTTTATCACAAGTTTGCCAGAAAACAGACTCTGAGACAAAGATTTGCATACAGGTGGTTTACTGGGCAGGTGATTCCAAGAAGAATGAGAGGCACAGGAAAAGAACCTAGGGACGAAGGAGAGCCAATATAATGATGTGTTACTAGGGGAAAGTGGTGTGCAACCATAAAAAATATTCTCTGGAGTTTATGAAATACACTTCATAGTTATTCACCCAGGGGACAAAAGAAGGAAGAGTTTAAACTCTCATATCCCACTGACCCAGTGTGTTAATTCCCCTATACTTCTGGTTTGCACATGTATAAGTCCAAAAGGATTTACATGATGCCCATGCTGAATGTCAGAGAAGCCCCACAGCAAGTAGCTACAGACATATGCCATAAGCGTCAGGCAAGGCCTTTTCAGAATGCACATGGCTAAGCTGTCAAAGTACCACAGCAATCACTGGATTAAGAGGTGGGGCCAAGGGGATCCAGAGAGGTGCACAAGAGGTGTCCCATACCTACAGCTGTCACCACTATTGAGCCTGCTTTCTCAACCATGGCACAATTAATTCAGCCAGATAATTCCTTGTTGTGGGGCTGTCCCATGCATAGTAGGATGGTTAGCAGCATGGCTGGCCTCTACTCCTTGTATGCCAGTAACTTGCTTTCTCTACCAGTTGTGGCAACCAAAATATCTCCAGATATTGCCAAATGTCCCGTGGGAGGCAAAGCAACCACTGGTGTAAAGTATTGAATATCCTACTTCTGTCACTTCCCCAGTACCCCTTCATTTCTCTCTACTTACATCATATCAAAAGCTGCTCTCAAGTAGGCCACTATGAGAGATATTTATGTCTTACACCTGTAACTTAACTTGCAGGTCTCGTTGTGATATAGTTCACATAAACAGATAATGCCTTAATAATAACGAATGATGAGATTTTAAATAGTTGATTTAAATAGCTGACTCTGAATAGTCTATGAACAGACTAGATATAGAGGGGAGGGGAAATGCTAAAATTGTATTTTAGGGCTTTTTTGTTTAAATTGGGAGGAGTTAAAATTTTATTTTTTTTTCTTTCAAAATCTAGGTCTCCAAGTCAAGGGCTCAATATTTTTTGAGACAAGGATTTTTTCCACTCAATAATGCACATAGATGATATACATTCAATTTCACGTTCAACTTCAAGATTCATACTCACCCATCCAAGCCCACCCAAGGAATACCAAGAAACCATGTTAATTACTGTTGATGATCATTTGGATTGTTTCCAGTTTTTACCTATTATGAATAAATGCTACTATGAAGATTCTTCTCTATGTCTTTCACTCATGCATATATATATATATATATTTATGCTGAGAATATATCTAGGATGGAATTACTGGATAATAGGATATGTGTATGCTCAGCATTAATAAATATTGGCAATCAGCTTTCAAGAGTGGTTATACCAATTTATACCATCACCAGCAATGCTTGAGAGTTCCAGTTGCTCCATATCCTCCCCAATACTTGGTATTGTCAGACTTTTTCATTTTAGTCACTGTAATGTTTGTGTGCTGGTATTTCACGATGCTTTTACATTTTATTTCCCTAATGACTAATGAGATTGAACAACTTTTCATGTGTTTATAGGCCACTAGGTTATTTTCTTTGGTGAAGTGTCTGTTTATATTTTTTGCCCAATTTTCTATTAGGCTTTTTTTTTATTTATAGAGGTTCTTTATATATTATGAATACAAGTCTTCTGGGGGACATGGATTACAAACATCAGCCTAATCAGTGATTTACCTTTCATTCTTTTGAAAGATATTTTTTTAAATATTTTTTTATTTATTATTCTAGAGAGACATAAAGAGAGTATAGGAAGAGGGGGAGAGAGAGAGGGAGGAGAGTCCTAAGTGGACTCCATGCTAAGCACAGAGCCTGATGCAGGGCTTCATCTCTGAGTTGAAACCTTGAGATCAAGACCTGAGCTGAAATCAAGCCAGGGGCTTACCCAACCGCACCATCCAGGTGCCCCCATTGAAAGATGTTTTTTACACAACAGAAATTCTTATCTTTAATAAAATCTATTTAATCGATCTTTTTCTCTATGGTTAGTGCTTTTTAGTATATAGTTTAAGAAATACTAGCCTACTCAAAACATAAATACATTCTCCTAGGCTTTCTTTTATAAATTCTATAAACCCTATTGTTCTGACATGTTTTGATGGACAATCCAGCTAGAACTTGTTTTTGTGAATGGTGTGAAGTAAATAATCAATATACTTTTCTTTTCCACATTTACTGACAAAACTATCCTTTCCTCACTGCCCTACTTTGTTATCTTTGTTGTTATAGACTGAATGTTTATCTCTCCAAAATTAATATTGAAGTCCTAACTCCTAATGTGGTATTACCTGGAGACAGAGCTTTTTAAAATTAATTAGTGTTAGATTTCAGCCAGATAATTCCTTGAGGTCATGAGGTAGTGTCTTGATGGGATGTTTGATGGAACTAAAATCCTTCTGAGAAGAGATGGCAGAGAGCTTGCTATCTCTCTGCCACATGAGAACACACAGAGAAGGTAATCATCCACAACCCACAGATAGGTCTCACCAGATACCAAGCCTGATGATGTTGATGTTGGACTTGCATTCTCCAGAACTGTGAGAAAACAAATTTTGGTTGTTTAAGCCATGGTATTTGGTTATGGTAACCCAAGCTGATTAATATATTTATCATAATCCAGAATCTGTTTATATTTGTTTCTGAACTCCACTTCAATGATTTATATGTATATCTTTTTATCATTATTTCATTGTCTTTTTATAGTACAACAGAAATCATTTATTATTGCTCATGGGTTCTGTGAGTCAGATACTCGGGGATAGTTTAGAGCAGTTCTGGCTCAGATCATCTCATGAAGTTACAGCTAAAATGTCTCTTGGGGCGGCAATCATCTTGAGTTGGGCTGGGGGACCCACTTCTAAGGTGGCTCAACCACACGGCTGGCAAGCTAGTGCTGGCTGTTGGTGGGAGGCCCTGTTCTTGTCCACATGAGTCCCTTCATAGGGCTGCTTGAGTTTCTTCATGCTCCTTCAAGATGGAACAATCTGAGAGAACTGGGCAAAAACTGCAATAACTTTTTATGACAGTCTCACACAAGTCAGTCACACAAACCAGCCCTGATTCAATGTAGGAAAAAACTACCAGGAGACCAGGGCCATTTTGGAAGCTGGCTTCTATAATTTCATTTATCTGAAGTCCCAAAATAGGCAGTAATAAACTATATTGTTTATTAGTGTTTATTATTATATAGTGTTAAAACTATAGAAAAAAATAAGGCAATGATTACCACAAAAGTGATTACCTCTTGAATGGAAGTCGTGAGTGGACAAGGATCATTATTTGTGAAAAAATACACTTATATTTTATGCGTTTTTCCAAAAGGTAATGTATTTCATAATTGCAGAAGAGGTCCTTTAAAGAAAATTAAGCCAAAAGAGAATTGACATGAGAAACACAAAGTGTTCTTTTCTCTCTTATGCCTCAAACATAGATCTAGCTTATTTAAAGTATGTTCAAAAGAAGAATAATAGCAATAGTAGAATTAACACTAATAATATAAAATTATTTAATTATTAATTAATTATTCTAGTCTTACAATAACTGTTGAGATTTGGTAGTAGAAGTCTTCCCTTTTTTTTCTTCAAGATTTTCCTGGTTATTCTTGCCCCTTTGCATTTCCATGTAAATTAAAGATGCTGCTTTTAAATTTCCACAAAATTTTATGCTGGGATTTTTTATCAGAATTGAATATATAGATCAATTTAGGAAGAATTTGCATTTTTAAGAATATTTAGTCTGCAATCCATAAACATGGTGTGTCCCTCCATTGATTTAGGTCTTCTGTTATCTCTCTCAGCAATATTTATAGTTACCTATATAACAATCTTGCATATATTTTGTTAGATTTTTTCCTCTGGGTATTTGATGACTTGATGCTATTTTAAATAATATTTTTAAGGTTTTTAAATATATTTGTGACTAGTATATAGAGATATAATGGATTTGGGGGTATTGCCTATGTTTAGAGACCTTGATAAATGTACTCATTAATTATAACAGTTCACCTGTACATTGATGGAGAAGGGGTGGTTATAAACAAAATGCCATTTCTACATTTCAAAACTTTTACTTTTTGTTGCCTTTTCTTGCCTTATTACATTACCTATGAATTCTAGTACAAAATTAAATAGAAGTGGTGACAGTGGTCATCTTTATCTCATTCCTGATCTCAAGGTAAGCTTTCAGTATTTCACAATTAAGTACAATGTTTGCTGTAGATTCTTTGTGGATAGTTTTTGTCATATTAAGGAAACGCCATTCTGTTCCTATTTTGCCAAGAGTTTGTATTATTGTATTAAATTTTATCAAATTATGTTTCTGCATCTATTGAGAATATAGTATGAGGTTTTATTTTATTCTGTTAGTGTGGTTAATTATATTGAATGATTTTTTAAACTTAAATCAACCTTGCATTCCTAGAAAAAAATCCAAATTAGACATCATATATTATCCTTTTGTATACATCACTGGATTTTGTTTGGTATGATTTTTTTTGAGGGTTTTTTTTTTTAATTTTTTTTTTATTTTTATTTATGATAGAGAGAGAGAGAGAGGCAGAGACACAGGCAGAGGGAGAAGCAGGCTCCATGCACCGGGAGCCCGATGTGGGATTTGATCCCGGGTCTCCAGGATCGCGCCCTGGGCCAAAGGCAGGCGCCAAACCACTGCGCCACCCAGGGATCCCTTGAGGGTTTTTAATAAGTGTTCATGATGAACAGAAGTTTTCCATTTTAATGTAACTCAATCACATTAAATTATCATTTTCTTTACTTCTAATTCCCTTGTCATGTCATGGGATCAAAGTCATGCTGGGATCATAAAATGAGTGAAAGTGTTTATTTTTATTTTTATTTTTATTTTTTCTATTCTGTATTAGAGTTTCTCTATGTTTAGTTTTATTTTTTCCTTAAATTTTTGGTAGAACCTGCCAATGAAGCTTTCACTGTCTAGAATATTCTTTGTAGAAAGGATTATATCCTTTTTTTGTAGAAAGGACTTAACTATTTAATTTCTTTTTTAAAAGATCTTATTTATTTATTGAGAGACAGCACATGAGCAGGGGGAGGAGGAGAGGGAGAGAGAATCTCAAGCAGGCTCCACACTGTGTGCAGAGCCCAATGTGGGTCTTGAGCTCAGGCCCCTGAGATGGTGACCTAAGCCAAAATCAAGAGTCAGATTCAACCAACTCAGCCACCCAGGCACTTGTTTAATTACTTTAATAGATGTAGCACTACTCAAGTTTTCTATTTCTTCTTGTGCCTGTTTTGATAAATTAAACTGAACATAATGTGACTTCTCTTTTGCAGAAATTCTGAGAATTACTTCCAGTGATCATTACTTATGTGTAACATCAAAATTACTAGGTCTAATGACATATGGGTGATCTAGTCTTTTCGTTTACTCACATTTCACATTATTTTCTACCAGTTTTTCTACTTAAATCTATTATTTCAAGTCACTCTTCCAACATAAAAAATTAACAATCACTGATAGTTGTCTAAGTGGCATAAATTTTCCATGAGACTTTTGGCTGCCATAATTACACATATAAGTGAGTCTTCTTTAAATATGTTCAATCAACTAACAAGTACATATTATGGCATATTAAAATAGACTCTCAAATCACAAAATCAGGTGGTAAATTCACTATACAAGTCACAAAATCAAGACTTTATAAATGTAGAGTAATTACAGATTACCTAAGCTAATTACATCATTATTAAGACAAGGAAACTGAGGCACAGAGAAGCAAAGTGACTTATTTACATGGCCAGTAAATAGCAAAGCTGGCATTAACAACTCAGGTTTCCTGATTCTTGCTCTGGTAATGTTTCTACCACATCATGCTACCATTCAAACCACACATTTGAGGGGTGCCTTGGTGGCTCAGTTGGTGAAGTATCTGACTCTTGATTTTAGCTCAGGTCATGATCTCAGGGTCACAAGATCAAGCCCCACATTGGGCTCTACACTCAGTGGGGAGTCTGCTTGAGATCCATTCTCTCCCTCTCCCTCTGCTCCTTCCACCAAATAAAGAAATCTTTAAAAACACACACACATTTGATTTGGCATTAAGAATGCTTGAACATACACAGGAATATTACTCAGCCATAAAAAAGAATGAAATATTGCCATTCACAACGTGAGGGAATCATGCTAAGTGCAATAAGTCAGATAGAGAAAGATAAATACCAAATTATTTCACTTACATGTGGAATCTAAAAAAAAAAAAAAATGAACAAACAAATAACAGCAAAAGAAACAGACTCAAAAAGATAGAGAACAAACTGGTAGTTGCCAGAGGGGAGGGAAGTAGGCAATGGACAAAATAGGTGAAGGGGATTAATAGGAACAAACTTCTAGCTATAAAATAAATCAGTGTGGGGATGAGAAGTACAACACTGGGACTATAGTCAATAATACTGTAATAATTTTGTGTGGTGACAGATGGTTACTACAAAAAAAAAAAAAAAAAAGAATGACTGAACATACTGAAATGTGACTCTCACCTTTTCAAGAACCCTCAATTTTACAAAGAAAGTTAAAACAGGGCCCATATCATAGTAGGTGATATTTTTAGACTTCATTTTGTATCTTTTGTGAATCACCTTGAATTCCAAACAGCTATCTTCTGGCCTATGTTGTTTTAGATGCCATTTCTCTTCAACTGTGTAAATATAACAGTTCCTGACTATCTCCCTATGGACCTTCTGCTACTCCACGACCCTTCTACTGCCACCATGCAGCCTTCAAATGCTGCTAAAATTCCTTCCAAAGTCAAAGTGGAATGATGTGTTGATTATACTGAGGACACTGTAAGTTCCTGGTGGCCAGGGATGATGATATATATATTTTTACCTAGCATAATGTGAAAAACATTCAGTAAACACATAGTTGACTGACATAGGTTTTTGGGTAATCCAGTGGCTATGAATAGGGGTTAAGGAGACATGCCTAAGTTCAAATGTCACTCCTACCACTCATTACCTGTGTGACCTCAGGCAAGTTGCTCTGGGTCTCAGTTTCCTCATCTGTAAAACAAGGTTAATAATAGCATCCACACAGAGTTGTTCCGAAAATTAAATGAGATAATAATCTATTAGCACAATGTCTGGCCCATAATAAGTGCTCAAAAAGTATTAGCTATGATGAGATTATATCATTACTATTATTAACTATTCCTATTCCTGCCATTCACCATAATTCCTCCTGTCCTTGTTCTAAGTGAATTGGAAAATTCTCCAAATCTGAGGGTTCGGTGAACATCTTTTTTTTTTTTTTTTTTTTGAGAAATATATCTGCTGCATAAATAGTAAATCATCCAAATCCCATTAACTCTGGGTAATTTTATTTAATAATCATATTTTAAAAGTTGGACAAATAAATAAATGGCAGAGCAATTTTGATTAAATCCTGTTTTCTCAGTGGCTATTTGGAATACATCATTCATATGCAAGCCCCAAGAATATTGAATAACAGATAAAATAAATAATGATCATAATGCAAACCACATTCTGATTCCCACTTCCCTGCAAGTGCAACTCCATATAAGAATTATAAGAGCCAAAAAGTAACATGCTTATTAACTATGGGTTGCTCTGCTATATACATAGGGCTTAGCAGATCACGTGAATGTTTCCATATTCTCAGTTAAGCTAATGGTTCCTTGGAGCCCAGTTCTTATAACCCCCTAAGAATTTTAAGATTTGCCTGAAAAAATATATCATATTTCCATGACTATGACTGAACACAAATTTGGAAAGCTCACTCAAAGCAAACCATCCTGGAAGACAGGAAATGGTCATTGTTTTCAAAGAAAGTCAAGACGTTCCTGCACACAGGGAATCAAGCTCTTATGAGCTTGATCTCCTTTCCCTCCACAAAAACCTGTGTATGCTGTGGGGACAGACCCTAGCTTTCACCTTGGGTAGTGGGGAATAAAAATAAGGCCACTTACCGCTTGAGGTTAAAAACAACAACAACAACAACAACAAAAAAAAAACATTTTATTCAAAACTGCCACATAAATGCATAATTCCCTCCTTTTTGTATATTTAATTTCATTTTACAGTATTCAGCGATTTAGAGGGATTCTGGACCTGTAATAGGCAATTTGTAAGCCTCTGAAAGGCTAATAAGAAGACTCATTTAAAATGTCATTTCCTAGATGCACAGTGTTTTCTGCAGCCAGGCTCCGTGCAACTTTCACTAGGAAAAGTTGCTGCATTTCATCTTTTCCTCATGAACAAAAATAATTACACCAATAGTTTCATTGATTTTTTTTTTTTTTAATTCTTAGGAGCAAATTGTCATGCAGCCAGTTGGAGACTAGGAGATAAAAATCCTGGCTCAAGTCCTAACTGGCTACTTTAACCAGAAGGAGAGACAAGGGTAGGGAGAAGCAAGCCTGCGCAACCACTGCAGAGGTCTGGTCAGTGAGGCTTAGTGCTATTCCATTTGTAAAGCAGTGAAGACCAATATAAAGTCTTTGTTTAAAAAAAAAAATCTGTATTTAAAATCCATTTTGAATGGCTTTCCTTCCATAGGCAAACTAGCGGAGGAGCAGGGTAGGCACAAGTATTTTGATGGAGGCTCACTACGGCATGGCCTTTACGATCCACGCTGGAAGTCCTTGACTAGCACAACCCTCTCTGAATGAAGTCCTGAAGGGCTGAACCTATATTAAAATCTCTAATGTAAGAAGAGTTACAGCAAGGTTACAATATAATTAACCTGAGTTATCTTTCAAAACTCTTGCTGATATATATTCTGCTACTTCAGACTATGCTCATGCTGTGATTTTTTTTAAATTAGCCAAGAAGAAGGCTTTCCTATTCATTCAAACTAAAAGGATAAAGGAATGTTTGCATAAAAAGAAAAAGTTGGTCAGTACTTTCTATTATTTTCTTATTCTTTTCACATTTTTTTTAATGGTGGCTCTATCTGGCAAAGCTTTATTCTGTCCACTTCCTGGTCTGCAGAAAAGTCTGCTAGTCTTATTTAAAGATCATGGTGATTCCCTTCACTGCTTGGAGGAAAAAAAAAAAAGGCAAAATCAGGGCTATTATCCCATGTTTATAACAAGTCTATTACCATAGTAACGACTGTGATGTCACAAACCCTACACCAAGGGCCAAATTCTGTCTCTGATGGGGGAAGGGCAGCTTAGCCTTGGAGAGCAGACAAAATTGTGCACAAATATGTGTGGCCAGAGCAGGAACAATGCTTGTGGTAATCACCAAAGCACAGGGAGCTCCCCTTCTCTGAAGAAAAGGGGGGGAGCGGAACAGAAAAGCAATTCCCCAGGCCCAGAAATAAGCTACACCCACACTTCTGTATGCAGCTGTGCAAAAGGAGAGTAGAAATCCAAGCAAGTGTGGTGTCACCATGTTCCCAATCACAAGTATTCCACTGGGCCCACTGGCTGCCAAACGTGGATGGGATCCAGTGGTGAGCCCGCCCAAGCACATGAAACATACTCTGGAACTAGTGCCCAACCAGATGGAGCGCTCTGGAACCTCAGAGGAGAAGCAACTTGCCTTATGATGGCACACATTTTAAAACCAGGCTGGGGTTTTACTCCTACTAGGTCATCCCAGTTCACAGAACCATAGATTCTCAGGTTCAGAAAACTCATCAAGTGTCCCAAAAGATGTGGACTTTAAAAAAATAACCTTTTACAGGAACACGTTGTATCCCCTGTCACTGGGGAATCTGAAGTAGCAGACTAATAAGGGCTCTTCCGATATAGTCTAAGGAAATTTTGTACAAATATGCTGGAAAACCAACTTCATATTAAAAAGAATATTGAATCAGGAGTCAGGTACTCGTATTGGCTCAAGTACTTAGAAGTCATCTGACCTTGAAAAAGCCATTTAACCTATCTGACCTTCCGTTTTTTCATCTAACCATATCTGGGCATGCTATTTCCCAGGGTTATTGTGAAGATCCAATCAAATAAAATAAAGAATGTGAATGCACTTCATAAACTATGAAGGATTTAATACAAACATAAGGTATTATTATTGGCATTGTCACATAGCCAGTTTACAGTAGAACTGGAATAACTTAAATGCTAACAGTTATTTTCTTTCCAGGAATTCATAGATACATATGATCCCCATTTTCCCCACCTCAAGAGGTAGACAGTTGTATGATACAATCAGTTCTAAATTATTCAGGGGCTAAGTATCGAGGGGCCTTTTACTTCTAGCCATTGTATCATTTACTAGTTTCCCTCAAGAATGCCATGTTAACGTACTCATAGCTATAAAATTGACAGATAATGTGCCTCAACTCAGTTACCCAGAATAACAACTCTGGTAAAAGTTTTAACAAAAGGAGGAATTGAAATGATTAATTAGATGAAAGTTTTGGGGTAATCTATGGGCCTCTCATTCATGGATAATTACTCACACCACTGTCAGTAAAGCTACAGTCAAACTCTGACAGGTTAGGACTAACCCTGCCAAGATGCTAGCATTTTCTCAGTGAACAACAAAGTGGCCCCTACTGTCTTATGTATGTGCGGTAGGAATTTGAATATCAGCCATTCATTCAATTTTCAACAAATGTTATTGGAGCACCTATCTTGTGTCCAAAGTCTCCACATACCCTGAAGACCTCACTCTCTTCCATGTTGCTGTCCCTAATGATATTACACAGAGCACCTTGGCAAAGCTCATGGCCTGACTCTCAGAAACTCTATGCAACTTCCTAGTATCATGCGACCTTTGCCAATCTTACCCTAGTGCAAAAATCAGCAACGTAGAGTCCTGGGGCCAAACCGTCCCTGCTGCCGTTTTTGTAAATGAAGTTTTATTAGAATATAGCCACACCCATTTGTTTATGTATTATCTATGGCTGCTTTCCTGTGACAACAGCAGCATTCAGTAGTTCTGATGGAGACAGCACAGCCCAAAAGCCTAAACTACTACCTGGCCCTTTTTAGGAAAAGTTCGCAGACTCCTACATTAATTAATATGACTAAATGAAAATTCATCTCTCCTGTGTTTCTGCTTAGGGATTAATGGAGAAAACTTTCTGAAATTGGAGATCCTTTCTGTATCTTTGTCTTGTCATATAGAACCTTGGAGAAGCATAAAGTCAAAGTCTAGAGCAGATACAGAAAATTAAATATGTCCTTCCCTACATTTTGTTTTCAACAGATGAGTGTTTGGAGTTCCATAAAGACAGCATAAAACCACTGGTGTTCGGTTACTCTGGCTTCTAATTCCTCCAAGTTCCTATGTCTAAGACTTCCAAAGCTCAATTTTTGGCCTGTATTCCTTTGCATATTTATTTCCTGATCTGATGTGGAATTAGAGTTAAATGGGAGCTGTGTGCTTGAATTCCACGTGGCTGGCTCAGCAGGAAACTCCAGGGCAGGTTTTTTGGCATGCCAAACTCATGTTAGCCTCAGCTATGCTAATTTCTAAAGCTGTTTGCTTTGCTCAAATAAATCTTAGAGGGGAATTTGCATTTGGATGCACACCTTTTTATGCACAAATTATGTGCATGATAATTCTAGGGCATACTAAGGACTGGAAAAAAAATGAGGCATGGTGTTTACTGAATGGCTTTAGTGTGGGAGGCACTAAGCTAGGTGCTTTACATATATTTTCTCATCTCATGGCCACAGCAATCCCATAAGATGGAATTGTGATCCCTTTTACAGATGGAGAAACTGAGAAGAGAGCTTATATAACGTATCCATGTTCACAGCACTTTGTAAGTGACAAAGCCTAGATTTGAGCCCAATCTAAATCTGTCTAAATCTGAAGCCAATGTTCTTTCCACTTAGACTTACTACCTTAACAATCCCCTTTATCATCACCACTCACCCAAGCCACTGGACACACATTAGAGTATGAACCCTACATTTACAAAATTAGTCACCTTCCTCTTCCCAGTGGCCTATGCAAAGTATGCCTATGGCCCTTGGAAGATACATCTGGGTCCCTCTGCATCACAAGACAATCAACCAAAGGAGAACAGGGGCATTAAAAAGGCAAACTTTATGTGATACACAAATTATATTAGTAATTAGCAGACAAACATAATTTCAAGTGATTTTGATGGTAAATGGATTTTAACGACATATCTGAGGACCTCAAGACAAAAGGATGCTTGTACTACTAAAATGCAGTAGGTTGAGCAAGAGAATGTACCCATACTATGAAGAAAAATGTTAGTAACACTTAAGATATGGTGTAAATATATCTATAGCATAAGCCCAGGAATTGACATCTACAAATAACTTCGCTGGTTATGGAAACATAACCACACACCTACCTCCCCTCACCAAAAATAGAAACATTCCCTTTGGTAAGTTATAGTAAGTATTGCCATCAAAACTCACTGTTTATCATTGTTCAACTCAACATACAGAAAAATAACCAGTGTAGCAATGAAGCATTCTTGCATAATTCCAACACTTCATAGCAAGCCAGGTACAATATTATTGAACTTCTTTCTCTGTATGGAACACAGCTATACCCTAGCTCACACTATCACATTATGCTCAGCCCACTGCCAACCAGCTTCATACACTGCCATCTGATTTTCTGGAAATATTAAAGAACTGATTACATTTGCATGCAAGTGAAATTCAGACATCCATTTTTCTTTAAAGCTCTCAAAGAGAGTTTTCCAGGAATTAGAAAGAACTCTGTGGTAGAGGTGGATAATCTAGGTTATTTCTAAGAAGGGCAGCCCGCTCAGGAGACCTGGCCCTCACAACACCGCCACACAGTTCAATCTGTTGCCATATAAAATTATTTCATTTAAAAAAAAAATTCTTAACATACGATTTCAGAGAAGGAAAATAACTTTTTTTGTAGGCAGTGGTAGGAAAAATTCATTCAGTTGGAAGTAGATTGGAGACTTTGCCTAAGTCTGCCTGACAGAGTAATACTACTTTAAATAACACATGCACTAACATCTCTTGTCTACAAAGTTCCTAAAACAGTCTTTTCCAAAGTTAACTTGAACATTTAATAATTCTTTATAAGATAATTACAACTTTCTATGAATAGTTCTCATTGGAAACCCCAGTAGCGACTTACCTGCTGGTGGCTTTATGAAAGGTGGAGGAATTAAAGGTACTATAATGGGCACATTGCCATGATCCTTGGACCCTGCAGGTGAGTCACTGAGTCCATTTCCTGTGGCAAGCCCTGAATAGCCTGTGCTTATATTGTATGGTGAGATAACACTGTCCTCAGGTAATTTTGGTTTTGGCAAAGAATTTTCTGTAAAAGAAAAAAAAAATCACATTCAATACTACAAAAGGACTTGATTTCCTCAAGACCACATTTTCTCAAGTAAAACGGCTATGTAACAAAACAAATTTTTCCTTGCAAATCTTAAAACACTTTGCCAGAACTCCACAGACCATCCTGGACCTTTCCAGTCTTGTTACCATAAATTTCCAGTGGGCTCCTTTATAATTTGTTCCACTATATAGCTAACATCTCAATTGTATCATGGTGATGAATCTTAGCACTGTGAAAGCCCATAGAAAATTGAGAGGCAATTAACCTTTTCCGTGTACAAAGTGATATATAGCACAGGCATCACCCTCTGGCTACAAGGCAGGGGGGGAGCTAAAAGCATGCCTCTCCAGCCCTATAACTAGGTCCCACTGTATTAAAAAGTTTGGTCATAATATAATCAAAAGAACCAATGAGAAAGAAGCAGATTATTAGAAAGAAAACTTCGTTCCACAGGGTAAACTCCTTAAATTAACCCATTAATATCCATTAAATATTAACAAAAATGGAAATAAAGAAAACTTACAATGATAGGAACTTTGTGAATTTTATCCTTGCATGTGAATCACTTAAAAAAAAAATTCAACCATGGAAAACAACTTTTTCCCTCTAGTAGCATATCCTGGCACTCTCTCCATGTTCCCCAGAGGCAAAGATTATTACCTAGACCAAGTATTATACGAGCTATTAGTTTATAGAATATAAACTCATGACTTGCATTTTTCATTTACAATGAAACTGATGATACTATCTCTGTAACATGATGTGTACAATTTCATAGAGGGCTTAACATGAAATTTGTCACGTACGTTCAATTCCACAGGCCTGAAGGACAGCTCATTTACATTTTGTTGCTTGGCATAAAAGAAGGAAAGGCACTATCTTAGAGACTGGGAATAAAATGCACAAGCGGGTAGTTTATGCCAACAGATTTTGAATGCAGTGCAAATACTCATCAAATTGCCAATGACAATGCACAATGAATTTTACCATTTTACTGAAGTTCGCCAAATGGATTGCTTCTTTACAATACTCTTTTTCTTTGACGAACAAACTCTCCAAATTTAGGTTCATAAACTCAGAATCCATATCAACACCCACCAATGGTTCTAGGCTTCCCTCATGAGATATCTGACACTGCTCTTTGCTGATAGAATCAGTGTTAATTCCACTTTGTCAAGTCTCTAATTTCTACTCTTTAGCTGGACTCTGATGAAAATTCTTATAAAATAATGTAGGATCCAATCATGCACTAGTCCCTTACTCCTCCTACCCTTACCTAAGGCTGGGGGGCAGGAGGGACTTTGAACACAAAACAGAAATAGGGCTTTCCTTTAGAATTCCCACCAAAAAAGGAGGAAGGGGGGATTACCAAACTAATCACAATTCTCTTTTACAGTCTAAAAATCCAAACCCAGTGTTTCACTTAATAGAATGCACCAGTCCCCAACAACTAATGTGTCAAAGACTCCAGGAAACGAGGAGAAGACCTTGGCAAACACTGTCCCTTTCTATAAATCTGTGGGTAGGACCGTAACCCCTAAGGTCCCTAGCCCTTGCTAGCTAGCTCTCCCATTGCTGGAAAGAGATTAAGCTGTGTCTATTTTTGTTTTATGTTGTGCTCTTATATTCCGTGGAATTCTGCCTATGGGAAAGCACTACTGGGGATGTACATTTAAATCAACCATTGGCATAATCAACAAAATGAGCCCCAAAGCAACTCAATTCTGGCAGGTTGAGATAGTTAATCCTTCTTTGCATGAACAAAGGGACATTAAATGTCATTACCTTTGAGAACAGAAATGTGCTGGCGGCTCTCTCCATCTGTAGGGTAGCTCCTGAATTCAATATCTTCACCATCTTTCAATTCAACCTTATCATAGCCATACCAGCCAAGGAGTTCATTCATAGTGTTTTCTGCAAAGTTCTGAAAGAGAAGCATAGGCTTCTTTTTTATGTAATCAATAACTATTTGAAAAGAATGCATAAATCGAATTTTATTTGCACTACCCATTTACTGCCAGACCTACCCCACCTCCCCTAGAGCCGTGTTCATTTTTCAAATCACGTTCAAAAACTGTAATGCATTTAAATCTCAGGATGACGCATCCAATTATGACAGGTCTTCGACATTTGCAATTTAAAGATAATAAGAAGAAAAGATATTTGTCAGGTTTGCTTACAAACAGGAAGTCATATTTCAGAACACTGCAAAGTCTATATCCCACACTAGCACAAAAATATTGAAAGGTAAAGCACAAAAGCAGCTAAGAAAATATTTTGAAAATGAAAACAATCGACCCTTTTGTGTTTCTGATTAATCTAAATTAGAATTGCTTTCTGATTCAGGTATTGTTGTTTTAACATGACTCTTATCTCAGATAAAGCAAAATCTCAGCAAATAAATAATTTCTCAGTTGTCAAGGCTACAAGGGTTTCCCTTTTTAATTTTCCCTTTTGCAAGTGTATACTTTAAAAATCAATGCATAATTTGCTTTACAAATTTCACTAGTGACAGATTCTTTCTCCATAAAAATCAAAGGTCACTAGGGCACCTGGGTGGCTCAGTGGTTGAGCATCTGCCTTTGGCTCAGGGCATGATCCCTGGGTTCTGGGATCGAGTCCCACATCAGACTCCTCGCAGGGAGCCTGCTTCTGCCTGGTCTCTGTCTCTCTCTTTGTGTCTCTCAAGAACAAATAATTAAAATCTTAAAAAAAAAAAAAAAATCAGAGGTCACTATGATTGTCTTCTGACAAGTAACATAAAAAGTACCAAATAACTTTAAGGTTAAAAATCAGTCCAGGTTTTGGATAATACCTGAAAACACTTTATGAACTATAAATCAATATATAAATGTAAGGTATTGTTATTGTTGTTATTATAGATAGCAAACTGTGAAAATAATGGGAATAGCTGGACAGCTTTAAGGCATTAAAATCAGGTGAACTTATCAACTGCTATATCTGGAAACAGGATCTGAAGCTGTATTAATAATCTTAATGCTTGCATGTGCCTTAAAATATCTCTGAGAAATAGAGTAGAGTGGTAGTCACCAGAAGTTCGGGGGTGAGGGAAATGGGGAGATATTAGTCCAAGGGTACAAATTTCTAGTTATTAGATTAACAAGTTTGGAGATAAGAGATACAGCATGATGATTATATATAATAATACTGTATCATATACTCAAATGTTACTAAGACAGTAGATCTTAAATGTTCTCACCACAAAAAAGAAGTGGTAACCGTAACAGGATGGAGGTGGTAGCTAGTGCCATACTGGTAACCATTTTGCAATATATAAATACATCAAATCAACGCATTATACATCAGAAACTTACACAATGTTATGTGTCAATTATATCTTAATAAAGCTGGGGAAAATTTTTAAAAAATAAAAAGAAGGGCCCTATGTTACAGAATATGGGCTTAATAAATATTGATGAATTTATCGTTGTTGTTGTTTTTTTAAAAATCTCTATCTGGCAAGGGATCCTGAGCTTCCTAGACTTCCTAGAAAAATCATATATTCTAACCTTCTCTGTGGCTCAAAGAGCCTTTTCTCATTCTCCCTAGAAGCTGTCATTTCCGAATTACACTGGGATGTATAATTTATATACCTGAAACAAAGCACCCAGGCTAAACCAAGAGCGTGCATGGCCTCAACGTGTGAGTTCCTGTTCTCTTGAATTTCACGACTTTAGATTTCAGCAGGGGTTGCATAAAAAAGAAAAGATATTATACTACCGACTCCACAAAAACAAACCTGGCATTTCAAACCACCCACAGAATGCTAGATTCTTTGCTTAGTGCCCACTTAAGCTCAGAGCTCCAACTGGGTCTATCTGTGACGGTACAGCAATTTTAAAAAATCTAGCCGGATTGATTCAGTGCTCCATCCACAAGGCCAACAGTCAGCCATATCAAGCTTTAGTGAGGCATTTATTCTCTCTGATGGCTGGTCACATCCACATTAAATAGATATTCTTTTCATGAATGCACAAAGATGATATGATCGATATGTATAATAAGCTCAGCAACTTCTGGAATACCACTGAGGAGGACTCAGCTAAATGCTGCTCTACTCAATCAAAAGAGATCCCCTTAATGAGGCGTCAGTCTCCCCTAACACCCGATTTTTTTCACTAAGCTGAGCGCCTGGACCAGAGAATGACAGTCGCTAAGCACACAAATTGAGGCCCTCCATCAGTGGTCTGGCAGCAGAAATCTCCAAGGATAAGGATTACACCTTACATCAAAACACCAACTCCCAACAGTGTTAGAAGCCAAGTTCAAGCCATCCTATTGGTCTATATGCTATTTGCCCCAATCTCCCAGAGAACTGTGCCAACGAGACAGAAAATCTTTTGCATAGTAACTCTTGGCCACCATATCCAACTCTCTAGACTATTTGTATCAGGGCGCCTCTCTCTCCGGTTCTGTCTAACCTCTGAAGTGACACAAAAGGCTACAGATGCATAATTCATGGAACAACCTTCCAGCCAAGGATATAGATTTGTTTGTTTTAGTCCAGCTGCAAATCCATTCAGCTTTTCAGAACCAATGTCAGGGATGGAATCCAGAAGTTTCAGACAGTAGGGTAAAAACTGAAACCTTAACTGGATTATTAACATCAAATTCAGATTATTGGGGCATCTTAACTGCATCACTTAGTTTACGGTTTGTGCTGAAAACTCAGAGGCTTCATGGAACAATCAATATGAACTTGATCTATTCCATGGTTTTCAAGTTACTATAAATGTCAATGAAAATAAACTCTAAAACATTCCCTTTCTTGTCAGTGAAAATAAAAATAAACACCTTAATAGCTTTGATATATGACTGCAAAAGCAGAAAACAAAAGGCTTATAAACCTTCAAGCCATAAATCTCAAATCTTTCATGAAAGGAGAATAGGAAAAAAAGAGAAGATGAACACAAAAGTTTCCTGTAGCATGAGACATAGACTATTCTGTCTTATACACTACTGTATTCAGAAATCGAAGAACCCCAAGGAATAGATAATTTAAGATTTTTAATTGCTAGGTAGAATTTGATGCTAGATATCATATGGGCTCATTATGGTACTAAGCCAAAGGAAATGAAATGGATTTTTGCAGTTATCATCAAGAAACATAACATATTCTAGGAGAAATGAATTTAATGTTTATGACCCATAAGGGTTTTTAAATCCTTCTGGTAGAAAATTCCAGCAGTTGTTTTTTCCACTTTTTTATTATTATTATTATTACCCTTAAAAAAGGAGTTTTTTATTAAAAAAAATTATTCCAGGGCAGCCTGGGTGGCTCAACGGTTTAGCACTGCCTTCAGCCCAGGGCGTGATCCTGGAGACCCGGGATCAAGTCCCACGTCAGGCTCCCCGCATGGAGCCTGCTTCTCCTTCTGCCTGTGTCTCTGTCTCTCTCTCTCTCTCTCTCTCTCTCCCCTCTCTGTGTATTCTCATGAATAAATAAATAAAATCTTTAGAAAAAAGTATTCGTTTCCTACAAAAGTTTCTCATGTATGTTATGTTTTTTTAAAGCTGGTAAGAGTTAAACTGCAGAGATTTTGGAGGTAAAGACGGCCAATAATAAGACAAGTTACTGTACCAAGGGAGGTAGTGAAATTTGTTTCCCCCCAAATCTTCACCCAGCAAATGTCTAGAAACGGGGTGGGAAACTGAAGTCCCTTAAGGTCCCTCCCATAAGTAAGATTTTGTGAAATCAAAGAACTTCTTACACAAGAAATTAAGTACCTCTTGCAAAGAAATATCATTATTATCGTGACCGTACATCATAACTTTTACTGAACAGTTACTATTTCAAATATTTTATCATTGCTCCCATAAACCATCAAAATTGTGCCAGAAATTTCCATATTCTGGCATCTGAATCGCATTTTGCAGACTGCCTCTCACCCTTGGAAGTGGCACAAAAATTCTCTCTCATACCATGTGGTCCAATTTGGGTTTGGAAAATAGGTCACTATAATTATAATGATAATGTCTAACACTCTTACAGCACTTTACAGTGTTTCCACATCCTTTAACTCTCTTCTTCCTTTCAATAACCCTGTAAGTTGGGTATTTGATTTCCACAATAAACTTCTGGTGAACCTATATGATACCCTCATTTTACAACAGAAAATGAGAGCATCCAGAAGGTAAATGACAGGCATGAGACATCACCCAATAAAGTCAGAAGAAAAACACTGATCTTCTGATTCTTGTACCAGTGCTCTTTCTATAATCAATTCCACCAATGTGTCAGCAATTTCAAAGAAACTACATTATTGTGGCAACCAAAGAGTTGCAAAGAAATCATACTACACAGGATGTCAACCTCACATATAAAGAGCTTTCCCACTAGGGTCTCTATCTACCTATGTTAAAACTTCACTTTACTTGCTCTTGGATTTGATCACTGGCCTCCATTCTGCTTAATTATTTGTACTGTTGGGGAGGTGATGTTCAAAATTCACTGTTAAAATGTAATATTCCCATTTTATAATTTTTGAGGCATTGCATCTGATTCTGATTGCTTTGTACTTTTATTTAAGATTTTATATACTTCTTTAGAGAGGTTGCATTAGCAGGAGGAGGGGCAGAGGGAGAGAAACGGACACCTCATGGAGCAGAGAGCTGACATGGGGGGCTCCATCTCACAACCCTGAGATTCTGACCTGAGCCAAAATCAAGAGTCAGACGCTAAACTGACTGAGCCACCCAGAAGCCTCTAATTGCTTTGTACTTTTAATATCTACCCCTATACTTCTTCCTTGCCCTCTCCAATCCCTCTCTCTCACTTCCAGAGCTCCTAAGGAAAAAAGACATTCCTAACATTCAGTTTGAAAGCATGAGCTCTTCCTAGAATTAAAAAAAAAAAAAAATAGGTCACAGAAGATGATGGAAAGGCTGGAAATTTTACAATTTCCCCATTCCTTCTGAGTTCTTTTGATATTGGCAAAACTTATTTTTATTGAAACTTAATTCCCAGGACATTCATTAGATTCTCTCCTTATTTGCCTGGAGGTACTGTACAAATGTCAAAGTTCAGTCTAAATGATTTTTCATTGAGCATTTTACTGGTAAAAAAGAGTTGATTTCAAGACACTTGGAAAATTGCAATAATTACAAATTCTCACAATACTTCTGAAACGCAAGCGCTTCAAAGTCTTCAAAAAGGACTAATGATTTTATTGTGAAAACACCAAACAGATTTTAAAATATAGGTAGGTACCAGGGCGCCTGGGTGGCACAGTTAAGCGTCCGACTCCTGGTCTCTACAGGAGTCATGATGGTATTGAACCCCCAGTCATGCTCAGTGCAGAGTTGGTTTAGGATTCTCTTTCCCTCTCCTTCTGCCCCTCCCTCAAACACTTGTGCTCATTGCCCCCCCCCCCAATCAAAAAATAAATCTTTAGGGAAGCCTGGGTGGCTCAGTGGTTGAGCATCTGCCTTCAGCTCAGGGTGTGATCCCGGGGCCCTGGGATTGAGTCTTGCGTCGAGCTCCCCATAGGGAGCCTGCTTCTCCCTCTGCCTATGTCTCTGCCTCTCTGTCTCCTATGAATAAATAAATAAAATCTTTAAAAAATAAATTCATAATTAATCTTTAAAACATAGGTAGGTTAAAATATAGGTCAGTATCACTCATTTCTTTCTTACCAGTCCTCATAAAACTGAATGATGACATGTTTTCAACTTTGTATCCTAACCAAGAGAGCAGAAAGTTTTTCAGAGAGC
The DNA here is from genome assembly GCF_048164855.1 of Canis lupus baileyi. Taxonomy (NCBI): domain Eukaryota; kingdom Metazoa; phylum Chordata; class Mammalia; order Carnivora; family Canidae; genus Canis; species Canis lupus. Next base: position 7,876,989 of record NC_132844.1, read on the forward strand.
TCCCAATCATTCATTCAAATGAGGGAAAAGCCCTGTCCTCTCTCGCCCCACAATCATAATTCCAATTTTCTCTCCAAGTCCTGGTTTTAGTATTGTTGCCTTCCCAAATATATCTTAAGGTACCTGAGGGCAGAAACCTTTTATTTCCCCCATGCCTCACTAGGACAATGCCTAGCACTTGGAATATACTCAGTCAATGTGCTAGTACATTTGGTTCGCAAATATTTTTTAAGTGCGTGAATACAGAGAAACGATCAAACAAATTTCAGGGAAACTGATTCTCATAATAAATATGTACAAGTTGGGATCCCTGGGTGGCGCAGCGGTTTAGCGCCTGCCTTTGGCCCAGGGCGCAATCCTGGAGACCCGGGATCGAATCCCACGTCGGGCTCCAGGTGCATGGAGCCTGCTTCTCCCTCTGCCTGTGTCTCTGCCTCTATCTCTCTCTCTGTGTGACTATCATAAATAAATAAAATAAAATAAAATAAAATAAAATAAAATAAAATAAAATAAAATAAGTACAAGTTAAAAGAACTGTAATATCCAGTGTTAATAAGCAGCCTCCTAGTATTGGAAATTCCATACAAATTTTAGAAAAGGTTATTTGACTGCATGCAGTAAAAGTCTTTGAAAATGTACATACCCTTTGATTCAGCGATTTTATTTCTCAGCACTGAAGGAACTATTCTAAGGAGATGTGTGCAAAAATATGCATGTTCAGGAATGTTTATCTTGGTGTTTTTTTCTTAGAAACAAACTATATGCCAAACAATAGAAATCTGGTTAAATAAATTACAGTTTAGTCAGGGAATGACTAAAATGGAATACTATTTTGCCACTAAAATATATACTGTAGATAAATTTTTACTGCCATGAAAAGCTATTAACAATATATTAAGTTTTTAAAGGAAGGTTAGAAAAAAAAAAAAAGGAAGGTTAGTATATTAGAAGACCATTTTTGTTTTAAAAAAAACTATATCACACATAGAAAAGGGCATTAAAAGACATATATCAAAATGTTGATAGTAACTGTGTCTGGGTGGGAAAATTATAGGCTTTGTTTTTCTTTTAGCTTATTTGTATTGCTTCCTCAACCACTTCTATTGTGTCCACGTATCCTTATAAAAATTAAAAAATCATTTTAATTAGAAATTAATTAACACATAGTCTTCTTAAAGACAACCATGTCAGCCACATTCACAGTCCTAATGACAATAAAAAGGATCTGCCAGTTACACGACTTAACTTCAAAACATTCTGACACATTGTCCATGAAAGTGAAGCCTATGAGCAATACTTTCAAAGGAAAAGGAAACCCCCAATCCTAAACAATTTACCAAAAAAAAAAAATGCTAGTATCTCTGCTGGTTAAGATTATGAACGATAGATTGATGGTTATTTTTGGAAAATATTTTACCTCCCTTTTCACCTCCATGTGTTCCGAGGTAGATTTCTATCAAGCGGCCACGAATGCGCTAATTGAGATTTTAAAAGGGGGTGAGAGAGCAATCTGCAGAAAAGAGGTGGTTTCTTTTGCCGAACTTGATTAGAAGTCAATTTCTAGCTCTATCCCCACATCTGGCCTAAGGTTGAGGCTAAGTCATCTGTCTTAACACAGACCCTTATGAGTCTAGAGTTCCGAAGGAAGGTCGGAAGGCAAAACTTATATAGTGCAAAAGAAATACTGGAAGAGCTTTTTACAGGTTACAAAGTATTTCCACATTCATGATCCCACTGATCAGATGGTATCCTAAGGACGAGCCACACCCCACAGATGACCCATTAGAAGGCTATCCACATGCATGGAATGATAAGAGCAGCTAGATTTGTACTAGATTTGTACCCATGGAGCCCCGATGTTTTTACCTGAATTACAGCCTTTTAGCTTGAAATCTTTTAGAGATGGACACTGCACTCCATTTGGATCATTTTGCAGCATTGTTCTCGGCCACACCACCATGATTACAACGCAGTCGTAAGGGCAGAAGGCACATGGTAACGCTAAAATCCAGCTCTGGCCTGGAGCAGGCCTGAGGAGAAAGTCTTGTTTGTTCTCTCATTGATATATTCTAAATGGGATGGCTGTCTAACTGGCATATGGAACCAAAATTGTGTGTTTCCACATATAAACCACATATAAACCTATGTTGCTTTACTGTCTTATTGTGACATAGAGCAGACAATTATGTCCCCACATATTAATCTGTGCCCAGGACATCAAATGTCCTAAAGAAGGTCAAACGCTGCGAAATTGTGGATTCCAGCCCTGAGGCTAACATTGTGGCAAGCGAGGCAGGTGTGCAGCTCTGTGCAGCTGTGTCCAATCACAGCTGCGCAGAACTGCCCTAAAAATCACCAGGACTTGTTACATTGTTTTTCTGTCCCTGCCAAAGCCACTGGCCTTAAAACAGGAGAGTTCCACAACCCTTTGGTTATATAAGAGATACTAATACCTATCAGTCTACAGATCCTAAAATATACATTCAGCAAATCTCACTCACCACATTCTTTCATGTCTGTTTACATGTTTCAACTGGCACCATCAAAAACAAAGTATTTTTTTCCTCTCATCCTACCCAGTACTATCCCTTCTCTTTTAGGAAAATATTCAATAATCTTATTAGCTGGAGAGTATAAGTGTGGCTGACTTCCCATTCCACAAGAGGAAGTCTGAGACTTCAGAGCTTTTTAAATGTTCTGCTCTCTACTACTTCTAATAATTTTTTTTATTTTTTTAAAGAGAGACAGACACGTAAAGACTCTTAATGAAAAAGACACTTACCTAGAAGGTACAAAAAGTATGGTCACCTTAAAATGACACTAGCTCTCCCTACAACTCTCCTTTTTTCAGACAATCACTTGTGCTCACTGATATTTGCCCCTTTTTTTGAGGCCGTTTTTGACTTTCCTTTAAAAACTCTGTTACCTCTTGGTTTCTATGAGTCTGTCTTTCACACAAGGAGAGTAGGGCTTGGCTTCCCAGAGCAGTGCTTGGCAAGCACAGAGGCAGGAAACGCAGAAGGGAATGAGTCTGTCAGACTCATTTTCTTCTAGTTCAAATGTTTATTTCAGATTCAGGAGGAAGTGGAGTGGTTCCTTTCCATTTCCTCGTCTCTGGAACCTGCGAGTTGTATAAGGCTTGGAGAATCTTGCTCTGTCGCACTCACAGGTTCCCGGACGGAGAAAGAGACTCTTTTCAGAAAACCCTGGTTTGAACTGAGCAGAATTCATAGCTCTCCATGCGCCCTCCCGCCCCCACTATCTCTTAATGGGTTTGGACTGGAGCCCTGAGCAGGACAACGGAGAGCAACGTGGAGGACAGAGCTGGTGGGCCCAGGAATACCCTATCCCAGCTTCCAAGGAGTAAGGACCATGTCCCAGCTGACAGTAGTCCCCAGCCCTGCCACGTGGCACACCTGAGGCCACCACTTGGCAGAGAGGTCTGACATAATTTGTGAATTATGTCCTGAGCCCACTTTCTAGGTTCCTGAGATTTAACTGTGTCTGACATCAGGATGGAGTTTCAGAGCAAAACCTAAAATATACCTGTTTTAGGAATGAGCTGATTTCAACCTTGAACATGCTGACTTTTCCAGGCTGTGATTTCTCTCTCTCTCTCTTTTTTTCTTAATGGAAACCTATTTATCTCACTGCACTCACCAGCTTGGCTCTGCAACTTGTTTTATTGTCTATGCAGTTGACACAGGTCATTTTCAATGCCAAATGGAGACCATCAGAAACCAAATTAGCAAATCTTGTGGTGAGTTTACTACTAAACTCTAACAGATGTGCGTGACTCTAACTCTAGGCATCAGGACTGAAGCATAATTTTAGGTACAAATTACTTACCGGGAATATTTATAGACAGAAAAGTTCTTCAGTGAAGGAGACCCTAAGACATTTAACATGGATTATCCTGTAGTTTAACAATTGATAAAGAGGTAACATTGTAAATGCATTAATTATGGTTTGTTTAGGAAAGTTTCCAGGGCAGAGTGCTTGATCTAATCACACTGGTTTTGTTAAAGCACTTTCAGAGATAAAAATCTGACTCATTATCTCTACTCATAGTGTAGGCTTTTTGAGTTGCATTACTCTTTGGTAGCCACTAATCATATTCACTAAGGTCTATGTGTGCAGAAATACATACCCTTAGGTACAACTATATTTACACATAACACATATTTGCATTTATGCACTCTATAGTACAAACTAGTTTTTATATTATATCTGCCATGCTCTAGATGAACTCCTGAAATGAATTAGCCCTTCTATACGTTCGGAGTCCCTCCTAAGATCCATTTATTATGATACGTATTAGCTAATGGTATACTGAAGACTAATATGTCTTCATTAGATACAATCACAGTATTCACTTTAGAAACCAAAAATAGTCAAAATGTAAATTGCCTCACCATCTAATTTTTTTTTTTAAACCGTCTCTACTGGTCACCAATTAAATAATGCATACTTATTGTAAATACAGCAAAGTAAGAAGGCTCCTTAATCAAGAAAAACCAGGATGAAGGAGGAAGAAGAAAAGGAAAGATAAGGAAACATTGTAAAGGTCGTAATGAGACAAGCATTTCTACTTGAAGATATTTTCACTACACTATAAGCAAGCTATGCCAAGTCATGTACTTTTCACACACAAAATTATATTGTATCAAATTTAAATTTGTTACAACTGCCATGCACATTAAACCAGTGATAACGAAAATGTAACTCAATATCTGATCTAGTGAAACAGCCACCAACATTAGCTCGCAGCCACATGAAGACAATCTCCAATGCCATTACTGGTGTCAGCTAAACCTCAGCCAGTTTGTCTTCTCCAGCCGTTTTTAAATAAATATGTAAGTATCTCAATCAGGAGATCTTGGAGAAAGCCTCATGATGAGGTGATTCTGTTGCTCATTCTCAGTGCCCTGCATTTGCTGTACTTAAAATAGACACTTGTACCAATGTCCTTTCTATTACCCGAAGGGGAAAAAAAAAAAAAATCACATACACACCAGTCCTTTTTCTTTCAGCTCACAGAGAAGCAACTTGATCCAACCAGTGTTGAAACCTGAGTAGGTCACTGTACACCATGATAAAATTCCCTAATCCCTGAGCCAAATCTCCCTTAGGGGGGCCTCCTCCTGATTCTCCACTTCCCAGGCTGACTTTTCCATTCGCTCTCTCCTCTTTCCCCCTTTCATTTCCCCTACCTTCAAGCCTTGATATGTGATCCTCGGTGGGGGTTCAGGTTTCCGTTTTTACAGCTTAGGCCGTGCTAGCTGTATACATTCCTTTCTTTCTGCCGGGCAGTGATTACTTACCAGGGTTTAGTTTACACTGGTCCAGATGAAAGCCGTTCAGATGAAGGCAAACACAGCCAGGCAGCTCCAGCGGCACCGATATGAAGCTGCACAAGGCCACATTGTGTTCTCGGTGACATTTTGTTGCACATATTTTAATACAGGGCAACCAACTTGTTATGTCACTCTACGCTTCAGGTTCGGGGTAATAATACAATGAGGCTCGAGGAGGGGTTTATTGATGTGGTTATTAATATTAAAACCCAAAAAATATTAATGAGTTCAAAATGACCCTTCCGACCGTTTGACTTTGAGAAATTACTTTTCAGATGAGGACTCTGGGTGCTATTATATCAGAGGAATATCTACAAAACAATTCCTCTAGTAGAGGGAATTCATGCATATTGGCATGGTGTGCACTGACATGTCTGAAGATTTCCGCCGGGATCTCTCGTACGTTGGTCCAAACCAGACAGAAAATCCCAGTCCTCCAGGCAACCGAATTATTTGCTGCGCACAACTTCTTTTTTAACGCTACACTCTGCACAGAAACGATGAGGGCTAAAACTTCAAATGGTAGGTGGTGATTTGGAAGAAAAATAACATTTTAAAAAAAGAGGAAATTCTGTGCACGAAGGTTAATTCCATACTTAGTCCTGCAGCATTGGCTAAAAATTGTGTAATTTTTCCCCTTCACACAATGTTGTTTTTGTTTCTTCCTCACCAGTTCAGACAAACATCTGTTATACTGTAGAAGGACAACTATCTCCCAAACCACGGAGTGCGCCCGCAGCCAAAGTCAACAACGCGAGCCCCAAGCATTGAGCACAGTCAGCCTTTATATCCAGCCGGGATAACATTTCACATGTTTTGATTAAAATTAGCTAATTTGTAATTCTAGAACCTATGAAACTTAAAAGCTGCCATCCATATAGATCACATTAGGCAGTGCTTTAAAGGGCCAGTGCACACGGTGATTTCCTAGTGGCTTCACTTCTCTCCTCTCTCTCCACCCCCAATTTGAAATGAAATGGAAAAGTAATCTGGAAATGCAGGACAGGAGGGAAGGGTAAGTGAGAAAGAATGGTTATTGTAGACTGTTCGAATTCCACCCCCATTGTAAGACAACAAAAACTCCGACTGGTCTCTCTTTCTAAAAAACGATTATTGAATTCAATGGTGGTTTCCATCACAAGGAATGGCACTGATTTCCAAGGCAAATCTCCCTCAACTCTCGTCGGACTGGTGCTGCACCACCTCATGCTTTCAGGCACTAAGTTCCTCACCCAGAAATAAAAACTCCGTAATCTCCAAACGCCACAGACATTTTCTGGGGGAAAGGGAAGCCAAACAGATGCACCTAGGCGGCACTTACTCATACAGCAAGTGTGACCCATGTGCCCCTTTCTAAACAGGGGTTCTCACAGAAGGCACTCTCCCAGAAGATGCTCGTCCTGAACAAGAAAGCGTCAAAACGCAATAAATTCGATCCACTCGCGTGCCATCTTCATCCAGTCCGTCTTTTAAACGCAAACTTTGCCAAGCTGACCAAGTCTAGTTGGCAGGGTTAAGGATTCTATGCGGAAGATGGGGGGTGGGGGTGGGGGTGGGGGGAACACCAGGACGGCTGCTGAATGAAACACTGAAGTCCCCCCCCCCCAGCCCCCGCCTTGAAAACTGCTACTTGCTTGTAATTCACAAAAGGAAAAACACGATTGTTGGTTTTGGTTTGGGGTGTGTGTGTGTGTGTGTGTGTGTGTGTTAAATCCAGGGAGACTCGTGGAAATCAACACAGAATGAAATCCTCGCCAGGCAAAAGCTTCAACTTCATGGAAAATAAGTGGGGGGGGTGGGGGGGGTGTCCGGAGCTGAGCGGTGCTCTTGTGCAATCGCTCCCGACGCGAACAGCTGGAGCGCCAGGCTGCTGCGCTCGCCACCTCCGAGCACCGCTGGCCTGGCGGGGCGCCCGGCCTCGCCGCCGGGACTCCGGGCCGGCCTCCCCGAACAATGGGCAGGCGCTCCGCAGGGCCGCCCCTCCGGCCGGCCGGGCTGGCCCCGGGCTGCGCGCCTCGGGAGCGGAGCGCGCGGACGCGGGCGGGAGGCGGCGGCAGCCGAGCGCGAGGAGCGGCCGTGGACGCGGTACCCAAGCCCCCGACCCCGCCGCCCGGGCCGCTCGGGCCGCGCCGCTGACAGCCTCGCGACGGCCTCGCAGCCGCCTAGCCCGGGGCGCGCGCGGCCGGGGCGCCTGGCGGGAAGGGTGGCACCGAGCGCTCCGGGGCTCCTCGGCCCCGCAGCTCCCTAACTTTGGAGGGACCCGCGCGGCGCGGCTCCCCGAGGGAGGGGAGGGGGCCACTCCCCCGCCGCCTGGGGGAGCCTCCCGCCGGGACGCGCCGGTGCCAACCCGGGGTGCAGGAGGTCGAAGCGTCTGCGGCTCCCCGGCCGCCCCCACCCCCCACCCCCGTCGCGCCGGAGGGAGGCAGATCCCGGGGATGCAGCCCGCGAGTTGGCCTCGGCTCTGCACCTGGAGGAGGAGCTGAGGCTCCCAGGGCATCCTGCGGGCACTGACAGGCGCTCCCCGGCCCCCTCCCCAAACCCCACCGCGGCCCAGGGGGAGCGCGCGGGAGAAGGAGCTCGGCCTCCCGGGCCCCGCAGTCCGCACGTACCTTCATCTCCTCGTTGATCTCCCTTTTCACCGGGTGAGCCGGCTTCCTGCTCCTTTTATTTTCCGGAGGTCTCCCTTCTTTCTCCATTTCTGCCATGTTTTTGTGTCTGGCTTCGGCGGAGATGAAATGGCTGCTGCCGCCGCCGGCGGTGGTGGCGGTGGCGGCGGCGGCGGCGGTGGCGGCGGCGGCGGAGGCGGAGGCGGAGGCGGCGGTGGCGGTGGCGGTGGCGGTGGCGGCGGAGGTGGTGCTGATGGAGGCAACGCCGGCGGAGGTAGCGGTGCTGGCGGGGCTGGGGCTGGGGCCCGGGGGCGGGGGGGCGGGCGCCGGAGAAGCGGGGTGTCTTCTAGCGGCGGAGGGCGTCAGTGGCCGTCACCGGGAAAGGTAGCTCGAGGAGGCTCGGGGATGCCGCCGCCGCCGCCGCTCCTGCTCCCGCTGCCGCCGCCGCCGCCGCCGCCGCCGCCGCCGCCGCTGCCGCTCCCGCCGCCGCTGCCTCTGCCGCTCCCGCCGCCGCCGCCGCCGCCGGGCTGCATCCTCGGTGCCCCGTGGAGTCGTCAGCCATCTTCCGTCGCTCGGTCCGTCTGCATGGGCGAGGGGGGCGAGGGGGCCGAGGGGGACGAGGGGGACGAGGGGGCCGAGGGGGACGAGGGCCGGGCGCGGGAGAGCTGCTCTGGGCGTGCGTGCGCCGAGCTGAGTGCGCTGCGCCCCGGAGAGCGCGCCAGCCCCGGCGCCCTGCGCCTCCCGCGAGCCGAGCCGAGCCGAGCCGAGCCGGGGGCGGGCCGGGGGCCGGCGCGGGGGGAGGGGGCGGGGGCGGGGGAGGGGCGGGGAGGGGAGGGGGCGGGGGGCGGGCCGGCCCCCGCTCCCGGCGGGCGTGGCTTCACCGTCACTGGGCGCGCGGATGCTGCGCGGCCCCGGGGGCTGCTCGCGGCCGCCCGCTCCTCCGCGGCGGGGCCTGGCCGCGGCCACCTCGGGGCCACCTCGGGGCCACCTCGGGGCCGCCCGGACCCCCGCCCCTCTCCTTAGCTCCGAGGGTCCGCAGCTGGCTCCTGGGCCCGTCCTAGAAGCCGCTGCTGCTGCGGGGGGGGGGCGGATGAATGGGGGTGACGGGAGGAGGTGGGGCGGTGCGAGGGCGCGGGGACCCGAGGTCGAGGAGCCCGGGGCCGCTTTCCCTGCGCGTGGAGCGCCGGGGTCTCGGGGGAAGGAGCCCGCAGCCCGACGTCCCCCGGAGCCGCAGGGTAGCGCTCCCCTCCGGGGGCCACCTCGGGGCCGGAGAGGTCCCTGCGGTCCCCAGCGCGGCGCGGGCCACCCCTGCTCTCGCCTCTCCACGAACCACTTAGAAGTAGGACATCCCGGCCCTCGGCCCCCTGTTCTTTCTTCTTTCTCGTGCCTCCAGTTCCTTCTCCCTTACACACACACACACACACGCACGCACGCACACGTGTCTCACTGCAAAGTAACAGCCTTACCCTGTGACCCCGCGCGCACCCTTGCCCCAGTGCCCCGGGTTTAACCTCCGGAGCGTCGGGTGCTGCTGCGAGCGCGGGGTCCCGCGGAGGGGGTCGGTCCTGGGGGACCCTCCCTGCCCCGCCCGGCGACTTGCCCGCGCCCGGCTGCCCCCACCCCCACCGCCACCCCCCATCCCGCCCGCGCCCCGGCCCCGACGGTCCACGCCTGGGGCCGAGCCCGCACTGCGCGTGCGGTCGGCGTGAGCGGTTAGGAGTGTGTGTGCTCCGCGGAGACACGCAGCCCCGAATGCTCGCGCGCTGCAGGGGACACGCGGACGGTCCCCTTTCCCGCGCCGCGACACTTCGTAATTACCTGACACAATGCGAGATGGGGGTGTCCATTGTTCCACCGCTTGTTATTATGGAGTGCTCATTATAACAGTGGTGGAACTTAAAATTACACAATTCTTTTTTTTTTTTTTTTTAAGTACTTAAAAGATTGAATGAATCGGTTTGGGGAATATGAGTCAGCTTTCCATTAAAATCTGTTTGGCCTGTCAAGCGAGGCTCCTTCTGGGTATCGCATTGCCTAATTTGCATGTTAGCATTGTTTTGCTTCTTGAAACGTCAAATTAGAGGTATTTGGAAGCGTACCCGGCAGGGCTAAGCACCTCTGCGGTGGCTATTTTGCGTTTTAGCATTATTCTGTCTCGGAAATGCCGAATCACAGATCCTGGGGAAGTGTATCCAAGAAAGCTGAGCACCTCCTCTCGCCTCTTCTCGGCCCTGTGCGGAGGCAACGAGGGGAAGCCGCACCCCGCCCTGCGTGGCTCGCCGGATCCCAGGCCAGAGGGAGCGAGGCGGAATCAGACTCTGCTCCTGCAAGGGGTCCAAGCAAAACATTTGCCCGGAAAAAAAAAAAAAAAAGTTAAGATCCCGGGGCGGTTATCTAGGGCAGAAAAAGTCAAGAGAGGAAGATTGCTGAGTTTTTAGGGAGCGCTCTGCGGTACAGGCATCCCTTTATTCAAGATTTTTTTCCAGCAACCTCTGGGAGTGCACCCAGGTTGACCAGGTGTGAGCCCAAGTCCTCTGGGAAGTCAGGACTTAGCCAGCTCACAGACGACCTACAACGACCCTGGCAGCAAGGATGAGGAGAGGAGGCAGCAAGGATGAGGACAGGAGCCCCAAACCTGTTTGCACTAACACTACGCCCTCCCCTTTCCTAGAACAATGACACAACATTCCCCAACATGTGAAAGTGGGTGTTTGTCTCAGTGAGGAATAGCATCCTAATGCTGTTGCCAGTAGGGAGAGAGGAAGAGCGGGTCTTTTTGGTTTTTCAATCTGAATTTCATCCAAAATATCTGATAAATAATACGTGGATCGGAGGTAGCTCCTTTTCTCTGTTTTGTCCTCTCGGTCTTTAATGACAGGTAGTTAGAAACTTCTATTTTCTTCCTTTTGAATATTCTAAAACAGAGGAAGCGTATGTTGTAAAGTATATACAAAGGGAAGCTTTTTGTCTTCTGGAAACATATTTAAGTCCCCCTCTGCTTCCTTTGGTGCCAGAAGCATTACAATCGATTCACTGTTGTTCACTTGATATCAAATAACAAGTTATAGACCCAAAGCCCTAAGATACAGTTTCACAAGTTAAGAATAAACAGAAAAGGTGAACTGTAGCCCGGAGTCATATTTGGAGGCAGCGATACTTCCTTTAAAGAAAATTTCTTCCTCTGCAATGGCTCATTTAATAAAAATAGTGATATTAATCAGTCACCTGTTCTTTCACAGGCATACGTCCCCCAGGAAACTGAGGTGGGAACATTGTCTTAGAATCTACAGTGATATCTTCAGTGACAGAATGAAAGCTCATATGCCCTGTGTAGGGGAACTTTTAGTTCAGAATGAATTGCAGAACTAATGACTGCCACACCTTGTTAAGGGCAAGTTTTAGGTTTCTTCAAATGTACTATAGATGAGGACAATTATAACAAGAGTTGCCGCTTTATGAATTTGGATGTATCGTGAGTCTAATAACGTTCCGTAGATAACTTTATACAGTCTGTTTGATTCGAATCCTATGGAAGTAGGAACAATCCCTACATCTCAAAAAATTCACTCTTTCACTGCTATGACTTACCATTATGCTCCAGCCACCAGCGTGCACACATGCGCGCACCCACACCCACACCCACGCACCACTATCCGAGGCCCTAGACGTAGAAATAAGCTTCAATATTCCCTTTACTACCCCTGCCAGTCACCGAGATAAGTATAGGAATGACCTTTCATACACCCCTCGGGTATATTTTTGTGACTTTTACTCTTTAAGGCTTCTCTTAATATTCATTCTGATCAGATTCACCTGGAAAGTACATCAGAGAGAAGACGGGAAAACTCCAGGATGGTGTGGCTTAGGCCCTCGACCTCTGGATAGATCTGCTTCTTTGTTATCTCTAACAACACCTAACGCAGTGGCCCAGTCTTCGTGCCTAGTAAGGAATTAATAACTATTTGCTGATTGGTTTGTATGACATAATAACAAACCTACAAAGAGGCTTTCCAATATAAAGTTTGAAATTAATGCTTATCTTGAACAAGCTCTGTGGTCTAACCAAATATAGGACTAAAATATGTAATTACTATGCTGAACACATGGTAAGAATTACCTCCTTTAATATTTACAAAACCTTCTAAGGCATCTTTTATCTCCATTTCACAAATGGCAAAACTAAGACTTACACAAGCTAAGTTATTCAGTCACAAGCTGGTAAGGATTGGGATTTGAGTCCATAACTTTCTGTCCAACTCTAGTTATGGAGTGATAACCTGATTTAATAAGCTCTTTTTAAATATCTGTATTTTATCTAATCTAAGCCCCATGGATTTTTCACATTTTAACACCTCCGAGATGTTGATATATCTCACAATGAATTCTTACAGCTATAAATGACAGCTTCCCACCCCCCAATATTATATAAAATAATAACACATTCTCCAATCAGTGGTGTATTTGGTTATGTTAAGTTATGCTGCAATGGCAAATCAGAAAATCTCAGGACTCAAAGCAACAAATGTTTATTATACTCCTTGCTCACACAAAGTCTCCTGAAGATCTGTGTGACTCTCCAGAGCAACTGTCTTCTGTGTGATGGCTTGGCATGGCATCTCCATGCCAGCATGTGATTCCATGTAGGAGAAGATGGAACATCTTCAGGGGACCTCACCAGCGATTAAATGCTCCAGCCTGGCAGTGACATATGTCACTTCTGCCTCCAATCCATTAACTAGAGTTAATCATATGATTCTGTCCAAATGCTAGGGAAGCTGGGAAATTTAATTCTCCCATGTTCCCCAAAGGAGAAAAGAACTGGATATGGGGGAGCATTTAACATATACCCCAAGGCATAATTTTTAAATGAAATATGGTCATTTAGGATCAAGTAATGTAAATATCAGGGATCTTTTTTACTCAAAACCAACGAGCAGCAATTGGCCTGTGATTTGTTATATGCTATCTAAAACATACTTCCAAAGTTCATTTTCATGTTTAATTTCAGAGAACAAAAGTTCAAAATCAATTTAAAAGAAAAAAACATTTGAAACAGAATAATTATAACGCAGGGGCTTTAACCAGGGGTCTACAGATGAGTTTCTAGAGTTTTGGAATCTCCTAAAATCATACACAAAACATTCAGCTCATTTTTTTCAGGGTAATGGGCAAAAATGTTTCATTATATTCTCACTTAGGATTCATGACTTATTCATTCATTATATATACTGAGAGACTGAGGGCCTGCTGTATTCCAGGCACTGTTCTGGGTGCTTGGGAGCTAGCAGTAAAAACAATAGATAAGCCTCCAAATTTCAGAAAGCTTATAGCCTGGAGAAGGGACAATAAGCAAGCAAATAAGCAATAAGGAAGGTAATTTTAGACACACAGACAACAAAAGAACAATATGATAGAGAAATTGTAGTAGGCTGCAAGGTTTGGAGCTCTGTTTTAGCTAAAATAAAAGATCTTCATGAAAACAAATTTCAGGAGACCTGGGTGGCTCAGCGGTTGAGCGTCTGACTTTGTCTCAGCTCGTGATCACCGGGTCCTGGGATTGAGTCTTCCTCGCAGGGAGCCTGCTTCTTCCTCTGCCTGTGTCTCTGCGTTTCTCATGAATAAATAAATAAAATCTTTAAAAAATTCATATTAAATGGGAAAGATGAGAAGGAACTGTCCACGCAGAGATCTTGGAATCCTGGAGAAAAGTATTCTGGTTAGAATTGTTTTTTAAAGATATATTTATTTATTTGAGAGAGAGAGAGAGAGAGAGTGTGTGTGTGTGTGTGTGTGCAAGTGGGAGGGGATGTGGGCAGGAGGAAGTGGAGAGAGAGAATCTCAAGCAAAGTCCCTGCTGAGTGCAGAGCCTGCCGCAGATCCCCTGGGGCTGGATCACATGACCCCCCAGATTATGACCTGAACCAAAACCAAAAGATGGTCGTTCAACACACAGAACCGCCCAGGCATCCCTCTGGTTAGAACTTTAAAGGAGCTGAAGAATGGATGTGCTGAGCATGTTTGAGAAATGGAAAGGTATCTGTAGTGTAGAGAACAAAAAGAGTAATGGGAGAAGCAGGGAAAGAGAAATGCAGGGCCAGATTATATGGAACCTGTGGACCATCATAAGGATCCAAATCTTATTCTAAAAGCAACATGGACAGAGGCACAGGGTCAAGAAACCTTCCTTTGCATGGGAAGGCCTGAGTTTCTTCCTGGCTCCACTATTTGGATACGGGGTTCATCTGACCATCATTAGCTCTGACATTATACACCAGGTTAACACTGTAAGGCACACCCCTGATTGGGGATCTCCTTCCTTCTTGCTGTTCCAAGAACAGTCTTGTCCTCTTTGCCATGGTGTCAAGGTGAAGACCATGACCTTCTCAGAAGAATGAGGGCCTTTTATCAGTCACAGGTATATAAAAAGTCCCTCAGCCAGTAGCTTCAAACAGACTCAAGTTTCTTTGCACAATAAGAGGTTTCATTTCTTTAGTGAGGGCTTAAATGAGTCATTTTACCTTGGCCTTCATTTCCTCATATGTAAAATAAGAATAGTAAGTCACATTTTGGAGTGTTGTTAGGACCACATCTTACTCATTAAAGTGAACTAAAACAAGACTGCACAAATTTCTCCAGACAAATATGTATTATTTGCTCTTCTGAGAATCATTATCGTTTTACAATAGCCTTAGGTTTATATGCACAGGCTCACAGAGATATGTGACAATTTAAGGAAACCTGACACATGAGGAATAATCACCTACATAATGAAAGCATTCTACGTTTTTCAATATGATGTACACCAGCATCCCTTTTAATAGCAATTTGCTAGAATGTTATAATTTTAATTTACAAAAAATGAGATTTTCATGTACAATTTCAAGAACATTTCAACTGTACCCATTGAGGCAAGTGTACTAATACCTATCAATTCAAGGAAAAGATTAATTTGAGTTATAATTTTTAATTAGTATTTAGTATTTATTTACTCCAAGCATTATTTACTCCAGTATTTATTTACTCCAAGCATCTCTATGGTCAAAAAATTTTTGACTCCACTATCAATGTATATATTTGAATATAACCACTTTATCTATAGTAAGCCAATGGAAATAAATGAAGATCACTCAAAAGAAAACAAACAAAGCCTGTTTATATAGTGCAAGAAAGTCAGCCGCCATCACCTGCATTTGGCAGAGACTCAAAGGCAGGCATGTGAGTGGGAGAGCTTTATAGTGGAAAATAAAAGGAAATATAAGCGATATTCTGATGGAGAGTTTTTGGCATGGAGAAACTAGATGCTAACTAGAAGGTGGGCCAACTGGAAGCAGGACATCCTATGTGATTAGTTTGGGGAGCATATTTAGCTTTCTCTAGCTGGTCCCAAGTTGGAAGGGAGAAGTATGGTAAGGAATCCGAAAGCTGGCAGTCATTGACCAAGTCCCAACCATTCTGGGCTGATGATGGCAGAGGTGATTTGGCTTCTCTTGTTAGTTGCTTCCAAAGTGATGGGTCAGAGTTCTATTGTCATGTGTCCTGGCCACTGCACATTTGTACAGTCAGTCTCCCAAGCCATTAACTAGAAAATAATTTAGGCCTGGAAACTAAGAAGAACCTAGCTCAGGGTTTAAGGCAGCTTCCATCTGTGGTGAGGTAATATTTTGATATAATAAGTGTTTCGTTTTTGTTTATACTTGCTACTTCCTTTCTAGCCCATGCTCTTCTTCATTCATTGGGCATCCATGGCTTCAGAGTAAAGATGTTATAAGATATATTCACAGAAAAATATGAGTTAATTGTCCATGACTTTTGAGACTTAAAATGGAATCGTGAAATTCAAGGCAGAAAAAGATAGTTTGAAAGAACATTTTTTCAGAGTTTCAAAAAGTCTAGATTTTGAGTATCTAGACCCACTGACCTGAAGGATTTAGATTAAAAGTTTATGCCATAAAAAGTAGCTTCAGGAAAAAAAAAATTGACAAGCTAAAGGAAGTTTCTCCAATTCAAAAAACAGATCACAATTCTGTGTGGTTGGTATAAAGAAGGAGCAAAGATGCTTAGATGATGGAAGGAGGTTATTGTACGTTCACAATCAGGTTCCACTTTCTAGGTTTGGTGGAATATGAAGACAGAGGGCTGAAAGCAGAGATGACTCATGTCTCTCTCCCTTCAAGGTAGAGCCCGAAACAACAGCAAGTCTTGTAGAACAAACCAGCCCAGTATAGAGCAGGCAGGTGCAGTGAGGATAGGAAGAGTGGTATGAATAAGCCCGAGCAGAGGTCCTGGGGTAGCCATAAATACTCTCCTCTCACCATTATTATGTGTTTCACGCATGGCTGAGAATGGAGGAGGTGTGACTCTGAGGGACTGCAGGACCAGAGTAGTCCTGCCCCCAAAATGTTTGATTAGATGAAGACTTCCAGCCCAGAGGATGCCAGCTGGAGAGGTGACTATGTCTGAGAGGTAAATGCCACCCACCCCACCCCCACCTGCCATGGAGATGCCAGCCCAGTGAGAAAAGTCCAGGGGGTGGGCACAAGAGAAGACCAAATCAACTTAGATTATCTGGAGGTTTTCTGCCTCCTAGCACAGTAGCTGTATGAAACAGAGACTGAGTTCAGTTATATGGGAGTAAAGAAATTTACAAGTAGTAAAAACCTAAGGTTTTTACATTGATACATATAATTTACATCGATACTTATTCTATAACTCAAATTTGCTTTTAAGCAATTTTTTTAAATGGAGTTTTCTGACTCCTGGAGTAACTGTGGGGCATTATTTACCTAATTATTTAACATCTAAATAGTATTGCCCAAACAAAAATAGTTTCTTTGGGGTTATGGCCTTAATATCATAATAAAACCAACTTAAACATAGAACACTTTCAACAGTCAAAATTCTGGTAAATGTAAAACTTAACTTGATATCTAAGTTATCTTGAATTGTCATTGCCTTTCCTCGATGATATCCATTGATGAAATCAGAACTCTTCTCTTTATTTGATTTATATAGATACTAATATTGACTTGTAATAATATACTCCCTTTAGACAAATAATCAAATGCCTTTAAACTTATTAGACCTCTGACAATCCTGTTGAGTGAGATCATCAACTATCGTGTGATGGATTCCTGCTATGAGCCATGTATTTTGCAAACAATGTCATTTATCTCTCACAACCATGTTTGAGAGCATAACTGTCCCCATTTCATGTCTTAGAAGAGTGAGGGTGAGCACAGGGTCACACTAGGAAGTGGCCAATTGAGCATCAAAGTCCACAGTCCACTGATGCCAGGTCGAGTGAGGTATCCTTTCACCTACATGACACTCTGCTCCTTTCTGCTCAGCCCTTTTACCAACTTTTCTTGGGAAAATAGAGGATGCCGCTAGGTGAATAATTTTAATTTCTTCTTTATTTTAATTTATATACATGGCAGTTATAAGAGGAAAACAGCTCTAATGCTATAACAAAACACTCAACCTTTCAGAAATAACATACTACATTTTAATATTCTCAAACCAAATATGGTATTCAGTAAATGGTTACAGAGGATTGATATCTGTGTTTTGACCCACCTCCTTTGAGAAACATTACATGTAGTAAAAAACATTTTTCTTTCACAGGAAATTTGTCTCCAATGTGCTGTTTGGCCATAAGTTGTCTCTTTATTACATCCCAGAGGGAGGAAGTTGAGTGGAAAAGATTCCACAGTTTAACTATGAGAGGACATTATACTTTTCAGTGGAAGAAAAAAAAATTCATCAAAAGCTAAGTAGATAAATGAAGGATTCCATAAAAAGTCTTGGGATATAGGCTGTGCATTTGTTTGTTTGTTTAAGTCCATTAAAGCTACTAAATTGGTATGCCACATGCTAAGGAGGACTGTCACTTTGACTCTGTTTTGCCCTTTCCATGTGAAAACACTGGGTCTTTAGTGCAGCTGATCTCCTTTTGAAATTCTCGAAGTGAGAGAGAGCCGGCAGGGATAGAACAGGTATAGACGAGAGAAGATCCAGGTACAGTGACTGTAGGCTGCGCTCCCCAGGAAAGTCCCAGGATATGCAGTCTGGGAAGGCACTAAAGTCCTAAGCTGGAAAACAAAGCAAGACAAAACAAAAACCCAGCATGGGAAAGAATCAAGTGTATTACTGAACACAGAGTGCGCACTGGGGTGTTCTTTTTATGTGGTAAGCAGCAGAGTTTTGTGGCCTGAACACATGGATCATTGCTTAGAATCCAGTAATTCAAAAGCTACTATTTATTGACTGCTTCTTTATTCACCAGGGACTGTGCAAAATACTTTACAGATATTATTGTATGCAGGCCTGGCACAGTTGACACAATATTTCTTTTGGGTCCTGTTTTACAGATGAGGAAACGGAGGGCTGTTGGGACTGAGTGGGCCAGCAGCCTGACTCCAGAGTCTAGAACGATCTCTACTGCCTTGCAGCACCAATGGTACTGGCAAGGATTCTTGCTTTCGAGGAATAAAAATGAACTCTGTCTAAAGGAAAAAAAAAAGAATATTGGAGGAAAGGGAACTCGTAGAGCCCAAGAGACTAGGAAAACTGACAGGAGCCCAGGGACTTAGCAGGCCAGGCCATGGGAAGACTATCTAAGACGCCACCATCCTTGCCTCTGCTGTACAACACCTTCTAGGAATCACCACTGGGACATCATGATCCCCCAGGAGCTGTCCCAGAGGTTCTTCCTTCATCTTGTGGGGAGGCCTGGGTGGGAAAGTCTACTGCCAGGTATTGGCATATTCCAGTGGAGACTGAGATTCAAACTCTCTGGCTTCCACAGGAAGGTAAGGTCCTATATCCCAACATCACACTCCATGGATTTCCCCAAACATAAGAACAGATGGGTTTTGACAGCCAAAAGAAAGTTACAGTGTCCTTCCAGACTACCCACGGTAGCCACTTTGTAGCAAATCATTCCATTAGGAAAGTAAATGTAGGTCTGTTAAAATAATTTTGAAAGGTCAGACATAGGTGAAATTGTGCAAACATTAAATATTGCAAATCAAAACCTGACTGACCTAGAAATTCATTCTAATAGATTTATTTGCAATCTCTAAATGCAAACTCTGAAAAGACAAATTTAGTAACTCATATGCTAAACATCAATTAATTAGAATGTTTAGGGAATAGAATGTTCTTGTTCATTTCAATTTCTAACTAAATGTGATTAAGCCTCTAAAAAGACCCACAAACTTTTATATTTCAGACCTTGCCACTGGAATTCTTAATAAAATATTTGGATTGTGAAGATTTTGCAATGCCTCCGAATTATTAATGCCACTATGTGTGGTTGTAAAGTGCAATGGGTTTAGACTGTGCCAAATGTGTACAGATCCCAGGGTTTATGTTCCATGTACATTAATTAACCAAACTTCCAATGAGAGCTTGCCTTTTTTTTCCATTGCATAAGTTGAGTAAAGAGGAGGAAATAAATTGTGTTCATGTAAACATTTTCTTTGGAGCCCACTAAGGGCATGCCCACCACTAGGCACCGTGAGCATAAACATAAATGATAAGGGTATTTTAAAAGTGAGATGAGAACTAAGAAAAAAGGACGACTAATTCTGGGTGAGGGAGACAACGATGGTAGCCAGCTGAGTTGGGCCTCGAACGATGATGTGTAGGATGTTGTCAGGTTACAGTGGGAGGAAGAACAGCACGCTAGACAGAAAGAACAATATGAAACAAGTTGCCAAGACGTGAGAGTACAAGTAGAGGTAAGGGAAGAGTGAAAATTTTGGTGTGCCTAGGATGAGTGCATTAAAGGGAGCTACAAGGTCAATCCAAAGGGAAAATGGGGCCAGATTGTCAGTAGCCTCAAGTACCATCCTGAAGCATGTGGACTTCTTTCTGAGAATCCTAGGAAGCCACCGAGTCTTTTTTTTAATATGGAGGTGATAAGATCGTAAGTGTGGGATAGGAAGACCATCTAGATAGCAGGTAAAAGGCAGAAGCAGAGACCAGAGGTAGGAGATTACATGAGAGGTGCTTGCAGTAGTTCAAGATGAAGTAAATGATTGCTTAGGTTTGGTGCAGTAGTGAGGCTGCGAGGAATTCTTAGAGTTACCTTAGAAACAGAATCCATAGGAATTGGTAACTGTCTAAATAGGAAGAGGGTGTGTATGTGTGAAGAAATGAGTATTTAGATAATAGCGCCCATTGCATAATAACTATCTCTTTTGCAAAACAACAACAAAAATAATAATTACACTTCTAATTAGCTCATTGAGTAAGTGGAGTGGTAGAGTCCAGTTTTGATTTATCTTCTCCCCATCCTAGACACGTTGAAGTAGATCGTCTACATGTGAAGACCAGTAATTCATATTTTTAAAGCACTTTAAGAATTCAGGTGGTCAGTTTGAGAAAACGCTATGGTTGAAGATGTGAAAAGGAAGTGACACCTAATAGCATTAGATCCAACAATAGCTTATCACATCCCATCCGCTCGACTTCTGAAAATATCCTGTATCTCACCGCCTCTCTCTAATTCCTCTGCACCCCTCCTAGTCTCAGGCCCATTTATCAGTTGCCAAAACTAAGTAATCACCACCTACTTGAGCTCCCTGTTTCCACTCTTGTCCCTGTGTAATCCATTCTCCACACAGCAACCAAACCAATTCTTTAAAAATGTGAAACAGATTTTTGCTTAAAATGTTCCAGTGATTTCCTATCATACTGTGATGGTTTTAAATATGTCCATGAATTCTTTGATGCTTCTCCCTTGAAAAATAAAGCCAGATTCTCCTTCCCTTGATTATGTGCTATACTTAGTGACTTGCTTCTAAGAAATAAAATGTGGCAAAGTGATGGTGTACGATGTCCAAGATTAGAACATAAAAGGCATTGTGGTTTCATTCTTGCTCTCTTTTCTTGGATCATTTGCTCGGGGGAAGCCAACTACTATGTCATGATGACATTCAAGCAATCCTGTGGAGAAGTCCATATGGAAAGGAACCGAAGCCCCCTGCCAACAGCCAGCAAGGAACTGAGACTTTCTGCCAATACACATGTGAATGAACCATCTTGGGAACAGGTCCTCCAGCCTCAGTCAAGCCTTCAGATAACTGTAGCCCTACTCAATGTCCTGACTCCAATTACCTGAAAGACTCTGAGCCAGAACCACCCAGTTGTGTGGGATCCAAATTCCTAACTCACAGAAACTATGAGATAATAAATGTTGGTTTCAAACTTCTACATTTTGGGAAAAATCTGGAAAGCAACGATAGATATCTAACACACATTAATAATATACTCCAAATTCTTTGCCATGGCCATCAAGGCCTTACATACTCAGGATTCTGTCTATATTACTCACTTTATCTACTATTCACTTTGTAGAAAAGACTATTAATGGTCCCTTAACAACTATTTGTCTCTCTCTCTCTCTCTCTTATTTTTTTTATATATAGAGTCACCAGGGGTACCTTGGTGGTACAGTCAGTTAAGTGTCCAACTCTTGGTTTTGGCTCAGGTCATGATCTTCAGGTTGTGAGATCAAGCCCCATGTCAGGCTCCACACTCAATGAGGAGTCTGCTTGAGATTCTCTCTCTTCCTCTCCCTCTGCCCCTCCTACTCATGCTCTCTCGCCCTCTCAAATAAATAAATAAATAAATAAATAAATAAATAAATAAATAAATAAATCTTTAAAAAAAAAACACCTAGAATCACCAAAGTTTATTCAGTTACATGAATTCAAGCTAGTGACCACATTTCCTAGCCTCCCTTAGCTAGATATGATCAGCGGGGGCAAATTCTGGCCCAGGATGTGAGCAGACTCGGCATGTGCAACTTCCAGGTTGTGGCTTTAAACAGAAGGATATGCCTTCTGTTTCCCTTCCCCCTCATTCCTGCTGGCTGGGTATTAGGATAATGGCAAGAGGGTAGAGGCTGGACTAGCCATCTCAAGCTACAAGATGGAAGTCACATGGTGAGCTTGGCAGAGCAGTAAGACAGAGAAGAGACCTAGATCCCTAATACCATCAAGCCAGAGTTGTCTGTTTTGTCTTTTACGTGAGCAAGACATAAGGCTGTATCTTGTATTTAAGTGATTGTACTTTTTTATCTCTTTATTGCAACAGCCTAACCTATATCCTAACTGAAATTCAACTCTTTGTTCACCACCTTCTAGCCACATTGACCCTCTGTCTTCTTTTCTGTTATTCTGAGGTTGTTATATTTGCTCTTCCTTGTATGGAATGCTTTTCCTACAGGCATACTCATGGCTGCCTCCTTGCTATTGCGTTTCACTGTTTCATCTAAAATAGTCTCCTCTCACTTACTCCCTATTACATAATCATGAGTTCTGTTATGCAGGGCACTGAAATTTCCTCGTCTATCTGTCTATTGTCTGTAACTCTCCACTGGAATAAAATCTCCCTAAGATCAAGAACCTTATCTACCTTATTCCCTATTGAATCTCCAGTGCAAAGAAAGTGCCTGTACATAAGAGATGCTCTATAAATATCTTTTGGGGACGCCTGGGTGCTCAGCGGTTGAGCATCTGCCTTTGGCTCAGGGCATGATCCTGGAGTTCCAGGATCAGAACTGCATTGGGCTTTCTGTGAGGAGCCTGCTTCTCCTTCTCTGCCTATGTCTCTGCCTCTCTATGTCTTTCATGAAAAAATAAATAAATAATCTTAAAAAAAAATATATATATATATATAGTGTGTCTGGGCACCTGGGTGTCTCAATTGAACATCTTCCTTCGAATCGGGTCATATTCCCAGGGTTCTGGGATCAAGCCCCGCTTTGGGCTCCCTACTCAGTGGGAAGCCTCCTTCTCCTTCTTTCTCTGCCTCGGCTCCCCCTGCTTCTGCTGTCCCTTGCTGTGTCAAATAAGTAAATAAAATCTTTTAAAACTGCATTTTGTGTGATAGATAAACTAATGAATTAATAGTAAGTGATGCCAAGAACCTAGTCCCTGGGTTGATTTTTTATAATTTAGCCTCATCTATTTGCTGAAATTAGGGTAAGTTAGGTAACAGTAACAGCAACCCAAGATCAATAAAAGAATGTCAACATGTCTCTTTACCTTCATTATCTAGTGTTATGATTTAAAGATGAAAAACAAAGATAGAAACAGTAAATGGATCTCTGATTTTGGCCTTTAAAACCCAACCAGAAAAAATAAAAAGAAGCTCATAAAAATATTATCCCTAAAGAACAGATTCTCCGAAATCCTAATATAGATGATTATATTACATTAACTCTAAGATGCCAGCTATTGTGAGACACACTATTGTTTTATGTATCATGAGAAAAGGAAAAATTCTGCTGCATACATTGTATTATTGCTTCCAATTTCTGTCCCCATTGTCCCTTCCCAGACTCTTGGTAGATGGAATACACTTTCCTCCTCTGCTGTCAAGGTTGGCCATGTGACTTGCTTTAGCCATTTTTTTTTAAAGATTTTATTTATTTATTTATGAGAGACACAGAGAGAGGCAGAGACACAGGCAGAGGGAGAAGCAGGCTCCCTGCAAGGAGCCTAATGTGGGACTCGATCCCAGGACCTCAGGATCATGACCTGAGCCAAAGGCTGATGCTCAACCACTGAGCCACCCAGATGTCCCGCTTTGGCCAATTAAATGTGAGTAGACATAACAAAGGCCTTATCCAGGCAGCTTTAAATGTGCTTGTGAGATTAGATTCCACTTCTGCTCCTTCCTCAACCATAAGATAGTAGTAGAATAGTCTCAGATAGTGGCTAGTCCTTCCACCTGGATTCTAGAACAAGTGTATGTAGCTCTGCAGAGCTAAGGCCAGTGGAGCCCAAACCAACCCATGTTCCTACATAATGTGAACAAATAGATGTCATTGTAAGCCACTGAGATGTTGATGATCATAACAAAAGCCTGGACAATTAAACTACTACATGCCACCAATTGTAAGCTGCATTTTGATTTCAGAGATGTTAAAATGTGAACAAATGCATGTCTTAGGATCAATAAAATATAATATGTATTATACATATTATCATGTATTAGCACAAGATGCATAGCAGGTGCCCAATAAATATTTGTTGATTTGATGTACATGATGATGTAGAGTTCATATTTTTAGTGAGAGTCCTCTTGATAAACACACTTTCTCTTAGCATACTGTAGGTAACAGTATAACCTCAGGCATTAACTGTAATGGAAACTAAAATTTATATAGTAAGCAAAGTTCAAACCTATGAAAATGTATGCTGTGACTTTTCATTACCTCACACCTGTCCCTATTCCCCTGCTACGTCTTATATTTTTTTGACTTCTAGCCCAAAGGACTTTCTCCTCTATCTGTCCTGCTCACTGTTCATGGTCTAATACTGCATTATAAATTAATCATAATCTATAACTTGGATATTTCTATCCAGAAAAAATAAAATAATAGTAATAGTCATGACAATGATTATAATAATAATAGTGAACATTAATTGAGCAGAGCACTGACTATATGGCTAGCACTAGGCTAACGGACTAACATAAAGTATCTCACTTGCTCCTCATTATAGTCTTATGTATTAGTTAGCTATTGCTGCAAAAATGCTTTGTAACAGGCCACCCCAAAACCTAGTAACCTTTAGCAACAGGGATTTATTATCTTTCTCATCAGTCTGCTTGGGTGATCCAGGCTTAACTCTGTTGCACGGCTCTGCTTCAGGCTATGGACAGGGGAGACTTGGCTCCAGGGCATGTGTTAGGTTCAGATTTGCTCCATATGCCTCTTGTCATTCTGGAAAGAACAGCTAGCTGAGGCATGTTCTTCTCATGGTGATGGGAGGAGTACAAGATGGGAAGTGAAAATACATGATGCCAGGTTTGGAACTGGTACACTGTCCCCATACCCCATGACCCATGACCAACATTAATAGGGAGGTAAAAATACTCTACCCCAGGAGAGATGGGAGTGAACATTTCTGAATTATAATCAAATAGAATAAGGTAGGTATATAGGTATTTTACACCCATTTACAGACAAATAAATCAAAGTACAGAAAAGTTAAGTGACTTACCCAAAGCCATACACCTAGGAAATCATGAAGCCAAATATGAATCCAGCCTAATTCCAGAGCCTAGAATCTTAACTATCACTCTGTATAGTTTTGCAAAACCAGACTCCAGAAAGTATTACAAAGGGAGATATAGAAGCAGTGGTAATTTTACAATAATAAATGGGACCTGAGGAAAAGAAGTATGTAAGATCAAAGACTGTGACTATTTTGAGATCCTAATCAATAAAGATGATTTTCTCATTAGCTTTCATAGCTGCAGGAGGTTATATTATAGAAATCCATGCCTGTGGGTTTGTTTATTTTTAGATCCCCCCACCATATAAATATGTTAAAATTTTATCTATTTAAATACTACCTTTGTTACTTATTTCCTACCCACCTCCTTTGAAAGGGAAATCTCATTTATTCTGATAATTCTGAGTAACCTATAAAGTAATTATAGAGAATCTCCTTGTAAAGACACTTTGGCATATTAATGGCAGTCATGCTAAATCAACATTTAAAAAAATAAAGTCCAATAAAAACGTTATTTTTTTTTAAAGATTTTGTTTATTTGAGTGAGAGAGAGAGAGAGAGTGCACAAGTAGGGGGGAGAGGTAGAGGCAGAGGGAGAAGCAGAATCCCGACTAAGCCGGGAACCCCATGTGGGACTCCACCCCAGGACCCTGAGATCATGACCTGAGCCAAAGGCAGACCCTTAACTGACTGAGCCACCCAGGCGCCCCAATAAAAGCATTAGTTTAAGCTTTAAGACACTCAAATATGCTGGGTAGAAAGAAAACCACTGAGGCATGATTATAAAACGTGAGAACTGAGGTACATTATCACAAACAAATTCCTTGGAAAAATTTGTTAGGAAGAGAAGAGAGAGTCTGGTGAGATGAGAAGCAAAAGGGAGTTCTACACCCAGGGAACTTCAAAGATTGAAATGTTGACTAGTTCATGCAGCTTTAGTGCCTTGCAATGTCCACAGTTTTTGAACTCCGCATGCTTCCTATAAAACACGTACTTGAAAATGATAATCTTTCTTCTTTCTACAGTAGCAAAAGAATCTAATGTCATGAAATAGGTCCCTAGGTCAGTATTAAAAGTAAAACCCAAACCTATTGTGAGGGCTCCATTTCTTACTCTAGATTTCTCTACTCTGTTATAATGATTTCACTCAAATTGCAGCTGTGGTCATTCATTTCCTTCTAGAAGAAGTATAAAGCTAAAACATCTTCCAAAATCTAAAATCAAACACTTACAACTTAAGCAATGCATTTCACCTTGATTGGATCTTGATTTAGGCATATCAACTATATAAAAACATTTTTGAGACAATTTGAATATTAAGAATTTTGGAAATTTTGTTAGGCGCAATTGCATTATAGTTACTTTTTTAAAAAATGGAAAATTTTATTTCTTATAAACAAATTTGGAAATATTTACAGGCAAAATAATATGATATCTGAGATTTGCTTCAAAATACTTTGGCTTTATTGGGAAGGGAAGTACAAAATGTTGGTAATTTCCAAAACTGGATAATATGTACATAGAAGCTCACTATCTCATTTTTTTTCTACTTTTGTGTGAAGTTTAAACACTATAATAAAAAAGCAAAAAGAAAATAAAATACTCATTTAAAAACACCACAAAAAGATGACTATAATAAAGTCTAACTCAGGGCACCTGAGTGGCTCAGTCCATTCAGTGTCTGCCTTCAGCTCAGGTCATGATCTCAAGGTTCTGGGATGGAGCTCCGTATGGGGTTCCCTGCTCAGTGGGGAGTCAGCTTCTCCCTCTACCCCATCCCCACTGGTGCTCTCTCACAAAAATAAATAAGTAAAAATCTAAAAAAAAAAAAAAAAAAACTCTTGGTAATGAAGCAAAGGCTGGTTTACCTCCTCTGAGGAAGGAGAAGGAGGTGACACCACCTCTGTTTTCAGGGAGTTTGCAATTTAAGAAAAGTCGAACTCAGAAGATGTCTTCAGGGACACCTGGGTGGCTCAGTGGTTGAGTGTCTGACTTTGGCTCAGGTTGTGATCCCTGGGTCCTGGGATCGAGTCCCATGTCAGGCTTCCTGCAAGGAGCCTACTTCTCTGTGTGTCTCTCATTAATAAATAAATAAAATCTTTAAAAAAAAAAAGATGTCTTCAACGGTGAATCAATTTTTAAAATAAAATAAGTTCTAAGCCATATAATTCAGAATGTCCTTAAAACTGCATCACCACAGTATACACAAATAACAGAGCATTTCAATTGTCTTTTGTATATATATACATGCTTACCCTAAGTAGGCAAATTGTACAATTTGTTCTAGAATTAAAAACAGTTGTTCTCCTAGAAATAAAAAGAGTAAAAGCACTTTATATCTGTATTTTTTTAAGTGATTTGAAGTTATGAGGACCTACAGTTTCATCGTGGAGAATGATGGGAGGTCGTGTTGTAAGCTTACTATGTGCCAGGTGCTGATATAAGTATGTTTATGAACTCATGCTATTATTAAAAATTACCCATTGAAGGTGCCTGGGTGGCTCAGTGGTTGAATGTCTGCCTTGGGCTCAGGTTGTGATCCCAGGATCGAGTCCCACATCGGGCTCTCTGCAGGGAGCCCGCTTCTCCCTCTGCCTCTCTGTGTGTAGCTCATGAATAAATAAATAAAATCTTTAAAAATAAAAAAGTTACCCATTGATATAGGTATTATTGTTCTTTCCATGTGACACATAAGAAAACCACAGTACTGAGACTAAATTACATAATTTGCCCAATGTTGTACTACTGGTTTATAGTAAAGTTGGGATATGAATTCACGGTGTCTGGCTCCTGTGTCTGATCACTTAAACAAGGAGTTTTGTCACTCTCCATGGAAAAAGTCTTGTAGATTTGTTCTTTGTTTAGACTTCTGAGACTGCGACTCTTTTATTCTTAGAAAAATACAGGGATTGACTCCTTTTATTTTGTCATGCACTTCAAACCTATTACTCGCAATGTAGTCATACCAGCCCTATAATATTCAAACATATTTATTACAGATGCTAGTGGCATGATTTCAAAGAACAGAAAACATCACCGCAAGCTCTTCTGATTGATTTAAACCAGGATTAATTTTGAGAAACCGCTCTGACACTATAGTAGTTGACAATGACATCTCTCTTAATTGGGTGTCAGCTTCTGGGAAATGACCTTACATGATTTTTCTTAATTACCTGATCTTCTCAGATGGTCTTTTGTAAATTCTTTTCAGCCCAGCAAGTTGATGTCCCTGCTTCTATATTGCCAAGGTTAATAATGGAAGCCTCTCTTGCTCTCTCTTTTTCAATCTCTTTCTGTTCAGACCCATTGTCTTTATTTGGCAAAAGTTGATTCATCTATGGGCTACATCAAAATAGCCTTAGAATCTGGTGACTTTAATTTGGGGGACTTTTAATGGTTATTTCTAGAAAGGAATTGCTGTGAGTCTACAAAGGGCTTTAAACTCACTTATTTTACTGAATTGGTCATTGAATTTATGAAAAGAATGACTTGATTGAATTTTATCAGTAAATTTGTGAAGTGATTTCTCTGAATTAACTGACCATGCTGATTTAATTGTTCACCCTTAGGTACATCCATCTCTGAATGAATTATTTTCCTTTTTTAAAAAATAAATATTTTATTTATTTATTCATGAGAGACACAGAGAGAGAGAGAGAGAGAGAGAGAGAGAGAGGCAGAGACACAGGCAGAGGGAGAAGCAGTCTCCATGCAGGGAGCCCGATGTGGGACTCGATTCCGGGTCTCCAAGATAACGCCCTGGGCTGAAGGCAGGTGCTAAACCGCTGATCCACCCGGGCTGCCCAATATTTTCCAATTTTAGGGAAAAAACCTATATCTTAAGACAGAGGAAACATTTTCAGATAGTTTAAGATATTTATTACAATAGGACAGCAGTTACTGACAAAATGCTTTACCAACTCTATAGTCTGAGGTTGTCAATCTTTATACATATAATAAATGCAGTGTGTCCTGACTCCCTTTTACCTGATGTTATCTGTTTATGCATTATATGCAACAAAATGAGGGGTTTTCTATACATACAATTATTTTTTTTAAGATTTTATTTATTTATTCATGAGAAACAGAAAGGCAGAGACACAGGCAGAGGGAGAAGCAGGCTCCTCACAGGGACCCTGATGTGGAACTCCATCCCAGGACCCCGGGATCATGCCCTGCACTGAAGGCAGATGCCCAACCACTGAGCCACCCAGGCGTCCCATCTATACATATAATTCTGTCAGAATTTCTCTAACCCTAGGGAATGAAGTCTGACCTATGAATTTCTTCTAGAGAAGGAAAGAAGAAAGAAAGAAAGAAAGAAGAAAGAAAGAAAGAAAGAAAGAAAGAAAGAAAGAAAGAAAGAGAAAGAAAGAAAAAGAAAGAAAGAAAGGAAAGAAGAAAGAAAGAAAGAAAGAAAGAAAGAAAGAAAGAAAGAAAGAGAAGGGGAGTAAAAGAGACAGAACTAACACAAAATAATAGGAAAAGACTAGACTATAATTTTTCTAGAGTAGTAATTCTCAACCCTGGCTGCACATTAGAATACCCCAAGGAGTATTTGAAAAATACTGATGCCTGGTCCTTAAGCCCAGAGATTTTGATTGGTTGTGGTGATTTTTCGTCATCATAAGAAATGCTTAAATAGCAATGGAGAGCTAGCTCAACTTGTAGTCATGGAGATATTCTTTAGCCTGGGCTTCTTGAACTTATGACAAACCAAATACAACTCAAATAACTTCTGAATTTGAGTGTGATGGTAGAGTGACCATGGGAATAAAGAATAAAGTAGTACATCCATTCATTATTCATTCAACTGACCGACAAATATTTATGTGGTGTCTATTCTTCAGCAGACACTGTACTAAGAATGCAGATGCAGTGGCAAACAAAACAATTAAAGAACAACAGGGCCCTCCCTGAAATCTTCCTATGGACCTCAAGTTTCAATCTATGTCAATGCCAAGATCAATCACGTTGGTTGAATGAGAGACCAAGAGAATGAAATGATCATAAGGATCAGATTAGTCTACTAGTTAATTTCATTCATGGAATAAAAAGATTTTGATGCTTAACTGGACCCAAAAGACCATCTATTTTTGTTAACAAATTAATACTTTTAATCTCGTAAAGGTTAATGACTAGCCTATGACCATACAGTTATTCAGGACAGAGCTGCAGAACCCAGATTGTTAACCTTTTATAATGCCATCTATGTTCAAGTAAAAACCTTCTTAGCTGATTTTTTTTTTTTTTGGTCATTCCAAGTTCTTTTTTTTTTTTTTTTTTTTTAATTTATTTATGATAGTCACAGAGAGAGAGAGAGAGGCAGAGACACAGGCAGAGGGAGAAGCAGGCTCCATGCACTGGGAGCCTGATGTGGGATTCGATCCCGGGTCTCCAGGATCGCGCCCTGGGCCAAAGGCAGGCGCCAAACCGCTGCGCCACCCAGGGATCCCCATTCCAAGTTCTTAAAAGAAAATAGTCTCCTGGAAAGAGCCTTTGTAATAGAAAAAGACCAAGTTCTTCCCCTGTTGAGCTAATCCTAGTGTGAAATTAACTAGCACCCTTGCTAGTCAATTCCACATTGCTGCCCTATAGAGAGAGAAACTAGGAAAAAAGGAGAGTAGGTCTTGGTCTATTTCCTCCCTAACTGCAGTTGTTCTAAGGTCAAACACTTGGAACATTAAAAGGAGATAGCAAGAAAGGGCTATTGTGTACACAGGGAGTGGGGATCTAAAAAGGGAAGAAGTAAAAAATTAAACCCCAAAGAAAAATTACAATGAAGTATTGTAGTCATATATACTTTCCCACATCATCTTTGAGGACTCATCTGTAAGAGGGAAAGGGCATTCAGTAGTCTTCATAGTGAAGAGGGGAATGCAGATCCATACTGTAATGAGATTCTATTTTATACCTGTTGTTGGAAATTTTAACAAGGCTAACAATATCAAGTGTTGAGAGCATGTGATCAACAAGATCTCTCATAAACAGCTAGTAGAAATGTGAATTGATAAAGCCACCTTAGGAAGCTATTTGACATTAACTATTGAAGTGGAATATTCATGTACCCTACAACCCAGTCATTCCAATGCTATATATAAAACTCTCGACATATAAACCTGGAGGCATTTGTAAAACCTCTTCATGACAACATTGCTGTAATAGAAAAAAAATCTGGAAGCAATCCAAATGTCTATTGACAGGAGAGTGGATGAAGTGTGGATATATTCACTCAATGGATATTATAGCAGTCAAAATAAATAAACTGCCACTATATACACTGAATGGGTGAATCTCAATAAAATAATGTTGAGCAAAGAAAAGAGGTCACAGGAAATTACATTTAGCATGGAATCTCTTTTCAAGATAAAAAAATAACAAAAATATATAAATACTTTCAAGATATGCATATATTAACTTATTTTTATAAAAACCATGATAAATAGAGATAATAGATAAATAGAGAATGATAAATACAAGATTCCAGATCAAGATAACTTTGGGTTGAGAAAGGAGAACAGGATGGAGAAGTCCACACTGACAATTCTAGTTCCTGTGTTGGTGATGGGCTCCCTGTATGTGTTGTGTCACATAAAGATCGTCAGATCATTGTGTTAGTTATTCATTACAGTATAACCAATTATCCCATAGCTTAGCAAATTAATAACATTTGTTATTTTACAAAGTTTTGAGGGTCAGGAATCTATGCACATCCTAGTTGGGCGGTTTTGGCTCAGGGTCTCCCATGAGGTTATAATCAAGCTATGAGTCAGGGCTACAGTATCTGAAGGAGCTGGAGGACCCACTTCCAAGATAGCTCATGCACATGGTTGTTGGCACGAGGCTCAGTTCTTCATCACATGGGCCTCTCCATAGAACTATTCATGGCATGGCTTCTCTCAGAGCAAGTAATGTGTGTGGGGTGGGGGTGAGGGGGATAAAGAGGTAAAGAGGAATGGAGGGAGAGAGCATGAGCAAGAGAGAGCCCAAGCTGCAACGTCTTTTATAAAACTAGTATCAGAAGTGACACACCATCACTTCTTCCAAATGCTATCGATCACACAGATCAACCGTAAGACAATGTGGAACAGGACAACACCAAGTGTAGGGATCACTGAGCACCATCTGGAGGCTGTTTACCACCACAATAGAATAAAAGAGCACAATGTATGGACCATTGATAAAAGTGGGTCAAGAAGCAATTACCTGCACTTGAGGTTAGAAAATAAATGAATAAATAAGTAAGTGCATTCAATTCTGAAGATAATAGGACATGGGAAGGAGTGAGTTTGAGCTTTCTTACCTCCACGGCTTTCCAGCTTCATGACTTCACGGAAGTCATTTGATTTGCTTTCATTTTTAAAAAAGAATGAAGATATTTACTTGCCTCTTTAAAAGTATTTTATTTTTTAAAAGATATTATGTTTTTATGAGAGAGAGAGAGAGAGAGAGAGAGGCAGAGACATAGGCAGAGGCAGAAGCAGGCTCCAAGCAGGGAGCCCAACGTGGGACTCAATCCCAGGTCTCCAGGATCATGCCCTGGGCTGAAGGCGGCGCTAAACCGCTGAGCTACCGGGGCTGCCCTAAAAGTATTTTATTATGAAAATATTCAAACATATACAAAATAGAATAGTGTAATGAATGCCATATACTCATTATCCAGAATCAACAATTTTGTAGATTTCAGCATACTTGCTTTATCTGTTTTTTTTTCCCTCCAGAAGTGTCTTAGAGAAAATTCCTGACATTGTATTGTTTTCTCTATATATACTTTAGTATGCTTTACTTAAAAATACAGAAAATCTCTAATAGACACACACATAAGATTAAGGATTCCTTTGTGATGTCTAATATACCAAAACTATAATTCAAATTTCCTTAATTGCCTCCTAATTTACTTTTCACAGTTGGTTTGTTAGAATCAAGATCCAAATAACACTTGGTTTGTGAGCCTCTCAAAATCTCAATCTACAGGAGTCCTTTTCCAAGGACTCCAAGGATCCCCCAAGGGGATCTCATCTTATCCCCTTGTCTTGTTGAAGAAACCCAGTCAAGTCAGCTGGATTAGTCTGTTTCCTTGTGAAGTTCTTTTAAGAACTTCCATTCCTTTCTATATTTCCAGAAAATCGGAAGTTAGACCTACCAGCTTTATGAGATTTAGATTCAACTATTTTGGCAAAAATATTTCCTAGGTGGTGCTGTGTACTTCACAATGCACCTCATCAGAAGGCACAGCTGTGTGGACCCCCATGCCTAGTGTTGCTGAGATCAGTTAGTGGTTGCAAGTGATGTCTCCGCTGCTCTTCTGCTCTTTCCCATCAGCCTCTCATCTTTTGATAATTGTTGCCTGACTTGATTATTCCATGAGGAATCACAATATGGTGATTTCTTATTTCTATCTTTTCTTTCTCTTTTATTAGATGGAATTATTAGGAAGAGCCTTCCCTCATCAACTTGGACTGTCTATTAGAAGTGACTTGTTCCCTGTTTCACGTCCTCTCAGCCTGCCTCTCGCTAGAGCCATTACTGAAGTAACCTGCTTCCTGTAGGGGTAACCCGACAGCATTTCTCCACATATGCACTGCGCACATGTCACATTCTGCTCCCTGAGGTCCTCTGACTCCATGAGGGTGGGATATGTGCCTGGCACTCTCATGGCAGCTTAGAAGTGTAAGGGGATTAATGCCCCAAAGGGGAAATTTGGACCAACAGGAGCTGGGAGCTGGTCAACAACGGCTCCTCTCTTGCATCAAGCTGACAATTATGAAGTATATTCTATGTGGCAACTCAAAAAGCCCCAGCAGGCACAGGGCTTCACTGCCCATAGTGATGATTAACTCAGAGACACCCCCGTATTAGATCTCCTCTGGTTCACAATCCCTAGTCATCAACTGCTGCTTCCTGAGATCACAATCCAAAATAAACTACCTAAAAGTAAGCCCTTGTCTCAGGCTCAGTTTTCAAGGGGGTAAGCCAGACTAAGACACCACTAAATATGCTTCCTACAGGATGGCAGGATAAATGTTCAATTCTTTCATGATATTGGAAATATTCAGAGTATTGTCCTTGTTATGTCTCATAATGAGCTCAAGGATTTACACATCATCAGTGAATTTCAATCACTTGTAATTCTTACTCTGTTTTGATGTTCAGATTGTCCCTTTTTCAGCTACTGGGACCTCCTCTATGCTGATCCCTTGGTTCCTTTGCCCTGACCCATTAGACTTTGGACTATAGATTCCCTGATTTCTGGCACAACAGGGTGTCCCAGGCTCATCATGTACATTTCTTGTCCCAGACCTGAAATCTGAAATCTGCCATGCCTCTAAAGGACTCATTCCTTTTTTTTTTTTTTTTTTTTGGTGTTGTTGTTGCTGTTATTGTTTTAAAGCTAACCCATGTTCTGGAGCTCATGTTACATCAGTGTAAAGATGCTCTTCACTCTTTTTCAGAATTACACAGTGTGTTTCACTATATGGATCTACTCCAGTTTACTTAACCACTTCCCTACTTGTGGTTGTTTGGTTTATTTCTAATCTTTTGCAATTACAAATAATATTGCAATAAATAACCTTGTGCATACATTTTGTATTTTGGAAAGAGTTCCTAGAATTGGGATTTCTGGGTCAAAGTATAAATGCATATGTAATTTTCCTAGGGATTATCAAATTTCCTTCCATAGATGCTATGAACTATTTTACAATCTCACTGGTGATATGTGCTGTCCCTGTTCTCCACAGTCTGCAGCCTAGTAAGATGGTCAAACTCTTGGGTTGTTGATAATCTCATTACTTGCCTCCTTTTGTCATTCTCCCCCAAAATGTGCCAAAGTGCTTTTCGACTGCTTTTGGCGGAATTGTCTTAGCATAAACAATGGGTGATTGTGTTGAGGATGGTAGAAAAAGGATGGCTGCCGTGTCCCTCTCTATTTCTACTCACCTAACCATGGAAATGCCAAAGCCCAAAGCATACATCATTCTTGTTAAGACCTTGTACTTCCAAAGGCTGGTTTAGGTTTCCAGCCAAAGAAAAGGACATTAAATATAATTTTACTTGTTTCTTTCCTTTAAAGATTTTTATTTATTCATTTAAGAGAGAGAGAGAGAAAGCAGAAGCAGGGGGAGAGGCAGAGGGAGATACAGACTCCCCACTGAGCAGGGAGTACTGTGTGGGACTCAATCCCAGGATCATGACCTAAGCCCGAGGTAGATGCTTAACCATCTGAGTCATCCAGGCATCCCCTAACTTCACTTGTTTCTAAGGTCAGCAGAATGCAGAGAGGACAGTAAATGAAATCTACTGGTACTTTACCAATGTCAGGATCCTGAGAAAAGTGGAGGAGGAACAATGACTATATTTTGTCAGCTTGCTATCTCCCAAACACCCCCAAATCCAAGGAGATGGAGAAGTCCCTGTGTATGGCTGAAAGTTTCCAGATTGTGAAGTCACCACTTTAACTCGTAGGGGTACTCATACCCAGGACCTCTTCTTTTGCTAACTTTGTGGGAGTCCATGCCATCAATAATACTTGTTTCTTGTTCATTTGTTTTGGTTTTGTTTGTTTTCAGCATTTCCCATTTCCCTATATTCCCATGGGTGATTTTGCTCCCAGGAGATACTTGGCACTGTCCTGAGACACACTGGCTTGTCACAACCTGGACAGGGGTACTGCTGGCTTATAGTGAGCAGAAGTCAGGGATGATGCTAAACATCCTACCACACACAGGATAGCCCTCCCTCCAAAACAAAGACTTCCATGCCCTCAAATGTCAGTAGAACCAAGGTTGAGAACCCCTGCTATATTCTTTCTTTGTGCACATATTCACAGACATCTGCAAAATGACTATTACCAGTGGCAGAAGAATGACGGAGTCACAGATACTTTCTCTCCCTGCTCCTCCAAAAGTCACAATCAACTCAGAAATCTCTGTAGTCAGAAAGACTCCAAGGAGTTATATATTTATCTGGAAGATTAAAGAATAAATACCATTTTAACCTTCTAAAAACTGATTATCATTAGGTATAATGCAACCTTTTAACTGTAAGTATAAAGGAAAGTGCTGATTATTTAAAGTAAAATGGGACCAAAGTCCCATGAATAATCAAAAACTTGGTTAATAGAGTATGACCAGAGAATAATGCATTTGGCTTCTGTGGAGAAATTAAAGTACATGCTGTGAATTGGTATTAAGAAAATTGCATGGAAAGTTGGTCTTAAGGTTCCATGATTTTGAAGAAACAGCCTCAGGTGCACAATCTATCACATTCAGTCTTTATCTCTCTTCATTTTTTCATGACTTCTTTCACCTTGGATAACCCAGAAGCTCAGGCCTTGGAACTTTTTGAAATAGTAAGGTATCTCACTCTCCACGTTTATTTTCATCTAGAACAGAGCTGAATTTTATTGCCAGGAGTTTGTTATCTCTTCCACAGGAATTATTTTCAACTTCAGCTTGCCTTACTTATTTTGTGGGCAAAGACTGCGTTTAACACTTACAACAAGCATAATTCATCTAAAATGTACCCCTGAAAAGTTATGCCTAAACTGAATTTTTGGAAATAAAATCGCATTTTTTAAAATCACAAGGAAAATTTGCCATTCAAAGGGAGTCTGAGACTAAAACATTTGTAGAGAAAAGCATCTTTCTTTAAAGTGAATAATTACTCTTTAATTCGCCCTTTTTTGAAGTCTGAATTTTTATATGTAGCCAGCCAGAGTCTAGCCCAGTATTGTGTATGATACTAATTTTAAAAATATCAATCATAAATTTGAAAGCATTTTAGGGGCGCCTGGGAGGCTCCGCGGTTGAGCCTCTCTGCCTTTGACTCAGGTTGTGACCCCAGCCGGGGTCCTGGGATCGAGTCCTGCGTCTGGCTCCCTGCATGGAGCCTGCCTCTCCCTCTGCCTGGGTCTCTGCCTCTCTCTGTGTGTCTCTCATGAATAAATACATAAAATCTTTCAAAAAAAAAATTGAAAGTTGAAGCTATTTTTAAGAATGTAAAACTGGGTAACATATCCTTCATTATTAACACGGATTTATGTATTTATTCAAGAGCCCAAGCAAGGGACAGGGACGGCAGATGGAGAGGGAGAAGCGGACTCCACGCTCAGTGGGGAGCCGGGGGCTGGGCTGGATCCCGGGATTCCCCGAACACCACCTGACCCACTGAGGCACCAGGCACCCCTAACAAGGGTTGTTGTTGGTTTTTTTTTTAATACTTCTTTTGGGTGATGCGACAAGGGGCAGGATACTAGACATACCTGAAAAAAGAAAAGGCAGCATCACTTGAATGATAACCACATCGCCTGCAATGAAGAGCAGAGTGGTTGTAGCTGGTTACTTAGCATAAAGCGGTGGTTCTGGGGCGGCCCGGGGGGCTCAGCAGTTTAGTGCAGCCAGTGACCCAGGGCGTGACCCCGGAGACCCGGGATCCAGTCCTGCGTTGGGCTCCCTGCATGGAGCCTGCTTCTCCCTCTCCCTCTGCCTGTGTCTCTGCCTCTCTCTCTCTCTCTCTGGATCTCTCATGAATAAATAAATAAAATCTTAAAAAAAAAAAAATTCAAAAAGCTGTGGTTCCGAGCATGGGATTCGGGAACCAGATAGCCTGGGGATAACATGCCTGTCTGGTGTGGCCTTTGCCAATCTACACGACGTGGACGTGCCTCGGTCTCCTCACACCAGACCAGGTTGAAATACTGGCCCTACCTCTTTCACGGGAGTGGTTTTGAGGATGCAGAAGAGCTACGAAATGAGCTGCTGTCGGTGAAAAGCACTAGTTTTTGAATCCTGGGTGGCAAACCGCGCGTGTCCTTGCAAAGAAAAAAGAGAGAGAGAGAGAGAGAGAGAGGGGGGCCGGGCGCGGGGCCTCCCTGCGCCCTGGCGGGGGCCCGAGGACCGGCAGGTGCTAGACAAAGGTCGATCGAGGGCATTCCTTGGGGGGAAAAGGGCCCTTTCTGCGGGGCCACGCCACCTGTCGTCTGGTTGGGGACTGAGGGCCCCGCGCCCAGACGTGGCGTCCGGTTGCCGAGCGGCGGGAGGCCCGCAGCTCCCGGACCCGCGCCGCCCTGCGCGCCCCCGGAGGGCCCGCACCTCCGCCCCACGCCCTCGCACCCCGACCCTCGCCCGTCACATGCATCTTCCCGCGCGCACTCGGTGAGCGGGCATGCCCTTGAGGAACCGCCGCGGCCCAAGCACCACTCCGCAGCGCCCCCGCGCCCCCACGCGACCCCACTCCCGGGAACCCCACGTCTTCCCAATTTTGGGTGCAGAGCGGAGTGGGAGGAGCTTAAGCTCCCGC
The DNA here is from genome assembly GCF_048164855.1 of Canis lupus baileyi. Lineage (NCBI taxonomy): Eukaryota > Metazoa > Chordata > Mammalia > Carnivora > Canidae > Canis > Canis lupus. The sequence goes on from NC_132844.1 coordinate 7,915,290, forward strand.
CCTACACCCCCTTCGCCTTCCGGAGTTCTCCTCCGAAGCCCCGCCCCTTTCGAGCGCTCACGACCTCGCCGTAAAGCGAGGAACATCCTTCTCTCTTGAACTGCCCGCCTCTGTCTTTACGACAGACCGTATTCCGCCTCGCCAATATGGCGCCCCCCATTTAGGAGGCTGCTGTGGTTTTTTTTTTTTTTTTTTTTTTGGTACTCAGATGGCCGGGGGGCAGTGCTGAGTTCAGACTGTTCGTGCAGCCCGAAGCGCTGGGAAGCTGCCGCGAACGTTCGCTTCTGGTCACGGTTCCCGGAACTCACGGGAGGCTCAAGAGTTGCCGCTTCCTGCTAGTTCCTGCAGGTTCCTCCTCTGCCCCCGGTTTCTTCCCCGCGCCACCTCCGGACACCTCCCCGTCCCCCACCTCCGCCCCCCTCAAGTCCCTGACACTCCCAGACTCAAACTATGAGCCTTCGGAAGCTGCTGTTGCGCTTGCCCGGTTATCTTGGGGCGTCGGGTCCCCCGCGTCGGTTGTGGCGGTTCCCGGCGCTCGGTCCCGTCTCCTCGGTGGGCTCCGGGCGTGAGCGGCCCTCTAGGTCCCCGGCCCACTGGAACCAAGTGGTGTCAGAGGCGGAGAAGATTGTGGGCTACCCCACGTCCTTCATGAGCCTCCGCTGCCTGCTGAGCGACGAGCTCAGCAACATCGCTTTGCAGGTGCGGAAGCTGGTGGGGACCCAGCACCCTCTGCTTACCACGGCCAGGTGAGCTACCTCTGCCCCCGACGCACTCGCGCCCCTCGAGGCCTGCTTCCTGGCTCACGCTCACTGCCCGCCGCGCTCAGACGGGCTCCCTGCTTACTTCTTTTTATCTTTTTTTTTTTTTTCCCCTTTCTTTCGCTCTCCTAGACATTCGATGTTGTCTCCCCTCGATTCCACTTACCTTAACTTTCTTCCTCCACCTGCCCAGCCGAGCGGATAAGTGGTTTTCTTTCGAGAGACACCTGTACTTCTTTTCGCATTTCTGCTCCTTCATTAATCAGGAGCAAAGATGCCTCGGTGAATTGTAGAGAAATCGAGCAGGGATGTGGGTTTGAGTCACTTTTCTAGAAATGGTCTTTTTGTTTTGTTTTGTTTTTTAAGATTTTATTTATTTATTCATGAGGGACAGAGAGAGAGAGAGAGGCAGAGACACAGGCAGAGGGAGAAGCAGGCTCCATGCAGGGAGCCCGACGTGGGACTCGATCCTGGGACTCCAGGATCACGCCCTGGGTTGAGCCACCCGGGCTGCCCCTAGAAATAGTCTTTTAAAAAGACTGATTTTTCCGTTCCGCACTGTTCCAGGGGTCTCCTCCAGAAAGAATGGCGTGGGGGAGATAATGCCGAAGGTAGGCAGTTCTTTACAACGAGTATCCCAGGCTTAAGGCAGGTCGGTCGCTATCCTCTTGGGATTTTTATCACTTTATGCTGGACTTCTGTGAAACTTGCCATTAGGATTTCAAGACCACAATGTATGCTTCCAGTAAAAACAAACAAGCAAAACTCCTTTTTGTTTGTAAATGATTTCAAGCATACTGAAAAGTTGCAAGAATAAAAGTAGTAACACACCTGATTGATTCGCCTATCCTATACATATCCTACACATATATATACATATATACCTATACATTCTCCTATCCTATACATATATACATACAATTTACATATACATGTAAAGTACATTTTTAATGAATCATTTGAGAGTAGATTACATACATCATGGTCCTTTATGCCTAGATACATCATGTATTTCCTAAGCATAGGAATATTCTTTTTTTTTTTTTTTTTTAAGATTTGATTTATTCATGAGAGACACGGAGAGGGAGGCAGAGACACAGGCAGAGGGAGAAGCAGGCTCCCAGCGGGGAGCCCCATGCGGGGACTCAATCCCGGGACCCCAGGATCATGCCCTGGGCCAAAGGCAGATGCTCAACCACTGAGCCACTCAGGTGCCCCAACATAGCAATATTCTTTATAGTAATCAATTTAAGCACATTTAATATTGCTACAATACTTTTATTAATCTACTATTGATATTCCTGATTTCTTAATTGACCCAGAAATGTTCTTTATAGTATTCTTTCTAGTACAGGATCTAGGCTAGGATCACATATTACTGTTAGTTGTCATGTCTCTTTTGTCTCCTTAAACTGGGAACGCTTCCACAGCTCTTCTTTGATTTTGTAAATAGAGCTGTAGTTCTCAGATGGGGCAATTTTACCCCTTCGGGAACATTTGGTAGTATATGGAGATGTCATAACTGGGGCATGCCCTGGTATTTAGTAGGTAGAGACCAGGGATGCTGTAAACACCCTATTATGCCCAGCACAGCCCCTACAATGAAGAATTAATGTACCAAGGTAAAGAAACCCTAGATAAAAATTATCTTTGTTTTTTCATGTTTTCTTCTTTAAAGATTTTATTTATTTATTTGAAAGAGAGAGCATGCAAGTGAGCATGAGCCTGGGGGAAGGGCAGAGGGAGAGGGAGAAGCAGACTCCCCACTGAGCAGGGAGCCCCACATGGGACTTGATCCCAGGACCCTGAGATCATGTCCCGAGCTGAAGGCAGATGCTAAACCAACTGAGCCACCCAGACACCCCACCTGTTTTTTTTTTTAAATTAAACTTTTATTTTGAGGTATTGTAGATTCACATAGTGTTGGAAGAAATAATACAGAGATCAAGTGTACCCTTTTTTTTTTTTTTAAGATTTTATTTATTTATTCATGAGAGGCACAGAGAGAGAGAGAGGCAGAGACACAAGCAGAGGGAGAAGCAGGCTCCATGCAGGGAGCCGGACGTGGGACTCAATCCCGGGTCTCCAATATCACACCCTGGGCTGAAGGCGGCGCTAAACTGCTGAGCCACTGGAGCTGCCCTCCAGTGTACCCTTTACCCAGTTTCTCCCTATGGTAACGTCTTGCACAACTATGGTACAGTATCACAGGTAGATTATTGACATTGATATGGTCAAGATGCAGAATGTTTCTATCACTACAGCATCCCCTCCATTGCCCTTTTATAGCTACTCCCACTTCCCTTGCTCACACCCTTGCGATAATTTTTTATGACACAACTGTCATTTCTTTGTTACTACAGAAGTTACCAAATAGCAATAATAAAGTGATTTTACTTGTTGGCATTGTTTCCAGGATCAGAAATGTCATCTTATGAGTGGGCTACACTTGTCCTGTAGCTGGAATATTAATTCTCTGTAGATTTTTAGATGACATACAGTCAACACACACAGACACGTACTTAAATGTTTTAAAGCTTAGTAATGAATGAGCTTACTATCCAATTTAAAAACTATAACTACCAATCCTTTTGAAATTATCTGTACTCCCCAGTCCATGTCCCTGACTCCCTGTGTACTGGATTCTGTGTTTATTCTTCCTTTTTAAAAATATTGGTGTTTCTCTAAATAATAACATATTAAAATCTCACTTTTGAAACTTACAAATATGGTAGCTTGTTGCTTGCAGTCTGCTATGCTTACTTTTTTATTTGCAATTGTTCCTAAGACTTATATATGTTGTGTTTAATTGTACTTGATTAGTTTTTCACTGTTGTATGAAATCCTATCATGTGACTATGCCGTAGTCATCTTTCAATCCGCATTTAGGTGGTTTGCATTTTTGTGTTATGAAAAAATGTTGTGAACGTGCTTACAAGTTTCCAGGTGTACTTGTCTTGAGAGAATAGATGCAAGAGTGTATGCACATGTTCAGTTTTAGTAAATAATAGCAAATTGTTTTCCAAAGTGATTGTACCAGCTGATACTCTTGTGAGCAGTGTCTGAGTTCAGGTTACACCATGTTCTCACAGTGCTAGAACCCTGAAGTTTCTTAGTTTTTGCTAATCACATAGCGGGGTTCACTGTGTGGTGGGAATTGTAGTGTTAGTGGTAGAGTTTATAGTAGTACATTGCATTGCACATATTGTAGTCTTTATAATAAAACACTGAAGTGGAAATGGCAGAGCTGGAAAAGGCCTTATTATTGTGTTATATTCTGAGGATTGTAATTCATCTACTTAGTTGCCAGAAAATCAGGTGGGGTGTTGGAGAAGATCCCTTCTGAAGCTGCCAGAGATATACTAGATGAAAGCTTGTAAGAATAATGGCTCTAAAAATTTCCTGGTTGTAGCCTGCCCCACATACCCAGTACCATACTACAGTGAAAGAAGTGGAGAGGAACAAAACAGCAAAAATGTTATGGTAACATATATGAATTGCTTTATTGTATGAGAAAAGAAAGAGCTAATATTGTGCATGTAGTTTTATTATACTTTGATAGTGTATCACAAATTATTTAAACAGTCTGAACTCACAGGCGGTCAATGAACAAAAAACTTTGGGGGAGGAAGTCCTATATTTACCTCTTATATAGCAGTGGAGCAGGCAGTTGATCCATAGGGTAGGCCGACCATGATTATTGTAAATTATAGCTAAAAACATGGATCAAGCACTATATCTTTTCTAATGATGTACACCTTACTTTGTTGACATCTTATCAGCAAAGCATTGATAATTAAGAGGAAGATGCTGTCAGTATGTTAACCAAGGACATAAAGACCCCTTGTAGTTGATTTAGTTAGATATAGGATACTGGACTTGGTAAATTCTTTTACAGTTTCGTTTTATATTTTGAGTTTCTATTACTTACTTAAATCAATATTTTAACCCCGAGGGTCATTTTACATTTTGTTTAAACCTACATGGTAAGTTAGAGATGAATCATGTCTAAATACCCTAAAATTTAAGTGAAGGGTGGCATTTTTGGCAAACAGCAGGGGGAAAAAAAAAAAGAAATCACCGTAATTTATTATTCACTACCTTCTGTTTCTTTACCTAAGCCATCTCATCAAGAAAAGGAGAAAGAGCCTAGAAGTGTACTCTAACAGATTCAGAAGTGAGATTAAATTTAAAATCTTGGGGTGCCTGGGCGGTGTAGTCACTTAAGCCCCAGACTCTTGATTTGGGCTTAGGTGGTGATCACAGGGTCCTGAGATTGAGCCTTGAATTGGGTCCACCCACAGTCTGCTTCAGATTCTCCCTCTCTCTCTCTGTCCCTCCCACTTTTGTGGGCAAGCTTTATCTCTCTCTCAAATAAATAAATAAATCTTTGAAAAAAGTTTAAATTTAAAATCTTGAGATTTGGTGAACTAATGATCTGATTACTAGGAACAGTGTAGCCGTTAGCTAATTTTTACCCTGTTCTTCTAGGTTTCCTAGGATCTTTAGATTGTAAGCTCCAATTAGATTTTTTAAATCCTCAATTAATTAGCTCAATGCTTTGAAGCTTATGGAGGAATATAAAGAAGCCTAAAACATGGATCATGTTCCCTGATAAATAGACATTGTGTTGGACACAAGTATGTTTACAACAGAAGGAAGTAAATGACTTGTGGCTAATGAGTAGTGGCAGTATATTAGCTATTTCATTTAGAGACACTGAAGTGGCCTGGAACAGAAGAGAATCATTAATGAAGAAATTGAGATGTCCTTAGGATAGGTGGATAGATATTACATGGGTAATATTTTATTGTTTCGTTTGTGATCCATTTTTTCTCCTTTCTTCCCCAGGTTCTCCTGTTTCTACTGAGTGTAGGGAGGACCTGAAAAGCAAATGCAGTAAAGTAAAATGAGCACCAAGAAAGGAACAAGAATAGCTAAAACAATGTTAGGGAAAAAAAAATAGGAGGAATCATTCTACCTAATGTTAAGTCTTAGATATAATTTTATTAATCAAGACAGTGTGGTATTGGCAGAGGAATAGACGAGAACCCAGAAATAGATCAACACAAATATGCCCAATTGATTTTTGAAAAAGGTGCAAAAGCAGTTCAATGGAGGGACAATAGTCTTTTCAGCAAGGTTCTGGAATGATTGGGTATCATTGGCAAAAAAAAAAAAAAAAAAAATGAACCCTGACCTAAATTTCACATCTCAAAAAAAAAAAAAACAAAAAAGAAGGAAAATGGATACCTGTGAGAACAATATAAAATAAATTTTAAAAAACATTTGTTTATTTATTTATTTGACAGAACACAAGCCAGGGGAGCAGTAGGCAGAGGGAGAAGGAGAAGCAGACTCCCAGCTGAGCCTGATGTGGGGCTCAATCCCTGACCTCTGTAATTATGTATGACCTGAGCTGAAATCACATGCTTAACCACCTGAGCCACCCAGACACCCCAATATAACATGAATTTAAATGTGAAATATAAAACTACATAACTTTTAGAAGAAAACATAGGAAAACACCTCCAGGATCTGGGGCTAGGTAAACAATTACTAGACATAACACCAAAACCCCATTTCATAAGAGAAAAAAATCAGGGATTTTACTTCATCAAAATTAAAGTCTTTGCTCCATAAAAGAATGAAATAGAATGTTAACAGAACAAAAAATTAGCCACAGGGTGCCTGGGTGGCTCAGCGGTTGAGCCGTCTGCCTTTAGCTCAGGTCGTGGTCCTGGGGTCAAGTCCCATATCACGCTCCCTGTGAGGAGCCTGCTTCTCCCTGTGCCTATGTCTCTGCCTCTCTCTCTGTGTTTCTCATGAATAAATAAATTAAATCTTTTTAAAAAAAATTAGCCAGAAATTAGGAGAAAATATTTGTAAATCTATTATCTGAAGGACTTGTGTGCAGAATATGTAAAGAACTCTAAACTCAGTGGTAAGAAATAAAGAATACACTTAGAAAATGAGCAAAAAGAGCCTGTAAAGATGACAAGTAAGTGTATGAAAAGGTGGCAGGTAAGCATGTATAACATTAGCCAGGTAAGCATGTGTAACATTGGCCATTAGAAGAATGCAAATTTAAACCATGATAACTGCTACATACCTATTAGGCTAAAATGTAAAATACTGACAATCTGAAGTCCTTGTGAAGATGTAGAGAAATGAAACTAGATTTCTTTTAACATTGCTGATGGTGATGTAAAAATGGTACAGCCACACTGAGAAACAGCTTGACAGTTTCTTATAAAATTAAACATACACTTGCCATACAACCCTACAATCACACTCCAGAGAATTTATTCCAGAGAAGTAAAAACTTATGTCAAAACCTATACACAAATGTTTATAGCAACTTTATATGTAATAACCAAAAACTGGAAATAACCCAAATGTCATTCAATGATGAATTGTTGAACAGTGTTGCAGCCATGCAATGAAATCTTGCTCAACAATGAAAACAAACTGTTTATTCATATAACAATTTGAATGAATCTAGAAAAAAAATTGTGCTGAATGGAATAAGTCAATCCACACTACTGGTGGGAATGTAAAAAAGCCACTACAGACTGTAGTATGGTGGTTCCTTAGAAAAATGAAAAGAATTACCAGATGATCCAACAATTTCACTTCTGGGTATATACATCCAAAAAAATTGAAAGCAAGGTCTCAAAGAGACATCTGTTCACCTATGTTCATAGCAGCATTATTCAAAATAGCTTAGACATGGAAGCAACCCAGATGTCCATCAGTAGGTGAATGGAAAAACAAAATGTTAGGTACATATAATGGAATATTATTCAGCCTTAAAAAAGAAATTCTGGCACATGTTGCAACATGGTGAACCTTAAGGATGTTATGTTAAGTGAAATAAGCCAGTCACAAAAAAGACAAATACTGTATGATTCCATTGATATGAGATATCTAGATAGTCAGAGAAAGTAAAATGGTGGTTGCCAGGGGCTGGAAGGAGGGGGAAATGGGAAGTTGTCATTTAATGGGCATAGAGCTTCAGTTTTGCAAAATGAAAAAGTTCTGGAGCTCAGCTGCACAGCATTGTGAATATACTGAACTGTACACTTAAAAATGGGTAATCAAGATGGTAATTTTTTTTTAAGATTTTATTTATTTATTCATGAGAGACACAGAACGAGGCAGAGACACAGGCAGAGGGAGAAGCAGGCTCCACGCAGGGAGCCTGACATGGGACTTGATCCCAGGACTCCAGGATCATGTCCTGGGCCAAAGGCAGGTGCTAAACTGCTGAGCCACCCAGGGATCCCCAAGATGGTAATTTTTATGTGAATTTTACCACAAAGAAAAAGTCCATCTCAGAAGTTTATATATTGTTGGAAAGGAAGACTTTATTCTACCTTTCAAGGTCTTTCTAGCTGGACTAAGAATCAAAATGATGTGAGGCAGATTAACAGGAGAAAATAAAATTTAATAGCATATGCATGGGAAATCCATAAGGACTTGAAATTCCAAAGATAATGAAGCAAGGAGATGGTTATATGAGCTAAGGAGAGGGGTGGAATCTGGGTATTGCAAAGAGGAGGAAGACCTTTAGAGGAAGGTGAAAGGAGATGTTTGGGAAACAAATGTTGTGTTACTCAAATAAATTTCTTAGGTAAAGAGGAATCTTTGTTAATAGCTCTCTTCCTGGTATGTGCTCACAGGTGAGAGGGGAGATAAAGAGCTTTTCCTTGATCTGCTGGTTTGATTGCTTTGAACTCAAAATGATGTTCATGCCAAAGTCGCCAGTCGCGGGACAGCCTGCCCTGGACCCCTACAAAACTGTATGATTCCATTTATACAACATTCTCAAAATGACAAAACTATGGAGTTAGAGAACAGGTTAGTGCTCGCTAGAGTCCAGGACAGTGTGGGGAGCAGAGGGTGTAAATACAAAGATGTATTTTGTGGTGATGGAACATTTCGGTATCTTGATTCTGATAGTGGTTTTGTGAATCTGTACTTGGGTGTAGGTGCTTAGAACTGTACACTCATATACACAAATGAACACAGGTTAAGAAAAATGCTGAAAATGGAATAAGGTCTATAATTTTTTAAGTCTTTTTTTTTAAAGATTTTATGTATTTATTCAAGAGAGACAGAGAGAGAGAGAGAGAGGCAGAGACACAGGCAAGTGGAAAAGTAGGCTCCATGCAGGAAGCCCGATGATGCGGGACTCTGGGATCACACCCTGAGCCAAAGGCAGACACTCTACCGCTGACCCACCCAGGAGTCCCTAGTTTTTTAAAGGTTTTTAACGTATTTATTAGAGAGAGAGCAGGGGGAGGGTCAGAGGGAGAGAATCTAAGCAGAAACCCCCCTTCCCCCCCCGCCCCACCCAAGTGCAGAGTCTGACATGGGGCTTGATCCATGAGATTACTACCTGAGCCAAAACCAAGAGGTGGACATTTAACTGACTGAGCCACCCAGGTGCCCTAGTTCTGTAGTTTTGTTAACACTAACTAATGTACCAATGTTAATTTTGGTTCTCATACTGTATTACAGCTATATACTGAGGAAAGCCAGATGAAGATACGTAGGACCCTATTCTATTTTTGTAACTTTCTGTGAGTCTATAATTATTTCACTATCATAAAAAAGCTAAAAAGAATCACTTTGAATTGAGAGATCAAATGAGTGAATGAACCAACAAACAAGCAGTAGGCCTGGGAGATAGGAGACCTACATGTTCTAGTTTCATCCCTGTCAGTGGTAACAGTATGACCCTAAGCAAGTTATTCCATCTTTTCTGGGCTTTGAGGTAAGGAGTTTGAGTAAGTAATTTCCAAAGGTGTTGCCATTTCTAGACTGGTATAGAAATTAGTGTTGTATTTGAATATGGCAGATAAGGGAGCCATTGTCATTTCTCCAGCAGGGACTGAGCAGATTGGATACAATGTGGTAACACAAATCTATAGTCCTTTTCCTACTATTTAAAAATCCTAAAAGCTCAGAAAACAGAATGTTTTTTCAGGCTCATAAATCTGACCTGAACTGATGTGAGATTATTTATAGTCTTTCTTTATTCCATTTAATGTGAATATTCATGCATTTTGCTGCAGAAATATTCATGTGTTTGATTACACGGTGCTGCCCTAGATCCTGCTGGAGTGCTGGGTAAAATGTACCTTCCTAAAATCAGAAAAATTTTGAATTAGTTTCAGGAATTTTGGATGAGGGATTGTGGACCTGTCCAAGATGGACAGTGGGCTGTAGGATGGAGTAGAAGCCCAGGTGTATATGATGTAGATTGGTAATGTGGTGGAGGCTGAAAGTAGCAAGAGTGCATCAACTCTCACTTCCTCACAATTTGTACCCTGTGGTTCATTATTATCTTGCTGATTAAATGTAATTATCTACTTGTGCAGTATATATGTATTTTTATTTTTAATCACTTAAATTTTAGTATAAATCATTACAGATCTCCCCTACTATCTGAACGTAGAGCATTCCTATGAAACCTACCTTAAGCCAAAATGGCATAAAGCAAGGAAGCAATTACCATTAATTTATATGGAAAATTTTTTGAGTATTCCCAGACTCCAAAAATAATCTCCCTTAGGCTTTTGTGATACCTTAGGACACATCTTGCTAGCAAATGCACAAAATAAATCAAGATAAAACACAGATGCTCACAGACACTGTTCAAAGCTACAGTAGCCTGATGCTGCTTGTAGTTCCCAGGGAAGGAGCTTGGCTGGGCCACTCTCACTGCTCACTCTTACACTGCCTCTGTAATGGCTCACTGCAAAACAAGCATTGAATGCTAGTTTTGCTTTTTACCTTTTTTCATAAAAGTGAAAATCCTCTTTTTATTTCTTTGGGTTAGTGAGAATGTACTAATATATGTCTTTTGTGAAGCAGAGTGGCTCAACATGAACTTTTGAAAGGCAGGGGATACCTGTATTATTTTAAGTACTTTTAGTTTTATATACTGCCTTCTCTCAAGAACTTCTATTTATTTATTTATTTATTTAAGACTTTATTTTTTTTAATTCATGAGAGACACACAGAGAGAGAAGCAGGCTCCATGCAGGGAGCCCGATGTGGGACTCGGGCCTGGATCCTGGGATCACGCCCTGAGCCAAAGGCAGACGCTCAACCACTGAGCCATCCAGGCGTCCCTTAAATGCTTTTAATAATCATATGGAGAACACTTAATTGTTTCTAAAGTAATGACATACTTTTTTTCATGTAGAATTAGTTAAATTTTGTTTAAACATAGTTGATTTCATTGAACAATATGGCCTGATTTGTTTTCATTAATTACTGTGGACATATTTGGCTTTCAGTATTAAATTTTTGTTTAAATACTCTTTTTACTTTTGCCTTGATCTCTACTGCACATTTAGATAGGATTAATTTAGTATGCATTTAGTTGAGACAAATTATGACATTTCATCTCTCTCTAAGGGGGTGTTGATTCTTTGGCAGAGACTTTTGTTCCCAACTGAGTTCACTACAGTTACTTGGCTACCTATAAAACCTTATTAGTCTTTTCTGCATGTTAAAATTCTTCAGAGATCTTTGAAATTATTATTAGAAATTTAATTTTAGTCTCTTCCATGTTTATAAAAGACCCTTTCTAGATTCAGTTCTGTAATTACTGACTGAAAACCTGCATTACTTATGAAGGACTTTTTTGGATGACTAGGAGAAAATTAAAAATTTTAATTCATTCCACAAATATTTGAGGTGCTCTTGGCACAGAATGTACAAACAAGAATACGACACAGTTGCTTCCCTTCAGGAATTCATCAGAGACGGTATAGTGAGCATGAGCTCTAGAATCAGACTGTTTAGATTTATATCCTGTCTACCAACACCAAGCTCTGTGATTTCAAATTTCCTTAACTTCTTTGTGCTTTAATTTCCCTATTCGTAAAATAAGGATAATAAAAGTACCTGTATCTTAGGGTTATATGAAGATTAAATGGGTAAATATAGGTAAAGTGCTTAGAATAGTATCTGGTACATAGAAAGTATCCAAATGTTAGCAGTTTTCATTATTATTGTAATTCATTTTAGTGGAGAGATGTGCAAATAGTGAGAGTACCTTGGGAAAAATTCTATAGTATGTGTTAACAATATGCTGTAGAGGCAGAGATGGGTAAAAAAAAAAAAAAAAAAATCTCTACAGAAAATTGAAGACTTCCAGAAATGAGGTGACCTAAGAGTTAAGTCATGTTGGGTAAAAAGGACATGACCAAGGTAGGAAAATAAAACAGAAGAAGTTGCTTAGCCAGGGGTTGGAAAGTAGTAGTTTTTTGTGTGGGCTGAACATGGGGTGGGATGAGGCAAAAAGAATGGGTTGAACATATATGTCTGCACATATATGTCTGCTTTTGCCAAGACAGAGTAACCAATGCTAGACTTTACCTTCCACTGAAAACAAATAGAAAACTGGGTAAAAAATGTGAAACAATTGTATCCTTGGAGTACAAGGCAGTATAGGATTGTGTGAGGGAAAAGATTGAAGTAAAAACTATCACTCTGGCTTTGTGCTGGGAGGTATTTTCCAGATAGTGACACAGAGAGGGGCAACTTGAGCAGAGGATGGTGGTATTGTTGAGTTTGAGACAGATCAGATTTTGGGGAAATGGAGGCAACTGGAAATTATGGGGCAGAATAGAGAAGAGGAGGAAGTATACAGAGAAAGCCTCCGGAAATATGAGGGGCCCACCTGAGTCTTTTGTTGAAGTATAAGCAGCAAATGCATAGGATGAAACTCCATGAGGCTGAGGAGCTATAAGCTGTACAATTCTCTGAGTTCTCACAGAACTGGGAGACATTTGAGTTCTAACTGGACACTTTGGAAAGACTTTGTTGAACAGTCAGGCATTCAATGGAGACCCCTGAAAATTATGCCTTAGCAATAAGGATAAACCAGCTTTAGAGTGCAGCCTGCTCTAGAACTTCTCTAACAAAACTTACCAGAAGTTTTAAAAAGATCAGGCCAACCCAAAAGTAGTTGAACTGCCAGCCAGAGCACACCAAAACTCTTAAAAGGAAGACTATAAAATCCAGATACTTAACAACACAATATAACAGTACCCAACATCCAATTAAAAATTACAGGACATTTCAAGAAACAGGAAAATATGACACATACCAGGAGAAAAACCAGTCAGTAGAAACAGATCCTTAAGACAAAGGTGATGAAATCAGCAGACAAGGCTTATTATAAATATGCTCAAGTATTTAAAAGAAAACATGAATAATGATAAAAGTGGTAGAAAAAATATATCAAATGTAATATCTGTAACTGAAAATCCAATATATAAAAGGAAAAATTATCTGGATTGGCTCAACAGCATATTAGACCCTTCAGAAGAAAAGGTAAGTGAACTGAAGACATAAAAATAAGTACTCTTTTCAATATGATATAGAGGCTCCATGAAAAATTATGGCTAATATTCTTTTTTTTTTTTTAAGATTTTTTATTTATTTATTGATGAGACACAGAGAGAGAGAGAGAGAGAGAGAGAGAGAGGCAGAGACACAGGCAGAGGGAGAAGCAGGCTCCATGCAGGGAGCCCGATGCAGGACTGGATCCCGGGACCCCAGGATCAAGCCCTGGGCCAAAGGCAGCGCTAAACCTCTGAGCCACCCAGGGATCCCCATATGGCTAATTTTCTTAATAGTGAAAAAATACTTTCTAGGACAGGATTCAAGAGAAGGATATTCTCCTTACCCTTTCTGTTCAAAAGTTTACCAAAAGTTCTAGCCAGTCAAGAAAAATAAATTAAAGACATACTGGATTAGAAAAGAAAAGCAAGGGATCCCTGCGTGGTGCAGCGGTTTAGCGCCTGCCTTTGGCCCAGGGCGTGATCCTGGAGACCCGGGATCGAATCCCTTGCCGGGCTCCCGGTGCATGGAGCCTGCTTCTCCCTCTGCCTGTGTCTCTGCCTCTCTCTCTCTCTCTGTGTGACTATCATAAATTTAAAAAATAAAAAATAAATAGAAAAGAAAAGCAAGTCTATATTAGTAAATAACATGACATGCTAGGAAGCCCCTAAGAATTTACAAAAAAAAGCTGTTAGAACTGGTATGTGAACATAGCAAAAATATAAAGCATTTAATGTCAAAATATACTAACCAATTGTATTTCCTTATATCAGCAATGAACAGTTGGAAAATATATATGCAGTCTGTAACATTGAGAGGTATAAAACACTGATGAGGAAATCAAAGATGACCTAAATATACCCTGCTTATGGATTGAAGTGTTATTATTAAAATGTGGTTTCTTCCAAATTCATCGATACATTTAGCATAATCCCAATAAAAATTTCTGCAGATGATTTTTTTGTCAAAATTGATAAGCTGATCCTAATATTAATCTATGATTGCAAGGATCCACAATAGCTAAAACAATTTTGAAAAATAACCCTGTAATGGTAGCATTAGATGATTTCAAAACTTCCTGGATAGCTACATAAGCAAGACTGTGAGGGATTGGTATGCAGACAGGCATATATGTCACTATGAGTGAATACAGTTTAGAAATGGACCCATATGTGTAATGGTTTTTAAAAATGACAAAGTTAGTAGCAAGGCAGTTCAGTGGAGAAAGGATAGTATTTTCAACAAATGCTGGGGGGAAGCCTAATGCCATAAAGAACAATGACCTTGAAATGGATCTTCTACCTAAACATGAAAACCAAACTATGAAAATTCTAAATGAAAACACAGGGGAAATATTGTGACTTTGACGTAAGCAGAGAATTTTTAGAAAGCATGAAGTGTGAAAAATAATTCTGAAAGAAAAACTAGAGTTCATAGAAATTTAAAACCACTTTTAAAAAATGCTATTAAGCAAATAAAATGGCAGTGGGGCACTTGGGTGGCTTAGTTGGTGAGCGTCAAGCCGGGTTTCAGCTCATGTCATGATCTCATGGGCTGTGGGATCCGGCCCCTCCTTGGGCTCCACACTCAGTGTGGAGTCTGCTTGAAGGATCTCTCCCTCTGCCCCTCTTGCTCTTGTGCGCTCTTGCTCTCTCAAATCTTAAAGAAAAGAAAAGCCACAGAGTGGGAGGAAATATGTACATGTCTAACAAAGGGCTAAAAGGAGTCTTACAACTCAAGAAGACAACCAATTCAATAATTGGAAAAGATTTGGACATTTTACAAAAGAAGTTACCTAGCCAATTAGTACGTGAATACATTCTCAACATCATTAGTCACCTGGAAATGCAAAGTAAAACCAGAATGAGATGTAACTGCATACAAATGATCAAAGCTAACTTTAGGGAGTCTGACGATAATAAATGTGGTGAGAATGTGGAGCAGCTGGAGCTATCCTAAACTGCTGAGACTATAAAATGGTACAACCACTTTGAAGAACTATTTAGTCATTTTTTAAAAAGTTAAGCATATCATTTACCTTATAATCCAGCAATCCCACTCCTGGGTATTGAAATGATAAAGAATGGAAACAAATGTGCAGAGTTTTTCTTCTCTTTTCTTTTCTTTTCTTTCTTTTTTTCTTTTCTTTCTCTTCTTTCTTTCTTTCTTTCTTTCTTTCTTTCTTTCTTTCTTTCTTTCTTTCTTTCTTTTTCTTTCTTCTTCTTTCTTCTTTCTTTCGATTTTATCTATCCATTCATTAGAGACACAGAGAGAGAGGGGCAGAGACAGGCAGAGGGAAAAGCAGGCTCCATGTGGGGAGCCCGATGTGGGACTCGATCCCGGGACCCCAGGATCACGCTCTGAGCCCAAGGCAGGTGCTAAACCGCTGAGCCACTCAGGGATCCTGGGATTTTTAACACAGTTATTCAGAGCAGTTTTATTTACTGTAACCATAAACTGGGAACAATCCAGATGTCTAAGGTTAATGGAATATCCTTCAGAAAGAAAAGTGAATGGATTAATGATTGATTCCAACATGGATGGATCTCAAGAACACTATGGCTGAGTGAAAGAAGCCAGATACAAAGGAATAATACTATATGATTTCATTTACATGAAAAATCTAGGATAAGTAAAATTATAGTGACAGGAAGCATCCAGTTTGGTTGTCTGCTTGGTGCCTTAAGGGGAATAACGGAAACTTGAGGGTACTAGGAATGTATCCTATCTTTATTGTAGCAGTAATTACACAGATATATACATTTGGCAAAACATTTTACTGTACGTTTGAAGTGGACAGTTTTATTGTTAGTAAATGTTATTAAATGTGTCATTTTTATTACCATAGGGTTTTCCTTTGCATGGATATAAAGCAATTTGTTTATCTGTTCACCTTAAATGAAGCTTTTGGCTAGCTTTTGGCTACTGTGGCTAAAGCTGTTATGAATTAAAGTTGTTTAAGAGAAAGGGAAAGTTGTAGCTAGATTTTGAGGAGCTTTGTTATGTAGTGTTAAGATCTAATTTTATTATGAGGCCCGTGGAGACCACCAAGGTTAAGTAGGAAGAGACTTGATTTGTCTTTTGAAAGCTGACTTGTGCAGCTGTGAAGTTTTTGGGTTTCAGAAAAGAAAAACTGGAGGCAGGAATACCTGGCAGAAGGTTGCTAATAATCCATTCATCCCCCCCCCCCCCGCCCACCTTTATTGAGGTGAATTGTCAAATATATATTGAAAGTGTACAACACGATTATTTAACGTATGTATACATTTTGAAATGATCACCTCACATAGTTACCTTTGTGTGTGGTGAGAATGCTTATGATCTACTCTCATAATAGGTTTCAAGTATACAATAAAGTGTTATTAACTATAGTCATCATGCTATACATTAGATCTTCAGTACTTCTTATAATTGAAAGCTTATACCCTTTGACCAGTATTTCCCCATTCCCCCCCGCCCAGTACCTGGTAACTGTCATTCTACTGTTTTTTTCTATGGGTTGAGTTTGATCTTCTCCCCGCCCCCATTTTTTTTTCAGATTCCACGTATAAATGAGATCATACAGTATTTATCTTTTATTTTGTTTAGCGTAATATCCTCTGGGTTCATCCATGTTTTTGCAAATGGCAGGATTTCCTTCTTTCTCTTGGCTGAATAATATTCTTGTGTGTGTCATATTTGTATGTCACATTCATTATCATTTATCAACTGATGAACACTTAAGTTGTTTCTGTATCTTGGCTGTCATGAATAATGCTAAACATGGTGTAGATATCACTTCAAGACAGTGTTTTCATTTCCTTCAGATAAATACCTATAAGTGGGATTTCTGGATCATGTGACAGTTCTATTCTTTATTTTTTCAGGACCCTCCATATTGTTTTCCATAATGGCTGTACTAATTTACATTGCCACCAACAGTGCACAAGAGTTTCCTTTTTTCATCATCCTCGCCAACACTTGTTATTTCTTGTCTTTCGGCAAAAGTCAGGTGTGAAGTGAAGGAAGCAAAGTTTCCTTTGCTATACAGAAGCTTTTAGTTTGATGTAGTCTTATTTATTTGTTTGTTGCCTTTGTTTTTAGTGTCATATTCAACAAATCATTGCTAAGGTCAATATCAAGAAGATTTTCCCTTATTTTCTTCCGCAGTTTCAGGTCTTGCATATAAGTCTTTAATTTGCTTCAAGATAATTTTTGTGAATGGTGTTAAGATAGGGGTCCAGTTTCATTCTTCCATTCATTTCTTCTTTCAGTAGCTGGTCAAGTGTGTCCCCTAGTGGCCAGGTACTGTGCTTTGTACTGGGGATTCAAAGAACACGAGGCACTGAAATGCATCTCCCCCACCCCTTACCAAAATTTATATTCAAATAAGGGAAATAGATGCTTAAAACAATAAGTGTAATAAAATGTTATACATGTTGGACAAAAATTGTTTTCAAGCAAAATGAAAACACAAAGTAAATATAGGGGTCCACTAGGCAGGGAGCTAATGAGTCAAGAGAATGCCCAATAAAATGACTTGAGTTAAATATTGAAAACATTTTTTTTTAAAGATTTTATTTATTTATTCATGAGAGACACACACAGAGGGAGAGAGAGGCAGAGACACAGGCAGAGGGAGAACCAGGCTCCATGTAGGGAACCTGACGTGGGACTTGATCCCAGGTCTCCAGGACCACGCCTTGGGCTGAAGGCAGCACTAAACCTCTGAGCCACCCAGGCTGCCCAAAAACATTTTTTTTTTTTAATATTGAAAATTGAGAAGACGTTCTTGGTGATAAAGGAATGATAAGGATGGGGCATGAACTTGGGCAGTGATGGTGGAGATGAATTATAAAAAATGGATTTAAGGTACATTTGCAAAGTGGAGTTGACAAGACTTAATTTTGAGAGTGAGAGAACAGAATTGAAGTAAGCTGAGTAACTGAGTATGCTGAGGTACCGTTAATTGATAGAGGGCATAGGAGGAGAAGCATGTTTGGATACAGAGTTTAGGGGGAAATTCTGTAGATTATTGAACTTGCAGTGTTTGTGGCATGTGGAGGTGTCCAAAATGCAGTTAGAATGGGTCCAGTGCTCCTAATGGAAGTAGGTATGAGCTAGAGTTGGAAGGTAAGATTTGAAGCCATAGGGTTGTATGATCTTTTAGAAAGGGAGAATAGAACAATATCCGTGTTGTTCGGTTGCAAAGAAAGAAATTGATTTTGGATTACTTAAGCAAATATAAGAGATTTATTGGAAGGACATTAGGTAGATCACAGTTTCAAAGGGGAAGTTAAAAAATCAGGCCTTAGGAAGAATGGAAACTGGGAAAGCTCTAAGGGTTGTCAGAAGGACAAACTTAAGGACAATTTCCCTGTAGTATAGCACTGTTGTCAGGAAGTTTTGGCTCTGGCTGCCTTTTATCCTTATATGGGTCCTCAAAGCTCAAATTCCTATGAGGGAGGATTAATTTGACTTTTCTTTCATCTTCTAACATTTTAGGTCAGTTCCTTAACTGGCAAATGGTGTACTGTGAGCAGCCCTGCCTGGGTCTTTGGTTACTCCTTTGGTCGGTTAGCAGGTAACTAGTATATTTCATACCAACTCAAACCTCACAGAATGAAAGGAATTTCCTTAAAAGAAAGTGGAATGTTATGAGACAAAGGAAAATTAGGTTCTAGGCAGGACACCTCCTTTAATCCTGAGCTCAGGGGCCACAGAGTACTCCTCATGAAGCCATAGGTACAGCTTGAGGGGTAGGTGGCATGCAGCACGGTACAGTACACTCTTAGGGAGTGTAAATGATCTGACACGCAACATAATTGTGCCTTCAGATCCCATTTGGGCCTGTACCTGTTTTGTACCTGGCCTGCTGGAATTTAGAATTAAATGTGTCCGGTAGTACTTAATGAGCTACTGGATTGCATGGTCATATAATGTTGTTCTATTCAGTTTCCACTGGTCTTGTAGTGAGCCAGGAGCTTTTACTCTAAAGGAAATAATTATTTCAGTTGCTAAAACTGTGGGGAAGCTGTGGTATATCGACTGGGGCTTCTTATAGGTTCAACACAACATTATTGTAGGTGGAGGCATCTTTTGGCTTGTCTATACAGTAATAAAGTTGTGGACAAGGAGGGCGGTGTGTATACCTGCTATTCAAGCAAGGTGTGCCCCACAGGGAACCTATTACCCCTTTGTCTCATATCAACATCTCACTTTAGAAATTTTAGAAATTTCCCCTACAAATGCAGTGATTTTGGTAAGGAGATGAAATTCATTCAGCTTCTGCTTTGTACTTTTTAGTGTACTATTCCTTCCTTCTGAGCCAGGGAGCCATGGTGACAGTCTGTCAGTTTGTGGGAATATCAGAAAAGTAGGATGAAGAAAAAATGAGTGGGAAATATCAGAAAGGGAGACAGAACATGAGAGACTCCTAACTCTGGGAAACAAAGGGTGGTAGAAAGGGAGGTGGGCGGGGGGTGGGAGTGACTGGGTGACGGGCACTGAGAGGGGCACTTGATGGGGTGAGCACTGGGTGTTATTCTATATGTTGGCAAATTGAACACCAATAAAAAATAAATTTATTAAAGAAAAGAATAGGACTGAGAAAAATGAAGGAGGGAAGCAACATTCTAGGCAGCTTTAAAATTTTCATTTACTAGTTTTGTCGTAATGTATCTTATTCCAGAAAAAATGTAATAGCATACATTCAAAGTGTGACAAAATAATTAAGAAATAGAAACATAAAATAGAAACAATAATAAAACTAAAATACATATAAAAAAAAAAAGAAAAGTAGGATGTTTGGGTTTCATAATGACAGCTGTGAGAAGAGGCTAAGTTAGAGCTCCACCTCTCTGCGTGACTCATAAGTTGTTGGTCTATCCTGTGGACCAGTGCTATTTCCTAATTCTTAAGAATTAATGTAGCTCAAAGCCAGTAGGTATTAATCCTCAAGGGCATTGGGTATTTTCCCTTTCACTGGCCTATGGTTACCTAGATAAATGGCTAGAGATCCATTTGGGAGAAAAAAATCTTCCATAAGGGAATTGACCTCCAATTCATTCAAGAACTGTGGGATTTGAGTTAGAGGCCATGACTCCACTGCAGTGCCTCAGATGGATCTCTGTTCACTAGATACAGAGTTGCTTGCTTGTGTTTAGTTTTTTTAAAAATATTTATTTATTTATTTATTCATGAGAGAGACAGAGACAGAGACCTAGGCAGAGAGAGAAGCAGGCTCCTTGCAGGGAGCCTGATGTGAGACTAGATTCCCGGACCTGGGATCATGCCCTGAGCCTAAGGCAGATGCTCAACTGCTGAGCCACCCAGGCATCCCTAAATCAAAACAGATCTTAATGGGATGGCTGTTAATTTGAATTCATGGGTCTGATTGGTTAAATATAGACAGGGATTTCTGCCTATCAAAGCCTGAGATTATCTAATATTACCTCACTGCCTGTTAGGATCACCATGTCCACTTTGCTTCTGGTACTGAACCACTACCACCTACACTCACCCAGCCTTCTCTGAGTTCCTCCCATACTTTGTGAGTTTAGGGAGTCCATGTCAATTGTAGTTCCTCCCACCCAAATCCTTAGCCCTCGCAAGAGCCATTCAAGGCTCTTAGCCTAGCAAGATTGTCTTGTGCCTCTCACCAGTCTTTTCCTGGTGTCAAGAGTGAAAGGAGAATCTTCTGGGCCCAGTGTGGAGACACAGCAAGAGCAGTATATGGATGAAAGCTTATAGTTTGAATAGAGAAAAGTGGTGAGAAAATAACATTTTTACAGTGGACTTCCCTTTTTCCAAAGAACCTATCAGGACAATTAGAATCATTTTCATATTGGGAATAGCAACTTAATTTTGGTCAAGTACTATCATCTGTCATAGTAAATTAATGACAATTTGATTAAATTTTGTACTCAATTTGTAATTTTGTTTATTTTAGTTGTATAAGAATTATAACCATACAGTATTTGTAATTTTTATCCTTATACATATTTAAATAATATTTTAATAAATACAAATCATTTAAGGCAATTATGGATGACTGGATTTTTATCCTTTAAAAATGTTCCGTGTATTACTCAAGGATGAGGAATACTCACTAGTCTGTGCTATTTCTGGGCCCAGTTAATAAGGATAAATTGATCATAGATTTTTTTTTTGTTTTTTTTTGTTTGTTTTAGAAGACGTTATTTATTTGTTTATTTATGAGAAGCAGAGACATAGGCAGAGGGAGAAGCAGGCTCTCTGCAGGGAGCCTGATGGCGGGATGCAATCCTGGAACTCTGGGATCACAACCTGAGCCAAAGGCAGATCCTCAACCACTGAGCCCCGGATCATAGATTTTGAAGTGCTATCATACTTAAATCTTTGTGCTTAAATTCTTTTCTTTTTTTTTTTTTTTTAAGATTTTATTTATTTATTCATGAGAGAGAGAGAGAAAGAGAGAGAGGCAGAGACACAGGCAGAGGGAGAAGCAGGCTCCATGCAGGGAGCCTGATGTGGGACGCAATCCCGTCTCCAGGATCAGGCCCTGGGCTGAAGGCAGCGCTAAATCGCTGAGCCACCCGGGCTGCCCTGTGCTTAAATTCTAATGAATTAGGATTCAGATACCCACATTCTCTCTCTTGTCATTTTGCTCATTACCACTATATTGCCAACTGCTTTTCATCAATACTGTTGTATTCTATAATTATCCCTTTATTCTTCTAAAGGAGTCAGAATTTTTATGTGTGTATGTGTGTGTGTTTAACACCTTTGAGGCCCTTTAGTTACCAAAAAGTGTTCATCTGTGTTTGTGGTTTGAAGAGTTTAATGAATGCTTTTCTAAAAATAGCTGCTTTGGAGTAGGTTTTTTAAATGGGCACTAGATGTTAACCATTCAGATAGTTGTTTCTGATTTAATACTTATTTGAAGTTCTGGATACAAATTTTTAGCTTATAGAGTGCAGCTGCATTTGCTTTTCTTCCTATGACTCACTAAAGCCTACTCAAAGCCTTTCATTTTTTTTCTATTTTTGTATACTGAAACTTCATTTTAACAAATATTTAAAAATAGTTTTAAAAATTACCATTCCTTTGGAATCTCCATGGAAGGTTTATTTCATTTGCTCCAAATATTTTTTTTAAGCAAAAGGAATTGGTTTTATTTCCAGAATTGTGAGGCAAGAGATAGGTCTAATAAGAATTATACCATATTCTAAAAACTTAACAGTGGTGTTTTGAAATTTTTCAAACATTGGTAGTTTGCAAGAACATACTCTGTATAACATTCAGTAGTTACAGGGGCTTTGTTACAGGTGCTTTCTATATCTTAAATTGTTAAATATCAACAAGTAAATGAAGTTTATTTTATCCTCAAAATAGAAATGGTTTCACAAATCTGCTTCACCATTTCTCTCATGACTCTCTTTTATGTTGCTGTATATTTAAAAGGAATGTCATTTATTTTCACAGGACTAATAGTATATACAAAGCCTTTATTAAAAGCTTTTTTATGTAGTAAAAAAGTATTATTTTGAAGTATTATATATTTTCTCACATACTTTTTGTTCTGTAGTACCCATGATTAAACATAAGAGTGACAATAGAGTATGCATGATACAATTTTATGAGTATGTAGAAAGGAGCTCCAGAAATGAACATCTGAGAAATTGGTAGTCCTGGCCTTATTTTTTGAAGATTTTATTTATTTGTTTAACGGAGAGAGAGAGTGAGCGAGTGCACATGCCAGAGAGCACAAGCAGAAGGAACAGCAGAGGGAGAAGGAGAAGCAGGCTCTCTGCTGAGCAGGGAGCCCGATGTGGGGCTCAATCCCAGGACCCTGGGATCATAACTTGAGCCAAAGGCAGATGCTTAACTGACTGAGCTGCCCAGGTACCCCAGAATTTTTTTTAATGAAGCCATTTTATTTATTTATTGTTTAAGATTTATTTTAGAGAGAGAAAGCATAAGCAGGAGGGGTAGAGGGGGAGAGAGGGAGAACCTCAAGCAGCTTCTGTGCTGAGCATAGAGTCTGACATGGGGCTTGATCCCAGGACCCTGAGCTGAGATCATGACCTGAGCCAGACACCAAGAGTTGGATGCTTAACCAATTGTGTACCCAGGCGTCCCTTGGCCTTAGAATTTTAATGTAAGCTTGAAAGTACTCCTGCATTTACTTGGTCATCTTAGGAAAAAAAGTTTGAAAGATATGCTGCACTGTATAAATATAAATATAAGGTAGAGATGGAGTATTATAACTGTTACATGAGAAATAGTAGCAGTTGAAGCTGTGTGGTATAGTGGAAAAAGAGTTTTGGAAGATGACTGACCTGGATTCAGTCCTGGCTTATGTCATTTACTAGCTGCTGTTTGGGCATGTTAAATACTCGGACTTTGTTTTCTCATCAGCAAAAATGGGAATAATAATACCTATCTTGTGAATATTGAGTGAAAGACCTAGGTGACAACATAGTTTTATTTCTCTTCCCAAATGGAGAATAGGAAATATCCTTGCAAAAATAAACATCCTTCTGAAGCAAAATATAGATTAATTTTGCATTAGTTTATTATATTTTCATTTATAAATTGCAAGTAAAATGGGATTGACTAATGGGTTAGGAGTATGAAGAAAGTAGTGGTTGCTCGTTAACATGTAGCCCTGAATTAAATTTTAGAAGTCTTGAAGTTGGCTTAGCATTAAGGAGTTCAAAATATGAGTATAATTGGCTGCTGTGGATAGGTTATAAACCCAGACAAAGTAGAAAATAGGGAGCTGAGGGTCTTTTAGTTGGGTAACAGTAGTATCTGTCAAGAGGTTTTTTTAATCTCTAAGTCATCCTAGTAATGAATAAGGTGCTATCACTTTTTTACCCTTGCCAAGATTAGAGGGGGATTGTAGATCTGGGAGTTGTAGATCTCCTAAAACTCTCTGGTATATGCCTCTCCGTGGGAAATTGGCTGCTGTTTGTTTAAGCAGGCATTGCTGCACCTGGAACCATGGGACCACTTAGATGTCCCAGTAGTTAAAGGCTAAAGGCAAAAAAAATTTTTTTAAAGATTTTATTTATTCATTCATGAGAGACACGCGAGAGAGAGGTAGAGACACAGGCAGAGGGAGAAGCAGGCTCCGTGCAGAGAGCCCGACGTGGGACTCGATCCCAGGTCTCCAGGATCAGGCCCTGAGCTGAAGCCGGCGCTAAACCGCTGAGCCACCCGGGCTGCCCAAGACAAATGTTTAGATATGATGATGCCCAGTCTAGTTTTAAGGGATTATAAGCAAGGTGCTTGGCTCTTCATAGGCCTATCAAATCTTGAAATCTCACTGAATAGCAGGTTGGTAAGTTTCCTGCAGATAGATAAATTCCAACCTTCTATGATATAGTGTCACAGACTCTTCAGTAGCTTCCCATGTTCTGTCAGAAACAGTTTGGCCTGTGCGTGGCAAAACATCCTTTCCTTCCTTTCTAGTCACTCCTGCCACACTTTCTACCCGCCACGGGAAGTAAACCATCTACATTCGTACCTGGTAAACATTGCTTAACTCAGGCTCTACTCAAATATTAGCCTTTTTGGTAAGTATTCTGTGATTTCTTCAGTTTAAATTGCTCATTCCTCCAGTTTTTTGTCTCTTCGAAAAATCAGAAAATGTGACATCATTGAGCTTTCATTCACCATGGTCTTGATGAGCTGTTGTCAAGTGGTGGCTGCTTCCTTTAGAGTGAGCATATGTAGTACACTTTAAATATATACAAGTATATTTGCCAATTATTCCTGAATAAAGCTGGGAGAAAAAAGATTGGGCATATGTTCTTCAGTTCACCATTTGAGATGCATCAGTTGCAGCTGACCACTTCATGGATTAATTGGCTTATTTGGATCTTTTATTTGGGATCTCTGATTTCAATATAAGTGTTTCTAAGACTGTAATCTTCTTGAAGTGGCTTTGTCTTTATATTCCTGTTGCCCAGCATATACTTGACACATAGAAAGCCTTCAATAAGTACTTACAGAATTTAATTGAATGGAGTAAAACCTTTCCTAACCAGAGGACTTTGCCTTTTTCTTCACCTTTGCTTGAATCATTATGTTAATTAGATCATGGTATTTATTTTTCATATTATTCTTCATAGTATAAAACATCATTGTTGGAGATTGTGATCAACTCTTCCCAAAGACAGAGAAAGAAAAATAAATGTGCTTTAATTGTACCAGGATTGATTAAAATTAGGTGGGGCAACTTTTCCTAGCTATAACATTTGTTAGGGATAGCTTATTAGATGCTGTTGAGTCTTTCAATTTTGAAATCTTCACAGGCCTGGCATTCACCCTTCTTGAAGATACCGAGAAGAGCAATATAAAATTCCTTATGATGAGGCTATGCAATGCACTAGTGAGTGATCAGAATGTTGGAGAAAATTTTGGCTATATATAATATACAGTATTAAAATATATTAGCTTTAGGAATGGCCTGGAAACCGAAGTCTAGCTCTTTTCCATCTTTGCTTTTTGCCATTGCTCTGTCAGCCATGTGCTCCCCCGCATCCCTCCAGGCCGTGGCTTGCAAAATTGAAGAAATCAAGGACTTTATGCTCATAGCCAGGTGAAAGGATGCCAAATCTGTCAAGATCAAGAAAAATAAGGATAATGTGAAATTTAAAGTTCAGTGCAGCAGATTCCTTTATACCTTGGTCATCACAGACAAAGAGAAGGCAGAGAAGCAGTCCTTGCCCCCAGGTTTGGCAGTGAAGGAGCATGAACGAAACTGGCACACTGATTTGAACTGTATTAAAATCTTAAAAATTCTAAAATATATATGTATATGTTGGCTTTCATATATTGTAGATTTAGGATATGAGAACAAATTCTAATCAGCAGGTGTATAACTTCTGCAAAAAATGTAGAATTTGTTACTCCATAATTTTCTCCTCTATCAAAAACAGCTGTCTACAAAGAGCGCTTCATACTGTTGGCAAATTCATTACAAATGCAGGAAGCAATTCCTGTTTCATATGATTGTGATTTGTAAAAATAATTTAGGTGTAAGCTATCCACAAACCATTTTTTTAAGTGACAGTTCTATCTAAATTCTCATATTTTGGCATTATACATGAGTGTCATAAGTTTAAATTCTGTAACATCCAAGCAGAAATATAAGAAAGGGCTCATTTAGGATGGAATGGCAAACATTCTAATTGGGAGGGTCCTCATTTTGATTTCTGCCCTCCTGCCCCTACCCCTTCAACCAAAAACCAAAGCAAAAACATCTGGAGTTATTCAGGCAGTATAAATATTCTTCAAAGAATGGACCCCTAATCATAAAGCCCTTCTGGCATTGAAAGATGTTTTTGGATAGATAGAATTCACATGATTGGTAAAAATATCTTTGAATTCATGAAGGCTCTCACAAGTCGTGAGAAGAGAGTTTGGGAGTATGGCGGGCTGAGGCTGATGGAATTTGTCATGGGCTTTTATATTTTATAGGCAAGCAGTCTGTTCCTGCACAGGGGTTACTTTCTCAGCTTTTCCTTTAGAATAGTCTCCAAGAAAGGTAGCTTATTTGCTGTTAAATGATGGCTGTTTCATTCTGAAGAAAATGTGCGGTAGGTCTAAACTTAGTTTTATTCTCTTTTCACATGTTTAAACAAGTTTTGCTGTGGGGAGACAAAGAGAAAACAATGCCCTTCGAAGCCCCCTGTCTTCAGACTCTGCTTTGTAATTCTGTCCAAAAGATAGAAAGTAGGGAGGAGGAATGTTAGTTGAACACTGAAGAAAACCACACACACATTATTATCAGTTAAGGAGGGGAATTGAAAGGTATAGCTGTGTTACAGTTAGCCAGTATTTATTGACCATCAGCTGTGTATTAAAACACAATGACAGATCTGTTGAGATAAAAAGGGTTTCTTTACTCCAAGGACATAGAGTATTCTTGAGGAACCTAGTTGCAAATCTGTGAAGTTCAAGCAATAATGTAAGATAAAAATAATTTCATCGTAATTGTTAGTAATTGCCAATTGGAAGATTTGGTGAAATGTCACAGGAGTTCAGGTCAGGGATAGACCTCTGTGGGCTGACTAAATCCAGGGGCTCTGTGAAAGAATTTTGAGCAGCTGCTTGAAGAATGGGTAGAATTTGGATTGAGGGAGAATAATAAGATATTTCTGCCCTTCCCTTTCAGTGGAATATCATGTGTGGAATTTGGGAAGAGCAGAGTTAGTATGTTAATTTTGGGTCAGAATCAGCAATTAACCATATGGGAGAACTTTAATGAACCTGAGAAAACCTCTTGATGATTTCAGCATATTGCAAGTTCCCTCAATTCAGGCCTATAAAAAACAAAACATTTTTAAAACCCTGGAAGGCATAGAGAAAGTGATGCCATCCAGGATATTCACTGTGAAAGCAGCAGTTTTATATTATTAAACTTGGACATTTTAACCAGTTTAACTGAGAGAAAGAACACACACAAAGGAACCATGTGTCTCCCCACTTGAGAAACCTTGACTTTCAGCTGCACAGAAAGCTCTGGTAACTCCAGAGCATCAAATAAGCTTTCTGAGATTCTGATCTTCATACAAATTACCAGTATAAAGAGGAAATGGTTTTCTGTATGCCTTCTTTCTTACCCTCAGAACTGAAGTGATTATATTTTTCTCAAGATAGAGTTAAGGAAGATACTATCATTCTTTTCTTTCTGTCTATTCTCTTTTCCCCTTTTTCCTGTCCATCTTTCCTTTACTATGTTTATTGTAGAGTACACTTGTGAGTAACATTTTAATAAATTATCTATTTAAAAATATCTAAATCTGTACTCACTGCTATTTATGGTTGATGTAATAGAGATGTAGAGATTACCAGATTGAGGTGAATGGGCATTCACAGTCCTTGGGTTGCATGGACTGCTTTTTAAAGCAAATCTGATCAAGTTTTGTTTATTTTTTGGCTAGAAATGAACGACATCTTTTCAGGAACCTGGAGGAATCGTGAAGAAAAAGCAAATGTTTCTATATCAGAGAGGATAGTTTTATTTTTCTGGGAGACTAAAAAAATCAAGTAAGTTTTTAGCATTATTGTATATAAAAATCTCTATTTGAAAAGAGCCTTCTCTATTCTTTAGTATGTGTTACTTGATTTTAAAATTTTAATCTCATTTTTATATAAAACGTTGCTATTAGACAGAATAGACATTTATTTTAAAAGTACCCATAATTTTACCATCTAGAGATAGCTAGTATTATTATTTTGGCATATAGCTTACAACACTATAAAAATGAGTTTGTTTATTTTTGTTTTAGAGCATTATATAGAAAATTGCTTTTAAATCTTAAATGAACTTAATTTTTAACAACTACCTTGTAATCCATTATATGGGTATACTATAATATAATTCATTATCCTGTTTTTTGGATATTTTTCCTCCAAAATTTGATATAATGTCTTTTCCTAACCCTGGGTCCCAAAGATGTTCTCCTATATTTTCTTCTAAAAGTTTTAGTTTACATGTTAAGTACATGCAGCTTATTGTATGCCAATTACACCTCAATAAAGCTGCTTAAACTTTTAAAAAATAAAAAAATAAAAGTTTTTTAGTTTCATGCTTTACATTTAAATCCATGATCCATTTTACATTGGTTTTTATGTATAACATGAATTTTAAGTCAAAGTTCTTTTTTTCCCCTATGAGTACAGTTACTTCAGCACAATTTGTTGAAAAGACTTCCTTAGCTCCATTGAACTGCTGTTACACCTCTGTCAAAAATCAGTTGGTGTATTTTTATTGATCTGTTTTGTGGGTTCTGTTTCATTGATCTGTTCTTCTGCCAATACGTATGTAGTAAGACTTCTGCCAATATGACACTGTCTTAATTTTGATGGCTATGTAGTAAGACTTAAAATCAGGTAATTCCTCCTACTTTATTCTTTTTTTGCATAATTACTTTAGAATAAACTTGTTTAAATCTGTCATAGTTGTTGTTGTGATGGTGGCAGCAAAACCTGGCACCTCTCCAGATTGCCTGGGTATGGGACCTGCTATGGCGGAGGCCAGTAGAAGGTGAGCTTCTGAACCCCAACTGAGCACAGGGTGGGAGGAAGAATTTTTTAGGGAATAGGAAATGGTTCCTAATGTTAAACAGAGACATGACATCATTTCAAATTTTTGTAGAAAATACTCCTTTTGTGATAATGAATAAGGTTATTATATAGCATTTAAAATGGCAGTATCCTGCTTGAAAGCAAAGGAGTAGATGGCTGAGTACTCAAGGACCCTTCTGTTGTTGTTTTCATTTTATCCACTGTTGTCAGGGACTTGGGTTTAGGTTTCTACAGCAACCACAGTCTGGACTACATAATACCAACACTTTGTGTGCATGTGGTGTTAACTCTGATGCCTTATACACTACATGTGGCAGAGTTGCAGTTGCTATGGAGATCAATCTTTGGACACACTTGGTTGATAACGATGTCTCTCATATGTGGATTTTGCTGCTAAAAGAATATGAAGTGATGCTATGAGTTGACCGAGAGAGGCATAAGACTTTATCAATAATTCCTCTACAGCTGAGAATCTCACATTTGAAAGCTTTAAGTTCTACATTTGCTCACAAACATACTGAAGTGTCTATGTGTGTGTTTAATAATGTATGGCTTGATACCTGGAAAGTGAAGGGAAAATAATGACTTCACAGAGCACATTATCAGAGCAACTTGACTCCTTTTGGTTAGTCAACACCATTTAAAGAATATACTGTAAAAAATTCAAAGACTAGATATCTTACATTAATAATCTTATAATAGTCAACTGTCAGTAGAAAAGGGAAAGATGCACAATTCATCTTGTGAACTACTCTAATTTGAGTATGGGGCCTTGGGTAGCAGCTAATAACCTTTTTCTTAAAGAGCACCTTATCTCTGAAGAGTCCTTTGAGCTGCAGAAATGAGAAACATTGAGGAAGTAGAGTGATTTTATTTTTTCTTTTCCTTATTGACCTTAACCCTCATTTTGAATCATGGATAATAGTCTATCCATGATTATACCATATTTAACATTGTCTTTACCCTTTAGTTGGATTTTTATGTTATTTCAGATTCCTATTATTGATAGATCAAGCTGTAATAAGTATTTTTAATCACAGGATTTAGATAGATCCCAGGATGTAGGAGTGCTGAGCTAAATATATATATTTTAGGGTGAGAGAGCACACAAGCTCACAGGAGTGGGGGGAGGGGCAGAGGGAGAGAATCTTTAAGTAGATTCCCCATTGAGCAGGGAGCCAGATCTGAGGACGCATGAGATCAGCTGAAACCAAGAGTTGGCTGCTTAATGGGCTGGGCCATGTGGGCACCCTCTGAGCTAAGTATTGTAAACCGTTTTATTATTTATTTATTTATTTTAAAGATTTTATTTATTTATTCATGAGAGACACAGAGAGATAGGCAGAGAGAGAAGCAGGCTCCAAGCAGAGAGCCCATGTGAGACTCAATCCTGGGACCCTGGGATCACACCCTAAGCCAAAGGCCGATGCTCAACCACTGAGTCACCCAGCATCCCTATAAACCTTTTTATAATGTTTAATTCAGACTCCTAACTTGTATTTTTGAAGAATTCTAATTGATTTGCAACACTATCAGCAATGTATGACAACACCAGTGTCACTATATTTTTGCCAATATTGGTCATTATCATTAAAAAAAGGCTTTTACTAATTAGATGAAAAATGTTATCCTGACTTAAATTTAATCTACTTGAAAATCTTTCCATGTTCATGTTTATTTCTCTTTGTGTGTTTTGTTCATCTATTTCTCCTAGAATGATTTCTTTATTAATCTATAAGGCATCTTTATATGGTGAAATTTTGTTGCCTAATATGCTACAATTTTTTTTTAAACACACACTTAAAAATTTTTAATTGTTCTTACCTGTTTTTTCCTTTGTGATTCTTCTATTTTTTTCTATGCTTGAGTTTCTTCACCTAACAAAAGTTTGTGGCAAATATTCAATTTTATTTTCTTTTACTTCTTTCATGATTTCGTATTTGCCCTTAGCAAATTGCTAACGAGCTAAGAAGTTCAAGGACTTAACGAATCCAGGCTTACTGTATGACTTACTGTACCACAAATACCAAATTAATTTGGTTCTGTTTATATAATTTATAAAAATTAGAAACAAATTTTTAAAAGGACTGGAGAAGAAATCTAGCAATTTTAGTGCAGTCCTATGATGTTTATTGCCCTTTGCTAGAAGGTTTATTCACTATGCTGTCATGTTGTGTGTTCATGCAGATAATTGAGAATTATAGTAAGCTATCTTAGTCTATGATAAACAGACAGAATGCACTTTAATTACATTCTAATTTATTATCTGGTGAAAGTACCTTGCTAACAAATCAACCCAGATATGACTTATTGGATAGCCTTTGCACTTAGAGGAATAATCAGTCTGTAATCATAAACAACATGAACCGTTCGTCTTCTAGATTGTTATTATATTTATTACACTCAAATGCCTGTGCTGGGTTTCTTGGCTGTTTGCTTCCCATTTCATGGCTTATATGCCCTTACCCTGTCTGCTATAAGTTGATTGTATCCTGGGCTCACAAATTCATTCTTGTTAGGGTACCTGGATAGCTCAGTTGGTTAAGCATCTGCCTTCGGCTCAGGTCGTGATCCTGGGGTCCTGGGATAGAGCCCCTTCTCCCCCACCCTCTGCCCTTCCCTCTACTTGCTCACATGCGTGCACTGTCTCTCTCTCTCTCTCCCCACCCCCCATCTCTCTCTCAATAAGTAAAGTAAAATATTTAAAACACATTCATTCTCTTGAAATAGGAGTAAGACACATGCCTAGGAACAGAGTTCTGTTACTTTTCCATAGGAGTAAGATGCATTTCTCCCCAATAAGAGTAAATAAAATAAACTGTCACCATAAACTACTAATATGTGATTTATTCCTTGCTGTTTACCCCCTCTGGACAAGAACTAGCACAGTTCTAATTTTATAAAAAAAGTTTTCCCCCCAGAAGAGCCACCACATCCTTTAATATCCTGTATTACTTCCCCCTGGTTCCAAAAGGTAGGTGTGCGAATTAAGCTGAAACCACAGCCAGCCCCCGTTTCTTTCAGACAACCTTGTACAGAGAATTGATATCAGGCAATGGGTTTCACCAAATAAATACAGTTCTCTGGTATAGTACCTTCTTTAATTCTACTACTTAAGAATGAACAACCGATGGCACTAGTTCCACAGAATAATGTAGAAGTTTGTAACATTACAATACCTCAGTTGACCCACATCTTTTTGAATACCACTGTGTTATGTGGGCTTTGGAGTGGGGCTAGTTTGGGAGGTACAAAACAGTGTAGAACCATTTGGAGAAATTTATAATCCATTTCCTCAGTGGAGTTACAATCAGGAGTTGTTTTGCCTTCTCTAGTTCAGACACCCTTTATGTCCTCTACCTCTACCTTAATGGTTTTAATGGAATCTACTGATTCAGTACCTTTAGCAAACAAAGATGATAATAATCCTTTTCTGGGAGTGGTATCCTCTTTTAATGAACAAGGATCTTACACCTAGAAAAGACCTCACTAGTGCTTTTAGTATAATACTATCACAACAAATGTGCCGATAATTGTACAGCTGATAAGTGGTAAAAAACAAAACAAAACAAAAACAACCTCGAGTTTCTGCATTTCAGTGTTATGATTTTTTGTCTCCGTTCTTGGTCCAAATTTATATTAAAAAGGAAGGTAAAAAGATACTGGTCTATTTCATTTACCCTCTTTTTCCACTTTGGAAATTTGTTTTGGCATGCAAATCAGTTTAGGTGGGCTTGGAAGTTCTTTCCGTTCTGAAGATTGCTGCAGGAACCATAAATTTTTTATTTTTTACCTAGGAATTGCTCAGCTAATCACTTCCATTTGAGAGTCCTGGTTTTATTTGGCTTCAATCTGAGTGGTAAAGTAGTCGTGTAAAATCACCTTTCTTCTTTACTTTTTGTTTAAACATTCTCTCTGAGCCAGGTCACGTCTGTCTTCCCTTAAGATTTTGTGATTATGTCCCTTGAATGCCTTACCTTAGTCCATGTATCTTCTCCATCCTCACAGTTTCTGGAATTTTCCCACAGGATAGTCTCCTTAGGATCTGTTCAGCCCCACTTTGGATCTGACTGAGGCATTGTTACTATTTTATTGACTCTTCTGTTCCTGAAACCCTTTTGCTATCTCCTTGAAGCTAGATTCTGTGTGCTATACTGAGTATGAGGAAAGAATTAGTAATAGTTTTTACCCTTACTTTTCTACCAGGGAAGTCTTAGATGAATGCTTCTGTTGGAACTAACCCAAAAGAGCCATATTCAGTATTTTGAGATCAGATTGAGGAGAGAGAGAGAGAGAGAGAGAGAGGTATCTTGACAAGATGCAGAAGAAAGTAGTTCTGAGCAGCCAGGGGCTTGTTTTGTACATCTTATTTAGGCAGCTACCTATTTCATGTGGCTCTTTGGCTGTGCTTGAGAATGTTTGGTGGGGCTAACTCCAAGCCAAATCCTTCTCTGAAACTATAGCCTCATTTACTTTGGAAAAAATTTACTTCATATTTGCCATTCTCTTCACTCTATAGCTATTACCGTATGAATTATTCAAGAACCCCCTTCTATGACTACATTTGAACTCCATTTTAGGAATAATAACTGTGCAGTTATATTCTGAATTAGTGGCATATTGACTTTCAGGAAGACCCTTTTAGGAACAAATCAAAGCAAAATAGTTATATTTGGCCATACTGGAATGTAAGTCCCCCTATAGCTTACAGCCTATAAATTATAAAATATTCTCCAAAATAGATCCTACCAAGATCACTAATGACCTCCATATCCCTAAATCTAGTAGATTTCATTTAGTCTTTATTCTAGTTGTATTACTGACAATTTCTTTTTTCTCAAAAAATACTTTTTACTTGATTTTCCTCTGACTTTCTAACCAGTCCTTCCCTGCCTTGGTGGCACAGGCTTTACCAGGTGATTCAGTGTTTTTGTGCCCTGTTATCATTCTGTTCTATTTCCAGTTTATCCCTTCTGTATCCTTCAGTTACCAGAAACAAGCTGCATTAGTCTGACCTCAC
Organism: Canis lupus baileyi; assembly: GCF_048164855.1. NCBI lineage: Eukaryota > Metazoa > Chordata > Mammalia > Carnivora > Canidae > Canis > Canis lupus. The sequence goes on from NC_132844.1 coordinate 7,949,502, forward strand.
CCACCTCGCCTCCTTCTAGTCTACCCCCATATTCCTGAAGAACATAAAAGTAGATGTGTGCATACTAAATTTCTGAATTTTCAGAAAATTCAGACATTTTCAGAAATTTTCAGCTGTATTAGCCTGTCAGTTCATGCACCAATACTATGTTGCTTTCATTGAAGATTTATGGCGTATTTTAATATACGGAAGAGCTAGTCCCCCCTCATTGCTCTTCTTTTCAAGGTTTTTCAGTGTCCAATATGCACTTCAGCCTTAATTCATTTCTCTAGTATTTTCTTTGAGATCACTTTAGTTTACAAACTAAGTATGGGAGAACCAGCACTTTATGATGCTGAGACTTATATTCGAGAATATAGCATGTTTTTCAGTATTGTAACATCCACGTGTATATTCTTCAGGAATATGGGGAGTAGACTAGGAGGCCAGGTGGGTGAGGTTAGACTAATGCAGGTTGTGGTGATGAATGTTAACTAGATTTATTGTGGTAATCCTTTTGCAATATATCAAGTATATTTGCATATATCAAATTGTTATGCTATGTTTTATACTTAAAATTAATATAATGCTATATGTTAATTACTTAAAAACTTTTAATTTAAAAAAGAAATACCAGTTGAAAAAAATTTCCACTAATATCACAGCCAAATATATATATTAAAAGCTCATAGAGGGACACCTGGGTGGCTCAGTCCATTCAGTGTCTGCCTTTGGTTCAGGTCATGATCCAAGGGTCCTGGGATGGAGCCCCATATCAGGCTCTCTGCTCAGCAGGGAGCCTGCTTCTCCCTCTCCCGCTGCCTGCCACTGCCCCTGCTTGTGCCCTTTCTCTCTGTCAAATAAATAAATAAAACCTTAAAAAAAAAAAAAGAGTTCATAGAAACACAATAGAGAAATGGGCTGAGGACATGAACAGATACTACAGATGGCTCTTAAAATATGAAAGAATGTTCCGTCTTACCTAAAAAAAGACAAATGCAAATTAAAATTTCAGTAAAATACAGCTTCTTACCTATCACATTGGTAAAAATCTGGAAGTTTGGTAAACCAATCAGTTGTCCAGGCATTTTCATACATTGTTGATAGGAGTGTACGATTTAGCAGTGTTTGTCAAAATTACAAATGCATTTATCTTATAACCCAGCAATCCTACTTACAAGATTGTCTGTAATAGCAAAATCCAACAGTAGTAGTTGGGCTTTTTCTGATCTACAAAGGACTGATTAAATACACCCAGTACATCCTAACAATGGAATGCTATGAGTTGCAAAAGAAGAATGGATATATTAAGTGGGAAAAAAAAAAAAAAACGAGGTACAGAACAATATGTATAGCATACTATCTTTTGTGTAAGAAAGGAGGGAAGAGTGTGTGTCCTTATATCAGGATATACGCACTACATAAGAGTAAGACTGCTGACAAAGGTGGAGAAAATCAGGTAAATAGTGACAGGTTCGGGGTGTGACAATATGCCTTTTTATTTTATATTCTTTTGATTTAAAAATACCTACAAATCTCATCATCGTCTTTCCCTTTTCTCCTGACTTTAGCAGTTTCTGTTGCTCTGAGGATTGAAACTTCTAATGTGAATAGCAAGGCCCGCAATAGCTTGTTTCTTCAGCCTTAACACACAGCATGCTTCCCCTTACTCTCTCTGCTTTGCCCACATTGGCCTTTTTTCTCTACCTCAAATTCACTGTGTTTCCTTCCATCACTGGTCCTTTATCACACTGTTCCACCAGCCTGGAGACCTTACGTAGTTAAAATGTGCTTATCCTTTGATCTTGACAGTACGTTACTTCTGCAAAGAAGTCTCCTTGGATAAGGTCAAGTTTTCTTTTCTTTTCCTTTTTTTTTTTAAAGATTTTTATTTATTCATGAGAGAGCGAAAGAGAGAGGGAGAGACACAGCCTGAGGGAGAAGCAGGCTTCCTGCAAGGATCCTGATGTGGGACTTGATCTTGGATCCCGGGATCACACCCTGGGCCAAAGGCGGTGCTAAACCACTGAGCCACCCAGGCATCCCTAGGTCAAGTTTTCCATGCATTAGTAATACCTTGTTCATCTCTATTCTAACCCTGGTTTTAAATGCAGTTGTATATTCTTTGTTAGGATTGTTTAACATCTGTCTCTCCCACTAGAAAGTAAGCCTCTCGAGAGCAGGGACCATACCCACTTCATTCAGAGGTAAAATACCTATTTTTTAAATGAGATTATACCTATTATGTGCCTAGCATGATGCCTAGCACATAAACACATAATGCTAGCTAGATCCTGCTATATGTTGTTTTGGTTTTAGTAGAAGGAAATGATACTGTTTGTGAATAAATTAGCTGGATAAGATTTAAGGAAGAATTCTGACTCTACTTGGCAAGAGAAAGAGGTACCTTTGGAAAGAAGTAACAACTAGTTTGTGAAAAGGGAAAGAAAATAGCTTTTATTCCTCTACTATGCTTGGTTACTGTATCTAAGTCAGACTGCAAGAAAGCAGCTTTTTGCCAAAATATTTTTCCTCTTTCCAGTTGCATTTCTTTTTTTTTTTTTTTTTAAAGATTTTATTTATTTATTCATGAGAGACACAGAGAGAGAGAGGCAGAGACACAGGCAGAGGGAGAAGCAGGCTCCCTGCAGGGAGCCCCACGTGGGCCTCGATCCTGGGTCTCCAGGATCAGGCCCTGGGCTGAAGGTGGCGACCGCTGAGCCACCCAGGCTGCCCTGCATTTATTTCTTTTTCTAAATCAAATAGCAGGAAGTTTAAAAAATATAGACAAAATAGAAATATTCAATTGGAATCTGGGAATTAATATAGGCAATTGCCGATCTGTATTTGTTATATTAACCAAAGTTGTAAAAATCTGTTAGAATTCAAGACAATGAGATCCAAGATGATACAACAGACATTTCACATTATGGCTTAGGGAACAAATTTACTGTTGATCTCTAGGGTCATATTCCCTATCATGTGATTTGTAGGGTGTCTTTGAAGAGTTTAAAAATGTATATTGTAGCAGCCTAATATTTTCTTCCAGTTATCTTCACATTTTCAAAGCTGGTAAATCATTTTAACATATACTTTAAGTGCCAGATATATTTGGTGTATATTTACAATAGAATATTGGTCAGCCATAAAATAGAATGAGATCTTCTGATTTACAACAACATGGATGGACCTAGAAGGTTTAATGCTAAATGAATTAAGTCAGAGATAGACAAATACCATATGATTTCACATGGAAATCATGTGAAATTTAAGAAACAAAACAGAGAAAAGTGAGACCAAAAAAACACCAGACTCTTAAATACAGAGACCAAACTGGTGATTGCCAGAGGGGAGGTAGGTAGGAAGATTAGGTGAAGTAGATTAAGGGGATTAAGAAGTACAAACTTCCACTTATAAAATAAAGTCAGAGATGAAAAGTACCACCAGTAAGATGGTAATGTTTGGTGACAGACTTCACTTATTGTGGTGAATGCTGAATAATGTATAGAAATGTTGAATCAGAGATGCCGGCTCAGTGGGTTGAGCGTTGGCCTTCAGCTCAGAGTGTGGTCCCGGGGTCCTGGGATCAAGTCTTGCATCTGGCTCCCTGAGGAGAGCCTGCGCCTTCCTGTGCCTGTGTCTCTCCCCCCACCTCTCTGTGTCTCTCATGAATAAATAAGTAAAATCTTAAAAAAAAAAAGTTGAGTTATTATATTGTACACCTGTAACTAATATAACCCTATGTTAATTATACTTCGATTAGAAAAATAAATGAAAGTTACTGAAATATACATACAAGAAATAAAGACAATTCAAGTAAAAAGAATAAATCAGCGGTTGATGCTTCTGTAAAAACAACCGCCTTTTTGTTTTTTACTGAACTTTTGGTTTCTTGAATGTTGCCTGCTGCCTTGCTCTTAGGGAATTGTAATCCTTAGATCCAAACTGAGATATGCATAACTAGAAAGTATTGTTTTCCTTCATAGCTTGGTGAAGAATGTGCATGGAGCACAAAACACAAACTGGGGATCTGTAGGCTACTTGGGATTCTCAGATCTGTTTTGCTCAGCTTGTAGAATAAGTTGAAAAATCAATTTCCAGCCTTAATTGAAAATTCAGAAGGCCTACTGATAGTGGACTAGTATTACCATGTGGCAGGAGTTTGCAGCAGTGGTAGGTGTGGCAGGTGCACTCCAACTGCCATATCTTTCTCTCTCTTCCCCCATCCTCCAAGATTCATCTCTCCTACTTCATTAATTTATATTCCTTGCCTGGCTTATGGCTTCATTAGGCACTTGAGATTGTGACCTCAGGTGTGGAGGTGAAAGGTAATGGAGGCTAAAATCAGTATCTGCTCAACTAATGTAATTGTACAGTCTAAGAGGTCTTCTAGCCATGTGGCATCCTAATGCAGGGAGTCTTTGGTCTCTTCTTTTGGCAAATGAGATTTTTTTAAGTGGCGGTGACTGTCTTACAGGAATCAGTATAGGACAGTTAAACAACCATTTAATAAGAACTACAGGACTCTCCAGTTAGGACTGGTTTTACTGTTTTGTGGAGTTTCCTGTAATTCCTCTAAGTTTGTTAAAATATGTTACCTATGGATGAAAATGTTTGAATTTATCATTTTTTTTTTAAAGGAGAGTTTTTATGGGAAAATAACCCATGACTAACAAGTTAACAAGTTGACTAATGGCACAGAAAACCAAAATCCCTCACACCTCCAAAACTCTAAATTTTTTCCATGTTTTTTATCGTAGTAAAATATACAGAATATAAAACTTAACCATTTTAACAATTTTTTTGTGTACAATTCACTGACATTGAGTATATTACAATATTGTGCAACCATCACTGCTATCCATTTCCAGAACTTTTTTATCCTCTCAAAGAAAAACTCTATAATCCTTGAACAATAACTACTCATTTCCCCCCATTCCCTGGACCTGGTAATGTCTGTTTTTCCTTCTGTGTCTGTGAATTTGCCTATTCTAGATAGCGCAGATAAGTGGAATTGTACAGTGTTTGTCCGTTTGGCTTACTTAGCATAATGTTTTCAGGGTTCATCTATGTTGTAGTGTGTATCAGAATTTCATTTTCTTTTATGATTAAATAGCAAATACTCCATAGTATGGCTATACCATATTTTGTTGATTCATTTATCTGTTGATGCCCCCAAACTCTAATCTTCTGGCTACACTGTACTTTCCTATTCACGGCTAAATAAGAGGATAGATTCTTTGTGGTTCATCATCCACATTGGCTTCTTGGTGTTCCTCTTCTCTAATCTCCCCTGGAGCCTTGCACATCAGCGTGACTCTCCATCTTTGTGGACCCAAAGCAATCCAGCTTCATCAGGCCACTAGTGAAGCTGTTTATGTATATACCTCCCTTACCTTACCCCACTTTCCTGCTTTACTCAGGAGTATGGGGATTTCCAATTTGGTTCTATCTGACTTTTGGTTCTTCTCTTGTGAGTTAGACCTTCATGCAACTCCCTAGGTATCTGGAAGGCTTAGCTTTCTGGTCTCAGCTCTGTCATTCACTAACTAGCTATGTGATTTTAAGCTATACTATTCTTGATGAAATGAAGAGTTTGGAGTACATAGATATTTAATATTTGTTCTAACTTTTCTATTCTGTTGTTCAGAACATGCTACTTTCTGCATGGGGGCAAAAGCAAAAATTGGTGGAAATCCATGCAGGAGTTTATAAATCAAAACTATATGTCAGAAAATGTTTGGTAAGAGTGGTTTTGCCATGATTAAGGCCATAAAAAGATTTCTGTACAAAGCTGTTAGAAATAAAGTAACTTCATTGCTCACTGCATGCATAAGTGGAGCTGTATAGTGAGTGAGAAAGGAATGAGTTTAGGGGTAGTTAACTGGGTCTAAAAGCAGTAAGAAAGCAGTATCTTTTAAAAAGCATTTTGAATAATCTTTGTATCCAACGTGTACGGAGAACTCACAACCCAGAGATCCAGAGTCACATGCTGTTCCGACTGAGCCAGCCAGGGGCCCCTTGAGCTTTTTGAAAAGCCAACTTGTAAGATTTGGAAATGATTTCGGTACATTTTATAACTTTTTGATACAGCCACAAAAGTTAACTTTTATTACTTTTGTTGGGGCCTGTCTAGGCGGAATACCTGGCTTGTTATATCTTGCTATATTAGAGAAAAGGTGAGAGAGTCAAAGGCAGATCCTGAGAAATTGATAAAGCTGGTAAATTTCTTGGTTCAGTCAATTTTCAAAACAAATCAACTAGATAACTTTGGGAGTCATTATAGCATTGTCAACTTTTTAGTTTACCAAGGAAAAGCATTTTGAAAAACTTATGTATTATCACTATTTGATAAAAGGAAAAACACTCTAACAGTAAAAGGTAGGAATTATATCAGAATTAAGGATGGGTTTTAAATAGACCACCACATTATATTACTGTTTTTCTGTGCACTATTTTAAACATGGTTGTGAATCAGTGTTTGAGGATTATTGGCATAGATATAAATGTTTTTGAAATTGAGAGGAAAGGAAAATCATACTTGCCTAGATTGACCAAAGGTGGAAAGGATAGGGGAAGAACTAGCACTAGTGAAAGGACAAGTTTGGGAAAGGAAGTTTTCAGGGAGTGAAGATGATGCATTGGTTTTAGATGTGATGAATATCCAACTTGAAGTTCATTAAGCAGTTAAACAGGTTAGACCTAGAGATAAAGATTTAGATATCTTCTGTCTTGAGGTGAGAATAATAATCATGAAAGTGGGCTGTTTCCTGAGGGGAAAATATGAGGTTGATAAGGCCAAGAATTACCTGTTAGGGATTACAGGCATGAACTTTAAAACCAGACTGCCTGGATATCCCTGGATGGCTTGTCTGCCTTTGGCTCAGGGCATGATCCTGGGTCTGGGGATCGAATCCTGCATCAGGCTCCCTGCGAGGAGCCATCTTTTCCCTCTGTCCAAGTCTCTGCCCCTCTCTGTATCTTTCATGAATAAATACATAAAATCTTTTAAAAACATAAATAAAAATAAAAAAGTAAAACCAAACTGCCTGAATTTAATCCTGGCTCTGCTAGTTATGAGCTGTGTGACTTTAGTAAGGATATCTTTTTATGTTGTCTGGAGAATAAATGAGTTCTAAGCATTATTAAAATGCTTAGAATAGGGCACCTGAGTGGCTCAGTCAGTTAAGTGTCTGCCTTCGGCATGAAGGTCATGGTCCCAGGGTCCTGGGATAGAGCCCCGTATCAGGCTTCCTGCTCAGTGGGAACTCTGCATCTCCCTCTGCCCCACCCCTCTGCTCATGCTCTCTTGCACATACTCTCTCAAATAAATAAATAAAATCTTTAAAATAAAATGAAATGCTTAGAATATTGCTTGGCAGAGAGTAAATGAAAGTGTTAGCTATTGTTATTTGGTAGTGGATTAAAAGATGTCTGGGAAGTATGTAGTAAGTAGTGGCGGACATAGCTCCTTTGTAGAAAATGGATAAATTCCAAAAATCTTATTTTGAAAGTTCTAAGGGAACTGTGGAAGCAAAGAGGAGGAGATAAACTCAAATTATAGAGAGGCCAAGAGCCCTTCTCGTGTACTGAGATGGCCAGCTGTTTTTTTTTTTTTTTTTCTTTTTTTTTCTGAGAACAGTTGCCAAGTATGGGCATGTTCCTAGGATTAGGTTTGGTCCAGGCAGAGGGAGTCCACAGGGAAAAAGAGAAATCAGAAGAGCTTTTAACAGTTCGGTGGGCTGGTATGACACATGGAAATCTAGGCAAGCCCAGAATGCACAGCCTTTTGTTCCCCTACAAGATACTTGGTAAGTGCTAGGGCAGTGTAGGAGGCAGGGGGCTAGCTTGGAAAAAACTGAGTAAAATCTCTTAAAGTTTCATGATGCTTAGACATGTTACGTTCGCAAACTCTTGATTTTAGGAACCCTTTCCAATCCTAAAAGGATTGGGGGCTCCTGCCTACCTAGGTGGAAGGAGCATCTGACTCTTGATCTCAGGGTAGTGAGATTACTTTAAAAAAAGTTATTGAAGCCCCCAAGGAGATTTTGTTTCCATGGGTTAAATCTGTTGATGTTTACTGTATCAGGAATATGGAAATTAAAGGTAAGAAAATTTTGAAACATTTACTAATTTAAAAAAAAATAAACTCATTACCTGCTAACATTTATAGGCATTTTTTTTGAAAAATAATTACATTTTCAAAAACAATATATTATTGAGAAGAGTGAATTATATTTTTGAAAATCTCTGGCTTAGTAGCAGACAGTTGAATTTTCATATCTGCTTCTGCCTTTGTTGTTGCAAAGTGTTGTTTTGGTTGAAGTAAAAGAAGAAAATCCGGCCTTACACAGATAAGTAGTTGGAAAAAGGAGGAGTAATTTAATAGCTTTCTCAGATAATTGTGAATATTCTTCTTTGATCCTATGCCAAAACTTGACAGGTGGTAGTTTCTTAAAGCTTAGTTGCAGTGTGGAATCCAAAACCATCTCAATGAATATTTTGTACTTATTACATTAAAATCCATTGTTCTGTCTTGTGTTTTGAATGGATCTTTTACCCACCCATCATTGTGTATCATGCATTGGTCATTTGGAAATATTGGTTCACTGAGGTATGCAAATCTTTCAAATATTGACATATTTCATTATAAAATGTGTTAAAAATTCACATCGTATTTGTTTAATTTTACCACTGATCTCATTAGAAAAGTCATAAGTATTGAAAAGTTGTCAAGGTTGTGATCGCTGATAATAAGTTTTCTGCATTTCTAGTTTGCCTAGAAGTTCAAATTCTGTTGTTGGCAACAAATACTGTTATTTTTATCCCTCGAAGTAACAGGCTCACTGCATTCATTTTTGAGAAAACACCTGCTGAATAGCTAAAGTCAAAAGACCGTAATTTGTCTGTTGGTTGTTCTTTCAAGGAAAAATGGTGTTTTGTGGAGGGGGAAAACAAAAACTGAGGCTAACTCAGTTTACAACTGAAAGAATCAGGAGTGCTTTTTTTTTTTTTTTTTTTTTTTTTTTAGAAAACTACCATATTTTGGTATGCAACAGGATGCTTTATGCTTGCCTTCTTCCAATTTGTAACTTGGAAGATTTAATAAAATTTACTACTGTTCATCAAAGATTTTTTTTAAGACATTTATTTTAGAGAGAGAGAGAGAGCAAGGGAAGGAGGGACAGAGGTAGGAGGGACAGAGGGAGAGAGAGAATCCTGAAGCAGACTCCCCACTGAGCATGTGAACCCACATCAGGCTCCATCCTAGGACCCTGAGATCATGACCTGAGGCAAAATCCAGTTTCTTAATTGACTGAGCCACCCAGATGCCCCTCATCAAGGATGATTATTTGTTTTTGTTTTTGTTTTTGTTTTTGTTTTTTTAAGATTTCTTATAAATAAATAAGAGAGAGAGAGCAAAGGGAAGAGGGAGAGGGAGAAGCAGACTCCCTGCTGAGCAGGGTGCGCCAATGCAGGACTCAATCCCAGGACCCTGGGATTATGACCCAAGTTGAAGGCAGAGGCTTAACTGGCTGAGCCACCCAGGCACCCATCAAGGATGGGTTGTTGTTGTTGTTGTTATTTTCAGATTCCAAAGTCTGTATTTTTCAAAATAAAGATAACACATTGTTTAGAGACCATCTCCACAAGAGCAACAAAAAATAGAAAATAGTTGCCCAGGCATAAGCATACACTGAGTTTGTTAATTATACACATATGGTTGCAAGTGTGCTTGCAAAAAAGTTCATTGGAGGGCAGCCCCGGTGGCTCAGCGGTTTAGCGCCACCTTCAGCCCAGAGCGTGACCCTGGAGACCCGGGATCCAGTCCCACATTGGGCTCCCTGTGAGGAGTCTGCCTCTCCCTCTGCCTGTGTCTCTGTCTCTCTTTCTCTCTCTGTGTCTCTCATGAATAAATTAAATCTTTAAAAAAGAAAAACTCATTGGAAATATACACAAGGCTCTGGAAATGTACACTGTGTAGTGTTACAATTCTATATTCAAACAAGGAAAATTGACAGTATGTTACATTCACTTACAAGTAGACAAAACGCAAAATACAGTTCATCTTTTGTACAAAAAGGAAGGGCAGTTCACATTTTACAAGGTAAGAGGAGCTCTGATTGTAAGGAAAGCTAGAGTGGGGCTGAACTTTGCACGTCCTTATTCCTGTCACAAAATAAGCAAACATTATTTTTAAGGATGTTTTTAAGTAAAATTGGTATTTCTCTTATTGTGAATGCATGGCACTGAAGAATATGATTATATGATTGGTGTCTGTTGTCTTGATTTGTGCTAAGGTTGCAGCAGTTTTACCTACTGTTGATTTTGCACCATCAGTGTCAGTGTCAACACAGTGAGAAAGGCAAATAATGTCTTATTCTTACAATGAACCCCCCTCCTCCCCCAGAAACCTCTCAGTGGCTTCTGGAGGTCCACAGTCTATACTTTGAGAACCACTAATCTAGAGGAAGGGGCCTGCCCCAAATACCTGATAGTTTTATCCTTGAGACATTTGAAAATAGAGGTGGTTGGGGTCTATCTAAAGCTACATTCCAGTACCTACCCAGCTCAGTCCCTTTCGCCTTACAGAGGAAAGGGCAAAACCTCTGTGGAAAATACTACTAACTACAGTCACTACAATTACTTTATATATAGTATTTGACATACAAGTGAATTTTATGAGAAAGGACTTTTGCTTGTCACCAGGAGAGAATAACAGAATCTGGAATTGCCTTGTCAATATAAACAGCTAGAAGACTAGACAAGATACTTGAAACAATGTCCTTCACATATTGGGCAACAGGCAACACAACACAGTCTGTGTTGTTCAAAGATCAACTTTAGGGGATCCCTGGGTGGTGCAGCGGTTTGGCGCCTGCCTTTGGCCCAGGGCGCGATCCTGGAGACCCGGGATCAAATCCCACGTCGGGCTCTCGGTGCATGGAGCCTGCTTCTCCCTCTGCCTGTGTCTCTGCCTCTCTCTCTCTCTCTGTGACTATCATAAATAAATAAAAATTAAAAAAAAAACATTTAAAAAAAAAGATCAACTTTATTTTGAGTGAAAATGAAAGACAGCGTGTCATTTTGTAGGGTGCAGCGAAAGCAGTGCTTTGAGGGAATTTACCACTTTAAAATAGTGGTCTGATCTTCTACCTGAATAAACTAGAAAAGAAGAGCAAAATAAATCCAAAGTAAAAGGAATGCAGTAAGAGCTGAAATCAGTGAAATAGAAAATAGACAAATAGGAAAAGAATTAAACCAAGTGCTGTTTTTTTAAAAGATCAACAGCTCCACCAATATCAGATATGACACTGAGAAGAAACTTAGGTAGAGACATGGTCAGTCATGTATCTTGCCCCCTTCCCCCCTTGGGTGTGGGGCGGCAAGAAAGGAGTCAGAACAAAGGGTAAACTCCAAATAGGGGAGATCTTGGTGGAGTTGTTCTGGGATCGATCCTGGGTGTGCCTATACTTCTGACACTGTGGTGGAGTGGAGAGAAAGTAGAAGGAGGCCAGGATGAAAGTCTGGAGACCCATCAAGTCATCTATTGATATTGACATAACTGAGAATGAAAAGGAAGGAGGAAGAGAGTAATGTTTGCTTTTCCCTTGTGAAAAATTCTTTGACTCTCTTTTTGCATTAAAAATTCAGATCCGTGAAAGCTTAAAAGTTGCCATTTTTCACATTCCCATTTAAGCTAATAAATCATGCTCAAGTTACTTTAAAATTATTATATTTAGGAAGAAAATGCCTGAAAATTTTTCTTTTGAGAATTTTCAAGATGAACACACAACTGAAAATCAAGACAAATATGAAACTGTAGTCCTCTCTCCCCTTTATAAGATGAAACTGTGTAGTCTTCTCTCCCCCTTATAAGGTGATTTGCAACAGTATTTTATTGTTTTTTATTTTATTTATTTATTTGAGAGAGTATGTATGTGCAAACTTGAGAGAGAGTGAGCATGAGCAGGGGAGGGTCAAAGGGAGAGGGAGAAGCAGACTCCCACTGAACAGGGAGCCCAATATGCGGCTCCATCCCAGGACCCTGAGGTCATGACCTGAGCTGAAGGCAGAGGCTTAACCTGCTGAGCCACCTAGGCACCCTGTTTACTGTTGTTGTTGTTGTTTTTAACTGATCCTTTTTACTGCTGCAGGTAGTAGCTAACCATTTTATATACTGTAAGCTAAGTAGAAATAGAGAAAAATTCTATTAAGTATACTTTAGGTGAATGAAAATCATTACACTGAAGTCTCAGATTATTTTTAATAAGAGAATAGGATTAGTATTGGTATAAAGTTCAAACTTCATAGCTGGTTATTGTATTTTTTTAAAGAATTTTTCTAGGGGCGGCCCCGGTGGCACAGTGGTTTAGCGCCACCTGCAGCCCGGGGTGTGATCCTGGAGACCTGGGATCAAGTTCCACATCGGGCTCCCTGCATGGAGCCTGCTTTTTCCTCTACCTGTGTCTCTGCCTCTCTCTCTCTCAATAAATAAATAAATAAACAAATCTTAAATTAAAAAAAAAGGAATTTTTCTTACTTGAAAAGTGGCTCAAGTGTTTTGTATAAAATGTTTATTAATGTGCTTGGCAAAGAGAGATTTTTAGGCTCTTTTTCACCAAATGTTAAATTCTGGGTACTAGGTTGTAGGGTGATTTTTTTCTCCCTGTGATTTTTGTACATGTTTGGATTGCTTGAATTTTAAAATAATGAGCATGTATTTTTTCAAAACCTATAGTGCTGTTTAAAAAAAAATACCTAACATATCAGAAGCATGAAATAAATATTTATTGAATATATAAATAAATAAAGGAATTTATGGGGAAAATAAGGGTAATACATAGTATATTACTGTTAGGTTTAGTTATACTGTGCATTGTTGTACTGGACTTTCTAGAAAGTCATTTCATCAGTATTTCTAGTTTGTTGCACACACCCCCTCCCCATGAAATATGTGAGTTTATGCCATTTTAGTATACTAGAAATCCCTTTTACTCCCTTAAACACCCATCCTCCTCATACAGCCATTGAAGGGGGAAGAACAGCAAGAAAAGTATTTGCTTCCAAATGATTTCTGTACCCTCTCTGTAATATCCCCTCTCCCCCTGCTCAGAATAGAAACTATTTCTGGCAGCAGGAACTCTCTAAGGAAAATGTTAGTCCTTACCACAGCAGACAGAGTTATACAAAGAGTTAATTTAAAAAAATGTAGTCCATCTGCTACCAGCCAGGATAGAAGGTGGTTAGTCCGTTTTCACTATCTTCCTTTGCCCCTCTCTTGTCCTTTCCTTGTAAGTGGTCTTTTTTTTTTTTTTTTTTTTTAACTCTACCAATTTGTTTCTTTATCTCTCCTGAGCTGTAGGTATAGTGTTGTGGGCCTCCCAGTTCATCACTGATCTTATGAGTAATGGGATTTTTTTTCCAATAGCCATGTTGTTATTTCTTCCACAAGGGTAAAATACTTAAGTCCTAAATATAAAACTTGAAGGGATAGGAAGTTCTAAGTAAAAAATCTTTTTATCATAAATTATCTTTTCTTCTGCATCCTCCCATTATGAGTTCAAGGATTCTTGTTTGAAGCATTATTTTGTATCTTGTTCTGCTAGGAATTACAAAAGAAAGCTTTAAAAAACTATTTTTTTTTTTTTAGCAGTGATGGAATCCAGTTAGATTTTCCATTGATCACTGAATACCACAAACTCAGTTGTTACTGTCTAGATTTTCGGCAGAAAGGTTAAGAGTGAAGGTAGACTTGGATCATACATCAGATGAGCATAATGTCCTGTGTTTTTCCGGGACAGTTCTGGCTTATATCTGTTTTCCTGGCATAACTTTTTTTTAAGGATTTTATTTATTTATTTCTGAGAGAGTGGGGTGGGGGGCGCAGACACAGGCAGAGGAGAAGCAGGCTCCATGCAGACCCTGACGTGGGACTCGATCCAGGGTCTCCAGGATCACACCCTGGGCTGAAGGCAGCGCTAAACTGCTGAGCCACCCGGGCTGCCCAATTCCCTAATTTTTAAATAGATGTTTTATTTTGGAGTAATTTGAGATTTACAGAAAAGTTGCAAAGCTCTTTACAGAGTTCCTGTATACCCCTCAGCCAGTTTCCCCAGTTGTTAATATCTTACATAACCATGGTACATTTGTTAAACTAAGAAATCAACAGTAAAATGTTACTATTAGCTAAACTCCAGATTTTATCCAGATTGTGCTCGCTTTTCCACTAATGTTAGTTTTCTGTTCTGTGATTCAATCATAAAAATACTACATTACATTTAGATGTCAGGTTGCCTTAGTCTCCTCAGTTTTGTGACAGTTTATCAGTCCTTATCTTTCATGACTCTAATGGTTTTGAGGGTAATTGGCCAACTATTTTGTGGAGTGTTCTTCACTTTGGATTTGCCTGATATTTTTCTCATATAGACTGAGTTTATTTTTTTAAAGGAATAATACCACAGAGATGAATTCCCCTTCTTATCCCTTAGTAGGAGTACATTCTGTCAGTATGACTTACTATTTTTGGTGTTAACCTTGATCATCTCAAAATAATATTTGCCAGATTTCTTACTGTAAAGTTAACCTGCAGCCCCCATACTCTCTTCTCTGCAAGTCCCTAAGGAAGCCCACTCTCAAAAGGAGATAACTATATAAATTATTTGTAATTCTTCTATAAGAAAGATCTTTCTTTTTTCCCTTATTTATTTTTTCAGTTGTTTATTTTTATCAATATAAACTCGTGTATATTTATTTTATACTTCTAACTACCTATTACTATGTTATTTTGTTGCTCAGATGGTTCTAGCTTTGGTTATTGGGAGTTCTTTCAGATTGGCTTCTATGTCCCTTTGACATACCCTCATCCTTTTGTACGTGTGTGTGTGTGTGTGTGTTTACACAAAAGCATCCCCTGGTTAAATCACATAAAAAAAGACATAACAAATATTACAAATTTAAGAAGACTAATATCATGCCAAGTATATTTTCCAACCACAATGGTACAAAACTAAAGATCAAGAATAAAACAAAGCTGGAAAGTCTATAATGTAAATATTAAATATTTAATATGTAAATATTGAACAACACACTGCTACACAAGCAATGGGCTAAATAAGAAATCAAACAGCAAATCAAAATATGTCTCGAAACAGAAGAAAAATACAATATTCCAAAACCTATGGGATGCAGCAAAAACAGATGTTAGAGTGAAATTTATGCTTGTATTAAAAAAAAAATATGTTCAAATAAACAACACTGTACCACAAGAAACTAGAAAAAGAAGAAACTTAGCTGAAATTTAGTAGAGGAAGGAAATAAAGAAAAATCCGAAGTAAATAAAATAGAGACCAGAATAAAAAATAACAAAACCTTGAAAGTAATGACCAGTTTTTCCAAAGAAATAAAATTGTCAATGCTTTAGCTACATTAAGTAGGAAAAGAAAAAGAGAAGACTCAAAAACCAAAATGAGAAATGGAAGCACAAACAATGCAACAGATAACCACAGAAATACATAGTGTGATAACAGATTACTACAATTATATACTAACAAATCTGATAACTTAGAAAAAACCCAGATAATTCCTAAAAATGTACAACTCACCAGATTAAATCATGAATCTTGAATCCAAGAAATGGGAAATCTTCAACCAATAACAAGGAAAGTTGAATTAGGAGTCAAAAATCTACCAGTACAGAAAAGCCTGAGACTACGTGGTTTCATTGTTGAATTCTATCAAACATTAAAAAATAATAATAATAATAATGACAATCTTTATCAGAATCTTATAAGTAATGAACTAGAACACATTCAGAATTATTCCATGAGGCCAGTACTGCCGTGATACCAAAGCAGGATAAAAACAAGAACAAAGAAAATCTAGTTTATCCCACATAAGTATTGCTACTCCAGCTTTCTTTTGACATCCATTTGCATGATAAGTGTTTTTCTGCCCTGTCATTATCAATCTGCAGGTGTCTTAAGATCTAAAATGAGTCTCTTATAGGCAGTATGTAGATAGATCTTGCTTTTTTAATGCATTCTGACACCCTATATCTTTCGATTGGAGCCTTTAGTCCATTTACATTCAGAGTAATTATTGATAGATATTGTATTTATTGCTATTTTATTACTTGCTTTGTCATTTGTGGAGATTTTCTCTGATCCTTTCTTGTCTTTATCATTTTTGGTTTCTCCTTTACACTCAAAGAGTTCCCTTTAATATTTCTTGCAGAGCTGGTTTAGTGGCCACTAAATCTTTTAGTTTTACTTTGTGTGGGAACACTTTTTTTTTTTTTTTTTTTTTTTTAGCACTTCCTTACTTTGTGATACTACAAAATTCTCTGGGCTCATCTTGTATTTTCCCTAGTCTAGTCCTAAAAAACAGCCATTTCTCCAGGGAGCTCTGGTTCTTTTTATTGAAAAATGGCATTTAGAAACCAATATCTGGGCAGTGAGTGTGCTCATTGCTACGAGAGTGTTCCTGTTTCTAGGACCTCTCAACAGACAGAACAAGATACAGAAATATATGTATCTATACTAACCCATATATATGCATAACTGAATTCTGTATCTTTCCATCTGTGTCTATTAAACATGAGTTCATACTGATGATGCTGATTCTATCCCAGTACAATAGGATTCTTTCTAGCTTCCCACTTTATCTGTAACTTCCCTCGCCAACTGCGAATAACTATGGATGGCTTCCACATCCATCATTCATTGATTTATTCAACTATAGTATATGTGTAAAGAAGTTTTAGAGATGTTAACTCAAAAAAAAAGTAGAAATGTTAACTCCAGGGTGCCTGGGTGGCTCAGTCGGTTGAGTGTCCAGCTCTTGATGTTGGCTCAGTGATCTCAGTGTCCTTGGAGGGAGCCCCACATCGGGTTTCATGCTTGGTGGGGTGTCTGCTCCACGTTTATGCCCCTCCCCCGCCATATGCTTGTGTGCGTTCTCTCTCTCTCTCTCAAATAAAAATAAATAAATCTTTGGGAAAAAAAAGATGCTCACTCCTCCTGTGAGAGACAGCCAACTAGAAAATAGGGTTTATGTGTAGTTCCTTTTATCTCTAGCCTTATTTTTTCAAGTCTAAACATAATTTTCCAAAGTTATTTAGGGTAGCTCCTTTTTTTCCTATACCCCTTCAGTGAAATTATGTCATATATTTATAATACAGTAGATTCTTTTGACAGTCTGCTTTCTATCCTGGGACCCCCCCCCCCCAATCTCTTGGTTGATTTTTTAAAGTGTACATACATTAAAGTGCACTTTTTGTGTTATAATGTCCTTTAGGTTTTGCCAAATACATAGTGTAATGTATCTATCTCAGTACCATACAGAATTATTCCATCACCCTAAAAACAACCCTATGTCCCTTTTGTAGTAAACCACACTACACTGCTGCAACCCCTCCTTGACAGCCACTTAACTGTTTTCTGTCCCTTTAGTCTTACCCTTTCCATAATATCATATGAAAGGAATCATAATATATGATCTTTCAGATATGATGTTTTTCACTCAGCAAAATGTTTTTAAGATTCATTCACTTTGTGTGAGTCACTAGCTTGTTCCTTTTTATCACTGAGTAGTATTACATTGTGTGAATGTCTCAGTTTGTTTATTCATTCCCCTGTTGAACAGAATCTCAGTTGCTTCCAGTTTTTAGTGATTATGAATAAAGCTGCTAGAAAATTCACATATAGGTTTTTGCATTAACATTTTTTTAAAAAATTTTTTAAAGATTTTATTTATTTATTTGAGAGGGCGAGCGCACAAGCAGGGGAGAGAGGGAGAGGGAGAAGCAGACTCCCCACTGAGCAGTGAGCCTGACGTGGGGCTTGATCCCAAGATCACGACCTGAGCTGAAGGCAGATGCTTAACCAGCTGAGCCACCGAGATGCCCCATAAACATACATTTTTAGTTCATTTGGGTAAATACTCGGAGCATTACTGGTAGGTTGTGTGGTGAATCTGTGTCTGACTTTGCAAGAAATCATCAGACTGTCTTCTGAAGTGGCTGTTAACATTTTTTGTATTTCCATCCGCAAGGAATGAGAGGTCTGTTACTCTGCATCTGTGCCTATTATAATCGTCAGTAGTGCCTTCATTTCGCTTTCAGTAATGCCCTGGTTTGGATGATAAACTGTGCTATATGAGGTGAACACTGACAAATTCTATCGTCTCTTCTTCTGTTTTGTGACTGTTCGTGAGGAAATTGAGTCCAGGATTTTTCTAAGAGGTAAGACTTTCCTCATGAGGAACATTATTTTAGATTATCTAATTTCAATAATGATGATTAAGGAAACAAACAGGTAAAGGAAGTTATAGTAATTTGATTGATTAAATTGGATCGACATCAGTAATGAGCACTGGTCTCTGTGAACTTACTCATTTTGATACCACTCTTCTAGTTGTCTAGTCACTTTGTTCAGTGGAACCACAAGTAATTTTGCACATTTTTTAACATTTAGTCTCAAACTGTAATTTGGACTTCTCTTAATATATCAAGAGTTGGAAAGGTGCCCGAGTGGCTCAGTCAGTTAAGCATCTACCTTTAGCTCAGGTCATGCTCCCCAGGTCCTGGACTTCTGGGGTCCTGGGATTGAGCCCCTGCTCAGTGGGGAGCCTGCTTCTCCCTCTCCCCCTGCCTGCCACCCTGCCTACTTGTGCTCTCTCTTTCTGTCAAATAAATAAATAAAATCTAAAAAGAAAAAAAAAAGTTGGAGAAAATGAAATCATTATAGCTTCTAACATAGTTCTCTGTTGGACTCACAATGAAAGCCTCTAGGGATGATCAGTAGGACCAGAAAGCCATTTTTGTCCTGGGAGTCCTGCAACATAATCGGGGGTGTTTGTTATCCTTCAGATCTTTATGCCTCAGGGTTATCTTAATTTTCATATTTATTCTCTTGATTCTGGGGTTTGATATTTTCAGTTATACCTTTGGCATCCTTTGTATTAGCCTTGGGGAGGTACCCTTTTTGCCTTATCTTGAAGCCAAACAGAGCAAATAATGCAAATAAAAAAATTTTCTTCCTTACTATCTCTGTAATCATTCTTCCTTATTTATATAAAATTAAAAATCAAAAATGAGAATTAAAGATTTGCTGAGAAAATTTTTAAGCAGCTCATTCATGTTAATCTACCCAGGGTTTTTAGAGACGGTTCATTTAAGTGAAAATTGCTAATATTTCTAGAAATCCAGGCTGCTGCTTCACTTAGTCATGCAAGTGAGAATTATGCTTGCAGGGCAGAGGCCACAGGTGCATCTTACTAGCCTGTCATCTCAGCTTCAGGAACAGCCAGCCAGCCTTTTTGGTCTTTTTCACAGGTGGGGAGAAGCTGGGCAAAAAATGCAGTTTCCAGATGTGAGGGTCTGAGTAGGTCAAATCAGACCATTTTGGGGAATGTCAAGCCCACAATGGTCAGAATATAGAAGCAGAATGTAATAGTTGGGAGAAAATTCACAAACCTGTCAGACTTATTTGAGGGGGCAGCAGTTTGTGAATTAAATTCTCCACTAGTGATTTTCCTTTTCTTAGATCAGATGCAGATATAAGATGCTTGCAGGGAAACCCTAACGTTGAATTTTCTTGGTTTATTTTTACATTTGTCATTGCTTTAGATCTTAGGGAAATACTATGAAGATTTCCTTTATTCGTGAAAGTGATTGCTGGTTGATCTACATGTTCTCTTTCCAACTCAGAAGATCATTTTACCATAAAGGAACAAAACTGATTAAGCTTTGAAAGATATTTCTTCCTGGTTGAATGTGATTCAGTTAACTTCGGTGTTAAACTATTATAACTATGCTGTGCCTTAATCTTGAGATTACCAGGCATTTTGGATGAGTCATTTAGTTTCCGTTGGCCCTGGTTGGTTCTTTTGTAAAATGAGATTTGAACTAGTGAGCTCTTGGATACTTTCCAACTTTTAATTTAAAAAAAAATCTACATCCTCAATACAGTGCTCTTTACAATTATAACGTTTCTGCATGTATCCAGGATACTTTTTGATAATAACAATGTAATAAGTCAGAAATTTAAAATCTATTCCTCATTGTGCAAATATCTTTTATAAATGGTTTTGATTCCTGAGTATAAGAACCCAGAAGAAAAGTGGATCACTGTGTTCAGTGCCAGATTCTTTTCCCTATGAATGCACATAACTATTTATTAAACAATTAATATACTTAATTAATTAATGCAATCTTAACTTTTTAAAATGTGTTGAATTTTGAGGAGAAAAATTTACAGCTTACTTTTCAGGCTAGAAAATGAAGATGATGGGAAAAGGGAAGTTAACATTATCTTCATTTAACATGAAGTTCCAAGGTGAATGTTCTATTTACTTAACATTTAATTCACAAGATCTTTAAATATTACATATGATATTCTGTAGACTTGTTCCTATGCTTTTCAGGTAATAGTATTCCTTGTTCCATGAAGTAATCCTGTTGCATGTTTTGGGCTGTGTATTTTTGCTAATGTACAGCAGGGCTTTTTAAAGGTAGAATCGGCAGCACCTGGAAACTTACAGATTTGATGAATAAGTTCCAGGCCACATAAAATTGCTGCTGTGTACCTACCCCTAAAGGAGCATTATACCTCTGCATTCTTGTGTGTTTGGCCTAGTGTAGTTGTCTATTTGTTGGAATGGACACAGAAAAAGCCTTTGAAAGATGCAAAGAGGTAAATAGACTTTTCTCTTTTTTGTGTGTCCTCATCCAAATAGCATTTGCAGAGTTCTTTCTGTTCCTCTCTTTTTACATCCCACCAGGAATCAAACATTTTATATTTGAAGGGCTGTATGAAATTTCTGTCTTGACCCCTCCCCTCTGTGAGGATTCCCAAATAGTAACATTACTCTTATTTAAGCTTTTATTCAGCTATTTCTTTGTTTCTTTTCATGATTTAGTGGTAAATTGCCCATCGTTTTCTTTCTTTTATCATTTTTTTAAAGATGTTTCAGCTTGCAGGCTTGAGCTATCAATTTTCGTGGTTTCACTGTCCTATAATAAAAGTTAGTCCACCTGGCATTCTTTCAACTGAAACTTCCTCCATGAATACACATTGCAACAACAGCTCAACATGGAGAATAATGATAGCTGATCAAAGCAACAACCTTAAGGCAGTGCAGGATACCCAAATGTTTTCTCATTTACTCAAGAAAGATAAGATCATGATCAACACAACCTGTTGTGTATTTTGTTCCATTTCATTTGACAAATACTAATCTGTATACAGTAAGTTGGTATTAACAAGAATGCCCCACTCCCTGACTCAACATGGTAACAGGGTGTTTCTTGTTTCTTACTTCAACTCTGCTGTAGAGGTACTCTGTGGAGAATGTTTTTAATTAAAACATTCAAGAAGGTAATGATAGTATCCTTTATTAAGATCATGTGCTGAAGGTTTCCCAAATCTCTCCTCCTAAAGAAATTGGCTGAAACTGAAATAAGGAGGTGAAATTCAGAAATTACCGTTCATCTGGAAAGCTTCATTATAACAGTACTGCTTTGTAACATTCAGATTCGCTAGTCTATTTGAAGATTTATTCGAGTAAACATTTTTTGAGCACTTAGTATGTGTAAGATAAAAGAGATAAATAACAGAGTCAGGAATGAAAGAAATTAGAACTGTGATACTGATACTTTTGTGGCCTTCAAGGACTTCACATTCTAACTGTTTCTTATATTAACTATTAGGCCTATATTTATAAAACTAGAGGGATTTTGGCATATTTTTGTTTGTAGAGATTGAGCATTTTGCATCAATCAACTTGAAAACATGGGGATGGGGGATGGGATGATCTATTCAAAAGTCCACAAGTAATTTGTATGTGTGTTTGATAACAGTTTTGAGATATAATTTATATGCCATAACACTTATCCTTTTAAAGTGTGTGATTCAGGGGCACCTGAGTGGCTTAGTTGGTTAGGTATCTATCTGACTCTTGATTTTGGCTCAGGTCATGATCTCAGGGCTGTGAGATTGAGCCCTGCATAGGGTTCCAGGTTAGGCCTGGAGACTGCTTAAGATTCTCTGTCTCCTGTTGCTTTTCCCCCACCCAACTTACACACGGGCACATGTGCTTGCTCTTGCTCCCCTCCCCCTCAAAAAAACCTAAATAAAAATAAAGTGTACAATTCAGTGGGTTTTAGTATATCCACAAAATTGTGCAGTGGTCACCACTATCTAATTCTAGAACATTTTCATCACCCCATAAAGAACTGTACTCATGAGTGGTCTCCCCACCAGTGCTGCACCTCATCCATCCCTCAGCTCTAGGTAACCACGAATAAGGTTTCTGTCTATATGGATTTCCATATTCTGGACATTGCATATAAATAGATTTATGGAATATTTGTTACTTTGTGTTCATCTTCTTTCACTTTGTATGTTTTCAAGGTTCATCTATGTTGTAGCATGTATCAGTACTTAATTTCTATTTATGGCTGAATAATGTTCTATTATGTGGATTTACCACATTTTGTTTATCTGTTGATCAGTTGATGGGTATTTGAATTGTTCCTACTTTTTGGCTATTATGAATAATACTGCTGTGTATATTTGCATAGAAGTTTTTGTATAGATGTTTTTATTTCTCTTGGATATATATCTAGGAGTAGAATTGCTGAGTCCTATGGTAACGTTGTTTAATCTTTTAAAATTGGTTTTCCAGAGTGGCTGTATTTTACAATTCCACCGTCAGTGAATGAGGGTTCCAGTTTCTCCATGTCCTTATCAACACTTGATATTGTCAGTGTTTTTTATTTTAGCCATCCTAATGGGTGTAAATTGTAAGTGGTATATTATAGCAGCTTCAAGTTACATTTATCTATTGGTTAATGACATTGAGCATCTTTTCATGTGCTTTTGGCCATTTGTAAATCTTCTTTGAAGAAATATCTTTTCAAGTCCTTTGCCCATTTTAAAATTGCATTATTTGTCCTTTTTATTGTTGTAAGAGTTTTTTTTATATAATCTAGATATAGATTGCTTATTAGCTATATAATTTGCAATTCTGTCCCATTTCATGTTTTTTTTTTCTTCACTTTACTTGTTAGTGCTCTTTGAAGCACAAAAGTTTTTAATTTTGATGATGTCCATTTTATCAATTTTTTTTCTTTTGTTGCTCATGTCATATCTAAGAAACCATTGCCTCAATCCAAAGTTATGCAGATATACTCCTATGTTTTCCTCAGAGAGTTTATTGTTTTAGTTCGTACATGTACGTCTGTGATTCATTTTGAGTTACTTTTCATATATAGTGTGAGGTAAGGGTCCAGTTTCAGTGTTTTGTATATAGCTACCCAGTTGTCTCTGCACATTGATACTATTCCATTGAGTGAAATTGGTACCCTTGTTAAAAATCACCTGACCATGTGATCCTGGAGACCCGGGATCAAGTCCCAAGTCAGGCTCCCTACATGGAGCCTGCTTCTCCCTCTTCCTGTATCTCTGCCTCTCTCTCTCTCTCTCTCTCTGTGTCTCTCATGAATAAATAAATAAAAATTTTTAAAAATTTTTAAAAATTGGGATCCCTGGGTGGCGCAGCGGTTTAGCGCCTGCCTTTGGCCCAGGGCGCGATCCTGGAGACCGGGATCGAATCCCACATCGGGCTCCCAGTGCATGGAGCCTGCTTCTCCCTCTGCCTATGTCTCTGCCTCTCTCTCTCTCTGTGTGTGTGACTATCATAAATAAATTAAAATAAAGAAATAAATAAAAATTTAAAAAAATTTTAAAAATTACCTGACCATAGGTATAAGAGTTTATTTCTGGACTCTAGTCTATTCCATTGAGCTAAGTGTCTATTTGTACCAGTCCCACATTGTCATTATAATGTTAGCTTTGTGGTTAAGTTTTGAAATTTCATGAATTTTTTTTGCTTTTTCTTTTCTTCATTGCCTAAATGCTTTTGGCTACCAGTTTCCAAGTGTCACTTTTTAATATTTCTCAAATTGGTTTTGTTGTGCCTCCACTAACAATTCATTGGTTTAGGATCTTAACTATTTGTTGTTGCCCAGCTGTATTATTCCCTTCATGCCACTTCCCTTATCCTCTCCATAAAAAGACATTAGCTTCTTAACTGATTCTTTACATTAATTCATTTAGTCATGTTTGTTTACATACTGTACCTGCATTATATAGTGTTGGGGATATAACAATGAAGAAGTTAAGGACGCCTGAATGGCTCAGTTAGTTAAGCGTCTGCCTTTGGCTCAAATAATGATCTCAGAGTCCTAGGATTGAGTCAAGCATTGGGCTCCCTGCTCAGTGTAGAGTCTGCTTCTCCTTCTTCCTCTGCCCCTCCCCATCCCTGCTTCTGCGCGCTCTCTCTCTCTCTCTCTCAAATAAGTAAATAGAATCTTTAAAAAAAAAAAATCAATGAATAAGTCAGATATGATCTATAGTCTTGTGAGACCTTACATTCCAGTTGTGGAAACACAATAAATAAGGGGGAAAAAATCAGATGGTGCAATGAAAGGTTATTAAACAAAATACTCTTTATCTGGCTAAATTTCTGATTGAAATTCTTCATTGGCTCTCCATTACTTTCAGGATGAAGTTCAAGTTCCTCATCTAATTAAGTCTGAACTTTTTTCAACATTAGTTTCTATAAGTTCTCTGCTGTCTTCCTTTGTGAATACTACATATAAACTGTGTAGTAATATTAAACCTCAAAAATTCATCTGTAACTGTAAAAAATTTGTAGTATACACTTTTTATCCTTACATATTGGCTTGTATATTGCCAATGTTGGCTTGTATATTGGAATATAATTAAATGCTGTAATTTTAATGAAATATTTATAAGTAGGATGAAGTATATTAAAAGAATATATTGACATCCTAATATGGAAGTCATGAAGTGCAGCTGCAAAAGTTATTTCATAGTAAAAGCATTCTAGTTGCATTGCATGAAACTAGATCACAGCATATCTAACCAGAGTAGTCTAATCGTGGTCTTTGATGTGTCAAATGTTCTCAAATATTAAATTATGCCTTTAACCAGACTGCTGGGTTTATTTAAACAACATCTAATGACTTTAATTCTTCAATTTCTTGGATACAGTAAGCAAACATAAGCAGCATCATGAGAAAATGGAACATATCCATGAATGAGGTTAAAAAAAAAAATCTCATTTCCAAAATGGCCAAGGGGTGAGTCAGTTTTCTTTTGCCATGAAGAAATCCTGTTGTTACTGAATGTTTGATAGTATTTTATATATGCTTAAAAGCTCTTTTGTCTTCTGTCTCAATTGGTGATGAATGCAAAAACATGTAAGATAAGGGCTTTCAGAATTAAGAAAAGCATCTTCTCTCTTGGTTCATTAATCTAACACTTATCTTTTGAAAGCCTACTGTGTGCTATATACTGTTTTATTCACTGGATATGCTAAGTTTGGCCAAGGCAAACAAGGCGCCTACTGTCAGTGAGGAGCTTACAAGTTAGGAGTTGAGAAGGTAAACTGATAAAGAGAAACAGTGGGTGACATATAATACAGCCTAACGGGCACTGCTTTTCCCTCACTAAAACTGAGAGCTGCAAGACACAGACCATATTTAAGAAGGAGTTTCTAGGGAAACCTGAAGATTCAAGGGAGACAAAAAAGAAAAAGGACACTGGAGGAAATTAAAGCCTCTGACACCTACAGCTGCACAGCCTAACTGCTAGCCAGTTAGGTATCAAACCTCACACCGAAGGTCTCTTTATATAATGTGCAATGGCAATCACTAGAATAGGAAAAAAAGGTCTTTCCTAAATATGAAAGAAAAGTTTACAATTAAAAAAACAAAATAATTACAAAGAAAATATAGTAGATATAAACATACTACACTTAATGATTATAGAAAATATGGTGCAGTTAAGACCATACACGTGAATTATATAAATGAGTGTGAATAGCCTCAACTCACCTCTCCTGTTAACAGAAAAGTATTTTCAATCTGGCCAAAAAATTGACTGTATGCTGTATATAAGGGGCATGCCTAAAACAACATGAATCAGAAAAGCTAAAAATAAAGGGATGAGTAAACAAATACCAGACAAATGGAAAAAAGATGAAAAAGCAGGGGCTATAATCTTGATACCAGACAGAGTAGAAGTTGGCAAAAAAATAAATAATAAAAATAAGGAACACATTTCAATACAAAAAGTCACAATTCAAAATGAAGTTGTAACAGTTACAAGTATCTATACAAGATGTAACACAGCAACCACATTTATAAAGCAAAAAAAAAAAAAAAACAGAACAAACTAGGAGGCATAAGCATGCTATTTGAAATGGGAGAGTTTAGCAAACCACTTCTAATATAAGACAGAAGTAAATATAGGGAAGATGTAAATAACATAACCAAACAACGTAAGTAGGTAAGTGTGTGTGTGTGTGTGTGTGTGTGTGTATCAAACTTTAAGCTCCAGTAGTGGAAAGTAAATTTTTTCCTCAAGTGCACATGAAGTATTCACAAAAATTGATCAGTTTTAGGTCACAAGATTAAATATCAGATACGTGTTATAATATGGAAATATTACAAGCTCTATGTTCTAAACGTAATGAACCCAGAAATTATTTTGTAAATTTTAAAACCCAAAGTGTAAAATACTGATGAAAGAAATTGAAGATGAGACAGACAAATGGAAAGATATTCTATGTTCATGGATTGCAGGAACAAATATTATTAAAATGTCCATACTCCCCAAAGCAGTGTATAGATTTAATGCAGTCAAAATACCAACAGCATTTTTCCCAGATCTAGAACAACCCTAAAATTTGTGTGGAACCACAAAAGACCCCAATTAGCCAAAGCAATCTTGGAAAAGAAAAACAAAGCTGGAGGTAGCACAATTCCTGATTTCCAGTTATACTACAAAGCTGTGGTGATAAAAACAGTATGGTACCAATACAAAAATAGGCACATTGATCTCAGTGGAACAGAATAGAAAGCCCAGAAATAAACCCATGATTATATAATCAATTAATCTTTGACAAAGGAGGCAAGAATGTGCTATGGGAAAAAAGAGTCATCAGCAGTGTTGAGATAACTGGACCAGTTTCTTACACTGTACACAAAAATAAACTCAAAATGAGTAAAGGGCCTAAATGCAAGACCTAACACCATAAACCCCCCAGAAGAAAACATAGAAAGCAATTTCTTTGACTTTAGCCCTAGCAACATTTTCCTAGAAATGTCTCCTCATCAAGAGAAACAAAAGCCAAAATAAACTATTGGGTCTACACCAAAATAATAAAATCTTTTGCACAGTGAAGGAAACCATCAATAAAATGAAAAGGCAACCTACCAAATGAGAAAAGATATTTGCAAATGATATAGCCAATAAGAGATTAATATCTAAAATATATAAGGAACTTTAACAACTTAATACACACACGCAATCTAATTTAAAATGATGGGCAGAGGGCCTGAATAGATATTTTCCTAACGAGACATACAGATGGCCAAGAGACACATGAAAGGATGCTCAACATTACTAATCATCAGGGAAATGCAACTCAAAACCACAATGAGATATCACTGTACACTTGTGAGGATGGATAAAATAAAAAAGAAATAATGAGTATTGGTGAGAATGTGGAGAAAAAGACATCCTCACACCCTGTTAATTTGAATGTAAATTGATGCAATGACTGTGGAAAACAATATGGAAGTTCCTCAAAAAGTTAAAAGTAGAAATACCATATGACCCAGTAATTCCACTACCGAGTATTTAACCAAAGAAAGTGAAAACACTGGGGCACTTGTGTGGCTCAGTGGGTTAAGTGTCTACCTTCAGCTCAGGTTATGATTGCAGGGTCCTGGGATTGAGTTCCACATGGACTTGTGCTCAGCAAGGGATCTGCTTCTCTCTCTGCCTTTCCCCTCGACTTGTGATCTTTCCCTTTCTCATGTGCTTTCTCTCTCACTCTCAAATAAATAAATAAAATCTTTAAAAAAAGAATGAAAATGAAAGCACTAATTTGAAAGGATATGTGCACCCCTATGTTCATGGCAGCATTGTTTCCAATAGCCAAGATATGGAAGCAACCCAAGTGTCCATTGATAGATGAATCAAAAAGATGTGGTGTATATGTACATGTACAGACACATACTGGAATATTACTCAGCCATAAAAAGAATGGGATATTGCCATTTGCTACAACATGGTTGGACCTTGAGGGTATTATGCAGAGTGAAATAAATCAATCATAAGACAAATACCATATGATTTCACTCGTGGAATCTAAAGAACGAAACAAATGAATAAACAAGAATGAGAAATAGACTCTTAAATACAGAAAACATACTGATAGTTGCTGGAGGAGGGGTGGTGGGATATGGGTAAAATGGGTGAGAGGTAGTAGGGGTACAGGCTTCTGAATAAGTCATGGGGATAAAAGTGCAGCATAACAAATATAGTCAATAGTATTGTAACAGCACTGTATGGTAACAGATGGGAGTTACACTTCTAGCATGTGGAGAAGTGGAATCACTATGTTGTATACCTCAAACTAATAGAATATTGTATATCAATTGTATTTCAATTAAAAAAAATAAGACTAAAGAATTCCTCATTAAAGGAGGCTATAGAGACATGTAAACTGAATGCAGTATGTGACCTGGGATTTTCTTTCGCTGTTGAAACTGTTGGGACAAAAAAAAAAAAAAAAAAAAAAGAAACTGTTGGGACAATTGGCAAAGCCAAATGAGGTCTGTTGATTAGGTATACAACTGTTAATTTCCTGATACTTGTTTTTATACCGTAGTTATGTAAGAGAATGCCCTTTATTTTTTAGGAAATACACAGTGAAGTGTTTCGGGATAAAAGGGTATCATATCAGCAACTTGCTCTCAAATGACTTAGGAAAAAATGAGTATTTTATATAGAGAAAATAATAGAGCAAATTGGTAAGCTGTTAACATTTGGGGAATGTTGGTGAGGAGTATATAGAGATTCCTTGTGCTAGTTTTACCACTTTTCTGTAAGCCTAACATTATGCCAAAATAAAAAACTAAATGAAAAAAAAAAAACTATTCAACAAAGGAGGAGTTTTACACTAATGCACTTGAAAAAATTTTAATATCTCTCTTCCCTGGGGGACTTTATAAATTTCTTTTTTCTTTCTTGGTCTCATTGGGGAAGGAAAGGATGGGCCTTAAAAATAAAAAGTGACATCCTGCATCATCATCTGACAAGGACACTGGGCTACTCAGCTGGTTTATTTTATTTCTGACCTGGATTACTTTTTTTCTTCTTGGGCACTTAGTCCTCCTTTTGTTCTCAGGAAAAATGAGGTTTAAATGCGTTTCTTAGTGGATGTGTTGGAGTGATACAGCTTCAGTAAAGATGTTTTTCTAACCAAAAATTGAATGTCTTCAAAGACCTGAGACATAGGGTTGCCATAGCTGTAGCTTGGCTACCTATATTCAGAGGCTTGAGTTCATTCTCCTGGGTTGTTAGGATTAGGTCATACTAGCCACCACCCTTCGCCTTTGATGCTGTTAATAATCAGCTGGATAGTTTTGGGAATGCAGTTTCCTAGAATAAAAATGGAATCCACAGTCGAATTAGGGCCCCTCCATTTTCCACAGTTACCCTTTGGCGAGGATATCTACCTGCACACTAGTCGTCTATATCAGAATAGTAACCATGTGTCTGAAATGGAATTCTTCATATGAAACCCATTTCTCCTGCATTCCCATTGATCTCATTGGGGATCTCATCTACAAATCTGGAAGATAATCTAGATTTTATTTCTTCCTGATTCTCCAATTCCTATTCATTCCTATTCCTACTCTTTACATTTCTAATCTCCACCTGCCTCTCTGTCACTGCTATTATTGCCATAGTTCAGATCTTCCCCTTTGACCTTTGTTTGCCCAAAAGATAACTATAGGATCTTTTTATTGGCAGACCTCCCCCACTCCTTCCCCAACCTAAATCCATTATCCATATAATTTGCTGAGTGATCTGTTGAAATAGTCTTAATACTCTTTGGTAGCTCCCCATTTCCTACAGGAAAGATTTAAGCTCCTTAGTTTATATTACAAAGTGCGTATAATCTAGCAACTGTCTGTTTTTCCATGTTGTTATTTGCCACTCATCACCTTGTATCACTTTTGCCCTGTAACAGATTTCTGAGAGTTCCAGGATGTACCAGGTTGTTCAACTCTGAATCTTTGCAGATGCTCTTTCCTGTACATAGAATGTTTTTCCTTCTCCCTATTTGGCTAACTGAGAAACTTGCTGTTCTAGCAACAGGGTAGAATAAGATAATATGTAACCCCTAGGGCAGCCCAGGTGGCTCAGCGGTTTAGCGCTGCCTTCAGCACAGGGCCTGGATCCTGGACACGTGGGATCGGGCTCCCTGCATGGAGCCTGCTTCTCCCTTTGCCTGTGTCTCTGCCTCTCTCTCATTAATAAATAAATAAAATCTTTTAAAAAAAATATGTAACCCCTATTGCTACAAGTACCCAACTGTACCAAATAGTATATAACAACCAACAACATAGTATGAATATATAGCTTAGCTCACAAGAAACGGGGGGAAATTTCTAGATTCCAGAAAGGAAAAAATATCTCAAAGTCACAGCAGTAAGCATATTATAAACTAGTGTTGTGATGACCTTTAGGAGAAATAGACTCTTGAATAGGGGCTTGAATTTTAATGTCTATTGAGGGACAGAAAATGAACGCTTATGCTTTGAGGTTATGGAGGGTTGCATACCCCTGCATAAAACTAAAACCTTTGAAGGACTACATTCACAGAGA
Organism: Canis lupus baileyi; assembly: GCF_048164855.1. Taxonomy (NCBI): domain Eukaryota; kingdom Metazoa; phylum Chordata; class Mammalia; order Carnivora; family Canidae; genus Canis; species Canis lupus. Next base: position 7,980,260 of record NC_132844.1, read on the forward strand.
AAAGGAATCTAGAGAAACTTTGCTGGTTGAGGAAGACTATAAGAAATGGTGTATTCTGGGCAGCTCTGGTGGCCCAGTGGTTTAGTGCCACCTTCGGCTTAGGGTGTGATCCTGGAGACCCGGGATCGAGTCCCACATCGGGCTCCCTGCCTCTCTCTCTCTCAGTATGTGTGTGTGTGTCTCATGAATAAATAAATATAATCTTTTAAAAATGGTGAATTCTATTTTGGGGGGGGAGTTATTTATTCATGAGAGATACAGAGAGGCAGAGACATTGGCAGGAGAGGGAGAAGCAGACTCCCTGTGGGGAATCTGATGCAGGGCTCAATCCCAGGACCCCAGGATCACACTGGAGCCAAAGGCAGATGCTCAACCACTGAGCCATACAGGTACCCCAAAATGGTGTATTCTTGAAGAAAACAAAGCCACAGTTTCAGAATTTAAAAATAAGGCTTTCAGTTATAATTGACTGTGTTGTAAGAAGGAAGGAAGACAGAGATTCCCAGCCAGAGTGTGGGGACCACCATACTCTGGTTCCTTCATACATCAAAATAATAGGCATTTTGTCAAACAAGGATACAATTGAAAACTCCCCACACCCTAAGAATTGTCTTCTGGTCAACAGGGGAGGGGTGAACCTATGATACTCAGGTGGAAGACTTGTGACCTTGCCGCATATATGAGGAAAGGGGTAGCTGAAGTTTGTATTTGTTAAGTTAGCATTTCAAAAAGGTAATTTAGCAGTGGTGCTGAAACCATACATTTGAAGGGGATTTTATTGTCCAGGAAAACCTTTCCCTTATGTATTGGCATGCAGCATTATTACAAAGGGATATTTTTCCAACAATACCTGCTTGAGACTCAGGGTAAAAAAAATTCTATGAAAAGGTAAGGTTTTCTTAAACGATTTTATGTATTTATTTGAGAGAGAGAAAGCACGAGGAGGGGGAAGTGGCAGAGGAAAAGGGAAAAGCAGACTTCCTACTGAGCAGAGAGCCAGATGCAGATTTTGATCCCAGGACACTGGAATCATGACCTGAACTGAAGGCAGATGCTTAATCGACTGAGTCACCCGGGCGCCCCTGAAAAGGTAAGATTTTGTTCCACTTATCTGTTGTGTTATAACAAACCACTCTAAAACTTAGTGATTTAAAATAGCAGTCATTTATTTTGCCCACAAAACTATGAATTTGGCAGGACTCAATAGAGGCAGCTCATCTCCGCCCCAGATGGCGTTGGGTTGCTTGACTAAGGCAGGAGGATTCACTTATAAGATGGCGCATTCACATGGCTGGCATGTTGCTGCTGGCCATCACTGGAGAGCTTGCCCGGAGCCTCAGTTCTTTTTCATGTGAGCCTCTCCATGGGCTGATTAGACTGCCCCACAGCATTTGGCTACATTTTAAGAATGAGCATCCTACAGGAACAAAGAAGACGTATGTGGCATTTTTATGAGCTAGCCCTTGGAGTCTCAGAATCACTTCTGCCTGTTTTGTTTGTTGAGGCAATCACAAGGGCCTGTCTGGTCTCATTCTACCACTTCATGGGAGGAATGTCAGGATCTTGCATGAAGAATATTTGAAATAGGAGCTATGTTTGTAACTAAGTTTGGAAAATACAATCTGCCACCATCCCCAAACTTGTGTCTTACTTTGAGTTTCAAGTCTGATTTTTTTTTTTTTTTTTAATTCATGATAGACAGAGAGAGAGAGAGAGGCAGAGACACAGGAGGAGGGAGAAGCAGACTCCATGCCGGGAGCCCGACATGGGACTCAATCCTGGGACTCCAGGATCACGCCCTGGGCCAAAGGCAGGCAGTAAACTGCTGAGCCATCCAGGGATCCCCTCAAGTCTGACTTGATCCTATCTACATAATATGGGATATTCAAGCCTAGAATAAGTGGTGAGGGTTCCATTGTAACAATACCATAATTTGGTCTGCTGGGACTGCAGTGTTAACAAACACAAAACTAGTTTGGAGTATCACTTTTACAATCTGCACTAGATAAGATTACCTCAAAGAGGGGTGCCCAGGGGCACCTGAGTGGCTCAGTTGGTTAAGCATCTGCCTTTGACTCAGGTCATGATCCCAGGGTCCTGAGACTGAGCCCCACATCAGACTCCCTGCTCAGCTGAGAGCCTGCTTTTCCCTTTTCTCCTTCTGCCCCTCCCCGCCATGTTTACCCTCACTTTCAAGTTAATAAAAACAAAAATTTTTAAGTGACACCTGCGGGGCTCAGTTGGTTAAGCATCCAACTCTTGGTTTGGGCTCAGGTCATGATCTCAGGACAGTGAGATTGAGCCCCATGTCAAGTCTGCTTGGGAATTTTTCCTCCCTCCCTCCCTCTCTGCCCCTCCCCCTGCTTGCATGTTTGTTCGCTCTCTCTCTCTCTCTAAAATAAGTAAAATCTTTAAGAAAAAAGTCATCTCAAAGAAAATAAAACAGTGGTGAATTCACAGCAGAAATGATAAATTTGTGGACATTAGCTACCAATAAGTAAAAGGAAGCCAAGAGGGTTAGCATTTCAAGAATCTGAGACAGAGAAAAATTTGAAAGGAGCTATAAAATAAATGTTTAAGGTGATTATAGAGAGAAAATAAGGAAAATAAACAAAAAGTACTACTGGGGCACCTTGGTGGCACAGTTGGTTAAACATCCAATTCTTAATTTCAGCTCAGGTCATGATATCAGGGTTGTGAGATCAAGCCTTGGGTCTGGCTCTGCACTCAGTGTAGAGTCTGCTTGAGATTCTCTCTCCCTCTGTCCCTCACCTGACCCATGTTCTCTTTCTCTCTCAAAAAAAAAATGGTATGAAAAAAGCTCAAGTCCAAGTATCATCTCTAAAAAGTATTTACTGTATTCTGTAATAAGCTGTGTAAGTCACTACTATAGCATTTGACATTCTTTATTAACATTTTATACCCTAGCTGGCTTTCTGCCTCACTCCCTGCCACCAGTCTTAAGTCTTGAGCATATGTTTTTTTGGTGGCAGCTAGATTTTATTCTTCTACTTCCAAAGCTTCACATAGTGCCTGACACATAGTGGGTTCTCAGTCTTTTCTTTTCTTTTCTTTTTTAAGATTTTGTTTATTTATTTGAGGGAGAGCAAAAGAGCACAAGCCAGGGGAGGAGCAGAGGGAGATAGGGGGAAGCAAGCTCCCTGCTGAACAAGGAGCCTGACTCGGAGCTCCACCCCAGGACCCTGGGATCATGACCTGAGCCCAAGGCCCAACCAACTGTGCCACTGAGGTGCCCCCCTCAGTAACTTTTCAATTAAAGACTGTGTAATTCTACGTCACATTATGAAAATAAAAAATTAGATCAGTTCAGTTGATCACTTTGGATAAGAACAAGTTTTCATACCTGACATTCAGCATTAACATTGACAACAGTACTTAAGAATATTAGATGCCTTTAGTTGTTTTAACTGGTGATAATTTATAAGCTGTTCACAGGATCCTCCTTTTAGAGAGGGAAGAGTCAAAGGTATGGGAGGGAAAGAGAGAGAGAGAGAGAAACTTAGGCAGCCTCCATGCCCAGCACAGAGCCCACACAGGGCACGATCTCATGACCCTGTGATCATTATCGGAGTCCAAATCAAGAGTCAGAAGCTTAAGCAATTGGGCTATCCAGGTGCCTCAGGATCCTCCTTTATGAAAAGAAAAGAAAAGAAAAGAAAAGAAAAGAAAAGAAAAGAAAAGAAAAGAAGAAAGAAAAGAAAAGAAAATCTTACTCGTTTGCTTAAGGGAAGGTTTCTCTCCTGTCCTAAGTAGTAATCCAGATATGGAAATGGGGCAAAGAGCCATGCTTAAAACTTCTACTTTAGGGGTACTTGGGTGACTCCTTCGTTTAAGTTGCCAGCTCTTGATTTCAGCTCAGGTCATGATCTCGGGGTTGTGAGATTGGGCCCCATGTTGGCTCTGTGCTGGGTGTGGGGCCTGTTTAAGATTCTCTCTCTCTCTCTCTCTCACACACACACACACACACACACACACACACACACACACACATCTTCCCCTTCCACCCACCCCCACCCCCCGCAAAACAAAAACAAACCTTCTATCTATTAGCCAGAGTGGGAAGAAGCAGTAGACTTGATCCTTAGAGCCAGAGTTTCTGTGCTTTGACCAACTATGGTCTCTGGCAGAAAGGGGATGATTCTTTTCAGGTCCTTTTAGAGAAACATTAGATTAAAAGAAAGGTTGCTTCTTTTTCCTTTTGGCTTTATTTATTATTTTAAAATTTTATTTTATTATTTATTTATTTATTAAAGATTTTATTTATTTATTCATGGGAGATGCAGAGAGAGAGAGAGAGAGAGAGACAGGCAGAGGGAGAAGCAGGCTTCATACAGGGAGCCCGACGTGGGACTCGATCCCGGGTCTCCAGGATCACACCCTGGGCTGAAGGCGGTGCTAAACCACTGAGCCACCTGGGCTGCCCAAGATTTATTTATTTATTCATGAAAAACACAGGCTGAGAGAGAGAGAGAGGCAGAGACATAGGCAGAGGGAGAAGCAGGCTCCCCTCAGCCTTTAACAGGCTCCACTCTGCTTGTGTCTCTGCGTCTCTCATAAATAAATAAATAAAATCTTTAAAAAAATAGTGTGAAAATATTGCAACAAATAAGTAAAACTATTTCTTTGAGTTAAAATCATTTTCTTGAGTTCTAGAAATTTTTTAAGGCCTATTATTTTCACTCAGCCTCAGACTAAGGAATTACTTAACATACTTATAAAATGGATTATTAGATTTATTTTTTAAAAATAGTCACATGCACAGGTTTAGCTTTGGAACTCTTAAAATTGCCTGTATTTACTGGGAGACATGAAAAACTGAAGCTTACAATTTGAAAGTAGTCATTCAAATTCTGCTGTATATTTATTACTTATTTGGGACACCTGTGTGGCTCAGCGGTTGAGTGTCTGCCTTCAGCTCAGGGAGTGATCCCCGGTCCTAGTATCAAGTCCTGCATCAGGGTCCCTGTGAGGAGCCTGCTTCTCTCTCTGCCTATGTCTCTGCCTCTCTCTCTTTCTCATGAATAAATAAATAAATCTTTTAAAAAAAAGTTTATTACTTATTTGATTAGAACCTAATAATTCAAATTTTTTCACTTGCTAATACAGAGGAATACTGGTTTGGCATGGATTATGTGATATTGAAGAAATGCACTTTCATCCAGGAAGAGACTTGTTTGCCCCTTTCACCTCTGGCCCTCTGACAAAATCCAGTTGCTACAACTTTTTCCTAAAAGCAGTCTACCTAGACATTCTTTAGAATAGCTGTCTGACCAAGCTTTGTTGAATCACTCATTTTATTGACTGTTAAACCATGAGTTTACAAGGAGAGAGAAACCAAGAGGCAGGATGAAAAAAAAGAAAGCACCTGCTGAAACTCTTGCCTGGGTGCCTTGTGTCCAGCTTGTTTGTTGATCACATTCCTGACTGCCCAGTAGAATATAGGGAGTCTGTAAAATTAGGAAATGATAAATGGCTATTCCTTTCTTCCTAATTGGACCTTTTAAAAGAATAGAATCTCTGATGTTTTAAATGGTTGTGGTAAGATTCAAAAGAAAAAATTAGAGCCTAGGTCCTTTGTTTGAATTTTGCCTTGGTCCCACTGTAAGCAAGTTACTTAATTCTTCTGAATATCAGGTTTCTTGGGCGCCTGGGTGGCTTAGTCAGTTGAGTGTCTGACTCTTGATCCCAGCTCAGGTCTTGAGATCAACTCAGGGACGTGAGTTCAAGCCCTGCATTGGGTTCCAGACTGGGTATGGACCATGCTTGAATATCAGGTTTTCTTATCTGTAAGTCGGCGGGGGGGGAAATGCCTGCCAGGGTTGTTATGAAGATTGTGTGAGATAATGTGTATTTCTAGCATATGCCTACATCAGAATAGGAACTCAATAGATATTAGGTCCCTTTCCTTCTTGTTAGAGCCTTTAACAAATCTTTTAATTTGAAAATAAAAGTTGAGGAACTGGCATCTGAAGTATCGTGGACCCTAAGATGCTTTAAAACATAGCTGAAGTTTTTGGTTCTGGAGTTGTCTGTCTTCCTTCATTCTTACTAATTCTTAGTAATGTGTAGTTACCAGTTCTACAACCCACAGGAGTACTTTCACTCTAAAATAACCTAAATCGACATTCCAGGGAGCATTTTACATTTACTTTGAAAAAAGAGCTAGAATAATTATTTGATAGATTACAAGGGAAACTGTCAGTTGAAATAAATGAAAACATGGGAATATGGAAACTGCATATATTCTCTGCCAGTTTAGGCTGTCTTTGAATCCTGCTATATTCAGTTTAATCTCACCCCTTTTTCCCCCTTAATAGGGGAGTTAGAAAGAAAATCTAAAGTATTTTATTGCCTTTTCCATTATATTTGAATTTTGGGTACCCTAATCCTTTAGTAAAAAGAAGTTGGTCCATTTATTCCAAGTTGAATAAGTGTGGTAACTTATAAATAGACCTTCCTTAATGATGTTTTTTATAGGGAAATTTATTTACTGTGCTTTTCTTTGGCTTCTGATAGTTGACATTTTCTTCAAGCATTCGTTACATCTGTATTTAAAGAGGTAAAAAGGAGGATTGCTCTATGAACTGGAAACTGGAGACTCAGAGGTACTCAGATTTTCTTAGCATCATAAAGAACTCTTGCTTTCTGCCACTTGAGAGGAGGCAATAAAATACATTCTGGAGTTGTTATCTGTAGGTCTAGAATTGATGTTTGCTAAATGGGGAAGAACAAAATTGATACTTGAATACCCTGCATTGTAATGTAACCAAAGAGAGGGAAATTAAAATTTCATTATTCTTTAATATGTACTCCCTTATCATTGAAATACACTCCAGTCTTGCTTAGATGGCAGACTTAAAATTCAACATTGTAAACCACACCATGCTATCTTTGGAGATTCTTTAATTTTGCAGATGTTATTGAATGCAAAATTCCCAATGGAAACTGTAGCTCAAGAAGCTTTGTTTTACTCATTAATTTCTTTGTGGAAATCAGCCTAGTAGTGATGGTCGTGTTTGCATGGTTGGGTTTTCTTCAGATTGGGATCATTTTTGAAGGTGATTTGTGTAAATGATCCAATGAAGAGTTGCTGATGCATTTCATGTGTTTCATGAAACACATCCCACTGATCACTGGTGGGTATTATCTTAATTACCCAAGACCTTGCTAGTAATCTGTACTAAAAATATCTGGACCTCAGGATGATGATCCTGTAAAGTTTTAGCAAACCTACTACAACTCTTGAGCACAGTCCAGAGCTAACTGTCACTATGGGATGTTAGGTGATGTTCTCAAAGGTCTCTTGTTCCTTCATCAGTCACTTCTTTAGCTATTCCACAACTCAGAAGTCCAAAGCTGTGGTTTATTTTTCAGGGTTGAGAAAACAATTTCTCATTGTTGAAGGTCTTTTGGGATTCTGTCTATATTTTAAAATTGCATATTAGGAACACTAAGTTCGGGCAGCCCGGGTGGCTCAGCAGTTTAGTGCCGCCTTCGACCCAGGGTGTGATCCTGGAGTCCCGGGATCAAGTCCCACGTCAGGCTCCCTGCCTGGGGCCTGCTTAACCCTCAGCCTGTGTCTCTGCTTCTCTCTCCCTCTCTGTGTCTCTCAATAAATAAATAAAATCTTTAACAAAACAAAGGAACACTAAGTTCTTTAAAATCCCTTAATAAGTTTTGTAGAAACATGTATGTTGTCTCTTTTCCAATAATTCCTTTTGCTTAGTTAGAAATACTTACAGAGAAAGACAGATACCATATGATTTTACTCATATGTGGAATTTAAGAAAACAGATGAACATAGGGGAAGGGAAGGATAAAATGAGATAAAAACAAAGAGGGAGGCAAACTATAAGAGTCCCTTACCTATAGTGAACAAGCTAAGGGTTGCCAGAGGTAGGGGGATTGGATATTTGGTGACGGGCATTAAGGAGGGCACTTAATGCAATGGGTGACCCTGGAGTCCTGGGATCGAATCCCACATCGGGCTCCCTGAGTGAAGCCTGCTTCTCCCTCTGCTTCTCTCTCTGTGTCTCTCATGAATAAATAAATAAAATCTTAAAAAAAAATTCTCTCCCTTAAAAAAAGGATTCTCTGCTTTGTTCACTTGAATAGGCACATACTTTCATTCTCTAAAATAAATTAATCTTTTTAAAAATTGTTAAGTAAATAAATGCATGAGATAAAATTTATCATATCAAAAAAAATTATATCGGTACTGGAAGGAAAACTTTCCCTATAATCCCATCATCATATTATATATGTACACACACATATGTATATATATTTTGAGACAGTCTACCAATATTTTTCCTTTCCAAATATGTTCAGCAGTTGTGTCCTAATTTTCTTTAGGCTAAATATACCCATTTTCCATATTACTGTAGTCTTGATATTTATTTTTCTGGTGACTATCCAACATCCTTTCTCATTGAGTCTAACCATTTCCCTTTTACTTGACCTTTTTTCCGAATTTTCAATTATGAATAATCCCATAAATATTAATCTTACTGTTGTTTTATTCCTTGGTGTTTTCTGTGTTTATGTTTATCTGATGTGAAAACAAGATATAAACACCTTCAAACACATTGTGATGTTTTTTTTTTTTTTATCATTTTATTTGAGAGAGAAAGAGAGTGCAGGGGCGGGGGGGTGAGGCAGAGGGAGAAGCAGACTCTCTGCTGAGCAGGGAGCCTGATGTGGGATTCATCCAAGATACTGGGATCATGACCTAAGCTGAAGGCAGATGCTTAACAGACTGAGCCACTCAAGCACCAATTGTGGTGTATTAATAAAATATCAGTACCATAAAATTCACTTTATCCACCTAAAGAGATAGTAGAACCTGGAAAACAAATTGACTGCCTAAAGAACGTTTAAAAGTTGGATCTGAGATATTTGATTAGTTGTTTTTTAATGTCATAAGAAGTACATATTCTTTTTATCTCAGAGATGTACCAAATACTTGATGAAATATGCTTATTCTTGTATAAGAAAAGTCTCTGAGTAGATTGACAATGATTTACTTTGTGGTACTGTCTATTTAATGAAGTAGAAAGCACTAATGGAGACCTGAGTTCTTGGTTAAGTCAATTTAACTCTGGTGCTGAGATTCATGAAAGCTGATGAAAAGAGCTTATTTCCAGACTATTTCCTATAATCCTTTTTTAAAAAGATTTATTTATTTATTTTAGAGAGCAAGCTGGTGAGCACGTGGGGGAAGGGGCAGAGGGAGAGAATATCTGAGCAAACTGTGGCTGAACACAGAGCCTGACACAGGGCTCAATCCCACAACCCAAGAGATCAGGACCTGAGCCAAAACCAAGAGTCCTATGTTTAACCAGCTGAGCCACTCAGTCACCCCAGACTATTTCCTATAATCCTAACAAAACTGTAAGTAGATTTTATTTATATGGGTATTGGAGCTTAGAGAAGTTGAGTGATTTGTGCTGAACTGTTCAGGTAGTAAATGGTTAAGCTCATATCAAGCTCAGATTGCTTGACTTAAAATCCAGTGCCCTATTTGTATTCCATAACAACTTTGGTATCTGAGAAATAAAATGGATTAGATATTTTCTAAGCTGAAGTACCCTGCTGTTTTAATATTCTATTAATGTATTTCTGGAGAAGCTATGGCACATAACTAAAAAAAATAAGCATAGACATTGAAAAGGACATTTGGTTCAAGCAACAGCTGAATTGTTAAGAACAAATATATAAAAATCTTGATATAAGGAAACCATACAAAGGATACATTGAAATTTTCTAAACATTTATTAAAGCCACAATATGTAGATCACTGTAATACAGAAGAGATATAAAGATGAATAAAAGATTATGTTTTATTCATCTTTATATTAGTGTAGTTTATAATTTAATGGACCTCACAGACTTAAGCCAGTGACACAAATAAGTTGACATATGTTGGACTGAGAGAGAAATTGCTGGGATGAGATGAATTAGTCATTAGGTTCTGACTTCAAACCAGAGTGTTAAGGGTTATAGGTTTTTAACACTTTGCGGTATTTCATTGTGGTTTTACTTTGTGTTTCTCCAGTGACTGATGATATTGGGCACTTTTTTGTGCGCTTATTAGCCATTCATACATCATCTTTGAGGAAATACCTACTCAGGTCTTCTGCATATTTTTTAATTGAATTGTTCATCTTGTGTTGTGGAAGTTCTATATGTATTCTGAGTACTTTAATAAATAATTTGCAAATATTTTCAAATATTTTCCCCAGTGTGTAGCTTGACATTAGAGTTTTTCAAGGAGCAGAACTTCCTAATTTTGATGAAACTCAATTTATTCTTTTGTAGGATTGTGCTTTTGGTGTTGTATCTAACTAAAATACCTAACGTGGTGTTCTCAACTAAAAGCCATTTAACCCCACAGATGACATTTGGTACTGTCTGGAGACATGTTTGATTGTCACATCTGTGAATGGTGGGTAGAGGTCAGTGAGGGATGATGTTAAATATCCTCTAATGCACAGGCCAGTCCCCCACAGCAAAGGATTATTTGACCCAGAATGTCAGTAGTGCTGAGGTTGACCAACATTAGCCCACTGTCGCAAAGATAAACTCCTGTGGCTCTTTTTCTAGAGGATTTATAGTTTCAGCTCTTACATTTAGTTCTGTGATTTTTGTGTACGGTGTGAGATAAAGGTCTAAATTTATACACACACACACACACACACACACACACACACACACACACATCTTTCACCTAAGATTGGTGAAAGTAAAAAGTAAAAAATGCCAGTTCTTGCCACTCTGTTCAATACTGTGCTGAAGTTTCTAGCCAGTGCAATGAAAAAAAGGTATCCAGATTAGAAAGGAAGAAGTAAAACTTTTGATTTGAGCCATGTATATATATACATACATATATACATAGCTATTCAGTTACCCCAGCACCATAAGTTGCAAAGACTCTTTTCCCCCTTTGAATTATTTTGGCACTTTCATCAGAAGTAATTGACCATAAATGTAAGAACTGAATGTAAGAACAACAAATGTAGAACTAAACAGTTCTTACTCTCAACTCTGTTTCATTGATCTGTATGCCTATCCTTAGGGTAATACTATATTGCCTTAATCATTGAGTTTTATAGTTAAGTGCAGGTAGTATTAAGTCCTCCAACTTTGTTGTTTTCTGTGGGGAACCAGCTGGGAGGAGACAAAGCCTCGGGGTCAAGTCTGGTTTGAGTCTGAGTCTCCGTTCCCCTGTCCCCCAGATTAAAATTCATTGAGACTCTGAGTCTTTTTTTCATGTCTCGCCTCCAACTATCCTGGATCCATGACAGTTTTTAGGGTCATTTTGCCTATCCTAGGCACTTTACATTTTCATATAAATTTTAGAGTCATCTTACCAAAAAGTTTGCTGGAAGTTTGAAGGGGATTGTGTTGAATCTATATATTAATTTGGGGAGAATTAACATCTTAACAACTGAGGTTTCAAATTTGTAAAAACAAATGATTCTCAGTTTATTTAGGTCTTTAATTTTTCTCAGTAAAATTTTACAGTTTTCACTGTGAAATACTGCATTTCTTTTTTTAAAAATATTTTATTTATTCATGAGAGAGAGGGGGGGGGGGGGCAGAGACACAGGCAGAGGGAGAAGCAGGCTCCATGCAGGGAGCCTGACGCAGGACTCGATCTCAAGACTCCAGGATCACGCCCTGGGCCAAAGGCAGGCGCTAAACCACTGAGCCACCCAGGGATCCCAAATACTGCATTTCTTTTGTTAAGTCTATTCTAATGTTATTGTGAATATAATTGTGTTTTAATTTTTATGTTTTTTTGCTAGTATATAAAAATACAGTTGATTTTTGTATATTGACCCATATATCCTGAGACCTTGCTAAACTCATGTATAAATTCTAGTGTTTTAATGATAGATTCCTTTGGATTTTCAACATAGATAATTGTCCTTGTATAAAAACATTTTTCTTTTTCCTTTTCAGTCTGAATTTTTTTTATTTAATTTTTAATTGCACTGCCTGGAAACTTCTGTATGATGTTGAAAATAAGTAGCAAAATTTGCCATTCTTACCTTATTCTCCATGGATGGGAAGCATTCAATCTTTAATCATTTTATGATGTTAGCTGTAGGTTTTTTATAGATTCCATTTATTAAGATAAATGGAATGGAGGATGTTCTCTTATTTTCTTCATATATTGAAAGATTTTTATCATGAATTAGTGTTGGATTTTGTTAAATGCTTTTTCTGTGTCTATTGAAATGGTTGTGGGGTTTTTGGTCCTTTATTAATATGATATATTACATTACTTGATTTTGGGGTGTTAAACTTTGCATTCCTAGGATAAATCCCACTTGGTCATCATGTATGGGCCTCTTTATATGTTTCTGGATTCAGTTTGCCAATATTTTGTAGAGGATTTTTATGTCTATATTCATTAGTGATACTAATCTGTAGTTTTCTGGTAGGGATGATGTCTTTGGCTGGCTGTGGTATGTTAACCTCATAGAATGAATTGGAAAGTTTCTTTTTTTTTTGAAGGAGTTTGCAAAGGATTGGTATTTCTTTTGAAACTGATATTTAATAGATTTTTCCAGCAAAACCATCTGGGCCTAGGATTTTCTTTGTCAGGAGGGTTTTAATTAATAATTTAATTTACTTACTTGTAAGTCTCTATTTTCTATTTCTTCTTGAATCCGTTTAGGAAATTTCTTTCTAGGAATTTGTCCACTTTTTTCTAGGTTGTCTGATTTTCTTGGTATAAAGCTGTTTATAATATTCCCTTAAAGTCCTTTTAATCCCTGAAGAGTCAGTAGTGAGGTCTCTTTCATTCCTGAATAGGCAATTTGTGTCTTCTCTTAACTTTATCAGTTTAGCTAAGGGTTTGCCAACTGTATTAATCTTTTCAAATAGCTACTTTTTGGTTTCATCTATTTTTTCTCTGTTTTTCGGTTTTTTATTTCATTGATACTCACTTTGTACTTTTTCTCTTTTTTCTCAGCTTGCTTGGGGTTTAGCTTGCCTTTCCTTACTAGTTTCTTTCTTTTTTTTTTTTTTTTTAAGATTTTATTTATTCATTCATGAGAGACAGAGAGAGAGGCAGAGACTCAGAGAAGCAGGCTCCACGCAGGAAGCCCAATGTGGGACTTGATCCCGGGACCCCAGGATCACACCCTGGGCCGAAGGCAGGCGCCAAGCTGCTGAGCCCCCCAGGCGTCCCCTTTATTTTGTTTCTTAAGGTAGAAGCCTAGATTATTAATTTGAGACTTTTCTTGATATTTCTAGGCTAAAAATACCCCTCTAACATTTCTTTAGTTACATTCTATAAATTTTGATGCATTGTGTTTTCATTTTCATTCATTTCAAAATATTTTTAAAATTTTATGATTTCAACTTTGACCCCTGTGCTGTTTAGCAGTATATTGTTTAGTTTCTAAATATGTTGTTTTTCCCAGATATCTTTCAGTGTGAGATCTTTGATTTAACTCTTTTGTGGTCATAGAACACATTTTTAATGATTACAACCTTCTTAAGTTTATGGAGACTGGTTTTGTGGTCCAACATTTGGAGAAATGTCTATGTGTGCTTTTTTTTTTTTTAAGATTTTATTTATTTATTCATTCATGAGAGACACACAGAGAGAGAGAGAGAGGCAGAGGCACAGCAGAGGGAGAAGCAGGCTCCATGCAGAGAGCCCGATGTGGGATTCGATCCCAGGTCTCCAGGATCACGCCCTGGGCCAAAGGCAGGTGCCAAACCGCTGAGCCACCCGGGCTGCCCTATGTGTGCTTTGAAAAGAATATGGATTCTGCACTCATTGTGTTGATTACTCTATAAATCTCAATTATATCATGTTTGCTGGTAGTGTTGTTAAAATCCTGTATATCCTTGTTGATTTTCTGTGTAGTTCTATCAATTATTGCAAGTAGAATATTGAAATCTCCAACTATTATTAGTGAATAATAATTTCAGTTCTCAATTTTTCCTTCACTTTGTATCTCTATTGTTAGGTATATATACACTTATAATTACTACATCTTCATGATGCACTGTTGCTTTTGTGATTGTGATATTATAAAATCAGTATATATTATAGTGTACCATTTTGATTTCTCTTTTGTGTTTTTAACTATATGCTTTTGAGGGGTTTTTTATTGGTGTTTCTTATAGAGATTACAGTATACATTTTATTTTATCGTAGTCTGCTTCGGAATAATGCTAATTTTAACTTCAGCATATATAGAGACTTGCTCCAATATATCTCCTTTTTCCCTTTGCTTGTATTACTGTTATGTATTTTATATCTGTATATGTTGTAAACCCATCAATACAATATTGTAATTTTTGCTGTATATAATCTCTTATCTTTTACAAAATTTAGGAGAAGAAATGAGAGAAAATGTATTTATAGAATTTTTTTTCATTTATCCATGTATTCACCATTTCTATTGCTCTTTCTTAACGTGGATTCAGATTACTATCTGATACCAGTTTCATTCAGTATGAAGGAGGCAAGTCTGATGACAAATTTTCTCTTTTGTTTATCTCAGAATGTCTTTATTTCACTTTATTTTAAAAAGATGATTTTAGGTATGCATAGGTGGCTGAGTCAGTTAAGCATTTGCTTTCAGTTCAGGTCATCATCTCAGAGTCCTGGGATTGAGGCCCATTTCAGGCTCCCGGTTTCTCTGTGTACCTCTGCCCCTCCCCCTGCTTGTGCTTGCTTGCTTTTTCTGTCAAATGAATAAAATCTTTAAAAAAATAGTAGATGATTTTATAGGATACAGAATTTTTAGTTGGCAAGCTTTTTTACTTCCAGCAAGTTACATATATCATTCGACTGCCTTCTGGCCTCCATTGTTTCTGGTGAGAAATCAGCCATTAATTTTATTGTCATTCCTTTGTACGTGATTCATTTTTCTCTGTTTCCAGTATTTTTCTTTTTTCAATGGTTTATCTATGATGTGTCGAGGTGTTTTGCATTTGTCTTGCATGGAGTTTTGTTGAGGAGCTTGGCTCTATTAAGTTAATGTTTTTCATTAAATTTAGGAAGTTTTTGGCCAATATATCTTCAAGTATTTTTTTCTGCCCCATTGCTTTCCTTTCTTTCTGGGGCTCTTATTACACATGTACACATACATTGTCTTCTAAGTCTCTGAGGCTCCATTTATTTTTCTTTGGTCTCCTACTGTGTTCTTCAGACTATAATTTTTATTGACCTATTTTCAAATTCATGGATCCTTTTTTTGCTATCTGAAATCTGCTGTTGAGTCTCTCCAGTGAAATTTTCATTTCAGTTATTGTACTTTATATCTCTGAAAAAGTTCCAGATGTTTACTGAGATCCTGTAGTCAGAGTCATTTAATTCTTTAAACATGGCTTTCTTTAGTTCTTTGAGCATGTTTATTATAACAGCTAGATTGAAATTTTTATTTGCTAAATACAAGATGTATAGACACTTGGGGACATTTTCTGTTGACTGCTTTTTTATGGATCACATTTTCTTGTTTTCTTGCATGACTCATACTTCTTCCTATTGAGTACTGGGCATTTTAGATAATATATTGTAGCAACTCTAGTTTGTAATATTCCCTCCTCCATTGGAGATGTTGGTTGGCTGTTTTATAACTTGCCTGGACCAAACCTTTGAAGTGTATATCCTCCACAATGTGCAGCTGCAGCTCTCTCTACTCACAAATTTTCCCTTGTTTTTATTTGTTAACCTGGCTTCTGGGAGGTTGCCCAGTGTCTGCATAGCTTAGTGATCAAAGATAAATCAGAAGTTATAATAAAATTCCTTGAGCCAGTAAGGGTGCTAATCTCTCTTGACAGATATGTGTGTGAACTGGGAAGCACTTCAGCCTGCCCTGGTTTTTACTTCCTATTGGGCCTTCTCATGTCTCCCCTGCGCATGCCTGCAGGTTTCATTAGCCAGGGATACATGGGCTCTCTCTGTATCTGCTGCAATGCACATGGCCTCTGGTCAGTCCCAAAAATGTGAGGTCAGATCTCCGCTGGCTGTCTTCCCTGTTGGCCTCCCTGCTAAATCCTTGGCTGGTCCACTAGCCTGCTGCTTGCCTGAGATACCACCACTGGCATTTCTCATCAGGTGATAGCATGTGGCAGAGATGACAAAGCCTTTTGTTTTCCAGCCTGCCTGAACTACTGCACTGACAAAACCAGGGGTGGAAATGGGAGCAGCCCCTGGAAAAAGACATCATAGACTCACTGTTTCTCCCTCAAATTCCATAGTTTTCACAAAGTACATGCCTTTGAATTCCACAGTGCTAGAATTACTGCTTTTGACTGTTTTGTTCAGCTTTTTAGTTGCTTTGTAAGGGAGGATTTGTCAATCACCTCACTCTATCATAATATGGTCAGAAGTTTCTACATTTTAGGGGATCCCTGGGTGGCGCAGCGGTTTGGCGCCTGCCTTTGGCCCAGGGCGCGATCCTGGAGACCCGGGATCGAATCCCACGTCGGGCTCCCGGTGCTTGGAGCCTGCTTCTCCCTCTGCCTGTGTCTCTGCCTCTTCTCTCTCTCTCTCTGTGACTATCATAAATAAATAAAAAAAAATTATTAAAAAAAAAAAAAGAAGTTTCTACATTTTAAAACTCTAGTGATTTTTGTTACATGTGTCATCCTGTCTGTATTTTATGTTTGTATTGTGTAGAGATATTATCTCATCAGTTAGCCTTTTGGGGGGCATTTTCATTAACATTGTGTAGAAATATAAATGATTTGTTACTCAAGTGAAATAACACTAGAGAAAAGACAGTAAGGTCAAGTAGAAAATATCCACTCTAAAAGCTTTCCTTGAAACACAAATTGAAAAATGAAATGAATCAGAGATCATCAGTTATTTCAGAGCCCTTTTCTCTTCAGTTGTGGCAGCATATTGCCTGGTATAATTCAAGAATAATTTGTTAAATTAATTCTGTACCTATGTAAAATACCCACAATATGTGCTTAAAATGCCAGGTGCTAGTTTATTTGTTTTATAGATTTAGAAATTCATTAGCATTTAGTGTTTATCTTCAGTATTTAGAATTATTCAAGGAATAGCAAAGGAATCTGAATTTATTAGTAGAAGGTTTAATATCATTTGTCAAATTGTATTTTTTTTAAATGAGAACATTCCCTAAAATGTGAAGCATCATTTTTGTTAAAGTTCTAATTTTTTCGAGGTGCCTGGTGGCACAGTTGGTTAAGTGTTAAGATTCTTGGTTTTGACACAGGTCATGATCTCAGGTTTGTGAGAACAAGCCCTATGTTGGGCTCCATGCTTAGTGTACTGTGCTTAAGACTTTCTCTCCCTCTGTGTGTGTGCATGCATGCATGCCCTCTCTTTCTCTCTCTAAAGTAAATAAATAAGTCTTTAAAAAAAAAATTCTCAAAAAAAAAATCTCTGATTTTTTTCACAATGAAGTTTTTCATATAGGATTTGGATATTTATCATGTATCATGAATATTGTAATATATTTAAATCATAGCATTAAATGCAAAATACTTTGGCATTGCAGTGTTTTTGCAACTAAAAATAAGTTGTCTTCTATCTAAATCAATTTCTCTTTATCTCTAACATTTGAAATCAGATGTTCGTGTACCATAAAATGCTATTCCAATTAGACTTTGTTAAAGGAAATACTGCCCAGTATGTAAATTCAGATTTAGGAGATTATGTCCAATTTTATGATGTTGGAGATATCACTATACATAGAGTCAAAACAAAACAGTATTAACAGAACTTTTCAGCCTGTAGGCATCCCTTTGTGAAAACACAGACCAAAAAAAAAAAAAAAGAAAACACAGACCACTCTCTCTTTCCCAGTGTTGAAGAAATAAAAGTGTTGAGCAAGAGAAATGAAGACCATTTGGTAACTTTATAAGTGAAGAAAAAAACAAAATGAGCAACACTCTCCGCTTGATGATCATGATTCCTAAATTCATCAGTTGTCCAGATTACTTTTTGTTTGTTTTCAGTACAGAGCCTCTACTGTGGCAGAGGGGCAGTAACGGCAGGCCTGTCTCATGGACTATGCCCCCAGTAGCCCAAATTCTTTTTTTTTTTTTTTTTTTTTTATTTATTTATTCGGAGAGACACGGAGAGAGAGAGGCAGAGACACAGGAAGAAGGAGAAGCAGGCTCCATGCAGGGAGCCCAATGTGGGACTTGATCCCGGGTCTCCAGGATCACGCCCTGGGCTGCAGGCGGCACTGAACTACTGCGCCACCGGGGCTGCCCCCAAATTCTTTATAACGTTGATCCTGAGCCAACTCATGCTTGATCATTGATTGTCAAGCAAATAATCTTTCCATCTTTCTCTCTTGGTGGTCTTATAGTTTCATTGCCCTATGCCCCAGATTTTTAATGAGATGCTACCATTACCAAGCAGTCATTCAGAGTTTCATACTTATTAGATGTGAATACTAGAAAAGAGAGGAAGAGAAGATGAATGAGACAGAAGAGGCTAGTTCTTCCCCTTCATATATAGGTGACTTTTGAATAGTACAGGTTTCAACTGCTCAGGTCCTTTTCTCAATAAATACAGTACCGTAAATATGTTTTCTCTTCCTTATGATTTTCTTATTAACATTTCCTTTTCTCTAGCTCACTTTAAGAATACAGTACATAATACATATAACATACAAAATATGTGTTAATCAGCTATTTATTTGGTAATGCTTCCAGGCAATAGCAGGCTATTAAATTTTAGGGGAGTTGGGATGCCTGGGTGCCTCAGTGGTTGAGCGTCTGCCTTTGGCTCAGGACATGATCCTGGAGTCACAGGATCGAGTCCCACATCAGGCTCCTTGCATGGCGCCTGCTTCTCCCTCTGCCTGTGTCTCTGCCTGTCTTTCTGTGTCTCTCATGAATAAATAAATAAAATCTTTAAAAAATAAATAAAATTTCAGAGGAGTTAAGCTCTACTTAGTTTTTTTATATATACATAGATATTTGATGATGCAGGGGGTCAGTGTCTGTAATCCCTGTTGTTCAAGGGTCAGTTATGTTAAATAGATCTGACAATTGCCTGCCACCTCAATTATCTGTTCTTAATCTAACATTTTAGAGATCTGCAGTGTGATAAACCTTCAGTATTTTTTATATAGGAAAGTGTGGTATTGAGGTTGGTTTTATAACTATTTTTCCCACAGAATTCATATACAGAACAAAACCACATGGTTTTAAAGCTCCTAGGCCACTGAATAGGTTATACCTGAATTGGATAGCTTGCTCCTAAACACCAGCCTGTATATATCTCATTAGGAACATGAACCCATTAAAGAAAAAAAAAAAAAAGGAACATGAACCTATTCATATTTCTTTGGACTTTTTAACAGTTAGTGGCAGAAAACCATAGAATCAAAACCTAAGCCACCCCTTGATATTGAATTTGTGGTTTCATTCCTTTACTCAGTACCCTAATGCTTGATGCCATGGAGCCAAAACCATCTTTAAAAGAATACTTAAGCTCCACAGATTTGCTTTGCTTTTCTCCCGGTGGTATTTAATATGTATTCTTAGCTTGAAAGCAACATTAGGTATATTCGCCTGTCTTATCCAGTGTTTCTCAACCAGGGGTGGTTTTGCACCCCTGGGGTACATTTGGTAATGTCTGGAGACATTTCTGGTTGTTATAACTGGAGGATGCTACTGGCATCTATTGAATGGAAGTTAGGGATGCTATTAAACAGCCTGTAGGGCACAGACCCTTACAAAAAAGAATTATTCAGCTTAAAGTGGCAGGATTGAGAAACTCTGGTCTTATCAGATTCTTTCCATTTAAAATATCACCATATTTTTAAGCAACATGATACTGTCTTTGACTTCCTCGTCAGTCTCTCAAATTCTTTATCATTTAATTTCTATGGTGACTTTTACTTGGTACTTGTGGATGTAGATCATGCTCTACCGTCTTTAGTCTCTACTGAGTATGGCATAAAAAGCATAGAGTAATCACTTATCACTTATGGAATAAGTGGAAATAATATCACTATAAGGAAACATATAAGTGAAAAAGAAAGAAGAAAGAAAGAAAGAAAGAAAGAAAGAAAGAAAGAAAGAAAGAAAGAAAGAAAGAAAGAAAAGAAAGAAAAGAAAAAAAAGAAAAGAAAAGAAAAGAAAAGAAGAAAGAAAAAAGAAAACAGGGCAGCCCCTAAAAGAAAATAAGGCAGATTTTAAATAAAATCTTTAAAAAAACAACAAAAAAGAAGAAAACATGAGTGAATAAACCAAATGATTTTTTTTTTTAAGATTTTATTTATTTATTCATGAGAGACACACACAGAGAGAGGCAGAGACACAGGCAGAGGGAGAAGCAGGCTCCACGCAGGGAGCCTGACACGGAACTCGATCCCGGGACTCCAGGATCACACCCTGGGCCGAAGGCATCGCAAAAGCACTGAACCACCTGGGCTGCCCCCAAATGATTTTTTTTAAAAAAACTAGATGCAGGTAAATGGGACAGTTTGAAATAACATCAACAGTTAACACATTGAATTTTCACATCATCTTTGGAAGATAGATACTCTTACACTGATTTTACAGTATAATAATTTTTGACAATCTATATGGTTGAAATATTGGTATTATGTTTAGTTTAGGCAAATAAGCCTCACTGAACCATATTTTCTTATTCTGTAAAATAGTGTATCGAACTAGGTTATCCCCGCTACGGTTTCAACTCTAACTTTTGAAATATTTTTTAGATGTACAGGTGATTCCTTGTAAAAGTTCAAATGTTCACTTTATTAATCAGTATTTATAGATGAGACAGGAAAATTATCAGGGGATAACCATTGCCACTCATATTTTTCAAAATAAATAATGTAAAATGCACTGAATTTAGGGGAGTGTGTGTGATTCCCTCCTCTAGTTTTAAAAAGATGTGTGTTCGTTTCATTATTTGTTTACGTTTGAGTAAAAATTTAGTTCCTAGTCAACGAAGCTTATTTGGTCTTGTCAGGTCAAGACAAAAGGCCCTTTGTCAATTTTTCACATTCAAATGAGGTTTAATATGAACGTCTTTGTTTTGGGACTTGGGAAATACTGTATATGAACTTCAGTTATCCTCTGTGATCAGGATGACAGAAAAATACCTTTGTATTAAATGAAACTCTGGAAAGCTAGGCATTGCTTTCACATGCTAATAGATGGAATTTAAATTTGTATTTATTTTTAATCAGTTGCCTAGTACTAAAATAAATTTGGATACCAGCAGCTCATAATAGTTAATAGCCTGTATAAATGGGTCCCAAGACACCTGTTCCTTTATTGTTAATGAAGCTCTATTTTATGTGCAGGAAGACAGAGTTCCTGTTGATTCTCTGTCCTCGCATATCTCCCTGTCTCCTGTGTGCATATTTAAATAACATTAAGAAATGTTGTTTCCTCTTGTTTTCTGTCATCTCCAGAATTCTACCAGACACAATTATTCTCTTTAATAGGTTGTTTCTTCCCAAATGCATTAGAGTGATATTTTTTCCTGTTTTGTGTGTTTTGGGTTTTTTTTTTAGAATTAAACCTCAATCATGTAATGTAATGAGGATTTGATGTAAAATCATGATGAGTTAATAGCACCAGACACACAAATAGCCAAATAAAGTTTCTCAAGGAAAAAAAGAAATGACTTGTGGAAATTTTAATAGCCTGTGGAAATGTAAGAAAACAAAAATGTAGAAATCAGTTCCCAGGCTCTAGTATCATCCTGGTTTATCCTCTGAGATTACTTAACTGTACATTCTACTCCCTATTCTCTTTTGCTGACAGTTGGGAGAGTTTATAATTATTTCATTTCTCTTTGCTATTTCATCTGAAGCAAAAAAAAAGTCATTGGTCTCCTTGCAAATAATTTGAAAGGGGGAAAAACCACATACATAAAGAGGTGTTATTGCAATCTACCAGACATTTGTCAGTTTCTACGTGTTAGAATTTTGCTATGAGTAGGTGGCTCGAAATAACATTTGTGATTTATATGTCATTCATTTCTGCTCTCTGGGGGACAGTATATTAACAGGTTTTAAGGAATTGTTTTTATATGCATGTTCCAGAAGAAGGTAAAAAGCATCCTTCTTCCCTCTGCAGCTTTTCTGTCTCCAAGCATCTGACTTTTCACTACTGTTGGTGATAGTTTAAAGGTCATTCTTGAAAAAGAGAATATCATATCATATGTTGAAAAAAAGAATATCCTATCTTAAGTGAGAATTACACTGCCGCATTTATTTTGTGAGTGCTGAAGGTGGAAAATACGTTGTCACCAGCTCACACACTGAGCACGTCTTACAAGGAGTGAAAATTTGCTATTCACAAGTCCTCCTTATAACGTTAATCTTTGTAAGAGGTGAACCTTGCTCTCAAGAATAATTCATAGGGGAAGGTTTTTTTATACCCCAGTCTTGTATTTTGTTGAACTCCTTTATAGTAAAATTTACCAAATAATTCAGTACAACAGTGTCTCTGCTTTAGTCTTGCGCCTCTCTGTAATGGAAAAGAAATCTAACACTGAATTGTGTATCCTGAAAAGATAAAAGTGGTGATTTGAGATCTCTTTCTCATCACGGGTAAAGAGAAACATGAATCACAATTTCTCTGGTGCACATTAGAGTTACACCTGAGGAGCGTGCTTTTTTTTTTTTTTTTTAAGTTTTTAATTGAAGTATAGTTGACTCGTTGAGTATGTGATTTTGTCTAAATTGGCATATGCCTAGAATGTTCGTATCATTATATTTAAAGCTCTTAGTTGTTTCCACTTTATTGCCAGGGTTGAGAACCACTCTCAGAAGAAATTAAGCTAAGCTGGAGGCTGTCGGTTTGCTAGGTAGTTTCAGACACATTGGAAACCTTCTGAAAAGGGCTTCTGGTTACATGATCTCTTGGGTAGTGATCACTCGCTGTTGGTAGGCATGTAGATTTTTTTGGGTGGCTGAGTTTGGTACCTTGTTGGAGACTTTCCAGCCTCATATGAGAAAGGAGGCTCTTTCCTAGTTTCTCCAGGTTTAAATAATTCCCCCAAATTATGTTATGGCAGCAGTTTTAGTAGACTGTGGAGTTCACTGTAGCTCATCCAAGATACATAATTAAAATTTTTTTTCCCAGTGAGTCAAATATAAATCTAGGACAGTCTCTTCTACTCTTAAAATGTTTTAAATGAAATTTTTTGTTGTTGTTTCTCAGTTAAACCATGATATACTTTACATCATCCAAAGTCACTCCTTTCATAAATATGCATACCTTTTTTCTGTGTTCCCATCATGGATTGTTCTACAAAATGAAATACCTCACTTCCAATGAACTTGCTTTGATGTGAGAAGCATAGAAAAAAATGTATAAATGTTGATAGTCAGCAAATTTTAGGGATAGATGCGTGAGAGGGAGAATACAGGACAGTTGTCGTTTACTGAATATTGTTTTATAAGTGTAATCAGATGGCTGTTTATATAATTAAAAATAGTAAATATTATCCCAAGGTTTTTTTCTTTCTTTTTTTTTTCTTCTTATTCAGGTAAGCATTCCTCCCCTAGCTTGGAAAATATGTCAGCGTCTCTCAGATGGGCCTGTTGAGAAGGATTGCCAGTGCTCCTGTGGAGCTACGGGCTCGGGTACAGCCCCTCCTGACTGTCTTCCAGATACAGGGTTACTGCTTCAAAGGTGTTGATAATACATGCAGGAATTGGCTGTTCAAACTTTTACTGCCGGGCTAAATCACATTTCTAGTTTCTTGGCTTACTTAAGTTTTTTAGCAAATAGTGCCTAGCAAGTTACCACAGTTAAACCTGTGGAATTCAGAGCACCTGCACCTCTGAAAGCCGCTGCTTTGTACGTGGAATGGAATCTTTTAAATAATGATTTGCCATTTGCTTTACAACCTCTTGTTTATGGTAAAGAAACTCTTTGTGCTTCTTAATTTCCCATTTGTTCTTGAAGAAAAGATGGCCAAGGAATACATTTATAGACACGATTCCACTTTTATTATTTCAATCCATTATTTTCTCCTTATGAGATTCATATTTGTGGTGATAGGCCCTGCATGGCAAGTGCTGAGAAAACATTTGTACAGAGTCTTGCCAAGGAAGACTGTTGACTCTGTGGAGTATAGTATAGTGACTTCACTGTTCAAGATCCTCGTGTGTTTATTAAAAAGAAAAAAACCTCAGATACTAGTTAATTATATTTGTCTGTCTAAATTACTAGATCTTGTGGTTAGTATATTAAATTTATTAAATAGTTCAAGTGTATTCAATACAGTATTACAGCAGTTTTATTGATATACTGGCAAAGAAACAAACATGACCACTCTTTACCATCTGTTTATGCTATATAAAGAAGACCATGTTGGTTGCCATGGAAACTACATTTCCAAAACCACTGAGTGTTTGCTTAAAATCGCCAACCTTTTAAAATCATAAGCTCTTTTCCTGAGAAAAAGAATAAAAAAGTACATTTTTACATTTCCAGTGATTTTCTATAAGTCATTTTTCTGTAAAATTCATTTATTATTTCTAGGCTGATATTTTATCTCAAGATTGCACAAATTAAATGGAAGGACTCTTAATTTGAAAATCTTTGGCATTTTCAAGAACTGGGGAGAAAATGTTAAGGCTATCCTATTGAGGGGTGCCACTATTTTTATAAGTAAAGGCTTTGTTTCTTCAGAAAAACTTTATTGATATAACAGTTAAAAGGAGTCTAAAGAGGTAACAAATATAATAATACGATATCTGGGGAGGAAAGGCGGTTTTAATGTAATTAGCATGTCTAACCGTGTTTAGTTACTACTGTCATATTAGCTAATATGAGAAAAATTACAGCAGGGAAGTACTGGCTTTAAACAGAATGGTTCTGACTTTAAAAAGTGTGCCTATTAAAAAATACTCTTATAATAAGTGTGAATACAAGAACAGTTTTGTGATAAAATGAAACAAATGGAGTAATTAATGTAAGTTGCACTAAAGAGAATTTTAATAATAGAATTTTAGAATCTTCTAAAATATGCAAAATGTAATATGTAAAATGTATAATTGAGATTTATATTTTAAAAATGGGAGGAAATCCTTATTTCAATTTATGCAACTATAAATGCCAAACCAAGATTATTCTGTTTGTTTCTTCCTATTGACTTACTTAGGAATGTTTGGTACAGTTAAATTTGTGTGAATCTTTTCTGTATTATTGAAAAATCAAAAGATAATCTGGGCCCATCCTTATAAAATTTAAGAATCTTTGAAAGATAAACTCATAATCGCAATACTAACCTAATGGATTTTCTGCTCTTTTTGAGACACATATTTTTGCTGCATTTTCTTATGTAAGTTTGCTTTAATACAAAATACATTTCTTAGTAACATTTTTAAAATTTTACTTATTTTTTAAGTGTTTTTTTGAAGCTCCATGTGGAGCCCAATATGGGTCTTGAACTCATGACCCTGAGATTAAGATCTGAGCTGAAATCAAGAGTTAGACCCTTAACCGACTGAGCCACCCAGGTGTCCCCTAAGTAACATTTTAAAATTGTGATATTGTTAAATGCGACTTAGCAGGCCTCTGAATTGATAAACTTAATTATGTTTCTGAGATTCAGAAAGTTTCTTTACCAAAAAGTCTTAGCTTATTAGCCCATTCCCTTAAAATCCCATATAAATATAAAAATGTTTTCCTGTCATCTGAAAGATTGTTTCAGAAATGTATTTCAGTAGAAAGCTCTGTTAATCCTCTCTGAAAGGAAAATACTGGATCCCACTGTAGTTAACTAAAGAACATTTTAGAAGAATGTAGACAGAATAACAGCATTTCCAGAAAGAATGAGAATATTAGACTTTTTAGTAGAGCTTAAATAATTGTGCTTTTTTAACTATAATTTTTACTAATTTTTTTATGCAAGTAGTAGCTTGCAAAGCATTTATATCACATTTGGAGACCAGATCAAATGGGGACCAGAATATAGTGTGAAGATTGTCAGTGCTTATATAGTATAGATCTCTTTTCAGCTCTTGAATACTATGCAGCAGTTAGACCCATTCAGCAAGCATGGGTCAAAATACAGAATGTCTGAAGGTGAAGAACACATTCCAAACAGTCAAGCCTACTTGATAGGCCTACTTATCTATTGATAAGTTTCTAATTTCAACCTGTGTATGAATAATAAAACAAAATTATCTTGAAATAAATAAAATATTGGTTACGGGATTCACTTGTTCTTTAAATTTAGCATTAGTGTGGCTACTGTTGAGGGAAGGCAGAAACTTTTGATGATGATGATGATGATGATGATACAAAAAATACCATTCTTATTAACATAACCACACTAAAACTTTATACCAAGGGAAATCATTGCCTACACTTGACCATTCATTAGGTTTTGACAGATGTGTTCAGAAGCAAAGATTTTATACTTTTATTGTTGTCCTCAAATTCATAAGCTTTGGAGCATTATTAGCAATGTGAGAGAGTGATTACTTTTGTCCCATTACTTTTATCAATTTTATTTTTTACTTTTAATATGGTAGGAAACATTTTTTGTCTCTTTAAATTTTTATATCCTCCCTAGTTTCTCCCTCTGCTAAACTTGAGATCATACTTATTTTGCAGTATGTTTTTAAAAGCCATTATTTATTAAAAAAATTTTTTTTAAAGATTTTATTTATGAGAGACACAGAGAGAGGCAGAGACATAGGCAGAGCGAGAAGCAGGCTCTTCACAGGGAGCCCGATGCAGGATTCGATCCCAGGACCCTGGGATCATGTCCTGAGCCAAAGGCAGACGCTCAACCACTGAGCTACCCAGGTGCCCCTAAAAGCCATTATTTAAAACAAAATCTGTGACATTTTCCTTTACCTTTGACATTATCTTTATTACTAACTGTGGAATTTTTTCTCAGGGACAGGATAATGACTGTGTATCTCAAATATTGAAACTTCCACGGTTCAATAATTTGCTATCAATTGAACCTCATAAATTTTCTTTTTTATTCATTTCAGAAAATTTGCAGAAATACATTATTATCTCCCCCTCCTTTTATTTTTATTTTTTATTTTTTTTTTGCTTTATTGAGTTAATGATACATATTCGCTCAGGAGATACAATGATTGTAAGTGTTCACCAATGTCTGGCATGCTCTGATATGTGAGGAATGGGATATTTATATAGTTTCTAAGTACCTCCCCACAAAACTTATTAATTTTAAAGAGGAAACGTATGTCTTTACTGTTGCAAAGTATGGTAGATATTCCCTTAATCAGATGGTCAAAGTAAAAATCTACTATGAGGCAACAACCTGAAATTGAGGTGGGAAGAACACAAAATCATTTCCATGATACCCCTGCCAAAGATGCACAACCTGAATCTAATCATGAAGAGATGTCTGGTAAACCCACACTGAGGGAACTCCTACAAAATAACTGACCTATAATCTTCAAAATCATCAAGGCCATGGAGGTCAAGGAAAAACTAAGAAACTGTTCTAGATTAAAGGAAACCAGAGACATGGCAACTAAGTACAATGTGTCATGGGATAACTGGCAAAACTTATATGGCATCTGAGAGTAAGATGGTAGTGATGTATTACTGACTTATAAATGATTCAGGAAAAAACATTCTTTGTTCTGTACTTAGAACTTTTCTGTAAGTTTGAGGTTGTTTTTTTAAGAAGGAGCAGGAAGGGTGAGGAAAATGTAGGCTCTGGAATCCTGATGCCTGGGTTAGAATCATGGCCCTACCACTTACTTATTACTTTCCTTGTGTCTCAGTTTCATCATCTGTAAAATTAGAATAAAAAATGACACCTTACATCCTTGCATAAAGTTTGAGTGAGTAAATGCCTATAAAGTGCTAAGAGTAGTACCTGCAGTAGATATTAGCTATCACTTGGGTTTATATCTGGGATCAAGTGGACAAGAACGGGTCCCTACTGTGTATCAGTGAGCAGTGTTTTGAATCTTGGATTGTTTATGGTGCTAAAGTGACCTTGATACCGAGGGAAATATTTCAGTTTAGAAATATGAAGTAAACAGTGTGCTACAAGTCTGTACATTGCAATAAATGTAGATACTAATTTTTTGAGTAGTTAATAGAATTTTAAAACTAACAATAGCTGTTTTATTTTAGTTTGATATTCCAGTGATTGTGCAGAGTCTCTTCATCCCTGTACCAACAGGATGAAGTTCCATCTGCCCTTTCACTTTGGAGTCCTCTCCTTGCCTCCACATTATTGGTCACTGGGAACCAAAGAACTTCAACAATACCCAGTAATTGCAGGAGTATTTTTGGAATCAAATAGTCCCAATTTTGAATTCTGACTCTCTACTTACCTTTGACTTTGGACAAGAAACTAACCTATCTCCAAGCCTCAGCTTTCTCATTGTATAAACTGGAGATAACCGTAGTACCTCCTTCACGAGGTTGTTGACTGCATGTAAAGTGTGGTGCTCACAGTATATGCCGTAGAACTGGTAGCTTGCTCCCTGTCCTCCCCCTCCCATTTCCATGCTCTTGCCCACAGAAAGTCAAAAGTATAGGCAGATGGATGTCCGTTAAGTTCCACTGTCTTATTTGTGGGGAGGGGAGAATCTGTGGCTTATCTCATTAGTTTTTTCTCATTTCTAATGAAATAAGGGCTGTTATTTTCAGCGCTTGCCCTAAACTCTTCCAGAAGGAAAACTGTGGGGGAGAAATGACATCCTAATGAGGCAAAGCCTAATCATGACCACAGCATTTTTGATGTTTCCCAGTACTTTATTTATTTTTCTTTTTTTTTTTCTTCCCAGTACTTTATAGTTACAGTGCTATCCTTTACTCTTTTACCTTATAAGAATGGATTGTTTTAGGGCTGCCTGAGTGGGTCAGTAGGTTAAACGTCTGCCTTCGACTCAGGTCATGATCTTGGGGTCCCTGGGATTGAGCCCCACGTTGAACGCTCTGCTCAGTGGAAAGTCTGCTTCTCTCTATCCCTGTGATCTCTCTTGCTCTTGGTCTCTCGCAAATAAATAAGATCTTTTTAAAAAAATGAATTATTTTAGTATGAATTAGGACAAAATAGAGCTATTATAATGGAAACAAAAAAAATTCCTAAATATAAATTTCCTGTCTTATTTTAATATATTCCTAGAAATAAAAACATAGAATGTATATATAAATTATTAACACTAACTATTTTCATGGGGAAATTCATGTTCTGCCCAATTTCAAGGAAAGGATCCAAGGTGTTCAGTTAAAAATGATGAAAAATGTCCTCTTTTCTTTCCCTAAAAGTTACAGTTTTGTGGACTGTTTTAGAGGATCGACTATCACAGGCCACCAAAAGGGCACAGGCCATAAGCCACAAGGTGGGCCTGCACAGATCCTCATTTCAGCCTAAGACTCCCTGGCTGTGGTGTAGACCCTGGCTACTCCTGCAGTCTGTGAGGGTTTTTGTTGTTGTTTTTCAGTTGTGGTTTCTAACCTGGACAGCACTTTCACTGCAGTGCAAACTTTACTCGGCCTCTGTGTGAATGGGCGCTATTCAAGGCTTCCCATGGCCTTGTATTTAATGGACCGCAAATCCTCTGGCTCTGTGCTGCCTGTGCATCTTGTTGCAGTTGCCTGTAAGGAGAAGGCTGCACCCAACTGCTTGTCCAGCTCTCAATGCACCAGACCTGTAATCAAGAGAAGTTTTAAAGAGGTGCTTAGGAGAAATTAACTTAAAAGAAAAAAATGTTTAAATGATTTTATTTATTTATTCATGAGAGACACAGAGAGAGAGGCAGAGACACCAGCAGAGGGAGAAGCAGGCTCCATGCAGGGAGCCCGATGTGGGACTCGATCCTCGGACCATGGGGATCACGCCCTGGGCGGAAGGCAGATGCTAAATCGCTGAGCCACCCAGGGATCCCCTAAATTTTTTTTTCATACCTCTTACCTATAATATACTCTTTAAGCTCTGATTCTAAGCCACCATTCGTTTTTATTCTCTGTATTTTAATGCTGCTGTAATCATTATTTCTTATTGGGTGAATATGGGGTTCAGAGGCAGATGTCTGAATTGAGCCCCAGTTCTCTCACTTACTGGTTATATAATCTTGGGCAGGTTATTAATTCATTAATTCAGTAAGTATTTATTGAATATCTGTGTGTGCCAGGCACTATTCCAAGCACTGGAGATACAACTGTGGATAAGTAAATATGTTGTAACATGCTGACATTCTAGTCTAGGAAGACAATAATGAAATTAATGAATACAACTACCTAGTCTGTCAGTGATAATTGCTGACATAGAGAAAAGAAACTGTGTGTCTCAGTATCCTCATCAGAAAATGAAGAAAACTACCACCTCGCAGGATGGTTGTCAGGTTAGATGAGCTAACACCCATGAAAGCTTGAGGATACACCGGGGTGGATGAGACAGTCCGTCTACCCAAAGGAAGCTTTCTGGCAATCTGGCAAATGAGGGATTTCTTCCCAGAATAACCTTGTGACCTAGTAGAGTACAGCAAGTGTTATTGTTATCTGAGGATTAAATTGCCCAGAATAATCTGTGTGTAATTTATCCCAGCCATCTCTCTTCATTCAGTAGGTGCCATCCTATTAGTTAATACCATGTGAATGAAACTATAAGAAAAATCAAATTGTGTTTTCCTCTTGACACACATAATTTGGGAGATGCCACTATCATAGTAATCTTTTCCCTTTACTACCTCTGTTAGTGGCTTGCTTATTTATTTATTATTTTTTTAAAGTAATCTCTGCCCCTTTCCCCCACCATGTTGGGCTGAAAGTCACTACCAAGAGTTACACACTCCACCCACTGAGCCAGCCAGGCTCCCTGGTGGCTGTTTTAAATATTTTGAAGGTCTTAATGTTATTGGGTGGCAATATTTGTGATTATGAGAACTGATAGATTTGAATTTAGGCAGCCAATCATGAGATCTTTTCTCTTGTGGAGGTTCTGTGAAAGATGAACACACGCAGTCTGTGTCCCACCACCTGTCACTTGCAATTCTTTCATATTTTGGTTTCCTGTACCTTGATTTCAGTGGTGATTTTCAGAAAATAAAAGAGATGTTCCTAAAAATTTTGCTCTTGATTTCTGAACCATCATGTTGCAATAATATGGCTTTAGATTTTGATTGTTTTTCTATTCATTTTTTAAAACCTCATCTCTCCTGCCAAAATCCATGCTGCATTTCACTTTGCTACACCCCAGCCCCCCCACCCCAATTTGCCCTTGAGGTATTATCTGTTTCTCTGTAAAGTGTTTCATCATTTTTTTCCAACTTGTTTTTACTGGCTTCTTCCATCTGCTAGCATATCTTTACTTTTGGCTTTACCTTTTAATGTTAAGTAAAAGCCAATCGAATGACCTTTTACCTTTTTATCTCTTCCAACTTATTCTAATGCAGATATTCTAAATTTTGCACAATTGAATCACCTTCATTAGCCAATAGGACTGATAGGCCAAATACTAGACAAATGGAGTGTTACAGTGAGACATTCTTTTTTTCTAAAGAGATTCTTTTTCAGTATAAAAATGTGCTTATATAGTAGCTGAATAAAACCACAGAAAATTATGGAAGATTAATCTGAGAGTACTTCTCTTTGAGTGGCAGAGTCTTTTGAAATCAGGACTGCAAGTTGAGAAAAGCACTGAGCATTAAGGGAACACTCATTCATGTTTGGTTGATTTATTCCCTGTGCAGACGGATGGTGGTAGTAGGAGGTGTAATTCACAGCGCTAGCTCTTAGCCAGTGTCACCGCTTGAGTGGTGGTGTGAGTCTTGTGTGTCTGTGTAGTGTAATGATGCCTGTATTCCAGCACTCAATTTTTCTACCCTTTGCTTCAACACTAAATTGCTTTTTTAAAATGTGAACAAAAGAGGTCTGTATGTAAAAATTATTGTATGAGATAATTTTAACCGTTTTCAGTGTGATCAAAATATTATTTTTTAAATGGCCCTATTTTTCTACATTCATAATTTTAAATCTTCAGTTATCATTTGAGTACAAAAGTCTTTGTGGGTTTTTTTTTTTTTTTCTGGTGGCATGTTTAATTCTAGGGTGGCCAGCCTACCTCTTGCTGTAAACTTGATCAATTATGGCATTATTTTATACTTCTTTTTTATTTCAATCACGTATCTTAAACTGCTGGTGTTCAGTAATCATTTCTGAAAAGCACCTGGCTTGACTTCCCTTCCCTGCTGAACAACCCCTATGCCCTACCCCCATTCTACTTTCTCTTCTCTTTTACTTCCTTTTTTTCCAGCGTCTGTCTCCTGCCACATGCCCATCAAACCTAATTGCAGCTTGGGGAGGGCTTTGGTAAGGCAGTTCCTTGGCCCTGCTGTCCCTCAGGGATTTAATTCGGGTGGGATGCGCACGTGGCCCTCGAGCCATGTCAGTGACTGCTACAGCTCCCAGATACTAAGGGCTGGTCACCCCAGGCCCTAAAGTTGTTTCAAGTCTAGGGCAGTTTAGTCTCAGGATAGATATGGCAGGAATAATACAATTTGGGTCATTTTGTCAATCGAAATTAACCTCCAGTTCTTCTGCTAATTTTACATTAAAATCTGTGACATGCAGACTATTTTTAGTCTCCCTCAAATTATAGTGCTTTAAAACAATTTTCATGAGTGTTAATTTTTTTTCTTTTACAACTGAGTAATATTACTGTCATTGAATTACTAATTGTATATATATTTTTCACAGCACTTCTTTGATACCATTTAAACATTGTCTTTGTATCTAAATCTTAGAAAAATTAGAGGTGAAATATGAGAATCTACAAGGCACCCAACATAGGACTCTGGGGTTCATGAAATGTGGGTTTAATTTTTTTCTTGAAATGAGAAACACAACTATAATGTAGTAAGTCATCTGCCTTCTTAAAATTCTGTTTTTCTTAAAATTCAGTACTTTTTTCTCCAGACTTAAAAAGAGATCTGTGCTCTTACTCATTTTAGGAAATAAATCACCCTTAATCTAAAAATCTGTTGATTAACGCTTGTTACCATTTAGGGATATTTGCTTCTTGTCTTGTTCCTTTTCATTTTTTAAACAAAGTAGTTTAAGCATACAGAAAAATACAAGGACACTTTGTATATTGAACACCTATATAATGACACCCAGATTTAAAATGTAATGTTTTCCATATTTTTTTCTAGTTTTTGTCCTTGGCCTTGTTTATATGCATATATATGTGCATATATTGAAACATAATTGAGATATTATGTATACAGTTTTATATTCTATCTTCATTTAACATTTTAAGTATTTTTCCATGTCATTAAAAAAAGTTTTAATGCTTTCTTGCAACTCTAAATTTGTTCTAGAGTATATGGCCAGATTTTTTTGTTTATTTTAAATAGTGTTAATTCTGTCCCTACTTAATTAATTTTACATTATGCTTCCAGTTCTTTTGACTTTACATATCACATATTTTACATGACTTAAAACACTATTTTTCAAAAAACTGCAGTTTGCAACTCATTAGTGGGTCACAAAATCAATTTAGCAGGTTATAGTCAGCATTCAAAAAAATTACAAAAGGGATCCCTGGGTGGCTCAGCGGTTTAGCGCCTGCCTTTGGCTCAGGGCGCCATCCTGGAGTCCTGGGATCGAGTCCCACATCAGGCTCCTGGGATGGAGCCTGCTTCTCCCTCTGCCTGTGTCTCTGCCTCTCTCTCTCTGTGTGTGTCTCTCATGAATAAATAAATAAATAAATAAATAAAATCTTAAAAAAAAAATTAGAAAAGTTAAGAGTATTTCTAATGATTCTCTGGCAAAAACTGTGCACCTTGTAGGCCATCCTTATGTTTCAGTTATCTGGATATAAACTTTAAAAAATTGTAACTAGGGATCCCTGGGTGGCTCAGCGGTTTAGCGCCTGCCTTTGGCCCAGGGCGTGATCCTGGAGTCCCAGGATCGAATCCCACGTCGGGCTCCCGGTGCATGGAGCCTGCTTCTCCTTCCTCCTGTGTCTCTGCCTCTCTCTCTCTCTCTCTATGTCTATCATAAATAAATAAATATTAAAAAAAAAAAAGAATCAAGTTCTTTGAAAAAATTTAAAAAATAAAAAAAATAAAAAATTGTAACTAGGGGTTGCAGTCACTGTCATAAAGCATTATTAGGAATCTTATCAATCAACCCACTTCATATATGTTAGATTTGACATTTATCCTTGATACTTATGTAGTATCAAAGTATTTTTTGATTGACTTACTGTAATTGGAAATATCTACAGTGGGATAATAAAATAGAAAACCTCTATACCTCTAGGTGTTAGTATTGGAGGGAGTTCTTCCTATGAGGGTCTAAGCAGTACTGATTCTTTTACTGGAGTTTTATTTTGAGATGCTTTGGGCTGACTCAAGGGTGATGGTCCTTTCTTTGTAAGTGGTTAAGTGTTTCCTTAATATTTGACTATAAATGTTCCAAAAGATTGTGATTTGGATCATGGCATAAGTTAGAATTCTGAACTCCTGAGCGTATATCTCAGAGGTTTTCTCTTGTGCCCCAATTCCGCCATCCTACCTCAACTCTCCATCTGGAACTAATCCCTACCTTCTGCTCAAAGTGAGGACAGCCTTCTCTCAGGGGAACTGATGCAGCAATGAATTCAGTGCTCCTAAATGAGGAAACAAAACACATAAACATGCCAATAAATTGAGTTCTATTTAAAACTTGAGGAGTATGTCCTTCAATGTGGTATAATTCTCCTGTACAGTAACTTTCCAGTATAGCATGAAAATCTCAGCATGTTCTTTAGAGTGTGTTGGGGCTTTTCTCCTTTGTGGCTGTCACTTTTAAAGAATACACTCTGATTTAGGAAGAGTGACTCAAAATGCAGAGATGACTGGCTGAATGCAGCAAATGAAGAACAGGAGAAATGGGGAAAGTCGGGAATAGTAATGGGGCTGTTTGGGTGGGATGTGTGAGATGGAGAATCTGCTGTTCTACTTCTTGAAGCTATTTATTCTCTCTTATATTTTTTGGGAGACCTGTTCTATGTCAGTTACTCTACTAGGTGCAGGGCATCCAAAGATGACAAGCCTGGGTACCTTCAAGGTTTTCACAGGCTTGTGAGGTAGTACCTGTGAGCAAATAATTCAGTAATAGCAAGCCTGGAAAGCCTGAGTGAGCCTAGACTTTGGGGTCCAAATATCACGTAGATCTTGGTACTTCCATTACTAATTGACTAGTGTGACTAGTAAGTATTTAACTTTTCTCAGCCTTTTTTCTAATTTTCCTTTTCTGTCAAAAGATACTGACCAGTTACCTTACATGGGCTTTCTGAGAATTCAAGTATATACATGGAAGATAGCACATGCCTGGCATTATAGCACATTGAAGTCATTGTGTTGTTGCTATCATTTTTATTATTCAGTGTTTTAAGTGTGAATGAAACCTAGGGGTTTATAATAAGTATCATAAAAACCAGTGGAAGGGGCAACTACTGGTCCTAGTTTCTGTGTACTGCACTGCTAAAAGTTCTCTGTCTCCATTGTGCATGCATGTTCACACTACTTTCTGGGTATCTGGAAACCCCTTTTACTTGTTTTGTGGACATACTGTGTTCCTTCATGTTGGTTACTCATCATTCCTCCATCCCCTAAGTAAAGGAATTCTCCAAGAGTCCTTTTCTCTTCTCATCCCTTCCCTTCCCTCTTTT
The DNA here is from genome assembly GCF_048164855.1 of Canis lupus baileyi. NCBI lineage: Eukaryota > Metazoa > Chordata > Mammalia > Carnivora > Canidae > Canis > Canis lupus. The sequence goes on from NC_132844.1 coordinate 8,015,901, forward strand.
TTCTTTTTTCTCTCCTTAAAAACTCATCCATCAATCGTACTAATTCAGCCATCACCTCTTTGAAGATGCATCCCAAATCTGTAGCCATAGCATCTCCAGCTACCTGCTGGGCATCTCCATCTGGAAGTCTTTCTTGCATTCAAAGTTAACATGTCCAAAACTGAGCTCATTAATTCCCCATTAACTCTCCTTTTTCTTCCAATCCCCATGAATCCTAGCATCATCACCTCCAGGAAACAGGTTTGAACCTCACATTCAGCCCTTATCTTTCCTTCAGTGCATGAGGGTCTCCCCTCATGCAGTCAGCTGGCCAGACTAGCCTGTTCCACCTTCTTGCTGTGGCCATCATTCAGCTCTTCTTTGCCGTCACTGCTGCCACTGCCCTAATTTAGGCTCTCATTATCTCCCACCTGGACTACTGGAAGAAGCTACTCCTAACTAATCTTCCATCTCCTTTCCATGGCACCCAACATGCTACTGCCAAAGTAACAGTATTAGGCCCAGAGTAACAGTTTTAGTCTTTAGCTCTAATCACATTACTCCCTTGCTGACAAACCATCCCTGCCTTCAGATTGCCTGCAGAATAACGTCCCAACTCTAAACCTGACTTTCAAGGCCCTTCATTCTTTAGACTGTCTTTTTTCTGGGCTTGTTCATCTTCACATATTGCCCAAATGGGTAGCCCCACAGCTCCAGAACCTGCTCCTCATTCTTCTACCTTCTTATCATGCACAACCTGTTTTTTTCTCCTCAAATACCCTTCTTTCCATTCCATTAACTCCATTCCAGTCCTACCTCCATTATCTGGTCAGAGAAATCTGACCAAGCTCTCTTGGTCTCAAGCTCAGTCTGAATGCCCCCTCTACTGTGAGGAGCCCTTATGGCAAGAAGCAGTTTTCTTTCTTCCTTTATGTACTAAAAGCTTTTTGTTGCTCTACTACTTTTGATATCTTTTGCTCCTATTCACTTTAGCCATATTTTGAACCTATTATTATAACTCTTATTATACCACTTAATTCTTTGTATACCACTCCTGTTTGGTACATAAATGTTGAAGAAATGGAATTTTAGAGGATATATGGAAAGGTGCCAGGGCACCTGGGTAGCTCTGTCCGTTGAACTTCTGACTCTTGATTTTGGCTCGGGTCATGATCTCAGGGTCATGAGATCAAGTCCCACATCAGCTCTGTGCTGGGCATGGAGCCTGCTTAAGATTCCCTCACTTTCTCTCTCTTAACCCCTCTCCCCCCTCAAAAAAAAAAGTGTATAGCTGTGATTTGAGGATTTGAAATACAGGATTGGGAGGAAGGTAGTGGTAGTGGAAAGATATGATGATGCAATGAGAAATGCTGTTAGCCATAAATCATAATGTGAGAAAGATATAGAGCTGAATTGCACAAAGTGTGACCTATTCAATCCTTATGTCCATCATGAAATGTGTAGCTATTAGATTATTAGTGTGTGTTTGCTGTTTCCATCTGTTGTAGATCTAGAGCAGAATTTTGGAGGGGGCTAAGTGTCCCCCCTCCCACCGACTCTGCCCTAAAATTCAACTACAGACTTTTCAGCATGATAGTATTTAAAATTAGTGCTATATCCATATTAGCTAATTTTCCAGGAGTATGTAATATCCAACATGTATTTAAATTGAATTGAAATATTACTTTAGATTTGGTACCTTTCTAGTCAGTCTACCATGCTACCTCCATATTTCTCATTGACTATTGTAAAAAGCCTCCTAACAGCTCTCCTCATACCCATTTTCTTTGTTTTCCTCCTTCCCCTACATGCAAGTCATTTTTTCCACTGATGACAAGATTTTTGTGGGTTTTTTAAAAATATTTTATTTATTCATGAGAGACACAGAGAAGGCAGAGACACAGGCAGAGGGAGAAGCAGACTCCTCACAGGACCCCAATGTGGGACTCGATCCCGAAACTCCAGGATCACACCCTGGGCCAAGGGCAGATGCTCAACCACTGAGCCACCCAGGCGTCCCTTTTTGTGGGCTTTTTCTTTTTTTAAAGATTTATTTATTTATGATAGACACAGAGAGAGAGAGAGAGGCAGAGACACAGGAGGAGGGAGAAGCAGGCTCCATGCTGGGAGCCCGATGCAGGACTCAATCCCGGGACTCCAGGATCGCGCCCTGAGCCAAAGGCAGGCGCTAAACCGCTAAACCACCCAGGGATCCCCTTTGTGGGCTTTTAAAAAAATATTTAATTATGGGGATCTGCCTGTGTCTCTGCCCCTCTCTCTCTCTCTCTCTCTCCCTCCCAGTGTCTCTCATGAATAAATAAATAAAATCTTTAAAATAAAATACAATATCTAATTATGTCATCAGCTGCTTAATAAAAACTACAGTGGCTTCACGCTGCTCTTTGGGTAAAAAGCAGAAGTCTTATATGGCCTTCCGACCTGTGTGGTCTAGTCCTTTCTGTCTCCAGCCTCACTTTGTGCAGTGCCCTCAGCCTCACCTATGCCTGTATTTGTGCTGCAGATATACTCTTGTCTGTTCTCTTCCCACTAACCCCTTTTTTTTATATCTATTCTTCCTTTGGCTGTCAACTCTGTCATCACTTCCTCAAGGAAGCCTCTGACTTTCCTCACTAGGTCAGTTCCCCTGTTATAAACACTCACAGTGTTTGTTTGTGGCATTTATTGTCATTATAATTTTACATTTCTTTGTGATTCTTTCATTATTTCCAGTCTCTTCCACTAGCAAGCCCCACAAGCCCCATGCCTGGTTTTGCTCACACTTGTATCTGTAGCTAGCACAGTGACTAATTTATAGAAGGTATTCACTCTGTATGAAGTTTTAGTTTATCTTAGCTAAAAGGAACACAATTCTGTAGAACTTCAGTGGTGAAGATGACAAGGTACTAAATATTGCTTTCATTCATGACACTGTAATTTTGTTTTTTTTTTTATTTTTTAATTTTTATTTATTTATGATAGTCACAGAGAGAGAGAGAGAGACAGAGACACAGGCAGAGGGAGAAGCAGGCTCCATGCACTGGGAGCCCGATGTGGGATTCGATCCCGGGTCTCCAGGATCGCGCCCTGGGCCAAAGGCAGGCGCCAAACCGCTGCGCCACCCAGGGATCCCGACACTGTAATTTTGATGACAATAAAGGATTGTTCTAATTTTTGTGCCTGTTATACCTATTGTAGAGTATAGGTAATTAGATAAGTGAGGTGAGATCATAAAGAATCAGAGTAAGAAAAAACTTCAGATGTCAAATAGTCCCGGCTTCTCATCAATGCATATGTCAGAGGCTGTGCACGTTCCCAAACATCTCTGTTAACAAGGAGACTTAGCATCACCAGAGGGCACTTTGTCTTTTAATTTCTTCATGTTAAGTCACAATTGGCCTGCTTATTTTCTTTTTTTTTTTTTTAATTTTTTATTTATTTATGATAGTCACAGAGAGAGAGAGAGAGAGAGAGAGAGAGAGGCAGAGACACAGGCAGAGGGAGAAGCAGGCTCCATGCACCGGGAGCCTGATGTGGGATTCGATCCCGGGTCTCCAGGATCACGCCCTGGGCCAAAGGCAGGCGCCAAACCGCTGCGCCACCCAGGGATCCCGGCCTGCTTATTTTCATATTTTTATCCAGTAGTGTCAGTTTCTGCAGTAACTCTATCTCCTACCAAGATGGAGCCCTTTCAGACGAATAGACTACTCTCAGGTGTTCCTCTAGCTTTCATTTCACCCAATTCTTCCACTCACACACTGTGCTCCTGCCATTTTGGTTCTGGAAATAGCCGTGTCCTCCTGTCTTTCCTTCGAACCTTTGCCCTTATTGTTTCTTCTTTGGAACACTTTTTCCCCCCTTCACTTCCCTCCCAGCTTTGGCTCCCCTGGCTACTTCTTCCTCATCCTTTAGGTCTCAGGGAGGTCTCTTTCACCTCTCTTTGCCTCTAGTTAGTTGCCCCTTCTTTATGCTGCCACAGCCCTTGTATATCCCATGCCATATTTCATTGGGATTTTTAATCCAGACTGTATTATCCACATGAAGGAAGACCACAGCTCACCAGTGCTCATCATGTCATCCACTCTTGTTTACACCATGCCTACCATACAATAAGCATTCACTACATTTTTGCTTGGACCAACTTAGCTTGCCAAGAACACCAACTTAGCTGTTCTCCAACCTAGCATCCATAGCTTTTTCTTCAGGCATGCATATGGCAATGCAGGCACCCTCAGAGGCACTGAGAACTCATGTTGTTTCGGGCCAAGTACAGCCTGGACTATATGAAACATCTTAGCTCTATAATATAGAATCCTAGGGATTTCTTTTTATGCTCAGAAGCAAAATTTCATATTCTCTTTTGGTTGCGAGCTGATTTTTGAGCTGGGGACATTATCAGTTTATTTTGGTACTGTTTTTTTAAGGGTCTTAATGAAGTAAATTTAAAGAAGTGGTGTTTGGAAGCAGTTCTTTTAATTTACTTAAGCTGTCAATCTGTTTTCTGGGTTGTGAACCGCTGTCAGAAGATGTGCTTTTCTGACTGTTCTCTTGATTTCCGTCAACCAGTCCACTACAGTTTCTCTTCCTGACCTTTTTGGAATGCATTCTGAAAGTGGCAAGTGTTTCAGTGACGTATGATGATGTTTGCAGGAGGTGGGGTGTGTGGGAAGAATTCCTTAACTTTTGTTATTTTGGGAGGTAGAAAAGGAAATTTATAGATTATGTATGCTGGTAGAGTGGGCTAGATTTTGAGAGATAGGGATAGGAGGAGAAATGAACTAGAAGAAAGAAAAAAAAATACAAGTTGAGAAAAAAATAGGTGACAAAAAAGTAATAAGGACAGAATGTAATTTTCTGATTACGTGATCACCAACCATGTGCTTCCACTGTGTTATTTACTTTATTTACTCTTGTTGCCTCTTCCACAAAATGACAATGGAAAGTAGAGATTGTTGGAGAACCTCAGTGGCACATTAAATGCCTTCAGCTCGGATCATGATCTCAGGGTCCTGGGATTAAGCCCCAAATTGCATTGACCCCCTGCTCAGTGGGGAATCTGCTTCTGTCTCTCTCTCCTTCTGTCCCTTCCCCTTCCCTCATGCTCTTTCTCTCTCAAATAAATAAATAAAATCTTAAAAAAAAATAGTAGACGTTATTAACCTTATTTTATAGAGGAGGTAATAGTCTCCAAGTCATACAACTAGCGAATGGGAAAAGGATTCTTTTGAAAACCTGTTTCTAAAGCTGCACTCTTCAATTTTACCTTGCAAATAGTTTTGTACATGAGATGAAGCAGATTCGAGGGTCACTATAGCATAATGGTTAAGCGTGTATATAGATTCTAGAGCCAGTTGGCCTGGGTTCAGATGTTGGCTTCATCACGGCCCTACTGCCTTCCAGCAATGAGCAAGTTGCTTGATCTCTCTGTGTGCCTCATTCTCCTTATTCATCTGCAAAATCAGGATAATCGTGGGACCTCCCTCTTAGAGTTGCTGTGAATTAATTTAGTTAATATTTAGTAAATCCTTAGAATGGTTCCTGGCATGTGTGAAGCACTATTTAAGGATTTCCTACTGTTGTTGCTGTTCCTCTTCATTTGTGTGTGTGTCTCCTGTGAAAGGTCTCATCTCTTGAGAACTCTGAGGAAGATGTCAAAACTGTTGCCAGAGCTGTTTCATCAGCATGATGGAGTCAGACTTTTCTCAAGTTTCATGCCTCTTGGAGTTCTTACTGTGTCATCAAATCCTTCATCCCTAACCAGGCTCAACCTCCAAAACACATGCATACACACAACCTCACCTTCCTCTTTTCCCTTTATAGAATTAACAACCAATTCATGGGGCGCCTGGGTGGCTCAGTGGTTAAGCATCTGTCTTCGGCTCAGGTCATGATCCCAGGAGTCCTGGGAGTAAGCCCACATTGGACTCTGCTCAACGGGGAGCCTACTTCTCCCTCTCCCTCATGCTTTCTCTTTCTCTCAAATAGATAAATAAAATATATTTTTAAGATTTTTTATTTATTTATTCACGAGAGACAGAGAGGCAGAGACACAGGCAGAGGGAGAAGCAGGCTCCATGCAGGGAGCCCGATGAGAGACTCGATCCCAGGACCCCAGGACCAGGACCTGAGCCAAAGGCAGAGGCTCAATCACAAAGCTACCCAGACATCCCAATAAAATCTTTTTTTTTTTTTTTAAAGAGCCAATTCAGACCTTCTCTTTAATATTATTATCTAAAACAGGATGAGTAAAGATTCACCTTAGGCAATACATTAATAAGGTCTAGCAGCAAAAGTTAAAATTTGTAATTCAGAGTAAAAAACTTAGAAAGTGCTCCTGTTCCCATTTTTTTGCTTGGTCCAAAATAGAGTCCTTCCCAGCCTCTCTGCAATTCAGGTTTACAGGGCCTAACTAGAAAGCTACATGACCATGAAAAGCTTTGGATATTTCTGATGATTATTTGTTTCTCTTATGATATAATTTAATTACTATAGATTAGCCTCTTTTTCCTAGAAAATTAGAACTTCTTTTTAAAAATTACTAACCCCTCAAACTTGCTGACGATCACTTAGAGGATTGAGGGGAAAATATAATTAGAGAAAGAGCTATATCTGTTCCTTTGCAGAGAGCCTCAAGATCTGCCTTATTTTGAAACCAATGAGGGTACAGAGGGGCTCTTTTTAAAATTTCTTTTTGGAAGCATTGAGGGGCAAAGATTTTTCTTAAGTAGTGAACTAACTCATTAATTTTGGCTATGTTAGCTTAATTCATTTAATTCCTTATTCAGAATTTACCAAGAAAGGCTTAATAATTTAATGAAGTATGATACAAATTTTAATGATTTTTTTCACTACATTCAAGAACTATATTTATGTTATTTATGTATGCATATCTATTTGATTAGTGCTCATGAGCATTGTTCTAAATGTTAATTTATTATAATACATTGCCCATAGTTTTCTTTCTTTCTTTCTTTCTTTCTTTCTTTCTTTCTTTCTTTCTTTCTCTCTCTCTCTCTCTCTCTCTGATGCCATTTAGTTCTTATATGACAACCATTTGCAGTACTTTGAGAAAAAAAAAAAAACCAATGTATTCCTGGCCTTAGTTATAGTAGAAATTATGAAAATTCAATACTCATCGCAAAAATAAAATGACATGCTAAGTTAAAGCCATATTGTTGTCTAGAATGATAATGCTTTCCATAAATAATAGGAGATGGCAAGACTTGCTGATGGCATACATTTCCATATCACTTATCAAATAAATTTTTAAGTCATTTGGATTTGTCACTTTAATTCTCTGAGCATTTTCTCTACCTGTGAAGGCAGAAATCATTTTTTATCACTCTCCCTTACCACCATCATCACCAAATAACATCACTCCATCCAAGCCATACAATTTGTATTTCAGTTACTATCAGCTATACCACACAGCAGTTTGAGCTCAACTATGGGTTGAGCAAACGGTTGACATTGTGAGGTGTAGGGTATAGAGCATAGGAAAATGCAGAAAGAGGAGGAAACCAGATCATGAGGCCTCACAGTTGGAGACTGTCACTTTTAAAAGCAGCCATGGGTTTCTCTGGTTGTTAACTGAACTCATTGCTTTCTCCTGTTAGCCTGCTCTTTCCCCACTTCTGTTTCTTTCAACAAGTCTTTCTCTGACTTTGGAAGTCTAAGTGAATTGTAGCAATTTCCTAACTTGATCTGACTAATTCTGTGAGAATATATTAACCCTCTTCTTTCTTTGTTGGCAGCGGGCTGGTACATGATAGCCGACATAACCTCCAGTTGAGGGGCTTGGTGGTGCTACTTATTTCTAAAGCAGCTGGGCCCAGCAGCATGAATGCTTCATGTCAGAACTATGACACGGTCAGTGGGATCTATTCATGGTAAGAAAAACTTAGACTTTTGACATCACTTTCTAAATTGTGTTTCCTTTTACTGAACAGTAGTCAATGGAAATCACTACTTAGTTCTTTGTCATTCTTGGATTCAAGGATAAATTAATATATTTTTTTAAGTTAAAAATGTATTTTTATTGTTCTGTTCTTTTTTTAAAAGTGTGTTTGTTTGTTTGTACAATCTCTACTACCAGTATAGGATTTGAACTCATGATCCAAGATCAAGAGTCACATACTTTTCTGACTGAGCCAGCCAGGCACCCACCCCTTTCAAATGTATTTTTATTGTTCTTAACAAGTCTGATAGACTTTACAGCTCCATACATAACTGGTAAATTTCCCTATACATTTGTGTTGAAAACTTTCATTCTTTTCTGGGCATTTAAAATTTTCTATTCAGGGATGCCTGGGTAGCTCAGCAGTTGAGTGTCTGCCTTCGGCCCAGGGTATGATCCCGAGGTCTGGAATTGAGTCCTGCATCAGGCTTCTTCTGCGAGCCTGCTTCTCCCTCTGCCCAGGTCTCTGCCTCTGTCTCTGTGTCTCTCATAAATAAATAAATAAAATCTTTAAAAAAATTTTTTTTTCTATTCGTTACTACCCCTCCTTTACCATCATGGTGTCATTATATCTCTATAGAGACTTACTTCAGGATATATGATTTTTAAATCTATTCAAAATGAGAGCTAATTATAAAATAACAATGTAACTATCATTTTAGGAGAAGTAGTGTACTTCAGTGCTGTGTCATTTGTTTTATTATGCTTATTTTTATGGTGAAGAGATTTTTACTAAACTTACTAGAACAAGACATTTTTTCTCGGGCACTTGGGTGGCTCAGTCAGTTAAGCATCTGCCTTCGGCTCAGGTCATGAGCCACTCTCCCTTACCACCATCATCACCAAATAACATCGGGATTGAATCCCACGTCAGGCTTCTTGCTCAGCAGGGAGTCTGCTTCTCCCTCTCCCTCTCCTGCTTATCCTCTTTCTCTTTTGCTCACTGTCTCTCTCAAATGAATAAAATCTTTACAAAAAATTTTTTTTCTCCTATACATTTAAACTGAAAATCAAATTTGTGAGTATGTCATTTTTGCTTAATATAAAACAAACTTAAAATTTTCAGTTTTTTTTTAATCAGTGCATATTTTTTAGTAACAGTGTATCAACAATAACTTTAAGTTAGTATTGTATTTGACATTGTGTTAAAAGCCTCTGTAGAGCCTCTGTTTGGCCTATGCAGGTGGACTTGGCATGTGAAAATAAAAACATGGGGTGACAAGGAAATTTTCCTCACAAAAGGAAGCATTTCTAGGAAATTTGACTTATGGCTAATATATCTTCTATATTTGCTTTAAAAATTAATCCATATCCTAGGGGTTTTTTTTATTCCTAGTAATCTTATCCATGCATTTTTTCTTACATAATATTTAGAGATGACTGCTCTTGTTTTCCAGCTACGAAGTCTAGTCATCCTTCCTCATTAACGAGTAAAATTATTATTGTCGTGGCTGAGATGACTCTTCCTCCAGCCAGGATAATTTTGCAGACCTTTTACCATTTACCCATGCAAATGTCTTCACTAGAAAGGATGCCTTGGGATTGTTTTCAGTTCCTACTCACTCTCAAGTAATTTATATTTGTTTAGTGTTTTGTAGGTTACTGAGAATTTTTATTACAGTTATCTCGTTTGATCCTTACAAAAACGCTGTAGATAAGAGTTGTCGTTATACTTATTTTACTCTTGAGCAAACTGAGATCCAAAAATCTTGAGATTTTTTTTTTCAAGGTGGTACAACTGGCAGTTGAGACAAGTTGAGGATCCAACTACAGTTCTTTTCCTTCCAAATTTCATGTTTTTCTCTTGATTCCATTCTGCTTTTCTAGTCTGATTCAAAGAACTTATTTTCCATATAGGTTAGACTATCCATTAAATTAGTATTCGAAGAAAGGTCATCTTCTTGTAAGTATGTCTTTGAAAAACTTCTGAATGGAAAAGCAAATTGGCAAATCTTTTATATGTCTGCATCCTTCCCCCCAACCTGTTCAAATTAGAGCTCAAAACTACCATATTATGAGAAAGCCCTTGACTGAGTTTAGTTGAATTAACTAGAGAAAATACATAAAGATCTATAATGAATACCAATAACCTTGTTTTTGGAAAGCAAATGGATCTCATATCACCCTATGTCCCATGTATCTCTATTTCCCTTAGGAACTGTTGATTTTCAGCCTGCCTACTTTGGTGAATATTTAATTAGTCAGACCTCTGCTCATGCAATTGGGTAACCCTACATACCTCTAATGAACACCAGCTATGTTTTTATTATCTCTAATCCTAAAATAAAAACAACCCTTGGAAAGTACTATTTGATGTATAATAGATGTTCAATAAATATTTGTTGCATAAAGGAATTATCCCCATTTTGCATAAAAAGAAGCTAATAGTGAGATTAAGAATTGTCTAAAGTCTTCTAGTTGGTAAGTGATATAGTGTGTACCCTTTCTGTTGCGTGGGTCCTGGTATCCATATGTACACAGTGTTGTGATGTGATCTTGTGTTTCGAATTTCTTATCTAGCCACTAAGAAACAGGTGCATCACTTTCTGATCCTTTATAAGAATATAATATTTGACAGATGATTATTTGGAATAATTGTAAAAGAACTTTGCAAAAGAGTAGGTGGTACATTATGAATATAAAAACTTTATAAAGAATATAAATGGGTTTCATACCCAAGTGTACAGAATCCATAATTAAGTTTAACAAATAATCCTGGTATGTTGTTCCAGGCTATTTTCCATTATCAAACTTGATCTAGTAAGTCATTGGTGCTGTTTGGGTATTTTACACACTTGTTAATGTGAAACTGTAATTTGGCACAGTACTCTGAGAAACCATTAATTTGTTTCTCTACCCCTGAAGTCATTTGTTTGGCTCTTGCTTCCTTAATTGTTCAAGTGTAACTTTTGCTGGAGGCTTGTATCTATAATGCCACAGTGAATTATTTAACATTTGAGCGAAGTACTGACTTGGGAGCTTTTTAATTCACCTCCAAACTGCTGGGATTTACATTGTTTGTGTTTTTCTCTCATAAACTTGACTTTGAGGTCAGATAATGGGACCTGAGTAAATTACCTAAGGGACCAAAAGTGAGTTAGGTGACCTCTTTTGTTTGGCCTAAGGGTATAACTGATGGATATAACCTGTGGATATGTTTAGTAAACTTATCATTTAATAGCCAAGAGAGGCAGAAGTGAGGCTAAAATGTAATAACTACATTTTGAAAAACAAGTAAGAGAGCTACATTTATAAAATTGCACTATTATCATCTACCATAGCCTTTTGCAAACAAGGCTATGGACTTTAGTTTTATTCCACCAATCCTGACTTAAAAAATTGGTTGCAAAAGTGATCAATCAAAAAAGTATTGCTATAATGTTTATGGTGACAAATGGTAACTAAGAGTGGTGAGCACTGTGTAAAATATGGAACTGTCACATTGCTGTGTTGTCCACCTGAAACTAATATGACGTTATATGTCAACTATACTTCAATAAAATTTTTAAAAGTATTTCTAAGTTTCCAAGCATCCCTAGCTACTCCCGAGAAAATAAGTTTATAACTTATCTTAATGATAGAATATTTTAATTTTATATACAAAAAAATTAGGATATATAAAACATGATATTACAAAGTACAGACTTCTCTGTAATAATGTAACATAATTATTAAGTTTAAAGAAATTTAGGTGAATTTTCTTTACTAATGCTTCACCTTTCTTGGTTGTTTTAGCAAGAACAGACCCTTATTTCTCGTCTAACGGTTATAAATAGATCACATATTTTCACTCTGCCTTCATTGCCTGAAATTTCCCAACATCTTTTGTTAACTCTGGTAGATGAGATTGAAACAAGTTTGCCAAACACATTTTCTTTTCTCCCTGTCTATTCATCTAGACTACCTTGCCCAGCTTTGTACATATTTATAGCACACCAGTGCCTTGGACAGAGTATTCTTTTAAATCTTTGCATGGCTGAACTTGAGTGGAACATAAATGTAGCAGACCAAAATAAACATTAGAATCATACATTTTTCAGTTTGTAACTTTTAGAGTAGTTTAACATGGACTGTATCTCACAGTGACTATACCTTATTATTAGTTCTTTGCAACCTCTAATTCAGGATGTGAGCTGTACCGCAGACTCTAAAGTACTCTTCATAGAACATGAAAATCAAATTTTTAACTTAGCTATGTAAAGTGACATTTCAAGGAAGAAAAGTATTAGTGGAATATCATTTAAATATACAAAAAATACCTCACTTAACAAAAAGTGCTGTAGAATATCTACTAATTTTTTTATTTTATCTGATTTTTATAGTTTTATTTATTAGAGGGGGAAAGAGAGAGAACATAAGCACAGGTGTGGAAGGTGGGGTGAGAAGCAGAGGGAGAGAGAGGATCTCAAGCAGACTCCCTGCTGAGCTCAGAGCTGGATGTGGACCCTGAGATCATGACCAGGCAGAAATCATTAGAGGTGGCCACCTAAATGACTGAGCCAACCAGATGCCCCTAAAATTTTAAAAATCCCATCAAAAGTTTGTTTTGTTTTCCCTTCATATTTTGACCTATTCCATCTTTCACTGCATTTTATTTACTCATCTCTGTTATCCACAGCTTCCATTCTGCTGTCTATATGGCTTGAAGTTTTACTGGTAGGTTTTAGACTCTTCTGAGTTTGTGTTGCCCTCAACATCATTTCTAGAGGGAGGAGAATGAGCTGCTGTTGGGGCAGTGTTCCTCCTGGGTGACAGGTGAACTGATGAATAAGAATAAAATTATGGACTCATCATTTTCTCTACTTATTTGTAATACTGATAACAGAAGACTGTGTATGTACTCTGTGTGGTATGAAACATAAATCAGATGATCTATTTTCTTCATGTTACCCCAGCATTCAGCATATTTCTAACACATAGATGGCAGTCATGGCTGATTAATAATAATATAATAATGTTAAATTATTGTTTTTCTAATTTTTAAAAATTATTTAATCTTCAAGCAAGGAAAACCTTCCTAAAAGTTTCCAAACTCTGAAACTATAAACAAAAAACATATTTGACTGCACAAAACGTAATTCTTCAGTGGGAAAAAATTACCATAAAGTCAAAAGAAAATGCTAAAGTTAAAAAAAAAAGAAAAGAAAATGCCAAAGTCACAAAAATATTTGCAACATAAAAACCGAAGAGTCAATTTTTAATAAACAAATCAGGTGAAGATCTTGTAAGTCCAGAAGATAATACAACACAAACATGGAGATGGTTAGTAAATAAAAGGGGAAAAAGGCTGGAATTCATCAAAATGGACAAATTGAAACAAAAATCACTGTTTTTCCCTGTCAGATTCACAAAGATTAAAAAGTTTGATACTCAGTGTTTGTGAGTGTGTAAGGAATTAAGCACCTGAATACTTTGTTAGTAGGGACATTAATTGATATAGCTACTTAGAAAATAATGGTAACTAGCAGTTATAAATAGATCACATATTTTCATTCTACCTTTATTGCCTGAAATTTCCAACACTTTATTAACTCTGATAAAAGAGAATGAAACAGGTTTGCTGGGGTACCTGGGTGCCTCAGTGGTTGAGCATCTGCCTTTGGCTCAGGTTGAGATCCTAGGATCCTGGGATCAAGTCCGGTATCAGGCTCCCACAGGGAGCCTACTTCTCCCTCTGCCTGTGTCTCTGCCTCTCTCTCTCTGTGTCTCTCATGAATAAAAAAAAAAAATCTAAGAAAAAAAAAAAGAGTGGTTGGAAGAAGTAGGGAGGTGGTTCTGGGAACAGCTATAGAGAAATCATCAAAGGAGACTTTATTTGTAACATTTAATTTTTTATAAAGAATCTATTCATATTGTTTTGTATAATTAAAATTAATTTGAAGATTAAAAGAAAGTTATATTTCATACTTATAAGGCAATAAAAACCTATTTAAGAAACATATCTTTTTGTACTACAAGAACCTTGAAAATGAGGAGTGCTTATTGACAGTGATTTAAAATGATTATGCCGAATAATTGAATTTAGAGTAGGCTTTTGAAAATAATTTCCTAAAGATATCTCAGCTCCCTTTCAGAGAGATCTCAAGAGATGAAAGCATGTACACTTTGATTACATATTCCTATTGATTGTATTCTACTTACAACAATAAAAATAAACTCCAGATACAAATCTAGCAATATTACTAATTCATTACAACCAGTACTTATTTTCATTAACTTTTTATTGTTATTTTCAACTTACACAGCATGCACAAATGCAGCAATTATATGTTGAACAAGAAAGGGGAAGGCTCTTTATGTTCAGCGTACTGTACATCACAAGTCATTACTTCACCAGAGCTGTTGGAAAAACACAAAATAAGAACAGCCTCTTACAAAACAAGTATAATTAGCCACAAAAAGTAGGTGGGCTCAGCTACCAATCTACTCAGCTGAGTGTTCGTTTATTGTATATAAATATCTTGCTATAGATTGGCCTGCCTGACTATATCACAGCAAAAAACACAGTGTATACCTTATTTTGGTATTGGTAAAAACGTTTAAATCTTTCCCAATCTTTCACAATGTCCAGTGTCTAATTCTGCATTTTTTAATTTATTTTTTAAATTTTAAAAAATTATTTGAGAGAGAAAGGGTGTTAGCAAGGAGTGGGAGGCAGAGAAGAGGGAGAGTTCTGGAGAAGCAGACTCCCAACTGAGCAGGGAGCCGGACGCAGGGCTCAGTCTCAGGACCCTGAGATCATGATCTGAGCTAAAGGCAGACACTTAACTGACTGAGCCACCCAGGCGCCTCTAATTCTGCATTTTAAACAAAGCTTAATTCTTGACACTCATCATAACAAAATGTTAGCTTTATATGGTAGAAGACTTGCAGTCCCTTAAAATGTTTAGTGGCAGAGTTTGCTGAGTAGCTCCATCCTTCCTGTTGATCCTTGGAACCCAGACTCAAGGTACCCCCACTAGTGGAGAGTGTAGTATAATAGAGACATGGGTATAAGGGCTAGAGATCTGGGTCCTTGTCACAAATATATAACTGATTGGCTTTTTGACCTAAGCAAGTCCCTTAATCACACTCTGTGTGATTATTTATATATAAGATGGGGATAATAATGGACTTCAGGTCAAGGAGCTCAACTAACAGGGCATATATTCAGCTAGGTTCAAGTAGCTTGTGGTACAATATAGCACATCCTGACTATATCCTCTCTGCAAGGCACAGGGCTGAGCATACGAATGAATATTAATAAGAAATAGTCCCTGGCCTCTAGTGACAAGGTAAATACATCTAGTAGCTTTCTGACACTATTGATGCAATTTAATTTCTAGAAGTCTGTTTCTGGAACTTAACTTTTAAACCTTAACAGATAATCCTTGCATAAGATGCTATTAGAGAACTGGCACCTGCAGTGCCTGAGGAACTCCCTTCTCCACTATGCTCCTGGACTTTTCTCACTCTTGGATTGTGTAGCTGGGTGATGGTGATAATAGAGGAAAACAAAGCAGATACTCAGGCCAGTTATTTCTCTAATCCTAGCATCCTTCCTCCCTGTAGTTCTTGGTATCCTGGGTCTTCATTTTTTTTTTTTTTTTTAAGATTTCCCCATTCCCTCCTCTTCTCAAGTATTTAAGTTTGTAAGTGGAGTAAAATATCCTTAATTCTTCAATGATGTCCCATTTCCTACAGGATTAAATATAAATTCCTTAACACAACAATTCCCATCAGCTCTAAAATAGAAGTGAAGAAGGTAAGAGAATGATCGATTTTTCTTTGCCCACCAAGAAAAGAGTATGTGTAAAGGAATGCTTGACTTAATAAATTATTTAGGCTTGAGCCTCCTGGCTGGCTCAGTTGGAGGAGCATGCGACTTTTGGTCTCCAGGTCATGAGTTCAAGCCCCACATTGGTGGTAAAGATTACTCAACAAAAAATAAGTTTAAAAAAATAAAGTATTTAGATTTGATCAGGAAGGAAGTGAGGCTACGGCGGTCCAAAATTAGGGAGAAAATAGTGATCGAGTTCTGGAAGTCTTAATGATTCATATTCTGGGTTGGAGTAGTAATGCCGGGAGAGAGCTCAGAGGTTAAGAGGTTGTAGACAGAGAGTAGATTCAAACTGAACATTTTAGAAGTAGAACAGTTCTGAATGGTAAGTTCCTATTGTGCCTAAGAGTGAGGGTGATGGATTGTAGTGGAGACTGAATTGAGTAGATTGAGAAACTACAGAACAGGCAGTTCGTGTGATTGAAGTCAGCCAGGATAACAACAGAACTGAACAAGATACCAGAGACTGATGAATGCAGGATAACAGAGGAGAGGAGTGGTGGCGGAAAGTAGTTCAAAGGATCAGTGGTTTTCTCAAGATGGTGAAGAAATAATGAGAGCACTGGTCCTACCTCTCAACTCCTCAGCCTGTGGTTTATAGATGGTTAAGTATATCCACTCACAAAGATACAAAGCTTTCCATACTCCAGGAAAAGCCATGGCTCTATTAAAGCCAGAACCTAGAGGGAATGTTCTATGAATTTTTAAAACACTTAACACATTGTTTTGTAATGACTCATCTATGTATATGTTTTCCCACTAGACAGTACCTTCTAGAGGTAAAAGCCTGTGTTTTAGTTATCTTTCAACCTAGCGTGTCTCCCACCACTGAGCCTTGTTATATTTTGTATCTTTGAGACACTTCTTGTGTATCTTGTAATAGTTTATATACCTATCTTAGCCCTCTACTAGATTTGTTCACTCATTGACTGATTCATTCATTTAGTCAACAGCTGTTTGTTGAGCACCTGCTATAGACAAGGCTGAGTGTGATGAATACAGAAAAATAGTAATTATTACTAGAGCTACCACATATTACATTTTTTTGTGTGTCTGGTACCAGTTCCGTGTACTTTTTATATTAATTTATTTAATCCTTACGACATAGTTAAGAATTGCTTTTCTTGGGGAACTGGCTTATAGAAATTTAACTTAATCAGGTTTATGGTGTAAGTGAATGGCAGACTTGGGATTGAAACCCCATTTAGCCATAGAATCCATGCTCTTTCCATTACTGTACATAGCCTCTGGATTAGGGTGCCCTAAATATACTTTTTTACGCATCTTGACATCCTCAGCACTAAATGCAGATTTTTATGTTCTATGTTTGGCAGTACTGATTTGTGTAGTTAGATAGAAACCAGGTTTTCTTTAGCCACCAAAGCCCTAGCATTATGGTAGGCACTCAAGTGCTCCATGAATTAGTGTTGATTTAATGAGACAAAAATCTCTTTTTGTTTTGAGGTTGACTGTGCATCATGATAGGGCTCTCTACAATTTAAAAATAAAAACATTTACATTTGCAAGCCATATCTCTTTAACTGTGCATTTCCTTTTGCAAATTTATTCTTTATCTGTTGGGAAATACAGATAACTGTATGTTTTCCTTTTTTACACGAACCACTTTCTAAAACAGACTTGGGCCCTAAGATATTCTATCTAATGAGCTTTTCCTATAGACCAGGAACAAACTGTATCTCATTGGTCATTAATCCTGAAATACTCAGTGCTACAAATTTTGGTATTGAAAACCACTATATTCATACTCATTGGAGGCAGTGTTTCAAGGAAATACTTGGATAATTATGCACCTACAAGATTTGCTGCTGTCCATGGGTAATTTACATCCTGCAGAAATATAGAGCTTCTATTACTCTTCTGTAATTACTTACATATTCATTGCAAATAATGATGTAACGGATTTTTAGAGGCTGTGCATAAGAGAACCAACAAACTGAGACGCAAAACAAGTTACCACCCCTTCTTTCCAAAGCTATAGTTAATCACTTGAACACTATCCAATATAGCAGAAAGCTGGCAGACTTTTCTTTGCAGCAGGCTATGTAAAAATGTTTATAATTTACAGCTTATTATGCCATGCAAACGACTGTGTTCTCAGTGAAGGAGAGTGAGAAAATACGGCTGTGAAATTACTGAACTCCCCTTTGTTAGTTGTTTACTGGCAACAGTAGAAGGATTTTTTGCACTTAAAATGCATTTCTGTATTTAATTTTATATACTTCAGTTCAGGATTTTTTTTTAAATGGGAATTTACTTTTTATCTCTCCTTGTAGATAGTCCAGAGCAGTTTTAATTTAACAAAAAACAATAAGCTTAAAAAATCAGAATATTCAGAAACTTCAGTGGAATAGTAGTGAATTATCAGGTTTGTGTTCAATTTATAGCTTAAATTGTTCAAAACCCATTCTTTTTGACACACCTGCAGTGTTTCATAGTCAACTTGTTATTTTCAAAGTTACCACTGCAAATTTTGTTTGGCTGGAAGTTCATCTTCCTCAGGAACAATTAAGGGGTAGGCAAGGTAACTTGGACCTCTTTGTAAACCGTTGAACATACCCACTCATTAAAATGGTCTTTCCTTAGCATTTTCTCATTTTACTGATTCCCCTCTTAGTTTCATAAAGCCAGATACCACAGAGTCTCTTATGGTTTACATTCTTTCTGTGCCTGGTGTGCTGTTGCAAACTTATCCTCAATAAATACACTAGAGACCATAACCTCCATTTTGGTGAGAAAGTAGTTCCTCTGTGAAGGACTAGCTAAGGCTTCCTTTTAGATGCTACCTACACCTCATAGGTGGCCCTTTAGTGAAGGAAGTTCCTAAGAGAGACAAGTAAAAATAGAGTAACTGTTATTTAAAAGTTTACAATCTTTTTCCTTATAATTCTTCAACTTTAAATGTAGTTAAATGGGGCACCTGGGTGGCTCAGTTGGTGAGTGTCTGCCCTCAGCTCAGGTCATGATCCAGGGTCCTGGGATCAAGCCCCAAATTGCGCTGGACCCCATGCTCTGCAGGAGTCTGCCTCTCCCTCTCCTTTTGCCTCTCCCCCAACTCATGCTTGCTCTCTCTCTCTAATAAATAAATAAAATCTTTAAATAAAAAAATAGGCATAGAGCTTTCTATTTAGTTTACACTTCCCTGAAGATAAAAAGAGAAGAAAAATTTTAATATTTAAAACATTCAAAACAGCATGTTTAATTTTTCTGTTCTATTTGTTTTAGAATCAATTTAGAAACTGGGACTTTCTAGCTCGTATTAATCACATACTCTTTTTTTTTTTTTTTGCCCCCCCCCCATAACACAGATAATCAGATATTGAGTATATTTAAATGGGAATTTTTATATATCTGCAACTTGAACATTTTTGAGAAATAATGAATTATTATCTCAGAAAAAATAGGATTGTTATGCCAGTATCCAGGCATTATCATTTTTATTATATTGTCATTGTCCTCTTCAAGGAACTTTTTGGTATAAAAAGTTATATTTTACAACCACACAGAATTTGTTTTCTACTTCGAACCTTTTTTTTCTTTTATAGGTTAAACATTACAACAGCCTTCAAGTCTGATTGTGGCAGATTAAAAAACTCAGTATAATGTTTTATTCTGTGTTCTTAGTTTCTTTTCTTTTTTGGGTAGACAGAGACCTGAAATGTGCTGGAGCCCAGCCCTGTAGGTGGGAGGATGGGATGCCTAACACTACTCTCCACTGACCTCTTCTGGCCTCCTGTTAAATGTGTTGTTGGAGTGGACAGCGACTCTTAGAATGCCTTCGTGAGAGAAAGAGGATGGCCAAGGAAAAGTGGAAGGACGTGATGTGATGAGCGCTGGGTGTTATATGCAGCTGATAAATTGTTGAACACTACATCTGAGACTAATGGCGTACTATATGTTGGCTAATTGAATTTAAATTTTTTTTAAATAGTGGAGGGAAATCACCCAGTGTAGTAGACTTTGTGATAATAGCCTCCTAACCTCTTTACTACCCAGAGCTTCTTTTGCTATTCTCTCACCCTCCTATAAAAAAGATTCTGCTTACTAAATACACTTCATAGGTAAAATAATAATTATTCAATTTTCCATTATATCAGATACACTTATAACTGACGATCTGAACATCTGATGACCATGAAATAACTACTACTATCACATCTTATTAATGTGTACAAAGCTAAGGAAAATTGAAATGTTTATTAACAGATGTGCCTTTATCCAGAGGTGAACAAACGATCCTTAGACATTTTGGAAAGGGGAAAATAACACCTCTGTGAAGAATTCTTTACCTGCAATGAAGAATCCTTAAAGATCTAGGAATTCCAGGGGCATCTGAGTGGCTCCTGGGTTGGTCAAGCAGCCAACTCTTGGTTTCGACTCAGGTCATGATTCAAGGTCCTGGGATCGAGCCCCCAAGTCGAGCTCTGCCCAGTGTGGAGTCTGCTTGGGATTCTCTCTCTCTCCTCCCTTTGCCCTTCCCCTCCTAAAATAAATAAATAAATATATTTTTTAAAAACACCTTGAAACTCAAGATAGGGAGCCACTGACCTAGATGGTCTCATCAAACAACATGTGCTCCAATATTTTTTCTTCTAAAAATGATGACCATTACTAATTTAGTGCCATTTTCAAACAATAAAAGCTGGGGTCCTTTCTTATAAATGATGTTTATTATATCAGAAACTTTTTTAAAAAGATTTTTATTTATTTATTTGAGAGAGAGAGAACACAGAGGGAGAGGGAGAGGGAGAAGCAGATTAAAGAAAGAGGGAGGGA
The DNA here is from genome assembly GCF_048164855.1 of Canis lupus baileyi. Lineage (NCBI taxonomy): Eukaryota > Metazoa > Chordata > Mammalia > Carnivora > Canidae > Canis > Canis lupus. The sequence goes on from NC_132844.1 coordinate 8,036,447, forward strand.
GGAGGGGAGGAGCTCCCAAGCAGGAAGCCCGACACAGGGCTCAATCCCAGAACCCTGGGATCATGACCTGAGCTGAAGGCAGCTGCTTAACCAACTAAGCCACCCAGATGCCACAGAAACTTTTCACACATGGAATAAGGCGGTGGATATAGCCCAAAGTCCTGGTAGTTTCTCTCAGAGTTCCCCTTCTGTCCTAAAACTGAGAGGTCAGACAAGGTTTTCATCTGTATACTATCTTTGGAGAATGCATGGTCATCAAACCTAATACTTTTTTCAAACATCTTTACATTGAATATAAAATAGGTCCACCACATCGGGCGCCTAGGTGTCTCAGTTGGTTAAGCATCTGCCTTTAGCTCAGGTCATGATCTCAGAGTCCTGGGATTTAGCCCTACATTGGGCTTCCTGCTCAGCAGGGAGTCAGCTTCTCCCTCTGTGTTCTCTCTCTCTCTCTCTCTCTCTCAAGTAAGTAAATAAAAATCTTTAAAAAAAAAAAAGGGTCCATCATACACAGAGAAAAAGACCTTATTTCTGGGGACTCCTTTAAAGTCTGTCGATCAGACTATTAGATTATTGTGGGTTCCTCCCTCTCTTCCATTTTTTGTCTTTCATTCTCAATTTATCGTACTTTATCCCTTATCCCACTCTTGTCCCTTGTTTTCCCCACATGTGCTGGTTGTGCTTTTTATCTGCTATTGAACATCATCTAGTAATACCTAAACCATATTATACTCTCTATAATAAGGCAGAGATGAGGGCAAATAAATAGATGATGGTCTTTAGAATTGCGCGAAGAAAAGACACACTGACAAAATGGCTGTTCCAGAAGAATGTCTGGATGGCCTTGTGAAGCAGGCCACCGATGCTCTTCTCTGTCCACCATCAAGAGTCTTATTCTTGTTTTGTTCCTTGAGATTCATTATTACACATAGTAATGAAATGAACTTGGAGCAATAAATGACCAGTATAGAGCCCCATTGTTTTTTCCTTGTCTGCAGTTCAACGATATAACTTCTTTTTTAAAAATATTTTTTTTATTTATTTGAGAAAAAGGGCAAGCAAGAGAGAGCATGAGCAGGGAGCCTGACATAGGGCTTGGCTTGATCCCCGGACCCTGGAAGGCAGATACCTAACTGACTGAGCCACCTAGGACCCCAACAATATAACTTCTTATTGTTGTATTATGATCACGATCTCATGATACTCTGTACCTTTAGACTTCTGATGCTCTGGGGCTTTTTCTTTCCAGAAAAAAATCAAACCAAGCAAAATTGAAAGTCAGGAATAATGTTGTAACCATTTATACAAAGCTATATTTACATAGTTATGGGTGTAGCTTTATGTATAGCTTTAAAAACTCTTTAGAATCTATACTCATTTGTTGTTCAATAGATGAAAATCTTGGAAGATCAAATACTTCTAAATTGAAACATTATTTAGGAAAGGGAGTAGCAGTCATGTAAAAAACTAAATGAGCATAGATATGTAAGACTTAGTTTAGAAATGGCACAAATTCACAAAAAGAGGAAATTTGCTATACTCTGGAAGAAATGAAATATTACTATCATGATGCCAAATCCACATGGGAATCTACTGTATCATAGACTATAGCTATGTAGAATCACTGTGCTAGGACATAATGTCATTTCCATTAAAAAAAAAAAATGCAGGGCACCTGGTGGCTCAGTCGGTTGAGCATCGGACCTTTGATTTCAGCTCATGTCGTGCTCTCAGGGTGGTAGAGATAAAGCCCCACAACAGTCTCCACACTCAGTAGGGAGTCTGTTGGAGATTCTCTCTCTCCCTCTCCCTCTGCCCTTCCCACCACCCCATTTGTGCGTGTGTGTGCATGCGAGTGCTCTCTCTAATACATAAATCTTTGAAAAAAAGTACTTTTGTAGATATCTGATTACACTGAACTGTACTGGGTACCATACCAAAAGAATTAATCAGTCTGCTCTCTATCTTCTAAAAGTTTATTAGTATAACATATACTTTGAGAATATATATACAATATATCATAGACACATATTAGACATATAATACATCATAGTTTATACTTTTGTCAGTTTAAGGGGAAAAAAGACAAGGCTACTTCCCTCATTTGTGGGGATAAAAATCAATTAGAATAGCCAATGAAATTCAGATTTTTGTCATGTCAAGTTATTCAGTCACACGTACATGTTACCTTCAATTAACATTGAATGGATAATACATTGATCCACTCTGAAACCTGATTTACCATATATGGACCCCAGGGAATGTTTTCCTTAAGATAAGATTTTTCAAATTTAAAACATGGTTATCTGGACTATTTATAAAGTCCATCATTCTGGCTTCAGGATATTTTCTCCTGATCAGGACCAATGTTTATTTTTTTTTATTTTTTTATTTTTATTTTTTATTATTTTTTTTTTATTTATGATAGTCACAGAGAGAGAGAGAGGTAGAGACATAGGCAGAGGGAGAAGCAGGCTCCATGCACCGGGAGCCTGACGTGGGACTCGATCCCGGGTCTCCAGGATCGCGCCCTGGGCCAAAGGCAGGCGCCAAACCGCTGCGCCACCCAGGGATCCCCCCAGGACCAATGTTTAAAAGAGATTCCTTAAAATGGGGTATTCTGATGATCAAAAGGTAAACAGTCCCACTGCAGTCCCTTCACTCTCCACTTCTCCACATTCCCAGCATATTTCTTTTCTATAGTTCCCTACTGAGTAGAATTATCCTTTTGGTCCCACTTTTAGGTGCTGCTTCCTTTGGAATGCCTTCTCTTATTCCATCAAGATTGGATGAGATCTCCTTCCTCTGGGCTCCCTTGGAACCCTGTGTTTACTTCTAGGATAGCAGTTATGGCCCAGGATTAAAGTCATTTGGTTTGCTGTCTAAACCCTTCACTGATCTGGCAATCAGCTTTTTGAGAACTGAGCTGTAGTTTTATTCCTTTTTTTTAATGAATTCTCAGAGCCTATTACAGAGTTCGACATGTGGCAGGCACTCCATAAATGTCCATTAAAGACAAGCAAGGGATCCTTGAATATTGACAACAATTGCAAGCTGTTAATAATAACATATGGAGAAACTATATTTGAAATATTATCCTTCTAATTGTAATGAATTTTAGCATTTTATTAACAACCAGTAAGGACTTTAGAAATCTCTTCAAAAGATCTCTTTGCTCTGTTTATCCCGATTCAGATGCTGTTAATCAGTTATCTAATGATTTGACAAAATCTATTAAGTAGCTATTATTTAGTGGTATCTATTTTAATTTTTGTAAGTTACTCCAAGATCTCCCCTCTTGACCAGACTTTTCTGGATGTAATAGTTATAGCCCAAATCCCAATTTATTAGATATCAATAAATGTGGGTTTGCTACCAAAATGAGAAACTTAGTTATCTTTTTAAGAAAATAAGTATTTATCGCAATAAGTGAATTTATAACCAAGTTAAGCACAAAAGCAGGGTAAAAAATGTTTAAAAATAAGTTGATGTAAATGAGGCATTTGAAAATATAGGTTGGTGCTTCATCATTAACTTTAATTTTGTGACTTTTGTCAGTTGATGTCACAACCTTAATGTTATTTTTAAAATAGTTTTTTTTTAGGGGTATTTAATTAAGTAATGTGGTGTTTGCTTATTTCAAACAGTCTGTCTTTGTTCCTGTCAAAGCCATGCTGGCAGGGCATTGCTTTTCTTTTCCCTTTTGTTAATATTCTGTGTTAGATAATGGTTTCGCAAATAATAGATTCCAAGGACCTTTGATCCACCATTACTGTAAAATAAAATACAACTTAATTTTTTTCTGGGCATAATGGTTTTAACCTTGTGTACTAATTTGACTGTGCTTGTGGGGGCAGATCCTTAAATGAGACGCAAATGAAGGAAAAATTGCTAATGCTGCCACTGTATATCTAATGAGCACTGTGTAATAAACCATAACCTCTTCGACATTTCTCTGGAAAGCAGCGTGATTATTTTGGATGGCTAGCCCTTTGTGGATGGCTCATTACCGTCTGGCATAATATGTATTGATAGAGACTGTAATTGTCAACTCCTATTTGACATGCTGCCTCTAATAAATATGGCTTGCATCACTGGAACCTACTAATGGTTATATGGGAAACTGTAATTAAAGAAAAAATTATATATATTTTAGGCTTAAAAATAGTATATATGCATATAAAATGTCTCTATAGAGGACTGTCTGCTCACCACCCCCCAACCCCCACATTTGCAGCTTCTTAGAGTATTTGAAGGTTTCCCTGAGGATTGGTACTTTTTCATCAGTATAGGACCAACATGTGACAAAACCTGTGTGTGTGTGTGTGTGTGTGTGTGTGTGTGTGTGATAGAGACAGAGGCAAGAGATTTTCCTCCATGCTTGAGGAAAACATCCCCATTGACAAAGAAGTGACAATATGAAATGTCCTTCTGTGTATGTAAAAGATCCAGAAGATAGAGTTTATAATTCTGGGTTCAACTCTTGAAGTTAATGCTTTATATATAACCAGATAGTCTCCTATTATTCACCTTTTCCATGATTTTAACTATTTTTTCTAACTTTATTCTCATTTTGTTATAAGAAATTTATGTTCTTTGGCAGGAAAAAAAAATACCTAAGAAGCCAAGTTAATATGGAATATGAATCACAAGCATATTAAAGACCGACAGAATGCCTTACATAATATTTCAGCTTGAAAAAAATGTAAATCAGAGATTAGAGTTGGACCTACCTCATGTTATAAAACAAATATAGGAAAAGTTATTTTTGTCTGAAAATGTAAAATTGGAATTCTAGAGAATAATATTTTTGTTATACATTGTGTAATGATAATATACTCTGAACTTCTAGACAAGGTTCTCTAGCTTTATATATGTATCTCATGATTTTTATGAAATCGAATCTTCACCAAAGCACATTGAAATCAGAACATGAGTAAATGTTTATATTTCCTGGAGTAGGACTAGACAATGATATGAAAACATAGGCAGCTCATGTTTCTTCTCAGCAATGTGAACTTTGATATCATAATTTTCAATCTAAGGAAATGGAGTCTATTTTTATCATTCTGGTGAAGAGAAGTAGGTGTTGGGAGACCACGGCTGTTTTCATCCATCTATGGTTTTAAATCATGGTCCTGATGATTTGTCTAGACAAACTCCTTGACCTTTCTGAGCCCCATGTACTCATGTGTAAAAATAGGGACACCACCACCTACCTAGCACAGCTGTTCTAAGAATCATTTGGAAAACTGGGGTGCCTAGGTGGCTCAGTCAGTTGAGTGTCTGACTCTTGATTTCAACTCAGGTCATGAGATTGAGCCCGAGTTGGGCTCTGTGCTCAGTGGGGACTCTACTTGAGATTCTACGTCTCCCTCTCTCTCTAAGATAAATAAATAAACCTTGAAAAGAATCATTTGAAAGTACATAGGAAGCACTTAATGCAGTACTTTTGGCATCAAATATGTACTCAGTAGACATCATACTTCTTTTTTTGCCCTTTTTATTCTTGCTTTTTCCTTCTTCCCCCCACAGATGACCACATTTCTAATCTGTTATGTTCTCTACTTTCTCAAGGGTGTCCTCTCCCTGAAACAGAGTTTTTAGTTTAGTTTTACTGGGTTATAGTTAATAGCTAATACTTTTTTAGCATCCAGACCCTGTTCTTAATTTTCTTATGTGCATTAACTTACTGAATCCTCACAGCAACCGTAAGAGATTATCATCCCCACTTAACAGATGGAAAAAACCTGAAGGATACGGAGGTAAAAGCATCTTGCCCAAAATGACACAGTGATGGCATCAGGATATGAATCTAGGCAGTCTTAACTCCAGAGCCTCAACTCTTAGCTACCAGCTACAGTGTCTCTGCAGTTCACCTCTTCTCATGTCACTAAGACAAAAGGAAAGAGCAGGTAGGGTTCTACAGAGGCCTGGTCTCCCTTCCTTTATAGGGCTAAATTATCCTTAAAAGGACAAAACTAACATAGCAGTGAGGGGAAGGGTGGGTATTTCTGGGGAGGATAGATGGTGAGCCATGTGGAAGAAGAAGCACCTCTGCTGTAGGATGCCAAGGAGAGGGGGAACTGAGTCATGACTGTTATTGCACTAGACCTGCCAGCACGTACCAAGTATTTCCTCAGCGTTACACACCATTTCTACTGTTCTTCATCTCACTCTCTCCTGTTCCTTAGGACACAGGTGAACCCTCATCTTCTCCAGGAAATCTTCCTTGACCCCAGGCTGACCTAAATTCCCCTTTTCTGGGCTCCCCTAGCACACTGTACATAAGTCTATACAGACATTAGCAGTCATAGCAGTAATAGCTGCCATGTACTGAGCAGACCATGTGCCAGGCATCATACATGTTATCTCATTCATATCCCATGACAATATTAGAGGGTCAGTAGTGATATATACTTTATCACTATATAGTAATCACTATATATAGTGATCTTTATATAGATACAGTTAAATTCTCTGTATCTAAATTATCTTCATCTATATCTTTATATAGATAAATTATCTAGCAGGGTCGTATGACCGGTAAACCAGGTCTTTCTTACTCCAAACATATTCTTAATGACTGCAATATTTACCATAGTTCATTGACATTATCTGCTTTTGTCTTTCTCCTAATCAGATTACAAGCCCTTCAAGGACTGCACTGTGTCTTATTTATTTTTTACCCCAGTTTCTGTCAAAATTACACGTTAGAGAAAAAAGAAACAGAATATTAAAACATGCTTATTTTGCTAAATGGACTTGAATTTTAAATGTGTTTTTAATGAGCAGAGTCTAATGTAATTTTCTTTTGACTTAATATATTATCAAACTGTACATAACATATACAGATAGTGCAGGGTAGATCTTCTCACTTTAGGCTTTAAATCAAATATTATATGAAGAAATATTTGTAACTAATAACTTAATAAATCTCCAACAAACAGTAATGCCATTTAACAACTCAATATATAAAATAATAGAATAATTATAAGGTCTTTGTGGAAATACAAAGAAATCAAACTGCTGGTGGTATCAAGGATTTCAGAATGAAAACCACCTACCTTTACCTTTAGCTCCCTGAGAAACAACCCAGCATCCTTTCCTTTCCCAGGTGTTAGCACTAAGGCTTCAATCTCTCCTCTCAGGATTCCTGGCTCAGTCCTCTCCTATGGAGAAGGGCTTATGGTCCAGCAAGACCTTTATAGTGGAAAGCAGTTCGATTATGAACTGTTTAAATTATTACCTAAACTTTAGGCCCAGGAAGCCTGAACTGTGGGTGCATTTTTATCTCTTAAAAGGGCTAAAAGGACAAGCCAGAGTTATCTCTGTATTACCTTCCCTGACAAAGTCTTCACTGTATTATCTTTTCTTTAGAATGAGAATGAAGACAAAGAGCTAAGTTAGCTTATTCATTTCTCTGCTGTCTTCAAACTGAGTTAATTCTGTCACACCACTCTGATTAATATGTAGGTCTCTGTTTTGGACCACAGCAGGGCTCTTGTGTCCAGATGAAAGTATGCTGGTGAAATTAGGTAGTACGATGACTTGACATTCTGATAATTAACTGGCAGTGAATATTTGACTTAGGTACCTAAGACCCAACTGTGAACTCGCATTTCTTCAGTATAGTTAACCTAAGTGAAGCAAAATATAAACAGAAGCCTGTTAATTTTCTTTTGTGTCTGGGTTAAAATGACTTTTTTGGCAAATAGTAGCAATTCAATCATCTTGTTCTCCTTAATTTATCCAAGTCATTTGGGGCCCTGGCCAGAAGATGAAGGGTGTTCCTGAACTTCTCTCCTTTCTTGTATTGTTCTCATTTCTTTTCCTCTCAGCCTTGTCTGAGAGGAGACACCCATGCCTTTGTCCTAAACCTACGCTCCGCCCATATTCCTGTGTCTGCTGGCTGCAGCCTTTCTCCAACCATTCCAGGGCAGCTGTCGACTCTGTTCATTTTCTGGCAGGGGCAGTGAGCCCTGTTGGGACCAGTGGTGGTGGTGGCGGTGGCGGCAGCAGCAGCAGCAAAGACAGCGAGCTGAATGGGGACCCCCCCACCCCATCCTAGCACTGCTGTGGCAACCCGCCCTGCCCGGGGCACCAGAGGAGGCCAGTGGCTGTGTCCTTGCTTTCACTGAGCTCAGTATTCTTCTTCCAAGTAAAGCCCAGCTCTCCTGTCACCTCTTCCACGGAGCATTCCCATTTCACCCCCTAAATATATTTCTAGGGTCTGACACACAAAAGTAATCACACATTAATAAACTTATTGATGTTAACGATAATCAGAATAATCCAGGTTGACAGATCTCTCTGTTTTCATTTGTTCTGAATTTTAAATTACAAATAATCAAAATATTTAGTTTGTAAATCTTTTTTTCCCCGTAAATTAACTCAGTGGGCTGTTTCATGGTCATGAAATTTTTATATTAAGATGAACATATTTTAGCTGCTTGTAATAGAACCATATGTACTCTGAATTGAGTGTTTATTAAATGACTCTTTTTCCTTATTTCGTTCTACTGATCTTTGACTTCCAAATTGGTTTTGTGAACCATTTGGGTATCATCAAGTATCACAAAGGTTTTTAATGGCAGAAGTTGGTGGCTCATTCTCAGATATTTCAGATTTATCGTACCCCTTGCAGCCTTCCTAATTTTAAGCCTATTTACAGATACATTCATTTATAAAGAAAAGAGTCATCGATATTTTTTAATATCTGTATATTAAAATGACTATCGGCTTAGGATGCTCTTTAAGTGATTGGACTTGATTGGAAGAACATTTAAGAAGCAGACGGGTGAAAGGAAACTGGTTTCCTTTAAAGAAACCATACTGTGGACATAACAATTAACTAGACCAGTGTGTAGGGAAGACAATAATGGTAGCAGAGGACCAAGCTGATTAAATGTGGATATGTATAAAAGCATGAATGGCAACATAAAACCCACACAAAGTGGAAAAAGATGAGATTTCTTGGAAAATTAGAGAGACATTGCAGTTTGGTCAGAATAAGCACAACAGTGTAGGCAGCCACACTCTCAGCTGCCTGTTTATAAAAAAGCCTTAGGGAGTAGAAGTGTCTGTCTATGAGTTGGATTATATTATATTATATGAGCTTCCAGTTCTCCATTTAATTCTTTAAATCCAGACTTTTTAAGATGCTGTGTGGTATTTCAGTTGAAAGCTGGAATAAAATGTTAGCTGACTGGAATGTGTAGTTTTATCTCTTTACAAAGTTAATGTATTTTCTGAGGTGAGTGGGGGACGTTTTCAGATGTCTCTGTTTATTATTTTCTGTCTCTGCCAGGCTTTAGGCTCCTTGAGAGCAGGATTCTGATGTGTTTCTGGTGTAAAGGTGGCACCAGACACAGTGCTTCGTGCAACCCAGGAGCTCACAATATACAGGATTGGCAGAAGCTTATGCACATTTGACTGGAGTTTTAGAGTGCATTTTATCAGTTATTTTCTTTTAATGTATGTTATTTAGATATGTGCATATTTTAATAAGCCATATTATTTACCTCTCCCAGAAGTAGAGATAAGTGGTGTGGATTCAGAAGGCTGGCATGAGAATCCATGATTAGACACAGGAGAGGGGAGAGAGAAATATGGGGAGGAGAAGGTGCAGTGGTTGGGCCAGTTTCAGCTGTAGAAAGGTGGTAGATTTGTTTCCTCTCCCCACAGCACTTGATCATTCACCACCTCTGGTATCTGCTGCCCTCTTTTCTTATCTTGCTTCTCCCCATCAGAACCTTTGGGAATGAATAATCATGAATCATTTATTTATATTTTATTTATATTTTAGGATGAATTAAATGTATCTAAACAGTTCTTTTAGCAGAAAACTCTGGTTTTAAATTCTGGCTTTTTGCCTATGAGCTGCAGAACCTTATAAGTTACTTCATCTCCCCCTATGCCTCAGTCTTGATTTTCTCTCATTTGCAAAGGAGATAAACAACACTGAGATTATTTGAAATACATAGCAAGTGGTTTGATGTTTTGGGTTTGTTTTTGTTTTGAGAAGGTAGGGTATCAACATGGAAAAAAAAGTATTTGGTTATAAATATATTGACATAGAAGAAAAAGCACTGGATGGGAATTAGGGCATCTGGAATTTAGTTCTTGTATCTACAACCTATGTGTACCAGTCTATGGAACCTTACATAATTTGGTAGACATTTCTGATCTGCTGGTTCTTCTCTGTAACTTAGATGTGTTAGTTGAGATCAGTGAGTTTTTATAGATTTTATAGAAGAATTTCAAGGGCTGGTCACAGGTAGAGGATGAGACTACAGGAACAGGAAAGGATTGCCCATCACTAAGGGAGGCATTCAGAAGCCCAGAAGTCCAGACTGTGGTCCCAGGACACCCTCACAAGAATGCCTACGGTGGTATAGTGGGTGACTCTCTGCCACCACAGGTTATATTGTCTTGCTGCACGATAGGCAGTTCTGACCTATACCAGCTAGATAGTTGGGATGTAAAGTTTCCTTTAAAGATTTATTTAAATAGAAAGGTGAATTGATTTAAAAGCAGTAATAGTGAAATGCCTGGGTGGCTCAGTGGTTGAGCATCTGCCTTTGGCTCAGAGCATGATCCCAGAGTCCTGGGATCAAGTCACACATCAGGCTCCTTGCAAGGAGCCTGCTTCTCCCTCTGCCTGTATCTCTTCCTCTCTCTCTCTCTCTCTCTCTCTGTGTGTGTGTGTATGTGTGTGTGTATTTCTCATGAATAAATAAATAAAATCTTTAGGAAAAAAAAGCCATTATAGTTAATATTTATGGAGCACTTAAAATGTAAAGTTATCATTCTAAGGACAGTATATACAGTCATTGAAGCCCAGGACTCTGACATGGTTGTGGTTGTTATCTCCATTTTACAGATGAAAGCACTGGTCACTGAGAGTGGTTGAGCAAATTGTTTAAGAACACACTGCTAGTAAGTGGCAGAGCTAGGGTGTGGATCGAGGCAGGGTGGCTCCAGAATCTGCATTCATTAGCTCGTTGCTATATGGTGTCTCTAGACAAAATCCTAAAAGACTTAAAGATAAGATTTAAAGAAAGAACTTAAGTACACAAGAATACACATGGTATATGCAGAAATGACAAAAGTGACACAGAAATAACTGAAGTCCATAAAGGCTGCTTTGGAGCATTCCCTTATAACTCTGAATTTCATATTCCCTGGGGAAATAATCTGAGTGCCCTTGATTGTTAGTGCTGGGTCACTCAGCCAGGGTAGGAGAAACTGAGGGCCACATAAAACAGACACGATCAGAACGGCTACCATAGGATCTCAGTATGGGGAGATGGAGAAGTGGCATTTCCAGAGAAAATGGAATCATCATCAGGGCAATCACCCCAGAGGTATCCACCACAATAATCAATTGGCTAAGTCTGGGCTGACTTCAGGACATAAGTTAAAATTGTTTTTCTTCACTGAATCCTTGACATGAAGCTTATATCCTTATTGTTTCAGAGACTCATAGAGAAATTATAGACTGTCACAAACCAGATCATTTGTCTTTTTGTTTTAAAAATAGAATATCCTCGGGGTGCCTGGGTGGCTCAGTAGGTTAAGTGTCAGACTCTTGGTTTCAGCTCAGATCATGGCAGGGTGATGAGATCAAGCCCTGCCTTGGGCTACCTGCTCAGTGGGGAATCTGCTTGAGATTCCCTCCCTTTACCCCTCCCCCTTATCTCTCTCTCTCTCTTTAAAAAATAAGTTAAAAGTCCTTAAAAAAATAAAAATAACAGAAGTAGAATAGTCCATTTAGAAATTTATAACACAATTTTAAGTGATATACTCTTTGACCCTGTAATTTCACTTCTAGGGGTATAACCTACAAAAATACTTACACATATGCACATAAATACATGTAGGAGGATGTTCACTGCAGCATTGTTTATAATATTAGAAAATAGGAAATGACCTAAATATTTATTAATGGAGTCTGAAGAACATTATGGTACATTTATACTATAAATAACCATCATTTAAAAGATTTAGGTGGTCAACAAAAAGATTTAGGTGATCCTATATATAGTGACAAATTCTTCCAACTATATGAAGTGAATAAAGCAAGTTATAGTATGTATAATATGAACTTATTTTTATTGGAAAATGCATAGCATTTCTTTGTAAATGCATTTGCTGTATGTTTATAAACCTATTAAATACATATAGCAAAAGTTTGAAAGAAAATATGCTAAGCTATAAGAAAAATAACTTCTAAGGAAGGAAGCAAGATGGAGGGGTGGTGAACCTGGTGCAGCCTCATGGAAATATAATTTTAAATTTGCTAATAGCCACACCAAAAATATAACAGGAAACAAGTGAGTGAAACTATTAATATATTTTATTTAATGTATCTAAAATATTATCATTTCAATATGTCATCAATTTAAAGCACTTATTATTCAGGTTTTTTTTTTTTAATTTTTGGTATGAAGTCTTTAATGGTTATAGAAATATGGATTTGGGGGCAGCCTGGGTGGCTCAGCAGTTTAGCTCCTGCCTTCAGCCCAAGGCGTGATCCTGGAGTCCCAGGATCGAGTCCCGCGTCAGGCTTCCTGCATGGAGCCTGCTTCTCCCTCTGCCTGTGTCTCTGCCTCTCTCTCTCTCACTCTGTGTCTCTCATGAATAAATAAATAAAATCTAAAAAAGGAAAAGAAATCTGGATTCGGACCACAATGTTTCAAGTGCTTACTAGCTACATATGGTTAGTGTCCACCAGTATTGAACAGCTTGACTGTATAGACTTTTATATTTTTTAATAGTAAGGGTATGCTCTCATCTGACTTGTATATTTTCCTAAGTAGACCATTTAATGGTTATAATATGTTTAAAAGGTGAGTTTTAATCTTACCTTTTAATTTTCCTGGATCACTTTTCTGTGAAACAGAAATTCGGATGGTACACTTACTTCATTTGAAATCAGTAGTTGTGTATATCCACCCCCATGAACACACATTAAGTCCATCTTAGAATTAAATAATGTGATATAATTTGAAAGAATGAATAGAGATACCTTTTAATAACATTTAAATTATGACTCACAGACTTTAAGGTTTTTTATTTATTCATTTGATAGAACAGAGTGAGTGAGAGTTCAAGCTGAGGAGAGGGTGCAAGGGAGAGGGAAACTAGACCCCAGCTGAGCAGGGTGCCTGTCCAGGTGCTTGATCCCAGGACACTGGATAGAAATGTGAAATTTTGGCTCATGACTGAAAACACACTAACGAAGAAACGTGAAATTTAAGTGTTGCCTGGGACATGAGGTATGAACAGAAAACAATAAGGCTTATATTTTTGTGAATAAGTGATATACATTTACCTTTCAAAGCAATTTGCTTGATAGGCAGAGGGAGAAGCAGGCTCCCCAACTCTGGGATCACGCTCTGAGCCGGAGGCAGATGCTCAACCACTGAGCCACCCAGGCATCCTGATCCTTTGAAATACCTTATAGTCAGTTTTTTTAAAACAAGCGTTACTGAGGCTTCTGGGTGGCTCGGTTAAGTGTCGGCCTCTTGGTTTCAGTTCAGGTCATGATCTCAGGGGTCGTGAGATTGAACCTCATGTTGGCTCTACACTCTGCTGCTTGTCCCTCTCCCTTCCCCTCTGCTCTGCTCACTGCTCTTGCTCTCTCTAAAATAAATAAAATCTAAAAAAAAAAAAAAACAAAAGCATTACTTTGAGACACCTAATGGATCTGTCATTTATTAGCTGTTCTTTGAAGAACATGTATATCATTTGCACGTTATTTATTTACCACATACTGTAGTGTTCTTTTTAGTAAAACTATGTTGACATTTACATTTTATATTGTTGTTCTTTATAATTAATTTCTCTAAAAATTCTAAATACTCAAAAAATTAAAATGAGAATTGAGACTACTAGCCTAAATAAAGAATAGCTCTGAAAAAAAAAAAAGAATAGCTCTGAATGAGCATATGGTTTATTTTTTTTAGGGTAATGGAAAAGTTTAAAATTATATTGTAGTGATGGTTGCACAAGTTTGTAAATACTAAAATTCATTGAACTGTACTCTTAAAACAGGTGAATTTTATAATATGTAAATTATATTTCAATAAAGCTATTTGGGAGAAAAGGCTAAAATAGCTTTCAGTGACCCCATTAAGAATTTTTATAGCCATATCTGTAGTTTGAAAATAGTTTTATGCATGATAAGAAGAGTATTTGATAGGATCTAACTGTTCAAGGAGATATTTGGAAATAATATTCTTTCAATTTAATATTAAGATGGTATGTCTTTGCCTCTCCCGGATAATATTTTCTATAGAGACTCACTCATCTTTCTTTCCCCTGTGGAATTCCATTTCCTAATCTCTAACATTGGGTTAATAACTGAACTTGAATTAGTTGAGATGCTATATAAAAAATGATATCTGGGATGTAGTAGGTTCTGAACTGTGCATTGCCTGCACCCTGAGTACCTGCCGTGGCTTCCTTTGATTGTCTGTAGTATAAACCTGCTGGGGAGCCACTTACATTTATACATGAAAAGGCCTGGTAAAATATTTTGGGGAACATTTAGGATTTGTTCTTAAGACTCGATACCTAGGTAGATCAGTTAGCAGTGGAGGCAATCTAATTTAAAGCATACCAGTGTACAGTCTATGCCTTGACACCTTTTTTCATAGGAAACAGATCTCTGCCCCTTGATGCTCACTCCACCTTCACATGTTCCAGCCTCAGGCACATTTGGTGGTCTAAGGGAAGCCTTCCCAGTCCATCACTGCCTTCTGTTACTTCCTTCCCTCCCACAGTACTTCCTGTGCCCCATTTAACATGCAACCTTCCCATTTCTCCTAGCCCCTCCTTGCTTTCTAAAGAAGAGAAAATTCAAACTTTGGCCTCTTGTGAAGCAATTCAGAGTGCACAGGGCCCTCACAGTATAGGCAGTGGGCTCAGTGCTGAACTTGAGTAATGATTCAGATGCCCCTTATTTTTAAGGGAGCGCCATGAGTCACAGGTGAAAGCCTGCTTGTCATCTTCACTGGGGATCATACATACTTGGTTTTATCCCTCCCAAAAGTATGTATGCTATTCACCAAATAGTGTCAGTTTTCTTATACACTCATTTAGCTTGCAAAGCATTTTCTTGTGTACTCTCTGGCTTGCCATTGGGCTGTCAGTCCGCCCAGCCTGGTCGTGCCGGAAGCAGTTTTCATAGCTCCATGATGAACCTTGGAAGAAAGAGGTTTGTAAGAAAATGGAAACACCAGTGTGCTCTTTGTAATCAGTTCTTTAATCCTCCACTTGCCGTGATGTGGAGACAGTTCATAATTACCGGAGCAGAGAACTGAAGTCCTGGACCGCAGCAGAAAGAATGAGCCCTGTGGGCGGGCGAACGACAGAATGTACACTCCAGTGGGGAAGGAGACACATATTTTGGAAAACTTTGACATGGAATCAGATGTATTTGTGTAACCTTTTCATGTAGAACTGTGCTGCAGTCAGAAAGGGGGTTTTGGTTTTCTTCATTAAAAGCTTATTAAATGAAGAAATAGGACAGTCGTTTTGCTTCGGTAGATGGGGGTCAGAGAGGTGGGTCTGATCTCCTCAGGATATTAATGTCTGCCTTCAGCCAGGGGAAATGAGCCGTCACTTGAGTTAGAGGCAGCTTTATGTGCTCATCACTAGGGATTCCCATATGTCCAGGGAGCTGCAACAGTAAAAAATGGCAGAGCTCGGTGGAAGAGTGCAGAGGGCTCTCATTGGAATTCATGTCAGGAAGCTCAGCTCAGTCTGCCCAGAGCAAGTCTGTTTAATGTTGATCAGCTGTCCATCTGAGAAACCGAATTGATACGGGCATTCCCTCCAAGGGCTGCCCTGACAGTGACAGCCGCAGCACCCAGATGTCTTGTTAGGCTTTTTTGGTAGTCTCAAGTATTTTTAACCCCTTTTGTGATACCCAAACCAAAAAGTACTCTTAGAGACCTAGATAAGGATGCCTAGCCCGGCTTCCCTGGCAGGAAACAAGCCAGCTTAAACTAGTTTCAGACACCAGATACTACAGCTACCCATCCCCCACCTCATAATAAACATCTCGTTGACCTGCAGGATAATTATGTGTTGGCAGTCAAGTTCGTGTCTCGTTATTCAAAATGATGGGTTGATTTCTTTCTTTCTTTCTTTCTTTCTTTCTTTCTTTCTTTCTTTCTTTCTTTCTTTCTTTCTTTCTTTCTTTCTTTTTAATGTTCTTAAATACAGTAGGTTACCTGGCTTGGTTATACTTTACTAGTTTCATAAGCGTGTTAGTCGATCACTTATGTAGAACCTTACTGTGTTCGTGCATAAAGAGAAAATGTATTACAGATTTTGTTTTGGTTGGCTAATTTCTAGTAATAACTGTGGTAACTCCTTACTGAATCTCAACATCCTCCGCTTTCTCAAGTATGACTGCCACCTCTGAAGGCAGCTCACTTCTTTGTAGATTGGTTGACAGGTATGAAGGGAACTAATTACAGAACACATCAATACTGAGCTTTCTTTGGGGGAAAAAAAAAGAAAGAAAAGGGAAAAAAGTAACTGTGAGGAGATGGATATACTAATTAGCTTGACCATAGTAATTATTTCAGTGTGCGTGTGTTTATCAAAACATTATGTTATACACCTTAAATATATACAATTTTTACTAAAAAAATCTAAAATATACTAAGCTTTCTTTTTTGGAAATAAATCAAGAGACAGGAGTCTTTGTGTTAAGCTGGGATTATTTTAAAATTATATTTCTGCGGGCAGCCCAGGTGGCTCAGCGGTTTAGCGCTGCCTTTGGCCCATGGCGTGGTCCAGGAGACCCAGGATCAAGTCCCATGGCGGGCTCCCTGCATGGAGCCTGCTTCTCTCTCTGCCTGTGTCTCTGCGCTTCTCTCTCCCTGTGTGTGTCTCTCATGAATAAATAAATAAATTCTTTAAAAAAATTATATTTCTGTAAAACTACCAGTAATTCAGAATTACATACTGAATATGGAAGAATTTTGTTTTATTTTTCTTTTTATTTTTTTTTTAAGTAAGATCCAAGCCTCACTTGGAGCCCAGTGCCCAAACTCATGACCCAAATATCAAGACCTGAGCTAAGATCAAGAGTCAGATGTTCCACTGACTGAGCCACCCAGGCAGCCTGGGAGAACTTTGTTTTAAAGATTTCTTTGAGGGGAGGTGGGCGGAGGGTGGGGGTGACTGGGTGACAGGCACCGAGGTGGGCACTTGACGGGATGAGCACTGGGTATTATTCTATATGTTGGCAAATTAAACACCAATAAAAAATAAATTTGTAAGTTAAAAAAAAAAAGATTTCTTTGAAATATTACTCAAGGATTTTTGTCCTTTTCCCCCGTCACTTCTACACCTTATGTTTTCATGACATGGCAAGATTTTAACAAATTCAGGTATCGGATCTCCTTGAATGAAACCAGCCTCTTTTCTATGTACTCTAACTTAAAATGTCAGGTGAGTTTTCCTGAAAGAGACACAGAGCCCTCAGTACGTTCAGTGATTGCTTAGTATGTGTGGTCAGAGCTGGAAATAAGACCTGGTTATTCTCTACAGCCCTTGAACCTCTGATTCAGCCTCTCTTTGGAGGTCATCACTACTATGGCCTACAGCTTTAGCATTTTGCTTCAGTGGTTGAGATTTTTTTGGTTTCAGTAGCTTGTTTTTAATCAGATTTCTCATTTACAAATGTAGGAATTTTAAAAAATTAATATTAATTAATTAATTAAAAATGTAGGAATGAACCAACATTGTTTTTGAATGCTGTGATCATGGCAAATTCAAAATTCAAATTTCCATGTTCACTTAGGTTATCAACATGAATAAATGGCAGAATAAGAAAATCATCATATTTTTGTAATTATTGTAATGATTGAATGAATTTCTTGGAACTTTGGATCTGGCCCACTTATGAAAAATTAATATTTGACACTTATGATTAAAGGCTGTCACCAAGAAAGGTTCTTTTACCTGATATTAGAAGCATATATCTTTCCTTTGTTGTAGTTCATATGCCTTGATATTTTGGTATTTTTAAAATGTTTTTTAAAAGATTTATTTATTTTAGAGAGAGAGAAAGTAAGCATGAGCAGGAGGGGCAGAAGGAGAAAGAATCTCAAGCAAAGCCTGCTGCAAGGCTCCGTCTCACAACCCTGAGATCATGACCTGAGTCAAAATCAGGAGTTGGATGGCTTAACCAGCTGTGCCAGCTGTGCCACCCAGGTGCCCTAAAGTATATTTTAAGAACTCTTTTGCTCTTCCCTGCTTTTCTTCATCCCCCTCACCCACCACCACCACCACCACCACCACCACCACGAGACACACACACACACACACACACACACACACACACACACTCCATTTGCCTTTATGGAACTTTCTTTTCTTTTTTTTTAAGATTTTATTTATTCATGAGAGACACAGAGAGAGAGAGAGAGAGAGAGGCAGAGACAGAGACACAGGCAGAGGGAGAAGCAGGCTCCATGCAGGGAGCCCAACACTGGACTTGATCCTGGGTCTCCAGGATCATACCCTGGGCTGAAGGTGGTGCTAAATCTCTGAGCCACCCGGGCTGCCCTGGATTTTTCTTTCTATGGGGCTGTGGAGAAGGAAACAAAAAGACAAAATAGCTAGCATGTCAGAGGACAACAGGTGCAATGGAGGAAAAAAAAAAAGAAAAGCAGGAAGAGGCGATAGGAATGTCTGGTAGGTATGGGACAGTTGCTGTTGTAAGGGGAATGGTCAGAGAAGACCTTACTGAGCAGGGACACTTTGTGAGGATCTGAAGGAAGAAAGTGACTGAGCTTTCTTAGATCCATAAGGGAAAACTGGGGCAGAGGAAGGGGCAAAGGCACTGTGGCAAGAACAGACTGGGTACATTCAAGGAAATCCAGGCAGATCTATCATAGCTGGAGAAGAGTGGACAAGGAGGAAAGAGGGTAATAAATGAATTCAGAGAGGTAAGGGGTAGAGGAGCTGAGGCAGTCGTTTTGGACCTTGGAGTCCATTGTAGGGGCTCTGGCATCCACTCTGAGTGAGTTGAGGAGCCATTGGTAGGTGTTGAGCAGAGGAGCAGAGTGATGGGCTAAAAGTATTATCTCATTTTTATAATACTGCTTTCCCAAATTATTAGTGAAGTTGAGCCTTATTTATGTGGTTTTTGGCCATTTGTATTTCTTGTGAAATTACCTCTTCATATCCTTTCCTATTTTGTGCTTGAGCTATTTATGTTTCTTAATTTCTTGTCAGTAAGCTCCACACATATTTTGAATACAATCTTTTGTCTGTTGTATGTGTTGTAAATACTTTAAGTCTGTATTTCCCTGGGTTTATTTTTTTAATGTTTTATTTCACTAATAAACATTCTTTTACATTTTAACTACTCAAATCTATCCATTATTTTTCTTATGGCTTCCTGACTTCCCATTTTATTTTACAAGGCTTTCTCCCCCTGAGGTCATAAGAATGTTTTCCTAAATACAGAGTTTTTCACAGATCTTTAATCTGTCTAAATATATTTTTGTCTATGGTGCAAGATAGGGGCCTATTTTTTTTTCCCTGAACAGATAACCATTTGCCCTAACATCTTCTGTAGGAATAGTCCATCTTTCCCTAACAATATGAAATGTTATCTTTACCATAAATAATTAGTTTTCCAAATATATTTGGATCTCTTTCTGGATTCCATTACACTAATCTATTAGTTTTTTCTCATGATACTACTATACTTGTCGAAACTGCAGTAACTTGATTATAAATTTTAAAATTCAGAATCGTAGGCCTTTTGTTTCGTTTTCCAAAATTTTCTTTGACATTTTCTTTCTTTTTTTTTTCTTTGACATTTTCAGATTTATTCTTCTCACATTGTAAAAGTTTTCCAATAAAAAAAAATCTTTTAGGATTCAAAAGAAATTATTTTAGGGGGCACCTGGAAGGCTCACTCAGTTAAGCGTCTGCCTTTGGCTCATGATCCAGGATCCTGGGATGGAGCTTAATGTCAGGCTCCCTGATCAGTGGGGAGTCTGCTTCTCCCTCTGCCCCTCCCCTCTGCTTATGCTTGTGTGCTCTCTCTCTCTCTCTGTGTCCCTCTCTTTCTCACACTCTCTCAAATTAAAATCTTTAAAACAAAACAAACAAACAAAAAAACCCAAAGGAAATGTTTTTAAATAAATAACCCTTACCTATCAGTTTAATACTTTTAGAAAAACCTCAGTTTTGTACATTTTGTATTTGGGATTTTTCCATTGATATGCAAAGACCCTGGGCTTTAGAATCAGGGAGCCTCACAAGCTTGTGACTGTAGTTCACTAGCTATGTGAACTTGAGTGAGTCAGTTAGCCTGCCAGCCCAACTCCTGTCTCTTCTGTATGGTAAAGGTTAATAATGCTTATCTCAGAAAGCTGTTGTGAGTTTGATGTTATTTTATTTATTAATCTGTTAATTGAATTACTGTTATGCTTGCAGAATTATTTTACATAAAGTGCTCAGCATATAGTAATTATGGCTCAAAGTAATTAACAGTTAATTTAGTAATTTCTGATCTTTTTAATTTTTAGTAATAATTTAGTAAGTGGGAACCATAATTGCTCTTATTACACTTCTAAAAAATAAGACATTTGAAGTATTTTAGATGAAATGACATGATATCTGGCATTCACTTCAAAATAAACTGAAAGAAGAGTGAAAGGTGGGGCTGAAATAAGATTGGGGTCCACGGAGGTTCTTTATGCTGTATTTTCCACTTTGGTATATTTGAAAATTGCCAGAATAAAAAGGTTTTTTTTTTTTTTAATGCATCTTTAAGAACTATTAAAAATGACAAAGTGTAAACTCTTCATGGGCACCTGGGTGGCTCAGTGGTTGAACATCTGTCTGCCTTTGGCTCAGGTCATGATCCCGGGGTCATGGGATTGAGTCCTGCATTGGGCTCCCCAGAGGGAGCCTGCTTCTCTGTTTACCTATGTCTCTGCCTCTCTCTGTGTGTCTCTCATAAATAAATAAAATCTTTTTTTAAAAAAAAAGTATAAACCATTATTATTTCTAAATGCAATATTATATATTTGTTGTATTATTTTCTGTACTTTCTTGCGCTTTTTTTTTAAACCTCTCAAAAAGAAGGAAGGCAAGGAGGGAAGGAGGAAGAAAAAAATAAGAAAGAGAAAGAAGATGCCATTGTCTTTTATCTCCCTTACCTGTGTAATGAAACACAATTGACCCTTCTACTGTTTTAATGCCAACTTAAACATGTAAAACATTTTAAGAGATTTCAGGTTAATATAAAGAACAATTTCTAATAATTAGAACTATTTATCAGCAGACCTGGCTCCTGTGATATAGTTATCACTCATCCCTGGATGGGGCTAATTGAGGTTAATTGACCCTTGGGGTCACTTTGAACTCTGATTCTATGAAACGACTTTGTAGTTAATATCATCCTTCCCTTTTGAAACTAAGAATCACAATAATCCACTATGCCTTTATAAAATTGATTGCTAATTAGAGTTACTCATTTAACAAATATGTGTGGGCAGCCTAGAGAAATAGGATAGTATAATTTACAGTGTAGTAAGGGAGAGGGGTAGCAGGAAGATAGATGGCTAAAGAAATAATTACAGGAGAGTACAATAAACAGCTGTGTTCAGAGGCTTTCAGGCACAGAAGGAGTTAATTCTGGGGCAGTAAGAGAAGACTTCACAGAAGTAACACATGGGCTGAGTCCTAGAAATTCTTTTTAAAAAGGTATATTTATCACTTAGCAGCAAAAGTTGTGTGGAAAAAAGAATTGTATGGCACATCTCTACAGTGGACCTCTGTAAAAATGTTAAGTGGAACAAGAAGATTCTCTGTAAATGATGTAGATCTCCAAGAGATTTTTATTTATTTATTTATTTATTTATTTATTTATTTATTTATAGATTTTATTTATTCATGAGAGACATAGAGAGAGAGGCAGAGACACAGGCCAAGGGAGAAGCAGGCTCCATGTAGGGAGCCCCATGCGGTCCTCCATCCCGGGATTCCAGGATCACGCCCTGGGCCAAAGGCAGGCACCAAACCGCTAAGCCACCCAGGCATCTCCAAGAGATAATATTTAAATTTTTTAAAAAACTTATTTAATCTTTACACCCAATTTGGGGCTCGAATTCACAACCCTGAGATCAAGAGTCACACGTTCTAAAAAAAAAAAGAGTCACACGTTCTACCCACCAAGCCAGCCAGGTGCCCCCTCCAAGAGATGATTGTAAGTGAATTAAACCCAGAGTGCAGAAATATGAACATAAAATATCTTTGCTATCTTTTGTGGTGCAATTTTTATGAACCACATCTTTCAGGAAGTTATTGGCTGTATATAATAAGACTTTTAACAACAGTAGCTTAAAAGAGTGCAGTGTTTATCTCAGCTAAGAAGGCTAGAGGTGGGCATTTCAGAGCTGGTATATCCCTCAAAGAAGTAAGTCATCTGGGGCCCAAGCTTCTCTGCTGTTCCTACTCTACCATCCTTAAATTGTGGGCCCCCGTTAGCCCCTTTAGGATCCTAAATCCCTTCTCATCCCCCAGGTTGGTAGGCCTTCTTTCAGACAGGAAGATGGGCTAAGTCCAAATTGCCAAAGGTGTGGTCATCAAGACAGTGTGGTACTGGCACAAAAACAGACACATAGATCAATGGAACAGAATAGAGAATCCAGAAGTGGACTCTCAACTTTATGGTCAACTAATATTCGATAAAGGAGGAAAGACTATCCACTGGAAGAAAGACAGTCTCTTCAATAAATGGTGCTGGGAACATTGGACATCCACATGCAGAAGAATGAAACTAGACCACTCTATTTCACCATACACAAATATAAACTCAAAATGGATGAAAGATCTAAATGCGAGACAAGATTCCATCAAAATCCTAGAGGAGAACACAGGCAACACCCTTTTTGAAGTCGGCCACAGTAACTTCTTGCAAGATACATCCACGAAGACAAAAGAAACAATAGCAAAAATGAACTATTGGGACTTCATCAAGATAAGAAGCTTTTGCACAGCAAAGGATACAGTCAACAAAACTCAAAGACAACCTACAGAATAGGAGAAGATATTTGGAAATGACGTATCAGATAAAGGGCTAGTTTCCAAGATCTATAAAGAACTTCTTAAACTCAACACCAAAGAAACAAACAATGCAATCATGAAATGGGCAAAAGACATGAACAGAAATCTCACAGAGGAAGACATTGACATGGCCAACACGCACATGAGAAAATGCTCCACATCACTTGCCATCAGGGAAATACAAAACCACAATGAGATACCACCTCACACCAGTGAGAATGGGGAAAATTAACAAGGCAGGAAACCACAAATGTTGGAGAGGATGTGGAGAAAAGGGAACCCTCTTACACTGTTGGTGGGAATGTGAACTGGTGCAGCCACTCTGGAAAACTGTGTAGAGGTTCCTCAAAGAGTTAAAAATAGACCTGCCCTACGACCCAGCAATTGCACTGCTGGGGATTTACCCCAAAGATACAGATGCAATGAAACGCTGGGACACCTGCACCCCGATGTTTATAGCAGCAATGGCCACAATAGCCAAAGTGTGGAAGGAGCCTCGGTGTCCATCGAAAGATGAATGGATAAAGAAGATGTGGTCTATGTATACAATGAAATATTCCTCAGCCATTAGAAATGACAAATACCCACCATTTGCTTCAACGTGGATGGAACTGGATGGTATTATGCTGAGTGAAATAAGTCAATTGGAGAAGGACAAACATTATATGGTCTCATTCATTTGGGGAATATAAATAATAGTGAAAGGGAATAGAAGGGAAGGGAGAAGAAATGGGTAGGAAATATCAGAAAGGGAGACAGAACATGAAGACTCCTAACTCTGGGAAATGAACTAGGAGTGGTGGAAGGGGAGGAGGGCCGGGGGTGGGGGTGAATGGGTGACGGGCACTGAGGGGGCACTTGACGGGATGAGCACTGGGTGTTATTCTGTATGTTGGCAAATTGAACACCAATAAAAAATAAATTTATTATTTAAAAAAAAATTGCCAAAGGTGCATGCCAACTGAATCTGTCTACTAACATCAGGAACTCAGAAGATTTCTCAGAAACTCCACCTAGTAGATTTCTGCTTACATTCTTAGGCCGGACTGTGCTACATGATCACTACTAGCCTCAGGGGGTCTTGGGGAAGTATTTTTAAGTGAGTACATTGTCACTCCATGTATAATCAAAGATATGTTGGTAGTGAGGAACATAAGAATGGATAGGTAACTAGCAGTGTCTGCCATACTTACATCTAAAACTTAGGATGCTAAAAAAAAAAATGGAGAAATGTTGCGAAAAAATGGATCAAAACAGATGAAGCTGTTTCATATAACTGAAAGAATATGATTTGGGGGAAATTTTTGTAGAAACATTGATTAATCCTCAGTTTCATTCAATGTGGTAATTACTTCCCTACTCTGATTATTTAACATAAGTGGTATTCATTTGTGACTCTTTTCCAATCAAGATTTAGCATGAAAAATACCCAAGAGTACTAAAATGTATGTACATAAAATGGCATGAAGACTTTTATTTAAGATAATTTTTAAAATCCAGTATGTTGAAAGTTTACTAGATTGCTTTGGTTGGCTAAAACAGGAATAAGATAATGAGAAGAAAAATTTCCCAGATTCTTTCCTACTGTCACTACTTCTCTGCTATACACTAAATTATACTCTTGCATAATGTGATCTGGAGTTGTTTATCTGATGATAAAATCTTAGAAATTGAGATTGTAGTACCAAATAGGGGAATTACAGGACAGATTTCAAAGATGACAATTTATTTCATTTATATTTTCTATAGAAAACTGTTAATAGCAATATTTTTGTCTCTTTGTAACTGTTAACTGAAGTCTAGGTAAATTTTTTTTAATCCCTGAATCTTAGGATTTGGGAACTGGAAGGAATTGTTTCTCTTTCAGTGGTGATAAGACCTTGTGCCTAAGAGTTGAAGGGATTTGCCCCTAAACTGTGTGATGTTAGAGGCAGAAGTAGAACTATTATCCAGATTCTTGACGAGCTAAATCACTTGATTTGGTTCTGCTCAAATGATTTGGAAACAACTTGATTACTTTTCCCAGTTATTATGAACAAAAAGAGTCAAATCTATTCATAATATATTCTCTCCTAGAAAACTCTTCTGTAGTGCTTAGAACTAGGGATAAAAATTGGACAAGTTGTGATGGGCATATACCAGTGTTGATAACATTGGTAACTTTGGCCTTTTTTCCCTCCTCATTCACTATTCATTATGTAAATAAACATTTTAAATTGTCATTGGTCATTATGACAAGGTGGCTCTAAGTTCCAGCTTTGTCCTTTACAAACTGAATGTTCTTGATCAAGTATTTAACCTCACCAGACCTGCTGTAATTAGAAGCACAAGTAGATAATATAAATGAAAGTTCTTTGTAAATGGTGTGTACTGTACAAATTATGGCTTTTCACTTTTACTATTACGATTGTTTTTGATTCTGAGCATGTGGCATTTAAAGATTGCTATTTAATGAATGCTGTTTTATGATTATAGATGTCTTTCTTAAAAGCTCATGATCATTTAGTTTCAGCCTCAGAGTAATTCAAAAACACTTACAACTGGGACACCTAGGTGGCTCAGTGGTTGAGTGTCTGCCTTTGGCTCAGAGCATGATCCCAGAATCCTGGGATCAAGTCCCACATCAGGCTTCCCCCGCGGAGCCTGGTTCTCCCAATGCCTAAGTTTCTGCCTCTCTCTGTATGTCTCTCATGAATAAATGAAATCTTTAAAAAAAGAAAAAAAAAACACCTACAACTTCTTGCATGCCTGGTTATTACTTTCTTTCATAAGCTGGCTGACGGAGACATCTGTCCAGTCCTTAACCCTTCCTGAGTTATAGACTTGCCAACACTCCCATTGTGTGATTTCTGTGAAATGTGACTATATGGATTTTTCCAGTGATTGGTATTATAAACTAGAGAACAGAATACTAATAAAATATGTTTTTATTTCTTTAGTTACTATTTTAAACGATACTTTTAAATATTAGCTCCTTTTGTTTTTAAATGTTTTCTGTTAACTTTTCAGTAGTCTTTAATTTAGGATTAAAAAGTCTTATATTTATTATCTGATTTTTTATATTTATTTGTCTCCATGTCTAAGGCTGTCTTTCAGAATATTTTTCCTAAATCATTTAAAAAGAAATATCATCCCTCCTCAAAAACGCTGCCTGTGGAACAAAATATAGGCCCTTTAACCTGCTGTAATCTAGCTCCAGGTTCCTACCTCTCACTTATCCCCACAGACCCTGTACTCTGGCCAACCTGACCTCCTCCCCCTCTTGCCTTCACCAAACCGTGATTCCTGTTCTTCATTATTCTGGGATTCCTAATCTCTACTGTTGTGTCTGCCCTTCCTCTCTAGCTGAGATACCATACCTGCCATTCAAGTCCCAGCACAAATTTACCTTCCTCAGAGAAAATGTTAAAATTTTGCAGCTGGCAATCTAGGAAGCAGCCTAGTATAGTAGAAATAGAAAGGATTTTGAAGTCTCTATCAATTTTCTATTATATAACAAACTGCCCCCAAAATTTGCTGGCTTAACACAGTAAACATTTTATTTTTCATGGTTCTGTGGATTGGCTGGACTGATCCTCTGCTAGTTCCTCCTGGGTTTATTTATGTGGCTGCATTTACCGGGAGGTCAACTGGAAAGTAAGCATGGTTAGGAAAGTTGGGTTTTCCTCTCTCCATGTTGCCTTTCATCCTGAAGGAGGCTAGACTAGGTTTCTTCACATGTAGTCTTGGGAAAACATTCCAAGAGGGTGAGCCCCAGTGCAAAATCACTTACCAAGCTTGTTTGTCCCACTTTTGCTGGTATCCCACTAGCCAAACAAGTCATATAATCAACTCAGAGCTAATCGAGGAGGAGACGTGACATGGATGTCAGGAGGTATGATTTGTCAGTGGCCATTGGTATAATCGTCTGCCACAGTCTACCCTCAGGTCCCCATGATTCACATTCCTTCCTTATGCAACGTATATTTAACCACTTCCCAAGACCCCAGAGTCTCATGTATTTCATGCCATCAAGCTCAAGGTCCACGATCTCATAATTTTGGTTAGGTCTCTTTGTAGATGCGACTCCTCTTAATCCAGGGAACAAAAAGGATGAGTTATGACCTACCTGTACCGCCACTACACATAGCACAGAATGGTGAGCCAGGAACAAGATAACCACAATAGTCACTTCCATTGAAAAAGAGGGAGGAATGGAAAGCACATAATAATCAATGGCCCATAGTAATTCTGAAATCCAACTGGGTATACAGTATGAGGACCTCTGTCTCTAGAAGCAAGGAATATTTCTTGACTAGGACCCAGTCTGTTTCTCAGGAGAGGTTCCCTGATCCACTGTCCTCCAGAATCCTTTACTCTCTGAACTATTTTCCCTGAACATTTGCAATAAGAAACAATTTAGAGAGAGCTACACTTGTGAGCATAGCATAGCATAGAGTATGGAATCACTATGTTATACAGCTGAAACTAATGTAACACTGTGTGTCAACTCTACTTCAATGAAGGAGGAGGAGGAGGAGGAGGAGGAGAAGAAAGAAAGAAAGAAAGAAAGAAAGAAAGAAAGAAAGAAAGAAAGAAAGAAAGAAAGAAAGAAAGAAAGAAAGAAAGAAAGAAAGAAAGAAAGAAAGAAAGAAAGAAAGAAAGAAAGAAAGAAAGAAAGAAAGAAAGAAAGAAAGAAGAAAGGAAGGAAGGAAGGAAGGAAGGAAGGAAGGAAGGAAGGAAAGAAAGAAAGAAAGAAAGAAAGAAAGAAAGAAAGAAAGAAAGAAAGAAAGAAAGAAAGAAAGAAAGAAAGAAAGAAAGAGAAAGAAAGAAAGAAAGAAAGAAAGAAAGAAAGAAAGAAAGAAAGAAAAAAGAAAGAAGAGAGAGGGAGGGAGGAAGGAAGGAAGGAAAAAGGAGGAGGAGGAGGAAGGGGGAGGAAGAGGAGGAAGAAGAAGAAGAAGGGAGGAGGAGGAGGAAGAAGAAGAAGAGGAGGAGGAGGAGGAGGAGATTTATACTTGTAGCTGAGTAGCCGTCTCAGCCTGATTTCTTGTCCATGGAAGTTGATTTAGAAGCTCCTTTTTTTTTTTTCGTTTTCCTTTTTCCCTTTTGGACTGTCTCTTGTCACTTTTACTTGAAGCTCATACAACTCCCTTAACTGCTTTTTCCTTAAATGTCATTAATGTTCTTTTCGTGTCCTAAAAGCCACATCCATAGTTCTTTTTGGAGATGGACATCTCAACTTTAAGTTGGGTGTAAGGCTGCTGTGGGACAGAACCCTTGGAGTTCTTAGAAGACCTTTTGTCTAGCAAAGGGATCTGTTGGGCATCACCTTATATTTTTAGGTCTCTAGAAAAGGTCTTATAGCCACAGTTTTGTTTTTATCTTTTTCTTAATACCATTTCTTTCTTTGGCAGGATTTTTTCTGGAGAGACTGGAGATGTGAAAGTTTTCTTTTTTTTTTTTTTTAAGATTTTTATTTATTCATGAGAGTCACAGAGAGAGAGAGAGAAGAGAGAGTGACAGAGACACAGGCAGAGGGAGAAGCAGGCTCCAGGCAGGGAGCCCAATGTAGGACTCGATCCCAGGACTCCAGGATCATACCCTGACCTGAAGGCAGACGCTCAACTGAGCCACCCAGGTGTCCCAAAAGTTTTATTTTCAGCATAGGGAGTCTTTTCTCCCTTACTAGTCCTGTAAATTGTGCTTCCAAACTAACAGTTCTCTCTTTAGCTCATCTCTCTTGTACCTTGGCATGCACAGCTACAATAATCCAAATGACATTTCACCATTCTGCCTGAGAATCAATCACCCCATCCAGATACATAATTTCATTATATATATTTTCTATCTTTCAAGTTACCATAGGCAACAGTTTTGCCAGTTGTTTCACTACCTTCTAACACAGTATGTCCCTTCTCAGTCTCCAATAACAATTTCTCACTGCCTTTCCAGATGCCACTAGGAATTTGCCATTTCTTCAGCTTTCCCATTTAGCCCCCCACCCCCACCCCCCATCAATCAGACTCAAAGCCAGTGACACATATTTTAGGCTTTTGTTAAACAGCACACCACACCCAGATATGCTAGTTTCTGTATCAGGTATCTATTCCTACGTAGCAAACTATAATTTAGTAACTTGAAACAGTCATTTTATTTCTTAGCAATATGTGGATTGACCAGATAGTTCTGCCTGGGATCACTCATGTGACTGCTTTGGACAAGTCTTAATCCATAAGCATTTTTCAGGCTTTGCTTGTGTCACATTTGCTAAGGTCTTTTTGGCCAAAGTCAGTCACATGGCTAAGCCCAGAGTTAGTGTGGAAGAGACAACCAAGGACAAGGAAACCAGGTAGTCTGATTCCATGAAGTCATTTGTAACAAATTTCAACAGATTTCCAGCCCTACGTTACTGTGTGCCTTTGGGAAAGCCATTTAACAGTGTGCAACAATTTTCTCACATATAACAAGAAGTTAATACCTATCATAGGATGGTTATGGAATTTAAATATTTTAGAAATTGTTTGGATTTTTATGATATTAAAATAATACTTTTGTCATTGTAGAAAATGTATAAACTATAGAAAAGTATAAGAAAAGAAGCATTTTGGGGTGCCTGGGTCACTCAGATGGTAGTGTCTATCTTCGGCTCAGATCATGATCCCAGAGTCCTGAGATCAAGCCCCACATCAGGCTCTGCTGCTTCTCCCTCTCCCTCTCCCCCTTCCTCCCACTTGTGCTCTTTTCTCTCTCCTCTATCAAATACATAAATAAAATCTTTTTCTAAAAAAAGGAAAGAAAAACATTTATTGACATCCCATCTGATACAGTACTATACTATAAACTTCTCCAGGGCCTTCTCTGTTTTATTTACTACTGTAGGTATATATCTTTTTATTTTGAAATGTAAGATCTTTAAGGAAGGTGACCACATTTTATTCAGCTCTGTAAATACCATAGCTTTGCATTAGGATTAAAAAAGATAATGTATAAAAGTGCTTAGCATAATGCCTGACACAGGTTATGTTTCCCCTTAAATTGGAGTTTCATTAGGTACTAGTAAGGATTTTCAGTAATCCTAAAATCACAGAGGTGGGAAAGGTATACTAATAACAAGTATCTAAATGGAACTGTAGAGGATGGCCGCACTGGCCAGCTTCTCTGGAAAATCCTGGTTATTCATGGGATGGAAGGTGAGGAATGTTATACGGAAGGAACATGTCAAGATCTGCTTATAGATCCCAAACTGCTTAGTGGAGAGCCCTCTATTAAAAACTTCATTAAAAATGAATAATATTTTAAAGAGAGAGAGAGAGAGAGAGACAAAGAGACTAGTCACTGAAATATTTTATTGTTGAAAACTGGCATTAGTGATATGATGGTATTCTTGAAACTCAGACAAATCTTACCTTCATATTTTAGTCAAAGAAGTTTGGCAGAGATCACAGAACTTATCCATACTGCTCTCCTCGTACATCGTGGGATAGTAAATTTAAATGAATTGCAATCTTCTGATGGAGCACTGAAAGACATGCAATTTGGAAATAAAATAGCTATCCTGAGTGGAGACTTTCTTCTAGCAAATGCCTGCAATGGACTAGCTCTGCTACAAAATACCAAGGTAATACTGGGTAATTTATTTGTATCTGGATGGCTTTTAGGAGGCTCTGCTGGAGCTATGGAGGTCTGTGTACCCTGCTGCCCCAATTCCCCACATGTAGATAGATGCTCAGTAAAATTGTGATGATGATGGTGGCAGTGTCAGCACCAGGTAAAACCAATAAATGCTAGCAAGGAGTTTTGAAATTAACTTCTGTTTTTTTCTGGTTATAATTATTTGTTAATTATAAAATACTGTCAAATATTTAACACAAAGAAGATATATAAACAAATATTACCTATTTACCTCACTATCCAGAGATAATCACTGTTAGTTAATATTGCGATGTATTTCCTTTCAAGCTTTTTGTTTGCTTACTCCTGCCTTTATATATGTGAATTTTTTGTAACATAGATGAGAACTTAACATGCATAAGGTTTTTTTTTTAATCCTGCCAGTTTTTTCCTTTATCATATTATAATGTGGGTATTCTCCTACGTTATTAACATCTTTCACACACTTTGTAATGGTTGTATAATATTCAGCTATTTAGATGTAATATCATTTATTTAACAGACTTCTCGTTTTGGGAATTTAAGTCACTTCTAATTTTTTATTGTCATAAATAGATCTTCAGTAAACATCTTTACACAGCCATATCCCTCATTTCAGATTATTTTGTTCAGATAAATACCTAAAAGTGGTGCAAAGGGTTTAAACATTTTTAGCATTCTTGATGATACATATTGCCAAGCTGTTTTCTAGAAAGATGATAGAAATATTCCTTATATATGAGTTTGAATCAGTTTATTCATGAAATAACAGTGGCCTGAACAAGATAGAATTTATTTCTTTCTCATGTAAAAACATCCAGGAGTAGGCAATCTGGGGTTAATTCTACAAACTCAGGAACCAAGATGTTTTTTGTCTTACTGCTCCGCCATCCCTATCTTACGCTTTATTTTTGGCCTCAAATGGCTGCCATCATGTTCTCACTCCATTCCACAGGAAAGGAGGAGGAGGAAGTACAGAGAAAGACAGATCTCCTTCTCTTGAAGGTGAAGTGAGAGGACATCCTGGTTTGCTTAGAATAGTCTTAAGTGCTGACCCAGAATCCCATCTGATTTAACATTTGTCCTGAATTTTTTAAGAGAGAACGATTATGAATAGTTACATTAGGATGAGCCAGGATAGGTCTCGTAGATGTCTGCTTTATACTTCCAACCTCTGCCTCAGTTTTTGTCCAGTGTAGGCTAATAGTATGTGAGACCCATGTACAGTGGAGAGAGTGCTCTCATGTTAGCATGATATTAAATCTAGAGGACAACCAGCAATAACTTATCTCTTTTCCCAACCCTTTCAGACACCTCCACATCAAGGAAAGAACGCAGGGCAATTGCTGATAGAACAAAGTGTGCTGAATGCCTAGGTTAACCTATGCGGCCTGTGCATGGCCTTCAAGAGTCACCAAGCCACCAGGTACCAGTCCAAAAGCTCAGTGGGAAACATAGTAAGGTGGAAGTTGGACATCAGTGAAGTATCTATGGGAAATCAAGGCTGATCAGAGAAGGTAGAGAGTAGACTGACCACGCTTGCCTGTATAATGTAAATCTCTAACTGTTTAATTGTTTGGCAACACTTTGTTTTTGCAATAAACCCTCTTGGCAGCAATAAGCTAAAAACTATATATTTCATTTTTTTAAATACTGAGAAAGTTGATAAGGAATGCATAATTTACACAAAATGTGAACATTCCCTAGCCACTGGGGAGGCCATACTATTATCACTGGCCACATGAAAACAAGAAGCATCAGATCCGCTGAAAAAGTATCACGATCTAAAAAAAAAAAAAAAAAAAAAAAAAAAAAAAAAAAAAGTATCACGATCTATTTCCGAAGTTAGTATTTACTTCCAGAAGATTTCCGAAGATGACGACTTAACATATATAGCTACAGAAGGTATATATTCATACCACTTTGTGAAGCCTAACTTTTAGACAAATGTCTATTTTTCTAAATTAATTTCACTCATTTTCGACTACAAGTTTTTATGTGCACGTGGTCAAGGGTAAGCAATAACTTCCCATTTGTTGGCAGAAGAGAACTTTGCAAACAGCTAAATAATTCCATTTTAGTTGAGTGTCTTCAGGTACTTTAAGCAATTAAATCATTTTAGTTAATTCAGGAAAAGCTTTATTTTTTCCATCCATTCATGAAATCAAGGTAAAGCTTTTGGAAGTATATTCTATCAGAGGTAAAGCCATTATGAGTGAGATTGGAACTTCAGTTTAAAGTACAACATGGAAGGGGCACCTGGCTGGCTCAGTCAGTAAAGCATCCAATTCTTGATCTCAGGGTTCAAGCCCCACACTGGAAGTACAACATGGGAGATAAAATTATTAGTTTATAATAACAATACAGGTACACATTTTGGTGAGGCACACACAGTGTTGTGGTGAAAACAATGTTCTTACTACATTACAAAACCTATGGAATAGTTGGAATTCGCTGTGGCGTACCCATAATTCATAATCACATTCAAACAAGCGTCAACATTCTGTTAATTAAAATAGAAAGTATTGTTATAAAAATTTACAAGTATCTTTAATGTTCAAGTCTTTGAACTGTTAAGATTTTGAGGATTTTTGTGTTGAGTACAGAAATACAGGGTCAGCACAGCAATATGTGCCTTCTGTCTTTGTTGCCTATCATTAATCAGACTTTCAAAATCTTTATAACCAAAAATGGTATTGAATGAGTCATCAAAGTTTTGGTGACATCTTGCTCAGAATCCATTCAAAATCTTAAATCAGGCATTCAACAAATAGAACACCAAATGAAACTTTTAGGGAATTATAATGAAAAGAATTAATGAATTACAGTTAATGAAAATTCCATTGGAATTTTTCCTTACAAAAGCAAGGGAGGAAGAGAAGAAAATAAATAGTAAGATCTCAAATACTACCCAGGATTAAAATTTGCAGTTCTGTAATTGTGATTTGGAATATCTCACCTTGTAAGAAGAATCTTTTGGTAGTGTTCCTATTTTGAATAAATTATACACACACACATGAATAAAATGAAATTGAGAAGGCCTAGATTTTGCAGCATCTAATTTTAGCAAAACATTCAAAAGAATCATATAGGCAATTTATTTGACAAGCTTTGTCTTATAAAAATATTTGTCAAAGAAAAGTACTCTGAAGGAAGCAAAGACAAGTACCTTGAAAATATTTGGACTAGAATAGTTACATTTTACAATATTTAAAAATAATTAGAATGGAGTTCCTCTTCCATTTAGCAAATTTGCTCAGAGCCTACAGGTAACTCAGAATCTATAGATTGAGCATTCTCTCAATTAAAAAATACTGTGATCTGCCAATAAGAATCAATTGAAGGTATGAATAATTTCAAATTAGTCATAAAGTGCAACTGTGAAGAATATTGCTGGCAGTTTTATTTTTAAGTGCCGTATTTTTAAAAACACATTCTTCAGGACACCTGGCTGGCTCAATCGGTAGGGCATGTGACTCTTGATCTCTGGGTTGTAGGTTGAAGCCCCATGTTGTAATATAGAGATTACTTAAATTCTTTAAAAAAAAAAAAAAAAAGGCACATTCTTCAGAAAAATGCCATTTGCACAATATTAGGGACAAATGTGGCTAAGAAATAGTTAAACTGTGTAAATATATACCAAGAATAATTATTCTACTAGCTATTTTTTAATATTCAGATAACCAATATAAAGTTCTTTTTTGTTTTCATGTACATGGATGTATGTTATTTTTCTTTGTTTTTAAATTTCATTTTTGAAAATAGTTTTGTAAGAGAACTTATTAACAAGTCCACATAACATAATAAAGTCAATTGTTAGTTAATAAATACATGTTTCAATCAGAGACAAATCATAAGAGATTCCAAATCATAGGAAACAAACTGAGGGTTACTGGAGGGGGGGGGCAGGTAGGAGGACAGGGTAACTGGCTGATGGGCAATAAGGAGGGTCTGTGATGTAATGAGTGCTGGGTGTTACATAACACTGATGAATCACTGACCTCTACCTCTGAAACCAAGAACATATTATAGGTTAATAAATGGAATTTAAATAAAATTTAAGCAAACAAAACTAAATACATGTTTCAAAAAGTATAAAATTGGGGCATCTGGGTGGCTCAGTGGGTTAAACATCTGCCTTCAGCTCAGATCATGATCCCAGGGTCATCCTCTCTACACAGCAGAGACCCTGCTTTTCCCTCTCTGTCTGCTGCTCCACCTACATTTGCTCTCTGTCCTTCTCTGTCTGTCAAATAAATAAAATCTTTACAAAAATAAAGTATAAAATTTTAATTTTTTTAGCACTCCCTTTTACTTTTAGGTGTCTGAGTTTGGATGATAAATTATATAGTATCACCACTTTAAAGACATTTCTCAGAAGTTACTTAAGATCATTCTGCTTAGGAACGCCTGGGTGACTCAGTGGTTGAGCATCTGCCTTTGGCTCAGGGTATGATCCCAGGGTCCTGGGATTGAGTCCCACATTGGGCTCCCTGCAGGGAGCCTGCTTCTCCCTCTGCCTATGTCTCTGCCTCTCTCTCCGTGTCTCCCATGAATAAATAAATAAAATCTTTAAAAAAATCATTCTGCTTACCTCCTGGCCAGAATTTAATGATATGGCCACACCTACTTATAGGGGAGACTAGGAAATGTAAACTTTCTTGTGGGTAGCCATGTGCCCAGCCAAAACTCTGGAAGATACAGATAAAGATAGTGGGACACAGATAGCATTCTGCTCTCTCTTCTCGTCAGACTTTTGGCTAGCACATATTTTCATGAGATGGGCCTGCTGATTTTTAGGGAAGAAATGGTAAGGTGCCTTTAATATATAGTTTATATTCACATAGAAACTAATTGGTTATAGGGGAATCCCTGGGTGGCTCAGTGGTTTCGCACCTGCCTTTGGCCCAGGGTGCGATCCTGGAGTCCCAGGATCGAGGACCACGTCGAGCTCCCGGCATAGAGACTGCTTCTCCCTCTGCCTGTGTCTCCACGTCTCTCTCTCTCTCTCTATCATAAATAAATAAATAAATCTTTAAAAAAAAAACTGCAAAAGAAATGAATTGGTTATATAAAATAGAATAATAGAGAATCTCAAATCTCCTTCCAGAGATTTATTAC
Organism: Canis lupus baileyi; assembly: GCF_048164855.1. Lineage (NCBI taxonomy): Eukaryota > Metazoa > Chordata > Mammalia > Carnivora > Canidae > Canis > Canis lupus. Next base: position 8,072,318 of record NC_132844.1, read on the forward strand.
CATTTGGGCATCCTTTTATTTTTATTTATCCTTGAATTGCTCTATTTTCTATGTGTATAGTCTACTTTGATGGGTCTCACTAAATTCTCTCCTTTACCAGAATTCATATGTTAGTGGAAGGATGATTGATCCATTGCCTTTGAGAGCCACGCTGTGACTATATCATCCATCTTTCCTCTTGACCGTACCTATTGTGGTCTGTGATGAACTCTGGGTCTTGGAGAGGGAACAGGCCTCAGAAAATACAGGCTTGGTGTAGTTTCTGGGTGCCTGGTGCCGCACATGATTAGCTGTAGTCACACACACTGGCCACTCATGGATTAGACTCACATACCTAAGAAGAAGAGATAGGGTTTAGTAACTAGATCCACATTTCGGTAATTAGCCTCAGCCTGGCCCCTACATTAAAAGCAAGGCTTACTGCCTTTAATTTTTTTTTTTTTTTTATAATTTTAGGATGATTGTTTTTGTTTTTTTTTTTTTAATGATAGTCACACACACACAGAGAGAGAGAGAGAGAGAGGCAGAGGGAGAAGCAGGCTCCATGCATCAGGAGCCCGACGTGGGATTCGATCCCGGGTCTCCAGGATCGCGCCCTGGGCCAAAGGCAGGCGCCAAACCGCTGTGCCACCCAGGGATCCCGGCTTACTGCCTTTAGAAAAATTTCTATCTTCTCTAATTATTAGTTCTAACTTACTTTAAACTATTCTGTTGAAATCTTATATAAGGTTTAGATGGTGGTATTTCACACAAATATAATCACACTGTAATGACACAAACATTCACTTGCTTTAACCACTCATTTATGGGAATGAGGCTTCCTTTTTCTTAGCTAGCTTGTATCGTCCACACATTCTTTCTTTCAGTGTAGTTCAAGTTCAGAGAAAATGGAGGCTTTACTCCCATCAAAATCAATTCAGTTTCGTAGTTTGTGAAATCCACTCTTAGTGTTTTGCATTCAGAAGCATCACTATAAATGTTCCAGAGTCTAAGACCTCCACCATCTGCTCCATTAGGCACTGGATTTCAGTGGCAGTATTTGATTCAAACACACACACACACACACACACACACACACACACACACACACACCAAAAACAGCCTATCCAAGCAAACAGTTCAGCCTGAAGCTTCTCCTTGAAATAAGAATGATCCTGCATTTCTTCCCTCTTCAGTGAGCCCTAATACCTTCATGGTCTCTGCACAGGTTTTGCATTTTTAGATTTTCATTTTATTGACCCTTTCTGGTGAGGAATTTTTTTTTCCTTTTTAGGCCATGGTAAATTGTTTTGTTTTGTTTTAATTTGATAGTTGTGTGTTGAATTGAAGCCTTTATTCTATGCAACCATTCTATTCATCCAAAAAAGGATCTTTTTGTCCCTTATTCTTCAAAGTTTGCAGGTTCGATGAAGGTCAATTTCAAAAGATGCTTCACTGGATCAGGAATCAGTTTTTGTGAAAGACCTTGAGTACTATGTCCAGGGGTCCATAATTAATCTTCTACAAATCTAGTCTTCCAGTAGCTCTGTTTTAATCATAATAGATGGTTTCCAAGCCATGTGAACAGTAGTTTAAACTGAGGAGATTATAGGGGTAACAAAGCTCTTGAAAGTCAAGACTTCTCTTTGATAAGGCAAATCTTCATACTCAGAACCAGTTCCTTTCATTTAAATACTTGACAGGTTTTTTTTTTTTTTTTTTTTGAGGAAAGTAATGTCTCAGAAGTAAACTAATTTTCTTATATGAGTTCTCAGAAGCTTAAGTTGATTAAGGATAATACTAATCATTAATAAGCATTTTTTAGGTGGAGCAGGAGGTAGTGATAAATATGTCTTTGGGGCAACATTAAGTTTTTTAAAGTTTTATACATGTAGTTAATGCCTTAGTAAAGTTAGAATTCTATTTAATGATGTTTTAATTTTCTCTTGTAAGAAGCATTGTCAATAGATGAACAGATAAAGAAGGTGTGGTATACATACTATATGCCATATATATGAGGGTGTGTGTGTGTGTGTGTGTGTATGTGTGTATGTGTATGGATATTACTCAGCCATAGAAAAGAATGAAATCTTGCCATTATGACAACATGAATGGACCAGAGGATATTATGCCAAGTGAAGTAAGTCAAACAAAGAAAGACAAATGTCGTATAATCTCACTTATATGTGGAATCTAAAAAAAAAACCAAAACAAAACCAATGAACAAACAGAACGGAAACAGACTCATAGATACAGGAAACAAGCTCTTGGTTTCCAAAACGGGAGGGGTTGAGGTGGGCAAAATAGGTAAAGGGGATTAAGAGGTAAACTTCCAGTTATAAAATAAGTAAGTTATAGATAGGGATGTAATGTTAAACATAAAGAATATAATAATATTGTAATAACTTTGTATGGTGACAGATAGTAACTAGGCTTACTGTATGGATTATTTTGCAATGTATAAAAATTCCACAAGGGCACCTGGGTGGCACAGTTAGGTGAGCGTCAGACTTGGTTTCAGTTCAGGTTGTGACCTCAGGGTTGTGAGATCGAGCCCTGTGTCTGTCTCTGCACTTGGTGCAGTCTGCCTAAAGATTCTCTCTCTCTCCCCTTCTTCTGCCCCTCCCCTTGGCCCGCTCTCTCTCTCTTTCTCTCTTTCTCTCTCTCTCTCAAATAAATAAATATTTTTTAAAATGTATTGCATCACTATAATATACACCTAAAACTAACAGGATATTGTATGTCAAGTATACTTCCCACCAAAAAAATAAAAGAAAAATTTGTCAGCAATAGCAATAAAAAGAGAGACCAGAGCAGTGAGGGAGCAAATAGAAATTAATACAGAATATCTGTACATAGTATGTCAGTTTTTTCACAGTGACAGCTTTTTTTTTTTTTTTTGAGGATATGTATTTAACTTGGTAATTAAAGTCAGTGTATTTGTAGCAACTTTAATTTTTTATGACATTTATTCTACCAGTTTTTTATTTTGTTGTGTTACTGGATTCTTGTCTGAATTTCTATGTGTTTATGTCTACACTTCTCCTGGGGCAGACCATAGATGAAGGGTTCTGCAGTCATAAGAAATTCAGAGCTGTTTTATAATTGCCAAGGGTAAAATTAGCAAAGTCAATTATTCTCCCTTTGGCTTTTCCCTAAAGACATTTAGGGGTCTTCAAGGTAATTGCCTTAGGTAACACTTAGATTTTTAAATATCTCTAAGTATAGAAATTGGTATATTAATCCTCTGGTAATTGTCTTCTTATTTTATGGCTGTAGTCACAGAAATGTGAATTAACAAGATTTTGAATTCAAGAGTGAGTTTAAAAATTACTGTTTGAATTTTCATTCATTTTCACTATGGGAGCTAAGGTCCACTTTTTTGTTTTAGTACTTCACTGTACACAGACCCTAGACTTAGAGACCTTAGAATGCCTTTTTTTAAGCCATAAATTCCCTGACTCCATTGAAATAAGTTGCTCTATATTGTGTTCATGTAGAACATCACTGAATCCCGAAATGATGGGGTCATACCAGAATCTAAAATTTTAGTGTCTGAGCATCAAGCTATCAGTGAGACATGCTGAATGAATAATTGGGGAAAAAACATGAAATGGAAAAGCACTATAATTTAGAAATCTGGCTGACCATTAGAGGCTTTTTTCAGGTCCCTGTTTATTTTGTAGACTGGATCTGTACTTTAGGATTAAGCCACAGTACAAATAAGGCTGTGTGGATTGCTACCTGTCACTTTTTTTTTTTAAGTCCTTTTTTTTTACATGTATAGTGATAACCGTAGTCTTTAAAAAACTGAATTCACCATGCTATTTTTTTCTACTTTTATAGTCATTTTCATGTAATGGACTTATCATTATATACATCAGGTGGGAGACTGTGAGTTAGCCTGGCTCTCATCTGAACACCCCAGAACATTATGATGTCAGTCTTGGGGACTGTTCTATTAAGCATTAGTGATTTATATTTCTAAATAACCAGGGCACAGATGTACTCCTTACATAGCTGATGTATTTCCTTATGTTAACTTTGTTTTCCTAAAGGCATAAATATGTTGTTTACAAGGAAGAATTTTGTTTGTATAAATAATGCTCAATTTATGCATATAAATCTCCCCCTTTTACATCATCTATATATTTTAATAAAGAGACTGGTATTGGTTACTTGACGTTTGTATTATCTGTTATATTAATTCTACTTTCAATTTCACATTAAAAAGTGAAACCTGGGGCTCCTGGCTAGCTCAGTCAGTTAAGCTCTTGATTCAGCTCAGGTCATAATCTCGGGGTTGTGAGATTGAGCCTCACATCAGGCTTCATGCTGGGCATGGAGCCTGCTTAAGATGCTCTCTCCCTCTCCTTCTGTATCCCCCCCCCCCCCATGCATGTGCACTCTCTCTCTTCTTAAAAAAAGGGGCAGGGGCCTAGGTGGCTCAGTAGTTGAGCATCTGCCTTTGGCTCAGGGCAGTGATCCTGGGTTTCTGGGATCAAGTCCCACATCAGACTTCCCACAGGGAACCTGTTTCTCCCTCTGCCTATGCCTCTGCCTCTTTCTCTGTCTCTCTCATGAATAAATAAATAAAATCTTAAAAAGGAAAGAAAGAAAGAAAGAAAGAAAGAAAGAAAGAAAGAAAGAAAGAAAGAAAGAAAGAAAGAAAGAAAGGAGAAAGAAAGAAAGAAAGAAAGAAAGAAAGAAAGAAAGAAAGAAAGAAAGAAAGAAAGAAAGAAAAAGAAAGAAAGAAAGAAAGAAAGAAAGAAAAAAGAAAGAAAGAAAGAAGAAAGAAAAGAAAGAGAGAAAGGAAGGAAAGAAAGAAAGAAAGAAAGAAAGAAAGAAAGAAAAGAAAGAAAGAAAGAAAGAAAGAAAGAAAGAAAGAAAGAAAGAAAGAAAGAAAGAAAGAAAAAGAAAGAAAGAAAGAAAGAAGAAAGAAAAAGAAAAATTTAGAGGTAGCTAACTGGCTCAGTCAATAGAGCATGCCACTCTTGTTCTTATGGTCCGGAGTTCAAGCCCCATTTTGGGTGTAAAGCCTACCTTAAAAAAAAAAAAAGAAAAGTGAAACCTAGAAACATGCTGTATCATATGAAATTTGAGATTTTCTCTATCATATTCATTTAAAATAGACATTGTGATCTTGTGTACACTATTTTACTTATAGAAATTATTAATATCTTTTAGCCTCTTTAGTCTGACACCCAAGATTAATGTTCTTTTTTTTTAATTTTTATTTATTTATGATAGTCACACAGATTGAGAGAGAGAGAGGCAGAGACATAGGCAGAGGGAGAAGCAGGCTCCATGCACCGGGAGCCCAACGTGGGATTCGATCCCAGGTCTCCAGGATCGCGCCCTGGGCCAAAGGCAGGCGCTAAACCGCTGCGCCACCCAGGGATCCCTAATGTTCTTTTCTACACATAGCCCACTCAAGTATAGATTTTCATGACTAAAGTAAATGTGTGCAGAAGGTAAGTGGGGTGTCATATGTTCTAGCAATAAAAGCAGCTATCTCCCTATCAATTAAAGCCAAGTTGCCTCATAAAATTACAATTTCAAAATCCCCAGATTTTTCCAGTTTCTTATAATTTGCTAACACGACTACCTATTAAACAGACATTATATCCATTCTAAACCACTTCCTTGATCTTGAAAGCAAAAGCAATAAATGGTTAGTGTTTGAGAAGTGTACTAGCAACAAGAATACAAATATTATGTTCTTTTAAAATTTATGATCTCATTAAAAACTTGAACTTTGCCCTTTGGGTGCCATAAAACAATGGAATAAAGTGTCTTTTGCCGTAAGAAGGTCAAATGCCATCAGGCAAAATGGACACTTCTCTGGGGGTCTGTCAACCAGAAAACTGGTGACTGGGAAGGGAATTTCTTCCATATGCCTGGCATTCAAAGAAGCCCGTTAAAAAAAAAGTCTGGGTTCTACAAAAATATATTCTCTAAATGGGTAGAGTTGAACCCCACACCATGGTTGGCCATGAGAGGTAGAAATACATTGATTATGGTAATCTTATAGTATACTTAAAATCAGAGGGAGGAAAAAAAATCTACTTTTCAGCTCGAGTTATTCAGTACTCTTCCTTTTGCCTTTCTATGATTTTCCTCAAGGAACCTCCTGAGTTAGGAGTTAACAAAAGTACTGAGTAGATGCACAACAGATTCCTTCTTCTACATTGTCAGCTACCTGACCTCACATCTCTTCATTCATCCTTTCTTTATCCCACAGATTTGTCCTCGATGCTTCTTTCTTTGTCTCTTTCTGTTCACAAATCAGTTAATTTTATCTCAGGCAATCCCTAGAGTGTATACACATCCTCTTCATACACCTCCTCTCTCATTTTTCATTCTTTATCTTGCCTGTTATTTCAGAAAAATTGTTATCCATCTTTTTGCCTTCTCTGTGCTACTTTCAAAGGAAAAATCAGTCGAAAAACTTTACTTAGGAGTCGGCAAACAGAGTAAAGCTTGGAATGGTCTTTTGTTAAGAATAAGGAAAATTATATAATTAGAAATGAAAAAGATATGAGAAAGAACCATTGCTCTACCCTCATTATTTCATTAAACCAAATTTCCCTATAACTGTCAATGTTTAAAGGCCATTTAAAAAATACTTCCTATTTAGTTTTGTTTTCCTGTTTTGTTTAATTGCAGGTATTATAAGATTCTGTTTTTCTATTTTATTTTCTATTTTAAGTACGTGGCATTTCTAATGTTATGGTCTAACCAAGCTTTAGTGGGCTGCCCTGGGAACCTACCTACCATTTATAACATCAAATGTTGGGAAAAAAAGGTTGGAGCTCCAAACAACTGACTTAAATATAAAATTCCAAAATGTGGTGCATTTGTAATCCAGTGCCTGGTTGTATTAGATTGATACCAAATTTGAACACCATAAGCAGAAGAACAGGTAAGAGCATTCAAAGGGATCCATGTGGCTACTTGTCATTAGTAGCCATATATAGCTCAGTTGTACTGATACAGTTTTGGTTTTAGCATTTCCATCATTTTCCTGATTCCTCAGAGTTGTAAATACTCATGGAAAAAAATCACCCTAAGCCAAAGTTGGCTATGAGTCCTTAACCCAGGAGCAAATTTTATTTATTCAGCAATAGTGATTGGGGAAGAGCCTTTTCCTGGCAGCTAATGACCTACTGGAGGACTTGTGTGCCCAAGGCAAAGCTGAAGGCCATTAGCCCAACAGGCCATTAACTGACAAATGCCTGACCCTGAGGTCATTTCTGATATTGTAAACTGTGAAAACATTAAAGTGAGTTTGTTGGAAAGTATGACTGTGCCAAGGAAGTTTCTTTTTAAACATTTTGGAAAATGCATTGTTTGTTGTTATTCATATGGCTTAATTGTCTTTGTTCTGGGGCCATTTTCAGTGTGCATAGCAAGTTAGTCAGACATGAGTAAACACCAAAACTATACTGTATGGCCAATCTTGGATTTTTAAAGGATAGTTTTCCTGTTTTTCATATTTAGAATATTGGATTAGCTATGTCATTCCTAAGCTGCTTCAGCTTTCACTTCTGTGTGGATCACTTATGTTTTCATGGTGTGTTGAGTTGTGTAGCACTTACCTATTTTATACTCCTCAGAGATGACCTATAAAGCCACATAAGTGGAAAGAACTACGAAGGAGAAGTCTATGGATCTAGTTTCTATCTCTGCCTTTTTTTTTCTTAATTCGCCATTTAATGTTGGATGGTTCATTTTATCTCAGAATTCTAGTTTAGATCATTCATCTTTTTTCTCCAGACTGTCTATCTAATGTCTTTTTTTTTTAAGTAAGCTCTATGCCCAACATGAGGCTTGAACTCATGACCCTAATATCAAAAGTCGCATGCCCTACTGACTGAGCCAGCCAGGCATGCGGTCTCTAAGTGTATTAACGTTCCATTTTTCAAGTGAAATTAGAAACTTTATGATGTAGAATATTTAATATTTATTAAAATTAGTACAAAACATTTACAAAATAATATGAACAACTTATATTTATGAATGCTTACTATGTAGTAGATACCATTGTAGGTGCTTTGTGTGTATTGATCTCTCCCAAGGCACAGCAAAGGGTTAAGTAATTTCCTTGAGGAAACAGTAGAGCTGCTGTTTAAATTTAGGCAGTCTGGCTCCAAATCCTCATGCTTAACTGTAGTAGAACTCGAACAAACCATCTAAGAACCATGATACCTTTTTTTTGCCAGCAATTTTGCAGTTACCAATATTGAAATTTATAGTATCTTAAACAACTAGTAGTTTTAAAATATTGGAATAAATATTTCAATGCTTTATGAAACATTTTAGAGAAATAACTATTAAGTAGAGACAACCTGTTTTCTTAGTTTCCTCATCTGTAAAATAAAGGCATTAATTCCATCTCCATACACTTACTGACGGCAATAGTCTACAATTCTTGGTGTTATAGGAAAGAGTCTAAACTTGCAATACGTTTGGATCCTGAAACTGTCGTGAAATAGGAAGAAAAATGAAGGAATCAAGAAAAAGTTGTTTATAAACTCAGAAATGTATTAGAGATTTGAAAAATCTTTTATAAATATCTAAGATCTAGAGATATATATATGCATATTTTAAAAGCCATAAGGTGAGGGTAGCCCCGGTGGCGCAGCGGTTTAGCGCCGCCTGCAGCCTGGGGCGTTGATCCTGGAGACCCTGGATCGAGTCCCATGTCAGGCTCTGTGCATGGAGCCTGCTTCTCCCTCTACCTGTGTCTCTGCCTCTCTCTCTCTGTCTCTATGAGTAAATAAATAAAATATTTTTTTAAAAAGCCATAAGGTGATATGTAAATGTAAATTTCTGAAAATAGTGATTAAACAAAGTGATACTTTTGCAAATTTATTTTAAAATAGCTATGATTTGTACAACTCATTCATCTATTGGAAAAAGTATTGGCAGTGCAAGAAAAATTTTTGTGTGCATTGTGTTAAGCCTTGGAAATACCAGTTGAAAAGCCAATTGTATCACCTATTTTCAGTCTTCATGTAAATTATATCAACCAAAAAAAAAAAAAAAAAGAAAGAAAGAAAGAAAGCCAATTGTATCTCTATAGATTGGGGAATTTCTAACCCAAGGGTATTCATTTTTTATTCAAAAGTACAATACAGCCAGTCTCAAGTTTCTATAACCTGATTTCTTTGAAGGAGGGGGAAAAAAAGGATTACCTAATTTTCTAGAACACAGTACCAGTAGAGCCAGTTATTTTTAGAATTCCATTGATTCACAGATTTTGAAGAGCTACAAACGTATTTGGAAGAAATACAATTACAGTTTTAGACAAGATGCATGGATTTTAATGCATATGAGTCATGCTTTTATTTCTGTGGCTGCCTTTGAAGCAAACCTTGGGATGTCTCTAAATTACAAACATCTGTCTTTTAGTGTAGCCCAGTTTGAAAAGGAACTAATTGAACTAAAAATTGAACTATGTATCTAAAAGACATGGGATCCCTGGAATTTGCAAGATGTGTTTGTAAATCTTGGAAAAATCCTGGAATTTTTAACTCTGGTCAGATGTGGTCTAAACTAATTTTTTTTTTCATGAATCTAGTAAGATGAAAGCTAAGAGTCCATATTAATGATATATACAAGTTAGAATTGCATCCTAACACTATACACCATAGGACCCAAGAACAATTCTGTTTTAACCTGCCTTCTGCCTCTGTTTCAATTCTATTAATTTAAATGTTTTTGAAATAAAATGATAAAGAAATCAACACCTTTATAACAGAAGAATAATGTAAACTGCCTGTCAAAAATTTGGGGACCCTGTTAAGGTATTAAGGTGCCTAACCAAGGTATGAGCTATACATGACATGTATCAGCATAACACAAAGTAATATTTCAAAGTACAGATCACATGGTGCTTCTTGGTGGTAGTGAAATCACAATAGCAAATCACTATGAACACTTTTTTTTTTTAATGGAACACAGTAGAAAATAGGGCAATAATGAAATTTTTGTTTCACAAAAATTTTCACTCATTTTTATACATATGCATGTGTGCATACACCGTGTCATGATATAAAATACAGTTCTTACTGTAGTCTGCAACTTTAAAATCTCGAAAGTTGATGGTATTAGGCAGTGTTCTAGCCCGCAGCATCCTTTCAGTTGAATGAAATAATGTACCATGATTCTGGCGTTCTGAAGTTTTCACATTGTGAACTTGTGTTTCTCAAAGGTGGGATTAGCTGTTAAGTAAAATCACACTTGGAAAATATCAGTTAACATCACTGAGAGTGCCATCAAAGGAAGAAGCAGTGAAAGCAAAATGGAGGTTATCAGCCACATGGGGAAAAGTGAGCACATCACTGAAATGGCAGACATAATTCTCTGAGAAGTTTTCAGAACAAAGTGTAACAGTGCTGCTAAGTGTGGAACATCTAAGTACAACAGACTTCATGTACAGGCATTCCTACATTGGAGAAAGTGAAAAATAAAGCAACTAACTGCTGTACAGTACTGTTGGAATTACTTTCTTTCATGACAAAGCATTCAATTCCCGGCAACTATTTACAGTTTTTGTAATAATGCAAGATACTTAACCAACTTTTTTTTTTAATTTATTTTTTATTGGTGTTCAATTTACTAACATACAGAATAACACCCAGTGCCCGTCACCCATTCACTCCCACCCCCCGCCCTCCTCCCCTTCTACCACCCCTAGTTCGTTTCCCAGAGTTAGCAGTCTTTACGTTCTGTCTCCCTTTCTGATATTTCCCACACATTTCTTCTCCCTTCCCTTATATTCCCTTTCACTATTATTTATATTCCCCAAATGAATGAGAACATATAATGTTTGTCCTTCTCCGACTGACTTACTTCACTCAGCATAATACCCTCCAGTTCCATCCACGTTGAAGCAAATGGTGGGTATTTGTCATTTCTAATAGCTGAGTAATATTCCATTGTATACATAAACCACATCTTCTTTATCCATTCATCTTTCGTTGGACACCGAGGCTCCTTCCACAGTTTGGCTATCGTGGCCATTGCTGCTATAAACATCGGGGTGCAGGTGTCCCGGCGTTTCATTGCATTTGTATCTTTGGGGTAAATCCCCAACAGTGCAATTGCTGGGTCGTAGGGCAGGTATATTTTTAACTGTTTGAGGAACCTCCACACAGTTTTCCAGAGTGGCTGCACCAGTTCACATTCCCACCAACAGTGTAAGAGGGTTCCCTTTTCTCCGCATCCTCTCCAACATTTGTTGTTTCCTGCCTTGTTAATTTTCCCCATTCTCACTGGTGTGAGGTGGTATCTCATTGTAGTTTTGATTTGTATTTCCCTGATGGCAAGTGATGCAGAACATTTTCTCATATGCATGTTGGCCATGTCTATGTCTTCCTCTGTGAGATTTCTGTTCATGTCTTTTGCCCATTTCATGATTGGATTGTTTGTTTCTTTGGTGTTGAGTTTAATAAGTTCTTTATAGATCTTGGAAACTAGCCCTTTATCTGATATGTCATTTGCAAATATCTTCTCCCATTCTGTAGGTTGTCTTTGAGTTTTGTTGACTGTATCCTTTGCTGTGCAAAAGCTTCTTATCTTGATGAAGTCCCAATAGTTCATTTTTGCTTTTGTTTCTTTTGCCTTCGTGGATGTATCTTGCAAGAAGTTACTATGGCTGAGTTCAAAAAGGGTGTTGCCTGTGTTCTTCTCTAGGATTTTGATGGAATCTTGTCTCACATTTAGATCTTTCATCCATTTTGAGTTTATCTTTGTGTATGGTTGGAGCAAGATGGCGGAAGAGTAGGGTCTCCAAATCACCTGTCTCCACCAAACCAACTTTTTTATAACCTGCTGGAAAGCCTCTCTCTTTTTTCCCTTGATTTCTTATGAAAAGTTTCATTTTGGTGTAAGCATTTTAAATTACCTGCCATTTTTTCAGGAAGCTAATCATTGTTTAAATCAGTGAATGATTATCATTATTCGGTGGTGAATAGTAAGCCAAGAACCATGCACTTTCATTTAAAAAGTAAACTCGGGATCCCTGGGTGGCGCAGCGGTTTGGCGCCTGCCTTTGGCCCAGGGCGTGATCCTGGAGACCCAGGATCGAATCCCACGTCAGGCTCCCGGTGCATGGAGCCTGCTTCTCCCTCTGCCTGTGTCTCTGCCTCTCTCTCTCTCTCTCTGTGTGACTATCATAAATAAATAAAAATTTTAAATAAATAAATAAATAAATAAATAAATAAATAAATAAATAAATAATAAAAAGTAAACTCATGGGCACCTGGGTGGCTCAGTTGGTTAAGCATCTGCCTTTGGCTTGGGTCATGATCCCAGGGTCCTGGGATTGAGTTCCTTATTGGGCTCCCTGCTCTGCGAGGAGCCTGCTTCTGCCTCTGCATCTCTCTCTCTTTCTGTCTCTCATGAGTAAATAAATATAAAATCTTTAAAAACAAAAGTGAACTCCATTTTTGAATCACTTTATTGCTACTGAAAGAAACCCATATTTTGGCATCATCCTTACAATTGTTATGAATAAAGAATGTATACAGCTACACATTTAGGTATTTCTGGTCATGGGGCAGATAAACTGAGGGCAGAAGAGTGATATGGCTGGCCCAAGGTTATGCAGCTCATCTATGCATTAACCTTGTTAAGTGGTCAGTGACAAAGTAATATCGTTTATCTTTATAAGGTCATTAGTACTAGTTGCATTAGTATAGTACCAGGAACATAATAAGTTATCAGCAAATGTTTATGGAATGAATTAGCTAATATAGTATTAAATTTCATCACCTCCATTTTCTTTTCAAGCCATTTTCTTTTCTTTTCTTTCTTTTTTTTTTTTCTTTTCTTTTCTTTTTTTAAGATTTTATTTATTTGTTTTGAGACAGAAAGCAAAAGACAGAGCACAGGGAGAGGGGCAGAGGGAGAAGCAGACTCCCTGGGGAGCAGGGAACTGGGTCCAGCGCTGGATCCCAGGACCCTGGGATCATGACCTGAGCCAAAGGCAGGCACTTAACCCACTGAGCCACTCGGGTGCCCCTCAAGCCATTTTCTTAAACTTGTGGCCCATTTCTTTTGAGGTTTACCAGTCTTGATTTTTAAACTTTTCTTTAGTTCACTGAATTTCCGGAGCCCTTTTTGACAAATGTTACCAGTAGTTAGAGGCGATAAACCAATGTATCAGCTGTTCTAAATTAAAAATTAAGATTATCAATTTGCTTAGTTTTTGCTGCACCTGTCCTACTGGTTGTGCCATTTCTCTCTCTGCTCTTCCCCCTTAGCCAGAAAGAACTTCCAGCTCCACTAGAACAGATTGCTATCCCTCCCACAAATAAGCACGGTCTTACACATTTGGCAGCATTGAAAAGGCTCTCTTCAAAAAGCCTAGTTTAGAAGCTTCCTCCAGAACTCCTGTGAGTTAGTGGTGTGTTTATTACAACAGACCTTTCATCATTGTCTTCATTAAACCTGGTCCTTGTCTCATAGGAAGGAGTGGAGAGAACCATTCTTTCATAGACTTCATCAATGGCTTTATTAAAGCTACTCATTTATATTAATCAGCATGCAGATTAGGACTCATCTGGGTTGTCTGTGCCCAGGTGGTGGGTGAGTAGATTTACCCCCTTATTTGGCCACTGCGCTGCTCCCTGTGTTCTTCAGAGGTCGCTTCTCCACTGAGGCTGCCAGCCTGAAAGCTCTGGCTGAGCACTGGGGATTCAATCCACCTGGAACAAAATAGTTTGCTTAAACCCAGTTTGTAAATGATAAAGTGCTTTACAAATGTTAGATGTTCTTATTGGTCTCTATGGGAGAGCGCTACTCCTTAACAAGTTCCTCTGCCTCACCTTGGTAATGTAAGTAAATCTTTGCATCTTTAAATGCATCTCTCAAATACTTTGTGCATCATTTGTGTGAAGAGGAACTAAAGAGTGTAGCTGATGGCCCTGGTTACTATTAGCAAGCTATCGCATCCTTTATCTATGGAAGTATTTTTCCTAAGACATTTTTACAATAATAATTACTGACAATACAGTTTTTTGTGCCTTAAAATCTTGACAACATCCCTTCAAATATCAAAGCTCTTTGGAAAGGACATATTACTCTAAACCTATCTTTTGTTCCTCCCAAAATATATATGAGATTAATTCTTCCCCAAGGGCATTTTACCTTTGCTACTGTTTCCTGCATTGCTGTTTCTTCTTGGAGGTGGGGGAAGGGGTGCAATAAATTTGTGTGTAATTAATGCCATCAGCACTGCAGATGCGTGCACACACATGACTGTTTCCTTTGCTAGCAGCTGTTAAGAGTAGTAAAGGCTGGCTGAGGGGGCTGTGTGTTCATTTGCCTCCTAAATAGAGTGATGGATCACACATTGTCTTGTCATTCCACACTGTAGTAAAAACTGTCATTAAAATAACCTTTCCAGTGCAAGTTTTTAGAAGATGATTATAAATCTGTAATAGCCTCCACAGTTTCTATATACTAAACAAGTTTAAGTACATAGCAACCTTTTTAAAGTGAGTTAGGATCCAACCATACTACCTTACCATGTCAACTCAGATAAGTTAGTGCTGGCTTGAGCTTTTCTTGAGCCACGTTACTTTCTGGTTAACATTGTTCTAAAGCTATAGTTGAATTTACTTATAATTTGGGCTAGGTGATCCTTTGCTCCTATCAAGTGGTCTGGTTCAGTAGTTAACCATCTACAACTCAGTCGATATTATTCCATCTGTCAAATGCTAACTGACAGTACTCCTGGATCACATATTGAGAGAGACACAACTTGTCTCCACTGAATGCTTAACCACCACTTACCGGTTTTATTTTTGCTAATCCAAGGACTAATGATTGATCGATATATTCCAGAAATCCATTTGTGGAGACAGCTTAGGAAGGCTCTCCAAGATGAAAAGCAGGCTGTTCTCCCCAGCACCCCACCCCAACCCACAGAAATAGGTTTTTTTGTTTGTTTGTTTTTAGATTTTATTTATTTATTTGACACGAGCACAAGCAGAGGGAGTGCCAAGGAGAGGGAGAAGCAGGCCCCCCACTGAGCAGAGAGCCTGATGTGGAGCTCAATCCCAGGACCCTGAGATTGTGACCTGAGCTGAAGGCAGACACCTAACCAACTGAGCCACCCAGGTACCCCAGGTGGTGGTTTTCCCTGATCAGAAAAGCAGTACAATAAAAAAAAGGGAGAAAATGTAATACATTGTAAATTTAAGCCATGATAAGTGTAGCAATTATAAATTTAAGCAGTTCAGGAAAGTTGAAAAGAACATTTTTTAATTAAAAATCATGGAAGAGCTTACCACTTACACATTATCATTATTACTGTTTTGTTGTCCTTTCAGACATTTTTCTCAGCATATATAAACACATAGATTGACCTCGTTTTGTTTTAAAAATTCCTATTGTACTGTTCTGTCTGTAACTAGCTTTTTTATTGTTCTTAAGATACTGTATCTTTATATAGCAGTGTGAGGATGCTTTTTGGTCATTGCTGTTCTCTTACCACCCCTACTCTTCCCAATTCCTATTCTTTATGATAAGAATTTTAGTACAGCTTAGGGCCATAATCACCACAACACCTTTTGTGAGTGTGTATGCATCACTTTTGCATTTCCGTTAAGAAGAATCTTTGAGTTGTAGTTACCTTCCAAAAGATAAAGAATGAAGCAATTACATATTCCCCTGAGACTGATGAAATTTGTCCTCTAAATTAACCATTAAGAAATTCAATCCAGGACATCCTGGGTGGCTCAGCAGTTTAGCACCGCCTTCAGCCCAGAGCATGATCCTGGGGATCTGGGATTGAGTCCTACGTCAGGTTCCCTGCATGGAGCCTGCTTCTCCCTCTGTCTGTGTCTTTCATGATTAAATAAATAAAATCTTTTAAAAATTAAAAAATAAAACTTATTTTAAAAAATTCAATCCATCAATTATACCTCAATAAAAATAATAATAATAATAATAAATTTATTTCATACATGGTGGCCCAAGGAGCCAGCCCATATAACATTGACAGTCTGAGCAGTTACCACTTCAGGCTCACTGAAATCTAGGGTGTTACTCAGAAGATTGGGGAATAGCATATGGCATTGCTGTACAGTCATGTTTAGGACAAATCAGAGAGAAAAGCGTTTTTGTATGGCACATGCAGGTAAGGAATTCTCCCATTCTTGCACCTCCCAGAAATGCAGAAATAAAGAAACTTATCTCCTGTTTGATTATTCTCTAGACAGCTAAAGTAAACTTTGTAACATTAATGGTGACAGATCCTCTTCTATGTGTTCTGCATGTGTCCTCAGTAGAGAGGAAGCCATGCAACGAAGTAGAGCCATTATTTGTTTGACTCAAGTTTGCACTTAAACCTGGCATCATTCTGAATCTGGTAGTATGATTCTTCCCAAGCATTAGAGCCATTCAAGACCCAGAACTCAGCAATGTTGACCTTTAATTGCCCCACAGACGACGTTTTTGTCAGCTGGTGGGGTGGGCTACCAGTTACAGTCGTTTAAAAAATGGAACTGGTTCAGAAAATGGAAATTGTTTCATTATGATTCTAGGTATTGGAACCAAGGAGGACTGGGTGCAAACACTTTCACAAAGAAAGTCATCAGAGGTCAGACAGAGAGAAAGGTCCATGTGAAGAAAACAGATAAAAATAATTGAGCAAAGATAACTCATCAAAGTTTACCAAAAAAAAAAAAAAAACAGTTTTCAAATTTACATGCCTAATTATAAATACTAAGATTTGCATTTCTAGAAGCTCAGAATCAGATTTGGAAGGGACCCTCAAGAGTTGTGTTTTGCAACTTCCCTCATTTTATATTTGAGAAAACCCCAAACTCTGAGAAATGCATCGGTTTGCCCCAGATCTCCCAGTGAAATTAGTAGTAGGCCTTGAAATAGAATCTGGATCCTCTGCCTCTTAATGCTCTACTTTCTTTCATTACAGCCCTCTAATTTGTTGACCTTCCAAGAGTGGCTAACCTTGATGCTCTTTTAAGTCTGTCTTCTTTTTGTAGTAGAAAGTGTTCGCTTGCGCCCCATCCTCCCTAGGCCTAAAGAACAGAAGTCCTTGGGTCTTGTCTAGAGCGCCAAGAAGTGGGGGGCTTAGGCTCTTAGTCCCTGGACATCTGGCAATTAGGCTTCTGGATTCCCTGGCAGACACTATCCATGCTACCATTTGGCACTGCTGGAACAAGTCATTTCACAAGAATCTAAGGGAGAAAAGTATTACGCAGGTGCTTTCTTATATTTAAGTATAAGAGATGTCTAAACAGGTGAATGCCTGTGTTGGTAAGCCATATATTGGGAAAAAAAGGTTCAGATCATTAAATGGCCTTGTTAAAGTATGTGTTGTTGCTAGTCCTGTGGTCTTTCTAGAAATATAACAATTTTAAAGGAAGATGAGACTTAAACACATCTATCTTTGGTATAATTTTAAAAGTAAAGGGGCACCTGGGTGGCTCAGTTTGTTAAGCTCTGCCCTCAGCTCAGGTCATGATCCTAGGGTTTTGGGATCCAGCCCCGCATCATCAGGCTCCCTGCTCAATGGGGAGTCTGCTTTTCCCTCTCCCGCTCCCCCTGCTTGTGCTCTCTCTCTCTCTCTTTCTGTCAAATAAATAAAATCTTTTTAAAAAAATAAAAGTAAAAAAAAATAAAAAAATAAAAGTAAAGGAAACATTTCAGGCAATGGAAAGAGGCTTATGTGTACACTGAGTCAGTCACCCTTGCCTGGGAAACACTCAACTCCCTTAGGCTATTCCTGCTTTTCATAATCTCTTACCATCCTTGACTTGTTAACCCAAAGAAGTCCAAAGTTTTTTCCTCAGTGGTCATCACTGAGTATGAAGGTGTATCCTGTTTGAGTGAGTGGCTTATTTGGAAGTATGGGTCATTTATAAATTATAAACTTGTAAGTGTAGGTCTGCCTATATTTGCTAATTACATAAAAGAGAAAAAGAGTGAGAGAATAAAATGTTTCTGTTGCTTCTCTCTGGTTTGAAATTTCGGGGAAGGGATCCCTGGGTGGCGCAGCAGTTTAGCGCCTGCCTTTGGCCCGGGGCGCGATCCTGGAGACCCGGGATCGAATCCCACGTCGGGCTCCCGGTGCATGGACCCTGCTTCTCCCTCTGCCTATGTCTCTGCCTCTCTCTCTCTCTGTGTGTGTGACTATCATAAATAAATAAAAATTTTAAAAAAAATTTTTGGGGAAGTAAAGGCATAATCTAGTTATCCAGAGCCATTGTTAAAAGTTCATGCCATCATTTTGACGTTGAATGTTGGACTTTCTCTTTGAAATCCCTCTTCGCTTCACCAGTACTGGTCTCAGAGCTCAAACTGTTTCAAAACCATAACATTTCTTAGTGAGTGATTGATCTGTATTACGTGTCCAGCCATCAGGGGGATCTTGGGATGTTGCTTGTATAAACTGTAATCCAATCTGATGCTTTGCATTTAGTTACAATCTTTCATAGACCTATTGGCGATACTCTATCCTTCTGGATTTGGGAATAGGGCTTATCTGATACCTTCAGGGGGAAAAAATCCATTCATTTTCTTTTCTCCCCACTTAAATAACTCAACACATCTGGTAACACTGTAGGATCATTGTCCTTCTAGTTCCTCTGCAGCTCATATTGCTACAATATTTCTTAAGTATTTGGTTACCTAAAGGGCAATGTGATTAAAAAAAAAAAAAAGACTTTGTATAGGTCTTACAAATTAACCCATCTGCAGAGCTAGAAAAAAAAATATGCCTTTAATCAGCAAAATTTCCATATCAGCAGCCTTGTCTGTGTTACATAGTATGAATGTAAATATAAATTTGGAGATAAATGCCCATGTATTAAAATTTTAAAGCAAGTCTTTCCACAAATTAATATAATCTGCCTCTAAGAAAATGTTTATTAAATGTAAGGTACCTGAGATTAAAGTACCTTCTTGTTTGGGTCTGTATCCTTTGGCTTAATAATGTCTTCAATTACAAGAATGATAAAAGCTGAAACAAAATCCTTTAATTCAATCAGAACTGAGCTAAATTTTAGGAAGCAGAGAGTGGGAATCAGATACGGGAACTGCATAATATAGGAAGCTAAATATACAAGATATTAAGACTTTTTGAGAAGTGGTTGGGGCTGCTTTGAGGAATTCCATTTGAAATGGCTGCATTGAACATTAGAGTAATACCACTATTTTATTCTCCTGAATTAAGATGTTTTATGCAAACAACTGTAAATTGTGCAGTACCTCCAAAGAGACTGTTTTCTGCTTGTTTTACATTCTGGAACAAGTTCAAAGCTTTTGATTTTGCTTCTTTTTCTTTTTCTTTTTTTTTTTTTTTTTTGTTAATAGCCTGAGTCTTGGAAATACTACAGGTTTGATGAATATGATTTCAATATTGCAGTTCTATAAAAATTTTTAGTGTTTATGGTACATTTGACCCAGGGGCCCTACACCAAACATATCCACAGTGCATTTTAAGTACAACAGAATGAACACATTTGAAAGGTTAACCATTCTTTTGCTTTTGCTTTTCTTTCTGTATTAAGTATGAAAATTAGCATTGTAATGACTCCCGGAATGGAGATATTGAAAAATTATCCACCTGACAGAAATAAACATACAGAAAATAAATCGAGTTAAAATTTCATTAGGTATCTAAAATTTAAGCTTATGTTCAAAATGGCTATTACTGGATTTTCATGTATATTAGTTCAATGCTATGCTTATAAGATTTTTTTTCTTGAATTATGCCTGAAAAAAACTGGATCACAGCTCTAATATCCAGGTGAGCAATGCCATTTGCCAGGATCTTTGTATATAGCCCTATTTTTTCTATCAAACACACATACTGCCTTGCTACCAAGCCTTCTGAGGCATTCTGAGGTAAAAATGCGGGCAAAATTTTATAATTATTTATCTTGATTCTTTTTTATTGTTTTTTAGGTTGTGGAACTTTTAGCAAGCGCTCTTATGGACTTGGTCCAAGGAGTATACCATGAAAATTCTACTTCAGCAAAGGTAAGGATTTGGTATTCATTATAAAATGTTAAGTTAAAAACCCTCATGGCAAAACTAGAATTGACGAGTGAAAATGTCATTCTTGTTTTGTGTTTAAATTGTACATGACATTTTTTTTAGATTAGTGTTTTGGCTACAAATTCATGGCCATACGCTTAGTACATAGCAGATTTAGCCAATTAAAACAACCTCTTATCCTCTGGCTGGATTCACAGTCTGTTCAATCTGCCGCAGCCCGGTAGACACCAGGATGCTGCTGGCTGGCAGGTAGCACCGTCACCAGGCAGGCAGGCTGGAGAAACAGCTCGTGCTGAGGTGGCTGGGCCCAGCCTTTCCCCCGAGGAAGGGGCTTTCCATGTCCCAGAAGAGTGGACATTATCTGAAGAAGACCACTTTTGGGGGCCTGAGGGAGGAAGGTCTTTTACAAGATCCAGAATTTACTACAATTATTAACTTCTCTGTGATAAGAAGTAGGATGGTTGTGCAGTTGGATCATTTGAATTAATTATATGGACCTAGAATTAAGGTTTTTTGACTCATTTAACAGGACATCTTATGGGTTAGGTTTTATTTCTTTAAAATGCAGTTACTTCATTTCAGTAAGATATTGAATGTGAAGCAATTGCCTCATTGACCACCACCATCATTTAACATGGTATATACTGTTATACAGGATTCCTGTCTTAGTGTTTCATTATTCTAACTTTCTTAGCATCTGTATTAGCAAGATTTGATTCACTGCAAATTAGAGAAAATACGCACGTATGCACATCTTAGGCTTTTTGACATTTCCATTTGAAAAAAGAAAGACAAATTTTCCTGGAAATGAAACATAGGGCATGAGCAACTTGGATAGAAAATTTGAAAGTATAACCCAGGGACTCTGGATGGTTCAAAGAGTGGTAAGTAAAATATGAGGAATTGTACCTTGAACGTCTGCTAACATTTGGTTCAAGGAACCACAGTTCCCAGTAGGCATATCTAGCTTCGCCTAAGCAGCATAGTGGTATGTGGAGACCTGGCAAGGATATATGACCACATTGGGACCCCCCTTTGCTGCATTTTTCAAAAACCTAACATACTTCACTATACCATAGCTGAGGGTTAATAGCAGATGGTAAAATGGAGGATTCCTAATGTAGCTCCACTCATAAAAAGTTGCCTCATATATAGTATGATAAAGATGATGATAGATGAGCACATAACACTGCCAAGCAACTCATCTATGTTTCTTCATTTAATCTTCACAGAAGTCTGCTAGCAGACACTACCGCTTCCCCATTTTATATATGGGAAAACTGAGGTTTAGAAAAGATTAAATAATTTGCCCACGGTCATACAACTTATTAGTTGAGATTTGAACTCCAGACTCTTCTCATTTTCTGCCTCTCTACCTTAATGAAACCCAATTCGTTAGCATCCTCTGCCGTACCTGAGATCCCACCATTTTTGATGATTATAGTGACCTCTTCTGGTGGTTGAGCCATTGTTTTCCCCTGGGATAGTTCTAGGTGTTCAACTTAGTTCCATGTAAGATATTAATATTTTACAGTTAAGTACTTTAATTTTTAGGCGAAAGTGTTTTTTTTTTAAGATTTTATTTATTTATTCATAGACATAGAGAGAAAGAGGCAGAGACACAGGCAGAGGGAGAAGCAGGCTCCGTGCAGGGAGCCCGATGTGGGACTCGATCCCGGGACCCCAGGATCACACCCCAGGCTGCAGGCGGCGCCAAACCGCTGCGCCACTGGGGCTACCCTTAGGCGAAAGTGTTATTACTGGTTTTAGGGTTCTTGATTTATCCGCTCCTACCATTTGTCCGCCATAACTAACCTAATTCGGTAATAATTTCGTGAACATTTGTTAAGTACTTCCTATGTGTCAGGCAACCTAATGGCAACAACAATAATAAACACTCCGAGAGTACTTTACAGTGTGCTAATATTTTCTTTCTATACAATCACCATGAAAGGGGGGACATTGGTTGGTATGCCCATTTTATAGAGGAAAAGCCTGAAATTCAGGGATGACAAATAGCAGGAAAGCACAGTGTCTGGAAACTATTTGGGGATGCATGTTTCCCAGTGACATGACCTGAACCCAGGTTTTTTGAGTCCAAGTCCCACATAATCTGTTTCTTCCTGGGAAAGAGAAAAGAGGAAGCAACAAAAGTCTTTGAAAGACTGTTGATCTGTGCACTGCCACTTAGTAAGCACTAATTGCTGACTTTGATTAGCTAGTTTTACTCAAAAGAATCTGTAGCGATGCTTTGTTCGTCTGCCCTCTTTCCCTACCATCTCCTCAAACACAGCCCTTGAAAGCACTAGAGACCTTCTTTAAGCAATTACATTCCTGAATATAGCCAAACCATATAAAGCGCTGTTTTGGGTTTTTGTTGGTTTTTTTTTTTCCTTTTTTTCTTTTTATAACGGAAGCAAAATGCATAGTTGAACTGAAGCTGTGGGGGTGCTTCTTGATGTCTCCATTTGTGCCCTAGGTCCAATTTAGGTTAACCACATTTCCCTTCCTAACCAGAAAAATCCTGGCACTCTTTATTTTCCCCCTCCTCTTAAGTGTGCTTGCCATTGCAATGGCAGTTCAGAATTTGGGTTTTCTGACTTGGCCCAGGAATCACTTCAGAGGCAGAGAGCACCGCCCCACATGGAGCGCCTTCAAGGTTTTCGTGTTCTGGCATGACTGGGTAGCAGCCACAAGTGGAGGTCATGTGGGAAGCGAGTGGCACAACCTCCGTAGCCTTGGGCCAATTCAGTACACAAAAGAATTGCTTTGTGATTTAAAATCAGCTGCAAACCATTTCATCTCCCTAGGGAGAAGAGAATACAATAGCAGTCTGTTTTCTATATGGCTACTTAATGCAGTGATGGAGAACCTGGGTAGTACAAAAATAGCTTTTTGTGGAGTCGTATCTATGTGACCAGGGGAGATGCATTAAAAGCAAACGGAGGGGAATTACAACTGAACAGATTCAAAATCACCTTCTCCATAAGTTTGTAGAGTAATTACCTAATCCTCCTCTAAACGATGAAAATTTTGTGACTTCTGTCGGTAACACTTGACAGATAATAGGTAAATTGTGATCATGTAAACATTCGAAGTGATTTCGGAAATTCATCCCTTGTACTAGCCATTGAAAAACAACATTTTTATTTTTGTGTTTGCTAGTCTGTGAGCCATTTTTCCCTTATAATAAAAATCAGCCATGTGCTTTCTTTAGCATTCATAATATCTCCCCTCCCTCTACCTGTTTTGTTGTTGTTAGTTAGCTAATTGGAAAAAAAAAGCATATTAAATAGAAAAATTGCATATATTTTTTAAAGATTTCATACATGAGAGACACACAGAGAGAGAGACAGGCAGAGGGAGAAGCAGGCTTCCTGTGGGGAACCTGATGCAGGACTTGATGCAGGACTTGATCCCAGCCCCTGGGACCAAACTCTGAGCAGAAGGCAGATACTCAATCCCAGCCACTCAGGCGTCCTGAAAAATTGCATATTAAATGTAATGGTTGTTTACCATTCTAAGAGTTCCCCAGTAAGGTTCTGCTTTGTACGTGGTATTCCTGTTACTCACTATACCCAATAAATATTTTACGTTTTAGTAAAATTGGCTTTGAATCCACAGACCTTTATATCTAAAATAATCTTTTTAATATAGTTATCTTATACTTTGTTTCTAATTAGAAGAGTAACTGCATGTTCATTAAATAAAAATTGAAAGCATAGAAAAAGGTCAAGAAGAAAATAAAAATTATATTACATAAACCATTCCCCAGAAATGAATCATGATTACTCCTCAGTGTATTTCCTTCTAGATTGCATTCTGTATCTTTCCCATTTTAGAGTTACTATTCTATATAAGTTTTTACCGTGGTTTGTTCCCTAGGATTTGTCATTAAAAGTCTTCAAAATTTAATTTTAATGGCTACTTAATATTTCTCCATACTACTATAATTTACGGAACCATTGCACAATTTTTTAGATGCTTACCCTGTTTTCTTTTTTGTAATGAATTTTAGCAATATTATGTATTATGATGAGCCTCTTTATGTATATGACTCTGCTCTATTTCATACTATTTGCTAAAAAAAAAAAATCTGAAAGTGAGATTTGTTTTTTAATCAAAATTAAGAATATTTTCAATATATTCCTATGCAGAAAAAGCTTGCTGTCCTTAGAAAAGCCAGCTTATAGGGTACCTGATGGCTCAGCCAAGTAAGTATCTGACTTGATTTTGGCTCAGGTCATGATCTCAGGGTCATGGGATGGAGCCCTGCATCAGGCTCTGTGCTCAGGGGAAAGCCTGTTTGAAATTCTCGCCCTCCCTCTCCCTTCGCCCCTACCCCCTTAAGTAAGTAAATCCTTTTTAAAAAAGAAAAGAAAAACCTGCTTATAAGGTTGGCCCATGGCTGCCATCTAGGAACTTGGATTTTAGGAGTGTCTCTACCATTATCTAACTGATAAGTAAAGCTCACTGTACCCAAACTGTTTCTGCAAACAGTGTGGTTTATTTTGAATACCTACTTTCTGGGAGTCTAGAATTTTGGCATATGCTAGATAGGGGGTGACCAACCCCTCTGAAAAACTGAGCTCTGAGATTCCAATGAATTTCCCCAGTAGACAGCATTTCATATGTTATAGTATGTGTTAATTCTTGGAGGAATCAGTCACATCCTGTGTGACTCCACTGGTAGAGGACTCTGGGAAACTTGCATCCAATTTCCTGCAGACTTCATCTCTTGCAGCTTTTTCCCCTTTGCTGGTTTTGCTTTGTATTCTTTTGCTGTAATAAATCATGAGTTCGACTGTGGGTTGAGTTCTAGGAGTTCCTCCAAACAAGGCATGGAAACCTTGGAGTTGTCTTAGAGACCCCTAGACACTCTTTCTCTGGTTCTTTATTATTTATATCCCACCCTCTTCTATTCCTTCCTTGAGAATCTAACCACAGTCCTCTACAACTCTCATGTTGGTGTTGAAATGGGGAACAGCATTTGAAGTGGGGAACCTCTTTCCTGTCTTCAGAGGTTCTGTAAATGCTGGCTTGACTCCAGTCTCAGAAAGTGAGAGGGTTTTAAAGAGGATCCAGTTCTCTTGGAAAAGAACTGGTTTGAACATAGTCACTAAAATTACAAAGATCCATTCTGTTTTTTTCCAAGTGTAGATTATGCTGTCAGTAGATTAAGAGAAATAGGAAAGATAACTTCTGTCCATCTATTTGTTTTTTTTATTTCTTTATGCTTATCTTCTATTATTAGTCCCTTAGCAGCTTTCAAGTAAAATATAAAAAAGATAATTCAGTCCACCAGAAAGTTACAGATTAGCTCCTACCTGCAAAGCTCAATGCCACCTTCTAAAATACAAGAAAAAGATGAGCAAGATGAGTTTTGTCCATTGAAAAACCTAACAGGGGATGCCTGGGTGGCTCAGCAGTTAAGCACCTGCCTTTGGCTCAGGGTGTGATCCCGTGGTGCTGGGAGTCCCACATCAGGCTCCCTACATGGAGCCTGTTTCTCCCTCTGCCTATGTCTCTGTCTCTCTCTGTGTCTCTCATGAATAAATAAATAAAATCTTTAAAAAAAAGAAAAAAACTAACAGGAGGAAAATGTGAACAAAAGTCACATCTGGTTGGGAAAATCAGGAAAGACATGAAGGAAAATGTAATATATGAGATGGACATTTAAGGATGGAAAGGATGTCTGCTGATGGAGGAGGATGGCATTCCACCAGAGGAAACATGATCAAAAGTCGGGAGACATATTTAAGATTAGGGATTCATCCAAGTTAGAATAGAAAAATCATAAAAATACTGGAAAAGTAGCTTTTGTCACATGATTGAAGACTTTTAATGCCAGATATAGAGCTAAAACCAGATTTAGTATGTAAGAGAGGGATTGAATTTTTTTTTTTTAAGATTTTATTTATTCATGATAGACAGAGAGACAGAGAGAGGCAGAAACGCAGGCAGAGGAAGAAGCAGGCTCCATGCCGGGAGCCCGACGCGGGACTCAATCCCGGGACTCCAGGATCGTGCCTTGGGCACAAAGGCAGGGACTAAACAGCTGAGCCACCCGAGGATCCCCTGGGATTGAAGATTTTTTTTTTTTTTTTTTGGATTGAAGATTTTTAAATAAATTACATGATCAAATTAACCTTTGGGAAAGCTAATTCATCAGTTGTCATTATGATGATTTATAGGGGTTAGAGGTATATAAAAACAATTGGAAAGCCAAAACAATAAAGGCTAGGGGTAATCTTCCTCCACTTTAACATAGTTGGCCCCTTCTTGATATTCATATCATATATCAACGAGCCCCCCACCCAATCCTAAGTAGCCACCCTACCTAATTCCCTTTATTTTATTAATCACAGTTGTAACTATTTGATATTATTCTTATAGTTTCTCCTACAAGCATATTAGCTCCATGAGAGGTGGGATTTTGTTTATCATTGTATTCCCAACACCAGAACTGTGCCTAACACATTAGTAGTTACTCAAAAATAGTTGTTAAATTAATGATACAGCTTTATTGATGTACAGTAAATTGCAAATATTTAAATATATTTTAAATATATTTTAAATATATTGTTTTATGACCCAGATAAGATGTATCTTGGGAAATGTTCACTTAAAAAGAATATGTATTCTGCTATTTTTTATGGAGTGTTATGTAAATATCAATTAAGTCAGATTGGTTGATAGTGTCATTAAAGTCTTCTATATCTGTAATTGTTTTCATTCAGCTCGTTTTCTCAATTACTAAGAGAAGGGTGTTAAAGTTTCTGACTATAATTATTGATTTTTTGCTTTCTCCTGGCCATAGTTCTGTCAGTTTTTCCATCATGTATTTCAAAGCTCTGCTTTAGGCACATTAACCTTTAGGATCCTTATGTTATCTTGATTATTTTATCCCTTTATCATTATCTTTTTTATAATGATCTTTTTTTAGCCCTAGTAATATTCTTTATATTGATTTTTGTCTTGTTTTGTTTTTCTGATCTCTCCCTTATCTGATACTAATTTAACCACTTCAGCTTTCTTTTAATTGAAATGAGGTATATCTTTTTCCATTCTTGTACTGTTTTTATATTTAAAGTGGGCTTTGTATATGTAGCATTTATTTGGATCTTGCTCTTTTATTTAGTCTGGCAATCTCTACCTTTTAATCTGTGAGTTTAAATCAGTTATACTTGATGTGTTTATTGAAACGATTGAGTTTAACTCTGCTATTTTGTTATTTGTTTGCTATTTATCCCATTTGTTCTTTTTTCCATTTTCTTCTTTTTCTGCCTTCCCTTACATTATTTTTTTATAATGCCCTTTTGCCTCCATTTTTACTTGTTAACTACAACTCTTTGCTGCATTTTTAGTAGTTACTCTTGAATTTATAATATATGGCTTTAATTTATCACAGTTTAGTTTCAATGACAGTATACTTTTACTTATAGGGGAAGCTTACAAATGGTTATTTCTACTTCTTCCCTCTCAGGCTTTGTGTTATTTTCATGTATTTAGTTTGTATATAGTATAAATCTCACAACATAGTGTTACTATGTTTGCTTTAAACATTGAATTATATTTTAAAGGGTCTTAAAATTTTTTAAGTCTTTATATTATCCCCATAGTTAATATCTTCAGTGCTTTTCATTTCTTTCTGTCAGTCATTCAATCATCCAAATTTCTATGTGGTGTTATTTTCCTCCTTCATAGACTTCTTTCAACATTACTTCTAGTACAGGTTTACTGGTGATTAATTCTTCCAGCTTTTGTATAAGAAAAAACTTTTATTTTGACCTTGTTTTTAAGATATATTCAATGGATATAAAATTCAAGATTGACAAATTTTTATGTTACTTCACTGTCTTCTTACATATGTTTCCAAAAAGAAAGTTGCTGCCATCCTTATTTTTGTTGCTTATTTTTGTTCACATTTTGTACAAAATGTGTCTAAATTTCTTGCACTGTTTCTATTTTTTTCTCAGCCATTGGTTTTGAGCATTTGAATTATGATGTGCCTTGGTGTCATATTTTTCATGTTTCTTGTGCTTAGAGTTCATTGAGCCTCTTAGATCTGTGAGTTTATTGTTTTCATCAAATTTGGAAAATTTTTGATCATTATTTCTTCCAAATACTTTTTCTGTCCTCCTCTCTCCTTCTCACAGGGTCTCAAATTACTTCTGTAATAGGTTGCTTAACAGAGCCCACTGTTGCTGTATTTTTTTTCAGTGTTTTTCTCTTTGCATTTCATTTTGGATAATTTCTATTGGTGTACATTCAAGTTCACCAATTTATATCTTCTGTGTTTCTATTTAACATGCTCAATGTTTCTTCTAGTTCCTAGACCATATGGACTACAGTTATGAAAACTGTTTTAATATCCCTGTCTCCTAATTCTATCATCTGTGTCATTTCTGAGTTGATTTCAATTGACTGATTTTTCTCCTCATTTTGCATTGTGTTTTCCTAGCCCCCTTACTTTTTTTTTTTTGCATGCTTTTTTTCTTTTTAAGATTTTATTTATTTATGCATGAGAGACAGAGAGAGAGAGGGGGGGGGGGCAGACACACAGGCAAAGGGAGAAGCAGGCTCCATTCAGGGAGCCCAACATGGGACTCGATCCCGGGTCTGCAGGATCCCACCCTGGGCCAAAGGCAGCGCTAAACCACTGAGCCACCAGGGCTGCCCATATGCTTGGTTATTTTTGAGTGGGTGCCAGACACTGTGAATTTTATTTCATTGGATTCTAGATCTTTTTGTATCTCTATAAATATTCTTGAGTGCTCTTCTGGAATACAGTTTAGTTACTGGAAAACGTTTGATCTTTTCAGGTCTTTTAAGTTTTGTTAGGCAGGACTGGAATAGCATTTAGTCTAGGTCTAATTTTCCCCACTTCTACAGCAAAACCTTTCTGAGTACTCTGCTGATACCTTGTGAATTACGAGGCTTTCCACTCTGACTAGTGGGAACAGGAACTAATTCCAGCCCTGTATGAGCTCTAGGGATTGTTCCCTCAATACCTTCTGAATGGTTCTTTCCTCACACTTTGATAGTATTCTTGCACCCATGCATTGGTAATACTCAGCTGAAGACTTCAGGGAAACCCTTTGTAGATCTCCAGAACTCTCTGTGCACCTCTCCTATCTTGAGTACCCTTCCCTGTGCAGTGGAAGTACATGTAGGTCAAGGGCCAAGGAGTTCAACAGGTGTTCTCTTTCTCAACTTATTAAGTGACTGAAAATTTATGTCTCCTGCTTTCTTACTGTCTCACTGTGTATTTTGTGTAATTAAGTCAATGTTCATCATCTTTTAACCTGTTCTTTATGTATCACAGCCTTTTGTTTTAGAGCTAAGTACCATCTAAATAGCATTTTCCCATAAAATTTACTGCTTTGCACAAAAATATATTTTAAAAAGTAATAGACAATAATTAGAAATGTAGGTATTTATACAGGTTGGTCTCAGTGTCTTTGTCTGCAGATTATAGTATTTCTAGTCTTTTATGAGAGGCCTCAAGCTAAAACCACCCAGCTGAGCCATTACTGAATTCTGAACCAAAGAAATTGTGAAATATAATAAATGTTTCCATGTGCTTTGTCATTTAACCGCAGTCTTCTCTCACGGTGGGCAGGGTGTATTTCTATGCTCTTGAACTCTGCACCCAGCCATTTGACTTCCTTTGGCCAATAGGAGGCTCTCTTGGGCTTCTGTGCTCACTATGCAGAAAATCTGTTCTGGCTAGACTTCTGGTCCAGTAAGAATGAGAAACACTTGTTTTTTTTTTTGTTTTTTTTTTTGTTTTTTTTTTTAAATTTTTATTTATTTATGATAGTCATCAGAGAGAGAGAGAGAGAGGCAGAGATACAGGCAGAGGGAGAAGCAGGCTCCATGCACCGGGAGCCCGATGTGGGATTCCATCCCCGGTCTCCAGGATCACGCCCTGGGCCAAAGGCAGGCGCCGAACCGCTGCGCCACCCAGGGATCCCAAGAATGAGAAACACTTGAAACAGAGCCTCTCCAGCCAACCCAGAAACATACGGTGAGAAGCAGAGTCACCAGTCTAGATTAGCTGAACATAGCTCATCCGCAGACACAAATGATTACTGTTTTGAAGCCCCAGAGTCTGGGTGTAGCTTTACCAGTAGTGAATTGGGAGTCAGAAAGAGTCAGAGGGGGTCGCCTGAGTGGCTCAGCAGTTGAGTGTCTGCCTTTGGCTCAGAGTGTGATCCGGGGTCGGGAATCAAGTCCTGCATCGGGCTCCCTGCCAGGAGTCTGTTTCTCCCTTTGCCTGTGTCTCTGCCTCTCTCTCTCTGTCTCTCATGAATAAATAAATAAAATATTGAAAAAAAAAAAAAAGAGTCAAAAGATCTCTGGAGACCTGGAGGTCTATCTAGGCCAACCCTGTCATTAGGGTTCTGATTGGAGCAGTTGACTAGAGGCTTCTAGCCTGAGGACCCAAGTCCTGCCTTCCAGGACTAGAAACTACCAAGTAACTGGATTGTCAACCCTCCCCAGGCTAAAGACAGCAGAGGTTTCGTCCTTAGAATTTCAGGAAGGTCATGTCATGGCTGTTCAGGAAGCATCTACAGTGGGGGTTTTGTGTGTGTGTGTGTGTGTGTGTGTGTGTGTGTGTGTGCATTTGTTAAAGCTCTCCTAGTTTGTTAATCTTTATGAATAATCTGCACAATCACCACAGACAAAGTCACTGCAGAATCTGCTCCTTTTTCCTAGCACTTCTTTGGCCTCTGCAGTTCTCCCTGACTTTTTTCAGTCTGTTCTTGTGTACCTTTCAGTGTTTTCTTGAGATCTTTTCTTTTTCATACTGGCCACATCCTACTAATCTGTATTTGGGTTCATGAATCATAAGTCATTAAAGCCAGTTGTCTTGCCGCCACCAAAATGAGCTTTGAATCCAAATGCAAAGATGACCTCCGATGTGGTCTTGTACATTTTAGTAAGTTTTTCCTAAATTTCTGTTATAGTTACTGTTGCCTTCCTAGGTTGAAGGACATTGATGACCATTCCTTTCCACTAGTTAGTTGGTCATGGATTTCTTCATGTTATTCATGATAGCAGTCATCCTCAGGCAGCCAGAGAGGAATACAGTGTTTCTATGGGGACGTCATTGTGCAGCATGCAAGCAGAAGCATAAAATAATGTGGAAAATCCAGGGCTTTGCAGACTCTTCCCATAAAAATGGATGAAAGTCGGCAAGGAAGGTTAACTAGAGAATCAGTGAGTTTGAGTTCAAAGAAGCTAATTAACCTTTTCAAAGTGGAAGGGAGTTCATGTTGGAAGTTTATTTTTGTAGATTAGAAATAGGAAGAGTTTATTTTCCTTTCTGTGGGATTAAAAATTGTGTGTGTGTGTGTGTGTGTGTGTGTGTGTGTGTGTGTGTAAAAACTATATTGAAAAGAAAACATATTTTAAGAGATTTAAAAGTGAAACAGTGAGTGCCATATAAAAGTATTAAGATACTCTGGGGTATATTTCACTGGTACATTTACTCACAACCTGTCCCTCACATTGCACCCAAGGCATGTATTAACGAGCTAATAAAACATGCCATGTCATGTTTTATTGTTTGCTGGGCATCTGTTCAAGCTTATATCACTCACATATCCAAGACTTTGAAGATGCTAGTAGTGGTGATAATAAATACCTATAATTTTACTAACATCCTTTTTTCATAAAGTAGGCACAGT
Organism: Canis lupus baileyi; assembly: GCF_048164855.1. NCBI lineage: Eukaryota > Metazoa > Chordata > Mammalia > Carnivora > Canidae > Canis > Canis lupus. The sequence continues at coordinate 8,104,039 of NC_132844.1, forward strand.
CTTAAATCATTCATTGCAAATAAAAATACTGAATTTATTCCGACTTAAAGGCTACTGAGAGTGGTTTAAAAAAAAAAAAAAGATTTTATTTATTTATTCATAAGAGATACAGAGAGAGAGGCACAGACACAGGCAGAGGAAGAACCAGGCTCTGTGCAGGGAGCATGATATGGGACTCGATCCTGGGGCTCCAGGATCACACCCTGGGCTGAAGGCGGCGCTAAACCGCTGAGCCACCCAGGCTGCCCTGAGAGTGGTTTAAAATGCTTTTTTAAATTATGAAATGTATCATTCATACAAAAGAGTATATGCAACAGATACATGTAGTTTAAAGAAGAATAAGAATAATAAAGGTACTCACCATCGCATTTAAGCAATAGTACTGTATCTTTTTTAATCCACACAGTGTTTTTATTTAAAGGAAATAGCAAATGTATTGTGAAGTAAGCGTATTAGAATCAAATGTAGGAGTATTAAGTTAAATATATAGAGGTGAAAAGTGAAGGTTGATACACATACTGAGAAGGCAAAAAAGCTATTGGTGACTGAGACAGCTTAGTACATATAATGGTCCTGTCAATTAAGTAGACCCTCACGTTTAGAGTGGGTCTGTTGGTGAATGTTTTTATTTGTTCAGTGTTTAAATTGAATTTGTACACCATTTAAAGGTACTCTAGGTCACTCACTGATAGCTATCACAGCAAAACAACTTAAGAGGCAGTTTATTTGCCTGAGAGATAAAACATGACTATTAAGCATGTAAATTGTTTAATAGAATACCATTCTGATCACAGGACAAGAATAGACCTTTCAGAAAATGAAGCCCAAGCCTTCAATTACCAGTTGTCTATATGCCAGTGAGTCTCAATTTATATCTCCATTCCAGACCACTCCTGAGCTCTAGTGCTAAATATTTTGCTGCTTATTCAATATTTCTTCTTGGAGCTCTTTACAGGCACATCAGACTCAGTATATGTAAGACCTGATATATGATCTTTCCCTCCAAACCCACTCCATTCTTCTCTGTCTTCCTAAAGGGTACCAGTGTTTATCCACATTATCAGGTCAGAAACATAGGCATCATCCTTAACCCTCTGCCACTCACCTAGCTTACCCCCATGGCTGCCTTGCTCCATCTTCTGTATCATCACCTTAGCCAGGCACATAACTGCAAAGGAGCAGAGAAAGCAGGTGCTCTCCTGAGCTCTCTTCAGAAGTACAGTGTGGTGGTTTTAAAAAAAAAAAAGGCCACAATTATTATTCCAATTTTTTTTTTTTTTTTTTTACTTTCCTCCCATTGTCTCCTATCAAGTAGTGAGGATCTATGTCTCTTTCCCTTAAATCTCAATGGGCTTGTGAGAGCCTCAACCAATAAAATAGTATGGAAGTGACGCTACATGACTTCTCAGGCTCAGCCATAAAAAGGTCTCTTAGGATGCTTGCTGTCTTGAAACCCTTCCTCTGTCTGGTCTTTCTGAGAACTCAAGTAACTCAGCTGCGTTTCCGAGAGAAGTCATGTGATGAGCCCGCAGGAGGCGCTCCATCCTCAGTCCCAAAAGGACCTCACCGAAGTATGGGTAAATAAGCTATCTTATGGGGATTGGATCTCTGATCACTCAGTGGTTCCAGCCCCTAGCCAATAGATCATGCCCAGCTTTTCGAGTCTTCCTGAGAGGCCCCAGGGAATCATGTAGCAGACAGACACCAGCCATCCTCTGTGTTCCAATTCCTGACCCACAGAATCTGTGAGCATAATCAAATGGTTGCCGTGTTTATGCCACTAAGGTGTAGGGTGGTTTGTAATGCAGAAATAGATAATCCCCGTATAGATCTTCTCAACATATTTTAAGGTGGTATGTTAATATGATGGTTGTGAAGACTCTGCTGCAAGACACTGTGAGGGACAGCCTAAATGTGCTTTCAGAATATCACTGATCAAGTCCTAACATTTATGCAGAAGGTGCTTATGTTTGTCAGCTTGGTTTGCCGCAATAAAATACCAGAGACTGGAAGGCTTGAACAACAATTTTATTTTTTCACAGTTCTGGAGGCTAGAAGTCCCACGTGAAGGTTCTGGCCAATTTGGGGCATCGGGCACAGTTAACCTGACAACGCCATGATATCAAGGTTTTCTGTCTCTCTGCCCTGCCTCCTAGTGTCCTGTGTATTATCAGGCTGGTGGCAGTTTGGCTATAGTTGTCCTGGGTGTGTCTTACCAAGACAGAGCAACATCCAGAAGAAACAGTTGCTTAGTTCCCCCTGGATCTCTCCCTGGAGCCTCCTGGTAGACTTCCCTCCTGTCTCCTTAGCTAGAAGTAAACCAGGTGCCCATTCCTAAAGTAATCATTGGCAAGTATTCCATGAAATGGGGTACATGCAAAATGACCCCCAAAAGCTGAAAGAGCTATAAGACTGAAGAAAAAGGCAAGACAAGTTCAGTTTGGTGGGAAATGGCTTATTAGGGGGACTCAGGGACAGAAGCATGTGTTGGTAGCAGCTAGGAGGCAACCCCCACCTCCCTTAGGACCTATCTTTATAGCCTGGAGGCTGGGAGACCATACTAAGGAACCACCAGGAGGAGAATATTTAAGAGTAGGTGTGGATCCTAGTCCTGTCTCGTGGGGGCAGATCCAGGGCATTGTGCCCTGAGGGCACACTTAAGGGTGTGGTTAAATAAAGGGAAAGAATGTGGAAAGGAAAGGGGACTGCGCTGTAGGAGGCTTCAGGTCCCAGAACCATCATCATGGCAGATTTGTCCAAGGTGATATTAGTCTGGTTTACCATCAGAGCAGCAAGTACCTGAACAAAATTATTTGGTCTTGTTAGTAAGGAGGGAAAAGGAGGAAAGTGGATCCTGGGTGAGCAGCATCCTGTCCACAACAGGGAGCTATTTTGTTTCACTTTTTGAGCAACTTCTCTGGTTCCTGCCTCTCTGTCTCTGTTAGCTACCGCTTCACCTATCTGCTCACCTAGACTAGAATACTTCACCCCTTAATGGATCTTCTCTTTCTATTGCTTCCCCTCCCATCTAAACTGTCTCTGGAACAACCCAGCTAAATTGCACGTGTAATCATATCCTTTCCCCTGCCAAGAACAGTTTCCTAGCACCTAAATGATAAGATCCAAACCTCTGGACCTCTTACGTAACTAGTCTCCTCTTTCTTCACCTACCTCCCACTGTATGCTTCAACAGTATGGAACTAATACTGATGCCCCAAAGTTATCCTCTCCCTTCCCTTCCTGGCTAATTCCGGTTCATCATTCAAAACTAGATTCAGTTCCAACAGTCCCCCCATTGAAGCCTCCTTTAACTCTTCCTTAATAGAAGTACTTGCTCCCTTCTTTGTACTGTAAGCATGGCTCTCTTTTCAGATACCAAACTGCTTTCTATTTACTGTGTTTCTCCTCTGCTGAACTTCTAATTTTTATATCCACATATAGTGGTGCATATAGTAAGCTCACAGAAAAATCAGCTACCCGCATCTCCTGCACGGATGTGTGGTATATCAAACACCAGCCTACGCTGTGCATTTCAAAGCAGACCATGTTTCCTCTTGATGCTGACCAATCTGTTCATCTCAAAGAATTATTCAGTATTCCCTACTACATACCCTACTGTGCAAACCATCTGAAGACTATCTGCTGCCCTCTAGCTCTACAGATACCACCTGCTGAAGGATTTGTGCTGTAAAAGCCTTTCTCCATCCTGACCCCTTTTCAGCGTGGTCATTCCCATACATCTCAGCAAGAACTAACTAGTGAGGATGCCAGGAAGGAACTGGCTGGCTCTCAACCAAGGATTCCCTGGTAACCCTTCTCTCTAATTGGTGAGTGAAGTTTTAATAGCTTTAAATTGTATAGAAGCATTTTTTTAGGGACACATGGGTGGCTCAGTGGTTGAGCGTTGTGATCCTGGGGTCCTGGGATTGAATCTCACATCAGGCTCCCCAGAGGGAGCCTGCTTTTTCCTCTGCCTGTGTCTCTGCCATTCTCTGTGTGTCTCTCATGAATAAATAAATAAAATCTTTTTTTTTAAAAAAAAGCATTTTTTTAAAACAGTATTTAGTTATACGCATGTATCAGATCTTACCAGTTTCTCTCCCATGATTTACATAGATATAAAGCTTCTTTACTGTCTCCCATGTGATTGGATTATAAATCAGAGCAAATTATTTTACCTTGTTAGATGATTCTGTTAAAATACTACACTTTTTTTTTTTACTCTCTAGGAAGAAAAAAATGCTTATGATGTCTACTGTTTCTGATCTTATTACTCATGCTCTAGACTCTTGGATTTTTTTCAGTAGATATTATTAAAAGACTTAATTTACAGGTTGAAAATGCTTTTTTGATACATAGATAAAACATGTCATTCACTCTTAAATACAGCCTAGTTTCTCAACTACAAAAGATTTTGTATATATTTCTATTCTGTATTAAGCAAAATAGAATTTAGTTGCTATACCTCTGAAACCCAGCTCTGCCACTTACTAATATCTGATTTGGGTCAAAATATAGTCTTCAAAACTCTTTACCTTTTATTTTATTTTATTTTTTTAAGATTTTTACTTCTTCATTTGAGAGGGAGGGAGAGAAGGAGAGAGCACAAGCCATGGGGAGGAGCAGAGAAGAGAAGGGAAGCAGACTCTCCACCAAGCACGGAGCCTGATGGACTTGGCAAGGGGGTCTCTATCCTAGGACCCTGAGATCATCACCTGATCCTAGGGCAGCCACCCAACCAACCGAGCCACCCAGGCACCCCAAACCTCCTTACCTTTTAAATGGGAAAAATGAGAACTAAGATTTTTGAGAGCTAATTTAATAGCGAACGTAAAAGTGCCATCACATAGCTAGTTCCCAGGAAATACTAGGTCTCATGCTCTCCCTTACTTCCTTTTTATTCCTAAATTTAGAGAGTCTTTATTAAAAATTTCCTGAACTTAATTTACTTTAAAATAAGGCTAGGTTCTCGTTTAACTTCCAAAATAGCTGAAAACGGCAACTGAAAGCATACATTTAGAGAGATCTGGTCTCTCACCAAACCCAAATTTATGCTGCATTTATAAAGATAGTGGCTCCAAGTATGGATCAGAGGTTGGAAACATGAAAATGAAGGATATTTGCCTACTTTCTTTAAAGTGCTTTTAACTCCACAGATAGCCAGTTCCTTAATCACCCAAACTCTTCTTTTTCTGATAATGTGAAAGGTAGAAGTTTGACTTGGCAAAGTTCTAGTTGGGGCTTTGTCATCTTCCTGCATCAGTTAATTTGCTTTTGTTCTGTGGCCATGGACCAGACCTTTCATCGTGACAAACCACTTTATAAACACACTTTGGTCTCCTGTGAATACTTATGTACGAATGTATTACTTTCATTAGAAAAGCAACTCAAAGTACTTGTCCCCCAGACAATTCAGTTAGCAGAACAGCATATTATATCTGAGCAAAACCACCGGTGCCACTATCTCAGGCAAACATCGTCTTGCAGTCTTCAGTTTGTGTGTGTGTGTGTTATTTGAACCAGCCTTACTTGAGCAAAAAGGTCATGTGACAGTGAATAAGGGACCTGCGTTTTTTAAATTAATGTGCTTCTGTCTGACAGTCATTTGATAGGCACGTTGGTGTATGTTACCTTTATGGAAAAAAGGAAATCCCATCAAAAGTAATATTCATTCACAGTATCTTCCTTTTATAGATAATAAATCCAGTAAAAACTACACATATGTAAGTCGATGCTATAAGAATATCTAAATCTCATTTAGTCTGACTACATTCATTCATTTCACACAATTCTGTATCTAATGTGTGAAGATACTGATTTGAATGTGGTTATCAAACCAGGTCCTTGGTATTTTATAATTGTACATTAATTTTTCCTTTGTAATACAGCATGGTCTTCTTATAATATATACATGGCAAGCTGATGGAAATGAATGGAGGGACTTTGTTTCATTTGTAACCAAGTTCACAATATATAATAATTTAATGTTCAGGGAATAAATGTTCTGATTAACTTAGAAACAGAATTATTAACTTACACCCTTATTAACTTATGGTAGTAGATTTCTGGGGACTATAAATTAATTGTTTTCTTGGTCACGAATTTTCTAATTTGTTTTTCAGTGATCATGTATCACTTGCCTATTTTAAAATGTAGAAATAATGAACAATAAAATATCTTAATCACAATAAGAAAAATACAATGACCCAAACTGAATCTTTTATTGGAAATCCTACAAAAATTATTCTGAAATAGAATTATATTGCTTTATCTATACATTTATATCCTTATAAACATATATTTATAGATGCCATTCCTGGCCTATGAGCTTCTTGAGGACAGACTATTTATTAATCTTCATATCTATATTGTGTTGCAGAGAACCTGACCCATTATAGAACCTCAGTAAAGTTTGTTGTAAGAATACATGAGGATAGTGAACAAACCACAAAAAGTTAATTGAGAGTCATATAAATTTTTTTTAAGATTTTATTTATTTATTCATCAGAGACGGAGAGAGAGGAGAGGCAGAGGGAGAAGCAGGCGCCACATGGGGAGCCTCTTATGGGATTCGGTCCCAGGACTCCAGGATCATGCCCTGGGCCAAAGGCAGGCACTAAACCGCTGAACCACCCAGGGGTCCCAAGAGTCATATAAATTTTTTAAATGACAATTTAAGCATTTCTTGAGACCAAGAAATGTAAAATATTACTCATCCATTTTTTTCTTTTTTAACAACTTCATTGAGCTACATTTTCATATTCTAAAATCAACCCATTTTGAGCATAAAATTCAGTGATTTTAAAAAACTGTATCACATTGTACAACCATCACCATAAATCAGCCTTAGAACATTTTCATTTTTATGCACACCCTCTAAGGTCCCTCATGCCCCTTCACAGTTTCCACCCCCAGCCTAGGCAACCACTAATCTACATTTCATTTAAATGAAGTCATACAATATGTGGCCTTTTGTGCCTGCCTCTTTCACTTGGCTTAACGTTTTTTTGAGATTCTTCCATTATAGAGCATGTGTCAGTAGTTCCTTCTCTTTTGTTGCTGAATAGCATTCGTTGTAGAGCTACTCATTAGTTTTTTGTTTTTTTTTTTTTTTTAAGATTTTACTTATTTATTCATATGAGAGAGAGAGAGAGAGAGAATGAGAGAAGCAGAGACACAGGCAGAGGGAGAAGCAGGCTCCATGCAGGGAGCCCGACTCAGGACTTGATTCCGGGTCTCCAGGACCATGACCTGGGCTGAAGGCAGCGCTAAACCGCTGAGCCACCCAGGCTGCCCAGTTTTAAAAAATTTTTAAAGAACATATAAATAATAAATGCAACAATATGATTCTATTCCTTGAGCAAACCTTTGTTGGACATGAAATATGGCCTAAATGATTGAAAGTATATAAAGATGCCTAAGATATTAGGTCTAACCTCATCAAGAAAAGACAAATAAGCAATCATACAATTTAGAAAGAATTAAATGCTATGTTGTAATACAAGTAAGGTAACCTTAGTCTAAAGAGGAAAGTATTTGTGAGAGTATTTGAGAAAGCTCCTCAAAGAAGTGATATTTGAGCTGGATGTGTTCAATGTAATAGGTAGAGAGAGAATGGGAAGAAATGGTATTCTTTTTGAAGGGAATGATATTTTGAAATTCACATAAGTGTGACAGTACATATTTTTTTCAAGAAACAGCAAATTGTTCTGTGTTGCTGGAATGCAGGCCTCAAAGGACTATTTTGGGGAGGAGATGGGGCTAGAAATATTGCTTGGTACCAAAAAAGAGTGCCTTAATAGGATACTAAAGTTTATTTTGATTCTGTGAGTGGTAGGAAGGTATTCCAGAAGAATTATTTCAATTCTTTATTTTTTCCAAGTTAGGAAAGACAGAGAAAGGTGGAAATGAGAGAAAGAGAACAATACCAAAAGAAAGATAAAGATTCAGCAAATATTTATTCACACTTTTTTTTTTTAAGATTTTATTTATTCATGAGAGATGCAGAGAGGCAGAGACAAAGGCAGAGGGAGAAGATGCAGGCTCCCTGAGGGGAGCCTGATGTGGGACCCGATCCCGGGACTCTGGGATCATGCCCTGAGCTGAAGGCAAGATGCTCAGCCGCTGAGCCCCCCAGGCATCGCCTATCTATTACACACTTAATATACTCTATTGAATGCTTATGATTTCAGCAGAAGGCAAAACACACAAAGTCCTTGCTTTCATGCAGCCAATATTCTAGTGAAGGGGACAAGCAATAAACCATTAAACCAATACTATATGAGGAGTCTGGTAGTATCAAGGAAAAGATATTTAAAGCACAGTAAGGAAATGGGAAATGATAAGGAAAGCAGGGAGACTGAAAGATGAGTTGAAATTTGAGCAGAGAGCCCAGAGCAATGAGGAACGGAGCCTTGCAAACATCTGGGGAGAGTGCGTGACAGAGAATATAGCAAGTTCAGAGGCCTCAGAAGAGCAGGCCTGAAGTGTTAGAGAAACAGCTTGAAGGCCGATGTGGATCTCTCGGGCTTAAGCTGTAAAAGGATTACCCTTGCAGCTGAGTGAACAATAGACTGTAGACTTGTATGTATTTCATTTCACATGTGTGTGTGGGCTTATATGTAGGATTAAATCCTGGAAGTGGGATTGCTGGGTCATGGGGCAAATACATTTGGAATTTTCATGGATAAATCATGAGATTTCCATCCAGTCTCCACTTTCCTTATCTGTGCTTGAGAGGCCTGTTTCTTCACAGCCTCATCAGCACTTAGTAAGGCTTTGAGGAGGTGGCAAATTTTTCTAATGGTTGGAAGCCCCCAAATCAAGATGTCAACAAGGTCGCTTTCCTTCTGGAGGCCGTAGGAGAGACCCATTTCCTTGCTTTTTCTCGTTTCGGCCTTCATTCCTCTGCTCATGTCCCCACCTTCCATCTTTCATCCAGCAGCATAGCATCTTCTAATCTCTTTCTCTTCTGTCACCACTTCTCCTTGTCTGACTCACCCTGCCGCTTTCCTCTGACAAGGATCCTTGTGATGACTGCACGACCACCCAGTTAATCTGGGATAATCCCTCCATCTCAGCATCCTCAATTCAGTCACATCCACAGTGTCCCTTTTGCCATGTTAAGGTAACATTTGGGGAGAGGCGGGTGCAGGGGGCACAGACATTATTAGCCTACCACAGGGAGATTGCCCATCTGTCTGGGATCAGAAATGCAAATACTTTTTCCTCCTTGTCCTTTGTCTTCTGACGTTGCCTATGGTTTTGTGATTGGTTGTTTTGCTTTTGTTTTTGCCATTTGGAGTTTACCCTTATTCTTTTAAACAAAGTCTTTTTTTTTTTTAAGATTTTATTTATTCATTCATGAGAGACACAGAAAAAGAGGTTGAGACATAGGCAGAGGGAAAAGCAGGCTCCATGCAGGGAGCCCAACGTGGGACTCCATCCCCGGACCACGACCTGAGCCAAATGCAGACACTCAACCGCTGAGCCCCCCAGGCATCCCTGGAGTTTACCCTTATAAATGGTATAATGCAGAACAGTCTGTTTTTTTTCCAGACAGCTATCCAGTTGTACCAGCACCATTTACTGAAAAGTCCATTTTTTTTCCTAAAATTTAATACATTCTTATATATAGTTTGATTTCTGGACTTTCTCATTTGTCCAGTTGTCTTTCTGTATAAAAAGTACACATTTTTTGTTAATTATTAAGGCTTGGGCAGCTGGGGTGGCTCAGCGGTTTAGTGCCGCCTTCAGCAGGGAGTGTGATCCTGGAGATTAGGGATCGAGTCCCACGTTGGGCTTCCTGCATGGAGCCTGTTTCTCCCTCTGCCTGTGTCTCTGCCCCTCTCTCTCTCTCTCTCTGTCTTTCGTGAATAAATAGATAAAATATTTAAAAGATAAATAGGGATCCCTGGGTGGCGCAGCAGTTTGGCGCCTGCCTTTGGCCCAGGGCACGATCCTGGAGACCCGGGATCGAATCCCACGTCGGGCTCCCGGTGCATGGAGCCTGCTTCTCCTTCTGCCTGTGTCTCTGCCTCTCTCTCTCTCTCTCTCTCTCACTGTGTGCCTATCATAAATAAATTTAAAAAAAAGATAAATAAATAAATAAATAAATAAATAAATAAATAAATAAATAAGGCTTTATAGTATAATATGTGATATTTTTACAGTTACAATGTCTAGTAGGGCTAGACATCTGTTGCTGTTCCCATCCACCTTCCTCCCCCAGGCCCCCACACACTGCTCTCCTCCTCCTCCTCCTCCTCCTCCACCTTCTTTTTCTTCTTTTTTTGAGATTCATTTATTTATTTGACAAAGAAAGATAGCACAAGCAGGGGGAGTGGCAGGCAGAAAGAGAGGAGGAAGCAGGCTCCCCACTGAGCAAGGAACCCTGTGAGTGGCTCCATCCCAGTACCCTGGGATCACGATCTGAGCCAAAGGCAGGAGCTTAACTGAGTGAGCTACCCAGGCACCCTTTTTTTAGTTTAATGGAGTACACTTTATGGAGTTGGACTGTACTGTCTCTAAGCATGATATGTTTTTATATTTTTTCACGTTACTTGTGTTCCTTTACTAGTATTTTCACATTTTCTTTTTTTTTTTTTTAATTTTATTTATCCATTCACGAGAGACACAGAGAGAGGCAGAGACATAGGGAGAGAGAGAAGCAGGCTCCATGCAGGGAGCCCGATGTGGGACTCTATCTTGGGACTCCAGGATCATGACCTGAGCTGAAGGCAGGTGCTCAACCACTGAGCCACCCAGGCGTCCCTTCACATTTTCTTTGTATCGGTTTTTCACATTTCTAAGTTTGTTCCCAGCTTTTTAATCTTTTCATAGATATAATGGAAGAAAAGACCCTATTTATAATACTTCCTGTTATTGTTTATGCATGAAAACTATGGTTAATACATTTATCATATTATCGATTATACTCATTTTATATGCTGCTACTTATTGAATTATCTTCTTATTTAATGTAGTTTTTAGTTGAGTCTTCTAGTTTTCTCCAATATACAGTTGTATTATGTTCACATAGTGAGAGTTAAAATCTTCCTTTCTAGGGATGCCTGGTTGGCTCAGCCGTTGAGCTTCTGCCTTCAGCTCGGGACATGGTCCTGAGATGCGGGATCAAATCCTGCATTGGGCTCCTTGTGGAGAGCCCGGTTCTCCCTCTGCCTGTGTCTCTGCCTCTCTCTATCTGTGCCTCTCATGAATAAATAGATAAAATCATAAAATCTTTTAAAAAATCTTCCTTTCTAGTATATATGTCCTTTTCTTGCCTCTTCCATTACACTATTAAACAACAGTGGCGTTGTGCATCTCTCTTATTCTTGACTTAGTGAGAAAGACTCATGTTTCTTTAGAAGTATTTGCTGACTTTGGGGCTGACACAAACACATCATATTAAAGAAATATACGTCTGTTCCTATTTTATTTAGGTTTTTTTCCCCCCTCAAGAATAGAAGTTGAATTTTGTTAAATGCCTATTTAATATATATATAGAGAGAGAGGTAATATGGTTTTTATCTTTGATTTCTTAATATGGTATGTTAACTTTGTACATATAAAAATATATTCTCAGATACCTAAAATTAAATATGTTATTATTTAGGTATTATATACCTAATGTTTGATAAAACCTCTTATGTACTGTTTCTCCCTTGGGTGGCCTTTTTTATTACTACAAAATGTTATATTGCACATTTGCAACTGTTACCATAAGTGGAACTTTTTTGTTGTTTAAGTCATAATAAATAAAACTAAGCTGAGAATTTGATCTGACCAATGGGCTGAAGATACCTATCTTCAGCATGGTGAAATAAGTAGGGCTAGATCTAAACTGACCTTTTCATGGTCCTGTTCTCTTCTTATTTTTTTATTTTGTTCTCAAATAATGATGGAAGGAAGATCATGGTATGGTAGCAGGAAGAAAGTGTTTGGTTTAGTTAACCCTTCTGGATGGGTTCTAGTTAGTTTGAAGTATCAAAAAAATGAACATTGTTTTATACACCTTGATCATCATTCTTATCCTCAGGGAGCCCACAGTTAGAGCAGACTAGTCCAATAAGGCAGCCACTAATTCCTTATATCTACTAAGTACTTGAAATGTGGCTAGTGATGTGTTGAAAGCGTAAATTACACACTGATTTTGAGAACTTAGTATGAAAAGTATAAAATATCTCAATAATTTTATATTGGTTATATGTTGAAATAATATTTTGGATATATTAGGATAGATAAGATATGTCATAAAGATTAATTTCAGATTAATTTCACTTGTTTCTTTTCACTTTTTAATGTAACTACTGGCAAATTTTAAATTACATATGTGGCTTACATTATATTTTTATTGGACATTACTAGTCTAGAGGCAGTACAGTAGATGTGTGTATACCTATAGATACTACAATGATTTTCATAATTTAAAAAGATGAAATTAAATAAACTATACTTATATACTCCCTTATGTCCTTGTTTCTATTTATGGGAATAAATTTGGATGGAATATCTATCAATCATACTCCATTGTAATGTGTTACCTCCTCTGTGATTTTTTATTTAACTGTTTCTAAGAGAATGCCATTTCTTCATTATGCCCTTGACATTTCCACATAAGTTAAAGGCAATAGGCTTCTTGTGTTTTGGAATACCAGCACTCAAAACTTACATGAGTATAGAAGGGAGTTAGTTTGGAGGTCTGAGTTTCTAATTTTGCCATATCCTACAAATAAATTTTAATAGAAGTGTCCTAGTTCAAAATAAAATTGACTTCAGCATTTCATTTTTCCCGCCATTACCCTGAAACAGCAATTCCCACCCCCTTAGTTTTCTTTAGTTAGAACTGGGGTTTAGCATCCTCTAGTTCTGTCTTGATGCAATAGCCTGAGTGTTTTAAATAGTTAATTTCTTAATTCTTCTATTCTTCAAAAACCAAAACAATAAAATTGCTCCTAAAACATTTTGTAAAATCCTCTCTGTTGCATTTTTTAGGAAAATCATATCACAGAAGATATTGGAATATCGACTTGGAAGGAGCAGACTTTTCTCTCCCATGGTGCCTTATTAGCAAAGAGCTGCCAAGCTGCCATGGAATTAGCAAAGCATGATGCTGACGTTCAGGATATGGCATTTCAGTATGGGAAGCACATGGCCATGAGTCATAAGGTATTTGCACATTTTCTCCTTTTCCAGTACTTAAATAGCTAAAATGATACATAAGAAACTTCTTGCCATTTAATAAGCTGCTTTTATATCTCAAAAAAATGTTTATTGTACGCTTAAAATCTATCAGTCATAAGATGATTGTTATGTAATATAAACAGCATGCTTGGTAAGTACCGTGTAATTTTGATAGAAAGCTACAACTTACACCATATTTGGGGTGTTTGTCTTTTCTTACTACCTGAAAGGGTTCTTGAGAGAACTCTTCCAAATTATTAAATAACATGTAATGTTGCCATTTACAGAATGAAAGAATTTGCATTTTTGTTACAGTTCCCTGCAGTTTCTTACGTAAAACAAATTATGGAAAGTTAGTGAAATTTAGAAGTATACGGAGTAAAATTGAAAGCTTTAATTCTAATAATTGATTCTTTTGAATGGACATAATGAAATACAAAAAGTCTCAAGTTAGGGACGCCTGAGTGGCTCAGCGGTTGAGCATCTGCCTTTGGCTCAGGGCGAGATTTCAGTCTGGGGATCGAGTCCCACATCAGGCTCCCTGCAAGCAGCCTGCTTCTCCCTCTGCCTATGTCTCTGCTTCTCTCTCTGTGTCTCTTATGAATAAATAAATAAATCTTTAAAAATAAATAAATAAAAGTCTCAAGTTAGCTCTCTTCTATATAGGTAACCTAAAAATTCCATTTAGTATATATTTCTTTAAAAAAAAAAGATTTTATTTATTTATTCATGAGAGACACAGAGAGAGAAAGAGAGAGAGAGAGAGAGAGAAGCAGGCTCCACACAGGGAGCCTGATGTGGGACTCGATCCCTGGACTCCAGGATCACGCCCTGGGCCAAAGGCAGGCACTAAATGAGCCACCCGGGGATCCCCTAGTATATATTTCTTAAATGTTACTTACATAGCTCTTAAGAGATGAGAATATATATATATATGTTCAATACATGTAAAATATCTCCAGATGAGTTTTTGTATATTTTATTAAACCTTAGATTTATTTATTAAGCAATTCTATTTATTAAAACTTTATTTAAATTATTGCTTTTAGCTTAAAAAGTAAAACAAAATCTGTTGCCAAAGAGAAAAGAAATTAAAAAAAAGAGAGAAAAGAAATATGTCAGAAGAAAATTATTTTAAAGAATTTTAAAGATTGTTACTCACATGACTGTTCTTTTGCTTATTAAAGTTCATCTAAAAAAATTCATCTAAGAGCTATATTCCATTTTTCACTGCATGAACTGGGTCTTTCTGAAGTAACTAAAACAGGCTAATGTGTATGCATTTTACCAATTTAACTCTTTTGACTACCCCTCCCAGATAAATTCTGATCTCCAGCCTTTCATTAAAGAAAAGACAAGTGACTCCGTGACTTTTAATCTAAACTCAGCTCCCGTGGTCTTACATCAGGAGTTTCTTGGAAGAGATTTGTGGATGAAGCAGATTGGAGAGGTAAAACAAAACTGTTCCTATTTTAGGTATCACTAGAATTGTATTTAGTTGATTTTAGAACATAATTGGTATTTCATGATGAGCCATATAATATAATAAGACCATTTTCATATAACAGGTAACATTCGTACTTTATCATATGTGTCTTTGAGGCAAGTGTTAGTTAAAAGTTAGAGATTGAAATACTGTTTTCTTATTATCTGAATTCTTAGAATACTGCAACACAAAACCAGTGCCTGTGGTGGATGCTAATTAACTCAAAGGATTTTTTTTTCCTAAAGGCTTTCAAAAATTGGGCTATGCTAATAGCACCACCCTTTAACTGACGGCAATTTCCCATCTGCAGACTCTAGCACAAGCTGCAGAATTCCAGAAGCTCCGTCTGTCAGCTCATTGGGTTATTTTAAAACAAACTTGGACCCTGAATACTCAAATCCTGAGGTATTATCAAAGAAAAGAAAAGAAAAAAAGTGGTGAAGACAGAGGGGAAAGGGGGCTTAAACTGGGTGAATTTCCTACTTTTTTGCAGAAGAGAAGGCATAAAGGCTGAGAGGGAATTTTTTTTATTTCCTTTTAACCCAGAAACTCTAGAATGATAAAGTAGTGCCCTTTTCCCCACAGCTTCATGGAATTTATGTAGCTTTGTTTTAATTGATTGGGTTAATGTGAGACTGGACTTGGGGAACCAGGCACAGCTGAGGCAGGGAGAGCAGCCATACTTAAAGCAGAGAGAGCCTAAGTGATATCTGCTTTTGGAACCATAAGATGTTCTCTCTTCTCACCCTCTTCCCTTATTGGCTTTCAAAATGCCATCAGCAGGCTTAAAATCCTTCATAGTCACCTGGTAGAAAATGAGAGGAATCATTTCTGGGGAATCTCAAGCCCAGGAGAAGAGACCTGCGGACATGGATGCTTGGGGCTCCCTCATGCCACATATCCACACAGCTCTCCTACATCCCACATGGAGGCCCACTGAGTGACGAGCCTTAGGGTATCCAAGTGCACAGTATATCCCACTGAAATAGAGTAGGTAAGAGAGGACCACTGGATGTTTGAGGAAAGCCTCTGCCATGAAAGAAGGGGTCAAAAGCAAACTGATGGAAAGGGAATTTAGAGGAAACAGACCGTGCAAGGAAAGAAAGACATTCCAAAAGCACTATCATCAATCTACTCAGTGAGAAAAGACATTAAAGTCATGAAGGAAGAACAGATGATACATAAAATATGGACAGTCCAAGAGTAAGACCTCAGAATCGTAAAACAGAAAAATCTGAAAGCAGATTTTTTTAAAATCAGAAGAACAGAAGATATGAATGAGAAAATCGCCCAGAAAGTTGAACAAAAAGTCAATAGAAGAGAAAATAAGAGAATTCAGTTCAACAGATCCAATACTTATTAGGAGTCCCAGAGAGAGAAAACAGAAAATGGAGGTAGGAAGATTAACAGCAACAACAAATTGTAAAGAAAAGAAAAATCCTAAGACTTGAAGGACCTAAGTTTCCAAATTGAAACAGTGCCCTCAATAATTAATTTTAAAAGGCTCATGCCAAGTCACATCATTATCACATTTTGAAACAATGGGGATGAAAAGAGAACCTAATACTTCCAGGAAGAAAAAGAAAACCCGACATACGAAGGATGGAGAATCAGAAAGGCCTCTCAGTAGTGACAATGAAAGCTTCAAGACAATGGACTAATAGCTTCAACATTCAAAGAGAAAATTGTTTCCAACTTAGACTTTTATGACTGTCACATTATCAAGTGCGATGTTAAATAAAGGCAATTCAAAACAGATACACAAGGTCTCGAAAAACTTTACCTCCCAAGCATCTTTTCTCAAGAGATATATTTCGGGTGATGTATTTTATTAAGACAAAGAAATAACCAAGAAAGAGAAGGACATGGAATCTAGGAACTAGGGATCAGACATAGGCTCGGGGCAGTGGGAATTCCCAGTATGACATGAAAGGAAGAATAATAATAATGCCAATAGTAAGAGCACTTATGGTGTGCCAAGCACTCTACTAATGAGCCTGAGGCATGGAGAAATGAACTTGCACACAGTCACACAGCTAGCAAGTAGTGGAGCCACGATTCAAATCCAGGCAGCTTTGCAAAGGAGCCCACATCCTTAAGTACAAGTGACACGCTACACTGTCTCTCATCCAAGCAAGTCCTGGGGTAATGGCTGTGCATCTAGTCCAAATTGGAAGAAGAGGACAGAGGTCTTCAGGAGGAATTTTTCTAAGGAAAACAATGGAACTAACATGCTTAGCCATATTGAGGATTTTTTTTAAGATTTTATTTATTTATTTGCGAGACAGCAAGCGAGAGCATGTGCATGCACACATATGAATTGGGTGTGGGGGCAATTAAGAGGGAGAAGCAGACTCCAGACTGAGGAGAGAGCCCAACACTGGGTTCCATCACAAGACCCCGAGATCATGACCTGATCTGAAGGCAGATACTCAACCCACTGAGCCACCCAGGTGCCCAACCATGTTGAGAATTAAAGACAAATTGACAACAGAGACATAGAAAACTAAGTGTTCCAGTTACTGTTGCTGCATAAGAAATTACCCCAAAACTTAGCTGTTTAAGATAACCGTGTAATTATGTTCGTGTATTTTGTGAGTCAGGAGTTTGGACAGCGCACAGAGGTGACTACTGCATGACATCTGGGGCCTCAGCTAGAATGACCCAGAGGCTGGAGGTGACTCAGCAGTGCTGGGCACTGGAATCATTTGGAGATTCAACTCATACTGGCACCTGGAATGTCAAGACCATGTTGCTGACCAACCAGAGTACTCACATATGGGTCCTCCATTTAGCTTGGCTTCCTTGCAGCATGGCAGCCTCAGAATAGTCACATTTCTTAATTGTCAGCTCAGAATTCCAAACATAAGTGTTCCAGCAAACAAAGTGGATACTGCATCTTCTTTTATTTATTTATTTTTAAAGATTTTATTTATTTTTTCATGAGAGAGACAGAAAGAGAGAGGCAGAGACATAGGCAGAGGGAGAAGCGGGCTCCATGCAGGGAGCCTGATGTGGGACTCGATCCCAGGACACCAGGATCACACCCTGAGCCAAAGCAGATGCTCAACCACTGAGCCACCCAGGGATCCCAACTGCATCTTCTTTTATGACCAGTCTCAGAAAGCACACAGTCATTTCCATCGTTTCTTATCAGTCACAAGGCCACCAGCAATCAAGAACAGTTTGTAGACTCACCTAGCAATGGGAAGAATGTCAAGGAATTTGGGGCCAAGTTTTAAAGCAGCCACATGAAACATATGGATGAAGATAAGCAGTTATTAGCTATTGTGTAAAAATTATAAATTTATAAGAAAGGAAATACAGCATAATATTCTATATGGCTTTGAGAATAATATTTATACAGCATAAAAATATAAATACAGAATATTGAATATTAAACCAAAGAGTGTCATCAGTGGGAGGAGGGTAGGGAAAAAGTATGTTTCATCATGTAAGAAATGTTAATTTTTCCTTTCATGGTAGGATCAGTAGATAATGTCTAAAATTTAAAATCAAGGAAAAGCACTGTTTGAAGGTAAATAGCAGAAGAAACAGCTAAACCAAGTGACACAGAACAGATAAGGTCTGGAGAGTGGTAGGCTGTTTTGTTTGAAGTCTTGTAGTTGACTTTTTAAATACATGTGTTTGTTTTTACTTAAAAATGTATAGTTTAGAGGCACCTGGGTGGCTAAGTGGTTGGGCGTCTGCCTTTGGCTCAGGTTGTGATCCTGGGGTCCTGAAATTGAGTCCTGCATCAGGTTCTTTTTTTTTTTTTTTTTTTTTTTTAATTTATGATAGTCTCAGAGAGAGAGAGAGAGAGGCAGAGACACAGGTAGAGGGAGAAGCAGGCTCCATGCACCGGGAGCCTGACGTGGGATTCGATTCTGGGTCTCCAGTATCGCGCCCTGGGCCAAAGGCAGGCGCCAAACCACTGCGCCACCCAGGGATCCCCCTGCATCAGGTTCTGTGCAGGGAGCCTGCTTCTCCCTCTGCCTGTGTGTCTGCCTCTCTCTCTGTGTCACATGAATAAATAAATAAAATCTTTTTTAAAATATATAGTTTAAAATTGTACATAGTTTGCAACAGTAATTCCACTTCTAATAATCTATCCTCCAAGAAAGATCGGATGTGAATACTTACCTATTAAAATATGCACTAAAATACTAATTTTAAAAGGAAAAAAGTAAAATTGATTCATTTTAAAAATAGAAAAAAGGTTAAATGAAGTATAGTACAATGAAATATCATACAACTATTGAATACTGTATTACTGGGTGTATTTGTGTGTTTTTTGACAGCTGAACCAAAAATATATATACAGATGGTGTTAGTACTCTAATTGGGTTACATTAGAATACATTGCAGATTTACATTTTGGTTGAAAAGATCCAGCTAAATATGTAGAATGGAAACTACCAAGGAGAGTTGGTATTTACATATATTCCTTTGGCTATTTACATATATTCATGTATATATAAGAGTATTGAAGATGTGAATTTTAAAGAAGCTTCACAGAAAAGAGACATATTAATTTTTAGTTTCTTTGCAAGTATACAAAGTCATAAATGTAGACAACATGAGAACCTAGGATTTCCTAAACAGCTGGTGAAATATTCCCAAATCACTACGTGCAACTTGATTTTAACTTTTCAAAGGGATGTCCTTTCCAAATAACCAGTGCCATAGACAGTAACTCAAATGAATCAAATAGATCTTCTCCAGAGGTCAGTGCACCCTGCCGAGATGATGTCTCTGAGCAGATGATGTCCTGTCCACCAGCCTAGGTTCCTTGTGATACTATCTAGATCCTCATCCTTCAGGAAAAGACTGGCAGTTTATTGCCCATCCCACAGCCCCGCCAGGCCGCTGTGGTTTGCTCCAGTGGCTTCAGGCCCTCCTTATAGCTCCGTGTCTACGTCATGAACAGGATCACTGGTGAAGAGAAGATTCATTCATCTGAAACAAATAAGAAATAGGAAGTTGGTTTTTGTCATGAAAGGGGAAACATTCCTCAGGTTAAAGACTCTTCACCTGAGTTTATTTTAGTCTTCGAAATTATATTGTTCATGTTTATATAAACCTCTAGATGAAGATAATGTTATTCCATAGATTTCCCCCTTAGTCAGAGTTAGGGGATGCAATTAGCATAGTGACACTTCCTTCCACTGCATTTTTGTGATCCTTTCCTGCCCAGGTGTTGAATTTTATTTCAAGATCCTTAAGGATAATAGTGAATTCACCTTTGAATTATCTATAGCACTTGGCATAGTGACTTACTTGGAATAGTCATCCAATTAATATTTGTCAAAAAAAAAAGTGTGTGTGGTATGGTTTTCACAGAATTAGGCTGTTTGATGGCAGCTCTGTTTTGTTAAATAGAAAAAGTCAAGTTGGAATAGAAAAAGTCAATAGCAGAAACAGCCCACAAAGGACCAGGTTTTTGGAAGACCTGGATTCTAGTTTGGACTCAGCTAGCATCTGTATGACCTTTAATCACATTCTTTCATGTCCTTGTTATTATTTTCTGTAATATGATGCTGTTGAACCAGATCATTTCTGAGGTCCCTCTCAGCTCTCAAATAAATCTAAAACAAAGGTCTCTTAGGCAAGAGATGCATTATAAGAAAAATATTACTCTCTATTAGAAGCTTAATACTAGTTTTGACACTGAGAAATGGAAAAGTCTTGCTCCCAATGATGGAAGTCACCTATGATTTCTTATTATCACATGTAAAATCACTTCCCTACTTTACGCAGACAGGTTTGTGTCCCATCTACCCTTTCGATCTCGTACTTCGGGAGAGTGAGAATTAATGACTAGACAGGGAAGGGAAGAGGAGATCACATACTCATTCAACATCTCGCATACCCTTAGTACGCATTCAACATCCTTGTGAAGCCAGGAAGAAGAAACTTCTGGAATTTTTCATATCAGGGCACTGCTACCTCCTCTTCAACTTCCGAAGTCTTAAGATTAGATAGCTTAGATAGCTGTCTTCCATCACACCTGAAAGCAGGCAGTGAACGTACACACACACACACACACACACACACACACACACCATACCCTTTTGTAAGAAGCAGTTAAGGGCACCAGGCCAGCCCTGAAACAGCTGAAAAATATTTGTTGAACAACGTTTCCATACTAAATTCTACCTTAATTTTAAATTTAAATTTGTAGCTGCTGAAAAATAATGATCAGGTAAAAATACTGAGTGAATGGGTGATTCACCCTAGGGAGGTGAAGTCATTACTCAGTTACCATTTTGATTCCTAATAAAAGAAAGTAGAATCCTTCAGAGAACCACAGAGCTCTGACTCTCTCAGGGAGTCCAGAGGCTATTGCAGGTCAGCAAGCTTTATTTTTAATGATCCTTCTAGTTTTCTGCTGCCCTTATAAGTCACTGAAGAGATAGGAATTATGATTATATTTTCCTGGCTATTTCTGAAAGTACTGAAATGTCACTTAGGCTTGTGACATCCTGACACTGTCATAACCAGCCATAAACTACCTTAAGTGAACTACATTTTACCAATGCTAAGCTTTAACTCACTCATCCCTAAGTATTCTACTGTACTTCTTATTCAAAACATAAAGCAGAGATTGCTCGTCAAGGCTGGTGTACAGAAACATAACATATATATTCTTAAAAGAGAAAATGTACATTCAGAGTCTTCATTAATGCCACTAGATATTCTTCTAATTATTTAAGTTATTTTGAGTTGTTTTAAAAGGAAAAATATTGACATCCTCCACCACAGACGGTGGACAGTGTGGGCATTTGAAGGGAGTGTATAGGAGACTACAAAGACTGAAATGGCTCTAGATATCTCCTGAGTTTCTTGAGGTTTCTGTTACATTTAAGGAAACAAAGTGCTTGACTACAGGAGACATAGCAGTTAATTTCCTCAGTTGTCTCTGGCCTCTTTTTTTTTTTTTTTAAAGATTTTATTTATTTATTCATGAGAGACACACACACACAGAGAGGCAGAGACACAGCAGAGGGAGAAGCAGGCTCTGCAGGGAGCCCGACGTGGGACTCCATCCGGGGTCTCCAGGATCACGCCCTGGGTTGAAGGCGGCGCTAAATCGCTGAGCCACCCAGGCTGCCCCTGTCTCTGGCCTCTTAAAGAGGGGGACAAGAGAAACACACAAATACAAGGAATACTAACTATAATGATGTCATTTAGGGAGCACAAAGGAAAGTCAAGAAATGATTTGTGAAATTAGTGATATCTGAGAGAGTCCTCAAAGAAGAAGATTGTGACAGCAAAGATGGGAAGGAGAGGCTTCCTAGGCACCAGAAGTCCTAAAAAAGGAATGTAGGGCAGCCCTGGTGGTTCAGCGGTTTAGCGCCGCCTTCAGCCCAGGGCCTGATCCTGGAGACCCGGGATCGAGTCCCGCGTCGGGCTCCCTGCATGGAGCCTGCTTCTCCCTCTCCCTCTGCCTGTGTCTCTGCCTCTCTCTCTCTCTCTCTCTCTCTGTCTCTCATGAATAAATAATTAAAATCTTAAAAAAAAAAAAAAAGAAAGGAATGCAGATGGGCAAGTGTACTATATTCAAAGAAATAAATGTATTATCATTTGAGTCAAATGTGAAAACTATAGGGCAGTATAGGGACCAGATAGGGACAGGCAAAGAATTGCTCTGAAATAGTACATAAAACCTATCTTTAAAGAGTTTGTCTCAAACAAAAACATACACATGAATGTTCAGATAAGCAATGTTTACGATAGCCAAGAAGTAGAAACAACCCAATGTCCATACAAAGGAATATTATCCAGCAGTAAAAAAGAATGAAATATTGATACATGCTACAATATGACAAAAATATTCTGGAACTAGATAATGGTGAGGGTTGTACAACATTCTGAATGTACAATGCCCCTGAATTATACTCTTTAAAATAATTAAAATGATGAATTTTATGTTGTGTATGAATTTTACTTCAATTTGAAAAAAAAGACTGTGGATATTTGCTTACAGAAAATGAACTTGATTCAGGTCATGGAATAGACACAGAAAAGTTTTTGAACCATGTAATGCCATGGTCTGAAAATGTGTTTTAGGGAAATATGTCTGGCTACATCCAATAGGACAAAAGGAACAAGGAAATACTAGAGAGAAGTAGGTCAGTTAAGTTTTGGGGAACCTGTTGATAAGTGCAGGAGAAAAGTACTGATCAGAGTGTTGGCAACAAGATTGGGAAGGTAAGGAGGTTAGGTGTAAAACTAATTTCAGAGAGGGGTGCTTGGCTGGCCCAGTTGGTGGAACATGTGACTCTTGATCTTGGGGTTGTGAGTTCAAGCCCTACCATGGGTGTAGACATTACTTAAAATCTTCGGGTGGGGGGAGACATGTTTCAAAGAGAAAATGCATAGGGCCTGAAAATTTGTATGATAGGGAGAAGCTGGCGGGTGTCTACTTGGGGAGGGGCAGTCAGAGGCCAAACCCTGGATTTTGAACTTGAATTACAGGAAGAATCATGCCGTTAATAGAAATAGGAAAGTTAAGGGAGAAAATTGGTATAAATTTGGTTTTTGACATGATGATTTTGACGAGTACCATCAAGACTGGTGGCCATCACCTTGGAACCTGGCCACTGGAGGAAACAGCTTAGTTCCATTTTCAGCCTGATTTCCTTTTTCATGGCTTTTTGGCAATCTGAGTAGATTTTGTCTGTGTGTGCATTTTAAATTTCACGACTCTTCCAGATTTGAAGAAAGCAAGGAAAAAGGTTTGCAGGGGGATGACCAAGCCTTCTGAAAAAGGAAAAATTTATTATGTAGATAATAAAGCCTCTCCTCTTTTTATTTTTTAAAGATGTCGTTTATTTATTTTGAGAGAGAGCTGTGCAAGTGGAGTGAGGGGCAGAGGGAGAGAGAATCTCAAGCAGACTCCACACTGAGCATGGAGCCCAACACGGGGCTCAATCCCACACACATGAGATCATGACCTGAGCTGAAATCAGAAGTCAGACATTTAATAGATTGAGCTGCGCAGGTGCCCCTACCCTCCTCTTTCTTTTAATTGAACACCATACCCTTCTGTGCACCTGTCTGTTGCTTCCTTTTTCCCCGATTAACAAAAGGAGAGAATACAAAAAAGCTAATTCTTGAACATTCACATTTCCCTCCAAAGATTAGCCTTCCCAGCTGAAAGAGATGGTAGCATCAGGTTCCCAAGAAGTCCAGTTCTGAATGGTGTTAGCTTCCTTGCTGATGCCTTCTGTGTTGTTTTATTAATAGGCAAGAATGATCAGGATCACAAAGAAGAGGCCTGCCCTGTTCCTGTCTATTCTGATACTTTTTCCACTTCGTAACTGGAAAGCTGGATTGATACAAGTCCTGCTTCTCCTACCAAACCAAAATTCAAGTGCATCAACTTTGGAACTAACAGATCTAATAGATTTCTGATTTGTAAGCTTTTTAAATCCTCATACACTCTACCCAAATCATTCTAGGATGAGAAGGGAGGTTCTCCTCTTCCTTCCCCAGTAAACCTTCTCATGTATAAACTAAACTCCACCTCTTCATACCAATACAAATGCACAGAGAATTTATTTCCAGTAAGACCTGTCTTCTCTAGAGGAGCCAGTGATATTCCTGCAAAAGACCTTTAAACTGTCGTCATTTTTGCAGCCACCAAGGTAATCTTTTATTCAAACAAGGATTATTAATGAATGATAGATTAAGACAATTGGATGAAGGGGGTTAGAAGGGAACCAAATATTCACATGGCCTCAAAGCACCCCACAGATTACTTATTAAATACAAAGGGAAGCAGTGAATAAACTTAGTTTCACCAATAATGAAACAAACTGATATTGTATGACTCCTGATGTAATGGAGAAGTAAAGAGCAGCATTTATTTAGTTGTCTTGCCCCACCACCACCAAAAAAGGTTTTAATTTTAATCTAATCATGGGATCATGGGGAAACAATCTGACAAATCCAGGATAAGGGACATTCTCCAGGGCAATTGACCTGTACTCTTAAAAAAAGCCGGTATGAAAGACAGAAAAGGAGTCATGTAGGGACTCTTGTAGATTAGAAGAGATTTAAAAGCCATGACACCCAAAGATAATGTATGGTTTCTAATATGATCTTGGATTGGGATAAAAACAGCTCTGAATGACACTATTGATTGAACTGGAAACATTTTGAGTATGGATTTCTTAAACACCATAGGGAGTGTTAAACCCGGATGTGATAATTGGATTGTGGTTATATAGAAGAACATCCTAGTTCTTAGGAGATAAATGCTGAAGTATGAGGGGATGAGACATGATGTCTACAACTTATTCTCAGGTAGTCAGCAAATCATCATCCAAAAAAAGCAAAGATGCCAAAATATTAGCAATTGATTAATGTAGGTGGAGGGCAAATGGGTGGTCGTAGTGTTCTTTCCACTAAAAAGTTTTAGGAGAAAGGTAATTTTCCTTGGAATTTTAAAGAGAGAATCTTTAAAAATGACTGTTATCCCCAAATATAGCTGCTAGCATTAGGGAAGAATAACATGATAAGTAGAGATGATCAGTCTTAACAATTTCTGGACTCCCTGCTGTGGAATATTAGTTTTCTATTTTTAGAAAAAGGTTCCTCCATTTCTGACTTTCAAGTCCAGATAACAGTAGTTGAAAATTGGAAATAGTTCATTTATGTCATCTAATCCTTCCTTGTTACCTGACTTATAAGAAAGCATTTGTTTCTTAAAGTAAAAGACCACATTGTACATCCCTTACTTACCAACAGGGAATCTATCTGCCTTTGGTCTGCAGAGACTGGTATATAAACCTTTGGAATTAATCCCTCTGTGCATCCTCTCACTCAGAATGGCTTTTTTTTTTTTTTTTTTTTTTTTTTTTTTTTTTTTTTTTTTTGCTTTTGTACAGAATATTGTTTTACAGTGCTCACTATAGCTGTCTAAGGAGGCCTCTAGTGTCATGAGCACTGGCACACTGTCTTGTCTATTTTCACTTTTTTTTTTTTAAAGATAAAACAAGGTTCAAACCACACATTCTCTGTGAACTGCTAAAGACTGGGAAAAATTACTTTCTTTTCTCATGACCTGGATTGACAAGAAGCATACCTACAGGAGGCAAAAAGATGAGTGAATCCCTTTTAAAGACCCTAGTAATGAAGCCCTCAGGGAATTGCCATGTGTGGTAGATTTTACAGTGGCTTCTGGAGATGAACAGTGTGGCAGGAAGAGGTTCAGGACTGCTGGCTGTTGAAATACAGTCTGGATTTATTTTATATCAGCCTATTTTGGGCCCCAGTGAGAAAGTTATTTTAATAATATCTTGCTCGGCTAGAAATATACATGATAAGTGGCAGATGTCAGAAAAAGAGGGGAAAGTTATAGCACTCCATTCTCCTTGAGACTTAAGGAGTTTATATAGTTGTTTAGCCTTTGAAGCAAACACTAGCACCCACAGAAGCATAAATGGAAAAAGACTTTAGACATGGTCCAGACCAGTGATCTTCAAATGAGTCACGAACTCGGGGCTAGGGTACTGAGGCTCTGCATTTTTAACAAACTACCCAGATGATTCTGATAGCTAGTCCAGCATTTGGGAGCATAAGGTCTAGTCTAGTACTCTTATTTTACAGATAAGAAAATAAAGATGCACATAAAAGTTTTAAAGTTATTGGAGGTATTAATGTATTATGGGCTAGAAACCATATTTTCTGATGATACCCAGCATATGACATCTTCCCACGAGGTTTTTCTGGAGTGGTCACCATCAAGATATTATTAGGTCACTCACTTTCCTCCATACACAAGGCACACTTAGCATCCTAAGCCTTGGGTGTGGCTCTTGAAATGTCCTGAGGTTTCTGTTCCGGGCTCTCTTCACTTTAACACACTACTTTCAAGGTTGAGGCACTTAATTACACTAACCCGCTGCAACTATGGGAAGGCTACTAGATCACTCTTCTCTGTTCTATCCTTTTGTTGTTTGATTTTCATGAATTCTTCCAATATGTATCCCATAGATTTCCCTCCCTAGCCTACTTATAAACAGAAGTTGGGCAGTAAAGTGAAAATATGGTATTGTTCAATACAGGTAAAAATTATTTGTCAAGGGGGCACCTGGGTGTCTGACTCAGTGGTTGAGCATCTGCCTTTGGCTTGGGTCGTGATCCCGGGGTCCTGGGATCAAGTCCCACATCAGGCTCCCAGTGGGGAGACTGCTTCTCCCTCTGCCTGTGTCTCTGCCTCTCTCTGTGTGTCTCTCATGAATAAATAAAATCTTTAAAAAAAAATGATTTGTCGAACATCAGCTAATGGTTCCAAATTAACTAAATCCTGGTTTCCTGAATAGACAGTACATAACCAACACATATAAAAAACAAGCATTTATCCATCTAGGGATTCATTCACCGGATATTATTGACCATGTGCTCCATACCAGTCCTGATTTGGACAAGGAATACACTTGTGAGCAGGAGAGAAAACTTGTACTGTCATTGAGCTTAAGGCCTAGAGGGAAACTGTAAGTGAAGCCTATGTAAATAAACAAGACTGTGCAATCCCTAGAGTACAAGCTCCATGAGGACAGAGATTTTTATCTGTTCTATTCATGGCTCCGTCTCCAGTACATTTGAGGTACCTGATGCACAGGAGGTACACAGTAGATACCTAGTGAACGAGTCATCTGATAAAAGAGTAATAATTATGGGTCCTCCCAAATTAACTGTTTTACAAAAAGAAATAGAATAGGTAATGTTTAATGAGAAATAGAGGGGATTGAATCATCATTTCCATCGATTTCTAATGTACTGTATTTTTTTAATGTGCTATATTTTTATAAGCTCTAAAAGCCTTTTGTAAAAAATATTTTGTATCAGAATGTGTACTTTCTTAAGGCATGTATATGACCTCTGTAGATATTAACACACATACCAGCTGGAAATACATTTATATTATATACCTATAAAGATTTAAATATTTATATTATTTGTTTTACAAAATAACTGAGACTTTTATGTACAAGCTAAAGCAGTCAAGGATGAAATGGTTCCACAGAACCAAGGATGTTTGTTGTGATAAAATAAAAAGGACATTCAGGTGAGCTGTGTATCAACAGCTATAATCTGTTCAGGTTGTAATGGTGTGGTAATAGTGCCGTCATTTTATGTAGGCTTCTAATCTCTCAGCTTTTCAAAACATGTAAGAGCTGATATTGAACAGATGTGGATTATGTACATAGTGTTTCTCTGTCATCGTCCCCAGCAAAGTATATCTCTACTGGGTGGAAAGGGTGGTGACCAAGCTAGCAATACAAAATAAAAGAGGGAGTTTGAAAATAGCTCAAAATAATAGAATTCTCTAAGATAGATAATTTATAACCAAAATAGGGGGAAAATTGTTTTACAAAAATGTCTGATAGGACCACTCTAATGTTCTTATCTATGAGCAGCAGCAGTACATTCACTCTTCCTACCTGAAGAAACGACTGTTGATTTTTTTTTTTTTTTATGAGACAAACTGGAAAGTGGCTCAATACCTCCAAAGGGAAAAGTCTACCCTAAGTCATTGTAAATTAGATCATTTCTCCCTCTCTCCTTACCTTGCAATCTCAAGATACAGAAGCTCTTCAACTTCCAAACTTTCAACAAATACCTCTTTCAACACTTTTATATACCTTTTGTGTTAAACACTGAAGGTTAAGAATGTCAAAAGATGCAGAATGATGAGCTGGTTAGAATAGGAACAAAATTGGGACACCTGGGTGAGTAAGTGGTTGAGCGGCTGCCTTTGGCTCAGGGTGTGATCCGGGGTCCTGGGACCCAGTTCCACATCAGGCTCCCCATAGGGAGCCTGCTTCTCCCTATGTCTGCTTCTCTCTGTGTCTCTCGTGAATAAATGAATAAAATATTTTTAAAATAAAGAACAGGAACAAAATTGAAAGTAGTAAGGAAATGGCAAATTTGTTGCAGGCGTGTGTTGGTTGACAGTAGGAACAGTTCTCTAGAGCTCCCAGTTTGTGCATTTGAAAAGTGCTTTGTTTGAGCAATCCATACTAATCAGCAAGAGGCAAGGAAAAGGATAAACAATTGAAAAGGTGGAAAGCTTGTGACCACAGGATCAGCCTCAATGTCAGATATCTCTTAGCCTAAAATGAATTCAAGAGACAGCTGGGAGTTTGAGAACTTAGACTAAGCAAATTGTGAAATGCTATTGCTGAAATTTTGGTCACAAGCCATGGATTATTCCTTGGATCAAGGCCAGTTCACATTTGTCCACTAACAGAGTTTAGTAGCTAGCTCATGAGTGCACTGTACAGATGTGCTCAAGGCGTCCCTACAAACTGCAGATTATTACGATTAAGTGGCATTTTCAGTGTAGACAAAACTATATGGGGAGATGTCCACAGACACACATACAAAGAAATATAAAATATCTGAGCAGAGAGAAGAATAAGCCTAATGGAGCGCCTGGGTGGCTCAGTTGGTTAAGCATCTGCCTTCAGCTCAGGTCATGATCCCAGCAGGGTCCTGGGATCGAGCCCTGCATTGGGCTCCATGCTCAGCAGGGAGCCTGCTTCACCCTCTCCCTGCTTGTGCTCTCTCTGGCTATCTCTTTCTCTCTCTCAAATAAATAAAAAAGAAAAAGAGAAGAAGCTTAGTTTTTAAATTTCTGCAAGAACTAACTCCTATTACTTATGGTATAATGCATCTGAGGACTAAGATCAAAATTTTCTTGGTTCACTGAAAATCTAGATCCCTAAAAAATTTAAAGAGCAGATTGAAAACCCCAAATTCTTTGATATAATGCATTGGTTGCAGAAACTTTTTGTTTCATAGGAAACATTTAAGTCACAATTTTAAGCTAGAGTAGTTAGTGATGGTGCCAACGGCTATACAGGACCAGTGTCTTCTTCAAAGTTGCTTACTATGAAAACAAGAAAAACAAAATGCAGGCATCTTTGTATAAGTTTTTTTGTTTTGTTTTGTTTGTTTGTTTGTTTTTTAAAGGATCGTCAAGAAGCAGGAAGAGTCAGGACCAATGTTATATAAAAATCTTCTGGGCAGCCCTGGTGGCTAAGTGGTTTAGTGCCGCCTTCAGCCCAGGGTGTGATCCTGGAAACCCGGGGTTGAGTCCCATGTCAGGCTCCTTGCATGGAGCCTGTTTCTGTCTCTGCCTGTCTCTCTCTCTGTCTCTCATAAATAAATAAAATCTTTTTTAAAAAAATCTTCTTTTCTCTCACTGAAGTAATCTGCACACCTTCATTAGCTATAAAGTGTCATTTTTTGTTTTGTTTTTTTTTTTTTTAAAGATTTTATTTATTTATTCATGATAGTCACAGAGAGAGAGAGAGGCAGAGACACAGGCAGAGGGAGAAGCAGGCTCCATGCACTGGGAGCCCGACGTGGGATTCGATCCCGGGTCTCCAGGATCGCGCCCTGGGCCAAAGGCAGGCGCCAAACCGCTGCGCCACCCAGGGATCCCTAAAGTGTCATTTTTTACTCAGGAACAAAATGGTCTCAAGACCTAACCTATTTGCAAATTGAATGTGTGCAGAGACATAGCAGGAATTTTATTCTGAAGTCTACAAAAAATGAGCTAACATACCAACAAAGATTAATACATTGGTTGTCTATCACTGTAGAACTTTAATATATATTTGAGTATATGTGTTAATTTTTAAAACTAAAAATATTTTTAAAATAAAGCCTGACCCCATATAGGATATGTCTTTTTTTTTTTTTTTTTTTAAAGATCCATTTTATTTTAGAAAGCATGAAGGGGAGGGACAGAAGGAGAGGGAGAGAAAGAATCCCAAGCCGACTCCCGGCTGAGCATGGAGCCCCACTCAGGGCTCAGTCCCACAGCTCTGAGATCATGACCTGAGCCAAAGTCAAGAGTCAGATGATTAACTTACTGAGCCACCCAGAAACCCCTAGTATGTTTTTTCAATTGCGCCTTTCTTCTTTATCAATCATGGTAGTGGGGGTGGGGGTGGAGGTGGGGGTCTTTCAATGTAAAACAACATAATAAAAATTATGCCAAAGGAAGTAGGGGAGAAACTGGCCCCACAGATTACTTACTGATTATACAGGAGGAAACATGTCATTACAGTGGAACATCTGATAGTCACCACCTTAACCAAGTGATCAAATTTATAGCATTACTAAGAGTGGGACAGCCTGACATTTTGTGCCTCCTGAATTGCTACAATATAAAGTACATAATATTCTCTATAAAATACTCATGGCAGAAATGTTTCAGCAAGCTTTTCAGACCCAACTTTCAGTTTGCAAGCAAAACAAGGACAAAGTTAAATAACATACTGGAGAAATAATATGACAAACCCAAAAAGTCCATGATTTTCGGGGTGCCTGAGAGACTCAGCCAGTGGAATGTGCAACTCTTGATCTTGGGATTGTGGGTTTTAGCCTCACATTGGGTGTAAAGATTACTTAAAAATAAAATCTAGGGATCCCTGGGTGGCGCAGCGGTTTGGCGCCTGCTTTTGGCCCAGGGCGCGATCCTGGAGACCCAGGATCGAATCCCACGTCGGGCTCCTGGTGCGTGGAGCCTGCTTCTCCCTCTGCCTGTGTCTCTGCCTCTCTCTCTCTCTCTGTGACTATCATAAAAAAATAAAATAAAATAAAATAAAATCTAAAACAATAAAAAATAAAATAAATAAATAAAATCTAAAAAAAAGTCAGTGATTTTTCATGAAAAAAGTCAATGGTTTTTATTTTCACTTTTTTTTTTTTAAGATTTTATTTATTCATGAGAGACACACAGAGAGAGAGAGAGGCAGAGACAGGCAGAGACAGAAGCAGGCTCCATGCAGGGAGCCCAATGTGGGACTCGATCCCAGGTCTCCAGGATCAGGCCCTGGGCTGAAGGCGGCGATGAGCCACCTGGGCTGCCCTTTATTTTCACCTCTTGAGAAATGGGGAGGATCTAGATTTAAAAGACTAACCAGAGATATAAAAATCATATGTAACGTGTAAATCATGATTAATTCTGGTTGGGGTGGGGGGGAAGCTATAAAAGATATTCTTGGGGCAATAGAGGAAATTTGAATATGGATTGTGTGTTAGATAATATGGAGTTATTGTTAGTTTTTAACATTTTATAGCAGTCATGTGGTTATGTATGAGACATCCTATGCTTATTAGATGTGTGCTGACGCATGGTGAAGAGTCATGATGTCTGCCACTGTCCTCTCTAGATGGTTGGTGTATATACCTGTGCTCACTGTACTATTCTTTCAACATTTCAATGTGTTTAAGTGTTCTATGTATATAGTTGTATAGGGATACAACTATGAAGATGAATAGAGAGATACATGGTAGGGGACCAAGGGAGAGAGTGTTGACCTTTATTCATGGAGAAGTAAAACTTATAGAAGCACTAGATAATTTTTAAAGAACTAACAAATTAATTTCCCTCCCTTTCTATTTTAGGCTCAAGAGAAGGGAAGATTAGACTATGCTAAGGTAAGTAGATTTTATACATACTATACAGTTTTAGACATTTGTTTGGTGTATGGTTTATGTTTCTGTGTGAAAGGTCAAAAGATAATCATCCCATTAAAGTTGAAGGACATTCCCTGTTAAGTAGCAGGCACGAGCAGGTAAGGGTACTTACTGAGTGCCTACTTCATTCCAGACACTGTTAGGTGTCGAGACTACAACATTAAGCCTTTAGGAAGCCAAAAGGAAGCATTTCCTTTTGGGACGTTTACAATCCAGGGTGGGAGGTAGATAACTAATAACAACTAAATGGACACATCATATAATGTCCTGTGGTGGTAAGTGCTATGAAGATGAATAAACTGGGTAAGATCACTCACCATTGCTAGAAAGAAGCCTTTGGCATCTTTGGCTTTTAGCACCACTGGATAATATGTGAGAAGCACCACACAGAGCAGACTTAGACTCCTAAACATAGTAGTTTTCGCATCCTCTCTGGAGCTTTTGAAAACACACATGCCTGGGTGCAGCTTCACACCCTCTTTCACCGAGATCAAAATCCCCTGGTGGGGAGAGCAGGGCAGGGGCAGGGTGGAAGTATTTGAAAAAAAGGCTCCACAGATCGTTCCGACACACAGCCACGTTTAAAAACTGCTGTGGGAGTTCATATTTCAGTGCACCAATGCAAGCCTCCAGACACGGTCGGGTCACATTCTGTTTTCCCCTCGGGGACAAATGGAACATTTTAGCAGTTGTGTGGGATGCGTACAGCTGCTTGGCTAAAGGAACATGCTAACCATCTGGTTTATGCAACAATCAGGAATATCCAGTGTAGGAGCACACCTGCACTCCAGAGACAGGGAGGAAGAAATACAAGCTGTATGGGCTCTGCTCACACTGGGACAGCTGAAACCCACAGTGGTGCCTCGGGGCTGATCCGGAACCTTGTGCTCTCCTGACAGTTGTGAGCTGTATACCCATGGCTCCGTGCCTTTCCTCTCATTTCCTTGACTGAGGTGCAGTTCCTCCTTTTCTGTCTCACAAACTTCTGCTACCTTTAAGAAAAGCTACATAAGAGCACCTCTTAACTGAGGACTTCCATATGTCTGCTTGAGCCTTATGTACCCAAACTCAGGCTGCGGACATACCCCTTGGGTCTCCCACAGGCAAGGAAGCTCAATGCATCTTGAATTGAACTCCCCATCTTGCCTGACATCTCTGGTCTTTTTTTTTTTTTTTTTTTTTTTCTTAAATAGTTTTAAGGGTTTTTTTTTTTTTTTTAAGATTTTATTTATTTATTCATGAGAGGCCCAGAGAGAGAGAGAGAGAGAGAGAGAGAGAGAAAGGCAGAGACACAGGCAGAGGGAGAAGCAGGCTCCATGAAGGGAGCCCGACATGGGACTCGATCCCAAGTCTCCAGGATCACACCCTGGGCTGAAGGCAGCGCTAAATTGCTGGGCCACCAGGGCTGCCCTTAAGTTTTATTTAAGTAATCTCTACACCCAATGTGGGGTTCGAACACATAACCCCAAGATCAAAAATCACATGCTTATCTAACTGAGCCAGTCCAGAACCCCTAAATAGACCTTACTTTTTAAAGAAGTTTCAGGTTCACAGCAAAATTGGGCAAAAAGGGTCAAAAGAGTTACATATCCCCCCTGACCCTACATTCACACAGCCCTACTATCAACAATCTGCAGGAGATGGGGATCCCTGAGTGGCTCAGCAGTTTAGCACCTGCCTTTGGCCCAGGGGATGATCCTGGAGTCGTGGGATCAAGTCCCTCATCGGGCTCCCTGCGTGGAGCCTGCTTCTCCCTCTGCCTGTGTCTCTGCCTCTCTCTCTCTCTCTCTATCTCTCATGAATAAATAAATAAAATATTTTTTAAAAAATCTGCAGGAGAGTAATGTGTTTGTTACAGTGAAATTACATCGACATATCATTACCCAAAGCCCATGGTTTATGTCAGTGTCCACTCATGTTGTATCTCTGGTCCTTTTAACTTATTCTGTCTTCTGATGTTGGCAGTGTCATCCCACCAGTTAACCATGTGAGAAACTTAGAAGTCACCCTTGACTCCTCCTACTCCCTCACCCCTAGAATGATTCTTTGCCAAGTCACACCATTTTTGTATCCTACATTTTCTTACATTCAACCCCTCCTCTTGACTTCTCTCTTCCGTTACTTACATTGAGTTTCTTCACCTGACCACTGCAAAGCCTACTGACTGGTCTCCCTGACTCTCTCTTGTCACCCCAAGTCCATTGCCAACATTCAGGTATGTCTACCTGAATCATAAACCTGATAGTTTAACCTCCAGCTTAAAACTCTTCATTGGTTCGTGTCGTCTGTAAGGCTGACTCAAACCTTGTTGAAAGATTTCACCGCCTAGAGGGACTCTCCAGTGCCATCTCTTCCTACCCTGTGTTTCAGCAGCACCAGATCACACAAAACATACTGTTTCTGTTTTCCATGCCTTCACGCTTTGCTTGAAATGACCCTCCCCCTTTTTCAGCTACCGTGTTCTTTCTGGAAGGCTTGTGTTAAGATCATCTCCTACAGGTAGTCTTGCCTGGTTCTCCAGCCTGGATGAAGGACTTGCCTTCATTCTTTTTTTTTTTTTTTTTTAAGATTTATTTATTCATGAGAGACAGAGAGATTGGGACAGAGACATAGGCAGAGAGAGAAGCAGACTCCTCACAGGAAGCCCCATGTAGGACTCGATCCTGGATCCTGGGATCAGGCCCTGAGCCAAAGGCAGATGCTCAACCACTGAGCCACCCAGGCATCCCTCCTTCGTTCTTTAATACAGTGTGCAGCTCTCACAGTCATTGTACTTACTGTGTAATATTATAATGCCCCACTGATGAGACAGACCGTACACTGTGAGCTCTTCAAGGGCAGGGGCAATGTCTTCTCTTTGTATACTTGGTGCTAACACAGCACTTGGCACATGGTAAATGGTGAGTGAGTGAATGAGGGAGAGAGGAAGGGAGTGAATGAGTGTAGAAAATAATAGAGTAAGAAATGAGTAAGGAAATAGAAGACACATGAAGTTAGTTTCAGGAGAAAATCTGGTATAGGGTTTTTTATCTCAAATCAGAGAGGTAAGATGCTTTTGACACGCTGCAAGTATCAACAGGATTAAGAAGATTGTTTGGGGAGGTTGTAATATAGTAGCTTGGAGATAAAGGCTGGGATTTCACTGTGTGATAGTAAAGGAAAGCTAACAAAAAAGTAAGGGAAAACTCAACACGATTTGGCATTAGAGCGACTACTGATCGATCATTGATGCTTATTTATGACTCAGAGAACTCCTTCAGGGTCTTTTATTGCAGAGACACATGACAATTGAAGAGGTTAAAAGAAAGGAAAAAATATGATGCACAGATAGAACACCCTGGAACGAAGCCGTGGCTCGGCCGCCAACTCATTGCAGAATCTAGTATCACTTGACCTCCTGGTCTTCCTTCAGTCTCCTTCCTATAAAGTGAGCAATTTAGAACAGTGCTAATCAGTTCTTCGGGTTCATTCCACATTCGAGAGAAGACATTCTTCTTGGGGGGTGGAGGGCATTCTTATGGTGTATTCCTGAGGTCTAGATTCAGCCCTTCATCCACTTTATCCACCCAGCCACTATGTATCACATATGTATGCACATATGTGCAAGGCTCCGTGCACATGTGCGTGCCACTGTAAGCAAGACCAGTGTAGGCTTTCCTTGACTCACACCTCTCTGTCTGAAGTAGCCACTTTTCCTTTGTTGTGTTTTTTTTTTTTCTTCTTGACATTTATAGTAATCTAAAATTATCATTTTCAGGACACCTAGCTGGCTCAGTGGTTGAGCTTCTGCCTTTGGCTCAGGTCATGATCCCAGGGACCTGGGATCAAGTCCCACATCGGGCTCCCCACAGGGAGCCTGCTTCTCCCTCTGCCTGGGTCCCTGGCTCTCTCTCTCTCTGTGTCTCTCATGAATAAATAAATAAAATCTTTAAAATAAAATAATAAAATTATCATTTTCATTTAGTCACTTGCTTCTGTTTTTTTCTCTTCCACTGGAACATAAAAGCTCTGAAGGCAGAGCCTCATTCATGGTGGCATCATCAATACCCAGCATGGGCTTTGATGTAGGAGGGCTTGGCAACTGCATGTGAGTTGCATTAGTACTATTCTAGAAGTGCGGGAAGTTCTGGGAGGTCTAGAATGGATGATTATAGACTACAGTGAACCATTTTAAGAACATATTGACTACAGACACCTGGGTGGCTCGGTAGTTGAGCGCCTGCCTTCGGCTCAGGGTGTGACCTTGGAGGCCAGGGATCGAGTCCCACATTGGGCTCCCTATATGGAGCCTGCTTCTCTTTCTGCCTATGTCTCTGCCTGTGTGTGTGTGTGTGTGTGTGTGTGTGTGTGTGTGTGTGTGTGTCTCATGGGTAGATAAGTAAATTCTTAAAAATATATGTGTGTGTGTGTATATATATATAGACTATATAACTATAGTCTATAGACTATATAACACAATCCGTCTTAATGTTCAATAGCCCTAAGTTTGCCTTCCCAAGTGCCTAGTGATAATATTTCCCCTGCCTGGAAACGGAACCCCACCATTCTGGAGTATGTGGTGCGATTCTGACATTTAAGGGCCATCACTTGACATTTAAGGGCCATAGACTTATCATCCTTACACAGACCTAAACCCGAGTAACATGGGAAAAAAAGATTATATCAGTCTCTGCCAGGTACAGGAGAGATCTGCAGGGTGCAGCTTATGATACTGTCTCTTAACAGTGCTGTGGGCCTGTAGGAGTAATGAGTATCATGACCCACGGTCTGTTCATCTCCGTTTTGCATGAACATGTTGCTCTGCTGACTGATGCAGGCACCATGCTTAGCAGCTTAGGGCTGTCCTTGTGGGTTTATCTGTAAAACTACATTTGAAAAACTCGGCAGCCATTTCTGGAGACCATCATGAAATTTATTTATCGCTGGAAATTTTGTTGTTTCCAAGTGGTATTTACCCAAAAGCCAGATTGTACCTGAAAAATCAGATTCTGAGGACCATTGCAAATTATTTTGGCTGTGTGCTCTGTGGCCTCACATGCCGCCTCCCAAATTCCATCAGCCTCAGAGTGGTGAGGAAGGGGTGGAAGGAAGAGCTGGTCATTTCAAAATCAGTCTCAGCTGGATCTTGAGACCATCACATTCAGCAAAACAGTGGCCTGTGCTCAAACACTCAGATGAGAAATTGAATTATCTTTTAATTGAGCTCCTGTTGCGATAGAGTCTGGATATGAATGCTTTACACCGCTAGAGCGCCTTTCATCTTAAGATATCAAAGCACTCGACGACTATTAATTCATTACGTCTCTCCCACCCCTGTCAGGTGGCCGACACAGTCATGGGAGCCACTCTACCTATTGCTGAAACTCCTCCACCTGGCTGGAGTCTGGGCAAGGATGGGAGCTGTGTAACCAACCGTAAGGCCATTCTACCCAGTAGCTCCTAAAATAGAAAAACAAGGAGCATCTTAGCCAAGTTAAAACTGCAGAAGTTTTAGGAGATGGAATATAATTACCAGAAGTGAATTGTGACCCGGAAAGCTGGTGCTGTTTCTCTCCTATGCCCCATGCCATGGGGATCTCAATGACAGTGATGGGTCTGCAGCCCTGGGCACATATCTCTGGGCCTATAGCCCGCGTTCCCCAGGCTCCTGGCCCCAGGGTCAAGCCGGCTGCTTCAGTGCAGTGCCAAAGGGAAGAGCACCACCTATCGAAGTGTAGGAATTCATGGGTACTTGCTGGGACTGGTTGAGAAGCTTCTCAGACCACATTCATGCTTGGTTTGCTATGCTAACATATACATGTCTGAAAGAAAACGAATATGTTGACTACTCTTGCTTAGAAAAACATCTACAAACGTCTGTGTATTTTCCCCAGCTGGAGCTGAGCGTATGCCTGCAGTTGAGCCTACTGCTCCTCGAAACAAGCCTGCTGCTAAAAGACGGAGGCAGATGGTATTTTTACCACTTCAGGCAAAACATGGCACCTATGGTTCGGCTCTCTACAATTTTAATTTTTTTAACACTTTCAAAATGGCTTGCTTAAATATCTTCAGCATAGAGATGCAGACCTTTTCCCAATTTCTTTTTAATACTTGCTTCAGATACACAGATATGTAGGAATAAGTAGCACTTGGTCAAAACAGACCCTGTCAAGCCCTGTAATGACCTCCTCCTTCTTTCACAAGTAACTCACCTGGGGCCCTCAGGGGCTCCTTTGACATCCCTGCTAATTTTTGACACAAAGACTCCTAAGTGGTTTACAGGAGCTTTCTTTATAGCCCTCCCTAGTCTTTCCTGTGCAGGTCATATAATTTTTTCCATGACCCAGTACAGAAAAGAGAGTTGCATATTTAATGTCTTCGTCCTGAGGTTCACCCTAAGCGCGGATTTGCTCAAGGTTAAGCACTGGGGAAAGAGAGATCTTACAGGTGTTAATTCATTAGGCATCCAGTTCTCGGTTGAACTAAGAGAGATTTTTTTTTTTTTTTAAAGGAGTGGGTTTTTGACGTGCCCTCTCTGCTGGAACGTGCTCAGGGCTGCGGAGTGGCCCCAGGCTCTGGCTGTGCCCCACCCCCAAAGCACAGTGTCTAGAACTGCTGCTCCTCTCTTCCTCCCCCATCCTCAGAAGGCCTCGCACATTCTGTTTTATTCTAAAACGCATTTGCATAGGGTACACATTAAAATTCTCTTCCCACCAGCAAACAGTGCTGTCCGCGGACATTTGCATTTGCGTGATCACATATCATCACTTCCCTTCAAGAAGAAAAAAGAGTCTTTCCTCTCATGTCATGCTTCTCCTTTCCAGGCTTTGCCCTTTTAGTCTCTCTCTCTCTCTCTCTCTCTCTCTTTTCTTATACAGAGATTGCTTTAACCGTTTTTGCTGCTTACGGAGTCCAAAATTTGACTTTATGAAGCTTGAGTATAGAAAATTTTCTGTAAATATTATTGTCCTTTCTTTACTGACAAAGCCAGTCCCTCCCTCCCTCCCTCCCTCTCTCTCTCTCTCTGTCTCTCTCTCTCTCTCTCTTTCTCTCTGGCAGACAGTTTTTGCCTGCTTGTTCTTTCTCATAACCCTAGCTAACTGGCTCTGAGAATTTTTCACACTGGCACGTTTAGAGACCAGATGTTACAGTGTTTTCTCTTCCGCGTACCCCTTTCTTGGGCAGATGCTACTTCTCCTACCCTGGGACTTCACATTAGCTCCTTTGGTAAAGTATTCCATACGGCATCACTGGATGCACCAAATCTCTCGTTTCCTCTAACCTCCTGAGGTTGTCTTTATATTTAGGTTTTCTGTTTTCATGATGAGGACAGAGACTAT
This sequence comes from Canis lupus baileyi, assembly GCF_048164855.1. Classification (NCBI taxonomy): domain Eukaryota; kingdom Metazoa; phylum Chordata; class Mammalia; order Carnivora; family Canidae; genus Canis; species Canis lupus. The sequence goes on from NC_132844.1 coordinate 8,143,540, forward strand.
GTAAGAACATTGTCATTCCCTTCTCCCATCTATTCCCATAAAGGATTTGTGGTCCAATTCAATGAGGTGTTTGTAATAGAATTTAATGAAGAAAATCCAATTACCTTTATGATATGGGTGCAACTATGTAAAATGTGATAAAGACTGGAAGAAGGCATTTAAAAATATGAACATGGGCATTAAGGTGGTAACATTTCAGCATGTTTTAAAATAAATACGTTGTATTTTTTAAAGGTTTCTAGTTTTGAAATGTAGACTCAAATTTTTAAAGAATTTTTTTACTTATGTCCTGAGCTACTAAGAATTGAAAAATAACTTGCCTGAAATCATGTGTTTAGTGACATAACCAGAATTTAATTTTAGACTCCCCCAAAATTGCATGCTTCTCTGGCAATAGGCGGAAATGCACGATTGGGGGCGCCTGGGTGGCTTAGTTGGTTAAGCATGCCTTCGGCTCGGGTCATGATCCTGAGGTCCTGCAATCAAGCCCCCTGTTGGGTTCCCTGCTCAGTGGGATCCTGCTTCTCCCTCTGCCTCTGTCTGCTGTTCCCCCTACTTGTGCTCTCTCTCTCTGTCAAATAAATAAATAAAATCTTTTTTTTTTAAGATTTTATTTATTTATTCATAGAAACACAGAGAGAGAATGAGAGGCAGAGACACAGGCAGAGGGAGAAGCAGGCTCCATGCAGAGAGCCTGGCGTGGGACTCAATCTAGGGTCTCCAGGATCACACCCTGGGCTGCAGGCGGCGCTAAACCGCTGCGCCACCAGGGCTGCCCAATAAATAAAATCTCAAAAAAAGAAAAGAAACATAATGCACGGTTGGAAAGTGTAATTTTTGTACACTGCAAATTATGTTAGGCCTCAGGTTGTTGAAGTGCTGGAGGATAGTTGAGAATGGAAACCCAGCACACTGAGCAGGCATTGCAGGCATTAACCTGAGGACCTAACCACAGCTCAGGGATAGGTGCTTGGAAGGTATAGCCTGGACTGCCATCTGAAAGTTTTAAATCCCCTACTCCTTGTTTCCTTAAAAGTCAAATAAAACCAGATATTTTTCTTTTGGCAATCATATTTCAGACAAGTGTTTTTTCCTTGCAGCAATCATGGATAGATTTAATCTATTTTTAAAAATAATTAATTTACTAAAGTCAGTTTTTGCAACTCTCTTTGATTCCATATCTCCTTTAAAATACAATTATTGGGACACCTGGGCGGCTCAGCATTTGAGTGTCTGCCTTAGGCTCAGGGTGTGATCCTGGAGTCCTGGGATGCATAGAGCCTCCTCCCTCTGCCTGTGTCACAGGCTCTCTCTCTCTCTCTCTCTCTCTCTCTGTGTGTGTGTGTCTCTCATGAATAAATAAATAAAAATCTTTAAAAACAAACAAAAATAAATTCTGGGAGTACCTGGGTGGCTCAGTGAGTTAAGCACCCCACTCTTGATCTCAGCTCAGGTTTTGGGGGCTTTTTGTTGTTGTTGTTGTTGTTGTTGTTGTTGTTGTTGTTGTTGTTGTTTTAAGATTTTATTTATTTGAGAGAGAGAGAACACAAGCAAGTGGAGTAACAAAGGGAGAGGGAGAAACAGGCTCCCCGCTGAGCAGGGAACCATACACGGGGCCCAATCCCAGGACCCCAAGATATGACCCAAGCCTAAGGCAGATGCTCAACCATCTGAGCCACCCAGGCGCCCCTCAACTCAGGTCTTGATCTCAGGGTCATGTCATGAGTTCAAGCCCTGCCTGCGTTGGGTTCCACATACAGTAGTTAGTATCTTGAACCAGAGTTGTACCTTACTATGAGCCCTCAAGTCTTTTTGCAAAACAATTACCCTTTGGGCATTCATTCATCCCCAATCATCAAGTTAGTTTTTTCCTCCTTAAGTCTCTGGATATTTTATTTTGCATTTGTGCTCAGTGACTGTCATCTTGCTTTGATGATCTATTCCTCAAATTTCTTAATATTATTTTAAAATTAGATTCTTGTTCTCTGAGGTGTTAGCAATCCCACACACCTCAATAGCATCAACAGATTTGATGATCATAATCTCTGTCCCCCCTGTGGATCACGAATAATATTATTAAGTGCTATCAATAATAAGCCTCTTTATGACATCATAAAATATGCCATTCTCTCAGTTGTTAACCCAAATACTATTGATAATATTCAACTTCAATTCTCTATGCAGTTGTAAATCTAATTTTTCTTCAAATCATGTAGTTCGAGCTTGTTGATCTTGGGTTTCTAATTTTATATGTAAATTGCCAAAGTAGTTCACAATAATAATTTTTAGTGGGACGATCTCATCCTTAAAATTACTGACATCTAAAAAAATTACATCTCTACCTAATATCTAACATTCATTAAGAAGCTAAGGCAGACTTAGATTGTTAGTGAAGACTAGTTCTTTGTTGTAAGCCTGGAGTCGTGTCTGGTTTTGCTCACCACTGTAGTCTGAGGGCCTAACACAGTGCCTGGCACATACTAGGTACCAAATAAAGAGTTGTTGAACTACTGTGGAATGAATGAATGAGTGAATAACCTGAGATAAACCAAATGTTCCGCCTAGATTCTGTTCTTCTAATTCATAAGGTATTTTTGGCTCTGCCTTTGTTCTTCTTTCCTCCCAAGTATATATCTAATCAGATGGTTACATCCTCACTGCTTTGTACTCCCTGGGTTGAAACAAAGATTCAATTGGGGTAACCTTTTGAATCTTAGTCTAGAAAACTAACTAAAAATGCCCTCCAGGCTGGTTCTGTGGGTGAGTGCTCTGCACTGTGGGATAGCTGGATTCAATTATTGCTCCCAGTTTGTGGTATCAGGAGCCACCTGTGCACAGGAAGTGCCTATATGCCTTTATGTAGAGGATAGAGCCTTCTGTCCCCTAGAGGAGCCTGTTTAGTCCACTGAAGCTGTTTTAAGTAGATCTGAAAGAAATACCATTCTCTTCCCTTGTCATAAAAACAGGGGTGAGGTATGGGCTTTCCAAAATTATGTGTTTTTTTTTAAGAGAAAGAAAAGAGAGACACCACTGTGTAGACCCTGAATGTGGTTTTAGTAAGTTAGAAGTCTTTGTCCTTACCTAGATTGATATTTGCAAACTCAGACACTAATCTGACAGCCTGGTTTTATTTAGAATTAACAGCTTTTGTGATTGCAACATGAGTGGTCTATCAGAAAGCCATAATCTGTTTAGGTGGCACATCTGAAGCCCTTCCCCCATGTTTCCTAAGCAGTGTTTGAAAACACTACTCGGCTTCCCCACACACCACATCAGGCACGGTACTGGTTCTGGATGTGCTTAACTACCTTTCCTGAAATAGCCAGGTGCCTATGCCACCCCAACTTTCAAACAGAGTTACTGTGATGGCAGTAGAGATTCTAAGAACTGCAGCGTTGGTTAGTGATGTGGAAGATGCTCCTAGAGATTTTGGGTGAGTGGATTCTGTCCCTTTCCCCCAAGTCTTTGGCTTTCTGGCTTGATGAAAGATCTTATCTACTCAAAGATCATAGCAAAGCCAGAGTTGTACTTCTGAGGATGGATTCCTGCATAGTGCAATGGTGCCCCCTGTAGAGGTGTCCCTGTTCTAGATCTAAGAGAATTATACGAACCTTTTTCTTTGATTCATTCCTAAAAAGATTTTTGTGCACCTCTTTAAAAAAGGTTGTGGGCCTTTCTTCTACATGTTATGATCTCTTTAAGATGCCTACCCTAATAGTCATGTCGCTCATTGTGCAATCTGCTCAAGATCCACGAAGCACTCTAATCAGATGGTTCTATCACATTCTTTGAATCCCTTCATTTTATGGAGAGGAGATCAAATAACCTAACAGTGTTCACACAGTTACTGTCTCACAGACTCGTTACTCTATCCAGGTTGGCAGACTCCACGGTATGTATTCCTTACCACCATACTGCTTCTCATGGTGCTTTAGATGTACTACATGGCTGAATATGATGTAAAGGAAGAGAGACTTCAAGGATCAAATACAACAAGGAATCATTTTGCAAAATAATTTGGAAAAAAATCACAAAGCAAATAGACTACTACTGCTTCCAACAATCAAAAGAAAGAAAGGAAGGAAGAAAAAGAAAACAGCATACTCTGTTTGGGGAACGGAGAGAATCTGATTTCCAGAGTTACCCGTTAAAATAGTCAAATGCCCTCCCCCTCCCAAAAAGACACACTACCAATAAAGTAAGAGAGAATTCATATGCAGGCTCTGGTTTAACAAACATCCAGGAAATGGTATGCATCACTCTATAATCCAACATAGTTCTGGTCTCAGAAATAGTGATTGCCTGGTAAGTGACTGTCTTAGGATTTTTGTTTGCTGAACCAGTGCAGTAATTATTGGGATTTTTTTTTTTTTTTAAACTGGCAAGTATTCTTCACTCTTCTAAGGAAGCTTTATGGATATAACCATTTAAAATGAGTTCTCATTACCATTCTCTTGAAGGGGGCAAGGATCTATGTTAACAAATGCACTTTCCATAACAACGTAACATAGAGATCTACAGCTGAAAGAGATGTCAATCAAGCAGGTATGATTATATTTATGTGGCACAGAGAGTAACTTCTTCTGATTCCTGCATTTGCCCCTGGTCTGATATAACCTGCCTGGCAGATATGTCGTTGTCATAACCCTCAGTAGATAGAATTTTTCTGTTGTTGGACATGCATTCTAGTGATGGAAGTCATAAATGTGTTTTTAAATTCATGTTGTATCAGGATACATGTTAGGATGTTAGGAATCTAGGGTCATGTGGATAGCAGTGGTAGTGATAGTAGTTTTGAAGCAAGTGATCCCCAGGTATCAGCATCCACTAAAGCAGATGAAAATTGAGGCATGAGGAGGATTTAAGAAATGTGTAAGTAAGATATGAACTCATATAGTTTATGTATTCCTCAAATAATCCCCAGGACTTTTGGATTTCTCTTGTCCCACAATATTCTTTTTAATTAAATAACCAACTTAGTATTCGTCATGAGATTACAGAGTTTACTAGTGATTAATTCCTCAAAAAGCTACAAAGACTGGCTCATTGCTGCAGTCTACAACCTATGGTGTGTTTTGCTTTCTGAACCTAAATATGTAGAATTAAGTTCCTCTTTGGAATACGATACTAAAACTAAAAATTATCTTTGAATCAGAATATCGGTAAATCGGAGATTATTTATAAATAGTTAAATTTTCCTCAGAAGACGTGATTACTTTTTAATGCAATTTAACCCTCAATTTAATATAATTCCATATTACTAACCTCAAATGCCCAGCCTATCAAATGCCAATGAAAATTTATAAACTAAGAATTAAATTGAACATTTTGGGAGATGCCTGGGTGGCTCAGCAGTTGAGCATCTGCCTTTGGCCAGGTTGTGATCCCGGGGTCCTGGGATTGAGTCCCACATCCCGCTTCTTCCTCTGCCTGTGTCTCTGCCTCTCTTTCTGTGTCTCTCATGAATAAATTTTCAAAAAATTTATTGTACATTTTGGTCCATCTGGGAGCCGTGGGTTTGTTCAGTTGGTTAAGGGTCCGATTCTTGATTTTGGCTCAGGTCATGATCTCAGGGTCATGAGATCAAGACCCATGTCGGGCTCCTTGCTCAGTGGGGAGTCTTCTTGAGATCCTCTCTCCTCTCCCTCCCCCTCTACCATCCTCTTCCACCCCTGCTCATGCATTCACTCTCAAATAAAATAAATAAATCTTTAAAATAAATAAAGTGTACATTTTGGTCCACTTAATTACATTTTGAAATCAAGTATATCGGGATCCCTGGGTGGAGCAGTGGTTTGGCGCCTGCCTTTGGCCCAGGGCGCGATCCTGGAGACCCGGGATCGAATCCCACATCAGGCTCCCGGTGCATGAAGCCTGCTTCTCCCTCTGCCTGTGCCTCTGCCTCTCTCTCTCTCTCTGTGACTATCATAAATAAATAAAAATTAAAAAAAAAAAAAAAAAGAAATCAAGTATATCTGCTCCTATCCTGAGCTTTAAGTTTACCTGTCTGTCTTAAGGACAGACTTTGCCTGAATTCTCTGCCAAGAGGTCAACAATTTAGGTCAACTTTTAGTGTGCTAGTAAAATGTTTTTATCTACATGAAAATACCTCTATAATACATATATACACACATACATATATATATGTGTGTGTGTGTGTGTGTGTATGTGTGTGTACTAAACTATACATATGTACATATTCAGGTTATCTATATATATAATAGGAATATATATATGTGTATATTCAAACATGATAATTTGTATGAAATGAGTTATTTGGTTATGAAGCTATTTGTGGATAGTACCCCACAGCGTGGACTCCTAAATTTACTTCAGTAAGAGGTTGGGCCTTGGTGTCAGTTCAGAAACAAATCTTACTGTCCCACCAAAGTACTCCCTCGGCTTGACCCTTCTTGGCTTCCAAGATTGGGTGCAACTGGGGTGTGCTCAGGGTGGTATGGCCAGACTGAAATCTCACTATCAGCCAGGCCATATACCATCAAGACTGAGCCTAATAGAAATGTGTGGAGAAGGCAAGAAACATGAGATCAAACCTGTCTTTATCATGTTTTGTTTTGTTTTGTTTTCCTTTTAGGAAGAATAGATCCAGTTTTTTTTTTTTTTTTTAATTTTTTTTTTATTTATTTATGATAGTCACATACAGAGAGAGAGAGAGAGGCAGAGACACAGGCAGAGGGAGAAGCAGGCTCCATGCACCGGGAGCCCGACGTGGGATTCGATCCCGGGTCTCCAGGATCGCGCCCTGGGCCAAAGGCAGGCGCTAAACCGCTGAGCCACCCAGGGATCCCTAGATCCAGTTTTAAATGGTCAGGGTGATTTGGAGATTCATTTTTTAAGCACAAGCATATTTCCAATTCACTAATAATACAGAGACTTAAAATATTTAAAACAACTTCATGAATCTATGTAAAGTAGTCTATGAATGTTTGTAATTAAAGCCAGGTGCATTATGTAAATATTACATCTAAATTCTATAACAAACTCCATGCTCTCTTCCTCTTCAGGTCTTGCATTTGAATAGCATTTTTTTAAAAGATTTTATTTATTGGGATCCCTGGGTGGTTCAGTGGTTTGGCATCTGCCTTTTGGCCCAGGGCGTGATCCTGGAGTCCTGGGATCGAGTTCCGCATCAGGCTCCCTGCATGGAGCCTGCTTCTCTCTCTGCCTGTGTCTCTGCCTCTCTCTCTATCTGTGTCTCTCATGAATAAATAAATGAAATCTTTTTTTAAAAAAACAAGATTTTATTTATTAGAGAGCACAAGTAGACGGAGTGGCAGGCAGAGGGAGAGACAGAGGCAGACTCCCCACCGAGCAGGGAGCCCAACTCTGGGCTGGAACCTAACATGGGGCTCAATCCCAGGACCCCAGGATCAGGACCTGAGCTAAAGGCAGATGCTTAATCAGCTGAGCCATCCAGGCACCCTGAACAGCATTTTATTGATGTCAAAGTAATTTGCCATACATCATCTTATTTGTTCTTCATGATAATTCACGTGGTATAAATATGATCTTTGCAATTTTACAGGTGAGGGTTTAGACATGTCACCTTGCTCAGGATCACATGTCCAGGGCCAGAGTTTCTTTACTAACATTTGCTTATTGCCTCTCTACAATTGTTTTTCATATTATTAGAAAACAGCAGAAATGGATTAACCAGTTTTAGGAGGAGAACACCTAATCCCATATTGGATTTATTTATTTTTATTTTTATTTTTTTTCCATATTAGATTTAAAAAGGTTCCTGTGTGGCTTCATCTGGGAGTTTCTGCTCCAGGCCCTTGAAAGACTGCCATCTGTGGAAGGAGTAGCATTTGTCCCTCCTAGAGCTCCCCTATTCTCTTACCTCTCACCTCCAGGGACTGCAAGTCCTGGGACTCAGCAAGGGAAAAGGAGAGCAGTGTAACAAATGTCATGTGTGTTATACATGCTCGTACAATTATAAAGGATGATCTTAATTCTGCAAAATAATAAATATAACTTATTAAAAAGCATCTTAAAGCTCCATACATATTACAGGAATTTCCCAGGCTATCTTAGAAAAGAAAAAAATATTGTTTTATAAGAGAACAGAAAAATGTTAAAGTATGGGCTAAATTATATTTGTCAAATCAAAGTTCTTAATCCTTCATCCAATGACCTTTTTTTAAGAGTATGTATGTATGTATTTATTTATTTATTTATTTATTTATTTATTTAATTTGTTGAAAGAGCACAGCCAGGAGAGAGGCAGAGGGGGAGGGAGAGAATCCCCAAGCAGACTCCCCACTGAGTCCAGAGCCCCAGTTGGAGATCGATTCCCCAACCCCAAGATCATGACCCCAGCTGAAATCAAGTCGGCTCAACTGACTAAGCCACCCAGGCACCCCATCCAATGATTTAAATGTAGCATGATGAACCCTAAGATTGCTTTTATTTGTGTGTGTGTGTGTGTGTGTGTGTGTGTGTGTGTGTGTTTTCTGTGAGAGGGTGTGTGCATTGGGGTCTGGGAGGGGCAGAGAGAGAGGGAGAGAGAATCCTGAGCAGGCTCCATGCCCAGCACAGAGCCCAATGCAAGGCTTAATCTCACAACTCTGAGATCATAACCTGAGCTGAAATCAAGAGGTGGACACTTAACCTACTCAGCCACCCAGGCGCCCCCTGAGATTGGTTTTATTTTATTTTATTTTTAAATATTTTATTTATTTATTCATGAGACACAGAGAGAGAGAAAGGCAGAGACACAGGCAGAGGGAGAAGCAGGCTCCATGCAGGGAGCCCAATGTGGGACTCAATCCCAGGTTTCCAGGATCACACCCTGAACTGAAGGCAGGTACTCAACCGCTGAGCCACCCAGGCGACCCTGGTTTTAAAGAATAGTAAGAATAACATGAGGTAATCATGTCCTGTGATTGTGTGAAGCCCCCAAGTACCATAACTGTAGTCAGAGTCTTTGGTTGAGATTTTTGGTAAAAATAAGTTTTCATTATTAAGGATTTTTTTTTAAAGATTTTTTTTTTTTTTTTTTTTTTTTTATGATAGACATAGAGAGAGAGAGAGGCAGAGACACAGGCAGAGGGAGAAGCAGGCTCCATGCCAGGAGCCCAACGCGGGACTCGATCCTGGGACTCCAGGATCGCGCCCTGGGCCAAAGGCAGGCGCGAAACTGCTGAGCCACCCAGGGATCCCCCATTATTAAGGATTTAAGTAAAAATATGTTAGTTTCTTTTTGTGGCTCAATAGTGGATGTGATGATTATCTGAGCCTTATTCAGGGCCTGTTTTTTTTTTAAAAAAAAAAAAGTAAGTATGACCTGAAGACTATACTTAATCAATTAAAGTATTTATGGCCTTTTTCTTAGCAGAAATGTGGAAATTTTCCACTTCCAATTCTAATTGACATTTGTTCTGCAGCCATATGGCATTTTTAGTTGTGTTTTTTTTTAAATGTATATATTGTAATAGAAGTGCAGGATTAATATAATGATGGCTTCAAAATTTTGTCATCTCTGTAAATATGGTTTTATCCAAAGTTATTTGACTTAATGTATTTTTAAAAGTCTGTTATGTATAGTGAAAAAATGTGCCCTTGTGCACAGGCTTAGAAAGGACATTATTGACATAGATAGGTGTTCTCTTCCCAAATGAAATTGAAATGCTTCCCAATTCATGTAAGAGTGAAAGAAATGGCATTATACCATGCTGGTTAAGAGCAAGAACTATTTGTTTTTTTTTTTTTTTTTAAAGATTTATTTATTTATTTATTCATGATAGACAGACAGAGAAAGAGAGAGAGGCAGAGACACAGGCAGAGGGAGAAGCAGGCTCCATGCACCGGGAGCCCGACGTGGGATTCGATCCCGGGACTCCAGGATCGTGCCCTGGGCCAAAGGCAGGCGCCAAACCGCTGAGCCACCCAGGGATCCCTATTTGTTTTTTTAAAGATCTTATTTATTTGTTCATGAGAGACACAGAGGCAGAGACAGACAGAGGGAGAAGCAGGCTCCTGCAGGGAGCCTGATGTGGGACTCGATCCCGGGACTCCAGGATCACGCCCTGGGCTGAAGGCAGGCACTCAACAGCTGAGCCACCCAGGCACCCTGAGCAAGAACTATTTGATTCTTGACTCCAGCATTTATCTTCTACGTTACCTTGAGGTACTTTTCTTGTCTAAGTTTCTTCGTCTGTAAAATAAGAATTATGTTAGCACCTACCTCATAGGGCTATTATAAGGATTGAAGATATATGTATCTGGGCACACATAAGTACTATAAGATTCTCTTTGTTGTTATTGCTAATATTGTTATTATGGCCATTTTCACATTGGGACGCACACTGGTGCATCAATTCATGTGATTGAGAAAGTAACTAAAAATTCTATTTCCATCTCCTTTCCTTCTGGTGAAATAAGATACTTAGTTAAATCAGCAGCTTTTCCAGACACCTGGGTGGCTCAGTGGTTGAGCGTCTGCCTTGGGCTCAGGTCATGATCCCAGGGTCCTGGGATTGAGTCCCACACGGCTCCCTGCAGGGAGCCTGCTTCTCCCTCTGCCTGTGTCTCTGCCTCTCACTCTGTGTCTCTCCTGAATAAATAAATAAATCTTTTTTAAAAAATAAAAATAAATCAGATTTTCTTTCTTTCTTTCTTTCTTTCTTTCTTTCTTTCTTTCTTTCTTTCTTTTTTTAAGATTTTATTTATTTGTTTGACACAGAAAGAGCACACAAGCAGGCAGAGGGTCAGGTAGAAGGAGAGGGTGAAGCAGGCCCTCTGCTGAGCCAGGAGCCCTACATGGGGCTCGATCCCAGGACCCTGAGATCATGACCTGAGCCGAAGGCAGATGCTCAACCACTGAGCCACCCAAGCATCCCAAAACCACTAAAATTTTGATGCTATCCATGTGTTAGCTTTCTCTCTTGGCTCTATGACATCAGAAAATTAAAATTTAGTATGTATTTCTTCTCCATCTTCATTCAGGTAATCCATAGAACTGTGATAAAGGAAAGAAATCAGGTTGGGGTGTTTGTTTTGTTTTTCTTTTTTTATTGAAGTTTAGTGACGCACAATGTTACATTATTTTAGGTGTACAGCATAGTGATTGGACAAATCTCTATGTTGTGATACGCTCACCACAAGTGTAGCCACTGTCTCTTAGCATACAACACCATTATGATACCCTATTCCCATAGGGAATATTGACCATATTCCCTATGTTGTACCTTTTATATCCTGGACCTACTCTATTAAACATTCCATAACTAGAAACCTGTATCTCCCACTCCCCTTCACCCATTTTGCCCGTCCCCCAGTCTTCTTCCCCTAAGGCAACCATCAGTTTATTCTCTGAATTTATGGGTCTGTTCCTGATGTCTGTTTGCTTATTTGTTTCATTTTTTTTAGATTAAGTGAAATCACATGGTGTTTGTCTTTCTCTGCTGACTTACTTCACTTTAGCAGAATGCCCTCTAGGTCCATCTGTGTTGTCTCAAATGGCAAGATCTCATTCGTTTTTATGGCTGAGGAATATTTGTGTGTGAATGTATGTATGTGTGTGTGTGCATATATGTACCACATCTTCTTTATCCATGCATCTATCAGTGGACACTTGGGTTGCTTTTGTACCTTGGCCATTGTAAATAATGCTACAATAAATACAGGGGTGTGTATATCTTCAAATTAGTGTTTTCAAAAGATACCCAGTAGTAGAATTATTGGATCATATGGTATTTCTATTACTAATTTTTTTTTTAATTTTTTTTTATTTATTTATGATAGTCACACAGAGAGAGAGAGAGAGAGAGAGGCAGAGACACAGGCAGAAGGAGAAGCAGGCTCCATGCACCGGGAGCCCGACGTGGGATTCGATCCCGGGTCTCCAGGATCGCGCCCTGGGCCAAAGGCAGGCGCCAAACCGCTGCGCCACCCAGGGATCCCTCTATTACTAATTTTTTGAGGAACACTCCTACTGATTTCCACAGTGGTTGCACCAATTGACATTTCCACCAACAATGTGTGAGGGTTCCTTTTTCTCTATCCTCGCCAACACTTGTTATTTCCTGTCTTTTTGATAGTAGCCATTCTTAGTGGTGTAAGGTGATGTCTCATTGTGGTTTTGATTTGCATCCCCTGATGATGAATGATGTTCAACATCTTTTCATGTCTGTTGGCCATCTGGATGCCTTGTTTAGAAAATGTCTATTCAGGTCCTCTGCCCAATTTTAATCAGATTACTTGGTGTTGAGTTGTATAAGTTATTTATATATTTTGATATTAACTCCTTATTGGATGTATTATTTACTAATATCTTCTCCCATTCAGTAGGCTGCCTTTTTGTTTTTGTTGATGGCTTTTTTCACTGTGCAAAAGCTTTTTATTTTGGCATAACCCCAGTAGTTTATTTTTGCTTTTGTTTCCCTTGTTTGAGGAGACATATCTAGAAAAATGTTACTAAGGCCACTGTGAAAGAAATTACTGCCTATGCATTCTTCTAGGAGTTTTACGATTTTATGTCTCACATTTAGGTCTTAAACCCATTTTGAGTTTATTTTTATTTATGGTATAAGAAAGTGATCCAGTTTCATTCTTTTGCATATAGCTCTCCATTTTTTTTCAGCACTATTTACTGAAAAAACGAAACCAAATATTGAGTCCTAGAGATCGCTTTTCTGCTCAAAATAAATCCACTACCAAACATTTCCTAGGAGTAGTTGTTTTATATATTTGAACTCATATTATCATACTCCAATCCAGAGCCCCATTTCTCTGTCTTATCCACAGAGGACTAAGATTCTAAAAACCCAAATATACTCTATCTTTAGAGTATCTTTACTCTAAGATATCTTTAGAGTATCTTTATCTCTTTGTCTTGTTTCTGAGGCTAACAGTGAGTGGCCATATCACAAGAAAAATGAGAATATTTTGTAATGATTCGCTCATTGTGACCCACCTATCCTGGGGCTGCAATCACCACTGCCTTTTGTCTAGAGCTCACAGACCCAATCTAGTTGATAACTTTATTTGAAATTATGCCATCACTGTCCATAAATTCACTGGTCTTTGTTCCAGGTGCACCTCTGTCCTCACCTTTTTCACTTGTCCTGTGTTTGAAGACACTCGGTAGTTGAATCTCTCATCTTTGAGATTTCTTACATCTTTCAGCAGCTGGGAAGAACATTTATGTGCACCATAAGCATAAAGAGGACAGAAGTGAGTGGATGCCTCTCTGAAGACCTAGACTGGAAACTAGGTCTCCAGAGCAAGGAGAAAGAGAGAGAAGGGAAGTGTCGACAGGAGCATCAGACAAAATGAGTGAGAGCTGCCAGCAGGGAGGAGGCTCAGTGGGGTGCTACACAGCAATTTGTCCTAGAGGATGATACTGTATTTGGAATGGGAGTGGTGGTGGTCTTGAAACGCAAACAATACCAGAAGCCAGCACTAAGGCAACTTGGTAGCTGCCTTATGGGTTACTTGAATGCATGCTTCATCCTTAGAAGCCCCTCTTCATGGAATTTATTTTTCTCTTTACAATTTTTTAACCCATTCTTTAGTTGTTCTATTTCCTTTGTCTTCTCTTAATGATACATTGTCTTTTGCAACTCTTTGAACACACTTGCTCTTATTTGACATACAGCCTTTACATCTGGATGCCTCTTATTTTTTGTCATCATCTCCTTCCCCTGTGCACCCTCATCAGTCTTTAGCAGATTCTGACAAGGTTGTTGCTGAACATTTTTCTGTGAGGACTGGCACTTTGAAAACATATGTGACAAGTATCCTGGTGATAGTACAGACTTATGGATGGAATCCCACACAATTTTTACAGCTTCGTACCTCTCCTTTGTCAGCTCTTTCAAATCAAGGGTAGCATCCTCTCTCCACAGTGGAGCTTTGTACAGAGCAGGTGCTCAGCTGGGGCTCAGCAATGGAGGAGACGATATGCTCTTCCTTTTACACCTGGGCCTTTTCGAATCTGAGCCCCAAGAGAGCTTATTCTGTAGCCATTTGTTTTGGTCTCTTTCATAATTAATCATGACCACTGTTGAAATTTAGTTTCTCAGAGGCGTTCATCACCCTTGAACTATTTCTATTTATGATCTCTTGGAATCATGGCAGTCTTTTCATTAATTTTTAAATGTGCTTTCCCAGTTTATGGTCTGTGCCTGCTGGTCCTTTCTTTCACTGATGCTAATACTAGGTTGGCATTACTTTTTGTGCGCTTGTGTGCACCAGATTTCTATCACCTTTACACCCAATTATGTTGACATACTGAAGCAGAAAGTGCTTCTTCTGTCTTCTGATGCCTAAGATTATCAGTCAGGCACCCCAAGAATTTATCAAGTGAAAAAAAAAAAAGAATTTATCAAGTGTTAGAACGTGAGTTTTAGTAAAACTCGTTCTACGTTACTGCCAGCTTCATAATCCCTGTTAGGGAAGCATGATCCACTTCTACCGTATGGTCTCTTTCCATAAAAGCACGGCTTCCATTTGTTTCCTTTTATCCTTATCCAGATGTTTTCAACAATTAAAAAAAAAACTTATTGCTTTTATACTCTCTTTCTGTTATACAGTTTCTACAGAACAAGGTCTACCCTCTTTTCCAGATGAGTTTCAGCATCCCATTCTCTATAGCACTCTATCTGTTTGGGCAAAAGAAAGCTTGGGGTTATCTCCAATTCTGTTCAGCACTGTAGAGGGGAAGAGCTCTGGATGTGTGGAAATGAAATCCAGGCTATTTCTCAAGTTTGCTGTTGGCTCCTATCACTTAGCCGATCTCATCCCAATATCTTCTCCTACAAAATGAGGTGAGAAGGTAAGATCAGGATTGGGTTTCTTCTAGGTCTTAAAGTCTTTTTTTTTTTTTTTTTTAAGATTTTATTTATTTATTCGTGAGAGAGAGAGAGAGAGAGAGAGAGGGAGGCAGAAATACAGGCAGAGGGAGAAGCAGGCTCCATGCAGGGAGCCCGATGCAGGACTTGATCCCAGGACTCCAGGGTCATGCTCTGGGCCGAAGGCAGGCACCAAACCGCTGAGCCACCAGGGATTCCCCCTTAAAGTCTTTTCTTTAGTTTCATTAGAGAGAAGTGGCTGCCACTTCTGCTAAAGCTGCTTAGATGTCATGGCATGGGCTCATCTTTAATATTTCAGAGAATTTTTTAACCAAATAGTTTTCACAGGCATATAATGATTTCTCAAAAGGTTTCATAAAAACAACATTTATCACTGAAAAGGTGTTTAATAACACCTTTTAATAAATGTTAAATAATAATGCACTTAACTTTAAGTACTTTGCATCTTTTTATCTCTGTGTTAATATCTTTAATTGGATCCTCTAGCAAGGGATTTGGACTTAATTTATTGCAGGTGATGCTGCACTTATACAATTATTCAGTTGACTTAATTAGAGATTTAATTATTTTAGTGCCCTAAAGTGCTATATCAGAGAAGTAAAATACAGACTGGTAATTCACCTTTTTGTATTTTTTTGTCATTTATCCTGCGGCTAAAATGTTTTTCAAGCCATAAAGGCCAGAGGACATACCATACTAGCCATATCCTAATATGGAAAGTTCTGTCTATGCATTAGTTTGGGCTTTGCTCAGTCAAAATGTAGGTGAAGGTAGAAGCAGAAAGAATTTTTCTAATTGCGGTGTTATCTCTGGCAACTATTAAAACAAAGTTTGTAGGGCAGCCCAGGTGGTGCAGCGGTTTAGTGCCGCCTTCAGCCCAGAGCCTGATCCTGGAGACCCGAGATCGAGTCCCATGTCGGGCTCCCTGCATGGAGCCTGCTTCTCCCTCTGCTTGTGTCTCTGCCTCTCTCTCTCTCTCTTTCTTTCTGTGTCTCTCATGAATAAATAAATAAAATCTTTAAATAATAAAAATAAAAAAATAAAACAAAGGTTGTAGGTCCAGTCCCTCAGTATTCCTTTCAACCCCCTTCAGTTCTACAACCCTAGGGCACCCCTGTAACAAGTGGCCCTGGGAAGCAGCAACTGTGTTAATCTCTGTATCTCCCACCCCTGCTATACACCTAGGCCATATACATGCCCAATACATGGTGGCTGAATTGAATTTGATCGTTGCCAAGACTGCCAGTTGGAAGTGTGGTCAAAATAGTATAAATGCAACCCAACTATTTTGATTTTTTTTTTTAAGATTGATTGATGGATGGATGGATGGATGGATGGATGGATGGATGGATGGATTGATTCGGCAGCGAAAGAGAAAGCACAAACGGGGAGTGGCAGGCAAAGGGAGAAGGAGAAGCAAACTTCCTGCTGAGCTGAGACCCCCCCGACCCCCACCCCTCCTGTTCAACCTCAGGACCCTGGGATCATGACCTAAGCTGAAGGCAGACACTTAACTGACTGAGCCACCCTGGCACCTCAACCCATAGTAACTCAAAATATGTACCCCAGAAAGTTAGGTACTCCCAAATCTGGCTAATCATTGGAATGACCTAAAAAGCAAAGTTCCCCAGGTGAATCTTATGGTCAGCCAAGTTTAGAAATTCCAACTTAATATGTCTTTTATCACATTTATTTAGAAAAGATGAGATTGGTCAGGATAGACCCATTGCCTATTCTAATATATAGTAAAAATGAGTCTTATTTATGGCCTATGAGTAATATCTAAAGGATTTCTTTTGAGCCAATAGTTTAGGTTTTGTTGGTCGAAATTTATGTAGGTGTCTGTGAGGAATAGTACCTTCTGTGAAGAATTAAATTACTGATGAATCATGAAATGGCCATTTTCCTCATGGAAGCTATGCAAAGCACAACTCTGTAGAGAGAAGATTTAAGTATTAACTGGAAGTACAATAGTGTGTGGTGAGAGAAATGAACTCTTTTAAGGGCTTGAGTAATATTCAGTGATATCCTCCTAGATGCTCTTTTGCCCTGATCTGAACTACCCTTCATTATAAGAATTAATTATCTTACAGGTCACCATCAAATATTCAGTTGGGCCTTTGGGACACCTGAGTGACTCAGTGGTTGAGTGTCTGCCTTTGGCTCAGGTTGGGATCCCAGGGTCCTGGGATCAAGTCCCACATCAGGCTCCCTACAGGGAGCCTGCTTCTCCCTCTGCCTATGTCTCTGCCTTTCCCTCTGGGTCTCTCATGAATAAATAAAATTCTTAAAAAAAAAAAAAACATTCAGTTGGGCCTACTGAATAAAGTTTATGAAGTAACAAACTAAATGAAGCAATCAGAGAAATAGAGAAAATGGACTCCTGGGTGGCTCAGTCTGTTACACATCTGCCTTTGGCTCTTGTCATGATCCCAGGGTCCTGGGGTTGAGCCCCAAGTCATGTGCCCTGCTCAGTGGGGAGCCTACTTCTCCTTCTCCCTCTGCTGCTCCCCCTGCTTGGGTGAGGCCTCTCTCTCTTTAATAAATAAACTCTTTAAAAAAGAGAGAGACAGAAATGCAGAATGTAAAACATTGCACAGCACAGTTTGGTCCTTTTGAAATGGCAATATCATGGGGGAGAAAATATTAAAGTGTCATAACAAATGAATGTGATGTGTGAACCAGGATTCATCATGATTTGGGGAAAAAATAAAAGACTAAAAAAAAGACATTTTAGAGCCAACTGGGGAAATTTGCACATGGGTATTACAGAATGATAGAGAATTATGATTAACTTCCCTAGTTATGAAAATAATATTCTGGCTATGTAGGAGAATGTTCTTAGGGGCTGCATGTCAAAACAAGGGTGAAGCATCCTGCAGCCCAACATGTGTCCAAGACAAGTCCTACCAGCTCAGAGCCTATTGTTAAATATTTCAGAATTTTGTGATTCCACAACCCTTGGTAGCTTGAAATCATCCATGATGGGAGTTTTTGTACCACAAAAATCTGCAAGTGCTACTAACAAGGTCTTTTTCCTCCCCTAGAAAGGTAATTTACCATCATACCACTGCCCACAGCTTATTTTCAAATGGTTGAGAAAACAGGTACATGCAGGTAGATAAAACAAAAAAAGCAAAACATTGACAATTGTTGACTTTTGGTAGAAGATTATGTGGTCACTCGTTGTGCTAGTCGAGGAGTCAGCAGACTTTCTGTAAAAACTAAAGTGTAATTTAAGCTCCGCAGCCCAGTACAGCCTCTGTGGCAGCTACTCACCTCTGCAGCTCTGCCACTAGAACACAAAAGCAGCCATAGACAATATTGAACAGAAAGGGCACGGATACATTCCAACAAAACTTGATTTATAAAAACAGGGGGTGCAAGTTGGCCCTGGGACCATAGTTTGCCTGTACTAGTCTTTGAATTTTTCTGTACTTTTAAAATATTTGATAATCAAAAATTTTTTTTCATTCAAATTTCTTTTTTTTAAGATTTAATTCATTTATTCATGAGAGACATAGAGAGAGGAGCAGAGACACAAGCAGAGGGAGAAGCAGGCTCCCTATGGGGATCCCAATGCACAACTCAATCCCAGGACCCTGGGACCATGCCCTGAGCCAAAGGCAGACACTCAACCACTGAGCCACCCAGGCACCCCTTAATTCAAATTTCTTAGCGTAGTTTTCAGAGCCCTCTTGGATCCCCTAATACCTACTCCTTTAAGGTTTGTCACACCAATCTCTTTATTCCTTGGACACTGTATTCTGGCCTCCTCTGTGCCTTTGCTCAGGCTGTTCTCTTTCTTTTTTTTTTTTTTGGCTGTTCTCTTTCAATATAATTCCCTTGCTACCCTCAACCCATGACCACTTATCAGCATTCTCACAACATGCCTCAGATCTCACCTACTTTGTAAGATCTTCTTGAATCTCTAATTAAAGTTGATCTCTCATTTCTTTGACTGTCCATAGCCGTACATTTGTCCCTTGGTTTTGCTGCTTTTTACAGTATACCTTTAATTAGTTCCTGATCCATGAAGCAGAGAAGCATCATCGTACTCCTTTCACATAATAGGTGTTCAGTTAATATTTGCAAATTGAAATCCATCATGCACTTACTATACACATGCCTATAGGTCCCAACCTAAAAGTCTAGAATACAGAATGTTGGCTTGTCTAACTTAGGTGTGGGGTAATTAAAGATAATGACAACAGGGGCACCTGGGTGACTCAGTCAGTTAGGCATCTGCCTTCAGCTCAGGTCATGATCCCAAGGCCCTGGGATCGAGCCCTACATTGAGATCCCTGCTCAGTGGGTAATCTACTTCTCCCTCTCCCTCTGCCTGCTGCTCCCCCAGCTTGTGCTCTCTCTCGCTCTCTGTCTCAAATAAATAAACTCTTAAAAAAAAGATAATGCAAATAGCATATTCTTTCTTCCTCCCTCCCTCTCCCCTTTTCTTTCTTTCTTTCTTTCTTTCTTTCTTTCTTTCTTTCTTTCTTTCTTTCTTTCTTTCTTCAATTCCAACTACCTTTGAGGTTGTTATGCATCAAGCTAAAATAGACTTCATCTTGTGAATGGATCAGCTTTCTAAGGGCCCGAGGAGGAAGAAGAATTAAGTCATTCTGAATATTTGTAGTGTTTTAGACACTGTCAGGCACTCTGTGCTGTCTTGCATAGGTCCCCCCCGCCCCGCCCCCGCCGCCAACAGTCCTACAAGGGACTGATATTATCCTAAGCAGTTAAATGGTTCCTCTAAGATTATAAAGCTAGAATGGGAGTTTGAATCTGGCTGCCTCTGATATGCAGCACTATTTTGGTGCCTTCATGCATTCAGTGATTGGCACGAGTCCAGGGAATCCTAGGCTGAAATAGTCCTGACGTTCATACGCAGTGTGGCAATACCAGTGGGGCGGCGAGATTCTGGGAGAGTACAGGATTCAGTACTGCTGGACTGGGTGTTAGAAACCCTGGCTTCTGACCACAACTGTACCACCCTCCACCTGTGATCTTGAGTGAGCTGTTGAACTTCTCTGGTCCTCTGTTTTCTCATCTGTATAATTAGAGGAATAAAGCAGGTTGTTTCTTTTATTCCTTTAAGTTACATGCAGGATGTGGTACTAAAAGTCTAATGAAGAGATAGATACAGGAATGGAGAGTCGAAGTACGACACTGTAGAATAATGCTATACTCCAGATGCACAGGGGACTTGAGGAACCCCAAGGAAGAGGGGCTCTTATCCCAGCCGAGGGTATTCTGCTCAAGTGGAATTTGGGAAGTTTGAAGGAAGTGGGGAATATGGGAACCACCTCAGGGGAGATGATTGCTGCAAGCAGTTTCCCTAAATAATGATGAAAGGGAGAACAGGGGTAAAAACAGGCTGAGTTCTTACCAGCTAGGTCAGGAAAGGACTTCCAGGCCTACCTCGTGAAAGAGCTTGGACTCTTTTTTTTTTTTTTTCTTGAAGGCTATGGGAAGTTAGTGAAGGGTTTTAAGCAAGATCACATTTGCATTTTCTAAAGTTCTCCTTGGCAGCATGACAGATGGAGTCCAGGGCAAAGAACTGGTGGTGGGAAGACTCTTTAGGAGGTGGCTGCAGAAAACAACCCAGGCAAGGGATGACGAGAGCCTGAACTAGTAGTGGCAGTGACAATGAAGAGCAGAGGATGAATTTGAGAGCTCTAAAAGAGATAGAGCAGCAAGGACTTGCAGTCAACATGGATAGAGACCACGTCACAATCTCCGTGGCCTCAGACAACAAAGATGTGTGTACCTCATCTCCCATGCAGGTTGGAGAGGGACTGGGGCACTCGGTGTGGTCACTCAGGAAGATATGGCCGGTCTGTAGGCCAGGGGGAAAGCTCTGGAGGGACTCACTGGATGGTTTAATTCTGGCTGCAGCCCAGAAGTGACTTGCATCATTCGCAGCTCACAGACTAAAACTCATCCTTCCACCCCACCCAGCCTCTGGGGGCCAGAAAGTTCAGTCCAGGATGAGCGCACTTGGTACAGCCATGGTGCGTGACTGGAAATGAGGCATGAAGGAGGAACCCCTGGGTTTCTGATTTAGGGAGTTAGGCAGAGGTGTTCACTGAGAAAGAGAAGAGGGATCTGGGGGAAGGGGAGGCAAACTGACCAAATCATTATAAATCTTTTTCGCCTCCAACGTGGAACTCTTTGGTGGGTCCTTCCCAGTGGTCAACAAGAGGGATGAGAAATAAACTCCAGTTGGCAAGAGTTTACTTTATTCTTTACAAAGGTGGGTTTCAGTTCATTCTTCCCAAACAGAACCTTTTAGCTTTAAAAATGGAGCGTGCAGATCTAAACTAGGTGTCTTTCTTGAATTTCCATAGGGCCCTACCGTGTCAGCATACAGCATTAAAAAAAAAAAGTTACTAAGTAGGATGTTAATGAAGCCCTCCTCACAGAAGACTATTAGGCTGCTGAATTCAAAATGCCAGAGATGTAAATGCCCTCTGCCTTCATTACCGCCATCCCCCAGCAGGGCACATTTCAAGATATCGAGGGGTGGGAGTCGGGGAGGAGGTGTAATTAGGCTGATTGGAGCCTATTGTGTGCTGCTCTGGAGCGCAGACACCTAGCAGCCTTAGGGAATGTTCGTGCCTCAAAATCACTGGGGAATGGTGTCCTCTTTACCTCAAAAGGGCGTAGCAGGAACAACGAATCTCCACTGTCTCCCCCCTTCTTTGTCTTCCACCTCCCCTCCCCAATTTAATTGTGGGACTTAAAAACTGACTTTTATTGTGCATTTGTTTCTTAACAGTTGCGAGAAACAATCAAAGCTGGCAAAGGTGTGACTTCAGCTATTGACCTGTGTCGTTACCATGGAAACAAGGCACTGGAGGCCCTGGAGAGCTTTCCTCCCTCGGAGGCCAGATCTGCTTTAGAAAACATTGTGTTTGCTGTGACCAGATTTTCGTGACACCAAATTAAAAAGACACTATTGTTCGGTAGCTGCAAAAACTGGGGAACGAGGTGATTGAGAGAGAGAGAGAGAGAGCGCGAGCTTTCATACTGAAATATTGGAATGTGTTAATGACTTTAAAAACCTAATACATTTTTTTTCCTTCCTCTTATCACATCGCTAAAAGAATACTGCCTTCTTTTTGGAACTGCTACAAACAAAATTAGAAGAAAAAAAAAGGTCAAGCAGTTTTCACTTGTCACGCCAGAAGCACACTTGAGGCTGCAGTAGCAGAAATAATTAATGAGATTCGCTCCTGTGACCTCAGCAAATGGACAGGAAATAAGTCCTTATTGATTGGACCGAGCCAGGGATGGCGCCAGGGCGGTGGCCTGTGGTTTTCCTTCTAGAGAGGACAGAGCATGCTGGAAGCTGCAGGTGTCAAGAGGAACACATCAGTGCCAGCCAGGGAGGACTGTCAAATCAAAAACTAGTGACCAATTTGTCATAATGGAGGGTAGTTTTGATGATTACGGGAAAAAATTGTGCTTTGTTTTGCAATTATGTCTCTGTATTTATAGGTACAGTATGAATATACTTTGCGCTTCATCGTTTTTTGTAAGATTTTTTTTTTAGGAAAAATTGCTGAAAAAATAATGCCAAATATTTGAAGTAGAAGATTAAAATGTTATCAAATGTTAACTTGGTTGTAGTAGGAATGGCTTGTTTTTCTTTCTAGAAGACAAATGTTTTTCAAACACATTTCAAAGAACCAAACTTTTTTATTTTTTTTTTAAGCCAAACAAGATGCTTCTTTTCAAGTCCAATGCATTCATTTGTCATACTTTGGTGTAGAGAATACCTTTAACTTTTACGAGTGTCACGTGCAAAACTGTTGTTCTGGGGAATAAACTGGTGATTTTTTTTTTTAATTCAGAATGTCAAATTTTGATCTTGAACCACAGACATCCAATTACAGAAAGAATATAAGCAATCTCACAGGCCTGCAATCAGACACTGTCTCTCTGTGGTTCATAGGAGATGATTTTTGTGGTTTGCATGCATGCAATATGAGAACACCGTTGACAAGAAGGCTGAGTTTACATAAATGATCTAGATTGAGACTCAGCTACCTTTCTTCCTTATGTGGTGTAATTACAGCCCTATCTGGAGACAGTGAACACAGCAAACAGATTTTATTACCCCCTTCACTCAAACACTAAGTGAAGTTATTTTAGTTAAATTCCTTCCCCCCAAAGTTACGAAACCATTTTATCAGGACCCAGCATGTGGCATTCAATGAAGAGAAAACGTGAGCTTCAGAGGCTTAAGGTATTGTATTATGAAATATTTTTAATATACTTTAAATATTATGATTGTACAGTTTATACCATGACAATTTGAAGGCCTGTAGATTTAGCTTAAGAGAACACTTTTCTGTTTGAAATGGTCTTTTCTCACAGACATTGGCTTAATTAGTAACTTTGGTTAGATGCTTGAGATCAGACTGGGTTTTAATCATTAACTTCCACAAAGGAGGAGTCGTGCCTTGTGTTCTCTAGACGTGCAGGAACTCACCCCACGCTGTAGGTTTTATGAAGCAGATGGAGGAGTACTATAAGGCAGGGTCCTAGGCTGCTTCGAATTCTGGTTTAGTAGCTGGTTTGCTGTGTGACCTGGAGCAAGTCACTCCCCTCAGAGCCTCCATCTCCTCATCTGTTAAATAAATGAGAGAATGTCTGAAGTCCCTTCCAGCTTTGTCTTCTTTTCTAAAAGTCTGCCATTTCTGACTCTGGATCACAAAGATGCCATGCTGAGTTTCAGGGAGGAGGAGAGTTGAGACCTGGAGAGAGGCTAAGAAGGAAGGCCTAAAACCTCAGGGCAGATTTCCTCCTGCAGGGCCTCGCAGTCTAGGCCTAGGTGTTCCTAGCTCTCTTTTGTGCGGCCTGTAATCCTGGACTCCTCTGTGTCAGCACCTGCTTTTCTGCTTTCTCGGGGACCTTTCCTAGCCTGGCTCAGGTGTCTCACCCTCAGTGTTGAGTGACGACCCTGCCTCCGTCTTTCCGGCTTCCCTGCTCAGCAGAGCTCCCACTTCCCAGCCTGCTGGCAGGCTTTAGTTAAACTTAACAAGTTGGCCAGTTCACTCTCCAGTTTTATTTTATTTTATTTTTTAAGATTCTATTTATTTATTCATGAGGGACACGGGGGGGGGGGAGAGAGAGAGAGAGAGAGAGAGGCGCACAGACACAGGCAGAGGGAGAAGCAGGCTCCATGCAGGGAGCCCGACATGGGACCCGATCCCCCATCTCCAGGAACACACCCTGGGCTGAAGTCAGCACTAAACCACTGAGCCACCCGGGCTGCCCCACTCTCCAGTTTTAAATAGTGAGAGCCTTTCTTCATGCCCCTGATATTTGTTTGTTAACTCTTATGTCCTTATAATTTCAGATAATTTAGGGAGAAATTTGGGGCACCGAGGCATGCCTCATCACACCTCGTGGCCTACCACCTGGCTGTAGCCAGGGACATCACTGCTGACTAGGTAAGACCCTGGTCTCAGAATGCTCCCTCCACCCCCTCTCCCACCCCCCAGTTTCTTGCCAGAGGAAAGCATTCACTAGCCATCGCGCTGCTCCCTTCCGCCTGATGACCCCAGCTTGCAAGTTGGCCCCTCCAGACCTCATCACTTCAGGCTCCTGAAACCACCCACTCTCCTCCCTGTCAGTCTTGTCTTCGTTAAGTGTGTAAAGGCTGCAATATTGCATGCCAAGTGCATGCTGTTTTGTTCCAGGCCCACAGCCATGCTCTGGGAGGTAAGCCCTGGCCTTTATTTTTTTTATTATTTTTTTAAGATTTTATTTATTTATTCATGAGAGACACAGAGAAAGAGAGAGAGAGAGGCAGAGACACAGGCAGCAGGAGAAGCAGGCTCCATGGCAGGGAGCCCAACGTGGGACTCGATTCCGGGACCCCAGGATCAGGCCCTGGGCTGAAGACGGTGCAGAAGCCCATCTAAAGTCCCTGGCCTTTAGAGATGCAGAAGCAGGCCCAGGAGACCATCCCTGACCACCTGGCCTGCCCTCACTCCCCATCTCCCCACCACAGAATCTCTCCAGGTAGCGCCCCCTTCTCTCTTCCTCTGCTTCTCTTTCCTCCTTTGAAAGATCTGGAGCCCATAGCCTCCTGTCTCCTTTGTGCCCCCATGCCCAAATCTTCTGCGTCTGCTCTGCTGGCTGTATGTGTTCCATCCTCCCAATCCCTACAATGGAATTCCTCCCTTCAAGTTGTCTATCTTTTCTACCTCCACTTTTTTTTCTTCTCAGCACCAACACCTCTTCTCTCAGTCTACTGACTCTTTAACCCTTGCAAACCCATCCACTTACCAGGTCCCCCTGACCCAGACCAGCGCCAGTGCCTTAGACACTCCAGGAATGCTCGTGGAACAGATCTATCGGGTCTCTGGCCACACAACCCTGAGATGACCTTCCAACGGCTGGTGGCCTTTCTGTGACGTTCAAGAGCTCCATCCCTGCATGCAGACTCCCCCACAGCCTGCCTCCTTCAGGAGCAGCAGTGGTCACTCCCCCTCAGCCCCTACCCACCTCTCTGCAGGCCCTCCCCCTCTGCTCCCACTGTCGTCCTTCACACCTGACACATCTCTTAGTTGTACCCTTGGAGCCATTCTTTTCTAAACATTTCCATTCTAGGGGCACCTGGGTGGCTCAGTAGTTGAACATCTACTTTTGGCTCAGGTTGTGATCCTGGGATTGAGTTCCCCATCAGACTCCCCGCGGGGAGCCTGCTTCTCTCTCAGCCTATGTCTCTGCCTCTGTGTGTCTCTTATGAGTAAATGAATAATAATAATAAATAAATAAATAAAATCTTTAAAATAAAATAAAATCTTTAAAAAATAAACTAAAAAATATTTCCATTCTGTTTCCCCCAGAAACTTAAAAGCAGTACCCCCACTAAGTTTTCTTTTCTTTTTTTTTTTTTTAAGATTTTATTTATTTATTCATGAGAGACAAAGAGAGAGAGGCAGAAACATAGGTGAAGGAAGAAGCAGGCTCCACGGAGGAAGCCTGATGTGGGACTCGATCTCAGAACTCCTGGATCAGGACCTGAGCTGGACACACATGCTTAACTGCTGAGCCACCCAGGGGTCCCCCCACTAAATTTTCTTTTCTTAAATTCCCCAACTTAGAAAACCCGTTTCCTGGCATAAAAAGAAAAAAAAAAAAAAAAAACAGTATCAATAAGGTATCCATGAGATAGCGAGCTGTTTGCCATTCACAATTACTTTGAAAGAAGATACAGTTTATGACTATCATTAAACTTTTTTGTAAGTTTTGCTTGATAACACTAAATCCTCATCATGTTTTCTGGCTCACACAATGTGGTTATCTAGGCACACCTAAAAATAAATGATCATTGTCATTGTTTGCCTAGTCCAGGTCTCATTCTCTAATGTTTGAGACTTTATTTTACCCATGACAGTATTATTGCTCTGACCCAGGATGTGGGTGACATCAACAAGTTGGGGTAAAAGACATATACATTAGTACAAAATGCTCTCAAAAGAGACTGTCTTTAGGCCCCGTATCCACAACACATTGCACTCCAATGACCAGAAAGTAGTTGGAATAATCCGTGATGATCTTTTTTCAAAGCCTGACCATGTGTTGTGACATGGCCCTCTTTGGGCAGGCAAGTTTGGGGAAATTATGTGTAATCAACAAAATCGCAGCTAAAGGATATTTCTCCTTTTTTTTTTTTTCTTTTTTAAGACTAGCTAATCAGCAGGTTCATCATTGATAAAGAGAACCTTGCTTTATAGAAAACCATTGTCAAGCTCCTTCGTAGAGTTCTTAGCTTCAGGAAGATCCTTTCCAGCCACTTCATTTTGTCTTCCCACTTTGAAATCCTATACTTAAGATCACCTTTCTGACCAATAGAAGCTGCAGGATTTATCTTTATAATGTGTACTGACTGCCTCTCTAAGTAGAGAAGACCTGCCACACCTTTGTTAAAGCACAAAAGGGCAGAAATGAATTGGACTGGTTCTTCCATTCATTTTACTGGGAGGACATAATTG
Organism: Canis lupus baileyi; assembly: GCF_048164855.1. Taxonomy (NCBI): domain Eukaryota; kingdom Metazoa; phylum Chordata; class Mammalia; order Carnivora; family Canidae; genus Canis; species Canis lupus. Next base: position 8,170,397 of record NC_132844.1, read on the forward strand.
TCATCCCATTATAATTAATAGTTTCCATTATTGTTAATCACGGTTTAGTAATTATAAAGCTATTTGTACTTTCTTTAAAAAGCATAAATCAATCTAACAAAATAACCATTTGCCTCCTTCTCTTCCCTACCTTCAGTCCTGATCTCAAGTGTGAACTGTTTTATTCTTTCAGAATGGGTTTTGCCTCTCCATTAAGGAGATAGCATACTTCTAAAGGACTGAAAAACAAGTGTCATTTGGGGAGAGTCCCCAGAGGGGCCAGAACTGCTGGTGGGATCCTGGTCTTTCCCTAGCTCACCCCACCTGCCCTTGGGCTCTGAAGTACTAAGTTTTCAGCTCCCCTGGAGGAGGAATGTTCATATTTCTTTCTTTTCTGTAGAAAGAAAAAGTTTCTCAGGCTTTTGTCCTTTTTTTTTTTTTTTCTTTTATGAGACACCAAGCATCTTCCTGGAAAAGCTACATCAGCTTTTTCTCAACTTGATCTGCTCATTTCCGGGACTGACCTATCGTGTACCTATCGCTGTGCATTCTATGAGCAAACAAGTGGGCTCAGCTCTGCCTTGACTGTTGGGGTAGCTTAAATTTCACTTCTTGAACACATTAAAAAAAAAATTTTTTTTTAAGTAAGTTCTACACACAGCGTGGGGCTTGAACACATTCACATCAATAACCACTTTTTTAAATTTTTAGAAAATAGAAAAAAATTAATCATTCACAATCTCATCATGCTACCATAATCATCTCACCATTTCATTTATATTTCTTTCAGCCTTTTTTACCATGCATATCTTTTTTTTTTTTTTTTGCATCGTTCTAATCATAGTATAAATTCAACTTTGGGTCCTGCTGTTTTCACATAACATGTAAATATTTTTCCATGATGCTGCAGTTTTCATAACCATTATTAACAGGTAGCTTAAATTCTAAACAAGGCAGCTGAATTTCTTTTTTTTTTTTTTAATTTTTTATTTATTTATGATAGTCACACATACAGAGAGAGAGGCAGAGACACAGGCAGAGGGAGAAGCAGGCTCCATGCACCGGGAGCCCGACGTGGGATTCGATCCCGGGTCTCCAGGATCGCGCCCTGGGCCAAAGGCAGGCGCCAAACCGCTGCGCCACCCAGGGATCCCGGCAGCTGAATTTCTGTTTGGTTTCTCAAGGTATGTGGTAAATACTCCAAAAGAAAACATCCTAACCTGCTACTAAGAAAGTCTTTGAACTTGGAAAAATAATTCCCCTGTGGCTTCTCCATAGTAGCAGGTTAAAACTGTGGAACAAAAACAAAACAAAAAACTATGTAACAAATTCCTTTAAAATTCTACAACTTGAGAGGCGCCTGGGTGGCTCAGTTGGCCAAGTATCTGCCTTTGGCTCAGGTCATGATCTCAGGGTCCTGGGATCGAGCCCCACAATGGGCTCTTTACTCAGCAGGGAGCCTGCTTCTCCCTGACCCTCCATCCACCACTCCCCCTGCTTGTGCTCTCTCTCTCTCTCTCTCTAATAAACAAGTCTTTTTAAAAATAGAAAAAAATAAAATTCTGCAACTTAAACAATTTTTTTCAGTTGGTAGTTCCCATTACTGGCAAAATGATGACTCTTCCTTCCCACTGAAGTTTGCAACCTCCTAGGGAAGGAAAGAGCCTCAGTTAATAGTCAAACCTTCTGCTCTCGGCAAAGACCACAGAGAAAGGATTTTGCAGGAGATGAGAAGCCACCTTTGCTTCTTCAAAGTGAAGGGGAATAAAATAGGCCGCTCAAAACTGTGCCCCTTTGGCATATTGGTTGTTTTGAATTAAAGATACTTGAGGAGCACCTGGCTGGCTCAGTCGGAAGAGCATGCAACTCTTGATCTCAGGGTTGTGAGTTCAAGCCCCATGTTGAGTACTGAGTATAGAGATTACTTAAAAATAAAATACTTAAGAAAAAAAAAAGATATTTGAAAAACAGCCAATGTAGAAGGACCCACTGACCCTTCTTTGTCCTCCTGAAAACAGGAAATAAATCTCCCATGTGAAAGGTACCCTTCCTGTACCAGGAGGAAGAGAGACATCCTTATCACGAGAGATAGGATTTAGGGCTGAGAAGACTATATAAACAAATCTTGTTACTTCTTCACTAACTACCCCGAAGCCCAAACCTCTTTGTCTTGTCAATTCTTCCCAAATTTAGTGGGGTTTTTTGTCTAAACGGTATAAAGGCTGCTTGCTTTATTTGAGTTTCATATTTTTAAGGACTCCTGTACATCTGTAATTAAATTTGCTTTTCTCCTGTTAATCTGTCTTATGCCAATTTAATAATTAGGCCAGCCAAAGACTCTAGAAGGGAAGAAGGAGAAAATTTCCTTACCCTACAGAAGACTTGGGAGAAGGAAACTCCTAGGGTTTGTTCAAAGGGAAACAAAATAATCTGACTTGGATCATTCATGTTGTAACAGTATGAGCTTACTGTGTTTTGTTATTATCTTGTTTCACTTGGGTCTTTTTTTTTTTTTTTTTTTTGCCTAGAAAACATCATTCTCAAAGAATTAAGCTACCCTTGCAACCTTCCCTTCCTTAAAGTAATCATTGTAATTTTACTATTTGCATGATTTCTCACTTTATAGGCATATTGATGATTTCCACCACCATAAATATATCATGAACTGCATAGTACCCTAAACTTCTGTACATAGAATATGATCAATTTATTGTGAACTTTCTAACTGCTGCCTGTTTTATGCTTCTTTCCTTTTATCCTTTATCCTTCTTTTTCTGAAGATTAGAACTGCTTTAATTGCATTCTTTTTTTAAAGCAGCTTAATTGAAGTATAATTTACATACCATAAAATTCACCTACTTTAATTATACAATTGAATGATCTTTAGTAAATTTCCAAAGTTGTGAAAGCATCACCACAATTCAGTGTTAAAGATCCCTTGTGCCCATTTGCAGTCAACCCCTGAACAGCCGCTAATCTACTCTCTGTCTATAGATTTGCCTTCTCTGGACATTTTCTATAAGTGGAATTATATTTTTTTTATATCTGGTTTCTATCAGCATAATGTTTTTGAGATTTATTCATGTTGTAACATGAATCATTATTCCTTTTTATTGCTAAATAGTGTTGCATTATAGGGATATGCCACATTTGTTTATCTATTTACCGGTTGATTGGCATTTGGGTTGTTACTACTTTTTATCTATTATGAATAATGCTGCTATGAATATTCAAAAACAAGTCTTTGTGTGGACATGTTTTCATTTCTCTTAAGTAGATTCCCCAAAGTAAAACTTATGGTAAATTTATGTTTAACACTTTAGAAATTGCCAAACTAGGGCTGCCCTGGGTGGCCCAACGGTTTGGCGCCTGCCTTCGGCCCAGGTCGTGATCCTAGAGACAGGGATCGAGTCCCACGTCGGGCTCCGTGCATGTAGCCTGCTTCTCCCTCTGCCTGTATCTCTGCCTCTCTCTCTCTCTGTGTCTCTCATGAATAAAAATAAATAAATAAATAAATAAATAAATAAATAAATGAATGAATGTCAAAGTGTCTTGTTTAAAAAAAAAAAAGATTGCCAAACTATTTCCCAAGTAGTTGTATGATTTTATATTTCTACCAGCAACACCTGTAGATTCCGATTTCTTCACATCTTTGCCAATCCTTTCTTGTCTAATATTTATTATAGCTATCCTAGTAGAAATGTGATAGTATCTCATTGCGATTTTTATTTGCATTTCCCTAATGACTAATAATGTTAAGCATCGTCCCATGAGCATATTAGCCATTATGTTTCTTCTTTGGTGAAATGTCTGTTCAAACATTTTGCCCATTTCTTAATTGAGTTATTATCCTGTTATTGAGTTATAAGCTTTTTTTTTTTTTTTAAGATTTATTTATTTTAGAGAGAAAGAGAGTACACAAGCAGGGAGGGAGGTAAAGGGAGAGGATTTTCTTTTTTTTTTTTTTTTTAATTTTTTTTTATTTATTTATGATAGTCACAGAGAGAGAGAGAGAGAGAGAGGCAGAGTCACAGGCAGAGGGAGAAGCAGGCTCCATGCACCAGGAGCCCGACATGGGATTCAATCCCGGGTCTCCAGGATTGTGCCCTGGGCCAAAGGCAGGCGCTAAACCACTGCGCCACCCAGGGATCCCAAAGGGAGAGGATTTTCAAAGAGACTTCCCACTGAGCACAATGTGCACAAGCCCAATGTGGAGCTTGATCCCACAACCCTGAGATCATGAACTGAGCCAAAATGAAGAGTTGGACACTCAACCGACTGAGCCACCCAGGTGCCCTGAGTTATAAGCATTCTTGATATATTCTGGGTACAAGTTCTTTATCAAATGTACAGTGTGCAGATATTTACTCCCAGTCTATGCCTTAACTTCATTTTCATAATGGTAACTTTTGAAGCACAAAAGTCTTTCATTGTGATAAGTCCAATTTATCAACTTTTTTTTATAGATCATGTTTTTGGTGTCATATCTAAGGAATCATTGCTTAATTCACAGTCACAAAGATTGTTTCCAGTATTCTTTTCTAAAAGTTGTATAGGGATCCCTGGGTGGCGCAGCGGTTTGGCGCCTGCCTTTGGCCCAGGGCGCAATCCTGGAGATCCGGGATCAAATCCCACGTCGGGCTCCCGGTGCATGGAGCCTGCTTCTCCCTCTGCCTGTGTCTCTGCCTCTCTCTCTCTCACTGTGTGCCTATCATGAATAAATAAAAATTAAAAAAAATAAAAAATAAAAAAATAAAAAATAAAAGTTGTATAGTTTTAGCTCTTAAGTTTAGGTCTATAATTATAATTAATTTTCAATTAATTTTTGTATATGGTGTGAGGAAAATCAGGGTTTCTGATCCTCGGCACCATTGACACACTGGGCTGGATCATTTATTGTGGAGATCTGCCCTGTGCCTTGTTGGATATTGGGCAGCATGTCTAGCTTCTGCCCAGTAAATGTCAATAGCACCCCTGCCCCCAGTTGTGACAACCAAAATTGTCTCCAGACATTGCCAAATGTACTCTCCCCTTGTTTTTTTGTTTTTTTTGTTTTTTTTTTTACTCTCCCCTTGTGAAGCCAAAATCACCCCCTTTGAAAACCACTGAATTCAATTAAATATTTTTTGTATGTGGATATCCAGTTCTAGAGAAACCTTTTGTTGAAGACTATTCTTTCCCCATTTAAATTGCCTTGGCAACTTCGTAAAAAAAATCAGTTGACCATAAGTACAAGGGTTTATTTCTGGACTCTCAGTTCTGTTCCTTGATCTCTATGTGTTTCCTTAAGACAGTACCACACTGTCTTGATTACTGGAGCCTTATATTAAGTTTTAAATAGGGAAGTGTTGGGGCACCTTGGGTGGCTCAGTCAGATAAGGGTCTGCCTTCGACTCAGGGAATCCTGGTACTTGTCTTGGAGGATAGAATCTTTGTTAAGAAATTGGCCTTTAGGGACGCCTGGGTGGCTCGGTGGTTGACACCTGCCTTTGTCCCAGGGCGTGATCCTAGAGTCCAGTGATCAAGTCCCGTATCGGGCTCCCTGCATGGAGCCTGCTTCTCTCTCTGCCTGTGTCTCTCTGCCTCTCTCTGTGTCTCTCATGAATAAATAAATAAAATCTTAAAAAAAAAAAAAAAAAGAAAGAAATTGGCCTTTAGAGTCTTCAGATCCCAGCTCTGCCGTTGACAGGCAAGTTACTTACCTTCTCTGAATCTCACATTATCATACACAAATTTAAACATTTTTATTTCTCTCGGTCTTCTAGATGGGCTTTACCAAATGAGGTGCAGAGACTCCCAAGAATGCTCAGCAGACAGCCAGGTGGTATGGGAAGCCACAGAATGAACATGCACATTAACTAAGAACATATTTCTCCCCCACAAAGTTAAAGTTAGGTAATTTATTACAAATGATTTTTTAAACTTTCATGGCATGCAAGAAATATATATATATTTATATATGTATGCATGTGAGCACCCTCTCTCTGTCAAATGAATAAATAAAAACTTAGAAAAAAAATTTAGAGAGGGGCTGTGACCCCTCTATAATATATATACATTATAGAATTAATTAATTATATATATACATATATATACATATTTATATATATATAAAATGGAATTAAATGTAAGCTTTTTTAAATATTTATTTTAATATAAAATGTAAGACTTGGGATGCCTGGGTGGCTCAGTGGTTAAGCATCTGCCTTCGGCTTAGCACATGATCCTGGAGTCCCGGGATCGAGTTCCACATTGGGGTCCCAGCATGGAGCCTGCTTCTCCCTCTGCCTGTGTCTCTGCCTCTCTCTCTCTCTCTGTCTCTCATGAATAAATAAATAAAATCTTAAAAAATGTAAGACTTAAGAGGTGCCAACCAGCTCAGTTGGTAAACATACAACTCTTAATCTCAGGGTCCTGAGTTCAAACCCCAAGTTGGTCATAGAGCTTACTTTAAATACATAAAATAAAATGTAAGACTTAAAATAAATGTAATTTCTATTGGGTGCTTTGGGCTCACCCTCCTTTCCTTGCACATCCTACATTCCACTTAACAAGTCTTTTTACCCCTAGTCTCCCTCCCACCCGGATAAGTATTCACAGCCGCTTTACCTACAGAACCTCAGAATCCTTAACACAGCACACCAGGCAGCCGCTATTAAAATACCAGAACCTGGATGCCCGGGTGGCTCAGCGGTTGAGCCTCTGCCTCAGGCTCAGGTCATGATCCCAGTGGGGGAATCTGCTTCTCCCTCTTTCTCTGCTGCTCCCCTTGCTTGTGCTCTCTTTTTTTTTTTTTTTTTTTTTTTGCTTGTGCTCTCTTGCGTGCATGTGTGCGCTCTCTGTCAAATGAATAAATAAAAACTTAAAGAGAGAGGGGCTGTGACCCTTCTATAAAAAAGAAAGATTTAAATTTTATCTTACCAGTTATAACACTGGGGTTTGGATTTTTTTTTTTTTTTGATTCTCATCTCTTTATATATATAATGGAAAGATAGGTAAGAGCAGGCAGTAAAGAGAGCAAATCTCTTTTTGACTAAACTATTAACACCTAAGCATCTATATTTTTCTTCCCAGTACTCTACCTACCAACTTTTTATGACCAGAAGCTGGCATGACAGATTACTTTAATTTGTATCTAGCTGTTGCTAAGCTATCACCATGGTATCAAGGCACTAAGGCAAATATAGATGCCTAAAAACAAATGTGTAGGAAGAAAATTTTGTCCCTGGCCCCCTCACCTTTCCTGTTATCTGGATGAGTATACTGTTCAACATCAAAATTTTGTGTCATAGTTGCTTTACCGCCACAACAAAACAAAATAAAACTTTAGAAAACGGAATTATTACAGTCCATAAAAATATGTCTGCAAATGTTAGGTTTGTCATTTACAAAAGGCATCACTAGTCTTTGTACCTACACCTTGTAATGGTTGAAACAGCCCTCATAGTGAGTGTTGAATTTTCTGCCCTTAAGCAAAATAAAACATCAGCAAAAATACCATCCTATTAATTTAATTTTTATGGTCAGTCAAAATGAATGGCATCTTTTTTCTCTGTCTCAATGGTTAGAGCTTTTCAAAAAGTTTTAAAATTTCAAATTCTAGTAGATGATTTCAGCAAAATGCCCTAGTATGAGCTTTATCTTCAAGAGTGGTATAGATATAAATGGCTCTCCAATCTTTTTCTTAGTCCTATTACTTCCTCTGCCTCTCCATATATACACAGTAAGAAATTATTTAATCCAAAGGGAACAGCTCAATTTTCTTAAAAGTGCCCATCAACACTATTAAAATATGTTTATAGACTGGATGTATCACTTGTTTACCTAAGTAGTAGCATAAATATCTGTTTTTAGAAAGCTTTACCATAAATCTTTCTATATGATTGGATTCTTAAACAAGGCTATGATTAGGAAATAAACCATTTTCCCCCTTGGCTAGTTCTAATGAAAGCTTTCCAACTTAAACATTGTGTTTGAACACTTCTTCCATTCATAGTATGTGCCCATCAAAAAGCGCTTTCTGTTTGCAGTGTGTCAGCTGTACTATTTATAACCTAGTTAACAATGCCAACTAGAGGCAGTAAAAGGTGTGTATTTCATATGCAAATTCCTAGCAATAATTTCTACAATTACATATAGTTGCTTGCTCTATTATGTTTAACATCGGCATTATAAAACTGAGTACAGGAAGTAGAAAATGGTACCAATAGTACATTTTACATTTTTGTATGCTTAAAATTTGTATTGAATTAATCAGAAAAATGAAAATTAAAGAGTGCAAAATGAAAGTACTCCTAGCTTGTGATGGACATTTTCACATAATGGGACCTGTCACTTCGATGACCTGCAACAGTAGCTGTTCAGACGAAGAAGCTCACTGTGTGTGACATAGGCTCTTCTTTCTGCTTTGTCTCCAAAATTGTGTTTTCCCAAACAGTCCTCTTTGCTTCTTTTTTGTTTTACCAGATTGTGATTCCCCTGACTTGGAAATCATGAATAAGAGAGAAGAGACCCAAAAAAAAAAAAAAAAAAAGAGAGAGAGAGAGAAGAGACCAGGATTAATTTATGCTTTTCTTCCCCCTGATCATTAAGTGTTACTGGGTGCAGAAAACTGTCTTTGCTACAAAAATGACCAGAGTGACCAGGCAATGGGCTATAACAAATAGAATACACAGATCTGGGTTCAAGTACTATCTTCTCCATTGGATGGGATATCAGGCAAATTCCCCCAAATTTCTTCTTGCTTTCTTAAAAAAATGAAGACAGTCGTGCTTATTAGTAAAATGGCTGAGTGCCCAAATGCCCTTGACTGCATCCATTATAGAGGTTGACAGTAAATGGTCAATAAAGGAAATATGTATGTTTTTATAATGATAACACAGCAAGTCAAATAGATAGTAAAGGAGCAGTGGATTGCAAATTCTAATTAGAAGAATACAGATTATGAAAGTAAGTCTAGACAAAGAAGACATACAGATGGCCAACAGACACAAGAAAAGATGTTAAACATCACTTATCATCAGGGAAATGCAAATCAAAACTACAATGAGATACCACCTCACAGCTGTCAGAGTGGCTAAAATCAACAGCACAAGGAACAACAGGTGTTGGTGATGATGTGGAGAAAACAGAAACCTCTTGCACTATTAGTGGGAAGGCAAACTGGTGCAGCCACTCTGAAAAACAGTCTGGAGTTGCCATGAAAAGTTAAAAATAGAACGACCCTACAATCCAATTGCCCTACTGAGTATTTACCCAGAGAATACAAAAATACTAATTTAAAGGGGTACATGCACCGTTATGTTTATAGTAGCATTATCTACAACAGCCATATTATGGCAACTGCCCAAGTATCCATTGATTGCTGAATGGATAAAGAAGATGTATATTGGGGATCCCTGGGTCGATCAGCGGTTTGGCGCCTGCCTTTGGCCCAGGGCATGATCCTGGAGTCCTGGGATCGAGTCCCACATCAGGCCCCAGGCATGGATCCTGCTTCTCCCTCTGCTTGTGTCTCTGCCTCTCTCTCTCTCTCTCATAAATAAATAAATAAATCTTTTTTTAAAAAAGGAAGAAAATGTATATTTTACAATGGAATATTATTCAGCCATAAAAAAGAATGAAATCTTGCCATTTGCAACAATATGGATGCAGCTAGAAAGTATTACGCTAAGCAAAATGAATCAAAGGCAAATACCATACGATTTCACTCATGGATTTTAAGAAACAAATGAGCAAAGAGAAAGAAGAGCAAGACAAATCAAGAAACAGATTTCTTTTTTAAGATTTTATTTATTTGGGCAGTCCTGGTGGCCCAGTGGTTTAGCTCCACCTTTGGCCCAGGGCGTGACCCTGGAGACCCAGGATCGAGTCCCACGTCGGGCTCCCTGCACGGAGCCTGCTTCTCCCTCTGCCTGTGTCTCTGCCTCTCTCTCTCTCTCTCTCTCTCATGAATGAATAAAATAAAATCTTTCAAAAAAATATTTTATTTATTCAAGAGAGCATGAGCTCAGGGTGGGGGACAGAGAAGCAGATTCTACACTGAGTGGGGAGCCTGACATGGGGCTCGATCCCAGGACCCCAGGACCACGACTTGAGCCAAAGGCAGGTGCTTAACCAACTGAGCCACTTGGGTACCTCAAGAAACATGCTCTTAGTCATAGAGAACAAACATGGTTACCAGAGGGGAGGTGAGTGGGGGCGTGGGTTAAATAGGTGATGAGGACTGTGGAGTGCACTTGTGAGGAGCACAGGGTGTTGTATGGAAGCATTGAATCACTATATTTTACACCTGAAACTAATTATTTTTTAAAATTTTGTTTATTTATTCATGAGAGACAGAGACACAGGCAGAAGGAGAAGCAGGCTCCATGCAGGGAGCGCGACATGGGATTCATCCAGGAACTCCGGGATCACACCCCCCCACCCCAGCCAAAGGCAGATGCTCAATCGCTGAGCCACCCAGGCGTCCCATACCTGAAACTAATATTAAACTGTGTATTAACTATACTAGGATTTAAATAAAATTTTTTTAAAGTAGGTCTACAGACTTTATTAGGCATATAAGACAATATAAGGTGAAAGAGATCTAGATAAAGATGATTAGAACCTGCCCAGGCATGTATCTTTATTCCCCCCCCACACACACACAGGAGTATATCTTTAAAAACCAATATTTAAAGTTCAAAGACAAGCATAAAGCTTATCATTTGGAAAGTTATGGGGCTTGATGGTAAGAATATTCCCACAATGTGGTATGTGAACCACCTGCATCGAAACCAGGGGCTTGTGTTATTAGCATCAGGTCTTTACCCAGACAGCCGGAGCCAGAATCTCTGAAGGTGAGGTCCAGGAATAACAATTTCTCAAAAGCTTCCAAGTAATTCTCACATATATTCCAGTTTTAGATCCAATGGGGTAGATGAGAAGTTTCTAAGGTTCCATTGATATTCTAATTCGTGCTGTGGTGCAACAAAGAGAACATGAGCTTTGAAGTAACAGATTCCAGGCAGATTGAAATGCTCAACACTTAAGCCAGAAAAATAAAAATCTGTGGAGAAAAACAAATACTGCATGACCTCCCTTATATGTGGAATGTTAAAAAACAAAACCTGGAACTCTTAGATACAGAAAATAGACTGCTGGTTGCCGGGGGTGGGGTGGGTGTGGGGGGGGAGTGGGGGGGGAGTGAGGGGTGGGAAGGGAGGTGCAGGATGGGTGAAGAAGGTCCAAATGTACAGACCTCCAGTTATAAAATAAATATGTCATGGGGGTGTAATGCACAACATGGAAACTGGTGAATAATATCGTATTGCATATCTGGAAATTGCTAGAAGAATAAATCTTAAAAGTTCTCATCACAAGAAAGAAAAAACTTTGTAGCTATGTGTCATAATGGATGTTAATTAAACTTACAGTGGCGATCAGCTTGCAATACAGTTGTCCCCTGTATTCAAACACGGATTTGAACTGTGTGCATCCACTTATATGCATATCTCTTCCCATAAATACAGTACTGGTGTTTTTGTTACGATTTTCTTTTCTCTAGCTTACTTTATTGTAAGAATACAGTATATAATACATATAACATATAAAATATGTGCTAATCAGGTGTTTATGTTACCAGTAAGGCTCCTAGTCAGCAGGAGGCTATTAATAGTTAAGTTTTGGGGGAGTCAAAATTTATACATGGATTTTCAACTGTGATGGGTAGTGCCCCTACCCCCAACATTCTCCAAGGATTAACTGTATACATAAATATCTAATCACAGGACGCCTGGCTGGCTCAATCGGAAGAGCACGTGACTCTTGATCTCAGGGGTGTGAGCTCAAGCCCCACGTTGGATGTACAAATTACTTAAAACCTTTTTTTTTTCTTTTAAAGATTTTATTTATTTATTCATGAGAGACACAGAGAGAGAGAGAGACATAGGCAGAGGGAGAAATAGGCTCCTCACAAGGAGCCCGATGACTTTAGGGCTCGATCCCAGGACTTTAGGCTCATGCCTTGAGCCGAAGTCAGATGCTCAACCACTGAGCCACCCGGGCATCCCAAAAAAAAATCTTAAAAAAAAAAAAAAAAAAAATCTAAAAAAAAAAAAAATCTAATCATTATGTTGACACCAATAATATTAAGGTATTTATACCTTGATTTTTAAAAAATACAGAAAGAGGAGACAGTTGGGTGGCTCAGGCAGTTCAGTGTCTGACTCTTGATTTTGGCTCAGGACATGATCTCAGGGCTGCGAGACTGAGCCCCATATCAGACTCTGTGCTGGGCACGGAGCCTACCTAAGATTTTCTCTCTCTCTCTCTCTCTCTCTTTCTCTCTCTTCCTTTCCCTCTGTCTCTCCCTCCCGCTCTAAAAAAAATACAGAAAGGGAGAAATAGGGATGCCTGGATGGCTCAGTGGTTGAGCATCTGCCTTCGCGCAGGGCATGATCCTGGAGGTCCAGGATTGAGTCCCACATCAGGCTCCCGGCATGGAGCCTGGCTTCTCCCTCTGCTTATGTCTCTGCCTCTCTCTCTGTCTCTCATGAATAAATAAATAAAGATCTTTAAATTAAAAAAAAAAAAAGAGGGGGGAACAAGTATAAGATGTGTAGTAAATGAAAAATGTAGAATAAAATGGCAGAAATAGGGATCCCTGGGTGGCGCAGCGGTTTGGCGCCTGCCTTTGGCCCAGGGCGCGATCCTGGAGACCCAGGATCGAATCCCACGTCAGGCTCCCGGCATGGAGCCTGCTTCTCCCTCTGCCTGTGTCTCTGCCTCTCTCTCTCTCTCTCTCTGTGACTATCATAAATAAATAAAAACGTAAAAAAAAAAAAAAAAAATGGCAGAAATAGGGGAGCCTGGGTGGCTCAGCGGATGGACATCTGCCTTCAGCCCAGGGCATGATCCTGGAGACCTGGGATCGGGTCCCGCATTGGGCTTCCTGCATGGGGCCTGCTTCTGTCTCTGCCTCTGTCTCTGCCTCTCTCTCTCTCTGTCTCTCAAGAATAAATAAATTAAAAAAATCTTTAAAAAATAAAATAAAATGGCAGAAATAAGTACTTATATTGCAATGAATTATAATATACATTAATTAAATTGACCAAACACTGTACGTTAACTCACTAGAATTAATTTTTTTAAATGAAATTGACTAATTAAAAAATAGACCTAGAGGGGCACCTGGGTAGTTCAGTCGATTAGGTGTCCAACTCTTGACTTCAGCTCAGGTTGTGACCTCAGTGTCCTGGGATCAAGCCCTGTGTCAGGCTCCACACTCAGCAGAGAGTCTGCTTAGAGATTCTCTCCCCTTCCTCTCTGCCCCCACCCCTGCTTGTGTTTGCACGCTCTCTTTCTCCCTCTCTCAAATAGATAAATAAATCTTAAAAACAGAAACAATCAGATTAGGTTAAAAAGTAAAATCCAATAATAAATTGTCTAAAGAGAAACTTAAAAGACACAAAAAGTTTGAAATAAGAGATGGAAAAAAATGTGAACCAAAAGAAAAAAGAGAAAAAAAATTAATAGCTGACAATTTAGAATATTTGGAAAAAAAAAGAGACAAAGAAGGATGTTATATGCTGATTAAAGGAATAAAGCAAGAAACTATGAACATCAAAAACATGTATGCACCTAACAATACAACCTCAAAATATACAAAGAAACAACTTTTTAAACATTCTGGGAAAAATGGATAAATCTTATAGTTAAAATATTTTATTTTATTTTATTTTATTATTTTTTTTTTTAGTTAAAATATTTTAGCCACACATTTCAGAAATTGATAGATCAGGCATATAAACTTATTGAAATTCTTTTTTTTTTTTTAATTTTATTTTATTTATTTATGATAGTCACAGAGAGAGAGAGAGAGGAGAGACATAGGCAGAGGGAGAAGCAGGCTCCATGCACCGGGAGCCCGATGTGGGATTCGATCCGGGTCTTCAGGATCGCACCCTGGGCCAAAGGCAGGCGCCAAACCGCTGCGCCACCCAGGGATCCCTGAAATTCTTTAATAATGCAGTTAATAGGGCAGCCTGGGTGGCTCAGTGGTTTAGCACTGCCTTCAGCCTAGGGTGTGATCCTGGAGACCTTGGATCGAGTCCTGCATCGGGCTCCCTGCATGGAGCCTGCTTCTCTCTCTGCCTGTGTCTCTGCCTCTGTGTGTGTGTGTGTGTGTGTGTGTGTGTGTGATGAATAAATAAAATCTTAAAAAAAAATAATGCAGTTAATAAGCTCAAGCTATGAGGTATATATAGAACTCAGCACTCAAGGAATACTTTAATAATAACTATCAGATTAAACTATGTGAAGATGTCCAGAGTTGACAACTTTTGGCCCATAGGTGTGGTGGTTTCATATTACTCAAATGTCATAGGTTGCTGAGGGGATTAAATTAGCTAATGTATGTAAAACACCAGCACAATGTCTAAGGTAGTCTCCTTTGATCTGTAGTCTATCAAGAGAGTACCTGCCCTGATTATTGGTTATCATGAATTAATTCAGTAAAACCCTACTGTAATTGGATAAGTGAGAGCCAAAGAATTCAAAAATGTGAAAGTAAGGTCACGGTGTTTTGTGAGGTTAACAACAAAATGACCAGTGTGGAGCTAGCTGGTGAGGAATTCTGGGAGTCCAGCTGCCATAGCTAAATTCATCCGGACAAAGCTGTGATTTGGTGCCACCTGGTGGTGGTGGTTGGCTCCAATTTAAACATAGTTGGGGACAATTCTGAGTCCAGAGGCAGCAGGATAGCATCAGGGATTCCAGAAAGGTCCCAGGTAGTTGACCAGATTCAGAGATTTACCTTGGAGAATACCGGGGACCAGAGACTCACTCTTCCCCTCTTTTTCTGAAACAAGTCTGCATGCCTTTCCTTCACCTTCATGACCTTGGCGTCCACTCCAAGACCCCTATATCCCCCCCACCCCCCCATAGAACTTTAACCCCCACCCCTGACTCTTATCCCTGTCCTGTTCTCAAACGGGCACTCGCTCAGCCCAGAATAGGAGCCAGTTGCCAATTCTGTGTTATATCTAAAATTATGCTTGCTTTTGCTGAGTGCATTATCACGGGGTTTTACTGTGCTTATGAAGGATCCCCTGAATGCTTACAGCATAGTAGCACTATGTTCTTTAAAGCCTTTGATTACCGCAAGTGTTTCTGGTTGGCTATAAAAAGCCTTTATTAGGTTGAGACTAATTGAAATTCAAGCAGGGAAAAAAAAAAAAAAGGAAGACCTGCAAAGGGAGAAATTTTCATCTGGAGAATATTAACCCCATTATACGTATGCCATGAAAATTTAAATTTATGGTTTCCTTTTGTCGATGATCTCTTAGTTACCCAACAGGTTCAGAACTTACTTTGGTTATGTCTTTGTTAAATTTCTCAGGTTGGGGCGGGGGTGGGCAGCCTTTCCTTATAGAAACATGTGGCCCTGTTCCAGTATTATAGATGTGCCCCCTGAAAACACAAACTGGCTTCTCAGAATCTCCGTGGAGGGGACGCCTGGGTGGCTGAGTGGTTGAGCGTCTGCCCTTGGTTCAGGGCATGATCCCGGGGTCCTGGGATCGAGTCCTTCACCGGGCTCCCTGCATGGAGCCTGCTTCTCTCTCTGCCTGTGTCTCTGCCTCTCTCTGTGTGTGTCTCTCATGAATAAATAAATAAAATATTTTTTAAAATTGATTAAAAAAAAATCTGCGCGGAGGTGCAAGACGGTAAAGGGGTGGTGGTCCCTTACCGGTTGTTTCTGTTTGTGTCCCCGGCACTCTTCCTGGCATCCTTCGGCTGGGTCACTAGCCCCGAGTCAGAGCCGGACACCGCCCAGAGCAGCCGAGCTAACTGCTGGAGATCAGGCTCTTCTTGGCCTGTGGCTGCCAGGGGTCACGTGTGTCATCGATGAAACTGTCCGGCACCGAGCTGGGCGTGGGGCTCCCGAAGGTTGGTGGCGTGCACCAGCGCAGGCCTCCACCTGCCCGCGCTACCTGTGGTTCAGGCCTCCCCGGTTACCTCTGCCTGGACTCGAACTTCCCAGCTCTCTGTGTTTTGCTCAAAAAGGCTATTTCTAGTTTCCCAAATCCGGCCTGCCGTGCCCTGCTGCGCTGCTGCCCACGCTTCTCTCTCTTGGGCCCGCCTGGGTCACAATCACCCTCCAACGTCCTGCAGCCTCTCTGGCCAGCCTGTCCTTCAGGGAACCTTCCTGGGCCCGCTCCTCCTCACCCATCCGTCCCTGGAGTCTCCCTCTGGGCCACTCTGTATTATAGTTCTCAGGGTCCCCCCGTCGATTCGTTGGGTAGACTGAAATCTCTGTGAGGGCAGGGGCTTGACTTACCATTTTTTAATTCCCCAGAGGACTCAAAGCTTTGCAGGTGTAGGTGTTCAATAAACATCTGTCGAATTTTGAATGCTTTTGTCACATTGAAACCAGTCGGGCCACCTTCCAAAGAGTTCTCACCTCCTGCCAACTGCATGGGTGCGCAACCCCAATTTAGGTACTAAATGGCCTCCCCTACCTCTCTCCACGATCGATATCAGCCAAATTCTGTCCCTGCAAAAATTCTCTGGGAACGTAGCCATTGGGAAAACACATTCACTTACTCCAGCCTAGACGAGAGATCCCTTTGGCACTGAAATAATTTACTTACCTAATGTCAAGGCCGAATAAATGGCAGTTGCCACAAGTACAAAGTTTACTTGCTCAAAGCTGGGGTTGCAACAAGCATCATACAAAGATTTTGCATGGCCACATGAGCTGTACCTCTGGTGTGTCTTAATTTCTTAACATCTTAAATGTTATTAAACCATTGGGTATCAACTTGGATGCAACATATTTTGTGATAGATACCGTTTGAAAACTTCAGTATCTCCAGAAAGAGGATTCAGGAAACACCAAATGTTTGAGTCTTAGAGAATCACAACATAAGTGCCCTATCTGTCCCAAAACTTGTTATGAGTTTCCCTGCCACCATGCATATGCCACTTATTTCTACATTTCTACTGGTGCTAATACTTTCCTTCTTTAAAAAAAAAAAAAGAAAAAAACCTGTTTTTAATTTTATTAAAGAAAAGTAACCTCACGCCTCTCTGATTTCTACTGTGAGATGTTCAGAGGGAAGCAGGGAATGTAGATTATCGGATTCCTCTGGTCCCTTTCCCCTCAAATTCACACATGCGAGTTCCAGAGGGCAATGATTCCTCTTTGCTCCATGCTGATTATATAGGTCAGGAGGGTAATAAGTTCGTTTATGTGAAGGATTTTCATCTGGCGTATTTCTAATATTCCTGCCCCACTCCTGCCCACTCAAATCAGTATCACAGTGAGACCAGCATTTCTCTCCTACCACCCAAGAAAATGATGAAACAAAGGTGATTTGAGTCTGAACTTTCTGCCCCCAAACTTATCATCTTCCCAGAGAACAAGGGTTGCATTGCTTTAGTCTTTTAAGCCAGTAATGGCTCAGTAATAACGTTAGTCCTTTAAACCAATGACAGCTCAGTAATAACAGTCTTGGGTGTTTACATTAATTCAATGGCTAAACCTTCAAGATACAACTTTTTCTTTTTTCTTTTTTTTTTCCAAAAAACTTATTATTGGGCAGCCCAGGGGGCTCAGCAGTTTAGCACCGCTTTCGGCCCAGGGCCTGATCTTGGAGACCCGGGATCGAGTCCCACATCGGGCTCCCTGCATGGAGCCTGCTTCTCCCTCTGCCTGTGTCTCTGCCTCTTGCTCTGTGTGTGTCTCTCACGGATAAATAAATAAAATCTTTAAAAAAAAAAAAAGTATTATTGAGTTCAGAAATTGCCAATGGCAGAATCAGGAAAACAAGGTACTATACTAGTAGATATTAATTATAGTATTATAAAGAAGACACTGGGGACGCCTGGGTGGCTCAGCAGTTGAGCGTCTGCCTTCGGCCCAGGGCGTGATCCTGGAGACCCGGGATCGAGTCCCACGTCAGGCCCCCTGTGTGGGACCTGCTTCTCCCTCTGCCTGTGTCTCTGCCTCTCTCTCTGTCTCTGTGTCTCTCATGAATGAATGAATGAATGAATAAATAAATAAATAAATAAATCTTAAAAAAAGAAAGAAATGTGGTCATTTATATATTGATCTTTAAAAAAATAAAATAAGACACTGTTCGATACTGATATTTTACTGTGAAAAAATGGAATCTAATTGGCTGAATTGGGATTTCCTTCCTAGGAGACCCTTCCTAGCGCTTCCTTAGAAGCCACAGAAATTCTGAAACCGCTTTATCGATAACCTCAAATCAGAATGTTGAGCAAGACCGTATTTTTGAGAGATTAATCTCTGTTTTTATTCTCCTATTGTCTCCCCCCTTTCTCTTCCCCGCCTCCCAGCAGAAGTTCCCATCTGGGTTTGTCGTCTTGGGGCAGGCGGGAGATGGAACAGAAAGCTGAAATCGCCCCCAAGCTTTTGTTCCCCAAGGCAGGAGCCCCCGCAAGGGGATGATATGAGCCATGGGCAAAATATCTGGGGCGGAAGCACAAGGCTCCAGGGCAGGCGCGGCGGGCAGGAGCGGGGCTGGGGGAGCTTTCCAGAAGGTGGCTGGGGGCAGGCCCGGCCGAGGAGATGCCCCTGAGCCACGGCCACGGATCCAGGATCATGCCCTGGGCTGCAGGCAGCGCTAAACCACTGAGCCACCCGGGCTGCCCTTTTCCCCATCTTTGATGAGCGGAAGTGTATCCCCCAAAAGGCACTGAAGTCCTGGGAATGTGATGTTATGTGGAAAGAGTCTTTGCAGATGACCAAGTTGAGGTGAGGCCATTAGGATGACTCCAATCCAATATGACTGGCCTCCTCATAAAAAGAAATTTGGGGGCACCGAGGTGGCTCAGTCGGTTGAGTGTCAAGTCTTGGTTCAGCTCAGGTCATGAGCTCCTGGGTCATTGGATGTAGCCCCACGCTGGGCTCTGCGCTCAGCAAGAGT
The DNA here is from genome assembly GCF_048164855.1 of Canis lupus baileyi. NCBI lineage: Eukaryota > Metazoa > Chordata > Mammalia > Carnivora > Canidae > Canis > Canis lupus. The sequence goes on from NC_132844.1 coordinate 8,189,314, forward strand.
CTGCATGAGGAGCTCTCTCCCTGCCCCTCCCCCTCCCTCACGCATGCATGCGCACACCCGCTGTCCCTCTCTCACATAAATGAATCTTTCAAAAAATAATATAAAAAGGAGAAATTTGGGCACAGAGAAGGCACGTACAGAGGGAAGACGATGTGAAGACATAGGGAGAATTTCATCTACAAGCCGAGGAACACCCGAAGCTACCAGAAACTAAGAGAGAGGTCTGGAACCTCATTCTGGAAGCTCATTCTGGAAGCTCATTCCCAGCTCTCAGAAAGACCCAACCTGGCCAACACCTTGATCTTGGTCTTCTTGACTCCCAAGTTGTGAGGTATTGAATTTCTGACGTTCTAAGCCACCCAGTTTGTGGTACTTTGTTATGGCGGCCCTACCCTAGGAAAGAAAAACACCATCCAACCTGTATATTTTTCATTTTTTTATTATAATTAAAAAAAAAATTTTTTTTTTTTGAGAGAGAGTGGGTGTGCATGAGCAGGGAGAGAAGAAGAGGGAGAGAATCTCCTGCAGACTCCTGGTGACCCCAGAGCCTGACGCTGGGCTCGATCCCAGTGACCCTGAGATCATGACCTGAACCTAAACCAAGAGTCTGATGCTCAACTGAGCCACCCAGGCACCTCTGTATAGTTTATATATATAATGTGTGTGTGTGTGTGTGTGTATATATATGTATTTAATATGTGTAAATTTATATAAATAAATAAATATTTAGAAATAAAAGGGAAGATTTAAAACATTTATTTATTTATTTATTAAAGACTTTATTTATTCATGAAAGACACACAAAGAGAGAGAGGGGCAGAGACACAGGCAGAGGGAGAAGCAGGCTCCACGCAGGGAGCCCGATGTGGGACTTGATCCTGGGCCCCTGGGATCACACCCTGGGCCGAAGGCAAATGCTCAACCACTGAACCACCCACGCGCCCCCTCTGTATACTTTTTTAAAAGAGAAGATTCGGTTGTGTGGCTTTGTCATCATGCACTTCAGAGTCCTCCTCTTGAGCAGGTCTGGGGCCCTCAGGAAGGCCTGGCGTCATCATCCCCATGCAGCCTTGAACTCACATTTCGAGCCTTCGCCCCCAGTCCAGTCGGCCAGAATATCCAGTGCCTGTGTCAGGGTCACAGCCGGGAAGAGCCACCTGCGATAGCTACTGTGGAAGGCCACGGAAGGTGTGACACACATTCTGAAGCAGCGTGGAGTCCAGTACAAGTGTGGCATGGAAGGCGTGAATAACAGTACAACCAAGTCCGACCAGTTAGGCTGAGATAAGGGCTGTCTGCAAATGAGGCCTAGGTGGGAGCATAGACCTGGGTGCTACTACCTCTGGCAGGGAAGAGGGTGGTGAAAACACAACAGAGAAAGCTTTGAAGGAAGAACAGGCACTGCCAGGGACTATAGAAGCCTCAAAAGCACCAGCAGGGGGATCCTTGGGTGGCTCAGTGGTTTAGCGCCTGCCTTTGGCCAAGGTTGTGATCAAGGAGTCCCAGGATCAAGACCCACGTCGGGTTCCCTGCGTGGAGCCTGCTTCTCTCTCTGCCTGTGTCTCTGTGTCTCTAATGAATAAATAAGATCTTAAAAAAAAAAAAAAAAAGCACCAGCAGAGGAGGTAGAAATGCCCAGCCTGAGCAGGAAGGGGGTGCCCTAGCACTCCTATGTGTCTTAGAGTGGAATGGAATTTTCTGAAAGGAAAAGATTAAATTCTAAGCTACTCAGCACTATTTTTGGTTTGTGTCATTCAACTGAGAGATGACTAGTCTTAATTGGAAAACAGCAGAAGAATTAGCACTTAGGATGTAAAGCAGGTTGTGCCAGTTGCCACCCATGCACCTAGAGCCTGGTGCACACTAGGTCTGCAATAATTATTTGTTACATGAAAGAATGAGTTACAAACCATGTAATCTCTCTGGACGTTTTTTTAAAAAATCTGTTTAAAGATGGGAAGAATTGGGCAGCCCGGGTGACCCAGCGGTTTAGTGCCACCTTCAGCCCAGGGCGTGATCCTGGAGTCCGGGATCGAGTCCCACATCAGGCTCCCTGCATGGAGCCTGCTTCTCCCTCTGCCTGTGTCTCTGCCTCTCTCTCTCTCTCTCTGTGTGTGTCTTTCATGAATTAAAAAAAAAAAAAAAGATAGGAAGAATTGGGGCACCTGGGTGGCTCAGTGGTTAAGCGTCTGCCTTTGGTCCAGGTCAGGATTCCGGGATCCTGGGATCGGGTCCTGCAGGGAGCCTGCTTCTCCCTCTGCCTATGTCTCTGCTTCTTTCTGTCTCTCCTGAATAAATAGGTGAAATCTTCAAAAAACAAACAAAACAACCGGCAAGAGTTGGGAGGAGGCGATATACCTGTTCCACTCCTCTCAGATCCGTGATCAAAGGCCCACTGGGTGACTAAATGTGCAAGCGCTATTGCTATGAACTAACTGTGTCCCTCCGTCCTATGCTGGAGCCCTAACCCCCGGTGTAATGCTGTTTGAGGATGGGGCCTTTGGGAGGTGATGAGGCTGAGATGAGGTCCTAAGGGTGGGGCCCTCGTGAGAGGACCCCTGCGCTTCTAAGAACAACTACCCAGGGAGTTTGCTCTTTGCCTGTCCACCGGGTGAGGACACAGCGGGAAGGTAGCCAGCCGTCTGCAAACCGGGAAGACAGCTGTCCCCAGAGCCCAGCCAGGCTGGCACTCCGATCGCAGGCTTCCGGCCTCTAGAAATGGGTGAAAATATACTTGTGTCATCGAGGGCCCCTAGTGCGTGGTATTTTGCTGTGGCGGCCTGAGCAGACCGAGGCAATGATGGGAAGAACTGTATGACCGTGAGCCTCACGGAGCTCTGGGTTGGGGCTGGGGGCTGGGTTCAGACCTGGGGTGGAGATCCTACTGTGAATCAGCTGCTTCCCTTAGAACACCATAGAAGGTACAGCAACATTTCCAGGAGGCACCATTCATATAGACCCTGTAGGACTCATCCTGCTCCTAATGCTTGACCCTTTGTTTCTTCATCTATTAAAAAAAAGGATGTGGTGGGCAAAAAAAAAAAAAAAAGGAATGACTTAGTGGCACAGTTAAGCATCTGTCTTCAGCTCAGGTCACGATCCTGGACTTGTGGGATGGAGCCTCACATCATCCGGGCTCCCTGCCCAGCAGGGAGTCTGCTCTTCCCTTTCCCTCTGCCCCTGCCCCTGCTCGTGGTTCTCTCTCTCTCAAATAAATAAATCAAATCTTTAAAAAAAAAAAAAAAAAAAAAAAAGGAAAAAGAAAGGATGAAGAATGGAACATGGTCTCTAACAGCAATTCATTTATCCTTTTACCAGATCCTTGTGTTGAGAATCGACTGGCCCAGGCACAGAGCCAGATGCCGGGAGATGGGGTGTTGGGACATGGTCTTGCCCTCCTTGCCCTCCAGGATTCACAGAAAGGCACTTACAGCTCTCTGTGCGCAGGTGTCCCTTTTAGCTCAGGCTGCCCTACCTAACAAACCATCACAGACCCAGAGGCCCTAACCACAGACCTTTGTTTCTCATAATCCTGGATGCCGGAAGTCCAAGATCAGGGTACCAGCAGGGTTGGGTTTCTCCTGAGGCCCCTCTCTGGCTAACAGATTGCCACCTTCCCTTCCTGTCCCCTCATGGCCTTTTCTCCGTGTGCATGGCTGGTGACTCTCCCTCTGCTTTTGAGACCAGTCCCTGGACCCGGGCACACCCATGTGATCTCGTCTAACATTAGCTACTTCTCTGAGTTTCTCTCGGAATCCAGTTACTTTCTGAGATATATTGGGGGTTAGGACTTCAACACATGGATTTGGGGGGGAGATCAGAGTCAGCTGCTATGACAGGGCAAGAAAAGGCACCGTGGAAGGAGAGAGCAGGAGCCTCTTGCCTGCACCTGGGATTGGCGAGGCCCCTCGAGGAAGAGATCCAAGTTGCTAATGGAAGGATGAGGCTGGAAGCAGGGGCTGCTGTTCTGAATAAATATACTCCGTGAAGCACAAACCTTGGATATTTCACTTTTTTGTGGCCTCTGATTTTTTTTTTTTAATCTGTTTGGCCTTTGGTAGGAGTCAGAAAGAGGAACCCAAAAACATGGTTCCAGAAACCAACATGCCTTGGGCAAGCCACCTCTCCTTTTTTGCCTCAGCTTCCTTATTGGTATAATCAAGAAGTTGGCATTTATTATTTCTCAGACCTTAATGTGCCATGATTCTAGGGAAATCCTTAGATATATTCACAGTTACTTCTCTAAAATACTGGGTTGAGGGCACCTGGGTGGCTCAGTTAAATATCTGCCTTCGGCTCAGGTCATGATTCCAGGGTCCTGGGATCCAGCCCTGGGTCTCCTGTTGGGCTCCCTGCTCAATGGGGAGTCGGCTTCCCCCTCTCCCTCTCTCCTCCCCCAACTCGTTCTCTCTCTCTCTCTCTCTAATAAATAAATAAAATATTAAAAAAAATTTACTTATGTATTCATGAGAGACACAGAGCGGCAGAGACACAGGCAGAGGGAGAAGCAGGCTCCATGCAGGGAACTAGATGCGGGACTCGATCCCAGGGCCCCGAGATCATGCCCTGAGCCAAAGGCAGACACTCCACCACTGAGCCACCCAGGTGCCCCTAAATAAAATCTTAAAAAAAAAAAAAAAAAAAAAAATACTGGACTGAGAATTCAGAAGCTTGGGGAAAGGGAGCCATGGATTCTGTAGTCAAATGCCCTATTTATTGGAGCATTATTATTAAGATCTCTCTCTTTTTTTTCTCTAAGTCATAAGAACATGTAGATAAAGGGGACCCCGGTGACAGGAGTAAATCCAGACTCTCACACCAGCTCTGCATGACTTTTAGCTACTCCAGGGTGACTTTTGCCCTGTAGGCCACGGTGACGACTCAGGCTTTAATCTGCGGGAGGCGGTAAAGGGCTGTAAAAGCAATGGATGCAGGGGGGGCGGGGGGGGGGGGGAATAAAATCCAAAATCCAACATTACACAAAGGTATAATTCGAACAAGCAAACATCCCTCTTTTCTCCCTACCATCCTGCACCTCAGGGGAAACCGGGGCCCCCCATGTCTTCCAGATCTTTTCAATTACACTGAAATATATATTATATATATATATATATATATTTTTTTTTTTTTTTAAATATATAATACATATGTAGCCTGGCACACCGGGATGTGAGAGCACTGGCTCCAGGGTCCCAAACAGGCCAGGCTGAGCCAGTCGCCACTGACAAAACCCAAAGGCAGAGAAACAAGTGGTGGTGGAACAAGAAAAGATTATTTATTTATTTATTTATTTATTTATTTATTTATTTTTTTAGCAATCTCTACACCCAACATGGAGTCCAAACTCATGACCCAGCACAAGAGTTGCATGGTCTTCCCACTGGGCCAGCCAGGGGCCCTGAACAAGAAAGGAATTTATTTCAGTGAGGCCAAAAGCGGGAAGAAAGTGGACTAGCCTCTCCAAGACTGTCTCCAAAGGGCCAGAACTCCTTATATAAGGTTTATATATGGGAAATGTGGGGCAGAGGTGGGCGGGCACCTGCAGGCAGGCAGTGAAGGTCAAATGGATCCTTGTCCTGGAGTCAATTCTCTGTAGGCTCTGGGCGGTCCTTATGGCTTCAGGGCGTAGTTCTGGTTCCCAGCAAGGGATGCTCTGCCCTCAGGGTCTTCCCCCTGAGCTAAGAGACAAACTAGAAAAAAGAACCCTCTGGAAAGTTTGAGGTCAAAATGGAGGCCGCCCAAGCCCTCTTTCAAACAGATCTCCAATTTTCCTTTTTTTCAATAATACGGCGTAGACTACGCTTCCGTATCCATAAAAAAAGAGTGCTTTTCTTTCTAAAGCCTACACAGTATGTCATAGCATGTCATTTATTTAACAATTTTTCAAATTCTCTCTCTTTTTTTTTTTTTTTTGTGCTAAGTATGATCCTGCAATGAACATCCTTGTAGATGTAGCTTTGGTTGGGTATTTCTCCAGGTTGGATTCCTAGAAGTAGACTCACTGGATTTCGGGTTCATTTCTATGAGGTGTTTCATTGTACAGAAAACATTTTAGGTCAAATAAGACCAAATATGTGTGCGTATCTATGTATATACACCATTTCATTTAAGGAGTCTTGACCCACAGCATGAAATAATTTCTTGAAAATTGGCACTAGAATAGTTTCTAGAATAGTTTTGTCTCCTTTTTCTTCTTTTTTTTGATGGACTCTGATTGGCTGGGAAAGCAGCCTCCTCTTGCTCCCTGCTTCCTGCCTGTCGCAGCTGTGTGGTCGTCGCGGGGACTCCTGACTGCAGGCCCTTGGGCGCCCCTCTGGGTGTGCGGGCCCTGGTGGCTGCACCGCCTCCAGCCAGCGCTCTGAGTTGAGAATGAGCTATAGTTCAGATTGGCATTTGTTTTCTCAAGGGCTTGAAATCGAGAGCGGGATTACAGCAATTTTCGCTCTTCCTAACATTTCTTTTTGCAGAATCCTACTGTGCAAGCCAGAAATTCAACTAAAATCAGATCTTAATGGCTATGTTGGGTGCTTAAAATCTCAAACCTGCTATGAATTATTAAACAGTCCTTCAACACAGAAGAAGAACTGCCCAGCACGAATTCTCTGCAGCTTTTTCATTCAAAACTTAAGCTCCCCCCTCCCCCCCATATTGGGGTCGTTTACCAGCCCTGGATTCCACGGAGGGTAGTTTTCCCTCTTCCCCAGCACACTAGGGGTTAAGCTGAACTCCCAGAGCCTAATTTCCCTGAACAAAAGCCAGTTTTGCAAGTTATTTTTCAAGGTGTGTCTTTCCATAAATTCTATTTAATAAAAGTTAATACGTGGTCCCACTTTTTATCCTTCTTACTTTTCTGTTGTCAGTATTCATGGAATCTGGATCTGTCAGCTACTTGTGTTTGAAGTGGAAGAGTTGGCAAAATTATACATCCAGCAGGCAAGAAATAAAGTGGAAATGTCTCACAAGTAACAGTGAAATCTGTTGCGTTGTTTTAAGACTTAACTACCGAGGAAGAAAAAAGAAAGCCCTACTAAATATTGTCTTGGCAACTATAAATATATTTTAGCGATGACAGAAACCTTTAGAATAGCAGTTAAAAGATATCTGAAACCTAATGCCTATCTGTCTGCCACTCTCAAATATATATATTTACATTATATATATCCCATTCTTCATTAAATGCTGTGCAATAATTTTCCTTTTGAGTTGTTACACTGTTTTATGTGAATCCTTCTATGGCCAAGTAGCCGATTCCCCCCTGCTGCATTGGACTCAGGTGAAATTGGAAACGAGCTCATTAGATCAACTGCAGCAACTCTAATTTGAAAACTTGAAAAATGCATTTATAATTAAGAAATTTCCAATCAGGCAGATATCTAAAATTCAGGGTTTCTTTTTTTTTTTTTTTTTCAGGTCTTTATACACATCCCCACCAACCAGGAACCGTCACCCCTACTGACTTCTTAGGGTCATGTTGAGCAAGAATGGTTTTTCATGCCTCATTCTTCTCCCCATCTTACTCCATGTTCATTCTTATTTTTTCAGAAGGCATCACTTTCATCTGCTCGCACTTTCAGACCTATTATTTTTTTTAGACCTATTATTTTTTAAAGCCTCCAAAATAAGTGTGATACAACTATTCCAGTGCAGGTGCTGTTTTCACCTTCATGTACGATTTTCCCACACAACAGGACAAAAAACCTACAAAACCCTTTGAAGGCGGGCGATTTCCCTTCCTAGATGGCAATGATATCCATTTCAGTTAATAACTCTTTTGGAAGGAACAGTTTACTTTGTTAAGTAGAGCGGCCGAGTTATGCAAATTAAGATATGTAATTTACAATAACACTCAAGGTCACTTTGTCCTTTCCTAAGAGAGATGCTTTAAAATGTTAGCCATAAGGTAAGCCCTCTGCTCGTCATGGATGCTATTTATTAAGACAATTACTGCATTTGAAAAAAAAAAAATCCTTGGTTTCAGATATGCACAAAACAACTGTTGGTTTCTCTTATTTTATTTCTACTGTTTTATTATTTATCTTTAAACACCTCACTTGTTACCGGGAAGGGCTAGCCAAAGACACAGCTCTTCACAACACCCATCTCATCTAATCCCCTTTGTAAAAACGTAACAAGGTCATTTTACATTTTTAAACCACTGCTGCAGAGCGGTTTAAAAATGCAAAGTGAGCTTAAACGCTGCTCTTAAGTCTTCCTAACTCTTCTACTGGGAAATCCTAGAAAACCGAACTAATGAAATGCAATTTATACTCTTTAAATTCTAATTATAACTGTCACATTACATTGAAGGTGAGACTACAACTGCTGTATCTGTTAAGCGAGTCAAGCGAGGCAGTGGATCATACGTGTTATTTAATGTGCGAGTGCAAAAAAGTCAAGTTCCCGGCAGAAATCGAAGCGCCTCCATTCCGTCCTCTGGGAATGTATAAATTAACCATTCACCCCCGAGCGGTCCTCCTCCCTTCCTCCCCCCGCCCTATTTTAAAATGTAGATAGGGCGTCTCAAGTCTTTTGAATTTGAAGGGCTGCTATCTCGGCCCCATTCTTTTCATCATCCTGTTTTGAATGACACTGAGCACGTATAGATTCTTTTATAAAAGCACCCCCTGGATGCAGAGCTCGGTTACTCCCGGAGGCTTGCTAATTTTGCATAGCAATTAGTCCTGACTCCTCTCCGAATGGGGCTATCCAAATGCAGCTCCAGAAGGTTCCACGGAGTTCCTCCAAGGTCTCAGATAACCGCGTGTCTTTTGATTTCAGCCCCGAAGGGAGGAAACTTGCATAATGACCGAATCCCCAACGGGAGTGGCCGGGAGGAGGAGTCGGTAATCCCGAAGTCTGCGGCATTCAGAGCGTCCCCGCCACCGGGCTGCACGGAGCCGGCATCTGCCTTCTTTTAAAATCCATTCTACTACCTTCGGTGGCCGCGCGGGGCTGGGCCACATGGTCCTCCCTTGCAGCCAGTCAGCTGTGAGCAGCAGATGGGACCATTTGCATTTTTCTTTTTATATTTTTTACTCCGACCGGCAAATTAAAAGAGTTAGGAAAACACACACACGCACACGCACACGCACAAAACACCTACATCCTCATTGTTTGCCTAACACGTAAACGTGGTTTCAACTGCTGGATCGGGCTTCCCTGACCTTCACACGCCACACCCCTTGCAAGTCCCCGGGACTTCAGAGAATGCCCGAGGGGTAGGTTTCGGGTCGGCCAACTTGCAACCCACGGCGCCCGGAGCTGGAGGGGAGGGGAGGGGAGGGGAGGCTGGGCTCGGCCCCGGCCCAGCGCGCGGGGGGCTCGTGACCGCGGACACCCCGCGGCCGCTCCGTGCTCGGGGCTGCGAGCGCGCGCTCCGGAGCCTCGGGCCGCGTCCGCCTCAAACACCCCGAAACTTTCGGGCTGCGAGGCTCGGCTCGGCTCGGCTCGGGCTCCCCCCCCCCCGGGGGGCGGCCCCCCCGCCCGGGGCAGTGGCCAGGGCCGGCGTCTCCCGCGCCCCCGCCGGGCTGCAGGCGGGCCGGGCCGGGGCCCCCCCGGAGGGGGTGGGGTGCGGGGTCCCGGCGCCCCCAGGTCTTTGTGCGCATCGCGGCGCGGGAACCCCCGCCCGGAGGGGAGGGGAGGGGAGGGGAGGGGAGGGGAGGGGAGGGCCACGGCCGGGCTGCCACCCACCGGGCAGGGACGCGGGCGCGAGGGGAGGAGACGCCTCGCACAGTCGCCGTCCCGCGGAGGGGCAAAAAAAAAAAAAAAAAAAAAAAAAAAGTGGAAAAAGAGGCTTTTCAGGTCCAACTCCTCGGGGCTGGGCCACCGCGCTGGGAGCCATGGCTCGCGGGGGGCGGCCACGCGGCGCGCAGGCACGTTGCCGGCCGCGCTGCCCCGGGGCGCGCCGTGGGTCCGCGGCCCCCGCCCCGCCCCGCCCCGCGCGGGCCCACGTGCAGCGGCGCCCGACGAGCGCGGGGCCGGCGGGTCCCCGGGGCGCGCCCCAGCCCCAGCCCCAGCCCCCGCCCCCGCCCCAGCCCCCGCCGCCGCCGGTCCCGCGTGTGCCCCGCTGAGGGGGAGGGGAGGGGCGGGCGGGGTGGGGGCGGAGGGGTTGTGGTTCCACTGCAGCGGGGGCTCCTGTGTCCTTGTGCGGAAATGACACACGGAGTCCCGTCACGTCACGCGAGAGCGCAGCGCACGGACACACACAAAGAGGGGAAAATACACGGCGCCCTCCCGCCGCCCCCAGCGCCTCCCGGGCCGCGCCGCCCGCCCCCGCCCCCGGCCCGCGCCCCCCACCCCCCCACCCCCACGTGGCGCCCGGCCTCGGCGCGGGCCGCTCGGCGAAGTACACAACTCGCGCCCCAGGTGAGTGCGGCGCGGACCGGGCTGCGGCGCCCGTGCCGGGGCGGGGGCGGGGGCGGGGGCGGGAGCGGGGGCCGCGGCCGGGGCGGCGGGAGCCGGGGCAGGGCCGGGCAGGGCCGGGCAGGGGGCGCGCAGGGGGCCGCCCGGAGCGCGCCCGCCGGGAGCGGCGCCCCCACCCCCCCGCGGGCCGGGCCGGGCCGGGCCGCCGGGGCCCCACGGGCTCGCCGCGCCCATTGTGCCGCGCGCCCCTTTGTGCCCGCTCGGAGCGCGGAGCGCGGCGGCTCCATGGCGTTCGGGCAGCGCGCGCCGGCGGGCGGGGGGACGCGGAGTGGAACGGCCCGCGCCGCCGCCGCCGCCGCCGCCGCCGCCGCCGCCGCCGCCCCACTCGCGCCGTGCGCGGGCCCCGCACCCCCGCCCGGCGCCGCGATGGAGCGGCCGCGGCGGCCGGAAGGCTCGGCGGAGCCGGCGCTGGGCTCGGCGGGGCTGCGGCGGGGCTCACGGCTCGGCGTGTGCGAGGGGGTGTCGGGGCGGGCGCAGGGGGCGGGGACTGGAGGGCGCCGCCGAGCGGGGAGCCGGAGGCCGGAGGAGCCCCCGTTCGCAGGGACGCTGCCTCCCGAGTCTGCAAATGGAGCTGGGCCGGCGGCGGCGGCGGCGGCGGCGGCGGCCGGGAGCGGGCGGGCACGGGCCCCGCCGCCAGGGGGCGCAGCACCCCCCCCCCCCCCCGCCCCGGGCCGTCCACGGCGCAGTTCGCGCTTCCCGCTGCCCGGGAGCTGGAGGCGGGCCCGGCGCCCTGGGTGTGCGCACCCGGCCTGGCGCGAGGCCTTCCCGGCCCCGCGGGGTGCAGCCCGGGCGCCCGCCGCTGCTCGCCGCCCCCTTCCCTCTCGCTGCAGACGCGGGTTCCCACGCAGGCTTTGCCCTCGCCCGGCCGCGAGCTGGGCTGCAGCTCCCCCGGGGGGGGCCTTGGCTCTGCTTTATTTAACGAGGTGTTTGTACGGGGGTGAGAGGGCGGCGGCCCAGGTGGCCCGGCTGGGACCCTGTCCCCCCCCCCCCCATCCCGCACCGGCTACCGGGCGAGGTGCACGGGGCGCGGCTGCTAATGTTCAACTTCCCAAAGGGACTTGTGACGGGCCGCCGCGCCGGGGAGCTGTGGCTGCGGGAAACTGAGGCCAGGGAGTGAGCTCTCCGCCGGCTGGGGTGTCTGAGAGAGGAAAGGAGGAGGTTCTTTTGTTATCCGCACCCCCACCCCCTCGGTTTTTGTTCTGTTTTGGTTAATCACCCGTCCGTAGCTCACGGTTTCATATCACCCTAGAGGACCCCGCCAGGCCCTCGCCCTCCCTGCAGAGGCGCCTGCACACTCCCGCGTCCTCCCCGCGTTGCATCCCCAGCCACTAACCCGGTGCCTGATGGTGCAGTAGGTGCTCAGTAAACACTTGCCAAAGGAGTGGAGAGCCTCTTGGGTTCCACAAGGAGGCCGGGGCCGGTGCAGCCCACCCCTGCCCGGGGGTCCCCTGGGGTCCGCGTGGCCCTTGAAATGAGATTCACGGATCAAACCAGAGCATTTAATATCGGTCACGTAAAAACTCCCACCACTGAATGTGGTTTTTTTTTTTTTTTTTTAATATTTACTTACTTATTTTACTGGAGACACCTATTCCCTCCATGAAGTAATGTAACAAAAGTTTTATGACCTTCCCTTTAGTTACAGCAAAGAAGAGGGACCAGTTAGGACCTAGTAGGATGATCATCCCAATAACCTGTTGATGGGTGTACCACGTTGCCCCGTTTATCAATACCGTCCCCCTTTTGGTCACTTCCAGGTTCCTAAGCATCCTTTGCAGGAGCGGAGGAATTGCAGTGTGTGTAATAATTACGAAGAGAAAAATTAGAATCAACCCTGACAGATTTGATTAGGTGAAAATGTAATCTCTGCATCACGTCCCACCTGCCGCTTTTTAGAACTGACTGAAAAAAAAAAAAAAAAAAAAGCCCCTGAAGCAATGAGGAAGGAAACAAGAAGCTTTTATGAATTGAATTGACACCACGATGAAAAATCTGGGGATGTGTCTTTTAAATACCTCAGAATTTTATAATGGAGAAACACAAGAAGGTTGCTAGCCAACCAGCAAAAATAACTTGGTGTTTAGTGTATGGGAGGTTGGGGTGTAGCGTTTTTTTTTCCTGGCACCTGATTGTGATGACAGGTGGTGAATTATAGTTGCTCCCCTTATTATTCATTGTGCTACTTGCCGGCTAAAGGAAGTTTGGGGAATTATTTGTAGAATTGATCTTCTGGTTGATGGGACTTTGTATCCTCCCCTTGCTGGTGGTTACAGGGATGTATATATGTGGTTATCTTTCACAGAACTGTGCACCCCTCCCCCCAGAGAGGAAATCTTACTGTATGACATAGATATATATATTTAGGATTTTATTTATTTATTTGAAAAGGAGAGAGAACACAAGCAGGGGGAGAGGCAGATGGAGAAGCAGACTCCCCACTGAGCATGGAGCCCAATGTGGGGACTCGATCCCAGGACCCTGGAATCATGACCCAAGCTGAAGGAAGATGCCCAACCAGCTGAGCCACCCATGTGCCCCAGTGTTTTTGTTTTTTTAAAGATTTTATTGATTTGAGAGAGAGCACAGAGGAAGAGGGAGAAGGAGAAGTAGGCACCTCGCTGAGCAGAGAGCCAGATGCGATGCGGGACTCGATCCCGGGGCCCTGGGATCATGACCTGAGCCAAAGGCAGATGCTTAACCAACTGAGCCACCCAGGTGCCCCTTAATAAGATTTAATGTCACGTAAAAACACACACCCCCCCAAATGGGATATTTTATGTGCTTTGTGAGCATCACTTTGGTCTTGTTGTTTCTTTCCCCGTTCAGATTGGACAGTTGTTCTTGCGCTCCCCCACCCCTCGCCTTCCCCAGTATTTCTTGCAACATTATTTCAGCTCAGAGCTCATGTGGTTTCTGGAACTAGCTGCCACACATGACCCCCACATGCCATGCTAAGAGTGTTCCGTGCTGGCATCGGGCCTTCCATATGTCAAACAGGAGAGGTGCTATTTTACTTGGAGTGGTGGTTCATGCCTGGCGTGTTAGTCACTAAGTGATCGGACCTTTTACTTTTGTTTTACTTACTAATTTATTAAAAGATTTTATTTATTTATTTGACTGAGAGAGCGCACAAGCAGGGGGAGTGGCAGGGAGAGGGAGAGGGAGAAGCAGACTCCTGGCCGAGTAGGGAGCCTGACATGGGGCTCGGTCCCAGGACCCTGGGATCATGACCTGGGCCGAAGGCAGACGCTTAACTGACTGAGCCCCCAGCCGCCCCCGAGTGATTGTTTTAGCGCTGAGTTTTTCTCAGCAGCTCACCTGGTAACCTGCCCACACCTCCTTTTCAATCCAGCTTGAAACACGGGTTTTGAAGTCAATCCTCTTAGTTTTTTGTTCTCTACCAGTGGCCCCGCTCCTCTCATTTTCAGTATCAGTGGGCAGTGAAATGCAGTTGCATCAGTATCTATAAGGGCACTGATTGCTCAGTTTGAATAAATTACTTATTGGTTAAATTTTTAAGTTTTTATTTATAGGAGTCCTGTCTCCACCCAACCTGGGGCTCAAGCTCACACCCCAGAGCTGGAGAGTCACCTGCTCCTCCAGTGGAGCCGGCCCCTGGCCGTGGGTTTGAGCATGGAAGCTGGTGAATGGAAGGCCGGAGGCTTGGGCTTGGGGGGGTATTTACACCAGACTCTGCCCCACCTCTAATTAGCTCATGTGGTCACAAGACCATGCACTCGAAAAAGTGGGAAGTACAGAGCAAACTCAGCTTGTACCTCCTAGGAAAATTAGTCACCACTGTACAGTCAGTCACATGGGTGACTGCTGGGGTGTGCTGGCCCTCTTTTCCTCCTTGAGCCCCAGCTTCTGGGTGCCCAGGTTAAAGTTGTAAGTCTGGTGCCTCTTACAGGTTGATGTCTGAGGAAGGGACCCCTCCTGGGCCCCAGGAAGGTGCTAACGGTAACGGCCTAGCCATGGCCTAGCCGAGGAGGGCGTCACGCGCAGTCACGCTCAGGCCGGACCGCAGGCAGGCATGCTGGAAGACGTGGTTGTGCTCTAAGGAAGGCAGCAACAATTACAGCTCTAGAACACTCGGGGGAAAATTGCCCTGGTTTTTGCGAGGACTGGTATTTTTCAGACTGCATTTGCAGATGTGTCTAAAAATAAAAACAAATTGCAAACATGTCCTGCAAGTCCCAGGGGCAGGATGCCACTGCCAAGAGGGCCGAGTTCTGAGAGCCCCAGGACTCCCAGCCGGTCCTGTAAACGCAGAGACCCGAGCCCCGCAAGAGCAGATGGCATGGGAACATTCCTTCTGTCCTTAGGGAGAGTATTTTATTTGATTTCATCCCCTTCCAGTTAGTTTTGCTGTGCCTTTTATTTAAAAGAAAAATTACTAAACTTTTATTTTAAGTTACTAAACTTTTAAAAGCTTTGAGCCATATTAATTTTGCAGCTTTAAAATATATCCACTGTTAAGATGACTCTGAAAATCTTTTCTTTTTTTTTTTTTTAAAGGTTTATATCGGATAACATTCACTAAATGCAATGTGCCAGTCATTTTCTCCTTTGTAGTTTTTGCAAAAATTCTCGGGGTAGTGTAGTGTGTTGAGCTCCATTTTACAGAAGAAAGAACCAGGGCCTGGTAAGCAACTTGTCCCGGGTGTTAATAAGCTGAACAGAGGCGGAGCCAGGGTTTTAACCCGAATCTTTCTAACCCTAGAGTTCAGTAGGGAATTCCCTTTTCTTCGGGATCAGCTGCACTTGTCCCTACTCTGGTGGTCCAAGGGCCCATCTGGCCAGGTGGCTTGCTCAGCATCAGAGCCCAGCCTGCAAACCGGCGCTCAGTGGGAAGGCAGGAGGCAGAGTGTGGGATGGCCTTGCCCCATTTGGTCCAGCTCTTTCTGGAAGGCTCCAATGAGGAGCCTGAGTCCACCCTGCTTCCTTCCCTCTTTTTGCTTTCTCTGATGCCTTCTCCGCTGCTCTCCCTGCTTCTCCACCTGCAAAATCAGAGGGCTCTTGTGAGGATTCCGTGGGTTAATATGTAAAACAGACCGAGGAGCCAGCACTGCAGAATGTGAGCTGTTGTCCTCCTTTCCTGTGCTTAATTTTTAAAGTCGATTTGACAGGGGCGCCTGGGTGGCTCAGTCAGTGACCTTTGGCTCAGGTCATTGATCCCAGGATCCTGGGATCGAGCCCCCACCTGGGGCTCCCTGCCCTGCGGGGAGTCTGCTTCTCCCTCTCCCTCTGCCCCCACCCCCCCACTCATGTTCTCGCTTGCTCTGCTCCCTCTCACTCTCTCTCTCTCTCAAATACATACACTTGGGGGATCCCTGGGTGGCTCAGCGGTTTAGCATCTGCCTTTGGCTCAGGGTGTGATCCCAGGGTCCCGGGATCGAGTCCCGCGTCAGGCTTCCCACAGGGAGCCTGCCTCTCCCTCTGCCTATCTCTGCCTCTCTGTGTCTCTCAGGAATAAATAAATAAAATCGTAAAAAAAAGATACATACACTTAAAAAATAAATAAAATCACTATGACGAGTGTCACAAAGTCAGATCAGTTGTGACGGCTGTGAAAGGGATGAGGTGAGTTTTTGTTAGACCATAAACTTAAGTCCTGAGTGTGTCTTCCACGGGATACCTCGGAACGGATCCGAGCGTATTTCCTCGGCGTTAGCCTTTGTGTGAGGCGACACTGTTGAGCCACCGGCTGCGGGGTCTCCGGCTCCCAGCCCAGGGCTCTTCTGGGCCTCACGTTCTCAAGCAGCCCTTCCGCCGGGGAGAGTTGGCCTCCCTGCTCTGGAAACGGGCCTTGGGAGGTGCGGAGGATCCGATCGGGGCCGCAGGGGCCTGGTCTTCCGGACCACACCTCAGCCCGGTGGCCTGCGCCGCGTTCGGCGGCCGTTTCCGAGGGAGAGGGCCGGAGTCCTGAGTCAGCTGGCTGCGCCCCGAACCTCGAGGTTTCAGGAAGCCCAAGTACTTCCCATTTCTGGGCCGCTGCTGGTCCTGTGCGAGCCCTGGCCGGCCGCAGGCCCTGGCGCCTCCCTGCTCCCACGGGCGCAGATTCTCCGGGAGGAACGTGCTGGAGAGGACCCCTGGCCACTCCCAGCCCCGGCTGAGCAGCACGGGAGCGCGTTGTCCTTTGCACACCTGTGGGACACTCAGGGAGGAGACCGTGCCCCTGTAAAGGCAGTGGGGCTTTGGCAAGGAGTCCCCACCCCAGGTCACCCCCGCTCTCCCTGCTGTGGCTTGTGTTCAGCTCTCAACAAGGATTCCCCAAGTCAGGTCCTTATTACCCACCTGAACCAGTGCCCTCAGCACACCTTCCCTTCTCTGGCTCAGCCGCTCCTCAGCTCTGCAGACCTCCCGACCTGCCCTCTCCCCTCTACGTCCCGCTGCTTGTCCCTGCAGCCAGGCCCCTCAGAGCAGGCCTCTGCTTGCCCAGTTGGGGCCAGTTTTGAGGAGTTGGGAGGAGGATCCCAGAGGCGGGTCTGAACATCTCTCGGACACCAGAGAACAGGCTGAAGAAAGGGCCACGTTTAACAGTTGTCATGCAGAGCACAGAAACCCCAAAAGGGAGGCCCCTGCCCTGGTGAACTTGCTAAGCTTCCGGCCAGTCCACTGGTTTCCCCAGCCAGCCACAAACCCTCCAGTGACCTGGCCTTCCATCCCTGATTCAGAAGACCGTGCTCTGGTTTTTTGGTCTTGTTGGGTTTTTTTTTTTTTTTTTTTCTTCCCATAAAATTGGCCTTATTTTGAAAACCCTTCAAGTATCGGGCAAATCTCCGAGCCTATAATATACCCGCTAGGAAATGACATTTCCTTATGGTTCAGAACTGATCTCTTCACCTTCTTATTCACACCCAGGCTTATGAGCTGAGACTTTTTCCTAATCTCTCCTCCCTACACTGAGGAGCATTTTCTACCTTCAGAGGCAATAATTCAGAGACAGTTATGAAATGAAAGGTTTTTCCTGATTTGTCAGTTGTTCTCTCGTTTCTTAGATTATCAGCATTTTAAATGTTTAAAAGTTAAAATGATTTGATCTTACATAACTAGCATCTAGTTGTTTGTAGGCCTAAGTTAGAATATAGCCTGGGCCTGTGCTGTTTTCATATTGTAATACTTCTTATTTTTTCATTTTTGAAAGTTTCTTTTTCATTTTCAAAGAACTGGATGCCCACTGTAGAACATTTGGAAAATAGAAGGAAATCTTACGAAAAAAAATCATCCATAATCTCCTAATTGGAGGTGATTAACATTTTGGCATATTTCCTTCCAGCTGCTTTATGGCAGTTTTTAATTACGCAGTTGACATATCCCCAGCGAACTTTGAAGTATGTTATTATTGACTGGGTTGGCCCTGTAATGAACAATTGATTTTGAATCTTTACACATAATTTAATGCTCAGCTCTTCTGTCAATTGAGGTGTCGAATTCGTGTGTTGAGAAAATGTGTGGAAGTTGACTTCCTAACTTTGTATAATGGAAATAACAATGGTGATCTGTGGGGAATCTCATTCCAGGTCACATTCAGTTTGTTGTCTCTCCCACTTTCTCTGCAACTTTTGTGTTTATCAGTAAATAATAACAGCTGATGGCTGTGGAGGGCTTCTGCACCAGGATTTCCACCCTCAGGCTAACACTCATTCCTGCCTGCGCTTGGCCTGAGATCCTCTGCCTTCCTCAGTGTGGCCGCTGCACATCAGAACTTCCAAGTGCCTGAGGCTCCGCAGGTGACAGAAGGATTTGGGTATAGGCCCTTATAAGCAGAAGGTGATGAGAAAGATCAAGATTTGCCCAGCTAAACATTGACAAAGTTTTTCTTTTCTTTTTTTTAAAGATTTTATTCACCTATTCATGAGAGACACAGAGAGACAGGCAGAGACACAGGCAGAGGGAGAAGCAGGCTCCATGCGGGAGCCGGAGGTGGGGCTCGACCCCGGGACCCTGGGGTCACGCCCTGGGCCAAAGGCAGATGCTCAACGGCGGCGGAGCCACCCAGGCGTCCCTTACAAAGTTATTTTCAAAGTAGATTCTTTCTCCCCCTAGAATTTGCTTTAATGTTATTTCTCTCCTCTACCCACCCTGCAAAAGAGAAAAGTCTGGTAAGTATATGTCAGAGCTGGAAATTATTTGTATCCAGGTTGCAAAACGGTGAGCATTGGTGGGCTGCGCAGCTGTGGCAGGCGGCCCGTGTTTACTAGATTTGAGTGAGTTATGGTTGTTATGGAAACCCTAATGTAATATCTCCGAACCTTGGGGTTCTGAGTGCTCTTTCCTTCCTGTTACTTTTATCTTACAGTGTTGACCCATCCTCCCCTCTGACAGAGGTTCCCAGAGTCCCGTCTTCCTTATCCAGGCCCTCTGTCTCTACTTGGATTGCTTGCGATCAGTCCCTGTAAAGAAGTTGTGTGGTCCGTCGTCCCCTGCAGAGGACAGTGCCCCCGCTGGCACACAGTGGGGGGTGTGCTCCCCAGAGCCCCGGGCAGGGAGGCTTGAGCATGTTCCCAGCCTTCCTGAGCCTGGGATCCCAGACGTGGGAAACGAGATCGTCTCCAAGGTCCTTTTTGTCTCTAAAAGCGTGCCTCAGTTTCCAAACGTGTAAAATGAGACCAACAGGAGTCCCTACCTCATAGGATTGTTAGAGAAGTTAGTTTACTGTAAAGTTCTTTCCACGCGGCATCTTCTACACAGTGTAAAGTATGGATTCTCCTCTGAGCGTGCAGGGCAGTGGGGAGAGGGGTCCCAGAGAATGGCATAGTGCGCCTGCACCCCGGGAGCTGGCCCCGATGGGCACAGGGGGCCGCCCCTCTAGTGCCCTCAGCCCTACCTGTACACGGGGCGCTCCTTCCCCACGGAAGCACACTACCGTGGCCCTCACCGTCCCCTCCCAGAGAAGCTACTCACTCTGGGTCCTTGTCACCCAGTCTGCTTCCGGGGGGAAGCAGTTTCTAGTTTCTAGAAACTAGTTCAAAGTTTCTAGTTCAAACTAGAAAAAACAGTGATAGAGGAGTTTCCATGATACATTAAGTGGAAAAAGAAGGAACAGGATCCTAAACCTTCCAGTTCCAGCATCTCTTTATATGCTGAAAAAAATCACTGAAGACCCCAAGAGCCTTGGCTTATATGGGTTATATCTGTCAATATTTACTGTGCTGGAAGTAAAATGGAGGGGCGCCTGGGTGGCTCAGTCGGTTGGGCATCCGGGTCATGGTTTTCGCTCAGGTCGTGATCTCGGGGTCGTGGCATTGAGCCCCATGTCGGGCTCCATGCTTAGTGCAGAGTCTGCTTAGGATTCTCTCCATCTGTGTCTCCCCCCTGCTTGCATGCTTTCTCTCTCTCTCTCTAAATAAAGGAATAAATGAAAGTCTTTAAAAAAATTTTTTTTAAAGAAATTAAAATGGAGAAGTGTTTAAATATTTGTTAAATCATTTAAAAACAGGGACCCCTGGTGGCTCAGCAGTTGAGCGCCTTCCTTTGGCCCAGGGCGTCATCCTGGAGTTCTGGGATCCAGTCCCACATCGGGCTCCCTGCAGGGAGCCTGCTTCTTCTGCCTATGTCTCTGCCTCTCTCTCTCTCTCTGTGTGTCTCATGAATAAATAAAATCTTTTAAAAAGTCATTTAAAAACAACCATAATATTAAAAGGTAGTGTCAATAATAAAATATTATTTTAATGGATTAATATTTTATGAAAGGTAACTTATTAATTTATGAAAGGTAACATTAATATTTTAATGAAAGGTAACTATTCTTCCCCTCCAAAGAAAAAATCTTAGTGAAAAGATTGGTATTGTTTATGTTCTTTTTTTTTTTTTTTTTTAAAGATTTTATTTTGGGCAGCCCGGGTGGCTCAGCGGTTTAGCACTTGCCTTCAGCCCAAGGTGTGATCCTGGAGACCCAAGATCGAGTCCCATGTCGGGCTCCCTGCATGGAGGCTGCTTCTCCCTCTGTGTCTCTGCCTCTCTCTCTCTCTCTCTCTCTGTGTCTCTCATAAAGATAAAATCTTAAAAAAAAAAATTTATTTTTAAAGTCATCTCTACACCTGATGTGGGACTTGAACTCACAACCCCGAGATCAAGAGTCACAGGCTCGGCTGACTGAGCGAGCCAGGCGCCCCTGTGCTGTTTACGTTCTTGGCAACTCTCTTGAATATCGGACCTCATAGAAGACAGCTGAATTTGCCTGTCGGCCTCGGAGGTCAGTCTTTTGCAAAATACCATGTCCTGTAGCCTCTGGAAAGCTCTCCTCCGCGGGAGAGGAAAGGGGCAGCGAGAGCGCAGTGGGTATAAAAACCGTTCTCATCTCACGGAACCCTTCCAAGGGTCTTGAATATACTCGTAAACTGGCTTTCCGAAAAGAAAAAAAAAAGAAAAGACCAAGCTGATTTTCAAAATGTCCAATGTCCGTGGTGTCAAGGCTGCGGCTGCGGCCCAGGTGCAGGCGCCGACCGGTCCCCCTGCGGCAGGACCGCCCCCGAGCACCCCAGCACCCCAGCACCGGCCGCGCTTGCCCAGAGGCTCCTGGGGACCCGGGGACAGTGGGCTTTTAAGCCGCATGTCCTTTTGTACTTCGGGATTTTGTTTCTGGTGCCTTCGGTTCTCCAGTCCAAAGGGAGGGAGGGGAAAAAAAAAGGACTTCAAGCGTCTTCCCTTCTTAAGGTGAGCTCCCCAAATGGGCATCGATGGCCTGTAATTCGTGAACCTTCTCCCCGTTTGCATTTCTCTGTGGCATCTCCTGGAATCGTTCTGTCCCAGGGGCACTGGTTCCCGCTCGTTGCCCCCCAGACCCCCGCCTGTCCTCGCAGACGCCCTTGTCCCCCCCCACCCCCCCAGGAGCTGCAGAGGCCCTGCCCATGTAGTGCATCGAAGTGGCCAATCTGAGCAACTTTGCCTTTGTAATTTGATATTCCAGTGGCTAAAGCGTCTTGTTATTTATTTATTTATTATTTTTTTGTGTGTTGTTATTTCTCAACGTTTGGGGAATTACCCTCCCTTTTTGTGCTTCTTGTGAACGGGAGGCTTCTCTGCCGGGGTCATGCCCCCCCCCCCCAAAGTCGAACACTGCCTGTCTGGCTCCGGGCAGGAGAGCAGAGGCTCTGAGGCATTTTAATAAAATCACATACACTCTTCCGAGCTGTGCAACATTGAAACCTTTCTGTACCCATGACAGTCACTTAGCCTGAGGCTTCCTAGGCTGCTTGGTTTAAAAAAAAGAGAAAGAAATGAACATTTTCAGTAATTAAATTAACCCCTGGAGACTGGCTCCGTTTGAGAGTTTCCCCCCCAAGAGGTCATGGACGTCTTAGAACCTGTGGTATTTTAGCCACAGGTGGCAGCTGGCTGCACGGGGCCCACTGACACTTGTCCCTTTGGGTTTGGCCAGGGGTTTTCGTGGCAGGGGACAGCCACCCACTGGGGGCGAAAGCTGACTCTCCGGGCCGTGCGGATGCGTCGTTAAGGTTAAGGCCGCAGTTTGTGAGACGTGGTAAGAGAAATAAGAGCATCCTGGAAAGGAGAGGGTGTGCCGGCGACAGCGCCCCGCAGGCCGGGCGGGTCACAGTCCCAGCGGCCCGGTGGCCGTGCTGGCTGGTGACTCCTGCGTAACCTGCGCTTACGGGAGAAACGGAACTCCTGTGGCAGGCCCGGCGTCCACGCCGCCTGAGCAGCCTTGTCACCATCGTCTGGGCAGGTGGCCGCGTGCGGAGGTAGCGGTGTGCGGCCCTCTCCGGTCCACCCGGCGGGACGCCAACACGGCCACTGTGCCCGCGCGGGGACGCCGGGAAGTGCCCACACGCCCCTCCCGGAGCACCCCTTCTGTACGGTGGGGTACAGTCTGCGCGCTGCATGGGACCGGCTGGTTTTCCAGGTAGCCGCCTGCGAGCGAAGGCAGGTCCGGGTGTTCCGCTGCTGCTGGGCAGAGGGATCCACGGTGGAAACGGGCGCCGGTGCCCATCAGAAGAGCCTTTAACAAAAGAAAAAAAGATTTTATTTATTAATGAGAGACACACAGAGAGGCAGAGACCTAGGCAGAGAGAGAGAGAGGGAGGGAGAGAAGCAGGCTCCCTGCAGGGAGCCCGACATGGGACTGGATCCGGTGTCTCCAGGAGCAGGCCCTAGGCAGGCGCCAAACCGCCGAGCCCCCCAGGGATCCCTCATCAGAAGACCCTTAACAGAAGGAGGAGGATTCGTGATTTCCACTGCAGGTGGCTGAGTGGAGATGCACATAGACTCTTTTTGAACCCTCCTCCTGCCACTTAGCAGCTTGGTGACACTGGACAAGTCACCTGCCTTGTGTCCCCTCTGCCCCTTCGGTATTCGAATAGTATATTTTCATAATCAAAATGATATTTTATTTTTTATTAAGATTTTCCTTATTCATGAGAGAGGCAGAGACACAGGCAGAGGGAGAAGCAGGCTCCCCGTGGGTCCCACGCGGGACCCAATTCCAGGACCCC
Source organism: Canis lupus baileyi (assembly GCF_048164855.1). Taxonomy (NCBI): domain Eukaryota; kingdom Metazoa; phylum Chordata; class Mammalia; order Carnivora; family Canidae; genus Canis; species Canis lupus. The sequence continues at coordinate 8,212,191 of NC_132844.1, forward strand.
GAGGTCACGACCTGAGCCCAAGGCAGATGCTCAACCACTGAGCCACCCAGGGGCCCCCAAAATGATAATTTAAAAATAACTTTTTCTGTTTTCATTGGGGTATAGTTGACACATAAGCATTGTCTGTATTTAAGGGGTATGCCCTTGGTTTCTCTATTGGTAAAATTGGGATTAAAATAGCTCTGGGTGAGAGGGCAGCGTCCATGAAGTGGCCGATGCGTCTGGCTCACGGTTTGTGGGCAGCTGATGTCACCGAGGACCCTCGCTCCTGTCCCCGCCGCACGATCAGATGCGTTGTGAGTTCTTCAGGCTTAGCCAGTGGGAGGTTCCCCAGCTTGCCGAGGAGCTGGGCTGCTTTTGCTGGCTGGGTGGGAAGGGGTCCCCGTGCTGTGTGGTCTGGGTTACCTCTGGGCTAACCTAGCATCGCTCACTGGTCTAAGGTGACTCCGGCCCCAAAGCAGTTACCCTCTGGGTGTCTTGATTGCCCAGGAAGCTGGCCACTGGGAGCCTTGCCAGCTCCCCTTCTGGCTTTCTGCGCACCCACGGGTGGCTCAGATGTGTGCTCTTCCTTCCCCAGTTTCTGACATGGGACGGTCAGAAGGCAAGTGCTGTGTTGCGTGGTGTGGGTTGGAGAATACCCTTCCTGCCACCCCCGCAGCCCCAGCCCAGCCCCAGCTCCATGCTGCTCGCTGGGAAAGCGCAGTGGGGTAGATAAAATACTAGATGGCCAGGCTGGCCTTGCTCAGCACTGTGGTTCTTGTGCTGTGGTTTTTTCATCGACACCTGTTTTCCTCCAGGATTTGCTTGTCCTTTTAATGCTGTCTGCTTAGCTGAGTCTTTGTGGTTTCTTTCACCTTGACCCTTTCTTTCCCCCACATAAGCCGTCCGCCTTCTCCTCCCTTTCCCACCACTTCTCCCCAGAGAGTAATTTGTTTTGTACGCCGAACCCTGTCTGAGAAGCCGCACTCGGTCCTGCCCGTCTGCTCTGCTGCGTCTCCCCTCTGCTCTTGATTTCAGGGAGTGGGTTCTGGGCCGTGTGGCAGGGTTTCCAAGGGCGGTTGGCAGGCAGGCGAGGCCCTAAGTGCATTCCCTTGGGAAGCCTCCTGTCTGGGCTGCGGGTCCAGACACTTGAACTTCTCCCTGGCATTGGCCACCTTCCTGTCTGCAGACTACACTTTGCCTACCTGCCAGTGCCCCCCCCCTCATACCCCACCCCTGCCCTGGGGGAAGATGTCAAGTTTTTTTCCTTGAATTTAATGGAAATTGTATTTGCTAAGATTCACTGTTGGTAAAATAGCTCTCAGACCTTTGAATCTGACTTACTGTTTTCTCTCAACATCATCTTGTGTGTTACGTTTTTCAGATAGCAGATAATTTGGTAAACAGGAATTATTTTCAGTGTAATCGCACTTTCAAATAAATCTTATATTTTCTTGTGCCTCCGAAAATTAGTCCTGTAGCGATGCCTGTTATAAAGTCATTGTGACACTCTGAGGATAGCACGTCGCATCATAAGCACTATATGTGTGTTGCTGTTAGTGAATTTTGAAGTTGTTATTGCGTGCATAGATCACCTAGACTCGGTCACTGTCTCTTGCACCCCACCCCCTCATTCATCCATCTAGAACAAGGGACCGCACACCATCTTTTGGGTATTTGGTAAATAGTTTACTGGACTTTGTAGATAGCATCCCTCTTCCTTCTAGAAATTTCTTAAAAGATACTTCTTAGTCCTGCTCTCCTCTGATGCTTAAGCAAAATGGGAACTTAGTATCTGTAGGCAGCTTAATCAGTCGTGGGAACCGCAACTCAATGGCAATAGTGCCGGCTGTCCGTGTTTTCCAACGTCACTACCTCATTTACTCCTTATACTATTTATGGATGCTGTTATGTAATATGGGGAATCTCAGAGACTTAATGCCACTTGTGATCATGGTGTCCGTTCCATTCTGTCTGGGGCAGTGGGAGTGAGAGTCAGGGCTGCCTCTGCACTGGACCCTGGAGCCCCTACAGTGCCCCTCGCTCTCTTGTGGCGCCCCTGCCCCTTTCCTCTCTCATTCCCTCATCGGTAAGAAGAAGGGTTTGGACCAGATTATGTGGAGCTCGAGAGTTTTAAAAACCCACACTGACTCTTCTTGTTGCTTTGGAAGGAAGGGCTAGACCAGTACCATCCAATAAAAATAGAATGTAAGCCACTTACGTAATTTTAAAATCACCAGTAGCTACATTACAAGAAAAGGTGAAATTAATTTTAATAATAAAGTTTTATTTAGCCCAATAAATCTGACATTGTTTCAACATATAATCAGCATAAAAAAAGATTATCTTACTTTTTTTTGTTTGTTCTGCTACATCTTTGAAATCCAGAGTGTACTTTTATACTTCCAGCACATCTTCATTTGGGCTGGCCACACTTCCAATCCTCAGTAGCCATGTGACTGTTGGCTGCCATCTGGGGCGGCGTGGGTCTTTCTGGAACACCTGGAGTCTCATGACCCGCTCGTGTCCAGAGGAGCCTCGGCCTACATCCTCAGCCAGCCTTTTCATTCTGTGGCTGGAATTTAGAAAGCAGGGACCCACAGGAGATCACCCGAACTTGGGTCTTTTGTAAGACTTGATTTTCTCAAATAACGTTTCCCCCTCGGTCTGAAAGTGACTCTGTTGATGCTTTAAGACGCGTTCTGCGTGAAGTTTCGAGAAGTCCCCCCAGAGGGTGTTCGGGAGGCCTGGCTGCTTCTGAGCGACTGCAGGCAAACACTGAGAGGATGCAGTTTTCCATGATGTGAGGGAACAGTATCAGCTTAACCTTCCATTACCCAGAGCCAGGGTTGGGAGGGGAAGGGAATTTCTTATGGGTATGGAAAATTAAGAAATAAATCAAGCAATAAATCAAGACTTTGTCTTTGTCTTTTCATTTAGTGGAATAGAAGATGAACTCAACTGAATTCAGTGAAGATGTAGAAGAAGGTAAAAAAAAAAGCTTCTTTTTAAAAAGTAATTTTAATTTAATATTTTTTATTAGGTCATACACGATATGGTTAAAAAATATAAAAAGTTACGGAGTGAAAAATCAATAGAAAGCCTCTTCTCACGCTTGCTTCCCATCCCCCTCTGCCCGTACTTACCTGCTGTAAATGTCTTATGTATCTTTCCAGAGTTACTTTTTTTAAAGTATCATTTAAAAGATAGTATTTGTTTCTTTCTCTCCATCTCCTGTCTTTCCCCCAAAAAAGACCTTAAAACCAGTTTTGACCAAAAAGTTCTTGCAGGGTCGTTTTACTGTCTAGCACTAACACGGTCAGATAAACATCGCTAGGTTGGAAAGTGCAGTTGTAATGTGACTAGACTCTATTTTCTGAGTGATAGTGTCACAGGGCAGCCCGCAAGTACCCCCCGCTCCGGGAACCCTGCTAATCTCCGAGCGGCCCAGTGGTCTTTCCCACTGAGCCCTATTTCTTCTCTGCCACAGTTCTAAAAAATAACACTGTGAAAGTGGAGACAGAGGCCGAAGATGCTGCCCTGGACTGCTCAGTGAGTTCCAGGTCTTCCGAGAAGCACCCTCTGGACAGCGTCTTCACTGCCCTCCAGGATTCCAGCAAGCGAAAGCAGCCGGGTGGCGATGGCCAGCCTGACTCTGTCCCCAGCGTGAAGAGGCGGCGGCTGATTCCCGAGGTGAGGGCCCAGCCCCTTCCGCCGTTTGCTTGGGCTCTGACCCTCAGATGCGCTCTCTCTCTCTCTCTCTCTACTTGTGGGCATCTAGGCGACTGCTAAACCCTTGGGCACGAGAAAGCTTTCATTTCAGCTGTCCCATCCTTGGCTTAAATTTCTAGAAGGTGTCTTTTCTAGCTAGAATTCTTATATATGTCTGGATTCATTATGGGACTAGGGGAGTCTGCACAGTGCAACCTGCTTTTGAGTTCTTTGTTTTGCTTTGCTCCACTTGCTAGGAAGGACTGTTAAGAAAGGCCTACTGCATTTTACACAGTACACACTGTACACAGATTCCTGGAAAAGTTGAGGGTTGGGAGGTCTTTTCCTGAATCAAGCCCATCTTTTATATTAGGAGAACTTGTTCAGTGAATCTTTTTGTAAACAGAATTCTTTTTTTTTTCTTTAAAGATTTTATTTATTTATTCATGAGAAACAGAGAGAGAGAGAGAGAGAGGCAGAGACACAGGCAGAGGAAGAAGCAGGCTGCATGCATGGAGCCCCAGGTCTCCAGGATCACGCCCCGGACTGAAGGCGGTGCTAAACCGCTGAGCCACCCGGGCTGCCCAGCAGAATTCTTTTGTAACATACCTGTTACTCCCTAGCCTATACTTTTATGTATGAATTTACTTTATTTTTCTCATCACCTGCTGGTTACATTGAACTTGACTAAATTTCTTTTTTAAAAAAGAAAACGATTTATTTATTTGAGAGAGAGAGCATGTGCGCTTGCATGCACGAGCAGGAAGGATAGAGGAAAGGGGAGAGAGAATCCTAAGCTGAGCATGGAGCCTCATGCAGGTCCCGATCTCATGAGCCTGAGCTGAAACCGGAAGTTGGACACTGTACCACCCTGAACTTGGCTAAATTCTAAGAGAGAGAAAGACAACAGAACTGGACATGGTGACCCCCTCTAGCAACCAGCAGTCCAGGTGGGAAACAAGAACAGTTAAGACCAAGGAGAGAGAGGCAGCCTTGGGGTATCGGGGTTCTGGCCTAGGATGCTTCACCTCTGCACCTCCCCATGGACCAGTAGTCTACACCTTAAACTCTTAGAAGGACATTTTCCCAAGCTCTCCAACATAGATTGACAGGCTCTTTGAGAGACCCAGAGAGGAATTCAACTGCTGTCTGACTGTCCAAGAGAGCCCACATTTTCAATCTCATTTTCATTAGCCAGAACACCATGGAGCATCAGCCTGGCACTCTTTGGGTTGTTACTGGTTTGTTTTAAAGAATTAAAACTATTAGGGACACCTGGGTGTCTCAGCGGTTGAGTGTCTGCCTTTGGGTCAGGGTGTGATCTTAGAGTCCCGGGATTGAGTCCCACATTGGGCTCCCTGCAAGGAGCCTGTTTTTCCCTCTGCCTGGGTCTCTGCTTTTCTTTCTCTGTGTCTCTCATGAAAAAATAAATAAAATCTTAAAAAAAAAAAAACCCAAGAAACTATTAGATGCTAGGGCAAATCCAAATAAATTGGAAGTACATGGATTTTAGAGATTTAGTGAGTGAGTCTTCAATAAGTAAAACTATCATTTGCTATAATAAGCAAAATGAGATTAAGATTCTCACCAGGATTTAAATATGCATGTTTATATTATAATGAGCATCAGCCTACATTCTATATTATGGATCATTGAGTGATACCTTTATTTATTTGAGGTTTTTTTTCCCCAAACAGCTTTTCTTTCCCCCCCTTAAAGATCTATTTTATTTATTTATTTGAGAGAGTGAGTGAGCAGGATTGGAGAGGCGCAGAGGAAGAGGGATTCCCAGACTCCAGAGCCTGATGTCCGGCTCAGTCTCATAACCCCAGGATCACAGCCTGAGCCAAAACCAGAAGTTGGACCCCCAACTGACTGCACCACCTGGGTGCCACCCCCTCAATTATTGAATTATTAAGATATAACTCACATACGATGCAATTCACTAATTTAAGTTGTGCAATTCAGTGGGTTTTTTTGTGTATATTCACAGAGTTTTACAACTATTACTATAATAATGTTTAAGAATATTTTCATCACCCTGCAGAGAACCCCTGTACCCAGTAGCAGTCGCTCCCCATTCCTCTCCTTCAGTCCCTGGCGAGTACTAGTCTACGTTGTCCCTCTGGATTTGTCTATTCTGGACGTTCCATACAAACGGAATCATAGAATATGTGGCCTTTTATGTCTTTCACTTAGCATAACATTTTCAAGGTTCAGCATAACATTTTCAAGGATCATCTGGATGAATTCTTCACTTCTTTTTTATGGCCAAATAATACTCCATCATAAATATGCCACATTTTGTTCATCTGTTCATCAGTTGATAAGACATTTTGGTTGTTTTCACTTACAACCATGATTCAGGGACGCCTGGGTGGCTCAGTGGTTGAGCATCTGCTTTGGGCTCAGGTCGTGATCCTGCAGTCCCGGGATCGAATCCCACATCGGGCTTCCTGCATGGAGCCTGCTTCTCCCTCTGCCTGTGTCTCTGCCTCTCTCTCTGTATCTCTTACGAATAAATAAATTAAATAAATAAATAAAATAAAAACAAAACAAAACAACCATGACTCATATTCCAACAGTACATTTTAAAAAATCAGTAATGCCCACCTAGGAAAAAAAAGTTGAAATTTTTTATAACTATATGAGCATTTTAAGTAAATTAATTGTGGATATCCCACCCTTGACTCTGGCTGCCCACACCAGCCACTTGCTGTGTGACTTGTGACTCTGGGGACAGTTTTATGTGTGGACAGCAGGTTTCAGTGCAGTGAGTGATGATTGCAGATGAAATCTCAGACTTCTGATGGCAGAGTGAGATGCATACTGGTAGAATGAGAGCTCTAAGATGGTTAGTAGAATAGCTTGTTTGAAAAACATGTAACCAGGGCACCTGGGTCGTTCAGTGGGTTAGATGTCTGCCTTTGGCTCAGGTCATGATCTCAGGGTCCTGGGATCGAGCCCTATGTTGGGCTCCTGCTCAGCTCCACCCCCGCCTCTCCCCGCCGCCAGCAGCTCGTGAGCTCTCTTTCTCTCACTCATCTCTTTCAAATAAAACCTTTAAAAGAAAAAAGAGAAACAAGTAACCATTTTTTCTTATGTTTTATATTACAGCATGATTTATTTATTTATTAATTTATTTAAATATTTTATTTATTTATTCATGAGAGACACACAGAGAGAGAGGCAGAGACACAGGCAGAGGGAGAAGCAGGCTCCATGCAGGGAGCCCGATGTGGGACTCGATCCCAGGACTCCAGGATTATGCTCTGGGCCGAAGGCAGACACTCAACTGCTGAGCCACCCAGGAGTCCTTATTACAGGATAATTGATTATCCTTTCTCCTAACAATTGCTACATAGATGTCTCCCACTCCCGTGTTACTGCAAGCAGTGCCGCACCGACTGTCCATATACATAAACCTAGTGCCCTCTGTAGTCTTTCTATGGGTTCGATGCCTCAAGGTTATCCTGCAAGTGTTGAGTTAGTTTGAGAAGCACTAGGTTAGGTTCCTAAAGAAACTCCTGAAAACGTCTTTTTCTGTGTGTCACATTACATTTCTACTTAGGACCAATTCTATAGACTCCTTCAAGTTTGCAAGTAAAGCCAGAGTTCAAGAAATGGAACACAAAGTTGAGTGTATTGGTTCACTTTTGCCATGTGACAAACCACCCCAAATCTTGGCAGCTTAAAATAGCTATGCTTATATTTGTAGTTCTGTGGGTCGGCTGATAGTTCCTGATTTGGCCTGACACAGCTGGGGCTGGGCGATCTGGAATGGCCCCACTGTCGTGTCTGGGGTCTCTGCTCGGCCTGCTGCAGCTTCCCTTCCTGCATATTCTCCATCCCCCGGGTCCCCTGAGGCTAGTCCAGGCTTGTTCACGTACCATGCAAGAGTTCTAAGAGCAAGAGAGGCCAGGCTCCGGAGCACAGATGCTCTTCACACCTCTGCTTGCATCACTACGTGTGCTGATGTCCCACTGGTCAGAGCAAGTCCCGTGGGCCAGCCTGGACACAGAGGGCCTAAGAACAGGCTCCCCCCACCCACGACGGTAGGAACAACAAACTCACATTGCAAAGAGGCTCTCACATAAGGCTAGGGCAGCTCTTGTCATTTTTTTTTTTTTTTAAGATTTTATTTATTTATTCATGAGAGACAGAGAGAGAGAGAGGCAGAGACACAGAGGGAGAAGCAGGCTCCATACAGGGAGCCCGATGTGGGACTCGATCCTGGGTCTCCAGGATCACACCCTGGACTGAAGGCGGCGCTAAACCGCTGAGCCACCCAGGCTGCCCAGCTCTTGTCATTTTTATAAAAGTCCACCACAGTAAGAAACAACAAGCACCCCAGGAAGGGATTCTGACCGTGTAGAGGCTGGAGTGTGGCCTCTGTGGACCATCTGAGGTGGTCCCATTGTCTCCTTGCACAGTGGAGCCCCTTTTTATCCTCTCCTTCAGTATGGTTTTGTTGGAATGGCATCACAGAGGACGGAGTGTCCTCGCATTCTTGGGGGTAGAGAGGGAGGGAGAAGCTTCTTCTGATAATGTATTTTAGTTGACTCCTTCAGTATGTGAAGCATCGGGCTGGAACCCAATTGAGGTTCACGGTGGAGGGATTTCCCTGAGCATCGTATAAACGATGGGAAGGTTTCAGAGGCCTCTCAGTTTGGTGAGGCAGCAAGCTTCAGCTGGGACTTCAGGCATCATCCTGGAACTCTGACACGTTTGGAGAAAAGGGAACCAAACTGTATTTGAATATTTCTAGTATTACTCGTCCAATTTACATATTCTAGTTGGGCATTTATGTTTACTTTTCAGTAGATTGGATATAGCAGGCAGTTCTAACCTGTTAGATTTTAGATTGGAAAAGACATGTTAAGTCTGGATTTTATTTTGAGGGTTTCACTAGTTTTGTTTATTCTCCTTACTATACATAAGGTAAAGTAGATATCCACGCACTCCTTCCTGTTCTGCAAAAAGAATATATGTAAGTATAAACCTTTTGAAATTCTTGAGGTCCTTGTAGAAAGGTGTCATGTGAATTCAAGGCAGTATTTCCTTTTAAAAGTCTGTGTGAGTTGATGTGTCAGTAAATCAATAGCCTCAGAACCCTTGGGATTTTATTTTATTTTATTTATTTATTTATTTATTTATTTATTTTTTAAATTTTTATTTATTTATGATAGTCACACAGAGAGAGAGAGAGAGAGGCAGAGACACAGGCAGAGGGAGAAGCAGGCTCCATGCACCGGGAACCCGATGTGGGATTCGATCCCGGGTTTCCGGGATCGCGCCCTGGGCCAAAGGCAGGCGCCAAACCGCTGCGCCACCCAGGGATCCCAACCCTTGGGATTTTAGAACAATCCCATCAGTTTTATGAAATTCTAGTATATGTTGATTTTTCAAAATGGCACTAGTTCTAATTCACAGTGAATAGCCCTTGGTCCTTCTCCCCCCGAATCTTCTCTGATCCTTCTTACATATAAGGTGGCAGGATGCAGGTGGTGGTTGGGGGCAACGTATGTGGCTTTTTTACCCGAGTGAAACAAGAGGATCCAGGAGGCTGAAACAAGCGCTAACCCAAAAAAGTGGAAGAGAAGTTTATGACCAGTGACCGAGTGCCTTCTTGACAAATGGCACCATTCCTTGTTTAATCCAAAAGACAAACCAGTGATGAGAGAAGTAATAGCTCTACCAGACAGATGCGACAAGTCAGGCATAGATATTAAAGTGCCAGGATCCAGTGGGGCAGCCTTGTTCCTGGTGCGAAGTATCAGGAGTGATTGGGATCACTCACTCCCTGCGCCTGGGGAGGCGAGCCCCACCTCCTCTGGTCCAGCCTGTACGAAGAGTCCATAGTTACCTCACATTGGTTTCTTGTGTGTGAGGGAGCCCAGCACAGGGCCTGCCCCAGCTCAGCCTTCAGAACGGCCTCGCAGTCCCCATCTCCAGCCTCCCCCTCCCCCTTGTGTCAGCATTCACCTGCCTCCCTCCACACTTACCAGAACCAAAATGGCATGGAATTGCCAAGGGAGACCATCTGACACCCCTTAGGACACCCCAGGCTTGGCGCCCTTGATTCCGAACCCCAGCCACATCAGGACATAGACCACCTTCCATCTTCTCCCCCGAGCCCGAGGAAAAGGGAAGAGGATGAAGGGTGGAGGGTAGGATTTGAGTGGTCACCTTGATGCCAAAGGTACATCATATTCAGATTCCTGTCGGTGCTGACGACTTGTTGAGAGTGACGTTTAGCACAATACTTCGAAGAAACCTAAAACCTCCCTCAAACCGAACAAAAGGCTGTATAAAGACTTACTTGGCACCTCCACTGGAAAAGGCTTCATGGCCAAATACAGCAGATGTGGGAGGTGAGTAGCCAACATTTTTATTGGTAATCATCTTTTTGTTCACGGAAGTAGGGGCAATCGTCAAGAGCTGCACGCCAGGCAGGAGTTAGCTTTGTTCTCCTGGGGTTTTTCATTTCTTTGTTTGTTTTTAATGCTAGAGTGTCACTGTGTTTTGTTTTTCCAACTGGAGAATGGAAATGTCATCTCACTCATTCAGTGCAAACATACCGAATACCTCCTAGGCGTCAGTGGCTCTGCTACCAGCTGGAGATTCAAAATAATTTCTGTAACAACCGCAGCAGAGAGGTGCTGTGCCATTCCCATTTTCTCGAGGCTCAGGAAAGTTAGTTCTCGCAAGCCTGCTTGGTTTCAGACTGGGCAGTTCCACCCGTGCTGGTGGCCCCCAGGGCTGCGCGGTGTTTGTAAGATGTGGGGAGAAGTCTCTGAAGGCGTCCTGGCCTGACGGTTTGCTCCACTCCTGGCCTGTCTCTTCTCCACTGTAATTGCTTTATCTCCCAGATTTGTATTTCTTCAGGCATCAGGGCAATTTCTTCATCTGTTAACAGTATAAGGATGACCCACAGGGTAAATGCCATGAGGTCAGGGACTGTCTGGCTTGTCCTCCGTGTCCCCGGAGCCTTGCACAGTGCCTGCCAGATGTTGGGGACTTCGTACTATTTGTTTCCTGGCTCTGGCAGGTAGAGAGCTTTCCAGGCCTTAGTGCTAACTGTGTCTGGTCGTTTGATGATGGTAATGGTAAAGAGAAAAATTCTCTTGAAAGTGAAAAAGGTAAGCACCACCTCTGCCTTGATTATTCATTCATGTGGGAGCTGGGGGGGAGGGGCAGAGGTATGCCACCCCCCCACACCCGCCCCAGGAGCCCATTCACTGGGTTGGCCTTGATGCCACATGAATTCCCTACTGCGTACTCTCTGGAAGACGTGCTGCTTTCTTGGTGTTCCAGTTTGCCGACTCTCTGGGCACCATTTAGCCACTCCTCATTTGTCGAGCTGAATTCAGTGACTGCTTGGATTTGGAGTCACGAGGCAAGATGTTTAATGCTTGGAGCGTCTCCCTGGTGACCCAGTCCCTGGGATGTAGCTGGGCAGGGACGCATGGAATCTCCCCTAAGTGGCCTCTTTACCCTCACTTGGAGCCCAACAAGCTCTCTTTTTGTCCATATTCCCCAGCAGAGGGAATTTGGGCATCATCGCCTCTTGAGCCTGAGGGTGGGTGCTAGCAGTAGAATGAAATGCCCTGGCCCAACCCAGGAGAGATGCTGGCACCGCAGAGCCTGAGCTCTGCTGCAGAGTTCCCATATGGCTGGAAGATGAGCCTCGGAGAATTGGGAATGGTGTCAGCCAGACACCCAGTGCCAAGTAGCACAGATTTAAAGATTTCTTGATACTCCTAGACAGCTGAGCAGAGATTTTATCATCAGCAGCAAATGCAGCCAGCCCGTTGTCGCCTTGGCAGCGTTTGCGGAATTAATTGGAACACTGAGTTGACAGGACACCAGCGTCGGGATATCTAAGAACCTTCTCTTTGGTGCTTCCGTTGTGTTTTGTGTGGAATTGTGTATCTAAGGTCTCTGGGAGTGAGGAATGTTGCCCTCTACTGGGACTCTAACTTAATATTTTATTCAAGCAAGTTAGCCAACAATGTTTCTAGTTGATGGCAGTGTTTCTAACATGCTTAGTAGAAACTGAAATATTTTTATTAATGATCCTGAACAGTGAGAGTTTTAGAGGGGATTTCCAGTTCTGATACACTTTGGCCTTCTGCCCGCTGTAGGAACGTGGGGGAGAGCGGTGACTTCTCTTTGTTATTGGCATTCCGACCATTCACCCAGAAAATTTTCCCTGTACTTATTCTCCTTACTGGATATTAATTGGGGCAGACCTCTGTCTAGAATGTGGCACTTTTGCTGCATTGGATGTTTCTGGTGACCTCTGACAGAATCTTATTTTATTTATTCACATATTTTTAAAGATTTTATTTATTTATTCATGAGAGACACAGAGAGAGAGAGAGAGAGGCAGAGACACAGGCAGAGGGAGAAGCAGGTTTCCCACAAGGAGCCTGATGTGGGACTCGATCCCAGATCCTGGAATCACGCCCTGAGCTGAAGGCAGGTGCTCAACCGCTGAGCCCAGATTCGGGTGTCCCCAGAATCTCATTTTAAATGTATTAGTGGGATCACTTGTAAAGCAAAGACCCTTTTTCTAAAACGACTCATAATGTATTTATGATTTTTTTTAGCGATTGCCATTAGAAACTCAAATTCCTCTATATTGGTAAAACCTCATGGTAATCTCATGAGCCACAGGACTTCCAAAATTACTTTGGTGTAATTGAACTTAATGGTGACTAAGTTGCTCACATTTAATTTACGGCCTACGGGAATTAGCAAGCAAGGCACTTTGAACTATCAGGGCCCTGCTTTTGTGACCCCACAGTCACAGATTCTGATAGAGGAATACAGCTCACATACGTGGGTTTGTACGTAAATACACAGAAACAAAATAGAACTTTCCCTCGTTTTCTTACTATATGCCATGCACCCTGGTATTTTTCAATTCTGTTCTTTTTTTTTTTTTTTCTCCTCCTCCCTGCCTTTTTCCTTCTTTCTTTTTTCTCCTGGTTATGAACCAACAAATGGGTCACGATCCATCCATCGTTCCAGACATACTGTGTTTGGGGTAAAGATTTTTATCTCCATCCCTCCCTTTCTCCAGATTTCTGGTGTGTGTGTGTGTCTTCCTCCCTTCATAATCCTCTGTCTTCTGCCAGAAAGGCAGGACAAAAGATATGTAAAGAGCTTAAAACCCCACCTTCATTCAGTGTCCAGTACTCGTCCCCTCCCCCCAGCCTTTGGGGCAAACAGATCCCCGAGAAGTGCCTTCTATGAGTGACTTACCCTGATGCCTTGTATTGGTAGGCAAGTCCTTTTGTGTACTGGTTGAGGGTAATCTTTACAACTAGTTTATTTTTATTTATTTATTTTTTCTTTACAACTAGTTTAATAAAAGGCCCTGTGTGTTACCTCTGCTCTGGCTCAGGAGTAGCATTGCTTAGTAATAATTATATTTTAACAGTGAATATTTATTAAGCACTTACTCTGATTCAGACAGGGCTTTCCGTACTTGATCTCATTGCGTCTTCATAACTACCCCGGGAGACCTCCTGTCCTTTACGCCTGAGTGTCTAGAAGCCGAGGCACAAAAAAATCATTTGATTTGGCCCAGGTCACGGAGGACCTCCGGAGCTGAGATCTCACCCACACTTTTATGCCTCTCTACAGACGTGTTCTTCATAAGGCTCGTGGCCTATCCGAACAGCTCCCTTTTCTTAGATGTGAGAATGATAGAACACCTTGGCCTGCTTTAGCCATCCGTGCATGTGGCTGACAAACGTGCCTGAGCAATTCTGTGTCCCAGGCACTTCGCGAGGTGCTGGGTGGGGAAGGGCTTGGGAATGGCCTGCTCCCATCACGTCAGCAGTCACACAGTGTGATGAAGTTGCAGGCAGTGGGGTGAGGAGACCCCAGGTGGGAGAGTCTCTGGTGGCAGGGCAGGCCATTCACGGGGGTAGGCTTCTCACGACCCGCCCCCCCTGCCCCCAGCAGGCCCCTGGTCCTCTGTTCTTGAGGAGGAGGAGGGATGTAGGAGGGCCAGGTGCCTCTGAACCCTCATTTGCTTATACAAACAAACCCTAAGGAAAGTATTGGCCAGCTCCATGGCATAATTAAAATTCCTCTATCTTCAGGTTCTTACAGAGTAAAGTAGCTTTTCTTTTTTGCATGGTTGTTATCAACAGAGAGGCAGGAGAAAAATCAGCCTGTCTCTGCATGAGTCAGATTATTCCATTATCTAAAAGACTGGGGGAAAAAAAATGAGGGACCAGGAAGTAGTTCATTAATTTAAAATACAAAGTGAAATACAACATGTGGGTGGTTGAGAGAGATCAAAGTCCTACATGTTTATGTGGCCTCGGTCTCTGTTTTCATCTAGACCTGCGTATAGAGGGGAGCTCTTTAGAAAGGCAGGCCTTCCAAGATGGACCTTGGCACCACTGTCTTGCTCACCTGCCATTATAAATCTAGTCTCTTGGGACTGTCTCTTCTCCCTACCCTTTTTAGGCCACAAGAGAAAAACACGTCACGTACTGTTTTGTGCTGGCATTAGTTCCCCGAAGACTTAGACATGACATTGAATCTGCCTGGATGAGACAGAGTGAGAGCAGACACTGTCTTCCAGGCCTTGGCTACTCAGAGAGGACCCACAGCGCCAGAGAGCTCTTTAGAAAGGCAGGCCCAGGGACGCCTGCCTGCTCAATCAGAAGTGCATGCAACTGTTGATCTCAGGGTCGGGACTTCGAGCCCCGTGTTGGTTGTTCAGATTGCTAAAAAAATTAATAAAATTAAAAAAAGAAGAAGAAAGAAATGCAGGCCTAGGGACCAGAATCTGCATTGTAGCAAGATTCCAGTTGAGATTCATAGGTATATTAGGGTTTCAGAAGCACTAGCCTTGGCCACCGTTTTTCCAACCACATTTTTCCCTGGGTGTGGAAACCTCCAAAGGATGCACTTTGTTCTTTATCAATTTTGCAGTTGCCTGGCACACACACCTGTCCGTGAAAGCAAACACTTTGTGCTTCAGCCCTGTGTGGTCGTTCCCCTGCACCACCGCTGCTCACCAGTTAGCTCTTCTTTTTTTTTTTTTTTTTTTTTAATTTTTATTTATTTATGATAGTCACACACACAGAGAGAGAGAAGCAGAGACATAGGCAGAGGGAGAAGCAGGCTCCATGCACCGGGAGCCCAACGTGGGATTCAATCCCGGGTCTCTAGGATCACGCCCCGGGCCAAAGGCAGGCGCTAAACCGCTGCGCCACCCAGGGATCCCAGCTCTTCTTAATTAAAGCCTCAAAAACACCTTCCAATAAGTTTTTGGGTCAAGTTTAACATCTGTCAAAAACAGCTTTACTAAGCTGTCTTATTAAGTTAGGACTGAAATACAGTGAATGGCACGATATTTAAAGAGTAGCATTTGATAAGTTCTGACGTGTGAGCCCATCACCATGATCAAGATAATAAACATGAATCACGAACTACGATTAAGTTTCCATAGGCTCCTTTACGTCCTTCCTCCACCCCCAGGAAACCATAATCTGCTTTCCAACAGTATTGGTAGGTTTTTATTTTCTAAAATTTTACATGAATGGAATCCTGCAGTATGGCCTCTTTTGTTTGGCTTCCTTTAGCGTAATTATTTTTAGAGTCCTCGTGAGTACTGTATCAGTTCTACTGCTGAGTAGTATTCCATTACATGAATGTAACGCTGTTTGTTTATCTGTGTATTGATAAAATTCTGGGTTTCCAGCTTTTGGGTGTTTACAGATAGGGCTACCGGGAGCATTTGTGTACAAGTCTTTGTATGATCATGTGTTTTCTGTTTGCTTGGTAAATGAATATCTAGGAATGGAATACCAGATTATATGGTCCGTGTATATTTAACTTTTTAAGAAACTACCAGCTGTTTTCCAAAGTGGTCATACAATTTTATGTCCCCACCAGCAGTGTATGAGACTTTTAGTTCCTTCACATCTCCGACACTGGGTGTTGTCTTTTTGTTTGTCTCCATTCTGGTAGGGATGATGAGGGATCTCCCAGTGGGTTTTAATTTGCAACTTATTAATATCTTAATAATCTTTATATGTTTATTTGCTACTTATATATGTCCTTTGAAGTGGTTATTGAAGTCATTAATTGGGTTGTATGTCAATATTGAGTTTGAGAGTTCTTTATGTATTCTGGTTTAAAAAAATTTTTTTAGGGACGCCTGGGTGGCTCAGCAGTTGAGTGTCTCTGCCTTTGGCTCAGGGTGTGATGGCCGAGTCCCAGGATCAAATCCCACATCGGGCTCCTTGTGTGGAACCTGCTTTTCCCTCTGCCTGTGTCTCTGCCTCTCTCTCTCTCTCACTGTCTGTCATGAATAAATAAACAAAATCTTAAAAAAAAAAATTTTAATAAAGATTTTGCTTATTTGAGAGAGAAGGACAGAGAGAAAGCACGTGTGAGGTGGGAGTACAGAGGGAGAGAGAGAAGCAGACTCCCCGCTGGTCAGGGAGCCTGATTCACGGCTCGATTCTAGGACCCCAGGATCATGACCTGAGCCAAAGGCAGAGGCTTAACCACCCAGATGCCCCCGTCCACAATCCATTTTGGGTTAATTTCTTTATATGGTATACGTATGATGGAAGTTTTTGTTTGTTTTTACATATAAATATCTAATTGTTCAGCATCATTCGTTGAAAAGATTATCTTTTCTCCATTGAGTTGCCTTTGGGCGTGTGTCGAACAGCACTTTTCCATATATACGTAAATAAGCCTCTTAAAATGTTCAGGGGGCCTGGCAACAGGGGAAACCACTGGTGAAAGCAACGAGAACTCTGGGTTCTCAAAGGGCCAAGGTGATTTGCTAGCTGGTGCTGGAGCTTGGACTCAAGCTTTGAGGTCTTTAAAGGAGATTTGGGGGTGCCCTGGGAGTCCAGCAGGAGTGGACTTGCAGAGTGCGCCTGCGGTGCTGGGGTGAGCTGAGGAAGTAGTCCCCGAACTCAGTTTTGTGGAGTTTAATTTTCTCACCATCCTTTGCTGAGCAAGGCTGGCTAGTACCCGGCCAGGACCCCTGGAGAGGCACAGGAGAGGCACTAATTCATTACCTACAGTGGCTGCCTTAAGACGCTGGGGCGCCCCTGGAGAGTGGCTGCCGGACCAGCTGCAGAGAGCCACCTAGAAGCCCGGGGACCCGGTCACCTCATGCGCTCCACAGCTGCGCGGGCTCTGGGACGATCCGGGCCAGCCGTGTTCCAATCGCAGGTGTCCCTGCAGGCAGCGCTGGGGTTGGCCTGTGCTCCCCGCCGGGCACCTCGGGAGCTGTCCTTTCCGGAGCTGCTGCAGGCAGGGCTCACGGTCCCCACCTGAGAGCCAGCCGCGGAGCCCAGGTCGGAGAAGCCACAGGAAGCTGAAGCCTTCGGGTTCCCAGGAACTCCAGGGGCGAACTGGGGGGGCAGCGGTCGCTATGGGCTGTGCAGCCCTGGCGCTGCAGAGGCCCCCCCCTCCCCCCCCCCCGCTCTGGGCCTGGGCCCTGGGCCGGGTAGGACCTGAGGGTGGCCTGACACGCGGCCTAACACCCCGTTTGTTTTGCAGGCGCTCCTCGCAGGCATGCGCAACCGGGAGAACAGCTCGCCCTGCCAGGGCAACGGGGAGCCGGCGGGCAGGGGCAAGGCCCCGGGCATGGGGTGGCCCGGCGACGAGGAGCCCTGCAACGACGCGACCGCCCCGTCCTACAAGAAGCCTCTGTACGGCATCTCGCACAAGATCATGGAGAAGAAGAACCCCCCGGCCGGGGACGGGCTCAGCACCTACGAGCTCTTTGAAAAGGCGAACGCCAGCAACAGCCCGTCCCCGCTGCGGCTCCTGAACGAGCCCCAGAAGCGGGACTGCGGGGGTGGGGGCGGGGCGGCGGCGGCCAGCGACGGGGACCCCAACATCTACTTTCTGATCCAGAAGATGTTCTATATGCTCAACACGCTCTCTTCCAACATGTCCCAGCTGCACAGCAAGGTGGACCTGCTGTCGCTGGAAGTGAGCCGCATCAAGAAGCAGGTGAGCCCCAGCGAGATGGTGGCCAAGTTCCAGCCACCCCCCGAGTACCAGCTCACGGCGGCGGAGCTCAAGCAGATCGTGGACCAGAGCCTGTCGGGCGGCGACCTGGCCTGCCGCCTGCTGGTGCAGCTCTTCCCGGAGCTCTTCAGCGACGTGGACTTCTCCCGCGGCTGCAGTGCGTGCGGCTTCGCGGCCAAGCGCAAGCTGGAGTCGCTGCACCTGCAGCTCATCCGCAACTACGTGGAGGTCTACTACCCGTCGGTGAAGGACACGGCCGTGTGGCAGGCCGAGTGCCTGCCGCAGCTCAACGACTTCTTCAGCCGCTTCTGGGCCCAGCGGGAAATGGAGGACAGCCAGCCCGGCGGCCAGGTCCCCGGCTTCTTCGAGGCCGAGCAGGTGGACGCGGGCCACTTCCTGGACAGCAAGGACCAGGAGGAGGCCCTGTCCCTGGAGCGGAGCAGCACCATCGCCTCGGACCACGTGGTGGACACGCAGGACCTCACCGAGTTCCTGGACGAAGCCTCGTCGCCCGGCGAGTTCGCCGTGTTCCTTCTGCACCGGCTCTTCCCCGAGCTCTTCGACCACCGCAAGCTGGGCGAGCAGTTCAGCTGCTACGGGGACGGCGGCAAGCAGGAGCTGGACCCGCAGCGGCTGCAGATCATCCGCAACTACACGGAGATCTACTTCCCCGACATGCAGGAGGAGGACGCCTGGCTGCAGCAGTGCGCCCAGCGCCTCAACGACGAGCTCGAGGGCCTGGCGCTGGACGGCGGCAGCGAGGGCGAGGCGGCCCGCGACGACTGCTACGACTCCTCCAGCCTGCCCGACGACATCTCCGTGGTCAAGGTGGAGGACAGCTTCGAGGGCGAGCGGCCCGGACGGCGGTCCAAGAAGATCTGGCTGGTGCCCATCGACTTCGACAAGCTGGAGATCCCGCAGCCCGACTTCGAGGTGCCGGGCGCCGAGCGCCTGCTCAGCAAGGAGCAGCTGCGCAGCATCTACGAGAGCAGCCTGTCCATCGGCAACTTCGCGTCGCGCCTGCTGGTGCACCTCTTCCCCGAGCTCTTCACGCACGAGAACCTGCGCAAGCAGTACAACTGCAGCGGCTCCCTGGGCAAGAAGCAGCTGGACCCGTCCCGCATCAAGCTCATCCGCCACTACGTGCAGCTGCTGTACCCGCGCGCCAAGAACGACCGCGTGTGGACGCTGGAGTTCGTGGGCAAGCTGGACGAGCGCTGCCGGCGCCGGGACACGGAGCAGCGGCGCTCCTACCAGCAGCAGCGCAAGGTCCACGTGCCGGGCCCCGAGTGCAGGGACCTGGCGAGCTATGCAATCAACCCCGAGAGGTTCCGAGAGGAGTTCGAGGGGCCCCCGCTGCCCCCCGAGAGAAGCAGCAAGGACTTCTGCAAGATCCCCCTGGACGAGCTGGTGGTTCCCTCGCCCGACTTCCCGGTGCCTTCGCCGTACCTGCTGTCGGACAAGGAGGTGCGCGAGATCGTGCAGCAGAGCCTCTCCGTGGGCAACTTCGCCGCGCGGCTCCTGGTCAGGCTCTTCCCCGAACTCTTCACTGCCGAGAACCTGCGGCTGCAGTACAACCACTCGGGCGCCTGCAACAAGAAGCAGCTGGACCCCACGCGCCTGCGGCTCATCCGCCACTATGTGGAGGCCGTGTACCCGGTGGAGAAGATGGAGGAGGTGTGGCACTACGAGTGCATCCCGAGCATCGACGAGCGGTGCCGCCGCCCCAACAGGAAGAAATGCGACATCCTCAAGAAAGCCAAGAAAGTGGAGAAGTGACCGGCGGGGGGGGGCCCCCCACCCCCGGGGACCCGGCGGTTCTTTTAGAGCACGAGGACGGTGTCCACAGACGCGCACCTTATGTCCGTGGGGAGCGGCTTAGTCCATTTGCACACGTGAACACCACCCAGCCACAAGTGAGCGAGGCCCTGCGCTTGGTCTCTCCCCCTCCCGACTCCTGTCCTGTGTCCCCGCGGGGCAGCCGCAGCCGGGGAGGGCGCTGAGCCCGGAGAGTAGAGGGGCCTCAGGAGTAGGGTTCTCCCCTTGGCGGCGTCCCCTGCCCCCTGCGATTTCAAATGCATATTCAGCAGCTCTCCTCTCTCCCGTTCCTCTTCCCACATTTTACATCTTCCATTTTTATTAAAAAAAATTTTTTTTTAATTAAAAAGAAACCCTTTTTAAGGGGAAAAAAGAAATCAGTGGGCTCTTTGGGGGCCGCTTTACTTAGAAAAATTATCTCTTAAATATTGGAGATGAAGTACTGTAAGATGACTTCAGTTGCTGGGATTCTTTTTTTTTTTTTTAAAGATGGTTTCAGATTTATGAAATTTTTAGAAATGCCATGTTCCTGCATGATGGCTAATAATAGCTCCGGGTGGCATAGAGACCGATTTTACTGACCTTGTCTTTTACATCCGACTTTGGAAGAGTCAAGATGCCCCTTGGATGGCAGTAGAGGGGATGGAATAGTGTGACGTCCTTTCCCACCATGGTTGCATTCTCCCTTCCGCTGCGGTGCTGAGGAAGGGGCCCACTCACGCGACCTGGCCTATTCCTAGTTGCCATGTCGGTAGAATGTTGTGCTCACTCTCTGTAGACGAGAACACTGGATGATGATGATGATGATGATGATGATGATGACATGAATGTAGATAGACGTGGAAACACGTACACGATGTCATTCTGAGCTGTGTCCTTCCACTGCCCCCTTCCCTCTCTACACAAGGATGCTGTTTGGCGGGGCGGACACATTTCCTTGAAAAACAGTGTGTGTGTGAATATTTGGCTTCTTGTTTGATTGAAGGAGGGGCCCCTCTGGGCTCTCCAGAGCTGTTTACTTTCCGTGTGTGTATTTGTGCAACACCCGGGTTCTGGGAGCTGTCTGGTGGCTTCACCACGCCTCAGTGTTGGCCCCTCCCGTCAATAGCACATCCTTGTTCCTCAGGGCAAGCCCAGGCCTTGGGCCCTCTTGGGGATACCTGGCATTGGAAGGTCACAGGTCATTCAAATGGGGCTCCCCTGTCCCTTCCCAGGGTCCACTCAGCTGTCCCCTCACAACCCCCCCCCCCCCAAAGCTCTGCTGCCCTACATCTGGCCGGTCCCGTGGCCTCGGAGTCAGACCTCTCTTCTTTCCTCACTGCTGGGGAAGGTCAGACTGCTCCAGGCCAGTGGCGTACTCTCCAGGACATCCCGTCAGCAAATTCCCCAGCAGGTCAAGTCCTGAGAAACAGTACTTTTTACCTACCTGATCTTGGGGTCCAGCTCCCTAAGAGGGAAAGGAAACCGTGTAACTCAAACTGAACACTTCATCCCAGAAACTTAGAATATGAACTGAACCACACAGGGTCATCCTGAAATCCTTGTGGAATGTTGCAGATTTAATAACCTAGTGGCTTAATGTTTTGCTACCTTAAAATGCAGAAATAATAGAAACAATCTGTGAATTTTGCCTGCACCCAGAGGGCCTTTTTCTTTCTTTCTTTCTTTCTTTCTTTCTTTCTTTCTTTCTTTCTTTCTTTCTTTCTTTCTTTCTTTTTTTTTAATGACAGGATTTTGAGCAATGTAAAGTTGCCAATCTGACTTTAGTAAATTTGCTTTTAAATGTCATTTACAGATTATTTCTGTTGAAACTGCAGACCTAAATTATTGAAATTTAGAAATGCACAGGGACTTAATGACTCTGTCTCACACACACACACACACACACACCCACCCACATGTGCACACACATTTCTTCTTACTAAAAAACTTAAGTGGGACGAAGGGGACCTACATGAATAAGGAGCTCAGCCTCTTTGTGCCTGGAAAGAAGGGACTAGAGCAGCCAGGAAACTCCCCCCCTCCCCCCACTTGGGCCTTTCTCTATGCCTTAGTCTCTCCAACACACACTTGCGCGTGCGTGCACACGCCCTACCCAAAGACGGCAGTGGCACTCTCGCCCGCCAGCCCTGTCGTGGTTGGAGAGTGCCGTGGAATTTGTCCTGGTCTCTAGGATGTGTCCGAGAGGATTCCAAGCCATGTGAAAATTGCCCTGCTTTCTAGAGGGTGGACTATGACCCTACAACTTCAGAAGCACAATCATTTATTAATAATAAAAAGTCCTGTCTCCCCACGTCAGAGAAATCAACAAGTTCTAGGAATGAAATGTGTTTTCTTCACAACCTAGAGCATGTTCAGTTTTTGGAAACTGCATTTTGGTGGTTTCCTTAATACCTTTCCTGTGTAGGGCTTCCCCCCCACCCGCCCTGTCCCTTGCCTCCCCCTACCCAACCCATCTCTCACCCCACCTACTCCCCCACACCTACCACCCCACCCCACCCCACCCCACCCCGGGCCCAAATCTTAGAGTCCCTTTCAGTGAAGAGAGGTGGACACACTCTGGGAGTTGTTTCCTGTCCCTCTGGACCGTCTCATCAGGAAACACCTGCAGCTCCTGCGTCCGTCTGTATGGTGTCCTCAGTTCTCCAGCCATACAGGTGGGCTCCAGGGCAGTTTTTTATGTGAAGCAATAGAAGTACAAGATACTTAACTTTTGTTTTCAAAATTTACTATTTTCCATAAAATGTGTTGGTAAACCCCATCCTCCTCCCCATCTAAACTCTGGGTTTTACTTGCTTGTTTTTGGATTATTTTTTTTCCCCTTTGTATCCAGAGGACTAAAGAATTAGCACAGACACATTCTGATGTTAAGTAAAATAGCAAGTCACAATAGGTGGTAGTGACCCTCGTTTTCTCCGTTAGTAAGTCTTAAAAGAATGTATGAAGGTAGTCATGAATGTACTAAGTGTTCTAATCCTGCTTCAGTTCACTTTGGCTGTGTCTACATGACAACAAATGTTTGACAGGGAATAAAGTTGTGTCTAGTGTCATGGGCGTTAGTGTGCCCCTCCCCCTTCAGCGTTGGCCCCAGATCTTCCTTTTTTTTTAAGTTTGGGTGGAGGGGGTAACCGTCGGCAGCAATCATCAACCAACCAATGGGATCTACTTAGCGGTGAAAGGCTTCGCCGTTTAAATGGTAAGTCACTGGCCTGACCTCGCCGCAGCATGGCCACTGGGGTTCCTCTAGAGATGGCCTCAGTTTCCACCTTCCCCCCCAAATGTTTGCTTCTTGTCTGATTGCAGAGGGGTCCTGAGACCCCCGTTTGGAGGTCCTTGCGATCTCTCCCCTGCCCGGCTGTGTGGCTAGCAGTAGGAAGTGGAGGTGGGGGCCAAGGGGCTGTTAATGCCATTTGGAAATACTTGCCTCGTGTAGATCCAGCCTTAATGTTCTTCTGACATCCTAGTGAAAGCAGACCCTGCACAAAGTGGATATCAGAGTTAATACTGTGAGGAGACAAAATAATGAGCATAGTTTTACCAAAGATAATGAAATACCGCATAATGTCTGCATCTTACCATTGATTTGAGTGCATCCTTAGAAAACTGAATGTAACAAAAAACAAAACAAAACAAAACAAACCCAGGACATTTTTGGAAATTGTATGCTCTCTAGCAACTTTGTGTGAATTTTTATACAAGCACTGTTTTATGAGTTATATAAAATGTTATAAAAATAGAAAAAAAAGACGGTCTTCGTAACCTCTTGTTTTCTTAGGGCCCAGGGCTCTCGGAACCTGCGCTGGTCTACGTGTCTTTCCCTGTGGCCTCCTCAGTGCCTCCCAGGGGAGGATGTGAATGTGGGGGGTGGGGGGGGTGCGTCTCGGCCTCTCAGGCTTCCACACCCTGGGTGTCAGGGGCACCGCTCACAGGATTTCAGTTGGCCACAGCTGAATGACTGAGAAGTCGCCAAATAAATCCTAGCCCTTTTCTACACAAACCACTTCCTGGCCACGTAGTGGGAGGTGCATTTGACCTTTTCATACCTTTCCTGGTTAGGTGCCAGGCCAGCCCTCTGCCAAGCGAGCAGAGCTTCATTTCACTCATTTTTTTTTTTTTCCTCCTCCCTTGGGATCAAATGGGATTTAGTTCCTCAAAGCTAACATATTATTAGCCGATAACAAAAGGATGCATGTTTTTTCTTCTTCCCTTTGGCTAATTATAAATTACTTGATACTCGTAGTAAAAATATCTCCAGCTGGCAGAGAAACATTGTTTTTGGCCAACGGTCCCAAAGACATAAACTTGCAGCTTGTGACTGGAACACTTTCCCCAGTGACCCTTTGCTTAGTTGTGAATCCTGACACCTCGGTGTGTGAGCCTCGTCAGCAGGTTGGGGCTGGTCAGGGGCTGGAGGAACAAGTTTGAGCAAGACTGGAGGGAAGACTCCATTCTTTAATTCTGGCTGTGGGTACGTCACCGAGAATTTCAACATACGTGAGCTTACTTCTAAAATCTAGTTCTTGGAGATAAGTACCACACACTAAATTAGTTAGAATGATCGCTGGAATGGGGAGGTGCCGTGGACTCCAGAGGGAGCTGCTACGTCAGTGTAACCCCCCATCACCACCAATGGTGGGAAAGGGATGAACACTCCCCGCCCAGTGGCCGGAATGGCACCCCACCTTCTTGGAGTAGCCACCGGGCGCCGGCCACACTGCTGAGAGCTCTACCTTATAATCGTCCCCGAAACCCTGTGAGGTAAGTCCCATAATTGTCCCTATTAAGAAAAGTACGGTTCGGCCTTGAGTGGTGAATAGACCATCTACCAGATTCTCCTATAACCTCCGTGTCTTGGAACCTTTATTCCTTGCTTTGGGGTAAGGACGCCCACAGGTAGTCTCCCGCTCGAGTTCGCACAGCTGGCCAATTGCCGTGTCCGGGTTTAGACCTGCCTGGTTCTACGCCCCACGCATCCCAAGTGCCGAACGTCCCCTGAGCCGTGACTCGGAGTCAGAGCCACAGCCACGCGCAAGTCAGTGGTGCCCCTTAGTACCCACACCCTCTGAGCTCCAACCTGTCGGACCTTAGGTATGGGTGTGCTGGTTTTAGAATTGCCGTGTGTGAGCTCCCTGGTGGTTGTGGTAGCCACATTCTGGTAATAGCAAATGTGGGAAGAGTTTGTGAAAGCAACTGCCATGGATCAGATTCCCTAGGGGCAGAGCCTGGGGCAGAGGTTGTAGGCTCGCTCACAGGAGAAGCGGGGCAGGGGGTGCAGCAGGGGCCAGAGAGAGGTTATAGGCTTGCTCTCAGGAGAAGGGGCGGGCCGGGGGTCAGCAGGGCCAGGAAGGCCAGGAGCTAGGGCGAGGGTCTCCACTGCAGTCTAGCTCCATTCCCCATACTGGAAAGTTCTAAAATATGGGTTGTTTGGCAGAATTAGGCCCAGGTGAGGCAGAGGGGCTGGTTGGTCCTCGTCAGAGGTCTTCCCCAGGGAAAAGGGCAGCTCTCCTGGCCGGATGGCCAAGGGCTGAGGCCCAGAAGGGCCGCTGTGAGCGGTTAGCTGGCCCTCAGCGGCTAGGGAGTGGATGCTCTGGTGAAGGGGACCTGGGTAAGGCCCCATCAGCATCCGCTAGGGTCAGGACCACCGGAGCCCTTGCTAAGTCAGACCAGTGGCCCTATCCCCAGAGTCGGCTTCAGGAGGCCTGGATGGGGCCCAAGAATTGGCATTTCTAGTAAGTTGCCAGGTGCTGCTGGTCCACGGCCGCACTCGTGACTTCACAAAATAGGCTGCGTAGATCACAGAAAACTGAAGGCTTAGCGCTTTTCTGATTATTCGAAATAGATCTGGGCTGAAATAAATGGATTCCCGTTGTGGTCAAATAAAACTGCTTCTAAACTAGCAACAAACTAGATCTTAGCTTTTCAGGTCAGTGGGAAGAAGCGGGTTTACAAACGCTAATGCATCATGGCTGAGGAGCACCGGCCAAACGTGGTGGCTTTGCCCGAGCGTTTCTGCAGGGGGAAGCCTGTTCATTGATTTTATTTTATTTTTAAGTAAGTTATTTATTTATTTATTTATTTATTTATTTATTTATTTATTTTAACATTTTTATTTACTTATTCATGAGAGACACATAGAGAGAGGCAGAGGGAGAAGCAGGCTCCATGCCGGAAGCCAGATGCGGGACCGATCCCTGGACCCCAGGATCACGCCCTGGGCCTAAGGCAGGCGCTCAACCGCTGGGCCACCCAGGCGTCCCACATTGGTTTTATTTAAGGAGTAGGAAGTCATTCGTTCTTCTAAATCAAGTTTGTAGTCCAGAGGGTGAACTGTGTCCTTGCCAGAGGCTGAGGGCATATAATGCCACAGCTCACCCAGATGCTCCTAGAGTGTGACAGCCGTGTAGTCAGAAGTGACAGTGGGCCCTTAAATTACGGGGAGCTCAGGTCTTTGTAAGATCTCCCATTTTCTGAACCCGGAGATGCCTTAGGAATGTGCTAGGGACTGGACGCACATTAATTATCACAGAAACCCCGTTTGTACCCCCCACTTTACATCTGGGGGTGCTCGTAGGGGTGGAGTGCCTTGCTCCAGGTCCCAGCTGGCAGGGGCCAGGCTGACCCCAGAGTCCGTGCTCCTGGTTTCAGGGCTGCCTCGTGGGTGGCTGGCTGCGGTGAATTCCACCGTCTTTCTGCCTAGAAAGCTTGGGGTTTTGCTGACTGGCCGGCCCGAGCTTCTGGACCTGCCCGCAGGAGCCAATGGCCTGGGAGACCTTTCGATGCAGGATCCAGAACAGGCTACGGTAAGCATCTCTCTGCCTCCAAGGGAAGCTCATTGGCTCCGCAAAAATGCCTGTGCCAGCCCGGGTAGCTCCTGGGCCCCGTTCCCTGACTCAGCAAGCCCAAGCTCATCCGTCGGTAGTGAAGAGGCCTTGGACAGAAGGTTCTGGTGGCCAACCCCTCAACACCACCGTCCCTCCCTGGAAGCCAAATTCCAGACCGAAGCGGACGGGGAGAGGCTGGGCGTGCTGGCCGCAGAGCCCCGCAGAGTGGGTCCCCGGTGTCCCCTCCTGCTGCTCCTGACACGTGGTGTGGAGCCCACGTCTCCTTGGTTCAGAGCAGAAGGCTCAGCGTGGGCGCGGCCCGGGCACGGGGGGCTTGGGCCTCTGGCGGGCAGTGTCCCCGGTGACCGGCCTCCTCTCTTCAGGCTGACGTTGGCCGTGCGGCTTGAAGGTGGCACCGCTGCTGTCATCGTGGCCTCTCCTTGAGCACATCTGCCCCGGAATCTAGAGGGCAAGGGTCTCCCCTACAACCCTAAACAAAACGGTATGTATTGTGTGGGGAGGGAAGCATCTAACAGTAACCCTGGGAGCGGGGGTCTAGGAAGGGGTACAGCGGTCCAGGCCGCTAAACAGCACTTGCCCCCCTTGGACACTTGCTCATCCACCCCGACTGCACTTTCTGGGGCTTCACCTATCTGCCTTTGGGGAGGGCCTCACCAGCTTCAAGAATAAAGTCCCATGGGTCCCTGGGTGGCTCAGTGGTTTAGTGCTGCCTGCAGCCCAGGGTGTGATCCCGGAGACCCGGGATCGAGGCCCACATCAGGCTCCCTGCATGGAGCCTGCTTCTCCCTCTGCCTGTGTCTCTCTCTCTCTCTCTGCCTCTCTGTGTGTCTATCATGAATAAATAAATAAAATCTTTAAAAAAAAAAAGAATAAAGTCCCAGGAGAGACGCTGGGGTGTTTCAATCAGTTAAGCATTCCACTCTTGGCTTTGGCTCAGGTCATGATCTCAGGGGCATGAGATCAAGCCCCGTGCCAGGCTCCCTGCTGGTGGTGGAGTGTGCTTAAGGCTCGCCCCACCTCTCTCTCTCTCTCTCTCTCTCTCTCCCCCAAAACATAAAGTCCCAGGATAGAAGGCCCGTTGGGTACAATTGACATCTCTATCGCAGAGTCCAGTGCACCGTGAGGGATCCCTGTCCCTAAGACCTTGCGAAATCCCACTTTCACCAGCCTGCTTTTGATGTGCCTGGTCTGTTGGCCAATGATGGACAACAAAAGAAAAGCCCTTTACAAACAAGCCGGCCTTTGAGAGGAACAGGACAGGGGCAGTCTCAGAAAGCTGCATCCCGTTTCAGGACTTTCAGGGAAATTCCGGCGCTAGATGGTCCCGTAGCAGCAGGCCAAGAGGATTGGAGCCGGATTCCCGCACCTGTTCGACTGGCCAAAGCAAGCGAGCTGGCTGCTGCTGGGGCTGGACGAGGCTCCGTCCCCAGGCCTTTCCGTGTGTTGCCGCTGTCCCGGGGCGCGGGCAGGCCCGGCGTGGGGAACGCGCAGGCCTTCCGCAGCAGCGAGAAGCCACCGCTTAGATGTGCCGTCCGTGGGTCTTAACCACTGAGTGAAAAAATCAAGATGCAAAATGAGCTCTATAGTCACGCCAGGCATGACATTTTTTTTTAATTTTTAAAAAAGATTTTATTTATTTATTAATTAATGAGAGACACAGAGAGGGGCAGAGGGAGAAGCAGGCCCCAGGCAGGGAGCCCAACATAGGACTTGATCCTGGGTCTCCAGGATCACCGGGGCTGCCCAAGGCATGACATTTAAAACATGTGCACACACACGCACACACACACAAAAATAAAATTAAATAAAAAATAAAACACATGCACAGGGCAGCCCGGGTGGCTCAGCGGTTTAGCGCTGCCTTCCTCCCGGGGCATGATCCTGGAGTCCCGGGATTGAATCCCACACTGGGCTCCCTGCATGGGGCCTGCTTCTCCCTCTGCCTATGTCTCTCATGAATAAATAAATAAATAAGTAAATCTTAAAAAAGTAAATACATAAAATCCTTTTTTTTAAAGATTTTATTTATTTATTCATGAAAGACAGAGATTGAGAGAGAGGCAGAGACAGAAGCAGGCTCCATGCAGGGAGCCCGATGTGGGACTCGATCCCAGGTCTCCAGGATCAGGCCCTGGGCTGAAGGCAGTGCTAAACCACTGAGCCACTAGGGCTGCCCAAATAAATAAAATTTTTTTTTTTCTCCAAATAAAATCTTAAAAAAAAAAAAAAGTGTGCATGGAACGGCCTAACACATTTTTTAAGAACGCATGCAGACAGAAAGACACACGTGAGATGCGTTGGCACGGCTGGTCCAAGTATGGGAGGAGGACACAGAACCACAGAACAGAAGACGAGAAAAAATAACGTGGCGGGTGGGTTACTGTGCCCGGGCATTTCCCAGTGGAAAACCTGACGGGTGTGCATCCGTACCCGCCCCGCCCCCTGGTGTGCTGGTAAATGTTTAACAAATGACTCTCCAACGGGAAAATAAAATGCTGAGTTGTGGCGACTGCGATTTCCAAGGTGAAAAATCCTACCGTGGGGGATTTCGGGCTCCCTGTGTGACTCGCTGAAAGCAGTCTGGGGGATGCGCTTTCTGCTCTCCGGAGTGGGCTCCCCGGGGACTGTCGGTGAGCGGGCTGATAACGTGACAGTAGCTTTTTGAAAGCCAAAATATGGGTGACCAAGATAAGGCAGGATGACAGGAGAGTGTCCTTCTACTTGCCTGACATCCCCTGCACCCTTCAGAAGGCTCACAGACTGTAGCCAGCACCCCAGCAGGAATCTTAGATGTGCCGGAAATCTTAGATTTCTTTGCAGCTTCTTAGAAAGTGCTAGTTAGGTTTCCATCTCCCCAGTCTTGCTGACCAAATAAACTCTGACTTAAGATATATCCCCCAGATGTCTACTTTTCTCTACAGAACGTTAAAAAGAAGGTAATGGAACGGTTGCCTGGCCATCTATATATTTTTCCAGGGAAGGCAGTAAGTGCTGTTTGGCAGAGAAAGGCAATTAGCATCGTATTTCCTCGAGGGGAGCTAGTTCTTTGAAAGAATTAACCATCATCACTGGTAGAAGGACCAGATCAGCCTCTACACCAAAATATCAGAACTTGAAAAAAACAAACAAAAAAAAACCACCTAGTCATTGCCTTAGAGCAGGGTGTCTCAGCTTTGTCCCTCCTGACATCCGGGGCCAGAGAGCTCTGCGGTGGGGGCGTCCTGGCCACTGCGGGGTTTCAGAGGCACCACTGGTCCCTATCCATTCCATGCCCCTGTCCCTTGTGACGACCAAAATGTCTCTGGACATGGCCAAATGTCCCCCGGGGTTGGGGAGGGGGGGCATGAAGTCACCCCTGGTTGAGGACCACTGCATTAGAAATATGTACGTCTTTATAATCTTTTCATCATAATCTTCTCAAGTTTTGATTTCCACTGAGGAGGCCACGGTGACATTACAAAGACATTGTCATTCAGGTCAAGTAATGAGTGATTTGCGAGAGTTCCATGAATCTTCAGGAATTGCTTTTGTTTCAATTTCATAAATATGTACCAAGTTCCTCGCACTGTAGACAACTGAGACGTGTTTTTGCACGGGCTGTCACCAAACCAACATTCTCCATTAGATGTGTTTTTCCTTAGTTCGATTTCTTAGAGAGGCCTTGGAGTGAGCCACCAAACACTGCAAGCAGCTGGCGGAGGTACAGATTACCCAGAGACTTTCGAGAAGCCTTTCAAGTGGCTTTTTCTGCTCCGTAGCTAGCAAGGCTCCTCTTACCTCACACAACGCATTTTGATTTTGTCCTTCCTCTGAACGCTCGACAAGGTAGGGCCATTAGGACCCTTGTCCCCATTTGACCAACGAGGAAGCTGAAGCTCCGAGAGATTGAGGTCAAACCGTCACCAAGGTAACCCAACTTCCTAATGGCAACACGGAGCCTGAAAACCAGGAGCCCTGACCCCTCAGGAGGTCCTGCTGCCCCTCACCACACAGGACTTTGCGGCTTTCTGGAAGTTTCCAAAGAGAAGTCAAGAGAAAAGAGGGAGAGAGGGAGGGAGGGAGGGAGGGAAAGAGAGCGGGAGACGTGGAGAGGCAAAGGAAATGAGAAAAAGGAAGGACGTGAATCTCCTGAATTATAATTCATAACTGACTCACGTTAAAAAGAAACATATTGTTTTTACTGGTGAAGCCCAATTAACAAGCGGTAAAACAGAAAAATTCCCTCTGTTGCTCTGCGCTGTATGTAGTATTTCTTCCTGAGAGCTTACTTAAGCTTTCAAATAAAAATCGATTTTCTGGAGTCTTCTGAAATCCAAGGTGTTAAAGACTTCCAGACTCACGAGCCCAGACATCCCGGTGCTTTGGGCCACACAAGTCTCCCTTCACTGTCAGTTAACCTGAATTCACAAGAATTCCCGGAAGGCAAATAAAAGGACCCAGATACTGCCGGTCTTTCTTCCATGACACCATCTATCTAACAGGTCTCTATTTGAGCTGACCCTTCTTGTGCTAGGAGACTGTTCCTACAAACCAATTTATTTCTGCAGAAGCCCTTTTCTTAGATGATGTGTCCTTTCTTTTAAAAAAAAAAGATTTTATTTATTCATGAGAGACAGAGGAGAGAGAGAGAGAGAGAGAGAGAGAGGCAGAGACACAGAGGGAGAAGCAGGCTCCATGCAGGGAGCCTGACGTGGGACTCGATCCCGGGTCTCTAGGATCACGCCCTGGGCTGAAGGCAGATGCTAAACTGCTGATCCACCCAGGGAGCCCTTAATACTGTATTTTTTTAGGCTATGTCCCCCTCGCCTTTTTTTTTTTTTTTTTAATAACAAACACTTTCTTGAGAATTAGAATTGGTCTTTGTTCTCTTCATTGATAAAATCTGTTTCCCCTGCAACCTACTACTAAAATCTTTCACCTGAAAATTAAACTCTTAGCTTATTACCCTAAACTGGGGCAAGGGGGAGGGGTCATCACATTCTTTTCCATAAAGGGTCAGATAGTAAATATTTCAGGTTTTGTGGGCTATGGAAGGCCTGTGTCATATATTCCTTCCTTCTTTTAACAATGCTTTCAGCAATTAATTTTAAATGGGCCCTAACTAACCCACTTGGAATGAGTTGGAACAACTTTACTTATCCATACTTCTGAAGACAAACTGAAGGGAACTAAAGCTCACGTGCTGGTAATTCAGAAGGGCTGGTGGAGAAAGGAGTCTTCCAGTGGGTGACCCTGACTTTGCTTGGTTTTGCCTTAAGAAGCCCAAACCCAGGGAAGCTGATCAACAGGGATAAAACTGAAATGAAAGCACAAACAACAAGGCCAGTTTATTTTACACAGACTCCCGAGGTAGTTAATGTGGGAAACAGCAGGCTAGTCATTAAAACCCTCTCTGGGGTTAGTTCATTCAGCACACATCTCATTCACGCTCACGAGGCCAAAACGAGGTCAAAATGAGCACAAATCAAGCCCTGGAGAAGAATCCAGGCCATGGGCAGTGTCTCCAAGCTATGGATCCCAATTTCCCTAAAACAGCTCAGCAGATTCCAGTGAAGGTAAGAGAACTTTATTTTGATAAAAATGTCCTCTTGAAGCCGGCCCTTTCTCCCATCACTAGAAAGCAGCCTTATCTGTGAAAAGCAATCCATTTATTTAGACATACTCTTTTTAGGCAACTTTAACTTTTTCCACCGGCGTAGGACCACTCTGTACTTTTCACTTTCCGTTTTCTCCTCCAACACTTTTTTCAGGAGAACTCTCATGACTGTCTCTGTTTCAGCTTCTTTATCCTCTCCAATTAGAAGATCCAATGTATCTCCCACTTTCACCTGAAAATCAAAAGAAAAGTCAGCCTTTATTGCATCTTGGGAAACGCAGGCCAATGCAAATAGACTTAAGTCTATTTTTTTTTTTTAAAGATTTTATTTATTTATTCATGAGAGAGAGAGAGAGAGAGGCAGAAACATAGGCAGAGGGAGAAGCAGGCTCCATGCAGGGAGCCTGACGTGGGGCTCGATCCCGGGTCTCCGAGTTCAGGCCCTGGGCTGAAGGTGATGCTAAATCGGAGCCACCCAGGCTGCCCTAAGTTTATTTTTTCAGTAATCTCTACACCCAACGTGGGGCTCAAACTCATGACCCTGAGATCAAGAGTCGCATGCTTCACTGACTGAGCACGCCAGGTGGCCTGCAAACACTTTTACTTTTTTTTTTTTTAAACACTGTTACTTTGATTTTTTTTTTTTATCAGGGGACCATCATTACCCAGAGGAGCAAGTGAGAAAAGGCAGTGACTCCTCTGAAGGCGTCCCTTCTCCCTAGTGCCTCCAGGTGAAAGGGCCTCACTCAGGATGCCTCCAACACCCTTGCCCAGTAGCATCTGTGTCCTTCCATCAGACCTAGACAGCTGGCTGCTATATGGGCAGCTCCTGTGAGGTGTGGCTCAAATACCGCCACGGGGTGATTGAAGGAAACACACGGAGGCATTTGTTTTGGTAACAATGACAAGAGACAAACAGGGCACGATCTAGAGTATGTGCATAGTAATGATTACCAGCACTGAGACAACCATTTCCAGGATGACTTTTCATTGATTTCATCCCAGATGAGCTACATAATTGGGGATGGGGCAGTCTGTTGAAAATTAGTCCCTGTGGAATAACGCTTGGCTGTATCTCTTAGAGAAATGGTAAAGAAACTCCTCTTCCAGCACTGATTAACCCCAGTGATGCCACATCATTAAGTAGACAGGACTTAATTCACAAAGGTGGAATGTCACAGAAAAGAGGATCAAGTTGGATGCTGACTTACTTAGTGGGTTCAAAGGGCTAGTCAAACCCATTCTTGCCCAGATAGGAGCCTTGGGCTGAGCAGTGTGGGACATGTCCTAGGGTGGTCATACCAGTACTGGCAGGGACAGCCCATGGTGGAGACCTGGTCCTGACAGCTCAGGATTCTAGGGGATCTGCCCAGTGACTCAGGAAGGAGCTAAATGGATGGAGGTGCCATACGCAGCTTCTACTAGAACACAAGCCAGGAATGACTGGGGCCATCTCAGACCACTCAACACTGCTTCCAAGGAGGCGGGCAGCAACCCCTAAGTGGGCACACAGGGCCATTTAAAAAGCCTACTGGAGGGTTTCTGTTTAAGAAGTATGGTGCCATTTTTACCTTATTTTCTAATTAATACTCTCTGAGGCAATCCCAAACTCATGCTGTTAAAAAACATCCCGACCTCACCAGGGCAAGCTCGTTCTCATACTCGTTCTGTCACCCATTCAAGGGCTCAATACTCAGTCGTCCACAACATGGGAATACACACGTTTGCCACAATGCCATACTGGTCAACCCAGGCAGCTTAGAGCAGCTAGACATGAAACTCACGTAGATAAACCGTTAACTTAAAAAACAAAACAAAACAAAACAAAACAAAACAAATAAACCGTTAACTTTCTCCCTCTGGGCTGAGAAGCAAAAAGGCTCACTCCACTAGGAGGCATGCAGACTGCTTCTCCCCCAGGGTCTGAGGCATGGGCTGACCCAGGCATCATCTAGGGGCACTGTCCTCCTGTAGTTCTTAAGAGTTCAACAACAACAAAAATGACCATTTGGCCCAACGTGTGTGGACATTTACAATCGATGTCCAGATATACAGAAATACAAGGCTTGAGAACTCTGCTTTATATTTTTCAGCATGACTTTATTTATTTTTAAGATTTTATTTATTTATTCATGAGACACAGAGAGAGAGAGAGAGAGAGAGAGAGAGAGAGAGAGAGAGAGAGGCAGAGACACAGGCAGAGGGAGAAGCAGGCTCCATGCACCGGGAGCCTGACGCGGGACTCGATGCCGGGTCTCCAGGATCACGCCCTGGGCTAAAGGCGGCGCTAAACCGCTGAGCCACCAGGGCTGCCCATCAGCATGACTTTATTTCATTAAAATTCACTTTTTAATAAGTAACAAATGCTTGTGATACAAAATATAAAAGGTATAAAAGGATACACAGAAAAGGGAACCCTTCTTGGATATCCCTTCACAGATGTACTGTGTGAGTAATATCTGTCCCTTAAAAAAGCAGGCTAGCGTGTAGCTGAGCAGCAGATCCCTTTGGTAGCTTACTTCTAAGGCAGAGAACAGGAAAGGAATGTTTCTCCTCTAGCCAGTCAATCCCAGGGAGAGAAGAGTGTAGGAAGCTTCAGTCCCCACACTCGGGCTCTACATACCCTTTGTCTAAATCAGCAGAGACCCAGCACCTGGTTCACAGCTTACAGAGAAGCTCTGCTCTGCTACAGGAGGGGGGTTAGAGCCGGGGCATCAGAAAACTGCCTGATCCTGTAGCGCCAGCAGCGAGGCACAGCCCCGTGCAGCAGGCCACGGAAGGGGAGGCGTCCTTTATTCCCTGCAAGGGCCTGTCCTTTCTGCTGTGGGAGACGGCACAGCAGACACAAAGCAAAACTGGCTGGGATTACGGGCTGTTCCAAATATCTACATTTCAAATCTCCCCTTAGCTGCAGTTACTATGGCTACAGGCCTCCTAGTAACAAGGCAGTCGAGTGTTAACACTGGCCCCTTCCTCTGCTGACCCTCAGGAGAAATCTGGAAGGCAGCCGAGACAACGGAACACCCAAGGCAGAATGAAGCAGCAGCAATTAGACTGTAGTTAACAATATCTCAAAGCACAGGGCGAAAAATAGACTCGTGGTGTTTGTAAATGAGGCCCCGGCACAGAAGTTGGTGCATGGAGAGCAGGGCTCCTCTTGGGAACACCTCGCCTGAGGAGAGGGGGCAGGGCTGCAACCCGGAAAAAGCACTTCTGGGCCGAGAAGAGCCTGATCTCCAGAGGCAGGTGTGGAAATCAGTGCCTGATTTCCTGCAGCTCCCGGGAGCAATGACTGGCACGCCGAACCTGCTAGCTCAGGTGCCATCCCAGATCGTGGACCTTGGACTCCACCGTGAGCCAGGAACTGGCGGGTTCCCCACCCCCTCCTGTCCGTTTAGCCCGAAAAACCTGTATGATCCCAGAGATCGAGGGCTCTGAAAAGCCTCGGTGCTCCCCGGGATCTGTGGCCACCAGCTCACATTCCCCCCACCCCGTCCCAGGGCAAAAGGATGTAGTTCAAGCCCTCCAGCCCCAGGGTTGTTGTGAAATATGAAACAAGCTTAAAAGCAATCTCCACAAGTGTGTCGAACTTCCCTGGAACATTTCTTTCCTAGATGCTAAGAGACTGTGTCTGCTAATGCCTCCTGTGTCTGTGTCTTCCAAACTTTCTAAGAGTCTCTGTCATATGCTTTTTTATTGTGCTTTAACTTTTACTATCGTTATTATTTTTCCAATTATAAAAGTGATCTACACTTGTAAAAAATTCAGAAAACACAAAGAATGAAGAAAATAGAACCCATAAAATGCCCCA
The DNA here is from genome assembly GCF_048164855.1 of Canis lupus baileyi. Taxonomy (NCBI): domain Eukaryota; kingdom Metazoa; phylum Chordata; class Mammalia; order Carnivora; family Canidae; genus Canis; species Canis lupus. The sequence goes on from NC_132844.1 coordinate 8,247,988, forward strand.
AAGATAAATACTAGATGCATGTATATATGCAACTTATTTGACAAAACATGTAATTTTAAGTGTATATATGCATATACACATACATATGATACATATATACATATACCATATATATATGATTTATTGTAACAACACTGGATACTGGAAATACATTTTCTTGTATCTGATTTCTTTCGCTTAACAACAGTCTTACTATGGGCCTGTCAGAAAATGGGGAATCTTTTTTGATAACTGCTCGGCACACAGAGCAGGGCACATAGCAAATGCGGGGGCGGGGGGGTGCGGCGGGGACTGCTGAACCGAATAGAATCACACATCTGCTCAGGTAACAGCAGTCCAGAAACTTCTACATGGACCAACTGTTTCTTTTCAGTCTCATTATTAGCATTTCATGGGGCTAATGACTTGGAAGTTAGATGGATTTTTACCAGTTGTGATAGTGGCCTATCTTATAATTTTAAAGAAAAAGGGAAAGCTTTATCTTCGAGTCATTAAAGCTGCAAAAGAGCAAGTGGTTTGTGTGACTGAAGTTGGCTGGTGATTCTCACCGGCTTGACCAGGCCCATGGGGAGTTGCCAAGGGGGTAACACAGATACACACAAGGAGCCACTGATGTCCCCACGTAAGCAGCCTGAGGGGAAACTCGGGTGGCACTGAGTACTGGCACAGCAATGGACAAAAATATCTGGCTGTCATAATGGCTCACCGTTCTGCTTTTCTTCCATAATTTTTCCCCATTCAGCCTGAGTTCACCTTTGTAGAATGCATCTTCCACTTTGCTTAAAAAAAAAAAAAAAAAAAAAAAGTCAAATGCTTTGAAATAGAAATATATTCAGAACAATTACACAAGCTTGAGAAAAACACCTGCCATTAATGCTTATTCTGACAGTGACCAGCCTGTCCACAAAATCTCCATGCTCGGTGCGCTTCTGAAGAGATGCTGAACCGCTGCAAAGATGTGCTGGTATCATCAGGCAGGTAAGCTTTGTCAGGGCCTGGGGTACTCCACCTGACTCCTGCGGCACCCCAGGCAAAGCGAGGGCTCCCGTGATTCATGACCACCAAAGGGCTCTGGGCTCTGAGAGGAAAACCAGGCACCACTAGTACGGTGAGGCCATTAAAAAAATCCTCTGCTAGTCTGAGGTTGGGGAAATTCCAATCCAGCAGCTGCTGATCTTAATGTAATCGCTAGGGCAACTAGACCAGGAGAGGATGCTGACAAAAATCAGTACGCATTTCTCTTGCTGTTCTGACTCCAGGTGATTAACATCTGGGGTTCTGCTTAATAATAACAGCAGCAGCAGCTACTTCTCTGGGGAAGAGAGAGCCCCCCCCCACCTTTACAAGTTTGCCAGATTTTAGAGAACATTCGGTAAATCTCAACAAGGATGCTTATAGGCTCAGTCACCTTTATGAGTCCTTAAGCTTCATGGAGTTAAAAAATTAAACTATGCCATTAAATTAGGTCATAAAGGTATAAATTACACATGGAAATCTTTCTGAATATATTATCTATACCATGATTCTTACCTTGCATGCAGTATGCACACAACGACTGCTAAAGGAATGAATGAACAATGAGGGTCACTATTCTTATATAATTAGCCTAGCAGAGAACAAGAATACTCAAGAAATCTTGAAAGTTCCACTTGTCTTCATGCACTATGTATGAACACACATAGCATTTTCTTCATAATAGCTAACATGTATCGAGTACCTACTATGTATAAGGTCCTGTTGAAATGCTTTATTATTTTTGAAATTTAAATCCAATTTAATTAACATAGTGTATTATTAGTTTCAGAGATAGAGGTTGGTGATTCACCAGTTGCACATAACACCCAGTGCTCATCACGTGTCCTCCTTAATGCCCAGCCGCCCCCCATCTCCCCTCCAGGGACCCGCAGTTTGTTTCCTACGACTAAGAATCTCTTATGGTTTATCTCCCTGATTTTTGTCTTCTTTTCCCCCTCCTTTCCCTTATGATCTTGTTTTGTTTCTTAAATTCCACATGAGTGAAATCATAGATTTGTCTTTCTCTGACTTATTTCACTTAGCATTATATCCTCTAGTTCCACCTACTAAATGCTTTAATTTTTTTTTTTTTTTTTAATTTATGATAGTCACACAGAGAGAGAGAAAGAGGCAGAGACATAGGCAGAGGGAGAAGCAGGCTCCATGCACCGGGAGCCTGATGTGGGATTCGATCCCAGGTCTCCAGGATCACGCCCTGGGCCAAAGGCAGGTGCCAAACCGCTGCGCCACCCAGGGATCCCTACTAAATGCTTTATATATATATTTTTTTTCTACTAAATGCTTTAGACAGAGGAACACCAACTTCTAAAGTAAGTGCTATTTTACATTTTACAGATGAGGAAACTGAAGTTTAGGAAATTCAAGGAACTTGCCCACGCTCACTCGGGGCACAAGGGGTCTAGCTGTAGAGCCTGCATTCTTTACCACCAATTCACACTGCTTCTGTTGCTTCTAAAAGGTACCTTCTTACACAGTGGCATTTGTGAAACCCAGGCGTGGTTTTCTGTCGCTATCTACCTCTAACATGGTCATTACTTTCCTCAAGAAGCTGGTATTAAATTGGTGGTTCATCTTAGAGTCGACTGTGTCTTAGAATCAGGGAAATATGGCACATGGGATGTGCAGGCAATCACCTGACTTCCTGCGGAGTGTTTTCATCTGTAGAAGGAAATAACTGAAAACAGGTGACCTGGAAGGTCCTCTCATATCTGTGGCTGCTCCTCACCATAATATGGGCTGAGTGATCGGAAATACTGCATTAAAATGACAAAAAGACTAAGGATTCTGTAATAAAATGCACATCATACTTACTTTCTTCCAACATCTAGGCCTGTCTTTAGGATAACATCATACCGGAAAGACTGCACTACTTTTTCCAGGTCTTTATAGTCTTTGACCACACTGGGGTCATCCTCGAGCTCCTCTTCCCGCTCACTCATCTCACGATCACTCTCTTCATCAGAGTCCTCTTCCTCTTCGGCCTTTTGCTGAGTCTTCTTAGTGGACTTTTTAGAGCTTATATTACTTTTAAGTCTTATGGAAAATGGAAAAATATATTCTGGAGATATTAAAAGCCCTCGGAGTCTCAGTGAGAAAACGTTATGGAAAAATGTTTTACAATTTGATGTGTTTAACTGGGTACTAGAAAAATATAAGTATCGATTCCAGGAAGCACAGAGTTTATATGGAGGTGTCCCTTGTAGCGCTCCCCAGAGTCCAATCCAGGCATCTGGCTTTCTCAAAACACTGGCAGGCAATCTGACACTAGTCATAGCCATGGTGCATATAACCTGAAACAGACAATAATTCAGTTTTATTTCACAAGCGAAGTGTCTTGGAATTCTGACAACATAAACCATACATACCATGAACACTTTGTCAGTACTATACTTATTCTCCCCTACAAAAGACCATATTGGTCTGCATGGACGCAGGGCTGTGAACTACATGCCATGGTGAGTCTGCCGGCTGTGCTCACCTCATAGGGTGGCCCTAAAGGTGGAACTAGATACTAATATGTATGAAAACATTGGTTGTCCTCTTCTCCAGCTCCCAAATTAGCTTGGATACGGATTGTTACTGAAAAATATTAACAATAGTTCTTTTTTTTTTTTTTTAAGACTTTAATTTATTTATTCATGAGAGACACAGAGAGACAGAGAGAAGCAGAGACACAGGCAGAGGGAGAAGCAGGCTCCATGCAGGAAGCCCGACATGGGACTCGATCCCGGGACACCAGGATCAGGCCCTGAGCCAAAGTCAGACGCTTAACTGCTGAGCCACCCAGGCGTCCCTAACAATAGTTCTAAAAAAAAAAAAAAAGATCTCACGGAGAGAAAGACTTGTTTGTTGACATACTTTACCTCCTCACAATATTGACTTTGACAAGGAAGGACACCAAGTCACAACTTCGCAAAACCCAGCGAGAATCTTTTAATTTCAACCCCAAAGCCCAGCAAATCAGAGCTAGCAATGAGCAGATTGGACAGATCTGGATTTTACCTCCTTTTCCATCTTCCTCCTACTGTTTAACAGAGGCATTAGCTAGCAGAGAAGGACGGGGCCAGGAGACCCACAAACTAGGTAATTGTTTCCTGAGGCACTGAGGTGCTGATGTGCCAGAGAGTAGTCAATTCCTATGTTACCTCAAAGGCGGCAGAAACCATCTTATGATTGGTAGCAAACCTTCCCAAGTACATCAAGATGGCTGTAGAGGCCACGATTTAGTAATTTGAGAACGGCTGCCATATGGTCAATATCTTCATACCTTGAGTCTGTGAATGACTTTCCATGGTGCCAAGGCTATACTTTTAGACAGATTTCTTTGATGATGGCTTCAATGATTTTTCCTTCCTACTTTCCATTCATTACAAAGCTGACAATAGCAATTACCCGTAAGCCCACTCAAAAGCACATACTTCCAAGTTATATTTGTTAACATTTGGGGCCTTATTTTTGTTGGCATGAACAAGACAGACAAGCTCAACTCTGTATCTCACTGCTCTTGGGACTCCAATCTGCGTTTAACTGAGAAATAAAGCAGGCACAACTTAAGGGTTGTTTTTTTTTAACACAACTATAACTTGAAATAATTTTTAAATGCCATGAAATCCAGAGTACTCTAACATACTGACTGGAAACTATCTGACGCACCTTAAAGAGAATAATTTTTATACATACTCTATCTAATAGAGAATAAATAATAACTGTGCATAGAAAAAAACCCTTAAATTTTATAGAAGCAGGGATAAAGGAAGAAAACAGAATATTTCAGTAGTTCCTAGACTTTGTATTTCATGGATCACGACAATCAAAAATGAAGGGGTGCCTAGCTGGCTTAGTTGGTGGAGCATGTGACTCTTGACCTTGGGGTTGTGGGTTCAAGCCCCACACTGGGTGTAGAGATAACTTAAATAAAATCTTAAGAACCACAGCCCCCCTCCCCCCCCCCGCCAAAAAGAAAAAAAATTGCCTAATGGTGGATGTTTTGCCAGGTTAATTTTTTTTAAAGTAGTAATTGCTGAGGTGCCTGGGTGGCTCAGGTGGTTAAGTGTCTGCCTTCAACTCAGGTCATGATCCCAGGATCCTGGGATCCAGCCTCATTGGGCTTCCTGCTCAGTAGGGAGTCTGCTGCTCCCTCTGCTTCTCTCTCCACTGCGTGTGTGCGCGCTCTCTCAACTAAGTAAACAGAATCTTTTTTTCTTTCTTTTTTGTTTTTAAAGATTTTTTTTATTTCTGAGAGACCAAGAGAGAGGCAGAGACACAGGCAGAGGGAGAAGCAGGCTCCATGCAGGGAGCCTGATGTGGGACTCAATCCCGGGACTCCGCGATCAGGCCCTGGGCTGAAGGCGGCGCTAAACTGCTAAGCCACCCAGGGATCCCTAGTAAATAAAATCTTAAAAAAAAAAATAAATAAATAAAGTAGCAGTTGCTACTCTTCTCATCATAATTAAGAGAAAGAAGATTTCAATGATTATTTGTGAAACATATTTTCATGATAGAAAATTTGAAAAAGATATAAAGAAAATTCAAGCCACCTAAATCCATTCTACAACAATCGCTGTTAACATTTTAACATATGTTCTTCACAGCGTAAAATTTTAAGAAAAGTAATTCTCTCATAAGCAGAGCCTTTCATACCTTCCCACCCTCCCAAAATACATAGGAAGGTTAACCATAAGTGGTCAGAGCTCTCTACTATCAGCCTCAGAAATTCTGTGTTGGTCCTAAGTTCTAGACTCATTAGAATTTATCCAGCTGATGTCCAAGTTATGGGCCAAGACAGCCCTGGCTGAAATCACCACTTACTGTTGGGCCTAGACCAGACTGGTTAATAAGATGCTCTTGTAACACGGAAGGTAAAGGCTGGCATTAAGGATGATAATTTGCCTATCTTTAGGTGTTTTTAAAACTGCGGGTCATAAGCCATTAAAATTTTTACTTAAGAACTAAAACTAAAGGCACCAGAGCGTTTCAGTTGGTTAAGCAACTGCCTTCAGCTCAGGTCATGATCCTGGGGTCCTGGAATCAAGTCCCTGTGTTGGGCTCCCTCCTTAGTGGGGAGTCTGCTTCCCCCTCTCCCTCTGCTTATGCTCTCTCACATTTTCCCTGTCAAACAAATACATCTTTAAAAAAAAAAAAAACTAAACTAAAACTGCAAAGTATAGAAAATATTACAGTACATCAGGGGCATGTGGGTAGCTCAGTCGTTAAGCATCTGCTTTTGCCTCAGGTCGTGGTCCGGGGTCCTGGGATCAAGTGCAGCATTGGGCTCCCTGCAGGGAGCCTCCTTCTCCCTCTGCCTATGTCTCTGCCTCCCTCTCTGTATCTTTCTTGAATAAATAAAATCTTAAAAAAAAATACACATACACATATATTAAGTATATACACATATACCCTGGGTCACCATGGAAAATGTGTATGTAGATAGCAATAAAAAAAAGTTTGAAAACACTGGTCTAAGGACTTCAGCAAATTGTGTTTTGCTATCAGGTATAATGCCAAAGGCCATATGTATGCCTGGGAGCCGAGAACCTGGCTGCACATTCCCCCCCAACTAACAACACTCCCAGAGCCTTAAGTATCTACAGAGATGAAAGGGGCAGCCTCTCCAGGGAGGACTTTGTACAGGGCCCTCACTTTACAGAGGGCCACAAATGAGACTTGGAGCAATTTAACAATCTGCTAAGTCATACGAACAGCCAGGATTCAATGACAAGTCGTCTTAACGCTCATTGTTTACTATGGGTCAGGTCCTGCCTGTTAATTCACTTATTCCTTCCAACCAGCTCTTCTCAGTTACAGGGTCACACAAATACTAAGTGGATTCAACCCCAGGCTCCCTGGCTAAGGCAGGGCTCTTCAGCACCGTGCTGAACTGTCTGCCAGTCTTCTGTTCCTTCTGCTGCACCATGAAATTTAGGTCTCTTTTTCTCTTGAACAAAAACCAACTTTCACCAACTGCAATACCAGAGAGAACGGGCAGTTTCAGCAGCAGAGGAGTGGAAGGAACCGCTGCCCTGACGTAGAAGTCCTAAGAGGAGACACCTTAGGAGGGGGAAGTCCTGTCCCATCCTAGGGCAGTCTCTGGAACCCCTCACTTCCCTCCCCAAGTCCTGCCTTTATACCACACTGTTACCTTTTGTGAGGAATGCCCCGATATCATCATATTGCTCTTTGTATGTATCACAAACACATCACATTTACCTACGCGAGGAAACTTTTACTGGCACAAAATAACTATTTAAAATCATACTCACATGGAAAGAATTAACATAACCAAAATGTCAAGCCCTGCATTATTTCCGTTTATTAGCTACTCCCTCTTTGTGATCTGCTTCACTCTCTATCAGGCAAACGTTGGTACAGGCTGAAGTTTAGATAAAATTTATGAACATAAAATTGAGAAAACACGTTAACCTAATTTTTGCTGGAGATGATGACTATCTGTAGCAGTGGACACCCGGGGCCACGGGGCAGTCTGAGAACCAAGGTTCTACCACAGAGGGGGGAGTGTTGGAGGAGAGGGCTCACCAGGCCTCAACCCCCTCCTGGACTAGAATAGCAGTGCTGGCAAATACTGGGGTTCCTTATAGTCCATTTGAAGAAAGGATTCTATTACTGGAAAAAAAAATGTATCTGTTCTTTTAGCACAGCTTCTCTGTCTTCTGGGCTTCACACAGGACCCACTAACCCCTCCCAGCCCTCCACTGCCCTTTTCCAAAGTTCTGTTGCACCAATGTTATGTGTCTTTTGCACTATTCTCATCTCCCAAACTCTAAGGGTAGTGACTGGGCAGGAACTGGGCCTCCTTCCTCATTCCCATCCCCCAACCAGCTTGGCACATATAAAAGCCAGTGAATACTTGCAGATTTGTTTTCCAGAAATGAAGTGGGCATCCTAACCATCACTGCATCCGACCCTCCTTCACTCATTCACCTGCATATACCAAGCAGCCAGGTAGCCGAGGCCTGCGTATAAAACATACAGTTCTTGCCCTCAAGGAACTGCTATTTGAAGGCAATGGGGGCAAGTAAACTGGCTGTCAGGGGCCGAAGTGAAAGCTGACGTCCAAAGGAGGCTGGATTTAGCACAGGCTAAAAGCCCGGAGCAGGGATGCCTGAGAAGAGTTCTAATGGCAAAGGTGGCCTCAAACAGAACCTTGGGGAAGCAGCAAGTTATAACTGTGATTTTCAGTTTCTTTTTTTTTTTTTTTTTTTTTTTTTTTTAAATATTTTATTTATTTATTCATAGAGACAGAGAGAGAGAGAGAGAGGCAGACACAGGCAGAGGGAGAAGCAGGCTCCATGAAGAGAGCCTGACGTGGGACTCGATCCAGGGTCTCCAGGATCACACCCTGAGCTGCAGGCGGCGCTAAACCGCTGTGCCACCGGGGCTGCCCTGATTTTCAGTTTCTAACGGACCGTTCTCATTAGCATGCTGTGATTTCTCTCACTGAATAACCAACCAATCTTCTCTTAATCCCACTAAATACCAGCTACAATTTTCCTTGTTCCTCTTTACAACAAAACTCCTCAGAAAGTGTTCTCTATTCTCCTTGATGTCTCTCATTTTCTAAATCCAAAAGGTCACTTGTTAGTCCTCATCTTGTTGGACTTCTCAGCAGCATCTGAAATAACGGGTCACTCCCCTCCTCTTCACTTGGCTTCCAGGACATCTTGCCCTCGGTTTTCCTCCCACTTTACCTGCTGTTCCGTCTCTTCTCCCAGATATCTTAATGTTGGAGGGCCCCTGGGCTCAATTTCTGGCCTGCTTCTTTCTCAAGTCTACGTTCACTTTATCAATCGGCTTTGACAAATGCGTATCAAGACGCTAATCACTTCTGTGGCTTTAAATACTGCCCATCTGCCAACTAATCCCCAAGCTATAGCCCCATTCCAGACCTTTCTCCCAAATCCCAGACATGTTTATCTGTGCAGAAAAGAGTTAACATAGCAGGCTTTCCTTAAAAAGGCCTGCTTGCAAAGGTGGGCCTTTGGCTGGCATCTGGAAACTTGGATTTCAGGATGCGCATTCTCAGAACGGACAGGAGTTGCTCACTGCACCTAAACTGTTTGTACAATTTCTTAGGCCGAGTACCTGCTTGGCAGACAGTGCCTATGTGACTAAAGCCAATCAACACCCCAGGCAGAGTCTAATAGCTTCCCTGATAGATATTTCAGGGCAGGAACTGGGCCTCCTTCCCATCCCTATCCCCATCCCCAACCAGCTCGGCACATACAAAAGCCAGGGAGTACAACTTGTTGCTGGGGACTGAAGCACGTCCTAGGAGAGTCCACTGGGAGAGGACTCTTGGGAGACCACGACGTTTCCTGCACTTTGTCCTGTGCATCTTTTCCCTTTGCTGACTGTGCTTTGTATCTTTTTGCTGTGATAAATCACAGCCATGAGCTAGAGCCAAGTCCTGTTGAATCTTCCTAATGAATCCATGAGCTTAGGGGTGGTCCTGGGGACTCCTGACACAATTTGCAAATGCCTGATACCTCCATGTGGATGTGTAACAGGTACCTCAAGCTTTATTGGTCCCCTGACATGTCCCCAACCCTAAATCTGTTCCCGCTATACAGCCTTCCTCATCTCAGTGAATGAGAACTCCACCTTCGTAGGTGCTAAGAACAAAAGTTTCCAGTCTTTGACTCTCCTTCATAGCCACATCCACCGTCAGGCTGCATCTTCAAAACCTGTCCCATATCCCATCACCTCTCACCACTTCCACTGCTACCACAGACTTAAGTCACCGTGATAGATGATGACAGTAATACTACAAAGGCTCCATTAGAGTCTACTTCCCACAGAGCAGTTGATTCTTTCAAAAAGTTATTGACACTGACCGGATCACTCCTACAAAAGCACTGAGAAAAGGTTACCGGCTCTATGTGATCTGGTTTCCCCATTCCCTCTCTGACCTTATCTCTTGCCACTCTCCACCTCTGCTCCCTCTGGTCCAGTCACACTGGCTTTCCTTTTTTTTTTGTTTTAAAGATTTTATTTATTTATTCATGATAGACATAAGAGAGAGAGAAAGAGGGGCAGAGACACAGGCAGAGGGAGAAGCAGGCTCCATCCTGGAAGCCTGATGCCAGACTCAATCCTGGGACTCCAGGATCATGCCCTGGGCCAAAGGCAGGTGCCAAACCGCTGAGCAACCCAGGGATCCCCTACACTGGCTTTCCTGATGCTCCTCACATACAACAGGAACATTGGTGGGTAAGGTCTGTGTCCCAGCTGCACCTAGAAGACGCTTACCCCAGGTAACTGCATAGGGAACTCATTTTCTTCAACTCAACTCAAAGGTCACCTCAACCCTGTCTGCTCATTCCAATTTTATTTTTTTTAAAATTTATTTATTCACGAGAGACCCAGAGAGAGAGGCAGAGACACAGAGGGAGAGTCAGGCTCCATGCGGGGAGCCTGACATGGGACTTGATCCTGGGACCCCCGAGGGTCACGGCCTGAGTGGAAGGGAGACGCTCAACCACTGAGCCAACATCCCATTTTATTTAATGAGCATCTTGCCCTCCCAATCTCCCCTTACTCTGCTCTACTTTTTTTCGGCCGTAGCACTCTCACCTATCAGTTTACTGTTTTTTGTTTTTTTTTTTTTTCTTTTTGGACGGTCTCCCCTAATAGAATATAAACTCCAAAAGGGCAGGACTCTTCACCTGTATGTTTTCCTCTGCTGAATCCCAACTGCCCAGAACAGTGCCTGGCACACGGTGAGTGCTTAACTAGCCGCCGTGGAATGAAAGTAAAGACCAAGAGAAATGGGGACGCCTGGGAGGCTCGGCGGTTGAGCCTCTGCCTTCAGCTCAGGTCGTAACCCCGGAACCCAGGTCGTGACCCAGGGATCGAGTTGAGCATCTGCTTTCGGCTCAGGTCGTGACCCTGGGGTCGAGTTGAGCACCTGCCTCCGGCTTAGGTCGTGACCCCGGGATCGAGTCCCACGTCGGGCTCCCTGCATGGAGCCTGCTTCTCCCTCTGCCTATGTCTCTGCCTCTCTCTCTCTGTCTCTCATGAATAAATAAGTAACATCTTAAAAAAAAAAAAAAAAAGATCGAGAGAAATGGAGCATCAGAATGAATCCAGAAAAGATCCCCCCGAGCTGGAGCCGGCCTGCAGGGCAGGAGGCTGGCTCTCCGAGGCCCTGCCGTCAAGGTCTGGACTTGGCCCCGAGAGCACGTGCATCACGGGAAGGGCCCGACAGCGGCGAGCGCCGGGCGGCGGCGATGAAGACGCTGCAAGCCCGGAGGTCTGCGGCGAGATCCTCGGGAGGCCAGAGGCGTAAGCACAGCGACGTCCCGAGGGCAGGAAGGCGGCCCTTGACCCGCGGGGCTCCCGCCGGGCGCCGCTGCCGGCCGCGAGCCTGTGCCCTGCGCTGGAGGCCCGGGCGGCTGCTGCGGGGCCGACGGCGGCGGGGCCGGCCCCTCGCGGAGGCCTCCCGCGTGGCCCCCCCGCGTCCCCCCCGCGGGCCGCGCACCTTCCCGGGTCTTCAAGGTCAAAGGCAGCTGGGCACCTGCGTCCTCGAGCGCCGGGCCGCGTTCGGGGCCAGCCGTGGCGGCCGGGCGGACCCCCAGCAGCCGGGTCCGCCGGGCGTCCCGAGGCCGGCCGCGCTCGGGGCAGGACGCGGGCCGCTCCCGCGGAGCCCGGGCAGCAGCGCGCGCAGGGCGGAGGCGCTCGGCGCGCCCCGGCTTCACGCGTGCGCGCCGCGAACCACCGACCGCCGCCGCCCGCTCTCGAGTCCCTCCCGGGGCCGCGCGGGCCGACGCCCCGCCCCCGCCCGCCGAGGCCCCGCCCCAGGCCCCGCCCCTTCCGTCAGCGCCGCCGCGGGGAGAGCGGGCCGCGCGGGGCGCTCGGGCGCGGTGCCGGCGGCGCAGCGACCCCTGCTGGAGGCCGCGCCCCGGAGGACCGCGCGGTGTTGCGGGGGGCGGGGGGGCCGGCCCGGGGCCGAGCCGAGCCCCGAGGCCCGCGCCGCGCCTTTCCACGTGGCCGAAGGGAGCTCACCTTAAGGCGGCGTGCTTGGGTTTTCCGGGGTCACGAAGCCTTCGGAGCATCTTTGCGAGTCACGACGTTGTCTCCAGAAAAGCGTCCGCACCCGCCAGAGTTTACTGGTAAGAAGTAAGGTAAGTTCACAGCATCGTTTCCAGAATGGAGCCAGTGAAAGGTAACCGGGTCGCAGGGGTCCTGCACCGGGGACTCGAGGGCCAAGACGGTCCGAAAAGACGGCCTCGCGGGGACCTGGTGGGAACAGCCCTCTTGCCACGTTGGGAAGATGGACCAGAGGGGCACCTGGAGGCCCAGCGGTTGAGCACCTGCCTTGGGCCCAGGTCGTGACCCCGGGTCCTGGGATCGAGTCCTGCGTCGGGCTCCCCGCTTCTCCCTCTGCCTGGGTCTCTGCCTCTCTCTCTCTCTCTGTGTCTCATGAATAAATAAATAGAATATTTTAAAAAATAAAAATAAAAAGAAATAAAAGAACTACAAAGGCAGAAATTCCAAGGGACAACCTGTAATACCAATGGGGATACACGCTCTGTTAAATTAAAAATAGGGATATGTTCCTCTTTGTTATCAGAGCATCCTCCTTCCTCCTTCCCTCCCCCCCCCCACCTTCCCACCACTAGTGTGTAGTTTCCCACACTTTATTTTCCAAGTCTTCCTCGCTGCTCCACAGAGTGGCTCTTCGGTTGCATTTTGAACAATAAGAAATTGAGCAGTTAGAAATCGTTTCAGATGTTGACTTGATACAGCTTTGTACGACTGTCAACTTAGTTTATACTGTTGACATATTGGGTGATAGGCAGTTGTATTTACTAGTTTAAGTCATTTGTAGGAGGTTACGGATACGTAGTTAAACCTGCCACTAATAGGGGTTTATCAGTATTACAGACTGACAAAATTTACTGTATGATGATGCAAGATTACAGGAGGAGATAAAAGGATACAGTGATAATAGGCTACATAGACGCAACGTGGTCACTGGCCTTTAAAAAAAAGAAACCCAAAAAAGAAAAAGAAAAAAAGGAAAAAAGAAAACTTTCAATCAATCAATCGATCGATCAGTAACATTTCATTAGATGAATTGAGTTCTTTTTTTTTTTTTTTTTGGTCTAAGATTTATTTATTTATTTGACAGAGAGAGCTGGTACACAAGCAGGGGGAGCCCCAGGGAGAGGGAGAAGCAGGTTCCTCCCTGAGCAAGGAGCCCCCTGCGGGCTGGATCCTAGGAATCTGGGATGTGACCTGAGCTGAAGGCAGAAGCTTCCCGGACTGAGCCACCCAGGTGGCCCAAACCAAATTAGTTTTTAATTTAAAATGCTAATTAATACTAAAAACTTCTGTGAGATTAACAAGTAGTATGCAGGGGGTGGGGTTGGGGTTACACATGTCTGTGATTTGTAATTTTTTTCACAGAAACCCCTTTCTTGGGTGCCTGGATGATTTAGTTGGTAGGGCCTATGACTCTTGATCTCTGGGTCATGAGTTCAAGCCCCATGCTGGGTGTGGAGCCTACTTTTAAAGAAAGAAAAGAAACATCCCATTCTTTTCTGTCCTGGGCAGGAGCTCCTGCTGCAGTGCATTTTGGGGGATAGCAGTTTTTGCAAATTTAGACCACCTAGTGGACCTAATTTCCATTTCAGTCAACAGGGCTACACTATTTCAGATCACAAGATGATAAATTTTTTTTAAAGATTTTATTTATTTATTCATGAGAGAGAGAGAGAGAAAGAGAGGCAGAGACCCAGGCAAAGGGAGAAGCAGGCTCCATGCAGGGAGCCCAATGTGGGACTCGATCCCAGGACCCCAGGATCAGGCCCTGGGTGGAAGGTGGCGCTAAACCGCTGAGCCACCCGGGCTGCCCACAAGAGGAGAATTTTAATTTAGCTCAAATATTTAATATTACATAAAGAGTTGAATAAATCAGATGGTGCCTTTATTTGGGGCCTGTGGATAAATTTAAAGTTATTTTTTGGGGGCACCTGAGTGGTTCAGTGGTTGAACCTCTGTGTTTGGCTCAGGTCCTCATCCTGGGGTCCTAGGATCAAGTCCCACATCAGGCTCCTTGCAGGAAGCCTGCTTCTCCCTCAATGTCTCTGCCTCTCTTTCTCTCATGAATGAATAATAAAATTTTAAAAAATAGAAAATAAAGTTATTTTTTTAATGCTGGAGGAGCAGCTTTACTGTCAATACTCTGAACCTTGTAACAGGCTGGCTTTTATTTTCTTATATTTTCTCTTACAGTTTATTTACTGCTTATCTATTTCTTTAAGAGGATAAAAACTAACCCAGAGAAGAAAGTTCCTTTCTACTGCCTCACCTTGCTCATCCCAAGCCTCAAGGTTAGCTAATCACCGACAATATCTTAAGAACAATCCATTACAAAGCCCCATCCCTCCACTCTGCACCCCATCTCCTCTCACCTTCTCAAGGAGCTCATTCTTTTGGCTCTGTCTGCCCCTTCCTGAATCATCAATCTTTCTCACTTTTTCAGATCATTCCAGCCCACATACAAGCAATATAAACAAGTAACGTGTTCTAGTTATCTCACAAAGTGAGATATATATTATTTAATTTAAAAAATTGAATAGATATACTTTTTTTTCCACTTTATTTTTGAGATTCATTCCGTGTTTATATATACATTTGGGGAACGCCTGGGTGGCTCAGTGGGGTTGAGCATCTGCCTTGGCTCAGGGCCTGATTCCAGGTGGGGGGTAGGGGATGGAGTCTCACATGAGGTTCCCCACAGGGAGCCTGCTTCTCCCTCTGCCTATGTCTCTGCCTCTCTCTGTGCGTCTCTCATGAATAAATAAATAAAATCTTTAAAAAAGGAACACCTAGGTGGCTCAGCGGTTAAAGCGTCTCCCTTTGGCTCAGGTCGTGATCCTGGGGTCCCGGGGATCGAGTCCCACATCAGGCTCCCTGCATGGAGCCTGCTTCTCCCTCTGCCTGTGTCTCTGCCTCTCTCTCTCTCTCTCTCTATGTCTCTCATGAATAAATAAAATCTTAAAAAAAAAGTCGTTAAAAAAATATATATATACATTTGGGCTTCTGTATGCAATTCCTATATAAATTATTCCCAGCTTATTTGTTTCCTTCCTAAAGAACAATCAGGTCTGTCAAACATTGAAGTGAGGGGTACTTAGGAAGTATCACTGTGTGAAAGTGTCTCTAGGGCATTTACTTAGAGTAGGAATCTCTGGGACCTAGCATAAGCGTGTTTTTCTTCAATCTTACTAAAAATGGCCTAATTTACATTTATATTACTAGTTTACATTTGCACAAGCTCAGGAAAACCATATTTTTCCCCATTCTCAATAGTTTATGTCATCAGATTTATAAATATTGTCAGTCATATGGATGATTAAAAATGGCATGTTTTAATTTGTAAACTTTCCCTGATTGGTAGCGAATTAAATATCTTTTTATGTAGTTGTTGGTCATGCAGATTTTCCCTTCTTTAATTTGCCAGGTTATACCCTTGCCCGCTTTTCCGTGTAGTTGCCTTTTCCATTCACCTGCCTTCCCGGTGGATGTACACACGAGTACCAGCAGAACTCACTGCATGCTTCATTCACATGCAGCCCAGGGTGTGATCCTGGAGACCCGGGATCGAGTCCCACGTTGGGCTCCCGGCATGGAGCCTGCTTCTCCCTCTGCCTGTTTCTCTGCCTCTCTCTCTGTGTCTCTTATGAATAAATAAACAAAAAAATCTTTAAAAAAAAGAAAAAGAAAAAGAAAAGCTTAAAAAAAAAAAGATCACATGCACGTTTCCCCAAACAATATATTGATTAGTTTTGTTCTTGAAATGTACAAAATGATGTATTGTAGGTCACACATGATACACTATCTGTTGATGACTTGTGCTTTCACTCAATATTAGAGTTCTAAGATTGATTCACTTGTCTGTTGTCTGTTGTTATATAGTTCATCCATCTCTCTTTTTTTAGTTCATCCATTTTTTTTCTGCTTATAATATTCCATAGTGTAAGTATACCATAATTTATTATTTTTGTTTTTGTTTTTTTCAGAAACAAAGATTTTTTCCCCATGTTTTTGCCAATATATGTTTTTTTCAGTCTTTTGTAGAATTTTATTTCCTCTCTTCAGTCCTAAGAATATGATATCCAAATTTTAACTGGAGGGTGTGTAAACATAGGCTTATCCAGCCCACTTATAGACAAGGCAAATGCTGCTTCTTGAAAAGGTCCCACCGTGGAATGTCTGGTCATCCAACCCATGTCACCCCTTTGCCTGGCTTTATTTTCACAATACTGTGTGGCCACTTCATTGAGTTCTTTTTTTTATTTTTAAAGATTTTATTTATTCATGAGAGACACAGAGAGGCAGAGACATAGGTAGAGGGAGAAGGAGGCTCCCTGCAAGGGCGCCTGATGCAGAACTCAATCCAAGGACCCCAGGATCATGCCCTGAGCCAAAGGGCTTATGATTTTTTTTTAAATCAGTTATGTATTTATTTGCATAGATTCAAAGGAAAGAACTAAAAATCCAACATAATATTCCATGAGGTCTACAATTTAATTATTAATCCTTTTTTTTTTTTTTTAAAGAAAGGTTTTCCTCCACTGACTTTAGGATGGGACTATTTCACATGAACACTGAAGCTGAACCACTGAGCCACCCAGGTGCCCCATTCATTGAATCTCTTTACAGACTTTTAGCTTTTCCATGGCTCCCATGATTTCCCCTTGTTTTTCACATGGAATGTGTCTGGCCTTTCCTGCATTGCCACCACCTTTGGAACCCTGAGCCTTTTTGTCAGAACTGCCACTGCTGCTTCCCCTTCCCCTGAATCACTTTTTCCATTGGGTGGCACCTTCAAAACGTGCAGCTGAACTGCCAGTATTTTTTTTTTTTTTTAATCAGAGTACAGTTGAGGGGATCCCTGGGTGGCTCAGCGGTTTAGCGCCTGCCTTCAGCCCAGGGCGTGATCCTGGAGTCCTGGGATCAAGTCCCACGTCGGGCTCCCTGCATGAAGCCTGCTTCTCCCTCTGCCCCTCTCTCTCTCTGTCTCTCATGAATGAATAAATAAAATCTTAAAAAAAAAAGTTAAAAAAGTACAGTTGACACACATGCTATGCTAATTTCAGGTGTCTAATATAGTGGTTCAACTTCTGTATATGTTATGCTGTGCTCACCACAAGTGTAACTGCCATCTGTCACCACACAACACTGTTACAATTCCATGACTATATTCCCTGTGCTGTACCTTTCATCCCTGTGACTTACGTATTCTATAACTGGAACCCTATGTCTCCCACTTCCCATCATCCCTTCACCATCATTTATTTTTTATTCTTCTGCTGATGGACTATGGCTACTTTCTATTTTTTGTTTATTTTTTCTATGATATTGGAAAATGTATCCATGAACCATCTTTCAAATATATTTAATCCAAAATTTTCAGAGTGTCAATTTGGGAGTAAAAAGACTGGAATTTTGAGTATGCATATGTTCAGCTTTCTAAGATAAGCCATACTATTTTCCAAAATGATGATTACCTGACCAAGCAGAATGTGAGACTTTCCATTTGGTTCACGTTCTTTCTAGTAAGTGCAGCTTTACATTGTCATGCTTCTTAATTTTTGTTAATTTAGTGGGTGTGGAATGCTATCTCATTGTGCTGTTAATTTGCATTTCTCTGATTACTCATGAAGTTGAGCATCTTTTCATTTGCTTGTTAGCAATTTTTGTTTCTTCTTCATCTGTTTTGTCCAATTTTTTTGGACAAAATAAAAAATTTTTATTTTTAAAGATTTATTTATTTAAGAGAGACAGAACACATGCAAGCAGGGCGAGGGGGCTGGGCAGAGGGAGAGGGAGAAAAGCCAACTCTGTGCTGAGCTCAGAGAACCAAAAGGGGCTCGATCCCATGACCCTGAGATCATGACCTGAGCCAAAATCAAGAGTCAGATGCTCAACAGGCTGAGCCACCCAGATGCCCCTAAAGGTTTTATTTTTAAGTAATCTCTACACCTAATGTGGGGCTTACATTTCTAACCTTGAGATCAAGAATCACGTGCTCCCCCCAACTGAGCCAATCAGGTACCCCAGTGACTTCTTATTTTTATTTTATTTTTATTTATTTTATTTATTTTTTTATTTTCAAAGATTCATTCATTCATTCATTCATTCATTCATGAGAGACACAGTGAGAGAGAGAGAAGCAGAGACATAGGCTGAAGGAGAAGCAGGCTCCCTGCAAAGAGCCCTATGTGGGACTCGATCCCGGATCCTGGGATCACGCTGTGGGCCAAAGGCAGACACTCAACTGCTGAGCCACCCAGACATCCCAATTTCTTATTTTAATGTAATTATAGGGGAGGGAAAAAACCTTTTCCTTCATCCTCTTATGTTCAATAACTGGGATCTTGCAAGTTAAATTGAGAAAAGACAGATTAACAGGAGAAAAAAAACCCAGAGGTTTTTTGTTTTTTTTTTTTTCTTTTTCAAAGTTTATGTGTACAAAGTATATGCACAGGAGAACTCAATGATGAGCACCTCAAAGGGGTGGCTAGAATCAGGGGATCATATATCATCTTAACAAAGGGCAATGTAATGTGGAGAAGTAGCAAGACAAAGGAAAATGGTTTGGGCTTCTGGAGTTGGTAAACTGCAGGAAGATAAATATGGGGGGGGAACTAATGGAAGAGAGAAGCTATTTTATTTTTTTAATTTTTAAAAAAGATTTTATTTGTTTATTCATGAGAGACACAGAGAGAGAGAGGCAGAGACGTAGGTAGAGGGAGAAGCAGGCTCCATGCAGGGAGCCTAATATGGGACTTGATCCCAGGACCCCGGGATCACACCCTGAGCTGAAGGCAGATGCTCAACCACAGAGCCACCCAGATGCCCCATGTTTGCTAATGTTTTGCTTAGGATTTTCATATTTATGTTTATGGGCAAAATTAGGCTTTTTCCTTTCTTTAACCATCCTTGTATAGCTTTAGAATTTCAATGATATCAGCCTCATTGAATGGTTAAAGGAATGTTACCTCTCTTTTTATATCTGGAAGAGTTTGTACAAGATTGGAATAATCTTAGTTAGCGCTTTAAAGTTTGGCAGATTATATCTGTATGTCTTGGTCTGTGTGTGTTAAGATTTTTTAATCTACTGATTAAATCATTTTTATTTACTTTTATTTATTTTAAAAAGATGTATTTATTTTAGAGGGGGAGAGAGAGCTCACACACACTTGTGCAAGGAGGAGGAGGGGCAGAAGGAGAAGGAGAGAATCCTCAAGAAGACTCCTTGCTGAGTGAGGAGCCCAACATGGGCCTTGATCCTAGGACACCAAGATCATGACCCAAGTGGAAACAAAGAGTTGGATGCTCAACCAACTGAGCTACCTGGGTGCTCTTAAATTATTATTATTATTTTAAAGATTTTTTATTTATTTATTCATGAGAGGCTGAGAGAGAGAGAGAGAGGCAGGCAGAGACACAGGCAGAGGGAGAAGCAGGCTCCATGCAGGGAGCCCTATCTGGGACTTGATTCCGAGTCTCCAGGATCACACCCTGGGCTGAAGGAGCTGCTAAACCGCTGAGCCACCTGGGCTGCCCTATTTTTCTTTTCTTTTTTTTTTTTAATAAGACTACCCAGGGTGCCTGGGAGGCTCAGTGGTTGAGTGTCTGCCTTGGGCTCAGGTTATGATCCCAGGGTTCTGGGATTGAGTCCCACATTGGGCTCCCCACAGGGAGCCTGCTTCTCCCTCTGCCTATGTCTCTGCCTGTTTCTCATTAATAAATAAATAAAATCTTAAAAAAAAAAAGGACTACTCAAACTTTCTATTTCTTTTTGAATTAGTTTTAAGTTATATTTTCCATGAATTATTTCATTGTTTCCCAATTAAATGGCTTAAATTTGTTAATAATACTTTCTTTTAAAATGATAATGTACTTATTTACATCCTCTTTATTTTTTCTTAATTCATGTTTCCAGAGGTTGTCAGTTTGAATAGCGTTTTTAAATACCCAACTTTTGGCTTTTAAGAAATTTCTTTGATGATATTTGTGTTTTCTAGTTAATTGGTCTATTTTTTCCTTATCACTGCCTTCCTTTTACTTTCTGTTTATTTTGTTGTATTTTTCTTTTTTTTTTAAGATTTTATTTATTTACTCATGAGAGATAGAGAGAGGCATAGACATCGGCAGAGGGAGAAACAGGCTCCATGCAGGAAGCCCAGATGCGCGGACTCGATCCTGGCCTGGGGCCTCCGGGATCTCTCCCTGAGCCAAAGGCAGAGACACTCAACCGCTGAGCCACCCAGGCATCCCTTGTTGTATTTTTTTCTAAATTCTTTAGCTAGATGCTTAGCTCAACAACTTTTAGCCTCTTTTATTTTCTCATACAGGCATTTAGAGGTATACATTTTCCTCTAAGGACTAGCTTAACTGTATCCCACAAGTATTTTCAGTAACATTCTTTGGATCACAGTTGGGATCACTGGTCTAGATTGATTTATCATGAATAAACTAAATTTGTTGAATGCTTACTAAAAATCTAAATATAGATTTCTATGGTAATTGCCTTAAGATATGAAAAAACCTGCAGCAGATACTGCTGGCTTCTTTCCTTCTACCCATAACATAAAGTAAATCTATTGCATATTTTAGTTATGACTTACTCCCTCAAAGTTGCACAAACTTAATAATGTTCACTGTGAAAAGGATCTTAGAGTCAATAGGGATGACAATGCCAATAACATGCAAGGAAGCAAGTGATCCAAAATATGAAACGAGAAATTCTTTCGGCCCTCTGCAAATATATTTAGGTACTGATGCTTCAGTTTTGTTTTTTTTTAAATAAATGTGCTTTTTACTTGTTCTCTACCCTAGCCTGAAGGACAAACCAAAAATTATAGCGTACTAGTAAAGTAAAAAAGGAAAAGTTCCTTAGCCAGGAGTATCTTCAGTTCTTTGAACCTTGTGTTGTGGAATAACCTCAGGGGCAGCTTTTCATGTTTTGTGTAATTATGTTCAAGCTCTGAATCTATAATTTGTTCTAATTTTCCATGAACACTCCCTTGCCACCATTTATTCTCTGGTATCCCACAATTTCTAAGGTCTATATTGGGTACATATTGTTTTTTTTTTTTTTAAAGATTTTATTTATTTATTCATGAAGGACACAGAGGAGAGAGACAGAGGCAGAGACATAGGCAGAGGAAGAAGCAGGCTCCATGCAGGGAGCCCGATGTGGGACTTGATCCGGGGTCTCCAGGATCATGCCCTGGGCTGAAGGCAGGTGTTAAAGAACTGAGCCACCTAGGGATTCCCTATATTGGGTACATATTGTATAGGTAACTAGGAACCTTTAGAAAATCTTTTGTTATTATTGTTACAAGGACCAGGATGATCCTTATACAGTTGAGGCTGTTTCTCAACTATATAACTGAGTTATATATCATGTGTATTTTTTAATCTTTAAAAAATTATCATGTGTATTTTTAAAATTTTATTTTTAAATAAAAATTGTATTTAAAGTGTACAACACACATAAAAATGAAGTGAACAACACCATGATGTGATACACATAATACAGAGTGAAATGATTGCTAGTCAAGCTAATTAACATATCATTTCATATAGTTACTATTTTTGTGTGTGTGATGAAGGCACCTGAAATCTTTTTTTTTTTTTTAAGATTTTATTTATTCATGAAAGACAGAGCGGGGCGGTGGGGGGGAGCGGGGGTGGGGGGTGGGGGGAGGCAGAGACACAGGCAGAGGGAGAAGCAGGCTCCATGCGGGGAGCCAGATGGGGGACTCGATCCCGTGCTCCAGGATCACGCCCTGAGCCGAAGGCAGACGCTTAACCACTGAACCATCCAGGGGTCCCTTTTTTTTCTTTTTAAAGATTTTGTTTATTGAAATCTACTCACAGTAAATTTCCCTTATTCAGTGCAGTATTTTTTTTCTTATTTTAAAGATTTTATTTGTTTATTCATGAGAGACAGTTAGAGAGAGAGAGAAAGAGAGAGAGGAAGAGGGAGAGAGAGGGAGAGAGAGGGAGAGAGGGGCAGAGACACAGGCAGAGGGAGAAGCAGGCTCCATGCAGGGAGCCCAATGCAGGACTTGATCCCAGGTCTCCAGGTTCAGGCCCTGGGCTGAAGGCGGCACTAAACCGCTGAGCCACCCAGTCTGCCCTCAGAGCAGTATTATTAACTATAGTCATCATGCTGTACATCTCTGGACTTACTGTACGTAACTGGAACTTTGTTCCAGTATCTCCCCATTTCCCCTCCTTCCTGTTCCTGGTAACCACTGTTGTACTCTGTGCTTCTGTGTATTTGACCTTTTAGATTCCAAATATAAGTGAGATCATGCAATTTTTTTCCTTCTGTGTCTGCCTTATTTCATTTAGTATAATGTCCTCCAGGTTCATCCATATTGTTGCAAATGGCAGGTATTACCATGTGTATTTATATTAGGTTGAACCATATGAGATTGCTGATATTTGATCATTTTTAACCAACAAGGTAGCAATTTTAAATGGCTCAATCTTTTATAATTAGAGCTTGAATAGAAGCAGATCGTATGGCATGGTCATAAAACTCCTTTTTCTGCTAAGGGAAAAAAATTGGGGAAAATAAAAGAGCCATCATAGGTAGTTGTGTCTTATCTTAGTAACCTTAAAATTCAATGCCACTAACTAACTTAATGTTGAAGTTTTGATAAACCATTCAAGTCTGATCGAGGTAAAAAGCCTTTGCTTGGAGCCTGAAGGGGGAAGATCAGTGGTATTTCCAATGCTTTGGCACACTATTAGATGGGCTTTGTCTTCTTTTTAACACCTGAGGGAAAATGCTGAGGGGAGTCAGAGACAGAGCTGAAAGGATCAACAGCACAAAGAACCAGGCTAAATTCACTTATTCACTGTCAGCCAGTCTTAATTGTCATATGAAGAAACAAGACAATTGCTGTTTGAAGAATCTCAAACTAAGATGTTCCAGAGTATAAATTTACAATGCAGTTAATGCCATCTGTCCTCTAGAACAGCTTTGTTGTTAACTTGTAGTACTCTAATCGCTTATTTAAAAAAATAATAAAAAAATTTCAGAACGATTGCCAATTTAAAACCAAGGTTTATAAAATAGCAATATAGGGGATCCCTGGGTGGCGCAGCGGTTTGGCGCCTGCCTTTGGCCCAGGGCGCGATCCTGGAGACATGGGATCGAATCCCACATCGGGCTCCCGGTGCATGGAGCCTGCTTCTCCCTCTGCCTGTGTCTCTGCCTCTCTCTCTCTCTGTGACTGTCATAAATAAATAAAAAAAAATAAAAAAAAATAAAATAAAATAGCAATATAGGGGCACATGGGTGGCTCAGTGGTAGAGCATCTGCCTTTGGCACAGGTCGCGACCCCGGGGTCCTAGGGATCAAGTCCTGCATCAGGCTCTTGTAGGGAGCCTGCTTCTCCCTCTGCCTATCTCTCTGCCTTTCTCTCTGTGTGTCTCTCATGAGTAAATAAATATAATCTTAAGAAAAGAAAGAAATTCAGGTAAGAGTCTGGTTTATTTATTTATTTTATTTATTTTTTTTAAGAGTCTGGTTTAAAAGTTGGCCATGTCTTCAGCACTGGCTGGCTGGTCAACACAAATCTTCCTGTCCAGTTAGCAAGAGGAGCTTGGGGCATGAATCTGGTTGTCAGGATCCATTGAAATCTTCCAGTTCCTTTTATCTTTTTTTTTTTTTTTTGGTAAGATTTTATTTATTCATGAGAAACACACAGAGAGAGGGGCAGAGACACAGGCAGAGGGAGAAGCAGGCTCCTTGCAGGGAGCCCGATGTGGGACTCGATTCCAGGACCCCCGGATCACGCCCTAAGCCAAAGGCAGACACTCAACTTCCTGAGCCACCCGGGCGTCCCACTTTATCTTGATTCCATTTTTACCCAGCAACAGATAATCTTGAGGCTGTTTCTCAACTAGACTTTCCTCTTGGGAACTGTGTATGCTGGCCACACAAGTATTCTATTCTTGTCAGTAATCTTCCTCAAGACAAATGAATAAATGGATGAACAGAAAATAGAATTCTCTAGAATGGTTATGAGCATGGATTCTGAAGCCAGATATCTTGGATTCAGATCTTGGTTCTACTAATTAGCAGTGTGACTTTGACCTTATCATTTAACCTCATGCCTCAGTTTCCTTAACTGTAAAATGGGCATAAAACTAAATCTATTGTATGAGACACCTGGGTGGCTCCTCGGTTGAGTGTCTGCCCTTGGCTCAGGGTGTGATCCTGGCTCAGGGACTGAGTCCCATATTGGGCTCTTCACAGGGAGCCTGCTTCTCCCTCTGCCTTTGTCTCTGCCTCTCTCTCCGTGTCTCTCATGAATAAATAAAGAAAATCTTAAAAAACAAACAAACCTATATCTATCTTAAAGGACGCTGAGAATTAAATGAGTTAATATATGTAAAGTATTTAGGACAGTGCATGGCATGTTGGTAAGTAATCTATAAATGTTAAAAAAGAAAAAGAAAGGAAGAAAAAGATGCGCTCCAGATTGTTGCTCACAGACAGGGTGTCTCTCTAACACCCTTCAATGAACTAGACAGTTGAGTCATCCTTCCCTATGGCTTCTCTGTGAAAATCTGAACTTCCTCTCACACATGGCCAAGGCAGACCTTTGTCAAAAGCCCTTAATACGGTTAGGAATGTTTTTTCTTTGACAAGTGTCCTGCTGGGATGCTGTGATACTCTGAGGAGAAGGCTGTCCCTCTGTGCATAGGTGTGCTCTTGGCCAGCGCGCTCTCCAGCCAAGGGTGCTGGCCACGTGACCATCCCAAGGAGACAGATGATGGAAAGGTCTTCCAGACATTCCCACCGATCCCCTTACTGGCAGAGCCACCATGCATGCAGTCGGGCTTGTTGCACTTGGGTCTGGACAGAAGTGGGGGGTGGGTGAGGGGTGAGGGGCGGACAGTGGGGAAGAGTAGAACTCAGCCCGCCCCCCCCATCAGCACACACACTACACATATTCTCATTCTGAGGAACTGACTCGAACCCTGTAAGGGACTGCAAGAAAAACAGCTGGAGGCTGAAGCAGTGACTTTGAGCATGGTTCTCAAAGTGTGATAGTGGGATCATTATCTGCATTAGCATCACTTAGGGACTTAGAAGTGTACAGTCTAGGGTCCTGCCCCTGACCTAGTAGTAAGTCAGAAGCTCTGGAGTAGAGCCCAGTAATCCTTTAACAAGCCTTCCCAGGGGTGATTGTGATACTCAGTCAAGTTTGAGAAGCACAGGCCTAGAGCTACAGCAGCTGTCCTCTCCTGTCCCACCCCCGCCTCTATTTCTCTCCATCCCGGGTTGCCTGTCCTCACGGTGTTGGTGTTGTGGTGGTGGTGTTGTGGTTGTTGCCAACTCTCCCCCACCCTCCCCCACCATCCCTTTTAAGAGAAAGAGAAGGGCTGTTGAGGTCTTTCCAAGCTGTTATGCCCACGTGAGCCCCATTGTCTCAGAGAACCTGGGGAGGGGATTTGGCTTTTTCTCTCCTTGGAGATGAGAGATTCCAAAATGCTTTCTTTCTGCAGGTGAAAATTAGATAATCAGGCTTAGTAAACCGGATTATAAACACAGCAGGATTTACAAAATCAAACTCTCCAGGCACAAAAAGACCTAAGGGAAAGAAGCTGAGTGGCGTATCCCTGATGAAGGAAGCTACCCCAGCCTGCCCCAGCCGAAGAACTGAAAGGGCATCACGTTGCACCAATGAGAGCTTTTTCCATTCTTCTGTAAGATTTAGCATTTAGGATTTCCCCCAGAGACCTTAGGTGTTTTCTGTGCGATCTTCTGACCCAGATTGGAGTGAACCTATCATCTATAACTCTCTGGCAGAAACCCCTGAAGCCACTTGGATGGGCGCATAAGCATTTGGCTGCCCTCTCACTTCGGGAAGGGTGGGAGGGGCTGTTCCCTTCAGCTGCCCCTCCAGAGGGTTTGCCGTGGCAGAAAGAGAACTGAGCCCACAGGTGCATTCATGGAGTTTTGAGCTGTCAGTCTTCTATCCACTAGTTCCTCTTGTTGGGTTTACAGATGAATAAAGTGAGACACAGAAGGGTTAAGGAAGGTTCTTGATTACCCAGCTTGTTAGTGGGGGTTTTTGTTTTATTATACAAAAAAATTATATTGAGGTAGAACTTACCTACTATTTTGTGGGTTAGCGATTGTCTAAAGCTATGGTGTCCAATATTGTAGCTACTAGTCACATCCAGTATCTTAAATCAATTAAAAGTTCAGGGAATCCCTGGGTGGCTCAGTGGTTTAGCCCAGGGCATGGTCCTGGAGTCCTGGGATCGAGTCCCACGTCAGGCTCCCTGCATGGAGCCTGTTTCTCCCTCTGCCTGTGTCTCTGTCTCTCTCTCTCTGTCTTTCATGAATAAATAAATAAAATCTTAAAAAAAATTAAAAGTTCAGTTCATCATTTGCACTTACCACTTTCTAAGGGGTGAAGATACAGAGTATTTCCATCACTGCAGAATGCTCTATCGGATGCACTGGTCTAAAGTGATTGTTGTCATCTTATAAGTTGACACGTGTCGTACAGAAGTCATTTGAATCGGGATCCCTGGGTGGCTCAGTGGTTGAGCGTCTGCCTCTGGCCCAGGGCGCAATCCCAGAGTCCCAGGATCGAGTCCCACATCGGGCTCCCTGCATGGAGCCTGCTTCTCCCTCTGCCTGTGTCTCTGCCTCTCTCTCTCTCATGAATAAATAAAATCTTTAAAAAAAAAAAGAAAGAAGTCATTTGAATCATTCACTTGTCTCCTGTGTCTCAAAGATATTGCCAAGAAAAGAAGCATAATGCTCAGGTCTCCAGCAGACTGAACTAACACATAAATAAGATACACTGAGGTATAAAGCAAGATACACACTAATTGCCTACCTGTCTGTTCACATGTCATTGTCTGGTATATAGTACCCGTGTATGTTTGTTCACTTAATTATTCTCTCAGCCATTGTGCCTTTATTACATCCCTACTATGTTCTAGACATAGTATAGGTGCTAGGATATTGCCCTGCCCTTAAGAAGCTACTGTCCAGAGGAGTCAGACAAAAGGACAGACTATTGTCATGCAACATGGTATGTTTTAATATGTGTAATGATATGAAGGGCCTTAAGGAAGCAGAAAGAGTAAATAAACATGCTGGGCCTGGGAGAATTTGACAAAAGACTTCTCAGAGAGGGTTATATTTGAGCTGAGGTCTTCAAGGATGGGTAGGAGTCTGCCTGTGGACTAAGGCACCCAGCCACATCAAAGCATATGCCAAAGCACAGAGGGATGAAATGGCTGCTGTGCCAGGGCCAGGTGGGCACAGGTAGGCACAAGAGGGGAACTTTGCCCCCTAAGCGTTAGCAGTCATTTCAGGTAGTCTTCTTCATACAGATTTTTTAAAAAAGATTTTATTTATTCATGAGAGACACACAGAGAGAGAGGCAGAGACACAGGCAGAGGGAGAAGCAGGCTCCCTGTGGGGAGCCCAATATGGGACTCGATCCCAGGACTCCGGGATCACGCCCAGAGCTGAAGGCAGATACTCAAACGCTGAGCCACCCAGGCGTCCTGAGAGAGAGAAAGAATCTTAAGCAGGCTCGACCCAGCCTGGAGCCCCACTGGGGTTCAATCTCACAACCCTGATATCTGACCTGAGCTGAAATCAAGAGTTGGATGCTCAATCAACTGAGCCACCGGGTGCCTCACATTTCCCTGGCTGTTAAGTTTAACAACATCTCATCCTCCTATCTATTAGGGGATCATTGATAGGGTCCTTCCAACAACAGTTAAAATGTCTACTTCAATTTATCTGCTTTCTTTCTCTTGCTAAGTTTTTCTCTTCCCTTTATGATATATGACCTTTCTGTATATAACTTTACGAAGGATGTCCGTGACATCCTATCAGGATTATAAATGGAGAATTTTCAGGAATAGCTTCATTTTTAAAAGGGCATCTCTTGTATCCGAATGACTGCAGGGATTTCTGCTGTGAGTAACTGTGCCAGGCAAATGCTGCTCTTAATTCTGAGGAATTAGTAATAGGCACCTAATTCATGCTAGGTCACTAACATGCAGGGAAAGCATACACAGAGAGGTGCATCCCAAGTGTCAAAGTATTTAAAAACTATAAAGCAAGCTAACAAATAAATAAAATTTTCTTTATCTTCCCACATTGATAAATCAACCCTCATAATGGCAAAAATAAAACATGCTTGAAGCAATAGCTTTTCTATGACAGTTGGTGAAATATGACTAAGTCTAATGACTATTGCACATGTCTGAATGTCCTTTTAATGAGCTACTGATTTTTGGGAAGACCCAGAAAGACACATAATTTATAAATATTTCTATAAATCTGTTTTTTTTACTTCTAATTCAGCAAAATCACTATGTTATCAAGATTTTTGGCAATGATCTAAAGGATTAAAAAAGAAATATAATTGTGTTCAAATATTGTTTGAATAGGTTTACATTCAAGTGTATATTAAAATAAATACAAAACATAGAAAAATTAAGTAACTTTTTGAGGGGCACCTGGGTGAGTAGCATCTGCCTTTGGTTCAGGTCGTGATCCTGGGGTCCTGGGGTCCTAGAGTCCTGGGGTCCTGGGATCAAGTCTCACATCAGGCTCCCCACAGGGAGCCTGCTTCTCCGTCTGCCTATGTCTCTGACTCTTTCTCTCTTTTTTTTTCCTGCCTCTCTCTTTGTGTCTCTCATGAATAAATAAAATCTTTTTTAAAAAAGGGGAATCCCTGGGTGGCTCAGCGGTTTGGTGCCTGCCTTTGGCCCAGGGCGTGATCCTGGAGCCCCGGGATCAAGTCCCACGTCGGGCTCCTGGCATGGAGCCTGCTTCTCCTTCCGCCTGTGTCTCTGCCTCTCTCTCTCTCTTTCTATGTCTATCATGAATAAATAAATAAAATCTTTTTTAAAAAAGTAACTTTTTGAAATACATATATTAAATAATATTTTCTTCTAAAATATTCAAAATTACTAAGAAGAGCAAATTATTAACCAATATCAACATTTTAATAAAAGTAAACACACATGACATTTTATGTATTTATTTATTTTAAGATTTTATTTAATTTATTTTGAGAGACAGAGAGAAAGCATGTGCCTATGCTTGCCAGTGGGTGGAAGTTAGAAGGACAAACAGGTGCTGTTGGGCACAGAGCCCTATGCAGGCTCAGCCTCACAACCCTGAGATCACCAAAGCCGAAACCAAGAGTCAGATGCTCAACCCACTGAGCTACCCACATGCCCCATGAATCTGACATTTTAAATATCTTTTTTGAAAATTTAGTAAAAGCTATTGAATAATTCAGTAAAAACAAAGCACTTTAAACTCTTGTGTTTGGTGTCCAGTGTAAGAAATGGATATCATGTATCCTGCCTATTACAGCAAATTTATGAGTATGCAAATTTATATTTAATATCACAAAATGTTCTTTAGCAGTTATAGGCAATTGTGTTGAATACCACCCTGTCATCAGAACCTCCAGAACCATGAATTAGAACATGGAGAGAAGCAAGAAAATGGACCTTCAGAATCCCCTGGGAAATGCAAGAACCTGTTGCACTCACGATATGTCAGGAAGAATTGACAAGTTAATTTGTTTTGTTTTTCTCTTACCCAAGTGTTTCTGCCATTCATATGCTTTCCACAACCTGAAACAATGTCTGTCTTTGCCTTTGGCCATGGCACAACCCACTAACTCTCCTGGCATTTGTACTCAGGTGCCTTTTGTCTTGAGTGCAAAGGGCAAGAGATGTTAAAGAAGCATTTTCTGAGGGCTTGACCAGTGCTGGTCACAGAGGAGATGCATCCCAGTAGCACAGGTGGTAAGGCACAGGCCAGGAACCTCCCTAACCTGGGTCTAAGGGCAGGCCTAGATATGTCTACACCCTGTGTCTTGGTCTGTTTGGGTCTTGGTTGTTAGAATATGACAGACTGGGTGGCTTATCAACAAATTTATTTCTCATAGTTTTATAGGCTAGGAATTTCAGGATTAGGAAGTTCAGTGACATGTGGATTCAGTATCTAGTGAAGATTGCTTCCTAATGTACAGACAGCCCTCTCACTGCATTCTCACATGGTAGAGGGGGTGAGAGAGTTCTGGAAAGCCCTTTTTTTTTTTTTTCCCTAGAGATTTTATTCATTGAGAGACACAGAGTGAGTGAGAGAAAGAGAGAGAGAGAGATAGTAGGAGCAGGGTGAGGGGCAATGGGAAAGGGAGGAGCTGACTCCCGCTGAGCAGGGACCCTGATGCAGGACTTGATCCTGGAACTCCAGGATCATGACCTGAGCTGAAGGCATATGTCCAACCGACTGAGCCACCCAGGTGCTCCTGGAAAGTCTTTTGTAAAGAAATGTGTCCCTCCTCTCCTGATCCCCTCCCAGAGGCCCTACCTCCAAATACCATCAAATTGGGGATTAGGTTTCAGTTTACGGAAGAATGACAGGATATTCCACCCCAAAATATGCCTCTTAGGCATAAGGATTATTTTGAGGTGATTATTTTAAGAAACGGCAGACATAGGAGAAGCTCTAAAAATGGAGCAGAAATTAGACTTTTGTAAAGGAAACTTACATTTATAGAGGAAATCCCAATTGTGAGGGTGACTCCCTCTCTGCACCAGGAAGAGAAGGTTGTCTCTAAATCACAAGAGATTGACCAGTTGGAGAAGGTGCCCTGTAACTGGCCTCCCCAACACCCTTTCTTTTCTTTCTTCTTCTTCTTCTTCTTCTTCTTCTTCTTCTTCTTCTTCTTCTTCTTCTTCTTCTTCTTCTTCTTCTTCTTCTTCTTCCTTCTTCTTCTTCTTCCTTCTTCTTCTTCTTCTTCTTCTTCTTCTTCTTCTTCTTCTTCTTCTTCTTCTTCTTCTTCTTCTTCTTCTTCTTCTTCTTCTTCTTTTTTTAATGTAGCTGAAGATGGTATTTAAGCCTGAATTTGAAGCCACCTCCTTGAGAGTTACTGATTTTTCCCTGAGAGTCTCCCATGTATCCATGAAGTATCCATGTTAAAAAACAAAAAACAAAACAAACATCTTTGGGATGTCTGGGTGGCTCAGCAGTTAAAGTGTCTGCCTTCGGCCCAGGGCATGACCCTGGAGACCCGGGATCCAGTCCCACGTCGGGCTCCCTGCATGGAGCCTGCATCTCCCTCTGCCCGTGTCTCTGCCTCTCTCTCTCTCTGTGTCTCTCATGAATAAATAAATCAAATCTTAAAAAAAAACAAAACAAAACTTTTTTTTGGTTTTTCTCTTGTTAATCTGCCTTTTGTTACAAGGGCCCTAGGCAAAAACCTCAAAAGAAATTTTATCCTTTCCTACAATATGAATTTTGAGGGAGACACATTCAGTCTATAACTTTCTGGCCTGGAATTTTATTTATTACCAATATATTACCTCAGATCTAGGTGATAAATGAAACCATAGCCTCTTAGAATTGTTTGTAAAAGATGAGTGAGTGGGGGAGAATGATGGTGTAATAACAGTGTGATACTCGGTGTCACACGATTTTAAAACTGATGTCACTCTACTACGAGAACTTAATGAATGAGGACATCTTTGTAAGTGCATCGTCCTTCCCACTACCTAACTTGACACATAAAATCACATTAGGCACTATCATTTCTCCACCCTGGTTCCAATATATATTTTATGAATCTTACATTTCGTCTGTGAGTCACAGATGTAGATTTAGGACACGATTTTCATACTATCTGCTATGGTCACCAGGGGAACCATTACTTGGGAGCTTCTTTGTTCCATTTCAGCAGGACTGGGGATGTCCCTGGAGTCTTGCTGTGAAATGGCAGAGGTGGGGAGGGGGTACCTTGGGCTGCCTGAGACATCCTAATGGAAGTCCCCCCAGCTTACCAGAGTCAAGATAATTCTTTTGGATCTGAGAAGATTAAACCACCTCTTTCAGGTTCACAGGGTCCACTCTACCGTGTGGAAACAATCCTGACTTGGGCGGTGCATCTGCACGGGACTTGCCTTTGACATCCCTGGCTTCTGCTCCACCAAATGCCCCCAGCCCCTGGTCAGGCCGACTAGCCCCTGGCCCAGCACTTAACATTTGTTATTAGATAGGTTGAATTGAAGATAAAAGGGTAATATTCAGAAAGAAACTTTGAGGAGGCATTTGGGGAGATGGGACTAGAAATTTCAGCCAAAAGTCAGGATGGGCTTGGGGCTGCTCTTGGGTGGCAAGGGGAAGGCCTGAGAACAGATGCATGAACATCACACATGAACAACTGAAGCAAGTGCACATTTGCATATATAATTGATGTTTGAACTGAGTGCTGTGTAGCACAGAAAGCGGGGAGGAGCTGGAGTGAGCCCCTTGGCTTGTACGTGGGATACTCAGGCTTTAGTGAAGAAAACAGTCCATCTGCGCACTCCTCTTTGGACTCCAGCTCACACTCAGGGGTGTGACGAGATAAACTGAGCACATTAAGATGATGAAGCATTTATTTAAACAGACATCCATTCCAATTGGGCAACCCCAAATGGGAAGTGATTAAGAGCACCCCACTGAGAGGAGGTAGGGGCAAGACTCGATGTGGAAGCAAAGCAAGGAAATCATTCGATGGGCTATAGCTTAAGCAGTTCTCTTATTTGGGAAAAGACTAGTTGGCTGTCTGTGATTGGTTGTCTTTAGATTTCAATTTCATAACCTTGAGGCATGTATAGGCTTAGGTTCTGGTTTGCATATGTAGGCTGCCAAGGCATTAGAGCCACCTCAGTGTAATGGCCTCCTGTTTAATTAATTTAAGAGGGAACAGATTCTCTTCACATAGCAGTCAGTGGGAAACTGGAGAATTTCTTGGAAAATACTCCCATCTTCCACCCTCCTTCGAGCCTCCTGCTCTGGTAAAGTGTCATGCAAGGAAAGGACTGAGTCTTTGTGTTGACTGCTAACGTGGTCTCCTGCTAAGAACTGCGGGGAAGAGTATAAGATTACTTACAAAAAAAAAAAAAAAAAAAAGATTACTTACCAAGATACCTCCCTGGGAGCCCTCTGGGATTATGGTCACCGAGCCCTCCTGCAAATTGCCCTTCATTCTCTCTCAGCCTATAGGACTTTCCCAATCAGCTAGGGCAAGTGTGAAGTTGTAAAAACAAATGCAAAACTTATTGTCTAGCCTGTACTTGCTTTGAGGATCCAGATTTATTTATTTTTTAATTTATTTATGATAGTCACACACAGAGAGAGAGAGAGAGGCAGAGACACAGTCAGAGGGAGAAGCAGGCTCCATGCACCAGGAGCCCGACGTGGGATTCGATCCCGGGTCTCCAGGATCGCACCCTGGGCCAAAGGCAGGCGCCAAACCGCTGCGCCACCCAGAGATCCCTGGATTTAAATGATAGTACTAAGCTCTTTACCTATTAAAAACAACAAAATATTTTTAATCTGTGTTTTTATGCTTCCAATTCTTTTGACTTTGAATTCTCTATACAAACACATGATGGCTTACACTGGTATTTGGACATCCTGTAATTCTAGTATCTCTGGGTTTAGTTGTTACAGAAAAGTGCTGTCCAATATGGTAGCCACTAGTCAACTGCCACTGAGAACCTGAAACATGGTCTGACTTGAGGTGTATTATATATTTTTTTTTTTTTTTTTTGAGGTGTATTATAAATAGAAAACACACAGTGGATCTCAAAGTTTTAGTACATGTGGTGGACAGATTCTGAGCACTCAAAAGTCTTTGTTTCACACCTGTATGGAATCTCCTCCCCTTTGTATATGGGTGAACCTGTGACTTGCTTCTAACACAATATGGCAAAAGTGATGGGGTGTCATTTCCACAATTACGTTACATAGACTGTAACTTCTGTCTTGCTAGCAGACTCCTTCTGTTGACTTCTTT
Source organism: Canis lupus baileyi (assembly GCF_048164855.1). Classification (NCBI taxonomy): domain Eukaryota; kingdom Metazoa; phylum Chordata; class Mammalia; order Carnivora; family Canidae; genus Canis; species Canis lupus. The sequence goes on from NC_132844.1 coordinate 8,281,941, forward strand.
GGTGGTTTTGATGAAGTAACCCACCCCAGAGAACTAAGGGAAGCCTCCAGCTGGCAGCCAGCAACAAGATGAGTCCCTTAGTCTGGTAGCCCACAAAGAACTGAATCCTAAAAAAAAAAAAAAGAGAGAGAACTGAATCCTGCCAATAACTCTGTGAGCTTGGAAGTGGATACTTCTCCATTTGAGCCTCAGGGGAGACCCCAGCCTTGGCTCACACCTGGACTGCAGTCTCCTCAGAGACCCTGAAACAGAGGCCCACTAAGTTATGACCAGATTCTTGACCCACAGAAACCACGAGATAATATGTTCTTGTAAGCTGCTGTTTGTAGTGATTTATAATGCTACAATAGATGGCTACTGAACCAAAAAAGATTGTCCACTATCTCATTAATAATTTTGTAATTTTTTTTTTTTTTTTTTTTTGAGAGTGAAAGAGAAAGATTGGGGCAGAGAGGAGGAGAGGGAGAGAGAGAATCTTAAGTAGGCTCCACGCCTGGTGTGCAGAGCCTGACACCAGACTCCATTTCATGACCCTGAGATCATGACCTGAGGCTAAATCAAGAGTCAGACACTTAACCAATTGAGCCACCCACGCACCCCAATAATAGCTTAATATTGATTATATGTTAAAATGATAGTATTTTGGATATATTAAGTTAAATAAATTATTTTACCAAAATTAATTTTACCTTTTTAAATTTTTAAAAATTTATTTAAAATTTATTTTAAAAGACTTATTAAAAAGAGAGATTTATTTATTTATTTATTCATGAGAGACAGAGAGACAGAGACAGAGACACAGGCAGAGGGAGGAGCAGGCTTCATGTAGGGAGCCTGACGTGAGAATTGATTCTGGGTCTGCAGGGTCACGCCCTGGGCTGAAGGCAACCCCAAACCGTTGAGCCACCCGGGCTGCCCTTTTTTTTTTTTTTTTAAGATTTTTATTCATGAGAGACACAGAGAGAGAGACAGAGACAGAATTTTACCTTTTCTTAAAAAACACTTTTTAAACATGGCTACTAGAAAACTGAAAAATTGGGCAGCCCCGGTGGCACAGTGGTTTAGCGTCACCTGCAGCCCGGGGTTTGATCCTGGGGGACCCTGGATCGAGTCCCACGTCAGGCTCCCTGCATGGAGCCTGCTTCTCCCTGTGCCTCTGCCCCTCTCTCTCTGTGTGTCTCTATGAATAAATAAATAAAATCTTAAAAAAAAAACTGAAAAATTAAAATGTGTGGCTTGCATTATATTTATGTGGGCCAGCACTGGCATAGAACTCCAAAGAGAGAATTTCATGTAGTTTATGCAGTCCAGCATGCTGGAGAGAGCCGGTTGTTACATCCTTAGTTAGCATCACCCTGTCGCTTACTGGGGTATGCTGTCGAAATGGAAAATAATCTATCACTTCTGGAAAAGAATGATTCACTCTTTTTTGGAGATGGGGGAAATTGTTGTATAATTTTTGCCCCAAGGTGAAATCTGCTTAGTCTTCTTACTTTTGGATGCTGCCTTCAGGGTTTAATTTGTTTCAAATTAAGAGCAGGTGGCAGATGCAATTAAAGGAAAAAAACAATTGCAAATCAAGCACGATTTTTAAAACTTATTTGCAATGGCAGCTACACATTCAGGGAATAAATGCTAATTATTTTGAATTATTTGTTTACTCATTGTGTCATATGTGTGCCATTTACTGATTAATGCTTTACAACTTATGCTACCTCTTTTATTGCTAATTAATAAAGCTAAAATGCAGGGTGCCTGGCTGGCTCAGCCAGTAGACCATGCGACTCTTGATCTCAGGATTATGAGTTCAAGCCCCACATTAGATATAGAGCCTACTTAAAAAAACAAAACAAAAAGCTAAAATGCTGTAGCTAGTGATTCTAGGAGACTTTTTTTTTTTTAAGATTTTATTTATTCATGAGACACAGAGAAAGAGAGGCAGAGACATAGGCAGAGGGAGAAGCAGGCTCCCTGCAGAACCCCAGGATCACGAACTGAACCAAAGGCAGACACTGAACCACTGAGCTAGCTGGGAGCCCCTAGGAGACTCTTGCAAACCATACCCCCCTCTGAAGGGTCTGATTTCCTCCAGGCATGTGCTCCCATGCAACTCCCCAGAGGATTGCTGCTGTCCAGAGCTATTGATCTGAACGTTAGGTTGTTCTAACCCTCCAAGGTGCTGGGACAGAGAAAAGGAGGTTGCTGAGAATGGCTAAAAGGTAACCGAGACATTTGGGTGCCCTGGGTAGAGCAACTAATTGGTATGCCTTTAACCATATTAGTTTAAAATATTTGTACCTTCCTGTAGAGGAGAGTTTGAGAAATTTCCGGAAGAAGGAAGAACTCTCTGTGGCAGCACCACTCAACACGTCCTCTACTATCTCAAGCCAATTAACCAGCAAAACAACAAAACAGGTTAACGGTTTTGATATTCTTTCATTCAAGTATCTATCAAATATTTCTTCAAACCGCATATAAAATTCTCTAGAGAGGAGAGTTTTAAGTAAAGCATGCTCTGGGGCACTTGGGTGGCTCAATTGGTTAATCGTCTGCCTTGGGTTTAGGTCGTGGTCTTGAGGTCCTGGGATTGAACCCTGCATTGGGCTCCCTGCTCAGTGGGGAATCTTCTCCCTCTCCCTCCGCCCCTTCCCCCTGCTCATGCTCTCTCTCTCAAATAAAGAAAATCTTTAATAAATAAACAAACAAATCAATAAATAAAACATTGTCTTTCTCATTTTACTTTTTGTGATCCTGTAGAGTTCTTTGTAGATCGGTTACTAGGTAGTGTTTGGCAGTCCTACCCTTAATTTGATTCTGGTCAGTCATATGCATACATGTAAGAACCTCACTCAGATGAATTTCTAGTGTTTTTTTGTTTTGTTTTGTTTTGAGATGTGAGGGGAAGGGAAGAGGGAGGGGGAGAGAGAGAATCTTAAGCAGGTTCCACCCTCCAGCGTAGCACTGGACATGGGGCTCCATCTCATGACCCTGAGCTCATGACCTGAGCTGAAATCAAGAGGTTTAGCTGGCCGAGCCACCCAGGTGCCCCTGCAAATGTTTTGTTTTGTTTTAATATATAAAAAGTTCTGGGTGCCTGGGTGGCTCAGTGGTTGAGCGTCTGCCTTTGGCTCAGGTCATGAGATCCTGGGGTTCTGGGATTGAGTCCCACATCGGGCTCCCTGCAGGGAGCCTGCTTCTCCCTCTGCCTATGTCTCTGCCTCTCTGTGTCTCTCATGAATAAATAAATAAAATCTTTAAAAAATAAAAACAAATAAAAAGCTCTGACAATAAAATGAGAAAAAAACAGGATGAGCCTTTGAGCAGAGTCAAGGGCTTACTAGCTTGATGCCCAAGGGTATGTGGAAAAATGACACCTATCATAAATATTCTAATTTCAAATGTATTTGAACGAGGATGTGTTTTCCTCTTGAGGCTGAAGGTGACTGAGGGAACCAAGTTCATGCCTCCGGGTACCATGTCTTATAATCATACTGTGCGTAGTGTAACTGTGAGATTGAAGAGATAACTCCAGGACCAGTGGAGGTGGCCTCTACTGTTCAGAGGAGTTTATGAGCAGAACTGTGTTAGCCTTATGTATATAAGTCTGGGTGTTGAGAGAGACCACTAAGCTTCTCGAAGGTCTAATTTCAACCACATTCACCTAGATTTTTTTCATCTGTAATTATGCACCCCCACGGAGGATTTCAGGAGCTAGGAACACGTTCTAACTATCCTGGAAAATACGGTAGTTCTCTGCTTTGAAGCCTGACTGTGCTAACTTGCTTCTGTATCCTTTCAATAATGGACTCTATTTGATCTAATCAAGTCACATCTAATACAGCGTCTCCTCAGCCTGAGCTCACTCTTGACATGTCACTTCTGTGGACAGGCAACATGTACAAAGAACAATTTGTAAAAGGAGAATTGCAGGGGCACCTAGATGGCTTAGTCAGTTAAGCATCCAACTCGTGATTTGGGCTCAGGTCATGATCTCAGGGTTGTGAGGTCGAGCCCCGCATTGGGCCCCTGACTGGGTACGGAGTCTGCTTCAGAATCTCTCTCTCCCTCTGCCCCTTCCTCCCCGACTCTCTCTTTAAAATAATAAATGAATAAATCTTAAAAAAAAAAAAAGAAAATTCCAGGCAGCCCCAGTGGCCCAGCGGTTTAGGGCCACCTTCGGCCCAGGGCGTGATCCTGGAGACCCTGGATCGAGTCCCATGTCGGGCTCCCTGCATGGAGCCTGCTTCTCCCTCTGCCTGTGTCTCTGCCTCTCTCTCCCTCTCTCTGTGTCTCTAATGAATAAATAAATAAAATCTTAAAGAAAAATAAAAGAAGAAAAATCCAAGTGGTTAATAAGTAGCTGGAAAAAAAGCTTAATCTCACTGACAGTGAAAATACAAATAAAAATAACATCTTTTTCTGATGAAATTTAAAAATATCGTTGACACTATAATTCTCACATTTAGCAAAGGTTTGTGAATCAGGCACTCTCACTAGTGTTGTGAGTATAAATTTCTAGAGGACAAGTTGGCAGTTTATTTTCAAGACCCAAAGTTCCACTTTTAGGAACATAGCATAAGAAAACACGCAGAAATGAAAACAGAATACATGCATAAGGATGTTTTAATGTTATGTATAATAGAAACAAATGTCAAATTAGACTATTGTACGGTTGGGACACCTGGGTGGCTCAGCTGTTGAGCGTCTGCCTTTGGCCCAGGGCCTGATCCTGGAGTCCTGGGATCGAGTCTCGCATTGGGCTCCCTGCATGGAACCTGCTTCTCCCTCTGCCTGTGTCTCTGCCTCTCTCTCTGGGTCTCTCATGAATAAATAAAGAAAATCTTAAAAAAAAAAAAAAAGAAAATCTTATGCACATTTGCTCATAATTCAGCAAAACAAAGAAACAAACTAAATATACAGATAGATGGAAGCAAAAATAAAATATTAAAAAATGTATTAGTGGTTACTTCTGATTAGTGAGCTGTCTGTAACGTTAATATCCTTCCTTTAAATTCAGTGTTATATGAGTTTCAGCTGTACAATATGATGATATTCTTTATTATACTTTCCTGTATTTTGGAAATGTATTACTTTAAAATCTGAAAAAAAGGGATCCCTGGGGGGCCAGTGGTTTAGCGCTTGCCTTTGGACCAGAGTGTGATCCTGGAGTCCCGGGATCGAATCCCACATCGGGCTCCCTGCATGGAGCCTGATTCTCCCTCTGCCTGTGTCTCTGCCTCTCTCTCTCTCTCTGTCATGAATAAATAAATTAAAATCTTAAAAATAAATAAATAAAATCTGAAAAAAATATATAAAAGATTATTGAGAGGAGGGTTGCCTGGCTGGCTCAGTCAGTAGAGCATGTGACTGCTGCTCTCAGTGTTGTAAAGTCAAGCCCCACGCTGGGTGTAGAGATTACTCAAAAAGAAAATCTTGGGGGATCCCTGGGTAGCAGCTCAGTGGTTTAGTACCTGCCTCTGGCCCAGGGCGTGATCCTGGAATCCCAGGATCAAGTCCCACATCAGGCTTCCTGCATGGAACCTGTCTCTCCCTCTGCCTGTGTCTCTGCCTCTCTCTCTGTGTGTCTCTCATGAATAAATAAATAAAATCTTAAAAAAAAAAAAAAAGAAAAGAAAATCTTAAAAAAGTTTTTTTTTGACTTTTTTTTTTTAAAACTCCAAGATCTAGATCCAAATATATGGCTCTCAATAGAGAATCTCTCTTCAGTCTAGCTAATTAAATTAAATTCATCTGGCTTTATTTTAATGGCTTACTATTACAGAATGCTTCTTCTTTGGAGTCACATTTTAAAACTCTATTGGGTAAGACGCAAGCAGCATCTGCTTTCGAGATTGTTGAGTAACGTTTCATTAAATATACCATTGTGTTATATGTTACAACATTCTTTTGGTTAATAAAAATCTTTAATCCAATTATCCCGGCCACTTAAAAGTTTAGTCATCTCTTAGAGCATGAGAGACCCGCTTGCTTTAAACCTAACATAAAGTGAAAGACCAGGAAAAACAAAGAGACATGGAAATACGATGGAAAGTCATCTAGGTATGAAAAATACACATACTTCCCACTCTTCCAATTGCATTATTTTCATGCAAAGGATCATTGAGGGTTCACACACAAATGGCAAATGATGTATAGCATCATTTTATGGCCTGGGATTCTCTTCTGTGAGGTAGAAGTGAGATTTCAATGATTTACCCTAGAATTTAATGACCCTATGAGGCCTTGACTCCATCTCCTGTCCAGGAGCGGAATGGGAATTTTAAAAAGATCTCTTACAGGGAATGAGCCCACCCAGCTCAGGCCTTCCCCTGGCAAAAGTAAGGCCCAAACCCAAGCTTTTCTTCCCCTTCAGACTCCCGAATTGGTTGCTCTGCAGAGAGGATAAAATAAGGAGACTGAAGCTTCGCCAGGGGATTTTTCATTTTTTTTTTTCCTACAGCTCGGTTATTTTTCCTGAGAGCTTTTGTGCATGTGTCACCTGGACCCGAGAGAACTGGTGTCACTTGTCATAGGATGGATGAAATGAGGCAATACTATAATTTTTGTTAAGGAGCCTGTGAGGCAGCCCGGGTGGCTCAGAGGTTTAGCGCTGCCTTCAGCCCAGGGTGTGATCCTGGAGATTGGGGATCGAGCCCCACGTCAGGCTCCCTGCGTGGAGCCTGCTTCTCCCTCTGCCTGTGTGTTTCTGCCTCTCTCTCTCTTTCTCTGTGTCTCTCATGAATACATAAATAAAATCTTAAAAAAAACAACAACACCCCATAGCCTGTGAATGATGGAAGGAAGGAGGGCTCCTGGAGAGGGCCAGGACATCCCAAGGCCACTAGGGCTACAGAGGTGGGCTTTCCACTTGCTTGTTTTCTGGGAGTCTGGGAAGGAAGGCCCTAGAATGTATTGGGTTATTAATTTATTTAAATAATTTTATTTAAATATTTTGTGAATGAATAATGATACAAAATTCAGAAAGTACAAACCAGTATGTAATGAAAAATGGGTCTTAACATTTCTGCCCTGGCCAGCCAGGTCCCCTCCTTGGTGGCAAGCACCGCTATCAATTTCTTCTGTATCTTTGTGGAAATAGTCTTTTTCTGTCTAGTTTTTTTTCTTTTTTTAATCACAGATAATATACTGTACATAGTGTTCTGTATGTACAGAAATTCTTTTTTTCACTTAAGAATTTATCTTGGAGCTTTTTCTTTGTAGTACATAAGTACTCTTTTTTTTTTCTGTTAAATGACTTAAAATATTTCATGATACGGATATACTGTCACTTCTATAGCTGGGCCTCGGGTCTTTGATACTTGATTTCCAATCCTTTGTGGTTATAAACAGTGCTGCAACAAATCTTTGAACATATATCCTTTTAGATTTCTGCAAAAGTATTTTTAATACTGATAGATGTCAAATTCCTTTCCATAATCCCATCAGCATTGAGGAGAGGGCCTGCTTTCTCACATCCTTGCCAACACAATGGGGGCACTGAATTTAAAATCTGGCCAAGGAGATTAAGAGTTGTTGGTGCTGCTGCTTCTTTTTTTTTCATTTCCTTAAGAAAAAAATCCCCGGATGCTTAGAGGTAGGCATCCTACTACCCAATTTACATCTGAAAATGCAATTCTGTGCACATAATTCTTTCACTTTACATTTGTTTTCTTATTTGGATGGAGCTTAAGACCTGAGAGAATTTCTTTGAGAGACTCTACAGGGGAAAAAAAGAACCAAAAGTTAAAGAAGTTCACCGTGGTTTATTAGCTTTATGGGTTTTCTGTCTAGTTTTCAAAAAACTAGACAAAAATTCAGGGTTTTTAAAATCAACACAAAGGAGTTTTTATTGTTTGACAGTTAGAGCTGAGGGGGGTCCTTATGGCCAGCAGGGGGCAGCATGTACCCACAGAGTCAGGGGGAGCCTCCACCAGCGGATTGAACCAGCTCCAGCACGGGACTCAGAACCTATTCAGTCAGAAGCGCTAATTCACTTTGTTACCTTCGCTGTCAACTCACAGTTGAAACGACACTGGAGTTCCTGAGTACAGAACAAGGCTTAGCTAAAAAATCAGGATAAATTAAAATATTAAATGCCAGCCAAATCTAGGGTGGCATGAAATAAGGGGAAAGAATATTGTGAACATAAATAAGAATAGCACCATATTGTAGAATAGAATTTAAATGAAATATTTGATTATTCCAGCCACCATTTCTAGTATAAAGCACAGAAGGAATATCTTTTATTGGATTTTAATATATTTCACATCCATTTTTCTGAGAAGTGCTAAAAATGTCAAATAATATCTTCTACTACTGCCCTAGAAATAGGATTTATTAGTTCGCCTTAAAAAGCAAATTAACCTGCTCCCTTAATGTGAGTCCATTCAAGCAGCAAATACTGATTGACTGCTAGGTGCAGAGGCTATGAGGTAGAGAAGACAGGGCCTCCGCTCTTGCTGGCGAAGTAGAGAATACCTGGGACCTGGGTCAGGAAGCTGTGGCTCTAGCTTCAAGGTGAGGCACCATAACTGGCTACGGGGCCTTACACAAGTTACTTCTCCTGCCTCAAAAATGTAAATGAAACTAAGGTCACTGACCTCACTGGTCTCATCGCCGCACATATAAAATGCCACATGCAAAGATGCTTGAAAAAAAGAGCAAATGCTATACAAATGAAATATTAAAAAAAAAAAACCCATAATGAATATGCCCTATAGCAACAGAAGTGGCATCTTAGTGAGTTCTTACTATGTGGTGGACACTCTGCTAAACATGCACCTTATCTCAGTTAAGTGCATAATCCTGTGAAGCGGGTAAAATTTGCCAGGTGAGGAATTCATGGGTGTAGGGTGGACTGTTAAAGAGTGGTGAGTCAGGATTCAAATACAGGTCTGACTCTGGAGTCTACTGTAAGGTGTGCCAGTCTGGTTCTGTACTATTCCTCAGAGTTCTGAACTTAGAAATTGTAGGTAATGGGATGCCTGGGTGGCTCAGTGTTTGAGCGTCTGCCTTTGGCTCAGGGTGTGATCCCGGGGTCCTGGGATCAAGTCCTACATCGGGCTCCCCGCAGGGAAGCTGCTTCTCCCTCTGCCTGGGTCTCTCTGCCTCTCTCTGTGTCTCTCATGAATAAATAAATACAATCTTAAAAAAAAAAAAAAGAAATTGTAGGTATTGCTCCCTTAGTTTTACTAATAAGAGAACTAGTATAAAAAAGTTAGGTCACATGCCATCTCATGAAAAAAATAGTAAAATATAAAGTTATGGCTTTCCACATATTCCTCAATTTATTGAATCAACTGGTTTTAAGATCATTCCGTGAAATAATTTCTCTGTAAAAATTGAAATTGGAGGGGTACCTGGCTGGCTCAGTCTCCAGAGCGTGCACTCTTGATCCCAGTGTCGTGAGTTCAAGCCCCACATTGCATGTGAAACCTACTTAAAAAAAAAAAAAAAAAAAAAAAAAAGGAAATTGGACATGTGTCTTAAGAAAAATTCTAGGAGAACTGATGAGATTCACAATTTAGTAGCGTGAGTTATTATTGGCTAAGGGAAAAAGCAGACAAATGAGTACAGGAAACCAGGAGCAGATAAACATGAAGAAATCATCGACAAAAAGAATCCCAGGGGAAAGGTTTGGGCCGGTGAAATGGGCATTTGTCAAGAGGGCTTTTTCCAGGAGGGCTAAGCCTGCAGAATCGGGAATTGCCAACGCTCTTGGGCCACACCCTGTATAGGATGCCCAGGGGAACTGCTAAGCAGATGTGAAGGGCCTTGCTTTGTGAATTATGCAGTCTCATTAGCTGGTGATGAAGTGGCTCACAAAGCAGAGATCCCAAGTCCCTTACCAATTTGGGGTACTCTTTGATGCTTGTTATTTCTTTCACAAGTCACAGCTGCAAAGAAGGTAAGTCGTTTTCCAGTTCCTGGGACCTTCCGTGCAAGAGCAACCACCACCTGAGAGCTCCGGCATGAGACAGGCACTGTTCTAACACTTTATACACAGTAACTCTTTAATAACCAATTAAGAGTGGTTCTATTACCTCCATTTTACAGATGAGGAAACTGAGGCTTTCTCTGGCACAAGTAGGATTTGAACGCAGGCACTCTGAGTCGAGAGCCTGTATTCTTAACCATTCCATTAGTCCAGCTCCTTAAGTTAATAAGAGGAGGGAGGAGGTGGGGGGGGATCAATAAAAATAAAGGCATGCTGTGAATACCACCACTTAGTACAATAAGCTGCTTCTCGAGCACCTGCCCAGGTGCTCGGAGCCCTGCCTTGGAAGTAGGCACTCCCCGAGCCCCAGTCCGTTCACACCGCAGGAGGCTGGAGAAGGTTATTTCTATACAATGGGATAACCCTGGTGCAGGACAGAAATTCCTGTGTTCCCAAGCACATACCGAATGTGGAAAGTTACTGAGTTAGAGGCTGACCACTGAGGCACAGAGCCACTGGGCCAACGACCCACCACTGTGGAGCCCATTGTCACGGGACTGTTGGGGAAAGGTGAGATTCCAACAAATCCACGACCCTACTAGCTTGGGTCTCCGTTGTCCTCCTTTAAAGACCCTCAGACGCTCCGGCAAACTTTAAGAGGCTTAAATCCTGCAATAAACATTCAAACCGAAAATATTCCACTGGTAACATGACTTCCACTTCTGCTGGATGCCCTAAAGTTTTTGCAGTAGAACGGCTGGAAAATATTTTCCACTCAAACCTGCAGAATGACTAATCTTCCTATTTGCGCCAGTTCATTAAATTGCCTAATGGCAGCGACGGAAAAGTCAAGGCCCGTCCCCAAAAGCTCAGGCTTTGAGCGGATGACGACCAAGTGCTTTGCAACGGGGCCCCAAGAAGTGTGTCCTCCAGGAATTCCGGAGGGGCCGGGAATTGTAAAGGGGCCGCCAGAGAGGTGCGGGGTCCCCAGTGCGGCTGGGGCTGGAGGGGGAGGGGCGGCCGGCGCCCCGGGGGGTCGTGGCCGCGTGGCCGCCGACAGGGGCGCGGGGAGCGGAGCGGAGCCCAGGCTGGGGGGCGGGTGCGCCCCCGGGATGCGCCCCGGGGCTCCGCGGCGAGGCCGGCGCAGGGCTCGGAGCACAAAGCGGGGGGCCGAGCACACGCGTCCCAGGAGCCCAGGAGCCCAGGAGCCCGCGAAGGGGCCCCCTCCCCTGGGGCGGGGGCCGGGGAGAGCCCAAGCCGGGGCCCCCCTCCCCGCGCGCCCCGGCCCGGGACCGAGGGCGGCTCGCCGCGCGGGGGCCCCGGACGTCTCTTTCGGGGGTGGGGGGAAGATGGCAGGTCCGGGGAAACAAAGGGAACTTGGGCCGGGCCCCGGGAGCGGCGTGTGTGGTTCGCGAGTTCGCCCCGGGTCCTGCGTGGGAGTCGCCGGGCGCCGGTGCCAGCCTGCGCGCTGCCCGCCCCGGAGCACAAAGCCGCGTGCCGCCGGCGCCCCGCCGCCCACCTGCCGCGGCCCGGCCCCCCGGGGGCTCCGGGGCGGCGGGGGGAGGGGAGGGAGGGAGGGAGGGGCGCCCGAGCCCGGCGGGGGGCGGGGGGCGGGGGGCGGCGGCGGGGGGAGCGCGGGTGGGCGGGCGGCAGCACGTCACGGCTATTGTGATGGTCCCGGTATATAAGGTCCCGCCGGCCGCGCTCCCCACCTCGCCTGCGCCCGCCCCGAGCCCGCGTCCTCCACTCGCCCCGCAGCCAGGGACACGCGCCGCGCACCGACCCCGACGGAGCGGACATGGGCAGAGCGATGGTGGCCAGGCTCGGACTGGGGCTGCTGCTCCTGGCGCTGCTCCTACCCACGCAGGTGAAGCCCGGGCGCCCGGGGGCTCGGGGTCGGCGCTGGGGGGGCGGGGCGGAGCGGCCCCCGGGGACCGGCCTGCGCCCCCCCTCCCCGCGGCCGCCGACTGGGGCGCGGACGCACAGCCCCGCGGCGCTCGGCCCGGGGTGGGGGTGGGGGTGGGGGTGGGGGGCGCGGCCCCGGGGACAATGCACCTCCGCGCGTGGGCGGGGGGCCCCGGCCCGGCTGTGGGGCGCGCGGAGACCTCGCGCCGTCCCGGGAGGGCGGCGGGCTCGCTGCAGGGGCGTCCTCGCCCCGCGCGCACCGCACACAAAGGGGGGACGAGCCCCTTCGGGGGCGCAGCTGTCCGCCCTCCTCCGCCCGGCCGGTTCGGGGCCCCCGAGGTGGCCCCCCCGACCCCGCGCCCTCCCGGGGACCGCCTTACGGTGCGCGCCCCACCTCGTGCCCCCCCGCGGCCCCGCGGCCGCCCGATCGGTGCCCCTGGGCGGGCGGCGGGGGACGCTTCGGCCCCGAGCCCCCCGCCCCCCCCCGCCAGGCTTTGTCCCCGCCGCCGCCGCCGCCCCCTGCCCGGCTGCGCTCTCCCGGGACCCGACCTCGCGTCCGCGCGGCTCCCGGGCGCTGCGCTGCCCCGCGGGGGGTGGGGGCGGCCGCGAGGGCGGAGGCTCCGGGGACAGCCGGGCCTGGGGGGCCCGAGCGGGGCGGGGGGCGGCGAGGGGGGTCGGTCTTCCCGGCAGCTGGCGCCCAGGGGCCAGGGGTGGGGACGTGGGCCCCGGGGAGGAGCGTCTCCCGGGCTTTGCCTCCGACAAGTTGGGCGCGACGGCCTGGGCTCACCGGGCAGCGCTCCTCAGTTTCCCCTCCGCGGCCCGGTAACTGCACCCTATTGTCTTGCGGGTCGGCTGCGCTCCCGAGCCTTCCGCGGTTCCTCGGTGGGGGAGGGGCGCGGCCGCAGGGAACCGGGCTGCTCCCCCACCCCCTCCCGCACCCCATCTCCTCTCCGACCAGATTTCCCCCCCCCACACCCCCGAAATTTCAAAGAGGGAGGCTCTAGTGAGGCACATCTAGTTTGGGTGGGGAAATTGCTGTCTGATGTCCATTTCCTAGATTAACATTAGTTTCTTTTGTTAGTGGAGCAGGACCTTTAGATTCTCCAATTTGGTGCACTAGGCTCTGTGACAAAGGTCACCTGCTGCACTATGGGGTCTTTGTATAAATGAGAACAGATAACCCAGGCATCCCAAACCAGGTATTGTCCCCAAACAGCGCCCCGCTTTAAATAATTTCCCATATCATTCATGCTTTCCTTTTAGTGGGAGTGCTATTTCCTGGTAGGACAAGCTGAATCTTGCACACAGTAGGTGCCCAGGAAAGATGTTTGATTTGATCAACATTTTTCTTTAGTTTTTTTTTTTTTTTTTTGGAGGGTGGGGGTGGCGGGTAGGGTTTACATATTTTAAGCCCCTATTTGCCTAATGATGGGTTTTACAACAAAGGGAGCTGATGCTGCTACAGGATGGATTTGTCTTGGGATCCTAGGCAGCGAAATGTGCATGTGGCCCAGACCTGCTCCCTTGCCACATCCTCCCTCCTGCCTGTAATCAGAAGCCCTTGTAAACCCTCCCTCGCAGGGAGAGCTGAAATCTCCCATCTGCCTTTGTTCTGTGACAAAGGAGAGATTATCACGTGCCCCGCTGGACTGTGCATTTCGTGACTTGAAAAATCAGTGTGGGGAATGATGCCACTCAGGCAGCGGGACCCTGGGGGAACCCTGGTTCTTGGCCACAGCGCTGGGCTTAATGACCAGGCAGGGACGCTGCCACTGGTGAAAACTTAACACCAGACCTCCTTGGTGTCTTTTGTGAAGTCATTCTGACTTCCTGTTGTTTGGAGGAGAAGTCTTTATGCTTCAAGGAAAGGGCTCCTATCTTTCAGTTTAAAACCCATATTGTAGCCATTTCGGGGACTGTATATATCTATAGAATTTCAAGATTTCAGGGAGCAGATAGGGTATCCCATGTCCCCTCCAATTAAATGCAAGGCTGTGTTAAGTGGGTATGGGAAAGTTACCTAGCAAATCCAGGATAGACCGTTTTACAAATTCACAAATTGTACAGTATTTTAGAATCCAAGTGAGTCATGCAACTGTAAAATCTTCCACTTCCTGGGAGAACAGAGTAAATCTTTTTGTGATGCCAGTAAGTCAATATGGTCACAAAAACTAGATTAGTTAATTTGGTCCTTTATTTCTTCAAAAAAGAATTAAAAATAAAGTCACACTCTTGAGAGTTATAGTTACCGAGGAACAGTTTTGGTTGCTGCTACTTGTAGTAATTTAGGCATCTGTAGGTAGTTTGTGTTGAAACTGAAAGAATGATTTACTGGGACTAAGCAAGAATTCAGAATTAAAAGGGCAGGGGTAAGGAAATAATGGGAGAAGAGCAATTTAAGAACATATCATCTATCTAATTGCATAGTAGGTGTACAGGGAGGCAGCTGTGATGTGTGGAAATTTATCAGTGTAACTTTTTTATATATTTTAGATTTATTCAAATCAAACAACTATTGTAACACTTTCAAGTAACTCCTCCCAGAGTACCTCGACTGCCCCAAATCCAGCAAATACCACCACCACACCAACTGGCGGTGCTCTGCTGTCAACAGCCAGTCTCTTCGTGATCTCATTCTCCCTTCTACATCTCTACTGTTAAAAGACTCAGGCCAAGAAACGTCTATACTTCCCCATCTTCTAAACCCAATCCAAATGGCGTCTAGACATCCAGTGTGACAAGGAAAAATAAAGGTCTTCATTGAATCTGCTAATTCCACACCTTATTTTATTGACACAAAATGTTGAGGATCCCAAATTTGATTGGTTTGAAGAACATGTGAAGGGTTTGACTAGATGATGAATGTCTATTAAATCTACTGGAGTTTCATGTACAAGATGAAGAGACAACATCCAAGATTAGATAAGAGATAATTTCTTTAAATGTGGCTTAAAAAGTATGGACATGTAAAATTCTACCTTGAAAATGAGAATAGATTTTCTCTTACCGAGATGTAAAAGATGGGATATGAACAGATTCAGTTTTCATTCGGTTCATTAAATCTTGAAGGCCATAAAACGGTTAATACAAGAAGCTTCCATGATTCTATTTATATGTACATTAGAAGGAACTTCCAGGTGTTACTGTAAATCCTCAATGCATTGTTTCAGCAGTACTAATTTAATGCCTATGTACTCTAGATAAAAGTTTTACATTGTTAAGCTATCACTGTTTCTTGGGAACTGAACTCTTTCCTCTGAGGCTTTGGGTTTGACATTGCATTTGATTTTTTATATAGTAATTGACATGTGCCAGGGCAATGATGGATTGGAATCTACCCCTGATTGTGAAGCATAACGAATAAATTTTGCTTAAATACTTATCACTTATTCCTATTGAACAAGGGTGCCAGATTCATTTAGCTAAACTGATTCCAAAGAGTAGAAGTACGTTGACTTCAACTAATTTCAAAATGCTTATTTCTGCATAGGTGGAGTACTTCTTAAAATTTAAAAATGATCTGTTTTGAAGGTAAAATCGACAAATCTTGAAATTAAAAAAGGCAAAATATGTGCGGGAGCCAAAAATCATAAATCAAGTTTTTGGGAAGTGAAGACTGGAAGCTTGCTTACATTAAATTCGGAAAAACTTTTATACTTTTTCTGTAAATACTTTTTTTTTTAAAAAAAAACTCTGAATCAGAATAGCCACATTTGGAACACTTTCTGTTAGTCAATATTTTTAGATAGTTAGAACCTGGTCCTAAGCCTAAAGTGGGCTTGATTCTGGAAAGTAAATCTTTTCACAACTGCCTCGATGCACAGAAAGCTTTTTAAAAATAGACACTCTAAGGTCTTTTGTTCGCATGGTCACACACTGATGCTTAGATGTTCCAGTATCTAATATGGCCACAGTAGTCTTGATAACCAAAGTCATTTTTCCCATCTTTAGGAACCTACACCAGAACAACAATATCCAACAGATCTCAAGCTACTGTGTGTGTGAATGAACATTACGTTTTGTTTCATCCCTGAATGCTGTACATCAGTTTTGGATTGTATATTGTGTTTGTGTATTTATGCTTTGATTCATAGTAACTTCTCATGTTATGGAATTGATTTGCATTGAACACAAACTGTAAATAAAAAGAAATGGCTGAAAGAGCAATCTATTGAATTTTAAGGTTTTTTTTTTTTTTTTTTTAAGTCGGGTAGTTGCAGAGGGAGAGAATTTTCAGCAGGCCCCATGTCCAGCTCAGAGCCCAGTGCAGGGCTTCACCTCCTGACCCTGAGATCACCATCTGAGCCAAAACCAAGAGTTGGACGCTTAACCAACTGAGCCACCCAGGCGCCCCTACTGAATTTTAAGTTTTTCTTATTTTATTTTATTTTAATTTTTAAAAATTTTTTTTATTTTATTTGTGTTAGAGGAGACTCTCTACCGAGCAGGGCGTGCCATGTGGGGCTCAATCCAAGGACCCCAGGATCATGACCTGAGCCAAAGGCAGCTGCTTAACTGAGTGAGCCACCCAAGTGCCCCAGATTTTAAATTTTTTCTGTTGCAGCAAATACTTTGTGGCTTATCATGATTGTAGGAGTCTATTTAAACTATTAAGAGCTTATCAATATTTTCTTACCAACCAAAACATTACAGTTCAGCTGTTTTGCATTGCCAATTAGCAGGAGGTTTTATTTAAAGAGTTAATTTGGAAGTTGTCATCTTTAAGCTCTTAAGGAAGGGAGTACCCCTAGTTATTCAACAGCTGTTGGATGCCAGCTAAATTCCAGGGTACTGAAGATTGAATGCTGAACTTGCCGGGCAAGTTACTTTGGTTGGGAAAGAGTATGTACCTGATGACAGATAAAGCAGTATGTCCTGTCACCTAGTGCTGTGAGGAAAAGTGGCCAGAGTGGTGAGTCACAGGCTATGGACTGAGTGATTATGGTCTTGGGCACTTGAGCGGAGATCTGGGGGACCATTTCTGATGGAGGGAACATGTGCTAAGTCCCGGAGTCTTTAATTACTGGCACTGTTTTCACGTCTGCACTATGGTTCACAAGTCCCTTGGTTTCCTAAGCTATGGCTTCCATCTGCTCCTTTCACACTCTAGAGTTCTTTGACCCTTCTAGTGTATTCCTGGACTCTATCTCTAACATCTTTTTTGCTGGTCAGGGACTATCAGAAAAGACAGGATGGAACTTGGGAATGAGTGGGACCTAGTCCACAGGTGACAATTTCTTCAAGAAACCAGTTCTATTAAGGCCTTTGAGCTGATGGGATTAGGCCCACCCAGAGGAGAGTCCAAGTCAATAGATAACAGACATTAAAAACCTTTACAAAAGACTTCATAGCAACACCTAGATTAGTGTTTGGCTGAACAAGGGGACTACCCAAGTTGACACATGAACTGATGGTTATACAGTCCACCTCTTGTCAACCTGGCACTCACACTCCACTTTGAACCATACTTAATCAACAAATAAGGACAATAACAAGGTCCTATATCTGATGTGATAGAACTATTCCTGCATATGACCCTGAACAACCTTCTCCCTAGAAAAGGATGCAAACTCTGAGTCATGCTCACTCTTCTTGATGATCTACATAAGTAATGTAATATGAAGTTTACTGTTGTTAGTATGTAATGATACACGATGAGGGAAGAAAACAAATTTTCTATTTCTGTGTGTATATATATGTGTGTGTACGTATATATACAAACATAAGGAAGAACTTGACTTAGTCCTCAATTCAACAACCAGTTACATGGCTATACCTGGTATTTATAGCTGCCTTCCATCATCCATTTCATAATTTCCTTTGCCCTCAGCATGTACTTCAGCTGGTCATAGTTCTCAACCTGGAGAGGTGACCTAAACCTTTGCCTGAATTTGGTTGTAGTTTCCTACTGACTTGAAACACAGGATATATAGTACTAAGAGATGCCCCAACAGATCTGTTATTCCAGACATCCTCTTCCTTAAACTTCATTGTGTAGTAGCAACCAAAATTTCCCTTGGGTCAGGATCAATCCAAACAACACAGTAACTCCCTTTGTTGATTCAGAGATTTGTGGAGCTCAAAGTGGTTGGGTGACTGTCTCAACTTCTGGTTCAGTGGACTGACTACTGTGTCTACTGGTGGAAGCTTTCCTTCCTTTAGAACTAAGATCTCTGGGCCAGCAGAGCAGAAGATCTCAAGGATAGGAAGTATACATTTTGCTAGTGAATCACATATTAGAGATAATAGTGAGTGGTGCCACCCCCATCTTCACCCCTTGGTTTCCTGGATTAGCAAATTGTGGCAAAACAATGGGAGAAACAACACCATAGTTGGAGCATATAAAGCTTCCTGGAATTCAAAGTCCTAGCCCTGAAGATGTTGCCACCCAGCTGGGAGTTGTAACTGGAGTTTTCAAAAGGCGATTATTCTATCAGTCCATTCCTTCAGGATGGTGGGGAAAATGGTAAGACCAGTGAATGACACTGACGTGGGCCCACACATCACTGGCCAAGTTCCTTCATCAGAAACAATAGTATTGTGGATCACCATGATGGTGGATAAAGTATTCTGTAAGTTCACAGATGTTTGGGCAGAAACATATGCAGGGAAGGCAAATCCACATCCAGAATAAGTGTCTGTTCAGGAGGAACAAAATGATGGAAGTGGTTCAATGTAATCAACATTCCACCTGGCTGATCAAGAAATGGTGCCATATGGGAAACTCACTGCTGCAGCAGTGATGGCACTTAGCAGTGGCTGTAGCCAGGTCAGCCTTAGTACAAGTCTATGTTTCTGGGCCTATGCATAACCTCCATCCCTGCCACCATGGCCACTTTGTTCATGAACCCATTGAGTGATGACAGGGATGGCCAGGGAAAGAAGCTGATTGGTATACGAAGAACGGGCCATCTCATCTACTTATGTCTTTTTAAAACACTCATCTGCTGAGGTCATCTTTTGGTGAATATTCACAAGGGACACACATATCTTTTTATTTTATTTATTTATTTATTTATTTATTTATTTATTTATTTATTTTAAGATTTATTTGAGAGAAAGAGTATGAGCAGGAGGGGCAGAGGAGGAGGAGAGAGAAATTCAAACAGACTCCTTGCTGAGCATGGAGACCACTGCAGGGCTTGATCTTATGACCCTGAGATCCTGACCTAAGCTGAAACCAGGAGTCTAATGCCTAACCAACTGTGCCACCCAGGCACCCCGGGACACAAATATCTTAACACTCTTTTCCCATTCAGAGATATCTCCTGGGTGGTGGGGGTGACTGGGTGGCGGGCACTGAGGGGGGCACTTGACGGGATGAGCACTTGGTGTTATTCTGTATGTTGGCAAATTGAACACCAATAAAAAATAAATTTATTATTAAAAAAAAAAAAAGAGGGGATCCCTGGGTGGCGCAGGGGTTTGGCGCCTGCCTTTGGCCCAGGGCGCGATCCTGGAGACCCAGGATCGAATCCCACGTCGGGCTCCCGGTGCATGGAGCTTGCTTCTCCCTCTGCCTGTGTCTCTGCCTCTCTCTCTTTCTCTCTCTGTGACTATCATAAATAAATAAACATTAAAAAAAAAAAAAAAAAAAAAAAAAAAAGATGTCTCCCCATAGACCTCTTTCCTGGCCTGCCTTGTCACCAATTTTCCAATCATGTTCCTTCCAAGCTGTTGTCCACAAATAAATTGGTATAGAGCAACACCTCTGAAAGGCTATTTCTTTCCAGCAAAATAAACAACCAGCTGCAGTGCTCTTGTGATTCTGTCCACTGGAGTATTCCCCTTTATTACTGTCCTTCAGCTATGTCCCAGGAGAGAGTTTTAGAGTTGTCTGCTTTGAGGTGGTACCTGCATAATATGTAGAACCTGTAAACCAGGATCAAATTTTTTCTTCCTTAGTCCACTGGTCACAGGGAACTCCCCATGAAGCCATAGGTGCAGGCTGGGAGAGAGAAGGTAATGTCTCAGGAAGAGGGGCCATGGGCATTGGGCCACTTCTTCATGTAAGTTGTTCCAGGGACTGCTCAAGCCCAATGTCATGTATGCCACTTTAATTTGACAGTGGAGTGTTGCTGTGTAGACCCAACTTTATGGTTTTGGTGGGTTAGACCACACCCAATTCATGAAGGGCAGCTCAGTGTGCATCGTGGTCTGTGGTTACCATTTAGTTTTTACTAAAGCCCAGTGATAAGTCAAAGCTTGTTTCTCAAGGAAGAGTTCCTGTCTGCAGAGGATGGCAGGGCTTTCCTCTGAAATCCTAAAAGTGACCATCACAGCAACCCTTGATCTAATATAAGTTTATAGAAAAGCAATCCAAAATTTGGGTAGATCTTTTGAAAAGTATTATTTTTTTATTTTTTTATTTTTTATTTTTTTATTTTTTCTTTTTTTGAAAAGTAATTATTAATGCTTATGGAGGAAGAAATAGAATTACTTTACCAACTATTCTTTGAAAATGATTTCAAACTAATCTAAGCTGTTATATTTATCAGAGAATTATTCTAAATTATATTTAGGGATTATACTTTAAAAATTCACATGTAAATACTAGTCATAATTTATGGCTAAATTGTGTAATAAACATTCGTTTTATAGGTGTCTCTTGAACAAAGTAGATAAAAGCAAACAGGTTTTTTTGTTGTTTTTGTTTTTGGTTTTTTTTTCAAATTGTGTTTATTTAACAGAGAGGGGAATGGCAGACATAGGAAGGAGAAGAAGGTTCCACACTGAGCAGGGAGCCTGACACAGGGCTTGATGCAGGGCTCAATCTCAGGACTCTGGGGTCATGACCTAAGCTGAAAGCAGACGCTTAACCGACTGAGCCACCCAGGTGCCCCAAAAGCAAACAGTTTAGAGACAAAAAGATGAATATGAACTATGCCATAAAATTAGGAGGAGAAAAGTCTATTTAGAACTAAGCATTCTAAACACACACACCCAGTGCCACCATTTTCCTTAAAACAGAACTCAAAAACAAAAAAACAAACAAAAAAAACCCCCCAAAAAACCCAGAACTCAAATATTTAGGTAGCTGAAAAGTATGTGCTTTTTACTTCTCATAAACTTCATTTGGGGCTGGCTTGATTATTTTTGATTCCTTCCATAACTATAAAGAGAATTTTTTTTTTCTAATTTTGGTTGGATGGCACCTTTGGAAGCAATGAAGTCCCCATCACAGTGTGCTTTTCAGTGTCTCTTCAAATGACATCCAAATTTGAAAATCAGTTTTTTTTGAGAACCTTGAGGAAGTTTCCATATTTATGATTTTGCAAAGAAATATCTCTGTGAGCCCAAAGGGTCTGACGTGGCTTTGCTGTCACGCCTCTCAGCAACTGGCAGGTGCTAAGGTGTGCGGAAACCGAACATGTCCAAAGCTGAACTCATTACCTGCCCTCCACAGACCCACTGCTTTTCTATTCAGAGCACCTGCCTGCCAAGTCTCTCTCATTACAAGCCTGGGAGCTTCTTCCTCTCTCTCCATCTCCAATCAGCCACAAAATCCTGTCACTTCTAAGTCAGAAATGTCTAGGTGACCTGCCTCTTTTCTCTGTCCTCCTGCCTCTCTGTCCTTCATTTTTAGTCTTTCCACCCCATGCCTCTTCTCTAAAATGCAGATCTGGGGGCGCCTAGGTGGCTCAGATGGTTAAGCATCTGCCTTCAGCTCAGGTCATGATCCCAGGGTCCCTGCTTAGCGGGGAGCCTGCTTCTCCCTCTCCCTCTGCCTTCCATTCCCACTGCTTGTGCTTTCCTCTCTCTCTCTCTGTTAAATAAATAAATTCTTGAAAAAGAAAAGTAAAATGTGGATCTGATCATTGTGTTCCTCACTTTAAAAGTTTGGCTGGCTACCCTTGGTCTATAGAAGGGAAAATAGAGACCCCCCCATTCACAGTGCATAGGCTTTTCACAGACTGGCCCCAAGCCAACTTTTCAATCACATGGATTGTTCCCCACTCTCTGAATGAACAATGTCAATGTCTTTTCATGTCTCCATGGCTTTGAATATATCCACTCATGCAACTCAGGGTGGCGGCTAAAGGTGTGGATGCTAAAGCCAGGCTGCCTCAGTTTGCCTCCAAGCCTCTCTGTGACTAGCTAAAGAGCTTAGGTAACCACAAACATTCTCTCCATGGCCCACGAGTCTTGTCTGTAAATGGGCTTGATAGTAATGGTACCTATCTCCTCAGGCTGTTGGGAAAGTTAAGTGAGTCAACACACACACACAGCTTTGGAGCTGAGTCTGGTATGTTGCTGGTATGTCTTTGATAAACATTGGCCAGTATTCTTTTCCATTCATCTGTGAATGTTGCGTTGACCTGTCTGTGAGCTCCTTGAAGGCAGGAACTGTGCCATGATCATCTCCTGATCCTGATATGTAGGGAGTAGGTGCTCAATTAATGTGAGCAAAAGAGTCAGCAGCAATAGTGTAGTACCAGAGTACCTGGGGAGAGGGACAGACCTTTGATACTATATTAGGTCATGGGGGAAGCATGACAAGGTGGTTAGGACTATTTCTAAACCGGCTGGTCTCGGGGCTGCTCGGTTTTCATCAGATAGGCAAGCTGCTTATTTATTTATAACAATGGTTCTCAACTCTGCATATTAGCATCATTTGGGAAGGTTTTTATTTTTTATTTTATTTTTATTTTTTTGGGGAAGCTTTTTTAAAAAAATAATGATGTCGTGTGTGGGGGGCGCACCTGGTTGGCTCAGACCGGAGAGCATGTGACTCTTGATCTCAGGGTTGTGAGTTTGAGTCCCCTGTTGGGTGTAGTGATTACTTAAAAATAAAATCTTAAATCTTAATTGGTCTGGATGGTGTTTGGTCATCGGTATTTTTTAAAAGGTCTGCAGGTGATTCTAAAGCTCAGCCTCATTGAGAAGCATGGGGCTGAGAGTGGGTTGGGGCAGCTCTGCTCTCAGACCAGCTGGCTGGCAGGGGCCGGAGTCAGACCTGGTCCTGACCCGTGGCTTCAAATCGTTGTGCCTGGCAAAGGTGTTCACACAGCGGCTCGTGCTTGGAGACAAGTAGGGTGACTTTCCTCTAGCCTATCATTTGGATTTCTACACAAATCCAAAAGGACACGTGGATTTATGCTAGAGTCATCTGGGCCTAGCGCCTAGTGCCGGAGACACTGTCATCAGCAGATCCGGAGCCCAGTCCTGCATCTGGAAACTTGCTACATGGCCCCTGTAAGCCTCTGTGGGCTTCAAGAGGGCTGGACTTTTTGGTAATGCTTTACAGTTTTAGAATACTAAGATTCCATCCAACTTAAAAAATTCCGTGATTCAGAATGGTATTGTCATTTTCTTTCCTGTGAGCTTTTGTGAACTTGCTCTCCCATCCATGAGAAATTAGGCTTAATACTCCATGCTGAGCCTACAACAATTCATGCAAATTCATTGTCATTACTCCAGAAGACACTGGGCATTTATATACATTTGCTCTGTTATTTAGTTGTCATTTTGCAGCCTACCACTTTTTTTCAGGACTCTGAAAAGGTTTCTCTTAATGACAGATTGGTACCGGCTAACTGATAGTTGTTGTTTTTCTTGAAAGAGATTGCAACAACTTCGAACTGTTTGACAAGGGTTGTGAAACTCAACCAGTGACACAACCCTGGCTGAGACTTGGGTGTGAATGCAATCAGGAAACAGAGTTTCCCTTTGTAGTCTCATCATTAACACCGTCTTTATCAGTACACATTTATTACTTGTTTATTTACTTAGTCTCTGTCTCATTCTAATAAAAGAAAAGATTTTGAGTTAGCTTATAGAAATATGCATGATACACTAGGTTACAAATACATGGGGAATTCGAAGTAGAGGATAAAGAAGGGTAGAAAAAAACCCCATGAATTCATGGACAGGATTCAAGAATGCTTGTCATGAGGTTCAGAATAGTTACTATGGTCAATTGAAGGAAGGGGCCGTGATTAGAAACAGAAGTTAAATCGCTTGTGCATTTAAAACCCGTGAGTAAACAAGAAGGCCTGAGGTCTGGGGAAAGATTTTGGTATGGGTCCTTCGGAAGCACCTTCAAGTTGAATATGGTCAACATCATTAACACCATCCCTGTGATGAGCAGGACAACAAGTTTCTTATGTCTATTTCTTAACATTTTCTTTTTCCTTTCTTTTCTTTTTTCTTTTTCTTTCTCTCTCTCTTTTTTTTAAGATTTTACTTATTTATTTGACAGAGAGAGAGAGTGAGAGAGAGAGCACGAGCACAAGCACAAGCAGAGGGAGTGGGAGCTGGAGAGGGAGAAGCAAACTCCTTGCCAAGCAGGTAGCATGTAGGGCTTGATCCCAGTACCCAGGGACAATGATCTGGGCCGAAGGCAGATGCTTAATCGAGTGAGTCACCCAGGCGCCCCTATTTCTTAGCATTTTCATAAAGACAAGTGACATAACAAAGCATACTTTAGCATAAGTTGACCCTTGAATAAGAAGGGAATTTAGGGCTCCTATCCCCCACCATGAAGTTGAAAATCTGTGTATAACTTTTGACGCCCCCCCAAACAAAACTACTAGATCCATAAATACAGAGAAAAGCAATGGTTGCCAGAGGGAAGGGTATGAGGGGGGATAGGAAAAATGGGTGAAGGGGAATGGAAGATACAGACTTCCAGTTATGGAATGAATAAGTCAGAAGGATGAAAGTACAGCATAGAATAGAATATAGTAAATGGGATTGTAATAGCACTGTATGGTGACAGATGGGAGCTACACTTGTTAGCATAGCGTAATGCATAAACTTGTGAAATCACTATGTTGTACACCTGAAATCAATGTAACATTGTATGTTGACTATACGTCATTAAAAATATATATAGTAAACTGAATTAAATTAGCAAAAAAAAAAAAAAATCCCCCCAACTATTAGCCTATTGTGGACTGGAAGCCTTACTGATTACATAAAATAGTTGATTAATGCATCCTTTCTATGTTATATGTATTATATACTGTACTCTTATAGGAAGCTAGAGAAAAAAATTTTCTTTAAAAAATCATAAGGAAAAGAAAATACATTTACCATACAATATTTATATAAAAAAATCTGTGTGTAAGTGGAATCACACAGTTCAAACCTGTGTTGTTCAAGGGTCAACTATAATTTTAATAGCAGGTAAAATGGTGTTAGCCAAATATGGAGCTCTATAATTCAATATTTGTAGGGGAAAAAAAAAACCCTGAATGTTTAGAAGAATATATAGACAACATTCTCCATGAATATTATTTCTTGTAGCTGAGATTTTGATATGAGTTGAACAGAAAATAATGGCAAACACCATGTACCAATCACTCTAAATGCTTATACATATATCCTTTCATTTATGTATATATGTATTTATTTAAAAGAGATTTTATTTATTTATTTGTCACAGAGAGAGAGAGAGAGTACAAACAGGGGAAGTGGCAGGCAGGAGGAGGAGAAGGAGAGGGAGAAACAGACTCCCCACTGAGCAGGGAGAGCAGGGAGCCCTACAGAGGGCTCAACACACGCCTCAATCCCAGGACCCCAGGATCATGACCTGAGCTGAAGGCAGATGCTTAACCGACTGAGCCACCCAGGCCTCCCATATCCATTTAATACTTGAGGCATCTCTATATCATCAATGCTACCAGTAGCATCATCACCTTTTACAGATGAGAAAACCAAAATAGAAAGATGTTTAGTAATTTGCCCAAGGTCTCCCTGTAGTAGACTGGTATCTGACCCATGCCATGTGACCCCTCGCTTTCTGCCAACTGCACCATCACAGTCTCTCTCGGAGTCTGGGGTTATCTTCTCTGACAGGATCACAGAGTATAGCTTTTCCATTTGCTGTTTAAGAGCAAATGCATACGTTTTTACATTTAAACATACAGTAAAATGGACATCATGTCATGAAAATAAAGGAGCCTGCTCAGGGCTGGATATCAGCCATGGCATATCCAACTGGGGTGTCAAACAAATCCATGATGCAGGCCACAGAGGCCTACGATTTTCAAGGAGGATATGAAAGGACCCAACAAAGGCATATGGGGTGGGGTGGATGGTGAAGGAGACAAATAAACAGACTGTGCCCCACAACTCTTTCTTGTCTTCCCCCATCTTCCCCTCTCCCAAGCAGAACACTTCCATGATGATGCTTCCCTTTGGGGGCTTATATTTAAATTTTAATTAAGCAAAAAATTACAAGGCAAAACAAATTAAAAAATTACTCTTCTTTGCCATTACAACCACAATAATTTTTTAAATCCTCAAATTTATTGTTTCCTTCTGATGTAAGCAATATATATTCATTGCTAAAAATATGAAAAAAGAAATACAAATAAGAAATTACAAGTCACCTATAGACCTACTGCTGTCAATGACTACAATTTGCATTTTGATGTCTTTTCCAGTCTCTTCCTCCAATGAGTGGTTACAGATATATGTATATGCAAGCATATATACTTCAACAAAGTTGTTTTATAACTTCCTTTTTTTTAAAGATTTATTTTTATTTATTTATGATAGACATAGAGAGAGAGAGAGAGAGAGAGAGGCAGAGACACAGGCAGAGGGAGAAGCAGGCTCCATGCTGGGAGCCTGACGCGGGACTCGATCCCGGGACTCCAGGATCGTGCCCTGGGCCAAAGGCAGGCACGAAACCGCTGAGCCACCCAGGGATCCCCTTATAACTTCCTTTTTTATTTAATAATGTATCACATGATTAGTCACATCAGCAAAAGGGCTTTTAAATCATTACATGGTGTTACATTCTTCAGAAATAGTATATTTATTTTCCCATTATTGGATTCTTTTCTTTCCCCCAATTTTTATTTAAACTCTATTCAACATACTATTATTAAATATTTAGATTGTATCTAATCTCCAAATTATAAATAAGTAATATTTTAATAAGCATCTTTGTACCTAGCTCTTTGCTTTCACCTGTATTTCCTTTTAATGAATTCTCAGGAGTAGGATTTCTTGGTGGATATTGTGGTATGCCACCTAGATCCTCCCTTCAGGACCTGGGGACTCATTTCCCTGCTTCAGAGGGTCTTGACGATTGGCAGCTTACAAGTGATTCTCTTCGTAGGACCACTGTCGGCTGGAGGAAGTCGCTTTGCCTAAGGTAATGTCCCCTCCCAGAAGCAGTTCACTTCCAGTGATTGCTGATGTGAAGGTCCAAAGGCCTAGCCTCCTGGTCTTCATCCAGGGACCATCCTGGTCAATTTAGAAGGGTCCTCTCAGCTCCAGCTCCCACAGGATCAGGTGAGGTCTTCATTAGCAATGTGTCCCAGCCCCATGGTTCCTTCTGTCCAGTCCTGCTTCCCTCCCTGCCCCACAGGTGTCGATCTCCATGGCACTCCCCAATAAATTTCCTGCACACAAATCTCCTCTCAGCATCTGCTTCCCTGGGAACTTGATGTAAGACAAAATGTGACATACATTTTTATATAATTTTAAATAGTTTTAAAATAACAGGAACATATGCTTGTTAATATTTCAAATTGCTGGGCCTATCTGAAGAATTGAAAGAAGTCTAGATGGTTGTAGCAGAGAGAGTGAGAAGTGTAAGATGAGAGCAGAGAACTTTGCAAAAATTTTGTAAACTGTTGTATTAGGGGCATAGCAGGGAGCAGATGACACATCCAATTGGGTAATCTGAGGACATTTAATGAAGAGACTTTACAA
The DNA here is from genome assembly GCF_048164855.1 of Canis lupus baileyi. NCBI lineage: Eukaryota > Metazoa > Chordata > Mammalia > Carnivora > Canidae > Canis > Canis lupus. Next base: position 8,309,458 of record NC_132844.1, read on the forward strand.
AGATGTGGGCAGTAAAGACTACTAAGGATAAACATCATCTTGACACTAGCACCAGCAAGGAGCCCTTAACCACCAAAGCTTGAAAGAACAGGTACTAGAATCCACTCGGTCACTGTGTGGAGAGGTTACTGAGGGGACCTGGTAGAGAGGAAGCCAGGGGGAAAGAATCCTCAACTTTATCCCCTTTCCACTCTCCAGATCTACTGGTGCCTCCCATTTGCCCAACCCTCCTGGAAGTGGAGAGCACAGGAGCCCATGCTGCTCATATAGATAAGCTTCCAGGAACACGGCAGACAGGTTAAAGCCAAATGAAGCATGGGTGTGGAGGGACAAACCAAAGATCTCCAGCACAGGCACGGGCATAGTTTCATTTTAAGAGCAATGGTGATATGGGCTGACTTGTGTACCCTGAAAATTCATATGTTCAAGTCCTAATCTCTAGGACATCAGAATGTTACTATACTTGGAGATAGGACCTTTAAAAAAATAATTAACGTACAATGAAGTCATATGGGTAGGCCCTAATTCAATATGACTTGTGTCCTTATAAGAAGTGATTAGGACATAGGCATTCACAGAGGAAAGGCCATGTGAAGACAGAGAGAAGGTAGCCATCAAGAGAGATGGGAGAGGCCTTAGAAGCAGTTAACCCTGTCAATACTTTGATCCTGGACTTGTAGCCTCCAGAACTATGAAAAAAAAAATTTCTGTTGTCTAAGTCACTCTGCTGGTGGTATTTTCTTATGGCAACCTAGCAAACTAACACAAATAGGAAGCCACTGAAGGATTGGGGGCGAGTGATAGGATCAGATCTTTATTTTGGAAAGATGGCCTGACTGCAGCTGAGTATTGATTGGAAGGTGGCCACAGTAGATGCAGATGCATAGAAGGCTGTTTTACAATCTAGGTGAAAAATAGACTCCACTCCTAGCAGCAGAGAAAAGAAGTGGATGGATTTGAGAGATATTTAGAAAATAAAATCAACACACCTCGGTAACAGATTGGAGATGCTGTGTGAGGGAGGAGTCATTAAAAAATATTTGTTGATCAAGTACTTTGTGCCAGCCAACTCTCTCTTCTAGACACTGAGGGGGGCCGGTTGTTTACTAGGTTTCCAGGGTGCGTGAGTGAATGGATGGTGATCTCTGAAATGGGATAAGGTTCTCAACCATTCTTTTACTGATGGATATTTAAATATCAAATATATTTATACGTATATATACACATGTATATACATACATTTAGTGATATTATATGCATTCTTCTATGTAATAAGCATTCTTCATATACATGTATTTTGTATATATATTAAATTCCTTAAGAATGAAGTTAATAGTTCAAAGTGTATATGCCAAAAAAATTAAAACAAAGTGTATATGCCTGAAAATTTTTATTTATTTATTTATTTATTTATTTGCCTGAAAAATTTTAACAGGTACTGCCAAATTGACATCCAAGGAAGTTGTACCAATTTACACTTCCTTTAACAGCCTATAAGAGTACCTGCATTGGGCATTATCAATTTTTAAAAATTTTGCTGTGCACATTTTTAAGGCTTTTGATGATATATTGTCTCAATGTCTGCTGGAAAGGTCATATCAATTTATTTTCCCACCAGCATGCAGTAATTTTAGCTTGGAAATTTTGTGACACAGAAGTTAGCAATTGCTCATCTATAGCCATTAATATTTTGATCTATAGAAATATGTATACATATATATACACACACACATATGATGTTTTCTCCATATATACATATATAAAATATATAATCCTATATATTCCCTATTTGTAGGATACATTCTATATATCTCTATATATGTCCTAACGTCCTTATCTCTGTGTATCTATGCATCTGTCATCAATCAACACACAGAATAATTAATAGAACTATGATCCAAAGAATGCGCAAACATTAAGTGATTTAACTTACAGTTTACTTCAAACATTATTTCAAATGTTTTCCTAAGTAACCAGGTGTTTCTAGACACGAACTGGTCTGTATCTGTTAACATCTACAAAACATGAAGTTTAGGGGTTTAGAATATTTGATCTTCACTCATATTCTCTGCCACTTATACTTTTTTTGGCAATCCAACTATGCTCTTAGCATCTAGGATAACCTCATCTTTCCGTTTTCTCTGAGGGGAAAACGTGATGGTTAATCTTCTGTTTGGCCCCCGGATTCTTTCTCTGCCTTTCTCTGCCCTACTCTGTGTCCTGCCGTGTTGCCCTGTATGGGGTGCAGCCCCTGATGCCCTTGGCTGCGGGCTGCTGGTTGGGTCAGTTATTGGGAAGCACTGGCAGGAGAATGGAAGGTAGGAGGAGAGGGTTGAGGTGTTTACCTCCTCAGAGCTCAGGCTTTTCTACGGTAGTGACTGCCTCCGTGTGTACAGTCCCTGTGAGGTGCCTGTCTTCCATGTGGCCTTTGCCTGCTTAAGTGACACCCGAAGCCTCATGGAAGTCCGGGCTTCTTCTTGTTGCTGGACTGTGTGCATCACCTTCCCTCTTTGGTTCCCTTGACCCTGCCATTGTTTTTGCAAAGAATTCCTTCATTAGGTCCAGCTCAGTTACACCCTTTCTGTGTGCCATCCGTGTTTAGGGCCCTGCCTGTTACAGAGAATTGTGCATTTGGTTCATATGGAAGATTAAAGGTAAAGATAAAGGTAGGAGACCCTCCATGACACCCGAATTTACCCTCTCACAATATCTGGTCCTTCTCTTGATTTGCAGAATGACTCCAGTGGTCCTAAATGGAGGCACGTTTGGGGACAGGCTTCCAGGGAGCCTCAGTAGGCTGTACTGAGTACCTCATGAAACACCTGGTGGATTTCTCCCCAGGATGATACACACAAAACCATGGTCTACAGTGAAATAAACTGTCCTAAAGCTCAGTGGTTCCTCATATGGAATATGGACCGGAGAAGTAGACGTTCAATTTATCATAGAAGAAATTTAAAAACTTGGTTGCTTTTAAATGAATTTGATTTATTATTATCCAGAAAGGTCTTTACAAATAATTATAGTATCAATTTACACCTGGACTTAAAATTTTTTTTAAAGATTCTATTTTTAAGTAATCTCTACATCCAATATGGAGCTTGAACTCACAACTCCGAGACTGAGAGTTGCATGCTCCATCAACTGAGCTAGCCAGATGTCCCTATACCTTGAGTTCTTAAAGTGACTTTCTTAGCCAATCCTCTTCAAATTATAAAAAGATTTCAAGGATTGTCAAGATTGTCAAGGATTTTAAGCAGGACTCTTAAATGATTAGTTTTGTGTGGAAGAATCTTTTCTATTTAAAAAAATTTTTTTAAAGGATTTTATTTATTTATTCATGAGAGACACACACACACAGAGGCAGAGACACAGGCAGAGGGAGAAGCAGGCTCCATGCAGGGAGCCCGGCGTAGGACTCGATCCCAGGTCTCCAGGATCAGGCCCTGGGCTGAAGGCAGCGCTAAACTGCTGAGCCACCGGGGCTGCCCTATTTTTTTTAATTTTTTAAAAAATATTTTATTTAGTTTTTTAAGAGAGTGAGTAAGAGGGCAAGCACAAGTGGTGGGAGGGGCAGACTTCTCACTGAGCAGGGAGCCCAACTTGGAACTCGATCCTAAGACCCTGAGATCATAACCTGAGCTGAAGGCAGATGCTTAACCAACTAAGCCACACAGGTATCCGTAGAAGAATTTTTTTTTCCTAGAAGAATTTTTAATAAGGACATATGTTGTTGTTTCTAACAGAAAGGGAAACAGCAACAACAACAACAACAACAACAACAAAGAAAGGCCAACCCAAAAACCCACTAAAATTTAAATACTAGATTTATTTTTGGTGTGGTGGGGAGAAAGTGAATACAGGAAAATACATGGGCAATTATGATCGCTTGAGTTTTCATAATCAGAATAAATGTTACTGTTTTATCATATGTGCCTCAAAACAATATATTTTTAAAAAATTTATTTTTCTATTTTTTAAAAAATTTATTTTTCTTTTTACCTTTCACTATTAAAATACCACACATCACTAAAATCCCATGGGGCCCTCTGTCTCTGGTCCCCTTCTCCTCCCACGTTCCCAGAAGCAATTATTATAAAGAATTTGGTGATTCTAATCCACACTATATTCGTATATAGAATAATTTGCTTATTTTACCTTCTATGAGTATTCTATTATACAATTACATCGTAGTTTGTGTATCTAATTTCTTGTCAATGGACTTTTAGGTTTTTTTCAAATGACCCTACTATCGTGTTGCAATGAACATCCTCATACATATCTCATTGCACATTTATTTTTTCAGGGTTTATATGTAGACATGGAGTTGCTGGGTCTCAGGGACATGCTCATCTTCAGCTATACTAGATAGCAAGAACTGGTTATTTTAGGCAGCTGATTTGCTCTTACCACATAGGTAGCCTTAAGCAATGTGTAATATTGCTTGTTGTGTGTGTTTCAGCTTCTAGGACTGCGTAGCAAATTATGTCAAAATACAGTAGCACAAAACAACTGTTTATTATACTCACGGAGGTGTCTGGGGCCATGGCTGGAAGACTCAAAGCTGGGGTGGACTCATCCCCGTATCTGGTGATGCTGGTTGATACTGGCTCTTGGCTGAGCTCTTTGCTGGGCTGTTGGCCAAACCATCTCTGTGAAACCCCTCCATGGGGCCTCGGCTAATTCATGACATGGTGGCTGGGTTCCAAGGGGGTGGGGGGTGGGGGGGGGGAGAGTGAGAGAGAGAGAGAAAATGAGAAAAGAGAACAAGCCGGCAGAAGCTGTATCATCTTTTAAGAACTACCCTTGGAAAGAATGTAGGCATTTTGCATTCTATTCGTTAGAAGCAAGTCACAAAGGTCGGCCCATATTCAGGGGGCAGGAACCCGGGCTCCTGCGTCTCTGTGGAGCAGCGTCAATGTCCAACTGTGATAAAGGCATATGGGAGGAAAATGTACATTGGTGCAGCCATCTTTGGAAATAAAATCTGTCATATGGTGCTCTTGTTCTTACTTTTTTGTAGCAATTTTTTTTCCTGATTGTAAAAGTAATACTAATTGCAAAAAAAAAAAAAAAAAAAAAAAAAAATCAGAAAAATGTGGAAAAGTTTAAGGAAGAAAATAAAGCCTATCAGTTATCCTGCTAACTAGAAATGGCCAGAGTTAATTTTTAGGTATATGCACACAATTTCTCTGAAAACAAAAATCAGCTGATCATACATACATATTGCTTTTTTCCCTTAGCAAAATGAAGAAAATAACATCAATATTGTTGACCTTTTCATTGTTTACAGTAGAGCTTTATGCTATCATTTAAACAACACTGTTCATTGTATGAATATATTGTTTTGATTTATCCAGTCCTCTCTTTATGGACATTAAGTTTATTTCTAGATTTTGATTGTTTTGCCCATATGTCCTTAAAATTTATATATATGATAGGATACTGACTGAAATATTCTGCAACTTGCTTTTAGCCACTAAAATTATGTGTTTAAGAGCTGTCTAAGTTAGCAAAAATGGTAATTAACTTCTATGAGTATTCTGTTATATAATTACATAATAATTTATACATCCAATTTCTTGCTGGTGGACTTTTAGGGTTTTCCCAGTTATGCTACTACAAACGTTATTGCAGTGAACATTCTAGTACATGTCTCCTTGTGCATTTATTATTCAGAGTTTATTCCTAGTTACGGAGGTGCTGGGTTGTGAAGGTACACTCATTTTCAGCTATACTAGATAGCAAGAATTGATTATTTTAGTCAACTGATTTATTGGCATTGCCTTCACTGAGCTCCAGATTGCTGTTGGATGGATTTTTGAGGTTTCTTAGCAAGGACTGGCATTTGTTAGAGTCAGTGTGCTACTCCAGTTCTAAATACATGCTCATGTACAGCGGAATGACTAGAATGAATAATTTATAATCATCTGCAAGAATGAGAGTAGAGCAGACCTCGGCTAGTATTTTTGTGATGTAGTACTTCGGTGTCATATTTGAAAATAGCTTTAAAATCTCAGAAATATGAATGTATCATGTCCCTTTATTCGGGAAATCTCTCCCCAAATATCAGAGCTAAGCAAACAGAGTTAAACAGCTTTGGCAGAAAATCACCAAAACTAGTCCACATGAACCTCAGCAAGAGAGGATGTGACGTCCTCAGGAAGACAGACTTTGTATTAGAATGACACACAACGTGTCAGAGAGGAGACCGTCATAACTGGTTTTAGTACCAGGAATTTTCTTGTTCTTCTGGTATTGCTTTTGAACAACTTTGCTGAGTGTGGCTGCAAGCAGGGACCTTTATCAAAGTCAGCTAGTCCCTGGGATCAGATTACATATGGCCCTATCCTGTGTTTACAATGGTCCTTTTGTGTCTAAAAACCTCAGTACATATTTAAATGGACATTAAGGCAAGGTATTTGATCTGCTTTCAGATGGCTCAGTGTTTTGATTTTCTGACAAGAAGTTGGCATTATTTCCCTTCTATACTAAGCAGCTGCACTAGATACAGTTTTCTTTTCTTTTCTTTCTTTCTTTTTTTTTTGGTAGATACAGATTTCAAATGAAGTATTTGTCATATGGTCTAGTGCCAGGTTAAGATTTTGTTTTACACATGCTGCAGTTGCTGTCTTAAACCACGACGTCAGGCAATCCAAAGTTCCATTCCATGTTTCCGCTTATGTTCGTGTTTTAAAAGAGAAGGAACAGGATTTCTTTTAGATTGCATTTTCTATTTTGAGTGGAAATATTTTCGCTGTTTGGTTCCAGCCCTGAGAAAGAAACCAGATCGCCTCTAGTTAAGTGTTCTTGGCTAGCCAAGTGAATCCTTTCAGATTTTGGGTCCCTGGCATGCATGATTGGGCCACTAGTTTCTTTATGAGCAGCTAGCTTCTGGGAATGAAATGGAACTGCTGAGAAAATGTGAAACAAAATTCTCGTATGGAAAATTACCCCACAAAGAAGTGACTTGTAAACTAAGATATGATGTCACCACCTGGTTTTTCATAATTGCATTTGTGATTGACCTGGTGTCAGGATCTTCTTTGATGTTTTTTAAAGGCTTTGCTCTTTTTTGGGAGGGGCTTTTCCTATTTTATAAACAATGATTACACATAAAAATGATTGATGATCACAAACTATAAAAGCAACCATGAAGAATGACATATAGGGAACTTTACCGCATATTGGTGAGATGTGTTTCAGAGCCATTCTTGAGTGACTCAACCTAGGAGCAAATTTCCCAGCCAATAATGATAAAGAGAAACTTTGAGGAAATCAAAATAAATAAGCAAAGCTTCTCTCTTTTTTTTCCTGGGGAATCTTTTTTTTTTTTTACTGTATTGAAATAGGCACAACATAAAATTTGCCATCTTAGGCATTTTTAAGGGTACAGTTCTGTGGCATTAAGAACATTTATATCGTTCTGCAACCATCACCACCATCCATCTCCAGAACTCTTTCATCTAGCAAAACTGAAAATACCCATTAAACCAATAACTCCTTATTCCTGACTCTCTTCCCCCAGCCCTGGGCAAACCACCATTCCATTTTCTGCGTTTATGAATTTGACTATTCTAAGCACCTCATATAAATGGAATCATACAAAAACTGTTCATTTGTGACTGGCTTATTTCAAGGGACACCCGTGTGGTACATGTGTCAGAATATCCTCTCTTTTGAAGTCTGAATAATACTCCATTGTACGTATACACCACATTTTGCTTATTTATTTACCCACTGATGGACAATTGAGATGCTTCTATCTTTTGCCCCTTGTAAATACTGCTGTTATGAATGTGGCAATACAAATATCTGTTACTGCTTTTGGTTATTATGGGTATATACTCAAAGTGGAAGTGGAAATACTGGATCATGTGACAGTTCTATGCCTTGGCATTTTCCAAGGTGGCTGCATCATTTTATACTTCTGTCGACAGTACATAGTAAGGTTCCAGTTTTTCCACGTCCTTGCCAACACCTCTGTGTGTATGTGTGTGTGTGTTCAATAATGGCCATCCTACTGAAGACGAAGAGTCATGGAAATCTCTAATGTCAACACATGTATAGAGATCTTAGCCTCTCAAAGGACACTCATTTAGTTTCTTTTTAGTTTTTCACCATGGAAGCAAAACTATCATCAATTAAATTTTTGTGTGTACCTCTTTGTGGTTGTGGCTGATGATAAGCTTGTATTATATTATCAAAAGTTGAGTTGCTGGATTAAGGGTCTATACGTTTTCCATGTTTCCTTCCATGCATACTCTGAGAGTGTCTAACCTCCACACACTAAGGCTAAGAGCAGATATCGCCAAGAAACGTTTTTACTTTGCCAATATGATGGTCCACAAGTGATATCTCATTGTTTTTATTATATTATTTAGTTTCTAGGGAGAGTTAATCTATTTTTATCTTTTTATTTTATTTTATTATTTTTAAAAAGATTTTATTTTTTTATTTATTCATGAGAGACAGAGAGAGAGAGAGAGAGAGAGAGAGAGAATGAGAGAGAGAGGCAGAGACACACACAGGCAGAGGGAGAAGCAGGCTCCATGTAGGGAGCCCGATGTGGGACTCGATCTCTGGTCTCCAGGATCACACCCTGGGCTGCAGGCGGCACTAAACCACTGCACCACCAGGGCTGCCCTATCTTTTTATTTTAACCCCCATTCCAATGGATTGAAAATTGCAGATGAGTGGTTCCCCCCCACCCCAAATCTTCAGCCTCATTACCAAAATGATAAATATATACTATATAGCCAAACATATTTTTATGGTTTTACTTTTTGCATTTTCATATTTGATTAATCTAGAATCTATTTTAATAGTTTAAATTTTTTCAAATGGTTAACTAGTTGTCACAACATTATTAATGGAGTAGTCCATCTTTTCTCCACCAATTTTATTTTATTTTTTAAAATTTTATTTGTTTATTCATGAGAGACATAGAAAGAGGGGCAGAGACACAGGCAGAGGGAGAAGCAGGCTCCTCACAGAGAGCTGGATGCAGGACTCGATCCTAGGACCCTGGGATCAGGACCTGCGCCAAAGGCAGATGCTCAACCATGGAGCCACCCAGGCGTCCCTCCACTGATTTTAAATACTACCTTTATCATATTTTTAAATTGTATATACTTGACTCTTTTTTGGAGTATGTACTTTGTTCTGTTGATTTGTCTCTCAGTTCTGTGCTAGTACTATACTGTTTTAATTACTATAGCTTGATAATGTATTTCAGTTTGTGATAGGACAAACCATCTTGTTTTTCTTTTCTGTTTCCCAGAAATTTCTTGCTATTCTTACATGTTTGTTCTTCTAGAGAAGTAGCTCTCAATCTTGACAGCACATCATAATCACTCAAAAAGATTTCATAGAGTCACCTGGCTAGCTCAGTGGTTGAACATCTGGCTTTGGCTCAGGTGGTGATCCCGAGGTCCTGGGATCAAGCTTCCCACAGGCTCCCCATGAGGAGCCTGCTTCTCCCTCTGCCTGTGTCTCTGCCTCTCTTTCTGTGTCTTTCATGAATAAATAAATAGAAATTTTTTTAAAGAGAAATTTCATAAACATTGATAACACCATCCTGCTCCCAGGGGTCCCGGTTTAATTGTTCTGGGGTGCAGTCTGGAACACAGAGCTGTAAACCTCCCTAAATGATTCTAATGTGTAGGCAAAGTTGAGTACCACTTTATGAAATGAACTTGAAAATTATTTTGTTCCATTTTTCTTATTGTTTTGATCTGTATTGTATTGCATTATAGATTAATTTAGAGGTAGTTGGTATCTTTATGATACTATGTCTTTCTATTTGATTCAGTTACAGTTGCTTTGGTTGAGAAAATCAGAAACAGACTTTGGTTGCCTTGGAGAAAAAGATAAAATAAAGGAATTTCTGAAAGGATTTGAGGTGGCTCACAGATGTGAAGGGAAGCAGAAGGAGTAGATTTGGGGATGAAAAGAAGCAGCTACAGGTACCTGACGCCAGCCTGATGCAACTTCATTCACAGCCCTTAGCTCCACCAGCTATCTTTGAGGCATTTTGCTCAAGTTTTAGATTCTGAAAGAGAATGTAATGATCCTTGCTTGGCTAGCTTGCTATCCTGTGGCTAGAGATGGGCAGGACACTTTGGGTGATAGTCTCAAGAAAAATGTACACAATGAGCAGGAAACCCAGAGAAAGGGATTCAATAGCTGTTCTAGAACATGGGCGTGGATTGGGACGGGGGAGTCTGTAACAATTATGAGGACACAATGGATGTGCAGTACACACGCGTGAGCGAGGTGTTTCTCTTCATTTATTTATATCTTCTGTGCTCCTTGGTGTTTTATAGTTTTTATTTAATTTGCAGATTACTTATTTAGCTTCTTTCTGTTTTATGTATCCTTTTTCCTTTATTTTTTACTTGGTTGTTGTCAGCATATAAGAAGTTTTGCGTTTTTTTCTTTAAATTCAGCTTTATTGAGGTATAATTGAGAAAGCTTTGATTTTATGTGAACCTGACCACTTAATACAACTCTCTAATGATTCTAACACCTAATGATGCTAACAAGTCTATCATATTTTCTGAAAATGACATCATCTGAAAATGACAGCCTTGTCTCTTTATTTCCAATAGTTTATACCTCTTTTTTTCTTTTCTAATTATTTTAGCCAGAACTTTTACAAGATTAAATAATAGAGCATTTTGCCTTATTCATTATATTTATGGAAATGATTCTTATATATTAATATTAAATGTCACACTACAATAAATACATAATTTGTCATGTTTAGAACACCTTTCTATTGCTATTTTATTTTATTTTAAAGATTTTATTTATTTTTTCATGAGAGACACAGAGAGGGAAGCAGAGACATAGGCAGAGGGAGAAGCAGGCTCCCTGTGGGGAGCCTGATGTGGGATTCGATCCTAGGACTCTGGAATCACACGCTGAGCCAAAGGCAGGCACTTAATCACTGAGCCACCCACATGCCCCTGTATTGGTATTTTATAAACTTTGGTTTTAAATTGGCAATTGCTGTGAAATTTTTATTTTTATTTATTTTATTTTCTATTTTTCATTTCTTTAGAGAGAGTATGAGCAGGGGGTGAGAAGGAAGGGCAAAGGCAGAGGGAGAGAGAGAATCCTAAGCAGGCTCCATACTCAATGTGGAGCCCGACTTGGGGCTTGATCTCATGACCCTGAGATCATGACCTGAGATGAAATCAAGAGTCAGTCACTTAACTGACTGGACCACCCAGGTGCCCCAATGTGAAATTTTTAAAAATGCCTTTTGGAATTTCTTGAGAGGAGGTGATTTTTCACCTTTAAAAATTATGATGAAAAAAAAAAGAAAAAAATTATGATGAATTTTGTTAATAAAATTCATATGTTGAACCATCTTTATATTTTTATTTATTTATTTTTTAATAGCTATTTTCATTTTTTTTTTAATTTTTATTTATTTATGATGGTCACACAGAGAGAGAGAGAGAGAGAGAGGCAGAGACACAGGCAGAGGGAGAAGCAGGCTCCATGCACCGGGAGCCCGACGTGGGATTCGATCCTTGGTCTCTAGGATTGCGCCCTGGGCCAAAGGCAGGCACTAAACCGCTGCGCCACCCATCTTTATATTCCCCCATCTTTATATTTTTAAAATGAACTCTTACTTGATCTGTTATATTAGTCTTTTAATCTAATTCTGGATTCTGCTTGGTAATGTTTGACATAAAGTGTTTGCATCAAAAAAATGTTTGCATCAATATTTATACTTCAGATGTTTTTGAGTTGACTTGTAATTTTTTTCCCCAAACTATGTTTTCATTACTATGCTGGCTGTCAAAAATATTTGGAAAGCTTGCATTCTTTTACTGTGTTCTGAAATGGCTTGAATAGCATAAGAATTATCTTCTGGATGATTTCAAGGAATGCATATGTGAAATCATCAGACCTGATGTTTTGTTTTTGTTTTTTTAGTATAGGTGCTGCTGAAATGAGAACTTTTAAGATTTTTTTTTTAAGTAATCCCTACACTCATCTTGGGGCTTGAATCCGTAACCCTGAAATCAAGAGTCATAGGCTCCACCGACTGAGCCAACCAGGTGCTCCTGGACTTAGAGCTTTTTATTTTTTTTTAATTTATTTATTTATGACAGTCACAGAGAGAGAGAGGCAGAGACACAGGCAGAGGGAGAAGCAGGCTCCATGCACCGGGAGCCCGATATGGGATTCGATCCTGGGTCTCCAGGATCGCACCCTGGGCCAAAGGAAGGCGCCAAACCGCTGCACCACCCAGGGATCCCGACTTAGAGCTTTTTAAACTGCTTTGTCAAGATTCTCCATTCTCATTACTCATCTGTAGTAAAATTTATTAATTCATGTATTCTTAGAAAATTTTAAGTTGCATTCAGATTTTGTATATACATATATATTTAATATTTTATTTATTTATTCATGAGAGACACAGAGAGACAGGCAGAGACATAGGCAGAAAGAGAAGCAGGCTCCATGCGGGGAGCCTGATGTGGGACTCAATCCCACGACCCTGGGATCCCACCCTGATCCAAAGGCAGATGCTCAACTGCTGAGCCACCCAGGTGTCCCCAGATTTTGTACATATTAATAATGTTAAATAAAGTTATCTGCCTACAATTACTTTTAATTTCCTCTGTGCCTTTTCCTTTTTCATCTTCCTAATTTTGTGTATTTGGGATGAATCTAATTCAAGTCTCTCCAGTATGTCACTACTGAAGGATTGTTTTGGTGGGTTCTTTGTGAGTGAGGTTTCTTGCAGAGTTGCCCCAAATCTTACTGAACACAATTTCCATATCAATTTAGAAAAGTAACATTTAGTGTCTCATAAAATGCTCTTTTTGAATTTGTGAATAATTTTTAGTATTTATGAAAATAAAGTCTAAATATTCTTGACCGGCATTTGACCCATGTAAGGCAGGAAGAGTGACATCTAGTTTGTTTGCCTCTCTCATGGTTTCAAGGTCAACACAAATGGAGAGCAAGATGGTTTGGATAAGCGGGGTCTCATGTTAAGAATGCACTCTTCAGGGGGATCCCTGGGTGGCTCAGCGGTTTGGCGCCTGCCTTTGTCCCAAGGCGTGATCCTGGAGTCCTGGGGTTGAGTACCTTCATGGAGCCTGCTTCTCCTCTATCTGTGTCTCTGCCTCTCTTTCTCGGTGTCTCTCATGAATAAATAAATAAAATCTTAAAAAAAAAAAGAATGCACTCTTCAGGGGAGTCCGGGTGGCTCAGTCAGTTAGGTATCTGACTCTTGGTTTCTGTTCAGGTCATGATCTCAGAGTAGTGAGATCGATCCCTGAGTTGAGTTCCACATTCAGTGCAGAGCCTGCTTGAGATTCTCTCCCTCTCCCTCTGCCCTGCTTCCTAAATGCTTTTGGTCTCAAATAAATAAGTAAGTAAGTAAATAAGTAAATAAATAAATAAAATCTTTAAAAAAAAAGCTCTCTTCCTATCACCAAGAAAAGGCTTCACTTGCCTGGTTTTAGTGGTATAAAAACAAACCTATTTTATTTTTTATTTTTATTTTTTAAGATTTATTTTTGTATTCATGAGAGACACACACAGAGAGGTGGAGACACAGGCAGAGGCAAGCAGGCACCTCGCAGGGAGCCCGATATGGGACTCAATCCCGGATCCCTGAGCCAAAGGCAGACACTCAACTGCTAAGCCACCCAGGCATCCCTAAACCCATTTTATTTAAAAGATTTGATGTAAAGTAATCTCTACACCCAACATGAGGCCTGAACTCATAACCCTGAGACTGAAAGTCGCATGCTCTACTGACTGAGCCAGCCAGGTGCCCCAAACCTATTTTTTTTTTAATTAAATTTTTTTGAGATGATTATAGATTCATGTGCAGTTGTAATAAATAATGTAGAGTGATCCTGTGTACACTTTGTCCAGTTTCCACAATGCTAATATTTTTGCAAAACTATAGTATCACAACCAGCATGTTAACATTAAGCCACCAATCGTATCATATTTCCCCAGTTTTGCTAGCACTTATCTGTGTGTGTGTGTTTAGTTCTATGCAATTTTATCACATGCATAGACTTGCGTATCTGCCATCACAGTCAAGATCCTGATCAGTTCCAATGCCACAGGGGTGCCTCACGTGGCTTTTCATAATCATACCTCTCTCCCTTTCCCCTCTTGCTGTCTCTAACCCCTGGCAACTGCTTATGTATCTGTCCTTCATTTCTAAAATTTCATTTTTAAATGTTACATAAATGGAATCATACGGTATGTAACCTTTTGGGATTAATTTCTTTTTCTGAGCATAATTCCCTGGAGATTGGTCCGGTTTCTTGCATGTACCAATAGTTTGTTCCTTTTTATTGCTGAATAGTATCAAATGGTGTGATGTGATTCCAGTTTTTGGCAAAACCTCTCTAACAGAGGCTGGAGCCCAAACATTGAGTGGCAATTGTCTTAGGATAAGAGCTTGCCAGTTTCATGATTTTGGTCTGCAACCAAGCTTTTGAGAACACAATGATATACCCATCTCACCCAATCTCAAAAATCTAAGAAAGTGCTCAGGAGGCATTATAGTTTATTTTGTGCTAGGACCCAGTTGCAATTATCTGGGTTCCTGGAAAACTCTGTTCTTGGACTGAGAAGTAATCATCAGGCTAAATTTACAGCAGAAGACTGAAGTTTGACAGGTTGTCTTGGTTCAATGCCTGGATAACAGGAAAAGGAGAGTTCTCATCTCTAAATGTCAGAACCTTCCAGATGGTCTTGATCAAAGCTCTTCATAGAAGGAAATTTTCTTCCAATAAAGTTTAAGTGACTTGCCTAAGGTCAGTCAGCTTTTTTTTTCTTTTTTTTCCCTGAGCCAAACCTATAAACAGTTCTGACTACTTGAATATATGACTCAGTTTTCTGTTTTGCAAATAGGGTCCAGATGGATAAATTCTTGGGTCAGGACTCTGATGGATCCTATCCCTGAGAGGATCATATTCTTATCCCTGGCAGGATCACTGACCATAGAGAAGTGGAGTGCTCTGGGTTTTACCCAGCCCAGTTCATATGCCCCCCTCTGGTTTGGCAGCACAGACAGTTTTCAGAGAAGGGGGTGGACAGGTAGGGCCAACAAAGATCACAAACAGTTGTATGCATCAATCATAAAGGTTGGGCTATGGCCTGGACTAAATATTTTAGGCAATATGCACATGTGGTTTTCAGCCAGGAATATTGTGGTTGGCACTACAGATAAGGAAGCTGTGATGTAGACAGGCTGCTTGGTGCTCAGATGGAGCCTCATAGAGGGATGACACATTCTTGGGTCCTTAGGCTCCAAACTCATTTTTTTTAGTACATACCACTCATCAACTCAGGGAGACTCCTTTTTTGTTTGTCTTGCTTTATTTAAATTCAAGTTAATTAACATATAGTGTATTATTAATTTGAGGGTAGAATTGAGTGATTCATCAGTGCTCATCGCATCAAGTGCTGTCCTTAACACCCATCATCCAATTACCTGCGCCGTCCCCTCACCCTTCCCTCTGGCAACCCTCAGTTTGAGGGTTAAGAGTCTCTTATGGTTTATGTCCCTCTCACTTTTTATCATGTTTTATTTTTCCTTCTCTTCTCCTATGTTCATCAGTCTTGTTTCTTAAGTTCCACATATGAGTGAAATCATATGGTATTTGTCTTTTTCTGACTGACTTATTTCACTTAGCATAATAGCCTCTAGTTCCATTCATGTCATTGCAAATGGCAAGATTTCATTCTTTTTGATGGCTGAGTAATATTCCATTGTGTATATATATATATATATATATATATATATATATATATATTACCATATCTTTATCCATTCATCTGTCGATGGACATCTGGGCTCTTTCCATAGTTTGCCTATTGTAGACATTGCTGCTAGAAACATTGGGGTGCAGGTTCCCCTCTGGATCACTATGTTTGTATCCTTTGGATAAATACCCAGCAGTACAATTGCTGGGTCATAGGGTGGTTCTATTTTTAACTTTTTGTGGAACCTCCATACCGTTTTCCAGAGAGACTGCACCAGCTTGCATTCCCACCAGCAGTGTAAGAGGACTCCCCTTTCTCTGCAACTTCGCCAACATTTGTTGTTTCCTGAGGTGTTAATGTTAGCCATTCTAACTGGCATGAGGTGGTATCTCATTGTGGTTTGGATTTGTATTTCAATTCAGGGGGACTCCTATATAATCAAACACACTCACCCAAGGCTGCTGTGAACTTCTCAATAAAGGAAATAAATTTCCAGTCATCATAGCACTCATGCTCACACTAACCAGAGGATGAATAGTTCATCAGAATATAGTTATGGTGAGCAGAGGACCAAGGAAATAGAGTGAGGAAGCTGCCCCATTGATGCTTGATGAACTTTCTTTGCTTCTCAAAGAGCACAAACTGCCAGCAAGTTACACTTTGTGCAGGATCTCTGACCTCGGTGCAGTATGTTTTTCAATCGACCCCTGTGGGCTCTGCTCTTAGAGATCCCATTTATGTGTCATCCTTTTGTCAACAACGGATGGTTGTTGACATCACCTGCTTAGGCGAATGCGTGATTTTGCAAAAACTTCAGAAGGAATATAATCTTTTCCTTTCTGAAGGCTATTCTTACTGCATAATAACGTTAGTAATCACTTACTGAAAGCTTACTAGACATCAGCACTTTTTAAAAAAAGTAATCTCTATGTCCAACATGGGGCTTGAACGCAAGACCCCTGAAATCAGGAGTCACATGCTCCACTGAGTGAGCCAGCCAGGTGCCCCTGATAGCAGCAATTTTTGGTTTCTAAGACAATTTTTAAAATTCTTAATTGAAAAAAAATAAAATTCTTAATTGAAAAATTTAAGTATTATTTTAATTTTTTAATATAAAAACATTTTTTTGACAAATAAATTTACATTTTTAAAAAAGATTATTTATTTATTTATTTATTTATTTATTTATTTATTTATTTATTCATGATAGACACAGAGAGAAAAGCAGAGATGCAGGCAGAGGGAGAAGCAGGCTCCCTGCAGGGAGCCTGATGGGGAACTTGATCCCAGGACTCCGGGATCACGCCTTGAGCTGAAGGCAGACGCTCAACCACTGAGCCACCCAGGTGCTCCAAATTTACATATTTTAAAAGTTAAATAGTTCTACGGACTGTATTATGAAAATAGTCTGGTGTTCTCTTTTCCTATCCCTCATTCCTTTTTTTTTTTTTTCTTAATTCAATTAGCCAACATACAGTACATCATTAGTTTCAGACCCATCCCTAATTCCTATCAAGAGGCAAACACTTTCAACCATTTTAGCTGTTTTTTAGCCATTTTCCCTGGATTTCTAAATGACATGGTTATACAGCTATTTCTTGATATTTTTAATTTCAGATATATATTGGCTCTTTCTACAAAGGACTTAGCTCCTTTGTAGCTTTTGTCTTTCCCCCATTGTTCCCTTCCACCCAACCTCCCAGAGAATTAACACATGCTTTTTAAAAGTATATTTAGCAATTCTTTCCTGTACATTTTTCCCTATAGAATGTTAGTAGCTTATACTCTGTAGTAGGTTTTCTTTTTCTTCTTTTAATGAAAGGGTACACAAGACAGAAACATTTTAAAACCTGAACATGTCTATTTTTCTATCCCACCCTTGATTGACAGGTATTCTGGGTGCAGTTCTAGTTTGGGAACTGTTTCCCTTTAAACTGGGAAGGTACTGTCCCTTGTCTTCTATGTTCCAAAGAAGCCTGCTGTCACGCTCAGTCCTAAGTTTTTGTACGTGACTTGCTTTTTTCTTTTTCTTTAGAAGCTTTTAGGGTCCTCTCTTTATCTTGGGCAGGATACGGGATATACAATGTATATTTTGAATCAGTAACAAATGCACATTGTTCAAAATTCAAAAGGCTATAGAAAGGCGTGAAGTGAAAATCTTCCTCCCACTCCTGCGCTCTGACCATTTAGTCTCCTTCCTGGGGGCAAGCAGTCTTAGATATTTCTCAGGCATTCCTGCTGAGATAGTCTGTAATATATATATTTACACAAATGGTAGCACGTTATAGCAGATTGTATTTTCCAGAGATGACTCTCTGATTTATTTTATCCCACTTGCTCTTTTTACAGTATGACATGGGTACTCTTCCCAGTGAGAACAATGTCTATTATGTTCCCTCCCCTAGATGGAGGACCTTTGTGAGTCTCTCAGCTGATAGAATCTGGTGGTAGGAACCAGGCCAGTTACTGGTCTCCCTACAGGCCTTAAGAAACTGGCAGCCTCCTAGTCTTGCCTCTTAGGATATCTGCTCTTGAAATCTAGCCACCATGTTGTGAGGAAGCCCAGACCACATGGAGAGGCTGCGCGTAGGCAATTTAACTGAGGGTTCCTGCAGGGGTTCCAGCCAGCAGTGAGTGTTAATCTCCAGACCTGTGACTGAAGACCCCGGATGATATCAGCCTCCAGGCATCAAGTCCTTCCAAGTCTTTTCTGCCCAGGTCCCAGAGGTAGCAGAGCAAAGACAAACCGCACCCCTACCCCTGTGCTTTGTTGGAAATCCTGACCCACAGGGCTTGTGAGCATAATAAAATAGATGCTTTATTGTGTTTGGGGCTGGTTTGTTACACAGAAATATAACTAATACATATATTCTTTTTTTTTAAATTAAATTTATTCATAGACACACACACAGGCAGAGGGAGAAGCAGGCTCCATGCAGGGAGCCTGATGTGGGACTCGATCCTGGGACTCCAGGATCACACCCCAGGCTGTAAGCGGTGCTAAACCGCTGCGCCACCGGGGCTGCCCTAATACACATATTCTATATCCTGTTCTGTGCCTTGCTTTTTTTTTTTTTTAAATGAACATACCTTCCAGGGCACTCGTCTGGCTCGGTCAGTAGAGTATGCGACTCTTGATCTTGGGGTTGTGAGTTCAAACCCCATATTGTGTGTGGAGATTACTTAAACATAACAGTCTTTTAAAAAATTAGAACAGGGATCCCTGGGTGGCGCAGCGGTTAAGCGCCTGCCTTTGGCCCAGGGCGCGATCCTGGAGACCCAGGATCGAATCCCACATCGGGCTCCCGGTGCATGGAGCCTGCTTCTCCCTCTGCCTGTGTCTCTGCGCCTCTCTCTCTCTCTCTGTGACTATCATAAATAAATAAAAATTAAAAAAAAAAAAAAAAAGGAAAAGCTGTCCTTTCCCTTTAAAAAAAAAAATTAGAACAAAAACCTAATATACTTTATATTTCAGTTTGTAAGCTACACAAACCTCATTCTTTTTCTTGAGTAGTGTGCTGGTTTGTAGGTATACTATAGATTATGTAACCTATCTTCTATTGATATAGGTTTAAAAAATTTTATACATTAAAACAATGCTGAAGAGAATAATATTATACATACATATTGTTATAGGTGTTTATGTCTAGGAAAAAAATTGGAAGCAAAGTTTCTGGCTAAAAAGTGTATGTATTTTTATTTTAAGTAATCTCTGTACCCAATGTGGAGCTCAAATTCATGACCCCGAGATCAAGAGTTACATGTCTACCAACTGAGCCAGCCAGACACCTCTTTATTTTAACTTTTGATAGACTTGGCCAAATTACCCTCCCTTGAGGTTATAACAATTTATTCTCCTATCATCAGTGTATGAGAGTGCTTATTTCCCCATACTCTTGCCAACAGAAGTATTTTCTTTTATTTATTTATTTATTTATTTATTTATTTATTTATTTAATAATAAGTCTTTTTTTAAAATTTTATTTATTTACGATAGTCACACAGAGAGAGAGAAAGAGAGGCAGAGACATAGGCAGAGGGAGAAGCAGGCTCCATGTACCGGGAGCCCGACGTGGGATTCGATCCTGGGTCTCCAGGATCACGCCCTGGGCCAAAGGCAGGCGCTAAACCGCTGCGCCACCCAGGGATCCCCAACAGAAGTATTTTAATGTTTAAAACATTTGTTAATCTCTTGAGGCACCTGGGTGGCTCAGTCAGTTAAGTCTCTGCCTTTGGCCCATGTCATGATCTCAGGATCCTGGGATCTAGGCCCGCATTAGGCTCCCTGCTCAGTGAGGAGTCTGCTTCTCCTTCTCCATCTTCCCCTCCCCCCTGTTTGTGCTCTCTCAGGTGTTCCCTCTCTTACAGATAAATATGTTTTTTAGCTATTTTATTTTAAAAATATTTTATTTATTTGTTTGAGAGAGAGAGAGAGAGAGAGAGCATGAGTGGGGGCCGGGGGTAATGTGAGAGGGAGAAGCAGGATCCCCATTGAGCAAGAAGCCTGACGCAGACTCAATCCCAGAACCCTGGGATCATAACCCAAGCCAAAAGCAGATGCTTAACTGACTGAGCCACCCAGGTGCCCCTAAATAAAATCTTTTAAAAAAATTGTTAATCTCATAGGTGAAAAGATGTCTCAGGGAGAGTCAATTAGTATCTCTCTAATTTGTTATGTTGGTATTTTTTTAATATTTTATTTTATTTTATTTTTTTATTTTTACTTTTTTTTAAATGGTGAATGTTTATTAAGAGACTAGTTTTAATACTAAGGTGGGATACCATTTTGATTCAAATTTAGCTGGTCCGTTTTTTTTTTTTGTTGCTTTGTTTTGTTTTTTAAAGATTTATTTATTTATTTATTCATGAGAGACAGAGAGAGAGAGGCAGACACAGGCAGAGGAGAAGCTCCACGCAGGAAGCCTGATGTGGGACTTGATTCCAGGTTTCCAGGACCACATCCTGGGCTGAAGGCAGGCACCAAACCACTGAGCCACCCAGGGATACCTTATTTTATTTTTTTAAAGATTTTATTTATTTATTCATGAGAGACACAGAGAGTGAGAGAGGCAGAGACACAGGCAGAGCAAGAAGCAAGGAGCCTGATGTGGGACTCGATCCCAGGTCTCCAGGACCACATCCTGGGCTGAAGGGGGTGCTAAACTGCTGAGCCACCTGGGCTGCCCAATTTTTTTTTTTAATATTTTAAGGGCCATTTAAAATTCCCTTTGTGTGAATTCTTGCCAATTTTTCTATTAAGCTGTTAGTCTTTTTCTTATTGTTTTATAGGAGGTCTTTCTATTTTAGAACAAAGAACCCTTTATTTTAATGTGAGTTGCAACTAATTTATCTCTACATTGTTTGACTTTTGCATTTGTTTCTGGTTTTCCTTTATGATTGAAATTTCATGATAAGTTGCCATGGGCTCATCAGTTGTGAACCATTTTTTTGTTTGTTTGTTTGTTTATTTATTTATTTATTTATTTTTTGTGAACCATTTTTGTTCTGATAAATATGTTATTCCTTTTTAAATATTTTTTTAAAAATTGAAGTTCGGGATCCCTGGGTGGCGCAGTGGTTTGGCGCCTGCCTTTGGCCCAGGGTGCAATCCTGGAGACCTGGGATCAAATCCCACGTCGGGCTCCTGGTGCATGGAGCCTGCTTCTCCCTCTGCCTATGTCTCTGCCTCTCTCTCTCTCTCTCTCTCTGTGTGACTATCATAAATAAATAAAAATTAAAAAAAGATTTAAAAAAAAAGATAAAAATTGAAGTTCGATTTGCCAACATATGGTATAACACCCAGTGCTCATCCCGTCAAGTGCCCTGCTCAGTGCCCATCACCCAGTCACCCCATTCCCCCACCCACCTCCCCTTCTACTACCCCTTGTTTGTTTCCCAGAGTTATGTTATTCCTTTAATAAATTTTTCCTTTAGTTCCTTCTTTTCTGTTTTTCTGGAATTTCTCTTAGTTGGATTGTAGACTTCTTGGATTTTCCTTCTTTTTCTTTCCTTTTTTTTTTAAGATTTATTTATTTATTTGAGAGGGAGAGTCAGAAAGAGACAGAGAGAGCAAGCGTGTGCAAGCATGTGTCTGGGGTGATCATGTTGGTGGTGGAAGAGGCAGAAGGAGAGGGAGGGAGAGTCTTAAGCAGACTCTGTGCTGAGCGTCAGGTCTCATGCAGGGCTTCATCCCACAACCCTGAGAGTATGACCTGAGCCAAAACCAAGAGTCTGTCACTTAACTGACTGAGTCACCCAGACCCCTCTCTTCTGATTTTCTTTTTTTCATATTTCTCATTATTGATAGAAAGTACATTCAACTTTATCTTCTGATTTTTTAATTCTATTTTTTTTCAATTTGGCTATTGTATTTTAAACTTCTAATAGCTCTTGTTTTCTGGTCATTATTTTATTTTTATAGCATTCTGTTCTTGTTTTATGGTTGAATTATATCTCTTGTTTTTCAAAGGATATTTCTTTTAACGTTTCTTTTAATTAAAAAATGACCATTTTTTCTGGTCTCTACATTAAGATTCTTTTATTCTGTGTCTTGTTTGTTTGCTTTGCTCTCTGTCTTCCCATTATTCTCCACAAATATCTGGTAATCTCTGTATATCCAAGAAACAAGTACTCAAGAGCTCATCAGAAAGTCTAGGTGTGTGTGTGGCAAGGGTCAATATTCATTCACTTGTGGGTTTCAATGTAGAGAGATAAGACAGCTTTTTTTTTCTTTTCTTTTTTTTTTTTTTTAGAAATTGCAATGTCAATGTCTGTATGTATTTTCCTGAGCTGTTTAGTTTCCACAGAAATATACCTCCAATCTTCTCCTTGGGAATATATGTCTGGCTGTCAGTGTTTTGAATGCGAAAGGGAAAGAGGGGGGATGCCTGGGTGGCTCAGCGATTGAGCATCTGCTTTTGGCCCAGGGTGTGATCCCACGGTCCTGGGATCAAGTCCTGCATCGGGCTCCCTGCATGGATCCTGCTTCTCCCTCTGCCTCTCTTTCTCTGTGTTTCTTATGAATAAATAAATAAATTAAATCTTTTTTAAAAAATAAAAAAACCAAGGGAAAGAGGGCTGGAAGACTCATTCTAAATTTTAGTTTTCATTAAATCCTCATTTTCCTTATAGTCCCTTTCCCATACCTTCACCTGCACCTGCTATGCACAAACTGAGAACTTTTATGTCCCAACCCTGCAGAGGTTAAGCCTTTGACTTTTTGCCACAGTTAGGGGGTAAAAGTTGCTTGGCTAGGCAGGGAGAGGGAGTTGAGGTACCCAGGGGATCTAATGATTCCTTGTAGAGACCTTCAACACTCCTTTCTTTTTTCAGCCCTGCCTATCCTCCTGCCTTCAAAAGTAATATCCCTTTTGCTAGCCCAGAGAATCCTTTCAGTTTAGGGTGAAAAGAAAGCATCCTTATTTATCCTATAATTACCCAGATTTATTGTCGATCCATTCCCTTCAGAGCCTTGGCCTCTGAAATTCAAAACCATATAGATATACCCTTTTTCTCTGCCTTCTGATCTTATACCTTTTATGTAATGACCTATATGACTGAATAGGACCAAAGGCCAAAGGTAAAAGGAAATACTTGGGGAAAATATTAGTTAAGATTTCAAAAAATATTTTTCTATTGCACTATTAGAATGTAGTACTATCTCAGTCAGTTTAAGCTTCTATAACAAAACACCGTAAATGGAGTGGCTTGAACAACAGAAGTTTATTTCTCATAGTTCTAGAGGTTGGAAAGTCCAAGATCAAGGTATTGGGTAATTTGATCCCTCTCCCTGGTTTGCAGACAGCTGTTTTCTTACTGTATCCTCACATAGTGCAGAAAGAGAACATCTGTCTCATGTTTTCCTTACAAGGGCATTAATCCCATTCAGGGAGCTCCACTCTTAGGACCTAATTACCTCCCCAAGGTCCCATCAAGGATTAGGGAGTCAACATATGAGTTCTGGTGACCACAAACACTCAGTCTATAGTTAGTACCTATTAGGGGCAGTCACTTGGCATCTCAATTACCTTATCTGTTTAATCCTCTCACCAACTCATTCTACAGATGAACAAATGGGTCCAAAGAAGTTAAGTAATTGTCCAAAGTTACATAGCTAGTGTGTCACGGAGCGGGATTTGGTACTTGATCTAACTCCAAGCCAATGCACTTTCTATGGTAGCAAGTGACCTCTTGTGAATTCATAATAAGCCTTTTAAAAGTAACAACTAGAAACTAGGACCTCTGCTTCCTGCTTAACTAGACATCAAGAGAAATTTGACTTTAAGTTCCATTAACAATATTTATTATTGCTCCTTGTGTTGATTTTAATTTACAACATACATCATCTTGTTGTCTAGGATCTTTAATGACCAGTACATGTATTGCAACTAATCAAACATATTTAGGGAGCCGAGTATTTGTGTTGTTAAGCAGCATATGTATTTACTATACAAACATTCAGCAATTAACTTGTAGTACTGGCACAATTTCCAACAAAGTCCAACAAATTACAGATGCATTTTAAGCAGTCTATTAAATGACGTGGACTTCCTGATTTTATTGAGTCTCTTACAATTCTCTGCAAGATGAACTGAACCACTCAAAAGCTGCACCTGATAGATAGAGGTGGATTCTGCATCTGGAAGATTCTGGATTCCTCTGGAAGAGGAAGATTTTGTCTCTGAGAGGTTTTAGGACTTAACACAAAACCAATCAATTCCCAATCATGTTCATTTCTTTCTCAGATGCTCAGTAGCAGGAGGGCACTTGTCCTGGGGTTACACCTAAGGGTGAAGAAGAGAAGGGAGCAAAGGGAAGGGAGTGGGAAAGGAGAAGGAACCCAGAGACTGACCCATCAATCACGTTAATCAGGAGGTCACAGAAGCTAACATGGACAATACAAATGTTAGTGGCTACCTATACGGTCTCATCTTGGTGAGACTACATTATGTTTAGCTCTGCTGCAAGAACCAATACTCATCTCCACCCCTTCTAGCACCTCTCCCTAATCTGAGTCTTTACCAAGAAGTCTATCTGGTCTACCAAGAAGTGGTAGTTTGAAGTAGGTGTAAGTCATAAGTCAATCAGCCACAAAGAGCCACTATTTAGGATAACTGTGCATGGGAAAGTTTACCATGAGACCCTCCCAACTTCCCATTCAGGGTTTGTCTTTTTATTTACCTGCTGTTTACCATTTCTGGGTGTCTATGTTAGGTTCAAGTCCCATAGAAATTCTTTCCGCCAGAACTTGCTCCCATCAAGTTCTGATGAAAAGAATGTGTGAATAAGGTGAAGTGTTGCAGTACAGGACAAGACAATGAGCAAGGCTCCAGAGCTAAAAGGAGACCTTAAAAATGGTGGCATTTCAGGCACCATGACAGGTAAAAGTTGATATTTCCAAATCATATTTGCTCTGGAACCAATTGAAAATCATAAAATAAACAAAAGTAAATTCTGGGGCGCCTGAGTGGCTCGGTTGTAAAGCATCTGCCTTCGGCTCAGGCCATGATCCCAGGCTGGGATCGAGCCCCACATAGGGCTTCCTACTCAGTGGAGAGTCTGCTTTTCCCTCTTCCTCTGCCCCTCCTGTCCACTTATGCTCTCTCTCGAATAAATAAGTAAAATCCTTTTTTTGTTGTTTTTAAATATTTATTAATTCATGACTGACACACACACACACACACACACACACACACACACACACACACAAACAGAAAGGCAGAGATACAGGCAGAGGGAGAAGCCGGCTTCATGCAGGAAGCCTGATGTGGGATCCTGGGACTCCAGGATCATGCTCTGGGCTGAAGGCGGCACTAAACTGCTGAGCCACCCAGGCTGCCCTAAATAAGTAAAATCTTAAAAAAAATAAATTAAGTTCCAACATACAAAACATTCTCTGATGCTCCCAGGATGGGCCTCCAAAATCTCTGAGGGGAGGGTGGGTGTTCTGGGTCATGTGTTAAAGAGAAGTATCCCCAAATTCACAGTCAACACATCAACTCTTCTAAAACCCTTGGTTTGTCCAGCAATTTTGTTTAGGTTTATTTGGTCATGTGACTGGGGAAGGGAACAAATCTTTCCATAGTGGGATATATGGTTCCCTCAGATTAATTGGATTGGCCTTCAAGTCACCATCCCCTTCACCAGAGAAGCAGAAAGCCCATGGGTTTTGTTGCTTTATTAAAAAAAGAAAGAAAAGAAAGAAAGAAAGAAGAAAGAAAGAAAGAAAGAAAGAAAGAAAGAAAGAAAGAAGAAAGAAAGAAAGAAAAAGAAAAAGAAGACTCCTGTTGTGAGTATGTCAATCAGCAAAAGTGTTCCTAAAATGATGAACATTTCAGGGTTTCTTTTTTTTTTTTATAATAATACTTTTTCCTGTTTTTTTTTTTATTTTTATTTTTTAAAAGATTTTATTTATTTATTCATGAGAGACACAGAGAGAGAGGCAGAGACACAGGCAGAGGGAGAAGCAGGCTCCATGCAGGGAGCCCAACGTGGGACTCCATCCTGGGTCTCCAGGATCATGTCCTGAGCCGAAGGCAGATGCTCAACCGCTGAGCCACCCAGGTGTCCCTAGTTCAAGGTTTCAAATGCAGTTATTGTTTGGTAGGATTTTACTTAACTTAGTGCTGTTCTTACGTGTAATTGTTCTGCAACTGGGGATATTTCAGTACTGAATATTTTCTTTTCCAGCCATGTAACAAAAATTCACAGTGATGATGTGACTCTGTGTAAGGAAACTGAATAATTTCATAGGTTTATGTATTTTTTGTGGCTGATATGGTTAGGGTTACGTTATGTGTGTCGCTGTGTGACCTACTCGTGAGTGTGTGTGTGTATGTGACCTATTATTTTAGGTTTGATTAGACCAAGGATTTTCTGCAACAGTGAGTGTCTCTCTGTATTACATATGAAAGTCTGTTGGTCCCCTTTCTCCCCCTCCTCTCTTCATGTTTCCCTGCATTTTCCATTTCCTTTTGTATCTTTGGCTTTAATTTCACCAGATGACTGTGGCAAGGTGGGGGGAGCAGACCATTCTTTGGAGGGTAAGAAGAAAATATTAAAATATTAATTTATATACATTTTTATCTGAAAATATAAAGGTATTATGCTTTGCTGATATTCAACATAAGATTTGATTCCTGGCACTCTCACTTGTGTGGAGTTTGAGCAATGGTGCTCCTTGTCAGGAAGTATCCTCATGAAAGTGTTCCCATGTCAGGAGAGGCCCAAATCAGAGGGTGTGCAGTGGCAGCCTCTTGTTGTCCTCCAGGGCATTTTGACCTATTGCAGTTTACATGAGTACAGTTTCATGGATTTATACATTCCGCTTTTTAACTTAACTAAAATGTCTACCTGGTCCATGCATAAATGGCTAAAGAAGATTCCTATAAAGAAGTTATGGTTAAAAAAAAAAAAGAAGTTATGGTTGATGATAGAGCTGATAATGCAAGCTCGGGAAAGCATGAGAGTGGTCACAGGGACCCCTTTTGTGATCCTTATCTGAAGTCTTTCTCAGGTCATGTCTTCCTGAGACATAACTTCCCATGATTTGAGAGAAAACTTGGGAGACAGTCCAGTCTCACCATCTTGGCCGGTGATCTTCTTTCTGTATATAACATTATTTTTATAGAATTTTACTATTTTATTTTTTTTAGGATTTATTTATTTATTTGAGAGGAGAGAGAGTGTGTGTGTGCACACCCACGTGAGTGAGGAGGGGCAAAAGGAGAAAATCCCAAGCAGACTCCCCACTCAGCATGGAGCCCAACTCGGAGCTTGATCTCACAACCCATGAGATCATGACCTGAGCTGAAACCAAGAGCCAAGCACTTAACCGACTGAGCCACCCAAGTGCCCCAGAGTTTTACCATTTTCAGTTTCAGAGATTGATTGTATCTGATATCCCCCCTAATTCTGGGTCTCTCTCCTGCCTGTTCACTAGCATCATTTCATAATATGATTTCTGTAGAGTTGCCATGTCATGCACAGAATGGTCCCATTTCAATAATTTTTTTAATTAGATAAAACATTGTATTTTATTTATTTTTTAATTAAAAAAAATAGGCTCCACTCCCAACATGGAGCTTGAATTCATGACCCTGAAATCAGGAGTCATATGCTCTATCAACTGAGTCAGACAGTTTGAAACATTATATTTTTAAAATTATTATTAAAAATAATGCATTTTCGGAACATCTGGGTGGCTCAGTGGTTGAGCATCTGCCTTCAGCTTGGGTTGTGATCCCTGGGTCTTGGGATTGAGTCCCACATCAGGCTCCCTGCATGGAGCCTGCTTCTCCTTCTGCCTATGTCTCTGCCTCTCTCTCTGCGTGTGTGTCTCTCATGAATAAATAAAATCTTAAAAAAAAAGTAATGCATTTTCACTATAGAAAGTACAGCCACTCAAAAGGAAGAAAACAAAAATGAACTAAAATCACAGTAGTTGGAGATAGTCACAGTTGACAGTCTTTTCTATTCCTAAGTGTACCTTTCTTTTTTTCTTACAAAAATGGATTTATTATACATGCCATCTTATGAACCACTTGAAAATTTTTTGGTGGTAATCTGTACTATGGGTTAGCTAAATTTAAGCTACTTCAAAATTGTCTGTAAACAGTTGAAAGTTAGGCTAAAAATGTCTTCCTTGGGATCCCTGGGTGGCGCAGCGATTTGGCGCCTGCCTTTGGCCCAGGGCGTGATCCTGGAGACCCGGGATCGAATCCCACGTCAGGCTCCCGGTGCATGGAGCCTGCTTCTCCCTTTGCCTGTGTCTCTGCCTCTCTCTCTCTCTCTGTGACTATCATAAATAAATAAAAATTAAAAAAAAATAAAAATAAAAATGTCTTCCTCAATCCGAATTTCATGCTTATATTTTCTTTTATTAATTTTCATAACCTTTTGCTCTTTTCTTGGAGAAGAAAATAATGTGTTATTCATTTGTTTTATGTTCCATCAGAATTCTCAGTCTGGCAATTGGCTTCTGGGAAAGATTTCATAGTCTTTCGTGACCACAGTAATCTCTGCTTTATGAAGGAGCCAGGAAGCCCTGCCAGATGCAGAGAAATGCAGAGTGAGCAAGAGTTGCTCTGCTGCAAGCTTCTCTTGCTTGGCTTTTCCTTTTTCATTCACTTCTAATCTCATTATGCTCATGACTCAGACCATAGGCTGGGCACTGGACATTTGTCCAAAACAAGGAGAAAAACAAAGGAGAATGGGAGATGGTGACCAAACATCTGGGTGATGTGGCATGCCTACGTAGTTGGGGCAGAAGGGAAGCAATTCTTTTGAATGGAGTTTGGATCTGCAGAGGTAATTGTGACCTTGTTTCCATTTGTTTAATGGTTTTGTTTTTCTTGTAGACAAATCATGTCCCAATTATTATGTTTTTGAGAAGGCAAGGACTATGTCTTATTCATCCCTTGGGTCTCCATATCACCCAGTACCATGTATTTTACCTAGCAAACACTCAGTAAACATTTGTGGTTGTTTGTGTTGATGATCATGATACTAGGGTAGCATACACTATGCACACAATATGGAACCTAAAAAAAAAAAGCAGATTTGGATAATTAGCAGATGATGCCATTGTGTACAAAGAAAACTCAAGAGTTGACAGATATTTACTGGAATTGATCAGAGACTATAGCCAGGTTGCTCGATGTATGTGTAAAAGTCAGTTGATTTTCTCTGGGGTTGTGGTGGCCTGAATGGTGGTTCCCAAAAGATATGTCCATACTCAAATCCCCAGAACCTGTGCAGATTATATAGAAAATGAATGAAAATTACCTTACATGGCAAGAGGTGTGATTCCATTAAATATTTTGAGAGGAGAAGCTTATCTTAGATTGTCCAGGTGAACCCTAAATCCAATGACAAGAGGAAGCAAGAGGGACATTATACACACAGAGGAGAAGGTGGGGTGAAGAGAGAGGCAGAGATTGGAGTTCTGTACTAACTGCTGGGCAGCCACCAGAAGCAAGAAGAGGCTGGTAGTAAGATTTCTTCCTTAGAGCCCTGGGAGGGAGCATGACCCCACAGCATTTTGTATTGCTAGCCCCCAAAACTATGAGAGAATAAATTCATGTTGTTTTAAAGCCACCAAGTTTGTGGTGATTGGTTACACCAGGCTCAGGAAACCAATACAAGAATACCTAGAAAAACAGGGTGTTATGGTTAAGTGCGTGTGCTCTGGAGGCAGACTTCCTTTCTTCAATCCTGACTGCATCAGTTACTAGCTATGTAACTTGGGCATGGTGTTTAATGACTCAGGATCATGGAGCAGATAGCTTAAGTATAGTGCAAATAGACCTGTGTCTGGCATATGGTGAACATGCACTACATGTTAGTTATTGCTCTAATCATCATTATTAATATAATTATTATCAAAGCCAGCAACGTAAGAAAATACAGCTTGAAAAGACATTTAGTATAGCAGTAACAAATAAGAAAGTAGAGAATAAATATAATCGTTAAGGTCTTTATGTGCCAGGTCATAAACTTCCTGGAAAGATGTTAAAAGCAGATCCAAATAAAGGGAGGGCTGTATTATACTCATTGATAAAGATACACAATAAAGATTTCAACTCATACAAAGTCAATGTATAGATTTTATGTCATTCTAATAGAAATCCCACTAGGTCCTTTTTTTTTTTATTGGTGTTCAATTGTTTTTTTTTTTTTTTTTAAAGAAACTTGACAACTGGATCTAAATCTAATGTGGGAAAGCAAATATGCCCAAATAGAATATAAATAATAGTGAAAGGGAATGGAGGGGAAGGGAGAAGAAATGCGTAGGAAATATCAGAAAGGGAGACAGAACATGGAAGACTCCTAAGTCTGGGAAACGAACTAGGGGTGGTGGAAGGGGAGGAGGGCGGGGGGTAGGGGTGACTGGTTGGTGGGCACTGAGGGGGGGCACTTGACAGGATGAGCACTGGGTGTTATTCTGTATGTTGGCAAATTGAACGCCAATAAAAAATAAATTTATTATTAAAAAAATGCCCAAATAGCCACTGTACACATAAGGAAAAGGAATCAAATATCTATTTCATCCATACACTGAAATACTACATGGCAATGGAAACAAATATGATGATAGCGATGGAGCCCATACTCCTGAAGTCAAGCTGGAAAAATGTCTAGGCAAACTTTTAAACGGGCAAAACTAAACAAGATGAGGTTAAACTATTAAGAACAGTGAGAGAATTATTATTACAAAATGCATATCTTGGTAACCATAGGAGGGCAGGGCATGCTACTGAAGAGAGTCACGGAGGAGTCTTCCAAGGTGTTAGATATGTTCCATTTTTTATTCTGGTCTTGGGGTACAAGAACATTCATTTTATTATTTTTCCTTGAAACTCATTTTATTTAAGTTAAATCTTTAAACTTTATAGTAAAGAAAACTTTTAGGAAGGGAAATAAACACTGAATGGTACTTAATTTATGCTTTCATTACAGTAAGTTTTTCATGGAGTGCGCTTATTTCATTGTTTCTCTGAGTAGTTACAGTTTTATAACTACCAAAATATAACCTTCCACATTTCTCACTGCAGCATGGTCATTGAATTCCCCTCCCCCACTAAGGTCATGTGTCCATATTCCTTTAGCTGTTTCACTGGACTGACTGCATTGCACATAGAAGCTATCCAATCATGGGGTGCCTGGGTGGCTCAATCCGATAAGTGGCTGATCCTTGGTCTCAGCTCAGGTCTCGATCTCATGGTTGTGAGTTGAGGCCCTGAGTTGGGCTCCATGCTGGGTGGGGAGCCTCCAAAAAAAAAAAAAAAGCTATCCAGCCAGGAAGACATATCAGAAACTTGGGAGGCTTTAGAAAATTCATCACCCACCCTACCTTTCATTTGATAAGCTTCTCTGGGTGGAATAGAAAAGGACATGCCCTCCTGCCTTTCTCATCCACCTTGGCAGAGAATCACTGCAGTGTGTTGAGAGATGATCATTGTATTAGCTCTCTGTGAAAAAAAGGAAGTGTTGAGAACCAGTGATCTAAAGGAAAGGATGATATTCTTTTCCCTTAAAGGTTTTCTTTTCTCTAATGGATTTCAGATTGGAGCTGAGTCACAATCCGGCAGTAGAGAAATTTGATGTAGAACTTGAGGGCAGTCTCTAAGCCTGGAATATGAGAAGGGTTGAGTCAATGCCCACAGGCAGAATCAGATAACCCGTGGGGAGAATAGGTTACTTTCCCAGTAGCCTGTGGAGAAATCTCACACTGTGTGGAGACAGGTGCACTAGTAGGAGCCCCTAGAGACTTTGTCTAGTGACCTGACATCTGGGTGTTGCTTTGACTGCTCATAAGCAAGAGCTCCCCAAACACAGACAGTTCAAAACCCTTGTGTCCCTGTAACAGCAATAATTGTAGTCACAGCCAAGCACACAAAGCCAACTGCATTGCCAGCGAGGCCATTAAAATATTGGAAAATAAATGCTAGCACTTATGGATTTGCTAGCCTAATCCCCAACATTATGTATTCCCTCCAATTTGAAAATCCAGCATTTAAAAAATGAAAACAAAACCAAGTACAGAAGTGTTAAAAAAAAACTTTATATTTTTGTACTTAAACTTTATATAAATCCAAGAAATTTTTTTTCTCTTTTTGCACCAAGGCATAAATATTTTTTAGGCTTAATCATATGAATGGAAGACTGTTCAATTGCGGGGCAGCATTGAAGAACGAATGGAATTTATTGAATTTATGTTCTATATTATACTTTTATGCTGCTAGGGAAAGAACTGACAGGTTGAGAAAGTTATTAACTTCTTGTGTGTATTAAAACAACACTTGAAGGCAACTGACTTTAGATAAGACAAAAATAATCATTATAGCCTGTGATGTTACTTTAGTTTAAATCCAGGCTGCCCTGAAGCTCAAATAGAGATAAAGAGCAAGGGTAGGATGAATGTTTTCATTGAAGTCGTAACTTCAAATATTGAGAGGCTCTTGGGAGGTTATCCAGTCTATTCTCAGTCTTTGACAGGATTATAGTTAAATCAGCTCAAGCAGATGGCAATCCATCTTATTTCTAAAATTGCCCACTCAAGAAATTCCATATGATTCTTTCCATGGTTCTTTCTATAAACTTACTTTTCTTTTTTTTCCTTTCTTTTTTTAAACATCCGTCACCATACAAAGCCAATGCGGTAT
This sequence comes from Canis lupus baileyi, assembly GCF_048164855.1. Lineage (NCBI taxonomy): Eukaryota > Metazoa > Chordata > Mammalia > Carnivora > Canidae > Canis > Canis lupus. Next base: position 8,342,391 of record NC_132844.1, read on the forward strand.
TACTGACTATAGTCTCCATGCTCAACATTACATCCCCTTGACATATTTATCACTGTAAGATTGTACTTTTTGATCCCTTTCACCTCTGTTGCCCACCTCTTAAACCCCTGCCTCCTCTGGCAGAAACCAATCTTTTCTCTGTTTGTATGGATCTGGGTTTTGTTTGTTTTGTCAAATCCTTTTCTGCATCTATTGAGATGATCTTATGATTTTTATCCTTCATTTTGTTAAGGTGGCATATCATATTGATTGATTTGCAAACGTTGAGCCATCCTTGCATCTCTAGAGTAAATCACATTTAATCATTGTATATGATCATTTTAATGTTATGTTGAATTCAGTTTGCTAATATTTGGTTGGGATTTTTGCATCTATGTGCATCTGGGATATTGGCCTATAGTTTTCTATCTTTTGTGGTGTCCTTGTTGGTTGTCAGAGTAATGCTGGTCTCATAAAATGTGTTTGGAAGTGTTCCCTTTTCTTCAATTTTTTTGAAGAGTTTGAGGATAGGTATTAAATCTTCGATGTTTGGTAGACTTCACCAGGAAAGTCATCTGCTCCTGGACTTTGGTTTGTTGGGAGTTACTTACTAGTAACTGGTGTCTTCAGATTTTCTATTTCATCATAAGTCAGTCTTGGAAGATAAGTTTCTAGGAATTTGTCAATTTCTTCTAGGTTATTCAACTTGTTGGTAGGTACTTGTTTATAGTCTCTTATGATCCTTTGTGTTTCTATGTATCAGTTGTATAACTTCTCTTTCATTCTGATTTTATTTCTTTGAGCTCTCTATCTTTTTTTGGTGAGCCTAGCTAAAAGTTTGTTAATTTGTTTATCTTTTCAAAGAAACAGCTCTTAGTATTACTGATTTTTTCCTATTGTCTTTTTAGTTTCTATTTTATTTATTTTTGCTATGGTCTTTGTTATTTCCTTTTTCTTCTTTCTGCTAACATTAGGCTTTGTTTGTTCTTTTTCTAGTTTCTGTAGGTGTAAAGTTAGATTATTTATTTGAGATTTCTCTTGTTTCTTCGAGTGGGCCTGTATTGCTATAAACTTCGCTTTCACAACCACTTTTGCTACATCTGTAGATTTTGGTCTGTCAAATTTGTGTTTTCATTGTCTCGAGGTATTTTTAAATTTTTCTTTAGATTTTTTTTCTATGACTCAGGAGTTGTTCATTAACATGCTGTTCAATTTCCACGTATTTGTAGTTTTTCCAGTTTTCTTTCTGTGATTGATTTCTAGTTTAATCCCATTGTAGTCAGAAGAGATGTCTGGTATGAAAAAAGAGAAAAGAAAAGATGCTTGGTATGATTTCTGTCTTCTTGAATTTATCGAGACTTAATTTATGGCCTAACATGTGATCTATCCTGGAGAATGTGCCATATGTACTTGAGAAGAATGTACGTTTTGCTGCTTTTGTTTGAAATGTTCTGTATATATCTATTAATTCCATCAGGTCTAATGTATTCTTTAAGTCTGATAGTTTCTCATTGATTTTATGTGTGGATAATCTATTCATTGATGCAAGTGGGGTATTATATTGCTGTCAACTTCTCCCTTTAGATCTGTTAATATTCACTTTATATATTTTGGTGCTCCTACATTGGATGCATATATATTTATAAATGCTATATCTTTTTGCTGTATTGACCCCATTGTCATTATGTGATGCTCATCTTTGTCTTTTATTACAGTCTTTTTTATTGAAATCTATTGTCTGATATGAGGGTGGCTACTTCAGCTTTCTTTTGTTTTCCATTTGCATGAGATATCTTTTTCTATCCTTTCACTTTTAGGCTGTGTGTCTTTATTTCCAAAATGAATCTTTTGTAGGCAGCATATAAATGGGTCTTGTTTATTTTTTTTATTCCAACTGACTTTTCTTTTAGTCCTCAGGGGGACACTAGTCCTATAAAGGGATACTATATGTGCATATAATAATGGAATGTATAATGCAATATACATATGTCCCCCCACTATCACCATCACAAAGGGGGCAGAATTTTATTATCTGTGATGATTTGTAAACAATACAAATCATATAACGATCCCTTGTTCTTCTGCATCACAATCTCACAACCTAAGTTAACTCTTGTCCTTATTTCCCTCAATTGCTTCCTTTCTCTCCCTTTCAGAGTCCCCCAGGAGGGTTTGTATAAGACTCTTTAATGCCCTGGGAATAGGAAAAGCCCTGCCTCAGCCCATAGGGATTTGTCAGCACCATGGACAGTAACCCATCAAGCAAGTCTTTTGGTGAGGTTCTATCTTTCCAGGTGAACAATATATTTGAAGGCCTTTATCAACATATTCCCCTTCTTTTCCTAGCCTTCTACTTTTTAAGGTAAATCACTTTAATTTCTTGAACTTCACCCCTCTATCTTCCGTGTTGTGTCCCCGTGTGTGTGCACCTAATCTCAGCTGGTCCACCGGAGATCCCCTGAGTGCCAACCTTATTCCCCCGCATGTGGTCCCATTTCTGCTCCAACAAGATGAAAGAAACTCTCATGAAAAACAATATCTCTGGTATTGAAGAAGTGAATATGTTCACAGACCAAGGAACGGTGATCCACTTCAACCACCCTACAGTTCAGGCATCGCTGGCAGCAAACACTTTCACCATACAGGCCATGCTGAGACAAAGCAGCTGACAGAAATGCTACCCAGTATCTTAAACCAGCTTGGTGCAGAAGTCTGACTAGTTTAAGAAGACTGCTGAAGCTCTGCCCAAACAATCTGTGGATGGAAAAGCACCACTTGCTAGTGGAGAGGATGATGATGATGACGTTCCAGATCTTGTGGAGAATTTTGATGAAGCTTCCAAGAATGAAGCAAACTGAATTGAGTCAATTTCTGAAGAAGATAAAACTTGAAGAAGTTACTGGGAGCTGCTATTTTATATTATGACTGCTTTTTTAAAATTTTGTTCATGGATCTGATAAAATCTAGATCTCTAATGTTTTTAAGCCCAAGCCCCTTGGACACTGCAGCTCTTTTCAGTTTTTGCTTATATACAATTCATTTTTTTACAGCTAATTAAGCTGAAGAAGCCTAGGAATAAAGTTTGAAACAAGGTTAATAAAGTTCTCTGCCTAGGGGAAAAATAATTTCTTGAACTTCAGTAGAGGCAGAGGAGCCCACAACTCAGTGATCTATGGTCTATGAGACATTCAGGCCCAGCCTGACAGGAGGTAAATCCACCTGGGCTTGCTCAGGTGAGCTCATCACTTGGACCTTGGGTTCAAGGAACAAGTAAAAAGGCAGTGTAGAAGGATGGAGTAGGCAAGAAAGGTAACTCTTCCATTTCTTCTCTTGCAGTTGCTTCTATTAATTATATGTCGTATGGGGTTAGTGTTCCCTAAAATATGCCATTCTTTACAGTTCCTGTTTCCTGGTTAACAAACATTTGTTTTAGCTTTAAGTCTATTAAAAATTAGCTCTGCAGTCTTGGCTAAGTCACCCAAAATTTCTGTCTAATCTTACAGATTTCACAATACTTCTCAAATTTTTAAATACATGCCAACATGGAAATTATCCAACAGATACATTTGCACATGTGTGAATGACATATACATAAGGTTACTCATTAAAAACAGATTGGAAGCAACATAAAAATCCATCACTATAAGACTTCAAATACATTATAAACTTATACAATCAGATACTATGCAAATGTAACAAAGAAGTTCACTACATACTGATATGAAAGATCTCCAGAATGTATCATTAAAGGAAAAAAAAGAGCTAGGTTTGGAACAATGTATGTATTATTTATGTAAAAAGGCAGAAAACTGTGTGTAGCTAGGTATGCTTGTATAAGCATACAATATCTCCAGGGGAATATATAGGAAATAGGGCAATTGCCTCCAGGAAAGGAAATTGGGTAGCAGGGGGTGAGATGCGGAGTGGAGTTGTTCTCTGTGTACCTCTATGTGCCTTAAAAATTTTTTTAAAAATTAACTCTATATGCCCAATGTAGGGTTTGAACTCACAGCCTCAAGGTCAAGAATTGCATACCATACCGACGGAACCAACCAGGTGCCTTGCTTTATGTGACTTTTGAATTGTGACTAATGTGACTATTTTAACTACATAGAAAAGAATACATTTCAAAACATGAAATCAATTATCCATGACTCTGTTTCCTCATCTATGAAATGGCCATAGCCATACCTGTTTGAATATGTTGAGACTCAAATAGAATGATGTATGTAAAGGTGCTTTGAAAAATACAAATGTTTTTCACATATAATCTTTATTTTTAGTATTTTAATAATGTATGGACACTCTTTACATTTTCCATGTGCCTCTTAAATTTTGGAGTGTAAAAGTGGACATACTACTGAAATAAAGATAATATAAAAAATTAAATATTTGTGAAGCATTTTAGAGCTTATTAGTGTAGTACAGCTACTATATAAAAGGAACTTTATCCTACACTTCCTACCACACTTTTTCTCCTCATGTGGGTCAGCATAATTTTTGCCTATAATAATTGGCCCTTCTTAGCTGCTTCAGAAGAGGGTGGAACATGTTCAGGGTGGCTGGTAAGGCCCTAATGAGATCGGTGAGTAACTTGTAGAAAATTGCCTTGTCGGAGAAAAGAAGGGAAACAGCTGGAGCATTAAAAAGCTCTTGTAACCCACTGAGACACTGGACTAGAAATTCCGTTGTTTAATATTTAGAAGGAAGAAACACTATACTTTACTTTCTGGGAAAAAAAAATCCTTTGGGTCCTGTACAACACATTTTAAAAAATAATAATAAAAGCCAGTTTAGGGGGGTTTCTTGTCTGTCCTATAAGAAAGGAGATTTGAAAGGGGGTAGCACATAATATCCCAAAGAGATGTGTTAAAAAAGAACCCCAGCTTTCCACATTCCAAGGCATTCCCCAGAGACCTTCTACACCTCATTAAATATGTGAACAAGCACGAGACTCAGAACCTCTGTAGGGACTCCTGGCCTCAACCAGTAGAAAAAAATATGATGAGAGATTTGTAGGACCTCCTGAAGTGGACCACAGTATAGCATAAAATCAAAACAAAGCTCCTTGAGTGCTATTGAGGGAGAAATACCATCAAAAAGAAAAAAAACCCCCATACTCTCAGTTCAATCTTTTTCTCCCCTAAGGAATATTTTTTTTCCTGCACAGTTTATGACAAGAAAATTTCATTTATTTTCAGAATATCTTCTCCTTTTTTCATTCTTCTCTTCTTCACTCTCTTCCTCTACCCCCTTTTCTCTTCTTCCTTGTTATCTTCTCTTTGTCCTTCTTCTATTATCAGGAGTTGGTATACTTTTTCTGTAAAGGGCCAGAAAGTTAAATATTTTATGCTTTGTGGACCATACAGGCTGTATGGCAACTACTCAACTGCCCTTGTAGTGCGACAGTGGCCACAGATGATTTAGAAATGAATGGGTTTAGCTGTGTTCCCACACCCTTTCTTTACAAAAACTACACTTTCTCTGCAACTGTTGTATGTTGTAATAAAGTTCACAGAAGATAGACAGTCATCAGTAACTGTTTGGGACAGTAGGTAGCCATCTGTAAGATGTATTCATGGCTCACACTTCTTGAAAAAGATTAAAGAAAAAAAAAGAAAAAGATTAAATATTTAAATGCTAAAATAATAAATAACATATTATTTAGAAAAGGACATGGAAAATATTAGAAAATTAGAAAAGGACATGAAAAAATTATTTTGACACCTTAAAATAGGAAGGGTGAAGCCTTTCTAACTATTTAAATTATTTTAAAATGATAGATTAAACTACATTAACATTTTTGCATAAAGCTGTTATAAGCAAAGTCATAAGAAAAATAACAAGCTGGAAAAAATATTTGCAACTCATGTCACAGGCAATGGGGATAATGTCCTTAACATATTGATTTGTACAAATCAATAAGAAAAATAAACAACCATCCACTTGAAAGATGGGGAAATGCTATAACTAGAATCCACAGAGAAGGTAACACAAAGAGTTGTTAAATTTTTTTAAAGGGATTTTATTTTTTTATTTGACAGGAGAGAGAGAGAGAGAAAGCACAAGCAGGGAGAGTGACAGAAGGAAAGCGATAAGCAGGTTCTCTGCTGAGCAGGGAGCCTGAGGTAGGGCTTGATTCTAAGACCCCCACAACCATGACCTGAGCCAAAGGCAGACACTTAACTGACTGAGCCACCCAGGCATCTCTAAATATTTTTAAAGGAATGTTCTACATTATTCATAATAGAAGACACAGAAATTCAAATTACATTCACATACCGGTTCTCACATATCACATAGGCAAATGTCCTGATAAGGCATCTTTATATAGTTGGTGATACATTACTACCACTTTGATGGAGGGCAATTGGGCAATATTTGTCAAAATTTGAAATGAAGATTTTTTTAACATGACAGTTCATTTAAAAAGAGTCTAGCCAGTAGATATACCTGGGCATATACAAAATGATGTCTATACAATGTTAGTTATTGTTGTACTTCTTGTAACAGCAAGAAAGGGAAATGACCTATATGTTCACCCATGGGGGACTTCCTAAATTTGTTATGGCATATCCAGAGAGTGGTAGCCTTATAGCTACTGTGGAGCTATAAAGATAAGAAACTCTTGGGGTGCCTGGCCAGCTCGGTTGATAGAGCATGTGACTCTTGATCTCAAGGTCATGAGTTCAAGCCCCATGTTGGGTGTAGAGTTTACTTAAAAAAAAAAAAAAAGGAAGAAAAGAAAAGGAACTCTTTATGCTCTGATATAGACAGATCTTTCACATATATTATTAGAAAAAAGAAAGCTGCAGAACAGTGTGCACGGCGTGCTTCCAATTGTATAAAATGAGGACAGCATACATGTTTGTATCTGTTTGCAAAAAAAGTCTCTGGAAGACTACATAAGAAACTAGTAATGGTGGCTCCCTGTTTGAAAGGGAGGTGGGGATAATCCGATGGATGAGAGAGATAAAAAAGGAGACTTTTCACTGTATGCCCTTTTATTCTTTTTGATTTTCAAACCAAATGTCATCATTGTTAATAATAAAAAAAATAAAGTTCAGTAAGAATCACTCAAATAACTTGGCTGCACACACACACATGCACACAGACACACACAACTTCTCTGTTATCAGTCTTAGATTCATAGAGATTATGGTATTTGGGGTATGCTAATAATAAAATCTGTAAGTATCTAGTAAGTCTTGAAAAATTTTGCTACTGATCAACTAGCAGGAGAAACTGTTTTATGATATGGTCCCTAGATAATCAATTAGAGTAGACACGAAGAAGGTACTTTTATTGGTCAGCCTAGTATCAAGAGGGACTGGGGGGGCAGCCCGGGTGGCTCAGCGGTTTAGCGCCGCCTTCAGCCCAGGGCGTGATCCTGGAGACCTGGGATCGAGTCCCACATCGGGCTCCCTGCATGGAGCCTGCTTCTCCCTCTGCCTGTGTCTCAAATAAATAAATAAATAAATAAATAAATAAATAAATAAATAAACAAACTGTTAAAAAAATAAAAGAGGGACTGGAGCTAACTGGGGAAGCAGTGAGTGCCCCACCTCTGGGCTTGTTCAAACACGTGGCACAACAACTCGAGGGGGATACCATAGGAAGGGGAAAAAAACCTCTAAGTCACTTTCTCTATTTCAATCCTGCTATTCTATAATTATAAGAAGAGTGATATGAACACCATACATTTTTTCAAAAGTGGTAGGCTTCTTGGGAAGGCAGCTACACTTGTCACTGTACCGCCAACACAGAGATTCCTTGGAGGAAACAAAAAAAACAAACTTAGAGATTTATGCACTTTACAAACTAGTTTGAGGATTACAAAAGGATAAACAATGATGGAAGGAGAGCCAAGGATAGTTGGGGATGGAGCAGCAGCCAGGTTAGGAGGCCGGCTTAGCTCTAGGGACATGCAGATATTCACAGCTAAAGAGCCGAGCCTGTGAGGGGGATGCAGTTTTCAGCATTTCACTGGCAGAGCAGAGCACACCACAATGCACCACTTTCCAGGACACTATGCAATGTGCAGATGGGAAGTAATTTTTTTTTAGGAAATGGCTAGAAATTATTGACATTGATTTTTTAAATCATCCCTGTTTGTTCAGCTGGTGAAACACCTGGTAGCTAATGCTTTCAAGCACTCTAATTATAAGTGTGCTTTAGCTGATGTTCATGCCCTCACTGGATGTAGCATCTAATACAGTACGAGACAGTAAATTGTTGATGAGAATGATACTGGATGAAATGCAATGCTCTTACGGGCAGCGTTTGGAAAGATGACGGAGGTATGGCCGATGAGTGCTTTGTACCTCCTCCCCCACCTTCTTTCCCTTTCCTACTCCCATCTCCTTCCTTTCTCCTTTTTAAGGGGTTGTATCTGTGGGCTTCCTGAAGAATAGACTGACCAGTCTGTGGGGAAATAGTGCAAAGGTAGTATTTACAATTCTTGAAAGCTTCACACTGTCACACGTGTTGTCGTTTCCTGTGATGCTCTCAGTGTGAGAGGAATAATGATATCCTTTCCTCTGTTGATGCTGAGGGGCAAGCTGACAATCAGAGATGTTAAAATTCCTTGCACTTGCAATTAGGTACCAGGTGCATTGCATGTAGTCAGGGGCCAAAAGATTTTGAGGGATTAATGTTACAATTAATTTTATAGGTCAACTTGGCTGGGCCATGGTGCCCAGATATTTGATTGAACTTCATTCTGGATGATTCTGGGAGGGTGATTTTTGGAAAAGGTTAATATTTAAATCAGTAGACTTTGAGTAGATTGCCCTCCATAATGTGGATGGGTCTGATCCAATCAGTCGAGGGCCTTTGAGAGACTAAAGACTGACTGCTCCTGAGCAAGGAGTTCTCTCAGCTGAAGCCTTTGGAGTGGACTTGCAACATCAGCTCTTCCCTGAGTCTCCAGCCTCCCGGGCTAATCTGCAGATTTTGGACATGCCAGCCTCCATAATCATGTGAGCCAATTCCTTAAAATAGATCTCTCTCTATATATATACTTCCTACTGGTTCTGTTTTTCTGGAAAACCTTAACACATTAATCATGCTCATTTTTGGGTGGGTATAAGTATCATTTGAAATTATATAATATCTTGCAAGTGAAACACGTAAAGATTTAATTCTATATTGAGAAGTTTAGTCTGTGTTAGTGTCTTTCAATTTCCTCATCTGTCAAATGAGAATGGTTTGATGGAAATTGTTAGTCACCCACCGAAATCCATTATCTCCTTCTTTTTGGGTCCATTATCCTACATTTCCCAGCTTCACCTCGCAGTCAGGGTGGCCGCATGTCTGTGTTCTTTCCAAGGGAATGTGAGTAAAAGGGACGTGTGCCACGTTGGGCTCAGTTCTCAAAATGGTGAGTGTGCTTCATCTGTGCCAACTTCCCCTTTCTGCCAGGATGGATCTTCGGCCACTCACTATGACCATAAAAATGCCTGAGGGGGAGTGGAGGGGCTATACAAACGAAAGAACCAGAATCTCTGAATGACTATGTGGAGCAGAATTATATCACCAACCTGTCCCATTCACCTCAACGCTTTATGTGAATGAGAAATACATTTCTATACACCTTAAGACACTGTATTGTTATAGTCTCTGTTCTAGTAGCGTGGCCTTTGCCCTAGCCAACACACAACCTTCATAGCAACTGTCTTACCTGCTTCATGGGATTTTTGTGAGTATCATATGAAAGAAAATGGTAAGACTCTGCACAAATAGCTATCACCCTATCTTTACCTGATTATTCAACATTAAGCTTCCTCTAGACCTTCGTAGAATCTCTGTAAAAGGGGTACAGTGGACTCAAATGTATCTAGGAGCTGCCCTGCAATTTCCCTCACTGGGAAGAGACTGACTTGGGATAAGGCATGAGAAATACAAAATGGCTAACAGATTTTGTTAATTACCACCAACCACGTCTGGATCATATTTGGGAACTACCAGCTAATACAAACAGTGGGAAATGAGTGGCTATTGAAAGCATCTGACACATTAGATAAATTTTAATTTTATAACCATTTTGCAAGCTGGTGGTGATTCCTGAAGTGCCTAAGTGAGCTACAATATGTTAAATGTCATGAGTTGTCTAGACTCTGCCAGAAAACCTGTTCGGAGTGACAGGATTTATGGTTTCATACTCCCATGAGGGCACAAAATCCACGAGACCACATTTGTCGGTTAAGAGCCAAGTATTACTCTTAGTGATTCTTACTTTAAACAAAAACGCTCCCATTTCCAAAGTACATTTCCAAAGTTAAATAAATCAATATCTACACACATTAAAAAAAGTCTTCATAATAGAACAAGTCCACATTTGAAACAGATATGAGCAGACGTTAAAAAGAAGAAGCACCGAAAGAAAATCATCAATGGCTTTAAGTGATGGTTACACATGGCTCAGAGCTTTTATATAATTCTTTGGGGATGAGAAAATGGGATCTTTCCCATTTTCTGCCCTTCATATGGGCATTTTCTGCCCTTCATATGGGCAGAGCTAGGTCTGATGTGCCAGTTGTAGTGGTTTATGAGGCCTTTGAAAAGAAATATTTTCACAATTATATTGACACTGCTTTCATTCAGTTATCAAGACTTCACTGGAAAGAAAAAACATTAGATTCTTTTTTTTTTTTTTTAAGTTCCCATTAGGTAAAGCAATCCATTAGGGAAAAACCCCAAGAGGCACTTTCAGATTTGAACAGTGCTCTGCACTGAAATCCAGCTGAGTCTAGAATGATGAGAAAGGACATCCTGGAAAAATACGTGAAAATGTATGACTTGTAGCAGCTGAGTGGAATGTAAAGGCATTTCTTTGGAATCACATACACCATCCAACCGACTTAACCAAGCAAGTTCCCAGGGCCTGTTTGTCTTTGGCCCTGGCAGCTGCATCTGCAAGCAATGGCTTAACAGAAAACCAACAGGAATCCTTTTGGCAGGAAAGAAGGATCGTCTTAGGTGTTTAATGAGAGAAAAGATCTGAGTCTGTTTGCAACAAGAAGTAAATATTAGTGGTTCAGAGCCCACTTGGGAATTTTCATCATGCTAATAAATGTCAAAGAGAAACATTCTTCCTTTATTATTAGACCTTAGACTAATTTACCCAAATACAAAGTTGTCTTTGCCCAATGAGAAAGAGAAAAATAAAACTAAATGAAGTGAGTAATTAAAGGAAAAAAGAGATTGAGACTGTATTTTACGTACAGCTTATGAGGTTCTCTTTAGGGTAAGGAGGAGTAGCTATTAGGAAGATGTGATGCTGTGGAGAGCTGATGGGATGGGTTTGTGACAGATGAGAGAAATGGGGGTGAATATGTAGCTCATTCAGGTGTTTCTAGCAACTCGTTCACCATCTTGCCGAAGATGAAGGCATAAGGTAAGATGTCATAGCAGAACTCAGTCCCATAGCTCTCTAGAGAGAATCGTAATCTGGAATGAAATATACTTTCTTCTTCTTCTTCTTCTTCTTCTTCTTCTTCTTCTTCTTCTTCTTCTTCTTCTTCTTCTTCTTCTTCTTCTTCTTCTTCTTCTTCTTCTTCTTCTTCTTCTTCTTCTTCTTCTTCTTCTTCTTCTTCTTCTTCTTCTTTCTTCTCCTTCTCTTCTCCTTCTCTTCTCCTCCTCCTCCTCCTCCTCCCTCCTCCTCCTTCTTCCTCTTCTTCTTCTTCTTCTTTTCTTCTTCTTCCTTTGTAAAGACTTATATATTTTAGAGAGAAAGAGAAAGCGTGTATGTGATTGGGAGTGGGAAGCAGGAGGGCAAAGGGAAGGGGAGGGAGAGAGAAAGATTCCTTAAGCAGACTCCCTGCTGAGCCTGGAGCCCAACGCAGGGCCTGATCCTGGGACCCTGAGCTCTTGACTGGAGCCAATATCAAGAGCTTACCACTTAATCAAGTGAGCCACCCCAGGTGTCCCTGAAATATACTTTCATTTGATCTTTTTGTGTTGATTTGATTTCTGTACATTTGAGTCATTGTTTTAGTCAGGGTTCTCCAGAGAAACAGAACCAAACCAGTAGAGTGTGTGTGTGCACGCATGAGTGTGTGTGTGTATTGTTAAAAACCACAGGCCCAAAATGGCGTCACTTAGGCCAAGTTGCCAAACCAGGGCTTAATGCCTAACCTAATTAGCATTTCAACCTTCCCTAGAAATGTAAGTCTTAACTGGTCAGTCAAGAATTTTCTGATCAGTACCAGAGATAATCTGTCACATGGGTTTTCAACCTCTCCCAAAGGAAGATGAGGCAATACACCTAATAAGTCCCCTGCCCTTCCACCTAAGGGAAGGTGACCTTATCTGGAATGATTCTTTTCTTTTCTTTTGCTAGTAACTTTCTATCCCACTCTCCTTCTTATGAAAACCCTCCATTTTTGTACACTTCCTTGGCACTCCCCTTTACTCGCTAGATGGAATGGTACCCAATTCGCGAATCACTTAATAAATAGAATTAGATTTTCAAATTTACTCAGTTGAATTTTTGTCCTTTAACAGTATATATTTATTATAAGTAATTAGTTCACACAATTATGGGGCCAAGAAGTATCAAGGTCTACAAGCTAGAAACCCAGACAGTAAATGGTTTAGTTCCTGTCTGAGTCTGAGTCTGAAGGCAGAAGGAGACCAACATCTCAGTGTAAAAGACAGGCAGAAAAAGTGAATTATTTCTTACTCTTCCTTTGTTCTATTCAAGCCTCAATGAATTGGAAGAGGCCCACCCACACCAGGGGAGGGCCATCTGCTTTACTCAGTTCATGGATTCAAATGCTAATATCTGGAAGTTCTTTCACAGACATACCCAGGATAATGTTTAACCAAATATCTTGGCACCCCATGGCCCAGTCAAGCTCAAGCTGAGACATAAAATTAACCATTACAGTCATATTTTGCAAAAATTGAAGGTAATATCATTTTAAGAACTCAGAACATTTTTTGTTGATGACATGGGGCCTTCGATTTGCCCTTAAAATACTCCTTTATGACATTAGCATCATTATCTGACAAAGAGAGATAACGGCAGTTGTGGACAGATCAGAGTTTTTCACTAACCTGTACTCCTGGAATTGAAATGTTTGATAGATCCTGCCTGGATAGCAAACTGCTTTGTATCCTGTGATCCTTTTTTCTGTACCCTAGCTACAGTGGATTGGGCTAGATTAGCAAGCAAATCTGGACCTTAACCAGCAGCATGTGACCTGACATGTCAAGATGAGTTGAGCCAATCAGAATGTCTCCCTAAAACACGTGAAACAAGAAATGCTGAAAACACTTGTCAAGGTAGCAGCAGAGGAGGAAATGATGCTCTAAGGTAGGGCCCAACTCAAGCACACAAAGGCATGAGAAGGAGGATAACACAGTGAAGGGCCAGCCTATAAAAAGGAAGAGGTCAGATTAACTGCAGACAGAAGCTGAGGTATAGAGAGGGTCCAGTTCTCAGAAGTTTTGTGCCTTCTGGGATTTCCAATTCCAGTTCTCAACCATGTGGGTCCTTAACCCATTTCTCTTGAGGCAAGTCAGGTAGCTCTCTTAATACTTTGCACAGATGAGTTCTCTTCTATTTCACGTTGTTTGTATGATGGTTTATATAAAGATTTCACTCATATGTTCACTCAACTTTCCTTTTGCAAATTCAGAAACTGAAATACAGAAAAAATCATTTGGCCCTGGAAGCCACCATGATGACCAGGAACAAGTTTGAATCTCAGTTACAACTTACTGCATATTCAGCAATGTATTCTTTTCAAGTTGGGCATAGAGATTAATTTTGATAAAATCCATTTTCTTTCTTTATGACTAGGCTTTTGCGTCATATCTAAAAAAATCTTTGCCTAATGCAAAATACAAAGATTTTATCCTTTATTTTCCTCTATTTCTTCTAGATGTTTTATAACTGTAGATCTTATATTTTGGTCTATGATTCATTTTGAGGTTTTGTTTTGTTGTTGTTGTTTTATATGGATTATGAAGGTTCATTTTTTTTCTTCATATGACTGTCCTATTGTTCCAGTACCGTTCATTGAGGAGATTGTCTTTTCTCCATTTAAATACATTGGTACCTTTGTGAAAGTCAAAAGGCTCTATATCTGTTGGTCTATTTCTGTATTCTTTTCTGTTCCATTGGTCTATATCAGGGGTTGACAAACTATGGCCTGAGGGCCAAATCTGGTTCACTATCTGTTTTGTAAATAAAGTTTTATTGGAACTCAGTCAAGCCTTTTCACTCCTTGAAGTATTGCCTATTACTATTTTCATGCTATAAAAGCAGAGTTCAGATTACAAAGCCAAAAATATTTACAATCTGGCCCTTTACAGAAAAAAAAGTGCTGACTCCTGATCTTATGTTTATCCTTGTGTAATATCATACTATCTTAATTACTATAACTTTTCAGTAAGTTTTGAAATCTGAGAATGTTTTCCAACTCTGTTCATTTTTGAAACTAGTTATTCTTGTTTTTTTGCATTTCCATATGAGTTTTCAAATTAGTTTAACAGTTTCTACAAAAAAGTCTTCTGGAATTTTACCTGGCATTGCTTTGAATTCTATAGATTGATTTGGGGAGAATTAAAATCTTACCAATATTGACTCTTCTAATCCCTGATATGGAATGTCTATTTATTTGGGCCATCCTTAATTTCTCACAGAAATGTTTTGAAGTTTCCGTTTACCTGTTTCCTGTACTTTTGTTAAGTGTACATAAGTATTTCACATTTTTGATGCTATTTTACTTTATGGCTTTTTAATTTCATTTTCAGTTGTTTATTACTATTATATAGAAATACAGTTAGTTTTTATATATTAATCTTGAGTCTTCCATTTTTGCTATGTTTACTAATAGGTATGGGAAAATCAATCCCTTAGGATTTTCTACATAGATCATGACATCATCTGCATATAAAGGCAGTGTTATTTTTTCCTTTTCAATATGGCTACCTTTTATTTCTTTTTTCTTGCATTATTCCACTGGCTAGGACCTCCAATGCAATGTTGAATATAAGTGATGAGAATGGACATTCTCACTTTGTTTCTGATCTTTGTAGCAAAGCATAGTTAGTCTTTCACCATTAAGTATGATGTTAGCTGTAGGTTTTTCTTAGATGCCTTTTGTCAGGTTGAGAAAGTTTACTTTTAGTCCTAGTTTGCTGAGAGATTTTATCACAAATGGCTGTTGAATTTTGTCTAATGTTTTTCAGCATCTATTGAGATGATAATATGGTCCCTGCTCCCATGAGCTTTTAGTCTGTTGGTAAAGACCTACATCAAACAAGTGACAACAAAGATTAATGTGATGTGTGGAAGACAAGGAAAATCTAGGAGCCTAGCCTAGCTCAGGGTCAGAGAAAGTCTTTTTCAAGAAGTAAAGTTTAAGTTGAGACTGAAGGAGGAGTATGAAATTGGTAGGTGAAAGGGGGTGAAAAGCAAACAGGAGTTGACCTCCCATAACCCAAGTTCCAAATCTAGTTCTGCCACTTTCTGGTTAGATGGGGAGGAGAGAGTTCTTGCTGACATGCTCTCTGTGGGCTTTGCTTTGGAGTCATTTCTCTTAGCATCTGTAAGGAACATTCTGTGAATTTTCCTCTAGATGATAATGTAGAGGTGATGCTTGGCATATCACTCTTGCACCACTCTATGAAGCACCGTAGGAGAAAGATCTTTCACGGATAAGAACCACAAGAACTTGACCTCAACAACTGCTTGTTTGTTTCTCTTCTCAGGCACAATGAGAATCAGGTAGCTCATCTGGTATTCCTCTCCTCTACAGGAGCCTGGAAACTCAGAGATGGATTTGAACCTGCCCTTAAGTAACTGAGTAAGACCTTATGTGGATATGTTCTGATTTTCAGAGTCATGATTTCTTTTAAAAATGTACATTTTCTTGCTCTTCCCTTTATCTTTTATTGCATGTTTCTTATATCCTATTAGTTACTTAAATATTTTATGGAACAAGGTAGGTTAGAAACAAAAAATACACAATGACACAAAAATAAAAGCTTTTGAGAAACCAGTCCTTTATTATTAGGGGTTCTGGGACATCTAACAGCCCAAGCTGCTGCTCCCCTGTCCTTTTCAGATAGCCCCCTGCCCTCTCCCAAACTGCTCTATATATCCTGTTCCTTTAATTTCCTTCATTGGGTTGCTTTACCCTGTGACCAACTGTTGTTTTTAAAGCAAACACACAGACAGTTTTTGCTTTAAAGGTTTTAAAAGTTGTGCTAATGGGAAGGATAATAGAAAGATAAGAGAAGAAGCAAACGTGAGGAAACTATTAAGGTTCTGGAAAGTTTCCAAGGTCTTACTAGTGCCTGGCCCTGACTATCCTTTCTTGACTTCTTCTAAACATGGTATTTGGAAGTCTCTTTTGAATTTCTGTTCAGTGTTTTCATCTCCTAATTGACACTTATAATTCTCTTTCCCATTAGGGGAAAATTAACCCCGATGAAAGCTCGTCTTCTACCCTAGAGCCCCAAAAGGACAGTCGGGGATGTACAGTGGGTGCCTTCCATTTTTCATAGTAATCCGCTTTGATCAAGGCATAAGGACTTAGGCTGCCCACACAGGAATGAACCCCACTGGGCATCTTCTAGCATCCTATACCTCTCCCTGTCACCTCTTTTCCTCCCCAGGGTGAAGGTCCTATATTTTAGGTGCAAAATGATTGTAGTTTTGTTGCGATGACCTCTGGAATCTCTGCTATCAGTGATGTAGCAGAACTAGATCCTGGAGAGGTGTGTTTAGGTTGGAACATCAGATGGGGAAAATGATACCTGCATTTCTAGGGCAGGTAAGCCCGGGGGCCATGATGCACATTTATATAAAGGACAGCTTCTACCAAGAATTCAGTTCTGTGGGTGGAGTGGCTCTTTCTGGCCCCCTTCTCCTAGGAGACTAGGAGGTAGACTGTTCTTCCTGGCTCCCCTTCCTCAAATCAATCTGTATCTGGATATGACTCCTTCTACTCAAATCATGCTTCAAAAGTAGCTTTAAAGAAGTTTTATCCCAGGTTTCCATGGATGTATGACCAGTGACTTCACCCAAAGCAAACAGATAGTCTTTCTCTGACAATTCTTCTTCATAGAATCTTATGTTTGCCCTTGAGTACCCCATCTCTGGAACATTAAATCTTTCCTGTCAGTTTTTCTTTCCTTTCTTAAAGGATTTATTTATTTAAGAAAGAGAGAGAGATAGAGATAGAGAGAGAAAGAGAGAGAGAGAGTTGGGGGGAGGATCAGAGGAGGAGGGAGAAGGACAAGTAGACTCTGCCCTGAGCTTGGAGCAGATCCAGGGCTCCATCTCAGGAGCCTGAGATCATGACCTGAGCCAAAATCAACAGTTGGACACTCAAACAACTGAGCCACTCAGGCACCCTTATCTGGTCAATTTTTAGATAATCTTTGTACTGCATGGCACTTTAAATAAATAGAATATATTGTCAGTAGAAGTAAATTCCCCAGAGGAATTCTGACTTTGCTCTTCTTTCCTCATGCTATGTTTTATTTTTTTAAAGACACCCAATTACTTTTCCTTGCCAACAAGTTCCCATCCGTTGCTTTTCAATGATGACCCAAACTGAGACCAAAATGGAGGGGTTGCCTCAGAGAAATCCTGTGGGTAAGATTCACACTATATTAAGGTACCCTCCTTACAGTCCCTGATTAAATATTTGTTGAATACTGAATCACTAAGAAGGAGCATGTGTACCTCGAACTAGCAGCATCTGGTCTCTATTTACTTCTCTAAGATGTAGCTTTAGGGACTGGAGCCTCCTGGGGAGGGTGCAGTGCCCAGGGCAAGGTGTCCATGAGTGCCCTGGTCTCATATTTTGTGTTCAAATGAAATTTGGTTAGAGTGAACACTCGGGGAATGTTTTAAGAATTAAGAAGTCAAAAAAAAAAAAAAAAAAAAAAAGAATTAAGAAGTCAAGATGTGACAAAAGCTCAATGGCCGGGCTTTTTCCTGGGTGAAAAGAGGCCAGGTACTTCCTTTCTTTTTTGCCTATTGGTGTATCTTTATAAGGAAATGATGAAACAGGTTCGTAAAATATTTACTTTTAGCAGAGGAACGTTTTCACACATACAAACGCCGTGGTGTATGTATAGTTTCATTTGACAACAATGTCAGAAGCAGAGTTGGATGGATGTGAGGTCAGGCAACCCCACCTCCTCTTAACATGGCATTTGGAAGTCTCTTTTGAATTTCTGTTCAGTGTTTCCATCTCCTAATGTGACACTTCTAATCCTCTTTCCCATTAGGGGAAAATTAATCCCTGTGGAAGTTTGTCTCCTACCCAAGAGCGCCAAAAGGACAGTCGGGGATGTACAGTGGGTGCCTCCCTTTTTCATACCTCCTAGTGCTGGCATCATCATAGAAGGCTCTAGAAGGAGGGGATGGAGGATTTGGTGCAGTTTGGTTGCCAAGAAACCACACTATGTGTATAATCCAGATCCTCTCTCTCTCCCACCTCAACCCAGCAGATCTTGTTTTTAATTTAGTTTTTTGAATAGATAACAGATTCACAGGTTTCAAACACCAAAAACTACAAAAAGCTATAAAACAAAAGACTTTGTCCTACCTTATCCCTCTTCATTCAGTTCCCATCCTCCTCAATAAATAACCAATATTATTTTTTTCTTGTTTAACCTTCCATATTATATATATATATTTTTAGAGAGAGAGGGGAGGGGAGAGGGGCAGAGGGAGAGAGAGAGACTCTTTTTTTTTATTTTTTATTTTTATTTTTTATTTTTTTGAGAGAGAGACTCTTAAGCAGGTTCTATGCCCAGTGCTGAGCCCGACTCAGGGCTCAGTTTCACAATCCTAAGATCATGACCTGAGCTGAATCAAGAGTCAGGTGCTTAACTGACTAAGCCACCCAGGTGCCCCTTCCTTCCAGATATTTTCTATGCATAAGTAAATCATATAAACATGTTTTATTTCCCGCGACTTTTTTTTTTTTACATACATAACAGCCTGCTTTACACAGGTATGGTATATGCATTTGTATTTTTCTATATGATCTTTCCGTCTTGATTCATTAAGAACTTCATTCTTTTTTACAGCTAAATGTATGGATTTACTGTAGCTAATTAATCAGCTTCCTTTTGATAAACATTTAGGTGACTTCCAAGCTTTGGCTATTACAGACAATGCCTCATACAAAATTCTTGTATGCTGTGTTATTTCCTATGTGTGAACATATCTTAAAGATAAATTCCCAGGGTCAAAGGGTATATATATTTTTAATTTGGATAGATACTGATAAGTTTATCATCATAGAAATCGAACCACTTTATAATCCCACCAACAATAAATGAGATTAAGATTTGCTGGTCTAAGAGGTGAAAAATACTATATTAGTCTAATTTCAGTTTTCAGTTCCTTTAGAATGGGCATTTTTATAAAAATTAAGAGCTACTCTTTATTTTCTTTCAACAAACTCTGTTTAGACACTTGCAGCTTTTTCTGTTGGGCTATGGGTATTTCTTACTGATTTGTCCACGGTATCTGCTATATGACTTTAGGGTGACACAAGTACTGAGTATTTTTCCTAATCTTTCCCTTTGTCATTTATCTTCTGACTTTATTTATTTATTTTGGAGAGTAATGCATGTTTTAAACAAATTTTAGTTTTCTTTTCTTTTCTTTCTTTCTTTCTTTCTTTCTTTCTTTCTTTCTTTTTTTTTTTTTTAAAGATTTTACTTATTTATTTGACAAAGAGCACAAGCAGGGGGAATGGCAGGGAGAGGGAGAAGCAGGCTCCCCACTAAGGAGCTGGATGTGGGGCTCCATCCCAGGACTCTGAGATCATGACCTGAACAGAAGGCAGATGCTTAACCAACTGAGCCACCCAGGTGCCCCATAAATTATAATTTTTTTAGATTTTATTTATTTATTCATTAAAGACACAAGGAGAGAGAGAGAGAGAGAGAGAGAGAGAGAGAGACAGAGACACAGGCAGAGGGAGAAGCAGGCTCCATGCAGGGAGCCTGATGCGGGACTCGATCCCAGATCCTGGGATCATGACCTGAGTCAAAGGCAGATGCTCAACCACTGAGCCACCCAGGAGTCCCTAAATTTTAATTTTCATATTGTCAAATATATCAGTCTTTTCAGGGTTTTGGATTTTGTGCAATAGTTAGAACAAATCTATTTGAAGTTATAATAATTCTTCCATATTCTATCCTAACATTTTTATAAATTCATATTTATAGGGCTATTATAGAGATGGAGAAACAATGTTTCCTCTACTCTTCTGAATTCTTGGCTGAGACTCCTGTAATAAAAAAGAGATTAACAAAAGAAAAACAGAAGCTTGTTAACATGTATATGCCATGTATACATGGGAAGCACCCAGAGAAAAGTGAACAACCCTCTGAAGTGGCTTAGAATTCAGAATTAAATACCATCTTACTAGGGAAACGGTATGGGGACTGTGGGCCTCTCAGGGGAGAGTAAATGAGTCTTAGGAAAGATGAATGGGTCTTTAGATAAACAGATTGGAAGGTATGACAGTTTGTGACAAAGTTTGTCTGAGTGCAATGTCGTTGTCTGTTCTCCTTTTCTTGCTATAAGAGTCAATCTTCCAGGTTGATGAAAGTCCTGGGAGTGGATATATGACAGTTGAGTTCTTTTTGGAAGATCTGTCTTTAGACAGAAAAGGGGAGTTCAGGGAAAGCCTCTCTCTGAATTTGCTGTTTTTCAAGTGTCTACAGCTCAAAATAATCAAATAACAAAGTATCATATTTTAACAAAACCGTGTATTTGGGGTGGCATGTCCTAAACTCCTACAGTTTAGGGTGGCATATTCTACTGCCTTTCAATGTTTTTAGTTACAGGGAATTTATTCTGTGTCCGTTTGTTTCCAGATGGCCATCCAGTTGTCCTGAACCATGATACCATGAATTGATTAAGTCTCTGTTTTTCCTTAAGTGTCAGAGACACTTCCTCATCGGTGTTGGCAATCTCATTCCTGAGCAGTGTGGGGGTGGGGTAACAAAGCCAGGTCCCAGGGCAATCTTCTCCTTTGCTGTGACAGCAGAAGATAGACTTCTTCCAGGTATGAAGGCCACTGGGACTCAGAGACAGTCTGTTGTTTAGGGATGTTGCTCACAGGGAATCCCTAGTTGCCACCCAACCCCCTTCCCCCTCCCCAAGCAGGGAGTGCAGCAGCTCAGAACCGCTGTGCTCAGGGGTGGAATTAGGCTTTGGGCCTGAATAAATAATTAGAAATTGGCTGCTGAGAGAATGTCCCTGGTGATTGCTTGCTCTGGAATTTTGCTGGGTGGCACACAGAGTTTTATTACCCAATTAAAATACAGCAGATTAAATCGTGCAAAAGGAAGATGGAGTGGGCAATAAATCTGCTGTGGAATGGGCTGTGGAAGGCCCACCCCGAAAGGCATGAATTGATGGTTCAGAGAAAATTGAGAAAAAGAGTAGTCTGGTTTTGCCAAAAGGAATCACTAGCCAAGCATATTCTTGAAAGGAGACGGAATGTTTGCCTTGGAGAGGATGGGTGGTAGGTTTGGAAGCTTGGGCCCTGGGCAAAGTAAGGTAAGTTTTTCAAGTTCCCAGGGAAGACCTTGGATAGAAGTGAAACGGAGGGCCAGGGAAAGCAGCCAAAGGTAACACAAACGATCCTTCTCTGAAGTGACATTCTTTTGTAACAAACACTGAAGGAGATATTGGTGATATCATACTGTCCATTGCCCAGCGTGACATAATAATCAAGTTGTAACCAGTTCTGAAAGGGTCAGCGAAATAAGAAGAGGCAGGATTACCATCTTCATTACACACCGAAATATACATTTCTTGTGGTATTAGTTTGCTAGCACTGCGGTAACAAGGAACCACAACCAGATGGCTTCAGCAAGAGAAATGTACTGTCTCACAGCTCAGAGGCTGGAAGTCTGACATCAGTGTGTTGGCTGGGTTGGTTCCCTCTGAGTGCTACAAGGGAAGAATCTATTTCAGGCCTCTCTCCTTGTTTTGCAGGCGGCCATCTTCTCTCACAATTTATAAAGCATATCTCTATATGATATATTGAATATACTCAAGGTTGTAGTTGAAACCATCCAGCTGCCCTCATCTGGCCTGGAGCTTGGGCCTGCTACATGTCTGGCCTGAGCTGAAGGAGGACATTTTGCTGACTGAGCCACCCAGGTACCCCTAGGCTTGACTTTCCAAGTATATCCAGAATTTGACCACGTACCACCACCATGGCTCCTCCCAATTTGAGCCTCCATTATCTTAACTTAGAGCAATGGCCTCCCTCCCCAGTAGGGAATCTACTTCTTCCTCTGCCCCCACCCAGTTCATGTTCTCTCTCTCTTTCTTGCTCACTCTCTCTCTAAAAAATAAATAAAATCTTAGAAAGAAAGAAAAGAAAGTCAAGCCTAGAGGAGTTCCTGATGGGTTGGATGCTGGAATGAGAGGAAAGAACTCATGGAAGACACCAAGGATTTGGCCCGAGTGTCTGGAAGGATGAGTTGCCATCAGCTAAGGAGTGCATCGTGGGTGGAGCAGATTGTGGGGAAAGGATAAGGAGTACAGTGCTGGACATGGTGAGATGCCCATCATTTCTCATCAGGACCAAGTAGAGGGGTCTAGGTATGCTGTGGCCTCATTATTCAGTCCTGAAATGGTGTCCTATTTAATTAAGTTCAGTTCCAAAAGGCAAAGTAGAGACAGATGGTGCTAGAGCCTGAAGGCCTGAACATTTGTATCCCTGCCACTTCCCCTCCCCCTCAAATTCATATGTTGAAATCCTAACCCCCAGAGGTGGGGCCTTTGGGAAGAGCTTAGGTTGTGAAGGTGAAGCCCTCATAAATGAATTAATGCTCTTATGAGGGAGACCTCACACAGCTCCCTAGCCCCTTCTGCCACATGAGGACACAACAAGAAGTTTGCAGTCCAGAAGAGGGCCCTCGCCCAACCATGCTGGCACCCTGGTCTGGACTTCCAGCTTCCAAAACCATGAGCAATAAATTCTTGCTGTTTATAAGCCACCTGGTCTGTGGTATTTTGTTATAGCAGCCTGAACTAAGACAGACAGATAGATAAACAAGAAATGATTTTCTTTATTCTGATCTCTTCAGGGCTTTTAGAGAAGATCCAGGTCATAACCTTAGTTGGCTTTCTCATGTCCCCTTTTTCTTTCCTCCACAAATTCTCTTTTTATCCACGCTCTCAGAAGCCTCTTCTCAGCAATCACATCTCCTCAAAACACTCTTTCTCTTCAGCCTCAGTATGTTGGCTCCCAGCTCTGAGATCTCTTCAGGATATAGATTGACCAAATCTCTTGGAACTTGAAGGGTAGCAGAATATACCACCCCAAAATAGGGATTGAGCATAAGGATTATTTTGAGCTGAAGGTAGTTGAGAAGAAACAAATACAACAAAGGTCTCTGCAGCGCAGATCATTAATTTATAAAGGTGTTCCCCTCCTCTCTCTACCAGGAAGGACAGAGGTTAATCACCAGAGACAACTCTAGACTTGTGTCAGCCCAAAGATGGTAACAAAGGAATCAGTTGTAACAACCTTGTAAATATTAGCCCTCATCTATCATTAGTTCCTCATATATTTGCCTTCCCACAATTTGCCACCCCTAGCAACTCAAAGTCATTTTCCTTTGTCTTGTGACTTCTCTAAAAATGTACTGTTCTTTGTTAAGATGCTACATAAGCCCAGGATGTTCTACTACCCCTTTGAGTTACTCATCGCTGAATGCTCCCATGAGCACGTATGCATGAAACACATTAATAAACTGATTTGTTCATTTGTTTTCCTCTTAATCCCTTGCAATCCTCTTGTCTTTTGTCAGTCTAATTTACAAGGCTCCAGCTGGAGAACCTAGGAGGGTAGAGGGAAGGTTTTTTCCTCCCCTACAAACTCTTTCCCTCCTTTGGCTCCCCTACCATACCATGTCCAGGAAGAAATGTGGCAGGGCTGGCTTGTCCTCAGAAGCTGGGGTAGAGCTGAGGAGAAGGAAAACTGATCAGAAGTGTTGGGATCCTCACTGTTAGATTAAGAGAGACATGTGCATGTGTGGATACGTGGCAGCCTTTGGCCTGGTGAGGCTGTTTCTGTGTCTGGGCCATCTCAGGCCACCATTTTTTATAGCCACATCTGGATAAGATTGGGAGAAGCACTCATGGCATTACATAACGTGACCTATTTTACACACGTGCACTTAACAAACAATAGCTTTAAGCTCTCTAACTTCTATTCTTCACCAGTGATGAATAATAATTCTCATTAATTCATTATTCCTTAGATTCATAGAGTGAGTCCCATGGACTCTCCTACAAGGCAAGGACATGCACTCCCATTACTCATCAGCAAGCAGTTCACTCAACATTTACTAAATGTATTAAATGGCCCAAGCCCTGAGCTAGACACCAGGACAACTAAGTGAAATAAACATCTTGTCTCAGTTCTTGGGGTGAAGGTGGTGGGCAGTAGATCACATCAATATTCTACAGTAAGGGCTGTAATGGAAGGGCTCCATTCACATCTGGGAGCTGTGCTTTTCCAGCCAAAGGATGGGCCAGTAAGACTTAGGAATTTGCATCTAAAAAACATATAACCTGTGGAAAACAGTATGGAGGTCCTCAAAAAGTTAAAAATAGAGCTACCTTATGCTCCAGCAGTCACATTACTGGGGATTTACCCAAAAAATACAAAAACACTAATCCAAAGAGATACATGCACCTCAATGGTTATAGCAGAATTATTTACAAGAGCCAAATTACGGAAGCAGCCCAAGTGTCCATTGATCAAGAATGGATAAAGAAGAATAGAATATTATTCAGCCACAAAAAGAATGACATCTTGCCATTTGCAATGACATGGATGGAGCTAGAGTATAATGCTAAGTGAAATAAGTCAGTCAGAGAAAGACAAATACCATATGATTTCACCTATACATGGAATTTAAGAAACAAAACAAATGAGCAAGAAGAAAAAGAGAGAGAGAGAGAGAGAGAAACCAAGAAATGTTCTCTTAATTATACAGAACAAACTGATGGTTGCCAGAGGGGAGGTAGGTGGGCGGATGGGTTAAATAGGTGATGGGGATTAAGGAGTGCACTTACAGGGCACCTGGGTGGCTTAGTGGTTGAGCATCTATCTGCCTTTGGCCCAGGGCATGATCCCGGTCCAGAGACTGAGTCCCATGTCAGGCTCCCTGTGAGGAGCCTGCTTCTCCCTCTATGTCTCTCAGGAATAAATAATTTTTTTTTTTTTTTTTAAAGGAGTGCAGTTGCTGTGATGAGCACTGGGTGTTATATGGAATTGTTGAGTCACTATGTTGTACACCTGAAGCTAATGTTATACTGTATGCTAATTAACTGAAATTTAAATAAAAACGTATATATATATGTTAAATAAAAACATAAACAACTTAAGTTTAGGAAATTCTAAGTAAGCTCATCATGGCATTGTCCAAAGAGGTCATCCACTACTCCCAGCTGCCCCTATCTCTGATCTCAGGGTCCATGACTCCCCCAGGGTAATTGCTCCTGATGGCCTGTTTCATTGCTGCCATTCCCCGCAGCTTGCTAGCTCCAGAGTAGCAAGGATGCATTTGTCTTATTCACAATTGCTTGCCTCAGACCTGGGGGCTCAGAAATTGGGTGCCTTGCTGAGTGAATAGTGGACAGACAGATGAGTCCTTTATTAACAGAAACTACATTATTGTTTTGAGCCCATCTACAAGTTTTAAAACTGCTACAGAATCACTACTGAATGTCTTCTTTCTTATTTAACTTTTTTTTAAAAAGTAATCTCTATCCAATGTGGGGCTCAAACTCATGACCCCAAGATGAAGAGTTGCATGCTCTACTGACTGAGCCAGCCAGGAGCCCCCTTATTTAACTTTAAATTTTTTTTGTATTTGTAATTATTTTTAAATTTTTAAATATTTTCTATTATTCAACTTTTAAAAAATTCAGTTTACTGAATGGAGTTTTTCTTTTTAAAAAAGATTTTATTTATTTTGAGAGAGAGAGCATGAGTAACAGGGAGGGGCAGAGGGAGAGGGAGGGGGAGAAGCAGAGTCCCTGCTGAGCAGGGAGCCAGATGTGGAGCTCAATCCCAGGACCCCAGGATCATGACCTGAGCCAAAGGCAGACATTTAACCAACTGAGCCACCCAGGTGCCCCAGGAATGATTTTTTTTTTCCAGTGGGACTACATCATTAATCTTATAGTGAGAGATGATAAGAAATCAGATTTGCATCAGAGAAATATTTCTTTCTTTTTTTTAAGAGAAATATTTCTTATAGCTATTTTTTGGGGAAAGTGCTATGTTGAACCAGGGCTGCTTATTTTCATCTTGATCTAAAGATATGTATGTTTGTTTTTTTTTTTAAGATTTATTTATTTATTTAGAGAGCAAGGGGTTGAGGGCAGAGAGAGAAACTTAAGCAGGCTCCCCATTGAGCATAGAGCCCAATGTGGGGCTCAATTCCTTGGCCCTGAGATCACAACTTGAATTGAAACCAAGAGTCAGACACTTAACCACTGCCCACCTGGGTGCCCCATAAAGATCAGTAAATATTTTTTAAAAAGAAAGATAATGTTCTGTGTTCATTTCATTAAACAAAGTAATTACATTTCCCACTATGAATAATATATAAATTCATATAGACAATTACAAAGGAAAATCATATTTTGATGCATTTTATTCCAAATTTTTTCCAGTCTGGGTGTTTTGTTTTTTTTCTTTTTAACAACCATGCTCATTTTAAATAAAATTCTTAAGTGTGAAGAGTAAAATCTTGGGAACCAGTCTGATTACTCTCTAAAATGCCTTCTTAAGATTTTGAAAGATTTATCCAAATAAGAAAGTTAGGCAATATAATTAAATGGGCACAGTAACTGGGTCGATGCAGGGTGATAAAATCCTCCACACAGTGAAAATAAAGCCTAAAGTGATACTCAACAAATAGAACATAAACTCAGACAGTTATAGCTGATACAGAGAGGTGAAGAAGAACCTAGAAGTCCCACTGGGCCTTTAAAGTGTATCAAAACCAAGAGCCACCTTCACTAATCTGTGACATTCAGCAAGATTCCTAGGCAGTAAAGGGAAGCATCAAGGGAACAAAGGTATGGTGGAGGAGTTAATGATGTCTTTGCATCAAATTAATATATGAAAGTGAATTAAAATAAATCCTTGGGACTAGCAGCATTTATCTCTGTGTCAGCAGGGAATTGGGGAGCCAAGAATCTATACTGTTCCTCAAATTAAGTCATTTGTCATGGAAAACAGACTGTTATAAATATGGTCAATTCTACACCTCCCTTTGTCAGTCGATGTTGAGAATAACCCAAGTAAGTGTATGACAGCAAATCTGCTGACAAAGGAGGGACAATTCTGTTTTGGTGGCTGTAATCTTCAGAACCCTGCCTCCCTTCCCCCAATGGACATTTTTAGGGCTGCACGGGAGGCAAAAGTTTTCCTTTACCCTGTTAGGAATTCCAGCTGGACCTGAGAATTAAGTTGACATAAGACAGATTAATAAAAGAAAAGCAACACATTTTATTTTTATAAGTTCATGGGAGCCTTTATAGGAAAATGAAGACCCCAAAAGCGGGAAGGCCTGAGTGTTTGTATACTAGATTTAACAAAGAGTAGTAATTATCAAAAAGTAGCTAAAATGTATGAGGAGACTAAAGGAAGATAAGGGTAACTTTGACAAAGTTTGTACAAATTCTTCTTGGCCTTGACTCCTTTTCTCTGGTGATGAGAATGTTCTTTTCCTCCAGGTGCAGGGAGGGCTTGTTACATACGGGAGTTTTATCTCCTGTTTTTAGGAGGAAAAGGGGAAGTCAGAGTGTCTTTCTTACACCTGTTGTTTTTTGAGTGCCTTTAGCTCAAAATAGTGCATGTGTTAAACTGGTGTATTTTGGGGTGACATGTTCTGAGCATACTAAGCCCCACATTGCCCTCAATCTCACTCTGGGGAACTCTAAGGTGGGTGCACAAGGTGATAACAGCCTGTGGTGGGGCATGAGGAAGTCAAAATGTGAGAAGAGTAAAACCCACTCAAACCTTTATCCTTTGCCCTGATGGTTAGCAGAGGGGAGGTGGGTGGAGGGATGGATGAAATAGGTGATGGGGGTGAAGAGTACACTTATCATGATGAGCACTGAGTAATGTATAGAGTGACTGAATCATTATATTATACATCTGAAGCTAATACAACACTAGGTTATCAATACTGGAATTAAAATTAAATACTTAATATAAAGATAAATATTTAAGTAAGTAAATAAATAAAAATTTCTCCCCTTGGCTCCTCTCCTGGTTGATTTTATCACAAGGAGCTGATCTTCAGGGGTCTGAGCCTGGAGAAGGTTCTCCTGGGTTCCACCAAATTTGGCCTCTGTTGATGGGGTTGGCTAGAGCCTTGGCCAAGATCACTCTTCCTTCCATTACATATAGCTTGCCTATTCCCCCTTGTAAGAGAGTATAAACTTTATTTACCTCACAACTTAAAAAAAAAAAAAAAAAAAAAAAAAAAAAGACTCCTGTAGATGTCATGGGAAAAGTGTTCACAAAAGCCAATTTTTCTCCTGACAAACAAGGACACTCCTATGTAACCATAATATAACCATCAAAATCAGGAAATTCACAGTGATACATTATGCTGGGGGGAGGGGGATTTTCTTCTACCATTTTATATTTGAAGTGGGGGAGGGGGAGGCCTGTGAATTAATAGACCATAGGAGAAAGGTTTGTTTTTGCATGTGGAAGCTTTCAGATGAAGAGGTAACCTGGACAGCTCAAGGCAGGGGTTTACATGTCAACTTAATAAGGGGGCAGGTAGTTGTGTTTAGGGCTTCAAAGGACGGAAGGTTGGGATGAAGCTTGTTTACACAGTTTTTTGGAATGTTCTAGTGCTCAAGGTCAGGCCTCCCTGATCAGAGACCTCTCTGGAGGGGGCTGTGATAGCTCGTTCTCACAAAGCTCTGCTTTAGTCAGATAAGGGGAGTTTGCATAGGAGTTCCCTGGGCATTTGCTACAGCTCAGCTGTTTCCACTTTGAGGTAAACTGCAAGTCATTCACATGTGCTATTAGTCCCATCATTAGTCACCTAATCCACAGTCCCCCTTCATGTTTTGTCAATTGCTCCATAGCATCCTTTAGAGCAAAAGGATCCAGTCTGGGGTCACCTTTGCATTTAGTTGTCATATTTCTTTGGTTTTCTTCAGTCTAGAAGAATTCCTCAGGAACTCTTTCAAGATCTTGACATCTTTAAAGATGATTGGTAAAATGTTATAAAGATGTTTTTATCTAACCATTTATTCATCTGTAAGGGAGGAAAAAAAAAATCCTTGTCTCTCTAGCCTTCTAAGTTCTTGGTTGGGACCCTTGTAACAAAAAGCAGATTAACAGGAGAAAAACAAACAAAAGCTCATTACCATGTACCTCTCATTTATATCAGGGAGAAACTCAGAGTAACTCGAGGAGGTGCCTTAGAACTCTGGCTTGTGTAGCATCTTCAACAAAGAACAACAAATTTGTTGAGAAATGACAGGACAAAGGACAAAAGGAAGTAGTTTTAGGTTTCCAAGGGTGGCAAACTATGGGGAGATAAATATATGGCAGGAAACTAATGGAATAAGGTTTGTTTATGGATTCCTTCAGTGTCACCTGATAAAACTCTGTCTCCAAAGAAGGAGAGTTTATATCCTGCCTTTAGGCAGGTAGAAAGAAGGTAGGGAGACGTTTCCTGCATTTGCTACATCTTAATCGCTTTCAGTTTAAGATAATTTTTATGTCAAAAAGGCATATTTTAGAGTAACACATTCTAGTTTTCTTCAACCCATTAATTAATTTAGTTGGGGTAAGTAACTGATCAATTATTATGGCATGAGCCCTGTCAAGCATTGGGATACCCACAGAGCACCAGATCGATGTGGATCTCTTTCCTTGGGAGGGGTCCTATAGCCCTGATAGTAGTTTAAAAGACAGATTTTGGATTCAGGATTTCTGGGTTCAGGTCCAGCTCTACCACTTACTTGCATTAGAATCTTGGGTTTGTTACTTAATATTTACATGCCTCATGGAAGAGGGAAGGTGAATAAAAATACCTACCACATAAGATAGACATTGCTTAAAATGAGTCAATACTGGCATCTCATCAATAATCTGCATCTGAAAATTAAATTTTCTGTGTGAAGATGCTAAGTTCTATTTCACATTATTTTAAAAGGAAAAAGAAATGATAATCTATTACACATCAGTCCAAAATTTCAGCCAATTTCCTAAAGCACAACTAAAGTACACTATAAAACACCTGAAGGGATCAGGGTATGCGATCCCAAAATATGCCACTTTGGCATAAGAATTATTTTGAACAATGGCATCTGAGTTCCTAAGCAGTCTTATCTGCCTAAAAACAGAGCCTCACAAAAGAGCTCAGTAGTTATAAAAATACCATACCTGGAAGCAACTTTAATCTTTTCTTCTTGGAGATGAAAAGCCAGAAGTTGCATGACACTCAGATAGACATTGTCACAAACTGTCATATCTTCTATCTATTTTTCTAAAGACGTATTTATTTTTCAAAAAGGCATTTGCATAAGTGCCCTTTCTCCCCCCTCTTTCTAAGACATCATTTATTCTCTGCTCTGCTCCTCCCCCTCCCCTATTAAGCTGATAAACTCAAAATTCTGTCTCCTTAAGTCTCATTTTTCAGGGAACTCTCATATATACATGAATAAAAATCTGTCTTTTTTCTTGTTAATCTGTCTTTTGTCAGTTTTTAATTTTTAAATTAAAAAAAGATTATATGGGCAGCCCAGGTAGCTCAGCGGTTTAGCGCCACCTTTAGCCCAGGGCCTGATCCTGGAGACCCAGGATCGAGTCCCATATCTGGCTCCCTGCATGGAGCCTGCTTCTCCCTCTGCCTGTGTCTCTGCGTCTCTCTCTCTCTCATGAAAAAATAAATAAAATCTTAAAAAAATAAAAAAAAAAGATTTTATTATTTATTTGAGAGGGGGAGAGAGAGAGAGAGAGAGAGACATAGGTAGTGAGAAAGAGAGTAAGAGCAAGGAAGTGAGGAAAAAGCAGGCTCCCCACTGAGCATGGAGCCCGACTAGGAGCTCAGCCCCAGGATCATATCCTGAGCTAAGGGAGACAGCCAACTGAGCCACCCAGGCACCCCTTTTTCGTCAGTTTAATTTGCAGGTCTTCAAGACATAACCTAAGAGGGTAAAGAAAAAGTTTTTTTGCCCTTAACATAGCTATGTATTAGTAAGAATGATCACACTAGGATGCAAAATGGTTAAAATACTGATCACCAAAGAATTAAAACAGTTGCTTTATGTACAGTAACATCTCTTCTATTGTAATTACTATTTTTGTTCCTTTAATTTCTTATCTACTCTTCAAAACTTTCTGAACCTTTCTGGTACTCGTTGTACAACTCTCCGCAAAAACAATGGCTCAATATGGAAATCACTGGTAAGTGCATTCAGGACAAGTGCCAGTGACAGAGCATGACTCACTCTGGGCATGACACTCTGAGGTCACTCTGAGCATCAGCAACATCTAAAGACTGTAACCCCTCTGTGGATACTCCCTGTGCTTTTCAAAATGTCTGTGATTGTTGCTGTTGTCCTGCCACTTGAATTTGGAAGATAACTGGAAAACTTTCCCCCTCATTGCATTTGCTAAACTAGATTGAACTTTTGGAGATACAAATATAAAATTTTCCATCAGTTTGAAACAAACTCTGTATTGAGAGAAACATACATCCTGTGCAGTTTGGGTACTAAACAACAAAAGGTAATTGTTTCTGGGAGATATTTGGCCGGCTGTGCTTGCATATATAAAGCACTTCAAGTAGAGCTTGGCACAAAGAAAGTATTAGCTATTCTTATTTACCTCTATGAACACAACTTTCTAGTGGAGAAGGCAGGCAAGCAAACACAGGATGGATAGGGTTACTGCAGACTGTGGCAAGTTTTCTGAGGAGATGGAATACCATGCTAGAGAATAATGGGGGAAGGACCTTCTTCATGAAGGTGGTCAAGGGAGCCTCCCTCGGGGAAGTGACAACTAAAAATAAACCTGAAGGATGAAATGAAGCCAGCCATAGGGACAGCCAGGGTGAAGCATTACAGGTACAGGCAAGAGCAAATCCCAAGGCAAAGGTGAGCTAGAGCTGCCGGAAAGACTGCCACTGGAGTTGGAACCAGTCTATATGATGAAGCCAGAGATGGGCAGGCCCAGGCCATGTAGAATCTTGGAGACCATAGTACAGATCCTTGGATCCTATTCTAAGTGCAATAAGAAACTATTACAAATTTTAAGTGGAAGGATGAAATGATCTGATTTATGTTTTTAGATCACCTTGCCGAGGAGATTGGGATAACAGAAGTTCCAAGCAGAAGCTGGGAGACGGAGTTAAGAAGCTACTCATTGATTCAGGTTAAGAGATGAGATGACATTGAAGATGATTAGCAGAGGTCAGAGATGAGGAGTATTTTGAAGGAAGAATTGTTGGACTTGCTGTTGGGTGAAGGAAAGAGACGACTCAGGGATGACACTCAGATTTCTGGCTTTGGTAACTGGGTAGGTGGTGGTGATATTGACAGAGGGAGGAAAGGCTAGCTCTAAGAATGCTTGCAGAGTTATCCAAAGTTTGGGCATGTCCATACACGGACACACAAAAAATGATTTTCCTCGTGTCTCTTGGGAGGTGTCGTTATTTATAAACGCAGCACGCTGCAAAATAATAAGATGGCATGAAGGTTCCATATGATAGGAGGAGCCTGAATTGTGATGATTTGCTTCAGCTCCTTTTGATAGCATCTGGTGGCTTTTGCTTTGGTACCTCCTTATAGTACTGGTTGTAGTATAGGGCTTTTTGTTTGTTTTGCCTTCTTGGGTGGAAGCATGAAACTAGTGGTTATTCTGGTTGTATAAACTAAATATCAGAGAGGTCTGCTGTTGTTCCTCGGTAGGAGTCTCTCTACCTCTTCTTACACATTAAACAGAGTTATGGTGGTTAATTACATATGATCTTTCTTTTTAAAAATTTTTAAAAAAGATTTTATTTATGTATTCATGAGAGACAGAGAGAGGGAGAGAGAGAGAGATAGAGAGGCAGAGACACAGGCAGAGGGAGAAGCAGGCTCCATGCAGGGAGCCTGATGTGAGACTCGATCCCAGGTCTCCAGGATCACACTCCAGGATCACAGAAGGCGGCGCTAAACCGCTGAGCCACCTGGGCTGCCCTACATATGATCTTTCTAAAGAGGTTAAGTGTATAGGATAATTGCTGATGAATGGTCCAATAAAAATTGTAGACCACTACTGAAGGGTAGCAAAATATGTCACCCCAAAATGTGCCACTTTGGAATAAGAATTATTTTGAGCTGAAGGCAGTTAAGAAAAGGCAGATACATAAGAAAGGCTCTCTTCCCTCCCTGGATTTACCTAAAAGTGGGGCATAGATTTGTAGAGGTGTCCCCTGGTCCCTTCTGTGTCAGGAAGGACAGAAATTAACCACTGGAGACAACCCTAGACCCTCATTAGCCAGAGATGGCACCAGAGGCATCTCCATAACAAATTGTACTAAGTAGCCTTTATCTTCCATTAGTTTCTAAATGTTTGCCTTCCCAAAATATGCTGCCTTGCACCTTAAAGTCCTTTTCCTTTGTCTTGCCACTTCTCTAAAACTTCTTTGTTCTTTTGCTAAAATGTTCTGTAAGCCCAAGTTCTAACTACCTCTTTGAGTTACTCCTCTCTGAGTTCTCCCACGTGTATGGATAATGTACATGTTAATAAACTCCTGTTCTCTCTTCCCTCTTGTTGATCTGTCTTTTGTCATTCTCACTTACAGGATCCCAGCCAGAGATCCTAGAAGGGTGGAGGGAAAAAGGTTTTTTTCCCTTCCCTACCTGACAAAGAACAGAAAGTGCATACCCCAGGAACACGGTAGCTCTGGTAGGAGAGGGAGCTGCCTGCTTCATTTACCAGTTATGCTTGCTTAGCCAGACCACAGGCTTCAGTGAGCCCTGGTTTCTCCATCTGTGAAATATTGTTCTCGGAGATGGCGGAGTAGAACAAGAATGAAATAAGTGGAATATGGGGGTCCCTTGGGTGGCTCAGTTGGTTAAGCATCTGCCTTTGGCTCAGGTCATGATCCCAGGGTCCTGGAATCGAGCCCCATGTTGGGCTTCCTGCTCAGTGGGGAGTCTGCTTCTCCTCCCTCTGCCTCTCTCCCTGCTCATGCTCTCTCTCTCTCTCTCAAATAAATAAACAAAATCTTAAAAAGAAAAGGTGGAATATGGTAATGGAATATGCTGGATTGTGTTATAGAGCAACTCTTGAAACTCAGCGGCTTGGCATAATAGAAGTAGATTCAGAAGTCGGTCATTGGGGGTTCTCTTTCTAGAGACTCTGGAATCTATATTTCCATCAGTTTGTGATGTAGCATCAACAATAGCCTCCAAAGGGGATCCCTGGGTGGCTCAATGGTTTAGCGCCTGCCTTTGGCCCAGGGCGCGATCCCGGAATCTTGGGATCGAGTCCCGCGTGGGGCTCCTGGCATGGAGCCTGCTTCTCCCTCCTCCTGTGTCTCTGCCTCTCTCTCTCTCTATGTCTATCATAAATAATAAATAATAAAAATAAATATTAAAAAAACAATAGCCTCCAAGACTGTTGAAAAAAGGGAGGAGGGGGATGTAGAACTGCATGATATATTTTA
Organism: Canis lupus baileyi; assembly: GCF_048164855.1. Lineage (NCBI taxonomy): Eukaryota > Metazoa > Chordata > Mammalia > Carnivora > Canidae > Canis > Canis lupus. Next base: position 8,377,110 of record NC_132844.1, read on the forward strand.
ATGTTCGGACCTGGGAGTGACTTATACCACTTTTGCCCACCCCCTACTGGCCAGTACTGAGTCATGTGGTCTCAATAAAACTGCAACGTAAGCTGAAAAATGTAGTGCCCAGTAAGAGAAAAATAAAATAAAATTTGGTGAAATAATGGCATTGTCTCTATCACATTCAGGTGAATGTGTTTTATAAAATATTATTTCTAGCTTTTCTCTGGTAATGATGCTTGGAATGACTTAACGAGGAAAAGAAGTTAGTAAGTAAAGGGTATAAATGAGCCACAGATGGATACCCCCCTTTGAATAACAGGGAGATTATTGCCTTTTTCAGAGAGGACAGAAAAGGGGCCTGAGGAGTAAGAGTGAGAGTGGCAGTGGAAGGTGGTAGATGAGGGATTGGGGCTAGGGAAGAGGAAATGCCTTAGTTGGTAAAGTTCATAACTATGATGAAAGTGTGGCTGGAGAAGAAAGTTTTACGCCTGAACCAAAAGCAAATGTCATTTTTAAGAGTCAACAGTTTTGTAGCCAGCAGGAAGGTAAAGTTTACAACGTTCATCTGAAGGCAGAAGTTTCAAAATGAAGATCTTTTATGCAAATAAGAAGGAAGAGCTATCGCTGAAAAGCATTTCCAAGTTAAATGTTAAGATAGAGGCGGCAATAAGTGGAAATTTGTAGGGTGATTTATGCAAGTTAGAAAAATTAAACAATGTCTTGTCTTCTGACTTTCAAAGACATGGGGCAGGCACTCTGGGATCAGGGCTCTGCTGAGACATGTGTCATCTTTCCAAGATAAAAACCATCTCCACAAGAAATCTTTAAGAAGGGGAAGACGAGGGTGGGGGTTGGGGCTGGGAACACCCTGGCTGGCTCAGTCAATGGAGCGTGGGACTCTTTTTTCAGGGTTGTGACTCCAAGCCCCACACTGTACGTGGAGATTACTTAAAAATAAAATCTTAGGGATGCCTGGGTGGCTCAGTGGTGGAGCATCTGGCTTTGGTTCAGGTCATGATCCTGGGGTCCTGGGATCGAGTCCCACATGAGGCTCCCTGCATGGAGCCTGCTTCTCCCTCTGCCTGTGTCCCTGCCTCTCTCTCTGTGTCTCTCATGAATAAATAAATAAAATCTTAAAAAAAAATTCCTAAAAAAAGGGGGGTGGTGGTGGAAATTGGGATCCTTATGTAAGGGAGGAAAGAGAATTTTCCTTCTATCCTCCTTAGTTCTTGGCTGAGGCCCTATAACACAAGATTAACAAGAGAAAGAGCTTTGGATAAGGGGTGGAAGATGAGGAACTCCTTGAGTAGAACTACAGTTTAAATACCATCTCCCACTGAACACCAAAGAAAGTGTGCGGAGGCCAGTTCTGGGGAGGTTACCGGGACAAGCTTGGTAATAAGCAAGGGTAAGGTTTGTTGAGCAACATTAAATGATGACTTCTCCATTGGTAAGTCTCTGGTGGTTTAGATTTTCTGGTACAGAGAGGGCTACACACTTACAAGTGGAGATCCTTTTATAAATGCGAATGTCCCTTATAAAAGGGTAATTTTCCGAGCTTCTCTCTTTCTTTCTTTTTCTTTTTCTTTCTTTCTTTCTTTCTTTCTTTCTTTCTTTCTTTCTTTCTTTCTTTCTTTCTTTCTTTCTCTTTCTTTTTTTTTTTAAACATTTTTTTATTTATTTATGATAGTCATACAGAGAGAGAGAGAGGCAGAGGGAGAAGCAGGCTCCATGCACCGGGAGCCTGATGTGGGATTCGATCCCGGGTCTCCAGGATCGCGCCCTGGGCCAAAAGCAGGCGCCAAACCGCTGCGCCACCCAGGGATCCCCTTTCTTTTTTTCTTTCTTTCTTTCTTTCTTTCTTTCTTTCTTTCTTTCTTTCTTTCTTTCTTCTTTCTTTCTTTCTTTCTTCTTTCTTTCTTTCTTTCTTTCTTTCTTTCTTTCTTTCTTTCTTTCTCCTTCCTTCCTTCCTTCTTTCATTCCTTCCTTTCTTTTTTGAGAGTCTATTTATTTATTTGAGAGAAGAGTACGAGCACAAGCTGGGTGAGGGGCAGAGGAAGAAGCCGACTCCCTGATGAGCAGGGAGTTCTGATGCAGGACTCGATCCCAGGACTCCGGGATTATGACCTGAGCCAAAGGCAGACAGGTAACTAACTGAGCCACCTGCCCACCCCCTCACCCCACCCTGTGTCTACTGTTTCTTAAAATAATTAACTCAAAATAATCCTTATACCCAAGAAGCGTATTTGGGGTGGCACATTCTCCTATCCTTCCATAATCTCTGAGCTTCTCTCCCACCACCATCCTTTTCACCGCACTACAGCCACACTGGACAGTCACTCCTCCTCGAATATTCAGGCTGTGTTCCAGCCTCCCAGCATCTGCTCTGGCTCTTCCTTCAGCTCAGAAAGCTTCTCCCTGAGATGGCCATGCTCAGCTTCTCCACGATGCCTACCCTGTCCATTCTATTTAATATCTTCCAACATGCGGAAACATTTACATTTTATGTTTATTGTTTTTCTTCTCCTATTTGAATGTAAGCTCCCCAAGGCCAGAGATTCTTTATAATTATTTTCTCCCCTGATATACCCCAAGCACCTAATAGATACACAAAAAATATTTGTTGGATCGAATGGATCACACGAATTACTAACTACCTCCTAATGGGTTAATTGGTGTAAGGAGTTTATGTTTCTCCAAAACAACTTCTGTAAACCGAAAAAACCGCCTGTGTTGCCCTGGAAGATGGGAGAGGGGGTGCCGCAGGGGAAGCCAAAATCAGAAGGAAATGTAGTGTGAGCAGTTAAAGGGTCTTTTTGTGTTGCTGATTTTGTATTTTAGGCTACGACCGATAGTGATAGCATTATTTAAACCAGAATTTTGAGTTTTTAAAGTAATTTCTTTTGGAATGTTTTTCTTCCCTTCTAAAACAAGTGAACCCTGTCAAGAACATAAGCTTCGGTTTCAGCTTAGGAGAAAAGCCTGTAGGTGGAGATAAAATAGAAACCAGCCCTTCCATTGGATCTTGCACTACCTGGTCTGTTTGAAGAGCAGGCATGTTTGGACAGTGGCGCTTAATGAGATCATTTCTGTTACTGTTTGTGAAGGGCTTAGCTTTGCCTTGTTCTCCTCCTCTGGGACTTAAGACCTTGGACATTTTAGAATGCTTTTTTAAAATTAAATACAGAGTTTCAGTTGCTTTGATGCAGTACCAGGGCACAGCGCAAAAGGCCATTGAAATTAATTTTAGAACTATACGAGGACACTGAACCCTTGTGAAAACACAAGTATGTACAAAGAGTCCCACATTTTAGACACACTACATTTCATACAAAATTCCATTTTAGAAATTTGAGGTATAGGTGACATACAATATTGTCTTCGCTTCAGGCGTCCAACATAGTCATTTGGCATTTGTCTACATTACGAAATGCTCTCTGCAAAATTACATTTTGATGACGTGATGGGAGTGGTGGTTGTTTTGAAACATTATCTCTGTCCTAGAAACGTTTAAACCTTCCCTTGAACGGATGCCCAAAGTCTCATCTCTGCTGCCTCAGCTAGCTAGCGTTGGCATTTAGGGTGGAATCTGCATTGGTTTAGCAATCCCTTAAATTTCTCAGGATGAAAAAAAATCCCTTTCATCCTCTGAGTATCGGTGTGGTGGACACTTTATTTTAATTTTTTATTTTTTTATTGGAGTTCAATTTGCCAACATATAGCATAACACCCAGTGCTCATCCCATCAAGTGACCCCCTCAGTGCCTGTCACCCAGTCACCCCCACCCCCCGCCCACCTCCCTTTCCACCATCCCCTAGTTCGTTTCCCAGAGTTAGCAGTCTTACATGTTCTGTCTCCCTCTCTGATATTTCCCACTCATTTTCTCTCCTTTCTCCTTTATTCCCTTTCACTATTTTTTATATTCCCCAGTTGAATGAGAACATATAATGTTTGTCCTTCTCTGATTGACTTATTTCACTCGCATAATACCCTCCAGTTCCATCCACGTCGAAGCAAATGGTGGGTATTTGTGGTTTCTAATGGCTGAGGAATATTCCATTGTATACATACATGTGGTGGACACTTTTGCCTCATTCAGTTATGTTCCAGAAGATTTAGGGGGAGATTAGCTCGGAAATAAATTTTAGGCACAATGGTCAGGCCCCTCAGGCTCTAAGTTCTCGAGCCACCTGTCTTTGCTGTTTAGGGCTTAGCTAGCCAGCCCACACTCTACATTGGGCATTATATCAAAATTAATTGCGCCGCTAGGCTCTAGACATTAATTTTAGTATATTCAAACTGTAAGAGCAGTGGGACATTTATTTACAATTTTGCCTCAACTTGTAATTCTTTACCCAATAACGTAGGTAGATTAGCCCCCTGCTGCTGCTTTATTAGAATGTCAGCTGTAATAAATAGCTCCTCCTCTACATAATTACTTTGTCACAACAATCGGAATTTTAGGAAGCAAAATTGATAAAAATGAGAATGAGGTCCTTCATCTTATACTGAGTCTGATTATTTTCCTCCACAGCTTTGGGTAGAATTGCCTTTTTCTTCGACAATGCTGTGGTAGGTCATTAATATGCAGTCGACCCTTGAACAATATGGGTTTGAATTGCATGAGTCCTACTCATGCATGGATTGTTTTCATTAAATACAGTACCATAAGTGTACTTTAAAAAAATGAATTTCTTAACAACATTTTCTTCTAATAACATTTCTAACCAAATGTGCTGTTGATGTTCTCAGTAAGGCTTCTGGTCAACAGTAGACTAAGTTTGGGGGGAGTCAAAAGTTATATGTGAGTTTTTTTTACTGCGTGGGGTTGGGCATCCTACCCTCACCTTGTCCAAGGGTTTGCTGTGTTCTATAAGCTTGGGACCAACAAGCTAAAGGGGTTTTCCTTGAAGGGAGAGACCTGGGCTTGGCCATTTGTGATGGGGGAGCTAACTTAATTCCGACTCCAATCAGATGAGTTCCTCTTCATCTCCAGTAACAGATCCCTCAGACAAAAGTCTTTTGACCTGTTTGGTTCAGAATTTAGGCTGGGAAGTATTTGAACCTACCTGTTTGTCCTGAAAGGGGATTATTTCTGAAAGGACCTCCAAGGAAAGAAATACTTACTTTTTCCTGAGTCACCCACCCCTATGCTGATATGGTCTGCAGTTTATGTTCTAATTCTCAGATATAAGAGAGGGCCATACTTCGCTTCCCACCTCGGCTGGCTGAGAGGCCTGCAGTAGCAGCGGCTCATGGCTCCCGTGACAGGAAACCAACAGTTCCTGCTGGGGGGGATCTGTGAACAGGATAAGAGAAGGAGGGGGACTAGGGGGGTAGAAAAGCCGAATTAATATGAAAAACAACTTAAAGGTTAAATCTTGGGGCACCTGGGTGGCTCAGCGATTGAGCGTCTGCCTTTGGCTCAGGTCGTGATCCCAGCGTCCTGGGATGGAGTCCCATATCGGGCTCCCTGCATGGAGCCTGCTTCTCTCTCTGCTTGTGTCTCTGTCTCTCCTGAATAAATAAATAATAATAATAATAATAATAATAATAATAATAAAAACTTAAAAAAAAACCACTTTAAATCTTGCCTGAAAAAAAAGAAGTTACAATTTTCAGTGTCCAGTAGACAGTTGGTATTTCCCAATCCTAAATATGTCTAAAAATATATCTTTTAAAAAATTCCACATTTTAAAGGGCAAAGGAGCCAGAACATGTGACAATTCAGGAGTATGTATTATTCATAGATACAAATGTTTTATTTTTACAGATTTGTCAGCTACCTGGAAGTATTTGGTGATAGGCAAAGAAAAATCTACAGGGGTATGAGATACTGTTGCCTTTTCAGCCACCACCATGCTAAACATTGTGTTATGATAATACACTTATCCAGTTTATGATAGAAAAGGTAGGGCAGACTAAGGAAAAAAGCTAAGAATTAATGATGTCTGTCAGTATGTGGCCTTCTTCGGCACTCTTAGATGACCCCAGAAGTGGACTGGCCCATTCTTGGGTTTTGGATAGCTGTCCAACAGAACCCAGGGCATAGCTGGGCCCTTTCATCTGGGATCATTAAAGTCCATCCAGCTGAGGGAGAGAGAGAGAGAGAGAGACAGAGAGAGAGAGAGAGAGAGAGAGAGAGAGATTTTGGAAAGGGCAAATGATTTAATATACAAATATAAAAGTGATGATGTAATCATCATAAGAAATAAAAGATTTTTAACTCTCCCACATCTGCTTTATTTATTTATTTATTTATTTATTTAAAGATTTTATTTATTTATTCATGAGAGACACACAGAGAGAGGCAGAGGGAGAAGCAGGCTCCATGCAGGGAGCCCGATGTGGGACTCGATCCCAAAACTGTGAGATCATGCCCTGAGCCAAAGGCAGATGCCCAATCACTGAGCCACCCAGGTGTCCCACAACATCTGCTTTATAATTTTAATTTTATTTTGAGTTATGCGGGTGGGAACAATTCACCTTTTAGATGAAACTTCTAGGTCTTGACTGAACCATGACTCAATCAGATGGGATCCATTACAGCTGATTTTATAGGCGCCTCCTGACAGACTAAAAGGGGTTATTTTCTTTTTATTCCACCATGCCTGAGAGAAAGAGGCTCACACAGTCAAGAGAGCGAGTGATCGGGCCCCCTGGGTGGCTCAGTTGGTTAAGTGTCTGACTCTTGACTTCAGCTCATGTCATGATCTTGGGGTCCTGGGATCTAGCCCCATGCTGGGGTCCCCACTCAGCGGGGAGTCGGCTTGAGTTTCTCTCTTTTCCTCTTGTCTGCCCCTCCCCCTCCACATGCTTGTGCTCTTTCTCTAAAATAAATAAATCTTAGGAAAAAGAGAGAGAGAGAGAGAGAGAGTGAGTGATCAAACACAATTCCTGGGACTTATATTTGGCAACAGTGAAAAGCCAACAAATGGGGAAACCTACCTGACAAGTTCATCCTGTTTCCACAAGGTAATCAGGGGTAAATGTTAGACTGTGAAGGAGAGGAGATATTTCAGACCTCTCTTTTGGAACCCCCACTTCTTGGACCTCTCTTACTTACATTACCTTGTTGGTCTTTCTGAACCTTCCATACTTCTACGTGTGTGGGGGGCAGGTGATCCTGCCCATACTGCCTTTTGTGGTGGTCTGGGCTGTGTTGGATACCACTGCCAATTTCTCTGATAGAGTCCAGACCAGAGCCACTGGGGAAAATGATGACTTATTGATAAAATGTAACCGTATTCTTCTTGAACTCTCTTAGACTTGATGTATTAATTCTTTTTTGTGTGTGGTATTCATGGGCTGATGATAAACAGCTAGTCCCTCTGCTCATCACAACATTTCCTGAGCCTGGAGTGGAAGGAATGGCCACTGGGAACTACTGCTTGGAACTCTGAGAATTTAAATCTCTTTCCAGTGTCTAGATTCTTTCATGGCGCTTCATTCTAGGCTCTGCAGACACTGGGGCAGGTTTTGTTTCTTGGACCAGTGCTGTAGCTGCTGGTAGTTGGTTTTTCTTAGGACTTGAATTGTCAGATTGTTTTTGAGATTCTTGGGTTTGTTTGGCTTCCTTCCTAGGGCCTCGAGGGTTTTGGTATGGAGCTTTCCTTTCCTCCAGTTTTCAGACAAACAGAGAAGACTTTTCCAGGGAAACAGGGAGGGGAAAGACAGAAAACACATTGATTTAGAAAAATAGGTCGATTTTTTTTTAGAGAATGAGAAGATAAGCCACAGGCTAGGAGAAAATATTTGCAAAAGACACATTTGATAAAGGGCTGCTATTCAAAATATATTAAAAAAAAAAACTCTTAAAACTCAGCAATAAGGAAACAACTCAATTTAAAAAACAGGCAAAAAATCGGAACAGATACCTCACCAGAGAAGATGAATAGATGGTAAATGAGCATATGAAAAGATGCTCAACATCATGTATCATTGGGGAGTTGCAAACAAAAACAATGAGACACCACCGCACAGCTGTTAGAGTGGTTCAAATCCAAAACACTGACAATACCAAATGCTGACAAGGCTGTGAGGCAATAGGAAATCTTGTTCCTTAGAAGTGGGAACACAAAATCGTAGCCACTTTGGAAGACAGTTTGGCTCTTTCTTTCTTTCTTTCTTTCTTTCTTTCTTTCTTTCTTTCTTTCTTTCGTACAAACAGATAGAGTGGGAGGGAGAAGGAGAAGCAGGCTCCTCACTGAGCAGGGAGCCTGATGAAGGACTTGATCTCAGGACACTGAGATCATGACCTGAGCCAAAGGCAGACACTTAACTGACTGAGCCTTCCCAGGCACCCGGCTTGGCAGTTTCTTATAAAAAACTAAACCTATTCTCACCATGTGATCCAGCAAGCACACTTCTTGGTATAAAAAGTTCTGTCCAGGGGATCCCTGGGTGGCGCAGCGGTTTGGTGCCTGCCTTTGGCCCAGGGCGCGATCCTGGAGACCCGGGATCGGATCCCACGTCAGGCTCCCGGTGCATGGAGCCTGCTTCTCCCTCTGCCTGTGTCTCTGCCTCTCTCTCCTCTCTCTCTCTCTCTCTCTCTCTCTCTGTGACTATCATAAATAAATAAAAGTTTAAAAAAAAAAAAAAAAAGTTCTGTCCAAAAAAAAAAAAAAAAAAAAGTTCTGTCCACCCAAAAACCCTGCAAAACCCTTTGCACATGGATATTTATAGTAGTTTACTCGTAGCTGTCAAAACTTGGAAGCAACCGAGATATCCTTCTGAAGGTGAATGAGTAAATAAGCTGTGGGACATCTAGATAATAGAATATTATTCAGCACTAAAGAGAAATGAGGTATCAGGCCGTGAACAGACGGGAGGGAACCTTAAATGTACATTGCTAGGTGGAAGAAGCCAACCTGAAAAGTCTATATACTGTATGATTCCAGCTATGTAACATTCTGGAAAAGTTACAAAGTTATGGGGATACTAAAAAGATCAATGGTTGCCAGGGTTTAGGGGAGTTACTGGTGAACAGGTGAAACACTGAGGATTTTCAGGACAGTGAATCTACTCTGCATGATATTATAATGTGGGATCCATGTCATTATGCATCCGTCAAAACTCCTAGATTATACTATATAAAGAGTGAACCCTAGTGTAAACTATGGACTTTTGGTGATAATGATGTATCAATGGTCATCCGCTGTAACCAATGTACCACATTAATGCAAGATGTCACAAATAGGGGGACTTGGGAGGGATATACAGGAGCCCTATACTTTCCCCTCAACTCTGCAAACATGAAATTGTTTAGAAAAATAACATCTAGGGGCACCCGGATGACTCAGTTAGTTGGGTGTCTGACTCTTGATTTTGGCTGAGGTCATGATCTCAGGGCTGTGAGATGGAGATGGAGCCCTGCTTCTGACTCAGTGCTCACCACAATGTCTGCTTGTTCCTCTCCCTCCCCCTCTGCCCCTCTGCCTGCAGGTGCACTCTCCCTCAAATGAATGAATGAATGAATGAATAAATAAATAAATAAATAAATAAATAAATAAAGCCTTAAAAAATAAAGTCTACCATTTAAAAGAAAACAAGATCAGAAAAGAGCATGGGAAGAAGGATGCCTTTAGGGGTTCAAGGAAAGTATGGCCAACACTGATCTGGCTTTTTCTGAGCCACCACAAGGGCAGACTTCTGATGTGGGGTTTTCACCATCAGGAGTCCAGCTGGTAGATTTAAGTTACTGGTCAACTGAACAGCAAGAACACTGCCGTTAACCACCTTAGAACTACTAATGTCATCACAGACTTCTCTCTCAGGGAGGTAAGGGAAAAAGCAAAGGACTTTTCAATTGAATTCAAAGGCAAGAAATAGAAAAATTCAGACTTTTATAGCCAGTAACATTTGAAAAGCTCTCGAAATGAACTGTCTTAAGTTCTGGACTTGTAGCAACCTCGAAATAGGATGATTATGAACTTTGATAGGTAGTTTGTGCTGTGTGCACAACACTTAACTCTGTGTGTGTGAGTGCGCGTGCATGTGTGTGTACGCACACATGATAGTAGAGAAAGTGCCTGCCTGAGAGCCAGAGAGACCAAAAGAGGGGATCTTCGTGTTCTGTAATTTCTTGTAGCAGCAGAGTCAAACCTGATCTGGTTTTTTGACATTTTTGTAGTCAACTGCCCACATTTCTTCATCCACATGCTTTTGTGCTTACATTCCTTGAGACCACTTCCTGCTTCCACCGAGCCACATTTTTAAAAAAAGTAGTGTGGTGAACACATTCAAAAATCTCTTCCTTTGTTGTCACATTGCTTGCTTAAATTTGGTCCTTCCCTCTTAACAGCATATCTATCTATACTCCTTAGGATAGATGGCATCCACTTTGTCCTATGTCCTTGGTCATCACTGGTTTGGAAACATAGCTCTTCGTGTTTAGCCTCAGTTTGAGATGACTCAAATATCTGAAGGGGAGTCCAAACAATAGAGCGATCAATCTCACAACTTTGTACTTGACAGTTTTAGAAGGCAAATGCTACTTTCCCAACAGAAAACACATGAACATTGTCTTACGTTCCCTTAGAGAGAACCAGAAGGCTGGGTGGGGGAAGACCTGTTTCTTATCCCAGCTGAATGTATGACTTTGAGAAAATGACTCCATCTGTCTGAGCCTCAAGGGCTTTATAAGCAAATTAAAGATATTTTTCCTGCTGAAAGGCAGGGGACTAGATCTCTGTTTCCCCAAGGTCTTGTCCAAATTTAAGGTTCTTTGAGGGTTAGAACACAAGAAACATGGGACTGATAGATTTTAAACCTTTCCAAGATGAGTAGGTCATATTTCCCTTGACTACCCCACAGTATATAGCATGCTATTAGTAATCTTAACAGCTACCTTTTACTGAACAATTTATCAGCCACTTATCTGCCTGGAGACCCAAACTTGTGGAGCAGTGGTTATTCTGGGAAAAGAAGGAGGAAGTGGGCCATAATGTGGCGCCAGCAGCCCACCCAGGGACTCCACCTTCTGAGCAAGTGGTTCTCCTGGGTTATTACTCTCCCCAGGAGCTGAAGGAGAGTGGGAGGTGAAGTCTTGAAGATCTTTATCTCTCCTCCTGCCACCCCTCCAAGTCCACACATACATAGTTTCAGGGTAGACGCAGCCAGGACCTGGAAAATTAAATGTCATCGGAAAAAACATTAAGTATTCACATTTCCTCTAACAACATTCAAAGCTGAGTTGCTGGGCTGCGATGGGCTGCTTGGGTTCCTGGCGAGAGAGGAATCAGGTAATTGTCCACACACGAATGAAAAATGCAAGAAAAAAAAAAAAAAAAAAAAAAAAAAAAGAAAAATGCAAGTAAGAGGTAGAAGCAGAAGTAGAGGAGGAGCCTCGGGAGGTCTGGGGGCGAAGCAGCACATTCATGATAGGCCTTGGGGAGAGGGTTTTTCTGAGAGGATATGAGGATGTTTTCCTGTGTTGACCAAGTATAATTCCTCCTCCCAAGCTGCACCCCGCCTGCCTTCAGGACATTTAAAATTACTGGTTTTTTACTGGTAGTTTTACATTAAGATTGTTTTCACTGCTCCCTGGTGCTGAGATGGGCCTATAGGCCTGGGTTTAGGTTAGGTTGGCAGGAGCAGCTTTTCTCTGCACCCAGAGTCAAGCGGCTCTTCAGATAGCCTCGGTGTTCCAGAGATCTCGCTGATGGGAAGGATGATGCATAGAGATGGGAAAAGAGTTAATAGCAACAAAGACTTGCTGAATGTTTGAAATGCAGGCCCACTAGGTCTTCCCTACAAAACACAAAACACATCTATAATGGCTAAGAGTTTCCAGAGCACTTTCTCATCCATCCTCTCGTCGTCGATATTCCCATGTTAACCTACTAAACCAAGCCTAATAAACTAGTGTGATTCCCCACTTAGTAGAGAGGAAACCAGATCAATGACCTGACCACTTCTCAGAAGCTTAAGAGGAGCAGGGCCTATGCAAGAATCTGGCTCATCTGACTCAATTGGTCCCCATTCTTCTAGGGTCCCCGCAATTCCCAGTGTATTGAGTCCCAGTAGCACCCTCTCATGCTACCTCCCTTACCCCTCCCATCTTCCTTAGCGTCCTAGACTTGAATATGAAATTTGAGTTCATCAGGTTGAGGTGCAATCGCAAAATCATCACTGCCAGAAAGTCCAAGAGCCTTTTTGGATATAATTTATTGAGAGACGTATAGTCTGTTATTTATAGGATCGTACTCAATAGATTCCAGGAGGTATGACTTTCCTATACATAATAAAATCCAGAAAATAAACCACAAGATAAACACTTCACCCTCTCACTCTACCCTGCCTTATGATCAAGCCATCATGGCAAAGCAACCAGAGATGAGGGATTAGTTAGCTGAATACACAGAACATTATCTTGACATTTCCTCCTACTAATATAAAACAAAATCCTTCATGACTGTAAAAGCATATTTGGAACTCTCTAAGCATGTTCAAGGTAAATGTTTGGCTCAGGCCTAGTTAGGATTTCTATTAGCAACTTCAAGAGTAAGGTAGAAGGAATGTTCACAGATTATTCTAATGACAAAAGCTGGGAGGGATAGGTTAATACGCTGTGCATAGTCAGCGAGGTGGAGCAGCTGCGTCAGGAAGGGCAGCTTCAGTATCTTGATCAGCTTTCGTGTCCAAGTGGAACAACCTGTATGACACCTGCGGGCCCAGGTCCTGGGCCTGCCTGCTTCCGAGGAGTTCCATCTTCTTCAATATCACATCCACATTGGGGACCTTGCTAGTACTCAGAACTGCCCCACTGTGTATGCTGCCAGCATCATACTCACTAAGCCCTGTCTTCCCTGATTCCAGCTCTTGCCTTCTGCCTCTCTCACTCCACCTATTCTAAACTCAAACTCTTCCAATTCCTATCCATTTTTATGGAAGCTTCATTATGTCACCATGGTTGATTAGGTTATTGGCCATTGGTCATAGGCCATTGGTGATCAACTGACGGATCTCTAGAGATCACTCAGTCTCTAAATGTTTTCCCCTCCTAGGAGGTAAGGGGAGGGACTGAAAGTGCCAACTCTCATATCATGTGGTTGGCTCCCCTGGCAACCAGCCCCCATCCTTAGATGCCTTCTACAGGTCACCACATTGGGACACCTGGGTGGCTCAGTGAGTTAAGTGTCTAGCTTGTGATTCTGGCTCAGATCATGAGATGGAGCCCTATGTGGGGTTCTGTGTTCAGCAGGGAGTCTGTTTGAGATTCTCTCTCTCCTTTGTCTTCTGATATAAATAAATTTTCCTCATTTTCACTCTCTGTCTCTCCCTCTCCCTCTGATATAAATAAATAAATCTTTAAAAGTCACCTTTCTGGGATGCCTGGGTGGCTCAGTGGTTGAGCGGCTGTCTTTGGCTCAGGTCCCTGGGATCAAGTCCCACATCGGGCTCCCCACAGGGAGTCTGCTTCTCCCTCTGCCTGTGTCTCTGCCTCTCTCTCTCTCAAATTAAAAAAAAAAAAAAATAAAGGTCACCTTATTAACACAACAAAAGACACCTTTATAGCTCTCATCATTTAGGAAATGCTAAAGTTTTTAGAAACCCTATGCCAGAAACAGGATGAAGACCAAATATATATTTCTTCTTATAAATTACAATATCACAAAGCCTTACTAAAATAATTCTTATTATTAGTTTCCCATGTATATTTACCTTTCTACAATTTACTGCCTCAAAAGCCCAAACCCATTTTCCTTTGTTTTGCTATTTCTCCATAAATTTATTGTCTTTTGTTAAAATGGTATATAAGCCCCTAGGTCTAATTGCCTCTTTGGGTCTCTCTCTCTCTCTCTCTCTTTTCTATTAAGGCCTCTCACAAAGGCACATAAATTAAGATATTAACAGCAAATAAAGTTTGTGTGCTTTTTCTCTTGTTAACCTATCTTTTTTTAGTTCATTTATTAAATATTTATTTTAATTTAATGTTTTTTAAGTGGGCTCCATGTGCAATGTGGGCTTGAACTCAGGACCCTGAGATTAAGAGTTGTGTGTTCTACCAACTGAGCTAGTCAAGCACCTGCTTCCTGCTTTTCTGATTTCCTCAATCTCTCAGCCTTGCTTGCATCACTATACCTTTTTTTCAGCTCCATGAAGAGGACTTGGCATCCTTTAAGGGAGGAGGATTGAACACCCACTGGCCTTTCCTAAATTCAGGCCTTCATCGCATCTTGTCTAGATTACAAGAGACATTCTGTGACCTTCCTACCTGCCTCTGGTTTTGATCGTCTCCCTCTCCTGCCTGAAATAGCAGGAGACACTAGAGGTAGAACTGTTGACTGAGCAGGAACACCAACTTCTGAGTGTCAGGAATAATCAGAATGAAGAACTAGTAGAACCAAGAGTCTGGCAATGGAGAGAAGATTGGGAATCAAAAGGTGGCTGGAGTCTGTCCTTACAGGTAGACCTACTTGACTTCAAGGGGCAGAGATGGGGTGAAATGGGAGGTCTGATAGTATCTGGAAATAGTAAGATATCTTTTATTTTGCAGTATTTCTTTTATTTGTGGGACCTGTTTTAGAGAGAAATTGATGAGTAGATGGCACAGGTCTCTCATAAAGGGCCACCTTACTGCCTGCCTCTCCTTGGGGCTCAGGCTTCCTTGGAAGACATATAGCAATGGTTTTGTGGGGTGTTAGGCTAGGCAGACCTCAGTTGGCCTCCCAGCATTTCTTTGTGACCACCTCAGAGAAGTGTGTGTGTGTGTGTGTGTGTGTGTGTGTGTGGTGAATGATGGAGAGAAGGAGCAAGGGAGGGAAGGAGGAAGAGAGAGGAAAGAATCCCAGACTTTAAGAATCCTGTTGGAGGAGAGGAACAGAAGGATGGCTCGGTAGGTGCCATGTGGACCTGGACCTGAGGACCAGAGAGGCTGACAACCATTCAGTAGATACCAAGCATGCAGAGATGACAGCAAAGTTCCAGAACCTGCTTCTGGATGTCTTTGGAGAATCCCTGGAGCCTACATACCACCCCAGGATCAGGGAAAGGAGAGCCCAAATTGACTAGAACACAACAGAATGGGAACTTCTACTGGAAATTAGAATGAGATCTAAAAAAAAAACCCTAAAGAACATTTTTCCCCCTTATGTTACAGATAGAGCTTTATACCACCTCAGGGATAGCAGATTTAGTGGCAGCAAGTTCCTGAGAACAGGACTGCACCTAGCATAGCACTGGCAACTGTAGGTGATTGCTGTCTCTGACCCTGTGAAGAATACTCTCCATTCCTGACATATATGCACTCTAGGCCGGTCTGACCACATCTGGAGGGCTGTGTCCAGCTCTGAGGAGCTTGTTTCTAGAGGCTGAGAACATGGTGCAGGTTCAGGAGGGGTGGTTAGGATTCCAAGAAGCTACGACAATTTTAACCCTGCCTACACCTGTCCCCCGAGATCCAGAAATTTATATCCACTGTCTTCTGGACAACATTTTTTGAATGTTCTGTTATTCCCTCAAACCTGAGATATACCCATATCAACTCTACATTTTTTCCAAGGCCTGCTCCTCTTTGTGCATTCCTGTCCCAGTCAATGGCTCTACCCTCTCCTTGGTGGATTATGCAGCACACTGAAACATCATCCTTGGTGTCTCTCTTTCAGTAGTTAGTATTACTATTGTTATTGTTATTATTAGTGTTATCTTAAAGTCCTATTACAGTAAATTTACAGTAATAACAATAGCAATAACCGTGGATAACTCACTGAGCCCTTGTCATGTGCCAGGCACCGTTTTCAGAACTTAATTTGTATTAATCCTTTTAATCCCTCGTGGCAATGCTCTGAGGCAGGCACTGTTTTTATCCCTCTTTTTTTTTTTAATTTTTAAAAATTTTTTAAAAATTTTATTTATTTATTTATTTTTATCCCTCTTTTTTGAATGAAGGAACGAAGGTCTAGAGGTTTAAGTAACTCAAAGACACAGCTAGTGAGTGGTTGAGATGGGATTCACATGTAGTCAGCACTGCTCCATCTGTTGTGCTCGTCTTCTTCCCTCAACTGCCGTTCTTTGCATTGGTTGTATCAGAGGGTTTTTTCCAGTTCCTTTCTCCTGTAGAGTATAAATTCTGGCCGCAGGAATTTCCTTATTCCTTGTGTATCTCCAGAACCTAGTAATGTGCCTGGCCTCAAAATAGATGCTTAATAAACCCATGATGATTGAATACATGTTGAAAGACTGTCATGTCAAGAAGATCAAGAAAACTCTGAGTGTAATTGAGTCATGTTGGCAGGAGAGGAGCATAGAATTTATCCAGTCCTGGGATATTGGACCTGGAGGAAAAAAAAAAATTAGGGAGGTTGTAAAAGGCGTCTTCAAATGTTTGAAGAGTGGCCTGGTGGAGGGAGGGAGATGCATCCTCCAGTGCTCCGGAGCTCCGAGTCTCTGCAGTAGTCTGGGAAGGGAGCTGGGAGAGAATGTGTGTAATACCAAAAAAAGTTGCAGAGCAAAAGACAGAAAATAAAACTCAGCATTTTTTTTTTTTTTTTTTTTTGTCTGTTGAGAATAAGTAAATAACAGAGTGAACGAGGAAGGTTTGGTTTGACCAAATGGAAAAACTGAGTCACAGGGAGGCTGATGTTAGCTGACAATACAGAACTCCATCTTCGAGGGAAAGGGTCACTCTATAGAAGGGTGGCTTCTGGATAGAGTCCAACATGGGCTTGTGGGGTCACATCCTAGGCCCCCAAGTCTCTTCAAACTTTCAGAGTCCCAGTTTTCTTTTCTGTTCACTCTGCCCCTCCTCTGGTCCCGGTTCTCTCTCCAGACTCAGTTGATCCTTAAAGAAACTGACCCCTTGTCTCTGTCTCCCTGCACCCTTCCCAAGCTCAGACAAAATGGCCACCAGTAATGGGTGTTGTGGGGTTCCAGCCAGTCCTTCCTTCTGGCTGGAGGCTCTTATCACCCTCAGCCCCCAGCAGCCAGTAGTGTTGGAGGCTGATGGCTCCCAGCTGAGCCCTTCTCTGGAACCTGCCTCAGCAGAAGGAAGCTGCCTTAGCCAAGTTTCCAACTCTTCTTGGGGTCAGCCTTGATCCAATGACAGATGTACGCTGGAGACACAAAGGCCTTTTGCCTCCATTTGGGGCGTTTCTGCAGGGTCTTCCCAACACTAGAGCTCCCTGGGACTGAGGCCACTTCTGCACTGGCACCGAAGTCCAAGGCTTCCCTCTGCAGTCCTGCGTCCCTTGCTCCCTACCATGTGCAGCTCCTTAGGGCACTCCCCAGCTCTGTTTCCTACAGCTGCCATAAAAAAGTATGGCAAACTGGGTGGCTGACAACAGGAGAAATTTATTTCCTCACATTTCTGGAGGGCCCCTGTTCCCTCCTCAGGGCTCCAGATGAGAATCTTTTCCAAGCCCTTTACTTAGCTGCTGGTGTTGCCAGCAATCCTTGGCGCTCCCTGTGGATGCATCATCCCCATCTCTGCTCTCATCGTCACATGGTGCTCTCCCTGTCTGCGCCCAAATCACCCTCTTCTTCTGAGGACAGCAGCCACATTAGGTGCGGGACCCACCTTAATCCAGTATGACCTCATCTCAACCAACTCCATCTGCAAAGATCCTTTTTCCAAATGAGGTCACATGCATAGGTATGGGGATTAAGTCTTCAACTTATCTTTTTGGGGGAGCATAATTCAGCCTCCAACGCCAACAAATTACTGCTTGCAAATCTCTATCTCAGAATCTGTTTTCCAGGGTATCTGATCTGTGACACCATCCACAGCTCTTCTCTTACAGTCCTGAATTTCAGAACCCTAGGCATTCTCCCCCAGAGTTTCCTGATTGATTTTTGCCTTTCCTCTTGTGCCCTCCTGCCAGGGGCATTCCATGCCTTCCAAGATGTTGAAATCTCTTTTCTCCATCCATCACTGCCTGCCTTTCCCTTTCATGTATTAGCCAGGTGATAACTGCTCAGTGCAGTCTCTGCGTTGATGGCACAGCCATTCTAAGTCAGCATCCATCCCCTGGACTTACATACCGTGTGCTTCATCGGTGTTTACGTGGTCACTCATACATATATTTTATGTCCACAGATACATATGTCTACTGCCGTGGGATATGCATTCACATTCTTTTGGGTGAAGGTGAGGGTAAAGAATGGTAAGGGAAAAAACATTTTGAGGGTGCCAAAGTGGAGTGGAGACAAAGAATTATTTTATGTAAAATCTTAAGCTTTTTTTTTAAATCACACAAGCATTTCATCTTCATTAAAGGAAGTGTGGAAAATTCAGGATAGGAAAATAATTCTATCCCTAAACATGATTATTGTAAGCATTTTATATTTTCTTTTTTTTCCTATTTTTAAATTCCTATGTAGCTGAGAGCATCAATTTTATATTCTGCTGGTTTTCATTTAGCATTATCTCAAAATTCTTGAGAACTTTAATGACTATGTAATCCCCAACGATGGATATGGCACAATTTTTTTAAAAAAGATTATTTATTTATTTGACAGGGAGGGACAGAGAGCACAAGCAGGGGGAGCGGCCGGCAGACTGAGAGGGAGAAGCAGGCTCCCCACTGAGCAGGGAGCCCAATGCGGGGCTTGATCCCAAGACCCCGGGATCATGACTCGAGCTGAAGGCAGATGCTTAACCGACTGAGCCACCCAGGTGCCCCTATGCTGCAATTTATATAACCACTCAGCTAGTGTGGAACATTTAGGTTGTTTCTATTTTTTTCATGATTATTAATGATGCTGCAATGAATATCAGTATGCCTTAAATTTTTTTCTTTATTCAGAATTTTACTAAGATTGATGTCTGCAAGTGTTAAAGGATATGAACTATTTTCTCTAAATAGCATTTTTTAATTATTAAATAATCATGATCATCATGAACATTTGGGGGGAAAAGTTGACTTTCTTCTTTTTCCCCCAGGAGCTGCCTGCCATACTCTTTCCTGCCTCAGGGCCTTTGCTTGACTGTGTCCTCTGCTGGGCGTGCTCTTTTTGATTTTCCAATGGCTAGGTCCTTCTAGTCTTTCAGACTAAGCTGTCTCCACCTTAGAGGGGTCTTTTTTGATGGTTGATGCAGAGGAGACAGCAGTCTACTCTCTATCAAATTATCCTTCTTAAAATGTCTTATGATGTTCAACATCTGAATTTTTTCCTACTTGCCTATTTTTTTGGCTTCCCCCAAGGCAGCAGAAATCTAGTCTGTTTTGTTTAACATTAGAGCCTCAGCCCCTGGTGTAGTGCCTGGCACACAGTAGCACATAGTAGATGCTCCATGAATATTTGCAGGATGAGTGAGCTCGGGTTCCGCATCTGCAGACTATTTACTAGAGGGTCTTCTTCATCCCTTCCTTCTTGATGGGATCCAAAGGACTTACTGATGTCAAAGCAGTAAGTCATAACTCTCTATTCCCACCTCTACGAGCATGCTTTGGCTGCACAGAGGCTGACTCATTGTGGCTATTGGAGGAAAAATTCTGTATTTTCAGAATTTCACCTGCTGAAAAAGCAACACAGACTATGAAGAATTCTTCAAGGTATTAGACTGCTATGGGCATACTGACATACTTGGCACACGCGCCAAGATTAATTAAAAGTTAAGCTGCAATTTTTATGTAAGGTTGACTAGTTTCTTCCAACAGGGGTTGGAGTCGGTGGCGTCACTAATAAACAGGCTTCCTGGCTCTCGTACAGGCTGGTTCCTTTTCGTGCAACTGCTTTGGTCACATACATTGCCAAGTATTCAATGACTTTTGGTCGAGCCAACTAAATATATGTTCTGAATTCTGCTGTGCTTATCTGTACTGGACCTGGTCTGTTCAAAGATAAATACTAAATGAGGTAAAGACTCAATTTTAACTGCTTAATAAATGTTTAAGCAGTATATTGGTATAACATTTACTAAAAATGGCAAATATTGACTAAAGCTAAGGTAAATATTACTTAAATTGGCAATAGAACTGGGCAGTCATAAGAACTGAATAAAACAGATGGTAATTATAGAAAGATTAAGGAGTATATAAGAAATTTAATAAGCCTCCAAATTGAGAATTGAAGTCCAGTGATTTTTTTCAAATATCTTTTTTGAGGACTGTGTTTCATGCCTTTTTTTTTTTTTTTTTTCCAGAAGGGGGACTTTGGGGAGGCTTTAGTGAAATGACGGATTTCCTCTCCAAACCCTCTGATAGCATTAGATATGTAATTCACTAATTCAGTACTTGCATGTTTATAAAATTAGATGACTTTTGGTATGCACATTTTTGGGGTCCTTTAACAAAAAACGTATTTCCTGTTCAAAGTACATAGGGGAGTTTTGTACTGGGACTATTTAAAGAAATCACTCAGTTGAAAAAAAAAAAAAGAAATCACTCAGTTGAACTACAAGTTGACAGTAAATTGAAAAGTCAAATTGACTATTGCTGTCATCAAAGATGAAGGCTTAGTTTGTCTTGAGCATTTAGATTGTCTTGAGGTTTCATGAATTATGCCCACACTTGGAAACACGATAAGCATCCAAAAGCACGTGTTTAATGAATAAATACTGTTTATAGGCACTGCTGTTGATCTCTGGCATGTGGATTCACCCAGATTTTAAGATTTTCCTTTTTATAAGTCATTGCTATACCAGCTCTTCTCTACCAAATCCCTTCATTTAAGTCATACACTGTCCATGCTTCTTCAGAGCCCCCAGGCACACTTGCTCTCCATCCTCTTGCTCATGCTGGGGCCTGCTCCCCGAATCCCCTCTGATCTGCTCACCTTAATCTTATCCATCTTTCAAGATGGTAGGTCAAACTTGAGATCGTATGGAACACTCCTCTGCCTATGGTGATCTCTACTATTTATCCTTACCTTTCTTGCTTTCCATCCCCTTGCTGGTCTCCCTGCATTGATCAGGAGAATCATGTACCATTGATGCCATTCCAACTTCCAATCACCCAGAAGCATCTACCAAAAGTGGCTGTATGAATTTTCTAGGCTGCTGGCTTAGGGGTGGTGGTGTAAATAGAAATGTATTATCTTGCAGTTCTAGAGGCTAGAAGCCTGAGATGAAGATGTTGCAGGGCTGGTTCCTTCTGAGAGCTGTGAAGAAGGATCTGTTTCAGGCCTCTCTGCTGGCTTTGGAGGGCTCACTGGTAATCTTTGGTGTTCCTTGGCTTGTGGATGCCCCAATCTCTGCTTTTATGCTCACCTTGTGTTCTCTCTGCGTGCATGTCTGTCACTGTGTCCGAATTTCTCCTTATTATATAGACATAGTCATATTAGAGTAGAGCCCACCCTAGTAACATCATTTTAACTTAATTACATCCATAAAGACCCTATTTCCAAATTAGGTCACATTCTAAGACACAGAGTTAGGATTTGAACATATCTTCTTTGGGGGGAAATAATTCAACCTAACAGTGGCCCATGTGAGAAATGGTTCCATTACAAATTTGTATCAGGGCATTTGCCCTCATGGTTTTTGGTTTGGGGTTCAAGGGTGAAAAACACTATAGATTTCTCTCTCTATGGCTTCTTAGTACTCATGGCCTGGTAACTGCCCAGACAGTGGTTTCATATTTCAGCTACTTTAGAAGATGAAAACTTACAGCCTTGCGATACCTTCCTGGAGGCCCCAAAGTGATTTTGTGTGTACTTAAATAAAATGAAGAAATTACCATTTTAATTTCATTTATAAAAATTAATCAGTATTAGTCGATAGGCCATAGAGTATAAAAGCTGAAAGTGTAGGTATGTCTGGGTGGCTCAGTTAGGTAAGCTGCTGACTCTTGATTTCAGCTCAGATTATGATCCCAGGGTCCTAGGATAGAGCCCAATGTTGGGCTCCACACTCAGCAGGGAGTCTGCTTCAGGATTCTCTCTCTCCTTCTCCCTCTATTCCCTGTCCCCCACTTTTTCATTTTCATTTTCTCTCTCTAAAATGAATAAGCAAATAAATAAATCTTTTTTTTTTTTTTTTTTTTTTTTTTAAAGGCGAAAACTGGATTCTGGAGCCAGAGAGCCAGGTTTCAAATCCTGGGTCTGCTCTTCCTAGGTGTGTAATTTCAAGCAAATTCCTTGATATTTCTGTGCCTCAGTATCCCCAGCTATGCAATGGAGTATTAATAGCTCTAACCTCATAAAATTCTCATGACAATTAAAAGGCTGAGTACACATAAAGCTCCTAGTAGAGTGTGTGGCACATAGATACACACTATCTATGTGAGTGCTCAAATAGATGGAGCTACTGGTATTGTCACTTCTAGGTGTCCCTTCCTGTGTTTAGTGCTGGGTTTACAAAGTTGAAGAGATAGTCCCTGGCCTTTGGAGCCTAAAGTATAAAGGAGAGGCTGCTGCTCCATTGTTACACAGTAGGAACTGAATATTCTAACTCTTCCATTACTGACATCTAGCTGGTTGGTTTTGTAGTTGCTCGTAGGTGAAGGCCTGGTGGGAAGAGCTAGGGTGCAAGGTCCCAGCTAAGGGCCTCAGTCAGGGCCCTATCCAGGTTCAGGAGCACCCTGGGAGCTGAGTCATCATCCCCTGCCTATTGCCAGCCTCCCCTTGCCTGTGGCAGGGCCTCAGCCAGCTGGTCCTCAAGCTGGTGCCAGAGAGGACTCATTTGGACAGCATCTGGCACTCACCCATTGCTGCCCAAGAGGATCGATGCCTAAAAGGATTCTGACTCCAATTTGAAAGTTAGCGTCCAGAAAGGTAGGGGCGTGGCAAGGGATGGGGATGGTCTCCCTACCCCAACAAGCAATTTTTGGACACTGTCTGGGTGTTCTACAACTTAACTTACTCTCCAGCATCTACCTGGAGATAGCATCAGATCTCACAGATGAAGGGCTCAGTCCTATAAGACTACTGCCCCGATCCCCACTTCATTTTTTTTTAAAGATTTATTTATTCATCACACACACACACACACACACACACAGAGAGAGAGAGAGAGAGAGAGAGAAGCAGAGACATAGGCAGAGGGAGAAGCAGGCTCCCTGCAGGGAGCCCAATGTGGGACTCCATCCCAGGACTCCAGGATCAGGCCCTGGGCTGAAGGCGCTAAACTGCTGAGCCACTCGGGCTGTCCCTTCCCCCACTTCAGATGCCAAATGAGCCCAAGCTGCCGTCTGTGCCCCTGACTGAAAAGATCAGAGTTTCCTGTGCCCCTCCACCTTGGGTATGATTAATTTACTAGAGAGGCTCACAGAACTCAGAGAAACATTTTCTTTACTAGATTACCAGTTTATTACAAAGGTATACATCTCAGAAACATCCAGATCGAAGAGATGAACAGGGCAAGGTATGCAGGAAGGGGCACAGAGCTTCCCTGCCCTCTCCAGGTGTGCCACTGTCCCAGCACATCCATGTGCTCACCAACCCAGAAGCTCTCTGAACCCTATAATTTGGGTTTTTATGGAGGCTTCATCACATAGGCATGATTGATTAAACCATTGGGCTTTGGCAATTGATTCGACCTGCAGCCCTTCTCCCCTCCCTGGAAAGGAAAGGCGAATAGCTGGGGCAGAAAGTTCCAACCCTCTAACCACATGGTTGGTTCTTCTGGCAACCAGCCCCATCCTTACATGTGGTCCAAAAGTCACCTTATTCACATAACAAAAGACACTTTATGGCTCTGAACACTTAGGGAATTCCAAAGGTTTTTAGGGGCCCTGTGCCAAACAACAGGGGACAAAGACCAAATACATACTTCTTATTATAAATCACCATATTACAATGCCTGTCTGTGTCCAAGAGTTGGTTTAGGGTCTGAGTGATTACCCCAATTGACAGACCTCTTGGTGTCCTCTGGGTACGCAGAAGCTCCCCTAAAGCAGGGTAGGGACCTTGCATACTTAGTGGAGTTCTGTTAGGTGCAGTTGCTGATTTGGGGCAGTGGTTGGTGGCAGCTTTGCTAGGAAGAGGTAGCGCAGAGGCAGGGGTTTGGTCTAGAGGTGTCAACAGAGAGGGACTGAGCAAGACAGCCCAGGGCACCGGGACACAAGTTGGTATAGACCGAAAGTTTGTGTGCCTCCTGAAATTCATATGTGGGAACTCTAGTCTCGGTGTGATGGTGTTTGAAGATGGGCTTTGGGGAAGTAATTAGGCCGTGAGGGTAGAGCTCTCATGGTGGGATTAGTGTCCTTATGAGAACGTGCTCTCTCTTTGTCTTTTATGTGAACAAGCAGAGAGAAGGCAAATACCTATAATCCAGAAAGCAGGTTCTCACCAGACATACCAGATCTGCTGGCTCCTTGATCTTGGATGGCTACCCTCCAGAATTGTTGAGAAATCAATGGTTGGTGGTTAAGGTACTCAGTTGATGGTATTTCTGTTCCAACAGCCTGAACAGTGAGACAGAGGGCTTCTCAGAAGTTCTTGAGCTGAGCCCTAAAGAATGAGGAACCATTTGACAGGTAGATGGTGGGGAGAAGAGAGGCTCAACCTAGCAGAATGGAAAGCACTTCATTATGGGCAAAGATTGGAGAGAAGAATGGCCGGAGATGAGGCTAAGCAGGGACCATGGTTTTGGCCTGGTGGGTTTTACCAGGGATTTTGTGATTTGTCTGGTATTACTGGGTCTTACTGAAAAAGTTCGCAAGTGATGAAAACCTTTTATATTTTTGATAGGTCGTGCAGGTGTCTGGGTATTGGATGGATTGATGGGAGGAGAGCGAGGGAGAGGCCGAACAGAGAGCCAAAGTGGAGGTAAAGAAACCATTTAGGAGGTGTCTGTAACATTCAGACGTGAAATATTAAGAAGCTGAGCGAAAGTAGTGTCTCTGGGATTGGAGAAGAGGGGATCTATTTAAGAGACATTTAAGGTATAGCCCTGGCAGGTCTAAATGAATGATTAAATATAGAAGAAAAAAGAAGACTAAAATGACTCCAGATTTCTGGTTCGGACGACAGGGCATGTGGTGATGTGTACAGCCAGGACAAGGTCTATGGGGGAAAGGAACTGGTTTAGCGAACAGGGAGGGAAAGAAGAATAGACAAAGACAATGGATTCTCTAGTAGAGGTCTTACGGTGCCTGTTATAGACTCAGTTGCGTTTCCCTGAAATTCATATATTGAAGTCCTAACCTCCAGTACATCAGAATGGGCCCTTTTTTTGGGAAATAGTGTCTTTGCAGACGTAATCAAGTTAAGACGAGGTCATTAGGGAGGGCCTTAATCCAATATGCCTATGTCCCTATAAAAAAGGGTACTGTGGACACAGACACAGACATGCGCACAAGGAGAAATCACATAAAGATGAAGGCAGAGATTGGGGTGATGCATCCATAAGCCAGAGAGCTACTAGAAGCAGGGAGAGACACCTGGACCAGAGTCTCCCCTGGTACCTTCAGAGATTTGGAACATGGCTCTGTCAACACCTTGATTTTGGACTTCTGGTCTCCAGAATTGTGAGACAATAAATTTTATTGTTCTAAGTCACCCTGTTTTGGTACTTTGTTGCAGCAGCCCTGGAAAACTGGTAACAGCGACCAATGACTATCCAACTGGAGATGTCTGGGAGTCACTTGATGTATAGGAGTCAGTTGATGTGTGGGTCTGGAGTTCAGGAGATAGCATTAGGCCGGAGATTGAGTCATCCCTCCCTGCCAGTGTGGTGGACACATGACATTTATATGTGATCATTATCCTTTCTTTTTAGAAAGAATTTTCCACTTCTCCATGTGGCCTCATTGGGACCGACATCATGGGGCCATCTTCTCCAGCCTGGTCTATCTGTAGCAGGAAAAGAATGCGGCAAACACTCAAAGAGAAACCAAAGCAAGCAGATACAACAACAAGTGGTCAGAGATGAAATATCCTGATAGAGTTGAGCCCTGGATTCTAGTCCCTAGGGCCCAAATTCTTACAGATCTAGGAATTCTATGAGCTACCCTGGCTGTATCCTTTCTAGCTACTTGAGGCAATTCTTCATCTGCTTCTGAGAGTTATCATCTACCTTCAAAAAGAGTACAATTGTTCATCAAAATCAACTAATACAGCTTTCTAGAGGAGAGACCCCACAACTATGCTTTTATCTTTTACTTGACTCAAAAATTCTGCTTTGAGCTCAGAAAGCTGTGTTAGCTAACCATTACTGTATAATGAATCACTCCAAAATTTAGCAGTTTAAAACAATAAACATTTATTATTTCACAGTTTCTGAGGGTCAGAAAGCCAGAAACAGCTTAAAGTCTCTCTTGAGTTTGAGGTCAAGTTGTCAGGCAGGGCTGCAGTCTCTGAAGGTTCGACTGGGGCTGGAGGTTCAACTTCCAGGGTGGCCACTTGCATGACTATTGATTGATGGCTTTACATCCTCCCTTGTGGGCCTGAGGCACTGCTCAAGACATAGTTTTCTCCATAGCAAGTGATCCAAGAACTGAGGTCTTTTTATAACCTAATCTTGGAAGTGATATAACCAACCATTTGTGCCATATTCTAGTCACCTGAAGCACATCACTCTGTATAGCCCACAGCCAAGAGAAGGGACATTACACTCCACACCTTTAGGGGAGAATTTATTTTTTATTTTTTTAAAGATTTTATTTATATATTCATGAGAGACACAGAGAGAGAGAGAGAGAAAGAGAGAGACAGAGAGAGAGGGAGAGACACAGGCAGAGGGAGAAACAGGCTCCATGCAGGGAGCCCAATACCGGACTGGATCCTGGGACTCCAGGATCACGTCTTGGGCCAAAGGCAGGTGCTAAACCCAGGGATCCCTAGGGGAGAATTATCAAAGAATTTGTGGCCATATCTTCAAAACTATTTCAGAAGCCTTGGGTGATTTCTTCCAGAACTTGTCAGGCAAGTGGATAGAGAGAAACCGTGTGGGCCACTGAGTGAGGTGAAGTAAAAAAACCACTCTTTCTAGAAACTAGGCTATAAAGAAAGAGATATAACTTCATAATTGAAGGAGGAAGAATTTGCAAACCTCCTGTATTATCAGGAGGATAATACAGGGACTGTATTTTTACATATTTATATCCCCCAAATAGTACCCAGCTGGATTCAACATGGGTTAATAAGTTGGGATTTGAGAATGCACTTTCCCACAGAAATGCCTTCCCCAGGAAATGGGGCAACCACACAAAATTTAACCTATGCTCTATTTATGATGCTGCATGGTGCCAGTGTTATCATAGAATCTGCTCCCTCTGTGTAGGATCTGTCACCAGGTAGGACCTGCTGCCCATTCCTGCAAGGGTCTCCATGGTCACCACTATGGGGAATGCCAAACATGGAGCCCTTTGTAGGTAGACCCATTTTTTTTTTGGTGTAGACTGCAATGTTAATATAGGGTCTGCTAACATCTCTCCGTAAGAAAATGTCCTCTTGGCGATCCAATTTGCCGTCAACTGGAGCACTTCTCCATCTCTGAAGCTCTAAGTCATATTCCCCTGGGCTTGAGTCTTTGGTGGGCTATGCCTTCGCAATGAGGAAGAAGAATTAGAGCATAATGCGAGAAGAAGGAAAGGAAATAAGGGAAGTAGGGCTGATGTGAATCAAGAAATTTATGTACCTGTCACTTGGATTCTTACAATCCATCTGGAGAAGTGGGTCTTATTTTTACCATGTTTAAAAAACAAAGTAATGGTACACCTGGGTGACTCAGTCAGTTAAGCATCTGCCTCTTGATGTTGGCTCAGGTCTTAAGCCAAGATTCACCAGGGTCATGA
The DNA here is from genome assembly GCF_048164855.1 of Canis lupus baileyi. Classification (NCBI taxonomy): domain Eukaryota; kingdom Metazoa; phylum Chordata; class Mammalia; order Carnivora; family Canidae; genus Canis; species Canis lupus. The sequence continues at coordinate 8,404,716 of NC_132844.1, forward strand.
ATTCAAATCCCATGTTGGGCTCTACACAGGGCTGAGAGCCCACTTTTTATTTTATTTTATTTATTTTATTTTTATTTTTTTTAAAATTTATTTACGATAGTCACAGAGAGAGAGAGGCAGAGACATAGGCAGAGGGAGAAGCAGGCTCCATTCACCGGGAGCCCGATGTGGGATTCGATCCCGCGTCTCCAGGATCACGCCCTGGGCCAAAGGCAGGCGCCAAACCACTGCGCCACCCAGGGATCCCCCACTTTTTAAAAATAAATAAGTACATACAAAGAAACTGAGCCATGGCTGTAAAATATTGGCCACTTGTAAAGCTACATACCAAAATAATGATCAATTATGATGAAAGTATTACAGCTAGTGGTATGAGGAAGCCTGCTGACAGCAGCTCATTGTGCACATCATTTCCCAGCTCTGGATTTGGTGATGTCATATTGGTAGCTTGAAATCAGCCATAGTGGGAGTGTACATCACGGACATGGACAAATGTTACAGATTTTTTTTTCCCCCAATAGAGCCTGCTGCTAAACATTTACCAGCACACTACTGGCCAGTCCAAATGAGGGGTGAAATATTAATTCAATCTAACTGCTCATTGAAACAATGGTTGACGCCTCAGTTGGTAGAGAGGGGCAGTGGGCGTGGTACGGAATTCCAACAGTCTAAATTAGGCAATGAGATCTAAGTCTCTCAGTGCAACCCCAAGGGGTGTAATTTCCTCTTTCACCTCTGTTTCCTGCCTACTTTCTGCATATGCAGGTCAAGTTGGGGTGTGAGATTTGTAATTTCCTTAGGGTGACACTGAGGAAGTGGACTGTTTGGGGAGAGGCAGGGGGCATCTTTTCTTTGGAGGAGCTAAAGGGGTCGCTTGCTTGGAGATTGAGAGCTGTCTTCCTTGGGAAGATCTAAGCTGGATCTTTGTCCCAGGAAGAGGTTGTGAATAAGGAATTAACAAATTCTTTTTCCCATTTGGGGTCTAGACCTACAAAGTTTTTATACTCATTTCCCTTATAAAAAAGAGAAACTCCAGTCTCTCTTCTGCTGGATTCTGGCCCTTAAGAATTCTGTGGTTTTCTAGAGGGTGGAGAGGTAGGTGAGTATATGTCCAGAGCCCTCTGCCCTCACCAGCTTGTGTGATTGCTCTGGTCAAAGCTAAGAGCTCAGAGCACAAAGGGTTCCCCAGAACTGTGTTTAGTGGCTCTGAGGGGAGAGCAGCCTGGGGTGAGCTAGGAGGAAGCTGAGGGTTTCCATTACTAATAGTTTTCAGGGTTTTTGCTTAAGACTTTACTCTGCTTTTCAAAGACTTTTCTGTCTCTAGTGCAAGTTACTCAAGAGGCTCTTTTTGCATCACCGTAAACACCAGCCCCTTCACTCATAGCTTCCTTTGTTTTCTCTGGGAGTGTGCTTGCTGCTGCTTCTGACACATTTCTGAACCTTTCCGTTTTTTGTTTCCCTTTCATGTATTTCCTTGATTCTTTAGTCATGTCAAATACTGCAATAAGTGACTGTGAAGCCACCATCCTGAGCAAAAGCTAAGACCTTTCTAATAATTTCCATTTAACCATATGGTTTCCTCACTCCCATGTCATCCCCTGCCACCTCTCAACTCATGATCACCTTCATCCTGAATTCACCATTCTCCTGCTTTCTTCCTTACAGAGTTTTATTGCAGCAAATGGATTCCTAAGGATTATATATATTTTTTATTGTAGTTTGTCTTAAACTTTACGAGAAGAGAGGAATGTTTCATGTAAAATTTGGGCACTGGGCAGCCCGGGTGGCTCAGGGGTTTAGCGCCTGTCTTCAGCCCAGGATGTGATCCTGGAGTTCTGGGATCGAGTCCCACGTCGGGCTCCCTGCATGGAGCCTGCTTCTCCCTCCGCCTGTGTCTCTGCCTCTCTCTCTGTGTCTCTCATGAATAAATAGATAAAATCTAAATAAATAAATAAATAATAAAATTTGGGCACTTAGGTTTTCCAGTAACTATCTGCTGAATTGTTGAGATTCAACCAAATGTTTGGTTCATTCCTTTTGCTTGTTGTCTGAAGCTTTTGTACATTTTTAGTAACAATTAGTTTAAGTCTTAACAAAATTAATATGATTATCAAAAGGAATAGCATGTGTATTAGCAGATTAAACAATAATTTGTATAATCTGTCAGTGGGAAGTAACAGGGCTGCACCTCCTCTGAATGCACACTGTACAGTCTTTTCAGATCCTGGATTTTCATTGTCTAGGCTTTACCCCCCCTCCCCTTAATCAAACCTTTTTATCGTGTTCTGCTTTCCAAACAAGAAGCCAAGCTTAATGGGGGTATTATGTAAAATGTAACGTATCAGGAATAGCTTGAAGGGCAGTATAAAAACATTGATTTTCATGATTTGTATAAAGTTTACATTTTAAAGACACCAAGTCATCTTTCAACTTTCCACTTGTTTATGCTTTGCAAAGTATTTAATCATCTTAGAGTAGGTAGGTGTTAGCATGTTCTCTCCTCTTAATCTATCTTAGACCCTTGCTCCAAGAAAGAAAAAGCTTTTCCTCTAAACTCTTAGGGTTCCTTCTTAGGTTTAGTTCTTAGTTCTGTGGATTAAACTGACACAATGAGCAAGAGATGAGACAAAATTTAATCATGCATTTGTATTAACGTACATACAGGGGTTCACAGAAAAATGTGACTCAAAGGGGTGGTTAAAATTTGAGGTTTCATAACATCTTAATGGGGAAGGGAAGGGGGGAGGACACTTCTAGGAGAATAAAGAACCTTCTGGAGACATGAATGAGCCCTCAGGCTCACATTGATATGAGAGCTTTGTGACAAGTCTGTTTAGGTGTGGTGTGGAGACTTCTCACCTCCCGTGGCCCTGGGCAGTGGATTCATGATAGCTGAATTTTTTTGAACTCTTTGAGGATGCTCTGCTTTTAGGCGGATAAGAGAGTTCGAGAACTCAACTGCCTTCTGTGCAAAATAATTTTTATTCCACAGTGGTGTATCCTGGACACTTACCCCACAACCTGTGGTAATAAATTGTGATCATAGATGGTTGGCAAAATTGTCACAGAAACTTCTAAATTAACTCTTTGCCATTTTTAAGGTGTGTGTTTGGTAAGGTATAGGGAACGTTCTTCATTTGTAATCCTAAATGGCATTTGACAGTCTTATGTAGATCAATGCTGAAGAAATTACTTCTGATATCTGTGGCCACAGTGGGCGGGATCTGTCTAGAAAGAACTTCTAGGGCCTCAAGGCTTTCTCCAGAAACCTGTCATCTTTACCCAGGAAACAGCCTGTGGCCTCCACACCCAAAGGAGTGAGCACCTCCCCAAGGAGGCCCATTGGTGACCCTGAGATGCTTGGTTAATGCTCAAAAGTGAAAAGTTGGCTTTCTTCCCTTGGAGGAGGCATTGCGGCGGGGGGGTGGGGGGTGGTGGGGGTGGTGGTGGCAAGAGATAAGAAGATTCTAGGAAGAAAAAAAAATGTAAGGGGAACAGGAGAGTATAAAAGTCTTCAGAGAAGAGGCAAACGAGAAAAGCATTTTCTGCCAACGTTGTGAGAAGCGAAAGAAATCAAAGCAAGCTTGCTTTAGGGCAGGACTAAAAACAACTGGGCAAAAAGAGACTTCATTTCTGAGATAGTGGGTTTCATAACAATGAGGGAAAACCCACGGGCCGTCCAGTGCTGGTCCAGGTTTGCCTAGAACAAGGTCTGCTGCAGGTGACCAGACAAGACACCTGGCCTTGTGGGGGGGATTTCAGAGCCACCTGGGAAGCTCCCTGACCCCCACCCCCACCCCACCCCATGCCTCCATTGTCTTCTGGGACCTTCTCCAAGCCTGCAGGGGACTGCAGGGGACAGTGGGGGCAGAAACCCAGCCTGCCCAAAGGGCTGCTTCCTGAGAGACTAAGAGAGAGAGAGAGAGAGAGAGAGCAAGCTTCTGTGGTGGGAGGTGATGTGTATCCACGGGAGGTATCTTTTTTCTAGAAGCTCCCCAATTCTTGAAAGACAGTCTGTAAAGAAAGGGTCAGCCCACACTGTAAGGTGCCTCTTGGCAGATCAGAAGGCGGCCCCCCTGCAGGCAGCCTGGTGAGGAAGTGGCAGCCACAAGGCTGCAAGGCCGGGCCTGCTTGGACCGAGCAGCTGATGCTCATGGGGTGGCTTCTATCTGAAAGATGAGAAGACAGAGCCAGTGAGGAGAAGGTCTGACTGAGGCGACCTCAGAGCACCGCTGAGAATGGGCAGCCCAAGGCCTGGGAGGGAGCCGGCTGTGGGCAGATGGGCCCAGCGCCTCCCAAGCCCGTCTGAACTTCTTGTTCTCCTCATTTATTTCCCTTTTACTCTCTCTAATGTTCAGTCAGGCTTTGCCAAAGTCCCACCCCGTTTCAGTTTACCAGAGCAATGAGGAACGGGGGAGGAGGGGTAGGTCCCGGTGGAGGCAAGGGAACAGAGGACAAATCGGGCCTTGGTCACCCTCTCAGCTTTTTCTGCCTGTAGATGCTCCTGCAGCATTATTTCTGTCAGGGAAGACATAAGTCCAGCTCACTCCTCACACCGGGGAATGCCTCTCTCAGGGCTCCAGGGTGCTGGGCCACCTAGTACCTCCAACCCAGAATAAGCATTGAGCAGTGATTTCCCTCAGAGATGTTGGGGAAGAAAAACATTAAACAAGCAGATACATAATAGAGGACAAAATTCATATGAATTTTTAGATACTCAATGCAGATTTAAAAATACCTATCTAAAAAAAAAAGTAAAAATTAAAAAAAAATTAATTAGGAGCCCCGCCCTGGGCGGCTCAGTTGGTGAAGGCTTTGACTCAGGTGATGGTCCCAGGGTCCTGGGATCGAACCAGTTTATTTCTCCCTCTCCCTCTGTTTCTCTCTCTCACTTTCTCTCTCTCTCATAAATAATAATAAAAAAAAATCTAAAGAAAATTTAAATAATTTTTTTTTAGCCTCTGGAAAGCAGTCCCTAGAACTGCTCCCAGGTTTTCTTGTAATAGTAAGTCATTTATTCTCTTCTGCTTTTGGGGGTATTTCAGCAGAAAAGTTTGATAAATAGGCTTTAGCTTAGAACCATAGAAGTTAATGACACAGTGAGAATCACAGAGAAAGAAGTTCTCAGGCTCAGGTGGGTTGTCACGAAAAGGGCCTGGATTGTTGACAACAGCTGGCTGAGAACACAGACAAGAGCGAGTTTTGAATTTAAATGAGTAATTACAATGCTCTGAAGTATTTTAAGGACTTCGCAGGAGGCCCCGAGCTCTTGGAATGAGAAAGGGCCTTATGGTCTCTCAGGTCCAGCCTCCTCTTATCCGAGGAAGCCCCATGGCCCACAGGGCTCATGCTCATGGGGTGGCTTCTATCTGAAAGATGAGAAGACATTTGCCTTGTGGTCCCACAGTTATCAGCAAAGATGAACCACAACCAAGGTCTCCCACCTCTAAATGCACTAATGGTAATAACAGGAAGCAAAGCTCTGTCTCTTATTTTACTAATCTTTAGGTTTGAAGATTAAATGTATTCTGAGGTCTATTGACGCTCAGGTTAACTTAAACCCTCCAAGGCTAAAAGTTTCTTCGGAGTTGTGATTGGGGGTATTCCAAGAATGGAGAAATGAGATCTTCTCTCTATTGGCTCATTCATCCAGTTCCTTCTGACGTGCATTAATTGCTTGGTGGTCGCAGGCCAGACACTGTGTATGTGTGGGGAATATGAAGATGAATTATTTTCTGCCCTCAAGAAGTGTGGAGATTGGACTGGAAGACACCCCAGCCTGATGGGGTTGGTGGCGACTCATCACAGCACATCACGATGAGTGCGGGACAGCCGTGCACGGGGTTCTAGGGAAACACAAGAGGGGGTTATGTAGCCCAGATGGGGATGGGGCCAGGGAAACTCTTTCAGAGGTGTCAATTTGCAAAATAGCCGGGATATAGTTGGTAGGCTGGAATGAACCTTTTTTTTTTTTTTTTTTTTTTTTTTTTTAAAGTCTTTTTTTTTTTTTTTTTTTAAATTTTTATTTATTTATGATAGTCACAGAGAGAGAGAGAGAGAGAGAGGCGCAGAGACACAGGCAGAGGGAGAAGCAGGCTCCATGCACCGGGAGCCCGACGTGGGATTCGATCCCGGGTCTCCAGGATCGCGCCCTGGGCCAAAGGCAGGCGCCAAACCGCTGCGCCACCCAGGGATCCCATGGAATGAACCTTTTGATGATAAAGTTTACTCTGCTGGAGTTCATGAAATACTTGAAGAAACTTGGCAGCGTATAGTTCTTGTATGTGTCGTGTCACCAAGTGTTAGATCTGTTGGCTTCCCGTAGGCCACACAATGGAAACAGCTTATTATCAACAGACCTTATGCCATCAGACAGGGCAACAGGTCGTTCACCACGATGTATTTCTTCTCACGTCACACTCCCCAGGTTCATGCTTCTCCAGCCACACAACCTTTTCTTCACTGTGGCTCAGAGGTGCCAAGGGCACACTCAACCCAGGGCCCCCGGACTTGTTCCTCCCTCTGGCCACTTGCCCAGGTATCTCCATATGCTCCTCATCTTATTCGGGTCCCTGCTCCCGTGTCCTTTTAATAGGGAGACTTTCCAGACCACATCACGAGAAATAGTAACAGCAACCCATAGTGGGTTGAAGAGTAGCCTCTCCTCAGGTTGTATCTGTCTCCATTCTGGTCCCCAGAACCTGTGAATGTGAACTTATTTGGAAAAATGGGTCCTAGCAGATGCAACAAAGTTAAGGATTTTTGAGACGAGGATATCATCCTGGATTATTTGGGTGGCTCCTAAATCTAATGACAAGTGTCCTTATGAGAGAAAGTCAGAGGAAGAGTCGGGACAGACAGGAGAGGACGTAGGTCACATGCAGACGTAGGCAGAGGTTAGTGTGATGCAGCCACGTGGAATGCCGGCAGCTGCCAGGAGGTGAAGAGACAGGCAAGGGAATGTCCCCGACAGTTGCTGGAGGAGGCAGGCCCTCCTAATAATGTTGATTTTGGCCTCTGGCCTCCAGACTGAGAGAACAAGTTTCTGTTATTTTAAGCCATCAGGTTTGTGATAACTTGTTATGGCAACCACAGAAAACTAATGAATAACACCACTCTGGTCACTCTCTGCCCCCGTATGCTTTACTCTTTCTTATCAGTACTGACATAGTCTGTCTATCTATCTATCATCTATCTATCATCTATCCATTCATCCAAAAGCACACAGACACACACAAATACACACGTATAGGTAATTTCTTTATTCTCGAATACAAGGGCTTTGTTTTTGTTCACTGTTATATCACCAACATCTAGAATAGTGCCTGGCACGTCGTAGGTGCTTAGTAGATATTGAATGAACAGATAGATGAGATGTTGGATTCTGAGGCTCTGCAGGCACTTAGAGTGACCTTTTCATCCTGTGTGTCACTAAGGAGACAGAGCTGGTTCTGGTGATGTAGAACTTTGAGTAATGGGGAGGGTCGGTGATGAAGAGATCTGGATTTATTTTTTTTTTAAGATTTTATTTATTTATTCATGAGAGACACAAAGAGAGAGAGAGACAGAGACACAGGCAGAGGGAGAAGCAGGCTCTCTGTGGGAAGCCTGATGCGGGACTTGATCCCAGGACCCTGGGATCACAACCTGAGCTGAAGGCAGTTGTTCAACCGCTGGGCCACCCAGGTGCCCCGAGAGATCTGGATTTAAATCTTGGCTCTGCCACTTGTTAGCTGGTGACTTTAGGCCCTGAACCTCCGTTTCATTAATAGTAAAATAAATACCATTGCTGGAGGGCTGAAGGGAATGTTTGTTGATAGCATGGCTGGCTCAGTGCCTGGTGAGCAGTGCTCAGTCTAGTTCTCCTTTCTCTCCCATTCATGGTCTCTACTAGCAGTAGAGACAGGAAGGCTTTCCCCTGTGTGGCCATTTCCTCCTGCATCAGTGGCAGAGGTTCCCAAAGGGAACCGTCACATCCCTTTAGGGCTAGACCTTGCCATTCTTTTTAAAGGTGGGATTGGCTCAATGGAACATAACAAACCTGGTGATTCTCTATTGTGAGATAATGGGCTCCACACACTTTGAAGTTCCACCTCTGGAGATGAACTCTTGCAATCACTTCATCTTACCAGCCTTGTGCTGTGAAGAGAAAAGTAGAGGCCATCTTTACACCTGTAGCATCATGATGGTTGCTGGCATCCATCAGTGTTAGAGAGAAGGAACAGACTCTTCCAGCTGGTCCTGTAGGGATAGCCCTTCAATTGTACACTCATATCTGGTAGATCCTAATATTGTTTTATTTTATTTTATTTTATTTTATTTTATTTTATTTTATTTTATTTTATTTATTCATGAGAGACACACAGAGAGAAAGGCAGAGACACAGGCAGAGGGAGAAGCAGGCTCCATGCAGGAAGCCCAATGTAGGATTTGATCCCAGGACCCGGGGATCACGCCCTGAGCAAAAGGCAGATGCTCAACTGCTGAGCCACCCAGGCGTCCCCCTAATATTGTTTAAAGAAGATTACACTCCACCGCCCCCCCCACTCTGTCATGCACACACACGGTTCTAGTTCTCTTTTTCAAAAATATTGGGTAAACACCCCAAATATTAGCAGTTATTATTTCTAGGCTCCTGGATTTTTGTGTAAAAAATGGTTTTAATCTTTTTCTTGATGCTTTTCTTCATTTCCAAAAATGTAAATTGAACATGTTTCTAATTCATTTTTCCATCAGATAAAACTGCCAGCTTTGCCTTTGAGATTTCATTCCTAGAACTGGTTCAGAATATAAATGCTAAGGTGAGCTTCTGTGCCAGTGACTGGGGATTTTCTCTAGTCCCTGGCTGATCATGTAGAAGCTGAGTTTCTCATTTCTTCTCTCTTCTGAAGCCATCATACAGACACAGACTTTCATGGCAAAGAGGAGTAACAGCAACTTTTGTCTGTCAAGAAGCTTAGCCATGATTTCCTCCATCAGCTCCTCATCTTTGCTATTTCATTGGTTCCCTTGATGACAACTTTTCCTGAGGTCGTATGCAGACTTACTGTAAAGCAGTGATCTCATCATACTTTTTAAGCTTCTGGTTAAAAATAGAATATCTCCTGTAATTCCCAAGGAAAATCAGTTCTGTAAAATCTCATTGTTAATTCATAAAGGGCGCTTGGCTGTGCAAACAGAAGAGCGTGGAATCCAATGGGTGTTTCCAAAGTTATAATTTCTTACAGGAGTTTAATACATCATCTTTGTCAACTGTGTGGGCATGAACCAGGTAAACTTCACCAAATGGAGATAGATAAATATGATTTTGCACGAATTAGAGCAACATTTGCAAAAAGCTCTCGGCAGAATATTTCATTCGTATTTGGTTCCAGCGTCTTGTGTTTTTCTTCAAAATTGAGAAGAGAAGGGTTTCTACCACTCATTGTGCAAATGTGTTCTATGCTTTAAAGCGGAGGGAGCATAAGTTGTTATTATGATAATGTTAATAACACTTTTCATGTACTACATTTTGGTTGACATTTCATCTTAATTGAGAAAAATCTAAAATTAATCTTTGTAAGAAACAGGACCAGAGTGGCTAATCAGGTTTGGAACTGGGACTAATTGTACCATAATCAGATTGATGGGCTGTTAAATATCTGATGTGAAAACCATATCATGAAATGATAAGAAAGAATCTGTACAAAAGTCCCCTTGAATTTTCCCCTTGTCTTTTATTGTGCAGTTTGTTCAAAAGGCTTATTACCTCCTCAAAGCACAGATCTAAGATCTCTACCATCTGGTAACTTTTACTTTTTAATCGACTCAACTTTCCTGAGAGAGTTGCAGTAAATAGATAAGCAAGCAAGTAAGTAAATCTTTGTCATCTATTTGTCCAGGATAAGATGCTACAATGAGGCTGGTTTGGGGAACTGAAGCTGATTCTGATGTTTTTAGATTAAGGTTCAAGTCTGCCTATGGTTTAATTGTTGCTCCTATGGGGTGGAGCAGATTGAGACAGCAGACACGGGATTAGGAATTTGGTAGAATTGGAAAGGTCTAAGCAGCAACTATTCGGTCTTTCACCTCCCATCATCCCTTGGTAGGGTAGTCCATCTGGTTAGGGTGTTGGTACTCAGGATCCTGCAGACTCATAAGAGTTGTGTGGGAGTTTGTGAGAGATGAAACACAAGTTCAACTTTTGCTTTTCTCCTATAAGCAGCAGAAATCAGAGGTAGGTTTTATGGAAGGACTTCATGAATTTACATCAGAGAAAGTCTAAAAATCCACAGGCCACCTAAACCCATGTCAAAGGGTGGGTGTCATCAATTTGATGACACTGATGAGGTCAACAGCTGTGAGCTCACTGCTCCGGTCTTTGTTTCCCAGCTGATTGTTGAGGTAGAGGTGTTGTAACCTCAGATTCAAGTTTCCAAATGACACTGAGGGATTGGGTATCAAGTTACAGAGAGTTCTCTAAAATATCCAGGCTCAATATTTGAAGATGAGATTTGAGGCTGAAGCTGATAGAAGCAGCAGAAAGGAGCTGGAGATGGATTCAGTCAAGAAGCAGGGTTGTCAAGGCAGCAGAAATGTTGGAAAGTCTAACTCAGAGGAGAATTCAGTGTGTCTTTGTATGTACAAAATGTACCCCCTGAACATGTCCAAAGGGGATGTCATTTTTATTTGGGGGAAGGGAAGAAAGGCACTAGGTAATGATACAGGAATTTTTTTTTTAAAGATTTTATTTATTTATCCATGAGAGACACAGAGAAAGGCAGAGGGAGAAGCAGGCTCCATGAAGGGAGCCTGATGTGGAACTCGATCCCAAGACCCAATCCCAAGACTCAATCCCAAGATTTGATCTCACACCCTGAGCCAAAGGCAGATGCTCAACCACTGAGACGCCCAGGCGTCCCTGATACAAGACTTAAAGTACCTAAATCCCACTCCCCTCTACTACCCCATCCCCCAAGGAAGTGAAAAATTGCCTGACTAGCACACTTTAGCACAGTTTTGCAAAGAGATTTAATGAACTGAAAAGCAAAACAAAACAAAACAAAACACCCCCAACACCCATTAGCCAAGCAGCAGGGCTCCTGAGAATACTGCTCAGTCTCCCAGTCACCGGAGTCGGATTTATCTTGTTCCCTTCACCTTGAGCCTCTCTCTATGCTCTGTGTGCGAGGGCCCTTCTGGAAACCTTCTCGTTATTTCTCCTTCTTGGCTGGAGACCTGCTGCGCCCTGAGCTTCTCAGGCCTCCTGGTGGGGGCAGCCCTCCTGCTTGCCCAGCTCTCCGCCAGCCAGGTGGCTCCTCACCCTCCCAGAGTCAGTTCCCAGGGCCCCCCTGGCAGGTCACTGTGCTTGGGACCTGCCTCGCTCTACTAGGTATGGTTTTCTGCCTTGAGAGTGTTTCCCTCTCCAGAATCTGGTCTAAGACAGAAGTGGAGAATCCCAGCAAAGGTGCGGTGTCTCCAGCTCTGACCTCGCTTGACCCGGTTGGCTCCCTCACCCCTGGGGCTCCCTGTCCAGCCCACCAGGCCCACCATCCACAAGGCCCTTCCGGCCTCCCACTCCCACTTCAGCCCCAAGGACGGGTGGGCAAAGGCATTCCCTTCATGAATCATCTCTGGGGAGGAGGAGAGAGGTGCAGAGGGCACAAATGCACAGGGGTGGCTTTCAGCAGACACCAGAAGCTTCTTGAACTGGCCCAACCGTCCTTACCAACACGGTGTTCCTGAATCTCCATTTGTTTCATGGAGGCAAATGACTCAATGAGCACTTTCCAAATGGTTTTTCAAGGGACTCGGTGGTTGAGCACCTGCCTTTGGCTCAGGTCAGGACCCCAGAGTCCTGGGATCAAGTACCCCTTGGGCTCCCTGTAGGGAACCTGCTTCTCCCTCTGCCTGTGTCTTTGCCTCTCTCTGTGTGTCTCTCATGAATAAATAAATAAAATCTAAATAAATAAATAAATAAATAAATAAATAAATAAGTTTTTTTTTGAAATATTAAAGGGAATAAATATCTGTTCGAAAAAAATAAGACGCCTGAAAGTAAAGTAAAAAGTGAAAGTTTCCATTCATGCTGAGTCTCCTTCATGCCATCTCCTCCCCTGAGGGAAACACTGCTGGCCTTGGAAATGAGCTCTCCCAGGCCTTTTGTTCTGTGCAATATGAGTGAATAGCAATTAAGTCTTTGAGCGCTGAATTGTTATATCCACAAATGTGGTAACCGGAAGCTTCTCGGGCTATCAGAATATGCCATCAGGTTATTAATACCAAGGCCTGTAGGCCTACCCTGATTCTTTTCATTTTGTTTTCTTTTATTCTCTATCCTAAGAACGGAACATCCTACTAAGGTTGTATATCAATTATACCTCAATAGAAAATATATAAAGTCTTAAAGAATATGTCTAAAGAGAATTCTCACTTGCTCTGAAGCTCACACATCAAAATTCATAGTATTTAAAAATATCTACCCCTCCTCTGTAATCCCATCTCTAACTGCGCAGCTCACTGTTGAAATAAACTCTTAGCTAGGCTTGTGAAAGAAAGGCTCCAGGCTTCTTGTGTGTTAAATGTGCATTTCTGGACACAAATGCAAAACAATCCTAATTATTAAAAACAAAAAGCGACAATCTTTCCCACACTCTATATCTCCAAAACCTCTTGTGAAATGACTGCTTTGAGAACTTCCGGGTTTGGTTGCTTCAGGATGGAAACAACTGTAATCTGGATTCTCTACATTCTGAAATCTTTGCTGGGTCACACAGCCTGCTTCCAATGTCCCCCAGAAGTGGCCTCTTTTCCTTACTGAGATGGACCTAGCATTTCCTTTTTCCCAAGAGTCACATGATCTCCAGGGAGCACTCATGCTTGAGTCTCTTGGTTATATAGCCTTTTGGCTAAAAAGAGAAGCTTGTGAAGATTGGAGTGGTCACCTTAATTTATTGTTTCTTTCCAGCCTGGAAGGTGGAAGATGGCTAATTTCATGAGACATTTTGAAAAGGCTTTTGAATAATAACATAAAGGAGAAACTTCATGCCAGGGCTGTGATCTGTGGCCTCCAGGGCAAAGTGAAGTCAAGGAACCCGTGAATAAGCATGTGGGCTCAGGGGAATCTCGTTGTTGTTGGTGCAGACACCTGGCTGGCTCGCTTGGTGGAGCATGTGGCTCTTGATTTTGGGGTTGTGAGTTCAAGCCCCACGTTGAGTGTACAGATTACTTTAGAGGAAAGAAAACAGAAAAGAAAAGAAAAGAAAAGAACCTTGGAAAGAGGCTCCAAGGGAGTTCTGCAAACCTAAATGCTACTGTTGAAGGAAACTTGGGTTTTTCTAGCATGATCTCCATATTTTATAAATGAGAAAGAGGAAGGCACAGAGGAGGGGAGAAGACTTGTCAACTGCCCCAGTGCTGGAACAAGAGGCCAGGTCTCTAGCTCTCCACCTAGGGCACCTTTTAGTATTATCTGGCTGCACCTCTGCTTATGATCCCCCTTGGAAATTCCAAGATTTTGCTTCAGAATTGTGAATGAAGTTGTATATATTGCTATTTCTATGTCCTTCACTGTGCTCATTTTTGAAATGATGTTTTCATAAAGAGTTTGATTTCTGGCAGTCATAGAGTGCCTGGAGCCACCTTAGGCTGGTGGTGAGGAGCCCCCTCCACCCCTGGCCCCAGTAAAGGGAGCATTGGGCACCCAGAGGCATCTCTTCTTCAGAAGAAAGAGTGCTAAGCATGAACGCACCCTGCCTAGAAGGGTGGCTTCCAGTTCAGAGCCATGCCCCCTGCTGCAGCAGGTGCTGCTTCAAGTCCTAGGCCCACTGTTGATGCTGTTTTGAAACTATAGCAGCTCCTATCAAAATTTGCTTCAAGACAATAAGGAAAGATGGATTATTCAAGAAATGGTCTCGTGTTGAATAACAAGCCATTCTGTTAAAAAAGTGTATTGCTGACTTCTTACTCCTTGTACCAAAATACCTTCCAGATGGATCATAAACTTAGGTGTGAGAAAATAAAATGGTAAGAGTGTTGGAAATAAACATGAAAGAATTTTTTTGAAACATGAAAAAATTTTAAAATTTAATAATCTCACAATGGGACCAGACTATCTGAGGCAGAGATACAAAACCTGGAAGCCATAAAAGAAAAGACTAGTAAGTTTGACTACATAAATAATTTAAATTTCTGCAGAGCAAAGATTACCAAAAAGAAAGTCAAAATACAAATAAGACTTAGAAAAATATTTTATATATATATATATATATATATATATATATATATATATATATAATCTCAGAGGCAGAGAGCTAATTTACTGAATGTCTCTTTTAAAAAGTTTTATAACTCAGTAAGAAAAGGATCTGCAACTCTATAGAAAAATGAGCAAGGACAGCTAGAAGCAGACAAAAGAAATCCAAATGATTTATAAACAAAGAAAAATGGCTGAGCACATGAATGATTAAATAAATGCTAACTAAAACAACAGCAAGATAATATTTTTTGCCTATTAGATTGTCACGGATCAGAATTTTTAAAATAATAAACAGTATACGGGAGGCAGCAGGGAAAGAGGCGTTCAGACACAGTTGGGAGACACGTAGGTTGGTGCAACTGCTTTGGAGGGAAAATTGACAATACTGATGAAAATTTAAAATTCAAATACATTTTGACCTAGCAATTTCTTTGCAAGACATTATGCTAACAGCTCTATATAAAAGGATGTTCATTACAGGCCTGTTTGTGACGCAAAATCACCTAACTGATTTTTAGCAGCAGGTTGTCTAAATAAATGAGGTATCTTCCCATTGTTGGGATGCTGTGTGGGGTGTAGAAGTAGACTGCCCCATAGGTGAGGGGACATTTGTATAGGTGCAGTCATCGCAACATGGTTAAGTTGCAGAAGATGGAAAGGACAAGCCGAGTGTCCTTCAGCAAGGTCCAGGTTGAGTCGGTTGTGGTATGGACCTGCAGTGACGGAAAGCCATGGCCGGACAGATGGGAGCAGGTGTGCAGTGCCATGCTGTTGGTGTGGTGATCACAGGGACACACACATATTTGTATGTGCTTTGATCACAGGGAAGGGATGACACGCCTGCCTCTGGGGAGAGGACCATGAGGTCTGGGGAACAGGGTAGAAAAGGGGGACCTGCTTTCCATCGTCTACGTATTTGTACCTGGGACCCGGATGTTACGCTCGTAAAAGCTAGTGCTGATCCCAGTGAGTTTTCATTTGTATAGGTTCCCTTCGTTGACAGTAACCGTATTAAAAACTGAAGCTGAGAATTTTAAAAACATGAGAAAGTAAACACATTCCATCATCAGGGCACTGATTACATCAGAGAATCATGTAGCGTCTGAAAACTCCACTGTACACCGCTTGAGAGATTAAGAGTGAAAAGAATAAACAATATTTTCGTGTTCTTATGAATATAGTTCTGACTTCATGAGCCCCACTCCCTGGGGTCCCTGGATCACTTTGAGAGCCACTGTTACAAAGAATGAAACAGACCCTGATAGATGGTGAAAAAAACCAAGCACACACACCAGGGCTCTTGACACCAGGACGAGGCTGGTGTGGCAGTGAAATGCTATAGTCTGGTGTCTCCCCTTCCCCTTGGCTGACGACAAAGAACAATGGGCACTCTCCACCCCCTCACCTACCTTCTTCTTCAGCTGCAGTGCTTGTGTGTAACGGCGGACTGTCGCTTTGGAACCTGGCTTCACCCAGGTGCATTATTTCCTGGTCTCCGGGGCAGGCATGTGACCACCTGGCCTAGATGCCTAGCTCCCGCCTTCTCCTCAAGACGTTGCTGTCATGCTCTGTGTGTGTGGGGGGGGGTTGGCTCTAGAGCAGAGGCTATTTGGAAATGGGATTTGGAGCCCAAGACTTTTGAGATTCTGCTTTAACAGCCTGGACAGTAGCTGAGCCTAAGAAAAGCATCCTGCAAGGTAGACAGAAGGGCTCAGCCACTGCCCGACGGGACGGCTCTTAGGGGGTGGTGGGGTCAGTGGGAGGCTGGCCATGCTTCTGCTGCTGCTCACTTCTTTCCTGACTTCAGCATTGCAGTTTCTGCCTCAAGTTGGCAGCAGTAGAAGAGGGGGAGGAGGGGAGGCATCCCTAACGCTCTGGACCAAGACTTGCAGGAATGAGACCCGACACACATTCCCTGGCTTAAACCTGGCAACCACATTGTGAGGTGGCTATTATTATCTGCCCGAAAGATCATCTCAGAGAGGCGAGTTCACGCCCATGGTCACACAGCCAGTGTGTTCTGTGGAGCCACATTTTATTCCGTCCGACTCAGCACCCACAGTCTTAACCCTTCAGAATTACTGCCCAGAAGCCCTCACCTAGAAGGTTCTATTTGAATTTCACTTCCTCGCCCTACTCAGTTTTGGGAAGAACCATCCAGAAACACCTTATCTCTTAGGATCTGTGACAGGGGCAGGAGAGGGGACACAAGCCTGTTTTTGAATTCTTGATGAAGTTTTATCTGCAGGTAATTCTAGACAAAATGAATCAGATCCAATCTCACCACTTCCATGATCACATCTGGGGAACCAAGGAATTTAGGTTCAGATCAGGGACATGACTGAGAAAAAGTGAAATCGGCCTGTCCTCAGGGTCCTTGGGACCATGTCTTGGTTGCTCTGTGACTTTAGTTCATCTGTAAAAAAAAAAGTTTACACTAAGAGTTTTTTTCTCCTTCAGCAGCACAACAACAAAATTCCCCCAGTTAGTTCCAAACCCCATATGAAATTCTAATATGAGTGGTGAGACCAGATCTGATTCATTTTGTATAGAATTACCTGCAAAAAAGTCTTCATGAATTCAAGGTTGACTATTAGGGTGCTGATTCTTTTTCTTGGCGTAATTATTTTCTGCCAAACTTGTGCAGGAGTTTGGCACAATCCTTCGCTTTATGTTTGGTTTTCATAGTACATGCACCAACAAGGTTTGTTTTTTTTTTTTTTTTTCAAAAATATTCCAAGGCTTTATCAGTTTTCCCAAGAGTCTCAGCTCAGTCCTTTGATATTTAAATGATCTCCTTTGAAGCCCCTATCCTGTCAGCGCACTCTGATTTTCTCTTCTTCAATTGTTAAGTGGTGTAGCTTTCCCAGATCATTTGTTAATATGGCTTTGTGTGTCTGATTTGAGCGGCTTGCCAATAACACCTTCACCCACTTCACAGAAAGTTCATATTTCCCAACATTTGCCACCTCTTTGCATTTTGCATGTATCTTTTACAAAACGGCTGGCAGAGAACGGAACATTCTTACCTCGGGGGGACTGGCTAGCACAAAAAGGTTAGACGACTGAGGAGGTATAAAATAGAAGAGTGGTTAGTTCTTTTAGTGAATATTTTTTGTGTTATGATGACTTTTTGCTTTCCTTTTATAACTTCTACCTGGAACTGGGGTAGTAAACGTTCCCATAATAGGCTCCACAGGAAGGTACTCAGCCACAGCCACACACTTGGGCAGGAAGGAGCAAATAGGTATTACCTGGTGGGTTGCTAGTACTTGTCTGAAGCATGGTGGAGAAGGATCCTGAGATGCTTTCCAGTTTTTCTAGGGAAGGGTAGTACAATTGATTAACAATGCTTGATGAGGTATGGGAGGGATTGAGTGGCAGTCTGTGGCATTGTTGGGGAGAGATTAAAAAAAAATCAAAGAAAAATTATGACCATTATTCTGAAGCAGCTCACTTCTGAGAACAGCCAGATACCTGCTGTGGTACTTGTTTTGGTAGCTGCTTGGCCAGCCAGATGGTAATAAAGAAGTCTAGTGGTTATTAAGAACTCACACAACATTTTTGTTGGGATGATTTTTGCTTCTCTCTGCTATTTTGCAATTGTGGAAATGTAGATGTAAAATAAAGCATTGAGATTAAACAGAAATGTTACCTCTTGTTGTAACGTGGGCTCTGGAGGGAGACAGATTTGAGTTTGATTCCAGTTCCAACATTTATTGAGCCTTATTAGGAAAGTTACTAAATCTTTCTAGACCCCAATTTCCTCATCTGCAAAATGGGGCTAATACTAGTAGGTGCCATGCTGGATTGATATGAGGACTACATGTTTGCATGCGGCAACTTCATGCTTCCTGAAATGGGGATAACAAGTTTCTGTCCCAGGAAACATGTGTGATGAATAGTTAAGGGTAGTGCATGCAAAGTGCTCAGAGTCTGAGTGCCACCGAAACCATGCATCAAAATCTTGCCTGTAGGGTCACCCAGATGTCACTGAAGCCACAGAGCCGGCTTACAGAAACAAAAGAAGCCGGTAAGCCAATGGGGTTACTGCCTGGGACTCTCAGCAATCTCCTGCTTCTCTCCAGGAATGTGGTTGCTGCTCAAGCAATACTCCCATCTCCACTAAAGATCTTAAAAGCTAATCAGAAGATACCAAGAAATACAGCATTCTCAGCATGCCTCACCTTTGCTGAACTCTCTTAAATGCTTTTGTTTGAGAGAAAGTTGTTTTAATTCAAATCTATTCAGTCTTTCAGTTTCAACCTTCTCTGTTTCACTCAAGCTAAGGACATCCTTATTCTCTAGCCTGGGAGGGAGCCCAAAGGTCAGTTTCATTTGCACTCGAAAAAAGAAAAGAAAAGAAAAAAGAGCAGGGAGATGAGGAAATCCGGGCTGGGATGAGAGAGGGAGAAAGTTCATTATTTTATGTTCAGAGAGTCAATGGGTTGTTTGCTTTACCAACTCATATCAAGATTTTCCTTGTTGACATGAAGGGTTAGGTTTTTCAGGGGTGAAAGACCAAATTATTCGGATGCAAAGGAGAAAAGATTGACCAGGTCTCAATATAAAATATCAATAATGACTTCTGCTGTCAAAGGGGAGTAAGATAAATTATGTGAACACTGATTACTCTCCTAACATAGATGGTCGAAGAGTGCCCTTTATAAATGTGCCTCACAGGTAAGCTCCATCTTCAAGGGCGGGGTGTCAGTTACAGGGCAGTGTTTCCAGAACTGGGAGGGAGAGCAGCCTTCCAGGCACCAAGGTGCTGGTATCAGGTGCAAGCATTTTTTGAGCTCTTGAGAGACAGACTTGGCATCTTCTAGTCTGGACTCTGTCACTTTCTAGCTGAAGGACATGGGGCCATACAGCTCAGAGTCTGTGGACTCCTTGTCTGTGACTCAGAGGTCAGAGGGCTGCTGTTATTAGGTCATGCTAAGCTATGCTGCTGTGCTTCTAATCATAGTTAATACTCGACATTTTATAGGTTAGTGTCTCCACTTCAGGAGATAAGAGACTTGCTCAGGGTCACACGGTGACCAGAAGAGACAGGGGTTAAGTGGATCTTTGAATGAACAAAATCTCTTTCTTGGTTTGGTGCAAGTCACGTCTAGGTGGAAGTCATGGGTACTATGAACAGTTGCTGTTCAACCATACAGAAAGCAGAGTGGTGACCTTGGATGGCCTTGGCACAGCCTCTTTGGAAAAGTTAAGCAAAAGGATAGTGACTTAGGTGGCATATACTACCAAGAGCAATTTTTAGGAGATGACTTTACCTTATGGTAGTTGGAAAAATCATTTGTTTTCCTTTACATGGCTTAGGCTTCCTTTGCACCATCTATATTCATATGGGCCTTGGCCTTCTACGGATAAAACACAAGAAGGTATGACCACACCTAGGAGAAGAGGCACCTGAATTGTCCTTTCAGGGGTGAAGCCAAGCCAAGCCCTTGCTGCGGCCCAGGGGCTATCGCTACTTCTCTCATAGCATGGGTGGGAGTGGGCCCTGAGCTGGCTATACTCTTACTCCTTGTTTAAAGCAAGCCAGCGCTTAGCTATCCAAACCTTCCCAGCTTTTTTTTTTTTTTTTTTTTTTTTGCCTAACTTGCTCTAAAGCTGTGCGTTTTAAACAACTAATGTGCGTGCAAGCTTCCAGGAATCCTGTTCACGTGTGTATGCTGGTTCAGGTGTGGGTTGGGGTCTAAGATTCTCCAATCTTGCCAGGCTCCTGGGAGGTGCCCAGGCAGCTGACCACGTTGATCACAAACAAGAAATACCAGCTTTTCTGGCCAGGGCAAAATGTAGCATCTTGAAGCCATATGGTTCTAAACGAGATTTTAGTACTACTACTAATAAAATAATAAGCTCTGCCAACCACGCACAAAATAGTTTGCTAGAATGGTCTCTCCTTTAAAAATACTCTCCCCCTCCCCCACCTCTAGTATCCCAAGAATGCATTTAGAGTCAGCCGCCACGCCACAATTTTTTGCCGGACTCTCTTACGCTGTGTTTCATTTCTGCATGTACTTACATCAGCTTTTACCTACTATGCAAGTGTGGGTCTCTCAGAGTGCAGTGCCTCTAATTTGATCTTCGAATTAACCGTGGGGCTGCTGATGGATGGCAAGAGGGGGCCGACAATCTCCTGTCTGCCTCACAGTGAGCCCTGGCCTTGGCCACTGTCTGTAGTTGCGAGGTTTGGCCCACGGAACCGTGATTTCCTGACTGTGGGCTCGATGCCCCTCTTCTTAACACCAGTGATAAGCTTCATCCAGCGCTTGACGGTCCCGGATCTCTATCTGGTGGTTCCTGCAAGCCAACGGGCTCTCGCTGCCAGCAGGTCTGGAATTTTAACCTTGGTGTTTTTCATATTTTCATTTCCTTCCCGGCAGATCTAAGCGACTGCTGGCCTGCTTCTGTCAGCCGTGGCCATTCCCAGGGGCTACGTATGAGAAGTTTGGTTACTTCCTAATTTCTTGACCCGCAGCCCCTCTCCGCCCACCCCAGCTGTGAACAGGTGACAACGCAGCACGATGCTGGGAGACCCTCAGAGAGAAATCTGAAACCTGGCTTTACGGATAATGGCTTGATCATCCATCATATCCAGGTATGGCTTTCTCCCTGAGTCTCCCAGCTGCAATCACGCCTTCCCGAATCACTGTCCTGATGACACCCATTGCGCAGATTCGAGAAGCTGCGTGGGGCTCAGCCACCCACGACGCAGGGATGGAGAAGGCGTGAGATGAACTCCCCATTTGGTCTTTATGCCCCTCACACAAAATCTGGTGCCATGGCAACCATTTGACCCCAGAGATGGGTCTATGAAGGGCCTTTCTGTAGGTCAGCAGTATCGCTCATGGACCACTACGGGGAACAGGATCGTTCAAAAAGAGTCAATCACTAAAACCTGCCACTTCTCAAAATGCTTTCCACACCAGCCTCTCTCTCTCTCTCTCTCTCTCTCTCTCTCTCTCGGCCATTCTCTCGGCCTGCTCCCACCTGGGTTCAGCCCTCCTCCCTGCACCCCCTCTCACCGGGCCGGAGGCCTGCTCCCCCTTCAGCACATGCTTGCAGAGAAAATCTCCCTAAAGTACTGTCCTCCTGGAGCTGTTCCTTCACCTAGAAACCAAAAATGGCTCCACACTGCCTTGGAGATGGAGCATGAATATCTCTGCACATGTCAAGGACTATGGCATCGTGGCACTCCCTGCCACTCTGCAGGTGGCTCTCTGCCCCCTGAGGCTGGGCGTCAGGACCCAGGGGTGTGCTCTCTGCCCGGCTTCCTTCTCTCCGTCTTCCCAAACAAAGCACCTTGTCCTTCTCCTTTCTGGTACCTGGCACGCTTGTCACTAATGCCTTGATTGCACAACTGTGTGTTGTCTGACTTCCTCAACACCCACAGGCCCCAGGAGGGCGGGTGCACCATGTTAGTCTGCTAGGCCTGCCATACCAGAGACTGGGGGGCTTAAACAACAGGCATTTTCCTACAGTTCTGGAGACTAGAAGTCCAAGATCAAGGTCGTTGGTAGGCCTGGCTTCTTCAGAGGCCTATCTCCTTGGCCGCCTCCTGGCCACGTCCTCTCACGGTTGTGCCTCTGTGCACGCACATCCCTGATGTCTCCCTGTCCAAATTTCCTCGTCCTAGAAGAAGATTAGATTGCCTGAGGACCCATCTGAATGGCCTCATTTTAACGTAAGCACTTCTTTAAAGGGTCTATCTCCAAACAGAGTCACATTTTGTGAGGTGCTGGGGGTTGGGCTTCAGTGTATGAACCTGGGGAGAAACGACTCAGCCGTAACAGGCACCCTCCCTCCCTCTCACTGGTGTATCGCCAGCGTGGAGCCGTGTCTGGCTCACGGGAGGCTGGGCTCAGGATAGGTTTGTGGCTACAATGATTGTGTGAAAGAAGCTATTGTCTGTGTCGGAAGTGTCCTGTCCCTCATCCCTCCAATCATTCGAGGCCCGATCCAGCCCTGCCCTGTCCGGGAAGACTTCCCAAGCCTGGCTGACTCCCTTCTTTGAACTTCTCTCGCCTACACATATGCACATGCACACGCTGGCTCTTTCAGGGGTTTTAGCCTTCACCCCCTAGCTGGGGCTGTGCCCCCATAGACCAGGCACGAAGAGGCTGCTCTAAAACAAACTCCCTTCCGCCAAGCACATGTGTGGTTGATTTTCCCCTAAGAATGATCTGGAGCCACCGTGTGTCAAAGGTCCGTTGAGGAGGTCCCCAAGGAAAGGGGCCCACCGAAACTCATCTGGCCCCCAGAGCAAGCTGACACAGAAGCTGTGGCTTTGGGTACTCCAACCAATTAACCGTGTCTCCGTCCTGAAGATCATCACAGACCAAGATGGCAAACACCATCTACTTGTGTCAGCTTTTCTCAACTAACCGATTGACACATTTTATTGTCTCAAGGCATTTAAAATCTGGGTGAATAATTGCGTTTCCTTTCCAAGCATTACATTATTCTCTTGCCAGTCCTGGGAGCGTGTCTTCTGAAATTCAAAGAGTTAAGGCCGGTTGTATGTTGAATTCATTCCCCAGCAACTTAATTATTGACCCAGCTTGTAAATCATTCATAGCTTTCCAGAGGTATCCATATACTTCTGCTGGCAGCAAATGGTACCCTGGGCTATTTGTAGAATGGAGGTTGGGGTCAGGGAGAGTGTGAAAAATTAAGAATAACAACACTTCCTTCTCTCCCTGAACTTCTACTGCTCTTTTAAATAAAGCAAATGCTTTCTTCCTTTGCCACCTGCTCAGAGAACCGAAGTCAACTGCCAAAAAAGCTTTAGTTTCACTCACTCTTGTCCACGCCATCCCACTCCAAGGACACCAGGTAACTTCAGCGTCAGCTAGCAGTGAAGTAGCTGGGCCCAGCCATCGTGCCTAGAGTCCCTCTGGGTCACAGCCAGGGCTTTAGGAATGTAACATCTTAACGTTTTGAGTAACTCTTTCTAATCATGTCTGTTAGGGGCTGGATAAGAAGCAACGGCTTTCAGCTGGCCTGCCAGTGAGGCATTCAGGCGGGTTTGTGGTTAACCAAGGCCACACACCCAGTAAGCAACAAGATGGGGTTTAATTGTAGTGGTGTCTGGTGGGGGGCCTGGCACCTCTGTGGTGTCGGGTGTCAGCCAGGCCTGCTTCTTTTCCAGTGAGAGGAGAGGTCCAGTCAGGTCTCACCGGCTGGCTCCGAGGTTCAGCTTCAATGGCTGTGAAAACAGACACCCAAATAATCAAAGTGCTGCATTCCTGTGTCTAAATGGCAGCTAATCCCCTCTCCTTTGAAGGAGCAGAAACCGCAGGTGACAAATCAGCTGTGTGGTTCCTGTGTCCCCAAGTCCTGGAGTTGTCAGAGCCAAAGGAACCTCAAGGATGCCTCCGGTCGTCTCAAGGGTGAGGAAGTGCAGGCTGGAGCGTGTTCAGGGGTTGCCTCTGGTCACCACTGGGGCGGGAGCCACCTGGGGCCTGGTCCTGCGCTCTTCCAGGCTGGGGCTTTCTCTCCAGCAGGCCGTGAATTGTTTTTCTCCAATGGGTTATATAAGCTTTCTTTACTCAAGAGTTTCAATTAATACAGGCTGGAAATCGGCCTGTTTTATCAAAGCTAGAAAAGAAAATGAATGGCAAGAGCCTTTGTAAAGTAAACAATAGAATAGTTAAAATGCCAGAAGATGATGTCACTCTCTACCCAAACTGGAGACAAATGGTTCTCAACTTGTTCAGGGCACACAGTCTGGCTCCCAGTCAGTTCCAGCCAAGTTTGCGTGAAGCACAGCCCCTCCCCACCTCCCTGCCACCCCCCCCCCCAAAAAAAAACCTCTGGAATGGTTGGGCAGCTCCTTTGTGCTTTAGAATTGCCTCTTTGGGGATCCCTGGGTGGCTCAGCAGTTTAGTGCCTGCCTTCAGCCCAGGGCGTGATCCTGGAGTCCCAGAATCGAGTCCCACGTCGGGCTCCCTGCATGGAGCCTGCTTCTGCCTCTCTCTCTCTCTCTCTCTCTCTCTCTCTGTGTGTGTGTGTGTCTCATGAGTAAATAAATAAAATCTTAAAAAAAAAAAAAAAAAGAATTGCCTCTTTGTCTCCCTGGGAATGTAGGGGCTCATGGGTGCAGGTGGGGAAACCCGGGAGAAGAGCTCTGCAGGGGGACTTTTCCACGAGCGTTGAGTGTCTGGCCTCGCAGGCTGCCCTAGAGAGATGCCCTGTGACCGCCTGTCCCCTTATAGAAGCTTCTACGAGCCTGAGGTCTTGCAAAGACCGAGGGCTGCTTCGTCTCCACCGGCCACCACCTGTCTCACTAAGCTGAGTTTTCACCTTTGGAGAACCTCTGCCAGGGCCATGCAAATCATTTTCCTCAATTCGACTCTCACTTGGCACCACTTCTGGCCAATTGCTTTTCCTATGGTCACTCACTCATGTAGCATTCATGGAAACCCTACAAGGTGGGTTTTCAGGTGAGGGAACTGAAAACCTGGGCAGATAAGTGGTTTTCTCAGATTCACGTCATTAGTGGGATCTGCTGAGGCTCCCTTCGGTCCACGGTGCCCCTTTATCAAAGCACGATATCCTGTGATTAAAAACAAAACCAAAACTCCTGTCCTTCATATAGAACCCTGCCTAGATAAGCGGGTGACCGGAGAAGGTTGCTGAGTATCAGGAGAATTTGCACTGTGTGATTTTAGTGTCCTCCGCCTATATGGTGTGTGTGTTTATAATGGACCGAATGCAGGTACCCCCTTCCCCAAGTCCAGATGTCGAAACCCTAACCTCTGATATGATGGTATTAAGGAGGTGCGACCTTTGGGAATCCTCATGAATGCAATTAGTGCCCTTATAAGGATAGATATGAGAGCTTTCTTCTTTCTCTTTCTCTGCCACGTGAGGACACAGGGACAAGGTGGCCAGACATCAGGAGGAGGGTTCTCATCAGAACTAGACCATGCTGGCACCTTGATCTTGAACTTCCAGGTTCCAGAACTGTGAGAAAGAAATGTTTCTATTGTTTAAGCCACCTCATCTATGGTACTATGTTCTAGCATCTCGGAGCTAGAGATGCTATATCGCAGCAGCAGCACTTTCCCCCTTGGGGATAAAGTCCCTGTTGGGTTAAGGATGAAGTCTGTCACTGTGGGCTGGGTGCGTTGTCGCTGTATTCGCTGGGCAGAGCTGCAGGCCCTGGAAGCACAGGGCCTTGCTGAATTGTTTGGAGGGGTAGGTGGCGGGGGACGTGTTGTTTGCTCCCAGAGTCTACGCCTCTGGCCCTCTTTGAACGTAAGGGAGGCCTTTATGGAGGAGAGGATCCAATTATGTTTCTTCATTTTAACAGTGTGAGTAATAAGGACAATGGTAGATAATTTGCAGGCGGGTCATATCAAACAACATTCTCCCTCTTACGAAGGCTCCACCCTCACTCCACACGGGAAAACGCCGGACACGGTTCATATCACAAGGCCCGGGTGCTATGCCCGCTCTTAGGATCACATCAACGTGGCACAGATGAAGAAAGCTGCCTGAGTGCACACCAGAAATGCCACTTCAGGCTGCGAGGGTCTTGCTGTTCTCTCCCTCCACACTTTTTTTTTTGGCTTCCAGCAATTTGCCCTGGGATCCAACCCCTGGTTTGTGACTAGGCCTCTCTCCTCAGCCCATGCTGATGCTTCTGTCCAGGTAGACAAGCCCAGCATGCTCACTCGTCCCCACCCCACTCCAGTCCCTACCTGGGACCCCAGAGGCATGAATAAGAACAACATTTTCCTTACAATTTTGCTTTAAAAATGATAAAGCTGTCCTCACAGACATTGGAACATCGGTGTGGCGCTAAGAGTTATAGTACCTGGGGTTTATGAGGGATGAACTGGATGATGTTTTCCCATGCTCGAGTTAGGGTGTGGCCTTTATATGAAGGAGAACAGTGTTTCAGTTGACCCACATGCAGTTGACCTAACATCAGTTGGGTCCGACGTTAGAGACCTAACGTCCCTATTACTCACGCTGTTAAAATTGAGAAATATAATTGGGCACACATCGGGATTTATAATTATTGTTTCATTATTTTTATTTGGTGCACCTGTTAAATCTGGCTTTATGTTGCCTGACTTTTCAAAGCTATTTAATGTCTTCTATTAACTATCTTATATCTTATAATAAAGAAATATATCAGCCAATCTTATAATAAAGAAATCTATCATATCTTATAATAAATATATCAACCAAAAAAGATGGTTGAAAGATATGTTTTTATCAATACGTGGTCCTGGATTCATTTCTGTCTCAGAATTGGGATCCTTACCCCTGGTCTCCGTATAAATTAAGTTCTCTTATCTCTATCTGGCAGGGAGGGTGCTCAATAGAATAAAGATTATCATGTGGGAATGTCTGCAGCTTTCCTCTCTTTCCCGGATAGCCGAAAATAATGCTATCATGGTCTGCTCAATTTCCTCCCTTCTTTCCCCTCCTAAAAAGGAAGTGATTTTATTCCTTTTTTTAAAATTATTCTTTTTTTAAATCACTGGGTGAGGGGTTGTATCAATGTACATAATCAGGAAATAGAAGGCGGGAAGTAAAGCGAGAAAAGACACAGTGTGGGGGGCTGGCTTGGAGGGAGATGCTTGAGAACAGCAGATCTGAGTAAAATGGGCAGAGAAGGAAGGAACATTCATGAATATTGCTGGGTGCCATGTATGTGCCTCCCCTTCATGGTTTCCAAAGAGAGCATTTGGGTCTTTGAAATTCCTTTTTTGTGCTGGGCTGTACTCTTTTCACCACCACACCGCTGTTAGACTGAACCATGTGGATCCTGGCTTTATACCGGTTATATATGAAAAATACTCCTATGTCTCCTCCATTTTTAGGACTTTCCATTACTTCCCCACCCCCAACTAGGCTCCATACCTAACTTGGGGCTTGAACTCACAACCCCTGACATCAAGACCTGAGCTGAGATCAAGAGTCGGATGCTTAACTGACTGAGCCACCCAGACACCGCAGGGCTTTCCATTACTTTGCTGCAGTCGGTTCAGAGGCATGATATTATGATCACAAACATCATGATTTGGCTCCCCTGCAGTGGATCACAGTCTTTCGGATGGGTCTCTAATAAGTCTAGACATAATTCATCTCTAATTAATCTGATGAACCTGAGAGGAACTGTTTCATTACCATGAATAAGAAGCTTCCTAACTGGAGCTGATTTAAATAGTGAGCACATGGGGGACTTACTCCAAACGTATCGACTAGAATAATATCTGTTAGATAAGCTTCAAAATATTTCAGATCTGTTTCATCCTTTTATCTGGAGAATCCTATGAGGACCACACCTGTCCTGTAGAAATGTAATCAGAATAATTTTTTAGAGGGAATGGTGATTTGCTGGTGTTCTTTCAAAAAATGATTTTTTTCTTATAATTAGAGAAATCTCCACTGCCATATGCTGTCAGCAAGATGTGGTGCTGTGTTTATGTATAACAGAAATGTAGTCACCCATTTTCCCTGTTGTACGTTTTACTAGAGAAGTTGTTTATGTTACTTATCAGGCTAAAAAATGTGTTCTTGGGCACCGTTTACCGACTCAGCCTGTCAAAAGTGCTCATAGAGTCCAGAAGATGCACTGTGCCTCCTGCAACTGAGAAAAACTGCAGAGCTGGGACCTTTCTCTCATTCTCGTAGAAATGGTGTGTTTGCAATTTGGGGGCAACTGACTAATATGTTGTGTTCGTTTGTGTTTTTTTGTTTTTTCACTATTCAGGTGTTTGTCACCCAGCAAGAAGTTTGTGAAAGACAAGTTCTAAGTGACTACCCAACTGGAGGCTTATGATTGGTGATTATGGTTTCCCTCGTTCACTTTAAAATAGAAAATAGAAATTTGGCTGCATTTCCTAATTTTTTCTCTGCTCTATTTTAATCATGTAACTGATTTTTAACTGTGCAAAACCTCGTACTCCAGTTCTCTGGCTTTCTCCATTGTCTGAAGCATTTTTCCCTTCCTACCTTCCTAGCTCATCTCCTGGACCTTGAAATATAGCTGGGGTTATGTGAAATGTGTACCTGTCCTACAAATGTCACCTAATCTAAGAGGACTCACCTGATTACCTTGGGTTGGATGGAGGAGATTGTGCTATCCTCAAAGTTTCTTGGATGCTTACTTTGTATTTCTGTATATGGCTTATGTCCCCCTGAGTTGCTGGCTTCTAACTACAGTGTTGGGATGTCAACAACCTCCCCCTCACTGGGAAGCACCATCCAGGTAGTTAAAGGTGGAAGCTGACTTTGGGAGGACCTGGAGCTACAAGCTCCTGCCAAGATCATGGGAGGTGCCAGGGCCTAAAAGTCCAAGTCAGGCAAGAGTCCATAGGAAGACCAAGGTCCAAATATCAGGCTGCACCTTGGATGAACATGACATTTAGGAGGTCCCTGGCAGGGATCTGAGTCAGAGCCTCAGAACCCAGAGTTTGGAGTTTGGGGATGAAATTAAAATGAAAGAAGATTGGAGGCAAGACTAGGATGAGAGAAAGAAAAGTACCTAAGCAATTTTTTTTTTATATCATAACTACTATGTGTTTGAGGCCATTTGGGGCATAGTGTGTGGGCAGACATCTCTGAGAGGTAGACAATACAGAATTTGTCAAATAAATGAATAACTCAGCATCTGTAAAAGTGTTTCCTGATTGAAGAACACGCAAGATATTTGAATGTCAGGGTACAAGGGCCTCCACAGTACCCAGGATAACATATATATTTCCATGCACCTCCATGGGGCATTTTTATTTCTTGCTCGTTTTCCACCACTCCAACTCCAATCAATATACAGTTAAAACGTGATCTTCTGATCAATCAACAAATTCCAAGTACAGTCAGTTATAGCGTCTCTGAGAGGTAATCAATACATCATTCGCTACCCATCAGAGTTTGATCAGAGATGCAAGACCGTTGCGAATGACAGAGAATAAAGTGGCCACGGGTCCTCCCTTTGCACTTGTGTGAGCTGGGGGAGGCTGTTTCTTTGTACTGCTGGCCCCATGTCTAGGGTTGAGCGTGAGGTTGGTGTGGGGCAGCGAGGAAAGTGGCTGGGAGTGGGTAAGAACAAGGACAACCAGGCCCTGCAGACAAACTGGAACCTGCATCTCTCTCTCTCATCTGCTCCAACCCGCAGGTCACTTCAGGTGACCAAGCTGGCGCTCTTGGCCATGGAGCTACACTTGCACCTGGCCCAGGACTCGGGGAAGCTAATAAATGAGCCCCGGTGGGAGCTGGAAGGCTGCGGCCTGGGTGTTGCTTCACCCTAACAACCCAAACCAGAGGTCAGCAACCGTGATCACCGGCTGCCACAGGGCCTGCTGCACCGCAGGCTCCTTCAGGAAGTAAAAATATGGCTGTTCTTTCACTTCCTCCTTCCAAATTGGATGCAAAGCATTTCTTGTTGTCAATGCTAACCTGGAACTACACAGGGAAGGGAATTCTTAGAAACCTAGTTCCAGTTTAGCTGAGGTCACAAGGTGTAAAAGCCACTGCTGTAGGAGGTCTACCCTCCTTCTTCTTCTTCTTTTTTTTTTTTTTAAAGAGAGAGAGAGAGAGAGAGAGTGCGAGCCAGTGAATGGGAGGGTAGCGGAAAGGGCAGAGGGAGAGGGGAAGAGAATCTTAAGCAGACTCCATGCTCAGCTCAGGGCAGAGCCCCATGTGGGGCCCAACCTCACAACCCTCACGACCTGAGCTGAAATCAAGAGTCCGGGGCTTAACCCACTGAGCCACCCGGGCGCCCTGCACACACCCTTCTTTTACTTCCATCTAATATCCAAATACACACAATAGCATCATTGTGCTTTTACAATTATTCCTGTACTACCCAAAACATACTACCCTATCCTGCACAAAGGCTCTAGAGTCCGTGTGTCTGCTTTGGATGATGTCAGGTCCTCTCCTATCTAAGTCCCACTCCCCTGTGCTAGTCTAACTTAAATGCTGAGGTCAACAAATTAATCACCATGAACACATCTCATGTTAGATGGGAGGGGACTGAGCGCGTAATTCTCCTCTGTAAACAATCAAGCACGTTGACCAGAGCTAGACTCAGTAACAGCTTTCTTTTGAATGAGACTGTGGATGTACTCAACTGATGACAGTCCCCGAAGTCAAGTTGGCAATTTTAGTTTCTTTTGCTGCTGTCACATTTATCCTGAGAGGAGTGGGGCTCCCAGCCAAGCCTGAACTGTTATTCTGCTGTTTGGCCTGGTGGCACTTGATGAACCTGTATGCACCAAACCCCATAGACATCTACTTACCTAGGGGAACTGAAAACTCTGGGGAAGAAGCTTTGAACAGAGGCCCCCCCCCAGGGGACAGAGGTTGAGAGAAAAAGAGGAAGGGCAGTGTCTGCCCAGCCCAGCCCCAGGGCTTAGATCTGACCTCCAAAGATAAGGGAGCAGCAGTCAGAACTGGTAAGAGAAGTGTGTTTCCGGCAGATACGGTTCTGCTTTGGGACCCAGGTAGCAAAGTGTGGCAGAGGGCTGGAGACTGGGCAGTCTATTTCTTAGAGAGCATCCTGAGTAAATGAGACAGATCACAGTCCTATTTGGCATGTCTAAGGTCTGTGGGTTTTGGGGGCTTCTGGAGGCTGCGTTTTGGACAGTGGCACATAGGCCTTGGGGACAGATATAGCAGAAGGGGAAGCACCAGACGTTCCTCAGGGCTGCAGGAAGTGACAGCATCAAGCAGGCTGGAGTGGGAAAACATGTCTGAGATTTCTCTGTGAGACTCAGAAATAAGTGGGGACTGGGGTTAAGGATGGGGCAATGGGAAAAATGGGGTAGCACAGGATCTTTGTGTTGATGGAACAGTTCTGTGGTTACATGAATCTACATGAGATTGAATTGCATAAAAACTCATATATCCACACTGAGTAAACGTAAAACCGGGGAAATCTGTGACATTGTACCAATGTCAGTGTCCTGGCTCTGTACAAGATTCTCCGTGAGCGAAACTAAGGGAGCACAAGAGCTTTCTGAACTCTTTTTGGAACTTCCTATGAATCTATAGTTATTTCAAAATAAAAAGCACATAAAAAAAAAAAAAAAGAAACTCAGGGAAATTGCTGAATCAGAATCTTTAGGTCTGGGCCTGAACATCACTGTTTTTGTTTGTTTGTTTATTAGGATTCACCAGATCATCACAGTTGATCCAGGATTGAGAATAATCACTTTATCTGAAACCGTGAGGGTCAGATTTTGGAATTTTAGTAAGAATATATGGTGCATGTATGACATACAATGTAATAGCTCCAGATGGTTCTGGGGCAGGACCCTGTATTCAAACATGTTGACATTTTTTTTTTCAGTAAAATGTATAAATATTAACCTCAAGTAAGAACAACAAGAGAAACTAGTGGAATGTCCAGTTCTTTCCTTTATGGTGGGGAGGGGTGGAGAAGCTGTACTACTATCATTTGGGCAAAATCGTTCATTGATCTTATTTGCTCCATAGGTTGCTATGAGATCTGCAGAAATATGGGAACTAATCAGAGAAGCATGCACAGATTATACAGAGAGGGATGTTTGTCCGCATGAAAAGCATTACAATTGGAAACAATTAGAAGTAATCTAAATATACAACTATATGGCTTTTTGCTTCCTTACCCTGGAGAAAGCAAGATGGGTCACCAGGAGCACGCAAAAAGAGAACCAAGGTTCTCCTTTTTGCCACGTCTGCTCAAACTGGCACAGTCTGACCCGGAAATACAGTGTCAACATGTGCTGTCAGTGTCCCTGTCCTTAAGTTGGACAAACTAAACGTCCTTGAATGGGTGATCCAAGATATTACCTTACTGCAGAAACGATGCCAACTCTTTGCACATAAAATAAAAATACTTCGATTATAAGTGTTTACAGATATAGAGATAGATATGAAAATGGTTATGTAAATTATGTTATAGGTGTATTGTGGAATATTATACAAGTATGGGCATTGTGTTTTAAAGCTATAATGAAATGGAAAATTTTCATTATATAATATTCAGTGAAAACGGGTTTACTTAGTTGAGTAATTTTTTAAAAGACGGGATACTTCGAAGTGTTAACAGTGACCATCGCGGGATGGTGGAAGTATAGGCAAGTTTTATTCTCTCTTTTATATTATTTATTTTAAAATGTTCTACAACAAGCATGCTGACTTTTATCATTAGAAATAACATAGGCATTGTTAATTTAAAAATATGCCAAGTAATGATAGTGTGCCAAGATATGAAGACAGCTAGATGATAGTTGGTTATTTTCTTATGTCTTGAGTCTATCAAAGTACTTAATAGGTTCTCAAAGTTTGGGGTAACACTACTTAACAGTGTAAATCTACATTGAAATGATATAACAGAGAATAACCTGTCAGGATTTACGAGTCCTTTAAATGCACATACTTTTCTTGTGATGACTTTAATAATATTTATGTGTTGCACAGTGCAACTTAATTTGAAATTTGTCTTCAGTTTCTAAATTTAAAGAAAAACAATCTCTGTCCATTTTAAGTGAGGCAAAACCATAAAAGTAATAAAATGAGTTTTTCTTGCAAGCTATCTATATGATACTTCACCTTTTTTCCCCCCACTTAATCCTCATACCCATCCTATGAAATGGGTGTTGTTATCAGCCATTTTACAAATAACGAAACTGAATCCCAGTGAAGTTGAGGTCATACAATTAGGCTGCCTGACTTCAGAGTTAGGGTTTGTAACACTGCAGTTCTCAAGGAAAGAGGTTTAGATTGCCCTGGTGTGGGGAGTAAGATAGAACTGGAAATTCCACATCAGGGAATGCTTTTGACCAAGCATCTGTGCAGAAATGGATGGAGTTGGAAGGCAGGTAGGATTTCTCTGTTCAAGAGACGCTGTGGGAGCAGAGAGGGCCAGTCACAGCATATGTCAGGGCCCTGGCTTTTGCTTCCAGACATCTTAAATGACTTGGAGAAAAATGAGCTATTTACACCTTTGGGAGAATTGCATGAGGCAAAACAGAGGCTTTCCAAATCCTTTAGTTTTCTGGGAATCACACTTTTCTTTATCATCCTAATCAAATGACTCAAGCCTCCATCCCAAATTACAGGGAGAGAATTTAACTTCCAGGCTGTTGGAAGATTCCTGGGGCATTTACATTCACATGGCTTCTCTACATCCCTCCAGCTCCTGCTCAGGTCAAATTCTTGAGTGATCCCATGTTGTCCTGCCAGTCTGCCAGTCTTAGCTACTGCCCTCTCATCCCTTGCTTCCCATCAGGCCTGGCATTACTTCCTTTTCTTGTTCTCCAAGCAACACCTACATCTGTTAATTAATGTTACGGTAAGTGGTGTCAGCACATCTAGCTGACTGTCACTGAAGATCTGCGGGTACAAGAAGGGAAGTATGGTTCTAACGCGGCACAAGAACATGCCCCAGAGCCCACACCAGACAAGTTTCTAACAGGTCATCCTAAGTATCAAATCCTCTTCTCTCTTCCCTAGGAGGCCGCCTCTCTCTTTTCAACAACCGTTCTCTTCCTTGGAGTTTTAGGGCCAGGTTAGCAGATCTCATTATTTTATTATGCCAAACAGGTCCTGCTTTTCTTTTCTTTTCTTTTCCTTTTTTTTTTTTTTGTCTAGTTCCTGGGGCCCCATCCTACCAAATTACAAGAGGGGAGATGCATGCAGCCATTCCCCTCTCCACTGTGGTCTGTGTGATCACGGACGAATTATGGAGCCATTCTGAGCCTGTGAGGATAGTAATTGCATTTCACATCCAAGATTATTGTGGTGATTCAGTGAACATATTCAGTTAGCACAGGGCTCGGAGCTCAATGCCTGCTTATTAGTATTATTCCTTTGACTTTCTAACTTCTGGGGACAATTTAGCCTTGTTTTCCCTCCTGCTAGGTAATGGGTCCCTGCTGGGCACCCCCTCTTGGCTAGAGGGAGATGGGGACCATCCACTGGAACTTTTACCTCTGCTGTGGCTGAGCCTCTCTCACTGTGGATGGCAAGGAGGAACCGCAGAGCCCTGCACCAGCCGGGCCTCCCTTGCCCAGGAGGAATGGGGAGAGACTGGAAGCCACAGCTATGGCAGATGGTTGGTCAAGTGTTTGAACTGGATAATGACCCCATAGGAGATCACAGTCACGTGGCCCTGGAAACTTGGAGAAGTGGCTGCTAAGGGCAGCTCAGATGTGCAACTCCTGGTTTCCTTGGGGAGAGCCTGGGAGTGGGTGGGAGGGAAGGCGAGGGCCATGAGGGCAGGGAAAAGAATTTTGACAGTCAAATTGAAAGCGAATGTAGAACTGAAGAGTGCTATAGATAAGATTTGGTGCTTATTGAAAGACACACAGAGATACTGGTCAGGACTTTTACACGAGCAAGAATGAACAGAGGAAGAGGAGAAGCTCAGCAGCCTGGCTGAGAGGGCATGAGGCACATGCACCAGAGGCTGGTGTAAGAGGGACTTGCAGAATGTTCCTCTGAGTTCTTTAGCCTCTATGGTGGTACAGCCCTTTGACTCCTGGCCTCCCAGTCACCCCCACCCTGACACTGGGGCGTGGTGCCATTTCCTACGGGCCCCTTCCTCTTGGCTGCCTCCTCCAGGTCAGGATAGTGGTCAGGCCAGCAGTTCCTATCCTTCTGCCCCACTGGAGACGATACCCCTGGAGCACTGGCTTTCTGTGTCCAGCGAGTGTGTCGTAGCCTGGCATAGAAGGCCTGCCAGTGCTGGAGCGGGACAAAAGGGCTGTTAGGGGCTGCTTCTGTGGTCCAGAAGGACACAGAGCTGGCTTTATCTCTAGCTAGGGACATCTTATCCCCTGAAGGGATGGGGTACCAGGTGTGGCCCCTCTGTGACAAAATGTCCCCTCCCTCACAAACCTCACCAGTCTGGGCTGCCTTGTGAAGTGGCCCACCTAGGAGGAGGCAGCCAAAGGAAGCCAAGGGCAAGACCCTTCCTCCATACTTTGCTCCCCCAGAGGCCTAGACCTGCAAGTCAGGGGGAGGGCAGTTCCCTCAGAAGAGGCAGGCTCTGGACATCAGCAGAAACATCAGCCACTGGCAGAGAGAAGCAGCTTTGGCACTGGGTAGGACCATGCCTGGGACAGCAAGGCAGGCACAGCTTCTGGGCCACCTCTGAGCCTATCCTGGATGCTGCAGGGTGTGAGGTGGTTCTTGGCTATCAGGAATTATGTTTGTGGAGGCTCAGCCAGAGACTGTAGGCATTTTGTTGTTGTCGTTGCCAGTATTATGGGGGTCTCAGTGTCTGCCTTTTATGTCTTTAGGCTAAAGGAACCTAGGGGAACAGATGAATCGATAGAAAAATTGGTTCATCTTTCCGGGTCAAGGAGTTACAAGTGTCAAAACTCTCAGGCAAGATCTACCAGGGATGTTCGTGACCATGAGCCTCAATTGAAATTCCTCTTTGCAAGTAGAGAGGTCTGTATTGCTTCTTCCAGCAGTGGAGATACAAATGATCCACTCTGGAAACCTTGGCTGTTTTACTGATAACTAATTTGTTTGCTGATAAATGATTATCCAGGAGCTGGGGTGGAGACCCAGAAATCGAACTGTAAAAAATAGTTAATTTTCCTGTGCAGACCTTCGTGCTAAGTGGTCAGAGTGTGGCCAAGAATGGAGAGGAGGGTCCAGACTTTCTCCATGAGAGTTTATAGGTTACGGATAGAAGACAGGAAAAACGACATGCACACATTTAGCTGTAACAGGGCCTATGCTCTTCACACCAGCCATGGTCTGATTAGGAGATAGAGGCAGAGGAAGACTTCTTGAAGGGGGTGTTTAAGCCATGGCTTGGAGAACAGAACCCAAGTTCTGGCAAGGAGAAGGGAGGAGGCAGACTGACATTGAAACTGCCCTCATGGTATTTTTAGTGTTGCTCTTGTTCTTGTTGGTTGATCCAGAGCAACCATAGTGCAAGAGGGACAAGGATATTTGATTTAAAAATGAAACAAGGTCTTCCCAAAATGAGGTCAGAAGTTTTGGTCAAGTAGAGGTCAGAACCAGAGTTTGGGGATGTCTGGAAACTTGTTAGTTTTATTCCCAGGCCCTGATGCTTCAGTGGTTGGATGTTCCACATGAAAATTTGCTTTCTCTGCTCATGCAAACGATAGATTTCCCAGACAAATAGTTTAATGACTCTGGCACCTCCTTTCTTAGATGGAGAGGACCTTGTCTCGTCCCTGTGGGCCATGAGGAGCCAGTAGGGGGACTGGGAAAAGAGTGGTCAGATAATCATGTCTGTATTTTAGAAGAATTCTGCCAAACACTTAGAACTCTGCTATTATTATGGTTGGCTATTAATTTTGAACTACTATATAGTCTTTCTCTTCCTAATAGTCTTTCCTGACCCTCTCACCTGTCTCTCCTCTCCTTGCTGCTGTGGGCAAAGTTAGTGTATACTCATCGTCTCAGTGAAGGATGCTCAAAAGAGAACAGACATACAAAGACCCATTTTGCTGGCTTTTGAGTTTCTCAAGTCTAAGCCCTGACAGTGAAGGAAGGACCCCAATATAAACCAGAGATTTGGGAGTACATGATGCTCCTTTTGAAGGTCCATGTCCCCAGACCCTAGGGATTCTGGTAGAGGTGGTGGCTTAGGGGTAAGTAAAACTGTACAGTCATTAAGGGATTCTTGCAAGTGGGATTTTACGCCCCACGTGCATGGGAATGGAACCCATTGATGGAATCCATCAATGAGTTTGAAATGGAGAAGGGGAGACCTGTTTCTTACTTCTAGGGCAGAGCCCCAGGAAGGTGGCAAGATTGTAAAGAAATGGATCTGGGGTATGCCTGGGCAGGCAGGGCTATAGATAAAGCCACACAAAGTTCTCCAGGCCCCAGCATGGATTGGGAGCAACAGAACAACTCTCATGTTGCCAAGGCGGAAAGAAAAGACAGCCTTTTCTTTTAATGGGCTTAGTGGGTGGAAATGAGGGCCAGCCCAGCTGCCCTGTGCATGGACAATGACCAATGCCAGATGAGACAACAGTGCCTCAGCAGATGCCAATGTGGACAGATGATTGATGACTAGAGGCCCTCATATTATGCTAAATGAATAGCAGACACAGAAAAACACATACTGCATGAGCTCATCTATAGGTGGAACTAAAAAAATAAAATAAAATAAAGGCTACGTTCATTGATACAAGAGACTACACTGGTGGTTGCCAGAGTTGGGGGGGGGGGTTGAAATAGGTGGTACAAACTTCCATTTATAAAATAAATAAGTCATAGGGATGTAATGTACAGTTTGACAATTATAGTTATATTACTGTATTGTATATTTGAAAGTTACTGTAAGAGTAGATCTTAAAAGTTCTCATCATGGGGCACCTGGGAGGCTCAGTCGGTTAAGCATCCGACTCTTGGTTTCAGCTCAGGTCATGATCTCAGGGATGTTGAATAGAGCCCTGTGTCTGCCTCTGTGCTCAGCATGGAGTCTGTTAGAGGTTCTCTCCCTCTCCCTCTGCCCTTCCACTGCTTGTGCTCGCTCTCTCAAATAAATAAATAAATAAATAAATAAATAAATAAATAAAATCTTTTTAAGAAGTTCTTATCACAAGAAAATAATTCTGTAACTATGTGTGTTGATGGAGGTTAACTAGACTAATTGTGGTATCATTTTGCAAAACATACAATCAATACATTGTACACGTGAAACTAATGTAATGTTGTATGTCAATTATACCTCAAAAAAACCCAAAAAAGACTAGAGGCCCTCAAAAGCGCGCACACACACACACACACACACATGCACGCACCCCTTAGTGCACCAGAACAAAGATACAGCCCTGAATTGATTGAGATAAAGTTTTGACTTTCCTGCTGAAATGAAGGCTAAAATAGAAATTGTGTTATAGAAAAATAAAAATGTACATATCTGTAGACTAAGATTTGTACCTGCTATTGTCTATTGCTACATGATAAAGATTTTCTTCCGGTTAATTTACCTGGAATTATGATTGGCTTCCTAGAGGATTTTGAATAAAACCCTGGGATTTCTTTTTTTTTTCTAAGTGAGGCTCCATGTCCAGTGTGGAGCCCACTGTGGGGTCTGAACTCATGACATTGGCATCAAGACCTGAGCTGAGATCAAGAGTGGGACACTTAACTGAATGAGACACCCAGGTGCCCCAGAACCCTGGGATTTTTAATGTCATAACTTTAAGTTCTGATCTTCCCTTTTGGGCTTAATGTTACATTCCTATGAATTTTCAAGAATGTTGAAAAACAATTATTAGGGTATCCCACGTTTATGTAAAGCATAAGCAAAGAGTTGGAAAATAAGAATGTGGTGGATCATAGCCAGGCTGGTCCATGGAAAGCCCCTAAATGGATGCAAAAAGAAAATTCTCAGGTCCAATAATATAAGAGCAGACAGAGGGAAGTTGCTTAACATGTAGCATTGGCAAAGAAAAAAGGGAGATTGCCCAAATATTGTGCAGTCAGTATTTTAGAATCCCAAATCTGGATATAGGTCTGGGAGATGTACTTGCCGTATTATTGCCTGAAACAGAGATATAAATTGTCTCTGGGGACTGACATGGTGCTTCTTGATGGGGAAGGATAAAAGCCAGGGAGGCCCTTTGTTCAGGGTTCCTGGGTTTGGGCTAATTCCTCATCCCAGGAGCTGCTCCCACAGTACCATCCAGTTAAGGAACATCCGGGAACCCTGGGAGGCTGGCTGGTGTGCTGTATTTGCCGTCATTTATTTTTTAACACATGTGTAATGTAATATGTGTGTGAAGAAATTAAATCCTAATCTACTCTAACTCTTTGGGGTGGTTTAATTCATGGATGAAACAAGTAAACTCCTTTTCGTCTCTGTCAACGCTTTGGGTTGCTTTATTTGCATAAAAAGTATGAGAAAGAGTTCTTGATTTAAAAGAACCTGCAGATTTCTTGGTATGTGTCTGTTTAAGAGTAATATAACAGGACACACTCTCTTGTATGAATAAAGGATAAAAATCAGCAAGCCTGATAATTATACTGTCAGTGTAGGGCTGAGGGTTAGAGCCCACTGGTGTGATGTCTCAAAGGGTAAGACCGCTCTCTCTCTCCCCGCCATCTAACCCTAGGAACTCAGTCTCTGTGTGTGCTTCCAAAAGCCTGCCTCCAACATTTGAGGCTGGGGCAAGAGTGCAAATAGAGACCCACATACTATCTGTCTAAATATTCAAAAGCTATAAATCCAGCTAAAAAACTGTAACATAGATTGTGTTCTATCCTCTTGCCTTGAAAATATATAACTTCAGAGAGGACCCAGAATACTGAGTGTAAATACAGAATTCTTGAACCCCCCAGAGTTGTCTGCTCCCTGAAGTTCCCTTTCTCTGCTCACCTCCAGCTCCATCTCACACATTAAAGACACCTCAGCCCATTTGTCCAATTCTCTATGAAGGGCTGTCCCCTTAGGCCGAGGGGTCAGTGGAGCCATGGGCTATTCCATCCTCAGTACTCAGACCCCCAGGATCTGGAGATGGGTTCAGGACCCTTGAGCAGGGAATTCTAGGAACCTGGGTTTCAAAGAATGGTCTTGAAACAGAGGGAAGGTAGAAAGGTGGGCCTAGGAGTCAGCTATATTTTAGACTCGACTCTGCTGAGAATTTGCCAGTAATTGTCCAAATCTCTTTTCCTTTCTAGGCCTCTGTTTCCCTACCTGTAAATGATGAGTGTGAATTAGATGATCTAAAGTCCCTTCTAGGGGCACCTGGGTGGCTCTGCAGTTGAGCGTCTGCCTCTGGCTCAGGTCGTGATCCCGGGGTCCTGAGATCGAGTACCATATCAGGCTCCCTGCATGGAGCCAGCTTCTCCCTCTGCCTGTGTCTCTGCCTCTCTTTCTCTGTGTCTCTCATAAAAAAATAAATCAAAATCTTTTAAAGAAAAGAAAAAAAAGTCCCTTCTAGTGCCAGAATTCTTAGATGACCCTGTTCTTTTCGGTTAAGGTGACTTCTAGGCAAAAGCAACATTCCCCTTTTCTCCTTCAGCACAAATGGAGTTCTTCCTGAAGGCGTGATGGGCAGGGGGTGTCCCGGGGGGGCCCGAGGAAGGGAGCCACATCCATTCGCTCGGGGTCAACAGGGGAGGAGCCCTTCCGCCCACCTCTTCATGACAGGCCTGGCCTGCCGGGCTCGGCCAGGCAAGACTTCTACAGACTTCAGTGAACAATTTCCTTCCCCCTCATATTAGTTTTTTTTTTTTTTTCCTCATATTAGTTTAATGGAGCTTTTCTTTCTGCGTCTGCACATCTGTTGGTACTCAGTGAATCATGCAGTTTATAGATGTATAGATAGAATTTGATTCTGAACTCCTTTCAATAACCTCAGTAGCCTCAATAACCCGGGTGACCAGGGTGCTTCTCTTCAGCTCCTCCTTTTTCAGGAAAAGTGATTAGGAGGTCCAAGAAAACACCTTGGGAGGGAAGTTGCTGGAGCAAAGTCTTCCCAGCTTTGATGTTCTGTCTGGTGCCCAGTTCGTCCCCTGCTCTTAGAGATCATTCCAGATCTTACCTACTCAGGTGCTAAGCCCAGAGGCAGATACAGCCTGCACAGCAGCCAGACAGAAGGATCATCCAGCTGCCTTGCTGCTCTCCTTGAGTGCCTCACGAGGCTCACAAGTTCATGGGGGAGACTGTCTTTTTTTTTTTTTTTTTAATATTTTATTTATTTATTCATGAGAGACATACAGAGAGGGGCAGAGACACAGGCAGAGGGAGAAACAGACTCCCTGTGGGGACCCTGATGCAGGACTCGACCCCATGACCTCGAGATCATGACCTGAACCAAAGGCAGACACTCAACTATTGAGCCACTCAGGTGCCCCAAGACTGAGTGTCTTAATTGCTGGAAGAAAGACAAATTTCCACAGCCTTGTTTATGTGTCTCAGACTGGCACTTGTGACCTTGAGGTGAGTGACAGGAGATTAGGAAGAAGCTGAGTCACCCACAGGTTGAGACTGAGCTGCTTGTCCAATGGCAGAGACAAGTCTAGTGTCATGGGGTCCCTCCTCTTCTGGGCCACATCTCACCTTCCTCTTTTTCTAGTGTCCTCATCAGTTCTCCTGCTGACCCACCCTCCCTCCTTCTGCCTCTAGGTCAGCTCAGGCCCCACCAGCATTTTTCATCACAACAGGTCTCCTTCCCCAGAGTCCCAGGCCTACACTCCCTTGTGAGCATGTTAAAGCACTGTTTGTGGGACAAGGGGGTAAAGACACCTGAGGGCCTCTTACCTGATGGTACAAAGTACACAGTCAAAGGAACTGGGGGATTGTCTGTTTTTCAAGAAGACAGCTGGATGGGCTTGCGTTTTAGTTAATGGTGGCAGTGTCTTTTTGACAAAGTTATGTAGAAGATCAAGTGTATCTCAGCCCCTGGCTTCCCTTTCTGAAATATCTTTTTCACTGACTGCTCTAGTCTTCCCCCAAACCCAACTGTTCCCTATGAAAACCTCTTTCCATGAAAATCTCGTTTGTCATCTCATCCCTTTTTCTTTCCTTCTTTCCCTTCTTCCTTCCTTCCTTTCTTTCAGATTTTACTTATGTTTTAAAAGACTTATTTATTTTATAAAGAGAGAGAGTGCACATATGAGTGGGAGGAGGAGCAGAGGGAGGGAACCATAGAGCAGACTCCTCGCTGGGTGTGAAGCCTGACATGGGGCTTGGTCTCACCACCCATGAGATCATGACCTGAGCTGAAACCATGAGTCTGACACTTAACTGACTGAGCCACTCAGGTGCCCCAGATTTTATTTATTTATTTATTTATTTATTTATTTATTTATTTATTTATTTATTTTTGAGATTTCATTTATTTATTCATTCATAACAGACACATAGAGAGAGGTAGAGACATAGGCAGAGGGAGAAGCAGACTTCCTGTGAGGAGCCCGATGTGAGACTCAATCCCAGGACCCCAGGATCATGACCTGAGCCAAAGGCTCAACCACTGAGCCACCCAGGTACCCTCCCAACTGATTTTATTTTATTTTATTTTATTTTATTTTATTTATTTATTTTATGTTTGTGTTTATTTTATTTTATTTTTATTTTTTTATTTTTTCCCCCAGATTTTATTTTTAAGTAATTGCTACACCTAATGTGGGGCTCAAACTTACAACCTTGAGATCAAGAGTCACATGCTCCAGCACCTGAGGCAGGCAGTTAGCCCCAAACCCCTTCTTAATGGCCATTGTAGCCAGGCTGTCAGTGCTTTGCACCCAGTAGGAACACAGTAGCATTTGAGGAAAGGAATGCAGGGAGCACCAGTCCTTCAAATAGCCATGGGACCAATTACCTGATGCTCAATGGGTGCATTAAGTGGTGATTAGAAGACCAAGATTATAAAACATAGTCCTACCCTAAGCATATTAATCTAGTAGGGGAGACTATGCATGATCTCTTAAAAATATAACCGAGATTACAAGACAATATGTAATAAGGACCAATTGAAGAATTGAACAATGTACAAACAAGGTTCCTAACCCTATCAGACCCAACATTCTCTTTTTATAACAAACAGTTTTAAATGGTTCCTTTATTTCCATGAAATAGAATCCATGAATAATATAAATTTCTTAACAACCGTATAATGAATTCCTTAACTCTGATATGAAAAAGAAATAAAATAAGAGAAAATTGTAATAAGATCATATGGATTTTAATATATAAATAAATGCTTGGGCACATTTACACCAAAAAAAACACAAAACCATAATGAAGTAGTCAGATATAAAATCGCAGCTATTGGGATAGCTCCAAATGCAGACTGATGCAGAGATAATGTCCTGGAGACTGAAATTCCGTGAGCGGCATTGCCGTGGATAATGTGTGTTTCCAAAATGGTGAAGAAGATAAAGTTCTTAACAAAACAAAGGCAGTCTTCCCTGACTTTTCACAGAAGTTGGCTTCCTAGACAACTCAGTGATATATTAAAACTGTGCAAACAATACTTGATGTCTCTATGTAAAAAAGAGTTAGGGTCTAGTCTCAGATAATGAAAAAATAGGTTTTTCACCTACCTGGCTGCTTGGCAGCACTTTAGAAAGCCAGGTGACATAGGAAGCAAACCCTCCTTACGTGGGCCTGTCCCCTACGCTGCAGGCCGTCCAGGACCATCTCTGCCACTGTGCCTGCTAGTGCTCCCCCAGCGCCCATCACTGTGATCACTGTGACAACCCCAAACTCCTGTGTACATTCCCCAAACACCTACAGGACTCTCAGTGAGAGCCACTGGTAGAAACATGACTTGGGGGTAGAGCAGTGCTTGTCAAACTTCAGCGTGCCCTGGAATCCCCTGGGGATCCTGCTAAACTGCAGATTCG
Organism: Canis lupus baileyi; assembly: GCF_048164855.1. Lineage (NCBI taxonomy): Eukaryota > Metazoa > Chordata > Mammalia > Carnivora > Canidae > Canis > Canis lupus. The sequence continues at coordinate 8,448,271 of NC_132844.1, forward strand.
GGATGTCTGGGGTAGGGCCTGGGAGCCTACATTTCCACCACGGTCCCAAGAGATGCCCCGGGTCAGCCTAGAGAGATCAGTGCACTTTGGGTTTAGGTAGCAGAGACTTCACAGAAAAGAAGGGAACACAAAGGGGGCCTTGAAGAATAAATGGTTTTGGAGCTGATGCCATCCCATGCGGGCCCCCGGGGGTGCTGGGAAGCAGGCACGGGAGACGCCCAAAGCAAAGGAACCAGCCTTGAGCCAACTCCATGGGCGGGGTAAAAAAAAAAAAAAAAAAAAAAAAAAAAAAATCACAGCTCCCCGTCAGGGTTGGGCCTTGCCAGACGCTGGTGAAGTTCATTTCTTTCAATAAATCCAGCAGCTTCCCCTTTGATAAATACTGTCAAGGCTGGAACATGTGGTGCTAACAAAATATGGTTTTAATTTGGGGCCCACTGCGCTCGTGGTTAAATACTGTGCGTGTGTACACAAAAGCAGACTCACAGCAAGCCAAGTTAATATGCCTGGGCTGAAAATGGCTAGGCCCAGGAGGATTCGGTTATACAGATTTCGCTGCCCTGAAAGGCAACCTAATCACCGTCATCAATTTTAATGCTCGCAGACTTCTTGGGGAACGTAGAGGCTCTCAAAGTTCAGCCCATTTGTGCGTTTGGATCCGGTGCCCAAGCAGCACGCATTTGTTTTCCTGCTATGTTCTGCCTGCTTTAGCGTCATGTGTTGTTTGACGTTCAGAAAATAACACCCTGTTTCAATCAACAACTCAACAGTGCGTTAAAGCTTGATGGCCCATAGCTTTGTGGCCAAGGGAGGTGGGGGGCTGAGGGGGTGGATGGAGAGGGGTGGGGGGAGGCCGAGTGGGGAGAGGAAATGGGAATCACAGTCCAGCAACAGACCGGGTCTTGTTCTGGAGCGTGGAGGGGGGATTTGTTCCTGGGAACACAGACACCCTCAGTGTTTTTGTCAATCCGTGTGTGTCAGTCTCGGACCAGCTCAGTGAAAGAAGGGAACTGGCTAAACGAGTTTCGGTCTGGCCTGGGAGGTGGCCACTTGCTGGTAACTGGACCTGCAGCCCGTCGTGAATAATGAAGTCGGCCCCGTCCCGAGTGTAGGTCACAGGCACTGCACCAAGGCAATGGCTCAGCAAACCGAAGATGACAGCACCTGGCCAGTAATCTTAGCAGGGAAACAAACAAAGCTGAGAATGAGGTCAGTGACAGGTGTGTCCTGGGCGCAGTGGGACACAGAGAAAGTGACACAAGCGGGTGGTGGGAGAGCAGGAAGGAGGAAGACTCGAGGAAGAACCAACCAGAATATCTCTACCCTTCCAAAGACCAGCTCACCAGGAAGGTGGAAGTGAGGGAAGTGACCTGAGTCGTTTTCACAAAGGGGGCAAGGGATGCTCTGATTACCTGGAAAGACTAGGAAGGTATCAGGAAGGGAACACAGGTATGAAAAGAGCCGATAGGAGTTCTTTCCAGAAGCACCTGCCAGGTTGCATCTTAAAATTAAGTCCCAGGCTTGCTTTCTTTTTACTATTCCATGTAACTGGAGTGACTCAAGAAGCCGAAATGCTGTGAGCGACCCCTCCAGAGTCAGTCACGGGTTATTGTGGGAACTTCTATTTTTCTTTTTTAAAGATTTATTTATTTATTCATTAGAGACAGAGAGACAGAGACACAGGCAGAAGGAGAAGCAGGCTCCATGCAGGGAGCCTAACATGGGACTCGATCCCCGGACCTGGGGTCACACTCTGGGCCGAAGGCAGACACTCAACTGCTGAGCCACCCAGGGGTCCCTATCGTGGGAACTTCTAAGGGAGGGCAGCTTTGTGGGACTCTAAACTTTGAATATCCACACTCATTTTAATTTTTCTATGTGTGGTAAAAGTGAGGTGTGCTTACTGTAGAAAACTGTAGGGTCCTAAAAAGTGCACACGTTTTTGAAAATCGGAAGGAGTTTTCTCAATTACTGGGGGAAGGCTTTCAGGGCGCGATCTTAGAATGATGGGGTGCAAGTCAGAAGATGCTTAGGAGCAACCAATGAGGACTGAATGGATTGAGAGATCCCAAGGTATTTCCCAGTGGTGTCTGGGGTTCCCCCAAGTTTTCTTGGGTTTTCTGGATGGGGGGCGGGGTAGGGGGAGGTGAGACTGCTGGGTGGTTTGGAGCTGTGGGGGAAGCCGGTCAGGCGCTGTCCAAGCCACGCGAACATTCGGAAGCATTGCTGCACTACGGATTGTCTTCTTTTTTCCTTGGATTTCTCCCTCACTAAAGGAAGAGATTGAAGGAGGGCCTGGCAATTTATCTGGAAAAAGAATTCAGACCTCTAATGGTATAGAGATTGTGTGCCATTAGAAAGGGTGGGGACAGGAAGGTTTGTTACCAAGCATTCATCACAGTGATGAAATGCTATAGGGACAAGAGGTCAGTGGGCATTTAACCCACACCAGATTTAGCAAGTGGAACAAGCCTCTCATTGGAGGCCTGGATTCCACATTAAAAGCCATTCTCCACCTGATACCTTTTTAAGATACCGCTGTGGTATCTGAATTTCATGGACTTCAGTCTTTGCAGGTCCCTAAGCGCGCCAACCATGAAGCAATGATACAGCACAGCACCTGCTTCCAGCAGCCCTGAGCCCCAGGGCTAAGTGGGAAAAAGAGGAAGCTTTTCCTTTTCAGCCTCCCTACCTCTCTCTAGTTGGTGACTTTTTAACTCCTTCCATGTACTTTGTTCCTGTATCTTCCAATAACCACCCCGGTAGGCCTCTGTTGTTTCTGCACCAGTGTGTGTCTGCCCTTCCAGTGCATAAGAGCCCAGATATTTATCAGGGGGATTGCTCCACCGTCCACTCTCAGTCCCGGATATTTGGGGGGGGGGTTACCCCTCTCTTACTCTCAGTCTATGAGGAGCTGGTGAAACATCCTTCTGCCTGTGGGGTGGAACAGGTGAGCCACGCTTAGGCCAATCATTTCTTTCTATTTCATGGCCATGCGGTTGTTCCAGACATGGGCACTGTGATCCAGGCAGCACCTAGGAGACACAGCACGATTTTCATGGCTATTTCTGGGAATTTTGGGGAAATAAGCTCTCCCTTTCTCCTCTGTACTGGATACCCGAGAGGATGCAGGCTGGACGTGGCTACCATCCTCTTGCAGTCCCAGGAAGCTGGGATTAATTCTGACAATGTGGTAGGCAGGTCTGAAAGCTGGGAATAAAAACAAAAAGCAAAAAAAAAAACAAAAGCAGGAAAACCTCTGTTCTGTCGACACTATATGAGCCCTAAACCCAGCTCTGCCTGGAATTAGCCCTACTATGGAATTTTAACCTATCCTTGTCTATAAATTCTTCTGCTTCGGGCAAAATTGTGGCAGGTTTTTGGCCACTTGCAGTCAGAAGACAGATATGGGCCAGGAACTTCTTGTTCTTTCTCACTAACCCCTGTCAAAACCTGCTTTCGGAAAAGGATTGTCTGTTCTAAATTATGAATGATGGCTAATGCTTCAAAGTATGATTCCTTCAAGAGAATTTTCAGTTTTCAGCACTGGTTCAGCAAAATCGATCCCCTTCTGATGCAAAGAGACATGGGAGCGTGTGTACAAGGCAAGAATAGCCAAGTTTTCCCACCAAAACTCAGTATTTTAATGTCTAATTTTGGTCCTTCAGGTCAGTTCCGACTTCTGACAATGGCAGAGTTAATTGTCTCTGACTAAACTTTCTGCCAAAGACAATGATAAATTCTGGACCCCAGACAAAATCATAACAACAAAATCTGTTTTAAGGTCCAGGAGAGCCAGCACAATGGTTTGGTTCTGCAGCTGAAACCATCTCTGAAGAAGATAGGACCCCTGAAAAAAGGGGATGACACTGAGCGAGATTCAAGGTGATGGAATGTTTCCTCTGACAGGACTAGGCACTTCCCATTGTGCTAGGAGACAGAGCCCAAGAAGAAAGTGGCAATTCCACTGAGCTGAAGACTTAGAGGTTGGAGTTTGGGGCTTCTACAGCAGTTTGGAATTGGGGAGGGGGAAATCCCAGAAAGGAGGGAGCCTCAGAGGGAGAGCTTTCAAACTGTGATAGAGACTTCCAACAAATCCTTGGCTAACTTCTGATCTGTGCCCATGCGAGGGAGGCAGGAGGACCCCAAGGAGGGCAGAAGGCTGAAAGAGCAGTTGCCTTGTGTGGGGAGATGGAGGTCAGGGTTCGGTCAGAGAGGTATGCCACTGGGAACACAGAGGGGCACACCGTGGGAGTGAGGGCTACTTCCCAACACTAGAGTCTATGCCCTAGGAATAAAGGCAAGGCCAAAATAGGCCAGTCCTAATAATGCCTAAAACCAACTTTCCACAGTGACATTGTTCAATATGGTATCCTCTGGGTACATGCGGCCTTTGGAATCTAATTAAACTTAAATAAAATTTAAAATATAGCTCCCCATGGGGAGCCTGAGTGGTTCAGTCCGTTAAGCATCTGACTCTTGGTTTCAGCTCAGGTCATGATCTCATGGGTGGTGAGATCCCTCTGCCTATGTCTCTGCCTCCCTCTCATGAATCAATAAATAAAATCTTATAAAACAAAAGAACCAACAAGAAAATATGAGCATGGTAGGTGAAGAGAGGGGAAATTTTCGAAGAGACATAGAAACTTTAAAAAAGAACCAAATGGAAATCCTGGAACTGAAAAATACAATATCTGAAATTGAAAACTCATTGGCTAGAAGTTAATAGCACAATGAACACAAAATATAAAATTATTAGTAAACACAAAATGACCTTGAAGACAAGTCAATGGATATTATCCAAATGGAGAAGGGGAAAAAAGATGAAAAGAAAAAAGAACAGGGCCTCAGGAACTTGTGGGATAGTATCAAGCAATCTCATACACATGTAAGTGGAGTCCCAGAAAGAGAGGAGAAGCAGAGTGAGGTAGAAAATGTATTTGAAGAAATAATTGGCTGGAAATGTTTCCAATTGGATAAAAAACCAGTAATCTCAGCAAACCTCAAGTTTCAGCCATTTAAGTATTTTTGACCCCAACCCAGTAGGAGAACTTCTTTGACCCCAAATAAAATACAGATGAACTTCTACAGATACAACAGGGCCTAGAGCAAGGATACAAATATTCAGAGGAGGCACTGATGCTGACAAAATTCCAGAGGTCTCTTCCCACATTTTTGCTGACTCCAGAAAACAATTCCAGGGTACACTTTTCCTACCTAATGATCTGACATTCCTCTTCCAGGCCCCCCTGAGATGGGGTCCCCACATAGTTTGAAAGACTCAGGTTGACTTGACCGTAGCTTAAATTCAGCTTGAAGGACATGTTGTATTTAAATGGAGAATAATAGTGCTTTCTGAGAGCTAGAGAAAATGGGGTAGGGTGGGGAAGAAACACGAGAAGGATAGCCCAAAGTCCAAATAGTCCCATATTAGGAATCAGGTTGAGTGAGTGGAATGGAGAAAAGATTGACAGAAATTACCCCCAGTGGCTCACATATTTCTGCTGGGCCCTCCTTGGTTACATGAGGCAGGAACCTATGAGAACTTGTAGCACCTGGGATGTTTTCCGTGGCTAATAATAATAATAGTAATAATAATAGCATATTGTACCAACTTGAGTTAAATATAAAGACATTTGTTATCTCACAAGATTCTGGAGGAGGGGTGGACTTCAGGGCTGGTGGATTCAGCAGCTCAGTGATGTCAACAAGGACACACATTCTCTCCTTTCCTGTTCTGCTCTCCTCCACAAAGGTTTTCTCTTAAGGTTGCTTCCCTTTGGGTCTTAAGAAGGCTGCTAGGGCATAGGGCTATGTGCGTAGACCTGTTCATATCCAGAGGAAGAAAGCAAAAGCAAGAAAACTCTTCCCCCAAGCAAAGAATATAATTCCCTTACTTTAGTCCGACTCGGCCAGCTTTGGTTGTACCCTTAAGGAAATATGTATTTATCTTCGACTCCAGCAGTAAGATTTTAGAACAGATATGTGGAGGGTACCATTAAGGCTAAGTTTCCAGCCAGGCCCTAAGAGAGGCCTCTGATATCAGGGAGGTTCTGGAGTTACAGATCTCGAGAATTTAGGAGTAAATCGCCCATAGCAACAGTAAATTACATTTTTGTCTGTGTTACCGAAGAGCAAACCGATGAGCCCACTGATTGAAACTCTGTGTGATGGCCTGCGCCAGGGGGCTTTCTCTAGCGTCAGACGTTTCTCCAGCACCTCAAGATGAAGTCTGATAGGCAGCAAGGGCGTGCTGTTGGAGACCGTTTCTAAGCCTTTTAGGTGATGGATGATGATAATCATAGTGCCGATAATAAAGCCAATCCCCGCACAGCACACATCCAGAAATTATTGAGGGCTCTCGCAACAGCAACAACAAAATCCAAAACAGTAATAACAAGATGAAATGGAAGAGAGAGCACCGAACTGAAAATCACATGGAGAGTTCTGATGGAAGCTATCCAAATGGTAATACGCTCTCATGTGATTATTCTCAGTCATCTTGCTGGGTAGAGAAATGAGTCTGCTAAGTATATTTTTCACAGGTAACGGATTTGCCTTATAAGCTGGCCTAGCCACTATGGTGCATGACCATAAGTCACAGGGACCGAGAAAAATAATAACAAACACTTGTGATGTTTGTCAAGATGAGGTCACATGTCTCATTCTATGTATTAGTGAGAAAACCACAATGAAAGGGAGAAGACTGGGAAGGTGAGAGGGGAGATTGGCAAATTCAGGTCTACTCTTCATATACTGACCTTGGTTTTACTTAACGATGCCTGAAGCATTTGCTTAGCCACCCGAGGTGCAACTAAAAAATTGGGAAAGTTTAGTTCCATGTCCTCTCTTGTATTACTACCAGACATTGGTTACACTGTCACCCATCTGGTGATCTTAGAGACACCTGGCTGCCCAATACCCCCATCTGTTGTCCAGAGAATGGGTAAAGGCAGAGGGTGGATACCCAAGCAGAAGTGAAGCTGGGGAGGAACAGCACAGAGAAATCACTGGAGGGCAAGCCTAAGGCCCAGGCCGAAAGATGTGGTGAGAGGCAGACACAGAAAACCATCCGGAGAACACTGGCCTAAAGCAATCCCTGGTGGGAGGATTCTTTCTAGACCATGGTGTTTGGCAAACCAGGAACTAAGGACACAAAGGAAAAAATCATGCCAGACTAAGCAAATAGCAGCTGGCCCCAAAGAAGCCCAAGGACAGTCCTGAGCATGGAGAAAATACTGCTGGTTAGGCATTGTTCTTTAGAGCCAGAACACACACGACAGAGGGTCACCACTGAAAATGAAGGACAATTAGAGTTGGCATGGGTGTATGTCTCTGAAGAGCAGGAATAATGCTTTCTGGACACAGACACTCATTTTGAAATCTTTCTAATGACAGGGGCACCTGGGTGGCTCAGTTGGTTAAGCGTGTGACTCTTGATTTCGGCTCACATTATGATCTCGGGGTCCTGAGATCAAGCTCCGTGTCAGGCTCTGTGCTGAGCATGGAGCCTGCTTGAGACTCTCTGCAGTAGCATCTCAATCATTCAAATCATCAGTGGTCATAGCATGGGATGAAGAGTAAGTGGAGGACAAGCCACTGGAAGATCAAGATGCTGTGGCACTTAGTTGTTCTGTCAAAGGTAGTGATTTTAAAGATTGTGGAATTACCTAAAGTCTATGATGGCCTACAGTTATGTAGGCTGACATTCTTTAAGCTCTCATAATATAGAACCATGGTTGATACAGAGTGGTGGCCGTGTCACCTGGGACCATCAATGTCAACTGGGAACATGTTAGAAATGGAAATCTTGAATTTCACCCCGAATTTATAGAATCAGGACTGGGAGCTGAGCCCTGGGAATTTGAGCTTTCAAAAATGAATTTGACACACATTAAAGTTTGGGAACCACTGCTGTAAAGCAAAATTTAATGTGCTTATGAATCACCTAGGGATCTTGTTAAGATGCAGATTCTGACTTGGCAGGTCTAGGATAGGGATGAAAGTCTAATGTGCTCCCAGGTGATGCAAATTACACTTTGAGTAGCAAGGCTCTAAGAGTGGAAGGAGTCTAGAGGCTCAGGGAAATGGGAATGTTAGAATGAGTCAATTACTCCAACATGTTCAACTATCACCTACCCAAATGCTCTATGAAGATATGAAGAGCATTTCGTCAAGGCAGTAAAAAAAAAAAAAAAAAAAAAAAAAATCATTGGTATGGGAGGCATCAGGCATTGAAGAGCTCTGACATGTCTCTCTGAAGGTCAGAGGTAGCAGTGCTGATATCATAATGGAATTGGCTTCCCCGGGCTCAGGGGGACTGTGAGACACAAGGAAGATGCAATTACCTGAGTAAACCACAGGGATGGAGAGATAGAGTGTTTCATATGCAGGGATCTGTGGCAATGGCAAACTGATCACTAAACTCCTAGAAATGAACAGGAAGGGCAGTTTACTAAGTCACTTCTTCACATATACAGGGAGAGACCTTCCAGCTTGGGTTACCATAGTGGGAATACATGGCCTCTTATCCAGTTGCCAGACCTAAGCCAGCTCACAGACCCAGAACACTTTTAGAAAGGACCCTGCAGGTTCTCTCAAACCTAGTGGGACCAGTGACCATTTATTAGGGGCGACTGGGTACTGGGTACTGGTACTGGAAATTATCCAGCTTTTTGAGCTTATGCTGATCCCTAGACCAGGAATGCCATCTGGGTCCACTTTCTAACTAAGGGCTATGGAGATCAGATAACAGAGCCTTGACTTGAATTCATCTGACAAGGGATTCAATGAGACTACAGCCCAATATGTCTCCATTCTAGAAGTACAGTTCCAGGAGATACCCTCAATTGTTGGTAGAATCCCCATGTTGGTAGAAGGACTGAGTAGAAGCCCCTGGCATGAGCCACCACCGCCCTGACAAATGATAAATACCCCATCCCAAATAGCAAACCTAAAGCAATATTTTATTCCTGTCTCCATTGGAAAATCCCCAAAGTATCCCTTTCCAGCTTCCCTCCTACTTTTGAGTCTCTGCATTTCTTCCTCATCACTCTTCCCAGGATACTCCTCTCCCTCCCAATCCTCCCCTCTGTGTCCTATTCCACTGCAGATTATTCCCCTTTCTACACCCTTCTGCTCCTCTCTGGGGGTCCTTTGCTTTGCTGCCTTCTCAGACACCTGCATCTCCCTAGAACACTTCTTTGCCCCCAGTTTGCTTGAGGAGACACTGCTCATACTATAAGGCAGTTGGCTAACTCTCATTATTGGCTTATTTAATCTCTCCTTACCATGAAACAACAAATACTAGGGGTGCCTGGGTGGCTCAGTTGGTGAAGCTACCAACTCTTGGTTTCAGCTCAGGACGTGATCTCAGGGTTGTGAGATGGAGTCCCCTGTCGGGCTCTGTGTTCAGTGGGGAGTCTGCTTGAAGAGTCTCTCCCTCTGTCCCTTCCTACCATGCTTGCCCAAGCCTGCGCACACGCATGAGCATGTGCTCTCCCTCTCTCTCAAATAAATAAATCTTTTAAAAAACCCAAACACCGATATGCTTAAATCACAGAATGTTTGTTGTAAAGGACTGCAACAACATAGGAGTGTACAGACCAAAACTTAACTCTTTTCCCATCCTCTTCTTCAGAGGTAACCAGTATTAAATTTTCTATTTATTTGCATATACACACAAGGTGATATATGGCTTTGTTTATCACAAACAGAATACCGTTCCTATTATTTTGTCACATACTTTTCTCACTCCACAGGTATCATAAACCTTATATTATACCATGTAGATTTACCTTATATCTTCTAAAATTAAACTTTCTATTTGGAGATAATGGTAGATTCACATGCAGTTGTAAGAAATGATAGAGATCTCATGTACTTTTTTCCAGGGTTTCCCCATTGGTAACACCTTGCTAAATTATTGTACAGTGGGTATCACAACTAGGGTATTAATATTGATACAATCCATCAGGCTTATTCAGATTTGCCCGGTTTCACTTGAACTCATCTGCGCGTGAGTGTATGTTGGTTCTAAGTAATTTTATCACCTGTATAGGTTCCTGTGTGTACTATCACAGTCAAGATACAGGGCAGCTCCATCATTATGCGGATCCCTTGGGTTTCCCACACCCACCTCCTTCTTGCCCCTTCCCTAACCCCTAATTCTTAACAACCACTCATCTGTTCTCCATTTCTATACTTTTGTTATTTCAGAAATGTATTTATGCAATCATATAGTTTACAACCTTTTGGCACTGGCTCTTTCATTCAGCATAACTCTGGGGAGTCATCCAAGTTGTTGTGTGTATCAACTTTTTATTGCCGAGTAGTATTCAATGGTAGGGATGTGCCACAATTTGTTTAACCCCTCAACCATCGAAGGACATTTGGATTGGATTGTTTCTAGTTTTTAGCCATTTATGAATAAAGTTGTTATGAACATTCCTGCACAGTTTTTTAATAGAAATATAGGCTTCTATTTCTCTGGGATGAATGCCCAAGAGTATAATTACTGGGTCATATGGTAATTGCATGTTTAGGGAAAATGAGCACACTCATATTCTATGGATTTAAATGTAAAACGGAAGAATATTTTAGAAGAACATTTGGTAGTATTTATCATTTTTAGTTTTTTTTTTAATTTTATTTATTTATTCATGAGAGAGAGAGAGAGAGAGAGAGAGAGGCAGACACACAGGCAGAGGGAGAAGCAGGCTCCATGCAGGGAGCCTGACGTGGGACTCGATCCCGAGCCTCCAGGATCACGCCCTCGGCTGCAGGTGGTGCTAAACCGCTGAGCCACCCGGGCTGCCCGTATTTATCATTTTTAAATGCATATTAATTTTAACTCAATTTTGCTTCTAGGAACCTGTCTTCTAGAAATATTTGTGTGTTTGCTAAAAGATATAGGTACCAGGATGCTCACTGCAGCATTTTTGCATTGGGAGAAAATTTAGAACAACCAAAATAGCTGTATAATAGCGTATGTTATAACTCTTTTTATCTTCTTGCTGTCGAGTTGTGTACAAACTGCTAGATTTTAATTTGAAAATCCTTCTGTAGGAATTAGAATGCAAGCATTTTTTTCCATAGGATTTTTTGATTATTTGTATTTCTTATTCTAGGTCTAATTATCATGGGTTTTTTGGTACAAAATACACATTTGAGGGTTGCTCTTTTATTGATTTTTAGGCATTTGTATACAGTTGATATTGTGGGTAGTAACCCTTTAGCTGACCTTTGCAACATAGAACTTTCTGTGTAATCAAATCTGCCACATTTTCCTTTATGGTTTCTTGTCATGTTTTGGAATAGGTTTCCTACCTTCCTTCCTGGTTTCGTTCCTATTTTATTAGAGTAATGGTATACATATGAGTTTGTAAGTAGCCTCAAGTCCTTTTTGAAAGAGGCAAGGAATACACAGATCCCATAAATAAATAAAAATGTTGTGTGAGACACAGGAGATTATTTTTATCTATTCATAACTGTCATGTTTCTTGACAAATATAATTCTTGCCATGCTGTGTATATTTTAAAGTGATGCCGGAAGGAGTAATTATACCATAACTTTAAAGGATTATGAACACCTAAGGGAAAGGTGCTGTTTAAACAGGCTGCTAATAATGTGTTTGTATATTTTTCAAACTGCTCAAATTACATGTACGACTATCAGCAGCATGGCCTTCTCGGAGAAGGACAGAGAATGGGAGGAGGTCAAGAATATTATTCCAGGAGAGGTTGTGTAGGCAAGGAAGTAATTTATCTTGCTATGGACAGAATGAAGAGCTCACCACCCAGCAATTTGTAATTGATCACAATTAGGTTGCCTAGTGGTGGGGTGCAAAATGAAGGGAAGTATTTGGTCAAAAGATTAGCACAAATATGAGAGTGTTTAGTCAGATCCAAAATTTAAGTTGGTTTAGGGACAAGAAAAATGAAGCCATTCGGAAGAATCCAAAATGAAACAAAGTAAATGAAAATGGAGATTCAGTCCACATGTTGCGGGCTGATGTTTCCTTGGAAGGAGCGGTTAAGAATTTTTGATCCTTAAAGCAACCTCATATTAAAGTAGTTTAACTAATTTAGACATGTTTGACACTACCACAAAGAAAATAAATTATATTGGGCTCTACCCTGATGGCTAAAAAGCCAATTCACTGAAATGGAAGGATGTTGGAGGTACTCACATTGTGTAATCGGTACAGTATGTCAGTCCTAGTGGTCTGGTTAACCAAATGAAGGCACATTTAGTGAAATTCGGTATAATTTTTTCCTAGAACTACCCCACTTGATTACAGCAAAATAGGTTCTACTAATCACAGGCTGCATAAATTGGAGATGGGGATGGTTTGGGGAACAGAGATGCTTTTATTATATCATTTGGTCTTCTGTGGCACACGAGGGAAGATGTGTCAGCAAGGCTAACATGAGTCCTTTCTTTATTTAGGAATCCGCTTAAGATGATCATGGGACTTGAACAAGCATCAGTGCTCATCTAGTTAACTCCCTTCATATTCCAGAAAAAAGAAAAAGAAGAATAAAGGGTGTGACTTGCCTAAAGTCATGTAGTGAGTTCATGACACAACTCGATTATACTGGGTCTTCTGATATGTAAATTAGTATTCTTTCCACTGTAGGAAAAGGCGTGCTTCATAAGTCCAGGCTCAAGAGGACCTCTGGCCCAATTTCATGTAACTTGGATGTTTTCACAGTCTTTCCTAGATATAAAGTTACATTGGATTAATTCCATTGAACAACTGGAGGAATAAAGAAGGAATCCAGAAACTAGGCTCTGAACTTAGTTTCAGAGGTGAGGGCTTTAGTTTTTGTTTTTGTTTTTTTCTTTCCAGAACTGACTTTGATTCTAGATGAGAATCAAGATGTGGCCACCCATTGTGAAGAAGCCAGGTCACCTGCCCCTGCTCCCCCTCACTCTCTTTTGCTGGTGGCTTTGTAGTTTGGAGCCATGCACAATGAGCTGAAGTCCCAGGGAACTCTGAGCTGGAGGTAGGAGCATCACCAAAGAGGAGTAAAATGTGCCTAAATATAAACTGAGCATTTACAGATGTAAAATCTGCAATTTTCTTTATGTAATTTGGAGCCTGTAACTTTTCCCCCTCAAATCTCACAGCTTCTTAAGCCCCCGAGAAGCTCACAGGCCCTGGGCACTAAGCTGTGGGGCCTGAGGAACAGAAGACCCAGAAAGGAGTGCCATCCCTCTGCTGTAATCTTCTTTCTTTCATTTCCACAGTATCCCCTCTGCCTCCCGACCCTACCCAGGGCTCCCTCAGGTTTGATGGCACTGCAAGGAGAGTGACTCTGACTGGCCAAAAATGACAAATTAGGGAATTTGGAGTCACATGATCTCTTCTATTTCAAATCCATTTGAGGGCACCTGGGTGGCTCAGTGGTTGAGCATCTTCCTTTGGCTCAGGTCGTGATCCCGGGGTCCTGGAATCAAGTCCCACATCAGCCTCCCTGCATGAGACCTACTTCTCCCTCTGCCTGTGTCTCTGCCTCTCTCTCTCTCATGAATAAATAAATAAAATCTTAAAAAAAAACCCACAAAAATCCAAATTCATTTGAAAGCAGATTAACAACTCAGCTAGGTTTTATAGTCCTGTCAAATTCCCTTTCCTTGCTTACCCAATAGGATCAGGCCAGTTTTCTTTCATCTCCTCTAGTATCAACATGCTAGTGTGAATGTAATACTGTTGAAGACAGGACTGTAGTGAACATGTGGTGTTTCTTCGGCTACTTAATATCCATTCCACCTTCCAGATGGCTATGATTTCTTTTAGGAAATTGCCTCCTCCATGTGTATGTAGTCTTAGTGGGGTATAAATCCAGGGGCCTACTCCCCACCATGGAAGTTCTTGCAGAGACCAGATTCCACCTCTCCCAGCCTTGAGGGTGGACCTTTGGTCTAAGTTCAAACAATCAGATAGACTCTTCTGGAACTTAGAACCTTGAACGAGTGACACTGAGGTCTGAATTGCCTGTTCCTGACCTTCTAGATTCTCTTCAGTTCCTGCTCATCTCTAGGCCTGGCCCTTGACTCTCCTGTCGATTCTGTGAGTACCCTGATATCTTTCTGTACATTCCCACTTGATTCTATTAGCTCAAACTGGTTCCTGTTGCTTGTAACCAAGAATCCTGGTATAAGATCCCTTCCTAAAAAAAAAAAAAAAAAAAAAAAAGATCCCTTCCTGAAGCACCATCACACATGGGCCTGCGGTGTTATCTATAAGTCTAGTCTGTCCAGAATATTCTCTTGAATTGGCCTAAACTAGCTCTTTCCTCCACTGGTGACAGCCCATAGGGTTGGCTTTCTTTTAGCAGGTACTGATAGAAAATACTCCTAAGTTTTCTATCCCTTACAGTTTCTTGTTATCAAAACAAATATACAAATGAAACTCATGTAAAATAGTACGATCACTCAGGAAATCTGCTCGAGTTTCTAATAAAATTAAATATATACCTACACTTTGACCTAGCAGTTTTACCTCTAGGTATATATTCAAGAGAAATTAGTGTTCACAAAAACTTGTACAAGAATGTTCATGGCACCTTTATTCATAAAAGCCAGAAACTGGACACAATGCAGGTGTCCATCAACAGAAAAATGAATAAAGAAATTGTAGTATATTCATACAAGAATACCAAGCACAAAAAAAATTTAAAAAAAAGAATACCAAGCACAAATAGAAAAGAATGACTCATACATGCAACAACATGTATGAATCTCAAAAAACTTATATTCAACCAATGAAACCAGAATCCCTATGACTCCATTTATATGAAGCTTGAGAACAGGAAGAAATAATCTATGGTAATAAGAGCAGTGGTTACCTTTTGGAGAATATTGTCTAGGAAGAGGCACACAGAGCCTTCTGAAGTACCAGGATTTATTTAATCTCATGGTAGGTATGTGGGTGTATACGTACATAAAAATTCGTTAAGCTGTACACTTAAATTTGTGAACTTTATTGGGTGCATGTTATACTTCAATAAAAATGATAAAAAGAAAAGATAATATGATTATATGGACATCAACAGTTCTATAATTTAAATACATTTTGTTAATTCTGTGCTCCATCGAATTAGATTTAAACCCCAATTCCCCCCCCCCAAAAAAAACCCCAATCCCATAGTTGATGTTGAGAATGGTTTGAAAAACTTTTGTATTTTTCCCTTCCACTCTTTGTTTATATCAAGGTAATAGGAAGCTAATGTGTTTCCCCTTCCAGGAGTATTTTTATGTTCAAAGGAAAACCATTGGGAGAAAGTAATAATTAACACAAAGGAATGACTGGCTTAATGGTGGGCTTTCAGGCATCAGTAGAGGAGGTATTTCAGGTCAAGGGAGGGTCAAGAGAATCTCCCAGAGTATTCCACACTGAATGGGTAGAAATGAGCAGTAAACTAATAGACATTTCTGCTGATCCACTGGTGTGGCCAATAGCCTTTGGTGTTCCAGTCCTTGGATGGAAAAATCAGCCTACTTGTTTCCAGCAGATAAGAGGAGTTTGTCTCCTGTTGCTGGTCATTTCCTCCAAAGCTGAGGGAGGAGAGGTTTTGTGGGCAGCTTTCTCTCCACATGGAGAAGAGAACAGAAAGCAGGAAATAGAAAGGCCAGGATAGAGGATGCGAAGTGAGGGTGAAAACGGAAAAGCACAGGAGAGAGCGCGTATGGGCAGCACCCGTGAAGAACAGAGGGAAGACACAGCCGGGGAGACAAGGGGGAAACCAGCAGAAAGTAAAATGAAAACAGAGACAGTGCAAGTGAAGGAGACCCCTCTCTGCTTGAGCCCTGCAGCCTGAGTCCCCTCGCCCCTCCTGGAACAGCTGGGCGGGATGAGTGGCCTCCCGACTCCGTTCTTGCACTTCCCAAGCTTTCCACCCTCTCCACTGTGCCTAGAATGGCATGGTGGTTTTCTTAAAACTTCATGAGATCACATGAGTCCCCAGCATAAACCGGTTTAATAGCTCAATAGTAGCTCCTGTGAAAGTCCAAGTTCCTTAATGTGGCCTACAAGAGCCTTTCATGACTTGTCCTTGCCTGCTCCTCAGCCTCATCCATTTTGTGACTAATGGGTGAATATGTTCAGTGAATTTTATTTAGACCATAGGTCCCCTTACCTGTGGGTTTGCTTTCCACTGGTTCAGTTCCACGAGGCCAACAAAGGTTGGGGAGCAGAGGATCCTCCTTCTGACATCTTGTCCTTAGCTCAGTAGTAGCCCAATGCTACATCCCGGTGTCTACACCTCTCACCTCACTTCATCTCATCATGTAGGCATTTTTATCATCCATCACAAGAAGAAGGGTGAGTACAGAACAATAAGATATTTTGAGAGAGACCACATTCACAGAACTTGTATTACGGTATATTGTCATCATTGTCCTATTTCATTATCGGTTAGTGTTAATCTCTTACTGGGCCTAATTTATAAATTAAACTTTATCATAGGCAGGTATATATAGAGAAAAACAGTGTAGATGGGGTTTGGTACTCTGCAGTTTCAGGCATCCACTGGGGGTCCTGGAACGTATGCCGCATGGGGAAGGGGGACTGCTGTAACCCTATTCATGGAATCTGCCTGTCCAGTTGCACTTTAATCAGTACTCTAAAAGGGTACTGATTGTATTTACACAACCCAGCTCCAGGAGAACACTGTGAATGAGTACCTGTCCTTGCCGCAGGAGCCCAGCCAGGACTCGATTCCTCCAATCACTACTACCTGCACCCTTACCTGTTGACCAGGGGCAGGAAGTTGGCATTAATTAGTTGAGATGTGAATAAAGGGAGTTCACCATTACCTATGACTCCCATCAAGGACCCTGGTTCTGACAGAGAAAGCTCTCTCTCCTGCTGTCTAAATCCTGGCTACCCTTCCAGACTCACCTCAAACACCACATCTATTATATCCACTTGGGCTCAGAAATAAAGCTTTCTGGTATTTTGGCAGTAGCTATGGCTTGTAGGAAGAGGGCAGACCTCGGGACCAGAAGCTGATAGGCCTTGGGATGGTAACAGGAGGGGCAAGGGGTGCTGGTGGTCCAAGGTCCAGTCTTCAGGGGCCCACAGCGAACGGGCTTAGTTCTACAAGCATCAGTCAGTAGCCTAGAGGGTCCAGACTCCTGCTGGGCCATAGGAGCCGGCAATCCTGGGGACACGGAACTGTGATTTGGGTGCCCGAGGGAAGGGGTGAGCTTGGGCAAGGCAGGATGTCAGGGCCTCAGCCTGGATCAGGCAAGTGGGTCAGATCCCAGTCCTGCAGACCGAGTTGGTCCACCAGGGAGAGCTCAGAGAAGGTGGAAATGCTGTGGGTCTCAGGGGTTAACATCCCAGTGGATGCCACAGCAGAAAACTATCAACAAACTATTGATTCCCACCTGACCAGCTGCTAGTCCGTCCCCCGCCCCCCCCCACTAGAGCCCGAGAATGGCTGAGCTTGAGGGTGAAAGGTGTTGCGAGCAGCAGCTGTCCCAGGCCCAGGGAGGCAGGGGCTGCTCGGCCCTCTTCCCACCGTCACCGTGATGTTCCCTGGCCCCTCTCCCCACCTTGTGTTTTCCTCCTGTAAATAACCCCTGCAGCAGGTAGCAGAGGGCCAGGCACACACAGTAAATAAGGATAAGTTGGATCAAGTTGCATTTAGCTCCTTGGCCGTTGAGGCCTTGGTGTGCACTAGGCTGGCCTTTTCCAGATTTTTTTTTTAATACCACTGAGCAGGACCCCTCTTCCTCGGTACGTGGTGAAATGGAGAAGCAGGGACTCTCCCTTCTCCCGGGTGAGTAGCTGGGACTTGGAGGAAACAGAGGGTATTAATAAGTCCATCGTTTCCCACACTCTGCCTTCCTCTGGCCCTCAGCAAAAGTGATCTGTTCCTTCTTCCCTTCCATCCCCGACATCAGTGGAACACTTGATCTGGTTGCCATGGAGACCAGCCACCGACTTCAGAGTGCCTGTTTATTAAAGATGAAAGTAATGTATGCCTGGCTGATCTGAGCAGCTGTCAGAGACTCGGCTGTTAGCAGAGGAAGTCACTAATTTCGAGGCATAATCACTCATCTAAGAGAGAGAGAGAGAGAGAGAGACACTGCCCCCCTTCATCTTCTGCATGGAGCTAGGCTATGTATGTGGGTAAGGTCTGCCCCAGCAGGCGTTTCTTGCTCTTTCTTTCTTTCTTTCTTTCTTTCTTTCTTTCTTTCTTTCTTTCTTTCTTCCCCTTTTTTTGGTTGTTTATTTTATGACTAATATGCTAACTGCACTTCTTTTCTCCCTTATTTCCTACTGAAAATATATAGTCTTTCAGTTGTGTGATAGATTAATTCAGCTTCGTGGGCAGGCCCAGGAAACCCAAACCCTCTCATGACGTCGTTTCCTTTGGAAAGTGTGTTCTGGATTCCAAGCCACCTACTTACAAATGAGGTTGTCTGTTTATTCATTCAACAGTCTCCACCAGGTGTGCAAGAGGGAAGGAGGTGGTGCTGAGCCACACAGAGAGCAGACTTGATGTATTTTGTGTGTGTGCTTCTGCAGGTGGGAGAAGCAGGCACCTTCCGAGGGAGGCCGTAAATTAGCAGAGAGGTGGGGGATCTCCCATCTTTCAGCCAAATGAGCTGTGTGATCTTCAGGAAATGAGTCCCTTTCTTTTTTCTTTTGGCTCTTTTCAGTCATTCAGTGATAAAATCCACGAACAGATCTGAATCCCAAGATTCATGATTTTGATTCACCAAGTGCTCTCGGAAACCGACTGTGCAAACTGGGTTAGTCACCGCTGGGTTGTGAGGAGGGCAGTGGGCACTGCAGTGTTCCAGAAGGAACAGACCAAGCAGGGGGCCTGTGGGGCAGGCAAGAGACGACTGGGAGCTGATTCCCCCCAACACCTCCATCTCATCACAGAGCAGCCAACTCGCTCGTCCTTTCTGCCCTCAGTTTCCTCATCTGAAAGAGAAGCGACAAGTAAGCTGATTCTTTCCAATTCTAATTAGTCTTTTAGTGTATAGACACTCAAGTGCAGACTCCATGAACACAAAGGGCTCCTGACACTGGACAGTTGAACAGGGTTAACCCCGGGTCTAGGTCACTGTTAACCAAGTACAATCTGGAGCTCTGGTCAAAGTTGGCTCAGGCCAAGGCAGGTGCTTGTTTCTGATTCTTGGCATCAGTGTGAAAGCACATACGTGGTGGTCTGGGCAGGAGCTCTCATCCCATTTCTCCTGAGCTGCCTGAGTGTTTGGGGACGAAGATGGAGCATGAAGCTTGAGCATAGAAGTGGGTATCATCAGTGCCTTTAGAACGTGGTACAGCCAGAGCCCAGATCAGCCTGGGCTCTGGAAAGGCAGCTTCTGGGTAGGCAGGCTTCAGAACTGCCACCAGCCATCCCCTGGAAGCTTTTATTCCTCACCTGCTCCATACCTAGGGTAGGCAAAGCAGCCCCCTCATGTCACTGTCATGCCTCCTCCTTTCCATGAGCTCTTCCTAAAACCATTTTCTCCCTGAAGGACATGCACAGGTCATAGGTTTACACGTTTCATTGAAGAAAATTCAAATCCCACTTATGAGATGCCAACATAGGTCATAACTTAATCCTTGTCATAAACACACATTTAAAAAAATTTTATACCAATTGTATAAAACAGTAGAGGAAGGCAAGAGTAACTCATTCATTCATCCATCCGTTTAGCAATTACTTATTGCAGGCACTTACTATGGATGGTGGATTTATGAGATAAACCTGCCCTCAAGGAGTATACACTTATTTTTCTTAAAACCTGCTTTATCGAGGTATAATTTCTATACAATACTTTCACTCATCTTATGCGTACAGCTTGATGCATTTTGACAATCGCAATCAAGATGCAGAGCATTCCCATGGTCCCAAAAAGTTTGTTTGGCTGTTTTGCAGTCAATCGTCTCCTCCTCTCCAACCCCAACCAACCAACAATAAGCTTTCTCTCATTTTACTTGTGCCGTTTCTAAGTCAAATCAGGGACATACCTTTTGGTAGCCAATATAGCTTAAAAAAATAAATAGACATTTAGTGAATGAGGCAAGAGCTTTGACAGGGGACACATAGACCATGCTGTTGGAACACCTAAGTGATAGGACTTCTACGCTGAGGTCTGAAGGATGCATAGCACTGTGTCAGGCGAGCAGGAATGAGAGTATGTAAGGAGTGTTCCAAACTGTGGGAAGGAGGAGAAGACTGCAAGGCAAGTTTGTCTGGGTCCCAAATGTTTCCGTAGGCAGGGGTGGAATATGGAGAGGTTAAGAGTGGCAAGTCACTCTTTATCTGAAGAGATAAACCCATTCAAACAAAGAAGGTCCTTATAAGCCTTGTTTGCCCTTATTCCAAGGCAATAGGGAGCCATGGAAGGATGCTAGCAGGAAAGCGGGGGCATCCAATTTGCAGTTTAGAAGGATCACTCTCCCTGCACATAGGAAGCGTAGAGGGCAAGGCGGAGGCAGAGATCTGAATGAGAGGCTGGTGCGGCATCCAGGTGAGAGGTGCTAGCAAGCAGGACTAGGGAAGGCAGGTGCTGGGAATGAAGAGAAGTAGATAAATATCGGAGAGATCTGGGAGGCGGAAATAAAGGGACTGAGTGAGTCATTGGAAGTGGGCAGAGTGAGCGAGAAGGACATTAGGGAGGATTTCTCGGTTTGGAGCTTGGGTGACTGTAGGGAAGGGGGTTGCATTTGCTGAGACAGAGAACACCTTCGGTGGCCAGGGGTGGAGGGGCTGGGCGAGGAGACAGGGTGCTGTGCTTTGGATGCATCTCCTTTGGGGGCATCCAGGAAGGTGTCAGCAGTCAGGGCCGTGAGTCTCGAGCCTGGAGATCCATCCACACTGAGCCCACTCTTCCCCACTCTCTGTAAACTAGCTTCTGGATTCTTCCATAGAACTGACCTACTGAGGACTGAAGGATCTATCCTATCAAGAGGAATATTGTTTTCTTACGAGTAGGATTTGCCTCTTGCATAGTTAGGTAAAGGGAGATTTGTTCCCTCGTTACAAACCTTGGCAAAAGTGGGAAAAACTGGAAAGTAACTTTCAGTGAGCTTTCTCCTCTTCTCGTTCCCAGTACAGCCCATCGGGCAGCACCAGAGTATATCTTGTAGGTGGAGAAAGAGATGTGGAGTGACGTGAGCACACTGGGACTGTGCAGACCTAAGCTTTCTAATCCTAAATCTCCCGGGAGTCTGGATGTTACACGTTCCAGGCCATGATGCTGATAGATTATATTTGGTCGCATCAATAAAATGAAGCCTGTAGACACGTTTCAATAAACAGAATCTACAAGTGGATTAAACTGTCAAAGGAAAATCCTTTTAGGGCACCTGGTGGCTCAGTTGGTTAAGCATTTGCCTTTGGCTCAGGTCGTGATCTCAGGGTCCTGGGATCCAGCCCGGGTCCGGGCCCCTGCTCAGCGGGGAGTCCGCTTCTCCCTCTCCCTCTGCCCCCCACCTCCCCTCTCATGCTCTAAATAAATAAAATCTTTTTTTTTTTTTTTTTAAAGAAAAACCTTTTCTTTTGCAAACTCCTCTCCTTTTTCAAACTGAGAGATATTAAGGAAACTTGTTTCAACTTTGTTGTTTGCTTTGTTAAAGGAAGACCAACCAGAGGAACCCAATCCTGGGTGCCACCAGGCGGCTGGAAATAGGGCAACATACCGTCATGGGGGCAGAGCCATACGGAGGGAAAACCATCTAGTTGTGGTTTGAGGCCTAGGGAAGCCACGATCTTTTAAGAAACTCATAGAAATTCCAACTGAGAGAAAATTAGAATGGAATTCTGTAAGCAATTGCTGCCTTTTACAGAATTCACAGTCTACAATGTAGGACCCCGAGGGTGCCCAGTTGGCTCCCATTGGTGGAGCCCGCGACTCTTGATCTGGGGGTTGTGGGTGTGAGCCCCACATTGGCTGTAGAGATTACTTACAAATGAAATGTGAGATAGAAAAGAAAAGAAAATGTAACAGCCCATTCTTTGTCAGTTCTCCTAGATGTTTGGTGTGAGTGAGCCCTGGATCCACGGCGCACAGGCCAGGCTCGTCCTGCCTTCCTTTCCTCGCCACAGAGGGAAATGAATCCTAGATCCACTACTCCCAAATGCAGATACTGTTTCCTCTCGTCCCAACAAGGCAACCTTGATGTCATCGGGCAGATGTCATTAGTCAGCTTATCAAAGCCTCACGTGGGACTACCCTTCAGTGAGCTGTGCTTTCCAAGGACCTCACGCCATCCCCATAACCGGGGGATGAAAAGGACCACTCCATCGCCCGCATAAAACTATGAATCACGAGCACTCCTCTTGCCTGCCTGAGAACTCTGGCATCTTCTACATTTGATTCTTTTTTTCCCTCTGCTTTCATTTTGGGCTGACGCTCACAGCCAGGCCTCATGGCTGTTTATCAGCTGTTCAAGGCTGTTTAGAAAGATTTCTGCTTTCATTTATAACCTAAGTCCCATGCTTCTTGCCTCCGCTGCTGGATTTTCTGAAGGGGTTATGTCAAAGGAAATTCAACACCCACTTTTCTCATGATTCTCTCCTCAGCTTGCTAGCTCATCAGAAGGCCAATGCTATTTGATACTTCAGAAGATTATTTTCCCTGTGAGGTGATGTGCCGAGGGAAGGGGAGCTGGCCCCAGCGTCAGGTGACTGAGTTTTGTTCCCATTTCTACTGTTGACTCAATAAATGTCCTTGGGCAAGTCATTGAGCCTTTTCGTGCTGTGGTCCCTGGGGATGAAATCTGCCAAATGCATCGTGTGAATTTGAACTTTCATGCCCTCCGGGATAAAAATAGGAGGGGGCCAGGTGTCCATGTGGCCCCAAACTGATGGGAGGAGGAGGACCACGGGACCTCAAAAATGTCCTTGAGCTGCAAACTCTGTAACAGTGTCAGGCCACACCCCCTCGGGCATTTGTCCAGTTGCCTGTGGGGTCAGTTCTGGCAGTTGAATTTTTCCAGAAAAAAAGAAGGTGCTGCATTAACCACCTGGACTTGTATTTTCTGTCCGCAACATACCCCTATGCCATTGTGTTTCTCCTGCCATGAGTCTCACCACTGACTATTATTACTCGTCTGACTACTTGCCTCCTGACTGGAAGCTTCTTGAGGGAGAGGATCATGTCTCCCTCATGCAACACTGTACCCTCACTGTGGAGCATGTGCCTGGCAAACAGAAGTTGTACCAAAAGTATTTGCTAAATGGATGAATGAATGAATGGGTGCCATCTGGCCTCAATAACATCCCGTTTCTGTATCACTGAGGCCACCTCCTCCTGGCCAAGAACATGGTGGGATCAGATTATCCCCAATCTCTCCACAGCCCCTCTGGGGTCTGATAATGAAAGGTCTGAGACCAAATGCTGTCACATGTACATTATTTATTAGAAGATCCAAAAGCAAGAACTAGCAGCAGCTAGTTCTGTAAGCTCAGCAAAGACCCAGGCCTCTTTTAGGTGCTCCGTCCACACTTCACATGAAAGATTCTCTTGACAGTGACAGGATAATATCCTAAAGACCAGATTCAGTTAACATTAAGCATCTAGAATTGCCTGGATTCATGGCTGAACAGAGGACAAGGTCTGAATCACACCTCCGACTTCAGAAAGGTGACCCGTGAAGAGCTGGCTAGAATGTGACACTCAGCGTCCGTGAGAGGAGAGCGTGCCCCTCAGATTTTAGCCAATCCACCTGCCTTGAGTACCATTAGGCTCACCAGGAAAAGCCTGGCCCTAACCTCATTTATATTAATTAACAGATTGCTAATTTTGCCAACAGAAGTCACGGCTATCATTCATTGTGCTAATTAGCCAAACTTCTGCTGTTGGCTGCAGGTAAAGATGGCTAAAGCGCTTGGGGCAACCACCTGAATCGTTTTGTCAAGATGAACTAATGGGAGCAATAGGAGCCACTCAGACATTTAAAAAGCAATTAAAAAGGCCCATGAGGCCATGTTCTTGGAAAATGAAGGGTAGCTTAGCCCCACAGGCCTTCCCTCCTCCGTGCTCTCACTAAGCCTCAGGGGGATTTGGTCTACTAGCCGGTCTCTCCAGGTGGACCTCCACCTGTGGGTTATAACAGGGGATACTTTGCCATCCAGGTTCTCTCACAACTTCCTTAGCTCTATAGGTAACTGTGGGTCCAAGGGGAAGTTATCAGATCAAGGGGAAGGCCCCAGAACCTTTTGGTTCTACTGACCAAGGAAGGTTTCCTCACCTTCCTCCCGTTCTTGAAAAGTCACCATGGCTGCCCTGATCCCCCACAAACACCTCTGGCTCCCACCTTCTCCAGCCTCTCAGCCCTGCTGACCCCCTCCGTAATGGTCAGGGACATGTCACAGGGGCAGGTCCAAAATTATTCATGCCACACCGACCCTTTGTGTTGTTGTGGCTAATAATGTGTCCCCAATGTGTACCAGTGTTCTCCCCTACAAGCACACACGCGCACACACATGACATTAAGGGCAACTCTGTCTAGGGTGTCTGCTCTGAACTTGGGACAGCATGGAGAGCCTGCCCAGCTCTTGTTCCCCCTCCCTGTAGAATTAGAATCTACCCCAGGCGTGGTACAAGAGATCACTGGCTCCCAGCAGACCCAAGGCCCAGAACCAGGCCACCTCGCCTCCCTGGCCGTCATGAACCCCTTTGGATACCATGCACAGCGCGAAGCTGCTGGATACTTTATCCTTCTGGCTCCCCCTGGGAGAATGAACGCTGCTGGCAAGAGGTTCCCCTAGCTCTAATTCAACCTGGTTATAGGTTCTTTTGTTTTCCCAAGCTTGTCCAGTGTATTTGGCTCCTAGTGTGATCACAGCATAGGGTTAATTTTATATGTGTCTCTCTCCACGGGAAACAAGTTATTCACATTATCTGTCATTCCCTGTAAGCCTGCTTGGGGGTGGAGGGAACCCAAAGGAGTGGTTTTAAGTCATTGTGCTTTGCCCCACATGACCCCGCTCCTGGAGCTGATTGGTCCAGGGGGTGGGGTGGGGACACCTCACCAACCGTAGGCCAATCAAAAGGCTGGTCAGCCACTCATTTCATAACCTGGCACACACACAGAAAAACTGGGGTCATCCCCGTTTCTTCCTCGGGCATTCACATAGAAAAATGTCAAGGAAGAAAATCGGTAGGATGCTTAGAAACGACAAGAGTGAAGCCACAATGGGATCACAATGAGCCCAGAGTACAAAATATTGGAACTATGGGCAAGCAAAGGTGGTGGTGGAGAGAGGAGTTTCAAGCCAAGGGAAAGAAGCAGCTCAGAGGATCGAGCTAGGTCAGTGGGTCTGACCTGCCAACTCCTGCCATGGAGCCCCAGAGTATCCAGAAGCTGGAGTAGCTCCCCAGTGTTGTGAAGCTGTGAGCCTGCCCCCTTCAATGCCTGGTTCTGGCTGGCTGTGGAACACCGACTCCATGAATGCTCCACATTTAGTTTTACAAAAAAAAAAAAAAAAAAATCCCCCTCCTGAGCTAGCCCGCCTGAATCTGCTCCTTGCTGCCAAGAATACTGTCCAGCTTTACTGTATTCTCAGTGTGTGCAAAGATGGTGGGATGCACCTTTGTAGCTTGTCACCCCAACATGACACATGGCAAGCAATAGGTTCTCAGTGAGTGAAGACTGAATGAAAGGATTTTTGAAAGCCCAAATGAACAGTCAGGTTCATGCAATTACTGTCTTCTGTTGCAATGACTTCAGTCTGGCCCTCAAAGTTGAACAAAGGATGGCCACAATTCCTAGCGTCCCACCCCTTCAGCCTCTCCTATTCCATGAGAGTCTAGACATTTTAAAATGCTAATTTAAAAACATTTATTTAAAAATGTTTATTTTTAAAAAAATATGAATTCTTAATCAGATTCAAAATCTCCCTGAAGACGGTAAATTCTCCTACTCTTGTTCTCAACCCAGTTCCTTGAACAGATCAACAGACACACAGGAATTAATCCTTTTGATTTTGGACAGTCCTTAATATTTTTAGTACCCAAGTTTGTGGTTCTCTTCATCTAAAAATTAACGAGCACTGGCTTGAGATCATCTTCCTGTTTGGAAGTTATTAATCAATTCACTCTTCTGTAACTTTGAAGGAAAGTTAATTTATTATAAGAAAGCAGTAACTTTTTCTTCCAAAGGCATCAGTTTGGTTATGAAGGGAAATTTTTAACTTGGAGCTATTGAAAACTATTAACCATAGGAGGAACATGTATTGATCCCCTAACAATGATCACAGCCACGGCCCTCTCTGGCGGCTGTCTGTCTAGTGGTGGCTGTTGATCCATCTGCTTGTCCCCGCCATTCTGAGAGCAGTGGTAGCTTTCCCCACACACAGCTGGCCCTGGCTGGGCATCCAGAGAGGGAGGGAGAGAGAGGTTCTAGGCCCAATGTCAGCAAACGTTTACTATAAAGGGCCAGGTCAATATTTTACATTTTGTAAAACAGGCCTTACAGTCTCTATCTCAACTACTCGGATCTGCTGTGAGAGCACAAAAGCAGCCACAGACAATATGTAAACGAGTGAGTACAGCTGTCTTCCGATAAAACTTTATTTACGGTCACTGAAATTTGAATTTTATATAATTTTGTGTGTCACAAAATGTTAATCTTCTTTTGATTTCTTTTCAGCCCTTGAGAAATGTAAGAGCTATCTTTACCTAGAGGGTTGTACCCAAACAGGACAAGAACAGGGATACAGGTCGGAGGTCCCTGCTTCCTGCCCCACTTGAGTGCTGGGGGTTCAGGGTATAGAGCAGATGCCTCAGATAAATGTGGCAGGGGTGGGGGCCAGGGTGGAAAGAGTTGGGCCACCCACCTAGGGTGAGTCCTGGGAAGACGTGAGCTTCCTATAGAAATTTCATGCCTCTCATGATACAGGAGCTTCAGAGCAAGAGTGGTTAAGGGAGAGACCTGGAGAGAAAGGCCTGGAGCTGGCCCTGCCACAGGCACCCAGGGTCATGGGGGAAAAGTAGTCAAAATTCCTGACACCCTATTTGAAGGGGATAAGGGAGGCTGATTGGTGTCCAGCAGGTTCTCCCGGCTGAGAGAGATAGCTGTCTGGGCCTACAACCAGGGGCCATGGCAGGACAGGGTCCCCTCAGTAAGGACAGCAGAGACAGAGGCTCTCATGGGACGAGGCTCTCTCCAGGGGAGACGCAGCCTTCACCACCCATCCAGGTTTCCTAGAGCCAGTGAGGGGAAGGAGAGAAGGGCTCTTGGAGCACTTGGGGTGCAGGTCCCCGAGGATTGCAGCTGCACGACAGCTGAAAAAAGGAGTATCTCCCCAGATGTTTCCCAGCATCTGCCTTTCCTTAGAGACCATTGCTAGTCAGAAATGGGGAAGGGTATTTAAAAGCCACAGCCATTTCTTGCCAGGACAAGGAGGGCTCCCCGACTAGCTGCAGGTTACCTGACCACCCCAGGGCTTGCCCATTCTCTCTGAGATCGGGGGCAGCAGGAACCCAGCCAGCCCTAGTGTGCTGGCTTCCGATGGGACAGCGACGTCACCCTGGAGACAGGAGGCCTCAGAGCCCAGCTCCCCACCCTGCAGTTCAGTCTCCTGGACCGAAGAGCTCTTGTGAGCAGGGCCGTGGTCTCAGGGGGGTTGTTCTGGAATCCCCTCGAGGTACTCACTGACATTCAGAGCTGGAGTGAACCCTGGAAGTGCCCTGGTTGTTGGCTGTTAATGCACTCAGATGAGGGACAAAGCTTGGATTTCTATACGCCTCGATTTTTCTTACCTGCCTTCCTGTTGTTATGTCATATTTATTTGTTTAGTTCTCCCAGCCCATCCTTCCTAGATTTTTTTTTCTACTGCTGAAATTCAGTCTGCAGAAACTAAAAGTGATAGAGTGGATGTGGACTTTATAGAACCACCGTAGTTCGACATCTCAGGGGTTAAAATTTTTTTTAAAAGAAAGTATTTATTTCCATAGAACTGAACTTATAGATTCAAGATAACTTTGCTTGAAAATTCAGGTTCCTTGGGACACTGGCTGGCTCAGTCAGGTAAGCATCTGCCGTTGGCTCAGGTCCTGATCCTGGGGTCCTGGGATCGAGCCCCGTGTCTGGCTCCCTGCTCAGCGGGGAGTCTGCTTCTCCCTCTCCCTCTGCCTCTTCCCTGGCTTATACTCTCTCACACAAATAAATAAATAAAATAAAATAAAAATTCAGATTCCTCTAAGTAGTCCATTTCTGGACTCCCCCGTCCCGTGTCCCTCTTCTCCCTGGAGGCCATCTCAGTTCCCATGCAGAGGGGGAGAGGGTGCTGTAGCACCTAGTCATTACAGAGAGCAGCTTCTGGCTCTCTGCTATCCTCCCCCCTCCACTGGCATCTACTTAGCCAGAAGCTGTCACATCTTGTCCTCACAGTCATGGGCTGGCATCCACCATTCGTGCCCCAAGTCCCACCATGGTCTCCAGCCAGCAGGCCCACATATTTGCATTCTCTTGATGCCAGTCTCAATTTCCTTTGGCTCTGCATGCTTGTAATGCTTGGTCAGTTGGGCACACCTGGCTGCTTTCTGTTTCCCTCGCCAGAGAGTAGGCGTCTTGGAGACACTCCCTTGGCCCCTTGCTCAGTCATTGCTGGTGCCATGCCAGACAGGGGCAGCTCTTCTATGCGCACAGAGCTCCCGGCCCACATGCAGGAGCTCCCTCTGTTCCTGCTCCATCCTTGACCAATATTTTAAAGTCTGGGGAGGTGGGGCAATAAAACCCCCAGGTGCAAGTAAGGAGGCATGGTGGGGACAGAGTTAGGGGCCCTCTCAAAGATGTTTATTCATATCTATTTTAATTTCTCCTCACAATTTTAAAAAAGATTTTATTTATTTATTCATGAGAAACACAGAGAGAGAGGCAGAGACAGAGGCAGAGAGGCAGGCTCCCTGCGGGGAGCCTGATGCAGGACTCGATTCCAGGACCCTGGGGATCACGCCCTGAGCCAAAGGCAAACACTCAACCACTGAGCCACCCAGGTGTCCCTCCGCACAATTTTTTCACCCCCAACATATTAGGTGTTGGACTACATGACTTAAAATGTAAAGATGTCAAATGTCTTCAGATTAACTTATAAATTCAATGGAATCCCAATCAAAATTCTTTTTTTCCTGAAACTTGATACATATTTTTTAAATAAATCACACATGCTCTTTTTTAAAGATTTTATTTATTTGAGAGAGAGAGAGAATGAGTTGGGGAGGGGCAGAGAGCAGAGGGGGAAGCAGACTCCCCGCTGAGCCGGGAGCCCCATGCTGGCTCCATTCCAGGACCCTGGGATCATGACCTGAGCCAAAGGTGGATGGTCGACCAACTGAGCCGCCTGGCAGCCCTGAAACCTGATCTACTTATTCTAAAATGTATAGGAAAAAAATAAGTTCCACAGATAGCTGAATCAGTCTTGAAACAGAAGAATAAAAAGGGGGGAAATTGCCTAACAGATTCTGAGATGCTTACAAAGTTGTTTTTAATGTGCCAGTGGGGTGGAATGGAGAGAGCTCACAGGTGGCCCTATGTTTACCTGTGAATTTCACCTGCCACAGAGCTGGTGCCACAGATTAACAGGGGGAAGAAGGATTGTTCAGTAGATGGTGGGGGGTAAATAGGCAAAAGGAGAATGGAGAAAAATAAAGTTGGATCCCCATCTAACCCCACATACAAAGGAGATTTCCAATAGATTAGAGATCTGAATACAAAATGTAGAACTATAAAGGTAACAGGAAAAAAGTGTTGTAATCTGAAATGGGTAAAAGTTTCTCAAACCCGACTTTAAAAGTGCAAACCACAAAGCAAAACGATAGCTCTGATTACATCAAAATTAAGGGTTTCTCTCAACAAGTGACACCACAGCTGAGCTGAATTTAAGAGACGGATGACAGACAGGGAGAAGAGATGTACGATGTCTAAAAGTGACAGAGGAAAGGCATCTAAAATATACAAAGAACTCCTGTGAGTCAACAAGAAGAGAGAGTAGGCCAAAAGAAAAATGGGTTAAATATGTAAACAGACAACTTAACAAAAGACGAAACCCCAAAGCTTTTAAAGGGTAGGAAAGAAACTGCTTATTAGTAATCAGAGAAACGCACATTAAAGTAATGGTCGAGATCACCTTACATTTTTAGCGTGTATTAAGTTGTAAGGTTTACAGCTATTAGCTTGGCAAAGTTAGAAAGCTGGGTAATGCCAAGTGCTGGCAAGGGATAGAGATTCGTCTCGCTGTTGGTAGGAGTACAAGTTCGAGAATTATCTGGCACCAGCCAATCAAATTAAGTATGGATACCTAATGACTCAGCAATTCCACTCTGGCATGGGTCTTCAGAAATCCTCACACATGCCCAGTAAAGGGTGGTGTGGGAGCAGGGGTCAAACTAAGATTTGTGGGACTCGAAGTTTATATAATTCGGGGAAATCTAGATAGGAAAAAAGAGTAGAAATTATGAATATAAAATTAGGTACAGGGCTTTGGAAAGGCCTTTGGCAAGTGAGACCCTCAAAGCTTAGGCTTCATCAGCCTCTCTGTGAACTTGTCTCTGCATATGAGGAAGCTCACTGCAACGTTGCAGAGCGGGAAGTTGACAGCTCCTAAGCCAATTTGGTTACCACACCTATTGGGCTCCTTGAGGTAAATAAGGGGTAATACTAGCTCAGCATTCTTTCTCATAGTGAGACATTCACCTAAACTGGAAAAAAAAAAAGTAATCTTCCAGTGATGGAGATCCAGATCCCTAAACTAGCTCCAATAATCTCCTATCTGTATGGTTGAGGGCCACTGGGTATAAATATGCAAATGACCCCAGAGGATAGAGTCAGGAAGTCTCCATGCCTCTGGCATGGTAGGACCAGCCCGCTGTACTTACAGAGAGATAATATTTTGCAACACTTCCCAGCTTATTTTATTTTGGGAAATGCCTTTCCACTAAAGAGAGTGCTTAGAAGAGGCTTCATGAGAGTCCCTGGGGTAGGCTGGGGCTTGTTTCACTCTGCAGGCTGAGGGTCCAGGATACGGCCCTGGGCAATGTGCTGGGTTCATCTGCTCCAGCCAGCATTTTTGAAAGGGCAGGGGAAGCTGGAAACACTGGGCTCTTCTGTGAAGCAAGGTACCCAGAGAAAAGGAAGAAGCTAGAGGAACATGAGCTTCTCCCCTGCGGAGCGAGATCTAGAGATCGCTACTTGAGGCCTCTCGGAGGTGATTAGGTCATAAGGATGAGGCTCTCATGAATGGGATTAGTGCCTTTAAAAGAAGCGTGAGAAAGCTCCACTGGCCCTTCTGTCTGTCACGTGAGGATACAATGAGAAGACAGCCATTTGCAACCCAGAAGAGGGCTCTCAGCAGAATCTGATCACGTGGGCACCATGATCTTGGACTTCCAGCCTCTAGAACTGGGAGTAAAAAAATTCTGCTGTTTATAAGCCACTCAGTCTATGATGCTTTGTTATAGCAGTGCCAACGGACTAAGACAGCAGTGTAGAAAGGAGCATTTGGGAAGGCTGCTGCCGTGGATCCATGCCCTGGGGCTGATAGGGTTTGTGATAGAGCACCAAGGAGGCACAGCTGGACATACTAGATGGGGTTCAGGACAGAGGCCCAGTGACATGGAGGAATGGAGTGGTTGGCCAATGCTTAGGATAGATTACTCACCCCTTCTAAAGGGCCATCATGGTGTGTTGTGAGTCAATGGTGAGTGTGGGGGTGTGGGGATGTGCGTGCATGCACGGGTGCGTGGGCGTGCGTGTGTGTGAAAGAGAGAGAGAGAAGGAGAAGGAGATGTGTAGGGGGGTAGCCATTGCTGCTTCAGCTCCCTAGACTCACCTCTGGCTCAGAGCACAAGGTCAAAGACAACTCAGCAAATTCCAGCTGCCACCTGCTGGTGCAGCTGAGGCTTCTAGTCAGGAGCTCAGCCTGCCATGATAGAGCAACTGAGCAGAATGGGATCGAGTTACCAGGTCCTAGAGGAGGGATCAATTCTGGCCTAGGAGTTGAGGGAATTAACTGGTCATTTACCTACCGGGTATGGAGGAGGAAACGCCATGAGCCTCGGTAGAGAAGAAACATTTGTGAGCCTTTTGGGGAACCCTTGACTGTGGCATGGACAGTATGGCTTGAAATGGTGGAAGAAGACCATGGAAGAGAAATTTGGGGTCAGACTGGCAAGAGCCTTGAGCATTTGTGGCCACAGAATTTAGACAATGAGGAGCAACAGAAGGTTTTTAAAGAGAAGAGAGGGGGAAGTAAATGTCTTAGAGATACAACTTTGGAGGCAGGGAAGAGAGGGGTGGGCGATGGGAGGAGTTTTGAAGCACCTAGACCTGCTATGAAGGTATCTGCCCATGTCCCTGGAAGAGATAACAAGGACCTGAGCCAGGAGCACAGGGGGATCTGAAGATCCCAGATCCCCACTAATCCTGGTGTTGGAAAGATGAGAAAACAGATCAGTACAACATCAGACACAGCCTGTGAGGACTATGGCAAGGCACAGACAAGCCTCACCGTGCAGGGTAGCCAGGAATATCATAAAGGGATGGAGTGTGCACCGTGTTCTAGAGGACGATCCAGAGTGGACCAGGCAGGAAAGCTGAGCTGAAGGTGTTCCAGGCAGGAGGAACAGCATGTGTGAAGGCAGAGGCCCAAGAGGACCACGGGGCCTTTGGGGGACAGCAAGGCATCTGCTGTGTGTGGCTGGCATGTGGGGTATGAATAGGGAATTTCAGTGAGGCTCGCTTGCAAAGACCTTGTACCCTGACATTGTAGGCTTATGGAAGGCAAGTAGGAGCCATTGAAGGTCAAGGTTGAAACACGGGTCTGGAGCGGCCCAGCCAGGATCGGGCAGATGGCACGGGTTGGAAGATCGATTTACGCAAACACTGGTTTAGAATAGCTGAAGTCAAACTCCCAAGATTCCTTTTCTCTGTGCTCGGCTCTTAAATTCTATTTTATGTGGCAATCGATTTAACTAGTATTTTCCCCCCAGTCTCGATAATTACGAAGCATATGGATTTTTCCAGTATGAAATGAATCTGCTCTGTGGAGTCAATTGCTTGGGCAGAGATACCTGCAGTCCCCTGGCAGTCCCCACCCGCAGAGGGTCTCAGGATCTGCTGAATTCGACCATGGACAAAGTCCCAGGTGGACCACAGAGCCAAGGCTGAGGCGGAGCCTTCTGGCAGGTGGTACAGGCGGTGCTGCTCCAAATTGGGTCTCCACTCTCTCTGGGCTGCCCAGAGGCCAAAGGCGTCTGCTGGGGGCAAATGGGGAAGCAGGCAAGAGAGAGGAAGAACAGAAAGAGGCTCCTTTCCAGCTCATCCTGCAGAGATGCTGTTAGACTTAGGAGTCAACAATTTTTCTAGCCAATGGGAAACTCAAATTCCCTGAAGGGGAGGGGGGCGCCAAAAAAAAAAAAAAAAAGAACTTGGCATGGATTTAGCAAATTTCAAGTGGCCTCTACATTCCACGGGAACAATCTGGAACGCATGTACTAGTTTCTTCTGTATTACAGGTTGCATTCTCTGGCAGGCCAGCTTCGCTTGGCAACACCGCATTTAAAGAGAAATGGCTTCGTCTCCAGGTTCCGTGTCCCAGGCTTGCAAAAAAAGAATAAAATAGAATTTGAACTTTTAAAAACATTAAAGCTCCTGACTCAACTCAGATGGGCTTTTCTTAAAACATTGCTCTCTACCCACCGTTTCCCTGCTGAGGACCCTACTGTCGCTGTCTTCAGCCTTTGGATTTGGTTCCTGCTGAGGACCCTACTGTCGCTGTCTTCAGCCTTTGGATTTGGTTAGAACTCTCTTTGGTTTTCAAGACTCTCCGTAAGGAGCAGGCTCTTCAATTTTGTCTCCCACTGCTGTGAACTCCTGTCGTATATTCTAGGCCAGTTTGTAATCTTACTGATCCCCCAGGACACCAGACCCCAAGCTTGTTTTTGCATTCTATTTTGCATTCTTGTTTATACAGCTTTCCCTAACCACCTCCCTCTTTCTCCACCTGCCCAAATATGTCAAGATTCAGATTCAGCCCTTCCACAGCTGGCCAATCTTGTGGCCTCCCCGTATCCGTGTTTCCCTTCTCCCTGGCAAATAAGACCTCAGACCGGTTCAGGGGTTCAGCTGTCCCCCCACTCAGAGGATGGTGACCTGCCTCCAGCTTAAGGTAAGTCCTACCTGGCTAAGTCAATCATTATGGTCTCTTCCCCTTGAACACAACTAGTTGGGGTGGACAATGAATTGTAGGGGAAGAAGTCTGCCCAGATACCTCTGAAAAGTTTTTCTCACTCTTGAGAAGCTGTTCCCTTTCTTTCACTAATGGGCATTGCCATGTTTGGATGCTTCAACTGGTCACCATCATGCGCTCAGGTGGGAAACTACCAATCACACTGAGGATGACTGAGTGGAAAAACTCCTGTGTTGAGATTCTTTTTTTAAAAAGATTTTATTAAAAAATATTTAAAAAATTAGAAGATTTTATTTTTTTTTTTGGTCATGAGAGACACACAGAAAGAGGCAGAGAAACAGGTAGAGGGAGAAGCAGGCTCCTAGTGGGGAGCCTGATGCGGGACTCGATCCCAGGACCCCGGGATCATGACCTGAGCCAAAGGCAGATGCTCAACCACTGAACCACCCAGGTGCCCCTGTGTTGAGATTCTAACCCCTGCCGTATCTCTGCACTTATCACTGGGTGAGGTGATGCATTTCCTTACTGTTTAAGCCTCTCTGAGTTAGAGTTTTCAGGCAGTGACAGGCAACAGCTTCCTAAGTGACTCAGGTACTGTTAACCTGAGGGACACAGATCCCCAGGGGGCCTGGGATAGAATTCAGGGTTCATGAAAACTGCATATTTAACTGCAATTTAGTATTTCCTTCAATTAGGAACGTAGGCAACCAGCCCCAGCAATGTTAGTAGAAACCGTGACTTGGTCCTAACAGAGAGCACGGATACTTTCATATTACATTTTGGTTGTTGAAATTACCTTGAACCAGGCTACCTAACGGTTTTCTTAGACCTTTCTCTAGGTACCTTTACCTTTGTGGGTACCTTGCTCCATGAAAATTGACTTGGCTACTGCATCACTATAAGGACAAATGTATAAATATATATTAAAACATTTTCTTCAACCCAAAATTTATATTTTCTTTGGACTTTAAAAAATGAAAACATTTTTAAGGCCCCAGTGGGCCCTTAGGCACTGTGCCTACAGTGACTAATGAACAAGTTAGGTCTGATCTTGAACATCATTAATGTTCATCACTACTTCAAAATTTTGGTAGATGTGAGACCCACTGCTAGAGCTTGAATTCATTAACATATATTGATTACGTTACACATTTGTTTTTAAAACTATTTTTTAGGGATCCCTGGGTGGTGCAGCGGTTTAGCGCCTGCCTTTGGCCCAGGGTGCGATCCTGGAGGCCCAGGATCGAGTCCCACGTCAGGCTCCTGGTGCGTGGAGCCTGCTTCTCCCTCTGCCTGTGTCTCTGCCTCTCTCTCTCTGTGACTATCATAAATAAATAAAAATTTTAAAAAACCCTATTTTTTAACTATTTATTTATTTATTTACTTGAGAGAGAGAGAGAGAGTGAGTGCACAAGCAGTGGAGAGGGACAGAGGGAGAGAGACAAGCAGACTCCCTGCTGAGCAGGGAGCCTACTTTAGGGCTCAATCCTGGGATTGAGATCTGGGATCCTGGGATCTGGGGATCATGACTTGAGCTGAGGGCAGACACTTAACCAACTGAGCCATGTAGGCACCCCAGTTTTTGAAACTACTTTGATAGTTTTAACAAATTGATATATAATACATAATCCTATATATTTACGATTATATTCTGTATTTTAAAGTATTATTCTGAAAAAAAAAAAACAAAAAACAAAAAAACAAAAACCTATTCTGGAAGGGGTCCACAGTCTCAACCAGACTGCTGAAGGGTAAAGAGTGACTATGATAACATTCCCCATGTCTCAAGGTGGCTTTGGCTTTTTTCCATCAAGACTCCTATAGCAGTGCCACTCATTTTAGGAAATAATTCTATTCGATACAGGATTTTAAAGTATTTACTCTCCCCGTGAATGATGCTTCCTGTTCCATTGTTTCTGTAAATTAGGTCTCCTCCTCCTGTAAGATCTTCGAGGGCAGACAATTTGCCACCATTTCTTTGTACCGGGTAGTACTGGCACAGCCCTAGTTATCCAGCAGATGCTCAGTCAATGCCCGCTGACTTGCCGTTGCCCCTAAGAGCCACCTGAGAGAAGTGGTGCAGAAGGGTATGGTTGTCTTTTATAAT
The DNA here is from genome assembly GCF_048164855.1 of Canis lupus baileyi. Classification (NCBI taxonomy): domain Eukaryota; kingdom Metazoa; phylum Chordata; class Mammalia; order Carnivora; family Canidae; genus Canis; species Canis lupus. Next base: position 8,484,554 of record NC_132844.1, read on the forward strand.
ATCAATCAGCAAAGTGCACAAACATGCTAGTTTTCCTTAATCTGAGCTGCAGGCTCAAAGCCCTTAGAAACGTCCCCAGAGCACAATGAGTTACAATTGAACAAAAGTCCAGTGTTTAGTATTATAGATGTAGAAACAGGAGGGTGTGAAGAAAAAGGGAGAGATCTCATTTCAGGGAGGCAAGGAGAAAGAGGTCCTCCTGAGAGCTTAAACCAATATCCCCTTGTCATACAGGCGTGGATGGGGATTTAGGGCCTCCAGGCCAAGTCCAGAGTCCAGCTCTACATGCTTTTAAAGGCCAGCTTCCAGCTAGAAAAGTAGAGCAGGGAACTCTTGAAATCCTGAAAGAGGAGGCTAAGCACAAAATAGGAGGCTGAAAAGGAATTTCTCTCTGCTCGTCCTCCATTTATCAACAGCGAGGGTCCCAGGAAGAGGGCTCACATCTCTGACTTGCACACGCTCTCCTCACCTTTAATCCCGCCACCACCCTGCGAAGCACGTATCATTGTCCCTATTTTGCAGATGATGGAAATGGGCCAGAGAGGTTGAAAGCTACAGACCTCCTAAAACTAAACTCCAGTTTTCTTCAGTGTGTGTCTCCTAGGAGATCCGTGCTCTATACGCTTCTACGTAATGATGGTACACTCAGGTTAACTCAGAAAGGTTAGCATTGATGAAGTGCTATTATTTAATATTTGGTTCAAGTTCTAATCTCCCCAATTCTTAATAATGCCCTTTGCATCTTTTCTTTTTCTTTTCTTTTTTTTTTTTTTAAGATTTTATTAATTTATTCACGAGAGACACAGAAAGAGGCAGAGACACAGGCAGAGGGAGAAGCAGGCTCCATGCAGGGAGCCTGACGTGGGACTCGATCCCGGGACTCTGGGATCACACCCTGGGCTGAAGGCAGATGCTCAACCACTGAGCCACCCAGGCGTCCCGCATCTTTTATTTTTCTTGAGCCAGGATCCAGTCAATGATCATACGTGGCATTTAGTTGTCATATCTCTCTTTTTTAATCTAGAACAGTTACCCAGACTTATTATTGTTATTATCGTTGTCTTTCATGACAATGACATTTTTTGAGGATTCCGAGCCAGTTTTGTGGAACATCCTTCGATTTGGATTTGCCTGTTTCCTTGTGATTAGATTCAAATTACACATTTTTTGGCAGGAATATGGATAATATGATCTTGACTAACTGGTATTTATTGTCCTTGGATACTTGAAAGTGTGGGGGAGCCACAGAATCCATGTTCTTGGAGGCATCTTGTTTATTTTTAAATTTTTAAAAAAGATTTTATGTATTTATTTATTCATGAGAGACATGCGGAGAGAGGCAAAGACACAGGCAGAGGGAGAAGGAGGCTCCCTATGGGAAGACCAATGCGGGAGTCGATCCCAGGACCCCGGGGTCATGACCTGAGCCAAAGGCAGATGCTCCACCACTGAGCCACTCTGGGGGTTTCCCAATTACATACCAGTTTCAAAGACATTGTGATCTTTGAGTTTCTCCTCCAAATTAATGAAGCTCCTTGTGTCAAGACAAGCCTTCCTTCTCCAGGCCCTTGACCATCCTTGCCTCATCCAGACAATGCCTGAAACTGGCTGCCAGAGGATAGAGCAGGTGAAAGCAGCAAGGGGCTGACAAATGCCCCACTGTTGCCACCACCTCCCTTGCAAGTTTCTCCAGAGATTCGGCGGAGGTTCGGCTTACATCCTCAAGGGCTCTCTGCCTTTGTCTTCTTTCTGCCTGGTGGTTCCCAGCTCCAGCCATAAAAGGCCGACTAGGGAAGGGAATTGGGCTGGGTACCATTATAGCCGTCTGGTAGGTGCCAAACAAACATTCCAAGAAAGTCAAGACGAAGTACGTAGAAACAACCAAAAACCTGTGGATGGGAAAGAACTTCAGTGATGATTGATTAGCTGTTTCTCAGATCACTACTGTGAGCCAATACAAACAACAGGAGTAAATTCAGTTGTTCAAACTCTATTATTTTGCTCACCAACATTCTGAAGTTTTAGGCAAAATTGCAGAGGAGCTATTTTTATTTTTTGATGTCTTCAAGTCTCCTCTTTCTGGTCCCTCACAGTTGTCCTCTCTCAGACTCCAAGGGCTCAGATACTCCTATCAGAACTTCATTTTTTTGTTCATGCTAAAGTGTAATTGACTAATAACACACTAAAGTGTTATTTCTATGATGGCGTTGGCATTTTGCTGGGCTGAACGACGAGTGGAAGAGATGCAGCTTCAAGCTTCCTGTGTCTGATGAGCCTATGAGCCAGGGCTGTGGAGGGCCTGAGCGTGGGCAGGTGAAGCTGGTTAAGGTAGAAGAGTCGGAGGAGCAGAAGCAGAACTGCAGGGAAAGCCTGCAAGCTGGGGTGGCGTGGGGGGGTGGCTGGGAGGGCCTGGGTGAGCCTGGGCCTCTGTGCACAGCTCTGAGGGTGGTCAACATGGTCGTGGAGCCTAGATGAAGACAATGAGCTTGGGGCATGCACCATGAAAGGTGAGAGTTGAGGGGGACGCTGGATCCAGTCCATTTTACCAAAAGTCACTTGGGGAGTCTTCTAGGCCCTCTCCCAACCTCCAAGGAATCTACAGATGGGGAAATACATTGAGTGTGAGCTGCTGCCATGAGCCTGAAGCCAGAGACCAGTAAGGACCACAGGAACCCATGCCAGCTGGGGTCACAGAAGCTGAAGGGTCAGCGCAGGAGCCAGACCTTCCAAACAAAAGAAGCAGGTTCTTGGGAATCTGAGGTTTATGAAGATGCAGTAGGTCCTGACAGTTGAGGAGAACCCCAAGCCTTGGTTTTGTCAGCCCATGGATGTGTGTGTACGTATGTATTTTTTAATAAAATTCTGCTAGAACTTGTAGGAGACTGAAAATCTGGTAGGGATAGGGTGTGGTGGCTTCCAAAGTGTGGAAAGGTGTCAGATTCGGTGCAGGACAGGTCTTGGAGGCCTGAGACGGAAGGAGGAGTGGTCATCTTGAAAGGCTGGAGAGCCCAAGACTTATTAGAGGATGAATGTATTGAGCCAGCTTCGAAGCAAATTTCGCAGAATCACAAGATACTTTGCCCATGTGTTCTCGGTAAAAGTGATCTTGCTCTTTGAGCAGCTGTATCTCCCGTCGAAGATAAAGATATTCACTGAGGACTTGATGTGGTGATTTTATAATGTGGACTTATGACTGTAGGTGATTTTTTGCCGATACTCAGATTCTAGGAAAGGAAACAAAAATAAAACAGATTTTCTTGCATCTGCCGGATGGGGAAAATATGCAAGTTTGCATGTGGAGTCTCCCTAAAATTAATTTATTTGTTCAATAAATATTTAGTGATGCCTAGTACAGTAAAGCCTTAGGGAAATAGGGATGAATATACAGGTATGCAGGAAAGAATTTGTACGAATGGGGAAAATGGAAATTAAATGGAAAGTTAAGTAAATGTCCTGCCTGAGATCACCAAATTCACTCCTGCCAATCAACCCATAAGTCACTCAGGGGTTTATTGATTATTTCAAGATGTACCTTTCTTGATTCAAAGAACCGTGGAGGAATATGAAAGAAATGTAACTGAGTCTTTGATCTGAATTTGCGATCTAGTTTGGTTGCAAAAATAGTATGTGTGAAGCAACTAGCCAAGGAGGCAAAATAATAAATAATTAGTTATTAAACCATGTGGTCTAAAAAATAAATAAAGGCTTTAGCAGAGAGGAGAAATAGGCCTTAGTATGGACATCCTTACCGTCTCTACTCATGTACCACAGGTTGGTTACTTTTGTTTTTTGAGGAGGGCAAATATTTTTTAAATTCTGGAAAGTACAAAGAATAATAAGCACCTGTGTTCCCATTTCAGAGAATAAAAAATGCTGGAACTTCTCACTTTTGTTTCAGATACAGTTTTTTTTTAAGATTTATTTATTTATTAGAGAGAGAGCATGAGCATGAAGGGCAAAGGGCAGAGGGACAGTGCATTTTTTAAGCAGACTCCACGCAGAGCCCAACACAGGGCTCTATCACAGGACCCTGAGGGCACCACCTAAGCTGAACCCAAGAGTGAAACGTTTAAGTGACTGAGCCACCCAGTTGTCCCTATTTCATAGTTTTATATAAAATGAAGAAAATTCCTTAGAGTTGACTTTCTTTGTTCAACTTCTCATCCTCTCCCCTAAAGGCTTCTTTTGTTGAGCACTGCTTTTGTGGGTTCACCGATGGCTCATGCTATTTGTTCATTTTCAGTGCTGAGCAACGTTCTATTGTGTGAATGGAACAACTCTATTCATTCTACTATTGGTGGCCATGTGAGTTATTTTCACTTTTTGGCTATCGCAAATAATCCTACTATGAACATGCTTGTGCACCTTCTTGGTGACCAAGTACACTAATGTCTCTTGCATATATACCTTGGAGTGAAATTGCTGTTTTACGGGGTATGTGTCTGTTTGGCTTTCATAGATCTTGTCAAATAATTCTCTAAGTAGTTGTAACCATTGCTCCATATTATCCCTAATATTCACTGTTTTGCACCTTTTTAAACTTTAGCCTTTTGGTGGGTATAGTAACATCTCATTTGTGCTTCCCTGATGACTGGTGAGGTCATCCTCCTTTCCACGTATTTTCAGGTTATTTCCCCTTTTGTGAAGTGCTTGCTCAAGTGTTTTGCCCATTTTTCTATTGTGTTGTCAGTTTTTACTTACTGATTTGTAGGTCTTTATATAGCTTGGATACAAGCTTTTTGTTATATGTACTACAAATAATTTTTCCCTCTCTGTGGTTATTTTCTGTGGTTATTTTCTTAATGGTGTCTGGATGAACAGACATTCCTTATTTTAGGTTGTCCATTTGTCAATCTTTTTTTAAAAAGTTTTTGTAGTTAGTGCTTTCAGACATCTTTGCCTACCCCCAAGGATATAAAATTATTCTCTTATATTAGCATATAAAAGCTTTATTGTTTTACCTTTCAAAATTAGGTGTACAATCCACTTGGGATTGATTTTTGAGTATGGTGTGACACAGGGGTCAGGTTTTGCATTTTTCTATATGAATAGCTTTATTTAAAAAAAAAGAATTTTATTTATTTATTTGACAGCCATAGAGAGCACAAGCAGGGGGAGTGGGAGAGGGAGAAGCAGACTCCCCGGTAAGCAGGGACCCCGTTGTGGGGCTTGATCGCAGGACACTGGAATCATGACCTGAGCTGAAGGCAGATGCTAACAGACCCAGGCACATCTCCATATGAATATCTTACTGACCAGCAGCATTATTGAAATGACCATTCTTTCCCTATCTTCATTGCCATCCTTGTCACAATCAAGTGTCATTCGAGTGTGCATTTGTTTCTGGACTCTCTCCCTTTTGTTCCTTTGGTCTGTTTGTTCTTGGACTTTGACTACACATTCCAGATTTGTCCCACAAAGGGATGAGGAATCTGGGGTATTTGTTCACCAACTCCCATCACTCACTGGTTCAAGGTTGTTCCTGGAGACATTAACTCCCTAGTACTTCTGCCCTGCTTCATGCATAAGCCAAGAACAGTTCTACAACTAGGAAAAGTCTCACAGTCTACTTCCCTACTCACATACTTCCTTGTGGTTGTGGAACTGAGAGCTTCAGTTTTGGGTTGGCTGCTGGTCAGAGGCCATCCTCAGTTCCTAGAAAATGCCTACAGTTATTTACTACTTGGGGTTGCCCAACATGACCACCTACTTTTTCATAGGGAAAAAAGGCTTTAGAAAGATGGGCACTGTAGTTTTATGAAACTGCATAATCGTGTACACATAATCATATTTATCAGGCCACCTTTCCCCTATTCTATTCAAGTCACAGGTCCCACATTTATAGGAAAGGCATTCCACAAGAGTGAGAACACCAAGTAGGAATCGTGGGGACTGCTTTAGGAGTCTGTCTGCCACAGCAGGTTCGAGACCTAACTACCAAGCTGAAGGTGACCTCCAAAGTGTGTCAAATAGATAATGGGCAAGACACTGCCACAGCCTATCCTAAATCTCTCTTGAATTTCAGACTTATGTATACAATGGGCTATTTAATACTTCCTCTTGCATGGCTAATAAGCATCTTATCCTTAACATGTCCCAGGTTAAACTTAATTCTACTCTTCTACACCACGAGTAAACAAATGCAGGAAAAATCCTGCATTCTTCCAACTGCAAAAATCCTGGAGCTGTTTTTGCTTTTTTTTTATTATTATTATTCCTCTTAATAACTCTGTTGGTTCTGTTCTTAAGTTATATGCTGAACCTGACCATTTGTTACCATTTCTACAGCTATCAACCTGGTCCAAGCCACCATCACCTTCTAGACATTCACCTTAGCAGCTAGAGAGATCCTATTTTAATATAAGTTAGAACATGATAGTTCTCAAGCCAAAGGTCTCCCAGCGATTGACCAAGTTCCCCAGAGTATAGGCCAAAGACCCAGCTTGCTTATAAGCCCCATATGGCCCCTAACCCAAACCCCCCAGCCCATCCCCCAGCCATTCTGTTCTCTTCAATCTGCTCCAGCAACACTGGCTGTCTTGCTGTTCTTTGATTGTGTTGAGCACATTCCTTCCTCAGGAGCTTTGCACTTACCGTTCTCTCTACTAGAATACACCTCACCCTCAAAAACATAACTTACTCCTTCAGCTCCTTTACTCCTTCAGCTCTACTTAAATGGCCCTCTTATTAGTGAGGCTTTTCCTTACCACTTGACATAAAACAACACCATGTCCTCACTCCATTTCATTTCCTTCCATAGCAGTTTTCACATAGAGTGACATATTGTGTCATGCTTTCTTATTTATTATTTCTTGTACCCCACTAAAATGTAGGTCCCATGGGTTAAGAACTGTGTCTTTTTAATTCTCTATTGTGTCCTCTGGATATAGCCTAGAACAATGCTTCACATGTGGGAGACGCTCAATAAATAACTGTTAAAGGAATGAATGCTGTATTCCAGAAGAGACCATAGAGGTCTGGTCTCAACTCAGAGAAGAAACCAGGCTGCCACACATTTAGTGAGGGGTAGAGCTGGGGCAAGAATCCAGGTCTCTTTTTTTCTGGTTTGTTGTTTTCCCATTCCACTACTTCTCCACATTGATGGAAGCTCAATACTGATAACTGATAATTAAGTAAAATAATAGGGAGTAGTACTTAACATGTTCCAAATAAAACTATGCTGTTCTTTTAATCTATTAACTTAGAGTCCAAAGCAAATGTCAGTGGTGAGTAGAAGGGGATGAGGCATATTATAACTTCTTTGTACTTATAGTTCTACTTACTGATCAAGTGAGTCATTGTCCTGCCCAGGGAACAATGGTCTAAGTTGTCTGCAAAGATAAATGACTCTAGTAAAGAACTCAGTTTGCTCCTTTGATAAATAGGCAACGGGACAATCCACACAACGTCCCCTTTCACTCCGTCCTGTACCTGAGAGGCAGCTCCACGAGCCATAATTAACAAGCTCAGTGTCTACCTTACAAAGTTCAGAAAAAGAATCCCTTTTCTAGGATATATTTCGGGATTTTTTTGCAGAGAAGATCCATGTGGAGAAGAGCACCCCTCCCTCATCTCTCTCTCACCCCACCCCCTGTCCCCATCTGTCTCCATTTTGGGAGTAAACATTGTTGCTGAAACAACTAAATTCAGCTAAAACAACTTCCTAGGTCCCCTGGTCATTTCTTCTCTTGGCTTTTCCCACATGCCTTCCTTTCTCAGTGCTCTATTCAAATATCTTTTCTGTAATGGCTGGACATGGAGCTGGGATGCAAACTCAAAAAGAATGGTATTATTTCATTTGCATATTTCCATAATTTCTCCAGCAATATAGGAGTGGTGGAGGGGTTTTAGATGTCAAATTTGTAGGTAGGATACGTCAGAAAGTTGTCTCTTTGCTAATTTAAAGTAATTTATTATAAACACAATGCACATATGTGTAAATTAACTCTAATATTTACTCTGGGAGTCATGGATAGCACGTGAAGGAAAGAAACTAGGAAGCCACCATCTACAAGTGGTTGTATAAGCATTACAAATATTGTTAGAGAAATCTAATCCACAGGGTGTGCCAGTGAGCATAGGTGATGTAAGAAAGACTTTGTTCGTGATGAATGAATAGTCTTCCAGCTATGAGCTTAGATAGAAAACTATATTGGGTATCTATCCTTGCACGGCAATAGTGTACCTTTCCAGCAAGCCCATGAGGCTTACACATTGGAGTAGTGCTCCAGGTCCAGAAATCCATCTTGTGCTGCCTCCTTCCACTGCATGGGGTGGCGGAGGGGGGTGGGGTGGTCAGGCTCTGGTGCTTGATCCAGTAGGAAGCCCAACTTAGCTGTTGTCAGAATATTGAGCTGTCTGCCTCCTTCTTTTGTAAAATGCCTGTCAGTATCTGAGTGTGTAGACTCGACCAAGATTAAAGGAAGTGTTCGATGATGGGTTTGTCTGCTTGCCAATGAAGGTTTGCATGTGCGGCAGAAATTGGCCTAAGACTAGCTTTCATCATGACAAACTGCCTGGGGGTAAGGTGGTGGAAGAAAAGGATGTAGAGGCTCAACCCCTCTTCTCACCCCAGGTATTTACCAGTATTTACCACAGGAAATGAATAATTACTGAATAGTTAAAATTGGCTGAGGTCAATTTGCAGCCCACATCTTCAGCTATATTTTACAATTGTTCTTGATGAAGATAAAAAGGTCTTAGTGGCTAATGGAGGATGACAAGAGGTAAGATGTTTCCTCAGACTTGTCCATTGATCTACTTAAGGATTCTGACTTTCAGACTTATTGGTGCCTTTTATTTCCCTCATCTGGGAATACGGTGGGCACAAAATGGTAGGACTTACTTGAGTTTTCCAAGGTGATAACTGTTACTGAATGAAGAAGGATTCTTTCAAAGGTAAGTGAAAGTCAGGCCTGGGGAGTCCAAGGCAAAGAATCAAAATATTATATTCAAATGGAAGTTTTGGCATAGAGGCCGATGGTACCTGAGGCCAGGATGGGGCTGCAGAAGGGAGATAATGAGATGAATTTTCAAACAACAGCATCATACAGAAAATGTTCCTCCTGGCCAAAATACCCCCTGACTAGAGTGGCTGAGGCATTATTCTACACAAATGGTTTGGGGTGATGAGGGGTGTTTCCCAGAAGATAAGTAATAACCCTTTAGGAAAGATCAGGAGGGTGCTCTTGGTTATGGGACAAAGCAAAGTGATGACTGCACAGAAGGATTGTATATTTTTACTGATGTAGATGACTGGAAAGCACAGAAAGACGTTAATCTTTGCCCTTATTTTACTGGGGGAAGGGCTTTCTGCAAAACACACACTCAAGAGTCCAGTGGGGGCCTATGCCCCAGCAATTGTGCCTTCTGCCCTGGTAAGTGTATGAAGAGGCAGCCAGAGGCAGCCAGAGGCAGACTTTGTTTTTCTCTTTTTCAGCTTGAAACATTTGAGGGCAGAAGAGTTGGCATAAAGCAAACATAATTACATGTTAACTTCAAAGATGGAAAATACCATGTACGTTAAATTCCATAACCTGCCAGGAAGGAAATTATTCGTGTTGACCTAATTTTATTTCTGATCTACCTACCATTGTTTAGAGTAAAAATGTTGGTGGTTGACTTTATACTTCAATGCTTTTATTGGAAAACAATTTTTAAAATGGCAATATACTGCAGAATAGAATATGCCTGTCCCAATTACATATTTTACAAGTAACTGATAATTATAGATAGTAGGTAGCCACTTAGTGGAGAATTTAAGATCTTTTTATGAAGAAAAACTATAGAATCTATAGAATCGGCCATTTTGTCTTAATTTATTGATCTTTTATCATTATTATTAATTTATCATTATTGACATTGTTTCTCTACCTTCTTGTTTTTATGCGTTAACTCAACCTAGTTTGTGTTTAAATTTCTGCTTAGATGCAACATTATTTCACAAAAACATTCTGCTTCATTTTGTTTTAGGTATTAGGGAAAATACTAAAAAGTAGAGATCAAAGGGATCTTAGTAATCATTCAATCCAATCCTCTCATGTTATTTTTGTTTTATTTTATAATAATTATTTTTTTTAAGTAGGCTCCATGCCTGACAGAGGGCTTGAACTCAAGAGCCCTCAAGAGTCACATGCTCTACCAACTAAGTCAGCCAGACTCTCCTAATCCCCTCACTTTGAAGAAAAAACTGGTGTCAAGAAAAATGATGCTGCTTATCCAGGGTTGTACCGCTGAGTTAGTGGCAAAGATGGTTTTAGAAATCAAATTTCATGACTCCTGGGCCAGGGCTCCTTCCCTCCATACTATTCTGTTCCCAATTTCCCTGGTCATTCTATATTTTTAAATTCTGACTCTTCCCCACTCATTGAATTTAGAACTTCTAATTTTTTTTTTTTTTATATCAAGATGGAATTTTTCTGGTCTCTACCCCTTGCCTTTTTTTCCCCTCTCCATATATCTTGTGGGATTTTTGGAAGGAATTAAAAGGAGATTTCAGGGAGGGGGGGTGCGGAGAGAAAAAGAAGTCAGAGGAGGGAGATAGCCAACACAAGCAGGATTTGTTTGTCTTTTGGATGCTGCAGTTTGAGGAATCTGAAAGATACAATGGTTTTAAGATCAAGTATAGGCTCCCGGGTTGGAAGCCAGGATGCTTAGGTAGGATCTTAAGGACAGGGCAGAGAATAATAACATCAATATAACAATAACAATAACAATAAATAGAGAAACTAGAAAGAAAGGGAGCTGGCTACATATCCAAGGAGGACCCTATGTGGACTGATAGAAGGCTTAGCACTCGCCTTCAGACTCCATGTAGTTGAGTGATTGGTTATTTATTTATTTTTTTGAGTGATTGGTTATTGATAGGAATGGAATCTATCCATATATAGAACCTTTGGTAATAGGTTTTATATGTACAGTTACAGGTCTAGTAAAGAGTTACATTGACAATTTGGGCATTTTGGAAAATTTAGGTTTTTAATATTACCACTCTGCTATTTGGAGTCCTGTCCCATCCCAGCTAATCTGGGCATTCTTAAATCAGCTCTTATTATTGATATGTCAAGCTGTTCCATAGGGCGTCTGCTTAATAAGCATTCAGAGAACCATACAGGATGCATAACTGGAGTGATGTTTGGGGTACTTCATTCCTTTTTTTCTCAATCCACTCCTATCAGCTGACTTCTAGACCATTTCCGCTTATATGAGCATAATGTAGTATGAAGGTTGTAGACTTTGGCATTAGTTCCAAATTCTAACCTCAATTCATTATTTCCTAGTGGAGGACATAGTTTAACTGCCCAAGTCTCAATTTTCTAATGTCTGAAATGACAAGAATAATACATGCGTTGTCAGGTTGTCATGAGAATTAAATGATATGGATAGGGGCAGTCCTGGTGGCGCAGCGGTTTAGTGCCCCCTGCGGCCCAGGGTGTGATCCTGGAGACTGGGGATCGAGTCCCACATCAGGCTGCCGGCATGGAGCCTGCTTCTCCCTCTGCCTGTGTCTCTGCCTCTCTCTCTCTCTCTCTGTGTCTCTCATGAATAAATAAATAAAATATTTTAAAAAATAACAATAATATGGATAACACACTTGGGACTGCGCTGGCACACAATTGTTGATAAATGGTGACTTTTATTTTTCTGGCACTATGGAGGAAATGAGGGAGGAAGATGCATGTCTGAGGAATAAAGGGCAGGAGTTTCTTTATCCTTGGATGGGGTAGTTCTGGGAGTTGGTAGAGATGCCTGGTGGGAATAAAGAGTCGGCTAAGAAGGATGGATGGGGAGAAGAGGAGGATGAAGTAGAGAAACCAGGCAAGATCCCTAGAGAGAAAAGCAAGAAATGGCCATGAGCAGTGATAAGATGTGTTTTATAACTCCTCTCTACTAAAAGTGTGGTCCTTGGACCAGCAGCATTGGCCTCACCTAGGAATTTGTTAGAAATGCAGTTTCCAGCTCTTCCCTAGACCTTTTGATTCAGAAATCACATTTTTAAATTTATGTATCTATATATGTATGTATATATGTATTTATTTATTTATTTTTAAAGATTTTATTTATTCATGAGAGACAGAGAGAGACAGAGAGAGAGGCAGAGACACAGGCAGAGGGAAAAGCAGGCTCCATGCAGGGAGCCTGATGTGGGACTCAATCCCGGGGCCCCAGGATCACGCCCTGGGCTGAAGGTGGTGTTAAACCGCTGAGCCACTGGGGCTGCCCAGAATTCACATTTTTAACATGATCTCCAGGTGATTCCCATGTCCACTAAATTGGGTGATACTGTTTTTATGAGCCAGGGGTTGGATTCAAATCAACAGGAAGGCCCCTGGGACCTTGTTATCTCTGAATTTATCAGAAGGATTCCCCCACTAAACAGGTGGGGTCCAGGATCCAAGATGCATCACTCCTATCAGCACTGAGATCCGGAAAGGTTTTCTAAGCCACTTAGGTTGGAGACTCTGAGGGAATTCTTGGAACTTCTTGTCTGGATCCAAAGTAACAAGTGTGGAGGGACTGAGAAGTGGAGTGATTAGCATCCTTTCTCTACAGGGGAAACAAAAAGGGATTTAGAGTTGTCCTTTAGACACATCTGGTGACCCAAAGATGTACCCTGCCTGAAAGGCATCCTGCCACCTGCCCCTTCAGCTACTGGTACCCTTCCTTGCCTCTGAACAACAGAAGCACTTTTGTCTGTGCCCTGCATTTAGGGTCTTCATCACAGGTGCAGGGAAGAACATTGGACTAATGCCCTCAAGCAGACCACATCACTTCCTTGTTCCCTTATATGTAGTAAGGCTCCCAGGATTTTTCAGTGCAGTGGGGACAAGAAACATGGCCTTCTGGTGGCTCTTCCTACTGAATTGTACTCCTAAGGCAGCAGCCAAGCAAGTGATAAAAATGAGAGAAGTTGCTAGATATAACATAAGAAGTGTTGGGTTTGGGGCCAACAGGAGAGCATTTCCACCATCAAAAAAAGGGCAGTCTCTATTCTCTCTATTCAGCCCTGCCAGTTGTTAGGGCCCATGCTGGCCAATCTTTTTTTTTTTTTTTTTTTTCCAAGAAAAACTAGAAGTCCAGACTTTTATGTCAAGTTTTCTGATTTTAAAGGCTGACAGTGAATTCATTTTTTTTCCCCAAAAACCTTGCTGCTCATACAAAACACATCTGAGGGCTGGATGCAGCCCGTGGGCTGCCAACGTGTGACCTCCTTCCTAAGTCTTTTAAAAAGAGGGGAATTGAAATTTTCATCAGACTGGAAATAGGCAAATGAGACGGCGACTCTTGAATTGCTGCTTGCCCCAGCGTGGCAGGCCCTCGTGATAGCTGGCCAAGGAACACAAAGATGCTGACTTCATCCCTTTTAGCTGGACACAGTTTGAGTGAAATACTGCTGTCATATCTTTCCACTGCAACTAAATACAAAAATGAAAATGTTCAGTAAGTCAAATATTCTGGGATAAAATGAGCCTATCATAATCAATTGATTAATCATTGTTAGCCTCTTATCATGTGCTGATACATGAGTAATGTATGTTCAGTGTATTGATTGCATCCAAGCTAGGATTCCTTTGAGGCCGTCACCTGAAGGACACTGTGACCACAGAGGTCCACCTCAGGTTACTGCCTTTTGCAAAGTGATAATGGGGTGCACAGCCAGGTGTAATTTAAGCACATCTTCCTACAGGCAGTGGGTGGTTACAGCTGCACTGCTGTAGCTGTATTGCTTTCAGCTTTAATGGGAATCTTTATCGAAACAGAAACCTAATTCCATTTAGGTTAATAATATGCCCACTCAATCTTCCTTTTCAGAACCAGCTTGATCTTTAAACTTTCTGAGGGAAGACTGGCAGTGATTCCTCATGGCAGGTGGGTATCACATCAGATAAAGCCGGGTTAGGAAAGACTTATTCAGAGTCATTTTGATTGCCTGTTTTCACAGTGAAACTGCAGTAACTCTCTCTTATCTCTGAATGCAGTGGTACTAAAACTGTGGTGTTGGACCACAGGAGTTGGTGTTTGTCTGTCACATGTACCAGCCTGTTGTTCAGGAATGGAATGGGCCTGTATTCAGGTGACAAACTAAGACTGTAACTATCCATTCCAACTCTGCTCTTTTAATCCAGGCTCCCCCTGTGTGATTAATGGTCTTGAAATAATTTATGGGAGCCAAAAGGGGGTTCTGGGAATATGGCAACCCAAAAGCAATTTCTATCTTTCCCACCCCCAAACCCAAAATTTCTTCCTCACAGGGGCCAAACAGCTGCTAACTTCCATGGGTGGCTGGATGCAGGTGAGGCCTTCAGCTTTGGTTCCAAGCAGAGAGAATTGTGAGGTTCTCTCTTTGAGTGGACTGGGAAGGTCCTAGAGAATAACACCCAAGGCTGTAAAGAATGGAGGGCAGTAAATCCTGAGAAGACTTGGCTTGTCAGGGCTAAATTCATCATAGGCCCCGTGTGACTGCACCAGGTTTTCCTACCCCCAAGGGGCCATGGAGGAGTTAAATGGGGACTGAGGCCTCTTCCCTTCTATTGGTGCAGTGTGGGAAGTCTCCAGGGAGTGGGGGGTTCCTGCAGGTGCCTAAGTATTGGCAGTATCTATAATTCAGCCTGTGGGGACTGAGATTTCTTCACCTTCTGCCATCCGTGAGAGTCCCACCACTTGGGACATGCAAACCACCATACCCTAAGACCTTAAGAGCCCATGCAGAAAAATACCCTCTCCTTTAAATAGAGCCAGGAGCCAGAGAGAGGAAAATCAGAAAGAGCAAAACATTCTGAGAAAAATGAAGCTGGAAGAAGAGTGTCTGGGTGGAGGAGGGATGAGGGTAAGAACTTGAATAAAAAAATGGCAACTGGTGAAAAGATAGAAAGAAATAAACAAGATTCCAAAGGTCTACAGAAGGTAGGAGAGAAAGAAAAAGGATTCTAAAGCTCTTATCTTTTTTTTATAAATTTATTTTTTATTGGTGTTCAATTTGCCAACATATAGAATAACACCCAGTGCATAAAGCTCTTATCTTATTGGAATGAGGGAACATCAGGGAGCTGAAGCACCTCTATGGAGAAACAATGCACAGCGGTGAGGATAATAGTATCTTGTTTTCAGAAAAAAAATATATATACATTTTCAAAAAGTATATAAGAAGCAGTTAGGCTCCCAGGTCACCCCTCTTGCATTACACAGGATGAGTGACAATTTACTGCCTCCTGGAAGAAGGTGCCCTGAGAGGTTGAACCAGAGGGACCCTGGACTCATGGATACCAGCCTCACCGAAGCAAGGATACTATACTGAAAATGGGGATTAGAAGGTGGATTAGTTATAGAAAGTTGGGATCCCTGGTCCCTGGTCTTCTGTGCCTCATCTCCCAGAATGCTAGTATCTATGCTTGTTCCTTCCAGTATGGGAATTAGAGGTTTCCTCTTTGGGGACCTGACCAGCTTAGGAGAGGAGACCTAAAGATACTGACAGTTAGAACCTCTCAGTGAAGCAGACAGGCTGGAGGGAAACCCACAAATCAACAGATTCCACCCACATTCTCTGAATTCTGGTTCAGTTAGCGCATCACTCTTAAATATGGGCAGACAACCAAGGATTACCAGACATGTAAGAAACTCTAACATGAAAAGCAGAAACCAAAAGGATTATAAATAAAAAGAAATTTGGAAGCAAAGAAAAAAGAAGGAAACTTGAAAGAGCTCTTAGTATCTCCAGAGAGAAACAAGAAGATATTATATTCAAGAGACAAAAGAAGTGGTTCAATGGGAATACTGAGAGAATAATTGAAGGAGAGCTTGGAGATTAAAAACAGGATAGCTTTAATGGAAACAACTTGACCAAAAATCTGTCACAGAATTTTGAGACCCATTAAAACAAAAGTTTAATGAGAAAAAAAAAAAAAAAAAACAGGATAGCTAAAAGGAATATAATTCAAGAGAAGAACTGCAAGAAGTTTCATCAAATTTAGCAAATAAAAATACAGGACTCCCAGTTTAATTTGAATTTCAGATAAACAACAAATAAGTGTTTAGTGTAACTATGTCCTATGCAACTCTAGTTCATTTGAAATCAACATTTACCTGGATATCCTGTATTTTATCTAGTAACCCCAGATGGAAGACGAAGTTGATGAAATCTCCAAGAAAATAAACCAGAGAAAGATGGATAGATTAATAAAGTGAGAGAAAGAGAAAGAGAGAGAGAGAGAGAGAGAGAAGAAAGAGAAAGAGAAAGAAAAAGAAAAAGAAAAAGGAAGGACAAAAGTCAAGGATTTGTTGAGGAACTCTAATATTTTAATGATAAGGAGTTCCAAAAAGGAGAACATAAAAAAAAATTATCAAAGAAATTTCCAAGAATTGACTGAGAGAGTCTACCCAGAGCCAAGCACAGAGGACAAAAAGTCCCTGACAAAGCACATCATTACAAAGTTGCAAAACACCAATGACAAAACAGTGAAAGATGAAGCCATATACAGAGGATCAGTAATGAGAATGGCAAAATTCTTCTGTGGATAAGAGTGAAGCAATGCCTTCTGAATTCTCAGAGAAAATTTATTTTCAGTCTAGAATTCTACACCCAGCTAAACAGACCATCAAATCTGAAGGCAGAATAAAAGTTTTCCTAGAACTTTCAAGATCTTAAGAAACTTAACTTCCAAGTACCCTTACTTAGAAACCTATTGAAGTGTGTGCTCCCTCAAATTGTGAGAGTTAACCAAGAAACAAGATATGGGCCCCAGGAGAGAGAAACAAGAAATCTCTGAGATGACGAAAAAGGGAGATGTCAGATGACAGCGCTACAGCAAACCCAGAGAATGACTTAGGCCTCAATGGAGCAGGACGGAAGGCTCCAGGTGGGCTCTCTATTTGAAAAAGGTAAATTTTATAGCATATCTGATGTTTGAAAGTATTGAGATGAGATTTTCATTCTATCAGACAGTTTGAGTGTGAATTAGTAATTGGGACCCAAGAAAATTAAGAAAGTGAGAAAATTATTAACTCTAGAAAAAGCTAAAAGTTGTATAGGAAGAAAATTTAATTGTAGTTCATTTAATGACTTAGTTGGGGAGATTACTTACGTAGTCATAACAGCATAAACACAGTATTAATCAACAAAATTATGATACAACTACATTGTATGGAGAAGAGTGTGCTTGTGTGTGTGTGTCTGTGTGAGGGTAAAAGAAGCCAAATCCTATTATGTAGTAATCAAGAGTCTCTACGCAATACCAAAAACTGAAATAACAAGAAATAGCTGTATAAGCATGCCATTTAGAAATAGAAAAGCAGATACTAGAAGGAACAGATATAAAAGTTGTAAGTGGGGGATCCCTGGGGGGGTCAGTGGTTGAGTGTCTGCCCTCATCTCAGGGTGTGATCCTGGAGACCTGGGATCGAGTCCCACATCGGGCTCCCTGCATGGAGCCTGCTTCTCCCTCTGCCTGTGTCTCTGCCTTTCCCTCTCTTTGTGTCTCTCATGAATAAATAATTAAAATCTTTTAAAAAAAGTTATAAGTTGTGTCTTCTAGATAGTGGGAATTGAGAGGTGGTAGGGGCAAAGATATGCACAACTATTTTGTAAGTGTTATATAACTATTGGGCTCTTTAAAACTATTTACCTTTATAAAAATAAAGGTAAAGTTTTAAAAATGTGACAATTTGACCATTTTTTTTTTTAGTTAGGATCTAGTAATACATTCAAAGATCAGCATTCTTGACCATGCAGGACTTATTCTCAGAATGTAATATCAGAAATTCCATATCAGAATTCTAGGAGTCCATATCAGAAAATTTATCACCAAAGTATATGAACAAGCTGAATTCTTCACATGGTCATAACAATAAAAATCATTTTAATACTATTTAGCAGACATTCCTCAAGCTTCTAAGTAAATTAGAAATAAAAAATGATAGAGTTGAAAAAAATGATAAGGTATATTAACGACTACAAAGGTAGAAGAAATATTATCCGAAATGGCAAAAGGAAAATGGTAGGAGATTGTTCTTAAGGGCCGCGGCTCCCAAATCATAAAGAATCTCTCTTCCTGTGAGGTCAAGACATTTAAGCTGTATTTTTCCTGCAAAGCCCTCAACACGGGAAGGGCCACCTGCATTAGAAGCACTTGTTTTAGGGTCCCTCGAGTCTATGTTTTGAGCAAGAGCCCCAGATAATTCTGTTTTGGAATAACTTTGGGAACAGCAGCTCAGGCCGACAGAAGGTACCAGAGTGCTCAGACTGAAGCAACAGAATGGACATTTCAAAGACCACCTCCTCCTCCTCCTTCCCCCCCAGCCCACTCATCCTTGCATCATTACAGTAGAGGATTAATAGGATTGATACTCAAGTCAGCCGCACCATTTCCTATGGAAAAGTTGGGTCACATTGCCACTCAGTGCCAGAAAAGTTCCTGGAAGTGGCCTTGGTTCCTGGAGCATCCCTGCTTTATCTGATTCTCAGCAAACAGCAAGATAACATCTTCCTGGGGTGGGGAGAGAAATAAGTGCTGCATCTTGTCTGCAAATCTGAAGCTAAAGTTTCTAAAGGTTTTGTTTTTGTTTTAAATTCCATTATAACGAAACTTGAAATAGTTCTCAGAATGGTCAGTGCTAGAGAGGAAGTAACCAGGGCAGGACAAGTGCTCTGGGCAGCCCTCGGAGTCCAGCTGGAGTCATTTTCATTCAGAATTTGGTGACATCCGTCTAGGGAGGCAGTGGGCTTTGCTCTGGAGACCTGGAGACAGGCAACCCTAGAGAGCCACAGGCATCTCAGCAAACAGAGATAACAGTGACAAGAGCAAAGTGTCTGAGAAGTGGTTTCATGGAGAGCACAGGAAGTGGCTGGAGTGACCTAGTGAAGCCTTCTCCACCCAGGACACCTTCTGAACAGCACCTCTGGCTGCTAGTTCTAAAACTTCAGTGTACAGCAGCATTATGGCAGGGGGCGGGTGGGAAAACACCAACTGCTCAGCCCAATCCCAGAGTAGATGCGGGTGCAGCTTGAGACGTGGCATTTCACATTCCTGGTGCTGCTGCTACTGCTGCTCTGGGGACACTTTGAGAACTACTGGCCTGTGGTCGTCAAGGGAAATCTGCTCAGCAGCATGGTTTTTCTTTTTTTTTGCTGGGAGCAATGACCTTATGACTCTGCTGAAGGAGAAAAGCTAGGGACGCTGGCGGGATGCATGCTGGGACCACACTTTGAGATCTGTGAGGCCATAACTGAATACTCCTCTTGAGTCCAGGGAGGAGACTTTGGGCCTAGTTGGCCAGATAACTGTTGCACCTGTTTACATTCATCAAACCACAAGCATCTGATGAGAGACTGTCATCATTAGAGCTAACCATTTACTAAGTGCTACGCGTACGCCAGGTGCTTCGTAGACATTCAAACTTCATGGCAGACCTATGACTCCCTCCAGACCTTGCCACGCATATCCCATCCTGGGGACTTTACACTGGCTGGACCCTTGGCCTAGGACACGCATGCTTCCTCCCCCCACCCCCAGAAGCTCCCCTCTACTCTCAGGTTTTGCACAAATCCCATCTTGTGAAAGCAGCCACCCTGGCCACCTGCCCCCCACCCCCTGAATCTCCACCCCTGCCTTAGGTCCACAACTTCCATTCCCACCTTCAGGCTTTACCTTCTCTCTTGAGCACTTACCACTAACGTTCTATATATTTTGTTTTGTTTATTATCTGCTTCCCTCATAAGCATGGAAGCACAGGACAGGGCTTATGTCGCTATTGTTTCCTTAGAGTCTAGAACTGTCTGGTACACAGTTAACAGTCTATACCTAGTGGTAAAATGAACAAATGAAACCTTCAGAGAGCCGAGCCTTACTTTGCAGGGACGTGCAGAATTTGATAACGTGATGATTAGAGCCTATCGACTAAGGAAGTATTTACATCCAGGGCGCCTGGGTGGCTCAGCTGGTTAAGCATCTGACTTCGGCTCAGGTTCCTAGAGTCCTGGGATGGAGCCCAGCCTAGAGGTCCCCGTTCAGTGGGGAGCCTGCTTCTTCCTCTCCCTCTACCCCTCCCCTACTCATGCTCTCTCTCTTTCAAATAAATAATAACATCTTTTTAAAAAGTATTCACATCCAGTTTATTTCATTGGAGCTGTTTTTTTTTTTTTTAAGATTTTATTTATTTATTAAAGAGAGAGAGAAAGCACAAGCAGGGGGAGGAGCAGAGGGAGAGGGAGAAGCAGGCTCCTCACTGAGCAGGGAGCCTGATCCGGGGCTCGATCCCAGAACCCTGGGATCGTGACCTAAGTTGAAGGCAGTTGTTTAACTGACTGAGCCACCCAGGTTGCCCCATCGGCATTGGTTAAATGTGAAGGAAGAAAACAAATAGGAATCAAAACAAAGAGAAGATGGGAACTAGGGGTTACGGGGAGGGAACAGGCAGTGGCACCACTCCGTCTCCCCCGGCATGGGTGGCCCTAAGCGGGGAGGGGGTGTTGCCTGGATTCTCACTGGGGGCAGAAAACAGCTACTACAGTCAGCAAACATGGTTGTTGGGAAGCAGGGTTTCTAAAGTGACAAGGAGGGGCTCATTCAAAAGAGTAGCTTTCGGGATCCCTGGGTGGCGCAGCGGTTTGGGGCCTGCCTTTGGCCCAGGGCGCGATCCTGGAGACCCGGGATCGAATCCCACGTCCGGCTCCCGGTGCATGGAGCCTGCTTCTCCCTCTGCCTCTCTCTCTCTCACTGTGTGCCTATCATAAATAAAATTAAAAAAAAAAAAAAGAGTAGCTTTCAAATAGTCAAGACCAGCTGACAGTGGAGGGAACCAGAACTAGGTTGTCACCCTGAAGTAGCAGCTGGCACAGCAGCATGGCGGCACTGAAGACATGAGGTCAAAGCGAAGCTGGCCACACGCCAGCAACCAGACAGCCTCCTGAGGCAAAAAGGAAGAGCCTTGGCCTATGATTTAACTGTACAAACAGACCCAGTTTTATTGGAAACACTGATAGAGTCCATGCCACATGGAAAATATTAAACATTTCCTCTCGGCACCTGTTTCTAACAGGCCGCAGTGTTGATGATTTTGCAACAATATATAAATGCAGTCCATTAATGAGCCCCAGGGAGAGTCCACATGCCCGGGCCAGCGTGGCCTGTCTCATATTTGAACATAAAAAAAGAAGGCGCCCGAACGGTTGAGTTCACAGCACTGTGCACACGGGCAGGTGCTTTGGTCATGCTTCATAGCACAGAACCCCAGTGAAGAGAGAGGGAAAAGAATATAAGATCATCTCAAAGCCAACAAACAGACCTCACCCACAGTGATCAGGAGACCCACAACCAGATTCAACTGGAAGTCCCTAAACGGTAATTTCGTTGAAGTCTACTTAGAGTGGGAGATCCTCCTCTAAATAAAAGCTGCCATGCGATCATCGTGATTGGGTCCCCAACATTCGTGACTGGGTCCCCAACATTCTCTAATTTGCAAACTGTGCTTCCCATCTCCACCAGGAACACGTTGAGGACCTACTGGGGATGGCGGGTCACAGTCCACAGTTGCAACAGCACAGTCACAACACTAGGCGGCAGTAAGCTGAGTGCAGTCATAGGGTGTCGCCATCAGGCTAAGGACTTGGTCCAGGGCGGTGAATGATTAATAGAGGGGCTTACAGAGGGCCCCAAGGTCAAATACATGTGGCCTGTATCAGGTTAAGCAGAGTTTAACCTTCACTCTTGTGTAGGCTAACATGCGCTGGGAATCTACCAGAGGACCTCAGTAGGGAGCGTTTCTCAAATATTTGACTATAGGAGCCTTTTTTTTCAAAGAACCCTCATTAGAAAAATCTGCCCTGAGCCCATTTGTCTCTCTGTACCTGTGGTGGAGAAGGTTATGGGCTAAGTGTGACTTGTTTACTATTTTTTTTTAAGATCTTATTTATTTATTCATGAGAGACACAGAGAGAGAGAGAGGCAGAGACACAGGCAGAGGGAGAAGCAGGCTCCATGCAGGGAGCCCGACATGGGACTCGATCCCAGGACCCTGGGATCACACCCTGAGCCAAAGGCAGATGCTCAACTGCTGAGCCACCCAGGCGTCCCAGTGTCACTTGTTTATAAGCAGATTTTGTTGGATCAGTATGGGAGAGACCTGGTCACCACTGGATTAGTAAATTCTTGAAGTGGGTATTAAACTTCTTCAAGCCCCTAAATGTGGCTGTGACGGGGACTTGGAGATGATGCCTCCCTCCAGAGAGGAGAATTCGAGATCTCCCTTACCGGATATGCTCTCACGCTGCAAAGCTTTGAATGAGACCTGCCCTCAGAGTCAAGTGCTTTTGGAAAAAAAAAAAAAAAAAAACCCAAAAAACTGCTGTTTGCAGATTAGCAAAGTGATTTGATGAATCTCCAAACTGTTGCAATTTGCAGTTTGGCAAATACTAAGTCCTCCCTAAACTGAAGCATATTAAAATTCTTATGCCTCTTCCGTCATAGAATTCTGTGCTCAGTCGTCTCAGGTGGTAAAAGGAAAGTTCAAGAAGACTTGGGCCCGGGGTGGTTTTCCTTCAGGAAAGGTGGTACCTAACACCTTCCCCCACTACAGGCTCTTGACCAGGCCCCTGCTTTGGGAAAAGAACAGGGAAAACCATGGTTAAAACTGTTTTTACAATGGTGCTTTCACATTTTAAATGTGATTCATATTTTAATCTTGTTCTGTAAACAGTCCACAGCTATTCCCAATATTTGATCTCATTGAGATCACAGGTGAGCGCCCAGATACCATTATCATTCCATAATGATATGGCTCCAGGTGCGCTGAGGCAGGAGGCTCCCAGGTAATCATGAGTTGGCAACGAGCCTACACAGGCTCTTTCTCCCTTTGGCCTCACAATTAGTGTTTAATGTCACTCACTAATACCAGGCAGGGCTTATCCTCTCAGGGACATCAGACCCAAAAGGTCTCCTGGTGCCCAGGGAAAGGTGAGAAAGATTACTGATTAAAAAAAAATAAGAGATTCTTTAATACTTTCTACCCATATCAGAAGCCTGAGCCACAGGGTCCTGGCCCTGACCTGGGTGTGGTTCCCAAGGCCGGCTGACACGGCTTCCCTTACCCTTTGGCACACCAAGGGTGCTTCCAACGTTTTTTCTTTTAACCTGACAGTTGAATGTGATATTTTGTGAAGCACTGTGGTTTTTCCAGCTTTGATATCAAGAGGTCTAGAAAATATTTGTGTGCTGTTTTCCTTTCTCACTCTCTTCCCTTCTTGATTTGCTTGTTTTGTTGTTCTGTTTTTTTCCTGAGCATTTTGGCTGTGGCAATCCCCCATTATTGTCCCTTGGAGTAATATCTTAACTATAAAATACAATCTTGTTGTTTGGAAAATTAAAAGAAAAATAGCAGTGCAGGTAATGGGGCCCGAGGAGCTGTAGGAGAGGAGCAAGGGGGTGGCGGGGGCAGGGAGGGACTATAGTTCAGTGAGAATGGCAAATGATTCACTGTCATTTCAAGACTGAAAAAAAAAAAGTGGATTTTACCGTGGTAACTCAATTTAACTGTTCAAATGATTATTGCTCCCCTGGTGTTTATAAAAACATATGAAATGAAAGGAAACAGACTCATACAGACTTGAAGAGTTTTCAAAAGCCGTTATACCCACAAAATCTGTTTGGATTTTGCCAACATTGTGAATCCTAAGCTATCAATTTTATGGCCTGGAGAAACAAGACAGTAGAGCACGGTGGTCAAGAGGGATCTCTGCTGCTGATCCACGGTGTGACCTTGGGCAAGTCACTTGACTTGCCGAAGTCTCTTCTTATATGGAGGGATTAGTCACAATTGTGCTTACCATTCAGGGCTGTTTTCAGGATTTAATGAAATAATGTGTGATAAGCACTTCCTAAGAGGTGTGTCTTATGGGAAATGCTCAATGAATTTTATTGTCGAAACTCTACATGAATAGAGTTACTGCAAAGAAACCAGGATTCCGTCTTTGGCAGAGTTCCGTGAAAGCCATGCGAGAAGTCCCGTAGGCCTTTTCCTCTGTACTCCAAGCACAGCAGATTTCAGTGGCAAGCGATCTGCCCTTCAGGGGGCATTTTCAATGCCTGGATATATTTTTGGTTGTCAAACTGAGTTGTGTGTGTGTGATGCTACGGGCAAATAGTGGGTGGAAGCCAGGGATGCTACTTCACATCTACATCGCACAGGGCAGCTGCCACAACCAAGAAGTATCTGGCCCTCAAGTGCCAATTGTGCCACAGTTAAAAAAAAAAAAAAATGGACCTAGCACAGCCCTTTGACATCTTAGGTCTAGAGGTTATACCTTCCTTCATGGCTCTAAAAAGAGTTGTATTAATCTCTATGTGAACAATTTTTTTTTTTTTTTTTTTTTGTCATCTGACTTTCAGAAGCTTGTGTGGAGATGAGATGGTGTTCTGAGGTAGGCTATCTATTTTAAATAGATTTTATTTATTTATTTGACAGAGAGATAGAGATAGAACCAGAGAGCACAAGTGGGGGGAATAGCAGAGGGAGAGGGAGAAGCAAACTCCCCACTGAGCAGAGAGCCTGACCTGGGCCTAGATCCCAGGATCCTGGGATCATGACCTGAGTGGAAGGCAGATGCTTAACCAACTGAGCCACCCAGGTGCCCCTATATATTTTTTATTTTTTAAGTAGGCTCCACACCCAATGTGGGACTCCAACTCACCACCCTGAGATCAATAAAAGGAGTTGTCAATGAAATTTTAAAAAATTATTTTATTTTATTTTATTTATTTCTTCATGAGAGATGGAGAGAGAGGCAGAGACATAGGCAGAGGGAGAAGCAGGCTCCACGCAGGAAGCCCAATGTGGGACTTGATCCTGGGACCCCAGGATCCAAAGGGCCAAAGGCAGAGGCTCAATCCCTGAGCTACCCAGGTGTTCCGAAATCTTAAGAGAACAAAAGAAAAGTCTCAGTTTCCTAAAGATCAACTGCATTAGCAAAGAGTTTGGGGGAAAATTAGGGAATGTGGTTCATGCTAGAGACAGAGCCCTGGTATTTATTGACCACTGTTCCTGGCTTTCAATGTTGGGGCAAATTTGTGGGAGCCCAGAGGCCCACTGGGAGAGTTAGACAAATGAGGGCATGGACTCACTCTGAAGATTTACTTTGGTGGCAAAAGAAAATTTTGATGTTAACCGAGGTCTTGAGATTAAAGCACAGACATGCTATCTTGATTGACAATTCATTACCCCTATTTAAAAGTAAATATAAAGATTGGATCTTTCTAGGAAGGCTATTTTTTTCGGTTCAAACAAATACACTAAACTGTGGGTGATTGTCACAAATTTGTACAAATCAGATCTAAAGACTTTCTAGATTGTTGTTGACAATAGCCCCAAAGGAGAAAGTGTACCTTTCTGTCTTGACAATATCCTACCTTCAATTTGTGACCAAACCATAAAAAGACAAAGCAGAGAAATAGGCTGAGAAGTGAGCTGCCATCATGTGGTGTCACAGACTGTCAAGTGTGACTGTCTTCCCCAAGGAGCGAGTTCAATGGACAGTGGACCATTCTGTCCTTATGAGATGCAAACCTATGTGCTTCTGAGCCACTCCTTGCACATGTCTAGTAGAGAAAGAGCCAGGCAGCAACAGAACCTAGAATCTAGAGTTGGGGGCACCTGGTGGCTCAGTTGGTTGAGTGTCCATCTAACTCTTGGTTTTGGCTAAGGTCATGATCTCAGGGTCATGAGATTGAGCTCTGCAGCAGGCTCTGCACTCAGCAGGGAGTCTCCTGCTCTCCTTCTCCCTCGGCCCCTTTCCCTGCTCACATTCATGCTTTCTCTCTCTCTCAAATGAATAAATAAATCTTTAAAATAAAATAAAATAGGGATCCCTGGGTGGCGCAGCGGTTTGGCGCCTGCCTTTGGCTCAGGGCACGATCCTGGAGACCCTGGATCGAATCCCACGTCAGGCTCCCGGTGCATGGAGCCTGCTTCTCCCTCTGCCTGTGTCTCTGCCTCTCTCTCTCTCTCTCTGTGACTATCATAAATAAATAAAAAATTAAAAAAAAATAATAAAATAAAATAAAATAAAATAAAATAAAACCTCCAGGGTGCAGGTTGACAGGCCTGGTAGGCCCAGCAGACCTTCAGGCCACAGCCTCTTTGGCATTTGCCTGAGTTGTGCAGGGTCCAGTCACAGGGCTAAAGAAAGGGAGTTGGAAGGATGGCATACCTGACCGGAAAAGCAAAGTTGGAAAAATCCCCTGCAAAATGGCACATGACCTTCCCACATTAGACTTGGAAGGTCGGTGCGCCACTTGAACTGCCATTATGGCTCACTCCTTCTTATGAAATCCTCTTGAACTTTTCTCACATTTAAATTTTGTGAGCGCTTAACCAAGAGCCCAAGTCCTCCAATAGCAATTTAAAGTTGAAAACATTTCAGAGGGATACAAAAATTGAATAAGCCTCTTGGTTTCGTGAGGGGGGTGATGGCAGCATAAGGGGCACACTGACCTTGCCACTTTATGAGCAGAAGGCAGGTGTGAGCTTACAAATTAATGTTCCAGAATGTCCACGGGAAGTGAATAAAGATTACCCTGTTGTCCCATTTGAATGCTGTGCCATTGCTCACGGTGCCAAAAAGTTTGATTACCTGGTCACCTTTGTTGATGAACTTCATAATATTGGTGGAAGGAGGTTCAATAAAATACTTCAAAACCAGAATGCTCCTCAGAGTCCTGAAACTTTGGGTCATAGAAGGAAATATCTGCAAGCAAATGACTTCATCATAAGCATTATATTTGAAGAGCTCCCTAACTGACCATGATATAATAAGCGACCTCTACAAAACACTTAGCTCTGGAGAGGCTCTAGTGGAACCTGGAGATCTGTGTAGGTGGAAAGAAGTCTCCTTGATGCCTACATGAGTGGGAAGGGCAGCATGGAATAGCGCACGGTGGAAAAAGAGCCCTGGGCCAGGAACCCGAAGACCAGGCCAGCTTCCGACTCCCTGCCCTTGTGATCTCAGACATTCCCCAACCCCTTCCAGTTCAGCGTCGTCCGTACAATGAGGATGGATGCTGGCATCTGCTGTGTCCCTCCTGGACTGTGAACATTTGAGAAAGCTTCATGAACTGTTTACTAAATAACCAGTGTCTTACTGTTCTTGTCAAAAGGTAATGAGAGTTAGAATCAAATTGTGTCTTATTAAGGAAATATGTTTATAACCAAATTACTTCCTGAGAACTTCATGTTTCCTGGCATGGTCTTTCATTTCTCTCCTAATATAAAATTGTCAGGAAACCTATGTTTCACTGAGTAGAAAATGGCATAGCCAATAAATATATTTTAAAATGTCTTATTCTATGGCCGCATCCTTTGGTTATCTAGCCGTGCTCTTTTGGAGGGGGCCTTAGGCAGAGATCTGTTCCTTACAGAGGATGGAAACCCATCCAAGTTAGTTCAGATAAGGGAAAGCTGGTTACAGAAACAAAAGCAAGAAGCAGCGGCTCATCTCCTGTGTGTTCCAATCAAAGTAGAGTCACCCCTTATGCAACTGGGTTTGGGAAACCTCCAAAAGCAAAGTGGTGCTTTTTTTTTCCCCCCCGATGGCTTCATGACTTATTTTCCCCTCGTATACACCACAAACCCAGATAGCACAAAACTGGCCCAGTCAGTATCCCCAAGTCTACATGACGCTGCTGGTCTCATCCCGTGTACTATCCAGTTTCTTGGTCTCTTAGTTTAATGTCTTTCCTTCTTGCTTCCTCTTGCCTGGAGTGTAGGTGCAACGCTCTTCTCTCCATGTCGGCTTCCTTTTTAGCATTTAAAGCTCAGAGTACATGTCACCAAAGCCATAAAATTTGGAAGTGTGCTTTTACAGAGCCCCTTCTGGGTAAGTTATTTAACCTCTGCGTCTCAGTTTCCTCAACTGTAAAATGGGGACAGTGTGATTCCCAATCACAGTGCCTGGTCCATGATGCTCAACAGGAGCCGTTATCATTATTCATTTTCAGAAGTTAGTTTATAAAACTGACCAAGAGCGGGCATAGGGCTATATAATCTAAACATTATGTCAAGTTCTAAAATCAGGTGACCTACACATGGCATTAATTTGTCAGGTAAGGGGATCCCCGGGTGGCTCAGCGGTTTCGCACCTGCCTTTGGCCCAGGGCGTGATCCTGGAGTCCTGGGATCGAGTCCCGCGTCGGGCTCCCGGTGCATGGAGCCTGCTTCTCCCTCTGCCTGTGTCTCTGCCTCTCTCTCTCTCTCTATGTCTATCATAAATAAATAAAAATAAATATTTAAAAAAATAATAATAATTTGTCAGGTAAGTTTCCAGAGCAGATGACTTGACCTCAGTCTTAAAAGGAAGTGACTGAAACGACTTTGTGAAGAGAGAAACCGAAACCTCGGTTTTCAGTGACTGTCACAAACCACCCCAAAACTTAGCTGTTTAAACAACAATAATTATTTATTTACTCAAGAATTCTGCGGTTTGGGCAGGGCTTGGCAGGAGCGGCCCATCTCTGTTCCACATGGCTCCATGTGGCTGGAATCCACCCAAGACCGCCTGCTTGCTTATATGCCTGGCACATGAGGTGGGGCTCGCCGGGCACCCCCTTTCTATGGGCCTCTTCGTGTGGCTAGCTGGCCTGGGTTTCTTCTCTCCATGCTAGGCTCAGAGTGGTCATACCCCTTACAATGCAGCCCCCTCTCCCAAAATGCAAGAGCAGAACTCTCCAGACATTCTTAGTATAGCTGGGCTAAGAAGTCCCAGAAAGTCATTTCCACCATACTTTTATCCATCCCAGTGGTCACAGGACCAGCCCAGCCTCAAGGGGAGGGGATTTAAAATGGCATGAATATCAGCAAGTTTGGTTCAACCGGGGCCACAGATGAAGAGCCCAACAAGAAATTCAAGGTTCAAAGGTTCAAACTCAGAAGTAACAGAATAGCTCCTGTACCCCACGAGGATCCCTGGAAGCTGTCATCTTTGCAGAATTTGAGTAATCTCTTCCTTCCAGCATCAGGTCAAATCCACTGAACTCGCATCAGGCTTTCAAATGGCGTGCCCGCTGACAGAAACCCAACAGTGACAGAGGCTCCGGGTCAGGTCTTTAATAAGTTCATTCCCATGGTCACTCTTCATCACTTAGCATTAGCATTTTTTCCTCTCAATTTTTCCATCTATTTCTCTGTTTCCTGAAGCAGTAAAACCTTTAATTTTCTGTGGGCTGATTATTTTCCATGCGGGTAGAGCTGGACATTTTCCCAAAGAACCAGCTTTTGGTTTGGTTGACCCTGGGTATTGTTTGGGGATCTGCTTTCTGTCCCCACGGTGGGCTGGGGTGGGCTGGGGTGAGGTGGGGGTGCTAAGGGGAAGGTCTGAGGTTAGTGGAGGGCCACTGCGAAGGCCTTTACTGCAGTTGCTCAGGTGGGGCTTGCAGTGGATGCATCAGTGTTTCCCTCTCCTGCCCCAGAAACAGAGCTCAGGCCTTCCTTCTGGAAACTTCTCCCTCCTAGAGGGGCTAGGGGAGCCCAGGAACAGCAAGGCTTTCTGCCACAGAGGAGGCATCCGCCTCTGTACGGAGCTGGGGCTTGCCCTGAGGTTACAGAGGAGAGGAGGTCGGGGCCCCTTCGCTTCAGAGGCTGCCTCTTTAGCCCCCCTCTGTCACCACCTGCCCCTCTTCACCCTGCACCTGCCACTTAGCTCCTCTGGAGATCAGACCCCTTCCCCACCCTTCCTCACCCTCCTCTCCAGTGTTCTCTGTGATCCCTTCAGAGTGTGGGATTTTTAACAAATATACACAACTTCACCTGAAAGCAGCATGGGTCTCTGGGTCCACTAATTAAGACATCACACTTAGCTAGAATGTCAGCTCATTCTGGGCTCCACCCCCGGTGCTTGGCCCAGAACACGGTGCAGAGTAGGAGCTCAGGCCATAGCTGCCCAACGTTGCATGAATAATCACACCCAGCTTCGAATTTTCTATTTTGTTCCCTAAGTCGGTCCCTTTGGACCCTTCTCCCATCACAGACTGTACCAAGGGGACAACAAGCGATGAGTTTCTTAGAAACAGCTTGTGTCAACAGTCTCCCTCCCGCCCCCTCCTCTGCCCAAAGTGGTGAGGCTGTAAACAGCTTCCATCAGAAAACTGGCACTTGGAAAACAGAAACCAATTAGGGAGCTGAGGGATGACTCAGGAGAGTATCATCAGAGGACCGGGAGGGAGAACACGCACGGGTCGGACACGAACCTTTGAGACGTAACCTTTTGGAAGACAGCATCGATTGTAAATAGTCAGGCTCTCAGTTGAATCATTGAGCAGTTACTGAACTTCTCTAGATAGATCTTCTTGTGCTTTGTGAGATTGCTGAACTAAGGGGATTTATCAAGGGGAAGGTCTGGATCGTTCTTCAGGGAAATGTTTTATTGTGATATTCTTTCGCCTTGTGTATTAATCAGCTTGGCCTGCCATAATGAAATACCACAGACTGAGTTGCTTGAGCAACAGAGATGTCCTTTCCTCACGGTGCTGGAGGCCACAAGTCTCAGATGGGGGGTGGAGGTGGGCTGGCAGGGTCCGGTCCTTCTGTGACATCTGTCCTTGGCTTGCAGATGGCTGCCCTCTTGCTGTGTCCTCGCGTGGTCCTCCCCCTGTGTGTGCTCGGGTATCTGTTCCCTTTTATAAGGATGCCAATTATATTGGATCAGGGCTTCCTGCTCATATGATTAAAGATTAAATTAATTAATTGACACTAAAGATTAAATTAATTAATTGACACTACCTCCAAATATAGTCGGATTCTAAGGTAGAACATAGGGACTCTGGGCAGGGGTAGGGGTAGGCATACAGTTCAGTGCCCAGCACCTTCTTTGTTTATGGAGGTGAAGCGTAGCAGAATATGTCACCCTAAAATATACCACTTTGGCATGAGGATTATTTTGAGTTAAGGGCCCTTGAAAAACAGCATATGTGAGAAGGGTGTGCCGATGACATCTTCTCTTCCTAAAAACATGAAAAATGCCCTCCCTCTCTATACCAGGATGAAAGAAATATTCTTCTCACCAGAGATGGGGACTCGAGGCTGAGAAAAATCTGTTCAAACAGACTTGTTAAAATAATCCTTGTCTTTCTTTAGTCTCTCCATCCATTTTAGTTACTTTTTCACAACTATTACTTTCTGCTCAACCTCAAGTGTACAAGCACTTAGGCTTGATCGCTTTGGGGTCATCATTTTCCTGGGAAGACTCTTTTGTGCATATGAAAATATTAAATTGTGTGCCTTTCTCCTGTCACTCTGCCTTCTACTTAATACTCAGGCCCAGCCAGAGACTGTAAGAGGGCAGAGGAAAAGTTTTACTTCCCCTACTGAAGTTTGCTAAATACTGTGTGTTGGATGAATAATGACATCCTTTCTCCCTCTCACCCACTTTTTCTGCCAGTTCCTAGGATTCTTGAAAACAGGGATTGACTATAAACAGGTAAGGGGAGGGACGCCTGGGTGGCTCAGTGGGTTAAGCATCTCTGCCTTCAGCTCAAGTCATGTCCCTAGGGTCCTGGGATGGAGCCCCGGGTCGGACTCCCTGCTCAGCAGGAAGTCTGCTTCTCCCTCTCCCTCTGTCTGCCGCTTCCTCTGCTTATGCTCTCTCTCACTCTGTCAAATAAATAAATAAAATCTTAAACAGGCAAACAAACAGGTAAGGGGATTGTATGGGGAGCTCCAAGGGTGTGAATATGGATGGCATTCCAAGGGTCTTTGGCCCTACCTGCTTTCCCTCTGTCACCCTTGAGATCAGTTGACTCTTCCCTTGCTCTGTTTGTTAGAGAAAAAGAAATTAGATTTCAGAGTCATTTGATGGGATGGGGGGGGGGGGAGGAGCAGTGCAAGAAAACAATGACTGAATTACTAATAGTCTTTTCAGAAGTCCTGTAGGTAATGAAAGCCCATGGGAGGTTGCATTACAGTATTTTCATTTGCATGCAGGGCAAGGAATTGGCTTGCTGACTACAGTTTCTCCACAAGTCTTGGGATGCAGGACATTTCTAGTCTTTTGTCTTGAGAAGCGTCTTGGGTAGTATCAGAAGCCAAGGCCATGAATACAGGAGGGGCTAGAGGGGGTTGTCATGTGATGCTGCCAACTTGCTGCCATGGCCTTGCTGCTTAGGAATCCTCTCCCAGGATGCCCCCTCTCCCCCCAAACAGAAAGGCTACTCTTTCTGACATGTAGAAACCAGACTATAGGCTTTGCTCATCGATGCCATTGGATTAGGATTTGATGAACTATCTGTGTCTCAGATGGGAGTGACTGGAAGGGGTGACTTTGGCATAGCCCTGGAAGACCGAATTGTGGTGGCGGTGTAGTGTATAGCAGCTCTATATTTCACTTCCAAGTTATAGCTAGACTTTTTCATTTTTCAAAAGCAAGACATTTCCTGATAGTTAAAAACTGATCAATCTTAGCCAACCAATATATTTGATTTGAAATGCTGTTGTTTTTACTTTCTGTATGAGAATGGAAAATGGCATCAGAGAGAAATGATACGGTTTTTGTTTGCTTTTATGTTAAGAACTACTAAAATAATTTATTTCAGCCTCATTTTATCTATAATAAACACTGTGATGACTGAGTCTTACAATTTCTTTTCAGGCCACCTAAATACCTTTCTTTTCAAATAATAGCAAATGAAATTATTTACACAATTGAGCAATTATTTAATATTGAATGTACAAATTTATCAAGATATACTTACTGAGATATTTCTCTTGTATTTTTTAGAACCACAGAGGCTTTTCTTGGAAAAGGACACATCCAGAAATGTCAGGGGAATAGTGTATGATTTTCAACCAAAAAACTTAACTTTCATAAAGGGGCAATTTTGATCAAGTCTTTAAAAAAATCTTGACTAAAAATAAGAAGAAGCTTAAATTATTGTTAGAAAACATAGAGAATAAAATTACAAACTCCTTAATTCACTTTAACTTATAGTTTTTATATCTAATTCTACAAAAACTCACCAAGCTTACCTTGCAGAGGTATGAAAAACTCATTCTTGTTACCAGTTTTTGAGTTTTTTTACTTAACTAGATTTTTTTTTCCTTTATAGGCATATATTAGTTTCTCAAAGTCCATTGGAAATGTAACTATGATAAAACTATGTGTTTTAAAGTTGTTTTCTAGTCCAGAGCATTTCTAATTAGACTCTGCAAAACCAGTTTTGATCCTATGTAAATAAGTAAGTGGTTTTATTAATGGGTCAGGGATTTCATGCAAATGGTATACCTTAAATAGGATGCAGAATAAAAGACCAAAATATACTAATATGCCCAAAAGCTTCTGTTGACACGCAGAGCTTTTAGAGAATGGGGGGTTCGTTCCTATCGTGAGAACAGTCTCTGGCTGAGCACAAACCAGAATCTCCATCCTGTATGCCTACACTTAGTTCCTTAAAATCACCCTTATTGCTGGCTTCCTGGGCTCCTGTCTTAAGCGTCAGAGTAAATGCAGTAAGTCCTATGTATCTAGCTTCAGTGTAAGCAAACTTGACTGCCCTGAACTATTGATGAGAAATGTCAATAACTCCTAAAAAAGCATTGTAAGGTTTAAATAATAATGTATGGAGTATCGGGGAGTGCTAAATGTCTCTTACAAAATTCTGGCTAACCTCCATGAAGATTAAAAAGTATTTACACACTTCAACTGATAATGTGCAGTTATCGTTGACTACAGATTTTATTCTTTTTTTTTCATTAAAAAAACTCAACAACATCAATTGCTTACCTTTCGAACAGCTATAGGGGATGTTCCATGAGACCCAAAGTCCATTCCTAGTGGATTCCACATGGACTCTGTTTTCACTCTTTGGGTGACACATTCTTCTTGACACTGAATATTCATCTATGTCAACACTTGAAACAAATCGAAATATTTTTGACAAATATAAATTAAAATTCCACCAAGTGAGTTATGGTTAAGTGTGCCAATTAAGCAATGATGTTTACTATCACTCCTGCTAGAAATGACTCTTAACTGAAAGTAAAGCGTTTTTAAAAGGCATGAAACCACAAAAACAAAGAGAATGAAAGAAAAAAAATGAAGTAGCATCAAGAAACTAGAAGCTGGCAGTGTTCGTACTAAACAATTTAGGGCAAGGTTTTTCAACCTTAGTACTGTTGACCGTGGGGGCCAGATAATATTTTGTTGTAGAAGGCTGTCCTGTGTGTTGGAGGATATTTGGCAGCGCCCCACCTCTTCCCACTAGATTCCAGTAGTGCCACCTCCCCAGTTGTGACAACCAAAAGTGTTTCCACTTACTGTCAAATGCCCCCCCCCCCCCCCCAGAACAAAATTGCCCCTGTGGAGATTTAAGGAATGAGAAAGATCTAAACGTATCTCTGTCAAAAGTCCAAAAGCAGGCTTATTCTGGCCAGAGAATGCTCCAAAGGCTCAGGACCTAGAGGTACCAGGTGGGAAACAGGATTGGCTGACAATCTGTGTAAGAGATAGATTGGCCATTCTGTATCCCTTCTGCTAGAGGTTCCTTCTTTGAAGAAGCTGAGTCTTGGAGACTCCAGGCTTGGAGACATGGGGCACTGTAGCTGTAATCAAGGCTACTTCTTGTTTAAATAGTCGATTATTTCCCTTAAAATTATTACTATTATTATTATTATTTGCAAAAGACAGACTGGTTAATTAAATAGAACTCTTATGAGGTCTGCTTAATACCTCTGCATTCTTTTAGGTTTTAAGAGTGGCACTAATTTCTGCTAGACCCTCTGTGATTTAATAATTGCTTTTGATTTACAATCTTGGGTCTGTGTGTGTGTGTGTGTGTGTGTGTGTATGGGAGTGGCAGTTTCAGAGCTCTCCATTTGGCTGTCTTCACTATGGTAACCCTTATCTCATAGGCCAAGGAGGCATTGGGGGGTTGTATCAATTCCTGGGAATATCTACCCAAGTATACATAGAGACACCAGGCAAGTACTACAGATGGGTCTGCAGACCCAATAGCCTGGAAGCCACACCTGAGCCAGCACCCCATATATTACCAGGACCCTTATATAACCCCACAGAGGCCAACCCTGCACAAACTGAAAGTACAAGGCCCCTTGTTCAAAAACTTATTAAGAATTTTTAAAGGGCACCATCTGGACATCAAACCAAGAATTAAACCACAGTTAGAAACTTCTAAGTGGGAAATTCTGTGTGGGTGCACAGGTCACACCCCCACATCTGTGACACTGGCCTTGGCCCTGCTCTAGCAGGGTGCCATGATGATATTCCAGCGCTGGGCATTAATGTCAGCCTGGACCCTGAGTCCAACAGTCCTCAGAACGTCTAGATCTTTCCCTTTCCTCGATGTAGAGTTACCCAAGGAAATGGATTCTCTGGGAGAAGGACCAGAAAATCATTACTGTGAAGACTCTCTTGCTCTTTCTCTCTCAAATAAATAAATAAAATCTTAAAAAAAATAAAGCCATCAATCGCTCTTAGTCTCTTGTTATCTTTTCCCAAACCACCTGATGAGTCTGGTAATAGCCACCACTATTGTCATTTTAGTTGTTCTTTTCCCCAAATTGCTCAAGTGTCTGATACAATGTGCCGGCTCATGTGTTTGTTACCAGCAGTGAAAGGTTAATAATCGGATTGTTACCTTGTGCCGTGTGTGCTCCCCTTCCACCAACAGTGCAGTTCTGCCAACCAGATGGCAGGTGATCCAGCTCCAAAGTCCCACCTTGGCATTTGCTTTCTCAGATCTTTCCTTGGGTCAACTGTCAAAGGTTAGGTTCCTTGGAAGGTGACCCAAGATCCAATCTCCAAAGAAAAAAATGGCTGATGATGGAAATTTAAGCATCCCTTAGGAATTCTTTTTGGATAGGGAGGTCTTTACAGTTGACCTCAGGTTAAAGAGTGAGATTGTGTGTCTTTGGGTAAAGCTATCCCACCCAGAAAATGTTGAAAGAGGAGATGGAGATGGGCAGGCAAAAGCCTTATGAGGGAGAACTTTTGGGATCAGTACCCGTGGGAAGGGGGGAAAGAAAGGAAGCAGGATTGCATGGAGGGAGAATCTGGCCATGATGAAGGCCTCAGCTACCTCACAGGAAGCTCCAAAGCTGAACTGGCTCTTGAGACTTGTCCCAAGTTACAGGGAAGGCCTTTTTACCACCATGGTGAACAGTCATTGAAGGACAGTTGCTCTGGGAAGGGGTCTTGACTGTGGGAAAGGCAACTCTCAGAAGTTGAACCAATTCCAAGCAGGCTGCCAGTGGAGGGGTGTCACTTCCAGCAGCTGGGGGCTACATCCTTTCATCCTGAAGAAGGTGGCTCTCGTCAAAGCATCGTTCGCTGCTCACCTGTAATCATGTAAACACTAACATTTGATCTAACTAAAAATTGTGCTATCATTGAGGTGTGTGGTTTTATGTATGGATGAGATTGAGGAATGTAAAAAAGAAAATCTCCTTGAGTGATAGGAAGCCAAGCGATTAGACTTCAGATTGTGTATTTAAAAAATTAGAAAAAAAAGTCCGGGAAATAGGCTGCACACATTGTGTAATTTACTCAGGTATTCCTGTCTTTCCCTTCTTAAAGATGCCGCTTTGCCTACCCACCAGGATAATGTTATATTTCTAAAAACTTTTTCAATAATTTTTTAATGATAAAGGCATTTTTGCATCTAATCCATACATTTTCATCTTGCTAGACAGAAAGCTAAATCACCAATTCAGAGCTAGACACTGGACAACCTTAGCGGCAGTAAAGACAGGACAAAGGAAATCTGATATATTTAGAAGGAATTAGTTGTCTCTTTCTTAACCAAGAGAGATAATGAGCAACTTGAAATTGTTTTGACATCTTTCTAGTTGTTTTCACGTCTTCAGTTCTTACAATAATCATCCACTGTTAGTAGAGCAGATATTATTATTCCCATTTAATGGATGAGGTGATTGAGCCTCCAGAGGAGCTATGTTTTACCGATAAAATCTGTATATAAATACCGGACAATAAATTTAATTATAAATAGATTTGCTTTGTTTCAATGGTCTTGAATTTTAAAAACAATTGCTGATAAAAAGGAATTGTTAAATGTAAAATTGTGTTACATGGCAGATTTTTTTTTTCCTACCTGGGGTTTCCTAGAGTTGTCTTTGACAGATAAACTTGTTCTAGGATAATTTCTTCAGGCTTGAAGAACATCATGTCAATACCCAGAGAAGCTCACTCTAAATTTTAAGAGATCTAAACTGTCTGAACTGTCAAACAGCAAATGGTGTTAGACGTTTCCATTCCTATTGGCAAGTGAGATATAATTGTGTTAAAGATCACTGGGTTTAAGTTTAGACACTTTATAGTGAGACCGGTTTCAAAAAAATAAATAAAAATAAAGCGGGACCAGAGTGTTTGGGTAGGTGGAGGGGGCTCCCAAGGGTAGCAGTGGTACCAGCAGTAGTTGTATACAGGGCATACATGCCACAGTGCTGGGGGGGGGGAGG
Organism: Canis lupus baileyi; assembly: GCF_048164855.1. NCBI lineage: Eukaryota > Metazoa > Chordata > Mammalia > Carnivora > Canidae > Canis > Canis lupus. Next base: position 8,522,015 of record NC_132844.1, read on the forward strand.
GGCATTGGGAAAGATCTTAGTTCCACTCTATAAAACACCCTTTTATTTGGGATTCTCCAAATTCATTCCACATCTCATCATTCAGTCCATTTATTTTGACATTGTGGAATGACCACAGACTACTTTGGCTCTTCACTTTTGCTGTAATCCGAAGTATCTCCTTTTTATTTTATTTATTTTTATTTTTTTAAAGATTTATTTATTTATTCATGAGAGACACAGATAGAGAGAGGCACAGAGACAGACAGAGAGAAGCAGGCTCCTTGCAGGAAGCCTGATGCAGGACTCAATCCTGGATCCCATGAGCCAAAGGCAGACGCTCAACCACTGGGCCACCCAGGCATCCCCAAAGTATCCCCTTTTCAGAAGATCTTTAAATAATATAAAATTCTATCTGAACAAGTACCTACACTTATGGAGCAGCTTGCTAGATTTTAACCTTCGAGACAAGAGTATACTGCACTGAAGCCTGAAATTACTGCCCTTAGACCTTTTGTAGCTCTTACATTAAAAAGTAATTAAAAGAAATTTGGGACAGTGGTGGAAGGTAGGAGAGATGCAATATTTTAATAAATTTTACAAATTTTAGGTTTGGGTTTTTATAATCAATTATTCAATTTATTTCAAAAGGAGTTGATTAATATATATTGTACAAAAGTCAATAGTCCAAAAGAGGCATCAGTGGAAATAAAGTCTCTTCTGACCCCTGTCCTAGAGCTCCTCGTTTGCCTCTCTAGAGGAAACCAATTTTTTGTGCTTCCCCATCCAGAGAGGCTTAGACTCTACACATAGATTCCACATAAGTGGTAGCTTACTACACACTTCTTACACACATACTCCTTCTGCAATCCATATCAGAACATACTAGAACTACAAATTTTCTTTTCTAATGCTTAAATGGTATTAAATAGAGTATATACCATAATTATTTAATCAAGTTGTTTCCAGTGTTTTGCTATTATGAGCAATGCTATAATATACTTTTCTCTATGTTTATATTTTTACTACACTTGGAATTTATTTTGGAGTAAGGGGTGAAGTAGGGAAACAAATTTGGTTTTTTTTTCTAGGTGATTATCAAGTCCTAACCTGATTTGTTGAATAATTCATGTTCACCATTGATTTGAAATTCCACCTCTATCACATACAAAAATTGTATAGGTGTTTGAGTAAGTTTCTCGAATTTCTATTCTGTTTTATTTATATCACTCTGGGGTAGTTCTTCTTATTTTTTTAGAGTTTATCTGATCTTTATTGGTTGTTTATTTTTTCATGTGACCTGTGGAAAATAGAGATTGTTTATACAATTATGTACTCTGGAAGTGATAGTTTTTTTTTATTTCATTTATTTATTTATGAGAGACACACAGAGAGAGAGAGAGAGAGAGAAAGAGGCAGAGAACAGACAGAGGGAGAAGCAGACTCCATGCAAGGAGCCTGACGCGGGACTCGATCCCGGGACCCCAGGATCAGACTCTGAGCCAAAGGTAGACGCCCAACTGCTGAGCCACCCAGGCATCCCAGGAAGTGATAATTTTACCTCTCTTCTTCCATTTATTACAACTTCTACCTATATTTGTCTTTTAGACTTATGGAAACAGTGGAACATTGACGACTTCATGATATTAATGAATTAATTCAACAGACATTTATTGTCTTCTAAATATTAGATATTGGAGAATACAAAATAACTAAGATATCTTTGTTGCCTTCAGAATTTGCAGTATGGTGATAGGACTATCTCATAGAGAAGTATAACTTAGTATAATAAAACCTATGATAGAGATATGCAAGAGACTGGCACAATGGCATGAGAGTACCTTAAGTGTGTGTGTGTTTGTGTGTATGTGTGTGCATGTGCAGATACAAGCAAGAGAAGACTTTTGGAAAGAGCACGTGTAGGCCAACTCTTAAAGAATAGGTTGAAATTAATCATATAAAAGGGGAAAGAAGATCCAAAGAAGACATACCAATGGCAGACACATGAAAATATGCTCAACATCACTAATCATTACTAATGCAAATCAAAACCATGATGAGAGATCACCTCACACCTGTTAGGATGGCTAGAATAAAAAAGACAAGAAATAACAAATGTTGATAAGGATGTGGGGAAAAAAAGGAAGCCTCATACACTTTTGGTGGAAATGTAAGTTTGTACAGCCACTGTGGAAAACAGTATGGAGATTCCTCAAGAGATTAAAAATGGAAATATCATTCAATCCAGTAATTCCACTACTGGGTATTTACCCTAAAGAAAGTGAAAACACTAATTTGAAAAGATATGTGTACCACTGTGTTTATTGCAGCATTATTTACAATAGCCAAGATATGGAAGCAACCTAAATGTCCATCAATAAATGAATGGATAAAGATGTGGTGTACACACACACACACACACACACACACAGGAATATTACTTGCTCATAAAAAGAATGAGATTTTGCCATTTGCAACAACATGGATGGACTCAGAAGGCATTATGCTAAGTGAAAGTCAGACAAAGATAAATATATAATTTCACTTGTATGTAGAATCCAAAAAACAACATAAACAAAGAGCAGAAACAGACCCATAAATACAGAGAACAAATGATGGTTGCCAGAGTGGAGGGGGGTTGGGCATGGGCAAAATGAATGAATGAATGAGAGTAGGAGATACAGGCTTCCAGTTAGGAAATAATAAGTCACAGAGATAAAAGGTACAACATAGGGAATAGAGTCAGTGGTATTGAAATAAGGTCACAGGATAGCAGATAGTAGCTACACTTGTGGTGAGCATAACATAACATACAAACTTATGGAATGGCTATGTTGTATACTTGAAACTAACGTGACATTGTGTGTCAACTATACACAAATTTAAAAAGATGGAAGAGGAGGGGCACCTGGGTGGCTCAGTCAGTTAAGTGTCTGCCTTCTGATCATGATCACACGGTCCTGGGATGGGCCACGTCCAGCTCCCTGATCAGTGAGGAGCCTGCTTCTCCCTCTCTCTCTGCCTGCTGCTACACCTCGTGTTTGCTCAAGCTCTGTCTCTCTCTCTGTGTGTCAAACAAATAAAATCTGAAAAAAAAAAGAAAAAGAAAAAGATGGAAGAGGAGATACGGATTTTAGACTGAGAAAATAGTAACTCATCTATAAATATTTTAATACTGTTTTTCTTTTGACTTACTAAAAATGTTTACTCTTTAGATACGGTTATAGGCATTTGCTCAAATATTTATACAACGTATTGACAAGCATATTTTGAAACTTCATTTATGTTTGGAAAGTGTGAGGGTTTTCATAAAAAATAATGCATGACAAAAATAAAAACGTTAAGTTGCCTGCCTATAATGGTGGCAATACGATTTGGCTGTTAGACTAATTTCAAAGTTAATTCCAATTCTGAGTTAATTCTGTAGTAGTCCTAGTTTCTTTACTAGTAATTTTTTCATACTGGCAGTTCATTAAGCCTTAAAATGTCTAATCCTTTCTTAGTGGAGGTGCTCTTATACCAAGGGTTTTATGTCCCATACAGAGCCAATGGGATAAGTTTGAATTCCCTTTGAAACTCTTAGCTAAATTGTTTCCTCTAGAAATGTTGAAATTCTAATTAATCACTGTCAAGCAAAAAAAAAAAAAAAAAAAAAGTGTGCTGAAACTCTTTGATACATAATGCTACTTCTTTTCTCTTTCCCTAGCATTACCTGGATTATTATTATAAAAGTTCCAGGTCAAGACAGCAACTTGCCAAATGATCAATTTATCAAATTATATACATCCATTTTGTTTATACTAATTGCTCATAGTTTATACCAATGTATATTTTGCTGAGGCCTCATTGTTTAATACATTTGGAGAATGGGCACAACATCAGTGTTAAGAGTTTTGTAAATGTTCACTAAATAGAGGCATAAAAAAAGGCCATGGAATAGATTGGAAAATGGTAACTATGTATCAAATTTGGTGAATTAATGTCACATTTCTTTATAGTGATCTTTCTGGGCCATGTTGAAGATTTTGCCCTTATGGGAAACTAGGTTTTTTTCTTCTGTAAATTAGGACCTATTTAAAGTAACTATGTAAATATTTCTTTTACTTTTTATGGAAATGCTAATTTACCAGGCATTTCATTTTTTGGACACTGGGACGGTTCTGAAACAGCTTCTGTATACACATGGTGGGCTTACCCAAAAATGTAGTTGAAGTTGTTATGAATCTGAGAAGAGTGAATGAGGACAAAAATGTGAAGTCATTTCAGGCCCAATTTCTTTATGGGCTACCTGAAGCTCTTCCTTTAGCTCCCATTCAAAAAAGTAGGCCAGTGGGGCCCCTGAGTGGCTCAGTGGTTGAGCATCTGCCTTTGGCTCAGGTCATGATTCCGGGGTCCTGGGATTGAGTCTGACATTAGGCTCCCTGCAGGAAGTCTGCTACTCCCTCTGCCTATGTCTCTGTCCCTCTCTCTGTGTCTCATGAATAAATAAAGAAATAAAATCTTAAAAAAAAAAAAAGTAGGCCAGTGAATTAAGAGTAGGAGGACAAGGACTTGGGTATTAGTTCAGACAGGCTGTTATGCTTCATTGACTTTCTACCCCAAATTTTAATGGCTTAAAACAACAAAAGTTTTTAAGTTTTTTTATTTTGTTCATGCCACCCATCCAACGGGTTGACAGAGGAGCTCTACTAACTTTAGTCCCTCAGGGACTCAGGCTGATGGAGCAGCCACTATTTTGAACATTGCTTGAAAGAAAAGAGAATTCTGGAGAGTACCCACCTGGCAAACTCTGGCCCAGACACATGATACTTCTGCTCACAAGGCATTGACTGGAATTAGGCACAGAGTCACACCTAATCACAGGAGTGTCTGAGAGTGGAGAGAACTAGGAAATATTTGGCAAACAGCATTAGTGATTACCACAATGGTATTGGAAAGGTGTTGAATCACTTAGTTGTGCACCAGAAGCTATTATTGCATTGTGTGTTGGCTAACTGAAATTTAAATAAAAACTTAAAAAAAAAAAAGTGTTGAAAGAGCAGTTTTGGCAAGAGCAGAGATGACCTCAGCAGAAATGGAAAAACAACTTGAATAGTGCTGGGACACAATGTTGGCTATTCCATGATTGAGTTCATACTTCTCCTTCCTAAAACTGTTTTCCAATTCAATTCACTTCAGCTCAATTATGTTTGATTCAATAAACATTTAATATATGCCTAAGAGTGTGAGATACGTGGCTATTACAAACATGGGCAGAAGCAAAACTGTAGATCTCACTATTTTTTGAATCCTGCACTCAGGGTGCTCTGGGGGTCGCCTTAAGAAAAACTAACAAAGCTTTGACAATGAGCCAAAATCAGACCTAACTATATATAAGCATTTAGACTGTAGTAATAGTGTAGACAGGTACTGAGCTAATTGGTATTTTTTTTTTACAGTTAGATGCCTTATTCATACCATTTACTAAAATTTATTAGACACATTTGACATATGACAGCAAAGGCAAAAACCACAAAAGCAAAAATAGATAAGTTAGGCTTTATCAAAATAAAAAACTTTACTGCTTCTAAGAAAACCATCAAGAACATGAAAAGGCAACTCACAAAATGGAAAAAGTTATTAACAAATCATACGTCTGATATGGGATTTCTATCCAAAATAATTTTTTTTAAAAAAGCTCAAATTCAGCAATACAGACTATCCAATTCTAAAGTGAGCAAAAGATTGAGTAGATATATAATACATGTGACATATAATATATAATTAATATATATTATATTAAATAATTATGACACTCAATTATATAATATGAAACATATAATTGTAACACATAAGTATATAATATATAAAATTATATATTAAATATATTAATATATAATATATATGTAAAATATATATAATTGTCCAGCAAGCACATAAAAAGATATCCAATATCATTAGTCACTAGAGAAATGCAAATCAAAACTACAGTGAGATACCACTTCATACTTACTGGAATGGCTATAATAAAAAAAGATAGATAATACTAAGTGTTGGCTAAGATGTAGAGAAATTGGAACCCTTGTATTTTGCTGGTAGGAATGTAAAACAACGCAGCAACTTTGGAAAACAGTTTGGCAGTCCTCAAAAAGTTAAGTACGGAAAAAAAAAGGAGTGAGCATATGACCTGTAGACATATTCAAGTACAATGAAAACCCGTTCACACAAATACTTGTATATGAATGTTTATAGCAACATTATTCATTCCAAAAATGAAAATAGTCCAGATGTCCAGCAACTGATGAATAAACAGACTAAAGGTGATATGTCTACACACTGGAATATCATTTAGGCCTAAAAAAGCAATGAGATATTGATATTCATAAACCTTGAAAACATTTTGCTAAATAAAAGAAGCCAGACACAAAAGGTCACATACTATATGATTCCATAGATGCAAAATGTCCAGAAAAGACCCAATCCATAGAGACAGAAAACAGTGGTTGCCAGGAGCTAAGAAGAGAGTGGGATGGGGTATGACTGCTGATGGAGGTGGGGTTGATGAAAAATTTCTGGAACCTAGTGGTGATGGTTGCACAGCTTTATGAAATATGACAACAATTTTGTTAATAAAACACATCTCTACATCTATATCTACATATACATACATCTAGATGGTGAGATTACAAGTGATTTTGTGTGTGTGTGTGTGTCTCTCTCATCACCACCACAGAGGACATACATTACCTTTGTAACTTAAAAAAATGCAAACCTCTTAAAATCAGTTCAGATCACAATCAAAAGGAGATCTTACATTCCCCTAATCATCTTTTAAGTAACTTAATGCAGATTACATTCACATGAAATTCTAGAATACATAAATTGTGTTGAGGAAGAATATCTGAAGAAAGGTTGGCTCTGCAGGGGTGGGAGCAGGGACTGACTAGGCATGAGATCATTTTCTGGAGTGACAGTAATTATAATAATGGTCACTGTGTTGACGGAGGTTGGCTTATACAGGTGTATGCAGTTGTCAAAACTCAAGGAATGTATACTAAAGATGTATGCATTTCATTGCATATGAGTTTTACACTAAAAAAACAACCCATAAACAAATATTGAACTCAAGTTAATGTTAGGTATGCTTAAGTACTGAGGGCAAAATGCACTTGAGATAAACATTTTTAAAATAAGGTAGAGTAATGGATGACTAGAGATAAAAGAGGGATAGATATGTGATAAAGGAAATGCAGTAAAATTGCAGTAGTAGAATATAGGTGGTGGATGTGTGGGTGTTTGCTTTTATATCTGAAATTTTTCAAAATAAAACATAAGGGAAGAAGAGACCCAAAATAAGACTTCACTATTTATTATCCTTTTGACTCCCTAAACTCCATTTTACTTGCCTCTTCCCCCACCATTAGGTATTTCCACTTGGTTGTGGAATTCATCTTTAGCCCCTACAAATTATTCTACCTATCTTTGTTTTTCCTTTCCTTTTCTTTTTTTTTTTTTTTTTGAGATTTTATTTATTTATTCATGATAGTCACAGAGAGAGAGAGGCAGAGACACAGGCAGAGGGAGAAGCAGGCTCCATGCACCGGGAGCCTGATGTGGGATTCGATCCCAGGTCTCCAGGATCGCGCCCTGGGCCAAAGGCAGGCGCCAAACCGCTGTGCCACCCAGGGATCCCCCTCCTTTCCTTTTCTTTTTTTTTTTTTTTTTAGATTTTATTTATTTATTCATGAGACACACACACACACACACACACACACACACACACACACACACAGAGGCGGCAGAGGGAGAAGCAGGCTCCCTCCAAGCAGCCCGATGTGGGACTCGATCCCGGGACTCTGGGATCACACCCGGAGCCGAAGGCAGATGCTTAACTGTTGAGCCACCCAGGCGTCCCCCTATCCTTGTTTTTAATAAGAATGGCATCGTTCTTCTAGTTGTAAACATTTCTCAGGATAAAAATAATGTTTCTTTCCCTCTTTCCTACTCTCTAATCGAGTTAAGCTCTAAATTCTAATTTTCACTTTATGATGTCTCACTTCTTTTCCCATTAGCACCACCTTAATTCTGCACCAATTACCTGCTATTTCCATGAAGAAATAGACTGGTATAGCTAAGAAAATAATTTGCATGTAATTTGATGCTCTATATATTTTTACATGCATGCTATAAAATGGTTCTGGTAAAATACTGTATTAGAATTTACTTTGTTATTTTAAGTCTTAAAACTCTGAATTGCAGTCTCTCTTCCTTTGAGCTTGTATGTTAATGACTTGAAACCAGTTTGGGATGATTTAGATGCATCCACCCCTCACCCCGATCATAGAAACCAGAGAGAGAAGAATTCTATACTATGATTAGTCTCTATAGACAACTGGTCCTGCTAAATGCACTCTGCTAAAATTGTCAATTACCATCTTGGCAGATGATCTGACACCAATTCTATCATGTTATTTTGTAGGTCCATTTTGCAAAAAATTTATCTTGGAAAATACTTACCAGATGCCCCATGGGTACTTCATTAACTTTTCTTTTACTCTGATGGCTATACTAGCAGGTCATTGGTAATATCAACCTTAAAATTTTCCTATTTTAAATTAATTGCTGTGAAGAGGTTATAGTTTGCAGTGACGTATGTCTATCTATACATCGGAATGGAACTGAGGTGTTTTTAATTTAATTAATTTATTTGAAAGAAGGAGAGCACAGAGGGGAGAAGCCGACTCCTCGCTGGGTAGAGAGCCCAACACAGGACTTAATCCCAGTACCCTGAGATAGTCACCTGAGCCGAACCCAGATGCTTAACTGACTGAGCCACCCTGGCACCCAGAATGGAGCTGAGTTTTATGAGGAAGAATTTGGCTCTGTCTAAAGCCTACCCCCACCCCCACCCCAGGAATATGTGGTAGCCATATTTTGGGAGGATTCCTTCTTAAAAGAACATGTTGGTCTTGCTCTTCATTTGATTGGCAGTGTACAGAGGCCTTTTGAAGACCTTCAAGTCTTTGGATGCTGTGTTAGCCAATTCTTTATCAGAAAAGGTCATGGAAATTGCTTTAGAAATATGCAGACCATCAGTTCTTCCTGACATTTTAGACTTCATCCTCAGGGAAATCAGATCATTGGGGAGCTATAGGACTGGTCTCTAGTGTAAGTTTTCAGCAAATTCTTATTTGGTTATGTCATTAGTTTACCATGTATCCATAGTATCTACAGTTGACCCTTGAATAGTGGCAGATGGGGCATTGAACCCTGTGCAGTTGAAAAATCCATATATAACTCTTGACTCCTCCAAAACTCAACTCCTAATAGCCTCCTGTTGACCAGAAGTCTTACCAAAAACATAAACAGTTAACATGTATTTTTTAATGTTATATGTATTATATACTGTAGTCTTACAATAAAGTAAGCTATAGAAAATTTTATTAAGAAAACCATAAGGAGGGATTCCTGGGTGGCACAGTGGTTTAGCGCCTGCCTTTGGCCCAGGGCGCGATCCTGGAGACCCGGGATCGAATCCCACGTCGGGCTCCCGGTGCATGGAGCCTGCTTCTCCCTCTGCCTGTGTCTCTGCCTCTCTCTCTCTCTCTCTCTCTCTCTCATAAATAAAAAAAATAAATAAGAAAAAAAAAAAGAAAACCATAAGGAAAAAACGTTTACAGTACTGTACTATACTTCTAAAAAAATTCACATGTAAGTGGACCCACGCAGTTCAATCCTGTGTTGCTCAAGGGTCAACTGTATAAGAAAATGACTTATATTTATAATTGCGTGCATTTACTTAGAGCTACAAAATATTTAGTGCTTAGTCTATTAGGCATCATGCTAGCTTTCAGTACATCATTTAAATTTAGTCCTCTCAACCATCCCTTGGAACATTATCTCTATGTTACAAGTCAGGATACTGAAGCGTGGACAGGGTATACAGTTTATAAGTAGCAATAATAGGGTTTGAACTCAAGTTCATTTGATTTTTAAATCTGGTGGCCTTATCCACTAGGTAATCTACTGGAAAATTTCCCACTGTGTCATACTACACAGCTTTAAGCATCTATATAAATACCTTGAGAAGCATTTTTAGTTTTATCTTTTATTTTTATTTTTATTTTTTAAGAGCTGTATCTTGGCTACTACGTTAAGGAGAAAATAGAAACTGTCCAGCATGGACACCTTCAATTTCTTATTCTTCACTTCAAACTGATCTGGCTTCTCACTGTCCACTTCCTTCCTTTCTCTCTCTCTCTCTTTTATTTTTTTAAGATTTTATTTATTTATTCATGAGAAACACACAGAAAGAGAGGCAGAGATACAAGCAGAGGGAGAAGCAGGCTTCATGCAGGGAGCCCGATGTGGGACTCAATCCCAGGACCCCAGGATCACGACCTGAGCTGAAGGCAGATGCTCAACTGCTGAGCCACCCAGGCGTCCCTTCCTTCCTTTCTCTTGTCCTAGAAGGAGACATTTAGGACATTCTTTCCGACCATCTTTTTTTTTTTTTTTTTTTTTTAAGATTTTGTTTATTTATTCATGAGAGACACACAAAGAGAGAGAGAGGCATGGACACAGGCAGAGGGAAAAGCAGGCTCCATGCAGGGAGCCCAATGTGGGACTCGATCCCGGGTCTCGAGGATCACACCCTGGGCTGAAAGCAGCGCTAAACTGCTGACCCACCCGGGCTGCCCAGCATTTTTATTTTAAACCTTATTCCTCGTTTTATCCTTTTTTTGTTACTTTTCTCACTTTACTGATTTCCTCAACTATTTACTTTTATACTATTGTAATAATGTTTTTAATAAATTGCCTAAAATCCTTTTGGATTTATATTCCATTGAGGTATAAAGAAAAAGAAATGGAAAAAAAAAACTCCCTGAAATCCTGTATTAATTACATTTATTTAACATTGGCTGGGTTTTTCTCGTTATTTGCCTTTATGAAATCTTCAGGTTTGTGTTCGAGTGTACACACTGCCTAAGTGATGAAATAACTGAGGAGGACCTACTTTAAACTGTCCTCTGGTGCTTCTCAACACAAGGAACACATTTTACCCCAGGCTTGCACAGTCCATACCCATTTAACCTTGGTATAGATGATGAGATGTTTGAGGAAAGGGAGGGAGATTAAAGGTAGTTAATGAGTGAATGTTCATACCAGAGGCTATTGTGCAAATTCCATTAGCTTCTTCCCCTCCCTTGACTGGAGCAGGGTAGGACAGACACGCCATTCGCAGCATCCCTGAGCGCTACCTACCGGTGCTCAATACCTACCGGTATTGCTTCTCTTCAGTCCTCCAGTCTAAAATCCTAAAGGTATTTCCTGTCTGCGTTAGAAGGCTCAGGTGATTTCCTAATCGGAGTCACTATTCCTTGTCATCTTTAGAAGCTCCTCTTCCGTATCATGCTCCTTTCTAGCTGGCTCAAGATCCTCTGTGTTCCTGATGACCTGGTAGCAAAGAGCCAAAGAGAACAGTCTGCCTCCCTGGTTTCAAGTGATTTTCTTGGTAACACTGTGGGCCAACACGGAACACTGACTTTCCACGTGCTCCCTGGGCTCTGGGTGGTGTTGGGGGTGCCAGCTTTTGTGATCTCATCACATTTTTTCGCTCTAGTGATGCTTTTGTTGTTGAATCTAACTTCTCTTTGTTTTGCTGTGTCTTATCAGGAGACTCATCTTACACTTGTAGCCACCTTCGCCTTTCAGAATTGCTAACAATTTCGGGATTTAATTAGCTGAGATGCAGAAACCATTTCCCACTTAAATTCCCAGACAGTGATTTGGTAAAATGAGATCTACTAGATTTAGGGTAAAGATGGAGAAGAAAGAAAAACAAATTAGGTATTATTTCATGCTAGTTGGGTATTATGTGAGAACACTCAGTGTTTCACTTCCCTATTTCCAGTTTCAAATCATTAGTGCAGCTCAAGCAGAGATACAGGAATAAGAGGAGTAAGAGAAACTGCATAAATATTCTTTGAAAAAAATTTATTTCATATTATACACACATTAAGAAAAGACTGGGGCAAAGATTTTATCATTTGTTTGCTTTTTACATCATGTTAGCTCCTTCAGCTAAGATGTTTTTTCCTTGTTATAAAATAATGCAATTCTGTTATGAATTTCTTCCTTTCAGCGATTCAGAGTCAAGATTTATAAAAAGACTAGTGGGCCTGAAAGATTTAATCCAAAGGTTGTCAAACTGAGTGTTTGGGAGTGGAAGGATCCTGGGAGGAGAGAAATTAAAGAAAAAGTAACAGGCAGGTTAACCTCCTATGATGCAACATTCTAGGGGCTCTGCAGAAGGCTCTCCACCACTTAGATTTTCCCCTCATGTACTAGAATAGACTTTTTCCTTACTAAACGAAGTGAATTTATTAAAAAATAATTCAGTTTCCCACTTATACTTATCAGTAACATAAGTGCCAAATTAGAAGACCTGATCAACACGGGATGATGATGGGGTTCTGGCCAAGACAAATCCAATGATGAAATCTTATAGTGGGTTAATCTATGATTTTCATAAATTTTTTTTCCAAATTGAATACAGATTGTTTATATCTCTGAGCTCAAGGGACCCAAATAGCACTTGTAAAGAAAGCTAAGCTAAGGGGATAAAGAAACCATAAGGAATAGAGACTCTAGGGTAAGGGAGGAGGCTATGGGCTTTTCTGTCTTCGGCATCCTCACCAAATTATCTACAAGTTTTTCACACTGGATGTACTTGTATATCTTGAAACTTTCTCACTAAAGTCATGCTCCACTACCTACCAAGTTTCAAGTCCAATATGGGGTCTTAGGTTATAACAAATGTTTCTAGGATACCAGTGAGTTCATCTGTGAATGGTAACTAGGAAAATGAAGTCAGTCTAACATGGAGTTCTTCTGTTCCTTGGCATGAGGTTCTGGGATAGCAGAAGTAAAATTTTCACCTTTAGCAAAAAAGGAGAAAGTTTTCAGTCACTGCAGCTCTATTTTTAGAGAAATAAAGAGGGTCTGCACCTGGGCTCTTCCCCAGAGAGACACACCCTCAGTCTTGCATGACTCTGGTCCCCAGCAGGTTGCACTTCCTCCAGGGCTCAGAGCTCCTCTTCTGACTCTTTTGTTCTGCACTCAGAACCAAGTATTCCCATTTATTGTTTTTGTGCATTTTAACATTCCCTGAGGCAGCCTCCACCACCATTGAATTGCCAATCTGCCTGCCTGTTCAGGTTCTCTCTGGAGGTACACATTACAGCTCTTATTAGCACTTTGGTTATAAGATGTACAAGTTTTGAGAGGGTTATACCTAAGCTTACTTTTACTCTAAGCTCTGTTCTTATTAATGAACTTTTTTTTTTTTTTTTTTTTTTTAAGATTTTACTTATTTATTCATGAGAGACACACACACACACAGAGAGGCAGAGACCTAAAGAGAGAAGCAGGCTCCATGCAGGAAGCCCGACACGGGACTCGATCCCAGGACTCCAAGACCATGCCCTGGGCCGAAGGCAGACACTAAACCGCTGAGCCATCCAGGGATCCCCATTAATGAACATTTTTGCAAATGCATCATTTTTCAGGAACATGTATCTTGTATTAATGGAAAAATCCTGTACTTTACACTTAGTGGATATTTAATAAATGCTGATAGATAACTTATTAATTAACTATATCACAAGCGTTTTAAAAAGTGATCCCAAGGAATGATTGTGTTGACAATGAACCAAATTATAGGAATTTAACAAGATCAACTGACTTCTCTAGAATATAAAATCTTTAAGTTATTTTAATTTGCATGCTATATTTATCACTACTGTTTTAGAGAAACAGAAGCTAACTTTTCAATTTCAAAGACTGATGAACAATCATCCATTAGTTCTTGAAGCTGAGTAACAGGAAACTGTACTTGTTTTTCAAACCACTTGGCAACTGTAAGAAGCTGCTGGTCATGAAATGCACGTCCAATAAACTGCAGTCCTACTGGCAATCCTTGGTTTGAGAGGGCCACAGGGACGCTCACTGCTGGCAATCCTGAAGAAAAGAAAGACAACTATTAGTTGATTAATTCTCCATCCTAAGAAGAGGAGACTTCTGCTTTCCAGTGCTAGTAGGTACAAGACAGATAAGGTTCAAAAAGGAACAAAAATTGTATGATATGCATGCTTTTGTACCTTCCTTTTGCTCACTTAACAATGTATCTTGGATATCACTGTGTATCAGCTCACAGAGACTTTCTTCATTCCATTTTTATAGCTGCATAGCACTCCATTATGTGGTTTGTACCATGATTTATTCACTCATTTTTCTATGGTTGGACATTTAGGTTGTTTTCAGTACTGAGCTATCTCACAATATACCCAGGTGAATTTCCTTGTCTATGTGTTTTATGTATTCCTTCTTTTTTTTTTTTTTTTTTAACAATTTGAGAGAGAAAGAGAGAGAGGGAGCGAGTGACCAGGGGAAGAGGAGAGGGAGAGAATTTCAAGCAGATTTCCTGTGGAGCGTGGAGCTGGACACAGGGCTTGATCACATCACCCATGAGATCATGACCTGAGCCAAAATCAGGAGTCGGATGTTTAACTGACTGAGCCCCCTAGGCATCCCATGTTTTTTGGTATTAAAAGTCTCTCAGATGAATAGGGATTGCTTCACTAAAAGATTAATACATATGTAATTATATATTGCCAAATTCCTCTCCAAAAAAGGTGTACTATTTTGAACTCCCATCAGCAAAACGTTTTCTCCCTACAGCCTTACCAACTGAGCATGTTGTTGAACTTTCTTTCTTTTTTTTAAATTTATTTATGATAGTCACACAGAGAGAGAGAGAGAGACAGAGACAGAGACGAGACAGAGAGAGACATAGGCAGAGGGAGAAGCAGGCTCCATGCACCGGGAGCCCGACGTGGGATTCGATCCCGGGTCTCCAGGACCGTGCCCTGGGCCAAAGGCAGGCGCTAAACCGCTGCGCCACCCAGGGATCCTTGTTGAAGTTTCAAATGTTTGCCAATATGTTAGATAAGATATGGTAGCTCAGTTTTAATTCCAGGTTTGGGGCAGAGAAAGTACAAGACTCTGGGATATCTTATTATGCCATAAAATGAGGAAGTTTTTAGAAATTAATAGGGGTAAAGGGATGCCTGGGTGGCTCAGTGGCTGAGCATCTGCTTTTGGCTCAGGGCGTGACCCAGGTCTGTGGATGGAGTCCTGCACTGGACTCCCTGCGGGGAGCCTGCTTCCCCCTCTGCCTATGTCTCTGCTTCTCTCTCTGTGTTTCTCATGAATAAATACCTAAAATTAAAAAAAAAAAATTAATAGGGATAGGGCTAAATGATATGTGCAACTTGAAAGGGCTCTTATTGACCAAATTTAGGACAATTTGACCATCAAAACCAATAATGATAGTAACTGTTTATTATATGTTGAATTAAAAAAAATGAAGCTGTCTTTAGAGAAGACTGCTAGCTAATATATGTAGAAAGAATGACAGAAAAATCAGCATTTTGTAATTCTCTAGGAAATAATTCAGGCAAGGAGCACCAAAAGATCTAAAACTGGGTTCAAGATTTTTGGGGAATATGATATTCACACAATCTCAAGGTATTGCCTCATCTATTGGTTATAATTGATGAAAGGAAAAATGTATCTTTACTCGGAAAATACCTGGCAGTACTTCCTTTACTAAGGGATCAACTTAGTTTCTGAAAGTACAACAAACTGACATTAACTGTTTCCTGACATGAAGAGTATGTAGTATTTCTGCCAAAAATATCTGATTCAACACAATCAAGAGGAAGCAATCTAACAAATCCAGATATGGATGGGACATCCAATGGGGCAAGTGCACTAGGCTCTTCAAAAAAGTCATTGTCCACAACATGAGAGACTCCTAACTCTGGGAAACGAACAAGGGGTAGTGGAAAGGGGGGTTGGGGTGACTGGGTGACAGGCACTGAGGGGGGCACTTGACGGGATGAGCACTGGGTGATATGCTATATGTTGGCAAATTGAACTCCAATAAAAAAATTAAATTTAAAAAAAGTCATTGTCAATTAAAATAAAAATTTTAAAAGGTGGGTGATTTCTTATCAGAAACTATATAGGCAAAAAAAAAAAAAAAAAAAGAAAGAAAGAAAGAAACTATACAGGCCAAAGAAAGTAGCATAACATTTTTTTTAAGTGCTAAAGAAATGTCAAGTCAAAATCCTGTATCCAGTGAACAAAATCTTTAAACATGAAAGGAAATCAAGCATTCTTTGAAAGAAACTTAAGAAAACTGGTTAACAACTGGTTAACCCTCAAAAAAATGGCTAAAGGAATTTAAATAGAAAGTATATGATAAAACAAAGAATCTTCAGATTTTGGGAAGAAATGAACATAGTAAACAAAGTATAGGGAAATACAATAGGCTTTCCTTCTCCTCGAGTTTTCTATATTATGTTTGATGACCAAAACACAAATTACAAAGCAGTCTGATGTTAAAAAACAAAACAAAAACAAAAACTCAAAGCAGAGAACTGGAGAACTGTTCTAAATTTTAAAAAAATCATAAACAAATGTAACATGTTAGGGGAAAAAACAATTTTATGAAAGACATTTTTGGTACAATTGAGAAAATTTAAATATGGGCTATATTTACAATATTATAATATTCATGGTTAGTTTTCCTTGGTGTGATAATGGAATTTTGGTTATGTGGGAGAATGTCATTGTTTTTAGATTTATGCTGAAGTATTTAGGGGTGAAGTACCATGATGCTGAATCATTCAAATTATTCAGTTAAAAAAGTGTGTGTGTGTATATGTGTGTATACGTACAGAGAAAGAGAGGAAGGAGAACGCATATAATAAGGCAAAATGAATGAATCCAGGCAAAGGGCATATTGGTATTCATTATACTATTCTTTCAACTTCTCTGTAGGTTTGATAATTTCCAAAATAAAAGTTAAAATTATGCTATTAAGTAGATTGAGTATGTGTGTGCATGGTAACTGCAAGTGCATGCATGCCTAAGCATGTGCACATACCACACACGCACATACATACACAGATTCCTAAGCATTCCAGAAGAACAAGCTGTTGCCTTCAGGCAACAATCTAGCTAGAACCGCAGTTGAAGGCCAGGGCGCCTATTTAAAAATTTGAAAAAAAGCCAGAGGGATCCTTACCTGCCATATTTACAGCCTGTGTAAAAATATCATCCTGGGCGCTTCGTGTTCTGTTGTCTTCTTTAATGAACTCTTGGTATGGTACAGCCTCTCTTAAGGTGGTGGGAGTCAGCAAGACATCCACTCCAGAGTTAAAAACATTCACAAAATCATTAGCAATGAGTCGTCTCACTTTCTGAGCCTTAATGAAATAATTCTCATAGTTTCTGTGGAAAAATAGATGATATTTTAAGGATTTTTCTTATGTCTTTGAATCAATTTCACACATATGGCTTGTTAAAGAATGACTAGCTTCTTGACCCTTAAAAGTAGGCACCACTAAGATTCCTGACAACACATATAAATGATTTTTGTTCAATTGTGCTGTTATTCTAGAATTTTTTACATGAGGAGCTTAATCAGAATTCACTGCTGATACAATTCTATACATATAATCACATAATAGTGATATCATTAAATAAGTGGATATCTTCCACTTCAAGGGGTATCATTAACCAGACCATTTATTTTCAGGTGAAAAAAATCAAGTGCAAAGCAATTAAATGACTTTCCAAAGGTTACAAAGACTGGCAGTGATAAAGGAAAGACCAGAACCAGGTCTTTGGAGGCTTATTCTAATCCTCCTTCTATTATAATGTTTTATTTCATCTGTAGTATAATGGTAACTCGTTATTTTAAGGATTCTGAAGTTTTGCAAAATTCTAATATGCCATCATAATTAGACACTAGGAAACAGGCTCTGGAAACAGAAACTAGAGAAAGTATGCAGTGCTTGCAATTTTGTATTTTATGGATAGGCATACCCCAGGAATGGAAATGTGAAATTCAAGAAAAGATGCTTACTTTACTGAAAAGATTGAGGAATTAGCCACCTATAAAAGTAACTATAAGTCAATGATGCAAAGAAAGGGAAAAAGAAAGCATGCTTTAGATCTTCCTGAAGTGGATACAATTTCCTCACTTGTAAAAATGGACGTAACTACTCCAGTCTTACTGAGGACCAAATATAATAAAGATTAAAATGTGCTAGCTTTTCTTACCTTAAAAGAATCCTACAGAAATATCAAATGTCTTTTTTAAAAAAGATTTTATTTATTTATTCATGAGACATAGACAGAGGCAGAGATGTAAGCAGAGGGAGAAACAGGCTCCCTGCGGTTGAGGGTGAGTCTGATGTGGGACTCCATCCCAGGCCCCCAGGATCATGACCTGAGCCAAAGGCAGGTCAACCACTGAGCCACCCAGGTGTCCTGAGATATATCAAATGTCTTTATTGTCATTTAATCACAGGGTCTATAGAAAGAGAAATGCAGGTATTTCCTATAAGTTATACAACAGTAACATTTGATGTTTTAAATGATGTCAGTAACAGCATTTCCCAAACCTCAATTTTATTCTAACAGAAGCAAAAATTTTTTATTAAATTTCTTCCTACTTTAAATATGGTTCAAAAACAGAACTTTTGCTTCCATTAATGATAGAGCAATAGGGATGGGATTTACCTGCCATATATATATACCCTAGTATTTACCCATAGTAATTTACCCTGCTTTATTCTGCCTAAAAAACTAGGCAAAATAAAGCAATCATTTTCAGATATTACACAACAGGCATTCAAGAGAGGGAGTTCTAAGAGAAGGGAAGCAAATAAGTGAGCCATTTAATTTCCCCAGCATCATGCCTGGAGGCAGTTTCAGGCCTCAGCCCAGACTCCTGGAACTTAAGCATAGTTTTCAGGGGGGGGCAGTTCTCAAGATGTTAGAGACCAAAACTGGAAGTTCAGGGAGGCAAAGACAATTGGAATTTGCAGGGCAGAGTACTGGAGAGGAGAAAAGAGCATAAAGAGACCTCAAGAGATCTGCAGAGTGATCCCTTAGGTCTTTGGCTGAGTGCTGATCCATGCACATAGAAGAAGAAATTCTCAAGGTTGGGGAAAGAATCACTGAAAAGTCAAACAATTGCAAGAGCTCATACAGGACTAGCCATAGTGTGTGTTCCTAACAGCCAAAGTGGAAAGACTTCATAATACATGAGGCATCTGGCGAAATTCTTCAAGTAGAGTTGAGTTAAATGAACCTAAAGGCCCTTTTGGACTTGTCCGCAAAAAGCCTTTTTAAAAGGAAGCCTTTATATTGATTACTTTTTACCCCCTAGTTATGGTTATATATATATAAAGACATCCAGAGGGCAGCCCCGGTGGCGCAGCGGTTCGGCGCCGCCTGCAGCCTGGGGTGTGATCCTGGAGACCTGGGATCGAGTCCCACATCGGGCTCCCTGCATGGAGCCTGCTTCTCCCTCTGTCTGTGTCTCTGCCCCTCTCTCTCTGTGTCTCTGAATAAATAAATAAAATCTTTAAAAAAACAAACAAAAGACATCCAGAAACAACAGAAATGTGGGAATTAAGCAGATAAGAACATTAAAACAGCTACTGTAAATATCTTCCATATGTTCAAGAAGATAGTAGAAAACATGATATCATAAAGAAATTGAAGAGATCAGAAGACCTACTTGCCCAGGAATGAAAAATACAAAATATGAAATAAAAACAACACCGACTGGGCTAATAGCAGGTGACACAGCAGAGGATCAGTGATTCTGAAGATAGTAATAGAAACTATTCAAAAGCAGGCACAGAGAAAAAGACTAAAAAAGAAAGAAAAACAAACAAACAAACAAGGAGGGAGCCATCAGTGTGCTGTGGGACAACATCAAGCAGATTAACATACATATGAAGGGAGTCCCAGAAGGGAGGAGGTCAGAAAAAATATTGTTAAGAAACAATGGCCAAAACTTTTCCAAATTTGATTAGAACTATAAACTCACAGATCCATGAAGCTCAACAAATCCATAAGCAAGAAGAAATATGCAGAAAATCACACTAAGACACATAACAGACAAGGTCCTGAAAACAAAGGATAAAATCTTAAAATCAGCTGGGGGGGTGGTGGTGGGAGGGAAGAGATGTTATACACAAAAGAATAAAGACAGGAATAACAATAGACTTCTCAGAAACTATGCAAGTCAGGAGACACAGACAAGATCTTTAAGGTATTAAGAGGAAAAACTATCAATCTAGAATTTTATACCCAGAGAAAATATCTAACAAAATTAAAGATAAAGAAAGACTTTTGCCTATAAACAAAAGCTGAAAGAATTCATTGCCAGCAGGATTGTACTACAAGAAATATTAAAGTTCTTTAGGCAGCAAGAAAATTACACCAGATGGATATTTGGATCTATACAAAATAATAAAATGCACCAGAAATAGTAAATATTTAGGAAAATAATAAATGACTTTTTTTTTCTTGTTTTAAATCTCTTTAAGAGAAAAGTTATTAATTAAAGAAAAAATAAAAGGTGGCATGAAAAGAGGTTAAAAGAAAGAACGGATAGGACAAATTGAAGACAAATAGTAAAAATCAGATTTAAATGTAGCTCAAACATAATTATGTTCAGGGACTCCTGGGTGGCTCAGAGGTTGGCCTTTGGCTCCCTCCAAACAAAACTGACTTTACGTTCCCTGACTCAGAAAATAGGGATATCAACAGAAATTCTCACTTCCTTTTGTCAGTATCCCCAATTGTTGACCTTGGAAAAAGCTTTCAGACTCTTCTCCTTCAGTTTCTTTATATGCTGTTACCAGTGACCTATACAGTCTATTAACTTGTGCCCTGAGATATACAACTTGATTCTAATCAGATATATTTGGCAAATGTAACATCTTCCACTTACTAAGTCTTTGCTTAGAAAACCCATCGGCAACATTTCATTTTCTTTTCCTGTTCCAAAAATCATTACAATCAACTGGTCAATATAGAAGAGACTTTTTTTTAATTTTTATTTTTTAAGTTTTTAATTCCATTAATTACCATATGTACAATATAGTGTACAATACAATATAGTCATTCAATAATTACACACATCACCTGGTGCTCATCATGACAAGTACACTCTTAATCCTCATCACTTATTTAACTTATTTAACCATCCCCCACCCTCCTCCTCTCTGGTATCCATCAGTTTGTTCTCTATAATGCAGTTTGTTTCTTGGTTTGGCTCTCTCTCTCTCACCCACCACCCTTTGCTCCTTTGTATTGTTTTGTAAATTCCACATATGAGTGAAATCATATGGTATTTGTCTTTCTCTGTCTGACTTCTTTCACATAGCATTATACTCTTAGTTCCATCCATGTCATTGCAGATGGGAAGATTTCACTCTTTTTTATGGCTGAGTAATATTCCACTGTATATTCATACACTATGTTTTCCTTATCCATTCATCAATTGATGGACACTTGGGCTGGTTCCATTTCTTGGCTATTGTAAATAATGCTGCTATAAACACAGGGATGCATGTATCCTTTTGAACTAATGTTTTTGTATTCTTTGGGTAAATCCCTAGTAGTGTGACTGCTGGATAGTTCTATTTTTAACTTTTTGAGGAATCTCCATACTGTTTTCTAGAATAGCTGTACCAGTTTGCATTCCTACCAACATTGTAGGGGTGTTCCTTTTTCTCCACATCACCAATATCTGTTGTTTCTTATGTTTTGGTTTTAGCCATTCTGACAAGTGTGAGGTAATATTGCATTATAGTTTTGATTTACAGGAGAAGAGTCTTTTAATATGATACATAATCAAATATTTTTAGGTTTTTTGTTTTCCAGCTTTACTAAAATATAATCGACATATAAAATTGTGTAACTTTAAGGTGTACAATATAATTGGATATATGTATATATTGTGAAATGATTACCACCACAGAGTTAATTAACACATCTATCACCTTACATAATTACAATATTTTTGTGGTGAGAACATTTAAGATCTACTCTCTTAGCAGTTTTCAAATATATAACACAGTACTGTTAACTATAGTAATCATGCTGTGATATATATTACATCCCTAAAAGTTATTCATCTTATCACTTCATGTTTATATCCTTTGACCAACATCTCCGTATTTCCCCTAGACCCAGGCAACCACTATTCCTTCTGTTTCTTTGAGTTTGGCTTTTTTAGATTCCACGTCTAAGTGAGATCATATAGTACTTGTCTTTCTCTGACTTATTTCATTTAGGATAATGACTTTAGCATCCACCTATGTTGTCACATATGGCAAATTTTCCTTCTTTTTTATGGTTAATATTCCATTGTATATATATGCACATTTTTTTCTTAATCCATTCATCTGATAATGGACACTTAGGTTGTTTTCATGTCTCAACTATTGTGAATAATGCTCTGAGGTAGTGATTTCATTTCCTTTAGATATATATTGAAAAGTAGGATTGCTGGATTAGATATGGTAGTTCTATTTTTAAATTTTTTGATGAACCTCCATGCTGTTTTTCATTATGGCTATTCAAAGAATTTGGGAAAAAGTAATCCTAAGTATTAGTCCTGAAGGGATACACAGATGAAAAATAATGCTTTCTGTCCTTAGGGAATGTAGAAAAACTCCATGAAGCTATTCATTACAACACTCATTCTTGCCTCTTCACACCTCTCATGTCCTCTTAGACAGACTTGGAGGTATGCAAGATGAATCCTATTCACAAGATGATGAATAAACTTATACTGACGACAATCTAAGTAGGAGTCCTAATAATTTAGATTTCTTTCTTGGAGTAAACAGATACATAATGTAGGGGAAGACTAAGTTGATTTACTAAATTTTTCAAGATACACCAACGTAACTTTCTGCTTAAGTCTCTAACAACAATAAGCCAATGTTGCAATAATAGTCAGGGGACATTTAATGAGGCTAAAATTCTTCAGGGCTTCCTACTTAGTTTTGTACTAATCATTTGTCAAGAGTGTCAATTTTTTTTTGCATTTGAATAACCAGACACTAGAAGTGCTATAATCAGGACTTTAATTATGATTTCTAATTAAAATCATAAGGATTTTGCTTCTTTAGCAAATATCTCAACTTATAAGACTTGAAAGACATGCTACTAATGTACTTTTGAGTTTTCAAATATGGGGAAACCCCTAAATTAATTACTTACTCTTTCAATAAGAAAAAATTTCCTGAGAGAATTCTTCCTCTCACCACATCATTAAACCCTTCTCGCCTGGTTGCAGCATACATGGCTTCAGTAGACACATCAATGTCACACCTGTGACCTAAAAACAAAAAAGAGGTAAACATTATTTGAAAAGGAAGTAAAGTTTTCACTGAAAAGCAAGCATAGATTCACATTTGTGACCAATACTAAAATTCTGGAAGACTATCCTTAGTGACTCCTTTTATTTATCTGCCAGGAATCAAGGAGAAAGAAGAAAATAACCAAAAGGGAAACTTCATTTGTTCATGCCCTCATCCATCCATCTATCCTTCACCATCTCCATCCAGCCAAATATCTGTTGAGCTCCTACCATATGCCAGGCACTATATTTGACAGATTGAGAATACAAAGAAAAGATACTGCTCCTGTAAAATATTCACAGTTCAGATAGGGGAACCAAACATACAGAGATGTTTATGATGAATAGTGTAAACAGTAGACTAAATGACAAAGGTAAGAGGATTCACTGGTTTACTTGCCTAAATCATTAACACTCTGGGGATAATTTTTTTGTCACTAATAAGTAAAACTTCCAAATGTTTAAGATAACTACCTTAAAAATCCCAAACACAGCCATCTTACCATATTCTAGCCCATCAAATCTTGCCATATTTGATGCCACTTCTGATGTACACAATACATGGTAGCAGACAATTGAGTAACTGGTATGGGGCAGGGACACTTCAATTACTTTGGCCCCCTCAGACTCAAAGAGGTTAGCAGCTTTGGACCAAAGAGATTGCACTTCACTTGATAGTTCTGGTGTAAGATATTCCTTATTGGAAAAAGTCAAGATGCAGAAATTAGAACATCTGTACAGATGGTTTTATAAAACTATGTACTTAAAAAATACATACTTTAGGACGTTTGGCAATACATTAGAAAATCTGATTAAATTGCTAGTAGGTAGCTAGAAAGGCTGAACTAACTCAAGAGTGTTTATGGCATGACTATCACTGTACCAGTTATTTGTGAGCTGGATACAACAATATTAAAGATTAGAGAACTGGCTGGAGAATCCATATTTGTTAAATGTTCATTATGCTAGATGCTTTTCAAAGGTCCTCTCACTTAATGCTTTTGCAGAAACTTTTTTATAAGGTATCTTAGACTGAACTTTTTTTTTTTCAAGTGGGCTCCATGCTGGAGCCCAACATGGGTCTTGCACTCACAACCCTGAGATCAAGACCTGGGCTGAGATCAAGAACTGGATGCTTAACTGACTGAGCCACCCAGATGCCTCCTAACTTAATTCTTCTAACAATTCCATGATGCATGTATTATCCTTTATTTTATTAATGAAAAATACTGAGACTAGACAAGTAACTTTCCTAAAGTTACATAGCAGGTAAGTAGAGGATCTGGGGTTCTAAAATAGGTCTCTTTCTACAACCTGTGCTCTCTTTAAATCCATAAAAGAAGGCACAGCTATTATCTTAACTGAAAATTTTAAAGAAAGTATTTCTCTATAGCAGTGGTCTCCAATGGGGGCAATTTTATCCTTCTCTCAACCAGGGGACATTGGGTAATGTCTGCAGACATTTTTGTTTGCGGGGTGGTGCTGTGGTGGGGGTACTATCTCTAAGGGTAAAGGCCAACGATTCTGCTAAACATCTTATAATGCATAGAACAGCGTCCCACAACAAAAAATTATCCAAAAACTTACTGCTAAACTTAAAAAGTTTTTTAAAGGTCAGTACTTTAACATATTTACTTTCATAAATGATTACTCAGTTACTACAGTAATAAATGCAGTAGTAATACTAATAATAGTAGTAAAGAAGGTAACATGTCATGTATTAAGCCTTTACTATGCAAGGTATGGCCCTAAGCTCAGTTGTTACATCCAGGATTAGCAGATGGTGGTCTACCAGCCAGACACAACTTCCTAGTTATTTTTGAAAATAAAGTTTTACTAGAGCACAGCCACACTCTTTCATTTACATATGGTCCATGGTCTGCTTTCACAATACAGTGGCAGAGTTAAATAGTTACAATAAAGACACTGACCCACAAAGCCTAAAATATTTACCAACTGGCCCTTTATAGAAAAAGTATACAGACCCCTAATTAACATGATCATTTAATTTTTTTATTGAGGTATAACTGACATACAATATGATAGTTTCAATATATGATTCAATATTTGTATATATTAAGAAATGATCACCACAGTAAGTCTAAGTTAACATCGATCACTTTACACAGTTACAGGTTTTTTTCCTTGTGATAAAAAATTTAAGATCTACTCTCTTGGGATGCCTGGGTGGCTCAGTGGTTGAGCATCTGCCTTCGGCTCAGGGTGTGATCCTGGAGTCCCAGAATCGAGTCCCAGATCGGGTTTCTTATGGGGAGCCTGCTTCTCCCTCCGCGTATCTCATGAATAAATAAATAAAATCTTAAAAAAAAAAATACTCTCTTAATAACTTTCAAATATGTAATAGGGTATTATTAACTATAGTCACCTGCTGTATTTTACATCTGCACAATGATTACCAAATTTAAACCTTACTACTTTCTGAGATTTGACTTGATAGTATTTCTGTAAAGTAATAAAAGGGAAGAGTTACCTTTGGGATTCCTATACATAGTTTGCTCACATCTGTCAAACTGGGAAGTGTAAATGGTTTAACAGGATCTTGAACTGTGGTAGAATCTTTGGGGTCATGCCCAGCTAGCATACCTGTAAGGAAAAATACTTATGAATAACAGACACATTGTTTTACAGTGAAATTTATAATGTTTTGAAACTCTATGGAATCATATAAATACCCAACACAATTGCTGCATCATCCACACATCTGGTTAAGATTCCTGGCACATCCATTGAATTCACCAGGGGAATGAGACCATGACGAGAAACTAAGCCATAGCTTGGTTTGAAACCAACAACCCCACAGTGGGCAGCTGGATTTCTGGTTGATCCTCCTGTATCTGATCCTAAAGCCCTGGAATGTAAATGGAATTTTCTTTAGAAGAATGACATCTCTCCAATTATATTGGGAATCTATTGTTAAGTGTATAATTTTAAAGTTATTTCCCCCTGGTTATACTAAAGTAAGACATGCTTGTTTCAGAGAACTCTGAAAATACAGAAAAAGTGTAAAGACGTAACAAAATATTCTACTGCCTTAGACAAACACTGTTAACATTTTGGCATATTAATTTCAAGACTTTTAAAAAAATGCAGTTTTCTTCATGGTTCAGGTCATTCTGTAATTATACGTTTCCATCTCTTTTTTGCTTATCATGAGCCTTTTGCTAGGTCATCAAAATTACTGAAAATTTAAAATATGTATAATATTCCATCATATCAATTGGCGATCCCAGGATTTTAAAGCTCATCTTCCTATACATACAAATACCTTATACCTTCCTTTAATGGCAGTTTTACAGTATGCTTTTATAAACTAAACATACCTCCCCCAGAAATTCATACACAGAACCTTCTACTACCTCATTTAGAATCATGGATAGAAATGTACTTTAATTTATTTAAACATTTATGTTGTTGCCAAATAGGATAATAACTGCCTAATAAATTACTTTGTAATAAACACCTTTAAACATAAATCTTTGCCCATATGTCTGATTATTTTTTAGGCTGGCTTCCAAGAAGTAGAGTTAATGAGCCACAGGGTCTGCCTGTAAGTTCTTAATCTTTATTGTCAAATGACTTGTCAGAGAGGCTCTGCCAATTTATATTTCCAACTGCAGTGAATCAGATTTGGTCTTATGTTTCATTATCATCACTGAGGACTAGCAGTTCTGAAAATCTGGTTAATCTGAATAACCAGAAAGCTTTGTTAATGTGCATTTTTGAATAATTTTTCACATTTATTTGTATTTGCATTACCCAACTATGAAGTGCCCATTTCTTTGCTCACTTACCTATAGAGTATATATTTTTATTAAACACAAAACCAAAACCTAATCTTAAGGACATTCTGAAATAGGTCAGTTATAAAAGCACAAATACTGAATAATTTTCACTCTATGTACCTAGAGTCTTCAAGTTCATAGAGACAAAAAGTAAAAGTGATTGCCAGGGGCTGAGGGGACAGGCAAATGGGAAGCTGTTGTTTAAAGGGTACTGAGTTTCAATTCTGCAAATGAACCAAGTTCTGGAGATTGGCTGCACAACAATGTGAATGTATTTAACACTGAACTGTACACTCAAAAATGCTTAAGATGCTAAATTTTAGGTTATGTATGTTTTACCATAATTAAAATTTTTTAAACTTTGTTTCAGAGAAAAAAGGTTTTTCTGATTAGAAAAGTGTATGTGCCAATTACAAAATTTAAAATATTTCATAAGACGTATAAAGTGAGATTTCTCTTATATATATATATTTTATTTTTTTTAATTTTTATTTATTTATTTTTTTAAGATTTCTCTTATAATCACTGCCTCCCTAAAAATCCTGTTTATCAGTTTTGATATACTCATCCAGATATTTCCATGCAACCAACATATATACCTATGTAATTATTCCTTTTAACAGAAAGCAGGTCATACTATACATAGTATTCGGCAGCTCATTTTCCACTTAACAGTGTATCTTTGAGGTCTTTCCCTGACACTACAAAGCACTCCAGCTCATTCCTTTTAGTGGCTGCATAATACTCCAGGAACCTTTTTGTTTTTAAAAATATTATAAAATAAATCAAAAGGGGGAAAAACAAGGCAGAACTTGATAGTTTGGGACCCATTCAATCTGGAGTTACTTTGGGTCTGTCTGTGCTTCTCTTGACTCCACTCAGAATAAAGCTTTGGACTGAACAAGGCTCCTACTGGTCACATGGCCCTTCAGCGCTACAGAAAATGCAAATTAGATTGTCTTTCTTACCAAGTCCATATAAGCTACAAATCAGCTTGTTGCTTTCATGGTTTCTAAAAGGACACATTTTCTTATTAGGATTCACTGACGGCTGTGTAAAAGTAAAATCTATATTTCCATAGGAATTATGTGTCAAAATGCCATCTTCTCAAAGTACATTCAGAAAGATGAACATTAAGTAGGGTGATGAGGATAGAAAAAAAAGCACCTAATCTTGCAGTCCTAACTTGTCAGAACTCTCATTAATATTAATGCAATGCTATAAAATTCCACAGAGATAAAATGAAATGGTTTTACTTGTAAATAAGATTTCAGAGAAACTAAAAAACCAAACAAAAACCAAGAAAACCCCTGAAGAATCTAAATCTCCATAGCTCTAAAAAATATAAATAATTTATTGGTTGCAATGTTTGTGAAAAGAGCTTAGTTTCAGCGGATAATTAAGGAGAAATAAAATACACACAGTACTACTAAAGAAACACATTCAATTTTATACTGAAACTGAGAAAATAAATAAAAGTGGTATTTATTTACTCTTCTTTGTAAATGTTTTACAAATGGGACTTAAAACATAAAGCATGATGGATGGATTCTTCCCAAATACAAACAGGACAATTGAACAAGTCAGCTCCTAACAAACTTGAAAACTTTACTCAATGATATACATTTTTAGTCACAGATGTACAAAAACACTATTTTAAATATCCTATTGATAATTATCAGGGGCATTTTTTTCTTTTTTTTTTCTTTTTTTTTTTTTTCTTTTTTACCTTTTTTTTTTAAACAAAAGCCTGATTTAGCTGAAGGATAAACCATCATTAACAGCTCAGCAGCACTCAACTAAAGCCATGGTATATTAGTCCTTTAATATTAGTACAGTTGGTGAACAGATACCCAAATAAATTATTTTATTTTTATTTATTTATTTTTTTAATTTTTATTTATTTATGATAGAGAGAGAGAGAGAGAGGCGGAGACATAGGCAGAGAGAGAAGCAGGCTCCATGCACCAGGAGCCCGATATGGGATTCGATCCCGGGTCTCCAGGATCGCGCCCTGGGCCAAAGGCAGGCGCTAAACCGCTGCGCCACCCAGGGATCCCCCAAATAAATTATTTTAAAAATGAAATTCAATTATGCTAACTGGTTTATTCTGCAAGATCCATAAAATCATGTTTTTAAGAAAAGCAGATACTACAGAGGGAGAGTTTCAAGATTATCTTCAAGTTAAATGTAGAAAATACACAATAAACACACTGTACAGTTGAGTGTATTTTTAAGATATAATTTTGATGTACCACCGAGCACAAATAACTAAAAAGAAACAAAAATAGCACGGTATGAACTACTCTATTGTTGGATACTGAGCCTGGTTTATGACTATTTATATTTGGTTGGGCTTTACAGGACAAACAGAAAAAAGCATCTTACGCAAAGCATGTAAACGTTGCTACTGCCGCCGCACTCCCTCCTGAGCTTCCTCCAGTTATAAGCCAATTTGAATCCTCATTCTCACCATGGGCCTTGTGCTTCGTCTTTTCTTTATATTGTTTTGAATAACTCCAGGGGTTTTTAACTGGTCCAAATACACCATCTGTGCTTCCAGATCTGAGATGAAGTGAAGCAAGATATCTTAATGAAACTTTCATTTTCGATGAAAATTTCACCTCCTGATTATTTGCTTCTAACACTGTATAATCCACTGGAACTTGAATTGGAAAAGGCAAGGAGCCTGCTTAGATGTAGCCTTCATTAATTAGATGGTTGAGGAGGTGGAGGATGGGAGGTGAGATCATGTGGGAGAAAGCAGAGAAAACTAGCCTGTTAAGAAAAAAGATTTTTATCCCAGTTGATCATCCAATTCAGCTTATGATGATTTATTTCCCTTGTAAATCA
This sequence comes from Canis lupus baileyi, assembly GCF_048164855.1. Lineage (NCBI taxonomy): Eukaryota > Metazoa > Chordata > Mammalia > Carnivora > Canidae > Canis > Canis lupus. The sequence continues at coordinate 8,551,940 of NC_132844.1, forward strand.
AGGTCTTCCAGTTGAAGAGTGTCATAAACATTCAAAGAGTTAACAAGAAGTCCTCTGAAGGATTCCCTCTATTAATCAGATGTTTTGAGACAAGCATAAGTTGAATAATAACTTATTTTAAAAGTTTTGAAATAATTACAATCTTACAGGTAAATTGCACAAATAAAAATAATATGAAAAGAACTTTATACCCTTTACACAGATTCACCTATTGTCAACAAATCACTTAATTTGTTCTACTATTTGTGTGCTCTGTGTATGTCTGTAACATATACAAATACTTATTTCTTGAACCACCTAAGGGTAAATTAAGTATATCATGGACCTTTACCCCTAAATATTTTAGTATGTATTCAGTATGCATTTCCTAACACTAAGGGTCTTCCCTCATGCAGTCACAGTACAGTTATCAATCTCGGTACACTTCATATCCATGTAATACTTTTATCTAATCTATGTAATCCAGTTTGGCCAGCTGATCAAATAATGTCCTTTATAGCATTTTATCCCCTCCCAGTACAGGATTGAGTCTCGAGTCAAGTATTGCATTTAATTATCATCGTCTCTTTAGCCCTTTTTGTTCTTTTTAAATCATTTCCCAGCCAATGGACTTTGAGTTATTTCCAGTATTTGGCAGTTATAAATAAAGCCACAAAATATTGTACTAAAAGACCCTAGCCATTGCTTTTGTGTAAATATAAGTCTTCATCTCTTAGATAAATATGCAGGACTGAGATTGCTGGATCATATGATGTTAACAAGAAACTGAAAAACTGGGATGCCTGGGTGGCTGTGGTTGAGCGTCTGCTTTCGGCTCAGGGTGTGGTCCTGTAGTCCTGGGATCAAGTCCCACCCTGGGTTCCCTGCATGAAGCCTGCTTCTTCCTCTGCCTATCTTTCTATGTCTCTCATGAATAAATAAATGAAATCTTTAAAAAAAAAGAAACTGAAAAACTATTTTCCAAAATGGCTATACCAGTTTGCATTTCCTACCAACATTGTATGAGAAATCCAAATGCTCGGTCCTTGTCAGCACTTGTTTTGTCATTTTTAAGCCATTCTAACAGTGTATATATCTTCTTGTGATTTTAACTTGCATTTCCTGAATGACTAACCATGTTCAGCATATTTTCATGTGTTTATTGCCAACTTTACATCCTCTTTGATGAAATATCTGCTCACATATTTTATCCATTTAAAAAAAATTAAGGTGTTTTCTTATTTTTGAGTTGGGTAAGGATATATATACATACTAGATGCCAGTTCTTTCTCAGAGACATGTTTTGCAAAGATTTTCTCCTAGGCTGTGGGTCGTTTTTCGTTTCTTAATAGTGTATTTTAAAGTAGAAAAGTTCTTAATTTTAGTGAAGTCCAATCTATCAGCTTTTTATTTTGTGGGTTGTACTTTATGATTCCCATTTAAGAAATCTTTGCCTAACTCAAGGTCACAAAGATTTTTCTCCTATGTTTTCTTCTATAAGTTTTAGGTTTTGCTTTCCTTAGGCTCTTTTAATCTAGAATATTTTTACAGGCTTTCCTTTTTATGATATTCATATTTTAATAAAATGTTTCTCATTTCAGACTTATCTTTTGTTTTCTTGCTATTAGTTTCAGGTTTCACATTCTCAGCTGAATATTGTATAGGTGATGGTGTGTCCTCAAGGAATCACATCTAGTGGTACATGATGTCCACTTACCCTCACTGATGATGTTCATTTTGATCAGCTGTTCAAGGCAATGTCCTAATAACCTATGTTCGAATTTACTCCAATGGATTAATTCGTTCTACATATATTTACTGGGTACCAAGAGACAGCACCATAAATAAGAGTCAAAGATTCTGCTTCTATGAAACAGAGAGCATAGACCAAGCAAATGTTACAAATGTGACAAGTGTTATAATAAAAGGGAAAATAGAAAGCATTTTTGGTGAAACACTGAATGCTTTCCCCCAAAAATAAGAACAAGGCAAGGATATCTGCTCCTATTACTTCTACTCAGTATTGTACTGAAGTGCTAACCAACACAGTAAGAAAGAGAAATAAGAAATAACAGTCTTTATTTGTAGACTACATGATCATCTATGTATAATATATATATAAAGAATCTGAAAAAATAAACTAGAACTGATAAAAGAGTACTTAGCAAGGTCATGGGATATTAAGAGCAACATAGAAAAATCAATTAGAACTATCAATATACTACATACTATATACCAACAATAAACAAACATTGAAAAAAAATACCATTTTATATAGCATTAAAACACTGAAATACCTGGCAGGAGGTGGGGAGGAGGCACCTGGGTGGCTCAGTTGGTTAAGCATCTGCCTTTGGCTCAGGTCATGATCCCAGGATTCTGGGATAGAGCCCCAGTCGTCTGGGCTTCCTGCTTGGTGGTCTGGTTCTCCCTCTCCCTCTGCCCCTCCCTCCGCCCCACCCCTGCTCTCTCTCTCTCTCTCTCTCTCTCTCTCTCTTTCAAATAAAGAAAATAAAAAAAGACCATACAAATATTTGGGAATAAATCAAACAAATTACATATAAGATTTATACGCAGAAAAATCGTAAAAATACTGAGAAAAAGTAAACAAAATCTAAATAAATAGAAAGATAGATAAAGTATTCATGGAACAGAAGACACATATTAAAATGTCAAATCTTCCAAACTTGATCTATAAATTCAACACAATCATAATCAAAATCTCATCAAGCTTCTTTATAGAAATCAGCAACCTCATTTATTTAAGAGTTATATTTATTTATTTATTTAGTCATGAGACACAGAGAGAGAGAGAGAGAGAGAGAGAGGCAGAAACATAGAACATAAACAACTCCCTGCAAGAAGCCCGATGCAGGAATCGATCCTGGACCCCGGGATCACGCCCTGAGCCAAAGGCAGAAGCTCAACCGCTGAGCTACCTAGGCGTCCTTCAGCAAGCTCAGTCTAAACTTATATGGGAATGCAAAGGACCTAGCAAATGTAAAATAATTTTTAAAAAGAAAAACAAAGTAAAAGAACAGACTCTCACTACCTAATTTCAAGGCTTACTCTAAATCTACAGGAATCAGGATATCATGTTATTAAAGTAAATAGAGATACACAGAACAGAACAGAATCCAGAAAGAGACCTATACATATATATCCAACTGATTTTTGACAAAGGAACCAAGGTAATTTAATGAAGAGAGAATAAATTTTTTTTCTTACAAGAAATGCTAGAACTATTGGACACACATGCAAATAAATGAACCTTGGCTTTATTCACACCTTATACAAGAAAATTAACTTAAATGGATCATAAGTCTAACTATAAGAACTATAAAACTTCTAGGAGGAAAATCTTTGTGACTATGGGTTCGGTGGGTAAAAATTTCTTCGTTAAGACACAAAAAGCAGGGATCCCTGGGTGGCGCAGCGGTTTGGCGCCTGCCTTTGGCCCAGGGCGCGATCCTGGAGACCCGGGATCGAATCCCACGTCGGGCTCCCGGTGCATGGAGCCTGCTTCTCCCTCTGCCTGTGTCTCTGCCTCTCTCTCTCTCTCTGTGACTATCATGAATAAATAAATAAAATCTTTAAAAAAAAAAAAAAAAAAAGACACAAAAAGCATTAATCATAAAAGAAGAAAAAAGATGAAATGGAATTCATTAAAATTAGGAATTTTCACTCTTTGAAAGGAATGTTCAGAGAATGTAAGAAGACCTGGAGAAAATATTTGCAAATTACCTGACAATGGACTTGAATCCAGAATATATAAAAGAGCTCTTAGAGCTCACTAAGACAAACAACATAAGTGGAAAAAAAATAATGGGTAAAAGATTTGAATAAAAACTTCACCAAAGAAGATATATGGGTAGCAAAATAAACACATGATGTTTAACATCATTAGTCATCAGGGCAATGCAAACGAAAACCAAAATGAGATCTGACCATATACCCATTAAGCAATCGAATATACTCTCACAGAGGGACTGAGAACTGACATTAGAGTCCTCAAGAAATCACCGCACTGCTTTTTTGGTACCTACATTTAAGGAAATTAAAGACAATGATGAAAGAAATATAAGAGAAGAAAATTTTAATTTTACTTACCCCATTGCAAACTCATCTAAATTTGTTTTTCCCATCAGGACAGCTCCCTGATCCAATAACTTCTGAACTACTGTAGCATTATAAGGTGGTACATAACCTGAAAAAAATTTCAGTTATTCTTACTATAGGAGAGAAAACAGTGAACATGTAAATCACATGCAAGAAACAAGATTTTAAACTACAACTAAGCTATTCATATTGACATGTGTTAATTATTCCTAATTTGAGTAATAGGTTGGCCTTTCTTGCAAAAGTTAATTTTATTTTTTCTACTACTAATTGTTATGTTTTCCAAAGACAGTTGGCATATTCCCTATTATTTATCATCTAAAAATACTGATTTTTAAGTTAGTACTACACAATATTGAGTGATAGAGATGCACCCAATTCATTTGAAACTAATAACACATCATTATTTTGCTCATTGTACTTGTAATGCTATATCCCATAGTAATTTTTTACCTATTTCCAGTAAGAAATAGATATTTATTCTCAATTAAAATTTCATCTGTGTGTATTTCAATTAACAATCTACCTATCAGAAGAACCTGGGGCATATTCCTCATAGATTTCCTTTCAGTGTGTAGCACTCTGGATAAGCTTTGGCCATGTCTTTTTCCTTTTAGGATCCAGAAATCTTGAGAAATGGGTTTCCTTTTGACCTACTAAACTGCAAAGAATAAAACTAAACATCACTATACTCAGGTAAGTATAGTGATATAAAAGATGGGAGTAATTGGGAAACAAAAATCAACTAGACAGGGATCCCTGGGTGGCGCAGCGGTTTGGCGCCTGCCTTCTGCCCAGGGCGCGATCCTAGAGACCCGGGATCGAATCCCACGTCGGGCTCCCAGTGCATGGAGCCTGCTTCTGTCTCTGCCTCTCTCTCTCTCTCTCTCTCTGTGACTATGATGAATAAATAAATAAAAAAAAAAAAAAAAAAAAAAAATCAACTAGACAATAGAAGCAAATCCTCACACCACCCTCAAGAAAGGAGCGATGAGAGTCACTCCCTGCCCACCAGTCCTGTGATATTGATAAGTGGGTGTCAGAGGGCACTGAGTGTGTGTGTGGCGGTCAGTCATTAAATCTTCCTAAGTAGGATTTCTAAAGCATCCTAAATAGGATACATCCATTAAGGTTGCCTACCTCTAAGGAATAATTTTGCATTCCAAAAGAGCCCATAGTAAAAATATTCTAGCCTAAGTACTTCTTTTGCAGATATAATTAGTCTGAGAATACCTGGGTGCTTTAGTATCTTATCTTTAATTTAAACTGAAAAAATAGTTTTATAAAATTATTAGTGCTCTGGTCAATTAAACTTTACCTTTCAGCATGTTTGATGCACATGTTGTCTCAATGCCTGATGTGCTAAAGTTGTCTTTTACTGCAATAGGAATTCCATCTAAATCCCCAAGTGAATGACCTGCAGTAAAAATCCAAAAGATCAGGTGCTGTATCCAGTTCAGAATACAAAGAAACGTTAATACTAGTTATTACAATAACTATTAGTTTTTGGTAAAGATACTTCTTCATAAATCAAATTGATGTTAGAAATTATTACAGGTGGGCATTAGAAAACATCACATACCCATCACCCTATTTTTATTATACCTCATGGCAAGTTCTTTTCTTTTTTCTTTCTTCTTTCTTTCTTTCTTTTCTTTCTTTCTTTCTTTTTTCTTTCTTTCTTTTCTATTTTTTAAAAGTTCTTTAAATAAGGGTATGTTTTATGTTTAAAGCCTCACTTGCCAAACGGAGACTGCTACATTCAATTAAATTCTTTCCCTAGGGAAATGCCAATTAAGTGTAATTCACAGTCATTTACCTTTCTTGTATCTTTTCTCCGATTCTTCAGCTTGCTTTAAGGCTACCTCTTCTGATACAGTAATGTACGCATTTAGAAACTTGGTCTTCTTGATAAGGGAGAGACATTTTTGACAGAGCTCTGTTGGAGTAATTTGGCCTTGTTTCAGTGCTGCAGAAACCTGTAAAACACACAATTCCAAAACTTTCACTGAGGCTGCAGAATTTCAAGTATTATATTCAGTGGGCAGACAGGGCGATGAAGTCTAAAATTTTGAAGTGAAGCTTGGATTCAAAACCAACAGAACCCTATCCCTAGGGAGTGTACTGAATGTGGGTAACCCACTGATCAGCTTGAGTAGGACAGTCGTCAACTGAGTGGAGGTACTTGCTGTTTCTAAGTCAGGTTTGCACCGAGGGCAGGGGTTTAGGTGCACCATCTTGTCTAGAGGAGAGGCCTGGCACGGGCGGGGCGTGGGTTGGGGGAGATTGTGCAGAGGGTGGCTTAGCTGGAACACAGGCAATCCAGAGTGATAAAAACAGACTAGACAAGGCCCTGTAGGACCTTATGGCTCTAAGTGAGATCTTACTTAGAATATTGTAGAATTCAAGGAAGAGCCACTACAAATGGAGAGAAATGCTTATAAAATATGGGTTCACAAGCAAACTAAAAATAAACTCTGAAATTCTGTCTTTGATGCATTAGAAAGGCTAGTAAATAAAGTGTTAAATCACACCACAAGTAACCAGAATCTATATGTTTATCGTAAGCCAAGCTTGAAGTGATGACTATTTAATACTTCCTGGAGGAAGTAATATTTACTAATTAGATCAAAGCAATGAATAGCAAGTTAAAGATGACACCAAAACTTTGCAGATTACATGAGCAGAGGTGGATCAGATGGGAGCTGAGAGAGAAGGTGGATGGGTGATGGAATATTATGTATTATTTACCAAGAGCCAGACACTGTTGCTTTACATGCATTACTTCACTTAACCTTAAAACCACGTAAGTTATACAGTATTAACCTCATTTTACAGATGAAGAAACTGAAGCTCAGAGAGGTTAGTGATTTGTCTGAAGCCACACCATAGTACAGGGTAGAGGGAATGTCATATATAACCTGTGCTCTTTGATCATTTCTCTCTGCACTAGCACAAGCTTAGTTTGTCCTCTGAGTTGACTTCATTTGCAGGTGTCCTACATCCACCAAGCAACTGAGGTTTGCATTTGAGGGGAAATTCTGCAAATCGTCTGCTCTCAGCTATTGAATAAATCATCAAAGCAATGGTATTCTTGGGGCTGAGGGTTTTAGAGGAGAAAAGCAGTGTGAATGGGCCACGGAGAAGACCCCTAAGGCTGACTCAAGAGGAAGAAAGAGTGCGGGCGCCAGGGAGAGTGACTCAGGGAGGGGCAGGGGCAGCTGAGCTATCCCGTGGCTAAACTGTAATAATCAAGAAAATTACGTCTCTCTTGCCTTCTTTGCCTCCCCTAATGCCTACTATCCTCGGGCTGCTTTCTGACTTGCCAGCTGGTGCAAGAATAGAAACGAAAGGAGTTACAGTTGTGGTTACAAGGGCAAGAAATGAGATTGTCTAGGAGCACTCGTTTTAAATGGTGCTGATCTTCATTAGGACCGTTTCTAGGAAATCCAGATTTGAGAAAGTCAGTAAGAGAATTGAAGAGAGAAATGAAAACAAAAGATGCTCACTAGCTAGAATGGCCTGAGCATAAGGAGTGTGAGTGAAACAGAACAGTGCAGTTTTCCTGGGACAAAAATGAAGGTCTTACCTGAATATAAGACAAAATCAACTATAAAAGGTTTTATTAAAGAGACCAAATTCATTCTCCCTCACTTCTTTTCTCTAATGCAGGGTAGGCTTCTCCTTGAGGTCACTGCTTCTCCTGCAGCTTTCTCAAGAGATGACTGTTTTAGCTTCTATCCACCATGAGACCAGAGTCCAGTGGGGGAGGAGAGAATGTGTAGACAGGCATCCTCCTCATGCCTCAGTGCCTTCCTCATCCCTCTTCATTTAAAAATCCCGACTCATCTGAAGTACAGGGCTTGGAGGAGCTTATATCACTCTCCCTGGGGTATGAATCCACTGTCTCCCTAGTACTCCTTTTCATTCATTGAAGATTTTTAGCACTTTGTTCCCTTTAATCTGTAGAGTGGCTTCTGTCAGTATTCTTGTTGACTTCAGACTTCAAGTAAAGTACACTGACACCTGGCCTCTCAGTTCTTGACCTCATTTTGGGCAAACTTTTCCTTCACCTTGTCCCAGTTACCAGTTCAGCCCAGACTACATTACCAGTATCTGTATAACCTCTGAAACCTCAATTTTAGCTATCCTACACCTCCTGTCCGCTCAGCTCATTTACACAAACACCCACATAGTCAGCAAAAACAAAACAGGGACCTCAGTCCTACAACCGCAAAGAAACTGAGTCTGCCAACAACCAACAAGGTTGAAAGATGACTCTGAGCTTCAGATGAAACCACAGCCCTGGCTGACCCCTTGATTTCAGCCTTGTGAGACTCTTGTGAGCAGAGAACTCAGCTACTCCATTTCTGGACTCCTGACCCACAAAACTGTAAGATGATAATAGGATTATCTTAAGCCCAAAAGGTTATACTAATTTGTTAGGCAGCAATAGAAAAACAATATACTTTCTTAGAAAAATTAAGAGCTCTTAGGGGATCCCTGGGTGGTGCAGTGGTTTAGCGCCTGCCTTTGGCCCAGGGCGTGATCCTGGAGACCCGGGATCGAATCCCATGTCAGGCTCCCAGTGCATGGAGCCTGCTTCTCCCTCTGCCTGTGTCTCTGCCTCTCTCTCTCTCTCTCTCTCTCTGTGACTATCATAAATAAATAAAAATTTAAAAAAAAAATAAGAGCTCTTCCTTAGGAGCCACTCTTCTTAGAAACTAGGGGAAGAGATCACTGTAAATACATGTAATTTAATAAATGTCCCTCTAACAAAATTAATGTCAATAATAGCACTTATTTCTAGGCATTATTCTAGATGCTTTATATTCCTTTTTTTTTTTAAGATTTATTTTTAAAATTTTAACTCCAGTATAGTTAGCATACAGTGTTCTATTAGTTTCAGGTGTACCGTAGGATTCAACAATTCCATATATTGCTCAGTGCTCCTCACAGCAAGTGCACTCCTTAAACCCCATCACCTATTTCACCCACCCTCCCCCCACCCACTGATGCTTTCTATTTCATTTATTATTTACATCCACTATGAGGGACTGATATTATTTCCAATTTACAGATAAAAAAACTAAAGTTCCTGCCTGAGGTCACAAAGCAGGGCTGAGATGCTACCAAGGCCTGTTCTTGTTTCCAAAGCCTATGCTCTGGACCATTATACTATTCACTTTAAAGAGAACATCAGAAGTTCACTTAGGAAAAGAACTGTCTTTTAAAAAAAAAATTATTTTGATGAAGGCTGAAGGTATAGGAGCACCCTTGTGGTTTAAGTGTCCAGTTGAGGGATCCCTGGGTGGCACAGCGGTTTGGCGCCTGCCTTTGGCCCAGGGCGCGATCCTGGAGACCCGGGATCGAATCCCATGTCGGGCTCCCAGTGCATGGAGCCTGCTTCTCGCTCTGCCTCTCTCTCTCTCTCTATCATGAATAAATAAATAAAATCTTAAAAAAAAAAAAGGTGTCCAGTTGACTAATACCCATTTACACACTCCATTCGTGCTTTTTGTCTCCAATGTTCCAAGAAACTGCATCAGGATCACTAGCAACCTCGCATTCCTAAATGCAGCAGTCACTGCTCAGTCCTCATCTTAGGAGTACTTCTCTGCAGCCTTCAATTAAGAGAACACTCTCTTCTTGAAGCTTCTTCACTTGTATTTGAGGACACCAAAACCTGGTTTTCCTCTTGCCTTACTGACCATTCCTTCACGTCTTTTTTGTTGGCTCTGCTTCTGTTGCTGACCTCTAAATGTTGCAAAGTTTCAGGACTTCTTTTATTTTTGTGCTCAACTCCCTGGGTGTTCTTATCTGGCTGCATACTTTAATTATCTTCTATACTCTGGCCAATTTATATCCTCATACCTAGCTGCTTTCCTCCTCATCTCCAAACTCATATCCACCTGCTTAACAGACATCTTCACTTGGGTATTCAGCAGGCATCTCTGAATTAACATGCCCAGAAAAGAAGTCTTGATAACTTTCTCCTTCCAAATATGCTTCCTAAGAGTCTCTTCTATATGTGTATCCTCAAAAAACTAAAAATAGAACTATCATATGATTCAGCAATCCCACTTCCGGGTATCTATCTGAAAAAAAGAAAACACTAATTTGAAAAGGTACATGTACCCTTATGTTTACTGCAACATTATTCACAATAGCCAAAATATGGAAATAATCAATTGTCCATTGATGGATGAATGGATAAAGAAGATGTCATATATATACAGTTGAATATCAGCCATAAAAAAGAATGAAATCTTGCCATTTGTGACGATATGGGTGGACAATATGGGTGTGACAATATTATACTAGGTGAAACAAGTCAGAAAGAGAAAAACAAGTATGGTATGATTTTGGTTGTATGTGGAACCTAAAAACCCAAACAAGTAAAACTCATCAATGCAGAGAACAGACTGGTAGATGCCGGCAGGGAGGGGGGCCGGGGGATGGGCAAAATGGGAGAAGGTACAAGAGATACAAACTTCTAGACATAAGATAAATGTCATGGGGATACATGGGGTGACTGCAGTCAACAATATTATACATTATGTAACTTTATATGGTAATCAAGAAAAACTAGATTTATTGTGATCATTTTGTGGTATATACAAATACCAAATCATTATGTAGTATACCTGCAACTAAGATATCAATTAAACCTCAAAAAAAAAAAAAAAAAAGTGGGGAAAAAAAAAAAACCCTCTTTCCCATCTTGGTGTTACCATTTTCTGCCCAGGCCCAAAGCCTAAGCATCCTCCTTCATTCTTTTCTTTCCCTCAAACTCTGTATCCAATCCATCAGCAAACCCTAACTGAAAAAACAATACCCATTACACATTACTTATATGGCCACCCCATCTGTGCTGCCATCATCTCTTGCCTTCTAACTGATCGTCCTGCTTCCTCACTTGCTTTCCTGTAGACCATATCTTTAGGAATAGCCTGAAGGAGCCTTTTAAGTTTTAAATCAGATCATATCCACTTACAACATTCCAGAGGCTTCCCGTTACACTTAGAATAAAATCCACACTCCTCAGCACGGCCTAAAGAATTTTCCGTGACCTGGCTCCCACTTAACTCTCTAACGGCATCTCCCACTGTTCTTCTCTTCATTCACATCTCTCCAGGGATGCTGGCCTTCTGGCAACTCCAGAATATATAAAGCTTTCTCTTCCTTCAGACTCTTTGCACTGACTGTTCCCTCTGCCTGGAATACTATTCTAGGCCTTCCCAGGGCTCATCCTTCATATCCGCTAGGTCTCTACTCAATATATTCAGTCAGGGGATCCCTGGGTGGCTCAGTGGTTGAGCATCTGCCTTTGGCTCAGGATGTTTCAGGATCTAGTCAGGATCGAGTCCCATGTCGGGCTCTCTGCATGGAGCCTGCTTCTCCCTCTGCCTCTCTCTCTCCATCTCTCCAATGAATAAATAAATAAATAAAGTCTTTTATATATATATTCAGTCAGAGAAACCTTCCCTGACCACTCCAAGGCACCTAGCTCCCCCAAATAGTTCTCACACTGTGGCCTGCTTAATCTTTCTTCATACTTACACTATCTGCAATTATATTAGTTACTAAAAAAACAAAAAGCCAACTAATGTAATGCCTGTTTCTCCACAAAAATGCAGGCTTCTTGAAGGCAAGAACTTCTGTCTTCAGTGTTAATTCCCAGTGTCTGGAACACAGAGGTGCTCACTAAATGTTAGTTGAATGAATGAATAACTGAGTTGTTTATAAAATTTGGAATCTGTTTTCCCATAGAATAATTGAGTGTTCTTAGGTAGACCCCCAACAAGCCTATTGAATATATAATTAATAACTCTAGGATTCATAATATTATCTTGGTGTCTAGCTCCTAGAAACACTGGGATCACACCACAAAAGAGGAAGGTAAAAGTGAGGTTCCTCCTTTTTCCTGAATGTACCTGTATAACACTTAAAAATAGGACTTTTACCTCCTATTTGGCAGGTTACTTCTTTTTAGTGCTTCCTTCTAGGGGTTCCTTGGTTACTCTAAGCCTCACTTAGGTTCCCAACATTCCCTCAAAACTCTAGTTTCCAGCTCCTCTCCCAAATTTCCTCCCCAGCAAATTTTCCCTTTTTCTTTCAATTGATTATATTAACTAGGGTGTGATGAAGAGAAATTTTACTGAACTACTGTAATTCACAATGGGTGAATAAATCATCTGACCCCCCCACAAGGTATGCTTACATAGTTAAAAGAGAACGTGTACTAAATTAATTAATCTCTAATTGGTAGAATTTGTGACATCAGTACAGTGATGTGGGAAAAAAAATAATAGAGTGGAGAGGAGATGTTTTTTGGGCTGGGAAAATGACTACCAAATAATGTTTTGCACACAGTAGGCACCAACAAATATTTGTTAAAAGAGTGATTAAGTGAAAGTAATCCCGCTCAGGTAACCTCTTGCGTACCGTAGGTCAGCTCTCCTAAACTAGTTTTCTCCCGCTTGAGGCAAAAGTTGTTTCTCACAGGGGCTCATTCAACGACAGCACAAAGCGGTGGCACGAAAAGAGGTGGTGCTGAAGGGGGAAAGGGCAGAAAAAGGAATACTGTATTTTTATAAGTTGCATTTCCTTTTAAAACAAGTTTTTGGGGCAGCCCGGATGGCTCAGGGATTTAGCGCTGCCTTGAGCCCAGGGCATGATCCTGGAGGCCTGGGATCGAGTCCCACATCGGCTCCTGCAGGAAGCCTGCTTCTCCCTCCGCCTGTATCTCTGCCGCTCTCTTTCTCTGTGTCTCTCGTGAATAAATAAATTAAATATTTTAAAAAATAAAAAAATAAAAACAAGCTTTTGGTTTTTTTTTTTAAAGAACAAACTGGATTCTTTAGTGGAGGAATTTACTGTACAGAACTATGTAGCAGAGGCTAGAACCATATCAAGATGGTAAAATACTAGTGTATTTGGGGGAAGCACTATTATTTAATGCCTGTCAATTTTAAGTTATTGTAATTTATAGCTCTCTGAAAGGCCCCCCACATGAAGGTGGGAGGCGGGAGCTTTCCCAGGTGAGGATACAACAGGGAGGCAGAAGGCAGGGTGGGTCTTCAACCCCTACTTATCAGCAGAATCACCTGGAGCTCCGGTTTAAACTATCTACTCTGGGCCTCAAATCACAGAGCAGCCAAAGTGCGGACACAGCTGTGGTGTTAACAAGGGCCTGGCGTGGTTCTTAGAAGGGTGGGCCTGCAGACGGTTCCCGAGGTTGAGACGTAGGGGGCCAGAAGGCCAGGAGGCCTGAAGCGAAGCTCTCGCAGCAGAGAGGAAAGTGTAGAAAACAACTTCCAGGTGTTAAATCGAAAACACAATTAACGGGGCTTAGTTAGTGATTGTTACTGGGTATGACAGATGAGAAAGAATGTTAAGGGCAAAAGGGGGGGGGGGCGTAAAAGTTGTGCCATTAAAGAGAGAATAGGGGGACCCCCGGGTGACCCAGGGGTCCCAGGATCGAGTCCCGCTTCGGGCTCCCTGCGTGGAGCCTGCTTCTCCCTCTGCCTGGGTCTCTGCCTGTCTCTGTCCCAGTCTCTGATGAATGAATGAATGAATGAGTGAATGAATGAATGAAATCTTAAATAATAATAATAAAGAGAATAACGAGAATTCAGAAGTCAGGTTTGGTTTGTTTTTTGAAGATGGAGGTTGAGAGGTTAAGAAGTCAGTTTAACTTTGGTTAAATTAGGCGGAGGTGGTTAGGGGGGCATTTACAAGCATCAGCCTCCAAGTTTAAAAATGATGTCCTGGGATCCCTGGGTGGCGCAGCGGTTTGGCGCCTGCCTTTGGCCCAGGGCGCGATCCTGGAGACCTGGGATCGAATCCCACGTCGGGCTCCCAGTGCATGGAGCCTGCTTCTCCCTCTGCCTGTGTCTCTGCCTCTCTCTCTCTCTCTCTCTCTGTGACTATCATAAATAAATTTAAAAAAAAATTTAAAAAAAAAATGATGTCCGGCTGTGGAGACCCGGGCGAGAGAACCCCTTGTACCCTGGCGGCCGCTCGAGTCTGGGGAATACACCAGGGCGCGGGGGGGGGGGGGGGCGGGGGGGACGGTGAAACCAAGCAAGGACTCGTTTGTGTTCCTGCAAAGCACGGACCTGCGGAGCCCCTGAGCGAGCGTCGGGGGGAGAAGGCGCCAGGCGGGCGTGGCCCCGCGGAGCCCCGTCTAAGACCCCACCCATCGGGGGGTCCGACCCAGGCCCTGGCAAGCGTCTGAGGGCAGCCGCACAGCCCCGCGCTGCGCCAGGCCCCCCGGCTGGGGTCCCAACTCCAGCGACCTGAAGCCACCCCTCACCCCAAGTTCCAAGAAAGGAGACGCTGACCCAAGACGCGCGGTCAGACCCGGGGGCTCCTTGTCCACGGGCCCTCAGCAGCCAGCTCCACTCACTTCTCGGAGGGTCCGGCCCAGCATGGTCGTTCGTGCCCAGCCTGCCGCCGCAGGGCCCAGGTGACCAGGAGGAGTAAGAGAGGTCACCGCTCGCGCCGGGGGTACATGGGCGCGGCCATCTTTGGTCGTCACGGAGCTTTTCAACACCGAGCCCTTCGATTGGTCGAAATGCAAGCCCCGGGGAATGATCTTTGCACGCGATTGGCTGGCGCCGCGCAGCGACGCCTGCGGCCGAGGAGAGAGGGTCGTAAGGAGGGTCGGAGCTTGGGTCTCGCAGGGAGGGAGTCGGGGAGCCTCGGATGTTTTAAGTCGGGGTCTTGAGCGGAATTTTTCTTGTCGGGCCGGGGTTGGATTCTAGGGGGTGGAGAGAGTTCTGTCCCCCTCCCCCCCCCCACCCCAAAGCGGAGGGTGTGTAAGGCAGGAGGGCCAAGAGCAGACTGCTGACCTGAACGTTATTTGGAGCTTTATCAGATGCGGACGAGCAGCGTGATGGCTTAAGTCTTCTTCCTTCCCTGGCTCCAGTTCGCGTAGGCGGCCTTCCTCTTTGAATCCTCAACCTTGTTGAATTGGCCCGTGCGTTTGGCAGGTTTGGTTCTTGACCCAGGTCAGGGGTTCAAGTTTGATGCCCTGTTAAAATGCGTTTTACTTAGGAGACGCCATCCAACCGAAATTTCACGATGGAATTTCTCAAGAGCTGTATGCTCAGAAGAAATGCTCGCACTGCGGCGGGCTTCTGGAGAAGCCAGGCCGCGCGACAGCCTCCAGGTAGAGAGATCAGTACCACCTGCCCGAGGAGCACTGTCATGCCCGCTTGGGTGATAGATAAATATGGGAAGAATGAGGTGCTTCGGTTTACTCAGAACATGATGATCCCTGTCATACACTATCCGAATGAAGTTATTATCAAAGTTCACGCTGCAAGTGTCAATCCTATAGACGTTAATATGAGAAGTAAGTTTTGGAAAGACCTTCCTCCTTAACTTTTTTTTTTCCCCTTGATTTTTTTTTTTTTTTTTTTCCCCAATGTGTAATTCAGAATTTCATCCAGGATCGGTTTTAAAAGATCACTTATTTGACTGCACTTTGTTGGTTTAACCCCAAAGGAATTGTTTAGGTAAAGTTCAGTTATTGGACTGCACTTTGTTGGTTTAACCCCCAAAGGAATCGTTTAGGTTTTTGACAGGATCTCGGATACTGTTTCTCAAGTTTTTGAAACGGCCACGTTCAGGGTATACTTTCCTAGTCTTCTGCAACGTGTAAGCAAAATCTACCTTTTGAAATGTTTCCCTGCTTACGTTTTAAGATGTAAGTTGGAATTTGAGCTAATCTGGGTTCCACAGCTAGCTTTTTAGTATATTCGCCTGGGAACTTGGTGATATTCTGAGGGCCCTCGCAGGTTTTGGAGGTATGATTGTTTTCACATCAGTTCAGGGTTGGCTTTTTTTTTTTTTTTTTTTCTTAACGATCTTAGTTATTTATTCATGAGAGAGACCCACACACACAGAGGCAGAGACACAGGCAGAGGGAGAGGCAGGCTCCATGCAGGGAGCCCTATACGGGACTCGACCCTGGGTCTCCAGGATCAGACACTGGGCCAAAGGTGGCGGTAAACCTCTGAGCCACTGGGGCTGCCCCAAGGATTTGCATTTTCATCATAATTCTTTGCTCTCCCACTATTCACAACTTTATTTACTGGCGCAATGGACAAAGCTGAATGGGTGCCAGGATAGGGACAAGGTACTTTCCTCATTTCCTCTGTTGCATTTTGCCCTGGACAGTTAAAATCCCCTTTCCTGTGTGCTTCTTCATCCTAAGTGGGAATGTTAACCATATTAATTTCTGCTGGGGAATATTGACAAAATTTGGAGAGCACTGTATTCCTTAAAATATATGCATCTTGCAATTATTATAGTGCTGAAAAAAAGGATTACTATTTATGAACTTTGGAATATAATGACAAAAATACTCCTCACCCGTGTCTTCTGAAAAAATTTTAAAAATCCCTTGGGATGGTTAATCTCCATGTCATAAATAAGCTGTCATATGCAGTTCAATTTAACCATAGGTTTGTGTTTTGAAGGCCTTATGTGGAACTTAGAGTTCTTACCAGATTGCTTCATAACAGTTACTGTATGTGAATTATGCATGATTAATTACATTTCTAAGTTCCTATAAGCCAATTACAAAATTAGAATCGATAGAATGAATCATTTCATAAGATTTATGGAGAAGCATGAAAGTTGAGACTGACGTGTTTTCATTTTTCCTCCTCTATTTTCCAGGAGCTGTGTGATGATTAGGATGGCAGTTCTCAAGTTTATTGGTCTTAAGATCCCTTTAGCCTCTTAATAATTACAATGGGCTTTTATTTATGTGAGTTATAGCTATCAATATTTACCTTATTAGAAATTAGAAGAGAAAACTTAAGATTTTTATTCATTTAGAAAAGCGTAAACTCCTTTGGTGTTAATATTACAAAATTAAATCAGGATAGAAATATAAAATGATCTAAAGGGGTGCCTGGGTGACTCAGTCAGTTAGGCAGCCAACTCTTGATTTCCGCTCAGGTCATGATGAGCCCTGGGAACGAGCTTCATGTTGGCTTCATGCTCAGTAGGTAGTCTTCTTGAGGATTCTCTCTCCCCCTCTTGCCCCCCATGTGCTTGTGCATTCTCTCTCTCAAATAAATAAATCTTAAAATGACATAAAAATGAGAGACTACAAATATGAAGCATTGAAACAGATAGTAGTTGATAGATCATAGGATCTACTTTGAAGTGCTTAAAATGGAAAATAACTATTTTCCAAAATAAAAAAAAAAATTAGTGGAAGACTAGCATTGTTTTACACTTTCACTTATCTCTTTGTTTTCTGGTTTAATAAGACAGATGGATTTTCATGAACTTCTGTATTCAATCTATTGCAATGTTATTTGAAGTTAGTGAAGAATATCCAGCCTCGTACAGGTAGTTGAAAAGAAGGGACCTCTTAGACTTCTCAAAAAGATCTTGGGGATGTAAAAACTTGGAGAACTGCTGGATTAGGGAAATAAAATCCAGTGTCATGGTCTTTAGGTCTTTTTTTTTTTTTTTTTTTTAAGATTTTATTTTTAAATAATCTCTACACCCAACACAAAAAAGGCTTGAACTCATAACCCTGAGATCAAGGGTTATGTGCTCTACCAGCTGAGCCAGCCAGGCATCTCTTGGTCTTTAGGTCTTTTGTAGATTTTTTTTTTTTTAATTTATTCATGAGAGACACACAGAAAGAAAGAGAGAGGCAGAGACACAGGCAGAGGGGGAAGCAGGCTCCATGCAGGGAACCCAATGTGGGACTTGATCCTGGGTCTCCAGGATCACACCCTGGGCCAAAGGCAGGTGCTAAACTGCTGAGCCACCCAGGGATCCCCCAGGTCTTTTGACTCCAATTTTTAATGTTGCTACTTTTAACTTAGTGACTATGTTGAGACCCATGTTGTCCAATATAGTAGCCCCTAGTCACAGGTGAGCGTTGAGCAATTGATACATAACTAGTTTGAATTGAGATGTTCAGTTAGTATAAAATACACACTGGATTTCGAACACTTAGAAAAAAGAATATAAAACATCTCATTAATAATTTATATTGAGGGCAGCCTGGGTGGCTCAGTGGTTTAGTGCAGCCTTCACTGTGTGTGTGTGTGTGTCTCTCATGAATAAATAAATAAAATCTTTAAAAAAATAATAATTTATATTGATTACATATTGACCTGGTAATATATTAAGTAAAATATTAAGATTAATTTTGTTTTATTTATTTATTTTTATTGGCTACTAGGAAACATAAAATTAGGTTTGTGGCTTGCATAGTATTTTTATTAGACTGTGCCAGTCTAGACAGTGTGAGGAATAGCTATTACACGTGTCTTTGGGGGGAAGGGGTTTGAGGAAAAACTTGGACTCTTAAAGTGCTTATAGCCAAACACTCTATTAAGGATGAATTGAAATGTCTTTATTACTATGATTGTCCTATGAAATACACACTTGTATTCTTTTTGTTTGCTCTGAAGTAAGAGTTGCCACAACTAGTTGGATATAGTGTTTTACTTTATTCATTTATTTGGGGTGTGAAGTACCTTAGTTTTTATAGGCTATGTCTTCAAATAGTAGGTTTACCATAGGTTCATCTCTGACTGTAAATCCTTTGGAGGCAGATCCCATTTCTGTTAACTACTACTGGTTTCAGTGCTCCACATATATGGTTGTCATTCAGTCTTTATTTTTGCATCATTTTATATTTTCATTCTAACTTAAGATTGCAAGCTAAAGTTAGTGGTGGTTTAACCTTGAGTAATCTATACATTTTATCTTCTTTTAGATCTGTTAACTTTTAATTTCTTTGAATGCACATGCACAATTTTTGTGTACATATTAATTTCAGAAAGTGCCAGGATCTCCACTTTCTTGGCTGCTGTTTTACAACCTAATATTGTGATATATTTTACTTGTATATGGTATTCTTGAGAGATCTAAGTTTTTTTTTTTTAAGATTTTATTTATTCATGATAGGCAGAGATACAGGCAGAGGGAGAAGCAGGCTCCACTCAGGGAGCCTGATGTGGGACTTGATCCTGGGTCTCCAGGATCATGCCCTGGGCCAAAGGCAGGCGCTAAACCGCTGAGCCACCCAGGGATCTGAGATCTTAGTTTTTTATGACTTAACTGCATAATATTATTTCTAAGTTATATTTACTGCTCATGGATGCTTTTTTTGAGAACATAGGGTGGTGGTTTTAGAAGATATCTCAAATGGTAGCTTGGGGAAATAAAATAACGAGTAGAAGATAATGAACTGTAGGAAGAAGTTAGGTCCTTGCATTCTTGTTAAGGGAAATATCTGTTCTGAAAGATGAAGCCAAGCTATTTTTCTGGAGATAGCCATTATTAATGGACACAGAATCATAAACCATATAAATGACTAAGTAAATGAATAGTCTTAAAATAGAAAAAATATATATATTGGCCATATACCCAACAGCATCATACCAACGATGTTTGATTTCTTTAAATGGGATTAAAGTCTCTGAAACTGATGACAGATTAGGACTTTCCAAATTCCCAACTCTGGGTCAGTTTCACTGGCAACCTCCTACAGTGGGGTTAAGCTTCAGAGGCCCCCCATTTATTTGTGTCCACAAGCAAGTTCTCACTACCAACTGCATTCTGGATTGGGAGCATGCCTGGCTAGTACCAGTGAGGGCTACTCGGTTGATGAATTAGCATGTCAGGGTGTCCAAAACTTGAGCAACCTTGTCCTGTAGGCTTGGTACCTCAAAAAGGCTGAAGACTTTTTATAGCTCTGAAACAGAGCTACACCTTGAAATGGCTAAATTCCCACTTTTTTTACCCACAGCACATGGGAATTTTGGTGAATAATTGTTTAATTGTGTTTTAGTTATGGAAAAGGAATGTAAGAGGAAAAGTGAGACATGACTTCTGTGGCAAATGTGCTACTAGCCAGATGGCAAATTGTAATTGCCATGATGGCCATCAGCTTAGATTTTCTGGGACTATCCCAACTTCTCAAATACTCTCTCCTGTGTATCTTGATTTTTTTTTTTTTTTTAATTAGAAAAACAACTTATGTAAGCCACCTACCTACCTACCTGTCCTCTCTCCCTGTAACCCTCACCTTCCCTCCCACAATATGGATTAACTGTCCTTACTCCTGTCCATGGCCATCCCTCCAGGTAGGTTCCTGATTCCAGCCCCTTTCCTCAGCTCAGGAGACTGTTTTAGAAATTCCTGTAGCATCACTTTCCCTTTCTACTGGATCATTCTGATGAGTACACAAACTTGTTATTTTTCCCCTTAAAGGGGGGGGGGGGAACCACTCAAAAATCCTCTTTCCTTCTCACCTGTGCCCCTCCAGTCACTGCTTCATTTCTGTTCTCCCCTTCATAGCAAAACTAGTTGAGAGTTGAATGGCTCAAAGCGGGGGCTGGGGACAGAGGGCAGAGGAGAATCTCAAGCAAACTCCCCATTGAGCATGGAGCCCTACTTGGGGCTCAGTCTCACAACCTTGACATCTGAGCCAAAACCAAGAGTCAAACAGTTAACTGACTGAGCCACCCAGGCGCCCCAGCATTTGACTTCTTGAAATGACCCTCTCCCTTGGCCTTCAGAACCCGCCCCTTCCCTGGTTAGCCTTTCTCAGTCTCCTTTTCTGGTTTCTCCACATCCTGAAGATCTAATGTGCTACCTCTGAGGGTGGATGGGTGGGGGAAAAAGGAGATGTATGAGGTGGTTTAGTGATTTGGGAGCATAAATTGTGGTGTATGACACTAGAAGGTGGAAAGAATGCTTATTGTAGCTTCACCTAGCAGAAATGTTCTCAGAAAAATGTCAAGCAGAAGTGGCAATAACATAATTTTGTGTCTTAAAAAAGTCATTTTATATGTTGAAGTTTTGTAATAAACTGTAGGTTACTGTAGATAGTCAATTTGAAATAAAAAAGTTAGAATGGGGAATCCCTGGGTGGCTCAGCGGTTTAGCTCTTGCCTTCAGCCCAGGGCGTGATCCTGGAGTCCCGGGATCGAGTCCCATGTCGGACTGCCTGCATGGAGCCTGCTTCTCCCTCTGCCTGTGTCTCTGCCCCTCTCTCTGTGTCTCTCATGAATAAATAAATAAAATCTTTAAAAAAAAAAACAAAAAGAAAGAATGTTTTCAGCTCTACTTAGCTAATGTTTAGGTAAATATTTAAAAAAAATAAAGATATGCATAATAAAGCAATTAACTTATCAGAATGGGGTAATCACAAATTTTTTTCCTACTCATGAATCTATGCACTTAATTCAGAGATGTTTTAGAAGCATTTTTGGAGATGTGGGGAACATTCGTCCTAGACCCATTTAGGCATGGATATAGTATTTTATACTGTTTGTTAACCTCAAAATGCTTTAACATTATCTTCCCTAGATTTGGCACCAAATGATTTTGTTGTTTAAAAAGTTCACAAATGAATAAAAGAAACTGTCTTCAAAGGATAAAGTAAGGCTATAAAAGGAAATACCAAAAGTTCTGAAGGCAGTTTCAAAATTGGAATTTCAAAAATCATTTTGAGCAGTGGTAGCTTTAATGAGTGGTTCTAACTCTCCAAGTAATTTTCTTTGGAAAGAACATTCCTTGTTTTTGTGTTTTGGATTGTGATGATAAAAAATTGTAAGGGTGATTATTTTATAATCCATGTCTTGAGGATCTAGAATCTGGCATGTAACTCTGTAGTAGTTTTTAAATCCTTTCACTCTTTTGGAAGAAACAGATAAATTGTATTTCATAGGTGGTTATGGAGCTACGGCTTTAAATATGAAACGTGATCCTTTACATATTAAAACCAAAGGAGAAGAATTTCCCCTGACTCTGGGTCGAGATGTGTCTGGTGTGGTGATGGAATGTGGACTTGATGTGAGGTACTTCAAGCCGGGAGATGAGGTGAGTTATGCAATGCCACTACTCCTTTTTTCTAAATATGCAAGTTTCATTTTGCTTCTTTTGGAAATATACCTGTATCCTTGACTTTTTTTTCCCCCCCATCTTTTCAACAAGTATATTAAACTTTGGCTAGAACTCTCATTTTCTTGGTTCTGTTTTTACATTTTTCACAAACAATTCCTAAATAACTTGACTGTACTTAAACTTTATAAATCTAGTACTAAAGAATTGCAAAGCTTTAAAATATGTAGGATTGGGACTTTTTTTTTTCTTGCAGAAGTCTTTAAATGACAATTTCTACCTTATGGGTTAGATGGTTTTAAAATAGCTAGTTGGGTATAATCACCTGTCACTTGTCACTTTGAACTTTTATATCAAGAAAGTAAAGTGAGCTCATAATAATAGCTAACACTATTCTAGTTGCTTTTCATAAAATAACACATTTAATTCTTATGAGGTAAGTACAGTTAGGCACAGTTTACAAGATGAGGAGGCTAATCTATAAAGAGGTCCCACCGTTAGTACTAGAGCCAGGATTCAAGCCCCAAGAGACTGTGCTCTTACTGGTACTCTAAGCAGTCCATAAATACAGTAGGATTTAGTAGCATCTACTTCCAGTGTGGTTTGACTTGATAAATCCAGAGTCATACTAAGTACCATTTTTACATTATGTGAAAATAACTCTTTTACTTGGTGTATTGCTGACTTGTGCTTTTTCACAGGGTGGGGTCTGTAACGGGAAAGCCCTCATGCTGTGCTTTGGTCAGAAAATATGTTTCTAATGAAGTTGTGTGTTTCAGGTCTGGGCTGCAGTTCCTCCCTGGAAACAAGGCACCCTGTCAGAGTTCGTTGTAGTCAATGGGAATGAGGTAACTCACCAACTCCATGCTGAAATGCCATTAGAAAGGATAAACAAAGACTGACAAATATCTCTGAAATAACTGGTTGCTTTTCACATCGGGTTTGTGTTTTATGGGTAGTTTTGAAAGAGCTAAGAAGGAGAATAGGAACTTTTGAAAGAGTAAAAAAGTATTTGATGTCCTTTAGTTACACTGCCTGCCAAAGCGGTTCTTTGTCTCTTGGAGCAGGGATTTGGAGTGAGATCTAGAAACCCTGCTGTGTTTCTCAGTTTTACCCAGAAGAAGCAGTTGAAACCAAATATACTAAATGGAGCATACCGGTTAATCATCAACAGAAGCATGAGAGTATCAAGCTGTTTCAAATAACTTTAGAAACAGTCTAATCAAATACAGTCAGGTGGCCTGACAATTTGAATAGAGAGAAAGGGGTTAACATTGAGGAAATTGGCTACAGAAGGGAGGGCAGGAAGGGAAAAAGGGGTATTACTGAGATTAGAGAAAGTCTGGAAAGATTATCTTCCACTAAATGGGCGTAAAGGAAGCAGCTGATCTCAAAAACAAATTAGAATGTGTTTATGAGGGCTCAAGGTTTATTTGGATTTATTTCTGGGTATAGTCAGAACTAATGGGATTATTGAATGTGGTCTCTTTATGAAGAATTAAGCAGCTTTATCTGATAATATAGCCTATAAAATATTACTGAACCTCTGTGAGGCAGGTTGAATCATTAGTAGGATATTCCTTCGGGATAAACCTGCAGTAGGGTATGCAGTAAACCCTGAACGTGGTGGAATGTTACAGACTTATCTATGAAAGTAGTTGGATTCCTATGCAGATAAATATATTTAATTGTGTATAGGTTTGCGGGTCATTGCTTATTTGTAAACTGTTGTCTTCAAATTTAGGTCTCTCTCAAGCCCAAATCACTCACTCATACTCAAGCTGCCTCTTTGCCATATGTGGCTCTCACAGCCTGGTCTGCCATAAACAAGGTTGGTGGCCTGAATGACAAGAACTGTACAGGAAAACGGTAAGTATCAACTGTGGCATCTCCACCTCTCTTTTTTCCTTCTGTAAGGTATTTCTTTGCAGTTGGTTTATGAGAAGAATATTAAAACTCAGATCATTTGCATGAACAGGGTTGTGGTAACATTTAGAACAATCTCCAAAAAAACCTGTGTCAGCTTGATTTATTTATTTTTTTTTAAGATTTAATTCTATTTGAGACTGCAGGGACGGGGTGGGGCAGGGTCGGGGAGGGGCAGAGGGAGAGGGAGACAATCTTCAAGCAGATTACACATTGAGTGGGCAGCCTGACTTGGGGCTTGATCTCACCAGCCAGAAATCATGAGCTGAGCAGAAATCAGGAGTTGGACACTCAACAAACTGAGCCACCCAGGTGCCCTGGGTTTGTACTTTCTTAACCTTATTGTGTTGATTCTTAGCCCAAGCAAATGGGAATTTTTAAATGGAAACATGTAGGTGAATTTCAGGAGTCTGAACTTTATAAAACAAAATTTTGTATGTGAATCTCTGCAAAGAAGATCCATAGCTGGGCAGCCCTGATGGCTCAGTGGTTTAGTGCCACCTTCAGCCCCGGGTATGATCCTGGAGACCTGGGATTGAGTCCCACGTCGGGCTCCCTGCATGGAGCCTGCTTCTCCCTCTGCCTGTGTCTGTCTCTCTCTCTGTGTGTCTGTCTTGAATAAATAAATAAAATCTTTTTATTTTTTTAATTTTTTTTAATCTTTTAAAATCTTTAAAAGATTTTTTAAAATCTTTTTTAAAAAAAGATCCATAGCTTTGGTTAGATTCTTAAAAGATTTAAGGATTACCTTTTTACCTTTTCTAAAGAATGATGTCAAAGTACTGGTGGGAGTTTTTTGTGTTTTTTTTTTTTCCCTACCTCTGCTAGGATTTGTTCTCTGACTTGCAAATTTCTCTGAAGACTAGATATAAAGAGACTGCCAAACACTGATGAATGTTCTTGAGTTCTCTTAGGCCTACTGCTTGGCATCCTTTGGGTCAATTCTTGTACTTCAAGGCCTTTACTGTTTTAGTTAGCAACAGCACAGTGAATAGAAATGTCTTAGGTGTACTTGAGTCCATATCCAGATTCTGCTGCTTTCTAGCTGGGTGGCCCACACTTCTCTGAGTTTTAATAAAGGAGATAACACAAGTAAAAGTAGTAGCACAGGTTGTGGCTCACGGAGGGCACTCAGTAAATGGTGGCTACTGTTATTAGCAGTGAGATTATATTCCTTGTATCTTAGAGAGTTGGTGTGATAGGGAAAACTGATTTTACTTTTTGGTGAGAAAACTAGGTACTAAGAACCATTTAATGATTGTGATAAAGGAGAGAAATCTGGAGGTCAGTTTTTTAATAAATTAAAATGAGTTTTTTGATTACTAAGGATTAGCACAGGTAAGATAACTACACTGTTGTGAAACCTTACACTTTACACTTAATGTGTTGGGTTATAAAGGCTTGGATTTAATGAAAGCTTAATAGCTGTATTTCTGAAAGCAGTGTGAAGATGATTCATCTAATGAGGTGCTACCCTTTATTGTAGAATTCAAAGCAAATATTTATTCTAAAGGTCAGCCCTGTTTATTTTTTTAAGCTTTTGAAGTTACCATTTAGGTCACCTACTTTGTTTAAATTAGTCTGGCCACATAGATTTTTCTAATGGTTTGTCTTCATTAATAGCCCTGTAAAATTCAGGGTTTTTAGACCTTTATTATTATTGTAGGCTCTGCATTGACATTGATGCTTTATTGTTTTGTTTTTTCCTTAAAAATATTACACTTTCCATGCTTGCATGTGACCATACTTTGCTATGGTCAGAGAGCTCTCATTCCTTTTGCCAGTTCAGGGCTCCAGGCATGTTTGTTTTTAGTATCTAGAAGAAGCAATTTAGAAAACCACTCTAGCTGTCCTTTCTCAGGTACATGGATCTGTGCCCCTATTTTATTGTTGGCTTTGTGAGTAATTCCTTGGTACTGTGTTAGCTTCTGTTTAAGCAATGACAACTTGGATCTGGGGAAATAGAACCTGAGGTCCTACTCTCCACTCTGCTGCCGACTCATCAGGTGAGCCCTTTACATGCCATTTCTGGAGTCTTTGCAGTTTCCTCCAGGGTACTGAGTGGAAGACAATGTAGGTTGTTAGGGGAGCTTTGAGAAGTGGAGAATTTTATACTTTACTTTATATAGTGTATTGAGTTGATGTATTCATTGATTTAGCCACATATTAACCAAACTGGAGGGAAATTCATTATAAAGAGCTTCACTCACTCATATCCTGAATCTCCTGCATTCTCACCTGACCTGTAGGATGCCTTTGTTCCAATTAGCAGTGAGAACTTGGCCCGTGGTGCTAGGAAATCTGTTTACTGCGGTTATACATGGATGGTAATAATAGTTTAGATCTCCCAACTCCTTATTTGTGAGAATCAAATGAGAGATGTGAGTACCTTAAAATACTATAAAAAATAATTTTACATGAAGAAATTATGACTAAAGTGGGATTTTATTATATATAAACTCAGAGGTTGTAGTGTCCAAAGTGGCTTTTTCCAGTTTGACTATTCATAGTGAATGGTGGAGCATATTTTGGTTTCTCTAAGCCATAATTATTCTATTAACTGTTGACATTAAGACATGTTTTAGTCTGCAATAAAGCTGGTCAGTGTCTGTTAACAAGGGCTAATAGTCTGTTTTCCTAACTAGTTAATTAAACAAAAAGACACAAATACCCATCAAGCACTTTGGAAGATTTTACAGGATTTCTTTATAACAGTGTTTTGAAATTAAAACAGAACTTTCTAAAATGAGGGTTCAATGTGTTTACTTTTTCTTTTTCTGTTATATAATTGTATTTCTACAATAACTGAGCATGTTAACCAAGGTGATAGCTTAATACTGATGTAAAAAAAATACTGATGTCACATAATATATCATTTTTGCTCACACTTTGATATCACTAGAAACTGTCAGATGAAATGATTTTTTCTTAGTAGCCCATCCATAGTTTCTTCATGATTTATTAAGTTGGAAAACAGATAACCTGGGGCTCTCAAGATGATAGAAATGTTATAAAAAGCAGTTACGCCAGATATGTTTTGAAAGCGGTTTAGTCTGATGGTTATATTTATTGGTAGTGTCATGGTACATCTTGAATATTTCATGATCTACCTGAAATTCATCTTTTACTGGGAAAGTTGTACTTCACTCTGTTTGACAGAAGTATTAGAAAGTGTTAGAAATTGAACCATTCCTCTTCTACAAAATAAATTTCACTTTTAAATTGTATATCCTTGAAACTCAATGCAGTGAATTTAGAAATGCTGTTTGTTTGTTATTTGAGATTAGGCTTTATGACAGTAAAATTGTCATATAATTGTAATTTGGGTGTCTGATTAATTGTTACAGAATTAGGCTCCAGCTTGAAACCATTGGGTTTACCCCCCACCTCCACCCCGCCCAACCCCTGTGCTTAGACGGTAATTATAACACAGCTTCCTTCCTTCAGATGCCTTCACCCTGTTCTGTACCCCACCACCCACCTGTTTATCTGCACTCTGCTCCCACCACCTCTGTGGACCTCGGGGTTTCATTTGCACTTGACCGCGTGGTGTGGTTAGAGGGGTAAGAGGAAGAAGAAAGAAGCCCCTCAATTTGCTTGCAGGAAGAAACTCGCTTGGCTGGGAGGAAGAGGAGAGGGAGGGTGGAGGCTCTGGCCAGTGTGATGCAAATGAACCTTGTCTCTGCCTTGGGACCTATTTGTCTGGGGCCCCAGGAGGGCTCAGTTAAAGGAATAGCAGAAAACTTTGTTGGCACTTTGTGTTTTACCAGTGAGCTTTCTGGGGGGAGCTCTGAAGCCTT
Source organism: Canis lupus baileyi (assembly GCF_048164855.1). Lineage (NCBI taxonomy): Eukaryota > Metazoa > Chordata > Mammalia > Carnivora > Canidae > Canis > Canis lupus. The sequence continues at coordinate 8,579,668 of NC_132844.1, forward strand.
GTGCTCTGCAGGGCGGGCGCTGTAACTTAGCACCCAGCCCTGCCCACTTGCTGCAAGCTGCAGCTGCCCTTCCCCCCCCAGGTCATAGCTGACTAAGTGGCCAACCACGTGACCTTTTTCAGTTCTTAGCATCTTACCTCTCTGAAGTATATGGCACTGCAGACCCCTTCCTTAAGACTCGTATTTTCCATGGTTTCAGGATACTAGACTCCTTTAGTTTTCCTGCCTTTTTGGCCATCTCTTGTAATCTTCAGAGGATCCTCTCTTTCTCCAGCCCTGAACTGTTGCCGTGGCCCCAGGGTCCACTCCGTCACGGCTCTCGGTCTCCCAGAGGTCTCTTAGCTGCTCCCAGCTTCTGTGCCTGTTCTGGTAGCTTGCAGATCTGTTTCTCACCCTAGCCTCTCTGCTGAGTTTCAGTTAGTAGCCCCCTTCGAGTTTTAAGCTCAACTGGTGCCAGACAAGATGGGCTGACCGCCACCCTGAGTCCTCTGGATTGCGAACATCCGCTAACTGGCACTCCCCTTAAGCCAAAACCAGATACTGTTTCCAAACTCTGCTCCCCCTCCACAGCACAACTCATTGTTGGTGTCACAGGAAATTTAGGATGGTTGTCAAACCAGGGAAAATGTCTTCCACGTTTCCTTTAACGTGGGGGCTCTAAGATCTCAAGGCATTTCAGGTTTTCTTATGCAGTGAATAGGCCTAAAATACGCATTTTAATCAACAGCCCTCCTTCACTAGTTTGTTGATGTCTTCCCAGTGGTGGTATCAAATGACAAAACTAATACAAGGTAATAATGCGTCTATCCTTGACTCAAGGGAAAAACAATGCACAGATTGTGGAGCACAGTGCCTCAAGCAGGGGAGCACTCTTCCTGAGGGATTTGGGCAAGAGTGAGTTTTATGGAGCATTAGAAGAGGCAGCACGGAAATGGCATGATTACCTAGGAGGTCAGTGATTTCCTTATAAGGCTAGCAGGGCCTGTTTGCTATGTTAAGGTAAGCTAGCCAAGCTGAGTTGGAGGGTTGTGATTGGTGTTAGATTTCCTTGACAGCGAGGCATTCTTTGTAGTGCGGACTGACTTGGGTTTAGATTTATGACGTGGGCCTGGCCACTGGGGTAGCCTCCATTTTGTGGGTCCTGTTATACGAATTAACTTAACTAGTGTGGCGTATTGTAAGTTTTTACAGGTCTCGTAATTGGAAGAATTTTCATGGACAAGCTTCTGGTTTTGTATATCTCAAACCTTGTTTAACCATTTTTCTCCTTTACTATTTGCATAATCTAGTGCTAGGAACCATGATACTTAGCCGTCTCACAATAAAACAATAATTTCCTGATGCCTTGTTGTGTCATTTTGGTGGGAAGTAGGAATATTCCTGGAAGGCAATCTTAAGCCAGGGTTGCCGGCAAGAACTTTACTCAAAGGACTATGAACCACATCAGTATTTTCCGCTAAACCCAAAGCAAATGTGTTTCCAAATCTGCTTCCCTTCAACCAAATCTGGTGTTACTTGTCATGAGAGGAAGCATAATGGAGGGTGTAGAAATGGAAAGAGACAGAAATTTTAACTGATTGTGGTTAATGGAGTCATTTTCCCTCTACCATTCTGAATTCTCTGCTGAGACTTCTGTAATAAAAGATTAACAAGAGAAAAACAGGAGTTTATTAACATGTATACCTCATGTACATGAGCTACCAGGAGAAAACAAGACACTCAAATGGGTAGCTTCCAATTCAGGCTAAAATACTGTCTTTAGCTAAAGACAGAGGAGAGGAACATGTAGGGGAGGCCAGTTGTGAAGAAGTTACCGGGAAAAGCAAGGTAAAATTTGTTATACAGATTTCAGTGGGTGCCTTTTCCAGTGATAATCCCTGGAGGTAACTTTAGAACCTTAACCTTTGTCTTTCATGATAGCCAGGAGAGGAGATGCACCTTTATAAATTTATGTCCTGCTTTTAGGCTGATAGAGGAAGGGGGCAGAGCTTTCTTATATCTGCTGCTTCTTAACTGCCTTCAGCTCAAAATAATCCTTATGCCGAAGTGGTATATTTTGGGGCGGCATATTTTGCCACCCTTCATTAGCATATCTTTTGCAAATTTTACAGAAATCTATGTCCACACAAATATTTTGCTGTGGCTTTTCTCAGGGCCTTGTGTAAGTTAAAGGGCTTGGATCTTAAACTTCATTGGCCGTGTAGGGAAGGAAATATGGTTTCCCCCTATTCTTCCAAGTTCTTGCCTGGAACCCCAGTAACAAAAGACCGATTAAAAAGGGAAAAGCACACAGATTTATCTAATGTAAGTTTTATGTGACCTGAGACCTTCATAACGAAATGAAGATCTGAAGAAGTGATTAAACCCGAGTGTTTTTTAGGCTAGTTTGATAAAGAGTGAAGAGTCTTTAAAAAAAAAAAAAAAAAAAAAGTGCTAGATTAGAAGGTATGAGCTGAGCATAGTTAACTGGGAAATTTAACAAGGCCTAGTCATTAAGATTCCTTGCTGTATCCTCTGTCTTGGAGATAAGGATGTCCCTGTCCTCCAGGTATAGGAGCACACTTCTCATATGAGGATCTTATGACCTGCCTCAGGGGAGAAGGTCAGGGAGTCCTTCCTATACATGCTGCTTCTCAACTGCCTTTACCTTAAAAGATTAAGTATGCCAAGGTGCCATGTTTTGAGGTGTGGTATCCTGAACCCCATCAGCTCCGTGGTAAATCTTTCTCTGCCTGTGTTCCTTTTGCCCCTTATCTATCCTAGGGTTGCCATCATAAACACTCCTTCCTCCTGTCCTCCTTTCTTCTCTCTGTTCTACAGCAGATTGAAGGAACTGGCGATTTGGTATGGTTCCCGCTGCCTGTCCTTTTAGGGAAATGCATTCCCAGTACTCCTGGTTAAAATTCTGAGTTTCATTTCCCACGGAATCATTGTTACACTGTGTATGAGGTTCTTGGTCCATTATGGGTTAACTAAACCTTAATAAATGGCTACCCTGGGCACTGAGCCAACATATATAAATAGCTTTGTTTTCATGGGAAAATGTGTTTAAAGTTCCAAACAACTAATTCACACATGAACTCTTCTGCAAATTGGGGGATGTCTACATGAATTACGGAGGCTTAGAAGGGGACACACCAATCCGGCTATCTCGGCCAAGTGAGGTTGATTTGTTTTGTAGTTCTATTCTACTTGTTCAGATTAAGTTTCTCACTTTAGGGAGTAAACTTAGCATGTTATATTTTACTCTCTTTCACCACCTCTCCCACCCCCCAGATTTTAAAGTAGTGTGAGAAATTAAAAAATGAAATTAGGTGTTTTCAGCATCATCCTTAGGTTTTAAAGACTATTTCTAAAGAGTTAGCCATATTTAACTCATCTTTCTTTTTGAGCCATTAGGACTTTAAATAGAGGGCACTCTAATCTTGAGATGTGGCTTTTTTCCTCCCACGAGTACGTGGTCTGGGGGGAATCCTGAAGGTTCTATACTTTTATGTTAGAAAGATGGGGAAAGCAAATATAAACCTTAAATAAGATTGAAAATGCCAACTTTTCCTTTTCACTGACTCCTAGGGTAATCATCATTTCACAGAAGATGAAAATGAGGCCTGCAGATTCGTTAGTGAGAGAGTTGGGACTAGAACCCAGGTCTCTAGATCCCCAGCCCTGGCATTCCACTTTTCTGGGGCTAGGCCAGGATATACAAATTTGAAAGATTATTCTTTACTTCTGGATCTCAGCCTATTTTGTAGTATGTTTCCTATATTTTTTTATTCACAAGGCAGTCGATGCCTTGCCTCTTAAGGCTGGAATACTGAAAATGTGATTGTAGAGGGACTTAGGTACCCAGATATGGGATTAAAAGTGACTTAGTCATGGAAAAGAAGCCACCGCTGACTTAGTACCTTAGTTTAGGCAGAATTGAGAGATTGGACAGTGACAGAGAAAATCAGATTGTAAGGCTTCAGAATGCATATGCAGTGTCAATTCGTACTTTCTCCCATATTTTTAATATCTGCCACAGTGTGAATCTCATGGCCTTCAAAAAGAGCTTCACATGTGAATTTAGGAAGTAAGGGAGGAACATGATTAAAAATCTTAGCAATTTTGAATTGTAGTACTTTTTCCAAATAGAGTATTTCCTGGGTACTTGTTCTATACAATAAGCAATATTCTTCACTCTAGCAAATAGACTTCTGCTTCAATGAAACTTGAATATATACAGTGTGACCATTATAGCAAGCTGGGTAGAAAGCCTTTCCACTCTAGAGCACTTCAGTGGAGGGCCACTGGGGGTAAGCAACAGCAGCTATTTTCCCTTTGTGTCGGAAGTGCTTTGAAGAGTACAAGAATAGTTAGTTCAGCCACGGGACTTCAAACCACGGAGGACTAACCGACCTATTGCTGGCTTGAAAATTCATTTTGCCTGCTGTCCTTTTTGGGGGGACTTTCTTTGAAGAAAAGTGCGGGCTCTAGTTGAATCTGCACAAAACATGGAGCTTGCAGGACCTGAGAATGACGTGTCTCCAGGTCTTTACGAGCTGGCTGACTGTATGCTGTACTTCAATGGGCTTGCCCCTCGCCTGTTTTGCACTTGGGGCACCATCAAGTGGCAACATCAGGAACTGAAGCTGCCTCTGTAGAACCACTCCCTCTTCTGCCCAGCGCTGCTGTATGACATTTTTGCTTTATTATTTGGGGGAATAAGCCTGCTTTGGATCAAGAGTTATGGGGAAACGATGAACTGACAATAATAAGGTTGGAGATGTGTCTGGCAGTTGGATCCTTAAGCAGCCATTATATCCTTTTAATCCAGCCTTACCAGGGAGAAAAGTAGATATGAATTTCAGGCTTTTTTTCCACAAATAGCTAGGTGATTCCCTCACTTGAGGTAGTAGCAGTTATCTTGACTGCAGGATATGATGATTCAGATGATTTTTAAAGTCAGAAGACATCCACCATCTGCTATATCCAGGGTAATATGCCCAATGCTGGGCATAATGTGAGGTCTCTGCCCTCGAAGGCTTCCAGAATGGCTTGGGAAGCAAGTGTATGGTGAAAGTTAACAACGCGGCTAATGCCACATGGCATTGATTCCCAGTTTGGCACTCTTAGGGGTGTTGTGCAGGAAAGCTGGAGTTGGGCTTCAAGGGCAGGCAGTGAAGTTATCTGAGGTCTGAGCCATTGTGTACAGGACTTGGGCTGAGATGGAGAGTTCTGTTCAGGAAATGGCGAGAAGTCGAGTTGAGCTAAAGATTAGATTGTGAAGGATTTAAATGAGTGTTTGACTTGCTATGTTTCTGTAAATAGGAATGGGCCAGAGTGAAAGAGTAGAATATTTCATGGATAAATTAAATTTTTAAAGATTTTGTTTATTGGAGGAGGGTGTGGGGAGAGAGAGAGAAAGAGAGAAAGAAGGGGGGGGGGGAGCATGAATAGGGGAAGGGGCAAAGGCAGAGGGAGAAACAGATGCCCTGCTCAGCATGGAGCCCAGTGCAGCTCGGGTCCATGACCTGATGATGACAGACATTTAACTGACTGAGCCACCCAGGTGTCCCTGGAAGACTTAAGTTTTGGATATAGCTGTGAGGCAGTTTTCATGCTTCCTACCTCCACCTCCTCCACCCCCCATTTAGTAAGCACTTGAGCTATTACTGTATGAATTGAAGGATTTTCTTTTTATCTTTATTTTTAAAGGTTTTATTTGAGAGCAAGGGAGCACAAGCAGGAGGAGGGGCAGAGGGAGAAGCAGACTCCCCATTGAGAAGGGAGCCCAACATGGCATGATCCCAGGGCCTGGGATTACAACTTGTGCCAGAGGCAGAGGCTGTAACCTGCTGAGCCACTCAGGTGCCCCAAATCAAAGGATTTTAGAGGAGTTCATCTTTAAATTTTTCCCTCATTCTATGCAATTTACAATTCTTCAAAAATTAAAAGTAATTTTTCTGGAAGGAACACAATTTATAAGACCTGTTTTAATTAAATTTAGTGGTATTAATTTCAAAGGGAATAATAGCTGGCTCAGATTTTAGCAGTAACTTTTAAGATTAAAGGGGTGACAAACCTTCTGTGATTTGGGTAAGGGAGAAAAACACAAAATGAAACTAGGGTTAAGATTGTAGACAAAATGCATGTCCTGAGGTTCTGTGCACTGGCTAGAGATAGGTGACAAAATCTTCTGCACTTTTCTAGTCGCCAAATTGAAGAGGGACCCACAAATTTGGTGAAACTGGAGCAGAGAGAGAGAGGAAGTCATTTTGGGCTGGGACCCAGATGGTGGGAACCCAGGACTGGCATGTTAAGGGTGGTAGGAGAGGCATGGAATCCAAACCCCCAAAATAGTAAAACGATGTAGGATGTTAAATGGTATAGTGGCAATAAAATGGAACATAAGGTAAGATGGAGAGTGCAGACAGGGTGAGGGAGAGAGCCTCGAGGATATTCGAGGAATAGCAAATCAGACAAAAGAAATCTCTGAAGAGTACTGCAGTGGAAGACTTGTCTGGCACATTCAGGAGCAGTAGGGAGGCCAGTGTGGCTAGAGTGGAGTGAGGTACAGAGTTGAGATGGGGGCAAAGAGAGAGGGAAGTGGGACCCACAACCAGCAGTTATGAAGTTTATAGTGACATAAATAGAAGCTCAGCTACTCCCAGCATGTAGGCTTTAGAAAAATGTTTTTCTGTGCATACTCATAAAATGAATGAAGAATTCTCTCAACAGTATCTCCTTAGCTATTGTGGTGTCAAAACGCTTTTGATAACGTCCCTCATTCTAGGCTGGTAGCATAACACCAAAGTGCAGTTCAGTACAAATTATTTTTTAGGGACCTGAAACTGCAGTTCAAATAGGCAATTCTCTGGTGGTCTGGCTCTGTTCAATAAGGAAATGTAAGCATGTGTAAAGTAGTGATTCTTGACTAGTGATTCTCTTTTGGGTCACATATTTCTTTGGGAAAATTAGTCTGGATCCCTCTCCTCCCCAGTGCATGCCTATAGAATCACACCAAATTTTGCATGTTATTAGAATTAGTTCAAATTAGTTCACAATTTCAGAGGGTTCACACCTGTATGCGAACTCATCCATAAACTCCAAGCTGATTACCCTTGGTCTAGAGGAACAAGAAGGCTGCAGTAAGCATAGATAGAAAAACCTGGAGCCCAACATTATTTGTACTGAGAGGACAGATTCATCTGCTTTAACAGGAAGCCAAATTGAGGAAAAGATTGATTTCCATTTATGAAAGTAGATGCGCCTGTCGGGACAGGTTTGAACAAAAGACATTTATTCCACTTTGTCAGGAATGTGGTTGGGAATATGATTTTTCTTAGAGAGCTACTGAATCTACTGTAACACACTAAAAAGGATCCCAAAGCTCCGTCCTATAAAGAAAGCTATGGTAATTTTAGTCTGGAAAAATTGTGAGGCAGATGTTACCAAGAACCGTCTGAGTGACTTAAAAAAAAAATGCAATATGTTGGTATTTTTGGTATTTGGTATTCTTGGTAAAGAGTTCATAGAATGTTTAAGCATTTATAGATTCTTGGAGAACTTAAAATCCTTGAGTAATCTTAGGAAGTGAATGATTATTTGCTTTTGGGATCGTGTATCTTTGAACCACTTCATGGTGAAAACCTCTTGTTTATTTATCCAGTTACGTTAACTTAATATTTTCATTGATTGTGATTTCTTTTGCATTGCAGTGTTTTAATCTTGGGTGCTTCAGGCGGAGTTGGTACTTTTGCCATACAGGTAAGACAGTTTTTTTTAAAATCTAGGATTAGAAAGATGATTTCCATGAATTTATAAATTAACATATTATAAATTATTTTTTCCTAATAGTTGAGAGGAAGGTAGGCTCAGTAAATTCATCATAATTTCAGCTTGTTCTTCTTTTTTACTTATTTATTCATGAGAGATGCAGAGAGAGAGAGAGGCAGAGACACAGGCAGAGGGAGAAGCAGGCTCCATGCAGGGAGCCTGATACAGGACTTGATCCTGGGACCCCAGGGTCACAACCTGAGCCAAAGGCAGACGGTCAACCACTGAGCCACCTATGTGCTCCTCAGCTTGTTCTTCTAAGAAGAAATTTCCTAATGTGGAAGAAAGCATCAACTTTTCTAGGAGTTTAATATATGACTTAGTTTGTGGTTATCCTCTATAGCAACTATAGGAAAACTTTTAGGGAGGAAGCCTAGGGGTAGTGCAGGCAGATAGAAATTTGCAATTTGGTAGAAATGGATAAGTTGTTTCTAGAATGTATATAGACATGCAGTGGTCAAAATCCTATAAAGATGGCAGTATTCCCCCAAAGTGATCTACAGATTCAGTGCAATCCTATCAATGAGAACTGCCTGTTTTGCCTAAATGAACAAGCTGATCCTAAAATGCATATGGAATTGCAAGAGACCCGAATTGACCGTCTTTAAAAAGGACAAAGTTGGAGGATGCACATTTCTCAATCTTAAAACAATACAAAACTATAGCAACCAAAACAATATGATACTGGCATAAAGATAAACATACAGATCAGTGAAATAGAATTGAGCATCTAGAAATAAAACCATACACCTGTGGCCAATTGAATTTTGACTAGGAAGGCAAGACCACTAAACATGGAAAAGAGTAGTCTTTTTAATATAAGTAATGGTGCTGAAACAGCTAGATATCCACATGCAAAAGAATGAAGTTGGCCCCCTACTTCATATCATATGTGAAAACTAAATCACCCTGGGTAGAGCTAAAACTATTAAACTTTTAGAAGAAAAGAAGAGTAAATCTTCATGACTTTGGATTTGACAACAGAGTTTTAGGTATGACACCCAAAACACAAGCAACAGAAGTAAAACAACAACAACAAAAACCCGACAAATTGGACTTCTGAAAATTAATAGCTTTAGTACATCAAGAGACCCTGTTAAAAAAGGAAAAAGACAAAACACAGGGGGCAAATATTTGCAAATCAATTCTCTAATAAGGGTATAATATCCAGAAAATGTAAGAATTCTTAGAATTTAACAAAAGACAACCCAATTAAAAATTTACCCAAGGACATGAATAGACTTTTTTCCCCAGAGAAAATATACAAATGGATAATAAGCCCATGGAAAGATATCCAGCATCATTAGTTATTAGGGAAATGCAAATCAAAACCATGGTAAGAGATCACTTCACACCTACTAAAATGGCTATTTAAAAAAAGAAAACGGAGACACCTGGGTGGCTTAGGGGTTGAGCATCTGCGTTTGGCTTAGGCGTGATCCTGGAGTTCCAGGATTGAGTCCCACATCAGGCTTCCCACAGGGAGCCTGCTTCTCCCTCTGCCTGTGTTTCTGCTTCTCTCTCTGTGTCTCTCATTAATAAATAAATCTTTTTAAAAATAAAATCTAAAAAAAGCAAAAGAAAACGGAAAATAACAATGTTGACCAGAATGCAGAGAAACTGAATGTACTAGTGGGAATGTAAAATGCAGTCGCTATGGAAAACAACCTGGAAGTTCCTTAAAATGTTAAACCTAGGATTCCCATCTGACATGGCAATTCCATTCCTAGGTATATACCTGAGAGAAATGAAAATGCATGTTCAGGCAAAAATGGGTACACGGATGTTCATAGCAGCATCAGTATTCATGGTAGCCAAAGAGCAGAAGCAACCCTAATGTCTATTAACTGATGAATGAACAAAATGTGGTATATGCAAGAGTGATCTATTACTCAGCCATTAAAAAGAATGAAATTCTGAAGCGTGAATACAACATTGATAAACCTTCAAAACATTATGCTAAGTGAAAGAATCTGGACACAAAGGATCACATTGTAAGATTCCATTTATATCCTGTCCACAAGAAGCAAATCCATAGAGATAGAAAGCCAGGAGCTGGGGGCGAAAGGCAGGAGGAATGACTGCTTAATGGGTATGGGGTTTATTTTTGAGATGAGGAAAATGTTCTAGAATTAGACAGTGGTGATGGTCGCACACATTGTGAATGTATGTAATGAATTGTGTGCTTTTAAATTGCTTAAATTTTGAATTTTAAGATTTTTTTATTTTAAAGATTTTATTTATTTATTCATGAGAGACACAGAGAGAGGCAGAGACAGAGGCAGAGGGAGAAGCAGGCTCCATGCAGGGTGCCTGACATGGGACTCAATCCCGGGTCTCCAGGATCACGCCCTGGGCTGAAGGCGGCGCTAAACCGCTGAGCCACTCGGGCTGCCCTTGACTTCATTTTCATTCACCATTAGATACTGCTATGGTCTAAATGTTTGTATCCCTCAAGTTCATATGTTCAAGTCCTAATGCCCAGTGTGATGGTATTAGGAGGACGGCCTTTGGGAGATAACTAGCCATGAAGACAGATCCCTCATGAGTGACATTAATGCCCTTATGAAAGAGGTCCAGCAGAACTCCATAGCCCTTCCACCATATTGAGGACACAGAAGGCACTGGCTATGAATCAGGAAGAGCGCTCTCAACAGAATGTGACCATGCTGATGCCTTGATCTCAGACTTCCAGCCTCTAGAACTGTGAGAAACTCATTTCTGTTTATATACTGCCCAGTCTGGGGTATTTTGTTAGAACAGCCCAGACTTAGACACCCAGGGCCTAGTCCAGAGACAGAGCAAATGTCAGTTAATTAATAACTAGATGGAAGAAAAGAAAAGAAGGAGAGAGGGTGGAAGGAAAAGAGAAATACCATATCCTGCTGGTTAGAGTATGAATTAGTCCAAGCACGTAGTAGATGATGCCAAATGATTTCCCTAAATCTCATTATAAATTGCCCTATGCTAACTCAACCGTTCCACTTTTATGTATATACCCTATATGCACAGTTAATGTGCATGTTTACCAAAAGATATGTACCAGAATTAGAGATATCATCCCCTACTGGAAACAACTCAAATGTTTAACAACGGTGAAATGGACAAGTAAATTGTGGTATATTCATACACCAGAATATTATATAGTCATGAAAACAGACTATAGTTGCACACAGTGAGGTACATGAATCTCATGAGCAGAATAATAGTGAAAGAATTCAGAGCCTGTGTCATTCCATTTAATGACATTCAAGAACAGGTGAAACTAAACAGTAGTGTTTAAGGATCCCGACGTAAAGAGTTAAACTCTTAAAAAAAAAAAAAAAAAAAAAAGGCGTGCGGGTGGTAGAGGGAGGCAGTTGGCAGAAAGGGTCCCATACTAGTCCAGATGGTGGTATTACTTCTAAAGGAGTGAGAGAACTTTGGGAAGGGGAAAGTAAGGATGCTCAGGAACATGGTGCATGTTCTAGTTATTAATCTAGAGTGATGCTTAGAATACTGTTTGCTTTGTAATATGTTTATATTCCATGCACTTTTTTGTGCGTGTTTATACTTTACAACAAAAATATCTTAACAAAATTACAGTAATAGGACATTATCAAGGTCATACAAAGTCATACAAAGTTATTACGAGAATAAAGAGTAGAATAACATATCTGTAGACAGTAACAGCACATCATAAAACATGCCCATAAGACAGATCAGATGTGACTTACAATTTCTAATTTTTTTTTAAGTTGGCTCCACACCCAATATGGGTCTTGAACTCACACGCTTTACTCACTGCACCAAGAAGACATCCCCAAATGTAACCTACAATTTCAAAACAAGTTTAAAAAATTAAAAGTATACAAGACATGGAAAAAAAAAAAACCCGAGATAAAATGGAACTGGAAAAATTCAGGAAAAAAAAGTAAAAGCAGGGCAGCCCCGGTGGCCCAGTGGTTTAGGGCCGCCTTTAGCCCGGGGTGTGATCCTGGAGACCCAGGATCGAGTCCCATGCTGGGCTCTCTGCATGGAGCCTGCTTCTCCCCTGCCTGTATCTCTGCCTCTCTCTCTCTCTCTCTCTGTGTCTGCCATGAATAAATAAATAAAATCTTTAAAAAAAAAAAAAAAAGTAAAAGCAAACACAATTATTTAGCAATGAAGACTAAACTAGAAGGAATTCAATAGCAAATAAACAGAACACATAATGCCCTAAAGAGAAATAGAATATATAAATAGGAAGAATTTTTAATTACAAAAGAAACCAACAAGAACAGATTCAAGAGGAAGTGTCAGATTTGAAAACAGTAAAGAAGATTGATGTATGGATAGTAGGAGTCTCTGAAGAGGAAAACAAAACAAGGGAATACAACAAATACTAAAATCTGTAATTCAAGAAGATTCTCTATTTTCCTGAAATTAAATGATTTGAAGCTACATACTAGATGACCATAGCACTTATCTAAGAACATGGACCTGGATTGAGCAGTATCAAGGAAAACCCTAGTTAGTAAAATTACTGGCTTTTAAGAAAAAGGGGCTGCTGGAATGGCTCAATTGGTTGTGTGATCTCAGCTCAGGTTATGATCTCAGGCTCATGAGGTAGAGCCCTGTGTTGGGCTCCACTTTGGGAGTGGAGCCTACTTAAGAAAGAAAAAAAAAAAGATCCTTGGGACACCTTAAAAAAAAATCGTGTGACTAGAAGTAAAATTAGATTAGCATCAGATTTTTTGACAGCAGTGCTGTAAAGCCGCGGGGGCGGGGGGGGGTGCAGTGCAGAATGGAGTAACATATTTAAGACACTCAAGCAAGAGTACACGAAGACTAATTTTACATACAGCAAAACTGGCCTTCATGTATAAAGGTCACATACGAACTGTTGATAACTTGTAGGAATTTAAGGAATACGGTCTTACCCTTTTCTGAGAAATGTACTAGAGCATGAACTTCTGACAGCTAAATGACTGGAGAGACCTCAAATTAAGGACTGCTGGTAAATGTTGAAATGTAAATTTATCTGTAGAACCATGAGCTTAGAAAGAGAGCACATTGTATAACAGCCATATCCTATGATGAGGTAAATGCAGCACAACCATTTTTTAAAAAGGGGGTGGAGGGAACTGGGAGAGCATATATGATAATTCTAATGCTTTCCTTAATCAGTTCAGTAGTAGTAATAATAACCCTAGTATTACTCAGAGATCATTTTGTGTGTAATATACAATAGAACAGATGACTATTTATAGTATATTTTAATTCTGTCACCCTGTGTCTCTGACAGCCAGGATCTTAGGTGTGGAAGAAAGGATAGACAGAAGTTAAGTAAAAGCTTTGTAGTCTTAAATTTGAATTGAAGTATCAATATGAACTCGAGAGACTTTATGTATGTAAAGCTACCTCTTGGTAGATCATCGCTCACTAAAAGAATGCAGGACTTCTTGGAGAAATGGCAGATTCTAGAACTAGGGCACAAAATGTACAAGAATGAGCTGAGAATACATTCAACAGCAAGAGAACTATCAGACTACTTGAGTCGTATCAAAGAGACTTAGGAGTCGACTTGAAGAAACTCAAAGATATGACAAGTTGAGTTCCAGTATAGTAATACAATGAATTAAAACCCTTCAAATACATTTAAAGCCATGAGTTCATTTTTTTTTTTTTAATGGTCACTTTTGGAAAATGATGGGGAACTAATTTATTTTATAAACTGGTAAAGGGGAAATAATTATTTGTCTTGCCTTTCCTATACGAATTGTACACCTGAATAAGCAAAATAATATATGATGGGAGGTGTTAATTTTAAAAGTATTCCAACTACTAAATGAAAAAAGAATATCACTATTTTGCATCCACCATTAAACAGCTAGTAAGACCTTAAGAGCAATAACCAGGGTGGCTCAGCGGTTTAGCGCCTGCCTTTGGCCCAGGGCGAGATCCTGGAGTTCTGGGATCGGGTCCCGCGTCAGGCTTCTCCCTCTGCCTGTGTCTCTGCCTGTCTCTCTCTCGGTCTATCATAAATAAATAAGTAAGTAAATAAATAAATAAAATTTAAGAAACGACAAAAGAGCAATGACCACGCATTATGTGCCTGCTATGATTTTGCTAGCCACTATCCATAGTCTTGTAAGGAGATTGAAACAGAAAACACAGGGGATGAAGCAGCATGTGGAATTGCCCCCTGAGTGTGCAATCGGAAATCCCAGACTGTGGGAAACTCTGCAGGTCAAATGGCCTGGATTCATCCACAAATTATAAGAAAGTGAAGGGCTGTTCAAAGAGAGACTTAAAAGACCTCCTATTTTTATTCTTGGTGAATAAATTTTAATCATTTTTACCAGGTCTCTGACAGGTGGCTTCCTGTAGTTCTTGTTAAGATGAAGCACTTAGAGTTCTCTAGAGAGAAGTCTGAAAAATGTACACAGGGTGCCATGCGTTTAAAAAAAAAAAAAAAAAAAAAAACCATAGCTGGTTTTTCTACTTTCCCCCCTCTTTGTTTTTGTTTTTGTTTTTGTTTTGACAGGTAATGAAAGCATGGGATGCTCATGTGACAGCAGTTTGCTCTCAGGATGCCAGTGAACTTGTAAGGAAGCTTGGGGCAGATGACGTAATTGATTACAAATCTGGAAATGTGGAAGAACAGTTGAAATCTTTAAAACCGTATGTATTAGAACAGTGTTCACTTTGGGAAGTGGGGACGAGGACGTATGATCATACAGGCTTGAATAGTTTGGTGACTTTGTAATTACATTGGAGTCTTAGAATCTTAAATACCCCGTAAGGAGTCATTTGGGGTGGTTTCTGTTTTAATTCCAGGTGTTCATACAGCACAGTGACATATATATATACTGAGGAAGATATTTTGCTTTCATGGTCTTTTGTTAATTTTTTTTAAGAATTTATTTATTTGGGCAGCCCGGGTGGCTCAGCGGTTTAGCGCCGCCTCCAGCCCAGGGCGTGATCCTAGAGACCCGGGATCAAGTCCCACATCAGGCTCCCTGCATGGAGCCTGCTTCTCCCTCTGCCTGTGTCTCTGCCTCGTTCTCTCTGTGTGTCTCTCATGAATAAATAAATAAAATCTTTGAAAAAAAAATTTACTTATTTGACAGAGGAGAGCGAGAGCACATGTGCACAAGGTGGGGTGGGGGGGGCAGGAATGGCAGGCAGAGGGGGAGGGAGAAGCAGGCTTCCTGCTCAGCAGGGAGCCCAATGCAGGGCTTGAACCCAGGACCCTAGGATCATGACCTGAGCTGAAGGCAGACTATTAAGAGTCACCCAGGCGCCCCAGTCTTTTGTTAATTTTTTTTTTTATGGTGAAAAAATTTCAATAGATTTATAGCCAGCTGGACTCAGTTTAGATGATCCCAGTCTGATCAAGGTGTTGACCTTGGCCACATCAGTGTCATAGAGCTTCTTCACAGCTTGTTTGATCTGGTGCTTATTGGCCTTGACATCCACAATGAACACAAGTGTGGTGTTGTCTTCTATTTTCTTCATGGCTGACTCAGTAGTCAGGGGGAACTTGATGATGGCATAGTGATCAAGCTTGTTTCTCCTGGGGGTGCTCTTTAGAGGATATTTGGGCTGCCTTGGGAGACGCAGGGTCTTGGGTTGTCAGAATGTAGGTGACGTACGGTTCTTTTTTTGTGTGACTTGCACGCCTTTCATCACCGCTTTCTTAGCTTTCAAAGGCCTTTGCTTTGGCTTCGGCTTTGGGAGGGGCAGGGGCTTCCTTCTTCGCCTTTGGTGCCATCTTCGTGAAAGGGCCTTTGGTTAATTTTTAAGTTAACTTTTATTGTTGGTTTGTAAGAAGTCTGAAGACAAAATTGGAAGGTATGTTCTGTTTGATGGCATCTGTCACCGCAGGAACAAATAGGGCAGTGTATGAAAATATACGATTAGCGCTAAACATGTTTTCAGTGTTTTGGCTTAAAAAGGGCTTCAGAGAAACAAAGGCAGTAGAAAATATTGGTGACCAGAGTACTGTGGATGTTCTCAGTACATCTGAATGCCGGGTTGTGGTTTGGTTTAATGTACCAAACAGAAGCAGACTCAGTGATTTGTTCAGACCCTGCTGGTTCTGACTGTGGTTTGGGCAGAAATAGCGAGGGTGCTTATTAATCTGGTCTTCATCTACCAGGACAGAACTGCAGCTGAGAATACAACAGAGGAGTGTTTGGAAAGATGTTTTATTGCTTCTCTTTCAAAGGTTTTTCTTTTTCTGTTAGTCTTCAGAAGCCAGTTATTCTTGCCCACTTTGAATAGAAGTATACAGTTGACCCCTGAACGGTGTGTGGGTAGGGACACTGACCTTTGTGTAATCGAAAATCTGCATATAACTTCTGACTTTCCCAACATTTACTTTCATTAAATAGCCTACTGTTGACCAGAAGCCTTAAAATAACACATAATAGTTAACACATATTTTGTATGTTATATACTGCACTCTTAGAATAAAGTAAGCTAGAGAAAAGATGTTACTGAGAAAATCATAAGAGAAAATACATTTTCAATGTGTTGTGTTTATTGAAAAAAAAAATTGGGTATAAGTGGTCCTGTGCAGTACAACCTGTTCATGGGTCGATTATATTTTCATGGGTTTTAAAAACAAAAAACAAAGGGGGAAGCCCTATTGGACACCACCTAGCCCTTCTTAGCCAGCAGTGCCCACTCCCCAACAGTGGTACAGCCAAGAGCCAGCGAATCCCTGCTCCTTCAACTCTGCAGCACCAGCCCTGCCAGGCAGTGTTCCAGACACGTGATACAGATACAGTGGTGAATAAGACAAATGCCCCCCACCCCCACCCCACCACCCTCCCATGGGGCTTCCATTCTAGTCAGGAAGGTTTCAGGTGGTAAGTGCTCTCAAGAAGACTGATACAGGAATAGAGGGGAAAAATGATCGAGGGAGGCCCTTTTTAAAAAGGAGGGGTTTGGGGGATGCCTGAGTGGCTCAGCGGTTGAGCGTCTGCCTTTGGCTCAGGGTGTGATCCCAGAGGTCCAGGATCAAGTCCTGCATCAGGCTCCTCACGGGGAGCCTGCTCCTCCCTCTGCCTGTGTCTTTGCCTCTGTCTCTCATGAATAAATAAATACAATCTTTAAAAAAAATTAAAAGGGGGGTTTAAGAAGGCCTCTGAGGCACTGGAGCAGAAGGTTTGCAGAGCCAGCCAGGAGAATGGAATTTTTTGTTTTTTTTTGTGTTTTTGTTTGTTTGTTTGTTTGTTTGTTTGTTTTTGGTTCCCTGCTGTATCCCCTTCACCTGGAGCAGTGTAGTAACGTATGATACATGCTCAATAAAAATTTGTTCAGTGAATTACTGAGGGAATCAAAGGGAAGAGCACTTGTTCAGGTCAAGATAACAGCAAATACAAAGCCACCATGTCAGGAACACACTTGATATATTTGAGGAATCGCACTGTCTCTTGGAGAGATGTTGTCAGCTACTTCTTGCCTGTGCATCAGCACCTAGGTCTCTCTAGGTCTCTGACAGCTGGCTTCTAGATAGTAGAGTTTCTGTTGCTCTCATGTCTTCCGCTGCTTCTAGGAATAGCAGCACGAGACTGAGGCCTACGCCAACCCATTCCCCTCTACCTTAAGTTTTATATGTGTCTAGAATTTGTCATGAGGGAACGGAGACTCTGCTGATGGAAAGCTGCAGTATACTCAGGCTGGCCCCCAAAAGTTCGCTATGGTTTGCCCCTCTCCATCCCTCACCGTGGACTCGCTGCTTTTGCTTGCCCTTTTCTGGCTGGGGAATCTCTAGCTTGCAGATGCCAGGCTGTGACTTTATTTTTGACTGCTTTCGTTGCAGTTGATCTTTGTAACTTTTGCCTGGAGTTTGGCCTCTGAATCCACCAAGAATACATTTATTTCTCCTTTAGCAGCTTCGTAGATTTGAATTTTAGACTTTTACATTAGGAAGGGGCTTTGAAGTCCCTCCATCCTGTTCTGTCCTGTTATAGTTGAGAAAGTAAGGGACAGGGGACTTGGGAGTTTTCTCACGTTCAGGGTCGTGCCACTTAAGCGCTAGTGGGAGAGCTGAGACTACAGTCTGCCTCTGGACGGCTCTTTCAAGCACTGCCATTTCTGTAATGCCAGGTTGCCTGTAAGTTTTATCTAAATGCAGTATCCTCATGTTTGTTCAAAACTTGGGAATGAAGTAGAAGCTTCAAGCCCTAAAAATAATTTTGTTCTCTCCTAATAAGAAGAGTAGTCCTTGAATAAGGTCACTCCCCTTTCTGTCAGTTCTCATTTGTCCTTCTTGAATTTGGTTCTGTGAAAGGCAGGCTCAAGATCCACAAATTTGGCCAAAGCTGTTTTTTGTTTGTTTTTTAGAAGCTTTGATGTTTGACTTCGTCCAGATGAATTTAGAAGGAAAAAAGGATTTACCAAGATGGAATTCATTTATTAACTTACTTAACAGATAAGCATGCATTTTCTAAATAGATACTTTTACAAAAGTATTGAAAAGCGTTCTGGGGTTTTCTCCCCTGTAAGCGGGAGGGCGGTGATGATAGCAGGTTTGCATTAGATGTAAGGAGTGGAGAGTCCGTCAGTTCCTGTAGATACCGTGGGACTGGGTTTGGGGGCAAATTAGAACAGAATTGAAGACGGAGCAGATTGCTGATTTCTCTCCACATTGTCCTGATGCTGTACGTGAAACCGGAAAATAGTAAATTCCACACGAAGAGGATGCTTCTACTGGCAGTTCCGGTTATGGGGGGAATAAAAGCAAATCATTCTGTTGGTCAAAACCTTTCATACTTGCAAGTATTCAAGCACACTAAAGAATACTTTGACTTATATTGAATGGGTAGCTTTGCAGTTTTCCATAAAGCTTAGGTCAGGGTTTCTCAACCTTGGCAAGCTTGTATTCTGAACTATTGACATTTTGGACTAGATAATTTTTTTGTTGTGAGGGGCAGTTCTGGGCACTCTGGGTATAAACATCACCCCTGGCCTCTTGGTGCCAGTGGCCCTTTCACACCACCTCTCCCAACAGTGACAACTAAAAATGTCTCTCAATCTTGCCTCACGTGTCCCCTGCGGACCAAAGATGCCCTCGGTTGAGAGCCACTTGTTTAGGTCATTTTTAAGTATTGGAAAAATGATACAATTTTATGACAAAAAAAATTAGTCACATTTGACCTATTTTGGAGAAAAGCCAGAGTCAGTGAGTGGGTGTGCCTTCTTGTCCTTTGTCAGAGCAACCATCTCTTCTGGGTGGCATGGTGCAGCGAGGCTTGGGAACAGTCGTTGACATAAACCCAATGGCTAACTGGTGTTGGGAATGAAGGGGGATTGGAGCCGTAGTAAAGACTGACAAGGATGGTTTTATTTGATTTTTTTTTTTTCTCTCTCTCCAGGTTTGATTTCATTCTTGATAATGTTGGTGGATCCACTGAAACATGGGCTCTAAATTTTCTCAAGAAATGGTCAGGAGCCACGTATGTGACCTTGGTGACTCCTTTTCTCCTAAACATGGACCGATTGGGCATAGCGGATGGCATGCTGCAGACCGGAGTCACCGTGGGTTCTAAGGCATTAAAGGTAGTGAGAGCAAGTGAGCGCCTCCTGTTTCTGGAAATTGCTTTCCACCTAGCCAGGTTCTTTTGTCTTGGAGGCAGCATGGCACGGTGGCTGTGGTATGGACTCGAGTCACACACTGACCAGATTCCAATTCTGGTCTACACTTAATAGCTGTGTCACCTACAAGTTACTTAATGTCCCTAAACGTCAGTATCTTTGCCTGTAAGTTGAAACTAATAGGGCAGCTACCTTACTGCATGTCGTAAGGGTTAAATGATAATCCATGTAAAGAATTGGCCCAAGACTTAAACACTCTTATTTAAATGTTAGACTTTATTAGTAGCAATTATTACCTTTCTTGATTCCATCTGATAGACCCTCCGCTTTCTCCTTGCCTATACCAGGCTCACATATGGAAGGGCGGAAGCTTTATTAAAAAGACAGCATAGAGGGATCCCTGGGTGGCGCAGCAGTTTAGCGCCTGCCTTTGGCCCAGGGCGCGATCCTGGAGACCGGGGATCGAATCCCACATCGGGCTCCCGGTGCATGGAGCCTGCTTCTCCCTCTGCCTGTGTCTTTGCCTCTCTCTCTCTCTGTGTGACTATCATAAAAAAAAAAAAAAAAAAAAAAAAAAAAAAAGACAGCATAGAGCTGGTTGTTTTCATGGTAGTCACATTGGAACACACCAGTGATTTCTAGACTGGGGCCTTTTGACCTGTAGAGGTCCATGGGCATTTTTTTTTTTGAATATCAGGAACCCAGAGGAAATTGTGTTCTTCCTTTAGTGAGACCACAAAGGCAAATAGAACAGCCATGCTTTTTCTGGAATTTTATCAACTTGTCCTAACACTGCACATCCCACATGAATCAAATACTCTAGCTGTTGAGCATTTCTGAGACTTGCTGAGTATATCTGACTCTGCCACTGTGGCCACTGTTAACAGAGCTATAAGGAGCCCCCATCACCCGACCCAACAACGGCCGTGTGTGGTGGGTCTTGAGGACGAGTACACTGCAGCCATAGCTGCAGGGCTGACCGCAGGGCTTGAGTTTGTGCTCTTTAATTAACACTATAGCCTGTCGTCCCCATGGTGGGGACAGGCTTATATCATTTCATGTTATCCACTCTTGGTGATTCTAGATCATTGGCTTGAAATCTGTATGAAGTTGAAATGATGTAAGTGATGTAAGTGATAGGCAAAGAAAAAAATTCTATTTTTTTAATTAGACAAGATCTTCAAACTCAGAAAAAAGACGGTAGAAGTCTCCTTAGTGGGCCAAAAGGTTGTGAGTTATTATGTCAAGCTAACCAACGCCTGACCCTTTTGTATGGAGTCAATGGCTCAGTGTTTATCTTTAGCATCTTTTTATTCTAGAAATTAATTTGGGACCTTTTTGAGGGTGAAATTGAGGACTTTAGCCTCTTGAATTTTGTGGACTACATACTGAGAGGGCTGTGACAGTGGAGACCACTGCTCTGTCCTTAGGAAGCAGGTCTGTTACCAGAGGTGAACAAACAGGGCCCTGTGCTCGTGGTGCTTTGTTTTCCTCTGATTCAGGTGGCAACCGGAAACGGTGTCCACAGGGTGCTTTGGTGTGGAGAAAGGAATCTTAGCTGTTCTTTGTCTCTTCTTTAGCTTTTCAGAAAACCCAGGTTTTCCAAGTGCTTCAAGATCTAAGTTTAACTTTTCCATAAGGTTTCGTAGTTTGTACTTCAGTGAGACCTCTTCCAAGTTAACCTTCTGAGTTGTCCTCTGAGAGTAGAACAGGCATCTTCTCTTTCCTCCTACTTGAAAGAGGATAGTGGTAATCTCATGTGAAAACCTTTTAAGTAGTTTCTGATGTCTTTCTGAGAATGTGCACAGTTAAAGCCTCATTGTAATGCTCCAGACTCCTGCCTGCTTTGCTTTACTTTCTCCTGGAATGGTCTGGAAAAAATACACAGGCCCCTTAGAGCAGAGTATAAAAATTCTGCTGTTGCAGACCAGAAAGTTTCACTTTACGGGGCAACATGCTATAAAGAATTATAGACATGGCATTTTTGACCATTGCTGTTCTTTTTTTTAAAACCTTAAGTAGTTACCAGAATGTTTTAATTGTCTGAGGCCAGGCCTTAGGGAGAAGTACACGAACAGGTCTTTTGTGATTGTAATGAAGTGGGCCTGCTGTAAACTTGGGCTGGCCTCAGTGCCTTCAAATGGTACTTTTTTTTTTTTCCCCTTTTTTTGTTTAACTTCTTTTGCCCTGAGCAGTGCTCTCCCAAGCCTCTTTCATGCTATGACACCCATAGAAAATTGTTAGTGCTTGAATAGATGTTGAGGCTGTTCTGGGCCAAGAGCAACTCTCTGGAGGTTTAGGCCAGCCCAGGCTCTGTCTTGCTACCCTGAGGGCTGAGGGGACTCAATCTTCCCACATCTATTCTAGGGTGAAATTGGCTCTGTTTACAGCTGAGGTCCTGGCATAATTATTAATGATGACTCATTGAACTCTCAGGACTGTCCCAGGTTAGATAATAAATTACAGGGTCACTCATCCAAACCAGTAAGCCATTCCTCATACAACCATTGCAAAGCTCTGCCAGACAGCAGCCTGGTTTTGTTTGTGTTTCTATAATCCTAAACTCCAATTTAGTATTGCCCCAACCTTTCCTCAATAAAGTTTGCTTTCAGCACTAGATAAATATTTATCTAATAATAAAAATATAAATATGTATGTGAGTGATACTTTCTTTGTATCAGGTACTTTGCATTCATTCTCATTTAATCCTTCCAACAGCCCTGTGAGCAAGGTAGTGGTATTACCATTCTTTAGGCCAGGAAACTGGCTGAAAGAGGTAGCTTGACCTAAATAACACAGCTATTAAGTGCCTGAGCTAGAGTAGCAGGGGAGTTCCATTACACTTGACCACTTTGTGCACTTGACAACTTACAGCGTGCTGAGGGATTGTGAGACAGGCAGGTACAGGGAGGGAGGCCCCCTGGTACTGGCTAATCCCATACCTCTGGATAGTTCCCATCTGAGGAAGTTCAGTTAGGCAGGTTGTTGTATCATGGAGAACCTCGGTATGCTTGTTGTTTTGGTAATGGCCTACCCTACCTTTGACAGAAAGACTAACAGTTAAAAGTGAGTATGGCAAAGTGGTCTTGAACCCTCTTGGTTAGAAGATTTTTGCTTATTTTTGTCTGGGGACATACTGTCCCATAATAGATTAGGTGGCTTGGGAGTTGTTACAGCTGTAGGGGGAAGCCCCAACCATGATGCATAGGGAACTTTACACTTTGTTTTACCCTTAAAGCCATTCTGTTCCTCTTAGAGCCAAGGGGGACGAAGTCTGTGATTGGATTTTTTTTTTGTCTGAGATCATATTTTGGTGCCTTACTGCCCCCTAAGCATTCTTGAATTAGGTTTAAAAGCTCCTCTCTGGTGCCTCTGAGCTTCATTTAAACCCTAGTAGAGAAAGCCTAGAGGTCTCAGCCCCTGATTTCTCCCTAGGGAAGAAACTGAGTAAGATTCTTTAGAATCTCATTTTAAGGACAGCTTTCCTGTGCTTACTTGCTTGCCATTCACAATTTAGTAGAAAAGCCTGAGTTCACATGGATATATCTTTGTTCATTCATTAATTTATTAAAAATTTATGAAGCATCCACTGTCTGTCGATCACTGGGCTGTGTGGGACATACAGCTCATTGGTTCATAGTGAATAGGAAATCGGTATGTATGTCTTAGTTACCTAGAAAATACTTTCCCCTAAATTTGCATTCAGTGAGATTTTATCCTTTCCTATATTTAATGTGTTTTCTTTTCTTTTTAGCATTTCTGGCAAGGAGTCCATTATCGCTGGGCCTTTTTCATGGCCAGTGGTCTGTATCTAGATGACATTGCAAAATTGGTGGATGAGGGAAAGGTACGTGCTGCTCTTTGTATCGCTAGAGCGTCTCCTGGAATCTCGACCACCTGCCCACCAAGCCTAGTCAGTGGGAACTCTCCAGGGCAGGTGTGGTCAGTACACATGCTGCTTTACACGGCCAAGTTTAAGTGCCATATTTTGGTTCTGTCTCCATGGGAATCCTAGACCTAGACTGCTATGTTAGAAAAAGAGCCGACACCATCTGGTTCAGCTCCCTTACTTCACAGGCAAGGAGACAGGTCCAGAGAGGTTATGTGATTTTCTCAAACACCCTTAGATGGTTAGCAGAGCTGGAATTTACAGCTAGGCTGCTAATATCTTGGTAATGGTCCTGAAAAGGGACCACAAAAGTAATCTCTATACAAAGGGAGGGACACACTTGTGAATTTACAATAGAATTGCTCTGGAGCACTAGAGTCCAGGGATGAGGCTGCTCTGGAGGGAAGCAGATTTCCAGATGAGCCAGGTAAACAAATACTGTGGAATATCAGCAATAACAGAACTGGACCAGGAGCCAGGTCCCCAGGTCTCCTGTCGCCCAGCTAGTGTAACACACTTGGAAGGCAAATGATGGTATGTCTGAGGTGAGAAGGGCAATGGGGCAGGATGTTGGTGAAGACTGATGGAGATTTTGGTGGGGATGACTGGTTGGTGTTTCTTATGGTTCGCATCTGTCCTGCACAGACTCGGTGGTAAAGGGACTGCTGCCTATAGTTGGATCATCCCTTTCTGGGTGTCAAAAGGCCTTTCAGGGCAGCAGGGGTGGGGCGGGTGGTTGAAAGGCTCCTTAGCTACCACTGTTTATTTTGTTTTTTGCATGGTCTTAACAGCTCTGACATTCTTTCTCTGGAAGAACAGCCTGGAAGGAAAACTCAAATAGTGGTGCTGATATTTATGATTTTATTAAGAGGCTGTATAAAATTATAGGGTGGAGACCCTTATATACCCTGGAGGATTGCATGAGGCCATAGATAAAATGATTTTCATTTTACAGATGAAAAACCAGGCTCAGAGAGAGAAAGGGACATGTTCAAGTTTGCAGAAGTGGGACCAGAACACACACTTCCTGATTCCCAGCTCTGTGCTTTTCCCTCTCCATCATTCCCCTGCATCCTTGGTGCTTGAGGCTGATCTGGGACTTTAGCTTAAGTTGTCTGGTCATTGTCATTTTACAATAGGCAGGGAAAAGGGATTGAGTAGGGCCAGCTTTGCCACTGCATGATTCATGCTGGGCCACTTGGAAAGAGCCCCTTGAGATGGGCTGGCAGCTGCCCCTTGCTGGCCCATTTCATATTTCCACTTTGATTTTGGAAAGGAATGTCTTCAGGACCTACTGGCTGCTTTTTGTGCATTTAGATTTTCTTTTATTCTGTTACAGCCATATCACTATATGATAGAAAATGGCCTGCTGCTCTTTCCCAAATTTTGTGGTTTCAGGTTTGTGTGCCCTTTCTCAGACTTCTAAATGTGTACTGGGTAGACGGTCTCAGCCTTATCGCGACTGTACGTAAGTGCTGCTTTATAGGGTTCTTCTCACACCCCCATAAAATGCTTATTTTATTTCTGAGAAGAAGGAAATGAATTCTCCTTAAATCATGTGGCCCATCATTTTACATAGTCTTTCATGTGATTGGAGCCCCATTATTAGAGAAGTCCCCATCCTCCAGAAGCATTATGGCTGTGCTTATCCCGGTATCGGCTCCAGGCTGTCCACGTGCTTACCATTGCTCTTTTGTATTCAAAATATTGTGACTCCCTCTCTCTCTGCCTGGAAATGACTATTTATGCAACAGAGAAGAGAGGTGACTTGTGTATATGTAACTATTCAATTTGGCAGATAACTGGTACAACGGTTAGAAGAGGACAAGGTGGAAATAAAGATGCCCTTGATGTGTCCTCCAACAACGGAGAGTGAGGAGATACTCTTTTGGCCTTTGATTTTTCTCTCTCCTGACCAGGGTTCTTTGGACTCGGGAGTCATTTCTGCCTGTGAAGGAGTCTGGACTGTAGAAGTGGCTCTGTGACTGACACCGGGTGCCATGATAAGGCCAGCTGTCTTCATGTGCCTTCTGCTTCATTATGGGTGTGAAAGGGTGCCTGTCCATGCTGGGAAGGCAGGGCAAGTGACAGAGCACATCTCCTCTGTTACGCAGCCAGTAGAGAGTACTAAATTGGACGAGGACATTGAGATCGTTCCAAGCTTTGGCTGAGTGCTTGGTGAATCTAATCGGCAGGTATCTGATGGAGGAGCCATAGTTATTTTTGGCAGTGTGAAGCCATGAACCAAGAGAACCTGCTCTTCTGAAATCCTTTAAGTTTTTTGTTTTTTTTCTTTAAGATTTTATTTATTCATGAGAGACAGAGAGAGAGAGAGAGAGAGAGAGGCAGAGACCCAGGCAGAAGGAGAAGCAGGCTCCTTGCAGGGAGCCTGACGTGGGACTCGATCCCAGAACTCCAGGATCAGGACCTGGGCTGAAGGCGGCGCTAAACTGCTGGGCCACCCAGGCTCCCCTTGAATATATAATACATTTACCAGGTTCAAAATCCAAAAGATAGGAAAAGTTATTTCATGAAATCTTCCTCTGACCCCTGTCCCCCCAGTCACTGAGATTGTCCCTGTCAGACACAACCATTGTTACCAGCTTCTCAGGGAGTCCAGAGAGGTTCTGTGTGTCCATAGGGTGACAGAAAAGAATGATTTGTAGTTTTCACGCTGAACGTAGTGACCTGCCACCGATATTGTGCCTTATGCCTAGAGTTATTTTTGTACTTTTTTTCCTGAGCACAATAAACATTTCTTGTTTTTATACTACGTAGGAAACTCTTTTGGGTTAGCATACTCCAGGATTGGAAAGAGGAAAATCTAGCACGTGTCTAGTTTGCTGTCCTCCCCTCCCCTCCCCATACCTTCCTCCTGTCACATTGTGTTTCATTGAAGGGACAGAGGCCCCAAAAGGTTGACATGCTCAAGGGGTCCGGTCTCTTGGCCTCTAGGACAGTTCCTTCAACCACTGTTTCTATCTTTAAGATCGAGGCAGTAATAGTTAATAATAATAATAATAATAATAATAAATCCCTCATACAGCCCTCATGGTTTTCTGCTTGCTTACATAGTCATCTAAACATTTAGATAGGTGGTGTTTGAGTTCGATCTACAAATCTACCTGTATTTTTCACTGTCTTTCAGGCCTCCGAGAGGAGGTGGGAAGGCAGATTTTTTTAGACTATCAGCTACTGATAAAAATGACTACACTGTGAGGGTAAAAGTATATACGTACTTGATTGTTTATGCGCGTATTCGTTTTCTATTGCTGCTGCAACTAATTGCCATAGATGTGGTGGCTTGAAACCACATAAACTTACTGTCCTATAGTTCTGGGGGCCAGAAGTCTAAAATGGATCAGCAGGCCTGTGTTTCTTCTGAGGGCAGACTATAGGGGAGAATAGGCTCCCTGGTCTTCTCTAGCTTCTAGAGATAACTTGTGTTTCAGTCTTGCATCACTTTGACATCTGCTTCCGTCATCCTATCTCCCTCCGACCATCCCGCTACCCTCTTCTAATGACCCCTGTGATTATTTTGGGCCCCTCTGGATAATCCTGCCCATCCCAAGATCTGGACTTAATCATGTCTGCGAAGCCCCTTTTGCCCTGTAGGTTCTTGTATTCACGGGTTTGGGGGATTAGAATGTGGACATCTCAGGGAGCCATTATTTTACCTATCACAATGCATAAAGTATCTCAAAAGATATGAAAAAAACTTGACCTATTGGTTGTCCCAGAGAACAGATGACTGGGGGTCAAGTATGGGAGGGAGATTTTTCTTTGTATCCTTTCCTTTTTCAAGTATGTTTATCTCTACACAAGTCTTTTGATGTCATGTTCTTAACATTATTCACAGATCTGTTTAAGATCCTAGGTGACCAGCCAAGCTTCTTGGTTGAGCAATATAGAGAAGACCTCAGTTTCATTATTTTGGCCAGCACCAGAATAGTTCCTATGTAACTTCTTTTAAATTTTAATTTGAAACATTTGCTGAGGGCCCATTAGCACTCTGCTTTGCCTAGTAGGGTGAAAGATGTGTTGGCCAGCTCGAGTTACCTTCGGAGCCAGGGATGGCTACTAGAACTTTGTGGAGTAATTCAGATGTTCTCCATAGATGCTATCCAGTATGGTAGCCAGTGGCCACATGTGGCAGTTATACACTTGAAATGTGGCTAGTCCAACTGAGGAACTGAATTTTTCATTTTATTTACCTTTGATTAACTTACTAATTTTTAAAAGTTTTATTTAGTTGACAGGGAGAGAGAGAATACACAAACGGGGAGCAGGAGAAGGAGAACAGGCTGCAGGGAGCCCGATGTGGGGCTCGATCCCAGGACCTTGGGATCATGACCTGAACTGAAGGCAGATGCTTAACTGACTGAGCCACCCAGGCGCCCCTACCTTTGATTAATTTAAATAGCCTCTTGCATCTCCAGGTTACCATATTGGGATGCTGCAGCTTTAGAAAAATATGTACTAAGTTCTGAGGCAGGCAATTTCCCAGGCCCCTCTTGAGATCTGAGGCCTTAGTTTAGCAATGAATTACATTTTAAAGCTTTGAGCTCCTTATTTGTAACTGGATTTTTTTCCTTTCTTAGAGAGGATGTAATGATTAGGGATGGAAGCCCTAGGACTACAAGAGGAGCGTTACCCTGCCAGATATGACCAGTACCTCATGGAGCCCATCCCCCTGATGCTACTGCAGTTTTTCAAATGCTGCTGCTTGTTTCTGTGGGGAAATGTTGGCCAAATTTCTCTTCTCATCTTCTGACTGGAGGAGTGCCTTTTTCAGGGGGACCTAGGGACAGGGTCCTCGATGCTTTCCAAAATGGGCACATTTCTTCCCTGGGAGTGTACCCTCCATTATCCTTCTCCCACCCTCTTTTTACCACCTGTCTTCCAGCTTTGAGTTTTCTGGGGCCAGGAAGTTCCAGAAATAGCAAATCTAAGCAAAGCCCACTTCTTCCTTGTGTCATCTTATCTCCTTAGTGTAAGTCCCCTTCTGCCTGGGAATATTGAACCCATCTCAGAGGTCAGGGGCATACGTGTCCCAGAAGTAGTGTGGGAACTGCATCCCTGCCGCCCCTACCCTGGATCCCTGGTGCCCAGCACAGGTGTGTGGACTTGGACTTATGCCCAGAGACCTTAGGTCTCCCTGCGTCTGTCCTCTCTCTCCACACACCTCACCCTCTGAGATCTGCAGGTGCAGTGCACAGCAGAGGCTGAAGTAGAGGGTCTAGGTCAGGAGGGGGACAGCCTGCGACTCACACTTCTGTCCCTAGACCACACCCATGCCATGCAGTAATGCGGTCGGAGTCTGGACCCTCGCACTAGCTCCTCTACTAAAAGCTCTCCTCCTGCACTTAGCCACTTGCACTTTGGTTTCCTGATCCATCCAGCGGCCTCGCTCAGATATTTAGTTCCCTTTGGAGCTCCATCGTTGTGCTATTCTTGCTGGGAAAGTGGGGATTGAGGGAAACCTCTGTGCCTGCTGCCCTGCTTGCATAGATGGTGTTCTCCCTCCACCAGCTCTCCTGCAAAGGCTTTCTCTTTCCTCTTCCCTCAGCGGCAAGGAGGCTCGCCCTGCGGCTGGAAGCAACAGTGTTCTGAGGCCGCACCGGGGGAGCCGAGGTTGCCACTGCCCCTGTGTTCTCATAGAAGGGGTGTCAGGCAGCGGGTGCCATGTCCTGGGGCCTGGCTTGATATAGCCTTTGTTTAAGAAGGTAAGGCCCAGCCAGGAGAGCCCAAATCTGGGTCCAAGAGCGGAATGAGCGCTGCTGCCATGAGCATCTCCCAGTCAGCTGTCAGCCCCGTGCCTCTGTGTGGCGGGAAGTGTGGTGCTGAGCCCACCTGCTTTATAACGGGGCTCCCTGTGCCGGGCGGACTATAGCAGTGTCATCACATAAATGTCCCCACCTCACTGTGAGTAACCTTTCTTTCCCCTCTCTGGATTTTTACTCTGATCTCTTTGTCCGTAACAAACAAGCATTCGGGGTCTGATGTGAGGCTATATGTAGACACTGTTTCATTATCCAGTTAATCTCCATTTGCTGTCACCTATTCAGCCAACAGTGGCATTTGCCTGCTTGTTAATCGAAAGCCTTTTTTTTCATTGTCACTTATGGGAAGAGCTGAATGACTCATTATGGCCCAGTCAGCCCTCTGGGGTTATTCGCCACAATAGGCCTGACCAGCCAGATTAAAGTGTGCGGTCACTGCAGGCTGGCTGTGTCATCAGTTCAGGATCTGTGTCTCCGGTCAGAGTTCTAATGTGAACACAGCTAGGTGAGCTGGGCAGTTCGTTGTAGAGTGGAACAGGTGGCTTCACGGTTCCTTGCTGACCCTCTGGTAACACCGGGGCTGTGGTGCTTTCATTTTCGGCGTTCCAAACTCACTGAAAGGTTGATGTGATTGCCTCCTTTCTTCCCGTGGCTTACCCTTTGGTGCCTGTTGTGTATCTGCTCTCGGTCCGTGCCTGGCACTTAAAAGGCAGACAGCTGGTCCATCTTTGTGGGATGAGGGAATATGTGTCTGTTATGAATCAGGGACCTTGAGTTTAAGGCAGAAGGCGGGAGTGATTCCCACACCAGTGTGCAGTAAACTCACCCGGAAGGCTTACTGAAAATACGTGGTCTCCACCCCACCCCCTGGAGGTTCTGGGGTAGTTGTTCTAACCAGAGACCAGGGACTTTGCATTTTAAGTGTACATTCAGGTGATCGCTTTTCAGGTAATTACCATCCAAAAAACAATGTCCTGGGAGCTTTAAAGAGAGTGATGGGTTCAGAGCTTTCCTGTGGGATGGGCAGGAAACCACCTCAGTGCATTCCATTTTAATTTTCCGGAGAAGGCAGGTTTCACTTGACAGGTCAGCTCAGATCTGTTCACAGTGACTGTGACTGCAGTGTTAAAGAAGATTCTGAGGTCATGCTTAGCTTGCTGGGGAGGAGCGTGGTTAATAATCAGTGATGTCGTCCGCAGATGCAGATGGGAGTGGGGGCATATGTGCCATCACCTGCCATATTGGGGGCCTGGACACAGGTCCTCAGCTGGCACGGTCTCTCAGCACAAGGCAGGCCAGCCAAGATCTACATTGTGATAAATCCTTATAATCCGTGGCTACCTTTCCTCCTCTTTAGATTTCAGGAGTAGATGTTGGAAGCAGCCAGTAACAGCAGACAGGCTCAGGCTGGGAGTGGTGAGAGCACAGACCCCAGAGCCAGGCTGGGTCATCCTGCCTTACCACTGAGCAGTTGTGGGAGATTGGGCAGCTGGTTTAACTCTGGGTCTTAACTTCCTCATCTGTAAATGGAAATAATAATAGTACCTCCCTCCTGGGGATGAAACGAGGTAAAATACATAGAGCACTTGGTAGAGTGCCTGGCACATAGGACCATACGTGCTAGTCGTTACTTCTCTCAGGAGCTCACCGTGATTTGTGGGTAGAGAAGAATTTTGAACTCTTTGGAGAAGAGAATGTTTGGAGTCTGAGATGCTCTTCTGGTGACGGGGCTGTGAAATTCACACGGAAGGAGGGTACATCGGGTGCCTCTGAGCCCCGCAAGGACATGCATTTCTCTTGTGAAAGGAGAAGGGTTGGGAGATGTGTGCAGTGGCTCATGCCTCCTGATCTTATCCTTGTCTGTCGAGCTGTAGGAGGCAGGCCACTGAGATACCCAGGGGGCAATTACAGATGTTGGCTTGCAATCTTGAAGAGTTCCACTGATTTTTTTTTTGCATTGGGAGAGAGGGTACTAACTGGGACCTGCATTCAAGAGGCAGTATTAGGGATGCCTGGGTAGCTCAGCGGTTGAGCGCCTGCCTTCGGCTCAGGGTGTGATCCTGCGGTCCTGGGATCGAGTCCCACATGGGGCTCCCTGCAGGGAGCCTGCTTCTCCCTCTGCCTGTGTCTCTGCTTCTCTCTGTCTCTCTCTCTCTATCATAAATAAATAAATATTTAAAAAAAAAACAAAAGGCGGTATTAATGATACAGTAAAAAAACCCAGCAGCCTTCCAGCATTTATGAGCTGGCTGTCCTGTAAATTCTAACCACCTGCTGGGGGATCCCTGGGTGGCTCAGCGGTTTAGTGCCTGCCTTTGGCCCAGAGCGCAATCCTGGAGCCCCGGGATCGGGTCCCACGTCGGGCTCCCGGCATGGAGCCTGCTTCTCCCTCTGCCTGTGTCTCTGCGCCTCTCTGCGCCTCTCTCTCTATCATGAATAAATAAATAAATCTTTAAAAAAAAAATTCTAACCAGCTGCTTGGCCACTTAGCAAACCCTGGGACAAGTTCTCCAGACACCCAAAGAGCCCACATAGGACTCTTGTTTCCCAGTTATCTTACTGGTTTTCACCTAAGTGGCATTTACTAAGCTCCTGTCCTGTGCTCAGGTCGCACTGAGTGTTAGTGGTGGATATGGGGCAGGGTACGAAAGAGGCGGCCTGTATCACAGGTACTCAAACTCTGGCTGAGTAGATAGGCCAGACATTTAACAAATTCTAAAAAACAACCCGTACGCCTTCGGTACATGCCTATGGGGGGGCCCCAGAGATCCATCCAGCAAAACCTCAGGATGCCCCCTTTGGTGTTTACCCTCCACGACAGGGTGGCTGAGACGTGTGTGCTGCCGGAGCGGGCCGTCTGTGCAGAGGGCCAGCCAGGTCCCCTAGCAGTCCCGAGAGCATGCTGCAAACCAGGGGCTCAGGCAGTATAGTGTGAGACCTGGCCTGGAAGGGCGGTAGTTTGCAGAGAGGCCCAGACATAGCACGTTCAGACAGCGATAAGTAGGCCTTTTCGGTAGAGCATAGAGTCCGCTGAGGGCCGAGGTTGGCATGGTCATGGCCATGGAAGAGCTCTGCATAGGTGGGTGACAGGACCAGCACAGGACAGAAGACAGACTTGAGCGATGGTCAGCCTGACTGCGTGCATTACAGTGAGGTGGGGAGGAGACAGGGCAGCCGGCTGGGCGTGGTGGTCGGGGCAGAGAGGACCCCATGGATGGATCTGCCTTGAAAACCTGCCTCTTTCCTCCCTACCAGTCAACTTCTTCTTGTGTTTTACAGATTCGGCCCGTTATTGAAAAAACCTTTCCTTTTTCTCAAGTTCCAGAGGCCTTCCTGAAGGTAGAAAGAGGACATGCAAGAGGAAAGACTGTAATTAATGTCGTTTAAATAAATACTCAGTGTGGTGACTGTTGGCTCTTATTTGGTGAGTGCCTCTGGGCCCAGACTTCTTTGTAACCGTTAATTTCCATGATAAAAGTATAAAAAAGACACCTTTTTGGCAGTAATTTATCTTCTGAACTAAGCACAGAGATTCATTTTATAGTCACCGCCACCATCTGCACATTACCCCACCCAGAGTGCTTTCTAGTACCCTCCCCGACAGCCATCGTTCCTGTTTGCTGAGAGTTCTCGGAATCAAGCAGAGGGGATACACAAGTAAGACATATGAAAATATCCACGCTTGGCCTTGTCTATAAATTGCAGTAAAGATGGCCAAGTTTTCTTCAAGCTGTTTTCACACCAGATTTTCTCATTGTTGTGTCCTCTTCTGTTCCAGTAGCTCAAACTCTATTCATGTGAGATACTAAAACTTCTGGCATATGGGTGGATGGCAGCGTGAAGAGCTTCCTTTAAAGCTACTTCCTTCTTCAGAAGTGCTCGATGAATCCTGCCAAGCAAGGTTTCCTTAGCTCCGCTGTGGTCATAGCCACCCTCAGAGCTCTGAATCTCTTCTTAGGGTCCTATATACAGTCTGGCTGGTGATTTGGTTGTAAAAGGTGATGCTAGCGTTTCCAACCTTTTAAAAGCCTTACATTTTGCATTAGGGCTAGGCCTCTTCCAGCAATTGAAACCTGCTTCTCTGAGGACTTTTCGGTGGAAATTGAGAGCCCTTTCCAGTTTCCGCCCGTAAATGCCTGCACTTAGTTATTTCACCAGTAAGCCCACTGCAGCTTTTGAATCTGTAGCCTGTGACAGGGCCTCATTCACTCAAAGTAGGGTTTCTTTCCTGATGGGTTCCTCCTCATTGCCGCACCTGAACTGCTGGCTTGGAGCTTTGGACCTAGACTTGTCTGAGTAACTCGCTACCTGGCTTATTCCTGTTAGACGCTCATTTGGTCATGTAGGAGGAGAGCCTTCCTCTGGCATTGCTGGTCTCACCAGTACAAATATTTCCGAAGAAAGAAAACATTACTCTCGTCGTCAGGACAGCCACTTTTGATTTCCATCTGAACAGTCTCCACGATTGAGGGCTCCCAGGTGGTAGAGGGAGGGAGCAGCACTCCTGAGGGAGGACCTCACTTATCCTGATGTCCTCTCTGGGAAAGTGGAGTGTACCCTCTCACTGAGTGTCCAGCACCCCTGGAACCTGCCTCTTCCTCATCAGTCAGCCAGTTCTAATCTGCCCCCTGACTCGCTTTGAAGTGATGTGAGGGCTACTACTGCAAGGACTCTCGCAGATCTCCTCTGTACAGTTAGCCAGAAGCAAGTTTATTCAAGAGAGAAATTCAACACAGGCGACTGTAGAATGTCTGACCCCAGAACCCTGTAGCGATGGGCACAAAGGCCTAAACTCAGAGCTATACATCTGAGAGCAAGACCGACCTGTTGGCAGCTGGTGCACATGTGCAAACATTACTTTAAAACCGGAGCTAAGCTCCTGACCACAACTGCCTACCCGAGCCTCCAGAGAGGAGCAACAGTTTAGCCGTGGAAACACACTGGGAACAGCTAAGAAGGAAACCAGGCTTGTTCTTGTGATGAGAGCACCAGTGTTAACAAGAATAATGAAATAAGGACAAAAAAGAGGAGGAATCTATCCAAAGTAGGTCTAGCAGTTTTGTTCAAAACCAGAATGCGCTGTTTGAATAGCACCACGTGGGCCCGTGTACTGTCGGCATTTAAACTCTGTCACTTTTCACTGAAATGCTGCATTTTTAGGCTTCCCCGAGTTCTAGGATTTGAATGAGCACTGCCTCAGGCCTCCTTTCCTTCGGTTCTGGAGAAGTGCCGGTCATCCTCCTAAGCCTCCCACATGGCTCCCTTCTGCTGTCGGAGCCCACGGGGCCTGCGACCAGAGCAGAGGTGGCCCCGCACGGGCCTCAGGAGGCTGCAGGCCTGAGCCCAGCAGAGGGTCCTAGGACGTGGCTTCAGAACGAACTGTAGAGGAGTGAGGATGGACTGATAAACCAGGTCACGGTAATGCTGTTCCCGCAGTGTCCCTAAGAACTGTGACATTTCAGGGCAGCACACGGTGGGTTAAAATAATCCAAATCCTGCTAATAATGTTAGCGGACATGATGTGAAATCTTCTAAATTAATGTTTAGTACTAACAAAGAAAATAGTATTGTGTTTATTTAGTTTCTTAAAATTATTGATTCTAGAAGCCTTTCCCCACTTTGCTCTATAGCATAACTAATAATTCCAGAAAACAGAAGGACCAAAATTATTGTTATTTCTTCTCAGTGCTAACCAGTCTTCTGCCTTGCAGACTTGAGCTTTTATTCTTCCCTCTAAAGTGTAAGATTGGTGGGCCCACAAATCCTGTCCAAAGTCTATTCCTAGTCTCTGCTGTCGCTATCTTTGGAAATAATTTAAAATGTACATAGTCCTGATATAACGTTTTTTTTTAAAAAACACCCAAAAGCTGCTAATGAGGCAACCTGTTAAGCAGCTACTGAAGGAAACGAAAGGCAGGAAATGAAAGAAGGACAAACTGTTGGTTTAAAGCTATTACAGTCTTTTGAAAAAAGATGAGACGGTAGTCCTGGTCATGGCAGTGTCACTCAGGGGAGGATTTAGAGTTTCTGAAGGAGCAGCGGGCCCGCTTTCGTCTTGCTCTCTGTCAGTTGTGTGTGTGTGTGAAGCAGCTGGAAGACCTCCATAAGTACACAAGTACTCCTGTGTTCTTCAGTCAGGTCTACAGGACCATGGCTTCCCACACTTGTGTTAGCTTCTCGTTGCTCACAGTGTTGAGGATAATGTGATTTTGGTCATAGTGCGTACCTCCTGAAAGAAAGAAAAGGAAAATAATAAAAAGGAAATGTGCCTGGAGGAAACAAAGCAGGGAGGAAAGCCCTGGAACCCGTCCCTGGGCTGAGAGGATGATTCAGTTTTGGGTTGTGTTAAAATCCCATCATATGGGTACCAGCAACTCCACACAGGATGTGCTGAACCTCCCAGGGCTCCTTTTCCTACTCAAGTCTTATTGAAAGGTAGTCTACACCCACTCTTTAGGTGTCTGAAACGGGCAGGGGGGTGGTGGGGAAGATGATGGAAGAATCTAGAGAAGGGAAGAGGAACAAAGAGATTGTGAAATACACTCAGTGATGGGATCGTGGATTCGCGATACACCAGGGCTTAGGAGTAGATGGAACAGATTTTGCACGAACAATGAAAAATGGCCATATCAAGGCAAAGGGGAGGTTTGAAAGACACCCAGATCCTGGGAACCCACTTGGCATATAAAGATTCATAGCACTTGATACTGAGTTTCACTGTAATTTAAACTCCTTTCACCAGAACATAAGAATTTTTTCCAAGGGTGTCTACTAGATGCTTAGTTGAGTGTTTAAAACAAAACAAAACAAAAAACCAACCTCATGGCCTTTTCTTTTGATGGGAAGTATCCTAAAGAAAAGATTATCTGATTTTTTTCCCCCCAGTGTAGAATAAATAGCATTTCAAATACCTTATCCTTTCTTAGCATAAGCCTCTGCACCAAGGTATATTACAGGGACTCCATCGAAATAAAAATCTGTTCTTCTAGATATGAGGCAGTGTGACTGGTATTGAAATCATACTGCATCCTCAAGCCAAGAAAAATTAAATGTTCTTTTCTCTTTTAAGCATTTACAAAATATCCAGGAGGATTATCCAGGAAACTTAGACGACTCTTACGAGAAATCCATTTATCATCATTGATAATCTAGAGCCTCTACACATCTAGGTGTAGGACAGAATATAAGAGCAAGGTGCCTGGGCCTTTATGTGTAAGTGTGTACTGGGGGGTGGGGGTGGGGGAGTTACCACCAGTAAATCCCTAGTCTAGTGTCTAGTAAGACACACGAACTATATTCCATTGAGATTTGGGGACGTATTAAGATCACAGTGTCTTCTTGCTTCATTCTTTATACCATAATCTTAGAATCAGAAAGCCTAGAAGAAAGTCCTAGAGAAATCCTCTGATTTCATTCTTCTGCCTTTGGGGAGGATGGAGATCATCCCAACCTTTTGATGTTTTTAGTTTCTATTGCTGTCATGTCAGGGGTCTGAAGTAATACATGATGTTTGCCAAAACAACTCCCTCCCCAGACCCAGGAGCTAAGTTACAAGAAATCTAATAAATCTTAGGGCAAGGTCAGCAGCAGGTAACAAAGGGTTCAAAGGCTGTAGCTGATGAAAATCCTAGTCTCCTTTAAGTGTACCAGAGAGGTATTTGTATTTCCCTTGCACCAATGGGGGCTGTGCAGTCCTACTCCCTCATGCCCACAAGATGGCATCACTCGCCCACGTTCTGAGAAATCTAAATTCAGTTTACCAAAGTAGGAGACTAGTGCCTCCACCCTGCATAGATACACTGAGCGTTCACAAACATACAGAGCTCTATCCTTACTCAAAAGGCACTGGACTAATTTATAATGCATTTTATGAGGAAGGGTCCTTCGAGCTTTAAAGCCCTAAGGAGTAAGCTCCTGGAGCTCCACAGTTCTTGTCAGTCACGACTCAAAGCCAGGCATCCATACTCCTTGTCAAGTACTGATGTGCTTGGAGCTTCTGTATGGAAGCTCTCTGAAGCCAAGATAGTATTTTTCCTCCCCTTTGGGATCCAGTGCCTAGCCAAGCGTGGGTACCCAAAAAGAACATGTTGAGAGAATTAAAAGAATGCTCTAGAGACTAGTTCATAAGGATTATAGGAACCTCTTAACCTTGACACAGGAAACTGACTACATAAGAAATAGGATTCCATGTTGTTGTTTTTTTTTTTTAAAAAGGATGTTTCCAATTTAGTCACATTTCTTTGTTTTTGAAACTATCTTGTAAGACCAAGAAGCTCTAGTTCAACAAGGTGATACATGCATATGCATGAGAATCCTCAACTAGACTCACTGAGGTCAGGGCCTTTTGTGATTTTAGTCTAGCACTATTACAATAAAACCAATTTTTAGTCAGCCTAGGTCCAGATTCCACCTCAGGAGTTAGATACAGGACTGCGATTGGCCCCTCTGAGTCTCACTTTTGGGCTGTAAATTGGGACAGGGGAGGAGGGACTTACATGGGGCTGGTAGTGTTGCTGGGAAGATCCCGGGAGATACGATGTATGTAGAGTGTTCAGCACAGTGGCTGGCACACAGGAAGGGATCTCTTATATTAATAATATGCTCATTTAAAAATATATATATAATCTTTGTTACGTACACAAACAGAAAATGAAGGAAACGATTCTTACCTTTGACATCTAAAACTAAATTTGGTTTCAGCTTGCTGTAGATCCTGCCATCCGACTTCATGCTCCAGAACTGACTGTCGGCATTCTGGTCGAGGGCTAGGCCCAGTTTAGAGCCAGAGGTCACGAGGCTCCCCACGATCGTGAGGCAGCAGTCTTCCGCTATCTGCTTATGGAAAAGACAAGGCAGCTTAGAGGCGGAGACGCATTCAGGGATCATGATTATTCAAGTTGTCTTAACTGTTAGCTTCATTTACCTCACGTGAGACATTTCAGCTTTAGCCAGAGGAACTAGGATCAAACAACAAATACTTATGCCTTCATTTCAGGTGACATGAGTGCTGGAAAGTTCTCCATTCTTGTCCTTTGTAAGATTTCTGCCCTTTGTGAGTCGGGGAAACCTTTAGAACACTAGTTGTCTCTTTCAGAAATGACCACCATCAGAGGCTGCGTCTGTTGCTAGATCTTCCCTGACCTAGCCATCTCTGATCAGCCTGCCCCTTCTGGTAGGGGACTGCATCTCTAATCTGAAAGGCTGCCATAACAATGAAGTGGCTTAAAGGGCATTTTATTATTTTAAAACTTGAAATTCCACTTACTCTTGTCTTTCCTTCTGGAGAAATGTCTATAGAAATAATTTCTAAAAAGGCCTGCACTCCAACTATAAAAATAGCAAGGATAAAATACACATGCAGTGGAGTGTTGTAAAGATTTTAAGGGTCCTTTTCTGAAGTGAATCTACCCTTTACATATAAGCAGTGGATAGCCATAGGTTCACATGGCATTAATACATCTTGCTTACAGAAAATGCTTAGGAAAAATACACTCTATAGGAGATAAAAAGAGGGATCATCTAGGACACTTTTTCTCACTGACCTACTGAATTTACAGGTAACATCACTAAAATGTTTCTTAGGATTGCTGAAAGGCAGTTTTCTTGAATTGTTTAAGATAATTCAAAGACAGAAGTTGGCTGCTTTTATGCTTCTGTAGTCCAGTTACTTGTTTCTCCCGCTGTTTCTTCTATGCCTGTCTAAACAGTACTTCTGTTGACTGAAAGAATGATTGTCCCTCAAGCACAGAGCACAGCAGACCCAGTTAATAAGCTGTGCTCCCCTCCACCAGGCTGTAGGCCATCTGCTGACTCATGGGGCCCCAAGTTAAAAAAAAAAAAATCGGGAGTGAATAGTCAAGCCCATAAAATCAAGAAGGAGTTAAAAAGAATATCTACAACAGAAGTGTGAGCTTCTCTAATAAAGTCTTTTACTACATGCAGCTTTACCATGTCTTGTACAGCAGGAGTGATGCAAGAGGGAGATGGACCATTTTCCATTTAACATGGTATGACAATTAGGAAATTGTACATTTCCTAACATTAGGAAGTGTTATACAAAGGGTGTTCTTTTTTTTTTTTTTGCCCCAGTCTGCGGGGTCTTCCGAAATAAACCAAGAGTGATTTGCACTTACAGTGCTGGGGCTTACTGAAATAAACTATAATTAAGAAGATTCAGGAAAAGGCGAGAATAACACAGACGCTTCCTTCTATCACCAGATAAAAATCAGGCATGAATGTAAATATTCCATTTTGGATCAGTACTAGATTCTCCTCCATTTTAAGTTCCTAGACTGGTTCTATCAGCTAAAAAAAAATATTTTCGTGGAAAACCTAATTTATTTCTGAAAGTGTTCCAGGAATTGTGAAATAGCATCTTCTTCAAGAAAGATGCTATTCCAAACCCTTATCTGATCCTAAAAGCTCACCCTGCATTTGATGCATCCTTCTTGATAAATCCAAATCTGATCATCAGCACCGACATCCTCCATGACCTGTATTCTAAGGAGCTTCAGATCCTCTAAGTTTCCGTTGGTGGACATGAATAAGCCTGTTGCTTTGTTTCGAAGTCTGAAATATATTCGTTTCTGGAAGACAAGGACCCCGGCAATAGTCACACACAGGAAGTACTGTGAGGAGCACAGAATAAGCATCAGCAGCAGGGAAGGAATCAAAGGTGAGGCTGGACTAGGGATAATTGCGACATCCCTCAGAGATTGGGAGGCGACCAAATCTCATACTTAAAACTGAAACTAAAAAGTTGAATTACATTTACAAAAAAAAAAAAAAAAGAAGAAGAAAAACATTTCAGAAAAAAGCATTCAAAGCCTGGAAAAGGAAAATAAATACCTGAACAAAAGGTCGTAGAGAACCTATCTGGCGGCAACCACTGAACTCGTACCAATTCGGGACTTCCGCTGGTGACAGTAGGAACTGTCGACCCCTGTAATTGCCATATTCATAAGTAACCCATCTGGGAAAAAAAGAAAACCAGAGTAAGTGGCAATATCCATTTGACAATTGGCCTCGATTATTTTTAGAGTGCTTCCCATTCTTACACTGAACTTTATTCTTTAAATATACATTGGGGTGGAAAAGGAAACTATCTTATTTTCTAAAACACTTGAAGCACTCATTTCTTGACAAGTAGGAGATTCTTGGTCCATGAGTATTTATGCCACAAAGATCCACTCCTGAATGGAAGCAGGTGAGTCTTTCCCTCTAATAAGGCAATGACATGCAGTCCTTTCCACAGGGCTGCCCCATGCTTCCTGTGAGGCTTTTGTCAAAACATTTTCAGTTGTAATACTTTATTTAAATAGTTACTATTTGTAAAATTCTTAGTGTGTGGCACATGCTAAGTATTACATAAGGGTTAAATAAAATAACTCAAAGGTTTATTTAAAACAAGTGTAATCTTCCTCAGTCCAAAAAACTGCTGAGGATACTCTGGTCTCTCTGCCTGAAGATGCTGGCGTCCACATCTGAAGAAGTATGGGTTCTGGCACACACTGGCATGCAGGCAAAGCCAGCAACCTTTCCTGTTTGGCTGATTTATGATATCAATGAGGAATGTTCTCTACTCTTAATCCTGGAACTCTAAAATGTTATCATCTTAGACATTTTATCATAGAAACAAAATATTAATTAAAACTTTTCTGGGAAAAAAAAATATATAAAACTTTTCTGGGTGGGGGGTGGAAATCACCCATAATTCTACCACCATAGTAATCCATATTTTTTTTAAAAGATTTTATTTATTTATTCATGAGACACACAGAGAGAGAGAGGGAGAGGCAGGCTCCATGCATGATCGACATGGGACTCGATCCCGGGTCTCCAGGATCAGGCCCTGGGCAGAAGGTGAGCCATCCGGGATGCCCCATAATTGTTTTTAAATAACTAGGCCGGCCCCTCCAATACCTGATGCATACAGGTAGATTATACCTATTGTTTTTATGGGGGAAAGAAAAATGCTTTCTTAAAAATATTTATTACATGGATAGTCCTTATTCATTTTTATATCTTAATTTCGAAATTATTTAAAATTCAGAAAAATCTTCCCACGTTGACCTTTAATCATTGTCTACAGCATCTGCTAATCATTCCTAGGTCAAGGAAAATCCCAACCCTACTCCAAAGCCAAAGGACTTGGTCTTTCAAAGGAATAAGAAAAATCAGCTCCTTTTCTTACTTAAAAAAAAAAAAAAAAAGTGCTCAGTATATTTACTGAGCACTAGTTTGCAAAGGATTCCCCTAAGAACTTGAGAGGAGCTTAAGACAAAGTCCTTACCTTAAGTAAATTAAAAATCTGGATGAAGAGAGGAAAGTGACCTCACATGTGGCTTTTCTCAATGGAAAAACTATACTATGAAGGTGCATAATTATTAACCCTTACAGAAAATAAAGGGATAAGAGGTTCTATTTCAGTTTGCTAAGGTAGCGCAGGAAAGACAAATGATCAAACCTAATTGGTAAAAATCAAATAGTTTATTGAATAAAAAGCAGGTAACTCACTTACATGCCACCAATCACCTGAACAGAGCGTATCTGTGTGTTGAATCCTAGGGATCGGAGATTAACTACTTCTGCATTAAGTTCAATCTTCTTTCCTTTGAAGTCTTCTCTTTCAAAAAGAATAATTGTTGGTTCAGAAAATTCCTGTCAAGGAACAAAAATAGTTTCTATCACTCAGCTTTGACAATAATTTGGACTTCTACAGAAATAATCTCCTTAAAGGACAACTTGTAAGGTGGGACCAGGCTTAGCCTGTCCTAAAGCGCCTTTCCCTGGAGGTCCGGGTGTTCCTGTACTCCAAAACAACAGGGACGAAGGGTGGAGGGGCAGGAAAGTTTTCTACTGCATAGGAAGGTAGGTAAATATAATGGGGTTTTAAAGCGGGGAGGACATATCCTAGGCACAAAAATATGGGTATTTGAATCATCAACACTTGTCATTTATTTCCAATTTTGCCATTTTTTTTATTGGGGATAAGGAGGGGCTAGGGAGCCATGTTCGGAAATGGCGAGGGCAGTGGCAATCTGGAGGCTAGTGGTACAGTGGCAATGACCTAATCAAGGAACCTTCCCCTTGGATACATTTTTCTTTCTTTCTTTTTTAATACTTTATTTAAATTCAGTTTGGCAGCATATAACACCCAGTGCTCATCCCATCAAGTATGTATGCATTTTTCAAATGCCTTTTTTGTTGTTGTTTTAATTGTAAGACAACAGTGTTCCCAAGCTTTCCTGTAGGAATAATTGTTAGGAGAGAAAACAAAACCAAACCAGGGTGGAAGCCCCCTGTTCAAGCCATCATTCATTTTTAAGAGGACAAGAGCACAGACGTCCACTGATTTTCAGAAAATAAAAAGCTGGCAGCTTATGCTTGTTTTCCAAATTACAGACCCTTATGACCCTAGTCTAAGCTCTAATGATAATAATCCTAAGATCATAAATAATACATCAAAAATTCCCTAGTCGCTTAAAGTTTTGTGGTTAGGGTGTGTCAACTTACTGCTTCATTTACGTGGATATGCCCCGACGTGTACAAAGATTTCTGTCGAGCAGTAAACAGAGCAGATGAGTATATAGAGGTGGTTTGTACGTGTAAGAATGAGGTTATATAAAATATATAAGGAAACGACATAAGTAGCAAAAGTGGCGTGAGCATATATTCCAAGTACTAGTTGATTTGAAGACTTGACAACTGATGTGCGTGTGTTTGGGGTGTGTGTGTGTGTGTGTGTGTGTGCGTGCACTTAAATATAGATTTGGAGATAGCTTTTAGACTCCTAAGCAAATTAAATATCAACGTTTTAGATATTTTATTGTTTATAAGCTAATGAATCTTCCACATCATTCCAAGTTTCTCTGCTACTATTTTCACATCTCAAGAAAGGTCAGCATTTTAGTTATTTGAACAGGCAGGGAAGGACGAGCTAAAGCCACCTCCTGTATGCTCTTCCTACTTTTAAAACTCAAGTCATCAACTACATGTGTTTAAGGCTTCTTATGAGAGATCAGCTACAAAAAGACAAGTATTTCTACAACTACAGACAGACATATCTGGACTTGAACCTCTGCACTCTATCTTGATGTTTTGTTCTACTGAACATTGCTTGGGCTACATCAAAATGAAAGGTTTCTGTTCAAAAAGGGACACTATCATCTGAATTAGCACATATGTGACGCACTGGGAGAAGACGTGATTGCAAGTCCTTAAAACAACAGAGCGATTTAAAAACCAAGACGGGGGGCAGCCCGGGTGGCTCAGCAGTTTAGTGCTGCCTTCAGCCCAGGGCGTGATCCTGGAGACTCAGGATCGAGTCCCACGTCGGGCTCCCTGCATGGAGCCTGCTTCTCCCTCTGCCTGTGTCTCTCTGCCTCTCTCTCTCTTTGTCTCTCATGAATAAATAAAATCTTTAAAAAAATAAAAAATAAAACTATGAGGACTTTCTGCGACTCAGTAACAACAACAAAAGACACAAGACCTTGTAACAAAAGATAAGACCTTGGCAAAGGATATAAAACAGGCAGTTCACTGAACAGCAAACCCAAGTGACTAATTCGTATGTGAGATACCAGTCTCACTAACAGTGAAACATACTTTCAACCCAATTTCTTCAAATTGATGAAAGTGAGAGAATTCCCAGTAATGGTAATGACGTAGAAACCAGGAACCCACATGCTCTCCTAGTAAGGATCTCAAGTAGTGGAATTTGGCAGTGCCTAGAGAAATTCATGCACGTGAAATCCAGCAGACCCACTCTTATTTATTTTTGTTTTTTTTTTTGTTTTTTTTTTTAGATTTTATTTATTTAGTCATGAGACACAGGCAGAGGGAGAAGCAGGCTCCTTGCAAGGAGCCTGATGTGGGACTCGATCCTGGACCTCAGAATCAGACCTGAGCCGAAGGCAGATGGTCAACTGCTGAGCTACCCAGGCGTCCCAGATCCACTCTTTTAAAATACATACCCCCAGGAGACTTCACACAGGTCAACAGGGATATATGTGTGTGTGAGAGGATTAAGTAAAATAAAATATGATGATGAATACTTTAGCCAATTAGAATCAATAAACTGGATGTACGTTCAGCATAATGGGCAGCTCTTAAAATTTTTTTAATGTAAGTATTGGGTTTATAATGATGAGAACTATAGTATCATACTGTATATAAATTAAAAGCCAATAGTTTTTTAAAAAATACACTTAATAAGAATATCCGAGCTGTATCCCATACACATCAGAATGGGTGCCCGTAAAGGAGAGAGGCATAGAAATAGGAATCGGGCATGCAAT
This sequence comes from Canis lupus baileyi, assembly GCF_048164855.1. Taxonomy (NCBI): domain Eukaryota; kingdom Metazoa; phylum Chordata; class Mammalia; order Carnivora; family Canidae; genus Canis; species Canis lupus. Next base: position 8,624,028 of record NC_132844.1, read on the forward strand.
GGAAAAAAACAAGATAGGAAAGGGACCTTGAACTAATCCTTGATGACTGTGCCATGGCTGACTCAACACTCTACACCTGAAGTCTGAGAAAACAGCCAACCAAATCAACTTCTATGCCAAAGATCTAAAAAGAGGGGCGTATGGGTGGCTCAGTCGGTTGAGCACCTACTTTTGGCTCAGGTCGTGATCTCCGGTCCTAGGATCAAGCCCCATGTCAGGCTCCCTGCTCAGTGGGGAGTCAGCTTCTCCCCTCCCTCTCCCACTGTGCTCACTCTCTTCTCACTTGCTCTCAAATAAATAAAATCTTAAAGAAAAAAAAAAAAAAAGATCTAAAAAAAGGCCAAAACATCACAGGAAGCAAAGTTCTACTACAACTGTTTTCTCTGCATCTGACTTTTAAGTCCTGAGGAAGCCTGCCTGTGCCCCCATCAGCTGTGTGAGCCCCACATCTCTGTGACACCGTATTCACACGGACATACTTACAGCATCTATAAAACGAAGAGACTTGAAAGTTGCTCCAGGCAGGCATCCCATTGCAGAGAGACAAGGATAGTGGCCTTCTTCCAACACGTACTGATTACCAGAGAAATTTTCTCCATCATATGCAACCCAGCTACGATAGGAAAAACCACATATATGTAGAATATGTAATTTGAATATTCCTATTCAGGAATATCATCATTTTGAGAGGTAGCCTGTTATAAAGCACAATGCGTATAGCTAACCGTTCTTTCTTCAAAAATATCTAGGCCTATTTACTGTTTTCCATCTTTGGCAAATTAATATTCATAAGTCAGCTGTCAGTTTGGCATTTGGGAAACAATTTTTTTTCTTCCTCCATGAAATTATTCGTGTTTTTACCTGTATACCTTCCAGTATTCCTCGGCCCTCTCCTGGGTGCCACCATTCTTCAGCCCCTGAGTCCTCTCTGAGTAATCCTTCAACCTCCACAGCTAGTGGATCTACTGATTTCCTCCCCAAATTTCTCTCTTTTATCCTCATTTCCAGCACCTCTGTACTGGGCCAGGAGTCCAAATACCACAGTGACTTATCTTTTTATTTTTATTTTTTTTTAATTTTTACTTATTTATGATAGTCACAGAGAGAGAGAGAGAGAGAGAGGCAGAGACATAGGCAGAGGGAGAAGCAGGCTCCATGCACCGGGAGCCCGATGTGGGACTCGATCCCGGGTCTCCAGGATCGCGCCCTGGGCCAAAGGCAGGCGCTAAACCGCTGCGCCACCCAGGGTTCCCTGCCACAGTGACTTAGACAAGTCATTTAGCCCCTCTGGGCCTCACCAGTGTCAGTAACATGGTGATTTACCATGCTTCCCTAGAAGAGATGGGGTTTTTTGGTTCATTCTTTTAATCCAACAAGTGCTAACTGAGGATTAATTGTGTGCGTCGGGTACTTTTCCATTGCTGGGGACAGAAGAGAAGATAAAATCCTTGGTACCATCAGGTTTACACTCTAGTTAGCTGAGGCAGACAATAAATGAACAACAAAAGTACCTAGCTGGTACTAATAAGTGAAGCAGGCAGGGGATAACGAGGAACTGGGACAGAGATGGAGGTGTGTGCTAATAAACTGGACTTTTACTGTAAATCTGTGCACTTGAATGCTAAGCCAGTGCAGTTTCCACTGTGCAATGCTAAATGATAGGCTGGTGCTGTTGAGACCATAAAGAACTATATGATTAAAGGCACCATTACTATTATTATTATTATTATTAGACTTAATTCCTCATCATCTGCACAGATGGCTTCAAGAGTTTTCCTGACCAACTTTCCATGACCTTGGGCTCTCCCCTCCTTCTAAAGCTTTTGTAAAACTATTTTCAGCACAGCACTTCGAGCTCATTGCCTTTCCCTTCTTGTGTTTTCTGTGGCATCCATCTCTTACGCTCAGGGGTAGCCTTCATGATCTGATCCCACCTTCTCCACAGTACAAAGACCTCTCAGCTCTGGGGTGTCGTGCTCCTTGATCACATACACACCAGCTCCACGCCAGCCATGTACTGCCTATCATGCAGAATGCCTATCCTATTCCCATCTACCGGTAAAAAAAAAAAAAAAAATCTACCTTGAGAGGCATCTTAGAGATTATTTAGAGTCCTGGTACAGGTGACAGGACAGGCTAGAGAGCAGAGAACTGGGTCTGAATCACATTGTCCGGTGATGTGATGCCATGTCACCCTCTGATGTCCGGCACTCAGATGCTGCAAAGTACAGTTTAGTACTAACAGGGCCTTGTCTCGTTCGGTGGTTTTGTATAATATCAAGCAGCTAAAGGTGTCACTAAATACTTGCTGATACGTGAATTCTAACCTTTCGCAGCAATTAGGCTCCTTCAGCCCACTGTTTTACTTACCTCCCTCCTAAAACTCTGCAAGACTTGGTAGAGAACGAATCATCAATTTGACTTGTTGTTTCTTCAAAACCTTGACTGCGACCTTGAAACTCTGGTTCTGAAAACAACTGAATCTTTGAAAAAGTAAACAGAAACACGTGAAATTATTTTCCTGAACACATTAACTCCTTCAGCCTTTGAAGTGATGCAAACATGACCTGTTAACTCTTGTTACAATAAACTACTATGAATTTTATAAATCCTTTAATTTTCTATTTCTACATTAATGATCAATTAGAAATACTTTGGCCGCACCATTCAGGCTTACTTAATTCAGAGACATCAAAGGACAAGCCAACAATAGAGGCCGGTTTCTATAGAACACCCTGTTGCGACAAGCGGTGAGGCATTTTAAAGCTTTATTGTGGCCAAAAGTAATTGTTCATCAGTTCTAACATTTACAAGAAACTTTATTTTGGAAACATAGTATAGTTTTCCTCCCTCTCAATGGAAGATACTTGCTGACTTATTAGAATCTTGTGTATGCCAATAAAGGAGGCTACAGTGGTGTTTGTGCCTCTGTAATTAGGGCTGTCTGAACTCTGAACACTTCCATTAAAAAGCCTAAATGACAAATGTAACACTTCAGTTGATGCAGTCAGCACTCAAAGGCTTGCATGAGAGACCATATAAAAGAGACCATATAAAATGTTTGTCTAATGCAGACACAGCAAATATGAAAATTCATTTTACTGTTTATCACAATAACTATGTATTGTTTGAAATATTAATCCTAGCTTACTAATATAAACCGATCGGTATAATGATATCAAACTCAACTTTATATAAATAACATTTTATAAGACATTTAGATATGGGTAAGTGCTATCAAGCATTTATAAAGGAAACCAAAATCTATTTTATTTTATTATTTTATTTTATTTTATTTTATTTTATTTTATTTTATTTTATTTATTTATTTTTTTCCAAAATCTATTTTAAAATATCCTTATGCTCTCTGGTATAAAAATGGGTAAAAACTAACAAAATGTCCCAAATGCCTCACATTTTACACATAAGATCAGCTTTTCAGCAGAAGCCCCTAATTATAATAGATTATTTTTTAAGTTACCTGATTTCGTCTCCTTGGGCCAGTGAAAGAATCCTAAAAATTTTTAAAGGGAAGAGAGAAGGACATGAATAGACTGGACATATCAAAAAAGTTCTTTCTTCCAGCTCATGAGCAATTACTGTTAAAAATAATCTCAGAACAGTTTCTATCGTGTTATGTATTACATAAATTAGAAGTCCACATTGAGGAAATCCAGAATTCAGTTAAATATTCTCATATGAAAGTATAACTCCTTACCAAACATATGGGTTGAACAGAAGAGATCTTACAATTTTTGCCTCCCCAGTCCTCAAAACTGGTATAGAAGCCTTTATCCAGTATATATTGTTCTCCCGTGAAGTCAGGATTCTCATAGGCTACCCACCTAAAGAAACAAAAACACTGACTTGTTATAGTTTGTACTTTTTTTTTATATAGTTTGTACTTTTTATGTATAATAAAATTACCAACCCACTTAGGTAAATATGTATAAGAAACTTCCATTTGTTTTCATAATCAGCCATCTTAATTTTTCTAATCTCTATTAGTCTCTTGGAGACTTGTCTGTATGACAAATCGAAGTGACAAGTGAAAGTATCTTTACTTGAACCTTTTGGTGTCCTCACTTATCAAATACTAGTCCCTGAGAAAGCCCCAGTGGGGGATATTTGTCTGTATTTCTTTCTAATTCTATTCTGAGGAAACCATCTGGACTTCCAAGAAGTACCTGTAAAGTTCTCTTAGTAAGCAAGCAAGAGTTTTTTTTTTTTTTTTTGTTATCGACATCTGTATTTTTCCAGAAAGATTACAAGAAACTACCTCTCTGTTTTTTTGTGTGTGTGTTTTTTTTTTTTTTCCTCTCTGTTATACAACAAATCACACTGAAAAAAAAGTTGACCAAAGAAATGCTTTGGAAAAAGTACAGCAAGGGGAAACAGCATGTGCCAAGGTCCAGAAATGTGACAGACTCTGGTGTATTGGGAAACTCTAAGAAATTGGGAATTACTGGAGAAAAGGAGACACTGAGTGGGGGAGGGGCTGAAGCTGGAAGGGAAGAAAAGATCAGAGGCACAACAGAAGTATAATACCTCTATTACAAATCATGGCAACTTCAGTCTTTGAGTGAAAAACACATTCTTCAGGTTGGCATGTACACACAGAGAGATAAGAACTCTAACACTGTGTGCAGGAAATTCAAGCCAACGTGAGTAGTGAACTACCCTTGAGTTTAAATATTATTTGAAACACTAAAATAAAGATGATTAGTAATTATGCTACCTTGATATCAATATGTAATCATCTTTTTATATGGTACATTGGTTGAAGTTCAAGAACTGGTTACCTTTATAAACACATTGTCCTCCTTTTTGCAAGGTCATCATATTATTTGGGTTATAAGTTTTGTTTCTTATGCAAAAATTAACGATTTTAGCCAAGCTGATTATAAAACAAAAGTCTCCGTATCCTGAGTGGACTTCCGTCCATTTGCATGATAAAAAATTGCTCCAAATTTACCATTAAAAAAAAAACAAACAAAAAAATACAGCTAAGTAATTAAAATTTTATTTGGAATAGGATTTCTGTCGTGATGTGTCTATGCACAGTAAGCAAAACTGAACAAACACTCAGATACTAAAATCTCTTCTGGGATGTTTTCTTTTGTTGCCTCGCAAGTGACCTACACTCAGAGGATAATCAACAAAACCAACTTATTGATGTGATGCTACTTTCTAGCCAAAGATAGTCTTTAAAAGGTTTTCACTTCTGTTATATTCAAGAGCTAACTCAGCGTCTCCTCCTGAGTTCATCTGCTGCCCTACTGATCTGCTCACCGCTGAAAGGAATAATACGTATATGCCTGCATTTATACTCAAAACTTTCCAAAATGCTTTCACATCTATGACCCCACTTAATCTATTTTACAGAAAGGAAAACCTTAAGACACAGAAAAGTGAATTCATTGATTCTTTCAACAAACGTCACCTGGCCATTCATCATGTGCCAGGAACTAGATGGCACTCGGCATGCAAGGATGAAAAAGACAATCCTTGCCCTTGAATTTACAGACAGCTGAGAAGTATCACAAGGAATTATTTGTTGGCATTTCCTGAGTGGGGAATAACTTGTCCAGGGTGACACAGCTGATTAGTGACCAAGGATGACTGGGCCAGGACTGTGTTTCCCAAGGCTCCCCATGCTCTTTCATGACCCAGGCTGCCATTTCCCTTATCAGGTTTCCTTTCATTTATTCTTCCATTGAGCCACACTTAAAACAGTCCACACACTTCATAACTAGAACAGATTATGATTATACTGTCAAAGGGGCTTGACCTTAGACAAAAACTCAAATACAGGTATTTAGGAAATGAACAGCAACCAAGGAGAAAAAGAACACTGCAAAAATCTCTAGGATCAAGTAGCTTATAACAGCTAACGTCTGTATGTGCACTTCCGACCATCTGAACAGAGTAAGTGCTGGAAGACCAGTCAGCCCATTTCAGAAAATACTGCTCCCCCACTTCAGAACCTCATTAGCAATTTTTAAGACCTATCCTTTAGCATGGTGAGGCGAGGAGTTAGGAGACCTCGTTCTAGCTATGGTCATGACATTCACTTCCAGATAACTTTGAAGGGGTCACTTAATCTTTGTGAAAGATCGTATTTTCATTTATAGGTAAGGAGGTTGGCCAGGATCCCAGTGCTGACATCGTGTGAGGTTATACAGCTCCTGGGAGCCTGGGTGTGCTGCCTTTGCTCACATGGCCTTTGGCTTGTGAAAAGAAGTGACAACTAAGTAAGAGCATGGAATCCTACTGTGTGAGGAGGAATATCTGCACAGCAAGAGTATCTACAAAAACCAGGATGAAAGAAAGGAAGGAAAAGAAGGGAAGGAAGAAAGAGAAGAGAAGAGAGAAAAAAAAAAAGAGGTTAAGTCATATCAGAAAAAAAGTATTCCTGGCAGGCTCTGTATCTGTAATAAGTTACAGAATTTACAGGTGGCTGAGAAGTATCACATGGAATTATTTGTTGTTTGTTCTGAGTGGGGAGTGACTTGTCCAGGGTTAACAGAGGGCTAAAAGGCCTTTTTTTGCTTGATTGACTTCCGGTTTGGAGGGGAAAAGGCTGTGAATGGGAAGAGATGGAATGGAACACAGGAGAGAAGGCAGTTCAGCAAGCCTGGGAGGAAGCTTTAATCCAGCTTCTTTAGTCCTTTAACAAAAATCCAGATTTCTTTTTTTTCAAATCACTAACAAGTGAGAATGCTCTATTTCCTTATAAAACTAAAATAAATCACTTGTAAGGAAACACCCAACACCACATAAACTCATCTAATTCATGGAGGTTGAAACAAACAAACCACTTATTAGGATGTTACTTGAATTGACAGTAGTGTTCTTTTCCTTCCAAGATGCAGCCCCAGATGCATCACCCATTAATAGGAGGGTTAAAAAAAAAAAAAGAAAACTCAGATCTGAGATTCTTGGGTATACCTATAACTTATACTCGAGACTTGTAAGAAAAAGATTCCTTACTGTCCTTGTTTAAACATATTCTGTACACATGAATCAACACTTCTCGTTTATAAGGTTGATGGGGGTGGTGGGGAGAGAGCGAGTACAAGTACCAGCAGGTCCCAGGCTGCTGCAATCACTGCTCGGAGCTTAAGGGCGGCAGGGCAGCCTGGCCCTTCCGTGGAAGGGAAAAGGAAAAAGAAATTCAAACAACAGCACTTTTAATTTTTTAAGCTGGACTCTAGAAATATTTCCTTTTGTTCTTAATCTTAAAACAAAAAAAGTTAGCTCTGTTTCCGCCATTTGAACGAGATAGCACAACGTGAAAATGATGAGTAGAGCTGAACAGGGAGTGTCTCCTGATGTTGCAATAGAAGCGGAATCCAGTTCTCGAAACCTCAGTTGGATTCATGAGCATCCTTCCCGAAGGCTGGTCTCTGAGCTAAACATGAGTTGACTGCCCGGGGAATTTATTGCCCGTGTGATAGGAGAGTGCACCTCCTGGGAGACACCCAGAACAAGAACCTCAAAAAGGTTTCCTGAAAAGTTTTCGGGTTCCATCCTGAGACGTGAGGAACCAAAGTAAAATTCTTATTTACCAAGAAGAATAAAGTCATTGAAATCATTCTTCTTTGAAACCATTAAAAACAAAGAGGCTAGTCTTCCTCCCTCGTGTTGGCACACCTCAGCCTCCCAGCCCACAAGGACCAGGTCCCACGCCAGCTCTTGGGCCAAAGTCTTCCCCGTGTACAAACTGGAAAGTAACCTCTCTCTGCTCAGTAGATTCCCGGAGCACGTAATCTCCAGGTCTTTTGTAGCAATGATTATGTTTTATATGAATACTGTAACCTCTGTGAGGACACCATACAATGCTTTGCACATAAGAGACCTCAGTAAGTATCTGTCCAATAACCAACCCAGTGAACCGCGAGGAAGCAGCTGGTTCTGGTTTACAGAAGCCCTTCTACAACCACACAATTTAAAAGGAAGTGGTGGTGATGGGGGAGTGATGTGTGCACACCTCCTTTCAACTTCCCCCAATACCACAACTCAACTGCTATAACCAGAGAGAAAGCCTGGCAGGAAATACAACGCTAAAGGACTAAAAATCGAAACCTATAAAAACAACGTTTTATAAAGGAAACTGACTTCAAGTAAACAAAAACTGGATTAAAAAAAAAAAAAAAAAGACTGGCTCTGGGCACAAGCATAATGTACATAAATGCCCTAAGGGAACGCTACCCGGCTTCCTTCTGCTTCCTCTGCTAGCATGACTGGACTCGGACTCATGCCACTGATACACCTGTGAGCTCCAAAACGTACAACTGTTTTTCGAGACTGAGTCGGTCACTATTTTCCTTCTAAATAGTGAACTTTAAAGCTAATCTCAAATACTAGAGGGCCGTGGCAACATTTCAGATGACTTCTGCTGTACCATATCTTTTGTCTACAGCAGATTGTAAAATGTTAGGGCTCCATGGCAGGACCCAGTTAGGAGGCATTTCCTGCTAAGAATGAAGACCGAGAAGTCCCAGATGTCACCCTGCCAAGATGGTGCCACAAGCAACAACCTACACAAGGATTTGGTGAATATCACTAACAGTAAAAGCATATTACATCATAAACACAACTCCGATATCCAGGGATCCTATGGGAAGCTCCGTGAAACATGATACAATTGAGGTTAGAATGATCCCAATAGCCTAGGTTACTCATGACATAAAACAAAACAAAACAAAACAAAAAACTTAACATCAAACACTTTCAACAGAACCAATGTCAAATAATTTCATAGAATTATTTAAGAATACTCTCCCTTATATATAACTGACGTCAACCTGGATAATAAGGACGATTGTTTAACTTCTCTTAATAGACACCTGTTTTGCCCATCTGATATCTGTCCCCATTCTTTCTGATATTTCCGGGGATCAACTCACCCCAATCGTCCTGTGGGATGGAGCCTATCCTGCTCCAGGACTGGGCACATAACCCAGGTACCATCATCTCTGTGACTATGGTGCTTGGTTCAGGCAGGTACATACAACCCAAGCTGAGAGAATCAATGTTAAACTTGGAAACTTTGTGGCAAAGAGAAGCTCTTTCCACTGGACACAGTGAGAAGAGCAAAAGGCAGATGATGCTGCCTTAGGGCACCAGATGGAAGTAGCCTGCCTTCATCAAAGCCAGCACAGAAGAAAAGCCCAATCAAGAGACAGAGAGCAAGTTCTAATGACAGCGTCTACACCCTATATCCAGCCACGACTGAGGCAAAATCTTTCCAAGAACTTTTAAGTTATGGAGACCAATAAATTCCATTTTTTTTTTTTAATTTTTTTTTATTTTTATTTATTTATGATAGTCACAGAGAGAGAGAGAGAGAGGCAGAGACACAGGCAGAGGGAGAAGCAGACTCCATGCACCGGGAGCCCGACGTGGGATTCGATCCCGGGTCTCCAGGATCGCGCCCTGGGCCAAAGGCAGGCGCCAAACCGCTGCGCCACCCAGGGATCCCAAATTCCATTTTTTTAAAACTTACACCAATTTAGGTTGGCTTGTAGTTGTGTGCATCCCAAAGAATCTTGACTGATCATCTTTCAATAAAAGCTTACATTAAATAAAATAAAATAAATTTAAATAAAAGCTTTACATTAATAAAGCATTCAATGGCTAACTCCAGGTACACTGAAACAGTAATTTTTCTGTCAAAATAATAGTGAAGAAATAAGATGAAGCAGGTGTAGGATGTAGGGGCTGAGGGCAGGCTACCCCAAAAAGTACCACAATGGCATATTGATTATTTCAAAGTAAAGTTGCTTAAACAGCCTGTGTAAAGACATTCAGACCCTCCTCTGTCCTCCTGAAAGCAGGAAATAAATCTCCCATGTGAAAGGTGCCCTCCCTGTACCTGGAGGTAGAGACACACCCTCATCACCAGAAACAGGGATTTAGAGCTGAGAAGGCCAGAAAAACAAACCTTTAATAATTTACATTAGCCCAAATTCTGTTTAGAATTCCTTACTAATTGAAGCTTCCAAACAAGTTTTATCCTGTCAATTCCTCAAAAATATATTGTCTCTCTGTCTAAAACATATAAAAACGGCCTGCCTTGGTCATTTCTTTGGGTCTCAATTTCATTACTGGGCCTCCGTGAGCATGTAAATGAACTTCGGTGGGGTTTTTTCCTCTTGTCATCTCATGTAATCTATCTTATGTCAATTTAATTCTTACACCAGCTAGAAGAATCTTGATGGTATAAGAAAATTTTTCCTCCCCTGAAAGGACTAGAGGAAAATTGAACGGGACTTTACCCTAACCTCTGTTTTCTGGTGTTAGATCGTTATTTTTTTATTTGATTCCCATCATAAGAAATCCAGGAGCTCTTCCATTCTGCAGAATGATAAGAGAAGTGAAATCTGTGGGTTTCTACTATCATGAAACCCAAAAGTCTACTGCAATATTATATTACACATGAAGAAAAAGATTATATGAGAAGGATTTTAAAAAGCAGTTATGAAAATATTGTGGCAGTATGTATTAAATGACTGATTTAATGTTGGTATGTTTATCTATTGAGTGTCTACTCTGTGTCCGAGACACTATTAGTTTAATACAACCCAAGGTAAAAGTGTTTAAGATCCCAACAGGGTCATTTCACTTACACTCCACTCAGTACATTAATAGACTGTGTCTTCAATCCATATCCGGTCTCCTTTAAGTTAGCAACAATTCCTAACACATCAATACTGGAACCTTTGGATCCAAAGTTTTTTTCACTGTACATTATCATGTGAGCATTTGAAAAATCCTATTAAGAAAAAAAAAAATTCAAAGTTCAAAGGCTAGCCATTTATTATTCAAAAAATATCAAGTATTAGCCATCAGCTTTTCTTTAACTTACACCTAATATAGGTCGTAAAGACTTAAGTTCTCCATTGTAACCTCCCCAATCTTTCCAGTCCTTGTACTCCCCTTCTTCAAGCAAATACTGATGACCTGTAAATCCAGGCTTCTCATAAGCAACCCAACTGCAACAGAAAGAACATGAAGGAGTAGTAATTTACATTAGTGCTAACATTTTTCCCATGTGTTTAACAGTTTTATTAACAATTTCTAATAGTTATGAAGCTAGACACAGATTCATGCATTACAACCATCGGAATTCTTTTCTGAAATTTAAGAGACTAATAGAATGGCCCCCTAAAGAACAACCTAAGAAATATACATCAAAGTTCTGTAAAGGAGTATAGGGAGTGTGTGTGTGTGTGTGTGTGTGTGTGTGTGTATGTTTAATAAGAAAGACTCAAAAGAATTTCAGCAGGAGCGCTTGGGTGGCTCGGTAGGTGAAGTGTCTGACTCTTGATTTTTGGCTCAGGTCATGATCTCAGGGTCTTAGGATCAAGCCCTGCCTCCACTCATTCTCTAATAAATAAATCTTTAAAAAAAAAAAAAAAGAACTGCAGCAAAGAAAACTGGATAAACTTTCTTCAATGAGTAATTATTATATATTTTTGTCTATTTACAAGACCATTTTTAGTGTATACTTCTAAAGGAAATACGTAAGATCTATAAAGTATAAAATGTCATAAAAATAGCAAACTAACAGCTCACTATAGTATGGAGCATAATATTAATAAACAAGATGTAAATATGATCAGTCCGGACTAATTTATCAGCCTTGTTCAACTGACTGGCCCCAAACCATCCCCTCGAACTGCCATGTGAAATCCGGGTCACAGTTAGCTGAAAACATGTTTAAAATTCACTGTACCATGTTATTTGTAATGGTTTTTGGGTGGCGGCGGTGGGGGGGTGGGAATGTGATACTACTTCACTAAAGGGATAAAAAAGAAACCCCTCTGGTTCCTCCCATCTACTTACATTCCTCTCAGAACTTTCATTGAGCCCACAGACGTAAATGATGAACTGTCATCTGTCGTTTCCTCTGTTTCACCTGCTTCCGTGATAAAACTACACATTTCTGTTTCTAGTTCCATACATTTTCCTTCAAAGAAAGGCTTTTCATAAATAACTACCTATAATAAAGATGAGATATGCCAGTAATTGTAAGAAGTTAAAGATCTCAACAGCTAAACATTAAATCAGTCATTTAATACCACTACATCCTAGAACACAAAACTTTCTGATATTTTTTTAATTAACTAAATAGCAGTATTTTATCACTTTAAAGCTCAGAATTTTTCTCCTGATGTGGTGCAGCCCAAAGACAGGTTCAAATGATAGATTATAAATAATTGGTCTAAAAAAATTGGTTTTTGTTCAATGTCGAAAACCCATATTTAGGATTTTGCTTAGGACAAACTAAGGAATCAGAGACTCCCCTATTGCCTTAAAAATGGAATCCAGGGACTACTGGGTGGCTCAGCAGTTGAGTGTCTGCCTTCAGCCCAGGGTGTGATCCTAGAGTCCTGGGATCGAGTCCCACATAGGACTCCCGGGATGCAGCGTGCTTCTCCCTCTGCCTGTGTCTCTGCCTCTCTCTCTGTGTCTCTCATGAATAAATAAATAAAATTAAAAAAAAAAAAAATGAAATCCAGAGGCTCCTGACTAGATTCGTTGGTAGAGCACGCAACTCAACTCTTGACCTCAGGGTCATGAGTTAAAGGCCCATGTTGGGTGTGGAGCCTACTTAAAAAAAAAAAAGACAAAATATAAATGTCATAAATGTGCAAAGTAGAAATAGCAGAGAGGGAGATCTTGTGTTGAGAACTAAGTTTTTTCTGGCTTACTGGCAAGCAGCAGCAGGCCCCGCAATTAGTAAATACAACCACAAATTATAAACTTAATACACCAATGAACCTTTTAGGCCATGGCTACACATACTGTGAGTGATTATTAGTGCCATTAGTAAGTATCATCTTCCAGTCTGAGCGATGGTATGTGTCAGCTGGGATAACTTCCTCTAGCTGCAGATATGTTTTATGGAGGTTGCTACGTAAAATCACGTAAATATGATCTTCATGGGGATGGCATGGGAATAAAATTTAAAGTATATACATGTTTACCTTTGGATCTGTAGGGAATTCGACTTTACGTCCACCCTGAAAAGAAAAATAATACAGTAAGAAAAACGGTTCTCCATTGACAGGTTCCCATTTTATATCACTCATGGCGGTGAACCTCCCAGCGTGAGTGCATCTGGTTTAATTTCTGTTGCAACAGCTCTGAAGTCACCAACGGTGCAGAGGAAGAATGAGGAAGACCGTGTACAGCGGAGGTGGTCTATAAGCTGAATCTGCATGGTAGGTCTGTTTTTTAACCCAATAAGCTGCATTGTGTAGTTTGTTTTTAACTCAGAAGATGTCTTACAAAAATGCATCTCTCTCATTCCTCTTAAGACGAAGATTCTGAGAGGCAGCGACCCTCCCCTTGTGCACTTACTTCCTCTCCACTGGGCTCATTCTCCAGCCAGGGCTTGTGCCCCGTTTGCCTGTCTGCACCACTCTCTCAGTCCAACTCCCAGCCACCCTCGCTCAGGTCTGTTTGCTGTCTGGCCCCTGCAGGTACTTGATTTTGCAACCCACGGCTTACAAAACTGTTGAGTTCACACAAGTTCACAACACAATATGGTCTGGAGGACTCTTGAAGTAATCAGAGGAACTGTTAGATAGAATTGAAAGTAGCCCAAAGGAGGGGTCTGTGGGAGGAGTGGCTACACTCTTATATTAGGGTTTTTTTTAAATGCACCCCCCACCAAATAAAAAGAAACTCACTAAAAATAAGTCACAGAAAAAGGTATTATTACACAGAAATAACAAACAGGGCAAGAGTTAGAATCAGCAGTGGGAAAGTCAGGAGGTTATTTTCTACCCATATAGAACAGCTTTTAGAAAAGTGTAGCCAGAGATGCTCAAATGCACCAAAAAGAACTGTAATTATAAAGGAATGTTGCTGATTTTATCAACAAAGCAGAGCTTAACCAACCAAGTGCAGTAGCCCCTCCTCCATTATCTGCATTTTCACTTTGCAGTTTGTTACCCAGGTCGAGGACAGCCTGGAAGCAGACCATCCTCCTCCTGACATGACTCAGAAGGTCAGGAGTAGCCCAACGTTCCTAGGGTTGCCTCAGCCCCTCACTTCACTTCAGCTGTCAGGCGGGCACTTTCTCATCTCACCTCATCACAAGAAGGGCGATCACAGTACAGGAAGATATTTTGAGAGACCCCACATTCACTAAGTTTTACAGTGTATTGTTATACTTGTTCTCTTTTATTATTATTAGTTACTATTCATCTCTAATTTAATTTTGGCCTAATTTGTAAATTATAATAAATTTGTAACTTAATTTATCAATTAAACTTTATCATATACCTATAGGAAGAAGACCTAGTATATACAGGGTTTCGTGCCATCTGTGATTTCAGGAGCCCACTGAGGGTCTTGGAAGGTGTCCGCTGTGGTTTGGGGGTGAGGAGGAGACCACTAAGCACCCTTTTCCAAGGCATCCTTTTCCAATGCCATAAACGTCACAGTTTTGTAAGTTATTTCAAACAGCCTTCAAAAGCTGGGACAATTCTTTCATATATTCCCAAAACTAAACTTTGTTCTTTGAAAGTGAATTTTAGAAACAAATCATTTATAATGAAAAAGTCATTTATAGCGCAAATGATTTTTGCATGTGGACCCACAAACACGGAGGTAACTAAACCACAGGCTTTGGCAGGAGGGGTAAAATTAAGATAAAAATCACCTCCATGACTTTCTAATTTGATTCAAACTGACTCCAGAAGACAACTGCAAAGTGCAATTTCAAAAACATGTTTGGGACAAGAGCCTCACTCGTGCCCGGGGTAGTCAGTGAGCACCTACTACCATGTGGCACGCACCATGCTCAACGCGGAGGACGAGACAGGTGCAGCCTGGATCCTCCCAAGGCTTCGGGTTTAGAAGAAGAGGTAGAAAGAATAAGACAAAAGACAGGGATAGGGTCGGGCGAGCACAGGCTCCTTTCTAAGGCAGACACTGGGGAGGACGATGTTTGGACATCCAGCCCCAAAGCCCCCAAAGCTGCCGTCCACCCCCGCCTCTGGTCGCCACGACTGGGCCGGTGCCCAGCCTGCCCTGCCCTTCCCCAGCTGCACCCAGGTTCACGCAGAACCCTCCCCACATCTCCATCTAACACGGTCCTGCTTGCTTTCTAAGACCCAACTTGATTGAGCATGAAGCTCTCCTAATCATGGCCCTTCCGGGTCACATCACCTTCAAGGTGGATGTCATCTATCCTTCCAGAGTTTTCCATAAAGGTTTAGTTCTTCACTGTCTTCACTTCCTAAACCACCCCTGCGCTGGAGCTTTGTGCACCTGCCCACGGCTCTGCAAGGCCAGGACTGCCTCGAACGCAGAGAACCCGGGCTTAGCCACAGGTTTTCATCTAGAGCGTCCAGCAAGTTATCCTTCCTATTACTTCCGTCTAGCGGAAGGTTCTGGCTACTACAGAGCTGTGTTCTTTAAAAAAAGAGTCGGTTTTATTGCTTCGAAGTCACAGCCTGTGAATTCTCAGGGTCAACCTGACCAAGAATCAGACCCCCCAGAACATGGTGTTAGATTTCATTTTTACCATTTTCAGAGGCCGCATGGACCCAATATACGCCTCTTCTGTATCCCAGAAGGATAAGTCGGGGTATTCACCAGGTTCCAGGACAAAAGGCACACCCTGAAATCCAGGTTCTTCATAAATGAGCCACCTAAATAAGAACCAAGAGAGAAAAGAGAGGACTCATCATTTGTTTCCAGGGCCTGCAGGACCCCACTGAGGGGAAAGGAAAAGAACGGGATGATGTGTCGGGACCGTGTTCGCCTACGCTCGGACACCAGAGCAACGTTAGATTCACGGAGGAAGAGGCCATTATCTGCTCCTCCTCCTCTTGACCTTTTACCTGTTTCCTTATGGTTTTGTCCAGTTACTTCAATGTTTGTTATTAGCTGCTTCAAAGCGTAAATGTCTCTATCACTCCCAGTAAGAGAAGTAGCTATTCTGTGGCCCCATACGGACGTAGAGAGGCCCTGGCTAGGAAACTCGAGCCTTGTTTTAAGAGGCGACATGTCATTTGTAACCACAGAACCGGATGTTTCACCTATTCATTTGTCACAGGGCCCAAAACTACTAACCGGTAGCATCTACCCAGAGCGTAAACGGAATGTCACCTGGAATCTGATCCAATGCACACAACGGTGCTATGAGGAAGGGACACTACTGTCCCCGTTTTACGGATGAGGCTAAGTTGCCCAGGGCCACACAGCTGCAAGTACCAGGTGCTGGGCTGAGCCCCGCTGCCCCCGAGCCAGGCTCCTAACTGGTTTTTGGTAGCAGTTTTTCTCATGCCAGAAAGTGCACATAATTTATGCTTTTTACAACGACTTAGGATCATCACCAGGAGTGTGACAATGCACAGTGGTGTCCTGGGGGCTCTGCAGGGCGGGAGGGCTGCTTGTTCCCAGGCCCAAAAGCTTTCCGAGTTCTTGCATCTGATTTTTACGGCTTTTCAATACCACACCCTTTTATCAGGCTTGTCAGCTGTCACTTCTGCTGCGGTCAGAGAACCAGCAGCCCCCACCTTCCTTTAATGTGCTAGAAAGCAGGAAACCAGAGAATCATGCCAGTTAGAACTGCCTCTTTAGCAGTCTTGTAATTTCTTAGTTCCGGGGAGAATTCTGGGGAAGGCGAGGTGGTGGAGATGGGACTTTTCCGGTACGGGAGGTAGTAACGCGCCCCCTTCGTTCACAAGGATGGTGATCACTCCTCCTCTCCCATTCCTTGGTAGCTTCGCTATCGTACTAGCCGGAGAATTCCACTTTCCCCAGAACACGGCGCCAAGAAGATAGTGGCCGTAAATCACATTTGTTACCAGCAAAATGAGCTCGATTCTCCCTCTTTGCCTTCTTCTGGTTCCCAGTTTTGGCCCAATGCACATTCTGGGTGATGGGTTTTTGTTAAAGACGTCCTTGGATAAATCAGTTGCTTCTCTAAACTCACTAATTATACAGGGATTTACGCTCGAAATCCTACTGAAGACCCCTCAACACACACACACACACACACACACACACACACACACACGTTGACAGACAGAGTGGTGTATGTGTGGGTGATCAAAACTAATTCATCCACATGGTTAGAAGTCAGGGTAATAGTTGTACCGGGGGTGGGGGGTAAGAGGATGGCAGGAGGAAGCTTCTGAGATACTGTAATGCTCTCTTTCTTGATCTAGATGATGTTTACACTTTGAAAGTTCACTCAGGGTATATGCTTACGATTTGTCCTGCACCGTTTTTTGTACAAATATTATTACATAGACTTCAATAAAAAATTAAGGTGGGGGGAAAGACTTATCTTTTTAAAAAAAGCACTGCAATGCCCTAAACCACAAGAAAACAGAGCTAAGAGTGGGGTCCTTTAAACTTCCCTACATCTGAGGCATGACAGGTAGGGATGCGTTACACAGTTTTGAGAGCTCAAAGCTCTCCCAGGAACACCACGCATGGACTCCACACCCTAACTAAATAGTGGCATTTCATCAGAAATGGTGCTATTAGGCTACCAAGGGCCTTGGAGTCTGAGTCCTCACAAGTAAATGGGTGGAACTTTCTGTAAACTCAGCAGCCTAAGCAAGTGCTTATGAGAACTAGAGGTGTCGCTGAGCACAGGACCCCTTCAGGAGGTCTTCCCTTCTACGGTCTGAGTTGAGGGCATTTATTCATCTGCTACTGAACACTTCACTTTTCTTGCAGCATGTGATTTAGTCACGTAACATTTCTGGAAGGAAGGTAAATTGGGGTAAAGGGGGATCTGTCTGAAAAGTGAACACAAACTGACACAGCGGAAAAGACAGCGTCCTGGGTGAGCATGAAAGGCTTGTGGGGAAGCTCAAACCCACACTTATCAATGTTGGGTGGACTTTGGAATCTGAAAACTCATACACAGCATGATTCATTCTTCCTAAGTTCTATTCCAACAAACTACATTATTCATGAGGCCAGCAGGAAAGGGGGAAACTATCTTCAGGCAGTTTTATTTCAGTCTCTAAAGGTGCTCATATTTTCCCATGTACTTAGGTAATGAGCTTTTACCTACATGATTATTAAACTATAAAGTGTATAAAGTATAACTATAAAGTATGAGCTTTTTTAAAAAAATAGTGTTAAAAATGTTATTATTTCAATAATAGCCATTTGTATGTTTACAATGGTTATCCATATATTGATTAAAAATATTTTATGAAAAAAATATTTTGTGATTATTCTTTTAGAAATACCTTCTAGCCACACAAGAAAAATTGGTCTTGTTCACTTGTTCTTAAAGAAACAAAAAACACCTACAGTATTTCCAGCTGGATCCTCAGTCTTACTCTCCAGAAATGGCTACGTATGAATGCTGGCTCTCTACAGAAACCAACTGGATGTTCAAAAGATTGAATATGTATATGCCAACTTTGAGGTTATTCTAAAGAGGGGGAGCTATGAATCTCAAAGGGGAAAATGTCCCTTTAGGGTGGAGAGTTGTAAGAGGCACCAATTTAACCAAGCAACCAAACTCAGTTATGGTTAATGGGAAGCTGGTTAGCACATGCCACCTTTTATGCAACATGAATATGTAGCATTACTTTTAAGAAGGGTCTTTCCCACATCTGCATCTCATCATGCCTCTAGACCTAACCCATACAATACAGAAAATCCAGGCAATACGGGAACAAGTTAAATGATACCAGGAAACACTCAGAGACAAAACCAGATTGTGGCATATTCCCTATGACAGCCGACCTAAAATATTGCAGGGACAGAACTATAAAAGAAGGGTATGAGAATAACACAGAACTCCAGAGAGAGGCTACACGTGTGGAGGAGTCAGGGGGATGGGCTCAGGCTGGGCCACGCAGGGTGCTGTGGCAGTGCTGGTAATGGTGAGGTCCTAAGTCAGGTGGTGGCCCCACGGGGATGGGTCTTACTACCAGGCTTCATAACTCACACATGTATATCATCTTCTGTGTATATCAAATACTTCACAGTAAAATTGATCAAAGGATATTTGGCTATTAAAACTATCCCCTGACTTCAGAACACCGGCATTCGAGTACCTGTTCTGCTAACAACTAATCCTAACCCCGAGAATATGACTAAAGCCAGTCTTCCTTAAACACATGTTCTTTATGCTCCCTTTAAAGTTCTAAAATTCTTTGTTTTTATTAGAAATATACCCCCCCCCCCCCCACATACCACCACCACCAAAAGGTATACCCTCATCTCCAGGAGGATGGGTATAGTATTAGCCAGGTCTTAAAACAGAAGTTTAAAAAAAAATTACATTCGATAGAAAAGAATTTCTGAAAGAAAATTTTAGAAATTACTCCTGTTTCCAAGTTAAGAATTTGACAAGCCATACCCTTATTTTGTGTACGTGTAGAAGAGTTTAACCCACAGTAAATGGGCCCTGGAACAAATCTCCTAATGGAATCTAAGGAAGTCCCTCACAAGCAAAGACTTCTCTCTACTGGTTCAGGGCACCAGTGCACCATTAGAAGCAAAGTGAGCACAGGTGTTTACTATCACTTGAATTCTCCCAACCCAGCAAGACTCCCCCGGCAGATCTATAAAAGTACTAGTGACCATTCCCAAAGCCGACCAACCAAGTTCAAGGACCCCAACTTTGAACTGACATCCAAAGCAGTTTTCTATTACCCTAATGGCAACAGAAATGACAACCAGGAAAAAAAAGATGTCCACTGCCATGCAAGCCATCATAAACTGGACACCACCGCAGGTTTGTGACGACCCATGGTGAGACGAGTTAAAGTAACTTTAAAGGTAAGAAATATTACTTCAGTGTAACTCATTAAGCTTCAACAGAACCCAAGCCTGAGTCATGAAACCTTCCAGGCACCAAGATGAACATATAGCAGACGACGATTTCATTCTTTTCCAAGGAGAGTGGTAATTCTCAACTTAATATGAATACTTTGAGAAATGAGATATACACATCTCTTTGATGTGAAAAAAATAATTAAAGGCAGCAAGAGATGAAGCTCTTTTCTTTGTTTAGACTCCTCCTTTTCTTCCCAACTGCCAAAAATAAACATGCCCAGGGCTCAGACAGCTCCTGTACTGCCTTTGAGATCTGTGCAGAGCAGGCTTTAAATACCTTATCCAGGCCGATGACTCCTGGATTTCTATCTCCAGCTTCCCTCCTGAACTCCGGTCGCCTTCGTGTCCTCTCGCTTGAATGTACAGTTGGCGTGTCCAACTTCACCTCTCTAAAATCGAACTCCTGTTTTCTCCATCCCAATAAATGCTGAGGGCCCAAACCCTAGATAGAGCTCAGCCCCTCACACCTCACATACAGTCTGTCAGCAAATGTTGACAGTTCTACCAGGAAAATGTATCCAGAATCTGACCGCTTCTCACCCGCACCTTCTAAGCCCTTAAAACCTCTTGCCTATACAATTGCACTTACCTCTCAACTGGTTTGTTTCCACCCTTGCCTCTTTATAATCTGTTTTCTCCATAGTAGCCAGAGTGAGCTCTCTAAAGCACAAGTTAGATCAAAATCCTCCCATGATCACCCATGTAACGTGGAGTAATCTAACATCGCTCCCAAGGCCTAACATGAGGCCTCTCTCCCATTCCGGTCCTCCCAACTCACTGCTCCAGCCACCTTGACCTCCTGACAGTTCCCCAAACCCGCCCAGCAGGGCTTTGCAATCGCTTCCTGCCAGTGACTCGCCCCCTGACCCTCCCCACCCAGGCCTCCCCAAGGCTGATTCCCTCACTTCCTCTGGGCCTCCACTTAAAATGTCAACAGACACCTCCCTGACCATCCTATCCAAAATGGCGCTACCACTGCTCCTCTCTCCAACTCACGTTTCCTGTAGTATTTGCCATCTGACACATTACACAGGCGTTATCTTATGCATATCCCATCGACAAAAATTTTTGAGCCTTCCCTGAATATATGTTTATAAATGATATACATTATGACTGAATATATTATGAATTTAATAGAAAACACACACACACAGAGAAATCTTTTTTTTTCCACACACGGAAATCTTAAAAGGAGGAGATTTTCAAAAAAAAAAAAAAAAAAAAGAAGAAGCTTCAGTGTGTTTTCCTTGTATCTCAGTGGGTATCTTTCACGCGATCTGGGCTGGGAGCTCCCCTTCAGAGACTACCTTACCCAGGACCGCCACCCGCACTCTCTGTTCTAATTTCCCCTATCTGAGATATTCCCACTTCCTTCAAAATACTCTTGCAGTTTCCTGTGATTTATGAAACCAACATCTGAGGGGCTCTAGACAGCATTGTGTGAAAATGTTCAAGGAAGGAAAGTACCATGTGTGCTGGCCTCCAGCCCTTCTGTTATATCAGGAACACATGCTCTGAATTACCTCCTTTGAATTACCATGAAGGTAAGTAAAAGCTGTAACTCAGCTCCGAATGAATCAGGTTCCTCTGAGATAAGGAAATCCCAACAGTAAACATGCAGGTTTTTTTCCTCCCTGGCACTTCCCCCAAGAAATCGTTATTGTTTATAAGAGAACTGAATCATGGTCACACAGATGCAAAACAGTCAGAATTTTATGGCCCTTAATGAAACAACAACAACCTCTTTTAGTCAAGAACTACTTAGTAGGACCACAGATCAGAGTATCTTAAGTCTTTCCAGTAGTACACTCACCAAAAGGCTTCATTAATATTGTATTTAAAACGAAATACTTACGTGCCCCAATGTACTTTAATGGAACAAGTCTTCTGCATTATACCAAACCCTTGCATCTCTTCAGTGTCATCAAAGTAAGAATTTAGGAGTCCTAACCCTTCTGGTTCTGTAAATAAGTCAATCTGACTAACTCTGTAATCCTGAAGAAAGAAAAAAAAAGTATACATATACAATAAAAATGATGCCATGTACTTTACAATAAGCTCATTATCTTTTTTTTTTAAGATTTTATTTACTTATTTATTCATGAGAGACACAGAGAGAGAGAGAGGGCAGAGAGAGAAGCAGGCTCCATGCAGGGGGTCCGATGGAGGACTCGATCCCGGGACTCCAGGATCACGGCCTGAGCCGAAGGCAGGCACTCAACCACTGAGCCAACCAGGTGTCCCCTCTTTTTTTTTTTTTTTTTTCAAATAACTAAAATAAGTTTTTTTTTAAAATAAATTTGAAATATACACATGCATTTCACAGAGCACCTGCCATTCATCCCTTCCCTGTTTTCACCCATGACTCAATATTATGTGGCCTTGCAGGGCAGCCATGTTGCTTTAGCCATATAGCTCAGTGTTACTTTCAAGCAAAAAATCCCCAGAAATGCATTTATTTAGAGTTCTGGAACATATTTATTTCCCTCATCCTCACTGAAAAAACTGTTGGCCTTCCTTGGTGACTGGAGTTTTAGCTGGTTTACTTGGACATGACCATCCAAGTCCAGAGGCTCTATAGTCCATAGAGGGGCCACATTGGGGGCCTTC
This sequence comes from Canis lupus baileyi, assembly GCF_048164855.1. NCBI lineage: Eukaryota > Metazoa > Chordata > Mammalia > Carnivora > Canidae > Canis > Canis lupus. The sequence continues at coordinate 8,646,486 of NC_132844.1, forward strand.
CTCAATTGCTATTTTGTGTCCATAAACCCCCTGTGGTTACTCTCCTTGACTATGACCAAACCTCTATGACATTGGTTTGGTCTAAGTTGTTAAAGCAATGGTAGAAATTTATGACAATTTACAAATCTCTGTACTATGGTCAGTGTACCACGCCCTGAACATCCTGCCCACCAAGCACTCTTCAAAAGGCCTCTCCTGGCTCAGTGCCTAAGTGCTAATAGAACATATATTGAACTTTAATCTTGCTGAGCTAAGTGAACTGAGATACAGAAGAAATGACACACGGGTTGGTTTATGTGAGGCTCGCAAACATTACCAAAAGGAATAAATTTAATGAACTAAAAAGGTGACCTTCCTAAATATGCTGTGATGTGTGTTCATGGTTCAAGCAACCATAAACATAATCTGTAAAAAAAAAATCATAATGTATCAAAAAACATTAAAAATGTCCCTATCCTTTAACATGACACCGTTCAGAAAAATTCACCCCAAATAAATCAGGAATTTATAAACAATGAAATGCACCCCAAAAATGCACATACAGCATTATTTGAAATAGCAAAGCATCTGGAGGCAATATTAAGTTCCATGGAAAGAAGGTAAAATAAATGATTTCTTGGAAACCCCAAACCGTGTAGTTACATCAAAGCATTAATGGCATTAAGGTGGTGGTTATTGGACAAAACAGGAGGCCTCTCTTTACCAATATGCTTCACTTTCCTTACCCTACTCCTCCTGAGTGCATCTAAATCCCCACCCACCAGAATCTGACACAGTTGCACGTCACTGAGAGATGTTGATCAAAGGATCTTCAGGGGAAAAGGGTAGGGAGAGAGAAAAAGGATTGAGAACTACAGTTTTTTGTTTTGTTTCTCCCTTGAGTAGTAGAGCCCAACGTGGGGCTTGAACTCGCAACCCTGAGATTATCATGATTATCATGATTACAACTACAGAAAAAAAGCAGACTGGGCTATGGCCAAGATGGAGCAGAGGTTTCAAAAAATTAAGAAAGGATATCTCATGATGGTGGATTGGGATATGTTTAAACACTGCTTTATTACCAATATTATTTGAGCAATAAATAAAAAGTGCAGGTAAATTATCCCACTGACTATGATATTTTTAAACAAGGTTCCTCACATCTTCCTTAAGGTTTATCACATTATCTACTTAAAACTATTGAAAGATAAATCATTTGGAATCCCAATGATCACTGAAGTCACTCAGAAATGTTGACTTAAGAATCAAGTGGCATTTTCCTCTGCCAAAAACTGTTACTCACTCTTACTCATTCTCATTTTACAACATCTTAATCTCCCTATTATACCCAAACGCCCATCTCTGTTACACAAATAGGGTTTTAATCTTCGAGTTGGAAGATACCATTAACTACATTTTTAAAAGTAAAGAATCATCAAATCCCAACAGCCAGAAAGAAAGATTGACACAATTTCCTCATCAACAAATAAGGGACCAAGAAATTTTAGCCAATCTCTAAGGTGGCCACAAGTATCCACTCTTCTGAAACCCACACGAAACCCCAGAGTTGACTTGCAACTGAATTATTTGGGGATTATTTATTTTTTCCAACATGGAGCTCCTATAAGCCACTCAAGATAATCAGAACACACACAGCAACCAAAAAAAAAGTAAGTAGAAGAAAAATCTGTTCACATAGAATTCATCTAAATCAAGTTATTAAGTAAAATACATTTGGAGATGGGGAAGCGGGACAAGAGTGAGAAATTAACCTACAAGATTTGTTATGAAAAAAAATGACCCATCAATTAGAATGTTCCTTTTTGAATTCAAGTGTATGAACACTTAAGTGATAGAAAATATATCTATAGAGCGCCAATCGGTATTTTTCCCCACTTATTTCATAAAATGAACTTTTCTCTCAAAGAAAGAATCACCCCTGGCATTCAATAAATATTTGGTAAACAAATCAATCATCCTGGGTTTTCCCATAACCTACCTGGACCACATGTCTGATTGAACCAATCACCACAGGCTTAGTGGACTCTGCTTCCTCGTTTCCTTCCAAAATATCTTCTATACCCCAGAGACCAGAGAGTTCCAATTCTCCTTCTTCTAAGGGGATGGAGTGCCCTTCAAAATTTGGTTTCTCATATAAAATCCAACTAAGAGTAAAACACAGTGAAACTATTAGCTGGTGTTGGTGAGAAAGGTTTTGATGATTCATATATTCTAGCTAATAGCCTTTCCCTGCCCCTGTCCTCTCTCCCTCTCCTTCTCCTCTCTCTCTCTCTCTCTATTGTGACCAATTATTATATATATACTGTGGCCAATTCTCTAGTAATTAAGTGTATAAATTCTAAGACTTAATTTACTGGGCATAATTAAGCCTCTGAAAATCCAAAAACTGTATCAGGATCTTAAAGAACTTTTGGCTATCCATTCGAACATCGTAGAGCCACTAATGTTCTATAGAACTCAGTTGGTGAACAGTTGTAAATACTAATACATCAGATGAATGGACTTTTTCTAGAATTCTTTTTTCTCCTTGTACATGTAGAAAACACTTCTGGGGGGGGCATTTTACCTATATTTTAGAGCCATATCAATGGACATATTGATATAAAGTACTATATGCATGTTAATGGAGAGTATTTTTAAAATATCCTTCCCCCCCAAAATAAATAAAATAAAAATAAAAATATCCTTCCCAACAAAAGACATCGAAACAGTAAAAAAAAATCTGTCAATACATGACAATGCTGTTCTTAGATGCTTACGCTATTTTTTAAGATTTTATTTATGTATTCATGAGAGACACACAGAGAGAGAGAGGCAGAGACACAAGTAGGCTCCATGCAGGGAGCCTGACATGGGACTCGATCCCGGGTCTCCAGGATCAGGCCCTGGTCTGAAGGGAGCGCTAAACTGGGGAGCCACCCGGGCTGCCCAGATGCTTATGGTTTTAAGAGAAAAGCTAACAAAAGTTGGGAAAAAAAAGCACTATTATATGAGAAAATTTATATTTATAAATTTATATAAAATTTGTTTTTAGTGTTATTTTTGGTCTCCAAATTTAAGAGCCAAAGCTAATTATATTTTTGTAATGAATGTGTTGAAGATACAGAAAAATGTTAAAATATCTAAAACCTAACAGGAAAGATGCTGCATATTTAACCAAATGAAAAAAAAAAAAACCTTACTAATTTTCTAAACCACAAATGTTTAAAGCCCAACCTTCTCTATTTCAAAGAAGGTATCAAAGATAAGTCTTTATGCCAGATAAGTGATTTATTAAAAATGTCTTTTTTTTTTTTAATGTCTTTTCTTAATTCAACTTCCTGTGTATTTCCTAGAAGCTGTCAACCTGGTAAATAATTTTTTCACCAGGTTCTTTATCAAAACCATCAGTTGCTAAAAAGTTGGGAAATAAATTTTAGGCTAGTCACAATTTGTCTTTTCTTAAAAACCATTTAAAATTCTGCAAACATGACTCGTGCAATTCTTTCCAACCTCACTGAAAATTCATAAACCAGAAGTGTTAGTATGGACTCTGCTGTTCAGTAGGGCCAGCCAGTGTGATGTGGGGATATATGGGAAAAAGACAGTTGTACTGCTGCACTTGCCCGACTTTTGTAGCATAAACAAACAGGCATCACTTCTATAAAGCAGAAGCATGGTTAAAAATTGTAATTTCTTAGAGATGAATTTCTGGTAATACTCACTAAGAGTAGGATTTTCTGCCCTTTCCATTACTAAAGGCATAATTTTAAATAATTTCTGAAGACCAAAAAGGTAATTAAAAATGTAAACCACAAACCCTCTAAGTCAGGAATCCAAAGCACCATTCTTACCATCCTCTGACGACTTTGATGATTACCACCGGAGAGAGGCTCCAAGAGCTGCAATCCTCAATGTCACTGAAAATTTCAATGCACTCCTCAGAGACATCCGGGTCCCTGTAGATCACTACCTACAAGAAAACAAAAGTGGAAGCACATGGTTGAACGTTATCAGATCAAAATAAAAGCTGGCCTAGAAACAGAACATCATCTTACCTTTCCGGGTCGGGGATTGATTTTATTTGTAAGACTTCCTCTAAGCGTCTGTAATCAGATGAACAAAAACACAACAAATTAAACTCTGTGTAATACTCTCCGGAGTTTCTCTGCTCACGATCCTTTAAGATCATATTTATTTGCCTCACAATGTATATCGATTTTGAAACAATCTGCCTTGATCTGTGCCAAAGCTATGTTAAAGCTCTCTTTGAGTCTACAGTACTAAATCAAGAGTGGTCTGGGTCCTCTAACTAAATGTGGCATTTTAATTTCTCCTCATTTGTTTGTCTGTTTTTACAGAGAGGAGGAGAGAGGGATACGGGGCTCCATCTCACCACCCTGAGATCGTGACCTGAGCCAAAATCAAGAGTCCGACACTTAACCAACTGAGCCACCCAGCCACCCCTCTATTTCTCCTCGTTTAAATGCCTGGAATATATCCACTAATCTAGAAAACTTCAGGGCCCAAGGGTTGGAACTATTTTTTACATCAGTTCACAGAGTAAGAATCCAGCAAAGAAATTTTAAGTCAAATGATCTCTGTATAACGTCAAGTAAAGAGAAACTATAAAGTATTAATCATGGATCTAGAAGGAGCTGCATCAATTTCATGTGTTCATAGACCCACCTCGTCTGAAACTATAAATATTATCTTTTCATTGTAACATCTGACCATCACGTAATAAGTATTAGTCTCAGTAAAGGGGTGTTTATGGAATATATCACAACAGACATTGCACATTGTATACTTGATTCTCCCTTCTTGGTGGACAAAATACATTTTTGTATGGCTCCCAACCTAATCATTTTCAAGAACATCTGACGAGACCAGTAGAACCAGAAATGCGTAAGATAATAAAAACAGTAATCACACATGAAAAAAATATTATAAAACATGGACTACTTCCAATGCTGACCAGGATGCTTATTCTAAGGACTGCCTTTGATCTAATCACTCTCGCACCAAACCATAGCACAGTATGTCCAAGACCACAGAAAGGCCTCACTACAAACATTACTAAAAATCAAAATGGCATCTACTTATTTATATATGCACTTATTTAGAAGTGGATAAGCTGAAGGCCTGAAATTTAAAACAAAATTCAGGTAAGATGATAAAGACAGAATAGCTATAGAATAAACAAAGCCCAAGACCTAAGAAAACAGCAACAACAACAAAAATTTAAACATAAAAAGACCTAGAGAAAGTAGAAAACACTTTGTTTCTCCTTTTTACTCCATTTGGCTCAATTTTTCAAGGGATTCCATAGGGAAACTGTGTATTTTGTTGTCAGACTCATCAGATTGCTGTCAAGTAAGAGAAGTGATCTAAGAATGATTTAAAAAGAGAAAATAAGGCTGTACTGAAATGGCAAGTAGCCCAGTGGAAACTGGGCTTGAGAGGAATACTTAAAAATCTTATGATTTCTGAGTGCTATGGGCTGATTCAGTGTTGTTTGTTTACAGCAGTGGTTCTCAAAGTGTGGTCCTAGGTCCCCTGGACGATCCCCAAGAACCTTCCAGGAAGTCAACGAGGTCAAAACTGTTCTCATGATAAGAAGAGGGTATTTTCCTTTTTCAGTCTCTCCCTCACAAGCGTGCAACAGACTTTTCCAGACAGTCCAGGACATCTGATGACATCATTGCTCTGATGGTTAATGGAAGGCGTGCTCCTGTGTTCTCACGCTTTAAGTTTTTCTTAGTGTTAATTTCTGATATAATAAATTTGTTCAATAGGCATAACCCATGTAAACCAAAGCCCTCTGGGGTCCTCAGTAGTTTTTAATTAACAAAGGTGTCTTGAGACCAAAAGTTTGAAAAGTTTTGAAAAGAGGGATCTGAGCTTCTGCTGGACACCCACCCGTGCATTTTGAAAGAGCTTCCAAAATTATATCCTATGCTAGGCTTGAGCAAGAGCCCACGCAACAAACGGAAACACACTGCAGTGTCTGTGTAAATGAGGAAGAGGGCACGGTATTTTCTGACGGACTACGCTGTGCCGCATGATGGTCTACACTTGCCTGACAGCCCAGTCCACAGCGTGGGCAATAGGAATACATTGGTCCGTCCACTTCTTTTTTCGGGGCTAGCGGAACTGCCCTCTAGAACTTACTTTCTGCCTGCCTCAGTTTCCTCCCTCCACTTGAGTATGAAGCTCCGTAACAGAAAACCACAAAATTCACACCAAAAACTCCCTAAAAAGAAACAACCTCTGGAAGCCAGATAAAAGAAGACAGAGAAATCATAACCGTCCTTCAAAACCCTATTTCGCTGCCCTCGCTATGATATTCAAGGAAAGATCCGAGGTGGACCAAAACTCTCTATGCCCCCCAGCAGCTTGTAGGAAAAAGTGTTTCCCTGATGAAACTTTCAAATAAAGAGAAATTACTTCCCGAGTTCCATGGGATAATCACCTCGTTACTTAGGGAAAGAAAGAGTGGATCTTACACATCGTAAGAGAAGGGTTAGGAACAAGATTTCTTGGTGGGGCTTTTCTGAATAAATGAAGCAGCTTTACAAATCTTCAAAATGCTAAGTAGAGCGTTGAGCATTCTTACCCAGAACTAGGTAAGAAAAAAATAAAAAAATAACCTTGTCTGTAGAGACGAGGTAGCTTACCTACACCTTTCAGATTACAACACCTTAAGATACTTAGAGCATATTTTCCCCACTAGAGTAGCAATGCCTTGGGGACAGAAATCCTAGTACCTCTCTTCTTGGCCCCCAGTTCTTTGTACACAGAGTGGGACTGCAGTGGGACAGAGGGCCAGAAACCATCGCACGCACGGCCACTTAAAACACCACGAACTGCTCACCGTCCCTCTCCCCTCTTGTTTTACAAACCCACCCAACAGATGGTAACGCGTGGCTACTCACGGTTGCATCTGATAATGACATTGCAGAAAAAGACACGTTTGGGTCGAACCGGCTGGATTTGAAGAGACCCATGAAGTCCGCGTCGCTGTGTCCGGGGTTGGGCAGGCTCGACTTCAGGACGCTCTCGGCGCGATCGCTGCCGGTCTTCGGTTTAGGAAACTCGGACAGTTTGGCTTCGGGCAGGTGTCCGTTGCTCCGCGACCCCGGATCTTCTTTGGTCTCCTCCCTGGGCAGGTATTTCTCCATGTAGCCTGGACTTTTCAGACCCGGGAGGGATGCATTTGTCGCGTCGAAGCCGAAGACCTTGAGGCTGCCGGGTGGGAGGCTGGGCCGCTCCTGGTCTGCCCGGCAGGGCGGGGCGCCCTCTGCCCCGGGCCTCGGAGGCCGAGCAAGAGAACCGCTGCTCCGGGCAGCGCCGAAGCACGTGCTCATGGTGCTCACCGACGTCACCGACGGAGAAAAGACTCTGTCTTGTGCTGAAGGCAACATGCTGGAGAAGAGCGCGCTTTTCTCCAGCCTCGATCTCTTCACGCCGCCGCTTGGGACATCTCTGTTCTCTTTGTCCTCGGTCTCGGGGCCGGTGGGAGGCTCAGCCTTCCCGTCCGGGTCCAGGACCGACAACCCGAAGGGGACGCTCTGCTCCGTAGACGTGCGTTTGCTCCTCAGGTTGGATTTTGTGTAAAGATTCTGCATCAAGTGCAGGGCCGGTGACATTTCTGGGGGGCTGTCCTTTTTCTTCCCCAAGCCACAGGTGAACACGTTGGGATCTAACACCTTTTCCAGGTGGTCCTCGTGGATGGGCGGCATGACAAAGGGAGGGGCGGGGCAGCTGGGCACCCTGGCCTTCTTCTTCTTCTGGGGCACACAGGCTGTGCTGTCCATGTTTTTGATGATTTCAGTGAACTTCTCCATGTCGGAAGAAGAATCCAGCAGGTTGTCGTCGCCCCCCGCGGGGCCGCTCCCGAGGCTGGCAGGGCTGTCCGGGCTGCTCGCCGCAGTCGCGTGGGGCCCTGGAGCGCCGCCCGGGGGGCTGCCCGCGCTGGGGTCGCCCTGCAGGGTCGCGGGTCGCAGGTGCTCCCCGGATTCTGGAAGCGTGACTTGGGGGCCAGGTTCGGCTGCGGGTTCCTCGCTGCGATGGCCGGGTTTGGGCGCCGTGCCCTCGCGGCCCGGGCCTTCCTCTTTCGGGGGAGCACAGCTTGCGACAGAAACCACTTCGAGTGGATCGTTCTGACAACTTGGCAGCTGGGCTCCTCTGACTTCGGGGCCCTCGGAGATGACCTGGGCGCCTGCATCGTGGGTGCTCTCCACGGGGAGCATGAAAGACCGGACGTGGACAAGGACCGTGGATGGGCACTCGGGCCCCACGGCCTCCGGGCCGTGCTCTGCCGATGGAGGAGGCCTCGCTGCTGCCCCTCCTCCTCCTTCAAGCTTGGAGGGCTGCACCGCCCCATCGTTCTTATGCGGCGGGGGCAGAACACAGCCGTTATGGTTTTCTGACGCTTTTAGATCAGTTCGTGGGAGACTGCTTATGGGAGCTCGAACACACGCGCCTTTGGGTGCAGGCTGGGAGGGAGAAGGCCCGTTAGATGACTCAGCTGGGGGCTGTGAGTCAGATAACGTATCCTGTGGCTTTGGTGCGGCCGCTGGGGGGGGCTCTTTGGTATCAAGAGTGGCGGGAATGTCCTGTGCTGGATCAGTCATGTTTTCAAGCGCAAGTCTTTTGCTCCCCGCGGCCTTTGAGTCATCCTCTCCCGAGGCCTCGTGGTCCTCGACAGGATTCAGAGCTGCGGCCACTGCTTCGGGAGGGCAGCCGGCGTCTGTGTGCACTTCTGCTCTAGCACTTGGGTGAAGTGGAGGGCCAGGAGCTTGGCCCTGGGGAGGCTGGCCCCCCGATCCCCCCGCACTGGGGCTGCCGGCTGCTGGGGGGATCTCCTCCTCAGTAACTTTGGATTCTGTCGAGGTTTCCTTTGCCAGCATACCATTCTGGTGACTGTTTGGCAGTACTTTCTTTTCAGATTGCTCCATCTCTTTGGCTTTCTTGGCTAAATTCAGCTTCGCCCTCCCAACAAACGTTTTATTACAGGAGGCAGGAGGGTTCCTTGTACTTCGAACATCAGCGTGTCTTGGGCTACTGCTGTTGGCCCTTTTGTTTTCAAATAAGGAGATTTTGTTGGCAGTGTTTCCTTTATGAACCGGCTGGCTAAATGGATTATGCTCGTTTCCCGAACTGTCAGGATTCTTAGGAGTTTTAAGATTTAGTTCCACATGTTTGGGCTTGGCCGGGCTGCAAAAATAAAGCAGTAAGATAAAGTTATTGACCTAGTTTTGAAAAGCCAACATACCAATTTACTACGAAACATTTATTATTATGAAAAGCCAACATCTCTCTGGTAAGTAACATTTGTTTTTTTATGAGACTATTTTAAAACAATCCTAAGTACACTCAACTATTTTTAATGGAGGTTTTGCTTCTGTAGGATGGATGAGAAAATTATATAGCTAAGAAAGTCAAGAGGTGGGAGGTTAGCAAGTTTATCGAGTACCTAATATGTGAGCACGGTGCTTGACACTAAATTCAGAAGACAGCTTAGGGCTTGAAGAACATGAGGTTGAATTTATATATTTGATGTACTCCTTTATTTTGAATATGTAAATGATCTCCCCAAATAGCAGCTGTGTATTTTTATTTTATCATAATTTTTAAGCATTATTTCAAAAGGCTAGATTATAAAAATATTTATCTGTTATTTACCTCTTTGAATATTTTATTCCCTTCATCTTCCTTCATATAACTTTACTCTGATTATACAAGTGTGTCCACTACAGATCATATGGAAAATATAAAAATGAAGAATCACTCATACTCCTACCACTCAAATAATCTCCCTGTTAACATTTTAGTGTACTCTTTTTGTATGCATGGTAAAATACTTTTAACAAAATTGGAATTGTTCCATTCCATAGTGTTTCAGATTTTATATTTAAAAAAAGATAAATTAATCTTATCTTTCACATTTTTAACATTTTCATGTTACTAAAAATTTGAAGTTTTTCATAATGTCTGCATAAAAGTTTAATCATATGGATGTACCATAATTTACTTATCAGTTACTCAACTGTTGGTGTTGTTGCCTTCTGGTGGGGGCAAAAGGCATCTCCCCTCGCTCTATAAAGAAGCTATAATATTTCTTGGTTATTACCGCCTACTGGAAATCATAAATCTTTGTTTTCTTTCTGTTTGACATTAGCCAGCTCTGGTCCTGGCTCCTACACTAATGTGTGAGCTTGGTCAAGTTAACTCACTGGACTCACTACCTTTCCTATCTAGAAAAAACAAACAAATCGATAGTTTAGAACAGAGATGATCCTCTCCCCACCACACCTTTCCCAAGTGATGGCCGAAGGAATTCTTGGGAGTTCTCTCCAACAGTGACCGAGGGTCCAAGAGCGACCGAGGGCTGGGGCCAGCCACCCTCCTCTCGACCAAAGTCACTTCTACTTGTCTATTGTATATATCACTTTTAAGCTTTCCTAGAAGAATGGGCTCTGAAGCTAAACACAACACAATGTCTAAACCATACATCTAGTGGTTTCTAAAATGAGGAGATAATAACCACTAAGAATCACTGATTGACACACACTTGAGAAACAGTGTACTTGCCTAATGTACTAGTTTAAACATTCTCTTTTACAACGAGGAAGTTGAAGCCTAGGAAAGGCAGGTAATTTGCCAGAAGTCATACACCTAGTGAGGGACAGGGCCATGATTTGAAACCAGGGGTTGTGGTTTTGGAGGCTATGCTCCTGACCACTCTACTCTTCTGCTTCCCCAGACCTCAGTGACTAAATCTGGTCCTTTCCAGCTTGATATATTCAAGAGGTCAATGAATTATCGTGAGAGCTGTAAGATTAAGCGATCAAACGTTGGAGGCTACTTTGATCATGAAAAGTGGAGAAGCACAGAAATCTCACTGCTGCCTCCACATGGATTCATTGGCTTTCAAGAAAGAGGGGCTTTTTTGAAGGAACAGGCAATATGACTTTGGGTGAGACACCTTATCCTTCTGGATAAAATGAGAACACTGAAAAGACTTGAGAAGTCTTTCCAAAATATAGCATTAGGAACTTAGATTTTTATTTTTAGGAATTTGATTTAAATACTAAATTTCATATACTCTCATGAATTTCTCTTAGGCACTGCTCTCTCCAATAGCTCCACAAAATAGCTAGGCTCCCTCATGGTGGGCCCATATCTTAAATTTAAAAGGAAAATTAACATACACACACTACCTTGAAGACTGAATTCTAAAACCAGTGGAGTCGAAATGGAGAGCTTACAAATGCCATCAGTTAATGAAAGATGTTCACATGCCAGTAAATACACATTTTAAAAAATTCTCAGGGGATCCCTGGGCGGCTCAGGGGTTTAGCGTCTGCCTTCGACCCAGGGTGTGATCCCAGGGTCCCGGGATCGAGTCCCGCATCAGGCTCCCTGCATGGAACCTGCTTCTCCCTCTGCCTGTGTCTCTGCCTCCCTTTCTCTCTGTGTCTCTCATGAATAAATCAAATCTTAAAAAAAAAAAAAAAAAAAATCTCACTAATCAGCTCAAGGAACAGTCAAACATCAAAGTATATCTTATGATGTCAATGGAAAACACTACAGGTTAGCCAACAAGCTACCTTAAGGACAGGAAACACATCTGCACATTAAAGATTTACGCCGAGATCAAAATATGTTTTACAACCAAACTTTCTGTGCTATTAAGTTCTGCTACCAAGAGTCACTACAATTAACCTAGCTCATACCGATTAAAAGGAAGGCTTCTCTAATTCATGCTTTGTGTAATGCCTTTATTATAATGGGAGAAGGGAAAATCATCTGATGTCTTAAAAGCTGTGGCTAGGAGAGGAAAATTCTCCTTATTCTAAACATACCATTGCTAATCTCAACATTCAACACCTGGAACAGAACTGAAGACATAATTTTTCTAACAGCATCGAGAAACTTGCTGCTGCACAGTCCTTCTTCAGGGAATACAAAATAATTTACACTAAAACTTCAGATGCAAATTGCTTTTTAAAAATAATCGGTAACGTTCCTTCTTAAAATACCATCAGAGGAAAAAAACCGGAAAGGAAATCCATCAAACAGAAAAAGACTAGAAGGAATTAGTTTTCCCATTTCCACAGACTGCCAATTCACCAAGCGTGAGGCCTGGTGGAAAGCACAATCAAGCCAAATGCCTTGCCGAGGAGAAATTTTAGGTAGAAAGTGATGGGCACAGAGAAGAAGACGTGGTTTAGTTCACAGAAAACAGGACGTGCAGAGTTTCGTTGCAGGATCGCTCCCCAGGTCTGTTTACCCTACTCCTTGCAACATTTCTGGTTTTTCCACTGGCGTTCTCCGATTGGAAGGCAGGTAAGGCAGGTAAGGGCGTCCTTAAACAGCTCCGCAGTAACATTTCTCTAAGCTCACACTTAGGAGGTCTGAGTGTGCAGTCACACTGGCCTTCTACAAATAATGGGCATCACCCACTCCGATTACTCCTCTGACACAGCCGTTACAGAATAAATAGCTGACTTTATCAAAGGTCTCCAGATTGGCAGCTGGTGAGGTAGCTCACATTACTCATTAAGCAGGTTCTCCCTCACGTGTTTACCAAACAGACCTCCTACTCTAGAGCCTTACTTCTCCAAGAATTCAGAGAGAATGAAACCGTTTGGTTTAAAGATCAAAATGCTGTGAAAATCCTGGCTCTTTCAATAAGGAATAAATGTAGGAACAACTTGGGCAGTTTATATTTTTATTTTTATTTTATTTTTTCGACTTGGGCAGTTTAGATGCTCATGTTTCACAGACGCTCCCTGGGAGGTGGGGCAGTGAGCCTGTGGGAAGGGGAGAGGGTCTGGGGCTTTACAGGGGCCCCTCCTTACCCCAGCCACCTTCCCAAACCACGTTGAGCACCCCAGCCCAAGCTCACCTCCAAAAAGCCAACTGACTTCTCCTACTTTGCACTTCCCCAGCCTTTACAGCTCACAACCCAGCGAGCAGTTCCCTGGGCCATCACCTCCTGTAGCATCTGTCTGCATCTGGCAAGCCAGAATGGGCCAGAAACTCCTCAAGGACAAAACACTGAGTCACACTGCGAGTTTCCCCTCAGAGCTCCTGGCCCAATACCATCCATGCACAGAAGTCACTCAATAAATATTTGGAAAAAAAAAAATCAATGAATTTAACAGTAGGTAGTCAGCCTGTTGAGCTTGATTCTTCCAACGCATGGTATCCTTTCATTTAACAACACCCCTCCCCCCCCAGGACACTGCTTTTTCTTCATTTGAATAACTAAGAATTACTTTTCAACCTGGGAGCAAAAATATCACTAACTTCCCTAACATTCTAAGGAGAGAAATGGGGGTGGGGGGGGATGTTTAAGCCACACTGAGTTCCAGAAAAAGTTCTGTGAGTTCTCTTAGACTCACAGGTGTCAAAGCTCCAGGGTCACACTGAACGTAAGCCGGTTTGCTCCCGGTTTCCAAATTTGCAGCACAGAATGCCCTACCCAGGAATGCGGGGGTGCATTTTGAATAAAAGAACTAGCCCAGGAGGCACCTGGGTGGCCCAGGGGGTGGGCATGGGCCTTTGGCTCAGGTTGTGATCACCGGATCCCAGGATTGAGTCTGGCCTCGGGCTCGCTCCCTGCGGGGAGCCTGCTTCTCCCTCTGCCCCTGTCTCTCTGCCTCTCTCTCTGGGTCTCTCATGAATAAATAAAATCTTAAAAAAAAAAAAAAAAAAAAAAAGGATTAGCTCACATCAGGCTAAGGGGTCTTCTTTCAATCGAGTAAACATTGAGTCTCGGGAGATTTTTACATCCACCAAACTGAATATTCTATCAGAACAGGAATGAGCAACCCGACTGGGCTTCCCAAAGTGTCCTCTTCTTAAACCTGTGCTAACCAGCGCTTCACTGTCTTAGTTACGGTGTGGAGGGGGAAAATTCGTGCACAGACCCATCTGCCCCGAATGCAGAGACCCCCGCGCCCCCCAGACCCCCGTCCCCCGCACATCGGCCAGAGCTCCACCAGCAGACCCCTGCACAGCTGTGGACAGCCCCAGCCCCCCCAGCCCTCCCAGCACCCCCCCGCACCTGCGGACAGCCCCAGCCCCCCCGCACCTGAGGACGGCCCCCGCCCCCCCGCCCCCACTTACAGGGTCACCTTCGTGGTCACCGTGGACCTGCCGGCGCCGAGATGGTTCCTGGGCTTCCCTCCGTCGGCGTCGGGAGCAGCGGCCGGCCGGCCCGGCTCTCTGCCTCGGCCGTCGGGGTGGCCCGGGGCCAGGCCCCTCTTGTGCTCGGGCCTGATCTCGGGCAGCAGCGTCGCGCTCTTGACCGTGAGCTCGCGGGGCCCGCCCCGGGCCGCCCCGTCCGCGCGGTCCTCGGGGGGCTCCCCGGCGGGCGCGGCCTCGGGGCCTCGGCTCCGGCCCCTCCTCTTGGCCGGGGACGCGGCGGGCGGCGGCGGGGGGGGCGCCGGGCCGCGCTCCGCCTCCCCGCGGGGCTGCCCCCTGGCCCCGGGGCCGGCCTTGGCCTCCGCGCCCGCCGCCGCGGCAACGCCCGGGTCGGGGCCCGCCGGGGAGTCCCCGCTCCCCGCCGCGTCGGGCGCCCGCTCGCAGCCGCTCCCCGGGCCGTCCCCGCCCGCGCTGTCGGGCGGCGCCGCGTCGGGCCCCGGGGACTCGGCGGACCTCTGCGACCTCCGCCGCCTGCCGGCCCGGCGGCCGCACGACCTCCTCTCCATGTCGTCGGGGTCGCCGCAGTCCTCCGGCCCGGGGGCCGCGCCCTCGCCCGCGCCCTCGCCCTCGCCCTCGCCCGCGCCCTCGCCCGCGCCCGGGGAGACGACCAGGGTCAGCGCCGTGGGCCGCGCGCGCTCTCCGGGGCCGCGCCGGGGCCCCGCTCCGCCGTCCGCCGCCGCCCCCGCCGCCGCCCCGGGGCCCCCGCCCGCCTCCGCACACCCGGGGGGCGCCCCCGCCGCAGCCCCGGCGCCCGGGGCGGCCTCCTGCTCGCCGCCAGCGCCGCGGGGGGCGCCCTCCCCGGGACCGCCCGCCCGCGCCTCCGCGCGCCCCTGCCCGGAGGGACTCTCGAGCGGGGAGGGCAGCTGCTTGGCGGCCCCTGGGACGGACCCTCCCTCTGCCTCCCGAGGCTCTAACTGGGGCGCATCACGCCCCGGGCCCCGCGGCCCCGCCGCCCCGCGTCCGCTGGCGCACGGGGCCCGCCCGGCGTCGGGGGGCGCAGCGCGCACGCGGCTGTCCGAGGGCCCCCCGGGCTCCCGCGCCGGGGGCCTCTCCTGCGGGGGAGCCTCCTCGCCCGGGTCCCTTTGCTTCGGCTGGCTGCCCTGAGGTTGGCTCTTGTCACTCTCTCTTTCCGGGGGTTTGGAAGAGGTCCCATCCTTGGGAGACGCGGCTTTGGCGTGGGAGCCGGAGGGGCTCTCCACCCCGCTTCTGCCGGACCTCCTCCGGCCGGCCGCGAACAGGGTGCCGAGCTTCCCCAACACCGGCTTGCGTCTGTTTTCCTCGGGTGGTTGCGCCCTGGACTGGAAAACAAAAGGGGTTGGGGGTGGGGGGGAGAGAAACGATGAGAATCTGCGTTTCCCACCCCCCACCCCCCCTTTAGGAGTAAGCACGTGGCAGAAGGACAAGCCAAAATGGTAGCGACCAGCCCACCTGGAAAATTAGAGACCTGTGGTTTTTGCATGTGCTACATGCACTCCAACAAAATAAACTCGGATTGTCACATTTTTTCTTAAGCCCCGTCTATGCTTGGCGCTACTTGGGATAACATTTCCTGCAACTAGAATCCTTGTGTTTTATTATTTTAAAGATTTTTATTTATTTATTCATGAGAGACACACACAGAGAGAGAGAGAGAGAGAGAGAGAGGCAGAGACACAGGCAGAGGGAGAAGCAGCCTCCATGCAGGGACCCTGACGTGGGACTCGATCCTGGGTCCCCAGGATCAGGCCTTGGGCTGAAGGCAGTGCTAAACTGCTGAGCCACCCGGGCTGCCCGAATCCTTGTGTTTTAAAGGGAAAATCAGAAGGTCCAAATACTCAGGCCTACAAACTCAACAGTTCCCAGGTCGCCCCAGCTTTTGCTTTTTGCCTCCTTCAATAAAGATGCAATTTCAAAACAGCCACGCGTGACTACACGGCAGCAGTAAACACACGAGAGTATCTTAAAGATTTTATTTTAGAGACAGAGAGAGAGAGAAGGCATGGGGGTGAGGGGGGCGGTGGGGGCGGCAGAGACACAGAGGGGCAAGCGGGCTCCCCGCTGAGCACGGAGCCCCCACACTGGGCCCATCTCCGGCCCCCAGATCCTGAGCCCAAGTCAGCCGCTCAGCCCGACTGAGCCACCCAGGTGCCCCCAAAGTATCTGAAAGGGGAGTTTAAAAAAAAAAGAAAAAAAGAAAAAGAAAGGGGAGTTTTGCTTTGTTTTGAAAAAACCGCCCTTTCTTTTTGTAGGAAGAAAGGAAAACGAGTAAAAAGCTCCGGTGGTCTTTTCTAGAACAAAAAGAAGCCACCTGGGTCCAACAGAACTGCAAATGAAAACTCTTAAGAAACCCAGGGCTCCAGCACCTGGGCGGGCCTGCGCTCCCCCAATGGGAGAAGCTCCGGGGACGCCCGATGCCCCCCCCCGGCCCCCCGCGATCCGGCTGCTGCGGGGGGGGGGGGGCTCACCCGAGAGGCCTCGACCCCGTGCGGAGGTCCTAGGAGCGCACACCCGGGAGTACCTGGGGGCAGGGGGCATCCTCCCCTCCGGTCCGGGGGGCGCCCAGCGCCCCGGAGCGACCTCGGCGGGGGCGGAGGGGGCCTCACAGTCCCGCAGGCCTTCAGGGGGGAGCCCCGGCAGCATCCCCCCCACCCCGTGGGAAGGGTCCGGGAAGGGGGAAAACGTGCACCTGTTCCGTAGCCTGGAGCCCAACGGCCCGCACCTGGCGCGCCCGAAGCGCGGGGCGCTCGAACGTCCCCATGGAAGCAGACCTGCCAGTGGGCGCCTTTCCTAAAGGAGGGCGAGCCTTCAGGGCAGTTTTTTGGTTTTTTTTTTTTTTTTTTTTTTTTTACAATATTAGCTGTTTAGAGAGATTCCCGAGTCACACCTACGAGCAGCTGCGTTAGCTTTGCGGGGCATCCCGCCGCGGGCCTCGGGCAGGACGGGCCTGGAAGTGCACGGGCCACCAAGCCTTGGTTGAGGCAGCTCCAGCAGGGTAACTCCGCGACAGCCTAGCCAGGTGGGGTCACCCCGGGCAGGAAGGAGGGGAGGGAGCCAGGGCAGCGGAGGGACCAAGGGGTGAGGTGGGAGGCGGGCAACAGCCACAAGATCACACCCAAGTCCTCAGCCTCCACCCGGAGCTCCTTCAGCTCCACCGCGGGGACCCTTTGAGGACGTGGGGTGGGGGGCACCCCTGAGATAGAGTCAGCCCAGAGGAAGAGACTGTAGCAGGCCCTACACCCCCGGAATCGGCTCCTGAGAAGTGCTCATGAATCACATTTACTGACCAGCCCTGAGTGACCCTTTGGGTTTGAGGAGCACCTGGAGGGAGCTTGGGAACTAGCTAGGTGTTGCAGCCACTGGGAGCTTTTGTGACTGAACTGGAACGCTTCTAAAGTCTAACAGATTTTGATTAATAATTCAATCCTACAACAGTTATATAAAGAATATAAGAAGAATTCCTTGTGCAACTTAGGAAGAAAAATAAACATTCCAACTGCCCAAGGAATATACTTGGATTCTTAACTCTAAGTCAAAGGTATTACATGATTTTTAAACATAATTCATGCTTACTCAGCCCTTAAGGTGCTAGACCCTTGCAAAGAGATTTACATAGAATCCCATCTAAGCTTCCCAACAGCCCCTGAGGGAGGTGCTCTTTTAACTGCCCATTTGCCAAGGTTTCTTAGCTCTGGCCAAGGTTGCACAGCCAGTAGTTTTTCTAACTCCGGAGACAAACTCAGCACTGTGTCTCCACTGCCTGGACAGGCTTTCACACATACTCTAAAGAAGTGCCCGGAAAAAAAGGTTTGAGTCTGTTGGCTCAGTTTTAGCCCATGTCAAAGGAAAACCGCTAAGTGTATCGCTCTGTCCTGCCCCTCATGGTGCAGCCCATTGTTCCCATGGGGTTGAAGGGTGCCTGGTCAGCGCTCCTCTCTGCTCAGTGCTGGCATTTTTTTCATTTTTGGCTGTAGCTGCTTTTCACAAAACCGATTGCTCTTGGTAGCTGGGCCTCATCAACCACTTGACTCCTCCTCCCCTGAGAAGGGCAGCAGCTTATCACCTGTCAGGCTACTGTTCTGTGTACTCAGCTTCCTAGACTTGCAGGGTTTTGCTTGTTTACAATGAATGTTCACAGCAGTTTCATTCACAACTGTCAAAAACTGCAAACAACTCAGATGTCCATCAAGGGTGAATGGTGAAACACACCGTGGTACATCCATACAACAGAGTACTACTCCACGATAAAAAGGACTGAACTTCTGATGCGTGTAATGACGCAGAGAAATCTTTAAAAATGTTGTGCTAAGTGAAAGAAGCCAGACTCAAAAGGTTCCGGACTGTATGGTTCTATTTATATGTTATTCTAGACAATACCAATCTAATATATAATCACAGAAAGTAGGTCAGTGGTTGCCTGAGGGTAGGGAGGGGGTGGGGAGGGGTGCAGTGTGACCGGAAAGAGGCGCCAAGGTACTTGGGGGGTAATGGCCACGTTCTATATCTTAATTGTGGTGATAGTCACACACATGTACCTATCTTTCAAAAATCATCAAACTGTATACTTGAAATAGGTCCAATTTGTTACATATAAATTATATCTTAATCAAGTTGGTTTAAAAAGAAAACAACCGGGATCCCTGGGTGGCACAGTGGTTTGGCGCCTGCCTTTGGCCCAGGGCGCGATCCTGGAGACCCGGGATCAAATCCCACGTCGGGCTCCCGGTGCATGGAGCCTGCTTCTCCCTCTGCCTGTGTCTCTGCCTCTCTCTGTGTGTGACTATCATAAATAAATAAAAAAATTAAAAAAAAAAAAAAGAAAACAACCCCTGAGAAACAATCCATCTGGCTCAGATGCACATTTCATAGTTCTTAGACAATGGGAGCCCCGAGTACATTTTAAGAGCTAGGTCCTCATTTACAAAAAATGCAGCCTCCCCCAGGAGCCAGGTCCCTAGCATCGCCAGCATCGCCAGCGTATCTCTAGGCAAGGCGCTCCGTTCATCTGAACTACAGTTCCCAGTCCTATCTTTGAGAAACACTCCTTCTTAAAATAGGACGCGCATTTCTTCTCAGCCAGGGATTTTTCTTTCCAAGTGTTTAGGGAGGAAGAATGAGCGTGGCAGGTGGAAAATGAAAAACTAGATGGCCAGTGAGTTGTCCACAGAGTAGGGACCTTCTTACTTAGGAGCCTTCGCACGGGGAGTGCTAATGGTAGGAGGGGACCCAGCACCTACCCACTGTCCATTGGGAAGGGGAGTGTTTTGCAAAGAGGCCAGAGGGCCAATCAGTCTTTTTCCTGCTCTCCCAGGCCCCTCCCCGGGCTCTCCCAGTCAGAAGGTGGGGAGTTCTTGGGCTGGGTGTTCACAGATCTCAGGGAGCACTGCAAGCCCAACGCCGCCTCCTTCCCACTTAGCCCTTTCCCACGTACTCTGTGCCCGCCTTATTTAAGGCAGCCTGCACACCTCACTGCGCAGAACCTGCATTCGAATCCTCCTGTCACCCCTGCCTGATTGGGAGGGGTGCAGTCCACAACAGGACTACCTCAGAGATGGTCCGTGGCTTGTGTGCTAGGGCTTGTTCTAGAGAGCTCTTGTGGGCTAATGTCAAATGGAGCTCGTGAGGGGCGTGTGCAGGCGTCGAGGACAAGCCCATCCAAGCTCCAGGGGCGAGTAGAGGCCCAGGCACAGTGGCTGCGGAGCCGTGTTGTGATTCCCAACCTCGGTGCAGCAACACCTGCTCTGAGCAGCTGCCACTTAGTACAAGTCGCCTTGTACTGTTGCACACAATTTCAGAGATCTCTGCGATCTTCTCAACTAGTGGGGGGTGAAAGGTCAGGAAATACAGGATAAATTGTTAATTTACAATTTACAAACTGTTAGCGTAGGAAAATGTCTGGACATCTCAGGCCCCAGACTTCCCCACCCCTCAAACTGCCTAATTGCCTACTGAAGTCATTGCTTTAAATTTAGAAGCACTTTACCCGAAGTCAGGTTTGGAGGTTGAAGAAAAATATGTTGAGCATATTACATGAAAATGTAATTAACATACTGTTTCAAAATAAGTCTTTCACGTGTTTCCCACCTTTTTGTTGCCCAGTGGAATATAAGTCCGTTAGGAGCAGGAAAACCGGCTTCTCTTGCTTTCCGAACACTTAGCACGGGGACTTACAAGGGGAGGTGGACAAGAAGCATTTGCTGCTACTAGAATTTGCAACATCCCTTCTCCCTTCCAACGCTCTTGGAGATAAGGAGAAACAGGATTAGGTCTAAACAAAACCAAAACAGACTAGAAATCTTTTTTTTTTTTTTGCACAGGACTTAGTGTGGCCAAGAACTTGCAGCTCTGTTCTGCCCAAGTGAGGACTCTGCAGGGCAATGTAGCTGCTGGTAGACAAACTTGCATTTTCTTCAGGGTGACTGCTGGCTACCCGCCCAAATCTGACTCGAGAAAGCAGGTCAAGATCTTTTAACATGTACTCACCTGTGCCTCCTACTAAAGCATGGTCGTTGATGTACACAAGTGACTCTTTTTTGGAATACCTGTGATTCCCTAAGCACTCACTTTGATTTCTGGGGGAAAAAAATGCCTTAAAGTAGCTCCTTCAGTTTAGCCATGATGAGGAAGGAGTCTCATGGACATTATTGTAAATGATAGGATGGCAGGTTACTTTGATAATACCTCCGGCTCTCAACACAGGTGCATATGTGTTTGCATTGGGGGGAACTTTGTTTTCTGCATAGGTTTTTAAAAAAATCATTTTAGTTGTGTGGCTTAAAAAATATAGAGATTTAAGCTACTTCAACTTTCAAAAACCCTTCAACTTTTTTTTTTTTTTTTTTTTTAAGGAGGTTCCACACCCAACCTGAGGCTTGAACTCATGACCCAGAGATCAGGAGTCCCACACTCCACCCATGGAGCCAGCCAGGTGCCCCACCCATCAGTTTTAAAAAGTAAGGGCAAGGGCTAGAAAATTCTGTTCGATAAGAGAGAAATGCTTTTGAAACACATGACAGCTAAAGAATAAAGATGGAGAATGGGGACGGGGAGTGGGGAGAAAAAAGAGAGAAACAGTCAGGGACAGTCTGATGTAGCGTCAGGATGCAAGAGAGAGAAACACACAAAAAGCAAGAACGACTTTCATGAGGAGATATTACTCTTTTCTTACAACTTCCAGGAGGTTTATGCTAAAGACTTTTTTTTTAGATTTTATTTATTTATTATTATTATTTTTTAAAGATTTTATTTATTCATGAGAGACACAGAGAGAGAAAGGCAGAGACACAGGCAGAAGGAGAAGCAGGCTCCATGCAGGGAGCCCGATGCGGGACTCGATCCCGGGTCTCCAGGATCCCACCCTGGGTTGAAGGCGGTGCTAAACCGCTGAGCCACTGGGGCTGCACAATGCTAAAGACTTTTAGAGTGAAAAGTAAAATCGCATTTTGCCACTGTATGTGTATGCAGCAAATTATCATCCCAGCCCCAGGACCCCAGAAGGTACATCTAAGGGAGGATCCAGAGATGGATCCCGATACTACAGACCGAGGTTGGAAGAGGCATTTCAAATTACCTACTCTCCTCTCTATCCCTCATTTTGTGTTCTTCTTTCCCGTATTGCTTGTGCTAATAAATATGGCCCACCCCAAACACACACACACACACACACACACACACACACACACACACACAAATACATAAAATGGGGCAGCCCGGGTGGCTCAGCAGTTTGGCGCCGCCTTCAGCCCAGGGTGTGATCCTGGAGACCCGGGATCGAGTCCCACGTCAGGCTCCCTGCATGGAGCCTGCTTCTCCCTCTGCCTGTGTCTCTGCTTCTCTCTCTCTCCCGGTGTCTCTCATGAATAAATAAATAAAATCTTAAAAAAAAAAAAAAAGAAATACACAAAATGTAAAAGAAGAAATGTTCACATAAATACACTTTGACCTATTGAGCACTCAAGCTTTTCATTTTAACCTTTTAAATAAATGTTTCTTTAAATGTTATACAGTTCCCTCTCGCAGAGCGTGCTAAATATAAAGTACTACCTCTTACTGATTCTGGAGACAGAACTATGGGCCTCGGTTATTCCATTTGTGCTGTGATAATGCTTTCTTCCCGGGCTGTTACAATGAGTGAAGACCACGGCTTCGCACTAAACAACCCACAGACTATAATATGGTTAGTAACAAGCAGGCCTTTGGCCGAAAGACATGTGAAATCAACCATTTTTGATCTACAGTATGACTTCATACGGTGCAATGAATAATACTTTACATTAGTGGGGGCACCAGGTGGCTCAGTGGTTGAGCATCTGCCTTGGGCTCAGGTCGAGATCGAGTCCCTCCTCAGGGTCCCTGCATGGAGCCTGCTTCTCCCTCTGCCTGTGTCTCTGCCTCTCTCATGAATATGAATAAATAAATAAAATATTTAAAAAATATATTTTACATTAGGCTTTCAGAGCCTCTCTTGGCTGTCAGGCTCCCCTGTCTCTCGGGAGGGACACTTACTTGCCCTGCGCTGTTTCCAGGATGTCAGCACTCCCAGTGCCCACCCCACCCTGTCTCTGTGGCTCATTCTTGTTCTCCATGTTGTTCTTGATCTCTTCTCCTTCCATTCAACTTCAGGTGATATGTACTTCTCTACTTTCCACCACAATATGTTTGGTTTCTCTCTTTTTTTTAAAGATCAATTTGTTTATTTATTTTAAAGAGAGAGAGAGAGAGAGAATACCCACACAAGTGGTGGGGGGCGAGGGTAGGAGGGAGAAGGAGAGAAAGAGTCTCAAGCAGAATCCCTGCTGAGCACAGAGCCCAAATTAGGGCTTGATCTCGGAGACCCTGAGATCATGACCTGAGCCAAAGTCATGAGTTGAATACTCAACCCACTGAGCCACCCAGGTGTCTCTGTTTGTTTTCCTTTCTAGCTTCAAGCTACACAATGATCACATCCCATTGTATAAAATCATAGGTATACTACTGGGTCAAGGAAGTGACAGCTTGTTTTTTTTTGACTTTCAACAGTGTCCTGAAATAGAGGCATTATTGAATATGAAAACCATCATTAATAAAATAATTAAATGTTCATTATTCCAAAAGTATGTTTTGCTCTTCCAGAGGGTTTGATGAAGAAGCAAAAAGTTTCTTTTGAAAAGTAGACTCCTGGTTCCAGGTAAAAATTGACCTCAGCGGGCGCCTGGGTGGCTCAGCTGGTTAAGCATCTGCCTTCAGCTCAGGTCATGATTCCAGGGTCCTGGGATTCAGCCCCATTGTCAGGCTCTCTGCTCAGCAGGGGAGTCTACTCCTCCCTCTCCTTCTGCCCCTCCCCCACTGCTCATTTTCTTTCTCTCTAATAAATAAAATATTTAAAAACAAAGAAACAAAAAATAAGTGATCTTAGGATATTCAGTGTTTGACAGAAGCAGAGTGAAACCTAATTGTTTAAAGCCACAGACACTTGATCAACCAGAAAGGAAGATAAAATCATAGAATGTTTAAATTGCAGGATTGTTTAATTCATTCGTTCCACTAATCATTCTTGAGAGTCTGCTTTGTATTAGAATTTTCTCCTTTCCTTAAAGAGGCAAATCATAACCCCAAGAATCTAAGTAATTTTCCTAAGACACAAGTCAGGCTTTCTAAAAGTTTAGGGGCACCTGAGGGGCTCAGTCGGTTGAGCATCTGCCTCTGGCCTAGGTCATGATCTCAGGGTCCCCACATGGAGCTCCCTGCCCAGCCTGCTTCTCCTGCTCTCTCTGCTGCTCCCCCTGCTTGTGCTCTCTCTCTCTCTCTTTCTGTGTCAAATAAATAAATAAAATATTTTAAAAATAAAAATAAAAAAATTAGTTTAGTAATTTTTCCCATTTGAGGTTATATCATAGAAAAATAAGATTTTATTTACTAGAATATGATTTGTACACCACTTGAGGAATGTCTGACTGCATGTAGTACGTTAAACCTGTACTGCTTTGCAATACAAAAATGGACATGATCCAGTCAGCAGCAGATAAGCTCTCACTTATCACGGAGTGCTGCTGTCTTTAGAATCAGACAACTCTGTAAACAGTGGATATTTCTGTCTGTCCACCCTTCCTCACCCTTGTCTGTGCCCCAAGCCCTTGACTATGCTGGAATATGGAAACTGACCCCCTTACCCTTTGGCTTTGGTTTGGTTCAGCCAGTGTAAGACACTGATGGGACATAAAACAGAGGGACTGGGGTGCGCTCAGGTGTTTTTACCCCCCACCCCCCTCGTTGTGCTCTGGGTTGGGTGTGGCCAGGTGTGACCGAGTGTGACCCTGTGGCCTCTGTCAGGGAGCCTTCCCTGCAGCCATACTTCTCTGCAGTTCCCAATGACTGAACTGCTTCCTCCTCTTGCGCAGTCAGGCCTAGGGTGGGAAGGCTCTCAACTGGTGCCTGCAGGGGAGTGCTTGACTCTCCTCTGCTTGGGGTAGAATCAGGTTCTGTGGGGCAGGACAAATTTTGAGAGGTTTCTTTAAGACAAAGAACCCCAAATTCTGGATTACAGATTAAGGGACAGGATTTTGGAAGAGGCCACGTGAGCAAAGGGCTGGGAAGCTTAAGCTTCTTTCACTTCTCTAGGTTTCCTTAACACCTTTCCCACAGTTTGTAAATAGTCCCTCAGTATTTTCCTCAATTCTCCCGGTGCTCTGATCTCTGGGCCGGGATCCTCACTGACACTGTGTGCCCGATTACAGGACACAAATAACTCACGATGTTTCTCTGTGTGTAAATTGATCAGAGTTTGACCAACTTTTTCTTTTTCTCCCAAAGGTGAAGAGAACTATCACACTGAATTGATTTGCTTTATAGTAGAGATAGTTAATCCTAATTTGGTTAATCCTAATTTTTTCCCCCTATGCACAACGTGTAACTAGGAGGAGACTACGGAATTTGAAATTTATAGCACAGTATTTCTTACCACCTCCTGGACTCTATGTGTATCTCAATTAGCATAATCAAAACACCAACTAGTTAGTTCCTAATTGGAGTGA
This sequence comes from Canis lupus baileyi, assembly GCF_048164855.1. Classification (NCBI taxonomy): domain Eukaryota; kingdom Metazoa; phylum Chordata; class Mammalia; order Carnivora; family Canidae; genus Canis; species Canis lupus. The sequence goes on from NC_132844.1 coordinate 8,671,673, forward strand.
AGAAGCTTAGCCAGATGGGAAAATGGAAATATGTCCTTGTGAAGTAGTCAAATTAGTTCCTTTTTTATTGACCCAGAACTAAAAAAAACATGTTCTTTATGCACTTGAAAAAGAAGGACTCGCACAATAGCTCGTGTTAAAGGTCAAGAATAAGGACATCTATACAGAGACTAGGTTGGTGGTTACCAGAGGGGAAGGGGGGGGGTGGGGGTGAGCTAACTGGGTGAAAGGTCACAACTGTAAGGTGCCCTGCAGTAACTAGAGTTACGGTGGCAGTCACTTTGCAGCATATGTACATAGGAAATTGTAATGCATACCTGAAACTTATACCATAGGTACTAATTTTACCTCAATTAAAAAAAAAAAAAACATCTGGGGTCCATGGGTGGCTCAGTCAGTTAAACGTCTGACTTTGGATCAGGTCATGATGTCAGGGTCCTGGGATCGAGCCCCACATTGGGCTCCCTGCTCAACGGAGAGCCTGCTTCTCCCTCTCCCTCTATCCCCACCCCCCGCCCTGCTCTTTCTCTCTCCAATAAATAAAATCTTAAAAAAAAAAAAAGTCCTTTAAACACTAGAAAACTCTTATTGAGTCTCAGAATCCAAGTACTCAAATCCCAAGGAATAACCTCCAGTTAGGTCACCCATATATAAATGATGTGATGAAGAAGATAGGGAATGAATTAGGAAGAAGAGTGGGAAGCAGCCCCGGAGAGGCCTGTGGCAGCATGCCTGGCTCCCCCCACCAGGCACAGCTAGTGGTCAAGCCCACTGGAAGGTGAGGGAGGAGGAAGAGAGAAGGAACTTGGAGCTGGCAGTTCCATCAAGAACGAAGCCTCTCCAACACAGCCCTATGCACCTACGCTGTCTCTGAGACTTCTAGTGACCTTGAGGCTTAAGGTTAGTTTAACCACCTTGAAAAGTATGGCGGAAAATAATGGAGGTATTTCTAGAAAATGGTACAATGTTTATCTTTCAATTCATGTACATATATCCCCCCCCAAATTTCTCAGTTTTTCCATAATTTCTAGTGAGAATTACTGACTTGCTGGCAATATGCTCCAAATTAAGAAGCACAGTGCATGCTTTCATGAAAAGAACTCAGGAATATTACCATATAGGGATCAAATCATTCACCCTCTCAAAAAAGTCCTCATCTGTCATACAGGATTATTGAGAAATCCACATGAAATGATACACATGAACATGCTTTGAAAAGCCCAAAGTGACCGAAGACAGTGGTGGCCGGCATAATGGATAGTCTGATGTTTCATGGCCCAAGTTGAAATTGTAGAAACTGAGTAAATAATAAGATTACTTTATGACTCTCAGTTGGTGAGGTGGAGATGAGAACAGCCGTATCAACTGTAATTTCTAAACGCGTTAGCGTGTCTGCAGAACTTGGAGTATCGTTCGTTGCTTCTGAGTGCTCGCCTTCAATGTGTCATGAGCAGAATAAAGCGAACAAACAGATGTCTACCCCTTTCTCTTTAGAGCTTTTTTCCTCCAGGTCATAATGTATAGAAGATATGCCACTAGGTAGAGAGGACACCATTGGGTCATGCAATGTAAAATAGAACCTCACTTTCTTTTTTTTTTTAATATTTTTTTAATATTTTTTTATTTTATTTATTTATTCATAGAGTCAGAGAGAGAGAGAGGCAGAGACACAGGCAGAGGGAGAAGCAGGCATCATACAGAGAGCCCGATGTGGGACTCGATCCAGGGTCTCCAGGATCACGCCCTGGGCTGCAGGCGGCGCTAAACCGCTGCGCCACCGGGGCTGCCCCCAGAACCTCACTTTCTATAACCTTATCCTCCTTTCTTTTTCTTCATGGCACTTATCATTACTTGAACTGTGCTTCATATTGATTTGTTATTTTATTTTATTTATTTATTTGAGAGAGAGACAGAAAGAGCACAAGTGGGAGGAAGGGCAGAGGCAGAGGGAGAGGCAGGGTCCCCGCTGGAGCCCTACATGGGGCACGATCCCGGGACCCCAGGATCATGACCAGAGCCGAAAGCAAACATTTAATCGACTGAGCCACCCAGGCACCTCTGTTTCATATTATTTGTATGCTTTATTATCAGTCTTTCTTTATGGAACTTAAGTTGTATGAGCACAATAATGTAGCTTTGCTCACCACTGTGTCCCTAACCCTTTCTCAATGCATGGTACCAGTAGGCACTCAAATATTTGTCAAGTGAAGACATCAACCATATTTTCGAGAGATCCCTTACTCACCCACCCATCAACAACTGAGAGCCAGACAACAGTGCATCTTGGGATGCTAAGCCGTTTGGGGGCAATGACTTGTTTCTGAAGCCCTCAGTGAACCACCCTCAAACAACAGCAAAGGCCTGTGCCTAGCCTCAGCCCCGTTCTCAAATGATTCCTCCCCAAATGCAGTTTCTGAAATGCTCATCCTCTGGACTTTTGGAGGATCAACTGAAATGTTTGTAAAACATCTAGCGCCGTCTCTGGAGAAGAGATGGATGGAAAAGGAAACCTTAAAAAATAAAAAAAATAAAAAAAATAAATACATATTCATATTTGAAAGTCAGGATATACAACCAAGTGCAATGAAGAAAATATAAAGGAGCCGTAATTTTTTCATCCCAGGATATCACTATTATTGTTTTTTTTTCTTCCTGGCTTTTTTTCCAGGGCATTATACAATATCATTTGATATTAGCTTTTTGACATATTGTTCTTCACTGAATTCATGTTAATAAATATACTTCTAAAATAAATTTTTAATGGCTACATTGAATCCCATCATGTTAATGTACTACAATCCCCACAGTTAGTGGGGATTGTAGTACATTTAGTGTTAATGTACACTATAACACTACACTATAACTAGTGTAATGTAACATTAGTACATTGTACTAATGTTAATAATTTAGTGTTATTTTCAAAGCACTACAGTCTGCAGAAAGCATATCTTGCCACATATTCTTTATTATTTCTGTAGGATATATTCCTAATTAGAAATCAAGGGAATGAAAAAGAAAAACCACAATGAGTTATCCTTACACACCATTCAGATTGGAAAATAATGATAGAGAATGATCATTTCCAAATATAAGAGAGGTTGTGGAGCAATAAGAACTCTTATATACTGGTGAGTGGAATGTAAATCGGTGTTACTGGGGCAGCCCGGGTGGCTCAGCGGTTTAGCGCTACCTTCAGTCCAGGGCCTGATCCTGGAGACCTGGGATCGAGTCCCACATGGGGCTCCCTGATGGAGCCTGCTTCTCCCTCTGCCTGTGTCTCTGCCCCTCTCTCCCTCTCTCTGTGTCTCTCATGACTAAATAAATAAAATCTTAAAAAATTGGTGTTACTGCTTTGGAAAACACTGTGACATTATCTGATAGATTTGAAGATAGGTCTGCCCTGTGAACAAGCAATTCCTCTTCAGTACACTCCCTAGAGCAGCAGTTCTCAGAATTTTGACTTCAGAACCTCTTGACACTCCGAAATTTAAGGACCCCAAGAGCCTTTGTTTATATAAATATATAGGTTATCTCTAGCAACACTTATCAGGTCAGAAATTAAAGCTGAGTAATAAAGTCCAACAACACTCAGGACATTTTCTATCAGCCAGCAGAACAAGACATCCCTGCACATCATGTTGCCTCTGGATCTCCACCGTACACTCATGAGAGCAAGAGACTGAAAGGCAGACAATGTCTCAGCTTTGTTATGAAAATAGTTTTGACACTGTGGCCTCCCCCAGAAGATCTTGGGAACCTCCAAAGATCCCCAGACCTCACTTTGGGAACTACTGTTCTCCAGAAGTTCATGAACATTGTTCCAGAACAAGCATAAGAATGTTCGTAGCGGCATTGCTTGTAATAGCCCCCAACGAGAAACAGTCCCAGGCCTCATCAATGGTAAAATGAATAAGTTAATTGTGGTTCATTCATTATAATAGAATACAGCAATGTAAATGAGTGAACATAATTGCACACAACCAATGGATGAATTTTATAAATATAAGTTGATCACAAGAATCCAGACACAGATGAGAACACAGTACATAATTCCATTTATATGAAAGTCAAGAATGGGAAAACTGATTTGCATTGTCTTGGGATATATTCATAGGTGGTAAACCGCAGAAAAACCAGAGATGTGATGATTATAACAGTTAAATGAGTGGTTACTGCTTATGGTAGAGATTCTATATTTAGAATTTGGCTATTTTGGGACACCTGGGTGGCTCAGAGGTTGAGCGTCTGCCTTTGGCTCAGGTTGTGATCCCAGGGTCCCAGGATTGAGTCCCACATTGGGCTCCCTGCATAGAGCATGCTTCTCTCTCTGCCTGTGTCTCTGCCTCTCTCTCTCTCTCTCTCTCTGTGTCTCATGAATAAATAAATAAAATCTTATAAATAAATAAAATAAAATTTTGATATTTTATTCATCATGCATTTTTTTGTATTAACTTATTTTTCAAAACATTATAATAAAATATTGCATTAAAATATTACTTGTTGGGCAGCCCCGGTGGTGCAGCGGTTTAGCCCCGCCTGCAGCCCAGGGCATGATCTTGGAGACCCCGGATCGAGTCCCATGTCAGGCTCTCTGCATGGAGCCTGCTTCTCCCTCTGTCTGTGTTTCTGCCTCTCTCTCTCTCTCTCTGCATCTCTATGAATAAATTTTAAAAATAAAAAATAAAACAAAAATAAAATATTACTTGTTGAGGGTTATTTTTAAAGATTTATTTTTATTTGAGAGAGAGAAAGAGAGAGCAGGGGGGTGCGCAGAGGGAGAAGGAGAGAGAATCTTAAGCAGATTCCACACTGAGCACAGAGCCCGATGAAGGGCTCGATCCCATGGTCCTAGGATCACGACCTAAGCTAAAACCAAGAGTTGGACAGTTAACTGACTGCACCACCCAGGCGCCCCTTGACTGTTGAATTTCTCTGGCACCCCTTAAACTTTGCTCCTGAGGCAAGCGCCTGACTCCCCTCACCCTAGTACTGGGCCTGGCAGTGAGGGAGAGGAGGGAGGTATGACCAGAGAGGCCCACAGGAGACCTAAGACAGGGCAACAATGTGCTACTTCCTCACCTGTGCTTAGTTTTACAGGCGCTTGTTTTATAATTATTCATTATACCCTACATTTATATTTTGTACATTTTCTGCTGTGCGCTGTATTTTACAATCGCTAGGTAAACATGCATTTCTTTGGTTTCTAATGGCACCGAACATATTTTATAACTTATGCTTTGTGACTTATTTCAGTTAACATTATTTAAGAACCTACCATGTGCCAGGTACCTGATAACAGTCTGGTGAGGTGCTAATTGTCATCTCACTGGGGTGTGGAAAGTGATTTGTTCAAGGTCACCTGTAGCTTGTGGGACCAGAAGATGCCTAACAATGCTTTTTCTCTCCTTCCATTTCCTACTCTGTTCCTTTTGGCTGCATTTGACTCTCTCTTGGGCCTGCAGCTCTCTCTCTCTCTCTCTCTCTCTCTCTCTCTCTCACACACACACACACACACACACACATACACACACACCCTAAAACAAAATCTGGGATAAACTAGGAAGGTCACTTAGAGAAAGAGCTGAGAAGCAAAGTGTGCTGCTAAGGAAGGTGAGGAGGAGGAGCAAGTGGAGGACTGGCAGTGGGTAGTGAAGACCCAGGAGTCCGGGCTGGATGGGGCTGACTGGAGCAGCCCCAGGGGAGCCCAGAAAACAGCATCAGAATTACCAAATTGGGGAGGAGTTCGTACTTGAACTCGCCAGAGCCTATAAAATGATGAGTTTTCATTCAGTGTTTGCTATCTTTTTCCACTTTGGATATTTTTCTATTCCCAGAAAGACCCCTCTGATTTCTGCTCCCACGGAACTTGCTCTTATTCCTCACTCCCTCCATAGACTTGGTCTCCTTCAGGGATTGGGACCGTGTGCACGCTGGCGATGGGAAGTCCATGAGAAAGGGGCTGCTCCGTCAGTTTGAAAAGTAAAGCATTTCATCACCTCTCACCACTCTGTTCCTGGCAGGCAGCGTGAGCCCTGGATGCCTTCTCTCTGCCTCGGCTTGCACGTTTGGATTGCGTTTTGCAAACACTACGCCTGTACAGGCTTGAGAAGGACAAGTCTGTGCACCTAGGTTGAGCACTGCCCTAATCCTGATTATGCCTGGAGACACAGGCAGCAGGTTCCTGCCCATTTCAACATTTGAATTAAAATGAAAATGTGGTCTTACTAGCCAGGACACCAGTAGTATCTGCAGTGTCTCCCGTGGACCTTTATCTCGTATCAGAGAAACCTAAGGGAGAAACCTTCAGGACCATCAGCCTGGCCAATACACTTCCTCTCCCAGCTCTCCCCCACCCCACCCCAACGCTCACTCACCAAGGTATGTAGGCTATGCTTAAATTCATCTGCTGAGTACATTTTTTAGATATTTACAATTATCTTCATAAGGTGGTTGACCAAAATATCAGAAATTCCACTTACTCAACTTAAAATGCTTCCGGAAGGTTCCTAGTCATATTGGTGTTTAGCCAAGAGGTTTCTTTTTCTTTCTTTCTTTTTTTTTTTTAATCTGATAAATCATTTTTGAAAGGCGTTTCTTATAAAACACAGGTACTTATTCTGTTAAGACTTCGAGAGGAAGATTAGGAGCTCGTATCTTAGGGTAAGGACATTTGCAGTGTACTTATTCAGCATGTGTCTAGCTTATGAAAAGATGGGGGCACACGTGCAATGTTAACAAAGAAAACAGCGATAATGGCCAACACTTACTCGGGGCCTTATATTTATGCCTCCATGATCAAACTAGTGAAGCAAAGTCTAATAGACATTACATAAACTGCTTTTTCTTAAAAGTTTGCAAGATTGCTTTTTTTTCTCATAACTTATTTTAAGCCATAGGATTTCTCGAGTGATGGGGTTGGATGAAGCCAACTCTGTCCCATAAATTTCCGTGTCCTAATAAAATCTCATTTGGGGAAAGTATGTGCAACACATAATAGCTCGTTGTGGGGACAAGGCTGGTAAGAGCGGCAGCCGACACCCACTGGAGAACACATTTGAGAGGTAACCTACATTTTAAAAGACTGTAATAGAGTTTCTACCATCATCTGCCATGAAGAAAACGAAAAATCCGTCCTTACTCTCTGCCTAATGTTTCCCAACCAGTGTCTTCAGAGGGGCTGGACAGCAGTTCCCCTTTGAAATTTGGGAAAGGGGCGGAGCAGGGGAAAGAACCCATGAACAGAGTTAACAACAGCTCTATAAACTTGGCATTGTTAGAGCTGCTGATGGAACTAACTCAAATGTGTTTAACGAGAGTAGCTTGTCGATGATGACCTGCAACATTTTCAAGAGCCTAGGAAAAGGCAGACCCAGTAGATCCCATAAGAGGCATTTTCATTTCAACCTCAAGATACTCAGCCTCCCACTGGATCTCTTCTACTCACAATGGCTTACAGATTTTTGAGCCCAGAGAATTTGCCAGTTCCAGACAATAAACCCATTGTGAAGCTAATTGATGTCATTAATAATACTACTCCATAAAAAAATAATAATAATAATACTCTATAAATTAAAAACAAAGTCCTAGTCAATGAAGAGATAACAAAACTTGAGTTAGTTGCTTACCATGATGTTGCTCCTTATTTTTGCTTTCTATGGAAACGCCGGGCGGATATGGGAAGGGACATGTAGTTGTGCGGCGGGCATCACCAATGTCAATCTTCTTCCTTCCCACGCTAGCTTGGTCTCGTCCTCCTCCCAGCCTCCCCTGGCTCACCCTCACCAGCTCACCGTCGGGCACTGCCGCTCTCTGCCAGAGCCAGAGCTGAATGACAGATGCTGACTGTTTACGTGAAAAGCATATTTAATAAGGGTGTGTTTGATTCAAGAGTTGAAAGGGTTAAAGAGGTGCGCCCTTTTTTGGGTGTGACACTGAACCCAAACTGCTGAAAAGCCAACAGAAGAAGTCGTAGGTAGTTTGGGGAAAGTAGCCCTGCATGCGTTAAGTTATGTGGAAAACCTGGCTGCAGGAGATAGGAAGCTGCGAGAGCAAGGATACCTTAGTTTTGGTTTTCTTTTTCTGGTGACCAAGGGCAATTTTCTCTAACGTTGGGTTTTTGTTATGTCTTACATTGATTCCAGCTCTTATTTATGTATGCTTTTGAAAAGAGATATGTTATTATTATTATTATTATTTTAAAAGATACAAATTATATCCCGTAAGCCACATACCATGTAGCATTACAAAAAAATGTAAGCATGCAACATGATAGAAAAGGCCAAAAAAAAAAGGCCAAAATTACATCTATTTTATGAAAACACAAATGACACATACATTCATCAATGCAAATAATTCAATACCTATAAATTACCATAACATTTGCTCCAATAGTTTGCACGAATCTGATCAGAAGTTTTCAGTACTTGATAACAAATTCCATCCTTCCATGGAACAGTAGTCACACTACTATTAGACCTCCTAAGTCTTTATTATTAGGTGCTGTAAATCAGAAAAAGAAATGCTCTCCTATGTTTTTCATCATAACCATTAGTATTGGAAACATTTATTAAGTATCTACTGGCTTAGGTCAATAAGCAAGCATGTACTGATGATGGTATGTATGAGTGTGAGGTGCTATTTTTAATATATATATATATTTTTTATTTTAGATTTTATTTTAAGTTATGGTTAAAAGCACACAACATAAAAATTACCATCTTAACCATTTTTAAGTGTACAGTTCAGTAGTGTTAAGTATATTCACCTTGTTGTACCACAGATTTCTAGAACTTTTTCATTTTGCAAAACTGAAACTCTATACCTGTTGAACAGCTCCCCAGTTCCTCTCCCCCTAGCCCCCAGAAACCAGTTTTTTCCTTTCTGTCTTTATAAGTTAGACTACTTTAGATACCTCATATAAGTGGAAACTTATAGTATTTGTCTTATCGGACTGGCTTATCTCACTTGGCTCAGAATGTCTTCAAGGTTTGTCCATGTTGTAACATATGACATGATTTCCTTCTTTTTAAAGTTGAATACTATTCCATTCTATGTATGTACCACAGTTTCTTTTCCATTCATCTATTAATGAATATGTGCATTCCTTCCACCTCGTGGCTATTGTGAATAAGGTTGCAATGAACACGGGTGTGCAAACCTCTCTTCAAGATCCTGCCTTCAATTCTTCTGGATCTATATATCCAGAACCAGGATTTTTGGATCATATCTTTAATTTAATGTATTTTTTTTAATTTAAAATTTTTAATTTTTTAAGGAACCTGCATTTTCCACAGCAGCTGCACCATTTTACATTCCCACCAACAGTGCACAAGTCCACATCTTCACTAACATTTGTTATTTTTTGGCTTTTTTGATAGTGGCCATCCCAACGTGGGAGACGTGGTATCTCTCTGTGGTTTGCATTTGCATTTCCCTAATGACAAGGGCTACTGAGCATCTTTTCATATGTTTGGCCATTTGTACCTCTTCTCTGGGGAAATGTCTACTCAAGTCCTTTGCCCATTTTTAAAATCAGGTGATTTTTTTTTTTTTTTTTTTTTTTTTTTTGCTTTTGAGTAAGAGTACTACCCTTAAGAAAGGTTGTAAGAAGTAGATAGCTACACCTATTTTAAAAATATATTACAGGGGTGCCTGGGTGGCTCAGTTGGTTGGGTGTCTGTTTTCAGCTCAGGTCATGATCTTGGGGTCCTTGGAATTGAGTGCTGTTTTGGGCTCCCCACTCGCTCGATGGGAGTCGCTTCTCCCTCTCCCTCTTCCCATCCACCCCTTCCCCACTCTCTCTGTCTCCCAAATAAATGAATAAAATCTTTTTTAAAAATAAAAAATATATTACAAATTTCTCTAGGCTTGGCAAGAACAATCCACTTTCTCTTAGTCTAAACTCAGCTGTAATTTCCTGTATAATTTTCGATGTAAAAAAAGATAAATTTTGGGGATCCCTGGGTGGCACAGCAGTTTGGTGCGTGCCTTTGGCCCAGGGCGCGATCCTGGAGACCGGGGATCAAATCCCACGTTGGGCTCCCGGTGCATGGAGCCTGCTTCTCCCTCTGCCTGTGTCTTTGCCTCTTTCTCTCTCTCTCTCTCTGTGTGACTATCATAAATTAAAAAAAAAAAAAAAAAGATAAATTTTGAAAATATTGGAAGTTAAATTCTCCAAAGAATTAAAAAAAATGTTATCTAAAGTATCACTTAAAAATAAAGATGTTAAAAAAAAATAAAGATGTTTGGGGCATCTGGCTGGCATTTGATCTTGGGGTTGTAAGTTCGAGCCCCACATTGAATGTAGAGATTACTTAAAATAAATAAAGAAATTAAAACTTAAACATTAATTAATTAATTAAAACTTAAAAATATATATATATACACATATATATGTTTATTTATGAAAAGACTCAATGGTCATTTGGTAACCATAACTGTATTTAAATAATGTCACACTCATGGTTATGTGAAGACTCTTATAATTCACTTATTCATTCAACAAGCATTTATTGATTACCAGCTCTTTGTCAGTTTCTGTAGATTCAGGAATTAAAAGACATACTCTCTGCCATCAAGGAACTCACGGTTTGGGGAAAAGAGAAGGAGGGAGGACAGATGTGTGAAGACAGTGCAAGGCAATATTGTTTAGAAGTACATAAAGGATGCAGCGAGCATATGATGATAGCAACCATTATGAATGGTCCATGTAGAAAAAGTAGTGTTTTATTGAATAATACTTAAAAGTCATGTATCCCAGCCTTGGGCTTCTTTTTCTTTCTTCCTTTCTGTCTTTTTTTTTTTAGGGAGAGATATGAATGGGGGGGGGGCAATAAAGGGGGAGGGAGAGAGATCATCTTAAGCAGGCTCCACGCTTGGTGTGGAGCCTGATGCATGGCTCCAACTCATGACCTTGAGATTGTGACCGGAGCTGAAATTAAGAGTCCAACACTTAACCAACTGAGCCACCCAGGTCACTGATCCTTTCTATCTTTCTAAAGAAGAATTATGGCTGGTAACAGATAAAAACCTTCTAATGTAATATTAGTCAACTCTGTAGCAATCATTTATATCAAAAACATTTATCTGGTCCCTGGCTATACATATACTTGACAACACAGTCTCAAAATAAGAGTTATTCTACTTGTATCGACCTGGATAGAGACACTATGAAACAATCTTTTCTTTATAGTACCTACCACATACTCAACTGTGTGAAGGATCGGGACTGTAAGTCTTATTTTGACTTCTAGAAGCTTATAGACTTGTCTATAAAACAACCACCAGTGTGAAGGCAGGCATATAATTAAATGCTATAATGCACAGAAGAGACATTTGTAATGCTTTAAGAGTTCAAAGAGGAAGAGATCAGTGAGGTGTACCAGAAAAGTGCAGGAAGGACCTAATTTAACGAGGCAAGGATCGAGGAATGGCATTCTAGGCAAGGGGAACAGCCTGAAGGAAGGCAGTGAGGTGACAATGGGCATACGGGGGCTCGGGGCTCGGCATGATTGTCAGTGAAATAAGTAAGTGGAAAGTTGAGTAAGTCCAATCAATCGAGTTTGAGGAGGGCCTTGAAAGCAAGCCAGGAAGTGTAGGTGTGATGTTGTGGGAAATAGGAGCTCTTCATAGGTTTCTGGGCAGGGGACTGACATGATTCAAAACAGTGATGGAGGATAAAGAACATGGCAGCTGTTGGTGGGCCCAAGTGGACAGAGACCTGGAGATAGCAGTGCTACATGCGAGGAGGCTGAAGTGACCACCAATTGTGGAAAGAGAGAAAAGAAAAGAAAGGACGGAGGGAAAGTAGCCCCTGAAAGTGAGAGATGAGCCCAAAGAACTCCACGAGGCAGTTTCGAGGCCTAGGAAAACACTGGGGAGCTCCATCAGAGGGCTAGGGCTAGGGGTCAATTAATATTTCCAAGTGGAAATGTCCACCAACCATGTAGAGAATCTATCTTCATTCTCAAAGCTATACATTTATACTCTACCTGACTCCTAAAATCCATCACATGGTAGATCACAATTGGTAGGAAAAATACAAGTGACAGTTTCTAATTGGCATCACTGGCTCTACTATCAGGCAATAAGTGCTATTACTCCCTGTAAAACGGACAAAGGACACGTTTATCTGTCTTCAGCCACCATCAGCATTTTATAGTTTTTGATCAGGAGTCAGCACTGCATGCAGCCTCTCCACAGTGGCTCATGCAGAGCCACCTTTGTAGTGAGAAGTTCGTTAATAAGCATAAGTAATAACTACTCTGCCACGACTTGTGGGTATTTCATCATTTTGTTTGAAAAAAAGGTTATGCTTTGTGATTATCATAATGAATGAAATAAAAATAGCAAGCCTGTAGTTTTGTTTTTAAACAAACCAATGAAATCCTCTCGCAGGAGGAGATGTCATTAAATTAACATCATACAGGGATGAGAGGAAGAGTTGCCCGTTTTATTTACTTTTCAGCCTCACTCAGGGTATTGTACTATTTCATCAGTACACATTTTTAAAGATTTATTTATTTATTTGAGAGAGAGGGAGAGAGCAGCAGCACAAGGGACAAAGGGAAAGGAAGGGGGGGAAGAAGAGGAGAGGAGAGAGAGAATCCTAGAACAGACTCCCCACTGAAAGCAGAGCCCAACCTGGGGTTTGATCCCAGGACCCTGAGATCATGACCTGAGCTGAAATCAAGAGTTAGATGCCTAACCAGGCACCCCTCATTAGTACCCATTTTCTTAAAGTACAAATTGAAAACTGGCCCAGTGCTCAGCACAAGCAACAGGACTTTTCACAGGTGAGGGCAAAGACATGAGAATTTGGCACACCTTCCCCCCACCCTTCCCTCAGCCAAATTCCCCAGGGGTCATTTCAGCTTTGGAGACTTTCCTCCCATGCTCGCTCATTCTTTTCCTGCCAATGTGAATCTGTATTCTGGAGCACGAAGGCAGGAATAGGGTAAAAAGTTCCTGTGCCTGACACTATGACTAGGTTGCTGCAGAGCACAGAGGTGGGGCCCGGTGCAAAAGAAAGCAAAATTGCCAATGCTGATTTCCCTCCCACATTTGTTGGCCCTGCCCGTCTCTATCACATTGGAAAGCATTCCTATAAACATATTTCAACTACTAGTCACAGACAATGTGCATCTGAATAAATATAAAACATACGTTCACAGGGCCAACAAATGTTCCCAGTGCAAAACGTTGATATTTCAACTTCAAAATTCTTCCCAAAAATCATCTGTAGGGACCAAGGGCAGGCCGTCCCAAGATGGGCCACTTTGGCATGAACACTATTTCGAGTTAAAAGTAATCAAAACCCAGAAGATTCAGGAAAAGCTCTTTTCTTGGTCCTCAAAGGCCTAAATTTATATTGAAAAGAAGAGCCTGTACCAGGAAGAGAGCTATTAACAGAGACTCCTCTTTTCCTAAGAAACTTATATGCATAACAGGTAGCCTTTGTTTTCCAAACATCTCTTTTCACTTCCCTGTTAATGGCCTTTCTCTCCTTTGTCCCCCCAACTCTGTCCCTCTCCTTAGCTCATATAAGCAGGTCATGGCCTCACTATCTTTGGCCTTCATGTCTGTGCATTCCTCGTATGTACACTATTAAATTTGGTTTTCTCCTGATAATCTGTCTCATGTCATGTTGATTCTAAGTCCAGCTAGAAGGACCTTTGAAAGGCAGAGGAAATCTTTCTCCCCAACACATCTTTAAATTGCCATCCTCTTTTTTTAATCTACCCAATCCATTGCATTCTATTTTGACTAGTTCCTCTTTCCTGGTGAGATGTTCCTTTCATAAACTGAACCATAGATTTTTTTTTCTCTGTGTCCCTATTCCTTTAACAAACCTCAGGCCAGGCACAAACCTGACTTAAAGATGGGCATGTCCCAGTTGTTGCCCTCTCCCCCTAAACTCACACTCCTAGGGGGGAAACAGTTAGTTTCCTTCACACATGCCAGGATGAACTAGGGATTCTCCTGGCTGTACTAAGAAAAGCCACTTAGTAGATACATTTGAATTTGAAACCTCGGTAGGATTCTGGGAAGAAAATGACACTATAATGTGAGCCCGTTAGACTAGGGCCCTCCTGTACTTTTTGTGCCCTGCTGGAGGAATTAGTGTCTCCACAGCCGACAGAACCTTCCCACAGTTCTTCACATGTTCCTCCATCTATGTATTTTTTAGGCAAACATTTAGTCTGTTTGCCCAGCTATTAATTAACAAATTTAGCTCTGTCACATACATAGAGTAATTCTGTGTGTTTCCAGACTGAACAATATGAACTGAAACCAACTCTGAATAACACGGACTACAAGCAAACTAAAATGATTCAAAATAATTATTGTTTTCATTTCCAACATACCAAAAAATATGATAGTCTTCTATCATAGACATTACTTAAAGACCTTTAAATCTAAAATAGTAATTAATTTAAAGTTTTTCCTACTATTTGGAAGCAATTTGGTGTCTTGTGACACAGTCAAATAAAAAATACTCTATTAAGACCATTGCCCTCCTCCAGGTATTTGTGGTAGGAAGAACCCCAGATGACTCCCCAAGTTCCCAGCCCTGGTGTACACTCCCTGTGTACTCTCCCTCTGAGTGTGGGCAAGACCTGTGAATATGACAGATGCTACTCCAGCATATCGGATGTCACCTATATTATGAAGTAAAGGCAAAGAGACTGCAGATTTAATTAAGTTCCCTAATGAGTTGGCTTTAGTTGACCCAATCAGGTGAGCTCTTTGAAAGAGCATTCATAGGTCAGAAATTTGAAGCATCAGAGATTCTCTTCTGATGGCCTCAAAAAAAGCAAGCTGCCTACGGGTTCTATATCTGCAAGGAAACGGATTCTCCCAGCAACCACAGGAGCCTGGGAGAGGACTGATCCTAAGATGAACCTGCAGCCCCAGGTGATACCTTGATTGTAGGTTGTCAGACCCTAAGCCGAGAACCCAGCTAAGCCTTGTCCAGACTACTGACCCATAGAAACTGAGATAACAAAATATATATAGCTTTCAGCTGCTAAATTTTTAATAATTTGTCATGCAGCAACAGAAAACTAATTCAATATTCAATAAATATTTATTGGCCACTTTTCATACACTAGGCACTGGAGTACATTTTTGCCATGGATTTGAAAAAAAAAAAAAAGGTGTAAGAATTCATGCATTTGAGGAACTTTAATCCACTGGGGACCATAACATAGGTATTTAAGTGAGGAGAAAATAAAGTAGCATGTGTTTATATTAGTTGTAGCAATGAAGAGTTAGCAATGGGGAGGGAGAGAACAATCGGGGAAGGCTTCATGAAAGTGGTGGCACAGGCCAGGGTTTGAATAGTTTTGTTAGGTAGAAATGGGGCGGAACAACATCCCAGGCAAAAGGAAGAGCATGAGCAAAGCAGAGATGGAAAAGTACAATGTCTATTTTGGGAGGTGCTGGTGGAACTCTCTGGCTGAGACAGGGTTCCCATAGGGGCTGCCTGGGGCTTTATGTGGTGGCCAGTAGGCAGTCAGGAAGGTGTGGAAGCCAAGGGCAGGGCTTCCCAAGACAAGCCACCATGGCGTGTAGATTATTTTCAGCTGAAAACAATCAAGGCCCAAAAGATGCATGAAGAAACTCCGACCTTCCCTGAACTGCCTAAAAAGAATTTGGACAGAGCGATCACATAAATAACTACACCTGCATATGAAGTGGGGGGCAGGGGTAAAGTCCGTTAAAATTCCCATTGAAACTATGGGGCCCAGCAAACATTTGTTTATTAAACATTTACTCTTGGGGCGCCTGGGTGGCTCAGTCAGTTAAGCATTTGACCCTCAGTTTCAGCTCAGATCGTGATCTCAGGGTCATGAGATTGAGCCTCATGTGGGGTTCTGTGCTCAGCACGGAGTCTACTTGCGATTCTCTCTCCCTCTCCCATGTGTGTACGCGTGCACACACACACACACACACACTAAAATAAATAAATAAATCTTTTTTAAAAACCCATTTACCCGTTTTCATCTTCCTATGAATTGTATTCCTTCCCTTGAAGTCCCGAACCTCTACCCTCTTCTCTTAGTTCAAAATGACATACATACCTCATGTTGCCTAACTGTCTTTGGAATATCACGTCTGTGTGGAGACCGTGTACGTACAAGATTAAATCAGATTTTTCTCCTGTTAATCTGTCTCATGTAAGTTTTATTCTTTATCCAGTTTGGACAGAGGAAAATTTCTCCCCACCCCCACCCCCCAACAAAGGGATCAGGAGAAGCACATTTGTATGTCAACAAAGGTAGCAAGTGTTGGGCTCTCATTCTGGGTTGAAAAGTGGACTATTCTCTCGGTACAGACTCTTTGCTTCCCCCTCCCACTTCTGCTTTCCAGATGTTGATACTGTTATCTCCCTGCCACCCACTTTTTCTATTCAGTAAACACTATGGCTGTTTTCCCCTGTAATATCCAGGTGACCTGTTTACTAACAGGAAATTTCCGCTCTTTGCAACAAAACACTAACTGTGTCTATTTCTGCAGGGAATGGAGGGCTGACATGTAGCAGCACAATCCATACATTTGTACTGCTCTCCCCATCTAAGAGACGCCTACCTAAAAATTTGATTATGCAAAAAAGAAGATAATTTCAAAATATGTGCATTTTAGTAGATAGATATCTAAAATAAGATAACCTTTGGTTTAGCAGAGAAATTTTAAAATATTGGGATATCTGGGTGGCTCAGTGGTTGAGCATCTGCCTTTGGCTTGGGTCGTGATCCTGGGGTCCTGGGATCGAGTTCTGCATCTGGCTCCTTGCATGGAGCCTTCTCTTCCCTCTGCCTCTGTCTCTGCCTCTCTCTGTGTGTCTCTCATGAATAAATAAATAAAATCTTTTTTAAAAAAAGAAATTTTAAAATATCTATGTATCCAAAAAAATAGGTTCAGAGTAGGAAGTACAGACCTTCATGAAAAAAAAATAATGAGAATTTTTGGGACTTAAGACTGGCCTCGAGAAATAGTGAGAGGAGGTTAGAACTTAAAGTTAAAAGGCCAATGAGACATTCCCAGTATGTGGAATGGCTGAGGAAATGACACCAATGACTGATATGTGGTTTTTAGTTGTTAACCGTACTGTGCAAAGCCCTTAGGAAAAGTTTGCTGTATGTTACTGGGTGAGATCATGATGCTTTGGGGAAACCAAGAAGAAGGGGCCTGGGTTCCATGAATTGGCTGACTTGTGGCACAAGGAACCATGGGCGGAGAGGTGAAAGAGAGAGTGGTCACCCAGAGAAGGATCAGAGCCACAATGGTGGGCAAAGGGTAAGGAGGATGTAGGCTTTGTGTAGCATGTGGAATAGGACTTCCATCTTTTTATTTGAATGTTAAAGAACTGGTGCCCTCCTTTGGTTAGAAGTCTCGAGGGACACTATATAGCAAATATTTGTGTTATATTTTTATGAGCTTTGACCATAAGGCTAACTATGCCCCCTACAATTTGTTAAGCACTTTATATTCATAACTCACTGAATCTGAAGAAGTACTTGTTACTGTCCCCATTTTCCAGTGAGGAAACAAGTTCCGAGAGGGTATATAACTTGTCCAAGGGCGTAGAACTAATCAGCGGTGCCCAGTTTCAAATCCAAGGCTGCTGGGCTCCAAATCACATGTTCTTAACCACCTCTCTTTATATCAGCTTCCACAACACCGCTCTACCATGACCCTCTCTGTTTCTCTGGGTTCCCTCTTGTCTTCTCTCACAACCTTATTGCTTATCTTTCTCTTTTTAAATCTCCACCTCTACTTCCAATGTAGTTTTTTGCTATCTCTTGGGGGTATCCAGCCACCTTGCCTCTTGGTATGCTCCCATGCCATCGAGACCATGTCATATTCATTTGTATAGGTGAGACTCTCAGCCTTCTGGAACATATTAGGGGATGTGGCTGAGTCCACACAGGAAGAGGTCAAGCTAGTTGCTGATAATGGTTATTTGTACATGGGGATCCACAAAATAGAGGCAACCCACATCACACATTTAAACCTAAGTCTGCCTGCATTTACAGGAAACACCTGTCAAGGAGAGCTAACACGCGCCAATCACAATCCTCCAACTCATCTTTAGCTAACTGACCTTACCCTAGGAAATAGGACCTCCTGGCCTTAGAGGGAAATCCCACCTTCCTATCCAATCATGCCCTGTGTCTGTGTTGCTTCTCTGTATAACTCACTGTATACAACTTGGTTTCACCCAAAATCCCTTGTGAAGAGTGCTCGGTGCTTGTGAGGCACTGTACTCCCCCCAATCCCTGGATTGTTTTCTCTTGAATAAAGGACATCAAATTTGTTATGGGATTATATTATTTTTACCCTCTGACAGTGCTATTTAGGGACCCTTTCTCCCTGTCACACTGAATGGTGAGTCTTTTAAATAAATGTTCTATCCTGTCACTCCTCCCTGCCACCCCACCACCCCAATCCTCCACTGGCTTCCATTACACTGAGAAAGAAATTCCATGTTCTTACAATGGCTCCCAAACCCTGGCAAGACCTGGCCTTGCCTGCCTTTGCCTAGACTCTGCCCCATTTGCTTCTCTCCAGCCCCGTGGTCTCTTCGCCACTCCAGAATCCCGCACAAAGGATCTTTGTGCATGCCCTTCTTCTGGAACGCCCTTCTTCCAGATAGCCACAGAGGCATTCTTCATTAATTCAAGTCCTTTCAGAGAGGCTCTCTTTAACCACACATCCCACCTAAAATAGTATCCCCTACTATCATTTCTACTTCCATCACCTGCGTTATTTTCACACAGCACTTATCACTAGCAATCCATATAATGTATATTACTGTCTGTCTCCCTGTCAGAATGTAAGCTCCTCAAGAGCAGGGATTTTATGATCTCATTCACCCTAAATCTCTAGTCTCTAAAGAGCTGGCTCGTAATAGGCATCTCACACACATAATAGGTACTTCAAAGACATTTGCTGAGTGAATAAACGCATTTCACAGATTTGTTCTAAAGTGAAAGGCTTAGAGTCTGGCCTGTTCAACACATAAATGCCTGACTGGGAGAGAAGGCGTATGAGTCAGGTCTGCAAG
This sequence comes from Canis lupus baileyi, assembly GCF_048164855.1. Taxonomy (NCBI): domain Eukaryota; kingdom Metazoa; phylum Chordata; class Mammalia; order Carnivora; family Canidae; genus Canis; species Canis lupus. Next base: position 8,690,745 of record NC_132844.1, read on the forward strand.
AAGGAAAGTATAGGAAAAGTAGGATGACTTGATGAGTCTAATAAAAGGACAAAGGTGTACACTGGGGGAGGATAGCCCCCAAGAGCAATGTCTTACTCCAGGGCTAGTAACAGGAGGGAGCAGATACTAGAAGTATCTAGTAAGAAGTTGCTACAACTGATGTAAAAGAGGTTACTACTTGTGTTCTCCTCTAGGATTTTAATGGTGTCCTGTCTCACATTTAGGTCTTTCATCCATTTTGAATTTATTTTTGTGTACGATATAAGAAAGTGGTCTGGACTCCCTTTGATTGAACCCAATAGAAGCCAAAAGGCCAAAGCCAGACACAGAGCAGGGTAAAGAGGAGTGGAGAGTGAGCTGGAGAGACAAATGGAGGTTCTCCAGTGCGGAAGGCAAAGTAGTCTATAGGGACACGAGTAAACTGTGCCTCTGCCTCTTGCTGTTTCCTAAGGAGATGCAGATGAGATTAGAGAAAGGAAGTGTTGGAGGCCTCATCACCATGGACACCAGCCTGGTGTATTGTAGACAGACAAGTCATGATTTAATTCTACTGGCTGGTGAGTGGAATTACCAGCTGGTAAGGTTTGCTAATTATTCTCTTCATAAATTTAGTTTGTCAGACTGACAGAGTTCTTCTAAGCTGAGCTTTGGCTCTCATTGTAGCACCCACATTTCTCTTTGATATCCAAATTGTCTTGATAACTCCATTGCTGCAGTGAGCAAGCCTAGCTTGGTCACAGTGTCAGCCGGGGCCTCTTATGGCCTGCCATACTGTACCTAATCAGAACCAGAGCCCCTAAGGCCTTATGAGCTTTATACTTCTCTTAAGTCTTGGTCATCAGTTCTGCAACAATGTCTTCTTTGGCATCATGCCACTGGGCAAACAGACTGTATTTCTAGCAGAAAAGAAGTGGGTGGGGTGGTGATGACTCCTACCTCACTCCATACACAAAATACAACTAAAAATGGATCAAAATCCTAAATTTAAAAGCAAAAACCATAGAACTCTCAGGAGAAAACATAGGCACAAATCTTTGTAAATGAATTTGGCAATAGTTTCTCATAACATGTAAAGCACTAGCAACCAAAAACTTTTTTTAAAAAGATAAATTGGACTTCATCATAAAATGTTTGTGCTTCTAGGAAGACTATCAAGAAAATGAAAAGATAACTCCCACAAAATGGGAGAAAATACCTGGAAATCCTATCATGTGACAGAGGTCTAGAATCCAGAACTTTTACAACTTAACAATAAAATGCAAATAACTCAATTTAAAAGTGAGCAAAGCACTTGACTAAACATTTGTATATTCAAAGAAGATATACAATAAGCACATGAAAAGATGCTGAATATCACTAGTCATTAGAAAAACTCAAATCAAAACCACAATGAGGGATCCCTGGGTGGCGCAGCGGTTTAGCGCCTGCCTTTGGCCCAGGGCACGATCCTGGAGACCCGGGATCGAATCCCACGTCGGGCTCCCGGTGCATGGAGCCTGCTTCTCCCTCTGCCTGTGTCTCTGTCTCTGTCTCTGTCTCTCTCTCTCTCTCTGTGACTATCATAAATAAATAAAAATTAAAAAAATAATAAAATAAAATAAAACCACAATGAGATGTTACTTCACCCCACTACAACGTTTATAATCAAAATGATGACACTAAGCATTGGTGAAGATATGAATAAGCTAGAACCCTAGTACATTGCTGGTGGGACTGTAAAATTGCAGCCACTCTGGAAAGCAGTTTGGTAGTTTCCCAAAATGTTAAACGTATGACCCAGCAATTTAATTTCACCCTTAGTTGAATCAAAAACATACATCCATACAGAGAATCAAAAACATATATCCAGGGATCCCTGGGTGGCGCAGCGGTTTGGCGCCTGCCTCTGGCCCAGGGAGCGATCCTGGAGACCCGGGATCGAATCCCACGTCGGGCTCCCGGTGCATGGAGCCTGCTTCTCCCTCTGCCTGTGTCTCTGCCTCTCTCTCTCTCACTGTGTGCCTATCATAAATAAATAAAAATTTAAAAAAAAATAAATAAATAAAGAGACTGTCTTTAAAAAAAAAAAAAAAAAAAACATATATCCATACAAAAATTTGCACACCAGTGTTTAAAGCAGCACTATTCCTAATAGCCAAAAAGTAGAAAGGAACCAAATGTACATCAACTGGTAAATAGATAAATAAAACATGGCATATCCATATAAGAGAATATTGTTGGGCAATAAAAGGGAATGAAGTACTGACACGTGCTATGACACGGAAGAACCTTGAAACATTAGGCAAAGTGAAAGAAGCCAGACACATAGTACATGGTTCCATTTATATCATATGTCTAGAATGGGCAAATCCGCAGAGGACAGAAAGTATGGCTACCAGGGACTGGGGGAAAGAGAGGGTGGGGAGTGACCTGGAATTTCTTTTTGCAGTGATGAAAATGTTCTGGAATTAGTGGTTATGGTTGTACAACCTTGGAAATACATGAAATGCCATAGAACCATGGTATACTTTAAAAGTATGAATTTTATAGTATGTGGATAATTTCTCAACTTAAAAATGAAGATGAGCAATTATGAAGTGAGACTATTTCTAGTCTCCTTATTGCACCACCCTAAGGAAACTTAATAAAAACCATAAAAATCTGTTATGGGGCTCTGGAACAATGCTAAGACCAAATCAACTAAAGTCCCATGGGAGTCCTTTTCACTGTTGTTCCAGTAACCATAGAAAGGGGAATGGAACGAGGGGAGGATGGGAATTAAGGTCCATGGGTGCCTCCTCTGAACCAGGAGCTATACAGCAAAGCCGGGGGCTTCCCCCCAAGGGCTGGGGGAGAGCACACAACCCAGGCCTCTCATTCTTGATGGGCTTCAGATACAAACTTGTACTGTATTTCTAAATGATGTTAAAGACTCAGGTACATTGAGACAATGGCAACAGCTTTTGTCTTTTATTAAATTACGTCTTAAAAAAATATAAAAACGACATCTTGCGAAATATAGACTGATGTGTTTTAGGACAGGTCCTTATCTTGTAAATCACATAATTATATTTGTGGTGTGCTAAGAATATTAATTTGTTAAAAGTAAGCATTTAGAACATATTATTCTTAATACCTACTTTTGATGTTTGTTCATTTCTATTGTTGTTGTTGCTTTAATGTATTAGGAGTTTCTAAAATGAAAGTGATCTAGGCCTCTCTAAATTTCTCTGGAGCTCTGATCATACTTAATGCCCACAACTACCCCCAAGAGGTAAATATTATTGTCATTTTAAAAATGAGAAATCTGAAGATCAGCAAGGCTGAATTGACTAGTTGACCAGTCTCGCAAAGTTATTAAGTGATGTAAATGGGGTTGGAATTCAGGTCTATTTGATAACAAAACTCATGGTGCCACTTTTACATGCTAAAGAAGATGAAAGGTGGAAATGTAGATTTTTCTCCTCATAACTGTACCACAGCACCCCCTGTGCCAAGGTCCCAGTACCACGGGGGACCCCGTGTACAATCTTGCTTACAGCCAGGCTACTGGCCGAACTACTATCCTGCTGAAATCTTTCCCCTCATGAGACCATGCAAGCTCTCATGCTCGTGCAAAAGCTTCAGGACTACTTTGAAAAGGGAGATACAACTGAGAAACTTAAATCAAGAGCTGACTTTGACCAGAAATATATAAATATCTATGCAGGACCTTCCCTTCTTCCTTAAAGAGAGGACCACACATTAAATAAAGCAGAAATACCACTTCAGGATGCTTGCTAAGTTAGAGCAGGACTTAATATCTTCAAGCTGGATGGATCTTATAGGACTTGGAACATCTGGTGAGAAGAGACTGTCTTCAGCTAACATCATGGAAAAAGAAGAGTAGAGAAGGAATAGAAAGGGCCAAATCCTACCGGATGCAAGCCACATGAATGCAAAAAGGCCAAATGCATTTACCCTCATTTTCAGAGGAAGAAACTAGAGATAAGAAAAACAGATAAACTAGATAAACTAGAGATAAAGTCACATGGCAAGTAGAATTGAAATCCAAACCAGGTCTGCCTGACTCCAGAAGGGATGCTCCTACCACAACCATAGCATGTGAAGCTGCATAACATGGTGGTCAGCTTCACTACATGGGTTCAAATCTCAGCTCTGACACTTGCTAGTGACTGATCTCCAGCAAGTTGAGAGACCTCTATTTTGCAGTGTTCTCATCTGGAAAAATAGGAATAATAATTGTGTCTAGCTCAGAGAGTTGTTGTAAAGATTAAAGAGAGCTTCTGTGTTGGTGAACATGTGGGGGACTGGGAGAGAGGCATGCTCAGGGAGGACTTGGAAGCTCTGTGCTCTTTTCCCAGACCTTGCCCTATGTACCGCTTCCATCTGGTTATTCCTGAGTTACAGCCTTTCAGAATAAACTGGTAATATAATTCATCCTAAATTGGAAAAAAACAAAACCAAACAAACCTGAAAATGAATAAACTATCATTGGAGTCACAATACAGAAAATAAAGGATTCTACTTTTGATGACTATAAGAATTTTTTAAGTAGGCTCCATGCCCAGCATGGAGGCCCAGTGCAGGGCTTGAACTCAATACCCCAAGATCAAGAACTGAGCTGAGATGAAGAGTTGTTTGCCTACTGAGCCACCCCTGAGTAGTAGAATATTTGAGAACCCAAGCCTCAGGAAGATCCTGACCTCCTCAAGAACAGAATCCAAAATCCAGAAATCCTTAAGAAACTTAGACTAAAAAAAAAAAAAAAAAAAAAAAAAAGAAACTTAGACTAAGAAACTTTACTAAATTGATTTTTTTTAAGTAAATATGTTTTCAGCAACTGGGATTCCCACTACATCCTTATCCAAAGGGAAGAAAATTCGAGACCCACAGAAGCCTGGATATGAGTAATTTGATGGTAGATTATCTTGACTAAAAAGTCAAATACAAATTGTTGGGTTTTTTTTTTTAAAGATTTTATTTATTCATGAGAAACACAGAGAGACAGAGACAGAGACAGAGACAGAGACATAGGCCCCATGCAGGGAGCCTGATATGGGACTCGATCCCAGACCTTGAGGATCAGGCCCTGGGCTGAAAGCAGCATTAAACTGCTGAGCCACCCAGGCTGCCCTAAATACAAGTCTTTATACTTCTGAACTCTTCTATTTGCATATGAAAATAACAACAGTGACCAATATACTTTATACCTCTCAATAAAAATGTGAATACTGCTAAAAAAAATTGAAGGAAAAAAAAGACTGAACAGTGCCTGTGTATAATAAATGCTATGCTATGTAAGAATTTGCTATTACTGTTATGCAATTTATCCAAATCAAAACAGAAGATAATGAGCAAGGGTTGTAAAAATATCTAAATATACATATGTAACAGGATGTTAAAATGGAATGCTTTCTGCTCAGTTTCTGCTAAGCCTGCAAATCTGAGAAAAAAAACCCATAGGGGCCAAGTACCTGCACATTCCAAAGTGAGGTGCTAGACCACCTATGCCAGGACTTGCAGGGCGTGATGCCTCAAAGTCAGTATAAAAGCCTTTGAAGTTAAAGAAGCAATAAAAGAGATTATACTTGGAGGAAGCTGATTTTTTCTTCCCCACTCTCATTTTCCTCATGGAAGAGAGACCACAGGTCTTTTCCCTTCCCTCAAACCTAGTGAGAGAACCTTGGGGGGACAAATGTAGTTTTGTGCGTGCCTCTTGAAGGTTGGGGGACACAGGACAAATGTCTGACTCATGCTTGGAAAGTCTAAAGGCAGAGGGCTAAGATTATTGGACTGAGGCAAAGAGAAAGAGGAGGGCATTGATACTCTGGTGATCTGATGATGAGGGCCAAAGAATTGAGAGAATTTTCCATGGAACAGATGTGGGCCTTGCTGGAGAAAGCTGACCAGGAAGTTTTAGAAGAGACTGCCCAAGAGGGTGGAGGTTGGGAAGGAGGGATAGTAGACTCTAATAGGGTTGTTCTGGAGTAGACTCGATGCCTGCGGGTTGAGGGTCTATGAAAAGTCAGGCCAAGGCATTAGCCATCCTGGGAATCACAGTAAGATATACGTCCAACAGAAGAGCCCCAGAGAAAACCACAAAAGCTGGAGAGAAAGAAGCAGCTATAAATATACTCTTTTTTTTTTTTTAAGATTTTATTTATTTATTCATGAGAGACACAGAGCGAGAGCGAGAGCAAGAGCAAGAGAGAGAGAGCGAGAGAGAGGGAGGCAGAGACACAGGTAGAGGGAGAAGCAGGCTCCATGCAGGGAGCCTGACGTGGGACTCGATCCCGGGTCCCCAGGATCATGCCCTGGGCTGAAGGCAGATGCCAAACTGCTGAGCCACCCGGGGATCCCTATAAATATACTCTTAATCCAAAGAACACCTTCAACATAATGCCCCTTTCCCACCAAATCCCAACTCCTCCTGAGCCTATCCCACAAAGAGTGAGCAGTGTGATCTGGGATTAAAGAGAAAAAGGGCAAAACTGGGGATGGGGGTGGGGGGTGGGGAACAGAACAGAAATGACTGTGCCTCTCCCTCACTGCAAGTGCCCACCTAAGCCCACCCAAATGCTGGGCAAGGGGGGGAAATGTTCACTTGAATGCAATTTAGAGTTTTACTTACTACCTTGGGCTGCACATTTTAATCACTTAAATATATGTTTTTTAATTTTCTTTTTATTATTATTATTTTTTTAATATTTTATTTATTTATTCATAGGGAGAGAGAGAGAGGCAGAGACACAGGCAGAGAGAGAAGCAGGCTCCATGCAGGGAGCCTGACATGGGACTCAATCCTGGGTCTCCAGGATCACACCCTGGGCTGCAGGCAGTGCTAAACCGCTGTGCCACCGGGGCTGCCCTATTTTTTAATTTTCTAAGAATGAGTGATAAATCCAGGGGGTGAAAAAAATAGTCCATAGAATGTGTTTGAAGGGACAGTGATGACAAAGAATAAGATTGTTCCCTACCTGCATATACTGAGCTCCACCCAAATGGCACTCAGGTAAGCAGCCCTCCTCAAAATATAGGAGGTTGCACTGAGGTGGGGGTCCAGCTGGAGGGGGTGATCTGGACATGAGAAACACACAAATGATAGAAGAAATACTTTCTAGATTATAAGGGAAGAAGGTATGAGATCCACATAGAACATAGTAAAAACTGTGCAATGGGTTACAGCAACGACTGTGCTGCCTTCTTGCTTCTTGAAAATGGGAAGAAGAGAATGAACGTGCAATCACAGAATATGTACAAAGCACCATGGATACGCATGTTTAATAGGCGGGAATGATTTTCAATTCATACGCTCTTGATGTTAAAGCCCATGAGGATTGTGTTCACTCATTCATTCAAACACTTATTGAGCATCAAGTATTACCAGGCAAGGCTTCTCTTGTCATGTGTTGATGTCTAATTAGAGGTGCAAACTGATTAGAAAAAGCCTCCTTTAGCTGTAAGCTGGCAAAGACATGGTCTCCTTGGCCACAAGTGGTTCTAAAGTAAGGCTATGATCAGTATTCAGAGTAGAAGATAGGTGGAGGTTACATGGGTCCTATAAAAGTGGTAGGTTTGGGTTAGAAAATACATTTGATGTGCCCATTGATTTGTGCTCTGCCAAATGCTGAACCCTTAGCAGGCCCGAGAGAGAGGCACTACCCAGACCTTCGGGCACTGCCTCACATGGCAATTACTTTTAGCACAAGATTTCACAGTTCAGCGTGTGCATCTGTCTTGAGATTATAGCTGTCATCAGCCTCAGCCCAAATCACAGTTTTACTGGCATTATTTGGTTTCAAACATAATTGGAATTTAGGTTTAGAAGGAGAGATAAAATATATCTAAACTTCACATAAAGGAAAACACGTACACACTCATTATTTTCTTTTTTTCATTTTTGTGCGCCCTCATTACTGAGGCCCTCCTTCATGGTGTGCAGATCTAACCTAGGAAGGCAGCATTCAAAGGGTTATCTAAAATTTTCTAAACCTATGAGGGAGCAGGAGTGGAGACCATCAATGTCCCTCAGCAGCTTGCTCACACAGTGGACAGCCACATCCCAGCTCAGGGCCACAGGCCTAGCTAGCACTTGTGCTGCTGTCAGGCTCCCCGCCAGGGAAAATTGCTGTGCCCTTCTCCTTTGTATTGGGACAGGAACTCTGTGGAGTTTCTCTTGCCCTAAGGGGAAGGAACTGGTGCTTTGGCACACCCCTTCCAAACGGTCCAGTGCCTGCTCTGAATCAGCTGAAGGCAGAATGAAAAGACCTTTTCATGGCTTGAGATCTTTCAGATAGGAAAAAAAACAAAAACAAAAAAAACCCTTCACACCCATTTCTGATGAGCCCATAAAAAAAAAAAAAAAAAAGGTTCCTTCTCAGCTGAGGAACAGAGAGAAACTTCCAGAAAACTTTGGCAGAAAACCATTCACCAATGGATCAAGAGTCAGAGGCAAGGATGAGGCCACAGAAGACCCATTGTCAACATCCCTCCTTCTTCTTTTCTGGTTATTTGGTTGCAGCTTAGATCATCAGGGGTGATGAAGAGTCAGAGCTTTTGCTAGGAATTTTCTACAACTCAAATAAATGACGTTTAATTTGAGATAGCCTGAGATAACTCACTATGAGTTGAAGACCACCTCATTTGGTTATCTAAAACAAAGTCAGCTAAACGGGACTAGTCTTTGAAACCTTGACTCAATTGCTTCAGCTGAACTTAGAATTTCAGTTGCTTGAAGCACAAAGAACTGTCCCTTAGTAAACACATTTATTTTTTTCCAACTAAACATGTTTTAAATGAATATTCATTATCTGTTGAAAGCATAAAGCCACAAGAAACTCGCTTCCTTTTTTCACTCTGGCTTCTAAACCTTCTCTTTCTGTACTATAAAACATACCTCTTTGAAAGTAAGCATGTACCCCATACAGACAAGAAAGATTCGTCACTAGTAAAAGGCAAATAGGATGAAACAATGACCAGAACAATGTCATTTTTGTGGCTCTGATATTATAATAGGACTAATACCAAAAAGTCACCAAAGTGGCTGAACTGATTTTGAAGAAGAGATGTAGGTCCACATAATCATGCCTATAGCTGTACATGCCAGAGTGTCTTCCTAAATAAATATCTTTTAAAATATTGTCTTGTTGCAAAATATTAGCAAACTGAATCCAACAATACATAAAAAATATCATACATCACAATCAAGTGGGATTTATTCCTGGCATGCAAGCGTGGTTCAATATTTGTAAAACAATGTGATAGGTCACATAAATAAGTGAAAAGGTAAAAACCATATGATCATTTCAATACATGCAGAAAAAGCATTCAACAAAGTACAACATTCGTTCATGATAAAAACCCTCTGCAAAGTAGGTCTAGAGGGAACATACCTCAACATAAAAAAGGTCTTATATGAAAAACCCACAGCCAACATCATATTCAGTGGTACAAAAACTGAGAGCTTTTCCCCGAAGATCAGAAACAAGACAAGGATGTCCAGTCTCACCACTTTTATTCAACATAGTACTGGTAGTCCTAGTCACAGCAATCAGACAACAAAAAGAAATAAAAGGCATTCAAATTGGTAACGAAGAAATAAAACTCACTATTTGCAGATAATATGAAAACGACTAAAACTGTTAAGTGGATTCAGGAAAGTCACAGGATACAGAATAAATGTCCAGGAATCTGTTGCATTCTTATACACTAATAATGAAGCAGCAGAAAGAAATCAAGAAAAAAATCCCATTAACAATTGCACCAAAACAATAAAATATCTAGGAATAAACTTAACCAAAGAGCTGGGTGAAAGATTTGTACTCTGAAAAATAGAAAATATTGATGAAAGAAATTCAAGAGAACTCAAAGAAGTGGAAGGACATTCCATGCTCATAGGTTGGAAGAACAAATAATGTTAATACGTCCATACTACCCAAAGCAATCTACAGATTTAATATAATTCCTATCAAAGTACAAACAGTAGTTTTCACAGAACTAGAACAAACAAACAATCCTAAAATGTGTATGGAACCACAAAAGACCTCAAATAGCCAAAACAATCTTGAAAAAGAAAAATAAGAGGTATCACAATTCCAATTTTCAAGTTATATTACAAAGCAGTATTGATTAAAGCAGTATGTATTGGCATAAAAATAGACACATAGATCAACAGAATAGAATAGAAAACCCAGAAATAAACTCACAATTATATGGTCAAATTATCTTCAAAAAAGGAAGAAGGAATAACCAATGAGGGAAAAGACAGTCTCTTCAACAAATGGTGTTGGGAAAACTGGACAGCTATATGGAAAAGAATGTATCTGGACCACTTTCTTTCACCATACACAAAAATGAACTCAAAATGGATTAAAGGCCTAAATATGAGACCTGAAACCATAAAAATCCTTGAGGAGAACACAGGCAGCAATTTCTCTGACATCAGCCATGGCAACATTTTTCTAGATATGTCTCCTGCGGTGGGGGAAACAAAAGCAGAAATAAACTATTGGGACTACATCAAAATAAAAGATGTCTGCCCAGCAAAGGAAACAATCAATAAAACTAAAAAGCAACCTATTGAATGGGAGAAGGTATTTGCAAATGACATATCCGATAAAGGATTGGTGTTCAAAATATATAAAGAACTGATACAACTCAACACCCATAAAACAAATAATTCAATTAAAAATTGGGGCAGAAGGGGTGCCTGGGTGGCTCAGCGGTTTGGTGCCTGCCTTTGACCCAGAGCATGATCCTGAAGTCCCGGGATCAAGTCCCACATCGAGCTCCCTGCATGGAGCCTGCTTCTCCCTCTGCCTGTGTCTCTGCCTCTCTCTCTATGTCTCTCATGAATAAATAAAAATCTTAAAAAAATAAAATAAAATAAATAAAAATTGGGGCAGAAGACATAAACAGACATTTCTCCAAAGAAGATATACAGGAGGCCAGCAGACACATGAAATGATGCTTAACGTTACTCATCATCAGGAAATGCAAATCAGAATGACAATGAGATATCACCTCACACCTGTCAGAATGACTAAAATCAAAAACTCAAGAAACAGTAAGTGTTGGGGAAGATGTGGAGAAAAAGGAACCCTCTTACACTGTTGGTGGGAATGCAAACTAAGTACAGCCACTGAGGAAGACAGTGCGGAGGTTCCTCAAAAAATTAAAAATAGAACTACCCTTCAATCCAGTAATTGTACTACTGGGAACTTACCCAAAGAACACAAAAACACTAATTCAAAAGGATACATGCACCCCGATGTTAATAGCAACATTATCAACAATAACCAAGTTATGGAAGCAGCTCAAGTGTCCATCAATAGATGAATGGATAAATAAGATGTGGTATATATTTATATATATATATTGTATGTACTAATATACTAATATTATATTATATATATATAAAAATTACTCAGCCACAAAAAGAAGGAAATCTTGCCATTTGCAACAACATGGATAGAGCTAAAGAGTATAATGCTAAGTGAAATAAGTCAGTCAGAAAAGACAAATATCATATGATCTCACCCACATGTGGAATTTAAGAAACAAACAAAGGGGAAAAAAGAAAGAGAGAGAGAGAAAGAGAGAAAGAGAGAGAGAGAGAGAGAAACCAAGAAATAGACTCTTAACTACAGAGAACAAACTGATAGTTGCCAGAGATGTTGGGGGGGATGGCTGAAAAGGATGATGGGGATTAAAAGTACACTCATCATCATTTAAAAAAAAAAAAAGTAGTTTTTTGACTAAAGAAAAATTAAAAAAAACAAAATATTGGGGCGCCTGGGTGACTCAGTCAGTTAAGCATCTGTCTTCAGCTCAGATCATGATCCTGGGGTCCTAGAAAAAAGCCCCATATCAAGCCTGATATAGGGCTCCCTGCTCAGCAGGGAGTCTGCTTCTCCCTTTGCCTCTGTCCCTCCTGCCCTCTCGTGCATGTACTCTCTCTCTGAAATAAATAAAATCTTAAAAAATTAATAAAGTAAAATTTTGCCTTGTCTAATAATAATGATAATGATAATATACTTTACCAAATATAATTGTACTACTTCACCAAATTTACTTGTGCTGGGTGGGATTTAAGCACTTTACATGTAACAACCTTGCTTCATCTCCATAATCCAATGAGGCAGATTTGGTAAATTAAAGCATAAAACTAGTAACTAGTCTAAGGTCATACAGCTTTGAAGGGCAGAGCTTGGATTTGAACCCAAGTTGAACTGACTCCAGAATGTATGCTTTTTTTTTTTTTTAAGATTTATTCATTTATTTTAAAGAGAGGGAGACAGCATGGCAGGACAGGGGAAAGGTCAAAGGGAGAGGGAGAGAGAGAATCTCAAGCAGAGTCCCCACTGAGTGTAGAGCCTGATGTGGGGCTCAATCTCATGACCCTGAGATCAGAACTTGAGCCAAAATCAAGAGTTGGATGATTATGCAACTGAGCCACCTAGGTGGCCCCAGGATGTATGCTTTTAATCAATTCACCAACACTGTCTCTCAGCTTTTACAAAGGTAGTTGTGGCTCTACATAGAGAACTGTCCTCACTTCTTGTCCCTCATGGGCAGTCCCTGAAAAGTTCATAGAAGGAATATTATCCATTTAATTAATTACATCTATAAGCTAACCTATTTTTAATAGTGATTCAGTGTGGTGGGGGGGGGGGATATAATTTCACATACTGACGGAGCTAATAACCTTGACACACAATCAGCATTTAAAAAAATCTCCAGGGATGCCTGGGTGGCTCAGCAGTTGAGTGTCTGCCTTCAGCTCAGGCATATCCTGCGATCCCAGATTGAGTCCCATATTGGGCTCCCTGCAGAGAGCCTGCTTCTCCCTCTGCTTGAGTGTCTGCCTCTCTCTCTGTGTCTCTCATGAAAAAAATAAATAAATCTTTAAAAAAATAATAAATTAAATAAATAAATAAATAAATAAAAAAGAAAGCAAACAATCTCCATGTCAAGTTTCCCACAAATTAATCATAGATAAATTCATAGCTGAGTCATTCTTTGGTGTCATAGCCACCAGGAAACTTGACCAGAGAGTCCAACTCAAAGTGCATTAGAAATCCATTTTATGAAATGTTCTTTTGGTGCGAGATCTAACTTATAAAATTACAGAACATTAGAGTTGGAAAGGGCCTTGGAGTTTATAGAATTTAATCTCCGTAAGTGAAGCTGTCCAAGAAGGACACATGAATTGCCCCAGGACCTAGAGCCATTCGGTAGAAGGAACATCATGAGAACAAGCTCACAGACTTCCCAGGGTCCAATATCTTTCTCTGCTTTACCATGATGCTTGCCCCACCCCATTTGACATTTGAAAAACAAAATTTATTTCTTAAAGATTTTACTTATTTATTTGAGCGAGAAAGCGAGAGTGTGAGCAGGGGGAGGGCAGGGGGGGAGAGAGAGAGAGGGAAACAGAATCTCAAGCAGACTCCTCACTGAGCCTGTCTCAGGGCTTGATCCCATGACCCTGAGACCGTGACCGGAGTCTAATTCAGATGCTTGACCGACAGCCACCTAGGTGCCTTGTGACATTTTGATATAAAAAAGTAACATGTTCTCATTACTTGGGGCCAAAGACACTTTCCTATGCTCTGTACAGACAAGGTTTACATAATTATTTTCCACTGTTGAATTTTGGGAATATCCTTGATTTGCTTGAAACACAAGTGAGGTGGTTCTTACCTTTTCTTCCTTTAGAGAAGCAGATGGGTAAACATAAGAGAACACGAGAAGGACATGAGATACGAGTGTGGGGAGTATCCTACATACATGGGTGCTCATTTTGTATTGTTCCATTATAGCCCATCACCAATCATTTGTTCCCATTGGAAATTGTTGGAAATATCTCTGAAAACCATCAGGAAATGTTTTAAGTTCTGTGAAAGAACACAGGCCTCTTTTCAAAATGCCAGCCTCTTGGCTTCTTCTCTAGTCCATGAGCCAAGGACCGCCATGGTCCGACTGCCCTTTGTCTCCCTCTGCCAGTCCCTCTGAACACAGCCATTTGTTCATTCTTCCCAAATCATGGATTTCATCCCATCATCTGTATCTCAGAAACCCTCAGTGACTACTCTCTTCAGGGTAGAACCCCAACTTCCAGAACCCTAAACAGACAGCACTCTATATCAAATCCACCCGTCTTTGTGAACCTACACAATTCATCCATTCTGACCAAATTAGTATGTCCCCAGTTTCCCAAACATAGGTGGTGCTCACCTGTCTCCGTACCTTTGCCCATGTGGCTTTTCCCTCCCAGGATATCACCTCATCTATCTGTGCCTATCCGATTCTGAGTCACGAGGCAAGGCCCAGCCTGGAGGCCTCCCTGTGACCCAGGCTTCCTGAAATCCTTCTCTGAAAGCACTTATTACCGGTAACACTGATTTCGCAGATTCCTTTTGCTTTCCCATCCAGTTTATAAGCTCTTTTAGAGCAGGGAACATTTTTTTAGACTAAAAACATTTCCTCTATGCCTTAAACATATAAAGAACCAAGTATTGAGAGCTGATTTTTTTTTTTTTTGGTGGCTTTTCTGTTTTCTTCCTTCTCCCCCAATATTCTTCTTGAAGAGATGGCAATTTAAAACATTTGGGGTGGGATGGCTGGGTGGCTCAGCGGTTGAGCATCTGCCTTCAGCTCGGGGCGTGATCCCGGGGTCCTAGGATCGAGTCCCACACTGGGCTCCCCTCAGGGAGCCTGCTTCTCCCTCTGCCTGTGTCTCTGCCTCTCTTTCTGTGTGTCTCTCATGAAAAAACAAATAAAATATATTTTTTATTATTACTTATTTATTTAAATTTTTATAAATTTATTTTTTATTGGTGTTCAATTTGCCAACATATAGAAATAAAATATTTTAAAAAATAAAACGTTTGGGGTGATTTTATATACTTATCTAAAAACCTAAAAGCTATGGGATATATATCGTTAGGTAGAACCTTTTACCTAAAAAGTCGATGAATCAATTTGAAGATAAGCTGTTACAGCATTTAGTAATAGGTTAAGAGAATTCAGAACATAAGAACAGAGGAGCTTGGGTGCCTGGGTGGCTCAGTTGGTTAAGCTTCTGCCTTCGGCTCGGGTCATGATCTCAGGGTCCTGGGATCGAGCCCTGCATTGGGCTCCCTGCTTATCAAGAAGTCTGCTTTTCCCTCTCCCCCTCTGCTTGTGCTCTCTCTCTCTGTCAAATGACTATATAAAACCTTTAAAGAAATACATAAAAAGAACAGAGGAACTCAATCTTTTTTGTTTTGTTGTAAAAACCCACCCAAGTTTGCCCCCCAACATCAGTGGTAAAAGGGGAATAAGAATATAAATGGAAGGTCACATGCTATAAATTTACATGTTTTAAAGTTATAAGCGAAGCTAACAAACTATTAGATAAAGCATATTCTAATGTCTTGTTTTTAAAAATACACCTTTGGGCAGCCCCGGGGGGGCGGGGGGGCTCAGCGGTTTAGCGCCACCTTCAGCCGAGGGCCTGCTCCTGGAGACCCGGGATCGAGTCCCATGTCGGGCTCCCTGCATGGAGCCTGCTTCTCCCTCTGCCTGTGTCTCTGCCTCTCTCTCTGTCTCTCATGAATAAGTAAAGTTTTAAAAATCTTAAAAAAAAAAAAAATACACCTTTTAAGTGACCTCAAGCCCAGGTTTTCCTCTTCCTCTTCCCTCCTCTGCCTCCATTCTACACCACCAGTGGCCTCCCACGTCTGCCAGCGGACAATGTACACCTCTAAGCTTGGAGCACACTCCCTGCCACCTCTTAGACCTGGGGACACACACCCTGGCAGCAGGGTCTGCCCTCAGGGATAGGCAAAGAAGGATCCTTTTTAAAGAGAGGCCTCTTGCCCAGGTCAAGCAGAGATGCTGAATCTACTCTTTCTTTTTACTTCTTAAGATAAATTCATTCAGAATTTTTTCTTCATTCAAAATACCAAATAAAAAGAACCCTTGTGACATTAAAAAAAAATCAGTTAATTTTTTTTAGTTTTATCTTCTTAAATGTATAAGTCCATAAAAAGAGAAATACATAGTAAAATTATAAAAATTTGCACATTAGGGCAGCTCTGGTGACCCAGCGGTTTAGTGCCGCCTTCAGCCCAGGGTGTGATCTTAGAGACCTGGAATTGAGTCCCACATCAGACTCCCTGCATAGGCCTGCTTTTCCCTCTGCCTCTCTCTCTCTCTCTCTCTCTCTCTCTCATGAATAAATAAATAAATAAAAATCTTAAAAAAAAAATTTGCACATTATTCCTCGTATAATTATTATATACTATAATTACTCCTAGTAACACACCAATAGTTTAACAATAAGATGGCTTATACTAAAAACTCATTGGCTGGGGTGCCTAGCTGGCTCAGTTGGTTAAGGGGTAAACCAGCTGCCTTTGGCTTAGGTTGATGATCTCAGGGTCCTGGGGTCAAGTCCCTGAATCTGGCTCCCTGTTCAGCAAGGAGTCTTGCTTCTCCCTCTGCCCTTCCCTTCTGCTTGTGTTCTTGCTCTCTCTCAAATACATTTAAAAAATCGTTAAAAAAAAAAAAAAAAAACTAATTGGCAAAGGTCACAGTCACAATTGGTAATATAGGAACATACCATTTTTTAAAAAAATGATCACAGATACATTACTTGATGAACAGCAAGACAGATCCTTCTGCTTTTTCCAATCCTCCAAATTAGCTTCTGAGTCATGGTGTAGTTTGGCAAATGTAACCATATTCTTTATCTTTTCTAAGCTCTTCTTATAAAGATATAATCATATGTAAACTCCTAATGAATTGGCTTCCTCAGTGAATAAGCAGATACATGTTCATCTCAGTGTATGTAGGACAAGTCCACTTCATGGTTGGTGCCCATGATTACAACAGACCAACACATGTTTTGAAATCACATGTCCGGAAGATCATCTAATGTACCATATAAGTAAAAGAAAAAAGTCAAGAAACAGGATTCAATCTTATTCTGCTCATTAATAGTTAGCCTTCAAGTTACAGAAAGAATTCAGGAAAGAGATGGCAAAACAGAGGGCAGCAGTTAAACATGACCAGAGCGCACAATATTTGCCAATGACATCTCTCCAGTGTTCATCCCCTCCACCTTTCTGTTCATTTTTTAGTCACTTCTGCTTCATATATCACCTGTTTTTATTTCCTTTCTTCTCTCTTGCTTGGGCCTTATATCTGCCAGTGCCAATCACCGGTGCTGGAAATGGAAGTCTCTTCCTGCTACTTCCCTCTTCTGGAATTGACTTGCTTAACAATATTACAAATATATACTTTTATAGATAAAAAAGTCCACCGGTGTTTTATAAGCCTAATAAATCAGTGTTTTTCACTTTTTATTTTCCCTACACAGTTGCAATCACAGCACAGACAACAGACAACCAACTGGCCACATTTGGAAGTTTCTAAAAAGCAACAAAACTTTATCTGAAAACTGGTAAATAAAGGAGGGGAAAAAATCAAGCATTTATCCTGCCTTTCTTATGAACTGTTTTTCAGAATAAGTTGATGTGGGAAAGTTGTTTTATTTATTTTTAAAATTTATTTATTCATGAGAGACACAGAAAGAGGCAGAGACACAGGCAGAGGGAGAAGTAGGCTTCCTACGGGGAGCCCCATGTGGGACTCATCTAAGGACTCCAGGATCACGCCCAGAGCCAAAGGCAGATGCTCAACCACTGAGCCATCCAGGCATCCCAGAAAGTTGTTTTACAAAGATCCCAACTGGGGATCTTTCTGTTAGGCGAAAGGTTTTGCAAAGGATGGATCAGGATGCTGATGCCAATAAATATAGCATAGAAAAAGAATATTTGTGAAACAACTCAATAGTATGTAAAGCATCAGCTGTGAAATATTCCTGCAAAATTAATCTAATCAAGTTCTAAGCATTGGTTTATTATTTACTGCTAAGTACTGGGGATGGAGGCAAGCGTTAAGGGACATCATGAGGATAAAACCAATCTTCTCCATGGGAGACTTATCTCTTCTCTCTCTTTTACTTATATATTCAATCATTTCTTTCTATCTAACACCCCTGAATGTGGACTCAGAGATATTTATTCTATACTCTGAGTTCTAATGCAATACTTATTTATATTTTGTGGCTCTAATTGTTCCAGTTTTGGCAACTGGAGCTCTTTCAGCTGGCCCCTATGTCCTTTTGATATACCTCTATCTGTGGGGGTGTGTGTGTGTGTTTGTGGGGAGACATTTTACATTCTGGCACCACAAGATACTCCAGGTTTATCTTGCATATTTTGGGCTCCAGTCCTACAATCAGCCATTTTTCTAAGGAGTCCTGGTACATGTAATTGGAGAATGGTATTAGAAACCCAGATCTGGCTTCTAGGTATGTTTGTTGCTACTGAAGTATTGATTCTAGGCCCTCTGTGCTGGACAGAGCAAGGAAACAAAGATGTATAGTAACTGATATATATATCTAAATATTCCTATATGTAACCATCCGTATCTGTATTAAGCTAAACATGGTGTTGGGATTCATACTGATTTTGGGACTGGCTTTTAATCCAGCTGTGGGGATGGAGAATAGGGGAGGTATAGAAGGAACAGGATTACCCAGAGAATGGTAATTGTTGAAACTGAGTGATGTGTAAATGGAAGTAGGATGATGTGGTGATCCATTATGCTATTCTCTTACTTTTGAGTATGTTTTTAAATTTACATAACAAGAAAAACTTTTGTTAATAAGAATAGGTAAGGTTGGAGAAGCCCATTTATTATTCCTTTATACTACATTTTAGTATTTAGCTAATTTCCAAACATAAACTAATTGAAACACTTCAAACATTTTAAAAGACTTTTTTTAAAGTACGCAGTGACAAAAGTAAGAAATTACAGGTAACAAGAAGGGAACTTCTAGAAAAAACTGTATAAAATACACAAATGAAAAAAAAATAAAATACACAAATGATAATTTACTGGAATTGCAGATAGAACACACACTTAAATTAACTCTGAGAACACTACTGTATTTTCATTAAAAAGCTGTTATTCATAATAATTACGCTTAATCAAGGAAAAGCTAAATAATGTTTAGCATGTTTTGTTTAAGAGAAAAACAAAAATAAGTAAGCATATCTTTAGACAGTTTTTATTCAAATCAGTAAAATTTTCTAAGTTTCTAACCTACAAAGATAGACACTAAATCATCTGTAAAAGTCAGCTGCCTAGAACAACATATTCTCCAAGGTTCCAGATAGCTAAGTGTTGAAACTCAGCTCTAAACATCCAATTCTGGGCAGCCCGGGTGGCTCAGCGGTTTGGTGCCGCCTTCAGTCCAAGGCCTGATCCTAGAGACCCAGGATCAAGTCCCACATCGGGCTCCCTGTGTGGAGCCTGCTTCTCCCTCTGCCTGTGTCTCTGCCTCTCTCTCTCTCTGTGTCTCTCATGAGTAAATATATAAAAATCTTAAAAAATTAAAAAAAAAATTAAAAAACCCATCCAATTCCCTGAGATATTTAAGTAATTTATATTTTCACAAACACATATATTTAGTGTTCATGAGAGTCTCAGATTTAACTCAAAAAGAAACAAAAATTCAACAAAATCTGTTCTTACCCTAATAATTCTGTGAAGGAAAAAATATATGGAATATTTTTTTCAAATTCCATTTCTGATGAAAAATGTAAAGCAGGTTTCAGCTTATGTTCACAAAAATTTTCATGGATTACTATGTTATTTTTATATCCCTACAAAAGAGGAGCTTTTGTAATATAATGCCTAATGTTCAGAGTAAATATGTTTGCTTTAAAATATCCTGAATCAGTGAGCTTTTTATTGGTCAGCCCAATCTGTTGAAAGAAATTGGAGGGGGGAGGGCACCTGGCTGGCAGAGTTTGGGACTTGTGATCTTGGAGTCATGAGTTCAAGCCCCACATTGGGAATAAAGCTTGCTTCATTTAAAAAAAAAAAAAAAAAGTTTTGATACTTACTATTAAACTCTCTCCCTAAATCAGACCAAAGATCATAAATAGGGGGTGAAAGATTCTATCTTTTTTTTATCTATCTTATTATCTAATTTTGTTCTATCCTTTTTGTTCACGGCCTGCAAATAAACAGGGCTCTTTTTCTTTTTTGAGTGCCTGGCATAAGCAGGGCACAATAGGGAGGAAACATGTTTTGGGAGGGGGGAGGCTTGGAGAACTGAAATAGGCCAGAGGCTGCCTCTTTACTTCCAGCTGAGCCACACCCCTCACAACCCATGAGTCACCAGGCTGTCAGCACTGTCGACTTCTTAGGAGAGTAACTTGCATTCAAGAGATCATGCCCAGCACTCCCCTAGGAGGACTCTTGGGATGTGATGTTCCAGAAATGAAGCCCCAGGTACTTCTTTACTGATCTGGTGCAGATGTTTCTGGGGTCCTTCAAATAATTTATAGAGAAGACTAAAATGGGCATGATCCCATAGAAGTTTGAAGGCAGAAACCAGGCTAGCGTTACCTATTGACAGACAAGGCAGGTACCTATGAAATGTCTGCAAAGAAGATCCACACATTTATGTTCTATCATTCTGATCCTGGGATACTTCCTTTAAGGATAAGATTTGTCTGTTCTTTGCTTGTAGGATTTACCAGAAACACTCTGGAAGGGGAGGCCAATTTGCATCAGATTAGCCTTGCTCTGTGATGAGCAACCTATCTTTCAGACTTCATGGACATCCTCCAGAAGCTTAGTTCAGGTAACTTCTCTCTAAAGACCAGAAATAAAAAAAAATAAAAAATAAAAAATAAAAATAAAGACCAGAAATCATACGATACATTTCCCTTCCATGTCATCACCCCTCACTCCTCCTTTCTTGCCAGTCCCTTGCATCCAGCTTCCAGTGATGCCAAGCAGAGAGAGCAGTGTCCTTTCATGTGGAAAAGCACAAGGGTGAAGCCAAAATACTGCAAGAACAACATGTATTTGGAGCATTTCCATTTGGCCGTCTTCAATAATCCAGTACATTGATTCCACAGTTCAGGAAACCCAAATTCAGTCTGAGAATGAGGAATTCCAAGATTCTTTTTTTAAAAAGATTTAATTTATTTATTTGAAAGAGAGAGAGAGTGAGCATAAGTTGTGGGGGGAAGGGAGAGGGGAGAGTCAAGCAGACTCCCTTCTGAGCGTGAGCCCCTGGGCTCAATCCCAGGATTTCGAAATACCTGAGCCAAAGTCAGATGCTTAAGCAACTGAGCCACCCAGGGACCCCTCCAACATTCTTCACTGTACCCAGCAACACACTGTTTGGAGTCTAGGCACCAACACCCTTGCTTTTCCTTGTTTGCAAAGCAGAGATAATGACACTAACTCAGGGACTCATGCATGAGCTAATTAATAATTGCACAGTGCTAAATATAAAGAGGCTTCATGGTACAGGCAGGTAATATGTCCCTTTAGGAGTGACACATATTAATTATACTGTGTGAGAACCCAGCAAAACTGCATCAATCACTTTGAGAAAGGTGGTCTAAGGAGAGAGATCCACCCTATTTCATTTTTATGATGATATACTTGCTTTTTGGTTTCCTGCTCCTAGACTCATCTTTGCAATAATGCAGAATTACCTCATTTTTATTTCTTATTTAACTCTTTACCTAGCAGTCAGTTCAATTTCTCTGGGTGTATCACAGAGCATTGTGTTTACCAGGCTGTGGCTGGACAGACGGGAGAGAGAGGCTACACCATCATCTCAGGGCCAAAGGGAAGCTCCCTGTCACTAAGGAGAAGTCCAGGACTAGCCTGGCAGCCTGAGTGCTCTTGCAGAGGGGCTGCACCCACTCCCCCACTTCCAGCACAGGCCAGGGCTTACTGTCCTTGTGTAGGGTAGACTCTGGAGGCCTTGAGGCAGAGTTGCCAAAGCTGTTTGTTGCCAAACTGGTTCCTGACAAAACATTGACTTTCTGCGTATGAAATGGCTACAAAGAAAGATTTTTTTCCCTTTTAATGCTATTAATTGGGGCAGAAAATGAGAAGGTTGTGTCACAAGGGAACAAAACAGGTTTTGGACTCAGCTCCCTAGGAAACATCACAGGCATGATAATCCCAACGGTTGCAGAACTGTAGAAAAGAGAAACAATGTGCTGTACTTACTGTGTCAAACTAAAATTAATAAAGCAAATCAAATTAAGAAAATTGGATTGTATAATACCTACTAAGTATTAAGCACACATTGAGAAAAAAATAACGATGGAAATTAAGTTGAAAAAGGTAGAAAAATTTATTCATTCATTCATCACTTATTGAGCACCTAGTATATACCTGCCATTGTGCTAGGAATGGGGATACGACAGTGAACAAGAGACAAAAATCTTTGTTTCATGGAGTTTACATTGTGAGGAAGAAAGACAATAAATGAGTAAAGAAATGAGCAGGAAAATATATAGTACTAGCACTCTGCAGATAATTCATGTAGGTTGAGGTGATCATAACTGAATGGCCTTTGTGCAGAGGTAACATTTAAGCTAAGGTATAAAGGAGAAGGAAGAATCAGTCCCATGAGGACTGGGGGAAGTGCATTCCGGGCCAACTGAGTGAGGAGAGTCAACATCTCAAGGCAGGAAAGAGTCCTGTATGCCAAGGTACTGCTCTGGTGTGGCTGGGGCACAGCAGGGAGGAGAGTCTGAGTTAGGCAGGGGCAGGAGGCAGTTCACGCAAGGCCCATAAGGCCACATGGAAACTGGAGATTTCTTTTCTAAGTGTGATGAGAAGCCATTGGAGAGTTGCAAAGAAGTGGTAGGATCTGATTCATGCCTTTAGAAGATGACTCTGCTGCTCTGTGCAGAGAGATGTGTAGGGGAAAGAGTACAAGAGCCAGAGCCAGGGGGACCCATGAGGAGACTGTTGCAGTTATGATCATAGTCCTCTGGTTACTACTCGCTCATTGTTTTGGGGAAAACTAATGACAAAGGATCATGTTGTGTGCATCTACATGTCTACTGGGAGAAGGAAAAGAGATCTCATTCTTGTGGTTTGGGAAATGTCAGACGGCATTGAACAACAAGACAACCATGGCCCAACAGTCCTTTGCACACAGGTGGACTGTAGAGTTACGGTGTTTAACTCATCCTGGCCTTTAGGCCAGCCATTGGTTCCCTGTTGACTTCCTGTCTTACTTTAGTTGGTGGCTACTCCTTACTCTTCTCCACACTCCCAAACCACCCTCTTCTCAATCATCAGTTCTTCCCCAGACCCATTTTTGGGGGTAGTAACTTTATTTCTTTCTCTGCAAAGAAAAGTAGAAGCTCCCTGTATGAATTTCTTCTTGTGTCAACCTTACATTTGGATACTTTCTTAGTTTGGAAAGATGTATCTCTGCTCCCCTCCAAAGCTTGTCCCCTCCACCTGTCCGAAGATCTATGTTACTTAACCAGTTTGCGCCCCCAGAAGGATTCCTTAGTTCTGAAACATTTTTAGTATTCTCTTCTCCTTTATCCTCTTCTCTGCTTCTAAAACTAGAGCCTAGCTTGTCTGATCTTAGCGGGCAGCCCTGCCCTCTGGGCTGCTACTGGCCATCTCTAACATTCCCCCTTCTGGGCTTTGCCTCTCCTTCAACCAGTAAATGAACCTCAGCCTCCCTCTCTAGTTCCCAGTGCCCAGGTCTCTAGACTCCTGTAACCTTCAAGAATTGCACAAATTTGGGGATCCCTGGGTGGCGCAGCGGTTTGGCGCCTGCCTTTGGCCCAGGGCGCGATCCTGGAGACCTGGGATCGAATCCCACGTCGGGCTCCCAGTGCATGGAGCCTGCTTCTCCCTCTGCCTGTGTCTCTGCCTCTCTCTCTCTCTCTGTGACTATCATAAATAAATAAATTTAAAAAAAAAAGAATTGCACAAATTTAACCATATCCTTCATATCCTTTTTTTTTTCTTTTCCAAATCCTTTATCTGCTTCAACTTACCTACTTCTTGACTTCCCTCTTTTACTTTCTCCTTGTGTGAGCTTTATGTTTCTCTTTTTCAGGTTAAACATTCATTAAATCTCTCATTTATTCAACACTTAGAGACAACTCTCAGTTATGTAGGATTCTGTAAAGTCCCTCACTGGCACTCTTTCTCTAAACTTACTACAGGACCATAGTCCCTTATGATTATTATTATATAATACAATATATATGATATAATATAATACATAATTACTGGGGCTGGAAGTATTTTAAAAGTAAAAATCTTCAGATTTGGGAAAGATGATATGCATATATACCATAATACATTAATATCTACAGCAAAAACGTATGACAATTCGTGCTAACTGGGATAATTAAAGACAATAAATGGCCTCATAAGAATTCAGGTCAAAAAAAAAAAAGAATTCAGGTCAGATTTTGCTGCCAAGTGAGTTTTGATGTCAATTTACAAAAGAAAGGAAGGGAGAAAGAAAGAAAGAAAGAAAAAGAAGAGAGAGAAAGAAAAGAAAGAAAGAAAACAAGAAACATGGAAAATTTTCAGTCTCTAATTTGGTCTGATGGTATTTCATGGCTATTTCTTTATACTGTTTGTTCTGTTACTCTAAAACTTTCTACCTGGTTTTCAAGTTACTACTTCAATCGATATTTTCTAAAAAGAATAAATTGATTTTTTTTTGCAAGCAGTCTTCCTTTCTGAAGAATTTCACTTGCCACCAGAAACATTATTTTTTAAAAGCCTCCTAAACTAAAAACCTTAGAATCTTTTTATTCCATCCACTTTTGTTCCTATATATAATCTATCAACAAATTTCTTGACCTCAGCCCATTCAGGTAGAAGTTTCTACCTTAATACAAACCCATACTGTTTTAACGTGTTTTGGGCAATTTCTGAGACTCTAGTCCCCCTCTATGATAAGTTTTTTATTTCCCTAAACCCCACCTTTCCATCACACCAAGAATATCAGTGACACTACCTCTGAAATATTTCATTCATCATGAATGCTTCTTTGCTCAAGGACTTACAACACTTCCTCTGTCTGTATTTAAAGATTGGACCGCTACCTACATTAATTCTTTTTTTTTTTTTTAAGATTTTATTTATTATTTGACACAGAGAGAGAGGGCTCACAAGCAGGGGGAGCAGCAAAGGGAGAGGGAGAAGCAGGCTCCCCACCAAGCAGGGAGCCTGAATGGGACTCAATCCCAGGACCCTGGAATTAAGACCTGAGCCAAAGGCAGATGCTTAACTGACTGAGCCACCCAGGTGCCACCCCTCCCCTCACATTTATTCTTTTTATTTTTTAAGATTTTATTTATTTATTCATGAAAGACAGAGAGAGACAGAGACAGAGAGGGAGAGGCAGAGACACAGGTAGAGGGAGAAGCAGGCTCCATGCAGGGAACCCGATGTGGGACTTGATCCTGGAACTCTGGGATTATGCTCTGAGCCAAAGGCAGATGCTCAACCCCTGAGCCACCCAGGCATTCCCTCGCCCCCTCCACCCCATATTTATTCTTAAAGAAAGTTCAACTTCCTAAGATTCCTCTCTGTACCATTCTCTCTAACCAAACATATGGTACTTTGATTTATCTTCTCATGAGTTCAACTACCACCCTGATTCTGATGCCTTTCCGAATTGTAAGATAGAACATGGTACCAAATGTAACTGATATACTGCTTATTTTTTAGTCTTAAATAAAATTTGCTTGTCATTCCTCTTAGGCTTATTTTAGGGTAAGTTGTTGGCAATTTGTGTGACTGAGTTAGTCAGTGTACTCCCAACAATTCCCCTTTCATTTCCTTCCATTTTTCACTGAAAGGAGAAACTCCCAAGGTACCTCATTAACAAGCATGAAATGAATAAATAAATAGCACATGTACCAAACATAAGGAACAAAGCTTAAGCCACTGGTAGAATGTTAGCACTAAAATTGCAGAAGCACTAGGGACTTTTAGTGAGCTTTGAATGAATGCTGAGTACATGGGTATTGAGTCTCTTTCCTTATTTTGTATACTTTGACCTTCTAGTGCTTGTTTCCTTCTCTCCTGTAATCTACCTAGTAATTCCTTCATTACTATTTATGCTGTGAAAATATATGATGCTCCGTTTAGTACTTTGGATGACCACCAATGAATATTTACTCACAAACTTGAAAATATTTGATATCTCAAATATATATTTTTTTAATTAAGTAGAGAGGTGCCTGGCTGGTTCAGTTGGTGGAGCATACAACTCTTGATCTCAGAAGGATAGGAGTTCAAGCCCCACACTGGGTCTAGAGCTTACTTTAAAAAAACAAAACCAAACCAACAAACAACAGTGAAGGCAGAGAAGACAACTCATAGCAAGATCAGAACTCATAGCAACTCATAGCAGCCCAGAAAGGTCAAACTATCATTTTACTCAAACTATCAGTTATTCAACTATTGCCCCCCCACCCAATTCCAACATGGATATCATTTTATTCACTGACTTTTTAAATGACCAGAAGGAAGTAAATTGAGAATGCCTTTACCTGATTTGTAGGTGAAACGAGATATTCATGGTCACTATTTTGCTCATAGAGATTGGAATAAAACTCAAAATAATTCATTAAATGTAAGAGCAATTGTACAAACTAAAGAAAGTTCAGTAGGGACAATCAGCTAATTTCAGGTTTAAAACATAACTATAAGATGTAACAGACAAGTCTGCTAGGTAAAATACAGGGCAGAGAAGACTTGTGTGTGTGTCGGGGGTGCATACAAATAAGGAGCTAATGAGAGCAATGTGATGTAAAATTTCTTTGAAAAGGCCATGACGGGCGGGCAGTCCGGGCAGTCCGGGTGGCTCAGCGGTTTAGCACCGCCTTTGGCCCAGGGCATGATCCTGGAGCCCCAGAAGTCCCATGGCCCATGGTGGGCTCCCTGAATGGAGCCTGCTTCTCCCTCTGCCTGTGTCTCTGCCTCTCTCTCTATGTCTCTCATGAATAAATAAATAAAATCTTAAAAATAAAAAAAGAAAGAAAAAGCCATGATAATGAGATGAGTTAATACAATTTTTACATAAAAAGACACTGGAGGTGGAGGAACATTATATGTAATCTAGTCTCAAGTTGTTATCGTGATTTTTTTTTTTCCAGCAGAAGAACATTTAATGCAAAAGAAATTGCACAGGGATTCAGGCATATGTAGAGAACAGAGAAGTGAGCTTCCTAGTGAGGACCTGGCATGAAGCCTCAGTTCCTCTCCCATCCACTTTTCCATCCAGCCCTTTCTCCCTGTCACAGCCTCTGAGGCACCTTAGGGCATCCCTAGGGTTCCACAGAGCACTAGCTAATCCAGCTCCCATCTTCTAATTTACAAATATAAAAGCTGGGACCCGGGCAGGGTAAATAACCTACCAAAGCTAACGTGGCTGGTCTAAAGAAGGGCCCAAGTCAGAGCTCTGGTCTCTCAGCCACATTCAAGGCTGTCTAGTTCACTTTTCGAGTCATTGCATTTCCATGTGTTGAGTGTCTTCTAAATGTCAGGTACCGCATGAGGTGTCAATGAGATGGGAATGTCCTGCCCTAGAGAATGCTAGTGATGAAGACATAGGCTTCTGAATAATAATATGGAGAAAATCACTTGGGATATTACGGAATTCCTTGAGAACATGGGAGATGTCAGATGATATCGGCTGAGAATGTAGGGAAACATCACAAATGAGATACTCTTTAATCAGTTTTAGAGATGGACAGATGTTGGTCAGGCATAATTTTTCGCAATCACAGATACTTAATAGATTGCCGTAGCCAGTTCAGACTATTACAGGTTTAAAGCAGAAAATCAAAGAGGAAAAAAAAAATCAAAGAGGGGTTTTTAATGGGTCTTTGTCATTGTTATAACATGTATTGCCATTTTATAAAATACCTGAAAAAATTCAGCAATTATTTTAAAGATTTTATTTATTTATTCATGAGAGACAAAGAGAGAGAGGCAGAGACATAGGCAGAGGGAGAAGCAGGCTCCATGCAGGGAGCCCGATGTGGGACTCGATCCTGGGTCTCCAGGATCACGCCCTGGGCCGAAGGCAGATGCTCAACTGCTGAACCACCCAGGCGTCCCGAAAAAATTCAGCATTTTGAATTAACATATACTTTTTGGTGGAACTTCACTTAATTGCTAAAACCTACAAGTATTCTAACATTCTGACTAGCTATTTTAGGCAAAATTTATGAGAGAATCCAAAGGCTAAGTCCTCTGTGCTGGTGTGAATGATAGCATCACAAGCGGGGAGAGGCTTAAGGGGAGTTTTAGCATCCATGCCAAACAGTCCCAACGTCCCTCATTTTCTAAGTTAGTCATTCTTCATTTTATGATTCTAATAAAACGGGTAGCCCCCCTGGTGCAGCGGTTTAGTGCTGCCTGCAGCCTGGAGTATGATCCTGGAGACCCGGGATCGAGTCCCACGTCGGGCTCCCTACATGGGGCCTGCTTCTCCCTCTGCCTGTGTCTCTGCCTCTCTCTCTTTCTCTGTGTCTCTATGAATAAATAAATAAAATCTTTTAAAAAATAATCTAATAAAACAACCAAATGGGTGAAAAACTCATTATTTAGGGTTGTTATTGGGACCATCTTGGCGAATAGCCCGTTCAGGTTTCTAAGACCTTCATTCAAAATCTGCAGGGAATTCAATTAGATGGTCCAATGTTTCCTGAGATGATGCAGGTTTCCTTGGAGAGATTCTTTTTCTTCCTTTCTTTCTTTTTTCTTTTTTAGGCTGCATGTGTCATAATCGCAGAGATCTCTCCAAATGACATAGTACCCAAATGCTCTAAGCATTTCAGTTAGGGCTGTCTGTTTGTCCTCCAGTCATCAATCTTTGTTTCCCCCTCTGAACATTTTCTTCCGTGTTGCTGGTGAGAAGTCATTAAAAATATCCCCTGGTAGCTGATAATGAATCAATAATTAGCAAAGGACACAAATCTATGCATAGTGAATTTTTTTCTCTCTCTATATGTGGTATTTGATGCTTCCAGAAGAGAAAGTCATCAGGTGAAATGACAGAGAGAAGTCAAAGCTTTACTAAGAAGAAATGATAGTCAAATCAATCATCATGGGCATAAACACAGAATAATTAATATACTAGTCCCTTGCCTCTTGTCTTAAAATAAGGAAGAGCTATAAGGGTCCATCTGACGGATGTGGTCAGCAAACTGCCAACTTCAAATGTTTTACTCTACTTTCAACTGTCACTTCAGCATTAAATGTTCTTCAAAAGTACTGTGTGGAACACACAAAAATACATATATATACATACATATATATATATCATACAAACGCATATGCATATATATATTTAAAGCTATTACCTACTTCATTAAATTATGGGTTATACTATAATCAGTACCCTGAAGAAACACAATAGATCAGAAGTGTCCAGGGCATGCTTTTCTTAGGGCACATCACAAAAACTAGTCTGACATACACATTCCACGCATTCCATTCCAAAAGCTTCAAAGCCATCATGTGAAAACAAAGCAAATATATAATATTGTAGGTGAACAAGAGAAGGATAAATAAGCATCAAAGGAGAGCTCAGGTTGGCGGTGATGGCCACCCCACATCTTACAAAGTAGCACAAAAGATTTAATACTAAAACAACACACTGGCTTTTACAAACAGGAACTGGGCATAATGAGTAAGATCAGGGTTGACCTTGACTGACCTTTCAATCTTAAGACATCTCCTGTCAAATCAGGTACATAAAAAGCAATTCTGAGATGTTAATCTGGAATCTTAAGCTAATCCTTGCACTTCTCAAAGCACCTTTATGAGATTTATTAATATCTGATTCAAATAAGAACTTGGCATACTGCAAATGAACCCAATCCAAAGGAAAGTGGCCTTTGAGAGAAGATAAGGTAGCTTGCTGCTTTCCCGGCACTGAAGTTCTGAAAAGGCTAGAGGAGAGAGAGGACTAAGTCTCAGAGAACAGTACCCAGCAGGAGCTACCTTCACAGGCATTTCCTTTGCTGGTTAAGCTCTAACCAACCGCTGTTCAACCCTAAGATAAATAAAAAGTTATCTAAGTGAATATATTAATGAATAGTACCCAGGATACTTGCAAATATATGAGCCTAGAATGGCATTAGTCCTGCATAACAGTAATAGATACTGATTCACAATCACAGACTTCATACTCAAACATTATTAAAGAGACACCGCACAAATCAGTGACTCAGAAGGATTCCCTCAGCAAGGACTTACCTCAAGATCCCGATCATAGTCCCTGTTTCTGGAGTTTTCACATCTACTCCGGGAGTCAGGCCACCTATTCCGATACTCAATACTCGTGCTCCGAGTAGTGGCACATGCATTGCACCTGCCACAGCCACAGCCGCAGCAGGTCCGACCCCCCATCGAGGCTCTGGATGGGACCAGTCTTCAGATTTTCCTCAGGAGAGAATAATAAGTATTGCAGAAGTGGAGCAGAGAAGTGGAGTCCAGAGCTACATACGCAGCCACAGATGGTTCCAACTGGCCCAAATGGGTTCAGAGTGCAGCCAGAAGCCTTTGTTCTTAGCAAAAGAAGGGATCCCCAATGAAGGATTTTTGACCTACTATGATTAGGGAAAGACTCTTCATCGATTCAAAAGAAGATAAATCCCCAATTTTTCATCTCTTCAGTCAAAATGATGATATGATCCTCTCTAAATGTCCTCACGAAAACAAATGAGCATCACTGGCCAGGGACTCCTCTTTATTATGGGGATGATGTCACAAGAGCTTTAATTTCCCCCTGTACTGCATTAGGTGGTAGGAATTCAGCTTAAAATTTAAGGATGTCAGAGACCAATAATAGTAATTAGTACTTATGCAGAGCTTTGTATATGCCCCAGGCTTTACAATCATTAGTGATTCCTTACAGCAAGCTGCACATACTGGTCACCACCCAGTATTCTTTTTTTTTTTTTTTTTTTTTTTAACCACCCAATATTCTTGAAGGAAATGGATTTGTCTTGACTAGAGCTGAAAACAGAATCCCAGAGAACATTAATTTAAATGTTTTCAGTCCTCTATGCTTTGAGTCTGAGACAATTCAATACTTTAAATAGCAAGTGCAAGAAATTTAATTGCACAGAGACTGAAAGATATACAGAAGCAGAACTAGAATGAATGAAAGGAAAGGGTATTTCAGTTACTCTTCTGAGACCTTCATTTAATTCCATTGCATGTGTGACCAGAAAATATTTCAGAAGTCCCAATCCTGATAGCCCCTCTCCAATAAGGGCAGAAAGGCATTTTGGTTTTTCACCATTTAATAGCTCCTCCCACACAAAACCCCCACCCCCACAAACGCAACAAATTTAAATCCTGGTTGGATGACAGAACACTACATTGTTGAAAAAGAAGAAGATACACAAAGATTAAAATGCCCCATACAAGAACACAATTTTTATCAATTCTGGATACCAATGATTATTTATCACAATATCTTCAGCAGGATAACCAATCCAATACAAAAATGATCAAAGAGCATGAAAAGATAATTCACCAAAGAAATAGAAATGGACAATAAGCAAAAAAAGAGCTCAACCTCTTTTTTAATTGAAGAACTGCAAATTTAAACAATGAGATGCCAACAGATGGGCAAAAGAAGAAGACTGATTATATATAACATTTATAAAGTGGTAGAAGAATAGGCACATTCATTCACTTTGGTTGGGAGCTTAGATTGATAAAAACTTTTTATGGGCAATTTGATAATAAAGATATTATCATCTTTAACATTTAGAAATAAGTGTGTTTTAACTCAGTAATTCTGTTACGAGGGAATTTATAACACACAAATACTAACCAAAAAATCCCATAGAAACAGTTTTGTTGTTAGAAGTAAGAAAGTGGAGGTTTGTGTGCCTGGTTGGCTTAGTCAATAGAGCGTGCAACTTTTGATCTCAGGGTCATGAGTTTGAGCCCCATATTGGGGGTAGAATTTACTTTTAAAAAAAGTGGCAATAACTTAAATGTCCAAAAATAAAGATTGGTAAACTATATAACAGTATACCTATTATGTAATATTATATTCTGTTACACATATGAAATACTCTGTAGCAATTCAAAGGCATATTTATAGTACTAGCTTGAAAAGATGATCATAGGGATCCCTGGGTGGCGCAGCGGTTTGGCGCCTGCCTTTGGCCCAGGGTGCGATCCTGGAGACCCGGGATCGAATCTCACATCGGGCTCCCGGTGCATGGAGCCTGCTTCTCCCTCTGCCTATGTCTCTGCCCCTCTCTCTTTCTCTCTCTGTGACTATCATAAATAAATAAAAATTAAAAAAAAAAAGAAAAGATGATCATAAAGGTTGATAAGTTAAAAAACAAGTTAGAGACTTATATGCAGTGTATGATCTCTTTTGGTAGGAAAAGCACAAATGGACTAACTCTGTTTACATAAATGCCTAAGAAAAAATTCTGAAAAGATGCACACCAAACTAGCTAACTTCAGAGGTGATGAGAGAATTTAAGTCTTTGTCTTGTATGTTTCAGACTATCAGAAAGTTTTTGCACCAAGCAGATATAATCTTTAGAAGAAAAATAGATATATTATCACATTTTTTAAAAGCCCTGAAAACCCTACCTGCCTATCACAGTCAAAGCCTTCTAGTTTGGATTAGGACAGGAAATGGACTGGCTAATATATATTTATATGTTTATTTTTATATATGTGAACAAACAGCATCCACAGTCATTACCTCAAAGGAAGACAACACATATATTTGACGTAAAAGAAAAACAAACTACTCACTATTTCCTGCTGCATCCTGGTGACCATGATACCTTCAAATGCGTGGTACCACAGAGATACCCTGATTTTTCCAAAGCTAGCTATACATAGGCAATCGATTTTTTTCATATAAGGCCCCACATTTAACTCTGGCGAGAAGAACAGCTGGTATACCATATCCTGCTGTTTGTAATGCCTTACTTAGGATACAAAGCAACATTCTCTAGCCTATAGAATGGCCAAGCTATGAAATCTATGTGGTAAAGGCAGCTCCAGCTGCACCCAATAATACCAGGCTTTTTCAGAGACAAAGAAGTGCTTTCTATGCCACCCAGCTCAACCTTGATCTTTGCAACTCCACAGCACAAGTGCTGAAGGAGAAGGTGGAGGCATGCTCTGGAAATGGCCACATTCTCTTTCTGCTGCCCACATGTGGCCTATTTATGTACATATAACACATGTGTTTGGTGAGCTTTCCTGCTCTACTTTTGAAAGCTTAAGTAAAAATGAAATTTGTACTAGAACTAACTGACATGCGGCACCTTCGCAATAGCATTGTTTTTCTATTGCTGTTTATGGTAAATATACAACATTTCATTCATGCAAAATGCGTAGCTAATGTTCCAGCCACATGAATACAGTCTGGTCCTTGGGGCCTCCTAGTCCAGTAAAGAAGGAGACTTGTAAAATTAGTATGGTATGGTGAGTGCTGAGTTTGGGGTATGACGTCCAAGGTAAATGGCAGCAATAATGAGGAAAATAAACAACTTTTCTGAGGCCGACATCACAAAGGAAGAGCTGTTTGAGTAAGACCCTAAAGGACGAGTAGACAAAACGTGGAAAGACTTGGTAGGCATGGAAAGAAATATCTGCAAAGGGAGTAGAATGACCCACTAAGGACATGTGGGAACAGTAGTTCCTCAGACAGTCCCTCAGACAGTAGTCCCTCAGATTACAACAAATCAGAGAATCATAAAAATTACATGTATACCTAAACCACTGTAATTTAACTTTAATCACATAAGTTAAATCATACCTATTCATTCCTCTGCTTAAAATTTTTTTGAATACGTAACACCTTCACATAGCTCAAAATTCAAAATATGAGAAAGTAAGTATACAGCAAGAAGTCTCTCCTGAACATGTCCCCTATCTGCTCATTCCCCCCACCCCTAACACAGGTAATTAGTTTTACTTCTATCCTTCTATATTTTTTAAGATTATTTATTTATTAATTTGAGAGAGGGGGAGAGAGAGAGTGTTCCCGAGAGAGCACAGTTGTAGGGAGGGACAGAGGCAGAGGGAGAGGGAGAAGCAGACTCCTTGCTAAGCAGGGAGCTCAATGTGGGACTTGATTCCAGGCCCCTGGGATCATGACCTGAGCTGAAGGCAGACGCCTAACTGAGCCACCCAGGTGACCCCTGACCTTTTATATTTTCTTAATGAACCTACAAAGACATTAATTTCTAATCTCCTAACTTTTGCACAAAATGTAATATGCTATACACATCGTTCTCTATCTTTAATTTTGTTTTCTAACAGTATATCTAAATTTTTAGATCAGTACTGATAGAACACAGAGAGACTCTTAAGATGGTCTGGTAAGGGTAAGAGATTGAAGCTGGGCAGTAGACCTACCTGCGCGGATATGACTGGTCCCAGGTCAAGGTGGGATGGAATGATAGTAAGATCTGGCTGGTGATGATAGCAGACATTTAGGACAAGGAAGGCCCAAGGGCTCAGCAGTTTCTATTCACAACACCGATGGAACAGGTGATTTTAGGTTAAGTGCCAATAGGAAGGTGAAATGTAGCGTTGGAATGGATGGATAATACTTGTAAGTCCTTTAAATCATGATAGAGATGGTCTAACCTTAGTAAATGTCTCAGGGTGAGGGTTGGAAGTTAGACTTTAGGATTTGGAAGGTCCTACTTTTTGCATGATGATATTAGAACTGTCCTTGGTAAGATTAGCAGCTGGGGTGTCTCGAGACAAAATGTGAGAGCCCAGTGATCAATGTTTACATACTGTGTCTTAGGCTAACCCAAAAGTGGACAAGACACAATACAATGTTCTGTGGGATAAAGCAGGATGGGAGTGGAGTGAACAAGTCTGAGGTCTTGAGTATTCATATTTTGAACTTGGTCTGGCCTAAGAAATGAAGTAAGGCTGGGAGTTGAGCATTCAGAGAAACATCAGTGGACCCATGTGGAGCAGCTAGAGAGAGAGAGAGAGAGAGAGAGAGAGAAGAGAAATAATGGGGTAGACAGGAAAATGGGGCATCACCTCTCAAAGTGGTGAACCAGCATGGAAATGAAAATGTTAGAAAATGGCTTTTTCTTTTCTACCATAACCAATGCTTGTTAAATTGGATTGTTACACTTTTTGACTAAACTAGAATAACCAGGCTGGAAACTGGAAGATGCTCCACCTTAACCATTTTAAGATGAGTTAGGCAATAAAAGCTGTCAAAAATGATTGTGGTAGAACCATCTCTGAGATAGCTGAGACTAAAGCAGATACCTGTCTGTTTCAATGATTTGGGAGCATTCCAATCTCAAAGAGTGAGATCAGAGATTCACATGTGTTTCCTGAATGATGGGGCAGAGAAACATCAACAAGATTAAAATCTATACAAGTGACTTCTGAAGGAAAAACACCGATTCTCCTCTATAGATTATAGTTACCCTCTTTTTTTGAGGGGGTCAGGGGCTTATTTTTTCTTTTTTCTTTTTTTTTTTTTTTTTTTTTTTAATTTTTATTTATTTATGATAGTCACAGAGAGAGAGAGGCAGAGACATAGGCAGAGGGAGAAGCAGGCTCCATGCACCGGGAGCCCGACGTGGGATTTGATCCCGGGTCTCCAGGATTGCGCCCTGGGCCAAAGGCAGGCACCAAACCACTGCGCCACCCAGGGATCCCTTTTTCTTTTTTTTTTAAAGATTTTATTTATTTATTCATGAGAGAGAGAGACAGAGACAGAGACATAGGCAGAGGGAGAACCAGGCTCCATGCAGGGAGCCTGATGTGGGACTCGATCCCGGGTCTCTAGGATTACACCCTGGGCTAAAGGCGGTGCTAAACTGCTGAGCCATCCAGGGATCCCTTATTTTTTCTTTTAAAAAGTACACATGCGGGATCCCTGGGTGGCACAGCGGTTTAGCACCTGCCTTTGGCCCAGGGTGTGATCCTGGAGTCCTGGAATCGAGTCCCACGTCGGGCTCCCGGCATGGAGCCTGCTTCTCCCTCTGCCTGTGACACACTCTGCTTCTCTCTCTGTCATAAATAAATAAATAAATAAATAAATAAATAAATAAATAAATAAATAAATAAATCTATCTTTAAAAAAAAAAAGTACACATGCAAACACACTTAAAGATAATGGGAAATAGAGGCTTTATCCAGGTCATCAAGAATGAGAGCATCCAAATGGTTAAAGTACAATAGTTTTTCGCTTGAATTAATCAAATAATTACTATACCTGTTTATTCCATTTTACTTGTTTGAACTTGTTTCCAAAATGATTAAAATTTTACTTATAATCACTATAGTCACATAGAATTTTCTAGATCAAAATAAGTGAGTATGACTGAAAAGGGATTAAATGATTTTTGTACTAGAAATCATAGAAATTCTCATTAAGGTAATTGCTTTCTTTGAAGATACTGATTTTAATTAACATTACATTGCTCAGTATCTTGTTCTACTTGTTTTTAAAGAAATGCTTTAATTTAATAAAGAGTGTTCTTTCATGTCCCAGAAATACTTCCATGTAGTGGAATTAAGACATCTTCACTTATGAAATGAAGTAAGCAGAAAATATGACATGATAAATGTAAGTACATAAATATAACAAAACACTTAAGAACCTACAATGTAAATTCTCTCTTATATGCAAAGAATGACTCAACATGATTGTCACTTATATACAGAATATATGTTTTCATTTAATGATACCACTTCCTTATGCTTTTCTCTAACACGAAAAAATGGTTTGTTAGAAATATAAACATTTTACATAAACATATCTTCTGCTTTCAAATGCACTAAAGATTTTATGTGGTCATTTATTATTATTATTTTTTTAATGTGGTCATTTAAAGGAAAGATTGTTCTGTAAATAAATATAAAATCCCTGGTGATTTTTCCCAACTAAGATTTGAATTCTAGTAATATTCTATTTTGATTTTTGTTATAGCTTTTTTCTCTACCTGATGTATATATGCATTTGAGAGGTGATACTGTCTTTGTAATTATAAATCCATATTTCCGTTTACACAAGCAGGTATAGTAAATGTCATCTTATATTAATTGAAGGATTTAATATAGTATTGTCATCTCTAAAGAATGTCTAAGGAATTTTAACAGCATGTTAAATAAACAAATGCAATAATAAAATGTACAGAACAAATAAAGAGAATGAATAGATTCTGGCTGTTTGGGGAAAGGCAATTTGCTTAACTTTAATGCAAATAGAAATTAAAACACTCATTTGAATAAATACATATAACCAAGAGGGCTAGGTCAACTTAAGAATCTTAAGAAGAATTTATGGCCTTCTGCCTGGGGAAGATGCCAAGGGCAGTCCTGATGTCCCAGCCTAATAAATGTGCTGATTCTCGAAGGAAGTGACCAGGCTCATTGCAGAGCAGACTAAGAGCAGGGTACTTTGGTAAGTGTGAGAAGTGCCCTGGCACACAGGCACTCACAGTAGGTATGGACCACCCAGAATCTAAGTGGAGTTAACTTTTGTTTCTTAATGAGACTGGCCAGGTCAGTGTGGGGGGATGTCTTGCACTTTTTAAGAATAATCCACTTAACTCTTCTCAGCCATGATCTCAAGTGACAAAGTTGAGAACACATCAGCAGGAAAGAGAAAGTCTGTTCCTTTTGTCCAGGCCTAGTAGAATATGTAGATGAGAAAGACCAAGAGAGCCAGAGCCCAGAGAGAGCAGGAATAAGAAAGAGGGATGGTGGAGGGGGAGAGGGGGCAAGGAGATGGAGGGAGAGAGGCAGAGAGTGAGGAAGAGAGACAATAGGCAGACCCAGAAGTGGACTTTAGCGCCAAACCTTCCTGTTGTGGGTATTTGGCCATTGCTTAGGGGGAAGGTGTGATAAGAGTAGAGTCACAGGCGGTGCCTGGCTGACCCCACCTCAGGTGACACTCAGAGACAGTGTAGCCAGAATGACGGTTTCTGCTTGCTTCCTCCTTCACCTTCTTGCCTTTCTCTATCTGCTCTGGCTCCCTGCTACCCCGGGTTCCCAGTTCACCTGTTTCTGGCAGCAAGCCTCCCTGTCCCTGCCCACCCTCCCAGTACTGAACGCTCTGCGTTGGCCTGGGGGCCTCTCCCCATCGGCTCCCCAGTGTCCGGGGCTCCCTGACTGCACCCTGGGAGAACAAGCAAGGGTGGAGAGACCATGTCTACGTGGCATACCATCACCAGGAAGAAGATAGGCCTGTCTTTGGGCTGTGAATCTGGGAGAAGGGCCCTTCCCATACACCCTTCTTGGTCATCGCTCTCAGGGGGTTTGTTTTGTGCCCAACACTGAATGTTGCCACCCATTTTCTCCTGGACTTGAGTTAACATCGTGGGATAGTTAATGGCTTGATACTGACAAAATTATTTTTATTTTAAGTTATTAAAAGACAAATGTAGTAAACAACCTGAAACTCTAGCTAGGACCAGTGACTGGATTTATTAGGTTTAATTTACAGTTATAAACTATTATAAAGATAGAAGGCTAAAATGTGAAATTAGCCTGAATATAAGCATAAAATACAGAAAGCCAGCTTATTTAACTTTTGAAATTTAAATTTGATTCTTACTTCAATGTTTTACAAAAGTTAATTTTATATTTCTGGCACTTTGATTGATATTATGCTGTTTTGAGTTACAAAGCTTCTCTATTGAATTTCCCTACCCACTTTTATCATGTTCTAATAAAATATAAAATATGAACTAACAATCTCATCATGTCCTTTTTTTTCTTTACTGCTTTCATCACTAGATAATTAATTTTTTTATTCCAAATTGTGATAAAATACACATAAGATAAAATTTACCATCTTAGTCCTTTTAAGTATACAGTTCAGGAGCATTAAGTATATTCACATTGTTGTGCATCCCATCTCCAGAACTTTTCATCTTGCACTAATAATTAACTTTTTTTTTTTTAGATTTTATTTATTTATTCATGACAGATATACAGAGAGAGGCAGAGACATAGGAAGAGGGAAGAGAAGCAGGCTCCGTTGAGAGAGCCCCCTGTGGGACTCGATCCTGGGACCTCAGGATCACGCCCTGAGCCAAAGTCAGACAGACGCTCAACCACTGAGCCCACCCAGGTGTCCCAATAATTAACTTTTTGGATATAGCATTACCAAGGCAAATTTTTTTTTGGTGGGAGAGGATTTCTTATAGTAATAGGTTGTAGGGATCCCTGGGTGGCGCAGCGGTTTGGCGCCTGCCTTTGGCCCAGGGCGCGATCCTGGAGACCCGGGATTGAATCCCACATCGGGCTCCCGGTGCATGGAGCCTGCTTCTCCCTCTGCCTGTGTCTCTGCCTCTCTCTCTCTCTCTGTGACTATCATAAATAAAAAAAAAAAAAGTAATAGGTTGTAACAAGAAATGTATTATACAACCTTCAAAGCCTGGCAGCTACACGAGCTCTCACACCATGACTAAAGGCATCATTGTATTTCTTGCTGCAGACAAGAACGTGAGTAATATTCTTTTATGAATGAATGAATATGGGTAACATGCATCCACTTCTCTATCTCCCACCTCGGCGGAAGCTCTTTTTTTTAAGACAATACAATCAAATCAGAACTTTCTAGACAGACATCTAGATATTAAGGAGTAACTGCTGATATAATAACAACTCTAAAATCCTTGCAGTAGGAAGTAATATAAGTGCTTTTTATGGGAATTCCAAATATTGATGTCCTATTTTACTTTGCATGCCTTTGAGTTAAAATGCAGTCTGTGTGAAAAAAGAAAAAAGGTAGGCAAAAGGCACCCATGACAATGAGGAAGAACATCTAAAGGCAGCATAGAGCAAAGATTCACACTCATCCCTTGAGACTCATTATTTATTATCATGGTGCTTTGATATATAATGTCTTTTTTAAAATTTACATTTTTAAGTGTGTGTTTTTCAGACAAGGGTTATCTTACCATATTTTAATTCATTAAAGTATTTATCCTGGGAGCCAAATATTGGAGATGAAGCATTACCTTTTTAAACATTCCAGGTTCCATAGGAAAAGGGCCAGGTATCGCACTGGTAGTGTCAAGGAGCTGGGATTCCTCACGATGCAGTGCAAATGTCTGGCAATCTGGAGCCACATGACCTCCAACCACTACCTCCAAAGCTCTGTAAAGAATGGAAACGGTTATGTCAAAAACCTATTAAGAACTCTGGAAACTCAAGAAACCCAACGGTACATTTCTGTCTGTATATTTCCAATTAGCCAAAATGAGGAATCATTTTTCAAAGCCTACATAGGATTGTAGATAATTTGGCAGTGTCACACACATTTAGGAATAAACCATGAGGACCTCACCATGTGGTCAACAGAATTCTTTTAAACCTCTTGCAGAAAACAAAATCCGAGCTAGATAGGTAGATTTATAGATATTTATAGATAGGGGTGGGCAATCCAACTTCATTTTATGATTTCTTGGTTTCTCTGCTGTCATTGCTCTTAAGAGAAGAGAAAAAGTCATTTGTAAATTTCTTGAACATTGGAAATAAAGTAATAAATCCATTAGGAGAGGGATCTAGGCTATGCCAGGGAACAGGATTCATTCCAGGATTAATATCTATTAGAGTCCAAAGAAATGCAAAGCAATGAAGGCAGAGTGTTTTTGCACACCCTGGTGGTTTCCTACCCAAAACCATTTCCTTTATTCAAACTCCCAGACACCTCACCACCAC
The DNA here is from genome assembly GCF_048164855.1 of Canis lupus baileyi. Classification (NCBI taxonomy): domain Eukaryota; kingdom Metazoa; phylum Chordata; class Mammalia; order Carnivora; family Canidae; genus Canis; species Canis lupus. The sequence continues at coordinate 8,731,341 of NC_132844.1, forward strand.
CACATACTTTTAATTCACTAATAACCCTGATTTTGTTCAGATATCCATCCTCCACATGCCTCAGAGGAAGCCACTCACTTCTGGCTCAGTAGTTGATTGTAACTGGTCTATTCCTGGTGTCCTGTTCCCCTCACCAGTAACTGGTGTATAGGCCTATACATCTCTCTTGCTAATATTACCCGATTGATTTAGGTCTGTCTCTCTAAAGGATTTGTACTTTGCCTGAGTTATCTTGTGCAAATGAGATGTGAGGGGGTCTGCTGAAGGAATCAGTGGAAGGTCTTTCTCTTAAAAGAAGGTTTACAGAAAAAACTAGTTCTTGGGCAGCCCGGGTGGCTCAGCGGTTTAGCATTGCCTTCAGCCCAGGGTGTGATCCTAGAGACCCAGGGTCGAGTCCCACGTCAGGCTCCCTGCATGGAGCCTGCTTCTCCCTCTGCCTGTGTCTCTGCCTCTCTCTGTCTGTGTCTCTCATGAATAAATAAATAAAATCTTTAAAACAAAACAAAACAAAACTAGTTCTACCCTGCAAGCCAGTGTCATGTCTGCATATGATGAATGTGACAGCCACTTTAGAACCATGAGTGGCATTAGCCAAAGGAGAATAGATGGAGCAGAAAGGGGACAGAAATATGAGAGTTCGAGTCTTCAAATATATTGTTGAGCAACTGGATTAACAAATCCTAGACCTGCCCTAGTTCTAGAGTTCTCACTATGGTACATAATAAATGCTCTATTCTTTTTTATTTTTTATATTTTTTATTTTTTATAAATGCTCTATTCTTTAAGCCATTTTGAGTTAGGTTACCTGCAATTGAGCATCCTAAGTGATACAAGGGTTGATATATTTCTTAACCATGGAATTAAGGCTGGAATAAAGATACTGAAGTCGGATAATGTCTTTGAGTGAAGAATGTTAATGAAGTGGAAAGAGAACTAAAAATCCAAGGTTTAATAATTTGCAGAAGAAATAGAAGGTAGGTTCAGTTTTTCAATGGCCAGAGGAAGGGGAGGAATACTATAGAGGGAGGAATACTATAGATAGTCCAGAAGTGGTGCTTGCTCCATCCATATTCTGAAGCAGGAAATTCTGAGTGTTTGTAGTACAGCCAATAACCTCTCACCTTCCCTTGAGGGCAGGAGGCTGATGACGTGTTGGCTTACTTCTCTTCCCTCTTGACCCAGATACAGGCAGAATGGCTGTGTACCTGGTTACAGGTGCCATTATTTCAAACTTGGCTCCAGGACTCAATCAAGGAGCTAGAGAAGGCCACGGGATATGTGGGCTGGGAGGGTTTCACAAGTAGAGCCCAACTTCAGGACAGTCTCTCACCCAACTCTAGATGCTCAGGTCACCCCAGGAGCATTTCTAGTTCCTCTCTAGAGTGTCAGACACGGAACTTGTATTCATAGCAAACTTATTATGCAAGTTTGTCTGCTGAAACCAGTCTTCACAATTTATTACACAGAAATAATAGACCCAGAATCGTGCTGGAGGATCCCTAGGCCATACAGTGACTCTTTAACAACATCTAGCTTCATTCTTTCAGCAAGCATTTTGACATCTCTCTGTGTCATCTGTCAAAGTACATAAGACCAACAAACCCACTCCCTGCCCTCAAGGGTATTAAGGCCTAGTGGACATAGGAGCTCCTTAAGGGGGCACTATTAATTCTGAAAAATAGTTATACAAGGAGTGAGACATGATAAATCTCCCTGGCCTACAAGCTAACCTTAGTAAGTGGTGTGTGCAACGGGAAAGGCCAATTGGAAAGGTTGCTAATTTTTCTTTTCCTAAGGGTAAATTTTCGTTTAAATCCTGAGTAGGCTACAGGTAATCATAAGAAAGGCTGAGCTTGGCTCCCTGGTGAGAAAGTTAAGATTTGTAAATGGAAGTACAGTTTTCTTTGTGAATAGTCACTACTGGTCTCTTATTAAGGACAATATCTCTTGGCTTAAGAAAAAAGTAAGACAAAATAAAATGAAATCCCCCCAAACACTGCCATACTGATCTGGAGTTTTAGCGGAGGAGATTTATTAATTTGCTAATTACAATCTGTACTTTCCTTATTTTGGCATATATGTTGCCAGAAATGAAAAGAGTTTCAGCATTAGGTCATTCACTTTACTCAGACTCATAAATAAGTGGAATATTTGCCAGCTCATCCAGTAACTCTCCCTGTTTCCATTTTATTTGGCTTGGTTTTAAAAACCAGATTGCCCTTTTCCCTGGAGATTAAGCTGGTAGAAAATTAATAATGGCAAGATTGTCTACCTTTTCCTAAGTTAAAAGCCACAAGGCTATTTCCAGACAAATCCAAGCTTTGTGTGGCTTGAAGCTTATATAATTTGGAGGACCCTCTTTAAGAAAAAGAAAACAAGTTATTTTACATTTTCACAATTTTTAACGTTGGGACCTCTCCCAAAGGCTTGGGAGTGGCTCTTGAAGCATAAACCTCATTTGCTTCCTATAAACCTGGTTCAAGTTTTCCTAATTTGGTCTACTTCATCAAGTTGTTCCTCAAGCATTCTAATACACGTAGCCTTATATCAAGCCAATTAAATGAGTTTCGTTGTCTGATAATTCTTTTTTTTTAAGGAGGCTCTATGCCCAACATGGAGCTTGCACTCATGACCTCGAGATCAAGAGTCGCCATGCTCTAACAACTGAGCCAACCAGGCCCCCCTTTTATCTAATAATTCTTGCTTCAGAGATAATGTTCATGCAAAATAAAATGGGACACTAGGTAAAGTTTCGGTTTAACTACAGCGTACAAATTGATGCTGTGCTGCCATCTATTGTCTGCTGAAAGAACTCAGTGTGTTCCAGTAAGCCTTGGAGCTGTGATTTCAAAGTTACTCAAGGGACTTCCAGCTGCACTGAATGATTTCCTCATGAGAGCTCAAAACCCCGGCTATTAGAACCACACTTTTTTTTTTGTAAGATTTTATTTATTTATTCATAAGAGACACAGAGAGAGAGAGAGAGAGAGAGGCAGAGACACAGGCAGAGGGAGAAGCAGGCTCCATGCCGGGAGCCCCATGTGGGCCTCGACCCCAGGTCTCCCGGATCACACCCCAGGCCGAAGGGGGCACTAAACCACTGAGCCACCCGGGCTGCCCTAGAACCACACTTCTGAATCAAGGCAGTAGTTGTATAGCTACATAAGTTTCCTGGCCATGAAGAAAGAGAGAAAACTTTTAATTCACTAACTAATAATTGTGTAGTTTTGTTTTAGTTTTGTTTTGTTTTTGCTGCAACTGCTAAATGGTAGCTCTCTATTATTATGGACACACACCAGCAGAACATTCTAGACTTGAAAAGGCCCTAGAGATGACCTGGTGCAGTCCCCTCACTGCAGATTTGAAGAGACAATGGTTCTGAGAAACCATGAGGCTGACAGAACTATGGGCCCTGCTGATTAGTCATGAGAATGGAACTGGAAGTCTGACTTCTATGCCGAGGCTCACAAAGGGGCAAACGATGACAGTGTCACCATAGAGCCATGTAAATCTGTCCTATCTCCAGAAAACAAACAAGCATGTATATTTACTTGGAAACCAAGGGTTTTAGATGTACAGAATGGGTTTTTCTTTCAGAAGCAAAGTATTCAGACTTCTATTTTTCTCAGCTGAATAGGAAATGGAATGTGGGGGGAATCCCTGGGTGGCTCTGGGTTTAGCACCGCCTTCAGCCCAGGGTGTGACCCTGGAGTCCCTGGACGGAGTCCTGCATCAGGCTCCCTGCATGGAGCCTGCTTCTCCCTCTGCCTGTGTCTCTGCCTCTCTCTCTCTCTCTCTCTCTCGAATAAATAATTTTTTTTTAAAAAGGAAATGGAGTATAGCTGTGGTGTGCACTCAGATTTCAAGCCCTACCAGCCTAGCCATTAGTTATGTGATCTTGGCAAGTTACATAATTTTTTTAAGCCTCAGCTCCCTCATCTACAAGATAGGGATGATAACCAGATAGTCGTGAGAATTGAATTAAATTAATTAAATTAGCTAATGCTCATAAAAGAATCAACTAATGCTTATTAGCTTAGTACTGACACATAGTAGGTGCTCAGTAAATACCAGTTATTTTAATTGTGTATATGAATGTCAGTTAACATTTCTTGCTAACAGCTTACTGGGTATCATGTAGATGTTACTTTGAGCTAGCATATTTATCAGGCTCAACCGTGAAATAATATAGAAACAAGAATGGCAGAGATGGGGGTACAGAAACCCACCTGACTCCCCAGGTCAGAGACTAATTTCAAGTTCTCCGCAGATGAGTTTCATGATCACAGTGGGATGGAGATATAAATATAATTTTCTATATTCATTCAAGTTTTAAAAATCTAAAACATTCTCAGAGTTTTAGCTATATAAAGAATACTCTGACATTCACAGAAGTACTGAGCACCAGCAAACGGTAGTAGCTTTTAACACAGAAACTCTGCCATCTACTGGTTGCACAAGATCATCAATCTACTCATCCTTTATTTTATTTTATTTTACTTTATATTTTCAAGTGTTTCTATAAAAAGTAACACTCTCTGGTCCAATCAGCCTCCATAATCCTGGGCCCCTCAATGTTTTATTTTTTATTTATTTTTAAAAGATTTTATTTATTTATTCATGAGAGAGAGAGAGAGAGAGGCAGAGACACAGGCCGAGGGAGAAGCAGGCTCCCCATAAGTCCAATGCGGGACTAGATCCCAGGACCCTGGGATCACACCCTGAGCCAAAGGCAGACGCTCAATCGCTGAGCGACCCAGGCCCACCCCCTCAATATTTTAAATAGTACCATAACGGTTTGGGACCATCTCCAATCTGCTGTCTGGAGCAGAATGTCCAAGTGTCCCTCACATCCCACTGGAATGCAGATCATTTCTCCAACGAAGCCTGGAGACCTTTGCCATAACAATTCCATTCTGTGAAATTTAGGCTTTGGGTACTACAGAGTCTGTGAAACTTAATCAAGCTATCTCAGAATAGAATCAAGCTATCTGGGCAGCCCTGGTGGCCCAGCAGTTTAGCACCGCCTTCAGTTCCAGGGTGTGATCCTGGAGGCCAGGGATCAAGTCCTGCATTGGGCTCCCTGCATGGAGCCTGCTTCTCCCTCTGCCTGTGTCTCTGCCTCTCTCTGTCTCTCATAAATAAATAAATAAATAAATAAATAAATAAATAAATAAATAATCTTAAAAAAAAAGAATCAAGCTCTCTCGGAATAATATGTAAATTTTCATCATCTGGGATCACTCTTCATGGTCAAGAAACTCTGAAGCCCATCCAGAACCAGGCTGAGCTCTACAAAGTTTGGCTTTCTTACTGGTTGGTGTTCACAGAGGAAGGAAGGATCTCATTCTGGGCAAGAGCACAGAGGACAGGGAACCAAAATAACCTGCGCAATAACGGTCCCAAACCCCAGGAGAACTGACAAACTGAGGTCTGTGTCTTAAGGAGGGGCTCAGTTTCAGCAGGAGACTCATGTTTGGCACACAGCTGCACATTCACTCACTTAGAGGAGCCAAAGGTCACAGTATTTTTTTCAACTTCTCTTTATCACACTCAAGTCCAACACGTTTAGTTGTTAAAATATAAAAGAAAGAGATTTTCTAGATTGCTGGTATTTTCTTTTAAGGCTATTCGAGTTCCTATAATCTAATGGCAGAGAAGAGCAAATGTAGCTTTTCTTTTGATGGCATATCTAATCCCCAAAGAAAGACTATCTAATGACCTTCCTAGGCTCATAAATAACAAATTAATAATGCAAGAGAGAGTTTTTAAAATTGCTATCCTTTGCAACACAAAACAAAGCTGGTGGTGATTAGATTACCCAGAGGCAGGCAAGGAGCAAGAAGCCTGGCAAAAAATGATTATAGGTACAAGTGTAGAAAACCAACCCTGAATCACCAGGGCAACCTGGGGAGTCATCCCTGGGTTCTCTTGCTTCATCGCCCCACCTCTGATCACTGGTCAAGGAGCCCTTTGTCATCACACCTGAGTTTGCTTTAAAAGACCCTAAAGACGCAGCCACATGAAAACTCTTTGTTGGACACATTGCAGGGAAGCTGAGAAAGGTGTTAGCCACCATTTTACCTAATAGTCTCTCAACAGGGCCTGAAAAGAGAAATGTCTCTCATTGTTTAGTGCCAAAAAAAAAAAAAAAAAGCTTTTCTTTTCCTCACCTGCTGTCTTTCAGACAATGTGGACTGTGTATCTGATTATGAATCAATTTTAGTTACGCTACAGAACTTTGTGAATGTATACTTCTTAAGTAATTGTCTCTCTGGTCTTATCACATTATTACTGTTTTCGTTTTTTGACCCTTACTTTTACATTGTTAATTCAATATAAACTGTAAATCCTTTGGAGGAAGCAGTGATGGCGTATAAATACATGAAATGTGTTGCTTGCACCTCACCAGAATGACGTCCATCTACCGTCGTCCATTCAACTGACCATGATCCCAGTCCCAAACTTCATGATCTTTTCAATTTAGAGCATTTTCCAGCTATCCTCTGCGACCTAGTCTTCTGCATCCTCTAACCCACTCTAACATTATAAACACATTGGTCTTTCTAATATTTTCTTTTATTTGAAAACCATTAGATGGTTCGGCACTGGGTACAGAATAGTCCAGCATTCAAGACAGTTTTGCTATATTGTACTTTCATTATAATCATTGATGGCTTTTACTCTCGCGGAGTAAGTTCTTTTTTTATCTCAGAGAGTACGTTCCTTTCGGAACTCGTATGTATGATTCTCTCTGTTTCTGTCATGGCATATAACCACACCTGTCACATCACAGATGTTCGGTTAGGGTTTACTGGGTGGGTGAATACAAAGCCCTTTCTGCAAAGATGGTTTGACTCATGACTATAGCAGCTGCTTGCAGAGCCTGTACTGTTTATGACTATTTCAAATAACATCTGTATGAAGCTTTGGTTCAAAAGCACCTCTTCCTAACCACAGTAGTTGCAGCTAGGCTGGTCTGTCGTTATTTTCCATAAGGCTATGGTGACATCGCACACTTTGAAGTTGACTTTATAGCACCTTTAATACGTATCATCTGCTTCCTTTGTTTACCTTTGCCACACCTTAGCTCAATAATCCAAAATGACCTTGGTGCCGACCACAATTAGTAAGAGTCTATGAAACTCTAGGGTCCCTAAAGAACTGGCACCAAACTTGTCTGCCTAAGTTGGTCCTTCTGGGCCCTCAAAGAATTATCTTCACCAAACTTGACCTTTACTAATAATTGCACTGCTGCAAATGTTATTCCTCTATAGCAATTTAAGAAGCAAAAAGTTTCAAGATAAATTGTGTAATTGTTCCTTGTATCAAAAATTTTTAGCATTTATTGTATTTCCTGAACTCACAGATAACCACTTTTCTTACAAATCAGGTACTCTCAAAATTCTCACAGCTAGAATTCAGAGATTTAAAGGCTCTATTCAATCTATTGTTACTATACAGTGGTCTATAAATCTTATAAATCTAGAAGTAAGGATTGAGTCTTTCTTTATATAAAGATTTTATTTATTTATTCATGAGAGACACAGAGAGAGAGAGGCAGAGACACAAGCAGGCTCCATGCAGGGAGCCCGATGTGGGACTCAATCCCGGGTCCCCAGTATCTTGCCCTGGGCTGAAGGCGGCGCTAAACCGCTGAGCCACTGGGGCTGCCCAGGATTGAGTCTTTGAATGGTCCTTGTAAGACATATAAAACATTTTCACACACAATACGGTGCTTATAGTAAATGCCCTTTGATGATAAGATGAAACTAACAAAATTATTTTAAGATAAAAGAATGGGTCTTTTTTCTTTTTAACTTTTTTCAAGATAATTCCTACAGATGTTAGTTTCTACATTAGTTTCTAATTTCAACTGTCAATCTCATCATGTTTGACTTCCTCAATTTCCAAATACCTGGCGGTTGTTCAATGATTAATGTAAAATGATCAGTAATTAGTGCCTAATTGTTTGAATTACATCTTTGGCTTCCCTCATCCACCTGTACCAGGTAAGTAAACTTTACCAGAGTTGCTTAAGGGCCTCCTAGATATGTCCTTCAGTAGTGACTAGAATTGTCATCATTTACGTAATGATGAGTTCAATTAGTATCTTTAACTGGTGCTAATGTTACAAAAGGAAACTCTAATTAAAAATCCTTTCCAACAGGAAGTAATCATGCAAAACATATTATGGACACATTAGAAATACCGATTTGCTGACTGACGACAATGAGAAGCTGAATCTGAGAAGAGATTGATAGTTATACTCTTGGCTCCCATAACTGAAATCCTCTAAGGTGTAAGAGGTTATCATTACTCTTCACCCAGCTTAATAAATTTGTCCTTACACAGATGCTAGAAACAAGCTCCAAATTCTCCACTAAGGGGTACTCTACGGCCGCTCAACCCCATTCTTCCTTCAGTTGTGGTCAGAGGGATTTGTTTGTTCTTCTCTTATGCGCAACTGGCTTCATTATTTATCCTTTGCTCAGGTCTCCTACTAATTCTTTCCCCTTTCCTTTTAGGAATCTCTGGCTATCAAATTCTATTAAGTCTAATTTCAAAATGCATTTCCCTCCAGTACACTACTGATTATAATGAACCTTGTGTTTCTCTTCCTTTAGTATAAACTAAAGGAAATCCCAACTGACCAAAGGGTTGTGCTCCAAAACTTTTTTTTAAGGTAACTGACTTATTATCTTGTAAGTACAATATTATAAATGGTAATTTGACTCCTGGATAAGCTACATGAAAAGTCAATTTCATGTAGATAAAATAGTACATACACCCTAGCAAAAAAAATAAAAAGAAAGAAAGAAAGAAAGAAAGAAAGAAAGAAAGAAAGAAAGAAAGAAAGAAAGAGAAAAAAAAGAACAAAGAAAAAAAAGAATGGTAATATGAATTACAGAATTCTTGCATTGACACCGCTGGCCCCACACATCCTAGGCTGAGCACTGAGGTACCAGGCTCAGGACTGGCCTTTGTGCGCAACAGCTCTTCAGACATAAAGGACTAAACTAAAGGCCATGCAGGGTTCAGGTGAGTAATAGGAGCTAGTTGTGAATTTCAGGCTGAGTGCTATGAAGTGACATTTTTATAGGTCAAAAACAGTCAAATAAGGTCCAACCTAGCATTATTTGTTAATGTTCATATTGGGTATTCTACAAACATACATTATTTCTTCAGTCCAATTATGGGCTTCTTAGGAGGTAAGAACCATATCGACATGTATCCCGATAACCTCTACTCAGTTACTTGGTAGGTATAAAATAAACGCTTTTTTTTTTTTAAAGGATTCTTTTGCTTATTTGAGAGAGAGAAAGAGAGAGAGACAGAGAGAGAGAGAGAATCTCAACCAGGCTCCCCGCCCAGTGCAGAGCCCAGTGCCCGGTTCAATCCCAGGTCCCTGAGGTCACCATCCAAGTCGAAACCAAGAGTTGGATGCTCAACTGACTGTGCCAGCCAGGCCACCCCCTACCTTTTTTTTTTTTTTTTTTTTTTTTGATCAGGGATGATATAAAACAAGTTTTTTCTTGCGGCACTGATTGAGAACCCAGGCTTCTAGCACCAAGAAAGAGTTGAGTCACTAAACCACAAAGCATTCTACTCCAAGAAAGTATTTGTTTTGTTTAATAGAATTTTAAATTAGGGAGTGTCAACTCATCAGGTAGAGGATTTGTGATTCAACAAGCTGTGTGCACATAGGAGATTTTTATTTCTGCACCTAACACAAAAGTAGGAACTTTCACAATATTTGTGGATATCAGGCACAAGAGAACAGAAAGAACAGCTATATTCATGTTCTTCACTGCCTTTAATTTAAAAAATTTAAATATTGCCAATATTTCAAAAAGGAAATAAACTTGTGTTTTATAAACGAGATAATAGTGTGATATATCACAGATTTCTCAAAAATGAGCAATTCATAAAATTAAAGAGTAGATACAAAATTTTCATTAGGGTTTTTTATTTGCCGTATTAGTTATAATGGAAGAAAAAGGCTACTGGCATTTTCCCAGCATCTACAATTGCTATTTACTAAAAATAATCAAAATGATGTTATTAGCAAAATTAATTCCCCAATCTGTCATCCTTTCTTCCCTTTAAAATAATAGAATCTTGGGGCACCTGGATGGCTCAGTGGTTGAGCATCTGCCTTCAGCTCAGGTCTTGATCTCAGGGTCCTGGGATCAAGTCCTGCATCAGACTCTCCCCAGGGAGACTGGTTCTCCCTCTGCCTATGTCTCTGCCTCTCTCTGTGTGTTACTCATGAATAAGTAAATAACATCTTTAAGGAAAAAAAAAAAAGAATCATAGAGTTTCCCTCTATTTGGGAAATAGTCAAAATGAAGTATTTTATCGCCCTCACAAATTTAGTGGTTATAACCGTCATTAGACTTCAAATATGAGAAAATCATATAACTGAAATTATTAATTTATATAATGTATTTTTTGAAAACCCAAAAGATTCAACATAGAATCATCACCTTATCATTCCAATGGATTACTCATTTTTTCAAAAATTTTATTTATTTCTTTGAGAGAGAAAGAAAGAGTATGGGTTAGGGGAGAGGCAGAGTCTGAGCACGGAGCCTGATGCGGGGCTGGATCTCAGGGCCCTGAGATCATGACCTGAGCTGAAGCCAGAAGCTTAACTTGACTGAGCCACCCAGGCACCCCTGGATTACTCATTTTATCCTTTCGCTTACCCATCAACTAGTTTATATAAGTCACTAATAGACAAGGAAGACAGTGATCAACCTAACTAAACACTTGGATTCTCCACTTCAGCGCCAAACAAGTTCCTGAGAAAGCAAAACACATATTGATTTACTATTTATCTGGATATAGGACTGGCCATAGGCACAGGGGTGGAATCTGACATTGTTTCTCTCTTTTTTCCCTTTGCCTCCTCACCATGGATCCCAGGAGTTTCCTGTGGTTCCATATCAATTATTAAACAGAAAACTGTTGATCTAATAAAACTAAATAATGGGAGAGAACTATTCACTTACTGTGTGCACTGGGGTGAATAACATTCCCCCCCCAAATTTGCAGTGCCCTAGAGCCTCAGAATGTGGCCTTATGTGAAATAGGGTCTTTGCAGATGTAATTAGTTAAATTCAGATGGAGTCACACTGGATTCAGCTGGTCCTAATCCAATGACTGGTGCCCTTATAAGAAGAGGGATACCTGGACAAAAAGACTCAGCCACACGAAGATACAGAGGAGGCTATGGGACAGTGTTGGCAGGGACTGGAGGGACCCAGCTGCCACCAACAAAGGGATTGCTGACAGCAACCAGAAACTAGGAAAAGGCAGGGAAGGATCTTCCTTGGAGCCGTCAGAGAGAGGATGCACTTCTAGCCTCCAGAACGGGGAGGGAACACGTTTCTGTTGCTTCCAGTCACAACTTGGTGGTACTTTGGTCTGGCGGCCACAGGAGACTCATACACTATGCTACTCTGCTGAGGGGAATGTGCATTTTTTTTTTAAAAAGTCTTCTAGGAGATGCCAGTGTTTAAGGCAAAGAGAAGAAATTGCACGTATTTCTGGCATCAATAAAAACTCAGAGAAGACATTTTTTAGGGAAGTGAGCCTTCTGAGTACCTTTTAAATGAAACCCAGCATGTGCCAGCCTCCTCCAAAGAGGTATGGGCCCAGGCTAGTCTGAGTGGAGCGTTTCACTAAGCCTTGTGGAGGGAAGAAAGAGAAATGCAAAGAATGCATGCACACTGCCACCCAGGGCACTCCAAAGATGCCAAAAGTCCTAAGATCAGAAATGCTATTTTGGATAATCAGAATCCCTGAAGTAAAGCCAAGAACAATGGGAGACCTAAGGAGGACTCTCTGAGTTAAAGAGGATTGGATGTGTCTATACCATGCATTCCTTTAGATGCTGGCAAAGTCATGCCATATATCAAAGTTAATTCCAGGTGGCTAAAAGAATTAAATGTAAAAACATCGAATCACTAAGAAGTTGGAAGTCCTAATAAGGCAGGATAGAAGATAATACAGGATGGGAACAATTTCTTAAGATTAAAAGCAATGGGGGGAATCCCTGGGTGGCTCAGCCCAAGGCCTGATCCTGGAGACCTGGAATCCAGTCCCATGTCAGGCTCCCTGCAAGGAGCCTGCTTCTCCCTCCTCTTCCTCTCTCTCTCTCTCTCTCTCTCTCTCTGTCTATCATAAATAAATAAATCTTTAAAAAAAAAAGATTAAAAGCAATGGAAGAAATCAAAAAAAGAAAAATACTGCCGGGCAAAAATTTTACGAGGCAAAAATTTTAACTTTTCATTACTACTTTAGTTTTGAAAGATTTTTAAATTTATTTTTTTTTTTTGACAGAGAGACAGAGAGAGAGAGAGATTGAGAGAGAGAGAGAGCGCACATGAGCAGCAGCAGAGGGAGAGGGAGAAGCAGACTCCCCACTGAGCAGGGAGCCAGATGTGGGGCTCAATCCCAGGACCCTGGGATCATGATCTGAGCCAAAGGCAGATGCTTAACCAACTGAGCCACCTAGGCAGTCCCGTGGTTTTTTTTTTTTTTTTTTTTTTTTAAAGATTCTATTTTATTTTTATTAATGAGAGAGAGAGAGAGAGAGGCAGAGACACAGGCAGAGGGAGAAGCAGGCTCCACTCAGGGAGCCCGACGTGGGACTCGATCCCAGGTCTCCAGGATCAGGCCCTGGGCTAAAGGCGGCGCTAAACTGCTCAGCCACCTGGGCTGCCCCACATGTGTTTTTTTAAAGGCAGTAACAAGCCAAGAAAATATTTTCAACAAAAATATCCACCAATTTCTTAGAGCCATATTGGATAAAGAAATCATAGAAATATATAAGAAAAATATTAGCAAACCTAGTAAAATATGCAAGGGAAATGAATAATTTTTAAAGGAAGAAAGAAAAGGTTAATGGATACATTTTCCGAACCTCATTAGTAACCAAAATATATGAATTAAAGTAACGATAGATACAATTTTAAAATTAATAACGCTGAAAGCTTTTATATACTACTGGGGGATATATTAATCGCTATAGCCTTTCAGTAAGCAATTTATTAGTATTTATCAAGAGATTTTAAAATGTTAATATACCTATTAATACCCTGTGATTCTATACAGGATGTTTGTAAGGAAATATTCAAAAAAGTCTTCAAAGAGTTATTTACAAAGATGTTTATGGAAATGTTATTAATGATAACAAAATTTTCAAGCAACTCAACTAATTCGGGTAATGATTTACTAAGTTATGAAACATTCATATTATAGAGTGCCATTTTTCCTTTAGGTCATTGGGTAAAGCCTGTGATAAAATGGCAAGTTGAAAAATAGGATAAAGAATTGTATATTGGGATACCTGGGTGGCTCAGCAGTTGAGCATCTGCCTTCAGCTCTGGGTGTGATCCTGGAGTCCTGGGATCGAGTCCCACATGGGGCTTCCTGCATGGAGCCTGCTTCTCCCACTGCCTGTGTCTCTGCCTCTCTCTCCGTGTCTCCCATGAATAAATAAATAAAATCTTTAAAAAATTTGTATATCAACAATGTTAAATATCCAAGAATGTATGGAAAGGAAATACACTAAAAAATTTTTTTTAAGATTTTATTTATTTTATTCATGAGAGACACACAGAGAGAGAGAGAGAGGCAGAGACACAGGCAGAGGGAGAAGCAGGCTCCCTGCAGGGAGCCTGACGTGGGACGTGATCATAGGACTCCAGAATCACACCCTGGGCTGAAAGCAGCGCTAAACCACTGAGCCACCTGGGCTACCCTAAAATCTTAATAGTGGTCATTTCCAGCTAGTTGGATTATGAATAATTTATATCCCTTTTCTGTATTTTCCACAACTGTTATACATTTTCTTATAATGAAAAAAAATTAACAAAAAAAGCTGTAAAACTCCTAATAGGCTCCTCAGGGAAGACTAAATAATAAGGATTTTGAGTGGCAGTAGCAGAAGGTAAAACCCAGATGATGGAACAGACCTTTCAACATAATCTAATAAAATATTAATGCACAGATTCTACCTGCCAGTTTCAATTTATTTTTCCCAATTCCTTAGGCCAAGAATTCCCAGCCTAGATCTTGGAACACCCCAGGTTATTGTCAATTATCTCATGAGAGTCATATATTTCTTCTTGGATATTTTCCAAGACACTACTTGTTTTAAAAATTTGCAAGGAAAAAAAATACTTGCAGGACACCTCACTCTGTTTAAGGCAATCAACATCTGTTTTGACGTCTGTCAGAGAATTAAAAAGCAACCATTGAAAGGTAATTCTGCAGGATTGGCAGCTAGACTGGGGTGGGGGACAGGAGAACACAGAGGTTGGCAAGAGAATGATTCTGTCTTGTTTCTTACTGTGCATGATTTCAGAATCATTTATCCCACGTCAACAGGGGATAGGGTGCAAATAACCAAAGGGTATCCTGATTCCATTCACTGTTTCATAAATCAGTGTTCGGTATCTTTTTATACCTCCTGTAGCTCCTTTTTATTATCTACGTACATTTTATAGAACAAATCAGTAAACCCATAAAATGAAACCGGTAGAGAAAAGTAAATCTTTTATTTTTTTTTTTTAACTTAAACTCGATTAACATATAATGTATTTTTGGTTTCAGGGGTAGAAGTCAGGGACTCATCAGTCTTATGTAGTTTCACTGATTTCTGGTCTAATCTTTATTATTTGTTCTTCTGCTGGGTTTAGGCTTGATTTGCTGTTCTCTCTCCAGCTCCTTTAGGTGGAAGGTTAGGTTGTGTATTTGAGACCTTTATTGTTTCTTGACGAAGGCTTGTATTGCTATTTATTTCCCTCTTAGAACCACCTTTGCTGTATCCCAAAGGTTTTGAACAGTTGTATTTTCATTTCTTTCCATGAATTTTTAAAATTCTTAATTTCCTGGTTGATCTATTCTTCCTTAGTAGGATGCTCTTTTAGCCCAAGTATTTGAGTTCTTTCCAAATTTCTGCTTGTGATTGAGTTCCAGCGTCAAAGCACTGTGGTCTGAAAATATGCAGGGAATGATCCCAATCTTTGGTACTGGTTGAGACCTGATTTGTGACCCAGTATGTGATCTATTCTGGAGAATGTTCCATGTGCACTAGAGAAGAATGTGTATTCTGTTGCTTGAGGATGGAATCTTCTGAATATATCTGTGAAGTCCGTGTGGTCTAGTGTGTCATTCAAAGCCCTTGTTTCCTTGTTGATCTTCTGCTTGATGATCTGTCCATTGCTGTGAGTGGGGTGTTAAAGTCCTCTACTATTATTGTATTATTATTGATGTGTTTCTTTAATTTTGCTATTCATTGGCTTATATAATTGGCTGCTCCCATGTTAGGGGCATAAATATTTACAATTGTTAGATCTTCTTGTTGAATAGACCCTTTAATTATGATATAATGTCCTTCCTCATCTCTTATTACAGTCTTTGGTTTAAAATCTAATTTGTCAAAAAATAAAAAAATAAAATCTAATTTGTCAGATATAAAGATAGCCACCCCAGCTTTCTTTTAATGTCCATGAGCATGATAGATGGTTTTCTGCCCCCTCACTTTCAATCTGAAGGTGTCTTTGGGTCTAAAATCAGTCTCTTGCAGACAGCATATCGATGGGTCTTGCTTTTTTTTTTTTTTTTTTTTAATCCAATCTGATAACCCTGTGTCTTTTGATTGGAGCATTTAGCCCAGTTACATTCAGAGTAACTACTGGAAGAGATGAATTTTGTGCCATTGTATTACATGTAAAGTCACTGTTTCTGTATATTTCCTCTGTTCCTCTCTGGTCTATGTTACTTTTGGGCTCTCTCTTCACTTAAATATTCCTTTTAATATTTTTTGTAGGGATGGTTTGGTGGATCACAAATTCTTTTAGCTTTGTCCTAGAAACTTTTTATCTCTCCTTCTGTTTTGAATGACAGCCCAATTGGATAAAGTATTCTTGGCTGCATATTTTTCTCACTTACCACCCTGAATATATCATGTCAGTCTTTCTGGCCTGCCACGTCTCTGTGAATAGGTCTACTGCCAGTCTAATGTTTCTACTTTCATAGGTTATGGACGTCTTGTCCTGAGCTGCTTTCAGGACTTTCTCTTTGCTTCTGAGATTTGCAAGCTTCACTATTATATGTTGGGATATTGACCTATTTTTATTGATTTTTGAGGGGGGTTCTATGTGCCTCCTGGACTTGGATGCCTGTTTCCTTCCTCAGATTAGGGAAGTCCTCTGCTATAATTTGCTCCAATATACCTTCTACCCACCTCTCTCACTTTCCTCTTCTTCTGGGATCTCTATTATTCTAATATTGTTTTGCTTATGATATCACTTATCTCTCAAATTCTCTCCTCGTGATAAGGAGTTGATTATCAATCTTTTTCTCAGCTTCTATATTCTCATCTCCATCTTCTATTTTACTAATTCTTTCTGCCTCATTTATCCTAGCAATTAGAGACTCCATTTTTTATTTCATCTCATTAATAGCCTTTTTGATTTCAACTTGATTAGGTTTTTGCTCCTTTATTTCTCCAGAAGGGGATTCTCTAGTGTCTTCTATGCTTTTTTTCAAGCCCAGGTTGTATCTTTATAATCATTATTCTGAACTCTAGTTCTGCCATCTTACTTATGTCCATACTGATTATGTCCCTGGCAGTCAGTACTGCCTCTTGTTTTCTTTTTTGAGGTGAGTTTTTCCATCTTGTTATTCTGCCCACAGAAGAACAGATCAACGAGAGAGCAAAATACTAAAGTGGAAACAATGACTCCAGAGAAATACACATTTAAACAAATCAGAAGAGACCTGAAACATCCCCCCCCCCCGCCCGTGAGAGAGAGAGAGAGAGAGAGAGAGAGAGAGAGAATATAATCAGACAGGTGAACAAAATAGAGCAATACACTGGATTCTGTGTGTATTTTGGTCCACTTGTTAGAAAACTAGATCCCAAAAGCGTAACAAAAGAAAAATTTATATATGTACAAAAAAATTAAATACAATGAAAGGATAGAATGTAACTGTAAAGATGAAAATTAAAAGACGAAGAAAGGAATATAAACAGATGAACAAAAACAGAGCAATACACTATTCTAAGTGTATTTTGCTCAGTTAGAAGAAACTATATCTCAAAATTGTAAGGTAAGAAAAAAACATACATATATGAAAATAAAATTAAACACATTGAAAGGATAGAATGTAACTGTAAAGATGAAAATTTAAAAAGACTTTAATAGAAAAAAAAGAAGAAAAAAAAAAAAGCAAATATGATCAGACAAGTGAAGAGAATAGCCATCCACTAGATTCTGGGTGTATTTTGGTCTGTTAGAAGAAACTGCATCCCCAAAATTGTGAAGAAAGAAAAACTTACATATACACAAAAATAAAATTAAATACAATGAAAGGATAGAATGTAAAAAAGAAAATTAAAAAAAAGTTTTTAAAAGAAGAGTTGATAAAACACAAAATTAGTTGAAAAAGGAAAGAGAAAAAAATTACAATTGAAAGACTAAAGAATCACGGGGGAAACCCCCAGGAATTCTGTAGCTGTATTCCCCTAGCACTGGAGTTTTGCATTTCTCAGCGATCAGTGAACTTGATCTTGGCTGGATGTTCTTGCTGATTTGGGGGCGGGGCCTGTTGTGCTGGTTCTCAGGTGTCATTGACCGGGCAGAATTGCACCTCCCTTGCCAGGGGACCAGGCTCAGTAATCTGCTCCAGGTTGCTCTCTGTGGCTTCTGTTCCCTGAAGGTTTCCATGCATCTTGCAAGGATGAGAATGAAAATGGCAGCCTCCCCACCTCCAGCCCCAGTGCCCAAAGCTGGGGCCCCCCTCCTCAGCGCGCCCTCGGGGAGAAGCAGTCAGTCACTCCGGTCTCCCTGGTCTCCCTCTGTATTCTGTGCTCACCCAGCCTGTGACCGAGTGTTTCTGTCTCAGGCACGTGACCTTTTTGAGTCTCCAAACCCTGCAGACTCCTGTGGCATGCTCCTGTGCTGCTCCTCCCTGGGGAGGAAGGGGGTTCTCGTTGGTTCTGCCATTTGTTGGGCCTCTGCATGGAAAGCAGTTGCACCAACTGTGCTGCAGTTCATGGTTTATGGCAACCCCGAGCTGAGAGCCCACTGCTGGGCTTGCTGATGCAGCCAGCTTTCCCGCTCTGATGCCTGGGAACTCTGTGACACTCAGGCTCCCTGTGACCCCAAGGATCCTGAGACCACACTGTCCCACCTAGAATGCCACTCCTGCTTCAACACCTGAGCACCTTTCAGGTAAGGGACGTCTCTCACCAGAACAGATTTCTGAAAGCTCTGGTTCTGCACTCTGCCGCTATATCACTTTCTGGGACCCGGCTGATGGAGGGTCCCTCCGCCACCCCATGCCCCCTGTGTTTTATCTTCCTGTATATCGCCCCAGACTCACTTCTCCACATCTCCTACCTTGCAGAAAGTGGTCGCTTTTCTATTTGTAGAGTTGCAGCTATTTTTTTTTTCTTAGACCTCTGGTTGAGTTCACAGTTGATCAGAATGATTTAACAACTATCTAGCTGAATTCTTGGGACCAGACAAAAATAAGGTCTCCCACTCCTCCACCATCTTAGACTCAGTCCAAATCTTTTATCTTTTATGCTGATTCTAGATAAAAGCTTCTGATTTAGTATTCTACAGTTTCCTTTTAGATCCAGGGTTACCAAGCCTCTAGGCCAAATCTGGCCCTCAACTTGTTTTTGTAAATAAAGTTTTATTGGAACAACTACATAGTAAGTATAATACAGAAGTCTCTATGGCTGATTTGCTGCTACAATGACAGAACTAAACAGCTGCAACAGACACTGGATGGTTGGCAGTATCTAAAATATTTATTCTCTGGTCCTTTTCAGACAAAATTTTCTGACCCCAATTTTGGATTATAAACTCCTACAAGCTTGCTTGGCAGGTGTCTCCTTTTTGAACATTTATAACTATCATTAAAGAGGAATAAGCACTTCTAAAACTCTAATAGATATTATCAGATAATTATAACACAAGCTCAGGTTTACCAAAGTCTGGATAAATTCAAAGATAGGAAAAATTCACCCACAACTTTATATTTAGATCTAAATCTGAATAAATCTTTGATTTATTTACTTGGCTACTAAAATATATATGCATATATATATATATATATATATATATATATATATATATTTACCTTTTTAAATCTTACTTTAAAGAAATAAAGCATAGGTGAGGACAAATAGAACGTCCTCCAGGATGTTTCCCAGTATCCTCTCCTCCTGGTATCTATGCCTTTATATAGTTTCCTCTCACACACAAGTGATGATATCTCACTTCTGAGACTAGGTCATAACACTACAGTTTCTCTTTCTCTGTCTCTTCTCACCACTTGCTTTGGGAAAATCCAGCTTCAGTGTCATCCTGTAGAGAGGCCCACGCGGCAAAGAAACTCAACCAGTCACCAGGGAGACCCGAGGCTTCCTGACAACAGTCACAAGAGTAAGTCTGGAGGGATGCGGGGAAGCTCAGTGGTTGAACGTCTGCCTTCAGCTCAGGGCATGATCCCGGAGTCTCAGGATCGAGTCTCACATCGGGTTCCCTGCAGAGAGCCTGCTTCCCTCTGCCTGTGTCTCTGCCTCTCTCTGTGTCTCTCATGAATAAATAAAATCTTAAAAAAAAAAAAAAAAAAGAGTAAGTCTGGACATGGATCCTCCAGCCCCAGTCAACCCTTCGTATGACTGCAGCCCTGGTTGACAGCTTGATTGCCACCTTACAGAGACTGTGACCTGGAGCCACCCAGCTAACCTGCTTCTGAATTCTTGACTTGTTCAAACTGAGAAATGATAAATATTTGTTTTAAGCCCCTAAACTTGGGGGTATTTCTCATACAGCAATAGAAAATGAATATGCTTACCTCCACTACCACTTAGATATTGTGGTTTCTGATTTTTATTTTATTTATTTATTTGTTTGTTTGTTTATTTATTTATTTATTTATTTATTTGGATTCTGATTTTTAAAAGCCATCTGTACTCGAAATGGACCATGAATTAGATCTAGCACAGGACGCAATATAAATATCATGTACTTCAAGCAAATCAGAGACTTTTCTCTATACTATAAAAACCGTCAGCCCTGAAAGCAGCTCTCAAGCATGCCACTCTGTTGCCATAGTGACATTAGTCAAAGATTGAAATGACTGAGACTGTGTGTGGGTACATGGAAACGACACAACCTTTACACTAGGAGGACTGAACACCTACCAGAACTTGTCAATAACTAAACTCCCAAAGTTGCAACAGACTCTACCAAACTAGACCTCAAGCATCTCAGACCAGTTTCGGCTTCCAGACAGTTGAATGGTATCAACAATCTTTGCATTCGGGGATGCATGGGTGGCTCAGTAGTTGAGCATCTGCCTTTGGCTTGGGGGCATGATCCCAGGGTCCTGGGATCGAGTCCTACATCTGGTTCCCTCCCTCTGCCTGTGTCTCTGCTTCGCTCTCTGTGTCTCTCATGAATAAATAAATAAAATCTTAAAAAAAAAACTTTACATTTGTGTAGCACTTTGTCATTTGAAAAGTAGTACTTTTTATGTGTTAATCTTTAATCCTCACAGCAACCTTGACTTGTAAGTTTAAAGTAGGAGACATTTTCTGTAAAGAGAAGAAGAGAAAATACTAGCATAAGAGTAGAAAACAGCATCTAGTTATCTCTGTGAAGAATTAGGATGTTCTGCAGAGAATGTGCAGAGCCCAGGAGTTCAGTGGAAAGACCTCAAAGGCCAAATCAGGAGCCATGTGAGTAACAGGTTGAGGCGTACTGTGTGGCATCCATTTCCAGAAGTCTCCCAGAGAATTCCATTTTTCCCATTGGTTCAGAACCCAGGGTACACTTACAAGAATAATTTCTATATTGGAATTAGAGTATTACACTCTTGAGCCTCGATTGGTCAAGCCCTCCAATGACTCCTGATTACCCTGAGAACTTAGCTCCCTGGAGGGTAGGTATTGGGTACCCTTCCTCTCTGTGCTCCACCAGCTTGTTTTATACTGAATTCATGTAAAAGGCACTCAATTATTGTGTAGGAAAGGCATAAAGAAGGAGCTTAAAGTACAATATGTGTTTCTTCAACCTATCAAACCAATTGATTACAAAGTATTTTATTGTTTTAAAGATTTATTTATTTGAGAGAGAGAATGAGCACATGGGGGCGGAGTGGTGCAGAGGGAGAAGGAGGAAGAGAATCTCAAGCAGACTCCCTGCTGAGTGTGAAGCCTAATTTGGGGGCTCAATCCTATAACCCTAAGATCATGACCTGAGCCAAAACCAAGAGTCAGATGCTCAACCAACTGAGCTAGCAGGTGCCCTGGTATTACAAAGTATTAGAAACACAGTTGTGTGGTTTGTCTTGATGGACCTCCCTCTATTTAAAATAGAAGTGCACAGGGATGCCTGGGTGGCTCAGTGGTTGAGTGTCTGCCTTTGGCTTGGGGCGTGATCCCGGAGTCTTATTGAGTCCCACATCAGTCTTCCTGCATGGAGCCTGCTTCTCCCTCTGTCTATGTTTCTGCCTATGTTTCTACCTCTCTCTCTGTCTCTGTCTCTCATGAATAAGTAAATAAAAAATTTAGAAAAAAAATAAAATAGAAGTGCACAAAATCTGACAGAAAACGTTAATGGAAGTCAAAGTAAGGGAGAAGAGCTCCTTTTGAATTAGCAGTGACTCATCTCCTAAGCAGTCTAGGTGATGAGGTACAATTAAGGGACTATGTTTATTTGAATATTTCACTCTCAAAGAGCTTCCAGAGAGAAGAGGCATCAAGAAGACAGCAATGGGGGCACCTGGGTGGCTCAGTGGTTGAGCGTCTGCCTTCGGCTCAGGTCATGATCCCGAGGTCCTAGGATAGAGTCCCGCATCGGGCTCCCCGCAGGGAGCCTGCTTTTCCCTCTGCCTGTGTCTCTGCCTCTGTCTGGGTCTCTCATGAATAAATAAATAAAATCTTTAAAATAAGTAAATAAATAAATAAAGTGTCCACTTAAGAATGTGTTTATACGTCACTGCAGAAGGTTGTAGACTATTTAGAGGGAGGTTTATTCCAAAGCAGAGATTGGGAGACTAAGTGGCAGCGGGCTGGATGGACACATGCTTACGAGGCCGTGGGAGCTCGTCTGCAAAGGCGGCCCCAGCAATTTCTCTCCTCATGGGACCGCATGCTGCTCTGACATCCCAGGGTGGAGTTCTTTTTTCCTTTTGAGCTGCCTCATCAGAGGTGCAGCTACCCTGGGGAGAGGCCACATGGGGGAGGGGATTGCGGGGGAGGACCTTGGCACTTGACCAACAGCAAGAACTGAGGCCCAGGACGCAGGCCCCAGGAGAACTGTTCTTGCCGGTGCCCGGCTGTTTTAGCTGAGCTGTCAGGCGTGTGCCCGCAGAAGCCACCTCAGAAGTTCTAGCTTCAGTACACATCCCAAAGAGAGAGACAAGTTGATCCCACATGTCCTGCCCAAATTCCAGTCATCAGAGGCAAGAAAATGATTGTTAGTTCAGGTCAGGATAGCTGTTATGCAGCAATCAATACCTGAAACAGGCTAAAGTCACGTAGCCTTCTGCTAAAATCTATTTTTAAAAAATGTTATGGTCTGTCTTTTCTTACGGAAATCACAGAAAACTCAGTTGTTCTAAGAATTCATTAGGTGGAGACTGAAATTTGAATAGATATACTTTAGAAAGGGTAGAAAGATTCAGGGAGGGTTTTTTTTAACAGTAATATACATGTTATACTATATATATATATATATATATATATATATATATATATATATATATAGTACACACATTTTTATCTTATTTTAACTGAATAGAGCAGCAGGAAAAGACAAATAATCAACCCAGCAGTACTAAGAACTTGAAATAATTGTAGTATAATAGCAATAACTACTTTTTATTGGGTGATTGCTATATCCCAAGCACTGTGCTAAGTGCTTTACATCTATTTTCTCATTTAGTCCTTACAACAAACCTGTGAGAAAGGCGTTATTACTGCATTTTATACACATGAGGAAACTGAGTCTCAAAGAGATTAAGCAATTTGCCAAAAGTTACAGTGCTAGGAAGTTGTGAGGCTGGGCTCTGAACCAGGCCAGCCTGACTTGAAAGTTATTTAACTATCTACTGTACTCAATAGCCTCCACCTTTAACCATAAAATAGTTTCATTATTCAGAGACTTTTAGGTTCAGAGAAGAATATGTCCCACAGTAATTACAGCTAATAATAAAGCCATATTTTGGTCTTAAAAAAGTGACTCAAAGTATTTTTCATGCAGTTCAGCATCCTCTTGCATTACAAGTATGGGATTTGGTCAGATTCACGCTACGTGATTCTGGGAGGATATAGGAAAATTTCCCATATACAGTAGGGACATCAGTCCTTTTGTTAGTTTATCTTATATTTCCCACAAGATTGCTTGTTATATAAAAGAGTGAACTGAGGCACAACTCTCTGATTCTGGTGATTTACCCTGACCAGCCCTCCTGTTAACTCTGGCATTTCATTTGCTTCCTACTTTACCTAGTCTTGCCTATCCCACCTGTTTTCCCCTCTTTCAAACACATACACTCTCCTCCATACAAATAAATGCCAACTTTTCATTATTCAGAGAGGGCACATACTGAATACCTTCAATTAGCAAGGCTGTAGATGGTGATATATTGCACACAGAGGCAGAAAAATGGAAGGAAAGGAAGGGAACATCATTTTGCCCAAGTATTAATTTTCCAGGTTATCAACCTGCCTGCTCCACAAAACAGTTTTCTACTTCAAAGTCTAAAACGCCATAAAAAAGAGTTGTTCTAAAACCAAGTGAATGGCTAGTTTGAGTTGCTTCTAGAGCCTCGGTGAGCAACTTCCCTTTACAAAAGACCGAGGAAAAGGATACTCTTGTTTATCTGATAAAAAGTTGGAGAAGCCTTAAACCATCTGATCTGTTACTTCCACAAAGAATCTTCACAGCCTCTCAGCTTTGCCAAACAAATTGCACAAGAATCTAGGATGAGGCTTTGATGTGTGGGAAGGACAATGAACTGAAGAACTGACAGGCTTGCTTTCTACCCAACATCTGTGTGTCTCTACATCCTTAGAGTGAAAGGAAAATCTGATTTGGTATCAGGGGCCCTTAATTAAAATACCATCTCTGCTACATCTAGCTGTATCACCATGGGCGAGACCTTTAATCCGTCTGATTTTTAGATTATTGACCTGTAAAATAAAGATAATTACATGACATGCTACAGAATTGTTATATGATTTAAATGAGATGCTACTTGTGATAGCATTTTGTAAACTGTGAAACTTATTACAAAGTTTAATTATTATAAGATCTCCTGCCTTACAGGAACATTGTACCATGTATTACATGAGTGTACTAGCTTTCCAGAGAAAATAAACTGTAAAATTATTACATATCATGTTGTTTATTTAAACAGACACATCAAAACCCAGAATAGTGTAGACATTTAATTTCCAGACCGATTGATTATAGTATACGCTTGCAATTCAATAGATAGACTCATTAATTCAATCTACAAAAATAATTTTGAGTGACTTACCACAGTGAATAAGATACCTTCAGGGCTTACATTTTGAATGAGAGAGACATAGGAGAAAAAACAGGCTGGTATCAATTATTACCATGTATTGATGATTTCCACAAAGAAAAACGAAGTGGAATAAGAAGGTAAAGTGATGACCACAGGGTACCTAAATATATTAAGCAAATACTAATAGATCTGAAGGGAGAAATACACAACAATATAGTAGGGGACTTTAATAGTAGGGGACTTTAATATCCCACTTTCAGCAATGGATAGATTATCCTGACAGAAAACTGACAGAGAAACACTGGACTTGAATGCTATCTTAGACCAAATGGATCTAACAGACAGATGTAGAACATTCCACCCAACGGTAGCAGAATACACATTCTTTTTAAAATTTTTTAAAATTTAAATTCAATTTAGCTAATACATAGTGTATTATTAGTTTCAGAGATAGAATTTAGTGATTCATCAGTTGCATTTAACACTCAGTGCTCATTACATCAACGGCACTGCTCAATGCCCACCACCCAGTTACCCCGTGCTCCCACCCACCTCCCCTCCAGTGACCCTCAGTCCATTTCCTATAGTTAAGAGTCTACTATGGTATGTCTCCCTCTGTGACTTCATCTTATCTTATTTTTTCTTCCCTTCCCCTATGATCATCTGTTTTGTTTCTTAAATTCCACATCTGAGTAAAATCATATGATATTTATCTTTCTCGGAATACACATCTTTTCAAGTACATAAGAACATCCTCTAGGATAGGACATATATTAGATCACAAAATAAGCCTTAGCAAATGTGAAAAGACAGAAGTAAAACCAAGTATCTTCTCTGTCCACAATGGTATGAAACTAGAAAACAGTAACAGGAGGAAAATAGAAAAATTCACAAATGTGAATCAAACAACACACTCCTAATAATCAAATGGTCAAAGAAGAAATCAAAAGGGAAATCAAACAGTATCTAGAGACTAACAATAATGGAGAAACAACATATCAAAACTTACAGGATGCAGTTAAAGCAGTTCTAAGATGTAAGTTTATAGTAACAAGTGCTTACATTAAGAAAAAGAAATCACAAATAAAGGACTTCACACCTCAAGGAACTAGGAAAAGAAGAACAAATTAAACCCAAAGATAGCAAAAGTAAGGAAATAACAAAGATCAGAGCAGATATAACTGAAATAGAGACCAGAATAACAGTACAAAAGATCAATGAAATTATGAGTGTTTGTTTTGTTTTGTTTTCTGGAAAGATAAACAACACTGATAACTCTTTAGCTAGGGGGCACCTGGCCCGCCCAGGTTTGAAGACTGTGCAACTCTTGCTCTCAGGGTCATGAGTTTGAGGTTCATGTTAGATGCAGAGATTACTTAAGCGAATAAATAAATAAAAACTTTCAAAAAAAGAACCGATAACTCTTTAGTTAGACTAAGAAAAAAAGAAGAGACATTATAATTGATACCAAAGAAATACAAAGGACTGTAAGAGATTACTATGAACAATGATGTGCCAATAAATTGGATAATCCAGGAAAAAAATGGATGAATTCCCAGAAACATACTGAATCATGAAGATATAAAAAATTTGAACAGAGTAATAATGAGTAAGGAGATTAAAATAGCAATCAAAAACCTCTCAACAAAGAAAAGTCCAGGATCAGATGGTTTCATTGGTGAATTCTACGAAACATTTAAATAATTAACATCGATCCTTCTCAAACTCTTCCAAAAAAATAAGAAGAGGAAGGAACAGTCTCAAACTTATTTTACAAAGTCAGCATTATCCTAATATTAAGGCCAGATAAGGACACCACAAGAAAACAAAACTACAGGCCAATATCCCTGATGAATATTGATGTAAAAACTCTCAAAAAATATTAGAAAACTGAATTCAATAACAACCTTAAAAAGATCATGTGGATTTATCCCTGAGATGCAAGGATTGTTCAACATACACAAATTAACATAAATACAATACGCCACACTAATAGAAGGAAAGAAAGAAATCATACGATCATCTCAATAGATGCAGAAAAAGGCATTTGATAAAGTTTAACATCCTTTCATGATAAAAACTCTCAAGAAATTAGGTATAAAAATAACTTATCTAAATAAGAAGGAAGCCTGGAGGTGTACAAAAGGAGGCTGATAAGTTGATTCAAAGGAGGTCTACAATTTGATTGTTGAATTTGGCAGCATGGTAGCACCTAAATCTGATGTTTCCTCCCATGTGGAAGGAATTCAGTTAGTGTGGCTCCTGGTGCCTCTGCACTCCTTTCCTCACTCCATCTCTGTGGAGAGAGTGACTTCTCCAATTGGGACAGAATTAACTGGGACACTTGCTTCACCCCTCCTCCGCTTGGGAGCTGGTTGCTTACAGGGAGCAAGTATTCCCTGCTTCTGCAGGGGAGGCTCTCTGCCCAAGTCAGGAGGTCTGAGATCTCCTAATCTGTACAGAATCCAGGCAAGAAAGTAGAATAGTGCTATTGATTAGGCACCTCTTAGAGACCAAGAGCCTCACAGTGCTTCAGAGGAGCTTAATTGGAGTGGGCTTCAAGGGAAAGAAAGTGGGAGAAAAGGAAGTGGAGATAGCAGGCATAAACTATTTTGTAGGGTTTTTCTGTTGAAGGGGATCAGAGAAATGAGGGTGGATATAGGGTCACAGAAAATGTATGTGTTTTTAAGATAGACAGTATTACAGTATGTTTGCATGCAGATAGGAACAACACCATAGAAAGAGAGGAGGAATAATGAATGGGAGGGAGAGAGATGGTCATGGACCAAACTCCTAAAGTAGGTAAGAAAAGATGGGATCAAGAGCCCAGGGGGAAGGCTTGGCTTTTTTTTTTTTTTTTTTTTTTTAATTTTTATTTATTTATGATAGTCACACAGAGAGAGAGAGAGAGAGAGAGAGAGAGAGAGAGAGAGAGAGGCAGAGACATAGGCAGAGGGAGAAGCAGGCTCCATGCCGGGAGCCCGATGTGGGATTCGATCCTGGGTCTCCAGGATCGCGCCCTGGTCCAAAGGCAGGCGCTAAACCGCTGCGCCACCCAGGGATCCCGGCTTGGCTTTTAGATAGAAGTTTGACATCCACAGTGTCAAGGGAAAAGTTGAGGATATGGGTACCAATGAAGATAAATTCGTGGTAGGAGGTTGTGGTATTTCTACATGACTGGTCCTACTTTCTTCAAATGAGAAGCAAAGTTACCAGCTGAGTGGGCAGTGGGGTTTGAAGGTCTGGGGTGCATCAATGATATGGGAGAATGAAGGATGGAAGAAACAGGCTTTCTGGGTCAACACCGGGGCTTATCCAGTATATGTCATCATGATCTGAAAGCAGTCAGCACAGTTGTGAGTTTTTCGCTAGTTGCTTTCAGTTAGAAAAAGTGTTTAGTTAGAGAACTGTATTTTGTCAATATTGGGTTTTTCTCATGGGCTGAGGGCAAGGTGTCTGGGGTTAGATGCAAAGGGGTGATTTTAATAGACCAAAACTCTTTCCTGGAGGGAGTGAGGTGGGATGCTAGACAGTGGTAGAAGGTGAAGGCAGGGTGTGGGATAAACTGAGATTTTTGGAGGTGGTGAAATTGCTGGTAATAACACGGCCTAGGGAGTAATAGTGGGCATGGTGGAGGTGACAAGGCCAGCCAACTGAGAGGCGATGGTGCAAGGATGGGCCATCTACATGGATACTGAAATTGCCCAGAGCCATGCCAGGAACAGTGCCAGCAAAGGGGATGACTCAGGTGTTTGGATCTTTACTGGATGAGTGGGGGCGAGCAGGAGGACTGGCAAGGAGAGCTTGAGGGTGTGCGCCACCATGGGGCTGAGGAGGCGGGCGGAGCCACGGTGTGGAAAGAGCAAGGAGGAGCAGGAAAACACCTCCTTCCCCAGTGAGAGTAAGAACTGAGAGAGAACAGACATCCAATACCCGAGAGGCACAGGGGAAAGGTAATGTCCTTGGGGGAAATCCGGGATTTGCTCTGAGGGGCACCCCAGAGAGAGTTTGATGATGCACCCAAACTGACGAAGATATAGGGGAAGATCTTGGGGGCAGTTCAGAGCATTCTTTCCACACATCAAGGACTGCATCAGAGCAGCAAATAACCAGGTGGGAGTCTGGTAGCCTACAGGAGTCTGTTGAGCTTAGCTACAGGAACAACTCACTTTAGAGTATACTAGCCACCATCCACTTCTGAAGGCCTTTCAAAGGCACCAGCTCTTCGCCTCCCTTACCCTATAACATCCTTTTCTGAAATGGAGCGCCTGAAAAGGGGAATATTGTGAGTGGCATTCGTTTTAGGCACCTAATTTCTGTGCTTGTTGATAGGATTATCATTTCTTTATTTAGCTGTTGATTCAGTTCAATAACTTGAAAGGAACCACTTGAGGCCATCTTTTATCATCCGAAATAGTTTATGTAACAAACATTATGGAATAGATAGTAAACGAAGACATGCATGAATTGTCCCAAGTTACAGTGGTAGAATGAGGACTGAAATAATATGCTTTTCATTCCTGAAAACAAAACAAAACAAGAATCTAGCTACTAAACTCTTGCCACGTGAACAATTTTATTTGCCCATGTTCCCCAAATAATATTTAACATATCCTTTCAATAAGGAATTAGTGCTCCTAAGGGAATTCTAAACTTCCACATTATTTAAAAATGGGGAGGCAGGGTAGGAAAGAAATGGAATAGGTCAGAATAGCAAGAAAAAAGGAGTATGATCATCTTTTTTTTTTTTTTTAAAGAGAGAGACCACACAAGTGGGAGGGGCAGAGAGAAAGGGAGAGAGAGACTATTAAGTGGGCCCTAACAAAAGGCTTGATCTTGCAATCCTGAGATCATGACCTGAGCCAAAATCAAGAGTTAGACATTTAACTGACTGAGCCACCCAGGCACCCCAAAGAGCATGATTATCTGGAAAAAGGAGAATGATTTTTAAAAGGCTACTACAATTTTGAATTCAGAAAAATACAGTGTGAAAGACTAATAAAAATAATGTTGATAGGACAGCTAATTAAGGGCCAAACCATGAAGACACTTGTACAAAATCTACCTAACTTCTTAAAAATGTGAAATATGAGATATCAGTTTTCTCAAGTCATATCCCACTTGGAAATAGGAGAAATGAGTATCATGCTGAAATAAGAAAAGTCCTATGATTTTTTTAAAATTTGGATTTGGTTAAGCTATTATACCTTATAGTATAGAAGTAGATATAATCTACTCACATAGTCAGGGATAATACTTCAATTATTTGACAACCAGTTAGATGTCAACTAATTAAAACAGATAGCTAATCAATTCAAACGGAAGTTGACCAGTAGACTTCACTGCCAGGCAACGGCCATATGTCAGTTCTGCACAAAATGAAATAATTTGCAGCTGTTAACTTTTTTTTTTTTTTTTTTTGAGGAACAATCATGTGGACATTTTTCATAATATATTTTTTATTTTTATTTTTTTTATTTATTTTTAAAGATTTTACTTATTTATTCATAGAGACAGAGAGAGAGAGAGGCAGAGACACAGGCAGAGGGAGAAGCAGGCTCCATGCAGAGAGCCTGACGTGGGACTCGATCCAGGGTCTCCAGATCACACCCTAGGCTGCAGGCGGCGCTAAACCGCTGCGCCACTAGGGCTGCCCCATAATATATTTTAAGTGAAAAAAAATTTTTTAAAAGTATATTTTAAGTGAAAAATGAAGAGCATTGTACTTTGTACATATATACAAAAACATATACACAAACATATAGTATAATTCTAATACTTTTTCAAAAGTTTAAGACATCATATGCATAGGGGAGACAAGCTAGAGAATAAAATCTACCAAAATGCTGAAAATGGTTCAGTGATTATCCCTGAAGAATGTTTTGTTTTTCATTTTCCTGCATTTATACAATTTGACAAATAAGAACATGATTGATTGATTGATTGAGGGGGAGGGGCAGAGGGAGAGAAGGAATTTTAAGGAGGCTCCACGCCCACAATTCTGAGATCCTGACCTGAGTTGAAATTAAGAATTGGACACTTAACTGACTGAGCCATCCTGGTGCCCCAAGAAGATGTTCTTTTTAAAAGGAAGAAATATAGTTAACAACAAATATAGTTAATAAAATGTCTCAGTCACCAGGCTTCTTGTTTTTTTTTTTTCTTCCCTACCAAAAACAGAAGAATCTGACTATTACACTTCAAAGTCTTCCTTGTCTTTCTTTCATTACCAAACTTGTAAAATGCATCATTTCTACTTACTGCCTTGTTTCCTCAGACTATTCACACTTTAGCCTCTCACTAGGCCCTATCAGTCTACGGAAATCCACCTCTCAAGTGCTCCCAACATTCTCTTAATCATTAAATTCAGTGCCTTTGCTCAGTCTTTATTCTTCCTGAATTCGCTGCACTTATTGACTTCATCCTCAAAATTCTTTCCTCCCATGGCCCTCAGGATGCTGTGGGTCCAGCTCCTGGTCCTCTTCTGCTGATGAGCTCTGATTTTCAGGCTCTCGCCCCACTTGTACTTCCCACCTCCAAAATGAGTTCCTCGAGGCCCTCTGGCTTCCTCGTCTTCATTCTCCACTCACTGACATGCTGAGCCCACTCTCTGTTCTGTGTCATCCTGCAGGATCCCCTCTGAGAAGTGGCTACGGAGAGATGAAGAGTGAACATGGGAACAGGGTATGCACTTAAGTCAGATGCCGTTCAGCCATTCTGTCACTCAACAAACATTCACTGAAATCCTCTGGTGCCAGGAAATATACTGGGTGCCAAGAGATTCGAAACCATGGTTCCCATCCCCAAGAGTGTGCCATCTAAAGGAGACAAGCATATGGAGACTAAGTGCAAAGGGGTTGTGGGGCCCTAGAGGAAGTGTGTACATATGGGTTGCAGGGGGGTATGGGAGGGAGTCACTAGTTCTAAGGAGGAGACATCACAAAACCCAGAAACTGACATCGAGGCCTAGAATATTGAAAGCGAGCTGAATCTAGGGTGTCAGGGTGAGAGCAGAACCTTGAAACTGAAGAAATGTTGGGATCCAAGTGCACAGACCAATAGGACAAGACAAGGAGTCACATCTGAGGTAGGGTCCAAAGGACATGCCGTGCACAGCCCTCTGCTGTGGAGGGCCTCTTCTGAAGGCTGGCAGCCCCACCGTCTCAGCCTCAGCTCCAGTGGTCCTACAGGCAAGCAGGGACCAGCCTGCTGTGGAACAGCACGTCCACGGGTGTGCATGTCTGCCGGATGGAGCTCATCACGTATGACAAGGTACAGCTTCCATCGCCCCATATCCCCCATGGCCAAAAATGACTTCACATCAGGTTCCATTAAGGGCATGGCAAGGGGAACTTCATTGCTCAAAGTTGAAACCCTAAAATCATTTTCTACCTCTCTATGCTCCCACTACCCGTATCCCATCAACTGCATCAACCGTTGCAGCAACCGTTGGCATGCTGATACAGGACTCTTATTTTCCACGGCATTTTTACCTCCCGAATTGGAGATCTTCTACCTCAAGGCCTGGCTAGTGACGATCATCTGTGATGCTCACCATCCTTGGCCTCCAGGCTACCTCACTCCTGCCTTCCTGGGCGTGTGGACTCTCTCGGCTTTCCCAAGTTGGTGGCTTCTTGCCTCTGGCCCAGCACAGGTCCACCAGCCCTGAAGACTTCTCAGGATTCCAGGAAGCCTCCTCGGAGACCTCCCCCTTTCTGCAGGTGTCTGTGGCTCTCACTCTCCTCCTCACTGCTGTCAGCACATCCTCCTCTCACCCTAACCCCTCTGGTATTTGGCATTATCAGCAAAGGACGCTTTCCCCATAAGTGAAAGTACTGAAGGATGGATGCTTATCAAAAAATGTAATGGTTTTTGACAGCAATTTTTGCCAGATGAAGTAGGTGCTTCTTTGCACTCAGAGTATGCTGAATGTAATTCACCTTTTCCTTTAATATTTGGAATCATGGAAATGCACAAAATCAGGGTGCCAGTGGCTCTGTCGGTTAAGCATCTGCCTTCGGCTCAGGTCACGATCCCAGGGTCCTGGGATTGAGCCCCATGCCAGGCTCTCTGCTCAGTGGGGAGTCTGCTTCTCCCTCTCCCACTGCCCCTGCACACTCTATCTCGCTCTAATAAATAATATCTTTTAAAAATGTACAAAATTATTACACTATACAGCCTGAGCTGGCTGGGAGATTTCTGTATGGTCTCATCTCTTGTTATGAGCTGATGTTAAAGGTTTCTGATCTTACAGACTTAGAAAGAACTGCAGGGTAAATGGGAGAGCCAAGGTTTTTAGATCAGTGCCTTCGTAGACATAATGCTAAATTGATATGGTCTGGCCTTAGGGATGGCTTTAGCATCCTGTACAGAAAAAAGGATTAGAAACTTCAAAACAGCTATATTTGCTGCTCAGAGAATTTTTTTTCCTGTGTTGGGATTTTCGATAATAAATCAGAGTTGAGCTTGCTAAAAGCCATCTTTTGAGCTAGTTGAGTAACGTTTCTGTGCTGAAATTTCCAGTGTAACCACCTTGTCACTTTAAACCTTGCAAGAGTTTATGTTAATTCTTAGTCCTTTATCTCCCTCATAGTACCATGCTTACTGTATACATGCAGTTAATGTCTACTGAATCCATAATCGAAGGCCCCGGTCACTGCCAAACTCTTGTCATCTTGGCAGTTAACGGGTTGGAAAACAGCAGTCCACTGGAAGTGAGGCTGTGCAGGATGAAACAAAAGTGGATGCGGAAAAGGACTTTAGAATGAAATTTGAGTTGTTACTGGTAAAGAACTAATAAGACTACTTTTCAGTTCATCCCTCCACCACTGATGGAAGATAAAAAAGCAGAGAGAGGCTAAGAGCCTTTGATTATCTTTAAAGAAGTTAGACTTTGGGAGACACACATGTCCTTAAGTGCTAGTCTGAGGGATAGAGCAGTACCTCCCACATTTTTTGCTCTTTGGGATTTCTTTCCAACATCCCGGGCTAGAACCAGGGTGAGGCAAGAGGGGCATCTGGGGTGCAGACTGTAAGGAGGCAGCTGCTCAAAGGCCACTTTCACCACCCTGGGAGCCAGGGGAGTGTTTTATACCCGGATGCCTCTCCTGACTCGCCCTGGTTCCCGTTCTGCTGCCGCATTCTCTTCCTCACTTCTCAATGACTCAGTGGCCAGCTTGTAGCCCTTTTCTTTTCCTTTATTTTTTTTTTTAAAGGTTTTATTCATTTATTTGGGAAAGTGAGCAAGAGAGAGAACACTGGATGGGGAGGGCAGAGGAAGAGGGAGGAGCAGACTCCCCACTGAGCAGGAAGCCCAATGCAGGGAGGCGGGGAGACATGGGGCTCCATCCTGGGACTCTGGGATCATGATCTGAGCCAAAGACGTTTAACTGACTGAGCTACCCAGGCATCCCTGTAGCCCTTTTCCTAAAATAGTATTTTTTATGTTAAAAAAATTTTTGTGTGTTTTTAAAAATGTAAATTTCATTATTGCTTTTTTTCTCTGTTAAAGTGAAGCATGCCTAATATAAAACAGTTCAAGAAACATAGTACATATGGAATCTAAAAGCAGAGAAAAAAACCAAACTAATAGAAAAAGAGATCAGATTTGTGGTTACTAGAGGCAAGGGGGTGCGGTGGGGAGGAGGGGGACTTGGAGGCAGATGGTCAAAAGGTACAAACTTCCAGTTATGAGAGAAATCATAAGTACTGGAGATGTAACCTACAACACGATGGCTGTAGTTAACACTGCTCTAGGGCATATTTGGAAGTTGCTAAGAGAGTAGATCCTAAATGTTCTCATCACAAGAAAAAAACACTTTTTTTTTCTTTTTGTATCCATATGAGATGACGGATGTTAACTAAATTTATTAGAGAAATCAATTTGCAATGTTTTAAGTCATTATGCTGTATTTCTTTTTTTAAAAAGATTTTATTTATTTATTCATGAGACACAGAGAGATAGAGAGAGAGAGAGAGAGGGAGGCAGAGACATAGGCAGAGGGGAAGCAGGCTCCACGCAGGGAGCCCGATATGAGATTCAATCCCGGGACTCCAGGATCACGCC
Source organism: Canis lupus baileyi (assembly GCF_048164855.1). Taxonomy (NCBI): domain Eukaryota; kingdom Metazoa; phylum Chordata; class Mammalia; order Carnivora; family Canidae; genus Canis; species Canis lupus. The sequence goes on from NC_132844.1 coordinate 8,765,989, forward strand.
CTGGGCTGAAGGCAGATGCTTAAACACTGAGCCACTCAGGCGTCCCTATGCTATATTTCTTAAACTTATACAGTGTTGTATTTAACTATATCAATAAAACTGAAAGAAAAAAATAAACAGAAATAAGCTGGAAATGGAAGTTCTCATAATCCCACACTGAGAGAAAACCATTATAAAGATTTTTAAGTGTGTGCTCATACACACATGCACACACAGAGTCAAATATGTTTTTCAACCAAATTGTCATCAGACTCTACATATGGTTCTTTTTAACTTACTTTAGTGCATCATGAGTATCTTTCTATGCCCATAAACACATGTGCTTAATGAATATCATTATTTGTTTCATAAACCCTTGATTGAAGGACATACTTGATGGTTCAAGTTTTTTGCTCTTCTAAATCACTCTGAGATAAACATTCATTTATTTAAATATTTATAAGTTTCCTCCTTTTCTCAAAATTCCAGCTGAAGTCCCACATTTGAGAACAATGGGCAACACATTCTGAAGAAAGGTATCAGAAAAACCCTGAGCCAGACTCACTAAAACACAGCAGAACCAGTCTAGCAACTATCAACCCCCATCTTTTACCTCAGGCTTATATAAAACAAGACTAGATATCTGAGTGGAGACTGAAGAATATCATCAAAGTAAAGCTTATGCTTGGGTGTCCTTCCAGTCCTTCATGGAGGGGAAGAGAGAGTGCTTCTCCCCCTACTGCAGCAAACCAAGGGAGTGAAGCCCCAAGAAAACCAAAAACAGAAGTTAGGAGTGCCCTGCAGGAAGGAAAAACAGTACTTCCTCCTCTGATAAATGTTTATTGCACTATGGGATTTGGGTCCTGGAGCTGCTATGGGTCTATGGGAGAAGCATTCTTAAAAGGGTCTGGTCAATATGCTCTGGAGTTTGGGGATGTACATGGACCCAGAGGGCACTGCTGGCTTCTTGTGGGAAGAACCCTGAAAACTGAGGAACTGGAGTCCCTCTAATAGTGAAGCTGAGAAAGGTAGCATTGGAGGCCTGCCTATTCTGGCAAAGGGAACCTGACAATAAAAGGCTGTGGGGTAAGCTCTGGGCAGAGTTCAGAAAAGGAATGCTAAGAGAGCAACTGCATCATTGTCTATATCAGGGAACGAAGCAGTGAAAACACCTGTAGGGGTCTGCAAGGAATCAAAAAACAAACAAACAAACAAACAAACAAAAAAACCCAAGAGAGAAACAGCCAGCATCTGAATGCCTGCCATATACAAAGGCTAAGAGAAGACAGTCAAATAGAAAGCTAATAGAAAAGATTTTTGCTCCTCTTCCTTCAACCTTCCCTCCCACCCCCATTCAATCTTGAGGGCAAAGCTGGAGAAGGAGCTCTGGAGATTACTCTTATATAAACAGGTTTCTAAAGATTTTTTATGCAGAATTATGTCATCTATTTTTCTGCAAAAAAGCAGTGGCTATTTCCTGAAAACGAGTAAGTTCATCTAAAATGGATAAACTAATATTTTAATGAGGAGCTTGATGTTATTTAACTGGAATAAGAAGTTGAAATCATGAGATGGTCTTTGACATTCCATCAGTTTCACTTTGCATATTAATGGTAACCACAGCAGAAAACCTGGACACTATAGGTTGGGTGGGGTTTTTGGTTTTGGTTTTGGGGTTTTTTTGTTTTGTTTTGTTTTGTTTTGTTTTGGTGCAAAATGGTGGTTTTATTTTAAAGCACGGGGATAGGACCCAATGGGCAGAAAGAACTGCTTCCTGCACTCATATAGGTTGGAGAAAGAGGTAGAATCAGCGCTCTCATTTCTCAGTATGCTGGGTCAAAGGCAAATTTATGTGGAAAAAGAGATCAGGATTTCTTCAAAATTCAGCCGGTTGAATGGATTTGCATTCTTTTGTCCTCAAGTTGGTGAGGTCATCTTTGCTCAGGTCTGTGTCACTGATGTTCCTTCTATCAGAAAGGAAGGGATTATAAATCCTCTTTCATTTTTTAAATCATGTGGGTTGAAAGAGATGTCTCTGCCATATTATATTATAGTTTTCTTTCTCTGCAACAAACCCCAAACCAGCCTATAAATCTTATGACTGCACAGTGTCACCAGAGTCTCTCTGAGTGTTGCTTGTTTTACCCCAGAGTGCCATGTGAACTTTCATAATGCCTTTAGATAAGGCTTTTGCGATGGAGTGAAGCCAAATTTTGATAAAGTTGAATCCTTTAATAATTCACGTTCTTTTCATGAAGAAGATCTGCTTGGTCTATAGTGGGCACCTATTTATTTTTGCTGACCCAGAAATTCATGGTGTTTTTTTTTTTCCCCCCAGTTACAGGACATTGATTACTCTTGAGGGAATCACCCAACCCCACTCTGACTGTGTGGCTCTGCTAGGACTATGCCAACCCTGGGCATAGGCATGACTGCTGTGACCAGGAGGATGGAGCATACTGGCTTCACAAGCCTGGAGGCATAACTCAAACCAGGCAATGAGATACAAGTGCAAATCTTTTGTTTGAACAGATAGAAAAGGACGTTCTCTTTTTGCTGGGAGGAAATATAAATATAAGCCCAAGCAAAGGGGGCCTCTTCATGGTAGGGGGTGGGAGCATGGTTACCTAAGAATGTTGCCCTCATAGAGGAAGACAGAGCCTGGTAAGGAGGGTATGACTTCAGCCTCTGAAACCAGCTATTTCTACGGCCGGACCACCTTGGGCTCTTCACGTGTGTGAATCAATAGTTCTTTTTTGCTTTTTGTTTTGTTTGTTTTTCAGAATTTGAGCTAGATTTCTGTTCTTGCAACTGAAAAAGTCATGAGTGACACAAAAGGTCTAATTTACTCTTAGATGGACAGATATAAGGCACCTCTTCAACTTGCTGGCTTCATGTGTCCACTGGTAAGAACTTTGCCACACATAATACACACTGAAATCTGGAGACCCATCAAGTTCAGAGCTGAAGGTGAAAATAGAGGATAATAATGTTTGTCTTATTTTCTTTGCTCTAAAATTTCCCAATTTATGTTAGGCTGACGTAAACAAAGACAGATATCCCTAATCATAAGAACAGGGTTTAAGTTCTTTAGTTCCTGTCAGTAGCAAACCATTCTAGACACTCTAGCCTAGCAAAAACGATCACCACACCCTTTGGTAACAATCCACAGCAATCCATAAATGTGTGGGATAAACAATAATCTAGTAACATGCTTTTTTTTCTGACAAAATCAAAATTTAAAGTAATAGGACTTTAGTTGAGATGATTAAGAAGCTATTCTCCTCCTATTCCAAATTATATGGAGTCTGGATAAATTAAAATGAATTATTTAAAATACATAATCTTACTCAAAAGACAGAAAATTTTAAGGTATCAAAAAGGAAGAGGAAACCCAAACCATCAGCATAAGCAGCACAACGCTGCCTGCAGTAGGGGAAGAGGGAGTATTGGGGCCAAAATAATCTCCTTGCAACCGAGTCTTTAATGCCAGCACCAAGTTGGGTATGAAGGCCCCTATCCTCATAGTGAGGAAGGTTAACGAGGCTTCCCACACCGGTACAAGTGCCGAAAACTGGCCTTTCTGTATATAAGGACTAGAAGAATGTTACCAGCAGGCCTGATGACAAGATGTGAAGAAAACGTAGGACAAAAAAAAAAATCATTCAAAAACAACTTATACACAAAGACCCTAAGCCTGTGTCTATAGATACGTGGTGACAGTAGCTCTGCGTGAAGAAACTACACTAAACATCAAAATTATTGAGTCCTTATGAAACCTGCAGGCAAATGCTAAACTGCCTCTTGGGTTCACCTCCACAGGCGGGGGCACACACAGGACTCCATTGGAAATCAACTTCTGCCCCAGACAAGCTCATTTCAGAAACAACTCCCCGGTCAAAATAGGTCAATAGCGGTTGAGCATTTTGTTATGGCCCCAGGTGCCCTGTGACAGTTCAAAAAGACAGTTTCCTCTAGAAACACAGCAGCTTTGGTAGAAAATGTATTTCACACTGACTTTATTATTTCACATCCACATACACAAATGCTTTCTCATTTACACAGATTACTTATTAACTACATTTTATCTATCATCTTCCTGGTTCTTAAGATGAAAATCTCCCAGGGGTTTTCTACAATAAGTATTTTTATGATGAATATGTTTCCTGATTTGCTCCCCCACTCTTTGAGCCACGATATCAATGAAGATATTATGCGACTAAGATTTGGATGTTCAGATGTAGTTATTCTTTTCCTGAAATAGATGAGCTATTATGTTCCTACATTTCTTCTTTTTTTTTTTTAATTCAATTAACCAACATCATTAGTTTCCAATGTAGAGTTCAGGGATTCATCAGTTGCATAGAACACTCAGTGCTCATTACATCACAAGCCCTCCTTAATGCCCATCCCCCAGTTACCCCATCCGCCCCCCACCTCCCCTTTAGCAAACCTCAGTTTCTTTCCCATAGTTAAGAGTCACTCATGGTTTGTTTCCGTCTCTGATTTCTTCCATTCCATTTTTCCCTCCCTTTCCCTATGATCCTCTGCACTGTTTCTTATAGTCCTCATATAAGTGAAAACATAATAGTCTTTTTTCTAGGGATCCCTGGGTGGCGCAGCGGTTTAGCGCCTGCCTTTGGCCCAGGGCTCGATCCTGGAGACCCGGGATCGAATCCCACGTCAGGCTCCCGGTGCATGGAGCCTGCTTCTCCCTCTGCCTATGTCTCTGCCTCTCTCTCTCTCTGTGTGACTATCATAAATAAATAAAAAAATTAAAAAAAAATAGTCTTTTTTCTAAATCACTTATTTCATTCAGCATAATACCCTCCAGTTCCATCCATGTTGATGTAAATGGTAAGATTTCATCCTTTCTGGTGGCTGACTAACATTCCATATGTATCATATCTTCTTTATCCATTCATCTATCGAAGGACATCTTGGTCCTTTCCATAGTTGGCTATTGTGGACATTGCCACTATAAACATTCGGGCGCAGGTGCCCCTTCGGATTTGTATCTTTGGGCAATCACTGAGTCATAGGACAGCTCTATTTTTAACTTTTTGAGGACCCTCCATACTGTTTTCCAGAGTGGCTGCACGAGCTTGCATTCCCACCAGCAGGGTAGAGAGTTCGTTCCCCTTTCTCTGCATCTTCACCACATCTGTCCTTTCCTGACTTGTTAATTTTAGCTATTCTAAAATTAACAAATTAGGCTCCTACATTTCTGAGAAACAGTTCGTATACCTCAGTTTAAAATTTTAATCCAAAAAAAAAATAAAATAAAATAAAATAAAATAAAATAAAATTTTAATCCAGACCGATTAGTATTAGCAGGAGAACTTTCACAGTTCCAGCACGGAGACATACACCTGCCACAATGCTGCCTGTCACTTCATATCTTGGCTTCTTTCTTCCCGCGCATGTATGAGGTGTGATGGAAAGACCACCAGGCCAGAGATAAGGAAGCCTGCAGTCCAGCCTTGCCCTGTCCCCCCCATAGACATCTAACCTCACTGAAGTCATGTAACCTCCTTAGGCTCCGGCTTCCAGACTTACAGACTGGTGATAATATCACAGTACCTCACACTTGTGAAAAGTACTGATGGGGAGCCTGAAGGGAATCATGGGAAGATCGCAGATGTGGGAGAAATCCTGGCACTAGTCCTCCTCCAATAGTACCCCATGTGCCCTGGAGCAAGTTTACTCTACGTTGATGCTTTTCATCTGGGATTCTGTGACTCCTAAACTCCTTCCCACATTTGACAGTCTGAGTTCCTCTGGAACTACCCTCTCTCCAGATTTCTGTTTTGCATGTTGCTTTTAAGCTAGCATGATTCAACCTTTCTTAGATCACCTGAACTTGTTTGTTTCTATAATTTTATGCACATAGCCTCCATCATTATAGGAGTAGCACCCACTCCGCATAGGAGTGTTTTTCAAACTATACTTATGACCCGCAAGTTATACTGCTTTGGCCACTACTTTTTAAGAATAGAACAGAAAATAATGTAACACATTACACTTGGTAAGGCTAAGCACTGTTCACTAAAAATTATTTGTGTGTGTGTATATGTGTTTTATTAGGCTAATGCAAAATGTGTTTCTCACCATTGGTCATGATCTACTAGGAAGCACTGCTCAACAAAGTATAGCAAATCCTGTCATGTCATTCCCTTGCTTAAAATCCTTTTTTTTAGTTTAGTTTTTTTTTTTTTTTGAGTTTCATTATTGAAGTATAGCTGACATACAATGTTAGGTTCAGGTGTACAGTATAGTGATTCAACAAGCTAAAAATCCTTTAATGGTGTCCCACCACCAGGGACAAAGCCCATCATCTTCAAGGTGAGCTACAGGTCCTGATAGCTCTCAGAATCACTTTATTCCATGCAATCCCTTGCTCCCTATGTCCCAGCAACATTGGGATCTTTTCGATTCCCCTTTCAGCATTTTTCAGGTCAAAACCTGTCATGTGTCAGACAATGTTCTAGGCACAGGAGATAGCACAGAGAAGTTTCTCGCCCTCACAGAGCTTACATGCCAGGACTTGAATGCAGCCCGCTCCTTGCTACCAGTGGGCATGGTCATCATATAGCTCACAGTCTTCTCCCCCTTCTCCCTACCCCATCCCACATACTGTTGAACTAGGGATCACTTCTTCCTCAGGTCCTAGATCAAGGGCATCAGAGTCCCCTTCCCTAACATGCTCCCACCGTTCACTGAAAGATCCTAAGTTTCAGAGACTTATTCAGAAGACCAGAGAATAATGATATCATTAGTGGTAGAAAATATGACTAAAAATTCTCAGAATCTAATTTCCTATTAAAGGGAAGCAAACTGGAGTCTAAACTCTTTTCACAGTAAATAGCACATATAAAATACAAGTCCAAAACATTCCTAAGTTAAGAGTAACTTAAGAATCACTTGCTACAAATTAATCCAACTCTATTATTTGCTCTGCAGGTAGAAAAGAGGTTAGGGGATCCTTACAATTTTACATTTTATATAAAGAAAAAAAATGATCCTTCATACCTCTTTTTATCTGAAACCTAATTACACAGAAGGTCATTAGATGATGTAGGAGCTTGGAAGAGGAAAAGCAGTGCCTGGTAGGCAATCCTCAATCAGAGTGCAGCAGCAGGACCCATATCTCAACTAGCTAGCAAAAAAAGAACAACCATGCATTTATTCTGGTCACTTTGTTTTCTTTGCTTCAAATGCTCTTCCCCTCACCCTTCTCTACCCAGTAAAGCTTGCTTCTCTTTGAGATTTAGCTTACATGCCTCCTTTGTGAAACCTTTGATTTTCCTTCAAAAAACCGATCACATCCCCCTGTGTCCTAATAAACCCTACAGGTGTTGTAATTCTCACATGGCATTGCAGATAGTTGCTCAGTGTCTGTCTATCCCACTTGATTGTGAGGTCCATGGAAGCAGGAATTGTAGCATATTCATGTTTTCTATTTCCACTTCTGGTTCTTCACACAGTGCCTGGCACTTATTGGGGTTTATTCTGTGTTCTATATTTATTGCATATTTATAGAGACTACTTTTAAAGGGCTCTGCTAAAGTCATTCAGTTTTTTCCAACACCAAGGCAAATCTTTCCATGACTACCTAAAAATATTCTGCCCTCAACTTGTGATCAAGCTTCTCCTGCTGCACCTGTTTCTATTCCTCTTCTGAAATATTTTCCCCATCCATTGCTAGAACCCAATAAAGAAAATAAGAGATGGAGGAAACACAAGCACAATTACACTAAAATAAAAAAGGAAAGAAAAAAGGGCATCGCCTCAAGTAAGATCTGGTAATGTCTGCTATATTGTGCAGGTACATATTTAATTAATATTGTATTTTAAAGGACAGATCTGGAAAACCCAAGCTGAATTTATCACACAGAAAATTCCTTCTAAACCATAAGAGAATACTTAAAGCTTACTTCCTTGGGCCCAGATGGTCTTTAAAATTTTTACCATGTCTATATTTTACATCCAAAAAGTTATTCAAATGGATGCTCTCAACAAGTTTAAAACTTTCCAACAAAGACATGAAACTGAACTTTTTAATTTCCTGAAATTCAATGACTCATAGGCAACAAGGGCACCAAACAAGTTATGAGAGTGATGAGTTATTTTTTGATCTAGAAAATTAGAAGGGCAAACTAAAGCATGTGACGAATTACAATTTAGGCAGAGGGCGAAAAACTAAAGTTCCTTTAAAGCAGATTGTGAAAATTGACTGCAATGTTTGATCTACTGATTCATGTCAGGATTTTCTACATACAAAACTGTCAAAGTGCTGACCAAAAGGTTTTTCTGAGGTGAAGAGATTTTGACAGGAAGTGGTAAGGTGACGCATCAGGCTTCCTTTTTTTTTTTTTTTTTTTAACACAGAGACTCCATTTGGAATGAAATTGGGTACTTTATGTATTCATATACACTTGTTGGATGCTTCTACCATACAAAATAGACAGCCTCTCTAGCCAAACTTCCTCACTGACAAGGGTCAATGAAAGGTGAACTGTAGTTTGCAATAGAAGCCAGGTAAAAAATACTAAGATGAGCTCCTTATTTATTCATCCAATAAATCTTTATATGTCCAAGGTGCCATATATTATGCTGGTGCTAGGGAAAAGGGGGTAGCACTAGTCTTTAAGGAGCTTAGACTCTGATAGAGAGAAACAGGTGTGTAAACAGACAACCGCAAAACAAAACAAAACAAAACAAAACAAAAAAACATAGGATTTGTGGCAGAGGGATACAGAAAATATGAAACAAGAAGGAAGGGGTCAATTTTGCCTGGAAGAAACTAGGGTGATTTCATAGAAGAGGTAGCACTCTGATATAACATTCTAGCAATTGAGAAGTAGGATAGGAAAATGAATAAATGAGTTCAGGACAGCTTAGCGGCCAAAAAAAAAAAAAAGGTCACCCAATAGAGCTTTTGAATATTTAGAGGCATTTCAGTACTCAAAAGATTGTACTTCCTGTATATTTTATAGATTGATTTTTTGCCATCAATTGCTGAAATGGCTTCTGAATCCACTGGTTGTTGGCTTGTTGTTGCTCTTATGCTGTTCTCTCAGTTTCATATGCCTGACAACCTTTAAAAGTAGGGAAGATGGGTAAAGGTTTGATCTACATGTTGTACTTCAAAACTTCCTGGAGAAAAAAATGAAAAACAATTGTGTATAAATTGTTCAATGAGTATTGAACACAGTAAATTGTGTTCAATGAGACTTAGAATTTTGGTACTTAGATAAGCTGCCAGATGATTACCTCTCATGATGATACTAATTGCTAGGGAACATGAGGCCATGTTGAAGCTTTGAAGCTTTGGCTTCAAAGATGGACACAGAGATACTGTGGCTCAAATTCCCATGTTTATGACAGAAAAGGGTTAAAACATGGAGCTTCCTGGAATTATACAGGGAGGAAGTGACTATTACGATTTATCTCTAAGTTAATTCTCTGCTAGAAATGTTCCAGTTAAAGAGATTAGTGGTGGTCAAGGAGTTAGTGGTGATACACCCCACTGATTTAATAGAGGCTAGTATGGCTATAGCCTTCCACTGACCCCAAACCATCTGGGTCTGGGCATAATGCCCTCACTCCTGAACTCTGTGTTCCCTGGTCACACCCTTTCCTTTATCAGAGATGAGGGACTCAAAGCTGAACATTATAAAAAGGATTATGTTGCATAATTGACTTGAGCTCATCTAAAGTACCCAAATGCTTAGAGCTCCTAAATTCTAACTTGATGTGTCTAATTTGAGGCAATTTCTGAATCAATGATTCCAAGTCTTCTTTGAATCTATAGTCACACTCATATTTAAGTGAATCAAGATGAAAGTCATTTGAAAAAACATAGCTTTTAAATATTTGATTTCATGTAATACCACAGCAACTTTAGTGAGAATGTCTTTAAATACCATGATGCAATCAGTCAAAAATGTCAGCATTCAAATAGTGTATGTTTGTCTGAGGTCTTGTTTTTCTGGCAGAACAGGGTATTAGTAAGCCCACAATCTGCACATTTGGTCAAGAGGCAATACCATTAAACCTGACCTTTCCACTCACCCATGCTAAGAGTAGCATGTCACAGATTTTAGGTGCTGGTTTTTCTGACTCTTGTGCTAAAGTTGTCAAAGAGGATAAATGTTCTGGTAGGTATGCTGGAAATGAAATTATATATTCAGAAGTTGTAGAATCCTCCTTTGCTAGAGGTCGGTGAAGTCATACACATAGATGATAATATTGTAGCTAACTTGATGTTTAAATATGGAAAAATTATGATGTTTAAATTTAGGAGTTCATTCAATGTTCACACTGAAAGAGTGTCACAATGTTGACACATTTTCAGTATAAACTCATAGAAATGTGAAATAAAGGGACACCTGGGTGGCTCAGCAGTTAAGCGCCTGCCTTCAGCTTAGGGCGTGAGCCTAAAGTCCCAGGATCGAGTCCCACATTGGGCTCCCTGCATAGAGCCTGCTTCTCCCTCTGCCTGTGTCTTTGCCTCTCTTTCTGTGTGTGTCTCTCATGGATAAATAAATAAATAAATATATATATATATATATATATATATATATATAAAATATTTTTTTAAAAAAGAAATGTGAAATAAAATTTAATAGATTAGAATTCAAAAGAGCACCAAAAAAAAAAAAAAAAGAAAAGAAAAAGAAAAAGAAAAAGAAAAAGAAAAAGAAAAAGAAAAGAAAAGAAAAGAAAAGAAAGAGAAAAAGAAGTACCTTGAGATCAGAAATAAAGAAAGTGATCAAACCAAAAGCAGTAAATGTACATGCTGGCACTGGGACCCTGGCATCTAATATATATATATATATGAAAAAAATGAAGACCAAAAATTAATTAATTAAGCATTCACTTTAGAGGCTAGAAAAAGACTAGCATAAACTCAAACGAGAAGAAAGTGACTATAAAGATAAGTCGGATATTAATGAAATAGAAACAAACAAATAGTTGAGAGGAAAAAGAAAACTAAAAACATCTTAAAGACAAAAACCTGTCTACAGAAACAGAAATGGGTTTTTATACCATGAAAATATTACTTTAATACATTTGGAAATTTCAAGAGAATGGAAACTTTCATAAAACTATATAAATTACCAAAACTGATTTAAGATGAGCAGACATTGATTAAAGTCTTACTAAGTTAGGGAAATTTAAACAATATTATGAAGATTACTCAAAAGTTACTAGGCCCTGATATTTTTATATTAAGTAACCTTTACTAAAAAAAATAAAATAAATAAATAAATAAATAAATAAAGTAACCTTTACTAAAATTTCAGGTTATTTTCCTTCTTATAACCCTTCTTACATAAACTGTCCCAGAGAATGGAGAAAGAAGGAAATCTCACCAATTAACTTTATGAGTCTTATATATTCTTGATATCCAAAGCCGGAACGGGTTATAAAATAAAGGAAAATTATGGGCCCACCTCAACTATAGGTGTAGTCATAAAAAATGCTAAATAAAATATTAGCAAAATGAATTGTTCAATGTCTGAAAAATAAAATATATATTCACCAGGAAGAATTTACCCCAGGAACTTCAGCCTAGTTTAACATATAATTAGACATTCAATGCTACTATTAATACAACATAGGAGAGTAATAGATTAAAGGAGAAAAACTATGTGGTTGTATTATGCACAGAGTAAATGATTGCCTATGAAAATCCAAGGCAATCTACAAACTATTAGAAATAAGAGAGTTTATCAAGATTGTTACATTGAAGATCAATGTATAACAATCAGCGTTTCTGTATACCAAAAATTATCATTAGAAAATCTAAAAAAAAAATTAAATCCTATTCACTACAACAAATACTAAAGATACCATGATATTCAAAGAACAGACAGTCAAATTCTTCAAGAATAAAATTATATTATTTCCTAAAGGACATGAGTCAAGATTTAAGATAATGAAGAGATATAATTATGGATGAGAATAATTCAGATTATAAAGAGGTCGATTTTCCTCCCAATTAGTCTATAAATCCACTGCTTTTCTAATAGAGATGCCATTAGATCTTTTCAACAAACTTACAAAATCAATCCTAAATTTATAATGGAACAGAAAAAGGCCAAAAAATAGCCCAGGTAATTGAAGGGAAGAGTAAAAAAGAAATCTCACCAGGAGATACTGATAAATGTCATTACACTTAAAAATGTAAACTTTAGGGGTGCCTTGGGTGGCTCAGTTGGTTAAGCATCCGACTCTTGATTTTGGATCAGGTCATGATCTCAGGGTCATGGGATGGAGCCCTGTGGTGAGCTCCAGGCTCAGTGAGGAATCTGCTTGAGATTCTTTCCCTCTCCCTCACCTTCTGCCCCTCCTCCCACTTGCTCACACATACACACTCTCTCTCAAATAAATACATCTTTTAAAAAAAGAGCAAATCTTAGTGAAAACTGAGTAGTATATAGAATTGTTGAATCATTATGTTGTACATCAGAAATTAATACAACATTGTATGTTAATTATACTTTAACAAAAAACTGTAAACTTCTACATTACATAAGGAATCATTAAAGAGTTTAAACAATAAAAAAATTTCCAAAAGAAAAATGTTAAGCAATAACCACAAAAATGCCACAGTTGGAGAGTGGCTATTTATAATACATCTATCAAGTAAAGGATTAGTATTCAGAATATAGAAAGAACTTAATAAGGACAACTCAGAAGAAAAATGGGCAAAGAATAATTACTTCACAGAAAAGGAAGTTTATATAACCAACACACATAGTAAAAGACTTCAACATTACTACTAATCAGGAGAATGTAGATTACATTACACTACAACCCAGAATGAAGAACATTCTACTAAAACATGAAGACTATATCCTTTAAAATAAAGAAAGGCTGAGGAACTGATCAAGGTTAAAAGAGACTAAAGATGTGACAATCAAATGCCATACATGGGCTTGGAATGGATCTTGGATGGGGGAGAAAAATGATACAAAGGACATGATTAGTCAGTGGACAAAACTATGAGTGGTAGATTAGATAAAAAGTATTGTATGTCCAGTTAATTTTCCTAAAGTGGATCTTTGTACTTGAATGATATAGGAGATGTTCTTATTCTTAGAACATAGACATTGAAATATTTAGGTATAAGAGCACATATGACATACAGTTTAATATGAAGGGATTCAGAAAGATATGTATATAGAGAAAAATAATAAATAAATAAAATAAATAAATAAGTGAGGCAAAATGTTAACAATTGGTGAATCTGGACAAAGGGTATCTGAAAGTTCTTTGTACTATTTTTCCAATTTTTCCCTAAGTTTGAAAATATTTCCAAGTAAAAAAATCTTAAATAAAAAACAACAACTATATATACTCTGATAACATTTTGCATCCATCAGATGGGCAAAATTTTAAGAGTTGGATAATACCAAATGTTGGTGAGGCTATGAAAGGTGGGAACTCACACCTTTTGACAAATCTACATTGGAGAATAATTTCATACTTTCTAGTAAGGTTAAAAATTCTCATATTCTATTACCTAGTAAGTCTAGACAAGGGTGCTCACTGTCAGGTTGTTTGCATATTTGATTGAGAGGCAACCCCTTAAACTTGACCTTTCCGCTGATCCATGCTAAGAAGTGGCACGCCAAAGATTTTAGGTGCTGGTTTTTCTGACCAGAGAGGATGAACGGGTCCTTCTTGAAATGCTGGAACTGAAATTACATATTCTGGCAAAGTTGTAGAATTCTCCTTTACTAGAAGTTGGTTAAGTCAAACACACACATGTTACTTGATGTTTAAATGTGGAAGGATTGTGATGTGCTGTTTACTTCCCACTGAACTTATGAATTCATTCAGTGTTTGCACCCAAATAGGGTGGTCTTTTCACCTTAATGGTGAAAAATTACAAAAACTGAAAAAACTAAAATGTCCATCAATAAGGGATGGGATAAATAAAGTACTGTATAAAATGTAAATCTCTATCCTATTTAAATAGACTAGATCTTCTTATATCATCAGAGATAAATTTTTAAAACCATGATATTGAGTATTTTATTTTTATTATTTTTTTAAGATTTTATTTATTTATTTATGAGAGACACAACAGAGGCAGAGACACAGGCAGAGGCAGAAGCAGGCTCTCTGTGGGGAGCCCGATGGAGGACTCGATCCCAGGACCCCAGGATCATGCCCTGAGTCGAAGGCAGATGCTCAACCACTGAGCCACCTAGGTGTCCCAATAATGACTATTTTAAAAAGCAGGTTGTAAAAGGATAGATAAAAGCAATATGATACTATTTATGTAAACTTAAAAATTTTAAAACAATAATATATATCACTTATGGGCACATACACATGCAATAAAAGCATTAAAACATGAGTGGAAAGGATACACATTGACCTCAGTTTAATAGTAACAGCTAGAAAAACAGGGAGGGAAATGGATTGCATGGGGGAGTCTTAAAACATATCTAAGGTGGGGTGCGTGGGGGGTGGCTCAGTTGCTTAAACATTGGACTCCTGATTTCAGCTCAGGTTGTGATCTCATGGTTGTGGGATCCAGCCACTCATGGGCTCGGTGCTGGGCTTCTCTGCCTCACCCTCCCTCAAAAAAAAAAAACAAAAAAAACAAAAACTCCACAACATATTTGTATTAATTTTTTATTTAAAAAAAGAATAAGAGGGGATCCCTGGGTGGCTCAGCGGTTTAGTGCCTGCCTTTGGCCTGGGGTGTGATCCTGGAGTCCCGGGATCAAGTCCCACATCAGGCTCCCTGCGTGGAGCCTGCTTCTCTCTCTGCCTCTCTCTCTCTCTCTCTCTCTCCTTGTGTATCTCTCATGAATGAATAAATAAAAATCTTTAAAAAATAAAAAAATAAAATAAAAGAATAGGAGACATAGAATGGCAAATTGTTAGCAAACTACTGTGTGTGTGTGAAATGCATATTGAATAATTTAAAAGAAAAAAGTTTTAAAGAAAGGCATGGGTGTGTATTAGCACTCTTTGGAACTTCACAACATACCCATAATTTCAAAGGAGATTCCATATTTAAGGCTCTAGTAAAAGTATGATAAAATAATGAGTAATAATTTTTAATATCTGCAGCAAAAATAACTCCAGGAAAGAAACGTTTTAGGTTTACCCTTTCAGAAGTTGATTTTTCCTTAAATTGTTCTTTATAAATCATCAGGTATATACTGAGCTATATTTAAGAGTTTAGCTTAAAAAAAATTTTAAAAAAAAGAGTTTAGCTAGATCTCAAGTGCTTCTACACTTTTCCTTTAAAGTGCAAATATTTTTAGAAAGAACACTTCGAAATGTGATTGGTATCAATTCTTGCTGTATGTATTTAACACACTAATGCTATAAGCTCCCTAAGGCACTGCACTTCCGATGAAGGGATACTCTTTGTGTTTTTTCTTCTTTGAAAGATAAAGCCTGTCAAGTTTTTTTGAAACAATGTTTGCTTTTAAACTTAACATTCATAAGCAGAAATCACATGTTTCATTCAACTTGGAAGCACTATTATGAAACAAACTTAACTTGTTAGAAATTGCTTTGCTTTCAAAAACAAGCTTATATTTTGGAAACAACTTAAAATCACTTTATTTCTTTTTGCTGGATAGAGGGCTTAACAATGCCAGGAATGAAATCAAGGTGTTGACATCCATTTTCCTAGAATTTAGCCCCTTAAAAAAAAAAAAATCCCTTGATAACAACTTTAAGATAATCTTATAAGAAGGGCACCTGGGAGGCTCAGTGGCTGAGTGTCTGCCTTTGGCCCAGTGCGTGACCCCGGGGTCCTGAGATCGAGTCCCACAACGGGCTCCCCGCAGAGAGCCTGCTTCTCCCTCTGCCTGTGTCTCTGCCTCTCTCTGTGTCTCTCACAAATAAATAAAATCTTAAAAAGATAATCTTATAAAAACATAAGGGAAGTTTGGAGGCTTAAAAGGAAAAGTGTTTACCAATATGTTTTCGATTATCTGTGATGAATAGAAATGGAAAGACACAGAAAACATAGGCATTTAGTAAATGCTTAATGGTTACCAAAACCCCATGAGGGTAAAGATGCTGTTCTGTATGTGTAAGAAAGGCAGGAAAAAAAAGGGGGAAATGTTCCTTCAGAATCTGTGGAAAACATGACAGTAAAGAGGACAATGAGAAGGTTAAACAATGTTAGAGACACTTATTAACACGCTGTGTTCAGAGATGTCAACAAAATATGATGTCAGGGAAGCTGAATCAAGTGTACGTAAGGCTCTGTGGCCTGGATGAATTTTATTCGTATGGATTAGAGACTATTTCAGGCAGTTCTAAAACCCGATATTGACCAGCTAGCTACACTTCTACTCAAATGCTGATAAAAATGCTTTTGATCAGTAATCTAACACTCGATAGACAAGAAAACACAAAAAGGAAGAGGAAACAGAGGAGCAGCGTAAAGAGATACAGTTTTACTATACACAAATGTAATAAGTAGGTGGTCAACAAAGAATGATAAATCTTTAGGTCTGACAGCAGTGGTAACACTCGAAACATTTAGGCCAGGTACAGACTGGGCACCAAGCAATCCCTGCCAATCCTTGCAGGGCTCAGGCACTGAAAGTCCCCACTGCAGTGCCAATTCAGGGAGGGTCAAGGGAGTGGGGTGCAGGGGGGGACACTCAGAGGGCTCTGGACAGCACCTGCTTACACACCGGTGTGTTACTGTTATAATATCTTAAAGGTGAGGCTGCACAGATGCACACAGGTGGATGCTACTTGCCCCAATTAAAACGACTTTAGAGCATTTCAGACATTTTTCTTGCACCCCTCAGGCAGCATCATTCCATGTCACCAGGTTTTGCCTTCTAGACAAAGGACCACAGCTCTGCTGGGCTCTCTCTCAGAACTCGGAGGAGCTGGACCAACATCAGCAATTTAGACACTATCAGCATATTCTAGAACTGAAACAACACCCAAGATTCTAGTACAGAGACTTTGCTGCCCTGATACCTAAAGATTATAGATGTGGTTTAAACAAAAAATTCAGTCATTAAATTATTATAGAGCACTATAGAAGTCCTAGCAGTAAATATAAGCAAGCTAGTCAATGATAAAAAAAAAAAGGAGGGGGAGTATCTCCTACCACTAGTGTTCAGCATATAAAAGGATGACAATTATAACAATCATTTTTCATAAATACTATAGAAACTTCAGCTACTCAGAGTTTTCAGGGCTGGAATTACTCTGCATAGCTAATTTAAAACAATTTTTTTATTTTTATTTATTTTTTTAAGATTTTTATTTATTTATTCATGAGAGACACAGAGAGAGAGAAGCAGAGACACAGGCAGAGGGAGAAGCAGGCTCCACGCAGGGAGCCCGACATGGGACTCGATCCCAGGTCTCCAGGATCAAGCCCTGGGCTGAAGGCGGCGCTAGACTGCTGAACCACCAGGGCTGCCCTACAACAATTTTTTTTAAAAGAGGTTATTAACCTGTCAGAATGCTAAAAACCAACAACACAAGAAACAACAGGTGTTGGCAAGGTTGTAGAGAAAGGGGAACCCCTCTTGCACTGTTGATGGGAATGCAAACTGGTGCAGCCACTGTGGAAAACTATGTGGAGGCTCCTCAAAAAGTTAAAAATAGGACTACCATATGATCCAGCAATTGCACTACTAGGTATTTACCCAAGGATACAAAAATACTAATTCAAAGGGCTACATGCACCCCTATGTTTATAGCAGCATTATCTACAACAGCCAAATTATGGAAGCAGCTCCAGTGCCCATCAATTGATGAATAGATAAGGAAGATGTAGTATAAATATAAACTGGAATATTACTTGTCATAAAAAAGAATGAAATTTTGCCATTTGCAGCAACACGAATAGACCTACAGAGTATTGTGCTAAGTGAAATAAGCCTGTCAGAGAAAGACAAATACCGTATGATTTCACTCACTTGTGGAATTTAAGGAATAAAACAAACAAGCAAAAGAAAAGAGAGAGACAACCTCAAAACAGACTCTTAACTATTGAGAACAAACTGATGGTTACTAGAGAGAAGTGGCGGTGGGTGAAATAGGTGATGGGGATTAAGGAGTGCACTAGCTGTGGTGATCACTGGGTGATGTATAGAAGTGTTGAATCCCTATAGATCTATAGATTTGCCTAGTCCAGATATTTCACATACAAGGAATTATTAAATATGTGGTTTTCCTTGACTATTTTCTTTCACTTACTATGATCGAGCAAGGACTAAAATGGGGATCCTCTGTCTTTTGCAGCTTAGAACCAGTTCCTCCACGTCTCCTGATTTTCATCTTGTTGGTCCTCCCAGACCACAGAGCTGGGATATGGTCAGTTCTAGCTCATCTGACCATGGAGTCCTTTATTTTGATTTCTCTACGATCATGTGTAGGAAGTCTCTCCGATCCCTAACATTTCAGCAGACATTAGACAGAAGTTCCCAGTAAAGGTGTTTCTGGAAAGACTGGATAAGAGAAGGGAAGAAAGATAACATTTTCAGAAGACACCCAAGTATAGAGTGCTGACGTATGGAGGGCACTGGCGGCTCAGTCAGGAGCCAGGTAGACTCAGGTGACTCATCAATATGGGAGAAGGAAACACTTGCTCTTTTCCAGCTGTGCATTAGCACACAGCCCTTTACCCAGACTTGTCAGTTTTCCTTCTGGCATGGGCAAGAGACATTCCTACTTGGCAGTGGCTTGGAGATGGAGGGAAATGGCAATCAGTACCCTACAGAACTTAGTTCCTTCCATGAAGGAAGACTGGAGAGAAAACATACATAACACAGCTACAACACTACAGATAGAACTAAATGGCACCGTGAAATACTTCTTGTAAAGTGTGAGCTTCACAATGAACTTGTTTCCATAGTTTATTCATCTATTAAATACTTATTAAGTATCTGGGGATCTGTATGGCTCAATCGGCTAAGTGTCAGAATCTTGATTTCGGTTCAGTCTACGATCTCAGGGTTGTGGGATCCAGTCCCACACTGGGCTCCACTCTGGGCATGGAGCCTGCTTAAGATTCTCTCTCTCCTTCTCTCTCTGCTCCTGTGTGCCTCTGTCCCCCACCATACTCGCTCACTCTCTCTCTAAAAAAATAAAATAGGGACACCAAAAAAAAAATAGGGACACATCTAAAAAAATGTAGGGCTCAGCCGTTGAGTGTCTGCCTTCAGCTCAGGGCATGATCCTGGGACTGGTGATGGAGTGCCCCATCCGGCTCCCTGCAAAGAGCCTGCTTCTCCCTCTGCCTATGTCTCTGCCTCTCTCTCTGTGTCTCTCATGAATAAATAAATAAAATCTTTAAATATATATATATATTTAAAATATATATATATATATATACACACACATTATATATGTATGTATGTATGTATGTATTAAATGTCCATTACATTATAGGCAAAGATTTCCAAAAGAGGAACATAAAAGGGCTATAGAAGACCTTATTAGAATTGAGAAGTTCTGTAATTTAATAAACACTATCAAGGAGTGCCTGGGTGTCTCAGTTGGTTAAGCAGTTAAGCGTCCAAGTTGTGATTTCGGCTAGGGTCATGATCTCATGGGTTATGTGATCAAGCCCCACATGAGGCTCCATGCTCAGTGGGGAGTCTGCCTGAGATTCTTCCCCTTAACTCCCTCCCCCTTTACCGGCCTCTCAAATAAATAAATCTTTAAAAATTTTTAAAAAATAAAAGACACTATCAAGAGAATAGAGAAGCTACAAACTGAGAAATCACAGAAATCACAGGACATTTATGCCCTATTTGTATATGTGCATATGCATTCCTTATGTATATGCATTCTTTACATTATAAAAGTATATAGTTATATATATATAAGAATGTGCATAAATAAATCAAATATTTGTAAAGAAGAAAGTCCATTTTCTAAAATGGGTAAGACACTTAAACAGTCACTTCACCAAAAAAGGATATCAAATAGCCAAAAGTTTATGAAAAGGTGTTCAACAACATTAGTTATTAGGGAAAGATAAATTCAAGCCACAGTGAGGTACACTATCAACCTACCAGTGCACACAAAAATGGCTAAAATTAGAAGGACTGATGAGCAACCAGACCTCTAACACTGCTAATGGGAGTGTAAATGGGTAAGGTCACTTTGGAAAATAATTTGGAAGTATCCATTAAATGAAGCATATGTTTGCCATATGTCTCAGCAATTCAAATTCTGTGTATACCCTACAGAAATGAGTACATATTTATGTTCACCAAAAGACGTATGTGAGGATATTCACAGAAACTTTATTCACAATAGGGAAAAACTGGAAACAATCCAAAGGTCTAGTGACAACAGAGTGTATAAAATAAACTATGACACAGTTGCATAATAGAATATTACACAGCAATAAGCCACTGTTTTGCAAAATATGGACGACTCTCATAGACATAATACTGTGTGAAAGAAGCCAGGTATACACCATATAATTCCAATGATAGGAAAATATAAACAGTAAAATTAGCCCATAATGAAAGATAGGTCAGAATAATAGTTATTTATGATGGGGGAGGTGGTAAGGATAGTGCACAAGAAAGCTTTCTGGGGTGACCGTATTCTGTATTATCTGGGTTATGGTCACATGGTGTATGCGTATATAAAAATTAATTGAGCTGTGTACTTAATATTTTTGTACTTTGCTCTATGTATACTATACTACAATTAGAAATGAAAAGAGGGAAGAAGAGAGGAAGGTAAAGGAGGAGAGACAAGGGGAGGGTGGGGTAAAGGTGAGATGATCAGACTCTGATTTAATAAGGAGGCACTGAAGAACCTATGGTAATTTCTATTATAATAATAATAATAATAATAATAATAAAATAATATTTTCTGCTTTGTTACCAAGTCCCCAAAACCCAGCATTTCCAAACAGTAGAACATTTGTTCTTTGGTAGGTGTGAGCGGAACACAGTTTTCTTTACAGGTCCATCCTACAGGTGATTCATCTTAATTCTATTTGTCCTTGAACAATAACCAACTTCATGGATAAAATTAATGAAACTATTTCCCTAGGCCCAGGGATTATTGATTAATTGATTATTAAAATCAATTGCAGACATAAACAATTTGCTCAAAGTTTTACTCAAAAATGTATCTTCTGCCAAAAGAATGAGCACCTAATTTATTTTCATAGCTATTATAAAATAGAGCCAATATTCACATTAATGAAAAGTTATAGCAGCTTAAAAAACCCAAAATATCACAATGCCACAGAAACTTACCTATCATTATAGGAGTCAATTAGACTAGAAAATCATGTAAAAAATGTAAAAGTGACAAAATATGCTTTTATGTTGTATATATTCAACAAGTAAATGTCAGAAAAGTCTCAATCATCTCTTTCACACACAAAAATATCCAGCTAATATATATTGCATAAACTTACTTCAAATTCCTGCTCAAGAAAGAAAACTCACACTTCTGGACACCTGGGTGGCTCAGTCAGTTAAGCGCCTGGCTCTTGATTTTGGCTCTCAGGTCAGGATCTCAGGTTTGTGAGATGTAGCTCTGCATCTAGCTCTGTGCTCAGTGGAGAGCCTGCCTCTCTCCCTCTCCCTCTGCCCCTCCCTGTGTGCTCTCTCTCTCTAAAATAAATAAGTAAATAAATCTAAAAGAAAAGAAAAGAAAACTCATACTTCTGAAACAGAGGTAAATAACAACTATTTTCTAAAATAGGACTTCAGAAGACAAACTAAAAAAAAAAAAAAAGATTTGTTTTACCAGGATGCTTTAAATTTTGAAGCAATTGGTCAGTTTATTTCATAGTATATTTTTGAAAGAATAGATCAATTTTGAAAAAATTTGAAACCCTACTAAATTTCAGTTTGCCATATAGACCTGGATTTTGAAAAAAAAAAAAAAAAGTAGTTCTATTTACCATCATAAGAAAAAGCATATTGCCAACTAACACTCTCTGCCCACTTTAGTTTTATTCCAGAGCTCCAACAAATCAATAAGAAAACACAAACACACCAATATTAAAATGGGCAAAGGACATTCCACAAAGGAAGAAACACAAATATATAGCCAATAAGTATACGAAGCTATTACTCCTCCCATAGTAATCAAACACACACAAATTGTACAGCAACAAAGCAAATTTTTACCTAAAAAAGTGGAAGAGATTTTTAAAATTATAAAAGTTACAGATGAAACTATGAAGGGGAACTTGGGGAAAGGAATTTCAAGTCCAAGTGCCACTTGAGTACTGAGCTAGGATAAATCGGTGAGCAGAAACACAAACTAAACGCTGGCAATTTAGAAATTGATGAAATTGGTACCAATTTTATGCCACTGTTTACTTTTCTGCTTAGATATTTTCTTTCTTAAAAGTTTAGTAGTACTAAAAAGAAAAGTTTAGTGGTACTAAATATTCCTAGCTATCATAATAAAGAATTCTGTGTTTTTTCAAATGGATAAAACTGTCAAGAGGACGGATTTTTCCCCTAGCTAGCCACCTCTATGATATAAAGCTAGTATTTTTACAAGATGGCTACAACCCCAATACTATTTCTTATATGGTGGCATCTTATTCTGATTGTCAAGAGAATACATAAAGAGAAATGAGTTGAGAAATAAACTTGCCAGTCTGAACTATAAAGTGAAAAGCATAATTCACAAAACCATATACCAAATGGTACTTTTCTCTGGACACTGATGGTTGACACCGGAAATGACTATTCTACTATAGAACTGAAATATATTCCCTCCATATTGTATTCCCTCCATGAAGTATATTCCCTTCCACCCCTTACTTTAAGAGGATATTGCTTACAATGAAACTTTTTAATACATATTAAATTATATACTCAACATAGTTTTAAACCATAAGAGCCTTTGCTCCTGAATTGCTAATAACAGACACAGAGAGAGAAGCAATTCAATTAAACAATCGCCAACAATTCATGAAGAATACCGAGGTCCGGGGCTGGGCTGAAGAGAAGGGGTAGGTAGAGAAAAAGAGCTCAATCTCCTCTCCCTTCTTCACAATTAAGTGAAGCGCAAACACACACAATGCTCTTGCATTAGCTCCAAGATAGTTCAGGACCCAGAAGTATTTGGAGGTGCAAAGATGGAGACAGCAAGAATATCCACAAAGTGTTCTTCAGACTTCTAGGGCAATTTTTTAATATACACAGGAAAGAAGTGCATGTAACTTACCACTCTACCAACATGACAGAAAAAGCTTGAGTTTTAAACTTAGAAAAGGCATTCATAGTGAACAGCCAGGTTCATGGTGGGGTGACCTTATAACTTACCATCCAAACAAGGATCCTTTCAGAGTAAAAGGGGATGCTACGAATGAGTGCTAGGGATGAGAGGAAAGAAGGGCGTCTATAGGGGTCAGCTGTGACAACAGGGGACAGTTACATTCACTCTATGCTCCAGGCCCCATGAAGGAAGGGGAACCTTTTCCATCTCTTTTGCCCGTGAGAAGCAGGTTACGAGTCTGTCTCCTCAGCCTTTTTCCTTCCTCATTTATCCCTGGTATTTACATCAAAACATTTCTTCCCATTTAGAGTTCAAAGCATTTTGCAGTTCTAGTGATAATTAACCTCACTATTTGTGAAAACTTTGAAATATCAGAAAGGGAGACAGAACATAAAGACTCCTAACTCTGGGAAACGAACTAGGGGTGGTGGAAGGGGAGGAGGGCAGGGGGTGGGAGTGACTGGGTGGCGGGTACTGAGGGGGCACTTGACGGGATGAGCACTGGGTGTTATTCTGTATGTTGGCAAATTGAACACCAATAAAAAATAAATTTATTATAAAAAAAATAAAAAATGAAAGTTCAATGAATTCTTTAAATCCCTACAACTTCATATTGCCATTTTATTCACTTGCATATTAATTCCTAGATTGCACCGTATTGGCCCCCTGCAAAACAGTCTCAACTGAATTATATTCCAAGTCAATATTAGGGACTATAAAAAACACCCCCAAGGAATTTGTTGTTGAGTCTATTTTAAGAAATTGTCAAACACTGTTCCTGAGAGCACAGAGTTCTCTTCATAAAGGTGTCCCAGAGAAAATTCTGATCTGAGTACAACGAAGCATTATAACTCTCCTGATGGGTCTCTGTTTATCTTAAAGACTGCACTGAGTGACCTAGACCATTTCTTGTTTTCTTGAGAGTATTAGAGAAGTTAGTGCTAGATTTGAGATGCAGTCATACTAGTGGGAAAGTCGTTATGATCAGCAGGTTTAGCTTCTCTCTCATTTCTTAGGTTCCAACTGTCTTTTCTTTGTTGTTTTACTGTATTTGCAAATCATACTACTTTGGCGTGTTTTATGCCCTCTGGTAAGCCTCCTGAAATCTTTGCTGGATTAAGATAAAGTTATAAGAATAAGAAGGAAAAGGAAGAGGGGAGGCAAATGTAAAGCTACTGTTTCCAAATTCTATTTTTTACTTTAATCAAACTCAAAATCAACCCTATCCCAATGGTCTTTTTCTAAGGAGGGCCCAGGTGCCCTATGGCAGCTCCTAAAGAGTCAGTGGGTCACAGAGGAGTCTCTGTAGACTTATTTCAAGTCAGAGTTTAAACTGCTTTTTCCCATCTTAGACGAAGGTGACACTAACCACCCACCATCAGCAGGAAGTGCCCTGCAGGTTGCCTCCTCCTAGAGGTGGTGTGTGTGCTGAGCTAAGCTGTCACCTGGTTCCTGCATAGTCGGCACTACACGTCTTCAGGAAGACCTGCCTTCCTGAAGTGCTCCTGATGAACAAGGAAGTATCTTTTTTTTTTCTTTGTGCAAAGTTGGCCAGCCACAAACAGAAATGAGAACCACAATTATGGCTTTACTAGTCCCAAGCACTAATTATGCAAACTCACCAGCTCATACAGTCATCAACTATCTGGCTCTAAGCAGTGTCTTCGCTGGTTGGAACACATAGAAGACTGAATATGAAGAATGGCAGGAGGAAGTTATCTGTGACAGATTTGCCAAATATGAGCAATAGATGTGGAAATGAAGAAGTGATCAGAGGAAAAATATGTATGACAAATTATAAGGTATATTTATATCAGAGATTTATTAGAAATCCATTCATACTAGAACTTTTCATTTATTGTGTCATGTATGTTTGTTTTTCTGGACATAATGCCCAGCTTCCCAAAACTATTCTTATTATTCTAGTCTGCACAAATTTCATTTACATATTTACATATATAAAAGGTTTGAGACTTTACACATCTGGTATATTTGGTTCTGTAGTAAATGACTGTCATTACTTATGCAAAGGATACATTTGGGATATGGGTTCAAATATTTTTTATTGTTTATTTTTTTAAAGATTTATTTATTTATTCATTAAAGACACAGAGTGAGGGACAGAGGCAGAGACATAGGCAGAGGGAGAAGCAGGCTCCATGCAGGGAGCCCAATGTGGGACTCGAGCCCGAGATCACGACCTGAACTGAAGACAGGCACCCAACCACTGAGCCACCCGGCATCTCTATTTTTAAAAAATTATAAACAGGGGCACCTGGGTGGTTCAGTGGTTGAGCATCTGACTTTGGCTCAGGTCGAGGTCCCACAGTCCTGGGATTAAGTCTCACATCGGGCTCCCCATGGGGAGCCTGCTTCTCCCTCTTCCTACGTCTCTGCCTCTCTGTCTCTCATGAATAAATAAATTTAAAAATAATAATAAAATAAAATAATAAAATAAATAAAAATTATAAACATAATGTAAAGAAATGAACTTTAAACTCAAGAGACCTGGGTTTCACCCCAGCTCGACCACCAGGCAGCTGGATGCCTTTGGGAAGACTCTCTTTTGAGATTTCTGAATCCTAATTCCCATTGGGCTAGACCTGTGATTCTCAATTAATGACCTTAATAAGAGATTAGGGGATCCCTGGGTGGCGCAGCGGTTTGGCGCCTGCCTTTGGCCCAGGGCGCGATCCTGGAGACCCGGGATCGAATCCCACATCGGGCTCCCGGTGCATGGAGCCTGCTTCTCCCTCTGCCTGTGTCTCTGTGCCTCTCTCTCTCTCTGTGACTATCATAAATAAATAAAAATTAAAAAAAAAATTTAAGAGATTAGTTAAAAAGCAGACTCCTAGGCCCTACTCAAAACCTACTAAATTTCCACTTCTGGAGGTGGGGACAGAAATCTGTTTTTTTTTTTCTCCAGGCAGTTTGGATATTTAAGCAACACATTTTGAGAAACACTAGACCTCTTCTTTCAAAGGTCCATAAAATTTTTGTTCCATGATTAGGTCAAGTTGAATTTTCAACATCCCTTCCCTCAAAAATTACCTAAAGAGTCCATCTACCTTTCATGGACATGGAGACAAAAGAAAATGATAGCAGGATTTCCCATTAGCCTTCCTGGATATCAACAATTTTGTAGTAAGTGGATTACTTAATAGCAATATAGTCATGGTGCCTTAACTATAATTTTCTTTTGCAATATGGCTAACTCAAGAACAATGATTCACCAGGTAATATTATTGTTAATAATACCTTTTTGTAATAATCACAAGTATACAAATTATTAAAGGTCTTCTGCTAGCTTCTGCATACCAGTAGCACAAAAACTATTTCTAAACACTAAGCTTTTAATTGTGGCATAAATATTAAAAGTAAAGTCTAAATTATTATGAAACATTAAAAATAAAGTTATATTTCTAACAGAAATATTGCTATATTTTTAGTATATGTTTTCCACCGTGTAGATATATGTTCTACGTATAGACAGCAATACATAGAAAGATTGATTGTTAGAAGCCAACTTCACGTACAAACAGTAGAGTTTGCATAGAACATTGTGTGACCCTGAAGGAACAAAACTTCAGTGCTCACACCAAACATTCTGTTTCAAACCTCAGACATTTCAAAATCCATCAAGGATGCTGCTGACAGCTGGTCTGATTCTACAGAGACACTGATAGAAAATTCTGCATCTGCTAACATGTTTTCATAATACATCAGAGAATTTGTTTTCTCTATAAAAAGAATTTCTACAAAACACAACCATACTCTTCCTGGAGTATCACCTTTTTCATCACAAACACAAAGTCGTCATGGCTGCTACTCCCTTTAAAGTGCTATGCCCTAGATATGGCCAGCAATTAAGCCTGCAATTTTGACTACATTGACTGCACGTGTACTGTCAACATGCCTTTTTTTTGCAATGTCCATGGCCTGCCTCCCAGAGCTAAGGCTAACAGGTACTCAGGAGCCCGCCCCTCCCTGGCTGCTACATGCCACCTGTGTTTAGAGATAGACAGCAAGTTGCTGCAGCTGAAGACTGCTCATTGCTTCCTGGGGCTCTGCTTCTGGGTCCCTTCGTGGTGTTTCCTTCTCAAAGTGAATGCATATCTACCTTTAGTTGGTGCACCACAGTGCAGTTGTTTGGATGTACTGCTCTGGCAGTACTGCTGTAACCAGATTATACTAGCACCACGCTGTCCATATCTGCTCAGGACATGGTAGCCTGGGACTGCTGAACTTCCAACTATGTGGGGGCTTCCTGGCCAGCAGGAGCCCACACTGTCAGAGGCAGGAAAGGCCAGGGGAACAGTGGCCTCTGCGAGCAGCCCTCAACCCATGACTGTCTAAACTAAGGGTTCTAATACCACCCCTACGCCTCTCCCCTAGGGATGGAATAGCTCTGACTCCTACAGTGACGTGCAGAATTTCCCATGGGGACTAACCTCCATTAAACCACAGTGGAGGGATCCCTGGGTGGCGCAGCGGTTTAGCGCCTGCCTTTGGCCCAGGGCGCGATCCTGGAGACCCGGGATCGAATCCCACGTCGGGTTCCCAGTGCATGGAGCCTGCTTCTCCCTCCTCCTGTGTCTCTGCCTCTCTCTCTCTCTCTCTCTGTGTGTGACTATCATAAATAAAAAAAAAAAAAAACCACAGTGGAAACTGGCATGATAATTAGCCCTTTACTGGCTGGCTTCCCTTACCTGCTCACTTCCTCATGCCCTACAAGTATTTCCTAACTTCCATGTGTACTTGAATCCTTGTCATAGAGTCTGCTTCTGGGGGAACCCACCTAAGACAGGGGTGTCATCTCTCTCACTAAAACAGTCTTTTACTGGATATGGTTTGTCTTTTAAAAAAGTAAACTCTATTCCCAACGTGGGGCTTGAACTCACCACCCTGAGCTGAGATCAACAGTCACATGCTCTATTGACTGGGCCAGCCAGGTCCCCACACTAAATGTGGTTAACAGGATTGGCTGATATGTAACTATTGGATATAACATTTGTCTTTGTTCACGTCCTTCAACCTCCCCAGTAGCAAATTAGAACTTCTAGCCAAATAGAATATAAAAACTGGAAAGATATTGATAAATATCATTTCACCCCTCCACTTATTTTTCATATTTGAGGGGAACTGAGCTCCAAAGAGGTAAAATGATTTACCTAAGGTAACACAATCAGAGAATGTCTGAACTAGGAGAATTTAGATATTGTGGCCACAAGCTAAGGGCTGAAGACACTGTGCTTCCAACCTGTAAAGAAACCGATATGCTAATTTTTTAAATCAAAGCTACATTATGACTACAGAGAAGCCAGACATCTTTTTTAAAAAAAAAAAAAAAGACTATTTATTCATGAGAGACACAGAGAGGCAGAGGCACAGGCAGAGGGAGATGCAGACTCCCTGTGAAAAGCCTGATGTGGGACTCGATCCAGGGACTCTGGGATCACACCCTGAGCTGAAGGCAGACCTCAACTACTGAGCCACCCTGGCGTCCCCAGGCATCTTTTTCTACATCTTCTTTTCCCCTTAAATATTCCTCATTAATAAGGCTCTCTAGGCTGCAAAATAGGAGCGTCTGCACACTCAGTTTAAATTTTATGATCCTAGGCTGAATTAGTAAAATGATAATCAAACATAAAGACATATATGAATAAATCTTAAGAGATTATTCAAAACAGCATGTATACATCTAAACCAAATAACTCTTACAGTTTTCTTCTTTTGTCTTCTGCAATTGTCCAAGTGGAGCAAGGTTTCTACTCAGAGGGGGTTTAAAAACTCTAACTCTGCCAACCTTCCCTGAGACCTTGATGGCTTTCTACTTTTCACCAACAGACACTCCCACTGAAAAGGGTAGAAAGAACTACTTAGCATTAGAACTAGTTCAGTTTCCATATGTATTAGACACTACTGTTTATTGTACTTACACCTTGACCAACTTTGCTAGAAAACTTATAAACTCAAATTTGTGATTCAGAGGAGTTGAACAAGATCAAATCTTATGACAGAAGTCCAAATCATCCTTCCTACTATAAATGAGGAATCTAAGCCCTAGGGAGGTCAAGTGATTTTACTCAGTTAACCCAGCTAATTAATAGAGATCCAAGTCTTCAGATTTCTGGTTTAGCTCTTTCCCCCAAATGGTTATTAGCAACATTCTTTTCTGAAGTCATCTATATTATTGGTACAAAAATCCCAAAAGGTTATGACTCTCTGATAGAAACCGTTATATCACCTGCTCACACTTTCCTCTCTGTGCTAATAAACCACCCAGTTCGGTGGCTAGTCCCTCAGCCCTCTGATCTATCGCCAAGCTTTGATGCCTCAGGGAGCTTAGACTGTAGCTACTTTGGGTTCCTGTCCATGCCCAAACCTTGGCTTTGGGGCACCAGAAACTCTTGAGCATTAAATCAGAGACTCCTTCAAATCACAAGTTCCAAAAGCAAATTACTCCAGAAATATTTTTTTAATTGTTCAATATTTAAATTTCCTAAATATGCAATTCCTAAATTGTGCTCAGTGCTACTAAAATTTCCACTTCAGAGATAAAACTGAAAGGTGTGTGCATGTTAGGACCTGAACATGAGTAGCTCTGATGGGAAAGGTGTCTGGTGGGGTAACAGATGCTGGGGTTTTGCTCCACCAAAGTCATACAAGTCTGGACAGTGTCTTTGGTTATCAAACTCCAAACACTGAAATGCCCTAAAGACAACTGTCTCTCAAAAAAGCATAAAGTAGCTAAGAGTCAAACTTGATAATTCAATAGTCGGACACCACTGGCAAAAATCTGCTTTTTTTTTTACATATAGAATTTTCTTAGAAATATATTAAAACTTTAATATTCATAGTAGTGTGATCTTTAACTAGAATACATCAATATCTTACTCTACTTACCAAATAAATACTTCTCAATTTCCTCTTCTACTTCCATGTCATTTTACTTCATTAACATTGCCCATGTTATTTTTTTTTTTTAAAAAGGGAAGAAGAATAAAGGACACTGCAATAAACCAAGAAAACTACAAAACTTTTTTTTTTTTCAATTTCTATCTATTCTGTAGTGTGGTGTTACAATGGAAAGACTGTTGGCTAAAATTCAAGATTCCTGGGATATAGTCCTCTCATTAATCAACCTAATGCCTCGATTGCTTAATCTGCAAAATGGAGACAATCAAACCTAACTACCTCCCTGAATTCTCTGGGAAGCTTGTAGGAGCTTCTTCTATGAAATAAGTGGCATCTTTAAGAGAAGGCAACCTGGTGGCATGGGCTGGGAGGAAATATGGGTGTGTCTATCTAGCTAAACAATTCCCACAGACATTTAAGGTAGCAAAGACTCAGGCAGGTGGGGAAGAAAGCCAGGAAGAGGGGGCGATGCAAAGCAGAAGCAACAGGACCCACAGAACCTCTCTCTTTTAACCCACTGCTTTGTGCAGGGACATGGATGAGGGGGCCCCAGACCAGGTTTCAGACCAGAATTCTGGAGATAAGGAGGTATGCACAGAGACGAGATTAAGGTGGAAAAAAGACGAGGAAAAGCAAATATTGCCATGTATCTACTCCCTTCTGAAAAGACCACAGGTAGAGAGAAAATCTGAAAAGACCACAGGAAGAGAGAAAAGAAATGTGCCATGCCAGGCACCCAGAAAAAAAGCAGTGAGAGGATGAGCTGAGTCAAGGGGTGATGGTTCTCACTGCTCTTTCACATTCATTCAAAGGAGCCTCTGGATGGCTTGGTCAGGGGCCAGGCAGGTTGGTATCATCCCTGTTTTGTTGATCAGGACCCTAAGACATAAACAGCTTAGATGATTTGCCCAAAGTCACCTAATTTGTAACTGAGAAATCCAGGATTAAAACCCAAGCTCTCTCATTTCTATTACTGGTAGGTTTTCATTTTCATTTTTTCTTTTCTGCTATTTGGTAATTGGTGAGAATTTTATATGTTAAATTTTAAGTGAATTTTGTTAAAGAATTTATTTATTTGACAGAGAAAGAGAGAGGGTACACACGAGCAGGGGGGATGGGAGGAGGCAGAGGGAGAAGCAGGCTCCTCACTGAGCAGGGAGCACTAGTTGGGACTTGATCCCAGGACCCCAGGATCATGACCTGAGCTGAACGCCGATGCTTAACTGACCAAGCCACCCGGGTGCCCCCATTTTAAGTGAATTATCCTCATTTTATACCTGCAGTAGAATATACTCATAGTAATTCACATTATAAGAAATACAATCTGAAAATCAGATCAACGAAAACATTTCCTAAAACAGATAAAATTTATTTAAAAACAAAACAAGACGGATGCCTGGGTGGCTCAGTGGTTGAGCATCTGCCCTCGGCTCAGGGTGTGATCCCAGAGTTCTGGGATCGAGTCCCACATTGGGCTCCCTGTGAGGAGTCTGCTTCTCCCTCTGCCAATGTCTCTGCCTCTCTCTCTCTCTCTGTCTCTCATGAATAAATAAATAAGTCTTTTTTAAAATAAATAAATAAAAATAAATAAATAAAAACACAACAAGGGCTAGGCCTTTTGGGCAATCGAGTGAGTCCTTGGATAAGCCTCCATGCTCCATCAGTCAGAGATCCTGTCAGTGATGACCCAGTAAACATAGAAAACATTATCATTCGATTTAAATGGCCTGTGAAGTAGAAAACAACTCCTAGTTGCTTTGACTACTTTGGCACTTATTCTGGAAAACCATGGACTTTGATACCTAGAACTGAAGCAAAAGTGAATGAGGTTAAGTATTCGCTATGAGCTTTTTATTTTTCATTTAAAGACTAAGAGAAAGTTATCAGTCACATATCGAGGAATGCCCAAAACATGGTAGTAACCATTCAGCTCACAAAATCCTGATTGTGCTTTCTATAAGGAAGAGGTTCTGAGCAAATATGTAGATGAAAGAATATACATATAAGTGGATCTGGAGGGCTGGTACATATGAATATGCAAACTTCCAAGAACAGGACAAGAGGTTAGCCACAATGAGAAGAGCAATGAAATGACTGAACGAATAATTCCCAAATGAAACAAAACTGGGAACATTTGGCAGCAAGGGTATCCTCCCTATCTTTGAAGCACAGGTGTCCTGCACAGCTGCACAGAAGAGTTTATTGCTCCCTTCTCTCTGTTCCAACAGCAATTTGTTTATATCTCCATGAGAGAACTCTAATTCAATCCATGGCCATGCTTCCCTAAGACTAGCTCAGACCTGACCTAACTTAACTCCCCTACCCAATTCTGAATGGCCTTTTACCCGACACTTCTGCAGGATGAGGACTCGAGCACAAAACAAAATACAAAGAGCACACCACTTAGATTTAGCTGACTGACCATCAGGGGGAAACCCGGCAGGGCACAGATGGCACACACAAAAGAGGTGACTGAGACGTGTTTCAAGAACCGACAGTTTACAGGATATGGGCAGGTCAGAGGGTATCATAGGAAGAGTGGAGCAGTCAGGGCTTTCCACAGTTAGAAGCCTACAACCCCCCTCCCCCAATGCAGGGGTGAGGGAGGGAGGGCATGCTGGAACTGGCAAGGTCTGAGCTGTGAAAGAGGTCCACCCGTCAGAGGCTCTAGCCTTCAATGGCAGATGGAACCCTCCAGCACACTCCTGCTCCTGCTCCTGCATAAGCTCCTGCTCCTGCTCCTCTAAAGTCTCCCATGACCTGAACCAAACTAGAAACCAGAGGGCAAGAGAGCTTGGTCCATGAAGGTTCTAAACACAGCTCTGAGGAGCACCGAGGAGGGTGAAGAGTGGCTCTGGAAGGGCAAACAGAATATCCAGAGGCTGAGGTTGCCCACTGGGCTGTTCACTGAAGTATTACTCATAAAAGAGAAAAATGAGAAAGAACCTAAATGTCCATCAAGGTAAAAAAAAATTTTACATACCTTAATGAGGTGAGAAAATGCTAATGATAATGCTCAGTGAAAAATAAAGGCGTCTAAATTGCTGCCTTTGTGATATTATCTATATGAAAATATGCACAGAAAAAGAACAGAATATTAATAGCATTATTCACAGATAGTGAGATTATGGATTATTATAACTATATGGTAAAGCTGCCAAAATAGCTAAGGCAACTATAGACTACTATATCAATCAATTAAATGAGAATCTCTATTACAAAAGAACAGTCCCTTGGAATGTTCACTGGTCTGACCACTCCTATAGAACTGGACAGGACATTTTAAAAGTGGCATCAGGGGCACCTGGGTGGCTCAGTTGGTCTGACTCTTCATTTTGGCTCAGATCACAATCTCAGGGTTGTGGGATCTAGCCCCACATGGGGGTTCCTCACTCAGTCTGCTGGAGATTCTTTCTCTCTCTCTCTCCCGCCTGCCATTCCCCATCCCTCCCCCCATTCATTCTCTCTCTCTCTCTCTCTCTATATATATATATATATAATAAATAAATAAATCTTTAAAATATTTTTCAAAAATAAAATAAGATAAAAATAAAAGTGGCATCAACCAATCAAACCTCTTCAGGGAAGACAAAGTGATACTTTGGAACCTGAAATCTAATGCATGGGAAGGACATGAGAATAAAATTGGGCACGTTTATCCATTATTTTCCATATTTCAAATCATGCTGTCCCATTTCCCCCATATATAGAGAGGTCTGTCTTATAATCACTCAAATCACTTAAAAAATTGTGCCTTCTCCACCCCAATATATCATGTAATATAAGAACAAATTCTAAATCTTAAAACAAAATTTAAATATCTTGAAATAGCATTCATCTCCTGGCATATTCTGGATTTATTTTCTCTCTCTCATCCCTGCTTTGCTGGATGTTGTAAACCCATGCTGAATTTAACAAGTAGGCAATCCAGCACAGAATACAGATTCAGACCTTCCTCAATTTGTGATGGGGTAATGTCCTGATAAACCCATGATAAGTTGAAGATATCACATCAGAAATGCATTTAATAAACATAACCTACCGAACATCATAGCTTAGCCTAGCCTACCTTAAACGTGCTCAGAATCCTTACATTAACCAAAGTCATCTAACAACAGAAAGCCTATTTTATAACCAAGTGTTGAATGTGTCATGTAATTTATGGAATACTGTATTGAAAGTGAAAAACAGAACGGTTGTAAGTGTATGGGTTGTGAGCATGTGGCTGACGGGGAGACTACAGCTGCCCAGCATCATGAGAGATGCTGACATCACACCCATACTGCTAGCCCAGAAAAGATGTAAATTCAAAACCTGAAATAAAGTTCCTGCTGAATGAGCATCACTTTTGCACCATGATAAAATTGAAAAATCATAAGTTGAACTGTTCATGGTAAGTTAGGGGCCATCTGTATAAATAAAGTATTTTAGTGTTAGAATGTATGTGTGTACAAATATAAATATAACCGTCAATTTAGAGATTTTATGTGCCCTAACCAGTATATCGGTGACAGTGTTGAGAGCTCTCAAGGATTATAAATTTTCCAACCTCTCTGAGGTTGAACCTCCTATATCTCTCAGCCTTTTCATTTACCTCTGAATATTTTCTCTTCATCCTTATTATAACAGTAAATGTGGAAACTTTTTATTATTTTAATGGTAAATATTGCAGCTTCTCTAAAAGACAGGAAAGTGAGACTCAGTTCCCACGAAGAGAGATTGAACTGGTTTGCTAGCCCACAGCACCAGGCCTCCCACACAGCAGGTATCCATAATGTTGTTTAATAAATAAAATGAATTACACTGGTGCAGTTTCACACTCACATTTACTTACCTTCCTGAGTGTGAAAGACACAGTCGCTAAAGACATACATCAAGACTGCTTTTGAGAGAGGTAACATCTGCTAAGTTACTTGAGTCACAAACGAAAGGAGCAAACCTGATGCTTCAAATACCATTATCACTGAGTAATTGTTTTTAAAATTAGAGAAAGTCTCCAATAAGCAGAACTGTGGTTTAAGATAAAGTAGTAAATTTTCAGCTGTACTCTAGAAATTGAGTAGTACTAATGACTATAGTAATTTATGCCAGAGCATGCTTTTAGTCTAGCATAATGGAAAAAGAAATTTATTCTATTTTATGACCTACTGTGAGTTAGTTCTGGGCATTCAATAATCCTCATAGAAATTAATGAGCTTTCTGAAATGTAATTTTTTTTAATCCTTCAAATACATAAATGTTAAAATAATACTCAATTTTCAGAGAAATGCGCACTGATGACAAACTTACTATTTCCTATAAAGACAAAGTATTTAGAGGATTTTCATAATTCTTTTACTTCAAACCCTCTAGATCTATGTCTTTTAAGCCAAGAGTATCTCCCATAAATTTGGAGTTTGGGTCATCAGCAGCTTCTTTCCTCTTTTAGTGCTGTGATTAACTTTTATGAGGAGTGAAAAAATCCTCAACATTTGCATCTCAGATTTCTTTACATACTCTGTGAATCATGCCAGCAATAGGTAGTAAGACTCTGGCTTGTGGAAGAGATTGGAAATCAGGAACAACAAGTTTAGTTAACACTACAGGTATTGAGTCACTGGTTCTTGGCCGAATATCTCAACTCAAGGGTTCCCAGGAAAAACAAGGGTGCCCCACTGACTTCCCAAAATGTATGAAGTCTTCATTCTTCGAAATTCCCCTTCTCTATCCTGGGGCAAACATTTCAAGGAGAATGCTTCTTTTCTGTTTTCATGTGTTTGTTTCTTTGTTGAGAGAGAGAGAGAGAGTGTGTGTGCGCGCGCGCATGCTGAAGCAGGAGAGGGAGAGTGGGGGGAAGGGGCAAAGGGAGAGAAAGAAAGAGAATTCCAAGTGGACGCCATGCTCAGCGGGTGCAGAGCCTAATGCAGGGCTCCATCTCACAACCTGAGATCATGACCTGAGCTGAAATCAAGAGTCAGACCCTTAACCAACCACTCAGGTGCCCCTTTCTCCTGGTTTTTGAAAGAATGACAGCTCTGAGAGCAATAGGTAACTATATCTGTATTGGCTACTTCCATTCTTTAGCTAACTAGCTACCATACACATGCACACCTTCAACTACTCATTTGGTGAGCGTTAAGTTTTCTCATGGTTTGGTGAAAATATTGCCAGCTTTGGAGTTAGAGAGACCTGGGTTCAAATACTGCTCTGTCATTTACTAACACTATCAGATTCTGTTTTCTCAATTATAAATATGGGAGTTACCATACCTACTTAGAGCTATTATGAAGATAAAATGAGATACATCGAATATGAAAGCAGCTGTCACATAATAGGTACTCAATTCATTAGTGCCTTTTGTCTTATTTATTTTTGACAGAAGTTTTCTTGTGTTTACTGACAAGAGAGGTAGGAAAAAAAAAAAAAGAGAGGTAGGGAATTCGGTGGCTGAAAAGAATTCTCCTTGCCCACTCCCCCAGGCCACACTCATCTTCCTCAAAAAACATGCCCCCTCTTTGGCCCTGCAATAAATAAACAAACAAATAAATGTAGAAAGCTCAAAATCAACTTGCTGTTTGTTGATCATTTACTGACTGACATTTAGACAAAAACTGGTACTCCCTTTTGCGTCTCATCAGCTAGCTTTGTAAATTTGTGGATTTGTAAGCAGGGTCTGATTACACATAGAAAAAAAAATGACCAGGAAACCTGTCCTAAGTGAGGAAGTCAATGCATAAGTTCCTGAGGGGCTTCTCTGTAGGAAGAAAGCACAGGGTGATGAAGGACCCAATGCATCTTCAGCAGTTATCACCTAGATCTAGGGCTGGTTGTCCCCTTATGGGTATATTAAAAAAAAAAAAAAAAAAAAAAGCTTTTAACAAAATAACAAGGAAGGGTACAACTAATTGCCAGCAATGTACCAGTTACTAGGATTTCCTGGTCAAAATAGTTGAAACTTCTCATAGGATGAAATTGGGACAATCACAAAATGCAAATTGGTAAAAGTCAAAACTTGAGCAAATGCCATTCAGTCGTAGTTTCCTTTTATCTTGAAAAAAAAACCCCAAACCTAGTTTTACACTAGCTTGTTTAAGCATGTTTACTGACACACACAGGAATATAAATGCTCTTGTTTCAATCCAAACTGTGCTCCACTAAGGGACTTCTGATCAATAATTGAATCTCTTCCAGACAAAATTGTTTTGGGTAGCTAATACCAAAAGAGAATAATTTTGTAATCCCACCTTGAAGCAACTACCATGGTGTTGTTTTGCAGACAATAACAACCTCTCAGATTGTGGGAGCTCAACAGTGGAGAAGCAAGCCAACATTTGCAAGGTGGTAGAGCCAAGAATAGTTGGCACTGGGGGAGCCTCCACTGCACAAGCTTGGAAGGGGCCAGTTCTTAGGTTTGCACATGGCATTCATGATAAAGGAGGTACTGTATTTCAACACGAATGTCAACAGTTTGCTTCGACTGTCATATCTTTCTCAGACAAGACCAGGCATGTTCAGGGTGGTATGACCATAGACTGTCATATCTTTTCCAAATAGCAGATGCAAAAATAATCAAGCTGTGCTTTCACAGGATATTAACGAATCCATCAGTATTACCAAAACATTTAAATGACAAATTATAAATAAGGTACGTGATGTGTCATAGCAGCAGCATTACGTCAAGCCCCGTAAAGGGAGTTCTTGCATGAGTACAGTATGGATAGACCCTGTAGTTTCAAACAGACGTTTTGTTGTTATAAAATACAGCTGTGCAAGTTTAACACTTTTTTGCCCTCTGAAACTGAAAATATGCTATATGTTAATTAATTGACATTAAATAAAATTAAATTTAAAAACAATTTTTTTAAACACGAATTCAGTTATTTTTAGTGGGGTGGGGTTTTTTTTGGTGGGGGGCAGTAGGTAAAATACTAATTATAGAAGAAACTCTGAAAGTATTAGATATATCAGTAACCAGAGTATAGTGTATACACCGGCTAATTAGCTAATAACTCAATCTTGTGATCAATCTCATAGTTGTTGGCTTATGAAATGGGGGGAAGATTTCCAGGGGAATAGTCACCAGGAAGTTAGATGAATCACCTGGGCTCCCGTCAAAGGTAGGTCTAGGCCAGGAACAGGGAGGCACAGTCTATAATCCAAGAGAACCTAAAAAGAATAGCTGCCCAGAAATCAGAAAACCTGTTTTAGCACTACTTCCTTCAACTGCATTTCATTCTTTGAACTTCAATCTCCTCATCTATAAAATGAGGGCATGGTCTTTCTGCACAGAGTCATTATGAGTCTCAAGTGGGATAAAATGTCAGTAATGGTTTAGAATCCTTGGAGTGTAAGGCCAACATCGGGTAAAATGTGTATTCAACGTCAGGGACTCCTCAATAATGAATCAGGAAGTAAAACCAAAGGATTTAAGCAGCAGGACTTCTTAGAGACCTAGTGTTAGAACTGCTCCCAGCAGCTCTGCTTGAAGAATTCTGATATTTCCATTTAGCCTGGGCAGCAACTCTAAATTCTAAGGGCAACCTGTCGTGCCGTCTGCTGCCAAGACTTTAGGAGAGGAAGGAGGGTATACAAACCAGGCCCACGGTTTGATTATGCTGTTTCCTGACAAAGTTTGGGCAGATGCCCCAAACACAGGATCTAAACACATTACTTTTGCATTACATACACTTAAGAATTTCTGCTTTAGGGACACCTGGGTGGCTCAGTGGTTGAGAGTCTGCCTTTAGCCCAGGGCATATTCCCAGGGTCCTGGGATCGAATCCCACATCAGGCTCCCTGCAGGGAGCCTGCTTCTCCCTCTGCCTGTGTCTCTGCCCCTCTCTGTGTCTCTCATGAATAAATAAATAAAATCTTAAAAAAAAAAAGAATTTCTGCTTAAAATTTTTTTCTTCCAAAATTTTAATGTATTTACATTTCTATGAATTTACATATTTTTCTCTCCACTACTTAACACAAAAATTGTCTAATGCCAAAAATTAACTTGATTTCCTATATATTTTATAATTTCTCATTGTGAAACTGAAGGCTTAAATATGCTCATTGTAGGAATATAAAGAAAGCAGCATTAACTACAGTGATTTCAGTTTGCAGTGATTAACCACGGGACTCAAGACTACCAGCCCCTGACCTTATGGGCTCTGTGACAATGGCTAAATTACCATTTCCCACTGTGCCTCATTTTTCCTCAAAATGGGGATAATAATCGTCCCTACCTCCCAGGGATGTTATGAATTCATTGCAGTGAGTTAATATTTGTAAAGCACTTAGAACAGTGTCTGATACTTATCAAGTATGTTAAATAAACTGCAACTTTCCATCAAATCTTAACAGAAGACAGTGTTTTCACCTGGTCTGAAGTTGTTATTCTAAACCAAATGCTTCCTCTCATCCCTTCTGACCTTATTCATCTCTTGACCCCAATCACAAGATAAAGAACCATCCAACTAGAGAATCCAAAGAACTATTAGAAGTTTATGCTACTCCCTATTAACTAATTTGGAAAAAAAAAATAGAAGGTATATTACATGTGGTGTACCAGTTGGACAAATCTCTTCTACAAGCTGTTGATATTAACTTCAGGATGCCATAACCGTAATTTCTAATAGACGAGACTCAGGATGGCTGGTTTGAAATGGCACATAACAATAATAAATACAGACATCAGCCAACTTTCTTCACCACAGAATAACTTGCCAAGCTTAAGAGCAACTTACTTTTACTTGTTCAGTTGCCATCATGGGAAGGTAAAAAACAAAAGGCACTTGTTTATTCTGTGCTCATTTTTCTGGGTTAGCTACAGGTTCAGCCTACACTCATCTTCTCTATAACTTGTTGATGAGAGAAACTAGGGACACCACAATGGACTCTGGATTCTCTGAGTCACTTGTGTGTCCTTGGGTCTCCTGGCACTTTGTCAAAATGCTCCCTTATTATGAAGGGTCTCTGTCCTTGCTTCCTTTCCATTGATCAGGGCCATCCACGAGATGTTCAGTGCTGTAAAGACAGCACTAAACAAGTGCTCATCTCTAGAATGAAGACTTCTCATAAATCTGAATCCTTAGAGGTATTTTTATGAGGCATTTGAGTCAGCCCAATGCAACTGTATTTTAAGGGAGCTACAAATGAGCTAATAAAACTCAATTGACTGGCTTTTTCTTACCAAACCCCACAAGTATCAGACATTTATACACAGTTTATCTTAAAAACTTGCTTTGGGACAAGATTTTGAATTCATATTTCAATTCTATCTTGGGTAAAAGCTGAGAATTCATTTTTCTGCAGTTGAATGTATGGAAAGACACCTGTGAGATGTGCCAGGCAATTTATTTATTTTTTATTTTTTTAAATATTTTATTTATTTATTCATAGAGACACACAGAGAGAGAGAGAGAGAGGCAGAGACACAGGCAGAGAGAGAAGCAGGCTCCATGCAGGGAGCCCGATGTGGGACTCCATCCAGGGTCTCCAGGATCACGCCCTGGGCTGCAGGCAGCGCTAAACCGCTGCGCCACCAGGGTTGCCCCTGTGCCAGACAATTTAGTATGAAAATAAAGATAAGTTGTTTTTAAGGAAGATCACCTTGCTTTGAGAAGATAGGCAATGCTGGACTCTTTGAAAGAGACTTCAGAATCTTTTCACAAAGATTGAGTAGACACAAGTAAGCTCTCTGGATTTGTAAACCTATTTAAAGAATGTTAAGAACCACTTATTTTCAGCCTATAATTTTAGAATGTCAACATGTTTACTTAAAATTTCAGCCAAGGTTTTGAAATGAGTATGTCACATTCCAAGCCCAATCTTTCTTCCTAGGTGTCAAAATATGACAGAAGAGCTGAAATAATATGGTCTTGGGCTCTAGATATTTTAAGAAACTGCAGAAAATTATTTAGGCATAATCCCAAATACATGATTCTCTTTGATTTAAGTGTCACTGCACAGATAAAAGTTTCCGTGAGCACTGGATATAGTTTAAGATGATTATAACCTCAAGAAGGTTTGGAGCCTTTGATGGTCTTTATATCAGAGAAGAAAATTTCTCATTAATTATTCATTATGGTAAAACTTCTTCATCAGAGAAAAAAAATTCTGCTTCTTCAAGATAATCCTTCTACTGACCTCAGTACATTTGATTAAATCTTCTATTTCTACACTTCATGCATCATATGCAACTTTATTCATTTTTACCTGTTTGCTCCACGCTCCACTAATGTGCAAGTTTCTTAGGAGCAGGGATCATCTCTGATTTCACTGTTTTATTTCCCAGTGCCTAACACAGAATAAATGCTCTGTGTTTTTAGTATATGTGCTGCTGAAGTGAGCACAAGTGCTCTGTGTTTGTTGATCACAAGAAACTTCTCTAAAACTTGATTGATAAACATTTCAGTAAAATGATACAGAAAGGAATTTGTGCCATACGATAATCTATCATTAATCCTATATATAGGATTCCTATAGAATCCAAATGATTCTATAGGTCAGATTGCATTCCGTTTCATGAACAAGATCTCTAAAATCTTCTGTACAGTAAATACAACATGAAATGGACACTAAGCAATTATTTTATAAAATATTCAAGGTAAATAGAAATACATACACTTCAAGATTTAAATGGTCTTACCAGAAACAATTTTTCTAAGTGAATAAATCACTTTTTTTCCTGCATGGACATTCCTGAATCATAACCAACCCATTAAGTCAACTCTAAGACAGAGAAGTGTTCAATGGACATTTTGAAAGAACACTGGGAGTCAGAAAGTAAATTTCAATATCTAATATTTTTGCTGCATTGCTTTAATCATGGGTGAACAGTAAAGCAGTGATTTACTGTCTCTTACGAATAAGATTTATAATTAAAAGCTAAAGAAGAAAAAAGAAGGGGCACCTGGCTGGTGCAGTCAGTTGAGCATCTACTCTTGGTTTCAGTTTGGGTTTTGATCTCGAGGTCATGATCTTGGGGTTGTGAGATCGAGCCCTGCATTGGGCTCTGTGACCAGCGTGGAGTCTGCCTGGAGCTCATTCTCTCTCTCTCTCTCTCTGCTCCTGCCCCCTGTGCTTTCATGCTCTCTCTAAAATGAATAAATAAATTTAAAAAAAAAAGAAGAAGATGAAGAAAAAAGAAGTGAACCTGAGCCCAGAAGTTCTAAAGGTCTCCAAGAGTGTGTATATCTCTTGTATCCAGACTAAGAAGATCATTACAGAAAATG
Source organism: Canis lupus baileyi (assembly GCF_048164855.1). Taxonomy (NCBI): domain Eukaryota; kingdom Metazoa; phylum Chordata; class Mammalia; order Carnivora; family Canidae; genus Canis; species Canis lupus. The sequence goes on from NC_132844.1 coordinate 8,808,339, forward strand.
TAGAAAGGGGGGGTGCATGGTGATACGGTGACAGAGAAACAGCAAAGGATCAGCCTCCACTGAACTCAGACTCCAAAGTCACTTCAGGAGAAACTTCTCTAACTCCAAGTATAAAGTTTACCTCTCCCTTCCCCAGTCATATGTATGAAGACTTTTAAGTCACCGAATGCATAAAGGGCCACTCTTTTATAGACTAACAGGCATATCCAGATTCTCACAGGTACTTCAGGTCTTCACAGACCTGGTTACAACTTCCGGGCCCCTGAAGTTGTTTGACTCCACTTACGATGTGAAAGCATATCTATTAAAGCTGCCACCATTGCCATCAGACAAGAACCACAGCTATCACGGCTCCTGTCACTCCTGCTTCCACCACCTTTCATCTACCCAGCATCTGCTTTGGGTGAGGCTCTGCACCAGGTGTTTTACAAATGTGATATCTAATCCTCCTAGAGCCCCAAGAGGGAAGTGCTGGCATCTCCATCTACAGGGGAGGAAGCTGAGGCTTAAGGACACTTGGAGCCAAATGGCAGAGGCAGATTTGAAACTGAGCTTGTCCAACACCACCGTCTATGCCTTTTTCCCTGCAGCCTGACCTTGGAGACCCTATTTATTGGGCATCTGCTGTCTCCCAGGCACAACGCTAGTTGTTTTAAATATATATTTAAACGTCTCAAAAACAAGGCTTAGAGGTGGGTTGCAGATCATTAAACTGAAGTAACTTCAGTTAGGAGCACACAGCTAGTAAATGACAGAGCTCAGATTTAAATTCCTCATTTATCAGTACTGATATAAAAGCTAAATTTTCAAACTCTTTCCTTTGGCATAAGCTTAATAAGAAAGATAACCCGGTGCTAATAGTTTAGATGTGACATTAGATTAAACCAAACCAAACTAGACTTATCTAGCTATGTCCCTTATGCTAGAAAATAATTCAACCTGTTGAACGTCCTAAACACTAAACCAACCATAAAAGACTGAAAACTAGAATCAATGTTAAGTCATGAAGACTAACACTCTACAGATCCAGCATGCTTTCAAATAACATTTTAAATAACTGTTCTTTTTCTAAAGCAATAAAGCAGCAGTTTATCCTCACAATATTCTAGTGAAATAAACAGGGAGTAAGTTGTTTTCTGTTCAGAGAAAGGAAAGGTCCATTGAAGTATAGAAATACAGGACTGTGTACAGTCCAGAAACTTGAGCCTACAAACCCAGACCTGAAGGTAGGTCTCTGTCTACCCAGTGAGGATGCTCTGCCCTCCGGCACTGGCTACATTTTTTCCTCCAAAGAAAATGAGGTCTGCTGATTTTCAGGGGATTATGAGGCTCCCCACCGCTTGAGTTTGGCTCTCTGGCAGAGAGCATTAATGCTCGCTCTCTAGGTTTGGGGTTCAGTTTAGTTTGAGCGTAATAACTTTCACTTCACTGCACTGACTTTTAGCTAAGAGCTAAATAAGGAAATGTAGAAAAGAAAGCACCATTTCCATCACGTAGCAGAAAATAAACACACGAAATTATTACTGAAAAGGAGGTGTAAGCAAGATACCAGTGAGGAAAAAGGGAAACAATCTCCCATTTACTAGCGCTGACAATGTGCCCATCGCTATTCGAGCACTCAAAAAGCATTAACTTGTTTATTTTTATAATGACTCTTATTATGCCCCTTTTATGGATGAGAAAACCGAGACACAAAAAGGTTAATAACTTGCCCAGGATGACACAGCTGTCACAGTAATTCAACGAACAGGGATTTAAACCCAGATAGAGAATCCATGCTCCCGAGCAAACTATTTAAAAAATGGAGTATCATTCAAAACGTCATAAACGAGTGCCACGAATGCTCGCCTAAGAAAAGTCGGGCCACAGCTCACCATGCCCAATCCATGTCCTCTCCACTGGGCTCCCTGATGGCAAGAGAATAACGGACAAGACAGGAGATGGGCTGCTGAGGAGGGAACAGCCCTATTTCCATTAAAAAAAAAAATAACATTAATAACATGTTTACCAAGACGAAGCTGAAAAAAAACCACAAGGGTAAAAAAAAAAAAAAAAAAAAAAAAAAAAAAAAATAAAAAAAAAAAAAAAAAAAAAAAAAAAAAAAAAAAAAAAAAAAAAAAAAAAAAAAACCACAAGGGTGAATTTTAGGAAGAGAGGCAGCTGTGTTCAATTTTACATAAAGAGAATGACCATCATTGATTTTTAGAACATCTACACTAAAAGTTGCAAATATTTGCAGAATACAGAAATCTGACCTCAATAAACTTTAAACCATCATTGGCGGGATGCCTGAGTGGCTCAGCGGTTGAGCATCTGCCTTTGGCTCAGGACGGGATCCTGGGATCTGGGATCAAGTCCCACATCAGGCTTCCTGCGAGGAGCCTGCTTCTCCCTCTGCCTGTGTCTCTGCCCCTCTCTCTCCATGTCTCCCATGAATATATAAATAAAATCTTTAAAAATAAATAAACCATCATTGGAGTAGTAAGCTCTTCAAGGAAGAGAAGCATTTCCCCCCCTTCCAACCCTATTTTTTTTTCTGTTTCTTCCATTAGATCTTTGCATTTACCATGATGATGATGATTTCATACTTACTAAGTTCCTACTTTGTGCCCAAAAGTCTGATACAAGTTTTACATTTAAAACATAAACAATAAAAAAAAAAACATAATCATTTGAGACTCTCAACAGCTCTACAGAGTCAGTGTCACTGTTTTTCCCATTTTTGAAATGAAGAAACGGAGACCCAGAAAGGTAGAGTAACTTGCCCAAGGTCACACAGCCAGGATAGAAATTCATTTTTGCTTGCTCTAAAAGCCCATAATATTAATCATGTACGGCCAGCAAAAACATGTGGCCACTGACTGTCCGCTCCTCACACAGACACAAAGGCCACAGGGAGTGCTGTGCATTTTGCCTAGCTCCACCAGCCCAAGTCCTGGACAGAGGTGATTGGACATGGTCAGTCGGCTCCAGAGAGCCACACTGGTCAAGATGGACCAGACACCTAAGTGTGCTGTAGCCACACTCTTTAGACTAGAAACAGGTACACTCACTCAGAAGTAAACAAAATATTTAGGAAGATGATCTAACTGGGAAAACATCCCAAAGGCAGACCTGTATGTTTAGTTTTCAGAACATGTGTTAGTACAAAGTTCATCACAATTCCGAAGGAAAGAATAGAGTGCTTCAAGACTGAGCAACAAGACACTGGAGGAGAGAAGCAAAAGCTCCTGTTTTTAGTCTAAAATGTCCTTGGATTTGGATATACCGCCTATAACTGTGTATGATTACATTTTGATAGACAGGAAATGATGGGGGTAAGTCGGATTAAAAAAAACATCAAAGAAGGGTTTAAATTATTTATGGAGGTAATAGGAAAAATACTTCAATGATGGGTACATCATTATTAAGTAACATTTTTTAAAAGACATTTCAGTTGGGGGCACCTGGGTGGCTCAGTTAAGCATCGGATTAGATTTTGGCTCAGGTCTTGATCTTGAGGTGGTGGGATGGAGCCCCATGAGGGCGGTTCCGCACTCAGTGGGGAATCTGCTTCTCTCTCTCTGCCCCTTCCCCCACTCACGCTCTCTGTGTCCCCCCTCTCTAAAATAAATGGATAAATCATGAAGAAGAAGGAGGAGGAGGAGGAGGAGGAGGAGGAAGAAGAAATTTCAATTGGTGACTAAGCACAGTAAGTCTTTCAATAGATAAAAGTATGTTCTATTACAACCAATTATTACCAGGGTTGATAAAAAAAAAATATGAGAAAAAATAAAAAGCCTTCTTTCTTAGCACTCCTCTCCCATCCCCTCAAACATACTTGGACCATCCTGAACCACTTGTGCTTCTCAGGATGTACCATGCTCTCCCCAGTGTTGGTGATGCTCGTAGTGCAATCTCAACCGGGAAGTTGTTGACTCCTCTCCTTTTCTGATTAAACTACTTCAGCATTCCTCCTCCTGGAAGCTTCCCTGGATCCCCTCCTCTGTGCTAACTTCTTTTTTTTTCTCTCTCTCTCTTTTTAAAGATTTTATTTATTTATTCATAAGAGATACAGAGAGAGGGGCAGAGACCTAGGCAGAGCTCCCTGCAGGGAGCCGGAGGTGGGACTCACCCCAGGACCCCCGCATCACAACCTGAGCCAGAGGCAGACCCTCAACCACTGAGCCCCCCAGGCGCCCCTGTGCTAACTTCTATCACAGGATTCATCCCACTGTGTACTTGTTGGTCTCCTCAAGAAAGTAAGAATTCTTTGATCTCGGGGACCATGCTCATTGTTCTTTAAAATCCCAGCACTTAGCGAAGGTGCCCAATAAAATTTTACTAAGCGAATGAAAACATATTGCAGAATTAAGACTCTCTTGGAAATAAAAGGGAAATCCATCTAAAATGCAGATTTTTTCACTATTTTATTCTGGCCCTCATAGTTCATAGGGTGTGGTTTAAAAATACACGCAGCAGGATTTACTGGATATTGCCAACTGCCCTTCATAAAAAATGTCCTATACCTCCAAACCACATAAATATATGGGTACTTCAAATTGATCAGTGTTCAATGGATGTATCCATTCAGGTAGTATAATTGAATAATACAAAGTTTCGATCAAAATTTAAGGAGCGCAGTGGCAATCGCATTTTGAACAACCAGGGGCTGCCCGGGGCTGCCCTGGTCTGACGCCCATTCCCGTCGGGGACAAGCCATTCACCTTTTGGTTTCAGGTTCTCCACCCGTAAGATGGGGGTAAGCAAGCCTGCCGCTCGCTGCTTCCTTCGGATCCCGTGAGGTCAGCGGAGGCCTGGGGGAGTGGAGGTCTTCACAGCAAAGGCACCGCCATCAAAACCATTGTACGGGGGCTCCCCGGGGGGCTCAGCGGTTGAGCGCCTGCCTTCTGCCCTGGGCGTGGTCCTGGAGGCCCGGGATCTAGTCCCAGGATCGAGTCCCGAATCGAATCCTGGGATTGGGTCCGGATCGAGTCCTGGGATCGAGTCTCGAATCGGTCCCGGATCGAGTCCTAGGATGGAGTCCCGGATGGGTCCCGGGTTGAGTCCTGGGATCGAGTCTCGGATCGTGTCCCAGATCGAATCCTGGGATCGGATCCTGGGATCGGGTCCCGTATCGAATACTGGGATCAAGTCCTGGGATCGAGTCTCGAATCGAGTCCCGGATCGGGTCGGGGATCGAGTCCCACATGGTTCCCTGCATGGAGCCTGCTTCTCCCTCTGCCTGTGTCTCTCTCTCTCTCTCTCTGTGTGTCTCTCATGAATAAATAAATAAATAAAATCTTTAAAAAGTATGACCCCAAGGTAGATGGCGTCCCTGCCATTCGTTCTGGCAAGAATCCCCGCTAGGCGTCCCGCTCCCTCGCGGCTGCAGGGTGTGGACGGGGGTCGGAGCACGAGCCACACAGGTGGGCGCACGTTCCCAGGTGCGGGGCCCGGGCCGACGCCGCCGACGCCGCCGAAGCCCCGCGGAACCTGAGGCCGCGCTGCGCCCCCTCTGGGCGCCGGGAGAGACGGGCCCTCGCCGCCGGGGCGCCCGGGGTCGGCGCGGCTGGGGGGCGGGGGGGGGCGGGGGCCGCGGCTTACCTGGGCGCGCAGGGGGGCGCCGGCGGCGGGTGCGGGACGAACACCCCGCAGGCCGGCGGCGGAGGCCGCTGCTTCCTCCTGGAGCGCCAGATGCGGAAGGCGGTGGGCTTCTTGGGGGCCCTGGACGGCGCGGGCTCCGCGCGGTCGCCCCGAGCCGGCGGCAGCGGCATCTCCCCGCGCGCCTCCTCCCGCTCCTGCTCCTGCTCCCGCTCCTGCTCCCGCTCCCGCTCCTGCTCCGCCGCCGCCCGGCCGCCGCGAAGGAACATCCCGGGCGCCCGCTCGCCCGCCCCCCGGGCGCCGTCGGTCCCCGCCCCCTGGCCGCCGGGCGAGCAGCACGGCCCCGGGTCCGCACGCGGCCAGGTTGGCCCCGGGGCGAGCCAGGGGAGGCGCGCGCCCCGCGCCCCAGGTGCCGCCGCCACGCCCCCGGGGCCCGGCCCGACCCCTGCCGGGCGCCCCGGGCACTGCGTCTCGGAGCCGGGGCTGGGCGGTGGCGGCGGCGGCGGCGCCTGGGGCCTGCGGGGCGCGGGCGGCGTGTGGGCCCGGGTCGGGCGGGCACGGGGAGGGGCTTCCCCGTGAGCCCCGCCAGGAGGGCGGCAGGGGCGCACCCCGCGGCGGGGCCACCTGGCCTTCGGGTGGGCTGGGCCATGTCCCATCTGGGAGGCCCCCCTTCCTTCTGGCAAAACTCCTCTCCTCCAGGGGCTAAATAATTCCTTTGTATCTGCGGCTCATAACGTGCAAAAGGATAAAAAAAACAGAAGGGATTAGGCATTCCCCCCCCCCAGTTCCCAAAGGGCTTTTAATAGGTCCCTCGCGGTGAATTAAATGCCAGTCCCGAGGTTCTCATTATCTCCTTTACTGTTAAAGACTTTCTTTCCTTAACCTCACAGTTGTGATTAAATAGCAAAAGCAACTAATATTTAAGCAAAGGAAGTAGATGAGTAATTATTTGGGGGCATTATTGGAGTAGAAAGAGCTCAAGAGCCAAGAATTAAGTGCATTTCAAGTCCCTCTTATACTGCAATACATTCTTTTCTCTTTAATGACCCAATTCATGTATCCATTCACTCATTCATTCAAGGAACTTTTATTTTTATTTAATTTTTCATACTTACAGTGTTATGCGGTCTAGCCTACACACAGTAAGTCAAATGCACAGGTCATAAGTATATAACTCAAATGTTTACATATTTAAACATTTATGTGGTTGCCGGTATAAAATGGTTTTAATGAAAGGCAGTTAACGTTGTTCCAGAAAATCCTTCTGCATGTGTGGCTTTTAAATATACCATCCATTATAAAAATACAGAGTATTTCCCAAACTTCAGAAATCTCTCTTCTATCCTCTTCTAGTGACTTATCTCCCCCTTCTATAAGAGATAACCATTATTCTGAGCTTTATCACCAGAGATTAAATTGGCTTCTTTTGGAAGTTCATATAAGTGGAATCACCATATGTGCTTTTCTTGTGTCCACTTTCTTTTACTCAATATTAGTCTACAAGAATCGTCTATCGTCTTACAATGTAGCAGTTTTTTAATTTTGAGTAAAAAATATTGTACGCTATGCTGTGATATGAATATACCACAATTACTTTAGCCAATCTCTGGTTGGACATTTAGGTTGTTTCCAGTTTGGGACTATTTTAAATAAAGAATAAAGCTGAGGGTACCCAGCTGGCTCAGTCAGTAGAGCATACAACTCTTGATCCCAGGGTCATGAGTTCAAGTCCCATGTAGGGGGATAGAGTTTACTTAATAAAAATTGTTTAAAAAAAAAAAAGAATAAAGCTGATATGAACCTTCTTAGACATACACATTTATTTCTTTTGGATATATACTCAAGACTTCAGCCTCTGGGTAATAGCATTTGCCTATGTTCAGCTTCAGCGAATTTTGCCAAGTAATTTCCCAAAATGGTTGTGTCAGTTTATACTCCTTTCAGCAATGTTTGGAGTCTCCAATTTTTCTACATCTTCACCAACACTCGATATATTTTTTAAAGATTTTATTTATATATTCATGAGACACAGAGAGCGAGAGAGGCAGAGACACAGGCAGAGGGAGAAGCAGGCTCCATGCAGGGAGCCCGATGTAGGACTCCATCCCAGGTCTCCAGGATCACACTCTGGGTTGGGGGCGGTGCTAAACCGCTGAGCCACCCGCGCTGCCCATCAACACTTGATATTATCAATCCTTTTTATTTTGGCCATTCTGATGAGGATGTAGTGGTATCTCATTGCAATTTTATTTCTTATTGCAATTTTAATTTATATTTTCCTCAAGAAACATTTGTTGAATTTCTTGTATGCTGATTATGTGCCCAGCCCTGATGTGGCAGGGGTTGGGCATGACTGACAGATACATAGATAATATACATTAAAAGGGAAGAGAATTAGTACAGGAATGTACAAAGCATTATGGGAGTTTGGAAACTACTACCCCAGCCTGGGAGTTTGCGAGGAAGGAAAAGGAGCCGTTAGTAAAGATTTATTATAAAAATGGCCCTTGAGTTGACCCTTAAAGGGCAGGGGGAACAGCAAGGAATGGGGAAGAGAAGCAAAGAGGAAGAAAAGAGAAGCAGAGGGGGAAAAGGAAGAGGGAAAAAGAGGAAGTTTTATGCACATTTACTCAAATATTTACAAGTTCAGAAATTCAGTCTTTCATTCTTGACTCCTCCAAGCAGAATTCCTCTTGCCACCCACTCCCTTTAAGCCACCAGTGAATCTGGAACATATTTCAGGTATCACACTGTTCACGTTGCATGGATGTTATGTATTTACATATCTGTGTCCCACATCAGCCTGAGAGAAACTTAAGAACATTTCTTATCTATTTTTATATTTTTAGCACATAAATGTCCATTAGTTGAAATAATTAACCAGATACATTAGTATACTAACTTAATTGAATACCTAGAATGTTTCAGGCAGAGATCTTTTAGACTGTATATTTTATAAATGCAAAGATCATGTGTGTCTTTTTCACTATTATATCCCCAGTGACCAGCACAGTGCATGGCACAGAGTAGGCATTCAATATATATTTTTAGATGAATTATATAAACAATATATTATATTTTATATTATATAAAAAAATCAGAGTTCTACATAGGAGCATAACATACAGTACTTGTGATGAATCTAATGAGGGAAACAGGCCACCTAAATATAATATATATAATATATAAATATAATACAACTTCATCAAATTATTTACACCTTGTACAATAAAACTTGGTAAGTGTTCTAACCAAGGTGTTTCACTATTTTTCAGTCATTGCAAAAACAGATCTACTTAGGCTTGTTTGGGCAATAAATTAATTTATCACAGCATTTAGGTGGCTCATAGAATATGCCACAGAGCCAGAGAGCCAGACTCTGAAATCTAAACATGTCCAGCCACCCCCAAAGAAGTGGTCTGGCAATTCCACTCTCACCTCTCAGCACTAGGGACTTCACACAGGCAGTGCTGCTACTGCTGCCCCAAGAATCAAAGGTCTGTTTTAATTACTCTTGATGCAAGATCAGCCTTCACCTCACCCCCACTTATACACATACTGCTCCTTTCTAAAAGAAGAGTTTTATGAAGGCACATCTGATTGGGGGAGCCTGGGTCATTTAACAGCTTCCTAGCTGCAGGGGAAATGTGGTTTTACCTCAGAGAGATGGAATTCAAATGGACTAAAAACTTGCCAAACACAGCACACCCCATAGCACATAAAATTTGGTCTAGGCCCCCAAAAGCATGAAAGATGGTCACTGCCATAGCACAGAGCAAAAGACTATGAGAACACAGAAGTGACTAACTCTGTATGGCTCAGGGAAGTCATCAGCCAAGGAAGTGACAGGTTAATCAGCTATGCTAATGAGTAAGAATTTGCCAGATGGAGAAGAGAGGGCTGGCCATCCAGGAAGGGTAAACAACATGGGCCAAGTCCCAGGATTATGAAAGGGCTTGCGTTGTTGGTGAGAAATAGTGAGAAGTTAAGTGAGACTGGAGAGAAGGAGGATGGGGTGGGGCAGAGTGGCAGGAGATGATGATGGTAAAATCAGGTGGGGCCAGATTGCTAAGTGCTTCATACACCATGCTTTTAAGGAATTACTTTGTAGGCAATAGGGGCTGAGGTTACATTTTTCAGTAGAGGAATGACATAAACAGACTTGTGTTTTATAAGATGCATCCTGAATGGAATGGAATAGGGAGAAACTAGTAGGGTTACCCTACTCTTTGAGGAAGACCCATTAAGAGGTTGCTGTAAGAGGTCAGGTGAGAAAGATGGGAGCCCATACCAAAGCAGGGGGGTGGGAATCGAGAGGAGGGTATGGTTATAAAATATATGTAGGAGATGGAGCTATTAGGAATTATGGCAAATGAAGAAGGAGAAGCAATCAAGGATGACTACGAAATTAGGTTTCCAGGTTAGGTAAATGGATGGAGGTGAAACCATTAGCTAAAAACAGCATAACAGGGGCAGCCCGGGTGGCTCAGCGGTTTAGCGCCGCCTTCAGCCCAAGATGTGATCCTGGAGTCCTGGGATCGAGTCCCTCACGAGTCCCTCGTTGGGCTCTCTGCGTGGAGCCTGCTTCTCTCTCTGCCGGTGTCTCTGCCTCTCTGTGTCTCTCATGAATGGATAAATAAATCTTTAAAAATAAAAACAGCAAAACAAGTGAAAAATAAGTTTGGTTTTGAGCATATTGAGGCTAAAGTGTTTAGAGGCTATATAAGCAGAGATTTCTAAGAATCCATTGAAAAATACGGTTCTGGAGGTTCCAGGTCAGAGCTACATGTCATTGAATTGGTGGGAGACCATGCCATGAATTGAATAAGATCACCCAAGGCAAATGTGTAGAATAAGGGTAAAGGTGGAGCAAGGACAAAACTCTGAGTAATGCTAACATTTAAGTAACACTAACTTGAAGAGGTAGGAGGATATCTGGTACAGAGTGTATCCCCTTGGCAAGGTCATGTGATTTCTATCTTTAAGATTTTAATAGATGGATAGAGTAGGGTCCTCTATCTTATAATGCCCCTTGCACTCCCCTCCCTCTATCAGCAATCTGAGGTCCATTTCCAATCTCTCCTCATCCTCCAAGAGGCCAACTCCTTCTAACCTACAGTGATTTTTTTTCTTTCTCTAGCCTTCTATTACACTTTCTATCTGAATTTAAGTTAATATTGTGGTAGATTGTAAAAATACCCACAACTCTCCACTCTTTCCATAAAGAAGCAGAGTCTATTTTCTCACTCCGTAAACCTGGGTTGGCCAGAAACATTAGCACAAATAATGCAAGCAGCACTCGAAAACAGCTTGCACATGGGGCTTTCCTCCTTGCTTCTCTTGGAATCTTGCTGCTAATGACTAGATTAGCCTGCTAGATGATGAGAGGTGTGTGGCCGAGTCACCCCCATCAGCCCCAGCCAACAGGTATAGATAGTCATCACAAATATGAGTTGAGACCATCTGGGACTAGTCAGCCCCTAGTTAAATCACCAACTGGTCCCTGACAGATCAGAGACTATCAGAGAGTAGTAGAGGTTGTCCCAGACTAAAACTGTCCAACAGAATCATGAGCCAACTAAATGTTGCTTTAAGTCACTAGTGTTTTTTTGTCTAAAAATATTTGTTAGAGAGAGAGAGAAAAAAAAAAAAACAGCAACCTGGCATTAGGCCAATAAACAGCCAACTCAGTTGCAATCACCATTTTATTTTAACCTCACAGATGTACAATGAATGGAAGCAGTGGGAAAATCCTAAACTACCACATAAAGATTCAATTATAGTCAAACTACTTAATAATAAAATGCACCTTAGCCCAAAGCAGTTTGTAAAGTGTTTACCCGAACTACATGAATTAAAATCTACTTAAAAATCCTTTAGATAGATGCAACAGGGAATGCGCAAACTGGCCTTAATATCAACCATTTTTATAGTTCACTTGTACTATATCAGAAAGATAGTGTTCAATTAAGCCATGTAATTTTGGGGCAATTTGTCACACAGCAATAAATAATAGAAAGTTAACCAGATACTAGAGGATTAAGATCTGTTCCCTTCAACTACTATTTAGGTCAAGTCATAGTCATGAAGTTTCCAAGTACAAATGAGCTATACTTTGTAAGTTAGTTATTTGAAATTTGGAATAAATTTTCTCAGAAACAGATTTAGTTAGAGGGCCACTTCATAGACTAGCCCACAGGAGTTAATTTAACATCTGGCAGAGCCCAAATACCTTATTGTAATGCAAAGCCATAGAACATAATTCCCTCATTAACAGTGCTGACTGTGTGGGTTTGCCCACGGATCTTCTACTACCGTTTGTAAAACTGTTTCTATGAGATGATGTATTAAGTGTTATTAAAAAAAAAAAAAAAAAGGGATGCAGTAAGACCAGGAACCAATTCTTCTTGCCTTCTCCCCATCACTCAGTTCCAGAAGGATTGAGTGGAGAAATTGAGATCCTGGAGGACCTGAGCTTACTTTCAATTTCTTTTGAGTCTAGGGTCTTTTCTTGTGGCCTGGAACCTTCAGACATGGGGGTCAACTAGATACCAAAACCACCAAAATGAGAATTTCCGCTACTAGGATCCTCCATCCTTAGCTACGTACTCCGCTACTGCCCCCCCCACCAAAATGTTTTATTTTGAAAAATATCACACATATAGAAAAATCTCAAAATAGAACAATGAAGGAAATTTTTCTTCTGACCATAATGTAGTAACTTGAACAGGACTGACCCTTCACCATAAACAGCTAGCAGCCAGAACAAAATAAATGAAAAAAAAATATACTGTATGCAGATACTGGGGCAATGGCTAGTGTAGGACTATGATCCATGAGAAGAAAACAAATGAGGTAAGCACTACAATTGACCTTGCTTTCTGGCTGGAGGCGCTTTCTGGAAGGCCTCAGAAGGTGAATGTTCCTAAGAGGTGCAAAGCAGTTTTTACTCAGTTGAGAGGCAGAGGTTGAATTTTAAGGAGGCTAAAGTGGCTGGTTTTTGTGGAGCAGAGAATTGTAGAAACAACTGTTGGACAGAAAAAAAAATCAAGAAATATGCTTAGGGAATCCCTTGAATTTGTTGCTCAATACTAATCTATGCATGTATAAGATGAAATTCCACAAAGTGGGCAAAAAGCAAATAACAACCAATCAGCTGAATAATTTCCAGAGCTCACACAGGACTGGGAGATGTTCAAATTCTAACAAGCCAAAGTGATGAGTCCTCATTGAATACCTAGGTATTCAATAGAGATGATAGAAGGGCTATACCTCATTCAAAGCGAAGTCTACTGAGAATCCACTCTAAAAAAAAAAAAAAAAAAAAAAAAAAAGAAGCAGCTTAAAAACAAGCCTAAAAGCATCACACTGATCCACAAGTAATTTAACAAGACAAAGCCCAACAATCCTTTTTTTTTTTTTCTAAAGATTTTATTTATTCATGAGAGATACACAGAGAGAGGCAGAGACATAGGCAGAGGGAGAAGCAGGCTCCCTGTGGGGAGCCTGATGTGGGACTGGATTCCAGGACCCCAGGACCACGACCTGAGCCGAAGGCAGATGCTCAACTGCTGAGCCACTCAGGGACCCCAAAGCCCAACACTCTTTGCAGGAAGACTGACCTATAAGTAACTTAGCCACATCCCAGGAAAAAAAATCTGAAACTCTTTGGAAGAAGAAAACAAAATTTAGCAGTCAACAGAAAAGGCAACCCTCATGCGCTGTTGATGGAAATGTAAATTGGTGTAGCCACTATGGAAAACAATACAGAAATGCCTCAAAATATTATAAATAGAAATACCATACAATCCAGCAATTCCTCTATTGGGTATTTACCTGAAGAAAATGAAAACACTAATTTGAAAAAATATATACACCTTTATGTTTATTGCAGCATTATTTACAAAGGCCAAAATATGGAAGTAACCTGTGTCCATCAATAGATGAATGGACAAAGAATATGTGGTATATACACACACTGGAATATTCTTTAGTCCATAAAAAGGAATGAAATCTTGCTATTTGCGACAACATGGCTGGACCTAGAAGGTATTATGCTAAGTGAGACAAGTCAGAGAAAAATAAATACCATATAATTTTACTTATATGTGGACTTTAAAAAACAAAACAGGGCAATTGCGTGGCTCAGTGGTTGAGCGTCTGCCTTTGGCTCATGTCGTGGTACCCAGGGTCCTGGGATCAAGTCCCACATTGGGCTTCCTGAATGGAGCCTTCTCCCTCTGCCTGTGTCTCTGCCTCTCTCTCTCTGTGTGTCTCTCATGAATAAATAAATAAAATCTTTTAAAAAATTAATCAATCAGTCAATCATGGGGATGAAATTATAGCACAGGGAATATAGTCAATAATATTATAATAACTTTGTATGGTGATAGATGATAACTACACTTATGATGGTGATCATTTTGTAATATATATAATTGTTGAATGACTATGTTGTACATCTGAAAATATAATATTGTATGCCACTTCTACTTCAATAAAAAAATTAGCACTCAACAAAGTACAATTTAAAATGCTCCATATCCAATAAAAATTACTACACAGATAAAGAAATAGGTAAGTAAGCAGGGGGAAATTCGATCAATAGAAAATCATCCAGAAATGAAAGAGATGATGGAAATAATAGACAAGGACTTGAAACAATTATTATAAATATGCCCAAAAATTTAAAGGAAAACATGAACATAATGAAAGAAAAGGACAATACAGAGAAGAAGCAAACAAAATGTTTAAAGGTGAAAAAATGTCATATTCAAAATTAAAAAACAAACAAAAAATGTCACTGGATGTGATTAACAGTAGATGATTCACTGCAGAGGAAATAATCAGTGAACTTGAAGAGATAGCAATAGAAAGTCTCCAGATAGTTTCTGTATAAAAGAAAAATAAAAGAAGAAAGGAAGGATGGAAGGGAGAAAAGAAAAGAGGAAGAGGTAAAAAGGAGGGAGGGGGAGAAAAGCCTTGGTGAACTCTGGGATAATATCAAGTGGTCTGTGAAGGTGTTATTGCAGTTTCAGAGTGGGGGCAGGGGAGGGTGCGTGGGGGAGGAGATTGAGAAACAAATTTGAAGAAAACAAGGCAATATTTTTCCAAATTTAAAAAATTATAAATCCACAGATCCAGAAAGCTTAGTGAATCTCAAGTGGAATACACACAAAGAAAACCACATCATAATACATTTTCTGAAGACCAGGGATAAATAGGATAATTTGAAAGCAGTCAGGAAAACACCAGTAACAAAAACACAATAAATACATTGTGCATGGGAAACAGAAATAAAAGTGAATACAAAAAAAAAAAAGTGAATACAATTTGTTGGCAAGTCAGAAGACAAGAGAATGTCTTTAAAGTGCAGAAAGAAAAATAAAATACAGAAAGAGGGGTGCCTGAGTGGCTGAGTTGGTTAAGCATCTGCCTTTGGCTCAGGTCATGATCCCAGGGCCCTGGAATCAAGTACCACACTGGGCTCCATGCTCAGTGGGGAGCCTGCTTCTCCCTCTCCCTTCTTCTCTGCCTGCTTGTGTGTGCTCGCTGTCATTCTCTGTCAAATAAATAAAACTCATTTTTTAAAAAAGGTGCAAAAAGGAAAAGAAAATCCACCTAGGACTTTTTTTATCCAATAAAAATATTCTTTGAAAATGAAGATACATTTAGAGAAAAACAAACTGAGAAAATACATCCCCAGTAGACCTGCATTATAAAAAATAAAAATATTAAAAGAAGTTCTTCAGCTAAAGGAAATGATATCAGACAGCACTTGGATCTATATGAAAGCATGAAAAAGTACTAGAAATGATAAATATTTAGGTATCTACAAAAGGCCTTTCATTCTCATTTAAAAAATCTTAGGGCACCTGGGTGGCTCAGTGGTTGAGCATCTACCTTCGGCTCAGGTCATGATCCTGGGGTCCTGGGACCGAGCCTCACACTGAGCCCCACATCGGACTCTGTTGGGTGGAGAGCCTGCTTCTCCCTCTCCCTCTGCTACTCCTCTGCTTGCACTCTGTCTCTCTGTCAATAAATAAAATCTTTTTAAAAATTTTAAATCTTTTTTTTTAAAGGAAAGTTTTTTGTTTTTTTTAAGATTTCATGTATTTATTCATGAGAGACACAGAGAGAGAGAGAGACAGAGACAGAGACACAGGCAGAGGGAGAAGCAGGCTCCATGCAAGGAGCCCGATGTGGGACTCGATCCTGGATCTCCAGGATCATACCCCAGGCTGCAGGCAGTGCTAAACCGCTGCGCCACCGGGGCTGCCCTCTTTTTAAAAATTTTAAAAGAGAGTTGACTGTTTAGAGTAAAAATATTAGCGATGTACTGAGAAGTTTATGGCATATTTAAAAGTAAAAGATATGACAAAATAGCACAAAGGAATGGAAATGGAAGTGGAAGGGAAAGAGGAAGGGAGAGAGAGAGAAAAATACAGTGAACACCCTTTCACTCTGGCTCGCCAATTATTAAAAATTTGCCACTTTTAATTATTTTTCTCTCTCTCTCTTTTATATGTAATTCAACATTTGTTTTGTTGCATTATTTGGAAATAATATGCTGACATCAAGATGCTTTACCCATAAATCCTTCAGTGTGTTTCCTAGATACAGGGATAATCTTCTACAGAACCATAATATAATTGCCACACTCAGAAAATGTAACATTGATATAATACCATCATCTAATATAAATCCATAGTAAATATCCTCAAGAGTCTATAGACCATATGATTTGAACTCAAAACTGAAAAAGAAGTTCCCTAGCACTTGGATTATCTCTTTCATGATTCTGTCCAATACCTTGGTTTGAAAAAGAAAATTCTTTGTTTATTCTCATCTCTGCTGAATCTCAGTCAGCTATTCTTTGGTGTGAATGTTTCCAAGTCAGATGACTTTTTACATTTATTTCTGTGACTTGATATTAATTTGGTAATTCTCTGGTTGAAGTCTGCTTCTCTCATAAGATTGTTTCACGAGGTGGGGGGGAGGATTGTTTCCCTCTAATCCCAAATGTATTCCCAGAATCTAGCAAGTCCTTGATGTATGCATATTTCCCAATAAGTATTTGGGGAGTGAATGAATGGACAAAGCGTTTAAGTTGGGGAAATACCAGGATCTTTTCTATGTGTCTCTGCATGCCATTGAAGGGACCCCCAGTGGGATTATACAGGATCCTTGTTAAATGAGAACATTCAACTGTTCAATTTCACTCTTCCTTTTTTGCTTTCCTTTAACATTTAGAGAGCGGAAGAGAAACATGAGGAATATTGGATTTCATCTCCAATTCAGTACACCAACATGAAAGAATCTAGTAACTATGGAGAGAACTTATTTCTATGGCCATGGAAGAATTAATTTTTCATAATTTCAATAAGGCCCCATAAAGCAATCATTTACTAAAAACTTCCTAAGTGTCAAACACTGTGGTAAATACTTTACGTGCATTTTAAGTTTTTATTATTTTATTTTTAAAAGTCAGATTTATTGAAGCATACCTGACATTCAGTAAAATTCCTACCTTTCTGGCGTATAGTTCTGCAAATTTTAATTTAATTTATTTTTTAAAGATTTTATTTATTTATTTATTCATGAGAGACACAGAGAGAGGCAGAGAGAGAAGTAGGCTCCCTGCGGGGAAGCCCAATGCAGGACTAGATCCCAGGACCCTGGGATCACAACCTGAACCAAAGGCAGACAGACGCTCAACCAAAGAGCCATCCAGGCATCCCTAATTCTGTAAATTTTAACAACTGTATTTAGTTGTGTAACTATCATCACGATCATGACACAGAGAATTTCCATCACCCTAAACATCCTCTTATGTCCCTTTTACATATATTGTTTAATCCTCCTAGCTACTTTTTTAGGTATTCATATTTACCATTCTTATTTTAGAAGGAAGAAAACTAAGGCAAAGTGCAATTGAGTAATTTAGGTGGGGTTACACTATAGGTGGCAGAGCTTGGACACCACCCAAGATCTGTCAACTCTAAATCTCATGATTCAAGTACTCGGTATGCCATTATTAATTATGGTACTCCATTTGTTCAGCATTGAATTTCCCATTTTGTTACATAATGAAAAGACCCTAATGCTGTGACAACAAGAGGAAATTAAAGTGAACCTTTAGAAAATACCAAGAATATAGTAAATGAAATTGCAAGATAAATGTTATGTCAAATTACACTTTCCTTTTACACAGGATTAAGGCGAGTACATTTTTGGTTCATTGATACGGCCGTAAATACTTGCTTGGTCTGAGTTTTAACTTCATTTTAAAATTAAGGACTCCATTAGTCACTTGTATCTAGAAATACTCTAGGATAAAATTTAGGAGTTGGTGCCTGCCTGACATGTCACACCCAGATATTTTCTGTCCTCGTGTGGCTTCTCATGAAGTTTCACCGATAAAATGATTATCTGCATTATGGCTTTATTTAGAGTTCTGACAAGATGGTAGCTGTAACTAGACCCTGGTTCTCCTCTGGTCTTCCTGATTTCCAAAACCCTCTCTACCAAGAGTTGCAGAACTGAAAAAGCAGCAGAAGCCAGAGGTCAGCCAAAGAGTCAGAGCCACCTTTATCACACCCTTGCATGAAGTCAGCCTCAAGCTGTAGGAAACAACTAATTAATTAGTTAACAGCTAAATCCTAGTCTGTTTTATTTTTTTTTATTTTTATTTTTTTTAATTTTTATTTGCTTATGATAGTCACAGAGAGAGAGAGAGGCAGAGACACAGGCAGAGGGAGAAGCAGGCTCCATGCACCGGGAGCCCGACGTGGGATTCGATCCCGGGTCTCCAGGATTGCGCCCTGGGCCAAAGGCAGGCGCCAAACCGCTGCGCCACCCAGGGATCCCCCTAGTCTGTTTTAGAAAGATATAAGCTAACAATCCTTAAAACATGGAATATAAAATACATTGTCCTTCCTCAAAGTTTTTGAAACCCTGGAAAGCTACACACTTGTCAAACAATAATGTAATTACTCAGAGCATCAACAAAACTCTTTTGCAAACGCCTTTAAATCTATTATATTTTATCAGAGTGGACCGATAAAGCCAAATATGTTGCTTTGAGCTAATTATATATCCATATTCAACACATGTTTTTGTACCTAGATGTTTGTTTGTGGTCACAAAATTTAGTTATTCTGAAATCTACATCCAACCCAACCTCTATGGTGTCTGGTTATGCTACAAACATCACTGCCATTAACCGACTTTGAATCCTAGGAGACACATTCTCTCCTTAATTTGTATATTTAATATTAAAGCTTGAACAAACTTAAGAATGCCTAGAGAATGAGGGTTATTAGTTAATTATAAACAGTACTCACTACATAAATAAGGCCTGGGTACAGAATTTAGTTTCTCAATATGGAGATTTAATGTGTTAGAATGATCATACATCATCTTTATTTCAGTACATTTAATGATGGCAAATTTTCCTCCAAAGACAAATTTTTTTTTAACACAAATGAGTTATCTAAAGCCAAAAATGGTGAATAATGTAGATGGTCCAAGTAGGTTGGTGTTTCTTGTTTTTTTGTTTTTTCCAGAGGGGAGAGTATAAAAATTAGCTGTATTTATAAAATAATATGAATTGTTTTTCTTGTGCATTTCTTTAACTTGTTTTAAAGGCAATTGCAAGGGATCCCTGGGGCTCAGGGGTTTGGCGCCTGCCTTTGGCCCAGGGCACGATCCTGGAGTCCTGGGATTGAGTCCCACGTCAGGCTCCCAGCATGGAGCCTGCTTTTCCCTCCTCCTGTGTCTCTGCCTCTCTCTCTCTCTATGTCTATCATAAATAAATAAATGAATGAATAAATAAATAAATCTTTTAAAAAAAGACAATTGCAAAAGAGTTTTGTTGATGCTCTGAGCAATTTCATATTGTTCAACAAGTATGTTGTCTTTTGGAGTTTCAATTTTTTATATTCCATTATGTTTGTTTAAAAAGGTCATCCAAAAAATAAAAAATAAAAAATAAAAAGGTCATCCAACCTTATAGTTATATCTTTAAGATAATGGCCTTAATTCAAATAATTCATTTTGACTATAAAGGGAATTTACTGAAAATTGAGAGCTAACACTGGGATTTTAATATATGCATCCTCAGTCAGTCAGTAAGCATAGCTCAGGGCACTGCTAAGTGCTATGTAGGACCCAAAATATCCTTTAGGAATTTAACACAGAAGACTAATAAATAGCCAATGGTTTGAGGAAAAAATAAAGAAGTTGCTGCTTTGATGTAAGTTTTTATTCTTTTATCATTAGCTTACTAATCTAATGAATACAATGAATACATTTTATTTTCCCCTACTCCTTGGCTGCACCTTAGTCCACTCCTCCTCCTCCTTTCTTCCTATTGTGGCCTAAATAACTAGTCAGGACAACACCTATACCTTATTTATTGAAACATTCAAATTGCTTAGATGAGATCCCATCCTGCAACTAAGACAAGATAGATCTACATACCACACAAGTTAACCACTGTCCTTCCATAATAAATCAAGATCATTAGATAATTCTTCCAGGTGAGTGAGGACATTGCAAGAGAGGATATAATTATTATATGAAGAAATGGAAATAATTTTTTTTTCTTGTTTGCAATGCTTACTAACTTGCATGAACTATGTATTTCTGGATTTTTAATTCATATTTTCCACGTTCTGAAAAAGGATTTGAGGCAGGTGAGTAAAATATAGATAATACATAAGCAATGGACTGTATAGGTTGGTTTCCCTACTCAGAATTCAGAATATAAGTTTGTACACTATAGTAATAGCATAATAATAGTAGCTTAATTGTTTAAGCAATCAGATTCAAATGCTGCTTAACTTGATAGTTGTAATTTATATGTGAGACAAGCTAGGCCGTGAGTTTCTATATTTAGTATCCAGAGCAATCTATATCAATGTGGGCTAATTGTTCTGTCTAAATGAAATAGTCAATTCAATGTGAATATCAGTGTCATTGATTTTTCTCTCACTGAATTGACATTGGCTATAATGTACCCAATACCCAAGTTATTGAATTCTAGATTCAAACCCATGGTATCAGGTCTGAAACAGATTGTCACTTTTTTATAAGATTTTTTTTTTTAAGTAATCTCTGTCTCCAACATGGGGCTTGAACTCATAACTCTAAGATCAAGAGTCACACACTTCTCCTACTGAGCCAGCTAGACACTCCAGATTGTCATTTTTAAAAAGTAGAATTATGTGATGAGGTGCCTGGGTGGCTCAGTTAAGCATCTGACTCAATTTCAATTCAGGTCATGATCTCAGGTCATGAAGTCAAGCCACGAGTTGGGCTCTGCACTCAGTGTGGAGTCTGTGGAGTCTGCTTGAGATTCTCTCTCCCCCTACTCCCCTCTGCTCCCCTAAATAAACAAATAAATAAATAAAATATTTTTCTAAAAAAAGTAGAATTAACTGAGATCATGTAGCAGACATAGTTAATTTTCCACTCCAATATCCATTTTCCCTTCTTTAAAACATTACCCAGATTATATATGAAGTAAGAAGTGTGCCCAACTAAAAATACTTGATATTCCAGTCTCTCTTCCCACCAGGGGCATCCATCTGACACCATCTGGCCAATGAGATAAAGGTACATGCCCCTGGGGTGGGTTTGCCTCCTTAAATAAAATAGTAAACATTTAAGAGGAGAAAGTCTCACACTTCCATCCTGTTCATCTTCTTTTCTTCTTTTCTCCTGATGTGGATGTTATGCCAAAGAAGCCAAATCCATCTTATATGGCCCAAAGGAAGGTGGGGCAGGAAGATAGAAGCATCCTGGGACAACGATACCACCATGGACCACTACCCTAGCCCTCGCTACCTACCTTTAGGTCTCTAATGTGAAAACCAATACGCCTTTATCTTGGTTGAGTTTTCTGCCATTTGCAAATTATACAGACTATAAAAATGCCCCCCCAAAGACTCCCCCAAACAGAAATAAAGCAAACCAGTAACTATTCTATGTGAGATTTGGCGAATAGGAAATATTTTAGGAAAGTTTTAATTATAATTAATAATTTGACAGAAAAACAGGTGAGAGAGGGGCACCTGGCTGGTTCAGTGTAGGGAGTGTGCTACTCTTGATCTCAGGGTTGTGAGTTCAAGCCCCTTGTTGGGTGTAGAGATTACTTTACATTTTTTTTATTATTTTATTTTATTATTATTTTTAAAGAATTTATTTATTTATTCACAGAGACCCAGAGAGAGAGAGAGAGGCAGAGACACAGGCAGAGGGAGAAGCAGGCTCCATGCAGGGAGACG
The DNA here is from genome assembly GCF_048164855.1 of Canis lupus baileyi. Taxonomy (NCBI): domain Eukaryota; kingdom Metazoa; phylum Chordata; class Mammalia; order Carnivora; family Canidae; genus Canis; species Canis lupus. The sequence continues at coordinate 8,830,214 of NC_132844.1, forward strand.
TGGGACTTGATCCTGGGTCTCCAAGATCAGGCCCTGGGCCACAGGCGGCGCTAAACCGCTGCGCCACCAGGGCTGCCCTACATTTTTTTTTTTAAAAGAGCATTAAAATAACAGGTGAGACAATTTAAAAGCAGTGAGGTAAAAGTAACGATATTAATAATTATTATAGTTAATCTTTATTGAGTGCTTACTATATGCCAGGCACCATGCTATGTGTTACATGTTTGTATATTCCACTTATTACTTACAGCAGTCCTATGGAGATGGCAATTATTGTTGTTCTTCTTTTACAGGTAAGAGGAATGAAGCTTGGAAAAGTTAAATAACTTGCCTTCAGTTACACAGCTAATTGATAGTAAGGCTCTAATTCCAGTTTTTGCTTGTTCGTTTGATTGTTTTTTCAAGATCAAGGGGTCAGCAGGTCAGTTCTATCCAAGGTCTCTCATGGCTGCCTTCTCATTGGATACTCACATGTCATCCATGTGTCTGTGTCCTACTCTTCTCTACTAATAAGGATACCAGTCATAGTGAATTAAGGCCCACCCTAAAGAACTCATTTTAACGTAATCATATCTTTAAAGACCTTATCTCCAAATAATGTTACATTCTCAGGTGCTGAGGGTTAGACTTTCAACTGGCTTGGGATTCTTAACCTCATGCTGTGCCTCTCCTTAATCTTCCCTTCTTCCCATCACTGACTCCATACCCAGATGAGATTATGCCCAAATCAGAAGGACAGGATAGGAATTTGACTTAGTCTAGGAATAAGTGGGCAAGGAGTAGTAGCAGAAGAGAGTTGCCCAAAGGTAAGTAGAGGAGAAAGCATTAGCTCACAAAACAACATTCTGCTTTCTAAGTGAATATCAGGCTATGATATGTAGGTAACAAAAGTAAGGTCAAAGCAATTCATGATGAACAGGTTTAACTATTAATTCCTAAATACCTAGTAAATGAGTGCCAGGAATGAAAGAGAAATCGAAAAGGGAAGAGGAGTGGTCTGAAATTGTCACCAGGAAGGACAAAGCCCTTCAGAAAGCCTTCCTTCTATTTTTTTTTTAGATTTATTTATTTATTTATTTATTTATTTATTTATTTATTTATTTATTTATTTAGCTGAGAGACAGAGAGAGTGCAAGCGCATGAGTTGAGGGAGGGGCTCCTGTTGATTGTGGGGCCAACTCAGGGTGCAGTCTCGTGACCCATGAGATCACAACCTGAGCTGAAACCACGAGTTGGATGCTTAACTGACTAAGCTGCCCCGGGCACCCCCAGAATTTCTTGACTGAGAGCGCAGGTACAAAATTGAACTTGTATTTACACTGATGTATATGCATTAAACAACAGTATTTGTTCACTGAAGTGTAGTGGCGGCCAGGAGAATACACCTCAAGGAACTTTATGTGTGAGTGAAAGTAGTTGACCAAGGGCCCAGGGTGGACTCTGAAATCCACGTTTCTCACATGCTGCTTGTGGCCAAGGCCAATGAGAAAGTGTGGCCCAGACTCTAAGGCAGTCCTGATCCTGGGAGACACCCGCTCCTCTGATAGATGACTTTGGGTTGAGGATTCTTCGATATTCCTTGCTGCACCTTCCTTAGGCTGCACTAGCTGACTGATGGCCCTCCCAACCCTCCCTGTCCCCCTCCTCATTTTCTATCATAGAAATTTCTCCTAATAGCATCTTTGCAAGTTTAATATCACTTTGGCATCTGCTTCGGGCAGGATCCAGACTAACACAAGTGATAAATGATTCACTAAAAAAAATGCCTTCAGTCTGGACTTCTCTTTCAAATTATAGATCTCTTTAGATGTTACCAGAAATTTCCACAAGGATTCTTCTCAGCAAGCTCTGTTTTGTATGCCATCTGGTGTGAACATTAACTAAAATCCCAGCCCCCCAGCCCCACACTCTCCATCTAATCAGTAACTATTTCTCCTTCCCATCCCACCGCTATCTTTTTCATCGTTTCTCAGTTGACTGAGAAGTAGTCATTTGCTCCCATTGCCTCCAGATGCATCTCTGTCAAAATACCCTTCATGTTGTGGTTTGAGGAAGCTTCCAAATCACAGCTCTGATCATATCATGTCCTTAATTGAGACCCTTCAATGGCTCCTCTGTGGTTACAGCAGGAGCTTCAGAACCCTCCTGAAGGAAGGTTCACAGGAAAAAATAAATTCTACATCACAACACAATGCACACATACTTACATAGGAGATGCATGTATATGCACAATATACATATCTGAAGTAGAAGTTTTATGAGAAAAATTTACTCTTGCTACTTGTGATGCACTCTGATATCTTCTGTTTTATGCTTCTTCTGTTTTATGCTATTGTATTCTGTTCTAGAAAATCGATTCCACACAAAAACAAGTACTGCAAACCACTAAATTGACCTCATAATCTACTAATAGGTCATAATTTACAATTTGAAAAATTCTAGTCCACAGGATAAAACCCAAATTCCTTATCTTGGTTTCCAAGGCTTGCCCTGATAAACCTCCCACAATGATTTTGGCTTCATTCACTTATTCATCTCACCAGTAAATAGTGAGCCTCCAAATGCCCACTACCTGTCAGGCACTGTGCGGGGAATTGAACAGCAAGTAAAGGCTCGGTGCCAACCAGAAAAGAGAGTGAAGTATTTTGTGAAACACACACTTGTGAAGAGTCTATTAATACTTAATAATAGGGGGAAAGGGGTGACTGGGGGATGGGCACTAAGGAGGGCACTTGATGGGATGAGCACTGGGTATTATACTATATGTTGATAAATTGGATTTAAATTTAAAATAAAATAAAATAAACAATGATAAAATGAAGGTAAATACAGAATATTAGGGCAGCACATAGGAGGTGTACTCTGGCCATTCCCAAGGGAGTAGAGACTTCCCAAAAGAAGAGATACCTAGCAAGTAAGTCAGAATTAATCAGGAAAAAGGAGCAGTGGGTAGTGTCCCAGGCAGAGGAAATAGCTTGCTTGTAGCCCCAGAGACGAAAGGGACAGGACATTTTTGAAGCATGAAAAGTGTTTCAGGGAGGCTGGAGGACAGAGCCCAAGAACACATGGTAGGAGATGAAGATGGAGAGGTGTTGAACCATCCATAGAGGGTGTTCAAAGCCACATGTGCTCTTTCAGGCCAGGGGTTTTCAGATCTGTCTCAGGGATCCCACTGGTTCCACAGAGGTGCCTTGGGGCCCATAGAAAGCCACAAATAAAGGTCAAGCAGGTTGGGTTCTCCTTATCCTCTTCAACCTGAATAACAGTGGCATATTATTAACATTGTAGGGGTTGAGGGCAGGCCACCCAAAATGTACCATAATAGCGCACTGATTATTTTGATTTGAAGTTACCTGGGAGGCAACTAGTTCAGGGACACTCAGACCCTCCTCTGCCCTCCTTGAAAGCAGGAAATCTTCCATATAAAACATATGCTCTCCGTGCCAAGAAGTAAAAAGACAGCCTTGTCACCAGAGGTAGGAGACTCAAAGAAAGCTACAGAAACCAACCTTGTCACTTTTTTGCTAATCTACCACCTAAGCCCAAACTCTAGTTAGAATTCCTATTTATTGAAACCCCCAAACACCTGTTTTCTTTATCCTGTCAATGCCTCATTAATTTATTGTTTCTTTGTCAAAAAAAAAAGTGTAAGAATTGTCTGCGTGGTCATTTCTTTAGGTCTCAACTTCATGATTTATTTATTTATTTTTTTCAACTTCATGATTTAATCTCCATGCATACATAATGAGACTTTGGTTTTTTCCTCCTGTTAATTTTCCTCATGTAAATTTTAGTCCAGCTGGAGAACTAGAAAGGAAAAAATTTTCCTTCCCTGTAGCATTTGATAGAGAATGTTCTGGTGGAAGTGTGGGAAATGGATTGGAGGAAGGTCAGATGGACAGGGGCCCCAAGCCAGGGTAGTGTCAGTAAGTGAGTAAGAGGAGACAAGTGGAAAGAATTTAGAGTCAGGAGGAAGAAAAGACAGCACTGGTAATAGAAATCTTGAACAAGTCCTCCTCATTTACACTTGCTGCCTCTTCTGTTTCCTTTGCCTAGAACATGGATTCTTAATCTTATTTATTTATTCTTATTTTTGCAGTAGATCCCTTAGTCTGGTGAAGTCTATGGAATCTTTCTCAGAAAAATGCATTAAAATGCACAAACATATGTATTATTACAAAGATACCTGATTACAGTCATGTAAAATTATGCAAATATCCCCAAAGCAACTTTGTGTTATAGAATGTTTCTTTATTAATGCAATAAATGATACAGTGGGCCTAATACCTACTTAATAATACCTAATTCCTAATACCTAATTTCAAAGTAGTGATACATGTGAACATTATTTCAAGAATATGAGTCAACTGCAATGTCAGTTGACTCTCCCTATGTTTCCATCAGTGACAAGTTACAAGTATTGCTAATACTCCGCCAGTTTTGGCCTATATTTATGATTGGAGGAAATTCTAAATTTCAAAGGGAGGAGGTTAGTGAAAATAAAGATGTAATTATCTTCCCATACAAATTCTTCAAACCCCTGAATTTGAACGGTGGACCTCTTGGTTAAGAACCCCTGGCTTAAAAAAAAAAAAAAAAAAAAAAAAAAGAACCCCTGGCTTACAATAAAAAATAAAAAATAAATTTATTATTAAAAAAAAAAGAACCCCTGGCTTAAAAGTCCTGTCCTTCCTTGTTTACCTGTTGTATCCTATCTATCCTCCAAGATTCCTTTTATACATTGCTACTGGTTTGTCCTTGAAGCTAGGTCCCAGTGACAGTTGCAAATAGTTCTGTTACAGCCTATTAGTGACTGTTATGGCCATTTGTTTGCTTTCCATTCTCTGCCACACTGGAATGGGAGTTCTTTGAGGAAGAAATTATGTCCGATGCATCTTAGTATCCTGAGTACCTTGCACAGCTGTGCACATAAAAGCCTACTAAATGAATGAACACATTATTCTGTGAGAACACTAATCATTTTATAAATTGCTGGGAAAGGGTTGTGGGGGGAGAAAATGATGCCTTATCTGAATCTGTCATTCAGGAACATAGAAATGTCATGTTACGGTTAGTGGATGAAAAGAATGTTAGAAAATCTGCCCAGGATAAGCAGTGAATAGAAAAGGATGCATAAATGGTGTGTGGAAATGGGTGGCAGGCAGTGTGAAAGATTCCTGTTGAACTTTGCCCTTTGTTCTAATGGCAATGCAACTGAGGTGAACAGTTTTTCTAGGGAGACGCTTACATCATGCGCCAGAAGCAGTCTTGGATACCTGAGACAGGTGAAGTGTCAAGCTCCCTGAAGCCTACCTCTGAACTTCAGTCTCAATGGTTAGACACAAAGCTGATTTACCGTGAAGCTAAACTTTCAGAGTCCTACACTTGCATGAACGCTTTCGGAAATCATCTGACTTCATATTTGTAAATTATTTGTGAGTTTGTGTGCTTACTAAAGAGGACTTCCCAAATTGTACGAGTCTTGAGTCTCGGGTTAGAATAATAGAAAAATGTTGTAGAATTGTACCCAGCTCGTAGCATACTCAATGTATGTCAACTAACTAACCAAATAGTGGATACATGCTAATGTTTCTAACTTCTTGACATATAGTATCTTATATTTGCAGAAGAAAATAGGATCACAACACTGTAGCAGGACATGATTACTTTGTCCCTGTTTTTGATCATTCTTTATCCCTTTCCCAAAGTACCTATGCTTTTCCCTTAGCTTTCAGGCTCCTAATCCATGCCAGTCTTTAAAGTCCAAGGTAATAGGTGGATCTTAGAAACTCTGAGAAAGGTAATGGAGAAAGATAAAGGAGGAAGGTATGGGCTGGTTCTGCCATTGGATTTGGGAGGTGAATGCCAAAAGGTAATGATTATAAAATGGGTTAAAAAAAAAAAAAAGAAAAAAAAAACAGCACTGAAGCTAAAACAAACTTTTTTTTTTTTTAGGTAAACCTGAATATCTTTATTTAAAAAACAAAACAAAACAAAACAAAACAAAAAAACAAATTAGGTGTTTTAAACCACACTGCGTGTCCCTAAAATTTAGAGAGTCTTTAGGAACATTTCTGGGATGGTAATTTTGACAAGGTTGTGGGCAAATTATCCCCCAGAACGCTCCCCAGCACAATAGTTGTTGATACATCTGTATTAAATTTTAATTACATTTTTAAAAATATTTTATTTATTCATGAGACACATACACAGAGACAGAGGCAGAGGGAGAAGCAGGCTCCATGCAGGGAGCCTGACGTGGGACTTGATCCCGGGACCCCAGGATCACACCCTGGGCCAAAGATGGCACTAAACCGCTGAGCCACCCGGGCTGCCCTTAATCGCATTTTAAAGTAAAAAGGAGAAACCATCTGAATATTCTGTTTTGTCTAGTAAATAGGACTTACATTTAAAAATTTTAAATTTTATTTTAGAAAACAAGGCACCTGAAAAGACTCGAGGGAAACCTAACTGCATGTCACTAAATGAAAGAAGTCAATCTGGAAAGGCTACATGCTTTATGATTTCAACTGTATGACTTTCTGGAAAAGGAAAAATTATGGAGGAAAAAAGGATCAGTGGTTGCCGAGGGTTGAGAGGCAGGAGGGGTGAATAGTTGGAGCATAGAAGATTTTTAGGGCAGTAAAACCACTCTGTATGATACTGTAATGGTGGGCACATGTCATTATAAATTTGGCCCAAACTATAGGATAAACAACACGAAAAGTGTACTACAATGTGATTTATGGACTTTAGGTGATAATGATGTGTCAATGTAGGTTCACCAATTCTAACAAATATATCATTAGAATGTGGGCTATCTATCGATAAGGAAGAGGTTGTGTGTGTGTAGACAGGGAATATATACATATATATAGGAACACTCTGGACTTCCTGCTAAATTTTACCGTGACTTAAAACTCCTCTAAAAAAATAAAGTCAATTATTTTAAAAAAAGATATATTGCCTGCTCTTTAAAGTTGGATAAGCAAAGGCACAGAGAGAATAGAGAGAAACCAGGGAGCCAGACAGGTGATGAAGCTGGAAAGCAGGATTGGGGTTAGACTGAGAAATCTGGATTTAAATCTATCGGCAGCAAGGATTTGTTTTTTGTAAAAATAAAAATAAAAATAAATAAGGCAGGGGCATAATTAGAACTATACTAAAGAAGATGGCTCTGGCAGTGGATTGTAAGATGGGTTGGCCAGGAGAAAGGGAGGTATCATGTCCGACGAAGGACATAAAAACAACAGCTCCCATCTACTGAGAGCTCACTCTGTGCCAAGCACTGTAGCAAATGTTTTATGTGCATCATCCTACTTAATCTTCACAATGAATCTATGAGGCAGGTGCTATCATTATCCTCATTTCACAGCAAGGAAAATGGAGAAGTGGAAGCTTTGAGAAGTTACATAAGCGCCAGGTTTTTGGGTGTGTGACCCCTTCAATTGCACATCCCTTGGCTTAACCATCTGCTGCTGCTACCTTGTAATTCTTTTTTTTTTTTTTTTTTTTTTAAATTTTTATTTATTTATGATAGTCACACAGAGAGAGAGAGAGGCAGAGACACAGGCAGAAGGAGAGGCAGAGACACAGGCAGAGGGAGAAGCAGGCTCCATGCACCGGGAGCCTGACGTGGGACTCGATCCTGGGTCTCCAGGATCGCGCCCTGGGCCAAAGGCAGGCGCTAAACCGCTGCGCCACCCAGGGATCCCATTGTAATTCTTTTTTTAAAACAAGGGGCCCTCATTTTCATTTTGCACCAGACATAGCAAATTATGCAGCCAGTACTGGTTAAATAATTTTGTCTGTGGCCACACAGGCAATAGGTGTAGGATATGGGATCTATGAGCTTATGTCTGTGACTGTGCTTTTCTATACTAGCTTATGATCCAATAACAAATAGAATATGAAGGAGAGGGAACAGATGTGAAAGAGTTTTTGTTAGGACTGACAAAGTTTATAAGCTGGTTTTTTTCCAAATGAAAATAACTTTGTTGTGAGAATGGTTTTAGGATTTCACAAGATCTCTTGAGCTAATCTGAGGTTTCCTGGGTAACCCGGTAACATCATTGAGGGTGCTCATGATTGGCCCTAGTGGCTAAGGAGCTCTGAGCTTTACATCAGGTTGTTTGTGACCCCTGGTGACAACAATGTGTTATTGCAAGGATTTATTTTGGGGTCTGAAGCATCAGGTTGTGTTTTTTTTTTTTTTTTCTAACTTTCCCTTAAATTATACTCTTCTCAGACTATTTTTCCTTCTGTACTCGCTGAAAAATAAGATTTTAAAAAACCACTTGATCTACTTGTCCCAGTTATTAATAAGAACTTTCTATACAAAAAGTTTCATCTGGGGGGGGCACCTCGGTGGTACAGTCAGTTGGGGGATCATTGACTCTCGGTTTGGGCTCAGATTGTGATCCCAGAGTCATGAGATGGAGCCCTGCGTGGGGCTACATTGTCTGCACAGAGTCTGCTTGGAGTTTCTCTCTCCCTCTCCCTCAGTCCCTCCCTGCTGCTCTCTCTCCCAAATAAATAAATCTTAAAAAAAAAAAAAAAAGTTTCATATGGGAAGAGCCAAATAATCTAATTCGAAGATTTTTTTTGGAATAAGATTAGTTTATACGAGTAAAAAATTATAATACAAATATATAAGAATATGAATGTATATACATATATATTCTTTTTTAAAAAGAGTTTATTTATTTATTCATGAGACACAGAGAGAGAGAGAGGCAGAGACACAGGCAGAGGGAGAAGCAGGCTTCATGCAGGGAGCCCGACGTGGGACTCGATCCTGGGTCTCCAGGATCACGCCCTAGGCTGAAGGCAGGTGCTAAACCTCTGAGCCACCCGGGCTGCCCATATATATTCTTCAAGGAATATTTGGTATATTGCTTTAATTCATGGCTACAGAAGCCATATGTGTAGACAAATACACATTCTGAGTAATCAGAATCCAATAGTCTTATAATACAGTATTTACAATAGAAACCTGCATTTTATCTGTAATGGTGATAGAATTATATATGGTACTCATAGTGGGTTTTTAAAAATATTTTATTTATTCATTTGAAAGAGTGTGTGAGAGAAAGAGAGCCTAAGCTTGTCTACACTTGCACATGAGGCAAGGGAGGGGTAGAAGGGAGGCAGAAGCAGACTCCCAACTAACTGAGCATAGAGCTGGATATGGGGCTGGATCCCAAGACCCTGAGATCAAGACCTGAGCCAAAGGCAGACACGTAACCCACTGAGCCACCCAGGTGCCCCTATGATACTTATAGTTGACAGAGCAGTCATAAGAAAACTGTCCCAAATTGTAATTTTAAAATACATTTTCATGCATGTATTTAGATTTGGGGGTTCCTTTGATGTTGCTTAAGAGTTGTTTTCATTTTCCCAAGCACATAACAATGTGGGTTCAAGAAATAGTTGAATGAAGACTTGACACAATATAGGAAAGGCTATTGGTATCTAAGAGAGTCTATTTTATTCAGCTCCTGGATAGATTTTTAGGATGTCAACTGAATAGATACAAATGGAATTCCTATGATTATTGATCACTGCAAGTCCTGAAATAATATTTGGATCTTCCAAATGTTCTCTCACTTCATGAGAGAAAAGCATACTCTCTCTCTCTCTCTCTCTCTCTCTCACACACACACACACACACACACACACACACACAGATACATAACCCAACTTTCAGCATGTGTCTTTAGAATTACTTAAAAGTAAAATCTTAAAACCATTAATGTGATCATAATCACACTTAAATGTTTGTTAAATTCTCCAGTATAACACTTTGGGACTGGTTTTTTGATCTCTTACTCAACAACAGTAATATCTATGTGCAAAAAACTGAGGTAGGCAGTGCCTTAGAAATATGAAGAGTTATACAGGAGTGTTAAGCTCCAATTCCTCTGGTCTGGGTAGGTAATCTGATGTCCAAATCAGTGAGAGTGTGGGGACAATGGCAAAATGGGGAGGGCATGCCTAGCCTAAAAGGGGGCAGCTGCTGACCCCTCCAGCTCATGGTTGCCAAGTGGCAATGTGGGCCTACAGTCATCAGATTCCAGGATAAGCCAAAAATCCAAATTGTTTTATGAAAACTGTTAGCATCAAATTTGTTTTTAGAGTCTTAAAAATACTTTAAGGGAATCAGAGAATATATCTGCCACTCTTGTTAACTGACCAAGACTCATTTGATCATGTATAAGTCTTAGGTGTTTTCCATGGATAACCATAGCCACCAAAGAAACTGAGGAGGGTAAGGATTAATTACTTTCCCATAATCCGGATGTGAGATTATAATGGAAGCCAGTCTTAGACCAAATTTCTGGGTACATGTGGACATTTATTAAACAAAACAGTTCATATAACCTGCTTTATAGGGTTGATGATACCCCAACCTTTGCCCTTTTAAGTTGCTCTCATATCTCCTTACAAGAAAGGTTCTCTCTTAAGGTAGGTGTGATACCATTCCTGAGGCTGAATTCTATAACTTTTATAGAAGACATAAGAAAATGTAGAGATCAAGCTGCAGGCTTCATGGATTTCTACACTCTGTTCATGCAGGAGTGTCAAGAATCTCTATAAAATATTTTAGTCAATCTGGAAATCTTTAAGTACTGCCAATTTCATAAATGAGATCCCATTTCTAACATTTATTGTACTTTTGAGCAAGCCAAAATAAAAACCCATCTCTGACATTCACTAGGCTATCAAAGCATGTGGTGTGGATAAACATAGTGATTACAGACATCCTTGTGACAGCTGCTTCTGGAGTATGATCTTTCTGATGTTGGTACCTGACCACCTTTGGAGCATGAATTCCCAGTTTGGGCAATTAGAACTGAAGCTTAACCTAACACATGCATAGTGTTACAGTGTGTATGCCAAAGTAGGTGAGAGTACATTCTAGCATCATCCCAGTCATCCAGTTCCAGCCTCTAGCACATGTAGGACTTCATACCTGCTTTCTAGAAGTTTTCATTCTAGCATCATTTGAGAGGAGTTGTTTGAATAAGGATAAAAGAACAGAAGAACAGAAATATGATTGTGATCTGGGAATACACTAGAGAGCGTGCAGCTAGATGGAAGAAGCAGCGGCATGTTTCCCCCTTACAGATCAGAAAACTGGCATAGAGACAGGATGAGTAGTGGTGAAGACCCTTACTGCTGGGTGACTGGGGGATATGCACTCTGCTAACAGCACTTTACCTTGATCCCTTTCAACTTTCCTTCCTACTAATTTTTTTAAAAAGATTTATTTATTTATTCATTCAGAGAGAGCGAGAGAGAGGCAAAGACACAGGCAGAGGGAGAAGCAGGCTCCATGCAGGAAGCCCAATGTGGGACTCGATCCCGGGTCTCCAGGATCACACCTCAGGCTGCAGGCAGCACCAAACCACTGCACCACCGGGGCTGCCCTCCTTCCTACTAATTTTGAAATTGATAAAGTAATAAAGGAAATCACTGCTCCCTGCTTAAACTCTACACTATGAGGAAGAATTAGGTCCTGAGAGTGATGGAAATCATGGAAGAAAACTCATGCTCAGGTTAGTTTATTTCAGCAAACATTTATTGAATGCCTGACTGGCACCGAGGATTGAAAAAAAGATTGAGGAAACCATGGAGAGCACCTAACCCAGAGTGGGTGGATCAGGGAAAACTTTCTAATACCTGAACTGAGTCTTGGGTACCGAGTGGTGTATGCCAAATGGGGAAGAAGGGATGTGGGCGATAACATTTCAGGGAAGAAGGGTGTGGTGAAGGGGAGCATTTCAGGCAACAGGACAGAGGGATCCATGGCACAGAAGCACGGCATAGTCTGGGTGCTCAGAAGTGCAAAATGCTTGACACTGTTAAAGTTTGAAGTGCGAAACAGGGAGTACTGGGAGAGGGAGGGACCAAGTAATCATGTGGATAAACGAGGAATTTTCCCAGAAGGAATTGTTAAAGGTCTAGGTATCAGAGTGACATGGTTAGAGTGCATAATATTGCATGCTGGTGCTCCCTTACCCATGGTTTCACTTTTTGCAGTTTCAGTTACCAGTGGTCAGTTGAGGTCTGGGAGTAGATGATTTTCCTTCTGATACATTGTCAGGAATGAGGTCAATACATCCTATATTACATCACCTTGCCTGTGTCATTCACCCCACTTCATCACATCATGTGGGCATTTTATTATTTCACATCATCATGAGATGGGTGAGTGCACCACAATATTTTGAAAGTGACCACGTTTATATAACTTTTATTATAGTATATTGTTATAATTGTTCTACTATTGTTGTTAATCTCTTATGGTGCCTAATTTGTAAATGAAACCTTATCATAGGTATGATGTATAGGAAAAAATATAGTATATATAGAGGTTTGGTACACTGTCTATGGTTTCAGGCATCCACAGTGGGGGGCTCTTGGACCATATCCTCTGTGGATAAGTGGAGATGACTATACTGGTTGAAATCAAAGTCCAATATAGATGGAGCAAAGGCTGGAGTAGGAAGATCAGTTAAGAGGCTATCCTAATAGCTTAAGAAAAATGTGCTGAAGGATTTTAATAGGATGAGAGCACACGTCAGCATGTCTATAAACTGCAGAATGAAACCAACCAGAAGTGAGGGATGTTGGGGAGACAGGTTTAATGGTTGGGGCACAGAAGAGCTAGAGCTGAAGCGGAAGAATCAAGTTTGGCTTAACTAATCCATCCTCCGTAACTATCAGATTGGAGGAGAAAAGAGAGTAGATGAGACCTTTGGGTCTGGAAGTAATGGCATATTAGAGTTCACGGGGATAATAGAGACATCTTAGAGTTTAGGAAAGCCAATTTTTAAAAAAGATTTTATTTATTTATTCAGGAAAGACACAGAGGAGAGAGAGAGGCAGGTACACAGGCAGTGGAAGAAGCAGGCTCCATGCAGGGAGCCTGACGTGGGATTCGATCCCGGGGCTCCAGGATCACGCCCTGGGCTGAAGGCAGGCGCCAAACCACTGAGCCACCCAGGGATTCCCAGGAAAGCCAATTTAAGTAAATTCAGAGCAAAGAAAACCGTGGGAGCTGTGAGTCTTATGAGCTCTAAGACATGCAAGAATAAGAACCAGACTTTACAAGTATAGACTATGATAGTGAGGAGAGAAGAAAGCATGTTATTAACAGAGACTTGTCTGGAGTCTCTCCTTTGAATCCAGAATTTCGGAGGAACTTTATTTTATTTTATTTTATTTTTTCGGAGGAACTTTATAAGCAAGTTCACACAACTCAAATGGCTGCCTGAGAATAACCCAGAATGAGTTGAGGCTTGGGGGAAATGGTCAGTTAAAAAGAGCTCTTTCAAAGTTACCTTCCTAGAACAAGAATTTGAGAGCTATAGTGCCACTGACTGAGAGATAAGACATAATGTTAACAAGGAGAAATGATAGAGAACAAATGGAGGATCCCTCTTAATTTCAAAATTTTGCTCAAGGAGCATGATCATGAGATGGGAAAGAATACAGCTTTTTAATAGGGACACTGAGAACTGGACCATTGGTACGTCATTGGCTGAGAGAACTGACAGTCGTTGGCCCCACGTGAGTTATGGAGCATGAGAGCTATTTTTTTCATATGTGCAGTGCTGTCTATCAGAACAGGGGTTAGATCCTCCTATTGTAGGTTGAAGTCACATAATTGGGAAAGGACAAGGGGAGAAGGGAAGAAAATAGGGTCAGTTCTTAAAAGATATAGGAAGCTGTATTTTAGCTCAATGTAATAACTTTCTTCCTACTGGGTTTCTCCTAATCCCCCCCCCAACATTTTATTAAGCAAATCTTCAAACATATAGCAAAGGTTGAAAGAATCTTACAGCGAATGCCTCTATACTCACCACCCAGATTCTATTAGCATTTTATGCATTATCACATATTTGTCCATCCACCCATTCCTCTGTCCACCCATAAGTCCATCTAATATTTTGAATATATTTGAGTCAATTCCATATGGCTTTGGCTACCACTGGGAAGGCGAGTGTTCTGCCAAAGGGAGGTATAGGCAGATGACCTCCAAAGGCTGAAGGAGTCCTAAGACCAAAGGAAAAAGGCCACAGGCTCAGCCTAATGAGAATGATGTATTAAGAGGACTTACCAGGGGATTCCTGGATGGCTCAGCGGTTTAGCACCTGCCTTTGGCCCAGGGCGGGATCCTGGAGTCCCGGGATCGGGTCCCACGTCGGGCTCCCGGCATGGAGCCTGCTTCTCCCTCCTTCTGTGTCTCTGCCTCTCTCTCTCTATGTCTATCATAAATAAATAAATAAATCTTAAAAAAAAAAAAAGACTTTCATAAAAAAAAAAAAAGAGGACTTAACCGACAGAAGTGTGTTTTGAGTAGCTGCAAGACCCCATCTCTGGTAAGACCTGCGCAGAGTGAGCAAACAAAAAGAGAGAATATATGTGTGGAGGATGTGCTCCAGAAGGCTTCAGGTCACAGGGTGCTCCTCATGGCCCATTCATCCTAGATGAGATTAGTCTGGTTCACACAGTGGGGCACCCTAATTCCAAAAATTCTTAAAAATAAAGGCCAATGGCCGACTCTTGGGGGGATTTCTTCATTGGGTAGGTAGAGCGGACCAGACTATGGCATCTCAGACTTGTTGGACTGCTATCCACACCAAGAAATGTATTTCACATTCCTATCCACATGCATTCCGAAGTACAAATTTCGAGAAACAACATCTACCCTTAAAGTGGGAAGTATGCCCCAATTCTCTACTTTATGCCAGTCAGATCCCCTGACTCGACCTGGTGACCACCAAGGGGTCATGACTCATCCTTTGAAAATCCCTGGGCTAGTCCATCTACAAGAAGTTTCATCGCTTTAAGAGGATCCTGTGGCTACTATTAGGATTTCCTTAAAGTTTCCAATGGTCGGGAACCTATTTTGAATCCCAGCACAGTCTGTCCCCAGCACGTACAGAACCATGTTGCAGGGCCTGCATATTTAAGAGAAAGATGTCGATTGCCCAGTTAAGCCTTACGAATAGATGCAATTCCAACAGGGCTTTGGGAGCAAGCCTTAAATTAAAGATAATTGCTCTTTTTTTTTTTTTTTTTTTTTTTAGATAATTGCTCTTGTTTCCACCAACAGAAAGATACAGGTGTGCCCTGGTGGTTGGAGGAGTAGGGCTTCCCTGCTCACGTGCAGTCAGTCTCTCCTTCTGCTGAATGCGGCCACTAATCCCTGCCGTGGGTCTGACAAAAGTTGAGAAGCTCAAACGCGAAAACAGACGAGAAAACACTTTGAAAACCAACATCTGACATGGAAGACTCCTAACTCTGGGAAACGAACTAGGGGTGGTGGAAGGGGAGGAGGGCGGGGGGTGGGGGTGACTGGGTGGCGGGCACTGAGGGCGAGCACTGGGTGTTATTCTGTATGTTGGCAAATTGAACACCAATAAAAAATAAATTTATTATTATTAAAAACAAAACAAAAAAAAAGAAAATCAACATCTCGGATTAACATTCTCCTGGGAAGCCGGGAAAGGGATGCTGCGGTCAAGCCCTACGGGGGCAGCGTCTCGGTACTTTTCAAACTGTCTACTCCTACAGAACTTATATTAGCCCCCGCCCCCCACCGCCGCCTCGAAAACCAGCGACCGCGCCTAAAAAAGGGGGTTCGGTTCGTCATCAACCGGCCAGGGGGCTCGAACTCGCGCCGCCCGCCCCGCCAGCCAGGCTCCCCGCTCCGTCTGCGCATGCTCCAGCGCGGCTCCGGCCGCCCCGCCGGGTTGGGCGGAAAGGCCGAGGGCGGAGCGCGGGCCACGTGGGTCCCCGTGACGTCATCTCCGGGCGCCCAGGGTGACTGGACGCGTCGCGGGCTCCCCGGGCCCCGCGGCGCTGCGGGTTGTGTCTGCAGGATCCCGGGCGGGCGGAAGTGCAGGCGGGCTCGGCTCCGGCCTCCGCGCCGCGCTGCCTTCTGCGGCTGCGCGGGCTCTCGGGACTCCAGGCTCGCGCGCCCCTGCGGGACCGGGTGTCAGAGCGCCGTGCGCCGCCGCCGCCCTGCCTCGGCCCGGGACCCGGGCGTGTGCTGCGGTGCGGGGCGCCGGGGAAAGAGCTGGCGTTTCTGGTAGGGTGTGTGTGCGCGTGTGTGCGCGTGCGTGCGCGTGTGCGGGGTGGGGGGCAGTGCCCGGAGGAGAGGGTTGGGGAGGTGCCAGGTAGGTGTGGCGGGAGGGAGGGGCGGGCGGCCGCCGGGGGGGGGGGCGGGGGCGGGGTTGACCAGACGCCGCCCCCTCCCCCTCCCCCTCCCCCTCCCCCTCCCCCGCCCCCGCCCCGGGGACCTTGGGGCGCCCGGACGCTGTCGCGCCCCGGGCAGAGGTGTCAGTTCCTCGCAAAAGTAGGAAGCCCTGCGCCTCCTCGGAGGCTCCGGAGTTTGCTTCGAGACGCGCCTCTCCGCCCGCCCGTGGAACAGTGATCAGAGGAGGTCTGTGCCCGGGCCCGGCCCCGGCGGGTGCCTGCGAGCTCCCGTCTGTCTTCTCGACGGCGTCCAGGAAGCCCCGTCTTCGCGGTCGTGCTGATCAGCGCCCGCCGAGTCCTTTCTCTTTCTGTCGGCAGAGAACTTTCACCTCCTCTTCTGCCCCGGGCGATCTTCAGAGCATCCTCCCTGCAGCTGGAGGAACGTAGGGGACACCAAACCGGCTTCGTTCTGGATTTTTCTGAGGGGTTGGGGGAGGCTCGGCAGGTCTCGAGACCGCTTGCTGGACCCCCCCCGAGGCCTTGCAGAACCCGCTTGATGAGGCTCAGAGCCTTTCGGGCTGGGCTTTGAACGGAATGGGTCTGTGGTTGCCACAGATGGGTTTGTTGAGGGAAGTAAAGGTGTGGGGCCGAGGGTAATAGTTGACAGTAGTTGAGGGGGGAATTTTAGAGTTTTATGCTAGATTTGAGTGTGTGCCCTGATCTTCAAAGATATGCTGGTTAAACCGGGGGGGGGGGTGAGCAGAATGGCACCATATGACCATGACTATCTATCTATTTATTTATAAGATTTTATTTATTTATTCATGAAAGACCTAGATGAGCAGAATGGCACCATATGACCATGTCTATTTATTTATTTATAAGATTTTATTTATTTATTCATGAAAGACCCAGATGAACAGAATGGCACCATCTCACCATGACTATCTATCATCTATCTATCTATCTATCTATCTATCTATCTATCTATCTATCTATATTTATAAGATTTTATTTATTTATTCATGAAAGACCCAGAGAGAAAAAGAGGCAGAGACACAGGCAGAGGGAGAAGCAGGCTCCATGCAGGGAGCCCCACGTGGGACTCGATCCCGGGTCTCCAGGATCACACCCTGGGCGGAAGGCAGACACTCGACCGCTGAGCCACCCAGGGATTCCCATGACCATGACTATTTGGAATAATTTACATACTCCACTGTAGGGCTGCTTTATCAATTTAACAAATACTGAGTGCCTGTTACGTGCCAGGCATTGCACAAATAGTAAATGCGACAGTAACCAGTGAACAAAACAGTACACATTTGTACCTTCATGGAGTTCACTTTGAAGGAGGGAGAAGGACACATTAATGTAAAAATTAATCTAAAAATAGGTCGGGTGGTGAAAAGTGCAAGAGAGAGAAGGAATAAAGCCTTCAACGAGGAATGTTGGTGGCGTGCATAGGAAATTGCGGTGGTGGCTTTAGAAAAGAGAATATTTGAGCAGAGACCTGAAAGTGGTAAAGAAGTGTGTCCTGTACCGCAAAGTCCCCGAGCCAGGAGCCTACCAACTAGTTTGGCTGGAGCGGAGTGAGCAAAAAGGGGGAGAGGTAGATCATCAATGTGGTCAGATCATATTCAGCCTTGTAAGACTTTGTAAGAGCTTTAGTTTTTACTTTGAATGAGATAGTAAGCTTTGAGTAAAGGAGTAAACTGATCTGATTTGTGTTTAGAAGGATCTTTCTGATGCTGTGCTGTCTGTAGCAAGGGCGGAAATAATGAGATCCCTTCCTATGTCATTTATCCAGGTTATAAGTCAAGGTGACTTGGATCGGTGTAATAATAGTGGTGACGGTGAGGAGTGGCCAGATTCCGGACTTGTGTCTAAGCCAAAGCAATAGAGATGAAGAGGTGTCGAGGATGACTCCCTATATATATCTAAATATATATAGATCTAAATATATATATTTTAAGATTTTATTTATTTATTCATGACAGACCCAGAGAGAGAGGCAGAGACACAGGCAGAGGGAGAAGCAAGATCCATGCAGGGAGCCCGACGTGGGACTCGATCTCGGGACTCCGAGATCATGTCCGAGGCTGAAGGTGGCACTAAACCGCGGAGCCACCCGGGGCTGCCCATGACTCCCAAGATTTATGGCTTTAGCAACTAAAGAATAATTACCACTTAGTGATTTGGGGAAGACCATAGAGTAATAGGAGATGAGGGGGGAAGGTGTGAAACAGTTTCTGTTTGCACATCCTAAGTTTTCAAATGAAATGTCGGTGTTGCGTGGTATATGTAAAATGTAAAAATGGAGGTCAGAAGAGAAGTCTGGGCTGAAGATATAAATGTAGGCGTCGTTAATGTATGAAGGATGTTTAAAGCCATGAGAGCTCTCCAAAGGCGTGGTTCAAGGACTGGGTCCTGGTGCGCTTCGACTTTGGAGGAGGTTGGAGAGATTTAGGAGCTATTCCCCACCTGGGATTGGGGGCAGCTGGGCTATATATCAAAACTCCTGTTGATAACCATTGATCCTTAGTGACCTGAAGGAAATAAAAAGCTAGTTCATTAGCTGGAAGAGTGAGTAAGGTGATGTGAAAATTAGAGGAGAGAGGAGGTACGAAATGGTGATCAAGGACAGTGAAAGAATAAATGGACTCCGGAAATGTAGGAACGCTGGCCAGTACTCAAAGTTCTACTCTTGAGGTTAGTGTACATCAATTTAAAAAGAGACCAGCCAGCATAGATTATTTTTAGATGTTTTCAAATTTACTACTAATAGTTATTTGATATTTTAAGTAATTTCTAGGTAGTTGGGTACTTTGTCAGCACAATAATTTCAGGTAATAGGTTAGCCTTTCATGGTTTGTAGTGTGAAGGAGACTAGTTAATTGTGCATTATATTTTTATTATACTCCTTGTGCTGTTTGCTAAATATCGTTGGCTGGGAACCTGCTTTGTTCCAGGCCTTGAATTAATTTGCAGAGAATGCAGCAATCAGGAAGTAGCCCTGTCCTCCAGAAGCTTACTTCCGATAGACTGCATCATAGGTTGTGATTTCTATGCTTCCAAAACATTGCCTTCTAATAATTGGATGCACGGTGATGAAAGTGTAGTGTACATATGACAGGGGAAAATATTCTTGTAAAGTAATGAAATTTGCTGAATTTAGAGTGTGATTATACTGATTTGGAGAAGACTTTAGGTGGAAAAGTTTCTTAAGTAGGTAGTATAACTTTTCAATTTATATATTTTATACATTTTCCAATTGTTTAACAAAAATTCCAGAGCCTGCTGTGTGCTAATTATGCTAATATTGAGGATACAAAGTAAATATGACTACTTCTGCTGTCAGTGAACTCAGAGTTCAATGTGGTGACAGGCAGGAGACAGATAAGATAAACATAACCACAATGCATGGTTATAACATGCTGTTGTAGAAGTAATTAGATGGGAGATTGCTTAGTGGAAAGCTTCCCAAGGAACTGATGCTAAACTGACTCTTTTTGTTTGTTTTTAATAGTCTTCATAGTAATAGTACTTTATTTTATTTTATTTTTTTACATTATTTTTTTGTATATTTTTTATTGAGGTTTGATTTGCCAACATATAGCATAACACCCAGTGCTCATCCCATCAAGTGTCCCCCTCTGTGCCCGTCACCCAGTCACCCCAACCCCCCACCGCTCACCTCCCCTTCTACTACCCCTGTTCCTTTCCCAGATTTAGGAGTCTCTCATGTTCCATCACCCTCTCTGATATTTCCCACTCATTTTCTCTCCTTTCCCCTTTAATCCCTTTCACTATTTTTTATATTCCCTGAATGAATAAAACCATATGTTTGTCCTTCTTCAATTGACTTACTTCACTCAGCATAATACCCTCCAGTTCCATCCACGTCGAAGCAAATGGTGGGTATTCATCCTTTCTACTGGCTGAGTAATATTCCATTGTATATATAGATCCCATCTTCTTTATCCATTCATCTGTTGATGGACACCGAGGCTCCTTCCACAGTTTGGCTATTGTGGACGTTGCTGCTATAAACATTGGGGTGCAAGTGTCTCGATTTTTCACTGCATCTGCATCTTTGGGGTAAATCCCCAGTAGTGCAATTGCTGGGTCCTAGGGTAGCTCTATTTTTAACTCTTTGAGGAACCTCCACACAGTTTTCCAGAGTGGCTGCACCAGTTCACATTCCCACCAACAGTTTAAGCTGACTCTTAAAAGAGGATTAAGAATTGTCCAAAGAGAAGAAGATGAGGAGTTTAAGCAGATAGGCCATGGAGGCATGAAGAAACCATGTATTAAATACATATGCCATTTATTGAGTGGTCACGAGATGCTAAACACCCAACAGCCTTGTGAAATTTACAAACACAAAGTTCAAAGATGTCAGGATACTAGGACACACTGCTTGTAGGTGGAAGTCTGGGTTTAAACCCACGGGATTTCAAAACCCCTTAACCTTATCTATCTGTATGTTTACTGTTGGGATTTAAATCTTCCCTGTCCTTGTTCTTATCCCTCAGCCAGTTTTTCATTAACTTTCTATTCATTCTTCCTTGGAAAGACCTCATATCTGACTCTCATCTCTCCACTGTTACCAGTCGAGGTCAGGCAACTCATTATTATGTGCCTTAAGTGTTGAAATCACTTCCGGGCTACTTCCCTCTCTCTCAGACTTGGAATCTCTTTGTACACTTGCTACTATGTAGCAGTTTTAATCTGTTTTAAAATGTTACAGGCTTTGTAGGCTTGTTGGATGAAATTGAGAACCCAGTTTCTATTTAGTGTGCTTCATGACCTCGTCTAATTTCACATTTACAGATTTGACATTAAAGAAATAATAATTGCTTTTGTTTCTCAGCACTTACCATGTGTCCAGTACCATGTCAAACACTGTTGATTTTTTTTTTCCTGGAACAACCTGATGAATTTTGTAGGTAAGGGAATTGTAATAAAGTGACTTGCCTAGAATCATAGGTGATATTAAAATGTCACAGTGTCAGCTCTTTCATTAGCTAGTACTCCTTCAACTTAGAGTTTCTTAAAAAATTGGCATGTACATTGCTCCTACAGACTTTCTGCCTTTGTTGATGCTGCTTTGCCTTGCTTGGAATACTTGTTGTCTTTACTCCATTATTTTACTTATAGAATATTCTACTCATTCTGCATATACTCATTCTTCTATATTCTACACTTCCTCAAGTGCCGTATCTTTTAAATTCTTCCCTGAACACTATAGGACATATTAATATTTTCTTTCTCCCGAAAGCTTTCATAAGATAGCATTTAATTATAACCATGGACATGTTGGAGTTGGAAGGGATGTTGGTAACCAGTATGACAAACAAAAGAACATGAGATCAGGGCAGCCTGGGTGGCTCAGTGGTTTACAAACGCCTTCAGCCCAGGGCCTGATCCTGGAGACCCGGGATCTAGTCCCATGTCGGGCTCCCTGCATGGAGCCTGCTTCTCCCTCTGCCTGTGTCTCTGCCCCCCTCTCTCTCTCTCTCTCTCTCTGTCTCTCATGAATAAATAAATTAAAATCTTAATAAAAGATGCAAAAGAACATGAGATCGGAAATCAGAGATAAACAATCTTTACTGTAAGCTTATAGAGTGTTGTAGTAGAGGAAAAGTAAAAGTGCAGTGAGAAAAGAAAGATTTTACCTGAGTTATGCATAAAAGAAAGGCTATTTTCAGCTGGGTCCTGAAAGATGTTTAAGTCAGAAGACAAGCTGGGGAAGGCTACTTTAGGGTAAGGAACTACCATCATTAGCAGAGCCATGGAGAAGATATGAAAGTTTATGGTATATTTAGTAGATTAGGAGATAATATACTCTGGACAATGCTTGAGGTTTTTAAAAAGTTATAATTGTTATGGTCACTACCATCACCTTTGTTTTCCTGCCTCTGTTTTAAAAAAGTTGATGGAATACTCACATCCTTTAGTTTTATCCATGTATCAACTAGTTTTTTGACAAATTTTTTAGTTTTCTGACACATTTTTTAGTTGAGTGTATTTGCATGCTTTCTTACATAATTCATTGTAGATGAATATTTATTCATATTCAGATGAATATTGAATGACTAACATTTTATGTTGTTATAAATTTGGATCTGTGTATTTTTCACAGTTAGTAGCCGTGTTTGAAGTTTTCATAAATCTGTTTAGAAGTTTCTATTGTTTTGTAAAATTTATATCGACTGCCACATTACACCTTCAGCTTCCTTGACTCAGTCAGTTCTTCCCTTGAGGTCCTGCAAGGCATATATACATAAGAAACAATGGCATATGGGAAATAAGTTACTGTCACTGGTTTTGTGCCTAAAATCCTATGTCAGACCTTTGGTAAAGTCTTATATTCCAGCCCAGGTTGTCAAAGTTCTGCAGTGGGATTTTAGGTGTAAAGCCAGTAAGAGAGAAGTCCATGCTTCTATCTCTGTTGGGGAGAGACTCCCAGAAATAAAGAGAAAAGGGAGCCATTAGTCATTTCTTTTTATTGTTTACTTTTTACTGTTTACTTTTTACTGTTTACACATGAAAGGAAGAAGCAGAAGAAAATGCCATGGAAAGAAATAACAAGGTGGTCAGGTGTTGTCATTTGGTAGAGTAGAGGAGAGAGAAGGGAGCCAATATCAATATTTGATATTTTTATTTATGGTGACCCCGCGTATTAATAAAAAAGGCGTGTGTTGGAATTTGACAAGTCGGATTATTATTCCTTCTGGAGAGGACAGTGGTTGGAGAGATGGGAAGATCTGGTAGAAATGGACTTTACTTGGGTGGCCATACCCACTTTAATTTTTAATTTTCTTTTAAGTTATATTGTCTGTCTACCTATTTTTTTCTGAGGCAGAAAAATTATCCAATGTGACAATACTGATAGTGACTTTCAACTTTAAAATTGTACTTAAGTGTTCTTAAAATCTCTTAGGAAAGTAGCTCTTTGCCTCAAGTTTTTTTCTTGTGTGAGTGAGAAGAATCTTAGTTGTAGCTAATGGTTAATTGGGTGTGTCAAAGTTTTACATAAACTACTGCTTACCAGCTTTGTATTAGATTCAACTTTTTTTTTAAAGATTTTATTTATTCATGAGACACAGTGAGAGAGAGAGAGAGAGAGACAGAGGCAGAGAGACAGAGGGAGAAGCAGGCTCCATGCAGGGACCCCGATATGGGACTCGATCTCGGAACTCCAGGATCACACCCTGAGCCAAAGGCAGACGCTCAACTGCTTAGCCACCCAGGCGTCTCTAGATTCAACTTGAGAGTTTTATTTGCTTAAAAAAAAAAAAAAAAAAAAGAGAGAGAGAGAGAGTTTTATTTGCTATAACTTAAATTTCACTATTTCCTGTCATCAGTAAATTTATTCATATGATCAAAATATTAATGTAATCAGGAAGTAGTGAGATCTTTTCTATTTTCAGTGAGTTACTTTTGTGTGATAGTAAACTTGGGAATTCTCTGCAGAGAAACTCACTGTGTTTGAATTGGAAGCATATCAGGGTGGAATTATATATGAAGTGTGAATGCTTGTATCGTTTGCTTAAAATGGTGACTTTTATGGATATACTTCAATAAAAATTAAAACACTGTAGTTTGTTGGAAAGAGCACTAGACTCACTTCAGTAACTCAGTGACCAGAGCTGTTATCCTGGTTTCACTGTTACTTTAGTGGTAACTTATAAAGTTTATCCTGGTTCCTGGTTTGACTGTTACATTGATACTACAAAATTGGACAGATTTTTTTTCACCTCTTTCAGTTTATTTCCGTGTAGATAACATTGCATCCAGTTGACCTCTAAGGTGCACTTAAGTATAATGATACAAAATTTAGAACCCTCCTTGAGTCGTTCTCTTTAATTAATTTATAGTAGTCTTGATGCACTTGGCATTGGTTAGTGGATAAGAAAAGAGAGAAAAAGCTCTTTGAATAATTCAGTGTTAGCAATTGGTATTTAACTAAACTGATACAGTTATTTCAAATGTTTCCATAGGATATGCTGGTTTATGAAAGATGGATATATAAAAATAAATATGAGTAGAAGGATATTGAATCTCAGTATCCAGGTACCGACGTTGTTTATTTCTACATTTACTGATACGTACACTGTGTTGTTACCCAGTTGTGGAATATTAGTGCTGGAAGACACTTGGATTTTACAGAGGTCAAAAGTCGTATTCTTCTGTCATCCCCCAAATATTTCAGTTTGCAGATTTACTGCTATCTTTGTGGTATAGGGAATATTTTAAGTTCAGAGTAGAAACATTTACTACTAATTGTGGCAGAGGATCGGGAGCCGGGTTTGCAGAGTGGGTAGGATTTGAACAGGTGAGAATGAGCGTATTAGGGAGATGGTAGGATAGAGAGCAAGGTATTTAAATTGCCAGTTTTGCTAGGTTTATAAAAAATATAGTAAGTAAGACCGGAAATATTGGTGGAATCAAACCATGGACAGGGTAAAATTTAGAGTGGAAATAGAACTATACAAAGATTTCTTACCAGGATGAGGGAGGTTTGTTGTGGTGGTTGTTGTGGTTGTTGTTGTTTTTTCCAGCAGGAGCAAACTATCTGGATGGAGAGTAGTAGAGATTGACTATATTAGGTAGGGAAGGGATAATTGCAGGGATGAGAGTTTGGAGTTGGGGTATAAAAGCTATAAGGATAAAGAAAGACTTCACTTTAGATGAGCTATAGACTCTCCTGGGGCTTGAGAGAATGAAACAAGTATAGCTTCACTTTGGCTGTGGTTCATTAGTTGCATGAGTTAGCACACGTAATTTTGAATTATTTACTTCTGTGATCCTTTTAAATAAATAATATCTCTGCATTTAAAATTTGTACTGATTTTACATTCATTTAAAGAATGCTGATAACAATTTTTTGAAGTCAATAATCTTTATGGCATTCATTTTTTTTTACTATAATCTTTGTTTTAGAACATATTCATTTATCCTTACAAGAATCTGACTAATGCTCTTCATTTTATTTTCAGTTTGGCTTTGGATGAAAAAAGAATTTAGCCTATATGTACTGCTTTAACCACTGGAAGAATGACAGATGACAAAGATGTGCTTCGAGATGTGTGGTTTGGACGAATTCCAACTTGCTTCACCCTGTATCAGGATGAGATAACTGAAAGGGAGGCAGAACCATATTATGTAAGTATGTTGATAATAGAAAATGGGATATCTAATTTTGTCCATTTTTTTTAAGTGAAGCTAAGAACCTGGAGGCTGTTATCCAACATTGTATATACAATTAATACTTGCTTATTATGGAAAAAATTAGAAAACACAGATCAGCAAAAGGAAGGAAATAAAAATTTCCTCTAATACTGCCACCCAGAGGAAAAAAACTACTGTTGACATGTTGATTATGGGACCTTTGACTTTCTTTTTTCTCATGAATATATACATATAAAATATGTGATAATGGAATCATAAGTTATGTGCTTTAGGAACAATTTTGAAAATAATAGGCTCAGATTTGATTTTTCTATATTTAAATGGTTCCAAGTAACTGTTTACCAAATTATTTTTATATTTTTTATGTTTATATTATTAATTATTTTCATATGAACATCTGAATGTGTGTTTTCATATGTTGATAAGCTGATGTATATTATTTATATAAAATGTTATTTAATACCAAATTGCTGAATGTAGACTTACAGGTTTGAATTAGTGTCATCTGTTCTTAAAAAAATATCAAGTGTCTTCTGATTTTAGCCTACCTTTTTTTCCTTTTCCAAACGCACATATAATCCAAACTTAAGCATCTGTCAATCAGAAATACTAGTATCCTGCCTTTTTTACTGAATAGGCCCTAATAGGTAAAGATACTCTCAGTTATCATTATTTTAGTTTTGTCTCGGGGTACATATGATATTGTTTACCTAGGAGGATCCGGAACAGTGGAAATGTATTTGTGGTGTTGGACTTTCTCGTTTCACTTTAATAAAGCTTGCCCTTTGCTTTCTCCCTTGTCTGTTTGAGAGGTAGTGCTGCTCCTCAGCCTGCTTCAGCCATGGGAAGTCAGCCTGGTGGAGGAAGCTACTTAAGGAGCCCCATATACTCACTTTTTGGGTACAGGAACTGTTTCATTTTTCTCTGTGTATCCTCAGCATCTGGCATAGGTCATACAAGTGGTAGACACTCAGTATATGAAAACCTCATACGTTCTGTTGGGATTTTGTTTTAAATCGTCTCTTTGGGTTTTCTTACTGAAAATAATTTTAGAGAAATTGGGTAGTATTTTGTTACTAGTATTCAGGTTATTGTAAGTGAATATATACTTTTGAGTCATTTTAACTTTGGAAATCTCAACAGTTTTCTGCCTTTAGAAAAATTTCCATAGTTAAAAACAAAATGTGGTCACAGTTTATTTTTAGAAGAATTTCACTTTTATTTATTTATTTTTTTTGCTTCTCCTTCTGTAATATGTGTTAGGATATCACTTATGTTTTTTGTTTCCAAACTAGTTTCTGTTATTTTAATTAAAACTTTTAACCTCAAATGGCATTCTAATAGTATCTAAATGAAGGAATATATGTGTCTAGTTTTCAAAATGAAAAATATGTAATTTAAGTCCCTTTACTTGTTAAGTCAGAATATGGTGTTTGACAGCTTCCTGCAGTTAAAAAAAATATCCAAGTAAAAAATATAGTATTTCTCCTTCTTTGTGTATGAATCTGTTAAATATGAAGACTATTGTGAGAGTGGAGTGTGAGTTGTTTTCTAGCTGCTTCTAGTTGAATTGAAAATGGCAACAATTATTGGGGATATCTGTAGGAGGAAGACAGTTGTTTTGTCTAATTGGTAATTGTTTTTTTTAAATGTATTTTTCCCTAACTTTTCACCCAAAAGAAACTCATAGTAATTATGATTATGTTTTTGAAAAATATTGGGTGACAGACATATAATAAATATTAAACAAAAAGCTGCAGTTTAAAACCATGTAGCATCATCCAGATTTTGCTTTTTACATATGTACACACTTACTCATAAGTTACTACATGCAGGAGGAAAATATACAAAAACAGCAGTGGTTAGTCTTAGAATTATAGATGAGAATGGTGGTACCAATCTGGTTTTAGTTTACATGTGTCTTAGTTGTAAATTGTGCTTGAAAGTATTTTTAATTGCTTTGGTTTATAATAATTATAATATTTTAAGGATTCTGGAAGAAACGAGGTAAAAATATCATAGCCCGGGAGCTAGTGAACCTCTTTTCCAGACATCTCAAAGCTCAGGTGAGGGGATGTAACAGGATTATCACCATGACCTTGAAAAGTCCACTTGTATTCAGGTGGATGTGTAGAAAGGATAGGTGAATGAGAACGTAGTTTTTTTTCTTTAAAGATTTTATTTTTAAAATAATCTGTATGCCCAACATGGAGCTTGAACTCAAAACCCTGAGATCAGGAGTCACAAGCTGTACTGATTGGGCCAGCCAGACACCTCTACAGTTTACTTCTTATAGTGCTTATTCTTTATTTCTTAGAAACTAGATTTTAAAATATTTACTCATACCAAATTTATAAGTTAAATTAATATTCAAAGAGTCTTTCTGTTTCCAATGGAAACAATATTAATGTTAAATATATTCATGTTTATTTCTGCAGTTTGTTTTGTTGCCTCTGCATAAATCTCCTTTCAGCCTACATCCCATATTTATGTCAGAAAATTTTATCTTAGTTTGCAGGGAATATTAGAAAGAAAAATTGTTAGAAGCTAGGCAGCTTTTAGTTTCTATTGTTTCTGTTATATTCATTTAAACTGTTGTCTTTCATTTAGATTATCTAATATAAAAACATACATAGTAGTTTGCATTTATATTTTGTGACTTGTTACACAAGAGGAAATCACGCAGTCAGGCAGATGGTCATAAATCTGAGTGGACCCTAAACATTACACAGTAGTCCTTTTATGTTTACTTAGTCAGCTGTCTGTTCTTCTTCAAGGCTATTTCTCTGAGCCTGACCTTATTTTTCACTCTTAAGAGGTAACCTCTCTTCCTGCTTCCTTAGCCTTCTGTCACCAAGTCTTCTGAATGTATCTGCACTCACACACATTGACTTCTCTCTTGTTTCGTTTTTTTTTTTTCTTGTTTCGTTTTTTTTTTTAAATTTTTATTTATTTATGATAGTTACAGAGAGAGAGAGAGGCAGAGACACAGGCAGAGGGAGAAGCAGGCTCCATGCACCGGGAGCCCGACGTGGGATTCGATCCCGGGTCTCCAGGATCGCGCCCCGGGCCAAAGGCAGGCGCCAAACCGCTGCGCCACCCAGGGATCCCTCTTGTTTCGTTTTTTAAAGATTTTACTCATTTATTCATGAGAGACACACAGAGAGGTAAAGACATAGGTAGAGGGAGAAACAGGCTCCCCGTGGGGAGCCCGATGTGGAACTTGATCTCAGGCCCCGGGGATCATGACCTGAGCCGAAGGCAGATGCTCAACCACTGAGCCACCCAGGTGCCCTTTCTCTCTTGTTTTGATGGAAGAGGTGTCCTTCCTCGTAGGCAAGTTCCAGCCTTCTCTCTGTGCTCTGGATCCCATCTATGGTCTTTTCAGGAAGCTAGTGGTTTCTGATATTCTTCTGCCTTCTCTCTTTCTTTTACTATCAACTTCTACCTACCAGCTCCTTTTTTTGCAGCATTTATATTATCTTAAATTCTTCGTACCCTAAAACAACCCTCTGTTTCCCCATTTCTCTTTCATGCTCTTGCTTTCCCTTCATGACCAGACTTATTAAAAGTCTGTACTTGTTGTCTCCTTTCCACCTCCTACTTACTTTACTGCAGTGAGTTTCACACTATTCCAACAGAACCATTCTTGAAGTCACTAATGACATCTTTTTTGCCAAACCTTCAGTCTGTTTTTGAATTTTCATTTGCTTGATCTCCCAGTGGTATTTTGATGTTGTTGTTGGCTATTTTCTCCATTTTGTGACACTGTTCTCTCTTGCTCTGCAGTGTCTCATCATTCTGGTTTTGCTTCTACCTTTCTGGGTTGTTTTGTTTGTTTGTTTGTTTGTTTGGTCTCCTTTGCCACATCTCCCTCCTTTTGTTTATTCCTTCATGTTGGCATTCCTTGGGGCCTTCCCCTATCCCCCCGCCCCCACTTCACTTCCCCCCTCTGGAGTTGTTCATTTTTATCTCTTTGTTAAGCGTATTTTGACAACTCCCAAGATTTTTCTCCTGAGCTCCAGACCTATATGTCTGCTGGATATCGAACGGGGAGTGTGTTTGAAACTACTCATCATTGTTACCTACAGACAGAATGTCATCTGCCATAATTCCTTCCTGTTTTTGAAAGTAGACCTATCACCCAGTTAGTTAATTACTCTTACCAGTAATTAAGAAAGGACTCATCCTTGTTGCTTCCTTCTTCCATATTCCAGACATTCAGTCAGTAACTTAGTCCATCTGATTTTACATTTCACATATCTCTGAAACTTACCCAGTTTCTTTCACACACATTGCTAAGTCTAGTTTAGACCACCGTGTAAAAACTGATGAGATTTCATAGTACTAAGCAATTTCCCTGGTTTCATTCTTGCCTTCTTTCAACATTTTCAGTTTGCAGTTGGAGTAATCTTTTCAAAACACTTATCTGATCCTGTCACCTGCCTGCCCAAAACCTTTAGTAGCCTTTCATCATCTTTAGAATCCTTCATGTAGTTTACAGCGTTCTCTGTAGTCTGGTCCCTTGCTTCTTCAGTGCTGTTCTGCCTCAACCCTCTATATTCCTGTCATTTTCAACTTCTTTTGGTTCCTCAGATGTGCCAATCTTTGTCTTTTTGAATTCATTCCATGCCTTCTCGTGGTTTCCTCTGTCTGGGGTGAGCAGCAGGATCTCCCACCCCTACTCACAACCACACATCCACAACACCCATGTTTGGTTCCCTCTTCTTTACCTCCTAGCTGTTGCCTTAACAAAGACTTCCTGTCAGGGATTTCCCTAAGCCCCTAGATGAAGTTAAATTCCTTTGCTGCTTGCTCTTGTGACATTCTTTAGTCCTCCTTGCACTCATCACATTTGTAATTTTATTTTGTCTATCTTTCTAGCGTGTTAACTCTGTGAAAGCTCTTGTTTCATTCAGTGCTCTATCTCCATTGCCTGCTATGATGCCTCACACATTGAAATGGAACAGAATTCTCATATATTTTAATTCTGTTTTTGTGCTAGGTAAATAAGTCACCAATTTTAGAATTGAGAGTTGTTGGACAAAATAGGGTTTGGCATAAATAATATTATAGCTGCCTTTTTCAGAAACATAGGTAATCAATACAGCTATATAAAACATGTATTCCTTACAAGCTATATAGAAAAAAAAATGAATCAAATGTGTAGTACTCACTGAGTACTTGATAGTGGTAAATGAAGGATGAGAAAACAATAGATTCCATATAGCTGACAGTTTCCCCAGAGGAGGCTAATCTTTTTCATATTAAAAGAACTTAACCTCAAAGAAACTAATGGAACTGAAATAAGCCAGACACAAAAAGCCAAATATTTCATTATTCTATTTACACGAAGTACCTAGAATAGTCCAAGGGCTTGGGGAAGAGAAGAATTGGGGGAGATACTATTTAATTGGTATAGAGTTTGAGTATGGGATGAGGAAAAATTCTGAAGATGGATAAAGTGGTGATGGTTGCACAGCAGCGTGCATGTATTTAATGCCAGTGAACTATACACTTAAAAATGGCAAAAATGGCAAATGCTATGCTAAATGTATTTTACCATAATTAAAACAAACCCATCAGCTACACCAAAAAAATCAGTGAGTGGTACTATCTGGATATAGAAAACAAGAGGAGTTGATCTTAATGTATTTTTTTTTTCCATTTTTACTTAAATATTTATTAGATAAGTTGTATCTACATTTATTTTAGTATAGTCATTATCAAATCTTAGTGTTATTTCTAAATGCTCCTATAGGTATTTATCTTAGTTACAGATTATGCCAACAGGCCTATTCATTTATTTAAAGATTTAATTTATTCATGAGATACACAGAGAGAGAGGCAGAGATGTAGGCAGAGGGAGAAGGAGGCTCCCTGTGAGGAGCCTGATGTGGGACTCGCTCCCAGGACCCCGGGATCACAACCTGAACCAAAGGCAGGCACTCAATCACTGAGCCACCCAGGTGCCCCCAATAGGCCAATTTAGAACAGAAGACCCAAGTACATTTCAGTTTAGATTCTATCTTAAGAATGAAAATTCTTTGTGAATTATCATTTTTGGCTTTTTGTCATTTAACATTTGGGATCTCCGATTCATTCAGCAGATATTTATTGTGTGCCTACTATAAAGCAGACACTAGTTTGAGAATTTGGAATGTAGTAGTAAACAAAACCAACACAAATCCCTGTCTTAATGGAGTTTATATTTTAATGTTCCTCTTTCCTTATTGTAGAGAAGTTTTCATTTCATGAAAATCATTTGTGGACTTTTCAGCACCTTTGAACCCTAGACATGTAGTACAGCACCCCAAAATCAGAAGCTGTTATCCATGCTCATCAGTTCTGATGTGTCCTCTTTTCTTATAACCTCTGTCAGTTAATATGTTAATATTCTCTGTAGAATAGATTACCAGTTAATGCCCAACACACATTTTAAGTTAAAAGTTCTGGACTTACTAGTATAGAACTTATTAGACAAATAGATCACAGTTGACTCTTAACAGGTTTGAACTGTGTGGATGTGCTTATGCTGTTTTTTTTTTAAAATTTTTTTTTTTTTTTTACAGCCCAGTACTGTAAATGTATTTTCTTTTCCTTATGATTTTCTTTTTTTTTTTCCTTATGATTTTCTTAATAGCATTTTCTTTATTGTATTGTAAGACTACAGTATAAAATACATATAACATACAAAATATCTGTTAATTGACATTTATGTTATTAGTAAAGTCAATGGTTGGCTATTAGTAGTTAGTTTTTGGGGGAGTCAAAAGTTATATGTGGAGTTTTGAACTGTGTGGGTGTTGGCACTCCAAATTACCATGCTGTTCAAGGGTCAACTGTATAATTATTTATTTTTAAAAAATGGCTATTTAATCATGCTGTTTTAATTTCTTAGAGACATCCGTGTTACATCTATATTTGATTCTATCACTTCTGATCTTATTGAATCTTTTTTGCCATTTATTTAATAGAATGTGATTTTGGCAAGTTATTTAAACTGCATGTAAAATAGAGGTGATACTATTTTCTGTAAAACAACTAGTGCTTTTTCTTCTACACAGTATTAGTTTCCTTTTTCTTTTCTTCCCTAATCTATATTCTGGTTATTTCTTTATAAAAGAGGAACTTCTATTTTGTTGACTCCACATTGCTATCCAAAAGCTTGTTTCTAGTATTAATAAGTACCTTTTATTCCATACTGGAGCATGCCAGCTACTTCCTACCCCTTGTACCCAGTTGTCCTCAGGACCACTGTCATGTTCTCTTGCCTAATTGGGACCTGTTACCTTGATCTTAGTCCTTTACTCAAAGTATTTCCATTTGTATGTATTCCCCAGCCCCGTAATTCTACTTGGTTTATTGACCAAAAGACATAACTTTGAATAAACAGCATGAAAAATGATGCAGAATTAGCCTCTCAAAAGCACCTGAAAGAGTAACAAAACAGTTTTATCAGCAAAAGACAGAAGCTTAGAAAAGCAAGATACTCTAAGAAGTTAGAGTATCTTCTGGGAAAACGTGAATTTTTGCCACTTTCTTCCTTTTATCCACTGTGTGTTCTTTATAAAACTCTAACCAATTTTCTTAAATGCGTTCTTACGTTTTCTTTCTTGGTATCTTTTGGTGGGAGAAAAACAACGATGGCCTTCATAACTATGCCATTTGAGGCTTTACCTAGTCCAGCATTCCCTCCTCGGCTTCATAAAGACAGAATTGAGGGAGTTGCTGGACAGTGGCAGGATCACCAGTTTACAGCATTATACCTTAAACTTGTGCCTTACTGCCCTTTAAAGATTTAAATGTGTACCTCAATGGTCATATTTAACTTTTTTCTTTCTTTCAGTTTCTTGTTCAGTAATAACTAAAATCTGTTCTGATTTCCAGACCTTTTTCATCTTTCCATTCCTTCACACTCATCCCTTCATGTAATATTTCCTTAACAGATTTCCAGTTTATAATTTTCTTTCAGTCTCTTAACGTACCACTGCTAGAATATTCCTCAAATAGCTTCTCATTGTGCCATCTTTTATTCATGGTATCATAGTGGGCCCCTATTCTTCAAATAAAAATTTCTATTTTACTTTTAAAGTCTTTTCTGTAGCTACACTGAAGTATTTTTGTAAGTACTTTCTTTGAAAACTTTTTTTACCTTTATTTTAACGTCATATAGAGAGGACAGATTTATCTTTGTCTTAGTGTTCTTCATTACAACTAAGCTAATACATGGTAGATTATCAAAACATGATGGACCAATTGAGAAGACTTATCTGATTGATAAGTCAAGATGTACATTAGGACTGAGTTTATTATTTTCTCAAAACAATTTAATTCAGGTGAATCAAACTAATTTTTTAATTTCATAGAAATAACAAGTATCCTAAATAGCATGACATCTGATTACTGTTTTTTTATTTGGATAAAAGTATTACAGAGAGATTTTAGATAGATTTGTATTGTTTATTCTAGGTACTTATGCTATGAACTGTACTTAAACTAATGACCTCATAAGAAATTTAAAGTCTTAACCTTTAGCCTTTGAATTACTATAAAAAGCAGTTGAGTTTGTGTGGAATATTCAAAATAATGCAAAGAACATGGCTGTTTTTCCTTAAAATTCAAAAACCTACTTAGTATTTATTTTTTTGAAAAAATAGTAAATAAATACGGTTTTACAAATTTTCATTTCAGTTGCTTTTGCCAAGAGTAAGTTATTTGACGTTGGTAACTGACAAAGTGAAAAAGCACTTTCAGAAGGTTATGAGACAAGAAGACATTAGTGAGATATGGTTTGAATATGAAGGCACACCACTGAAATGGTGAGTGAATTTTTCTGCATTATTAAGCATTGAGTATATGCTAGCTTTATGAAGGTATAGTGCCCTGAAGCAATTTTTAAAAAGTTATATAAAGAAAAAATCACTAGTCTAGCTCATATAATACAGTGAATTTTAAACTATTATTCAAATATTTTACTGAAAATATTCCTACCTTCTTTTGGATGCATGGGAGATTGGACCAATTTGTATATATTTTCAACAATAGATTTTTCTATGGCATAATAATAGTGTATTTGGCTATGGTTTTTTCCTTTTTTCCAGATATGTTTAAGAGTCCCTTATGAATAAGTCACTCTGTGACACTATTCAATTTTGCTTCTATATCCAAAATTTTTATAACAGATCTTTATATATACATGATTACCTAAAATGGCATCTTTCAAACTGATTGCCACATTTAGTTGATCATGTGCCGTATGCATATTTTATCTAGCCTTGATTTCCTTTTAAGGTGAAAAATAATTTAGATATTGTATAATTCTTAAGAAATGTATTAAAAATAAATCCTGAATCTGGGCTTATCCATGTAGAGATGATGTATTTTTGTACTTCCTCTGTTACTGGGAGTTTGTAAATTGTGCTTCCAAAAATATTTTATGAAATTGGACAAATTATAGAGAAGAATATAAAAAATGGTTCAAAGTATGCTGAGATACAGGTGTTGAAATGCTGCCATATGAATGTAGTTGAATGAAAATGTCAAGACTTAACTATGAAAAATATAAATAGGTTAAAAGTAGACTTGCTTTCTAAATCTGGGAGTATTAAAATGAGTTTTAAAAGAGATTCATAAAAAAGGAAGCTAGTAGATGTTTAATAAATGCAGCTGACTTGAATATAAGTATCACATAGAAATAAGGAGTGAACTTTTGGAACTCACTTCGTGTTGATGAATTCTCACAAGTGAGTAGATTTTTCGTAATGGTTTAGAAACATACAAAGTGATATTTTGTATTGATTTGGAAGCAAGGAGATTTTGTATTGAGTTATAGGTCATGTCTCCCAACCTTTTGAGGCAGTCCTGGGAAAGGATGACAAAGTTCTTTATAGCATTCATTTTTAAATAAAAACAGTATTGACGAGCTTCATGATCATATATCAGACTCATGACTCTTGAATAGTTCTAGACCTCAGGCAGCATAGATAAGTCAATGTTTTCTGTTTCTTTTTATTTCTCAGAAGAATTGGAGGTTTTGGAATGGGAAGGTGGCTTAAAAGAAGTGTAAGAGGAGCAAGGATCAGGAGAGTAGAGGGAAAGGGAGGGGGAAAGATTGTGGGTGAGTAGGATATATAGGATATATCTATATTCTTGACAGTTCTATCTGTATTATAGTTAGATATTGAAATTGCATTGCTTTATGTGTATTAGTTACACATTATTGTAAAGAATTCATGACTGACACTAGGCTTTTCAGTTTTATCAGTGTAAAGTAGGGCTTCTTAACGAGGGCTCTATTGACATTTTGGCCTACATAATTTTTTGTTGTGGGAGGGCTACCCTGTACATTATAGGATTTTTAGCAGCAGCCTTGGCCTCTACCTGCTAGTGCTAGTAGCATTCCCTCTAGTGATTATTTATAGTACGTGATTATTATAAAATGCTGCCAGATGTCTTGGGGTGGAGGGATACAAAACCACTCCCAAAGGAGAAACTCTGGAAAAGATGGGAAACTTCAATTTAACTTTTATAAGTAAACAATTGCTTAGCCATCATCCTTCAGCTGCTGTTTTAATCCATCCTGTGTGGCGGTTATTTTTGTATTTCATATGTTTTGTATCCTCTGAGTTTGTATTCTATATCAGTGAATAATGTTTTGACTTTTGCTCCCTGTTACTACAGAGTAATGATTTTGGCTTAAATATATAATGTTCTTACTTTGTCAGTATTTATCGGAGAGTCTTTTATTAAAGAGTAAAAAATTTATTTTTCCTTTTAGAGAGCTTATGTGAAAGTAATTGTGTTCACTATCTTTGTTTTAGGTTTTGAGGTGTTAATGTTTTATGTGTGATACCACTTTTATAGTTACGTGTTGCTATGAGCTTGTTGTATTTAATGACTTTTGATAAAACTTTTCCTTTAGTACAGTACTCCCCCTTTATCTGTGGTTTTGCATTCTGTAATTTCATTTCCCCTCAGTCAGCCATGATCTAGAAGGAGATGACCCTCCTCTGACATACTGTTAGAAGGTTGGCAGTAGTAGTGTAACACTATGTCATAATGCTTATGTCATTCACCTCACCTCACCTCATCTCATCTCATCACGTAGGCATTTTTATCATTTCACATTATCACAAGAAGGGTGAGTATAGTACAGTAAGATACTTTGAGAGAAAACGCATTCACATAACTTTTATTATTATAAATTTTGTTATAATTTTAAGTTATTGTTAGTCTCTTACTGTGCCTACTTTATAAATGAAACTTTATCATAGGTATGTAAGTATGTATGTTTAGGAGAAAACACAGTGTATGTAGAGTTTGGTACTACTTGCGGTTTCAGGCATACCTGGGGCAGTCTTAGAACATATCCCCCGTGGATAAGGGGGACCAACTACTACATTGTTAGGTACTCCATATATTTGATGGACGAATAGCTTCCAGAGGCATGAATGTAATCCAGGACCTCTGAGCTAAGTCTTGATCTTTTCTCTTTTTGCTCCCAACGATAGCAATTTTCTCCTATGTTAAAGGAGTCCTCTTCCTGTGTTAAAGGAGGCATAAACTATCAATATCTACCTGACATTTAAGCAATGGGCTTCATATGTTAGGATAATCATTATAGGGAAGGAGCTACCACTGAAATTTTGTAGGACTTGGACTTTTGAGACCATGCACGTGTCTTAAGAGGAGCAGTTATGTGAATAGGGTGATAACATCTTTCTTATACTTGATTCTTTGGAGTTTTAAATAAATCCAGGTGAGAAAGGAAATCAAATACCAGTTTAGACAATTCATAAAAGAAGAAAGAGCATAAATTGAAATTCCTTCTTACTCTGTAACTCCAGCTATTCGTATTTATTTTTATAATTGTTTAAATATCTGCATGAGATATTTGAGCATGGGCTTTTGTACCTTAAGCAATAGTACATAAGAGGTGCAAAGTAAATGTTTGTTCAGTGGGTGAATGAATCTAAATTAGTCCCTTCTTTTTATTGAGAAAATGAGGCTCAAATATATAAAATAAACTTGCTCAAATGAGTGACTAGGACCAGATTTCGAAAGTCTCAGTTCAGGGCTCTTTGTACCACACCTGCTGATATTGTACTTGTTAGTTGTTATTTTCTTCAAATCTGTATGTTCTCTCTAAATTGCTTATCTTATTTGTCCATATTAGAATTGAAAGATATTTAAGAACAGTGGTATACACATAATGAATACTTAATATATTGTTGATCTGTATAGAGAATCTGAGGGGGCTTTATTTGATTAGTGTTTTATCCTCTACAGTCCTTTGTCTCCTTAAGTTTTAAAAATTACGGGGCAAATAGAAAGTGCTGATCTAACTCAATGCAAGGATTTTTTTTTTTTTTTTTTTGGAGTGATTTGAGTTCATTAGTCACCAGAGGGTGCTCTAACATTGCATTTTAAAAGGTGATGGTTCTTTTTACCATAAATTAAATGTTCAAAGTTTGTATTTGTTACTTTTATATTAGACTTATTTCAAGAGAACAGTTCCTGGTTCTTTTAAAGAACACTTTGAAAAAAAAAATAAAAAATAAATTAAAAAAAAGAACACTTTGTTTATATGCTGTAATATTGGTTAGATCTTAGGCCTTCAGTATAAATTTTAGAAAAAGCCTTTCTTTTTTGTCAACTATAAAAGCAAGTGTCACTAATAGAATATTATTATTATTTTGTATAACCTGACTTATTTTCAGGACTGGTTGTTGAAAGAAAGAAGTTGAAACTACCTTTAGAATTAAAAAAAAAAAAAAAAAAAAGAGCAGCAAACACTGATGTTAATCTTAAACATAGACATAACAGAATGACCCAGAATTTAATACTGTATCTATCTGGTTTCAAAAGTAAATTTTAACAAATAACCTCTTAATCATAAATACTCTTCTCTCTTATGCCTTGTCTTTTTTCTAAGGTTGTGAATTTCTAAAATTTTTCTTTTTTTAAAAAAGATTTTATTTATTTATTCATGAGCGACCCACAGAGAGAGGCAGAGACAGGCAGAGGGAGAAGCAGGCTCCCTGCAAGGAGCCCGATGTGGGACTTGATCCCGGATCCACTGAGCCACCCAGGCATCCCCTGAATTTCTAAAATTTTATAAATTCTATAAACTTGAATTTTGAAATGTGAAATTTTGCATTTGAGACATGTAGTATCCCCTTGAGTATTTTTGTACTTTTTCATGCATAAGAGTAGGTTTAGAAAGCTGTGAAACACAGTGGTAATTTACAATTGTTTGTGTTCTATAGGTAAAGCAAGGAAAAATTGATTGTAATCATTAAGTTACTTCGGTGTACATTTGAGTTGCATGCTTTATTATTATTACTTTTTAGATGTGGGGCTTGTTCTCACCACCCTGAGATCAAGACCTGAGCTGAGATCAAGAGTCAGATGCTTAACTGACTGACTGAGCCACCCAGGCATCCCGATTTGCACCCTTTTTTATTCAGTGAAATATAATCCTGTTTCCAGTGAATCACTAGTAGGCTTATGAATAGGATGCATTTATTTCAGTGAAATGGAGTAAGACAATAGTTCTCTCTAATATATGGGGAGCTTTCTTTCAATGCTGTGTTACAATGTTGCTTTGCTCAATATGACTCCAGATGTTTAAACTACTGAGAGCACCCTTGGCTGACTTAGGAACATATCCGTTATTGCTATACATGTGGCCAGTATGTGTGTATGTATTTTAGCAGTAATGAAAGGGTAAAGAAGAAACAGCTTATGCAAAGAAAAATGAAAATATTACTCATTTTGAGAATTGAATTTAGAATAGACTAGAGCAGTTTAAGGAAGAGAAAGAAAATGAATAAAATGTGAAAATAGACCTAAGACTATTCTGGTACAGTCAGTTTTTATTGGGCAGTAGATTGAACCTTTACTAGTTGGATCTTCTTCTGGGATATATTCCAGGTTCATATCCTCACCACTTCCTTTTTGTTAAATTTAGGTTAGATTGGCAGGAGAGCAACATAACAGATAAATGGTTACATTATGATTTACTTACAGTTATGGCTTATGTGGTTTCTATGTTGTGGGTTAGGAGCCTCCTGACAAAACTATGTAGAATATCTGTTTAGAGGAGTTGTACAAATTAGTACTTTTGAAACCCTTGATGTAAATCAGATTATAGTGTAAGAGAGATTCAGTACCTTTAATTTTTGCCAATTCTGTTTTCTGTTAAATATTTTCTTGCATATTTTTTTTAAATAAATGATTTTATTCATTAGAGACAGAGAGAGAGAAGGCAGAGGGAGAAGCAGGCTCCATGCAGGGAGCCCGACGCTGGTCTCGATCCCGGGTCTCCAGGGCCCTGGGCCGAAGGCAGCGCTACACGGCTGAGCCACTGGGGCTGCCCTTTCTTGCATATTAATAGACTCATCAGGAATAA
The DNA here is from genome assembly GCF_048164855.1 of Canis lupus baileyi. Lineage (NCBI taxonomy): Eukaryota > Metazoa > Chordata > Mammalia > Carnivora > Canidae > Canis > Canis lupus. The sequence continues at coordinate 8,870,040 of NC_132844.1, forward strand.
GCACTCTTGGAACCAGTTAATTCAGGTGGTATATTTGTTTAGAGTTAGTATCCGCATCAAAATCATTCTGACATAAACATCTACATTGAGTCACATAAAAGCTATACATACAGATTTTTAAAAAAAATTTTATTTATTTACGATAGTCACAGAGAGAGAGAGAGAGAGAGAGAGGCAGAGACATAGGCAGAGGGAGAAGCAGGCTCCATGCACTGGGAGCCCAACGTGGGATTCGATCCCGGGTCTCCAGGATCGCGCCCTGGGTCAAAGGCAGGCGCCAAACCGCTGCGCCACCCAGGGATCCCTATACATACAGATTTTGATAATAGAAGTCTATATGTAAAGAAAATAGTTCTTTCTGGTGCAGTTTTATTTTTAAAGATTGTTACAGGATAATTATTGGTAATTCTATTTTAAACATTTCTTTTTTTTTTTTTAAAGATTTTTATTTATTCATGAAAGACAGAGAGAGAGAGAGAGGAGCAGAGACACAGGCAGAGGGAGAAGCAGGCTCCATGCCAGGAGCCCAATGTGGGATTCGATCCTGGATTCCAGGATCAGGCCTTGGGCCAAAGGCAGGTGCTAAACTGCTGCGCCACCCTGGGATCCCCTGTAATTATATTTTAGAATGCTTTTGTGTTAATACTTTACATACATTTATAATTAAATGTAAGTATTAGAAACTATTATACTTAAATTTCATCTTAATCTTTAGTATATTCAGAAAAAAAGAGTTATCATTTACTGTCAGAGACCAGTGAACTTTAAAAAATTATATATACTTGTCATTTTTTGTTAAAGATTTTATTTATATATTTGAGAGAGAGAGAGAGTAGGAGCAGAGGGAGGGGCAGAGGGAGAGGAAGAAGCATCTTCCCCACTAAGCAGGGAGCCCAATGCTGGGCTTGATCCTGGGACTCCAGGGTCATGACCTGAGCCAAAGTCAAATGCTTAACAGACTGAGCCACCCAGGCACCCTACTTAAGTCATTTTGTAAATAACTAAGAGAAATATAATAGAATAGTGACAACTTATTAGCAATTTTAAAAAACATTTAGATACAGCAAATTCAGATTTATATTCCATATTTTCCTGGGTTTAAAAGTATAGATACCGGAAATGGACAATGTCTTCTGAATACAACTACTCATTCGTTGTCATGCATTCACATAAACCTATAAGAGGTTCTAACTTATTGTGACTTCTGGCTCATGTACTTACCAGCTATGCTTGAAGAAATTTTTAAACTTTTGACAGGTCATGATTTTGTGGTAAAATATTTGTTTACGTTAGTAATCACCAATTAGAATGATCAGCTCAGTACTTGTTCATTTCTACATCATATAATTCCTTCCAGTCATCTTTAGTACAAATTTGCCTTTAGCTCTTGATCACTTACTATCAGGTAAATTGTGCACAAATAGCATAAAAGATAAAAAAAAATCCTATCACACATCTTTTGAACATAGTACTCCAGGTTCTTGTCATAAAATAATGTATGATGAAATTATTGCCATTGAATAACTAAGTGGATAAGAATGCCATGTCTTTAGAAATATATTGTTCATTCATTAGTTTTTGAATTCTGGAAAATTCACCTAGAATATCATCTAATGACTCATAGTCTGAGATTTCAATTACATGATCAATTTTATCACTGTCATTGAAGTCTAAAGTATTGCTGTCTCTGTAAAAACCTTCTGATTTATCTAATAATTGAGTAACATCTTCCCTTGTCAATTTTCCTTTTTTTCCCATTATGCATGGAAAATAAGACATTTTGAATTTTCAGCTGTATTAAGATAGATAAAAACAGACTCCAAAGATGGGGTCTACATCCTTACTTTATACTTCCTTGAAATATGATGTAATATTTTATTTTATTTCATTTTTTAAAAGATTTTATTTATTTATTCATGAGAGAGAGAGGCAGAGACATTGGCAGAGGGGGAAACAGACTCCATGCAGGGAGTCCAGTGCAGGACTTGATCCCGGAACCCCAGGATCATGACTTGAGCCAAAGACAGCCCCTCAATCGCTGAGCCACCCAGATGTCCCTGATGTAATATTTTAGATGAAACAATGAGAAAATGGAAGGACACAATATCATATCATCCTTCTAGGATGCCATTATTTTTCCAAATTGTCACTATTTTCGTCTTTTTTTTTGTTTTTTAAGATTTTATTTATTTATTCGAGAGAGAGGGAAAGACACAGGCAGAGGGAGGAGCTCATGGGGAGCCCAATGTGGGACTCGATCCCAGGACCCTGGGATCACGTCCTGAGCCAAAGGCAGACACTCAACCACCGAGCCACCCAGATGCCCCTTTTTTAAGCATAGTTGGGAATAATTGATAAATAATATTAAATAATTCCTAGAATAATGAAATAGAGTTCCTGGAATAGAATGAGGACTGAAAAAGTCTGTTTTTGTAAAAAATGCAAGACATTATGTAAAGCTTGTACAATTTTAGGAAGTTCAGAGAGAAGGACCAGAGTTGGATAGAACGTATAACTTTATGTAATGCAGTATTTTTGTTTTTCAGAATATTATTTTTATTTTAATTTTTGACCAAGGATTTTTTCTAGTTTCTGAAATGTTTCTGAATGAATCATTCTATTACTTGGTAGTCCAAAATTTCCTTCAGTATTCATATTTGGTTATGAAAGATTTGTGTTAGACGCCAACTTTCAAATAAGAGTAGTTTAAGGGTTATTATTAAGAGATACAACACATACATGACTAAAAATACCCACCTTTTATTTTACTAGTAGGGCATTCATTCTAAATTCTTTCTAAATAATACATGATCTCTAGTGATTTTTACAATTGTTATTATGTAGATGTAAGCAAAAATAACTAATATTAGTTAATATTTGAATCTTGGTTAGGCAATGTATTTGGTCACTCATTTTTAGGGGAATTAGATGTATTGCCAAATTTTTCAGCTTCTAAATCTAGGAATAACTCACTAACATCAAGAGAACAGGATTGTGCATGACACCAAGTAGTCTTCTTTTTGCTTTTATTGGAAGTATTGTTTAATTCTGTTTCATTATTTAAGCCACTTTAGATTCTTTAAAAGGATGATTTAACATGTAAGATTTGTTCATTGAAATCTGCAAGGTTTGTATTATTAACCTTTGTTTATTGCTAAATAATTTGCTTCATTGTGAGTAATGATTATATTAGGAAATGTTCTCTTATTTAGGAAGTCCAAAATTTGTTTTTGTAAAAAACTTTAGTCTGAGGTTGCAGAAAAGTATTCAGTGACTTTGGAAAATGTTGATGTGCTGTTTTATGAAAAAAGCAGGTTATAGTGTTTTGTAAAAGAAGCCTAATCTATATTTATATATATATGCATAAATAAAAGACATTCCATAGTGTTAATAGTAATAACCACAAAAGGGATGATTGCATGCCTTTTTGAGGCGCTTTTCTTAGTTCTTAAAATTTTCTAATATTTTAGGTTTAAAATTTTTTTTAATATGTTTAAGCTTTAAAAAACTGTTGTCCAATGTGAATACTGGAATAATAATCAGATACTGCAGTACTGTGATCTAACAGTTGTCATGGCTGATAAAAGATGCTTTGGCACAATTCCATTATGTATATTGAGGTTTCATTGGGGAATGAAATGCTTAGAAGAAAACTGATACGGGGAAACTCTACCATATTAGCTTAGGCAGTTAACTGTGTTCTATGATTTGTGGGTAAAGGCCCCTGATATTTGATGTTACAATATGTGCTGAAATTTATTTTGGAGTTGTAGTTATAACTTTAAAATATTCTTTCTTAAAACGTACTCTTTCATTTTTAGGCATTATCCAATTGGTTTGCTATTTGATCTTCTTGCATCAAGTTCAGCTCTTCCTTGGAACATCACAGTACATTTTAAGGTATAGTTTAAATAGCATTTCCCATTTCTCCCATTTGTGGTACTTAGTAAGTAGACTTGGAGTAGAATTTTTTTTTAAGTGAAGTTGTATATTGCTTCTATGACACATTTTTTTAATGCTAAGCTGCCGCTAGTGTTCATACATATATCTTTGAGTTTATTCCTAACTCTTGGCAGAGCCATTTAAACACTTAATGTATAAATGCCTATTTGCTGGAGCTGAATACACTATGTTTAAAATTTGTAATATTTTGGAATATTTATATATTCATTAAAAAAAATCAAATAGAGAGAATAAAATCCTGAGTTTAGATGTGGGCATGGGAGTGGGGAGGAGTACAACTTAATACTGTTGAGTAACTCTAAGGCTATTACGATTGAATTGTGAGAAGGGTTAGGACACAGAAGTCCAAAGGCTTGATCTGAGTATGTTTTGAGAAATTTCAGTTCCTGTAGTTTTTAAGACCAGTCCAGATTTATTGTAACTTAATATTGTCCTAATAGTTCATAAAGTAGTCTGTCTTTCCCCTTTACCACCTTGATTCTTCAGGTCTTGCTCCCTAAGCAATTCACAAATACCACTGAAGGATTGAAATACCTCTATTAATTAGTTCATCACCAGGCAGTGATTCTCAAAGGGCGATGGATTGTGGGAGTGAAGCATGTTAAGAACTTGAAAAGTCATTTTAGGTGTCTAATTTGCTTTCCTGTAGGGGGCACTCATTCAGTCACTGCCCAAAGATTGCTCACCCATTCTTCCTAAGATACTTTCCTTCCCATTTTGCTAAAATTGAGTGTATGGGTCATTGGCATTTATTTCCCTGTCTTTTATACTAATGTGCTTTGCACAGTACCATGTTACTACAGAATTTAGTTACCATGGAACCAAAGTGAGGATATGGTTCTGATGTGCATGACTTTCAGTTACCATGGTACCATGCAAAGCAAAGACTGCCTGTATATATAATAATTTAAGTTTAGACCTGTATGAAAATAAAACTACTCCAAGTATAATGACTGTAGAGGTTCCATATTGCCTAACATGTTAGTTTTTCCCATTATGTTGAAAAATAATTTTCATAATTAGATTATTTATATGAGAGAGATGCATTCTAAGCATTTAGAATCTAAGTTAAAATATATCATAGCTGCCCATTTATTTATTGATTCAACAAATATCAGAAACCTGCTGTGCACCAGCCAGGCACTGTTCTAGAAGCTTGGGATAGATACATGAGTGAATGACACAAAGACAAACACTGTGACACTTTATAGTACCTACCTGGCACTACATACCAAACCCTCTGTAATTACTGACTGACTGAATCAGTAGATTGTAATAATAATAGGAAAGGCTTAGAATTGTTATGCTTGTTTTAGTGTAAGCAGTCTGTGGATCCATAGGGGTACCCAAAGCTCTTTCAAAGGATCCCTGAGGTCAAATCTGTTTCCATCATAATAATAAGATGCTGTTTACCCTTTCCTCTGTGTTTACGTTTGTACTGATCTGCAAAAGAGATAGTGGGTAAAACTCTTGGCACCAAAGCACAAAGCCGGGCAGTGCACCACACTGTGCAAGTGGTTATTTTATTCTTCACTGCCACACACTTAACAGTAGGAAGAACATCAGTTTCACTTAAGACTGTTCTGGATGAAGCAGTACAAATTATTGATTAATATTAATCTTAACTCTTCAGTACATGTCTTTTTAATCTCCTATGTGTTGAAATGGAGGGTACATATAAAGCACCCTGCTGTATGTCAACTGTGATGGTTGTCTTAAGGAAAAGCACTTATGCCCTTGTTTGAAGTCAAGGTGAACAAGCCACTTTTTTCATAAAACACCATTTTTTATTTGAAAGAGTGACTGATACAAAGTGTGTTTATTCAGACTTGGATATTTGTAAGACAGTTTCTTAAATAAAGTGAATCTCTCATTGCAATGACGACAGTATTTGTTGCCAGTGATAAAATGTACTTCTAAGTGAAAATCAGAATTTTGGAGAACATATCTGCTACCATGACCTTGACAACTTTATTATTCTTAAAACAATTTTCTGATGAGATTGGTGGTTATTTAACAGATCTGATTCTTAAGAAATTTTATGTAATGTGTCAACATTTAGAAAAGATTTACATTAATTCAGTAAACAAATACTTTCCAGATGGTTAATGCATGATGTTAAAAAATAATGCATGTGAAAAAGATCCATTCAAAATGCAAGGTCAGAATTAGGGATTTTAATATAACAGATCAAAATGTTTATTGATATGCTTTCAGTTTCCACATTAATGTTATAATTATTTTATTGAATCTGGTGTAGTATCAAAAAACAATATCCACAGACCTGAAAAGTCTGTTAAAATGCTACTTCTTTTCCCAGCTACATATTTTATAAGTCTATATATTTGTGTAAATTAATCAAAATAACATTGTAGAACACTGAATGTAGAAGCAAATAATTCATCTGTTTCTACAAACCCAAACATTAAAGATATTTGCAAAACTGTAAAACAGTGCCAGTATTCTTCCTAAGTTTTTGTTGTTCTAGAAAATATGGTTATTTTTCACAGATAATAGGATTTTTGTGTTAACGTATAATGGGTATATTCTTGGTATTTTTAAATGAATCGCTCTTTGAGGTCTTTAGTAGGTCACCATTTTCTTCCCAGATGAGAAGTTTATTAGAGAAATTAAATAGAAAACAGAATCTTAGAGCTAATAAGGATATTATAGAAGGTGTTTTAAATTTGCTCAAGCTACCAATGTATTTCTATCAGCTGTTCTTACACTTCCTGCCCTGGCCCATATTGGAGGAAAATTATTACCCAGATTTCTTTTTGTATACTGTTCCCTTTATTTAGGGTTATAAGCTTTCCTCAAAAGTTGTCCCCATGTGTTTATTGATGGCTTATCCTGTTTAATGTAGTCCCATTTCTGTTATACTACTTTATGGTTTTTGATTGATTATAATGAAACAGTATGACATTTACAGGTAGAAAAGCAAATGCTTTTAGAGTGAGGAAGCAGGGTTTTGTTTTGTCTTTAGTTTCTAGATAATAGTTTTACAATAGATTGAATTTATTAACAACTTTATGTCAGTTGATGTGTCAGTATGTATTTTATCTTTAATGCTACTGAGTATGTCAAATGATTTCTGTATTTTAACCAGACAACTTGGAATTTATTTCTTTTACAGTTGCTTTCAAAGATATTAATTGATTTTGATTAGGTTTTATACAATTATAAACTCCTCAAGAAACCCTCTCTGCCTCTATCACACATACACATTTGATCTTTTCAGTGGTTCAGACTGAATTCTTGGAGGAGAATGAATAACTGTTAAGTAGTTTTCAGATATTTTCTTTAATTTTTAACTGACTTTGCTGCTTGTCATTTGAATAGATATATAGTGGCTAATAAATAACGTAATGAATTTTACGTAACGTAAATGAATTTTAACGTCTAGAGTGGTGCCTTTCAGACTTCAATGTGCCTGCAAATTACCTTTGTGTCTTGTTAAGGTACCCATTTTGATTCTGATTCTGTAGGTTTGGGCTGAGAGCAGACGTTCTGTATTTTTATTTTTTAATTTGTTTCTATTTTTTTCCATTGGATTTTTAGACTTTATTGCACAAGTTCATTATATGTGCACAGTCGGCATAGATGTCAACACATGAGCATGTTTTATATCAGCTACCATAATGATTGCCATGCCTGTAAGAGTAAAATTATTTAGTTGACAAACAACCCTCCATGGGGGAAATATTAAATGATTACCAGCCATACTCTGATCTTTATGTTATATATTCTTATTCACAGTAGGAGTCCTGACAGGACTTAACTTCTAGCTAATTGATCCTTGGGTTTTTTTCTCCAGGATGCATACTGTGTATTAGCATAATTTCATTATGTCTTATCGATTGAAGCATTATAGGAGGATTTGCTCACCAACTCCCATTATTTTCAGACGTTTAACTTAACCTGAGCAAAAATTTATTTTGTAAACACAAAGGTGTTAGCCTTTCCCACCACACTTTCTTTACGTTTCAAGAGTGCCACCAGCTCACTCTGATCATCCAGATATGTACACAACATGAAATACGATCTCATCCAACATATATTCATTCATTTCACTATCAGCAGTAACAATAATTTTCATAATTTGAGAGGAATTTGCATCTAAACCACAAATAGCAATAGTGGAATTAACAACTGCTTATCTCAAATGACTACATGGATGCCCCCCCATATCATACATTTGAAGAATCTTTTTACATAAATGTATAATAAGGGAAGGTATCAAACTTCTTCCAACTGATGCCAAGCCAATGTCATAACTACTGTGTCTTTTCATTTCATGAGGTATTAGTAAAAATTATATAGCTTTGTCAAAATGAAATTATAGGTTCAGACACTTTATATCTTGGTGACATATCCATTCCAGGTAGGTTTCCAAGATGCAACATTACCTATTGTAGAAGAACTTTTACACTTTACAATCATACATTAATGATCATTCTCCTGATTAGCTCCTTAACAGCTAACCTAACACACAAGTGCAATAGATATACGAGTATAAACAGCTTGAATTATTCTACTAGCCATTATTCTAATCTTGTTTTACCGTCACTACAGTTTCATTATATAATAGATTAAATTAATAATCCTTCACTGTAAAGACTGTAGGCCATCAATGAGTGAAGCTATGAATAAATACATATTTATTTTTTTCATCATGATAAGTGTACTCTTTAACACCCATCCCCTATTTTCCCCATCCCCCCACCCACCTCTGCTCTGGTAATCATCAGTTCATTCTCTATAGTTCAGGATTTGTTTCTTGTTTGTCTCTTTTTTTTTCCCTTTGTTGTTTGGTTTCTTAAATTACACCTATGAATGAAATCATATGGTATTTGTCTTTCTCTGATTTATTTTACTTAGCATTATACTCTAGCTCTATCCATGTTGTTGCCAGTGGCAAGATTTCATTCTTTTTTATGGCTGAATAATATTCCATTATATAATTTCTTCTTCATCCATTCATCTATCAGTGGACACATGGGCTCCTTTCATAGTTTGGCTTTTGAGGTTATTTTTAACAAGTTCACAGGTAATGCAGTGTTACCACATGTTGATAACAAGAGTTTGGAGAACAGTGCAGATTTAAAAGTTAAAAATATTGTGTAAAGAACCAAAAGACTATGTAAGGATGATTCAGAAAATTAATGTTTTTAGAAATTTTTATATTATTTTTGGAGTTCTGAGAGAGAAGCATTATATAATTGTAAAGTGTTTAGTGCTTTAAAACGTGGATTTGGATATTTACTTTGCTTCCTTTCTCCATTTACCAAAACAAGTGAAAATGGTAACTTCTTCAGACTTTTCTAATTAGCTTCAAGGACATTTTTATCCCTAAACTTCTTAGCTTACTGAGAACATTATCTTATTTCTTTCTTCACTTTTCTATTAAAAAAAATTTAAATCTGTGCTGGAAGAGTTGAGAGTTGTCTAGTGAACATCCACATACCTTTTACCTGGATTTGCCAGTTGCTAACTTTTTGCTACTTTGGTTTTCTCCTTTGATATTTGTATTATTCTTATAGGTATGCTGCTTGCAAAGCTGCATTCTAATCAAAAAGTTGCTTACAGTGTGTAGAATTTTTAAAATGAAAAATTCGTTGGGTGATTCAAAAATTTAGTAACATGAATGTAGTGGTTCTTTAAAATGATTAGTTCTATTGCATATCTTAAAGTTTAGTGAGTAAACAAAATCAGCAATAACTTGGTGTTCTTCTTTGTCTTCTGATAACAGGGTGCTAAATTGGTGTATTTTGGTTTTAATTAGAGCACAAATTTTAATTTTAAATTTTGACCAATAATTAGTGTTAAGAGCTCACATTTGCGAGGTCAAAGAGGGTCAGCATTAAGGTAAGTGGTTCTGTACAAAATCCTGCTGAACCTAGACAAAATTAGGTTTTTGGAACAAGATATTCTCTATCTTTCCGACAGTGCTTGGAAGGCACTACCACTGGTTATGACTGTTCTTTAATTATATTTGTATGACTGCCCACACTGCTGTTCTGATGGTCACATTCTCTCTTGCTAGGCCAAGAGTCACTGTGTCTCCCTGAGGTAATTTACTATATCTGTTTTTTCCACTGTGTGTTGATGACATAGGTCTGAGGTAGCTTTCCTTGTTCTTGAGTGCACTTCATTCCCATGCTTCTGCTGCATGTATTTGCCAGCTCTAAATATTGGTAGTTGTTTTGTAGTATCTATCAATAGTGTGTTATATTAGTTTTCTGTTTCTGTGTAACACATCACACAAATGTAGCAGCTTAAAATAACACATTTATTATCTCGCAGTTTCTGTGGATCTTCTGCTTAGGGCCTCACTGTAATCATGGTATTGGCTGAGCTTCATTCTTGTCTGAAGACTGAGAATCTTCTTCCAAGCTCACTCATGTTGATTGCAGAATTCATTACCTTGTGATTGTAGGACTGAGGGCCCTTTCTTCAGTTGACTGCTAGAGGCTAAACTCAGCACCTAAAGGCTGTTTAAAGTTCCTTGCTATGTGGACTTTCCCAGTGTGGCAGTTTACTTCACCGAGTCAATGAAAAATCTTTAAAGCTAGTCTTTTAGCAAGATTGGAGTTTTATATGGTGTGACTTAACTATAGGAGTAAGATCCTATAGCCTTTGCTGTGTTCTTTTGGTTAAATGCAAATCAAGATCCTGCCTATAGCCTATGGGAAGGGATTACAGAAAGGTGTGAAGAGGTGGAGAGCATGGAGGGTCATGTATACTTAAAACTTTTTAAGATATGGTTTGTTTAGTCATTAATTTATTCATCAAATATTTATTGAGGTTAACATCTGCTTTTCAGCTATGACAGAGTAATTGGATTGGATTTTTCCTCCAGCCATAAACAGCTATAAAAATGGACAAAATATATGAAGTAGAACTCTTTTCAGGCACTGGACATTAGAGAGAAAGAGAACAAACAAGGTGAGCACCACATTTAGCCCATCTCTGTGTTTCAAGGCAGTTTCCTGACTGTGTCATGGGGAGTGGAACTCAAGCAGAGCAGGGAAGTCCTGCTGAGTTAAGAATGTAAACATTGGAGTTCTGGGCTACTGAAGCAGCTGGAATTTGCCAAGCAGGGTATTGGAAAAGTATAAGTGTGAGTTTCCCAAAAGTTCTTTACTGAGAGTTGGGCTGTACATGCATACAAAGTCAGATAGAGAATGCATTTTAGAGTGGGACAATTCCTGTTATACCTGGAGATACTGAATTCCAGTCCATCCAGGGTAGAGTGACCTAGTTAACATACTAAACATTTATCTGAGACCAGAAAGACCTGCTATAGGAGTAATAATTTTATCTCGGAGCAGGATTAGCAAATGATGGTCTGTACTAAATCTGACTTACTGATGATTTTTATATGGCTTGTGTTCTAAGAATGGCTTTTATATATTTTAGTGGCTAAAAAATTTCTTTAAAAAGAATAGTATTTAGTGAAACTTGAAAATTATGTGGAATATAAATTCTAGTGACTATAAATAAATTTGTTTTAAAATGCAGCCACCCATTCTAATTCATTTACATATTACTCTGGGGCTATGAGGGCAAAGTTGAGCTATGGACACTGTGTGGCCCACAAGTCTAATATATTTACTATCTAGCTTTTTACAGAAGTTTGCTAACTCCTATTATACAGTAAAGATTGCTCTGGATTTGCTCTAATAAAGTGTAAAATTAGGCCTTTTAGGGATCAAGGAGAGGTTACTGGGCAAAACAAAACTCACCAAGAAAGATAGCATAATCTAGAATCTTTACACTGTATTTATAGTATCCAGCATACAACAAATATTTACTATACATGCAAATAAGCAGGAAAACTTGAACCATATGAAGGGGAAAATGCTATTGATAGAAACTGACCCTGAGACAACCCATATTTGGAATTAGGAAAAATGAATTAAAGCAACTATTTACTCAGTGACTTAAAATAAGATTATGAAATTGCAGAACTGAGAAGAGAAATATCTGAAATGAAAAATTCACTGGTGGGTTTAATGGTGAATTGGAGATGGCACAAGATGGTGAACTCGAAGTCAGATCCATAGAAATTATCCAATATGAAGAACTGAGAGAAGAAAATTGGTGCTGGCGTGGGTGGAGAGAGTCCTGATGGCCTCTAGGGTAATATGAAGCAATCTAATATACATATACTTAGAGTCCTAGAAGGAGAGGAAAGAGGGAATAATTCAGAAAAGTGTTTTTAACAAATAATGAGTAGACTCCCATTTCTTGATTTCAAAGCTACATTAACTCAAACTCCATGATATTGGCATAAGGACAGACATAAATCAATGGAGTACAAGTGTGAGTCAAGATAAAAACACATACATATGTGGACACTTGATTATCTGTATGAGTGCCAAGACAGTTCAGTGAGGGAAAGAATAATTTTTCAACAGATTGTGCTGTGACGACTGGATACCTACATGTCAGAGAATGAAAGTGATCTCTTTAAAAAAATAAGTAAAAATAGTTCAGAGATCTAAATATAAGAATTAAAATGATAAAGCTCTTAGAAAAAAATAAATTTTGTGACATTGCATTGGGCAGTGATTTCTTAGGTATAGTTCTTAAAGCACAAACAACCAAAGGAAAAGAAAAACAGGTGAATTGGACTTGATCAAAATGAAAAATTTCTGTGCTTCAGAGGAAGTGAAAAGACAACCCATAAGAGAAAATATTTGCAAAATCATATATCTAAGAAGAGTCATGTCCATAATATGTAAAGAACTCCTAGAATTCAATAATAAAAAGGTAAATAACTTAATTAAAAATGGGCAGAGTAAAAAAGAAAAAATGGGCAAAGTATCTGAGTAGACATTTCTCCAAAGAAGATATATAAATAGCCAGCAAGCACAGAAGTGAAGTGAAACTCAGAATAGTTGTTAAAGACAGACACTATTGAATTATCCCTTCAGCCTACAAATAGAGCTATAATCAAAAAGTTAAATAATAACAGGTGTTAGAGAATGGATTAATTGGTACTCCCAGATGTTACATGTTGCTATTAGAAATGTAAAATGATGCACTGCTTTGGAGAACAGTGGAGAATTGCTTTGGAGTTTGGCAGTTCCTCAAATGATTAAATGTAGACTTGCCATACGACCCACCAATTCCAGTCCTAGTTATATACCCCAGAGAATTGAAAACATATGTCCACCCCAAAACTTGTACATGGATGTTCACAGCAGCAGTAGTCATAATAGCCAAAAAGTGGAAGCAACCCCAGTGCTCAAAAACTGATGAATGGAAAAACAAAATGTATATCAATGCAATATCAATGGAACTAATGTATAGTTGACCCCCGAACAACATGGACTTAAACTGCGTGAGTCCACTTACATATAGATTTTTTTTATAAATATAGTACAGTACTGCAAATGTATTTTCTTTTCCTTAATATTTTCTGTTCTGTAGCTTTATTATAAAATACAGAACAGAATATATATAAGACATATAACAGAATATGTGATCAATTGCTTATGTTACTGATAAGGCTTCCAGTCAACAGTAGGTTACTGGTAGTTAAATTTTTGGGGAGTCAGAAGTTATATGCAGATTTTCAACTTCATGGGAAGAGGTGTGGGTTGGCACCCCTCACCACTTGTTCAGGGGTCAACTGTATAACTTGGTCATGTAAAGGAGTAAAGTACTGATACATGCTATAGCATTGATGAACCCTGAAATGTCATGCTAAGTGAAAGAAGGAAGACACAAAAGGCCGTGTATTGTATGCATATTGTGATTCATTTATATGTAACGTCCAAAATTTGCAAAATTTATAGAGACAGAAAATAAATTGGTGTGACTGCTTACAAATACAAGGTTTCTTTCTGGAGTTATATAATTTGATAGTGGTGATTGCTGTATACCTTGTGAATATATTAAAAACTATTGAAATTGCTTTTTAAAAGTGAATTTAAGTAAATTGTATCTAGATTATATCTCAACCTTAAAGAAATAATGGTTATTAATTTTTCATATTTGGGGAGAAAACAATCTGTGTTGAAGAAACTCAGGAAATCCTAAGCAAGTAAATATATAGAAAAACACACTTAGGTATATAATCAAACTGGTAAAAACCAGTAATACATAGAAAATCTATGTAAAAAAAGAAACAGCATAAAAGAGAACAGTAAGTGATAAATGATAGTTGCCATTCTTATGAGAAATCAAAGTAAATAAAATCTTATTTTTAAAAAAGGAAAATACTAACAAATTGAATATAGCAGTATAGGAAAAGGACAGTATACCACAACAGTGTTGAGATTGTCCCAGGAATATATGGGTGATTCGACTTTGAAATTATCAATGAATTGATGTAATTTAGCATGTTTACAGAAAAAAGTAGAAAAAATCATAAAATCACATAGATCCTTACTGGAAAAGCTTTTGACAAAATTCAGTACAAATTTGTCTCCAAAACTCTTAGCAAACTTAGGAATAAAAGGAAATATCCTCGATTTGACCAAGAGTAATATGGAAAGCCTACAACTAAAATCGTGCTAAGTGGTGGTTTATTCAGGGTTTCACCCTAAGATCAGGAGAAAGGTGAAGGTATTTGTTCCTATCACTCCTACAGGCAGTTTTGCTCTACTGCAAAATACATATTCCTAAAAAACAACATACTGTTAAAAATCACAGGACTTAAGGAGAAAATGCATTAAGGGCACAAAACCAAAAACTTTATTAGTGACAAATAAAAAAGATAGGAACCTAACAAAAGCATAGTTTTACATATATTAAATAACTAAATACATAAATACTACAATAAGTATTGCCCTTTATATTGAAAGCAATTGGAAGTTTGCTTGTAGAAATGAGAATTGGGAAGGGTTTGCAGCTTGTCAGTTATTGTGAAGTGGCTGAAGGAAAGTCTCAAATCAGACGAAATTGTAGCATCAAATGTGGATGAATATAGCTTGTAACAAGAATTGAAGTTGCAGGTCTGTTGCTGAAGTGTATGTGTTTTGTGTATTTTGTGCCTCAGTTTAGCAGGGTGCAATTTCTGTGTTCACTTAGTATTTCTTGTGGACAGTATTTACAGAAGTAAATATGAAATTCACATTGCTCAAATTGTTCCCTAATATATCATTTATATATATATTATATATATTTGGAACAAATCCAAAAGACGTGAACAATCTATATGTATATACATAAATGTATGTGTGTATATGTATATAAACCATTCATAAATATGTGTATGTTTATGTATGAACAATTAGCACATGAAAAGATGTTCAACACCTTTAGTCATCAGTGAAGTGTATATTAAAATCACAATGAGTGCTTGGGGCTCCTGGGTGGCTCAGTCGGTTAAGTGTCTGACTCATGGTTTTGGCTCAGGTCATGATCTCAGGGCCATGAGATCAAGCCCCATGTTGGCCTGCACGTTCAGCAAAGTCTACTTAAGATTCCCTCCCCCGTGTCCCTCCTCCTGCTCTTTCCCTCTTTCTTTCTCTCTCTCTCTCTCTCAAATAAAATCTAAAAACAACAAAAACAAAAAACCCACAATGAGTGCTTGCATTGCAGCATATCAACTAAAATTGGAATGATGCAGAGAAGATTAACATGGCCCTTGTGCAAGGATGACACAAATTTATGAAGTGTTCCATATTATTTTATTTTTTTGCATTCCTTTTTTTTTAAATGACTAAAATTAAAAATACTGGCAGTACCAAGCTGAGGACTTGGAGTAACCAGAACTTTCATACTTTATTGGTAGTTGTGTAAAATTATGTTGTTACCTTGAAAAACAATTCGGCAGTTTCTAAATAATGTTAAATATAAACTTATTCTGTGACACAGCATTTCTGTTTCAAGGTATATATGCAAGAAAAATGGGGCGCCTCAGTCAGAGGTGGCTCAGTCAGGGGTCTGCCTTCAGCTCAGATCATGATCCCAGGATCTTGGGATTGAGTCCCACATCAGGCTCTCCTCAGGGAGAGGGAGAAGCCTGCTTCTCCCTCTCCCTCTGCCTGTCATTTTCCTTGCTTATGCTCTCTCTCTGTCAAATAAATAAAATCTTTAAAAATGAAAGCATGCTCACAAAAGACTTGTACACTAATAGTTACAATCTTTTATTTTTTTATTTTTTAAAGATTTTATTATTCATGAGAGACAGAGACAGACAGAGAGAGAGAGAGAGAGAGAGAGAGAGGCAGAGGGAGAAGCAGCCCCCATATAGGGAGCCTGACGCGGGACTCGATCACGGGTCTCCAGGATCACGCCCTAGGCTGAAGGCGGCGCTTAAACTGCTGAGCCATCTGGGCTGCCCTAATAGTTAGAATCTTAATGTCTGTTAACAGGTTTTTGGGTGAACAGAGTAGTTTATCAGTCCAATTCAGCAGTAAAAGGGGAACTAACTATATACATGCAGTAACATAGATGAATTTCCAAAGCATTATGCTAATAAGTAAAAGATTTTAGATGATACAGTACTACATAATATGATTCTATTTATATCTGATTATATTACAGGCAAAACTAATCTTGTGATACAAATCAGATCAGCTGGGTCAAAATGAGGGAACTGATTGCAAAGGGCACCAAAGAACTTTCTGGTGTGATGGTAATATTTTATATCTTGTTTGGGCAGATACTAACTAATGCAGTGTTAATTTATTTAACTGTACACTTAAAATTTCTGCATTTTACTCTGTGCATCATGTCTCAAATAAAATTGACTTAATTTACAAAGCTTTTTGACAAAGTACAGGTGAGAACAGTCATGGTCCCTGCCTTGTGGAGCTTAAGAGTAGTATGGCATGACAATACAAATGATATTGTAGAGTCAAGTATATGAACTCTGTGAACTTAACATACACTTGGGAAGTTAGAAATTTCCTAGAGGAAGTGATGTTGATACTGAACCTGAAGATGGAGGAGGATATTTTTGGGTAGTGAGTAGTTGTGTTAAGTGGTCAGGGAATAGGCAAGAAGAAAGAGTGTTTTAGGCAAAGGAGATATTTTATGCAGAGGCAGAAGAATGAGAGAGTATGCCTAAAAGAATGTTTGAGCAGGTGACCTTGTCAAGATCATTGGAGCAGAGAATGTGTGTGTGGGAGAAGGGAAAGAAAATGGAGTATCTTAAGTGAGAGCAGGAGATTATGATGAAGAGATTAGCAGAGATGTAAGTCATTCAGAACCTTAAAGGCTTTGGAAAAAGTTTGATTTTATTCTAAAAGAGCAGAGCAGGTGAGTGAGAAGATCTGATTTGTATTTTAGGAAGATCGCTGTGACTCCAAATGTGAAAAATGAATTAAAGGGGTTAAGATTTGGGACATGGGACCCAGCTGCAAGGGTTTTCAGAAATGTCAGACAGTTGTTAGTTTGTACTAGGAAAGCAGCTCTGGGAATGTTGAAAGTGAATGGATTCAGATCTATTTAGGATGTGAACTCAGTAGAACTTGCTTGAATGTAGGAGATGGGGAGGAGGAATCAAGGGGGGAAACTTATTTCTTTACTTGTGGATTTGTTGAAGTCACATATGCCTAACGACGTATCTACTAGATTAATGAATGTATGGGTCCTAGTCATGAGAAGGATCTTAGCTGGAGACAGATATTGAGACTTAATCATCCATAAATGATGTAGAAGTAGGTAAGCTTATGAAGGTGAATATATGGAATGAAAAAAAGCAAAAAAAGCAACAAGGTACTAGACTGGAAATTTGAAAAATATCAACATTTGGGATGCTTGGGTGGCTCAGTCAGTTAAGCATCCGACTCTTGGCTTTGGCTCAGGTTGTGGGATCGAGCCCTGCATTGGGCTTCACTCTTGCATGGAGTCTGCTGGAGATTCTCTCCCTCTCCCTCTGTTCCTCCTTCTCCCCATTCCCACCCTCATCATATAAAATAGATAAATAAAATCTTAAAAAAAAAAACCACAACAAGCAACATTTAAGGAATAGTGCCAGAATAGATTTGAAAATGAGAATGAGGGAAGATGAGGGAAAAATAAGTGTGGTATAACAAACTTAAGGATGACTGCTTCAAGGAGGATATTCAAAGGTGTTAGATGTTTGATGAGGACTTAAAACAAGGACTGAAAGGTGTCATTGTTGACTTTCAAGAGAGGAATTTGCAAGAGTGGTGAGGGTAGCCCACTGATTGTGGGATAATAAGGCTGACTACTAGTTTGGTCACCTTAAAAGTTGGCTCTGAAGGGGAAGAGGACTGTAGCCAGAAGGAAGTTGAGGTTGAAGGAAGTTTTTTTGTTTTTGCTTTGGGTGCTTATTTTATTTTTGGGAACAACTAATGGGAAACAGTGATTAGAGAGAAAATAGTTACAGATAATTATAGGAAGAAATGAGAATAATTAATTCAACTCAGTTTCAAAGATTCACAAAATGGAACCTAGCAAACAGGATAGGAGATATTCTTTAGATTGTATCAGGAGGGAAGCAGATGGTTGGTTGAAGGTAAGTTTGTAGATTGGATCCTGGTAAAATGAGAAGATTTAAGAAAATTGGGGCACTTGACTGGTTCTTGGAGTTGTGCAACTCTTGATCCAGAGTTGTGCATTTGAGCTCCATTTTGGGAGTGTAGAGTGTACATTTTAAGTGGAGAGATTACTTAAAATCTTTCTAGGGCAGCCCCAGTGGCCCAGCGGTTTAGCACCGCCTTCGGCCCGGGGTGTGATCCTGGAGAGCTGGGATCAAGTCCCCACATCGGGCTCCCTGCATGGAGCCTGCTTCTCCCTCTGCCTGTGTCTCTGCCTCTTGCTCTCTCTGTGTCTGTGATGAATAAATAAAATCTTTTAAAAAAAATCTTTAAAAAAAAGATTTAAGAAAATCCTGAAAGTTTAACAAATTTTAGTGCTGACTTCAGCATTGATTCCTTTAGTTTCAGAGTATATTCTCTCATCCTGAAAATTATATTTTAGAAGATATATTTGAAAAAAATCTCTTCTATTTCCATTCCACCCCCCCCCCCCCCACACACACACATACCAAAGTGATCCTGGAAAGAAATGTCTAGATTTATCAAAGTAAGCCTTTAAACTATGGCCTTGTATTTTCCTCGTCAGAATGCTGACTCTACTATTAGAGGTGACTCAACAATCAAATAAAATAATATTGCTGTGTATGTTAGTTTGCTTATTTTGCCATAACAAAATACTACAGACTGGATGCCTTCAACAAGAGAAATTTATTTTCACACAGTTCATGAGGCTAGAAAATCCAAGATCAAGGTCTAGCAGGGTTTAATTTCTGGTGAGGATTGTTTTCCTGGTGTGCAGATGGTTACCTTCTCTCTGTGTCCTTGTATGTTCTTTCCTCCTTGTGTTTGGAGAGAGCGAATGAGTGAGCTCTCTTCTGTCTTTTCTTACTGGATACTAATCCTGTTAGATCAGGGCCCCACCCATATGAGCACACTTAACCTTAATTGATTCCTTAAGGATCCATCTCCAAATACAGCCACCCTGAGGATTAGGGCTTCAACATGAGAATATTAGGGGGACATAAACATGGAGTCCATAACACTATATATTAGCAACTCCTACATTTTTAATGGGTGTTAGATTCTTTATGGATCATATGGAAAATTTTTGTTTGCTTTGCTCTCTTGTCTCAATAGAACTTGCAGTATTTTTTATTTGAGGTATAATTGACATCTATAGTATTATATTACTTTTAAGTGTTTAACATGCTGATTTGATATTTGTATATATTGCAGAAAGATTATTAGTTAAATCCATCACCATTTTTTTCTTGTCATGGGAATTTTTAAGATTTACTCTCTCAGCAACTTTCAAATATGCAATATGATATTACTAACTGTAGTCATCAAGCTGTACATTACATCCCCATGACTTATTTCATAACTGGAAGTTTATACCTTTTGATCCCCTTCATCCTTTTTTTTTTTTTTTTTTTTAAGATTTTATTTATTCATGAGAGAGACAGAGAGAGAGGCAGAGACACAGGCAGAGAGAGAAGCAGGCTCCATGCAGGGAACCTGATGTGGGACTCGATCCCTGGTCTGTAGGATCATGCCCTGGGCCAAAGGCAGACGCTCAACCGCTGAGCCACCCAGGCTGCCCCCCTTTGTCCTTTTTGCTTAACATTCCACCCCCTGCCTCTGGCCAATTATCAGTTTATTCTCTATATTTGTGAGCTCGCCTCCCCCTTTTATATTCTACATATAAGTGAGATCATTAAGGCATGAGTCTTTCCTTTTCTGACTTATTTCACTTAGATAATGCCTCAGGGTCCATCCATGTTGTCACAAATGTTGAGATCTTGTTCTTTTTAATGGTTGGATAATATTCCATTGTACATATACTACATCTTTATCCATTCATCCATCAGTGAACAGTTAGGTTGTTTCCATGTCCTGGCTAATGTAAATAATGCAGCAGTGAGCATGGGAGTGCATATATCTTTCAGAGATAGCGATTTTGTTTTCTCTGGATAAATACTTAGAATTGCTGGATTATGTGTAGTTTATTATTAAGTTTTTGAGAAACTTCCATACTGTTTTCCATAGTGGCTGTACCAGTTTATAGTAGTCCTATCAATACAAAAAGGTTCCTTTTTTGGACATCCCCATCAACATTTGTTATTTCTTATCTTTTTGATAATAGCCATTCTAATAGGTGTGAGGTGGTATCTCATGGTTTGATCTGCATTTCTCTGAGAATTAGTGATGTTGAACATCATGTGCCTATTTGTCATATGTAGGTCTTTGGAAAAATGTTCAGATCTTATGCCTATTTTTTAATTGTATGGTTTGTTTTTTGTTGGTGGGCTGTATGGATTGATTGTATATTTTGGATATTACCCCACTACTAGATACATGATTTGCAAGTATTTTCTCCTCTTTTTGAAAGAAACCATCATTTTGTTGATGGTTTTCTTTGCT
This sequence comes from Canis lupus baileyi, assembly GCF_048164855.1. Taxonomy (NCBI): domain Eukaryota; kingdom Metazoa; phylum Chordata; class Mammalia; order Carnivora; family Canidae; genus Canis; species Canis lupus. The sequence goes on from NC_132844.1 coordinate 8,890,898, forward strand.
GTGCACAAGCTTTTTAGTTTGTTGTAGTCTACTTGCTTTTGTTTTGTTTTTTTGTTTTTGCTTTTGTGGCCTTTGCTTTTGGTGTTGAGCTTACAATATTATCTATAAATTAAAGGGCTTTTGTTTCCCACTTGTAATAGTTTGAGTTTAATGTTGTTTATCTCTAATGTGTGTGTATACAGCTCAGACTGTATTAATATTTTAGTTAAACGACACTGGTAATAATATTTAAGTAAATAGTACTTTCCAGAATATTTATATAAAAGTGAAATTAGATTAGTTTATCAGGCATTCTGACTTGAAATATTCATGAAAGCAAATAAATACGGTATCAAACTCATCTTTATTTGTAAGAATTTGTTGAACTGAAAAGATATACACCTATACACAATTGCTAATGTATGTAAGAAGATACTAGAAATGTAATGAATCAAGAGTCTGTCTGGAATTTTATTGTGAAGCTTTTAAAAACGATTTCCTACCCCCACCCCAACCTAATCATGGAAGAAGGAACATGTCATGAGTAGGAGCTGAGGGGGCTTTGACTGAGACATCTGTCACTTTATTCATTGCCATGATTAATTCAGTTGCTGTGACTGCCTACGTAGATATTTCCTCTGTTACTGCTCTCATAGTTCCTTTGAGATCATTTCATTAAATAGTTTACTTTCCTCCTAGATAGAGATGTGGAATGTTCTGTTGCAACATATGTATACAAATACCTGCACTCTCTTGAAAGACCCCTCATTTGCAATAAAGGCTAGTTGTCTGTAATTGTCAGCTATCAATTATGGGCGTCCTCATTGGTTAAGTTTAGAAACCTGCAAAACAGAGGTCATCTGGGAAAAGCAGAACTTTAGTACTTTCTCTGATTATAGGAGCCATTGAGGGGATTAGCAGCCCATGCTGAAACAGCACTAGACAATGGTGGAATTTTTTTCCCCCTTGATTTTTCAAACCGCTGTTTTGAGAGATCCTAACTCCTTTTTTTTTCATAATCAGATTGTATACAGTTTTAAGAAACTCTGATAGTACTTAAGTTTAAATAGGTCGTAAATTCAAACTACATGAAAATAATATTTTCTTTGAAATATGAACTTTCATATTTTCTGCCAGTCATAAATAACCAAAATGAGCAATTAAATGAGCAGCATAGAGAACTGTACAATATCCAAAAAAGCCATTCTAAATTTAGAGATCAAGTATAAAAAAGTTAAAGTTTTCTTAAATAGGAATAATTGTTATAATGTTAATCCATTTGAATATAATAGAATTGATATAATGAACATTTTATTGTTCATCCTGGTCAGGAAATCAGGACAAATCCCTTTAATCTAGCCTAAGCAAAGCAAATACAGCTGATTGTAAAGTTGATTAAGTAAGGTAGGGACCCTCTCTCTGCCATCCATGTCCTCTCCCATCTTTTAGTTTTGCCTATCTCTCTCTCATTCTCTCCTTTTGCCTATTCATTTTTACAGACTTTTATATTTTCTCATATTCTTTGCCCTTGTGTGCCTATGCCTGAAAACATCTACCTTCATTCTTATGGATCTCTAGTTCAAGGGCCCAATGAATCTAGAATCCCTTTGTACCTCGAGAGACCATTTGTCTCAGCTGTTCCCCTCCCCTCTAGGCAGCTGTGACCAGTGGGTAGTTAAATAGTAGCTTACCTTTTTACTCAGCAGATCTATGAGATCAGACTCTCTTAAGATAGAAGGAGGTATGACTGATTATTTGCATCTAAAAAATATACTTTAGGAAATAGCAATAGGTAGTCAAGTGCCTTTGCTTTTGGTAGGAGAGCATGCACTTAAGTTTCCTAGTCATTTTGGAGCTTGTCATTACTTGGATAATGTAATGTTGTCTGTTAATAGTATCCAAGTAGGCTGTGACTAAATGTTTTTTTTCTGCCATTATTATTTGTCTCAGTTTTTACCAAAGGACTTATGGAACCGTGACTTTTTGGTAAAATAATGTTTGAATGTAATTACTGTAAGTATTTGGGTCTTATGGAGGAAGTGGTATTGTGTAGTAGTTACAAACCAGGACTCTTGAGTCAGACTAATCCTAGCTTGACCACATATGACTCTCTCCGCTCCCTGAGCTTTGTAATTATTTTTTTTATCTGTGAAATAGCAATAACAATCATTTTTACTGTAAGCGTTGTTATGAAGATTAAATTACATAGTCCATATAAACAGCATTAGTGCAATGTCTCACACAGTAAGTGTTCAGTTAGTGTTGGCGGCTCTTATTATCTTTTTTTTTTTCAGTGAAAAGAGAATTAGTCACCTCATTTACATAACTGCTTATTTGTCCAGTGATCAATTCCTCAACTGCCTAAAAGATTCAGTGTAGGTATAGGATGTAGATTTAGCTTTGACCTTAAAAGGTACATTTTAACAGCTTTTTTACAGCCTAATTGACCTACAGCAAACTATATACATATTAAAAATGTACACTTTGATAAGTTTATATAATTTATGTATTCATTTACCTGTTGATACTTAGGATGTTTCCTGACTTTTGGCTGTTACAAATAATGCTACTGTGAATATTCACACACAAGTCTTTGTGTGGATGTTTTTGTTTCTCTTAGGTAATTACCTAGTTGTAGAATTACTGGATCACACGGTAGGTATATATTTACCTTTTGAAAAAACTACCAAACTGTTTTCCAAAGTGGTTGTACTGTTTTACGTCCTTAATGGCAGTGTATGTGAATTCTATTCCACATTCTTGTCAGCTCTAGACATGGCCAAGTCAAAAAAACTATTTTTGAAGTTACTATTCTTTTCTTCTTTTATGGTTTTTTTCCTCTTATATTTTAAATACATAGTACATAAGGATTATTTAGAAAAAGTACAAAATATGCCAGGTAGCTAAAGATTTTTAACTTCTTATAATTTAAAAAATATGGAATTGAACTGAATTCTCTTTACTGGGAAGTTAACAGATCATTTGCTAAAAATATTGGATAATTGGGGGAGATACAGTTCTTTGAGAATAATTTCCTAATATGTGTACCTGTTTTATATGTGTATTTTTTTCCTTTGGTAGAGCTTTCCAGAAAAGGACCTTCTGCACTGCCCATCTAAGGATGCAATTGAAGCTCATTTTATGTCTTGTGTGAAAGAAGCTGATGCATTAAAGCATAAAAGTCAAGTAATCAATGAAATGCAGAAAAAAGATCATAAGCAGCTCTGGATGGGATTACAGAATGGTAAATACAGCAGTTTAATTTCTGACTACCACTATATAAACTATGAAATATCTATAATCATGTGAGTAATTGGTATACCTTAGCATTGGTGGTACAAGTTTAAATTCTGGCCTCTACACACAAAATTTTACAAAGAAGCTGCTTTTAGTCATCTCTCACATTGTACTCTTCCAACATTCTTCTCTTCATGGATTTCCCACCATTAGATTGATTGCTTTGCCCTTAACATCAGAGGATATAACTTCATGTGTTTAGCTTCTGGAGAAAGTACCCTTATTGCTAGTCATCGTCTTTCTGGAGTTAAAACTGAATACCCTGTGTGCATACCAAAGTACCTCCCTTTAAATGGGGTACAGACTCTAACCCCTGCTTTCTCAGAACAGTAAGACTTGCTTTGTACTTGGATTCCTTCTCTCCTGGCTGGAATTTAGAAGATACACTCAAGGGAAAAGCTGAGAGAATTCTGCAGCTCACCTCTGTATTCTCTGTTAGATCAAAGCTCCTTAATCTTGCTTGCATTGATAGTCTTCCAGTGCCTTCAAAACAGTTTCTTACATACAGGTAGCCATTGTTTTGCATGAGTCCAGTATGCATGAATTTCAGTTAATATGCTTTAGTTAAATAATATCAGGTCCTTAACAATATGGTTCAGATTTCACTTACCACTGCAAATTAATTGAAATTACATAAAGTATGAACTTTTTTGCTAGCTCTCTAGTCCATGAGTCATTTAATAACAGATATGCATCATGATCAAAGACCAGTTGCATCACTTCTTTTATTGTCACTATATCATCATTATTCATCTGTTAGTTTACCCACAGACAGCAAAGCATGTAGTTGTGTTGCCTCTTTGTCTCTTGTGATAAGCCCATATAATATTTTGTAAAAGTGCATATTGAAAGAGGGAATTGGACAAGAAAGATGAAAGCATAGCAAAGAAACAAAGTGATAACGGTGGTAGCGGAATTTCATTAGAATAATAGAATTATAGAAGAAACAGCTGACTGTGGGAAGGTTGACACTACCACCTTTGAGAGACTAGATACACAGCCACAGGAACTTAGGGGAAGTGAACTTTTCCATATAAATGAGGAAAGTGGTTGTGATGAAAAGAGTGAATTTATCCCAGAGAAAGTGCTGCTGACAAAGAACTAGCATTTAAAGAATCTCTCCGAAATATTTCATGACATTGAAAGTGCAAATGATAACATGTTTAGAAGTTGATCTAGACCTAGAAAGGAATAGGACAGTTCAGCAAGACTTAGGAGAGATGTTTGCTTATAAGTTACATGTCAAGAAAGCAAGCACTATTCAAACTGTGCTTAAGGTTTTTACAAAGCAATAAATAAAGCACTTGAATTCTCAGTGTTTCTAATGTTTTTAAATTGTGGTATATTAAATATATTAGTTTCATTTATTCATTGTCTTATACATTTATAACTTAACAAGGAGAGTTTTTAATGTTTGGACAGTTTTTAAAGATTACATCATTGATGATTAAGATCACTTTGCATGGTTTCATGGTCACTTTTCCAGTGCTACACTACTGTGTAAAGCTAGGACTGCCTGTTTTATCCATCTTTGATAGTTGTTTTTAGATAGGGAACTAGTCCAACATAAACTGAACTTTTGTGGCAATAACTAGAATAAAATAGAAGACCTGCCTTCTCCCCCTGCCCACCCCCCTAGAAGAAACCCATAATTTTAAAAAATGTGATCCATTTTTTATCTTTTGGACTATATTATTACCATGTCAGAGAGGAGTTTTTGGTTATTTAGTATTTACTAAAGTTTCATTATGTAAAACGAGGCATCATCTGAGACTTCAGTAGTGCAAAAGGTTCATGTTTTATGACATTTTGTACTCTAAATTAATTTTTCTCATTTAAGTCTCTTAGATTTGAGTTACATGGAGTTGCTCCTTAGTTTTATATTTGTATGTCTAGTATCTGTCAATTAGATTATAAACTCTGCAAAGGCAGGCCTTTTTCCTCTTTTACTGAGTATACAAATTCCTACTAAATAATTAAGACTTCACAACCTTTTAAGAAGGTGTACTTTTCTTTTGGCTGGAACCGCCGTCTTTCAGTAATTTGCCAAAATGACCAACACAAAGGGAAAGAGGAGAGGTACCAGCTATATGTTCTCTAGGCCTTTTAGAAAACAAGGGGTTGTTCCTTTGGCCACATACATGTGAATCCATAAGAAAGGTGATATTGTGGACATCAAGGGAATGGGCACTGTTCAAAAAGGAATGCCCCACAAATGTCACCATGGCAAAACTGAAGGGTCTATAGTGTTACTCAGCATGCTGTTGGCATTGTTGTAAACAAACAAGTTAAGGGCAAGATTCTTGCCAAGAGAATTAATGTCTGCATTGAGCATATTAAACACTCAAAAGAGCTGAGATAGCTTCCTGAAGCGTGTGAAGGAAAATGATCAGAAAAAGAAGGAAGCCAAAGAGAAAGGTACTTGGGTCCAACTGAAGTGAACAGCCTGCCCCACCCAGAGAAGCACACTTTGTGAGAACCAATGGAAAGGAGCCTGAACTGCTGGAACCCATTCCCTATGAATTCAGGGCATGATAAATATAAAGAAAATAAAAGACCTCAGGATTGTTTAAAAAATAAATAAATAAAAAGGTGTACTTTTTCCTTTTTCTTACTGGCTATCTGAAGACGAACTGAAATTTTAGGCGACTTGTGAATAAGAAGATAACCTAAATCAAAGAAAGCCAAATCTTCTCAAGAGAGCAAGGATCCAAGAATAATTTGGCTTCAGAATTGTAAATAATTTTAATGGGCTTTTAAGTAGGTGTTCTTGAAATCTATTATGAATGTGGTGAGTCTCCTGTTGAGAGCTCTGGGATTCAGCAGAGGATTCTAAAAATTATTAAAATATTTCACATGGGGCACTGGAGGCTTTAGTGTGGTGGGTGGTGGTTAAGAGTTGTTAGGGACACCTGGGTGGCACAGTCAATTAGGTCATGATCTCAGGGTCATCAGGTAGAGCCCCACATTCAGTGTAGAGTCTGCTTGAGATTCTCTCTTTCTCTCCCTCACCCCTCTTGTTCATGCTCTTTCTGTCTCAAATAAATAAATAAATCTTTAAAAAAAAAAAGTTATTTAGTTTCAGCTCTCTTAGCAGCTCCGTAGGGCAACTCAGTCAATCCCTTTGAGCTTCAGTTTCTTTATATGTAAGACAGGAGAATATCTGCTTTGTTCTTTTATAGGTGTCCTAGAGGCTTTAATGAAGCATTAATACAGTTTATGTGGAAGTGTGTGAAAGAAAGTAAAGCTGTCTTGATAAAAAGAATTGTTGAGAAGTCACTTTGAGACTCTAGGACAGGGGTTGGCAAACTATGGTCATGGGCCAGCCACTTGTTTTTGTAAATAAATAAAGATTTATTAGAACCCTTCCACACCCATTTAATTGTGTATTGTCTGTGACTGCTTTCATGCTACAGCAGCTGAGTTAAATAGTTGTGACAAAGACCATGTGGCCGACAGCCTAAAATATTTACTCTCTCTGACCCTTTTAGAAAACATTTCGCAGCTGACAGAAGGTTGACCAGACCAACAGCTCATATTTACTATTGACCTAAAGCATGACTTAGAATGTCACATTCAGAACTTGGTATAACTAATGTAGCAGACTTGGTCTTATATCTGCCTTCATTGCAATTTTTGGCATAAAATTCCCCTTTTCCTATTTTTGCCATAGCTTCCATTCTTCTTTAAATATATGAATGTTTTAAAGTTAACATTGCTAAGTTAAATTTTATTAAATTACTTTTCAAATTGGATTTCATTAAATCTGACTTAAAATGGTATGTGGTTAAAATTAGTTTATTCCATTTTCATTTTTAGCTATAAAATTATTATTTTTTAATTTATTTTTATTTTATGATAGTCACAGAGAGAGAGAGAGGCAGAGACATAGGCAGAGGGAGAAGCAGGCTCCATGCACCGGGAGCCCGATGTGGGATTCGATCCCGGGTGTCTCCAGGATCGCGCCCTGGGCCAAAGGCAGGCGCCAAACTGCTGCGCCACCCAGGGATCCCTATAAAATTATTTTTGTAGCTATTATGTTTGGTCTTGTTTGTATTGGTAATGATCGAGCTTACACTCAAAATCCTCTGTGTAGTATCCTGTGGGTACTGGAGACCTTGGCAGTTTTTTTATTCTACTTTTAAAAAACAAAAATATTCATTTAGGAAATTTTTAGCTAGGTGATTTGTAGAGAATATATTTTGGGATAAAAGGCTGAATGTTACCTACATTAAAGTAAGTTGGTGAAAGGTGGGTGTAGTAGTTCCTTCTGCCTAAAATGCCCTTTCCTTTTTTGTGTCTAACTCCTGCTTATGTTTGAATGCTCAACTCTATTGTCACCTGGTATGTGAAGCCTTCTTTCTTTTATCTTTTTTAGCTGACCAATCATTCTCGAACATCTATCATGAGCCTGACACTCTGCTAGGAGTTAGTGACTATCCAGCAGTGATGAAACAGATGTGCACCTTGTCTTCATGGAGCTTATGGCCACATGGAGGCAGAATTATCCACATTTTCATGTTGGCCATGGCTCCTTGTCCTTTCATACACATTTTTACTCTCTCATTTTATCACACTCTGGGTAGTTATGATTTATGTAATTCTGCTAGAATATAAATTTCTCCCAGTTAGAGTGTATTATACATTTTTTTAATCTCTAGCACCTAGTCCAGTCTTAGGCATAGAGCAGATAAAATAAATACTGACTGAAGGGCTATTTTACTCCTTTTTAATACTATAAGGAAATAATTTTTTTTAGGACATATTAACAGCCTTCTATAAATAGTTTAATATTACTGTAAAATAGAGGGAATGTTTTGTTTGAATTTATTTAAGGAAATGGGTTTTTATGTTTAAGAACTTTTCATCCAAAAGAACGTCCTCTTAATATGTGAAGACAAAGATATTTCACATTTTGGTTTGTATGATTGTAAATTGGGTCAAGTTGGGGCATAGCAGATGATAAATTTATTTCATTCAGAACTGCACCTGTAGATCATAACAAGTAAACAACGATTTAAACAGTTTTTGAATACTTTCAAATGCTAATTTTAATTTTTCAGATCTGTGTGAAAGAGAAATAAGAAAAACTTTTGAAACCAAGAAAACTCATTTAAGACATACTGTGCCTTTCAGTGTTTTTTATGGGTTTTCATTTTAGATATAAAAGTATTTAACCTCCCTGTGAAACCAAGCTAATGACCACAAAAAAGAAAAGAAAGTAACATTTTTATTATTTATGAGACTGTTGTCACTACATGTGGAGGCTATTTTCTATTAAATGTCAAGCTGTTTTCTTATAACCTAGAGATTTGAAGAAATCTCTAAATATTTTTAACATAACATATGACTTAGTTTTCAGCCTTGGTTTTTTTTGAGTATACTAAAAAAGAAAAGATAGTATTGAATTTATTTAATAGTCCTTCAAATAAATCTAAGTTTTGATTGCCAAATTTGTTGAAAATTTACATCGGTTGTTTGGTGGTATACCATTTTAACCTAAAACTGATATTTAAGAGGAAAGTGATTAGTGAAGGATGATTTTTATAACAAGTCATAACATTTTGAAAATGCTTTTGTTTGCTAGGTGATGTAAAAGATAATTGCAATGGTTTTAGCTCTTTGGAGGCTTGGTGATAGAGACAGTCAGGTTGTAATTACATTGCTTTGTTTTCATCAGTGTATATAGTAGATTAAGTATTGGACTGATGATCTGTTGGTCTGAGAAGGACCTATATTTATCTTTTGTCAGTTGTGTGGTCTGGCCGATCCCTTTCCTCTCTAAGCTGGAGTTCTTATAAATGTGAATGTGGTAAGTCTTCACGAGACTTCACACTCAAGGACTATAAAGTGGTAATCTTATATACCTGAATTCTGATAATTAGATGTTTTCAACTGATTCCGAAGGACTTATTGGAAGAAGAATTACTGTTGATAATCTCTCTCTCCTCCAACTCTCTCTTTCTTCCTTCTTTTCTGTCCCTCCTCCTCTCCCCCTCTCTTTCCCTTTCCTATTTTCCTGTTCCCTTCTTCCCTCTCCCTTTCTCTCTCTCTCTCTCTGTCCCTTTGTGGCAGGACTTAAGTGGAAGATAACTTGCCAGAAATAAAGTGAGGTGTCATAGAAAAAGTACTAAAACAAAGAGGAGAGATTTTAAGACTCAGCTCTGTGTCTTGAAGCTTCAATTTCTGTGATTTTGTTGCAGTATCAGGTACTGTTCTAGGTGTAGGTAATATGGAAGGAGGTTCCTAAGTAGAACCTTGAACTTTTTCTTGAACCTTTTGTCTGAATGAAAGGTCGCTATTTGGTAAGCTTTGTGTTTGTCTTTAGCAAAATTCAGATTTTTAACAGTCATGGGAACCCTGAGCGTACATTGTACAAATAAGAGCAGAGAAAAAGAGTATAATGAACCCCCACATACATGTCACCCAGCCTCAGCAATTACCAATATGTGGCCAATCTTGCTTCGTCTATTACTTCTCACCCCTCCTCCACTCTGAGTTTATAGGAATTTTTATTCTTTTATCTAGTGCCACCAGTATTGCTTATAGATTTATATCCTTCATAGATTTTATACTCTGATATTTAATCAAATCTTGGAAATACATTCATTATAGGAGACTCATACCCAGATCCTGGTAGTTTGGTTAACCCAATTTCAAGAATCTGTCGTGTGCCTGGCACTGTGCTAGGCACAGAGGCCACTGGAGTGCATGTGACAGGCATGGTCCTTCCTTCAGAGTTTACAGTCTATTAGGGGAGCCAGACATTAAAAGCCTCTGAATAATTATTATGTTTATAGCTTGAGTTGTAGAGGAAGGAGGAAGAGATAGAGAGCAGGATGGTTGTGATGTGAGTGTTCCAGGCACAGGGAATTATCTGGATTAGGCAGAGAAGCAGAAAAGAGCTTCTGAGAGTTCAGAGGATGCTGTTCTGACTAGAGCATGGTGATCAAGATTAAGAGTAGAAAGTAGTTAACAGTCTAAGTTAGGCAGAGACCTGGTCATGCAAATTAGAATGAGACCCTCTGTATTCATGGCCTGATGAGTGTTTTAATGATATTGAACTTAATCCTCAGGGAATGAGGTGGGATACATGGGGACCACTGAAAGATTTTAAGCAAGAATATAACAGAAGCAGATTTTCTTTTTAGAGGCATCTCTTTGGATGCAGTATAGTTAATGAATTCAAAGAAAACAAACATGGAATTAAAAGATCAACTAGGAATCCATTCCAGTGGTTAGGTGAGAGATGGCAATTGCTTGTAAGTGGTGGCTTTGAGGATAGAGACAAGTAGGTGAATTTGAGAAATATTTGAGATATAGAATTTTTTTTTTAAGATTTTAAAAATTTATTCATGAGAAACACTGAGAGAGAGGCAGAGACATAGGCAGAGGAAGAAGCAAGCTCCATGCAGGGAGCCCAATGTAGGACTCATCCTAGGACCCTGGGATCACACCCTGAGTCAAAGGCAAACGCTCAACCGCTGAGCCATCCAGGCATCTCATTGAGATACAGAATTCTTAAGACTATTTGGTTGAACGTGACAGATAATAGAATGAGAACTGTCAAAATGGATTCCCAGATGTTGTAGAAACTATTGAGTGTGCCTAACGACTCTTATGTGGCTTAATATTATCCAGAAGTAGATCTTTGCTGTATTGTTACATTTAAGGTAAATCACTTTTTGATGCCCAGTCCCTTAATACAATTAAACAAAATTTTTGAAAGATTTTATTTTTAAGTGATCTCTACAACCAACATGGGGCTTGAACCCACAACCCCAAGCTCAAGAGAGGATCAAGAGTCTTAACCTTCCAACTGACTGAGCCAGCCGGGTGCCCCTTCTTAATACTATTATAAAAAGGAATGTAGGTCACTGTGATGCCATACATATTTTAAAACGTTTGCTGATTTCTGCTAATACTTTTAATTTCTGAATGCTCAAAAACATAAAATTTTGCTTACGACTGACATCAGGCTTACTAGTTGATAATAACATCCACTCTTTTAAGTTGAAACATTTGCCGGTCTCCTGACTTCAGGCGCCTCTCCCATTCTCCATTGTTTCATAAGATTATTGGTTTTGGTTTTATAACCCTTTTAGTTCTTTTAATGTCTTCTGAAGTAATTCCCCTTTATCTGAAGACTTACATTAATTTAAAGCAGCATATCTACAAAAGCTGAATAGCTGCTATTATTTCTGAGCTTTTGGAGGCATTGTTTTCACCCTAGCTATGTTTTTTTACTTTCTTCTTTAAAGATCGTTCTGTTGTTGAAGATGGAAGCAAAATAGAAATCCAGTAGTTGAGCTTTCTGTTTCTTAATATGATACTCTCTTCTCCAATAATTTTTTCCATGTGTTTTTTCTTTGCCAAACATAGTCTGTAAAGCTCATTTTGTTTTCCTTATTATTATTTTTTATAAACCTCTTTTAGGCTTGGTGTTGGCCTTCTTGGCAGTCTTACATGTTCCTTCCATTCGGGTTCTCCAGAGAAATAGAACCAATTTTAAAAATATATACATAAAATGAGATTGATCGTGAGGAATTGGCTTATATGATTATGGAAGCTTAGAAGTCTCATGATTTGCCCTCTATAAGCTGGAAATCCAAGAAAGCCAGTCATGTAATTCAATCTGAGATAAAAGTCCTGAGAAGCAGTGGAGCCAGTAGTATAAATCCCAGTCCAATGACATGAGAAGATGAAATGAGTTGTCTCAGCTCAATCAGTGGGGCAGAAAAAAAAGGAGTGAATTCCTTCTTCCTTCCCCTTCCTTTTGTTCTGTTCAGGTTGTCAACTGATTAGGTGATGCCCACCCACATCAAGGTGGACAGTCTACTGAAAGTTTAGCTATTCAGTTACTAATCTCATCTGGAAAGACTCTCATAGTCACACCCAGAAATAATGTTTAATCTGGGCACTCCCTGGCCAGTCAAGTTGACCCATAAGATTAACTATCACATTCCTGCTATAACTTGGCCCATGTTTTATGGGTGTCATTTTAATGTTAATTAATTGAACAAGTAGTCACTAACTCTATGCTGTAAATAAAGCAGCGAACAGAACAGACTGAAATTCCTACCCTATGCAACCAAAATTATAGGGGAGTAGAACAGATACGAAGTGTGTGTGTGTGTGTGTGTGTGTGTGTAGTGTGTATATATATGTATTTCTTATCTGTGTATATATATAATGTATATGTGTGTGTATATATAATGCCTTTTTTTTAAAGATTTATTTATTTATGAGAGACAGAGAGAGAGAGGCAGAGACACAGGCAGAGGGAGAAGCAGGCTCCCCAGAGGGAGTCCAATGTGGGACTCAATCCCGGGACTCGGGGATCATGCCCTGGGCGGAAGACAGATGTTCAACCACTGAGCCACCCAGGTGTCCCTAGTAAAATGCTTTTATGTGTCATGTGATAATTGCTATGGGAGAAAAATAAAGTAGGGAAAGATGAAAAAAAACTGTATTGGGATAGGGCATTGCTATTTTAAATAGAATGTCCTGTAAGGTCTCATTGACTGTGAGACATTAAATTAAGATCCAGAGCAGTACTATGCATTTATCTAGGGATTAATACCTTCCTAGAAGGCTCAGCAAGGGCAAAGCCTTGAGGTGGGAGAATGGTAGGCAGTTTTGAAGAACCTAATCCTATTTGTAGCTTTTTGAAGTTACAGGTAATGTAAGTTTTTTTTTTCTGGAATACTCCTTCTCTAGTCTTCTCATCATATTTTCCCTCTACCTGTATAGTCTTTTTTTTTTTTTTTTTTTTTTTTTTTTTTTAAAGACATTCTGTGTAGCAGAAATGACAGAATCATTCTGGATTCCACCTGGACAGCTAAATGGATAGTGGTGCTTTGTACTATGATATGAGATAACTAGATGGAGAATAGGTTTGGGTTGGGAAACAAAGCCTAAGTAAGGCCAACTTTGAGGCTGAAAGTTTGAGATGTCTCTGAGACGTTGATGTAAAGATGTAGTGCATTAGGTATTGCTAGAGTTAAGTATTTTGAGTGTGTGTCAGTAGATGGAGAAGTCTTAATAAATTTGAATTGAATGCTACAGCTTCTAATTTCATACTCATTTACTTTTGTAAGTGCCGTTTTTATTATTTTATCCTTACGGATATGACAGTTAATATTCCCAGTGATATAAGGCAGTGAAATATGGACCAATTCCTGATGTTTGACAGTTCTTTATATCCACTAACCATTGTGTGCTTTCCTTTCTGCATACAGCTGAGTCAGTCATTTCCATTGTTTGGCCTGCAGTACAATAAGGTGAATCAGTTCAGTGTAAAGCTGTGTGTGTGTGGCATTGAAGAATCTACAACTTTGTGAGAAACTTGCTTAAAGCAAATTTGTAACCTGCTTGAGCATTCAATTAAGTTTTACTGTGGAACAGACAAGCATTTTACTCTATTATATTACATCTTTTAAATCAGTCTCTCCGTGTTTTACTTTCTGTAATTAAAAATAATGATGGAAATCTGAAAAGTTTGTGTATTTGTGTTTTAATATAAAGCTATACAGATACTTTGTTAGACTTCTGGAGAAAGATTGCTCGTGAAATTACATGATTTAAATGAATAAATAAATTTGGTAATAATTTGGATCATAGCTCCTACAGTTCTTTGGGTAGACTTGGCAGTGAACATCATGGATAATAAAACTTGGTGAAAACATTTAGACAGTTATTTCATAATATAGTACACATTATCCTAGCATAAGTTTATTGGAAAGAGTCCATTAATAACAGTGAATGGTTGTATGTCTCAGAGTTCACCAGTGGTAGGGAATATTTTTAGCATATGAGATACAGTTTATATATGTATAAATCCGTATAACTAGGTTGTCTAAACTCTGATTAATAATTGAAAATGCTTATAGTGAATTCTTAGCATTATAGAAACATGAAAACTTAGTTTGTAATGTCCTTTTAATTTCAAACCATCTACAGTAAAATGACTGCTCTATCATATCTTTTATTTATAATTAATCCAGTTAAAAGACTTTCTAAAAATTTATACCTCCTAACATACTATCATTTTTTTTCCTATAAAGTAAGTGTGGAAAGGTTTAAGAAGCTTTTCCTTCACTATATAAAGGACATGCAGGCAAATATCTGTCTCACAAATGATTTTCACTGTTGGAGTCATGACCTGTCATTACTATTTAAATTTACAACACAATTCCTCTTAAAAAGAAAATTATAGACATGCAGGTATATATGCATAAGTAGCTTATTTTGTTTTTAAATGAATATTTTATGTTGAAACTTAATATCATGATTTAAGTGAAGAGAAAGCCCCAGAGGTACATACTTTCCTAATATTTTATTGTTTTTTTCATTAGCTCCTCATTACTTTTCTTAAGAGTATAGTTTCTCCAAGTGTTGACAGTTGGGTCAGAAGCATTAGCATTCCCCAGGAACTGATTAGAAGTGTACCTTAGACCAACTAGATCAGAAACTCTGGGGTCCCAGCAAAAGGTCCCAACAACCTGTGATTCCACAAGCCCTCCAAATGATTGTGATGCACTGAAGTTTGAGAACCACTGCTCTGGAGTGAGATTTCTCAACCTTAGCAGTATAGATATTTTGGAGTGGATTTTTCTTTGGTGTTAGGGCAGTGGCAGGGAGGGAGCTATCTTACGCATTGTGGGGTGTTTGGCAGCATTCCTGGTCTTTCTACCCACTCACTAGATATGCCAGTAGCATACTACTCCCCACTCTCTATCATGACATTAAAAAATATCTCCAGACATTGCAAAATATCCCCTCAGGGACAAAATTGACCCAGTTGAGAACCACTGCTCTAGCAACCACTGCTCTATTAACCACAGAGTTAATAGATAAAACTGCTTCTCTACAGTATCAGTGGTCACTTATTGAATACCCAGTTTCTGTGCTGGACACTTCACATGAATTATCATTCTCAGTTGCAAGACATGTTTGAAGCTCTGTTGCCTGGACCAATGCATTTAGGAAGTTTCTTGTCTGTTTCACCAGCCCAACTTTTGAGAACTAGAATGTTCACTTGTTACAGGGACTCCTTTAGGGTGTATTTGGAACAAAAGGAATTTGGTATATAAATGAGTAAGAGTTATTTTAACCAGTTAACTCTTCTTACCATGTGAACTTGATATTATAACTTAGCCATAATTGTTTCTCAATGATGATTATTTTTATTTTATTTTTGCTGTAGTGACTATTAAATGACAAACGAATAAATAGAATGATGTCCTTTCAATAAGACTAATTGTGCTTACATTTTTAAAAGTAACATGTGTCTTCTGTATTTTCCCTTTTCCCTCTTGCTCCCTTAAATCTCCTTCACCAACTCTCTGTGTGGCACTTGATATAGTTCCGCATATCTCAGCACTTCTTTCCCTCTCTCTTACCTCTCATTTAATTTGACCTAGTCTCTTACCCATTCCTTCATTGTCTTTCTAGGGTCTGGATGGCCAGATATTTACATTTTAGTCGAACAATTTGTAATTAATGCTGACCAGTGTGTTTACCTATTCCCAGACACCCCTTTTGTTCACTTTTTTGAAAATTTCAGAATTTCAAGCCCCTTCTCCCCTACCTCCTACCCCCATCCCCATGACATTGTTTATTCCATCTCTGCAGACAAGTTTTTTTTAGTGGCTGTGGTAATGACTTTTGGATGCCAGATTTCTGTGTATTAATGATGTCCTTGAAGAAAAGACATGAGTATGGCTCTATAGCAGTGCTAATTTCTTTTTATTCATTGCATGTCTCTTCTCTCATTACTTTAGAAACTGCAGAAGATTCAGAAATTCTTTATGTGAAAATCACATTTAAATATTGTTAAACTATGCCAGTGTTTTAATTAGCATTCTGAGAGTTGCAAGATTTTAACCCCAAAACTAGAGAAGAAATAGCTCATAAAAACATGAGTGCAAAATAAACAAATTTTTTCATCTAAAATGCAGTGTGTTCAGTCAGGTCTTGATTATTATCTTAAAGTGGCTTTCTACCTAAGAAGCATTACTTGCCACAAGATCCTTTTAAGATCCAACCTGTCCTTGATTCCTGGGCTTTTTTGACATCTAGTTTGTTTCTTTCTTTCCTAGTAGAAGGGTATCAATAAAATATCCCAAATGGCATTTTTTTGTTTTGTTTTGTTTTTTTTAAGATTTTATTTATTTATTCATGAGAATACACAGAGAGGAGAGAGAGAGAGGCAGAGACACAGGCAGAGGGAGAAGCAGGCTCCATGCACCGAGAGCCCGACGTGGGATTCGATCCCGGGTCTCCAGGATCGTGCCCTGGGCCAAAGGCAGGCGCCAAACCGCTGCGCCACCCAGGGATCCCCCAAATGGCATTTTTAATTGCAGTTAATTTCATTTAAAAATTAGCCAAAAAGGCTTCATTTTCAATTACTATAAGCCACACAGGAAGCTACACTTCAAGATTTTGTGGCTCTTTTTCTTAAATTAGCTTCTTGGTTTTAATATACTACTTAGATTTATTTTTTCCTCAAATATGATGGTATTAACCTGCATTGACTTTCCAGGTGTTTTAAGGTGAAATTATTTTTATGTAGGTTTATAAAATTTTATGAAAACATCTTTTACATATTTTTATGTGAGATAAAAAGTATTGATATTTGTCCACTGAAAATATAAGGATGGGATGGAAGACAGAGGACAGTCAGTGGAAATCTAATATCTAGGAAGTAGGAAGAGAAAGAAGACAATTCCATAGCTTTACTGAGTTAAGTGGAAAGGCTTTACATTTAGAAGTTTTCTCACCAATATTTTTATAATAACTTATTTTTTGGTGTTACTACATTCAAAAGAATACCGTGTGGGATTTGGATATTTGTTTTATAAATCAGTAAGTTGGGAAACATTGGTAGAATAATTTCAGATATTAGTAATCTCATTTTTACCCTTAGGATTCTTAGGAACCCTGATTAAATTTTTTACTTTGTAGATTACATTGTATATATCACTTATCACTAAAAGCTACTGGATACATTTAAAATAATAGTATTTAGTCCAAAATAAACTCATTATAGGAAATAATAAAATGTAATATAATAGGGTGAGCCCTATTTTTTGAGGTATGTGTATAATTTTAAGAATCAACTTTGTTTTGGTAATGAAAGTACAATAAATTAATTTTTAGCTAAAAATTGAACTATGAATTTTCCAGTCTCAGTCATCATTGTCCTTGTCTTAAGAAGTGGTTCCTAACTGAATGATGTTTTCCATTGATTATCACATTGCATTTCTCCTTGTTCTCATTGAAAAATTGCCTTAAATGAACATGTTGAAGCAAATAGTATTTATTTTTGCAGCACCTACTGCTGGGTATTCAGTTTTGTCATCTACAACTGTGAAAGGAGACAAGATTTGTTAAACTATTATACTTGACACTCCATGAATTTTGAAGTCCAGAACTCTGGAGTTTTTGAAAATATGACTACTCTATTCATGGATTCCTGTTAATTTTAGGTCACGGATTGACTCAACTTGGAGTTTGACCAAGCAAGCAGTGTTTTTATTTATAGAAATACAACTGAAAGTTTTCTGGGAATATGGTATTGTATTCCTAAGAGTCTACTGGCCTGATGATATCTGGTAGATAATTTACCTGCTTTGAACCTCAGTTTCCTCCTGTGTAAATGATGATAACTATTTAGTAAGTTGCTATGATAATCAAACAATATGAAATCCAGATAGGGTTTTGAAAATAGCTAAATTCTGTACAAGTATGTTATTACTAATAAACCCACCTCTGAGGTCTTACTATAATCAGGACTACAAGTTTCCACTCTGGCTTCACTTCAGTGTTTGTTTTGTTTAATACCACTTCTTTACCAGCTTAACTTTTAACATGCTTTTTACTTTAACCATCCATCACTTGGTTATCTGCCATTTGATGAGATGGGGTAGGTTGGAGAGAGTTTGACCCATTAAGTACAGTCAGTGCAAGATAAAGGACAAATCAGACCTATTAGAAATAGTGATAATGTTATGTATGTCAGTTTGGCTTCTCCATCTACATATTAAGTGAAGGAAAGAATGTATGGTGTACTTGTTTTATTCTTTAATTCTCTACAGCTCCCAGTACTTAATTAGGCACATAAATAGGAGCAAATAAATAGCTTGATAGATTTAACTTTATGCAGATCCTACAAAGTAAAAACTTGTTTGAGCACACCATTCCTTCTGTTAACTGTTTTACCCTTCTTTTCTCTTCTTTCACTAAAATTAAACTGGAGATTCATAGTATGAACCATTTGCAAATTGGGAACTTTTTGTGAAGGGATATTTTTTTTTGTACTTACAATGGAGAGGTTAGATGGATTTGAAATAGAATTTACCTGGAATTGTATTACATTTACTAAATTCTTGTGATGTCCTAGGCCTAGATATTTCTATATTTGTTATTTCAGTAATTTCTCACATGAATTAGATAAACACAATCAACTTTGAAAACAAAGAAATGAGCTCACAGAGCTGGTAAGAGATGAGACAAAATTTGAACTTAGATCTCTGGTTCTAAAATGATTGTATTTTCCATTACATATGAGGGTTATTAACTCTGACTGCATATTAGAAGCATCTGGAAGTTTCTAAAAAGTACAGTTGCCGAGGCATCCTAAATAATTGGTCTGGAGTGGGTCCCTGGCATTTGTCTTTTTGTAAACTACTGAGGTGAGCCAAGTGAGCAGCTAAAGCTGAAGAATGTTGGATTGCACATGGTGTCTCCTGACCACTGGTGTCCCCCAGTGCCACCCGCTCCCCATTCTTAAAGCCTTCATTATTTGTCAGTGAGTAATGGATTTTCTCAAAACTGTACAGGGTGTGATTAGAATAAAGACAGAATATCCTATATAGTAAACATTGCATAGATACAATGAATATAATGGAGTATCTTTTTTTTTGTCCGTCTCTCAAAAATTAAATTAGATTTTTGTTTTGTCTTAGGATTTTAGTGTACTCTCTGAAGTGAAAATGAGCTTTACTGCTTGTTGCATTTGTTTCTGGCCCTCTGACTTTAGGAAAGTGATAAACTAATTTATTCTAAGAGGAAAAACATTTTCTCAATTTACAGTAGCTTTGAAAGGTAATAAATCAGATTATTGGTTATAAATCTACAGGTGATTTACACAGGGATGCATTTAGTTAATTAGTCTTGGCCTACCACTGTGCTACAGCTCTGTAAATCTCTATTTGGCAAACAAGCTACTTTAAAGATTGTCTTTTAGATTAAATGAAGACTTAATTATAATTGAAGATCTTTTTTTTTTAAATTTTTAGCATGAGCACATATTTTTTTTAGTATCTTGAAATTTTTTAATTTTGAGTCCCTTTTATGTAATTATTGGCCTAATTTCAAAATAAATTTGAAATAAAGTTTTCTTAATTGGCTGGAATAGTTCTTGAATTCTGTCTACTTAAAAATAAAGTCAATTACTGGAATTGACTGTTGGAATACATTAGAGATGTTATAACTTGCAGTTATGGGTTATTATGATATTGAAATTAAAATTTACAATCTCCTTTTTCTAATTCCTAGTAAGATTAGTTTTAAGTTTCCAGCAATGTTTTTTTAAACCATTTATATAAAAGTAACCAGTTTTTACTGGTCTTGTTTATAGACCTGTGCTGTAAAGTATTAACAGTTCTAACCCTCTCATTTTCCCATATAAACAAGAACCCTCATTTTTTTTTTTCCACCATGCTTACCCTCTCTGTTGTAATATTTCAAGACATGTTAGGAGAGGGAGGGGTTGAGAAGGAATTCTTATTAGATCTTAAAGATAGTAGAAGTATAACTCAGACTAGCCTGCCAAGACTTGAGGACTCGGATGTTGACTTAGATGTTCTTGGACTACCATCCCTGCCCCTGCCATTTCACTATTTCACTTCACCATTTCTGAAGATTAATGCAGTCAAAATTGATGGAAGGTAAATGGTAACTAAACTATTTACACATCATGAGAAGATAGGGCTTATATGGTAGTTGAAATGGCTGGAGGAAGCAAAGGGGGACATGAAGGGAATTTGGTATTGTATAGTGTTGCAGCTGGATTGTATTATGGCTCTCAATCTTCCTACCTGGTTAACAAAGGCCGCTCAGTTGCATAACTCCAGGAGACAGCATTCACATAGAATTTGACATAAGTGGCGTAAACTCTATGGCCCTGAGCCAAACTGAATGCTCTAGCAGTCTTGTGATGATGAGGTTTTGGCAGAACCATTTTCCCATACTGGTTTTGACAGTTCACTTACCTTGTTGCTGAATCTGGAAGCTCAGTAGTGTCTTCCTTTGTTGACTCTTGAGGCAGCCTAAGAGATCACCTCTGTCGTACTTAGTTTGTGCCAGATACTGTTATATTTTGCATGTATTAACTAATTTATTTCTTCCAATGACTTTATGAATATGTACTAGTAATATCTTTATTTTTACAGATAGTTCCGTATACAGGAAATTGGAACACAAAGTTTAAAAGTATCTTACTCAAACTTCAGTGGCTATTAAATGGCAAGGCTAGGAAACAAACCCAAGCAGTGTGGCCCCAGTGTCTGCTTTTCCCACCATGCCATGCTACATTTGGGATTCCTTCTTGTTGTTGTTCCCCTATTCCCTAAATCAGTCAGTCATGCGATTAGTTAATTGCTTAAACATTGATTGAGCATCTACTTTGTGCCAGGAACTTTCTAGGACTGAAGACAAAAGCTTTGCCCTCGGGGAACCTATGTTTAGTTTGGGGAGAGAGGCAAGAAATAATTACACATGTGAATTGGGTAATTTCAAATAATGAAAAATGTAGAAAATACAATGCCTTAATTTGAATTGAGAGGATCACTGAGGAGGTGGTGGTACTTCTGTTGTGACTTGAATGATGAGAAAGCAGCAGCTATGTGAAGATAAGAAAAGCAAGGATTCTAAGCTATGATATGGGAACGAGCTTGGTGTTTTCTAGGGACAGAAAAGAAAAATCATGACTCAGAGTTTAGTAAGTAAACAGATTGATGGGCAGTGAAATCTCAGAGGACTTTAGGAGCACCTAATTACTTTCCTCGATGTCAGTTTTCCAGACGGTAGCACTTCTATTATAGGGCAAAGGAGTAAATGTCATTTCTCAGTTTATTATGAGACAATTGATAGTCCAGGTTGAAATTTTCCTGAGATCCTGAGCGGTTTTATTACTCTTTTGATTCATTGAAACAACAGATTCCCTAGGGTACAACCCTCCTGCCAAGATGAGTTTTTATGTGCAGGATTAGGGATTTGCTTTCTTCTATCTTCATGATGAATTCTCAGGGGCCCTGAAGCCTTCCAAAGGCTTCTTTGGTTTAGGTAGGGCCTCCGCACCAGATATAGCTCAGTAACTTTAACCTGAAAGAGAAGGGCTCATAGAAATGGGTGGGTGTAGTTTGTTGAGCAGCATCCAAGCACCAGTGGATGTGTTGCCACAGAGAATGCTCCCTGTCATGGTTCAGCTGAACATCCTATTAACCTAAGATTCTCTTAATTTGACTTGACTTAGAAGACAAATGAGTTTGAAATACAAGTCACTCATTTGTACAAGTCACTCATTTGTACACTCAGTGTACCTTCATTTGACAACCTGCCAAATAATTCATTTTTTGTTTTGCTTTACAAAGATATTTACATATTACATATGAAGAAATTAATTCAAATAGGTTTATAATTGGATATACTTTCTGTTATGTATTTTGAAAACCTCTGGTCAAAACACTACATATATTACAAGGCCATTGTAGTAGTGATTTGAATAATACTGTTGATGAATGCAAAATTTTCTGAAGCCGTGGTTTTCAACTATTTTCAAAGAAAAGCTTAAAGTCTGTGTTTTACATGCTGTCATAATCTGACACTCAGGATGCTATAAATCTGTTTGACATCATAGATGTTGAAAGACTAAGAAGTGGATGGAGCTTGCATGTGGAGGCCATCTCCTTCCCTATAACTTTGAGGGTCCCAGCCAGCAATACCACATTGCTGAACTGAAGCTAAACAGCAGTCCCTGCAGTCCCTTAGATGTCCTCTCTCACCTGGGGAGCTTTTAGACACAAACATTGTTTGTGACATTAGGATGTTAAAATTTATTTTGCCTTGAGTTCTTAACTCAGAAAGCTTAAGTGGAAGAAGAGATATATTATTTAACATTGTCACTGTTTTTTTTAACATTGTCACTTTTTTCTTGCATTTTTTTCCATGTGTGGAACAAAGAATAGAAAACTTTATTTCTTAAGCTTCTTAGGGAGATATTTTATTTTTAAAAATAAAAATGTCTTTTCCTGAATTTTAAAAAATTTCTGAGACCAATATAAAAGCTTAATTCAGCAACAGAGAAAAGTTGGTGGCCACCTAGATCTTGAGGAATTCTATTTTTAATATCTTTATTGAAAAAATAGATTTACTTTCAGTTGTGTGATTCTTAATTTTGTAGCCTTTCTAAATGAATACATTTAAAAAACAGAAGCCAACTTATTAGTCATATTATTAATAGCTCTGGCAAGAAGGTTGTAAGTTATCTTCCCTTCTCTGATTCTTTGAATAAACTAAGTGACTGCTAGTTTTAATTTTCTCCTACTTAGTTGTTTTGTTTTAGAATTAGAACTAAGTTAAAGTGAAGATTCTTGAAATTGATGTATATTTACTTATAATTATAGTTTAAAAAACAAACACCTAAAGATCATTATACTTTTTTTTTTAGGTTCTTTTACTTGTAGGTATTGCTTTCATGGCTGATAAAACAAATAATTTTATGACTTAATTATAAAACTTAGGGCATAGTTATATTTAAAGTAGTACTTGGTAACAAGTCAGTATGTTCTTGATTCATCAATGTATAGGAAGGTAGTAAAGCATTGTAATTCCAATTTTATTTTAGTTATTGACTAGGAGATAGAAGAGATACTGATATTATAAAATTCAGTGTGAAAGATGATTGATTAAATAGTCTCAGGACTGGTTTTCCTTTAGTTCCTTCTATTTGTGTCTTGTTAATAACATTGACTTATAAAAGCTAGATTGTTCTTCGTTGGAATGTTTTAAAAAGTATTATTGAGGAAATACCTGTTTTATGTAACATAACAGTTTTATAAGAAAATTGAAAGCTACTATTAATACAGTCTTTTATTATGTCTTTATTCCCTTTAAACATAGTTGTATCAGACTGGGTCCAGTCAGGAGATAGAAACCACACAGAGGGTTAAATGGGGTAAGTTTCATATGAAGTATTATTAAACTCTGATAAAAGTGTGACTATAATATGTAAGAAAACTGCAAATGATACTCTAGGGCTAAGGGAGGAAAGTCACACTAAACGTCATCTTCTGTCCAGGGCTGGATTTAGAACTTGTTGGAGAAGATACAGTTCAGTCCACTCGATTAGTACAGAAATTCACTCTTTTGCCCAGACTATAGCCAGTCTTCAGTCACTGGGCAGTCAGGACAACCTGGAATGCAGGACACCAGCAACAAGTGGCCTGGGCATGTGGAGGGTGTAGCAGATGTATGGGAAGTTGCAGGTAAGCCACCCATGTAGGCCTCCTGAGGAAATCAGGGGCTAACAGAGTCCAGGCATCTTCAGTGGGCCTGTACAAACAGGAGCCTCTTTTTCCCTGCACTGTCCTTTTCGCCTTCTACTGAGAAAGCGTAATGTAGTTGTAAGAATAGATATGCTTCAGGAGCACCTGGGTGGCTCATTCAGCTAAGCATCTGATCTTGGTTTCAGCTCACGTCATGATCTCAGAGTCATGTGATCGAGCCTCACATTGAGCTCCATGCTGGGCATGGAGCTGCTTAAGATTCTCTCCCTCTGGGATCCCTGGGTGGCGCAGCGGTTTAGCGCCTGCCTTTGGCCCGGGGCGTGATCCTGGAGACCAGGGATCGAGTCCCACGTCGGGCTCCCGGTACATGGAGCCTGCTTCTCCCTCTGCCTGTGTCTCTGCCTCTCTCTCTCTCTCTGTGTGTGTGACTATCATAAATAAAAAATAAATAAATAAATAAAATAAAATAAAAAATAAAAAGATTCTCTCCCTCTGCCCCTCTCCACTGCAGTTCACATGTGTGCACACCCGCATGTGCACGCACGTCTCTCTGTTTCTCTCAAAGAAAGCAAAAAAAGAAATGCTTCAATTGTGTCTGTTATGGCAGGACATATATTAAAGGGTGAATTTGAAGCTAAGAGTCATTAAATTGATAATGGGCACAATAATGATTCTTTTTCCAGTGTTTTTTTTTTTTTTTTTTTTTATTTAATTTATGGTAGTCACACAGAGAGAGAGAGAGAGGCAGAGACACAGGCAGAGGGAGAAGCAGGCTCCATGCACTGGGAGCCTGACGTGGGACTCGATCCCGGGTCTCTAGGATCACGCCCTGGGCCAAAGGCAGGCGCCAAACCGCTGCGCCACCCAGGGATCCCTCTTTTTCCAGTTTTATCTTTTTTGCCATTCAGGTGTATAAAAACTTTTTACTAATTACCTTTCTGTACTTCTTATCATTTGTGTTTGCTTCCTTTCCTTTAGCCCTACTGACATTTTGGGTCAGATAATTCTTGGTTGTGGGGAGTTGTTCTGTGCATATGTTTGGCACATATGTATGTTTGGCAGCATACCTGGCCTCTACTCACTAGATGCTAGTATCACACATAAACAGTTGTGACAACCAAAAATGTCTCCAGACCCACTGATGAGCATAAATCTCTTCTGGTTAAGAACTGCTGCTTTTAAAAAACACTATTAAAAACAATCTAGTTCTGTCTTGTAATAAAGATTTGTGGGACGCCTAGGTAGCTCAGCGGTTGAGTGTCTGCCTTTGGCTCAGGGCCGGGATCAAGTCCCACATTGGGCTCCTTACATGGAGCTTGCTTCTCTCTCTGCCTATGTCTCTGCCTCTCTCTCTTGATGTCTCTCATGAATAAATAAAATCTTCTAATAAATAAATAAAGATTTGCTTGTGGTTTTGCAAATGCCATTTTAATAAAAGAGGATGTCTCAATTATAAAATTTTGGTTTTGGAAGACGTATTAGGAACTATTTAATTGAACCTCTTTATTTCTTTTATAAGTGAGTTAGTTTTCAGTTGATTTGTTTCTAGTCATGTAGCTATTTTGTAGCATACTGAGGATTGGAACCCAAAATGTTCTCAAAAGTTATATATGTAGTATTTTCTTGTTCATTCTTTGACTTAAGAACATATGTTATGCATGCACTTTGGTAGATGCTAGAGATTTGATGGTGAGACAGTGAGTAAAATTTGAGGTATCATGAAGAATCATTTTATTTAGCTATCACATTCTTGCTTGATACTTGATGATAGAAAGATACTTTTTAAAAAGCATTGAAAGAATAATTGATTCATATATGAAAGGTCTGTGGTTAAAGGAGCTACTCTTAGCATTAAGATGCAGTTTTGTGGTTGCAACTGTTGAAAACGGTTGTGGGCTTTGAATCAGAAGACTGAGTCTGGTCTTAGTTCTTCATGAAACTCTTTAACAACTTAGGACTCTGTTATCATCTGTGACATTACATTAGACTAACTGGATTCTGAATTACCTATCCTGCCAGTTCTGATACAATATGAACTCCCAGATTGAAGTCGAGGATGAGCGTAGGGAAGGGCTAGAGACTGTCACAGTCTTCTAGGACAGGGATAGAAGAAATAACTAAAGTTTATTATTTTATATGATTATGGTGACCTAAGTGGTATCAATACACTGGCAGTAATTTGGATTGAGATGAGTCTAGTAGTAGGGAATGTGATTTAATACCAAGCTGATCTGAAATTCTGGTGCTATTCATGTGCTTTACAGAGATTTGATTCTGAAATAAATTACTAAGTATAAAAAATAATTTTAAGATTGGATTCTGGATAAATCAAAAAGGAGTTAAGCTAAAAAAACAACAGAACGGGAAAAAAATATTGTAGAGATTTATCAGTAAGGGGCTTGTGACCAGAATACATTAAAAAAAAAAAAAAATCTTAGCAGTAAAAACGACAACGCACTTAGAAAGGAGACAAAGGATTTGATAGACATTTCACCAAAATAAATATATAAATGGCCAGTAAATAAATTAAAAGATGCTCAACATAATTTCTCATTAGAGAAATGCTAGTCAAAACCATTAAGAGAGGGGTTCCTGAGTGGTTCAATCAACTGGGCATGCAACTACTTTTGATTTTGGCTCAGGTTGTGATCTCAGCATCTTGAGATCAAGCCTCAAATGAGGCTCAACACTCAGTGCAGTCTGCTGGAGATCCTTTCTCTACCCCTCACCCCACTCTCATACCCTCGCTCTTTCTCTCAAATGAATAAATCTTAAAAAAAATAAAAATAAAAAATAAGGAGATAACATTTCAGACCCACTAGTGTGCCTCTAATAAAAAGGATGGGGAGGTGCTTCGGTGGCACAGTCCATGAAGCCACCAACTCTTGATTTTGGCTCAGGTCCTGATCTTGGGGTCCTGAGATCAAGCCTCACATTGGACTCTATGTTTGGTGAGGAGTCTGCTTGAGGATTCTCTCCCCCTCTCTCTGTTCCTCCCCACTGCCCCTCTCCCACTTGTGTGTATTTCTCTCCAAAATAAATAAGTAAATCTTAAAAATAAAAAAAAAAAGGCAGTAACAATTGTAGACATGGATGTGGACAAGTTAGAATCCTTGTACATTGTTGATGGGAATGTAAAGTGATACAACCTCTTTGGAAAACAGTTTGACAATTTCTGAAAACATAGTACCATATGGCAGTTAAACAGTTACCAGATAAATTGGTTTCTTTTTAATTGAGCCTGAAAAATTTAAAAAGGAGTTAGTCACTGAGATTAAGCTACAATTGATAGTTACTGCTTAAGTGTCAATTCCACATTTCCTTCAAACCCTTTCCTGTAGTTTTGTCTTTTTTGCTACTTAATATTTATTGTATTTAATGTTTTGATTTTCTTTAAATAAGTTCTGGTTAAAGTTTAGATCACTTGAAGCTGTCCTTTTATTGTTCAGACAGTAGGAATAGGACAAGGAATCTAGACATTCATCCCTGTCTGATGTTTTTTGTCTTGATGACACAAGTAGTCATATCTGTTCAGGGTTTCTCTTATGAGATGAAATGTCTATGCAAATATCTAAGAAGTAGGGGCAATAATATAGAAATGCTTATTTTATATTTTGCTTTATGTTTAGTTATGGAAAGATAAGTTTAAGAATAAATAATATACAAATGAAGCTTTTTCAAAAACGTCTAAGAGGATGTTTAACAACTTTCATTTCTTCATGTGAGGTTTTAAATTACAATGTTCATTTTAAATAACAGATAATTTATCATTACAGATAGATTTGACCAATTTTGGGCCATTAACCGGAAACTCATGGAATATCCTGCAGAAGAAAATGGATTTCGTTATATCCCTTTTAGAATATATCAGGTAGGAAATAATATTTTTAACAATACCAACTTATAAATGCTTTAGACATCTTACTTCATGAAGTAGTATAGTCCAAAACTTTTTAGATTTGCATAGTAACTGAAGAGTATTTGTTAGGGCTTTCCAGATCTCTGTCTTTTGGTGATAATCAAGTCAGGGACTATGCTGAAATATTTGACTCATATACAGTTGATCCTCATTATTTGCAGATTCTGTATTTGCAGTTTTGCTTGCTTTCTACAATTTATTTGTAACTCCATAGTCCGTACTCGGCAGTGCTCTCATGGACATATGCAGAGCTACAGAAAATTTGATTTCTCCAAAATGCATATTTTCAGCAATGCTGTACCTTCTTGTTTCTCCACTCTTACTATAAACAAGTGACTTCTCCAAGTCTGTTTAGTGCTATACTTTTCATGTTTTTTTGATGATTTTGTTGTTCAAAATGGCTCCCAAGAGTAGTGCTGAAGTGCCATCTTTAAAAAGAAATGCACATATGGGGCTCCTGGGTGGCTCAGTCAGTTGAATGTCTGACTCTTGTATCTTGATTCTTGATCGGATTAGGTCATGATCTCAGGATTGTGAGATCAAGTCCCGGTCAAGCTCCACACTGGGCATGGAGCCTTCTTGAGATTATCTCTCTCCCTCTATCTTCCCCATGCACATGTGCGCATGCTCTGACTCTAAATAAATATATAAGTAAGTAAATAAATAAAAATCCAAAGGAACAGCACACATAAAACAAGGTTATGTATCGATCAGTTGAAGGACATGTTGTGACCAGAGACACACAGTAACCCACCCTGTTATTTCCCCCAGGAACAGTGACTCAGTATTTGCTAATTCAGTGTTTGCAGTGACTTTACAAAATGTAGCTACCACAAATAAAGAGAACTGATGTATTTGTTTTAAATGGTGAGTCTTTAGTGTTGTAAAACAAAATAGATAAATAGAACTCTCCTTATAGCAAACTTTCCTGGGGTAAAGAAACTCCTGTTTCTTTTTTTTTTTTTTTTTTTTTTAAGAAACTCCTGTTTCTGTAGAGTACTTTAAAACTCCTAAGTGCTTTACATATAGCAAATACTTTGTTAAGTGAATGGTATTCCAGAAAGTAAGTTACCTATGATCTTGAAAAAGCAGTTGAGAATAGGAATTGGAAACATAATATCACAGACATGGGCTCTAATCTAGCAGAATTTACAATCAATCTCAGAGAGATTGTGTCATAAATTCCCACTGTAACCACTTTCAGTATCCCACAGTCTTTACACATAGTTACCTAGATAGTAATTTTAAAAATCTTTTATAGAGGCATTCATTACATAACTGTATTAAAGAGGAAAACAGATTGTGTACCTGAAAGCAAATAAATAAAAATCCCAGTATACTCGAAGAATGAAAAGTGTTCCTGATTTAAATAAGGTTTGTTTTCAT
This sequence comes from Canis lupus baileyi, assembly GCF_048164855.1. NCBI lineage: Eukaryota > Metazoa > Chordata > Mammalia > Carnivora > Canidae > Canis > Canis lupus. Next base: position 8,920,052 of record NC_132844.1, read on the forward strand.
TGATTTCATTAACATAATGGCAGATAAGACTATTTTTAGATCATGGATTCATAATAAGTACAATAGAAATAATATGAGAAAAATTCCTATTTGAACAAGAGCAGACCTAATTAGCCACATTCTCTGCCCTTTTTTTTTTTTTTTTTTATTCTACAAGTCTTTTTAACCACAGATATCATACAGTGAGTTTGGAAATATCACAGCGTATTTATTTATACATAATCTTGTATTATGAAGAATCTGAGGCAATTTACACAAATACATAATGAGAAAACAAAAGAATTTAAAGTCAAAGCCACATTTGAAAAATCTGAGTAATTTATAAGAATTTATAATTACAGAATTTAAAATCAAAACCACTGAAAATAAAACATGGAAACTCAGCATGAAATTATATAAATTATGAATGAGTGAGATAGTCAGATTTATTAAAATTGACCTACAGATTTGACCCTGAGCATTCTTGTAGCCAGAGCAGGGGAAAAGAAATGTGGTAATACTTTTTTTTTCACTATTCATAAGGAGAAAACCTTCTAGGTTATTAGGGAAAGCTAAACTTTCTTGGGCATTGCATAGGAAAGAAATTTCTCATATGGCTTCATTTACAAGGAGTAGGGCAATATTTTTTTTTATAACTTACCCATAGTAAAAATATAGTTTTCATAAAGCTGCTTCATAACATGTTACTCTACAGTAGCTAAAGACAATGAATTATAGGCCATGGATCATCCACAGTATAATGAAGAATTAGATGAAACAATGGGGAAGACTAGGGACTGAAAAGATTTTTAGGTTATTTTATGGAAGAATGTGTTTATCAGATAAGAAGGAAACGAATTGATAGAGCAAAGCATTTGGGGATTGGGATTAACAGGAAAGGTTAACCCAGCAGAGGAGAGGTTTGCAGAGAACTGTTAAGGAAAAGAAGGGGAAAAAATGTTGTTACTCATGTGAGAAAGCCTCAGTGTTTTCTGTGTAGCAAGGAATAAAGCCATCTGCTAAAAAGAGAGGAGTGCAACAGTTTTAAAAACTGTTGTTTGACAATGGGCAAGTAGAATGGTTCCTATAATTGCATAAAATCATGTGAGAAAGAAAGCTGGCAGGAAGCCTAGTTGTATTGAAAGAAGAAGGATCTCACATTAGATGCCTCTGTACTGACTACCTAGGTGTGCATTCTGTAAGAGAAACTTTTACAGAGCTAGATTCACTAGTGATATGCTTTAATTATTCCACAGAGAAAAGCTAAAATGGAGCCAGATTTTGTGGACTAAGCATAATACTTACAGTGAGTAAGATTCTTCACAAATCTCAAAGAGAGAATCTGTGTCTTCACCATCACTGACACAGATATTGGTGGTTAAAGCATGTATTACAAACAGTAACAGGTTATGATAGAATTTCAGAACAGTCCTTAAGTTTTCTGAGTGCATTTCAAATATATATCTTGAGGTCAAGAGTTGCATGCTTTACCGACTGAGCCACCCACGTGCCCCTCAGAAATGGTTTTTAAGCAGCAACCCACGTTAGGGCCAAGCTTGGAAGGGGGGGTTGTGTGGGGACAGGTGGGATTGGCTTAGGTGGCTTGACCCCTCTTCTCTGAGGCTTGGCAGTTTGAAAGTCACCTCTTTATCTGGACAGATTCAGGTGCTTTGCCCAAGTTAGATAGTTCTTGATCTAGCTTCAATTCTGGATGCAGTAATACCCTTAAAATGCTAGTGATATCTTTGAAGGCAAGACTGGATTAAAAAAAAGAAATCAATGTAGTAGGATTGAGCACAGTCTTTTATATACTGTGAGTGCTTCATAATTACTTAATTTAAGGTATTAAATTAATAGGGGATTAAAAGCACCAAAGATCTTATAATGTTAAAGCTTAAAAATAAACTTTATAGTTAAGTAATCCCAAACTGAAAAAGCTAACAATTTTCCTTGGATTTAAATGTATGATGACTTTAATAAGTTAGTGCTACTGTAGTAGTTAAAGAAAACAAAACACTTTTAAAATTAACTAAGGTGCGCCTAGGTGGCTCAGTTGGTTAAGCGTCTGACTCTTGATTTCTGCTCAGGTCAAGACCTCAGGATCCTGGGATCCAGCCCTGTGTTCAACGCTCCTTGCTCAGCAGGGAATATGCTGGAGGTTCTTTCTCTTCCTCTGTCCCTTCCCACCCACACACATGTGTCTTCTCTCTGTCTCTCAAATCTTGAAAAAAATAAATTAAAATGAAGGGAGAAGAGCAGGAGAAAATGAAAAAGAGCTAGAAGTGTGGGAAGGGTTGAAAAAGCTATCACTCAAGATCACAGTTTTGCTATATATTCACTTAGTAGAAAATTGTTTTGACCTTTTTCTGCTTCTGTTTCCTACTCTGATAGCTTGTGACTACACATAAACCTCATTGAGTTCAGAAGGTTGGAAAATATTGGAGACATAAAGGCTAAAGCACCTGTCCTGGGGGGCGGGGGGGGGGGGGGGAGTTGTGTTTCCTGGAAAGAGTGCTGAGCTAGAAGGGAGGGCCTCCAGGGCTCTGTGGGAGGGCTGACATTGTCAAGCTGTGCATCCACAGCAGGTTACTCAGCCTGCCTAGGCCCTTGTTTCTTCATCCATAAAATGAAAGAGGTGTGACTGAGTATAAATATATGCATCTGGTTAAAGTTTTTCTTCAAAGGAGCCATATTACAGGTTTATATAATTCTATCAGTGACACTCCTATAAAAACATTTTAAAACTCCTGACTTAAGAGCAATGTATAGTTTTTACAACAAACACAGTCTTTTCCTTTATAGTATTGCTTTATGATGCTGTATGAATTTCAGTCACTTCTCAAAATGAAGGCGGTTTATCTTTTTTATGAAGGCAGGGTAATTGTTTGGTTCATATGTGTGTGTCCAGGGTCTAGAAAAGTGCCTAGCATGTAGTAGGCATTTGTGAATATTTGTTAAATCATTGAATCATTCCATCTGTCTTAAGTAGTTGATTTGGGGCTATTTTGTTGTACCATGAGCTCCATAGTAACCTACTATAATGCATTCCCAGATCCTAGCAAAGTAGCTTATTTTGGAATTTAGCTAAATAAAATATAACACAAACCAAAGACATTCCCCAAAGTGGAGTTTCAAAACTATTTTGAGCTTTATACCTCCTAGCACTCACCAGTGAATAGGTAGGTTTTGACATGTGTACTTGACTAATAGTTTCTATACTGTGCATACTTTAAGCTCCTCTAGGGAAATCATCATTTACTGTGTAAGGGTTATTATTGTTAGAATGATGGTGCAGATGTACAGAGCGGAGATGTTCTTTTCAGGTTTGTCATTATGTTCTGGGAAAAATTGTCAGATGTGTTCATACCTCTCATTGTAGCATTACAACAGAGAAGGATTCAGAGAGACTGAATGTAAGGGGGGAGGGAAAAGAAAGAGAGAATGTGTGTGTGAAAGAGAAAATGGTTTTATAAAAGTTCTATAATTAGATTGAAAGTGGGAAGCTAGAGAATTCTTCAAATTTGCTTGACAAAATGTGGCTGCCAGGTGGGGCCTCTTAGAAAAGAACTTGCTGCAATATAAAAATTTAGGAGTCTTAGTTTTTGCCCATTTCCTTACTTAGGCCATTCCTGGCTTTTTCCATTTCTCTATTTTATATTTTTGAATCTTCATTCATGCCTTGACCAAAGGAAGGTGGGCTCTGCTTTCCTTTTTTCCTAATTATATGGTCTAAAGGGTAATGCAGGTTTCTGTCACTGACTCCTTTACAGCAGATCAGTTTGTATAGTTAGGATATTCCATTAAGTATAGCTTTTACTTACGCAGTATTTTAATGAATCTGCACCTTTCATTTCTTTACTATAATAGATATAAATTTCTGTGCTGTTTGAGACCTTAAATTAATAATAAATTTAAGCAGAACCTGAAAAATCTAGGTTTATTAAGATAAAAGAAAGACATCATTTTTACCAAAATATTTTTTGTTGAAGAATCATAATATTTTTGTGTAGCAAGGGATGTGAAAAGGAAGGGGCACTGTGCATCCTTAAGTCAGGCCCATTTCATTTTTTAAAGCCTCAGAACCACTGTAGAAGAGATCACTGTCTCATTTTACATATGAGGAAACTGAAGCTGAGGGATTTTAGGTTACTTGCTCAGGGGCACACAAATGAAATGTGAAAGACCAGAAATCAGAGCTAGGTGAGACTTACAAAGTACAATTAAGTTTACAGAATTTTCAGGACATAATTATCGTATAAAGTGAAGTCCACCTTGACCAAATAAATTGATAGAAACCTAAAAGACCTCTCTAACTGGGGACTCTATAAGGCTGCCTTTTGTTCAGATTGTTGGAAAATTTCAGTTGTTTTTCATATGTACTTTGATTGCATGGGCTCAAAATGACTATAATCTAGCGACAAACTTAGTGGTACAAGTAAAATAGGTACAAAAGTAGTCTAGAGATCCATTATAGACCAAAATGTGTCATTTCTGTCATTTACATAACAGTTTAGTTTGGCATATGAGTTTCGAGTCTGTGTTCCTGAAATCCAGGTGCTTCATACTAGCCAGTATTCTAGAGATGAGGTTGATGGCAGAAAGTGTTTCAGAAATGTAACCTTAACGTTATTTAGAATAGCACAAGTAAACAGATGGTGAATGAGGGTATCTGTTAAAAAGATTTATAAAGTGACCATGAAGTCCTCAGGCATTGGTATTTAGGTTTTTTAGTGAAAATTAGACACATTTAGTTGTGTCTTTCAAGAAGCAATGGATTCATAAATGTTATGTTGCCAATATACTTCATGCAAGAAAAGTTCATCCATTCATTCATTCAGCAAGTTCATTGACTCATAGATATTTGCATGCCATGCCCTGTGCCATGTATGTGGGATATAAATGTTGATTAATATCATACATCACCCTTTATAGAGCTTGTAGTTTAGAGGTAGAAAGAAACTAATCAAGCTAAGCATACAAACAAATGTAAAATCATCACTATGAAAGATTGGTGTTTAAGAAGCAGAGGTATATTATACAACAAAAAACTAAATCCTCTAAGGAAAATTTGATCTAGTTTGGGAGGACAGAAAAAGCTTTGTTGATGAAGTGTTCTGTCTCTTGAAGAGTCAACAGATGGGTGGAATTAAGGAAGGCAAAGAGTGATGAGAAGAGCTTTGTAGGGAGAGGGGACATTGTAAGTCTTCAGCACAGAGCTGGGGGAAAATATGGTTGTAAATAAAAGGGTTAGACCATATTAAGGAGTTTTCTTTTTATCTTCTGGAGTTTTTTAGTAATCTGAATATCCATTTGTATTTATTCAATAAAGATTACTTAAACACCTTCTTCTGTATGTTATTCTAGAGGTTATAAATAAAAAAGAATCCTCTTAGGAGCAACCTAATGTGTTATTTTTAGTTTTAAACAAAAACATGAAGCTGATATTTAATGCTTGTTTTCTAACAAAGTGAAAATGATGTCCAAGATTAACTTGGCACTTCTTAAGACTGAAGAAGGAGTCAAAATTTTAGATTGTTTGTTTTCAGAAATGCTGGTTTATGAATTTTGAAAAGTGAGAACAATAGAAATGTGTGGCAAATTATGGCAGTGTTTATTAGGACACTGAGGTTGTGGCAGTTCGGGTGAGAAATTGCGACTCTGTTCTTTCTTGTTTTCCATTTTAGTTGGTATCTTGCAATAACATGTAGCAGAAGAGGCCAGAGAAAAAGAACAGGGACTTACTGGGTGGTAAACTGCATATTATTGTTTTTAATTTTGCTTTTCAGTCATTTCAAAAAGAAACATGGAATAATCTGTAATGTATTTTTAACTGTGTGGAGATATTTTATTTTTTTAAAGATTTTATTTATTATTCATGACAGACACATAGAGAGAGAGAGGCAGAGACACAGACAGAGGGAGAAGCAGGCTCCATGCAGGGAGCCCGAGGTGGGATTCGATTCCGGGTCTCCAGGATCACACCCTGGGCTAAAGGCGGTGCTAAACCGCTGGGCCACTGGGGCTGCCCTGTGTGGAGACATTTTATTATCTTTAATGAGGTACAATTTAAATATTCTCTGTTCCACAGCTGAATGTATGTTACTTAATTTTTTTGAGTTATTTTTAGTACCTTTCCTCAATTTAAAAAAAAAATGTTTGTGGCAAAATATATATGTAATACACTGTCTTAACTCTTTTTAAGTGTATATTTCAGTAGTGTTAAATATAATCTATAAAACGTCTTCATGTTGGGCAGCCCGGTTGGCTCAGCAGTTTAGTGCTGTCTTTAGCCTAGGGTGTGATCCTGGAGACCAAGGATCCAGTCCCATGTCGGGCTCCTTGCATGGAGCCTGCTTCTCCCTCTAACTGTGTCTCTGCCTCTTTCTCTCTGTGTGCCTCTCATGAATAAATAAAATCTTAAAAATAAATAAATAAAACATCTTCATGTTGCAAAACTGAAACTCTGTACCCATTAAACAACAGCTCCAAATTTAACTACCCTAGGTACCTCATGTAAGTGAAATCATAGTGTTTCTCATGTACATGACTTGCTTATCTCACTTAGCGTACTGTCCTCAAAGTTCATCTGTGTCATAGCATATATGTGTACACCATGTTTTGTTTATCCACTCCTGGACGCTAGGACTGCTTCCAGATTTTGGCCGTTGTGAATAAAACTGCTGTGAACATGGGTATGTTAGGCAGGGTTTTTCCAGAGAAACAGAACTACCAACAGGATGGGGAGAGAGACAGAAATTCATTTTCAAGAATTGGTTCCCATGACTGGTGAGATTTGGTGAGCCCAGCATTTGATGGGGTGGGGCGGCAAGCTGAGTCTTAGTGGGAGAGTTATAGTTGGAGTCCAGCAGAATTCCTTCTTGCCCAAAGGAGGTCAGTCTTTGTTTCATTAAGGCCTTCAGCTGATTGGATGACACTGACCCACCCTGTGGTGCATACTGTGCTTAACTCAGAGTCGGTGGATTTAAATGTTAATCTCATTCAGAAGAACACCTCCACAGAAACATCTAGGATAATGTTTGATCAAATATCTGGGCACCACAGCCCAACCAAATTGACACAGAAAACTTACCATCATAGTAAGTGTATGAATATCCTTTTGAGACTCTGCTTTCTGTTCTTTTGGGTATATACCCAGAAGTAGAATTGCTGGATCATATGGTTAATGCTGTTTTTAACTTTTTGAGAAGCTACCGTACTTTTTTTTCCAGAGCAGCTGCACCATTTTGTAGTCCTACTAATAGTGCACAAGGATTCCAATTTCTCTGCATCATCACTAGCACTTATTATTGTGTTTTTCTTTTGGTTTTTGTTTGTTTTGTTGTTTTTTAGATGAAATATAGCCAGTTGTATCTTCTTTTTTTTTTTTTTTTAATTAGTGGTGTATGGATTTTTTGTTGTTGTTGTTGTTAAAAAGACCCCTCCCCATGTATCTACGGGTTGTACATAGTTTTCTGATGTAGCTTTCTCTTGACCTAGATTTTTTTGTATGTGTATCTTTAATTCATCTAGAATTTATTTTTATGTACTGTGTAAAATATAGAGGTACATCTTTTTTCCTTCCATCTGCTGGCTTATTGCAATAAGATCATTTATTAAATAAACTAAGGTCTGGTAAACCTTTTCTTTAAAGAACCAGATAGTAAATATGCTCAACTTTGCAGGCCAGATGATCTCAGTTGCACCTGTATAACTGTAGCTTAAAAGCAGCCACAGACAATTTGCAAATGATGGACGTGGCTGTGTTCCAGTAAAACTTTATATACGAAAACAGGTGAAGGGCACAGTTGGAGTTGCAGGCCATAGTGTATTGACTCCTGATACAAACTATCCTTTTCCTACTGGATAAAAATGCCACCTCTGCTTTACATTAAAATATTTTGACTACTGGGATCTATTTTTGGATTCCCTATATTGTTCTATTGCTATATATGTTTATTCTTAAACCAGTATTAGTTTTATTTGATTTTATTTAGTCCTCTGATACCTGCTGGGGAAATTCAACCCTTACCTTTTTTTTTTTTTTTAATACTTTTCATGTTTGTTCTTTGTCATTAATTTTTTTTTCTACATGACTTTTAAAATAATTTTTCAATTCCCCATAGCCCCTTGTTCTTTTGCAAATGAAAATACATTAACTTTCTATTTTTAATTTTGGTAGAGTTAACCTTCTTAAGTTATTAAGTCTTCCTAGATAAGAAAACAAAAAATTTCTTATTCAGATTTTATGTTGTGTGTAGATTTAAAACTTTCCTTCAAATAGGCTCTTTTTAATTTATTTTAGGTGTTTTATAGGTGTTATTCTTTATTTCATTTCCATTTCTACATACTGTTTTATGGCATCAGCCAAAAAAAAAAAAAGACAAAACCAAAAACACCACTTCCCATGATTTTTTATCAACCATTTTTTTCTTGTTTCATTGTATTGCTAGTATTACATTGCTAAGACATTGTTGAACAATAATGGTCCTAGTAGACATTTCTGTTTGGCTTCTGGTATTCATTGATACGGTTTTAGTATTTAATCATTTAGAATGATACATAGCCTTTATCAGATCAAATGAATTTCCTTCTAGATTTTTAAATTAGAAGTGGATGCTAAATTACTGAGTAGTTTAATGAAGTTACTGTTTTCCCCTTTTGTCCTTTTTAATTTGATAATTCTGTTTTTCCATTCCTTTAATGTTGACCTTCCCCTTTCCTGAAGCTCATAATCATATTATTATAAGAACCTACCCATTTTCCTCACTGACACACTTACTGCTTTTCCTCTCCATAAGATGAAACCTTTAGAATACTTTCCCTTCCGTGTACTCCTCCCTCTTCCACTATATAGAGACCTTTATACCACTTTTACTTCTAGGTTTCTTAATGCCTGGTTTTTGCCAAACAGTGTACTATCTTCACTTTTGGGCTGTTACTGTAGATTTTCCATTTTGGGTTCTGCCTTTATTTCAAGGGTATTTGTTTAATATTTATAATTCATATTAATATAAATGAAATATTTCATATTGCAGATATTCTGCAAGGTATCAATTCCTCTTAGGGCTTTTCGTAGAAATCTTTCCCTGGTCTTCTCTTTCTGTCCCTGCCTCAAGAGTAAAAAGGATCCAATCTCTTACACAGCTTTTCCTTAGTTTTTGGAGTGTGTATACTTGATGGTCCAAAATCTCTTGTCCACCCTGAGAGAACACTGCAGAGGTTTATGGCTCCCACCTGTAGTCCCTGCCTGCCAGCTCCCCCAGCACCTGTTTTAACTCAGGAGAACTGCTTTGTTGGGAGTAGGCATGAAAGGGGAAAACATTAAGCTTCCTCACTCCCAGAATATCCTTTATGTATAGTTGTTAATATATGTTATTTTTCATATAAAGAATTATGTAACAGTATTCCTTGGGGAAGAGTGTCTAAAATACTTAATTCATATCCTAGCTGTGGCAGTAGCATGCTAAGATACATATTGAAACATCTGTGCTTAAAAAATAGGATTTGTATGTTCTATGTAAAGATACAGAATGGATGCTCAGTTCTAAAAAATAACTTCTGATCCAAGTGAAGATAACAGTTATAAAACAATAAGTAGCTTGAAAGTTGAAGTCCTGTCATTCATTCTCACAACCATCACCACTATTTTCAGAACATTTGCATCACCTCAAAAAGAGACCCTATACCCTTTAGCAATACTATTATGGACATATAGTTTAATGTGGCCTTTTTTTTCACAGGACATAATACTTTCAAAGTTCACCTGTCTTGTAGTATGTGCTTTATCCCCTTTTACGACTGAATAACATTTTGGTGTATGACATACCACATTTTGTTTATCTGTTCATCAGCTGATGAACATTTGGGTAGTTTCTACTTTTACACTATTATAAATAATGCTTCCATGAACACTTATGCACAGGTTCTTCGGTGGAGATGTTTTCAGTTTTCTCTGAGTATATACCTATCAGTGGAACAAGTGGTAATCTTGTTTAAACCTTTTGAGGAACTGCCAAACTGCTTTCCAAATTGTCTGCAACATTTTACATTCTCATCAACAATATATGACAGTTTCAATTTCTTCATATCACTGCCAACACTTGTTCATTTTTTTTTTAGTATAGTCATCTTAAGTAGATATGAAGGGGTATTTTCACTGTGATTTTGATTTGCATCTCCCTATTGACTTAATGACATATTGAGCATATGCTTACTGGCTATTTGTGTCTCTTCTTAGGAGAAATATTTCTTTAAATCCTTGGCTCATTGGGACACCAAAGGCTCTGTCTTTGGCTCAAGTAGTGATCCCAGGGTCTTGGGATTGAGTCCTGCATCAGGCTTCCCGTGGGGAACCTGCTCCCTCAGCCTATGTCTCTGTCCCTCTCTCTGTGTCTCTCATGAATAAATAAATAAAATCTTAAAAAATATATCCTTGGCTCATTTTTAAATTAGGTGGTTTTTTTCATTGTTGATTTATGAGTTCTTTATATATTCTAGATACTTAGACCTTTACTAGGTATATGCTTTACAGATATTTTCTTCTATTCTGTGGAGTGTCTTACTATCTTAGTAGTATCTTTGAAACACAAAAGGTTTTAGTTTTGATGAAATCAAGTTCATTTTTTCTTTGGTTTTGATGCTTTTATGTTGTCATATCTAAGAAACCATTGCCTAAACAAGGTGATTTCCTGTAGAAATCTTCCTGATTTCTTCCTATGTTTTCTTCTAAAGTGTTATAGTTTTATTGCCTCCATTTAGATCTTTGATCCATTTTGAATTCATTTTGGTACATAGTATGGGATGGGGGTCCAGCTTCATTCTTTGTACACAGATGTTCCAGTTCTTCCAGCATGATGTGTTGAAAAGAATTCTCTTCCCCCTTATTGGATTGTTTTGGCACTCTTGTTGGAAATGTCCACAAATGTATGGTTTTTATATGTAGACTCACTTCTGTTCCACTGGTTATATGTCTAAGCTATGCCATTACCACACCATCTTGAATTCTGTAGTTTTGTAGTAAGTTTTAAATTGAGAAATATGAGTCCCCTCTCTTTGTTCATTCTTTCAAAATTATTTTGGCTATGCTGGATCTTTTCCACTTCCATATGAATTTTAGGACCAGCTCATCATTTTCTGCAAGAAGGGCATGTGGGTCTTTGATAGGAATTATATTGAATACATAGATCAATATGTGGAGTATTGCTATCTTAACCAACAGTATTAAGTCTCTCAGTCCTTGAACATAGGATTTCTTTCCATTTATTTAGGTCATCAGTTTGTTTCAACAAGATTAGTTTACAGTATACAATCTCCTCATACTTTTGTTAAATTTATTTACTCCTGCATATTTTTTGATCCAGTTTTTATCATTTTTAAATTATTCATTGTTAGTATATATAAATAATACTTATTTTAAAAGATTTTATTGGTTGATTTATTTGATTTTTTAAAAAATATTTTATTGGTTGATTTGATTGATTATTTGGCAGAGAGAGAAAGAGTGCAAGTTAGGTGGAAGAGCAGAGGGAGAGGGACAAGCAGACTTCCTGCCAAGTGGGGAACTCAGCACTGGGCTCAGTCTCACAACCATGAGATTATGACCTGATCCAAAATCAAGAGTAAGATGCTTAACTGACTGAGCCACCCAGACACCCTAATAATACTGATTTTTGAATATTGATCCTGCAGCCTTATTGAACTTGTTTATTATACCTGCAATAGTTTTTTTCTGATTCCTTAGAATTTTCTTTGTAGATCATGTCACTACAAAAAAAGATAGTTTTACTTCTTCCTTTCCAATTAGAATGCTTTTTATTTTTCTTGCCTGACTAGAATTCCCAGCATAGTGTCAAAATAGAAATGACAACTGGACATCCTTGTCTTACACAATCTTTCACCATTGAGTATGATATTAGCCTGTAAGTTTCTCTTAGGTACCCTTTATAAGACTGAATTCTCTACTTCTCCTATTTTGTTGAGTACTTTTATCATTAAAGAGTTGGATTTTTGTCAAATATTTTTTCTATTATCTAGTTTCTGTGTTGAACCACCTTCATATTCCTGGGGTAGATACCATTTGGTCATGGTTTCATATGTAACTAGACTTGGTTTGCTAGTTTTTGTTGAGAATTTTTGTATATAGTCATAAGGATTATAAGTCTTTTGTATTCTTATATTGTAATATCTTTGGTTTTGATGTCAGGGTAATACTGCCCTTATAGAATGAGTTTGGAAATGTTCCCTCTTTAAGTTTTTGGAAGAGATTGTGAAGGATTGATGTTAAATCTTTAATTGGTGGAATTCACCTGTGAAGCCATATGGTCCTGCTGTTTCTTTGTGGGAAGATTTTTAAATTACTAATTCATTCTCATTTGTTAGAGATCTATTCAGATTTTTGACAATTTTTGCCAGTGTTCTTGGTACATTTATGGAGAAGATGATATTTGAGTTATTCCACCATTATTGAGGACATTATCACTTTATAATGAATTTTTTTTCTTTTTTTAGAGCAAGCAAAAAAGGATTAGGGGGACAGAGGGAGAGAGAGAGAATCTTAAGCAGTCTCCATGCTGAGTGCAGATCTTAGAGCCCCTAGGTGGGGCTTGATCCCCTAAGATCATGACCTGAGCCAAAATCAAGAGTCCGGTGCTTAACTGACTGAGCCACCCAGGTGCTCCTTCACAGTGATTACTAGTCTTTAAATTTAGATAGGTGGATTTTGTAGAAATTTGGGGAGGAAAATAAAGACTGAAGAATTTTCTAAGGTTTTTATTTTAAGAGATCTGTTCTTCCTAATTATTTCTAAATACAAAAATTTTAACCCAATATATTGCTTGAGCATGAATATTGCTATAAATGATAGATTACTTTTTTGTAAAGTACATTTTTTATTATTTTAGAAATTTTTCCCACATAGATTCTCTGATAAGTAACGTTTAAAAATTTGAAAGAATTGCATCTGTAACATTAAGATGGAGAAGTTTTCAGTAAGGCAGTTTTATTAAGTTTATATCTCCACTAGCTGTATGATTTGGGGCACTCACCTCACATCGCTGGACCTCAATTTTATTATCTGTAAAATAGGAATAATAATCTCTTATGGAGTTGTAAAGATTAAATATATTACCTTTAATACAGTATTGTGCTTGATACATAGTAAATAATTTGCTTATTTGCTGTTATTTTATTATTATTATTAGATGTTATTGGTGTAAGTCATTAGTTTTGCTGTATTTTATCAGCAACAATAATGGCTTGCCATGCCTCCTATGTTCTCTTATTTTTATGACTGGTGGGACATATCTGACAAATAGCTCATTCCATTTAAGAGTGTATTTCTGGTCTTAGCATACTCTTCTCTGTGAGGCTCTCCTTGATCCCCAAAATCTATTTCTCCTCACTACCAAATACTCATATAACCTCCTCTTTTTGTTTCAGTTCCCTATTTCTTTACCACTTTCATTCAAGGTCCTAGACGCAATACCTTGGAATCACTTTTGATCCATTTCTTAGAATTGTACATTGTAATGTACCAGAACCATTTGCATTTATCCCCTTCTGGCCATTTTCACTAACTTTTAGTTCCTGTTACTTTGACTTTTGTAAAACATAACTAGACTCCAACCAAATAGTATCACATAGTTCCTCAAAACTGAAAGTGTTTTATTTTTTTATTCTGTTCACTCATCCTGGGAATAGCCCTTATTCACAGAACACTTCTAAACTCAGTTCACATGTCCTCTCCCCCAAGAAGTCTTTCTTGATTTCTCCATAGGTGCTTCAACCCTTCATACCTTCTTTCTCTCAACTTTGTTTTAAAATATTTTCTTCTAGGAGCACCTGGGTAGCTCAGTGGTTGAACATCTATCTGCCTTGGGCTCAGGTCGTGTGATCCTGGGGTCCTGGGATTGAGTCCCACATCAGGCACCCTGTGGGGAGCCTACTTCTCCTATGTCTCTGCCTCTCTTTGTGTCTCTCATGAATAAATAAATAAATAATCTTAAAAAATAAAACCTTTCCTTCTAAAAAATATTTCCTTCTACTTTTCACTGTGACAAGTGCAATTATAGAATATTAGAGCCAAAGGAAGCCTTACGAATCGTCTTAATTCAAACCTCTAATTTTAGAAAGACAACTTGCATAAAACTCTTACCAAAGTTCAAATGGATATTAGATGGCAGAAATAGGAGTAGAATTTGAATCTTGAGTTTCATAGCTAGTTCTTTTTCTGTACACAGCATTGTGATATAATGTAGACATTTCTTAAGCCATCTTGAATATTTCACTGTGGATCCGTTGGAGTCTATGTAGTTTCTCTGTAAGCAGTAACCTATGAATTCTTGACGGACAAGGAATTATTTAATTTCTGACCATATCTTTACAGTTGTTTCTCTGAGACTATTTCCTGCTAGAATGAATGAATGAAGACATAAAGTATTACCTTAGTATTAATATTCTTAATGATAAAACTCAGGATATTCTCTACTTAACACTCCTTTTAAAAGAGATTGGTGAATTGAGGCCTGTAGGGGGCAGCCCAACACAGCAAGTTTTGATTGCCCTTGCTAAATAATCTAGTTACTACTCTGAGATCGTTTTTTTATTTTTTTATTTTTTTTTTTATTTTTCTGAGATCGTTTTAGACTTAAATTGCTTCCTATGTGGATTTTTGAAAAATGAAAGCAAGTATAAATTATAAGCTTATTTGGTGGATATATTTTAAGACAATTGTCTTTTATAGGATTGGGAACTTTTTGATACAGATCATTTGCTGTTTTTATTTTTAAAACATTGGATGAGAGAGCAAATGATATTTATTAGAGTTTTTTAAAATTTTGCTTTATTTATTACTTTGTTACATGATAATCTAATGGCAAATGTCCCTAATTTATTTCTGGAGAAATTAAAATATGCAGAGTTGTTATTGCAAACTACTAAAGTTATTATTAAATAAAGTCAGCATTTTCTCAATATTTGTTTTACTAAGCTAGGTCATTGTTTCATTTAATATTTTCAAGATTAGAAAATATTGCTGGTAGCTAACTATAGATATATAACAAAGTAGTTGACATTTATTGAGTACTATATGCCAGATACTATTTTAAATATTTTACATTTCTAATTCATTTAATCCTTACTACAGTCCTCTGGGATATGTGCTGGTACTGTCTTTAATGTGTAGATTAGGTAATTGAACTAAAGATGGGTTATTGAAACTTGCCCAAGGTCACTCACCTTATAAGGTAAGTGGAGGAACTAGGATTTGAACTTAGATAGCCCAGCTCCAGAGCCCAAACTCTTAATCACTGTTCCCTTTGATAAATGTTAGGTTCATTTCTTTTATTTTCTTACTCTGTTCTCTTGTAACTTTCCATTTGAGATGGTTTTCCAGTTTTTACACACATCAGGCTTCTTATTACTCCACCCTTTTGGTTGTTTCCTGCCTTTAGTCCTTTTTTTCTTCTAATAGAGAAAATACATGGACAGAAAGTAAAAACATAACATCCTTTGGTGTGAAGAGATTGAAACAGATAGCTAAAATTGTGTGGTCTTCTTTCTCTTTTATTTATAGAATGTTCTTTTTCTAATTACCAATTAAGCAGTTTTTAGTGATCACTTTAAAATCTGAACTTTCAAATTTAGGAATAGAATAAACCTCACTCCCCATGCTTAAGCATGTGGTAGTATGGGATAATTTTAAAAGCCAAAATGTTAAACACCTCATTTTAAAAGAGATGGATTATGATAAGATAGTCTTAATTATTTCCCTAAAAATGATTTTCTAACTTTCTCCACAAAGAAATTCTTGATTATAATACAATGTTTACTATTTTTATGATTATATTTTAACATATGTAAAAATTAGCCTTATTGTCACTTATAACTCCTTCTCTGCTCTTGACAATTTCACCTGTCCTTAATACCTCTTTGAAAATGTGAGTAGGTTTAGTAAAAATAAGTTGGGTGAGTTTGAAGTTTGACCAGTTGGTGAGTGAGTTTGAAATTAGACAAAATTTTAAATGTGAGATGGCTTAAAAAGTTCTAACTGTTGGCCAAAATGAAAATAGAGCTGTTTCATACCTAAGTTCAGTAGTATTTATATCACAAACTATGATCTTCATGTATAACTCTTTTAAGAAAATATTTCTATGACAAGTTAACTCCTTAATGATGGTTATTAAGGCACCTCAGATTTCAGTTAATGTTTGAGTTTCTTGGGGGGGGTGGGTGGATTGACAACCCTTGTAGCATAT
This sequence comes from Canis lupus baileyi, assembly GCF_048164855.1. Taxonomy (NCBI): domain Eukaryota; kingdom Metazoa; phylum Chordata; class Mammalia; order Carnivora; family Canidae; genus Canis; species Canis lupus. Next base: position 8,936,284 of record NC_132844.1, read on the forward strand.
GCCCGACATAACCTAAATACCTTAGGAAGGTCAGCCAGAGTCTTGCTGCTGCTTTCATAATTGCCTTGTCTTCCCATCTTTCCCCAACTTTCCCTGACATGGATGGGCTTTAGCTTCCCAGTTTAGGGCTGGCCTAAGAAGGTCTTGGCAGTTGCAAGTCTAAGCTTAGTCCCAATTAATGTTCTCTTAACCTAGTATTTGAAAAGATCTGAGACCCAAATTGGTTTCTTTGTGTGACTGTCACATTTTTCATTCAGTCCCTTTTCTTTCCATCTCAGAGAATGCCAACATCTAGAAATAATGCCCCTTCGGGGGATCATTTAATCTGTTGATAATTTCACTGTGTAAGAAAATTTGCTTAATCATGTATCTATTCCAATAGTGAAAACTACCTTCTGATTTTTTTCTGTTCTTCTCATAAGTGATTTTCATATAACATGCCAGAACACACAACACCTGTCTCTTAAGAACAGAATTACTGGGCTTTGATTCTTAGTAGTGGTTCCTTCTTTTGGGTAAATATGACAGTTGCTTTTGGTTTAATTACTCATACTTTTAAAATAACTACTTACTAATAATTTCAAGTAGGTAGCAAATGGGGTGATCATTTAGGAATATTAGAAGGAAAAACCAGTGGAAAAAATACAGGACTAATGTCCTATTCTTTATGTCTGCCCTGGGCCTGACAAATTTTGACATTTCATTTCCTAACAATATAGTCTTTGATGAGGTGTATATCTTAGTTGTTGGGTCATACTTATTTTTGTTTTGCTTTTAATTTTCAAGGTTTTGTGGGAGGTTATATAATCGCTTATCCATGCAAACTGTTTATAGTAAGAAGTACTAAGGAGAGAATATAAAATCTGAAAAACCTACATAGATATATTGATATATGTATTGATTGTAGAGATATTACCTATAAGTACAGACATTGATGTATACATATTTAAAACTCCTCAAATCTTTAGGCAAGTTACTACTTTTATAGGATTGATTAATAAATTAAAATGCTAATTCTCAAGAAATAGGATCTAGTAAAAAAAAGAAATAGGGGATCCCTGGGTGGCGCAGCGGTTTAGCGCCTGCCTTTGACCCAGGGCGCGATCCTGGAGACCCGGGATCGAATCCCACATCAGGCTCCCAGTGCATGGAGCCTGCTTCCCCCTCTGCCTGTGTCTCTGCCTCTCTCTCTCTCTCTGTGTGACTATCATAAATAAATTTAAAAAAAAAAAAAAAGAAATAGGATCTAGTATAAACATTCAATTATATGTATTATCTTACTTTGATGCTTTGGAGGCATTTTACAGAATATATCTCTCAAACAGGATGTATCTCTCAGATATGCTTCTAAAAAGGCTAAAAATTTAAAGGAAAATAAGTGTTTGTTTAGTGAACCACTGTTTGAGTGTATTGTTTGTGGAGGGTAAGTAGGAGGGAAAGGTTTCTATCAGTGGAATGATATATCTGATCCTGAGTTCAGCAGAATTGGGTCTACATTTGGAAACCATATTTGAGTTGGCTTTGATCTTTTCGTGAAAGTCACCTGTGTACAATGCATATGTTATAACACAATTCTGTACACAACATATATTAATTAAAATTGTACGTGAAATGATAGAATTAATAAGCTGAGTATTTCACATGATTATTGAGTTCACTACGAGTGATTTGTATATTAGATACATGGCCAAGTTATATGTACAGAACTTTGAGAAGTCAAACTAATGTATGTTATTTATTGAATTAATTTAACCCTGTTTTACACTATATTAAACTTGTCTTTAAAACATCGTTAATGGAAATTACATTTGCAGTGTAGACAATTAACATATTAAGAAATAGCATGCTTTCAAAACTGAAGACTCAGAAATCCAATGTAATAAAGATTCTTAAACATTTGTCTAGATTTTTCAAAGCATATATAAGAGATACATTGGTTATTTCATGTATATAAAAGGAAAGAATTTCTCCTGCTAGTTTAAAATTTGAGAGAAAATATTTCAATAGGTCCTTCTATCCTTTTACTCCTTTCTCTCTTTTCCTCCTCCCCCCTTTATCTTTTTCTTCATTTTTCTGTCCCAGCTTTCCTCCTTTACAGAGTCCTTCCTCTTCTCTGTCTCACTAAACTCAGAAGTGTTTTTACTATGTAGTAAAGCATTTCCTATTTTAATTAAAGTTTTGAAGTTTATTTTTAAAAGCAGAGCTTTGCTATAGGAAAAATAACTCTATTAGCTTACATTGAAAATCCTTTTCATCATGATGAGGGTAATTATCTCTTCTAAGAAGTAAGCCATAGCTAATTTCTGACTCTGTGTACATGTTTAAAGTAACTTAGAATCAGCTTGGGCCAGTTCTGACGTCTGCTTATGTAATGCAGCATCTGTACTCTTCACTAGGTGTTCATTTTAGCTACAGATGCTTCATATAAAACAGGGTAGAGTAGCTTTCAAAAGGATGTACACTTCAAAGTGTAACTTGAACTCAGTTTTTACATTGCTTCAGGAATCCTTAATAGAGTAGAACTAACAAATCTGCTTTTCCCCCAACACATTATCATTGTAAAGTTTAAAAAATTTTTTACTCCCATGACTTTCTAAGTCATATCATACACAAATGAATAGTTTTATTACTTTGGAGTGTTTTAACAATGCCCACATTAAATATCATTGACATCTATATTCTGTGTAATAAGGAAGGTTTCCTTTAATTATAATTCTGGGGAAAATTGATGCTACTTTTGGAAGAATAAAAAAAAATTACCTAAAGCACTGTATTTTAAGTTGGAATACCACGCTCTCATTCATTTTGTAGTTTGGCTGATACCTATTCATGAGGCCAATCCAGTTGATCATTCTTTAGGACCTGGTTTCTAAGAGGGCTCTAAAGTAAGTATAGTGATAGTAGCTGTTAGCCGCAGTATCCTCCTTTACTAATGAATTCTTTGAAGCAGAATGCCTCTTGCCTCACCTCACCACAGTCTCCTTTCCATTTCTCAGATAAACTCACCTAAATTACACAAGAATTCATCTTTGATGTATATGATCCTCTTAGAACCCTGTTTAAGAATCACCACTTTAGTGTACTGAATAAATGTTTGTGCTATTTTAAAACTTCCATTATGAAAACAAAACATGTAATTTGACTTGCTGAATTGGTGGTATTGGATTATTACCATCTTGAAATAAAATATTCTTGGGATATATCAGCCTACTTTGGATTCTGTAGACAGTTCTCTATGCATAATTGTATTCCCTAAATTTCACATTTTTGGGGAGATGGGGGCTTGTGTGGAGGGGAGGGGGAGAGAAAGAATCCCAAGCTGATTCCCCACTGAGCCCTGAGCCCTATCTCATGAACCTGAGATCATGACCCAAGATGAAACCAAGAGTCCCACGCTCAACCAACTGAGCCACTCAGGCACCCTACCATTCCAGACTCTAAGTCAAGAGTCTGCAAGAGGAAGAGTTCTCTCTTACTGCAGTCTGTCCTCCCCATTCAGGTCATAGTAGTATGGATAGCAATCAGAGATTCCAAGCTAATAAGGAAGGAGAAGGAAGATGATCAGTTCCTCTGCTCATCTGGTAGAAAGGTTTTTGAGAAAGCTTAGCCACAGTAGACATATGAGTCTACAGTCTGGATAGCAGTTTATCAATAAGGACATTTTTTATGATCCAGACACTGTACTTGGTAAAGTACTCTACCTCTATTTTATATAACCCCTTATTATTAAATCTATGTCTATTTTAGTAAACCTTACCCTCTTTTATTTATTTTTTTTAATTTTTAATTTATTTATGATAGTCACAGAGAGAGAGAGAGAGAGAGGCAGAGACACAGGCAGAGGGAGAAGCAGGCTCCATTCACTGGGAGCCCGACGTGGGATTCGATCCCGGGTCTCCAGGATTACGCCCTGGGCCAAAGGCATGCGCCAAACCGCTGCGCCACCCAGGGTTCCCACCTTACCCTCTTTTAAATAGCATTTTTTAAATTTTAGAACACTTTGGCTTTAAGTATCAGAGTATGAATTTTAAATGAGTTTTGATGAACATTTAAGGCAAAGTTATATAAATTTCCACAGGCAACAATAAAATTGCCATTATGCTATATAACCTTTTAAAGAAAAAACTCTAATTTTTTGGAATTAATGAGGGCAGGAATATTTCTCTGATCCTATTGTTTGGGGGCTCTTGACCTCCTTTACAATTTTTTTTCTTAATTTTGAGAGAAAATATAGTTACAATTTTTTTTAAAAAACTCATGAAATAAATATGTGATATGATGAATGCTTAGAAATCAAACTATGATGAATGTGGGCTGTCATCCCAGAAATACTCCTCTCATGATCCATATGAGGGGTTTTTACATTATTTTCTTTCTCATAATAGCTTTATTGAGGTATAAGTTTGATATCATAAGCTTTCCCCTTTAAAAGTGTACTATTCCTTGATTTGTTTCCTTTTCATTTTCAGAATATTCAGAGAGTTGGTGCAACCATTACTACTATATAATTCCAGAATGTTTTTATTATCCCAGAAAGAAACCCTATACCACATTAACATCACTCCTCATTCTCCCTTTTGTCCAGCCAATGGCAGCCACTAATCTGCTTACTGTCTTTGCCTGTTCTGAACATTTTGTGTAAATGGAATCATATAATATATGGCTTCTTGTGTCAGGCTTCTTTTACTTGCATTATATTTCCATGGTTCATCAGTGTTGTCAAATGCTTTAGTACATTCCTTTTTACAGCCAACTAATATTCCACTGCATGAAAATATACTTTGTTTATCCATTCACCAATTGATGGACATTTGGATTGTTTCTACCTTTTGGCTATTATGAATGAATACTGCTATGAACATTAATGTACAAGCTTTTGTGTGGACATGTATTTTCATTTCTCTTGGGTAGATACTTAGGAGTAGAATTGCTGAGTTATGTAGTAATTCTATGCTTAATCTTTTGAGGAACTGCTGACTGTTGTCCAAAGCATCTGAACCATTTTACATTCTCACCAACAACGTTTGATAGTTCCTATTTGTCCACTTACTTGCCAACACTAGTTGTTTTCTGTCATTTTAAGTATAGCTTTTTAATGGGTATAAAGGGGTATATATTTTTGGTTTTGATATGCACTTCCCTAATTACTAATGATGTTAAACATCTTTTCATGTGCTTATTGGTCATTTGTATATCATCTTAAAAGAAATATCTTCAAATTCTTTGCTCATTTTTTAATTGTCTTTTTGCTGTTGATTGCAAGACTTTCTCTGTATATTCTGGTTATGAATCCTTTGTCAGATACGTTATTTGCAAATATTTTCTCCCACACTGTGGTTTTCTTTTCATTTTCTTGATGGTGTCTTTGAAATACAGAGATTTTAAATTTTGATGAGGGTCCCAACTTGGTTTTCCTTTGGTCCTTTGTGCTACTTGTCATATCTAAGAAACTATTGCCTAATTAAGGCCATAAAGATTTCCTTTTCTGTTTTCTTCTAAGAGTTTTATAGTTTCACTACTTGCTTTTTTTCATTTATTCTTCAGAGTAGTCAAGTGCTATGTTTTTTGAGTTCTTTAATCACTAGATTACTTCAAGATCTGTGAAATATTTCTCAACTTGTTTTCAGTTGCTGCTTAAAAAAAAAAAAAAAGAAAAAAAAGAAATCACCAGAATTTATGAAATCCACTTTTTTTAAAAAGTAAAGTCTGTACCCCGTGTGGGGCTCAATGACTGAGCCAGCCATGCACTCCTATGAAATCTACTTTTGATGATACTTTAGTAAGATGAATTTTTAAAAGTTTGTGTCAGAAACATAATTATCCACATTCCAACATTATAAACTTTATGTAGCAGTCTCTGTAAAACCCACAAACCATGCTCAGAGGGCTAAAGATTTTTGTAGAGCTTCACTAGCTCCTAGCCCAGGGTTAGAAGCACTTTTCTAGTGGATGAGACACTTGACCGAGCATCAAGAGAAGAGAATTTCAGTTCTGTGGCCAGTACTTCTTTTATTCAGATGCTTTTTCTTGCCACTTTGATTTCTTTATTTATACAAATTAAAAATGCTGCTTAATTATTTTATGTAAGTAAGCCATAAAGATAGAAATAGGCTGTATACAAAAGTGCCCTTTTATTCTTCGGTAGAAAAAGGTTTTATTAATTGTATCAGTCTTGTATGTACTTTTTTAGTGTAGGTTTGGATAAAATTAGCAGATATTTCAAAGCTCTTATAGATCATGAAATTTGAAACTATGAAACTGTGATTCCCTTGTTATGGTTTTGAAATCTTTTGGAAGAAACCTTAGAAGAAGTAAGATAATTATTACTAAAAACATCAATCCTAGCACTTTTATAGGAAGCTTCTCATTTGGCCACCATACTCATAATTTCATATAAAAAATTTAAAAGCCATAACTTATTTTATAAATCGACTCTTAAATAGCATTAAGTTGATCTCACTCTTGTCTAAGAGGGAAATAGTGCTTCCTTGTAACACATTTTATTCAGTGAATGGATTTGAGGAAGACACACAGACTGTTGCCTGTATTTGTAGAAAATTTGCCTTAACCATTTATGTGACAAAATATATTTGGCATTGTCTAGACAGAATTATAATACATATAACAATTTAAATAACACAAAACACAAACTTCAAACCAGATGTATGGATATAATTCTGATGAGTGCTTTCATTTAATTATCTTAATTAAGATACTACTGCTTTGAGGATTAAGTGTCCTTTACCATAATAATGACAGCTTTTCACATGTTTATTAGTTTTTAGTGTTGTGACTATTAAAAGTGGACTTCAGACTCTGGTAGCATAACTATAGAAAGTGCTTATTTTCAAGTCTTCTGAGTCCCTACCTAAAGAATAAAAGCAGTCTGATTAAGTGGCTCAGACTCCCCACTACTACCAGCTCCTCTCCTTGTCCCTCTCCCCCCACCACGGCTTCCCACCACCAAAGAACTGTTTACTGTAAAGGTCTAAAAGCATTCATTTGAAAATGGTCTGTTCTTTTTACTTAATGAGATATTATAATTGTGTATATTCTTAAGCTAATTTTAATATGAGGCTTCTTTTGTAAAGCTTGTGATACAAAATTTGACATGCATGAATATATCTTAGGCCAGATATGCATGTGACAGTTTGAAGCACATATCATGTGTCATTGTTGGTAATATCTGGCAGCATATCCTGTGCAAACCCCTGTTTTCTTTTTCTTTCTGCCACATATTTATTCTAATTAACAAGACTTCAAAGGGCACTGATGCTTGAATAACCAATTACTTTTCATTCTCTCTGTTTTTGATTCTTTGTGGATTAATGTTAGATTTCCTTGGATCCATGGTTAACAGTGGTTTAAAAAGGAGGAATGAAAACCAATTCTTGTTAAGCACCTGTTGCAATAGGTGTTTTATGTATCTCATCTTATCACAGCAGTCATTCAAAGATTATTATATTATATTACTGACATTTTTCAAATTCAGAAACAGACTCCCAAAGATTGATGTCATTTGCCCAAAGTACACTGTCAGTCATGTTGTGAATTGGGACTCCACCAAGGCTTTGTTAATGTCACTGCATTTGACATTCCAAGCTCTAGATGCTAAGCTCTTAGCCCACTTTTGTCCACCCATTCACTCATTTCTCACAGGTATCATTATACGGCAGCTGTTCTCTGAATCCTTTAGTGAGGAGGGGACATATGAAAGAAAAAATTGGTACTGCACTCTGCCTAAAATGGCTTTATCTCTTTCTCTATTAAAAAAAAATACTATGTATTTCAAATGGGAAGCTTCAGAACCTTCTATATTCCTTCCTTTGTTTTCATCCTCTTTTGAAACTCCCTAGTGTTTTCATGCCTTACATTCTACCATATTTAGTATATTTTCCTTTGTTCCTACTAGTATATATCTTCCACTCTTAGAAGATGAAATCATGTAACTAGTCAAAGCTTTTTCATTTTTAGTTTTGTTTTTGCTCTAGCTGCCCAAGAAGTGCAGAGTTAAATTTTGTGCTCAGGCGTTTAAATTTTTCTCTCGTAGCTCTTTGTTCATATTTTCTTTATCTCTTAACACCATGTTACAATTATTTATATGTCCTTTATTCATTTTGTTTCTACCAACATCAGTTCCCTCGTAAGTACTCAGTAAATGTTTAATGAGTGAAGATTTCTGAAGTAATTTACCCCCTGCCCTCTGGTCATTAGTCTGAGGTCCTGTACATAGGTACCACTACTGGGATAATTTGATTCAAGCTACATTTGTGCTAATAGTTTTTGTTGTCACTATACCCATACTTTTGTCATAAGCATTCTCATTTTTTTAAGCATAGGCAGGAAATAAATACAGGTTTCTTCATTGCAGTTTATCTATCTTTGTATCTTTGTAATGCCTGTCACTGCTCTTAATGGAGTATCAGTGACTATGTGATTCTGTAAAGTATTATATTGTGGATTTTTTTTTAACCTAAGGATCTATAAGAAAATTTTATTGGTCTTCATCCTTATTACCATCTTGGTAACAATGGAACTTTCACTAGTTATCATGTAAAGCTTTACAAAATATTAAATTTAGTTTATATTTTAAAATTGTGTGTCAAATGTAAGTACACTGATTTTGTTGGTGAGGTTTCTGATATCGGAGGTAGCTTTTATGCATGGATGGCATACTTACAGTTATTTGTGTTAGAGTTGTAAATTGTGAAATCTAGTTTTTGTAATGTATTTCAGTTTAATTTATGCTAGTTATAAATATAGTAATTTTTATATAGAAATGAGAGCAATCTTTTTCACTTATTACTATTCATCCTTCTAGATTCACTTCTCCTAAGAGACATAGTACTACTTACATAGTTAATAGAACAAATCAAATTAAATTCTTTATTAGTCAAAAACAGACATTGCTAATTTCAGTTATAGTTCAGGATAGCTGATTTTTTAAAAAATATCTACAAATCTAACAAATGAAACCCCTGCTATACTTTTGGAAGTCTTATAAATCAAATAAATTATAAATGTAGTGAATCTTTAATATCCTATTTCAGAGAACTTAACAAGCAAAGTATACACACATCAGTAGCTGATGATATCAAAACTTGTTACTACACTTGGGAAAATACAATATATAGAGAGTATCAATAAAATAATTGGTTCTTAGCCCAACCAAAGGGAAAACATCACCCATCAAAGGCTCACTGGAGCAAATGATCAGTTTACAGTGATTCAAGTCAGTGGTTGGAGATCCTGAACCTGGATACTACTTGCTAGGATGATTCTGTCCAAGCATTTTTTTTTTTTTTGAAGATTTATTTATTTATTTTATTTATTTATTTATTTATTTATTTTTAATTTTATTTATTTATGATAGTCACACAGAGAGAGAGAGAGAGGCAGAGACACAGGCAGAGGGAGAAGCAGGCTCCACGCACCGGAAGCCCGATGTGGGATTCGATCCCGGGTCTCCAGGATCGCGCCCTGGGCCAAAGGCAGGCACTAAACCGCTGCGCCACCCAGGGATCCCTTATTTATTTATTTTAGAGAGTGAGCACACACTCATGAGCAGGAGGAGGGGCAGAGGGAGAGGGAGAGAGAATCTCAAGCAGGTGCCTTGCTGAGTGAAGATCCCAACCTTCACTCAGGGCTTAATCTCATGACCCTAAGATCATGACCTGAGCTGAAATCAAGAGTCAGATGCTTAACAGACTGAGCCACACAAGCACCCTTGATTCTGCCCAAGCTTCTTTTTTTACAACCAGGTCTTTCATCATCATCAGGTTCCACCTGCTGTTTCAGTAGGCGACCCCCAACCCCATACTCCTCCCATTTCTGCCTTTTAATTAAGGCTATTTTTACGGTTCACAACCCAGTGGATCATCCTGCATCTACTGAGCACCTTTTAGGTTGTATCCTTGCTGAAGTTCTGTTTTTATGTTTCATAACTTTGTTTGTTTGTTTCATAACTTTTAATCTCACTTTGTTTTAGTGAGTAGACTCTCCTTTTACTCTCTGTTGGGATTCTTCCTCCCTTTTGTGGTCATTGAGGCCATGCCATTGTCTGACTCCGTGATCCGTGAGCCAGCTATCAGCTATGTACCCTTCTGCCTGTAAATTGTCATTTTTGACAAAAATCAACATTTCTAATTCATATTATATGTTAATACAATATAAATGACCAAAACAGTAAAATTATCAGTAATGCTATGTAGTGATAGGATGACTGTGAGATTTAGTCTATCTTCTTATAATCCTGTATGTTTTGTACTATGACACAATACAAAATACGTATTTGTAGTCAGTAAATTTCTACCAAGCATCAAGTCACATTTAATGAGAACATTAACAGCACTTAGCATTTACTATGTGCGAGGCATTGTTCTAAATGCTTTACATCAGTTTTAACATGTATAATCTTCACGTGCAGTTTTACGAAAGATCTTAAAACAGAAAGATCTTTATACCCTTCATCCAGTTTCCTTCATTCTTGACATCTTGTATAACTATAGTATAATATCATAACCAGGAAATGGACATTGATGCAGTCTACAAACCTTAGTCGTATTTCATTAGTTTTATTCCAACACAAACATTCCTTTGGCTACCCTTTTATGGCCACAGCCACCTGCCTCACTTCTTCCTCTCTCTAACCTCTGACAACCACTAATTTGTTCTCATCTCTAAAACTTAATCATTTTACTAATGTTATGTTAACGGAATCATACGGTATGTATGATTGACTTCGGCTTTTTTCATGCAACATCACTCCCTTGAGTTCCATAAAAGTTATTGCATATATTAATAGGGTTTATTATTATTATTATTGCTGAGTAGAATTCCATGGTATAGATATACTACAGGTAGTTTAACCACTCACCTGTTGAAGGACATTGGGATTGTGTCCAGTTTGGGGGTATTATGAGTAAAGCTGCTGTGAACATTTATGTATGAGCTTTTTGAGAACCTAAGTTTGCATTTCTCTGGGAATACTCAAGTGTGCAGTTGCTGAGTCTAATGGTAGATACATGTTTAGTTTTGTAAGAAACTACCATACTCTTTTCCAGAGGGACCTTTACCATTTTACATTTCCACCAGCAATGTATGAGCAATCTAGTTTCTCCACATGCTCACCAGCATTTTATTTTAGACGTTCTTGTAGGTGTATTGTAATGCGCTGGGGTAGTGCAATTTGCATTTCCTTAATGTCTAATGATGTGTCAAACATCTTTTCATGTGCTTTTTTGGCCATCTATATATCCTCTTTAGTGTAATGTCTGTGTCTTTTGCCCATTTTCTAATAGAATTCTTTGCTTTTTTTTACTGTTGAAATTTTAGAGTTCTTTATATTCTTGATATGTTCTAGATATAAGAACTTTATTGGAAATGTGGTTACAGATATTCTCAGGCTGTGGCTTGTCTTTTCATCTTCTTCATAGGATCTTTTACAGAGCAAAAGTTTAGGTTTTTTTTTTTTTTTTTCATTTTCATGAGGTCTAGTGTATCTGTATTTCCTTTAAGATGATTTTCATGATTTTAGAATACAGACAAGTGAACTTAAGAGATAATAAGATTGAATAAACTTGTCTGCTAAATTGGGATAAAACTTAAAACTGTTGATCATGGTGGTAGTATATGTTTTGGGATGTGCATTTAGGTAATCATATGTACCATGATTGTGCTGTGCTTATATTTTATTACTTCAAAAACTCTACAATGTAGATATTATCTTCATTTATGCCCATGCATATACGTGTGTGTGTGTGTGTGTGTGTGTGTGTGTGTAGTTATTCTTGTTTTGCAGTTGAGGAAATTGAGGTTCAGGAAAGTCAGATAACTCTGCCCATGGGTCTGTAATAAATGACACAGCATGGACTTAAGGCCAGTTCTTTCTGGCTCAAGAGCCTGTGCTCTTCAAAAATTGTCTTGCATTTTTGTTGCAGTATATACTTTATGTAACTCATAAGAATCAAACTTGGTCTTAATATATCCATTATGCCTTACACTTAAAGTCCACACACTTTCAGCCTAACATTTCTTCTTTTATCAGCTTTAATGTTAACCTGCTTGGCTGTGTTGAAAATAAACTATTTCTTTGTATCTTATTTCTTTTTTTTTTTTTTTTTTTTGTATCTTATTTCTTAGGTACAAGATTAATAATATAATTAGCTGGCAGTTTACACTATAGTTGTAACACACATCATCTCTAAGAATTTGAGTATAACTCTTGAACTGTCAGTTTAAGAAAATATGTAAGATTCACTAAACTTCTATAAATTTAATTTAATATTTTTATAAATTTGATTTCTTTGCCTCTGCTCAATATATTTCCAAAGCAAATGAACCTCATAACTTCTCCATACTGGAAAAGTTACATTTCATTGGTGAGGGTACATGACTAGAGGAGGGATAGGGAGCAGCCAGCCAGTAGCACCCCAATTTTATATTCTATTGGTATGTTTAAGAAACAAATAACATACATATCTGTTAAAGTAATAATAAGGGCAGTTTCAAAGATGACTTTACAAAGTCATATTTCTTATGAGAGAGCAATACTGCTTCTTGGAAGGCACTGAAAATAGTTTGCATATTTACAAATAAATGGCTAGGTTAAGTATTATATTCCTGTTGGAGCAGCTTTCTTGTCTGTCAGGCTAAGATTTAGATTATATATGGATATCATTAGCATTGTCTAGTTTCATGTATACTAAATCAAAGTTTGCAAAATTCATGTTCATGGAGTTTTTTGTATCTTTAAAATTTGCTATATTCAAGAGGAAGATAGGTTTTAAATACTTTAGTCTTCTGCTGAACTTCAGCTTAGGTTTAATGAGATCTGCCGAGAAATTTGCATGAATCCATCCTCCATTCCCATTGCCCTCTGTACAGTACTTGAATGCATGATCTGTTTGTAAAGGGCTTTTGTTTTAAGGACTCCTGAAATTGAGTAGTTTTCATAATCTTTGGTGTAACTTACTCAGACACCTGACTGCTCTTTTCTAGAATACCAAATTTTCTTTTTAAAGATTTTATTTATTTGAGAAAGAGGGAGAGAGGGAGAGAAAGAGAGCAAGCACTAGCAAGGGAGAGGGAGGAGCAGACTCCCTGCTGAACCGGGAGCCTGATGTGAGACTCAATCCCAGGACTCTGGGATCATGACTTGAACCAAAGGCAGACACTTAACCAACTGAGCCACCCAGGCGCCCCAGAGCACTAAATTTTAAAGAATAAGGATATAGGGATCCCTGGGTGGCGCAGCGGTTTGGCGCCTGCCTTTGGCCCAGGGCGCGATCCTGGAGACCCGGGATCGAATCCCACGTCGGGCTCCCGGTGCATGGAGCCTGCTTCTCCCTCGGCCTATGTCTCTGCCTCTCTCTCTCTCTCTCTATGACTATCATAAATAAATAAAAAATTGAAAAAAAATATTAAAAAAAAAAGAATAAGGATATAAAGGTAGTATGATAAATATTAAGCAGAAGAGGTTTATTAGTTTTTTGATTGAGGTATTTTGAGTAATTGTTTTTTTAAAGTAAGGTTTCTGTTACATGAGAAACAGCCCTTTGATGAGTTTTCTTGGTTACTATTCTACAGAACTTATTTAGAATATGTTAATAGGAAAAGGCCTTTTCTCCTCTACCCAAGCCAATAACATCATTATAAAGGTTATTGAAGTTACACCTTCATTATCACTGCTCAGATTTGGGAGAGTAGAAGCGAGAGCCACAGAGAAAGTATAAGCTATTTTTTTAGGAAAAGGAGTGAAGAACATTTTCTGTTTTTTAATATCTTAGGTAAGCCCACTTGGGGCCTTTTTAGGTTTGTTTTTAGGTTGTTACAGTATATATTATTATAGCTAACCACCTCACAGTTTTGTCACAAAGTAAGGGGTGAATGAATCTTGAAAAGTTTTTTTGACTTGGCTGAAAATCTTAGTGTTTTCAGATCAGACGATGGATGAAACATTTTAACTTTTTTTCTTTTAGTTGGGAAGTATAATTCTGACCCTCCTTTTCCTCTGACCCAGCCCTAGTTGTCACCACATAGGCTTATATTATTCAGACAGCCTCTCACTCGTCTTCCTGAAGTTACCTCTTAACCAAGTCATTGTACACAGTGCTGCTTTCCATTAGCCTTCAGAAAAAGCCTCTTTCATCACGTCACTTCCTTTGCTAAAAAGTCTTAAAAGCTTCTTCATTGCCTGGAAGATAGAAAGCCTTAAGTGGGTGGTGGCTCTTTTAAATTATTACTACAGTCCTCTATTCATTTTTTTCTTCTCTGAACACCCCTAACCCTTATTATCTTCACATGGTTAATCCTTGATTGTGCATCATATTGTTCTGTTTCATCTTGTGTGAAATGTATGAGCTTCCTAAATTGAAGGAATGATTTGATTTAGTATACATGAAACTAGACAATGCTAATGATATCCATATATAATCTAAATCTTAGCCTGACAGACAAGAAAACTGCTCCAACAGGAATATAATACTTAACCTAGCCATTTATTTGTAAATATGCAAACTATTTTCATTGACTTCCAAGAAGCAGTATTGCTCTCTCATAAGAAATATAACTTTGTAAAGTCATTTTTGAAACTGCCCTTATTATTACTTTAACAGATATGTATGTTATTTGTTTCTTAAACACACCAATAGAATATAAAATTGGGGTGCTACTGGCTGGCTGCTCCCTATCCATCGTACCTTTTTAAAAAAAATCCTAAAGAGTTCAATTAGTGAAGTGAATTGCTTTATATTCAGTGCATATTAATTATCAAGATTTTATCAACTATCAAGACTTTTTTACATACTTGCCACACATACTTAATTGGAGTACAATTTTTAACATTTATTTATCCACTGAATATACAGTATAAAGCTGGGAAAGGTTGGGGTGCCTGGATCATTCAGTCAGTTAAGCGTCCAACTCTTGATTTCAGCCCCGGTCTTGATCTCAAGGTCAGGAATTTGAACCCTGCATTGTACTCCGTGCTGGGTGTAGAGCCTCCCTAAAAAAAAAAAAAAAAAAAAAAAAAAAAAAAAATCTGGGAAAGGTAGCTCACAAACTTATTATCATGTCTGTTTTATCTTGTATTTCAGTTTATGTCCATACTTAAAAATAGATTTTTTTTCCCAAATCTATAATAGCTACACTGTAGAATTGAGATACACCTCTGTGATTAAAAAAACAAGCAAACTGGGGATCCCTGGGTGGCTCAGCAGTTTAGCGCTGGCCTTGAGCCCAGGGTGTGATCCTGTAGTCCCGAAATCAAGTCCCACATCAGGCTCAGGAGCCTGCTTTTCTCCCTCTGCCTGTGTCTCTGCCTCTCATGAATAAATAAATAGAATCTTAAAAAACAACAACAACAACAAGCAAACTTATCTTTAATGGTTAGGTATTTGAAATCATTTTCTTGAAAAGCACTATATGAAAGTATATAAAAAATATGTAAAAATTTTAGAAACTACTATTGGTAAGTACTATATGTAAATATGAATATATGAGTAATTTACTTATAAAATATAAGGCATTATTCTCTTCTTCTCTTGTATGTTTTTATGATCTTTTATCCCTGGAAGCTTAAAGTGTAAAAACTTAATATCTTAAAATAATAGTTCAGGGATGTTAATATTAGTGAATATTCTTATTCATTCATTCATTCTCTCTCTGTGTCTTTGTGTTTCTATGTGTTTGCCATAGTTCTTCACTCATTTCCACAAAAACTTAAGAGACCTGGAATGTCCCAATTTTCCAAAGAAACTGGGTGTAAAATAGAGCACATAAATGATAGTGCTGTTCACAGACTGGCCGATTCCACGGCCTCTGTCCTGTGTGTTATGAAACTTTCCTCATCATTGCCATGCTCCTATGGAAGTAGTTTAGGAAAATGAAACATAATTTTAGAAGTGGTCGATATATTGAAATTATTAGCAGTAAATCATGACATAGTGCTAATAACGCTGATACAGTACCATTGACTATATTCCCTATGCTGTGCCTTTTATCTTTGTGACTTACTCATTCTGTAACTGGAAGCCTTATCTCCCACTCCCCTTCAGCCATCTTTCTCATTCCCCTACTTTCCCTCTGGCAACCATAAGTTTATTCTCTATGAGTCTGTTCCCTGAAAATATTTAAACGTATAGAAAAATAAAAATAACAAACCAACAAAGACTATACCCTTCACCTATATTCACCAGTAGTTAACATTTTCCCACATTTGCGCTCGTGCATGCACGCTCATGTGCTCTCTCAGCCATTTGAAGATATGTTTCAGACAGCATGGCACCTCATCCCTAGCTGTGTAAGCATGAATTTCTTAAAGGATATTGTCTTTATAACCATTAAGAATTTGACATTAATTTTTTAATACTGTCTAATGTTCATTCTCCGTTTCCCCAGTTATTCCAGAATTGTTTTATAGCTTATTTTCCCCCAACCCAATATTCAGTCAAGATTTATTTTTTGTATTGAGGTGTTATATCTCACCAATCCTTTTTAATCTTTTTGTATTGTTTTGTTCTGCCTTTGACTTATTTGAAGAGTTGAAGCCAGTTGTCTTTTTTTTTTTTCTCTTCTCTTCTGGCCAGTTGTCTTTAAAACATCACACATTTTGGATTTATCTGTTGCTTCCTCATGATTAGATTTTCTTGATTTTATATTAAGCATTTTTGGTTATATTACCACATTTGCGATGTATGCTTGTGATTACACTATACACTATATCAGAAGGCATCTGATACCAGCTTTAAATTTCTGACCTATTAATTTGTAATTCACAGGAACAAAGACTTAATTGTTTGAATTGTCTTTCATTTTTCAAATAGACAACAACTGAACGACCTTTTATTCAGAAGCTTTTTCGTCCTGTGGCTGCAGATGGACAATTGCATACATTAGGCGATCTCCTCAAAGAAGTGTGTCCTTCTGCAATTGCTCCTGAAGGTAATGTAGTCAGCAACATTAAAACATTTCTTTCATTTCTCTTTATTACTGAGGTATAACATAAGCATTCTGCATTTATAAATAACGTTTGCTTGTTACTTCAGGAAAATATTTTCATTATCTTGTAAGGAACAATCTTTTGAAACAGAAGGACTTAATGTTTAACTTGCTATTTTATAAATTATTGACACTAACAAAATAAGGAATTGACTCTCTTTGGCAAAAAAAAATAAATAAATAAAGTAATACTGCTTTTTAGTTACTCTCTTACTGGTGCCCTGGGTCTTTCATCTGTGGGTTCAGTTCTGGTAAATACTATTTTACATTTTGCAATGTGTCTCTTCATTCTAAAGGAATAAGAGATGGTAAGAAGGGATCCCTGGGTGGTGCAGCGGTTTAGCGGCTGCCTTTGGCCCAGGGCGCGATCCTGGAGACCCGGGATCGAATCCCACGTCGGGCTCCCGGTGCATGGAGTCTGCTTCTCCCTCTGCCTATGTCTCTGCGTCTGTCTCTGTGTGTGTGTGACTATCATAAATTAAAAAAAAAAAGATGGTAAGAAAACTTAAGAAAACTTTCCTACCTTTGGTTGATATTTCAAAGTTCAAAATACTGAATAATGGATAAGTATTTCATTTGAATTTTCTACCACTTCCTAGTGTTTCAGCATTGTTCTCTTAAGCATTGACATTTCACATGTGCAATTAAGAACTTGTCCTATCGGGATCCCTGGGTGGCGCAGCGGTTTGGCGCCTGCCTTTGGCCCAGGGCGCGATCCTGGAGATCCGGGATCGAATCCCACATCAGGCTCCCAGTGCATGGAGCCTGCTTCTCCCTCTGCCTGTGTCTCTGCCTCTCTCTCTCTCTCTCTCTCTGTGACTATCATAAATGAATAAAAAATTAAAAAAAAAAAAAAAAAGAACTTGTCCTATCTATAATCCTCATTTGGTAACTTAGGTTTAAAATTATTTTCCTGTAGGCAAAGGAAGAGTATAAAAATTGCTGAATTCTATTTTCTTAATTGCAATATAAGGAACACAAAGAAAATGCAGATAATAGGGAATCCCTGGGTGGCTCAGCGGTTTAGTGCCTGCCTTCCACGCAGGGCACAATCCTGGAGTCCCAGGATCAAGTCCCACGTCAAGCTCCCTGCATGGAGCCTGCTTCTCCCTCTACCTGTGTCTGGGCCTCTCTCTCTCTCTCCCTGTCTCTCATGAATAAATAAATAAAATCTTTTTAAAAAGTAAAAAAAAAAAGAAATGCAGAAAATAATAAAAGAAAAAAATGCTATCGTCCCCTAACTCATAGAGGCCATAGTTGACAACACATGCATGTGGACACTTGAGTATTTGAGAGGGGGTGTGTATGTTTATAAAATTGTATGTCTTGCTGCATTTTTCACCTAACACACTGTGCACTTCATATCAATGTATCATAATTCGATCATCACCCTATTGCTGAATGATTTATAATCATAGTTCCCATTGGTTACCAAGTTACTAGGGAAATTTCAATGGAATATTAACATATTAATATGTTATACAGACTTGTACTTATTATATAGAAAAATTTTTTAGCTTGCTACTTTATATCCTTTATGGAAAGAGGTAAGGCATTAATATATTAATATTATAATAATAAAACTTCAGTAGATAATGGTATGTTTCTTGTTAACATAGTCTAAGTTGGGGTGATTGTATTATTATGTACATGACTAATAACTGTATAACAACAGTTCAAAAAGCGTGTAGTGTCTAAGGAAATAGTTTGCCTAACAACCAAAATTGGAAACAAAGTAGAACTAGGGGAATATTAATATTTCAGCCTGAATGACTAAACAAAGAACATGGAACTCAAAACAGGTCACTTGGACTGTGACTGTAACTATTTTTCTTAATCAAATATGCTTACCTTTTGTGGCATTCCTGTATCTAACTCTTCTTAAGTGCATAAATGCTCAGTAGGAGGGGTGAAGAGGGGCATGTAAAATGCCATCAGAACCAGTACCAGAAGGACACCTGGGTGGCTCAGCAGTTTAGCGCCTGCCTTAGGCCCAGGCCATGATCCTGGGGTCCCGGGATTGAGTCCCACATCGGGCTCCTTACATGGAGTCTGCTTCTCCCTCTGCCTCTCTCTCTGTGTCTCTCATGAATAAATAAATAAAATCTTAAAAAAAAAAAAAAAAAAAAAGAACTAGTACCAGAAGGGATTGATAAAAAAGATCATTGATTGCTACTCAAAATTGTTAAAATTAAACGAGGTTCGTTGATTTAAGAGGTTATAAATATTATTGTATAAAGTCTTACTGTATCATTTTTCATCACTTTGCTCCACTAGATTCCATAGGCAAGGTTTTTGATGGTGTCTTACATACACATCCTCGTATCTCTGGTGCTGGGGCAAAAATGTTTTCTCAGTATTTCACATACTGAATTCTTTGTGTCATAACCTGAAACACTATTTAGGATGATTAAAGCATGGCATAGTTAACATTAAGTTGATTATAATACTATTGTAGGATCGTAGGCTAACTTTATTGCTGTGTAATTTTAGTTTCCAGTAAGAGTTTCAGCTAAATAATTTTTTGGCACCTCAGTGTTTAGGTTTAATAAATATATAAGTTGTACAGCTATCACCATAATCTAGTTTTAAAACATTTGTCACTTCAAAGATTCCCTTGTGCTTGTTTGCATCTAATCTCTGCTCCTCCTGCTAGTTGTAGACAACTACTAGTCTCCCTGTCTTCTGTCTCTATAATTTACCTCTTCTGGATATTTTGCATAAATGCAATCATATGGAATTGCAACTGTTTTTTTTTTCACTTAATGTTTTTGAGTTTCTTCCATATTGTAGCCTGTATCAGTAGTTCTTTTTATTATTGAATAGTATTCATTTGGGTATATATATCATTTTGTTTATTCATCCAGTGATTGATGGGCATTTGGAATGTTTCCAGCTTTTCATTTTGTGTATAATGCTGCTGTGAACATTTGCATTCAGGTCTTTGTATGGACATACATTTATATTTTTCTTGGGTAGATTCCTGGGAGTGGAATTGCTAGTTTGTAGGTTAGGTCTGTGTTTAATTTTTTAAGAAACTGCTAAACTCCGGCAAAGTGGCTGCATCATTTTACAGTTCTACCAGCTTTGCATCCTCACCAACAGATATTTTTTTTGTTTTCTTTTTTTTATTTTTTATTTTTTTTTTTATTTTTTATTTTTTTTTACTTATGATAGTCACACAGAGAGAGAGAGGCAGAGACACAGGCAGAGAGAGAAACAGGCTCCATGCACCGGGAGCCCGACGTGGGATTCGATCCCGGGTCTCCAGGATCGCGCCCTGGGCCAAAGGCAGGCGCCAAACCGCTGCGCCACCCAGGGATCCCCATTTTTTTTTGTTTTCTTATAGCCATCCTAGTGGTTATATAGTGGTATCTCTTGGTTTTATTCTTTATTTCCCTAACAACTAATGATGTTGAGTATGTTTTCATGTGCTTATTATTATTTGTGGATATATTTGGTGAAATGTCTGTTCAGATGCCTTTTTCATGTTTTCAAGGAGATTTCTTCTTCTTACTGAGTTTGAAAGTTATTTGTATATTCTAGATAGAGGTCTTTTTTTTTTTTTTAAGTTTTATTTATTTAAGTAATCTCTACACCCAGAATGGAGGCTCAGATTCACAACCTGAGATCAAGAGTTGCTTGCTCTTCCGACTGAGCCAGCCAGGCACCCCAGGATACAAGTTTTTATCAGACATATGATTTGCAATCATTTTCTCCTAGTCTATGACACGTCTTAATTTTCTTTTGAAAAGTAAAAGTATTTAATTTTAATGAGGCCCTATTAAAGTTTTTAAGTTAAATAATTTTTTAAAATTTATTTATATTCAAAAATCAAAAAGTATATAAGGGAATTTATTGAAAAGTCTCTTTCCCTACCTCTGCCTACCAAACCCTAATTCTGTTTCCCTCTCCAGGGACAACCAGTATTGCCGTGTTCCTATATATTTTTATTGAGATATTTAAGAGACTTTTATTTTTGAACTCAGGTTACAGAAATTTTCACTGAGAAATTCCCAGTAACTTTTATTGATTCAGGAATAATCATACCATTTAATTTTCTCCATGCCATAAGGGTTGGTTTTTGTTTTTCTTTTTAAACCTGCTTACTATCTATTTTGCCATATTCTTGAGGGTTTGGGAATACAGATTAGTTTTTCCATTTGAAGTATAATTAAGATACTAGTCATTTTTATTGCCAACAGAAATGAGACTCATATACTTCTTACTTGCTTCCAGTGTAAGCACTGGCCTTCAGTTATTCATTTCTCTGTACTGTATTATTCATTCTTTTTTAGTACTTTGTAGTATTTTAAAGAACATTGAAAAATACTTTTATCAACTAAAAGTAATTGAAATTACTGTACACAGTGACATATGGTACCTAGACTTACGTGGTGGTCATTTCCTAATGTGCGTAAATGTTGAATCACTGTTGTACACCTGTTTAAACCTTACACAGATGATTGTAAGGTTTAAACAAAATACTTGTTTAAGGGAGATTTCATAATCATAAAACTCATGATACTCTATGTCAACTCTGTCACTTAAAAAAAGGGCAATTGAAATTTAAGTTTAATATTGAAATGGCTACCTTATTGTTTTGTTTTGTTTTGTTTTGTTTTAGAGAGAGAGAAAAAGGGAAGTGGGGGAGGGGCAGAGGGAGAGAGGATCTTAAGCAGGCCCGGCACTCAGCATGGAGCCCAACACGGGGCTTGACTTCACCACCTCTGAGGTCTTGACCTGAGCCAAAATCAAGAGTTGGACAGTTAACTGATTCAGCCACCCAGGCACCCCTTTACTGTTCTTTCTGAGAATAGAAAGGGCATCTTCAAACCCTTGGAGGAAGACTGTTCTACTGTAATGATGTATACCCTAGCCAGCAGCACAATTAACAAAGACACAGAGTGAGTGATGAGGGGAGATTTATTCGAGGAAGGTAGGAAGAAAGCAGGTTGGGTGTTAATTTTGTATTTGACATCTTTAAATAATCTTTTATTATAAAACCTGAAAGTTAATTTAGTTCAGTCTCTATTTCTTAGATGAGTAGCTAAGGGTATCTTAGCTACTTAGTTGCAGAACTAGGTTTAGAACTCAAGTCTCCATCTCCTGGTTTATTGGTTTTCTGTTTTAGCATGCTTCCATTTGTTTTCATTTTCACTTTTTCAACCTTTTAACTTTTTTGTTTAGTTTAAAATAACATCCTGAAATGTTTACTTTTTCCTCACTCTTTATTCTGTGATTTATGTTTTAGTACCTGGTCTTGTCTTCATGCTGTTCTCTCCTACAGTATTTAGAGAACCTGAACTTCTGCTCTTTTGTCCATTTTTTTATTTTAGTGTTCCTGTATATAATTCTGACTACCTTCTTGTTGAACTTATTAAAATGGTGGCTTTGACATTGGGACATGAAAATGAAAAGCAGTCACATGCTTTGAGCTGGCACTCTGTCTGAATGTACCTTCGTGCTCATTTGCCATTCCTATACCCAGATCACAATACATACAAAATTAGCATGGCCCTGCACGGGAAAGGCACACAAACTTGTGAAGCATTTTGTTCTTTTAAAGGCTCTTCTTTATCTTCTGAATTTGTAGCCTGCCCAACCTGCACATCCATCCCTGGAGAATAGGCAACGTGACTTCCCTTACATTTTTTTGGAAGGGGGCCAGTGAGGAGCCACTTACAACTCTAATCCACAAATCTGCCTATTAGGCAATTTCAGATGCTATGGGCAGATATCATTGGACAAACTTCTTCCCAGCTGTCGCATGGTACGTTGATTAGAGTACACACACACACTTTACATGTGCTTCTTTGAAATGATATAAATAGTACCTATACTTTTGAGGTACTTTGGATAGTACCTTCCATACCAGGAGTAGGCTGTGTTTCTAACACCAGTATCTTATCTTTGGAAAAACTTTTATTTGCCTTTTCCTTTTGTAACCTCATATTGGAAAATAACTGTCATTTCAGGATCTGTGGGGAGTATCCAAAACATCAAGTCACTGTTTCAGTAAAGAACTGTTTACTGTTCAGCTGTTACTATTCAACTGTTTAGCACACCTGTGGTATTGTCATATGTGAAGCATTTTGAAACACCTGCACTCGACTTAAGTTGAAAGCGAAAGACTTTAAGATTGGGTGTGTGTGGATAAGAACTGGTTGTCATCACATGATAAAAAGAGAAAGTGCTTCGTAAATGTTATGTGGCACTATTGTCTACTACTCCTTACAACAAGTGATTCATGCATGAAGGAATTTTGCCTTATTTCATCATGTGAAAGTAGAATGTACTAATATTTATGAAGACGTGCTTTAGGTCATTGTTCTCTTGGAGTAGCTAACTAATGATGAGCTGCTTTGTGTGTTCCTTGTTTTGTTTTGCTTTGTTTTGTTTTGTTTTGTTTTGTAAGTGACTAGAGGAGTTAGCCAAATTAGAGTAACAGGAAATAACCAAAGGTGAGCTCAGGTAAATTTTTTTTTGTGGTGTCAGCTGTAGTTAAAATGACTCAGAGCTAAGCTTCTGTGCCAGACCTGAAGTGAAATACTTCTTTCTTTCTTCATTAAAAACAACTTACCAAAAAATAACAAAAAATTAAAAATAGTGCTTTTATTCTTCTACTTTGGAGAATATAAAACACCTATAAGCTTTGCCTAATCATATTTTATTTCCCAATTCTCTAATGTAGTATAAAAGAATCTAGTAAGTTAGGCTTATAAAAATAAAAATGTTGTTTTTACTTTGATACATTTATTTCAAGATTCCAGTTGATCAGTTCTCTGTCACAGTTGGGTTGGTTTAAACCTGAATTCATATATGATATTGTACAAATAGAGTGTATGTGTAGGGAAAGGCATACATTCCGTGGCAAATCAGTGAAGTTTCTCTGCATGTCTTTTACCACCAAGTACAATCCTAAAGCTACTTGCCTTTTTGCATTTCCATTTCTGTTCTACTTTCTGGGAATATATTTACTCCATTAGACCCTTCCTAACTACCATTTAACTTTTGCTTTCCATTTGATGTTGTAGGTTTTATTTTTTTGTCAGTTTCTTTGCATCATACTGACCTCTGGCACTGGAGACAGTAAGAGGTATGAGACATAGTTCCTGCTTTTAAGAAACTTTGGTATGGTTGGAATAGCAGAAAGATGCCCCGCTGTGCTGTGTACAGGGATGGAGATATGTAAAGAATATTAGGAAGCACCTGAAATTGCTCTTATCTATTCTGGATGAGGTAGGGAAGACTGAGCTGTCTTAAAAGAGAGCAGAAATTAGATGAAAAGGTGAGACCAGGTCAGA
Organism: Canis lupus baileyi; assembly: GCF_048164855.1. NCBI lineage: Eukaryota > Metazoa > Chordata > Mammalia > Carnivora > Canidae > Canis > Canis lupus. The sequence continues at coordinate 8,960,589 of NC_132844.1, forward strand.
CGTTCCACATGAGCACCTTAGAATCCTTCACCAACTACCCAGGGGCTGGTTGCTAAGGGGTAATATAATACCTAGTCTGAAATGCTCATCTAACATTTCCCTACTCTGTTTGCTGAGGGACTAGCCAAATTTTTCTACTTCTCTCCCATAAATGTGAAGAAAATTTTCAGTGATGTCAGAAATGTGGGGAAAGCACTGAGGAGCTAAGTAATCTATTGCTTGGTTAGTACATCAGAAGATCGTGTTAAGGGATCCCTGGGTGGCGCAGCGGTTTGGCGCCTGCCTTTGGCCCAGGGCGCGATCCTGGAGACCCGGGATCGAATCCCACATCGGGCTCCCGGTGCATGGAGCCTGCTTCTCCCTCTGCCTGTGTCTCTGCCTCTCTCTCTCTCTGTAACTATCATGAATAAATAAAAAAAAAAAAAAAAAATTAAAAAAAAAAAATTAAAAAAAAAAAAAAGAAGATCGTGTTAACAACTGGGGCTAGGGGTAATTATACCCCAATTAGATAGTCTAACTTAATTATATCACTTTAGAGCGTCTAGGTGGCTCAGTTGCTTAAGCGTCTGCCTTCAGTTCAGGTCATGCTCCCAGGGTTCTGGGATCGAGCCCCCGGTTGGGCTCTCTGCTCCACAGGCAATCTGCTTCTCCCTCCTCCTCTGCCATCCCCCACACTTATGCTCTCTCTTTCTCTCTTTCAAATAAATAAAATCTTCTTAAAAATTATATTGCTTTATTTTAATGAGAAACAGCAGAATAGTTTTTTACAAAAAGTGAAAGATGGTGCATTCACCTCTTTTCTCCTTCACTCCATGACATAAGATTAGGTTGTGTTTATAAAGTAAATTAACTGATGTTATAATTTTTTTCAGATATAGAGCAAGTAGAGAAAAGAAACATCTAAGTTTCATATTATTCATATGAGGCAGATCCTTTGAGTGTTAGAATTAAAGCTAGTTGATTGATACCATGTGATTTGAGGTTTGAGCCAGCAGTAGTCACTTCTGTAGGAATGCTGACACTGACCCTCTCCAAAAGAGAGGTATTTCAGTCTCAAATTCATGCCACAGAAACCTAAAACCTGTAAACCCCCAAACTTCATCAGAACAAGGGTTTAGGTAAGAATAATAGGTTTTACAATTTCAGTACTTCTTTTTTCACTCATTTAGAATTTGTTTTCTTTTTCTTTTTTTTTTTTTTTTTTTAATTTATTTATGATAGTCATACAGAGAGAAAGAGAGAGAGCCAGAGACACAGGCAGAGGGAGAAGCAGGCTCCATGCGCCGGGAGCCCAACGTGGGATTCGATCCCGGGTCTCCAGGATCACGCCCTGGGCCAAAGGCAGGCGCCAAACCGCTGCGCCACCCAGGGATCCCTAGAATTTGTTTTCTAATGTTTTAGAATTTGTTTCTAATGTTTTCTCCATACCTTCGCACGGATTTGGAAGATCATTTAGCTGTTTGTTTTCCTTTTTATTTTTTTAAATGGATCCAGGTTTCTTATTTTATAAAATAAGGATGGTTCTTCCTATAAGCCTCACAGAATGACTGTAAGATTTAAACAAAATATTTGCTTAAGGGGAGATTTCATAATCATAATTTTCCAAAGTTTTGCAGTTAACATTTTTCCTGTAGTTTTGTTAAATTTTTTTTTTTTTTACAAATAACTATACTCATAAGAAATTTACAAAATAGAGTTAGAAAGAAGCAGTTTTTTTTCTTGTTTGTTGATAATCCCACTCTGCAGAGACAGGTAATATTTGACATACGAATAGAAGGTATAAATTTATGATGAACTTTGAATTCATCAAAGTTGAATTTCAATATCATGAAAACTGATATTGTAATTGCTTATATATCAGATTATGGCAAGAATTCTATGCCACTGATTCTTTTTTTTCTTTTTTTTTTTTTAAGAAATTAACTTCTGGACATGATTAGAAAATGCCAGAAATCTGATTCTGGCAAAAAAAGGAAGAAGCTTATTTTACTAAGGCATCTACTTAATGTAGCGGCCAGCTCAATTATCATACACTTGTTAAAATACATTTAATGTAAAAATCTTAAGGCAGGGGAGTAAAAGTGTTGCTGTTAGTGAAAGTTTTTCATTGAAGGCCCTGAGTAATAGTTCACACATTTATTTGAAGTTTCAGAGATTCACAAGTAAGCATGGAAAGCCCATTCACAGCTCTGTCGAGATACTGTGAGTCTGGCCTGTGGGAATGGGTCACACTGGTCATTCACCCTTTTAGTCTCTCACACTGGTCACTCACCCTTCCAGTCTCGTCCTGACACTCCCTGCTCTCCATTGTTCTCTCTCCCTCACTGGATGCGTATTTTATGTGCAAGAATGACATAGTGTCTTTCACAATGGGAGTTCAGCAAATTCTTTAAATATAGCCCTCATAGGCAAAACTCTGCAGTACTCAAGTTTGGACAGAAGCAATTTGTTAGGCTCAGTTTATTTAGGCTTGGTAATTATAATGTAATTTCTTTTCTTAGAGTTATCATTCTGCCATCAAATTCTAAACTAAAGTGCGTGAAATTCTTTGCCTTGACTGCTTTACTCTCCCTCCATCTTTGTGCTTTGTCCCAACGCATGGACAGTATGGACTAATCTTGGTGATACAGAATCTGTTAATGACTTAGTCCACTGACATAGGTCTTTTCTGAAGTCAAAGAAAAATAGTCATTTTCCTTATTCTCACTGATTGGAGATGAGATTACTGTATCAAAAGATGCCTCTGAATTCCTCTCAATTAATGTTCTTTATCTGAATCTCGAAGTTAAATGAATTGACCTGACTTATTAAAAATTGAGTGTAGACACTTGCACTATTAATATTTCATCTTTAACACTAAAAAATAAAATTCCCTTAACAAAATAATAATACATGCAGGTGATGAAAAGCTAGTCATCTCTTCATTAAAATAGTCCTATGAGACCTCACTCTGACCATATATAAACAGTGTAATTATTGCTTACATTTTAAATAAAACAACTGTCATGTAATTCATATTTGACAAATATTAACGGTCCCTATTACACTCAACTAGAATTACTGGGTGATCTTTTGAAACCAGATCAAAAATATTTGAACTGATATTTTCAAAGTTTTATTTTGTTTTTTAAGTTTAAATTTCTAGCTGAGTGAAGTAAGTCAGTCGGAGAAGGACAAACATTATATGTTCTCATTCATGTGGGGAATATAAATAATAGTGGAAGGGAATATAAGGGAAGGGAGAAGAAATGTGTGGGCAATATCAGAAAGGGAGACATAACGTAAAGACTGCTAACTCTGGGAAACGAACTAGGGGTGGTAGAAGGGGAGGAGGGTGGGGGGTGGGAGTGATTGGGTGACGGGCACTGGGGGTTATTCTGTATGTTGGTAAATTGAACACCAATAAAAAAAAAATCTTAAAAAAAAAAGTTTAAATTTCTAACTTTTATCACACTTTTATCTACCAGGAGACTTGAAATCAGTTTATTAAAATCATCTTACAGTCTCTAAACTCAATACAGTTTTCTTTTTATTGTTGTAGCAAATTATGGGGTTTTTTTGGTGTGAATTTTGGTTTATGTCCTCATTCAGAGATACAACGATTATAAGCAAAAGGCAGTGAGAGAATTAACATGGACATATTTTGAAAATCTTGTTTGTGATGTTAAGAGCCAAGACTCTGGATATATTTGGGGCAGAAATAATTTTTAAAATACACAAAATATAAAAAGTACACATGGACAGAGATCTGTGGTCTGTATTAACTGTGATATTACATGTTCATTAAGACCTGTACTGCTAAGTGAGTATAAATCCGGAAGAAGTTAATGTAAGTATTTTTAAATGGGTTTGTATTTCTCTGATAAACAGCCCTCTCCTTCTGTTTGTGATCATAGGATAAAAGCTCTGTAAGCTTGTATATGTTCATTTTTACTGCTACATCATGTAGTGTGCTCTTAAGATTGAGATCTCATTCCCCAGGAAGCATTTCTGTCCAAGATTAATTGCCCTTTTAAAATCAGCGTTTGATGTATTCCTTCGGCTATATCCTGGCTTGGTTTAACCCTCTTTGACCTGACCTCACTGACTATTACTGCTGAGGCTGAGTCAAAATCCTTCACCATGATGTATGCACTTCAGATTTCTGCCTGTGGTTTTTCGTGTCGATGGATTCAATTAGTTGGTGTTTTACTAATGAACATATTAGAGGTTAAAGAATTTGTCAGAACAAAATTGTTCAGACTAGTGGTAGTTCAAAAGCTCATCTTTTCCTTTCTTTAAGACTTTCAGAAGTACTAAGTATTTGTCCAGTTTTATCTTCAGCACCTCACACATTCCAAGATAAGTTGTTTTCTGCTGAATTATACAATATAAATGTGAAACCACAAAGTTAAACACAATGGTTACAGCATTTGGCCTTGGATTTCTACAATTTCATAGCTCATGTTCATGTTATGAGCTAAAAAGCTAATTAAACTGAAATATTCGGATTAAAGGATACCTTTGAAGATACACCATCCATTTCTGTAGCTTCCTTTTAAATTCAAGATTTCACATATGTAGTATACTTATTAATAGTAAAAATGAAACTCATGCATCTCTCTGGAAACTCAGCTAACCTATTTTTAAGGACATTTAGGACATATTCCTTATTGAAAATTAACCAAAAAAATAAGAAATAAAATGTAGATCAAGATGGGAAGATTTGAGCCATTGCTAATAGAAATCTCTGAAAGGCAAATTCCTCACATATTGTCAGTTCTCAAATAATGATATATTTTTAGATCTATAACAAAGATCCTGGAAGTTTTTTTTCCCCCCTACCTGAATATTCTCCTCTTTAAAAAAGAAGAACATTACCTAAGTCTACTAGGTAACAATAGTACAGCAGGGCTCATTTGACTTGTTAGTGATATGCTTTAGTAAATATACATGTTGAGAGCAGTACTAATTTAATTCAGAGGGTTTACAGTGCTTAAGAAATTTTTTAAACTGTCATTCATTCTGTTTGCATAATAATTGAGTCTTTCGGTTTTTGCTGTAGTCTTTCTTTTTTTTGTTGTTGTTTTAGTACATTCATAAAATTCATGTGCCACACTGCATAATAATGAGACTGAGTAATTTAGAGTGTATATTAACATTAGGCCAAATTCTCACAGCCCTTTGCATGCCAATCACATAATTGAATCCGTGGTTTTTATATGTCTTTTGATACTGCTAGTACTGAAAGAATTACCTTATTCCCATAACTTTGTATACGGGAAAAGAATTACATTGAGTGTTTTCTTTTTGTTACTAAACCATGATGTTTTAAAAACTAGTCTTTTGTCTTCACTTACTCTCTAATATTTTCAATAGTTTTGTGTTTTTAGGGAGTGAGTCACTAATTTCACTGGGTACGTGCTCTACTTGGATATCCCACTTAATCTCCATGCAACCCTGGAGAATTAGAATTCTTTATCCACAGTATGAGAGGAGGAAACTGAGACCCAGAAGATTAAGTGATTTGCCTAAGAATTCAAAACTAGTGAATTGTGCTAATTTGAACTCTGAAAGAAATATTTTGCTGTTTAAGCATAAAAGACTCATAATAAAACTGTAAGACATATTAGTGATCCTCTATTCTAGAACATGGTTTACAAACTGACCCATAGAGTCATATTGAGAATTAACTATGGGTTGTTAGTTCACTTAAGTCAGCAAGTACCAGGATTTGGGAGACCAAGATCAACCAAGCTGCCCCACCCTCCTCTGTGTTATATATACTGGGTTTCTGCATAAGATTTTGTTTAAGGAAAAATTCTATACTCTTAATATCATAAGATTTATTCAAGGGAACGTTTATCCAAGAGATTGATTTAGAAGGTCTGGAGAGGAGCCCAGCTTGGTTGAGCGTGTGCCTTAGGCTCAGGTCATGATCGGGGGAGGGGGGGGGTCCTGGGATCAAGTCCTGCATCAAGCTCCCCCTAGGGAGCCTGCTTCTTCCTCTGCCTATGTCTCTGCCCCTGTCTTTCATGAATAAATAAATAAAATCTTTAAAAAAATAAAATAAAATAAAAATCCCAAATGATTCTGATCATCAGCCAGACTTGCAAACCATGGATCTACACCAACTTCTTCATTTTACATATAATGAGACCCTCTGAAAGAGATCTGAGGCCTGCTCAGAGTCCTTTATTACCATAATGGGAATTCACCTTGCCTGCCTCCTGTTTCATCTTTCAGTAGCACCTTGTTAACCAGCAATGCAGAGTTGGCCCTTGTTCCTTTATTATTTTTTATCTTTTTATTAGTTTTAAATTTTCATTTATTTTTTTTTAGGGAGCATACAGAGGGAGAGGTTTAGAGAGAGAATCCCAAGGAGGCTCCACACCCGCAGCTTGGAGTTGACACAGAGCTCAGTCTTACGACTCAGATCATGACCTGAGCCAAAACCGAAAGTTGGACACTCAACCAACTTGAGCTGCCCAGGCACCCTATGTCTCACTTATATTATATATATATCATTATTTTACATATACACAAGAAGTTACTGTTGTTTTAAGTTCATAATTTTCATTAATGACTTGTGTAGCGAATGCAGATTTTCTTTTTTGCTTCCACATGTAATTCTAACTGTTCTAATCATACAACCAATATCTATCTGAATATATTTTTCTTAAAATGTCACAGAACTCTAAAAGTGTTCACTTTTTAGGTATTAGTATTGGGTTTTATTAGGCTGTTGGTGATAATACAAAAGCATATGATACATTTATAAGTAAGATGAATATAAGACATGAAATTTTATTATATCCTTTGTGTTGATATATGACCTCTTCAGGTTTAATATCTAACTCTTCAAGTGAATTGAATTCCTCCTCTACCTAATGAAAATAGTGTCTCCGCCTTTATTTTCTGTCCTTTTCCTTGCTTTTTAAGCCCAAAGTATTTATTAATGACTATCCTTATTTTTACAAGATGAATTAAAATAATTAGGTTTAAAATTGCCACGTGGACATTTTACAAAATAATGATGCTTCCTTTTCAAAGCTGTCAAGGTTTAGAAAGGCACAGACTATCCAGATTAAATATGAAATATGAACTATGAAAACTAAATGCAATGTGTGATTCCTGGACTGGATCCCAGATAGGAAAAAGAAAGAATTGGGATAATTGATAAAATTTGAAATGATTACACCATAGTATTTTGTAATTTTTTTATTTTGATGACTGTATTATAGTCATGTAAAAGAATATTAGCAGGTTCACACTGACATTTAGGGGGGGAAGGGCTCAATATTTCTAATTTACTCAAATGATTCAGAAAATAATTATATACATACAGAATGATAAAGCATGTGGGACAAAATGTAAGCAGTTGATGAATCTGGGTGAAGGGAAATTCCTTGTACTATTCTTGCAACTTTTCCAGAAGTTTGAAATTATATCAAAATCAGAGTTAGCCCCCCAAAGTGCTGTATGAGGGAATTTCATATAGAACTAGTTCACTTGATTACTGTCTCAAATGTTTGCCTACTTTAAAGCATCAAACTACTTTTTTAAAAAATATGAGTGGGTGAGGTGTGGTATAACTTCTTTCTCCTGAGTCATTTGCTTTGTAGTGATGTATTTCTTATTCCCAAGTATTAAATTCTAGATTCCCATTTTGAAACACAAAGACATATTTACCAAAAACATGATTTACTTTAACAATATCATCAAGTGTTTCCTTTCAACTGTTAGAAAAACAAGAAACATCTTGCTAATTCTTTGCTGCTTCGTTTTGTTAATTCTGATATTACCAAAATGTCTAGTCATGCTCTGTTGTTCTTTATGGTAGCATGAGTAGGTAATAGCATATATACTTTTTGGCTTATCTAGAAACATTTTGATTTTTTCTTGATTTAATAACCAAAACAGTTTTATAGGTAGAGCTCATTTACTTAGTAGTACCAGCCATCAGAAACTATTCTCTAGACATTCATTTTGGGAGTACCTGGGTGGCTCAGTCAGTTAAGTGTCTACCTTCAACTCAGGTCGTGATCCCAGGGTCCTGGAATCCAGTCCCCCATCGGGTTCTCTGCTCTTCAGAGAGCTTGCTTCTCCTTCTTTCCCTGCCTCCCTCTCTCTCTCCCTCTCTCTCTCTCTCTCTCTCTCTCTCTCATAAATAAGTAAAATCTTTAAAGATAATAAATAAGCATTCATCCTGGCAATGCCTTCTACCAGCAACAAGATTATCCATGCTCTGAAAACATTTGTTGACAAATTATGAGGTGTCGGGCACCATGCTAGGCACTGGAAACATAGTGATGAATAAGAGGGAAATTTAGTTAACAGTTCCAAGGGAACTGCTGTTCCATTCTAAGAATTCCTCTGGTGGCTATAGTGTTAATGGAGGAAGTCCGAAAACAAGAAAGATAAAGGTACACAGATGAAGTATTTGGATAAATGTAGGCAGTGACAAAATTTATATTTAAAATGTTAAAATATTGTGTTGGGGAATATGACAGTCCTAGGTGCATTTCCATAGTTGTCTTAGTGACACTTTTATGTTACATATTAAAAATGGCCCCAGTTTAAAGCAGGGAATCAGTGCCTATTCAGGTCTCTGATAACGTGATTTATTAGCTTTGTTATAAAAGATATTTGAATAGTGCTTATGTTCTCCACCTATATTGTACAAATCAGACTCCCACTCCCATCAGTCCTTTTTGTAACAAGAGTGATCTTTTGCCTTTCAAACACACTATGCATGAGTGGATTGTATGCCATATTGTATTTGCACTCATGTTTAAATATTGCTCTAGGCACCAGATTTTGGATACCGAGTTGAGACTTGTTTCTTATACTCTATTTCAGAGTATCCAAAGGTAAACTCTGGCTTAAGGAAAAATTTTACAGATAAGGAACTCTTACACCACTGCTCTTTCATTTTTGACTCAGTGCTAAGTAGGAGGAAGATTCTGAGAATATTAAAATATTTCAAAGAAATATACATAAGAATATGAAGAGAACTATACCGGAAATGTTTTCAAATGTTCTAAGAAAGATTTAATGCAGTGAAACCTTGGCAATCTAGAACTTACAGAGAGTGAATCATTCCAGATAGCTGAGGGTTTATCCATTTGAATACCAGCAATTTAAAATATTCTCAGAGTACTAATACCATGCTTTCTATAGTATTCAGTATATTGCTTAATCTTTTATTTATAGATGATTCCCATCCTTATGAAAATTAGTCATTGTATTAGCACAGTGATCACTGCTGTGTATAAAAGTATGTGCCGATACAACAAAGATTGTCAGAAAAATCAAAACAATGAAAGCACTTTTTTAAAAAGGTGAGAAGTATTATGAGGCGATGTCTTTTTCCAAAATTGTTTTAAAGAATAGCAGTGATTCAGGGGTTTGTTTTGGGACTTCTGCTTGGTTATGTTTGGGATCAGTAGTATGTTTGTTTGTTTTGTATATTTGGCATGATTTTATCAATTCTTTGTAGTGTTCCTATGTCTTCTCTTATTGCCAGTCTGTTGACTGTCATCTCCCAGGACTTGTGCTGCCTCTAACGGGGAGTTTAAGCATTTCTTTAAAAGGGTCTCGTTTCAGGGGCCAGCCACGTTATTATCACCATACATCATCAGCCCATTTTGCCTGGTCATTAGAGCACTTGGATGAATAGAGCAGAAAGGGGAAAGGATGGTATTACCCTCTCATTCAGTTCCATGAGCCTCCCTGTTTCCCTGTCTCTTGTCTCCAGGAAGCTGAGAGGTTCAGACATTTTATTTTGGAGAGATTAAGAGAGACAAACCAAGAAGCCTGCTGGAGGAGTGACACAAAGTTTCTTGAAGGTTCTGTTTTGTTTTGCTTTCGAAAAAGGAATTTGGTTTTGCTTTCTTTGTTTTCCTATGACAACCAAGGAAATGGTTAGGAGAGAGCTGCTGCTCACTTTACCATAAAAGTTGTCAGTACATCATATCAGAATTCTAAAAGACACACAATTCACCTTAAATCTGTAATAAAATTTGAATTTGAAAGAAAAGTCTGATTTGCAGCACTCTTTTAATTAGTGAATGGGTGTTAACAGAAATCAATCAGTTTTCGTGACTCTAAGACAGGAATTCTGAGTCAGACTCTTAGTTCCTTCTCGTTAAAACTGTTACTGTATGTCTCTAAAACTTTCTGGTATGTATTTGAACAACTTGATTGAAATTAACCTGTAGCTCCCATCTGTTCCATTAAATATCTTCCTAAATACTGATCTTATTCTTGGTGATTTCTAGTCATATTTCTATTTTATATTTTAAATATGTATTGACCTACTTCATATACCTGTCATATTTAATAACCATATAGTTTTTAATGTGTAACTAAAATAAATTTTGGTCAGTGGGTACATGGGCTGTTTTCTCCACTATAGTTTCATTAACGTCAATCTTAGGTAAGCACAGTAATTAAGAAAGAATGAATACTTTCACATATAGCAACAGAATTTTTATCAGAATTCATTGCAACCCTCAGGTTTCTGTTTTGGGTGATACATATTGCAACATTTGAACTTTCTCCATGTCCACATTTCCTGCTTGGGAGACAGACCAGGTTTAACCTGTTAAAGCTGTTAAACCCATTTACCTCACCACAGATTCTCAAAAGGTATCACAGATTATTATTTCTTCTCTTTTGACCCTTCCTGATTACTGTTGGATTTCTTTTTTGGAATAGATGGGGAAAAAAAGAATCAAGTGATGATTCATGGAATTGAGCCAATGTTGGAAACACCTCTGCAGTGGCTGAGTGAACATCTGAGCTACCCAGATAATTTTCTTCATATTAGTATCATCCCGCAACCAACAGACTGAAGGATCAACTCTATGCCTGAACGGAATCACCCTTAAACAGGATTTACCAGAGCATGTCACCCTTCTGCTTCAATCAGGTTTGGTGGAGGCAACCTGACCAGAAACACTACTGCAAGCCAAACAGGAAGATGATTCCATGTCAGATAAGGGCACTTGGGCTGGTCTTACTTTGCATCACCACTGCTTTCCTCCACTGCCGTCATTAAACCTCAGCTGCGACATGAAAGGCTTCACAGGACCACTGCAAGTCTTCTGTTTTCTTGTAAAATATAATGAAGCCGAAACCTTTGGCCTAAGAAGAAAATGGAAATATGTGCCACTTGATTTGTATTTCTGATTAACAAATAAACAGGGGTATTTCCTAAGGTGACCATGATTGAACTTGAGCTCGAGGGAGTGGAAACATTGGTTTAATTTTCTAGAGAATTAGACTTAAGAAAGTAAAAGAGAAATTCTGTTATCAATAACTTGCAGTAATTTTTTGTAAAAGATCCAATTACAGTAAACCCATCTTTCCTTAATGAAAATTTCCTATGTTTACAGTCTGTCTATTGGTATGCAAACAATCTTGTAACTTTGATAATGAACAGTTGAGAGATTTTTAAATAAAACCTCTAAATATGTTTTGTCATTTAATAACATACAATTTTGTCACTTTTCCAGTACTTTCAGACTCACATACAGTAGATCACTGTTTTTACTCTGTGTTACCATTCAGGCGGGTCGTCATTGACATGGAGTGGATGGAGGGCATAGGATAACTTGTCTCAGGAGCTGTCATAGAATTTCCTGCTGCCAGTTTTTAAATCTATGTTCTTTACATGATAAAGGTATACATGTTATCATTTATCTTTGCTGTTTTATCACTGTAAACCTGTCAAATCATAGTATGTTTAAGCATCTGTATAAAGATAATCTTGCATTTTTGGTGGGAAAAAAAAAACGGTCCTTTGCAAGCTAGTGTTTTCCATTGGCTTCAGATCTAATCTTTCACTGTGGCCCCTGGCAGCCAGTCGCTGAAGTCTAAAGATTACCAGTCTCCTGACTGTAGTAGCTTTTCTGTGACTTTACCAAAAATATTCAGAGGTTCCTGGAGTCCTCGTTCAGCATAAGGAAATTTTTGCTGCACTTTATTACCGTGCTGCTGGAACTCTACCAGCTAAACGTATTTGTGCATTACGCTGTGTCTTGTGAGCTAGCTTGCTGTCCGTGTGGAATGTCGACCCATTTGAATATGCTACAAAGCATAGTATCACACAATAACAGTCTTAGATTCCATAATAAAAATGAATGTCTTTCCTATAAAAATTGTACGAATGTCGAAGTGAGATCCTTCTAGTGCTCACTGCTTCCTTTTTCCTTTTGTGATTTTTTTCACTGACCAATAATAGTGTATTTCTTCACAGAACAAGATAACGTTAGTCAAAGATGAGATATCTGGAGTGGAATGGATAAGCCTCAATCAAGAGAAACAGGTACCAATATGAGGAAATTCAACCTAATTGGCAAATGTCAGTGAAATGAAAAGTGCCATTTTAGTAAAGGCAGAAAAAAATGACAATATTTGAGTTACTTAAGGACAAAAAACCCACTGACTTGTATTTTTTTTCAAAAGAGATTGATCTGAATATGATTGTTCACATTAAAAGTGTTTATTCGCCTATTCAGTTTGGGGGTTTTCCCCCTTGATGTTTTGACAGACTGAAGTGAGCTTCAGTGAACAAAAGGATCAAAATGCCAGGGAGTGCTAAGCTGTGAAGAAGAAAGTGTGGTAAGAACGGTAAGCCATAGTAGTTTTCCACAGACAAGACTAGTTTGAGGTTTCTGCAGTGGGCTCAAGTGAGCTACTGATCTTTACTTCCAGATTTGAAAGTAAAACTTTATCAAGCCATTGCCCGTTGTTACTTGTCCATTATTACACCAGCATCATAACTGTATTACCCTGCTCTCGTCCCAGGTAAGTCAAGCCCCGATCCCCACAGGAAGAATAAACACAGAAATTCGTGCTGGCTTAAATATCTATTTTTGTTTCTTTTCGTTTGAATATTTAAATTTTATGGTTTATTAAAAAATTAAATAATATTTTGTGTCTGTCATTATTTCCAGAAGTTGGAAATGAAATTCATATAAAGCAAGTTACCTATTGGGGAAATTATTAAAATTTCCTTAGTCTCAGGCTTGTCTGAACGTTTCTCAAAGCAGTAGAAGATATGAGGGGAAAGGAAGAACATATGAAAGAAAACCGGAGAAGGCCACAAATCTCTATATGCTTGTTTATAACTCACTCTTGGTAGTGGACCCCCCACACACACAAGGAAATAAAAATATGTTTTAAAATTATTAACGTTGTTAACTAGGAAGGTATAAATTCAGCCTAAATAAAGTAAATCATTGCTTGTCCGTCATAGTGGTGTCTTTCATTTGGATGGCCTAAGTTCTGACCATGGATGGAATTGAATTGACAGGCATCTTCTGTATCTAGAGGCCCAAAGTAGCCTGCTCATAATTAAAGAAAGCTGACCTCCCAGTCTATAGTGTGGTGATGTATAGACCACATCCCAGTTAGTCTAAGGAGGACCCACGAATGCATTTGTCCTGTTCTATTTATCCCCCGTCCAACTGGAAACCAGATAGGAATTGATCATTTGCTTAAAAAGCAATATACAAGATTTGATATTGAATGATAGTGACTTTTAATGGTGACCTTTCTAGCGTGTGTTTATTTTTTATAGGCTATATGAGATAACTTTTTCTTTCAATTTTCAGAAACTTGGTTCATGTGGGTCATGCCAAAGAATGAGTCTCACTTTTTATTTATCATACTGTTGATATTTAGGTCTGAGGTAAGTTGGGTTTCCTGTTAGATGTGCTAACATTGTTGAAATAGAAGTGTAGAATCTTGGCATATGATAGGGAAAAAAATCAAGCGTGATGGTATTTGTAGTCAGTCCTATTTATAATCAGTGGGATGGAATCAGTCAAAATACTTATCTGTCTCTTTTGAGTTCTGTCCTTCTAAGTGTTTTCTAAATATATCCCTTTCCTGGCCTGAAAATATTAAAAATTACCCACAGGGGTCTTGGAGAGAAGAGAAGTATGCCTCTTTTCAAATAATCTGTGATTGACACTTTATAATTTTAAAAATTCATTTACCGTGTAGATTTATTTGACAAAAGAATCCTTAAATTCTCTCAAGTGTGAATTACAAGGTTTTTTTGTGGGTTTTTTTGTTTTGTTTTTAAGATTTATGTATTAGTATGCTCAAGCACAGCGGGAGGAAGGGGCAAAGGGAGAGAGAAATTTAAGCAGACTCTCCCATTGAGGGTGGATCCCAATGCTGGGCTCCATCTCACCACCCTAAGTCTACAACCTAAGCTGAAACTAAGAGTTGGGTGTTTAACTCACTGTGCCACCCAGGTGCCCTACAAAGTTTGCTTCTTTATACTTCCTAGAAGAAGTAATACTACTGTGGAATCTAGTAAGCATAATACAGTAATCATAGAGTGAAAAGGGACTCAGTTTTTAGATCCTTTAAATGTGTTCATTAAGTGTTTAGGTTTTTGAGGACTCAACTATTCTTATTAACTGAGAATATGTTAGAATAATCCACAATGAGATAAAGAGAACTCTAAAGATTTAGGAATGTCAGTCTGCTTTGATATAATAATTGATTCTTTTGAAAGTGATGAATTTGGGCTTTCCCTCTGTGGCATAGTCACACACACACACACACACACACACACACACATACCCTCCCCACCCCACCCCCCACTTCACAAGGATAAATAAAACACAACCAGGCTGTTTCCTCTTTATTTGCCCTGGTTCTTAGCAGAGTGTCTAGCACATAGTTGATGCTTTGCAAATGTTTAATATAAAAAGAAAAAATTAACTCGGGATAATTTAATGACATTTTAAAATCAGTGTTGTATTTTTCTGCTAAGAATACTCACTATAAAAATAGGAAGAACCTAATCGTTTAGCAATCAACAAAGTACAGTTGGTTTGGGTTTGCATTACTGTGAAGACTTGCTGACTCAAACCAGCTACTTTCAGTAGGAACCACTGTGGATCAGATCCTTGCGTCAGTCCACATTCATTTTAGTTGCAGAGTAGACCACAGGACATAGCTTCTGTTTCTACATCACTCTAATTTAAGCAGCCCCTAAAGCTAGAGCTATTCTCATCAAGCATCTGGACGTATTTATTAATTTTGACCTTTTCATAAATGAGTAGTTTGTGTCTTGCTTTTGCCTCCAGTCTTTACTTCTGAAAATGTAATACATTTTTAGCAAGGGAAACATGTTAGACCTGTGAGCAAGGTAGACTGTTAGGACCTAGAAGAGAAATATATGGGTTTCAGTCTTTTATATTGAGTGAAAGAAGATGTCTACCTGCTTTATAGAGTGTTACTTAGAAAATGCTGATAGCTTTTTGTTGTTGTTCATAACAATTACCATGGTTTATAATAAATATCTGTGTGGAATTTGAGCATGAATTCCGTAAGAGCAGAGACCAGGTAGGTCTGTTTGGCTCAGTATCGTAATCCCAAGACTGAGCAAGACCTGAAACAATGGACTGTACTAAATACTTGTTGAGTAAAAGGAAGAGGCTGTATGCACATCTCTTTTTTAGAGTCCAAAGCACTTTGACATATTAAAGGCACTGAGAAGTTGTAGGGTTATGAGAGCTATTTGATCCAGCATCTCCTAAACTTTTTCATTATGAGATTTTTTTCCCCACAGTACTACATCATATTGAAAACTAAGTGGAAAATGCTACATTGGATCGTTAGGTCGAAATGACCTAGAGTTTATAATGGAAGGCTTAGTCGTTCTTTTTGGACAACTCCGTTTGAAAGAAGTTCTCACGCATTTGACTCCACAAACAAAATGTCACTAGCCTGTTCATTGCTTCCTCCAAATATGCCCCCATTTTGTCAGTATTGCTCTCAAAATTCAGTCAGCAAGTGTATAGTGACTATCTAATACATGCCAAAGTATGTGCAGAGAGAGGATGCAATGGTTTAGAATTCATAATACCAGTATGGAGTGGGTAGTCAGCTGCTCATCCGTGCTGTAGTTTGGCAGGGCACATTCAGACTTGGTTTTAGCAAAAGAACTGGGAACCATCAGTTCTCTTTATAGAATGTTCAAATAAAAAAATTTAAAAAAAAAAGAATGTTCAAATATAAAAACTGAGATAAGTGGTCAACGGATTGGAGACCTACTTCTCAGTCCTTAGGTGTATAAGTAGGAATCAGAGGTGAATAATTGCTCTCAGAGAGCCACCATAAAGCTAGCCCCAAAAAACCACAGAGCTGAAATGTGGCATTCTAGGAAAATAATCACCAACAGCCCCAACAGGAGTGCGTAAGGCATAGCAGAGAAGGCTGGCTTCATGGATAGGTGGTGGCACTACCATGTGTGGCAGGCACTTCTGATTTCTAGGGGGCTACTGTACTTGGGTGGGATGGGATGACTGTCTTTTTGTATTGTCTAGGGGACATTTTCCAAATGACAAGTCATGGTGCTGAAAGCTTATGTCCATTAACTTAAAATGTTGATATTTTTGTTACTCAGAGCTGTTGGCTTTTAGCTTCCTTTTCCAGACATAGTAACTCAGTGATTAACTGTATCTGCTTATGTGCAGGCCTAGGGAAAAATTTCATCCCCTCACTGCTGACCTTTTTCTGGGTATGCCATCCCAACCACACCTCCCTTAAGAATGTGGTCATTCCTAGTGCCCCTATTTCTATAGCTCCTTTTGTCATGGTTTTGAAATGAATGATCATGTAATACAAAATACCAATTTATCCTGCTATCTCTGATCTACTGTGATGATGCTAATATTTCAGTAGTGACAGAGGAAGTTACTGAAGACCTCAGCTGGAGCCAACTTGAGACAAGGGATAGCTAGTGTGTGTGTGTGTGTGTGTGTGTGTGTGTGTGTGTGTGAGATCACATGCATACATACATTCAAAGATCATGTGGACCAAATGAGGTAAAAGTTAAGTTGCTTTTGGACTATACCATGCTTAAAACATTAGAGTAAAAAAAAAAAAAAAGAAATGCCAGGTAAGTTGCGATTAGCAATAGTTCAACCCAGATGTATGGTAGACATACATCATTCTAGGCAGACCAAAGCCCACACATTAGTCTTTAATAAGAGCATTTAGGACATCTCATTAAAACCAATTCTTAATTGCTGATTCTGTATTAAGTATATTCCCCCAGATTTTATAGAATTCCACAAGATTCATCTATTCAAACGTTTATTGAGCAAATAAGGTCGTGGATGTTCTGGGAGGAATCAGACATGGTCTCTGACCTTCAGGAACCTCTATAAAGAAAAGACAAAAATAACAATAGAATATAATAGTTGGAAATCACAATGAGAAAGGTACAAGTAAAGCACTATGAGACAACAGAGCTGAGAAAACGATTTACTTTAACTAGATGGTATCTTGCATGACCTCTCAGAAGCATTTGGCAGTTGATTACACCTTTATTCTTGAAACACTTTCTTCATTGGACACCACACCCTCCTGGTTTTGTTCCTACCTCAGCCCCTTTTTCAGTTTCCTTCGATGAGTCTTCCTGACCCCTAAATGTTGAAATGTCTCAGGGCTCAGGCTCTGGTCCTCTTTTCTAGCTACACTCAATACATGAACTCATCTCATGGTTTTTGACA
This sequence comes from Canis lupus baileyi, assembly GCF_048164855.1. NCBI lineage: Eukaryota > Metazoa > Chordata > Mammalia > Carnivora > Canidae > Canis > Canis lupus. The sequence goes on from NC_132844.1 coordinate 8,978,120, forward strand.
CCATCCATATGCTGTCTCCAATATTAACCTCATGAGCTTAGACTTCACACCCAGCCACCTGTTTGACATCCATTTTAGATGTCAAATTTTATCTGGTCAAAGCAGAACTTCTGACTTTTCCCTCAACCTGTACCTCTCCCACTCTTTCCCATCTTAATAAACACTACTCAGCCCCATAGCTTATGTTTTTACTTCCTCTCTCCTCTTCGCATACATATCAACAAGTCCTAATGAATCTACCTTAAAATATAATACTGAATTTATTTACTTCTTACCACTTCCATGTTAGCACCTAAGTCTGAGCAACTGTTGTCTCACTTGAACTACCACAGAGCCTCCTGTGTGGTCTTGCTGCTTCCATTCTTGCTGTTTCTCAAAAATATAATGACCTCCTTAAAACATGGGTGACATCATGGCCATTCCTTGATCAGAACATTCCCATGTCTCTCTCCCACACAAAATAAATCTAAAATCTTTACCAAATTCTGCTTCATCTGGTCCCTGCTTCTGACCTAATCACTCCACCTTTGCTACTTTATTATGTCTAAACTTGCTTCTTGCCCATTTTGTCCTTTGAATATGCCAGGTTCCTTCCTCTAGAGACTCCACATATATACGGCTATGTAGCTAACAGTTATTGAATGTTTACAGTGTCCCAGGGACTGTTAGAAGCATTAGCGCATTTAATTTCAAAGCTATATGAGATAGTTAACTGATAGTATCCCCATGGAGAAACTGAGGCATGGGACAATTTACATAACTTTACTAACATTATGAGGTGAGTGATAGAGCCAGGATATAAACCCAGGCAGAATGGGCCCAGGGTCCATTCTGGACCCATGTAGGAGCCTTGGCTTGCTTTTGGTCTGACAACAGAATGTAAGCTTCATACCTCTAACAGTACCTGACACATCACAAGGCCTTATTAAATATTAATTGAATGTATAAATTTCTATAACATCTCCATGAGTAGGTTATGAAAACCTTCAATGAAGAAGGCTTTTGACCTGGAGCCTGAAAGGGAGATTCTTTCTTTTAAAAATTGGGATGGGAGGTGCCTGGGTGGCTCAGTCAGTCAAGCGTCTGACTCTTGATTTTGGCTCAGGTCATGAAGTCAGGTTTGTGGGTTCAAGGCCTGCCTCAGGCTCCACCCTCATCAGGGAGTCTGCTTGAGATTCACTCTCTCCCTCTTCCTATGCCCCTCCCCCCTGTGCTAGTGTGCATGTGCATGTTCTCTCTCTAGCCCTCTCTCAAATCTTAAAAAAAAAAAAAAAAAGAAAAGAAATTGGGAAGAAAGGGAAAGAAAATGAGTGACATGTGGTAGAGCCACATGATAAAAGCTCAGAGAAAATGTCCAATTAGGCTGGAACCTGTCACTTGCAGGAAAAAGGGAAAGATAGGTTCTCCTCTGCCAAGGTTATAGAAAGCCTAAGGAGATTGATTGGTTGATTGATTGATTGATTTTGCTGTGCAGTTTAGACCCACTGAATATTTTTAGTACTTAGATCCTATGTTCAGAGCAACGTTTTGAAGTAATGATGCAGGTGGCAGTGTGTAGGGAGGTTTAGAACAAGCCAAGTCTGGGAACTGGTGAGAGAAACCTGCCATGATCAAGTCACTAACATGTCTTGACTCACAGTAGCCCCAGAAGTGGAGTTCCCACATCCACTCCTGTCCCTTCAATTCCCTTCTTCATCTGGTAGCTGGAAAGATTATTTAAAACTTTACCTCTGGTCCTGTGGTATTGTGATTTATAGTAAATACATGTTTGGGCTTCCTCTGCATTTCTGGCACAGAGCTCCTAAAACCCTTGGACTTTACCGATGACAGCCATAAAGATATCTTTTGTTATATGAAGTGACCACACTTAAGGATGGAGGCTGGTCATCAAGAAAACGAACCATGTGATTAGAGGGTTGGAATTTTCAGCCCTACCTCCCTTAACTTTGAGGGAGGAGAGAGGGGCTGGAGATTGAATCAATTGCCAATTGCCAATGGCTTAATCAGGCCTATGTAATGGAGCCCCCATAAAAACCCAAAAGGATGAGATTTGGGGAGCTTCTGGGTTGATAAACACATGGGGCTTGGGGGAGAGATGTATGCCTTCCCACATACCTTGCCCTATACATCTCTTCCATCTGTCTATTCCTGAGTTGTATTTTTTCATAATCAACTGGAATCTAGTTAGTAAAATGTTTTTCCTGAGCTCTGTGAGCTGCTTTAGCAAATTAATTGAACTCAGTGGGGAAGGGATCATGGAAAGCTCCCCTCTATAGCTGGTTTGTCAGAAGAACAGATGACAGCCAGGGCTTTGACTAGCACCTGAAGTTGGGGTAAGGGAGCAGCCTTGTGGGGAGAAACCCTTCACCTGTGGAATATGATGCTGTCTGATACAGTGGAGATAGTGTCAGAATTGAGTGGATTTGTAGGATATCCTATTGGTGCCCAGAGAATTGCTTTTTGGTACTGTGGGGGGGGGGGGGGGTGGGGAAACAAACAAAAAAAAAACAACCTCACCTGAAACCACCACATAGGAACTGGTAATGAGGACCATTTTAGGTCCATTTTCTCCTCTGCTTGAAATCTCTAAATGGTTTCCTATTGTCTTTAGGGTACTCCAAAACCCTTACCAGGATGCAGGCTTTGCAAGATCTGGCTTCTCCCCACTAGATTAATTCCCAGCTCTTCTTCATGAACCAACCATACTATACCTCTTTCAGATTCTGAAAAACATGAAACTCTCTATATTACACACTCTTGCCTCAACTACTACTTCTTCCTGGAATGCCTCTCCTCTCTTATCACTCTTATTTGCTTGCTAATTCATACTTCTCCTTTCTCTCAATTCCTAAAGACTTTCCTCTCCAGCTGACCAATCCTTAACTGGTAGGGTTGCCAGATGTAGCAGATAAAAATACAAGATGCCTGGGGTGCCTGGGTGGCTCAGTCGGTTAAGCATCTGACTTCAGGTCATGATCTCAGGGTCCTGGAGTTGAGCCCCACATTGGGCTCTGTGCTCAGCAAGGAGTCTGCTTTTCCCTCTCCCTCTGCCTCTCCCCTTACTCATGTGCTCTCTCTCTCTCTCAGATAAATAAAAATAAAACCTTTAAAAATACATAAGATACCTAGTTAAAATTGAATTTCAAATAAACTCTTTAGTATCAGTATATCCCATGCAATGTTTGAGGCATAGTTATACTAAAAAGAATTTGCTGTTTACCTGAAATTCAACTTTAATTGGATGTCCTGTATTTTATCTGGTAATCCTATTCCCTAAGCTAGGTTTGATTATACAGTAGTCTCCTTTATCCATGGGATATATGTTCCAAGATCCCCAGTGGATGCCTGAAACTAGATGGTACCAAGCCCTATTGTATGCGATGTATTTCCTTTACGTACATAGCTATGATAAAGTTTGATTTATAAATTAGGCAAGAAAGAGATTAACAATAATTACAATCAGAACAATTATAAAAATATATAGTAATAACAAGTTATGTGAATGTGGTCTTTCTCCCTCTCTCAAAATATCTTCATATACCGTACTCACCCTTCTTGTGACGATGTGAGATGATAAAATACCTACGTGATGAGATGCAGTGAGGTGAATGATACAGGCATTGTGATGAAGTGTTAGGCTACTATTGACCTTCTGAGGATCGATCAGAAAGATTATCTGCTTCTGGACCACAGTTGACCACAGGTGGCTGCAATCATGGGAAGTGAAATTCCAATAAGGGATGGATTACTATGCCCTCCCACTGGCTCACTCAATTTTTCTTTGGTATTTATCTCACTTGATTTAATTGCTTCATATGGATGTTACCTGGTGGGCTGTAACTTCAATGAGGACAGGAATGTGTCTGCTTTGTTGCCCAGTGCCTCACACAGTGCAATGGCAGGCCATAGGCTCTCCATAAATATTAAGTGAATGAAAACAATACAAGACTCTTGGAGTTCTAAAGAGGTCCGTGCTGAAGACACGGGGAAATTTGCTGCATGGAAGTGACCTTTGAAGCAGGAGGGGCTTGGAGGGCGAGAACACACAGCAAAGCTATAGGGTTAGAAAGAGAAGAGATGATCTTGGGCTGCTAAATGGAGGGGAATGCCCACGCTCGGGTGGCAAAAGGAGGAAGAAGGCAGGTGCTGGAGACAGTGGTGCTAAAGAAAGAGCTCATACACTACAGAGGGATCTAGGGAAGTAACAGAGACCAGGCCTCTGGATGTGGCCATTATATACTCGGGGCCTTCAGGAGAACGGAGTCAGCTCTGACAGCTATCTGGTTGCTCACTGCTCTTGAGAAATTTAGTGATGGGGTCGGGGGGCAGGGAGGAGCTGTTAGCATGGTGGAGAGAAAATTTGTGTGTGTGTGTGTGTGTGTGTGTGGATTATGCAAGAGGGAGGCCTCTGTGTCATCGGTAAAAGGCAAGGAAGTAGTGGAAAAGTACCCATCCTGGTGGAAGGGGTAATAGATGGTCTAGGAAGGCTTGGAGGGAATGGCTTTAGAAAAAAAGGGAAGATGTGTCCATGAGTGAGAGGAGGGTGGGAACAATGACTAGTACAGTCTTTTCTCATCAGTCTGACTCTTTTGTCTCAAAAAAGTTATATTGTCCTCATTGCTAAAGACTATATAGAGTTCGCTGAAGAATATAAGCTGAATGGGGGCATAGATGAGGTTTCTTAGTCCAGAGCTTCTCAGACCTTAACAGAATAGTGAGCATCACCTGAGACTCTCATTTAAATTCAGATTGTAATGAGCGTGTGGGACAGCACCCCAGATTCGGCATTTCCAACAAACACCCAAGGGATGCTCTTGCTGCTGCTCTTAGATCTTCCATCCTTGCTCTGTGAACCTTTTTTTTTTTTTTTTTTTTTATGGCAGCTGAATGTAAATGCTTTACGTTTGGCTTAACCTTGTAGTGAAATCTATGCAAGAGAAGTGGAACATCCTTTCTCCTGAAGTTAGCTGAAGTGTGATTGAAATATATCTTTTCAAATGCTTTGTAGTTTTTAACTCAGTCTGCTTATGTGTATCTCAAACATTATTAGTTCCCTCAGAACTAAGGAAGGAGTTACCTTTGAATTTGAAACCATATTGCTTTGGAATGTGAGAATATAGAAAATTGCTTAAATGCAGAAAGTGATCTTGGTGAAATATTTATCTAGAGTAAATTATCGATCAGTTATTCATTGGAGGGATGCATTGTTTGTTGATTCAAAGGGAAATCTCCTACAGATGTACTAGTATGATTCATTACTAATGGTTGAGATTATTTCTAAATGTTTACATTGAACAGAATAATGCTTTTTAACAGGAAACCACTATATAATACAAGTGTGCTATTTACAAAATAACCATATTATTTATTTTTTAAATTCATTCCTGCTTTAGAATAAATGAACCATGAGGAACACCACCTTTTTTCAGTCCATTCGTGTACTCCTACCACTTCATGTAAAGCTTTATTTGAAGAGGATGGTAAAAGCCAGGACCTGTCCAGCAGAAAAACCTACCTGCCTATCACCTGACAGGTGACGATAGATCCCACAGAAACAAAAGGCTCAGAGACAACTCAGGCATCAATCAGAAAAAGAGGTTATTGTAACCTGTAGCCAAAACTCAAATGTTTCTTGGCCTGAAATCATTTTCTAAAGTTCTTTTTTTTTTTTAGTTTTGAATACATTGTGCATGTAGAAAATTCAAAAAGTTCCAAGAGTGTCCAGCACAAGTGTCTCTCCTTCCTTCTGTGCCTCCTTCACAGAACTCCCTTCTGTTCATGAGTTTCTTGTGAGGCATCGATAATAGCTGTGTGTGATATACACACGTCCCGCATACAGCAGAGTGACATAGACTATACTCACTGTTCTGTAATTCCTTTTTTCACTTTATATATTTGGAGACTGTCTTACACAAACACTCAGTTTGCTCTACTCTCATTAATATGTAGTTGAATATGATTTTCCCCAAACTTGAATTTTTTCCATAAACAAGGACATATGCAGATAAATATACTGAGCATTTAGGACCATTAAGAAGGAATGTCAGTAGATGCCTACAGGAAAATCCAACCTCCCTTTCGACTATCTCCTCACATTTCCTGAGACCATACTGGAAGCTTAAACCCCCTGCTAACTCTAGCCAGTCCCACGGTGTGATGAGCTCCTGCTGAGAGTAACAAGATACCGGAACAGAGTAAGGAGAAGATGGCATTCACTCCTACTTGTCTGCAGACCTACCAGTTAATACCATCAAGATATGCTTCAAGGAACTAAGCTTATGTCCAGGTCTTCAGTGCCCGCAGATGACATTAGGACCATTCAAAAACCAGTGCTAACATCTGCATGTTTTACAGAAGACCTCTGATGATGCAAACACAATCATCACCATGTACACAAATGCAAATCCAATAGGCACCTGGGAGACCTGACTGGCCAGCAGTGGTTCTAGAGTTCAACTGGAGTTCTAGCAGGACCTTCCTTGTCCATGTATCCAGCCACTCACCTATTCAGCACATACTTCTGAACATTCTTTATGTTCCAGGCACAGTTCCGGGTGCTGAGACATAATGATGGAAAGAAAGGCAGATGAGGTTCCTTCCTTCAAGGAACTTACATCTCAGGGGAGCATACCTGAGTCCACCTTACCAAAGCTAAGCAAGCCTGGCCTCACTTCCTCTCATTACCACCCGCACATACCCCTCTTTCCTCTGTAGTCAGCCTGTAAACCTGCACAGCAAAGTGTGTCTTCACAACCCTGGTGCCTTGCTTTGTCTGTGTTCATCTACTCATCTTCCAAGGGTTTTAAGTGTCTTGCTTGTGGCCAGCAGGATTTGAAGTGCTTTGTGAAAAGTACTTCGTAAAACCAGCTGAATGGAGGCCCTGCTGTTGGCCATAAGCCTGAACTTTTATTTAAGTAGATTCTTAATTTTAGAATAGTTTTATATTCACCAAAAAGTTGCAGAGATATTATACAGAGTTCTCACATTCCCCTCACCCAGTCCCTCCTGTTGTTAGCTTCTTACCTGATAATGGTATATTTACATTATAATAGCTTAATTAATGAACCAACACTGATACATTATTATTAACCAAAGTCCATTAAGGTTAAAATCTTAATCTCAGATTTTCTTCAATTTTTCACTAATTTCATTTTTCTGTTCCAGGGTCTCACTTTACCACATCGCAGGTGATTTTTATATCTCCTTAATCTCTCTGGCTTGTGACAGTTTCTAGTTTTGTTTCTCATGAAGTTTGGCAGATCTGAGGAGTACTAGTCAGGTATTGTATAGTGTCCCTCTGAATGGATTTGTCTGCTGCTTTCTTCGCAATTGATGACACCAGGGTCACAGGTTGTTGGAGGAAGCCCACAGAGGTGAGGTGCCCTTGTCATCACACCCTGTGAGGGAGCATGTGATGTGACAGAGATGTCAACCTTGAATACCTGGCAAGACAGTGTTGGCCAGGTTTCCCCACCATAAGGTGACCCTGTTCCCCCCTTTCCCTCCTCTGTTGTTTGCAAGCAAGTCCCCTCCATACTGCACCTCCTCCCTCCCCTTAAGAGGTGGAGGCAGGGTGAGGAGAATCAAGCTCCACTTCCTGGGGGTGGGTAGCTATATAAATTATTTGAAATTCTTCTGTAAGAAAGTTTTCTCTCTTCTCCCCGCGTGCATTTATTTAGTCAACCACTTACTTGTACCGGTGTAGATTTGCAGGTAGATGTTTATTGAATGCATTGGGTTATAATCTGATAGTGGATTATTTGTTGTTCAAATTATTCCAGCTTTGGCCATTGGGAGCTCTTTCAGTCTGGCTCCTGTGTCCCCTTTGCCATGCCCCATCCTTTTGTTTTTTGACCATTTCATTCATTTCTGGCACAATTTGTGTATTTCCTGCCCTCACCCTAGAATCAGTCATTTCTCTAAGAAGCCCTGTTTCTTTTTGTTGGAGAGGCTTACTTTGAAATGCAAGCCTCAGCATCACCTACCCACCCACTCATTTGGACACTTAGTTGGTCAGTGAATATTTATGTACATTCTACCCTGATGGCAACTTAGTGAACGAGATGCTGATACACAATGGGGAACAGAGCAGTCCCTGCCTTCAAAAGGTAGCGGTGTGGTGTGCAAGACAGTGAGCAAATCTCAATGAGGAAGTATGTCATTATAACTCTGATACACGCTATCAGAGGCAAAGGACAGGGACTCAGATGAAAAGTGACCTAAATTGGGCCTGGTTTAGATCAGGGAGCCAGAGACGGCCAGGGAATGTTCTATCTAGCATTCAGAGAGAAGGTTGAAGAATGAGAAAGACTCAGCCATTTAAAGAGCAGAGACAGGAGTGTTCTCACACTAAAAATTAGTGGGTCTTGACTAGCTTTTTAAAAAAGGAATGGAAAGCACCATAAGTATTATCATATAAAAGCAATGTTGCCTTTAGGTACAGGTTGGTGTGTATCTTGGTTCATGGTATGAAATGCATTTCTTACTGGGGATCATCATCCAAAATATGTGAAGGCTTGTTTTAGGAAGAAATAGCAGATTGAGAAGTCTGAAAAGAGAAAAGGCTTTAATATATTTGAGAGTTGGCCACGGGGCCAGTGGCCAGTGCACCTGTGAGGAGCTCACATGGGATGTGAGAAGAGGCCAAAGTGGGAGGCAAGGAGGCACACAGCCCCCCAGAGGAGCTGAGGGGACAGGATTTTAATTAAAGAGTGATGGAAATCCATTGGAGGGTTTTAAACGGGAAAGTATTGGCATTTCAAAGAGATCTTTAAGGCTAGTATGTGGAGAATGGAAGGAGGGGGCAGAAGAGTCAGCAAGACCAGTCCCTGAGAAGGCTTCTACAGAGGCCTGAGCAAGAAGGGTCACTGGAGAGTGTGGGCAGTTTTGTTCTCTCAGCCACTAGAACAATGCCTGGAACCCAGCAGACCTTCAGTGTTGTTTGTTGAATGAATAAGTCACACGATGGTAGTAAAGATGGAGAGAATCTTTAAGGGAAGACCCACTGCAAGTCTTGCTGAGAGACTGGGTGTGGGGGAGATGTGCGGCGGAGAGCGCGCGAGCCCCCCTTTGCACATCTGATCCCTCCGCACTTGTTTATGCTTTCTTTCTCTCCTGTTGGACTACTTAGGATAGCTACAGGATTCTTTTTAACTGTTTAGACTGTCTTGCCTCTGCTTAGTCATATTGGCCAGAACTGGCAATAACAGAATTTTTCAAGAGAAACCAAGATTGAGTAGAATTGCAAAACCAGTTCCTATCAGATTTTCAGACCCATGGGACTTAATGATCTTTGATGCCCCATCTCTGAACCTCTGCAAGAGTCAGCTACTAGCAAATAAAGATCCTCAGAGGGGTGCCAGAAATCTTGGGATTTGGCATTGACACAGGACTGGTGAGACACTCCTTTTTCTTGACATTGCCGGTGAGATCTGCAGCCGGCTGCCCACTCCCCTGCTGGCTCACTCAGCAGAGCACAGGATATTGGTGGAGGGGACTGGAGGGGATGGGCATAGGCATAGACCGAGACAACATGGAGGAGGACAACATGGAGTCAGCAAGACCAGTCCCTGAGAAGATCAGTGCCAGCCAGATCCTGGGCCCAGAAAAACGTGGGTCCTGTCTGTAAAGTCTGGCACCAGACATGGGCAAGCTCCAGAAACGCCAATTCGCTTTCAAGGCTCGTTCATTTGGGTCAAATGGGTTTTATGCTATTGACTGAGATGCCAAAGCAATAATCAGAGTGACACCAGTGGTATTTGCGTTGGTTAAGATTTTTCATAGAACAGCAAACTCAAACCGGCTTGAGCAAAGGGATCGCAATGACTTGTAGCATGAAAACTCCAGAGTGTAATCTTGAAATCACACCCTCCTCAAGATACCAGCTCCATACCTGTCTTGTTCATAGCCATGGCTGTTCTGCATGCTGGCTTCATCCTCAGGCCAGCACTTCCCTTGGTGGCAACGACAACTGAGGGAGCTTCAGACTTTGTATTCTCTAAGACTCCATCCAGGAAAAGATGGATTGTTTCCCCTGGTGACCCAACAGAAGGCTGGGGAAGCTTTTCCCCAGAGACTCTAGCAAACATTTCCCCAAACCCCGTTGGCCCAAATTGGAGCATATGTCCACCCCTGAGCCAATCATTGCAGCCAGGTGATGGGCGCTCTGATTGACTTAAGAATGTCAGGGTTCCACGCCTGGGAGCTGGATATATCCAGCTGCTGGAGAAAGGGGAGGGATTGAGGAAGCGGGGTTGGGGATGGGGAGTTCCCTTAAGGCAAAATGTGGGTGCTGTGACAGGACATGGGGGAAATGGACACTGAGGAGGCACCCTATGTATTTTTACCACATCAACATCATTGTTACTGTTGGCCAAACAGTAAAGGCCAAACTAGAGGCAATGCAGATGTAGATAAGAAAACTTTTGGGGGATCCCCGGGTGGCTCAGCAGTTTAGCACCTGCCTTTGGCTCAGGGCATGATCCTGGAGTCCCAGGATCGAATCCCACCTCAGGCTCCTGGCATGGAATCTGCTTCTCCCTCTGCCTGTGTCTCTGCCTCTTTCTCTCTCTCTCTCTCTCTCTCTCTGTCTATCATGAATGAATAAATCTTTAAAAAAAAAAACTTTTGTTCAGAACCCGTCTGCCTTCTTCAAGGTAAGTCCACTTTAACCTCTTCAGGTCTCAATTTCTTTATCTGAGACGAGTGGACGACAATACCACCAGGAAGGTCAACTTCATATATCTGAGTATGTCATATATATATATATATAATCTCAAAACATATAAGGTTACATATTTGAAAAAAGTAAAAACATGAGTTACTTTTTGCATCTCCCTAAAGTGCCAAATCTAGTCAGTCCCACCAGAGCCAAGATTGAGCTGATGTCTTGCCGAGCAGAACAGTAGATGGAAGGAAGACTTCCCTGGCCACCACGAGTGCTGGGCATGTCAGGGCCCATCTCATGTCTTCAATGCAAGAAAGCAGTTTCACTGGTTCAGAACCAAACTCAAGCAGCAGGTGTTCAGGGCTGGGGTGTTGAAGTTTCAGCTTTGATTTTTCTATGAAATCGTTCGGGTTATTAAAATGTCGGCCCTATTCTCTTGTTTAAGAACTGGTTTCATTTCTAATGACACAGCACCACCATGCCATTCCTTGATTTAGTCACGAGAACCAAAACTAATGTGTGGCTAGTTTCATGTCGTTTTTATAGCAGTTAGTACAGAGAACAACAGGCTCCTGTGAAAACAGATGTATTTGCTATCTATTTCTCTATCTGCTACTCAAAACCTGAATTTCTGAGTTGGCTTGGTCCCCCCCCTTTGGTCTTTGTGGGAGAGGCTTCAGGGAGGACAAGGGCCTGGCTATTCTTTGCAGCGGGGAAAGTTTTAATTTTTTTTTTTTTTTTATGATAGTCCCACAGAGAGAGAAAGAGAGAGGCAGAGACACAGGCAGAGGGAGAAGCAGGCTCCATGCACCGGGAGCCCGACATGGGATTCGATCCTGGGTCTCCAGGATCGCGCCCTGGGCCAAAGGCAGGCGCCAAACCGCTGCGCCACCCAGGGATCCCACAGGGAAACTTTTTATAAGAAAGAAGAGTGTCATCCCCTAAACATTTGAAGAATTGTTAAGGTGTGTCGGAAAGAGACCTTTCTTCTCCTGAGAGAAGATTCCCTTGGCATTATTGTCTTGTTGTGAACATGGGGTGTTCTTTATTTGGTGAGCCTCTGTAGATTTCTTAAAGGCCTTGTGGTGTCGCATGCGAAAGGGAACACGTATTCAGTATTGCTGGGAAGAGCATTGCCTTAATGATGCTAATACTCTCAAAGTGCCAACACAAGACCTTTATCATCTACAATGTCTCTAGGAACCGGTGAGATAACAAAGGCTTACAGATGCAGAAACAGAGGCATTGAATTTTCCATGTCTTCAGAGAGAGAGTGTGTAGAATTTAATTAGAGTCCTGGGCTAACTTCCATTAGGTAATTGCCTGATCTCTCTGTTTCTGAGCCTCCTCACGTATAAAATGCAAATAACAATATAATAAATACCTCACGGGGTGGTAGTGAGGGTTGTGTAAACTAATGCATGTAAAGTGCTTAGAGCAGCACCTGGCACACAGTCTGCACTCAATAAAGGTTGTTGTAATTATCGTCACCTTCACTATCCATTTTTCTCAATTGCAAGTTGAATGCCCTTGCCTCTTTGACTCAGACGCATACAACCCACCTCCTCCCCTATCTGGCCCCCCTCCAACCTCAGTTACTCATCTGATCTTTCATCTCAGGTTGTCTTCCAACATGTGTCTCAGACTAAGGCAAAGCCTCGCTTCCATGCCAGCAGGCTGCCCCCCTCCAAGGGCCTTCTCACCAACCTTTCCTTGATGCCTTTTAATGCTCAATATGACTCCTAGGGGTGCCAATTAAAAAAAAAGAAAAGAAAAGATGTTGAATATTGACTTGAATAGCATGTCTATGTAGATCCAACTCACCTGGAAGACTGGATTTGGCAGTTAGGCCTCTTGTTCTCTGCTTGGATCTGGAGCCTGTGGTAGGCTCTCCTCAAGCCCAGGTAAGCTTCTTGCCCAGTTTAACATTTTTCATCCAATTTGATCAACATAATTTTATTCCTGCATTTTTTTTTTTTTTTGCATTTCCACAAGGGGCCATGATCAAGAAAGCTTTCTGTGCTTCATCTCCCTGAGTATGCCTTACACATTCATTCTTTCTTTCAAGCAGTATTCCCTTACTGTGTTCATCTGAGCAGTGCTAAACATATTGCTGCTATTTATTGCGTGGTGTATATACATCTCGTCCCTTCTCCTGGACTGTGAAATTCTTGAGGCCAAAAGCCCCTATTGACTTCTATTTCTTCTCCCCACCTGCAAGACGATGGGATGTGTGGGGACTGGCTGAGGGGAGGGCTATGACTGCATGTATGTCTCTCCCTGGCCTTTTCCCCTCAATCGTCTTTCTTTCCTCCTGAGGGCCTCACAGCGCTCTCTGCTTGAATGTAGTCAGGCCTCGAGCAAGCAGAGACACAGAATTCACTGTCAGGGTCTCATCTGTCCTGCCTTCGAGGCTTTGCACCTGATGCTCCCGGGAGGGTCCTTGGACCCGGCCTCCCACACACTGTGTTGGTGAATGTGGTGCCAGATTACCTACCAGTCTCTTCAGACAAATGAACAGGTTCTCTGTCCGTGTGTCCTTGTGCTTTCCTTGATCTAACGTCTTTCCTCCGACCCAACATCTCATCCGCCTGCCTTGCCCTGGTTCTCTTCCAGGCCCATCCCGTCCCCGGCCTCTCTTCATGCATTGGCCGTTAGTCTTGCTTGATCCTGCTCTGGCTCACTTTGGTTTCTGTTCCCCCTCTTCTTTTTCTTTCACTTTCCCCCACCCACCAGTCGTTTTTTAACAGTGTCATCATGACTTTCAGTGTGGGAACATGACCCTCACTGTCTCCCACATTACATAGCCGCCCTGGCTTTCATGTGACCGGCATTCCTTCCCCGCACCGGCAGGCAGGAGGGAAGCTCTCGCAGTGAGTCCTGCTTCCTGCCCAGCTCAGGACGCAAGAGCCGGGCAGGAGATGGAGGCCACAGAGGAGTCTCTTCTCAGCTTCTGTTGGGCAGTGTGAGCCGGGTGTCACCCGAGGTACCACTGAGGACAGCCTCACTCTGTGACAGCGTGAAACAAGGAGGGAGGGCTCTCTTAAAGGAATGGTACGGGCTGCGGGGAAGAGGAGGGCTAGCACGTATGACAAGACCAAGGTGGTTTCTAGTGCTGACATGACTTGGCCTCCTAATCCACAAAACTCAGCTGAAACACCCAGGCCAATGAATAACTGGGCCCCAGTCATAAGCAGAAAACACTCTTCCCTTTTTCTTCCCTTAACCTCACACAGGCAGGCTTGTGCAATCTGTTCTTATGCAAAGGTTTGCAAAATGGCCCAAGTGGAGGACAAGTCTGGGGCTTCTGGGCCACACCGTCCTTCCCAGAGGGTCAGCAGTCGGCTGGGACAGCTGGGGCCACCCTGGCCGCCCGGCGGAGCGTGAGGGAAAGAGAGGGTCAAGGCCGCTGGAGATGGGGCCTTCTAGGAGTCCGCTTCAGAGAAATGGTCTCCTTATTGCAAACATGCAAACCGGATTTGGTCACATACTCTCCCTGTGAAGCAGCTGCCCTTTGAAGCTGTGGGCCAGGGTGGAAATAAAGCTCCTGTCTGAGAAAGGATAAGGTTTCTTTCTTACCCCTTCTGCCGACCATTCTATTTCCTGCTGGTTTGCTGCACTGCCCCTCTGCTGGCAGCACGGGGGGAGCCTGCAGCAGCCAGAGCAGCAGCAGCAGCAGCAGCAGGTCAAGTGATTAGCACCCTGAGCTCTGCAGGCTCCCCAGAGCCTCCAACACCACCTCCCCAGCCGGGCCCAACAGACTGGTGGGGCAAAGGAGTGGGCCACAGCTCCCGGCACCTTCTCAAGTACTAGGAAGGGAATGCAGAACTGATCCCAGTGCTCCTTCTTTTTTCTTCAGGCCCCGGGGTTGTTGGGGGTGGGGGGTGGTTACAGCCCACCCACGGGTGCGGCTCAGCCGTGACACAGGTGGGGAAGCAAGCTAAACTCAAGATGGGCATCTGTAGGCAGAGATCTGCCCACGGTCCCCGGTATAATGCTGAGAGTGCCTTTAATATTGACGGATGCTTTTCAACATTTAAATAGGGCCTGACCAAGGTGCAGGGAAAAATACAAAAGCAAACTTGCCAATCAGGACCAAGGAATGCCGTTTTTAGGAACTCTGTTTTGAAAGAGCTGTCTCTAAGAACCTTAGCTTCGTTGGTTTCAGCCAAAGTGTGTCCAGGCCCTATTTCTGACTGTCTTATTTTAGAGCTCAGTGTGTAATGTTACCCATACCAAGCATCTCGGATATCTCTTTCAATTGATTTCGATCGTTCTCAGAGCTGGACTCCGGAAGCCCTCTACCCTGGACCTGCAGGGAACAAGAAGAAAGTATTTTAACTTCAATTTCTATCTGTGTTTTAGTCTAAGAATGAAGAAAGAAATTAAGCTCTACTACTAGTAATAACTATGATGGATATTTGCTATATTTATCCACAAGTATATATGTATATACAATTTACAAATACATATGAAATATGATAGGGATGCAGTTTCTGATTTCTTTTGACTGGATTGGATTATCAAAAACTTTGGTGGGACTTCTCCTTCTGACCTGTATGGAGTGAGAGAGACCAAATTTACCCTCTGGCCTAAAAAAAAGACCCACCAAAAACCACCGAATATATGAAACAACAGTTTTTAAGACACTATGCATCAGGCAATGAAGAGATCCTGGAGATTCAGGGAACTAATGCAGTGAGCCCTCAGTTGTCGCAGCCTTCAACAGCCAGTTCACATTGTTTAACAAATAGTTGTATATGTTTATAACAAATAAATTTGGTGACTTTTTTACTAGACTACAGACTCCTTGAGGACAGGGGACATATCTTCTTCACAGCATATCCCTAGGACCTAGCACAGAAATTGTCACATAATAGTTGCTGAATGGGGAGGGGAAGCACCTGGGTGACTCAGTGGTTGAGCATCTGCCTTTGGCTCAGGTCATGGGCCCGGGGTCCTCAGATGGAGTTCCGCATTGTGCTCCCCGCAGGGAGCCTGCTTCTCCCTCTGTGTCTCTGCCTCTCTCTGTGTCTCTCATGAGTAAATAAATAAAATTAAAAAAAAAAATAGTTGCTGAGTGAACATATGCGAATGAATCATTGAAGGTCTCCAGGGAAGCCCCAGAATGGTTAGATAATAGATGATGGGATGTTAGGGTCCAAATGCACCTTAGAGCTGTTCTAGTCCAGTTTCTTAATTATGTAGATGAGGAAGTTGAAGTCTAAAGCAATTCAGTGACTTGCCCAAAGTCACTCAACCCCTTAGTAGTGGAGTCACTGGGAATACACTTTCCTATAAAGAGACCCCTGAGTTAAGCAAGTCAGTAAACCACAGCCCCAAGCTGCAGAGGGGCCCTCTCTTAAGAGATGAATTCCCGCTACTCATGGAGCAGGGGCATAATGGAGTTCTAGATGTCAAAGGTAGTGTGTTCAGAAACAGAAACAGGCACTGAGAATCACTGCAGGCACAGCCGCTTGGAATTGAAGACATGGCCAGACACTGCTCAGTTCTAGAACAATAGTGAAAGAAATTCCCAGGTTGGGCAGAGAGGCCAGAGGAGGATCGTTTCTGACATGAGTTCTGGCTGTCATCAGAGACTCCTTGAGGATCTACAGGCAACCTTGGGAGACCTTGGATCAAGACAGTCCAATCTACCTGGAAACCACAGGAGATTCTGGATAGGATTCAAACCAACCAGCATTTCCTAGGATAGTCGTGTAGGCCGTGGGTCTATCCTGAGCCTGGGGGGGCAGGTGGGCTCACAGAGAACCAACAGTCCCATGTTGGGACCCCACTGCCCAACTCCTTGGCCTGACTGTGCTCTGGGAGAAGACCAGAACTTAGGAAATGGTTGTCACTCTGTGGAGCACCTTCAGGCCACAAGATGTGTTCTATCACAGGAGGACTTTTCTGTTTAGGACTGAAGGAGCCCCTGACACTGGGTACCCTCCAGGTAGGAGCAGAATCCCAGGGGCTGGTTCTGACTGTTCTCCAAGTGTTGGTCCATAACCAGGCAGCCTCAGCTACATCACTTCTTAGTCAGGCTTTGTCCTGAGTTCTTCTGGGAAGTTGCAGCTCTCATCAAACCCTTGAAGTCTGGGTTTCTCCTCAGTTCCAATCCCTGTCTGCTCCTCAAAGTCCTTGAAAAGGCAGCTTACCTAGTTGGAGGTCAGAAAATGCTAGGACAAGGTAATGGCCTCCTGATATTGTCTTGAGAGTTTTAGGATTTGATCTGGGTCTGGTGTAGGAATGGACTCCTGCCTCCCTATAGATTCCTATTAATACCTCTACCGATGTCCCGAATACATCTATGGAACACACAGGTTAGAAGCTAGAGCTTGACTCTTGTGCCAAACACTTTATAGTAGCCTCACAGCTTGACAGTTTTCAACAATGACATTTGGGCTTTACCTGACAACATGAGACAGGGTTTGAAAGAAAGTGGTGATGTAAATGTGACCTCTGGAGATTTCTTCACCCTGGAAACCCCAGAAGAGTTCCTCTAGAAAGGGGACTATTATATATAGCTTAAAGGGAGCCTCCTGAACAAGAATTTCTAGCTGATTTACATCAGATTTGGATGCGAATCTCCTTGGGCCCAGGGCCCCACTGGGGAGGAAGTCTCTGGCCCACGGGTGGGCCATAACAAGCCAGGCTGCACCTGTGCTGTTCCCCTTCTCAGCACTGAATCATTAACTCACTAGCAGGAGCCGCAGTGCAGAGCCCTGGAGTGAGAAAAGCCATGTTTCCAAGAGCCAGGGATGGCAAGGTGATTTCTACGCACTAATTAAACTGAACAGCCAGGAGGGCTGTTTTTTGTTTTCGTTTTATAGATCAGGAAACAAAGGTATTGAAAAATCTAGTAAGAAAAATAAATAAATAAATAAATTAATTAATTAATTAAATTAAATAGAAAAATCTAGTAAGGCACCCACTGTCACAGGGTGAGTCAGCAGTAAACTGGGACCAAGAATTCAAACTCTGTGCCTCCTGGGCCAGCACTGGCTTCTGCCTGGAATCCTGTGGTCTTGGGAAATAATTCCCTCTCTATCCAGAGCAAGAGACCTTTGTGACACTAGTTTCACGAATCTTACCCCAATACGGCCTGTTCTCTGCTCAACAGCCAAAGGCCTTGCGTTCCTTAGTCTCCCTTCATTCCACCCCTTGGCCATCTCCTGGGTTATCCAGCTCCAACCAGCCTCTTGTAGACTCGCCCATTGGACTCCTCACAGTACAGCCACCAGAGTGGTCCCTTTTGCCCTTGGCCTTGGCCATGCCAGCAACTTCCCTACACACTATGGCTCAGAATTATAGCTCTGACTGGGCCTCCCAAGCATATTTCCCTCCTTACTGCTTCTGTTGTCCACACGGGTCTCTCTGGCTCAGCAGCTACATCATCCACTCCTACACCCTCTTCCTCGTGTCCATTCTCTGCCTGGAAGCCTCTCCCCTTCTCAAACCACCAAGACTCTTCAGGAATTCTAGGCCTCTCCCAACTTTTCCAGAATTCCTGTTTTCCCTTCTTCATGATGTCTTTCTATACTCATTAAAGAAAATGATCTCTCCAGCCACCATTTGCCCATTAATTGATCCAAAATTGATTTGCCCTCAACCCTTACCAAGACCTCAAATTGTGATTTAAGGTGATGTGGGGGGCAGAAGTCTGAAATGGACCCAAGGTTTCCTGATTCCCAGCGCCGCTCCCCCGCCGCCTTGTGTGCACACCCGCTGAATATGATGAATTTGACTCCCATGATTAGGTTACGTTTAATGGCACAGCTGACCTTGAGAAAAGGATATTTATCACAGTGGCCCTAACCTAATCATAGCAGGGACCTCTATGACCACAGGCAACTAGATTCTACCAACAAACAAGAAAGTGCTAGAAGTGGACTATTTTCCCAGAGCCCCCAGACAAGAACCCAGTAGGACTAACATCTGGATTTGAACACTGTGTTATCCTGAGCAGAGAACCCAGGCACGCTGTACCAGACTTCTGATTTATAGAACTGTGAACGAATCAAAGGGCATTGATTGAAGTCAATTATTGACTTCAATAAGTTGGTAATTTGTTAAGCAGCGGTAGGAAACCAATGCAGGGGAATACTCAGTCGGTCGTGTTAGAGTTGTGGGTTTTCTGTGTTCATCCTGGCACCAGTCTTAGCTGAGGGGCTGCAGTCACACTTGTTTGAAGGCCAAAAAGATTACAGACTCCCAGCAGGAAGGGGGCCTGGCCCCCTGCTTTCCCTCTGAATCTAATTCAGCTGCAAGTGGGATTGCTTGGTTCCCAGCACTCTGTTGCCTGCTCCGAGGCAAAGATGACCTTGGTCTTCCTGCCCACAGGGGCTTCTAATCTAGTGACTCAATGAGCACATAGTCTAATACAAAGAGAGGAGAAGACGTGGTGCAGAACGCTCGAAGATCAAGAGAATGGAAATCATATCCAATGAAGGAAATAAAAAACTTCATGGAAGAAGTGGCATTTGTCCTGAGCCCTGAAGACTGAGTGGGACTTTACCTTAAGGATGGAAGTAAGAGGGACACCTGGGTGGCTCAGTGGCTGAGCATCTGCCTTTGGCTCAGGGCGTGATCGTAGGGTCCGGGATCAAGTTCCACATCAGGCTCCTTGCAGGGAGACTTCTCTCTCTGCCTGTGTCTCTGCCTCTCTCTCTCTCCCTCTCTCTCTCTCTCTCTCTGTCTCTCATGAATAAATAAATAAAATGTTTTTTAAAAAGGATGGAAGTAAGAAATTAAACCTGAATCTTAGAGAAACTGTGCTGGACACTGGTTAGGACAGAAATAGTGTTCTGGATCTACAATGTGAAGGCTCTTGAATCACTGTGAGTCGGGTGGGGGGGTTATTTGATGATAAATGAGGGCCATGGAAAGTGTGGAGCCTAGAGTGGGATAGAATCAAGGTGGACTGAGTGTGTAGGATAGATTAAAATAGAGGCAGGTAGGAGACGGGGATTACTGGTAGACCATGAAAGAAGATTAGGCGAAAGGTAACCGGAGCCTGCACCGTGGCTCTGGAAGTAGGAACAGAAGGAAGGAGAAGAACTAACGGTCACTGGGAAGATACAACTTCCACTGACCAAGCCACAGAATGAACACAGCGTCCGGCACAGGTCCGTCCACCCATCCACCCAGCGGCCCCGCCTGCCTGCCCCCACTCATTCCAGTACTGCAGATGTGCTCCACATCTGCTCTAGCCAAGAGTCTGTATGAGGTGCTGCCCACAAGGCAAAGCGTCACTACATTCCAGGAGATAAGGATGGCTGCGGTACCAGGGTTAAAGGGCGAGTCCTATACGAGGAGCATGGCCGGTGAACCACAGACTCAGGAGGGACAAAGAGGGCACCCAGTGGCAGTCCCAGTCTTCAGGAAAGAGTGAATGACACGGAGTCATTGTTTTGCTTATAGGCAAAAAAATAAAAATCAAAAAATCAAAAGGAGAGGGCGTTGCGCATTTCTCCTCTAAACTACCAACAAAACTTCATCTCATCCCAGTGGACACACACACACACACACAGACACACACACGCACACTCAGACGGGGCCTGCTGACTCATGCCTGTATGACTTTCACAATGACAAACAGAGCAACAGTTATTCCTGCAAATGCTTAGTTGGGTTGGCCTAGAAGACAAATTGGTAGCCATAAAATAGTCCTTTGAGCCATCCCTTAGACACTGGTCTCCTTCGCCTCCCTCCCTGACTGGCCACGCTATGGTTGTTATCGTGATTTTATAGGGTAAGAGACATACAACATCGTTTTTGTTCAACCACCGCCAGACCAGTCAAGGGCAGACCAGGCCAACAGGGCTCTTCCTCCTTCCCCCTCGGTTCTGGGTAAGCACACATCTTCCACCCTTACTTTAAAGGCAGACAATTTGTTTTTATCATTTGCCAACACAGCTGAGGATGATTATTAATTAATCAAAAACACTGACTTTTAACTTCCCACGCTCTCTCCAGAGATGCTCCAGTGACAGCTTGCATCTGGACTTCAGAGCTGTTTAGATAGAAGTGGGCACCATGCAGCAAAGACTTGGGTTTTTTTTTTTTTTTTTTTCTGGTTTATTCTTTTTAAAACCCAACTCTAGCTTAATCCCATTTAGCCAGTAAACTTGATTTTAAGGTGGTCTCATTTTGTGGGGTTTCTGTTGGTCTTTTTTACACAGCTTCCTTTGAAACCAGAAATGCTGTGTCAGGGTTTCACAAAAAGGAAAAGAAGTTCGGAGCACATTTTCTGCTCATCAAAAGCTCGCTCTGGAGCACCCCAGCATGCCTGTTCCCATGAATAATGAAACACCATTGTCTTCCTCCGCTTGCAGTCTTCTGTTTGGCTGGCACCTGCCAGATTCAAGGTCTCAGCCACGAGGACCTAACCACTTCTCAGTGCCAGCTTGCAACGTTGCGTTTGAAATACGACAACCAAGGCTTATCTGATTTGGGCCCTTTTTCCTCCTTCTAAGATGGTGCTGCTGGGCAGCCCATCCACCCCTCTGTGCTTCAGCTTTGTGGCTCTACGGTGGTTTTCTGCGAAAAAAGAAAGGGGAGGCCGAAGATAGTTTGCCTCAAATTACACATCAAAGCCCAACGGCTACCCCAAAAGGGAGAGGAGGTTGCGGTGCTGGCTTTACCACTTGGCAGAGGCTAGAATAAAAACTCCAGGGCCTTAGGGGCTACCCAGACTGATAAAAAAAGGTTCTAAGCCAAACCAAATTTAGGAGGAGAGGCTATGCTCCTCTTCCATTTGGTGAGGACCACATCTTGAGAATCTCAAAGGCCTGGAAAGAGTGTGCTGCGCTGTAAGCACTGTAAGTTTCCCCAAACTTGGGGAAAGCCTCCTGTGAAATGTGGAGCAAGCCTCCCAGGCCAGAGCACACTCCGGGGTCCTGTCACTTCCCTTCCCCGCCCGCAGTGATGGATGTCCGTCCCTGAGGTCCCCCGACTTCCTTAAGACAGCTCCTGGGAGCGGCCTGGCCAGTGCTCAAACCAGCCGGGCCTTTGTTTCTTCTCTTTGCCCTCCCGCCACCTGCCTTGTTTTCCTTGTCATTGCTCATTAGCATCCCCACTGGAGGCGTGCGAGGGAAATAAAAGGAGATAAAAACTCGGGCCTGTCACAGTCCATTTGCTTCTTGTCCGCAGTTCTAGTAAAAGGCAGAAGAGGAAGCTATTGGTCAAGATAAGAGTTTAGATAAGGTTTGGGGATTATCTGCAAAATTCATTTATTCGCGGTTACCCTCCAATCAGCTGAGGATCATGGGGAGGGGGGGTCACTATCATGCATTTTGTTTTAAGGTAAGAACAAAATTCTCCAGTTATTTCTAAGAGCTGGTCCGAAGAATTTGACGAGACAAAACTAGTATAGCTACTTTATACGTTGGTGACACAAAACTAGCAAAGCAACGAAGTATCCACCCCATTCTGTAACTCTCCGAAGCCAGCTGCCTCTGAGAGTGGAGGATTTCCTATCTCCAGCGAGGGAGGGAAAGAATTTAACTCATTCTCGGGGTTAATGGGGGTCCCCGGACAGCTCTGCAGTTCTTCGGAATGGCTGGGAAGAAGCAAATTGAATAGATAAGTTAGGGTCTTTGATTACAGGGAATAGAAAACAACTGAAACTAATTTAAGTCAGAAAGGTCAATTGATTGTAGAGATTCCGCAGGGGGATCTCATGGGACTCAGTGGCCAGGCCTCCTCAAAGTACCAGGGCTGAGGCCTGGAAGGAGGCTTCGGGACTCTCGGTCCACCCCTCCACCTTAAAAAAGAGCAAAACCTCGCCATCCTTTTCCATCCTCTCATTTATACTCCAGCCCTCCCTCCTGGCATAGTCCTCCCAGGCTTCCCAATCTCAACTTTCACTGGACCAGCCACAATCAAACAGAGGTCACTCTCTTTTGGAACTAGTTAAAATTTTTGGAGAGAGAGAGAGTGTCAGATTGGCCCAGCTAGGGTCAAGTGTCCTCATCTGGCCCAATCCGCTCTGATGGGAGGCTGGGGTCAGGAGAACAATTATGGCTGCTGCTCAGAAGGAGCTAGAAAGTGGATGGGGGACGGAGTAGGAGCGCTGAGTATTTATTAACCCAACAAAAGAGAAGGGACATGGTACCTGTACCTTCCCATGCTCAAAATTTGGAGACAAAACATGCACATTGTAGAAGTCAGACCATTGGGGGATCCCTGGGTGGCTCAGCGGTTTAGCGCCACCTTCGGCCCAGGGCGTGATCCTGGAGACCCGGATCAAGTCCCAAGTTAGTCCCTGCATGGAGCCTGCTTCTCCCTCTGCCTGTGTCTCTGCCTCTCTCTCTCTCTGTGTCGCTCATGAATAAATAAATAAATAAATGAAGTCTTTAAAAAAATACATAAAAATAAATAAAATAAAAGTATCATTAAAAAAAAAAGAAGACAGACCATTAACATCATTTAGTGCCGATGACTGGGAGGATAAAAAGCCCGATTAGAATGAACTCCCAGGAAACAACTGAAATGGGTCATCTTCAGTAGAATAAATACATTAAGGATGTGCATAGAATGGGACCCACAACACAGCAGTGAAAATTAATGAGCTACAGCTACATATTTCAGTATGGATGGATCTCAAAAGTATAATGATGCATGAAAAAAGCAAGTCACAGAAAAATATATACCAGATGATTTTACTTATGTGAGGTTCAAAAACATGCAAAATTGAACAACATACTATGTCGAGTAACAGATGTATATGTACACTCTACAGAGGAGCAAGAGGATGAGGGAGTGAACTCAGGACAGTGGTTACCTGTGAGGGGGCGAATGAGAGGAGGGCAGCCGAGCACTTCAAAAGGGCTGATCACATTCTATTTCTTTATTATTATTATTATTATTATTTATTTTTTTATTGGTGTTCAATTTGCCAACATATAGCATAACACCCAGTGCTCATCCCATCAAGTGCCCCCCTCAGTGCCCGTCACCCAGTCACCCCCACCCCCCGCCCACCTCCCCTTCCACCACCCCTAGTTCGTTTCCCAGAGTTAGGAGTCTCTCATGTTCTGTCTCCCTTTCTGATAATTCCCACTCATTTTTTATCCTTTCCCCTTTATTCCCTTTCACTATTTTTTATATTCCCCAAATGAATGAGACCATATAATGTTTGTTCTTCTCCGATTGACTTATTTCACTCTGCGTAATACCCTCCAGTTCCATCCACGTCGAAGCAAATGGTGGGTATTTGTCATTTCTGCACATTCTATTTCTTAAGCTGGCCGGGGGATTTGACGGCATGCATTTTATTATTACTTAATCTACACGTATTTCCCTTTCTCGTTTATGTGATATATTTTGGAATTTAGGAAAATATAAGCCAACACCATTGAGCAAGAGTTCTAAGGAAGCCATTTCCCTGTGTTGGGTGATGGCCAACGGTACTGTGCACGTGTGGTCAGGGAAGGACAGTGAGTAATTCTGTTTGTCAAATGATTCTCTGGTTTCTGTCCGTGTGACAGCCACCCTGACAAGGGAAGTGTCTGGGGTGCCTGTCAGCACTGCAGGCTGAGAATGCCGGAGGTGCAGACTTGCTTTTCTCAGGTCCTTCGGCCTGGTGTCAAGCTACAACGGGTGTTCATCAACATGCCCAGCCCAGGCATCCTAACTCCATCCAAGAGAGCCACCTGGGCAGCCCAGGTGGCCCAGTGGTTTAGCATCACCTTCGGCCCGGGGTGTGATCCTGGGGTCCTGGGATCGAGTCCCATGTCAGGCTCCCTGCATGGAGCCTGCTTCTCCCTCTACCTGTGTCTCTGCTTCTCTCTCTGTGTCTATCATGAATAAATAAATAAAATTTAAAAAAAAAAAGAGAGAGAGAGAGAGAGAGCCACCTAACTGCCGAGCATTGCCATCAGAACACAATACAGACCGAGGGTTTCACAAAAGGCTAGATACGAACTACGACATGGCCCAGCAAGTCTACTCCTGGCGTGTGTCCAGAATTGAAAACAGGGACTCGAGCAGGTGCTTGCGCACCAATGCTCATAGCGGTATTATTCACAATAGCCAAAAGGTGGAAACAACCCAAGCGTCCATCAACACGTGGATGGATAAACAAAAATGGTACGTCCATACGGAGGAGTACTATCCAGCTGTAAAGAGGACCGAGGTTCTGACCTTTGCTCTCTGAAAACATTATACTTAGTGAAATAAGCCAGACAAGGAAGGGTAAACATTATAGCACTCCACTTGGGTAAGATTCCTAGAGTAGGCGAATTCATAAACATAGGAAGTGAACGGTGGTCACCGAAGGCTAGGAGGAGAGGGAAGAGGAAGTTATGGTTTAGTGGGACTAGAGTTTTTGTTGGGGATGATGAAGTTGTTTTGGGTATAGCTGGCGCGGTGGTTGCACAACACTGCGAATATATTTAATGCCACCAAATTGCATATTCGCAAACGGTTAAAATGAGACATATTATGCTATGCACATCTCACCAGAATTAGAAGGAAACACAAATGCAGAGCTCCAGAAAGGACACATATCTGGGGGAAATGATGCCAGCGAGAGGTAGAAACGTTTAGAGCATCCTTTTCCCTCTTTGAGATTCCTTTCTAAATGATCTTTGCCGATTCCCGGCAGAGTATGGAAACGTCCATTGATTTCCAATCCAGTCCTGTAGCCTAGGGCCATCATTTCTAGCAATATTCTCAATGCAACAAAACGAGAAAGTATGTGTGCCTCATGGAGTGTGATGTCGTGGGGTCTTGTCTTTGCTGCAAACGAGTCCATGGGTACAGGCCTAAGCAAGCCCCCTGAACTTCCACCTGCCTGGGTGTTAGAGGGAGGCCACGGGGTCGGGGGAGAGGCCCTAACAGTGGAGGTCTACTGACTTCAGAAGTGTGGTGAGCAACTGGAGCCCTCCGTGTTCCCAACTAGTGAATCCTGAGTTTGGGGGCTGGTTGATGTTCAGTGTTTCAGAGGATGAGAAGGAGAAGGAAAAATGTGTGTGGTCCAGTCCATCTGGTATTTTCTTTTAGTTTGCTGAGACCAAACGGTGGCCTGTGACATGGAGAATGTCCTGCTTTAAAAAAGAAAAGAAAGAAAAGAAAAGAAAAGAAAAGGAAAGGAAAGGAAAGGAAAGGAAAGGAAAGGAAAGGAAAGGAAAGGAAAGGAAAGGAAAGGAAAGGAAAGGAAAGGAAAGGAAAGGAAAGGAAAGGAAAGAAGAAAAGAAAAAAGGCAAAGATCATCCCCTGGTCCACAGAATGGTGACTGGGTAGGTTAGGAGCTGGGCTGTAAGTCACAATGTACAGCTGGGGTTGGGCCAAAGCCAGAAAGGGATCCACGGAGAGAACCAGGACACGGATGCAGCGGGCCTTACCTAGGGGCCTTGGGCACTGTTGCCTTTGGGTCCCCTCCCACCATAATAATTTTGATATAAAAATTATTCTAATATAACTTTAACTATTTCAATATTTTTATCTCTTTTAAGGAAAATTGAATTGATTTTTTTTTTTTTTTTTTTGGTATGTACCCTCCAGAAGTCCAATTCCGTGGCCCAGTTGAGCCCTGTCCCCACACTGCCAGGACTGTGGCCAGTGGACGCCTTGATGCTGAGTCGTGTGACACACACGTGCCGGGTTCGCTCCCCCCTCCTCCTGCATCCAGAACCCCCAGGCCTGTGTGAATGAACGCCCCGCCCAGCAGGCCATCTTCCCCGGGATGGTGGTTTTCTACTCTGCACTCCTGGTGTGGAGCTGGGAAATGCATTTGAACGAGACCCCCTATCGCAATGTAATTGATTGTTACGGGCCCTAAAATTGCATTATTATTTTTTCCGATATGAAAACAAAATTCAAACAGTGTCATAGGCCCCTGCAAGCGTCTCTCCTAGCACTGGGCCTACTGTGGGTAACCTGGGAGGGACTGGGACAGCCTGTCTTATCTTTGTTGTCCTGGAGCAGGCAGGGATTTTCAGGTGGTCTTGTGCCACCTCCCAGGCAGGCAGGAATCCCACTAAGGGAGCCTTGAGATGGGATCACGAAGAGTCTGCCTCCAGGCATGAGATCCGAGCAGCCTCTCTCTACAAATAAGTAAGTTTTGATGCTGAACTCCAGTGAAAACCTGCAGCCCTGTGATTTTTCACCAACTGCTCTAATTTCTGTCCAACTGGACCCCCACAGGAGCAAGGCTTAAGGCTAATTTTAAATATTTGAAGGCAACTCCTTTGTGTCACTGCTATGCCTCAGCTCAAGTTCTGTGCCCCGCATTAAGCACCCACGATCCTGTGTGATAGGATTGGCGCACCGCTCACCTGCCAGATGCCCTCCTCTGCACAAGGCCAATGGCCCCGGACGGGGTCCGATCTGAGGGCACCTGTTTTCCTCTGCTATGACATCACCTTCTACCAGGATCACTTAGGAGACAGATCCCCAGCTGCCATGCACTCACCCGTGATGGGTCAAACCCCACAGTTCTTTGTCCCCCCCCAAATGAAGGTAAGCCAACCTCTCCAAGTCTCTACCCGAGCCACTCAAGATCTTGTCAGCATGGAGACATAGTGCGTCCTCTTTGACTTAGCTCACGATGCTCAAGTCAAGATTCTTATTCCGTCATTGAGGACAGAGGTGGTCCTTTCCATGCGTGCCTATCCATGGATTTGGCGGGCACGCTTTTCTGGTCTTCATCCTGATGTGACAGGGGCCAACAATTCTATTTTCACATTTGCCAACAGTTTTTTCCCCTGTTAACAAAAGTTGAATCTGGACCCTGATATGGTTGAAACCAAAAAAAAAAAAAAAAAAAAAATTTCCATTTTGGATTTGTAAACGATTTTTACATTCTGGGGGAGAAGGACATTAGCCCTTGGACTTAATTTGTCCTTTTGTCTGCAAGGAGGTTTTTTTTTTTTTTTTTTTTTAAGATTTTTAAATTTATTTGAGAGATAGAGAACGCACACGAGCAGGGTCTGGGTCAGAGGGAGAAGCAGAGAGAATCTCGAGCAGACTCCCCGCTGAGCCGGGGGCCCTACGTGGGGCCGGGTCCAGGACCCTGAGATCATGACTGAAGCCGAAAGCAAGAGTTAGTGGCCAAACCACGTGAACCACCCAGGCACCCCTGGAAGGAACTCTTTCAATGAGGGTTTTCTTTTTTAAAGATTTATTTATTTCAGAAGACAGCTCAAGCACAAGCAGGGGGAGGAGCAGAGGGAGAAGGAGAGAGAGAGAATCTCAAGCACACTCTACACTGAGCACAGAGCCACACTCGGGGCTCAAACCCACAACCCTGAGATCGTGACCTGAGCCTAATCAAGAGTCAGACGCTTAACCGGCTGAGCCACCCAGGAGCCCTGAGGGTTTTCTTTTCTAAAAAGGCATCAGGAGGACGCCCGGGTGGCTCAGTAGCTGGGCACCTGCCTTTGGCTCAGGGTGAGATCCTGGATCCCGGGATCGAGTCCCGCACTGGGCTCCCTGCAAGGAGCCTTTTCTCCCTCTGCCTGTGTCTCTGCCTCTCTCATGAATAAATAAGTGAAATCTTAAAAAATAATAATAATAAAATGAAATAAGAGATCAGGTACAAAGCTGCATGTTACGGGGCAAGGCTGTACTCCCAGGGAGTCCCTGGAAGACAAGAGGGGGCTGGGGCAGTGATGGGTTCCTCGGGAAAGGGCACCTAAAGGGCTTGGAGAACAGGACACCCAGGGTGCACACGAGCTCCCTGCCAGTGGGCAGGCCCTGAGGGGCTCAGCCCCGAGAGGACAGCTCTCAGGTGCCACGGATTTAGCGTTCGGTGT
This sequence comes from Canis lupus baileyi, assembly GCF_048164855.1. Classification (NCBI taxonomy): domain Eukaryota; kingdom Metazoa; phylum Chordata; class Mammalia; order Carnivora; family Canidae; genus Canis; species Canis lupus. Next base: position 9,006,551 of record NC_132844.1, read on the forward strand.
TTCATATGAGCGTTTGAGTCACATGCTTTGGGTGTGGATTCGCACCCGGGCTCCTCAGCCGGCCCAGGGCTTCTCTAGCTACCTCGTTATCCTCCTACCCACAACGTCTTTATTTGCTGTGGATTTTTTGTTTTTGTTTTTAATCGCAAAAATATTCTGTGCTCCTCACGGACCGCTAAGTGATGCGCATGCAGATCGGAAAACATTTTGCCCGACGTCATGTTAAAATCAAGCTGCACCAGGCCTGTGGCGTTGGCCAGTTGTCTCGGGCAGCGCGGCCCTTGTCGGCTTGCCGTGCCGCTGCCCTCTCGTCCGCCTCTCCCCGGTCTAGACGGTGGGCCGAGCTCCCCACGCGTGGGCACCAGCGGAGCTGGAGGTACCCCCACCGGTAAGAGACTCACATTTGCTCCCAAGTTCCTCGAGGCAGAGTTGTCACCTGGCAGTAGTACTGGAGGCCCGGCCGAGGACTTGATGACGGGAAATGGAAAGCGCATTTGGAGGAATATTTTCTTAGTGTACGTGGTAAAATGTTGGCTTTTAGATTTCCGTCACAGCAGGTCGGAGAGAGCTGTGTCTTTCACCTGCCTGATTTCCTCGTCCTCTTCTTTTGGAAGCAGCACCCCAGTTTTCTTTGGGGGAACCACTCCTCCCCCCATACGTTTTGCCCTCGTGGATTGTGAAGGGCTACCCCCAGCTCCTGGCTCCAGGAACAAGCCCAGGCCTAGATAACAAGGGTGACCTCAGACAGGGTCACGGAGTCCAGTGGGCCAGCCCCGGTCAACCCCGGGGCCTGTTGCCTGTGCTATCAGGGAAGAAGGGCTCTCCACTTGCAGGACAGCTCCACGGAGGAAGTCAGCCTGAGCTCAGGTGACTACCTTTGTCCCCAGGCAGGACGATGCCAGGCCAAGAGAGGGAGAGACCTAGTTCTCCTACAGGAGCCCAGCTAGCCCTCAAGCTGTCCCTGGCCTTTGCTGCCTAAGCCAGTTCGAATGGAGTTCCTGTCACTGGCCACTAAGAGGCCAGAATAAGGTTATCCTTTTAGCAACGGCACTAAAAAGGATCTCCCCGGAAGAAAGAACTGGCTTGAGGGACCCACGGGTGGCTCAGCGGTTGAGCACCTGCCTTCGGCCCAGGGCGTGATCCTGGAGACCCAGGATCGAGTCCCACATGGGGCTCCCTGCATGGAGCCTGCCTCTCCTTCTGCCTGTCTCTCCCTCTGTCTCTCAGGAATAAATAAATAAAATATTTAAAAAAAAAGAAATAACTGGTGTGGTAGTTTCCTGTATCCTATATCGAACTGATGGGATTATTAGATATACGAACACGAGTGACAGTGTTCAAAGGAGGCTGCTCCGAATGATTGTGCAAGCACTATTTGAGGGCTTTAAGCTGATGCAAGAAAAAAAATTAAAAAAAAAAAAAAGCTGATGCAAGGTTTCTAATGCTCAAGCAGCAATTGGGCAAGGTCAAGTGCACGAGAAAGGGTTCCCACGTAGTATCTAGATCATCAGGAGAACATCTCCAGTGGTCGAGTGTATAGCAAGTGAAGGCGATCAGTAACCCTATCAACGCCTTGGCTCGACCACACAATGCAGGAGGCACAGAGGGGCAGTCCAGCAGGCTGGCGACACTGACACTGAATTGCAGTTGCACAGAGCGTGGTGGTCCGCTAACAGCTGGGGACTGGCTTGATCTGGGCCGGGAGGCCAATGCCACCCTTCCTTCACCTGTCATTGATTTCTTCCCCCTAATCTCCTCTCCAGGAGCCTTTTTTGGGGGGGCGGGGGTGTAAGTTTGATGTTGTTCTTAAGTCTTTGTCAACAGACAGGGGTGATCCAAGCCTCAGACCAGGAGGTGGGGAAGCCCACATACTAATTCCAGATCCTGAGTCCCTGTGTTGCCTCGAAAAAGCCACGTGACCTCCTGGTCTCAGTTTCCCTGTCTGCACAATAAGGCTCATACTCCAAACTTCGATGCCTCGCCGGACTGCTGTGTGCATTAATTATTGTTTATAGCGCAGGTGGAAGTTGAGCTGTGCTAATTATTATTATCATTTCTGGGTCTTCCAGCGAAGTTTAAGCCCAGCCCTTGCCTTCCCGGTAGTTCCTGAGATCTGACAAGGCACAGCCCGAGGCCCTGAGCAGGGCCATAAATCAAGGCTAATCAGTAGACTGGGCATAGCTCACTGCAAAGGACCGGCCCCAGGAGGCCCTGCTGGCCACGGGCCTTCGGTTCTGGGGTTCCGGGGCAGCCCAGAGGCCCACAGGCTGCAGTTAGGGCCCTCGCTGTAACAGAGCAAGGCTGTGAAGCTGTTGCCGTGCTCCTGTCCCTTGCCTCTTTGTGTACCTGCCATTTAATAGACTAAGAAGTCTGAAGATCAATAAGAGGAGCTCACCCTGTCATTAGACGAGGCCCTAAATTGCCAGTTGCAGGTCGAGAAGCTTCAGGAGTATTGTGATCACTCACGAAGAAAGATGACTAATCGCTTTCCTCTGGTCACTTATTTGGTTTATGACTTCGGTTTCTACTCTCTAAGTACAACAGTTATCAGATTTCCATGTAAGCAGGTGGCTGACAGGCTCTGCCCCGTGTCCCCCCCCACCCCCGCCCCCCCAGGCCACAGTGCTTCCTTGCACTTTCCCCCACCGTCATGTGAAGTCTAGGAGACAGGTGGAGGGGAGAAGGCTCACCCTCACCCCTACAAAGCCCGGGCCAGTTGGATAAGGCGTTCCAGCGGGTGCGGCTCTCGGCCCCCTGCAGGACCCCAGGAGCCAGAGAAACCACCCCAAGGGCGCAGACGTCCTGAGGAGCAGGGGGGGCATCGGCGTTCTATGGAAGGCCTGAAACCCGAGGCCCAGGGCCCAGGTGCGACTTATTTCCTGTGTCAGCTCACTGGACCCGGGCTGGGGGCGGAGCAGGAGCCATCTGAGTTCAGGGAACTCCTGGGGAGCCCTGTGGGGCACCGTCCTTAGCCACCCAGGCCCTCAGGGGGCTGCTCAGGGGCCTGTGCTGTCCCTGCCTGCGTCCCTGCGGGCTTGACATCCCTTATCAAGGAGCCTCCAGCCGCCCCGCCCCTCCTTGCCCTGAGTCCTACTGTCTCCAGGCCCCACTGAGCCCTGGCCATGAACCCCCTCCACCCCCACTCTTCACCTCCCGTGGCCCTCACTTTCCCCGGCTAGGCCTCCCCCCCACCCCCCGGCAAACTGGCAGGCCCTGCCCGGCTCTTGTCTGCTCAGCACCAGCAGCAGACGGCGGGGTGGCAGCCAGTGCCAGTTAACTAATTAATGATTGTAAAGCACTTTGAAAACATAAAGAACTAGATAAATGCCAGGTATTATTGTTATTAATGATGAGGAGGCTGTTTAGTCATCCTTTGCCGTGAACTCAGCTCGCTGCCCCCACTGAGGCCGCAGGCTGATCTGTGAACTAGGATGAGAAGGCTCCTCCTCCCTGCAGGCGCTGTTTCACACTGAGTCAGTGACCAAGGTGAAGGGCAGGGGCCAGGAAACCTCTCCTCCTCTCCCACCTGCTCTCGAAGCACTGCCTGCTTTGCGGCTCGGGGCCGGCGTTTACCGAAAGCAGGCCCCGAAACTGCCTCTCTGGTTCCCATTCACCTGTTCAGTGAGTTCGCTGAAGTCTGAGTTCTTGATGGTGGTGATTAGCCCGTCCCTATCTGAGCACAGGATGGAGCCCAGAGCCGAGCCCCACTTTCCATTTAGCCGACGGACTCACTCACACACCTGATCGTATCTCTCGCACATGTTTTTGGGGCTGTATTTTTTTTTTTCTTTCTTTCTTTCTTTCTTTTTTTTTTTTTTTTTTCCTAAATGCTTCTGTGCACAATTGCTGATGTGCGAGAGTAGCTCTGCCGCTGGGCGTTATCTTCCCCATTTTACGGATGGGAAGCCTGAGGCCGGGGACAGGGGAGGCCTGGCATGACGGGTGGCCAGAATCCGGGCAGGGGCCCCAGGGCACCCCGGCTCTCCCTCGGATGCGTGGGGTGACGGTGACAGACCCTGGACAGCCGACAGGACGTGCAAGGAAGGCGCAAGAGGCCCCACGACGCTCAGGCCAGGCCGCCTCTCAGGCCCCACGCGGCCCAGGCGCTGGCTGCACCCGGGTCTCTGCCCCGCCCGCGGCTCGGGGTCCCAGAACCCGGCATCCTGTGGAACGTGAAGGTAGAGACACCTCGGAATCCAGCCCCCCCACGAGCCAGCTACCGTCCAGGGGCGCCCAGTTACTCCACTTCTCTGCAGCCGGGCGCTGCCACTCCGGGGGGGTCACCGTCTTGGGGCTTGTCTGTGTTTCCCGAAGCTTCCTTTGAAATAAATGATAAAAGTAGCCTGGAAACAGAGGACCTGCCGGTGCGGGCCGGGGTGCGGCCGTCGTGTTCTTCCCCAGACACGCGCTCCTCCCTGTATGACACGCATCCCCTCAGCGGAGGCCCGAGTGAGGTTCCCCCCGTTCCTGGGGGCCCCAGCCCCTCCGCTGCTACGCCAAAACACCACGGGAGGGGAGCCTCTAAACAACAGAAACCACAGCTCCTGGAGGCTGGGAGCCCTCCATCCGGGTGCCAGCGTGGCCGGGGGGGTCCCTCTTCCAGTCTGCAGACTTGTCGTGTCCTCTCGTGGCGGGGCACGGGGCAAGGGAGACCTGGGGGGTCTCCTTTGTGAGAGCATTCATCCCATTCAGGGGGGCTTCAGTCTCGTGACCCCGACACCTCCCAGGACCACCCTGATGGCACCATATCGAGCTTTAGGATTTCCACACGTGAATTTTTGGGGGGTGCACGAACAGTCAAACCGTCACACTGGTTATCGTCTCCCATTTTAGTCCCCAAGGAGCAGGCATTTCAATAGATGCCCAGCTTGGCTGTAGCTCTAAGCCATCAAAGATTGGGGGGCGGGGGGGTGGGAGTGGAAGGGGTGGTTGATCTGAACTACAGCCTGGGGGAGCAGCCTCCCCTGGCAGGGGCCCCGGCTGCTGTGAGGACAGCAGCCTCAGAAATCATTTCAAGGGCTCTTCAGTGACCATGAGATCCAGCTACCACCACACGCGGTACCTGCTCTTGACCAAAATCTGTGGCCTAAGGTGCTGTGGGGTTTCTTTTTTTTTAAGTAGTGAGTTTATTATGTAGGTTGAAAAAAGAATTTTTTTTTTAATTGCAGCTTCAAAATACATCAAAGTTCAAATATGCAGCAAGAGTGCAGTCCTGGGCCCTGCACCAAGCCTCCGTGTCCCCTTCTCCGCTCGGAGCTGCCACCCCTGGGGCCACGGCCCTGTCCGCGGAGGGAGGTGGACCCTGCCCGCAGATCTAATTCTCTTCACTTGCTTTTGAGCAGGTGCTTGATGCTGAAGAGTTCTGGAGAGTCTGGAGGGAGCCGAGGAGAAGAGGATCTGGGGGGGGTGGGGGGACACCGCTGGCCACTGCGGCAGTAAGAGTAAGACACGCCTGTCGAAGTGGAAGGTTAGGCAAACACGTCCCAGAGAAACCAGCACCTCCTCTGGCATTTTTCGGCCTGAGCCTACCATAATCACATGGCTGAGTGATTTTAAAAAATAATAAAGAGGGGCAGCCCGGGTGGCTCAGCGGTTTAGCACCGCCTTCGGCCAAGGGTGTGATCCTGGAGACCCGGGATCGAGTCCCACGTCGGGTTCCCTGCATGGAGCCTGCTTCTCCCTCTGCCTGTGTCTCTGCCTCTCTCTCTCTCTCTCTCTCTCTCTCATGAATAAATAAATAAAATTAAAAAAAAATAAAAAGGAAAGAAAGAAAATTAGCTTCTCAATCATCACCGATCACAGCATCCCACGCTTCTCTTCTCAGCAGAGCTCCCAGGGTCGAGCACCTCCAGTGTGCCAGGCGCCGTTGTGTACAGTCTCTCATTCAAGCCTCGTAGCTCATTTTCACAGAGGGGGAGACTGAGGCACAGATGGGTTCGGGGCTCCCCCGGGGACCTATGCCCGTGTGGAGAGCTGGGCTTTGAGTTGCATCCTCCTGTCTCCAAAGCCTAGACTTGTCATCTTCCTCATATATAAACACCATAATCCCATTTATTATTTTTTTAAGATTTTATTTATTTATTCATGAGAGATGCAGAGAGAGAGAGAGGCAGAGACACAGGCAGAGGGAGAAGCAGGCTCCATGTGGGGAGCCTGACGTGGGACTCGATCCCAGGACCCCAGGATCAGGCCCTGGGCCAAAGGCAGACGCTCAGCCGCTGAGCCACCCAGGCTGCCCCCATAATCCATCTAAATCTCTCTCATCACAGCAGCCCGGGCAGTCTAAGGGCTGAATGGAAAATGAGAATGTTCCAGGGTCTCTCATACTCCTGAAGGAATCGCCCCACAGGTGAGGAAGGCAGGCTGGTTGAGTCACCCGATGGAGGCTCTCCTGCCAGGGACAATGGTCTTGGTGAAAGAAGGAAGCTCACCGGAGGGCTTTGCTGCTAGAGGAGCAGGATCCGGGGCAGGGGGGGCAGGCTTCTGTGTGTGTAACCCCCACATTCAGGGCAGAGAAAGCCAGGCTTTCCCAGCAGGCCAGCGGGCCTCTGATTTGGACCCCCCAACGTGATTTCCGCTTCCAGCAAAATCCTCTTAGGGACAATGCTTTGATCAGCCTAACTGCACAAGAAGAAAGGCATAGGTGCCGGGAGAAAGGGATTTCTGGAATCGCAGCCACGCGTTGGAAAGGTTTTGTGCAGGCTGCGGTGAGTGCCTCCCTGGCCAACCCCCACCCAACCACGCGGTGGCCACGCACTTCTGTCAACGGAAAATGCTCCACGACCTATGTTAAGAATTTTGGAGTCTGGTCCGAGGGTTGGGCCTATTTCCCACCTACTTCAGCAGCACAACCTCCCTCTCCTCTGGATCCACTCTGGCGGATGTCACTGGCTGAGAGCTAGAGAGAGGAACCGGGCACCCACCTTCCAGACCTTTCGCCTGACCATCCCAAAGCCCCCATGGACACAGATTCGTCCTTGCGACACCTGCCCTTGGTAGGTAAGTGCCATTACCTCGTTTTTATAGATCAGGGCACGGCGGCACATGGGGCTCATACATGACCTTTCTCAGGTGGCAGGGATGATGGATCGTGGGCCAGGCCTGCCTCTGAAGCGAGACCACAGCCCAGTAATGCCAGGCTCAGCGAGTGGGAGTCAGGCCCTTGTCGCCCGGCCGCCCTTCCCTCCCCAGGACACGTGTTCCCCTGCATATACTGGCTGTGGCTACTAGCTGCGAGAGGGGGTTTTAAGAAGTGTCTCAAAGATTCAAGAAACCAAAGGAGGGGGGTGTGTGGTGAGGGGCAGGAGAGAAAGAGAATGAAAAGCAATAAATAGCACAGAAGGAGGTTAGAGGTTCTCTCTGACTTCCTGTAAGTACAATCCTACCAGCCACATGTGAGAGAAACCAAATGTCATGTAAAGCAGTGAAATTGTCACCCCCAGGAGGTGGGGCTTGTAGGCAAAAGGTCAGAATAATCCCTTCTCTAGCAAAGCAGAAGTCCCAACGCTATTTTTAGAAACTCCTAGAATTTGCCGCCTATTTTTAGAAGCTCCTAGAATTTGCCACCTCGACGTGACATGAGAAGCACCCAAGATTTACAGGTCGTCACCCTGCAGTGCAGCGTCACACCTCTCTCCACCTGGGCTGATGGGTTTCTGAGAAGTGTCTAGAGAACAGGTGGCAGTCAAGGGAAGCACACCTTGGGCACCCTGGGGTTCCTGACGGTCAGGGGCCTGCATAGGAAATCAAGGCAGACGGTCACCCCCCACCTGTGCAGCTGCGGCCCAGCCTCGTGGTCAGGAGCGCAGGCTCTGAAGTCCCACTGTCGCCCCTGCCAGCTGGGTCCCCCGTGCCAGCGGCTTGAGCTCCGGTTTCCTCACTTGTCAATTAGAGCTAGTCGTGGCCTCCCTCGGGGTAGGGGCGGGGTGGGTGGGGGGTGGCAGTCATAAGAGCGCCCTGTGGTGCTCCCAGTCCCCAGTGAGCACTCAATGAACGGCATCTATCGTCACATGCTGAAATTTTGCATATTGGTTTTTCTTTACTGAAAGGATATCGCTTCTCTGGGGCACCTGGGTGACTCAGTCGGTTGAGCGTCTGACTCTTGATTTCAGCTCAGGTCATGATCTCAGGGTCGTGAGGTGGAGCCTGGTGGCACCCAGTGGGGAGGCTGCTGAGGGGTCTCTCTTCCTCTGCCCATCCCCTGGCTCATGCTCTTTCTCTCTCTGTCTCTCAAAAAATAGAGAAATCTTCAAAAATAGATGGATAGATAGATAGATGATAGGTAGATAGGTAGGTAGGTAGGTAGATACCTTTTCTGGGTGATTGGAGTGATGACTGGAACACTGTGTTTCTCTACAGTTCCACAACACACCGTCCCTGCAAACTGCTTCAGTGTGTCCTCCAAACCCAAATTAATGAGACATGACTGATTGGGCTTGGCCTCAAAGGCCTCTCTCCCCTTTTAAAAACTCTCTTCAGGATGAGCACAGATCCAGGTGCCAGCCAGTGTGGTGTTGGGGCCAATCCATCCAACTCCTGAGGCCGCCCCCAGCCACACACACACAGGTTTAAAAGAGGATCAGCACTATTTTTCTTTTAATAGAGGGTCTGAAGCAATGAGCAGACCTTTTCTCAGTGCCCCCTTAGGAATTTGATAAAAGTCATAGTTTTCTCCCTCTCAAAAAATGCACATGTACACAGAATTTCTACAGTCAATTCTTTCTCTCTCTCTCTCTCTCTCTCTTTTTTTTTTGTGTGTGTGTGTGTGTGGTGGTAGTTATGTTCTATAATGTGGCTGGGAGTGCTGAGTTCGAGATTACTGAAGCATTGGCTCTGGAGAAAACACAGAGTTAGGTTCCTACAAGCCTCTGGTCACGACGTTTTCATCAACTGTCATCATATATCTGTTTTGTGTGTGTTTGTATTTAAAGACACCTTCTTTTTTGTTTAAGATTTTATTTATTTTTTCATGAGAGACACACAGAGAGAGAGAGAGAGGCAGAGACACAGGCAGAGGGAGAAGCAGGCTCCATGCAGGGAGCCCGACGTGGGACTCGACCCTAGGACTCCAGGATCAGGCCCTGTGCTGAAGGCAGATGCTCAACCGCTGAGCCACCCGGGCGTCCCTAAAGACTCCTTCTTAAATATGTATTGCTAATTCATTACCATCGAGCCCACAGTCAACAGCACTGTAACTCCTGCCGGGCTCACATATTTTCCACCTAAGTCACCCTAGCCTTTTCACATAGGAACACAAGACAGCTCGCACTTCAGCATCACTCTCGTGCCCATTTTACACAATGAAATCACTTATAAAAAAAAAAACACAGGGGCAAATGGCATTAAATAGACTATGGAGAGGCACCTGGGGGGCTCAGTGGTTGAGCATCTGCCTGAGGCCCAGGACGTGATCCTGGAGACCCGGGATCAAGTCCTGCATCGGGCTCCCTACAGGGAGCCTGCTTCTTCCTCTGCCTGTGTCTCTGCCTCTCTCTCTCTCTCTCTCTCTCTCTCTCTCATGAATAAATAAATAAAATCTTTAAAAAAATAAATAAATAGACTACGGAAAGTCCATTGTTCATAGCATGAGAGCTGAAACAAGAAGGCAGAGAGATGCCTCATTCAGCCTCAGCTGGCAACGTGCGCGTCAGGTGACTCGAAGTTCTCATTGCTCTGCATGAGGGCATGCCTGCAAATGACTGCAAAAGTGCCTTGAGTATTGATCTGGGGGTTACAAATGCGAGTAGACAAATTTGCAAATAGTGAATCTGCAAAAAAAAAAAAAAAAAAATTGAGGACTGACTGTATATAGTTTCTGGGTATTCAAAGCCCGTGGAAGCCAATTCTACAGGAATTGGAGCAGAATGGAGTGTTTTCATTATCTTTGGCAGCCCCCGGGACCTTGTCTAAACTAGAAACAAGTCAAATGTCTTTCTATAAGGTATGGGTACCCTTACCAGGTATTTCCATTCTTATCTTCCTTGAGATTTTATTCCACTGGACTTTGTTCAAGGCCCAGCAATGTAAAACCTAGGCATTTAGGGGAAACGAGCATGTTGTTGTAAAAGCTGAGAATATATTTGGTGTTTTCTTACTTCATTATTATTGGCCTTAGCAGTGAAAGTTTTATCTTTCTCAAACAAGTCTGATTATAACTATGTGAAAAAATATGCAATGGAAGGGATATTGGAAGGAAACACACACACACACGAAAATAGTTGTTGGGGTGGCAAAATATAAAGGCATTTTTTCCTTCATAATGTGCTCTTTAATGTTGATGTTCTGTGGTCTCAGACATAAATAAACTCAAGAAAAAACTTCAATTAAAACAGTATGTCTGTGAGTAGAAAAATGACCAGTGAAAATGTATTTAAACACAGGGGACTTAATAATCTTTCATCATTTCTCCGTTGGAAGTTTGCCCATGTTGGCAAGAAAAGATGGAGCTCTCCATCTTACCCCTCATTTCTGTTCTGCAGGATTCTCGAGGGCCATGCTATTCCTCTGCGGGATGGATTTTAACATTCTAAGCCTTTTAGATGTTTTCATGCCTGCAGACACATGATACAGAAAGTAGGAAACCCACACAGGGGAGATGTGAACAGCACCAGTAAGCAGCTCATCATTGGGTGTCTCGGGGAACCGGGAAACTCAGCAACGTGTGATTTGGTGACAACCACCTGGGTGAAAGGTCAGCAAGGGCACCAAGTGGCCCATAATGAGGCAGAGTGGATGGAGGTGCCACCCCACAGCCTTTGAGCACCAATCTGATGCAATTCACAGGCCCAAATGCCTCAGTAAGATTCCTCTCGAAAGCCACTTGCAAGCAGCCAATCCAGGTTTTGACTGAGCACATTTCCTAGGCCAGGCTAGGCTACAGGTGGCAAGTTCCAGAAAAATCAGACCTCATCCTTGGTCTTGAGTCCAGGTCCCCTTGGGAGGACCTCGGGGCAAGCTCTCAAACCCATACTACCAATCAACTGGAGTTGATAGGTGAGTTAAAGACTGCGCGCCACTCATACTATAAACAATGGGAAGCCTTTTCAGGGATTTGAGTAAGAAACTATTAAAATAAAAGAAGTGTTTTAAGAAAGATTAATCTAAGCATGGTATGCACGATACCTTGGAGGGAACTGAAATGCGTGGGCTTGAGGCCACTTAGAGAATATTAATCGTGCACATTTCTTAAGCACCTACTACATCCCAGCACTTTACAACCTTAGGCATTTGCATCAACCTCAACGGTGGGTTGTATTCGCTCCTTTGAGCAGAGAGAGGAAGGGGGGTGCAAAGAACGGAAGTCATTGGCCCAGGTGAAGAAACCAAGCTTTGAACCCAACTTATTCGGTGCCAAAGCCCTTGCTCATTGCACTATGGGACGCTGATATTATAAGCGTAAGACAGTAGGAATTTGGGTGGAAAGATTAGACACATGTGAAAAAAGATAAAGGGAAAATTAGTGGCAGTTCGTGACTTCCAGCTGTTAGAAGGAGGGCAGACATAAGGTCAAAGATTACCCCCACAGGGGGTGGCCTGGGGGGCTCAGCGGCTTAGCACCTGCCTTCAGCCCAGGGCGTGATCCCGGAGACCCGGGATCGAGTCCCACGTCAGGGTCCCTGCATGGAGCCTGCTTCTCCCTCTGCCTGTGTCTCTGCCTCTCTCTCTCTGTCTCTCATGAATAAATAAAATCTTTAAAAAATAAATAAATAAAATAAAAAGTAAAAATAAAAATGATTCTAAGGGTTTTTCTCCTGGGTAGCCAAGAGATGCCACTGACAAAATTCAGTAGATGCTGTATTGGCTTGGAGGTAAAAATCCAGTGTGGGGAGACCTAGGGCAGAGGCCTACAGTGTTTCCCCCGCATTTGAGTTCCAACCACATTCGTGGTTCTGGGCTCCGACTCTTCATTTTGGGGGGCCGACCATCCGGGCCTTCCTTTGTGAGACAGGCATTCCCTGCTGGGCGGGGGTCCCTCGAACCAAGAGGACCAGAGACTGAGGGCACTGGCTGCACCCAGGCCCGGTGGACTCGCACAACTCTGGGCTGCTTGGTTTGTTCGCGGTGCCCAAAACTGGTCCTGGCAAGGGGGGGGCGGGGGGCTGGTAGGGTGCCTCGGGCATCCCTGGCTCCTGGAGAAATTGTTGCACTCCAGTCCAGGAGATGAGCTCTTGCCAGGAGAGAACTTTCTGGGGCGCTTGACCTCTCTGTGCCCTGTGTGGGCATCACCCCATATCTGTTTACTACCTCAAAGCGACAGGCTGGTGAGCCACGGCTAATAAAAAGGGCTGTTTGGACAACTCGCAGTTTACATAATCACAACCATAACAAGAACAATAATAATAATAAGTCCAGGAAAAACAACAGTTCACTGGAAATTTGAGAGCAGATTCCTGAGGCGGGAATAAGATGCCCCCATAATCATCTTACTCAAGATGCCTTTTAATAGAAGGTAATAAGCAGAGATGAACCATCAACATAATGGGTGCATGTCATAAAAAAAATAATTGTCGGGTCAGCCAGGCTCCCCGGAGCTCCCTTCCTCTCCCCTGCCTCTGGGCTGCCAGCTGCACACTCGGGTTTTCACCCCCCTTGGGACCCGCCGGTCCTCAGTGTGCAGGCGACCCGAGCCCGAGCGTGGAGGGCCCCTGAGCCTGGTACATGTCGTCCCGGCTTCCGAGCGGCCTGGTGGCTCTGACCTCCACGAGTGGGCCGTTTCCGCGGTGGAGAGAAACCAGGGCAGAGCCACGATGAACACATTTCCCTCCCGCTTGTTTACCATATGTGTGGCTTCCCAGAAACCTGGCCTGGAATGGGGTGCATCCCTAACAGGGCCCGGGGGGGCCTCCGCGTGGGACCCCGGGCGCTGCAAGCCTGGGCGCCCTCCCGCGGGCTCTCAAGAAGTCGCTCGCAAGCTCACTTGCCAACTCCCAAGTCCAGAAATGTGTCATTTCTTTAGAAATGGACCTGAAAACAGACGGCTACCTAAACATACCAGCTGTGGGGGCGCCCGGGTGGCTCAGCGGTCGCTCATCTGCCTTCGGCTCAGGGAGTGACCCCGGGGTCCCGGGATCGAGTCCCGCATCAGGCTCCCTGCATGGAGCCTGCTCCTCCCTCTGCCTGGGTCTCTGCCCCTCTCTCTCTCTCTCTCTGGGTCTCTCATGAATAAATAAATAAAAATATAAAATAAATAAAAAATAAATAAACATACCAGTTGTCCGAGAGGACCGATGTCAGCCCGCCACCCCCCACCCCCCAACGGGGGAGCCAAGTGAGTCACGCCCTGCCAGGCCCACACCATGTGTCATCTTGACGGTTTATAGGCTCACATTTGACCAGAAGTCTCTCTGTCCCCACGGTCAACGCCTTGTGACCCTGGAACTCTACTTTCATTTTAACAGGCATGATTCCTCCTTTTTTTTTTTTTTTTTTTTTTGAGAAAGAGAGAGAGAGAGAGAGAGAGCGCACACGATGGGCAGGAGGGGGAGGGCAGAGGGAGAGAAGGAGTCCCAGGCAAGCTCCACGGCCAGCGCGGCCTGCGGTGGGGCTCCGTCTCCCCTGTGACTGTGACCTGAGCTCACATGCAGAGTCACATGCTCACCCCACTGGGCCCCCCAGGCGCCCATCAACAGGTGGAACTCTAACGCGTCACCCCACGTGGGTGGCCTGTGACAGGAACACTCCCTCCAAGCAGCAGAAGGGCAAAGCTTGTGTTTGCAGGGCATGATGTGGCTCTTTTACCTGGTGTGTGGGGGGGGTCCCCTGGCTGAACCTGTGCAATGTGGGCAAGATCCCGGGTCCTCATAGGAACCGGCAGCTCCAGGCCGGTGGCCCTGCCCTGTGTTACTCAGCGTGTGGCGCTGATTCACTGCGGTGACACAGTGCGGCCGGCTGGGGCAGCCACCCCAGGGTGCGCAGCACCTCTTGGTCACGTTGAATCACTTGGAGCCATCTGCCTGTGACTTGGGTCGTTTCACAGTGTGCTAGCTCACGGGTTCTTCTTGAGAGCTGGAGGGGAGACGAGACCCGGCCCCACAGCCTGCTCCCTGGGGTCCGGCCCGGTGGCTTGGGCCACCTGCCGGTCGGCCGGCTTTCCCTGCTCTGGGGACAGTCGCCTCCCCCCTCTCCCCGGGTTGCTCAGTGGCCTTCCCCTCAGCCCTCAGAGGAGTGTCTGTCCGGTGCTGGCTTCCCCCTTCCTTGTCAAGCTCCGTAGGCCCAAGCGGGCAGGGCCACGTCCAAGGCCTCGCACCACTTGCAGGTGTAGCAAATCCCCTGTCACCTGCCAGGTTTCCTCTTCCTCTCGGGGCTCTGCCAGGGCCTGTCAGCCTCTCCCCACTGCCTGGAGTCCCGACTGCTCCTGACGTCAGTTTGCAAAATCTCAGGAGCTCTGAACCCATAAAGGGCGCTCGCCCCCGCTCTGTCCCCACTCTGCCCCCCACACTCCTTCCATCATTGACCCTTCTCCACTGGAAGGGCCGCGTTCTGCTCAGCTGGCACCGGCAGGGACAAGCCTTGGACATTTTTTCTGACTTCGCTTCCCAGGACTAAATTCCTGTGGTCAGTCCCGGAAAGGGGCCTCCTCAAGTAGCTGGTCTGCAGGGCTCCCGGCGCAGTGACACGCCAGCATCTTCCTGGCGGGCCCGGCCTGCACCGTCCTCTGACCAAGCGGCATGTGCTGGAAGCGTAAAAGGTAGACCAGACTTCTATGACTTTAGACCCCCCCCAGCAACACACTCCCAAATGTCTCACTGATTGGTTTTTATACCAATGATAACGTTGAATGATATTTTGGACACACTAGGTTAAGTGAGATATTAAAATCACTTCACCAGGCAACCCGGGCTCAGCAGTTTAGCGCCACCTTCAGCCCAGGGCGTGATCCTGGAGACCCGCGATCGAGTCCCACATCAGGCTCCCTGCATGGAGCCTGCTTCTCCCTCTGCCTGTTTCTGCCTCTCTCTCTCTCTCTCTCTCTGTGTCTCTATGAAAAAATAAATAAAATCTTAAAAAAATAATAAAATAAAATCATTTTTTTTTCTACTGTGGCTTCTAGAAAATTTTAAATTACACATGTGGCTTGCACTCTGTTTCGATCGGACGGTGCTGCCCTAGGGTGAGACACTAGCCATCACTTCAAGGGTTCCTGGGACCGCACCTTAGCCTTTTTTGAAATAGCTCCAGAGCGTGGCCGTGAGGCCAAGCCTTCAGGTGGTGACTTCCACCCACACAATGAAGATGAGATTAAGAGGGAAAAGTTTTTTAAGAAATCCTTCCTGACCGCCTGATGACCTTATATTATGGGTCCTCGGGGACTATGTTTTCTTAAGCTTTAACTGCCTTCAATGTGGTGGCCCCCAAGAAACATATTAATTACCGTAGCTGTTATTAGGCCCAATATTAATAATAGCCATAATGATCCTCTGTTGAGCCAGAGTGAAAAAAATAGTCCCTGAGAGTGAGATGTGTACCCATTAACTCGGGGCACAGGAGAGTGTGTGTGGGGGGAGAATTAGCTCTTCTAGGAACGATATGGTATCGTGGATTTGGAAAGGGTTAATGCGGAAGGGACCGCCAGCCAAGGCTATGCTGAACTCCAGGTGCACCTGCACAGGCACACGTGTATGGAGGTAAAAACCGCTATAAATGCATCTATGCAACCCATTTCTCTTTTTTTTTTTTTTTTAAGATTTTATTTATTTATTCATGAGAGAGAGAGCAAGGCAGAGACACAGGCAGAGGGAGAAGCAGGCTCCATGCAGGGATCCCGACGTGGGACTCGATCCCCGGTCTCCAGGGTCACGCCCTGGGCCGAAAGCAGCACTAAACCGCTGAGCCACCCGGGCTGCCCACAACCCTGGGCCGAAAGCAGCACTAAACCGCTGAGCCACCCGGGCTGCCCACAACCCATTTAGAAGTAGCCCCAGGAGCGACATCTCTTCCAAAGCAGAGGTGACTGAGGACCTGCCTCTGCGGCTCACGACTCTGCCACAGTCCTTGGGAGGTCAGGAGGGGGTTCCTGCTGGGGCTTTGCTCCCGGGGGAGCCCCTCACCGTCGCTGTCCTTCATCCCTCGGCCACACCTGAAGGTCACTGCCCTGAACCTCGGAGGCCTCCACGCGGCCCCCGTGGCTCAGATACTTGCAGTGAGTTTCTACTGGCCGAAGGATAAATCCCAGACTCCATAGGGCTCCAGGCCCTCATCACTCTGATCCCCGCTTCCTTCCCTCCCTCTCTTGTTTCTCCCCCAACCTCTCCACTTGATGGCTCATTCATTCATCCCGCAGACGTAGATGGAAGGATCTATGAGGATGTGTCTTGCACTTGACCAGGCTTTGGAGACATAAACAGATGCCATTCCTCCCTGCCCTGGAGTCTACGGTCTGGTGAGGAAATAATTATACAAATAATGGTTTTCTCAGAAACAGCTATCAAGAAGGGGGCTAGAGAAGCATAACTTAGCTCTCCTTAAATGCTGCTCTCTGCCTTGGGTGGGGTGGTGGGGAAGGTTCCTGATGAGAGTCAGGTCTTTACCTCCCCGAGAGGACTTACCATGTTGCTCAGCATGTGGTAGGCCCTCAGTGAATTCTAGGCAGAGGTCATTGGTGACAAAATTTCAAAAGCGAATGGGTGATCCCAAGCCACATAGTCAGGGGCTTTCTATGTCTGTGCTCAGTGGTTCAGGACCCAGAAGTGCCCAGCAGAGCCGCGGCAGAGTCAGGGTGCAGGTGGAGGCCTACCCCCGCCAGGCTTTGTGCAAGGCCTTCACGGCAGGAGGCTTCCTGTGAATCCCACCCAAGACTGTAGAGACCAGTTTTACCCAGTAGAGTTCTTTGACTGGGGAGTAACGCATTTAAAAAGATATTTGGGATCTTCTAGCAAGACCCTCCTTCCAGAGGGAGGGCCCTGAGAGGGAAATGATGGCTCCTCTCCTTTGAGGGACTCGGACGCCACCCAGTTGGTGACCTGACGCTGAGCATATCGCCAGGGGAGTGTGGAGGGTGATGCCCACCTGTCAAAGTCATGGTGTCCCGCCCTCCGTTGTCAACTGGGGAGCGACGTGACACCTTCGCCCATCGAGACACAGCATCACATCATGCAAATCCACGAGGAGTTTCTGTGGAACCAGAAGAAGGCGTGAGTTCCTGGCTTGCTGCTGAGAGGCATTTCATGAGTTAAAGTGAACACGAGCTTATGAAATCACAACTTGCGTTTTCCTCTTCATACTGTACTCACCAGGTGGGGCAGCAGGTTTTAAAGAGAGGCCCTCAGGCTACTTTCTGGTCAGAATCATCTGGGGCTTGCTGTGCCTCACCCCAAAATCTTCCAAACCAGGTCTGGGGTGAAACCCAAAGCCTGCAAGCTGCCTAAGGGCCCCAGGGCACTCTTGCAAACTCCACGAAAGCTGAGAACCGCTGCTGAGCACGCGCAGCCCCAATCTTCCCTCACTGTGGACCCTGCCTTCCGGTCTGCCCTGGAGATGGTGTTTTGCTTTCTCTGTTCCCGGAGCTTCTGGTCTGCTACCTAACACCCCCACTCTGCTGTCACCCCAAACTTTCCAGTGTTGTTAGAGTTGTAACTCTGGTGGGGTTGGCCCCTGCTGTGGCCCTGGAGAGAGGGGGCAAAGGTGCCATGATGACAGACGTGGGTTCCACCGTATCGGGATGCTTGGGTTCCATATACAAAACTCCTGTTGTCCTTGTATTTTCTAAATAGAAAACAATGCATTTTTATTGTTGAAAAGGTGAACCTCAAAGACCCCCAAAAAAGAATAAGGAAGAAAACAAAAATCTACCACAAACTCACGCTGTAGACATCATAATTAGATTATGAATAAACTCCCCTAGCATCTTTTTTCCTTTTCATGTATTTGGGACCATCATGTTCTATCTTCCAGTTCAAGCTACAAGATGATCTCAGCTCTTTTAACCTTAAAATGACCAGATGTGGGGCCCCCATCCTGCCTATGAGTCTTGTGATCGTTTTAAGAACCAAAGAGTTTCCTTGGTCCGGGTGCTATTGCTCTGGCCTGGTCTCAGTTCCTCGATGAGCTGCTGTGGGGATGCGTTGTTGCTGCCTGCAGTCAGTCTCCTTGATTTCCGAAGGTGGCCTCTAGTCCCCTCCTGGAACGAGAGCTTAGACGTGGTCTCTGAGGCCAGAGGATTCCGTAACAACTCTAGGAAGCCAGTCAGGCCTACATCGGTCACTGGAGATGTTCTTACGATACTGAAACTTTCCTCTTTGGCAGTTCTGACAAGGCGTCCACTCCTTGCTACAGGAATGTCCTAAAACATATGGACAGAGGCCACCTTTGTCAAGCACCCCCACCCCGGCCCCGCTCAAAAGGCCTACCCACCCCTTCCTACAGAACCTAAGTGGAAACCACTCCTGAAATGATTCTTCCTAAGGTGACCATCCAGTAGATAGCTGCTCAAAATAGAGGTGACTGGAACCTTCTGAATGTCATCTGACCTTAAGATGTATTTAAACATGATGTGGATTCAAACTATATTTTTAATGATAAAAGGCCTTTCTACTTTATCCTTTCTAGCACTACCAAATCTTGATGATTATTAATAAAAATGTTTGAATTAAAAAATTTTTTTTCCAAGGCAGCCTCTTAAATACTGCTGGGGCTGATCCTGGAGAGCGCTGCGAATCTGGCTTTCTTACCTCACATGATTTTGTTCCCTTTTTCCATTTCAGGCCTGTCTATCCCTAAGCTACAGGGATATTGACTGTCCTTCCCAAGTCTTTTCTGTTAAAAAAAACAAAAAGCAAAAAAACCAACCTACCCTAACAAAACCAACCATCAACAAGATTTTAGGACTTTGCCAGCAGGTGGGCATTTTTAAAGAGAATGAGACAGAGACAGAGAGAGACAGAGACAAAGAGTATAATGGTTAGCACCAAGAATGAATCACTAATGATGGCGTTCATCATCTGTGGGGTGAAGAGCCTTTGACATCCTTCCAATCACACTTTGGGTTGTTTGGATGCCTGGTTGCTTTGCTCTGCTAGAGACTAGCCCCAAATATTGCTGCCTGCTAGAAGATTAAAATAGGAGTTTCGTGTAGGCACACTAATGCATACTGTTCAAGACTGACAAAGTATTGATAACAGTTGAAGCTAGATGATGGGATCATGGAAGTTCATTCTACCATTGTCTCTACTTTTGTGGATGCTTGGAAATTTCCATAATAGAAAGGTTAAACATGCTCCTTAACCAAAAGCTGGTTCGGTGATTTCGTTGGGCTTTTCGCTTTGTGCAGATTGGAAGATTATGAATAAAAAGATTTGAAAAAAGAGTGAAATATATAATTTCATTTAATCAGTTCATAACTGCCAAACTCACTTTGAACATGAGGAATTCAGTTAAATCATATTGCACAAAAATATGGCACAAAGCCAGTTCCTTTCTCTTTAGTAAAATAATATTTTTATAATCCAGGAAGTGAAGTACCACTACGCCAAAAGGGAGGGATCTATGTACACAGTACAGACCCTCCAAAAGAGATCACCAGACTTTTTGTGCCTGAAAAAGAACTACAGTCCCAGGCTGACTCCAACTCTTGACACAGTCATTCTTGAAACCTGTACTAGCAGAAAGGCGGGGTCTTCTGAAATAATCATACATCCTGTATGAAGAGACTCATGAAGTTAAGGCTAATTATTGTTTCATAATCTGAGAGAACTTGTCCCTGGACGATATAAAATTATGGTCATCAGAAACTAGTTTAATAGTGACAGTGCGGATTATCTCGGGGATAACTTGCATTGTAAATATACAAAGTAAAACTTGACTATCCGGAAGTCTTAGAGCATGAGTCATTTTTTTTTTTTTTTGCTATTTCGGTGATACTGATATCCTTCGGGTAAAAAAACTTCAACCATTATGTATAGGAGTTCTTTGGGAAAGTTGTGAAACTCTTCATCACGGTACAGTTGATCGTGTGTCAGTGACTTATGGGTATCACCAACATCCCTACACAATCACTGTTTCTCAATGTCACAGAGGCTGTGGATGGGCTCTGGTGTCCCACACTAAATGATCTTATATTTATGCCTTCATAAAGCTCTTCAGTTTGTTCAGGTATCAGCTCCCTCTTCTATCCACTCCAGGATGTGGGTTTCCAGTATCTTTCCTTCTAGCCTCTGCCTTTTCATTTATTTTTTCTAGTCATCTATGGACTAGAAAGATCTCTGGCCCTTTTAGAATTGTGTAGACATTAGGAGGAAATAGAATCCCAATGACTCTGAAGGAGAGCCTTGCCCAACAAGCCAGGTACTCGGTTTTAGCCCCGGATTTCTACGAAACCCTTTCCGGTGGATCAGAGGCCAGTATACTGAATGGATAGGACCTTCCTATCTGCGTAACTTATATGGGTTTGGTAAGTATAACACTTCTTGTCATGTTTTAGGCTCTAGGTTGCTATTTCTCATTTATTATTAACATTTTAGTTTAATAACTTTGCCACAGTAGACAATGCCCCGACTCAAAGATGTCAACTTATTGAAGGGAGTTAACATCCAGAGATCCAAATTACATCAAATGAATTATTTTTGCATCTAAGGATGTGTGTGTGTGTGTGTGTGTGTGTGTGTGTGTGTGTGTTAATCGCCCGAGAGGTGATTAGGCAGGGTATAGGTTGTTAGAGGCAGGGCAGCACAGTATTAAGAGCCAGAACACCTCAGTGGCAAAGTGGGGACAAGCACACAGTTGTTGGGTGCCATGTGGGTTGGAATATGTAAAGCATTTGGTGAACACTAACTCTTATTTTTAGGCAGGGAGAAGAATGAACCAAGACTGAAAACAGGTTCTGGATCAGAACGAGAGTAAATTTGCCCCCTTCTTCCTCCTCAGGGAAGAAAAAAAGAGAGAGAAAAGAAGAGAGTGACAATGGAGAAGAAGGCAAGGAGCCATGGAGGCACTTTGTGACTCTTCGCGTCTACTTGGGAAATGACCATTGCCTGAACAGAAGCGTAATGGAAATGCTGACTCGTGGATCCATCAACATCTGGCAAACAATCTGTAGAAATGATAAAGGGAGAGTTAGAGAATGGTGAAAATACTCATGGGAAAGAACCAAGGAGGCAGATACCTCAAAGGACCTGTGTGGCAGTGAGGGCTCACTGCTCCTTCTGGGATCCTTTCCTGGTGTCTGGGGAGACAAGGAGTCAGACATGAAAGTAACCAGGGTCCGGCCAGGGACAAGGGCTGGGAAGCAGTGAGCTTGGCAGACTTTTTCTTTAACTTTATGATCTCATGAAATGCAAACTCATCTGCAAGGAAGTGCAGTCTTGAGTTGTTAATTAAACACCGATTCAGTAAATGAAAGGACAAAGCCCGGAGATGTGGCATAATTAATTTAGTGGTGCTCTTTTCCCCCATCTGGGACTTGAGTCATTTCCAAGGACAGACAGCAAACCCCTTGAGCTGTGGCTGGAAATGAAGAAGGACTGGCTTAGGTGCTAACGCTTTTTTATTTATCAAGATGTGAGACGTCGGACATGGGGGAGAACTTCCAGACCTTTCAGTGGAAGCCGAACGATTGTCAAGGGAAGTCCAGAAAAAAGAAGACCCCTGCCTTCTAAACAGGCATGGAGGTCTTCTCCTTGTTTCTCCATTTCCGGGCTGTCATAACATGAAAAAACAAGACGGTTGGTGGTTTTCGTTGTAAACATTCAGCTCCAAACAAATACCTCGATTCATTAGGCAGTCAGATGAGGAAGATGATCCATTTTGACTCATGCTGCCTAGGTGGCGGAAGTCCCACTGCAAACAACAGAGGAATCAGATGAGACTAAACTAACTCAGGTGTCTGTGGAAATGGGTGGGAAGAGACGGTGACTCACGGCCAGGATGAAGATAAGCTGGTTCTTGTCCTCATAAATTCCCAGTCCAGAGTCCATTTTCTGAAGTCATTCTAAAAGATGAAATTTATTTTTAGTAAATAGAAAGTAAAAGGCATCAGAGTTCCACAGGTGAGACTGTCAGTAGGGTTCAGGGTGATGAGCTCAGTCATGATGGGCATTCACCACCCCACCCAGTTGGCTCTGACCCCTGATCCCGCTGATTATGGGGACATGAATAGCAAACAGAGAAATGAAGAGGACATTTGGCCCTTACTACACTATTTAAAGCTACTACAATTATGGAGGGTTTCTTTTCCCCTAGAGACAAAGGGGACAAAGTCCAGTTTCCTTTATGCTTTCTTTAGGCCTGTGGTATATGGTTTCCAGGTCTGAGACGGTAGGAGGTTTTATATAATCCATCACTGACAAATACGGAAAGAGTACACACTTTGGGGTAAAGATTTTCGATGCTGAAATTTCTAGGTTGGACTTGATTCAGGGTCGGGGGGCTTGAGTTCTAGAAGAGCACCCATCCTAGCTTTTTGCTAGGAGGTCTGTGTGATCACTCACTTCTTTCCAGCAGGAAGAAGGAATCTCCTCGTCTACCGACTCCCACCCCCAAAACCTGTCTCAGTAGCCTGGACTTAGGGAACCCCTGAGCCTCACACGTTGAGTTCGCCCTCAGTTTTTGATTAGGTTTGGGGGAATAGCTGCCATGGCCCTAGCATTGCCCTACTGAAAACCCAAGAGGACTGAGACTACATGAAGGGTCATAAAAAGAGGATTGGACTCAGAGTTAGAAGACCAAGGGGTCCAGCTTTGCATCTGATGCCTCATGTGTCTATGGATGAGTCACTCTTTTCTGTGGCCTCCCTGAGGGAGTTGGGGATAATTGCCACAGTCCCTTCCCACTCTGAGATTCTACTAGTCTATGAAGTGCTGTCATCGATGGTAGCAAAGCTCTGACAAGTTGCTGTACCCTCTGGGAATGTGCTAGAAAGAACCAAGACATGACCCTCCGTATGACAAGAGCCAGGGCTGCCAGTTCTCAACGTGACCTTATGTGTTCAGGTGACAGAGGACTCCCACGAGTGTGACTGAGCCAGCAGAAGATTTAGGGAAGGAACGGCTCATGGCACTTCCAGCCTGCTCTCCTGTGTTCCCCAAATCTCCTCCTTCTCACGCTTTTTGGAATAACCATGTGGAAACGGTGACCTATAACCCCAAGTCCGATGTACTGTTAGGTTATAGGACCCTCACTCTTCAGTCCTGTTCTACATGTCAGCAGCCTCAGATTGGAACTGATTTGAAGAGGACAGAGCCGTAGAACTTCCAGTAGAGCTATTTTCCAACCACTTGCAGAGAATTTACTCCATTTTCAGACCTCCATGAAAAAAGTTCTCTATTTGCGCCTTATTCAATGACCACTTGCCTTCACTGTTGAGATTGGGCACATTTTATTTTATTTTATTTTATTTTATTTTATTTTATTTTATTCTATTCTATTAATATTTATGTATTTATTCATGAGAGACACTGAGAGAGAGGCAGAGACACAGGCAGAGGGAGAAGCAGTCTCCATGCAGGGGGCCCAATGTGGGACTCAATCCCAGGACCCCGGGCTCACACCCTGAGCCAAAGGCAGACACTCAACTGCTGAGCTACCCAGGTATCCCTGGGCACAGTTTAAACATTAGTTTTTATTTAAAAATGTGATAATATGTATACCTGGTACAAGATTCAAGAGACAAGAAGATATTCAAGTATCCTCCTACCCCATTCCTTAGCCTCCCATCTCTTCCTGAGAGGCTTTGTATTTCCAAATTCTTATGTATATGTTCAAAGATAGTCCATGCGTATGTGAGACTTTGCATACATAGTCTTATTTTTTTTTTATTTTCACTAATGGTATACAGTACACACTGCTACACACTTGCTTTTTTCCCTTAAAGTCATAGTTTAGATGCTTCCGTTTTAGCACATGTCGAGCCACCTCATTCTTTTTAATAGCTACATATTCCACTGTAGAGATGCTCATCATTTGTTTAATCAGTCTTCATAAATGGATATTTAGACATTTTTCAAAATACTGTTATAACAATGCTGCAGCAAATATTTGTGTGCATGCATATTGTCCAATATTATCACATATTGCCTTCTGCTGTTAGTTTTATTTTCGCATGTAAATATTTACCTTTTCAATTAGATCTAAATTCCTAGAAAACAGGAGCAGACATTGTGTTGTCCTGTAACTCCAAGAACAGAAAGCGTAGCACTATGCACGTAGTTCAGGTTTCATAAATACTGGATGAACGAATTAAAGCTCCTTAGCTGTGCCAATAATACTTCAGGAGAGAAGTAAATGGTAATTCAAAGGTTAAATGACTTGCCTAAAATCACAGAAAGTAGTCATAGGAAACACCAATAAAATAAAATAGATAAAAATAATATTTTAGGTATTTAGAATATATTCCGAAAGTAAATATCTTTTCCAAATTTATATGTACTCTTGGAAGAGATAATTTCATTGGCTAACTGCAAGGTGAGTAAATAACTCCTCTGGAAAAATTGATCATCTTGGGAGACAGGCATCTCCAACTATCAGAATTCCACTTGGTTAAATGTTGCCTCCAGTTCACCAAACGGTGTCCCAGTGACCTGGAAAAGTCAAGCATCACCCATGGTGCCTGACTGGTCAGTAGGGAGACATTTCCTCACATGAGGAAATCTAGTTCAGCCCAGAAGAAGATAAAAAAGGATAAGGAAGAGGAAAAGGAGAAACATTCAGGGGGAGGAAAAATGTTCTCTGACCATATGACAGCTCTGGAATAAATCAGGAAAAAGAGGGAACGAGTAGATGACTTTGTGCTGCATCAGCTGTCATCAGTGATACATGAAGAGAACGCTCCTTTGTTAGCAAACAAGGAGGGCGGGTTTATCATGATGTTTAATGAACACTCATTATAACCTGGTAGTACGAAATGTGTGGTCTGATTGGTTGATCTCAAAACAATTATGTCGACATCTCATAACTTAAAGATTATACAGCTTTGTAATTTCACAACTTACTACCCCCCAAAAAAACAAAAAGTTTTCCATGAAGGTGACTGTTGTATTAATCTTTTTTTTTTTTTTTTAGAGATTATTTAAAGATGTTTAGAGATTATTTATTTATTTATTTGAGAGGGAGAGAGAGAGCATGCGCACACAGGAATGCGCGCCGGGGGCACCGGTGATGGAGGGGCAGAGAGAGAGGGAAAAGCAGACTCCCCGCTGGCGTGGAGCCCCAGGTGGGGCTTGATTTGCCAACCCAGAGATCATGACCTGAGCCAAAACCAAGAGTCGGACCCTTAACCAACTGAGCCACCCAGGCGTCCCTGTTGTATTCAAATGTATGAAACTTTTCTGGGTTCTAAGACCCCTAACTACTCAGAGCGACTCAAGTGTTGACATCAGTGCTTTGAGACAGGAAGTTTCCTTTGCCATCAAAATAGCAAGAGTGTCAGGAGTGCTTATTTCTTTGCCTTTTCTCATTTTTTTTTTTTTTCTCCTTAGTAGCCTGAAAGAATGAACAACTTGGGTCTAGGAAGAATATCCAGATTCGCCCTCATTCCTACTCCCAACTAATAAAAGCCTTGTCATTGGGTTTATGGGTTGGAAGACAACAAGCAAATGACGCGACACCAGGGACTAGGGAAAATGGATGCCGCACGGCACTGAAATGCAAGAATCATTTGAGGAGCATTAATTATCCAAGGTGGCAGATGGTGAAGGGATGGAGGATGACACTCCTAAGCTTGAGTAAAGTGTCCTGGAATCTGAATGGTTATAAATGGTCTACATTTCAAGTTCCTGCCTCACCCCAAAGTGCTGGCAGCTCGCTCATCACAAGGCCCACCTGGGCACCTGGAGCCCTGACCCACAGGGCAGAAAGCCACGTGCCGAGTCATCAATAAATACTTCCAAAGCTCTGGGCTAAGAGCTACAGGGCAACACCACCCTGTTTTCCTTGGCCACCTTGACTCTAAGCAGAGTGGCTAGAAGGGAGCACCACCCTCTGAGGTTTCAACAAGACCTTTAATGTTAATACAGCTTTATTAAAATAAGCAACGTGCTTTTGTATTCATTGATTTGTAGAAATGGACTTAGAGGGCATCTGGCTTAACTACTGCACTTTACAAACACGAAAACAGACCTAGAGAGGTTACACCTCTTGCTGAAGTCACCCAGCTGGCCAAACCAGGAACCAGCCCAAGTCCCTTGATGACCTGTCCCCCATCTACCCGCCCCTGGCAGAGTGCTCTTTCCATTTCATGACACCAGCCACCCTCCTCTCCCCACTCATTGTTGTTATGGTTTATGGGAGTAAATTCTTCTGAAATAAAATAATGTTCTGATATGATTTTACGAATCCTTATAAGGTGCTTGGGGGGTTGAAGATAAAACCCAGGTTATCTCAGCATAGGATGTTTTATTGTTGCTGTTGTTGTTTTTAAGATTTACTTATTTATTTTATAGACAGAGATTGAGAGAGAGACACAGAGAAAGAGAGAGAAAACGAGCACACAAGCAGGGGAGGGGCAAAGGGCGAGGGAGAGAATCTAAAGCAGGCTCCGACTCACTGCGGAGCCTGATGCAGGGCTCCATCTCACCACCATGAGATCATGACTGAAGCCGAAATCAAGAGTTGGCCACTTTAACCAACTGAGCCACCCAGGTGCCCCAGTATGGTGTTTTATATAATGTTTAAAAAACAACAACAAAAACAAAAAACAGTGACTTAGAGCTCTTTTTTTTTATTTTTATTTATTTATTTATTTATGATAGTCACAGAGAGAGAGAGAGAGGCAGAGACATAGGCAGAGGGAGAAGCAGGCTCCATGCACCGGGAGCCCAATGTGGGATTCGATCCCGGGTCTCCAGGATCGCGCCCTGGGCCAAAGGCAGGCGCTAAACTGCTGCGCCACCCAGGGATCCCAGAGCTCTTTTTCTTTATGATCTTATTGAGAAACTCACATTTCTGAAGATCTGGATGGAAATGATACTTTAGTCCTATTTCAAGGATCTGACCACTGACTCCTAAATTAGTACTGATTTATAACAAATACTTAAATTTTTTCCTTTTCCTGCAGGCATAGCCAGACTTAGCAATGAGCTTTGTTGATACTCTGTTTTGTCATTGCCCCATGGGGGCTAATACAAATATGACAGTGGAACATGGGATTTTCTATTGGACATCCAAACCCAAATTTAGCCAAAATTGTACACTCTGCTTACTTGGAAACCTTTTTGAGCCAAAGGTGAATTAAACGCAGAAGATGCCCAAGATATCTATAAAATTAAATGCTAAAAAAAAATAAATAAAAACTAGGAATTATTGTTTCTAATTCAATTTGATCCCTCCTAGCAGATAATAATAGAAGTAATTTATTTAAAACAGGTCAGTAACAACAATCAAATCGTATCTCTCTCTCTCTCTCTCTCTCTCTCTCTGGAAGCAAGTAACTCTTTAAGATAGAGTCTCGGTCGTATTCATGACCTGAACCTCACCTTTAGCTTGTCCCAATATGTGAGCTATAGAAGGCAGGCCACAAATGTCCGAAGAATAAATAAATGAGTGAATGTGTGAGTAAGAATGCTGGATTTATCTTTTATTGTTAGGATGAAAATCCCACAATTTGAGACCAAAAAAAAAAAAAAAAAACCAACCCCACAAAACTCAGGATTGGTATGTTGGATCACCTAGTTGATGAATGGATTTAAAAATAAGAGGAATAGCAGGGAAGATTTTCTAAGCATTTTTTTCTTGGAAGGAAATGGGTCGGTAGTACAGGAGGCTGAATTACATCTACGGAGTCCTCAACCAGCCCCCTAATTCTGTAGCCAGAACATGATAAAGTGGAATTTCCAGAACATCTTGAAAACTGTGTCTTGTGGACTACGGCTGCTCATGCTGAGGTGCAGAGGGAAGTGATCCGCCGTGGTTGAAGAAGGTTCGGGTCATAGTTATCAGTTGGGTGGCATTAAGCGAGTTACTTACCAATAGAAGCTGTTTTGGAAGACTGTGCACTGAGCGAAAGTGTTTTCCTGTGTCATCTAGTTTATTTGATCTCTCTGGGCCTCTGCTTTCTTGTATGTGAGACGCAGACGGCAGATCCAGCCTCAAAGGGTATTTGTGAGGGTAAAATGAGAAAATGACCCCAGCAGGGCATCATAACCCAGACAGTATAGACCGAAGACAAGACATCATTTTCATCATTATGATTGTCTGACAAGAAGCACCAAAGTCAGTATTTAGGCTACATTTTTACTTTCTGTTTCTTCTGCTGGAACAATGCCATTTAAAATGAACACTGTAGAGAAAAGATAGACATGACTCATGAATCATATGTTCTTTGGAACCTTAATCTGTTGCTTTCTTCATTTATCTCATGAAGGAAATGAACCAAAGAAGGAAAAAGTCAAGGTAAGAGTGAGAGGAGACAAAATGTTACTCTAAGAACTGACCAGCTAATTTCTAGAAAGCTTCTTATCAGCAAATAGCATGGTCAAATTGCTCAGTGTGTTTTAAAGCGTCTGACTATGGGAGTATGATTTGTAATCCTTCCCTGTATTTTCTTCCCCCGAATGTCTGTGAGCTCAAGAATCTCAGCGTAAGACGTGCATCGTAAAAGCCTGGAAGCTTTGTTCTGGGCTGGAGAAAATGGGTCTATTGAAAAACAAACCAACCTCATTCTGGGCCTTGGAGCTTGACAGTGTCATTTATGGAGTGACACAGTCACGCTGTAAATGACCAGAGACATTCCAGAGTTCATGGCTCTTGTGTAACAACAACACTTCAAGGGTGGCTGCGGGGCGGGAGGCACAACAGGCGGGGCTCGGGAACCACTCCCCCTGGAATGTGGCCTCCTTGCTCAAAGGCCGGCCTTCCTCATCCCCACCACCAAGCACTGGGGGCAGGAACTGGCCAGACTGGAGGGACGACTCTATTTTCAGGGAATGACAAATTGATTGTGCTGATTGGGTGAGAGTTCTTACAGGCCTCCCGCTCCATTTCCAAGGACAACTCGCAGGGAGGATTTGTCTGGAAGTAAACTCACATGAGCAAGCGTCTCAGAGCCATGAGAACCCAAACAACCTGCTGCCAAAGATGACTGCAGGTTCCAAGTTCCAGTAGGACACTGGAGGCGAGGGGCCTTCTCCTCCTCGTGTTCCTACAGCCACCACATGGCTGGAGAGGACATTCCATTCCACTGAGAGAGACAGAAGGAGACAAGATGGCGGCTCTAAATTACATGTGCAATAGCCCAGGAGGCTTGTAAACATTTGAGGAGTTGATTGTTATTTTCATTCCTGACTGGTTTGTGGTGCAAATAACAACTCCATAAACTGTGGAAGGCCCGGCCCCGAGCGCTGAGGACATGCATTTGTGAATGTGATCCACCCTAGCGAGGGATGAATATTGGTGGCAGACTGAATCCGCACTGCTCCCCGGACAGGATGGCTCGCGTGCGACCTCCAGACAGGTTTGGGTACGGAAGTCAGGTTTTTGCAGACTGACCCAAGAAGAGCATTCATGATTTAGTAGCACGATCAAGAAATGTCACCACTCCCTGAGGGGGAGCAGGAAAAGGGGGAGTCGTTCAGAGGGCACAGTTTCACCTTTGCAAGATGAGGAAGTTCCAGGGATTGGCGGCACAACAATGGGCATGTATAGTCACTGCTACCCAACCGTACGCTTAAAAATGGTTAATCTGACAAATTTTATGTTATTTTTTTTCTTACCACAATTAAAAAGGAAAAGGAAAGAAATGTCACCACAGAGACTTCCCTAAAACAGCTCAAACCAAATACAGAGCTGCGCCCTAACCTCTCCCCCTCTCCTTCCCGTCCATCAGGACAAGTCCTGAGGAGACAGGTACACGCTCGGCTCAGGCTACGCAGAGGTCACTGTGGCCACTCTTCGGGCTTCCCAAAACCACAAAGTTCTTGAAGTGAATACTCTTTCCTGTGTCTAACGATCTCTTCCTCCATCACCCCAAGATGATCAGGGGCATGAAAGATATGCTTTGCTGCTCTAAGGGTTGGAGAGCCTGGCCGGGGTGGGTACCCTGTGGAGGCCAGAGAGGAAACCTTAACGATCTCTCCTCTGCTCCCCTCTCCCCACCACCCTCCTGCCTGGCCCCCAACACCTTCTACCCCCACATGCACCATCGAAAGGGACTTTCCCTCTTTAACCACCAGGGTCTCCAGTGGTGAGCAAGGAAGATGACAAAAGACGTGATGTGGTTTCTACTCAGTTAGAAGCACAGGAAAAACTTTCAAACACCCCTTAGAAGGGAGAAAAACCCAAGTACGGAAGGAAGTCTATGTACCTTCAGCCTAGACTTTACCCTACTGTTGCTTCTTCTTTCTGATTTTTAGAAATAGATGCTTCTCTTTTGGAGCAGCCCACACCACACGCCCAGTAGCCGTCCGCAGGACCCCCAGAGGGCTGGGGCTGCGGGTTTCTCCCCACAAACGCCCATCTCCCCTCTACCCTTCTCAGACTCTCATCTCTCTGATGTGAACAAGGTTGGGACCTGAATTTGAGAGATGCATCTCTCGTTAGTCAGTGATACAGCTAGTTTTAAAAGATTCCTTCCTTCCTTCCTCTTCGTTCTTTTTTTTTTTTTTAATTTTTTATTTTTCAGGCAATCCTCTTAAGAGTATATAATTCCTCAGGCTCTAGATGAACCATGATATATTATGCCCTAACACTGAAGCTGGACGGGGGTGGGGGTGTGTGTGGTGCAACAGCTGCAACCCATCTAAGACAGGCTGAACGGTTTGCTTCAGATAATGCAATTTTCAGCCTGGACTCCACGTGCAGGTCAAAGTAAGAGAAGACAAGAACTACCAATTTGAAGCGATGTGACGATAAATCTTGCAGGGTTTCTGCTGGGTGCACAAGCTGTACAGCAGGTGGGCGTACTGCAGCTCTCCAGAGAGTTCCTAGAGGAGTTGGGCCTCTTGGGAGGACATTGCCTGGGAACAAAAAGGTGGAACAGGCTGCTCTCTCCCAACTTTCCTCTCTGCCTTTGGGGAGGTTGGTTAACTAGGCTTGGGCGATGTTTATTTATTTATTTATTTTGGTATATATATTTTTTTTATTGGAGTTCGATTTGCCAACATACAGTATAACACCCAGTGCTCATCCCGTCAAGTGTTGGGCGATGTGTAAAACACACAGAACATAGCTCCATAAACTCAGTAGCAACAAAGTTGGGTTGTTTTTTTGTTTTGTTTTTGTTTTTTGTTTGCTTTTAATGGGCACCTGAAGGCGAAAATATGCTCATTTGTACGTTTCCTCTCTTGTAGAAAACACATTCTCCATGTTTGGGCATGGCATGAGCTTAAAGCTACTTTCTCCCAAACAGCCCCTGAGGTTTTTGTAAACTGTCCGATGCCTTCTATTGGAGGATTAGGGTGCCCAGCTGCAGTTGCCGGGTCTCTCAGAGGCATGCTCTGATAGAGTGTGGTTTACCCTGTGCCTCAGTGTCCTCCTTGGAACACTGGCGACCAGACCCCGAGGCAGAAGGGCTAAAGCCTGGTGCCCACCCTTCTGGTAACACACAAGCAAGGAAATGCCAACTCAGTCTGGCACTTGGCAGGGGGAAAGGCCCCCCCCCCCCCCCGCCTCAGGGAGATGAGAAGCATTCAGTGAGGGGGCATCTGGAAGTAGCTGGGCTGCGGAGACTCAATGGTCGTGTGGAGCTCGAAGTGGGATGGATGCAGAGTAACAGTGGGCCGTCATAGGCAGTGTTCTCAAACCTTCCATCTCCTTCTTTCTTGCCTAAAATGTCTGCAGAACTCATTAAAAGTCAAGCTCTGAACTAAGCAGAAGACCGTAATTTACCCCAAAAGCTCTGCTGTCGGGCCATCTTGTGGGCCCTGCCCCGCCCACTGGTAGGGGCCCTGACCAATCTACTAATGTAGGAAGCAGCGTCAGGAGCTGGGATTTGGTTTCCAGGCCCAGCAGGACCTCGTCAGGTGGCCTGGGCATCTCTCCTGCCCTTCCATGCTTCGATGTGCCCATTTTCCAGGATGGAGGTACTCAAAGGCCAACAACCCTACCTACCTCCTTCGTGAAAGAACTCAACGAGGCTACAAGCTTCAAGCTCTGCCAGCATGAGGCCAGTTACCTGATGTAGCAACAGCAAGAGCGAACCAAGATCTGCGTGGGCCTTTGAGGAAAACCTCGGCCCCATCGGCCAGATGTGCAGAACTGCTGTCTTACCCTGGTTATTAAGAAGAAAACAGATTCATTAAAACTGGACCTCGTTCTTTGATTGTGCGGCCAGCTGTGTGCATGGGCTAGCTGCTCCCCGGGTCACTTGGGTCAAATGCTCCCCTGGGCTGGCTTCCCTCGGTCCCCAGAACACTGGCAGGCCACCTGCCTCCCTGGAGTCCACCAGAGCTGGGGCATGTGCTCAGGTAGGGCAGGTGCACCCCCACCCCACCACGTGCAGCATGTCCACGCAAATTATCTTGGAATCTGTGACCGCCCTCCGTTCCCCTCCCCCTTTCCGTTGGAGCAGATGATCAAAAGCTGGCTGGAGGCAGGAGGCTCCGATACACAAGTGTGTTCCACACTCGGGGTGACAAGCAGGCTTCACCAACTGGACCAGCCACTCCTCACGCTGCTTGATCTGCCTTCTGGCGGCTGCCCCACCACTGGGCCTCTTGGGCCCTCTGCCCTGAGCCTCGGAGGCCAGGCTGGCACTGGGAGGACAGGTTCCCTTCCTCAGGCCCCCAGTGTGACCCCCAAGGATGCAGGGGGAGGAGGCAGGGCTGCCACGAGCTGCACAGCCAGCTGTTGGCAGCCGGGGAGCCCGGAAACCTGGCGGAGAAGGGTGTTCTGTGGGCTTCTGACACCCAAGATGCTGACTTGGGGGGGCCACCCTGGGTGTCCCTGTGGGAATGTGCCACCAGGAATGACAGGGGTGCCAAAACCCAAGTCACATTCTGATTTTGCAGAAAAGGGCAGAGAGGCAGGTGGAGGCCCCAGGTCTGGGGGAGACCTGCCCTCCGAGGGCGGCCCCCCCACCCCCCCTCCTGGGCTGGCCTGTGTCCTAGAGGTCCTGTGGAGGATGCAGCCCTCCCCGGAGCACCAGCAGGTTGGAGGGGTGACCAAGTCGCGTTTTCTGTGTTCAGGGCGGTAAGCGGCCCACAGACCCCGCGAGGGAGGGTAATCACAACGAAACTGCCACTCAAGTAGAAAGCGGGGGCGCCCACAGGAGCTGCCCTGCACCAACTGCTGCTCCCGCCGCTCAGGGCGGCCACGGCCTGCCTTCCACGAGCTCGTGATTCAGTAATAACTGGAAGCCCAAGTGCTTTTTCACTCAGTCCTTTTTAACGGTTTATTCATAAGGCAATTTTTCACTTTTCACTTATTTTCAGCCCCTTTCACATCTATCGACTCACGGTTTCTGTCTTGGGTTTAACCTTTCCCTCTCTCCTCCTCCTTCTCTCTGCTTCATTTTTTTTTTCTTCATTCCCTTTTTTAAACCCCGAACCGTTACAACAGTCTCGAGGCCTCGATGGCTCTGCTAACCAGAAGGTTTCCTTTTCAACGTCTTCCTGGGCTCACTTTATGGGGCTCTCGTATCCTCTTTTCAAGCTACTGGTGTGTATGTCCGCCTCTCCTCCTCGTGGCAGCAAACATGCATCTTTCCCAGTCTTCTTAGGCATCTGCCTTTGGTTTAAAAAAGAAAAAAAAGAAAGAAAAGAAAAAAAAGAAAAGAAAAAAGAAAAGAAAGAGAAGACGAAAACGAAGACACAAAACCCCGTTCAACTCAACATCCTAGAATTCATGGTACTTCACTCTAGCAGAGGTTTGCTGTAAGCACAACCCATTATTTCCATTAAAAGAATCTTGATTCCTTTCAGATGAGCATATTAATTCCTGGGGAAAGTTCATGGTTCTCACAAATTAGCAGGACCTTTGCGAGCCCAGTCTTTTTGCCAGAAGAAGCCACAACAGTGGTTTCCATACAAGCCTGCCCCTCATTTCCATTTTCTCTGACATCTGCTCTCTAAATTACAAATATCTGCCTATAGCAACAATCAGAGTTCCAAGGAAAACAAACCGAAAGGAAATAGAAGAAAACGATGGAATCTTACCATACAGAGAGATATAGAATTTCCAAAAGAGGGGAAAGATGACCTGGGACCTTACTCCTTCCTTTTGTGGGTCAGGAAACTGAGGCCCAGAAAAGCCAGGACTCTGTTGAGAGCACACAGTTAACCAGGGGCTGACTCTGGGGCTGGAGCTCAGCGTCTCTGGCCCCACTTTGGTTCACCAGAGTGGGTGCTCCTGATCTCAGTTTTGGGGGTGTTTTAAAATTCCACCTTGGGGAGCCACGGAAGGAGGAGTTAAGCCATCCTGTTAATGATTCTTAGCCGGTTGGTCTCACAGCAAGTCCCTAGCAGGTTACTTATACTAACCTGGGGGGAAGAAAGGGTTACCTGGATGGAAAGGAGGGTGGCCCCACCTCCTTTGCCTGCCTGGGTGAAAAATAATACCCCAGGGAAGCCGAGGTGTGTTGCTGGGGGGAGTGGGGAAGGGTTGGTCTTCCCAGACTGCACTGCAAGGCTGCTGGCCTGGAGGTTGCTTTGCAGAGTACCAGGTGCCTGTTGAGGGAGGTTCCATGTCTCGTTTCCCTCTCCTTTCCCTGACAAGGGACAAGAACTCAACCGTGGAATGTATTTTCAAGTATTTTACAGGATAGACAGCACACTTCCTTTCACGGTATCACGGACTTGTCCTCCGAATTAGACAAGCTCTCCGGATCTGCCTTCCGGGAGGCCTCGAGAACATGAAGGCAACTCAAGTCCTCTCCCAAAACCTTGTACCCATCTTGTCCCCAGTTGTGGAATCATTTCTAAGCTCAGTAGAAATCTCTGAATAATAGACCCAGGAAGGGCTTGCCGGAGCACCTTGCACACCCTGCACTTTCAAATGAGCTGACATCCCTCTAGGTCCTCCCTAAGAAGGTTCTACTCCCTGCTTCCCATGGAAAGGCACCTTTGTGATGCCAGCTCTAATGGCAAGGGTTTGTCTCTGTGATTGAAACCCAAGTCCCCTCTGCCATGGTTTCATGGCAGTTCCTTAGCTCTGCTCCTCACCTGCGACGGACAACTGCTGGTTGCTCTCATCCACAGGGGAGTTCTTCCCATACCTCAAGATGGGACGGTTTGCCACAATTCCACGAAAACAACCATCTTTAGTTAACATGCTGAAGAATTCCTGATCACAATTACCTACCGGCCCTTATGTGTCGCGTCCTCTTTCTTAGTGGGGGCAGGAAAAAAAAAAACCCACAAGGTGACTATGTTCACATTTATACTAAATAAAAGCTTCCCCCTTAAATTCGGAGAAAGGGAGATGTACACGTGGCCGACTCTGGTCCATTGCTTGTCAGACCTGGAAGGAAGAGCAAACTCGGAGAGAGGGCTGGTTAGTTTACAGTATTTTGTGAAACTGGTCATGGAGAGTATTTGCATAAATCAGGTTAAAAATAACTTTTTGGAATCTTGCTGTGTATTTTTTTTCCTGCCTAAATGCCTAAATTACATAATTAAGGCTGTATTGAGATTAAAATCACTTCTCATTTAAGGAGCAGCTGTCAGCAGCGCTTTGAGCAAATGGACTGAGGGGTTCTGAGGACTTGAAGTTTGGAAAAGGAAGTGACGGGAGGATTATCTGTGAGTTTCCTGCAGCTGCCCTACACCCAGGAGTGGACCCCAGAGAGGTAGCCAGTGCTCAGAAAGATCTGATTTCTTCTGGCTGGAAGTTGATAATGAATTGGACACGTCCTGGACAAGGTCCTCACGGTCTCCTAAAGGAAGGGGAAGTGTCTTCAGATTGGTTCAAGGATCACATTCTGTGTGACTTCTCTCCTGTTCATTCATTTTTTTTTTTTTTTTTTTTTTTTTTAAGCTGCCACTGTCTGTGGTACACCGTTCCTTTCTAGACCAGCTCGTCCTTGAGGCCTGGTTTTACATCAGGAACCCTCAACCATGTGCCTCTAATTACTTTCATTTCTCTGCTCTGGCCTTGGCTCATTATCTCCTTTTAGAGAAGGACACACACACACACACACACACACACACACACACACGGAGGAATGAGCTCACTTACACACACTTATGGGTCCTAGGTAGATTTCCTGTCCCTCAAGGGAAAAAGTAATCTAGAAATGTGCCCATAAACTCCCAGGGAACCATATATTCTGTATATCCCCTTATGGTGGTGAATTCAATGTATGATTTCAGAACAGAGCTTTTATTTTAAGGTTAAGACTCAGAAAAAGAGGACTTCTTCAGTCTTGCCTTGCCCTGAAAACAGCTGCACGAAGCCTTGATCCAACTGTGTGGATGTCAGCTGGGTGGACTTGAGCTCCTAGTGAATGTTATCTTTTCATGTAATGTTTCATTAAACAGCTAAGTCCACACGAGTTCCCAAGATATATAACCCTCAGGAAAAAAAAAAAAAAAGGTATGCTTTGCCAAGTAAAGAACTATGATTTATTGTGGTAACTGTTACACTCTGAATCTTATTGGGCTTTGTTTTGAAAAATTATTACCACAATGGTTCTGTAGAATTTAGTAGTGCAACCAGCACCATTTGGCACGTTTATGACAATAGGGTTCTGGTTTTCTTAACTCCACAGTTACATGTTGGCAGCATTTCAAATTCTTGGCACAGATGTTTAAGTGAATATAAAGAAGAAACATGGAAAAAAAAAAAAAAAACATCGGGCAGTTTCCAGTATCCAAATGTAAGAAGGAGCAGTGTTCCTAACATGCGGTTAGCATGGACAGGGAACCGTGAACTTGGTAATAGGGGACACGGCAGGCACGGACACTCTTTGCATGGGCCATTTAGATTTTTTTTTTCGTTGAGGACTGCAGCAGTTTTCTAAGAGCATCGCCTATTCACATCTGCCAAATGAGACTCATGTATTTGTGTCTGGAGACAGGTTAGTTCCTGGGGCCTCAACGGATACGCGAATAGACCCTTTCCCCCCACCTGATAGTTGGGACTGCATGGCCGTACCACCATGTCTTTGGGTTTCATCCTACCAGTGCCCAGATTCTGGTGAAACAGCAGCTTTCTTGAAATTCGCTTTAAATGAGCAACTGGTGGATCTACTTTCTGAGCTAAGATGTGAAGGGAAAGAAATACCATGGGATGTAAGGCAGGAAGACTATACAGAAGCACAAAAGAATTTATTCCCTCACCACCACCCCCTCAAATAAATAAATAAAATCTTAAAAAAAAAATCTTAAACTGTTCACTTATGAGAGAAAACAGGTCGACACTTTGCATCACTCACAAGCATGGTCCCCCAGGGAGGTGGGAGATGAGGGACTCACTGCTGCTGGAGAGGGTGGTTGGGGCAGGAGAGAGGCAACCTGTGTCGTGTTCAAAAGTGTTGCCCTTACAGGGCGGTGGAGAGGTCGCGTCACTGGCCCTGCACTCAAGACGCTAGACAAGCATTGGTAAAGCATGAACATTTATATTTAATTTACATTTTGACAATTTGCACATAAATAACAATGTAAACCAGTACGTAAACATAAGATAGTTTGTTGTTCTAGCAAAGTAAAAAGCCAATAACTTTGGTCAGTTTTAACTTTGATTAGAGGAAAAAAAATAAAACCACTGTTGATTGTGGGCTCAACATTCACATGTAAGAGGCCTACAAGGGAAAGTCAAATGGTGAAGAGAATCAAGACGTCTCAAGCCATGCAGGTCTTGGTAAAAATACCCACAAATAAGAAAGCATAAAAGGGGAAAGAAGGGAACAAATGAGCAGAACTGAGAGTATTTGGTGTCGATGTCAGTGTGTGATGCTTTGGTTTACCTACAATTAAGGACTGTGTTTGTCAAGCACTGATCCATAAAAAAAAATTGTCAGTTTTGCCACTTGTAGGAACAGATCAGTAAGGCTCTGAGGTTTCCCTGGATTATCCTAAGTTTGTTCTTTGCTGCAGGTTGACATTAGTGGCCATCAATAGAAGGCTGACTATATAAACCAGGCTGATTAGTGATGCATCAGTTATTTAGGAAGGAAAGAGAGGTAGAGAAAAGTTAACCATGGTAAAGGGAGTAATGGGACTTTACTTCCGTGACTTGGGTGTGACCACATAATCATAATGTGGCAAAACAAAAATCAAACCATCTCCGACTGCCCTTACTGGTGAAAGACGATGAATCTCTCTCCCTGGTTGTTACGCAGTCCCCACCTTTGCACCAAGGTTTTGGGGTCTCTTACAATAATAGCAAAGGGGTGCCCAAGCTCACCAATGTGATTGTGAGGTCAAGTGTTAAGCAAAGCCTCAGAAAGGATGGTTTTTTCCTTTTTTGCCCTTAGGAAAAAGTAGGTTCTTTTACATGGTTTGGCTCACAATTTAAGTGGTTATAAATATATTATATATACACATGGTATAGTGGTATAAATAGATTTATAAATATACATCACTCTTCGCTACACCTTGAATGCTGACTTGTCATCTTTGGGCTTAGCAGAGGAAAAGACAGACGGCACACATTCTATCTTTTGGGAGCACACTTGGTTTCTCCTCTAGAGTAGCAAATCATTAGATAAGACATCACTTCCTGCACTACTGGACACACTCAATGAGGTAATTGTTGTTGAACAGCTTTGCAATGCCCTTTCATCTTTAATTAAATTAACCATAAAATGTAAAAACACAAATACTGAGGAAAATCTGAGTTTTACAGAAAAAAAATACAATTGATGTGTCGGGGATGGGAATGTGCATTGCCTGCTTTTACCCTAAGACAACAAGAATACCCGTTTCTCGTTTTTTTTTTGTTTTGTTTTGTTTTTGTTTTGTTTTTAAAGTGTGGCCTGAGCCTATCTACCTCAAATCCTTCCTGGTAGAGCACCATGTTTGTGCAATTTTGACATAACAACAACAAAAAAATCCCAATAACAAAACAACACCCAGACTCAAGCCCCCAAACCTCACACATACAAAAACCACCTGTGCTTTGGGAACATTTTGCGGTGGTTTTAAACATGGCATTTTTGTCTTATTCACATTGTCAGATAATACATTGGGATGGAAAGGTCACGTGACCACGCCGAATGGTCACATGGTTTGGGACGGGGTGACCCTGCTTTTTTGGAGAGGAAGACGGGTCGGCGAAGCCTTCCTGTCTCCTTTCTGATAAACCCTTGGCAAGGGGGAAAAGACTCGGAACTATCTACAGAAACACACAAGATTCCCTTTCTTAATTCTTCTACTGAAGTTATTATTGGGTAACTGCACACATTCCCCCCATTACACAATGCTGTTCAAATGACAGATCTTATGAGTTAACACATCAACTGTCTAACTTTGGCAATACCAAACCTCATTTTCAAACCATTATTACAGAGGGAGGTCAACCGAAGTAATGTATTTGTTTACTAAATTGTAGGTACTTAAACAGATGTGCAGAAATTATCTACAAAGAATGGCCACAAGACAAAACTATAACATTTATAACTCAAATTACAAGGAATTTTTCCAGTCATTGTAAACTTTTTTAATTATTGCTTTTTGAACGATAAATTGTATAATAAATTATGAAGGATTATCATTGAAAAAATAATTATGGCTAGGCAATAGTCTTAGCAATGGGAAGGCTATGCAAACATATCCACACAAATATTCAAAATACACAGGTTCAAATATATAGATGGGGGTGTAAATAAGTATATATAATATGTATATATATTGTCTTTTTCTCATTTATGCCCTGAGATTTCAGTAACTTTGGAGTTCCTTCTTTAATTCCAGAGAGGTGAGGGGAAACCATCTGCTGTCAGGAGAGCTTTGCAGAACTGGAATTATGTACAAGCATTTGCTACAGGCACCCTGACTTGCCAAGTCATAAGTTAAGAAACAAAACGAGACAAAACGCTTTTTGTTTTCTGAAAATCTTAAGGATCCATTGGTTCAACTGTTTCCTGTTTGACCTTTACAGGCCCCAGAGGTAGTGGGTTGCTGTGAGCCAACTTCATGAGGGATGGGTCTGATGACTCATAAAGGCTACACCCTGAGAGGAGTCCATTCCCCATGTTTCTTTGCAAAGACACTTTCAGGCCAGTTTCTTCTTTCTCTTTTCTGACCACAGCCAGAATTTCCTTCTCCACCACAGAGGTCACGTCGATGTCCTCCATGTCCTCCAGCCGGTCGGCATTGTCACTGATGTCAAACTTCTCGATTTCTTCGTTGATCCGGGTCAGATCCTCCAAGGGCATCCCTGTGGCTGGGGCCACAGGACAGTTCCCCTTCAGGTGGACCTTGAGGCTGCAGAGATGGATGTAGCTCTTGTGGCAATGGGCACACTTGTGGGGCCGCTCCCGGGTGTGTAGGCGCTTGTGGAGTTTCAGGTGCACAAACTGGGTGAACTTGGCAGGGCACACCTTGCACTGGTAAGGTTTCTCTCCAGAGTGGAGTCGCAGGTGGGTCTTGAGATTGCTGGTGCTGCTAAATCGCTTGTGGCAAACCTACAGTGCGGGGAAGAGGGCAGAGACGGGAAGACCAGAAGATTAAGAGTTAGGTGCCAGTGGGAAGGGCGAGCTTACATACCAACGCCCAGCAACCTGCGGGGCGAGCAGCCTCCCTGTGGCACCCATGGTGTGGCATTAGGCAAACAGGGAGCTGTGGGCACGCTGCGTGCGAGGAGGCGGCTACTTCCTCTGCCATCTTCCACCCACTGGAAGCTGGCTGGGTCACCGCCTCTGCGCATCGCAGATACGGGGGTGCCAGGCTCGTGGCCAGCCGGGCTCCTGCGCTGGTTCACCCACGGGCGATCGGACCCACGGGGCCCGCTCCCCAGACATTTTCTACAAAGGGTGAAATTCGACGGCGAACCCTGCCCACCTGGCATTCATGTGGCTTCTCTCCCGTGTGTACCAGGTAGTGTTTCTGCAGGTGGGCGAGCTGAGTGAAGCCCTTGTTGCAAGTCTGGCATTTGAAAGGCCGCTCTCCGCTGTGCACTCTGAGGTGGACCTGGAAGGAAGGCTCACGTCAGGCCTGCGCCGGGGCTGGGGAGCCCTGGCATCCCGCTCAAAGGCCGGGGCACCGATGGCACGGGCACCTTAACACAGCACCCCCCCGCCCCCAGACAAAGCTCAGAAGGAACGAATAGAGCTCCTGTGCGTTTCCGGACGCTTTGGTTTGTTTGAGCGAAAGGAGCACAAGCCACAGGCCAGCGGCACTTTCCACTTGCTCTTCTAGCCCAAACCCCCATTTGCAGCATCCAGAGGACGGCTCGGTGGGGAAGTCACTGGGCCCAAGTGGCACAGGAGGAAACGGCACAAAAGCCAAGTGACAGGACGCCCGGGTGGCGCAGCGGCTTAGCGCCTGCCTGGGAGGGAGAGCCCAGGTCGTGACCCTGGGGTCGCGGGATCGAGTCCTGCATCGGGCTCCCTGCAGGAGCCTGCTTCTCCCTCTATGTCCCTGCCTCTCTCTCTCTCTGTGTGGGTCTCATGAATGAATGAATGAATGAATGAATGAATAAATAAATAAATAAATAAAATATTTAAAAAATAAAGCAAAGCGACACCTCTCCCATTCCCCCTCTCTGTCTCATGAATAAATAAATAAAATCTTAAAAAAATAAAAAAGCAAACTGACACCTCCCCCATTCCCCCTCTCTGTGTCTCATGAATAAATAAATAAATAAAATGTTAAAAAAACAAAAAAGCAAAGTGACACTTCCCCCATCCCCTCTCTCTGGGTCTCATGAATAAATAAATAAAATCTTAAAAAAATTTAAAAAAGCAGTGACACCTCCCCCATTCCCCCGTCTCATGAATAAATAAGTAGTAAATAAAATCTTAAAAAAATTTTAAAAAGCAAAGTGACACCTCCCCCATCCCCCCTATCTCTGTCTCATGAATGAATAAATAAATAAAAGCTTTAAAAAATATTAAAAAAGCAAAGGGACACCTCCCCCAACCCCCCCTCTCTCCGTCTCATGAATGAATAAATAAATAAATAAAAGCTTTAAAAAATATTAGAAAAGCAAAGGGTCACCTCCCCCATCCCCCCGCCCCCCCCCCTCCCACGGACTGGTCCCGGCCGGGGCTCCCACGGTCGCAGAGGCGCCCAGCCCGGGCGCGGAGCCAGCAGCACACGGGCGCGCATGCGCGGACCCAGCGCCGCCGCAGATGCCGGAGCCAGCGCACACGGGCGCGCATGCGCGGACCCAGCGCCGCCGCAGGTGCCCGCGCAGGTGCCCCCGCAGGTGCCGCCGCAGGTGCGTCGGCCGCCGGGGCCCTACCTTGAGGTTGGAGAGCTGCCCGAACGTCTTGGCGCACACGTTGCACTCGTACTTGATCTTGCCGTTCTGCTTCTTGAGGGGGTAGGGCAGGGTCTTGTAGCCGGTCATGTTTCTTTTGCTTTTCATGAGATTCACGGCTTCGTCGCCGCCGGGGGCCGCCAGCGCCGCTGAGGTAGCGTGGGGCTGCACCACGTGCTCCGCCGAGGCGGCCGTGCCGGCGGTGGGCGAGCCGCTGGCGGGGCTGCTGGCCCGGTCCTTCATGCTGGCGGCCGCGGCGGGCAGGGAGAAGGCACTGTGCGGCGCGGGGATGAGCACCTGGCGCGCGTGGTCGGGCTGCAGCGGCCTGCGCGCCGCGTCCGAGGGCAGCGAGCCGGGCAGCGAGGCCGGGCCGAGCAGGGGGTGCGGGAGGCCGCCGCCGCCGCCGCCGCCGCCGCCGCCGCCCAGGAGGCCGCCGTACACCGGGTACAGCCGCGGGAAGAGGCTCAGGCCGCCCACGCCGCCCACGCCGCCCAGGCCGGGGCAGCCGACGCCGTAGGGGGGCAGGAGGAACTTGGGGTAGTGGGCGTTGTAGGACGGGAGGAAGGCGGGCGGCAGGGGCGGGCCCGGCGCGAACCCCGGGTAGGCGCCCAGGCCCTCGGGCCCGTAGGGGGCGTTCAAGTAGGCGTACGAGTCCCGGTGGTCGGGGCCGCAGGGCGCCAGGGGCGACACGGTGTCGCCGGGGCTGCTGTGCGGGCTGCAGCTCTGGAGGCTCTGGTCGGGGCTGCTTCTCGCCGAGGGGCTCGGGGTGGTGGAGGACGGCAGGGGCGAGCGGGCGATGTAGGTGGGCCTCTCCATCCCGTAGGCTTTCAGAAAGTCCTCGGGCAGAGGGACCCGACTCGGGTACACGGCCCGGGGGTAGAAGGGCATCTCGGGGCTCCCATTTTTTCCGAGGTCGTCGGCGTCCCTCTCGGCGGCGAAGGGTGAAATGTTGGAGCGGTAGCAGTCCTTCCCCCTGGGGGGGTGCGAGTCCAACTTCAGGATCTCTTTGACGCTGTACTCCCTCTTTGGGGCGTTCTTGGGGCACAGGTCATTCTTCTCGGCGCCGGGCTGCTTCGGATGGCTCTGGGTTTGCGCTGCAACGAAAGAAAGGACGGTTACTCCAAGGGCTCCAGAGAACTCAAGTCAAACTGCCAAAGCTGTCCTCTCTCCGGGCCGCAAGCGACAGCCACCTGGCGTCTCCGCGCCCTGTCCTTCTAGAGGGCTCGGGGCCCGCTCGCTCTGCTGCCTTCTGGGCCAAACGGGGACAGTGGCAACA
This sequence comes from Canis lupus baileyi, assembly GCF_048164855.1. Taxonomy (NCBI): domain Eukaryota; kingdom Metazoa; phylum Chordata; class Mammalia; order Carnivora; family Canidae; genus Canis; species Canis lupus. The sequence continues at coordinate 9,050,049 of NC_132844.1, forward strand.
TCTGCAGCAAAGAGGTTTCTACCGGTAAAAAGCGATGCATGATGGAAAAGTGCTGTTCAAGCTAGAACAGGGGGAGCCTCCATTGAAATGGGGTGGAAAAATCCTGGGGTGGGGGTGTCAGAGGTTAATAAAAGTCATTCTGATGTTCGCAGTACACCGAAAGGAAATCAGCACACCCTGCGAACGAGATGTGAAAGATTAAGACTCATTTCAAGTAACGAGCAGTCATCAGTTTTCGCCTCCATTCTTGTTTAATATGAATTTGATAAAACCCTCTTCAAACTGCCTGTGCCAGACAGACGAGCGATGTGGATGCCACCCCTTCCCATGGGGTTGCTGACAACACAAGAATGGCACCGAGGCTCTCTGTTCTGGTCTGACCGGGCTCCCAGCAACGCTGTCCCCTGGAATCACAAGGCGTGACATACTCATCTCTGCCAAACCACAACAGGCACTTCCCGAGCCAGTCCAATTACTTAGAGCACCAAAGAAAACAGGCAGCTAAGATGAAAGCATTTATTCTATATTATTACTCGGTAAATGCACTACTTAGGAACAGCAGCAGTTGAGGACAGTTCCAGACTCTCCAGGCCATCACCAGCCCTGCCCCTCCAAGCACACAGAGCAAACGATGCCTTTGGGGAAAGACCAATCAGAGCAGAGAACGCCAAAAACTCTCCGCTCAGACTTCCCTGGAAATCAAAAGTAAAACAGATGCTGCTTCGCTGGAGCTCTGGTTATCAGAGGGCAATCACTCCCAACGGAACAGCCGCCCCACGAGGAGGAGGAGGAGGAGGAGGAGGAGGAGGAGGAGGAGGAGGTTGGAGGCATGAGCCATCCATGTGTGCGGATGCCTTGGGAGGCAGGGGAGAGCTCTTGGCTTCGGTATCGGAAGGGGACAGGTCTGGGGGACCATGCTGAAGCCTCTGTAAAAGCATCTTTCGTTAGGTCATCCCCCCCCCCGCAAAAAGAAAGCTTCCGTTTGATTTCACTGAGAAAGCACTCCAGGCTTGATATCTGATAGGTCTAGAAATGAACTCTGTGGAAGTCCAGATTCTGAACTCTTCAAATCCATTCTCTGGGCTGACAGGCTTGAGGGATTCGATTCCAGTTTGAGAGGCTCTCGGAGAATGTTATCTCCTGCTAGCTGTTATCAGTTCCCCCCCGGGTGAGCCAGCAGCCCCAGAATAAACACAGCCAAGACACTATCAGGGAAGATGCTGATGGGGGCCGTGATGGAAGGCTTGTCGAGGGAGAGGGATTTCTGAAGCCACTAAACCAAAATAAATAACCCCTTATCGGGCCAATATCAGTCTTTCAGTGAGGCCCAGCAGGCAGGAAGTTCAAATTGTCACTTTTGTTTTTTAAAGCTGAAATGGTAAAGGAAGAGAGACAACTAAGTCGGGAAACTGATAGGCGAGGCATCTCACAGCCACAGGAAGGAATTCTATGGAGGTGAAAAAGAACAATCCGGAGGCACCCATTTGGGCGCACATTAGGAAAAAAAAAAAAAAAAAAAAAGATGGTCCCGTCATAAAATGAACATCAGAAAGAAACTTCACCATTTTCATGCGGCAAATTCTCCCTCAGACTCATCAATTTTTCCAGCGGCCTCAAAACTCTCTTGGTTCTAAAATTCAACAGAGCAAAGCCAGAAGCAAGAAGTGCACGTGCATCAGTAGCACCGTCCCTCCTATTTAGTCAGGTGTTCTCACCAGGCACACCTTAATAATTCGGTTATTAAAACAACGCTAATGATTGGGCCAGCAAACAGGAAAGTCAGAATCTATAATTTTCCATGCAAAATACTTAGCACACAGGGCCCAGCATATCGCAAATCCACAATGAATGCTCGGTATGGCTTACGCCTCCACAGAAATAAATGTCTGTCTCCCTCCAAAACGATGTCCAGAGGGAAACGTTAGCCCCCTAACATGTTCTAAGGTGGAAGTCGTGGAGTCTATGTGAAGGTACATTTTAAAAAATCATCCTTCAGCAGCTGAGTAATCAGTAGAGCTGGTGTCATTTCTGACTCTCCCACTCAGCAGCAGCTTGAGTTAACATGAAGAAGAAAATCAAGATCTGTTTTTGTTCTTAAATCTTAAATGGCTGTAGGCGGACGGAGTCATTTCAAGAGTGAACTGCTTCTGAAGGCTCTGAATGGCTTAATTATGCCGACTCACATTTTCGATCTATAATAAGAACCCCCAAGACTACAAGAAAGAACCTAGAAGTTCTGCAGTAGGCAAAACAAAGTCTGTTTTCAACTGAAACTGAGAAAGCAGATTAACATTTAGAAGTCTATAATTTGGTCAACTGTTTTCTAGATGGGTTGGTTAGATACATAGGAAAAAAAATACCAAAAAACTTGGGAGGGATAAGAGTTAAATTTAATAGTTTCTACTCCTTTTGTTTTTTGTTTTTTTTTAAACCCGCCAACTTGTGATTTCTGGCTGCCTTTTTTTTTTTTTTTTTTTTTTTTTAACCTCTCAGTCTAATTCGAATCTCTTCTCAAAATTCTACCAATTGAACCATCACTGCCACTTAAAGTCCTCACGGAGATTCTGGCACAGACCTCTGTTGTGCTTGAAGCATGGAAACCCAACACAACTTATTTGAAGACACAATCTACCTATTAGGCCTGATGAAAGAGTGGAAATTTTCCTGATCAGAGGCTCAATCATCGGTTACCACACCTAAGACAACTGGTTTCACAATCGGCAGCAGGAGTCTTGGCTTAATGTGACTGGTTATTGTTCACTCTCTTTCTTTACCATGAATGCTGGACAAGGAAAGGATACCTGATAAACCAGCATTTAGGAAAAAATTCTGCATAAATAAAAAAGGGACGTTTGTGGGAACTAAAGTGTCATTTCACAGTATCCATGGACTCTGCTCTGAACAAAGAATAAGCACTTGAATCTTAAATACTGTGTAAAACCTTTCTTCGGGGGAATAAAAATGCAGGGCCTTTGAAACTACACCGGGTGAAGGATGTATGTGAAAAAGCTTCTTCGGGATTGGTGCAAAGTCACTGGGGGGACCGGTGGGCGGGGGGGGGGGGGTCACTTCAAATGGAGTTACTGTTTGGAAAACAAAACAAAACACCACCTAGACCTGTCTCTGAATCCCTGAATGATTAAGTTCAAGAAGTGTAAGGAGACCCTCAAGAAGGGACTTGCCATGCTGAGAAAGTCAGGAGGAAGCACATCTTCCTGTGAGAGGCTCTGCTAAAACAGAAGCTGCCTTTTACCATTGGGCCCTGTGAGGTGGGCCTGGCATGTGCAGATGCCGAAACAGCTGAATGGTTCCTGGGGTTCCTGGGATGCTCAGTGCAAACGACAGACTCTTGGGACCTCAGAAGAGACATGGGGGAAAAAGACTGACACCTCTGGTAGGACCTGATTCACCCCTCATGCTCCTGTTGGAAGCTGGCTTATTTCCAGTTATTTCAAGACCTCTTCCTGAAGCTCAAAGGCGAACCCAAAGTGTGTGTGTGTGTGTGTGTGTGTGTGTGTGAGAGAGAGAGAGAGAGAGAGAGAGAGAGAGAGAGAGAGAGAGAACGATGAATGCAAACTTAAAAGGTGATATCCTGTGAAGGAGATTCATAAGCTTTTCAGAAGACTGCAAATAAATACAGTACTGAGATCATAGGGAGATCAGATAAACTAGACAGTGTGGGGTGAGCACCAGCTAGCTCCAGAGTTGGCTTATCCTGACCAGGGCAGGTAATGAGTTTGTTAACTGGTCCTAAAGTTGAAGTCAAAATTCTAACTAATGTTAAAATGAACATTCACGCCAAATGTTTCAAAGGTGGAAATGTGAACTAAAACAATCGGGCCTTCAGGTAAAGCAAATCAGAGTGCATTATCAGGAATTGGTGAACCTGAGTAAAGGGTCCTGGGAATTCTTTGTACTATTTTCGCAGCTCTTCCTTAAGTTTGAAATCGTATCAAAACAAACAAAAAAGTTACAAAAACTTAGATGCCAAAACGTTTAACCCAAGAGGATCTAATTTTTAAAAAACTTCCTTAAAACATACCAGTCTAACCAAGAACACACAACCATAATTACAACAGATTGGAGTTTTATGGTAATTCTTAAATTGTTCCTAGAGGTCAGTTGAGAATGACTAAAATGAGGTAACCCTTTGTAGAAGGGTAATGACAGTAACTTTAAGCAAATAAAAAAGTAAAAGCTTATAAACCTAAGGAACTGAGAATTTGTTAAAGTGAGAGGTGGCTACCATAATACCGATCAGGAGATTAGATAATTAGGTTATTCATGTGAAGAAGGAAGCTAAGATACAGAAAATCTTTGAGCTATCCATTTAGAATTTTTTTTGAAAGACATTATTTATTTATTCCTGAGACCCAGAGAGAGCAAGGCAGAGCCGCAGGCAGAGGGAGAAGCAGGCTCCTCGCAGGGAGCCCGATGAGGGACTCGATCCCGGGACTCCGGGATCACACCCTGAGCTGAAGGCAGATGCTCAACCTCTGAGCCACCCAAGCGTCCCTCCATTTAGAATAATATTTTAAAAATTATAGCTGTGAGTCTTTCGAGAAACAATCCGATGGGTTCTACATCAGCCCATACACTGATAGCCAAATGTTCATCTCGACGATATTCCAATACGTTGTAAGCACGGACAAATCACCACAAACGAGGGCTATACCTTGCATACTAGGCATGTCAGGACCAATCCCCTTTATACTCCGACCTGCCCCCTTTTGGAAAGATTAGAATTAGACATCTATTTCTTCCTGTAACTCTCAGAATTAAACACTCAAAATAGCTTTTACCATGTTACATGATCAGGTTTCATACTGGGGAACAGGCACTACAAAAAAATTTTTTTCCCCTTTTCCTAGTCCCTTGTTTAAGCCACCTACTTGGCTTAACAAACGAAGCCATATAATTAAACAACATGTCATTAGCTCATAGGGGCAGAACTGACATTACTGGCATTTTTAATTTTTTGTTGTTGTTGTTCTGTAATCCACTTACTGAGACTCATCATTGTCAGCTCTCCGGGATAAGGGTAGTGAAGCCTCTCTGCAAAGTCCCGACAATACCACACAAGAAGCTCCTGGTTGGCAGGGATGGGCTTAATGGTGTAGAAGTAGATGTTCATCCCGTTCTGACACGCAGCCAGGTTTTGCTCCCGGGCAGAGCGCGCCGGATTCACATAGCGCATCCAGTTGCTTTTCTCCTCATTAAAGCCATCGATGAAGTGGAGAAGCTCCCCTCTGGAATAGATCTGCCCAAATGAAAAGACAGACGTGTGAAAACCAAAGGCAGCCCCAAAGCAGTGGAAAGCTTCCCCCGGCACCTGTAAGAATGAACACGCATTTCTCATTCCCCTGCTGCCCACTTGGGAGAAAGGATGCAATCGGGTAGCCGGAGCGGTCTTGAATCAGCAGAAATAAGGACGGAAACAGGTAAGGCGCACTTTTGTCAGTTACCTTTTCCATTTCAGTTTTATCATCTTTTCGTGTTTGGGGAAAAATGACAGAAGAACGAAACACGACATTTCATTTAAGGAGCTGCCCCGGCCGGCTCAAACCACCAGAGAGTACTACTTTTGCTACCGCCCGTGAACGGCAAATGGGCGAAGCGACTGACTTGGGTTCCGATTATGCTGACTTTGAATGCTTTGAGTCACCGGGTAGAAGACCAAGCCAACCGAATACGTCAAACTGAGTCTCTCAACTTCTTCTCTGGCCTCTGTACTTGCCGTTTCCTACACCCCCGCCCAAGGCTTCGACTATGCAAACATCCTCCACCCCCAAGCCTCCAAGTCCAGAAGTAACACTTGTTCCTATGAATACTTGGAACCCTGCCTTTTTGTGGAAACACTGGGTGGGGCAAAGGTGAACTTCACCTGCCATAACAAAGTGAACACCGGGACAGAAGCCAGGATTTGACAGTCTACTGAGAAGTCACTTTTCCTCTCGATAAACACGTTCAGCCTTGCACTTATCTCTCAAGCCCAAGGAGGGGAGAGGGAGCCCTCTGATCTGTAAGGTGGCTGGCTAAAAAACACCAGCCTCGGAGCGACGGGCATGTGTTTCTCGAAAAAAAGAACAGGAAGAAACTGTGCTGTTCTTTAAAGGCAAGGCATCATGAAGAATTCAGAGTCGGCCCCACGGTAATACCACTTCTGGTTAGCAGATGCACCCAGGCTATTTGGTAAAAAGGCAGAGGTAAGAACAGGAAAACTTAAAAACCTACATCCTTGCTGAAACTCCTTTCTAAGCGAACTCCTTACCCTTCCACATACATGCCCTCTCCCTCTCGCGCTCCCTCTTTTTTTAAGGTGTACCACGTTTTCTTCAGACCTAAGAAATCTCCTTATCCGTGTACGACCAATACCTGCTTATCTGCAGCCCGTGGTCTTCAAGTAGTAGGGCGCTGTTCGGAGCAGAAGGTTTGCTCTGACCCGACAGCAGGTCATGGCTTTGTTCCTAGTCCCATACTGACTATGATTAAGTCTACAAATCGCGTCTGTATTTCACTCAAACGTTATCAGAAACAAAAAGGAACTCTGTCCCTTTAACACGGGCAGTAAACACCAGAATCACTTTCTTTTAAGAGTAACTTCCTGTAAATTGTGAAGGGGGAAATACATGTGGCTTCATCAAAGCAGCTTGTGAGAGCTTTTGCGGTGTGTTTTGTTAAGAGAAAATGGAACAAGGCCGGGTGAATTCTGCTATCAAGAGGGGTTTTCAAGTTTGTTTACTCTGATGTGCAAACTTCCAGGAACATGGGGTTCCATCGTTCTGCACTCTTCACTGGGCGGAGACTGCTTTCTAAAGCTACCGGTATGGGATTCCAGTCAGCCTTCCATGGACTACGATTTACTGTATCCTCTGTCCCATGAAGTCATATGTACACATGCACACGAAAATAAAATAACGCAGACGTCAAACGAACACTGCTCCTTCTCACCTCACTACACTGCCGTATATTATCAGGAAGATTAAAAATGTGCTGACTCACAGTACAGTTACAAGAAATGTCACTGGTTTCTCAACTGGAACATCCCTACTCTTCTTGGACTGTGTAATTTGCATGAAACTTTTTCTTTCCCTACAACAGATGTTCATATTCCTGCCAGCAAACTCAGGACGCCTTTAACAACATGTGGGGACTTTTCTCCTACAATATCCTTTGTATGTGAAAGATTGATCCATATAAATCCTCCCAAGGAAAGCATTTCAGTTACTTAACGATGAATCTTTAGTGACTAGGGAACCCGGGACAGAGATAGGAGGTTCTTAACGTATTTCTTGCCTCTTTAAAAAATGATCACGCCTTAATTCTTATCCTGGATGGTGTTAATTCAGACTTTTGACTCCCAAGAGTCACACACTTCTGTGGCTCACTTCTGAGAAGGCTTTATTGGCAATAAAGGCAAAAACGCACTCGCTGACATTTTGCCCATTAGAAGTCACAAAGTAAATATATTTTAGGCATGTGTGATTCTTAAATAAAAATCGTGAGCACACAATTCTTAGTGAACCATTCTTAGTGCTCTGTCTTGTCTGGAAAATGGTAAAATAAATTTCTAAAAATACAAAACTTCCTGGATTTAAAAAAAAAAAAATCCTGTTTCTGTGGAACGATCTCTGAATGATCCCCAAACAGAAGTCTTTCAGAGATACTTCCCCAAAAGATATAAGCATCCTGGGTAAATATCGGTCAAAAGAAGTATAAACCAGGTTTGGTTGTTACCATGCAGCTGGTTCTTAAAAGAGTTCAAATAATGCTTCTTGGTTGTCCTGTACGTTTTATGCAAGTTATGTATTAAAAAATTACTTTTAAATTTAGTAAGTGTATCTTTATTTTCTAATTGAGAAAAAGACAATATCCTAGAGAGAGATCTATGGGAAGATGGAAAGCAGTCCAATTTGGTCTCTGTTCCCTGCTAATCCAGGGTATTTTTACTCAAAAACTGCACCTGCCTCTACCTGCATCTTTAAGGTCCTTTCTAGTCCCGATATTCCGAAGGAAATTGTTTAGGCCAGACTTTTATGCTCTCACAAGATTGTAAGCATTTCCCGTATGCTACGGGGGTAATCTACATACCGTCAAACCCAATAGTTTTAGGAGGCAGGCGCAAAAACAGTCCCAGTCATCTCCCTTCCTCTGGTGGCATCTTCCACCCATCCTTCCTTAGCGGCATTTATTTAGCTTATTTTCAAGCTAATTCATTTACGATTACTCTTCCATTCAATTAAAGTTAACTCAGCAAGAAATCAAGAAGGGGTGAAATCTAAGGCTTGGTGACTCATTACTACTTCCTTGCAGAGAAATGCAAATGAACCTACCCTTGAAGCAAGCAGCAAACTGTTTCCTTTCATCACAAAGCTCTAATGAATTGCAAAAATTAAGATTCACATATAGTCCACATCTCCATCCCTAATCACCTACAGGCTGCATTTCTAGAGCCAAACAATTAACCAGCTTCAGTCACATTTGCTAACAATTCCCTGTGTCCACAGGGGCCCTGAAGACTTGTGGTAAGACCCAGTACAGTTTGAAAAAGGAAGTGACCCAGCAATTCTGACTCCATTTTTTCCCCTTAATTCTTAAGGAGTCTGAAGGAACTTTCCCCTACTTACCCGCCAAAAGTATATCCTGTTGGCATTCTTGGGAACAGTATCATTGGTGTAGATTTCACCTATTAGGGGTCCAAAACGTGTTCCCTTTGGTATGTATTCTTTACTCACTACTCCAATAACCTAAAGGGAATAACATGAAATAATTACTTCAACTGTAAAATATTAACCAACGTTTTTATTGCGTTGAATTGTCAAGTGGTAGTACAACCAATAATGACAAAATTATGATACGGAGAGCAGTTATCAATGGTGCCTACATAATTTTAACAACAAGCTTCATCAGAGGGGGAAGCCATCTTCTAAGCTAGCTCCCAGATCATAAGCAAATACCCAACCAAGCATTAAAATAGTCTAAAGGATTATTCTCTGGTGACTTTTTCATTTTTATGATTACTTTTCATACTAGAAGAATAGAGAGGGTAACCAGAGTGTTTGATCGGATTTTAGAATCAGGTACTGCAGAAGTAGACGGTCAAGATTAAACTATTTCAGCCTGTTCCTAGTTTCTTATTTCTCCTTCTCCTTCAAACCATAAACACTGCATGCTTGAGGGGAATAAAATAGTTTTAACCTCAGAAACCAAAATAATGCTCTTCGGTTGTTCCACAAAGGCCTAGGGAACCAGAAGCAAAACACATTATATTTTTTTTCATTCCAGATGAGGTTTGTGTGTGTGTGTGTGTGTGTGTGTGTTTTCATAACTTATAAGTTCTCTTTAATAGAAGTAAGATCTTTCAAGTAACTTTGTTCTCCTCTAGCATCTTCTACTCAACAGTGGTCAAAAGTCGTCCTTTGAAATGGAATTTATATTGAGGAGAGCTGTGGGTTCTAAGAGCTGAGGAAATGACCTTCTCAGACTGGATGTATCACACTAAGGCCTTGCTAAAGAAACATGTTAACTATGCCAGTTCCTCCTTGATCGTAAATTTCTTTAAGGGAGTGAAAAAAATCACCAACCACGAATCAGGAAGCAATTCATCACTATTCAAAAGAACTCCTCTGTAGGTAGTCCTGTGCAACATTCTGCAGTTACAGTTTTGTGCTGGTTTTTATTCACTTTCCCATTTTTATTATTTTTTTTTCTTGTCTAAAACCTCCTACAAATTACTTATTGAATACCTTACTGAAATGGACCAAGAGGGGAGGGAAAAGAATATTTACTTCCAGGTTTTACTAAACCTGGTGGCTCCTGTGTAACTGTGTAGGTCCAAATACATGCATCAATACATGCATTCCAACAGTGGAATCTCAGATTTTGGGTGTGAGATACACTGACCCCTCGATAAATCTCAAGAGCTTAGACCTGTTTAAATGGATATGGAATAAGCACATCTCCGTGGTTCTAACAGTCCAGTCTTTCTCATTTACATTTCTTATCAGCCAATGATTTTTTTAAAAAAACAATTTAATATTCAATATACAAGCCAATGGAGCATACCCAGACTGGAAAGACAGAAAAAAAGAAAAAAAAAAGAAAGAAAGAAAATTTCCTACACCTAACACAAGTTGAAACAAGGTTGTGAGCTACAGTGTTATTTTTGGTACTTTATGAATTTCTGGCAGAGAGCTGAAAAAAGCAGATGTTCATCTCATCCTCCTCCTCTGCCTTCATTTACATTTATGTGCCCTTTCAATACGGTTCATCGTTACTGATATTTGTTGGCAGTAAAACTACTGGGGACAGGAGTACCTCAGAGCAGTCTTGAGATAAAAATACATACGAAAGCTTAAGTAGACTTAACTTATGCAGAGGATCATCATCATTATTGATGATACATTAATGAACCTAATTAATTTGAAAAATTCATGGAATTGACTTGTATGACACGCAAAGCATTTGGCATTCACATTCGAGAGATTATTCCATAATATCAAAATGACAAACAGGAAAAACAAATAATGTCATTTGTTGGTGAGCCAATAATTAGCAGTTGATATTTTCAACATATCCACTTTAAAGCAGTAATTTAAAGAAAGGTACTCAACTGGTTCATCAACTTTGTTTTAAATTATAGTCTCTTGCAGACAGTGTCTTAGGAGTCAGAGCTTGATTACCAACAAGTAGCATTACATTGAGGTCAGGTTTTTTTCCTTCCGAATTGCTCTTTTTTTTTTTTTTAAAGAAAAAAACCAATGGGCCTCTTGGTTCTCATCTATCAATCTTACACTAAGAAAACACACCAAGTTTTCTTATGGCCGAAATGAAATCGACTAGAATCTTATTCCTACAAAAGAATTTGCAGAAGACATATCACCCAGCACCAATTTGAGTACAACTATAAAGTAAGTCACTGAGGAAGCTGGAAGACAGTACTTGCCATCTCTAACCTTACAAATGCAATTAAGCAAGCAAGACAGGAGAACAATTAAAAAGAGGAGGGTCTGTGGTGGAAGAGAAGTCTGTGAGAATCCTTAAGCCCCAAACAAATAAAAGAACCTACGCTTATTGTTGTGAGCATTTTGTAATTAAAAAAAAAAAAAAAAGCCAAAGAGCCTCAGTATTAGATTATCTTTACAAGTGGGACAGAGCCCTATTATTTTAAGCTCTATTATACACGAGCTATAGGGAACACATAAACTCACACAAGTGGATGAACAGAGACACAAGATAATAGAATTTCAAGGTTGGAAGGAACTGTATAGCTTACACACCATCCCTATCCATTCCCTATCCATTCCCAGCCCAGCACTTTTAATACAGGATAAATACCTTCATCTCAAATCCATGTCTGAGACATTATTCAAAAAGGACATACAGGCTGCAATTCTAAGATTACAGTGCTCGGGTAGGTAACTGTGGAGGGGGAATAGGAACCAAGCTTGTTTTTAATGGGAAGTGGAAGACCAAGTCATATTCTCCCCTCTTGCCCCAGAAAGGTCCAGATGTGAATCTTAACCAACAACATTCTATCCCGGGAGAAGCACATGATACAGAGGAACCTGATGTGTGCGTTGGATTTCAGTGCTAAACAGACTAACTAAGAATGTGTTCACCTAAGCCCAAGAAAAGAAAAACCAAAAAAACCTACTCAGGAACTGACCAGGGTCCTAAAGAATTATTACTAGGGGCAGGCTGCTGTCTGTGTGCCTTCCAGAAGCTTATCTGGGAGAAGACCCTGGCCTCCACCCTTCCTCGCCTCCACCCTTCCTCGCCTCCTCTCTTGCTGCCCCTTGATCAAGCTCTTCCCTGCGACGCATGATGCTGGGAGCCAGCGCTTCCACTGCTTGGGCAGATCTGTCTCTAGTCAGTGGCCTCAGTTAGAGAACACACCCTGATGTCTGAAGTTTCCAGACCAAAAAAAAAAAAAAAAAAAAAAAGGGCTTGTTTTTCACTGTACAAAACGAAGATTTCACAACTTAGGATGGGGGTTGCTGAAAGTCTGATATCAAGGAGAATATGAACTTGGTTTTTTGGGGTTTTTTGGGGGTTTTTTTGAAGCAATTCCTCCTTTAGGGAATAGACAAATTCACACACACACACACAGCAGTGGGCTTTAAGCAGGAACATTACTCGGGTTTAAATGTGGTATGAGCATCCTCACCCCAAATTACATGAAGATGCGATTTTAATTACTAGCTATCTCTTCCCCTCCCCGAATCCACCCCCCCCATAAGAATGACTTATTCAATTAAAATTCTATTTTGAATACAAGGACATTTGCATTGAGATGACTAGAACTCTGTAGAGGACGAAGACTTCAGCTTGTAATTCACTTCATTTTTTTAAAAAAGGGAGTGGGGTGGGATGGATGGAGATGTTTTTGAAGATTCCCTCCTTAGTTAGCTTTATATTAAAGGAAACATGGTAATGCCTTGGTACATTGTCTCACAAATAAAAAGCAGTAGAAAGAAGAGGGAATTGCAGGTTACAGAGAGATACTTTTTACAGATGGCTTGAGTTAATAATGGACTTCAATCAAAATAGACATTCGGTGAGTCCCCATCACCGGTCTGATGTTTATCACCACATGACTGGGAGGTCAGACTCAGAGCCACTGTGCCTCTTGAACATAAGCAAACTCGATACAGGCTACTGCTTCTAAAATATAACTGTTGAAATTGATCTGTCTGTATTCATGTATTCACAGGAGATTATTTCAGGAGGACAAGGGGAAAATCCCCCTAAAAGAATAACCCATCAGTTAAAAAAAAGTCTTAAAAGTTTTGAATAGTATGTCTATATTTGGTCTGAGTTCTGGAAATAGGAAGTAAGAACAGGCTCATTAAAGGTACAGAATGATTCTAAACCAAATCTAAAACTGAGGGTCAAGATCAGAAATTTGGTTCGTATGTTTTGTTTTTAAAACCAAAAGAAAAAAAAAAGGTGCTGACACATAGCACAAATTCATAATGAAAAATGGTCTTGTTAAAAAAAAAATCCCCAAGTATGTCAGCACAACAGCACACAGTGTAACATCTTCTGTTACTTAAATGAAAACATATAAAGAAGGGCAAGATAAATCAGGGAGATAAAAACCCCACGTAGAAAGGCTCCCCCCTCCCCCTTCTATGGCTGGCGGGACTGAAAGAACTAACTGAATAATGTCAGTGTAAACATTTCATCCATTCTGGAGGTTTCCGTCCGAGAACTGGCTTGCAGGTATCACACCCTCAGTGGCTCAATGCCACGTGCCTCTCTCACCGCTGTAAGGGAGCTGTCCTTTCCCAAAGTGCAGAAAGGAAGGAGAAAGAAGAGTAGGTACAAATTCCAGAGTTAAGTGTGAGACAGTATAACATTTGAGTTGGCTTCCTGGTTACTTTGATGATTAGGAACTGGAGCTGTATTATTTTCAAGTGTTTCAGTTAAATACAATATGGGACAATAGTACAGGAGGACCCTGATCTCTTATTAGGTTAGTGTTGGAGGATCCTTTTTAGGGATACAGACACTGTGTGAACATACCGAAATAGGAAGTTAGAAGTTCAGAGGAAAAAAAAAAAAAACAACAAACCAAACAAGCTTAATAAAGGATCAGTCTGAAAGATGTAAAGACGATAAATAAAACCACAGTGACACCAAGAGGGGCCAGTGCAGCATAATCAAGCACTGGCTGGGGAAGTCAGAACTTTGCTCCTAGTCGCGGCTGGGGCTGCTCACTAACACATCTCGGGTAAGTAGCTATCATTTTGAGCCTTGCACTAATGATCCGAGGACATTCCTTTATTTAGCTATGATTTTTAAGTAGAATGACGGAAATCGAAAAACAAGTGGAGAGCTGAACGGAGGATAAGAACGTTATAGAATTAAAAGGCAAAGATGACCCACAGAACAGAGGTCTTGACTTCAGTGCACTGGGCAGGACAGGGCAACACGGCATAAACTGAACCCTGGGAACAGACCAATATTTGGTCAAATGAGATATGGGAAAAAAACACACTACACCTTTTAAAGCCACAGCTTAACTAGCCAAACAAATCCCACATTGATTCCACGGGCCACATATTATGAGGCTTTCTATTGAAAGGAGGGTTATTCTCAGAAAGAGGTATAATTAAGGCCGACCTCTGGGGTTAAGTTTTGGTAACGTTCACGTACAACTCCAATTTAAATATTGCTTTTTATAAAATCTGCCTCTATTTCTTCCACCAAGGGGGAGGGGGAAAAATTAAGCTTTAATGAAACTCAAAGCAGAGTTGCTTCTAGCTAATTTTAGACAGCTGTGTCTCCCCCTCACCAAAAACCCTGAACTCAGACACACAAACAGGAAAGAGATCAAGTATTTCCCCAACAGGCTCCCCCGACTCCTCCAAATACCGTTCCTTGGGGAAGGAGGAAAAGTGATCTGATAGGGCTCCAGGGAACAGTCCCAGGATCGAGTGGTGGATTTCTACAGCAAGGAATCCCTTCTTTCTGGAGGCAGCCACAGAAATGACAGTGACCCTCCGGTAGTTGTGGTGGTGGGAAGTCTGTTGGGGGGGCGGGGGGGGGGTTGATCCCCTCAAGCTCAGCTGTAGTCTAGTGAGAACTGACTGCAGTGGCTCAATTCTCACCAGGGGTGGTTCTGCGAGTTATTTCACAGCTAAACATCACGCCTCGCTATAATCGTTATATAAAAGGGTAAACACAAATCCTTTGCTCCTTCCAAGTTTGGGTTTCCAGCCCCTTTGAAACAACAAAGAGTGTACCCACTTCAGAGGCCAATAAGGAATCGGCCTGCCAGCCCAGCCAGAGCAAAGGAGCTGCCGCAGATAAACAGTGGTTAGCTCTGAAGTCATCCGGACAGAGGACACTTTTACACGAACCCCTTCTCGGTTTTTACCATCACTTCAGTTCATAAACACGTCAAGGTTTTGAGCATAATTTTAGAAACCCAGCTCATAAAGCCGGCTCATTAAAAAGAATAAAGCCACCTAATGACCAAAAGGAGACAAAAGAAACACGAACCAGTTTTTTTTTTTTTTTTTCCTAAGAAAGTTTTTTTTTTCCCCCTCCCAAGCTATGGTACCACTGGAGGACGAGGGGCAGCGAGTCCAGGGTGGACAGTGGCTTTTGCTCGAAGGCCGCTGACCGTGTCCTGGCCGCCTCGTGCTGCAGTGGGGCCCTGCCAAGATGTGTCAACTTGCCAGCAAGACTGAACCGTGTCCTAATTAGGATGGGACAGTGGGGGGGCTGGAGGAACCCAGAAGGCCGAGCAGGAGCGCATTAAGTCATCAGTTATTTACTCCTTCGCAGACCCTGAGGTGGGGGGTGGCAAGCAGTAGGCAGAGCTGCAGGTGCCAGTCTGCTTGGGCAAGAGAGCAGGCGCTTACCTCTTTGCTGCTCGGGCCATATTTGAAGAGCAGGTTCCTGGGGAGGGATGCCTCTGCCTGCACCGAGGCCCCTCCGTCGGCGCCACAGTCCCAGGGGTGGTCGTTCACAATGTAGGTACACTTCTCCTCGAACTCGGCCTCTGTCCACAGAGTCATGTCTGCGTCCTCCATGTCCATTTTCATGGTCCCGTCGCTCAACCGGGGAGACCTCACAGCACTGGAGCTACACTTCGGGGCAGCCTGCGAGAGAGAGAAAGGGGGGGTGGGGGGGAGAAGGCCTTTAATCCCCATTGTCCCGTGGCTCTGCCGTCGGAGAGGCTATGACTAATACAGTAGAGGCTGAGGCCTTTAAAAGCAGATGCAGAGCGCTTGGTACAGTTGAGTAAGAGCCCGAAAGCCGCGTAAAGAAGACTTGGCTTGAAGGAGCAAGGCTTTAAAATGCTACTCTGACTTAGTTCTCAAAAAAGAAAGACAGACAGACAAGACTGTGTGGCAAAGTCAAGGGGGGGGGCAGGCACACACACATACACAAAAAAGCAAGCAAAGCAAAGCAAAGCAAAGCAAAGCAAAAAGCAGCACCTCGGAGCAATCCCTGGCTTTACCTCTCACAGCAGGAGGAGGCCGGGGTGCTGCGGCCTAGGCCCAGGGCTCCCAGGGCTCCCGGGGTCATGGCCGCCAGACCCTCATTGCTGTGGAAAAGCTGCCTCAGAAGAGTGTCACAAACAAGGAGAGGAAGAGGAAGGAGCTCTGTCTGCCTCTGAATGAAGCTAAAAATGGAAAGCGCGTGTGGGGCAGGAGCGGAACCCGGCCAGCCTTTCCCAAATGGGGAAGACTGAACTTTCCCACCAGCTCCCAACGCAAAACAACTTTCAAAACAACTCGCCGCCCCCCCCCCCTCCGCGGCGCGCTCCCTTTCATCCTCTCGCAGGGAAGGCTGCAGAGGGTTGCATCCTGCCAGCATCACCCAGCGAGCTGCAGCCTTTCAGAGATGGTTCGGGAGCACAGGAAAAAGAGCAGGCAAAGGGAAGAAAAGAAAAGAAAAGAAAAAGGAAAAAAAAAAAAAAAAGGAGGGTGAAGGTTGGGGGGGGGACTCCTTGGCATTTCCTCGGACCGGTGGTGAGCATCTCACCCCAAATTGCAAAAGCACAAACAAAGCCCCGAACTCGTCCATGGCATTGCCCCGCAGAGAATTCCTTGAGGAGCCCTCAGCTACAAATAGCACTTTCCATTTAAATCTGAAAGTGTACGAATTCCCAGAAGTCGCGGATGGGCTCCGGCTTACTGTAACTAAAGTTGCAACGAATACAGAGGGCTCACGGGACAGGCTGCGCGGCCGCTTGTGCACTGATAAGGATCTTCCCGCAAATGCCCCGCACCCCGTCCAACCCCTCGCAGGCGGGAGCAGGGCTTTCCGGGGAAGGGGGTGGTGGTGGTTGGGGGGGGGTGGAAGGTGAACGAGTCCTGCCTCGGTTTCCCATCCGATGTTCGCGGGAAAAAAAAAAAAAAAAGGAACACGGGCGTCGTTTCCACGTTACAGCGCCTCCGAAGGTAGAGACCCCGGTCCGTGGATGGAAGGCTCCTTCGCGTCCTCTCTGGCTTCCCCTAAATAGGATGCTCTTCCAAAAAGGAGGCGGAGGCCAGTCACGCTTTTAAAACACACTTGCCTGTTTTCTTTTTTTTTTCTTTTTCTTTTTCTTTTTTTTTTTTTACTAAGTTCCAACGCGAACCCGTCGCGATGCCAAATCAACGTTAAGATAAAGCGAATTTTTTAAAGAAAAAAAAAGGGGGGGGGGGAGGGAAAAAAAGCGAAATTCGAACACCCGGCCGACCCGGAGGAGGAGCAGGAGCGGGAGCGGGAGCAGGAGCAGGGGCAGGGAGCGGGAGCAGGAGCGAGAGCGGGAGCAGAGGCAGGAGCAGGAGCAGGGGCAGGGGCAGGAGCGGGAGCAGGGGCAGGGGCAGTGGCAGGGGCAGGAGCAGGAGCAGAAGCAGGGGCAGGGGCAGGGGCAGGAGCAGGAGCAGGGGCAGGGGCAGGGGCAGGAGCAGGGGCAGGAGCAGGAGCAGAAGCAGGGGCAGGGGCAGGGGCAGGAGCAGGAGCAGGGGCAGGGGCAGGGGCAGGAGCAGGGGCAGGGGCAGGAGCAGGGGCAGGGGCAGGAGCAGGAGCAGGGGCAGGGGCAGGAGCAGGAGCAGGGGCAGGGGCAGGAGCAGAGGCAGGAGCAGGAGCAGGGGCAGGAGCAGGGGCAGGAGCGGGAGCAGGAGCGGGCTGGGCAGGGGGAAATGTTCGATGAAGCGACCCTCAAGCCGCCTCGAACGGAAAGGGTTAAGGATTCCCAGGGGTGCGGTGGGCGGAGGGGAGAGAAAAAGCGGGCTGCGAGTTTGACAGCTGCGGGCCCCCGGCGTCCCCGCGACCGCGCAGCCGCCCGCCGAGCCCCGGGGCGGGAGGGCGAGCCGCGCCGCTTACCGAGGGCGTCCCCGCGCGCGTCTCGGAGCAGAGGTCCCGCATCGGAGGCCCGCGCCGCCGCCCGCCGCGCGCTGCGCATCCCCGTCGGCGCCCCCGCGCGGGCTGCGGGCGGACGCGCTGCGCTCCCCGCCGGGCCTCGGCCGCCCGACCTCGGCGGCGCACAGGTGCGGCGCCCGCTCGGCCTCCGCGCTGCACTGGAGGGCCGAGTGCCGCCGCGGCGCTTTCGGTCTGTGTTAACCAGCCCCGCGGCTCCGCTCCCCTCCCCTCCCCGCTGCAGATTTCCCATTCGTCTGATTCACTCCCACCAGCGGCGGGAGGGGGGCGTGGCCACACCTGAACGCGCCCGGGCCGCGCCGCCCGCTCCCGGCCAGGGCTTTCCCCCGCGCGCCCGCCGCCCGGCCGCTCCCCCTGCGCGCGCGTGAGTCCCGGCACTTCCCCGGACTCCTCCGGCTTCCCTGCGAGCGCGCCCGGCCCCCACGCGGCCCCGTCGCCTCTCCTTCCACCTTCCCGCCCTGCCCCCCGCCCGGGCGCTCCACGGCGCTCTACGGGCTCCCCCCGCCCTGTGCATTCCTCAAAACGAGGGAGACCTCAAAGTGACCTGGATTTTTTTTTTTTTTTTATGGGTGGCGGTGGGGGGAGAGCTTCAGCTCACCTCCGCACCGGGAGGGCCATACAGCACGGACCCGAAGAGAGCGTGCAGAATCCTGTTTGCACTCCTCGTAGTAGAAATGGAGCGGTCTCAAGTCCAGCTGGAGCCCCCGCCCCCCCATCCATCCATCCATCCCCCCCCATCCATCCCCCCCCCACCCCAAATAGTCCTCCGCTTCCCAGACTGCTGCTGACCGAAATACATTCAGATCTGGCTGGGCAGAACTAACTTGCCTCTTCCGACCGCTTAGTAATCAATAGGGACCTAGGGACAAGTTGTGATCCTACAGATTAAAAAAGTCTTGGCCTTTGCTGTATGTGTGTGTGTGTGTGTGTGTGTCCCTCCCCCCCCCTCCCGCCCCAAACCCGCAGCCAGACTTCCGCGGAGGAGCGTGTGAGCAAAGCGTAGAGCATTAATCGGTTCCCGGTTCCAGGGAATGTTGAACTGATCACTGCAAGTGGAGGACAGACGGAGGCAGTAATTAGTGGGGCTCGCGCTACGCCCTGTCCGGCTTTTCCTCCAGCCCCACTCAGTCCCTCTGTTGAAGGAAGGACATCCTGTGATGATGGCATACAATGTCCTGTTTGTTTATTATTAAGAGCGTGGACCTTGCATTCCTGCTTCTCATTACAAAACAAACCAGATGCTTTACTTCCTTCAATGGTCTTGTGCCTTCAGCAAGGAATCCTCTAATTCAGAGAAACAATGATGCAAAGAGTCCATTTATAGCAGGCACCCCATCACAATCACTTGCTTAGATCACTGAAACACAAAGTCTCCCACTTTTCCTGCTTGCCTCACCTTGGTGGCTGTTTTTGAAATCGCCTCTCCTTCCACCTTCGGCTGCAATGTCTTTTCTAACATTTTTAAATACACGTGTGCATCCACACCCACGTCCCAACACACACACACACACACCCACATACACACACCCAGTCCCGACCTGATGATACTAACTTAGTCATACAATGAAGTGGACATTTGAGTATTTGTTTACAGGAGGAAACAAAACAAAGCAAAAACAAGAGCCCGACTGGATCATAAAAATATGTCTGTTTATCTTTCACATTTTCCCCCCTCTCCTTTAGGGAATTTTTTTTTTTTTTTTTTTTTTTTTTTTTTTAGGATTTTGCGGGTGGGTGGCTGGGAGGCTGGGGGTGGGGGTGGGGGTGGGAGGCAAAGATTATTGGCCAGGAAATGGTTTTTGCGTCTAAAGTCCTCTCCACAATCTCTGTAGTACAGAACAATTACATTCCCACTAGGGGACATAAGTAACACACACTCCCCGCTTGGCTGCCTGGCGGCTGCTGTTCCATGCTATGCCAGAGGGGACGCTAGCACCAAGAGGAAACAGGACCTTCCATCCCGCAGATGTGCTCAGGGTATAAAACTGAATGAACAATTCCTAAGAGTTCTCAGAAAGCTCCAAGATGATAATTAAACAAGAGAAATCCAGCCTTCTCGAGAGGGTTTATTAACTGATGCTGAGTCAGCGCCACAATGGACAGAAAAACAATGTAGTCATACTGAAGGCTGGCCTGCTGTTCCAGCAGTCTCGCCTGCAGATGTTAGAGAGTATTTCACTTCCCTTTTAGAATCAAGCTCTGTTCTTGGGCCACACCGTGCAAGGGCTGGTGAGTCAACCACCGTGGAGCAAGGGAATGGGCCAAAACGTTGGATACTTGAGGTGGGAAGAGACTATTTTGAGCCAAACGTTTACTTTAATGACTGGAAGATGCCAGTGAATCAACTCGCTGTTAATTAATATCAGCCTGCACTCACCTTCAGAGGTGGTGAAATGGGCTTGAGTCTAGGGGAGGACGCAAACTTCAAATACCAGTGTGGGGCTTAGCCAGGCAACCCTAAAATTAGTTCCAGGTGTTCCAGCTGAGCTGGAGAAGGCCACGAGTGGAACTTTAAGGAAAGTCCATTTTAACAATTCTACTGTTAAACCAGAAAATCCTTCAAATGTTTGCTTCTTGTCTAAAGTAGTACCCCAATGTCCACACCAGTGGTGGTAGTCAAGGATAGGCAATCGTGTAATGAAAAACCAAAGATGCAAAAAAGAAAGAAAGAAAGAAAGAAAAGAAAGAAAGAAAGAAAGAAAGAAAGAAAGAAAGAAAGAAAGAAAGAGAAAGAGAAGGAAGAAGGAATAAAGGAAGCCTGCCCCCATCAGAACAAGCATGCTCCTATAGTCATATTTAGGTATGGTCCTGCACGAAAAAAGTTCAGTGGGGAGAAGACGGGGGTGACCCTCTGAGCTTCATTCACCCCTTCTGGAAGTCCAAGTACCACGTCTGGAACACTGACCAAAGCAGGCAGATGTTGGTATCGGTACAGCTGTGCACCCAGAACCATCTAAGGCCACCACGGTCCGGAATCTGAAGCCTTAAAATGTTTGTTTCTCAATAACCACTTGATGCCTTTTGGGTCACTATACATTATTTCCCTCCCTGTTAGAACACGGAAACCAAACAAGACAAGCCCAGTTACTTTTATTCATCGGCGCTTGTCGTGAGGCAGATTTCTCTCATGAAGAGTGTGCACAATGGTGACCAATCATAAATGATCCACATAGCTCTGCTCTCAGAAACCCCCGTCTATGATGCCCTTTGATGGTCTCCTCCCAACGGCTCTGGACAAGCCCATGCTACTCAGCCTAAGCTAGTGGGCCTGGCCTGGTCCTGGGGGTGCGGGGGTGGTGGTTAGGAATTGCAATGTAGGTGGGCCAGATGACTGTGCGGGGAAGAAGACAGAATGAAGGGAAACCGGGTACCAAATCCGGAGATCTGACTCCACTTTTGGCGAGGGTGGGGGCGGGGGGGAGAGGTCTTCCTAAAGAAAGTAAAAAAATGGGATGAAATGTGCCCAAGAAGAAACGTGTTTTCATTTTCTAATTCAACTCCTGCTATACCCAAACAAGGTCAATGACAGACTAACCACATCAAGAGAACACCCCCCCCACCCTCTTCTCCCCACTCCCTACCCACCCACCCACCCTCACCCCCCACACCCATTTCCCACTTCCTGCAAGTTAGGCATCTTCACGCTGGTAAACATTTGGGGACCAACTGCAAGCCGGAGCTCTGAAAGAGGGGCGCCACGGCTTTGAAGCCCTCCCACATGTCTCAAAGCCATGCTGAGAACTAGAGGGACACTTGGTTTTTAAGCTTTAACAGCCTTTCCAACTCAATTCACTGGGCTCGGCTTTCTGGCTGCCTTCCTTTTTGAAAGCCGGACAAGAAGAACAAGTATGTGTATGAGTGAGAGAGAATGTATGTATGACACATGCTATGCTACAATGCAGCGTGTGTGTCATTGGTATGACATGTGTATGATATGTTTCAATGATGTGTTGCATCAATTTAAAAATAGCACCAGCCTTCCTTCCTATGACGCGGCTCACCGCCCCGGCACTTTGGACAAACATACCCGGGGCCTAAACCTTGGGATGGTGATCCCAGGAGGCTGTGGAGGTTTAGAAATGAGGTCAGTGTTTTGACTTCCTAAATCAAGGGAGACAAAAATTAAGTGAATTGAAGAACCAAAGTCGAGCTCCCTGCCCTCGCCAGAAACAAAAGTCTGGTAAGTGCCATCTAGGGGCCCTTATAAAACCCACACGATGTCTGAGGTCTCAGTATTTACAGAACCACCCGTGTATCATCATCACACCTAGGTGTCTCCGTAGCCTTCTTTCAGACGGACAGGTGCGTTCTTATCACATCATTCACATCTCTTAAAATTATTCATCGAGTTTGACACCCAGCAGCTTAAGAAATAGGCAATTATAACCTTTTCCATAGGATGTGTGGAAACCGGCGTAGGTTTCTCCTGTTTGTTTTTATTCCTAATTACGTCTTTATTTTAGGGCATATTCAGGCAAGAAAGGGAGTTACATTTCCGAGAAGGCTGCAAGGGAGGTCACCGAAAAAGGAAGATGCGCCCAGAATCCAGAAAACATGTCAACATCTTATATTTGGCGGGGAAAAGGAATTAAACGAAACTAACAGAGGGCAAAATCTGAACTGTTAAATAAAGGAGAAAGCAACGGGGAAGGTGTACACTGTGAAGCTCAGCTTTCTCTCGCCTCTTCTCTTTGTTTAAGGAAACACAAGAGTAGCTTCCACCCAAGAGAAGGAAGACCACAGGCAAATGTTTGCCTGTCCCACTGACAGTGGGTGGAGAGGCCACTGGGGAGGGGAGGACCCTGGGTGGAAATAAAAAGAAAAGTTGCAGAGGGGAATGGTTTTCTAGAGGAAGAGGCAGGAGGAGGGCCGGAGCGCCAGCATGGGCAGGGCAGGGCCCCACGATCCATAGGGGCCTGCAGGTGCTTCCCTGGGGCCACACCATGTTAAATGCCGGAAGAACAACGACTTCTTATTAAAAACGAGCCTCTGAATTCTTCTCATCCTTCCTAAGTAAAGATTCGAGATTGGAGAGGGCCTTGGTTTTTATGTCCAGGATGAGTTGTGAGAGAAGGCGGAGAATTATCCAGGTTGACAGTGAAATCATTTGAACTCCCAACCAAAGAAAGAAGTGGGCGGGGGGGAGTAGGACCCTTGTAATTACTTAAAGGATGCCCTGCCCACCCCCTCCAGTTCTGCTCCAAAGGGAATTTAGTACACGGCCTGAGATGAGGACCACAGATCCAGCCAATACCTCATTTCCTGCTGAGGAAACCAAGGGCCCAGAGGTCAAGAAGCAGAAAGGTCGCCCCTCCTAGCCCTCCTTTGGATACTCGGATCTTTCGTCCAACTGTGATGGATGCCAGCCCAGAGAACATGGTCTGCTCAGAGGGCAGGATTGCTTGGCCCTCTAGATTTCCAGCCAGGAGGCCAGAGCTCTAGAGTGAGTCCTCAACTACTACTGAGCGCCTACAGGGCCTAAGGTACAGGTGGCCAAGAAGGTAGGGGCTGGGGTGGGAGGGAGGGATGCACCTTCCGGAGAACCTGTCCGATGTTTCACTGGTGGTGCCATTGATAAAATGAAACCTACCTCATTCAGTGCATGGGTCTGGAGGGTGGTGGCACGATCCCATAAATGCCTTTTCTTCCATCTTTACTTGGCACTTTATCTTTGGGAAAACTCTGAGGTTGACTGGGAATAAACCAGGAAACCTCTTCCGACCAGAAGATAGCATGGAGATTCTAAAGCCAGGGGCCCTGGTTTATCGGGTCTCATCTGTGGCCTATTGTTTCCCCCTGCAAGCACACACAGGAAGCTGGAGCAGAGGGGTTTAAGGTTCAATAGGTATCTTCCCCCTGAAGGTGTGCCCCTGGGGACAGAAGGGCAACACTGCATTACCCTAGAATAGGACCAATCACAGAGAAAGCAACAGCTCGGGTGTTTTTCAGGCTGGCTTCCCTACAGTTCCTTTTAAAAGAACAGGCACTGTCTTTAGGAGAGATAATCCCACAATGGAGGTCCATTAAAAGTATTAGGATGTAGACTGCCACCATGATCCTCGGGAGGAGAGCTCTGTCCTGACAATAGACAATTAAAGCTGATAAATCCAAGCTACTTGTTGCTGTTCTAATTCCTCCTAATTGTATGCTACTTGTCCCTGGCTCCTGCATTCAGGGATGAAGCTACTCTAATCTCCAAAATACCTGACCTACTTCCTACAGGATCTTTTCAGCACTCTTTTCTTCCCATCTGGACCCTTTTTCCTCCTCTACTTCCCTTCCCCCCCTCTTCCTTACAGCCTGGGGGGAGGAGAAGGAAGGGTGTTGGCGGGGAGGGGGAGTGGAACAGAAGGCTGGATCCGAGGCATTAACTCCGGGGCCTCAGACACTGTACTAATCGGTAACAGCTAATCATGCTCGGGCACACCACAGCCTAAACTGCAGTTTGCATTAAGCTCAACAAGTGGCGAGGGGCACACTTAGGATCCAACTGTTAGATCACCGCTAGCTGCCAAATCTGCGTGTGCTTATGCGTGAGGAGTGCATGCCTCAGTGATTCTATTTGTAGCTGTCTCACTAATTATGCTGCCACCACCAGCTACTCCGAGCAAGGCATTCATTCTCCCAAAGCATATAATTCCATCTCAACAACAGAGCTCTAAATGCCAGTTTGGTGCCTGCCTGCATGCGTGTGCTCTCCCCGCAGAATCTTTCCAGAATCTACAAAAGGAGTCAAATTGTCCTTGCCATTCAGCTTGGGCCTCCAGGGTATATGCTTTTTTTTTTTTTTTTTTTCAAAAATCTTTATAGAGCCACCTCTCCAAACCCTTCCCCAGGGCTCAGTCGCCTAAAGGGTGTAGAGCAAATCTATCCTCAAAACCGAGATAGCTTTATTTATTTATTTATTTATTTTTTTAAATTTTTATTTATTTATGATAGTCACACACAGAGAGAGAGAGAGAGAGAGAGGCAGAGACACAGGCAGAGGGAGAAGCAGGCTCCATGCACCGGGAGCCCGACGTAGGATTTGATCCTGGGTCTCCAGGATTGCGCCCTGGGCCAAAGGCAGGCGCTAAACCGCTGCGCCACCCAGGGATCCCAAAACCGAGATAGCTTTAGAGTTAACAGTAATTCCAACAACTGACAATAAGTAACCTGTTGTTGGTCGTTTTGAAAAGGAATCCTTGTATTTCAAATATACGTACTGAAATATGTATGGAGGAAACTAGATGCTCTCTGGGATTTGCTTCGGAACCATGAGGGGTGAAACTGGGGTAGAGATGAAAACCCAGTTCTCAGGGACGCCTGGGTGGTTCAGTGGTTGAGCATCTGCCTTCGGCTCAGGACGTGATCCCAGGGTCCTGGGATCGAGTCCTGCGTCCGGCTCCCCTCTGCCTGTGTCTCTGCCTCTCTCTCTCTGTCTCTCATGAATATATAAATAAAATCTTAAAAAAAAAAAAAAAGAAAAAAAGAAAAAGAATACCCAGTTCTTGAGCTGGTAATTGTCAAACTGGGTCATCAGGGTGCATTATACCACTGTCTTTAGTATTAAGTTTTGTGTATGTGTGTGATAAAAAGGTTAAAAAATAAACCTTTAGGGATGCCTGGGTGGCTCAGCAGTTTAGCACCTGCCTTGGGCCCAGGGTGTGATCCTAGAGACCCGGGATCGAGTCCCACATCGGGATCCCTGCATGGAGCCTGCTTCTCCCTCTGCCTGTGTCTC
Organism: Canis lupus baileyi; assembly: GCF_048164855.1. NCBI lineage: Eukaryota > Metazoa > Chordata > Mammalia > Carnivora > Canidae > Canis > Canis lupus. The sequence continues at coordinate 9,075,661 of NC_132844.1, forward strand.
TGCCCCCCCCCCCTCTGTGTGTCTCATGAATAAATAAAATCTTTTAAAAAATAAAAAATAAGTAAACTTTTAAGTACTGCCTGGCCCACTCAAGTTTCTCATGCTGTTTCGCTCCAGTTTACCACCTTTCACTAGTGTGACTAATGTTAAATTGAGTAAATAATGTTAAATTCGCTAGTGTGAAGGGTGTTAAATCGAGAGGCACTGGCATATAATGCAGAAGGCACCTGGCTCCTGTCCTGCCTCTGGCAATAGAAAGAAGCAGTTTCTGGCATCACAATCATTTTGGGGGACCTGTCTTTTGAGCGGGGCAGAGACAGGGTGTTTCCAGTACCCTGTAGCATCAGTGGTATGACAATAGCCACCAAATAGTTGGATTTTGCGTGTCTCCTAACATTGAAAACCGTGTGTCTTTTGATGCAATTGTACAGTGACCATACCAGGAAATGACTAAGAGTCCATCTTGGGCTGAAAACATATGTGTTCCAGGAGGCCCAACTCTTCACAGACGTCTGACTCGGTCCCTGAAAAAAGCCCCCTCTGCTAGACAGGAGTAGGAAGGGAATATTGCAGAGAACTCACTTTCTTCTCCGCAGTAGTCAGAGCAAGCAGCTGGCCGCACCCAGCAGGGCTGCTCAACTGATAAACTGTGTCAAACTCAAACCATTTGTCAGCTCGGAAGAGAGGGGAAAAGGCTGGAAGATGGACTCAGGAAGTCGATTTATCTGGCACACTACATTAACTAGTATAAATACCAGTGGAAAGAAGTAAACACATTTACCCAGCAAGAAAGGACCAATCACAGGTTCCTCAACTGCTTAACTCCAAGCTCAAAACCCAAAGCTTTTCACTCATCAGGCAAGTGACACCAATTCATCTTGGTGCTCTACCCAGGAGATACTTAAATCAAAAGTTTTAGTTCTCCACTGACTTCTATTTCATTCACAACTAGTCGACACGGACATAAAAAGTTTTCAAGAGATGACTGTTCTTCCGTTTCTTAGGAGGGAAGGTTTTCCAAAATGCCACTGGGGATGAAAACAGTGTGAGAAATTATTCTTCAAATTGTTAGGCATACTAAGCTAACAGATTCACTCATATGATTTTGTACCTTCTTTGAATCATTTTTTTTAAGATTTTATTTATTTATTCATGAGAGACATGGAGAGAGGCAGAGACCAGGGCAGAGGGAGAAGCAGGCTCCATGCAGGGAGCCCGATGTGGGACTCGATCCCAGGACCCCGGGATCATGACCTGAGCCAAAGGCAGACGCTCAACCACTGAGCCACCCAGGCGCCTCTGAAACATTTTTAATTTCAGAAATCCCAACCAGCCACGACCAGCATGATGGTCGATACACAACATTGGGTTATTGAAGGTACATGCTTTGCTAGGAGATGCTGGAAGATGGTCTCCGTGCTAGGCAGTGGCCTTGGGCTCCTGGCTTCCAGTCCATGCGGTGTCTCTAGGCTCTATTTCCTGGTGTGTGCCCCCTTTCCCTCACACTCTACTAATGAACCCACGCACCCAATGAGGATCTGTCTCTACAGTCTGCTACTTAGTGGCCTCTGAACAATCCCAGGCATCTTTGAAAACCCAGCACTCAGCGCAGTGCCTGGCTTGTATTAGATGGTTGATTAATGTGCGATGAACGAACAGGTTAAAAATGGGTCTTAGGTCCCACCTGTGAACGAGGCATTACGTCAGCTCTAGAGATATTTTCTCTTTTCCCAGAGAAAGTGCATATTGCTGCTCAACCTTTGCTCATAGAACTTAAAAAAAAAAAAATGTTCCCAGGTAGAAGCCACAGTCATAAAAGTGTGCATATTTATGTGGGAAGAGAGGAATCTACCTCTAACCATGGCACTTGAAAATAAGTTCACCCACTAAAAACAAACATAACAGTTTTCCAAGCATAGTGACTTACAGAATTCTTTGGAGTCTGCTCTTCTCCACTCTCACACATGCGCTCATCCCGGTACTGGACCACTTCCTACAATTTTCCCCTGTCGGTCTTTGGGCCTTCCATTCCACCCCACAGTAATTACATTTAACAAGAGCAATTAACAAAACAAACTTCATGCTGCTTAGTGGGCTGATAATTCTGATTGCAAAATTGTTTTAGGATGTGCAAAGCAGTTGAAAACAAAGATAAATAAGTTATGCAACCATTTGCATACCATCCACTTGTGTATAGGAGACACAATTCCACGTCTTAAATAATGCAGTCTAAAGTTATCATTACGCTTCAGCTAAATTTCACTAAGCAGTATGCCTTCTTCCTTTTAATATTAATTCAGATCTAATGAACCTAAATTGGATTATTTTTCCAGTGTTAGCGTTTTAAATGATTCAGAGACAAATGCCTCATTTTTTTTCTACTAATAAATAAATAGAGCTTCAGTGGTTTTCAAATGGAAGATTGATGTAAACATAATATCAGCCAATTTCCTGATTGCCTTCTACAAAAACACCACGATTCCAGTCTACTTTAACATAGTCACTATCACTGTAGATTATTTTTTCTGTACACCAAAAAAATGTAGCACAATTTCAAGGTTTTGTTTATTCTTCAGTACTAGTGCCACATAAAATTTCAAGCATATGTTTGGAGTTTCATATACTTTGATTTTACCTGTAGTGATTATTATGACAGTCTTATACCAACTCCCTCGACTTGGGGAGTAAGAACATGATGAAGGAAAAAGAAGTTTCCTGCAACTATACCCGGAAAGGGAAAGCCTACATTCAATGAAAGACCTATGATCTCCTTTCTACTTCTACAAGTTCTGATGAGCATCTGACAGTAGTAAGATCCTCAGTGTGTTAGAACTGGGTCAATCCCACATGAAAATAAACACTTCTAAGGATGAGAAAAGAGACTTATCAGAGCCAAGGACACGTAATGGTTAATATAAAGCTGTATATAAGCTTGCCACTATTGCTTGGTATTAGGTCTATATTCTGAATGACATAGATCACTGGAAATAAAAATCCAATTATCTCAAAATGTATGGAGCTGGTGAAGAGCCAGGGTGAAAACCATGGCTAGAATATTACTTTAGCTTCGAGAAGTCTAATCTGGTCTAGGAAATGAGAAGGGTTTTTTGTTTTTGTTTTTGTGTGTGTGTGTGTGTTTTTTTGTTTTTTGTTTTTGTTTTTGTTTTTTTGAAATAAGTTTTAAAAATTGTTTGCTTTAGAAAAGAAGCCACTGAAGGATTCCTTTAAATAATTGGCTTTAAAAAATATGGCTCGGTAAAGCCATAAAGCTTTGGTTTTGGAGAAAATTTCTATGTTGATAGCTATACTAAGAGCTATTGATGATACAAACCAAGTTCTGTTCTGGTCAAAATTAGCTTGTTAAGGTCAAAATTACCTCCCGCCCCAATTTGGTCAATAGTACAGTTGCTGCTTTCTTATTCAGTGCAACTGAGACCAAATTTAGCAAATGATACACACAGTTAAATAAGACTTATAAAAATGGTAAATACTAATCCTAAACATTGTATTTGAAATTTATAATATATCAATGCATGTCAATTTCTCTGTCTTTGATGCAGGGCCATGGCCTCTGAGAATGAATGTCTTCCTTCTTCCATCTCCAGGGTCTTTTCTGCATAAGCCTCTCATAATATATTGACTGCCAGTTCAAGTAACCAGAGTGCAAAATTCTCCTAGATTTAAATCCCACCCTTCCAATATTTTATCATTGTTTTACTCACATCTGTTTCAATTAATGGGAATTTTTCAAGTAGTATTTATCATCTTTCCAAAGAATTCTGCTTGTTTTAATGGAGTCAACTCTTAATACTTATATTTCATTGGTTTATATAATATTTAATTAAGTTACATAATTACAACTAGCATCATCAAGTTTGGGAACAAACAGCTCTTGCTATACAAATCAGAAAATACAGAGGAGTGGGATGCCTGGGTGGCTCAGCGGTTGAGCGTTTGGCTTTGGCTCAGGGCGTGATCCTGGAGTCCTGGGATCGAGTCCCACATCGGGCTCCCTGCATGGAGCCTGCTTCTCCCTCTGCCTGTGTCTCTGTCTCTCTCTGTGTCTCTCATGAATAAATAAATAAAATCTTTAAAAAAAAGAGAGACTACAGAGCAGAAATGTTCAGAAATATTAGAAAGAAGCCAGCTAGAAAGACATAGGGATAAAAAGTCCATGTGTTATGCAGAAGACAAGGAGAATATAAAAACATACAGCAAGTTGGTTTAAGGAGGTTGATTAAGCATTTCTAGGTGGTCAGCCAATAACTAAATTCTTCTAAATCCCCCTACTTGGGTTAATAAATTGCTTTGAAGCAGCTGATAATGTAAGAACCAAGGAGCTGTGATTTTTAAATATTATTAATTTTTTGTCCACATTTCTTCTGAACGATGAAAAATATCTTTTAATAACTAGTAAACTTGAAAGACTGACTCCATAAAATAAACATTCTGATCTAAAAGGTAAAAGGACATAATATAAAACTTTAAGATCTATAATTAAGAGGGTATCATATGTATTTTATTATACATATCTTATGTACTTTTTCATATGTAGAGTTATCTGAGATGTGTTTATTAAATTTAACACCAAAGAGGGCACCTGGGGGGCTCAGTTGGTTACGCGGCTGCCTTTAGCTCAGGTCATGATCCCGGGGTCCTGAGATGAAGCCCCACAGTGGGCCCCTGCTCAGTGGGGAATCTGCGTCTCCCTCTCCCTCTGCTTCTCTCCCTGCTTGTGTACTCTCTCTCTCACTCTCTCAAATAAGTAAATAAAATCTTAAAATAAATAAATTTAATAACAAATAGTTACTTAAGGAGCTCAAATCAGAAGTAAGATGTCTCTTAAGGTTTTACCTGGGAATTGAATCAATAGTAGTGCCAATCAAGGAAATACTCAGCTGGTAGTTAGAAGTCCTAAAAAATCTACATTTAAAAATAAATTACTGTTTATTTTAATCCACAAGCAATCAGCGTTCATGATAAAATTTCTATAAATAAAGAAATGAATATTTCTTAAACTATCACAGCAGCTTTATTGCATTTGTTTTTAGATGCCCAGGAGATTATCTGATGTGCCTTGTTCATAAATCCTCAACAGAAGGCTTTCTACCTGAGATGACTTAAATCGGTTTATTTTTCCTTGCTACCAAGTGAACCTCAAGAAAACAATCATTGTTAACCTTTTAATGGGTCTCTTAAGTATCAGTTTTGAGATGGAATCATATTATAAACAGAGTCTTATAACCCACTTTTCCCACTTACTCCTGTGAACATCTCTCCATGTCTGCATCATTTTTGATTGCCACAGAGTATTCCAAGGTGCATGTATCATACCATGTTTCATTTAATCAATGATCAGACACGCATAATTACCATATTTTTAAACTATTATGCAGAATGTTGTGAGCAGCCAGCAATTTGAGACTGAAATTCAGAAACATCAGTCCGTAGAAAGTTAAACAATCCCTAGAAATCTTATCTAATTGCTTAATTTCATAAGGGAAGAAACTGAGTCCTAGACGAAAAGAGTAATTTTCTTTTGGTCACCTAGTTACTAGTTTAGGCCCAGGATACCTTATCTGTAATCCCCAAATCCATAAAGTTCTGAAAAGTAAAAGTTATTTCACTTTCTATTCCCACTACCGTGCGTCAACTCTCAGCACTAAGATACTACAATGGCCTTCTAATGGCTCTCTCTGTCTCCAGTTCTACTCCTTTGCAATGTTCATCAATACCACTGCCACGAGAATTATAACTCTGGGTCATGGCCTTCCCACAGTCCTTGCCTCCCCACAAAACCTTGCATGGCTCCCATCGCTGCCGACCAGAGACTCTCTGACGTCTTTGCCTCAATCAGTGTGATTCTGTTCTGTTTTCTGCTGCAGAAGCGCTAATGCCTAAGTTAGAACACCTCACTGAGTGTATATGCATCAACATTACCTCTCTAAAATTTGAAAAATTCTGAATTCCAAGTCACATCAGTCCCTGAAGAATGTAGACAAGGGAGTGTGGTGTGCATCAGGCTCAGTCCTAGAGCCAGGGCTCCTTTCTCAGATGGCCACTGGACCCTCGGTCAGGTGTACTTGACGGGTTATGGCCCAAACAAATACATTCGTTGAAGTCAGTTCATTAAGTTTTAATACTTTCTCTTCTTACACGAACTTAAAAATGACAAATAGTTTTTAAACCATAATGATACTAAGCCACCTATTATCTAGGCCACACAATAAGTGAAAATAATAGTTCCTTATCCCTGTTCAACTGACCAAAAGACAAGGACAATAGCACAGCTTAATCATCGTTGAGGCTGAAGAAATGTCATGATATGCTAGGATAGTTCATGGCCCTTAACACACGCAGTCAAAAGAAAATGAGGAGACGTGGTGGGTTCAGAATGGATATGTGCACACAGGCACACAAATTCATTTATCACTGAGATTTTAGACTTCTAACTCCTCTTGGCTGGCTCTTGGTGAGGAGAACAGCCAGCAGGCAGTTCTCATCCTCTCTACCACACACTTTAGCATTGCTACTTCCCCCTCCCCAGCCCACCAGAGTCAAATCTGTACACGAAACAGGCCACGTCTTCCGGGGAAGCTCAAAGGCCTGTTGGCATAAGGTTCCCTTCAAAGCATCCCCTGGAAGTCTGTGTGGGTTGAGGAGTATTGAAACCATCCCTCTTCCAGGGAAGGGCTAAACCCACCCCACCACGTTTCTGTTCTCATTTACCCAGGGCTCACGACATAAGTGGTTAGAAGGTTGTCCTGGAGCTTCCCCCCACCGCCCCCCCAGAGAGTACCACAGACACAGGAGAAGCCACACACACACATCTGGACAGAGGCTCCCAAATGGGACACATTGCAATCTGGTTATCTGGTCTTGACTTTTAGGAGAGCTGAGTTACAGAAAAAAGCCTGACTGTGTGACTAATAGTAAACAAGAAGAGGGAAGCTATTTCTCCCTCTCCCTCTCCTTCCTCCTTCTCTTCCTCCCTGCACTGAACCAACACTCAAATTCCCTACACAGGAGAGGAGAGTTGTGTTTGGGGAATGTGAAATCCCTTAATTGCAGATGAGACGTACCGAATTGTGCGCATACTTCAGCTCAGAGAGGACATAGAGGCTCACAATTCCCAGAACTGCCTCGTTTATAATCTGAAATCCCGTATGTTACTCCCCAAAATATCCCTGCAGAGTAACTTGCAGATTAGTTGCAGCTACTGTTGAGAACGTGAGTTTACTCCTCACTTGTCTCCTCTCTTCCTGTCCCCAAAGAAGTAGCTAAGAAGTATGAAGGAGGGAGAGCTTCCCCTCGTAGTAGGTAAAGATCAGTGGCTAGGATTTAGTGTGCACACAACGCAAAAGCCCAGGCAGGGGCATTGGCAAATGGAACATGCCCCCCAAAAGCCTTCAGTGGTCCCCCAACACTTCTATATACTAGAATGGCTGGAGGAGTTTAAAAGTATTTTGATGCCCAGGTAGCAACTAATACCAATTAAAGCAGAATGCTGGTGTGGGAGCTGACAATGCTAATTCCAATTGTACTGCCAAGTTTGGAACCAGCTGCTTTCCTTAATCAAATGTCCATCTTTTAGATTATATCTACACTTACAATATTATCTTCCCCAATCCTCCCCCTGGCAAAGAAAGCGTACTGTGGTTGTGGAACATTCAGAGGAACAACATCTGAATGCATGATCACTGAGTAATAGACAATCCGCCTCTAAGGTTAACCAAGAACTGGAGCAATGAGGCTAAGGACATGAGTTCTGTATTCACAGAGGTCACTGAGGCTGGCTTTTGGGTCTATGACCACAGACTGAGTCCCTAATTCCAGTTGTGGATGAGTATGGTGACTGGGAAGAGACACTACCACCAAGAGTGTTGATGGGTAAGCACTAAAGCAATACGCGATACTAGAGAATCAATTTAGAATTCTACATTCTACGGAAAGTGGGTCAGTACTCTCATCTTTGTGCTTTAATTTTTTTTTTTTTTGGCTCGTTATATTATTGCTCTTATCAGACTGGATTCTGATCATTTTCTGAAGTAGAACATGAATGAATGGTCATATCAAGATGCATTCTTAATGTAGAATTATAAATCATGATGTATTGTCACTATAAATCATGATTATTTAAAGAAACAGTCTGGAGATTGAAGAAGAAAAATTTGAAAATAGCAAAAGCAGGACACCTGGGTGGCTCAGCAGTTGAGCGTCTGCCTTTGGCTCAGGGGGTGATCCCAGATTCCCAGGATTGAGTCCCACATCGGGCTTCCTGCATGGAGCCTGCTTCTCCCTCTGCCTATGTCTCTGCCTCTCTGTCTCTCTGTGTCACTTATGATCAAATAAATAAATAAATAAATAAATAAATAAATAAATGTTAAAAAAGAAAGAAAGAAAATAGCAAAAGCTATTCTTTGGGGTATCACATGGTGCTTACTTAGTACATAGCCAGGTCCCAAATATATTTATGAAGTGAACAAATGATAGAAACACTATGCCGTGGTGCAAATTTTTCAAACATTAGTAATGCCACCAATATTTACGTAGAAGAAAATATTAAAATATGGAAACTCTTGACTTTTTAAGTTAAATGTCCAGATATTTACAAACTATACTATGTTGCTAGAACTTTTCTGGGAAGACAATTAGCAATATGTACCAAGAGAGTTAAAGATTCATAACCTCTGATCAGAGTATTATGCTGTGGGAACATATTGACAAGAAAATCATTCGAGCAATGCTACATAAACATACGAATTGCAGGATTACATACAATTTAGGACAAAATAAAAATAGTCTGAATGTTCAAGTTGACAAAATTGCTGAATCGATTATTATTATATGGCCACATGATAGGAGTATTTAGGGGCCACATGATAGGAGTATTTAGGGGCCATTACAAGTTTTTAAATGAGGGTGATAGGAGAGAATGCCCATGATGTACCCCTGGATGAAAAGAGCAGGATGAAAAACTGCTATGACATGATTCCATTGTGTTCTTTCGTAGTTTCTACAACTACTAAAAATGCCCTGTCTCTTGTGTAAAAGAAAAACTCTAAAACAATCAGAAGGGGATATCTGAATGTTGATTCCCAATTCTATTCCTCTAATTAGTCTTAATGAAGTCAACAGTTTTGTCATAAATTACAATGAACCGTAATCCTCATCTGACACACGCCCGCTGGTCCATATGTTGGGCCTCTTAGTCAACCAAATGTGACAGCCTTTGAAAACTGATTTAGCTAAAGAAAAACATGCCACAGACACAAAATGACAGGCACCCAGGAAATCTGAAAAGATAATCATTAAAAGCAAACTGAGGGGAGGGGAGATGGAAGCATTGCATTAAATCTGTGTTCCCATTTTTCTCCTTCCTTCAAGCGGAAGTTAATCCAATCACAGCCCATAAATAGCTTAGAGAAAATTTTAAGGTGGAAAAAACATACACAGGCCTTGGGAAGCCAATTCCTTATTTCCCATTCTCCTCACTGAGAGGCAACCCCTTCCACTGAAGTCAGGCAACCCGTTAAGAGTGCAGCGCACAAGAGTGCATTTTTTTATCCAGCAGAAATATTTAGCTTGGCTGTCTGCCAGGGAATGCTGGAAGAACGGACTGAATTAGGGGATTTACCTTCCACGTGTTTGGCACGCGTCATCTAGAGGATCTGAGAAGCTCGTCTCTCTTTCTCCAGGGTACCCGAGCAGTGGAGAGGGCTGCCAGACGAAGGAAGACTAATGTCACTGCGTACATGGTAAGGCACACGTGATCTGAATTTACAAATTGGGCATGTTACTCAGGTTCCAGTTTGCTTTCTTTCCATGACTGACACTGTTAGAAAAGGACATGCTAGCTAGCTAGCACTCTCAGAAGAAAAGCCCTGTAATCTTTTCCCTAAATTCTGAAGATGCTTCTCTTTTCCCCCCTCTTAACACCACTTGCGAGTTGCATAAGCCTATATGCAATAACCTTGATTAAAAAGCAGCTCTGCATCGTAAGGCAGTTTTAGCATTTTCATTTATGTGTTATGAGGAGCTGTTACTTTATTTTAAACACGCACTATTGAAAGTTTTAAAGAATCAAGTCACTCAAGCTTTCTTTCTTTCTTTTTAATTTTTTTAAAGATATTATTATTCACGAGAGACACACAGAGAGAGGCAGAGGCATAGGCAGAGGGAGAAGGGGGCTCCCCAATGGGATCCCAGGACTCTAGGATCACGCCCTGAGCCGAAGGCAGATGCTCAACCACTGAGGCCCCCAGGTGCCCCTGTTTTAAGTTTTTTCATTGGTTGGACCCTATGCTAAGCTACTAACCACCTAGTAGACTCTAGATGCTGGAAGAGCACCTACAGATCTTCTCCTCCCTTTTATGGGGGAGGCTAAGTGACCCATCAAAGGCGGCTGCTGGTGGAAGCAGAACTGGGGCCAGATCTGAAGTCCTTACCCCCACGTGCCTGTGTGATTTCTGCAACCCCAGCCACCATCCCATCAGGCACAAGGATCATTGAGTGATGAGAAGTCACTTGCTGTTGAGGAAGGCACGGTCTATTCTGACGTAACAATGGCCAAAGTGGGCACATACTGCAGCCTCAAATAGAGAAAGTTCATCAAGAACAAATTCCTAAAGAAATTGCCTATTTTCACCAGAATATAAATCAGTGAGGATAATGTTAATTTCTTTATGTGGGAAAGGAAATTGCCTCTTTGCTCTTTGCAGGTGGTGACGTGAGGCTATCATCGTATCTAGCTAGAGTTGGAAAGGTTACTTCAAGACTGCACTATGTTTCCAGGCCAGGCTATCCATCTCTTGGCCCAAACCCCCAGCTCAGCATTCAGTAATATGACTATGGATGGGAGAGAAAAAAAAAATTGGTCATGCTTTAAAGAAGTGCATGAGTTGAAGTGGGAGAGGATTGTATAAATGTAAACTTAAATGACTTTGCAGTTGGGGGCTCCTGGGTGGCACAGTCAGTTAAGCATCTGGTTCTTGATTTCGGCCTAGGTCATGGTCTCAGGGTCATGAGACTGGGGCTCCACACTGGGCATGGAGCCTGCTTAAGATTCTCCCTCCCCCTCTCCTGCTGCCTCCTGCCCCCCCCTCCACCATCACTTATTCAACCCCCTCCCCACCCACCTCCCCTATGATAGCCATCAGTTTGTTCTCTATGGCTAAGAGAAATTTGCCACTTTAACCATTTTTAATATACAGTCCGGTGACATTAATTACATCCACACTGTTGTACAACCATCACCAGTACCTACTTCCACAATGTCTTCATCACTTGAAGCAGAAACTCTGTACCTTTGAAACAGTAACTTCCCTTTTCCCTCCTCCTCCCTCCCCCAGCCTCTATCCTACTTTCTGTCTATGAGTTTTCCCATTCTGGGTTCCTATATGAGTGGATAACACAGAATTTATCCTTCTAGGTCTGGCTTATTCCACTTACTGTAATGTTTTCAGGGTTCATCCACATGTAACATGTGTCAAACTTCACTCTTTTCGTGGTGACAATTCCATTGTACAGATAGACTACATTTTGTTTAACTCCTCTGCCATAGCCATCTACCCATAAACTATTTGTATATGCCATTTTGTTTATTCATCTGTTGATGGACTCCAGTGGGATCTACCTTTTGACAATTGTGAATAATGCTGCTCTGAACGTTGGCATACGAGGATCTGTTTTGAGTCCCTGTTTGCAATTCTTGTGGGTATAAAGCTACGAACCCACTTGCTGGGGTATATGGCGATTCTCTGTCTAGCTTTTTGAGGAAGAAAATGCGTATACATTTTAACAAAGAAATTATACTTTGTAGGAGTTTATTCTAGGGAGAGAATTGTGGATGCCCCCAGAGGACTATCTACTAGGTTATTGATCACAAGCACTGTTCCTAATATTGAAAAATTGGAAACAAACCAAAATGATTAATGATATAGAACATGTTAAATGTATTATTTATACAAACAAGTGGTATGAGGTTGTTTGGGTTAGTGGTTAAGAGAATTGGCTCCGAGGTCATCCTGTCTCTACTATTTACATGCTGTCTGACTTTAGGCAACTTAATTACCTTCTCTACTGCTCAAATTCTTCATTGGCAAAATAGAGATAATAGTGGCACTAAATTCTCTGGAGATTATAAGACTAAATCAGTTAATGCACACGAAACATCAGAAAAGGGCTTGGCACATAGAACTTGCGTTAAAAATGTCCAATGCATGTGGTTAGAATACTTTACAATAAGTATGTCCTCATTTTATAATAAATAACAGTGTAACAGAAGGCATGTAAAAAATGGAGAAAATATTTGGATTTATAGCTGACATTACTATAATGATTTTCGGTGAAAATGTGTGCTTGTGTATCTCCAGAGGAAAAAAGATTGGAAATATATACACAAAATATTAATGATCATTTGGAACTAGGTGATAGAAATACTATGCATTTTTTTCTTCTCTGCATTTTTCAAATGTTTAGGAATGAATATTACTTTTATAATCAGAAAAGAAATTTAAAATTAGCAGAGGAGCAGAAAAATGTTATTTTTTGAACTCCTATCACATTTTCCATTTGGATTCCTAAAATTAGAGCAATTTTGTTGTTACATCATCAGAAATGCTGGATTCCAAAATGCAACCTGCTTAGCGGGACAATGATGAAGCAGAAAATTCTGCTTCATGGAACTGCCTACTTGGTTAAAATTTCATTTAAAAATCTTTATTGGGGATCCTTGGGTGGCTCAGCAGTTTGACGCCTGCCTTCAGCCCAGGGCATGATCCTGGAGACCCGGGATCGAGTCCCACGTCGGGCTCCCTGCATGGGGCCTGCTTCTCCTCCCTCTGCCTATGTCTCTGCCTCTCTCTCAATCTCTGTCTCTCTTGAATAAATAAAAAATAATATCTTTTTTAAAAAATTAAAAAATAAAAATCTTTATTAAAATCTAGTAATCATCTTTGATGGTAAAGTTCTACGACGGACTTGACTTAAGCCCTGCTCCCAGCTCCCTCCTGCCTTCTATATTATCAGCTAGCTCCTGTCCACCAGTGTGATGAATTAAATGTATGACAGATATGACAGGTGAGGAGTGCATGGAGGGGCTTAACCAGCAGGGATAAGATAAAGCCCCCATTTAAGAACAAAGCCCCCACCAAAGCTTGCCCATTAATGACCATGAACAGAATCTCTTCATTTGTCCCACTTGGAAGGAGCAAGTGAAAACCACAGACAATGTGCAGTTACACAGGGTGGCTGTTTCTCCTTGGGCCTCTCAACTAACTAATGGAAAATCCTTGATTTTCTGCTAAACATGTCTGAAAGACAGCCTCAGCTTTCCATGGGCCTGAGCGAGGCTGCCTTTCGATGCTATAGTAATACAACAGACTTAAATTTACAGCTGGACTAAGTGGAATTACTGTATATAAACCATAATATCTATCCGCAGGGATCCAGCTAAGCCCCAGAGAGACAAGTCCAGCAGGGCAAATCCAAGGAATTTTGGAAGTCAATCCATTAGGATTACCAAGCGGTCCCCTGATTTTGGAAGTCATAGGCTCAATCTATGGAAGCAATAGAGTCTCAATCTTCTTTTATCCTAACCTCTTATCTGTAGGTCTATTGACCCGGTTTTTATTTAAAATAAACTGATAAACTACAGATGACATTATAATTACGTTCTACAATATTGACACGGCATTACTGTGCTGGCAGCCTAATCACATATGAACTTTCGTACAGTAATTAAAAACATACTTTTGAAAACTATTTGCAGAGCAGAAGTGTAGCCCTCTTTTTTTTTTTAATATTTTATTTATTCATGAGAGACACACAGAGAGAGAGGCAGAGACACAGGCAGAGGTAGAAGGAGGCTCCATGCAGGGAGCCCGATGTGGGACTCCAGGATCACACTCTGAACCAGAGGCAGAAGCTCAACCGCTGAGCCACCCGGGCATCCCTAGTGTAGACCTCTTAATACATAATCACGACAACCTGAACATTCCTCACGACACATGATGCTAACAATGCACACAAGAGAAACTGAACTGTTCGTTATGATCCCCACCCCCCACCCCAAGACTTCGAGCCACCTTTCTTTTCAGCATAAGAACACAAGGCTTTGTCAAAGGAGCAAAATTAAGAGAGGACGATCTTTGAACACGTCCTGTCTTCCAGGGTCTAGCTCTTGAAAATTGATTTGTGTGGAGGCAGCTCTATACACTGTAGATACTCAAAAAACTACTTTTTGAATAAATAACATAAAAGTTTAACAACAACAACAACAACAAAAAATACTCTAAAGGTATAGACCTCCTCCAGGTGCCCTGGAGGAAGAGTAAATTTGATGGGCGTCCTTGACCATTCCTGCAGTCTGTGCAAATTCGGTCACATTAACAGCAGGTGTGGCTGGTGGAGGTCCTGCTGAAGATGAGTTTAAAAAAAAAAAAAATTGGGAGTGTCTTCTCTCTTCTACAGGTGAGGAAACAGCAATTTCGTTAAGCAACTGCTCCAAGTTTGAAGAGCAATTCAGGGACTGGGTTGACAACCTACCCAAACGTGGGAGGCACCGAAGGCTCCTTCCCTCTGCTGTCCCTCCCTCCCCACCCCAGTGGAAAGTCTCCTGATCAATGCAAGCTTTTATTTCGCATCTGTGAGAACTCTGGCTAAGAGAGCATTCTTTCCTTCTCACTAAGGAGAACCAGCTCTGGGAACATCTGAAACAGCGCCACCCAACTAACGCAGACACTGCCAGCAAAGCCGGACAGAGGGTTTTCCTGCGTCCAGGTTAGGATACGCTGGCGCCGCCTGCGTGCACTCAGATGACAAGCACTCACTCTTGCACTGCTTTTCCTTCTCCAGTTTCACACAGGAGTCCAATTACTCAGATGTTCCTCCAAACATCAGATTCAAAAAAAAAAAAAAAATTAAAAAACAAAACAAAAAACCCCCATCAGATTCAAATCATTTGACAAGTACTCTTCAAGTCTCTGGACTTGGACCCATTGCAAAACCATCCACCTGTATTTCCACAGCTAGTGGAGCATCTCCCCACCAACCGGTGGGGATCACAGCGATCACTGTCGGAGCTCTGTGAACAGGCCTGGGTTTTGTCTGTCTGCAGCTCAACACCCGAGAGGACACTGTGCAGAGCAGCCAGAGACACTGAGGCAAGCCTCCTTCGGGCCTTATCTGCATGACAATACTTAACTTTCACCACCTGGGCTGGCCTTGCAGAAGACAGAGTCGCACTCAATTACCATCTCTTTCTCCTAGACAACTCCTGCTTAATCCGACCTCCAGCTGATGTTAACTGGTGGAAAACACAATGCTATTTTTAGGCAGTGATTTCTCCCTTTCCTAGGTGGGAAATGTACTTCCTCTTGCAGTTGAGTCCATCTCAGATGCTTGCATTTGGGGTAATATTTTAATACGAGGGCATTAGGACACTTTGCAAAGTGAGTTCGGAGACAGTTTTAAATTCAAAGCTCCAAAAAATAATAAAAAATAAAATAAAATAATAAAATAATAAATAAAATAAAATAATAAAATAAAATAAAATATAAAATAAAATAAAATAAAATAAATTCAAAGCTCCCTCTACTCGGTGCTCTGTGAAAATGCTAAAGCCCCACCGGCCGCACTCTTGATACAATGACAGAAGGTAATTCACTTTAAATAAGACTAGCACACAAGAGGGAAATGAACCAAAATAACGGAAAAGCTTTTTGCTGCATTTCTGCTCCCTACTCTCCTTTTCTCAGCTTATCCTCACTCCATCTTTTGACTCTCAGAGTAACAAATGATTTGATCAACAACTTCAGCAGGTAGAAAGCTTGAAACGGAATTTCCAGAATTGACTGATTGATATATATTTCTGGGTTGATCATAATGCCTTTCTTTTGTATTTTTTCCAAGTTTTAGAAATTATCTTTCAAGGAACCAGGATTTGCTACATTGATTCCTTATCTTTATTACTTGAAGTCATGTCTTAGAGAAAAAAACATATCACACAGAGCAGGTAATCACACCTGATTCCTAAAAATGTATAGAAAACTCATGCCATGGGGATCCCTGAGTGGGTCAGTGGTTGAGCAACTGCCTTGGGCCCAGGGTGTGATCCTGAAGATCTGGGATCGAGTCCCACATCGGGCTCCCTGCATGGAGCCTGCTTCTCCCTCTGCCTGTGTCTCTGCCTCTCTCTCTCTCTCTCTCTCTCTCTCTCTCTCTGTGTCCCTCATGAATAAATAAACAAAATCTAAAAAAAAAAAAAAAAGAAAGAAAGAAAGAAAGAAAACTTATGCCTGACGTGTTAGTAATTCATGTCCTTGCTTTAAAATGTATCCGTTCATTTCTTGTGTGAAGGGTGGGAGACAGAGAGACAGAGAATATAGATTAAGATCAAGAAAATTCTACCAACTTTAGATCATACTAGTTGGTGTCAAGATTACCTGCTCTGTAGCCAAAATGTGAAAATATACTGGGAGTGCAAAACACTTATACAAGGCAGCTTTTGATAATCCAAGCACATTTCCCCCACGGCAATTTTTTGCCACTTGAAGAATGATCTGGAAAGGAGGTGTTGAGTTGGTTTACACTGACCTCAGCCTGACCTGAAGGTAGAGGTTTTAAGAGCTGGGCAATGGCCACAGTCAGAAATCTCCAAGAAAACATCACGAAGAAAAGACTGCATTTGCGGGGACCCAAGAGTCACCCCGCCATTCCTTCTGCAGACGGAGGGCATCCTCTTCACCCTTTAGGGGGAAGGGAATCCATCCATCTTCATTAGGCTCTTGGGGGGGGGGGGTGGAAGGAAAGGGGCCTGCCATTTCCTTTGGCTCTTAAAAACAGAAGCCAGCAGTGATTATTCATTTCAACCCCAGTGCCCCCCACCAAACCAAACCCTCTTAGGGCAAATAGGGAGGAGTCCTGGCCTAACACATTAGCAGCCCTCCTATTAACCAGTTGTTGTGAGGTGAGCAGCAGCAAGCCACAATTAAGTCAAAACCTGCAATTTTAAGAAGTATATGTGGTGGGGGAAGGGAGAGGAAGTGTAAAAGGTTTGAAATCGATTCATAACCTTGTCTTTACAGGAAGCACTCGCAGCAGAACAATTCCATATCAAGGCTGTTTTCCTCTTGGAAATGGCCAGGAGCCGCCAATATTTTTTGTCTACGTTGCACTGCAATTACTCTGGTGAGATTCTCCTTTGCCATACCTCCATCAGCAAGTCTACTGGCAGCGGTATGTGGAACATTGGAAATACATCTTGAGTTGTTTTGCAGCATAAATCCGTGGAAAAGCCAGTTTCAAGGTATGAGTCTTCAAGTCATGTTTTAAGCTCATGAAAGAAGGGATGACACATTTTCCTTCTCTATGAGAAGAAAAATAAATAGCGATCCCTGGGTGGCTCAGCGGTTGAGCGTCTGCCTTTGGCTCAGGGCGTGATCCTGGAGTCACAGGATCGAGTCCCACATTGGGCTCCCTGCATGGAGCCTGCTTCTGCCTCTGCCTGTGTCTCTGCCTCTCTCTCTGTGTGTTTCTCATGAATAAATAAATAAATAAATAAAATCTTAAAAAAAAAAAAGAAAGAAAGAAAAATAAATAGATTTCAAATGAACCCTATTAAACAAACGACATAGAAAATGACTCCTGAAAAAAAAAAAAAAAAAGAAAATGACTCTTGGTAATCAGATCTCACAGAATAAAAAGAAATATGGCACATTCCACTGATGTGTTCCAACATATGGAGCAAAATGTATTTTTAAGATTCTATAGCTAGGGGCAGCCCAGGTGGCTCAGCAGTTTAGTGCCACCTTCAGCCCAGGGCATGATCCTGGGGACCCAGGATCAAGTCCCACGTCGGGCTCCCTGCATGGAGCCTGCTTCTCCCTCTGCCTGTGTCTCTGCCTCTCTCTCTGTGTCTCTCTAAATAAATAAATCTTTTTAAAAAAAGATTCTATAGCTAGTTTCAAATTTGAAATAATAAAAAAAACTTTACTAACATCCTGAGAGTTATAAAAACAAGGTATGTAGACAATGGGCGCTAACTCTGTTTTACTAGAGTTACATCCCACTTGCTCTCCAACACTGAGGAGTGTATTATTTACAGCTTTACCAACAGCTGGTTTCCCCCGACTCTTGCCTATCCTGGCATTTTTCAGCTATTAACCCTTTTCAATCTGATAAGCAAAGTGGTATGGGACAGTTAGTTTTATATCAGGATAGAAGCTCTCCTGAATATATCTTGCAACTGTGCTAATCTAGAACCTATCCACTTCATTTCCAGGCTTCTTGGACAGGTCTATGCTCTAAGTCCATTCTCTAAAGTAGGAACTGGTCATGGATGGGCCAGGCCTGAATTTGCCTGTTGGATATCATCACGATCTCCCATTGCCTCTGACATGCCTCTAATTAGGTGAGAGCTTCAAGCACATCACACAGTCCCTGAGCCTCAACTTCCTTATTAAGACCCTCAAACTAAATGAGAAGCAGTGTGTCCTTATACCACATTCTTGCTGCTGGAGACGGCTGAAATGAAGTTGAGGAACTTAGAATCAGACTGCATATGGAAGACATATTTGAAATAACATTGGGCTGTGGGACATAATTATCATGCCCAATGCAGACGAATTCGGTCAGGAGGAAAGCCAGGGACATCCCGGAAGGGGTGGTAACGCCTGAGCCAGGTGTTTAAGGACAAGGTGAATACTAATTGCTGGAAGACGTTCAGTACAGGTTAGTAGAACCATTTTAACTGACCTGGCTAAATCTGAGGACATTAGCTAAAAACCTAAAAATAAAGGAATAGAGGGCATAGCATTAGGGGTTGGGGGTTTTGCTTCTTGTGACTGCTTCTAAATCATTTCTTCCCCCCTCCAGTCTCCTCCGAAGAACTAGACATCATGCATCTGCTCCATTTCTGCTCATTGCTATCATCCACACAACTCTTGGTCTATCCCCCTTATTGATTGAAGACTTAAAAAAAAAGATTTATTTATTTATTAGAGAGAGAGAGAGAGAGAGAGAGAGAACAGATGGGGGAGAGGCAGGGTGAGAGAGAAAAAAAGAATCTCAAGCTGACTATGCACTGAGTGAGGAGTCTGACTCAGGGTTTGAACCCATTACCCTGAAATCATGCCCCGAGCCAAAACCAAGAGTCAGACACGTACTCAACTGTGCCACCCAGGTACCCCTGATGGAAGACTTTTACACTTGGCTCCCTGTCTTCCTCACTACTTATTACTTCTGACATTAGTTGATCTCTTCTCCCCCTTCACCCCTCACCCCTCCTACCCACTCCCAGTCCACTTAATGGAATCACACAAGAAGCATACTTCCTCAAGCCTCTGTCTCTAATCTCCACCTCTCCAGTCTTCTCACATTGACTTTATTATCCTGACTCCAAAAATTCCTCAGATCACATCAGATCTTCCAGTTCAATGATCAGTTACCCTACTTTTTCACTCTTTCATATTTACCTGCTGTCCTGACTTTCCTTACCATTCAACTTCTAGTCTATGATCTATCCTCTCTTGCATATAATTTTCAAATATAGGATCCCTCTTCCCACCCTTCCCCAATCCCAGTACTCAAGAGAGCTATCTATGTCTACAGGCTGTACTTTCTCTCATTCCAATGTCTCCCCAGTCCACGCAATCAAGCTTTCACTCCCACAATCACACTAAAGCCACGCCACACATTCACAAATGACTTCCATCTTGCCAAATGAATGGGCAATTTTCTGTTCTCATCTTGTCTCTGAGCAGCAATTGACACAATCATGCTCTCCTTGAGAAAATTCTTCATTCGACTTCTGAGCACTATACTCTCCTGTGTTCCTCCTACCTCACAGGCCACTGCTTCCAGGCTCCTTTGTTGGATCCTCATCTTCATCCATAAAAAGGTGGAATGACCTGTGGTGCTTGGGTGGCTCAGTTGGTTGAGTGTCCAACTCTTGATTTTGGCTCAGGTCATGATTTCAGAGTCCTGGGATCAAGCCCTTCATCAGGCTCCCCACTGAGCAGGGAGTCTGCTTAAAGTCTCTCTCTCTCTCTCTCTCTAGTGCTTGGATTTAAATAACCATCTGCATGCTGTCTATTCATGATTTTAGATATCTAGTTGGGAACACTCCCCTGAGTCCCCAGACTTCTATAACCAGATCCCCCACTTGACATCTTTATTTAGACATTTTATGGACATCTCCATCTTAACAGTGCAAAATAGAATGGATTCTTTCTTCTCTAAATTACTCTTCTTCCTGTCTTCCAGTCTCAGTGAATGGTATTTCCCTTCAACAAGATCAAACCTAGCAATCATTGATCATTTATGATTTTCCATTTCTGTCTCTCTCCTCCTCCTATATCCAATCCTTTCAGCAAGTCTTACTGGCTCTTCCTTCTAAATATATCCCAAATCATCCAATAATATCTCACCATCTCTACTAGCACTATCCTAGCCCAAGGCACTATCATCTCTTGCCTGGACTGTCGAGTGTATTTGCTGGCCTTCTCTCCACCTTGTCCTCTACCGTCTATTTTTTACTCAACATCCAGAGATCTTGTTAAAGCATAAATCAGATCAAACCATTCCAATGATAAAAACTGCCAAGGGCTTTCCATCATCCTCGGAATGAAATTAAATTACTTGCTTACCCATGGTATCAAAGACCTTTCATGTTTATCTCAAATCTCATCTCCTTCACTCTCCCAGTGGTTCTCCATGCTCTAGTCACACTGGTCTTTTTGCCGTTCCTCTAACAAACAAAATCAATCTCACCTTTGAATCACCAGACCTTACGTGATCATCTCACTACAGTCTATACTCAAATGCCATCTCTTCAAAAAGACTTTTCTTTATTGGCCTTTCTCTAAAATAGCACCCCATCTCATCATTCTGTATGCCCTTACCCTGTTTTAATTCCACTACCATAACCACTATCTCTCATCAATATTTGAATTTGTATTAATTAATTTGTTTATTGATTTATCTGTCTCTCCAACTAGAAAGAATGTAATCCCCACTGGGGTTATAGAATGTCATGTCTGTGTGTGTGTATGTGTGTGTGTGTTTTATTTTTTTTATTTTTTATTTTTGTGTGTGTGTGTGTTTTAATACCATATCCTTAGCACTTAGACTTGGTCTCTGTAGGTACTCAAGAAATATTTGGTGGATGAGAGAATTATTAAATGAATGAATGGATGGAGAATATGAATGTTATAAATTTAAGTTTGGTTCACTGAGTGTTGAGCACAGTGATTTCTTGAACAGAAACACTGACATGGGGGTGCCTGGGTGACTCAGTCGGTTGGGTGGCTGACTCTCAGTTTCTGTTAGGTCATGGTTCTGGGGTCCTGAGATCAGCCCCACCTTGGGCTCTGGACTCAGTGGGGATTCTCTTTCCCTCTGTCTCTGCCTTTCCCCCAACTCGTGCTGTCATGCTTTCTCACAAATAAATAAATCTAGAAAGAAAGAGAAGAAAGAAAGAAAGAAAGAAAGAAAGAAAGAAAGAAAGAAAGAAAGAAAAGAAAGAAAGAAGAAAGAAAGAAAGAAAGAAAGAAAGAAAGAAAGAAAGAAAGCAAGCTGGAGCTAAAGAAATATGCCAGCTACTTGTGTGAGAAAGCTAAAGTGGAAGCAAATGGAGGCCAGAATCACTTGCTCTGAGTCTGTCCAAAATGCAGCTGAGAGTTGAAAAGAACTTTTGCCAAATTTTGGTGTACAGTGGTATGTAATGTAAGAGGGGACCAAGAAGAAGATGAGTCACAAAACATTTCCCTTTTTTTTTTTTTAAACATTTCAAGAATATAAATCTGTATGACCAAGAGGTACCACTCGTCCAAAGGGAAAGTCAGGAGGAACTGTCATGGGGCAAAAGAGAAAGACTATGAACTAATTTGCATCGAGTTCTATGTACTTTTTTAAAAAAGATTTTATTTACTCACGTGAGAGAGTGAGCATGAGCAGGGGATGGGGGGTGGGCGGAGAGAAGGGGCAGAGGGAGAGGGAGAAGCAGACTGCTCACTGAGCAGGAAGCCAGACATAAGGCTCCATCCTGGGACCCCAGGATCATGACCCGAGTTGAAGGCAGACACTTAACTGACTGAGCCACCCAGGTGCCCTGTTCTACTTACTTTTAAGAGCAATAGTTAAACTATGAATTTCAGAATATACCTCTCCTTATTTTTTTAATTATCTACATTTAAATATTTTAAAAGAACATAAGTGACCTAAGACACATTTTCTTAGAGTTAGAAATGAAAATTGAGTTTTACATAGAGCAACCAAATGATTATTACATCCAGTATCATTTTAAAAGATGATTTATGGTTCTGGTAGGAATCCTGTCACTCCAAATGACTCTAAATGGCTCTTCTGACAAGCTTCCCTTTGAAATACAGCGAGTTTGGCATAAATATATGTAAAGTTGATTTATTTTTAAAAATTCAATATTATGAAAAAAATTCAATATTATATAATTAAACAGTAAATTATCCTACAAATTCAGGCGAACACACACATACACTACTCATATCAACCTATACACTATACTGTAAGCATTCAAACTGACAATTGAAAAATTAAGGAAAGACTACTGCCTCCTCTCCAGGTCTACAAGAAAAAGCTGCATTCATGTAAATATATATGGCAGGTGTATGAGGCAAAAAGCTTCTTTTCACCTTTCTGTACAAATACAACATTAACAAGAGTGCTTGAACAAGCTTTTCTCTAAACCACTCATAAAAATTCTTGAGGTTCTTAACCTTACTGGAAAAGAAAACCTCAGATGACTATAAAGTAAATACACAGCATATTCTCAATATCATGGCCATCTTCAAGCAATTTCTCACACTTATAATGCATTTATTTTTATATAAAGCAGATGCGTGTCTTTGGGGCAAACCATGCCTTTTATTCTTATGTTGTGAAAGTCCCTTCTAATTAAAACAGGAAATACAAATTTCCTTGTCTAGTTCTAAGGATAAGTCCTACTTAGCACAAGCAGCTGTCTGCAATTTCTGATGAATCCTTTCTGGCTATTCTGAATGTGCACTGCTGAATTCTTATTTTGTGGGCACTTTTGAATCCCCAAAAACGAAAGGCACACCCAGCGTCCTGGCATTCCCACCCTTCAGGGTCTTGCCTACTTTGGGCACCTTCACAAGCTCAATTACAGATGAGCAGTGTTGCAGCTTCAAGACCTTACTCAGAACAGAGAAAGCTGAATTTATTCTGGAAGTGGGGATTAAGTGAAAAGTGAAAAATGAGCAGACCTTTCAAAGAAAAAGCTAGGGACTGAATGGCTAGAATGTAAGTAAATTCCTTTAAAAAAAAAAAACAAAAACCATTCTTCTTTAAATGCTTTACATTATAGCTCAAATTGCAATTAAGAAGACTCTGGTCCCACCCTTCTAATTAAAAAGCACAAGTAGTTCCTTTACTGACCACAACAAAGAGCAAGTAGACTCAAACCCACTTCCTCTGCAGCAGCTTCTCTTGCTGCTTCTGAGGGGTTCGTGTGTGGCTGATAAAACAGCCTATTGGGTATGAAGGATTAAAAGCCCAAGCCAGTTTATACATATCGGAGTGAATCAGGTATAGTGTCTGGTGAGATAGTTTTTCCACTCTTGTCAAGCCTAGATTAACATTTCTACTCACTGCACTTTGGGAATGGCCAATTAGTTTAAGCCAGATCACCTGCATAAGAGAGGTGGGGGAAGGTGGGGAGACCAGAAACTGCCCTTAATCCTCGTGGGGGTCAGTGGGTCCCAGTCCAAACTCCCTGTGCTTCCTCCACTTCAGCACCGAGGACTCACTCACTGGACATTGGTTAGGAAGGCCAAGTCCCTAAATCCTGTGGGGCTGCAACAACAAAGAGTTGGTGATGGAAGTTTGTGCTTAACTAATGAAATAAAACTGCTTTGTAGCTTCATCTGTTAAGAATTATGATATAGAAATTCTTGACTTCAAAGGGTTTTCTTTTTGATCTTGAGTACCTCAATGTCTACCTTTCTATCAGAAACAATGCGTTTCTACCTTGAGTGAAAACTCTGATGTTTGTTCTTAAGAATGAAACCGTCTCCCAATTCCCTTCCCATATAGACAGCTTTTATTTTATTTGGCCTCTCAAGTCAAAAAAAAAGTCTTACTGCTTCCATATTTGCAAATTTGGCAAAGTGATGGTTGGGTCTTGGGACAACAGGCACGCTGGCAACTAAAATGTCAATAATGACTATGAACACCAAAAATCTACTCAAGGGACACCTGGGTGGCTCAGTGGGTTGATCCACCAACTCTTGGTTTGGGCTCAGGTTGTGATCTCACGGTTGTGGGATCGAGCCCCACATCGGACTCCACGCTCAGTGCAGAGTCTGTTGGAGACTCTTTTTCCCTCTCCCTCTGCCCCTCCCCACTCACGGGCTCTCTCTCTCTCTCTCCCTCTCCCTCTCCCTCAAATGAATAAATAAAATCTTTTAAAGAGAAATCTAGTTAGGAGCCAGGAACTGCACCCACGACTCTCCATAAACACGGCAAGAAAGTTAGTTAATAAACACCAACTAACTTTTTTCAACAGCGGCAATAAAACATTCAATTGGTGAAATGTCCACAAGGTCTGCTCAAAACACCTTATGGATTGTTTAATTAGCAAACTCTTGCAACATTCAACAAATAGATATTGGCAAGTTAAGGAGACACAAGGTCCCTGAAGTATTAACTGTGCTGATAATCTAATCTGGAGGCTTTTCAAAGGGACACATACTCCATTTTTTTTAAAGAACATTTCAGACCCTCCAATGACAAACATTTTCCATTTTAAATGTTCTAACAAGTAAATAAAACATAAGATGCAGGGACGCCTGGGTGGCTCAGTGGTTGAGCATCTGCCTTCAGCTCAGGGTGTGATCCCGGGTCCGGGGATCGAATCTCGCATCTGGCTCCCCACAGCAAGCCTGCTTCTCCCTCTTCCTATGTCTCTGCCCCCTTCTCTCTGTCTCTCATGAATAAATAAATAAAATCTTTAAAAAACAAAACAGGGCAGCCTGGGTGGCTCAGTGGTTTAACGTCACCTTCAGCCCTGGGGCCTGATCCTGGAGACCCAGGATCGAGTCCCATGTCGGACTCCCTGCGTGGAGCCTGCTTCTGTCTCTGCCTGTGTCTCTGCCTCTCTCTCTGTATCTCTCATGAATAAATAAATAAAATCTTAAAAAAAAAACATAAGATACACACAGACAACTCGTTTTAATAGTGAACCAGGTTGCTAATCATACACTAGGCCCCAACTAGATTAATAAAACGTCTCATGTATATAATAATGTAGGACATATATACATCCTCCTGGAGTAATGATAGCATTTTTTCATACATTTAAAATGAGACTGAAGAAAAATTATTCCTCTAAAAATCAAGCCTTCTTTTTGTTTCACCAAACTGCAAAGAAGAGTATTATCAGATAACCTTTTAAGGGCCCCCTCTCAGTCTCCTATCTATACTTTGGCTGGTAAGAGCATAGAAAGGTTTATTTGGTAGTGATTTTTAGCCATTGAACAACCTTAGGTCATAATTCTGTGGGTTTTTTTTGTTTTTTGTTTTTTGTTTTTTTTAGATTTTATTTATTTATTCATGAGAGACACACAGAGAGAGACAGGCAGAGACATAGGCAGAGGGAGGAGCAGGCTCCCCGGGAAGAGCCTGATGTGGGACTCAATCCCAGATTCCGGGATTACGACCTGAGCCAAAGACAGACACTCAACCACTGAGCCACCCAGGTGTCCCTGTGGCATGTTTTGAACCAAGAAGTGCTGAGTGGGAAGAGTCATCCTTTGCAATAACCTTTTCTGCACAGTTACCAGCACTCAGGGGAGGATGAACATTTTGGCTGTGGTGAAGCCAGTCGTAACCCATTAATTGTGGGGAAATTCATGGTGGAGCCAAGCTTAGAAGGAATGGTTTCCTTCCTTGGCTCAGACTATCCAGGGACAGACCATACTAAGAAGTTCTGGCTAGTTGGTGCAAGCCACGTCATAAAAGCAGTATGGATCATTTCAATACATTTGTTTCAAGGCTACAATCCAACTGCCAGTATTCATGGTGGTCATGTCTTTTATTTTTATTTTTATTTTTTTTTATTTATGATAGTCACAGAGAGAGAGAGAGAGAGAATGAGAGAGAGAGAGGTAGACACATAGGCAGGGGGAGAAGCAGGCTCCATGCACCAGGAGCCAGACGTGGGATTTGATCCCGGGTCTCCAGGATCGCGCCCTGGGCCAAAGGCAGGCGCTAAACCACTGCGCCACCCAGGGATCCCCATGGTGGTCATGTCTTAAATAAAATGGTGTGTATGAAAATGTCAAAACCCTATCCTTTACTACAAGTTGACAATATATGTCGCCTTCCTCAAAGGGCCAGTAATTAGGGCATTTATGCTTATAAAAAAATACATATACAGTATTCTCATAAAGATAAAAGAAATGTCTGTCTTTTCTTGGCATAGGAAAGTCTGAAAAGCATTAATCCAAGCTTCTCTCTCCTTTCTCCTTAAAACATTACAGCTATGATTCATTACCATCACCATAAAATAATTAAGCTGCATGTAGCTATTCTTAGTTCTACCTGAAGAAGTTAAAATACGCACCGTCCTTATCTTCTTAAAGCTTATTTATTAATCTGACACTGATCCTCTTAGGCTGAAATGCTTAAGTCTTTCATATATTAATTTGTAAAGCATAAAAGAAAACCCATAACGTTTATTGTTTTAGTTGAAGGGCTATGCTTTTTACCCATGAAAAGGTCTTTTAACTGCTTGACATGTTCTTGAAAGAAAACCAAATACCACCAAAGACACGCTCCCCTACCATCCCCAAACACACACAATTTGGAAATTCGTTTCAAAGTGTCTGTCAAGTGACAGATGCAGGTAGATGGGAACAAGCAGCGATTTGATTTTCAATTTAGAGCAGAAGCACAGCCAGGCATACACACAATCGATCAAAAAACACTTGTAAGAAAGGAGGCAAATCATTTACTTGACGTCAAAAGGCACTTAAAAACCAACCCTTGTTGAAAATAAAACCCTTCTTAAAATATCAGAGTGTGTGCCTTCCCTCGGTTTTCTTTCCGCATAACTACGTGAAACCTTGTAGATGATCTTGTTCTCTATTTGTTTGCCACAATCAAATAATGACAGCTACCTCGGGACACCATCAGTCTTGGGGCCAGCCGCACGTCCAGCAGTAGGCCGACTGATGCTGGGAGCAGATGACCTATGATCCAAGCATTTAGTCTCCATGAAAAAAAAGAGACCAACCCAAGGATCGTGCTCTGCAGTGAAACCCCAGAGGGGCTTTTATTCTGGAAGTTGTTACAAGTAGTTCATAACCTTTGTACTCTAGACACTCATTCAAACTACCTCACCACTCTGTAAACCAGGGGCTAAGGATGCTCGAAGGCATGAACTTTCTACCCAGAGTATTGTAAACATTTGGGGGAGGCACGGAGCTACTGCTAAAATAAACCATAAAAAAGGACATTAGCCACGACACTTTTATTCAAGGAGCCTCTCTCGGTTCAGGGGACTCAGTTTCAACTTCAACACTTTTGCTTAAGAGCTAAGACCCCGTGAGGACAAGCAAGCCACTTTAGAGTAACTGGCATTTTGAAGTTGTGCCAGCATCCTTAGGCGCTGATAAAGAGAATAGTTAAAAGAGCTGAAAGATTCAGGATGCCATAGAATAGTATATTTATATACTCATGGTCTGGATCTTAATGGTGTTTTCTCTCTCTTTTTTTTAATTGTAAATGAAACCTACAAAAACCTATAAAGGGGAGACTGTCATTCAAAAGAGATCACTCATTACCTTAGCATTTCTTTATTCTGATTTGGATGTTTAATTTCAATTTTTTAAAAAAGATTTTATTTATTTATTTGTTCATGAAAGACACACAGAGAGAGAGAGAGAGAGGCAGAGACACAGGCAGAGGGAGAAGCAGGCTCCATGCAGGGAGCCCGATGCAGGACTCGATCTCAGGACCCCAGGGTCATGCCCTGGACTGAAGGCAGGTGCTAAACTGCTGGGCTACTCAGGTGTCCCTTAATTTCAATTTTTTTTTTAAAGATCTTATTCATTTATTCATTAGAGACACACAGAGAGAGAGGCAGAGACACAGGCAGAGGGAGAAGCAGGCCCCACACAAGGAGCCTGACGTGGGACTTGATCCCCGGTCTCCAGGATCATGCCCTGGGCCAAAGGCAGACGCTCAACCGCTGAGCCACCCAGGGATCCCTAATTTCCATTTTTTATTGAGCTTTAATTTTCATTAAGAGATTTTTCTCTCAGGTTCAGAGACATTTTGATTTACAAACTCAAATGAAATGATCTGATCCTATGTTGCAAAAAGCCTTTTTCTTCTTTGGGGGAGATAGGACGAATAGAGGAGAAGGAGGTAGTCAATGTCAAGCTCACCCACTCTTCTCCCAAAACTGGTGTAAATAAAATCATCAGGGGAAGCAAGAAGTGAAGTTGGGTTTAACTGAATAAAAGAAAAGACTAAATTTATTCCAAAAGTTGTATCTAAGTAAAGCAAAAAAAAAAAATTTTTTTTTAGTAAAGCAAAATTTTACTGTAAAAATTACTTTAAACTAAAAAATAAAATTGTAGGAAATAATAATATGCTGTAATTTTAAGGTTTTCGTAACCTTTAGCTGATGACTGGATTTTTAAAGTCATAGAAGGAAAAAAAAAAGTCATAGAAGGTAGACACACATAGTTAAGAAGTGTCTGGGAGTAAATCTGCCAACCCACTAAATGCATCCTCAACAGCTAACAAGGAGACCAGTCTGCCTTCCGACAAAGGATCCAAAATAATTGTCGAATGTAATATGCTGGATATTTTACTATGCCCCAGTCTGACGAGGTAAAGTATCTATTATTTAAATCAAGCTGATAATTATTTTTAGAATTGTTAGTTAAATGTAAAGCATATAAAGTGTAACAGATATAAAAGGCATCTGTTGGCCAGAAATCCAAGAACACTAGGCCTTTAACACAAGTGATGTGGAAAATTTCCCACAGCGTAAAAAATATTGCCAAAATACTCAGTTCACTTCAACAAACAAATGAGTGTGTCTTACTCATGATAACCTCCAAGTACGTCCCTGGACCAAATTTTCACAGGTTTCCTTTGGCATATCTTGCAATAAAAATGTCTTTGAACAATATTTATCACAGCTGATTTTTTAAATGTGGTAAAATATCCATAAAACTTACCATTTTAACCATATTTTAAGTGTTCAGTTCAGTGGCATGGATTACGTTCACATTGTCGTGCAACTATCACCACTCTCCACTTCCAGAACTTTTTCATCATCCTCAAACTCATTAAAACAGCTCCTCATTCCTTCCTACCCCTGGTCCTTGGTAACTTCTATTCGATCACTGTCTCTAAATAGTTGGACTATTTCAGGTTCCACATATAAGTGGAATCATAAACTATTTATCCTTTTGGGTCTGGCTTATTTCACTGAGCAAAATGCTAATTCTTTAAAAAAATGTAAATCTTACTTATCCAATTTTTGTATGAAGAAACGAAAACAAACACGTTACCCAGAAAATAGAAAGGCATTCTGAAAATACAGCATAACCATCATTGGCTGCCCACTCACCTTTTCAAAAATAATTTTTGCCTTCTATAAAGAAAATTCAAGTTTCAGCATCATTTCCCCTTGAAGGGCTCAGACTTCAGAATCTTCCTGGACAAGCCATGTTGTGGTCTACTTCTTGCCTGGAAAAGAAAGTTATGCCAGCTATCCTAAGCAACCCTTTGCTGCACCACACACCTGTTCAGACAACGGGTCAGTTAAACAAGCAAAATAACAGCTGAGAAAGCCAGGTCAGCTACCCTATGATCTGAAAGACATTTACAGAACCAGTCCCCCTTCTCTGCCTTCTTTATGTGAAAATAGCAGTTGAAGTAACATGATTCCTCCCCTTCCTGTTTGAAGAGACAGTGAAAGCCCTCCCGCTGTGAGTCCACTCTCTAAGTCTGGGGAAGAGGCCTCCTCAATCCTCCAGCTTAGTCCATAAGCCTGGGTCTACAGAGGAAAGAAGACCCATTCCACTGTGGTTATGTTTGTTTAAGGAGCCAGGTCCAACCCAAAGAGTTAACGATTAACAAGGGCCATATTACATGTCACATTTTCTTGTTGCCATGCCTTTTTTCTCTTAGGTAGAATTAAGGAGACTTTTTGCTTTCTGCGCTTTCTTGAGCTTCTCTTCAGGTGGGTGCAAAGAAGCTGAATGCAAAAAATACACAAACTGAATGGATAACATTACGGACTTATGATTGGTGAAATCTGACTTTTCTAAAAAGAATTTTTTGGATACGTCACTACAGCTAAAGCAGCAAAGCCAACCAATCAGGTGTAAAGATTTTAGGAGGGGATTTCTTCCAAATATGTTTTATAAAATTTTCTCCAAGTACAACTTATTATTAGATTATAAACACAAAAACTACACAATTCTTTTCTAAGGACATGACTTTTTTAAATGTTTTCTTTTACTTGTAGCTTCTGAATAGTGTTTCTCTCAATCCCTCAAGTGTGAGTGTATTGGTTTGCTTTATTTTACCTCAAGAAAGGAAAAAGAAAGGATGAATGGCCAAAATCCACCTAACTACTGGCTCATACAAAATGTGTTTTTGAAGGTATAACTCTAAGACATTCAGTGCACACAACTAACAAGTCTGTGCAGAGCCTTTTGTCAAGAGGGAAATTTTGTCCTGGTAAATGAAATGGATGCAGGCAGAACACCTAGCATGCTCAGAAACATGACAGCTCAAGAATATACATTATTATGAAATAATCTGGGGCACTGGTTGGCTCCGTCAGTTAAGGTCTGCCTTCGGCTCAGGTCATGAGCTTAGAGTACTGAGATCGGACCCCCAAGTTGGGCTTCCTGCCCAGAGGGGAGTCTGCTTTTCCCTCTCTCAACTCATGCTCTCTCTGTCTCTCTCAAATAAATAAATCTAAAAAAAAAAAAAAAGAAAAGAAAAGGAAGAATCTCATCTGATTTTGCAATCAATCAGCCAATCAATAAAATTTAAAAAGAACCTCAATACCTTAAATCCTAAAAAGTACTATAAATAACTATGGACAAAACCAAAATCCCCATGTGCAATAATTCTCTTTTAGGCTTTCATCTCTATTTTAGTCAAGCTTTTCTGGTGCTCTCTTAAGATCACAATTTTTGAATGCTTTACAGAAACTTAGAGAGAATGTAGTATAGTGTAACGGTATCCAAACGGCTTTTTCTTTTTAGTTACAGCCACCACTGATCATCTTACTTTTCTTCCATTAAACCTACTGAAATCTGAGGTAATCTGAACAAACAAAATAGATAAGAGCAGAAATCTTGGGAGGCAACCTGGAGATCCAAGGCCCATGTCTGCAAACCACTGTCTGTAAAAACCTCATTTTTACAGAAGCGGAAACAGAGGCCCAGTGCAAGTTGGGCAACTTGCACCAGCATCGGAGTTGAGACTAGTAGGCAAGCTCCTCACTCAGTGCCTACCTCACTCTCCATCAAATCTTACTATTTCAGAATTTCAAATAATTTATCATTTTGCACTTGGAGGAGAACTGAAGAAGTGGCACAAAGATTAGTGGAAGGGGGGAGTGTGTGTTTGAAATTCCTGATCACCTAAATTTGGGTTCTTAGGCCCAAGAAATAAAGAAAAGTGGAGAAACAGGGAAAGGAGGGACCAAACTGAAATGAGGGGTAAAAGCAGCCACTCATCATTCTTTCCTATAGTCATTTGCTCAGTGCAGTTATTACAGACATGGCGCCAACTACTGAGAAAGATGCCAAGATAAATTATGACATTGTTTCTGGGCACAAGGTTCCAATTTGGCATGGTACATGCAGGCGCACACAGTCCTGGGCAGGGTGGGATGGATGCCACAAAAGCGACACCGGAGAGGCAGAGGCAAGAGCAATCAGGGCTGGGTGCTGGAGAACGGGTCATCTGAGCTGAGCCTCCAAGAAGACGGAGGGGGAGGTGGCACCAAGGAAGGATCCCAACAGCCTCAGCTGGACGAGCAAAGGTGGGAAGAACGCAGGTCTCTCTCCCATCCACACTGGCTAAGATGAGAGACTCTTACATGGTTATAGGAAATACATCATCTGGAAAAATTCCTTGGGACAGAACTTTGAAGCTGACCCTACTCTGGGGTATGGTAAAGAGAGAAGGGTTATGGGCTTCAGAGAAAAGAGGTAGCCAGGAGACAAAGTAAAGACCAAGGCTTCCAACTGGGGTTACAGGACTGGGCAGTAAGGGAAAGGAAGTGCTTCTTGACTTAAGGGATGAACAGAAAACACATCCTTATGGAAATAAGATGCGTAAGATCAGGTCAGCCACTCAAGGGTTGTTGGCTAAAGGAAGCTATAGATTTCAACATTTGTTTGAATATATATAGCTTTACTCTATAAAAGCCATAGGGGGGACCCCTGGGTGGCTCAGTGACTGAGCGTCTGCCTTTGGCTCAGCATGATCCCAGGGTATTGGGATCGAGTCCCCACATTGGGCTCCCTATGGCGAGTTGGCTTCTCCCTCTGCCCATGTTTCTGCCTCTCTTTCTCTGTGTCTCATGAATAAATAAAATAAAAATCTTAAAAACAAAACCAATAAAAACATAGAGGCAGTAGAATCAGCCCTCAGGGCTGCACCTAGTTGGCTTCTTAGGCTCCGTGTCTTTACAACTTAAGCTCCCCCTTCTCCATACTTAGCTGCCTCCAAAAGTGCTAACATAGAGCTGCAGAGCCTTCCCCTCTAATTTACAGAAAAGAGCTTGAAAATACCAAGGAAGGGAAAGGGTTAATTCTGAAGCAAGACAAAAGTCACACTAAGGAAAGAGAAAAGTTTTCCCCAACCTGGTTGGCCTTCAATATTCCATAAAATGCATTTCTCTCCTGATAAGACCCTGTGCTGACCAGGCAACCACACTTTACTGCAGGTTTACGAACTGAACGAAGCTGTCTCTTTCAAGGATATCAGTACAACCAGAAGAGCCATAAAATTGTGAAATTTCCAGAAAAGGGGGCTAAGTCAAACATAGGCTTGGCTTAGCCTGATCTGTCCAGGTGTGGACAGAGCTAAGCTGCTAACATCACGATAATGCGGTGTGGTCAGTTCTGAGTGCATGTGTCCTGCCCATCCCCACTCACGTGTGGCTTCTTCTAGACATGTTGCTGTTGACAGATGCAGTGCCCATCCCATCAGAAGTCTGGAAAAGGGAGAGGAACTGTACCAAAATCTAGTAAATTATACAAAATAAAACATAAACAAAAGCATAAAATGCTTATTGGCGATGGCCACTGTGTTTTAGAATTTCTGGCATAAGCTGTTTGAGAAGTGCCAATGTCAAATCTGTCATTTTACAGCTTAAAAAAAAAAAAAAAAAACTATCCCTCTACTTTGAATCGATCTATTAAAATGTCCCAGACTCCAAGAACTGTGCAGTTCCTACAGTAGCCTCAGCATTTTAGTCCTGAAACCAAAGATCAGAGAGGTATGGGGTTTGCTCTCACTTGGCTGATCAACAGTGAAAACTGCCAACTACCCAGGGTTCTCAACTTCTGGCTCTTAATCTTTCAGTTACCATAATGGTTTTCTTACTAGTCTGTAGGATTTTAGCGGAAGTCGATGTAATTCTTATGCCTTTGGGGCAACCATGAGAGATGGTAGCAAAACGGCCCTCTGAAGATAAGGCTGCCAGGAGAGGGAATTGCAGTAGTGACCCTAATACACATTTTCCCCCTGGAAAATCCCATTCAACTTCCTTTAACAAAGTCTTTATATCTTAACTCTTGTGTGATTAGCTAAGCCACACACAATGAAAAGAAAATATGCAATTCTCCATGTACCTTTTGACCAACTGTTCATGTGTCTGTCTGCCTCTCTATGGGCATTTCCACCAAAGACCTATTTCACTGCTAATGACCATTTTTATTTTATTTTTTTTAAGATTTTATTTATTTATTCATGAGAGACAGAGAGAGAAAGAGGCAGAGACACAGGCAGAGGGAGAAGCAGGCTCCATGCAGGGAGCCTGACGTGGGACTCAATCCCGGGACTCCAGGATCATGCCCTGAGCCAAAGGCAGATGCTCAACCACTGAGCCACCCAGGGATCCCTAAAGACCATTTTTAAAACATACTATGCCAATAAAACCCAACTTAGCTTCTCTTACTGCCCTCAAAAATTAACAAAATTCCATATAATTAAATTGCTAAGCTGTGACTAAAAATGAGGGGTAGGTACACAACATGTAATACTTACAATTAAGGAAACAAATGAAGGTTCCAAATTCTTCCCTCACTTCCATCAGTTATTCGGTTTCCTTTCCTGTTATTCCTGATGTAAGTGTTGACAGAGAAACCAAAATAGATACAATACAGAAGACTTACGAAGACCCAGGACACTTGGTCCTAGATATTTATTAGCTTGTGAAAAAAACCAGGAGAGATCATACAAGTCACCTCCTATGGTGATCATCAAGCTCTTAAGGGAGTTTTGCTTATCGGTAAAGAAGTGAAAAACACCTATGACCATCTTATCTGAAATTTCAGAATAACTGTTATTAGGAAAAATGTCATTTTTGCTCCAAAGGAAAGAATGTATTCTCAGGGTATAATTAGAAGCCCAGAGAATTTCTCAACCCTGAATTTACTTGTCCTTCGTTCTTTTTTCATTTGGCTTGAATAAGAGTCTCTCCCACTGTTGATGAAATACTCACATTTCCACTCAAGCAGCCTCAAATTCCCCCCTGGAGGCCTCTGGAAAGGCTGCCCCTGAGCAGAGCTCTCCCGCTCCTCAGTGCAGCGTGGCCAGGAAGAAGCCACTTGCCGCTCCTACCCCCAGAATGTGGATCTGCAGAAGAGGCCTGTGTCAACAGCCCTATCGGGATGATCACATGACATAGCCTTTGTCTCCTTCCTGCTGGTGTCAGTGGTCATGGCCAAAGACTGCGACAGGGGATTGCCAGGGGATGAAAAATGCTTCATCTGTATTCTAGCTGTCAAAAGGAAGACAAGAAGCCTCTCCCACTGCCTCCCATCACAGCCAAGGACGGACCTGCTTCTCCCACCTGAATGGTTCAGGACATGCCAGGAACTAGAGATGCAGGAAACAGATCTGTGGCCAAGAACCCATCGTCCTTATTCCATGGAAATGAAAGACAAGTTGCTTTGATCACCTTGGAGACCAACCACCTCCTTCCACTGAAAGCTAACCGCACCTTGGTGGTGCCTACCTCCCCTCCCCACCAGGCTCCCCACTCCCCTCTACTCCGGCTTGAGGGCTTGAGTATCGGGCTAATCACTTTGAGCTGACAGATTTTAATTACATTAATTAGGGCTTTTCTGAATAGGCCTGATTAGCATCCTACCAAGGGGTGTGTGTGTGTGCGTTTCTTCTCTAAAGGCGCTCCTCTAAAATCAGGATTAATATTTTCCTTCCCTCCAACAATGGTGGGGTTTTATTTTGTTTTGTTTTGTTTTTGTTTTTTGCCTTGCTCAAGGTAAATAGTCAGACAATTGGTGGAACTGGGTGTGAGAGCAAATTTTATAATAAAATCACCCATGAGGATCTGGAGTAGGCTCTGCTTCTATCTTGTGAGCCCAAGTGGGTGAGAAGAGATGGTTATTTATTTATTTATTTGTTTATTTATTTATTTATTTTGAGATGGTTATTTAGAACATTTGTCTGCAGCACAAACGTTGGTTTTGTTTGGCCTTTGTCTAGGAAACGCTACATTTAGTTCAAGTTTTCAAGATCCAAATTCTTCTAATTTTCCCCCATGCCCTCATCAGACTGAAGCATGAATAGATTTTTTTCCCACCCTGCGTGATTTTATCCATCACATCTTAAAGACAACCACTGATAGCCACACAAAAGCCAACAGTCTTAGCCTTTGTCCCCCACCCATTGTTTCTGAGAATGAAAATACTTTGAATGTCAACCAGATTTCTACTGAAAATATTTACTTTCAGCCGCTAATAAAAGAGAAGATCATTAATTTCTCAGAACACAGGACAAAGATTAGCATGGCATGCACATTTAGCCTTGTTGATCATCTGTGCTCTAATTATTGCTCTAAAATACGCTGTTTTGAATAACCACAATAAATGAGGGCATAGTTCCAGACACCAGGAAGAAAACCTGCCATACTAAATAAAGTTTGTTTGCTTTTTTAAACAGTCTAATATGAAACTAATTTTTCTTTAACCACATATCTTAGGGAAAGCAGTAAAAGCGTGGACTTACGACCCTTAATCCAAGTTTTGAATCCTACTGACACCCTATCTCCCTGCTAAAGCTTGTGCAATATACTTCTCAGGGGGTTAATGCTGCTATTCTTGTTCACCTGAGCGATGT
Source organism: Canis lupus baileyi (assembly GCF_048164855.1). Lineage (NCBI taxonomy): Eukaryota > Metazoa > Chordata > Mammalia > Carnivora > Canidae > Canis > Canis lupus. The sequence continues at coordinate 9,112,081 of NC_132844.1, forward strand.
CATGATTACGATGGTGTTTTTATGGGATAGTTCCCGAATCAGTTGAAATCTTGATAAGACAGCTGAGACATCACATTTTCTAACCACAGTGACTTAACAGGAAGATAAAAGTAAGAAAAAAAAATTTTTTTTTTTAAATTTTTTGATCACTTAAAAATGTATTCTAATGCCACTTTTTCCATTTGTAATATTCTCCAATTATCTTATCTTTAAGGGTCAACTTGGATTTAACATTTCTAGCCATTTCTAAATTTCTAAAGTGACTAGGTTTTCTAGTCACTTTAAAGTGAAAGTGAAGTCTCTGAAGGTTTGTATAAATTCACCTTCTTTTTCATTTTCAGGGGAAAAAAATCCCTCAATAAAAATGATGTTTACTGCCTTTGGGTTCTCACAAGAAATCAGTGCTCTTTCCTCTTTTCTGTGATCTTATTAAGTAACTAAGATGTGTTTCAAGAAGGAACCTGATTTAACTTTGTCTTTGATGCCTACCAAGCTTGTACCTGGGTTCACCAATCACAAGAATGAGAATGATTCATTATTCACCTGTATAGGAAGGAGCTGGGTTCCAAAATTTTTAGCTCTAGGTCTATAATCCAGTTTGGATCAGACATTTAAGAATTTCTAGGTAGAATTAATTTAAATGAAGAAATTGAAGGACACAAACAGGTTATGTAAGTTGGTACCAGTTACTGAACAGTATAGGCATACCTCAGAAATAAGGCGGGTTTGGCACCAGACCTCTGCAATAAAGCAAATATTGCAAGAAAGCAAGTCAAATGAATTTTTTGGTTTTCCAGTGTGTATAAAAGTTATGTCTATACTATTCTGTAGTCTATGAAGTGTGCAATAGCATTTTATTTAAAAAAAAAAGTACATCCCTTAATTTAAAAAAAAAAAAAAACTTTAGGGACGCCTGGGTGACTCAGCAGTTGAGGGTCTGCCTTTGACTCAGCGCATGATCCCAGAGTCCCAGGATCCTGGGATTGAGTCCCACATCAGGCTCCCTGCGTGGAGCCTGCTTCTCCCTCTGCCTGCGTCTCTGCCTCTCCCTCTCTCTCTATATATATCTCTCATGAATAAATAAATAAAATCTTAAAAAAAAAACAACCAAAAACTTTATGCTAAAAAGTGCCAATCATGATGTGAGCTCTCAGGGAGTCATAATCACTGATCACAGATCACCATAACAAAGATGATAATAATGAAAAAGTATGAAATACTGCAAGAATTACCAAAAAGGGGAATCCCTGGGTGGCTCAGCGGTGTGGCACCTGCCTTTGGCCCAGGACGTGATCCTGGAGTCCCAGGATCAAGTCCCGCATCAGGCTCCCTGCGTGGAGCCTGGTTCCCCCTCTGCCTTTGTCTCTGCCCCACCCCCCTGCATCTCTCATGAATGAATAAATAAAATCTTAAAAAAAATAAAAGCAGAATTACCAAAATGGGATACAGAGAAATGGAGTGAACAAACGCTGTTGGAAAAATGGTGCCAATAAATTTGTTTAATGCAGGATTGCCACAAACCTCCAATTGGTTAAAAAAAAAAAAAAAAGGCAATATCTGTGAAGTGCAATAGAACGAAGTGCAATAACACCAAGGATGCTTGTACTGCTCCATCTACTCCCAAATGCTTGCGCTGGAGAGGATCTATTTTATGCTTTGCAGTGATGGTTAACTTATGGCTTTCCTTGGCGATAAATACTAAGTGACTTATTAAACAAGCAAACGACAACAACAAAACAAGCAAACCCACACAATAATAACTTAGTGCCAAATCTTACCTAGTATTCAATTTAATTACTGAATTACAACTTCAAAACGTTCTAAACAATTTAAAAGAGGAGAAATGAAGTTAGAGTCCTGACAGCCAAACTTACAGAGTGCTAGCAACAGAATTTGGTGGGGGTAACAGAATAGAAAAAAAAGGTAGCAACAAAAACGGAAAGAAGAAAAAAAGAATAGGAGAAAGTGCTTGATGGGAGAAAAAATAATTTAAAGCTTTTGTTTTCCAAAGAAATTGAGAACTGTCAAACCAGTAGTAACTTTTAAAAATATAGATATTAATAAACATAGGCAAACAAATGTATGAGCGCATGCATGAATGCATGGGTGTGTGTGGAGAGAGAGGGGGAAAGAGAGGCAGTAGCGGTGGGGATTAGGGTACAAAATCAACACAGAAAAGTATTAAAAGTAAGAAAAAGCCTTTCCTTAGATCTAAAAATATTCCAGAGTAGAATAATAGAATACTCCAGTGGTTTCATTGTGCCCTCTTATTAAATTAAGTGCAATGGTGTTCACTAACCCATCTCAATGCCACTTACAGTTAATTAGATTAAAACTTTTAAAATCTGGGGGCACCTGGATGGTTCAGTGGATTAAGTGTCTGCCTTTGGCTCAGGTCATGATTTCAGGGTCCTGGGATTGAGTCCCCAGTCAGGCTTCCTGCTCAGCAGGGAGTCTGCTTCTCTTTCTGCTCCTCCCTACTGCTTGTTTTCTCTCTCTCCCAAATAAGTAAATAAAATCTTAAAAAAAAAAAAAATCTAAATGTAAGTTCTCCAAACATATTTTTGTAATCACCAAGTCAATGTCTTACTAGAGAGCATGACAGCTCTTATTCGTTCAGCCAAAGTTCATTTATTGATTACCTACTAGGTAGCAGGCACGGAGCTGAAGCAGTAGGTGTATACAGTATCCAGCAAATCTGACATGGTCTTAGCCCTCAAAAGAGGTTACCATTAAGTGTCAGAGGCCAACATTAAACAAGTAAATGAAGTGATGCCTGGGTGGCTCAGTGGTTGAGTTGTCTGCCTTCGGCTCAGGGCGTGATCCTAGGGTCCTGGGATCGAGTCTCGCATCAGGCTTCCTGCATGGAGCGTGCTTCTCCCTCTGCCTGTGTCTCTGTCTCTCTCTGTGTCGCTTGTAAATAAATACATAAAATCTTTTTAAAAAGTATATGTAAAAATATAATTACCAAGTACAGGATGTGATTTAAAAAAAAAAAAAAGGTGAACTTTTAAGCTGCAGTTGAAAGATCTCAGTCTTATAGAATGGGAGGGATGGAAAGGAGAGGTAGAGGCTAGATTGGATGGTAAGAGAGGTACTCCAATATTCCAAAATTAAGCTCATTTGGTGAGTTCTGGGAACCGAAGGGCCGTAGATGGCTGGGTGAGTGACATGAGTTTGGGCTGTAGAACTTCATAGCCCAGGTAAGAGAAGGATTTTTATTCTGAAGCCTGAATTTTCTATGGATGACAATTCTAATATGAATAAAAGTTAAGTATTCTTTTTTTTTTTTTTAAAGTTAAGTATTCTTAAATTAACTTTTCTAGCACACTCAATTTTTAAAGTAATAGTGGGGAAATATACTACAATTAGAACAGTTAAATAAATTAGGTACATCTTAGGATGGAATATTGTCCAACCACATAAAAATGTCTTTTTTTTAAATGTCTTAAAAGAATACATTTTTAACAGATTTTATTTATTTATTTATGAGAGACACACAGAGAGAGGCAGAGACATAGGCAGAAGGAGAAGCAGGCTCCCTGCCAGGAGCCCAATGCAGGACTCGATCCCAGGACCCCGGGATCATGACCTGAGCCGAAGGTAGATGCTCAACCACTGAGCCATCCAGATGTCCCTAAAAGAATATTTAATGATATTTAAAATCAGCATATGCATAAACATATAATACCATTTTGCAAAAGAGAAATGCATCTGTAACCATATTCATAGAAATATGAAATGGAGGGGCCCCTGGCTGGCTCAGTCAGTAGAACATGTGACTTTTGATCTCAGGGTTGTCAGTTTGAGCCTCATGTTGAATATAGAGATTACTTTAGGGATGCCTGGGTGGCTCAGCGGTGGAGGGTCTGCCTTCTGCCCAGTGCGTGATCCTGGGTTCCCGGGATCAAGTCCCACATCGGGCTCCCTGCTTGGAGCCTGCTTCTCTCTCTGCCTATGTCTCTGCCTCTATCTCTCTGTGTCTCTCATGAATAAACCATAAAATCTTAAAAAAAAAAAGAATATAGCAATTACTTTAAAAATTATCATCATCATAATAAATACTAGAAGAAAATACACCAAAATTTTCAAAATAATGATTCTATTTTTTATTTAACTTTTTTTCAGTTGTCATTTAGTAAAGTGAACTTTTTTAGGAGGAGAAGATGTACAGTTCTGTGAATTTTAGCACAAATATACATTCCTACAGCCATCATAACAATCAGGATACAGCATGGCTCCACTGTGCTAAAAAAACTCACTCATGCTATTCCTTTGTAGCCACATCTGATAGTTGATTTTAATCTTTATACCTTTCTGTAGTCTCTAAACTCACTATCATGAGCCTGTATTGTTTCAATTTTTAGGAAAAAACTCCATAATTTGAAGTAATGGAAATAAAAGAACAATATCAGAAACAGTAATTCCCTCATGTAATGACTTTTCTTAACCATTGAGATAAATGTGCTTCAGATATTTTTAGATTTTAGAATCTTCCTCGACTAACTCATTCTACTCATGGTCAGAAATACTAAGCTTTGAGCAATGAAAAAATAATAATAATAAAAAACCACCAGTGGGGGTAAGTCCTGGGGGAGAATTTATGTTATATAGAAGATTCTCTCAAAAGAACAATGACAATGCAAAGGAACAGAAATGATAATGCCAGCTCAAAGACCTGGTGGGGAGAAAACACAATCCCACAAAAGAAACCTTCCTGTTCTTTTTCCTGCTACATTTAATCATCTATTCAGATGATACCAGTTCATAGACAAGCAATCCCAGGCCTCGCGAAGCGTTACAAGAACTAACTACCACTGATTCAATTGTCCAGCCCTGAGAGTAGATTCAAGACATGTTTTGTTTTTAATTTATTAAGCAGAAAAATATATTTCTGTGATACCAAAGATTAGATAGTTATCTTCTGGAGAGGATTTCATGAATATGTGGTTTACAACATCCCTGCCATCCTCCCCTCTGCTAAGTAGACAGCAACTGTTAGGGTGAGGCAGGCCTAGATGGTGGGAAGGAGGCTTTGGGCTTCTTCCCAAAGGATGAAGAGACCTAGAGAAATGTAGATGTAATCCCCACCAGGCCCCAAACACACACAACTTAGAGTCCTGAGGCTTCAAACAAGATCCTTGGATAGCCTCATCCCATTCTGCCAAAGACACAGCCTGAAGGTCTACCTCAACTCCTTCTTCCAACCAGACAGCTGAACAGGTGAGCTGAATTCTTTTGCCTTAATTAAGGTGACAAAAGTGGTGGGCTCTGCTGTGGAAGAGACATGAGAGGTGAATATTTTCATTCTTATCATTTTGCAAGGAGGAAAATGAGACAGATGGTTGAGTAACTTGCCAGAGATCAACAAGTTGGTAAGCGGAATTACAGGATTCTAATCCAAGCAGTTCAGCTTCAGAATCCACGCTACTATTACCTTTTTGAGAATGTTGTGCTGCTTATGGTGGGAAAAAATATCAAACTCATAGAATGCCTGTTGACAGGGAATAGTGGAATGCACTGCAGTAAGACACACCAGGGAATACCAGGCATAAATTAAATAGAAGCAGGATCTGTAATAGTAACTGTAGAAGGATTTAGCTCATCCTGTATTGAGAGAAGCAAGATATGAAGCATCACTTAATTTTTCAAAAACAATGACAGAAAATGCTATATATCTTTATGCTCCTCTATAGATATATGGGCGCCGAAGAAGGTAATCAAGGACACGCACCATGTTGCCAACACTGAAAACAAGAGTTTTTATTCTTAATTGGTAAAAAGCAAGCTAACAATAATTCTTTTAACTATTAAAAATAAGGGAGAGACAACCTTCTGATCTACTCTAGTCCAGTATGCATTCAGACAACAGCTGAGCACGTGAGATGCAGTGCGGTGTTGTCAGAATAAATAGGCATGTGTATGCGTGCTTGGACACACCACCTCCATTCCACACTCAAAGCAGGGTGCTTGTATTTGTGTGTCCAAACACACATAGACGTACGGATTTACTCTAAGAACACCACACTGTGTTCACTGCTCCAGTCTAGTTGGGACAGTCCTGGAAAGCAGAGCACAAAAAAGTCAATTTAGCAGGTCACTCTCAGCCACCTCAGGAAACCAGCTGAGTGCTCTGATTTCTTCATTAATGTCAAGAAAGGGAGAACAATAGGTCCCAGTCATTAAGCCCTTCCCAGTTCAAGATAAGAAAGAGTTAAAGAGATGATAATCCATGCATTTAGCTGGGTTTCAAACATTTGGCTACTTAATCATTTCTTCCTCACTGTGCACTGTCCAAACACACAGGGAATGTTTGAGAAGCCTTAGTCTTAGGGATGGGGGAAAGGAGGAGGGTTTTTCAAGAGAGGTGTGGGGAGGGGATGGGAAAGGTGGAGACAGAACTCACCAGGCTAGAAAAGCCATGGAGATTTCACAGCCAAACCTTTACTAGGAAATGAAACCATTTCTCAATTGACTTTTGGGAAATAGGATAAACTCCATCTCACTAAGTCGCTATGGACTAGCTAAATGATTAAAGGCTGTGATGTTAGTAAGAAATACTGCTTTCTTTCTTTCTTCTGCACTCAGCACAGAGCCCTACATGGAACTGAATGTCATGAATGTCAGGATTTTAAAATCTTTTTAAAGATTTTAAAAATTTATCCATGAGAGACACAGAGAGAGAGGCAGAGACACAGGCAGAGGGAGACACAGGCTCCATGCAGGGAACCCGATGGGGGACTCGATACCAGGGTCCTAGGATCACGACCTGAGCCAAAGGCAGTTGCTCAACCAGTGAGCCACCCAGGTGCCCCTAAGAATACTTATTTCTAGTAGTGCATGACAGTAGATTTGTGACGAACCCATTTAGCACTATTGGTTTGCAAACTGGTTTATTTTAACTTTTTAAGTAACATTTTAATCATGTTTGCCTGAACACTTCAGGGGTAAAATTATATACCTGAGTTTAATGATGAGAGACAGAAAGAAGCAAATTCCAGCTGTCTTTATAAAATAAAAACAAGAAATACAAAGAAAAAAATGGTGCGGCTGTTTCCTGAAATGAGTGGGTTTAGAATACAGACTTGTCTGATAAGTTGGCACAATGTTTCAGAAACATTTATGAGTAACCAAATAGGTGGCTATACAGAATCATTCATCTTCCTATTATGAATGTCCTAGATAATACAGAAACTTATGAAACTATAACAAGAATTGATTCGCTTCTCTTAGGTGAGAGAAAAGACAGCTTTCTATGAATACACAAACCAGTATAATTTTATATTCTTGCTAAAATAAAATCTGTATTTCACAAGAGACATAACTATCTCTTTTCTAAGGCAAGTTTTTATCCTTTGGGGGAACCTCTTAGTCTCTCCCTACCCCTCCAATACAAACTGAAAAGGTAGAGATATCACCAAAAAATAAACAGAATGCTTATACCATAGCTACTTCTTCACTTTCTAAATTTATAGTCTACTCATAAAGAGTGTGAGCAAGAAAGAAGATATGTCAGTTATTTTCTAAATGTTTTAAAAACACATTTACTGGGGCAGCAAGGTGGCTAAGCCGATTAGGCATCTGACTTGATTTCAGCTCAGGTCACCATCTCAGGGTCATGACATTCAGCCCCATGTAGGGCTCTGTGCTGAGTGCAGAGTCTGCTTGAGATGCTCTGTTTCCCTCTCCCTCTGCCCCCGCCCCCGCTTGCGCACATGCTCTATAAACAAAGAAACAGATAAATAAAATCTTTTTAAAAAACATATATTACCTCATTTAATCTTTTCTAGCAATGGATTATTAGGATTGACAAGTTGTATGCAAATCTGAATAAGATTCCTGAAGATACATGCACAAGGATAAAATACATATGCTCAAAATGGCAATTAGAGGAGAGGATTCCAGCGGTGCCTGGGTGTCTCAAGGAGTTGAGTGTCTGCCTTTGCTTGGTCATGATCCCAGGGTCCTGGGATCAAGCCCCACAATGGGATCCATGCTCAGTGGGGAATCTGCTTTTCCCTCTCCCTCCACCTCTCCCCCTGCTCATGCTTGCTCTCTCTCTCTCTCTCTGTCAAATAAATAGATAAAATCTATTTAAAAAAAGAAAAAAAGAGGATTCTGGGAAGATGGTGGAGTGGGAAGCACCAGGAATTTATCTTCCCATCTAGATAATAACAGGACTGGAACAAATCTGTCTAATATAATTATTTTAAAACTTAAGGAGATCAACATGGATTACTAGAGTTCCAGAAGAAGAGAGAAAAAAGAAGAGGGAATTTATAAAGAAATAACAGCTAAAAATTTACCAACCTTGACAGAAGATCTGAGCATAAACAACCAAGGAGCCCAAAAAACTTCAAGTGAGATGAACTCAAAGAGATCCACACTGAAACACATTATTATTAAACTCTCAAAAGACAAAAAGAAAACAGACAAAACAGACTACATGAGAATTAAAACTGCATCAAAGGACACTATTAACAGAGTAAAAAGGCAGCCTATGGAATGGGAAAAATATTTGCAAATTGTATATCTCATAAGAGATTAATAACCAGAACATATATAAAGAACTCCTAAAATTCAACAACAAAAACCCCAAGCCTGATTCATAAATGGGCAAAAGACTTGAATAGACATTTCTCCAAAGAAGATACATGAATGGCCAATAAGCACATGAAAAGCAACATTACTAATCATTAGAGAAATGCAAATAAAAACCATGATGAAATAACATCTCATACTCATAAGGATGGCTACTATCAAAACAAAAACAAAAGCAAAAAAAAAAAAAAACAGGAAATAACAAGTGTTAGAGCATTTGTGAGTGAATTGGGATCCTTGAACACGGTCAGTGGGATTGTAAAATGATATAGACACAGTGGACAACAGTATGGCGATTCCTTAAAAAATTAAAAATGAAATTATCATAGGACTCAGAAATTCCACTTCTGGGTATATACCTAAAAGAATTCAAAGTGGAGTATCCAAATGATATTTGTACACCCATGTTCATAGTAGCATTCTTCACAATAGCTAATACTTGGAAACAACCCAAGTGTACATCGACAAATAAATGGATAAGCAAAACGTGACATATACATCTAATGGAATATTACAAAGCCTTAAATAGGAAGGAAATACTGACATATGCTATAACATGGATGCACCTTGAGGACATCATGCTAAGAGTTTCAGTTTCACAGGAAAAAAAAGAGTCCTGGAGCTGGATGATGAGGATGGTTGCACAACAATATGAATGTGCTTAATGTCATTTCAAACTGTACACTACCCAATGTAATTTAAAAAAAAGATAGTGAATTTTATATTATGCATATTTTATCCAATAAAAATAGTTACAGGGCAGTCCAGGTGGCCCAGCGGTTTAGCATCTGACGTCGGGCTTCCTGCATGGAGCCTGCTTCTCCCTCTGCCTGTGTCTCTGCCTCTCTTTCTCTCTCTCTCTCTCTCTTTCTGTCTTTCATGAATGAATAGATAAAATCTTTAAAAAATAGTTACAAAATAAAATTAAAGTTTAAAAAAGCCCTCTGGGAATTATTCTAGCCAAGTAATTGGTGAAGTTTGGCTAAGACTTCAGTAAGAAATTCTCTAGAAGTTTCTAGTAAAAAATCAAGCCTTGGTACACCATTGGTAGATTCCCAAAGTATGGGGGTGCCTGGGTGGCTCAGCGGTTGAGCATCTACCTTTGGGGCAGGTTGTGATCCAGGGGTTCTGGGATCAAGTCCTGTATCGGGCTCCCCGTAGGGAGTCTGCTTTTCTTTCTGCCTGTGTCTCTGCCTCTGTCTGTGTGTCTCTCATGAATAAATAAAATCTTTACAAAAAAAAGATTCCCAAAGTATGGATGAGAAAAGGGCAAGGGCTCTACCAGCTGTACGCCTATTCTGTATCTTAGAGTTGTGTTTTCTTTTTTGTGACCTTTAGCTAAACCTTTGGAAGATGATCAAATAGATTACTGAAAACACCAAAAATCAAGGTTGTATGGGCTTCCCCCCCGCCTTGATTCTCAAGCAGATTGTTTTTATCCATAGAATCTGTCAGAGATCATTAGGGTATGCATTTGAAAGAAAAACAGAAAGTCCTAGGCTGAATTCTTTCTATCTCATTAAGCAGATAGTATGTACATCTTAAATCAAGCTTCCTCTACCTATAGGATCAGCATGGGATTCATCTGGAAAATTAATGTTTGAAAATATATTTTTTAAAGATTTTATTTATTTATTCATGAGAGACAGAGAGGCAGAGACAGGCAGAGGGAGAAGCAGGCTCCTCACAGGGAGCCTGATGTGGGACTTGATGCCCAGATGGATCATGCCCTGAGCCAAAGGCAGACACTTAACCACTGAGCCACTGAGGCGTCCCAGTTTGAAAATATTTTAATTGTTCTATATTAGCTTTGGTTCACTCTAGTCAATGAAGAAAGCTCTCAATGAGAAATGAAAAGTGATTTCAAAGAAATATAAGTCAGTAAAATTTCTCCCTACAATGGAAACATGAAATATGCCACTAATGCTTCCTTGTTTTGCACTCCCACTGAATACCGTTAAAGTGATATACTTGCTCTAAGAAATAAGACAATAACAACATCTACCAAGAGCCACCCTTTTCCCTTTTTGAAAAATCATTAAGAGTTTTAAAAATACAACTTTTCAGGCAGCCCTGGTGGCCCAGCAGTTTGGAGCCGCCTTCAGTCCAGGGCATGATCCTGGAGACCAGGAATCGAGTCCCACATCGGGCTCCCTGCATGGAGCCTGCTTCTCCCTCTGCCTGTGTCTCTGCCTCTCTCTCTCTCTCTCTCTCTCTCTCTGTGTGTGTGTGTCTCTTGTGAACAAATAAATAAAATCTTAAAAAAAATAAAAAATATATATATAAAAATAAAAATACATCTTTTCACTGAACTTTATGCACAGCTATCACAAATGAATACACATGAACCTACATTTTCAGTCATGAGTAATTGGTACTAAACTAGTTCTCCAACTACAGTCAATAGAACACTGGACACACACAGGACACAAATGCTTTCAGGCTCAGAACAGACAACACAGGACTCTTAACTCCTGAGAGATGGAAAACTAACAAGATGGACCTAACCCTCACCCAGCTTTCTGCCTGAGGACACCTACCAGGGACCGGCAAAGGAAGGGAACCCAAGAAAACTACTGCAATCTCATTACCCTGAGGTGCCAGATATCAGAGAACAAGGAGGCAGAGGAGGCTGGAATTTCTAAGGGCAAAGACCCAAAGAGAAGGGAGCTATGCAGAGAAGGAGCTTAAGAAATCTGCATAAGAGTCCCTTTGAGTCTCTGGTTGAATGTGCTTAGTATCCTTAAGGTGAGGTTTCATAAAGCTATGAAACAAAGAAAAACTACTAGGGAGCTCTAAGGAGCTCTAAAGCAGAGCAACGAGCATCAAGAGATAAATAGGCCATGGACTACAACTCAACAACATAAACGAATGAGCTCTTGATGCTTGCAGCAACACGGGTGCATCTCCGAATCACGCGGAGGGGAAAAAAACCAAAAACCTAGAGAATATACTACATGAGTTCATTTATATAAAATTCTAGAAATTGCTAGAGCAGATGCTGATATGACGTTTGTTACCTTGATCATAGTAATGGTTTCACAGGTATCTGCAGATGGAGTTGGACACTTTATTTTAAAAATATATATATTTATTTGAGAGAGAGCACGTGCATGTGTGCACACACGAGTGGGGGTGGGTGGGTGGGAAGGAGGACAAGCAGGAGCCCCACCACAGGGCTCCATCTCAAGACCCCCAAGATCACGACCAGGCAACCGTACTTTCAGTGAGAGGCCATGCATAATTTTCAGTTGCATTACCTCAGTTCCTAGGAATACAATGCTCAGCAAGCAAAGGTCCAACATAAAAATTCCGTTCCACAGCCATGAACTTGCACTTTCCCTTCTCTTGGACTGTTGTGCAGAAAATACACAGACAACTGGGCCAACAGGCACTGGAGCGGCTGGGGGTGAGGAAAAACTAACAGCAACTGAGCCCAGTTCTTGAGAAAGAAGCCTACCCTCCAATGGAGGATCAGCCACTTGACCTCTGAATGCAAAGAATACACTTAAGCAGAAGAATGGGGAAAAAAGAAATTTCTTGCAGATATTCAATATGTATTGTGGGGTATGTGAGGCGTGCAGAAGAGCTCTCCAGGGAAAAGATGACCGTCCCAGCTCCTTGTGGGGCGGAAAGCTGGTCTTGCACTTGAGAAGGTGAGTTGAGTAGGTAAATTCACTGATTTGCAAACCCACTCCAGGGGCCCCGTGTGATGAGCCAACCACCACTTGTCAGGATGGCCCGAAGCCCAGCAGAAGGAGATGGAGGATGGCTAACAGAGCAGCAAAAGGACATCTCACACCAGTTCCAAAAAGAAAAAAAAAAAAAAAAAAGGTGGGGGGGAATATATGCAATACTTGTCTCTCTCCCCAAAGAGAGGGATGATTCTATTTGGGAGCTATTCTCCAGATGATGACATTAGAGCCCCTGTCTCAGGAGAGTGGGACATGCTACTTAATGCAAATAGGGTACCCTTGGGGGGGGGGGGAAGCGGTGCAACGGAGCCCTGGGCTCCCTCCCTGGTCCCCCACCACTAGCTGCCGTGCAGCCTGCACTTTACAACCCCCCCTCCCTGCAGCGCCGGAGCAGACCTCTCTCTTGCAGCCAAAAGTGCCCTTTGAAGTCGGCCCTCCCATTAGGGCTCCGGTGTAGGTATCCAGGACTGAGCCCACGAGCCCCGCAGAAATCCCGGACCGTCCCCGTTCTGTCGTATACAGTTGTTTCATGTGGCCTGTGATTTACAGTCTTAATTAATGCTCAAAAGAAGAAGAGCACATCTTTGGTGGGGCTTTTCCCCCCTTCTTTCCGCAAAACAGGACTCTGGGGGTTTCTGCGGACATTGTGCAGGATGGTCTTTGCCAAATGGAATGAAGCACACTTAATACTTTTCCTTTATAACCTTTGCCATAAATCAGCTGGCACTCGGTCTGCACAAGTGCGGCGATTAATGTCCCGCCCCTCCCCCCAGCACTTCCCGAATTTTAAACAAAGTGGGAATAAGCGGAGGGCGAACAGAGCCAGCGGGCCCAGTAAATCAGTTTAATGAGATCCGAATAGATCGCTTAGGACATGCTGCGGCAAACTAAGGTGGGTGGTGGGGACTGAACTTCAACAGAGCGGGGGCTGGGGGGCGGGGGGGCCCAGGGAGAGAAGCTGGGAAGTTGCAAGTTGCAGGAGGCGATGCTCAAGGTCTGACACGCGTCTTCGGTGCAAACAGCACAGCTCACGTTCTCTTTCCCATTTGCCGAAACTTACTGCTGTGACTCGTTGGGATTTAGCGCTGCTTCCTGGCTGTGGTTTTGCTGGTCCCTGTTTTCCCCCAGATGGGGAATTTTGGTTTGCTTCTCCTCCGTGACTATCTCCATCTGCATTCGGGCTCCCTTGCACAAATGCACGACTTTGCATGCACAGGCACCTTGCAACTAAGGTAGGAAGAATAAAGACCTCGTATGGGAGTGCTGCATTAGAAGCGGAAAAACTGATTATTAGGTGACACCCATGTGGTGTGGGGACGGCCAGGCGCGCCCTCCGCCCGCTGTCGCTGTCACTAAGGAGCAGGAAATTTGCACTCCTCCCTCCCCTCCGTGTATCAGAGGAAAACATACTGTTCAGTTTTCTGCTCTTTAAATCAAGCACACAAATAGGATGCCTCCTGGATTGAAAGCTGTATTATGCTGAAAACGAAAACCACCTTCTTGCAAGAGCTGCCTGATTCCGTGGGGCCTTAATGTCGCTCACAAGGCGAAGCGTGCCCTCAGGGATGCCTCTATGTACAGGGCCCTCTGACTTAAGAGAATTTTCGGGCAGAGTGTTGATGGAAAAATAAATAAAGGTAAAAGGAAGGAGAGAAAATAAAAAGAATGCCTTCGTAATGTTTCATTCACTTTACAAAATGCATGAGGTCTGTTTCCAAACTCTTGAGTCCCCCCCCTCTATAAGATTACCAGCTTTTAGTCATGTTTACTTGTTCCTGTTACTCCCTATGTCTAAACCCCAGAAAGACATTAATTTAGTAAGTTATTAAAAGCTAACTGACCTTCTGAGAAAACTGTACAGGCAACTTATTAACTGCCAAAGGAGTCTCGATGTGATGGTAAGAGGAGGTCTCAGAATGCCATGTTATCACACTTTTAACACTTGAGTTATGGGAAGATACAGATCATTCTTCTTCCTTTTCCTACAAATTATTCTTACATATATATCTTTCCTCCCAAGTAAGCCTGAACATGGTAAACAGCCTCTTAGCCTCATCCTGAAAAGTTGCTTCTAGGAAGCAGATTCCAGATTTGAATATTCCAAATCTGCAGATTTTTATCTGGAAAGCAATTGAGAAAAGAAGTGCAGTTTTTCACTCCCATCATCACAGGTAATAAATACTAATAAAGTGTTTTTAAGCTTAAAAACCGTCAACATAACTAAACCTGAACAATGTCAGTGAGCTGAAAGTCATGTATCATCTATAGCAAATTCAGTCCTCTCATGCTTCTGGACTATTTCGCGCTGTGGATTATGTCACGCACGTGGCATAAAAGTTAATGCATTCAACAACACAAAGGAATACAGCTGTGGAAGATCCTAAATGACACAATGGCAATTTTGCGTTTTAACATTTAAGGTCTCTAGTGCTTTTCAACCTTAACATAAGGTCTCCATCTCTAACACTCCTCCCCTTCTTTTCTCCTTTCCTTTTAAATGTGAAAGAAGTTGATTGATAACATATTTCAGCCTTACCGGATAGCTCAGACATGGTGTGCTTGTTTCAAAAAAAAAAAAAAAAAAATCACAACTTCATGCAGCATGACTTCTTTTTCTTTTCTTTTCTTTTCTTTTCTTTTCTTTTCTTTTCTTTTATTATTTTTTTCATGACTTCTTTTTAAATCATTCTTTTTACCTATTCTTTTTCTTGCAGAGGTCAAAGATGAATACGAGCCAGACAGGAGACCGAGATTCACTACCAAGGGCTAGAGCTCAAATGCCTTCCTCTGCACAGAATCACTTTCTTTTCCTTTTTTTTTTTTTTGGATGAGCATGAATATATTACTTAATACATAATCTAACTACAAAGCTGATGCCTAAGAAGAAAGAGGAATTTTGCCATCTGGAGCATAGCAAACAACCCTGGAAGGATGAGCTAAACACTGTCCGGTACAGTCGCATTAAAAAATCAGCGGTGGTGCTTTTCCTTCCCCCATGGAAAAGCAGTGCCTTCCTTTGTACTCTATTGGATAAAAAAAATATAGACTGAGCTTCAGTGAAATTTTAAAAGCTCCACACTTTCTTATAGGACTTCTTCCCCTGGACGGATGATTAAGAATGCAGAAAATAATAGTTTGAACTTAGAGTATCATGACATTTTCAATGTGACATGCCTGTCTCATAAGTCATTCTTTTCCTTTCGGTCTGAAACAAATTTAAAATTTCAACTACAATCTGTCATATCATGCAAATAAAATGAGGTATCCGAGGTATTTTCATGCTCTGAATGGGACATAATGCTAATTTGGTGGAGGTAATGTGACATTTGTGGCGTAAAAACAATAATAATGTGTTAGTATATACCATTTTCCACTTAAGTATATGTGCTGCCGAAGCGAACACAGTATATACCAATTTTTAAGGGCCGAAGATTCCAGAAACATTGAAAAAGACTATGGTCATGGTCAGAGGCACCCAAATTCCTGCATTTAACTTTAGGAGTTTGTGAGACAGCCACAGGATCATGTCCCCAGGGAAGATGGCCTGCTAGGCACAAAAGGAATCTAACAGGCTTCAGGAATACTTATATGGATATGTAGTCACTCGCCTTGATTTTTCTGGATCTCTTATCAGAGGAAAAAGTTAAGGATTCAGATCACAGTTGAGATGTGATAGAAAAACAACCTGGAGTCAGATACCAACAGATTCTATCAATACCAATCCTGGCTCTGCCACAAGCCATGTGGCCTATGCCACTTACACCAGCCTGAGTTTCCTCATTCGTAAAACTGAGACAGAAGTACCCAAGAGGGGGCACTTGGGTGGCTCAGTGGGTGAGCATCTGCCTTCGGCTCTGGGTGTGATCCCCGGGTCCTGGGATCGAGTCCCACATCTGGACTCCCTGCAGGGAGCCTGCTTCTCCCTCTGTCTGTCTCTGCCTCTCTCTGTGTATCTCTCATAAATAAGTAAATAAAATCTTTAACAAAAAAGAAAAAGAAAAAGAAAAAAAAAATACCCTAAGAGCATCCAGGCCTTTTTCAGGCAAGGGCTGTGTGGCTCCTACTCTAAGAAAGAGGTAGGAACCCAGCTCACTCCACAGAGCTGACAATACAAGGGTTTAGGCAAAGTTCCTGTCAATGAAGAAAAAGTAATGACCTCCCTCGCCTACTTAAGGAAAGCTTCTTAGAGAAGCTGAGGGCTGATCAGAACTTACTTTAAGTCACTAAAATCTAAACCCCTGTTCAACAGTAAGGTAGTCTTAGTAAAGTGCCAGAATCATACAAACATTGTATAAAATCCACCGCAGCAGAGGAAAGGAAAGAAAAGAAGAAAAACGCCCATGGTGTTTAACAGACCAAATAACCAATGGAGAAGCAACAAACGTTGTGTCCACAAATCACGGCAATTCCCCACTGCCGGTCATTTACTTTTATATCAAAGACAATGCTAATGAATTAATTACCACATTTCCAAGCACCAGAGCAGAAAATCAGAAAAGGCAATCAGAAGGGATGAAGGAAACCACATTAATGACACAAGAAGGGCAGCTGACAGTCTCTCAGGGAAGAAAACAAAAAACAAACAAAAAACTGGAAATGCAGAATAAGAGCTGGGAAAAAAAAAATCCACAGCAGCCTGAAATCACTTAGAATAAAGGACAGAGACCTTCAGCCTTTCTTTTGGGGGTGCGTATGTGTGTGTGTGAACATCCACTTTTATTCGTTAATATTTCTTGTACCAAAGTAAACGTTTCTGTTTGTTCTCACAAGTAACAAATAGGTGGGTAGATAGTCCCCCCAACAACATGCAATGTCCCTCCCCTTGTCTGCACAATCCCCGAGTAGCCTACAGAATAAGGCGCCCCATTCTCCATTGGACACCAGGTGCCTCGAACAATT
The DNA here is from genome assembly GCF_048164855.1 of Canis lupus baileyi. Taxonomy (NCBI): domain Eukaryota; kingdom Metazoa; phylum Chordata; class Mammalia; order Carnivora; family Canidae; genus Canis; species Canis lupus. Next base: position 9,129,276 of record NC_132844.1, read on the forward strand.
CTGCAACCGATATTCATGGTGTGATGATCTTAAATTTTTAAGAAACGGTAAAACGACCTTCCGTATTCTATTTATGGCTTCAGGGCCCACCTGCCTCAGTATCCAGAACATATACTTGGAGTTTTACGCTTCCAGTTCTGTCCAAATAGCTTCTTTCTTTCTTTCTTTCTTCCTTTCTTTCTTTCTTTCTTTCTTTCTTTCTTTCTTTCTTTCTTTCTTTCTTTCTTTCTTTCTTCTTTCTTTCTTTCTTTTTTCTTTTTCTTCTTTCTTTCTCTTTATTTCTTTCTATTTTCTTTCTTTCTTCCCTTTCTTTCTTTCTTTCCTTTCTTTTCTTTCCTTTCTTTCTTTCCTTTCTTTTCTTTCCTTTCTTTTTTTCTTAAGATTTTATTTATTTATTCATGAGAGACACACACACACAGAGAGAGAGAGAGAGAGAGAGGCAGAGACACAGGCAGAGGGACAAGCAGGCTCCATGCGGGGAGCCCGACGTGGGACTCAATCCTGGGTCTCCAGGACCCCACCCTGGGCCAAAGGTGGGGCGCCAAACCGCTGAGCCACCCAGGGATCCCCAAATGTGTGTGTGTGTGTGTGTTTTAAAGATTTTGTTTATTTATTCATGAGAAACAGAGAGAGAGAGGGTGGCAGAGACAGGCAGAGGGAGAAGAGGCTCCACGCAGGGAGACTGATGTGGGACTCGACCCAGGGTCTCCAGGATCAGGCCCTGGACTGAAGGCAGATGTTCAACCGCTGGGCCACCGGGGCTGCCCTAGTTTGCTCTTTCAACAGAAATACCATTGTGCTTCATGCCCTTTGGGGCATCATCCAAAGTTTCTTAGGATCTCTCTCACTTTATTCTTTTTTTCGTTTTAAAGACTTTATTATTTATTTATTTATTTATTTATTATTTGAGAGAGAGTGCACTGAATGAGAGAGAGAGAACAAGCAGGGGAGAGGAGCAGAGGGAGAAGCAGACTCCCTCCTGAGCAGGGAGCCAGCCCTGGGGCTCCATCCCAGGACCCCTGGATCATGACCTGAGCCCAAGGGAGATGCTTAACTGACTGGGCCGCTTTGGCGCCCCTCTCATTTTATTCTATCCTTACACCAGTCTTTTGGGTAAGAAGCCAGATACTGGATCTTCCATCTTAGACAAGAGGAAACTGCAACACCAGACAATGAAATGACTTTCTCAGAATCATCAGTCGACTTAGTGACAGTCTTCTGACTAGCGGCACAGGCGTGAAGACATTCCAGTTAAGGGAAGGAAGGCAGTGGGTTTTTGTTTTTTTGTTTTTTTTTTTTCTTCTTAATTAACAGCACGACTATCATTGTCTTTTCCTACAATAGTGCTCAAGAAAGTTTCCTTTTGCCCTCAGGTAAAGGAGTAACAAAAGCCTCTTGGGTCGACCCAGGGAGCATCAGCCCTGTCTGACTTACCCTGCTCTGGAGTGCCACCATAGTCATAGGGGCTCAAATGACACTGAAAGGGAGACTCTGCTGAAGTGCAGCATTGCTGCCAGCCTTGCACATACACAGTCTTTGCTGGCTTTTCCTCCATTCTCTGCATCTTTGGCCAGAATTAGTATGGGAGTAGGAGAGGAGGTCAAGAAGGAAGCCATTCAAATATAGGAAGCTGGAAGTATTTTAGAAAATAATTGAGGGGTGCCTGGGTGGCCCTGATGGTTAAGCCTCTGCCTTCAGCTCAGGTCATGATCTCAGGGTCCTGGGATCGAGCCCTTGTTGGGCTCCCAGCTCAGTAGGGAGCCTGCTTCTCCCTCCTCCTCTGCCTCTCCCCCTGCTCATTCTCTCTCTCTCTCTCTCTCTCTGTCTCAAATGAATAAATAAAATCTTTTAAAAATAAGAATAATTAACAAGTAATCAGAGTGCCTGAAGTCTGTTCAGTTGACACTTGGCATCAGATTACACACTCTCACCAACTTCATTTAGGTGCACACTTGTGTTTTTCTTCAATTACCAAATAAAACTATCTTTAATAAGTTATTGTTATGAATGGCCTACTTTTTTGCTCTACTTATTAATGCTAGTTAGCCTTTTATAAGAGCCCAAATCCACTCCCACAGAATCAAAATCCTCAGAGAATGTGAAGCTAAAAAAAGGGGGGGGGGGCGACCCAGAAGAAAATACAGGTGTGATTTCTGGGAAGGCTAAGGTGACCTACTCATGTTCTCTTTTTACCCATTTGGAAACTGAGGTATCGTGTGTAAAGGGATTTGTCCAAGTACCTAATGGCCAACAATCTGTTTATAAATTATAAAAGTCTTAGAAAAGTGGTCTTTGTGGAATGCCAAGAACATTGCTAGAATGTTCTCTGAATCAGGGTAAGTTCTCTGTCTCCCTCTGTCAAATTTACCATGAAGGATAACAAGAGAACTTAGGACAGAGGTACAGAGTAGAACACAAGGAGTGCTCAAGGCTTCTGGACTAGATCCAGATTAGTCTGTATAAACTTTCAGTAAACTGCTTCCTTTCTCCAAGTATCAGCTTTCTCATGTGTGAAATGGGGAAAAAAAAATATTCCACGGCACCCTCACTGCCCCACATCAGCTCTTAGAGTTTCTAACAGATACTGTAAATGCAAACTGCCTGGCATGCAAGAAGTAAATGCTGGTTCTCTTTCTCAACATTAGGTAAAACTTCAAAAATAAAAAGTAGAGGCAGAGAAAAAGAAATGAAGCCAAAAAATGAACATAATTATTTATTACTTGGAGGCTGAATAGGCAATATATGAAATAGTCACTTCTATTCCTCCAAGCACGCCAGCCCATTTTTAGCTAGCTTACTCCTGCCACGAATGAATGAAAATGTGAGTCAAGTTTTCCATCCTACTTTTTAAGTGTAGAGAGAAGAAATAAACAAAAGCTTTAAACGAACTGTGATCCACCTGTATCTCAATTATTCTTGTTATTTTGAGATGCCTGAATAAATTTACATGAGCCTATAACATATGTAAGATTAAACTCTTCTTAGAATATAAAACTATACCAAATAATTTATGTAGATACTCTGGCCTCAGAGATGGAGCATAACTCCCTACTCCCTAAGTTTTATCTGTACCTAGTGACTTCTTTCCAAAGAGGACAGTATGGAAAGGTGGCAGCGGCGGGGAGACGGGGGGAGTACTGTGGGGAAACCTGATGAACCCTGTAGCTCAGCCAGTGATCCAGGTTACCATCAGCAGAGATAAGGCATGTTGATGATATGTACTCTTGGGAAGCCCCGGTGGCTCAGTGGTTTGGCGCCGCCTTCGGCCCAGGGCCTGATCCTGGAGACCTGGGATCGAGTCCCACATCAGGCTCCCTGCATGGAGCCTCCTTCTCCCTCTGTCTCTGCCTCTCTCTCTCTCTCTGTCTGTCATGAATAAATAAACAAAATCTTAAAAAAAAAAAAAAAAGATAATATGTACTCTTGATATGATGTGATGAGATGGTACTTGACTTCTCTGGTTGTCCTCCCACAGACCCATTGCTCCAGTCTAATCATAAAAATAAATGTAGACAAATCTCAGTTGAGGGACATTCTGCAGAATACCTAACCAAATACTCCTCAAAACTGCTAAGGCCGTTAAAAACAAAGAAAATTTGAAAAACTGTAACCTAGACCAGAGGAGCCTAAGGGGACATGATGACTACATGTAATGTGGTATCCTGGATGGGATCCTGGAATAGAAAAAGGACATTAGGTAAAAACTAAGGAAATATGGAAAAAAAAAAAGGTGTGGATTTTAGTTAATAGGATGTACCAGCATGGGTTCATTAACATAACAAGTGAGCCATCCTAATATGTTAGTAACAGAAGAAACTCTCTGGGGGACCTGGGTGGCTCAGTCAGTTAGGTGTCTGCCTTTGGCTCAGATCATGATCTGGGGGTCCTGGGGTCTTGGGGTCCCGGGATCAAGCCCCGCATCGGGCTCCCTGTTCAGCAGGGAGCCTGCTTCTCCCTCTCCCTCTGCCTGCCACTCTGCCTATTTGTGCTCTCTCTCTCTCTGTCAGATAAAAATAAAATCTTAAAAAAAGCCCAACCATCTATCTTATCAATTTTCCGTAAATCTAAGTCTGTTCTAAAAAAAAAAAAAAACTGACCTATAAATCATCACATTAACAAGACTATTTTAATAACTATATATTCCATTCAAATGTGTATTCCTTCCTGCTTTGTTAAAAAAAAATGGTGCTCTGTTGAGAAATAGGCATTATTAGAAAATCAAATCATTTCATAAAGGCATCATTAGAAAATCAAATTGTCTCATCAGCCAGTTCAGATGAAAATGGCATGTGCCCAACTCGTCCTCAGAGTGACATGGTCCTAAGAGACCTCCTAAGCAACCTCATCTATGAATTCCCTCACCAGTAAATCCAAGAAGCTGGGCTAGATCATCAGGACTTCTCCTCCTCCTTCTTCTTCTTCTTCTTCTTCTTCTTCTTCTTCTTCTTCTTCTTCTTCTTCTTCTTCTTCTTCTTCTTCTTCTTTTTTTTTTTTTTTTCATCAGGACACTGCTATACAGCTTTACAATTCCACCATGGGTAGTATCATTTCTCCAAAAGCCAAACACACACATTCAAAATAACACAGAATGTTCTCACTCCTCCCCCTCCCCCCTTTCTCAGCTCACCAACAGGCTTTATTTCTCCTTCCCAAAGTGGGGCTGGTCTTTCATCTGCCCCAGCTTTCTCATCATCACCATGACTGACAGAGTCAACCATGAGAGGCTGCCTCCACTAAATCAACATCCCTTCAGGGTTCCTTCGCAAAAAGGAAAAAAAAAAAAATCTGGCAGCTGGCCTTGGCATCAGGACTGTTCAGCTTGGTCAGAGCTGCTGCATCATCCATCATTGAGAGATGAGAGGACATCTGCCCAGGGTCAGACTGGCCGAGCAACTGTGTGAACTTACCCCAGTCCCCATCGCTGCTTCACTCTGCTGGTTTCTAAACTTAGATGTTCTTCTTAAGGTGGTGCCCTCCGGCAGGGGCAGGATAGTGACCCTCGGGTCATCCTCCACGGTCAGTTCACAGCGGAGTCACATACCCACACTCACATACACAAAGAGTAGGAGTGTTTTCTATTAGCCCACGTTCATTAATATTGTCTTCTGGCTGCCATGGTGTGTTTGGAAAATGGTTACATTCCTGCAGCAACTTCCCATCCTCTAAAATGTGCTTTGACTTAGAACTGACTCCAAATTAACAAGGTCATTGCCTCCCAGCTGACAGAGCTGAACAAAGGCCTTCGGCTCCTTCTTTATCCTTTATGAACTAAACCCAGAACTCATTTTCAACCCACCAACCCATTTAGTTAGTGCCAACTGAATACCTGCTTGTTCCTCTACGGATGCTGGGATCACAGAGATGAAGGAGTTACATATGACAATGCCCTTGCTTTCGAAGGTCTTAGTCTTGAAGGGCAGGAAGATAAAATGGAAATCATTTCTTGCCTTATGTATACAATGGTATGAAGAAGGCAGTCAAAACTCAATCATGAAAAAAAAAAAAAAATCAATCCTTAGAGGGGCTCCTGGGTGGCTCAGGCTGCCTTTGGCTCAGGGCATGATCCAGGGTCCTGGGATCGAGTCCAGCAGTGGGATCCCTGCATGGAGCCTGCTTCTCCCTCTGCCTGTGTCTCTGCCTCTCTCTCTCTCTCTCTGTGTCCCTGATGAATAAATAAATAAAAACTTAAAAAAAAAAAAGTCAGAATGATGTCAAAAAATTACAGGGAGAGTCACACCCTAGGTCCCGTCTCCAACCTCGCCTCTACCAGCCAGTGACTGCTTTCTTTACTCTTCCAGTCCTTCTGTAGCAAACAGAAGCAAATGCAAATAGGTATTCTCATCTTTTCCTCTTTCTTACACAAAAGGTGGCATGTTGCATTCATCATTGAGCACCTTGCCTTTTGCTTAAATCTTGAGCAGTTTGAAATGTTTTAATGCAAACCCCAAACTGATGATTTTACACATTTGTACAGGAAAAGAACACAACCACCACCACCCCACCCCCTTTAACCCAAGCAGCACTTTTTAACAAGTGCAGAGAAGTTCACTTTCTTCTTCACTAACCAAAGTTAAAAAGAAAGAGAGAGGGGGAGAAGAAATTTTAATTTCAAGAAGCATTAAGGATAGCGGACTTGCCCTGGGGGAAAAGTTTACAATGTGCAAAGCTCCTCTTTCAAAGCAGCCTTATTTCCATAGGCAGCTAAGAGATTACCACCTTGTAAAACAAAGGAAGAAACGAAACCTCCCCACCTTTGAGTTATCCGTCCCAGAAAAGGGAATGCTTGGGGTCGGGGGTGGGGGGTGGCCTCTCGATGACCACTACTCCGACTCCAAGGGTAAGGCTCTGTTCTTTTACATGTAAGGAAATTCGCTGAGCGTCCCAGGGGACTGTGTCTTGAACTCTATGAACCTATTTATCGCTAGGCCTCCTCCTCCTCCTCCTCCTCCTCCTCCTCCTCCTCCTCCTCCTCCTCCTCCTCCTCTCAATCCTGTCTCACAAAAAGACAGACAAAACAAGCAAAACCCAGCTTATCATCTTCCCCAACTATTTTGGTCTCAATAATTTACAAATTTAGCTATTACAAGAGAGAGAAAGACACCTGTCACCAGAAAACCAACTGTTGCCTTTTAAGTTTCTATTAAAAAAAAAAAAAAAAAAAAAAGGCAACACTTTCTATCTTGTCAGGATACATCCATACTTTGGAAATGTGATGATAGTAGCTAGTATGTATCAAAAGTAGGTAACATATATTAGAATACTCTGGTTTCAAACTTTTAAAAAATCTTAAACCCTTCTACATCCACACTCATTCATTTATTCAATATTTTTTTTATTCAATATTTTTTATTTAAGTATTCCATTGAGCATCTCCTGAGTCCTGAAATGGATCTAGACACTAGGGACAACAGTGAAGAAGGCAGGCAAATAAATTCCTTGTCTTCGTGTTATTAGCATTCTGGCTGGAGAGACCGGCAATAAAGATGTAAATAAACTGGTATTTACATTTAGACAGTGATAAGAGCTATGAAATAACAAAACGAAGCAGGATAAGAGGATGGGGAAGGAGAAAGTTCTTCTAAGACCAGTGGAAAGGCCCCAGTGAGGAGGTGACCAAACCCAGTAAAGGAAGAGGACCCCTGGAAAAGAGCCTAAGAGGGTATACAGAGGACGGTGAGGCTGGCCTCAGGTGAAGAGAATAAACAGGTGAGAGGTCACAGAAGCAAAAGGGGCAGATGAGTGTGGTCTTTGCAGGTCAGGGGCTGCCAAACTATGGCCCAGAGGCCAAATCTGACCTGTTGCTTGTTTTTGTATGGCCCATGAGCTAAGTCATTTTTACATTTTTAAGTGGTTGGGGTTAAAAAAATCAAAAGAAGAATAACTGGTGACAAGTTTTTACATGAAATTTCATGAAATTCAAATTTCAGAATTTTTATTCTTTTTTTTTTTCTGATTGCTTTATACTAAAATGAGTTGAGTAGTTGTGATAGAGACCATTATAGCCCACTGCTATGGACTGAATCGTATCCTCCTCACCTTAAATTCATATGTTGAAGCCCTAACCCCCAATGTAATGGTATTTGGAGATGGGACGTTTGGGAGATAATTAGGTTTAGACAAGGTCATGAGGGCCGGGGAACCCTCATGAAGGAATTAGTACCCCGATGGGGTGTGAAGCAGGAGAGACTGAAGGGGTTCTTGACTTGTGTTCTTGGACACAGCTGGGCAAGGACAATGAACTAGAGTACCCCGTTCCTGACACTTACAGAGCTTACTCCACTCACACACACCAGCCCCCACTTCTATCATAGGAAGCCAAGACCCGAACAAGTCCTGTCTAGAGACCAACTGAAGAATTCAGGTCTTAGGGAAAAAAAAAAATAAAAAAAAAAGGACCAAAGTGCCTTGTTAGGTTTCAGATAACCATAGCCAACATCAAGACCTCGTGGTGTGGTGTCAACTTCCCTGTCATAGGTAAGGCCAAAATCAAGTGGTGGAAGTTTCTCATGCAGTCTTATCTCTGCTATTGCGTATTACAAAAAGTGACAAATTTAAGTATTCTGGGTAATATCTATAACAATGCAATTTCATTCTTCAAAATGAGAAGCCCAACAGGGATCCCTGGGTGGCGCAGCGGTTTGGCGCCTGCCTTTGGCCCAGGGCGCGATCCTGGAGACCCGGGATCGAATCCCACATCGGGCTCCCGGTGCTTGGAGCCTGCTTCTCCCTCTGCCTGTGTCTCTGCCTCTCTCTCTCTCTCTCCCCGTGTGACTATCATGAATAAATAAATTAAAAAAAAAAAAAAAAAGAGAAGCCCAACAAAGTGAAAAAAAGGGAACTATCCCAAGAGAAAACGATGCAATGGAAAACAATGAAGATGAAAGGTTCTATCAGATGGAGATGAATAGAGCCACATGTACTACAGCAATAGTTTTCAAACTGAACTCTGTGGTCTGTGTCTGCTGTTACTCTGTGCCACAGCTGAAATCCTCAGGTGTCCATTACTGATTAGAAGGCCATTTGCTTTGCAGGATATTTTTAAAAACGTAGCCCTGAGCAAGTCCATGCATGTAAGGCCATCTGAATGGACTTCCAGTCCCCACAGGTTGAGCTCAGTGAGATCCCAGAAAAAGCTTGGAGGCACTGCCCGATACAGACTCACTGCCCAAAGGGAGTTGTACAATAACAAATGAACCCCTGACACGACCGGGCACGCTGTGGTAACACAGGTCCAAGGTGGTGCCATGCTGGAGATAGCTCTAGTTTTAGCACTTGAACGTTTCGGGTGCTTTTTTTTTTACCTTTAAACTAGAATTTTTTTTTTTTAAGAAAATTTAAAAAGAGAATTTGCTGACATGTATAATAAGATTAATTGGCCTTCCAAAAAAAAAGATTAACCGGCCTTAAAAAGAATCGAACCCAACTGGACAATACTTTCATGAAATGGACTGATTTGACAAGAGGAACACAAAACAACATATAGAAATTAATTGGATGCCCAGGGTGATGTAAGGCTATCATCCATAACCACAGATTTCACAGTTGGGTTTCAAAAAGTGTTGAACTGATTCATCTCATAATAAATGCTCTAAATTTAAATACATAAAGTAAGTTTATATTATTATGCATTTTCTTTATAGTATTAAGCTATCACATATATATTTTTAAATTTTTATATATATATAAGTATAAAATATATTTTATTGATTTAGATTCTTTGAGAAAGAAACTTTTCTTTGAGAAAACTTCTCTTTGAGAAGGGGGTTCTGTTCCTTAATGAAAAAACATTACGGATTAGCAGTGCTTATAGGAGAGTGCCCTGCCAGATTCTTGGGTGTCTCAAGCTGTGAGACTTAATTATACAGGCTGACTTACTTAGTTTGCAAAGGGCCGACCCAGGCCTCACCGTCGTCCTCCTAGAGGGGAGGGTTGGGCACCTTTTGGGACCCCTAAGCTTTCTGAATGGCCTGTTGAACTTCTGTTGACTCGACCTGCCATAATGGTGAGTCAGATATTCATGAGGGAGGAGATAATCACATCCCTCTCAGGGCAGAGGCTCAGCAACTTTCTCTGGCCTCCAACCCCTTCTGTTAGCTCCTTCTATAATCCTAGGGCTTTCTCTCCTATTTGCACCCAATTCACTAGTTTTAGTTTCTCCACCTAGATATAGTTTTTCTTTCCTCCATATTTCTGTACGTAGATTTTTTTTTCTGGACCCTTTCTCATTTATTATGGTTCTGAATATGTGTGAATTTTTGAAATGAGCAGAGTTCATATGAAAATCAAAACAAAACATAACCCTCAGGGAATGCTTTGCCTAAAGAGTGCTAATTACTCACCTGAGTAAATTTAGAGAGCCTTTCTAAATTTCTTTATTTTGGTGTGATCCAGCTCTCTGGACCAGAAGGAAGATAAGGCAGTCCTAAAATAACTATGTTAACATTTGCTACACTGTAAATTGGAACTCCAATGAATCCACTTTGAAGCATATGAATAACATTTTAAAACTTAATTGTCACACATATATAATTAGAATGCATTTCATCCATTTGGGATTTGTCCAGTTTCCTTGCTTCAAATATCTTTTCTCCAAGCGAGTTTACTTTACGCTGAGAAGCCAAACCAAGTGCATAAACAGTCCCCATGCAAGTGCTCTAGGGGAGATAATAATGATCAAAACAGTGATTAAGACGAGAGAAGGTAGCGTGGTGGAAGGAGAAGACTTGGACACATAGCAGAACGTGATCGCTGCCACAAGGGAATTAGGTGCAGTGTCTAGGGTCTTTCTGGAGGGGAAGATGATGTCCAGTCACGTACTGGCCATAACTGTGTGGAGAAGGTATATTTGCTCTGGACCTCGGTGAAAGGTAGAGCTGAAGGGGAGCATTTCTAGGTGGGAGGTACTGGCAGGAGCAGAAGATAAGGCAAGCAAGATGGAAAAGAGATTGCCTGTAATCACACATCTATTTTAAGCAAAGCACCATGCAAAGCCCTAGAGAAACGGATGAATGGACAACCAGTCGCTAGGCTCTAGACTTCAGGAAAAGGGCACCACTAAACACCCCCACCCTCCTTCTTACACTCAAATGTGACCTGACAGGACCCATCCCTTCCCGCCTGCCAGTCAGGGAAGAGAAGAAAACCCTAGAAAGTAGGAACTGCTGGACTTATTTTTGTGTGACTTATCCCTGCCTGGTTCCAGGTACTTAGTACTCAGTTAGTGTTCACTGATGTTATAAAGAAACGCTAGGGACAAAAGACAGTGTGATGTTGAAAGGGCAGTGCACAGGTACGGGGAGCCCTTATGTGTAAGGGGGTACACTAGTGCTCCACAAGACAACAAGGAAGGCAAGCCCAGGACAACAGTTCCCCTAGGATGAGTTCTACGAAAAAACATTGAGGCCATTTCCTAACAGGCTTTGACAAGAATGCGAGATTATGGTGCTTAAGGTTTAGTTTGTAGACAATGTAAAGCCATTATAGGCTCTGGAGATAAAATGCGATTTCATCAGAATGGTGCATTTTTCACTGAACAAACACCCAGTGAATGAAAGGGGTACAGTGGAGAAGACAGACCTGGCCCCCGCCCTCAGAGGGTGTAGCATTGAGTGCAGCAGGAAGGTGAAGCTGACTCCACTGGGGAGGAAGGATTGTCACTGGGAGAGCTTGGAGTTGGAGGGGGTTGAAGGCTGACCCGTGCAATGGAATGGGTGAGCAAGCCCAGGTTTGCTAGTCCTCAGGTAAGGAGTGACAGTAGGAGGAGGTCTTCAGGAATAAAGTAGGGAAAAATCTAGATAATGTGGGGATATATTGCATTTATTTCCTCCTTTGTGCATATATTTCCTCCTTTGTTTAAATGTATTAAGAAATAAAAAATAAAAATCTAGATAATGTGGGGATATATTGCATATATTTCCTCCTTTGTGCATATATTTCCTCCTTTGTTTAAATGTATTAAGAAATAAAAAATAAAGAAATAAATGTATTAAGAAAACATCTAAAAGTACCAAGGAAATCAGGGGTGCCTGGCTGGCTTGGTCAGAAAAGCATGCGATTCTTGATCTGGGGTTGTGAGTTCGAGCCCCACGTTGGGTGTAGAGATGACTAAAAAAAATAAACTGAAGAAAAAAAAAGAGTACCAAGAAAATCAGTTTTGAACAGAACTATAACTTTTTAATTGCCAACTCTCTCCCGTCTTTACATAACCATAATTCAGAAAATGTAACAGTAAGACAATTTTACGTGAGTGGTCTGCTCAAAAAACATTGTGACAAAAATGAAGGCTGCCTTCATGTCAAATAATTTTAGATTCACCAGCTCCTAAAGAACAAGCCAAATAGGGCAGCCTGGGTAGCTCAGTGGTTTAGTGCTGCCTTCAGCCAAGGGCCTGATCCTGGAGACCCGGGATCGAGTCCCACATCGGGCTCCCTGCATGGAGCCTGCTTCTCCCTCTGCCTGTGTCTCTGCCTCTCTCTCTTTCTGTGTGTGTGTCTCTCATGAAAAAATAAATAAAATCTTTTATTAAAAAAAAAGAACATGTCAAATAGCAATGACACAAAGTAAGGGAAAAAAAATCAGAGAAATCACAAAGAGAAAACAGGTCAGATCTAATTGTGACAAAGCCCCAGTGAAATACACTAGAGAGAATACAAATAATAATAATAAATTTGAGCTCGGCGTATTATCATCTGTTAGCACACCTCCCAAATTATATGCAAGTGGCATAAGCAATTACTGAACATGGGAGTTAGGTTAACTTACTAGGATACGCCCTGGCCCAGGGAAGGAGACGACTCTGCTGTGTTGTCAAAGGACAGAAGGCACCAGAAGGATTCCAGGTGAATAGTCTCTCCTCACTACCACACAGGGCCTGAGTGGGGAGCAGACAGGCAGCTGATGGAGAGCAGGGGGTGGCTGGGACCCGGACATGCCTTCGCCTTGCACGACAGCACCGAAGAGTCATTTCTCCATTATGTAGGCCACCCAGGCCCTCAAGACACTTGCTGATATCTGGTAATGGTCTTATTTTCTTCCGTCCTTCTGTTTCATGGGGGCATAGCCTGGGCTAAGTGTGAGGATGGAGGAAAAGAGAAGGTGTCCTCTAAGGACAAACAGAAGATAGCATGACACGGAAGTTAAATCATGTTTTCAGAGGATAACAAGCTTCAGTTTGTCATCAGAGTTTAGGCTCACCCCACAAGGCAAATACATTAAATTCTCATAATTGCAAGCTCATTAGCAGGGGTCCTTTGAGGAAGCAAAGCCGCTTCTTTCTCCTGACATGCTTTCCCCTTCCTACAAAAGTAAAGATTGTGCCAGGAGTCAGTAATCAACCATGTAGGGAAGTCACACCATTGGTTTTGGCTGAGTCTGAACACACCCATAAGGGGAGGCTTAAGTGTTTACACACAGCACGTTGGCCTCAATCTAAACAAGGATCTGATCTCCCTGGAACACAGCACTTTCCATGCTCCAAGGAGTCAGACACCTTCATTAGAAGGAAGTGGAGCCTGTGAGGAAGTAATAAGCAGTTTGGATGAGGACTGTTGTTGTCTTGAACTTAAGAGGCTAGAAGTGGCTCATCTGGGGTCACAAAACCAGCCTGTGACTTATTTCGGGCTTCAGGAGTCTTCAGAAGCCAGAGAAGTAACCTCTTTGGAATCCACAGAATTATAAACACCAAGGGAATGTCAATCCAAAAGGATATGTATAGCTAAAGTTTTCTAGTTTCTATCACCAAAATTACACTGAAGATGATTATAAAAGAACACGTAGCATAATCATCAAGATTCAAACCCACCAACAGCACATACTTTAGTGGAGGGAATCTTAAGTATTTTCCTATTTTTCTTCTCTCTCATTTAATCCCCTCTAAAAAGAGGGCAGGAAATCCTTAAATTTTATATTTCCAGCCAAGACTGGAGTAAGTGTTTTAATAAAAATTCGAGAGCAGTGTGTAAAAAATTGAATTCAGGGGTCAACCTTTTAAAGCCAAAGTTTGGAACTGAAAGTTGCTTTTTTTTTTTTTCCATTTTAAAACGTTTTCTGTATTGATTTTACTCAAAACCTAATATCCAACGAGTGCCTGTGAACAAACAGAAAATCTAAACCTCATTGATTTTTACTGGAAGATTTGTACCAAATAAGTTCTCTTGAAATTAAACACCTGGTTTGACAGCTTTGCTAATTACAGTCCACTTTACAGAGGAAGGCCAAGGCCTGTGGCCAAGCAGACAGATTAGCCACAGTTACTCAATAAGACAACTATTTAGCAGAGACAAACCCTGGGACAGAAACCTGAGAAGTCATGTGCATATCCAAACAGGCTGCCACAGTGTAAAGAAATCCCCTTAAGTCACTCTCGGCTTCATTAGCACATGAAAATGGGGCAATTGAACATTCTTCAGCCTTCCATCAAGTGCCAAAATCAATCATTCATGGAAATTAAGTTTTGATAAGAGGTGTTTAAACACTGTCAAAGACTTCTTGAATGTGTCATTCTTTCAGCCTGGAGAAGATTCCAGCCAGCACTTAACTGTACAAAGGGACTGGAGAATTCAGAGCATCAGTCCCTGTTGTAAACTTATGACATTATTAGAAGAACCATAAGTCAGAAGAGGACATCTAGCCAGGAGTTTGTTGTTTCCATAAAAACACTTACTTGGGGGGAGATTGTTCTCCTTTTCACGAACATATCATTTCTAACAATTATCTTCACAAGCTCACAAGGAAATGTTTCTAACTAAACATCTATTCTAAGGAGAGTTTTATGCAGACCGTATATTTTTAAGCACAAGGCCAAGATAGATAAAATATTTTAAAGTGCTTTAACATGTTCATAAAAGCATAATGTGTCATGCCATTGCCACAGCGAGCAGCATCCCTCAAGAAAAGAAATCATCCAGATATTGTGTTTCCAAAAGCTGAAGCCCAACAAAGCAACAAACCCTAAGGGAAAAGAAAGAGGTTTGAAAACAATCTATTACACTCCACAAGCAACCCCCCCCCTTTTTGTTTCTAGATAAGTTATCTTCTGAACTGTAGGAAAACCAGAAAGTAAAACACTACAAAAATGACTTGGCTCTTCTGTCAAACTACATTCTTTCAACCTGTAAACATTTGTGAAAGGGTGAAGAAGTTACTCAGGTAAGTCACACTTACCTTTTGTGCCACACAGGCCAATCTTTGAAACAATATTAGTTACTGGCCACTCTCACTATTGCTGAACAAAAGGATTCTGAACCAAGGAGCTCTGATCAACAACCTGTTTCAATATTTATGTTAACATATACCTGTCTTTTTTCTACCTCAGATAGCTCCAAGTTACCATATCCCTACACAGATACACACATTCCATCTCAGAAGCACCTGGGAAGGTCATGCCTGCTGCTTTCCATCCAGTTGCCTATCAAAAACTTGGTCACAGAGTGGAGAGGTCAGGCTGCAAGGAGCTCTCTGGCCTCTTTCCCTTTTCAGGTAGTCTAGCTTCTGAGAACCTTTGATCTGACTATCGGCAAACACACACTCCCGTATTTTGTGCTTTCAGGGATAGATTTCAGAAAAGGGGGGTGTAGGTGGTGTTACCCACAAAAACAAAACGACTCTTTCCAAAACAGTCCATACAGCCAATACAAGGAAAGCACACACACATCCTCCCCCTACCCCCCCCATTCCTCCCCACCCCCGGCCCCCACCACCTGCCCTCTAGCCAACCACCACCTTCCACCCCCCACTCATTCTCCCTTTGGAGAATGAACAAACTGCAAAGTATCCATGCTGGAATAAAGGTACACAGAGCTGTTCTGCTGTGTCAAACATTAGCAAGATCCAGATGGGAGGTGAAAGTCTGTGCTCCTTTCAGAGTCTTTTTAATCCAAAAAAGACAAAAACAGAAACGAAAACCCACCTATAAAACCTATGACTTCAGTCACTGGATGGGAACGAAAAGCTCATGAGCTACTAGGAGGCCTTCTTCTCAAATGGTAAAAAAAAAAAAAAAAAAATTGGCTCACTGATTTTGCCTAGAGAATGGATGGTCTGGAAATCTAATTACTGTAACTATAAAATAAGAAAAATAGTAACAAAGACTAAGGCCAGAAATATGTTACCAGTTCAAAATAAAAGAAATGCAGAAGGTAATGATAATGTTTTAAAATGTCTAAGGTACGCCTAAATCCAATATGATGCTGATGTGTCAGTTATATCTGCCCCCCTCCCCCAAATGTCTAAGGATAATAAGGAAGCAAGGTAGAGATACAGTTTCTAGAAAAGCACGACCAAGACAGGGTATGTGAATTTAATGAAACTAGCAGATTACAGCCAGGCACACTTAGCACCCAATAAACCTGCAGTCTCTGGGTGTTTGTTTTATATTAAAAGGTGCAGTGACTACACAGAAGCCTTCTCCTTCCTTCTAATCAACTCTTTCCCTTCCTTCCCCATCCTAAAAGAGTTAAGTAGGTTATTAAAAAACTTCCTGGTTATAGGAAGTGTGATACATGGTGGTCAGGGCCGGATGGTTTGCCAGGGAAGACCCTGGTTTGTTTGTTGTTCCTAATGTCTCCTTTCACTCAAAAAATGTCCTGCTATGGCTAACACATTTTATGGTCCCTCTACTGGTAACGTGTGTATGCATGTATGACGAGTGAATGAATAAATGAACAGCTATCTTCAATTCCAACCAAATGTTCTTACAGGTACCTGCAGAGGAATTCTCTGACCAGGTGTATCTCAGTCTTTACTAAACTTGGAATAAACCGACTAATATAAAAAGAGAAAGAACAAAAATAGCCACATCCTAAGACCACTGTATTATATAATAAAGGAAAAACTCCCATACACCATAATATATAATCCTGCTGAAGGCTCCAAAGGAGAATGGCTATTGCTTATTGCTCTCTCTCTCCCCTCCTCAGCCACACACACCTAAAGAACCTGGCCAAGTGAGATTCACCACAGAAAATGGTTGAGAAACTGAGAAAAATCAGGACTTTGAACCAGAAACTGTACTCTCTATAGGGATACACAGAAGAGAGATCTATGGCTAATTTATGGTAAATCATAGAAGGGAATGAATTGAATGCTTTAAGTATCATTTGCTTCTTCCACTGGACTAAGGCAATGAGATAGGCGAGAACGAAACCTCAAAATAGTTATGAAACAACTATGATGTGAATTCATGTTCAAGGAAGATAATCTAAAACATTCTGGATGTTTATACAACGGAACATACATTTAAAAAATCAAAGCCCTAGACACCTTCCTGCATTTTAATGTTAAAAATTCACTTCCAATATTGGAGGTCTTAGGGACAAAATAATTCAAAGTAAATTTCCAATTAAATAAAACTTTGTCAATCCTATTTTTACTAAATCCCCAAAATAAGCACATTATGAAATCCCTTATTGTCACCCATAGACACCATTATCTAACCATTTCCCTGTAGCTCAACAAGGTAAATGTTTCTAAGCAATTCTTTCTGAAGTTAAACATTAAATTAAAAAATTAAAACACCACTAAGAAACCTGTGATGACCTGAAGGCATTTTAAGAGCAGCAAAGGTTAGAAGGGCAGCTCTCAAATAACACCCATTGTTCCATCTCTACTTAATGACAAAAGGAGAAAAGAAAGCGATTACCTGGCCTTACCTCTACATCTCAATTCAAATGCTACTTAAGAAAACAAAAACCCTCGTTTTTTGCAACCAAACGCTCTTCAGCTTAGTCAAACTGATTCTTTTAAACGAAATTAAATTTTCTAACTCTGTTTGAGCACCTAAATTCAGAACAGCCAAATTCAGAAGCAGATTTGAGGTCAGGACTGTGTCAACTGCATAAACATATTTTAATGGAGAACCAAAAATTAAATAGAGAAAATGCTAAATAAATATTTCCTGCTTGAAATTCCACAGAAAGTTATTTGAGGATAGTAGCATGTAAAAAAAAAAAAAAAACACCTTTTTAAAATAATGTTTTTCTATTTTGTATGAGGTATATATACTGATACCAAAATCCATATGGAAGAGCAAAAGGCCAAGAACAACTAAAACAATTTTGAAGAATACAGTTGGGGAACTCACCCCGCCAGATGTCAAGACATAAAGCATTTTACTCCACTGTAATGGTACAAGGATAACCTAATGAAAAGAGACACAGAGGTGTACCTATGGATCTCATAAATGATGGTGGTGGCATTTTTTAAAAAGTATAAGGAAAGGATGTGCAATTTAATAAATGGGGCTTGGACAATTAGATATCCATTTGAGAGAAAAAATAGATTTCTATGTCACGCCAAAAATTAAAAAAAAATTGGGGGTAGATTAAAGACAAAGAAATACTTTATGAAACTAGAAGAAAATATGGCTAAATATATGTAGGACTTCAGACTAAGGAAGAATTTTTTAAACAAGAGACAAAAGCACAAACTTCAAAGGAAAAGATAAATATATTTCACTATATTAAAACACACACACACACAAAATAAACACACACACACACACAGCACTTATTATATGGGTATCTGAAAAAAACGAAATTCATGGATCAGAGAAGAGACTGGTTTGGAGGGGCCTGGGTGAAATGTATGGAGTCAGAGATACGAACTTCCAATTATAAGATAAATAAATCCTGAGGAATGGAATGGAACGTACAAAATGACGATTCTAGTTAACAATACTGTTTTATATATTTATAAGTTGCTAAGAGAGGAAATCTAAAAAGTTCTCATCACAAGAAAAAAATTCTAACTATGTGGTGATGGATGTTAACTAAGCTTCTTGTGGTGATCACTGCATTATATATACAAATATCAAATCATCATGCTGTACCCTTAAAACTAATACAATGTTATATGTCAATTGTATCTTAATTTTAAGAATGAAATAAAATAAAACGTATTTTCAAAGACACCATAAGCAATGACTGGTGTAGGCACAAATCAGGAAAATATTTTTACAGCAACCATAATCAGTAAGGAATTAGAATTCAGAATAAAAAAGAATGATAAACCAGTAAGAAAAGCAAGCCCCCCTCCAATAAAAACCAAGCAAAATATACGAACAAGCAATTCATAGCTTGTCATATGTTCATATGTTCAAATGTCAAACCAGGCATTTAACAGTGAAAAGATGTTCAGTTCCACTAGCACTTATGGAAATCTAACTTAAAACAAGTCCCCAGGCACCTGGGTGGCTCAGTGGTTGAGCATCTGCCTTTGGCTCAGGGTGTGATCCCAGGGTCCTAGGACTGAGTCCTGCAAGTGGGCTTCCCACAGGGAGCCTGCTCCTCCCTCTGCCTATATCTCTGCCTCTCTTTCAGTGTCTCTCATGAATAAATAAATAAAATCTTTTTAGAAAAAAGAAAAGAAAAAAACCAAGTCCCCATTTTATACCCATCCGAAGTGGGAAAATATCTGAAAGCCTGTTCTTATCAAGTGTGAATGACAACACAGTTGGAACAAGAACTCTCACATACTAGTAGTACTTGTGTAAATCATGGCAACCACTTAGGGAGTGCAATTTAGTGATATTTATCAAAGCTGAAAATAGGTATAGCCTATGACCGCACAATTCCATTTCTATATAGTACTCTAGAGAGACAGCCTGTGCACTAGGACATGTGTATGAGTGTTTCATAGTGGCATCATTTGAAATAGCAAACAGGGGATCCCTGGGTGGCTCAGCGGTTTAGTGCCTGACTTGGACCCAGGGCGTGATCATGGGGTCCTGGGATCGAGTCCCGCATCGGGCTCCCTGCTTGGAGCCTGCTTCTCCCTCTGCCTGTGTCTCTGCCTCTCTTTCTCTCAGTCTGTCTCTCATGAATAAATAAATAAAATATTTTAAAAAATGAAATAGCAAACATTACACAATAGGCAAGTTTATGACGGTATGCCCATTAATGGAATACTACAGCTCTGATAGTGTGATGGACTAAAGCAACTTATGAATAAATCTCAAAACAAAAACAAAAACAAAAAACCCACAAACAAAAACCCATAAAAAGTATATATATTTAAAAGCAGAAGCAAAGATAGTTTTGATGTATCTTGGCAACAAGTACATAGAGATAAGTAGACTGGAGACAGGTGTTGGTTGTATTATTCTCTATGCTTTTTGGTAAGGTTGAAATATACAAGCGAAGAAGGTCACATATGTACCCTATCTTAAAAATAACATCAATGAAAAGAAAATACTCTGAAAACATTCTGAAACCCTTGGGTTTAAACTGGACATTTTTTCAAATATAATTTCATTCCAACTCTCCATATTTAACCAATAGGGAAACCAAGGCACTGCAATTAAGTAACAAAAGTTGTTGATAAACCCTGGGTCCAAGTCTATCTATTGCATTCATGGCCCTGAGACGAGCCATATTGCTTGAGGGCAAAGGATTGGAAGGCCTGCTTTGGTATATTTAAGCCCATCACACATTGACATTCAAATTTGAGAGAACTGAAGGCTAAGCAGGTAACACAGAAGTGCCAACCCATGTATCAGAAGTCCACAGAAGGACTACCACTGGCTGAACAAGAAATTCCCTAGGAATCAAGTCTACATGGGACTGTCAGGAGCAGACGGTATCTTCATGAGCAGAGCTGGGAAGAGAGACCAGGGGAGAAAAGTTCCAAATGGGGAAGTGTTCGGAAGGGCATTGGGTCTGCTGTGTACTTGGGATGGCAATTCTCTCTGGTTCCAGACTACAGTGCTTCACTTAATCACTAACTAGAAACTTTCTGGATGCTGGTGTCTTGCTTTAGTTTAATGCAAACATAAGCATGATGCTGTTGGGGCACCTGGGTGGCTCAGTCAGTTAAGCAAACGACTCTTGATTTCTGTTCAGGTCATGATCTCAGTCATGAGATCGAGCCCAGTGTCAGGCACCACCCTCAGCATGGAATCTAGTTGAAATTCTCTCTCCCTCTGCTTCTTCCCTTCCCTGGCATACACACAACACTCTCTCTCTCAAAATAAATCTTTTTTAAAAAAGATTTTAAAAGATTTGATTTATTTATTTATTAGAAAGAGAGACAGAGAGAGACAGGGCATCAAGGAGCAGAGGAATCAGAGGGAGAAGGAGAAGCAGACTCCCCGCTGAGCAGGGAGCCCAATCGGGTGCCCAGTTCTGGGACTCCAGGATCATGACCTAAGCCCTGAGCTGAAGGCAGATGCTTAACCAACTGAGCCACCCAGGCACCCCTAAATAAAATATTTTTAAAAATCCATTATGGGAATGCCTGGGTGGCTCAGCGGTCAAGCGTCTGCCTTCGGCCCAGGGCGTGATCCTGGAGACCTGGGATTGAGTCCCACATCAGGCTCCCTGCATGGAGCCTACTTCTCCCTCTGCCTGTGTCTCTGCCTCTCTCTCTCTGTGTCTCTCATGAATAAATAAATAAAATCTTAAAAAGAAATTCATTATGGTGTCAATTTTGTCCAGAAGTTTTCTTTTAATTGATCACAATGTAATTTGTAAATATGGATGAAAAAGCACATGTATGTTATCTTTTAAAAAATCCCAATGCAGGGATGTCTGGGTGGCTCAGCAGTTGAGCATCTGTCTTCAACTCAGGGCATAATCCCGGAGTCCTGGGATCGAGTCCCGCATCAGGCTCCCTGCATGGAGCCTGCTTCTCCCTCTGCCTGTGTCTGTGCCTCTCTCTCTGTGTCACTCATGAATAAATAAATAAAATCCTTAAAAAAAAATCTTAATGCAAAACTGTAGCCCAGTTGATTTGTAAAAACTCAATAAGGAAAAAAAAAAAAACTCAATAAGGAGAGATAGATACTACCAGCTGTAAATGATAAAAAAGATAAAAAAGTTTCCTTTTAGAGAGTTGACTAACAGTCCTTGGTGTGAGAAAGAAAAGATGTGAGGAAGAATGCAGTTCTTAGAAAAATTGGGAATGAATGTCATTTTATTTTAAACTAGGTGTACTGGTTTCCCTGAGTCTGACTTTTGAAGCAATGTAGACTGGCCATCCTGGGAGAGGTAAAAATCTAAGTAAAATAAAACTAACTGTCGAAAGTATAGGAAGAAATGGCTCAGTGTATCCATTTGACTCACGAGTTTGTTAACAGTTTCAGTGTCTTATCAACCAAAATGTTGCATTTTTAGATCAACTTATATTAGAAAAAAAATTTATTATCAAATAAAAGTATTCTAAAAATGTTAAGGTATGTCTCTTCTTGGATATTGAAAGTAGCCTTTTAATTTAAAAAATGAAAAAAGGGTTAATATTTAGCCACCAGCTTCTAGTTTGATGGACTCAAAACACAATTCTCAGATATTTCAAGTGTGAAATACTGTGAGAGGCAGCAGTGTTAATCTGTAGTAACAAACTTGTTAGAAAACCACGACCAGATGCAAATTAAATTTCTAATGAAAATACTTAAAATTAATATATTCAAACCCTTTGAGTATATAATTACATGTTAATGTAAAATAGAAATTGACCAAAGCATCTAGTTTTCTAATAGAATATTTCTGAACTCTAATAACCACTTTACTTTTTAATTCTGCTTGAGTATACGGTACATTTTACTAAGTGAATTAGTTACAAAACACTGACTCTCATTGTCAGATGTGAATAAATACTACATGCAGTGATCTTTTCTGTAAAGCAATGATCCTCACCATTACTAAAGTTTAAAGTGTTCCAGTCAAAAGAAAATATTTTTCTTCTTCAGTGGTAATGTTTAACACATATGCTTTTGTTCATATACTATCCACAGATTGTATTAGAGTTCATAGAACCATATTTAAAATTTCATTAGGGAAAACTCCACACGTATTTTATTCAGGCAACTGTTGAAAGACATTCCACTTGGTGTACAAAGCCTTCTACTGCTTACCCAAGCAATTTTGTTTACAGAACTATTTAAAAGAACAAAAATGGCTAAAATCTTGAAAGAAAAAAAAAATCTCCTTGGAATTAAGGTACATTTTTTCTAAAGGGCAAGAAACTGACACATTTAACTGCCAAATAATAAAAGACTACTGAAATAGACAATGTGGTTCCTTTTTTTTTCTTTTTCTTTCTTTCTTTCTTTCTTTCTTTCTTTCTTTCTTTCTTTCTTTCTTTCTTTCTTCTTTCTTTCTTTTTCTTTCTTTTCTTTCTTTCTTTTTTTTTTTTTTTCATATTCTTGAAACTCTCCTCCAGATACCCATTACAAAGCCCAGAGATCTCTCCTTTTATTTTCCAATATTGTAGTGGTACTGCTTCCAAGTATTTTATAATTTTCAATAGGTAAGGGAATACTTCAAAATCCCTTTTGTGAATATGGAGGAGGACAGGCTTTCCAAGGACAACCTCCCCAGTTTACCTCCATTAAAAAAGGGCTTGTAAGTGGGTTGATAGCAGTACTTAGGAAACCTTTAGTCCTAAGTGCAGTATCATAAACTATAACCAGATAAGTAAGCAAGGCTAGACTGTTTTCCAAATACGACGAAACTCTTAATCAAGTTTAATCCAGAAATGTCACTGGCTATAAAAAATAAGTAATTTTGTTTAGAAAGGATTGAAATTATACCGTCAATTGAGCACATACCCTAGTATTTAAAGAAGAACAAACTGAGAGAAATTATTTTAAAAAATATGTAATCCCGGCCCACACTTTTAGGCTTTCTATGACACATGACAAGGCTCACAAAAAATTTAGACAGCTTGAAGTTACTTAGTACAAAATTCTAAATACTGTTATTAAAAGAATTTGCCAGGAAAGTAATGTGATGCATTCCCGTACCTTATGTCTATTTGTGAGGCATTTTTTAGCTTTGCACAGTGGCAGTATCGTAACCAATGAGGTTTAGCTGAGGCTCGATTATTGCTATTTGTGAGGCATTTTTATTTGTAAACCCTGGGTTCCTCATCTTCCACTTCTCACCCTACCCCTTATACTATGTGCTCAAAACACATTTGTCATTTGAATTAGATTGTCCATCAGGATTTTAACTGCTCAGAGCTCTGCAGCAGCCTTTCTGTACATAGTGTGAGTGCATAGTGCAGGACAGGTAAATGGGGCATCAGTCATCAAAGAACCAGAGAAATAAGCAGCAGCGTGTGCAAGACCAGCATTTGTTTTCTTATTTACTTAAATGTGGCAAACCAAAATCCTGATGTGACTCAAACCAAGGAGACAGCCTAACAGAAATGACATTAATTTGTGTCAGAAACACAGGAGTCTAGTCCGTTCTCTATCAAAAAAAAAAAAAAAAAGATAATATCAGCCCTATATACCCTTTAGAGATGTTACCACCATAAAATAAAACATACTTATGAGTCCAGAGATTCAAATGGGTACAGACTCCCAAGAAGATAGACTTCATGTTGTAATATTCCCTCTTCGTATTTATTTTTTAAAAACTTGTATTTAAAATAGCCATAAAGATCTACTAAAAGATAAGTCATTCTTGCACAGAGGCTGAAGTTTGTCTAAAACCAAATGATTTCAAAACAAGGCATACATTAAAATACAGTCCAAACCATGTTTTTTTTTTTTTTTTGTCATCAGGGGAGGAGTCGAGTGCTATAGAAAACATGTTAACTTTCCACTACTTTCCAGTGCCTAGAAAACAGATACTTTACAATGACAAATGTTAACCCACCGTATAGGGTTTAAAAGGCATGATACTGTAAGAATTAGAAACTGGATATATTTGGACTTCTCACTTAATTTGTCTAAATGTTGTGTATTCAATTTAGAAATGATCAATCACTAATTAACTTTCACTTCACCAAGCAGAACCAGAGATTATCACATTTGTTTGACAACTCTCATAGAGAATCTGACCTTTATGCTAATATTTCAGTGTGCCGGAAGTTTGGCACTATTTATTCAGATTAAGTTATGCATATTTAAAAACTATATTTAAATGAATCGCTGCTTCAGTATATTCTTTATAACACTGACATTATAAGAAAAAGATGTGTGTGATCTGTCCAAGACCATGTGGTATTTAAACAATTTCACCCTGTCTTGCTGAGTTGTTAAAATCAGGAAATATTTTTAACAGAATTTCCTAGGATGTTTTTTGACTAGAAAGAAATCGAGTTTGAAAGAGGTATTGGGGTGAGAGAGGTTTGGAGCCGTATGGGACAGAAAGCCTTTTTCAACACAGAGGAAGGAAATGGTGTCAGTACAAGACTCTAGAACAAATAGGTTTCCCTGTATTTTTGTACCACAACGTTGAAAAACATCCTATTTTAATTTCGGGCCTTATAAACTAAAGATGTCCCCTAAAATTAATTATACTTATTATTTTGGATCGGCATCTGTGGTTGGCTACATCTGTTAGAAACTTCATTGTGGTTCCTAATTAAGGAACCAAATCTAGTTGGCTGATGGGAAGGGAAAAAAATTTAATTCAAAGGGAGATGTAATACTGTGAAAATAACCAAATACTTTGTCTCCACAAGGCTTTCCGGGGAAGCAGAGCTTCCCCAATCATCTGTATGGTGTATCTACTGTGCATTTTATTATTTTCCCACTTGTGTCTTTCTTCCTACGTTACCGCTGAAGGTTTTACTTAACCAATTCTCTTGAAACGCTCTTCCTCTATCCTGCACGGTGGTAGTTCCTTCAGCCAAGACTGAGAAGTAGAAGCATCTCCAGGGAAGATTTTTTTCCTTTTGGTCTCCCCTCCCGTTTTGAAATTTTGTTTTTCGTTTCTAGACACATCAAAACGTTTAGAACTCCAAAAAAAATTTTTTTTTCCCCTTAGAAAGCTTCGAAAAGGGGAAAAAACAAAAACAAAACAAAAAACCCCAAACGCTATAGGGTCGTCCCCGAGAGTAACAAGAGCGCCAGGTTAACAAGCCCCCAGCCAGGTGATCGAAGGGAGAGGCGGTCGGTAGTTCACTGCCCCACGCCCCCAGGAGAACGTGACATCCCCGGGTAGGTGACCCCGATGGCACCTGCCCAAGACCTTCTTGCGCCCAAGCCTAAGCTGTGCACTGGCCTGGAACCGAAGACCTAAAAGAAGGTGAGGCAGGGAGGTGGTGGGAAGAGGGTGAGGCTGGGCGAGCAGCTCCGATTGCCATTCCGCAGCCTTCCAGTTTGACTCCTCTCTCTGGCTTTCAAAACCGGGAAGGGAGGGCGGTGCGCGTGGGCCCGAAGTCAGGCGGCGCGCACTCCAATCCTCGCGACCCGGGAGCCCTTCTCTCTCCCGGCCAAAAAAAAAAAAAAAAAAAGCAAGCCGTCGGGACGCCCCGAGGTCTGCAGAGGCTTCAGCGACAAGCCCACCGTCCCCGACTGGGGCGAACCGCGCGACCCGGGGCCACGAGGATGCGCTTTCCCCCACCCCAGCCCCGGAGGGCTGCGCGGAGGCGGCGGCGCGGTGGCCGCGCTGAACATCTCAGACCCGCGCGCCCCGCCTGGGCTGCGCTTAGGGGGGGGTGTTCGGCTTTTGGGGGGACCGCAGGCCTCCCGGGGAAAGGATTTCCTTGGAAGCTCGCCCTTCACAGCCCCTTTTCCTGGAACCCAGCGGAACCCAGCGGACCAAAGTGATGAGCTCTAAACCCATTTGACAGTTCTCTCGACCTGAGGTCCGGATCCCCAATTCCTTGTTTCGCATCTTGTCCAAAAGAGCACAGTTTGTTAATTCTCACCATCACCATCCCTTTTTTTCGGGGGGGGGGGATGTGAGCGACTTGCAATAAAGGAGCTCGGAGACAAAGGTGCGTAATCGAGGAGTTACCTCCGCTTGGTCACACGTCCCCGCTAGTCTTGGAGCGGAAGCGCCGCTGCAGGGGTGTGTGTGTGTGTGTGTGTGTGTGCGCGCATTTTTTTTCTTTAATTACGCAATTTAGGCTAATGTAGTCCAGTCGAGAGCCGTTAGCTGCATGCACGCTGAGCTCGGTGGAATTCACGGTGGAAACCGCTTCTTCAGCAGTGACCCTCGGGGGAGGGGGGGAGGGGGGTGCAGCGCCTGCCCCCAAACCGGACCCCGTCTCCCCTTGGCGGCCTCTTACCTCGACCCCTGGCCTCCCTCGGCGTCTCCAGTGGACAGTCTACTGCTAGCGACGTCCCCCAGGGGCCGGCGGGGCGCCCCATCCCCGCAGCCGCTCCCGCCCCTCGCCTCCCTCGCGGCGGTCCCGGCGCCTCCTAAGCCCCCGGAGCGCAGCTGCTGCGCGGCTGGACAGTAAGCGACGCTCCCGCCCCGGTGCCGCCGGCATAGACCTCCTTGCTTCCCTCCGCATCTCACAAATGAGGCGCAACAGATAAAGTCCACATTGCAAAAGTGAAGGTGGATCCCATCCTGCGTTTTCAACCACCCTCCCAAGTCGGTGGCGCGGAATCCAGTCCTTCAGACAAACCGTAATGAGCACTCCTAAGTTCCATCTCCCTACCCCGTCTTAAAATAGCGAATAATTGCTGCCAGAGAGAGAGAGAGAGAGAGAGAACCATCAGCATCGCTAGTGCGCACAGATTCCGCAACGGCAGAGCACCGGGTCACCACTCTTCCTCTCTCCCGAACCCCAGTCTCGATTCTCTACGTTAAAATCCTAGTCGCTCCCCCACCTACAATCCGTCCCCCCCCCCCGCCCCATCGTAGCTTGGGCCTTTGAAAATGTATTGCCCCAAATTGCAAACGTCACGTTCTTAACACCTTCCAACGTCACCCTTCTCCAGGCCATCACAGTCCGCACACCTGCGCCGCTCCGCCCGGCTCCCGACCACGTCGAGCAGGAAACCCCGCTACTTTCCGAGCTGCATCTCCTCGGCTCGCCTAGACGCACCTAGAAAACAAGCAACTTCAGTGATCGCAGACTCCGCTTTCCCGGGAAGAAAGGGCAAGGCGGCTACCATCAGTGTCTGATTACACAAACACACCTAGGGGCAGTTTGGGGTGTGAAGGAGGGCTTCAGGGGTGGGGGTGGGGGTGGGGGTGCCAGCCTAGGGAGGGGGGATTAAAGCAGTTCCATTGTTACTGAGTTTAGGAAAGCTAGCTTTGGTGTGTGGTTAGATATTGGGGGGGGGGTGTGGAAACCGAGGAGCTTCAGTGAGCCTCCCAGGAGCCTGCGAAAGAGCAACACTTTATCTAAAACTGGGGACCTCGGTTCTTTGAAATTGCTTAAGAGCCCGAATTACGGGGATCCCTGGGTGGTGCAGCGGTTTAGCGCCTGCCTTTGGCCCAGGGCATGATCCTGGAGACCTGGGATCGAATCCCACGTCGGGTTCCCAGTGCATGGAGCCTGCTTCTCCCTCCTCCTGTGTCTCTGCCTCTCTCTCTCTCTCTCTCTCTCTCTTCTCTCTGTGTGTGTGTGTGTGTGACTATCATAAATAAATAAAAATTAAAAAAAAAAAAAAGAGCCCGAATTACGCATTGAGACTTGAGCGGCTGTGCGGTTTAGCGCCGCGTTGTGTCCAGGGCCGGGCCTGATCCTGGAGCCCCAGGATCGAGTCCCACATCGGGCTCCCTGCGTGGAGCCTGCTCCTCTCTCTGCCTGTGTCTCTGTGTTTCTCATGAACAAATAAATTAAAAAAAAAAAAAAAAAAAAAGACTTGAGCGGAGACTGTTGCAAAAGAAGGGCCTTTTGGATGCATCCACTGCATCCATCGGCCCTGTGGTCCCTGGGGCTCCCCGGGCGGGAAAGGTGGCGACAGCGGGGCTCCTGGGGCCCCCATATCTTTGTACTCCCGCTAACCATCACGTAGTGCTTCTGCTTGGGAGCAAGGAGGCGCACAGGCCCAGGACGAAGCAGGCCCGGGTCGTCCCGCGCCCACCCGGAGCCAACACCCCTAAAAGGCAATGCCCTTTGCCGCCCGCCGGAGCAGGGAGCGGCGGGCGAGGGCGCGTGTGCACGGCGCCCCGGGGCCCCGAGCGGGAGGTGTGTGATTCTGGACGTGCACGGGGAAGGGGGAAGGTAGGTAGGTGCAAACAGAAGGCAGGAAGGTGCAAAGCCCGGTTCGCGCTGCGGGGACGCGGCCGCAGCCCGAGTCACAACGTTTCATTGACCGAGAGGAGCTTGCCCGGCCCGGGGCGGGATTGGGCGGGATTAGCGCTCGGATTGGGCGGCCTCGTGTCACGTGGGGCGCTGGGCCCCGCCCCCGGCCCCCGCGCGCGCTCCGCTGCAGCGCCCGGGCCTCGCGCCCACTTTCACTTTTTGCACTGGGGCTGCACGCCCAAGCGGTGGCCTGGGGTGTTTTTTGCTTTTTCCCCCCTTTTAGGATTTTGAGCAACAAAAGGGAGACATTCTAAAGAAATAACGGATGCCCTTGCTCACCCCGGTGGGGGGCCTTGCTGTCCCGGGAAAGAAAGAGCGGGGCTTGGAAACGAGTGTTTCCCGCTTTCCAGGGATAGAACTGGGTTTGCAGATCCAGGAGGGCGGCCAGAAACGCGATCCGAAGTGGCGTGCGGTCTGGCGCTTCACCTTCTCAGCCACTGGCTTGATAATTTGGTTTGGAGAAGGAAAGGCCGCCCCGTAGCGTATCAGGTTAGGGCAGGTAAAGGTTCACCAAGGCTAGCTCGTTAATGCAAGCTAGGAAACTACTAGGCTCGCTTGAAAAAACTGACGAGGGCTTGGCTTCTGTCCCCTCTCCAATCCGTGGTAGCTTCACTAGAATCAGTTCAGCCAAGGCATTAGGGAGAGGGCTCACTGCTAACTCCGGAATGAGCTAGGCCCAGCCAACGATACAATTCAATGGGTGTCTTTGGGCACTTAGCCTTCTCTACTTATCCATTATCATGGCCAGTTCCTGTCTATTGGCTTACAACCCTTCTCCCCAGGTTCTGAATAATAAGTTCACCTTTAGAAAGAAAATATTTCAGAATATGGTAAACAGTTATATTATTACACTGTGGAGGCAGCTCTTGGATCATCAAACAGTGGCCCATGCCTTTGGTGTTTTATTTATACAACTAAGTAATGAATACATATTACCTACTTCCAAGGGTTAGACCTGCTAGATTCTGGGTATGACAGCCATCTGCCAATCAGTCAGACGGTCTCACCTACAGTGAGGGCAAGTTGCAACAGTAATTGGATTTTGGAATTATTGAACACCAATAAGAAAAATTAAAAAAAAATTTAAAAAAAATTAAAAAGGAACAATGTTTCAAACAAAACAAATAAATAAAAAATAAAAAAAAATTCCCCTCCCTTAATTTTTTTTTATAAGATTTTATTTATTTATTCATGAGAGACCCCCAGAGAGAGAGAGGCAGAGACCCAGGCAGAGGGAGAAGCAGGATCCTTGCAGGGAGCCCAATGTGGGACTCGATCCCAGGTCTCCAGGATTAGGCCCTGAGCCAAAGGCAGGTGGGACTGAGCCACCCAGGGACCCCAATCTCCCTTCCCTTAAAAGATGTCTCCATCGCTTGATAAGCAAGGTGACCTTTAGCAAGTTGCTCAGCTGTCTAAACCCTGTTTTTTTTTTTTTTTTTTGTCATCTGTTCCTTTCAGAGGGCAAGAGGAAACCAGGTAAAGGTTGGACAGTTGCCTAGCACAGTGGCTGGCACAAAGTAAACGCTCAGTATGTTATTATTATTATTGTTATTGAAGTGAAACAATTTACACTTCCTCCTACTTGTAATTTTAAGTGTCTGTACAGTGTTGTCCATTCTTCCATGCTTTATATTTATATAGAGGTTTGATTAGGGAGAAGGGAAAGCTCATAAAGCAATTTGCTTCAATCGTATGTTGTGATAGTAACTTCCACTAACTAATTACATGTCATTTTGAAAGTATTTCCTCAAATTTGTTTTGAATATATAATATTGCCTTTGAATTTCTTTAACTTCCCCCTCATACTTTTACAAAATGAAAGGGTCTGTTCTTTGTACTTTACCACTAGTTATTTCACAACCAAATATGGTAACTTTTTTGGGGGGGAAGAGATTATTAGTTTCTCTGGGCAGTTAGCTGAAAATCTCCTAACAAAAAGTGAAGTCTGGAGTAAGAATCAATTAAATAATGAAAAAAAAAATCACACTATTATTATTTTTTTGCTGTCTGCGGGGAAAATATACATATATAAAATATATATAAAATCTTATAAGAAATGTTGCTGTGTTTTCATTTTTGGAAGTCAATTTGGATGTTTGAAATTATTATTATCTTTAAAGATTTATCTATTTATTCATGAGAGACTAGTGGGGGGGACAGAGGGAGAAGCAGGCCCTTCACAGGGAGCCCGATGCGGGACTAATCCAGGATCCCAGGATCAAGCCTTGAGCAAAAGGCAGACTTTCAACTGCTAAGCCACCCAGGTGTCCTTGGATGTTTTGAAATTAAAATGGTTTTTCCTCTTAACATTGATGTTATTATCACGAGGAAGAAAGAATATCTCTGGTCTAAACCTCTCTTTGGACCTTCAAATTTCCTCTTCTGCAAATGACACTGGGTCTGCCATCTATGGGTTTATATGGAGCCGAACTCGTCACTTCCTCTGTCCCTGTCCATCTCCATATTTTGGACCTCACTTAGTTAAATCCTCCCCAGTTACCCACACAAATACAAATACCCATACAAATCTGAGTCATTTTCTCATTCTTTCTCCTGGGCTCCGTTATCAAGTCTGGCCTGACTTAACCTCCTATTTAGGCCTCAGATATATGTCCCTTCCCTTCTTTTCTTATTCACTCTCCTAGTTTAGGGCTTTCCAGTCTCGCTCCCTAGCCCGCTTGCTGCCACAGCCTCTTACCTGTAAGGTTCTGCCGTTATCATTCCCTTCAAATCCTTTCCCTGAGTGACTTAATCTAAAAAGCAGATCTGAACATGTCACTCACCTTTAATGGCTTCCCCTTACTTACAAGATAAAAATCTAAGCTCTTCACCACAGCATTCAGAGCCTCTGTATATCTCTCCAGCTTCACTTCCCTCCACTTCCTGCCCTGACTTCACATTCCAACTACACTTGGTTTCACTTGTTTGACACTGTGAAGTGCCAGCCACTGTCCTAGGCACTTAGCATACCTTGGGGAACAAAACTAATATCTTTGCCTTCATAGAGCTAGTATGGAAGGGGGTGGGTGGTGTCAGTAAACAAAAAACACAACAAATAAACACATTTTACAGGCTCGGGGGCGGAGGGGGGGGGAGTATAATTTTAGATCGTCTGATCAAGGTTGTCTGTTGAAAAGGTGAAATTTGAGGAAACACTCCAAAGGAGGCGAGACAATGAGCTATGTGGGTAAACTGAGGAAGATAATCTAGGCAGAGGGAACAGCCAGTGTGAGGTCCTAGGTGGGAGTGTGCTTAGTCCATCAAGAAGAGGAGAGAGCACACTGAGGGGGGCACTTGACGGGATGAGCACTGGGTGTTATTCTGTATGTTGGCAAATTGAACACCAATAAAAAATAAATTTATTATTAAAGAAAAAGAAGAGGAGAGAGCAGAGGGAGTGGCAGGTGAGGTCAGAGAGAAAACAGGGTGTGTGAGTGTCCTTTTGGACAGGTTCTCATTAGCCATTGTAGTAAGTTGGAGGCTTACTTTGCCTTAAATGGGAAGCCAACTACTTGTGGTCACCCCCACAAGCCATAGTATTTAGACTCTGTGTTCTAATCATATGCTCCCTTCTGTTTGGATTGTACCCCTCTCTCAGCTGAATTGCTCCCGTAATTCTTTTTGATTGTCTCTGTAACTGCATTTGCCATATTACTTACAACACCTTGGTCTTGAGGAAGGATTTTGATCAATTCATCTTTGTATCCTCAGTGCTCATTAGCAGGCACATAAACATTTAATGAATAAGTAATGATTATAATTGTTTATAGATTGCTATGTATGTTGGGTGTTTTGTATGTTTATACATTCTTAAAACAACCTTGCCAAGTGGGCTTCATCATACCTATTTTACAGAAGAGGAAATGAGATTCAGAGAGGTTGGGACACCTGGGTGGCTAAGCGGTTTCGTGCCTGCCTTTGGCCCAGGGTGTGATCCCAGAGTCCCAGGATCAAGTCCCACATTGGGCCCCCTGCATGGAGCCTGTTTCTCCCTCTGCCTATGTTTCTGCCTCTCTCTCTGTATCTCTCATGAATAAATAAATAAATAAATAAATAAATAAATAAATAAGAGAGAGAGAGAGAGAGAGAGAGAGATTCAGAGAAGTTAAGTAACTTATCAAGGATTTGAGCTGGGTTTCAAACTCTGGTGTCTGGCCAATTGGTACACTGCATTCTTTTCATTCATGAGGCTTCCTCACTGGACTGAATGAAAGATGGGTGGAGAGAATTTATTTCTGGTTTTTGTTTCTTGCACGTGGCTTTCCTAAGCTTTAACAAATGATCTTCTACTGTTTATGAATTCATTCAATATTTAATAAGTATCTATTGTGTGCCAGGTCCTTGGAATACAATACTGAACAGAACATGTAGACCCTTCCCTTGTTCAGTTTACACTATAGAAGAGAAGACTCACAGTTGTATAAGCGAGGGCAGTAATGTGTAGCTAATGATCTGATGCAGGAAGGACAAAGTGCCGGGAAGTCAACAGTAGCAGCAGCTTCTGAACCAACCACCTGGACTGGAGAAAGCTGTAGAATGAAAGCAAATTTCCAGGAGGAAGAGAATTCCAAGTGGAATGTACCATTGGCTTTAGGGACACTGAAACTCAATAAGTGGAGATATGTTTATCTGTGAATAAAACAAATAAAAATAAAACAATCCCTTAGGGACTTGTATAAGGTGCTAGGGATTATATAAAAATCCAAAGAATTTTGCTGTATTCATTTTTTTTTCCCACTTTGGCTAATGTTAATGCCCTTTCCCCAAACTTGATATAATCTTTTTTTTTTTTTTTAAGATTTTATTTACTTATTTGACAGAGAGGGACAGAGCTCAAGCAAGGGGAGCAGTAGAGGGAGAGGGAGAAGCTGACTCTGCTGAGCAGGGAGCCCGACTAGAGGCTCCATCCCAGGACCCTGAGATCATGACCATGAGCAGAAGGCAGTCGCTTAATGGACTGAGCCACCCAGGCGCCCCTTGATTACAATCTTGCATAAACTTTTTAAGCTTTGTTTAAATCTTTTTATTTGATAAGTTATTTGACCCATTCATCTGTGAAGAGGTAATGTAATGTGTTTTAATAGCTAATAAATTTCAAAGCTATGGAATCTGAGGGCTTATTCAAATTATTTTGTTCCACTGGAATTTGGTGGTACATTGTATCATTGGCTGGAATTTGGTAACTTGTTACAGAATGCAAATTTGTATATTATGTTGGCATAAATGAAATTTAATATTTACTCACTTTTAATTACTGTTCAATGGGCAAAATAATCCAGGAACCCATGACAGGTTGTGTGACTGAGACAGAGAAAGGCAGGCTGGAAAACCAGAGACCCATATTCAGAAAGTAGCATTTGAGTGCTTTCAAACTGATGGAAAATTAATAGGTTGTTCTCTAGAGATTTCCCCTGTTTTTCAAGTGGGGATAAATTTGGCATAATAACCCTAATATGTGATTCAATTTTCAAAATTAAAAATTTAAGCATGAAAATAGTTATTCAGGCAACTTGAAACTGGTGGTGGTGGCAAGAGAGCAGTTGTTTTTAATAAGAAAATGATGGGGAAGATCAAAGAAGAGCAGGGATCAGGATGTGGGAGTGAGTTCTCTTTATTGCAAACTGCTTTGGAGGGAGGTGAGAGATGGAGATTAGAGATGATGAAGACCTTTCCTTTTGGCTTCTCTGATCTAGCCATGGATGATGAGAGTCCCTCTGGATGAGCGTCAAAGAAAAGACATGGTTAAATGGGTAATAAAAGAAAAAGCAATTGCCCATAAATACTAAGTGTTTTAAGCTTGAAATTTTCCCCCAAAAAAAAGGAAAAAAAAAAAAGAAAGAAAAGCTTAGCTATTGCAGTTATCATCTACAGCTTGTAAAACACAAGTTTCCCTAATGGAGCAGGTCCAGCAAGTCTTGGTTATAGAAAGAGTTAGGAATATTGTGAGAATCCAAAGAGTTCTGGCAAATATGTGCTTTGAGGCTTTAAAAAGTGCCCCAGAGGAAGAGAAAATATGCTGAAAAAAATAGCAATAAAGTATTTTTTATGTTAAGAACAAAAAGACAGGAAATGTTTTTTTTTTTTTTTTTCCAAATACTGTTGCCTTTACTCCATCTGGTGAAATAAAATAAGACAGATATGTTATCCTCCACTGTTACACAAAAACACCACCAGCAGGCCAGTTAGGTGGAGGAGAGCTGCTGTCCTTGGAACAGTATGTATGGCATTCTTGCCCCTCACCCCCCCCCCAAAAAAAAAACCAGCGCATGCGCATGTGCTGTTTCTCTAAAGCCATCAAAGGTTTTTGGCTTATAATATAGAAGGTTTTTGGTTAACAGGATAACAAAATTACAAAACTGTCATCATTATGTGTAAGGAAACCTTCCCTGTTTGCTAACTTCCTTCCCAAACATTTTTGCCCTAATTACGTTTTTGTTGGTGGTTTAGAGAGGCCAGGACGACCCAAGGGAACGATTCCATTCTAATTGCATCTTTCCTTTCCCAGGAGGCCTGCGTCCTTTCATACCCACCAAACTCACTTGATTAACCGTTGTTCACTTGTTCCTGAGAGAAAACAACAAAACAACACAACAAAAACCACCCAAACAAGCCCTGTGACATTAACTGGACGTTTTGTTTTTGTTTTTCCCCTGCAGAGATCACAGAGCTTGTGCATCCTGTCAGGCATCCCTTCTTACTCGGGGCTGCAGGTGAAATAGGGAAGGCGTGTGCGTGTGGGTTGTGTGTCCCCGCCACGTGTAACATGCATCCCAAAATGTTGTGTGTTTGGGGGCCGGTGTCCGCAGCTTGCGTTCACTTTTGGAGAGATCGGTGCCCTCCCAAAGGTTAGGAACCGTGGCCCATAGCGTCCAGATTAATTCCTCCATCGTTGCCAGGCTGCGATCTTGCTAGGCCCTGTCTGCTGGAAGGTACTGAGAAGATGCCTGGCAAATTCAGGTTAATGCATTTCTTTCCTTTTTTTTTTTTTTTTTAATAAATTTATTTTTTATTGGTGTTCAATTTGTGGGTTAATGCATTTCTACCGTAACCTGTGACACCTTCAGGGACAGCCCTGCGCATTTCACCTGCGGGCACGGGGCGGGGGTGGGGGTGGGGTGGGGTGGGGTAGGGGGGGTGGGTAGGGGGAAGGAGGGGGACTTGGTGCCCGGATTTGGTCTCTCCTTGGGGCGTCCTCGCCCGGGGAGACCCGGCGCCACCGGGTTCTGGGCGTCTGGGCTGTTTGTCCCAGGACAGGAGCCACTCCCCTCCCCCCACCCCCAACGTCTTCCTGGGACGACCCTCCTGTTGGAAACTTGGGTTGCCCTTTATTCAGAAGGACCGCGGTGGAGGGGAAAAAGGAAGACGTCTTAAAAAGCTTAAATAAAAAGAAGGGGGCGCCTGGGTGGTTCAGCGGGTGAGCGTCTGCCTTTGGCTCGGCTCGTGGCCCCGGGGTCCCGGGATCGAGCCCCGCATCGGGCTCCCGACGTGGAGCCTGCTTCTCCCTCCGCCTGTGTCTTTCTCATGAATAAATACATAAAATCTTAAAAAAACAAAACAAAACAAAACACAACAAAACAAAACTTAAAAAGGTGAAAAGAAGGCCGGGAGCGGCGTCCCCGGGGCCCCCTCGCTTGCCCCCAGCGCCGGGACCCCGCGGGCCTCCCGGGCGCACAGGCGCGGCGCCCTCCAGCCTCGGGGGGCTCGCCCTGGAGCCCCGCGGCCCGCACCCCGCGGATGGCCTCTTCCAGGACCCACGGGCCGAGGCCCCTCGGCGCCCAGGGGGCGCGCGGCGGGGCGAGGGGTGCGGGGAGCGGGGAGGGGGGCGCCCCGGGGCTCCCCCTTCTGCCCCCGGCCGCTCCCCAGCCTGGGCTTCCTCCGCGCCTCCGGGAGCACCTGGCAGGTGCGACAGCCGCGCTGGGGGCGCTGAAGTGGCGATAGCGCAGCTCACGGGGGTAAATGGCACGTCCAACGCTGGGGGAAGCTCTCGGGACCTAAAGAGTTAATTGTTTTTTTAATTTAATTAATTAATTAATTTAATTTAATTTATTTTATATTTTATTTAATTTTATATTTAATTTAATTTTATATTTTGTTTAATTTTATATTTTATTTATTTTATTATTTTATTTTATTATTTTTATTTTTTTTTTTTATTCTAAGATATTTATGTATTCCCCAGACGCACACACAGAGGCAGAGACGTGAGCAGAGGGAGAAGGAGGCTCCCTGCGCCCCCCAGCCCCACCTCCCCACCCCCACCCCGGCACAGGACTCGATCCCAGCGCCTGGGGATCTCGCCCGGAGCCAACCCGAGCCGAAGGCAGGTAGATGCTCAACCACTGAGCCCCCCAGGCGCCCCTAAAGAGTTCTATGGGCTCCTTTCGCTCACTAAACCCGGATTACTACTCAGCACCCTTGGGGGGGTGCTAGTATCCCCAAGTTAGGGTAGGACAGCCGGAGAGACTCAGTGGCTCCGCTGGGGCCGTGGCGCTGGAGCTTGGCGCCTTGCATGCTTGGGGCCCTCGACTAAGGTTGCGGCACCGCAGCTGCCTCTGGCGGGCGGACAGGATTACCTCTGCCCAGGAGGGCGGGCAGCGGGTTAGCCGCCGAGGCAGCGGTGAGCCCAGGGCCCTCTTCTTGGGTCCGGATGAAGTGGGGAAAGTGGGAGCACACGGGGCGGGGGCCCAACGTCTTTCACCTGCCTCCACCCCTCAGTGGCCTCTTGCAGCCCCTCCCCCACCCCATTAAACTATATATATGTATATTTTCAGCCTGAACTTCTCTAAACTCCAACCTCCAGTTTTGTTTACTCCGCTGCCTGCTGGATATGTGTCTGCCCGAATGTCTAAAAGATGCTCAATTTTAACTTGTTTGAAGCTTTGCCTCCAAACCCACTCCATCCACCTCGTTCCCCTTTCCCTTAAGAGCAAACCTTTTTCTTTTCTTTTTCTTTTTTTTTTTTTTTTTAATTTTCAGGAGGTGCTTGGGCCACTGTCTCTGGAGCCATCCTTGACCCCTCTAACTTTCACAGTCCAAATGGTGCCTCCTGGAAAATGCTTCTGTGTATATCCAGAATCTGACCATTCCTTACGTCATCTGCTACCACTCCTTGGGCCTACACCATCATCATTTCTCCCTGAGGTTATTCTGAGACCCTCTTAACTAGTCTCCATGTTTCTGCTTTGCTCCCTGAGACTGTACTCTGTGATCCTATTCTAGTCTGAGTAATCTTGTTCTATAAGGGAGCTTTTTTTTTTTTTTTTTTTAAGATTTTATTTATTCATGAGAGACACACACACACACAATCCCCACCCAGGGATTCCTATAAGGGAGCTTAGAACCCCCAGCGACTCACCACCTTACTGAAGATCATAGTCACAATTCCTCAGTCTACACTCCTGAGGGACCACTCCCTCTGACCCTCTACTTCCCATCTCCTTGCCCTAGCTCCCTCCCCTCTAGCCGAGGTGTTAGTCCTGCCTTAAATGAACTCTTCGCACTTGCCAATTCCCTCTGACTGGAGCATTCCATCCCCCGCTCCCCCTAGCATAGTTTTCTTCTGCTCTCTTTGTCAAAATATCATCATCTCGGAGATATCTGGGTGACTCAGTGGTTTAGTGCCTGCCTGCAGCCCCGGGGTGTGATCCTGGAGACCCGGGATCGAGTCCCACATCGGGCTCCCTGCATGGAGCCTGCTTCTCCCTCTTCCTGTGTCTCTGCCTCTCTCTCTCTCTGTGTCTCTCATGAATAAATAAATACATTTTTTTTTAAAAGAGGCAAGTAAGGTACAAGACATAGGTATACGCACACTTGGAAGCCTGACTTGCATATAACACAATCCATAATACATATCAGTGAAAATCACTACCACTTATTGTGTTGTTCTTACGTGTTTGTTTAGTGTTATATATGCATTTACTTATTTAATAGCATTGATAGCCCTATAAGGGAGATCTGCCATCATTTTACAGATGAGAAAAACTGAGTTTTTGAGCAGTTAAATAACTTTCCCAATACCACAGAGCTAGAATGTCGTGGAGCTACTCCCTCTTATTTTATTGGGGGTTCATTCATAATAAAACAAATATTTACTGAGTGCCTTCCATGTGCCAGGCCCTGTTCCATACACTGGAGATACGGCAATTTGAAAAGATCCTTACCCTCATATACACTATTTACATTCTTCTGGAAGGACAGAAGCAGTAGGGGGCAAATGTAAATTGGGTATATAAGTCAAGTACCATGGAGAAAAATTAAGCAGGGAAAAAGAAAAAGGTAACGACGGGGTTGTAATATTAAACAGGTGGTGGGAGACGGGGAACTTTGCTGAAATGATATATTTTTTTAAAGATTTTATTCATTTATTCATGAGAGACACACACACACATACAGAGAGAGAAAGAGAGGCATTCTGAAATGGTTTCCTCGTTGATGATATTTCCTTGTATAGTGTCGTGGAAGTGTGTGGTCAGCGTCCCTGCTGACAGCCGAGGGAGAGAAATCCACTTTTTGCTTGGTTTGTGTCAGCATCATTAAGCACCGTCCTGGTCATCTTCCATGGAAAGAAGGAAAGGGAAATTAGATACCTTAAGAGAATGTGAGTTATCCCCTTTTATGATTCTATCATAGAAATTCTTCAGAAGATGTAAAAGGATGGGCTGCCGGGTATAGGGTGGATCGATGAGGAAGGGGCCCTTAACTCAAACGTGGGGGGCGGGGGCTGGAAGCGGTGCCAGCATTGGGGTTTCCCTTCAGCTCCCCAGCCTGTTTGATTAGGCAGATCTCCCAAGGGGAGGGCTCGCTGGGATGGGGGTGAGGGGGGGCTCAGGGAGTGGAGGGGAGATGAGAGGATTTAGTAAGGGAAATTGAGCAGCAGGCTCATCCCCTCTTGCCCCGGCTGGCCCAGCTTCTCCGGCCGCGCCTCCTCCCCTGGCTTGAGCCTTGGCAGCTGCGCCCCACTCTTCTCACTGCCAGACGCGCTATGTTTGCTGCTCCCCCCCCCCCCCATCCCATGTGAGCTCTGAGGGGACAGCAGTGGTCTGCTATATTCTCTGCTGTCTTTCTAGTTCCTAGGACAGGCCCTGGCACACCGAGGCTCTGCCAATGAACTCTTGTAGATTGAACGACCCCTCCTGCCCAGCGTGTTTGCTTCTGCCCAGCGGCCCCTCCCTTAGCGGAGCCGAGTCTGGGCGCCAGCACTCTCCAAGCGCGCATCTCCTACGGGTCTCACAGCGGAACTGGGGTGGTGTCGTCCTCATCCCCTTTTACAAGGGGAGAGAGTGGAGACCAGGGAGGCTCAGTAACTGGCTCCGGGTCAGCGAGCGGCTGATGAACGGTGGAGCTAAGGACGGAAAGCGCACAATCGGGGCCTCGCCCATCTCTGGGATGAAGGCCCGGAGGCCCCCCCCCCCCCCGCAGCATCGGGTTCAGCTCGCCTGGACCCCGAAAGGTCTGAAGGCTGAAAGGTGGCCAGAGGCCGCCGCGAACGCAGTGTTCGTGTAGGGCCTCGGCGCCCACGGGCGGGGCCCCGCGTGGGTACCGGGCTGTATCCAGCGCCCCCCGGTGCCCTCGCGGGCCTGGGACGCGCCCGTCCGTCTGCCCGGGAGGTTAAGCAGAGCAGACTCTTCAAAAATGCACCCCCCCCCCCCCCGCCCGGGATCCCTGGGTGGCCCAGCGGTTTAGCGCCTGCCTTCGGCCCAGGGCGCGATCCTGGGGTCCCGGGGTCAAGTCCCACCTGGGGCTCCCTGCATGGACCTCTGCCTCTCTCTCTCTCTCTCTTTCTCTCTCTCTGAATAAATAAATAAAATCTTAAAAAAAATGCACCCCTCCCCCAAACAACTGGAATTGTCCCGGTGGGAAGGAATAAGGCGGCCAGTGGGGCGCGGGGCGCGGGGCAGGTGGAGCGCGGAGCGGTCGCGGGCCTCCCCGGCAGGGGCTCCGGACCCCCCCCCCCCCCCGCCCCCGGGAAGGCCCCGACGGAGAAATCGCGTCGATTAGGAAACTGGAAACTGGGAACCCCGACCCTGGGAGCCGAGACCCGGACCCGGCGGGTGCCGGCGCACGGGCGCCTCGCTCCTCCATCCCCCGATTTCTAAGGTTAAAACACCAGGAAACGACTTGTTGGAGGCGGAGAGCTCCGCGCTGTGAGCGCGTTTGTCTCCATCCAGGCGGAGACGCAGCGGCCGTGGAACGCAGGCTCCTCGCCCTCCGCCTGGCGCCTGGGTTCTAGGCCTGCCCGCGGGCGCCCCGGGCCCGCCCACCCTCCAGGCCTCTGCTGCACCGAGGGTTTTTTTTGTTTTTGTTTTTGTTTTTGTTTTTTTTAAAGATTTTATTTGTTTTCTTGACAGAGTGAGCAAGCAAGTAGGGGCAGAGGTAGGCAGACGGAGAGAGAAGCAGCCCCCCACCCCACCCCACCCCCGGAGCAGGGAGCCTGATGCGAGGCTCGATCCCAAGACCCAGGGATCAAGACCTGAGCCAAAGGCTGATGCTTAAGCAACTGCGTCCGGGTTTGAATGTGGGGACCTACCGAGGACACAGAGCACAGATTCATTGCGAATTCATTGGCGCTTTTGGTCATTTTGTGGTTATGTATGTTATTTTTAGTCGAGGGATACTAAAATCATAACCAAAAAATAAAAAAAAATAAAACAAAATAATAAAATAAAATAAAATAAAATAAAATAAAATAAAATAAAATAAAATAAAATCGGGATTCCTGGGTGGCGCAGCTGTTTGGCGCCTGCCTTTGGCCCAGGGCGCGATCCTGGAGACCTGGGATCGAATCCCACGTCGGGCTCCCAGTGCATGGGGCCTGCTTCTCCCTCTGCCTGTGTCTCTGCCTCTCTCTCATTCTGTGTGACTATCATAAATAAATTTTAAAAAATTTAAATCTTTAAAAAAAAATAAAATAAAATCATAACCACTCAT
The DNA here is from genome assembly GCF_048164855.1 of Canis lupus baileyi. NCBI lineage: Eukaryota > Metazoa > Chordata > Mammalia > Carnivora > Canidae > Canis > Canis lupus. Next base: position 9,170,643 of record NC_132844.1, read on the forward strand.
CCTGAGGGTTTCTGGGAAAATTTGGAGATTAAAATAACTGAAAATTCTGGTAATCCCTGCTCGAGTGAGTCAATTAAGAAGAATTTGTTTACCCAGCACCCCCAGGTAGAATCATAGGAAAGTCAATGAAGAAGTAAGCTCGACCTCCGTAGTTCTGTTTGGAAACTCAAAGCCGGGGTACCCCACCCCCGCCGTGTTTTCAGTTGCAAATTAGAAGGCATATTAATTGCCCTAAAATGTAGTGATTTGCCTTATAAAGACCCCACCCCCCCCAACCGGTATTTGCTTCAGTTTGCAGACGTTGTTAATGGGTGTCAGGAACTATTAAAACAACACAAACCCCAGCTGATTTGTGTTTTTTTCTGTCTTAGTTATTGCATCATGGCTGATTATTTTTAAATGAATTTAGAGTAAAAAGTAATTGAGATGTTTGGCAACCTCCTGGTAAAACATAATAGTGTGCCCGGGATGAAGGCTAGAATTTAGTTCTGTTTCTTGCTTCATTACTCACTCACTTGATGTGGCCTCTGACAAGTCGCTTCACTGTCCTGGGCCTCAGGCTCTCTCTCCATCAGTAACAAGGGGAGCATCTTAGACATCTACCTGCCTCCTGGGGGTGTTGTAAGGGTTAATGAGATATGTGGTGAGTGCTTTGATTCTAGGGTAAATGACCTGTACAAATAAAACATGATTACATCTCAGATTCATCTTTTATTCATCTGAATAAATCGACCTTTCCTTTATTAACTCTTCCTGTTAAGTTTTCTAAACTGAGTTATTTGATTTTAAAATTTTGTGTTGAGGCATTGGATAGATTCACACTCTGTATAAAAATCCTTGACAAGTTATAGTACTCAAGGGAGAACCTCTGTTTGGTCACAGATACTGAATAATATCATTCTCCTTATGCAATTCAACTTACTTATTCAACAAATGTGTACTGAAAATGTACTCTTTTTAGGGACTGCAAGGGTGCAGGGAATGCTAAAGAAGAACTGTCTTGGGTATCTGCTGTTCCCAGACACTGTGTTAAACACTTTGTCTATATGATCTCATTTAATCCTGATAACAGCTCCCTAAAAGGGAGGCTCTACGGTCACCTTGTGTACAGAATGCAAGCTGAAGAGTTTCTCCATGACTCAGGAAGCCTGGGACTGCCAGAGCAGCATAGTCCTGTGAGGGCACTTGCAAGTGAGGGGCTACCTTTTTGAAACCTCTGATGTAAATTTATGGTCACATTTTCTTTTTAAGACAAGATTTTGCCAACACTGCCTCAGCAGGTATGAAATTTAGCTATCTACAGTGTTTAACATCCTTAGACCAGGGCATCCGAGACTTGAGAGGATATTAGAGCAAGTTTACAATAAACAAATTTACATATAGGCAGACTATGATGACTCAATTGGAATTAACCAAATGCACAGCCACCATCCATCCCTTCACCCACTCCCTCCACCCGCCCCCCTCCCAAAATCTGTATAAGCTTTTATGCAGATTAGAAGTTACCTGAAAGACAAAATTGGAGAAGTTTACATTCAGCACACAAGAAAGGGGGCCATGTATCCTGATTTACTGAGGGAACAGAGAAACCTTGTAGATTAGGCCTATTTTGCATGAAAACACAAAGATCCTTTATCCATCCCTGGAAATATGATCCACCAAATGCCAACTCATAATATTGTGCAGGAGAGAAGAAGCGAATTAAGCCAGAAAGTATAGGTTTTTGTATTCTGTTGTGGACAGTTAGGCCAGCTGCAACAGATTGCTTAGAAAGTTCACTATTTACACTATAGTATTATGGTATTATATATTTGTTGCATGCTGACAATGTGCTAAGTCGTCAGCGTAATTAAAGTGAACACCCATATGCTGGATTGACAGTGCCCTAGTTTATGGTATCAGACCTACAACCCTGACACACACAAACACATAACAGAAGCAGATGTATATATGGGGTGCAGCAAGTGTTGAATGATTTAGACATACAGGAATTAGCTGTGGTGCTTTCTATGCCTGAGAGAATAGAAAGTGAGACATGCAAGTCATATATTCAGAGAAAGTAGTCTTGGGAGAATTAGAGGAAACTCCTGTCTTGCTTACAGTTACTTAGTTGGGAAAGATTCTTGATCAGGAAACACAAATGGGGAATTCAGAGTAATAGGGTCATAATATGTTAGAATTGGAAGAGACTCGAGAAGTTTAAATCATTGCTTTATGAATAAAGAAGCAGAGGCCCAGAGCCCTGGACTGGTTAGTTACTAGCAGACCTAGAGGTGTAATGCTGATGCCCACATTTTGATGTTCTAGTGCTCATCTACATCAGGGGGTTTTTCTTGCTGTTGTTTGTTTTGTTGAGTTTTATATTACTTTTTATTATAGAAATTTTCAAGTTATACAAAAATGGAATGTATATGACACCTCCATATATGATGGAGAATGAGCCTCCATATATATTGATGCCTCATATATATTGCATAGCTTTATGCCATTCTTGTTTTTTTTTAAAGATTTTATTTATTTATTCATGAGAGAGACACACAGAGAGAGGCAGAGACATAGGCAGAGGGAGAAGCAGGCTCCTCTCAGGGAGCCCCACGTGGGACTCAATCCTGTGACCCCAGGATCACAACCCGAGCCGAAGACAGATGCTTAACTGCTGAGCCATCCTAATGCCATTCTTATTTCATCTAGTCCCTTGTTTTTATTTTTATTCCTTTCTGGAATATTTTAAAGCAAATCTCAGCATCCATATTATTTCGCTAGTAAATGTTTCAGTATGCAACTCCAAGTGATAAGCAAATCTAATAGCCAGGGCACCTGGGTGGCTCAGTGGTTGACCTTTGGTCTGCCTTTGGCTCAGGTCGTGATCCAGGGGTCCTGGGATCGAGTCCTGCCTCAGGGTCCTCCCAGGGAGCCTGCCTCTCCCTTTGCCTATGTCTCTGCCTCTGTTTCTGTGTCTCTCATGAATAAATACATAAAATCTTAAAAAAAAAAATCTAACAATTGTGTAACTGGCATACCTCACAAAATTAACAATAAACCTTAATATTATCTAGTACTTACACCTTATTCACATTTCTTTAATGATCTCTATCTTTTATTACTGTTGGTTTGTTTGAACTGGCACCCAAGTAAGGTCCATACATTCCAACTCATTGTTATGGCTCATAAACCTCTTTTATTCTGTAACCGTCTCTCATCCTTTTTTATTTTTATTTTTTCCTCATCCTTTTTTATTAATGGTTTTGTTGGTGAAACCAGGCCATCCTCCTTGTAGAATGTGCCACAATGTATGAATTTGGCAGATTGCTTCCCCTGTGGTAGTATTCACCTTGTTTCTCTTAGAGCATGTATTTCCTGCTGCTTACTGATTCAATCTAGAGGCTTGGTTAGGTGTAGGTTCAATTTATGTAGGTGGGCATAGTTCTGCTGGGCAGGAATACTTCTATAAAATATCATGTACTTGTTATGGCATCATTCGAAGCACAAAATGTCTGGTTATATTGATTTCAGGAATGCTAACATTGGCCAGTGGGCTCAGGGGGTGTCAGCTTAATCTCTCCATCAGCCTTTCATATAATGGTTTTGGGATCCACTGATGATTGTTGCTTAGAAGTTCTGTTATTTCACTGGAGGTTAAAAAATGGTGATTTTTTTCCCATTCTATCATTCATGTGCATTTATTACCTGGAATATTAAAAAAAAGATTTTATTGATTTATTTGAGAGGGAAGAGCACCAGCCAGTGCATGGGGGAGGAGGGAATTTGGGGGATGAGAGGAGTAGAGAAGCAGAGGGACAGGATGTGTCCCCTCTGATGGTGGAGCCCATGGGCTCTATGTGGGGCCTCTCCAGGGGCTGGAGGCAGGGCTCAACTCCAGGACCCTGAGATCATGACCTGAGCCGAAGTCAGATGCTTAACTGACAGCCACCCAGACACCTCTGGAATACTTCTTTAAGTAATTCTCTCCCATCTGCTCTTTGGTTCCCTTGAAGTACTATGGTGTTAGGAAGACGGGATAAATGCTTGATGCTTTCTCTTTACCTTTTAATTTTTAGGGTAATGAGTAGCGTATAATAGAGATTGCAGATGTAGAGTTGATAATTCTGGGCAAGGTGTTCAGAAAGCATTTCTAAGAAGAAAGAAAATTTAAGCTAGGACTGGACTCTGGGTGGGATTATAAAATAGCTCAGCCTCTATGGAAAATGGTATGCCACTTCCTCAAAAATCTAAAAATAGAATTACCGTATGATCCAGCAATTCCTCTTGTGAGTGTATACCCAAAAGAAATGAAAAAAGGGTCTCCAGGAGATATTTGGACACCCATGTTTGTAGGAGAATTATTCAAGATAGCCAAAAGGTGGGAGTAACCCAAGTGTCTGGAAGGATAGATCGATAAAAAGTGGTATATTCATACAACAGAATATTATTCAGCCTTACAAAGGACGAAAATTCTGACACATGGAAAAACATAGATGAACCTCGAAGACTTTATGTTAAGTGAAATAAGCCAGTTGCAAAAAGACAAACCCTGAATGATTCCACATATACTAGGCACCTGGAGTAGTCAAATTCATAAAGACAGAAATAGAATGGTTGTTGCTAGGGGCTGGGCCAAGGGGAAGTTATTGTTTCATAGGTGCAAGAGCTTTAGTTTTACAAGATGAAAAGAGTCCTGGAGATGGATGGTGATGCTGGTTGTACAACAATATGAAGGCATTTAATGGCACTGAACTGTGCACTTTAAAATAGTTATGAGGCTATGTTTTATGTCACACATATTTTACACAATTAGGAAAGCAGTGTAAATAAAGTTCCTTGCTACTATATGCTTAGTCGTATAATGGGAGAGAGAGATCTAGAGCACTTACATATATAATTCAGTGAAATACTCAACAAGGGATAATTCCATTAAATAAATCTACGTTCAATAATGAAAAGATTTTAAAAATTTTTTTAAAAAGATTTTATTTATTCATGATAGAGAGAGGCAGAGACAGAGGCAGAGGGAGAAGCAGGCTCCATGTAGGGAGCCCGACGTGGGAATTGATCCCGGGACTCCAGGATCATGCCCTGGGCCAAAGTCAGGCGCCAAACCGCTGAGCCACCCAGGGATCCCCAATAATGAATTTTTTTTAAATGTCAAAGTCACGAATACAATGAAGGGCTGAAGAAATGTACCCATTAGAGGAGGCTAACAGACATGACAATTATTTATTTATTTTTAAAAGAGATTTTATTTACTTATTTGTTCATGAGACACAGAGAGGGAGGCAGAGACATAGGCAGAGGGAGAAGCAGGCTCACCGCAGGGAGTGGAGCCTGATGTGGGACTCGATCCCAGGACACCCAGATCACACCCTGAGCCTAAGGCAGATGCTCAACCACTGAGCCACCCAGGCACCACAGACATGACAATTAATTGGGGTTGTGGGATCCTGGATTGGGTCTCACAGGGGGAAAAAGGCTATAAATGACATTTACGGGGACAATTGGAAAATTTGAATACGAATGGTAGGTTGGCTACCAGTACTAAATGTTATGTTTGTTGATTTTAGTAAATGTGCTGTGGTTATATTAAAGAAAGCCCTCATTTTTGAGAAATATACATGGAAGCATTTATTTATTTATCCAAAATTTTTGCTTATTCATGAGAAACACAGAGACAGAGACAGAGACATAGGCAGAGGGAGATGCAGGTTCCCTGCACGGAGCCCACTGGGAACTCATCTCAGAACTCGGGGATCACTCACGCCTTGAGCCTGAGCCCAGGCGGAAGGCAGAAGCTCAACCACTGAGCTACCGGCGTCTCAACACAGAAGCATTTATTGATAAAGGGGCATTGTGTTGCAGAATTACTCTGAAATACTTCACTCTGAAATGCTTTAAGGGAAAAAATACAGAGCAGATGATAAAGCAGGTGATATAGATGATCAAAGCAAAGATGATAAAGCAGATGATAAAGCAAATGGAGCAAAATGCTAACAATTGATGACTCTGTGTAAAAGGCCTGTAGTCCTCTGTACCACTCTTGCAGTTTTCCTGTGTAAAGTAAAAAGTAAGAAAAACCAAACCCTTGTCATATGATATTCAGCTACTCTGGTCTCAATGATCAGTAGAGGTGCGGATAACAAAGGAGTAACAGGTGATCCGGTGCCCTAGTGCGGCCTTGCTGGGTGAGCTTCGCGCTTTATGACTTGCATTTTCTGTTAAGAAATGATTGGCGATTGGGCAGCCCGGGTGGCTCAGCGGTTTAGTGCCGCCTTCGGCCCAGGGTCTGATCCTGGAGACCCAGGATCGAGTCCTGTGTCGGGCTCCCTGCATGGAGCCTGCTTCTGTCTCTGCCCCTCTCTCGTGTGTCTCTCATGAATAAATAAATAAAATCTTAAAAAAAAAAGAAATGATTAGGGATTGACTTCATTAAATACTAACTTGTGCTTTTGTGTTGGCCCCTTGATACATTAATGGGGCTAACACTGAAAATCCTCCAAATATAGGAGAAAACCACTAGACTAAATTCTATTGATGTCATTTTTGTGATATAAATATATGCTATAAAATCAGAGAAAAAAAACCCCATTTGATCTGTGATTAAGGCTGGTGTTTGAAGTCACAGGAATCAGCTCAAACTTGCTGTGTTCACTAAATATTTATTGAGTGCCCACAGTGTGCCAGTCCATTCTGTTGCTATTGGAGATATAACAGAAAACAAAACAGGCATAAAAGCCCTGCCCTTTGGAAGCCACCATTTGGGTGATTACAAACAAACTGACAAATATGAGGTGAGGAAAGGATGGGGGTGGGCTACTGGCTTACACAATTGGTGTGTTGGTCAGCCATTTCTGTGTAATAAACAGCCATGCAAATCTCAGCGACACATGACAGCCAGCATTTAGCTCACACATCTGTGGGTGGCTGGACCAGCTCTGCCCATCTCTGCTGAGCTTGCTCCTACACAGCAGATTTAGGTTAAGCTATACTGAGCTGTGGTTCTGCTCCATGTGTGTCCCTCTCTCGGCTTCCTTGGACAGCAGGTGAGCAGAGGCAGGTTCTTCTCCTGGGGAGGGCAAAGGCCCAGTGAAGCCCTTGCTTAAGATATATCTGCTAACATCCATTAGGCAAAGTAAATCCCCTGGCCAAGCTCAGAATCAGTGAGTGGGGAAATATACTCTCCCCATGGAAGTAGGGGAACTTCGAAGTTGTGGATAGAGGGAGGGGGTGGAAATTAGGGCCAGTTAGGCAATCTGTCACATTGGGAAGTTCACAGCTTCAGGCCAGCTGGATGCACCTCTTTATTTCCTTTTCTCTCTTTTCTCTGTCTCTAAGTCATGGCCACTAGTCTTTATTTCTTTTTGTGTTTTCTTGGCCCCAGGATTTCCCCCACCCCCCAAAAAAAGGGAGGGATACTTATTCTTTTGGTTTTCATCTATTAAATCTCAGAGAAGGAAGGAGGTTTGTTTTGTTTTGTTTTGTTTTTTTGTGGTGCTTGCCTGGGTTAAGATTAAGTGTTTAATTGAGGGTCCACTGCCATGCTCAGGGTACTGGAGTGCTCTAAATGCTGAAGCTGGGCCATATGTCCACTTCTGCAGTGGGCACCGGTTGGCAGGTGTACCAGAGCCACGTAGGGATACTACTGGGTGATGGGGGTTTATATTTTCCAACAGAGAGAAGACTACTGGGTCGATAAAATAAGGTGGCTGTTTTTTTTTTTTTTTTAATTTATTTATGATAGTCACACAGAGAGAGAGAGAGAGAGAGAGAGGCAGAGGGAGAAGCAGGCTCCATGGACTGGGAGCCCGATGTGGGATTCGATTCCGGGTCTCCAGGATCGCGCCCTGGGCCAAAGGCAGGCGCTAAACCGCTGCGCCACCCAGGGATCCCTAGGGTGGCTGTTTTATAAACATCCAGTTTTTTGAACCTTGTTTATCGAACAGAGTACTTGCTCAACGAGGAAGGTGCGTGATCATTAGCTCTTTGCAGATATTTGAGGAGGAATGTTACCTGAAAAAAGGTTTCAAGTTTCCCTTTTAGGACAAGTTCTAACTACCAGCATAAATATGTTTCAGATAGGGTTAGCTCCTGCTAACATTCTGTCCATTAGGCTTCTCAATGGGCAAAATATTAAACTAGGAAAAAAATACAGAAATTGCTCATTTTGAACCTAACAGCAAGTATTCTATTCTTATATCGTAGTAGAAGCAGGTACCAGTTTCCCAAGAGCAGAGCATGTGCTGCCAATGGCTCACTCAAAGCCTTGACCACCACCCATGGGGCTTGGCTCGACTCTGATGGATCTAAATGGGTCACAGAAGTCTTGTTCTCCTTCCTAATGAGTATTTCAGGGACGGGCCCAGGATCTAGTTCCCCACAACGAGATGGGAAGGAGTTTCTGAAAGAGGTAACTTAGCTCTAAAAAGAGACACAAACCTCTGGATGTTGGTGTTTGAGAATGTGATGCTTTAACTGTCTTATGATGATGCGGGGAGACCGGACACCCCAGTGATGAGGTGGGGAGGTGGAAAGACCCTGGGTCTGTGGCCATGGTGCTAAGTCACTGAATGAATGAACTCTGGAACTGATCTTCTCTGGACTTTTGTTACAGAAACCAAATTTCCAGAGTTCTGGCCACCTTTAGTTGGGTCTTTAGTTACTCACTGAGGAAGGCATCCTAATGGAAACAGAGCTCCTTGTGGTTGTCTGTAGCCTCTTTTTGACTTGGGTTTGAGTATTTAGGAGGAGATGAACTTCGTACTACCATAAGCATACTTACCTTTCCCTGTAAAAGTAGATTCATATATGAAGATACAGACCTTACCATGACACGTGTAGAACGTTAGGACTGCAGGTAACAGGCGGAGTCTTAGGTACAAGATTAAGTCTACCAATTGTTCTGCTACTTAGTTTGCCAAAAATATCTTCTTGCCTAACTTGTGCTCTTTTTAAAACAAAAGTGATTGGCTGCCTAGGTGGCTCAGTGGTTCAGTGTCTACCTTTGGCTCAGGTCATGATCCTGGGGTCCGCATCGGGCTCCTCTGCCTGTGTCTCTGCCCCTCATGAATAAATAAATAAATAAAATCTTAAAAAAAAATAAAACAAAAGCGATTTCCCATACCTGTTTTGAGATCTCCACTTGAGAATAGTTCTATGAGAGGAAAGCATTCCATTTATTCAGAGGTTCTCTCCCCCTCCCCATGTCTTTTTCTTTCAAAAAGAAAAGCAATGAAGGATGAATGATCGTTGCCCCCAACCCCTGGTCAATTCTAAAGTTGAGGGGAGAGTGTTAGTCTTGTCAGGATGAGGTAATCTAACTGAGAAAAAGTTACAGACTGAGCATATTTCAGTTTTTCTTGGTGTGGTGCTTTAGTCCTCTTCAAGTACCCAGCTTTCAGCACCTTGCAGTTTTGAAGGGGGGGGGGACTCCTTTTATGAGATTGGGCTTCCATAATCACCTGCTGTCTTCACTCCTATGTTGTTGTTAGAACTGGTGATCCCCTTGGAGGGCCCCTGAGTTGGGTATCCCCCCCCTTTCTCCTTGGGGTAAGCAAATGTGTTGGATTTTTGCTCATGGCTTTTTGTTGGTCTCAGCTACACTCTCTGGATTTAAAGAATATTTAAAATTTTGTTATTCTTCTCCAGCCCTGTCTGTTTCAATATTGATGAAATCCCAATGAAGGGGAAGCCCCTGGTGAAACGCTATTGTTGACTTACTCATTCTTTGCAAATGACACATGTTTCATATTTAAAATTAGAAAGTGAATTTCCTTTAGGGCAAAAATAAGGCAATTACCTTCTTTGCGGGGCCCTTGGTAAGAAGGGATTAAATTTTTTTAAAAGATTTTATTTATTTATTTATTCATGAGAGACACACAGAGAGAGAGAGAGAGAGATAGAGGCAGAGACACAGGCAGAGGGAGAAGCAGGCTCCCTGCGATGAGCCTGACGTGGGACTCGATCCCAGAACTCTGGGATCACGACCTGAGCCAAAGGCAGATGCTCAACCTCTGAGCCACCCAGGTGCCCCAATAGCACATTGCTGTTAAATCCCATTGTCTGGATGTATCATAGTTTATTTATCCATTGACCTATTAAAGGACGCCTCAGTTGCTTCCAAATTTTGGCAATTTTGCGTGAAGCTGCTACAGACATCCGTGTGTAAGTTTTTGTGGACAGAAATATTCAACATCTTTGGGCAAATACCAAGGAACACAATTGTTAGATCATATGAAATGAGTGTGTTTAGTTTTGCAAGAAAGCAAGAAGAAATTTTGTGTTCCACTAATCAGTTAATTTTTGAGTAAACAGTAGACAGTGCCCTTAAAAGTGAAGAAATAAGGTTATCAGAGGAGATAGGAGGCAATCTTATTCTAGTATGAGCAACTTTGCTTTCCTAAATATAAGGTACCTGCTGTCCATCAGCACCCCCAAGGGAAGCAGGAGGGAGTGAGATGATTGAAGGAAAGGGCAGTTTAGGGTATCTGTCTCTAAAGACAGTATACCAGGTGGGGTTGGACCCAGAGCAGCCTAACCACTCCATCTGGCATAGAATAAGGGCTTTATTATAGGGAATTGGTATAAACAGTTTATGGAAGGTTGTGACTTCTGTGCTGGAGTCTGAAGTCAGCAGACCAGACAGATGAGAAGGAATGAGGGACATGAAATGGGGAAGAACAAGGACACCCCGGAGCTGATGAGGATGGACTGGAAATTGCATAGGTCTCTCATCATCTCCAAGCTTTCAGCTTTGACAGTGGGAATAATGTGCAGGAGAAGCTGGTGCCCTTCATCTCAGAGCTCAACATGCACCTGGCTCAGGAGTCAGAGAGGCTGGAGGAGATCTGGAGTAACTGGAGGAGCTGCAGGCTCCATTCACACCTGCCTCCCAAGCCTCTCGTGGCACATGTTATTGGGGGAGAGGGCATGGAGAGGGGATTTGGGGAAATGTAGTCCCCAACTTAAGTTGACATGGTACAAATGTCCTACACTGTTCCACAGCTGCAGGGACGGGGAGGAGGATCTTTGCAGCATTACAATAGTGAACGATAGGAAACATCCTAACTGTCCATCAGGAGGAAATGGGCCCGTAGAATCATAGAAAGTCTTAAAAAGAATGAATCAGATCTGATCTTTTTTTTTTTAATTTACAGATTTTTATTTATTTATTCATGAGAGACACACATACAGAGAGAGAGAGAGGCAGAGATCTAGGCAGAGGGAAAAGCAGGCTTCCCACAGGGAGCCTGATGCTGGACTTGATCCCAGGGACTCCAGGATCACGACCCGAGCCAAAGGCAGAGGCTCAACCACTGAGCCACCCAGGTGCCCCTCAGATCTGATCTCACATACAAAGCATGGATAGATCTTAGACACACAACGTTAAGATGAAAAATAGCAAGTTGCACAATGACATGAATAATGTGATACCATTTGTATCAATCCCAAAAGCAAAGAAGACAACACCACATATTGCTTATGAAAAAAATGAAAGGAAGGATACACCACAAACTCAAAGGAATGGTTGGTGTCTGAGGGGGGAGTGAACGGGTTTAGGAAAGGTGGGAAATTTAGAACTATTTTTAACATTCTCCCTCTTTTTTTCTTTTTAGAATGAAACAATAGATTCATTACTTTTTTTTTTTTAATGTGGTAAAATACAGATGTCATAATATTTGGGTGTATTACCTTTGTAACTGGAAAGCTTCCTACCTTACTGTCATGTGCAGCGCTCGCATTGTGATAATGTCGTTGTATAGCCTACTCTGCTGAAAAAGGAACAATACAAAGGGACAGAGCCAGGCCCATATTTGGACGCAGGGAATAGGGAGGGAATACTTCCCTTCTCTCCCTCTCTCCTTGCCAGGAGGGCTTCTGGCGAAACAGAAATGCCAGGGGTTAAAGCCAAACATTGTGTCATCATCACCGATATTTAAGGATTAGATCACTGTGGCTAGCCGGTAGTGTCGGATTGTTGGTTTGCTTGTTAAAATTTGTTTGTCTTTTTGAGCTGTGTTGCTAGGTTGAATGGAAACAGTTCCTTGTAGGAGTGAGGGAAAGCAGAGAGAAGGACAGGATGGGTAGTCCCACAAAATGTGACCGTATCAACCACACGCTTTGCTTCTATTGATTGTCACTAATTTGGGAATTCTGTTGGTGAGTGATTTTTTTTTTTTTTTTTTTTTTGGTGAGTACTTTTTGTGTGCTGTTGTGTTTATTTTAGGAACATCCTTATCCTGAAGAAGACAGGTCGGGATTTCTTCCTTCAGTCAGCAAGCACATCAGAGGGGTAAGCAAAGAATTTGGCATTGGGTAAAATCTCTTTCTGCAGCCAAATGGTGGCTGTTTGTAGATTCAGGAACCTGCTCGCTTCCTCATGTATGGAGCTTGCCCTGATCACCTCGGCCAGAAGTGATTTTTCCTTTTTCTGAACTCCTAGGGGCATGTTCATATCTCTGTTGCAACACTTATGACTTGCATTATATTCTTTGTATACATATTACCTCTTCTACAAGATTAATACTCCTTGCATTCTGGAATATCCCATTGATCATCACACTACCCACGGCACACTGGTACTGAGTGCTCGTGTTTACTATACGGTTAGGAATAATATTTGTACAAAGGATGAAAGGATCAGGAAATTGGTTTTTGTTCTTTAAAAAGGATGTTTTCAGAGGCTTTTGCTGACTCTTCGGGTGAATGAGGAAAACAAAAAGGCAACATTTAAAACGATGAACACTTGATAGGAATGTGTTCTGGGGACACAGATTCAGTACGTTGTTACATAACGTCATCAATAAGTTCATTAACACTGAAAATAAAATAAATCCACACCTTTTTAAGAGATGAAGGCATTTTCTAATTATGTTCCTTACAATCGTTATGCTGCTTCATAAAACTGCATCATGATCTCCTTATCTCCATTTCAATGTTTCTTCTAACTCAATCCCTATTTCCTCACTCTCTAAACTGTTAAAATAAAGTCAGTGACCATTTTTTATTGCCTGGGGATTTGTTTTCTTTCAAAAAGGATGCAGGCATCCCTTCTCTGTCCCGCATCTCACTGCTGCATGCTTTCATTTCAGGCAATAAAGATCTTTACGTTTTCCATCTTTACGTTTGCCTTAGTTTTTTGACCAGGGCAATAAACCTTAACTCTTGCTCAGTTAGGATTTTGCCTTCTGACAACAATCTGCCATAAGAGGCTGCTTCCAGGAAAATATCACTGTTTACTGCAAACTGAAATCTGTGGTCTTTCTTCTACTCCCCCACCCCTTTTCTTTCTTCACCTGCCAAATATTTCCTGCCATAAATATTTCCAAAAGCCATGACCCATAAGACAAAACTTCGGGTTCTGAGCTTATCACTTGATGTCGATCATTTCGCCCGCCATACCTTCTTTCATTCCACACTGATTAAGTTCAGGTTGGTTTAACAGATGTTATGGAACTTCAACTATGGGTCAAGTGTTGTGTTAAATCAAGTACCAAAATGAGTGAGAGCAAATCTACGCCTTCAAGGAACAGGTAGTTACTTCTCTTATGAATATACCTGGGTGAAAAAATTTATGCAGAAATTTAGTCCAGGGCAAGAGACTTCAAATATTTCTGCCCTTGGACCACCTAAACAGGACAAAACAAAACGAAAATTATATGCATTTCTGAGCAAGCATTTTAACATTGGTATCTAAAATTTTTCCTCATATGGTTAAATCATCGCAGAGATATAATTTTTGTTTGTGCCAGTGGACATGTGCTGTGGCTTTACTTGAGAGAGTCGGGCCTGGGAAGGACTTCCCCCAGTCTTGCTGGAAGCCTGTGCTTCTTCTTGATCGGTGCTGGTATTTTCTTCCCTCTGAAGTTCCTACCACTTGCCTGGTCAAAATAAATGCTTTGGTCTTAGGGTTAGATGAGGTTGGGAAAGGATCTTAGGTTCTTTTTTTTTTTTTTTTTTTTTTTTTTTGTAATTTTATTTATGGGACTCGATCCCAGGTCTCCAGGATCACACCCTGGGCTGAAGACGGCGCTAACCCCAACCAGGCTGCTCAGATCTTAGGTTCTGTACGGATCCTCATTGGCCTCAGATCCATCATCTATAGATTGGGAATAATAGTCCCCACATCAGAGTGTTGTGAAGACTTAAACTGAAATAGCAGGCTGGAGGTCCTGAGCTCGAGCCTGGGTGCTGGCACCTGGTGAGCCCTGGGTTCTAAGCTCCCAAGTTCTCTGCATCTCATGCCATCGAACATCTTTGCTGCCTCTTGACTATCACAACAGGTTCTTATCTGGTTGTCCAGTGCCACTCGTTCATGAAAACAGTCCACATTGTCTATAAAGTCTTAATTCTTTAATTATGGGGTTTGAATTTTCCATGATTTGGCTCCAAGCTCCGTTTCTTATTTCATCTTCTGTTTTATTACTGCTACTCACCCTGGTTCCAGCTAACTGGGATTGCCTTCCCTGGTGCACACAGGCACAGCACATTCAGTCAGCACGATGTTGTGGAAGACCAATTACACACCAGGTGTGGCATTCCATGCTGTAAATGCAAAGAGGAAAAAGCACCTCTCAGAGCTTTGGGAGTTAGCATTCCAGCTGGGGAGAGACACGTGTGCAAGGAAATAACTATAGGACCTGAAGTAGGTGCTGTCGAGGCAACCTGAGGGGTATCAGGGGCCTGAGGCCCTCACTGAATGGGAGAGGTGTGAGCTGTGCTTCATTTGCTTATGCACTTAGCTATGCTGCATATGCAATGACTCTGTTCTCTTTGGATTCCATTTCTTTTTTTCTTTTTTTTTTTTCATTTCTTTTTTTCTCGTTAGTCTTTTAACTTTGAATATTCTTTCCTCTTTCTCTTCCTGCCTGGTAAAAACCTTCCTCAGTTTTAAGAGCTAGCTCCAATACTCATTCAGTTGTGAAACATGCCCTGCAGCTTCTTGTGCTGCTCTAGTTCATGCTTTTCACCTTTGCTATAGTAGTAATGCTGTTGTCATCTCCTTGTAATCCCCTTGTAGGCAGGAACCACATCTTTCTGAGCATTCCACCCACAGTAGGTTTTCCATGATTTTTTTTGTTGTTGTTGAATAAGCAGTGGACACCTCTTACTGCCTAACTCCTACACATCCAGAAAAAATTTTTTCTTTCTTTTTTTTTTTTAAGATTTTATTTATTTATTCATGAGAGACACAGAGGCACAGGCAGAGGGAGAAGCAGGCTCCATCCAGGGATCCCCATGTGGGACTCGATCCTGAGACTCCAGGATCACGCCCTGGGCCGAAGGCAGGTGCTCAACCGCTGAGCCACCCAGGCATTCCCAGAAAAGAATTTCAAAGGTAAGCAGTGAGAGAATAGGTGACCAGTTATTTGTTATATAACCGAGATATATGTTAGAAAGATTGGTGCAGCCACTAATGACTGTCAGCCAGGGCTGAGGGGGAGAAACAGGACTCTGCTCTCCTAGCACCTGCCATGGGCCAAAAGGAGCTGCTTTCCATCTCGCCTGTTTGTAGAAGGCCATTCGTTTCCCTGTCACATACAATGTCATTGAAAGCTGCAAGTAAATTTATTCGTCTGCAACATCTGTGTCTTTTTTTTTTTTTAAGATTTTATTTATTCATGAGAGAAACACACACACAGAGAAGCAGAGACATGTGGAGGGAGAAGCAGGCTCCATGCAGGGAGCCCAATGTGGGATTCGATCCTGGGACTCCAGGATCACGTCCTGGGCCAAAGGCAGACGCTCAACCGCTGAGCCATCCAGGCGTCCCAACATCTGTGTCATTAAGGATACCATCCGAGGGTACCCTAAAAAGTGTACCTGTGTTTATGTATTCCCTGTTTCCTATACAGCATACATGAATAAAGAAATATAAATAAAATAAATTAACTGTTGTATTTATACAGTGTGACACAGACCAGCTAGCCAAATTAAAAAAGGGAGATCACTTTCAATAATTTGTCTTTAATTTTGAGCTTATTATGCTGTAATATATAACAAGATATTTAACTTATTTTTTCCATTTCCCTTGTATTACACTGTGTTTTATTCATGCATTAAAAAAATACTGTAGTTGATTAAATCAGTCTACCTCTGAGGTTTTCTGTCACTGGAGAATTGAAAGGAGTTAGGAATAGGTATTCATTGATGGTCACTTACCATTTTGGGGTGGATTTCTGCAATAGCTTCAGAGTCTTATCGTTATCGCTCTGTCTCTTAACTTTTCCCTTCTCCAATTTATCATTCCTTCTACTGCAAGGGTGGTTTTCTTAAAAAGGCATATAGGATAATCTCTCCCTCTCCCTTGCAATCCTCTCAGGATAAAGACCTTTATTAGCTGGCCCTTTCTGTTTCTGCAGGGCATGGCCAACCACTTTCCCAGGTGCACCTATGCCCTGTCATGCTAGGTTACTTTTAGTTCCCCACCTGCAAGGTCTCCTGCTCCTGTGCCCTTGTGCACACTGTTCCCTTCTTGCATAGTTCCTTCTCTACTCTTATGTGTCTGGCTGAGGCAGATTCTTTCTTTAGGATCAACTCTAAGGGTTACTTGGTTTGCTCTGAAATACATGACTTCATGAATGTGCAATGTCTAGAAAATTAAAGAAAAATATCTCATAACTTGAAACAAAAATTTCTTCTGGAATTCTTCCCATGTTAAATCAGGTTAAATCAGGTGTCACTGGGTTTCTGTAGCAGATGATACACACACACACACACACACACACACACATTTTATATTGAGGTAAAAATTTTGGTAGACAGATCTGTATAATCCATGGGTCTATGAGGGTGAGGTTTATGGTTTATTAATCTCCACATCCTTAATGCCCAGCAGAATGCCAGGGAGTGTAGTGGTCTACAACAGACTATGGAATGAGTGACTAAACACAGATGGAATGAGACAGTTAATATGAATAGAGGACTCACTCTCAGATCCTGTATTTATCTTCCTTCTTTTTCCTGCTACTTATACAGTGAAATACTGAGAAATTCTCTCTCCTTTCTGAAATTCCCCCTACCGCATCACAGCATGAGAGAGAAGAGAGTGTATTAGTTTCCAGGTGCAAATAACTTGAACTCCTAATAGAATTGGCTTAAAAGATTAGTAATTTATTAAATTACAGAACATTTAGAGAAGTAGGACAATTTCAGAGTTGGTCAATTCAGTGGCGCAATAGTGTCATCGGATATCTAGGTTCCATGTTTCTGTTCTGCCATTTTCATCCAAGTGGCCTAGTTTCCCTTGAAGTAGCAAGATAGCCATGGTAGTTTCACAATCCCTTTGAGGTACAACAACAGGTAGGAGCAGAAATGGGATCATATTGACCAGATCTAGGTCACATGTCCTTTCCTAATCTCATTGTTCGGTACTATGAATGTCAAAGACAAAACACAATTCACCCCTTAGACCTGGGCCTTTATGTAGGAAGAGTGTGGTACCTGAACAATGAATCACAGTCTCATCAGCAAGGAAGAAAAGGCAACGGCCAGTGGACAGAACTTTCCAGTATCGTCTTACTGTTTCCTATACATAACATCAACAAAAATTCTCTTTTTGATTGAGAGGCTGAGTCAACAATTGCCTTCATTAAGGATATTGTTTTCAGCTTATACTTCTTAGTAGTAAAAAAATACCAAGAGGAAACTGAAACCAATGGTGAATGTCCCAGAACAAAGAACAAATGTTACTCCCTGGAAAGAAAGTTTTTGATCTTATAAACCTAGCTGCTTTTATTCGTTAGCTTCCAAAGTCCATAAAAATGCTCCTAAGCAAAGTTAACTTCCAAGTCTATAAAAGTGTGATTTATCATTTACAACATGACATTTATACTATCCTTTTTTGGTCCTGGCAAGGGGAAACTGAGAGAAAGGTGTGAAGACTCCTAGTCTTTGAAGATGCATAATAACATAATGTGTCGTTACTTACGTTCCTGAAATATAAGTATGCAATTACCTCCACTCAAGTCTAACTCAAAAAGGAGGTGAAGTACAATTGAAATTATAATATAAATAATAAAATTTAAATATGCTGTCTTATAATTAATGAAGCATATGTTATCAAACAGGAACTAAAGCTTGAATTTTGCTGTAAAATCGATTCTCAGTAGTGCCTAGGTTGCCTCCTACTAGTTGCCATTATCTGTGTGTATGTGTTTTTAAGTATGTGGATGTGAGTTCTACACTTCTGTGTACCATCTTCATTCCTTTTTTGGAGTGAAGTGATTATAAATAAATATAATAATACATATTGCTCAATTTCCAAATCCATGTGCGTATACACATCCACATATTGTGCAAGTTTTTTGGTAGACTCTAATATAGCTACAGACTTGAGCTGCGTGTTTCACAAAGCTCTGTGCTATTTGGCTACTTTTAAAAAATATTTTGGCAGGGGGCTGAGTAACTAGTGACTATGCGTAGATTCATATTGGGAGCAGCCAGTCTCCTGATTTTGCAAGTTTTATTGTGGGAGGAAATGGAGGCTGGGGAGAATGATTGGCTTTTGTTTTAATTAGCCAGGTAATTACCTCAACTCTCAGTTTTACATTATCTGTATCGATACTGACTTTATCTATGCAGACAGTAAAAGCCAATCGATGGATCAATCCACAAAGAAGTGTTTAAGTGCTCAAGGTTATAGTAGGGGAATAGAATTGTGTAAGGGGCTCAAGGTGGTGATAAGCACTGGATACTTGAGTGCTAAGGCATAAGAAAAAATTGTTAATTTCTCTCAAATGGCTTATGAGGGGCAAATGAGTATGTTTCACATGAAACAATTAGGCACAATATAAGACAGTAAGAAGTTTCGTGCAATGGTGCCCGCAAGTCCCATGGACCTGAGCTATAGCAATATCAGTAAGATTAGAGATAGCTGGGTTTGAAAAAGTTTTATGGGATCTGGGTCTAATGATGCACTTGTTGGTTTGACTTTTGTATCCTGAAGTATAATGGTGATGTGTCCCAGTAACCTTAAGGATATTTGAAAATCACCTGCATGAGGACACATTTCCTAATTCAATCAAGGAGTTATTATTATTGTTTTTTAATCAGCAAAGAGAGGTGTTGCATGGTAAGGAAAGGTGCTGTGATAATAAATCCAGTACTTCCTTGTTTATAGTGTGTTCCTAAGTAGAGCTTACATTATCTTATGTGTGTGTGTGTGTGTGTGTATTTTGCTAAGAACATAAAAATAAGAAAAAGAAGAGAAGTAAATCTATATATTTCTATAACATATTTAATAAGTTTTTTACAAATGGGTTGGCCTGAAAAAGTGGGATAGTTGAGTAGATTATCAAGAAATGCAAATAAATTTTGAGGGCTTTTAAGGGGTTCAGAAAAGTACTTTGAAAAAGTGACTTTGTATGTAGGCTTTCCCAGAGAAGACTCTGGAACACAGATTTCCAGGTAGAAAGAACCCCCCCCCCCCAAAAAAAATCCCTGTATTGTACCCACAATACAGAACAATAAAGAGAAGGAAAATATTGATCCCCCCCTACCCTTATTTTAAAAAGTAGGTTCGAGGCCCAGCATGGAGCCCAACCTGGAGCTTGAGCTCATGACCCTGAGATCAAGACCTGAGCTGAGATCAGGAGTTGGTCACTTAACCAGTTGAGCTACCCAGGTGCCCCTTGATCCCCTTTTTTAAAGATGGAAAGCTTCTAAGAGAAGACATGAAATAGGCAGTCTCACTGTATGTAGATAGATTCCTTAGTAAAAAATGGCCTCTTCTACTCCTACAGGAAATTCAGTAGAAAGAGGAACCAAAATGAAGAAGGGAACTTGCCTTTTGAAAAACTAAATGAATTGATCTTGATTTCTGGGCTGTGAGGGCACCAGCGCTCTAGTATAAGCACTGATTAAAATTGCAGGGCAACTGATTATCTTTAAGAACTTGTCTATCATAGAAAATATATCTAAAATTTAGAAAAAGTATGATCCTTAAAAGTGTGCCATTAAGGAAAAAGGTAATCATGGTTTAATCTTCTAAGAGTTTGAAGACGCCCTGGGTAGTGACAGCCCGGTTGTAAGCGTGATGAGACTATCTCATCTCTCACTGTGGTAGAGTAATGGGATTGGGAAGGCAAAAGGAAATGACAGATTTTATCTCTATTGATTTTAACAAGAATTTTGGCCTTGTTTCTTCACAATGAAATTGAGAAGTGCAGTTGGCCCTCCTACTTTTTGCATCCGGGGATTAATTTGTTCAGGACAAAAGATGCAAGGGTATGCCTGCTTTAACAGTCGTCTACAACTGCTTATAAAAATCTGAATACGTGCTGATTCGGGGCTGCAGAGAGAGATAAAACCTAGTCTTTGCCCTTCAGGGGGCTTATAATCTAGGGGCTGAGAGACCAATATGAACAGGTAACAATGCAAAGGAGCATATATTGAACTTCGTTTGTATGACAAACAGTAAATGTCACTTTGAAGAAATAACTTTTCTTGAAGAATTAAAATAAAAACTATTAGCCTTTCAAGCCACGAAAGATGTTGTATTTTTATTAACTTTTATAGATAGATTCCTAATTTGTGCTAGAAATGTGTTTATAAGAAAAAATCAACAGCATAAAAGATTCAAACAGCAGCTCTTGGAGGGTCTTGGGGACAATGTTGGCACTCCCATTTTGTACTTTTTCTAGAACAGTGCTTCTGAGACTTCAGCGCATAAGAAATCACCTGGGATCTTGTTAAAAGGCAAATTCTGAGTCAGTAGGGAGTGGGGGGAGTGATCCAAGAATCTGCATTTCTGACAAGATCCCAGGTGCTACTGGGGCCACTGTTCTGGGAACCAGACTTTGAGTAGTAGCCACGGGCTAGACCATACTGACTTTAGAAATACCAGACATAGAAATCATCAGTCCTGTTATATAAGTCCATGTTGGTTAGCCTCTTGAATCCTCAGACCAAAGGACATAGGAAAGTTTGAGTCAGAGATGCAGTTAAGAGGAAATTAATCTTGCAAGAAAGGATGAAATTGAAATGATTATCATGTAGCATTAAAAAAATGCAAACTGCAGGGTGATGTAAAAATGCATATGAAATACATAGACTGTTGCAGACAGGGTTTAATAGCTTTCTTAAGTCTGCATATGGTGGACATGCATTTTGGCAGGCTTGAGTTACGTACTCAATAGAATTATTTCTCAATATGGATACAGCTTCCTAAACGGGGCATTTGAATGTCCCTTTTTTTTTTTCCAGAAGCTTTTAGAGTAGGATAGTCACCCATCCCAGTTGTCTCAAATGAGACCTTCTCTAAATGTTGAGAGGTATTCTCAGTGCTCCTTTGAAGACCCTAAAAGTGGCATTGAATCGGATTCCCACTGATGGCTTCTGAGTAGTAGCTGTTTACAGCAAAGGGATAGGAGGTGTGATTACTCAGATTGTGTTCACTATCAATCAAAACAGTACATTTTCATGCTGTTTCTTTTATTTCTGAATCCATCATATCCTACCTGTCTGCAGACTATAGCTCTACAAATATTTTTTTCTTAAAGAGAAATGATTTTAATGTATTTAAAATTTTTTTAATTTAAATTCAACTTAGTTAACATATAGTGTATTATTAGTTTCAGGGGTAGAATTTTGTGATTCATCAGTTGCATATAACTCCCAGTGCTTGTTCCATCAAGTGCCCTTCTTAATGCTCATCACCCAGTTGCCCCATCCCCTTACTCCCTCCCCTCCAGCAATTCTCAGTTTATTTCCTGTAGTTAAGAGTTTCTTCTGGTTTGCCTTAATGTATTTTAAATATAATATTTCAGTGGTTTCAGATAGACAAATCTGTAACTACAAAGGACCTAGGTGGGTCAGGAAAAGAGTTTTTTTGTTTTTTTTTTCTTTTCTTTTCTTCTGTTTGTCCGAGTAATAAAATCTCTCTCAGGTTAGGAAATCATGTATAATAAAAGTTTTATTTTTCTGCTGTCTGATTAATATTCTGGTTTGATAGAGTTAAAGCTGATATTAAATAGGATTCAGCAAAGTCTTATCAGTTAACCATATGCCCATGGTTTTTTTCATAAACCTCAAGATGGTTCATAATCTTCTAGGCTAACATGTTGGCATCTTTTTACTATTTTCCTTTTGTCCATTTCTAATTAGAATATCAGTTAAATTCATGTTTACAATTTAATTTTAAGCATGGAGGATCTTGGAGGGAGGTGTAGTGATTACTATACCAAATTGAATGCTTGGGGAAGACCTCTCTAATGAGGTGATTTGAGCCACGAGGGAGAGTGCCATTAGGATATTTGGGGGAAGAGTGTTCTAGGCGGAGGAAAGAGCCAGTTAGAATTGGATGTGGCTTATGTGCCACCTCAAGTCCTGTCTTCCTATCATTTATTCCAGGCATTGCTGCAATATCCATTCCTTCAGGTTTCAACCAGCTGCATGGAGGTATAATCTGATACTGCCTTCATTGGGGTCTGAGTCACATACATTCCCATACTTTTGACTCCTGATTGGGACTTCTGTGTTGCTATAGACTGGGTGTCAAAAGACACGCAGTCTACAGTCATACATACACAACCCTGCTGTGCCAGAGGGTTTATACCCATGGGGCCACCCCTGACCAACAGAAAACTGGAGCCTATAGATAAATTCTACTCCTTTTTTGTTTCCATGTGGACAGTTGAAATGAATTTCCTAAGCCTTTCACAAGGATAATCCTGTGGGATTGAGTACCTGTCTCCCACAGAGGTGATCCATCTTAGATTTCCATCTGAGTTGCTAATAACTTTAAGGGAGATCCTCCTAACTTAGGCTCCTTTAACTGATTTTTCAACCTATCCCCTTCAATTTATATTAATTCATCTAATCAGAATTATTTATTGAGTGTTTATGTGTGGCAGCTACAGTGCTGTCCTCTATGGATATAATTCTGACAGAGCACATAGTGTTGCCCCTGGAGAGTTTGCAGTATTCTAGGAGCTATGGGACACATCAGCACACAGTTATAGGACAGAACACAGCATAGTATGGGAACACTTGAAAGACAGAGCTGACCCAATTTAGGGGATATCTTGGAAAGTTTTCTCAAAGAAACTGATTTCTGAGAACTGAAGCATACAAGGGAGTAAACCATATGGAGGGCAAGATACAAACATTATATTTAATGCAGCAGATCAAAAAAGGTGCAAAGTACTTAGATGCTAAAGAAGAGTGCAGGGGATCCCTGGGTGGCTCAGTGGTTTAGCCCCTGCCTTTGGCCCAGGGCATGATCCTGGAGTCCCGGGATTGAGTCCTGGGTCAGGCTCCCTGCATAGAGCCTGCTTCTCCCTCTGCCTGTGTCTCTGCCTCCCTCTCTGTGTGTCTCTCATGAATAAATAAGTAAAATCTTAATAAATAAATAAATAAATAAATAAATAAATAAATAAATAAAGGAGTGCAGATCTCAGGACCTGGAGCTGGTTCTGTATGTTTGTGTGTGCCAACAAGTGCTAAAGAGACAGAGATGGGGGTAGTGGTGGTGGTGGGGACAAATTTGAGGGGTCTAGAAAACAGTACTGAAGAGTTTGGGTTTTATCCTTAAAGCAATAGTACAGTTGACCCTTGAATGACTGAGGACTTGGGGGAATGGACCCCCACACAGTCAAAAATCCACATACAACTTTGACTCCCTAAAACTTAACTACTAATAGGCTACTGTTGACCAGAGGCCTTACAATAGTCAATTAATACATATTTTGTATGATATATACTGTATTCTTACCATAACATAAGCTAGAGAAAAGAAAAATGTTATTAATAAAGTCATAGTGGGGGGGTGCCTGGGTGGTTTAGTCGGTTAAGATGGACAATCATTAAAATAATCTAAGGCTGAAATCTCACTTCTTATTCTATTTCCCAACTCAAATTATGTCTGTGTACATCTATCCAATATAGAGGTTCTATAATAAGATAAAATACCCACATAAGGATACTTCAATGATAAAGTGCCACCAACATAGAGGTGCCCCAAATTTAAATAAAACTAGGCCCTATTATTAGTCTTTTAGGAAGAAATTCAAGTACAAAAATGAAATTCCTTAATAATTGAGCACAGTGAGGTTCAAGTATAAAGAAATTAAATCCAAAATCTGTCCTTTCTGATCTCTTATTCTATTCCATTATTAATAAGTTGAGTTTTTCTGCTTCAGAAGCCAAAGTCTTCATGGCCTCAGAAGTTGTGTTAATTCACTGTGGAGGCTCTCATGTACCTACCTTTATTAAAAAAATTTTTTTTAGTCCAAATAATTAATATATATACAAGATTGTTACAGCAATAGCCAACATCCATGAAATTTGGAAAATAAGCAAATCCTCAGCCCTACAGCAGTTTATTTCAAGCAAAATGATGTTCCCAGAACCTAGGACCCAGTTTTGCCAATGGCAATGGCAGATACTCAGTGGAAAAAATTCTAGCTTTGTCTTGCCAGGATCCCTGTCCGTTGATGCCAGCCATTATTTCATGACCCATGAAATAAATTCAATTGAGAGAAATCTTCTGTTAAAGAGGCAAATTGATTGATTTTCATATATGAACCAACCTCACATTCCTTGTATAAATCCCATTTGGTCATGGTGCATAACAATACTTATCTGTTACTAAACTCTGTTGCTAGTATTTTGTTGAGGATTTTTGCATCTATATTCAAAAGAGGTTTGGTCTATAGTTGTTTTTTTTGTTTTTGTTTTTGTTTTTTTTGTGATGTCTTTGTCTAGTTTTTTGGTATCAAGTAATACTAGCCTTATAGAATAATTTGTGAAGTGTTCCCTCCTATTCTATTTTTGGGAAGAATTTGTGACAAACTGGTGATAATTCTTTAAATGTTTGGAAGAATTCACCATTGAAGCCATCTGGTCTTGGGCTTTTATATGTGGGAAGTTTTCTGATTCCTAGTTCAATCAATGTAATATACCACATTAGTAGAGTAAAAGACAAAAACCACATGATCATCTCAATACAGAAAAATTTTTTTATGATATTCAACACCCATTCAAGATGAAAACATTAAAAAAAAACTATGAATAGAAGGGAACTTCCCCAACCTTTAAACAACCCACAGCTAACATCATATGCAATGGTGAAAGAATAAAAGCTTTTTTTTAAAGATCAGAAACAAGAAAAGGAGTCTGCTTTTACTACTGCTATTTAATATTCTAATCGAGGTTCTAGCCAGAGTTATTTGGCAAAACCATTTTAAAAATTAAAAAGTAAAAGGAATTCAGATTTGAAAGGAAGAAGTAAATCCATTTCTATTTGCAGAGACCACAATCCTAAGGATCCAAAGAAATCTACAAAAAAATCTGTGAACTATTAGAGCTGATAAACAAGTTCAGTAGGGCTGTAGGATACAAGGTCAGTATAAAACAATCCAAAAAAATAAAAAATAAAACAAAAATAAAACAATCCATGCATTTCTATACCCTAGCAATGAACAACCTGAAAATCAAATTAAGAAATAATTCCATATATAATAACATCAAAATGAATAAAATACTTAGGAAAAAATTCAACCACAGAAGTGATTCTGACAATTATTACCAGTTTTCTCATTGCTTTTGTGGAAGAGAAAATTTTTAGAGGTCCAATAACACTTTTCTGTGTTAACTAATATTTCTCTAAGCCAATTTTTAACTTGGTCCCTTTCCTTCTGTAACCCAGGTGGGCTAGCTCCGTGTGCTGGAATTTTGTTCCCTTTTTTCACTTTTTCAATGCTTTATGGATCAGATCATTCTTTTTCTTATACATTCCTTTACAATCTAGATTATTGCTTGTGGCATCTCCCATAGAGAGAGATATAAAATCAGTGAGTGTGGGGTCTGTCAAAGGCATCCTGTTCAGACACATTTTGTCTACCTTACCTTCTGGATTAGATGATCCCACTCAGCAGACCAATATCTAACCCAAGCCTGGACACAATCTGTTATTATTCTTGAGTCCCATTAATACATCCCATCCTTGGTATGCTTGTCCTTGGAGTCCTGATTCCACAGATTTCTTTCCCCTTTTTTTTTTTTTTTTTAGTTTAAAGATTTTATTTATTTGAGAGAGAGAGAGAGAGAGAGAGAGAGAGAGAATATGACCAGGGGGGAGAGGGAGAAAGGGAGAAGCAGGGCTTGTCCCAAGACCTTGGAATCATGACCTGAGGTTGACACTTAATCAACTGAGCCACCTAGGTGCCCTCCACAGATTTCTTCAGCATGTTTCTCTAGGGTGCAGACAAAACCTATGTACTTATCTATAACAACTGTATTACCCTGAAAGTTACCCAATAATTTCTTGAATGTTTTATTCTGATATTCTTCAGTGTTTCCTGTCAGATATGCCCAATTTATATGCACACACTTGGTATGGATGTCATAACATTTAAAGGATCATCACTCATGGGTGCTTATAATAGACATTTTATCTGAAGTTTTAAGAGAATGTTTCCCAGTAGTTTCCTGAACTTCAGGTCCTATGAAGGCAGTTTTCCAGTCTGTCCTCCAAAATCTTGCTTTCTTTCCTTTGTTAGACTATTGGCCCCAGTAATCTTTATGATCTGCTTTTGTTTTGAATTTCCTTCCAAAGCCATTAGACCAGAGTGCATCTTCTTCTTCTTTGCTCGTATGTCCATTCTGTCCAGCTGGGTTTCTAAGACTTCACTTTTTTCTCTTTGGTAATTTTTTTTCTTCTTCCAGGTATTTGAGCCAGCCCTCTCTTATTTTTTTTCCATTCTTCTCCTGTTTCTATTCTGAACAAAACTGAAGCATAGGTTTTTTTTTTTTTTTAAGATTTTATTTATTTATTCATGAGAGACACACACACAGAGAGAGAGAGAGAGAGAGAGAGAGAGGCAGAGACACAGGCAGAGGGAGAAGCAGGCTCCACGCAGGTAGCCTGATGTGGGACTCAATCCTGGGATGCCGGGATCATGCCCTGGGACAAAGGCAGGTGCTCCACCGGTGAGCCATCCAGGTGTCTCTATTGTAGCTTTTTATTAAGTACTGATATCTGATTAATTAGAGTAAGTTCTCTTGCTTCATTTTTTTTTTTTCAAGATTGTCTTGGCTATTTTTGATTCTTTATGTTTCTATACAAGGAAATATATAGAAATTATTTCTATTGGGAGAAAAACAAACAAACAAACAAACAAACAAATAAACACTCCTGCTGGAGTTTGATTAGAATTGCATAGACTCTGCAGATCTGTTTAGGTGGTATCAACGTCTTTACAACATGGCCTTGTGACACATGAACATGGTATATTGCAAACAAAACTTCTCTCAGTATAGCCTTAAAGTTTTTCACCTAAATGTCTTACATATCTTTTGATAGATTTATTTCTAGTATTTAATTTCTTTGGTTGCTATTACAACTGTTTATTTAGAAATATAGTTGAGGGGATCCCTGGGTGGCTCAGCGGTTTGGCGCCTGCCTTTGGTCCAGGGTGCGATCCTGGAGTCCCAGGATTGAGCCCTGCGTCGGGCTCCCGGCATGGAGCCTGCTTCTCCCTCTGTCTGTGTCTCTGCCTCTCTCTCTATGTCTGTCATAAATAAATAAATCTTTAAAAAAAAAATCGTGTTTAGAAATATAGTTGATGTTCTTTACATTTTATGCAATGATCTTACTGATTCATTTCTTTTTTTTTTTTTGATTCATTTCTTAATTCTAATAGTTCTTCTGTGGATTCTTTTCGGTTTTTCTTTATGAGTACATAAGTACATTAATTCTTTATTTTTTTAAAAAGATTTTATCTATTTATTTGACAGAGAGAAAGTGTGAGAAAGCACAAGAAAGGGGAGCAGCAGAGGCAGAGGGAGAAACAGACTTCCCACTGAGCAGGAAGCCCAACACAGGGCTCCATCCTAGGACCCTAAGAACATGACCTGAGCCAAAGGCAGATGCTCAACCGACTGAGCCATCCACACCCCAATACCCCAAGTACATCATTTCCTATTATTTCATTTTGTTTTCTTTCCTTATTGATCTGTCTAGGATCTCAAATACAATGTTAAGTAGAAGTGATGATAGTTGGCATCCTTGTTTCTTAGGGGAAGACTTACAACATTTTATTATCAAATATGATGTTTGCTTCAGAATTTTTATATGTAACTTTTATCAGATAAAGGACATTATTATTTTTTTTTTAAATTTTTTATTTATTTATGATAGTCACACAGAGAGAAAGAGAGAGAGGCAGAGACACAGGCAGAGGGAGAAGCAGGCTCCACGCACCAGGAGCCCGATGTGGGATTCGATCCCGGGTCTCCAGGATCGCGCCCTGGGCCAAAGGCAGGCGCCAAACCGCTGCGCCACCCAGGGATCCCAGGACATTATTTTTTATTCCTAATGTGCTCAGTCTTATTTTATTTTATTTTATTTAAAATGAATGGGTGTTGAATTTTTTGAAATGCTCTTTTTCATCATTTAAATTCCACTTCATTGTTTCTTTATACATTGCTGTATTCAATTTGATAATATTTTGTTTAAGATGTCTTGCTTTGGGATCCCTGGGTGGCTTAGCGGTTTGGTGCCTACATTTGGCCCAGGGCATGATCCTGGAGACCCGGGATCGAGTCCTGCATTGGGCTCCCGGCATGGAGCCTGCTACTCCCTCTGCCTGTGTCTCTGCCTCTCTCTCTCTCTGTGTCTATCATAAATAAATTAAAAAAAAAAAAAAGATGTTTTGCTTTTATGTTTGTGAGGGATTTCACTGTGATTTTCTTTTCTTGCAATGTTATTACCTCATTTTTATATTAGGATTATGCTAGTCTTACAAAATTGATTAGGAAGTTTCCCTTCCTGTCTGTTCTCTGGAAGATTTTATGAAAGAGTAAATATAATAATAATATTAGAATAATATTAAAATAAAATATAATAATAATAATGATATGAGAATTTCTTAAATGCTTGGAAGAATATATGAGGGCACAAAGTTGTTAATCACAGATTTAATTTTTTATTAACTTGTTTACTACAAAAAGTACTATTTGGTTTTTTATTTTTTCTTGTATTAGTTTTAGTAAATTCTTCCTTAGAAGTTATTTTGTTTAGAATTTCACATCAATTGACATAAAATACTTTGTAGTATTCTCTTTCTATCTTTTAAATATTTTAAAAACATATAGTGGTAAATCCTTTTTCAGACATCAGTAATTTGTATCTTTTCTCTCTTTTTCTTGATTAGTGTGACCATAGTCTTGCAATTTTAATATTTTTTTGCAAAGAACAAATATTTGCTTTTTTCTAATCCTCTCTAGTATATGTTTCTGCTTTTGTCTTTGTTCTTTCTATTTTCTTTGAGTTTAACTTGCTATTTTTGTTTCTTGAATTTCTTGGGGTAGATTCTTAAAACATTCATTTTTCAGCCTTTCTTCTTATATATTTATTTACATACATTTATTTCTAAGTATGACGTTTAGCTGCATTCTTCAACTTAGGATAAGTCACATTTTCATTAATTCAAAATATTTTTAAGTTTCTGTTATGATTTTTCTTTCATTATTGAATATTTTAGATGTGTATTAATATTTTTAAATATTTGCAAAATTTCTAACAGTCTTCTTATTATTGCTTTCTAATTTAGCTATTCCAGTGTAGCAGGAGAACATACGCTATGTTATTTCAGTCCTTTAAGATTTGTTGAGACTCACTTTATGACCTAGCACATGGTTAACTTGGGGAATAGTTCATATGCATGTCGAAAGTATGTGTGCTCTGCGTTATTGGTGTGGTATTTTATATTGTCACTTAGGAAAGATTTTTAAATAATGCTATTCAAATCTATATATTCACTGACTTTCTTCTTGTCCTCTTGTTCCATTATTTACTAAGCATGGTGTGCTAAAGTCTTCTCTATAATTGTTATTTGTCTATTGTTCCCTTATTGTTCCTTTTCTTCCTTTTTACATTTTGTGGCTATTCTATTAGATACATAAAAATTAGAAATTATGATATCTTACTGTTGGATTGACTCTTTTATCATGTTCTTTGTTTATCTTTAGCAGTGTCTTTGTGTCTTAAAATTTACTTTGTCTCATATTGTTATAGTCATACCCGTTTCTTTTGGTTAAAATTTAATAGCATATTTTTTATCCTTTTATTTTTAAACTTTCTTTATCCTTATATTTAAGATACAACTCTTATAAACAGTATATAATTAATTTTAAAAAGTAATTTTAATAAAAAAAATCTAGCCAACTTTGCCTTTTCATATATCATTTATTTTTATTTAATGTGATTACAGATATATTTGAGTTTTAATCTTTCATTTAACTATTTATATTTTATTTGTTCTATCTATTCCATCTTTTTTTCACTTTTGTACTTTTTAAAAAGAATTTTATTTATTAAATAATCTCTACACCCAGCGTGGGGCTCCAACTCATGACCCTGAGATCAAGAGTCACATGCTTTTCTGATTGAACCACCAGCACCCTATATTTACTTTTATTTCTCTATTTTCTCGGGCTCCTGCGTGGAGCCTGCTTCTCCCTCTGCCTGTGTCTCTGCCCCACTCTCTCTCTGTGTCTCTCATGAATAAATAAATAAA
This sequence comes from Canis lupus baileyi, assembly GCF_048164855.1. NCBI lineage: Eukaryota > Metazoa > Chordata > Mammalia > Carnivora > Canidae > Canis > Canis lupus. The sequence goes on from NC_132844.1 coordinate 9,201,152, forward strand.
ATCTTAAAAAAAGAAAGGAGTACATGCTAGCAACATGATGGTAAATCTTGATAACAGAGTGAGGTGGTGTTTTCCAGATCTCTCCAATGTAAAATTACTTATCCTCCTTTACTTATTCTGTTCTTTGGAAGCAAGTGTATAGGTGCAATCTTCACTCAAGTGGTGAAGAGTCAAGTTCCACAAAATTGAGGGGTCTGTAATTTTTAGTGCTTTATTGCCTGCCTGGTCGATCCCATATTCAATTACACTTTCTTTCATATTCTTCCTTGAGTCTAATACCTCTTCAGCATATTACAGTTAAATTTACTTCCCCAAGTTTATCTACTTTGCAACAAAGGTGAAGACAGACTCTAGGTAGATAATGTTATAGAAATGCTAATATTGAAGACAAAAGATGATAGGATTAAACATGGAAAATAGTATTTAAGCATTTCTTTGAACATAAAAGTCTATATTAAATTCCACTTCATAAATGTAAATTTCTCTGGGACGCCTGGGGGGCTCAGCAGTTGAGCCTCTGCCTTTGGCTCAGGGTATGATCCCGGATTCCCAGGATTGAGTTCTTGCATGGAGCCTGCTTCTCCTTCCTCTGCCTATGTCTCTGCCTCTCTTTCTGTTTCTTTCTTTCTTTTTTCTTTCTTCTTTCTTTCTTTCTTTCTTTCTTTCTTTCTTTCTTTCTTTCTTTCTTTCTTTCTTCTTTCTTTCTTCTTTCTGTCTTTCATGAATAAGTAAATAAAATCTTTAAATAAATAAATTATAAATAATAAATAAGTAAATAATATAGCTTTCTCAACTGCCATTATACTTACACAATAAGAATAAATATGGAAGATTGAAATTCTAATTCCATCTCTAATTAGCCATGTGGTCTTGGGAAAAGCTAGCTCAACATTTTGGTCCTCAGCTTCCTTATATCTGCAGTGGCAATATCTGGCTGGACTATAATGCCTGCAGGTTCTTTTCTTTTAAGTGAAATATAATTAACATGCAGTATTATATTAGTCTCAGGTGTACCATATAATGATTCAACAACTTTTAAAAAATATTTTATTTTTTTAATTTTTTTTTATTTATGATAGTCACAGAGAGAGAGAGAGAGAGAGAGAGGCAGAGACATAGGCAGAGGGAGAAGCAGGCTCCATGCACCGGGAGCCTGACGTGGGATTCGATCCCGGGTCTCCAGGATCGCGCCCTGGGCCAAAGGCAGGCGCCAAACCGCTGCGCCACCCAGGGATCCCTAAAAATATTTTATTTTTAAGTAATCTCTACACCCAACTTGGAGCTCAAACTTAAACCCTGAGATCAAGAGTCACATGCTTTACTGACTGAGCCAGCCAGGTGCCCCTGATCCAGTAATTCCATATAAAGTCTCTAAGTTCTTAAAAGGTTAACTGACTAAAAAAAAAAAAAAAAAATCAAAGGACCTTTAAGCAGATATTTAATTACATTACGGGTACAGTTTTCCATGTTATGTCTGGGGACCCATCTCTGTTACAAATGCAGCTGAAGAGGTCAAATCTTTATTTTTGGAAAGCAGATTGCTTTTGTTTGGTGCCAATCTCTATAACAAGCTAGCAGCTCCCAACTGAGGGGGAAATGATACAAACAAAAAAAAAGCCCCAAATATTCCCTTAACACTTTTAGGAAGAAAACACCGAAGGAAGAAATGTAGGAATACGTATGATTCAGCATAAACAATAGCTGTAATGTGGTTCTCACCCTTGCTGTTATTTTTCTCCCTGATACTATACAGAATTTAATAACTTGTGTTGGAAATGAGAATGTACCTCCCAGTTCTTGTGGTATAAGAATGACATCATCCATTTTTGTGGTTTGGCCCAAAAAAAAAAAAAAAATAAATGAAATTTCTCACCTCAAATTTCAGAAAGCAAAAAAGAATTGTTCTCAAGAAGAACTTGTCATTTCCTTGGAGTGATTATGAAACCTGTCTGTGGTTATGGAGAATTTTTCTTCTCCAGGGAAAATTCATGAACACTTGAAATTTTCCAGACTTGAGAAATAATAGTAGATAAATAAAAATGTTGAGCATCCTAGTCTGTTGGTTCAACTTTGGGATATGATTCAAATTGTGTACATATGACTGTGGTGGGGGGCAGGGGGAGAGAAAACAAGCTGAGAGTAGCAGTCTGAATGAGAGATGGATTGAGTCAATGCACCATGCATGGCTATTGCTGGGTATGGGTGTGGGGAGGCAGAGATGTGGGGAAGAGGATTTAACACCCTACTCATTGGAGGTGCATATTTGTCAGCACTTTTCAGATGCTTAGAAACCGGGCACTTTATTTTAGTGATTATAGGAGTCTGTGATGAAAACCTGAAGAAAATCTACTTAGGAAGAAGTCTACACCAAGTGCCTAGGGAGGGTGATGAAATTCTTTCACCCATCCTGGGGTTTAAGAAGCCTCACATTTCAGCTCTAGGGCAGCTATGAGTACAGGGAGAGCAAGTTGAAGGACCCATTAGTGTGAATGATGGCTTCCTTTTACACACCAGTCAATTTTCAGGCAAGGCCTTTCATGCTGTCAGGAGATTTAAAAAAAAAAAAAACCTTTTTCGAAATGTCCTGGAGGTGACTTCATGGCAGCGGTAGATCCCAGATTAGTCCAAGCAGCTGTTTGTTTATATTGTTCAGTTATTTTGAAAACTGTTAACCTATTGTTTCCAAGATGACAAATAAGTGGATTCTAAGGTCACTTAGAATCAAATGTTAATCTTCCTAGTGTCAACGCTAGGGCAATTTGGGAAAGAAAAAAATCCCTCCCTTCCCAAACCCATATCCCTTTATTTTGTTACTCTACAAATCATATTTTTGAAAAAAGCATGACCCCTTTTCAGAGTGTTTTCATTTGTGTTGCCCTGTTCACATGGGCCAGGAGAAATCCTTCATACTTTGGCTTCCTATCCAGGATCTTTGCTTTGTTTTAGAGATAAATAAAATAATTTTATCAACACATAAGCAAATCAAACTTAAATGGGTTTAAAATGATTTAAAAGAACGACTTTAATAATTTTTTTAAAAATGATTTTTTCATTTAAGTTAAATTGTTGGTTTTTTAGTCTCCTAATTTGTCTTTAACTTTGGTTGTCTCTGCCGATCTGAGGGTAGAGCTAGAAAGGAATCAGTGCTGAGGAGATTTTTTTAAAAATTAAAAACATTAAAAAATTTATTACTGAAATATAATTGACATATAATATTAGTTTTAGGTGCACAACATATTGATTCAGTCATTCTATACATTACTGAATGTTCATCACTGTAAGTGTAGTCTCTGTCTGTCACCATACATGATTACAATATTATTGACTATATTCCTTATGATGTGCTTTTAAAAATTAAAAACATTTAAAGCCCAAATATTTGGCAGCTAGATCATTCATTGATCAGGGCCCTGGAAATTGAGACTCTGCTTTGAGTAAAGTAGCTCAAGCAATGCTAGAATCACCCTCTCCTCAAACATCCACAGATCTAGTAGTGAGCCTGGGGCACCAGGGTAGAGTCCCCTCCACTAGGGTGAGTTCCCCTTTGTGGTCCAGTGGAGATTATAACAGCTCATCAAAAAAGTACTAATAATTTTGAACCTTGAAAGGGAAGAGATTGGGGTCTGGACTCCTTTCTCCCAAGAGTTTCCTTGTTTTTTATGCATATATAGATTTCCACCATCATTAGGTTATAGCGAGATTGCACATTGTGGTCTGAAGACTCTTTGCCTGGTTCTGCTATTCCCCCCTTTTATCTTGCAGAGGTGTTACCTCTAAATAAACCACTTGTCCTCCTAACTCTGCCTCAGCAATTGCTTCCTAGGGGCCTACTTGACACATAGACCAGCTAACTTACTAGCTCTTTTTGACTTCCCAATAGCCTTGGGATGCTTATCGAGTAGTGATGATCTCTCTTTGAGGTCTCAGAAAGCTCAGGCTCAAAGAGACTGATCATTTGGATTAGCTACACCTAGAGACCCAGTCTAATGATCCTCCATTAGGGTGAGTTCCCCTTTGTGGTTCAGTGGAGATTATAACAGCTCATCAAAAAAAGTACTAATAATTTTGAACCTTGAAAGGGAAGAGATTGGGGTCTAATGATCCCAGTCCAGCACCTCTTCCACTGCATTAGTCAGAGGTCTTCACAGGAATGACTCTGGCTTTCCTAAATGGAAGAGTAGTTGAGAGGAGGTTCACAAAATCAAGGAACATTGGAGAACCAGGCTCAATATCTTTCTTCCTAAAAAGAAGGCAGGAACTAATCCATGGTTCTGTGAATGTGTCACTACTGGGCTAGATGGATGCCTCAACTCTCCCTTCCTCCCTGCCACTCTTTTTTTTTTTTTTTTCCTGAAGATTTTATTTTATTTATTCATGAGAGACATGCAGAGAGAGGCAGAGGGAGAAGCAGGCTCCCTGCTGGGAGCTTGATGCAGGACTCAATCCCAGGACTCTGGGATCATGCCCTGAGCCAAAGACAGACCCTCAACCACTGAGCCTTCCAGGTACCCCGCCTCTCTGCCACTCTTATGTCACTTTAAAATTCAAGCCTCTGGAGAAAGACTAATTGGCTCACATGACCACCCCTCTCAGAGAAGAGGGCTGGGAACCTTGAATGAAAATCCCACCAAATTCATACCTGATGGAAAAAGAGATAATTCCTCAAAAGATAGTAGGCGTGCTCTTACCAAAAGAAGCATGCTGGCAAACAACACATGTCCTCCGCAGTCCCTAAAACCACTCTTCGCTCAGTCTTTTTTTTTTTTTTTTCTTCTCTCAGTCTTTAACACCGTCCTGTGTCCTGCCTGAAATCAGGCAGTGAAATATATGTCCATTCAAGGTGATTTCTAGTCTTCAACTTTCCATCCAGTTGCCTTTTCATTGTGTCCTTTGAGGGCAGAAGCAATCCTCTTCTCACATGGTGACTGATCCATAGCAGGCATCTAACAGATACTTGCTGAATGAGATTTCTTAAAGGACCTTGAGAGTTCAGGTAGGAAAATTTCCTGCTCTCTCATATGAGTCTTTGTGGATATATGTGCAGAAGTTCTTGCCTCCCCACCGCCCCCCAACACAGCACTGGGTACTAACCCCTCAAGGTGTCTGTCTTAGTTGGCTTAGTCTAGACTTGTTTATAAAAATGAAAGAACAAAATGGCAGGCACCATTTTGTTCCCCTATTCTTTGAGCATGCCAAGAAATCTCCATAGTCTAACCATTCACTTATTTATTCCAGAAGTGTTTATTGAGAGCCTCCTGTAGTTGAGGGCCTGGTGTTATGACAATGACCAAGGCAAATCATTTCCATGCCTTCATATAATTTATATTCCTTATATCATGTTAGCATGAGAGGCCAACAATAAACAAAGAAATGACATTTAAGCTCCACAGAAATAGGGGAGTGGGAGGGTGAGTGGCTGGGATGGTCAGGGTGATCAGGGGAGGCCTCTCTGAGGTGGTGACATGTGTGCTGAGACCTGAGTGACTTGCAAAGATTTGAGGAAAAGCCAAGGGAACCCCAAGGGGTCTCAGGTATCGGAACGGAACTCTACTGAGTGTGTTCTGTTCCAGCAAGGAGAGCCAGGTGGACTGGCATAGAGTTGATGAAGGCAGAGCACGGGGAGATATGGCTGGAGAGGGGGCAGGGGTCCAGGGATGGACATCTGTATCAGTGAGCAGGACCGACTTGTCCCTTTGACACAGCTGACCCAGTGTCTAGAGCCCATCATATTTTTAGGGCTCATGAAAATGTTTTAATTTCTTTTAAAAGAAACAGAGAGTATAATAATAGTGAATATATAATCATCCTGAATCCTGCCTGGATTATATTCGTCTTTCTACTAAGATAGTCATAAAATATAATTTTTTTTTCATGGAGGAAGGGGCACACAACCCAAAATTGTCTAGGGCTCATGAAGGTCACAGTGTGGCCCTGGTGGTGAGGATGTGCTTTCTAATGCAACCAAGTTCCATCTGAACCATGAGCGTTTTTCCCCAAGTTATAAAGTTCTGTAGAATTTTCAAGTGTCATTTCTTCATGAGTTTCTTCAGCAGTTGGCTACCTTGGAGCACATTTTCTGATCACACAACCCCAGAAACCATAACAGCATCTACATTTCTAACAAAGACTTTCTAGGGATTAGGACATGGCAAAGAAGTAGCACAGCTCTAAGAGACAAGTTCTCTAAGCCTTAGTTCCTGATAAGCCATAGGACACTCTACTTGCTTTGGTGCGGAAAAGGACATCATAGAATGATGTCTGTGACCTATCTGTGTTTTTTTTTTTTTTTTTAAAGATGGTGTCAGCAATGTTATCTTGAGGTACAAATAGTTTGCTATCTATAGAAAACAACTCATGTACTCTCATGAGGGTAGTCAGGATGGGGATTATTAGGATCATAATGCATTTTACAAATGAGGAGATGGATGAGAAATTCATAGAACTACTAATTGGTAGAACTGGGATTCACGTCAAGACCTCTGGTTCCAAAATGCATGCTCTTAACATTATAGGAATTATTGTTATTAGGGGATTTAAAAGTAGTGCCTGGTTCCTTGTAGATGATCAATGAAACTATGCTGAAGAGTATAAACTATTTAGGAGCCTCTGAAAAAATAAGTTTCAGGCTGTGTGGTTCAATAGAAATAGGAGGGAAAAGGCAATGAGATGAGATGAAAAGCACTCGCTAACATTTACCTGCATTGCTTGAGTTTCTGTTAGCAGGTATCTGCACGTGCCTAGTTTTTATACACAAAAGAGTAAGGCAGGAAACATTTATGTGGCAGAAAGACAAGTCTTGGGGATATTTTTTTTCCTTCTTTAACCTTTATTACCTTGCCAAACCTTTTTTTTTTTTTAAGAACTTGGTGGCAAAACAAACACAGAAATAATGAGTTAGAGAATCAGTTGAGTGTGTCGATAAGCTCTGTGGTTATTTCATTGAACTGAAACTACCCAAATTTAAGTGAACTTAAGAATTTATGGATTGTATACAACATCTTCCTAGTCTTGTTGGGGGAAAGAAACAGAAATAACCCCTCTGTAGAATGTGAGGCTTTTGAGGTCTGTAGAATGTGGATTTCAGGTCTTGCTTGCTTTATGTTCATAGATCGCAACACATGGCTTTGGGGCATAGAGGTATGCTCTATGTTGAATCTGTCTTCAGTTAAAATAAGCTCTTGAAACCTGGTGATAAATCTAAATTCTAGACACTCAAGACAAAAATTTGCAGGACACTACTCTGTGTTGATTGCTCCTTAAATTCCCATTATCTCTCTTTATTTGTTTGTTCATCTAAGTCTTAAACCCAGCCCTCTGTGATTTTCTCTTATCCTGGGCCCAGGGGATGGATCCCTTCGTCTTTGGTGGTGAATGCAGGCATATGTGACGAAACAGACTTATTACTATAAAGACAAGTGAAAAGGCAGGTTTGGGATGGGCCACAACTGTGAGCAAAGAAAGAATAGAGCTGAATTAATACTAAATTTGGCGAGTTAATGTCTCTAGATAGAAATAGTGACATCATCCCAGACAAGACCCTCTGAGATGAGGCCACTTTGGCCCAGTTCCTAAGCTTGGAAGTTCAGGAGTTGTTCCATCTTTGAAGACTTTCTGGGGTTAACTTTCATCACCTAGGTTTAGGACACTCACAAGAGACTGACGTATAAGCTGAGATATTAACTTACCAGTTTGTGTTGGTAAATATTCCTTTCTGGTGCCCAGGATATTCTTTTCACTAGTCAGGGTCCCAGGAAAGCAGAATTTTTATTCAAATAATTTCCAGGAAGGAATAGAATAGGAGCAAAGGGGACGCCTGGGTGGCTCAGCAGTTGAGCGGCTGCCTTTGACCCAGGGCGTGATCCTGGAATCCAGGGATCGAGTCCTGCGTGGGGCTCCCTGTATGGAGCCTAGTCCTCCCTCTGCCTATGTCTCTGCGTCTCTCTCTCTCTCTGTGTCTCTCATGAATAAATAAATAAAATCTTAAAAAAAAAAAAAAGAATAAGAGCAAAGGAAAATTGATGGCCTCCTGGATGGGTCATGTCGGCTGTGATGAATCCCTTGGACCACTCCTCCCCAACAACAGACTATACCTCTTGAGTGACCAGAAAATCTATGTTCCACGATCTAGTGTTTTTCTCCATATGGTGCTAGAATACAGAATATCCCCTCACCCATCTCAATAAATAACTCACCTTCCTCATCTGTAATGGGGATACCAATATACTGACCTCTCAGGGTTTTGAAAGGATTAGTGAGTTAATATATGCAGCACACTAAGAATAATGCCTGGCAAATAATATCACACTCAAGGCATGATTAGCTATTGTTATTATTATTTATTTATTTTAAAATTTTATCTTATTTAAATTCAATTTATTAACATATAGTGTGTATTATTAGTTAATCCTAGAGGTAGGATTTAGTGATTCATCAATTGCATATAACAGCCAGTGCTCATTCCATCAAGTATCCTCCTTCATGCCCATCCTGCAGTTACCCATCCCCCACCCACCTCCCCTCCAGCAACCCTCAGTTTGTTATTATTATTTTTATTATTACTTTCCCAGACTCTCTGCAGATAATTTTCCTTCTGCTGTATTAATCCTTCTGGAGCCTTTTTTAAAAAAAGATTTTATTTATTCATAGAGACACAGAGAGAGAGAGAGAGGCAGAGACACAGGCAGAGGGAGAAGCAGGCTCCATGCAGGGAGCCCGACGTAGGGTTCGATCCCGGGTTCCCAGGATCATGCCCTGGGCTGAAGGTGACGCTAAACCACTGAGCCACCCGGGCTGCCCCTCACTTTGTATCTTACAGACCAATGGAGACCAAAACATCCTGAGAACATTTACATTATTGTCTTGCCTTTGTAGTGACCCTGGCTCGGTAATGTGTCGTAGATCAGAATGAACCAAATAACCTGCCATCCCAGGCACCTTCACGGCAGAGACCTCTCTGAATGCTAATCTGTCTTCTCCACTCTCTGGACTCTTGGTTAGATCTTGGCATCTCCTGCTCAGGAGCACTGCCCCTCCCCATATTCGTGCTCCGCATGCCTGTGGCAGTGCTCCTGCCATCTGGGCCTCCCCAGCCCCTTCCTCTGTTCTACTTCCTACCCATCTCACACCCACCCAGCTTGCCCATTCCTATCTGGCTTGTCCTCCGCTCTCACCTGGAACATGAACACATGTAGTATATGTCATATGTTGGTCCTGTCTTCAGAGCAAATTGGCACCAATTTGTGGAAATAAAAGGACTCCTCTCTTGATGGACTCATTACTGACTGTAATTAGGAAGGGGGAAGGGGGAAAAGGATCCAGGAAGGGTGAGTGAAGCGTTCAGGATATATATTAGCATCCTGATACTTCAGTTTTGTGGTGCTTGGAGGTTCCAAATGCACGGATGTTGCAATGATTGAGAGTTCAGACAATTAGGAGGTGGATAAAAATCCCATCAAGGATGATTAATAAATTACATACATTAATAGTATACAGATGAATACTCAATCTGATATTGTGTTATGGAATTTCCTGTTTCAGAAACAGAGTCTGATTATTATTTCAACAGAACCTACAAAACCTGCTTGCTAGTCTGATTTCACAGCATGGATTTATTATCAAATTACATCTATCATAAATGATTAGGTATGTTTATCACTTCTAAAGGTAGCACTGTTAGCAGTTAATTTAGTATGGATGTTTTGTGTGGAAAGTTTCTCTATGTTAGTTTTGTAAGTTGTAAATCGTTCTCGTGGAAGGGGAGAATGGGACATTACATAATGGGTGTAGAGTTTTAGTTTGGGAAGAGGAAAAATGTTCTGGACATGGACGGTGGTGATGGCTGCACAGCTTAATGCCACTGAACTGTACACATAATGATGGGAAGTTTATGGTATGTATATTTTACCACAATTAAAAAGAATGAAAGTCATTCTTGCTTGTGAGAAAAATTTAAACAGTATAGAAGGATAAAACAGTAAAATTTGTTTCTCTGCCTTTTACCACCACTTATTCTCATGCCTCAGAGGTAACCACAGCTAATAAATACCCTTTTAGAAATCTATTATAGGGACACCTGGGTGGCTCAGTGGTTGAGTGTCTGCCTTTGGCTCAGGTCATGATCCTGGGGTCCGGGATCGAATCCTGCATTGGGTTCCCTGCATGGAGCCTGCTTCTCCCTCTACCTGTGTCTCGGCCTCTCTCTCTCTCACTCTCTGTCTCTCATGAATAAATAAATAAAATCTTAAAAAAAGAAATATATTGTAAATCGAGTGTACATATTTATATAGGACTATGTTCGCATTTTTTAAAACACATACTGTTTGGCCCTTAGCCTTTAGCATTTAACAATGTATCTTAAATACATATATATGTGTTTTATTAAAAATATATTTTCAGGGACACCTGGGTGGCTCAGTGGTTTAGTGCCTGCCTTCAGCCCAGGGTGTGATCCTGGGGTCCTGGGGTCTAGTCCTGCATCGGGCTCCCTACATGGAGCCTGCTTCTCCCTCTGCCTGTGTCTCTGCTTCTCTCTCTGTGTCTCTCATGAATAAATAAATAAAATCTTTAAAAAATATATGTATTTTCATATCAACACCTATAGAGTCTCTCTCTCTGTCTCTCTCTCTAAGGATTTTATATATTTATTTAGTCCTTCATTAAAACAATGCGATGAGTTTCTAGTGTGGATTATGTTATACCATAACAATCGTGAGCAGATACTTGTCCTCTAGTGCCATGAGGAGTCATTATTTATCTTCATAACCTCACTTCACCATTCCATTCATGTTGGCTCAGGAATACTGTAAGCATACAAGGTATCTGTTAAATTAGGAAAAAACCCCAAAAAGCAAAAGTCTGGGCTGCTTGTTTACAAACTTGACTATAAACCTGATTTAGAGGACTTTGTACACATCAGTACCTCCTGCCCCCAATCTTCATCAGATCCCCTGGACAGTGGTTCTAGGACTTCTTCCCCCAGCCTATCCCTCCTAATTCCCTTTATTCCAAATCTTTCTTCCCCTTGAGGCTACTGAGTCCCCTAGTCTCTTCTACTTCTAAGGAACCCCCTCCTATAGGTCTCCAGACCCCTTTCTTCTGCTCTTTTTAGATTTTTCATTAAGAGCTGAATGCATAGGAGATGCAGAGATACTTCTAGTATAGATATGTATATACCAGGGGTGCCTTTGGCCTGGTGACCCAAAAGGATTCCTGATAACCCCTGACCCCTCCCTCACTGGAGCATGGATTTGCTTTCCCATTCATATCAAAAATGCACTGATTGTAAAAAAAAAAAATGCACTGATTGTATTCAAGGACAACATTAGCTCTGCAGTGCACCTTCCTATGGGGTCCTCAGGCTCCCCTGGGGTGCCTACAAATCCAATCACCCTGTGTCGTATTGTTTCTTTGGGAAAAAATATTCCAAGTTCCCAATAATTGACTTAGCAATATCTATTTTGGAGTAGAGCCCATTTGTATTCTTCCAAATAGCTTGCTCTTTTTCTCCAACATATTTTTTTCTTTTTTCACACAAAAGTCTGTACAATAAGTATCTTGGTTGATATAACTCATATTTTATTGATACGAAAATCACCTCCTGCAGACATACTGAGCTCTAATTTGGCCAACTTTTGTAGTTTGCTGTTGTAGTGGTTGGAATTAGAGGGGATGAGGAAGTGAATGGACCAGTAATAGATGTTTCTTGCATTAGCAGAGACTTTCTATTTTAAAGCAAGAGACGGTACTCAAGGAGAAAAGTTATGAAAGAAAGCTCATTTGCTATTACTGGTGTGTGAGGAATATATTGCCCTTATCTTGTGCTCTCCAAATAAATCTGCTCTCATGGATATCATCCAAAGCCATGAGAAAGATAAATTTAGGAAGGGAAACCCAATTAGGAAAATTCATGCTGGGGGAGATATAAATGGAAAACCACAACAATAAATGTTCCAAAGAGTGAAAAACAGTAATAAAAAATAAATAAAAATAAAAGGCAGAGGCAGACAGGCAGGCCTGTATCCAGAGAGAATCCTGACTAGTAGAATGAGGGCATTCAGATGGGAATTTCTATGGATTAGGACCTACGGCTCTGCTTAGGTGGGCTGAGTTTAAGACCCAAGCTTTCTCAATAAGCTGTTTTATACACTCTTCTTTCTTTTCTTTATGAAAACAAAACAAAATCATTCTTAAGTGTTTAATCAGTGCATTTTGGGGTGGGGGTCATTTTTGAAATGTCAGGGCCTTATCTGTCAAGAACAGTGTGTTATTTTGATTTTTCCTACTTAAAAAAAAAAAAGAGTGTTTGGTTTGGTTTTGTGTTTTTGAGTAGCCTCCACACCCAGTGTGGAGCCCAATGTGGGGCTTGAGCTCGCAACTCTGAGATCAAGACCTGAGCTGACATCAAGAGTCAGACGCTCAATTGACTGAGCCATGCAGGCTCCTCTGATTTTTCTACTTTTATGTATTAATATATTGATATGAAAAGGATAGTACATTGATTACAGGTCAAGCACTGGTAGCTATGGGCTGAATTATGTTTCCCCCCGAATTCAAATGTTGAAGCCTTAATACCCTTAAGTACCTCAAAATCTGACTGCATTTGGAGATAGGGTCTTTATAGTGGTAATCAAGTTAAAATGACCCTAATCATTTTTAGGGGTGGACCCTAATCCAATATGACTAGTGTTTTGATTAAGAGGAAACTAAGAGACAGACGTGTACAGAGGGTAAATGGTGTGAAGACATGGGGAGAAGGCGGCCATTCATAAGGAAAGGAGAGATCCTGGAACCTCGCCTTCCCTCATAGCCCCCAGAAGGAATCAACCTTACTGACACCTTGATCTTGGAATCTGAGTATCTGCAACTGTGAGAAGACAAATTTCTTTTGTTTAAGCCACTCAGTCTGTGGTACCCTGGTACGGCAGCCCTAGCCGACTAACAGACTGATTATACCCTAATCTTTAGAGCTGGAGAGAAAATGAAACAGGACATTCAGTTTGTTGGAGAGTTAAAAAGGAACAGATGGGAACAGGTATGGTAACGTTTCTAGAAGCCCAAAGGGTTAGGGTTGCTAGTTCCAGGGAGTGTATAACCTTAAACCAAAATTGGCCTCCAGAGGAAGAGGCTGATGGCCGTTATTCAAAGTTCTAATTTGTGTTCCAAAAACCAAGAAAAGGACTGGGTGAAATAATCAAATTCATTTTTCAGCTCCATTTGAACTCTGAGTTTTACAAAATATTCTTCTGTGAGGTAGACCATTTCCCTCCACATGCATGGGAAGAAGTTTATAATTAGAACACCCTGGGGAACTTCTATTAATTGTTGCATACCTGAAATATCACAAAAGAGAGTGTAGGTAAAAAATCCATTGGAATCATTGTTTTTGCCTTTGTCATTATAAGAAACTACAAGAATAAATGCTTTATGGCCTTGGGCACTACAAAGCCTTTATCAAGCCAAGACAATAGAGGTTTCTGGAAGTGTGTGAACTTGAGAACCCTGCAGAGTATGAGGAGAGCAGAGCTTGGGGCCAAGAAGACATTCTGTTCAGAGCACAAAAGTAATATATAGAACAACACCCCACCCTGTTCCCCCTCAAATCCCAGATGCAGGTTGGTAACCTTGAAGATTTAAAAAGGAAGAAAAAGGAATATTTTACAGAAAAATTGAAGATTTTTCCCTACTTTATTTATTTTTTATTTTTTAATTTTTCTAAAAGATTTTATTTATTTATTTATGAGAGACACGGAGAGAGAGGCAGAGACACAGGCAGAGGGGGAAGCAGGCTCCATGCAGGGAGCCCGATGTGGGACTCAATCCTGGGTCTCCAGGATCACACCCTGGGCCGAAGGCAGACGCTCAACCACTGAGCCACCCAGGCATCCCTTCCCTACTTCTTTAAACTGTCCTCCCAAACAGGAGATTTTCCAATCTCCAGAAGTCTCACGACCCTGGCCTGAATTTCCATGCAGTGGTTAGAAGCTTGATTCTAGAAGCAGGCTGCCTGCATTTGGATCTCAGCTTGTTACCAGCTGTGTGGGCTTGGATCAGAACAAAGCCTCAGTTTTATCATCTATAAAATGGGAATACTAATACCGTGCACTTATTTCATAGAGTTGTTTAGAGTGTTGAATGGGATATTCCAGGTGAGCCATAGTACTTACGACAGGTAAGCACCAAAAAATATTCGTTTTTATCATTCAGGCTTTGGGGATGATTCTAGATGGCAATAGTGAGGTGGGCACTGTTGTCACTTTGAATTCAGACTTAAATGTTTGACGTTTTGGAGGGTTGTGGGCTCCAGGTTACCTGTTCTGTTCTGTTTATGCTGATGCTACATAGGAGGTGGAGTTTGGTCTCTTTTCTTTTTGGTAACTATTCCGTACTTTGGCATATTGTTTAAGGCCAGTGTCCACTTGTTGATTTTCTGTCTGGATGATCTATCCATTGATAAAAGTGGGCTGTTAAAGTCCCCTACTATTGTATTGTCTATTTCTCCCTGTAGGTCTGTTAACATTTGTCTTATATATTTAACTGCTTCTACGTTAAGTGCATAAATATTTACTAAAGTTATATTCTCTTGCTGGATCGAGCCATTTATCATTAAATAATACCTGTCTGTGTCTCTTATTACAGTCTTTGTTTTCAAGTCTATTTTGCCTGATACAGTCCTGCTAACTTTCTATTAGTTGCATTTGCATGAAGCAACTTTTTCCATCCCTTCACTTTCAGTTTGTATGCATATTCTGCCTCTGAAGAGAGTCTCTTCTAGGCAGAGATAGATGGGTCTTGTGTTTTTAATCCACTCAACCACTCCATGTCTTTTTTTTTAAGTAATCTCTACTCCCAACATGGGGCTTGAACTCACAACCCTGAGATCAAGAGTTGCATGCTGTATAGACTGAACCAGCCAGGTGCCCCTATGTCTTTTGATTAGAGAATTTAGTCCCTCCTATCCTGCACTTTATATATAGGAGCTTTATATGGAGGGTAAAATAATATCAAAGTTAATTTAAGCATGTACATTTGTACAGCTCTATGAGAGAATTAGATCAGGCTTCAGAAGAAGTTTAATTTAGAAATATAAAAAGCCAACCAGTTCTATTTTGATCCTCTTATAAGTAGTGTCAACGTTGAAAATAAAGCTGCTAGTTATTTTATTGGCAAAGCCGGGTTAATTCATGAAAATAGCAGAGAATGGCAATCTAGGACGAGCAAGCTACAGCAAAAACCCTTGGCAAGCCCACCAAACAAAGGACAAGAATGCTTTCTTTAGAGAGGAAAGGGGGGGATTGGGAAGGGTGTTATAAACAAATAGTCAATTGAAAGTAAACTGGAGGTTTGAAGTATAGCTGCCTTTCATTGGCTGAGTTGTGATTGTATCTCATTGGCTGGGCTCTTGCCTGGGAGGAGGAAAGCCTTTCTTCTTCCTGCTGGTATAGTAAAGTAGTATTGGTTTCTTTCTGTTGGATTTGCAATTGATGGCCAGTGGTAGGGCATGAGGAGTACCCCTGCCAAACTTCCTGACTCCATTTTAGTGAGGTTTCCCGTTATTAATTTTCAAAGTAGCATGAGACACAGTGCCCAGTGTGGTGCTGGGTATGGGACAGGCAGTCAGTTCTTGCGGATTACTTGACTGATATTTTATTTTATTATTTTGAAGATTTTATTTATTTATTCATGAGAGACACACACAGAGAGAGAGGAAGAGACACAGGCAGAGGGAGAAGCAGGCTCCATGCAGGGAGCACGAATGTGGGACTCGATCCTGGGACTCCAGGATCACGCCCTGGGCCAAAGGCGGGTGCTAAACCGCTGAGCCACCCAGAGATCCCCTTGACTGATATTTTAGATGAGTCTGAAAGCCCTATGCAGCACAGAGTCATGTGGAGGGGGGATCAGAGGTATCAGAGGATGCACCAGGCTGGTGGTTTTATAGTGTTTTTTTCTGGATTTTTCCAACACTGTTATATTACTTAAGGTCCCAAGCAGGAAGTAAATAGCACACTTGAATTGAGGGATAGGAAGGTGACGTAATAAAGGGGACTATTTAAAAAGTCTTGGTAAGGTGTTGGGCAACCCCACAAGGGATAGAGCAGTTTGCTGGAGCTGTCACAATTGGTTGCTAACACCTAAGGTTTGAGGGGACAGAGAAAGGATGGGTTATTGGAACTTGAAGGGGGAGTTTTGTGGAGGGGCTGCCTGACAAAAACTGTGATCTTTGGTGGAAGGTGTATCCTCCTTTTGGTGGAGGGAAGGAGCTGGTGGTCAAGATTATTATTATTTTTTTTGGGCGGGGAGGTGTCAAGATTCCGGTCTTCCTACCTTCTTTTTTTTTTTTTTTTTTTTTCCCCACCTTCTTTATTGATACCATCAATGGTATGGATACCATCGATGGTCAGGTCCTGGAAAGCAAGGTGAAGAGAGGTGGAGAGCAGACAGGGAGGGAGACAGAAGATACCCAGCACAATCATCTTCACTATTAGTTCTGAGTCAGGGAAATAAAATGGGAAAGAATCAGACCATCTGTTTGAATCTGTTATGTGGGATATTCTTTAGGAATGCACATGCCAGTTGATGCAAACTGTGCCCCTGGCTTGTTTATTAGCATTTCTTCCTCTTTTTTTTTTTTCATCCTATGCTGCTTACTTCTCTTTCACATTTGACTGTTACTGTAATGAGCGATTCATTTCAATAGACCTCTGTGCAGCAAAGTAATTCTAGCAGCTGTGAGGGACAGATAATACTGGGGATTGCCTGTTTTACTTTTCTGTCTCCCAGCTGCTAAGGACTTGGGTAGTTCGAATCTAGTGAAACTTTATTGACTTTGATAATAGGATTGGCATAATCAATAACCTGGATATTTAAATTAACCAAGTAATTAATAGATGTAGCCTAGCCTATTTCCAAAAAGGAGTTAATTTCATCTGGAAACGTGAGGTTAGAAGAAGAAAATCCTCCCAGGATCACTTGGTGGCATGAATACCAATTGTTCATTTTTCTGTAGCCATATGTTGACTTGTGATCAATGGTATGCCCATAAACGTTTAACAACTTACTCTCTGGATAAAAAGCCCTGATGTGGGATCCCTGGGTGGCCCAGCGGTTTGGCGCCTGCCTTTGGCCCAGGGCGCGATCCCGGAGACCCAGGATCGAATCCCACATCGGGCTCCCGGTGCATGGAGCCTGCTTCTCCCTCTGCCTGTGTCTCTGCCTCTTTCTCTCTCTCTGTGACTATCATAAATAAATAAATTAAAAAAAAAAAAAAAAAAAGCCCTGATGTGTAGCATTGGCCAATTTCTACAGTGTAAATACTCCCACCATGGCCATTTCAAGCTACCAATGCAGGATCTCTGAATGTGGAGATGGGAAGAGATACAAAGAATTGCCTCTTGAGAGCCTATAGGTGCTGACTGCAGCACACCACTGCACATAATCCCTCCTTCCACAACAGATACCCCTGGTTACAAACATTGTGGGCATGAGGAATTTCTCCCCAGCTGTCCCTAAATAGGACCAGGACTGGACGTCTCTGGATCATTCATCACAATGTAGGCCTTGGGAATGGATTTAGAATGCAGTAAGGCATGAGGCACCCTGGTGTTTTGTTAGGATCTTTGGTGCTTACTAGAGAAGTCCTATTAAATCATTGTTAACTTAGAAAACAGTCACAGCACATTCTTGTTTGTAGGTGAGCATATAATATTCTTTCTTTCTAATCATTTGCCACTTTGAGGAATCACCTGCAAGTATCTTGGAAGTGAACTTTTACGTAAATTTCTTAAGGTTTTAACTCTTTGCCCCTTCCACTAGAAAGAATAGAACATTTCATTTCCTAATGTTTAGAAATGATTGAAGTTGATTTATATAAATGTGGAAAATTATTTAACTCTTTTCTATAAAAGCCCAGAGCAGAATATGCATTTCTTTCTTAAGAATATTTGACATGTTGATATTTATAGCATCCTATATGGTTCCCATTTTATATACATTTCATATTGCATTATGTGATACAATATACATTTCCATGTGTATTATAAGTATCAAACATGAGTATGATATTAAGTCAGAATAAGGTTACAATAAAGTTAATACTAAAATAAGCAAGAAACATTCCATCTATTTTTAATCTTGTTTAACTTAAAGTTGTTCTACATTATACACTAAAATGTGCCAAAAGTTATAGCCATGTAGCAAATGGATCTGGACAACTTATTTTAGTTATTCAACAAACAGTTATTTCTATTTTATTTACCCAAATAAATACAGTCAGCTGCTCTTTATTTCCAGTACAAAATGCAACTTTTTTTTTTAAAATGCAACTTATTTACAACAGATACTCAACCAAATTCAATATATGCTTATGAAGATATAGTTTTATTATATATCTATGTTTTTAAAGATTTTATTTACTTATTTGAGAGAGAACAAGCACCAGGGCGGGGGTGGGGGGAGGAAGGGGCAGAGGGAGAGGGAGAAACAGGCTCTCCACTGAGAGCAGGGAGCTGGACACAGGAGTCATCCCAAGACCCTGGGATCATGACCTGAGCAGGAAGGCAGATACTTAACCTACTGAGCCACCCAGGTGCTCCTAGTTTTATTATTATTTTTTATTAAAAGGGAGAAATAATATTTCTTACATGTTAAAATGCACATCTGAGCTATCTGTAATTGGGAAGAATTTAGCTAGTTTTCTAACTGACTTTCTTATTTGTTTTTCAAATAGGTTTTAAGTCATAGGTTTTAGCTAAATAAAGTAAGGTAGATAGTCTTATAAATAATTGGATTAAGAAAGTATATTAATGGGATGCCCGGGTGACTCAGGGGTTTCACGATTCCAGGGTTCTGGGATCGAGTCCCACATCGGGCTCCTCGTATGGAGCCTGCTTCTCCCTCTGCCTGTGTCTCTGCCTCTCTCTGTGTGTCTCTCATGAATACATAAACAAAATCTTTTTTTAAAAAAAGAAAGTATATTGAGTCTGTGTTCTTTTTGAAAATGTGTTAAGTTCAAGTATATCTATTGTACATATTTATCATTAAGTTGCACCAGGCAAACTAAAAACATGATTAAATCATTCAATTAAAAAATATACCTAAAAATATCTAACAAATAGATTTGTTAATTATTTAACATAATAGCGCCCTTAATACATTTACTAATTGTTTCCCATTTCAGAATGCATATTTGGCTACCACATTGCATGCTATATAATCATTTGAAAACTACAACATTTCCAAGGTTAAGAAGAAATGAGTTCAGTACCTCCATGTCCCATTAAAATCTAAACATCCAAAGTGAATTGAGGGAATTAACATATGCTAACTTCTCCCTTTGAACTAGTTTCATCAATCCATCCACCCACCCATCCATCTATCCATCCATCTTTGCATCCAATAGATAGTTATGTGTTCACAATGCTTTCCCTCCTCCAGATGTTGTACTAACACCAGGAATACCAAAATGAAAACAACAGCGACAGCAATGACAAAATTCTTGCTTTACATTTCTTTAAGGGAACAATTAATTCAGTGAAACTGAGAGCACTCAGGCTAACAGCAGAGGAAGTTTCCACCCAACTGGATGGGGGCTCCAATTGGAGTTGATTAACTGCTGCAGTGAGAGCATAGCCATGTCTCTGATCTTGTGCATGTGTCAGCATTTCCTCTCTGCCTCTGTAGAGGTCAAGTATGTCTGGTGGTGGATCTTGTGTGGTATTATGACCTTTAGTGGGTTCTTTTAAGCTTTTAAGTTCTTTTAAGAACACTAGTCTCCCCTTTGTAAACTGGTCTGACTGATTAAATCCTTATCATCATTTTTACTTTCTGTAAAAGGTTATTGTGTTGTTCTTGTAGTAGTAGTACAACCTTTTGGGAAACCTTTTAATCTACTCTCCATAACTTTTAGGATATCCCGACAGTGGATATTTCACAGCTACTTTTTTTCCAAATTGCCAATTTTCCTAATCCACATGGTCTTTGAAGACTGTGGTGGTTTTAAAATTTGTCCACAAATTATTTTATACTTCTCCCTTCAAAAGGTGGAACTTGATCCCTGTTCCCTTGAAAGTGATTTAGTAACTCATTTCTGATGAATAGAATGTGGTGGAAGTGACTGTGTCATTTCACAAATTAGATCAGAAAAGACATCACAGCTTCCATTTTGGTTACTCTCTTGGATCACTTGATCTGGGGGGAGGCGCTTCCATGGCATGAAGAAAGATACATGTGACATAGAACTGAGCCTTCCAACCACCAGCCATGTGAGTTAGCAATCTTGGAAGTGGATTCTCCAGCCCTAGTCAAACCTTCAGATGATTCCATCCCAGGCAGACATCATGGCTACATGGCATAAGAGATTCTGAGTCAGAACCACCAAGCTGAGGTGTCTCTGGATTCCTGCTCCCTATCAATTGTGTAAGTTAGTAAATGTTTGCTGTTTTAAACCACAGATTTTGTGTAATTTGTAGTGTCACAATACATATCTAATACAAAGATTTGACTCCTTTTCAGACTACACTGGAAAGAGACTCAGTTCCAGGTAAACAGTCTCTATTCTTTGATTTTTGCCATCTAGTACTCATATAACAGAGTTCTTTGAATTTCTCAACATCATTCTCCCTAGCATTCAGATAAAAACCATGTTCTTTCATTTTTATTTACTTATACTTTGGATCGCATTCTTACCTATCTTCTCTAAGATCTTGTCTTAAAATTTCACCTTTAATCTCTTCCTCTTCTGGACTTCAACAAGCTCTAGTCTCTCCTATCATCAAAACAAAACTTCCCTTTGATCCTGCTGCTTTTTTGGCACTTGCATTTGTTTGTAAAATCCTGAAGACCTATCTATTCTTTTCTTCTCAGTCCTTGCCTGCTGGTTTCTGCCCTTATTGGAGGCATTTTCTCTTTGAGATTAATTATTACTCTCTTTCCCTAGCTCCATTCTGTCCAATCTCAGAAACTTTCATCCTCAGAATCCCAGGGATCCTGAGAGCTGACACAGATCTCAGAGGCCATTTGCAGAAGATGATATGGAGTTCATAAAGGTTTGGACACCTGCCCCAGATCATAATCCAAGCTTCTAGCAGAACCAGGGCTCAGGTTCATCATCCTCCTTCACTCTCAGGCCTGAACACTTTTTTTTTTTTTTTTTTTAGAGAGGGAGAGAGAGAGTGGGGGAGGGGCAGAAGGAGAGAATCCTTTTTTTTTTTTTTTAAAGATTTTATTTATTTTAGAGAGAGAGAACTCAGGTGGGGAGGGGCAGAGGGAGAGGGAGAAAGAATCTGAAGCAGACTCCCCACTGAATGGAGAGCTGATGTGGGGCTTGATCCCATGACGGAGAAATCATAACCTGAGCTGAAACCAAGAGTCAGATGCTCAACCAACTGAACTACCCGGGAGCCCTGGGAAAGAGAGAGAATCCTAAGCAGCTCCATGCCCAGAACAGAGCCTGATGTGAGGCTCAATCTCATGTGACCTGAGCTGAAATCAAGATAGGACACTTAATCAACTGAGCCACCCTGGTGTCCATGAGCCTGACACTTTTAATCATACCACTGATAATTCCTTGATACCAAAATCATGAAACTACATTTTTTATATCTCTTTGGCCTTAACTTCATTCTCAGTCCCCTGTGTTAGTACTTTTTCCTATTTTACCTAAAGCTCTGCTCCTTGTCCTCAGCTTCTCTCTTGTGATCTCACTACTTGCCTGCCATTAGATTTCACCTTCTACTTCCATCTCTAGGCCTATTTCTGTCATGGACTCTGACTCTATATTGCTGACTGGCTAGAGGGCAGCTCCACTTGGAGTTGCCACTGTTCTCAATTTCATTTCCAAGTGGTATGCTTCTTTAGTTTGTCAGAGGTGCTTTTCCTTTTTTTGTCCTTTGGAGTAAATACTTAGAACCATCCTATTAGTTACCAAGCCCGTGACTTTCCTTTTCCTTCTTCATTCTATTCATTCAACAAAAATGTGTTATGCATTGTGGTGCCACCCCCATCACCTAGTTTAGATTACTCTGACAGCATATTTAGTTTGTCTCTTTGCATCCTCTCTCCTCCTACCCATCTATACTACTTTCTTCATGTTACTGTTTGGATATAATTACTACCAATTGTTCCCACATTAGACCCCAAATATAAGCCATTTTAGTTTGGTTTATCCTGTTGTTTCTCTCAGGGACCCTGCATTCCATGGCAGGTTCTCCATGCCCAGTTCAGATAGTCTTTCAATTACCACCGAGCTTTGCTCTTCTTCTACTCCTTTGGGTCACATCTTGGCTTTTCTCTAGTTGTGAACAGAGTAGCTCCAGGGCAATTTCTTTTAATTATCCCGAGTATCATTGGTAAGATAGGGAGCAAATATGTGCTAAGGGACTCAAAAGACTTTAGTAAAAATGTCCACTAAAATATATTGTCAGTTTGATTTGTTTTAAGTTTTCCTTCCACTGAACTACTGTGACTCTATTACATAAAACTCCCTTGGGGTGAGGTGGCAAGAGAAGTAGGTGACATCAATGAAGAAAATTGATGAGAGTATTTGCTTTTCCCATTACACTTGATCAGACTAAATGGTTGGATAGGGTTTTGGGGCCTTATAATTTGAGCTAAACAAGACTTCCCACATTTCACAATCATCTCTTGATTCAGAATGCTTGGAAGGCAGTGGTCAGTGGGGTAATTTGACTGAAACCAACAAGGTGATCTTTCCAAGAGGACGGTTCCCTCATGAGTGTGACAAATCTTGAGGGTGACTGAATCTCTTTATGAAACCAAACAGGTTTAGAAGTAAGGAAGTGAGTAATTTTCTCCATGTGCTGCCTTTCTACATCTCTTATCTATGATTGTATCTTATATTAGAGTTACAGATTACTGTCGTTTTTATTGTGGTTACTGTGAGATGTGGATTCATGGTAGAATTTCTAGGTTGTCAGAGATTTCTGGATGTATATAAATTGGACATAAATACCTCAACATTTTCTGGATGAATTCCTTTTTTGACAGAGACCATAATGTCACTTTTTCTTTGTCATTTTCTGGCTTATTCTTTATTTATTCAGAGAGTTTTTTATTTAGTCCCTACTATGTCCCCGGTGGAGTATGAAGTATAGTGGTGAACAACACAGACAAGGTTTTGACCTTTTTCTCATAACTTGCAGAGCCAACAGGACATAAACAAAGTGAAAATGAGGTATTATCAATTCTATACATCAACCCTCAGTGGTTCTCTGGTTCCTACCTACTCTCTTTTTCTGTTTTCCTTCTTACCAAAGGCCCTTCTTGGGTAGCATCAACTATCTTCTGGAGCCTTAATATCAGTAGTGGTGGTTGTTACATATCTTGTGTGGTAAAGGTCAGGAAGAGTGGAGTTGTAACACAACCTGGGCATCTGATCTGGTCCATTAACATGAGACTTCATCTGATTCTTTAATGTCAACATTCTTACTATTTTTACAGTTCATTTGTTATCTTTTAACTTAGTACCTCATTGTCTTAGCCTGTGTTAGTAGTTAAAATATTTTTTCTTCTTAATAAAAGTGACTCAAGTTGGATTTATTCTATAGTAGAGATAGAATATGAATGACAGGGTCTGTCACACGGTAGGTGTTCAATAAATATTTGGGGAAAATGGAAGGGATTATACAATTACATTAATTAATTAATTATAATTATTGTTATAATTATTAATTACAATTAAGATGTAAGTACTTGCTCCTCTTCTTTTTTTTTTTTTGTAAATTAGCAGAAGAAATAAAACATGGAAGAAAAGGGATGAAAAAACAGAGCAAAGAAACCACCATGATCTACTGTATTTGTAATCCCTAAATGCTTTTTTTTTTTTATAGTATGTCCAGCCTATATGTTTGACAAGTCTTTCTCTTTCTTTCTTTTTTTTTCTTTCTCTTTCTTCATCCCTCCTTCTCTCCTTTGTCCCTCCTTCTCCTCTCTCTCACTCTTTCACTGAGTGTTCTGTGTGGCACTTGGCTTTCAAAGATCAGAGCAGTATCAGATGGTGGTTAAAGACCAGTCTCTGGTGCCAGGCAGACTTGGGTCCCAGTATTGAGCCCACCATTACTGGCATGTGACCTTTGGCAAACATTTCTAAGTCTCTGTTTCTCCATGTGTAAAATAAGGAAAATAATAATTCCTAAAATGGGATTTTGTGAGGATTATGGGTGATGATAATGCATGTAAAGTGCTTAACATTTTGCAAGATGCTAATGATGTCTATAATATTTGGTCTTCTCCATTCTTTATTTCTCTCCCAGAAGACTATTGCTATAGAGCTCTATATACAGTGGGTGGTTTTCTACCAAAATTAAATATATATGTAAATTGTATTCTTTTTCATCCTTGAATAATTTAAACACAGCTAAGGATGTTTTCTCCATGCTTTGTAAGAACATTCTTTCTGAGATGAGTTCAAATTTGGGGAATGTTGATTCAGAAGCAGAGCTTTTCAGTAAATCCTGAGCAAATGTTGCAACAGGATTGTAATGTGAATACATATTCTTCAATTAGCTCAGAATCTGCTCCTACAGCCCTTCAATAAATATAATAAATGGATTTTGATGACTGATGAGTTCAGACTTAAAGTCTCTGGCAATAAATTTGCACCCTCTTGTGAAGGCATTTTATTTTCAACAATGCTTTTAAAAAGTAGACACAATAGTCCAAATCAGTGTTTTGGCATTGTTTTTAGGAACGCCAATCTACATTCTTATTGCATCTTGGAGAATAGAAAAGGACTTTTTCTTCTGTATTGGCAGTTTGCAAGCAAGACCTCTGCAAACTTTAGCATTCTTGACAGTAATTGTTTAGCAGTCATTTCCAATTTTGTTTTGCTTAGAATGCAGACCCATGGGAAAAGATCCAACACCACAATAGTCACTCTCTCAATAGAAATGCTTCAAGTTGATCAGAAGACCAAACTGAAATTTTATCTTCTTAAAAGTGTCTCTGTATTGATAAGGAAGGAGAAGGGATTCTTAACAGGGGAAGAAAATGATGCTTAGTGCTGAGCTCAGCTTGTTTGAAATTCTGACAATTCCTAGCCTCATTTTACGGGTAAAAGTTACTTTTAAATTAAAAAGCAAGACGCCTCTCTCTTGTACCCAGTGGGATTTGCAGAGAGTCAAACAGTACATCTATATCAGGAAATTCTATTCTAGCTTTTACTGTGCTGATGGAGAAAACATCTTTCCAGATGGATTTCTGTTTATACAGCCTTTAAAATTTTTACTTGCACCCAGTTTGTCTCATTGGCAGTACTTCCAGTTCTTTTTTTAAGACTTTAAGCCCGCAATAGTGTTTATAGAACAGGAAGAGAAGTGACCCTTGTAGTGAGAGAAAAGAAGCTACGAAACTCCTCATTACTGTTTAAAAACATAAGAAATGGTACTGATGATTTGTCAATCGGTTGTTTTGTATATTTTTTAAAGATTTTATTTATGTATTCATGAGAGACACAGAGAGAGAGAGGCAGAGACATAGGCAGAGGGAGACATAGGCTCCCCATGGGGAGCCTGATGCAGAACTCGATCCCAGGGCCAGGATCACTACCTGAGCCAAAGGCAGATGCTCAACTACTGAGCCACCCAGGTGCCCCAGATGTTTAGCATTTTTAAAGAAATGTTGAAGGAATTATAGACTGAATGCTCATGGGCCTACCTTCCATATTCTACAATTAGTGTTTTGTTGTATTTATTTTATTGTATACCTATCCACCTCTATTTGTCTATCCATTTATCAATCTATATTATTTTTCTTTTGGGGTATGCATTTCAAAGTGAGTTGTAGATATCAGAAGTGATGGACTCATTTTGAATGACGGATGATACCATCTAGTCATCTGGCCTGTGGTAAATTGCATCATGTAAGACTAGATTGTGCTAGAGTTAACAAAAGAAATCCCAGAGTAGCTTAATGCATTTAATAAGCATTTATTTTTTTCTGGTAAAAGAAGGCTGAAGGTAGGAGTTCAATGTTGGTATGGTGGTTCTAACACTATAGCTGGATTTAACTCTTTGTATCTTTCTGGACTACCATGCAAGCATTTGACATTCATCTGGAAGATCTGTCATGGCATGATACTGCTAGAGCTCCAGTCATCTCCCTTTCTAACAGTAGGAAGAAGGAAAGGAATAAAGGCTTCTTCTAATGACTTGCCTCAGAAGAACCAATAATTTTATAATCAACTTGCTTAGCTCTAGAAATAATTTTAATTTTATAATTAATAAATAATTTTATAATTTTATAATCAACTTGTTTAGCTCTAGAAAACCTAAACGAATTTTATGGGGATCATATTATAGATGAATTTAGGAAAAGTTGACACATTTGTAATGTTTTTTTTTTTTTTTTTTTTTTTAATTTATGATAGTCACAGAGAGAGAGAGAGAGAGGCAGAGACACATAGGCAGAGGGAGAAGCAGCCTCCATGCACTGGGAGCCCGATGTGGGATTTGATCCCGGGTCTCCAGGATCACGCCCTGGGCCAAAGGCAGGCGCTAAACCACTGCGCCACCCAGGGATCCCCACATTTGTAATGTTTATATTTTATTGAATATAGGCACATTTGAGAGACTGAGTAATATAGTATTATCTATCTATTTGATTATTTAGGTGGCTTACTTATTGTAGCCATTTCATTTTTGTTGGAAAAAAATCAAATGAGCTGATGTTTCCTGCCCTAGTATAGCTGTATGGGTCTTGGGTTACTATTAGAGACATTTGTGAGAGCACAAAAGATGAGTTTGAGTAAGTCCTTTTTTTAAAAATTTATTTATTTGAGAGAGAGAGAGCATGAGCTGAGGCAGAAGCAATGAGAGAGAGGGAGAAGCTTGCTCCCCTTCTGGGCGGGGAGCCTGATGTGGGGCTCAATCCCAGGACCCTAGGATCATGACCTGGGCCAAAGGCAGACGCTCAACCATCTGAGCCATCTAGGGAACCAAGTTTTAATGTAACTTGATTTAAACAAAGCCATTTGCCCAGTAAATTAATTGATCCTTATAGTGAAGTAATATCAGAGTGATACTTCTTTATAGGATGATCACATCACTTTGATCAAAACAGTTCCATCAATGCATGGTGGTTCAGGGGTGCCTGGGTGGCTCAGTCAGTTAAGTGGCTGCCTTTGGCTCAGGTCATGATCTCAGGGTCCTAGGATCAAGTCCCACATTGGGCTCTCAACGTGCTGGAGAGTCTGCTTCTCCCTCTCCCTCTGCTCCTCCCCACCCTGCTTGTACTCTCTTTCTCTTTCTCACAATATAAATAAATAACAAATCTTTTATTTATTTTTTATTTTTATTTTTTATTTTTTTTACAAATCTTTTAAAAACTCCAACATGGTGGTTCAAAAACAAGCAAACAAAAAAACATGGAGTTCAAGACCAAAGGACCAGATGGCCACCTACGTTATCCTTAGGCATGCAATTTCTGAGAGCTTCATGGGTTGATAATTTGGCCTAATGATAACAAAAGTCCTGAAAAGTATTTTAAATAGCATTTGAAGGCTTTGTCTTTGAAGAAGCAGTTTTATTTTCTGTAATTAAAAATGATTCACACTTGGGGAGGTCTTGGGTAGAGCAGAAGAGGGTTAAAGGTAGATGATACAGGGTGCCCAGCATGGTTAGGGATTATGAGGAGATTTGTGAAGTGGTGCACGTGCCATGTACATAGAGGAAAGGTCATTTTTATGTTTATGTCTAAGAAATTAAAATGGCTATCATGAGTAGAAAAATTAATCCAAACCACTGTCCTTCTCTTTTGGACTGGAAGATTAAAGAGTGTCTGAAATGGGAATTTCTCCCTATCCTCAACCTTTTATATCACAAGAATTTGGTTTTTTAGCATTAATAATTAAAGTGTTTTAGTTTGTTGGTTTTGAAAATCTTATGTGCATTTATCTTATTTTTCCCCCTTAATAAACATATTTTCCTGGAGTTTTATGTGAAATCTAAATGATCTTTGGAGTTTAGTATAAAACTCAAAAGCCTCATACACAAACAATAAAATAGCAACCACTTTTTTCAGAGAAGCAAAAGTCCTTAGTGGGAAGAAGAGGGTAATGGGGGAAGGGGCAGAATTGGATGGGAAATTAAATACAAAATATTCTCCTCACCTAGATTTTAGAAAATGATGATTTATCACTATAGCTGTAGAAAGTAAGTCTTCAGTTGATCATTCTCTTTGTTGAAACACACTGTATTTCTGTGTCTTCTTTCTGCTTCAATTTCTTATCATCTATCCTGAATCTGTTTCACAACTTGTCTATATTACTGTTTTGGATCTGTTTGGAGTATTGTTTAATAAATTCTTAGAGTCCTATCATGTGGTTATATTTAGCTTAACATCTAGAGTTATTTGTATGTTGAAAATGCCAGATTAGGAATCTATGGAAATGATGAGGATTATTATACCTTTGCTAGAGGCATGGAGTAGAACTATTACACTGTAGGTAAATCATATAAAATAGAAAATAGTGACATGTGTTTGTCTTGAAAGATGTGTAAATCCGATATTGACCACAAATGTATTATTGCTTCTAAATCGCATGAAACCTAAACTCTCCTGACTTAACTTAGACTTCTCAGAAAGCAGAACCTGAACCAAAAGTTTTTTTTTTCCCTAAGATTTTATTTATTTATTTGAAAGAGAGAGAGAGAGAGAAAGCACAAGAAGGGGTAGAGAGAGAGAGAGAAGAGGCTCTCTGCTGCCTGATATGGGGCATGACCCCAGCACCCCAGGATCATGACCCAAGCCAAAGGCAGATGCTTAACTGACTGAGCCACTTAGGCAGCCCAGAACCTGACCCAAAGGTCTAAGTGCAAATACTCGTAGGGGAGTAAGATCTGGGAGTTACTAGTGACACACAGAGTTGTAGAGCGGGGAAGGAGGGACACCCAGAACGAGTATGCAATACCGAGTCAACCACGACTATGAGCAACTATTTACTCGATTGCCAAGGTCCATCTGAGACGCTGAATGAAATGGGTTTCAGAGTCTTCGATTCGGTGGCAGTGGTAGGAAAAAGATGGAAACATTCATTATTCATTTCCTATCTGCATTAGTCAAAGCTTAACCCGATGGCTATAATTGCTCCTCTCCTCAGTCTTGAGAAGACCCAAGGTAGGAGGCAAGAGGCTTGCTTGAGGAGGTGCAGCCTTTGGGAATAAATGAAAGATGAGGCAGAGAGAATCGGATCCAGGGCACCAGGTGGGGAGGGGGGTATCACACACATCCCCTAACCTCATCATCTTGTCGATAGGTCAAATTACATTAACACAGTTACCAGAATCTTGCTGCCTCCAGGCTCTGGCTGGCTCATTTGGGAACACTGGGACTTTGCATAGACTTCCCCAAGTGTTGAGGAAGTCTCCAAAAGGTGCCTCATTAGGGTTTGCTCCTGACTACAAATTCCTAGCCTGTGCTGTATTGCCAGTTTCCCATCTAATTCCAGTGCTGGCGATCTTCATTCTTCTTTTTCAAAAGTTTAGCAGTTTCTTGCAAAGTGGGAAGAATGACTCAGGAGAGAGGCTTGGACCCATGGAACATTACTGAACTTAGTGAACCTGCTTTTTCCATGTGTAAACCAGTGACCCAGCCGCTGTGTATCCCTGAGGTGCTCACGTGCCTGTAGGAGCTGGAGGGAAATGGTTCAGACTTAGGCCAGCTGCTATGCCATACCCGGAGCCTGACTCTGCTCAGGTGCTCAGGTTCCAAAGGGCAGTAGCTGGTCGAGTCTGATTTGTTAGATAACCTTTCTTTATGGTAAATCTTATTTTGGTGTGTGCGTGTGTGTGTGTGTGCAGGAGAAAGAGACTTGAAATCTGGCTTCTGTTGCCTTCTCATTCTTCGTTTCCGTTTCTCCTCCTACCCTGTCCAGTCTTCCAGATGTGTCTCTACAATCTGATTCCTAGTCATAGATATAGTCATAGATTTTCCCCAGGTTTCTCCTTGGTCCCCCCTGCAAATTAGGGATGCAGATAGGCACTTGGGTGGAGTTGGGATATTGCCTAGTTCTGCACACCAGTGATATATGAAATGATGCTTTATATCACTAATCCTCAAGGAAATGCAAATCAAAAGCATAATGAAATTTCAACCCACACCCACTAGAATGACTATCATTGAAAAGACAAGAAGTGTTTACTTGGGTGTAAAGAAAAGCAAACCCTCATGCACAGCCTGGCTCTGGCCCAGCTGGGTTCTGATCCCCATTACAAGTTACATGTCTTATTTCTACAGTCCTAAGGACTCTGTTGATCATCCTACAAATAAAGCTAAAGGAAATACTTACAGACGTGTATTTGATTCAGAACAAAATAATCTTTTCTTCTAAATGTAGATGTGACAGGACACCTGGGTATCTCAGTTGGTTAAGCATCTGCCTTTGGCTCAGGTCTTGATTCCGGGGTCCTGGGATCGAGCCCCAACTTGGGCTCCCTGCTCAGTAGGGGACCTGATTCTCCTTCTGCCTCTGCCTGCCCCTCCCTCTGCTTGTGCTCTCTCTCTCTCACTCTCCCTCTCTGACAAATAAGTAAATAAACTCTATACTGCTGCTGGAGAATTTGGGGTATAAGCAGCTTCAGACATAGCCTAGCTTAGTGATTCTCAAACTTGATCTTTCATCAGAAGCACTTGGAGGGCTTGTTAAAACGCTGATTGCTGGGCCCCACTCCTACATATTCTCATGTAGTAGGTCTGGGACAGGGTTCCCAAGTTTTTATTTCTAACACTGTGCCTCGTGCTGCTGATACTGCTGGTCCAAGGACCACATCTTGAGAACTGCTGGTCAAGGAGACAAAAGTAATTTTAGATTGAAGTCTGATGATTATTTTGGCTTCTTTTCTCCAGGCCAGAGCTGGTTTAATGGCCATTCCCCCTATTTAAAATGGTGTATTTACTCTAACTAATTTTCAACTAGCTTTTAGTCGGGCATTTTTTGTATTAAGTAGATAAAAAAATTAGAAAGCAGGTGGAGCATCCTCATCAAAACCAGAAGAGAGTATTTGGGGGGAGAATTCAAGAATTCTTAGTGCTTTTTATCAGGGGTTGGTAAATGACGGTCCATGAGCCAAATCTGGCCCACTGTCTGTTTTTGGAAATAAAGTTTTATTGGAATGCAGCCACACGTTGATTTCCGCAGGGTTGATGGCCATTTTCGTACTGTAACAGCAGAATCAAGCAATTGTGGCAAAACTGTATGACCCATAAAGGTGAAAATAAGTATTATCCGGCCCTTTACAGGAAATATTTGCCTACCCCCGGTCTATATGTTCCTTTGAGCAAATGTTGGCTGATTTAGGGAAGCTTTTCTCTTGAAACCCAGCAGTAAGCAACATCAGTTTACTTTAGCAGATATGAAACTTAAATCCTAACACTTTCTTCCGCCCTTCCTCAACCCTTCTCCCTTAACATGGAAAGTGGCCCAATAAGTGAAATGAAACTTGGCCCAATCAGCGATATTTAGAAAGTGGAAGGTGAAAGTGTTGACATCTGCTTGTATTTTGTGGTCCAAGCTTCCCTGGCGGCACGTGATATGGCGAGTGTTCTGGCCAGCCAGGCATCTCACGTTTTGTGAAAGATTGCCTCGTGTTATCTGGCCTTAGTTGGATTTATGCCTACTAAGAAATGCAATTTGATGAAAGATCTGCATTCCTTCCTACACATTGGCTTCCTGAGCGAACTCTTCCTTCGGCTTTGATAATTAAAGTCAGTTGGAATGTCATGAAGTCAACATCTGTATGTATGCATTAATAAACATTTGCATATTTTCAGGCATATGCGTATTTTATTTTATTTTTTAAAATATTTTATTTGTGTATTCATGAGAGACACACAGAGAGAGGCAGAAACACAGGCAGAGGGAGAAGCAGGCCCCATGCAGGGAACGGATGTGGGACTGGATCCCAGGACCCCGGGATCACACCCTGAGCCAAAGGCAGACACTCCACCACTGAGCCACCCAGGTGCCCCAGGCATATGTATATTTTAGTACACAGTCATTTACATTTACCTCCTTGCCTCTACCTCCTTTCTAATCTTATCTGCTTCTCTGCAGTTGGTTCGCATCCCCAGAGAAGCAGATGCCAAGACAAAAATTAGAAGTATGAGAGATTTATTAGGGGAAATGCCTGGAAAGTGTTAATGTGAAGAGGCAGGAGTGTCAGGAGAACCTTCATACTGCTTTACAGATCTGACTGGAGGAGAGTAGGCGAGTTGCATAGGAAGGCTCAGGCTGCAACCTAGTTCTAATAAAATTGTGGCCAGGTGGAGGGGGAGTCCTTGAGCCAAAGTTGGAGGAGACCTGTTTCAATGGAATGGGGCAGTGCCAGTGCCCCAAGCCATTGGATGGGGGCAGCCAGGAAAGCGTGCTCCCAGCCTGAACATGGTGGTGGATCCACAGGGGCAGTGGCTTGGGTGATCAGTGAATATGCTGCCTGCCACAAGG
This sequence comes from Canis lupus baileyi, assembly GCF_048164855.1. Lineage (NCBI taxonomy): Eukaryota > Metazoa > Chordata > Mammalia > Carnivora > Canidae > Canis > Canis lupus. The sequence continues at coordinate 9,233,604 of NC_132844.1, forward strand.
GCTAAGTGTGCATTTTCATGGTTCCTTCACTCTTACATCTCTTCCATATTGCCACCACAGTTATTTTTTTAAAGATTTTATTTATTCATGAGAGACACACACACAGAGAGAGAGAGAGAGAGAGAGGCAGAGACACAGGCAGAGGGAGAAGCAGCCTCCATGCAGGGAGCCTGACGTTGGACTCGATCCTGGGTCTCCAGGATCACACCCCAGGCTGCAGGCAGCACTAAACCGCTGCACCACCAGGGCTGCCAACCACAGTTATTTTTTAAAACAGAAAAGCAACATAGACCTATGGTGGTTTCCCCTGTACTTGCAGAATAAAGTCCTAGGCACTCGCCCTCAGACCCCACCTGCTTTTCCAACCTTTTCTCTACCACACACATACTATTGCCTGAATGGTCCCTGTGCTTTTCTGTTTGGGGCACTTTGTCCACATGGCTTCCTTTTGCTCACATGCCCTCTTTCCCTCAGCCCCCCCATTGAAACCCTACTTCCTTTTAATATGTTTCTCCACAGAATCATATATGAAAGTAACAGCTCCCTCCTTGAATGTTTAGTTTACATAGGAAACATTATTTGGTTATATGCTGAATGTTGTGAAGATATAAAGATGAATCAGATGTGAATTCTGCTCTGAAGGATTAAGTTTAGTAGGAAAACTTCGTAAGCATTGTATTAAAAAGAGAAAGTAGGAGAATTTATAAGCTGGATACAGAGAAAATGTGAGAATTCAGAAGAGGAAAAGATTACCTTCATATCAGGAAAATCTACTACGGGTCACCTGGGTGGCTCAGTTGGTTAAGCCGGCCTTCTGCTCAGGTCATGATCCCGGGGTCCTAGGGTAGAGGCCTACAACAGGCTCCCTGCTCTGGGGGGCGAGGGGTTCTGCTTCTCTCTCTCCTTTGCCCTCTGCCCCTCCCTCTGCTTGTGTGTACCCCCCCCCATTCAAATAAACAAAAATCTTTAAAGGAAAAAAAAAATATCTACTGTGAGAGGTGGACTTTCTTTCTTTTTTTTTTTTTTTCATCTTTTTATTTTTAGAGGTGGGCTTTCAAGAATCAGTAGGACTTGGTATGAGGATATGGCGGGGGCTGGGGGTAGGGAAAGGGACTGCAGATTAAAAGAATAGCAGAGGCACAGGCATGAATATTTTTGGAACAGCCTCAATGACTAGAGTTTTTCATATTGCATATAAGACTCATTAGTGGCGTGTGAAATAAATTTAGTGGTCTTCTTATCAGCCAAAAAAAAAAAAAAAAAAGAAAGAAAAGAAAGACAAGAAGAAAAGGAAAGAAGTAGAACAAATAGAAGAGGGGCTGGAGAATGTTTAGAGTGTGTGGTATGTGGTAAAAGTATTATTTTGTGAAACTTACATATATATTCCATTTATAATGGGTCACTGTATAAATGTATTTCTTACTGTGGGCAAACTTTTATCTTATTCAACCACATATTCAACCACATATATTTATGGAGCATCTCTTATGTCTTGGCCACTAGGTGAAGTCCTGAGTATAAAGTGATGAAAAAAAAACTGACTGTCTTTACCTTTGGGGAGAATGTGAGTTGGTATGGCAGTTTTTCAGACCCTAGTGGCATCAGAAACGTCTAGAAAGGGATCCCTGGGTGGCGCAGCGGTTTGGCACCTGCCTTTGGCCCAGGGCGCGATCCTGGAGACCCGGGATCGAATCCCACGTCGGGCTCCCGGTGCATGGAGCCTGCTTCTCCCTCTGCCTGTGTCTCTGCCTCTCTCTCTCATTCTGTGTGACTATCATGAATAAATAAAAAATTAAAAAAAAAAAAGAAACGTCTAGAAGGCTTAATAAAACACAGATCGCTTCAGACCTTCATTCAGAGATCTGCTCAAGAGGTGTAGGGTCGGGAATGGGAATTTGCTTCACTGACAAGTTCTTAATTGATGCTTAAGATGTTGGTAGGGGACCACATTAGTCACTAAAATAAATACAGATGGATACATGATGGCAGGTTGTGATAAGTGTTAAGAAGGAGAAGAGTGGAGGACTTCAAGAGAGAATACTCTGGAAACCTATTTTCTGTTGGATGGTCAGAGAAGGTGTCTCTGAGAAAGTGATGTTTAGGCAGCAGGAACTGTGCACTCAAGGACCCAGAGGAACTGAAAGCATGGAGGAAAGAAGGGTTTGAAAAAAGATGGGTAAGCAGATAGGGTAGGGGCTGGATCATGCAAGGTCTTTAGCCCAGTGACATTCCATTGGGATATGCATATTCCCAAGGTACATGAAGAAATCCTAAGGGTATGCAGGCACATATTGTTCTGAGAGGATCATCTTCTTTTTGTGTTCTCCTGAAGTGGGTTTGCCTAAAGGGTTCATTTACCTTTCCTACCTCCTTATGAATAAAGTCATACTTATTCCCTAGTAAATCTTGCTAGGGCGTCTTATCCTAGGGTGTAAAACCACTTGGGGGTTGAAGGAAGGAATAACTCAAAACCTTGATGTTGGTGTTGAAAAAATAAATAACTCTTATCATGGAGCAAACCCAAAATCTATTCTCAAGGCATTTGGTGTCTAGTTCTTAGCTTTCAACAAAATCGAAGGAGGCCCTACAGACACATGAAAAAATGCTTCATATCACTCAGCATCAGGGAAATACAAATCACAACCACATTGAGATACCACCTCACGCCAGTCAGAATGGCTAAAATTATAAGTCAGGAAACTACAGATGTTCTTGAGGATGTGGAGAAAGGGGAACCCTCTTACACTGCTGGTGGGAATGCAAGCTGGTGCAGCCACTCTGGAAGACAGTATGGAGGTTCCTCAAAAAGTTAAAAATAGAGCTATTCTGTTACCCAGCAATTGCACTACTGGGTATTTATCCAAAGGATATAAACATAGTGATCTGAAGGGGCACCTGCACCCCAATGTTTCTGGCAGCAAAGTCCACAATAGCCAAAATATGGAAAGAGCCCAGATGTTGATTGATAGATGAATGGATAAAAAAGATGTGGTGTGTGTGTATGTATGTATGTGTGTGTATATATATGTATGTATATGTATATATATATATATTACTTAGACATCAACAAATGGAATCTTGCCATTAGCAATGACCTGGATGGAACTAGAGGGTATTATGCTAAGTGAAATAACTCAATCAGAGAAGGACAATTATCATATGGCTTCACTCATATGTGGGATTTGAGAAACAAAACAGAGGACCATAGGGGAAGGGAGGGGAAAATAAAATAAGATGAAATCAGAGCGGGAGACAAACCATAAAAGACTCTTAACTGAGGGTTGCTGGAGGGGAGGTGAGTGGGGGGCTGGGGTAACTGGGTGATGGGCATTAAGGAGGGCACATGATGAGCACTGGGTGTTATATGCAACTGATGTGTCGCTGAACTCTGAAACTAATAATACACTCTATGTTGATTAATTGAATTGAAATTTTAAAGAATTGAGGGAAGCCCTAAATATGTGGTCAGAGGTAGGGCTTTAAAAATAATTTTTGTTGATGGACCACTTTGTCATTTTGGTATGTAAGTAGGAAGGAAACCCTCGAATTTAGGGTCATCGCTGTAACAAAACTTCTATTTCCTCTATATATTCAGGTGGGTGAAACAAGCATTTTCTCAGTGCTTACCTCTATGAAAATGAAAAATTGGGAAAAGGAGTGGTTTTTCCCAAGTGTAGCATTAAGTAATAACAAATGATAGATACATGAATTAATTGGGATAAAAACCAGTGTCATTGAATTCATTAAGAGACTAATTTCCAGTGCAATGTATTTATGTATTTAATAATTATCTGTAAGGTACATGCTTATGTCATGTTGACCAGCTTATACTCGTAATAAATGTAGTGGTAACATCAACCAGAATGCTTTTTTGGAAACATATCTGTTATTTAATTAGATTCTTTGTAAGAAATTTAGAACACCAATGTCTGAGGATCAACTACATTTGTGAGAGAAAACACAGAATGGAGGTAGCCCGGGAGTTGAGGAACAACCCTGGTTTTTGGCAGAATTTGGGTGTCCACAGCTGCCCAACCTTTTGCCATTCTAAAAACTCGTATTTCTCTGTCAGAGATCTTCCCTTCCTGGCATCTGGGCTTACATGGTTGCTTCTGCTTGGAGTCAGCGTCAGTGAGATGTTTGGGATTTCACACCACTTATATAAACCTGGTGGAGGTGGAGATGACAGATTTCTTTTGTGTTCTATGTAGAGAATTCGACTGATGATCAGAGCTCCAGTCACAAGTGGCAAGCCCCTGCTCAGATGCTTCGAGAAAACCACCCTTTTACCTGTGTGGTGCACATGAGGATGATCAGAATGGTTCTGGGAGTGAAGGTAGTGTGTCCTGGGGGTTTTTGCTGTGGCTCAGTAGCTTTTGAGGAACATCTTCAGTAGGATGGTGTCTAGGCATTTAGTGACATTTAATCAGTGGAATCCCACCATTCTTGTTACCACCAACTGGTTTTGTGACAGTAGCAAGAACTTTCTCTTTTTTTCTTTTGAATCCTAATTCAAAATCCTAATTCAGCTGCTGAATCCTTCCTCTTGTACATAGCAGATCAGGAATGTTTGCCAATTCCTTTGATTAGGGTGGGATTTTGGCTGCAGTGAGACTTTCCTCTTGAATGTTGGGGTCTTGGGGTTGTTACGCTTTTTAACTTTGCCATGGCATCAGCCTTCTTGGCATCAGTTTTCTTCTCCTTCCTATCTGGTTTCTCAGCCTTTTCACCTGCGATCTTGCAAGATGGGAAAGATCCAGAGTAATTTTTTTTTTAACCTTTTCACCTGCCATCTTGCAAGATGGGAAAGATCAAGAGTAATTTTTTTTTCTTTTTTTCTTTTTTTAGCAGTTAGAACATGATGGCCACAGGAAAGTTTTAAACATTTCTCTCTCTCTCTCTCCTCTCTCTCTCTTTTTTAACATTTCTATCTCTATCATTTATAGATGTCTTTAGGTAAATGGAGCTGGGACATCCTATCTGTGTATCTATATATAGCAGGACCGCATTATATGGAGACAGTGTAGAGAAGCATAATGGAATGGTCAACAAAAAAGACTCTGAGGCAGAAATGAGGATTCTTCTCTATTTTAAGTATAACAGAAGTCTGAGTTTAAGGAGAAAGTGAATTGATGTTTTCACGTGCCCACAGGTACCGAGAGAAGATGTCACAACTGTCTGAAAGACAGGACTAGAGGTGTGAGGTTGTGAGGAGCCCTCTGCAGCGGAGGGGATTAGCCTCAGGAAGGGTGGAGACAGGAAAGCCAGGGCTACGAGCATGAGGTCTGCAGTGGGAGGGCTCCTGTTCTTGTCCCAGCTCTCATTCTAACTTCCTGAATTTTGAGTGGGTATGACTGCTTCCTTGCACTAATCGCCGGCCTCCATCTCCCTAATTTCTTTTCCCTTCCCTTCCCACCTTCTACCACAAAATTGGCCAAATGAGGGTAGGATGGGGATGAACCTCGGGGAAGTGGAGGTGGAGAAAAAAACATTAAATATGGTATGTTTGTGGACTGTCTTTTCCCTGTGGGTGTGCATGGGGCAGTGGGAAAAGTAAATGCAAAAGAGAAGCCATATCATGTATTTTTCTTTCTGCATTAAGCTCTAAGGCAGGTTTCTGGCTAGAGAATCTTGGGAGGACTGCAGTTTTATCCCTTTGGATGGGGCAAGGCCTGGCCTCATCCTGGCCTCTGGCTCCTTCTAGATCTGGGAAGACTTTCTCTTTAGAGAAAGGAGCTAGAGCAGCACAAGTCCATCTGGACTAAGAATCAGGAGAGTTGGATTCAGTTCACGTCCTGCTACTTTTTTCTGTGACGTTGAGAAAAGCATCTATGCTCTGGATGTCTAGTTTATAAGGAATAAAATGGAATAAAGCGATTTATATATTTTTCTCCCTATCCTAAAATTAATGCTTATGAGTGATGAGAATCAGAGTTTATAAAGGTCTAGGCACTTTTATTTTTCTTGGTCACCGTTAAGGAACAAAACTACAGTGACATGAGCACCTGGTGGCTCAGTGGTTGAGCACATGCCTTTGCCTCAGGTCCTGATCCTAGGGTCCTGGGATCGAGTCCTGCATCGGGCTCCCACAGGGGGCCTACTTCTCCCTCTGCCTGTGTCTCTGCCTCTCTCTGTGCTTCTCATGGATAAATAAATAAAATCTTTTAAAAAACCCAAAACTACAGTGAAACTTTCGAGTTCATTGTTAAAAAAAAAAAAAAAAAGGGAAAGGAGAGGAAAAGAAAAGAAAAGGCACCCCACCCCCCACCCCTCTGTCTCTTCAAGAAACATCCAGATCTGCTCTGCCCTCTAATAGTTGCCTGGGTAGAATTTTCCATCTTAGCACAAAGCGGCTCGACCTGGTTTCAACTAATCCCTTCTCTGTATACCCCTAATTTAACAAGAGGAACTGGAAGAGTCAGACAGTGTGTGGGAAGACTGGAGAAAATAAGGAAGGTATAGAAACCACGAGAGATGGAGATAAGTTAAACATTCTGGCAAATTGTCACGGTGTATTGCTCATGCTGAATGGTGAGGCAGTGGGGAAGGTAGTTAAGAGAATGGTTCTAAATGCTTCTTCTAATTGCAAGCAGCTGTCGATTAGTGGCGCTTGACCAACTGTTTTTAATTCCACTCAGTGGCGATGAAGAGAACAAGACTTTTAAGGGAAACTGGCACAGGGCTGCGTGCGCACCAAGTTGCTCACACCGCTTGCGGAGGGCAGGGGGTGCAGGGGCTGCTAAGAGATGCTCTTCCAAACCAATGCAGGCTTTCACGATCCCGGTTTCCCCCAAAGTTACCAGCGTTTGTTGAGCTTTTTTGGCGGGAGGCAAACTTCTCTGTGATCCAAGTTCTGGAACGATTTTTCCTGGGGAGTGATTCATCCCCCCGATGGTGAGTGGCTGGATGGCTCGTGCCAGTACAGAAGCAAATGTTGTTCAATGTGGGCAGTAAATCTAGAATGAGAGGTGATCCTGCCATTTAAGAGCCTTCTCCTTTGGAACGTTTCACTTTTTGAATGAGAAAATGGGAAAAATAAGAAAGTGGAAAATCTTAGCTAGTGTGCTGTGGTTGTCAAAGCTGCTACGAATTATCTCAATTGGAGAGTTTTCTGGAAGATAAAGTTTTGAGTGGCCCAGGGTAATCAGCCTGAGTTTTTTTTTTTTTGGGGGGGGGTGTAATTCTTTATTTTCCTTTTCTTACCAGGGTTGGTGATCTTTCCTAATATGATTGATTTTTATTTCCTTTTATTTCTTGCCATACGTTTTGAAATGGTTGTTTCAGTGTTTCTGCTTTGCACAACTGGAGAGAGGAGTGAACACAACCGAAAGCAAAGCTTCTATGAAACTAGGGAGGCCTTGAGGTTCTAACAGTAGCTGTCCAACTGGTCTGAAAATACGCAAAAGGAGACGATTGGCGGAAAGGCTCAGGGAGAAAGGGACTCTCCTCCATCAGTGCTCCTTACCATCCGTGTTATTTCCTGAACTTTAGTGCCCCAAAGGAGAAAGTAAGTTTCCTGTGTACCTGTGCAAGGATTATCACAAGGATATTCTTCACAACAGTGCTTACAATAGCACAAAATTAGAACTATCGTACGTGTTTACAGTTGACGTTAGCTAAGTAACTGATGGTGTTCACTGAAGATGTAAAAATGTCTTGGAAGAATATATCAACGACCTGGGGCAATGGTCGTAATATACTGGGTGAAAAATCAGAATTAAAATGAATCATTTTAATAAAGACATAAATATTTAGGATTGTGTGGTACGTGTGTAAGTCAGAAGAACAAAATGGAAACAGAGGGATTCATGTTGATTTTTTTTTTTTTTCCCCTTGAATCTTGTCTAAATAACATAAGCTGCTTTTGCAATTAGGACAAAAACTGTATTTTAAAATGAATTTTCCAACACATCAATTCTTTTATCATGAAGGATTTTATTCCTTGTCAGGATGAAGCTAAGGAGGAGATTCATGTCCAGCAAAGGAGGAAAAAAAAAAAAATCAAGGGGGCAGCACTCAATAAACACCTAATTTTGTTTCTGATCTCGTGCCTGTTTGAAGCGCTCACACTTGTTTTGACTCAGCTCGATAAGTCAGCTCCTCTAAAACAGTCACAATTTCCACCAGCTGTTTTGGATGTTTGAGTTATGTTTTTGTTTTAGTGAACTTCACTGCCTATCCCTTGAGCTAGCTTATGAACAATTGTGAAGGAAGTCTTTGAGGCCGACACAGAGGAAAGCTGCTAATCTCAGGACATCCCTAAGGATTTGAAAAGCAGCTCCATCTGTGCCGTTTCTGTTTTTCTTCCATGGCAGGTCTCTTGATGTCAGAAAGATGGGCCACTTCTTGGGCCCAGCGTTCGAAGAGTCCATGACCACAGCTGTGCACACTGGTTCAGATAGACTCCTCTGGAGGCAACAGGCACACTTCCCTACAGAGATGTGAGTGACCAACCCTGTGCCAGGTCTACTTACAAACCTTTCCTGGGCTCTCTTTTCCCAGGGAGCAATTCTTTTCCATGAGTTCAGGCTTTGTGAGGGCAGGAAGCTATTTATCATTGAGCGCTACCAAAGGAGGGCTACCATCGTCTTTGTCTGAGACTGTCCTTTGAGCTAGAAGCCGGTGCGTTGGTTGGGGTTGGTGGGGGGAGGGGGGTGCTCATTGCATGATGTGGCCGAGTTTCTGGAAACTGATTTGGGAAGAGGAAGCTGACTTATGTGGGAGTCACCATCTTCGCTGTCATTCTCTGGCACCCCCTCCTCCACAATGGCTTTTTCAAAGAAAAGAAAAATGGCGAAGCTTCCAGTGGGAGTCGGGATTTAGTTGGAAATATTCTAGAGTGGAGGGAAGGTCTGCCTGACTTTGGAAGCTCATCTTTGCAAGTTACTACCTGTTTTAGTTTAGTATTCTTTCCAGTGTGCTTTGTTCCCCTTGACCCCACTTTTTTTTCCCCCCCTTTCATTACCTTTGGATGCAGACTAATTAGACCCAAACTTAGTTTCTTTTGAAAGGCTGTTTGCAAATAGTCATTTAATTGAGCACCTGTGAGCCAGCTACCTCGCATGGCAACCAAAACAACACCCCAGAAAATTGTTGCAGAGTCCATACTACTTATATTCAGGGAGCCCAGAGAGGAGAGAAAGAAGGCAAGTAAGCAGTGTTGAAGCTAGGTGCCTTGCTAAAAAACTGATTTGTTGGGGAAAAAAATTATTCCATAGACTCCCATAGGGCCTTATAAATCTGTAGGCCTGGCAGTTCTCTTTCTAGACAGAAATCACTATAGAGCAGTTGGTTAAACATGTGAGGCCAGAGCAATGCAAGGGTTTCCTAGTAGAATTTCATCAGTCAAGACTCTTTCACACCGGGTGTTCTATGTAAGTGATGAATCACTAAATTCTACTCCTGAAACCAATATTGCACCGTGTGTTGACTAACTAGAATTTAAATAAAAATTTGACGAAAACCCCAAAAGATTCTTTCAGTTGCGAGCAGCAGAAATTCAGCTCAAGTCTAAGAATGTTTTTAACCTCAGGCCCTGCTAGATCCAGATGATGTCAGGAATAAGTCTCTTTCATCTCTTGGCTGAATTTTCTTCAGTGTTACTGTCACACTCTTCCTTCCGCCGGTGGTAAGGGCTACCAGAAATCCCAGACTTACTTTCTATCAGTTTGGCACCTCTAGAGGAAAAAGAGGGTCCTGTCCCAAGTTTCAGTGGTTGTCCAGCGCGGACTCTCATGAGACCAACTTGTATCATGCCAGTTCTGAGCCAGTCACTGTGGGCTGGGTGTGAACATCCTTATTGGACAGACCTATTTTGAGACTCTTCCCTGTGCCAGGGTGGGGATGGGGATGCCTGCCTTACCTGGATTACAAGGGCCGAGAACTAGGGAATGGTAGTTCCCCAGAGGAAAATGAGCTGCTTTCAGAAGAATGAATGAGTGGATGTTGGGTAGGCACTACTACCACGATGGTCCTAATGTCTTTTTCTCGAAGAGCTCTAATATGTTGAATGGTCCTAAGTTATCAGAATGGTTCTAATATTCTTCAACCTCAATACAGAAGGGACTGGAGTTTGGATTTTTCTGAGTTCTTATTTCCCAGAGGTTCTCGATTCCTTTGCGGGTTTCCCCGCTTCTTGCCCAGTAAGGAGATCTTCCTCTCCAGTAGTTTAGGAAAGGTGTCCCCATTACACTCAGGACAGCAGAGGCCTAATTGTCTTAAGTTTGTGTGGCTGAGAGGAGTGACTCAAATGTTTCCTGCAGTGGTTCTCAAGGTTGTGGTCCCCAGCACCAGTATCACCTGGAAACTTGTTAGAAATGCAAATTTTCTGGCTCCATCCCAGACCTACTGAATCAGAAACTCCGGGGGTCAGGCCCAGACATCTGTGCTTTAACACATCCTCCAGGTGATTCTGATAGAAGTTCAAGTTTTGAAACCACTGATTTAGGGAACCATACAATACAGTCTTCTGTAGCAAGACTCTGAGTCCTTTTAGATTTTTTTTTTTTTTGATTTATATTCTACTTCCCTTAGGCTCCTGATACCAAAGGAAAGATTCTTTGCTTATTGAATTTCCTTGCTGGAAGTGAAGAGATTATTTTGTGCTTGGCATAGAGCTTTGCAATGAGTTGCAGCTGAGAATCTCTCAGTAGACTTCTGTTGGCCACACGTCAGGGAGTGGATGCTCCTGGAGATACTGTAGCTGCCAGGCTCATCCTAAGAGCTTGGGAAATCTTTCTAATTCTCTGAGGAGACATTGTTTGACATAGACCCGACAGTGTTCTGCTGTTGATCAGAGAATCTACCAATCATATATTCATGTAATCATTCAACATGTAATAATATTGGGATAAGTACTAGACATGATTGCCCACAAAACAATTACCCTTATGGACCTCAAGGTCTACTGGAAGATAGAGATACGTAAATAGGCATTTATAATAGAGTGTGGTTTGTGGGGGGAAAAGTACAGGGTGTTTGAGAGTTCACTGCAGGCCACCTGACCCAGAGGACTGTTCAGAGAAGGTTTGTCAGGGGAAGTTTTGTCTCCGCTGGGACCTGAAGGATGAATAGTCATTGTTTGGCAAAGAAAAGGAGTAGAGAATGCCAGGTAACATAAAAGCCTGTAGTTGAGAGAGGATCTGGTGCGGGTCAAGGAACTAGAAAACAGTGAGCATGGCTGGAGAGTAGAGTTTAAAGGGAGGCAAAAGAGGGGCAAAAGAATGTGAAATGGGCCAACTATTCAAATGATATTAATGGCTTTGGACCTCATCCTCAGAGCAAGAGTAACCCATGAAAGAGTTTTAGGCTAAAGAAGTCAGATGATGAGATTTGTTCCAGAGCCAATGCTTGAGAATGGATTGGGGATGATGAAAAGCACAATCAAGATCATAGACAGGAAGACAAGTCAGAAAGCTTTGTGATAATGAAATGAAAGATGGTGGTTCCTTGGCCTAGGATAATGGACATGGGGTTGGAGAGTAGGGGATTAATTTGGGACATCGGTGTGTGGTTCAAGTTTATACTACGGGAAATAGAATCCAAAGGAGGAGTCCTAGTAACAAGTGAACGGAAGTGGCATTTACTGAGAGGAAACAGTAGAGGAGGCACAGATCTCTAGGAGAATGTCATGAATTTAATCTTAGATATGTTGAGTTTGCACAATACCCAGGAGGGGATACCTAGTATGCAGCTGCTGTCCAGGTCTGAGTTCAGACAAAGGCCTGGGTGAGAGTCAATATTTTATGATCTTCGACACAGGGATGACACTCAAGGAGAGTGAATGGGAAGAGAGGAGAGTTGAGAGCCCGGAGGAGTATTAAGAGGCAGAAGAAGAGAAACCTGTGGAAGTGACCGAAGGATGGCTAGGAGAGGTGGGAGGACAGTCAGTCAGCTCATGGAACATGCTGGATGCTATGGAGGCCAAGGAAAGCAGGTTTTGCTGCTTTTGGCAAGTGCACGAGTATAACGCTTCAGTTCTGTACCTGCCTGAGATCAGGCCATGTACTCTCGGGGAAGTCCTGCTGTGCTCCCCTTCATCTGCCAGAAACCTCTGTCACTATTCCAAACGGGCTCATTCACAGAGACTCTTTTCAGGAAACCTTGCTTTCCTGTAATTATTTTCTTAGATAGATAAAATGGCACTTGCTGAGTCATAATTTATTTAAGGAGACCCCATCCCACACTTTCTTTCAACTTGCTGTCTCTCTCTAAGTGAAATCCATGAGATTCCTTACATATTTTCTCCTTCTTATCTTATCTCCTTCCACTTTCGGGTCATTGTATTTCAGCATGCCTCTGGCCCCCCAGCGTGCTTTCACACAGATGGTCATAGACAGATGTGCGCTTTGCAATTGTAAGTTACCCAAATGTGGTGGTGGCACCTCGTCTGGTACCCGACTGTCACAGTGCTCTGTGCCAACCTGAATCTTTAGCCACTGTTGACTTCCCTGACTACATTATTTTCTTTCTTCTCTTTTTTTCTTTCTCTCTCTACAGCTGGACACTCTGGGGAGTTACTTTGGCCAGAATTAGATATGCACAGCTGATACCTCCAGCTGCACATTCTTTGGTTCTTTTTGGCTCTACAAAAGCTCTTGGTGTTCTTACAATTTATTCAAGTGGAGAGCAGTAGGGATGGTGGCCCACCCAGATATTCTTTAAAAGCATTAAAAACGGTCCTTAATTTTTGCAGCCAGTCCTGTCGGTTGACACGAGTAGAAGGAACAGCTCAAAATGTACCAAGAGCCAACACAAATATAGGTCCTCTTGGCGGTTCATGTTTTGTTTCTTAATTGTTATCCGCAAAATGGACGTGGAATGGTGGACGTGCTTATGCAGCCCACTGCTTGGAAAAGATGCAGTCTATTTTCACGTCATTTCATCTTGAGCTATAATATTCCACGAAGGCCAAAAATGTAACAGGTTAACATGGCAAAAATATGGGAATTCATTCATGGCTTTAGGTATCCCCTCCAGGCTGATGATTCCCAAATCCGTTTGTTTAGGCCTGTCTTCTCCCCTAAACCTTAGTACAAAGTCTCCAGTTATCCATTGGCTCTTTTGACCGAATTGCCTCGCTAGCACTCTTTTAAAGTCCAAGATTCCTACTGAACTCTTTCCTCTTTTCTGGGCATACTTCCTCTTATACTTTATTTCTGTTGCAATCAGCTCTACTGACTCACTCAAGGCTTCTGAGTCTTCTCTGACTCTTCTTTCACCTGTATTCCTAATGCCCAGTCGGCTGCCCAGGTCTTCCTGTTGGCCTGTTTTCTTCTCACTATGGCCAGACCAGTCCCGATCCATAGATTTTTTTTTTTTCCCCCCTGTGGGACTTCGAACATGTCCTAAGAGTTAAGTGGCCTTCTGTCTTCTGTTTGTTCTCCCCTGAATTCATCACATAAAGAGATGTCAAATTAATCTTCTAAAATGAGATATTTAATCACAATACCTCCATATTCTAAAGAATTCCATAGTTTCCTATTATCTCCAGGATGAATCCAACAGCTCTCCCAAAAGACTTTGGGGTCCTTGCCCAATCTTCAGCTGCCCCCTGGAATAAGCTTACGTCAGTCACTCATTTTTAACCTTGCTTCATTATTCTAGCTTGTCAAAATAATTTTGATTCTTTCTGCCACAAATGTGTTACCCAGCTCAGTTTTGTATCTGTACATGTCACATGATTTGGTTGTTGATAAATAGCATTAAATATGATGGAATTAGAACACAAGGATAAGCCCTAGAGATTTCTGTAGGATTGAATTTTTTGAACTCGGGGCTACGGTTGCCATTGATCCTGGAAAGCAGTCCTTTGCCTTCTTCTGTATCCTCACCTTTGGGGCATTCCTTTATTCATTCATTGAACCCTGAACAGTCCATTTCTCAAACATTCTTTTCTGAGTAGGTAAAGCTGTTCAGAATCCACTCTTGTTTGTTTACATTTGAAAGATTTGTCAGAGGTAAAAGCCACTGATGGATGTTGACTTCTGCGGAGAAAAGTTGGACACTTGTTTTGACATCTAAGAAATAACTCCCATTTTTCTATATTCTGGTTCCTATTGCTGCATAACCAAAGCACTCCAAACACAGTGGTGCAAAGCCATAAACTATTTTTGTATGCTTTTGAGGCAGAAATTTGGAAAGGGCACAGTGGGGATGACTTGTTTGAGCTTCCCTTTTCCCATGTCTGAGCTAAGAAAACTCAAAGTCTGGGGTTGACTCAACAGCTGGGGACTAGAATCATCTGACAACTTATTCATTCACATATTTGGCACCTGGGTGAGGAGGACTCAAAGACTAGGACCGTCAATTGGAGCATCTTCACATGGCTTCCCTGTGTGGCTAGGCTTCCTCACAGCATGGCAGTCTCAGGAGTGTCAGACTTTTTACCTGTTGGCTCAGGGATCCAAAGGCGACTGTCCCTGTAAACCAGATGGAATGGCAGCGTCATCTGTGACCAAGCCCCAGAAGTCACCCAGAGGCACTTCCAACACCTTTTATTGTGTTCAAGTGAGTCACAAACTGCCCAGATTCAAGAGGAGGGCATATAGACCCACCTGTCAATAGGAAGAATATTTGGAGGTAGACTTTAAAGTTGTCACATATATGAATTGACCAAGTCAACTGTAGCTACTATCCTTGGAAATGTGGCCCAGGGGCCTGGTGTTTCGAGAACCTTGCCAGCTTTATCCAGGGTAGGTAACTCAGGGTAAGAATAACTTAAGGAAATGTAATAATCACTTCTAATAAATTCAGCCAGGGCTCTGTTTTTTTTTTTTTTTTTTTTTTTTTTTTTTTTTGGGGGGGGGCTCTATGTTTTTTAGATTTCAGCCTTTTTTTTTTTTTTTAAATAGAAATCTGATAAATCTTTTTTTTTTCTTTTTTCTCCATTAATAGGCTAGGGTTGATATTTCTTTTTCTTTTTGATATTTCTTTTAAGACTTAAAAAAAGGTACTTCTGAGAGTTTCAACATTTGACAGCTGGTAATAAGTGGGAAATGTCATTACATAAACTCTGGTTTGGGTGAAGAGGCAGGTGGTATTTTTAGGGAAGTCGGTGTCAATGTGAGGCTGCAGCCACACTGACCACCTCCAGCCCATCTGCAGAGACATTTCTGTCTCCCGCAAGTAAAGCCCCCTCCTTCTGCCTGCTTTGACTGCCTCCCTGAGTTCCCCTTTTCTTTTTTGGCCTTGAGTTTCAGCTTGATGAGTTGTCAAGAGGACTGGGCCACTGGATTCTACCTGTAAGAACTTGAGAGGCTGTGCTCATGAAGAGGAGCACTTTTCTACTCTTAGATCCTCTGTGTTGACACTCACCAAACAGACAGTGGGAGTCTTTTATGTCCCCAGCCCTGTGCTAGGCCATATAATTATAAAAAAGGAACAAAACCAGTCCTAGTTCTTGCCTTTGTGGAGCTTCCATGTAACAAACTGAAGTTGCAACTTATCCAGATCGCAGGAAAGGTGATCTTTGAAAGCTTATACCAAATAGGTTTGACGTTGTGAGGCCAGAGAAGTTTCCCCCAAGGAAGCCATGGTTGAGCTAAGAGTGGAGGCATGACTGGGTGTTAATCAGGGAAAGAAGGGAAAGTGATCCAAGCAGAGAGAACAGCCTGTGGAAGGAAGTGGACAGGATGAGTGGAGAGGACTCAGGATGATAAAAGGATGTGAGAAGGCCAGTGTGAGGGGGAAGAGACTGTGAGGAGGCATCAGGTGGAAGGTGTAGCTTGTGAGGAGGGTAGGAGCCAGACTGTATGAAGCCTGGAGACATGACCGTGGTGTATCAGTCAGGGTTCTCTAAAGAAATGGACCCAATAAGAGATACAGATACCATTTATGTATATAAACAGAACCAAAATAATATAGAATACAAATCCTATTATATATAATATATATCCTATGTATATCCTACAGATAATATCTATAATATAGATTATTTTATATATAGGATTATAAATTAGGAAAGCTGACCAGTCTGAAATCTATAGGGCAGGCTGGTAGGCAGGCAAGGCTAGAAACTGAGGCCGGAGTTAATGCTATAATATTGAGACAGGATTTCTTCTTTTTTAAGAAAGAGTTTCTTTTCTAGGAAACTTTGGTTTTTGCCCTTGAGGCTTTCACCTGATTGGATGGGACCCACTACATTATTCAGATAATCTTTACTCAAAATTGGCTGATTATAGATGTTCAACATATCTAAAAACATCTTCACAGCAACATCTAGATTAGGGGGTATTATTACTGGGTACTCTAGCCTAGCCAGGTTGACACATAAAGCTAGTCATAACACATAGGAGCTTTGTCTTGATTCTAAGAGTAATGGAAAACTCTTAAAGGATGGAAGAGGGTGGCATGGTTAAATTTGTATTTCTCAAGTGTGCTCTATGCTTTCAGAAAAAGGTTGGTGTATGTGACCATCACCAGGGTTCTTGGGGTGGTCATAAGGCACATTGGATCGTTCATGCACTTTTTATTCATGGACATGGTGCCCCGACATTGAATTGGGCAGATGTTCCTCCTGGGTGTGCCCTTGCCATCTTGAAATTACTTCAGAGGCAAGACTCTTATGTTTTTTTTTTTTTTTTTTGGCTTTTCTCTTTTTCTCCAATGAGACTGGATGATCTTTAGAGTCAAGAAGCATGCCACATTCACCAGAATGCCCTGAGTGCCTAGGACAGTGGCTGGCACACGGTATGTACCCAGTAAGCACTTGTGGAGGAGTTTGGCTGGGTTTCATGTTTTTCCCAAAGTGCCTTATGAAGAACGAAGGAATAACAGCCCTATCAGTAGTTCTGGGTGGTAGAAAACCAATGCTAATATGAAAATTGTTTTTGTTCTTATTTCTAGCTTCCTTTCCTTGGCATGATCTATAGTTCCTTTTTTTTTTTTTTAAAGATTTTATTTATTCATGAGAGACACAGAGAAAGAGAGGCAGAGACATAGGCAGAGAAGCAGGCTCCCTGTGGGGAGTCCGAGGGGGAACTCGATCCTAGGACCCCAGGATCACAACCTGAGCCAAAGGCAGATGCTCAACCACTGAGCCACCCAGGTGCCCCTATAGTTGCTTTTTCACTATATTTACATAGATCGCCTATTTTAGGATATAATGATTACTTAAATTAACCTTTTATTTTGAAATTGTTTTAGATTTACACAAAAGTTTCAAAGACAGCATGGGGAGTTCCCATATGTCACCCAGTACTCCTAATGTTACATCCTACATCACTGTGGTTCATTTACCAAAATGAAGAAACAGAATTGGAACATTTACTACTAACTGAACTTCAGTCTTTGCCTTTCACCAGTTTTATCCACTAATGTCCTCTTTCTGTTCCAGGATCCAACTCAGGGTACTACATTGTATTTAGTCGTCATGTCTCCCCAGTCTTTGGTCTGTGACAGTTTCTCAGTTTTTCCTTGTTTTCCACAACTTTGATGGTCTTGAGGAGAGTACTGAGAATACTGGAATACCCGCAGAATAATGTCCCCCAGTTTGGGATTGTCTATTTTCTTGTGAGTAGATTGGGGTTATAGTTTTTTGGAAAGAACACAGAGGTGGATTGTCCTTCGTGTCATTTCATACGACAGTGCTCATTATGCACATGATATCACTGAGGATGTTGACTGTTATCACTTGGTTATCATTTGCCAGGCAGGTTTCTCCACCGTAAAATTATTTTTCTACTTCCCTCTGAGTTCTTTGGAAGTGAATCACTAAGTTTAGCCCATCCCCGAGGAGGTTGGAGAGAGGGAGTAAGCTCTATCTCCCAGGATGAAGAGTATCTGCATATATTATTTAGATTTCTTCTGTAAGGAATATTTGTCTCTTTCCACCCATCTGTTAATTTATGTAATAATTTACTTTATATGCACTAATATATACTTAATCCATATATGTATATAGAATACACACACGCACATACCTTGAGTTATAATCCCATAGGATGTTATTTATTTTATTAAATTGTTCAGCTTTAGCCATTGGGGGCTCTTTCAGGCTGATTCTAGTGTTCCTTTGACATGTCCTAACATTTTGTCTTTTTGAGCTCTTCTCTCTTTCCTGGTACTACAAGGTACTCTAGGTACATCTTGTATTTTCCTTGCCCCAGTCCTAGAAACATTTGTTCAAGGATCCCTGGTTACTTTAATTGGAAAATGGTATTTAGGAACCAGGATCTTGGTTTTGGGTGTTCTTGTTGCTCCCGGGGTCTCATTGCTTCGAGGCCCTATCAGCAGAAAGAGCTGAGAATGTGTGTATAGTAGCTGTTTAAACATATATCTATACTTATTTCTGTGTCTACCCATCTGTATGTGTATTAAACTCAACATGAGTTTATACAGGTGTCTGACTATAATCCAGCTCTACAGGGGTCCTTCCAGACTTCCTTTCTTGCTTGTCTATAATTCCCTCTCCTGGAGGAGAGTAAGGAAACCTGGCTCCCACCATCCATTTAGTTATTTGTTCACACATGATATACGTGTAAAGCAGATTCAGAATTTTTACCTGTACCCCTATGGGAAACACATGTAGCAACTAGATTACAGTGTTTACATTTTTTTTTTTTGCTTTTGATATAACCATTTTTATAAGGAAGTGGTATAACATAGACATTGAGAACAGTCTCTACGCCAGATGACTTGGGTCCAAATCCCGACTCCATCACTTAGCAGAATGAGCTTGGATGAGTTACTGTCTTCTTAGTTCATTTTTAGAATGGGCATAATAATGGTATTTACTTCCTGGGGTCATTTGATGATTGAATAAATTAATATATGTAAAGTGCTTAAGTATTTGGAATATAAGAAACACACTTAAGTGTTAGCTGTTATTGTTAGGACAGAAATAAAGTCTATTCTAATTGCCACCAGTATAATACCATATATATTGGAGCACCATATACTCTTGAATGGTAGGATCTCTCTATTCACTTATCTTCTTATAGCACTCAGCAGAGGGGTTTATATCTAACTTCCTCTCCATATTTTTCTGTTCAGCATCTATGGTATTTTTCTGTGTGGAGTTAATTTGTCATTCATTTCTCTACCAGATTTTTGTGAATTCAGAAAACATAAGATTTAAGTTGAAGATTTTTAGTGCAGATTTTACATCTAGGAAGTATCCTAGACTTTGGCTGCCTTCAGATCATGGCCTTGTTAGAAGTTTGTGTCCCTGCCTTTTAGGGCAGTGTTAGCACAAGAATGATGGATTTCGTTCTCAATCAGAGCGATTGAGGAGTCCAGTAGTCTAAGCTATGTGTTAATTGCTGGCTGCTTATTCTTTGATTAAATGTGGTTATTCTGTGGTTATCACTGCTTGGAAAATCATTAATTTTTGTAAACCTTGAAATAGAGGTTGGGGGCTTCACTCAAAACACTTATAATGTTCTGACTATCGCTGTTATTAATATTGTATAGCCAACAGCCATGGGTTCTGCTCAGTGGTAGTCAGCACTTCTGGGCAGGATTATGTGTTACCGGCATTTTAATTAGGCTTCAATGAACCCAGCTGCAACAGTGTTAGCAGTCTCTTAAACTATTTTTCACTTTTGGGGTTTGATAAAATACAACCTGTATTTCCCCCACTCTTTTCCCTTTATGCTAAAAAAGAAAAAAAAAACCAACCAAAAAACAAAAACAGAAAACCCACATAAACCAAAACCACATACACACAAAGGTACATTAGCTTGACATGGGGCCACTAATATTTCTCACAACTGGTAATTTTTGAATCAATAAAAATATAAAATCGAATCAATAGCTGATGCCTAATCCTTTAAGTCCTCTTAACTGTTTTATTTGTTTTTTTATAAAATAGCCTGGCCCTTAAAAACAGAGCAAGCAACACTTTATTTGGCAAAAATATCTGAAAGCAGGAATTCTCTGCAAATTACCAAGGTTCAACTGCGTTCTTTTTCCTTATTTTATTTATCATAAGGCATTGTAGATTTCAGGATTAGTGTTGGAAATGCAACCAAACATAAGGGGAGCTGGTCAAATCCATGTGGTCCAAGGGAATGGAAGTCATTCAGCTACCGGAGGAACCTGCAAAGGGCAGGCGTCCCTATGGCCAACTGAAGTCGGTAGCCAGACAACTGAGGTCAAACTTACTGACCGTTATCACTTAGCAATGACCGATGAGTTACTTTTAATTTTTTGCTGAGGTTTCACTCTTTGCCTGCCATCAGATTCAGGCCCCGGTTTCTGCAGCAATAACTGTTTTGGGGGAATTAACCTCTATTGCACTCAGCCCTGGTCTACCCTTTTTACAAAGGTGGGTGACTTCTTTCTCTGGGATCCACCACCTATCAGGTCTCCATTTCTTTTCATGACGGAAGTGGTCCCAAATACTTTCCTTGGCTCTTTTTCTCCTAAGTTTGATACCTACCTATCCTCGTTAGGGCTGAGGGTGCCATGAAGGGTAGAAGTACTTTTGGTGTTTGTAATTTGAGTAGAACACAGAAGAGACCAAGAATAAGCAACATTTGACAGCTCAGTCTTTGACTGCCTGGAAAACAGATGGAGCTGAGCACCCTGCTGGGGGATGCTCAAGTGTGAGAGGCAGCACGATCTGTGCACAGCTGGGCCGCCACAGTGGTTAACCTCCCACGGGGGAATTGGTGTGTGGTGGGCAGCATTAGTTACCAGGGGAAATGATTTGGCCATTTCTGGGGATTTGTTGTAAAATAGAGCGACGTATATAATACCTTTTATTGAGTTGCTCAACACACTTCATAGAACAAGAAACCTTCCTGCCAGGTGTCTCTACGTTTCACCAACAGGAAAGAAGATTAGGTTTGCTTTGGCCTCAGAGTCACTCAGAGTGTGGGAGGCTCTAGAAGAAAATGTGGCCCTTGTGACAACTCAGAGCCTGTAAACTTGCAGACCTGGCTTGCTATTGAGTCTTCCTCTTTGGGCAGGTTATGAACTGGTCAAAGTGCCCTCTTATACCAAGAGGCCACCAGCGCCAGAGCCCATCTACTTAGGTGTTTGGAGCCTCCTCTTATCTGTCCCAGATTCCCAAGTTTCTCCTGGCTTCAGTGTCTGCCTCTAGCCTCCTTAGAGATGCCTCTTGTCCTTCTCTACTTCATCATGGTTACCAGGTAGTGGCTTCTACCGGACAAAGTGACCTTGGCCCATTTCTCCCTTAATGAAACAGTGTTTTGTGGAATGAGTTCTCATTTCCAAGGCCCATAAATAAACCGTGGGCAAATTGTTGTATTATTTTGAGACCGTAGTCCTATTACAGTATATCTCAGAAGTGATCAATTATAGAACTGAGTCTTGGGATCACAGTTTGTCAGCTCAGGGGAAGGAAGAACAGACCACTCTGTTCTCCTCAGCCAGATAGTGATGAATCAGCCCTACCCTGGCCAGACCCAGACTGCTATGTAATATGGGTCATGACAGAGTAGGGGAAACCCAAGCCACAGTCAGAGATCTAAACCTCTGGTCCTGGATTTCCAAGGAACTACTTCTTGTGCCTTCTCAACTTGAGAATATGGAAGCCAGAGAGGCAGGTGGTAGAGTGTGAGGGAGTAAGACAGGCTTCAGAGGCAGCAGATCTGAGTTCGAGATCAATGTAAAGTGGCAATTAAAAACAACTAATGTGCAGGATTGTTGTAAAGATTAGAAATAACCTATGCGTTGCCTGCCCAAGACTGCTCTTTGGTTAATAGCGCCTCGTAAGGATTAAAAAACCACTGCTACACTAATGACGACAGAGCGTCACAGACCAAAGAGTTTAACCAATCCAGTTCTGTGTCCCTAGAGTCCATTTAAGAAAACAACAAAAACAAAAAAACAAGCAAAAAACTCTTTAAAATATTTTTCTTCTCCTAAAACTAATGCGTATTCAATGTCAAGTTGGTAAAATTCAGATGGTCTTTTGTTTTAATGCATTTCCTTCTTCTATTTATGTATTTAAATGAAATTCACTTTATGATCCAAATGTAGTTTTATATCCTGTTTTTTTCCATTTAATAGTGTAATGAGAAAAGGCTTAAGTCTCTTATTTTTATGAAACAAGAAATTACTGAAGACATGCTCTTTGGTGGAACTATGCCTAATGTGTGTGCTTACCCAACACAGAAGCAAATTCCTAGAAAAGTGTGAGAAAACTTTGCTAAATGGAATGTTCAATTTTATAACTAAAGGGAAGCACAAAACCAAAGAGCATGTGTTTAGTGACTGGTAAGGCCACGGGAGACGGTGCGTTAGCTTGCCTGTTCATATGGCGCATCTCAAAGAGTTTGTTCTGTGTTATGGAAAACTTCAAGCATACACACACATAGAGAGGATAGTATCCACTGAGCCTACAGGTGTCCTGTAGCCCCAACTGTCATGAACACAGGGCCAATCTTGTTTCACTTCTCCTCCCACTTACTGTACCACCCACAATCCCCCTACATAGATCTCAGATACCATTTGGTTTCCCCCGTG
Source organism: Canis lupus baileyi (assembly GCF_048164855.1). Lineage (NCBI taxonomy): Eukaryota > Metazoa > Chordata > Mammalia > Carnivora > Canidae > Canis > Canis lupus. Next base: position 9,256,041 of record NC_132844.1, read on the forward strand.
ACACAGTTTGAAGCCTGATTCCTTGTTGCTCTGTGTTTGGTTCATGCTCACTGGTGATGTGAGAACAAGCCCAGATTTTAGAATCAGACCTGTTGGTGTTCAAATCAAAGCCATGAATTAGCAGCAACATAGAAGAAGCCGAGGCTTGGGCACCTTAGCTACAAAGTAGAGCTAATGCTTCCTAGAGTTACTGTAAGAATGAAAGGAGAAGACATATAAAAAGCATCGACCAGTCCCCCACAATTGGTAGATACTCTGCAAACATTCCCTCCCTCCCCTCTGTTCAGTCTCCTCCCCTACTCCTGAGACTGACCTTCTTGACCTTGTCCGCCCTTTGGATTCCAGATGCTTGGATTTTCCCATCTTTGTCTCTCACGGCTGGTTCCCGGTCTTCGGACTCCTCTACTGACAATTTAAGCTGCTCTGTTTGTGAGCCAAGCTGGACAGAACTGGAAATTATTATTTTTAAAATGTTATGTATTCATGAGAGACACAGAGAGAGGCAGAGACATAGGCAGAGGGAGAAGTAGGCTCCATGCAGGGAGCCCTATGCGGGACTTGATCCTGGGACTCCAGGTCATGCCTTGAGCCAAAGGCAGGTACTCAACCACTGAGCCACCCAGGTGTCCCCAGAACTGGAGAGTAATAGGGCCTCTGCCACTCAGTGGCACACTGACATGTGCAGTCCAGTCCAGCCTGGCATAGGCTGCATCACCCCTCCTCCTTCACTAGACTGAACTAGTCTGCTTTCTGGAATTATCTCTGTTTTTGGTAAGGGCTCACCTCCATTGAGCCATTGGGTTTGGAATTGGGTCTCCTATTGTTGGAAGGCCTGGAGCTTTATTCTGTGCGGGTTGATTGTTTGAGGCAGAATCCGGGGCTTGAGCTATTGGACGGGGACATCTGAAGTGTCTCTGGGTTGCAGGAATGAGGGTATGATTCAGATGGCAAGTGAAACCAAGGCTGAAAGTTGGTGGTGGACTGAAGTGGGTGAGGGCTGGCGAAGGCTCATGTTGAGGAGTAGCAGCACTAGTGCTTCCCTAACAGAAGGTTGATGCTTTGGGGAGGGGCCAGGGGACTGGCTATGGCTGGCCCTTTGGGGAGGGCTGGTGTTGGGTGGGTTGAGCCTTGATAGCGGTGTGTAGCTTTTTCTCTATAAATCTGGCTCTCCCCCTCTAGATGCGATCATGAGGGAGGTGTTGCAGGGCTGTGTTGTTTATCAGTGCACTTCCTCCTAATTTCAACTGGTAGACAGTTGGGCCCCGTGTGGTCCAGTCTCAAGGTCCCACATTACAACATAATAGAGACAGCTGTTCTCATCTTGCTTGAAGATTCTTGCTAACATTTGAGAGTTTTCCAGGCCGCAGTTCACAGCAATTCTTTTTATATTCTCTGCCCTCTTCTCTAGCCCTTTCACATTTTAGGGAGCCTTTCCCTTACCCCCCACTTTCCAACTCTCTAGCACGTTCGCGTAGTGCCTGATGTCTTGTTCTGCAATCCCCTCTCCTGTCTGCCTCATCCCCACCCCAGCACATGCCTCCTGATCTGTCACACTTGCCCACCCTCCCCAGCCAGTTTAGTTTTTCTCCATTTTTCCCTAGAGAACCTCTTGGTGTGGCTTTGGTCTTTCCCCTCAGATGATGGGGAAGGAGGAAGAAGCCAAACGAGAAATACTTTCATTCTCTGTTAGCAAGGGAAGAAAAGACCTTTTATTTTCTTCTATCGTACAACTTTCACCTTCGGTCTGGTGTCCTCCTCACTCCCACCCCTCCTCACTGAACATCTCTGAATGAGGTGCTCTGCTCTCCCCATTGCCCTTTGAGTGTAATGACTCCAGGGACTTTCTACCTGGGTCCACCCAGTCCCACTGTGGTCTCAGTGTGACTTTTGGCTGAGTCAAAGCAATTTATGACCGAATTCTCCTGAAGCGCTCTGAAAGAATCAGAGATCTAGGCCCTGTCCTCTGCAGGTCACTTATCTTGAGTTTGGATATCTGAGCTGCTGCTCTAGTCTTTGTACCTAAATCCCCATCTTCAGAAAGAGCCGACACCCTAGTCTCTTGTTCTGCCTGTGAAGGCCCGGAATCCCGTTGTGGAATCCCAACAGGGCGACCAAAGCTTGGTGCCTGCTTCTTTCTTTGGTCTTGTTATGATTTATTTTTTTTAAACAAATAGAAGTTGGGTATATTTAAGGTATATAATGTGAGGTTTTGATACATGTATATGCTGTAAAATGATTACCATAGTCAAACTAATTAACATCTCCATCATCTCCCATAGTTATTTTGTGTGTGTGTGCGCGCATGTGGTAAGAACACTCAAGATCTACTCTCTTTTAGAAAATTTCAAGTAAAGGATACATTACTATATTAACTATAGCCATCATGCTGTACATTAGATTTCCAGAACTTAAAAAAAAATTTTTTTTAAAGATTTTATTTATTCATGAGAGAGACACACAGAGACAGAGACACAGGCAGAGGGAGAAGCAGGCTCCATGTAGGACTAGATCCCGGGTCTCCAGAATCACACCTGGGCTGAGGGCAGCCCTAAACCGTTGAGCCACGGGGGGTGCCCTGATTGCCAGAACTTATTTAAAATCTGAGGTTGAGCTTTAAGCACTTTGTAAGACGTGGCCACAGTACATTTTCTATTGGAATTCCAGATAGCCATGTTGGGTTAATAGCCATTGGGTTTTTCCTTTACCTCACGTAATCCCAGTAACCAGTGGTATTTAGAGGTGAAAGGGGTAAGAAGGAACCCCTCTTGGGGGCGGGGGGCTTCTAAACAATTTGTAACTAAAAGCAAATGACAACATTGGATATGGGTGTCTGCTTTAGTCTGCACGTTGATTCTTGGTATTGATCAGTAAACTCCCATATATTTGGAAGTTTGTGTCCTTTGATTAATATTGATCAACATCTCACCTTTTATCTTTACTCCCCCAGCCTCTGTGCCACCATTTTACTGTTACTATGAGTTCAACTTTTGTTTTGTTTTGTTTTGTTTTGTAGATTCCACATAGAGGTGAGATCATGTGATATTTGTCTTTCTGTGTCTGGCTTATTTCACTTAGCATAACGTCCTCTAGGTTCATCCACCCTGTCACAGATGGCAGGATCTTTTTTTATGGCTGAATATATATGTATATGTTATATAAAGGTGTATATATAGGAGTATATCTGCATATAAATATGTAGATGTCTGTATATATTTTATATATATATATATATATATTCTTTGTATATATAATTGCATATTCTTACCTGTTCATTTGACGGACATTTAAGCTGTTGCATATCTCGGCTATGACTAATAATACTGCAATGCACATGAGAATGCAAATATCCTTTTAAGGTAGTGATTTTCTTTCAGATGAATACCTAGGAGTGGGGTGGCTAGATAGCTGGATTGCTGGATCACTTGGCTGCCTGCTTCTTTGAGGCTGCTCTTGGCCTGTGTATCTGAGCCTGCTGAGCTCCTCCTCCTCTCTTTGGGCCATCCCTGCTCCTTCCTGTTTTCCTTCTCATGCCCACAGCTGGGCCTGCAGTTGGGTGCGTGTCTGCATGTTGGGAGTGAGTGGCATCCGAGCACCGTAAGCTGCATCTGCCCCTCGGTGCTTTACTCACTGTTGTGTTCCATCCGTCTTGGCTTCCTTCCTGCCCCAGACACATGGCCACTCTCATCTGCTCTGCTGTTTTACTGTTGTTGATAGCTACCATTTCTAAGGTGCCTATTTTGTGCCAGGTGGTTCCCTCATATTATCTTGTTTACTCTTCACAAAAACCCTAAGGGGCAGGTATTATAGACATTTTACAGATAAGAAAACTAAGGCTCAGTGAGGTTTAATAACTTCCTTGGTGTTTATCCCTAAGTAATAGCAGAGCTGGGATTCTAGCTTTAAAAAAAAAAAAAAAAAAAGGTCTTGGATTTTACCAAAAGAGATCCTAATTTGTAGGTTTAGTGTAGGGACCAGGGAATATGTATATTTTTAACAACTGCATATATTTTAAATCCATTGGTCCACGAACTGTCCTTTGGGAACTATGCAATATACCATTCTTTACGGAAATAAAGCTAATTATAGCCTTTATGGTTCTTGTTTCTCTTACTATATAGTGGAGCTCATTTAAGAATGCCTTGTTGTATGTAACACATGTTAGATGTGTTTTGATTCTTTTTTTTAAAAGATTTTACTTATTTATTCATGAGAGACACAGAGGCAGAGACCCAGGCAGAGGGACAAGCAGGCTCCATGCAGGGAGCCTGATGTGGAACTTGACCCTGGGACTCCAGGATCACGCCCTAGGCTGAAGGCAGGTGCTAAACTGCTGAGCCACCCGGGGATCCCCCGTGTTTTGATTCTATCCTCAGACGTCCATGGGGTATGTCTGCACAGTCAGCCCCCTGTGGAAGTTGTAGGCTAAGAAGGCACACTCTCAAAATTTGGGGACCAGGTGAGACAACCGGTCCTATGAAACAGAAGTTCAAAAGGAAATGAGATTGCCTTAGGTTTGTTAAAATGCTGCCAATGGCCCTAGGATATTGTAAGAAAAGCCTGGATGTAGCAAGTTAAGAGAGCCATGAACTACTCAGCTGCATTTCAATTTGAGTAATTGTTGGGCTGCAATAATAGGAGGGAGTGTGTTGTATGGGGTTCAGGAAAAGGCAAGCTAAGGAATAAGAAGTGTACCCAGCTGTATTTAGACAATAATGTGTTCTATTTGGGGGCAGCCAGCCTCAGTTCTTGGTATGGAAACCTCCCCTTTGGGAGGCTCCTTGGGAGGGCTCAGTTGGTTAAATGTCTGCCTTCGGCTGAGGTCATGATCTCAGGGTCCTGGGATCAAGCCCCATGTTGGGCTCCCTGCTCAGTGGGGAGCATGCTTCTCCCTCTCCCTCTGCTGCCCACCCCACCCACTTGTGTGCATGTGCTAGCTCTCTCTCAAGTAAATAAATAATAAACCTCCCCTGGAGGAGAGGTGCACTCTCTAAGACCATTAGACTCTTTCTGGCAGGTACTATCCCTGAACAATGAGCAGTTTCCTGTGATCTAAAGAGGAGCTCTTTCGGCAGCTAATCCATAGTGGATCTGCTGGGTGGCTAACCCAACCAGGAAAGGGAAATCACTACAGACAGGTGGACTCAGCTCTCCAATCAGGCCAGCTCATTAGTTTATTTGTGCTCTGTTTGATCAATTGCTCTCAAGTGGGTTTGGAAACCATGAGCCCATGGCCTAGAGCATGAGCCCCTTTGGCTAAACTGATGGATGCAGAATTTCTGAAGACTGAACTTCAAACCCATCATGGTTCCATCAAGTACTGATGCCTGTGAGAGTCAATCTGGAAGTACGCCAGATTTCCTGAGCTGGAAAAAAAAAAAAAATCCTTGTCCAGGCTCAGGGGCTGCAGGGCTGGGCAGAGGGCTCTGGGACCTCTATTGCCAAGTGATCTTAGTCCTTAACTGATAATATCAGAGGCTCAATTTTTCTCTTAAGAAGCATGTATTTGAAAAATACTGCATTTCGCACTAGCCGGATGTAAAACTTGGTACCAGTGTATATTTAAATTAAGAAATGAATAACTTTGTGTATCCCAGATGGATGAATAGGTAATTTGAATTACACCACGGAGAGGTTGGGGTAAAGGGGAAGTGATCGACTGCCCAGTGACTCAGTGGCAAAAAATGGCATTGAATGCCCATGTTTCTGACTTCTTATCCTGTGCTCAGTTCAATTAACTCTTAATTATTCCAAACAGTGTCTTGCTCTGTCTATATTTTCCTTCCATTTTGTTCCTCAAGACTCTGCTCTTTTACTGCCTTGGATTTGGTTGTCTCATGAATTCCTTTGTGTCAGAGATCTTGGGATTTTATTTTGCATATAGTGAAGAAGAGCTTGTATGACGTCCTTGTTCATATGATCAGAGAAAGATAATAAAGAGCTAAGAGATCTCACATAGGGCAGCTCTAAGTAATGGACAGAGCAAACGATCCCTCCCTATCACCTCACCAAAAAAAGATGTTCATGGGCTTTGCTGAGTTTGATTCTCTACAAATGGAAGGTAATCTGTGTCAGTATAAATCCCAGGAATTGTCTCGCTTAGCTTTTGGTGAAACTTTGATGAGGGCAGATTTTAGTGAGCGTGAAAGATGCTGAAATTGGACTTCAGGCTGGGGACAGGAAGGACATCTTATGAATGAGGGTTGAGGACACAAAGCAAAATAGGCACCCCCCCCAAAATACTTTAGAGTTCCTTAATATAAATTCTTTAACAAATACATATAAATTACTCCTCAATAATATAGCAATTCGTTTTTAGTACTACTTATATCCTTAAATCATATCAAATCATCCAATCTTCCTTTCTCTGATGTCGTTTCCTGCCCTGTTGATTTGGAATGAACACCCCGTGTAAGCACTGAGTTCTTGCCGATTGTGTCCAATGCCATAGCACCTGCCCCCAGGGCCTGCCCACATGCTTGCTGATGGCTCTTCATGCAAAGGGTCAGCAAAACAAAATGAACTTTTGCTCCACTCTGAGTGCCTGGGTTGTGATATTATGCATACCTGATTGATGACATTTTCCAGCTTAGAATACAAATAGAAGTGCTCTGCTAAACACGGGGTCTTCCATCTTTGAACTCACCCAAGACTCTAGAATTCTCTGGCCAAAGCAGATACTATTTACTGGAAAAGCAGTGGATTTTGGCATGTCAGGGATTGCTTTGAAGTTTCCCCTTCTAAGAGAAGGACATCCTTTTATATATCACCATGGCTTCTACTTGGTACTTGCAGTTTTTGAAAACAAGCCTACAAAAGGCTTTTGCTATTAAGAAGTTACATGTGCCATGAAGTTGAAAGGTTGCCTGTCGGCTTGAAAACATTTTGTCTGTGCAAACGACTAGGGGAGGCAGAAAGAGAGGTGGTCAGGGAGGAGTAAACACAGCTGGTTTCAATATTAGAAGCAAAGATAGGCGTTTTGCTCTTTTTTGTGGTACCTGCTTTGGGAATCAGATGGAACACATCCATAGTGTGGGGGCGTGTGTAGGTCTGGCCTGCAGGCTGGGAAGGTAAGCCGGGGGGGTGGGGGGCTTGGCTTCCCTTCACCGCAGCACTGTGGTAACATCATCTTCCCCCCGCCCAGCCCCTCATGTCAGCACTCTTGGTTTTCACTAATTGTGAAAGTTCCTCTTTTTGCAGAAGGATCTACGTCTTCTTTGCCTCATAAAAATCATCCTGAATTTAAGCTGCAACTATAAAAACCCCCCAGCAAACAAGAAACAGCTTTTCTGATCTAAGTTATGGGAAAGTGGACTTTTATTTTCTATTTAAAGAAATACGAGTCTTCGTAATGCATTAGTAATTCTAGTAAAAAAAAAAATTTGATATGGACTTGATTTCATAAAAGAAGGCTGTCCTTAAAATGCATATCCATGTCTTCTCAGAAGCGTCACTTTCAGTTTTTATGAAAAGTAAAAACAAACTTGGAGTTGGCAATGAAGTCACTGGTCACTTTTAATGCAATGGTTTCCGTACCAAGGTTAAGGAAGAGGGAAAAAGAATATTTTAAACCAAGAGCGGTTCTACCAAAGATAGTGAGTGAGGACTTGGTATTTGTAGTCAAATACCGTGTATTTGAGCAGATATCTAGCATGTCCCTACAAAGACCATCTCCACACCTTAAATATTCCTTTGGTATTCTCTTTCCTCTTGCACTTTTCCACTAGACTCTTTTTTAGTGAAAGCCTTTATCTACGGCCCCTCAATGCCAAGGCTTTCCCCAATTTTAGAGCCATTCAAGCAGCCCCTAAGTGTTTTGAAGCTTTGACATAGGAGCCATTAAGGCAGAAGAGTCATTGGTTCTAGATTCTTGATCACCTCCTCACCCTGTATCCGAGAGTCTGTTTTCCTGTAGAGGAACCCACAGGACATAGTTTCCCTCAATTTGTAGCCCTAACGCCCACTTTGGTGGAATGATACACAAACATTCAAATGTTGTGGAGAAATTAGAAACTACTGTTCATGTCACATGGGATCGTTTTCAAGGATTCGGTCTGTCTCCTCCGCATATCGAACTCTTCTAGATACCGAAGCTCTGATGCCCTTATAAAGACCGATTTGCCCACCACTGTTCTGCAGACCATCCAGAAACAGCTCCTGTTGTAATATGGAGTGGTCCGCACTAGGAAGGAGTCTACCTCTCACACAAGTTGAGTTTTACTGGTTCAAGTGGAAGACCTATTTCTTTGGGGATTCGTTTGTTTGTTGTTTATTTGGTAGAGGATCAGAAGAAGCAAGGCCAAGTTGTTGTCTTTTTTTTTTTTTTTTTTTCTTTGCCTATGATGGCAACCCACCAACAGGGCAACTCTCAGAAAGGCATTTGTGTGGGTGTCCTCAGCCTCCCCCTCTCTCCTCAGGTTAGCTCAGAACCAGTGGCTCGTTACCCAAGACCGTTCACTTGGCAGATCCAGGCCACTGGTCCCCAGCTGGCCTGGGCGAGAGAGTGTGGCTGAGTGAGTTCAGCGTTTAGCGTGTGGGGCCCGGGAAGAGCGGACACCGAGTGAAGGCAGGTAACCCGCACAGCAGCTCTATTTAGGCCTCAAGGCCCACCGCCACCAAGCCTTCGCTGAGGGAACCAACTGACCATGGCCTCGGTTACGGCGAGGGCACGAACTGCAAGAAAACGAGGACAGACGGATCAGTTTGTTCTGAGGAGAGGGGCTTGGTCCTTCTTGAAAGCTTTTTGAGAACTGTGACTGAAATTTTGGACGGCCTGCAATGGAAGTCACATTTGACCACCTCCAGACTCGAGGCTGTTATTTTTGTGAAAGTCTATTTTAACCAGAGGAAATCCTGTTTCCTCAGCAGCCCTGGCAACAGCCCTGAGATGCACAGTCGTCTCAGGAGTGTTGTGAGGATACGGGCTCTCTTTAATCTCAGAATAAAAATATTTGATGTTTACAAGGTGTATTAGTGTAATTGGAATGTGTCTGCCTGTCTGCTGGCCTTCCTTCCACGGGGGGACCTCATAATTAAAGAGCATCGCGTTCATGTGGCGGCCTGTTTTCCTTTCATGGCTGCTGGTGAGCAGTTAGGGCAGGACCGTTACCCTGGGCTCTTGAGAGCTCATCCCGGCAGACAGCTGCAGCCAGAACCAAGGGGGGGCCTGCACGCCCCTCCCGCTTCTCCCCAGCACCGTGGGGCCCAGTGGAAAGTGAGAGGAGGCCAGCTCCGTGTCTAAGGGATGCCTCTTATCCCACAGAAACTACCAGTGTGTGCTCTGGAAACACACCTTTATACAAACCCAGGAAGGCCAAAAAATGATTTCCCTTTAAGTGAAGCAGTGGAGGGGCGGGGGTGTGTGTGTGTAGGGGGGTAAAGTGTTACCTACCCATGTCCCTTTGGTGCACTTCTAATTCCATGTGAGATCGGGGAATTCTATTTCCGATGCCCCAGGACTTTGCTAGTCAGAAACCTAGGACAGTTGTGTGAGCATGAAGAGTACATGTTTCCCGAGCTGGATTCTGTGTTTATCCCCCCCAGTCCTCCCTCCTCTCACCCCAGAACCTCCAGCAGGGCCTGGCAAATAGTAGATGCTCAATAAGTAGGTTTTAAATGAGTGAGTGATTCTCACTGCAGAGTTCCTCTCCTCCCCAGCCAGTCTGGAAGTCCCCAGCAGGGTGTCTGTCTGCCATGTGCGCAAGTGGGTCCGTCAACCACAGCCCCTTGTGACCTCTGGCTCTTCAGATCCCGCCTGAGCCCCTTTTGTTGCCTGAGAGTACTTGGTGGCTGCAGCTGCTGCTGACCCCGGGACAACTCTGGGCTGCCTCAACACGCATGCTTCCCTCCCTCTCTCCCAGGGCTCTCGGCCTGGCCCCGGCCCGGCCCCAGGATCCCCTGGCCTCTCCCTCTGTTCACTTCTGCCTCTGACTGCTGTCTTCATAGGAGCCCAAACCACCTATGGAGCCAGGCAGGGATATGTCTTCAAACCTCTTTTCTTTCCCACTCAAGATGTAAGGATTCCTGTCCCAAAAATCTCTCTTGAAACTAATAAATGTCTTTACGTCAGTGTTTTTCAGCCCTGGTTAGATGAATGTGTCTACCCGGGCCCCTCCCCGCAGATATTTTGATCCGAAGTAGAATCTGGGACATTTGGACTTTTTCTAAGGCTCGCAGGCGATTCTGGGGGTACATAGAGTGTTGTGAAGGACCCCGCCCCAGGTTGTCAACCCACATAAGCGGGAACGGGGCAGGGCGGGGGGTGGTGGTTAGGGGTGGGTGGTCATCAATCAGTTTGGGCTCAGCCATGATACTCTGCTGGAAAACAAATCTTGAGGGAAGCAAGCAAAATGTTTTAATCTGTTTGAACAGGACCATATTCAGATAAAGATACGGTGAATTCTTTCCCATCAGTCCTCCTAACCACAGGGTAGATACTGTAGCGGAAGTACTGAGCCCCTGTCACTGGAAGAACCTGGGGGAGGTGGAGTGATTATCCACGTGGGAGGCTGCAGGAGGAATATCTGCATGTGGTTACGCTCCCTAAGATGCTGTGATTTGATTCATTGCTTTGAGACACACTTATTGGATCCCTGTTGTGTATTTTGCAGGTTACAGGGAATAATTACATCTTCACCCACCTCAGAGTACACAGAGGCCAGAAGCGTGGCCCTATGGTTTGTTCTCCATTGATTCATTCATTTTGTTCGACAGCAGTTAACTCTCTGAGTACATCTCAGTCCTGGGCACTGTGCTAAGCTCCAGGGCTGTGATGATGAGCACAAAGCCCCTGCCCTATGTAGCTTGCATTCTACTGGAAGCGCTAGAGAGCCAACAGACCACCTACCTGAAAACTGCTATCAGGAAGGGTAGAGAACGTAAATGTCCCAGGAGAGCCCTAGATACCATGCCCCCTCTTGAGTTCAGGAAAGACATATTACCTATACGGCGAAGGTTAATCCTTTAAGACCAAAGTAGTAAAATTCAAATGTTGAATAAAACCCCTAGCTCATCTCATGACATTTAAAAAATAGGATTGACTTATTTAAGATTTTTTTTTTCTTTGTCAGAGTCAGAGATCACAAGCAGGTGGGGGAGCAGCAGAGGGAGAGGAAGCAGGTTCCCCCGAGGAGCAGGGAGCCCAATGTGGGGCTCAATCCCAGGACCCTGGGATCGCCACCGGAGCCGAATGCAGATTCTTAACCCATTGAGCTACCTAGGCCCCCTAAAGATAAGTTTTATATTCAGTTCAGCAGGTTCACAGCAAAATTGAGCTGAAGGTAGAGATGTCCCCCAAATCCCCTGTTCCCATACATGCAGAGCCTCCCGTTGTCAACAGCCCTCTCTAATGGCATTTTTACATGTGAAAACAAGCTGTAGAGGGCTAAGATAACCAGACTGGCTGTGTTTGTGTCCCTGCTACTGGGAGGGCACAAACACGGTTTTAGGTAGATGTGCGTTCACTGGCAAGATGGGGGTGGAGCCTCTACCTTCATTTTTTGGTACCACTTCAGGCTTGAGAACAGATTTTTACGCATGGTTTATGGAACTGAAATGAATTGAAATAACATGTCAGCTGATCTGTACCCTGTACCTAAAAAAGACTCAGAGGAACAAGCTCCCTGACAATTAGACAGCATTTTCTATCTGAAAGTTGTTTCAACAACCACAAATCTGAAGTGTGTCAAAGCAACAACGTTGTGATTCATTTAGGTAACACTGTCTTTCCTGGAATGAAAGGATTTCTTTTCATATAGAAATTGAAAAAGAAATATGAACTTCGAGTTGACACAGCTTTATAAATAAGAACAGTTCTAAGTCACAGAGACGTTTTCCCGGCCCATTGTCTGCAAGGGGGTAGAGAGCAGAAAGATAAAGTCTTAAGGACTGGCCAGATGTTTCCTTGGGTTCAGCTCACCCCTGCTCCCAGATACTCCCTAACCTCTGCTCATCCTACTTAGAATTGCATGGGGATTGGCTGCAGCCTTCATGGTCTTTATTGATCAATGGATGTTTGAAGCTTTATTCAGTTGTTGCGTTACTACCTATCAACCCTGTATTCAAACGCTTGTTAACAAGAAGGCAGAATTATATACCTGTCACTCTTTTGTAGGTTGTAAATATTTGAGAGCAAGAGTCTCTCTCTTCAGGAGGCGCCTGGATGGCTCAGTTGGTTAAGCATCTGCCTTTGGCTCAGGTCATGATCTGAGTCGGGTCCTGGCACCGAGCCCCCTGTTGGGCTCCTTGCTCAGAGGGGAGTCTGCTTCTCCCTCTCCCTCCGCCCCTTTCTCCCCCAACATGCCACTCACCACCCCACTTGTGCTCTCAAATAAATAAACGAAATCTTAAAAAAAAACCTCCATTTTTTTTAAAGAAATTCACCATCCCCCATCATGTACAAAGTGTAACGTGTGACCTTTCATGTCTTAATAAATACTAATTGTTTTGAACAAGTGGCTCTTTGTAGATAATCTGAATGTCCACCACTAACTTTCTGATTAGTAAGAAAACTCGATGAAAACTTAGCTTTGTAGATGGGATTTGACATAAGTGAACTGTTGAAGAAACAAAGAAAAAAATGTCCCAGGTATAAAGGCTTATGGAGCCTTGTGATCTGTCCTGATTAATGATTTTTTTTTTTTTTTTTTTTTTTTACCCTTTTTCTCCCAAAGGAGGTATGACTACCAGTTTTTCTTACTATGAGGTTTGGGACATTGTCAAGATGTGGATACAAACTTTCAGTTATTTTAAGATTTACTTGCTGCTTTTTCCTTGAAATAGAGTTCTGGATTTTCTGACACTTCCCTTTAGAAGTGAGGTTTCTTTGAATAATTGGGGCCTTAAGAAAAATTACAACACTGCTGTCTTCAGGCCATCCACAAGACTGTCTTTGCACGCAAACACCCCATTGACGTCAGCACAACTTGGGTGAAGTTCTTTTTTTTTTTTTTTTTCTATCACTGGGAACTGGGGAGTGGAGGTAGTGGGGTGAGGTGCATGGGACTGTGTCTGAGTGCTGGGGATGAGTTGATTGTGATGCAATTTGGAACGTTACACTTTTCTAATAAAATTGGGTCTTGTGCTGTTTTCCCACAGGACAAGAAGAAAATACACTCAGAATGACATTTATTCCAGGAACTTTAAAAATTCTTCTTCCACGTTTGATAGGCTGATTGCTGTTTTATGGTTTATGAGGACTGGTGAATGTTAAAGGATTTGGCATTTGATTTTGGAAGAGTATAACTCTGAGCTGAATTTATCAGACTCTGAGTCCGTCCTTCCGGTGGAGATCATTTACCTTCTCAGAGCTGATGCTTCAACATGGGAGATGATGTGTTCAAGTACATACATCTTAAATTGATGCTAATTTCATCCGAGATACATATATTTCATTATTTTTATCCAACATTTCCAAGTTTTCCACTTTTTGCTGTGATTTGTGAATTTAATCCTAAAACTTTTTTTGTCCTACTAGAGCAAAAAAAATCACTTGCCTTTACACACGATGCATCCAGAATTCTTCTGTTGGATTAGTGCATTCATTGTCCTTAAGTGCCAATGTGCCAGTGTCAAAAGTTTTTTATTTTTTTACATTGTTAACAATTTTTTTTACTTATTTGAGAGAGAGAGAGAGAGTGCACAAGCAGGAGGAGCTACAGAAGGAGCGGGAGAAGCAGGTTCCCCGCCATCCCAGGACCCCCCCGGATCATGACCTGAGCCGAAGGTAGACGCTTAACCAACTGAGTCACCCAGGTGCCCCTCAAAAAGTTTTTTAAACCCAGTGGGTGAGAGAAGATATAAACATGGAGCATTTGTGAGACAAAAATGCTCTTTAAGGTAGTTTAAAATCTCAGTTTATTGTTGGATGGAGGAGATGGGATTTAGTAGATTTTGAAGTGTTCATGTGAGATGAATAAACTATCAAAAAAGAACAGAGGATGGGAAATTTTAAAAATTAATTATGGGTTTTTCGAGGTCGACCATAGAGTCATGTGTAGACAAAGTTTCAAGTTGAGCTATGTCTTCTTAGACATAGCTTCTTATGTCGTCTTATGTCATGTGCCTGTGAATTCTTATTAGACTATGTTCCTTTTATTTATAGCTCCCATTTGTTTGTGCTCATAAGGTTGTTACTAATACTGACAAGATTTGTGGGTACACTTTGAAAAGAACCTTTCCTAAATTGTTTAAGTTCTTCAGCTAATTTTAAGGGGAAACTGAACAAAAAAAAAGTGTAACCAAGTACTGTGAAACCCCAAAATTTCTTAGCCTTAGGCCAGGTGTCCATTGTGAATCTTATTAATGCTAATCATTTTCAGCTTCAATTAAGTAACATGAAGATTTTTCTTATCCTTACTCATTTAATAGGAGTTTTACATAGCTGACCCATCAATCAACTAATGAATATTTACTGGACACCAGAATTTTCTTGTATCTATAATTTAAGTTCCACCTTTTAGAGCTTAAAATTTTAGCAGGTGAAAATAAAAGGTTGAATGTATTAAAGTGTGGTTAGAAATGTGATGCCAACTGTTAGAGAAGTCCAGGAAAGAAGGAAGTAAAAAAAAAAAAAAAAAAAAAACCTTGGGTAATCAGAGATTTAGATAACCAGTGAGAAGGAAAAGCCTTGCCCTGAGTTGGACAAGTAGAGGAAGAAGAGTGAGATATTGAAGTAGTGAAGGGATTAGAACTGATAGTGTTTTCCAAACTATTCTTACTTTCCTTGTTTGAATGTGCAACAGGGAGAGTCTTGGAATAGTTTTATTTAACACTGTTTGGCAAACACAATCTGTTCTTTCTCTTTCTGTACACAGACGCAACCCCCTCTCCATGCACCACCCCCGCCCCACACACATCACATACAAATGCACATAAATATCTGCATAAAGTTCTCATTCTGTTGATTTTGTTTGTAGTTGTTAATAAGGAATACAGATCTTTGATATAATTGGCAGAAAACTTTTGTGTTAGCTATGTTCTTAATTTTTAAAGATTTAAATCATGAGGCTTTATTAGTAATTTATGATTATTATTTAAAAAAATCTTAGTATTTTAAATACGTGGGTTCCAAGGTTAAACGTTTCATAAAGCTTTTAAGAAAAGTCACAGCAATTGAGACTTTTCCCTTCGATAGGCCATTTGGAAGTAAAAGTTAAAGACTTAAGTACGAGAAATGCAGAAGTTATAAAGGGAACTTGAGAATTTATTTTTAGACTATTAACCAGACACACTTTTCTTGGCCAGCCTGAGACCCATTGAAATAGTGTTCTTCCAGAGAAACTATGATCAAATCTAAATAATTGTTTCTTAAAGATTTATATATATATATATATAATATATATATTAAATATATATAAAACTTTTGTAGATTTATCTACCTGAATAAAAGGTCACCATTTCTCTTAAAAATATTTAAGAGAACCATGCTTCTCAAATGTTGACGTACATGTGGATCACATGGTATGGGAATGCAGATTCTGATTCAGCAGGTCTGGGGTGGGACGTGGCTTCTGCATTTCTAAGAAGCTCCCAGGTACTGCTGCCGGAACATGAGCCACACTGGAATAGAGAGGTACTAGAGAACCACCTAATGAGTACATTGGCATCGGTTTTACCTTTTTTTTTTTTTTTTTTGGATGTTTTACTATTTTTATTTAAAAAATTAAGTATGGGGCGGGGGGGACTTTTCTACCTTGAGCTTGGTCCAGCAGTTTTGACCATTCATTAAATTACTAGGCTGTCGATAGCCCACGGGGGCAGGGACCTAGCCACTTTTGTTCTCTACTGTATCCTGGTGGCCAGCACTGCATAGATACTCAGTAAATGTTTGGCCAGTAAACAAATACATTAAGTGTCATCCTGGGAATGCCTATGCTTTTTGTCATTACACAAGCAGAGCCTAATAACAGAAGTCATCGTCTTCGCCTCCCCCTCCTCCCCCTCCTCCTTCAAAAAAGTTACTCTGGCCTTAATAATCTATTGTGAGAAAAGCAACTCAAATCTAGGAATTATGGAATGAACAGCAAAACCAAACCATGAAGAATGCAGGAACTCAGGGTGGAAAAATGAATTTAAGCTCTATCTTCCTGTGGAACTTTCTTTAAGATAAAGTTCTTTCCATGTACTGGAGACTTCTGGAGCACCTTCTTCTCTCCTTCTCCATCCTGAGCTCTGGCTTCCTCCCTTCTCCTCCCTCTAGCCTTTGATGCTTTTGGCTGGGGCCCAGCGGCCACCTTGCTGTGTTCTTCACCTTTTCTCCTGCTTGCCCTGTCTCTATCCCCTGAGTTCTCCCCTGGGGCATTTCTGACCAAAATAGATTTGTCATGTCATTTGTTAAAGCAGGAGGCAGCTCTTTTTCCCCCCGACTGCCTTAGAATTACCTTAACATTGGAAATATTACCTATTTAGCTGCTTCCTGTACTGTGGTATTACCTTGGTGCACCGGCCTTCCTGGAGTACTTCATAGTACTCCGCTTGGAGTGGAGTAGTCCACTTCTATTGCATCCTCGTCCCATTTTTCTTCCCCTTTCCTCTCATTAGTTCACGACAACAAAATACTACTTGCCACTAACGTGACTGTACACCATAAACAAAGGCAGCACTGGCATTACAGGGCAGTACTGGACTTTCAGGAGCTCATGAAGTTAATCCAAAATATGCCTAAGTCAAATTTTACAATTATTGTCGAGCTGGAAACCTCAAATCAAACCATTCTTGTAGAGCACTTGAGGATAGAGTAAGAATATTTCTTCAGCCCTGTGGGGATTTCTAAAGCCCAGCTAGAGAACCTCAGACCTCAGGTTAGTCCACTTCTAGGCAGATGGAAGCTTCTGGCTTCACTTGGTCTAGTCCATTTTACCAGAAGAAAACAGGAGGCTTCAAGGCAGAAGGCTTAAAACAGTGGTGTGTGTTTGTGTGCCCGGGTGCTCTCCCTCAGTACACCTCCCTTCTGAACCTCTCCGCTGACTCAGAATTCGTTTAGGATTCCTAGTCATAGCTCAGCTTGCAAAACACCCACTTAGGATAAGGGCTGCAGGCTTCCACAGGAGACAGGTGAGCTCTATAAGCCGGATGAAGAGGATTCCAAGCTGTCTTGCACAATTCGCTAACAGCAAATAGGAATCAGTTTTGCTTACACCTGAGATGTGTCTGAGCCAATTTACTAAATTAGAGGGTCCAGGTTTCCACGCTGTCCTCTTCTCACCTCTGTCCAATACCTTTCCTGGCAAAGCAACCCATCCTATCAAATCTGACTATCTGGCTCTACCCTGAACTCACACCCATTTAGGAATCTCTACCCATCCGCAGTCTCTCACTCAGTGCCATCCCATTAACACTAATCATTCTGTTCTCCTCTTCAATTTTCCCTTCGCTTCCTTGCCAGGAGGCTCCAGTCTTCAGATTGACCAACATCTAATTTTCCTCTCCTGGTCCTCCCCCTAGACTGTAATCAGTTGGTGCCTCTGGTTAACTTCCTTTCAAGTCTTGTTTCTCCTTAGACAAACTAGGAAGCCCATAAATTCCCCCACTACAAGAAACTAGAGTGTAGATTCCTCTAAACTATGGTCAAGCCCTCTGATGGTATTAATAGCACTGTAATTGTAATTAATGGAATTCAGAGTCTTGAAAAACAACCGAACATGTCTTTACTGACTCGGAAGCATCCTGATCATTTATAGCAAGCTGCAATATTCTCTTCTGGAAACCCGAGAGTTATCTTTAATTTCTTCTCATTTCCCTCTCTGCTTGATTTTCTCATTTTCTTCATTCCTGTTGCTTCTAATTTGGCTCAAAAGACTGTCACCATTAGCACAGTCCCTTTGCAAGCACTACCTACCCCTATGCCCCCAGTCTGCTTCAAAAGTGATTTTTTTCCCCCAAAAGACTTATTTATTAGAAAGAGAGAATAGGCGAGGGGAGGGGTAGAGGGGAAGGAGGCAATCTCGGGCAGACTCTGCTGAGTGTGGAGCCTGACTCAGGGCTCGATCCCATGACCCTGAGATCATGACCTGAGCTGAAATCCAGAGTCGGATGCTCAACCAACTGAGACACCCAGGTGCCCCCCCAGAAGTGATTTTCCTAAACATGAATCTAATCAATTATTCCCTGGCTGTGAGTTGTTCAGTGACTCCCTGTGGTCCCCAGGATGAATTCCAAACTGCTTAGCTTGGCTTACAAATTTTTCATGGTTTGGACCCTGTTTGCTTCTCAACCTTAAGTCTTGCCATACCCGCACACACTCTGTGCTCTAGCCAATACTGAATTACTTTCAGTTCCCCTATTGTTGGATGCCATTTCCCACAGCTAGTCCTTGGCATGTGCCGGTCCCTCTGCCTGGAAGGAGTCTTCCTTCTAGACTCCTATTTTTCCTTCAGGAACTCAAGTTTAGACATTATTTCCTTGGAGGAGCCCAGGTTCCCAAAATGCTTTGAACTTATTCCTTTTATAGTCCTTAGCATTCTGGAATGAATTTATCTATAGTTGACCCTTGAACAACTTGGGTTTGACCTGAGTCTGCTTATAAGCAGATTTTTTTGATTAATATAGCACAGGGCTGCAATTGTATTTTCCTTATGATTTTCTTTTCTCTAGCTTACTTGATTGTAAGAATATAGAATATAATGCATATAACATACAAAATATGTGTTAATTGGTTGTGTTCTCAGTAAGGTTTCTAGTCAACAGTAGGCTATTAGTAGTTAAGTTTTGAGTGAGTCAAAGTTATACATGGATTTTTGATCATGTTGGGGGGGTGGTCAGCGTCCCTAACCCCTGTGCTGCTCAAGGGTCAATTGTATTGGTCTTTCCCACATAGGAGAGTGGTGAGCAACTCAAAGACAGGTATTGAATCTTACATTCATCTTTGTATCTATTGAGATTCCTCAAAAGTTCAAGACTTTCTAACAGCCAATTTTATGGCAAAGTAATTTTAGCAAGGAAAGATGAAACCAGTCATTCTGATTTAGTTTACCCCAGAGCACCAACTATGGAATTATCTATTCCATACAATAAGAAGTGAGTTCTTCCAGACTTGACCTAGTACTTTGACAAAATCAATTTATCCTTCCTATATCTAGGGAAGGGTTAACCCAATGCCTGGCACATAATACATTTTTAATATTCAGTAGCTGCTAGATATTATCGTCAGAACTCTATTTGTGGGCAAATTGCCATCTAACCAAGGGGGCTAGCAAGTCATTAACTCATCTTCATTTAAATCTAATCTACAGTGGGATTTCCTGGTCTATTTCTTTCTTTGAATTTACTCTGATACTCAGTATATCTAACCCTTAGTCTGCCTTACACAAAAAGGAAAGGATAAAATTTAGGAGACAAGAAAATCCTGTGGGAGTAAGGGTTTTTCCAAATCCTTGGGTTAAACTTTCTAAGTTTAAGGGCCTGAGACCATCCTTCTAAAGTGAGTTGTGGGAAGCTTCCATCTATAACTGCAAACCAAGTAAAACCAAATATAATTCATCCTTGCCTAGGAAAAGCAAGTACCCATCCAATGTCTAAATTTGAAAAGACCACTGAGAGTAAAAAGTAAATAAAATTGTGTGTGTGTGCACAAAATTAACAACATGCTAAATGCCAATTCTGACTCCCTGAAAGACTACTAAATTCAGCCTTTTACACTGACAATGCATTTCTTCAAGCAATTAGATTTCAACAGATTATAAGGACAATAACTGAACGCTCACTCTTTCATTCAACAAATAATTTATTGAGTTCCTTCTCTGCATCAGGGATTATGTTAGGTGTTGAGTATGATGGTGGTGAAGGACACAGGCTGTTCTGGCATGGACTGTCTCTTCTCCCTTCAACTATTTAATGTCACTGTCACCAGGCAGAGAACTGAGGAATCCATGTGAAGGCCTTACCAGCTGCTAGCCATTGTGCAAGGGAAGAAAGGTGATGTAGCTTCTCCATGACCCAGAGCTAGGATACACAGCTACACAGCTCTGGGAGGCAGAAGCTCCGAATTCATCCAAGGGCAAGAGGCTGAGTGCCCATATCCAGGAAGAACAAAAAGGGGATTTTTGAGGTAGCCTTTTTTTTTTTTTTTTTTTTTTTTTTTGCTGAGCTATGGGCAGCGGTAGCTCATTCATTCTTACTAGTCTTGTATTCCATCATGTGAATAGACCACAGCTTATTCATTTTCCTCTGCTGGTCATTTGGTTGTTTTTAGTTTTGGTCTTTTACAAACAAGTGCTACTATAAACATTTTTAAAAACATATTTTGGTGCATTTATGACAAATTTTTGTTGGATATATAAATAGAAATGAGCTTTCTGGGTCATAAGGTATGCTTAAATTTAACTTTAGAAGATAGTGGCAAACAGTGTTCTGAAAATGTTGTATCAATTTACAGTCCTGCTGGTAACATATGCGAGTTGTTCTCACATCCTTCCCAGTTCTTGGTAGAATCAGTCATGTGATAATTTTTTTCTTAGCCTTTCTGGTGGCTAAAATTGCTAATTTTATTGATTACTAATGCAGTTGAGCGCACGTTATGTATTTATTGGATATTTAGATATCAGATATATTTGTTGGATAACTTCTTTTGTGCAATAACTTTTCTCTTGCCCAATTTTTATTGTGACTGTCTTTTTCTTATTGATATGTGTGTGTGTGTAGAACAAGAGAAAGGGAGAAAAGGGGAAGAGAAGAAAGAAAAAGGGAGGCAGAGGGAAAGTAAGAGGTAACTACTCCTTTACCTATGGATCTATTATGATTGGCTCTTTTTTGTCACATCTCAGCTTAAATGTCACTTTCTCAGAGAGGCTCTTCTGCTCATTCAGTCTAAAGGAGCTACCTTGTTCCTCTGTATCACAAAACCCTACTATTGTGTGTCCCATAGATGTGTTGTTGTTGCTTTGCCTACTTGCTTGTTGTTGAGTATCTCCACACGCGCAAATGTAAGCTCCCTAAGGGCAGGACCATATGTGTCTTTTTCATAGACATTGGATGAATCTCATGAACATAGTATCCAGTGAGAAAAGCCAGAGTCTTACATATTGCATGCTTCCAGGTATGTAAAATTCAAACACAGACTGAACAGATCTCTGGTATTGGCAGTGAGGCTCCTTCGCGGAGAAGAGAGGGGAGAGTGACTAGAAGGGGGCATGCAAAGGGCTTCTGAGGTTCTGGTGATATATATATATATATATATATTTTTTTTTTAAATGTGGACAATCTAGGTGATAGTTAATGGGTATATTCCCTTAGTGATATTATATTCGTTGTATACCAATAATCCCATTTTCTGCATGTATTTTATACTTTGATAAAAAGTTAAAAATCTGAGATTTGTGTTAAGTCACACCTGTTTGAATTTTGTGCTTCTTCTGATATTTTTTTTGAGAGTTTATTTTGTTCTCTTTATCCTGTGGTTACACTTCAGTTGTTCACTTATCCTGCCTGTTCATGTTGAAGATTGATGGTATAGGGGCTTTGTAGAGAGGCGGTTGGGCAGTTCTGTGGATTTAGGGGCTCATCTACTTTGATAGAAAGTCTGGGGAGTTGCCTTTTAACCTAAATATCTCCCAGATACCACAATGAAGAGGACTTCATGTTAGCTTTCCTAGTTCTCTTCAGAGGGTTCGTTTAATTGCTTTAGCAAGGAACCCTACAATTTTGGGGAGTTGCCTAGAGATAGTGTATGGCTGGCTGTCAGTCTGGGTTCAGGAGTAGGGATCGGAATGTGGGGGTGGAGTGGGTACCCGTCCCGGACCCAGACCTTCAGTTAGTCTTCCTTATGGCCATTTTCCTTACCCCTGACTCTTTCACATCTGGTCTCGAACCTTGATGTCCCATTCCTTCCTCTGTGGCAACTCCCTCTCCATGAATTCTAGATGGAAGTTCCTTTCATTCCGTTTTCATTCATCAGTATGTCTTTATCCATTTTTCAGAAGCTTTTGGAAATCCCTCATGTTCTTGAAGTTTCTCTCTGGTTAGTTCTCTTTAATATTATGGGCTCACACCTTTTCAATTTCCCTTATATTTTCTTACATCTGAGGAGGGAAGAGAGGCATATTCTTATTTGGCCATTTTTGATCAAGACAAGTCACTATTTCATTACCTAACATAGTCACACTTAAACTTTCTTTCCTGCTTTATCACTTTGTAATGCATGGTACATCTCCCAGGAGGAATCAAAAGCATTTTACTACCTCTCACTTCCCTTTCCTGCTTCAACTTCTGATTTTTATCATTTCTAAATTGTCAAGGTTTATGTCATTTACATTTTTTCCTTTAATAAAATTAAACTCTTCTGTTATTGCTCTAAAGACTTTAAAAAATTTAAGCCCCCCAAAACAGCAACAACTAAGCCATGTGATTGTGCCCATTTTGAAGGAAAGCTAATCCTGTGTCACTAAAAATCTTGTTGCTCAGAATAGATGGTCTCGAGTGTCAAGCTCCAGTGGAGCCTCTTTTAATTATTTTCAGCTTTTTTACTCCTCCTGGTTCATGTTGAGATGTTACTGTTTTTTGCTTCTCATCATTCTCTTTAATTTTTTTTTTTTTTTTTGGTGTTGCTATTCTATTTCTTCTAATAATGCATTGTAATGGATTTTTGGATGTTAAGATTTCTTAGTTCTTACATGTTTAAAATGGCTTTATTGGTCCTTCATTGGTAATTTTACAGGGCAAAGATGTTCTGCTTTTAAATAAATTTCCCTTAGTAACATATAGGCATTGTTTCTTCTTCTAGCATTTAGTATGGTGATGAGAAGTCTGATGTCAGTCTGATTCTTATTCCTTTCAGGTAATCTATTTGTTTTGTTTGGAACTCACTAAAATTTTCTTTTAATCTAAATAAAGGGTTTCGAAACTTCACAATGTTGTGTCTAAGTGTGGATCTTTTTTTTTTTTTCATTCATCTTGCCCCTCTCTTGACCCTTTTATTATTAGGACTTGTGATTTTCCTCAGCTTGGTGAAAGTTTATTTTATTATTTTTTTCTTTTAATTATAACTAATTGTATAGTCTTTCCCTTAAAGTGGAAAGAGACTCCTTGTATGTATCTTCCCATTGATGATCTTTATATTTCTCTCGATTTTTGCTCTGTGTGCTGAGCTAATGTCTGAACTTGACTATCAAGATCACCAACTTGGTTTTTTGCTCCATCCAACCTACCACTTAGTCTTTATATATTTTATTTTGGCAATCACAGTTGTTATTTTGCAAAGCTCTGTCATGTTCTCTGCTTGCCCCTTCTTATATAAGCTTTTTTTTTTTTTTTTAATGGACCTGTTATTAAGTGTCTCTGAGATATCACCGTTTCAAAGGTTTTCTTTGGTTCTTTGAAATAGCTCTGTTTCATCTAGGATCAGTTTTTTTGGTTTGTTTGTCTTAGCCTTTATCTGTTACTCATTTTACAGAAGTATTTCATGAGTCATGGTTGCCAATTAATATTTATGAATTAATTTAATGTTGACTAGTATAGCTATGTAGTGTTCTCTTTGCATTTGATTATTTATAGCAATTTTATTTATTTAAAAAAAATTTTTATTTATGTATCCATGAGAGAGAGAGAGAGAGAGAGGCAGAGACACAGGCAGAGGGAGAAGCAGGCTCCATGCAGGGAGCCTGACGTGGGACTCGATCCCGGGTCTCCAGGATCATGCCCTGGGCTGAAGGTGGTGCTGAACCTCCTGGGCTGCCCTATTTATAGCAATTTTAAGTGGGAAAATTTTCCCATTATATTTTCTTTTTTTTTCCATTATATTTTCTCAGTAGTAATTGTCTAAAGATGCGTCTTTTTGATACTTCTCTTATATCCAGACAATTTTTAAAATCTTATTTCTATTACCTTTCCCATAGATTTTCTCAATAACTTAATATATTGTCTTCAATTCATAATTTTTCTTCTTTCTAGCAGTTTCACCTTTTATTTTTTTTTTTGTCTCATGCCTTGTTGTTTTGATAATTCAGTAGTATGTTCAAGGCTCTGTGGTATGTGCAAAATACTTAATAATTTATAATATCTGTCCCTGTACTGTCGATCTTAGTTACACAAGATCTTCAACAGAGTAAATGAAGTGTCAACTGTGTTCAAGGCAAATAAATAACAAGTATTTAGGTTTGGTAAATCTTCATTGAATTTTGCTCTTCTTGGTAGGGTTGATGTACAAATAAGCTACAGAATAGTTCTGTTTGTTTATTTTTGTTTTAAGCTGCTATTTCCAGAAAATCTCCTCTTAAAAATTTAGGAAGATTTTAAGATGGGAATCTAAGATGAATCCTTTCTATCTTTTGAGGTCAGTCAGTTTCCCTAGTAGCTGCTTATGGTCTTCTCAAAATGTAAAGTGGATAAATGTGCTTGCATAATCACTATAGAGCAATTTGCCTCTCTTAAATCTTCAACCAGAATTATTAGATGGAGTTACAGCCCTACTCTATCAAATAATTATCACAAAACAAAAGCAAAAACAAACAAAAAACCCTAGCAGCAATTGCACAGGCCCAGATTTTAATGAGGCAAAATCTGATCTTTTACTTTATAAATGGGTTACCTGATTGATTAGACATATTGAAGATCCAGGTCATGCCTTATGTTTTGTTTTGTTCCAAATCACCATGAAAAATATCTATTACTAATATCCTAAGATAAGTTCTTTGTATAAAATATCTTACTACTTCTAACTAACTATATCTATTACTGTGAAACATGGGATAGATAATGCTTCTCATTTGGCAAATGAGAAAACACAGTTTCACTGTGGAATGTGGCCAGTCAGGCACAGTTCATGGATTAGGGTTAGTTTCCCATTTTTTCTAGTCTTGACATGAAGAATAAAAAAACATGTAATTTGATTTCCTTTTTCACTTTGTCTACCAAAAATTTCACAGAAAAATCTGGAGCTCAGTTTGCATAATGGTGTGACCCTCAGCCTACAGTTATTTGCTTCCTTAATTTTCCTATGGCTCAAATTTCTCTTATGAAGTTTCTGAAATTGTGCTAGCCATAGCTTCAGGTCTGCAGGGGAGAACTTTTCTTCTCCTATTTTTGCCAAGCCTAATTGATCTTAACTGCCACATTTGAACTTAAAGAAGACCCCCGTCCAACAACACAACTGTCAGAAGGGAAGACTAACATGGTTGTTATCTTAAGTCCATTGCTATGACCTCCTGGTCTCTATAACCTTGGATAGAATATCACCTTGCAGATTTCCCACCCTGTATGCTGACCTTGGTACATGGACACCATGTTCCAGCTGATGCTGGAAACACCAGGCCACACCAGATCTCTGGAAATAGCTAACGACCCTCAGATGTCAGGGCTGTGTGATCTGATGCAATGGCTGAAACCACTGATTGTGCTAGAATCTGCAAAGAGGCCAGTCCTACAAGGGTGTCCCCTAGTGCAGCTGGCCAGGCTGGGAAGGGGAATGAACCAAAACACTTTTCATAACACTGTCTTTGACTTTGTATTTATTGTTAATAAGAGGGGCAGACCTCCCGCTGGCCAAGTCACAGGGGTCCAAGGAGGTTCCCTCGGGAGTGCCCAGCATGTCTCTGTTTTCCTGAGCACAAAGGCTGTTTCTGATTTCTGAGTATGGCTCCTCACCACCTGTTCCAGGCCACAGCTGCTGTTGGTTCTTTGTGTATCTGTTATAAGACTTATTAGTATTGTTGGTTCATCAGTCCATAATATTTTTATTTACAAAAACTTAATACTATGTTATTGTCCTTTTTAGAATGCAGGTTTCTGGGGGTGGGGGGTACAACAAATGAATGGAAACCTTTGGATTTCCTGGGGAGGGAAGTTCAGAGTTGGGAGAAGGGACCAGTGATAATTCTGTTTACTTTCAAGAAGGGGCACAATACCTGTGCATCAATGGTGTTGAATTTTATCATAATCCTATTTAAAGATGAGTAACATTGGGAACTAGAGGAAAGTCTGGAAAATATAAACGAGTGAAATCTAGAATATATTGGATAGTGGTCTGTATATAGGGGATGTTGTGCTATATGAGGAATAAGCTTCTTTTAAACTTCCCTTGCCTGGCGTGCCTGGGTAGCTCAGTTGGTTGGGCATCTGACTCTTGGTCATGATCTTGGGGTCACAGGATTGAACCCTGTGTCAGGCTCTGTACTCAGCATGGAGTCTGAGGTTGAGGTTTTCTCACTCTCACTCTGCCCCTCCCCTGGCTTATGTATGCTCTGTCTAAAATATTTTAACCCAAAAACTTTTTTTGCCTGATTCTTTTTTTTTTTTTTGGCCTGACAGCACCCTGGAAAAAAAAGCTTGTTTAGCAATCTTTCCAGTAAGAAAAACTTGAGACTTGCTTCCAATGTTGTAAAACATATTTTATCAACGTATCGTTGATTAGGAGGCCCCCAAAGAGCTTATCTTGTGTTTCCTGGGACAGTGTGAGAAAGTAAAGCTTCCTGCTTCTACCTTGCTCTCACTTTTGTCAAAAAGCCTTTTTTTTTTTTTTTTTTTAAGACTCTGTAGCTATTGAAGGACAGTATTTGAGTCCTGCTTCTAATTGCTGTCACTCTAGGATACATGTGTAGGACTCATGTATCCACAAGTAGGAAGGAACAGTCTTTACTTCACTGTACACCTGGAACTAATATTATAGTGCATGTTAACTAACTGGAATTTAAACCGAAACTTAAAAAAAGATTGAGGTATACAATTGACCCTTGAACAATATAGGTGTCAACTGTGCAGGTCCAGTTACATGTGGATTTTCCGATAAATACAGTAGAGTACTGTAAATGTATTTTCTCTTCCTTATGATTTTTCTTAGTATTTTCTTTTCTCTACTTTATTGTGAGAATACAACATATAATACATTTAACGTACAAAATATATGCTAATCCACTGTTTGTTGTCACAAGGCTTCCAGTCAACGGTAGGCTATTAGTAGTATAGTTTTGGGAGAGTCAAAAGTTATACATGATTTGGGGGCCTATATGCAGATTTTTTAACTGCATAGGGGGATCAGCAACCTTAACTCTCACATTATTCAAGGGTCAACTTAATCAGGAGGCATCACCTTAGGATTTCCTTTTCTGGGGAGGATGATATTTGTGTGTTACACCCATTACCAGGTATGCTGTAGGCATCAAATATATGAGGCAGTGGTCAAATCTATGATCAAGTTTGGAAGATATTACTCTACCATTGCCAGCCTGCTTGATAGTTTAAATTGTGACCAGAAGTAGGTGGGGTGTTGAGGATCTGTGCCTGTCCTAAGGCAGAGAAAACTCAAAGGATGGTTGGAGGGACTGGGGGGGGTACCCAAGCCCCACAGTGTGTGAGCCAACTGTTGGCCACTTTGCATCTACTGATAGTTTGGCATTGAACCGAGCTATCTATTCTTTTCCACGTCATTTCCTTGGCTACTTGTTGGGAAGCAACTGACTCACATTTCAACAAAACATGAAGACCTTTTGACATCTAATAACAGTGCCCATGATGTGGCGAGCACTGAGCTAGAAGCTTTACACATATTATCTGTAATCCCTATAATGACCTCAAAGACCAGAGCATGTCCTCTAGTTTCATGGGTGACAAGGCAAAGGTTCAGATATGCCACCAAATATGGCCAGTGTCAGAAGATAAGTAATTAAAAAAAAACAGAATCTCAATCTCGATCTGAATGCAAAGCCTGACATCCTTTTGCCACTGGAGCAGTCTGTGCCTCATGTTAGCCTCATGCCATCAGTTTACTAGCTGAACCAGGGAGCTCAAACTTTTTCCCAATATTTTTGAGTTAAAAAGAGGAAACTCTATAATACCCTCACGTAAGCTAAAACAAAAAACAAGCAAATAAACACGACTCTTGCTAAGTCAAAATCTTATGTTTGGCTTTTAGGCTAAAGATAATAGGCTTGCTTCCCTGAAGAAACGGGACTAGAGAAGGAACATACAGGGCAATGAAGGGGAACGTAGGCTAACATAGACAAGGTGGATTTGACTATTAAAACTGTAGCATACCCTATAGGGTGACATCATCAAAAAGCACTTTTTAATGTACGAATCGAATGGATCTCCCGGCAGGCTTGAGTATTGGGGCTTCTGAACACACGACCTAACATCCCCAGAGGTCTGCAGGACACACAGAAAACAGAGGGGAGGCATTAAACACAGGAATTGGAGGTGACCCGCTTGTGTCTGGTGCACACCTTGTGGGGATGGGCTGCATGCACAGCTGGGGAGGAGGGTGAAGAGAGTGTTGCTAGAACTCACGAGGAATTCTCATGGCCACCACCCCAATCCGGGCTGCCATCCAGATCCATGTGTGGACTAGTCAGTAGGAGAAGTGCCCTACCAAGTATGACGGCCACACTCCCCGGTTTTTGGTGAGTTTGCCCTATAGTTAGTGGCGTGTCCCATCATCAGGGAATTTATCAAAAACCACCCCTGAGTGTTTCCGTGGAAGTTCTTAAGGAAACTGGTTTCTAACCTTGCCCCAGATGCGTGGGCTCACCACTCAGGCGTCCACCTGTGTTGCTCTGGGGGTAGCCCTTTGTCGGTCTCCCCCTCTTCCTCAGAGTTGCCGGCAGATGTGGCCGGCGGAGAGAGGTTCAGGAACCAGCAAGGCCGGACAGCTGGGGATCGTTAGCAACAATCAAGGAGCAGCATTAAAAGGCAGCAGGGTTGAGTGTCTTAGCTCTTATGTTGGCCTGCCTGAGGAAGCCATCTGGACAGAGGAAATTTGCCTTAAACCTTGGCAAGAGAACTTCGCTCTGTTTGAACTTTGTTTAAAGCCTCAGAGTGGGTGATCATTTTGTTTAAACTTTCCTTAAAACAAAGAGTGGGAGATCCCCCGCAATTAACAACAGGAACCTCTTCCCCTCTTTACAGATTTTGATAGGGGAACCGATGCCAGGACTGTTCGGACATCCATTAATGTGGTTCAGTTAGCCGGATGGAAAGAAAACCCCACCGGGTGGGAGTTTTGCAGTCTCGGGAGAGTTGACGTTGTGACATAAAGGTGCCATCCTTGGTGGGACCCCCTGTCACCCAGGGACTCTCCCCAGGGATTGCCAAGGGCTGCCACCTGTGGCTACCCAACAGGGATTTCCTTTTCGGCCCGGTTTTCTGCGTTCACTGCTCCTCCGTGCCCCCGAATTGACTCAGTGCTGGCAGATCCTGGGATCTGCTGCTGTGCCTTGGGGCGATTCGGTAGGGAAGTGCACCCCCTCAGTGGTGAACGCAGCTGCTTCCCCCCCCCTCCCCAGCCTCGACTACTTATTTAATGCAGTTTAAATATTGGATTTTGGCCAAATTCATAGAGGGACAGTAATTGAAGTCAAAGTTTTGTCTTTAAACCTAAAGGTTACTGTCACATCTGTGGCTGTGTTGATGTTATCTAGAGTCAGACGTGGGGATACGGATGCATTGACCCCCCCCACCCCGCTGCAGCGTTTAACTGAGAAGCCCCCCAGCATCTGGCTGCTGTAGGCCTGTGGCAGGAGCCCGTGGGCCCACCTGGCTGCCCCCAGGCCTTGTTCTCTGATTATAAGTAGGAGCTGAAGGAAGCCAGCGTGGCCTAGTGGGTAGGGCCTCTAGCTGCCACCCCAGCACGTGCCCCCCACTCCTCCCAGCCTAGACTGTGTCCTCCCTGCTGCTTTTTTTTTTCTACCCTGAAGCCCTGCCCCTCTGCCTGGGGCGGCTTCTGTTCTGGGTTGGCCCACAGACCCCTGGCTCGCCTCTCTTTCCCCAGGAGCTCCCCCACTTCCCCAGTCTGGCTCAGCATGGCCATGGCACTGCTGTCCTTCTGTGTTGACATTGCTTGTTTAATTGCTTGTCTCTTTGATTAGACGGGAAGCCTCATGAGGGTGGGGCCTTCATCACCTTGACTGTCTGGCCCTCCCTTCCTAGGACGGTAGCTAACCCAGGCGGGTAGTTGGGATTCAGTAACTACTTTTTGAAGAAGAAAAGAATGGATGGATAAAAGGAGAGTGAAGGAGCTGTTCCTTAGAGGGGAGTTTAGAGTCTCAGTGGAAAGGGTTGATGCCTCCCCACAGGCCTGACGTACCTGCTGCGTTTGCACGGGACATCGTGCAATTTAAAAATCATTTAAAAATCATCACCTGATTGCTTCCTCATGTGCTGGATGCAAAAGCATGGGCTTCTGTGGACAGAGCTGAGATTGTTGTGGGAAATGCATACAGGATTTACATTTCTCTCCTCCAGTGGACGGACTGTGAATGGGCGGGTCTCTCTGGAAGCTTTGGGGGCCCATAGGCAGAAGACCGCATGTCCTGGCCATGCTTCCTGGCATATTGGCCTTTCTCTGTCTGGAGAAAGGAAACTTGCTTCTTGCCTCCTGTCCCCCTGCCACTAAGTCTTACACATCTAGGAGCTAGGTGAGTGCATATTTTACGGGGTGGCACAGGGTGCCAGACTGTTTATTCCTATAGGTATAAATCCAGTTTGGAGTTCCTTCTTGCATATTTAGCTTCCCTACTCCTCTCCCTAACCTGATCTATTTTATTTCTTAATTCTACCTTAGTGCTCAGATGTATTAGTAGGTGGAGTTCTAATTATAAACCCTATCAGTCAAATATATAAGTAACTAGTCCTTGTTCCTGAGGAAATACCTGAGAGCAATCTTACATATTAACCATCCCATTTCAGATAGGACTCAAGCTTAATTTCAAATGTATGATTCTCCCCCCTGGTGTTAAGAATCGTCAAATATCATTGGTCAAGTAAAAAATAAGAAACGCAAGTATGACCCTCTCTCTCTACTGCACGTTATCGTATGTGTTTATACGATATTCACATGCTCTACCTCAATAGTTTGGTATGTCTTAAGGAAACAGTTTAAAATGCTGACAAGGATATATGCATATGCAAATCAAAATTAATTATAAGAGTAAAAGACTTGGAAATAGCCATGTCCAACTTTAAAAGAATGAATAAGTAAACAATAGCATGGCCTTTAATGAAAAAGGAACAAAACTGTAAGAATGATCTGCACAGATGATTGGTAATAATTGTTAGTGTTGATGATATGATTTTAAGTGCAGAGGGTGTGGGCATGGTTTTTACCTATTCGGGTTAATAAGTATAAATGTAGGAAAACACACCAAAATGTTGACAATGATTGTGTGGTTAGTGGGATTATGAGTTCTTAGTCTCCTTATCACAGTCTCTAAAATTTCAGCAACGAACCAGCATTACTGTTTAAGTGTTGGCTTTTGTTGCAAGAAGTAAAGGATTATAAAGCATCATGGCAATGTTGCGCCATTAGGTTGTGTAGATCATCACCCTTTGTCAAGAGTCATGTCTTCTTTTCAAAGCTGCCGAGGGCACCAAAAATTACACAGAAGGCATACGACACAAAACGTGTCAAAGTGACGGAATTATATAATTCTTGCTAGAAATTTCTGAATGAGTTGTGCTGAGTAAGCTTTTCCTTCGGATCAATAGCTAATAAATGTTGTCAGAATGGAAGTAACTGGGGTGGATTGCTAGTTAGTACAATGTCTTGTAGAGAGCCTGCAGTCTGCATCAGTGAAAGTTTACTTCATAGTTTACAATCCCCAGGACAGATGTAAGGTGATTCGGGTCTTGGTTTAGCTATTCGAGGGCATTATATGTCACACGCTTTGGTCTATCATGGCCCAATTTGAGACTGCTCTGTTTTCTTGCAAACATTACTTGTGCAGGCAATAGCCAGACAATTTCAAATTAGTGGCGGCCTCCTTTGGGATGGGGAAGCTGTATAATTAAAGGTCTAGGTCCTAGCACATTTAGTTTGATGCAATGTTCTTTTTTTCCTCTGAAGAGGCTAGGTCAAACAGAGGCTTCAGGTCATGTGTGGACACGACTGTGGTCTCTGCATCTCATTTTACTTGCATTTCAAAACTGCCCATGATGCGCCACAAGTAGGGGCCTCTTTATAAGAGGGTGAAGATTGCAGTATAGAATGAAAAAGGACTCTAATAGAGTTGGATCATAAAATTCCTGACTCTTCCTGTGTAGGTTGAGTTCGGTTTTATTCACTCTCATCTTCCATTTGCTTCTCTGACTTTTGGAGCAATACAGTTCCGACTAATCACAATGGAATGACCAAATTTAAAGAGCAGTCAGTATGCATGAGTTGAGAAAGGAAGATAGGAGCAAAGGGAACAAAGGAGCAATTCCCTGTCTTCTACATAATCCCTGTATTGTACCCTGCAGCTCAGGAATCTTTTCCATCTCAACTAGTCCTACTCTAGGGGTTTATGAGGTTCGAGCCTTATCTCACTGAATCCTCAAAAGCAGCATTAGAACTGTTTTTTTTTTTTTTTAAAGAAACCCCCATTTCATAGTTGAGGAAAAGGAAGCATAGAGTGGCCAAAGTGGCATTGATACTCCCCCCTAGTTGCCACCGGGACAGGATTTCACATGATGGCCCTTCCACGGAGGACTGTTCTAGAAATCACTTGAGAACCACCATCTTGTACGTAAGCAATGTAACTCCCAAACTGCCTCTGCATTTCCCTGTGTATGGGATTAGAGCCTGCCCTAATCCTCAGGGTGTCCAGAATCCTGGAATCACTAATAGTTTAGAAAGTCCCAATGAAATCAAGACTGCTGGAGGCCGCCTCCATCTTTACCTCATAATTGCTCAAGCCGAGCCAAAGAATGAACAATGAAGAAAGACTGTGGTTTTGTTGGGGGTGTCTTCCCTCCATGTCCCCGAGAAACAGACTAGAGTGGGGAAAATCCCCATGGAAGCGTTGAGTATCACCAGCGATGCTTAACTGCTCATCTCTCATGGCTGGAGACCCGAGTCATTCTACCCCTGCTTTTAAACATGTCAACTTCAGTGGGTAGACTAAACCTCCAGTTCTAATGGATCCCGTTGGCTTTTGGTCAAGATTAAAATCTTGTAAGTGAAGACTTACAAATTCAAGGAATCTCTGGGGACAACGACATTTCTTGTAGAAAGGTAATACGGAGTTTATGGAACACAATTGTAAAGATCCAAGAACTGATGAAGCAAGAGAGAATCATTGCTCACTGAATTGACTGAGCCTCTGTTTCCAAGCAAGGTTATCATCAAGTTATTTGCAGAGGAAATAGTTTTATTGTTCTTGGAAACCCCTTACTGGCCTTTAAAACAAAACAAAACAAAACACTAAAGTTTCTCTTTAACAAAGAAGTTGGTAATTACTATTGGTGATTTATACCGGAGGCACCTGTGCAAGTACACAGCTCTGCCTACAAGAATATTAAAGGGTATTTTAGGGACCTTTGATGGGGGACACAGACCTCCTGGAAAAATATTTTTGAAAAAATATAGGTTGTTGATTTCGTGCTCTCAGTTACATTTTCCAAATTCTTCACTGATTCTCCAGGTAATTCATCATTTAGTTCAAAGTGAGTGCTTGTATACTCTTCTAGATCATCTGCATGCTCACCAATACCTGTTTTCCATTCCTTCTTTTTTTTTTTTCTTTTTAAGATTTTTAATTTATTTATTCATGAGAGATGCACACAGAGAGGCAGAGTCACAGGCAGAGGGAGAAGCAGGCTTGCTGTGGGCCTTGATCCCAGGACCCTGGGACTACAACCTGAGCCAAAGGTAGATGCTCATCCAATGAGCCACCCAGGTGGCCTTCCATCCCCTCCCTGGCACATGAGAGACAGGGCTTCCCAGCCACTTCTGGCCAATGGACCACAAGTGGAAATGCCATGTGTCACTTCCAGGTGGAGACACTGGGAAGCCCTCTTGCAGCCCTCAAGCTCTCTCTTCCCTAGCCAACCTGGCCTGGAAACCATGGGTTAAAATGATGGAACCAGAATGTAGCTGCAGCCTCATTCCTCAGTCTCAGGTTGGAAGGGAGCTGCAGGGGAGAGCTTCAGGACTCACCACAGACTCTGTCACAATGAGAAGGAAAGCCTCCTCTGACTTTGAAAGCACTTGATATTCAGGGTGAGGCTCTCCTGATTGATACATGAGTCCTTTCACAGGATAACCTCATAGTGAACCTCTCTCTACTCTTCCATCATCTATTTTGGAATATTTTTCTGTTTTCCAAACCTACTTGGAATCTAGCCCAGTAAAAAGAAATAGCTGAAAACAAGAGTTTTCTTGACATCTGGAACAGTTTTCTAGACCTGTCTCAGATTGCCAGGTATCTGACTTTTGTCCACCAGGTCTTGATCATGGTCTTGTGTTTTCCTACACATGAGTGACTCATGCCCTGGAGGCCACAACCTGCCATGGAACAAATGAAGGACACGAGTCTCTTTAGTTTTCTCCATTCAGACTATCCAAGCTGAGAGTGACTTCCTTGTATGGCTCCTTAGGACAACCAGTCATTTTTCTCTCATCTTCATGATTTTGGCCATATCTTCATACCTCTTTTGTTATATTTCGCTTCATGCTTTCCACTAAGGAAATTCACTTTTTGACAAATATATTTGAAAAGTAACTACTGTGCCACTACTGTAAATTGAAACCCACTATCACTTGCTAGAAATACACGGAACTACACAAGTAACTATCATGAAAAAAAAAAGTTTATTAAATTCAAACTAGTAATTGTTGTTTGCTGCTATAGACTGAATGTGTCTTCCACTCCCTCAGATTCATACGTTGAAGCCCTACTCCGCAGTGTGATAGTATTTGGAGGTGGAGTCTTTGGGAGGTAATTAGGTTTACATGAGGTCATGAGAGAGATCCTTTTAAGAAGAGGAAGGAACATGAAACTCTGGCTCCACATGTATGTGCAAGATAAGACCATATGGGGCCGCAGTGAGAAGGTAACCACCTACAAGCTAGGGAGAAAGCTCTCACCAGGCGATCTGTGGAGAAATAAATTCTGTGAGATAAATTTCCTGTTAGTTAAGCCACCAGCCAATGGTATTTTGTTATGGGCAGCCTGCTGAATATCCCAAGACTGAGGACTACCTTCGCTTTGAAATTAAAAGGCAGAAAAAAGCAATTGTTAGAGGCTAAGCCTATCGTAGCCCAAGCAGAGACTTTCTAGATGATGCAGTTTTGATGGAAAGCAAATGGAATGGAGAAAACTTTCCTAGCATTAAAACTAGACACTACCTCTGGTGGTATTTGTCTCACACTTGGGTATCCATGAGCCAGGGCAAAGGGGAATGTATATCCTGGGGCCTCAGGTAACACTCAAGTGGCACCTTCTTCATATCCATTGTATGTGCCTCATGTTTTTCTTTTCACGTTACTTTTATCTAATTAACCTTGGTGAAATATTATGCTATAGAATTAGAGAAAAAAAAATCAAGCACTGTTTCATATAATATTTATTTTTTTCATATAAGATTTATATCATTTTTCCATATTAGCTGAAGAGCAGGAAAAATTTGCATAAGATGTGTTGCTCATGTACGTAAGTAAAAGAAAACGAACAGCCTTAACTACTTAAGAAAAGCCTAGGCACCAAAAGTTGTGTTCTAACCGTCTTTAAGTTACCATGTTTTGCTTAGCGTTTAGTAACTTGTTTAACATAAGATAATTAGAAAATGCAGCTCTGTGAAGTTTTGTTTGTTACAGGCAAATAGTTCTTCTTGTCTACTTGTCCTAAATTCCTTTGGAAGCTTAAAGATCCAGTTTATTTATCAGCCATGGTGATGATAGGACTGTCAAAACTCAATATGGAGCTCCCTGAATGAATTCTGCAAGTGAGCAGAATGAGCTCATTTGCAAACTTCACCAACCCATTTCCCCCAGATTCCAAAAATTGCAGGTGATGACAAAAGGAAAAGTTTCTCTCCTCCAAAGCAGGGTGCTAGCTGACATGTTTGCCCTTGGCTAGATGCAGGAGGACATGATGGCACCTAAACCCAAGTTTACTTGCTGCCACTTGTCATCTGGGAGGAAGTGTTATGCAAACCATAATTGCTCATATTGAGTTTCTCTGGCTGTTGGCTTTGAATGTGCTCAGTCATTTAATATCCTTTTTTCATGCTTATGATCAATTCCTTTCCTTTATTTTCATGCTCTCCCATGGATTGTGAGCTCAACAATCTGGTAGCCTCAAGGTCCCCAGGATCCAAAGGCATAAGCCTTGGGGAAAATAGCTGGTTGTTTGAATGACAAGAGGGCAAGGAGAGAGTGGTGGCCTAGATACAGGAGGCTTGGGAGCTCCTCTTTGCTTCAGGGTATGCTGATTGCCTTCTGAGTGGGCAGAGACTCAATTTTATCATTCTCAAAATGAGGGATTGCCCCCCTGACAAAGTGATCTAAGACTTATTTCTTCTGCAGAGTCATAGGAGTGAAACTTTACTACATAGTATAATTCTGGCTAATTTATTCATATCTTCTTTGATGTAATTCAGTGTCTCAGCCCCATTATTTTCATCATCCTTTGTCTCTTAATTTTATTGTTTTTTTTAAAGTGTTTTGTACCTTTTTTTTTTTTTTTAAGATTTTTATTTATTCATGAGAGACAGAGAGGGAGAAGCAGGCTCCATCCAGGGAGCCCGATGAGGGACTCGATCCCAAGACCCTGGAATCACGCCCTGAGCCAAAGACAGACACTCAACCACGAGCCACCCAGTTGCCCTGTGTTTTTGTACTTTTGGTCTAATTCGTATAGTCAACTACTTCCATTTCTTCTCTCTGCTTTTATTGCTCCCTTTTTCTCACCCTCTTGGTGTTATTTCCTTTTACGTCTCCTCAGTAAACCTGTCTACCTCTTTCCTCATCATTCCTTAGATGTCTCCTGCTAGCTGGCTACCAAAAATGTCCAAGCACATTGAGGAAAAGGTCGGGGAGGGGGGAGGTTGATGGAGCAAAAACATCATCCTCTTTCCAATTTGATTCATTGTGTACTGAGTTCCTTGGCAGCGCCTTCTCCTGAGGTGGCGCCCTCCTCGGAGGGCTCAGCCAACTTCCAAAATGGCACCTGCCTGTTTTGTATTCCCTGAGTCAAGCTGGATCCTGAGCACCACCCCTCCTCTTTCCTGCATTCCTCTCTGCCATTGTTAAGCATGTCATTATTAATTGTTATGTCTCAAACTTGAGAATCTTGGCATGAAGGGAGCTTCCTGCCCTGTTTTCACTTGCTAGAATAGTAGTCCATTTCATTCTCCATCTCTGCCCTCGGCTGAGTCATCTTATCTCACTACCTCCTGTGGACTCTTATCTTTGAATCCTATCTTGTTGTATTCCCTCAGACTGTTTGCCACAATTGAAAGTTTCCCCCATCCTATTCTAAAAGCCAAGTTCCATTTTTTCCTTTGGACATCCTCTTCAAAACATTCTCCATGAGTAAGGGGTATAAATAGGGCTGTAATGTCCACTGATGTTAGTGGTCTTCACATGGGCCGGTCTTCCTGCCCGGGCCCTACCTCTGGCTGCTGACCACGTGTTTGCTCTGGGGCATCCGCCAGCACGGATCTTGTCCCATGCCTGACTGTTGGTGGTCTCCAGGAACCCAGACAGGGCTTGGCTCATACTGATCCATACTTGCACGGCTTTGCTCAGTGCAACCAGGTGATTTTCTGTAGCACGTACATGTACAAACCGCTTTCTAGGGCAGGGTCTCCCAACTTAGGGGAAATCCCTGTCAGTAAAAAATTATGAGCCTGTGCCTCTAGTGTATGCCTGCTGATTTATGGATAAAACACATGAATGTTCCATTTCAAAGTATATATTTTATAAGGCATACACAATATATAACTGTTAAAGGCATGAGGTAGGGTTGCAACAATGTTTTAAGCATAAGTTTTGCTCTTGTTGAGATAAATATTACTAGTACTTTTTTTTTTTTTTTAAAGATTGACTTATTTATTCATGAGAGAGAGAGGCAGAGACATAGGCAGAGGGAGAAGTAGGCTCCATGCAGGGAGCCCAATGCGGGACTCGATCCTGGGCCGAAAGCAGGCGCTAAACCGCTGAACCACCCAGGTATCCTGTTAATAGTGTTTTTAATGAGAGCAGTGTGATTTAATATGTCTGATGTGATCATTATTGCTTTGGTCTCACAATGTGGATGACGCATAACTCTTATGGTAGAAGTGTTAGCTTTGTTCTTTACTGATCCTCATATTATTAATATTATTTTTAATCCATGATTTCTTTAAAAGAAACCTTTTGGGCCACTTGAATGAGAAGTCTAGCTTAGTTAAAATGAGATTATATGAACTGGAAGGCCACTTGACCAGGCACCTGTGAGCTGCGATACATTGCAAGTCCCTGGTCCCGCTGTACACAAAGGGAACTCTCTCCTGTGGGACCTTTCCTGAGCTCTTGACTGTGGACAAAATGAGGAGGCTAGTGCCAACCTACATAGTAGATGTTGGCAAAGCATAATTTATAAAAAGCTTTCCTTTTTGGATTAAAGAACCATGGAGATTTTAGTGCTTTATTTTCACATCCCAGTGGGTCATCTCACGCACTTTGGAGACCATTGACTTTGTCATTGCTTCCTGACATATTCTAACACCTTCTAGGACAAACCCTGTCCCCTTTTCCCAGCTCCCTTCCAGTGGTCTCCCTGGCAACCCTCCTCAGACACAATCATTCTCAAGAAAACTATTTCTCACCCTCACCACCCTTTACCTCTGCTGTTCCCAGCCCTCCTCCTCAGGAGTTATTAAATAAACTGTGACTGGATGTGGTTATTTTTCCAAGCTAAATTTACTTGAATGTACCTTAGGAAATGGATGGGTAGAGAGAGGGAGGGTTGAGCATGCGCCTAGTATTTTGGGACCTCATCTCATGCCACCTTCAACAATCAGAGAAGACAGATATAATATGAGGCCCGGAGACCCAGAGATGTAATGGGATGGGCAAAGGTAATAGAATCAATAAAGAGGAGAACTGGAATTTGTACTCATAGCAGTCCACTCGTGTTGACTTCTATCAGGGATTCACTGATGAGAACGATTGGACAACGGCTTCCTACCAGGATTTAACATGGACACATTACTTTCTGACAGACCAGGAGTCCCAGGTCAGGAATTTTTCCAAGGAATTTTCCAAGGAAGCTTATCTCTCCAGCCAGCCAGCAATCCATCCATCCATCTATCCATCTAATGAAAAATGTTTTACCTACCTACTATGAGTTAGACATAGGAGGCACTGGGGATATAACCATGAAGGCAACACAATAGACTGAGATGAAGAAGGCCGGAGGTGAGGGAGTGTGGTATCTATTGGGGTAGGTGTAGCTACTGGTAGAGCCATACAAGGAAGGAGATGGAGGGCAGGAGGGCAGAGCTTGGAATGACAGTGTTGTGAGTTGGTGTGTGTGGTTTGAGATAGAAACTGTAGATAATTTTTGGAAGTTTGGAATCCACCTTAATGCCCTGTTGTTAAGGGGTACCCGTGTAGGCCGAGGCATCTAAGTCTGGACAACACCTGATGCTATTCCTTAGGCTCTGTGATCTCACTCCCTGTTCCTCCTAGCACTTCTTGTGAGCTGGAAACAAACAAAATGCTATCTGAGTACTTGCCCTGTTGAGTTGATTTGTATTTGGTTAAAGATATTACTTATAACTGATTAAAATAAGACCCTTGATAAAGACCATAATCAGCATCTCCCTGCAAATTAGATCAATTCACATCATTTTGTTAACAGTGTTCTTGCTAGGAAGTCAACCCAAGTAAGCATGAGGCCTACCTATTATATCCACTCGGGGCCCTCTGGGACCTTTTATTCTTCCTTCTTCCCCAGATGTTCAGGACGCGCACAAAATTAGTCATCCAGACATCCAAATCCAAGTTTTGACAATTGCTAAGGAATTGCTTCACAACAGTAACAAGACAGGGAAGGTTTCCTGTTACAGTAAACTTCATGAATACAGAGCCTCATCTGCCATATTTGCTATTAAGTTACCTGAGCCCAGAGCAGGGCTTTACACATTGGAGGTGCTCAATACACATTTGTGGAAAAAAAATGAATAAATGAGTTTTTAAGGTAGAGGATAATATATTATGTTGCTCTTTGGTCATTGTCTTTCTTTCAGCTTTTATTCTCTGAATAAAATGTTAAGCAATGAAGGAACTGTTTACTGTTTTAAGTTAAAAAAAAAAAAAAAGTGTGTGCTTTTGTGCTTAAATTGGTTTGGGTCATAGGAAGTAGCCCCGAAGGTAGTTATTCTGGGCCATTGACAGCTGAGATACATGCGTATACTCTCAGACCAAGCCTAGGCAGATCCCTTTTATCCCTTGTCTGCTGTAAGTATTCAATTATTTTCTTTTAAATGTTGGTGGGCAATATACCAAATGTATTGTGTTGGGGACATTTTTTTTTTCATTCATTTCTTTTTAAAATCCATGTGTGTTTTTAGGGAAATGTAAGCCATAAGTTTCTGATTCATTTACACTTAACTCATCAAAATGTGGTTTTGTGAGCACTCTTTGATATCCAAGAAGGCTTATGATCCTTTTTACTATACTGTTCCAGCCTTTTCCCTTCTTAGAAACGGGAAGTTGCATTTGGCCAAGGATATATATTATCATGCACCAAAATACTTAAGTTGGACCCAAACTCCAAAATTTGAGAAGGCTTTAAACTTGAGAAAATGTTGCCACAGCTCCATCCATACCTTTCCCCCCATCAGCTAGCGCTGCAAAACCCCCAACAGGACAAGGGAACAATGTGCTGGCTATTGCTTGGGGAAGTTTTCTCATTCGTTCTTTTGAGAGAGTTCCTGGAACTTCTTTTTTTAAGGAAGTGAATGTGTTTGGCTTCCAATGGATTTTTGTCCACAATAGGACAATCAAATATCAGTGGTTTCTCCCTTGCATTTGAATATCATTGATACTTTTTTCAAGTAGGGGCATAAAGTAACACAATATATGTAGGCGGAGCACTTGCAAAATTTTAGTATTTGAAGAAAATAAACACAATATATATATATTCTTCTTTTTTCTGCCATTATTTGGCCGGAAGCTTTAAGTCCTCAAAACAAGTATGTAAGACTGTTGAGCTGAATAGGAATCCCCTGGTTACTGTAAGAAAAATATTTTTAAGTAGTACTGATATGTAGCTAATACAGAAATTTCCTTTCAGAAAGTTTTTTTTTTTTAATTTAAACCATTATCAGTATATTTTGTCATGCTATTTTCCAAGGAAAAACAAAACAACAAATGAGAAACTGAGACCCATCTAGAAATTAAATGTTCTGAATCTCAAGGTTCTAACTTTACAATACACATAACTATGAAAGTATTACACATCTTATTTAGTTGCACATAACATATATTTAAGCCTTTTGCTAATCTTTAGACCTTGGTAAACACACATTAACCCCATTTTCTGTAACAAATTAGTCTAAATGCTGAGCTGGCAAACAGCTGCCATGGGTTGCATGAGAAAAATAACTCGAGAAATGAGAACATGTTATTGGTTCCTTAAATACTGGAGGTCAAGACTTTGAGAAGACAGGAAACAAAGTGCTTTGGGGTTTTGCCAGGAGGCTTCATCAGTTTCAGCTGTGGATAAAGGCCCTCCTCTAACCCCAGGGGCTTTTTTTCCCCCTGCCTCTATGTGAGTGATCATGGGCAGATTTCTAAGGAAATCACTGGAAAGACATCAGAAGATGACATCAACTCTCTTTAAATGTCTTACCTCATGTCATTCTGAGGATGTTTTCTTCTTGGTACCTGGAGTTAACTGGTTTCCCCCAACTTATCCATTCATTAGACAGGGGCAGCTTTTCAGACTTAAGTAGGAAAGTATCCACAGGAAGATAAGAGGAGGCCGTTGTTCCCAATTCCACCATTGGTGTCTATGACAGTGAGTGCATCTGCTTTTGTTTAGGAACTTCTCTCGAATGGACAGTAAGATTTGGAATGGCTATACTTCACTCATAGAGTCAGACATAAATAATTCAAGGAATTAAGAGCTGCAAAGTCTTTTGCATTCTAATAATGCCAATACTTGAAGCAAAGTAATGTCTTGTGGCTGATTTAGGCAGTTTTGCATATCCCCACATTTTTTTTTCCTAGTTCTTTGCTTCAACTGAGATTCTTATTCTGTTTTTGCAGCTAAAGACAAGCAGAATATCTCAACCAAGCAAAATTGTACAGATGTTGCCACAGATGGACGTTTCCACCTATGTTCAGGAATGACCTTTTTCTGACAAACTTTTCTAATCATTTTGTAATGGTAACAAAATAGCTCTACTGCTGTGACATATTTATTATGACTCCATCATCTAGTCAAATTCATTGGTGGATAATTCTTAGAAATTTGGGCAAGTTACCAAGTGTTATTGACCTTCCTTTGACCGGTGGCATTCCCATCTTGAGTTCTTGATGGAGTGAGGAGAAATGAATGTGTTCCTGTTGGTAGAACTGTCTTAGAAATGCAGTGCTGGACACTTTGGGGAGCTCATTTAAAAAAATATCAATGGCAGGGTGCCTGCGTGGCTCAGTCGGTTGAGCATCTGACTCTGGGTTTCAGCTTGGTCTTTGAGCTCAGCATGGAGCCTGCTTGGGATTCTCTTTTTCACTCTGTACCCACCTTTTCTCTTTCCCTCTCAAAGAAAAAAAAAAAATCAATGCATCAATATGGAGAAAGGATGGGAGATTATTAGCTGTTAGGCACAAATTAAGAAATTATAATTCCCCAAAATGATTAGAGTTATAGGAAGAAGTGGAACTTCCCAAAATAGTGGAATTCATCTGTCATTAGTTCCCTACTCTTTCCCCATCCTGTGCTGTAGCGCCAAGTCAAAAGAATGTAGGCAGAATGTGGAAAAAGAAGTCCATCTCAAAGACAGAGTTGGTTTTGCTCAGTTCTCTCCTATATGGAGCAGCGGTGATTCATGCCTTCCTCTGCTGTCACTGTCAGCATCCGCTAATCATAGCCCCATGATCACAGGACTTGTGTGCATAAACAATTTCCAGGAGGTACAGAACGGCCCAAGGACCTCTCAGGCATAAACACTGGTTATTCTGTAATTCATTACACCCCTTCCTCATCATCTTGACATGTGCTTGAAATAATAGCTTGCCTTAAAATGTTTGAACATGTCAGTGGACTAGGTCCTTTCACTGTCCTTCGTACATACATTTTTGTTGCACTAGGTCCTCTTCCTTTTAAATGAAAATTTTTGGCTCTTCTGATGAAGCTCAGTGGATTTGCTTCTTGAAGAATATCAAAAAGATATAGTGATGGGATTTCAGACACAAGCTGGTTCCTCTGTGCTTTTGCATTTATGTTTTGGAAGGCCCAGGGTACTGGAGTGAGGCCCTTTAATGCTATTGTTAAGTAGGCTGCATATATTTGATGTTTAAATGTCTGTATTTTTTTTTTTTTTTTACAGTAGTAAGTTGGGTCATTTAACTCCCACTCCTCCT
The DNA here is from genome assembly GCF_048164855.1 of Canis lupus baileyi. Lineage (NCBI taxonomy): Eukaryota > Metazoa > Chordata > Mammalia > Carnivora > Canidae > Canis > Canis lupus. The sequence goes on from NC_132844.1 coordinate 9,299,296, forward strand.
CAAACTGAAGTCTTCAGCAAACTAAGTGTAAATTCCTCCAGTCAGACTATACAGCCTGAGGCAGGAGTCAATAACTACTAGTTACTCTGACATAGTTTCTGTATTCAGTAAATATATATTTATTGAATGCCTACTCTGCTGTGCATTGCAGTAGACATTGGACTGTCTATAGTTTCTGGTCCCATGGGAGTCTAGAATTAAAAACAGACATTTACCACTTGAAACCATAGTTCTCTAGGGCCCAGTCTCTGTTGGGTTGTTAATATTAGGGTAGAGTAGGCTTTATAAAGTCTCTTAATAATATTGAACTTCAAACATAGAAGAAAAGATGTTATCCATACCTTGTGTGTCTTAGTTATGTCTCCACAGTGACTAGAAAATGAGGTTGTATTCATGTTGGGCATGTCTAGTGTCAAATGTTATCTTACTAGGGTTTCTTAGCTCTTTAAAGTTGTATTTCAGAACTTAAGCTGAACTTGATCATTCCTCACATTTTAATATACACATGTAAACCTATTTTCCCAGTCCTTTCAGCAGACCTGTGTAGGGATTAGTAGTATTCCTTTTTATGAATGAAGACACAGGCTCAGTATGTTTATTTGATTTACCTAAAGTAACCTAGTTGTTACATAGGGCCTGGATTTAGTCCCATGATGTAATACCTTTATCCTTTTGTGCTAATTGATGAGAACAACAGTCAAACATGAAGACAGGGCAGTGTTTTAGTTTGGGATCATGTATGGACATCGGTGTGATTTTTACCTTGCCTCACACATCACATGCATGAGTCAATCTCTGCTACTTTATATGAGAGGAACATTGAGGGGAAGAACTTCCAAAGCCTTTAACTATGACTTTAGAAATCATTTTTCCTAATTATGCCTTTTTTTCATGCTCTGAGAACTAGTAATAGTTTTAACTATTCAGAGAAATGATACTGTTAAAGTCTAATTGTCATGAACAGATCATCCCCCAAAAATACAAAAATAAAATGTGGAAAGGTATTAATAATTGGCAGTATACAAATTTAATAAGAAATAAAATAGTGACTATCAAAATTCAATAATTACCTTAATGAAATGGATCTTTTTTTTTGCTGACGGCAGTTTAAATTAGGACAAATTCTCAAGAAAGTGATTTGGCGCTATCAAAAGCCAGAAAAATATCTGTGCTCTTTGACCTTGTAGTCTTCCTTCTGGGTAGCTGCTGTAAGGAACAAGCCAACATGCCAGGAAAGTCATACCCATGAAATAGCAGAAATAACTAAGTGTCCAACAGGTAGATTCACTATATTTTATTTGCTTGATGGAGTGAATGGCCCTTAAAAAGAATGAATAGTGTAAGATCCCACTGTTGACTGAAAATGCAAAATAAAAATGTATACAGATTTATCTTACAAATAGGAGAAAAGCAGATGCATAGGGGGAAAAAAGGTAGAGGAAACTTAACCTCATACTAACGGAGGTTTAGTTAGGGTCATGGGACTTCTTGGTGGTTTTCTCTTCTTCTATTTTCCAAAATTTCAGTAATGTTATTTATATTACTTTTATTCAAATTATCAATAAAAATATGTCTGATTGAGTTGTTCTCCACAGCTGTGTTGAGGCTCACCGGTAGGTTTGGGAGTGAGTGGGAGGGAAGGGGTGGAGTTAGAGCTAGCAAGCAGAACATGTCACAGCAAGCTCTGGCCTGTCCTTTGCACATAGCTGCCCATGAACAAGGACACTTAATGAGAGGAGTGTTTTCTGCCAAAAGCTGTTTCTTTGTGTAAAATACTAGAACACTAGTATGACTTCCTTTCAGTGTTGCTGTTAATGCAGTTGTGGTAATATGTCTGAAGTTACATTGTGCACCAAACAGCTCATTCCTTGTTAGTTACTGCTGGTTTTCAAATAATTAATAATAGTAATATTTGAATCTTGGTTTCATTTTCTGAAAAATAGCAATCACAGGTTTTGTCCTGTTACCTCATAGGCTTATTGTTAGAATCAAATGAAATAATGTATGTAAATGAGTTTTGTTGACACTAAGTGTTATAGAAATGAAAGCAGTTATTTTTGACTGCACACCTGGTTCCCAAGATATTGGGACTTTCGGAGTAATGTGAGACCTAGGTTTACAAAATGGTGCCAGTCTCAAACTTTTGGGTTCATACTTTCTCTGAGGCAGAGAAACACACATGTTCTGAAAAGGATTTTTTCCCCAGCTCCAGCTGGGCCGCACTAAGAAAATATCGTTATATCAGTAAAGTAAGTTGTTGAGTGGAAGAGGTCACAGCCATGAAAATAATTTGCAGTTGAGATGTGTCACCACGTGAGCCAGCCATTTACCTGAGGATAGTTGTGTCAGCTGAAGGACCATGGTACAACTGTTATCCTCTAGAGATAGGAAGCAGCAACTGTCAATGTGCCAGAAAAGATGTGGAACATAAAGAAGCCACCAGCATGCCAACTTTTGGAATTCCCAAGATGTTTTCAATCAGAAGTCCAGAGTATCCAACAGAAAAAAATCAATTTGAAATAAATCCCATCCGAATAGATCATATGGTGCCAACTTCTTCTTTTAAAAAGCAGGTCTATGGGATCGAATCCCACGTCGGGCTCCTGGTGCATGGAGCCTGCTTCTCCCTCTGCCTATGTCTCTGCCTCTCTCTCTCTCTCTCTGTGACTATCATAAATTAAAAAAATAAAAATAAAAAGCAGGTCTGTAGTAGAAAGCTCTCAGGGTTCCTATTACTCTGAATAGCAGGTTAGGAAGAAAAGATGAGAAAGGGAAAAAGTAATTTTCACAAGGCATTGGCACCAGTGTCATTTGTTCTCAAGCCATAGCTTCACTGCCAAGAGCTATGCATACAGGAAAAATGCTGACAATCAAGGCCAATGTTGGATGGGTCTCAATTTGCTATTCTAGACTTGGAACTGGGAAGACAACAGTTTGGAAGTAACCATTTGGATTAATTGCTTTTGTGGAATGACATGAAATCTCCTGGTGATCAGTTATGTTCAATAAGTGAGCTAGAATGAGAGTAAATTCCTTTTATAACTTCACTTAGAAAAGAGAACAGCATCCATAACATTTTACGTGAATTAGAGAGGGTGAAGTATGGAGATATATCACCAGTCACACGTGATGTAAGAAAATCCCTTTTCGGGACTTACTGAGGTGGGCTACCTCCCGGCATCAAGGGCTCCACAGCCTCAGAAATGACCTGCCTATTCCAGGCAGGAAGCTCTTTGGCCTTCCAGTTTTACATGAACATAGTTTTCCTGAGAAGTCTGTGTAAGATCAAACCCAGCCACAAAAGGGAAAAAAAAATTAAAATTGAAAGGAGTTGGGGGAAGGAATAGAGGAAAAAGGAACTTAAACCAAACATTTATTTTAAAGGAACAAATATATTTGGTCAGGTCTCTTGTTGTGACAAAGTAAGGACTCCTTGGAACCAAAGTCCACAGAGCCCAAAATTAGTGTAAATGCTTATGCCAGACAGACTCGGGGTGGGGTTCAAATAACAGTCACCCAGTTGAATGTCAGTTTTCTTATGTGTAAATGCCAAGTTGTGAAGGTTAAACTGGATAATGCCTAGAAATGCCTAGAACATCAACGTATCTGATATATTTTGATATACAGGTGGATATGTACAAAGGTCTCCTACTCAAGCAGTAAAATAGCTCCACGATGGTTACATTCATAAATTTTTGTGATTTGGGTCAATTTTATGAATTGGATCACCTTTTGAGACATTTTGCATGAACTGGCTATGAAAAGGACTCATGTAGTAAAATGCCTTATAACCTTTGTATTTGCCTCCTATTTAAGTGGCTTATAAATTGAGGTTCTTTTTGTCTTAGTAGAGCATATCTTATTTTCAATTTTAGTGTTAAAAACACTTTTCATTTTATATTCTCAGCATGATAGAATACAATTATATTATCTAATTTATTTTGTGGTAGGAGGATGCTGAGGCCCAGAGAAGTTCAAGGGCTAGGTAGTGGGACTCCTGGGTGGCTGGGTGGTTGAGCATCTGCGTTTGGCTTGGGGTGTGATCCTGGGGTCCCGGGATCGGGTCCTGCACTGGGCTCCCTGCATGGAGCCTGTTTCTCCCTTTGCCTATGTTTCTGCCTCTCTCTCTGTGTCCCTTATGAATAGGTGAATAAAATATTTTTTTAAAAAATGGCTAGGTAGTGGCAAACCCCCAAATCAATTGTATTAAGAGAAAAAAAAATTTGTGTTCAAGTGTCTTAAAAAGAATTTCCACGTAGATGATTTTTCTCTAGATCGTTTGTTCACAGCGTATATCGAAGAGTAGAACTGTTGCTCTGTGAGAGCCTCAATATTGGATTCCTATAATTTCCCAAGAAAACTCCCTTTCAAAAAAGTTCTGTAACAAGTAATCGAAAAGTGATTTTTGTTTTCTTCAAAGAAAATTCCCTTTAGAAAAGAAGGAAGTACACCAAGTAGGACCCAAGGCAGCCAGCCGAGATCAGTGACTCAGTCTGTTCCATAAATTATAGTTCCCAAGTCAGTTTGAACAAGTGCTTACATTTTCAAGAAAAAGACTGTGATGACACCTAAGGGTGTAGAAACAGCTACAGCAGCAATTAGTTCCATAGAACAGAAGGAATTATGAAGTGTATGAACAACCCTCAGTTAACATACAAGTTCAGAAATATATATTGGAAGAGGGAATTGCTGAAAGACCCACGATGCGCTGAGAAATTCTTCCCCAGATCAGTGGTGAAAGTTCAGTCTGTCGTATGTATCCATCAGAGGAGCTTGCCTGTGTGTTCACCTTTGATGACCGAGGTTGGGGAGAGAAGGTGGAGACAGCAGAGAGGGGCCAGGTGCCATGTTTTCCTCAGCTGGAAGAGCATAATGGGCCCAAGTGGTCTTGTTCTTACAGGGCCTATTCCTTGGTCTTCTTTCCCAAGACCATAGACCATAATCCTCTTGGGTGCTTTTAATGATGATGAAGACTAGATGGGAGTCTGAACAACTGACCCAGAGAAGTCCAAGTTTATCACATAGCAAGTGTAGTTATGTTGGTGAAGATAACACACACACACACATCTTTTTTTTTTTTTTTATCCCTGTGTTCCTTAAACTTCCCTTTTGGCCATACACACACACACACACACACACACACACACACACACACACACACAGAGTTGTGTATGTTGGAACACTGTTAGGAGCCCTTGGCCATTCTATGGGTGTGCTTTCAGAGAAGTCTTGTCACTTTCCATCTCTCATGCTGCGGACACTTGCGTGTGGATCTTCCGTGCTCAGCTTACCTCGGGCCACACCACACATAGCTGTCGGATTCCTCCCCACGCTCAGCCTTCCGAGGTGCACTTTTCCCGATCCTTGGTGTGTCTGGGTTCAGCCACTGCAGTAAGTGCAGAACTTCTCCCCTTCAGTGACCTTTTCTGCAGATGAAGAGAAAAACACAGTAATTTCTGCTTCACTCTCTACCCTGCTGTAATTTATGGAGCAGAGCTGTTGGTCTCATTAGCAAAAGCAACTAAGAACCTTCTAGGAAAAGTACATTTGGGTCTCCTTGAGCGCCTGTATGATTTCATAATGTGATCTTTTCTTTCTCTTGTATAGCTCTATAGTAGTTTCGTTTGGAAATGCTCATTGGTGTGAAGTTACGTCTTGATTCCCAAACAAACATGCAAGTCCCTTGAGACTTGGCACCTGCCTTTCCCTACTCATGGATTGCATGGACTCTACAAGATGAACGGAGCATGTACAGAGTATCCTTTGTGGCTGACCAGAAAATTCTGAGACTATAATAAACTCTTCCCTCTTGAAGTCTACGGCCCTCCCTCTCTCATCTGGCCATTTCCTATGTAATTATTTTAGATATCTGAGAAAAATTAATGGGTTCACTGCCTTTGAAACCTAATCCATATGTTGTCTACCTGAAGCTAATATAATGTTATATACCAATTTTATATTTAAAAAATCAGATAGGGGATCCTTGGGTGGCGCAGCGGTTTAGCGCCTGTCTTTGGCCCAGGGCACGATCCTGGAGATCCGGGATCGAATCCCACGTTGGGCTCCTGGTGCATGGAGCCTGCTTCTCCCTCTGCCTGTGTCTCTGCTTCTCTCTCTCTCTCTTTCTATCATGAATAAATAAATAAAATCTTTAAAAAAATAAATAAAAAATAAAAAATCAGATAATAGGGATCCCTGGGTGGCTCAACGGTTTAGCGCCTGCCTTTGGCCCAGAGCGCGATCCTGGAGTCCTGGGATCGAGTCCCACATCGGGCTCCCTGCATGGGACCTGCTTCTCCCTCTGCCTGTGTCTCTCCTCTCTCTGTGCATCTGTCATGAATAAATAAAATCTTAAAAAAAAAAAAAACCAGATAATGAACTCCTCCAATTGGTGTGTTCCCTCCTCTAGCTGACTCTGCTGAGAAACATGCTGGGGGGTGATGATGATGGTTTATATCATCAACCTGTAAACATTTCAGGGGGCCACTTCAGAAATGCCAGTCCTGATTTTTTTCTCTGTCAGACCCTTTTCTTTGTTCACTGTCTGTACTCTCCCTGGGTAATTTTATCTGAATCCGTAGCTTTAATGATAATTTCTCTGCCTATGAATACTGATTCTATATGTCCAGCTCCTGTCTATCTTCTGTGCTCCAGAACAACTCTACTATTGCCTACCTGACGTCTCCACTTGTAAATATCCAAGGAACACCCAACATTCAAGCCAGAACCTTACAGACTTCCCATACCTATCCCAACTCCACCCTACCTGCTGCCCTTTTGGCGTTCTCCATATCTGCAAGAATTTGTCCAGCTCCTTAAGCCTGGGACTAAGGAATCTTCCTGGACAAGTTCCTCTTTCTCACGCTCTGTCACCAAATTGATTGCTATTGCTTAAGTATCTTCCCAAGTATGTCTAGTTCTCTGTGGTCTAACCTACCTCATGTCTGGCCTGGACAACTGCTAAGGTCACTCCGTTCTAGCTTCCTGACAGTTTTCCACACAGCAGCCGGAGTGATCTCACCATTAGAACAATCAACAGGATCCTTAGTGTGGGTGCGTCTTGCTTCCCCTGACTTGTCTTCTGCTACACTCACCCTCTGTGCTCCAGCCCCACTGGTCTGCTTTCAGTTCTTTAAAATATCATTCTCCTTCTGCTACGGGCTTTGGCATGTACTGTGTTCTCTTAGCGCATGGTGCTTTCTCCCATCTTGAATCTTGTCTGTAGATTAGCTCTAATATCAGTGCTCCAGGGAAGCATTCCCAACTCTTCCATTTAGGCCAAATTCCTCCACAATAGATAACATTCATGTGGCAACTTGTTCCTTTTCTTCAGAGCACCTGACTTGGATTTTCAAAATATCTGCATGTGATTTTTTTTTTTCCAGTGAAAAATCCATCTCCTTCATCAGACTGTAAACTCCATAGTGTTGGTTAAATGTTTATCAAGAAGATGCACATAGTCTGTTTTTACATAGAATTTTGTACTTAATTAGGTCCTTGATTATGTGTGTGTGTGTGTTTTTTTTTTTTTTTTTTGAGAGCAGGTAAACAGGGTGGAGGGGGGGAGGGGGAAGAGAATCTCCAGCAGGCTCCATGCCCGACACAGAGCTCCATCTCACGATCCTGAGATCAGACCTGAGCTGAAATCAAGAGTTAGATGCTTAACTAACTGAACCACCCAGGCACCCCACAGTCCTTGATAAACATTTTGAAAAATGCAGTGATCCAGTAGTACAAAATGACCATAATTGACATAAAGCACGATGATCACCAGGCAAGCTGTAATGTCTTTTTCTATTAAGTATCCAAAGCTCCTTCTTATATTTATTTCTTTATTGGAGGCAAAGAACTAGGATCTTTCCCTGGAACTTCTGCAAATGTCATGATTTAGTAAAGGCTGGTGGGAGGGAGACCTCGGAGGAGGCACTGGTGGTAGAGGAGTTCCTTTCCTTCTGGCTTTTTTTTTTTTTTAAGATTTTATTTATTTATTCATGAGAGATACAGAGAAATAGAGAGGCAGAGACACAGGCAGAGGGAGAAGCAGGCTTTATGTAGGGAGCCCGACATGGGACTCGATCCTGGGTCTCCAGGACCAGGCCCAAGGCTGAAGGTGGCACTAAACCACTGAGCCACCCAGGCTGCCCTCCTTCTGGCTTTTTTGGTCCTTGGTTGTGATGTCCAGTTCCTTGGATTCATGTTTTTCAAACTTCAGCAAGCGTCAGAATTGACAGGAAGACTGTGAAAGCACAGATTTCTGTGGCCCAGTCCTAGAGTTTCTGATTCCATAGTTTTGGAGTGGGACCTAAGGATTTACATTTCTAACAAGTTCCCATGTGATGCCACTGATGGTCCTGGACCACAATCAGAGAACCCTTGCCTTAGGTAATTCCATCATGAGATTCAATCCCAGACAATTTTCCCTTCGTGGGGTAGACCTTCCACCATAGCACCTGCTTGTCTTCGTGACTCTAACTGTAAAAATTCATGTGCTTGAAGAAGTGTACATTGGGTGGGCAGAGCATGATCTCTTGATGATTCCACAGTTGGAGAGCTCTGATGGATTTTCATTATCTTGAGAGTTATTAGCATCTGCGCCAGATAGTCCACCTAAGTAAGCATGTTATTGGTCACTGCATTTCCAGGTATTTTGAGAAATCTAGTATTCTAATTAGAATGTGTAAAGGAAAGGAAACGGGTGATCTTCTGTTTGAGCTAAAGAGTGTATGAGCAGTGTTAACAACATCTTTTGACAGGGTGCAGGCTGCCATGGTGGTATAAGGGAAGCTGATGCAACCCAGCCCAGGGCTGGAGTGGAGGTGGAGGGGAGGTATCATGGGGGTAAGGGGGAAAGGGGAGCTCAGATAGAAGCAGCCTTTGTGGGCAAAATGGAATTTTAGTCCAGTAATATGTCAGTTCGGATGTGTCAAAAAGACTTGAAAGGATACAAGGTATGAGGATGGCAGTGTGATACCATGCACAAACCATTAGCTGAAGAATGCTTTGAGGAAGACGCGTGGTTCTAATCCTGCTTTGCCAATAGAGTCCACGTCTCTGGGCTTCACTTCCTTCATCTACAAAAATGAAGTTGTTTGTCTAGATCAATTGGTGGATGTTGGTGGATGATCAGTTGGTGGATGTTTGCTGTTTAGGGCCAGAGGGTAAATATTTTAGGATTTATGGGTTGCACCATTTCTGCTACAACGACCGAATTATGTTGTGGTAATGTGGGAACAGCCACGGGTGCTATGTAAATGAAACGTGGCTAGGTTTCAATAAAACTTTATTTACAAAAACTGATGGTGGACAGAACTGGGTTCTGTCCAGACAGAACTTTTGAACTTCTTTGATCACACATTCCTTAGATCATTTAACATGCATGTTTCAATAGATGTACGCTGACTTACAAATAATATAAATCTCTAAGTGTCTGATATACTGTATATATTATAAAATATACTGTAGGGATCCCTGGGTGGCGCAGCGGTTTGGCGCCTGCCTTTGGCCCAGGGTGTGATCCTGGAGACCCGGGATCGAGTCCCACATCAGGCTCCCAGTGCATGGAGCCTGCTTCTCCCGCTGCCTGTGTCTCTGCCTCTCTCTCTCTCTCTCTCTCTCGGTGTGACTATCATAAATAAATAAAAATTAAAAAAAAATACTGTAATAATAGAAGCTTAGCTGGGATATGACTAAATAAATAAATAGGTGATGTCGTACTTTTCCTACATTCTAATGGGTCGTACATCTGCTTGATACTCTGGAGGCCACTCATCTTGATAGTTTCTAAGGTTCTTCAGTGTCCTAATGTCGATTGTCATGTGTGTGGCAAACCTTCCAGGATGCAGAGCTGTGTGATTTTTGGCTTAATCGACTAGAGAGTTAACTCTGAGTGATCTGTACTAACAGAAGGAAGAAGAGATGCAAGTAATTAATGAAAGAGCCAAATGTGGGGTTTGGAACACAGCAAAAGCACAACTCTCAGAGACTAGTTGCCCCTCTTGCTGGGGCGGTTGGCACAACCACGGCTGCAGGAGGCTGGGCATCAGGGACGAGTCAGTTTGAGTGGCTGTGGAAAATTGGATCATTAAATATTTATATGAAGAAAACAGGTCATGAACTTTTGATTGTGGAAGAAACCTGTTAGTTTACCCCCTTCACATTTCAGAGATCTTTGTATCCAGAAAAATTCTATGGTGGCTAGTGAGAGGCAAAGTTGGGCCTGGAACTCAAGACTTTAAGCATTCTCACTTGAGTTTTCTCAAGGGATGCCTGGGTGGCTCAGCAGTTGAGCGTCTGCCTTTGGCTCAGGGTGTGATCCCGGGGTCCTGGCATCGGGTCCCACGTCAGGCTCCCTGTGAAGGAGCCTGCTTCTCCCTCTGCCTGTGTCTCTGCCTCTCTCTGTGTGTCTCATGAATAAATAAATAAAATCTTAAAAAAATTTTTTTCTACACACACACACACACACACACACAAATGTTTCTTTGGCAGTGCCTTTCATTTAAGTATAACCTCCTTTTCAAATCATCGTATGAGCTACATGGTGAGAGTTATTCATCTCCATCTGTTGACAAACATGGAGATTGAATGATTGTGTAGTCCCAAGCACACAGTGGAACTGGGGCCCTCCTGGAACTGCGAAAGGAATCCATGTTTCATGGTTTTCTCCTCCGTCTCTTCACTTTACCTTGAACCCAGAGAATATGGGCACCCGGAGCCTAAAGAAAACACATTACTGACTTGGCAGGGCTGCTCTAAGGGTACTCCTTGTCCACGTCCTCTTGTGGTCAGCCATCAAACCTGTGGCAAATGTCATGCTATTTGTAAAGGGAGAGGAATGGATGCCAACTCCAATGTACATGCTTTCATGAATGCTCCTCTTTGAACAACAACAACAACAAAAAAGAAGGAATTGCCTATGAGGAAAGTTCATTAGCAATCCTGCAGAAGTTTCCCCACTCAAGCCTGTTTCATGGGATTTTAGAGAAAATTGGAAATTTATTGTGGGATGAAGGACTTTGGCTTCAGAATAGCTGTGGTCCCCAAAGGGTTTTAGTGCCTGGGTCCTGCCCGTCAGGGATCCAGGAAGGGCAGGGCAACGAGGCTGAGACTCTCTGGGATGTGTATGATGCCGAAGGGAGTTTTCATGTTTGGAGCAGGATGGGTGCAGCAATGTGGTTGGGGTTTCAGTACACCAGGGGCTTCGCTGAGGGCTTGGCAAGTGGGCCATGGAGTGGGGGTGGCTGTGAGGGCTAGACCTCATGGGGTGAGAAAGTGATCTGATGCCTGACTCCCTGGTGAGTAAGCTGCAGCTTGTGTAGACACATCTGGTGTCTGATTCCGCACAAATCCATTTGCCAGTCTCTGCCTTTCTGGATGGACTTCTGGGCATTTCCCTTTCAGAAAGGCTTGAGGATGGAACTCCCCAATGCTCTGTTCCTTTCCTCTAAGTTAATATTTCCATGGTAAGAAGTACAAAAATTTTCTGTGTGGGTGGATGCCAGAAGGGTTTCTCTTTTTTTCTTCCCCTCCCCCCCGACTTGAGAATAATGATGAACATTCCCTCTCTACAAGGTCTTTTGGCACCAAAGCACTGCCCGTGCAGTCTGACCCTACCGTCTGTCTTATTGGCTCTTTTTTTTTTTTTTTTTTGCAGATCTAATTTCAGAATCACTAGCCAGCTAAACACACTGAATTGTAGATCTGCAGATCTGCAAGAGTTTTAAAACTGCCCAGATCTCCCTCTCTTTTATATGTTCTGGAGATTTATTTCACTCTCTAGTTCTTTCATACATCTTGGTTTTTAGTTTTGCTTTGAGTGAGATTTTGAGAATATCCCTCCCTTTGGCTTCCATTTTCAATCACTCGCTGGGAGTATATATGTTAGACATGCTCGGGTTTTCAACATTGTCAAAGAAGTAGTGATTCTGGATGAGTGTGAAAGGTGGGGGAGGGAAGATGGATATAATTAGATGAGAATCTGAGAATCTGATTATGTTTCTATCCTCGCTTTCTCTTGGAAAAGCTAAAACTTTACAGTAATTCTAAGCTTATTCTCTTTCTTTCCTTCCTTTTCTTTCCTTCTTCCCTTCCTTGCTTCTTCCTTTCCTTCCTTCTTTCCTTCCTTTTTACTTTCTTTCCTTTCTTTCTTTCCTTTCTCTTTCATTCCTTTCTTGTTCTTTAATGTTTGGGCTAAAATTTCCTCATGTTCTCATCTTTACATATGGATGCTTGACTTAGGAAAATCACAGCTGACACAATTGTCTCAAATGGGCATGAGATCTGGTGCTCTGCAATTTTCCAAATGCAAAAGTTAGGCGGGGAGAAGTCAGACAAATGCACGTAGGAGGGAAACCTAGGTGGCTCAGTGGCTGAGCATCTGCCTTTGGTTCAGGTCGTGATCCTGGGATCCGAGTTTTGCATCGGGCTCCATGCAGGGAGCCTGCTTCTCCCCCTCTGCCTATGTCTCTGCCTCTCTGTGTCTCTCATGAATAAATACATAAAATCTTTAAAAAAAAAAAAAGTATGCATCTAGGAGAGCTCAGGGCCCTTTTAGGGGAGTGTGGCTTTGTGTGTTCAGGGCTAGTAAAGGGTTGACAAGGCTTGAATCTTGATGGTAAGTGTCAGAGGTAAACATCCTTCTGTAGCCAAACTGAAGAGGCTTACTGGGGGTGGGGGCGGGGAGGATTTTCTAGGAAGTGCTCAACACATTGCTGACAGCATCTTCCAAGACAGAAAGTAAATAGGGGTTTTGTGTTGGTCTTTGAATACAGAACTGGTAAAAGCCCCAAACAGAAAAACAAAAAATCTCCCAGATACAGATTCTAGTAAAAGGCATCATGTTATCTACCTTCATCCAAAAAAGAAAAAAATCCCATTGAGAGTAAACAGCACCTTCAATAGCTCTTCAAATGCTTCATTGCACACCTGAGTTGGTTGATTGAGTTTCCTCCACAGGTCCGAGGGGCATTGTTCCCATTCTCAGGGGATGACCTAAGACACACAAGGTAATCAGCTGAATTGTCTGCTCCTGAATGGAAGCCTTCCTGTCCATGAAAGTTGCCCAAAAGCTAATCACAGGTGATGTATGAGGACGACATTCCTTCCAAATGCACCTTTCTTTATAAGAGAGTGTTTGCACTTTACTTAGAAAAGAATGTCACCTCCAACCCCCTACTCCCAGGCTATTCTCTATGGCTCAGCGAAACCCTTAGTCCCTACAAGTCCTCAAGCACACTGACGGGGACTGGTCTTTTTGTCCACAGGTGAATTTCTGTCATATTGATTCAAGGACCTCGGGTGGACCTTGACTTCTTTCAAAACAGAGATGAAACTTAGACACTTAATTCTTCCTTGCAGCATCATGGAGGACTGAGGATATAAGTAAATAACCAGAATCCTCATTCACCCTTCTTTCTCAGGGTTGTCATCGATCTGGTGAGATTTTTTTTGCTTTTGGGAAGGGAGCCACTTCTTTCGTGTCACGTGACTTCCTAAACAAGAGGGTATAATATGTATCATGTTTTTTTTTCAATGCCCTTACCCCTTTTCCCAGCAGAAATCTCACATGTCTGTCTAGGTCCATTCAAATGCACTCTCCAGTAGGTTTTGGAAGACCACTTTCATGACCCCTCATCTGTCATTCTTGCAGAAGTCATCATATTTTTCTGGAATGCCAGCGTCAAGGCTTTTCATCTGTTTTTGTCCTTACCACCCCACCTACATCCCAGCAAAGAGAAGCACATCCTGAGTACTTAGTAATAATAACTTCTCTCTGTAAAGCACTTTTCCGGTTACAAAGTACTTTCACAGATACCCTCCGACCTAATAATATGGATTGAATTGAAATGAACTACAGTCATTGAACTGAACAGTCCCACTATGGTGTAAGGCCTATGCAGAAGAGAAGAAAAAATAATGGGGAAGTCAAGAGCGATGAAGCTGGGACTAGGGGAGTGCTAACATGATTTTAGCACCATGTAGCCTCTGCCAGACAGCGTCTTCCTGCTACTCCTAGTGGATTTCTTCTCTGCTCCATGCAAAGCACTCCAGTCTTTTTTTTTTTTTTTTTTAAGATTTTATTTATTTATTTATGAGGGACACAGAGGCAGAGACATAGGCAGAGGGAGAAGCAGGCTCCCTGCATGGAGCCCCATGCGAAACTCAGATCCCGGGATGCTGGGATCATGACCTGAGCCAAAGGCAGATGCTCAACCACTGAGCCACCAAGGCGTACCAGAGGCACTCTAGTCTTAAAGGTACCAAGCTTCTAGAAAACGGGAGAAGTAGGTTATAGAAGAGAGAGGTTTATTGTTTTTGATAAGAAGGATGCCACCAGGAGGAACTTCCATTAGGGTCATGCCCCAGTGGTTGGTTGTTTTTGTTTTTTCCTCCTCTGCTGAGAGAATAAGCAGGAGAATGGAGTCCAGTGGAGCTGAATACAAAGAAAGAGATGTTTTCATTTCTATTAGGGAGAAGTAGCAGAGGCAGCCGAGCAGAGAAAGGACTGATAGGTCCATGGCTCTCTTAAAGTCTAACCGCAAAGTGACCTTGACTCGGGCCTTGACCAGGGACCAGAGCAGAAACAAGTAGCAGTGATTAGAAGGAGCTTTCTTAAATCAGAAAAAAGAAAACCAGACTTCAGGACTGACTGGCCACAGAGAGCAAGGTGATTTACTTGTGATCATTTATTCATCTCTCAAATTTCACTCTGAATTGTGTCTTAAGCCCCTACACTTAAAGATGGACTTATCTATTATTTTAATAGTTATATTTTAATATTAAACATGCAAATATGTGTTTTATATTTATATAGGATGAGGATAACTAAATAGATCTTTTTCTATTCCTGCTTCTTCTTCTTCCTACAGTTAAAGGGTTTCACTGTTTGACTTATTATAGATGAGTGTCTAAGTAAAAAACAGTCAACTTTAATATACCACTGTCTTTCCTCAAAATCAAACTTACTGAGATAAAACAAATGTCTTGTCTCTTTGTACTAAAGCCATTTTCTGCATACAGTCTGCCTTATGCATTTTAGGTACGTAACCGGAAAAGGCATGAACCATGTCAGTGTGTTTCATTTCTCCCCCATTCTATTCCAGGACTTGGGAGGTGCTCTCTGGTGGCAGTAATAGGACTGATAAAGGTGGACAATATTGTCAAATCCTAGCCATTTCCTCTGAGACAGCTGGCTGTCTCTAAGCCAGATGAACATGGACTTTCTCACCCCCCCCACCCCAAATTCTTACGCCTGAAATATTTAACAGCCAAGACAGTGCTAGCATGCCTGGACTAGA
This sequence comes from Canis lupus baileyi, assembly GCF_048164855.1. NCBI lineage: Eukaryota > Metazoa > Chordata > Mammalia > Carnivora > Canidae > Canis > Canis lupus. The sequence continues at coordinate 9,314,589 of NC_132844.1, forward strand.
ACAAGCACCAGTGGGAGTAGGAGAGCAGGCTCTTGAATCCATGCTGGGGACCCATTCCCCCTTTAATTGCTGATCTCTGGGCAGGTCTCAGAGATGGTCCAACGGGTGACTAGAGGATGGTGTTTCAGAGCCTCTGAGCAGTAGCAACTGAACAATTAGTGCAGTCAGTGTGTGAATCTATGTGCTTATATTAAGGCTCCCCAGTAGACATGACCTCTGTGCATTCCCAGCTCCCATCAAGATGCCTGACAGTAGGCACAGGGTAAATATTTGTTGAATAGAGGAATCAGTGGTCACAAAGGGGGTATCTGAGTACAATGAAACCAACCCAAATGATTAAACATCAGTTCTGTGGAAAACCTATCTGTATATACATGTAACATAAAATGCTAGTTTTTGAAGCTATCCTGGGTCACCAGAGGTGAGCTGGGTTTTGGACCCATTGTAAATGGGTTTCCTTTTTTTTTTATTTTAGAGATTTTATTTATTTATACATGAGACACAGAGAGAGGACCAGAGACTTGGGCAGAGGGAGAAGCAGGCTCCCTGCAGGATGCTCAATGGAGGACTCAATCCCAGGACCCTGGGATCATGCCCTGGGCCGAAGGCAGACACTCAACCACTGAGCCATGCAGGTGCCCCTAGACGGGTTTCCTAATGGAAGAACTCCAACAGTACCTGAGACTAGGAAAGAGTGTGTGCGCGTGCGTGTGCATGTGTGCTTCCTGTGAATAGTCAGACAAACGACGCCATCAAACTGCTGGCTATTGAGACAATTAGGCTACTCCACGTCCCTGTGGATGGCCAGCTGCTGAATGACCCAAACTTTCATGAACCCATTTAGGTCACTAGAGGAAATGACACTTTTAAGTCTCAGCAAAGATTCCCTTCTGGATCAGCCTGACTTATGGAGGATTTTTTTCCCCCCTCAGTTTCTTTGACTCATTTCACTGATCCTTGCAAACAAGGCCAAAAATAGCCTTTTGATATTTTTCCTCCTCCTCGATTAACTGTGTGAGTCCCAAAGATCTCAGAAGAAAGCAAGGAGAGGAGAAGGCAAGGAGGTATGAGACAACGCCGTCGGAACACCTTTGGGTGACCCTTCCCTCAAGTTAAGGGAGTCTTGCAGAAAACCAGAAGGAAGGTGTGCCTTCAGAAGAAGAGTCTTGCCCTTGTCCTCTTTCCCTCTCTCTCTGCTCCCCCCAGCCCCATGTCAGTTCCTACCCTGCTCCCCAACCCAGATCTTCCAACTCCACCCTTCCTTTCCGTTGCCCTGAAGGGGAGGACATGAGTCAGCATTCAGACTTGAAAGTGTGAGCTGCCTCTGAGTCCTCAGAATGTAATCATTTCAGAAAATCTAGGACACAACTGCAGAGAAAGTCGCCCTCCCCACCTCTCTCTGTGGCCAGACATTTACTCCCACTCTCTGAGCACAGCTTTAGCTGGGGTTGAACTTTAACCTTAACAACAACAAAAAATGTTATGGGGGGAGCCGCAGGAGAACAGAAGGAACCACCACCACCCAAGTGCAACGGGCTAAACAGCTTTTGCAGAGAACTCCAACCGTTTACCACTTTGAACATCTGGTGCTTGGCCTTGTTCAGCCTGGAATGAAAAAAGAGAGAAAGAAAAAAAAAAAAATCATGTGCTGATCAGAGTCTTACTCCTGCACTTAGGAGCCAGGATTAATTTTCTCTTTTATCCTTCCAAAAGAGGAAGTACATTGGAATTCCCTCCAGGTATCTTGTTGAAATATCGAGACACACCTTTAGAATCATGGTTCTTGGAAGGGACCCAACTTCACTGATTTTTTTTTTTTTTTGGTTGCAGTTCAGTGGCCATTCTATCAGCCTCTGCATCCAGGTTTTAACTCGGGCGCTGGAAAAGAAAACCTCATTACGTGTCACCCTTGTACCCAGAGTGACTTCTTTTGTCTTGGCCCTTGGAGAAAAGGCGAACAGGCTCACACATGGGGTTGCTGCAGACTTCCTCATGGATCAGACAGTTCTGAGGAGAAAATCTACTTAGACGTCTTAAGATTCAACCTGTTTAGGATTAGGAGAAAGCCAAGACCTCATCTGCCCTTGTGTGCAGCAATCTGGCAAAAAGTAATTTAGAAAATTATGGTTCATCGGCTAGAGAAAGGGGGGGGATGCCGAGCTGTTTATAAACTCTTACCTGCTGGGTTTCTAGGGGGAAATCTCTTGTTCTTGTTTCAAGGATCTCCTGTTTCGCTGCCTCCTGTTAGCCAGGCGGGCTGGGTTTGGAAAGGGAGAGTGACTTTGGGGGTGCTGTAACTTTGGTGGTTGAGTTCCTGGGTCCGAGTGTCTTCTGGCTAAAACAGACAAGGAGCATTCTTCCCACATCCTCATTTAATAAACTGATCCTGGAGGTAACCGACTGGCTTTGGGCAGACAGAGGATCAGAACTTGTCAGGCTGTGACAGTGTCCTGGTGGAACCTGCGAGAAGAGCACTGGATGCTCCCTCCATCTGAGGGATTATGGAGACATGCGTGTCTGTAATGAAGGAAGCTGAGAGACCTACTGAATGAGAAACATGAGGCTCAAAAGCCATGGGTCATGCGGCCTTTAGTGGCTGATAGGAGAATTCGCAGCACCTCTGTCAGTCTTGGCCTTTTCCACCACACCACTTGAGCTGTGCTTTTACTCTCATTGTGGTGAAGCTGGCCAGGCTGTGAGTTATCAGGGAAAGGAGAGAGATTTTGCAGTGTCTGTGCATATTTGTAGATGAGGGAGGATAGAGAGAGGATGGGGGTACATGTGTAAATATGCATGTGTGTTGGGATGGGGTTAAGCATCCAAAGTGGTGATCTAAATCCTTTCACATTATAGAAAAATAACACTCATTTTAACTTATGGACAACTCAACATTCTCCGTATAAACACAGCTGGACTGGAGGCAGTTCAGAAAGTTCTCCTGGACATTGCTCTGCGCCTGCAAAGCGCTAGTGACCCTGGGCAACTCCTAAGATGAGTAAGACCTGGGCTCTGACCTTCTGAACTGCACAGGCTTTATAGGGAAACGTTCAGGTACACCCCAGTCTCTGACACTAGGAGGACTGTGGCTCTGATGGGCTGAGCCCACATGTCCTGGGAGGATTGACAACGAGCCCCATTTGTTCAGGGATCTGGGGAGGAGATGGGTCTTCTCTGTACTTTTGGGGCTCAAGGAGACAGAGCAACCATGACTTGAGAGTCTTCGTAGGAAGTCGGCTTTGGAATTGGCTTTTCCCTTTGCTTTTCCTCCTGAATTTTTTGGGGGGTTTTTGAGGAGCTGTGCATGGTTAGCTCAAGTGATAACTATGAAGATTACAGGCATTTCAGGGGCATTCCCAGCAACCATCAGCCAAATCAAGCATCTTTCAACATGCTGGAGAGATGTGCAGTCTGAAATAGTCTGATGTCAGCGTCTTTATTTTAATTTACATGTATACCTTATTTTACATGTATATGAATATGTATCTATGTGTGTGCATTTATATATGTATGTGTGTGCGCATGCAGTACGGCCAGGCAATTCCACCCCCACATTTATACCCAAGACGAATGAAAGCACATGGGCATCAAAAGACATGTAGAAGAATGTTCCCAGCAGCACTATTTGCAATACCCCCCAAATGAAAACAACTCCAATATCCATCAACAGAGAAATGGATAAATAAATCGCAACATATCTATGATCTATGTAGTGAACACCTATAACCAACTACAGAAACAGGTAAATCTCATGAATAGAATCTTAGTTGAGCAAAATAAGCCAGAAGCCACAAAAGAACATGTACGTTATAACTCTATTTCTATAAAACTTAAAAACAGGTAAAATTAATACATGCTTTCAGAAGTCAAGATTCCTTGCAACTAGGTAGTGATAGGGAAGAGCCAGGAGAGGGGCTTCTAAGGGGCTGCTTATGTTTTATTTCCTTATCTGGGTGTTGGCTACATGGGCATGTTTATTTTATGAAAATTCATTAAGCTCCAATCTTGTGAGCTCTTCTGTGTGTCAGAATTTAATAATTTTTAAGTCCCCAAATCAAAATCATGAGACCATTCTATTTCTTGTTTCTGAACAAGAAATCCGAAGGCATCTGTTCTTTTTTTTTTTTTAAACTATTCCCAGGTTTAGGGAAAAGTGTTTATATTTTCCAAACTAAACTCCTGGAAGTTCATATTCTACATTCAAATCTAAGTTTGGCTTAGGGTCAAGTAACCTCACAGGTGCCAGAGTTGAAATTCTATTAGATACTTTATACGTATACAATAAATCCGTATTCTAGGGCATGTCCCATCTTCCCTAACCTTGGAAAAGCATAGGGTGTTTATATTATGGGACATGGTAGGAGCAGGGTTGTAGGAGACAGGGTGGCTTTAGACAAATGCTTGGGTTTTTAAAAGATTTTATTTGAGAGAGCACAAGGGAGCACAAACAGGGCGAGCGCCAGAGAGGGAGAAATAGGCTCCCCGTTGAGCAGGGAGCCTAAAGTGGGGCTCGACCCTAGGGCTGTGGGATCACAGCCTGAGTGGAAGACAGCTGCTTAACCAACTGAGCCACCCAGGTGCCCCCAAATGGGTGTTTCAATGAAAAACGAAGATGTTGGCCAGTGTATTCCTGCTGGTCCTTGGCACAGACTTAGTAACTGGCTCTTTGATTTCTGTCTCCTCAGGGACTATATTGAAACCCCTGCTGTAGGATTGACCACTCAACAATGATGGGATTAATGCTGTTGTTTTTTTTTTTTTTTTAAAGTCTCTAATATGGCTTGGCTAGTTAAAGGATAAACAAACACTGAACATTAAGTCCCTTTTACACAAAAGGTAGTTTGTAAATGCCAGAGCAAAGGCTGAGATAAAATGCTCAAATAAGAATATTCTTGTGAGGGGCATGCAGCTTTGGGCAATGGTTGCTACCCAGCCTTGATATCATTAAGAGGTTCAAATTGCTCATTTGTGGCTTGTTTCAGGCTGATTTTATCCAGAAACCCCAATTCTGAGAAGTGTGACCCTTGTGGCATGAGAAGGGGTCTGTGAACTTTTTGACTGTGTGTGAATATGCAAATATGAGTGTGCGTGTGTGTGCATGGTCACACGATGGAGGGAGGATTAAGCTCCATTTCGAGGATGGTAAGCATCCATCTGAACTTCTAGTTTCCATGTTGGCAAGATTTAGGAATTAAATACCTCATTTAATAAATATGGTAAAATATTTTCTAGAACGTTTCAAAGAAATAAGTATTTTTTTATCTTCTTCAGTTAGAATTCTATTTGTCTTTTTACTGACACTTAACAAAGAAATATAGTTCATAATGTCTGTTTCCTCTCTCCCTAATGCCTCTTTACCCTCTGAAGTCTACTACTCATCCCCACTTCTTTGCCCAAATTGGCTCCTCTGAGTCCACCAACTGCTATAACATCCAATGTCCTTCCTTTGGATTTCCTTCTCACTATCCCTTCCACAGCCTTCATTATTTTCCCCCCGCTTTTGTAAATTTTCATATTTCAAGTGCTCTACTCTCCTCATTTCTCTACCAACTTTCTAATTCTCCTGAAATTTCCCATCTACCTCTTGTTCTTCTTCATACCCTATTACCCAAGACTCCATCCTTGGTGTTCTACTCTTCTTGCTGGCATCATAGTACGTGGAGATTGGCTCTATTCTCACGGCTGCAAGCACACAGGGCTGATGACTCACAGATTTACAGCTCGCATCCTGCCCCTTGCTCAAGGTTGATTCCCATATCTCTGACTGCTCACTGGTCATTTTCACTTGCAAGTCTTCCCATCGCCTCATATTCAACAGTCTCTAACTGAGCTCATCATCTCTCCCCCACAAAACCAGTTCCCCTTCCAAGTTCCTTGTTTCTGCCATGGCACACTTATCTCACTGTTGTTGCAGCTCAAGACTTGTAAGTCATCTCTAATGTTTCTCCTGCCTTTATTCTTGCTTGTCCCATTCCCGTCATGTCTGCTAGTCATCAAATTTCTACTGATTCCCACCCCTAGTCCCCAAGTTTTCTTATATTCTTGAGTACTTTCCCTGTCCTAATTTGGTGCTTCATCATCTCAGGGCTAGGTCATGATAGCCCCATTCCTGCCAACCTACCTGGCTCCTCCAATCTGATTTCATATGCGCAGTTGGTAAATTTTCCTTAAACTCTTGTTTGCTCATTGGCCTGCATCCAGTGTTTAAGGCATCTACCATGTTCTTTCTTGGTTTCAAATTTTAAAACAATTTCTCTTTGGGTACCAGTTATATGCAAGATGATTTGTTAAATACTAGTTGGTGGAAGGTACAGTTATGACTAGGTTTATCACTCTAACACTCATAGGGAGCCCTCATGCTCCCACCTCTCTGCTCTTTCAAGTTGAAAAAGAAGGATCAATGACCAAATACTAAAAAAGATGGAAGAAATTGGAGAATTGGAAATGCTGCTTGTGTGCTAAGACTGGAACAGAAAGACCCAGGGAGCCAAATACTTATGTTTCTGTTGTGACATGTACAGATTTCAAAGCTCTGCTATCTTAAGACTGGAGGGTAGTGAATTCTCCAACCAACAGGAGAATAATAACTGGCCTGGAGAAGGAGACAATGCAAGTTTGGTGTTGATCATACTTCTCGTCCTAGGATATGATCTGTTTGAAGAAGGGACCAGATGGTATTCTCTTTTAAATCTTTAGTGCTGATTTCTAAACCTGTAGGAGTTTTTAGATATTCCTATTGATTCATTATTCAATTGATGAATCATAGTTGATACTGCTGAATCTCCCTATAACCTCCACAGACTCAGCCAATTGCTGAATCCCAAGCTTAAGTTACTTGAAGGTAAATTTTCACACTGTAACAATGCCAGTGGTACAGCAGGCTCTATGCCTTGTTTCAGACATATGAAGCCAGCCACATCTACGTGTACCTTTTTCAGAAAAAGGAACCAGGAAAGAATCTTTCAATTCAGTTACATCCAGATGTTGGGGAAAATATGTTGGAAGATGATAAAATAATAGAGTAAAGTAACTTAGGAGGGAATAAGGCTAAAAAAGAAGCCACTGGATCTTAAAAACTTTTATTTTGAAAGGGAGTGTGACTTTCTACTTTGTTCTTGAAATCACTTTTTATTTTCCTAACCATAACAAGTTGATAATATCCAGATAAATATTTGGCTAGATTAACCCGCTGGATAGCTTTGTCAAATGATGTCTGTCTAAGAGAGGTCATGCATTGTGAACCCCCAGTGCAGACACTACAAACCACAGGCAAAAACAGGAGATTCGAATGCTAGAGAGTTTAATTCTATGAGCTTTTGAAAATTGTTGCCCTTGATCCACCTATTCACCTTCTAGAAGACCATTCTTTTTTTGGCCTAATGAGTGTGTAGGTGTCTGTACCATCCTACAGACAAACTAGGCCATGTTTGCCATTGTGTTTGTAAATTTTGCAAAACAACATGATGTCGACATATTTTCCTGGGACTGGTAGTATAAGGCCAAAGTATAAAATGAAATGGAGGCATATACTTTCAGGATTGAAGCCTAATCTCAAAAACTCATGGCATGGGGAGCAAGGGAAATACAAGTGTGGTGTTAATGCTAACTCTTCACGTCAACTGCTCCACGAAATTTCTTGGGTGGCTAGTAGGTTTGCACAATGGCTAGAATTCCATCTTGACTTATGTGGATAAAACATTGTACTCTGTGAAGTCTCTTCTACTCAATGTTACAAGACAGTGTCTCTGTGTCATCTTCGGTTGTAGTGGCATGTCCAGTAAAATTGAATAATAAGAGGATGGTTGTGGTTTTATTTGCTTCAAAGAACAGAGAACTCCCAGAATGGGCATGGGCCTGCAGCTTTCTTGGATCCCATTGTCAGTGACAGACTTTTGTATATAAATGTTTTTTGATTTGGTAGCTGATAAGAGTTCTGTTCCTTGCTCTCTAAGTACCAATAATAATTTTTTATAAATCAAAACATAAAACAGAAGAAAACAACTTTTAAATAGCTCTTAGTCAAGAGGGTATTTTGGAGTTGGGGCTATAGATTGGACAGATGATATGGGGTTTTTCTTGTGGGCATTTAAGAGATTGTGAATTTTAATCTAAGTGTGATGGGATATCAGCGAAAGATTTGAATTAAGGTAATGAAATGATCTAAGTTATTTAAGAAGACCACATGTATTTGCCCTGTAAAAAAATGGAATGAGCTCACATCCTCCCTCGCTTGGGCTTCCTGGCTGCTCAGATCCCATGACTCCCGTAGCTACTACTCTTTCACCCCACTCTCAGCAAGAGTAGCCTGCTGATGAGTCAAGAGGAGCCTTAAGAAGAAGAGGGTAGCCAACTAGGCAAATACTACCAAAAAGCTTAGTAAAATGAGAACAGAAAAATATCCAGTGGATTTGGAGCATGGAGGTCACCAGTGACCTAGCAAGAGCAGTCTCCGTGCCAACAGCATATTGAGGGGAGAATCCAAACAATACTTTGTTGAAGAGAGAATTGGGAAGTGAGCATTGGAAGCATGTCTGCACAACTGTCTATAGAAGAGCAGCTATAAAATGAAGCAGAGGAGGAGTAATCATGGGGGAAGCAGGGGCAAATGGGATCTTTTAGGATGTTGCTAGCGGAGTCTATTTATAGCCCTACAAGGATAACCCCATAGGCAGGGAGAGACTGATGAGGTAGGAATAGAGACCCTAAAAGTATGGAAGTGGGTGGGATCTAGAAGCTGCTGAAGGAATTGCTTTTCTTTAGGAGAAGAGGTGCTAGTTTGTAGCCTCCTCTTCAGAAGGGAGAGCCTGTCTCCAGGGGTCTTTTTCCTCCATTGCCTTCAGCGTGTGCTGGTGCTAATGGTAGCTCCTCCTCTGGGGTGCAGCCTGGAGTGGCCAGGGTGGATTAGACAAGTGAGAGGGGTTAGTGGGGTGCTCTAAATCCCGTTTGGTCTCTTAAGCCGTGAACAGCCTGACTGAGTTTTCATAGGAATCATACTCCTACACAGAGAAAGCACTGCTTTGGTCTGCAGAGGCAGCACAATTAATCCCATGCAAGGGAAACTTATTTTGAACTCTCTCCCTTGCACAACAACTATTCTGGTTTTACTGTGTTGAGAAGTACGTGACGTGGTCCAGAGCCTCTTTTATTACCAGAGTTGCTGCTATTGGCAGCAGATAGCACTTTCTTAGCCATCTATTATCTAGCCAATGCCAGTTCTTGTTGATTTTTCCTCATCCACCAGAAGAAATGGTAGTAACTTCAACTTGTCCTGCCATACCATTATGAAGCCTCAGAGCTGAAGAGGTGTCAAAAACAGAGACCAGGTGACCATTTTAGGTAAAATGTCATGGATAATCATAGTAGTCCAAAGTCTCCTTTTTAGCTTTGTAGGCTAAGACACTTACCCCTGTCAGTTCCCTGAAAGTTTTCAGGTTCTTGAGGACTCATGTGCAGATGGCAAATGACAAGAGACTTTTTTGGATTGTTGTCAAATTATCTTCCAACTTACTAATTGAGGAGACAATTCTTAGAAGTCAGCGTCCTTGTGTCAACTGAGTAGCTCCCTTTCTTGAGTGTAGAAAGGTCTACATGGGGAACCATATTGTGACCTCTTGCTCTTTGGCCAGAGTACCTGGGATGGAGGACAAAGATAGTCCCTCCCAAACACAATGCCCAAGTTCAATCTGGATCCTTCAGGTTCCAACCCCCACAAGGCACTTTCGCTTTCTCTTTCCCCTGATTCATTAGCTTCCTTGAATTATTTCATAGCAAGTGATTTTTCTTCCCTTCACTAAACTCCTTTGGGTAGGGACCATGTTGCATTCATCTTTGTATTGCTACATTTTCTTCCCAGAGGCCACGGCTGGCGTTGCATATGGTAGCTGTTCAAGACTGGTTTGTCACGTTACCACCAGAAAGTTTCTGGAAAAATACTTCCCACCTTGTCCCTCCAGAGACTGGATGATGTATGGAGCGAGCAGTGGATGTAAAGTCAGAAGTTAAGTTTAAGTTTGATTTCTGATTTGCCACTTACTAGCTATGTGACTGGAAGGTAAATCACTTAGCACCTCTGAGCCTCAGTTTCTTTCATCTACAAGATGAACAATCCCTACCCAACAAGATTATTGTGAAGATCAAATAAGATCAGGTATGTCCAAGTGTTTTAAAGCCCCTATAAAACTAAGAGTTTACTAGTGATCATGGAGTCAGAACAAAGGGACTGGAATGACCTTAATGACTATTGTTAACACCCACCACCACCACTTTGGTCTACCTGTCTTTTCATCTCTATATCCTTAGCAACTAGCATGGTGCTTTACAGAGTAGGTTCTCAATAGATGTTTTTTGAATGAAGGCCAATACTATTAAAATAAGTTTTGCATCCTGCCTCGGTGTTTGCTGGGGGGAGAAGAAGGCAAATGGTTCTAGAACATTTCATGTGGATGAGGGTACAGAGATGGAGCACTTCCCCTGGGCCTTGGGAGGATGGAGTAGTTGTCAGATCCTCTGAAGTTCAAGGCCTACCTAGGGTGTGCCTGCCATGCTTAGCCTGTATTATCCCTGGAGCAGATTGTTCTGATGAGACCTCTTGGTTGTGGCTCTGTTATTGGGACACCGATGTCCAGATTCTACCCAGTAAGTTCAGGGTCAGGAGTGATACCTCAAATGATGATGGGAAGCACACCGAGAAGAGTGGGTTGCTTTTGGAAAAGAGACAGAGAACGTGAGCTATGCTAGTATTGGCCATAAGCCAGAGGAAAGGAGCAACAGAGTGGGGTAAGGAGGAGGCAAAGACTGGAGCAAACCGTGACTGTCCTGGCCACTGGTGTGGGCTGTCCAGAACCCCCCGGCGTGCCCTTTCAGTGGTAGGAACCAAGTAACCGAACACCAACCTTCCCTGAAAACATCCCTTTGCAAATTAGAAAGGTAATTTAGCCAAATCATTTTTGTTTGGCCCACCTCCTTAAGGGATTAATAATATAAAGTAGATTTGTAAGGTTTTACAGAATAAATCAGGTTTTAATTTTATTATAGTACAATCTGCTTCCTTACCACAAACCTCCCAGAGACATGGGTTATCAGGAACATAGAATTTTTCTTTGTTCTACTGCAACTTCCACAAAGACTGGTTTTCACAAGAAGATGGGTTATTTCCTTTCCTTCATCTACCTACTGCACAGTGTCACTGCAGAAGACCTGAAGGCTGTGACCCTCTCTGCCTGCCAGGAAAGCTGCTGGGCCTCGACTGGGAAAGAATGCTTCCCAGCCCTGGTTCATGGGACCGTGTGGCACCTAGAGAGCTGCTAGTGTCTGCTATGCTTTGGTGTGCTGGTCCTCCTCCGGTCCTCCAGCAGCCCATCATCTGCAGCTGTCAGCCTTGCCCTTAGTCTGAGACTTAGTCCTCCTGGGGCCACTTTTCAGTCCCCTTGTGGATGGACGCTCTGGTCCCCATCCTCCCACCGAGCCTTCTCAACAACGAAACAAGAGGATGTGGGGCAGTATGGGCCTGGCTTGACAGAGTAACCTGGAACACTGGAGTGAACACAAACAAGGACATTGAAACTTGAAGAAAAAAACGTTGGCAGAAGCAACATGGATCTGATGCCTTGGCTTGGAACGGGAATCAGGAATCAGGAATCCAATTATAGTACACTCTGTAAGGAGTAAAAAAAAAAAAAAAAAAAAAAAAAAAAGCTTTTGTTTTTGCTTTAATCCCACAGAAGTAAATGAGAGAATAAGAACCAGATTTCGAGTAAGTCTGTCGTTCAAGATTTTCCTTTAGACGGTGTCAAGATGGAAAACGTCTTTTGGAGATTGAAGAGTGCTCTCATTTGTAGAACAGCTCATTAAAGCTTCTCATAACCCGAATGACCTGCTGTGGGACTCAAGAGCTAAGCAGAGAATGTTCTTCCTATAGGGAGGAAGCACCCTTACCTGGCATATGTGATGTGTTCTGTTTGCCCCCACTCTGATTCGGGGGCACAGTGTTCCAATGGACCTCAGAGCTCCTCATGGCAGTTAGTCCTCTATAAGGGAATGAGAGCACTTGGACAAGGCTGCAAGGAGAGCAAAAGCCTGTCACTCATAGCTTGAGGCTTGTATTAAGTCACCTGAGATCTACATCATCTGTTTTAGGCACACGTAAATCTATATTTACGTTTGAACATATAAGTGTGCATTTTGTCATGGGAGTAATTATGAAGGCAGTACAGTTATTTCTAATCGAAGGGGCTTCAATCAGAGCACTTGAAATGATTTTTGATATCGTGCTTAAATGTTACATCGATTGTAAAGAATCTACTGTTTGAGCGTTACGATTGCCCAGTGTAGCCCCTACCCTCTGATCTTTCCTTGGGGCTTGCAATTAAGTGAGTAATGATCTTGGAAGGTTAAGTAGATAGTATGATTGTGAAAACCTATTAAATCCAATTATTTTTTTTTCCATGACCATGAAACACAATCTCTAAAAGCTGAGCTTGTGCAACTCCCTGGAAGGCTCATGGCTCAGCTCAGTGTTGCATCTAATGAAAACAAAACCAAAAATAAAACACAAGTGATCCATGAGGCTGGCTCTTTGAGCCTCATTGCCTATAATTGTAAACATCTGAACTTCAGGATTTTCAGGAAAAGTTCTGCCTTGCAAGATGTGGAGAAAATCAAGAGTAACCCAGCCCTACCATTGTTTTTGACTTTTTGACTGGTGAGTCTTCATGCTGCTTGTCCTGATTACACTAGCTCAGGTAAGGGAGGTAATTCCTTCCTGCCTGGAAAAGTTCCTATGTGGCCTGGAAGAGCAAACAGCTGTTGAAGGTCAGCTTTTCTGGAAGTCTCCTTGGTTGACCAAGATCCTGAGATGGAGACTAGCCCAGGTCTCTGTGATGTCAGGGAGGAGGGGATGCTGACCTATGTTGGTGCTGGTATAACCTGGACATTGGGTGGTATTTTTAGTGGCAGTCATGCTCGATACCAAGGAAAGGGTGAGTTATGCCACTGTCACCTGCATTGCTTCAGGGTGGGCGGTGCTCCAGTCGCCTGGTTGCCTGTGTTGTCACAGGTTTTAATAATCTTTAAAGGGTGGAGCTCTGTCTGATGAGTTTTCTTCTTATTGTTCACCCTCAGAATGTCCTGCCCTCTCAATAATGATAATAACAAAATAGTGCTTCCTTTGCTAAAGGCATTAACGTTTAGACTCATTTTTTCATTTTAAAATCATTTTATTTTATTTAAATTCAGTTTGCCAACATATAGCATAACGCCCAGTGCTCATTAGACTTATTTTTATAACACATGTTTATGCCATAGATTTGGCTTCCTCCAATCACACAAACAATGGCTTCATGATAAAAATACAATCCCTTTCATTTGTAGAACACATTAAATTTTATGAAGTACTTTTACACTAATTATCTCCTGTGTCCCTCAGGCATTCTTCCTTTCTCTCCTCCCTGCCACCCCTTCCTAAGAGAGCAAGGCATACAAAGCCCTGAGCATTGGGGATCAGAAGTCACCAAAGTAGTTAAGTGGTAAAATCAGGACTACAATAGGTCTACTAGGTCAAAGATTGGGATCCGGTTTTTGCCAGCATTTTGAATGTTTGGTTGCAGAATTATTTGATGATTTTTTTTTTTAGGACAAAAAATGACTTGATAATACTTCAGGAAAACAAATATTACTGAACTAATCTGCTGGTAGCATCTCTCCAAATCTCCAGGTCTTTTGCTGAATCTCAGTTACAGGGGGAGAGACAATGGTCTTCTATTTGAGAGATTCCTGAGGAGTGGGCCGATATTGCTTTTCTGGTCATTCAAAATATTCAAAGTTCTGAAAGTTCCTCAAGGGGAGACTGCGTGCCTTTTAGTGTTGTTAGAAAGAGATCAGATGCTCTGAATCCAGAGCTGAAAGCAATGAAATAGAATATTTCTCTCTTCGCTTAAGAATCGTACTCATGAGAAAAACAGAGGTCCAAAATATTCAGTGATTAAAAGGTTCTCCGTGTTTGTCCAGCAATACATAAATCCTTTTATTCTTGTGTTTGTTTGTTTTTAAGTAGGCTCCACGCCCAGTGTGGAGTTCAACACTGAGCTTGAACTCATGACCCTAAGATCAAGACCTGAGCTAAAAATCAAGACTTTGACACCCAACCGCCTGAGCCACCCAGGCTCCCCAGATCCTAATTTTTAAAATTATTCCAATCTAGGGGCACCTGGGTGGCTCAGTCAGTTAAGCATCTGCCTTCAGTTCAGGTTATGATCCTGGAGTCCTGCTCACCCAGGAGCCTGCTTCTTCCTCTCCCTCTACCACTCAACCTGCTTGCACTCTCTCTCTGCCACATAAATAAAGTCTTAAAAAAAATTCAAAAAAAAACAAAAAACGATTCCAATAAATCATGAAAACCACTTTTCCTCCAGTGAAGAATGTCATTTTCAGTTGCAAGCTGTGTATGCCATAATCTGCCCAATGAGAATCATGTAGAGTGACTTAGATCAGGATTTTTTGCAATATTTGTACGTGGAAATAATACATTGATTCGACAAGCAATTATTATTTTAAGATATGGTGGGTCCATTGCGTTTGGATCAACGCTGGTCAGTCCCCCTTGAGTGAAATGCTGAGCAAAGAGCAGGGGCATAAATGCAGAAGTCTCACACCCACTGCAGGGTAGAAAGGCTAACATGAGGGCAGAAGGCGCTTTCACCCCCCCAATGGGGCACAGCCTGCATCCAGGGTTCCAGGCCACTGTGCTGGTTTGCTCTTCAGACTCCTGTTTGCCTATGTTGTTGATCATAAACAGCAGAGGCAGAGACAGTTTCCTGACTAAGAAATCCCTTTGACATTCTAGCAATGACTCACACCGCCACTGGATGCCCACAGAGTAGCCAGTGTCACCTTGTGGTGTTGTCGCATATAAAGCCCGCAAAGCATGTCAGTCACACCAAACGTGGGAATCCAGTTCTTCCTGCACCAGCCCACACTCCTGAGGGGCTGCTTCCTTCTGTCCTTGAAGTGACATCTCAGGGCAGCTTCAGGTTCTCCCAGAGCCCCTAGTTCTTGAGTTCTCCTGCCCCGTTGCCTCACCCTCTCTGAACCACCCCCCTCCCAATCTGTCCCCCATGGGGGTTTTCTCCAGTTGATCCCTTTTTGTTATCTTTTTGCCATGTTAGAGTTTTCAAGACAGTGGGATCCTCAAGGGGATCCTGTTTCTCTTCAAGTCTAGCAAAACACCAACACATAGTAAGTACTTAAAAATACTTCTATGTGATTAGCTGTGTGGTAAGAAGAGTTTTCTAAGATTCTTCCCTCTTTTCCATCCTCCCTTCCCTTTTTCCCTCCCCAACTCCTTACTTACCTGCTTTCCTCCCTTCCTTCCTTCCTTCCTTCCTTCCTTCCTTCCTTCCTTCCTTCCTTCCTTCCTTCCTTCCTTCCTTCCTTCCTTCCTTCCTCATGAATACCTATTGCAATGAGGGACAGGCACGATGCTTGGTGTGGGGAGAAAGGAAGGAGGAAGGCCAGTGTGGCCCTTCTCATCACCGGTGTGATGACTTAGGTGTTGCCAGCAGTGTAGAGCAGGGGGAGGTTTGCTGTGGAAAAGAGCAGGAAGGCATTTATCTCACAATCAGAGATGAGTACTAGATGGAGAAAGCCTGGCTTCCTTCTTTGCTTGGGGAAGTAGAGCTGGGGGGGGGGGGGGGGGCGGTGTTGGGCATGTGTCCGAAGAAGCCTCAGAAGCAGAGCTAGAGGCATTGCCAAGACTCTGACTCCAGCATTTT
This sequence comes from Canis lupus baileyi, assembly GCF_048164855.1. NCBI lineage: Eukaryota > Metazoa > Chordata > Mammalia > Carnivora > Canidae > Canis > Canis lupus. The sequence goes on from NC_132844.1 coordinate 9,330,353, forward strand.
AGAAGCCAGGGATCTCTGGGCAAGCTTTAACACCCCCAAGCCTCTGGGGCTTCATCTATAAAACAAGGGTTTTGTGGGGATTACGTTAGTTATATGAAAATGCTTCTTAAACTCCTACTGTACAAGGGTGAAGGATTTTCTCATATAGGGCATGTCACATTTTTTGTTTGTTTGTTTTGTTTTCCCTCTGCAAAACTTGACCCGCATAGTTGGTATCTCCCCTCCGAGCATGAGCTAATAGGTAATAGGCCAGTCTTTTGTGAGTGGAAGTAAGAACTCTGTGCGCATTAGACAGAGCAAACCCCTGAAAGCATGTTTCTTTCTACACTGAAGCAATGTTTTGTTAAATGACACAGATCATGCCTGAATGAGCTAAGAAAGTTTCCAGTTGAAATCACACTTGGAAATTGTTCATAATGGAGAACATAGTCCCATGATGGTTTGAAAAAAAACTTAAGGTCCAAACCTTACTTTTCTGAATAGATAGAGACCACCCCTCACTCTGCCCCAAATTAACCAATTCAACCCAAAAGATGAATCCCTCCTAGATCTGGGTCCCCTTTCTCACTTGTTGCATTTTATCACAATTTAGGAGGCCACTGCCGTGGCCAGGGTACTGGGCCATGGCATCCCAGGTGTGATGCTTCAAAGTGACTCAACTTGGAAGGAAGCTGGAAAAGCCAAATACTCACCCTGGTTTCCCCATCAGTTAAATGGGAGGATAGGTACTAACCTGATTAATAATCCTTTTCTTTTCCTTTTTTTTTTTTTTTTTTTTTTTTTTTTGAGTAATAACACGAGATCTGCAAAACCTTCCTGGGAAAGCACAATGTGAACAAAGCAGGACATGACTGTTAAACCAGTTCCTGTGGGTGACAGCCACCATGTCGCACACATCGCTTTCACTGGGAGCCACTCGTGGTGCCCTGTGTTGAAAGCTACTTCCCATTACATAAGAAGACTGGCTCCTTCCCCAACCATGGCAGAGCTGTCAGACAGATCTCTGGCACTGGCCTATGAACTTTAGACCTTGCTTTCTCCATGGCTGCGGGCTGACTTGCTTTCAAAGGCTATTATGGTCTCCTTCCAGAAGGGTTGAGATCCCATTTGCAATTCACAGGCTCACCGGTTTTAAAGGTCGTTTCTACAAGGTAATTCAATCAAATCATTTTTTTGGTTGAGTCATTTTTGGGTTTTCAAAAGTTACAAATAGCAGAGCGATGCTTTCCAGAGACTTGTTGAATAACAAGGGCACATTTGTCACACTTGACTGGTTTCCTGGTTGAAATGGAGACAATTATTGCATGTTGGTATTACAATCAGTGATAGAGAAATACAATGATGACCACTGATAACCTCTCCTGACCTTCTCCATTCCTGAAAAGTGGTGGCCTGACATTTATGCAGCATGTAGCAAAGTCTATACCTACATGGAGGAGACCAGGTGCATGGTAACATATTTGCTCCAATGCCTTTGTCTTGGACAGCTTACTGCATGTAGTGTTAATGTAGTTGAGTCTAGAAGAGTCTCCGGGCATCGATATTGTCATCTGAAAAATGAAGGACAATGTGATCTTCAGGGCCCATTTAGGGTAACTACTCTGTGACTCTCTGAATTAGTGACAATCTTTTAGAGTACCTGGAAATAATAAACTCTGCTCTTATTTTTATCTTTGCTAATAACTTGCTAAATGATCTATGACTTCCTCATCTGGGTATTGGGTTTGTTGTTGACTTGTGTGTGTCCTGCCCTCTGGCGTACATCCTTCTATCTCCACCCAGAGGCTCTAGATTGTCAGAATGCCTGGGCAGGGGCTATATTTCTGTAAGGTTACAACTGGCTACAGCTCAGAGGTCATTGGTCCCATGGAACCATGGTCCCATGGTTCAGGCACTCTTTAGGGTGACCGATTCCACTGGCCCATTTTCCCATCTACTTTTTGTTTCAGGTGCCTGTAATCATTTCAGTGTGAGATTCTCAGACTTAGTTGATCAGTTAAGAGGACTGCCGCTTGGATAAGGCAGAGCAGCAATTTAACAGACAATGAAAAGCCCTTTGGGAGTCAGGAGAAGTCTGGAGCCTGGACTGAGAGTGAGGGGGCTGTTCAGGAGGGAGGTCCCACCCCAGGCCCTGAGCCATCACAAAGGGATCAGGCCAGCGGGGGCAGACAGGTACCTGCAGTGGAGCCCAGCAGCACGTAGGAGGATGCCCCAGGAAGGAGCACTGGCTTCCTTCTCACTGGCCTTGGGTCAGCCCCATGGGTGCATCAGAGTCCAGGTGTCAGCATGACCTCCTAGTACTAGCAGGAAAGTCTTGTTGGTAAATTATCAGTAAGGTGATGTTTAAACTTTTATTTCCCCATTCACCTCATTTTGTTGAAGTTACCCTCCACCTTCTTCGTTATTATAGTCCATGAGTCAAGGATGATGCCCCATGACACTTTAGATTTTCATGGTCCTTCTATTTCACAACAGAGATCTCACCTCTGTCAATATTTTCATGTCCTAATAACTGGAATTGAAGTTGAGTTGGTCATATGGTAATAAATAGTCGTGCATCTGGGACGTGGCTCTGTAAAACGCAGAACAGGAAACTCCACATCATATGGAAAGTTGTACTTTTAGTTTCATAACTCAACTTTTGCCTAACAAAGATAGCTCTTATTGAAACCGAGCCCTTAAAGCATAAGAAATATATTTAAATATTTTGTGAAAATGATATCTTTATACAAAATATTTTCCTATATGTCATCTTTTTGGAGTGTTACCATGATCCCCTGAGGTCAACAGAGAGGTAATTACGATAACCAATTTATAAAACAGGAAACTGGAGTTCGGCGCTATTAAGTGACTTTGTTCACATCTTACAATTAATAAACACATCATAACAGGATCTGAGGTTTTCTGCCTCTAAATCCATGGTTTTTCCACTCTCCTGCTGCTGCATCTGTGTGGCATGGTATGTGTGTGCATATGTGTGCCAGGGCGTAGAGGCAAAGTTGGTTTAAGAATTGTAAAAAAAATTCTTGGTTTGGAAAATAAACATGTTTGCCTGTATACTATGTATAGAACTTTAGGAAAAATTAGACACTTTCTGAAAACTTATAATAGAAAAATTCCATTCTGTTAAGGGAATAGCAGTACAAATAATTTTCTAGGCTTATTTTTAATTTCCGGATGTATGGCCTCTAATAAAATAGTGTTTTCGGGGCTCCTGGGTGGCTCAATTGCTTCAGCGCCTGATTCTGGATTTCCAGTCAGGTCATGGTCTCAGGGTTGTGGGACTGAGTTCTATCTATCCATGGCATGCAACGTGCTTAAGATTCTCTCTTCCTCTCCCTCTGCCCCTCCCTGTTGCTCTCTCTCTTTTACTCTAAAAATAAATAAATAAATAAAATAACAGTGTTTTGGTGAACTGATTATAAGAAAATGTCTCTAATGAATGACCCTTGTATAGGAAATGTGTCCTCTAATTGTTTTTTTGGTTTTTGAAAAAGATTTTATTTACTTATTTGAGAGAGAGACAGAGACAGAGCATGAGCATGAGGAGGGACTTGTGGAGGGTCAAGTGGATTCCCTGCTAGGGCTGGATTCCCAGGACCCCTGAGATCATGACCTAAGCCGAAGTCAGGAACTTAACCCACGGAGCCACCCAGGTGCCCTTCCTCTAATTGTTAAATACCTACCAGCTATTCTGTGTATCTAAAATATGCTAAAGAAGACTCATAATTTCACAACTCCATTATTTTACTACTGGTAGCAAATATTATATAGTTTCATCAGGTTTCATATTTCACCTCAACCATCCCCTCTCCATCTTTTGTTGTTACATTATTGAAACAAACACAAAGGCCATAGAACACACTCAACATGTTAATGGCTTGGACAGTGACTCCCATGGGATAGAATGTATGCAGGCTGTCTCCCCCTTTCTCATTGAGATCAAGGCTCCCCTTCTTTAACTTCCCAATCCATTCCAGAAAGGATAATTGTCAGCTTTCTTTACTTTTTTTTTTCTTTTTTTTTTCTTTTTGGGGGCTTTTGTTGTTGTTGTTGACTGGTAATTTATTAGAAATATTACTAAAAGTAAATTACATGTTAATTCAAATTTACTGCCCTGTAAAATTGGTTATATAGTAGTAAATATTTAACCAGTTCTAAAAACTTTGGACGTTCAAAATGTTTGAAGACTTGTAGATCTTTACATGGTGGTGGAAACTATGGCATGTCTATTAGGAAAATATTATTCTTGTTTACAAAGAAGGGGCACCCACTTGCGTAGAAAAAAGTGACTTTGAAATGCCTGACATGTTTCAAATGCTTATTTTTGTGAGCACAGGTTAAAAAAAAAACAATTAGGTGCCATTTTTATGAGAACTCTTGACCTTAATTTGATCAAATTTTGACTAAATAATACAATTTTTAAAAACATAAACACCTCAAAATTTGAACTTTCCATTATTTCAAGGAAAGTATAGTATGTATTAGACAGCTGAACATTGAGTCTTTTAACACAAGATGAGGATTGGCTTGACCTATGTGAGAAGTGCTCTTCATTTACTATCCCTCCCTGCTGAATTCTGGCTTAGTTTTTCCTTTAATTTTCATGTTAGGAAATAAGCCACAGAATGTTATTACTTCTTTTTCTCATCCTCAGGAAACCAGAGGCTTAATGTGATCATTTCTTTCAAAAACCTATCTGACAGTCCAAATTCCATTTTCTCTCTGCTCCTTTGCTTCTCATATGAATCTTAATGTCAGTTTTAGCATTAATGTTTCTTTTGTTCTTTGAGTATCCCTATTTGAGTGCCTTTGATCATGTCATTTCCACCTCATGCTATTCCCATTTCAAAATGCCTTCCCCCTTCTATTTAGTAATGGAAGCCCTCCTCTGTCTTTCAGACCCACCTCAAATCTCATTGTCTTTGTCACATTTCCTCAGGGTAAGTGTTCCCTTACCTCCTACTCAGTTCATCTCTAGATCACTATTTTGTCAGCGTTCATCATTCACTTGTCAATTTGGGGGACACAAAGATAAAGGTAGATGGAGATCTCATAAGGGGCTTATATTTTAATAGAAATGGTAGCCTATGTTTTACAAAGTAAAAATATCCCGTGAGCAATGAAGGACCAAGAGAGGGAACATCTAATACATGAGAAAGCCCGTAGGGCAGTTCTTGGTGCACACCATTTGAGCAATTATTAGACACATAATGTGTGGCTGAAGAAGGGGAAGAGTAATCACAGAAGGTCCTCATGGAAGAGGTGGCTTTCTGTCCTGATCAAATAGGTGAACCCTGGATAAGTAATGAGGAAGGACTTAGTCCAGGCCAGCGAGTCTCAGACATTTTGGTTTCAGGGCTCTTTATATTTCTTGATACATCCTGAGTCCACTCAAAAGCTTTTGTTTATGTGGATTGTGTCTGTTGATATGTACCTTGTTTGAAATTCAAACTGAGAAAACAGATTTTTAGATTAAATATTCATTTAAGAATAATGCCGAACTCATTACATTTAAGAATGGTAACGTATTTTTACTGAAAGAGTAGGCAAAATTTTCAAAACCAAAACGTTTTGTGAGAAGAGTAACACTTTTTCCATTTTTGCCATTCTCTTTAATGTCTGGCTTAATAAAAGAAAGCTAGATTCCTTATCTGCTCTGCATTTGATCTGTTGCCAAATCACAGGTCAGGTAGCTTCTAGAAAACTTCATCATACACTCATAAGAAATGTGAGTGAGAAAAGCAAGTGACATCTTAGTATTATTATGGAAAGAGTTTTTCCCTGGTGGGCTCTCTGAGAGGGACTCAGGGGCCCCCAGAGGTCCCTGGACCACACTTTGAGAACCAACAGTTTATGCTATTCATGGTCAACCATCTCTTTTTTATGGATATCCTGTATTCTTTCATTAAATTTTAAGCTTCTTGAGGGTAGAGACTATGATAGGTGATTAATAAAACGAAAGGCCGATACTGATGTTGATGATGATGGTATATATGCGTATCTTCACATTTAAAACTAGATATATGCATACACAAGTACACGCATGAGTACATATACTTGTGCATATCTACCTATCATTAGTTTTGGGGGTATGAAAGCCCAAGCACCATAATGCTGTTAAATGATTGAGCTGACTATTAATGATTTGCCTAGAGGTAGTAACAAGAGACCGTGTTAATAATAAAGCTAATTACTCTTTCTACAAAAGAAATTAGTCAGAAAAGGAAATTCATGTGCATAGACTCGATGGCAAACTGCCAGCCTCATTTTTGCAAATGTTAAAGTCCTAGGGCCTTTGGGTACCACTTTATCATGTCCCATTCCTGCCTTGTGACAGACAACAGATGTAGTCACATTTGCACGTGCATCAAGCATGGCTGGAAGCCCACGCCTTGAAATCTGCCATAGGAAGTCCATATTCTTTAGCAAGTTTTCAAGAGAATTGCATCAAGACGAGCTTAGCAGGTTCTTTTGCAAATCAGTTTTGGCATGGCATACTCAGGGCGCGGAGAGGAAAGTGAAATGTGCCCCCAGCCCCCTATTCCTCTTTCAGAACCTGTCCTTTGGAGTCATGTCAAAGCAAGCCTGGGTCTCACATTACTTTCTTCCAGAATAAGCCTTGACCAAACTTGATTTGCTTCAACTCATACATTTAAGATGGAATTTGGCTACAAAGAAAGTTTAAAAATTCTTTGGCATTTAAAACTTAAGAATTTTTATGTTTCATGTGTTTCATTTCTATTTTGTAGATGGAAAGAACAGGTTAGTACAGATTGAAACAATCAGATGCATTGAATGAAACACCATAAATTTACACAATTTTCAAGCTCAAAGGAGTTCAGGGATTGTCTAGTGAGTCTAACATTCTCTTTTACAGAGGACTCTGAGACCAGGGAGGTTAAGTAATTTACCTTAAGACTGTGGGATCTCTGTTTTCGTTTGGTTTGGTTTGGTTTTTTGTTTGCTTTTGTAAAGGTTTTATTTATTTATTTATTCATGAGAGTCACAGAGAGAGGCAGAGACCTAGGCAGAGGGAGAAGCAGGCTCCCCGTGGGGAGCCTAGTGCAGGACTCTATCCCAGGACCCTGGAATCATGACCACTAAGCCACCCAGGTGCCCCTTTCTGTTTTTGAGTCTCTGAGGTGAAGGTTGTTTGTGTCCCATACTGTGCACCAGCCCAGTGAGTGGTTGAGTTTAGGCTTTTTAAGAACCCAGGCATTATCTTCTTTAGGAGCTGCACCATTTCCTGTATTGAGAGCCTGTGCATAAAACAAGGTATTGGGGACATGGTCTCTGGCACCAAATGAGTGAAAAGAAGCTTTTCGTTTTGTACTTAAAAGGGGCCACCATGCTTCTCAGTGAGGCTTTGAACAAGTCACCCAACAGCTGGGGACTCTAGGCGGGTGGTTCTTAATCCTGGCTGCCCATTCCAACCAGCTGGGTTGGGTTAAAAAATCTGAAGTCTCTGACCCCTCAAAACCAAATAAGCTAAATCAGAATGATGGTGGGAGAGATAGTTGTGAGCATCACACCAGGTAATTCTCACGCACACCAGAGTGGCGGGCTTTGCTCCCAAGTCTAACTTGTAGCTGGTTTTTTGGGACTTTGTTCTCTTCTTGCTCTGACGATGGATTTAGGCTGCACACGTACATCCTATAGAAGACACAAAATCTCTCCCAGGTCTTGCTACCATATTTCAAGGAGGACTGGTTGATTTTGTTGGAGAGGGAACGTATAGCTCATCAAGGTAAGTGACCACCACCGCTGCTTTGCGAAGGCCAAGTAACTATGACATGTAGCTTCCTGCTTGTCTGCACGCTGCCCACCACATTGCACGTCTGGCCTTCCATGAGCAAAAGTTTCACTACTGAAATCAGTGGGTGACCTTTCTCGTTTTTCATACACCCGGAAGAAGAGACAGTTTGCTATCGAGTAGGTTTGCTATCGAGCTTAAAACTTCTGCAAGATGGGAGAAGCTGGCAATGGAAGGCTGAGTGGGGAGCATTTCTTAGTGCCTTTGTCTTTTTCCACTGTTTGCTGCTGGTGGAGATGGTTATTTTGTGAATGTTTTCAATGTCTTTGTAACTCACTGAAGAGATGTACTCACAAACTATCCAAACTGTGTGTGGTCAGGCCACTGTTATTTTCTTCCCGTTTCTATCCAAAGATGTTGGCATCATTCAAGCAACTAGGAGATTCCAAATTATAATGGTCAAAGTGCCAGCTCCTGCCCGGAGGGCTTAGGACATGAGGCCTGTCATGGCAATGTGCTAGGGAGTGGGATGTGAATCTAACCATCATCTGGAAAAGCCTAGTGGGAGAAAAGACAAGGAACAGAAAACCCTGAGGCAGAAAGGAGAAGCTGTGCAATCTGCATGCAGCCAGCCAGCTCTCTCCCCTTGTGCCTGTCCTGGGCTCCTCCTGCATGCTTCCTCTCACCCTGGCCCCAAAGCTCTCTGGCCTTGGCAGGAGCTCCAGCATCCCTGGCAGCCAGGGAAGGTGCTCTGGTCCCAGCTACCCAAGGCTGATCTTGCATTTGAATTATCCGAGGGAGGAGAAAAAAAACTCAGTCACTGCCACCCCCTACCCTCCAACCACCCCTTCAGGGAATCTAGTCCAGGGGCACAATCATCAAATTAAATATTGATGTAATCCCATTTTAGCAAGTGGTTTTATTAGCAAAAACTGTAATTCTGTTGTATGCGTGTATTTGCAAAGCAGTAAAACAACTGAGCATATCAGATACATATATTTGTGTATTTTGACAGTATTTCATTGTGAATTTATTTTGTTCAGATTAATCTGTAAAGGAGACACCTTCACAAGCTTAGAAAATCTTGTGAAAGAAAGAAAAATGACAAAAATCTACCAATTATCTTTCTCCCTCTGTACATTCGTGGATGAATAGATTCTTAAGACAAACCATACACTGTCTCAAGTTGAGGTTCTGGTCGGTGCTCTGTTCCCGACAAGCCCTGTGGCTTTCAACCAAGTCTCAGCCCCCATTCCTCCCTGAAAAATTATGTTCACACCGCTGGGCCCCCAACACGTGAAGAGTCAAGCTAAGTTGTCGGTGGTCTGGAGGGAGGCGAGAGATTTAATTATACAGGAAAATCTCCCAGCCATCATTATTTGATGATAGCAGAATGGAAACCAGCTGGCAGAAAGGCAAATCATGTGCTGACCAAGCCAAAGCAACTGTCTCTAGGAGCTGATTTTTTTTTTTTTTTTTTCACTCTGAGGCACCTGAGGAATGAGTCTGAATTTCAGGCTAGAAGGGGAAGGGAAGGGCGTGGGAGGACCCCATACATGGAGAAAACAAAACTCAAGTGGCAAGAGAGGGAAGAACAAGAGCAGAAGAGGAAGTTCCTCATTGTCTGTCAGTTTTAATTACTTCCTCTAGAGAGACCCAAGGAGAAAAGAAAGAAGGTGCAAGCTCACAGGGGAAGGCAGGACTTTGCAGGTCGGGACGGGCAATGGGGCATGAATGAGACATATGAACAGGCACCACGAAGGGATGAGCAGAGCATCATATGGAAATTCTGAGACTATGATTAGTTCACTACAGGGTCTTCCAGTAAAATGACTGAAAGAAGAATGACTGGTAACACTGGCACAAAGATAAGGATGCTAGTGGGGTGTGAGGGAGGTGGAATAGGGTGGGGGGAAGAGCTTGGATCGTGTCCACAACAGATTTGGGTCTCCAGGCCCCATGTCTGCCTTTAATAACTGCGAGACAGAGGTCGAGTTGTTAAAACAGCTCAGCTTCCCCATCTGCACAACGGGGAGATTAAGAATTCCTTTTCTTCTGCAAAGGACCTATCAAGGTTCCTGCCACAGAGTGAGCAATTCAACAACGAGTAGCTCTTGTCACCTTGTTTCGAGTGACAGGGGGATTGTGGAGTGGACTTGAGAGCTGAGCACCCCTGGGTGGAGGGCAGGAATCAGGATGTTCCACGGGGCTCCCTCTGGGATTGGGAGGTAGGGACTTGGGGAGTGGATGTGAAGATAAACCACTCAGCTATCCTGGGTGTGCGTTGGGGGAGCTGACTGGCGAGGTTCACGGCGCAGCCTGCACGTGGTTTTCAGAGGTCACCAGCAGAGACCGTGCAGTAGCACACCGCCCATCCTGCTGCCTTGTGGACTAGCAGAGAGGGAGCTGTGAGACCAGAGCCCCGAAGGCAGGCCATGAAAAGCCACCTGCGAAGAAGCCAGCAGGTGCAGTGGAGATGGGTCCGGCCCAAACCCCCACTGGCCATCTCTGAGCTCACAAGAACTGGTTGCAAAAACAATAAAGAATAATAAGGGAGGACAGTGAAAGGAAGAGTCTAGGAGAAAGATCAGAGTAGGACAGAGAACGAATATAGAGGCAAACATGTGGGGAAGGTGAAACCAGCCACTTCTTTCTCCTGTTAAAGGGAGATTTATGGACTAAGAGAGCAAGAGTTGAAGAGAGGTGTGTGAAAACACTCGGCTGTGACTGTCTCTGGAAGAGTCCAGGAGGCAGTCTGAGTAGCAGTCCCTGGGGGGGAGATGCAGGTGCCACATGTGGTGGTAACAGCTACCATGAGACCCAAGGACACTGGGTCTGGGTCCTAGTTTCCCATCCGCCATTCAACTGGCTCCATGACCCCCCTGTAGTCGTTTCTCTCTGGGCTCCAGCTCCTGGCTGTGTAACAAAGGAGTTGAATCAGAATCTCAATTCTAAGCTTTAAACAAATCCCCACCTCCTTTTGAACAATGTGAGGTTCTGGGGCTGCTGTCCTTTCCCCCAAGGTGGACAACTGGTCCTTTTCAATAACTCACAGCCCCGGCTGAGAACCCCCCCAAGCCAATCATCACCCATCACCCAGGCTCCTTCCGAGGCAGATGTTTGGCTGTTCTTTGAATGGAGGAGGACAATGTGTGTTCCCAGGACAGTGATAAAAGAGAGGGTGGAAAGAAAGGCAGAGGGGCTCAGCACAGGCTCTGATGTGGATGCTGCTCTGGAAGAAATTGTCTAGGGACCAAAAACTCAGGTGGGGATGGGAACAGTCAAGCTCAGGCCTCACAGCCCCTGAGCTGAAGGAATGCCACCTGGGGAGACTGGGGCAGGAGATGACCCCTTTCATGTGGCTAATTCCACCAGGAGACTCGGAGGTGGCTTTATCCTGCTCTCCAGCTCCAAGGAAGGAAGGTTCTGGAAGGTCTGGTTCCACGTTGCCCTGGATATCCCAAATCAGTATTGTTGCCAGACTAAATGGTAACCCAGTCTGTGACCAGCCCCCTCCGCCCTTTAATCGGTGGTGATTCTTGCCTCAGCTGCGTCCTATTTTAACCTCCTTTGAAAATCCCTATCGGTTCCCCCCACATCCTACCACACACATGCAGCTCAATAAATTCTTGTGAGATGGGGTTGAAAGCATAAAGAGAGAATACCGCCTAATGGTTTAAAAACAAAATTAAGCAGATTCTGGAGCTGCACTGCCTCAATTCAAATACAAGCTTGCTACTGTGTGTCCTTGGCAAGCTACTTAACCACTCTGTGCCTCATTTCCTCAGCTGTAAAATGTGGTTAATAATCGTCTCAACCTCATGGGAGTGTGACAGTAAGTGAGTTAATAAGCGTAAGGTGCTCAGAAGAGTGCCTGGCACAAAGCACTATGCACAGTGTATTCTTAGCTGTTAGCTATTTTCTAATTTCTCACATTTCCCCCCCTAAATATGAGAATTTTTCCCCTTTATTATTTCTTCTCTCAGTACTTTGAAAACTTTTAAAATTTTTATTTATTTATTTATTTTTGGCAAAAGGGTAAAAGCTAGGAGCGCACAATAAAGCAACTACAGAGTTAGTAACAAACCTGAGAAATGTTCACTCTCCTGCTCTCTTACTCCTGCTATAATTTAGAAAAGGACCATTGGCCATTATTTTCTAATCGCTCCTACAGATAATTCCAGCACCTGTAATTAATTGACCATCACCCTCCCGCACCCCGGAAAAGGAATGCTAGTGAACTTAATGGAATAGGATTTGGGAAAAGCTCAGGGTGGAGGGGAGGTGGGGGGGGGGTGGTCTCTCACCTAGGTCTCTGTCTTCCTCCTACCTTCACCTCTGCAGAGAATTTAAAACCACAAACACTGGTCCTTGAGCTTTCAAGTTCGGGTTTAAATTTGATGCTACTTTTCAGGTACAGTTTCTTAATCTATTGAAATATAATGGAGAAGGAATATGGTGAGTTTTTCATTGTTCTGAGCAGAAGGAGAAACCATAGCAAAGAAAACCCATTTTGCAAGAATAAGAAATCTCTATGTAGATTTGGAAGCTATCTAGAGGACAAAAGCTTAAGAGGAGAATGGAACGAACACTTCTATATTCAGAGGGCTTTATTGGGCAAGAGAGTATTCGAGATTGGGAAGGAGATGGGGGAAGGAAAGCAATATATATTGTCTTTAATTGTAATTGTGTTTTATACTGTATCTGTTACTGAGAAAGTCTCGGGGGAAAGCTTTCCTCATAAGATATCCCACAAGATAATCACAGGATTTAAAATTCAAGCCAATGAGGCAAAAATGTTTTTACCAAGGTTTTTGTGTGCACGAGTGTGTTTTTGTTTTTTTGTTTTTCTAATTTTGTAACATCAAGCGTTTTGGTTTTTTCTTTTTTTTTTTTTCCCTATCAAATCACAAATACTTCCTGACTGGGTCCTTTGAACTCTACGATTGCTCTTAACCTTGTGCACCCAGACCCAAAAGTCCTTTAATCAAGGGAAAGTCACCTAACCACACCCCAGAACAGGAAAAATAAAAGACATATTACTGCGTGGGGCACTTTCTTTCAGGCAATGTGCCTGTTGTGATAAATGATTTCATTTATTCATCATGAGCTGGAGACAGTCATAGTACCTTGTTTACAGGAAGTTCTTTCACAAATGGGCTTTGCTAGCTTAACTGAACTTACACCGAATCCTATCACTCAGAACCCCACCTAATAATTATTTTCTTTCGTCCTTACCCGACCAGACGAGGGGGTATAGGGTGGCGGCCCTCTGAAGACAATGTGCTCTTCTTGAGGATTTTTGCCAGTTGAAAAACAAGTGAGAGAAATGGCATAAGCATACCTGGGCAGTGCAGGAAATTTCTTGTGGCTTCTAAATACCCTTAGCTACCTGGAGTATGGAGCTGACCTTGTGCTATCTGTTTACCCGGCTCCTCACTGGATTGTGAGCCTCTGGGTCACGATCTTAGTCACCTTTTATATCCTTGCTGCCTCTAATGTTATTTGAACTTACTAAATTACTCTATTATGAATCTCCTAAATCCCTTTTCATTCTGCCAAAGAGCTTCAGATGAGCTCGATAAATAGATATTCTTGTGGAATTAATAGATGTTCTTGAATTGTGTGGACTTTGCTGACAAGGAGGCAGAAGTCAGACCAGGCACACCTTGATGACGTGGCAGAGAGGATTAATCACCGAACTGGAGGCAGGGGTGGGTGAGGAGAGAGCATCTGTGGAGTCATCGGGTGATAGAGGCCTCCCCGGCAGGAGGGCTTACCCAGATTCCCTGTTATCCCTGTTTGTGCAATTCCCCCTCTGACTTTGCATGAACCCAGACGGTTGTCTTGGCATCATCCATGCCTGATACACAACCAAAAAGTGTTTTCTTGCTAGCTTTTGATTTCCTTTAGCAGACAGATTTTTTGCTTGGGTACAGTGATAATCATCATCGAGTGCCAGCTTAGAGAGCCCCGCCGTCCAGATGAAGAAATGGGAACCCTGAGGTAGTCGGTCCCGCCCCAGGTCAGACAGGGTGCTGGCCTATGGGTGACGATGGGCTCTGCCCACATCTGCTTGACCAGTCGTCAGCTTGGCCTACTGCACCTCATTGTTTTTTTGGAGAAGTCTTTGCTATTGAACTAAAGATGTGGGATCCCCAGTCAGAAGGAACCTTTTAATATGAATCCACTTATTCCATCGCTTGGCCCAAAGGGAGAAGGCTGGGTGGGATGCACAGTTCCATGTTGGAGTCTAAGCGTCTTCTTCAACAAAGGATGGATTTAAGGGTGACCGCAGGAGAACAATACTTCCTTTGTTGTGGAAAGCCTCCTCTAATTTTTCTCCTGGTTGTGGTTGCTGCTCAGGCTGTTTGTTCATGCAAGTGTTTATGGCATGCCTTTGCACTTTGTCAGGGGAAACTGGCCTTCCATCCTGCCATCTTGCAACATTACTTCTGACTGTATCTCCTTGATCCTAATAATAGACATTGTGGCAACCACCTGTGCTTAAGGTCATTGCCTCATGGGTTTCACTCTAATGCCAGCCTTCCTGGTGTCCTAGTCACAGATCTGAATGGGCACACCCCTTCCTAAGTACATGCAAATATGTCATTAGAAACAAAACAAAACAGCTTGCTGCTTCATGAAAAGCTCGTGACTGGCACTCCACGGAGTATAATGTTGACAAACCCGTCGCTCACCTTCCCTAACCATGAGTTTTGGTAGATGTCCACCACCTGAATCACCAGGCAATCTGAAGGAAAGTATTTTCTGTGATTGTATAGCTTATCCATGAAACGTTCAGTGAGTGTACACTTACATCACATCAACTGGATTCAGTCACACGGACTGTAATTTGGGCAATCCAGCCTAACAAGTCATTGACACATGTCTCTTTCAGCTATTTACACAGCTGATACCTGATTTGTAACACACTATGTTCTTAAATAATAGAAATGAAGATGAGGAAAGTCCAGAGCATTACGGAACCAATGTATCGATGGACAATGAATCGAGGATGCTTGGCTATGAGCGTTGCAGTGCCCTCACTTTTTTTTTTTTTTTTAGTTTCATGATCCAAATTGCTGAATCTCTTTTGGGTTAGTTGGTTCATCCATCAAGTGGGACTATCACAATACACGACCTACCTCAAGACAGCCTGCTTGATAATGATCTTTTAAGATGCCTTAAGATCTCATTCTGATTCATACAGTACAGAATTTCCTTGCAGGTTTGTTTTTGAACCGATTCAAATGAGCGGATCTTTCGCCGACACGGAGACGAAGTGCAATTGAACACACAAGCAGCCCCTGCCTTTGTTATCCTTCAGTCTTGCTCCTGTTCAGTAACAGATCAGATGGCTTTGGATGGTTGTATACAGGAGTCATCAGATGAGCCCTCATGTCAAAATTGTGATATTTAAGGTTTTTGTTTTTTTGTTTTTTTTTTTTTCCCATGACCTAAATTAGATGGGCTTAACCAATTCAGAGTGATCTTATCATGGTCCAAATTAGTGTGCAGGTTAGTGGAAGTCACAGCCATTCTCTTTGTGCTGGGTTCCAAGGTATGAAGTGGAGATCTTCAAACCATACTGTCCATCCTCCTTGGGTCGGTTTAGAGTTAAATAACTGCTTAATTGTAAGTGGCTTTCAGCCCAGCTGGGTAAGTGGCTTTAAGAGTTTTTTAGAGATGCAACTTTTGAAAACAATGACAACCATAAGAAATGACTGTTGGGGATTTATTTTAATGATCATCTGTAAATGATTAGTACATAGTACTTGTCGTTAACAAACTGATTGAGCCTACAGTTTTCCCTGCTCGATGCATTGTATTTCCTGTATGTATTTATCATAGCTTGGCACCGTTTCTAAAACATCTGGGTCCTGCCTGATAAAGGGGATTTGAATACAAAAAATTCCCCATAAGGTAAAATAACAACTTTCTCCCCTCTTGATGTTCTTCCCCCCTCCCTTGATAGGTGCCCTGGACTATGGAAGGAGAGACTTAAACTCAGGCCCCTACCCTCCATGCTCCCATGCTAGAACCCCCACCCCTCACAGACTCCTCACAGACTCCTTTTCCTTATCTATAGCCTATTTGTCTGCTGAAGGTCAGTTTATCTCACTTCCTCTAGCTCTGAGTTTTTCCAAACTTTTTATCATGATGCAACACACAAACACACCTTGTATGTTATGTTTAACAAATTCTTATAATACCTAGTATGTGTCCCAGGCACTATTCTAAGTACTAAAAATACTAACCCACTAAATCTTTGCAAATAGGTGGTAGAAACTATTATCCCCACTTCGCAGATGAGGAGACTGAGGAGAGAAAAGTTTAAGTAAATTCCCCAAAGTCAATGCAGAACCTGTTATGAACCCAGGCATGGATTGTTCTACCCCATCCTGTCCTGTCCTGTCCTACCCTACCCTACCCTAGTTTCTTTACACAGATGTTGATCAGGATCCACTAAGTTTATTTATTGTCATGAAAAATCTAACCTATCACTCTGTCTCATCACTAGTCTGGTAGCACAGAATAAATTGTCTAAATTACAAATTTGGCCCAATGCTGTTATCAGTTATCTGTGTGGGAATTGAACAAAGTGACTGTGGCAAATACTGCGTAACTCAGACTTTGGATAAAATAGCGATGTCAATCGTTAAGTGAATACCTTTTCCGGCTTTAGGACCTCATGAGGATGATGGTTATCTTAAGAAGAATGAATATGGTTACTATCAGCTGTTCTGAGGTGGATTTAATATCTAAGGTCTTAGTTTGGGATGTGGGTATGGCTACTTCCTCTTTCTGAACTAAGGATGTCTTGGATCTAGACTCAGGCATGAAAAAGTTCAGAGTGGGTCCTGTGATGGAGAGGAGTTCTCCCTGGCTATGTGGTGGTCCCCCCCCCCCTTTTTTTTTAGGTATTAAGGAACTATATTTAGGACATAAAGCAGGTTTTACAAATACTACAAAAAAAAAAAAAGCAGTTTGGACGTGAAAACCCTAAGGAGAAAGTAATTACCCATGAGGAACTAGAACACAAGACACAGAGGATGCACGTTGTGTGATGCTCCCAAATATGCTACTGGAGCACACACCGCAAGGTCACTAAGACTTCAGAGCGTCAACGTCCATCACCTCCCTCATCCCTAACACATGCCAACACTAAAGTTTTTACATCCTGCAGCTGCCCTGTCATCTAGAATGCCCACTTCCCCCTCAAACAAAACATTTTCACAGAACTTTTTAAAATTTGTATTTGTTACAACCTCTTAAAGCAGAATGTGACTTGAGCACTACATTTCCACTCACAAAACTTGCAGAGTTACTTCTTGAACAGCTTTACAACATGCCTAAGGAGGCTTAGAATTTCGCTACTCTAAACAACGCTCTTCATTGGAAAACAAGCCCTATCCGTGGCTACTCCCATCCAGTTGGTTCAGTTTCGCTACTAGTTTCTAGAGGCCTGGTACATGCAGTTGAGAACTACAAGGGACAGAAGATTTAAAAAGTAGATCCTAGAAGGTGAAAGTTGTTTTAACCAGTATTTCTTTTACACATCAAGGTACAGCTCAGAACACCTCAGTGACAAAAACACTTGGTCTTACTACGTAATCCACACTCGAGACCACACGGCTAACATTAGGTTACCTACACCTTACAACAAATGTTACCTTGTCCGGTTAAAATAAGCCAGCATGGGACTAGGAAAGAAAAACTAGCCGAGCTTTAGTTCCTATACGTCACAGTATCACACTCAAACAGAAGGAAATCTTATCTTCCCCTTAAGTAGTTATGGTCATGCCACACAGATTCTTAAAATGTTAACAAAAATAAAGAAAAACATCTTTGAAAATAGATTATCAGAGGGAATGAAGATAAAGTATTGAATACGTATACAAGTAATTCTTGGGGCAGCGCTTAATTGACTTCCTCCATGCATGATGTGTCGTCATCATGTGGTAGTCCTTTGGAAGTGAAACAAGGAATCAGATGGTTGAAGTTGGAGATGAAGTTGGTTGTGAGCTGATTGTAGATTAAAGTAATATAAGGGAGAGAAGGGGCCTCTCTCCTGAGACCCTAGTGGGAATATATTCCTGTAATGGAGACCACGGATATTCTTTAATACAGTCTTTGGTGAATGTTCCAGCTTGGCAGAGGGCTGTGCTCTACTCCATTCAGGGACCAGGGACCTGGAGGTGATTCATTTGCCATCCCTTAGGGCATCCCTTGGTTCTCAAAGTGCCTGGTTCCATAGAGTTGAAGCTACTTACATAACAAAACTAAGACATTATTTGCTCTTTTCACCCTCACTCTTCCATGAGTATTGAGTTTTCCAAAGCTACCTGATAGGTCATATCACAACAAATTGAACATAGAAGTAGATATGAGAATCTGGCCATCTTCTATTAAGCGAGACTTTAAAGGGATTTGCAAAAAAACAAGAAACAATTCCATCTCCTCACTGTTTATTTTTTTAAACATAGTTGTTACTAATATTAACAAAATACTTAAAATATTAATAAAATATATCAACATGTAATGCTTTATTTTTCTTTTTAAGATTTTATTTATTTATTCATGAGAGACCCAGAGAGAGAGAGAGAGAGAGGCGGAGACACAGGTAGAGGAAGAAGCAGTTTCCATGCAAGGAGCCCGATGTGGGACTCGATCCCTGGTCTCCACGATCATGCCCTGGGCTGGAGGCAGGAGCCAAACCACTGAGCCACCCAGGGATCCCCACTTTATTATTTTCAGTGAATTAGTAAGTGTATACATTTTAAAGTTCTGTTTTAATTTCTTTTTAAAAAATATTTTATTTATTTGAGAGAGAGAGTGCACAAGCAGAGGAACAGCAAAGGGAGAGGGAGAAGCAGACTCCCCACTGAGCAGGGAGCCCAACATAGGGCTCCATTCCAGGACCCCAGGATCATGACCTAAGCCGGAGGCAGATCCTTAACTGACTGAATCACTCAGGCACCCCAGTTTTAATTTCTAATAAAATAAATATCACTAGGTATAACAACTCATATGAACAAAGACTTATGACAACATAGATAATTTTTAAGAATACAAAGTGGTCTTGAGACCAAGAAGTTTCAAAACTGCTGCATTAGAGCATTGATGTTGTCTCCATGGATCAAATCTGGTTCACTGCCAGACTGGATTGGAGATGGCAGGTAGAGAAAGAGAGGGTTCTTCTTGTACTTGTGTTCTCTCTGCAGCTTCTTGAGCTTTCCATATCATGGGATCTGGGTTCCAACAAAGAAATGTTCTCAGGGTGAGTATTCCAAGAAGATAAGGCCCAGTGTGTGAGCACTTCTGAAACCTTATACTCATATGACCAAGCCCAGGGCCAATGTGAGAGGGAAATAAACAAAGGCATCAACCCTAGGAGGTATGGTTCATTGGGTATCACCAAAGTAATAGTCTACCTCAAGTGGATTTAGAACAGGAACTATAATTTTATTTTTATAATAAAAGGATGGACCATTCTGAGCCATATGGATTATAAATCATATCTTACATATGCCATATTCCATATTTTCCTCATGAAGAATATATCAGATATATCAAGTCATTCATATGAGATACTACTAAAATAGTAGCAATTAAATTATTAAATTAGTTTTCTTACCAAAAAATAAGATGACCTGAAATTGGGTTTTTCCAAGGAAAGTCATGATCCGTCTCCCTGATTAGACAGTAGCAGAGACTTTCCCCAACACTCAGTGTTTAGGAGGTTATAGTAAAAACTCCATGAAATTCTGAAGACACATTGAAGGTAAGTTCACCTTCTGAAATTGAAACTGGCAAAAATCAATACCTAAGGGATGTGATCAGCCAAGGGGTTCAGTGTTCTTGAATGTGTTGCTGATGATTAGGGAATGTCTGCTGAATCCCATCATGGGGCCTAGAACACTTCTAAAATACAACTCACCTAACTAGCTCATTGGTTCCATAAAATAAAATTGTAATATATATGTGATTATTAAAGTGCAAGTTGCCATTACTTAACAACAACGTGATGACAAGTATGACGGCAGCAAGGATACTTTGTAAAACCGATTCAAAGGGAAATGAAGGGTAAAAAATTGTCACTGCAGTTAAACACTATATCCGTTATTCCCTTTTTTTGCTGAGTAATATTCCATACTATGGATGTAACAGAATTTGTTTTTCCACTTCCAAGTTATAGCTTTGGATTGTTTCTAGTTTTTTTGGTGATTATGAGTAAAGCTGTTATAACGTTTGTCTTTGTGTGAACATATGTTTTCATTTTCTGAGGGGTAAATACCCAGGAGTGGGATTATGGTGAGTGTATGTGTAACTTTACAAGAACTAGCATTTGACTTTGTCAGTTTTACAAAGTTTAGTCATTCTAGTAGGTGTGTAATGGTATCTCATTGTGGTTTTAATTGGCATTTCTCTAATTATAAAGAATTTTGAGCATTTTTGGGGTGTTTATTTCCCATCCATATATTTTCTTTGATGAACTTTTTTTTTTTTTTTTCAAATTTATGATAGTCACACAGAGAGAGAGAGAGACAGAGACAGAGACAGAGACATAGGCAGAGGGAGAAGCAGGCTCCATGCACCGGGAGCCCGATGTGGGATTCGATCCCGGGTCTCCAGGATCGCTCCCTGGGCCAAAGGCAGGCGCTAAACTGCTGCGCCACCCAGGGATCCCTTTGGTGAACTTTCTGTTCAAATCTTTTGTCTATTTTAAAACTGAGTTGTTTTCTTATTACTGAGTTTCGAGAATTCTCTGTAAATTCTGGATGCAAATTCTTTATCAGATACCTGTCACAAACCTCTTCTCTAGTCTGTGGCTTTTAATTTTTTTTTTCAAGTGTCTTTTAAGTTTTGATGAAGTCTGTCTGATTACCCTTTTTCTTTTTGTGTCTTGAGAAATCTTTGCTTGTCCTGAGGTCAAGAGTTTTGTTGTATTTTTTTTTCTAGAAGTTTTTATCATTTTAGATTTAACATTTAGGTCTGTGATCCATTATGAATTTTTTAAAAAAATATTTTATTTGTTCACGAGAGACACAGAGATAGAGAGAGGCAGAGACATAAGCAGAGGCAGAAGCAGCTCTGATGCTGGGAGCCTGATGCAGGACTCAATCTCAGGACCCTGGGATCATGACCTGAGTCAACCACTGAGCCACCCAGGTGCCTCACTTTTTTTTTTTTTCAAGATGTTTTTGCTATTCCAGCTCTTTCTCAGTAATATATTGGTTAAGTTCCTCTTCTGATCCTCAAGATTCTCGCCTTCTAAAATATGAATCAGGGACACCTGGGTGGTTCAGTCAGTTAAGTGTCTGCCTTTGGTTCAGGTGCCTGGCACATTTTAACCTTTCACTAACTGATAGCTGCTGCTATTATTATTATTTTCATTCTGTAATTTCTGTAACCGCTTTTCTATTATTTTATCTGAAAACTTGTGCCTTGTTTTGTTCTGAAACATGTATTCATCTGTTATAATTCTGTGTGTGTGTGTGTGTGTGTGTGTGTGTAGAGGTTCGTTTCCTGTAAAAAAAATTTCAGGATAGCACCTTGTCTAGTTGAGGAATTTAAATATAAATTTGAAAAAGTACATCCTGGCACAGAAATATTTCTTGAGTACCTGAATTTTACTACATTTTCATGGGAAATGATACAGAAAAATAATGAAGATTTTTAAAAGAAGCCATTGCCATTCTGAGTGGAGGAAGAAACAGCTTACAGATAAGGAGGAACACTCTGGAGTCAGAACCCAGTAAACTTGTGTCTTGACTTGCAACTTCCTAGCTATGAAATCTTGAATACATTCTCTGGTAGTCTCAATTTTCTCCTCCACTCCAGGTCTCATAGGGCTGGTGGCGAAGATAAGTGAGTTAATGGGTGTGAATGTGCTTTGCAAAGTGTAAAATACTAAATCCATGGTTCCCAAACTACATACCAAGGTGCCCTGGAGGCTGCAATGAAGTCATAAGGGTGCTATGGTTTATTTTAAGTTTTCTTAGGAAATATCTGTTGAACAGTGCCTGGATCATTATGGTGTGTTGTTTGGCCTTAACTACTTAATCAATAAAGATGTTAGGTATGCATTTTTGTGTGGGGGCCCTGTGAAAAAAGTTACTGAGTCATTAAGTGTCCTATGAATGGGAAAGTTTGGGAACCTCTATGATAAACATCCATTTTCATGAAAGCCTGTAGGTACTGAGCTCTTGTGCCTGAGATAAATGTGAGTTATAATTTTTTGTGGTTTTGTTACCTCATAACATTTGATGTGGAATTTTGGTGTAAAAAGCCTTAAAACCCATGTCAGGAAATATTGCCAGAAGTATTGGGACAAACTTGTAGCATCATCAGGTATTTAAATTGCCTAGCAAGCAGCCATTCCCATTCTCTTTACCTTCCGCAACAAACATACAGAGTGATCTCATGTGCTAACTGCTGTTGCATATCTTAATTAGTCTCCACCACATCTTGAGAGAAGCATTTTTCACACTCTGTTACAGATGCAGACACAGGTTGAAGAGGTTAAGGGACTGAACCAAAGCCACACAGCGAAGCAACAGATGTTTGACCCCAGTTTCCTTGTGCCCTCATATGGTCTGCTAAGAGAGCCAAAGATTGTAGGGGAGGGAGTCCTAAATGAGTGATCCACTCCTGCTTATTTCTAAATTTATCTATATTATTAAATGAGACATTTTAAAATGTCTCATTTTGGTCTTTGAGGAAAAATGCTTGGTGAGGTTGGATTGAGCTTACCTACAATTCTTCCTCTTCTTCTTCTTTTTTTTTTTTTTTTTTTTACCTAAAATTATTCTTGAATTCTTAATAGCATGACCATGTGTTCCTATGGCCAAGACTTAGCTCTACCAAAATCTGTGCATTGTAGACCCAAGAAACTATAAAAACCCAGTTTGTGTTAAGTGTAAAATGTTATACAGATTTTTTTTTTAGTATATAAAAAATAGAAAGGGGATAAGATGCTCAAATAAAAAATTTGATCTCCTTTTTTCAAAGAAAAATGATTTCATGATGTGGTAAGTTACCATCATTACCGGAAGACATATGGTTTCATATACACAATTGGTGAACTAAGGATGCTTGTTCAAACGTTTTGACTATGCAGCTTTCCAGTGCTTGGCTCATAATGAGAGGCAGAACTTGCCAGGACTTGAATCTTTCTACATTTTGTGATATTAGCCAAGGAACTCCATGGTCTGTCTACACTGGCCTACACCTCTTGCCTCATCACCTGGGTACCCTCTCTGGATGGCCTGCCCTCCAGCAGTACTTAACCACCTGTAGTTATCCCCGCCAACACCTGCTCTTAGGTCTCTGGGCTGTCACTCTTTGTTCAGAGCCAGTGCTCTTCAGTAGAGCTTTTTGTAATGATGTCCAATATGGTAAACACTAGACAAATGTAGATACTGAGCACTTGAAATGTGGCCAGTGTGACCAAGAAACTTAAAATTTATATTTCATTGATTTTTAATTAATTGAAATTGAAATATGAACAAATATTGAAGTTGAAATATGCACAAGTGAATAGTGGCTACAGTGTTGGACAGCACAGTTCAGATGACCTTTCCCTTCTTGTCTTCCTCCTCCATTTCTAGATCTTTACTGTCAGGTCACCTTCTACTCATTCCTCAAGATTTAAGAGTTGGTCTCCTGGGAAGCCTTCACAAACCTGGCTGCACCTTCTCCCTGTAAAGCCACATTCAGAGTCCGATGCCTCCATCTTTCTACCCATTGACAATGTCTTTCCTGGATCCTAGTAGCACTATTATAAAGATTTTGTCCTCCAGACGGGGAGCTCTGTGAAGGTTTTGAACTATGTCTTTGAACCTCCTATTATCTAAAAGATTTATGTCTGGTCATTTAATACGAATATGGACTTCTAAACCAATTGTGAAGATAGTTGCAAACCTCATTTAAAGTATTAAAACAGGGGATCCCTGGGTGGCTCGGCAGTTTAGCGCCTACCTTCAGCCCAGGGCATGATCTTAGAGTCCTGGGATGGAGTCCCACGTCTGGCTCCCTGCATGGAGCCTGCTTCTCCCTCTGCCTGTGCTTCTGCCACTTTCTCTCTGTGTGTCTCTCATGAATAAATAAATAAATAATCTTAAAAAAAGTGTTACAGATATTTTTCCAAAACAAGTAATGATAATAAGTAATAATAATAAAACTCAACACTTTTGTATTAGATTGGGCACTTCACTGCTGTTCATCTCACTTTATGTAGTTGGGATAAAGGGAAGGAAATTTTTACATCTTAGAACTAAGCATAGGGTTTATTAAAATATGGGACACAAATTCAGATAGCATACCACAATACTTAGCATTTGGTAAGATGTTCTTACGCTTAAATAATAGATTTGGACTCCTGGCACTCAATTAAAATCATGTATATTTAGTTTTTGGTTAGCAAGTTTTAAGTTGCCTCCCCCCTCCAAATATTATATCTAGACATTTGAAAGTCTTCAAAAACTTTTGTTTCGCATCAAAGCATTTTCACTTAAAAATGTTAATGTTCAAATTAGTCATACAGCAAGTGGATGACAAAGGATACAACAGCAATGTTGTTCAAGGAATGAACAGTTTCAAGTTAACCAAGTCAAGCCAGATATACTTGAATGAAGTCCACAGTTGATTCCAGACTTCTCAGTGGAGTTCCTGGGACAGAGGCTTACATTGTCGTTGGCACTTTGAGTCATTCAGGTCACACAGGAGAAAAACTGGCCTAGCAGCATGTCCTATATGACTCAGCCTCGTGTGGGTTTTAGTCAGGGGAGTGATTCTTTGATTGGAAATTTCAGCAATGGAAAAAGCAGCTTTTAATGGACAGCTGTAATTCGACAATCAATTTCATTGATTTTTTTTTTTACTGTCATTTTTTTCTAATTCCCCCAAGTCTGATCTTCTCCTTTAACTTTTAAAAACTTGTGCTGCTTACTGCCGATTGTACATTGAGTAGAAAACCACTTCATTCATTCATTCTTTTAGCAAATATTTACTGAGCATTTACTGTGGGACGGGCACTGTTTCATGCACTGGGACTAAACCAGTGATTAAAATTAAGTCCTTGCCTTTATGAAGCTTGCATTCATGCAGAGGCTGAGAGAAGATAAATAAATGAGTAAACACTTAGAGTACGTCTAGTGTTCTTATGTGGTAAGGAGAAAAATAAAGCAATGCAAAAGGCCTATAGCAAAGGGTGGGCACAGAGTATTTAAGAAACAGAAAGGAGACCAGTGTGATCAGAGCAGGACTGAGGGAAGGAAGGGCAAGACAGGAAGCAGAGGAACAGGAAGCAGTTGCAGCGGCCACGCTGAGGTAGCCAAGTGCACGAGGACACTGGTAGGAAACAGATTTTATGGAGACAGCCAGGACCCGATCACTCTCTCTGAGTGAAATGGAAAGCCCCCCAAAGTTTTGATCAGAAGGTTGTTCTGACATGTTTTAAACAGTTTCCTCAGGCTACTATAAGAGATGATGTTGGGACAGGATGGCAGCAGAGGAAGCAGCTCGGAGGCCATCACAATGACCCAGAGATTGTGGTAGCTTGGTTAGGGATCTAGTGGTGAGAGGTGAGAAGTGACTAGATTCTGGGTTATTTTGGAAACAAGGCCCTCAGGCTTTGCTGAGGGATTAGATACAAGATGTACTAGAAAGAGTGAAGTCAAGGCTTCAACTCTTCACTTGAAGGCTTTTGCCTGAGCAACTGAAAGGATGACAATAGAGTTGCCATTGGCTGAAATGAGTAAGACTAGAAGAGATGAAAGCTTTTAAATTTTATTTTGGGGAGGACTGGTGAATCAAGTGCTCAGTTGTGATCATTTTAAGTTTGAGGTTTCCGTTAGATGATAAGATGGAAATGTCTAGTTGAAAGATAGACATATGAATCTAGACAGTAGGCCTACGGTCAATGCTGGAAATACAAAAATTGGGAGCCATAAGTTATAGACTGTATGTAAAGCCAGGGACTAGGAGAGATCACTGAGGAATGAATAAGGATGTAAGACCTATGGAGGCTGGTGCTGATTGTGATGAGAGTGTTTCCTGAAGGGGGCTGATGAGAGACAAGTAGGAATGGGTTGAAGTGTGCGGGAGGGGAGGGAATAGAGTCAGTGAGCATAGAAGGTTGTTTTGAAGAGTTTTCTTGTAAAGGAGAAAAAAGAAATGGGGCAGTTGGCTGTTCCTACATGTGCCAGGGTATGGGTATGTGTATGTAGCAATCAAGTCAAGTCTTCACCCTGGCATGTTTCAATACTTATGGCAACAGGCAATGATCTTTTAAAGAGAGATTACATTTGAGATTGAGAATATTGTTAATTGTGCTGCGTAAAAGAAGAGGATGACTGGAGAAATGTCGTCATGGGTACTGTAATCACTACTTTCCCTTTACTCCTATATTTTTTATTTGAACGAGCATGATAAACCATATTTCGTTCTGCCTTTTATAATGTACCAGCAGCATACATTTAAAAAAATTATTTACTGTGCACAGGAAATGTGCCAGTTTATTTTACTCCACTCTTACAATTATTATATGGGGTATTTATTCTTATTTTCCTTTTACAGAAGAGGAAACTGAGGCTTGAAGAGATTATTGGTTATGCCCAAGATCACACAACTGGGGTTTGTGTTCACATGGTTTTGACCACAGAATCTGAACTCTCGACCACTATTTGTTTACTTCCTCCTCCATTTGTACTGCATTAAGATGGGACTTGAGTTTTTGTCCACTATTTATACATTCTTTGTCCTTGTTATTTGAATTAAGTAGTTTCCCATTCTTAGGAAGGAAATAGGCACAGATACCTCCAAACTCCTGTTCCTAATAGCTACCACCGCCCCCAATCCTCCCAAAAAACACATGCACCCTTTCTTGGGGGTACAACCACTGCTACTGTGCATCCTTTCCTATATAATTGAGGATGATCTGCCTCAACATTTTTTATTTGGGAGAGGTAGTAAAGCATTCATTTGAGTGTTACTTAGGCACCTATAACGATATATATAAAACCAAGCTCCTATATCCTGTGAACTTCCAGGACTAAGTGACCTAGCCACACATGCCTAGGGCAGTGTTGTCCTGGAAAAAAAATGTTGAATTTATACAAGTTATTTTCATTTTCATCTTTCACATTGCTTCTTGAAAAGAAACATAAAAATAAAAATGTAAGGAAATGGGGATTTTGCTACAAGGGAGACACCTCTAAGTTGACATGGCCAGTAGTGGGAGTGCAGGCACAAAGAGGATGGGTTCTTGAGAACATGAATCTGCCTTAAGCTCAAGAGTAGATGAGTCCAGCCATCAGTCTAAACAGTTGTTTGTAACTACTTGTCTGGAAGTAAGTACTGTTTGAGATTAATTTTATGTGACCAGAAATGTTGTGCTCTGGTGAGGTAGACTTGGAGGCCCATGACAGGAATCAATGAACTGGGCAGGTAGACAGGGATATTTCAGCATCACTGCCTGTGGAGATCAGAGAAGATGTTGTGGATACAGAGGGCAGGATGCAAGTGGCCTGCAAATCAGCCAATTATGTTGAAGGTAATAGAAAACTGGTGAAGGGAATGCTGATTTAGGGAGAGCTATTTTGTGTTACTAGAACCCATTTATACATAATTGATTAAATGTTTTTCTGTGACTCAGATATAATAGATTAGCTTTCATGTCTAATATCCATGCCTAAATGTCGATGCCTGTCTAACATCCATGCCTAAATATCCATGCCTACATGTACCAGTGTATGGGTATGTGTATGTAGCAATTAAGTCAAGTCTTCACCCTGGCATGTTTCAATGCTTCAGTGCTCTCTAAGAGTCTGGTCTCACAGGCCTGGCTGAGTAGCTCATAAGTCTTTTCCTTCTAGACCAATAATTGGACCCAAGAATTTGCAACTGCAACCTCCAGAATGTTCTTAGTCTCAGCTCAGTAGTGTCAGGGCAATGGTGAGATGTCCCGTCTGAACTAAGTTGTGTGTATGTGGAGCAAAAAGATCTAGTTTTGGTGGAAAAAGAGAAAATGAGAGAGATGGAGGGAAGGAAGGAGGGGGAAGGAAAGACAAGAGAGCAAGAATGGGAAGGAGGGAGGAAAAAGGAAGGGGGAGAAAAAGAGGGAATAGAGGAGTAGAGAAACCTGGGCCAGCCTGACAAGGCACCAGACTCCTCTGTAGTTAATATGAAATGACAGGGAAAATGAGGTGGCAAAATAATGAAGCCTTTCACCCACAGTCCCTCATAAAATTGGCAAACTTAGAACAGATCCTTCTTGCACTAAAATGAGCAGCTGACTTGGACAGCATGTGACTTTGTAAATGCAGAGCTATCTTGGATGTGCTGATTCATCAAAATTTGCAGATTTAAAACATACCTGCAAGTTCTTTGACCCTTCTCCCATTGATAAGTGAGGCTTATGGTCTACCTGCTTAAATCAGGGCATGCTTGGGACAGCAACATTCCATAGAACATGGAAGGGGTGATGTGTGATTTCTGAAGCTTGGATACAAAGTACATCTTGTGTTTGGTTCTGTTGGGGTGCTCACTCTGGAAACAGCTGCCATGAAAGAAGTCTCACTATTCTGAGACCACCATGCAGGGGAGGCTACCTGTGGGTTCTTTAGTCAACAACTCCAGCTGAGCTCTCAAGCCAATAGCCAACGTCAACTCCAACCGCAAGAATGAGCTGTCTTGAGTGTCCAGTCTTTAAGCGATGGCAGCCCCAGCCAACATCTGTCTCCATGTAGATGAGAAACTCTAAGCAAAACTTCTCAGCTGAGCCCGTCTCAAATTTCTCACCCAGAAAACCATGAGCAAGAAGATAGGGGATGGCTATTGACCATGCAACCAACACTCTCTGCCACAGATGGCTTGACTAAAGAAAACTACTTTCTTGTTACCGTGAAAGACAGTCCAGTGGGCAAATGTGTTGGAGACATCTTAGCTTGGTTGGTTATAACACTGGCTCAGAAAGTCAAGGACATTTTTTTTTTATAGTTCAGTCTCCATATGGATTAGCTAACACCTCTCATTTCTGTGCCACAAGTTGAACTCAGAATTCCCACTTGCCTTTTCACAAGATTCTAGCATGAATCACCATGTGTGGGGGCAGGGTGGGAGAACTGGTAAGAGTGTATGTGGGCCAGTGCAAAGTTGGGAAACTGCCCCTGGGAAAAACTCAGACAAATGCCTCATGACAGTGCTGGGAAAAGTCAGCACAGGGAGGCAGGAGAAAGGAGGGAAAGTCATGATGTAGTGGGAGAGGCGGTACTTGCTTGATTATGTGCCAACTACCTTGGTCTTCAGAGAAAGTCGGAATTCTAAATGCCCTCAGACTTAAACAGAAGCCTTCTTTAAAACAGTTGTTTTCTTGGCACCCAATTCTATCAGATTAGAGCTCCAAGCATGTTATTTCATGAACTTTCTCTGATTTATGGAATCAATTATGCCGCCTTTCAACGTACCACCTAAGAGCTCAGTGTTAAATGGACTGCTGTCTAGATTTAGTCAACATGAACAATTTATAGTTGAGAGATAAGGGCGTGCTATCTGTTCACTCTTCTAGATCTAGACTCACATGTGCACTCATGTCCAGGAGTCAGGCCAGCATGTAGGAAGACTTTTAGCTGAGATGATGATGGACAAATGACCCAAGAGTGATTGGCTGCTAAAGGCCACCCAAAGGCTATGAAGAAAGTGATTTAATTTGCCAAATACTGCAGCCTTTTAAAAAGAAACTCCAACATTGGATTTTTATATAAAATCTGATTTTTCAATATTGGTAATGGATTAAAATTTTTATGAAACACCCTGTGTTCCAAATCCAGCCTGTAACAGCCAGTTTGAATTCTTTGGATTCTTTAAGTTTTATTCCTGCCTCAACCTAGCTCACCAGAAAGCAACTTATACCAAGGCTGTGTTAGCTTGCTTGACTCCTCATAGAAATGTCCATTGAGCTTTATTTTAATATGATGTCCTTGACTTCTGTCAAAGATCAGTATCTATTTTGCTCTGTAATATATCTTATATAAAGATGTACACTGGAGATTTCTATTAGAAGTCAGTAGGAAAAAGAAGTCTGTCTTTCCAGATAAACTTGTGTGTTTCCTTTCATCGGATAATTAGAACTGTGTAACTCATTATGTTTCCTCATTTGGCTTGACTTCTAAGAAGCTCCGAGTTAAATATAGCACTCACACAAACATACTCCATGTTTTGTTACTGTGAACTTTCACTTTTGTCTGATTCTGAAGAGTTTCTAAGTTTCCCTTTGTATATGTATCATATCTACTTTTCACACATCTTCATATTATTCTAAGACATCAAAATCTTTTTGGGAATATGTGTCATAGGTGTATATCACATACACATATATAACAGGCCATATTTTATATGACATATATTTGTGAGTCCAGTACTCCTTTTACTACTTCATGACACTCTTCTATGTTGCTTTTTAAAGAAATAAATGCAGGGTACCTGGGTGGCCTCTGTTGGTTAAGTGACTGATTTGATTTCAGCTCAGGTCATGACCTTAAGGTCTTGGGATTGAGCCCCGCTTGGGGCTTGCGTACTGGGCATGGAACCTGCTTAAGATTCTCTCTCTCAAAAAAAAAAAAAAAAAATTAAAATAAATAAATAAAAAATAAAAAAGATTCTCTCTTTCCCTCTGCCCCTCCCACTGATGCTCCTGTGTGCTCCCTCTCTCAATTGATCAATCAATCAATGCAATAAAATGTTAAAGACTGAATACTTTGCCCACTTATATCTGGCTATTTGACTATCTTAAAAATATTCCCTAGTTTATGTCTTAGGTATGCTGTTATTTATTATATTTTTTAGGATTCCCACATCTCAAATACTAAAAATTATAGATAATTTAAAAATACACGTAAATCAAAATAACTTATAGTTTTATCACCAGTGACTATTACCATGAATAAATTTTATTTTCTCTCATATTTTTCTATGTATAAATATTTATTATAGAGAATACATACTATACTTTATATATTATATATATTTAATATATATTATATAAATGATGTATGAGATTGTATTTTAATATAAATTTGGAATAGGATATTGCTTCTTAATATTACATTAAGCATTTTCCCATGATCCTAAGTGTTTTTGAAAAAATACTTTTAAACATTTTTGTAATATTGTTACATGAGTAAATTAATTTAACCCTTCTCTTATAGTTAGACATTTGAGTTATTTCCTACTTTTCAACATTTAAACAGTGCTACTATGAATGTAAATATTTGTGTGCTTCTCATAATAGTCCTTAGGGTAAATTCCTAGAAGTAAGCTTATGGGGGTCAAAGGGCATGGTTTTAAAAAAAATTACTGGCATAATGATAGTATTAATTGAATCAGTACAAAAATGTCCCTGTCGCCAGACATCCTGTCAAAGACAAGATTATCACATTAAAAAAATAGTGCATTCATTTTATAGATTGAAAAATAGGGCCTTAGTATTTTATATAGCATCTACTTGATTATAGATGATGTTAGGGTTTTTGTTTGCTTTTACTTTTTTTGAGTCTTGGCATTTGTAGTTCTACTTTGGCAAACTGTATCTTCACATCTTTTGCCCATTCTTGTATTGCAGTGTTGATTTTTCTCTTGTGCCTTAAAAAAAAAAAAAAAAAAGAAGTGGCCTAGACATTCCGTGACTGTTATACTTCATTGGACTATTTGAGAAATCTCAAACTTCATACCAAATGTTTCCAGACTAAACTCTACTAGCCCCTTCCTTCCAATTATATACAGATCTGCAGTTTATTGAAAGGGAAATTCTAGGGCTTTGTTATAACTCTCACTGTTGTTTGCCAAAGTTCAGTTCCACAGATTGGTAGGCACTGAGATGAGATCTTGACTTTTTTTTCACCCCAAGACAATAAGAACTTTGGTTTCCCCATGAAGCAGAGCTGAATGCTGCTGCATGCAAGAATTCCCATTTGCCATCAATTCAGTTTTCCATGTGGGGTTTTCCTGTTGGGGCTTTCTTGATTGTTACTCATTCTTTTCTTTCCTGGCCACCCCACCCCCTTTCTTCTCTCCTTCTTCTAATAATTTAGAGTTCTCTTTCCAGAAATATCAGCCAGGCGGGTACAGTTTTACAGTGCTTCCTACTCCAGTGACGTAAAACACCCACAGAAATTTTCTGCTAATCCTGACTAAAACAAACAACAATATGTCAGAAATGTTCTTGAGGCCAGATCATGCAAGTCAAAATGCACACCCACCAGTAGCAAGACCGTCATTGTGGTGTGCACGTTCTGGAGGGGCAGTGAGACAGCTTTTGCTTCAACCTCATATATGCTCTTATTTAAAGAAATCAAAGATACTTATTTTGGTTTGGGAGCTGGAATTTATGCCTCAAAATAGTTACAGTTTTTTCAGAATTTAGCATTGCCAAAGAAGCAATTTGTAAGCTGGAAGAGGGAAACAGGGCATGGTTTCCTTTCAACTTCATTATGTGCACATTAGGTTTTGTTATTGTGTTTACATAAGGCATTTCTTTTGAAACACTGTATATTTGGTAGAAATAGGAAAAGTAAACATATTTAGGTCCCATCACTGTCTCTGTTTAGCTTTGGGAGAGACATGAAGGGGCACAGAGATTGTCATAGTTTTTGCTGGGCTGGCCTTCATGCAAGGAGTATGGGGAAGAGCTCTGGACAGCAGGCTCCAACAGGCAAATCCCTGTGGCCTTTCTGGCCATATGAAGGTCTTGTGGAGGATTCTGTTTTAATGATTCAGTGCCCTGAAAGCCATCCAAGTGCAAACAAGTGAGATGAATAGAATCCACACCCTCCCTCTGATTCTATGAATATTGCTGTGCACAACCCATGAAGTCCCATCTTACACTTCCCTTCCACCTCCCAGAGCTGAGGGGCTCCCAGGAGCTTTATCTCAGCCACTGACTTGACCCAAGGTGTGCTTTTTGAGAATCCAAGACAGAGGAAGGAGCAAACCACTCCGGTTATAGAAAGGAACAGTTCGGAGTTCCTTGAAATAACCCCAGACTATAGGCTACTGGGCAGCATGGGTGAATCATCACTGAAGGTGGGCCTAGGAGTGGAAGGTGAGGATGGGGCACTGGATAGCATGTTCAGGAAGTCTTCTCTGAGCCACTCATGTTCAGGTTCATTATTTCTATTGGGCATCAGTTGATCTGAACTCCTGGTTGAAAGTGACTGAACCAAAACTCAAAACACTCAAGACAATACACTCAAATGAGTTTAAAGGATTGAAAATAATTTATTGGTTAATGTAACTGAACTGAACAATCCAGAGGCAGGGCTTGTTTCTGACGTGACTGGAATCAGAAGCTTAAACATGATTTATTTCTAGCTCCATCTCTTTGAAAGTCATTCTCCCAGGGTACGTATAGTGGGCCGGAGCTGTTTAAGATCTCAGCCTTGACAGGAAGAGTACATTGTTCACTGAGCAAGATGAAGGAACTGGGGTTAAGGGAAGATGGACCTGTTTGGATCAGCTGTCTGACCTTTAACCACATGGAGAAGCTGACATACTAGATTACCTGTCCATTCCTAAGTAGGGGAATAGGGTCGCCCCAGGAATGAGAAGTTTCTCTTGTCAGGAAGAGAAGACTGATGAGAGAAGAACCAAGGCCATCACAATCCATTTCATCATGGTGTGGTAGCAAAGGCACTAGGCTTACAGCCACGGCTGTCCTACTTTGCCACCATCATTTTGGCATCTTGGGCAAGACTGTTCTCCAAGCCTTAGCTGTTTGGAGACAAGACCACTTCAGTGAGACCACTGTGTGAAAGACACAGAGACGATAAGTATGTAAGGGATTATTGCTATTACCTCTTTCCGGTTCCTGAAGCTGGCCATTGCAGATCATCTGTTTGACTCGTGTCTAAGACACAATTTAATTTGTAAAGTTCTAAAAGGGAAGGTCGTTGCTTAATGTTCAGACTAACCAGCTGACTCCAACCTACCCAGGTGTTCAGACAGTGCATCTGTCTTGCACCTGCTTCACCCAAGTGATGCAAAGAAGAGCATGTTGGTTTCAGCTTCCTAATCATGATCATCAGGACAGTGAGAGGCCCCTGTCTGATGCAGCTTCACTCTGAAGTGTTGAGTTTCTATTTGAGGACTCTTTTAGAAACTGTCTTGGACTTCTGAAAACCAAAGCATTTGAAATATTCATCTTTTTTTTATCCCTAAAAATGGAATAGCCGGACTGGCACCTCTCCTAAAGCCCCAGCCACACCTGCTGTTTATCCTGCACTCACGCAGTGATGACTCTCCCCTAGAGTTCATGGCATTTCCTTTGACACATCAAAGTGAAACTCCTAGAAGACAGAAACAACAGGTCTATTGTTAGATGAAGAGTAAATACCCCATTTCAAGGCAAAAGCGAAAACACCAGGTTGAATTTTTTTTGAAGTCCTAATACCTTGAGTGTTTAGATTTGGGGGATAGGGGCAAGTGAATGGATATTGGTGAAAGTGCAAGCTGTCATTCTTGTAAAGCCATCCCCTTGGAAAAGGACAATATTATAGAAGTATCTCAAAGAAAAAACAGGCCCACTGAATTCACGAGAGGTTTTCCCCAAGCAATAACTTGTCTCCCTATCCAGCTGGTCACCAGACTCCCCATACTCTAGATTTTATACTCAAGAGTATCCTCTCCTTTTTCTTCCCCTCTGCCTTAGCTCTGACACCTTCATCTCTTACCTGGGTGGTCTCTCGTAACTCACCTTTTTTTTTTTAAAAAGATTTTATTTATGTATTCATGAAAGACACAGAGATAGAGGCAGAAACACAGGTGGAGGGAGAAGCAGTCTCCCTGCAAGGAGCCTGATGTGGGACTTGATCCCAGGACTCCAGGATCACACCCTGAGCTAAAGGCAGATGCTCAACCACTAAGCCACCTAGGTGTCCCTAACTCATCTTTTTTTTTTTTTTTTTTTTTTTTTGAGAGAGAGAGAGAGAGGTCATACACACATGGGGGGCGGGGTGTGGTGGGAAGGGGCAGAAGGAGAAGAGAATCTCAAGTAGAGTCCCCACTGAGCACGGAGCCCCATGCAAGGCTTGATCTCAGGACCCTGAGACCATGATCTGATCTGAAATCAAGAGTCGGGTACTTAATTGACTGAGCCACCCAGGAGCCCCTCTCCTAACTCATTAATAATGACTTCTCCTTTCTAATCTGTCTTCTCTCCAAACTTCTCCCTCTCAGCCTCAATCCACCTGAGGCCTTTTGGTGTGATATATTTTGGGGCCAATACATTAACTCTTTGTGGCTTAGTTTTCCTAGTAGTTAGCTCAAAGGGTCATGTGAGGATTCTGTGAGTTAATAGAGGTAAAGTGCTTAAAATAGAGGTCAGGCACATAGGGAGTTCTAAGTAAGTGCTGGCTGTATAAGTATCAGCTATTGTTACCCGATTCTTGTGTCTTTAGCTTAAAGCCCTTCACCATCTTCTGCTCAGGGAAGAAGTAGCTCTTGCGGTTGGTCCACATCTCCTCCTTGCTGTGGCTCCACGTCCCTTTGCCCCCTTCTCCCTCCTGCACTCAGCTCTCTGTGCTCTAGCCACACTGGGGCACTAGGCACGTTTCATCCATGTGGTTTCTTCTACTCTCCCTCCCTGACGACTCGAGGGACTCTTCATTCTTCAGGGCTGCGCACCAGTGAAACCACCTTCAGGCTTCTCCAGGGATGATTTCACCATGTCTTTTTTTGGTGATTTCTTCTATTGCAGCACTTCTGCCACGCTGAAAAATAACAGAAATAACTACTGCTTTTTGGCGATCTAGACTGTGCCAGGGACTTGATATACACCATTTCATCTAATTTTTACAACAAGGGGCACCTGGGTGGCTCAGTGGTTGTGTATCTGCCTTCAGCCCAGGGGGTGATCCCAGGTCCTGGGATCGAGTCCCACATAGGGCTCCCCGCAGGGAAGGCTCTCTCAGCCTATGTCTCGGCCTCTCTCTCTCTCGAATAAATTAACAAAATCTTGAAAAAATAATAATTTTTACAACAAAAACATTATCCCTGGTTTACAGATAAGGAAACTAAAGTTCACAGAGCTCAAGTTGCTTATTCAAGGAAGCAGCGGTGCCAGGATTGACACTCTGGTTTGGTTCTGGAATCCATAGTCATTTAACTTCATGCCATGCTCTTTGTAGCATGGTTAGTTTCCTGTCCTCTCTCCTCGTCTGAACCTCTGAGCTGCCTCAGCGCCACGAATGGCATCCTCGAGCACTCCCTCACTGTTCATGGAGGAATCTGTGCCCAGTAGATGTCCCTAAGCACAAGGCACCCTTGACCCAGAGAGTCCTCCATATCCTCTTCCACTGCCAAACGGGCACCATCGCTTTCATTTGCCTTCTTGCATTTCTGATCACTATGTGGATTTCTCTTCTATGTCAGCAACTCTTACACCTGCCTTCTGATTCTCTAAAAGTAATGGTCTTCCAGTTCCTGATTGAGAATAGAGGAGTCACCACTAGTTGCATATATTGGAGCCCTGAGTCCATTCTGACTGAAGTGGCTCCTTGGGTGCCACTGTGCACCTCTGGCTGGGGTCCTTGCCTCCTGCTCCCTGAGGAGAAGGGAATTGACAGCAGACTTCTAGGACAGCACCGTGGATGCAGTGTGTAGCCCAGGATCTGGTACACCGTAGGTATTCAATAAATGATGGTTGTGTAAATGAGTGATTGGAAGATGCCGCGATAACCTCTCAATAGTATATATTAGGTAGAAATTGAAGACAAGGAATGGGCCTTCAGAAAGGTAAAGAAATGGCTGATTTTCCATTTTGAACCTAATGAGAAACTCGTTAGTGGTGACATGGTGGGGAGGGGAGGGCACAGAGGAGCTGGATAATGGTTGTTCCATGGATTGAGACCCCTCCTGGCGCCATCATCTACCTACATGCTAAGCAAGACAGTGGCCATTCCCCTCTCCAGCCACACTTGAGCTGGAGGGCCTCCCCTTCGAAAAATCTTTTTTCTCAATTACTCATATACTCTTCGGCCCTTTGAAATTTAATAACTTGTCTGATTTGTATCAATTCTAAAATGAAGAGACCATATCTTCCTCTAGGAAATGAGATAATAAATGCAAAATACTTTAGCACAGAATGTGGAATGTATAGAATGCTCGCTACGTTTGTTTTGTTTTTTTCCGTTCCCTCCTTTACTCAAAACATGTTGTGAATACCAGTTATGTGTGATCCCTGAGAACACTTGTTGCGAAAAATCGATTCTTCTTGGCAGCTAGTCAGTCTTCTAAGAAGTAAAGTAGAACAAAAAGGAGGAGGAAGTCAGGTGCCATTTTAAAAGAACCACACACTAGCTATAAATAAAATCAAATCTGTGTGAAAGCCAAATGTGTCATCAAGGGCGATAATGTGTTTTTGTCCCTAGAGCCTGTATGGAAACCTTGACATCTTCCAATTTTACAGAGGAAAGGAAGCCTCCTGGGATTAATTTCTCTGAGGTCTTCAGACGTTTGATCTTTTCTGGAGGAGGAGCTCTATTGCAGATGAAGATTTGCATTTGATCTCTTGTGCCTACCTCCCATGTCTCTGTGGTCTTACAAACGATTCTCAACCCTGTCCAGTTCCACTTAGAGCTTCTTTCAAAGCTGACATCCTTAGGGCCTAATAGTTTCCTCACAGATTGTCCACCTCACCAGTCCCGAAGCATTTCCCTTTCAGCCTGTGAAAGACTGAGTACTCATCCCAGCCAGCCACCTTCCTTGGATTAGTGCTTCCAGGCCTTTCCAAGCTCAAGGGAATTTGGCAGGATTGTTTGGCAGCTTCCTAAACTTACTAGAAATACCAGAAGCCCACAGTTTGCATAATGCTAATTGCGTTTTCAACTCAGACTCCAAATCCTTTACAGTGTTTAGAAGATGGAGTAATTTGGGGAATGTCCTCTATAGAGATTGACCAGAGAAGACACCAGTCCCAACTCACTCAAAGACCAAGGCTGTGGAATTCACAAACAGCCCTGGCCAGAACCCTTCAAGGAGTGATCTCTTTTTAATTGTGTACCTTCACTTGCAGTGAGAATCCTCTGAGCCTCACATCTTTTCTAGTATCACTTCCTGAGGCACCTCTATTGATTTTTCTCCTTCTGCCCTGCGAGTGTTTGCTTTTTACTGGGCTACCACACTCAGTAGGTGTGGTGATACTCTGCTATTATGCCACACCTCAGGGGTGTGGCGAGACGGGGTGCCGGAGCCAAGTGGCTTCCCCCACCCAAGGTGTGGTGATATCGCCTATTCTTACCACATCTTGGAGTGCTTTATTAATCTTGCACTATAAGTCACCCATAAAGGAAAACACGTTGGTCCTGGTGCTTTGGATCCCTCCTTTGACAGGCTTCAAAATATCATTACTGCCGCGGGGTTCATATTCTACATTGGGGGTCAAGCTTGGCCTTTAAAAAGTTTTATGCTAACTACTGTAATATCTTCTAAGAAAGAAAATGCCAAGTGAGGGGACTGAAGTGGCATGGGAGACACTGGGCTTTTCCCTTTACTTTAGAAATTCACCTGTTCAGAGAGGGCACACCTTAGGGCATGAACTGGGTCAGTGTTCCCTAAAACTTTGTGTTTGAGAAAATCTTTCAGTAGTTAATGCTTTTTTTTTTTTTTTTTTTCCTAAGTTAACACACTTCTGAAGTAGGTCCTAATTCCTGGCTTCCAGCTGTGGCTGGAGAGCCAGTCCCCTTCCTTGAGCTTGGGAGTTTCGGTGCCCACAGGATGGCATCACTGTTGATTCAGTGTAGTCAGGCCTTGGCAGAAGGCTCTGGGCCAGAGAGGTGGGTGGACAGTGACCCAACCTAACCCTTCAAGGAGTGCCAGGGGAGCAGTCAGTCCTACTGACAGGGAACTCACGGCCTCTGGTTGTGCCTAGTATGGAGTTAGCTAGTTTCCGAGGGAACGAAAAACAAGGATAACATCAGTTTCTTTCTTGGAGTGCTTTTGGCTTTATTTAAGAGTCAAAGCTTGCATGAGAATTCATCAAGGGTTAATGGCAAATTATGTGGCATGGATCATAGAAGTTGAATGGAAACGCAGAGAAGATGGACTTAAGGGTGGACCGGAATAGCTGGGAAGGCTTCCTGAAGGAACGAGGACTGGCCCTAGGCCCAGACAATGGGTACAGTTTGTGGTTTTTATAAGGTTCAATATGTGCAAATCACTCTACAGCAAACATTGTTTGGGATGTTGGGAGATGCTGAAAAAACAAAGCCAGGTCCCCAGTTTTCACATACTTGAGTTCTTTCCAGTGCTGCTTATGAGAAGTGATTTACAGAACACACAGCTCTGTCTGGGAATAACATATATGTGCTCTATTAATAAGAAAACATTTATAAATTGCTAGTGGCAGAGCATTTGGTGGAAATTAAGATAAATTATCTCAGGTAGGAGTAATCAGATGAGGATTAATTGTTTTTTAAGATTTTATTTATTCATGAGAGAGAGGCAGAGACATAGGTAGAGGGAGAAGCAGGGTCCCTGCAGGGAGCCCGATATGGGACTCGATCCCAGGACCTGGGATCACACCCTGGGCCAAAGGCAGATGCTCAACCACTGAGCCACCCAGGTGCCCCGGGGATTAATTTTCTTCAGTGAAAGAATCCTCTAAAACAGGAATTGGCAAAAGGCAGTCCTAGGACCCTTGCCTTTTGTACAGCCTGAGAATGATTTTTTATATTTTTACATGGTTTTAAACAATCAGAAGAATAATATTTCATGAAAAGAGTGAAAATTACTTGAAATTCAAATATCTGTGTCCATAAATAACATCTTGTGGTAACATAGCTGCACATATTTGTTTAAGTATCATCTATGACTACTTTTGTGCTCCAACAGCCAAGCTGAGGGGATGGGTAGATGCCCTGTGTGGTACTTGCACTATTTTGCATTGTCACTCTGTGCGCTGAAAATTGCAGTGATGTGATTATAAACTGACAGTGTTCTGGGTGCCAGGTGGATCACCTATAGGCATGAAAAGATATTTTCGGAGTTGAGGTACGTAAAATCTTACTCCACATCAGCATTAACAGGTGGACATTTGCAACCGATTTTTTAAAATAAATTTATTTTTTATTGGTGTTCAATTTGCCAACATATAGAATAACACCCAGTGCTCATCCCATCAAGTGCCCCCCCTCAGTGCCCGTCACCCATTCACCCCCACCCCCACCCACCTCCCCTTCCACCACCCCTAGTTCGTTTCCCAGAGTTGGGAGTCTCTCATGTTCTGTCTCCCTCTCTGATATTTCCCACTCATTTTCTCTCTTTTCCCCTTTATTCCCTTTCACTATTTTTTATATTCCCCAAATGAATGAGACCATATAATGTTTGTCCTTCTCCGATTGACTTATTTCACTCAGCATAATACCCTCCAGTTCCATCCACGTCGAAGCAAATGGTGGGTATTTGTCGTTTCTAATGGCTGAGGAATATTCCATTGTATACATAGACCACATCTTCTTTATCCATTCATCTTTCGATGCAACCGATTTTGATCATTAGGAAACACTGATTTTAACCCCTATTAAGGAAATGGTAGCTTACCTCACAAAGAATTTCATCGTTCTTGTTACTAAACCTGTATTATAAAAAACTATACTCAATTATTATTATGTTTTGAGTTTTGCCGACAAAATTGCAAAAATCTGTTATCACTCTTGCTGGACAGTAGTTTCCCTCCTTTACCTGCAGGAGATACATTCGAAGACACCCCCCCCCCCCGCCCCAGTGGATGCCTGAAATCACAGATAGTATCGAATTCTATGCATAGCATGATTTTTCCTATACCTACATACCTGTGATAAAATTTAATTTATAAGCTAGGCCCAGTAATAGAGTAACAAGAATAACTAATGGTAAAATGGGATAATTATAACTATATACTATAATCAAAGTGATGCGAATGTGATTTCTTTTGCTCTGTCTTAAAATATTGTACTGTATTCACCCTTCTCGTGCCGATCAGAGGCGACAAAATACCTACATGATGAGATG
Organism: Canis lupus baileyi; assembly: GCF_048164855.1. NCBI lineage: Eukaryota > Metazoa > Chordata > Mammalia > Carnivora > Canidae > Canis > Canis lupus. Next base: position 9,371,157 of record NC_132844.1, read on the forward strand.
AAGTAAATGACGTAGGCATTGTGATGTAGTGTTAGGCTACTATTGACCTACTGGCAATACAGCAGCAGGAAGATTATCTACTTCCAGCCCGTGGTTGATGGTGGGTAACTGAAACTATGGACAGTCAGGGACTACTGTAGGATTATCCTCATATCCTTGATTTTTGCCTCTTGGCCCACAAAGCCTAAACTATTTACTATCTGGTTCACAGAGAAAGTTTGTTGACTCCGCTCTACAATAAGACTTTACACCTAAGATCTGTTTGAGGTTTTATTGTGGTTTATTTAGGTTTATTTATTTCCCCCACCATCTCATATGGTCTTTACAACTTTATGAGGTGGTTAAAAGAGATACCATTATCTTTATTTTATGTAGCAGTTTTTCAAGTTGAGAGAAGTTGACAGGTATGTCCTGTTACTTGAGTAGCCCTCTTAGTTTCACAAATGTACATTAAATAACCACAGCCATCGCTTGAGGGTAAAGCATTGTGGTGCTTTGAAGATGATCCAGATGCCTGCTATAGTAATTTTGTCTTAGACGATGAGGAGAAATGATATCCCCGGTAAGAAAAGAGTCTTTACTTTGGGTGGAAGGAAGAGTCAGGACTGTAACTCCTGCTTCTAGAGATTCAGGGTCTGGGGAAACCTAATATGGTGGTCCATAATGATGCTGAAGTTCCAGCATTTGGCTTGACTGAATACGGATGTTCATTTTGACCCAGTGTTACGCGTTAAATTGCATGCCACCAAAAGAGGTTGAAGTCCTAACTGGTACCTGGGAGTGTGATCTTATTGGAAATAGTTCTTTATAAAAATGAGAAATGTAAAAGGAGGTTATGAGGGTGGGCCTGAATCCAATAGGATTGATATCTTTCTAAAAGGGGGTTTTGGAGGACACCTGGGTGGCTCAGTGGTTGAGCGTCTGCCTTTGGCTCAGGGCGTGATCCTGGGTTCCCAGGATCGAGTCCCACATAGGGCTCCCTATGGTGAGTTGGCTTCTCCCTCTGCCTATGTCTCTGCCTCTCTCTCTCTCTCTGTCTCTCATGAATAAATAAATAAATAAATAAAATCTTAAAAAATAAATAAAAGGGGGATTTGGACGCAGAGACAGATATGTAGAGGGAGGACAATGTGCAGAGACAAGGGAGCATGCTATCTAAAAGCCAAGGCGTGCCCGAGGCCACCAGAAGCTAGACGAGAGGCCCGGAACAGAACCTCCCTCACAGCCCTCAGAAGGAACCAGCACCGCCAACATCCTAATCTCGGACATCTAGCCTCCAGAACCGTGAGACAATACATTTCTGTTTAAGCCTCCCAGTTTGTGACGCTTCATTACAGCTGTCACAGGAAACTCCTACACCCACGGCCTCCCTAACACGATGGGTATGCTTTGGGGACAGTATGTGACAGTAAACTGAAGAGCTTAGCAGTGAAGACTTGACTGGGTCCTGCCCCTGGGCTGGGCAGTTCTGACTCAGTGGGCAAGAATGACCAGAGTGTACAAGAACCGAGAGCAAAGCACACAGAGCTTCCGTGTTAGGCTGAGTGGCAATGTTTGTTGTGACCTGGTCAGACTCTGGATCTCGGAACCGTTTGGGGCCTGCATCTGCCCCTGGACTTGGGAATAATTTTCCAGATCCTTGCTCAAGAGGAAGTTACCAGATGGCTAGTGAACGGAGCAGGTTAAATCTTAAATACTTTTCAAAAAGAGATGTTACTCCCCTTTGTTTTCTGGTTTGAGAAACTGCTTGTCCAGTTAAATTTATAAGTTAGGGATTGTCTGTCTCCACGCTAGTTCTGAGATGGTGCAGGCAACAGGACCACAAAAGAGTAGTCATAAACAAAAACACAGATGTCAGGATCTGACCCCGGCCAGGCTCATCCCACCACACTGTGATCGGTTATGGGCTTTTTGCTGACTTACACATAGTCCCAGAGATGATCTTCACCAAAAGACTGAATTTTCATGAATTTTGTCAAGAATTACAATATTACTTACAGAAGTATATTCACTTGGGAAAGGTTCAAGCATTTCAAAGCCTATTCACAATTCAAACCACTTATTCACCAATTTGGTTCGTTTTATTAGAACTTATTAAATTTCTCCTGAGCACTGTTGGTGTTGACAAGCAATAAATACAGCTATTTGTTGTTTCTCACTATTTTATCCTCAAACTTGAGTTTCTCAGCATTACACAGGGATGCTTTTTGGTGGGTCTACTATAGATGTGAGTGCATGGGCGTCTCCCCATTCCTCCACCGTCTTCTCAGGAAGCCACTCACAGGAGAGTGTCCACTTCCATGGTTGGAATGAGTCCTTAAAACACCAAAATGTCATTTCAGTTAGCTATAATATATTCACCAAGCATTTGTGAACAATTTTTCGTCTGAGCCACTCTCGAATGGCACCCTAGGTTGACAGCTCAGTCATGAATAAATTTTCAAATTTCTCCTCCATCTCTGGACGTATTTTGGGAACCCCTTCTGTTTGAAGCACCCAAAGCATCAAGGCACATTAGCAGTATTTTTGAAAGCACAGAGTCGAAGCTGCAGTGAGTATGACCCAGTACGTGTTGCGGGCTATGCAGGACAGTCTATATTTAGGAGAATGAGCAACCCCGGGACAATATGAACTTGAATTTCATCATGTCTGTTGTCATCACAAAATAAAGGTAGTGAGAGTCTAGTACTTGCTTCCTCCAGGCCAAGTTGGAGTAATGACCTGTCTGGTATTAGTAATGGCTTAGCCGAGTTTGTCATTGATGTTTCCTTCTCTGATTCTCCCCCTCCTTTCCTCCTGCCTCTTGCAGTTTGACTTACTGGCGTGAAAACCAGGGGAAAGGAAGCAGAGGCAGAGAGGATCCTCACTAAAGGCGACGCATGGCAGAAGCAGAGGAGAGTCATGGCATCAAGCGATGCGTGAGGCAGAGGTTGTTGTGCACGCCCCATGCGGGTGGTGAAGCAAGCAGCTTCAATTAATGAAAGAAGAAGCACTCAGCTCTAAGAGAGAGGCAGTATTACAGAGGGAAACAACCTTCCAGAAGATGGAGGTCTCATTCCTGGCTTCAACATTGCTCAAGAAGCTCTTGAATACGTCCATCCTTGCACACTCTGGGCTTTCATGTCTTGTGGGAAACTGAAGAACACGGGCTTGGAGCTTTCCAGAGACATTTGTGTGTACCTGTTGGTGTGTGTGAGTGTGTGTGAGTATACGTGCACTTGGGGTTGCGTGCGTTGGGGGTGGGGGATGGCAATGAGCGGAGCCGTAGATCAAGCTGGTTTTTCTAAAAGTGGTAGGATCAAGCTGGTTTTTTTCTGGAATCCAAAAAAGTCAGAATTTTTGGATTCCAGACATTTGCCTGGCACTGGCGCTGGCGCTGGCAATTACTATTGCACTTGAGTCTGAAGATAGTCTGGAGGCGGAATTTCTTTTTTCTCAGGGGACTTCAGTCTCTCTCTCTCTTAAGGTGTTCAGCTGGTTGGAGAGGGCCTACCCCCACTGACATGGATTATTTCATTTAGTCTGTGCTGTTATCTCACAGAATAAATAGCATTTGTGACCATTCTATAGATAAGAAACCCGAGGCTTAACAAAGTGTATTAGTGTTCTCTGGAGAAACAGGATCAGTAGGATGGTGTGTGTGTGTGTGTGTGTGTGTATTTATCTATCTAGTGAGAGATTTATGTTAAGGAATTGGTTCACGTAATTGTGGGGGCCTGGCAGGTCTGAAATCTGCAGAGCACACTGGCAAGCTGAGATGCAGGGAAGAGTTGATGCTACAGCTTGGGTGGGAAGATAGTCCAGAGATAGAATTTCCTCTTTCCCGGGAACTCTGTCTTTCTGTTAGTTTTTTTTTTTTTTTTTTTTAAAGACTTAATTTATCCATTCATGAGAGATACACAGAGAGAGGCAGAGACACAGGCAGAGGGAGAAGCAGGCTCTATGCAGGGAGCCCGATGTGGGACTCAATCTTGGGACCCCAGGATCACGCCCTGAGCCAAAGGCAGATGCTCAACCACTAAGCCACCCAGGCGTCCCTCTATTGAGGTCTTCAACTGATTGGATGAGGACTCCCCATACTGGGTAGGGAATCTGCTTTAATCAAAGTCTACTGATATAATGTTAATCACATCTAAAAAAAAAAAATGCCTTCACAGCAATATCTAGACTCGTGTTTGACCCAACACATGGGCACTATGGCCTCGCCAGCTTGACACATAAACTTAACCCTCACAGAGAAGTGCAGCCCATGCCACGCCACTGTAAAATAAAACCAAAGTTGGAACTCGGACAGCCTGACATCACAGTCCACCACGGCCTTCTCACCTAGGCTGGTTGCTGGCATGGCTGTGTGCAAAGGGCCCGGTGTATCCAGTCTCAGAAGTCTCAGCAGAAAAACGCGACCATGGGATTTCTGCTCTACTCACACTTCCTGGGAGGGGAGTGACCCCAGGGATAATGTATCCCAAAAGCTCTTAGCATGATGTGAGTAAGTGTCAGTAGTACTAAAAATATGGGGTCATTTCTTCCCCCTACTCTTGTTTAAAATGATTTCATTGGGAATGTAAATCAGCACAACCCTTTTTCAGAGGGCAGTGCGAAATTTTCTTTTGAAATAAAAATGTGAGCTCCCTATCTTACAGTCCCATTTCTAGGAATTTTATTTTATAAACAGACAAACACTATAATAAGGATGCTATTACAACATTACCTCAAAGGCACACACACACACACACACACACACAAATTGGAAATACTGTAAAGTGCCCAGGAATAAGGGAACATGCAACAAAATGATGGCAAATCCATACTATGAACTACAATAAGGTTGTTAAAAAGAATGAGATGCTGCGATACAGAATACTTAAAAATGTTTAGGATATATTAAACGATGAGAACAATATGTCACACTGCATGTTGGAATGGCCTCATTTTTTGAAAGAAAGAAAACTCTGTGTATATATTGATAAATATAGAAAGATATCAATGTATATGTATTTTACTGGCCCCCCTGCCAGATAAGATAAGAAGGAAGGAAAGAGGCCTCTCTCTTTGTCTATGCTCTGTATATTTTTATATTTTCTGAATATGTTACAACAAAGTTTCCATTTCTGTAGGTATTTAGTTTGTTACTAATTTGCCTTTGAAATACATCAAATGAAGATTTAAAAATTAACATTTGACTTTGGTCTGTTTTTTTTTTTTTTAATATTAGTTTTACTACTCTCTCCCACCCCCATTTAGGGGTCTATACTAATTTTTATAGCTTTGCTAACAATGTATCTGGAGGAAAATAAGAAGGAGGGGTCTCACATGGCTTATGAAAAGATGAAACCACTTTGACTTTATAGGGACATTTTGGGAGGACTTCCCCTAACCTGCTCTCTCAGCCGACACACATTATGGCACCTACAGCCACGTGATTTGGGCAGATCTTATCTTCTCTGTGTCTGGCAATACCCGAACTGGTGGAGAGATGATGGTCTTTAGATTAGGGCAATCTCTTGCTGTTACACGGAGACAGAGGTGTGAGTGCCGGTGCTGGCCCACTGGGAAACAAAGCCCTCAGAGAGACTTTAATGGCCTTCTGTAATAATAATAATAATAATAATAATAATAATAATAATAGATTTTCCCTTTGTAATATTGAGCTACTAGGATGGGATTCTCATCTAGCACATAAAGAGATAATGGATTTCAGGCAGAGACTGTATTTCTGTTTCCACCTATTGCTCTGAAGAGCTTCTAGAACTTTCTACCTAATCAGAGCCGACCGTTGAGTAATTAATATCGGAGTGGTGTTGACCGTCAGTTGAAAGCTTCCTGGGGACAACGGCTGGTCTCTGTTCATCTCAGTGCCCCCTCACACCACTCTGTGCATCTGTGTAGTGCATACTTCTGGGTCAACTGAATTCATTCTCTGCAGACTTTTCTACCTAGAAAACGTTAACAATTCATATTTGATCCTGGAAGTTCCTTGTTGAGAACTCTGTAATGCCTTCTTCTGGCTAGAGCATCAAGTTTAAAACCCCTATCTTGTCCCACGAAGCCTTTTGTGTTGGGCTTACAGTCCACCAGTTACGCTGGTTCCACCACACAGGTAGTTGACAGCCAGTCTCCCTTCTGACCGGCCAGGTCTGTGCCTTTTCAAGTTGCTGAATATTTAGAACATTACTCCTACTTATATGGTCCCTGCCCACCTGTCAGCCACGCCAGCAGTCACGCTCTGACTTTATTTCCCTCTGTGCTGGGCTCCAGGACCCCTCCAGCCCTACTCATCATTCTGTGTCTCCTGCTGGGAAATCTTTGTAGTATTTCTTCACCTAGTAGTTAATCTTTCTTTGTCTTTTTACTTTAGTAGTAATCTCAAGTCTGCAGGCACTTTCCCTGAACCTCTGCTCCAGTTAGGGGTCCCTTTAGTAAACTCTCAAAGCACACTACAGTTTCCTTTAAGCATTAATCAAAACTTTAATCAAATGATGATTTAAGTAATTGTTTATGATAGTCTCCATGAGGCCAGGAAACTCCTCTTGTTCTCACAGCACCAATGTTTGCTACATAGAAGATTCTTAATAAATATTTGATAGAGTGAAAGAGTAAATAAGAGCTTGGGCCAAAGTAGCATGAATAATCAGCATCTTTTTCTAGAACTATTCAGATCCTATAAATAACCCTTGTTGAATAAGAAGAGCTTGGATTCAAGTGCTGCTTGCATACTAACTTCGGCTGTGTTTGAAATGCAATCTCTGAATTGTCTTAGCTCTATTTCAGCTAGACAGATCTACTTGGACTATTTAAGGGCTCTGCTTTACCTCCCCCCCTTTTTTTACATTCCGTTTGCCCCTACCTCCTAATTGCATCCTCAGTCTCTGAGGTCATGGTCAAGAATTGTTGAGTTTCACCCACATGCAAAAATTGTGTGAAAACCAACTGGGAAACAGAAATAAAAGGTAGAGCTTATTGAATTTCTTTTTGACTCTGTATCTTGACTTCTTTTGGAGCCTAGGATTTAAGTATATGTTAATCTGTCTTTTGTTTGTCTAGATCAATTATATTTTCCCATACGAAGGAGTCCTTTTGAATAATATAACAAAGCAGAATTGGCAATGCACATTCTGAATGCTGTTGCCAGTTTATCTTCTTCTTTTTCTCAAATTTGGCTTTAATTAGTTTTATGGCCCTTCAAGTAGTCATTTCTATGAATGTACCCTGTACTCTCTGACTCTACCAACTACCAGCCATTTCATTCAACATTAAGAGCCAAGATAAATCTCTTCATTAAACCTTAAAACACAGTTCCAAATACTCAACTAATATTCTCCAAACCAAACCAAACCAAACCAAACCAAACCAAACACATAGTAATTTTTTTTCAGAATGGAAAACACATTCTTCTTTGGGCACTATCAATGTTTATTTTTATTTATTTTTTGTTGTTGTTTTAAATTTTATTTTATTCAAATTCAATTAATTAACATATAGTGTATTATTAGTTTCAGAGGTAGAGTTCAGTGATGCATGGGTTGCATATAACACCCAGTGTTCAATACATCACGTGTCCTCCTTAATGCCCATCACCTCACCCTCCTTCCCTCCAGCAACCCTCAGTTTGTTTCCTAGAGTAAGAGTCTCTTATGGTTTATCTCCCTCTCTGATTTCGTCTCATTTTATTTTTCCTATCTTTCCCCTATGATCTTCTGTTTTGTTTCTTAAATTCCACATATGAGTGGTATCATATAATTATCTTTCTCTGATTGACTTATTTCACTTAGCATAATACCCTGTAGTGCCAGGATGCCCGGGTGGCTCAGCAGTAGAGCATCTGCCTTTGGCTCAGGGTGTGATCCTGGGATCCCAAGATCAAGTCCCACATCAGGCTTCCTGCAGGGAGCTTGCTTCTCCCTCTGCCTGTGTCTCTGCCTCTCTCTCTGTGTCTCTCATGAATAAATAAAATCTTTTTTTTTTTTAATAAATAAAATCTTAAAAAAAATACCCTGTAGTGCCATCTGGGTCATCGCAAATGGTGAGATTTCATTTTTTTTTTGATGGCTGAGTAATATTCTACTGTATATACATATACGACATCTTTTTAATCTATTCATCTGAAATGATGTGTTCATTTTCTAAGGTTTTTCCCAAGCTGAGATGGTTCCCCCACCCCTCAATGTGTATACCTTTGGAATCATTAGATAAAGCCAAATTCCCTAAGCAGATTTTAGTGTAACCATATGGAGGATAAAGAATGATGGTGAGCAAGAGAGAATAACATTCTTCTTAAAGAGAGACAAAAGAGCAGAGCTGGCTTCTCCCTCTGCCCCCTGCTTGTGCCCTGTCTCAAATAAATAAATAAAATATTTAAAAAAAAACCCAAAACTTAAAATGAGAGTATTTGGCAATAGACTTTATAGGGAAATGATTTTGTATGTTTCTCTGTTTTCAAAGGTATAGTCCAACTATCAATGTCAGAATGCTTTTGGTTATAAATTTTAAAAACTCAACCAAAAATAATGTAGCTGTAAGAAACATCTGTATCCCACATTACAAAGTATTTGGAAGTTTGATGGTTCTAGATTTCTTTAATTTGGTGTTTAGATGATATTATCAAGGTCTCAGTTTCTCTCCATCTCCCCCCTGTAAGGCATTGACTTGTCTTTTGGCTGAATTTTCTCATGGCCCCAAGATGGCTGCCATTGTGCCCACGCTCAAATGCAGACAGCAAGATCCAGAGGAATCTTGTTTCCTCTCGTGTGTCTCTTGTCATCAGTAAGGAACACTTTGCATGAGTTCCCAGCATATTTTGCATCTCACTGTTAGGGGGAAGAAGGAAGGCACAGGGAGAAATAGCAGTTTAGTAGGCAACAAAAAGTGTGTCACAAAATTGGAGTTAAACATGCTAAGCACAGATGGGCTTTCCTAGGAGAGAGGGGTTGTCTTATATGCATGATTATTGGCAATATTTGGCTTCAGTCTTTTCCCATTTTCACAAAGGGATGAAGCAATTTCTTTTTTTGGGCATGAAAACCAGGGAGAGAAGGGCTGTTCACAGAAAAATGAATTTTAGGTGATAACTCAGGTGATTCTTTTTTCTTTCTTAAGCTTACTGAATGAGACAGGTAAGAATCCGATCTAGCTTCTATACCTCAACCTCTCTCTGAAGCAGAATGAAGAAAATGCTTGAGAAGCTTATGGGTTTCTTGGTCCTCCTGTAGGAGAAGGGATAAAACAGCAGCAAAATAACTGGGGGGGAGGGGGGGAGGTGTGAATTGTGGCATAAAGACAGGAGGAGAGCAGATGGCTATATAATCCAGAGATGCAAAGGCTGCAGTGTCCTTAGGTGGGTTTTTTCAGGGTCCACCACTCCCACCATCCTCTCATACTGTCAATCTCCCACATTCCCTGGTTTTGTCCTGAGAGGGGATACTCATGCATTTCTCTTCGCGTTATAATGACCCTAGTTCTTGAAAAATGACTAATAAAGGCAAAAAGAAAAGCTACTGTGAGAAAACCCAAAAGGGAGTAGGGAGAGAGGGGAGAGAAGAAACCTCCAGCATCCAAGATATTTCCGAATCAGAAAAGAAGAGGTTAGTAAGCTAAGGGAAATTTGGTATCAAATTAAAAAAAAGTCTATTTTCTGTATCTTCTTTAAAAAATATCTGTTATTCTGGGGTAGAAGTCAAATGGTTTAAAGAGAGGAAATGGGATATAAGATGGTGATTTTTCTCAATTTTGGCTTGAAAGAAAACCTTCTGATACTCAGTACTCAAGTGGTGATTACATTCAAGTCATTTAATTTTGCGCTGTTTTTTTTTTTTTTTTCCATCCTTGGATTCTCTAGTTCCCCACATAGTTTTATTTTTAAAGCCTTTGTACAAGACAAAGTGACCAAAGAAGAGCTGTTTTTTTTTAAAAAAGGGTTTGAAGTTTGTTTGCTTAACAAAGTGTTTGCAGTCATAATTAGGTTGCATATTAAAGTTCAAAACCATCTCGTGTTGGAAGTGACTGAAAATTGTTACCATCTGATGACTTTGTGGGCAGAGCTTTCACAAACGATGCTGCACGCACGGAGGAATAAAGACCCAATTTCTGGGCATTGCCCTGGGATGGATCCAGGGTCTGGGCAACACTCAGACTGCAGATTTCCCATAGTGGCATCATGGATCTTAAACCCAACTGTCATGCTGCTGTGGCCTTCATCTGTTGGCGTCATCCCAACTTGAGTCAGTTTTATTGCTATTCTCATCTCTTTAGAGCTCTCTGATCTCTAGTCCACCTACCTATCATGGGACCAGAGGAGCCATGACAAGCCCTGGGTGCAGCTCTGTAACTCTCACCATGGAAAATCCATCTCAAAGCCAGGTTTTCTGGGGGAGAGAGAGAAAGAGAAGGAAAGAGAGAGACTGGTTAGGGTGTCCGGGATGAGTCAGCTCCTCATCTGTTGTGTTGAAAGGCAAAACTGTCTTTAATTTTAACAGTGCCCCACTTCCATCTTCACTGGCATATGAAGCCTATTTGGGAACAGAAAGAGAAGTTTTATATGCCACATTTCAAACATCTTGCCTCAGGCAGGAACCTTACCGTTTCTGGGACAAAAATCTCTTTGTTGGTCTCCACACCTGAGTCTTTTATTTCTACTTAGAAGAAATGGAACAATAGAAGTTTGTGTGTTCTGATGATGAGCACAAGGCAAGAATTAAGAGCTAAAAAACCCTGTGATGGGACATAATTATGCATGAGCTAGTTCAGATGACCATGATGTTTGGAGCTACCACAGTCATGGTGTTTGCTGAATATAATTTCACGTGTAGTTTCAGGTCTAAATCAGGAAACCCAGGTTTACACTGAGTAAGAATGAGGATGGATTTTTCTCAATATTCGAATCATAATTTAACTTGTATCAACTTGAAGATGGATCTTGGTTATTGTCTCATTAATCTTGAATATTGGTGGCTGATCCCACTGATTTTTTTTTTTTTTAGGATATTCTGCGTGAAAGGCAATGTTTGCTAGTGTACCCATTCTGCTTAATAAAATAAACTAAAAAAATGGGGTCAGAATTTGGGAGAAAGCCAACACAATGACAAAAGAAACAACTAAGTCTTTGGTTTTGTGATTCAAGACACAGAACAACTTTAGACAAAAATAAGAAGGGTAAAATATAAGTTTGACTTTACAATGAGCAGAATGTTTTGGGGGAAGGTCAGGTAGAGGGAGCACATCGCTAAACAGAATTCTGCAGACTTTTCTAGAAACGGATTTTGGAAGATTTATTTGAAATCTACATCAAAACCAGGTGCTTTCAGCAATCCATAACAAATGAGCATTGTCCCTCTCCCTTCTTACCCTATGATAACAATAACTAGAAAATGGCAACAACTGGACATTAGTCATTGTGACACTGTACAAGGACCCCTGCAATATAGATGGTGGATGCATCACTGTCCTTGGAGAATGGAGTCAATGTGAACCAGTGATACCACAGTATATACTAACTTTGCAAAGTGACCCATTATTCATGAGCATCTATTAAAAGTCACTAGGATCTGGTCGTATGGAAATAATACAGCCACGGGGAGAACTCCCAAGTCCAGTGTTTACTGAGATAATATCCCTTAATTCAGTGAAGGTTTAAAATGACAAATGGGATTTGGCATCTTCTAAACCAAACTTCATTACTTTGTTTAATCAATTTGAAGTGTTTGAGTGTTTATTGCTTTTTAATATATTACGACCACATGACCCTAACTCAAAAATTAAATGTATTACATACTAGCCAAAAAAAAAAAAAAAAAGTCCCAAATGTTTCAAAAGGAATGGTTTTTAGTGATATTCTACAGAGGGATCATGAAATTAAAATTCCAGGCTTCGAAGAATGGTTATAAGGATGAGTTGTTATACCTCTGGGAAAATGTGTCTGAGGCCCGTGAAAGTTGCAGATATTGAAATCTCAGGTATCTATATACTCTGTTCTTATAATCATTCACCACTCCCCTGTGATAGATTCCAGCTATCTGGAATAGCTGGAATCTGACTCTTGAGTCATAGCTCTAGGATTGAGATAGCCAGACAAGCTCCCCGTTGAATGGATTGTTTATTTGGAAGGACTAAAAGAGAAATGAGTTACATGGCAAATGAGTCCAGGGAACATACATTGACCCAGTTCTTTAAACTCAGAATCAAGAAGGAAAATCTGGTACTTTGTTAATCCACCCATGAATGACTACCACAGGACATTAAAGTGATCAATGGGATTAAACTGAGTGAAAAGTCTATTGCAACTAGTTGATCAAATTGGCTGAGTATGGTACTGTACAAGTAGGAAACAACACTGTATGTTCCTCACACCTAACTTTTACATCTGGTCTATAGATTTTCTTTTTTTTTTCTTTTCCTAAACAGTATCTTTGGAAGATCCCTCTCCAGTTCAGGGCACTTCAGGCAGGGTCAATGTCCAGCCTGAACAGTGCCTAATAGAGTTATACCAGTTACTTATGGCCAGTGTGCATCCTGATTGGTCAATGCACATTCTGTCCTAGCTGGTAAACATACTAAATGTCACCTTCACCTTCTGATATTAATGAACAGTCATGCTTTCAGCAGTGAAAAATTTAGACTTTGTCTAATGTTAAAACTCTAATTTCTTTTTTTTAAAAAAGATTTTATTTATTCATGAGAGATACAGAGAGAGGCAGAGACATAGGCAGTGGGAGAAGTAGGCTCCCCATAGGGAGCCTGATGTGGGGCTTGGTCTTAGGACCCCGGGATCATGACTTGAGCTGAAGGCAGATGCTCAACTACTGAACCACCCAGTTGCCCCTAAAACTCTAACTTCATACCAATTCAAATCTTTTCCCTTTCCACACCACCAGGCTCAATCCAGTCTATGAAACATGCAAGAAATACATGTAGATTCTTTACTATTTCTTCACCTTTCCTACTATTCCCAGGTATGTTCTGTTCCTGGCTCCTCTAGGCTAGAGAAGAGAGAGAAGAATATAAGGTGAGGTAAAGAGAAAAAAATATCTTACTTGGCCATTGCTGTGTTGCAATCTGTCAGTGAGCCTCTCCATATAACAGGAGCCCAATTATGGATTCTTTCTCTCATAGGGTACTGTCTTGGGTATTCTGGATGGGCCCATCAGCCTCCTCCTACATCGCTTCTAGTACAAGGGGTTGGAACATGAAAACTATACTTTCCAGACTTTTTTTGCAGGTACATTTCTTGATGTGAATTCATTTTTATCAATTGAATTTACTTCTTGGATATGGAAGGCAGGAATGAGGTGGGGATCATCTTTCTGAGGTTTGGGGCTATGGTTTCTAACAAGGAAGATGGTGGAAACATGAAGCTTTCCTGCAGTAGTGTTTCTGTGCCTATCTCCACATTCTTGTATGCAGAAAAGTAGCAATGGATGTGGCTTTCACTTCTAGCTTAAGTGATGGGCTCAGAAATGCTAGCTCCCTTAGTGGGTCAGTTCTGTATCCATCTATACACATCACTCCAGGAGGTTTCCTTCTTCAGTTCTAAGATTTTGCAAGCATTTGTATTGACTGATGCAGATGCTTTTGTGGGTTTTTGATGAGACCACTGTTCTCTTCCCCAGAAAAACTCCAACATTACCTTTCCTAGAGCAGGGGATTGTCCTCTGGCTGACTGCTTGCCATGCCAGCCCAGCTTCTCCAAGTGACAGGGCACCTACACAGACTTTCTATTATTTAGACTTTTCCAGGTAAGAATGGATACCAGTCTTGTATTGCAGGAAATGCAGGCCAAATTTTCCCAAGAACTCTGCAAACAACTAGGCTCTATCCTGGATCTCTGTTTAAAGAATGTATGAGAAAGGGTTAGGAAGTGTGTGAGTTGGATAAGATGTCAGCATCCTTTCCTGACAAGACCCACACTCTATATAAACAGTCCTTGTAAAGGCCCTTTTCGTTCATCTTGAATTAAGGGAAACACCATACTCTCCTCCAACAATGCCCTTCAAAGAAAGCCTCCCTGTCATATATTTCTGATTATGATAAGGGCTACTTCCTTGGCAGGCGCTGTAGAGCTAGTTTAATATCTCTCTTTAGAAGGTGGGGATAATTGTCATCTATGACCTCAGTTGAAAGGCTTTGGGACCTCAGTTGAAAGGGAGGTAACAGGGGGATGGTTCTCACTTAGCATCTAGTTATACTACTCTGGCTGGTGTTCCCGACTGAGACCAGTACCCTGCTTTGAGGGTTGTTTGGGGAAGGGGAGGCTGGTGGCCAATTGAACAGTTAATAAGAGTGTCTTCAGCAGCATTGAAGTGGAACCACCAACTTGGAACAACCTTTTAACCAAAACTCTTACCATTAAAACAGTGTTTATTTTCCATGCCCATTCCCATTACAAGCTTTGCATTTTAAAAATTATTTGCTGTATTTTTTTTCATGTTTGCATTTTTTTTTTCCTGAAGAAGGTAATGGTAAAATCTGAAATGGAACCCAACAGACAAGAGATCTTGAAGGTTTACTAGTCATTTAAAAAGTAATGTGGCTGTATTTTATTTTATTTTATTTTTTTTAGATTTTACTTATTTTAAACAGAGAGTGCACAAGTAGGGGCAGAGGGAGAGGAAGAGAATCTTAAGGTTCCTTGCACAGAGCCCAGTGCAAGGCTTGACCTCACGACTCAGAAATGATGACCTGAGCCGAAACCAAGAGTCAGACGCTTAACTGACTAAGGCACCCAGGTACCCCATAATGTGGCTGTATTTTAAAAACATCTCAAAATGAAACAAACAAAAAGACAGAACCCAGGAATATTTGTATTGAAAAAGAATAGGCTAACAAGGAATTCACATGTGTGTGCTTCAATTTCCTAAAATATAAAATGAGTGATTAGTGAACCAAATTCTCTTCCAGCCCTGACAGCACATGGCTTTCTAGGAGTCAACAGAACCAAAATGGCCAAGCATTAGCTCCTCAAAGGAAGCGTTGCTCAAAGAGCTCAGACTGGCTACAAACAAAATACCCAAATGAGTTGAATACTTATGTCTACACAAACACCTGCATACAAATGTTTATAGCAGCTTTATTCATAACTGACAAAATTTAGAAGCAACTAACTTGTCCTTTAGAATGTGAATGGATAGATAAATTGTAGTGCATCCAGGCAATGGAATATTATTCAGCACTAAAGAGAAATGAGCTACGGAGCCATGAAAGGACATGGAGGAAACTTAAATGCATATTACTAAGTGAAAGAAAACAATCCAAAAAGACTGCATACCTTATCATTCCAAATATGTGACATCCTGGAAAGGGCAAAAGTTCAAATATGTAAAAAGATCAGTGGTTGCCAGGGGTTAGGGGTTAGGAGTTACAGAGGAGGGATGAATAAGCAAAGCACAAAGGAATTTTTAGAACAGTGAAACTTTTCTGTATGGTTCTACAGTGGTGAATACACGTTATTAAACATTTATCAAACCCATCGTTTCACTAAGAGTGACCATTATGTAAACTATGGACTTTGGGCATTAATGATACATCAGTATGGGTTCATCAGGTATAACAAATGTACTATCGTCATATCGGATGTTACCAGCTGGGAAGGTTGTACGTGTGTGGGAGATCATCTGGCCTATATGAGAACTCTCTGTATTTTCTACTCAGTTTGTTGTGAATCTAAAACTCCTCTAAAATATGAAGCTTATTAATTAACGATATAAACAAAACATAGTTAAAGCAGCATCAACCCATGTTTTTTCCTTTTTTTTCTTGTTTTCAGAGGTAGAATTTAATAACTCATTAGTTGGCGTATAACAACCCAGTGCTCATTACATCAAGTGCCTCCTTAATGCCCATCACTTAATTACTCCATCCCTCTACCCAACTCCCCTCCAGCAACACCGAGTTTGTTTTCTAGAGTTCAGCATCTCTTATGGTTTGCCTTCCTCTCAATTTTCATCGTGTTTCATTTTTCCTTTCCTTCCCCCACGTTCATCTGTTTTGTTTGTTGGTTTCTTTCTTTTTTTTTTTTAAAAAGATATTATTTATTCATGAGAGACAGAGAGAGAGAGGCAGAGACACAGGCAGAGGGAGAAGCAGGCTCCACTCAGGGAGCCCGACATGAGACTCTATCCAGGGTCTCCAGGATCACACCCTGGGCTGAAGGTGGCACTAAACCGCTGAGCCACCTGGGCTGCCCTGTTTTGTTTCTTAAATTTCATATATGAGTGAAATCATATGATAGCTGTCTTTCTCTGATTGACTTATTTTACTTAGCATAATACCCTCTAGTTCCATCCAGGTCATTTCAAATAGGAAGATTTCATTCTTTTTGATGGTTAATATTCATTTTCTCTCTCTCTTCACACACACTCACTCACACACACACACACATAAAACACATCTTCTTTATCCGTTCATCTGTTCATGGACATCTGGGCTCTTCCCATGTTTGGCTATTGTGGACATTGCTGCTATAAACATTGGGGTGCATGTGCCCCTTCAAATCACTATTTTTGTATCCTTTGGATAAATACCTAGTAGTGCAATTGCTAGGTCATAGGGTAGCTCTAATTTTTAACTTTTGAGGAACCTCCATATTATCTTCCAGAGTGGCTGCACCAGTTTGCATTCCCACCAACTGTGTAAGAGGGTTCCCCTTTCTCTGAATCCTCACCAACATCTGTTGTTTCCTGACCTGTTCATTTTAGCCATGTATGAGATGGTATCCTATTGTATTTTGATTTGTATTTCCCTGATGCTGAGTGATGTGGAGGATCTTTTTCATTTGTCTGTTGGCCTGTCTTCTTTGGAGAAATGTCTGTTCAGGTCTTCTACCCATTTCTTGACTGGATTTTTTGTTTTGGGGGTATTGAGTTTGGTTGGTTCCTTATAGATTTTAGATACCAGCCATATATCTGATAAGACATTTGCAAATATCTTCTCCCATTCTGTAGGTTGCCTTTTAGTTTTGTTGACTGTTTCCTTTGCTGTGCAAACGCTTTTTATCTTGATGAGGTCCCAATAGTACATTTTTGCCTTTGTTTCCCTTGCCTTTGAAGATGTATCTAGCTAGAAGTTGCTGTGGCTAAGGTCAAAGAGGTTACTGCCTGTGTTCTCTTGATTTTGATGGGTTCTTGTCTCACATTTAAGTCTTTCATCCATTTTTAAATTTTTGTGTATGGTAGAAGCAAGTAGTCCGGTTTCATTCTTTTTGCATGTGGCTGTCCAATTTTCCCAACACCATTTGCTGAAGACACTGTCTTTTTTTACCCTGTATATTCTTTCCTGTTTTGTCAAAGATAAGTTGACCATAGAGTTGAGGGTCCATTTTTGGGTTCTCTATTCTGTGTCCATGTTTGTGCCGGTACCATACTGTCTTGATGATTACAGCTTTGTAATAGAGCTTGAAGTCTGGAATTGTGATGTCCCCAGCTTTGGTTTTCTTTTTCAACATTATTTTGGCTTTTCAGGGTCTTTTCTGGTTCCATATACATTTTAGGACTGTTTGTTCCAGCCCTATGAAAAATGATGGTGGTATTTTGATAGAGATTGCATTAAATGTGTAGATTTTTTTGGGTAGTATAGACATTCTAACAATATTTGTTCTCCCAGTCCATGAACATGGAATGTTTTTCCATGTCTTTGTCTTCCTTACTTTCTTGCATAAGTGTTCCATAGTTTTTAAAGTATAGATCTTTTTTACCTCTTTGGTTAGGTTTATTCTTGGGTATCTTCAGTTTTTGGTGCAATTGTAAATGGGATCGATTCTTTGGTTTCTCTTTCTTCTGCCTCATTGTTAGTGTATAGAAATGCAACTGACTTCTGCAGTGCATTGATTTTATATCCCGCAACATTGCTGAATTCCTCTATCAGTTTTAGCAATTTTTGGGTGGAGTCTTTTGGGCTTTCTACAAGAGTATCATGTCATCTGCAAAGAGTGAGAGTTTGGTTTCTTCTTTGCTGATTTGGATACCTTTTATTTCTTTTTTTGTTGTCTGATTGCTGAGGCTAGGACTTCTTGTACAATGTTGAACAACTGTTGTGATAGTGGACATCCTATTACATTTCTGACCGTAGGGGAAAAGCCCTCAGTTTTTCCCCACTGAGGATGATATTCTCTGTGTCGTCCATGTTTCTTGAGAAACAATTACATATTAGGTAAAATAATTTGTGATAGTCCATGTTAAAGTTAAGACTATTCATGCATCACAAAAGGGTAATGTAGCCTGACAATCTTTAGCCAAATGTTTTCATGAAACTTACGTGAAAGAAATCAAGGAAGCCAGATATTAACTGAATTCAAACCCAAGGTTTAACAACTCCTAACCATTTTTTCCCAAACTGAAAGGTTAAAGATGAGCCATTGGCTGACATCCTAAGGTCTTATATGAAGAAGTAGCAATCACCTTATTTGAGAAATACAAGTTGAACTTTGAGCATGACTATCTCCCGAGTAGCAATTATTTGAATGTTGGTTCTTAGCTTATAATGTTTATGATGAAAACATGGTGGATCAGGTAGTGAATTTTTAAGACTTTAATTTACTTCAAAGAGTCATGTTAAACTGTTCCATTTTCTGTTGGTCATATCCACTCTTCTCTGAGATGAATTCTTTCAATTACAATCCAGTGGATTTGGTAATATAGAGCTTTAGTCTCTGTCTCCAGTTCTGCCAGATGTTCTCAAGATTTAATGGAAGATAGATGAGTTTATATTTTTACAACTTCACTTTTATCCATTTAAATGACCATTGTGAGCATGAAGAACAGGGTTTTGAGAGTAATCAATTCAAGAGTAATCAATATTCAAAGTATTTTTTAAGTGTATAGCATCATGATGCCCTCTAGTGGCTAACCCACAAGAAAAGTGCCTCAAAAATCTCAGGAAAGAGAAATTCTTCCTTTCTATGGATGGAATAGTGTATCTATTAAAGTACACTGTTATCTTTGATTTTTTAAATAAAAAGTAGTGGGCTTTATGTTTAGTTGCCATTGCCTTATTGACTTAGTACCTCAAAGATAAAAACATGTTAATAATAATTATTGTGTCAAAAACATTATAACCATCAGAGTGAGACCAATGGATAGGCATGGTCCACTACAATGGGTTTATCATCTTAAAGTAAAGGAATACACCTCTGAGGGACAATGAGAAAATCCTTCTGGGATTGATTGATTTGTCACTGTTGGTTTTTTTCCATCATTGAAATGGCTGCCTTGGATTCCTAGGGAGTTAGCAGTACTGTTAAAAAAAGAAAAGAACAAAAAGTAGACCCAACTGAAAAGAAATCGGAAATTGATAATTGATCCTATTTGGTAAATGACTTATAGGAGTTGTTTCTACATTCTTCAGTTCCCAAGAGCAGCTGTCAGACTGTTTGTGTGCGTGTATTATTATAAAAGATGTTTTATAAGTCTGAATAAACATTTAATAAAATTAGCCGAGGTCTTAAAGTTGCTTTTTCTTCTAAACTTCAGATAGTTTCAAGTAATTAAAAACAAAAATGCTTATAAATCGTTGATTTGTACATTTTCCTTTATTCTATTGAAACTAACCATATTATTTACATACTTTTGAAGACATCTTTTAAATGATTTCTTTTGGACAATAAGTCACAAGCTTTACATTCTTATGTCCTTCCCTGATAAATCTATGGTTTTTCAGATAAAGTTCCATGACGATACATCCCTTTAAAGGAAAACATTTTTATATAAAGCTGTTTATATGACCTGACAGACATTAGTCTATGATAGCACTGCTTTTTGGAAAGTAACTGAAGCATTTTCTCCATAATAAACTCAACAAATATTTTTATTAGTCTCCCCCCATGCGCCTACCAGTCTGTATAATAAAGTTAACTAATTGTTGGCAGTTGGCACTGAGGAGAAAGACTGAAAAACTTATTACAACATACAGCTTGATAGATCTTATGTCCTGCCATTAAGTAGTAAGAACTTTTCAAATTTCTTTCCTTTTTACCACATCAAACATTCTAACCTCTAACCATCCCCATAAGGAAAGAATAAAAACAACAACAACAATAATAAATCCCAAAGAATCCACCAAAACCAAACAGTTCACCCCCAACCCCCTCAAAAAAGTAAAGATCTAGGGGCTGGCATTAGGAAAAATAAGATAGGATTGCTGTCTGAAGGTGAAATCTCTCCTTTCAATGCTCTGGTTCCCTAATTTGTAACTTATTCCTAACAGTGGTTACCTTTTCTCTCCAGACCCATAGGACTAAACGTCATTTCTAGCAATATATCCATCATCATAAAATTATCCTCTCACAAACTTATTTGTCAGACTCACAGGTTTGTTATAATGTACTTTTACCTGCTGTCCACAGAGTCTGTGTTCTCTTTCCTCTTTGCTGATTCTAAAGCTAATATATTCAGTGATCTTCAACTTTTCCTTTCACTTTCTAAAGGCACTGTGAATTCATCCAATCCTTTGAGTATTAAATCTGCAAATAAGTGGGTCTTGCACACACTAGATTCAGATGCCTTAGGTTTATAGGATTCTTAGAGAAGTCCAGTCACTTTCAAGCGATCCAAGGGATACCTGAGCCTACTTTTCTGAGCCTGCAACAGAGTACTTCTTGGTTCTGACCCTGTCTTCCCAGTATGCTCCAATTGGCCAAGAGCCAAGGCTAGGCTGGAGTTCCTGGGATCCTTCAAGGGAGGAATTAATTAATCTGGCCGTAGATTAATCCAAACTGGAGATGGTAAATTTCTTCAAATTTTGCAACCATGGCCTGAGGCCTTGCAGGGGCACGGTGGAGTCTGGAATGGGCATTTTAACCCCTTCTTCCTGAAAAGGGAACTAAAATATATGCAAAACATTTTGAGTTGTCTTTACCAAATGAAAAAATTTTAAAGGAAAGGATACAAACCTATTGCCCAGTTTGGTTTGCAATAAACTGGTCAAGTCAGGGTACTAATCGTAAAGGTGTAACTTATATCCACAAACTATTTTTCTAATTATATTGATGTTTTAAGGGTCTATAGTTTTAATTTCAATGGAGTAACAGTGAATCATATTTTAAAGTACCTAAAGTGATTATAGGTTTTGCCTGTTAAGGAGAACCAAGCAAAGAACAGAGGCAACTATTAATAGCAGAATGAAATAATGAAGCGATATTCTGATATCCACAGTGTCAAGTGTCAAGCTGACACTTATTTTCAGAAAAGATTTGGGAAATTGGGATGCCTGAGTGGTTCAGTGGTTGAGTGTCTGCCTTTGGCTCAGGGCGCGATTCCGAAGTTCCAGGATCCAGTCTCACATCGGGCTCCTTGCATGGAGCCTGCTTCTCCCTCTGCCTGTGTCTCTCTGCCTCTCTCCATCTCTCATGAATAAATAAATTAAATATTTAAAAGAAAAAAAAAAGATTTTGAGAAATAAAAGGTGTTGGGGGGAGAATAATCACATATTTCCTGAGTGTTCTATGTCCTGAGTTTTAAAAATAAATACCATTAAAATGTCCTCATTTATTGTTTTCACTTTGAATGTATCAATGTACTTTTATTTACCTTGTTTTTGAATATTATCAGATTGGAAATTTTTTTTCTATATGGACTGTTTGTATTTCTTCTTTTGTCAATTGCTCAAGTATAACCTTTGTATGTGTTCATGTGTGTTTTAATTGAGATATTTGTCATTTTCTTACTGATTTATAAGATTTCCATATATTAAATCTACTAACCTCTGGCATTTACTCTGCAAATAATTTCCCCTGGTTTATTGTCTTTCAGTTTTTTTACATGGAGTTTCTTTTAAGTACAGAAAAAAAAGATTTTTATAGTCATACTTATCAGCCTTTTCATTATATTTTTGTCTTTGATGTCATGCATTGAAAAGTTTCTCTCTCCTAAGACCATATAGCCACTTGTATTTTATTCTAATATAATTATAATTTTATTTTTTGCATTTCAATCTTTAGTCCATCTGGGATTCATTTTGGTGGCTGTATGTTGCAGTAATTTAACTTTATGTTTTCTCTCTTTGGTTAGCTGGTAGTCCTAGTCAGAAGTTGAGTAATCCATTTTTCCTTTGGTTTGAATGTTAGTTCATCATGTATTAATATCGTATATCTTTTATTAATTTTTTGAAAAATTAATTAATTAATTAATTAGAGAATTAGAGCACCCTAGAGAGAGAGACAGCAGGAGCAGGGGTGAGGGGCAGAGAGGGAGGGAGAAGTAGGCTCCCCTCTGAGCAGAGAGCCCAATGACACCTCAAGGTTGGATCCCAGGATCTCAGGATCATGACCTGAGCTAAGGCTTAACTGACTGAGCCACCCGAGCGTCCCAACATTTGATATCTTTTAAAAACTGTTTATTAATGTCCCTGGATAAAATAAAAATCTTAGCACTTTGATTTCTTCTTCCTCCCTACTCTGTTGACTTACTGCCCTTATTTCTATTATGGTTTAATAATCATTTATTTATGCTCTGACTTTTGATATTTGCGTTAAGTTTACTAAGTATTTTTTGACTTTGTTCTTTGTATTAACCTCTAGGCCAGTTGGTATGTATTTTCAATTAAAAATATCATAAAGAATAAGTGATTTCTTGTCTTTCTTTATCCTCATATCCCCAAGAATAGTCTTGCTATTGATTTTATACCTTAAAAACAGTAGAGATGAGTACAGAATTTGGGAATTTACTGTCATAGGGATGAAGACAATGATAACTGGAAAGTTTTCCTTTCCTAAGAAACTGGTTTTGTTTATTTCTCCACATGAGGCTTGGGGATTTTTTTTTTTTTTCCTTTGAAATTCAAAATGTTGACCCAGTTAAGTCAGTTCATGAATTTTACCACATACTTTGTAAATGTTTTAAATCTAAAAATCTAAATTCTAAATCTACATGGTTCAGGTCAAAGTGCTTCTGTAGGTTTTTATGTTAGCTTTTTGTCCATTTGCTGTATTTTCTTCTGGAATTTAACCTATATTTTTGGTGAATATTATAACCTATATAGAAAAATTTCTGGGACTATTTTTCATATCTTTTCTCTTTCATCTTATTAATCTCTGAATAATTGAGTTTATAGGATAACTTTTCTTCTAATTTTTTGACAATTTTTTTCCTGTTGTTTGCCCCTTATTGTTTCTTCTGGGCTCTCAGTAGCTTAAAGGCTTATTTCCAATTCCTATTGCCAGTGCTTGGCCCAGGAAAGAGAATGATTAAAGTATATTGAATTATATTGCAATAAAATTGCTCAAATATAAGATGTGAAAAAATATTAGACATAATTTTCAGTGACAACAGTAAGTATATCTTGGTGTAAAATAACTAGATATAAGCTAGATTAGCTGTTTTTTCAGAAATTATGATATCATATACAAGAATTTTAGCCTAGAACCTCTAATATTATTCAGTAACTTTAAAATCAAGCCCAGATCAACCCCAGCCGCCAGGGACACAAGTGAAATAGGAGTAAAAAGATATGTATTAAAGTACTGAAATAATGACTAATATTTGCTGAGCCTTACTGGTGGGAAGGACCAAGCCAAGGGCTCTACACACATAATCTCATTTAATCTTCTCTACAAATTTGATAGGCCTTATATTTGCTGATGAAGGAACTGAAGTTTAGAAGATCATTTGCAGAAGGACAGACAGCTAGTAAGTAACTGAGCTCAGATTTGAGCCCAGGTCTGGTTAATTCCAAAGTCTATGATCTAACCATTGAACTAGAATGAACAGCTTTTCCTTTTTTCCAGGCTTCCCAATGCTGAGGTTCAGTAACACTGCAATATTTCTTGGCTCCATATACATAATGCCTTTTAAAAAAAACTTTCCAGAACTCTGATTAAGCTGCATAAAATCTGAATCTTTAAGACTATAGGCCATGAGGGGCACCTGGGTGGCTCAGTCAATTGGGCATCTAACTCTTGATTTCAGCTCAGGTCATGGTCTTGGGGTTATGGGTTTGGGCCCCAGGTTGGGCTCTGCGCTCAGCTCAGAATCAGCTTGAGATTCTTTCTCCCTCTCCTTCTGCCTCTCCCTCCACTTCTGTGCATTCTCTCTCTCTCTCTCTCAATAAAATCTTAAAAAAAAAAAAAAAGATTATAGGTCACAAAGTAGGAGATTTAACCATAATCTAAAACCAGTAAAGCCAAAGTCACAATTCTATCTTCATTATGTTTGCTTTTAGCCACATAATTAAATACCCATTGTTTGCAGTGGCTACAAAGAAGGAGAAGTGGGACGTGGTTCCTACCCACAAGAGAGTTACAGTCTGGTTGTACAGGACAATATAGAAAAAGATATCACTTCATACTACTCCTTTTAAAGCAATTGGGGGCACCTGGGTGGCTCAGTTGGTTAAGCTTTTGACTATTGGTTTTGGCTCAGGTCATGGTCTCAGGCTTGTGGGATTGCAGCTGCTTTAAGGAGTGGCAGTGATCACAGATTATGAAAAGGATGAAAAGGAAAGCAGTATGGTGCATTAATTTAAAAACTGAGTTCCTCTTGGATGAATTATTAGCTCTATGACCTTAGACAAGTTCCTTTTAAAACTCTCTAAGATCATTGTTCTCATCTTTTTAATTGCTGCATAAGATCTCTGCATCTTTTTAATCTCTGCATTTTATATTAAGTACTCAATAAATGACAGTTATTAGCTTTAATATGAATTCATAGAATGGAGTGGGCTTTTTTTGTTTGTTTTTCTATCTAGCATCTATTTTGCCTTCTTTTGGTAACAACATTAATTGTTCTTCCTCTATCTTGGTGTAATTGTCAAGAAAGTCTCTGCTAGTGTAAGCAAGTCGTGGACATATGACTAGACTAAGCCAACCAGACTTTCACTGGGGGACTTTGAGTCTTGAATTAATTGATGCTCTGAAGAGACTGTCCATTGATTCCTGCTGCCTGGACCGCTAAGGGCTGCCTCAGTTGCTATCTGCTCTTAAACTTGGTACTTTAACCACCTCATGTCCTATTAGAAACCTCTTCTTCAAAAAGTTGGCCAGATGAGGTATTCTTTACAACTATAGAAACCTGCTTGTTACATCTGGCCAATCTTTTTCCATTCTTGTGTGGTTGGTTCATCTTTAATTTACTCCAAGAGACCAACTGGGCAATTATGGTGGTCCTCAACTTTCCCCTTGAAAACAATTTTATAGTCATTCGAGGCATCTTCTATATTGTCTTACACTTCATTGGGAAGTGTATTCATTTTCTCCAAAATGTTCCTGGGCAAATCTAAACCCATGTCATCTGCAGTATCCTCATTCATAACCGAGTATAATGAATCTGTCTTCTCCATGACATGGTACACCTATGCTGCTCCTCTCTGCCTGTTCTCTAGACTGAACATGCCCAGGTTTTTCATCTGTTCTCATAGGGTTTCATTTCCAAACCTTTTATTAATTCAGTTGCCCTCCTCTGAACTCCTTCCAATTAGCTAGAAAGCAAACTCTATCCAATAATATCATGTCATCATGGAGACCGTGGAGGTCACATCCTGGCTAGAAGGTAACTGGGTAGCCCCACAGGCATGAATTTTTTTCTTCATGCCCAAGGTAGTTGTGAATGTGCTGGATCTCCTGCCCAGGCAGACCCTGAGCATGCAACAAGTGAGGCATGGTCAGCAGGCAGGTACCCACGTATTTAGGGGAAGAGTCGTTGCTTATTTGAGCAGCACTAATCAGTTCAATTTCTCTTTGTGGCTACTTTGAACTGCAGCCGTCTTCCCAACTCAAAACACCAAAGCTGGGTGATAACTAACAATTATTGGGTGCTTATGATGTGCTAGGCATTGTGCCAAATGCTCAATTTGTGAACTCATTTAGTTTCTTCAATAACCCTTTACATGGGGCTTTTATCTTCATTTTACAGATGAGGAAATGGAGAGTTCTATGGGGCCCAGGTCACAGGCTAGGAGGTGATACAGCAGAAATTTGAAGTCCTGGATTGGACTGTAAAGCTCATGCCTTTAACCATAACCTTCAGTAGTTTGAACACTCAAGAGGAACAGGCTAGAAAACATTGGACAAAAAATTAGGAAAGGTATGTGCCTTTTCAAAAGGCAGAGTCTTATAATTTGTGTAGCATTGAAAAATGAGTTTGTGGTTAAAAAAAAAACCTATGAGAAATAATTTATGCACATTTCCCCTCTTGGATATTTAAAATGAATATTCTATATTGAAGGCTCTAAGACAGCATAATGAAGAAGAAAGAGCAGCAGCAGTTCCAGAAACCTTAGACTGGGTTAGATTATCACCTCTGCTACCTACAGTTTGGCGTGCCCATAAAAGTTGTTTAATCTTTCTGAGACTTTTCTTTTTTCTTTCTTCCAGTTTCATTGAGTTATAATTGACGTATATAACATTGTATAATTTCTAGATGTACAACATAATTCCTCGATATTTGTATATATTCCAGAATGATCACCATAGTAAGTTTAGTAACCATCCATCCCTTTACATGGCTACAAGATTGTTTTTCTCTGAGGAGAACTTTTAAGATCTACTCTCAGCAACTTCTGAAAATACAATACAGTGGTGTTAAGTTGAGTCACCATGCTGTACATTACACCCTCAGGACTTATTCACCCTTCACCAATCCCACCTCCTACCTCTGGCAAGCACTAATCTCATCTGTTTCTAGGAGTTTGGTTTCTTTAGAAATGAGGTCATATGCTATTTGTCTTTCTCTGATTATCTCACTTAGCATAATGTCCTCAAGGTCCATCCATTTGTTGCAAATGGCAGGATTTCCTTCTTTTTTATGGTATGAGCTTATTTTCTTTCCTATGAAGTGAGCAGTCATTATATGAATGGTTTATTAACTGTTTTCTGTTCCCCCATTCTATGTATGTAACTCCATATTTCATTCTAACAAAGCAAACAAAACCAGTGGCTCTACCTGGAACTCAAAAGATATAACCTTAGGTCACACTATAGTTTTCAAGTTTTACAAAATTTTAGAGGTAGCCAAGCAACACTAATGTACTTTTTCATATTCTTATCTTTGTAAGGTATCTTAGTTAGAATTGTCTTTTTTTTTAATTGTCTTTTTTTTTAAAGATTTGATGTCTATATTTTAGATGCAAGGAAATTAAGTATACATTTCAATACATTTTTATATTTATTTAATTGATGCATAGTTGACACACAAGTTACATTAGTTTCATGAGTACAACATAGTGATTCAGCACAATGTGTGCTTTGCTCACCACAAGTATAGCTACTATCAGTCACCATGCAATGTTACTAAATAGCACCACTGACTATATTCCTTATGCTGTGCTGTGCTTCATCCCCATGACCCCATGACATTAATTCCATGATTGGAAACCTGTACCTCCTTTTTAAAAAATATTTATTTGTTTACTTTAGAGAGAGAGAGTGCAAAGTGAACAAAGGGTGGGGAGGGGCAAAAGGAAAGCAAGAGAGAGAATCTCAAACAGACTCCATGCTCAGCAGAGACCCCAAGGCAGGGCTCCATCTCACAACCCTGAGATCATGACCTGAACTGAAACCAAGAGTCAAACACTCAACTGACTGAGCCACCTAGGTGTCCCCGTGCCTCCCATTTTTGACAAATATATATAATTGTATACTTACCATTACAATCAGGTTATAGAACATTATTACCTCAAAAATATTCCCTTTTGCACTCATTACTCTGCCCCCAACCCCAGCTCCTGGAAGCCACTGATCTGCTTTTGTCACCATAATTTTGTCTTTTCTAGGATGTTTATAAATGGAATCACAGAGTAGATAGTCTTTGTGTCCGACTTCTTAAATTTAGGAGTCTAAATTTAGAAGTTAGGCTTTTAAATTCTTTTATGGCTTATGCTTTTGGTGTCATAAAAGAATTTTTTTACCAACTCAAGATGATAATGATTTTCTCTTGTATTTTCTCCCAGAAGTTTTATAGTATTAGTGCTTACTTATTGATTTAGGAAACATTTTAAAAAATATTCTTAAAAGATTTTTATTGATTGATTGATTGATTGAGAGTCAGAGAAGAGGCAGGGGAGAAGGAGAGAGAGACTCTCAAGCAGACTCCACACAGCGCAGAGCCTGACACTGGGCTCAATCCCATGACCCTGAGATCATGACCTGAGCTGAAATCGAGTCTGATGCTCAGCCAATGGAGTCATCCAGGTACCACAATTTAGACACATTTATAATTATTTTATGTAGATGATATAAAATATAGAATGGTTTTTTAGGGCAACCCAGGTGGCTCAGCGGTTTAGCTCTGCCTTCAGCCTAGGGCCTAATCCTGGAAACCCAGGATTGAGTCCCACGTTGGGCTCCCTGCATGGGGCCTGCTTCTCCCTCTGCCTGTGTCTCTGCCTCTCTGTGTGTGTGTGTGTCTCTCGTGAATAAATAAATAAAATCTTTTAAAAAATGGGTTTTTAATTTTGCATATGGATATCCATTTTTTTCCAGCATCATTTGTTGGAAAGACTACTCTTTTCTGATTGATTTATCTCAAATCATGTTGAGAATCAATTGATGATGTATGTGTAGGTCTCTTTATGGGCTCTCTATCCAATAGAAACAATATATGACTATCTTTACACTATTAAGTGCATGTTTTTTGTGTATGTCCCTTATTAGGTTAGGATAGTTTTGTTTTATTTCTAAATTACTGAAAAGTTTTTTTTTTTCTTATCAGAAATGGGTGTTGAATTTACTAATTTTTTGTATGTGTACATGTGTATCTCTTGAGAGGACTATGCAATATATCCTTTTTCTTCCAAGCTTTATTGAGGTATAATTGATACACAGAAAACTGCATATAATTCATATATGCAATTTGATGAGTTTGGACATATGTACACACTTGTGTTACCATCACTACAACCAAGGGAATAAACATATGCATCATTTCTAAAAGTTTTCTTATGTCTCATATTTTATTTTGTGGTAAGAACACTTAACATGAGATCTACCCTCTTAACAAATTCTTAAGTGTACAATACCTTATTGTTAATGCTACGTACCATGTTCTACGGCAGATCTCTGGAACTTACCCTTCTTGTATAACTGTAACTTCACACCAGTTGAGCAACTAGCCCTATCACCTTCTTGTAATCCTTCATTAAAGGCTGCTCATTTGCTGAATTTATACTAACTGAGTCTCCAACATTAAACAAACCTTGAATTCTTGAAATAACTTTGACTTGGTTTATTATCTTAATATTCTGTGAATTTTTTTCTTATAATATCTTCAGTATTGAATCAGGGTAATACTGATCTTAGAAATGAAAGGAATTCCACTCACTTTTATTTTCTAGGAGTTTATATAGAATTAGTATTATTTCTTCCTTAAATGCTTAGTAGAATTAACTATCAAAGCCAGACATAATCTTCATGGGGAGATTTTTTTAAACTACAAATTCAATGTCTTTAGTAGATATTCAGATGATTTATTTCCTTTTTCCTTTTTTTTTTTTTTCTTGAGTGAGCTTTAATAGTTCCTGTCTTTGAAAAAATGATGTTCAAGTAAATTTAAAATGGGGGCAGGCTGAGCACTCCAGTCTTCAGTAGGGAACTGCTGAATAGACACAGAGGGCACCTGCATGCCTTCAGACCTGTCTGTGACTTCAGGTTGAGTAGCAGTGAACTCAGGAGCTGGAGCTGTCCATTCACTTCGAAACTCCTCTTGGGTCACAGCCTTTTCAGCATTGGCCTGCTCTTACTTTGTAATCTCTTCAGGATCTCTGAAGTAGAAGTAGAGATCATCCATGACCTCCCATGAGTGTTTATGGTAAGTGGTGCCACAAATACACAGAACTTCCCTGGCCAGCAGCCCCCATATCAAACCCACGGAGTGAGCCCCCTTTTTGCAAGGGTTGGCAATGTCCACACAGCACAGAGGAGAGAGTCTGTGTTACACAGAGCGATGGCAGGTAGGTTAACATAAGATGCCACTGTGAGAGGCTGGTAGTCAGCTCTGGGATCAGTAACCACCAGAAGTCTTGGCTCCCAGAAGGCTGCCGGATCTGGTTTAGTGAAGGTTCCAGGAGTGAAGCAAACAGCAATAGGAGTGCCTCCAGGAGCCGCAGCGACAAACTTCCGCACAGCTTGCTGGCCACTGCTCCTGGATGATATGACACTGACATCATCTGGGTGTTTAATGGCAACGCTGGCATGAGCTGCCAGCAGAAGCATCTTCCAGGTTCTCTTCAGATTTATGATATAGATACCATCACACTTCCTTTTGTAGAGGTAGTGTTCCATTTGGAAGTCAAGGTTGGTACCATATAAGTTGGTTCTTGCTGCAGGAAATTTGAGGACATCCTCCTCCCTCATTGCTAGGACATCAGGACTCTGGACATCGTGAAAGTTCCCCTTTAAATTATGACAGGGGTGCAGAACAATGTTGTATGGACCTCTCTCTGGGTAGTAAGGAAAGTCTAGCTTTGGTTTTATTCATGTTTTTATAGTGTATCTTTTCCCATTCATTAACTTTACTCTTATCTTTGTCTTAGTATTTATGGGTCTTATAGAGGGCATATAATTGGGTTTTGGTTTTTTATCTTACCTGCCTTTTAAGTTTATTTAGGTCATGATATTTGATGTAGTTATCAATATCACTGGATTTAAATCCAACATATTGCTATTTATTTTCCAGCAGTCCCATCTGCTTTTTGTTCTGATTTTTAAAAAAATTTTTTCCCCTGACTTCTTTTAGGTTAAGTTAGTTTTTATTTAAATTCCATTTTATCTCCGTTACTGGCTTGTTAGCTATACCACTTTGTTTTACTGTTTTGGTGGTTACTCCAGGGTTTATAATATACATTTTTAAATTATTACTGTCTAGCTTCAATGCACATATAAGACTCGTAACAGAAGGTTTCCATTTACCTACCACTGTGTTATTGTGAAAACATTTCACTTTTACATATATGGCTGACCCTTGACCAGTGTGAGGATTAGGGGCACTGACCCCCCTTCACAGTCCAAAATTCATGTATAACTTTTGCTCCCCCCAAGCTTAACTACTAAATCCTGTTGTTAGCAGGAAACCTTACTGATGACATAAACAATCAATTAATACATAGTTTGTGTGCTGTATTATATACTATACTCTTACAATAAAGTAAGCTAGAGAAAAAAAAGTTATTAAGAAAATCATAAAGAAAAGAAAATGCATTTACAGTACTGTATTTATATAAAAAAATCTGTATAAAAGTAGAACTCCACAGTTCAAACCCATGTTGTTCAAGGGTCAACTGTACTATAAACTTGAAAATTCATTATTATTTTTGCTTTAGTCAGTCAATGATCTGTAAAAGAAGTTTCAAACTAGGAAAGCATTTCTATTCATGTGTTTTTCATTTGCAGAGCTCTTCATTCATTTGTGTAGATCCAAATTATCATCTGACATAATTTCCTTTTGCCTAAAAAACTTTCTTCATTTTTGTAGAACAGTTCCTCTAGTAAAATTCTCTTTTAAATTGAGATGTAACTGAGATATAACATTGTATAAGCTTAAGCAATATAACATAATGATTCAGTATTTATATACATTGCAAAATGATCACCACCATGGATCTGGTTAACATCATCATCTTGCGTAGTTACAGATTTGTTTTTCTTTTGGTAAGAACTTTTTTTAAGATTTGCTCTCTTAGCAACCTCCAAATATACAAAACAGTATTATTAACTGTAGTCACCATATCGTGCATTATGTCCCCATGACTTACTTATTTTATGACTGAAAGTCTGTACCTTTTCAGTACCTTCACCCATTTCACCCACCTCCTCCCCCTACCTCTGGCAAGCACCAATCTGTTTTCTGTACCTATGAGCTTGGGTTTTTGTTTGTTTTTAGATTGTACATATAAATGAGATTATCTGATATTTGTCTTTGTCTGTCTTACCATAATGCCCTCAATATTCATGCATGTTGTCAGAAAGGGCAAGATTTTCTTCTTAATATCAGCTATATTAATGGCTGATAGTATTTCATAGTAAACATATATAATACCACATTTTTATTTTTTTTTTAATTTTTATTTATTTACGATAGTCACGGGGGGGGGGGCGGGCAGAGACATAGGCAGAGGGAGAAGCAGGCTCCATGCACCGGGAGCCCGACGTGGGATTCGATCCCGGGTCTCCAGGATCGCGCCCTAAGCCAAAGGCAGGCGCTAAACCGCTGCGCCACCCAGGGATCCCTAATACCACATTTTTAAAATCCATCTATCAATGGACACTTAAGTTGCTTCCATATAAGTTAGTGATTTTACTTCCTTTGGATAAATATTTCCAAGTAGAATTGTTGGATCATATGATAGTTCTATTTTTAATTTTTTGAAGAAATGCCATACTGTTTTCCATAGTGGCTACACAAATTTACATTCCTGCCAACAGTGCACATGGTTTTCCTTTTCTCCACATCCTTACCAGCATTTGTTATTTCTTACCTTTTTGATCTCATTGTGGTTTTGATTTGCATTTCCCTGGTGATTAGTGATGTTGAGCACCTTTTCATATACCTGCTGTTGACTACCTGTCTGTCGTCTTTGGAAAATGTCTATTCAGACTCTCTGCCCATTTTTTAATCAGTTTTTTGTTTTTGTTTTGCTATTGAGCTATATGAGTTCCTTGTATACTTTAGATACTATTTTAAAAAAGATTTTATTTATTTATTCATGAGAGACAGAGAGAGGCAGAGACATAGGCAGAGGGAGAAGCAGGCTCCATGCAGGAAGCCCGATGCAGAAGTCAATCCCGGGACACCAGGATCACACCCTGGGCTGAAGGCAGGCGCTAAACCGCTGAGCCACCCAGGTGTCCTGACTTTAGATACTATTTATCAGATATATGATTTGCAAATATTTTCTCCCATTCAATAGGTTGACTTTTCATTTTGTTGATGGCTTCCTTTGATGTGCAGAAGCCATTTAGTTTGAGGTAGTCCACATATTTGTTTTTGCTTTTGTTGTCTTTGCTTTTGTTGTCAAATCCAAACAATCATTGCCAAGACCTGTGTCAAGGAGCTTACTGCCTGTTTTCCTCTTGAAGTTTTATGGTTTCAGGTCTTCTATTTAAGTCTTTAATCTATATTGAGTTATTTTTTGTGTTTGGTATGAGACAGTGGTCCAGTTTCATTCTTTTGCATGTGGCTGTCCAGTTTTCCCAACATCATTTATCCAAGAGATTGTCTTTTCATCATTGTATAGTCTTGCCTCCTTTGAATAAATTAATTGACCATATAGGTGTGGATTTATTTCTGAGCTTTTTATTCTGTTCTGTTGATCTACGTGTCTGTTTTTGTGCCAATACCATACTCTTGTAATTATTGTAGCTTTGTAATATAGTCTAAAGTCAGGAAGCATAATATCACCTTTGCTCTTCATATTTTTGTCGTTGTTGTTGTTAGCTAATCATATTAATCAATATCTTCAGATAATATAAGTTGAAGTCCGGAGTACAAGTTCAGTAGGGAGAGAGTGACAAAGTATTCTTTCCCTCATTCACTCCTTCATTCAGCATATATATAGGAAATGTTTATGTGTAAATTTTTAGGTCCTGAGATACTCAAGTAAAAAAAGACAGGAAATTCTCTACCTTCACACCACACTGGTTCTAGTCTGGGGAGATATACATCCATCCATACTTACATACATACATAGAAAGAAAGAATTAATTTTAAAAATGGTTGCAAATGGTGGTAAGAGCTATAGAGAAAATGGGGAAAGGAGATTGCTACTTATATAGATAGTGAAGGTCTCTTTGAAGAAGTGACATTTGAGCAGTGGTTTGAGCCAACTCATTCCTAGATGGTGGGAAAGACACAGAGCTGTAAAGATCTAAGCAGAAGGAAGTATCAAGGAGAACAGCCTTAGAGCAGAATGAACTTAACGTGCTTAAGGAATAACAAGTAAACCAGGGCAAGTGGAGAATAGTGAGTAAGAAGGAGAATAGAAGGCAATGAAGTGTGAGATGCAACAGGGGCCAAAGCATGTAAGATTTGGTAGTGCTGGCAAGGAGTTTGTGTTTTCATTCAAGTGAGAGGGATGCTATCGGGAGGGGAGCGGTTAGGTTTGGAGCAGGAGATTTACATTTTAAGAAGATTGCTCTGACTGTTGTATGACAGATAGATGCTAGGGTGGAAAGAATGGAAGGTGGGAGGTAGAGAGCTTTAGAATAGATCAATCCAGAAAACTAAAAC
Organism: Canis lupus baileyi; assembly: GCF_048164855.1. NCBI lineage: Eukaryota > Metazoa > Chordata > Mammalia > Carnivora > Canidae > Canis > Canis lupus. Next base: position 9,405,290 of record NC_132844.1, read on the forward strand.
TTTTTGCATATAAAGTTAACAAGCATTTGAAAGAAGAGAAGGGGAGAAGATGGGTCAAGAAAAGGAAGACTGACCAATTAGTCAGAAGGTTGCAACTCCTGGAGAAAAGTATCTACTTTTAGTAAGACACTTTACTAGTAGTAAGATTCTAGGTGTCAGTATATCTGACACATTTTAAAACAAGGTGGTCCACTAGCCAATTTTAAGTTATTTGTGGTTCCAGGATGTAGGCTTCCTCTACTATTCCAAGCCTTATTCAAAACTTGCTGCACATATGGTACTGCACTGGTGGTATTTTGAAGACAGAAAGGAATCAAGTTGGTGTCCAGTATAAGACCACACAGTATAGGATAAGGAGGGCATACAGAATATGGCAAGATGCTTCACAAGATGAACTAATCCAATGGATCTGACAGTATAAAACCATCGGTGATGAACAAAAATGGAAATTCCTCCAAGATTCTCAGGAGGGATTTGTGTAAACATTGGCTTTCCCAGGACATAGGTGCTGGTGGTTTGAGCCAACTCATTTGAAGCCTGAAGGGCAGGATGACCTAGCTGATTCCAGGTCACACATTTAACTAAAGAACAAAGAGACAGTTTTATGGTGTGATTAGGTCAGTAGCATAAATCTTCAGGCTCATCTTTCCCAATCAGATGTTTTCCCAGCAGTTACTTCTATTAATAATTCATTTATGTATTCATTTGACAGTTATATACTCAGCACCTACTCTGTGCCAGATATTGTGTTGAGAGCTGAGGATATGGCACTAAACAGCATATTAAACATAACAGCTATGCCATTTGGTAACTTGACCAAATGCCCTCAGAATGGCTAGACTTTGGCCCAGTGAGACACAAGGACACCCATGCTGCGACATTTGAATGAAAGAAGCTGCATCCTTCTTTTGTCTTGTCTCCTTTATGTGGGGAGCCATTACCTGCTCAAAACAAACTTAGCTATTATCATTATTACTGCACATTATTTATCTTTTCTTTAGCTTTTTGATTTTTCTTACTATGTCTTATGTAAACTACATCTCTAAAATAATTTCCTTACATAGTCAGATCTTTTGTAATTGACTCTGATACAGAGCTTGCCATAACAAAATTTGGGGTGTATGATTAAATTATTTCCTGAAAAGATCAAAATCCATTCTAGAATGGAGTATTTTTCTAAACATTTAAACAGAAAAAATAAAGACAATGTAACAGGCACTTTGGAAAAATTGTCTGGCAGTATCAATCAAAGTTGAATAGATGCATAATTTATAACTTAGGAATTTTACTCTCAGTATATACCCAGCAGGTTTATATCTATATATACACGTATGTAGATATATACATATATAGATATAAGGACACTACAAGAATGTTCATAATGGTGCTGCCCATTATAGCTAGAAACTGGGAGTAACACAAATGTCCATCAATAGTATAATGGACAAATGAATTGTGTGAATTTCAACCAATTAAAATATATAAAGCAATGAAAATGAATGGAGTACATGGGATAATATGACTGAATCTCACAAAGATAATGTTCAGGGAAAGAAGCCAGATACAAAGGATACTATTTATATTATTTCATTTACATAAAGCTGAAAACTGGCAAAGCTCTTTCATAGGGATGCAAATCAGGAGACTGCCTGGGGGGGGGAAGGGGGGGTTATAATGAGAAGGAAACAAGGGGGGAGTTTTGAGAGCTGGACATGTTCTGTTTCTTAATTTGGGTGCTGGTGACATGGATATGTTCACATTGTAAAAATTCATTGAGATGTATATTTAAGATTTATGTACTTATTTTTATGGATATTATGTTTGAATGAAAAGTTTTTTTTTATTTCAGTTTGATTAACCACCATATAGTACATCGTTAGTTTCAGATGTAGAGTTCAGTGATTTCGTCAGTTGCCTATAACACCCAGTACTCATCATATCATGTGCCCTCCTTAATGCCCGTCACCCAGTTTACTTTGAAAAGTAGAGGTAAAATGCATTTTATTATTCTCATTGGAGTTCATAATTCATTATTTTGAAGTACTGTGGATTCTCAATGAATATTCAGTGATGATTGCTGTCATTTTAATTACAATTTTTCCTTTTATCATCCTCCTTGGGAGATAATTTTTCAGCAAATATATATTAGAAATTCTTTAAAAAGAAAAAAAAACCACTAATCAAGCAAAATGGTTCTAATCCAGCATTACATTTAACGATTATTTCAAAAAAGGATATGTATCACTGAACTCTCACACAGAAAGAATTTACAAGTTCTGTTGAGCTGGACATTTGTTTTTATTTTTTTCAAAATTTAAATTTCAAGATTATATCCTTCAACATGACTCCTTTTTGCAACAGTTATCTATAAATATAGAAAATAGTTTTCGCTGAAATATTTCTTGAATCGGTTCTTTCATCTTATCTCAGCAAACCTTGCTCTGGGGCAGGTTCTAATGATCTCTTTCCTAGACTACTGCACCAGCCTGGTAACTTGTCACAACCTGACCCCAGTCCTGCTCCCTCAAAACAGTCCTTATATAACCTCTATAGCGACCCAACTTACAGCAATCTGATTATTATATTCCTTTCCTTCAAACCATCTTAGTTAATGGGAACTCCATCCTTAGAGTTCTCTGGCCAAACACTTTTATCTCATCCTTGACTCCTTATTTTTTATGTCAGAAAAATCCAAGTTAAATCTGTTTTCAGGGGCACCTGGGTGGCCAGTGGTTGAGTATCTGCCTTCAGCTCAGGTTGTGATCCCCAGGGTCCTGGGATAGAGTCTTGCATCATGCTCCATGCAGGAGCCTGCTTCTCCCTTTTCCTGTGTCTCTGCCTCTCTCTGTGTGTGTCTCTCTTGAATAAATAGATAAAATCTTTTTTAAAAATCTGTTTTCAAAACATAATCCGAATCTGTCCATTTAATGTCACCAACATTACTACTATCTCTGTCATTTCTTGTGTAGACTATTTATTGTAAAGTCCTGCAGACTAATCTCCTTGCTGCCATTCTTTTCTCCCTACAGTCTTTTTTTTCTCTTTTCTCCCTACAGTCTTGATGGAGCACCTTGATGGAGCATATCTGATGTAGCACCAGAGTGGCTGAAACACACACACAAACACAGACATCAGTTTATGGTACTTTTATGCCTCACACTCCCCAGTGGCACCCACTTTCATTCAGAGAAAAATCTGAAGCCCTGTGTAGCCCTATAAGAACTTTGCCCCCTGTTAGCTCTCTAATTTTATCTCCTACATACTCTACTCTAGGCACAACGGTTTCTGTGGTGTTCTATGAATACACCAGGCACACTCATAACTTAGGTCTTTCACATTGGCTATTCCCTCTGCCTGGTATGCTCTTCCTCAGTTATTTATAAACCTCATTCCATTGCTTACTTCCAGGTTTTGGTCAAATGCCCCCTTTCTCATAAGACTTACCTGCACAGGCTGACTTACTCTGAAGACCTGTTGGATGATGACAGAAGAAAAACCAGAAGACTGGGGAGGGAAAGAAAGACATGGTTTCTGCTTTGAGGGAATTAGAGTATCTTGAGCATTGCAGATCATAAATAGATAATTGCAATGCAATATAATAAATGATGTGAAAGAATTAAAAATATAATTCTAAGTTTAGAAGAAAGACCAGAGTAGGACATAAAAATTTGAAAGTAAATTGCATGCAGATGGGAATTTATAGGAATTCAGAGAATGGGAAGAGGAGAGGACTGAGGATAGAACATGAGGGAACAGTCAAAAATATAATTGAAAATTCAGGCAAAAATCTTATTCTGGAAGCCATTGCATATAGACTTTCAAGAAGAAGGGGGATGATATAGGTATTAAAGTTGGTAATTAAGTCACTAATGACCTTGATGTGTAACATTTCAAGGGAGTATTAAAGAAATTAAGCAGTTGGCAGTGGATTAGGCTCTGCAGGAGGTTATAGAAATGAAATCAGTAGGTGTAATCTATATAAACAATTATTTCAAGAAATTTGTCAAGAAGGAAATTGGAATAATTAAGGGGGAATTTAATCTTTACACAGGCAATGGTATAAAGGGAAGAAAGTTGGAGAAAATTTCTATGTGATTGAAGGGGAGTTCTCGATCCTTAAAGGAAATACCCTAGGGTTATAGGGTGCTAGGATAGCTGGAGAAAAACTGACCAATGAGAAGGTAGGTAGCTATGTCTCAGGAAAATGAAACCAGCCTCGCTGTGTAGGAAACATACGATTGGATGACTCTATCCAACCCCCATCTTGAATTGTACAAAGGAAAAATAAGAATAAAAAAATGATTATATTTAGGGATCCAAGAGATATTTTCAGACTATATCTTATAATCAACATAATATCAGTAACTGGGAATAGCATTCCTTTTGGATGTGGCCAGTATTGGGAGAGGACATAAGTTCCATTTTCCAGAACGGAAACTTTAGGAACTTTAATCATAACAACTCTTTGGCTTTATTTGCCAAATTGAAGATTTCTAATTTTTAAAAATAGATCTTAATTTAGAAACCACTACAGTTCCATAATAGTTTAAATTTTATTTTTTTGAGTTTTCTCTCATGCTTTCATCTATATTGAGGTGTGGTGACATAGCTACTTTACTACAAGACAATAATTATAGTTTCTCTAATATTTGACTATACCATTTAAAGAGGCCCAGCATTTTTTGTCTTTTTATCTACCATAGCATTGATGCCTCTGAGAATAGTTAACAAGGCTACTGAAGGTCTCTCCCAGGTAGAAATTGATACATCAGAATCATCACTGCAGTGATGAAGTGACTCCTTTTTTTTTTATTTATTTAAAGATTTTATTTGTTTATTCATGAAAGACACATGGAGAGAGAGAGAGAGAGAGGCAGAGACACAGGGAGAGGGAGAAGCAGGCTCCATGCAGGGAGGCTGATGTGGGACTCGACCCCGGATCTCCAGGATCACGCCCTGGGCAGAAGGCAGGTGCTTAACTGCTGAGCCACCCAGAGATCCCCCTCCTTTTTTGGTGTGTGTGTGTGTGTGTGTGTGTGTGTGTGTGATTAAGTGATTCTTAAATTGAACTGATTTCAGATACTTTCTTTACCCTACCTACTTCCTGCCCTTTAAGACTTGTGTTAACTTGGTTTGAACAGGAGCTCAATTTGGTTTAATTTGCAGAACTCACAAAATTTGTGTTCAAAGTGTGTCTAATAATATTAGTGGAAGAGGGGAAGCAAATTACACTCAAACTTCCTTTTGAATTTTTCAGCCATGACCTTAGAAATCATGGAGAAAACCATAACACTGAATATTACTTGTCATTATATGTTATTACATGTGATTACAGGACATTTATTATTTTATATGGTGTGTAATGATTAATGAGATTTCTCTCTATAAAATTAGAAAGCAGACCTGTGTTTTTGAATTCCATCCTTGTGTTTGGTACTGTTTTCATACCATATTTCATTTAATAAGTACATTGAAAACATGGACTCAAGTTAGGAATTAGAAGGCAGACTCTCAGACTTTTAATTTAATCCCTAACTATTAAATCTAGAAACAGGACCATGAAAACAAAACCCTTAAAGAAGAAGATGTATGTAAGAAAAATATCTCTCTTTTGCATATTATCTATTCCAGGAATGGATTTTAGCACTGCTCCACTGTTGATGGCCTTGTTAGCTAATACTTTATAGCTCCACCATGGTAGTGATAGAAGGACCTTCCAAGAACACTGACATGTGCTGCTGCATAATGAGGGGTCTGTTGACCTGATGGCTGCATCTGTCTGGGATCAATACAAGAGGATTCTCTCTGTAGGTCAAGTTGGATGAGGCAGCCCCAAGTGTTAGAGAACAGATGGATGTGATTCCTGCTGATGCACAATTGTCTTACTGGACAAAGAGAAATTGCCACTAGATGATGATAAGAGTGACAGATTCTGTGGTTCAGGAAGTGGGTGAAAGGAATTGAGTGGCATGCTTAGGCTGCCTCAGCTCCATGTAGCTCCAGGACTCTAGTGATGGAAGACTTCTTGGGGAAGCTGGGTGCTATTGTGGTGAGTAAACATCCATAGGATCCTTTCATGAAAAATCTCACATTCCAGCTTGTTATGGATTGAGTTGTGTCACATACAACCATTGCCCCCAATCATATGTTGAAGTCCTAAACCTCAGCACCTCAGAATGTGACCTTTAAGTCTTTATCCTATCTGTAAAGATAGTGCCTTACAGAAGTAATCAAGTTCAAAAGAGGTCATTAGGGTAGGCTCTAATGCAATATGACTGGTAACCTTATAAAAAGAGGAAATTTGGACATAGAAATACTGTAGAGGGAAGACCATGTAAAAAGAGAAAGAAGACAGCTACCAATAAGCCAAGGAGAAAGGCCTGAAACAGGTCCTCCCTCACAGCCCTTAGAAGGACCAATCCTATTCACATTCTGATTTCTGACTTCTAGCCTCCAGAACTATGAGACAATACATTTCTGTTCTTTAAGTCACCCAGTCTGTGATAATTTGTTACAGCAGCTAATACACAGTTATCCTGACATTTTGTTTCTTTAACTCCTTCCATTCAGCCCTCTTGTTCCCTGGTTTACCAGCTATAGAGCTTCCCCTCACGTCATTTCTAGTTTCATGCCTATTGGAAAACTTATTCTTCCTCTCAAGGCTTCATCTCAAATTGTTTCTGTGCTAGGGATCCACGCTTTGACCCTTAAAGATCTCTACTTCTGCAACTTAATATCTAAGAAGTAGAATCCTTTTTCTTCAGCATTTTGTGTTCACATCTCTTTAAACAGTGGATGTGAGTCAATTGAAGTGACTAAATGAGAAGACTCAGGGGTGAGGATGTAAAAGAAAATACCAGGGGGAAAAAAAACCCTGAAACTTTAATTAATATTTCAAAAACATTACCATGCTATTTGTATGTAGATACAGATTAATCAATATAGTTGCCCCAGAATGGGCCTGTATTCCCTGCCCCCATACCAGTGTCTCTTTAACCTCAGAGAAGAAAAGTGAAACAAGAAAGTAGAAGGATTGAAAGTTAAAGAAATGACCAAGTGAGAAAGACTTGGATGTTTTCAGTATAAGCCTTGTCAGCCTATGACAGCAGCACAAGTGTAGGCAGGGAAACAATCTTCAGCATCTCACTTCACACTCTCTGGGGGTTTCCAGTGCACTGCCAAGGGGTGTCAGCCTTGTGGGTCTAGGAGTGAAGTGTTTACATGATAGAATAGGAAAGACCGAGATGAGTCCCTCTTAATCTCCTTAGAGAATAGTCACAAATGGAAAGAAAATCAAGAGAACCAGGAATTACGCTCAGTTGTAAAGCATTTAATGCAGTGACTCACGGTGAGCACTCAATAAATGTCAGTTGGTATTATTATTACCATATTTCACTAACTCTAAGATGCACTTTTAAATTTTTTTCTGAACTATTTTAAAGCAATACCAGATATTATGTCATTTCACCTGAAAATACATCACTTTAACGTTGGTTTTAAAAAAAAATATTAATCACTCATGGAGATTTTCTGGTTGCTTTTCAATTTTCAATCATAAAAGAACTTCTAGACCCTTCACCATATGTATCCATATACTTATCATCTGCACCATATACCCAGCCCCTTGCCTGTCACTGTCATCAAATTCACCGTGTTGCCCTCAAATGCAGTGCCCTCAGTTTTGCTTTAGTTCTCATTTCCTCTTGCCCAAAGGATATCACTCTAGAAATTCTTCATTTTTCTTCTCTTGCATAATTCCTCTTCCGTTGAATCATTCCATCAGCAAACATGCGTGCTCTTCTATCTTATAATTTTAAACTCTCTTGGCCATACTTTCCCTTCACTTTTCCTTCCAATTAGGGCTCATTTCTTCTTCCCTTTGCAGTAAAATTCCTTGGAAGAGTTATAAAGCATACTCCTTTTCCCCTAGCACTTTTAACAGTTTGGAAATCAGAGCACCCATGAAATGAAAACTCACAATCACTTACATGAGCCTAGCAATGGTTAGTGAAGAACAGAGCAAACTTGTAGCTGCTTCTGCTGGCCTTGTCATGAGTTTGGGAAGCTCTAGTTGAGCAACACTGGTTCAGAAAACAGGCTCTGGGGTCTGACTGGATTTTAATCCTAGTTCTTCTAGTTATTAGCTGTGTGATCACAGACAGGATTTATTTTTAACTTTCTAAGTGTTAGTTTTATCCAACTACAAAGTAGGGGGATAGTACCATTACCTATGTGTTAAATTTGTGGTGTGAAATAAATCAGGTAATATGTTAAGTGCTTAGCAAAGTGTCGTTACATGGTACTCAATAGAGTAGCTTTCATCCTCACCATCATATGTCATCTTATGTGCACATATAAACATGTGTACAATGATTCATGGTGGACCATACCAGAATGACCATATAAAAGGTTTACTCACATTATATAACAGGTAGGACAACATTTTACTCTTTGCCCCATCCTCTCTTGGTGAAAATACCTGCCATTCAGTTGCAACACAGTCATAGTGTTATCAACCTAGCAAGGAACACTATAATATTGTAAAACGCAAAATCTTTTCATGGTGTTCAACAATCTATTGAAAATTAAAATGTAATTAGTGGGGCAAAACAATGGTTTGCATCTTTTAATTACCATTCTATTTTTTGACAGAATGTTTTAATTATTGTTTTCTTTTCTATTCTGTTTCTATTGATTTGTTGCCAATTTAATTGTGCCACTAGGACCTCCCAGTTCTCAGTGAGTTTGCCTTAGGGGATTCTGCTGTTCCATTGTTTTAAAGTAAACCAGATCTCTAAATACCTACAAAACAAAATCAGAATTTGAAGCCATCATTTTAAAATGAGGGGGAACTAGGAGGAATAAATAATAAAGCATAAAATTCAAGATATAAAGGGAAATTTACAAGAGAGAGGCATAGTTACTGACTTTAGATCTAGAAGAATGATTATTATTAATAAATGTGCTACAGACTTATCTATTTAAGGCATGAGTGCAGAGGAGAAATAAAATAACAGATTTTAAAACCTTTTTGTTTGGCTCACAAGCCAAATTATTTCTCCCAATCATATTCGATGAGTTGTATTCTGATGAGTATAGCCTACAGATAGGTGATCATTGTGAAGTTAGTGAAGTCTATCCATCAATGAATTACTATTTTCTATTGATTCTTAGTTTATTGAAATTTTCCAGGTGCCTTTAAAGTACAAATTTAGTGCAAGAATTTTAAAACGGCAGTAAAAGATAAAGAAGACATAGGTTAATGTTTGTTTTTAGGATCAATTGGCCTAGTAAGCAAAGAAACAAGGTGTTCAAATAGGGAATGGCCTGGAAACAACACAATGCATGATGATGGCATTGTCTCAGACTTGGATTTGGGTCTTGGGTCCACCACCATGTAGACCTTGAGTAAATTACTTGACTTTCTGAATCTTTGTTTTGCCATCTGAAAAATGAGGACAATGTCAGAACCTTCTTTATAGGGTTCATGTGAAAAATTAAATGAGGTAATGCATATAAAGCATATGGTTAGGTCCTCAGTCCATGTTGGTATAATAGTAATCATAAAACTAAGATTCACTGCAAAGCCTCTTTAGTCAGTATATATATAAATGCCTCCTCCAGAGTGATCTGGCTGGGACCATTAGCTGGATTTGATATCTCTTTGTCTAAACGGTTCTCTTAGTCCACTCATGGAATGGAATAAATGGCATCCTAGAGCCACTGCAATGGCTAAGCATTGGATATCACCATGGAGCAGGTCCAGTGTCATACCAATAGCATATGGTTTTTGAGAAATTTAGCTTGATTAAGGATCTTGTAACAATGATGTGATATAGAGGTTTTCAAATTTTTTCCATCATAACCCTTAGTAAGACGTCATGATTTGTCACATATACACATAATACACACGACTGAAACAGAAGTTTTGTAAAATAATACTCCTATGAGTTATCCTTTGATACCTTGCTCCTGTCCTATCCCATTTTATTTTACTTTTTTTTTTTTTAAGTATTTGGTTTTACCAAATTGGTTTTATCCCTTACTGGAGGATCTTAGCATAGTTTGAAAAATGTGCTGTAATGAATACTGTTCTCTACCAGTATCCCAGAATCATTTTTGCTTTCTTCACTCATTTTTCAAGACCTTTGTAATTTTATCTCTAGGTGAAGTAGATGCTGTTACATAATAAAAAGATCTTACTGGCAGGAATGAGTTTCTAAGGTGGATGAAAATGTTTGTTGTCTGTAGGATTTTAGGGGCACGGTGAGATAGAATAGGAGCATAGAATTTGAAAGCAGCGAGCGAGGGTTCGTTTAGAGTTGAGATCAGGCCATAACACCTTGCTGTTCCCCCACAGGGTTTCGAAATATCTTGGACGCCTACTTGTGCTTCCACTTCCTGAGCATAGTCACTGACATGAAACACCTTTAGATGACTGATCTGGGGCTTTTCATTTACTCCTTTAGCCCCTTTGAGTCTGGATAGCCTCTATTACTGCTCCTTGTGGTGTTCTATAAAGGTTTCTTGATGAGGAGGAGAAGGAGGGGCCGGAATCTGCTCATTATCAGCAGCACCTCATGGCCAGAGCTGTTGAAACATGCAAGGCAAGTAAGTCTGAATGATCTCCAGAGCTGAGAGGTATAATACCGATAGGGCAAGTTGGGAAGCTGGTGACAGGGCAACAATCTCAGTGCACCTTTTGTGTTATGATGGTCAGGACCCAGACGAGCACGTGCCTCTGCTAACTAGTCAACCTCAGCAGAGAAAATTAAGTGTCATAATGCCAAGGAGCACTTTTGTACAACCTGTCTCTTCAGTTAAATTATAAATTCCTAAAAGTGGGAATAATATGTTATTTTTTTATTTATATATTTTTGCATTCTTCTATAGAGGCATGCACATTGCTCACAATCAATACGGATTGAATGAACAATATGCTATGGCTGCTGCATTTTCCAGGTTTGCTATTTAATTTGTTTGCCCTGCAATATAAAATGCGACTTCCCACCCCCCACCCCGAGATTGGATTCACTAAATTAGATTTAAGAAATTTCAGAGAGAAATGGAGAACTGACAGCTTGTGAACATACACAATTAGTTGGTTATCCATAGCAATAGGGATGTCTGAAGTCTTTCTGATGACATGAATAGAATGTGTGAAACTTGTAAGATTCAAATAATTCATAAACCTCTAAATATCTTGGCAATTTCATTTTCAAAATTACAGAAGTGATGAGAGAAACGTATGATGAGTTGAGCAAATTCTCTGCCAGATTTTCTTTTTTTCTTAACAGTCCTGAAGTGACTACAATAGAGGAATGGATTAGGATGCAAGCTGTCCATTTTGTCTCAGTTGTTTCAATATTTGAATGGTTTTCAAAAAGGACCAGTTTGCAAATGTAGTTGGGGAGGGGGACGTAAACTTGTCCCTGAGCTGAAACTTGATACACCTAGTTGTAATAAAGATCACGTTTTATGATAGAGTTACCATAAATACATGAGCCACAGGGGTTCTCATGAAAGCACCAGGGAATGAAGACGTGACTGCTGGAACAGGTCTTCAGGTTTTATTTTCCTCATTTGGTGGAGTCCACTTATCTCTAATGATTCTTTAAATAAAAGGGAAGGGCCATTTTCATTTAGTTTCTAGCTTAAAAGCTAGAGAAAAAAAATGTAAAGCTTTGAAAAAAGACCTCTAGTCTGTAGGCATTAAAAGCAAAACAGAAGCAGACAGCAGCTGTATTTTCATAAGGACAATGGTGACCATACCACCCAACAAATTGGTGACCTCACCAGTCACAGAGGTACAACACACACTAGAGAAGATGGATCAGGGCACCTGGGTGGCTCAGTGGTTGAGCATCTGCCTTTGGCTCAGGGCGTGATCCTGGGGTTCTGGGATCAAGTCCTACATCAGGCTCCCTGCAGGGTGCCTGCTTCTCCCTCTGCCTGTGTCTCTGACTCTCTCTCTGTGTCTCTCATGAATAAATAAATAAAATCTTAAAAAAAAAAAAGGAAAAAGAAATGATGGAACAGCTAGGGCCGCTGGGCAGGTGAAAGGTAAGATTGTATTTACAACACAAATGTTGTCAAGTGCCCTGTGGTTTGAAGAGTGATTCAGAAGAGCTTGGATGAAAGACAAAGTGGCCATTTGATTGCTGACAAACTGGAAACTGAGATCCTTGGGACCTTGGAGCTTGCCCAGTGGTTCACTTTGGCATTTTAGGGCATAGGTGAGAGTATGTGCATGAAGTTTGGCTACCAGGAGGGATTCCAAGAATTTGTTCATCCATCAAACATAAACCAAGTACAACCTACGGGGATTATATCCATTGTATTGATGAAGAAATGCGGAAGCCCAGAGCCCTTCTGGATCCTGAAATGCCTTAAGCTTGGAGCACTCTTCTTTCCCAGCTCCCCCTCCCAATTCCCTCGTTCTCCAGTTTATTCCCTCCCAAGTCTGCAGACCACCCCCAACTGCAACTCATGGTTCAGTTTGTAGCTAAAAATGTGACTTCCACAGAAAAGCCTCCTACCTCCGCACCCCCAATTTGTCTGGATTCTTCTTGTACACTATGTCATTCTTCTCCTTCCCGACACTTCACACCACCACAAATAAATTACTATCTATGTTTAAAGCCTGCCTTCCCTGCTGGGGGAAGAAAGCACCATGAAGGCAAGGACAGGCCTGTCCTATTCACTGGACCTGAACAGTGCCAGTCTCAGGGCAAGAAGAAGACATTTTGAGAAACTTCCATGCCCCCACCCCCACCCAGATTGTGTCACTAAAGCTAAAACAGTATACATGTATGTGGAAATTAACAGCCATTTTTGGATTTTTCAGTTTTCTGATCGTAAAATTCTGGACACAGAGCTGTTGCTTTGCTGGATGTCTATGCAGGGACCGGTCTGTTTACCAAGGAATCTGATCTGTCATGTGGTAATTTGTCCAAATTCACATAACAAGTCAGTGGGAGAGCTGGGATTCCAACTCACGTCTGACTGATTTTCAAGTCGGCCACCTTCCATCACACCAAGCAGGAGGAGAAGGAAGGAAAGGAGGGCAGAGGCCGGGGGGGCGACACATGGTTTCTGCCTCAGTGGGCCTGTTTTGTGTGCCTAATGCTGTAATTGTGCACCACAAAGTTTGCCTCCTTTGTAATCACTCACTCATTCATTCATTCATTCACTCATATAGTTGATGTTGACTGAGTGTCCAAGAGGTCCCAGGGACTGGGAATACAGAAGCAGGGAAACTCCAGCTCACAGCTCAAGATCCCGTGGGGGTGACCCCAAGCAGGCAGATGGCAATCCAACATGGTCACTGCTGTTGCTGGCATAAGAACAAAGTCCAAAAGAAACACAGTTCCAGTATTCTGGGTGTCCACTGGTAATAACACTTATTTGAGAGTAGTAACTCTTTACTTTAGAATAATTATAGTTTCCCTTGAGACAAAAAAGGAAGATAGCTTATAGCATGAGTGAGATATCCCTTGAATGTACTCAATCTGAGAAATGCCACACACACGCTGCATGGCGATATGGTGATTCTTGTATTAGGAAGAATTTTTATTATGAAAAGTCCTATAGCACTAAGAGAAACCGTAAGCAGATTCTATGTTAAGATAAAGATTTTTCTCTTTCTTTCTACCCAATTTTGCATTCACATGTGAATATTTTACCACTGCTTTGATTTAAAACATCATGACACATGCAAAACCAAAATTTTCTCCTACCTCTTATTTGCCAAGGAATGATTTAAAATACATTCCCTGACCTACCCTCCCAATCCTGCCCTCTCTACTGCAATCCCCATCTCAGCTGATGGCATTTTCATCCTTTCAGTTACTTGAGGATCTTTAGCTCCTTTTTTTTCAAGCACTTCTTTCCATATGACAGAAAATCTAATTTGCCACACTAAAAATATCATACCCCACATCTGATCATTTCTTCCTACCTTGGTACATGATACCATCATCTCTTACTTGGACATAAGAGCCTCCTAATTGACCTCTCTCCTTCTACCTTTCCCATGCACTCACCTTCTCCACACAGCAGCCAGAGTGATCCTTCTCAAACTCTCCAATGGCTTCTCACTTCACTCAGAGTAAAAGACAAAGGATCTGCATTGGCCAATGAAGCCCCAAAGGATCATTCCTGTCACCTCACTGACCTCAGCTCCAACTTATCTCCTTCACTCTGCCTTTTTTTTCCCCCCTCCAGGGGACTTTTGACAATGTCTGGAGACAATTTTTGTTGTTAGAACTAGGATTGGGGTGTGTACTACTGGCATCTAGTGGGTAGAGGCCAAGGAGGCTTTTAACCATCCTACAGCCCTCACCACAAGTTAACTAGCCCATAATGTCAACAGTACGGAGGTTGAGAAACTGGAGTATCCACATGTCTAATCACCTCCTTCAGGTCTGGGCTTAAACATCACTTTTTTCAATGAGGCTATTCCCAATCCCCCTACTTAAATGTATTGCCAATGCACTCCCAATCTCTGTATCGTCCTTGACATTTTCCTTTTCATAACACATCTCCCATAACAAGCATACTGTATGATTTATTTTTGTTTATTGTTTATCTTCTATCTGGCCAGCTGGGTCATAAACTTCATGAGGGCAGGCATATCTGTGGACCTTGTTTACTAGGCCAAAAGAGTGGCTGACAATAGTAAGCCCTCAATGTATTTCATTGTAAAAATAAATTTAACGTGCATGCATGAAAGACTTGTAGTGACTTTGGTAAGGTGTGACTCTTTGATCCTCACCTGCCACTCAATATCCTCCTTAGGGGTTCTTTAAAAGGAAATAATCATCTCGTCAAAACTAGCAGTTTTGCATCATCTGTTGAGGGATAATTTGAAATTCCGGGTTGGAGGGTTTTCTTCTGTGATGTATATTTGCCTTTGAAATAATTAAAATAATATTACCAAGAAGCTCTGAGCTGTTCTCCTCCAGGTATAAATGAAAGATGTGCATTCAGGCAATTTCCTTTCTTTGTACTTGGTATGACTGCCAGGCAGTATTTATTTAACAATTTCAAAATTTATCAGCTTTCTTTGACTAAATGATGCTAAGAAATGGCCAGTAGAGGATATTTATTGTTTTTTAGACTCCAAAATAAAGAGAAGGATAGATCCTTTATCTTATCAATGCTATTTTGTAGGGATTAATACATATTTTAGTGTTTTGTCCTCTTCAGCTTGAAATGTCTCCAGACATAATGAATTAGTTATTACCTCTCAAAATTCAGTACCTATGATTCCCAGTGGGTTTTTATAGTGGTATACATTTCAATTATTATTTTTTCACTCAATGGTGATTTTGCTTTTATTGGAAGATGATTTTTACATGTCATTTGAATATACATTTTTGGTACATGGGAATCTCTCTAGCCTGTTCCTTCTTCAAGAGCAAAATTTTCTCTGGAGGGAGAAGGACTAGTTTGAAAAGTTTCAAAAAATAGTGTTTATTCTCACAATCTTACAAATGTTTGCCTTCATAACTCATAATTCCCTTCCTCCCAGTCTGTTTTCATTCACACTTAAGTTGTTCATTACACAAGGAGTCTGGGAGTCCAGTACAAGGACGCTGCACATTTTCAAGTAAATTGCAGGTTTTGTGATGATACAAATTTGTTGTTCGGGCACACACTCTGGTTCTTTTCCCTTCTTGCAAACATGTAATATTGATTTGCTGTTTAAAGGTTGTTTGTTCTGTATGTCTTTCTTAAACCTAATGAACACAAATATGGGGATCGTTGTTTTCTTTGTTCTAATGGCACAGTAAGGTTGGTTGCAACACAAGGGAGGGAAGCTGGCAGACAGCTTTTTACTTTTAAGCACGACTTTCAAAATAAATCTTCAGGCAAATGCTTTGGAGACATCTCAACAAATGCCCTGTGATCTTTAGCTGGACTGTCAAGCTATTTTTTCCCCCTTTCTCTCCCCCTCCTAAACATCAGTAGCTTTACTGCTTTTCTGTAAAACAAACAGAGCCAATGTGTGTGTGTGTGTGGGGGGGGCAGTCAGTAATTACATCTGATTTCCATTATGATTTCTGTTTTCTGTGCTAAACAAAGAAACTGACACCAAGACAAAAATCTCCTTACTTTTGTAAGATTGAGTATGTCTAAATGAATGAATAGTTGATGTCTTTATAGGGCTCCCTATACATTCCAGAAGATAAATGTGGACTGTTTTAATCTTACGAATTAATTTCTTGACTTTTATCCTCTTTCACTTATAAAGTAAATTTCCTCAACCAGGATTGGGAAGAACACAGGTATTTTCAAATATCAAAATGATTTTAAAAATTGCATTATCTTGAAATCAAAAGGTCTGGGAAGGAAATCTCAGACTTCCTAGGGCTGATTTTATTTGCAGAAAAAATATAGCTAGAGTCTTGCATGGATGATGAGGAAGTGGATCATTAGAATGTACATGCATCGTGTAGACATGCCAATGCCATCCTTGAATTGATAGTAGCTAATATTTTCGTAGGTTGTCTCTTAGAGGACAAGCTATTCATTTGACATATGCTCTCAAATATTTTTACATCTTTCATACAATAGTGACATGAATATATTGTTAATATATTTGTGATATAATACCCCATATATGTGCACTTAGAATAACCTTGGAGTTCCTGCATGTTTAATTTTTCTGAAATAAACTGCAAATTCGATCATGAAAAGTATCATTCCACAACAGCAGAAAGACATAAAACAGTAAGTCATCATGGTAGAAGGACTCTAGCATACCAATATAAATTTCCAATCAGGCAGTGGCAATTGTATAATTAAGAGTCGGGATCAGGCTTAGATACTCTGAAGGAAGATCTTGGTAGGCCTGAAAGACAAGAATCAAGTGGAAGGCACTCAGCTATTTGTCATAACCAGTGACCTTAACGGAAAAAACGTGACTGTAGATTTGTTTCCCCAAATGGTGCGCTGTCTTAGTGATTCAGAAGGGGGAAGTACAAGTTTTAAAAATGGCTTATGCTCAGGAACAAAACTCAGGTCTCTTTTCTGTTCCTGTAGTGATATATGCCAAAAAATAAGAGTTGGTTCTCAGTCTGATCTGTCCACAGATGCATGGTTTCTTTCTTTAACCAGCTGTAGCTAATTGCATGAGGGCCGCCTCTTGTGCTGAACATGAAAAGGAAACCTGTAATTTATTGCAACAGACCGTACCATTTCTGCTGTACAACTGCCTTTTCTGTCATGTCAATGAGTGGATTTCTCATGGTACATTGGCAGCTCAGAGACTGGAAAACAGCATTAGTTGGAGAGAGAAAGAGAGAGAGAGAGGAGAGAGAGAAAAGGGTTTCAGAATCCCTTCATGTATTTTACACAGAGTCCATAAAAGAATAAACTGGAAACAGAATTTCCCTTTGCAATCTGCCAGGGGCAATTTTTTTTTTCTTTTGGGCTATTGTTTACACATAGTGCTTTGAATCCAGTCCACCACTGACTTACTAAGATACAAGTACTTGTTACATGTGACAGGCAGTCTAGGAGTGGTTTCTATTGAGCAAACATCCTGAAATGCCCAAAGAAGTGGCGGAGGAGATGTCTCACTGTCAATAGAGTAGGGCTCCTCAATTGTCCCCTGTCCTCCCCACAGACTTTCATGGTTTCAAGGGGCTCAGGAGTTCTGTGAGGCATGAAGTAACTGGGCCTAATTGTTATGAACCAGGTTGGTATGAACACCATCAAGGTACTTACTAGAAATTTAGTTGCTAATGAACTAGACTCCGCCTTGCCTTAAGGCCCACTTGTAAATGCTTGTCAAAGTGGTGCCCTTCTTTGGTTGAGTGGAAATCCAAATGAAAAGACATGCTATTTTGCAGCAATGGAAAGAAACAAGTTGAGAAAGTGCCATGTATGTTTTCCAGTTGACTCATGGGCCCCTCAATAGTCCTTTTGTGTGAGGGTGGTGAGTTTTCCCTTGACGCTCTGACAAGTGTGAAGAAGGGAGCCCCGGGATGCTAATTCCCAGACAGCTGGATGGAAACTCCACAAGGGTCTCCAAGCTGAGCTGTTCTCATTATGTTGGGTGCACGTGGTACCTGGAGTCACACAGTTGAGTGGCTTATACACACCCCCTTCCCATTCTAATATTTTAAGGGAAAGATTCTAATTAAGCATAGGATTCCTAAGGAAGCCCAATCATCCACCCATCTGCTATGATTGGCCTTCCAGATGCTCCCTGGGGTCATTTCCAATTCCATCCATCAATTCCAATTTAGATGCTTCTTCTCAGTACAGTTTGAATCAATGAAAAATAGCCAGTTTTGCCTCTGTGATTTCAAGAAACGAATCTTGTTATGGTTTTTGTTCCTATACATTGTTAGGCAATGATTTCACTGAGGAGATTGGTCAATGATACCCATTTAAGTAATTAAGAAATAACTGAACAACATATCAAAGTATGTAAAGAGAAAAATGCCAATTGAACCTTGCTTAATACACAAATCAAATACATATATACATATGTATGTGTGTGTGTATATACTTGTGTTTGCACACACACGTACATTATAATTCAAGAGTCAGTGATGTCTAATCAGATTAATATTTGCTAACTGGAAAATATTATACTATTGTATACATCCCAATCACATGATGTCTATTTTTCATCCTTTGTGGAAATAAGGAGTACAAGGGACTTTTCAAAAACCTCAAAAAGTGAATAGTAACCAGTTTTCCAACCACAACCCTCACAAATGAGCTTCCGTTTTTTATTTCTTATACTAGTTTTCCATATGGAAATTGTTCCTCCTCTTCTACAGGAAAAAAGGGATCCATAATGCAAAATCACACACCCAATTCTGTCTATGACAATATACAACTTTGGGTTATAGAAAGTCTGGGATTGTTTTGTATAGAAAATCTGTAAAGATAATCTTATTATCTTTATTTTCAAACTATTTTCCCCAGAAACTCTGTGTTTTTGCTTTAGAAAAGTCAAATAGAGAAAACACTACACTGCATAGTTCTTAAAATATACCTTACAAGTAGTTTTTTTCCTTTTTCTAAATTTTTGTTGTTTTTTTGTTTTGTTTTTAAATTTTAATTCCAGTACACCTAACATACAGTGTTATATTAGTTTCGGGTGCACAATATAGTGATTCAATAATTCTATACATTACTCAGTGCTCATCATGGTTAAGTGCACTCTTAATCCCTTTCACCCCTTTCCTCCTTCCCGCCCACCTCCCCTCTGGTAACCATCTGTTTGTTCTCTATAGCCTTATAAGTAGTTTTTAAATAAACAGAAATAAATGGGTTCCCTAAGAACTTTAATTCCTAGGAAAGGTCCATTTATTGCCTCTCATATGAAAATATGTAAAATACTCACTTAGTTTTTACCAACCCTATGAAAACTAACACTACACACTTTACTTTGAATATATTCTCAAAAGCCTTTCAAGGATTGCATTTAACTCAAGTCTTCAAGAATTTGAATTACATTGAGCTAAACTGTACTCTACTTGTTTGATATTACAAATGGAATTTGTTACTTTTCAGGGTTTGTGGGAACACTCCACATTATTGTTTTTGTTAGTGTCAGGGTTCTTGAAATGACTGTTTAGTCCAGAACTAAATATGGCCCTTCTTAGGCAGATAGATCCATTAATAGCCATTCATCCTCAAGGCTGAAGCAAGAAGAAATTTACCTTAACATTAAGAAGTTTCTGTTGTATTTGGAAGCTTGGGTTGGTCACCCAAAATGCCTGAGAGCATAAGATGAAGTGTTAAGCTCTGAGGTCCAAGATTTACTTGTCATGGGTCAGCAGGAGCTGTAATCAAGGGAAGGTTTCATGGAAGAAATAAATGGGTTTCTTTATGATCAGCTAGGGTATTAGAGTTGCTATCATCACCTGGAGGTCAAGGGACCTTTGGGTCATGATGGTTTTCCTAAGGGGTAATTTATATACATCACATCAACAATAGCTTTGTGAAAACTTGTGAAAGGACTATGGGTTTATATAATCAGCAGAGAAGAAAAGTAAAAAGCAGGAAAGGAAAAGAGACATTTGTTGAGCCTTTCTATGGCAGACACTAGGCTGGGAGCTTTGCTTATTTGTATTACACCCTTAATAGTCACAATGATCCAGTAAGACATATTATTATCCTCATTCTACAGATGAAGGCACCAAGACGCAGGGTGATTAATGATCTTACTCATGTTCATACAGCTAATAACTGTTAGAGCCAAGGTTCATGTAAGGAGGTCTCCTGTGATCCTAAATAGGTCTCATTCCAAATCCCACACTCCTTTCTCTACAGTGTATTGCTCTTAGCAAAGGTCAACTCTGAGGCTTCTTCTTAAAGAATTCTATCATTTGCAGTAGAGAAGAATTGTTAAGTGTATGATAAATGTAACTTACTTTAGCTTGGTCCAACTTTATACATAAATTGATTCATAAAATCAACCTTAGACTAAAACATTTCTTTAGACTCTCTGTTTTGATTTTAGGTTCGGAAAGTGTGGTATCTTTCCTAAAACAAACAGCAAACCAAAGAAACCTTTCTAGTTTGCTCTAAGCAGGAGATAATGAGAGTGTATATACAGAGAAGGCAACTTAATTATAGAAATATGTAGGAAGAGCATCCTACGGAGAGAGGTGACTTGGCATGCAGGCTCAGCCTGGCCACTCCATCTATAAGTGACATAAATCATACATCCTCACTAAGGCTCGGTCTTCTTAACCTTTTGGCACTAATGATCTCTCCTTGCTCTTTTTCTATACTCAGACTGTACAGAAGTCTTCAGACAGGCTCAGTCTGCCTCCATATCCACGGTGAACTGTCATAGGATAGCTAAAAAGTAGTTTTGTTTATAATCTCAGAAAAATACTACTTTAATAGATGTTGACTTTGATCACAATTCTGATTTTAATAAGGTCAATTTCAATTGCAGATTTGGTTTAAATTGCAACGTCAACCCATTGAGTTATTTTTTTGCCTTCTAGTCTATGTGACAGAACTAACTGTTCTCTAGACTTCCTTTAGACCTAGGGTAAGAAGTATAGCCCTGAAAGTGCCATAGTAGCTTCAGTTCCTGATGTCAGACAGTTGTATGGGGGCATTATATTCATACCATACAAATCTGGAAACAAGCCAGCCAGTCCTATCGGGCTAACAATCAAAGATGAAGCATTCTATTCTGTGTGGAGAGAAAACATCAGGCAAATGTATAGCTTCAATGGACTATATTAGGCTAAGTGAGGTACAAGTGTTCAAAGTTCTCCTTGAATTATTTATTTGGGGTCATTCTGGGGTGATGTTCAGGCACAGCATAGGTGAGTGTATACGTTTTAAGTTGGACTTAAATACCTTGCACCTGCAAGTGAATCAACCTGGATAGATAAGGATCAATGGCTACTGATGGTCACAGGTGGTGAAATGTGCCATGAGGCTGGCACTCTCAGGCACCAGACAACCCTGCCCACATCAAAGTCATGAGCGCACTTTGATTTCATAGCCCTTTTCATTGCCCTTTTATGGTACTGTGACAGAGGTTTCTGTGGTTAAATTCAGACAGTATATCTGCTACTCACCCGTTCAAGATAAAGTGCCCAGAACTTTAAAGAAGTTAGAAGAACTTTAGGGTACCAGTGAGCTGGTTCTGATTTTCAACGGTCCACCCCAGTGACTTTCACCAAGATATTGCGTGAAAAGATTTTTCAGAACAATACAGATTTTAGGTTTGAGTAAGTCATAGTCATCTTTCAAGGAACAAAATGTTTGGTTTTTTTCTCTTGAACATAACCACTGTATCTCTTTGTTTCTTCCCTCCCACACCCTTTATAATGCCATATTTTCCTTTGTGCTGCTGTGACGTACACCTGTGGCATGCTAGCAGTGTTTTCATGTGGTACAGGAAACTCCCAGATTCCAAGCTGACCCTTTCTTGTAATTCTGACCCCTTTATGAAATATGTTGTTCTTGCCAGAGTCAAAACAAAGCAACACATGGAGACAAGGAAGATAGGCATTGGGTCAGAGTCAATGAAATGCACTGGTGACTGATTCAGCTTCTATTTTTTGTCCAACACATTCCCTATTTCTTAGGATACAAATTCAACCCTATGACTAGACCCACCAGTTCCCCAGAGAGGGAGGCTAAGGTCTTAGCTTTGGTGGCAAGTTTTTGCCACTTTTATTGTGGTGGTGGCAGGGAGGGGAAACCAGTGCTTCATTTTAATTATAGTAAATCCAGGAAAGACATCTTCTAACCATTCAGAAAATCCCATAGCTTTATCCAGGGGTTCTTAAGCTTTTTGGGTCTTTCCTTCTGCCATAAGATATAAAAGTTCCTAGATTTCTCTTATGATGGAAACAAAAAGCTTATTTTTTCCCAAGAAGCATGTTTATAGTATAATATTATATTGAACATTTATGGTAAGTTTTAAGGACCTCAATCAAATTTTTATAGAATTTTGAGGAATGAGATTTATTGTGCACATCTTTTTATTAAGAAAGAAGTAAATTGGAAGAAGCATTGAATATCCAATATTACTGTACCATTTCAAAAGTTTTCATCTGAAAATGGCAAATCCATTTAGGGCCAGTTCTCTGTCATTGCTACATATCCACCTAGACAACACGTGTAGGTCTCCCATGGCTGCAGTGCAAACTGTTAGCTGAAAACCATCCAATGCATGTGCCATCCAGCCAGAAATAGTTTGTGGGCTATTTATGCCATCTCAAATTAGACTTTAGTATTCTGGAATCATTGGAATATGGCTAATGGTCTGGGAAGGATATCTTCAAGCTCAATTACACAGACATCAGGCTACTTATTCAATTCAAAGACTAGAATGTGTTGGATGGGAATGTGTGTGTATGTCAAGTGATGGATAGTAGTAGTAGTAGACTTTGTAAAAATGGAAATCCTAGGTTAAATGCACATGCGCACGCACACACACACACACACCCCTAGCCATCCTTGATTCCTCTAGCATCTGACCTTTGCAGAATAGGGTATTTGATACTCTGTACCAACCAAGGTTAAAGATAAGATTTTTCAAAAGATTTGAAGGAAACAGGAAAATGGAACCATGTTAAGTGAGACACAATTACAATTTTGATGTTTGATCATCAGTAAAAAGTGTTTTCAAATAATTATAAAAATTATAACTCCCATGCAGTGTGTTAACTTTTCATCACATCTGACCCCAAACTGACACTCCTTTCAGCTAATGGCTACATTAGAAGGGGGACACAACATATACCTAGCCTCTTCGCAATGACTTAAGCCTCATTTTGCCTGTGGTGATGATGTAGTAGGTCAGTAATTCTCAAATGAGTGTCTGTGGTCCTTTGGTAGGACGCTAATAAGATCACGTCAAGAGATTTTCTAAACTGTACATGTCCAGACCCCTATTTATCAGAGAAATGAATTGTACAGATCATGTTTAGTAAGATATAGTGCTGTACTCTACGATGCAAAATTCTCATCATTTTATGTATTGTCTTGTTTTTACTATTATAAATAAGGAGAAGGAAACTTGTTTGGATAACTAATTTTAGAAGAGTTCTTTGAAGAGACTTCCAAGGAATCTTAGTAATATTTAAGAACTTGTTAAGACATGAGATTGATTGATTGATTTTTGTCATAAGTTTCCTTGTAAAAAGAATAGTCTCAGAGACCAAGTTAATGGCCGTTTGCACACTTTGAAGCCAACTCTCAGCTTCTTCCATCTTTTACACTGTTACTTTAGAGACTTTTCCTTGGTACCTGCCATGCTTGAATTTTTGCCTTTTGGGGGTTCTACCCTTTTGTGCTTCCACAAAAAAGTCTGGAAAAGTCTAAAATGTAATTAAATGGTGGCTTTATTCAAAGACAACAAAATTGACCTTAATTTAAATTATTAAAAAAAATATTTCCTTGTGTCAGGAAACATTCTTCTTCCATCTAGTCTTTCCCATCAAGCTCTCTAGCTACCTGGTGCATTTTGTTCCATATTATTTCTCCCCTGACATATTTTTATTCACTTGTTTATTGTATATCCCTCCCACTCACCCCATTAGAATATAATCTCTATGAAAATGAGAACAGTGTTTTACTCTTGCTGTATTAAAATGGTACCTGGCACATACTGGGTGCTCCATAAGTCCTTGCTGAATACTTAAGCAATCAAGCAAAAGTAAAGATAAATGTAAGAGCTATTTTTCTTCCCTGAGAGAGAGGCAAAGAATAACAGCTCTGGTGACAAGTCTATTGCTAGAGTATTACTTTTGTCTTTCCAATAATTTTGAGAATTTTTTATACTACGTAGCTATATAAGAATAAACTTGATTTTATAGCAAACTAACAAAACCTCTGCCCCCAAAGAACTATTATCCTTCATGGTAGTACTCTTGAGAGAACATGTATCTATTCAAATAAAGCTCAGAATATTTTGGGAATGTCTTTTGAAATCACCTCAATGGCTATTTGTCACCTGTGCAAGCAAATTGATACCACTGATTTTTAAAACATTTACTATTCAATTAATTTTCAGTGGTCAATACACTTGCATGATTGTATTATTTAGGATATAAATATTTGAGAGTGTCTCAGATATCTTTCTTTTATTGGCTTCTAATTCAATCCCATAGTGTTCAGAGAACATAATTTGTATCATTTGAATCCTTTGAAATTTAGCTAGATTTGTTTTACAGCCCAGAATATGATCTATCTTAACTATGCTACTTAACCTTTTTAAAATAATGTGTAGGGACACCTGGGTGGCTCAGCGGTTGAGCAGCTGCCTTCGGCTCAGAGTATGATCCTGGGGTTCTGGGATCGAGTCCCACAGATCAAGTCACACATTGGGCTTCCTGCATGAAGCTTGCTTCTCCTTCTGCCTGTGTCTCTACCCCTCTCTCTGTGTGTCTCTGATGAATAAATAAGTAAAAAATTTTTTTAAAAAATTAAAATAATAAAATAATGTGTATTCTGCTGTTGGTGGATTGAATGTTCTACAAATGTCAATCAGGTCAATTTGGTTGATAGTGTTGTTTAAATTTTCTATATTATGACTGATTTTCTGCCAATTTGTTCTACTGATTATTGAGAGAAGGGTCAGGTCTGGCTGTAATTGCAGATTTGTCTATTTCTTATTGCAGTTCTATCAGTTTTTGCTTCATATATTTCAAACCTCTTTAGGTGTAGAAACATTAGGATATGTTAAGTTATAAACCCTCTATACAATGCTATTTTATTTAAACAATTATTTTTCAAAGAGATTTCAGTAATGAATAAGTCTTTTATGTTTAGCCAGATGAAAATATCATTTTCATTACTCACCATTCTTCTGGGTAGACTTAGATTTCTGTTTTAATCTTTTCCTTCTGCCTGAATGATTTTCTCATAACATTTCTTGTAGTACATGTCTGTCAGTTATTAGTTCTTTCTGTTTTTGTATGCCTGAAAATATCTTTTTTGTGCATTTGATTCTGAAAAAATTTCTGCATTTAGAATTCTCGATTGTCTTTTTTTTTTCATTCATTACTGTAGAAGTATTGCTCTACTATCTTATGGCTTGCATTGTTTCTTACCATTAGACTGCTTGTCAAAAAGACTGCTTTTTAGATTTTCTCTTTATCACTGGTTTTAAGAAATTTGATTATGATGTACTTTGCAGCTTTGTTTATGTTTCTTATATGTCAGGATTCTTTGACCTGTAGGTTTATCGTTTCATCAAGCTTTGAAAATTCCAATCATTATTTATTTTAGCTCATTTTCTACACTCCTGCTATTTATTTCCATTTGAGACCCCAATTGTATATATATTTGAATGATGCTCAGTTCATTACATTTTTCATAATTTTCCCTGTGTTTCATTTTGAATAATTTCTATTATATCTTCAAATCCACTAATCTTTCTACAATATCTAATCTGTTATTAATTCTATGCAGTATATTTTTCATCTCAGAAATATATTATCCATTTCTAGAATTTTGATTTGGTCTCTTTTGTACCTTCCATGTTTCTACTTATCATTCTCAAGTTTTCTCTAGCCTGTTACACAAAACGAATAATTCATAATAACTATTTTATCTCCTTGTCTACTAACTTTATTATCTGTATAATTTCTGGTTCAGTTTCAATTGATTTATTTTTCTTTTCATTATGAATCATATTTTCTTCTTTGTATGCCTTGCAATTACTGATTGGGTGTTAGACATTGTGAAATTAATTTTGTTATATGCTTGATATTTTTATATGCATATTTATATTCTTGAACTTTCTTCAGGGACACAGTTACCTAGAAACACTGTAAATATTTTGGGGATTTTGCTTTTAAGCTTTGTTAGGTGAGACAAGAGCACCATTTGTCTTGGGGCTAATTTTTCTCTAATACTAAGGCAATAGCCTTGTGAGTAGTCTTCTGATGCCCCTTGAATTATGAGGTTTTCCATTCTGGATAATGGGAACAGAAACTATTGTTGGTCTTGTGTGAGCCCCAAAGGATGTTTCCTCCAATCCTCTTGGGTGATTCTTTCTCCAGCCTTATATAGTTCCCTCACATACGTGTTCTAATCATTATCCAGATGAGGACTAAAGAGGAGCCCTCTGTAGATATTTGGAGTATTCTCTATCTCTGTCTCTCTTTAGCTCTCTTTGTAACAGCTTAAAGAAAAAAAAAAAAACAAAAAAAACCCCTGCATGATTAGATTGTGACTGCTTCTCTCCCATGTGCTCCTGTCCTGGCTCCCTGGAAATGTCCACCTAAGCCTTCAACTCCATATCAGTACTTTTTTTTTTTTTTTATTCTTGCTTTCAATTTGATGTGAGTGGATTCTTTCAAGTCAATAATGTCTCTATTTTGATCGTTAAGACTTTGATTCCTGAAGAAGAAAAAAAAAAAGACTTTGATTCCTGTAAGAGCATTTGCACTTTCCCCCTTTTTCTGGATTTCTTGACAAAGTATTTTGGGGTTGGGATTCAGAAAAATCTAAATTTTCTAAGAAATACCAGGATGAAATTCTAGCACTATCTTACAGTTCCCTTGCAGTTACTCTTGGTCCCATGACTAAGTATATTAGTAGAAGGAAATTGTGCAGCTTTTGAAATAAGAAACCACTTGCTTGTGCCTTCCTTTATTCCCCTTCCTGGGGTTGTGGAGCCGACAAGCTAGCATAGATAATAGTGGTAAGCATATCAATACTACAGCTGTCTAACACTACAGATGTCCAGGCCATAGGTAGACAGAACTTGAGTTGCTGGATGACCTTATGGAATAAAGTCTTCTTGAAATCCTGAAGTGTTCATTTCCAGACTGTTTTATAGGAAAAAGAAAATTTTACTTTATTTAATCCACTGTATTTGGGATTTTCTTTGATGTACCAGCTTAGACCCTAACTAATACAGTAGGTGTAGTAATCCCATTCATAGTTACCATTATGATAGAAAAATTTGACCTTAGTTCCTGCCCAATATTTTATGCTTTTTATTTTTTAAATAAAAAATAAGCTATGTAGTTTACTTATTTACTTTATATATGTATGTACAGGTTTTTGGGAGGGTTTGTGTTTTTCTTTTCCAGTAATTACCTTTATAACAATTTACATTTTTTCCTTTTCTACTCACAATTTTTGGTATTATTTCTATTTTGTTAAGACATTTATGTTCTATTTTATATCAGTTAAATATACTAAATGCTTATGTCCTGCCCAGCTGTCATAGTTTCCCTGGTCATCATTTTGTTGGCTATTGTTTATTTCTATTAGATTCCTCAGGAAGGGCTGATGGGGAATATAGTCCTTGAATTTATGGCAGTTGAAAGCTGCTTATCTTCATCCTCTATGGTTTCTGGTTATGAAATTGTAGGACTAAATTTTCTTTCCTTCAATATTTACAAATGATATTAATATGTTATCTCCTGCATAGAATATTGATATAGGGAACTCAGCCCATTTTTTGCCTCCAAATATCATTATAATTTAGATCATACATTCTTAGAGATTGTAGTATAATATGCTGATTTACAAAATGAAAGTAAGAAAGGAGAGAGAGATTATATTTTGGTTTTTGATATATGTGTCATTGGTTTCTATCCTTAAGAATCATATAAGGACAGAAGACTGCCTCAGGGACAATGAGAAATACAGATAATATGAATGGAGTTTATACATGTAATTCATGTGGGCAAATCTTTAAAGGTAAAAGAAAAAAATATTTATAATGCCATTAAACTAACCAAAGATATAATTTAAAACCCTTATACCATTATTTCTCAAGTGACTCTATTTATTCTTAGAGCAGTGACCCACGAGGGAGGTATTATAGGAAGAGATTAAGTCATTTACTATGTTTCTTTAGCTTTATAGAATGGGGAATTGGTGGACCTCATGTATCATTTTAAGTTGCCTGCAAGTCATTTGAGGTAGACCAATTAAAATGATTCTATATCTGAAATATTTGACATTGACATACTTATGATTACCCATGGATAATTCAGAGTGATTGTAATTAATGGCATTTGCTAAGCAATGAGCCTGAGATGGCCAAAGACAAAGTCATTTCATCATAAGTGACAAAACTTTCAATTTGTCTTTGTAAAAATTTTATATTTTAACCTGGATTTCAAATTTCATCACTGCAAATTTCAATACTTCAAGTTCTCTGAGAGCATTTCTATATATGGTCCTTTACTACTCCTTTATTTATTTATTCAACAAATATTAATTCAGCGCCTACCATATGTCTTGCAGAGAGTCAGTAGTGAACCAAAACCAGATAAAGTCCTGGTTATCCTGGAGTTTATATTCCAGTATGGCAGACAGATGGAAAGACAGACAACTAACCAGCCAGCCAGACAGCCAGACAGTTCAATAAATATTAGATTCTGATTAAGACCAACAAGCCTGGATAGGGATAGAGCTACGTACAGGGAGGGTAGGGTGCTGCCTCAGATAAAGTGGTCAGAGATGGTTTCTCTGAGGGAATAAGCAGAATCTTGAATGGGAATAGCTGGAAAAAATGTGATCCTGGCAGAGAGAAGCCTAGAAGCAAATGCCCACAAGTGTGAACATGCCTAGATATTCTGGGAATAGCCAGGAGGCTGCACAGGCTGAGAAAGCAAATGCAGTTGGAGAGTTGGTGGGAGCAGATGGTGTGGATCATGTAAAATCTTGTAGGCCAGGACAAGTGCCATGGACCTTTTTCTGTGGAAGTAATGGATTTATATCTATGGAAAGATCCTGAGAGGTTCTGAGTAGAAGAGTGATAGGACATAATTTGCATTTTAAAAGAATCTCTGACTGCCACATGGAGAATAAGCTGTGGAGAGAACATGGATAGGAGCCTGGAGACCAGTTTAGGGGGCTATTGCAGTAATCAGGAAAGGAGGTGAAGGGGGTTTGGCCCAAGATGGTAAGAGATAAGAGGTGGTGAGCACTGTTTAGACAGAGGTTCTGTTATGAAAGTTAGAGCCAATAAGATATGCTGTCAGATTGAATGGAGTTACATGAGAGAAAAAGAACAGTCCAGCATAATTCCAGTGTTCAGCTTAAGTGCCTGGCTGACTGACGGAATTGTTCATTGAGAAGGGGAACGAGGGCAAAAGTGTTGGATGACAGGACTTGAATGAGCTCAGTTTTGACATATTAAAGTGAGTTACCCATTATATGCCAAGGTGGAGAGGCTGGGTAGGTGGTTTGATATACAAGCCAGGCATTCAGTGGAAGATTCAAGGCTGGAGACAATAATCTGGGAATTTCTTCATATACACCCTATTTAAAGCTATGGAACTAGTCAGGGTCACATGAGACATGAATTTAGATTAAAAAGAGAAGAGGTACAAAGATTGAGCCCTGGGACACGCCAACGTTTAGAAACAGGGAGAGGAGGAGAATCCACATAAGAGATTAAGAAGAGAAGGAAAACCAGGAGGATGGTATAATGGAAACCAAATGAAGAAAGAATTTAAAGAAGGCAGGAGCAGTTCTTAAAAGTTTAGAGCATTAAAAAAAAAAAAAAGAGTTTAGAGCATTGTTGCACTATGGCTAAGAGAGGTGCTATTTTTAGAGGAAGCTGGGTGATCAGTACACAGGAACCCTCTGAACTATTTTTGCAACTTCTGTGTGAGTCTAAAAGTATTTGAAAGTAGACATTTAAAAAATAGTTAATAGCGGTTTCCAGAAGATGAGCAAACAAATTATGCTGCAGAGAAGTCACTTGAGAAGAGGGCTCGGGGCTGAGTGTTTAATTTGGCAACGTAGAACTCCTGAGTGATTTTGCTAAGAGCAGTGTCACAGAGTGGGAAGAACAAAAGTTCAAAGTCAACGTACCCAAGAGAGAATGGTAACAGAGGATGTCAAGACAGTGACCAGGGATGATTCTTTGGAGAAGTTTTACTACGAGAAAGAGAGAGAGAGAGAGAAAGAGAGAGAGAGAGAGAGAGATAGCCAGAGGTGGAAAAGGGGCCTGAAAAGCATTTGAAAATACAGCTAAAAGTCAAATTTCCTGTTGCTTAACTCTGACATGTCACTAGTCATCATTTCTTGTTGTGATAAGTCATTTAGTTCTGATAGTTTTGCATTTTCTCTTATCACTCATGAAGTTTTTTGTTGTTGTTGTTATTGTTGTGGTCTTAACTGTGATTGTCCTTTAAAATTAGTTCCTTTGGTTTCACTCTGCCATCTATCCCTTGGTGGTCGTTTGCATCATTTGAAGTGTTTGTCAGCTGCTGTCTTCCATGGACCGTTTTCTGCCCAAGAAAGCATCTAATTAATTCTTCTCCATGATTTTAGAACTCCAAGAATGTCATTCATTATGCTTGTGCAGACTTGGGGTTCATATTTGCTTCCATACGTGTAACCATGTGTGCGTTTGGCAGCTTATTCAACAAAATTCATTTGGGGAGATTTGGGGAAGGAACATGGCTCTGGGTGTTAGGAGGACACAGAAAGAATGGAGCGTGTCAAGGGCTATGCATTTGGTGAGTGTGGAAGCACTGTGGCTCACTGTGGTTGTGGCCGAATTTAATGGGCTGACTCCTTTCTGTGGCTGCTTTATCATTTTGCATCTCAGAGGACCACACACCCTAAATATACCTCTTGTCTCCTTGAGCATCTCCTGCCAACACTTGTAACAGAAGTCCAATAGGCATGGTAGACTGGTGCTTTTTAACTCATGTGTATATGTCAGCCCAAGTGTGGTGCAGGAAAATACACGGAGAATTCCTGTCGCTTTTCAGAAAGATTCAGCAACAACAAAAGGCAAACACTGAGTTTCACAAAGCGCATTAAACAGGGCAAACAGGCCTCTAATCCAATGGTTTAATTACAGGATAGGGCATTCATTGTGGCAAACCATGCCTAGCATTTCAAACCACTCCATGTGTTTTTCAATAAAAAGGAAAGCTCTCCCCAAACCCCACAAAGCTCCTCACACTCTACAAAACCAATGGTGTCATAGAATAATGCTCTGTTTGTTTTGCTCTTAAGTTTTCAAACCATCCCAATTTAACAGGCGCTGACTAAAATTTGAAAGACTCTTTTTATACTTTTTTTTGCATCTTTTACCCAATCTGACTGTCTGTCCTCTTGCCTGCATGCCTCACCACCCCCTCCCGTTTATTTACAGTCTGTTGAAGAGGAGTTTTAGGTGCAGGTTTCTGAGCTATAATTACCTCACTAGTTTAAGACCCACCATCATCATCAGTCTAGTCAAGGCCTCTGCAAATTATGAGATTTCTTTTTTTCCCCCCTTTACAGTCAGCCACTCTTATGTACCTTATATGTCCTCGGATGTGCACACAAACTTTAAGGACATTTTGGGTGTGAATGTGTTCTTAATTTGCATAAATGGCTTTGTAGTATTAGTTTCATTCTTTAATTTACTTTTAAAATTCACCATTAGAAAAAAAATAAATAAAATTCACCATTAGGCTTATATATATATGTTCATCTAGTAAAGCTCATTGCTGTTAACTACTTCATGGTACTTCTACAATATACATCCCCATTTTTTTTAGTAATAAACATCCAGTTTGCCTCCAACCCATAATGTAGTGATCATCTTCACATATGTGCACTTACACAGAAATGGAATTATTGGGTCATACAGTAAATGTGTATTTTGCAAAGCACTGCTGTGTTGTTCTTCAGAATGGCATTACTAATCTATATACCCACCACAAGTGCATGAGGGCTCTCATTTCCACGTATCTTAATGAACATTTGATAATATCTAGCTTTGTGATTTTTTTTAAAAAAAATTACTTATTTGAGAGAGAGAGAGAGAGAGCATGGGCAGGAGAGGGAGACGCACACTCCCTGCTGAGCAGGGAGCCTGATACAGGTTCTACCCCAGGACCCTGGGATCATGACCTGAGCCAAAGGCAGACTGTTAACAGACCAAGCCACCCAGGTGCCCCCTGACTTTGTGATTTTTTTTTGCGAATCTGATAGGTGCAAGGAATTGTTGCTTTTGCATTTATCTTATTACTATTTCAGTTGAAAAGCTCTTTGTATACTCACTAGATGCTCAGTTTTTCTTCGGTGAACTGTCAATTATTCCCCCCCTCAACCCCTTTCCTTTTGGGTTTCCTGTATTTTCTTATTGATTTGTATGGGTTATAAGGGTATCCTAGGATTAATATCTTGTCGGTTTTAGATAAAGTGACTATATGTCAGATTTATGCCCATTGTCCTAACTTAATAATTAATAGGACCCTCTTTTTTATGAACTGTATCCTTAAGTTTAGATGTTGCAGATATCTTCTCCCAGTCTGTGATTCTTTTCTTGATGTTGTCATTGGTGTTTTAATGCAGTTAAATTTATTAACTTGTTGCATTATTGTTTATACTTTTGAAGTCTTTTAAAGAAGTCTGTTTTTAATCCAGTTTTGTATTATTGAATGTTTACGTTTTTCTGGCCATTTGCTATTTCAGACAATGCTGTATTGAACATCCTTTACATCCTTTTGTTCATAATGTGAGAGATTTTTCTCTAAGTTATATATCTGTGTGGGTGAGACTGCTATGTGCCAAACAATTCCTGTCTCCTTTTCCTCTGTATTCACTGTGGCTGGAATACATTCCATGGTGTCTGTTACAGTTGTTAGCTGGGTGCCATGTGACTGGCTTCTGGCCAGTCGAACATGTAGAAGTGATATATGATTTTTCCAATCCTAGCTCACAAAAACTTCCCACAGGGGATCCTCCAGAGCCCCTCTCCCTTCCCTTGTTTTCTGGTCAGATGCAGAGGATATAGTGAAGAACTCAAGCCTGTGCGATGGTGATGCTACCAGATAGAAACACCTTCAGACCTGGATCACTAGATGCAAGGCCATCACTTAATATCAGATTGGGGTTTGTGTGAGCACAGAAAACATTTATGTTTAGCTATTAATATTTTGAGATTGTTTTTATACTAGTATATTAGTTTGCTAGGGCTGCCATAACAAAATATCACAGACTGGATGGCTTAAATAACAGCAATTTTTTCCAACCATTTTTGAGGCTAGAAGTCCAATATCAAGGAGTTGGCACAAGTTTGGTTTCTCCTAAGACCTTTCCCTTGGCTTGTAGATAGTCACCTTCTTGCCACATCCTTACGTAGTCTTTCCTCTGGGTATGTGTATCGATGATGTCTCTCAGTGTGTGGGTCCTAATTTCCTCTTCTTATAATGACATCAGTCAGATTGAATTAAGGCCATCTGTACGGCCTCAGTTAACCTAAATTACTTCTTTAAAGAAAGGTCTTATCTCCAAATACAATTATATTCTGAGGTACTGACACTTAGGGCTTAAAATATGAATTTTGAGGGAGACATAAGTCCATAATATGCAACTGACAGTATTTTCTTAGACTGGTATCACTAAGCAGTGGAACTGATAGATCCTGGGAACTTTATAAGATTGCAAAATTACTCTTGAAAATACTTATATTAACCTACACTCTTACTCTTGTGCCTAATTCTTATTGATTTACATTTTTGCCTTCATTCAGTTTTGTCAGACTTTTCCATTTTTCCATATTTGATGGGTATAAAATAGGCATATCTTTTCCTGTCCCTTTACTTTCCACTTTCATGTATCATTTTCTTTTCACTATATAATTGTCAAAATTTATTAATTCTAATTTATTTATTCAATTTGAGATACTTTGTCTTTTGATTAGCAAAGTTTAAGCCATTTACATTTATTGCAATCATAGTTTTATTAGGGCTTATGTTCTTTTTTCATGTTTTTATTATCTAAATGTTTAGTTTTGTTGTATTTTGTTTTTTCTTTTTCTCTTATTTTCCTCTTTTTACTCTCATTTTTTTAAAGATTTGTTTTTATTTATTTATGATAGACATAGGGAGAGAGAGAGGCAGAGACACAGGCAGAGGGAGAAGCAGGCTCCATGCCAGGAGCCCTACGTGGGACTCGATCGCGGGACTCCAGGATCGCGCCCTGGGCCAAAGGCAGGCACGAAACCGCTGAGCCACCCAGGGATCCCCTTTACTCTCATTTTAATCAGTCTTCTAACTATCATTTTGGAAATGTTTAGATTTTTCTTCTAATTATTATGTATTTATTTTTCTTCTCTTTCTCCTTCCCCTTGTTCTCCTCCTTCTTGTTCTTCTTGTTTGTCTTCTTACTCCTATCCCCCTTCCCTCTTTCAGTGTTAGTGCTTGCATGTAGAGACACAAGTTGTTTACTCACACTAATTTCCCATATCGCATAATTTCCTCTTGCATTTAATCCTTTTTTTTCTTGAAATATTTCCTCCATGTGTGTTTTCAGACTATTTTTGGGTGATAAACAATTTTGGGTCTCATAGCTATAATAAAATCTTTAATTTGCTCAAGTAAGAAAATAATAATTTATCTGACTATAATATTCTAGTTATATGGTTCTTTTCCTTCAACACTGAAAAATATTTCTCCATGTCTTCTTGAGAAGTTTCAGGTTAATCTGATTCTTGTTTTTTGGATAGATGATAACCTTTATTCTCTAGAAGCTTTTAGAATTTTTTTGTTTGAGTTGTTGAATGTTACTATTAGTGTTTCTAGGTGTGTTTTTAAATTCTCCAGACCTGTTGGTATTCTATGGGAATTTACAATCTCAAGTATTATATTTTTCTTTAATTTTAGTGAATTTTGAACGATTATTTCTTCAACTATTTTATTCATTCTGTTCCTATTTCTTTTGATATTCCAATTTTATGAATGTTGAGACTTCAACCTCTTTTCTCCATATTCCCTTATTTTTTCCTTAACTGTTCTTGTATCTCTTTATTCTTCTCTGATGCTTAGCATGTCCTCCATCTTAATTTTCCAGATCCCAAACTAATACTTCAGCAGCATGCAACTGTACATCTAATCAATTAAGAACTTTTAAAAAATTAATATGTTTTTTTTAATCCTTTCTCTATAATTGATTTTTCTTTATAGATACTTTTTCCTTACTAATGTTTTCAATAGTTTTCTTTTATAATGTTTATTTTTGCTTTAAAATTTGTGTTTTTGCTGGATTATGACAAAAGAATAAAATAAGCATACAGATTAGAAGAAAAGAAGGAAAATTCCTTGCTTGAAGGACATGATTATCTATACAGGAAATCCTAAATTATCTAACAAAAAAAGGCAACTAGAGCTAATAAGTAAGTTTTTCAAGACTGCAAGACATAGGTGATAAATATGATAAATTGCATATATATATTTATGTATAAATACATATTGTATTTATATATGTATATATACATATATAATGTATATGTATATATACATTTTTTACAAATATTCCAATGTATACTTTTATGTTTGTATACTAGAAAGAATGATCAACAATTGAAATTTTAAAATGTTCTTTATTTTTTTTTTTAAGTTTTTAAAAGATTTTATTTAAGAGAGAGAGAGAGAGCATGAGCTGGGGGGAGGAAGAGAGGGAGAAGCAGACTCTCCACTGAGCAGGGAGCCAAATGTGTGGCTGGACCCCAGAACACTGAGATATGGCCTGAGTTGAAGGCAGATGCTTAACTAACTGAGCCACCCAAGCACCCCAAAATGTTCTCTTTTTAATTAAAATTTCACTTAAAATTGAAATAAAAAATGTTATGTGTAGATATATTTATATACAAATATATGTACATATGTATACTAGTAATGAACAATCTGCAATTGAAAATTTAAAAACAATACCATATATAATTGCATCGAACTATTAAAAATACTTAGGGATAAGTTTGATAAAAGTATATATAACTTGATATATAGTAGTTTGTTATACATAAATACTATTCAATAAATTTAAAAAACAAAATAAGACAAATTTTTAAAAGACTCTGTTGCAAGGCATCAGCACTTGTAACACCAAGATCCTTTTCCCCTCAAGGCATTTGCTAGTTTGATTTACAAATATTTTTCCCCAGTATGTAGCATGTATTTTTATTCTCTTAATAGTGCCTTTCAAAGCACAGAACTTCTTGATTTTAATGGACTCCAGTTTACTATTTTTTTTCTTTTATGGCTTCATATCTAAGAAATCTTGCCTAATCTGAGCTTGCAATTTCTTTTTACTTCACGTTTTCTTCTAGAAGTTTTATAGTTTTAGTTTGAATCATATGTAAGTGATTCATTCTGGATTTTATCTTGGGTTTTATATGTTATTTTTTTTTAGGTATGGCTCAAAGTTCATGTTTTTGTATGGGGATATTCAATTTTCCTAGCACCATTTGTTGAAAAAACTTTGTCTTCACTGAACTGATTTTGCACCTTTGTCAAAAATCAGTTGACAGTATATGTGTAGTTCTATTTCTGAGCTCTTAATCTGAGGCTTGAAACATCAAGGTTTAAAGCAAACAGAACCTAGAGTTTGCTGCAGTCTCTGTGGATTAGGAAGAGAAAAATTGGCTTTCAGGACTATCAACATAGTGAGGAACTGAGGGGATCAAGATTCCAGGCAGAAAGGGGCTTCTAAGAGGCTAATGATCCACTCAGAGATTTTTGCTATCTCAAAGAACAAGGGACAAAAACAGTTGGAATTCAGAACTTCCCTTTCCTACCCAGGGGGGAAAGAGATCTGGTAAATATTCAGGCTTTCACTGAGATTCTTAAAGGGCTACTCAGGTAGAAAAAGAGAGAGAAATAAAGCAGCCTTAGTCTCAATCCCAGCAAGGTGATCTGCCTGCTCAGAAAATATATTAAATTCTCTCTGGAGGAAGACAACATCATTCAGAGTCTCCAGAATTTTCCATATACAAAACCCACTTTTAATAAAATTACCAGACATGTCAGGAAAAAATAAGTGACTAACCAAAAACGAACAGCAAACCTACCCCATAGAAACAGACTCAAAGTAGATGGAAATATTGGGGTTATCAGGCATGAAATTTTAAATAGCTATGGTTAAACACACTGAGGAAACTGAATTACAAGATGTAGAATTTTAGCTGAGGACTAGTATTTACTTAAAAACCCAATGGAACTTGTGGAACTAAAAAATACAATAAATGAAAGGAGTATTTCTGTAAAACAAAAACAAAAACCATTTTCATCAAGCATTTGGGGAGTTTAGCAACTGCATTTCATAAAAATAAATGATTTCAAGAAAGGGTGGCCTTTCAGGATTCCCAGAAAGGTGTGGCTTTCCAGAACTTCATGATCCCTATCTCATCCCCACTTTCTCACCCCTACCTCCAAAGTGCCTGCTAAATTCATTCCCTTCATTTGAGTAAAGAACTTTCAAAGGCCTGAAGGCTCGGAGTCTCTTTTCTTCTTACAAGAAGAATCATGCTAAATTTCATTTTCTTGGGTTTGTTTCAAAGCTGAATGAATGTTTTGTGGCATGGATCTTTCTTTTCGTTATTGACCTTCCCTGCATATGCACAAAGTGTAGACCATACTAGAGACTCAGAAAAGTGGTTATTGAATGAGAGAATAAATGATTAAATGAATTAAAGAGTCAAAAGAGTCTTTTGCACTAGCAGAAAAAGAAGTGATTCAAATTCGTTTTAAATTTTTGATCTGTTACTATTCTGGCACACGCCAAAAAGCATGTTTAAACTTTGTACAAAAAGGAGCTTGGAAAACACCTTTCAACTCTTCCATAAAAGCTAGCTCATTTGATTTCAGTGTAATGAATAGATGTAATGATTTCTCATAAATTTCATTTGTGTACTACAATGGGAAATACTAGTAGCTTTTTTGTAATCTTTGCTCTTTCTAAATGGAAGAATAACACATGCAGAAACCCAATAAATACTAAATACTCAGCTCAGTAATTATCACAAAGTGAGCTCACCTCTGGGAGTACCACTAGGATCAAGAAAAGGAATATCACCAATATCTTAAATGACTCCATTGCATCCTCCCTCCCAATCACTACACCTCTCTCCCCTAGAAATAGTCACTTTATAACTTCCAGTTCCATAAATTAGTTTTGCCTCTTTTATAACCTATATAAATAGAATTATACAATTATATATATCTTTTGAAGTTGCTTTGCATTATGGATTTGCATAAGCTTATTTTCTCTAAAATGTTTCCTGAAGAACAATCTATTTCTAATCATAGATAGATTGATTGATAGAAGATAGATAGATAGATAGATAGATAGATAGATAGATAGATGGATAGATAGATAGATAGATGAGACACAGATAGATATTTAGATACAGATGTAGTTCTATTTTCCCAAACAAAACTGTTAACTGAGAGGATAAATGTTGTAGCAGATTATACTATGCACTACCAGCCAGTGAAATTTGGTTATGTCAGTTAGGGTCCCACAGACAAATAGAAAGTACACTTAGATGAGATTTCTAGGGGAATTTAGTAACTCTTAGCACAAGTGTAGGCAACATTAAAGGATGCAACAAGAGATGTTGAAGAGTCCAGAGACTTGAAAAAATGTGCGCATTTACCAACACCAGGCCTGAAGATAAGGAAGAGAGAAAATGGTGTCTCAGGAGTCCAATGTGAACTGGAGCCACAGAAGAAGAACCTACTGACACGAGGTGTGCAGCAATTAACTGGAACCAAGATTCTGAAGCAGAAGTAAGTGAGCACGGATATTCCCCAGCTTCTCCCTCTTCCCTACAGCTTCTGAACTCAACAGACTGCCAGAGAGCCCCGATGATGCAGTCCTTAGGGTAATGTTCACCATACCATACCAGTCCTAGAGAAGAGCAAAACAGAACAAAAGATTAAGAACTTCATTAACTGAATTCAAATATGGTATAGGAAAAATAAAACAATAGGAAAAAATTACTGGTTTGGTTCTTTGATCTTTGGAAGGATCAGCAAAATTGACAAACCCTTAGCTTGATTGATCGAGAAAAAGAAACAGATGAGACTCAATTTACCAAAATCAGGACTGAAAGAGAGGATCTTACTACACAATGAAATAAAAAAAATATTCTAAGGCAATACTGTAAACAATTTCATGCCAACAAATTACATAGCCTAGATGAAATGAACAAATTTTTAAAAAGACACAAATTACTGAAAGTGGCTCAAGAAAAAATAAGAGTTAATGAAATGAGGGATTTTAAAAGTAGAGAAAATCAAAAGTTGATTTTTTTAAATGATCACCAAATAGACAAAACTCTACCTAATTTTTAAAATTTTATTTAAATTCAGTTAACATATAGTATATTATTAGTTTCAGATGTAGAGTTTAGTGGTTCATCAGTTGCTTATAACACCCAGTACTCATTCCATCAAGTGCTCCTTGATGGGCTCCTTAATGCCCATCATCCCATTACCCCATCCCTCCACCTACCTCCCCTCCAGCAATCTTCAGTTTGCTTCCTATAGTTAAGAGTCTCTTATGGTTTGTCTCCCTCTCTAATTTCATCTTATTTTATTTTTCCCTCCCTTCTCCTATGATCCTCTTTTGCTTTTTAAATTCCACATATGAGTGAAATCATATGATAATTGTCTTTCTGATTGACTTATTTTGCTTAGCATAATACCGTCTAGTTCCATCCATGTCACTGCAAATGGTAAGATTCCATTTTTATGATGGCTTAGTAATATTCCATTATATATATATATATTCATATATATATATAATGTCTTCTTTATTTATTCGTCAGTTGACATCTGGGCTTTTTCCATATTTTGTCTATTGTGGATATTGCTGCTATAAGCATTGGGGTGCATATACCCATTTGGATCACTATGTTTGTGTCCTTTGGGTAAATGCTTAGTAGTGTAATTGCTGGGACATAGGGTATCTCTATTTTTAACTTTCTGAAGAACCTCCATACTATTTTTCAGAGTGGCTGCACCAGCTTGCATTCCTACCAGCAATGTATGAGGGTTCCCCTTTCTCCTCATTCTTGCCAACATCTCTTGTTTCCTGAATTGTTAATTTTAGCCATTGTGTCTGGTGTAAGTTGGTATCTCACTGTGGTTTTGATTTGTATTTCCTTTGTGCTGAGTGATGGTGAGCATTCTTTTCATGTGTCTATTGGCCATTTGTGTCTTCTTTAGAGAAATGTCTGTTCATGTCTTCTGCCCATTTCTTGACTGGACTTTTTGTTTTCTGGGTGTTGAGTTTGATAAATTCTTTATAGATTTTGGATACTAGCCCTTTATCTGATAAGACATTTGCAAATATCTTCTCCCATTCTGTAGGTTGCCTTTTAGTTTTGTTGACTGTTTCCTTGCTGTCCAAAAGCTTTTTATCTTGATAAGGTCCTAATATTTCATTTTTGCCTTGTTTCCCTTGCCTTTGAAGATGTGTCTAGCAAGAAGTTGCTGTGGCCAAGGCCAAAGAGGTTGCTGGCTGTGTTCTCCTCTAGGAGTTTGATGGATTTCTGTCTCACATTTAGTTCTTTCATCCATTTTGAAAACTCTAATTTAACCAAGAAAAAAGAGGACCCAAATTACTAAAATCAGAAATGTAAAAAGGGTCATCACTATTGACCTTATAGAAATAAAATGAGTTACAAGGAAATACTGTGAACGAACAACTTTATGCATAAAATAAATAACTTTCTAGAAATGCAAAAACTACCAAAACTGAGTCAAGAAAAGCTTAAAAAATCAAAATAGACCTATGACAATAAAGAGAATGTATTAGTAACAAGGGCAACAACAACAAAAAATCCCGCAGAGGAAAGCCCAGGAGCAGGTGGCTTCACTGATAAGGACTATCAAACAAAAGAATATTAATTAAACTTTAATACTAATTCTTTGAAAATTTTTCCAAAAATAGAAGATAAAGAATTAAGACTTCTAGGCCAGCAGAGCATAAGTTCATGGAAACAGGGAGAAAAGTCTTGCTAGTGGATTACTAGGACTAATAGTGAGTGGTGCTTTTTCCATTTCCATTCCTAGATTCCTGGGCCCAGGAAGCCTGGCTATGGGAGAAACAGTGCCATATATTGGTCAGTGGTACAGACTGTAACCAGTGGTCTTTTGGAGAACTTTGCCCTAGCCCTGCAAGTTATTGCCACCTAGCCAGCACTGTAACTGAGTCTTCAAAAGGGGATTGCACCATTCTATCAAGCCAGCTGCTTCAGGATGATGAGAAACATGTTAAGACTAGTGAATCCCATGAGCACGGACCCATTGCTGCACTTTATTTGCTGCAGAGTGAGTTCCTGTAATATTGTGCAGGATATCATGACAGTGGATAAGGCATTTTGTACTACCAGGTGGTAGTTTGGGCAGAAGCACTGTGTGCAGGGCAGAAAAATCCATAGTAAGTATCTATTTCCATTAAGAACTAAATGCTGCCCCTTCCATTGATTGAAGTGGTCCGGTGTAATCAACCTGCCACCAGGTAGTTGGCAGATTACCCCAGGCAGTGGTGCCATATCAGGGACTCGGTGTTGGTCGCAGTCTGCTGGCAGATTGAACACTCAGTAGTTGACATAACCCAGTGAGCCTTGGTAAGTGGAAGTCCATGTTGCTGAGCCCATGTATAACCTCCACCCCTGTCACCATGGGATGTCCATAGCTCATTGAGCAATGACAAAGGTGGCTAGGGAAAGAG
Source organism: Canis lupus baileyi (assembly GCF_048164855.1). NCBI lineage: Eukaryota > Metazoa > Chordata > Mammalia > Carnivora > Canidae > Canis > Canis lupus. The sequence continues at coordinate 9,447,248 of NC_132844.1, forward strand.
GCTGACTGATATCCACAGAATGGGTCATCTTTCAATTTGATTATTTAATTATTGATTACCATAAATCCTCCTCTGTTGAGATCACTCTTCAATGAGTGACAAAATGAGACACAATATCTTTATGGTTTTTATCCACATATCTCTTCCCTAAATTTTGTCACAGATTTTCTTTTTTTTTTTTGTCACAGATTTTCTAATCATGTTCCTTCCAAGCCCCTGACCATTCAGCCTAACCATTGACCACAACCCATGAATCACTATAAAATTGTATGTCTGGCCATTTTTCCTTCCAGGTAAAATCACTAATTGGGTGTGCTGGTTGTAGTTCTGTCCTAGAAAGATTTCTTTTTACCACTGTCCTTCAGGGACCTTCCAGGAAGCTATGGTGCTCTGTTCTTGAGTCATGCCTATGAATTATGCAGAACATCTGTAAACCAGGCCCAAGTCTTTTCTTCATCTGCCAACTGATTATTGGAAATTCTCCATGAGGGCATAGGGAGAGGCAAGGAGAAGAAGGCAGTGCAGCAGAAGTGGGGATCATTGAGCATTCGGATCACTTATTTATGTAACTGATTCGTGCCTTCAAGGCCTGCTCAGACCCAGTCATACCATTTCCATTAGATGATGGAATACTGCTGCACATGCCCCACTTTATGACTTGGTGGGTTAGATTACATCCAGTTAGATTATTCCAGTTCAACATAGACACCTTGGGTCACATGGTAATGTTATGGCTTATGGTTAAGAATGAGGTCTTTACTAAGGCCAAGTAGCAGGCCAAGAGTTGTGTCTTAAAAGGAGAGCAGTTATCCAAGAGGATGGTAAGGCTTTGGTTAAAAAAAAATACTAAGGGCTCTCATTGCAACTTACACATAGGACCTGACAAAGACTCCAAACACCATGTCTGTCTGTCACTGACCTTTCAATTGCCATGGGACCTGCTGAATCATATGGCCCAAGTGACAGAAGCGCTTATACAGAAGCCTGGACCTGATTCAGAGCCTTCTTTGGTTCTGGGCACCTCTCAACATTAGCCTTGATCTTGGACTTCCAGCTTCCAGAACAGACAAATTTCTGTTGTTCAAGCTAAGTCTATAGTATTTTGTTACGGCAGCCTGGGCTAACAAAGACAGGTTTTGATACCAGGAGTTAGATGCTGCTGTAAAAAATACCTGAAAATGTGGAAATGACTCTGGAATTAGGTAATGGGTAGAAAGTAAAAAAGTTTTGAGGTGCATGCTAAAAATATGGATATTATAGGCAATTCTGATGAGGTCTTAGAAATGAAGAACATGTTTTTGGAAACTGGAGGAAAGATGATTCTTGTTATAAGATGGCAAAGAACTTGGCCGAGCCATGTTCTAGTATTTTGTGGAAGATAGCACTTTAAAGTGATGGAGTTGTGTACTTTGCTGAGGAAATTTCTAAGCAAGATACTCAATGAGTGGCTTAATTCTGTCTGTTTACAGTAAAATGTGAAAAGAGATGTGCTACTTTCTCTTTCTCTACATAAGGACAGGGTGGGAAGGTAGCCATCTGTAAACCAAGAAGAGAAACCTCACCAGAACCTGACCATAATTGCATCCTGATCTCAGGCTCCCAGAAAATAAAATTCTGTTGCTTAAAACATCCAGTATTTTGTTATGGCAGCACAAGGAGACTGAAACATGACAAACTGAGATTTATCCTAAGAGTGCAAGATTGGTTTAATATTCAAAACTCAACTAATGTAATACATCACATCAGTAGAATAAAGGACAAAAACCACATGATCATCTCAATAGATGAGATAAAAAACTTGTCAAAATTCAAACCCTTATAATACAAAAATTCAGCAACTAGTAATAGAAAAGAGCATCCTTAACTTGATAATATCTATGAAAAGCCCACAGATAACTTTATACTTGATAGTGAAAGACTGTATATTTTCCCAAGAGAGGGATGTCCAATCTCATCCCTTGTATTCAACATTGCATTCAGCATTGTACTGAAGGTTCTAGTCAGCGCAATTAGGCAAGAAAATGAAATAAAGACATCCTGATTAGGAAAAGAGTAAACTGGGAATCCCTGGGTGGCTCAGTGGTTTAACGCCTGCCTTCGGCCCAGGGCATGATCCTGGAGTCCCGGGATCGAGTCCCAAGTTGGGCTCCCTCCATGGAGCCTGCTTCTCCCTCTGCCTGTGTCTCTGCCTCTCTCTCTCTCTCTCTCTCTGTGTCTCATGAATAAATAAATAAAATCTTAAAAAAAAAGGAAAAGAGTAAAACTATTTCTTTTGTAGATGACATGATAATGTATGTGGGAAGTCTTAAGAATTCACTAAATTAATTAATTAAGGAAGGTTGCAGGTTACAAGATCAATATTCAAAAATTGTATGTCTATATAGTAGCAATGAGGTAAGGAAATAGCTGTATTTGCAGCCAACAAAAAGGATAAAATACTTAAGGATAAATTTAACAAAATAAGTATAAAATTTATAGTCTGAAAACTAAAATATAATTGAAAGAAATTTTAAAAGACCTAAGTAAATGGAAAGACATTCCATTTAGTTCATGGATCGGAAGACTCAATATTGTTAAGATATCAGTGCTCTCCAAATTGCTCTACAGTTTCAATACAATGTCTATCAATATTCTAGTTGCTTTTTTTGAAGAAATTGACAGATGCTACAATTCATATGAAAATGCGGGATCTAAAATAACAGAAACAACCTTGAAAAAGAAAAACAAACTTGAAGGACACACACTTTCTCATTTTAAATCTATTACAAAGCTACAATGATCAAGACCATGTGTTTCTGTTATAACAATAGATGTTTAGGTCAATGGAATAGGATTGCGAGTCCAGAAATACACCCTGACATTTATGGTTAATTGCTCTTCAACAAGGGTGCCAAGACCATTCAGTGGGAGAAGCATAGTCTTCTCTACAAATATTGCTGGACAACTAGATACCCACGTGCAAGAATTAAAGTTGAATCTCTACGTCACATCACATACAATAATTAATTCAAAATGAATCAGATATCTAAATCTATGTTCTAAAACTCTTAATGAAAACATAGGTGTAAATCTTCATGACCTTGGATTTGGCAATGGTTTCTTAAACATAATACCAAAAGCACAAGCAACCAAACTAAAAATAAATTGAACATTCTCAAAACTAATAGATTTTATGCTTCAAGAATACTACCCATAAAATGTAAAGACAGCCTAAAGAAATGGAGAAAATATTTGTGAATCATGTATCTGACAAGTATTTATTATTCAGAATATATCAAGAACTCTTGAAATTCAACAACTAAAAATAACCCAATTTAAAATTGGGCAGAGTATTTGAATACATATTTCTCCAAGAAAATACAAATGCCTAAAAAAATACAAATGTAAGCACCTAAAGTAATAATGAACATCATTTGTCATTTAGGGAAATGCTATTCAAAACCACAACGTGATACCACTTCACACTCAGTAGAGTAGCTATAATCAAAGAAATGAAAAATAACAAGTGTTGGGAAGATGTGCAAAATTTCGAATCCTCACATATTGCCGCTGAAAACTGAAACTGTGGGACTATATAGGGAGCTATGGAGGGAGTTCATCATTTCTTCGAAAAGTTAAATCATAGGGTTATCATAGGACCCTACAATTCCACTCCTAGCTATATACCCAAGAAAATTAAAAACATATTCACACAAAAGCTTGTACACCAATGCTCATAGCAGCATTTTTCATAATAGCCAAAAAGTGGAAACAACCCAAATGTCCAATAACTGATGAACATATAAACAAAATGTGGTAATTCCATACAATGGAATATCATTTAGCATCAAAAAGGAGTGAATTACTGACACATGTTACAATATAGAGGAACCTTGAAACTATGCTAAGTGAAAGAAGCCAGACACAAAATGCCACATATTGTGTGATTCTATTTATAGGAAAGGCCCAGGATAGTCATAGCCACAGTAATAAAAAGTTGGTTAGTGGTTGTCAGGGACTGAGTGGAGTGACTGCTAATAGATACGAGGTTTTTTGTGGGCTAATGAAAATGTTGTAGAAATACATAATAGTTGTTACTACCTAACTTTGTGAATATACTCCTAAAATCTGCTTAATTGTACACTTCTAAAGGTACATCTTTTTTTAAAAAATACAATATTCTCTATATTGCTATAACCACATAATGAGACTTAATAAGCTCGTCCTAGAAAAGACAAGTGGAAGCTGGCCTCATGATGCTCTTTCTTGATGCTTCTATTATTAATCAATCAGGCTAAGCTGCTCTTGGTCTGATCTCAGAGACAAAACCTCCACTCCAAACAAGTTATTACTCTCTGCCCCTCATCTAACAGTAGGGGTCTAAGGCTCACCTCTGGACCCCTGTGCTTAGGAGTGTGGTGAGCTGTTTATGTATCAACTCCCTTGTGCTCTGTTGTTGGTGTCTTGGGAGCATGCTCACAGTGCAATGGTGATTGGAAGGAGAAGGACTATTTCCTTTTTTTTTTTTTTTTTTAAGATTTTATTTATTTATTCATGAGAGACACACAGAGAGAGGCAGAGACACAGGTAGAGGGAGAAGCAGGCTCTTTGCAGGGAGCCTGAAGCGGGACTCCATGCAGGACCCAGGGATCACACCCTGAGCCAAAGGCAGACGCTCTACCGCTGAGCCACCCAGGTGTCGGAGAAGGACTATTTCTGAAATGATGGGCTCATCTCATTAGTATGGGGCAGAGTGGAGCCTCTTCTGAGCCTAAGTCACTTGACTCTCATGAAGGGAATTCAGTGAGTGCTACAGTCTCTCATTTTTTCCTGCATAGAAACTGGAATGGTATCTGTCTGGCCTAAATGCTGGCACTCATCTCAGCCAGGCTAAACCTTTCTTCTCACACTCCCATGTGGACAGGCCCATGGGAAACCTCTGATACTAATGGGAATGTTTATATCCTCAGGTTTGGCAATGTGGAAAGAAGGATGGGAGTCACAACAGGCCCACTGTGGAGATGCTCATCCCATGTTTTGACTTCTCAGAAGAACAGTCTCTGAAATGACTGATCACACCTATCCAAGTATTTTAAGCTTCTGGTAGTAGAAAAGAAAAATTCTCTCATTATTTTTGGGAAATCAGAGTCAGAGTAATATCCTGAATTCTTCTAAAAGTATTTTCCTTCAGGGACTTACCCAACCCAAATCACAAATCAGAATCAAAGATTCAGAGCACCATCAGAACTTATGGATTTTACTTCCCACTGAAGCAAATGTATTCATTCTCATTTTCCCATGTTTTCTTTTTTTTTTTTTTTTAAGATTTTATTTATTCATTCATGAGACACAGAGAGAGAGAGAGACAGAGGCAGAGACACAGGCAGAGGGAGAAGCAGGCTTCATGCAGGGAGCCCGATGCGGGACTCGATCCTGGGACTCCAGGATCATGCCCTGGGCCCAAGGTAGGCGCTAAACCACTGAACCACCCAGGGATCCCTCATTTTCCCATGTTTTCTTACGCTGTTTTGTCTCAACTAGACTTTCATCTTTTCCAGATTCTTCTTATTCAACTTTTTTCTTCCTTCTCATCCCTAAACTAAGGAGAACCAAGAAGCCTTAAATGACTTACTTGCTACTCTTGTGACCTCTTTGTCTCTTCACTTTTTCAGCATTGTATTTTAGAAGAGTGAATCAGTGAAACTAACTTTAGTCTCAATGACTAATAATACTGACCTTCCTCTTGAAGATGATGTGAGAATTAACACCTTATGAGTAATGCTTACAGGAAGAAAATTAAGTTACCTAGACATTAAATGATTATTTAGGTAATGTATAATTATTCAAAATGCCCTCATTTGTATTGAACTATATATCTAGATGTCATTATGCTGTCTCAGAACACTTCATCATGAGGTGCTCCTAACATTTATTTATAAGGCAGAGCTTTTCAGAATATCTGTCTTGGCTCAACCAAGACTCCACAGGTCATTCTCATAGTAAGTAAGTAAACATCTTGAGTCAGAAATAATTGGCCATGAAGGATATGTTTTCTAATTCAAACTAATTAAAATGTATAAACTATGATTCACATGCCTTTAGGAATGCTTTCAGTAGAAGGTGTACTCCACCCATTTATTTTTACTTTTAAAAGTGGATCATCGACCTCTCTTTTCTTTGGTCAAGATGCACGAAAGCCAAGAGAGGTGAAATCTGGTTTGCACAATCAGCATCCAGGCATACCTAATTTTTTTATGCTTTGCCTTGTTGCACTTCACAGATACTGTGTGTGTGTGTGTGTGTGTGTGTGTGTGTATTTTTTTACAAATTGGAGGTTTGTGACAAAGCTGCATTGAACAAGTTTATTGGTGCCATTCTCCCAACAATGTTTACTAACTTTGTGTCTCGGTGTCACATTCTGGTAATTCTCACAATATTTCAACCTTTTTCATTTATATTATTTTTGTTATTGTGATTTGGGGTCAGTGATCTTTGATGTCACTATTATAATTGTTTGAGGGAGCCACAAATCGTGGCCATATAAGATGGCAAATGTAAATGTGTTTTCTGACAGCTCTACCCATTAGCCCTTCCCCCCACTTTCCTCACTTGCTATTGGCCTTCTTATTCCTTGAAACACAACCATACTGAAATCAGACCAATTAAGAACCCTACAGTGGTCTCTAAGTGACCAAAAAAAAAGTCTCTTCCTTGAAATCAAAATCTAGAAATGATTAAGCTTAGTGAAGAAGGTATGTTGAAAGCTGAGCTATGCCAAAAGCTAGACCTCTTGTGCCAAACATTTAGCCAGATTATGAATACAAAGGAAAAGTTCTTGAAGGAAATTCAAAATGCTACTACAGTTAACACACAAATGATAAGTGAAATGGCCTTATTGCTGCTGCAGAGAAAGTTTTAGTGGTCTGGAGAGAAGACCAAACTTGCCACAACATTCCCTTATGCCAAAGCCCCAATCCAGAGCAGGGTCCTAACTCTCTTCAATTCTATGAAGACCGAGAGAGATGAAGAAGCTGCAGAAGAAAAGTCTGAAGCTAGCAGAAGCTGGTTCATGAGGCTTAGGGAAAGAAGCCACCTCTATAACATAAAAGTGCCAGGTAAAGCAGCAAGTGCTGATGCAGAAGCTGTAGCAAGTTAGCGAGAAGATCTAGCTAAGATAATTTAGGAAGGTGGTGATACTAAACAACAGATTTTCAATATGGATGGAACAGCCTTATATTGAAAGAGGATACCATCTAGGACTTCTACAGCTAGAGAGGAGAAGTCAGTGCCTGGTCCAAAGCTTCAAAGGACAGGCTGAGTCTCCTATTAGAGGCTAATGCAGCTGGTGACTTTAAGTTGAAGCCAATGCTCACCTACCATTCTAAAAATCCTAGGCCCCATGAGAATTATGCTAAATCTACTCTACCCCTGTTTCAGAAATGGAACAACAAAGCCTAGGTGACATCACAGCTGTTTACCACATAATTTATGGAATATTTTAAGCCCTCTTTTGAGACCTAATGCACAGGTTAAAAAAAAAAGATTCCTTTCAAAACATCACTATTCATTGACAATATATCTGATCACCCAAGAGTTCTTTCTAAATTTTATTTATTTATTTATTCATTTATTTCATTTTTAAAAATTTAAATTCAATTTGCCAACATAAAGTATAACACCAGTGCTCATCCCATCAAGTGCCCATCACTCAGCTACCCCATCCCGCCACCCACTTCCCCTTCCACAACCCTTTGTTTGTCTCCCAGAGTTAGGAGTACTCTCATGGTTTGTCTCCCTCTAATTTTTCCCATTCAGTCCCCTCCTTTCCCTTATAATCCCTTTCACTATTTCTTATATTCCACGTAAGAGTGAAACCATAGGATGATTGTCCTTCTCCAATTGACTTATTTCACTCTGCATAATACCCTCCAGTTCCAAGCACGTTGACCTAAGAGTTCTGATGGAGATCTATTGCAGGATTAGTGTTTTCATGCCTATCAGCACAGCATCCATTCTGCAGCCCATAATCAAGAAATAATTTTGACTTGCAGGTCTTATTATTTAAGAAATAACATTTTGTAAGGCCATCGCTTCCATAGAGAGTGAGTCCTCTGATGGATCTGGGCAAAGTAAATTGAAAACATGGAAACATTTTACCATTCTAGATGCCATTAAGAACATTTATGATTCATGGGAAGAGGTCAAATATCAACATGGAGTATGGAAGAAATTCATTCCAGCCCTCATGGGTGACTTGGAGGAATTCAAGTTTCTAGTAGGGGGAGCAGCTGCAGATGTGACAGAAACAGCAAGAGATCTAGAATTAGACGTGGTGCCTGAAGTTGTGACTGAACTGCTGCAACCTCATGAGAATGAGGAGTTGCTTCTGATGGATGAGCAAAGAAAGTAGCTTCGTGAAACAGAATCTACTCCTGGTGAAGATCCTGTGAAGACTATTGAAGTGACAACAAAGGACTTAGAATATGACATAAACTTAGTTGATAAAGCAGCAGCCGGGTTTGAGAAGTTTGACTCTAATTTTGAAAGAAGTTCCACTGGGAGTGAAAGTTCTACTATCAAACAGCACCACCGCATGCCACAAAGAGATTATTCATGAAAGGAAGAGCCAATTAATGTGGCAACTTCATTGTTGTCTTATTTTTTTTTAAGATTTTATTCATTTATTCATGAGAGACACACACAGAGAGAGAGAGGCAGAGGGAGAAGCAGGCTCCCTGCAAGGAACCTGATGTGGGACTCGAACCCAGAATCTAGGATCACACCCTGAGCCAAAGACAGACACTCAACCACTGAGCCACCCAGGTGTCCCTGGTCTTATTTTTTTAATGGCCACAACCACCCAAACTTCCAGCAATGACCACCCTGAACAGTCAGCAGCCATCAGCATTAAGGCAAGACCCTCTACCAGCAAAAAGATTACAACTTGCTGAAAACAAAGTTGAAGATTAGCATTTTTAGCAAGAAAATATTTTTTAATTAAGCAATATATAGTTTTTAGACATATGCTATTGCACACTTAATAGACTACAATATAATGTAAACATAACTTACATGTTTTGGGAAACCAAAAAATTCATTTGACTCACTGTACTGCAAGACTCACTTTATTGTGGTGGTCTAGAAGTCAACTTGTCTATAATTTCCAGGTCTAAGTCACTGTTTCCTCCTATAGTAGTTTTCTTTGCTTGCCATACTTTGCAGAGCAGTTTGTCTCACAAAAAGAAACATGGTTTTTACCTGTTAAATTGTGTTTTTTTTTGTTGTTATTTTTTTATGTTAAATTGCGTTTTATGAAAATTCCCTGCTTTTCTCTGCTCATGACAGAACAATTTCCTGCAGATAATATTCAATATGATCTATTGTAGGAAAATGAATTGATATTTCTATATATCTTGCATGGGTAGTTGGTTTATCAGGCAGTACATAATTATTAAAATTCTTATTTATTCAGGACAGCTCTGTATCCCTAATTAAAGCCCAATGCTTTTCCATTTGTTTTTTTGTTTGTTTGTTTGTTTTTTTTTTTGCTTTTCCATTTGAAAGGACGATACAATTTGCAAGAAAAGCCTTTACTTGGCATTTTCAAACCCTCAGCCTTTCCCCTAAATTGTGATTGTACCAAAAATTATCTCACTTTCTGAACCTTTCTTTTGCCTATTCCAAAGCTTCTCTATGTGACTTCTTTAAAGGTCTGGTTAACAAGGTTTCCACTCCTTTAAAAAGTGTAACATCAACTAGGGAACAATGAGTCATCATTGCTAGTAAGCATTAAGGCTAGAGTTGATTTTGGGTTTTATCCTGGGGTCAGTTCTAAATGGAACAATATCTACATAATGCCACAATCATCAATTGAAGAGTTCAGAAAGCAGTTCATCTTTTGGTTATGCTGTCTGGATAATTTTTTCTTTTTACAAAATTGAATGCTTTAATTGAGTCGTACAAACTGTCTATTTCAGGCTTAGGTGAGTCTCATTAGTCCTAATCATTATATTAAATATTTGTGGAAGATGATTAATGATTATTTTGAAATAACAACATGATATTCTTGCTGATTTAAGAAGAGTTGTTCTAATAAACTGATAGATCAATAAAAGGTGGGGAAAAAATGTACTGTAAAATTTTAAGTTTTTCCGGTGTCACCAGATGAGAGTAATGAGTTCAGTGACAGTATCCTGGCCCTCTGAGTTTGCTTTTCCAAGTTAGAGTTTTTCTTCCTCTTGTAGCCAAAGCATCATCATTTTTCCATTCATTTTGTGCCTTTGAATGTCATGGTAGGATTTCATGGATGGTTTTTGCCAACTACTTAAGTCCAAATATTTTAACTGTAAAAATTGGTATAATCATATAGAAGCAACAGTTGAGGTGACAATATTTATAATGTTTCTTGAGATCTGCAGATGTTGATGTTGTAACTATATAATATGAGTTGTTACTGGGACCCTCTATATTCTCTGAATCAGGTTTAAAGAGATTTCAACCTCTTTCTGGTGGACCCAGAATATTTTTAAAAATTCTCACAAGAAAATCAGCTCCTTAGTTATTAAAAAAAAAATAAAAGAAGAAACATCAGATTGCCTGAATATTTATCCAGAAGTAGTTTAAGAAAGAGCTGGGTTTTAGGGGGATTTGTTTTTCAGGGGAATAGAAATGGAGTTCAAAGTATAAACAAGAAATTTTTCAGTCCAGAGAAAGGATCATTGGTATATTAAGAGAAAGTATTTGAGAAATGACAGGAAATGAAGAGTTATTAATGGAAAAATAAAAACAGAATGGTAATACTATATAGAGTTTATATACATGTATGTAGAGCTTTAAAGTTCATAAAGTAGTTCTTTATATTAATTCAGTCCATTCTCACAACATCCTCATGGGATAGTTGGGGCAAAATCTGTGTTTTATGTTTGAGAAAACTGATATCTGGTCAAGATTCCATGGCTATTGTCTTATTGAATCAGGACCTGAACATGTATCTTCTGATTTTTGGGAGTGATTGTACTGTGTTTTAGAAAGGAAGATGAAACTTTTGCTTGGCATTAGCTGATTTTAAGGAAATCAGAAAATAAGAAAGATAGTATTTAGAACAGTTTGCTTTAAGATGAATTGCTGTCTTTATACCTTAACATGGGTATCATGGATACTTGGTCAAAGAGAATACATTGGCCTGTATACAAATCTGGCTACTCCAATCAGCTGGTTCTTTTGCATTAATTTTGGCCAAGTGAAGACTAAACCCCCAGGGAAGAGGGATCTGCCTTTATTTTTATTTTTTATTTTTTAAAAGATTTTATTTATTTATTCATGAGACACACACACACACACACACACACACACACACACAGGGGTGGGGGCAGAGACACAGGCAGAGAGAGAAGCAGTCTCCATGAAGGGAAGCTCCATGTGGGACTTGATCCCTGGACTCCAGGATCACACCCTGGGCTAAGGGTGGTGCTAAACCACTGAGCCACCCCGGCTGCCCAGGATCTGCTTTTAGAGTTCCATTACATTCTCCTAAGTCAACTGTGTGATAAATTATTGTCACTTCTTACTTAGTGCTTCCTCTTCTTGTGGAGATAATTCTGTTCCAACCACTCATTCTCAGTGAAGGGTAGGAAATGGGAGTAGAAAGTGAATAGGTGAGCAGTGCTAGTAAGAGTAAGAAGGTATTCAGAGACAGTAGGCTTAGGGCTGACTTCAACTTTATGAGAAGATGAAGAGCTACTTATCCCTCTCTGAAACTCAGCCTCTTTAAAATGTTGAATTTGAGGACGTAGAATTGGGGTGTTGAAAATGGAGACTTGGTTGTGGGAGAACAGAGATAGACAGGTTTGAGTATTATTTGTTTACTTGTCCCTGGAACTAGCATTCACACAAACTGGATGAAGGGGTCTCTTTTGTATAGTTAACATTTACTATCTATGGCTCTCCTCTAGGTTAGTGAATTTAACAATCTGAATGAAAATAGATGACAGGGTTCTGAGGTTGGCAAAAGTTTTTCACTTAGCTCAAGTCATCAAAGAATGGGCTCTGGATAGGAAATGGAAGAGGTAAAGAAGCAGATCTTATAAAAACTGAAAGGCAATTTGAATAGTTATTCCAGGGGAGATACCACTTTCTAGGGCATCTTAAACTCGCTGGGGTGCTATGTATAGTTTCGAGGAGAAAAAAAGTAATATACCAATTTTTGCATACTTCAAATTATAGAATATGAAGTTTTACCAAATTTTTTAGCTGAATACTTTCAGAAAACCATGAGAAATCATCTGGGCAGGCGGCTTTAGTTAGAGAAGTTTTAGAAACCTAAACTAAAAAGGAACCAGTAATTCCTAGAAGGAAAACAGTTTTGTAGGAAGCAAGGATTATCCCAACCCAAATGCTAATGAAAACTGATAGCCCAAGTGACTTCAGTTTGACAAAGAGATTGTCACTGTTGACAGGATGACTGGCAGGGTGGGAAAATGAGGGAAAAATAAAGCTTTGCAGAAAGACTTCAGAGGAAATTTGACACCTTCAAAACCACAGGTGTGAAGTTAAGTGAAACTGGTAAGTAAAAGTTGGTGTTGTTTTTCAGGGTCTACCGCTCTACATACTTTCCTGTTAGTTCCGAACAAAATTTAGGAGTCTGAACAGACCATGTGAGAGAAGTTGGAACATGGGAGGCCAGGAATTGAGGAGCCAGAGAATTGTTTTCTGCCCCTAAAGGCTCCTTAGACTTTATTCTTAAATGTGTTCTACAGTACTCACTAAGAGCTCGAAGAAGACGAGCTAGCTTCTTTTTCTACCAACCCAGCCTGTTTCAAATTCCAGGCTGCAGTGGGCTTTCTAATCCAGCTCTCAGTGGTCATTTATTGAATGCCTGAGCTTGGTATGTGTATAGGTATAAAAAGCTTTTAATACACTGTCCTTGCCTTCAAAGATTACAAACAATCAATGAATTCAGCCTGAAGATGGATTATTCTCAAGTAGAACTAACAGTAAAAGCTAAAACATAAATATCAAGTAATATAAATATTAATTTTTCTAGAAATTCAGAAGTGGGAGTTACAGTACGTAGAGAAGTTTTGTTACAGCCTTAAATCTGGGTAGATTTCAGATGGCCTGGGTGAGGATGGTGTTTGGGGTGAGGGATTGTGAAGAAATGGGAGAGACATTTCTCAAGGGGCAAAGAAGCTACCGAAGCAAAGGGACGAGGGATTACATTTAATAACCCCGAGATGTACCATCTGAGAAACCAAACAGTGGCATTTGTAATGTTTACTCTTATTTGGCTCTTCATTCTAAGCATTTGGGTTTGCTGAGAATTTGAACAGTTGGTTGTTTTAAAGGGAGGAAAGACCTGAAGTGGGAGGCACTGAACCTAGGGCCGAATCCTGGCCCTACCATTCTTTAGCAACATGGTCTCCAACAAGTTTACCTCTTCAAGCCTCAAGCTCTTAATTTTTAATTGGAGTTAGTATTAGTATTTGATTCCTCTGGTAGTTGCGAAATTTAGCAAAGAAAATATTTAATATGCTTATCATAGTACTTGGCCCAATAAATCTTACTGATTAATTTTGTATAAATATAATCATAAATAACAGTAACAATAATAATGATAATAAAATTTCAAAGCCAAGTAACATTATGAAAGACTTAACATGTGCATGAGCACACAGGAGATTATCTGCAAAACGTGGATCTTCAGAACCTCCAAGAAAGATGGAGGAAAGAAAACAACAGGTTTTCTTTTTCCTCTGACCCTCACCCCAGGCCGAGTAGTCCGTGAGTGGTCATGAGGATCCCACCTTTTGCTTGTGTCCACATTGCTTCCCCTGGTGTTGAGGAGGAAGGCACTGTTCTCACAACCTGCGCAAAGATGGAACAGGATGTTTTCCTGCATTTCCATTATGCCATGGGCAAGTTCAATAACCAGTGCCCTCTATTTATATAATTAACATTAAGCTGTTTATTTCTTGCCTCTCTTTTTAGCAGGGTAAGCAAGTCAAGGCAGGCCACTTTCTAGTAGATTGTGAGAAGATAGATCTCAGCAATAGCTTGACTTGTGGGTCTGATGTGGAGAGAAGGGAGTCAAAAGGAAATATTCTTGTGGCTTTCTATATGACTGAGAGGCAGCAAGGCTGTTGTTTGCTAGAGCAGCCAATTAAGAAGAGTGACATTCTGGCCACCGAATGTTAATAGGCCGAAGTGGAAGTGCGGTGACCAAAGTTGAGTCATAACTTGAGAGGAAACCAGTCTTACCCATGTTTTTTTGTTCTTTAGTGGAGACCCTTAGTAAGCTCTTCGAAGACAGTGGCTTTCTACAGAGGAGAGCGACAGTAACCGTTGGCCACAGCAAATGGCTCTTCTCACCCTTGTGTCGGAACAAGAACCAATTATGAGAAGCCTGGGTTTGACTCGCTTTTGGTGTGGTTAATGTTGGTGGGAAGGTTACTTGCAGGTTTCTTTATTTATTAATGCATTTGGTCTCAGACAGGCTCTCAGAACCTTCAATGGTTGTGTCTGTATTGGTCTGGCTAGCTCTGTCCAGGTTGTTAATGGAATTCAAACCACCTCTGCGCTCCTAGGAAAGTCTTACAAAGCCCCTCTCTGTCTGGCCTGAGGCTAGGTGAGGCATCCACTAGTGGCTCTTTGAATATGAAGCCTGCGTGACCTTGTACCATTCTTGCAGAGTGACCTAAGACTTAGAGTGTTTAGTGACTTCTCCAGGTGTTTTACCTGACAACAGGAATATAGAGGACCTCTGTTTCAATGCTAGAAACTGCAGGTTTGTCCTAGGTTTATTCTTGGGGATGACTGGTAATCTGAACTCTTCAAACTTAAGGGAGAGCCCAGTGCCTATGCCAGAATAAATATGAAATTTGGGCCAATTCTATTATGGAGGAAATGCGCTTTATGGGAACTGAAATAGTGTCTATAACTCCTACATTCCAAGGTAAACAAAATAGTGATCCTATTGTCATGTTAGCACAGGCCTGGCTTCCTTGTTTTTGTCACTCTTACACTCATTGATGTTATTTTTCTAATATGCAAATGCTCTCAGATTGAAATTTTCCATGCCAACAAATCTTGCCCAGGGTTCCGTTTCAATTAGTTTATGGAATGAAGCATCATTTACAACCCCTGTTGTCACTTTCCCCTTAGGAATTTGGTTCAAAATCAGATTTGGATTGTAGATGAGACCTTTCCCAGTTCCTTTGAGGAGCCCTCTGCTAGCACTCTTGCGGGGCCGAAACCAAAACCTGCCCTTCACAAAGAAGCCTCCCTCCATGGTGGAAGTGCCAGTAAGCACACAGGTAGATTGTTATTTCTAGGAATACTTGCACATCTCTCCTCTTGCCAGATAGCAAACTAATTTCTCAAGGGGAATTGCTGGAAAACAATACCACTCTGTACTGCCTTCATGTTTTCTACTGTGAGAGGCTGTTATATAAGTCATCCTCTAAGGATTTGCCAAGCGCGCTCTTTAAACTAAGTGGCAGCTGATTGGTCATTCTTGATGTGAATCAGAGATTCATTTCAGTAGCTGAAGTCCCTATCTCCAGCAAAATTCAGCTGTTCTGCTTTCCTGTCAGAAGGTAGCTGCCAATCTCTATATACTTAAGAAGAAAAATCTACTGAGTAATGAATCGGGTTCCAAAGTTTAAAACATAAAGCTTAAGAAAACAAGCAAGTGGACATTCTCATTCTGTTATATAACTCAACTCACAACTAGCAAGAAGACTAATAGGGAAGCCTAGAGATTTCGAAAGAGGCACCCATGTGCCTTGCAGGTTCTGTTCCACACTCAGGAAGGATGACCAGGTATTTCAGCCTAGGGCATGATGGGTAGGATTTTACTGCTGCCTTTTCTCATAAATAAGACTGCCATGGTAAATCATTTCCCAGGTAGGCTTTGCTTTTCCTCCTTAAGTAAAAATAGGCTTAAAAAAAAAATCCTTCCTCACAGTGGTAACACTCTGAAGTAAAAGTCATCTAGATAACCTCTATAAAAGAACTAACCTAGTTGATTCTACTCTGGTTCTGAAGAAATAGTGCAACAAAGTTAGAAAAATCTTGACTTAAGTTTTGCTAAATGCTCTTAGCCAGAGGAACTCACCTGGTGGGGAATGGAGAAATACAAATTCAAGTATAAGAGTCTCAGAATTGCCTCCCAGCATCAAACCCATCCTTCTATACTTTGCTTTGGGATGTTGAGTCTCTGCAAAACACATGCCCTTCTTTATTGCTACTAGTTCCTGTTACGCTCTGCCCATAGTGGAGGTTAGAGGGAGACTCTAAGCCTAGAAGAGGAGAAAGTTTGTCTTCCTTCCTGCTACTTTTGAGCTCAGATTTGCTGGCTGTATTTGTTTTTATTTTGTTTTTGTTTTTGTTTTTGCTTTCCCCCCAGTATCACACAGGAACACTTCTTTACCCAGGCTATGGCAGTTCATTCCAATAGCAGGAGTTGATACCAGTGTGCAATTTTTTCCAAAACTTGTAGAACCTGTCTCATGCCACCCCCTCAGAGACACCGTCTCAGTTGGCAGCACCCTTAGATGTCTGAGCCAACCCCACAGGCTCTGCTGCTGGCCTGAGATACACACCAGCAGCAGCCAGCTGCCACCTCCTCATGGGAGGTCTGAATCTACCCTCCACAGGGCCCATTTTCTAAGGTCTGAGGCCCAGTACCATTACAGCAGTGCTCCCTCCTTAGACATTTGAGGGTTGGGTTCATTAAAACCAAGCTTCTGGTTTTAATAATTCTCATCTCTTCTTGTTGCTCAGCCCTACAGGTGGTAACTGTATCCCATTTCTATAATAACTCAGTGTTTTCTTTGTGCATGTTCAGTAACTTAATCTCTAGCAAATAATTCTCTGTGTTCTTTATATTAAATTCTCTCCATTGGTGTAATTTGTCTCCTAACTCATCCTGGACTGAGAAAATAGGAGTCCTTTCCTTTATCTCACAGCTGTCTCACTTGGACTTCGACTAAATCTTGCAAGGTGTACTTGGAGCAAACCTGAGAATGGTGCCCTTTGGGTAGAAATATCGTATTGTTATTTAGTCTCTCACCCTAAAAGACTAGAATTTAGTATGAGTTCTTATCCTGGGCCCCAAAAGATGTGTGAGGTCTACTTATTAGATGAGTTAGTCTTTGTGTAAGATGGAATGAGGAAAGTCTTCTTCTCATTTTTAATCAATAAGGAAGATGTACAGAGGCCCCATCTTTCTCATTCTAAGTTTCTATGAAAACTAAAATGGTCAGAAGAGCTCTTTCCACACCAGGCATCAGATGTTATAGAAAGAAGAGATTGGAAAGATTTATAGCATTAGGCAAGGGAAAAAGGTTGATGGGTTTAAGTGACATAATTGAAGTTCTCAATGTTAGAAACCCCTTTTATAAGCTGGGACACCTAAAGGCCTGGCAAGTATCCATACCCGTCAGCCATCTGCATCACTATTGACTGTGAGTATATATTGAAGGATTTAATGAATCATAGACATATGATCATGGCATGGAAAAAAAATGTGTTGTGCCTAGCATACTCTTTTCCATAAAGAAAGCATTATTGGGAAATGCAAACATGTGGAAACAGGCCACAAAAAATGCAGCAAATTAGTCCTTATTATCCACTCATCCATGCAGGGAAGTTTTAAAAGGTAATAAAGTCCTAGGTTCTTAAAATTGGTACTTTAGCCTCACTGTTTTTGGAGTAAAGTATATAGTACCGGATAACCACTGTGCATCTAAGCATTTAGTTCAGCTTTTAACTACTTTCAATTCAAGAGGCATTTCAAATCATGCTGTCACCTGTTACCAAGTTTTCTTCTGCAGATTACCATCCCAAACCACCTCATTAAAATGAATAAAAACAAATAGGATTATCCAAGCGCATTGTCACTAATGCTGTTATAAAGTAAGAATATTTTGGCACCGTTCAATAAAGCTACAATTCTAAGCTGTAAGTATAACCCGTGGAAATTCAGATGACATCTCAACTCATTAGTTTGTCTGTTCCATATTCGTGCTTGTGTTTGGAATAAATGATAATGCAATTCTCTACACTCACAGCATCATAAGGGTCATTGTTTTCTCTAATGAACAATGATACTATTCTACAATTCCATTATCCTTGTTTGTCCAGTATTCTGTTTATTGTAATTTCTGAGCACAATGGATAATCCTGTTTTTTAAATGTAAGTATGCCCACACCGAAAAGTCAAACCTATACATCTTTCGGAATAGTTTTTCTCAAGCTGCTTTCGAATTTTCCAGTATTTGTTGGGGGAGGCGTTGTGCTAAAAACTTGGATAAACCCATGTGCATATTTTCTAGGGATATAAAGCATAAACATTTGTTTTAAGCTCAGTATAGGTGCTCTGAGTTCTAGTCTAATTGAGAGACAAACAGAGACAGAGACAGAGAAAAGGAGAGGTGGATTGAAAGTAGAGATAAACTATCAGAAGCAGAGATGATGAACTATCAGAAAAAAAAGGCAAGAGGAATTTATCTGCCTGAGGCAGGGCACCCTGAATCCAATATAGGTGAGTTGTTACAGAATGTGAAATGATCTTGAGAACGCATTTGGAAGGTTTGGTATGTAATTCAGCATGCTGTCACCACTGTGTGCTATGACTCGGTGCATGACTGCATCCCCCAACTTTCCATCTAGCCATTCTTCAGCCAGATGCACAGGAAACTGAGAATCAAAGCGACCAATGTGGTCACATGTAAACAGCACATCTGACACTAGGGGACTGTTGGCTTTTTAGCACAGGACTCACCACTTAGGGTGACAGAAACCCTAAAGAGTGAACAGAAAAATGATGATTTCTGAGAACTCAGAACATATGACGAAGCCACAGCTGAGAAAAAATTGTCGTCGGTATAGAAAACTCCCATTTAGGTCCAATAGTAGTCTGGGAAATAAAGCTCACTTTTGTGAGTCTTTCTTTATAAAGTTGCTTTCTGTTAAGCGACCGTATGATGGTGTTCCTGCCTTTCCAGTACTAAGAGAGGTAGCATTTTCCTCTTCATCGGATGTGCCTCCAATGGTTGTGTCTTAAAACGGTTTCACCATTATCGCTTGGAACATTGAAGGAGGTGGAGCCAATAATGAAATGAAGAAATTTAGGTGAAAGTGAGAAAGCATATGGTGACAAATATTCCTTGAGCTGGTTCTTACTAGCTGTGTTATCTTAGGCAAATTACTTACCATCTTTGAGGCTTAATATTTCCATCTTAAAAATAAGTGTATAATACCTATCTCATCATAGAGCTTCTGGGATGATCTACATGAGATAATCTATATAAAGCATCAAACCCAGGGCCTGATATGTTCTAGATGCTCAGACTATGTTAACCGCCCCCCCCCCCCCCCCACACACACACTCCTTTCTCTTCTTTGTTATTCTTCCAAGCATCTTACCAGCTTTGAAACATTTGGGCCTAAAAATCATAAAGCCACATAACATATGTAGAAAATGTAAACTATCTTGTTGGCCAGATTCACCAGAAAATGTTGGCTTTCCAGTCATTTTGGAAAGGCTACAAGTGGTTCAAGAGTTCATCTTCCTACCTGAGAGATGTACTTCAGTTCCTGCTTCCTATAGATCAGAACCCCAAATGGAAAGAACTTAGAGATGGTGGGGCATGGAGGAAAAAAAAAAGATTGATGTGATTTTGGAACAAATACATCCACACTGTCTGGGCCAAAACAGAATATATGGATTCAACCAAAGTTAAATGTGTATCCCTGGGGCAACTTTGGAGATTTTAGTGCACTTTAGAATTAATATGAAGTCCCTGACATTGTATGGCCATGGCTAAAGTAGCTCTAAGATCTGATTTTCCCAGGGTGGTCTAGAATTATGTGTGACCTCTCAGTATAATTATTGATAATGCCTCTTTTTTTCATCACAGTGTCATAACTTGAATCATAAATGGTTTTCATTGCCATGAGGTACTCAGAAGATTCTAGGTCTCCAAGTGTAAGTCACTAATCAAAGGAATTTCTATTGGCTCCTAGTATTCTGGTATTCTTATTGGTGCCATTGATATTGTTTCTAATAAACACATGTTTTCAGGAAGCTCATCCTTGAATAACACCTGAGTATACAGTAAAGAATTATTGGGGACAACTACATCAATGAATAGTTTTAGATTTTTGATACTCTACTTCATTTGGGGCCATAATGTTACATAACCAACTAATTTATTTTCTCTATTATTCTCAAACTATATCTTTTCTTTATATGCTTCTAAATTCTCCACTCAATTTTGTCCCTGAAAACTTATGTGTATCTAATTACCAAGCTTCGTAATGTCTTGGTATCTGATAGGATATGTTTTCCTCTTACCCAGTTTAATTCTTAGTTATTAAAAACTGCTTGGCCACACTTGTAAATTTATATATAATCCATTCTTTACTGAAATGTCAAGTGACAGACTCTTATTTACACTTTGCAAAGTAGGAATATCAAAGCCCTATAAAATTTCCTCTACCAGTCTAACCTGTTCCATTTTAGGATCTCAAGTTTAACTGTACACCTGGATCTGATTTTTCATATGTTTATACATGTTATGGATGGGTGGTGAGATGTGCTTGTCTTTGGTGACAAGTGTTATGAAATAAAATTTCCTCCTAATTCAGAGCGGACTATTAACATGATGGTACAATCAAGACATTCATGGAAAATTAATGACAAAAACATTCCAAGAACTGCAGAAGGGCACTTCCCTCATCTTTTTATCCCACACCCATTAAAATCAAAACTCCTTTTGGCACATGCTAGGGAGAATCAAGGTAGAATGATTAGTTGGATTGTATCAAGCTAAAAAGGGCCTTTACCCCTTTAAATTAGCACAAACTAAGCTAGTAAATACATATGAAAATTGATGGCATTTACAGCTACTGTTGTGGCCATGATGTTTATACAAAAGCCTTCACATTAATAGGAAAGAGAGTATTTATGTTAAACAAGTCCACGCTGGTTATTTTCCAACATCTTTGAAATGATTCACAAATTGGGAGAGCTTTAAAATTGCAGAAGTATCAGGGATCAGCCAACAATGGGACTTTGGGGTGCTGAGCTGTGCCCAGATCAGATTTTTCTCCTAATCCCCAAGGAGTGTTTATACCAAGTTTCCCAAGTTGAATTTGTTGAGTATGATGGTACCCTTTAAGAACAGATTTACCCTAACTGTGATTTCCCTATGAAACCTACAGATCTCAATATAAGTAAGTAGGCTTGGATGGACTACAGATGTTGTCTAAGAGTCTGCAGATGCAGGTTGAATGTGCATATGATGTTAATCAAAACACATATGTAAATATGGCCTTCCTTTATCATCACGGATTCAATGCTGGCTAAGACATAGATTTCTGCAGCACTGAGACAGGTGTTCCTATTTGGGTTATTCACTTAAAATACAATATATTCGTTATCCAACTTAGACTGCTGCAGATCTCCATTTTCCGCCAAAATAGGAATCTTACCACTATCCTCACTGACCATGAACCTCACCCTTTTACAAAGAAATCCTGAAAATGGAGTAAACTAAGAATCTTCTCCTATAGTCCTTGACCTCATCATCTCTAGAAGGGGGAATAAGATACTGTTAAGTCAATTAATACAAAAAGCCCTTATTTTTATATCATTTCCTACCACCATATTCCCATGATTTTTTAATCTTAAAAGCTCTTCAGAGTAGGCCGACACACACAAGCACAGAGCAACCCTCCATGGCTTCTCCTCCAATATTGCTAACTGATGGCTGGAAGCCCCAGCCTGGCTTTCATAATCTCTCTTTTTCTATGTCCTATCTGTGATACACATTTAAAAGTTCAACCCAAATATATCGACCACCTACTATGTACCTGTATCTGCTCTTGATGCTTGAGACACATCATTGAACAAAACAATAATCTTTGTCATTGTGGAGCTGACCTTCTAGTTGCTTTCCAGGGATCTTTGCCCCTCAACAGGGAACATGTTGTAGAAGGTTGAGCTCCAAGTTAGGATTCTCCCAACAGAGGAAAGTTTGCATCTCTTAGTCTAAAATCTTAATTGAGGAACAATTGGAATTCAGGTATGTTGATATATTAACTAAAATTGTATTCCCTTTCCTCTTAAGGAAAACCACATGAATCTGCATTCACCTTCTGTTTATTACTTTATTATTATATCTGTCTACACTTTTTCTCTTTGGTGTTTGTACATTCCCTTTGCTGTTTTGCAAAGACAGTGTATTCTGTAGTTTACATCAACAGTTGGTGATAACTACTATAGCACTTGGATTTTAATCCCTCTGCAAGAATTACATCAGGAAAGAAACTGCCAAATTATATCACCATCTCAATTGATAAAAAAGGAAGCCATATTTAATTCTCTCATGCTCTTACTCTTCACCTAAATGATATGATGCATTTGGGAATAAGGAGATTGTGTTACTGGAAGTATCTTGATTTCACCCTTCCTGTGAACAGATAGTTTAATTAGGTGTACAATTGTAGATTGACAGTTATTTTCCTTCTACTTTTTTCCTTTCTCAATCAGCATTTCATCTTAATTTTTTAATAGAGATCCAATTTCCACTCAATATAATGTTTCCTCAATTTCTTAAAAAATGTCTTTTTATGGTTGGTCTATTTGAATGAGGTTCTATATAAGGTCCACATATTGCACTTGATTATTAACTCTTATAAGTCCCTTGTAAACTCTAACACTATTATTCTTTTTTAATGTCATTTTTTCTTTTATTGGAGAAACCAAATTCTTTTTCATGTAGAATATTCCCATATTCTGGGTTTGGTAGATTGCTTCCTTGTAGTATCTTTTAACTTGTTTCTCTAATCCTTATACTTCCTATTAACTGGCAATTAGGTCTGAAGCTTGATTGGTTCAGACTTTGCTGAGGGTTTTTTTTTTTTTTTTTTTTTTTTAAGGGGGTAGGCAGCTGGTGGCAAGAATGTATCATGGGAAGACACTGTAAGTGTCCTATTGTCTCATATCACAAAGCACATACTGTTTGATTGTCACACTCTTAAAGGTACTAAAGCTGACCAAGCCAGTGGGTTTAGGTGTCAGCCCAATCCCTCTGAAAGTCTGGCAGGTTGGAGGCGGATATGTCTTAAAGTGTCTTTTTTTTTTTTTTTTTTTTTAACATATCAGTAATGTGTGCTTCTTTCAAAAATACAAACATGCACTAGGAAGAAAATGAAAATTACCCCCAATTTCACCTTCCAAATACAAACACACACATGCACAAACACATGCACGTAAACGCTATGTGTATATGGTATCTAGCTGTCTTCAGTTAACATGAATTGAGAACAGCATTTAGATGCACTTATCCTGTGCAACAAATAGGAAGCAAGGAGCCTCCATGGTGTTATGATCCTGAGATTTCTCTGATATCCTGATTGAATGTCAGCCCCTCATCCACTCCTCAGTCACGTAAAGTAACATAAAGTACACACCCTCTAGACCCTTGTGGTCACTGCTGGCACTTACTGGAGAGGTTTTGGATCATTTAGGTTGGGAACCAGTTTGTATAGTCTGCCACTCAAAAAGGTTTTAAGATGAATCCTTGAATCAGATTTATCCCCTCAAAGTTTCTGGTGGCCCAAAGAAGCCAATGGTTAGACATTAAACGTTCAACAAAAAAAAGGTGTCTTGATATTATACTCTACCTAAAATCAGTGTCACAGGTAGATAATCTGTATATTTAAATTGTGTAAAACCAAATAACCCCATATAGCATGCCTACATGTTCAGCCATCTAGAAGGTCACCACACAATCCACACAAACATTTCAGATGTTTTCTGGGTAAAGTGGGCATCCTAGTGACATTTGTTTTGAAAATATTCCAGTCCTGAATCAGCTGCGTCACACTACGAAATAGAATTAGAGGCTTATATGTGCCTAGGAGCAGACGTTTACCTAGAGCCTCTAGTATATTTTTTCTTAACTGATATTGAAATAATTCACCTTAAAAAAAAACAATAATCTTCTAAGATAATCAAGAAGATGGATAAAAAGTTTTAGGTTATTTCACTATAAAATATAATCTGAGTTCTAGGACAGAAAATTGTTTTCACATGGCAGTGAGAGAGGGTTGGCTTTTGAAGGTTTCTTTGGGTAGCCAAATGCCAAAGACCAGTCCTTTCAAAAGTGAGCTGTTTTGCTTTTTGTGTCACAGCTCTGGGTACTGAGATTTATTTTGAAGGTGTGGAAGAAGGATAGGGTCACAACGCATCTTGTGTTGCTAATGGGCCCACAGAGTGGTGTGATGCTTCTGGGTGGAAAGAAGTCTGCAACAGACAGCAACTTTGGTACCTGTGCTTGAGCTCATCCTGATCAAAGTCCTGACTTCTGATGTACCAAAAGCTCTTTAGCTTTGCTCAAGTGAGAACAGAGTAAAATTCAATACACTGGAGAACACTGTCCATGCTTCTCCAGTTTCCTGATTGAATGTAACCCCCACCGCCCCCCACCATCTACTCCACAGTCTAAGTAACGTACATACATACCCTCTATATCCTAGTTGCCGTTGCTAGAGTAGACTTAAGAGGTTTTAAATGACTTAGGTTGGGAAGTACTCATTATTCTGTTACTCCAGAAGGTTATGAGAGCTCTCGTTGAATCAAGTTTTTCTGCACCCTTCTGGGAGACTCTGTGTTTGAAGCACTCTAGTGGAAGCTCTTAAAGAACTGCCTTCACTGAGCTGCCCTCCAAAGTTGTGCTTTTAGTTTTAACACTTCAAAGAGGTAAGCAAGCAGAGGATAGCCACGTGCAAATTACTTCTGATTTGTTGTAAAGTGTTGTCAAGGATAAAGTCTACAGGACCCTCGATGTAAGGCTTCACTTGAAAAATTTCTTTTTGCGTTGAGAGTCAGGATAAACAAAAAGGCTTTTCTTACAAGACTAGTGGGCATTCTCCCTTTTTAATAAGTAGAGTGTGTTAGCCTAGCTATTATTCCACAGATATCTCAAAACAGTGGCTTAAGTGTTTAGGTTTATTATTATTTTGTGTAAAACTCCACAAATAGAAGGTCCATAGCTGGTAAGAGCCTTTGCCATCATCAACATACAGTTTCCATCTTTGGGTTCAAAGTGATTGCTCCAAGGGACAAAGGACAAGAGAACCCAGAACTGGCCTACTTGTGTTCACCTCCTATGGGACAGAAATTAGCGTCATGGCCATGCCTGGCTGTGAGGGAGAATGAGAAGACAGAAAGGAGGCACTGATATTAGTAGACAAACAAAGTCCACCAGCATTTGTCCCTCCAGCCACCCAGATACCCATGTGTATTCTCCTCACACACACAACATTTTCCATGAGATTACAATTATAGTCCAGAATCTGCGTAACCTAGAGTCTCTTCTCCTCCCCCCATCAAGTCTAGCTCTAGCTCTGACTCCTGTGATCTGGTGACCTACAAATTATGAGACGAGTTACCTTCAGGCCCACCTTCCACCCCCAATACCACAATAAACAGAGCTTTATGACCATTTTACTGTGGATAACCACAATAACAACTCCCATTTAGAAAAGTGAAAAAATGATAAACATAGAGCAGCCATTAGTCCATAGCAACCGTCAAACTCCACTGGACAGGAATTGCAGACTCCATGCCCTGGCAGTGCAGGGGCCCCTTGCACCGAAAGCCCCAATGCTGGAAGTAACTCCCCTACATATTGTCCTCCCTGGCTCACTGGGACATGTTCTTGACTTTATCTTTCATGGTCACATATAAAGTGAGCATAGCTCATTGCCTGCTGGTGAAGGTTTAGGAGACAGGATTACTTTAAGCTTTAGATAGCTTTTGCAGGCCAGTCTTGTGGTTTCTTTGGCAATACAATTCCTTTAAAACCTTATAGACTTATGGTCTACTTGCTTCCTGTCAGTTCCAGATGCCAGTAACCACTATCCATGCCTCTTAAGCCAGAAGATTCTGTTCTTTCATTTCCTGGTCTCCATGTTCAACATAGCTCTCCCTCCCATATTGCTGGAGATTCCCTAGAGGCCATGTGAAACAACAGGTTTGAATGGCAAGGCAACAGAGTGAGAGTGGCCTTATTGTCTAGTAGGGAACATTCTGTATGAGGCTCTGAGGAAGGCTTGAATGTATTTGGTGGTACAAAAGCAGCTGTATTTGCAACCCTTTGAATTACAAGACTTTCATTCCATGTGGATTGAAGGCTGTATACAAGAGAGAACTTTCCCGGATGGGGATCTGCTTGCAAGCTGCTGAGCTGTCACCTGAGTTAGGCTCTATTGTAAGGCTTTGCTAGGGTTGCCAGTCATCAGCCATCTGTCCCCGGTGGTAGTTTTAGCAGATGTTTACCATGACATGGCAGTGGTCAACAGCTTTAGAGATTTCAATATCCTTGTCCTCAGTGCCTGTTGCCTGACCATTAAGACCCTGTCATCTATTTCAGGGTTTCTATTTTTACTACTGGATTCGACTTCTGGATACCAATTTTTTGTATTGGGAGAATACAATCTAAGCTAATGGAACAAAAGGATCCACAATTGCAGTAGCTTCAGCAAAGTAATAACCTGAAGGTCAGCAGCCCAGAGCTCGTACAGAGATTCTGCGAACCTGAACACATAGGATATTCTGAGTTCGAAATAGGCTCCAGCTCCAGCCATTTCATCTGTATCCCGTCTCATGTCCATTGTACTAAAGTTGTGAATTACACCTATTAATTGTGTATCCTTCTATCCCACTGGCTAGAAGTTAATCTTATAGCTGGGTTAGCTGTAAAAAAAAAAAATTGTAAAATATCATTTTAAGAAAGGAGTAGACATTGGTGAGCAGCTATAATTCTCACTACAGAATTGAATTATCTAGTTTTTGGTTTTTGGTTGTTGTTGTTGTTGTTGTTTTTAATGTCCAGGCAACAACCAGGAAGCCCAAAGTCAAATATGTAAATAGTTGTGTATATAAATAGATTTTACTATATTTAAAACAAAGTTACTATATTTCAAACATTCTCTGTCTTTCCCCTCCATAGTTTTGATGTTATATTTTGATTTCATTAAACTTTTTAGACATACCTACCTTTTTGTAAGGTGACTCAAGTCATTTTTAGAAAGGGCTGTGGTATAAACTATAAATGTGAATATGAATAATGCAAATTCTAACATTTGGATACTCTCAAGGAACATTCGGCCTCGTTTTCTCATCTGCTTTAGAAAATGTTTGTCCTCTCAAATATACCAAGACTGGACTCCATTTATCTTGCAGTGTGATGACCCGCCAAACGTATTACCTGATATTATACCATTAGAGGTTTCATTCCTTGGCCAAGGAGTTATACTATGCTAAACTATAAATACTGTTAGAAGGAATCATTTGCAGTCATCATTGCTGCAGTAAGAATTAGCTAAACAGGTTTAATTGTAATACTTGTTAGAAGGGGTGGGTCTAAGGGAATGTAATGCAATACCTGTGAGCCTTCCTCTGGGGCAGGGTGAGAAGCTTCTGGAAAGGTACAAAGTGGCCACTGTAGGAAGCCTCACCATCTCTTGATGGCTCATTGAGGCACTCTAGGTCAAAGGAGTAGAGAGAGGTAGAGAAGAGCTTGATAATTGTTGACTTTTAACACATACTTACCTGTGCCAAGCCACTTTTAAGGGTTTTACATGCATGTGTTACCTCATTTAAAACAAAAGGGCCCCAGAAGTCACACAGGGGAAGACAGATGTGGTGTATTCAGACAGGAAACTGAATACAACTACTAACCTTGTCTTGTGCTAGTTTATCAAGAGCTTTCCGTGACCTGGTCTCATTTGACCTGCAGGAGCTCTGTTGAGTAGGCTGGATAAAGGTAAAGGAACAAGGTCCTAAGAGGCCAGGTAGGATGTAAATGGCAGAGCTGAGGCTCCAACCTACATCAGCATCCCCCCTCCCGCCTCATCTCACTATACTACAACCATGCCTCCCAATCCAATGTCATTTCATAAAGAGTTGGTTTCATATCTAAAAACTATACTAAATGGCTTTAGTATAGTTTTTTAGGGTTTCATTACCCTAAAAAAGGGTAAGGATGCTTTTAAGGGGGGATATGGGAAAATTTTTAGATAAATATTGGAGTAAAAGGTTTCACCATGAAAACATTGTAAATACTCCAAAAGCTGAGTGAAAACTTTTTCATGGTGGTTGAGGTGGTAGGCTCCCTGGGTAGGCTGGTCCTTCCTTATTCCTGTTTTCTCCTTCTTGGGGACCTTGTATTTACTCTTTCCTTCCTGCGTGACTTCTTACCTTCAGCCTCTCACATTTCCTTTTTTTTTTTTTTTAAGATTTTATTTATTTATTCATGAGAGATGCACAGAGAGAGAGAATGAGAAAGAGAGGCAGAGACACAGGCAGAGGGAGAAACAGACTCCATGCAGGAAGACCAATGTGGGACTCGATCCCTCGATCCTAGGACTCTGGAATCATACCCTGAGCCAGACGCTCAACTTCTGAGCCACCCAGACATCCCAGCCTCTCATTTTTCTAAATGTGGCCCATACCACAAGAGGGCAAGCCCTCCCAGTGTTGTCCCTAGCTTTTACCTCAGTGTTCTCCTTCTGTTGTTCTCAAGCTTTACATCAGTAGGCACCATTCATACCTCACATCTATTCACACATTCCCTGGCAAACAGGTCTTGGCTCGTGACACATGACACTGCTCTCAGTGAAGTGGTTACTTATCTCCTGATGCCAAAGTTTCTTCCTTTCTTGATCTTTCTGGGGCATTTACCAGGACTGGCCACTCCCTCATTCCCTCTTATCTTCCATGACACCACCCGCTCTTTGTTGACCTTTTATCTCTCAGAATATTCTTCCTCAGGACTCTTATTGGATCAAACTTCTCCGTCCATCTCTCAAATACTAGGATCCCTGGGTGTTTTTCTGTTTTGTTCCTATTTTCTCACTTTACCTGCCCTACCTGGATACCTGTCTTCATCCCCTTCCCCATCTTTATTTCATCTTATATCTGAATCTCCAGAAGAGATAGTTCATCTTTGATTGGACAGTAGACATTTTCCCTACAAATAGCCATAAACAACCAAAACCCATTAGTTCTGAAACTGAACTCCTTACAGTATCACCTACTCTGTCCTAGACACCTTCCCACATTGCTCATGCTAACTGGTGATCCCACTAACCCCCTAATCTCCCCACGGAGAAGCCTAGGATCAGCCAGGACTCTCCTTCCTTTGCTGACTCCATACCCAATCATTCTTCAGGTCTCACTGACTTTGCCTTCTAGTCATCTACGGATCCACCCTCTTTTCCTCATCCTCCCTACCAGAGCTTAAGTTCAGACCATCCTTGGCTCCTGCCTGGAGAATGGCAATAGGTTCCCAATCGGTCCTAGTGCCTCTGGATTCATTTCTTTTTCATCCAAGCAGCCTACCAAATCGGTCGTGCTAAAAACCAAGTCCAGTTCTTCTTAAAACCCTTAATAAGTCCCCATAGGCTACAAAATGAAACCAAAGCTTCTCTGTAGGGCATGCACACATTTTAAGAACAGCATCCTACTTTTCTACCTCCCCAGCCTCATTCCCTCTTATTCTTCCATCCATCGACTCTTCCTACCAATCTCCCCCTGCTCCCCCATTCCTGTAACTGGTGTGTTCTTCTTCTTTTTAAATTCTGTTCATAATCCTGTGTCATCTCCACCATCTGTTCACCAAGTATTCCTGAGTGTCCCTAACAGAGGTCTATTCCAAGGACATTGGGACCGTAGAAAAGAGAGCACCTATGTTTGCCTACGGAAATCTGCACCGAAGAGTACTTGTGCTGAGCTTTAAAGATAAGGAAAAAAGCCTTTTCCATGAAGGCTTCCTTGGTCTCCAAGGATTTTAAGTCCTACTTTTTCCCTGTATTATACTGCTTCCCTGGTACATTGACTTACCTGTTTCCGCTGGTGGACTGTGAGCTCCTGCAGTATAGGGACAACATGGTAGCCCTGGGAGTAGTCCTGGTGCTGAGTACAGTGCCAGCGCTTTGTAGGCCTCAATAAACTTGTTAAATTAGATTGAATCAGAGTAGCCCGAGGCCACTGAGCTCATTAGTGGCAAGTGGTTGGCTTAAGAGAAGTGGCACCCCATCCTCAGGAAGACTGGGCCTGGAATCTTGACCTCATTAGCACCCTGTTCCAACCTAACCTGCCAACTGGCTCCGACTTTCCAAATGTTAACACTACATATCAGCATGTGTGAGCTAAGTATGTGCACACCAAGTATCAACACGGCATATGGATATGTAGTATATGGAAACTAAACCCGTTTCACTCACCAAGTTTACAGCCCTTTTAAACCTCCCGGGTTAGTTTTGAATCAAACCCAGATTTTCTAGTGTTTCAGTTCATTTTCTTTTGGCAAACATATCTTCCTGTTGTTAAGAAGAAAGACTTTACAAAGATTATTTAAAAGTTTAACTGGTTTCTTGAACATCAGCTAGCTCTTACAATACAGGATTTTAATGGTATGAGTGTAAATGAATCAGAAACACATGGATTAATATCCCCTTCGAATCTTCAGGCTGTTTATAGGAGATATTTGAGAAAAAATATAGTCGAGGTTCCATCAGATACCAAACATAGAGTATTTTAAGATATTCTGTGAGTTCAAAGTCTGACTCTGCAAGCCCGTAGGGATATCATTACATTAGTATGTACATAAGTGAACTATTTAGTAAGTGCAGTTATCATGAGTGGAATGTCCCTATTTGAACAAAATGACTGCCACCAGATAGGCAGGCCTGGAACTCAGAGTTTTGACATCTGATCCAACTGGTAACACAGAAAAGTTTTCTTTCGCATTCAGTACAGCAGCCCTGTGGAGCTGGTGCCCTTAATGTTGTTTCCTCATGAGTGCTAGATATGCAGAGACATGGAACACCCGAGTGAACGGGAAAGAAGTGCCGGGGTCCGACCTGTCTCTTTAATGGAAACTCTTTCTTTCATTATGAAACTCACTGCCTCATTTGGCACAAGTTGAGTACATGCTGGGAATAGCAGGGTAATTGCAGGTCATGATGATCTAGAAGGATTAGTTAGTTTGTATAAACATGTTCCAAGTCCAGCTATGTTTCAGTTAAGCTGCACACAGAAATACCAAAGCAGGCCAGCCTTGGTTCAGTGTCACCAAACTGTTTATTTGTACAAGAGATCCCTAGAAGTCTACTAATCCAAGAGACAGCCATTTTAGGGAATTAATGGGACCTTCTCGGTAGTGGTTATTTTGAAACCAGATTAGACCGGGCCCTTGAGAAAGCAGCATAGAAAGTAATTCCATGTGGACTTGTGTTGTGAAGTAGGGACAGTGGATCGTCGGAAAGAACTTGCCTATTACAAATGTCTATGGACTTAGTTTGTTCTAGAAGGGTGTGAGCCATTAAGGGTATGAGGTTGTGGCTTATCCATTTATGTAGGAATGATATTTATGTAGGGTACTCCTTCTGTGTCGAACATGCTTTTCTTCTTGCCTGTTGAGAAATAGCTGTAAATTTCCTGGCGTTCAGGCAGCCATTCAAGAAGTTCATTTTGCATTTTGATGCTTCTAATGAAAACCACAAATGGAAGCTGCACTGGTCATTGTTCACTAAACATTTACTGATCATTTCCTGTGGCCAGGGACTGGGTTCAGGACTGGATACATAGATGATAGTCAGAGATAACAGGAAAAACAATATAACATCTTTAAGAAGGTTACAGTCTGGATTTGGAGGGAAGGAGGAGGGAAGAGACAGATATGTAAACAGACCATAAACATATAATGAGATAAGAGGGGGAACAAAGTTAAGGACAAAATCCTGGGTGGGTTCAAACTCCACAGGGAAGGAAGCCGCTCACTTTGTGAGTTGTCTGGGGGAGGTCAAAGAAGCATTCTCAGTGGAGGTGATTTTGAGGCAGGTCCTAAAGGATGGGTTGGCATTGGGTAGTCAATCAAAGTCCAGCACCAATAGGAAGCGAGATAGGTATGGAGATCAACACGAAAAGAACTTGTCCGAATGGGCTCAGGGTTGACTTTTGATTGGCACACTCTGTATCTCCTATTTAGAGAATCATTTGGTTTCTGTCTTTATTCCTGTGACAACCTGCTTCCCATTTGTTGCTTTGACTTCCCTCATATCTAATCTCCTTTGGCCATCTTGATTCAGTTCAATCGGCATCTATTGACATCTTAATAATTTTCAGCTCTGTTTCAACGCTATGGGAGACACGAGCAAGGTCTTGCTCTCCAAGTTTTGGGTGGGCTTGGCTTTCATGTCCTCATTATAGTGCTTTGGAAGAAGGTTGATGAAGATTATCTTCTGGCCCTTAAAAGCCATCCAGATGGACAGTTGACAGCTCAGCCCAGTCTCAATTAGGAGTCTAGTGAAAATGTCACAAAATATGCTAGGCATGGATGTTGATGCTTCCGATGTAAACTGTAACTGAAGCTGACGATGGTGCAACATAAATCCTTTCTTATGACAAACACAATCCCCAGGAGTGGGACCACAGGCTGATTCATTCATCTTTCATATGTTTTAGGACAAGTACAATTTTCCCAAAATCCAAAATTGTCTATTATAGGAATATATGCCTAAGCGAGATATAAATAAAGATATTCCTGGCACTAACGTCTCCTGAGCTATCAGGATAAGGATCTCTAAGGTATAACCTAAAAAACTCACAATGGCACATGATTTTTTTCTGCACCTCTCTTATTTTATTGGCAGATCAAGGGAGGGAAATGCTAACCTAGTTATTAGTTTGACTCAAGAGACCCTCGTGTCTGAGGAAAAAAAAAAAGCAATATGAATGGTCACAACCCCCAAACAAATTCATGCTGGCATTCACACTGCTCTCCTCTGAGGAATAAAAACTAGATTTTTGTTCTTTTAAAAAGTGTTTATATTTTGTGTACCTGATGAATCTTTGAAAAGGAAAAGGTGAGGCCACAGCCATGAAGGTCAAGAGCAGTTACACTGGACCAGGATAGAAGGGATACTGAGGACCTCTGTCACCTGTTCAAGACATCAAACTTGGATCCTTTTCACTTAAACATGCAATAAACTCAGAAGACTTTCACTGCAGCACTGGCCATTCAAAATATTCAAATTGATTTCCAGAACTCTCTGCTTCACTGGAAGGAAAGGAACCACCCAATGAACTTCCAGATAAACACTCCCTTGAATTCTCTTTTTTTTCCCCCATCCTACTCTATTCCCAGGAACCAAATCGAGTTCACAAGAAAATAGTAAACTATTTAAGAAGTCACAAAGCTTAAGTTTTACAGTCAGTATCAACTGACTGAAAAACAAGAGGCCTAACCTCTTGGATTCATTTGTTTGGTGTTGGGGGGGTGGGGGGTTGGTTTTTTGTTGTTTTGCATTCCAGTCATTTTGGCATTTACCAAGTGACTAACACTCTTTGGCAATATCAGTTTATGCTGAACCCAGGACCTTCCATTCAGGCTAAGTATGCTCATGATTATTCAGGTATTTCTGTGAGGTTAGCTGGCCCAATCACTTAAAACTCTGTATGGTCTACAAAATATTTCCCCATTTGTTTTCTTATTTGATCCTTAAAACTGACCTATGAGGTAGACTGAAAGTTTTGATTATTCACATTCCACAGATGGGGAAAGTAGACCCAGAGACGCTAATTTAGACCAAATTATACTAATTTAAACCTTAATAAGTAGCAGAGCTGAGGCTTACAACTAAGTTTCCCTCTTTCCGGGCTCAGAATTGTTCCCACCACACAGGAGGCGGTATATGGTCAAAGAAATCAGGGGCTGGGTGTAAATCCCCACCCTGCCAACGCCGGGCCACCTGACTTCGTTATTTCACCAGTGATGAAACCATCCAGAGAAGTCAATGGTCCAAGCAGGACTATGACCAGCCGCTCCTCAAATTGATAATCTTAATATTTAAGAATCTGAATATTTATCTTTATTTAGCAAGGGTAGAGATAAACTGATTTTCTAATAACAGTAATTCACCATATCTTTGTTTTAAACAATATGTCCATCCTCTTGTCCTATAGCTCCAGCTCCTTTCTGTCAAAGGTGTTAATGGCCCACACAGACTTCATTAAAGATCAAGTGGAGAAGCATAAGGAGGAGGTCCACATGGCCCAGCATGTTGGTTGAGAAAGCCCCTTTGGATACCTCCCTCTTCCTCCCTTTTTTGTTGAGTGTCCCTCCTCCCTGGCTCTGACACCCTAGTCACAGGTCTTATGCCTCCTGAAATCTCTCTCTCTTTCTTGGCAGAGTAACTTTCTCTCAGCGGCTCTCCCTCTAACCTCCCCCTTGCTCTCCTTGCACCACCCCCCCCTACAGAATAATAGAAATCTTCCATTATGTCAAATCAAAGATCATTTCACTGGGAATAAATACTCGCTTGACCTCAACACACTGAAGAACCAGGGCTCAGCAGCAGACTCTATCTGGTGAGGAGTAAGGCAGTAAAGAAATTGTTCAAATATGTATGTAAATGTTGTCTTGTTATTTTGATTAAATTCAAATGAGGGATTAACACATGTGCTAAGCAGAAGTGGGGCCAGTTTACATTTCACCCATCATGTAAGAAACCATGAGGTAAAACTATTCAACTTCAAAATGTTTAAATTCCTTTCATTGTATTTTTTTCAACTCTCTTAGAAGATATCATAATTCTAAAATAGTCTCAAAACATATGAAGCAAAATCTACGGAACTATAGGTAGAAATTTAAAATTGCAATAGCCTACTAGATTTCAATAAGTCTTAATTATTTAAAGGTCAAAAAAATCACTAAAATAAAGAACATTTGAGTAACATAACTAGTATGCATGATCTAATGGGCACATATGCGGATCCTGCACCAAGCAATTAGAGAACATACATCCTTTTCAAGCATGTGTGAAACATTTTTCAAAACAAAACCAAAAAAAATTAATGTAAAACAACTAAGAAGGAAGAGATGCTGTGATTTAATCAGCTTCAACTTGATTCTCCTTTTACATTTTTTCCTGATTTTGAGCATTGCTAGCACTAAGTGAGCACAGTGCATATAATCACTCCTGAAGCCATGATCACCCTTGTGAAACCATCCATTTTTTTTTCCATTTGCAGACCCTGCCATGAATTGAGAGGGAACTGCTTGTGTCTTTGACAACGTGATTGAATTGTACAAGCAATCTGATTCAGCTGTTCATTTTTTTCAGCTCTATTGAGGTATAATTGACAAATAAGATAGTAAGATATTTAAAGGGTGCATTGTGCTCATTCCATAGATTTACACATCGTGAAAGGATTCCCACAGCCCAGTTAATTAACATAGCCATTACCTCACATATTTGCTTTATTTTATT
The DNA here is from genome assembly GCF_048164855.1 of Canis lupus baileyi. NCBI lineage: Eukaryota > Metazoa > Chordata > Mammalia > Carnivora > Canidae > Canis > Canis lupus. The sequence goes on from NC_132844.1 coordinate 9,482,579, forward strand.
CTTGGTGAGGACATTTAAATTCTACTCCCTTGGCCAATTTCAGTTGTATAACTGAAGATAGAGTGTTATCAACTATAGTGACCATGTTGTACATTAGATCCTCAAACCTTATGCATCTTATCACTGAAAGTTTGTACCCTCTTCTTAACCTCCCTCTATTTCCCCTACCTCTGACCCCTAGTAACCACTTTTCTACTCTTTCTAAGAGTTTGACTTTTTTTAAAATTTTTTTATTTAAGATTTTTTAAGACTTTCCAAGATTTAAGAGACACCATTCAGTATTTGTCTTTCTCTATCTGGCTTATTTCACTTGGCATTGAGATCTATCCACATTGTCACAAATGGCAGGATCTCCTTCTTTCTCATGGCTGAATAATATTCTGTTGCATATATGACCCATATCTTCCTTTTCCACTCATCCACTGATGCTGCAATAAACATAGTAATGCAGATATCTCTTCAATACCCTGTTTTTTCATTTCCTTTGGATATATACCCAAAGGTAGGATTGCTGGGTCATATGATAGTTCTATTTATAATTCTTTTGGGGAACTTTTGTACTGTTTTCCACAGAGATGGTACCAATTTACATTCCCATAAGTTCCTTCTAAATAGTTACTTTGGCAATTGCTCAGTTGTATTGCTCTTTCATTGGGATCTTCTTCTAAACATTGGTTTCCTCATCTGGAAAACGGGGATAGTATTTACATGCACTGATTCAACGAGAATTAAATGAGATGCCCTAATATAACATACCTAATCACAGTGTCTGTTCGTGGAAGGTAATAGGGAAATCTATGCCCTCACACCTACCAACATATGCCTACGGTGCTTCTCCCATCACTCCAAACCCAACTCCCATCAGATATTGTAAATTTTCCTGGGGACAGGACCTTGTCTTTCTCCTTCTCCTCCTCCTCCTCCTCCTTCCCCTCCTCCTTCTTCTTCTTACGATTTTATTGACTTATTTGAAAGCAAGCAAGCAAGAGAGAGAGAGAGAGCACACAGAGGAGAGAGAGAAGCAGACTCCTCACTGAGCAGAGACTGGCCTGCTGCAGGCTCCATCCCAGGATCTGAGCCAAAGGCAGGCACTTAACTGATTGAGCCACCCAGGTGCCCTTCTTCTTTTCTTAAGACTTAATTTTTTAGGGTGTCTGCCTTCAGCTCAGGTCGTGATCCTGGGGTCCTGGGATCGAGTCTCACACTTGGCTTCCTGCGTGGAGCCTGCTTCTCCTCCCTCTGCCTGTGTCTCTGCCTCTCTCTCTCTCTCTCTGTGTCTCTCACGAATAAATAAATAAAATCTTTAAAAAATACTTAACTTTTTAAGAGTAGTTTCAGGCTCACCACAAAATTGAAAAACTACAGAGATTTCTCAGACACCCCTGCCCTTATAGATGCAGAGCCTCCTCCATTATCAACATCCTTCACCAGCGTGGTGCAACCACTGAGCCTACGTTGAAACATCATAATCACCCAAAGTCCTTATTTTATATTTTAGCTTATTCTGTACCTTATTCAACTTATTCTGTATCTTATTCAGTACCTTCTATGAGTTTAGAAAAATATTTAATGACATGCATAATAAAATGTATAATGACATAATGATATCATATTTTTACTACCCTAAAAATCTTTTGTGCTCCACCTGTTCATTCCCCTTCTCCATCCCCCAACCATGACAACCATTAATATTTTTACTGTCTCTGTAGTTGTGCCTTTTCCAGAATGTCACATAGTTGGGATCATAGAGTAAGTAGCCTTTTTGGATTGGCTTCCCTCATTTAGTAATATGCATTTAAGTTTCCTCCATGTCTTTTCATGGCTTGATAGCTCATTTCTTTTGAGCATTGGGTAAAATTCCATTGTCTAGATATAGCACAGTTTATTTATCCATTCACCTACTGGAGAATATCTTGGTTGCTTCCAAGTTTTGAATTATGATTAAAGCTGACATAAACATTCATGGGCAGGTTTTTGTGTGGACATGCTTTCAACTCCTTTGAATGAATACCAAGGAGCACAATCAATGGATCATAGAATAAGAGCATGTTAGTTTTTAAATAAACCACTAAACTGTCTTCCAAAGTGGCTTTGCATTCCCAGCAGCAGTGAATGAGAGTTTGTCTTGCTCCACATCCTGTCCAACATTTGGGGTTGTCAGTGTTCCAGATTTTGTCCATCCTAATCGACGTACAGTGTGGTATCTCATTATTATTTGAAGACCTTGAATTTTTATCCCCTATGCTTAGCATAATGCTGAGTATAGAGGTCACTCAATAGATGTTTCTTAGTTGACTTTCCAGGTTAAATTGATTCTCTCTTTCTCTCTCTCTACCCTCCCTCTGCCCCTCTCAATTTCCACACATATATGCCTGCACATACATAGAACCATATTTTAGTCTGAAATGTTCTTTCGTTTGTTAGTAACATACATTTATGTGACAATAAAAGATACAAGAAGTCTTGGTTACTCAACACGGTAAGCCATTGATTCTTATACTGGAGAAAAATTAAAATGCCCACGTTCATTGAAATGATCATATCTGTGGCAAGCAGAACCTTAGTTCTCAAGTTTCCACCTAGAAGATGAATATTCCTTTTCTTTACAAGAATGATTTCATCTGCCAGTGAAGGATAATGGGGTCATTTGAAATGATGGAGATGTGAAATGCTGGTTCCAAGAAATATTGATGCGAGTTTTCGTTAATTCTTCCTCTCAGGCTGGAGTATGACTCCCACAACGGAGTTTGCTATCTGACTCATGTTTTATTTGACTTCATTCTTAACCCATCTATGAGTGCTTGGTAGATTAGTGTTGTGTTTTGGAACTACTGAAAGAATGCTGGAGAATTCAAGTGAGGCTTTAACAATTGATCATTCATTTGGTAAATAACATCTTCCTAGCAAGAATGTTTAAGTTTGGCCTTTGGAATATAAACATTTTTAGGAAGTATATTAACTAGTTTGTTAATTCGATTATAATTACTATCTTCTATTAATTTCTCTTACTCAAACACAGCAGAATTATTTCCCTTGAGTCTCAATTATTCCACATTTTTTTGCTGTGAGCCAATCCTCAGTCACGCATGAAGCATCTCCCATGTGCTGTGCACTGTATTAGACAAGCCACCAGCATCCTAACGTTTATAGAGGTCCAGGCTAGGGTACACACGGAGGCCCACATGACATATGCCTAAATATTTCAAGGTTGCAAATGACAAAATATGATCCATCCTCCCCCCAAGATAAATATATCTTCATAACTACATAGAAGTCCAGGTTCAACCTTAGAACTCTCTAATTCCTTGAGGCTCCAGGCCCCAGCTCTCTGCCTACCTGCCTGCCTCTCCTAGTGCTGCTCTGACCTCATCACTGGCTCCTTGCATACACATGTGTGGACCATCTAGCCTGTTTATACAAGTTCTGGCCATACACTTCACAAATCACTACCTTGGCTAGTCTTTGGATCTAGGAGTGAGCACACACCTTCTTGGTCCCTTCTTTGAGGAAAGATCTTGGAAAAGGGTGTGTGCAGGCCCCAAAGGAAGATTGGACTATTTGGATAGGGAATTCTTGGGCTCTTGCTTAGCAAAGCATGGTCTAGAAACAGGAAGCATGGGATCTAGGGAGATGTGGAATCCAGGAAGGTACATCCTTGTCCTGCTGACTTCTCACCTCAGGTGTAGGGATACTCCTGGAAGAGGGCTGGGGGTGGGGGGCCTCTGAAGTATGACCCTCCTCCTTCAGGATTTAAGAGCAGTGCTTATGCTAGATAAGGCACTAAGATCCTGAATAGGCTGAAGATTGTTACCTCATAGTCCATTGAGGAGACAGACATAAACAGTGAGATTTATACAATGTGGTGCATACGATAATTTAGATATGTGTATTGTGCTAGCACGACCAAAAAGGGTGGTGTCACTAGCCAAGTCAGGAGAAGTGTCATTTGAGCTGAGTCTTGAGAGAGAAAATACTCGCCAGGCAGTATATACCCAGATAAAGATGACAAGGAAGAGAGGGGTAGGAGATGAGGCTGAAAAAATCGGCTATGGTCAGATAATACAGGGCCCTGCACTGGGACTTTGTTTCTCTGACAAAGGGGAGTGTGAGGCAGAGAATAGTGAGGAGAAGGCTGAAGACAGAAGCATGAAGAGGTTGTAAGGAGTATGGATTTCAAGGCAATGGGAAAACAGAAGTATTTTAAGCTGGCAATTGACTTGAGCATATTTGTGCTTTTAAGCAATGACGATGGTTACAGTGTGGAGGAGTTTGCAGTGGGAGAGTGGGTGGAGGGGAACCAATTAGGAATCTGGTCCGTGATGGTCTAGATGAGAACTGTTAGAAGCTTGGCCTAGGAAAGGGGCTGGGGAGAAAAAAGGTCACATTCAAGAGAGACATAGAAAAAAGGATTTCACCATGATTAAGAGCATGAGGAGAAAGAGGAAGGAGTTGAGAATAATGCCTAAATGAGATCACAAGTTATTAAGAAACGAGTTCTCATTGATTTACAATAAGTGTGATTTTGTGGGGCGCCTAGTGGTTCAGTCGGTTAGATGTCCAACTCTTGGTTTCGGTTCAGGTCATGATCTCAGGACCGTGAGATGGAGCCCCACACCTGGTTCTGCACTCACCGCAGAGTCTGCTTAAGACTCTCTTTTTCTCTCCCTCTACCCCTTCACCTTCTGCATGCATTCTCTCTCTCGTTCTCTCAATTAAATAAATCTTTTTTTTTAAAAAGAAACAAATGTGATTTCGAGAAGACCCGAGCCCTTTATTAGTCTCTTGTGTCATGTCACATGCATCCACCGGGAGGCTGTGTACACAGGAGCCACCTACAACAAGCAGGCTGGTGATACACTCTCTGGAAGAAGGCATGATGCAGGCTTGCAAGATTACAGACCTTCCTTGTGCCCATGTGTTTTCAAATTTTGATCTACCTGATTTAGTATTATTTCACGAAGAGTTTATCTGGCTTGCAGTGAATCCAAACCCCTCTGTGTCTCCTTCTCTATAGGACTCCTTCCTGGGATATTCAGGAAAACAGTGTCATCCAAGAAAAACTAGCATTTAAAACTTTGAAATATAGTAGAAGGTTTTGATGAAGGTGGACTTATAATAATTGTAGAGTTTCTAAAACCATGTACATTTATGTTTCTCAGGTCATTCCTGTCCTTGTTTTTCATTGATAAGGGTCAGCTGTAACTGATTTCACAAGCAGTTCTCAGATTTCATCTCCCCTTTATGTTTTCTTTGCCCCATCTCAGAAATAACACAAAGAAATGTAATAGTTTAGTTCAATTCCTCTAAGAGAATAACTCGGCTTTTTGTTCCTGCTGGCAACAGTGTTTTATGCCTAATGATTAAGAACAAATAATGAGGCATACCTTTCACTGGCAATCTAGGAAACAAATCAGTTGAAAAACTATGCCCTGAATTTCTCAACTATTCTTATGATTGGGTCAAAGTACAAGAAGCAAATAAACTCTTGTTCAAATTCTTGCCCTGCTTAGCAAAATCTCCATAAGGAGGAAGCATATTCAGGATAAACCCTAGGACTTGGCTTCTATTTCTACTGGCACACCATGAGATATTGGCTCAGTTGCTTAACTTTTCCATGTAAGCTCTCCTATCTGCACAAGAGGCATTTGATGATGATCATCTTGCCAAAAGCATTTACTGAGCGTCTATTTCCGTGTGTCACTGTACCCGGTACTCTACCTAGATGCTTGCCCATCAGAGATACGGCAAAGATCAATGAGATAACAAAACTAAAATGTTTTAATCTCTTTGAAAGAAAGAAACTGCTAAACCAAGAGATTATGAATTTAAACATTCAGAAAGGTGAAGAACAGTCATCATAATTTTAATAATTTTAATTTTTTTTAGTTGACATGGAGATAAGGATTAATTTCCATACAGAAGAGTTAGCACTGCACAGAGAGAAGCTCTGTTTCAGGACATTAAATATAAGTTCAGATTACAGGATCTCAAAGGGGATCAAGGTAAAGAGCAAGCCTGGGTAAACAGTTGCAAGTTTATCATAAACACACTGGCAATCAATCAATCAATCATTGTCTATGAAGAACACTATGCTTTTTATGCTCCAGTTGCCCTAACAGGTTAATCCTCTGCCTTTCTCCATCCACCCTGTTATATGTGCTGGGCAACTGACCCCTGGGGACTCTATCACCCAGTCTCCGTTGGCACTGCCTTCCAGGTCAGTTTGGCCAATGGGAAGCACAGGCAGCAGATCAGAGGTGGGACAGAGATGGTGATGTGGGTGTTTCTTCCTGGCTCCCTGTCATCTTCAGAGGGGTCTTTGGCAGGGACTGTCATCTCTGCTAGCGTCCACGGGGATCAAGTAGTATCATTTCCTCTCCTTGCCCTTTAGACCTAACAGTGGTAACAGCTTCCCACTGTTGCTGGTCTCTGGGTGCTTTGACATCTCTTGTTTGTTTCTTTTGCCTCCCACACCTTTGTCAGTAGTTATTAAACTGTCTTTACTGGAAACTGGGGTGAATTCTGTTTCTTACCAGGACCCTGACTCATATATACATGTTACAAAATGTTTTTTAATAAAGTCCATAAAGACCCTTATGTAGATTCTAAGATATTTTTTCATAGGAAAAACAAAAATATCTAAGTATTGGAATCAACATCTCCATAAGATGTCCCTGAGATGGTTAGATTTCATTTCTTTGAATTTCTTGAAATACACAGGGGCATATTAAAATCCTCTGATGAAACCATTTTGAAGCGGAGAACTCATTGTGAGAATATCTTAGAATGGGTGAGAAACCCCAGAGAATACTTTGTACGTTGTTCTTTTTCCTTTACGTGGTTGATGACGTGCATTTTAAGTCAGAAGAAAACAAAACATTCAGTAATTTTGGCTTTTCTTAGGCAATAATGGGTCTTGCAGGTCTGGGGATAGGATTTTATCTAAGAGGTTACACTGTACATGGATTGAAGCTTTGTGTCACACGCGAAAAACACAATGAGGTGTCAGTAATCTGCAGTCTGGGAGGAAACTTACTCGATCCGGAGTTGACCTTTTGTGACTCATTTTACCTCCCTTCTGCACTATTAACAAACATACGACTGAGTGGGGAGCTGTAAATGAGTCCATTTCCTGCAAATAAGATTTTAATGAGACACTCCAGTTGGTCACGCACCAACACAAGATGATAAAACATTGCTTGTTGATTCCTTCCCTCCCGCTAGTGATATAAACCCTGGTCAGTGATCTTAAACCAAATTTAATTTTAGCTTACAAAAATCATAACGGAACTGAAAATTAGGTCAAAATAAGTCTGTCTCTGGTGGTAGGGACAGGGACTTTTGCACAAAGCCAAGTGATTTCACACTAGAAGCCCGTTCCTGCTTAGTGTCATGGCAAACACAACATTTTTCTAACGGTCATGCTTCATTGGCCAGGCTTTGGCTAACTAAGCCTTCCTGGGCTTAAAAATGGGCACTGAGGTGCGTTGGAGAAATGAGAAGTTACATTCCACCCCTCTCTCCATGGGAGTTGGAAGGTTCATGCGAAAAAACATTTGTTTCCGCCCCCACAATTTGTCTCTGTTCTTTATTTTTTGGATATCGTTGGGTGAGACGGGCACATGGGACATGGACATGATGAGGATACAGTGAGGATGAGCTGATGGAGGAAGGGGATACAGGAAGAAAAGCTTTATTTCCCCCATTGCATCATCTATTTTTTGCGAAGTGAACAATGCAAGTTCCAATAGCCTGAACTCATAGGGACTTTAACACTCCAAATGATCCTACTCATTTGGAACTTAGCCTGTTGTTTGCAACATCTCTTATTGCTTGTAAGGTTGGAGAAAACAAAGAGGGATAAGAAGTAATATGAAAAAGACAGGATTGAACAACAATATTAGCTAATTTACTTTTTGATGTTAATTATTAATTTATTCATTCAACAAATACATACTAGGCATCAATTGTGTGTCGCATAGTAATATAGATACTGTGGATCCAGGGACAGAACAATGCTAAGTCCCTGCCCTCAAGGAGTTTACTTTTGAGTGGGGCAAACAGGAAATATAAGCTAAAAGACAAATTAATACATGACAGGAGATCTGCTCTCATAAATACGAATTGATGTGAGGGTCTACACCAAGAACTTACTTACACAGAGCTCATCTACTCTCACAACTCAGAGGGTAAGTTTATCATCTGTTTTCTTCTGAGAAGACAGATTCAGCACAGAAAAGAACTTGTCCCGGGTGGTCCTAGGTGGAGCTGAGTTCAGGTCTACCTGGTCTCATACTCTGGAGACAAACAGGTAGGTTTGTTGGCCACCCTTGGACCTACCTGCATCTGCCTGTCCTGAAGATGCCTTCCGATCTGAGGGAGGATGAGACTCCAGAGAGAGCACTGGGGTCTCAGAGCACTGCTTGCTTGTAAACTCATTTAGCAATTAACCATGGACAGCTCTCTGGCAGCTGTCATCTCTTTTTATTTAGATCTGTTACTGGAATATTCCGTATCTATTTACCCTGGCCATGATTAACATTTTTGTCCCCAACTTTGCTGTAAACTCCTTGAGAACCAGAAACATTTAAAAGATTTTAATCCTTAATGCTTTTCAAGGTACCTGCATTGTACCCTGCACGCAATGGACGTTACTTAATGGAGTGTCCAGAAGAGGCAGTCCTGGGAATCCGCTGAAGGGTCTTCATCATTATCTCAATGAACACCTTGCCCTTGATTTCTCACCTCAAGGCATCTAGGGCTAAATCTTAGACCATTTCTCCTTTTAAATGTATAGTTTGCCTTACAATACTTCTTTGGAAGGTAAAATAAGCTGGTCCAAACCATTTATAGCTGGAATTTCAAGGTGCTCTGTATCAGTAAATATCCTACTTGTGGAAAAGAAGAGGATTGCTAGACTTACCAATTAAACTGGGAATTAAAAAACACACATGCATGGGGGCACCTGGGTGGGGCAGTAGATTAAGTGTTCGACTCTTGGTTTCGGCTCAGGTCATGGTCTCAGGGTCATGAGATGAATCTCTGCCTCTTGCTCCACTCAGTGAGGAGTCTGCTTGAGATTCTCTCTCCTTCCCCTTCTGCCCCTCATGCTTGTGCTCACTCTCTCTGTCTCATATAAATAATAAATGTTTTAAAAAATAATACTCATGAACAAAACTAAACAGAACATGGGCATAAAATGATTTGCCATTACAAACTGTTACAGAAGAAATCATTCTTCCAAGCATTAGGTTTAAAGAGTGTTCACTACAAAGTTTGCTAACCAAGGTCCAGAGCAGTAGGTCAGCCTGAGTTTACTTGTGTTAGGACTTGTGTTAGGCTACTCTCTTGCAAGAGCACGCATCATGCACCCTCACTCACATAAAATACCATTCCATTTCAACATGTTTCCTTCTTTTTTTTTTTTTTTTTAACATGATGTTTCTTAAACAAGAATACAGGGCCAAGCAACAAGAATGTATAAAAACAAATACAGCCTCTATGGATGTATAAATACTCCAGTCCTGCCATTCTTTCCTCAAAATTTACTGGATCCCAAGAGACTGGAGCAGAGTGACACTGAAAGGAAGTACCTTCAAAGTACAGTCAGGTTTTATTCACACAAATGTGATCTTTCTGAGTTGTTGTATGTAGTTATCCCATAATTTGGGGAAAAGAAATATCTGGATGTAAGAGTGTTTTATTGGAGTAATTACTTCAGGATGTGAGGCAGCTCCTACTCTGCAGGGCTGACTTCCCACCCTTTTAGCATTTCCTGGGTCACCGTAACAGCCATCTCCACTCTTATTTGATCACTTCAGAACTGGCAGTCAGAAGAGATTCTTCTTAGGAGCCATTTCAGCCTCTCTGACATTGAGTTGCTAGCCTGACTCTAGAAAAGGGGCATGTATGCCATCATTTCTCTGTTTGTACTCCTGTAAATTGGCATCTTTGGGCTGGACATATTGTCGTGATGAGAAAGCACGACACCCAACAACTATGTCTACAGCCAGTGCAGGAGGAGTGGTTCTGGATATCGCTAATGTCCTGTGTTATACCTCTGAAAACTAGGAATAAATTTGATTGTGTTAAAGACTTAGGTGCAAAATAGAGACACGTATCCAAGCCATTAAAATTAGGATGGGAGAGGAGGCATAAAAATAGGGAGGAAAATAAGATGCTAAGTAACTAGAGGCTGATGATTAAATTGAGTCAGGAAAATCCTTCCTTCCTTCAATCAACAAATTTTTATATGTATATATCAAGCACTCTGCTAGGTTCTGTGATTAGAGAGATGAAATACAATCCCTTTTAAGAGTATTCACAGTTGGGGCGCCTGGATGGCTCAGTGGATGAGTTTCTGCCTTTGGCTCAGGTCATGATCCCAGGATCCTGGGATCAAGTCCTGCATCGGGCTCGCCTCAGGGAGCCTACTTCTCCCTCTGCCTGTGTCTCTGCCTCTCTCTCTCTGTGTCTCTCATTAGTAAATAAATAAAATCTTAAAAATAAAAAGTATTCATAATATAGAAGTAGAGATATATAATGTAATAATTTGTAGGACAGGGTATTATCTTACTATAAGATTGGGTGGCTTACACCCAAAAATTTATTTTTCACAATTTCAGTGGCTAAATGTCTAAGATCAAGTTGTCAGCACAAGCTTGCTTTTTCCCGAGGCCTCTCTCCTCGGCCTGCAGGCGGTACCTTCTTGCTATGACCTCACATGGCCCTTCCTCTGTGTACATATATCTAGTTTTTCTCCTCTTCTTATATGGACACCAGTCATGTTAGATTAGGGCCTCACCTTAATGTCCTCACTTTAACTGAACCACTTCTTTAAAGACCTTCTTCTCAAATACAGTTACATTCTGAGGTACTGGAGATTGGGACTTCAACATATGAATTTGGAGGGGGGGGGGACAAAATTAGGCCCGTAACAGTCTGTTATAAACTATGATAGAGGTTGTTCAGGATGCTTGGAAGGTGTAGAAGAGGGGGACAGTCAGAGGGGCTCCACAGAGCATCTGAAGAATAACCAAGTCCTTATTTTTTTTTTTTTAAGATTTTTAATTTATTTATTCCTGAAAGACAGAGAGAGACAGAGCTCGATACAGGACTTGATCCCAGCGCCCTGGGATCACGATCTGAGCCAAAGGCAGATGCTCAACCACTGAGCCACCCAGGCATCCCGGGGAGTAACCAAGTCTTATAGGGTATATAGCAGTTGGCCTGAGGTGCAAATGATGGGCTCTTCCCACAGAAGGAACAGGGTCTGAATTAAGAACTCAGGAGTACATGGCAGCATTAGGTACTGTCAGAACCACATCTTATTTTCGGTCTAAAAGTTCTGCAACAGTACATGTCCTTATGATACAAAGACACAAAATAGAGATGTGCCCAAGTAGGAAAGATATTTAGAAGCATGAATGAATGTTGACGTGGGACGGAAGCTGAGCTTGAAGTTCAGTTGAAGCAATACAATAATTAAATGTGGGGGTATAAAGTGGGTGCAAGGGGAGAGGGAGGCCGGGGAGGCCTACATATCAACCATTTGTTCATCATCTGCTCTTGGGCACTGTGTGCATGCTTCTTGAGCCAGCAGCAATTCTGTGTTACACAGTCCTCTTCTAGGCTCCCGCCACCAGTCACCTCCATCTGAGACCCAAAGCAACGAAGCCCACACTCCATTCCTCTGGATGGGCTTTCTTGTTCAGCAGATAGTTTTCCCTTTGAAGGAGGCTTATAGGAGCCAAAAGTTTCTGGGTTTGCAGGCTATAAAGAACCATGTTGAAACTCTGTTGAATTCATACAGTTGTAGTTTGTGGTACACAACTGAAGAAATGAGAAATTGTCCGGCTTATGTTTGTGTCACATCTCCATGCCGCATCACAAAAAAAGCCACCTTCCATTTTCCCAGCTCAGAATCAGTGACAGTAATAATGATTTGAATTTAAAACTAAAATTGGATAATTTGGGGGTTGGAGAATAGAGGAAATTATGGATTGAATCAAAGAGTTATATTCCTCAGAGGAAGCTGCAGGTGGGTAACACAATTCATTTGAGTTTGGTTTTGAGGATTAAAAGGGAGAAATTCTTTTTCAGAAGCACTGAAAAATGTAAGCAGTGTGTGATTCAAAGATGTCCACCATATGGATTTGAATGGATCAGCTTTCAGAGAACAGTGACATCAGAGAGCAATTCTCAACTTCTGAAGCCCTGTGAGCCCAGGAAGCAGGGGGAGCTTAAAATGCCCTGAAATTAATTTTCCTGCTTTTATGATTTTAGCCAGTGTTTTCATTTTAGTATTGATACCCAGAAGCAGTTTCTCAAAGGACTCATTTTTTTTTCAAATCGCATCAAATAAGCAAATGACACTATTCATTTACTTGAATAAACAGAATACAAATTTCAAAAATTGCTGAATTGTGTCAAGTTCAAATGACCAAGACCAGATTTACATACATTCAAGTCAACTAGGGGATTTACTCAAAATCATTATAACTTTGAAATGTGTATTTAAATAAGTTGCAGAAGGAAAACAGTGGTAGGCACTGGAATTAATAGTAAGTAAATGTTTTACTTTGTTTCCATTTTCATCCCTAGATTTCTCGAGCTTTTGATAATTCTTTGTTTGACTCAGTTTATCCATTTTTAGTTTTTATTATTAAATTCATAAGCTCTCTCCACATTCAGTTTAATACCAAAACAATGCAAAGCTCAACGAATTTTTACTTATATGTGAATTTTAGTTACAGTCCCAGCAGGAAATTTTTACATTTTCTAACTCATGCATCTCAGTTGTCAGGAAGACACCTCAGGCATGAAAAGTGAAGAAACATTTCTCAGAGACACAAAGTGATTTAGTGGCAGAGATGAGCCTCAACGTTGACCCTTGGGTCCTCTATTCTAGCACCTTCTCCCACTTTTCCTCTTTTTCCAGAAGCTCATCTCCCTGGATGTCTGGAACCCTCTGGGTCCTCCTTCCAGCCAGGACCTGATCAAGTGAACAGAGACTGAAGTTGAAGATGAATAGAAAGGGATCATGGTCACTACGGAGGTGTGGGATTTATCAAAAACCAAAGTGGAACTCAGATGAGTTTTGTTTGAATTGTGAGTTGTTTTTCAACTATTCACATTCCTCCTTCTCTTCATTAAAACAGAATGTGAAAAGTAAAACAAACCATCAATCTAGATTTCCATACTAGACAATGGGACAAGAACTATCCTCATTGCTTCTCCATCACATTTACAGATATTATGGGCCTTTGCTTGGCCGAAGTTTTGTATGAAAAAGGCTTTTAATTTGGGGGGCCAATTTCCTTCATGTATAAAATCATTATTCATCTCCAATTGTGTGCCTAAATAATAGGAATCGTGGAGACACAAAGATGTATGGTATGGTCTCTGCGCTCACAAAGCTTACAGTAGTAGAAATTTTAAGTTAAAGAATATAACTTTTTGATTTTAAAAAACATTCCTCACCTGCCAGTTAGTAACAGTTGCGTGTTCTTCTTTTTTCACTTACTGGAAGGAGAAATCCTAATAGTTTAGTGGGAAAGGGCATCATTGGGGTTTTCCGCCGGCATTCTGGAAGGAAGCTTACTCTATTTCAGACAATACAATAACGTTCTTCCAGCAAGAAGGAACTAGTTCAATGTCTAAAAGTGGTTCAAGGCAAAAGTTCCTGAGAGAAAGTAGTCTGGGCGAGACTTGAACGGAATCCTAAGGGACTAGCTTCCCTGGTTGTTTCATAATGCTGGAGGAAAAGAAAAACAAAACCTTTTCCCCCTCCCACCCTTCTCTGGGCTTCCATTGGCAGGACCCCTGTGATTGACCACTGAAGGTGACAATGCTTCCAAGGCTCTACTTGGCTTCTCTTACTTTGGGGGGTGGGGGGGGAGGGTGAGGTGACTCCTGCCTCTGGGATCTCTCTAGGTATAGTGAACTTATGTACTGACATTTTTACTTATGAACACAAAACTCTAACTTTCATAATGGCAAATGAAATGTTTATTCGTGAATGTGAAAGTTAACACTTATGAATCTGCGATACACCATTTCCCAGCCTGCAGGCATATCCTTCGCTGGTGTCCCACTCTTCCCAACCAACCCATGCCCTCTCCCTTCCCCCACGGTTCCTGTTCCCACTCCTGTGTTTCCTCTGGGAAACTCGATTCTTTGGCCTCTCCCCCCCTTCAAATCATGCCAACGGCTCCCTCAGGAATTAGCAACCACCAGTCACACTCTGACCCAACAGAATCAGTTTTTCAGCCAGCTCAGTTTATCATAAAAGGAATGGAAGCAATTGGTGCATGACCTCTCCACGTGGGTGAGAACTGCTATTCTATTTGTTAACGTAGAAACAAAGTCATGAAAATGAGGACAAACTTGAGTACATGCAAGAATTGGGTGGCTTGAAAGACAGCTCGAGTGTTCAAATATCTACGTGTTAGGCTTCGTGGCAACTCAGTGCCAAGTTGAAGGTGCTGTCGTCCTAGAGATTTCATTTGGTAAAGGCTAACTGTAGTTATTGTATTATTTTATTTTATTTTATTTTATTTTATTTTATTTTATTTTATTTTATTTTGTTTTATTCTATTTTTTTTAACTGTAGTTGTTTTAAAATAAAAGGTTTCCTTGGAAGGCTTTGGTTCCCTCATGATGATTTCACACGTTTGTCCATTTGGGAAAGAAAAGCCTAGATCTGTGCCCCTAACAAAGCCTTTCTTTCACGCATGTAAAACAGAAATAGAACCACTTCAGGACAATGTAGAGGAGACCCAGTCTTACCATGGTTTTCTGGGTTTGAAGTGTCTGTTTTTGCTCTGTTCTTTGGTCATGATGCGTGGAGGTGGGGCTTTCCTGGAAGCTGTGTTGTGGAGAACTGGCCCAGACCTGGCCTTCCCCACTCAGACCATGTGAGCAGACCCACGACCTCACCATCACCCTGCCTCAGGACACCAAAAGAAAGCACTGTCCATGTCACAATAGTTCTATTTAAATCCTGCCGGGAGAAACCCGTCCTGAGAGTAATGGTTGGTGGAGTCACTGGCAGACTTTTGCGTGTCTTTCCTTTCCTCTCCAGGGTTGATCCCTCATGTTTAAAGTAGGAGACTCTCAAAGTCAGGAAACTAGTCAGACGTCCAAACTATGCAGTGACGCTGAGGGCCCTGTGAACCGGAAACAGACATGTACAGTATCCCTTTCCAACTCAATTGGTTCCAAATTTCTACCTCTGATGCTAAGGGGAGTGGGCCCTCGGCCCAAAGTCTAACCTAGGCAGAGGCGATGTACAGTTCACCGAGGTCACTTTTATTTTTCATTTTTACCATTTAGGGAGTTGGGTGTATAACGTTGGCACTCTTACAAGAGCCTGGCAAGGGGAAAGGAGAGGGGAAAAAGAAAGACTGTTTTTAATTCGTCAAACTGCTGCTGATTGCAGAATAATAAACACAAGCCTGTTTCCTTGATTATTTTATAAATAACAAATATTTGGGGAAGGGATTTGATAAGTGCACTGACCGTAGAATTTATTAACCAAAATGATGCATCAGTAAAAACAAACAAACAAACAAACAAACAAACAAACAGCAATCTCCACAAAACCCTTGAGTATGTCTGTGAGATTCTTCTGTCTGGTTCCCAAGGTCCTTAGTCATCATTTCCCTCATCTTTTGAACTTGATCAAAGCAGCACGAGGGCCTCTGAGGGGAAAGATTGGTTCCATTATGCAAAAGGCAATAAGGTAGTGCCCTTCCCAGCAGTTAATAGACAGGAATGTTGTAAAATACTGTGTGGTTTTCAAATACCAAGGCGGAAGTTTTCTGGTTTATAACCTCCCTAGTCATCCTGACTGGTCTCCTGGCTTTCTCTCAGGCATTGCTGACTGATTCCATGCTGACCCAAACTGGTGAGGCTGGAGATCTGCTGCCGCAAGTAGACCAGCCCTCTGCCTGGTGCTTACCTACACGGCCCTCAGAGCCACCAATCCTGGACTTCTCCCCCTCAGACCCCGGCCAGGGGTCTGGGATTTCCACAGCGCTGAGTTACTGTAAGAGCCTCCCAGCTTAAGTCACTGACCCAAACAGGCACCAAATGGCATTTAAATGAGCAACGCAGGCCCTGAGGAAAATAGGAGGAAGAATATAAACTGTGGTCACTGCATTCTTCTGATATTTAAAAATTAAAATGGAAATATTTTGTCCATTTGGCTTTCTGGGAAATTTAGAGTGGAAAAATTCTTCTGAAGGCCTTGTAAGGAGGGTATCACTTTTTTTAATTGAGTGATTACCAAGAGAAGAGTAATGAAATTATATTTTGTTTATTTGTTCAACAAAAAATTTTTTTGGAGCAACTCATATAGCCAAGGCCCAGACAGGTCCTGAAGAGATGACCATGAACAGGAAGGGTCTGGTTCAGTGGGCTGATCAAGAGTGGAAAATATGTACCACTGGAATGATAGTTCTCTTAAGGTGAGGAACCTCCTTACTGTGGGTAGAGGGAAACACAAATGAACCATCCGCCTCCCAGAAATCTCCCATTTCTAAGGATAGATTTTTCAAATTAGAACCTCAGAAAGTTACAGGTCCTCAAAGTTCACACTTGGTGATTCCAGAGTCCTTGAGTCCCCAGAGACTAGCTCAGTGCTGTTTGTAGGTGGGAGGGGATATTCTCTCTACTTCTGAAGCATAAAATCGCTTGTGAGGTGGGGTGTCTGGGTGACTCAGTCAGTTGAGTGTCTGACTCTTGCTTTTGGCTGAGGCCATGATCTCAGGGTCATGTGATCCAGCCCCACGTCTGGCTCCTTGCTCAGCATGGAGTCTGCTTGAGATTCTCTCTCTCAAGAGCATGAGTAGGGCTCCCTATTCGTGCACTAAGATGATCCAGCCATGCAGCAGGGATCCTGTAGCCCTTGAAGACAGGATTAGATGGTTTGAGTTTCTAAATGCCTCCTTAATCAAGCTTATAAAGTTGGTCCCTCATCTAAATCAGGAAAATACCTGCTTTTAACCACATTTGTCTAAAGGTCTTTGAGTTACTTGATAATCCAAATCACATATTGTTCTAGGAGACTAGAGGACCCAAAACAGCTTAACTGTGGCACCTGAAGGCAGACAACTCTATAGGTCCAGTTTATAAGGAGCCAAAGGGGAACAGGAATGTCCGGCAGCTCAGAAAAGGACAGATAATGACAGATGGGATACAGGCAGAATGGAAGAGTCTCCCAAACAACGATCTTGTTCTCGTAATGGAGTCTTTTCACATGATAGTCACATGTTACACACAAACTATTTGCTCAAGAAAATAGAGTGGATTTAGAAAACACTTTCCATTTGAGTATCTCAAGGAAAACACGCTATTGCATCTATGACCAGTTATGTTGGAGTCTCCCTCCATGGGAGCCTGACATCATGCTACCTATTTAAGTGGAGGTCAGAACAGCTTTCAAACTTGTAAAACCATGTTATCCTTCTACAGTTGCTTTCATTTGAACACTTATTCTCCCAGTATTTTGGCAAGGGTGTAGATAATTTATGGCCTATTTTATGGGTAGAGAAACTGAAATGGCTAACTATTAACAGGTTGTGTTTTCTCAAAGTTACCCAGTAGGTAATTAGTAGGTTTAAGAAAACAATCCAAGACTGCAAATTCCCAGTTTCTTGGCCTTTCCCCTTAGACCTTTATACCTTAGATCCTAAATGCAATGCCGTAAGAATGTAAGAAACTCTGCATTAAGGACCCCAGTAGTCTATTGCCTTATTAGTGTCACAGGACATTTTGATGGGGAGCTTGATAGTCAACCTTGATAGTTACTGTATATGATTTTCTTTCAAATTTAGCACTGCTCTGGAAGCAGAGGAAAGAGAGACTCTTGTCCTGGTCCCTTAGCTTTAGATGAAATTGCATACCACAAAAACATATTTATTCAGCACCATGTGAGTGCTCAGTGCTAGTGCAACACAACCAGTGTGCCTACCCTGATGTTTAGCACTGGTCCCAGGCCCCAGGGGAACCCTGTTGTACTTCTCTTGCTCTGCGTCCCTCAGAACAAAAGGACTGACCACATGCCATCCAGGCTTGTGAGCTGTGCCACTGCTGACAGCTTTGGAATGTGGAAGGTATAGGAAGCAGAAGCACTTAGGTATATTAAAAAAAAAAAAAAAAAAAAAAAGACAAATTAATTAATTTGTCAAGTCCTCCTTTCAGATTGCAAAATCAAATATCACTTCCTGGTAGCATTGAGCTCCCCATTTTCTTCCTCCTCTTTGGGTTCCAATTGGTGGTTCCAGAGATACTCAGGAGTTAGTGAGGCATTCACCATAGTAGCAGATGGCGACTGAGGAACATTTTACAGGACTAGACACTTTGATATTACTCTTAAATTGTACATCTATAGGGCTCAATGTCCCACTAGTGAATCATGATATTGATTCTTTACTTGAACATAAATATTAAAGCCTATATAACACAGACCTCAATTCGTCCAGTAGACCCTATAAATACTATATGTAGACCTGTTCACAGGTTATTATTACCTTACATGGAGCTTTGGGAAGGTTGTAACTTCTCTGAGTTTCTGTTTCCCCATTTGTAAAAGAAAAGAATTGGACTAGATGCTTTCTAAAGTCTCTTTCAAGTCTAAAAATTGTGTATTTTTTGAAAAAATTATTCTACTTATTTATAAATATATATGCTTCTAACAAAACTGAAACAGCCTTATAAAAAACCTACTATAAACTTTATATGACCTGCTATAACCCTTGCAAACCTTGTATAAAACTCTAAGCCCTCCTCATTACTCATTTTGCCCTTCCAGTCTCATTCATTCATTTATCAGGCATTTATAGGGTACCAAATATATGACAGATATGGTGCTATACTTTGAGTGAGAACATAACAACGACTAAGTCACAGTTGATGTGTTCAAGCATCTCATGGGTCAGGAGACCCGTAATGAGACTAGTAGGCTGCAATCAGATCCATACAGTGAGGGCAGCTCATGGAGCCGTGGGTCCCTTCTCTGCCCTGAGGGACAGTGCGCCAGAGAAGGATCTTTGGAGGAGGTATGGTGTGAATTGAATCTTAATGAATGGACAGTAGACACACCAGCCAAGAGAACAGGGAAAAGACCTTAGGTAGAGGGGACAGCATGACAAGGTACAGGGGTGAGAGGGAGCATGGAGCGTGAAGAAGGCAATCGTGTTGGCAGCGTGTCCAATGTGGGGCATGGCCACGTCGGGCAGAGCCTGGAGCAGCAAGCAGGCATCGAGAGTCTTAGATGGACTCTATCCTGTAGGTGATAGAAAATTTTTAAGATGAGAAATAAGAGAATGACATAATAGATTCAGGTGATAGATGGATCACATTTTGACAGTGGTCCAGAGGAAAAATAAATTAAGTGGAGGCCAGATTAAAATCAGAGGAACAAGTTAGAGGCTGCAGGTCTAATCCAGGTGAGAGATTGTCAAGGTCTGGGTGGGAGGATGATGGTACAAATGGAGAAGTGGGGGAGGCTGGACTGAAGTGATATTTTGGAGAATGACACGGATCTATTTGGGTAACAACCAAGGTCAGGGTGTCCATGCCTCCACTGGTCCATTTGATTCTCCCAACATGAACCTCAGAAGGAAAACTTAACCTGCTCCCCGTTCTCAGATCTGCATCCATCGTTAAGGCTGTGCTTGGCCCTTACTTAGCATCCGGGAAGTTGAAAGAGGGACATGGACTCCCTCCTGCGTTCCAAGAGGCTCATTCATCATCATCATCAGTTTTGGAAGCTGTGAGCAAAACATTTCCAAGTCTCGGCCTTGTCATCCCTTATGCATTTCTAAAAGTGCTTTTTGTGGAGGGGAAGTTAGCACCATTACACAGGCCTCATGCCATTCACCACATAGGTTTTCAGTTTTCAACAGAGAGAGCCTGTTCACAGCCAGGGACGGCAAGCAGTCACTTCAATTTAGGCATCTGCAGCTCTGTGCAAATGAGTCAGAAGCAGAAGTTTGGGTTTTCCTTACGAAAGGCAGATGCCTTTAAAACTCAGTGGGCAAATCCTTAGTTCAGCAAGTGGGGTGAGATTGCCCCCAAATTCCCTGGAAACCACCGAAGGCAGCTGGTAAGATGTGACCAGCACAGGAGGTGAGTACCCCACCAGGAAAGCAGCAGTTGCCCTCGGGAAGCTCCAGAGAGGGTAAAGGCTCTGGTCCCAGCTAACGCTCTCATGTCTAAATGGCATTTATAGGGCTCTGTGATTTACACAGATTTATATAAGATTGAAGGCACTTTATGAAATCTGTTCCTACAATTACATTTCCTAAGAATTACTAGGGATTAGAATGTCACTATTCTCAAACACTCTGCCACGTAGTTTTCTGTAAACAGTTTATACAGAAATAAAGGAGAGGGAATGATCAGTTGCCAGTTTATATGAGCTTTTCCATACAGAGGCTCACTAAGGCCAATTCCTTCTGATTTATGTACCAACTGCCTGTAGCCAGCTGGACAACAGTCATCCTGACTCCTTACCACTTTTAGAACGTTTTAAAAGTAAGCCCTAATAAAAGGCTTCCTTTCTATTATCCCTGTCCTTTGGGATGAGGACAATTCCCCACAGAAATTGTACACATTTTGCGAAAGCCGTAAATTCTAGCGGTGACATTTTAATGTCCCAAAGTCCGTGCATAATAAATGTCTCCTGTTATAAGTTAGAGCCTTTCTGGGATCTGTTGACCTTTGAAGTCTCTCCAACAGATAAGTTTCTCTCTTATTCAAGGCTACCATACATTGGTTTTCATTTCTATTAGCTACAAAATTGTGACTAAAATGCTTCTGAAATGGAAGAATTGGCTTTTTTTTTTTTTTAATAGCTTGGGATGATGCTCAAATTTGGTGACAAGAATCATTTTATTTTCCTAGTACTGAAGAATTTAAAACCAAACTCACATTTGGGGGAGGGAGTATATCACAGGGTGAATATGCTGGAGAAATGGCAATGTACGGGGCACCCGGGTGGCTCAGTGGTTGAGCGTCCGCCTTTGGCTCAGGTCGTGATCCTGGGGTTCTGGGATTGAGTTCTGCATCTGGCTCCTCACAGGGAGCCTGCTTCTCCCTCTGCCTGGGTCTCTGCCTCTCTCTCTCTCTCTCTCTCTCTCTCTCTCTCTGTGTGTGTCTCTCATGAATAAATAAATAAAAATCTTAAAAAATAAAGAAATTGCAATGTGCATAAGAGGTCAAATCCAAACATTATTTAATATTGTTACATGGCTATTTCAGCCTACACACACACACACGAATAGTTTTGAAATTTTCTAAAACAAAATCCACAAAGAATTTTATTAAGAGTCTTAATAATCTTACTGTTGACTCAGAAGCCACTTTCTGCTATCAGAGTTGGATTTCCTGCTCCCAAAAAAGATTGGGTATATTTTATAGATTGCTGGATGTGAGGGAAACTACAGCATGGTCAAGGTCTGCTTACCTCTTTGGCCCCCTTCTCCCCTCTCCAGCCAGGTACACACACTCCCCTGCTGACTTTGGAGCACCAGATGATGGTTCCTACACCCAGAAACGAGTCTCACTGTAGCCCGGTGCCAGTAAGAGGAAGCGCACATGCAGATCCTGGCCTGGAGTCCATCGATGAAAATTCCTGTGGGATCTGTTGAGCATTTGGGGCTGAGGGATAGTTTTTCTCCCAGATATTATTCTGACTGGAGCAGAAGACCCTCAAGGCTTCCATGTATGGAACATGTGTTGACAACATGCCAGTCAAAGTCCATATAGCAGTGAACCAAACAGACGTGGTCTCTTCCCTCTGGGGAAGAGCTCTTATATCTTCAAGTTAAACACCATGTGGTACAACTGAGAGGGAATTCTAGTACTAAATTTAAAAATGGAGACACAGAACTTTATAGTGCAAAGTATAAGTACTCTATTTATGTGAAAAAGAATACACAGGAGTAAACAAGCACACATGCATACACTTGTTTATGCTCTAAAAACATTACAAAGAGCAGAGTTAATACTGTGGAATGGAGGACAGAAGGGAAGCGTTCTTATTTTCAGTGTATCTCTCTCTATTCTTGGCTTTTGTTCTGTGTACAGTAATTTTAAAGAAATTTAGTCTTAGAAACCAAACACGGTATTGAACAATCATGGAAAGGTATATTGTTGAATGCAATAAAAAGCAATTTAGAAGTCTCAAGGAAGATTCCATTCTGATAAAAACTAGAGATAGATAAGAGATAGACAGACAGACAGATAGACAGATAGTCGGTGAGGAAATAACTGAGAGCATAAAACAAATTGGTATGGAAAGTTACCTCCAGGGGATGTGGTGATGTGGGGAGGTCTTTCATTTTCTGTGTTGTATATTTTTGTAACATTTGACTATTCTTCAGTGAGCATGAATTTATAATCAGAAGAAAATGATTTTTTTTTAATAAGAAATGTTGGGATATGTTTTATGCCAAACCACTCTAGCTAATCCCTTTTTGTGTCAGTAATAAAAATAACTTAGAGAACACTAGAGCAGAGAACAGATATTTGAAGCATAAACATTTACCCAGTACTAGTTTTTCCCAAATCCTTATAATTCTCTCCCCGCCCCCCCCCCCCCCCGCCCCCACCATAAGTCCTAAATCAGACAGGATTTCACATAACTCTTCAGGTTCGGTTTGGAACCAGCCCCTCTGTGGGGGTCACCAGGAAAGGCCTGAATGAGATGCCATCCAGCAGTGGAAGTTCAGATCCCTTGACCTTCCTCGGTGCCACCTGTCCACAGTCATGACTCCTGGGAAGGATACTTAGTCTGAGGGGCAAGAGGCTTTTTTTGTCTCTAACCTTTCAGTTTGACCTTGGACCCCAAAACCCTTTTCTATCTTAGGGGCCTCCTTGAGAGAGGTGGCAAATAGATTCAGTTTTCGTTTTACTTTCAGAGCACTCATTTGAAGGTTTTCATTTTGAATTGGCCTGAAT
The DNA here is from genome assembly GCF_048164855.1 of Canis lupus baileyi. Taxonomy (NCBI): domain Eukaryota; kingdom Metazoa; phylum Chordata; class Mammalia; order Carnivora; family Canidae; genus Canis; species Canis lupus. The sequence continues at coordinate 9,505,550 of NC_132844.1, forward strand.
CGGGTCTCAGACCCACACACAGCGGCAAGCTCTTGCATGGTGGAGATGGCCTGGGCAGGTTTGTCTGTACTTTCACTTCCCACCCAGATTCCTGAGTACAGACCAATGGGAGATTGCATCAGATTCATCAAGGCAGACCAATTAGACAATCCTGAAATCCCCTTGATGACACAGCATGCATGAAAGCCTGTTTGTACCATATCACATTGTCAAATGTAGATGCAGTCTGGCTATTTTACAGAAAGGAGCTCTTGAAAAGAGGCAGAGAATGCAAAGAGATCAATCCAAGGATACAGAAAACCTGCCTGGGCCAGTTAGTCTTCACTTATTTTGTAATGCAGACAGAGGAGGAGTTAATTCCAACCTCAGCCAGTTGCAACAGAGACATTGTTTCCGTGAAGTTACTCTGGAGAAGGAAGTGCCTTCTAGGTGCTGGGAGCTGATGTCTGCCAAGCCCACACAAGATGTAAGCTGGGAAGGGTAATTGGTATCCTGAAAAACAAGAAGTCACTTATCCAGCACCGAATTACTGACAAAATCATGTGAGTGCTTATAACAGGGCAAATAACAGGCATATGAATAAAAGCAAGTGTCACTAAAGGGACAAAAATCAAAAGCCGAAGTATAAGAGTACCAGGGACATCATTTATGCTATTAATGAAGTATTTAGAACACACGCATCAAAAAGACCTTTTAATTCATCTGAAAAAGATCAGGCTTTGGGGATATGTTGTGACTGAAGTTTTAAATGTCTTTAGTAGTTGGTACCAACACGAGCAGCCTTATTCATTTAAGACTAGTTGGTATTTTGGAAAATGTCATAGATTCTCTCTTCCAAGGAAAGATGTAAAAAACTAGCTGGGCATGTTAACCATTATTTGCTTTTGGCAGAGCCACTCTTGTCACGAGCCTTTCCAAATATTTATTTATAGAATAGTCTTTCCACTCCTCTATACTACGAGGCTTGAGGACTATAACCTGAGATGTACTTAAGGCACCTCGCAGTGCTTCACCTGCTGATGAGTTGACAGGTAACATCTCAAAAGGGTGGAGAGAAGCACAGTCAGGGGTAAGGACACAGGTGTTAGAGTGGAACACAGGATGGAATTCCAAAAAGCTTTGAAAGACGTGGAACTCCAAGAGCCCCAAGGAAAGATTGATGGGAAGAGATGTATATAAGAATAAAAACAACAGCAACAAAAAAACATCCCAATGCTTTGATAAGGATGTCAGTTATTGGGTTCATCTTTTCCACCTAGAAGTCAAGAAGGCACTGGCCCCAACTGAATACTCATGCAACTGAGGATTTTGCATTCCGGAAGCTATGAATTTATTTCTGATTTAATCTTAAATAGAGTACTGAAGTGAATTTCACAAGCGAGAGAAACAGTGGAGCCCAAAAAGAAGAAAAAGAAATAAGATTTGTATAAGGAAGTAAAAACAACCGTATGAAGAAGTATCATCATAAATTGGATATAATAATGTTATTCCCTTAATAATATTTTATGTTAATGAAGCATAGCACTTTTATCAAGATCTCTTAATTTTTGGTACAATTCTTTTAAACATCAATCTATCCTGAAGTGTAGATTTTTAGTAATATCCCTTTTTGCATGGTTCTGATTTGTCATCTATGCTCCAAAGTCCCTAATAAACTTCTGCATTGCATTTGTAGTTCTCTTGCTTCAACCGTGTATCAAAAATGACGAGAAACCAGTGAATGAATGGAAACTATGTGAAAATGAATTTACCAGTTTAAAAAAAAAATGGCATAATTGAAAATATGAGATGTGTCTAAGGGAGGCATTGCCCAGAAAGCGAACACACACATACACACAGGGAAAAGAAAACTGTATCATCGGGCAAGTTCGTTCACTTTTCTAACAACAAATGATTCATCAGTCCCTATGCCACATATATTACAGAACTTGAATATAAAGTGGTATTTACCTTTTGACAACAACCAAAAAAGCCCCTATGGTCTCGCACTACCCTAGTTTTCCCCTAAATTTCTCAACACACTAAACCCATCTATTACTCTTCAGAAGAGCTGATCTGAAAAACTTGAATCAACACGGAAAAATAATCCATTATTTTTCCACTTTACACAGAAAATAGTCACAGTCACTCTTGGTTTCCAAAGCCCTTTCCCCTTTCACGGGGAGCTACTAAACAAACCAATCCAGTCAATAACCTTCAAGGAATAATTACTCAAAAGACCTCGTAGAGCTGAGTGTGGGCCAAGGTGTTGCCTAAAACTTTAAAAGCAAGGTTCTAGAAAATGCAACAAGTAATAATAATTCACCAGTTACCTCTGGAAAAGACCAGCAGCCTTGTATTTGGGGGGCTGCTGGCTGTGTTTTGTTTGGGGGAGGTGCTTGCTGACAATTTAAGCATTTGTCAGTGCTTTTCTCCCAAGGAGTGGAGAGGGACTTTCTGTCTTCACGTGGTCTGTGTGACCTCACACTCTTCAGCTTTCAGGTAAAAAAATCTGGATTTTACCTTATTAAAAAGTGCATAAAAGGTGAATAAGGATGGGCAGCCCTGGTGGCTCAGGGGTTTAGCGCCGCCTTCAGCCCAGGGCCTGATCCTGGAGACCCGGGATCGAGTCCCACGTTGGGCTCCCTGCATGGAGCCTACTTCTCCCTCTGCCTCTCTCTCTCTGTGTCTCTCATGAATAAATAATAAATAAAATCTTAAGGAAAAAAGGTAAAGAAGGAGATATAGCAGCTTCCTCTTTATACATGAAGCCAAATCAGAACATGTCAATTTTGGTCAATGCTACATAGTGGACACACTCTTCTTTGTTATATTATTTACTGTAACTTTTCTATGTATTTTTTAACTTTTAAAACAAAGACAAAGAAGTCAATAAAGGGAGCTTCATGTTTCTACAGAGAAAACTTTTTTTTCCTTCATAAATCAATGAAATGAAGGTCCTGTAAATCAATGAAATAAACGTCCTTCTAATGTTTTCTCATAAGGAAAAGTTTGCCACAACTATTCCATTCTTAGAACCAAGGTGGAAGCTTTTTGTTTAGAATATGTGTCAGATCTTTGCTATTTGAGATCAGGAAATATTAAAATCTATTTAAAAGTTCACAGAGGGGCGCCTTGCTAGCTCAGTTGGAGGGGCATGAGACTCTTGATCTTGATGTCCTGGGTTCGAGCTCCACATTAGATATAGAGATTACTTAAACAAAGAAGTAAACTTTTAAAAAAAAAAGTTCATAGAGAACATTGTGAAGTAGGATTAGAAACTTAAACGAAAACTATCAACGTGGAAAAAAAAAAGAAATCTGGATTTTAGTCTAAATTCTGGGGGATCCCTGGGTGGCTCAGCGGTTTAGCCCCTGCCTTGGGCCCAGGGCGTGATCCTGGAGTCCTGGGATCGAGTCCCACGTCGGGCTCCCTTCATGGAGCCTGCATCTCCCTCTGCCTGTGTGTCCGCCTCTCTCCCTCTTCCTGTGTCTCTCATGAATGAATACATAAAATCTTTAAAAAAAAAAAAATTCTGTTGCTAACCTACAACTTGAACTCTGGCAAATGTCTTCACTTCACCTGGGTCTCAGTTTTCTTATTTTAAAAGTGGCGATGATAACACCTTTCCAACTAATGCCCTTGACTTTTGTGAGAAGGGATTGTAAAACTTTCAAAGAACAAAGCACTTTTTGAATGTTAGATAGTTTCATGAAAAATATACTACCTTCTTCTTTTTTTTTTTTTATACTACCTTCTTCTTATTTCCTTCTCTCACAAATGCCATTAATAAAAATTATGGCTAGAGTGAGACTGGCATTAAAAGTACATTCCTGATCCATGCACTGCCAATTACAGTTCCATAGGCATCTGGGCACTTAATGAGTCTTATTTGATGGTCAGGATCCACCTTCATACATGGAAAGATTCATTCTCTCAAGCCTTGATTCTAGACTGACTTCCTCTTTCCATGTTGGAATTTTATTGCACCTGACATCCAGATGGAAAAAGGCAGAATGTTCTAGAAGTGGTTGAGAGATCCACTTTAAATGTAATTTAAGCGCGTGGTGATTAATGTCTCCTGTGCACATTCTTTATGATTTGTAGTCTTTTGAACTGAAAGTTGCCCTACTACATTCCATTGGGTTTCCTTTCACATACGACAAATTCACACTAAATCTGGTTTGGTTAGACCCTTGATCGGTGGGCATCTCAATCACAGATGTAGTAGAGTATCGTCGTTCCCAGTTGAGTGCAGCAGTCAGTTATAACATCCTGGGAAAATAGTCAATTAGCCTGTGATTCATGTTGGAATAATGCATTGCTTTCTAGTAAAAGATTCCTTGGAGTTGTGTCTAGAGTTTAATAGCAGACGACTTTTACAAGAACATTTTGTTACACAAAAATTCCCTTCATAACTTTTAGAAATTCAGTTTGCACAAGAGTGTATGAATAGCACAGACATTACTGAAAAGTGGCCAGATCCTGTGCAGTCATGTCACATCATTTTCCAACTCTTGAATAATAATATTCCAAGCTGAGCTTGAGATTCTACTACTCTCCAATGTGGTTTTCTGTTCTGAGGTGGTTTGTTTTCCTCTCTGCCATTCGTCAGATTTTATATCCTGGGAATAGAACCCTGACCTCCACAAAGAGAACATTTTTAATGACCTTGGTAGTTCCTGAGATCCTTTCGGTCTCATGACTAAGAACAGACTTAAAAATGTAGACATTGCAAACTAGGTTCCCAGGCCGTCCTTAAGGTGCTGAGAAAGTTTAAGCAAATTGTATGCTGTACTCATGCTTCAGTTTTCTTATCTGTAAAATGGGAGAGAACAGTACTTATCCACAGCACAGGGCTATTCTCTAACTGCAGGGGGGAATGTTTACCAGTAGAAAGTACTACCAGATTATAAATCAAAATGTTTGATATTTTGAAACTTTCATTTAGAAGAAAATATTTATTTACAATGGGGGAAATGTGTCATTTAAAAATTCATAGGAAAGAAAAGCAAGCTTCTTGATTGTATGGGGTCATCAATAATGCCATTAGGATTAGGAATCCGTCTACCTGTAGAGCATGGCAGGCTTTGGAGACATGCCCAAGATTCTTTGTACCGCTCATCCTTAACACTGTCTTAAGAGCACACAGATAATTCTAGTGACATTTGGTACCTATAAAACTAAGGAGTATAGACATTTGGGGGCTTTGCCCTAGTACATAACACACAGAACAGGAAATAGAAGCAAGACCATTTCCAGTTCCATTGGTTCTAATAGAACCAATTACATTTTCCTGTGTCCCAGGCTTGTAAGGGTATTTCATAATGGGCCTCCAAAAAGCAGATTCTGTAGATCTGGAAAAGAAAGTGTGAATATTTCCTGAGACACAGTTAACATGCCCCAGCTCCATCACCTGACCAAGTCACCACTCAAGGTGGTTGCATTTCTGTGGTGCGATCCATAACATGGAATCGTTGTAGCCTATGTTGCATAAAATGTCACTTTGGAAGCCATCGGTGTGCAAGAGGCAGGCAAAACTTCTGCCCAAAAAAGACAGATCCGATAGAAAATGTAAGATCTGGATTCTTTCCCGACCCTCCCCCCCCACAGGCTGGGTTAGGCACCTTTCCTCTGCTCTCCTCCATCACCTGTACTTCCTACACTGCTTGGCAGTTTTGTGCGTAGGTGTCTGTTTGCTTTGCTAAACTACACCAGCACTCAGTAGATACGCAAAAACTGGAAGGTGTCCTTTTTCTCTTCTTTTGTCCTTCTCTTTCATTAATTTCGTCTATTCTTTTACCCAACAAATATTTTAAGCACCGACTATGTGCCAACCACCCAAACGCATTATCTATATTTAATCTCTGCACCTCCACCATCATTCCTGCTTTGAAGATAAAGAAATACAAAATCAAATCACTTGCCCAAGTTCAGTGAGAAAAATTAGGGGGGGGGGGGAAGGAGGAAACCAGGGTTTAAAATTAGATCTCTCTGGCATCAAAGTCCATGCCTTTTCTCCTCCATTATGCTGTCTCCCAGGCCGAGGTGGTTACACAGAGAGCAATAGAAATCATGGAAATAATACTTTAGGAAGAGTATGTATGGGCTGTTTATCTGGGAGGAGCTGGATGGCAATCTGAGGTACCGTGGAAGGCTTAGGCACATATGGTGGCTGACAGACACCGAGGGACATATAATATAGCATCTCCTAATATATTTTGCAAACCTTTACATAACATACATAGAGGAGGTCGGTTCTACAAAGTGGAGGTCACCAGAGGAAGAGTGAAAGAATCCAGTGCAGGGGCCTCGAGGAGACAGGACCATGCAGAGCCTGGGGAGGGGGCTCCAATCAGGGCTGGAAACCAGGACGCAGTTTCAGAGAAAAGATTTTGAAGTAAAAAAGTGCCCTTAAGGCTGATCTCTACAGCTGGGAAAGGAGAATTCAAGACTTACAGGAACAGGTACCAATTAACATTTGGCAGGAAGGCAAAAAAAGCCTCAGGAAAATGCCAAGGATTTCATCAGGATAAACTTGTACAAGAATGTTAAGTTCAAGAGCACCAGATGGCATTTTCTGAGGTACTTGGTATTATAAACAGAGATTTCTGATACAGGCATTTCCTCGGAGACAGAAGAAAAGTCATCCGCAGAATTTTATTTGAGAACTGATAAGTGGCACCAAAGGAAGCCACATACACATGACCATTCCTTGTGGAGACGTGAGCCAGACAAGGAAGCCAATTCCCTTCTTCTGCCTGGATTTGTTTTCTTTGGTTTCCTTGAGGCTTACTGGTAATGGCCAAGCTCGAAAAAATAAACTTTTGCTATCGCATTTAGGAAACACACTTTTCATGTTCCTTTCTGGAAACCATCCTTTTATGACACTGGAATTCTTTTCTGTTATCATTCTACCAGAGCAGAGAAGATGAAGATTTTCTCTTGGCTAATGAATGGTACAAGCAGAAAGCTTTTGAGGCTCTCTGAGTCATTTGGAGGAAAGCGTTAGAGACATTGATTTTGTTCTTGGTGTAATAAATAGCCAACGTTTCTCAAGATGCTGAAAGTTGGGCATTTGTTTCTCCACTGTATACGCAAAGGCCTCCCGTATTTGTGTCCTTCTGCGCTCATTTCCTTTGCTTTCTGCTTCCGGGCCCCACCCCCTCACCCTGCCCAAGCCAGGAACATCATCTTCTGTCTTCTGTGGTCGCTTTCGACCTTCCACCCCTCTGTAGTCTTCCATATGGCCCCATATGCTTCAAATAAAAGCCCATTGTCCATCTGACACATCACTTTTCTCTCATTCATATTCCCCCTCATGAGTCATATCCCCTGGAAGTCCATCTTCCTTTTGGAGTGTCTTTCTTTCTGAACCACTTCAGATCCTGAAATGATGAAGAGAATCACAACAATACCATATTTTCCTGACTTCTTTGTCACGTAAACACTCTCAGAAAACTTCCTTTCAGAGATCTTCCATCCCTTTTCCTTTTATGATGTCTTTTGAGGGACTATTATGAGTCCAAGAGGCAGAGATGCTGTGGGAATTGGCTTTGTGCACTCCTTAACATGCTTGTTAGATTCTGCAATGTCACTTAGGATATGAGTGCGGTAGTGTAGGGAGGAAAATGAGAATATGGTGAATGAGCAAAAGCACAAAATCTATTTATAAAATGCACTGAAAAGTTGAAAGGAGCCCATCATAGTTCAGAACACACTTGTAGTGAGAAAGGTCTAGACAAAAGCCATCTTCCACTGAAGGGAGACCTGCATAGACTGGACCTCCAAGGAGGGAAGACAGAAATCAGAGAGGTCTAGGTTTGAATCCCAATTTCACTTCTTACTAACAGGTTAACTTCTCAAAGCCTCAGGCTCCTCTTCGATGAAATGGGAATAAAATCTGACTCATGGCCTTGCCAATGAGGTTTCAGCGAGATAGCGCAAGTGAGTTACTCAGCGTGGTGCCTGCCATAAGGTGAACGTTCAAATAAATGAGAACCCAAATTGTGAGATGCCAAAAGGGGCATCTAGAAGGTATGAGGATGATCAGGGAGGCAGCAATGTGCAATCCAATACAAAGTAGCAGACATTAGATGCACATGGGGGTGGTTCTCCATGCCCTGGGAAGGCAACAACCCAGGCCAGAGAAGCTGTGGGAGTGGTGCCATGCTGGGAGTGGCTCAGGCTCAGCACCTGAGTGAGAGATCCACAGGTGGGGGCGTGGTCTTACAAGGCAGAAGCCAGTACATGGGAATAAGGAGTCAAGGTCTGGCCCGATGACCTTACCGATGCCTCGGTGCTGAGTTCCCTTCCAGCTTCCTGGGTTCCTTCCTACCTCAGACCAGGATTGCTTTCAAGACTAGAGTGGGCTGGTGGGGCCCAGGAGTACGAGTGAGCAGCACCTTTCCTTAGAAGTCTGACGGACTGTTTCTTTTCTTCTCCTCACATGGCAAATACGCAAACTTAAAATTATGGGAAAATGAATCACCGAGAGAAGGCAGTTTGAATTTTCTCCAAGACAGATGTGTTTGAAAAGACTCTTTCCTCGGAGGGAAGTTCTTAGGTTTCAATATTCCATTCTAACCAACGAGCTCCAGCACTTTCTCTCCTTTATCTTGGTTGCCTGCCTGAACAATTTGGGCTGCAAATCCTCCTGCTGCATCTGTCTGCGGATCACCCCCCAGTCCAAAAGAGTGTTAGGCTGCTCTTTAGATTTCATTCATTACCATTCTTTCTGATTCAGAAACAAACAGATGACAAACTAATATGATTTAAGTGTCCCCTCGAGTGTATTTTTATTAATGTGACAGAGAAGCATCATATTTTAAAAAGTCATGTATTTAGTGTACCAAGTTTTTTTTTTTAAGATTTTATTTATTTATTCATGAGAGACACAGAGAGAGAGGCAGAGACAGGCAGAGGGAGAAGCAGGGTCCCCGCAGGGAGCCTGATATGGGACTCGATCCCAGGACCTGGGATCACACCCTGGGCCAAAAACAGATGCTCAACCACTGAGCCACCCAGGCGTCCCTAATGTGCCAAGTTTTTAAGAGTTTAGCTTTGGTGACAAACATATAGGTGTTTATTTTACTTTTTATGTTGATATATGTAGAGGTAAAATAAAAGAACACTTCACTGAACTGTGACATCCTGGGATATACACTGACTTGCGATACGTTAGAATAAGGCGAGTTTTAGAGAAGCTTTCCTTTGTTATCTAGGTGTCGTATTAGACTATAACATTAGACCAAATGTATTAGCCTGTAGGTCTGTATGTTTCTATGTGTTAGACCCTAAAGGAGTACTTTCTGAAATCTGCATAAATTTTCTTTTCCTGAGTGTTGCAGCAAGGCATCTACTCGGTCGGTGGCTCTTACCGTCGTGTCATAATCCCCCAAAAGCATTTCCTGCCACGTTCTCCCTGTATACATTGGTCGCTCAATAAACACTGTGAACAGCCCGACAAAATCTGAATTGTATATCCACAATGACTTACTTTTTATTTTGTAATTACTTACTGGCAGTAGTTGAGGAAATGTCTAGTTGACTTTCTCCTATAAAGGAGAAACAGCTGTTCCTTGTAAATCAGGGGAAACCCTGGAGAATCCGTGAAGTGGGCAGGGGCTAGATTAGGACAGAGAAGGACTCAAGGGGGTGATGCTGGGCAAAGAGGCTTAGGTGTTTCTCCACAGCTTGGCTTCTAGAGTTGCCTGGGCACTCCATAGCCATCATCTATAGCCGTAGAGTAGAAAGTTTGTGTTCAGGAAGTGGCTAGAGGAATTTCCCAACTGCAGACAGATAATCTGTTAGGTGGGGCAAGCGGAGAGTTGCTAATCACCTCTGGGTCATGACACAGAGTGTCCATAAGCCGGGCCATTCTTCAGAAGGGGCACACTACCGTAAGGGATTCCACTTTCCTGAATGAGATTGGAGGAAGCCCAGTAATACTTCAGTCAATCAATCAATCAATGTAATTTTTAAAACCCCGCAGCCCTTGGGTACTAGAATAAAAAGAGAAAGAGATGAACCCACCTGAAAGGGTACAATTCAAACACAGGTCAATGGTTCTATAAATACAGAGACCAAGGGGCACCTGGGTCGCTCAGCGGTTGAGCATCTGCCTTTGGCTCAGGGCGTCATCCCGGAGTCCCGGGATCAAGTCTCACATCAGGATCCCTGCAAAGGAGGAATGAATAAATAAAATATTTAAAAATTAAAAAGTAAATAAATAAAGCCAGAGACCAAACTGGTGGCTACCAGAAGGAAGGGGGTGGGGTAATGGGCAGAATGGGTGAACAGGGGTGGGAGATACAGGCTTCTAGGTTGGGAATGCATAAGTCATGGGATTAAAAGGTACAGCCCAGGGACTACAGTCAATGATGTTGTAATAGTGTTTTATGGTGACAGATGGGAGTTACACTTGTGGTGAGCACAGCCTAACTTTGAGAAAAGTTGAATCGCCATGTGGTACACCTGCAACTAATGTGACATTGTGTGTCAACTACCAAATTTAAAAACTAAAAGACAACTAGGTTAGTGGTGTCTACTGACCTTCTGACCTGCCTGACCTTCTACTATATCTTCATCACCATCTTTTGTTGTTGTTGTTGTTCTTCCGTTTTATGCTTTGTTGGGAAAGCGAGCAAATTTAAGCCCTTGCTATACTTTATCTGGTGAATGGGAAGTAAAAAAGGGTCAGTTCTGTTTCCGTGTCTTGGACTTGGAGAAGGCGCTGTATTTGGAGAACTTGTGGCTGGTGCTCAGGGACCACCCCCCGCCCCGTGTCTGCCACACGAGGGACAGAACTTTCCAGGGCCTCTGCATGTGGTGCCACACCCCCCCGCCAGTCCCCGCCCTGGCCCCACAGGGCTCCTCTGGAGAACCCAGGGAGTGCCCTTTCATTGGAAGAAAGATGTCCCCAAATGGGCAGGGCGGGGTATTTAATACAAATGCTGAAGAAGATAAAGTTCAATGATGCACTTTCTCAAGGAGTGCAAATCAAAAAAAATCAAATAGGAAAAAAAAAATTCTTTTTTCTCCTCCAAATGAAACTGAAATTAAAACTGTTTTGGAGACATCAGGGGTTCATTCCACTGCCTTTTTTTTCCGAACCTGTAGCATTTCGTACAAAGTCAAGGAGGAAGAAATTCATCCTTAGAACAAGCTTTGCAAATTTAAGACATGTGTTCAGATTCCACTACCAGATAAAATTCCCCACAGACACCTAAATCTGTGTATTTGGAATCTAAAGGGTGGTGGAATACAGAGATTTTTGAATATGAATCTCTAGCTCTTACGTGTGTTGATAGGGAAGATCCTCTAAAAGTTTCCTCCCATGGACCCTGTTCTGCCCTTGGCACAGGATTTTCACCTGATCATTTCGCTCTCATGCAAATGAGCCCATCAAAGAAAGCATCATTTTATTTGAGAGCAGAAACCTAAACTAAGACTTTCTTGGGGAAGCCATTTGTGTGGACAGAAGCCTCCTTGAATGCTGACCCTTGCTCACTTGGGCGCTAAAGCTCCTCTCTTAATTTCCTAGACAGGCTTTCCGACTGGCCCTTTTGATGCCAGTGAAGTCAGGGCAGCATGTATTTAAGTGAAACCTCTCATTTTCTCCACCAAGGAGCCCAAAGTAATTTTCTATTTGCTCCTGAGTTAACTTTCTTCCTTCTTGGATTCTTTCTTCCTTCTTCTATTATCCCTTGACTCTTATCGTGTAGTCTTGATACCCCAGGGCTTCTCGTGTTTCCCTTTAACCACTCCCACCCCATTCCATGCCATCATTTTGTCTGTAAAAAGGTAACTCAGTAATATAAAAATAAATATGACATAAATGCACCTCAGTGACAGTGAACTCCTTCAGCCTTCTCTCGCATTTTCCCTTTGGGACAACTGAACTGAAGACCATCATGGGTTTTGCTTTATAGGAATCCCAAGCCGACCTACTTCAAAAATGTTAATATATGATGGGTCAAGAGGATGAAAAGAAAAAACTATCACTATGTAGCTGGGATGATTATTTCCCCCTCTTTGAGGCAATTAAATATATCCCCTTTCTAAAAATCTCTAGCTCCCTGACCACACGGCACACTGGCATCTTATAAAATATAGGAGAACCCGCCCCCCATATCATCAACATTCATCAAGGTTTATACCATATAGAAAATCCTTAATGTCTTCCAAGTTAAACCAAGGAGAACTAAGCTTATTTGGTCTTCATCTGTTACTCTAACATGTTCATTCATATTCATCCTTTGTGCTACTATTATATATGCTGAGTGAGGGGCTTTGTTGTATCTTCCCTCTATCAGCAATCCGTTCCACCTCATGTGAATGTAATACTTTTCCTTCAATTAGGACCCAAGATTTTAAACTTTCTATTCCCTGGAGGAATAATTTGGCAAATCTTGGCCAGTCTTATAAAAATTCACAGATGCTGCTTTGAATAAAACAGTTCATAATGGTTTAAAAGAGGCTCTCAGCTCTCAACTTTCATCTCCACACATGAGGTGGGTGGTGGGGGAGAGAGGAAGCGGATCAATGGCCAAAATGAAGTTTTGATCCTAGCTCTAACCCGAGCTCCACCCACCACCTAAACACCCACCACCTATAGCCGGATCATTTGTCAGCACTCCATTCATGAGCATCGTAATTAAGATGCCACAATTCGCCTCTGGTATCAAAGGCTTGTTCCAGTGGAAATCATCTACGTAACATCCTGTGTGTGAAGAATCAGGAAGGTCCATTTGGAAGCTGGGCTTGGAACACTGTGGTCTGAGTGCAGCCCCACGCCCCCGAGCCCCACGCTTGCCTCGGCCACCCCCAGAATGGGTGCTGCAGATGTCACACAGAACCCAGTGCGATGAAGGATTTGGGCAAGTTAGGAAGGTAAGTGAAGAGGAATGTTTTCCCTTCTGACATATCTCTAGCAACTGTGCCCTAACCTGCAAATGTGGCTCCAATCCTTTACAGAACTATTAGTTTCTTTACAGCAAAGTTCTAAAAACTTAGTTTCTTTTGATTTTTAACCCCCCCCCCAGGAAAATGACACATTTGGGGCCAAGGCATTAAAGCATGGTCTCTTGGGAGAAGGGGGTTGGGGGGGTGGGGGGAGGGCTATTGCTTTCCAGCCCACAAACAGTTGCAGGTGCAAAAAATGTGCACACACGAAAAGGGAGGTCTGGTAGAGAGGCCTCTTTCAAACAGCGGCCTTTTAAGTTCAATAAATCTCTTTGCTCTTCCCTTTGTGAGCCGTGTGCTCCCCTCCCACGCTCAAATGCACACCCCCATCCTCAATGTGGCCTCCAGAAGGAATCTTCATGTTTGTTGTGAAGTTTTCCGTAATTACATAATCAGTGAAGTCTGTGAGTCCGTGTTGAGGAGGCTGAAAAATTCAAGCCTGAGGATTACAGTAACATAATTAGATGGCTTCCTGGAAGAGCCAAAGTGATTTTTCCCTGGACCGGACTCTGCCCGGCCGCCCTCTGGAGGCCTTCCTCCTGCCGGTGAATCACAGCTCCTGGACACTGCTGCCCACCAACATCCCCCCAGGTGTTTCACGGTGCTTGTGTGTTGTGGGTGAACTCTGCACACATGCTGTGCGTCGATTTGATTGAGAAGGCAGGAGCCACAAAACCAGAGGGCTGTGGTTTCTCGAATGCCTTTATGTCTGTGTGGTGACAGAGGCAGTGCTTAGCTTGTCTGGGCCGTGGGACCTTGACTCATCCGGCAGTGTCTAGAGGCCTTGATTCCTTGCCTTGGGGTTTTAGGGACAGGAAGAGAGAGAAGAAAGACCACAGCTGAGTTTTGGGTGTGTAAGGGAGTTGGGTACCTGATATGCATCATTTCTTGTGCATTTTTTCCCACGTTGGTTGGATATTGACCATTATTAGGTCTTAAAAACCAAACGACCGGAAATAACCTTTTATTTCTCTGCCATGTTAATCCCTTAGACTCCACCTTCCCAATACCCAAGCAATCCTTTGAAATGATTATTCATGTGCTCTCTAAACTCTTTGTCTCTGTCTCTGTCTCTGTCTCCTCTCTCTCCCCCCCTCTCCCCCACAGTGTTGAGTTTCCCGTGTATGTTGGCTCTTGTAGATTAGTCGGGACACACACGGAGATTCTAGGAATTTCTTAAAAGCAGATGCAAAGGTGTGACCGCAGCAGATTGTTTTCTAAATTAAAATAACTGGCATACAAAAAAAAAAAAAAAACTTTACGTAGCTATCTTGTTATTTAGCTGGTTTCCCTAGTTTCTGTGGAAGCCATCCATGGCCCATTCGAGATTGCAAGCCAAGGGAATGGCTTTAAGATCAGAAAAGATGGCTCGAGGGAACCCTCTCCCTTCATCTGGTTCTGTAATAAAGAGCTGGAACCTCAGATTTGGTCACTGGTGCTGGAATTTAACATTGATTTTAAAAGGGAAGACAGATGGATCTCAAGTGGAAACAGTATCCATCTCAGGACTATCAGAGCTGGTTCCATTGCCAATTATTCAGCAGGCACAAAATCTGGTGGAGCACATAGTTGATTAGAATTGGGCTCCTCGGGGCCCTTGGGGCTCCTGGGTGACTCAATCGGCTAAGCCTCTGACTTCGGCTCAGGTCATGATCCCAGAGTCCTGGATGGAGCCCCACATCGGGCTCCCTGCTCGGTGGGGAGTCTGCTTCTCCCTCTTTCTCTGCCTGCTGCTCTGCCTACTTGTGCGCGCGCTCTCTCTCTCTCTCTGTCAAATAACTAAATAAATCTTAAAAAAATAAAAAGGAACCTCAAGTAAAAATTTTCTGGAGGTTCCTGGGCACTTGAGTGGCTCAGTGGTTGAGCATCTGCCTTCAGCCCAGGGCATGATCCTGGGATCCTGCATGGAGCCTGCTTCTCCCTCTGCCTATGTCTCTGCCTCTTTCTCTGTGTCTCTCATGAATAAATAAATAAAATCTTAAGAAAATTCTTTTTCTGGAGGTCCTTCTTCATTCTCTTACTCTCAGAGAACCCCTTGCCCTGCTCTCTGAACCCCTCATTTCTGTTGCCATCAAGGTGCTCCTGCATCTGCTCAGTTCGCTCTCAATTATTCTATACGTTTATATAGGAAGCACACTCTCTCTTTTTTGACATTCCTCAAGTGTTTGAATAACATAAATCTGTCTCTTAAATATTTGAATGAATCTTTTGGAAGTCAAACTGAACCGTGTCTTTTTGAGACATAACTCCTTAATAACACATCTTGTGTTTTGAAGACCGTTCTTCTTGACTTTGTCTTTACCAAATTTGAGCTCCAAAGAATAACAGTTAATGATGTCTATATACCAATGTTTGCTTCTTTGCTTTATAAAATGAAAGATGATAACAAAAATTAAATTTGCTTGGGATTCTCCAGATTTTAATTATTCCAAAATGATCACAGTCGTTCTCTTATCAAATGCGTGATCAGGGAAACAAAAGCCTGACAAATCAAATAAGAAGTTTGTCAAAATGTTACTATGAATAGGATCCAGGTTAGAAAGAAAAAACATTTTGTTGACAGAAAAAACTCATTTTCTGCCAACAGAAAAATAGGAGGACTTTTTTCATATAGGTTTAAATGTCCTTGTCAAATGGTGACATTTATAACGTACTTTATGAGTTAATGACTTTTCAATGTGCCCATTGTCCATAAAACACCTCTACTCCCAGGATAATTAGTGACTGAATCCCTATAAAATTGATTATGTGTAAAACCTCAACAGGAGACAGAACCTCTATTCTCATGTTGCTCTATGAGAATGTATTAATTAATAAAAATTATTATAAAAATAAACCAGAACAGGTTGGTCTTATTTTATCTAACTGTTCAACATAGTTATCTATGGCTGTATAATAAGTTATCCCAAAACTTTATGGCTTAGGACAACAAACATTTATTTATCTTATGGTTTCTATGGTTCAGGAATCTGGGCATGGCCTAGCTGGATACCTCTGGCTCAAGGCCTCTCAAAGGGCTAGAGGCTAAATATTGGCTGGAGCTCAGTTGGGGAAGGATCCCCTCTGAGTTCACTCAATGGCAGCATCCAGCTTCTTATAGGCTACTGGACTGATGACTTAAGTACTTGCTGGCTCTTGGCTGGAGATACCATTTTCTCAATAAGCGAGCCTCTCTACTGGACAGTTTACAACATGGCAGCTATCCTCCCTCAGAATAGGCCAGAAAGACAGAGAAAGAGCAAGCAAGATGGAAGCCAAGTACTTTGTGTATTCTAATCTTAGAAATGACAGGCCATCTCTTTTGTTATATTTTACCACTTAGAAGCAAGTTACTAGATATAGTCTGTACTCAAATGGAGGCAATTACATAATGGCACAAATATAAGGAGGCACAGATCGTTAGGGGCCGTCCTAGAGGCCATGAACCAACTTATTATCTGCAGAGTTTCCTGTTTCTTCTTTAAAATTACTTAAAGGCCCCAGAGATAATTAGAAATGTAGTCTTCCATAAGTAATAGTAAAATATCTCAGTAAGAGGCAGTGTTTTTAGTTTTCTGCTGGTTCAGGAGTCTAAATTATTAGTAGATAGTCTTGTCCAGTGGTTATGGTACTTCCAAAACTGTTGCTCTTAATAATTAGCAAATATGGGAGCAATCCTATAGTCACAGGCAGGGATAAACCCTCCCTATCCAAATTAAATGAAAGGCCACTTAACATTAGCTATCACAGTAATGATCTTAGTATTAGTTACCTGGTATATTATTTATCTATTGCTGTCTAACAAATTGTCCCAAGCTTAATGGTTTAACACAGGAAAATAAATCCTTGTTTTCTTGCACAGCATTCTGTGGGTCAGGAATTTGGGAGTGGCTTAGCTAGGCTGTTCTGGTTGGTGTTTCCATGGAGGCTGCAGTTACCTAAAGGTTTGACTGGGGCTGGAGGATCCACTTCCAAGGTGGCCACTCACGTGACCGGCAAGTTCTTGCTGGTTCTTGTCAGAAAGTCTCTGTTCCTTGTGCAGTGGGCCTCCACAGGGCTGCTTGAGTATCTTTAAGACATGGTGGCTGGCTTTCTCTGGAGAAAGAAAGAAATCCAAATTGTTTATGAGACATATGAAACCTATCTCAAACTTTTATAGTGATTCTCGTCTTAGTGTTTATCCATGTTGCAGGCACAAAATGTGTGATCTTTAGAGTATTAAATTTTACAACACAGGAACTACCATACCAAATGATTCAACACATGTTCATCCCCCCAAAAGGACACAAGCACTGTTGTTTATAGGGGTCAAAGAACTTTCATAAAATGTGATATTTGATCATCAAACAACAAACTGCAATGCAAATTCATTGGACCTAAGTCTCTCTGACCTGTCCTGTGACTCTCTTAGATGTACCACAGGATTGTAAATAGACAAACAGCAGAGGAACAGCAGATCGATAATTTGGGATGGCTTCAAGAGAATGAGGACATATATAACCAAATAACTAAAAAGTCCTGTAATGTTATCCATGAGATGAAATAAGACCCATGCCAAAGAACTCAACAAAATATTTGGAGCTCACATTGGTAGTGAGACCTGGCTTTTCATTACAGACAGATTGGCTTCAAAGAAGTGGAGGCTCAAGGGCTTTCAAGTATGGCTCTCTGTAGAAGTCTGTCTCTACAGCAGCAAGGTTTCTGATAATCTTGGTTTGCCAAACTCTGTCCAGAGACCACCAGGAGCACACCTGTAGTAAAAGAAAAAAAAATTTAGCTTGATTTAGCCTACAAGAACAAGAGACAATATAAGGTAGAGGAACCATTGGTTGAGTCAAAAGAAGAAGAAATTAGGGTATGGTACTAACAGGACTTGAGGGCTGGAATTAGTCAAAAATGGTCTTGGCATGAGTTGTTCAGAATTTGTAAACCCAGGCAAGTTGCTGGAATACTCGGTGGTGTCATTTTTAGAACATAAGACCTTTGCAGAATTACTGTTATATCATTTTCTCAATGGTACTGTCTGGGAACATATGGGCCTGAGTGAAGAGGCATTATACAATTTTGACCTTAGGCCTTTTGTTTATTTTACTAGTCATAGTGCAGACCATTTTTTGAGCTATAGTTTGCTTCAGCTCTCTTCCTCAATCTATATAAGGGAATCCAAACTAATGCCTTCCCTCTCCTTCATGTCCTGTAAGGAGGTCTCTAACTAAAGTGTATATGATAAAAAAGACTCCCCACTTTCCTCATGCTGTTTTTTTTTTTTTTCCTAGCAAAACCCACTCCTAAGCTTGGGGGAAAGGAAGAGCTTGAAGCAGGATCAATTCTATCATTGACTTTGCATATTGTGTTTTCTCTAATCATAATTCCATTGCAAAAATTCTACTCTTTAATACCCAGCTCAAAGTCACAACCTTTAAAAAGTATTTTCCAATGCCTCTCCCTCTTTTCCTCCCCATCTTCTGTGCCCCACCCTGACTTAGAATATAAAATTATGTTCCTTTTTTGTATTCCTGGTGCCTAGTAGAGTGCTTAGTACATAGTAGTTGCTTAGTAAATATTTTTGAATTCCATTGGTAATATCTAATTAATTTGATAGTGGGTATTATTAAAATGCTTTGATATTTCTGTTTTTAAGCTCTTCCTCAGTTCTCTACTCTCTAATTTCCTATTGCAAAATTTGCATTGTTGTTCTCTGATAGTTTATAGATAATAGGTTTTTTTATATTCCAATTATTAATAGAATGAGAGTGCCTAGGGATTGTGACAATTTATTTTACTTATTTGGCATCCTGTACCCCACTCCTATGCCCCTTCAGACTTAAGAAAATTCTTATAGTTCCTAAATATTTGTGGGTTGTGATTAAATTTTGAGACATTAACTTATATTTTCTCCTGTACTTCTGCACTCCTCATTTTCCCCCATTCAAGATGGCAGCTGGCTCCAAACATCACTGCCTCAGGGAAAGGTGGAGGCCAGGTATGAAGGAGAAATAGAGACCATCAGTCATTGTGGTTTTATTTTACAAAGGCCTAAACTCTTACTGAATGGAGAAAGTCTGTTATGGTAAATGAAGAATGGGATTCCCAGGTATAGACAAAACAACTGAACAAGTGGAGAAAGCAGATGATTGCCAGATCCCTTTTTCACTGTGCCTAGCTGGAAAAAAAAAAAAAAAAAGATGAGGCATAGAATGTGGAGAGTACAGAGAGATTTCTGAGGATCAGGGAATAGAATGGATCCAGCTCCTGCCTAGAAGACAGCAATTCCAAGATGTATGGGTATCCCTCAAAGAGGAATAGATGCAAGGTGTACCTAGGCTGACTGGCCAGGGACAGTCTTACAAAAAGCCCCTCCACTCATGGTATCATGTTAGGTCCCTGGATTGTGTGGGATGTGTTCTTGGGGTAGATGAGGATCCTAGAAAGAATGAGAATAACAGGGCTAACAATCAGAAATTACGCTGCTTTAATCCTTAGGGAACATGCTGTTCTTGCACACCTGAGTATATGGGAGTTTATTTATTTTTTTTTTTAATTTATTTTTTTTTTAATTTATTTTTTTTTTATTTATTTATGATAGGCACACAGTGAGAGAGAGAGAGGCAGAGACACAGGCAGAGGGAGAAGCAGGCTCCATGCACCGGGAGCCCGATGTGGGATTCGATCCCGGGTCTCCAGGATCGCGCCCTGGGCCAAAGGCAGGCGCCAAACCGCTGCGCCACCCAGGGATCCCTATATGGGAGTTTATATCCGCTATATTTGTGTGTAGTTGATTAATTTGTTAATTATGTAAACTTGGTAGATTTATCATCACATCCTAGGAGGGAAAAAGTTTACCTCGTTATGTTAAAAGTGAATTATTATATAATTTTGGATCCTAGCTGTTGCTAATTAGCTGTGTAACATTGAGAAATTTATTTCGCTTTTTAAATGTTTCAAGTGCATCATATATTTTAAAAACAGCTAAAGTATATTATCTACCTTGTCGAGGGTGATATGAGGATAACTGAAATAGTATCTATAAAATGCTTAGCAAAGAAACTGCAATGAAAGCTATATTAACAGTATAGACTTTTTTAGGACCGAAAAGTTTAATATTCATGTAGGCCAATCAGTAATGATTTTACAATACTCAAATACTGACAATTAAAAAATCCTTTTCCTCCTGTGTATTTATTTCTCTTTCAATACATAATTAATATCTTCAAGGAAAATTCAGTAATATTTAAGAAGAGATGGACAAAAATAGTTCATTAATTAAAAAAAAAATTCAGGATGCCTGGGTGGCTCAGAGGTTGAGCATCTGCCTTTGGCTCAGGGTGTGATCCTGGAATCACAGGATCAGGTCCCACATCGGGCTTCCTGCATAGAACCTGCTTCTCTGCCTATATCTCTGCCTCTCTCTGTGTGTGTCTTTCATGAATAAATAAATAAAATCTTTAAA
This sequence comes from Canis lupus baileyi, assembly GCF_048164855.1. Classification (NCBI taxonomy): domain Eukaryota; kingdom Metazoa; phylum Chordata; class Mammalia; order Carnivora; family Canidae; genus Canis; species Canis lupus. Next base: position 9,525,924 of record NC_132844.1, read on the forward strand.
AAAAATAAGTAAAAATCTTAAATAAAAAAATAAAATTAAAAAATCTCAACTAAAAAGATCAAATAGGAGGAAAGCTATGTATCAGATTTTTTGGACATTAAAAAAAGTGTAGATAAGATGAAAACACAAATAAGTTATGAGATACTCTATATTATAATTAAGACAGAACTGAGTTGTATATGCCCATATATTATATTTCCATGCCAGAAAAAATCACCTTTTTTCCAAGATGAATTTATAACCTATGTCAATGAAATCTAAGATTTTTCTGATAGATGGAATGCTATATATAATGATGAGAAATACACTAAAAGCAAGAGCAGTAAATGGCAATCTTCTGACTTACTGTATGTGTCACTGAGAAGAGTGATTATTTCTCACAAGCAGAGGTGAAGTCAGGAACTATTATCGTCCATACTTAAGTGGTTTTGCTCTTTTCTTCCACATCCACCAACTTGATTAAATAATGATTTGGCTCACATGAGCCTTGAGCTTGGTGGTTCCAAGTTCATTCCCAGTCAGGTTTGTAAATGTCTCTGATCTTCAACTTTGGAGAAGTGCAGAGATAAGCAAAGGCTCCACTCAGTCAACACCAGACAAGGTTACCCCGGAGGAAAAAGCAATCTCAAGTAGAGGCAGCAAGTCACCAGACAGAGAAGGGGACTAGAGATTTGGAAGGCTCAAGTAACAGCTTCGAGTCTGTCTTTGACAGCCTGTTTCAGAGCCACAGTCTATTCCCACAGGTGGGAATCCTCCCTGACTCTGAGGAAACCTTTCCCCTCTGAGGCAAAATCCAGAGTTTGATGGACGATCCCAGGAGTTTCACGAGATAATCAAGGGAGACAATTCTCTGTTGATGTTCCATCAGGTGTCTAGTGAAAGCCAGTTAAAAAATATTAAGAGTCACATTTCTGTTCTAGCATTTTAATGAAGAAACACTGGGGGGTTTGTTTTCCAACACCTGTGATTGTCAACTGGCATTTTAATTGTACTGCTAGTGGGCCAGAGGTAGGAAGATATCTTTTTACCAGGAGGAGCAGAAAGTCTTAGAATGGCCTAACATCAAAGAACTTCGGAAAAAGTGTGCGATATTGTGACCTATAAGAACTATATATTTGGTTATTCAGGTGACCAAAATATATTTCTTGTGTATATTCAATTTTCATCCACACATCCTAGCTTAGCTTCCTTTTGCCAATTTCTGAGCAATAAGAGCAAGGGAGCATCTTTTATTATAACATATGGACAAACTTGTCCTCAGTTTCTGAAAACGCTTCAGAACCACAAGGTGAAATGGGTGTCTTGTTGTTCCCAACAGCCCCCTTTCTACCACAACTGAGTTCATGTTAATGAAGTGACTTTTGGAGGGCACCTAAAGATGAGGACTGGTTGGTTGCAGGAGAACCAATCATGATTAGAGGGTTGAAACTTTCAGCCCCATCCCCATTGACTGTCAGAGAGGGGAGAAGGGCTGCAGGTTGAATGAACTCGCCAATGGCCAGTGATTTAATCAACATTGACCGTGTAACGAAGCCTCTATAAAAACCTGAAAGAGGAGGCGGTTCAGAGAGTTTCTGGGTTAATGAACACAAGAAGCTATGAAGAGAGTGACATGCTGAAGAGGGCATGGAAGCTCTGTGCCCTTTTCCCATACTTTCCCCCATGAATCTCTTCCATCAGGCTATTCCTGAGTTATATCCTTCTATTATAGAGCCCTGTAATTCAGTAAGTAAAATGTTTTCCTGAGTTCTGTGAGCTGCTCTTGCAAATTAATTGAACCCGAGGGGAAGGTTGTGGGAACTTCTGATATATAAGCCAATCGGTGAGATATACAGGTGACCATCTGGGCTTGTGATTAGCATCTGGTGCCAGAGAATTACTTGGTGTTGTGTTGAGACTCTCCCTATACACACAGGGGCACGCACATTGGAATTGGTGATCTGAACTCCTTTAAAATGGTTGTCTGGATGTCTTTTCAAATTCGCTTACATTTACCATCAGGCACAGTTCCTGAATTGAGTAACTGAGTTCAGAGCTAGGCATTAGGGTTCACAATGTTTAATGTCAGATATCTGCTCAGAACTGTAATCGAAATTCCTCTTCTAAGTTGATCTCAGGAGAAAACAGGAGGGGAAAGTGTATGTAGGGTATCAGAATTTTCTTTCCTGAGAGTTGCTTTGTGTCAAGCAGTAAGGTAGTTATTTTTAATATATTGTCTCATATGATCATTATAAAGTGCCAAGTGTTTGGACATATGCCCCATTTTCAGATGAAGAAACTGAAACTCAGAGAATTTAAATAACATGCTCAAATTTCCATAGCCCAGTAAATTGAAGAGAAGGAATATATAGCCAAATCTCTAATTTCCATAATTGTGCTCTTTCCTCCACAACTGCTACCTCTCATAGAACAAGGGAAGAACCTTATGTCATCACATGACAAAATAATTTTGGGTTTTTGCATCACTTCTCACTTTACTTCCTTTTATTAATATCTTATTAATAAAAAAATCTATCACTAAACCATTAAAATACTATGATTTGATAAGATAATGAGTTGCTTTGTTTGTAACCCTTGCCAATTCCCATTGATAAGCTATAAATGTTTAGAAGGTAAATTCTTAAGTTAACCTTAGAATTGATTTCTTAGAAAATACTTGCTCACAAAGATTTACAGTATCTCACCTGTTTTTTCCTGTTCCTTTCATTTGGTAGACCAGCCCCCCAAATACACTTAGGAAAGAACTCTTGGTATTATAGCTTTCCTTTTAGAATAAGACATTCTGATACATGGGAAAGTAGCTGCCTGAAATAGGTGCATGTTACAAAATATACAAAAAGATGTGTACCATGTTTATTAAGAACACTTCTAAATGAGTCATCTTCTATGTGTCAGTTAAATTTTTTTTCTATCTAAATTCTTTCACATACCTTACTAAGTTTAATCTTAGTTTATATATTTGTTTTCTATTGTGGAAAAAGTCTATTTTTTATTTTAAAGCAACCCATTGCTGATATAGATGATATGAATAGCTTGTCTTTTTTTTTTTAAAGATTTTATTATTTATGCATGAGGGACACAGAGAGAGAGAGAGAGAGAGAGGCAGAGACACAGGCAGAGGGAGAAGCAGGCTCCATGCAGGAAGCCTAATGTGGGACTCGATCCCGGGACTCCAGGATCATGCCCTGGGCCGAAGGCAGGAGCTAAACCACTGAGCCACCCAGGGATCCCCTTGTCTTTGTCTTTTATACAAATATTACTGAATAATATGCTCTTGATAAATATTAAGTTCATTCCCTATTACAGTGGTTGTGTAAATATATTAATATGGTTTGCAAATAATGATAATTGTCTTGAGAAAAAAAAAAAAGCAATCCCTAACATACAGGAGCTGGTCTGGTATTACTAGTCAGGCCTTCATGTTCTTCCATTAAATATATACTATTTCACAGAACATTAGCATCAGACAAGGCCATACTGTGACCATAATCAATCCAGACAAAAACAAGACCACTGTGTAATCATGTCTGAGGACAGACAAAACATGAACAATGTCCAAACCACAAAATACCAAATAGATCCCTGTTTTGACTAATATGTGTGATTGTTGATTTACCAGTTACAGATTTAGCCTTGTGCAGTCTCCCATACCTCTAGAAAAGATTTATTGACATATTTATCTCCATTTAATAACCACATCCTGTCCAGAGAGAAGTCCTACTTCTTTAAGCCCACCCCAAAGACTTGACACAAGCCAAGTTACTTATGTCCTTTCCAATACCTTGTTAGTGAGACACCCCATGATTCACCATTCACTTCATTCTCCAGCAAGGCCTCTCTCTCCCTGCAAGGAGTGATAAGCCCAAATTATTTAATAACAGGTGTGTTCCTGGTGGTCTTTATCTGGAGGGCATTGATAATTTCTTCATATCAACTTTTAAATTTTTTTTCATATCTTATTACATTGGCCAGATTCTAAAATAACAAAGGATAATAATAGTGACAGCAAACATTCCTGTTCAAAGGGACTAACATGTTTTACCATGGTATTAATACTTGCTTTCATTTTAAAGTGGGTTCCTTTATCAGATTAAGTAAGAATAACTATATTTTGAAAAAATGTTTATTTTGAAATTGACACAAATTTTAAATAATTTTTTGTCTATTAACTCTTCTTTTTTAAAAGTATTTTTATAGGAAATAATTTTGGTAGATTTTCCTCCTACAAATTTCTAGGATAAATCTTTTTTGGTTGTGGTTAATTGTTCTTTTAATGAATTTCAACTTCGATAAATTATGTAATTTATTTTGTTCATTTAACAGATGTTCTTTTAATACCTATTATATACGAAGTTCTATCTTAAGTCCTAGACATGTTGCAATTTAAGAATTCATAGGGAGGGATGGGATGGCTATAACGAAATATCCTTCTAATAGAACTGTTTTGTATCTTGACTGCTGTGGTGGTCACACAAATCTCTGTGTGATAAAATTGCAAGTAATACACAGAGAGACACACACACACAGATTAGCATACGTAAAACTGGTGAACTCTTCAGAGTTCTGTTGGCAGGTTCTGTTGATGCCAATTTCCTGGTTATGATCTTATACTCTGGTTTTTTAAGTTGTTGCCATTGGAAGAAATCAAGAACTCTCTGTGCTGTGTCTTACAACTACATAGGACTCTACTATTATCATAAAATAAAAAGCTTTAAAAAATTATATAGTCCCTGACATCAAGTAGAATACAACCTAATAATAAACATAGATCATTAATAAAAAGAATTATATGATAACTACTGTAACAGAGAGAAAGTATTGAGTGCCATAAGTACACACAATATTGGGAGACTGTATTTAAGGGTCAACAAAGGCCTCCCTAAAGATGTAAATTAATTAATTAATTAATTAATTAATTAATTAATTTATTTATTTATTTATTTTAGCTCTTGGATTTTAATGCCAGAACAATTGAAAAGCTCTTTAAGAAGATGCACCCAGTTAAAAAACCAAAACAAATTAGATATGGCAGGTGAACCACCAGCTAAAGCTCCTGTGAATTTCTGGGTGGAAGAAGCAGTGCTGACCGGAGGCAGCAGCTGAGTGAAGCTCAGGGTGTGGAGCTTGTGGAAAGGGGCCTAATGATTCTGCAGAGTCCATGAGATGACACAGGTTTCCTGGGACGTGGGGCTCTCCAGTGCTCACCTGCTTTCTCGCTGGTTGATAGGCAGACTTTTCCGTTGACATGCTAGCACACCACAGGGCCACTGATGGCTGCATCATGGGGTCTGGCACAGATGGTGGCCCAGATGCTTCCTTCACAACTCATGTTGTGTGGCCAGTGGGTGCTCACATCAGGCCTAGGCCTAAAACCTAACAACGCTCAAGATAAACACATAGCTAGCTCCCCAGACCTTCTAGGGGATGCTGTTCAGGATGCCCTCTTGGATTCTGAGGAAGGGAGGAAGCAGTGGGTGGCTTGGCAGCTTGGGTCTTGTCTTGGGGGTACCCAGACTCAGATCCCCAGATGACCTTGCCTGTGGGCTGCTGCCTTCAGACCCTATGTGAGCTCATGGGCCTCTTGTTCTGGCTTCATGGGCCCCACTTTCCTGCCTGCAATGTCTGTTTGGCAGCATGAGAGGTGCTCCCCATGTCTTTATTCCCTCAAGGCAATACACCATCCCTCTTGCCTCCACACATTCGTGGATCAGAAGTCACATGCACCTCACACTTGGCTGGTACATTTAGGACAGAGTTGCTGTTTCCTCTCTTATAAAGGTGCATACTGGAATCTGTGGGTCTCTATGCTGGACTTGCCACAGGAACGGGTTTGCCACAGCCCTTCTCCTATGTGGCCATTAACATCAGGGCCTCTTCCAAGAACAGAGGAGACAAGGGTCAAAAGTGAGGACAGGCGACAGACACTCTCAGGGAGCAGAGCTCAGGATGACTATGCTATTTACAAGAGAAGCAGCAGAATAACCTTCAGTCGAAAAGGTCTGAGGAGCACAGGTGGTGAGAATGTCATGTGTCCAAGAGCCTGACCTCTCCCAGCCATGGAAGTACAGCTTCTTGGGCTCCCAAGTGAGGACCAGCATTTATATACATATGTAGGCTCTGTAATTAATTGTATAACTAGAACAATCATCAGATCAAGGTCTGTTTTATTAAAGATGTAAATTTAAAGTGAAGCCTGAGAATGAGTAGGAATTGGCCAAGCAAAAAAAAAAAAAGGAGAAAGATAGAAGATTATCACCTTTCAGAGAGTGGAGTCTCAGCAGAGAATCATAAGGAAGGTTGACAGGAAATAATTGCTGAAGAAGAGTTTGAGAACAGGTCATACTGGACCTTGGGAGTTTAGTAACTTTCTTAAGAGAATAATGAGGAGCCACTAAAAAGCTTTAAGCAAAGCAGTAATAATTTCAGGTTTGTATTTTTAAACTATTACTTTGATTTTCAGGTAGAGAACAGCTTGGTTGGAAGGATACCTGCAAATATGCATAAAAAAGGAAGCTGTCGGAGAGTCCAAGTTAGTGATGGGGTCCTTGGAATTGGGTGGAGGTGGGATCCCTGGGTGGCTCGGCGGTTTAGCCCCTGCCTTCCACCTAGGGTTTGATCATGGAGTCCAAGGATCCAGTCCCACATCAGACTCTCTGCATGGAGTCCGCCTCTGCCTCTCTCTGTGTCTCTAATGAATAAATTAAAAAAAAAAAAAAAAGGAATTAGGTGGAGGTGTTGAAGATGAAATTTAGTGAAAAGATTCATGAGTTACTGGATAGATTTGGTCATGACTTAAATATGAGCTATTGATGGTTAGATTATACCCAGATTTTGTCATGGGCAATAAAGTAGATGGAGAAGCCATATTCTCAGGTGGGAAGGATTAGAGAAAGTACAGATCTGAAGTGGGCAAGAGAATGGCTTGGTTCAATTTTACATCTAATATAAGATGCCAGCAAGACTTCCAAATGGAGATTTCAAGTAGGCAACTAGGTATCTCCCACTGGAGTACAGAAATAGAGATATGGACCAGAGATAAAGTTTTAAGTCTTTGGTTATACAGATGATATTTAAAGTCAAGGCGGGGTAGTTACAGTCATTAAAAGAGAATGGGAAGAGAAAGGAATGAGGCCCAGAGGAAATTCCTGATGAACTTGAACATTTAAAAGTCCGGGAGACTTAGAAGGAGCAGTCAAGAAGGATTCGAAATCCAAGAATCATCTTAGGGAAGCAGAAGGAAGAGAGTATTTCAAGAAAGAAATAGCAAGTCATGTCAGATGAGGCATAAAAATGACCGTTGGATTTAGGAACATGAGGATCACTTGTAACTCGGGTGAAGAAGAGAAGAATGCAAATGGAGGTAGGCTTGATAATTTGGAGGAAGATGAAAATGGTAGCCAGGTCATATCAACTTTCCCTACAAATGTATAGACACTAGAACAGGAAATTTAAAGAGAATGAGGAAGGTGTAAAATAATTGTCACAAGAGAGAAGGACTAGAGTAAATAGTGAGTAGGCTAGAAAAACATTTCAACTATCGAGATAGATTTTTTTTTAAGTTTATATAAGTGGAAATTATCCAAATATTCCCTTGGATAAGAAGACCCAGTATTGCGAAAATATTAATTTTCTTCATATCTATCATTATATTTGATGTGGTAATCATAATTCTTATTAAAATGATTATGATAGCTCACACTTACCATGGGCTTACTATGTGTCAGGCATTGGGTTAAATGCTCATAAAACCCTAATCAAAGTCACAAGTTCAGGGAAATTTGCAAAATGACTGTAAAGTTTGTCTGAAAAATAAACATGCAAGAGTAGCAAAGAAAATTCTGGGAAAGAAAATAGCAAGTGTGGATTAACCAACTGTAATTGTGGTTTGCAACAATAGAAAGCTCAATGGAAAGAACTCAGAAATAATCACAAGTTTAGGCAGGGTGACTTCAATAATGCTGGGTTTTCCAGACAGTGGGGAAAAAAACAGGTTTACAATGAAAAAAATGGGGATGCCTAGATAGCCATTTGGAAAATGATAAAGCTAGATCTCTGCATGATTCTTTATCCCCAAATTAGATAGATAAAAAATGTGAATGTAAAAACTTAAATTATAAAAGAATTAAACATAATTTTAAATATTTTTATAATATTGTGTTCAACTTTTTGAAATATAGAATAATATTCATCTTTGTGGCAAACACACACATATATACACACACAGTGCTAAAAGACCATTTTTAAAAAATATTTTATTTATTTATTCATGATAGACAAAGAAAGAGAGGCAGAGACATAGGCAGAGGGAGAAGCAAGCTCCATGCTGGACTCGATCCCAGGACCCCGGGATCACGACCTGAGCCAAAGGCAGATGTTCAAACACTGAGCCACCCACGTGCCCCAAGACAATTGTTAAAGAGGGAAAATACTGTCAATTTTTAGGATGAAAGATTGAGCTCTCGTAGATCAATTAAGAATGTAAAGACCCCAATTTTAATAAGAAGGGCAAGGGCGATAGCTCAGAGCAAAAGAAATGATTAATAAACATGTGAAATGATGGTTGTTCTGTCAAAAATTTTAAAACACAAAAATTAAAACAAAGTGGTATTTTTTTTATCAGGTTAATCAATCGAATTAACATTATTTATGAGTACTGATAATGTGCCATGTGTTTTTGGTGTTTTCTTATCTATTTTCTATAATATTCCTGTGAGCATATTTTTCATAATAACCTGCCAACTTTTTAATAATATGATCAGTAGGTTGAGTGGACACAAATGCCTCTAAAGAACTTGATAATGCTTGAAAGGTAGAGATTTTGCCTAAGTCAAACTCAGTAGTCTTGTTGATATGCTTAATTTGGTTGTGCATTCTGTGAAAAAGAATGTGTTCATCGTTAAAAGTAGTTTTTTTAATGCACTCACAAAGCTAATTATTCCCCTCTCGTTTGATTATATTTTATTGAATTGACAATATTTCTGAGCACGTAAAGTTAACATTGGAACGTTAATGGCAAACCAAATTAAAATCACAGCCCCCTGATACTTCTATCAGCCAGAGGGGAGAAGAGCAGTTGGTGGAGAGCTAGTCTTTATTCATCTCTTCATTCTTTCAGTCAACAAACATTTATTGACTATCTACTGTGTGCTGGGCACAAAGCTAGGCACTGGGGATATTATAATAACCAGGAGAAAGAGGATCAGACTGTATCATCCCATTGGCATGGGAAAGAAAGGAAAAAGGGAAGGAAACCTGAAGTGAAACTCTATTATAAGAACTTGAACTTTTATCAATTAGTGAAATCTTCCCTTGTCTCCATTCTTTCAATCCAGAAACAGTGTAGGCTGCCCAAAGTGACACGTTACTTCTGTGACTACACTAGGTACTCTCATTTGTGGGTGATTGAGACACCTTAAACTATCTTTCCAAATAAAAGGAAAGACATCTTTCCTAAAGACCTAAATCCAGCTAGGTCATAGGCTTCCTCCAGATTAATAAGGTTAAAGTTTTTGGCAAATTAGGAGAGATTTTTCAGATCTAAATGAATCATTAGGAATGAGTAAATCACAGACATAACAAATGTTCTATAATTAAGAAGATAAAGATGTATGTTAAGAAGTATCATAAATCTCAGAATAACCCAAAATGTTGTCCATTTGTCTTTGTCAACAAATACTGGAAAGAACCCAAAGAAACAGTCAAACGTGTTACTCCAAATAGTCTATACTTTTCTTAAAAAACCATTAAGCTAGTATATACTTTCTTAGGAAAAAAACCTTATATACTAAAGAATTAAAACAGTTTCACAAGTTACTTTATATGGTTCCTAAATTATATTAGATTGAACCATATAAAATTGCCAGAACATTTTTTTACCTACAAAATTTGCAATTTCACGTGGTTTTTCTCTAATAGAATGACATCATTTCAATTTCTAAGAAGAAATCTTTGCATAATGAATAATTTATGGAGCTCTCCCTATGAGCCATACTGTGCTAAGCCCTGACATCAATCCAAGGCTTTCCCTGAGGCCCATGGACTCCCCCAAAAAAGTGTGTGACTTGAATTAAGGAGGGTCTTTGAATGTATGTAAAAAAATTATATATTTATTTTTGCTAACCTTTAACTGGAACTTTGCATTTCTTTCAAATATAGACATGAGCTGTAAACTTTGGTAGCATTACCAGTACCCTTGTTTTTGTCACCAGTGGAAATCAGATATTTTCATATTATACAACAGTTGTCCCAAGCTATCTCAAAATAACATTTCTAGTTATCACAAACTTGAAATTTCCTGTTGATTTTAAACCTAAAATTATTTGATGCATTTATTACTAGTCACAAATTTGTTTTTTAAGATATTTGGATAACTGAATTTTGATTAGTTTGTTTTACAGTGTTATATCTTTTGTGTCTTTAAAATATCTTATTCTGACGGGATCCCTGGATGGCTCAGCGGTTGGGCATCTGCCTTTGGCCTAGGGTGTGGTCCTGGAGACCCAGGATCGAGTCCCACATCAGGCTTCTTGCGTGGAGCCTGCTTCTTTCTCTGCCTGTGTCTCTGCCTCTCTCTCTCTCTCTCTCTCTCTGTGTGTGTGTCTCTCATGAATAAATAAATAAAATATTTAAAATAATAATAATAAAATAAAATATCTTATTCTGAGAAAAAATTCCAAGCGTCTCCTCTAGACTGTCAAATGGGTCCCTGGGCACAAAATGGTAAGAGCCCCTAATACCATTTGATCCCTGTAGCCACCCTATGTAGTAGGTAGTATTGCCACCCCCAATATAGGTTGGGTCACTTGCTAAAGGTACACAACTAACAGCACAACCAGGATTCACAATGAGTCTGGGTCCAAAGCCCGTGCTCTTACCCAGGACCTACACAGCCTTTGAAGTTTTCAGTGACCAACGGAGATCGTAGTAGTCAACATACTGATGATCATAAGCAACACTTAATAAATGTTGTCTATGGCAATTCTAAGCTTACAAAATGGATAAGAAGAACTTACATAGTAAGGAGAATGGGCCCGGGGCACCAGCCAGGGCTATGAGGTGGTGAAAGCCTCAGAGATCCAGAGAGGGAGCTGTCAGAGAAGTAAGAAGAGCCCCGGATGGACAACCTGGCACACAGAGGTGTCACAAGGTCGTAGCCGGTAAAATTTACTTTTTTAGTCAAGTGGTGACTTATGCCTTCTCTCCCTACTTCTCTTTTTATTTCTCTTTTTCCATTCTGTCTCCATTCAGTTTCTAATTTATTTATCTACCCCATTCCTCCATGTGCTAGCCAGTTTTCAGCTTGAAATAGAGGGTTATTTCATGTTTCAGCTTGAAATATGCCAGGTTATTGCAGAAGAAATTAAGGCTATTCTATGTATCCACTATTTGAGCTTTCATTGTTTTTTTTTAATCGAGATATAACTGTCATAGAACATTATATTAGTTTTAGGTGTAGAATGTAATGATTTGATATTTGGGTATATGGCAAAATGGTCACCACGGCAAAATCTAGTTAACATCTGTTGCCATAGTTGCAGAATTTTCTTGTGATGAGAACTTTTAAGGTATACTCTTTTTTTTTATTTTTAAAGATTTTATTTATTTATTCATGAGAGACACAGAGACATAGGCAGAGGGAGAAGCAGGTTCCCTTGAGGTGAGCCGGATGTGGGACTTGATCCCAGGACCCCAGGATCACGACCTGAGCCAAAGGCAGATGCTCAACCATTGAACCACTCAGCTGTCCCAAGATCTACTCATTAAGCAAATCTCAAATATACAATATGATATTATTAACTATAGTTACCATGATGTATATTACATACCTGTGTCTTTTATATATATTTATTTATTGAAGAATAATTAACATACAGTGTTATATTAGTTTCAAATGTGTAACATAATGATTCAACAATTCTATACATTTCTTAGTGTTCATCATGATGAGTGTACTCTTAATCCCCTCTATTTATTTCACCTGTCCCCCTACCTATCTTACCTCTGGCAACCACCAATTTGTTCTCTGTATTTACAAGTCTGGTGTTCTGTTGTTGTTGTTGATCTCTTTTTTTTTTTTCTTTCTTTGTTTTGTTTCTTAAATTCTATATATGGGTGAAATTATGCAGTATTTGTCCTCTATGACAACTTATTTTAATTAGCATTGCACCTTCTAGGTCCATCCATGACTTATTTATTTTACAACTAGAAGTTGGTACCTTTTGAACCCCTTCACCTATTTTGCCCATCCTCTACCCCCTACCACTGGCAACCACCAATCTGTTCTCAGGATCTAGGAACTCAGTTGTTGTTTTAAGATTCATATGAGATCATTCAGTATTTGTCTTTTTCTGTCTAACTTACTTCACTCAAGATCCATCCATGCTGCAAATGGCAAGATTTCTTTCATTTTTATGACTGAATAATATTCCACTGTGTGTCCACATACATTTTCTTTATCCATTCATTTATTGATGGACACTTAGGTTGTTTCCATAGCACGGCTTTTGTAAATAATGCTGCAATGAACATGGGGTGCAGATACCTTTTCAAGTTAGTGTTTTCATTTCCTTTGGATAAATATTCAGAAGTGGAATTGCAGGATCAGATGCTAATTCTGTTTTTAATTTTTTGAGGAACCTTCATAATGTTTTCCACAGTGACTGCACCATTTTGCATTTCTACCAACAGTGATGAGGGTTCTCTTTTCTCTACATCCACACCAACACTAGTTATTTCTTGTCTTTTTGATAATAACCATCCTAACAGATGCGAGGTGATATTTTACTGTGGTTTCAATTTGTGTTTCCCTGATGGTGAGTGATGCTAAACATCTTTTTGTGTGTCTGTTGACCATCTGGATGTCTTCTTTGGAGAAAAGGATTTAGGTCCTTTGCCCATTTTTTAACTTGATTTTTTTTATATTGAGGTGTGTGAGTTCTTTATATATTTTGGATATTAATCCCCTATCAGTTATACCATTTGCACATATCCTCTTCCATCCGGTAGGTTTTAGTTTCATTGATGGTTTCCTTTGCTGTGGAAAAAGCTTTTTAGTTTGATGTAGTCCCATCTGTTTATTTTTGCTTTCATTGCTCTTGCCCGAGGAGACAGATCCAAAATACATTACTCAGACCAATATCCAAGAGCTACTGCCTATGTTTTCTTCTAGGATTCTTATGGTTTCCAGTCTTACATTTAAGTCTTCAATCCATTTTGAGTTTATATTTGTATATGATGTAAGAAAGTGATCCGGTTTCATTCTTTGCATGTACCTGCCCAGTATCCCAACACCATTTATGGAAGAGACTATTTTTTCCTTATTGAAGGTTCTTGCCTCCTTTGTTGAACATTAGTTGGCTATATCAGCATGGTTTTATTTCTAGACTCTTGGTTTTGTTCCATTTATCTATGTATCTTTTTTTGTGCCAGTGCCATACTGTTTTGATTAAAATAGCTCTGTAGTATAATTTGAAATCAGGGAGTGTGATACCTCCATCTTTATTCTTCATCAAGATTGCTTTGGCTATTCAGGGCTTTGTGGCTCCACACAAGCCTTAGGATTCATTGTTCTGGTTCTGTGAAAAGTGCCATTGGTATTTTGAGAGGGATTGCATTGAATATATAGATTGCTTTGAGTAGTATGTACATTTTAACAATATTAAATATTCCAGTCTATAAGCAGAGTATATTCTCTGCCTATTTTTAAATTAGATTGTTTTTACACATGATGGAAAGAAATGATAGATTTAGAGTAAGGCAGTTTTCCCACCTAACCAGGAAAGTACTAAGGCTTCCACACATACCATTTCTTCAATTGTTAGAAATTCAACTATTATTTAAGTCATGAGCCAGATACTAGAGATCCCCAAGTGCCTTTTAGTCTTACCAGGATAAATTGATATTGACAAATACCACTCTCCTAAACTCTGCTCTTCATTTGTGTAACAGTAGATGTAGATATGATCCCATCTTTACTTTCCTTAAAGAATAGTAAGGATCCCCTGGAAACATTATGGCTGGGGAATCGTCCACTAGGCTAACATGTTGGTGAGCTCCCACCATAGCTCCCCCTTTTGTTGATTCACTGCTCTCAGGCTCCCAAGAGTATAGTGGTTTATAGACCATGGCTCTGCATTCAGATGACCTGTGTTTGAATTTCCACCTCCACACTCCTAGAGAGATGGTCTTGGATAAATTAGTTAACCTGTCTGTACCTTAGTTTCCTCAAACTGTAAATGATGTTGATACTATTATTCTCTTAATAGGGATGTTTTGGATATTAAAAGACATGTTTGCAAAATAGTTGGCCTATAGCTTCATAAATATTAGCCATCTTTATCATGACTAATGCTAATACCACAACTTTTTCTATGTGTCTTCTTTCCCTCTTCCGTCTTCATGCCCTGAAAGAATATCACTTTGGTGAGGAAAGGGAGGGTTCAGGGATCGATGTAGCAGGGAAATTTCTCCTGTTGATTGTAGGTCTGTTGTAGTAGAGGAGCTAATGAAGCTAACTTCTCAAGCTACTTGGAGAGACAGAAAAGCATGGCTAAGAAGGGCTGACTCTTTCAGCAGCGGAAAGATGTTCTTCCACAGAGTCCCCTTCCAAGGCAGTATGAGACTTTTGTTCCTAAGGCATTGTAGGTTTTCACAATTATGCTAACATAAATAATTAACCCATTTTAAAGTTATGGATATGTGAGCTTTATTCTCCTGCTGTTCTTGAGGCTTATATTCCAGGATCAGTATATAGCTGAAACCATATAATAGTTATGACATCCTGATAATTCAAGCCCCTTTGGACTCGAGGTGGAGAGACTGGAAAATCGGTGTGCATTGAGCACTTACTATGTATCAAGTGCTATGTGTAGGGATTTTTAAAAATATATTATCTCACTGATATAACAGCTCTATGATATAGGAATTGTGGCTCCAGTTTAATCGATGAGAAAATGGAATTTAATAAAATTGAGTAATTTGTCAAAAAGAAAGCAACAACCAGAAAGGGGCAGTGTTGGGATTTGAATGCTGGTCAGTGTGACTACAGGGCCCACGTTTGGTCACATACACCACCCTGGTTACCTGTTGGGTTAAATGTGCTGCTAAGGTGGCTGTAGGATATCAGCTTCACGTGTGAAAACTGCCTCGCCTGCCCCCAGGGCACAAAGTAGCTGATATTCACTCTCTCTCATTTCACAAACATGCATGGGGTTAAAATCATTATCAAATTTAAACTTATTAATAATACCATAATCTTTGCTCAAACTGTGGCCACATAACAAGATGCTATGTCAAAGGTTAAGCAAAAATTAGAAAGTGAGTGATTTAACTAAAAAGAACATGCTGACTCTTAGATTTCTCTGGATAAGAATAAAGTGGTTCCCGTAGACTCAGAACTTGGCATTTGTCAAAGTCCACAGGGGGGACGGTGTTATCTTTTTCTATGGAGTTCCAGGTTTGCCAGACAAGGCTTATTGCAGAAAAAGAAAGCCAAGAGGTTATCTCCAACAAACATTAAGAGACTCTCAATAGTCAGGGAATGGTGCTTTGGATGAGATTCTCAAAGATCTTATCATTTGGCTAATGGTTTTAAAAGTGAACTTTTTCCTTCAATTCGGCATTCGTGAATCATACCATAAATGAGTGCCCTGGACTGTAGTCAGCATGGGTATTAACCATTTCATAGCTCTGTGTCTATGTTTATTCATGAATCATCTCTTCTCAGAAACTAATTTTCCATGTTATGTACTCCCTGCTGACTATAAAATAAAATTCAGCTGAGCTTTGAAAACTTTTTTGAGTTCATCCAATAAAGCTAATCCCATAAAGTCAAGCACAGTTGAAAATGCATGGCCTACAGTATTTATCTTCATTGCTGATACATAGTGTTTTCTAATCTAAATTCTCTAGCTGAAGATATTTTGCTCCTGAGAAAGTAAGTTCTATAATGACATTTATTCCTTTTTCATCCAATCAATAGCCTGTTGTTTTCCAGCAGTGCCAAAGAGGGTTTGTCATTTGGGGTGGTAGGGATGCAGATCAGTGAGGGTACCCACAGGCTAGCTCCTGCAATGACCACCATATTGACAAATAGCCTTCAAAGAAAGCTTGACTAGCAAACGAAGTTGCCACAGAGCAGTTCAGCTGTGGAGTTGAAAACCCTGGCACCTTTCTCCTGGGAAGTGAGGATGAGTATATAGTAGTAAATCATTACTTTGATGAAAAAGCAACCAAACATCCAAAATAAAAATCTTCCAAACATGGGTAACCAGAGAAGGGCCAACTCACTCACCTCTCTGGGGTCTGTTTGTCTTCTGTAAATTAACTGGAACAACACATTTCTAAGAGGGCCCCATCTCACAGAGTATTGGTGTCGATTCTATCAGGGTTATGGGCTGACCTCAGAGTAATCTAATCGCATAGCAATTTGGAGACTTTACAAGCAGATAAAATGGGAAAAGATAATGGTTAAAGATTTGAGAGAAGTTAGAATCCACATCTCTCGGTACCTTCTTTGGGGGCCTGTTCATTCTTTCCCCTCCAGCTGGGATTTGGAATGGCACAAGAATCATTTTATAAATAAAGAGCTGGGGAGAAGGTCAACTTAACAAGTGAGTATCACACAGCTGACCTTTCTGTCACTTATAAAAGCCAATATCATCTATTATTTCATTCACGTCTATAAACTTGATATTTGTCAATGCCTTTTATCTACAAGACTGTGTGCACAGAAAAAAGGCTTATCAAATCAGGGTTTCAAAGAGAGAGAACTTACCCAATTTTGTCTCATAAAAGGCAGAGATAACACAATTTCTTTGTATATAATCATTCTATCTACTTTCCATTTTTTTACATGATTTTTTGACATAGTGCAGATCAGAGAACACAAATAAAGAACAACAACAACAAAAAAACCCCACATCATTCCCCAAGGGAACTTTAAAGCAAGAAGAGATCATAGTCTCCAACTCAGTCATGTGATGAGCAACATATTGACCAGCTGCTCAACCATTATTTCAAAGTCTTCACCCAGTTTTGAAATCCTAAAGGGCCGCATCTGTCCTTGGCCCAAGCATACCATTCACATTAGTATGAGTGGGATATATTCTGACAGGCAAAGGGCAGTTTGTAGCCTCAATTCTGCAAGGAAAAAAAACATAATTCACATTGACATTATCTTAGGTCCTGGCTTCTCATAAGCTAACTTATCTTATCTAACACGCACCTTGACAAATTTTGTTTCTACCTTCTGACTACACGATGCTTTGTCTAAGACTCCAAGATGATAAGGGCTTTCATTTGCATTAGCTTTTTTTTAACCCTTTCCCATAAATCCAGATGGAATATGATCAGAAAATGGTTGAGCAGAATCTGGGAATATTTATGGAATAATGGTGTCGGGCAAAGACAACCCATCTTAAGCGAATGACTACCTGCCCTCAAAGGTATCAGCTGGATCCACATTCACCTCCTCATAGCCTAGGGGTGGTTAACTTGCACCAGCACTTCCCTAAATTTCCTATTCAAGGGTATCCCACCCATTGACTTGAAGTTGATGCTGTGGGGAAAGGAGTAGTACGTGGCAAAGGGGAGAGGTTCTTTTGGGAAGATTATCCTTACACATGACGAGAAAGAGAAGGAAAGGAAAGAGCCATAGAGCCCAGGATATATGGTAACTCACTGGTGTAGGAAGTTAGTCTGTTTCCAGAAGATGGAAGGAAGGCACAGCAGAGAAGAAAGGGGGACAATCCCTGGCACATACTCCTCTGATGGCAGCTCCCAGAGAGGAAGGGCGGAGCTAAACCAAGACGTCAGAGCCGGCGAAGTCGCCCAGCATGCCACCAGCACACAATGGTCTCCAGTTTGTAGAGAGTGGTAATAGCCGTGCCCAGTAACTGTCAGACCCTCTAGAGTTCATGTGAGTTTTCACAACGCTGTTGGGATGCCCCATACACAAGATAAGGTATACGTGAGGAGCTGTTGGTTTCCATCTTCTGGATGAAAATCCTGAGACAGAGAAAGAATTAGTAACTTGCTCACAATCACGTGGCTAGTGGCAAAAGCGTGTCTCGGACTCCTCTCTTGGATTCCACACCCTGAGTTCTCCTCACAGGATCACGGTTACTGCAGCAACCTATTTTATGGTCTATGCCAGGGCACGGCATTGGCACGTAGGGGATTCAAGTGGAACTGTGAACCTAGCACCTACGACAAGGGGAGGAGGCCTGACGTTGGCTGAGATTTCCAGTCTTCTAGTGGCTTGAGCGTGATGCCCCCATCCTAGCCCCCTCAGAGACAAACTAGTGGAGACAAGCTCCTCACAGGACCCATACCACGTATCTGCCAAACAACAAGACTGGAGGACTGGATATTGAGCTAGGGCGCGTCAAAACGTGGAGGCAGGGGGTGCATGTGTGTGTGCAAGAGAGACAGACAGACTGAGGAGAACTAGGAGCGGACAGTGCAGCTTAGATGTTGTCTGCTCCCTCGTTTCTTTGACGTGTTCAAAGACCAGAGCAGGAAAAAGAGACTCTGGAATGGCTCGTTCTTGACATTCAGATTTTCCCTCATGACCAACAGACCTGCTCTCCGTGGGCCCCCGTCTGGGTTGTGCTAAAGCCTTGTCTCCTCTCCTTCCACAGATTTCTCGCAGCCCAAGCAGAGACCAAGCAGAGTGGTGAGGCCTAGTGACTGCAGGGGTGTCACTCCTTCTCCTCTGTCTGTGCTGGGGGCACAGGCCCCGAGGGCCCGGCTGAGGCGGAGGCTGTGGCCTCCCCACAGGCCCAAGAGGGGAGCAACTGTGGCGCAAGGCACGCGTCGGCTGACTTGTAAAATTTCCTGACAGCACACTTATTGCCTGTTGTAAAAGCCTCGGCGTGTACTCGGGGAGGCCTCCTCCGGCCACAGCAACACTCCGCGGGCCCAAAGTTCTTTTCAGCCAAATCAGTGGCATCCGTGGTAAAGTGAATTCGCTTCTCAGGGAAACTTGAAGGAAATGCCAGTAAAATCCAATGCACATTAAAAAAAAAAAAATCCCATCAAAGATTCTTATTGCTTTAAAAAAAAATAGATAATGTTGTTCCCTGTTATCAGAATTACTTCCCCAAGGGCTCTCTGTAAATGATTTCTCTAGCAACAGGGACTGGTCTGGATTTTCCTTTGTGGTGATGCTTCAGGGAAAGATCTGTATGTGCTGCCTCCATTTTTCTCACTTTTCATTTGTGCTTTAAACCAGCACATTCTTTTTTTGTTTTGTTTTGCTTTTAAGATTTTATTTATTCATGAGACACACACAGAGAGGCGGGGGGGGGGGGGCAGAGTCACAGGCAGAGGGAGAAGCAGGCCCCACGCAGGGAGCCCGATGTGGGACTCGATCCCAGGCCCCTAGGGTCATACCCTGAGCCAAAAGCAGATGTTCAACCCCTGAGCCAGCCAGGTGCCCCCAAACCAGCACATTCTTATTCTTCACCTGTCCTCCCTTCCGCTCCACTGAATTGGTTTCTCCAAGATCACCAGGAACCTTCCCTTACTGAGGACAGCATCCTCTCCTTAGTTCACCTTTTAAGCTTGCTTCTCCCCTTGGCACTGCAAGCCCCTACGTTCTAAAACTCTTCTTCAGTCTTCCCAGCGTGCTTTCCTGACATCCCTTCATTCTCCAAGTTTGTAAGTCAATGATGCTTTACCTTCAGGTTCAGGTTCACGGATCCTTGAGAACCTGACGGAGTTATGGTCCCTTTTCCCACATGAGTGCACACGTTCCAACACACCCCCAAAGTTGGCAGCAATGAGGTACCACCCGCACCTAATGTATCACAGCAACAACACTACCCAGTGCTGGCAGGAATGCGGAGGATTAGAATTCCCACTCACTGCAGATGGGAACGCAAAATAGCATAGCCAATTTGGAAACAGTCTGGCAGTTTCTTATAAAGTTAAATATACACCTGCTGTGTACCAACCCAGCAATCCCACTCTTAACTATTTACCCAAGAGAAATGCAAATGTATGTTTCCGCGAAAATCTGTATGCAAATGTTTATGGTGGTTTTTTTTTTCATAATCAACAAAAACTGGAACTGGCCCAAGCTTACAACCCAACTGGTGAATGTATAAACAAACCGTAGTATATCCGTACAATGGAATACTGCTTATCTTTTTTTTTTTTTTTTTGGAAAACTGCTTATCAATCTTATCAATAAAAAATACCTATCCTACTCATCATAACTTGGATGAATCTCAAGTATGTTACGCTTAGTAAAGGAAGCCAAACTCAAATGGCTATATGTTATAGGAGTCTGTCTATAGCTCATTCTGGAAAAGCAAAAATACAGGATTAGAAAACCAAGTGGCTGTTGCCCAGGAACATGGGTGTGGTGAGAGATTAACTACTAAGGGGAACACAGGAATTGGGATAGGAATGGAAATGCTCTGGATCTTGATTCTGGTGGTGATTAGACAACTGTATGTATTTGTCAAAACTGATAGTATAAACCAAATTTGGGGGGTGAACTTTACTACGTAAATTTATACTTCCATAAACCTGACCTTAAAAAACACACATACTTTTTTTTTTTCCTCTGGATTTCAGGAATATTGTGGTTCAGGCATGCCAGGGTAAATTTTCTACCACAAAACCCTTCTTTTTTCCCCTTTCTTTCTTCTCACTTGGTACTTTCTTTCTGGCCTCTCATCCCCTCTTGTGGCTACAAGCACAGTCTCCACATTGGTGAGTCTAAACTTTGTATCTCCTGAGCTCTGATTCAAAATATTTGCTGGTGATTAGAATCATCATGTCCTAAACCTACAATTCTTCTGGAGATTTTCCTTCCAGATCTGCACCTTCTCCTGTGTTTCCTACGTACTTCTCTAAACCTCCCTGCTCGCAGGCCATTTTTGTTGGACTCATTTTTCTAAAGAATACTCGCACAGAATAAAGATGATTGATAAAATTCATGTACATAATTTACATTTTCTTAAAATGATATCACATAGCAAATAAAAAACCATGACCAGTTAAGAGAGAGACTTGACTTATCTTTTTTTATGCTCATATCCCATCAGTCACTAAATCCTGTTAATTCTACTTTTTAACTGTCTCTTAAACAACTCTCTCTCTTCCCTTCTCTTTCTTAAACTACTTCCCAAATCCATGCTGTTATAATCTCTTTCTTTCACCTTCGTAATAGCTCCCTCTACAATCGAACTCTTATCTCTTCAGTCCACACCTCATTAACATGGCACAAGGTTGGGTTACAGATTTCCTTGGCTCAAAAGCCTGCAGAGTTTCTCACATCCTATGGGATAAAATGTGATCTCAGCCTGATGTTTAAGGCTCTTAGTGATGGAGTTCAAAAACCTTTACAAGTCACATCTACCACACTTTACCCCACACACCACCTCCAGAAACATTATCAATCTACTAGCAAAGCCCTACAGTAAACACAGCACTCGTATCCTCCTGGTTTATGCAAAGTCTCTTTCTAGAATATTCTTCCCTCAAAATGGTTTGGCTAGTGACAAAATTTCTATTCTTTGAGGCATGGTCCAAATACCACAATCTCTAGTGCACCCATCCCCAACCATACATCTCAGAACGAATTACTCCCTTCCTTGGCATGCCTTTGGCATGTGTGTACATGTATATGTGTGTGCGTGTAGACGTGCGTATGTGCACATATTTTAATAGACTGCGTTACCAGACTGAAGTTATTTATATAATTGCTTAACGCTACTAGAGAGTCAGTCACTTCAGGACAGACACTGTGTCTTACTCATTTTTGAACACCCCACAGCTGACTAATAAGGGCTTCTTCCAGGGAGGATAGTAAATATTTGCTGAACTAAATTTAATTTGGACCATCTTCTAAATTTAAAAGAAATTAAATTCCACAAATTAAAACAAAGCTTAAATTAAGGTCCACATATCCTATAAACAAGACTTGTATACTGTGTCTGCTATGTAGACTGCTCTGTTCCAAGTTTCAATCCAAAAGATATAAAAAATCCGTGTCCCCAATTGTCTCTCCTCTTAGCCTTAAATTGTGCCACATGTAATAAGAGCAGCAGTAACTGACATAGAAGAAAAGCCTCCAGGACACATGCCACTTGGGACTGGCCTTCTGCAATAACGAAAGTAAGGCTGTTAGACGTCTCTGATTTTTTTTTAAGATTTTATTTATTTATTCATGAGAGACAGAGAGAGAGAGAGAGGCAGAGACACAGGCAGAGGGAGAAGCAGGCTCCATGCAGGGAGCCTGATGTGAGACTCAATCCCAGGACTCCAGGATCATTCCCCGGGCCGAAGGTGGCACTAAACCACTGGGCCACCAGGGTTGCCCAACCTTTCTGATTTTAATCTCACTTTTAGGCTTCTGTATAACAATCCCTTGTTAAAATAAAATAGATTTGCCTGAGATTCACTACTAATGGTTTCTCTGTTCATTTTAAATAAGGGTGAGAGATTAGTTCTCTGGTATAAGTTCTCTAAGTGTTCAATAGAAAAAATAAGTAAATAAACCTCATCAGTCAAGTCTGTAGTCAATCAACAGGAATCCATTGAGAATTTTCTATGAAAGTAGCATTGTTCAGGACAGTCTAGAGGGTCTGGGCATTGAGATATGCTCTCAAAGGATCAAAACTAGTGTGTGAAATGATCAGACATTATCATCCTCCTGGTAAGGGATGATGAAGAGCAACCTCATCTAGAGAAAGGAGAGCTCTCTATGGGCTGGTGTCATGAACAAGCTTTTTTTTTTTTTTTTTTTCCTCTTCTAAAGATTTTATTTATTTATTCATGAGAGAGACAGAGACCTAGGCAGAGGGAGAAGCAGGCTCCCAGTTGGGAGCCTGCTGTGGGACTCGATCCCAGAACCCTGGGATCACAACCTGAGACAAAGGCAGATGCTCAACCATTAAGCCACTCAGGTGCCCCATGAACAAGCTTTTCTAGAGCAAGACACTTAGGTCTTGTTTGAGGAAAGGGGTTCAATGAAACAGAGCCAGTGTATTAGTTTCCTAGGGCTCTGTAATAAATTGCCATTTTAATAGGATGTCTTAAAACCGCAGAACATTTTTCTCTCACAGTTCTAGAGGCAAGGAGTCTGAAATTGTGGTGTCTGTGGGGCTGTGCTCCATGCCAAGGCTCTAGAGGAGATTCTTCTCCATGTGTTTTTAGTTTCTGGTGGCCCCAGGGACTCCTTGGCTTGTGGCAACATCATTCCAACCTCTGCATATTCCTCTTCTCTGTGTATCTATCTTATAAGGATATATATGATTGCATTTAAGACCCATCTGGATAAGGATGCCTGGGTGGCTCAGTGGTTGAGCAGATGCCTTCAGCTCAAGGTGTGATCCCAGTTCCGGGGATTGACTACCACATCGAGCTCCTTGCAAGGAGCCTGCCTCTCCCTCTGCCTATGTCTCTGCCTCTCTCTGTGTCTCTCATGAATAAATAAATAAAATCTTAAAAAAAAAAAAAAAACGAAAAAAGACCCACCTGGATAATCGTGCATAAGCTCCTCCTCTCAAGATATGTAACTTAATCACATCTTTTGCCATACAAAATATTCACTCCCTGACCATATAAGGTAATATTCACAGGTTCCAGAGATTAGGATTAGATATACTATTTTGGGGGCACCACTCAACCCACTGCAGCCAGCTTCATAACTGGCAGTGCCCAGAGCAAAAGGAAAATGTCAGGCCTGTATTCGAAAACCAGGAAAACTGTGCTTTTAAAAGTACTAAAAACCTTTTCTTCTTTGGTGCTCTCTCTCTCTCAACTTGTCATGGTCTTTTATTTGCTATGCGATGCCATTTTAAGAAAATGTAAATTATGTGCATGAATTATATCAGTCATCTTTATTCTATGCAATGAGTTTTAAATGCAAATATAACAGCATTTAACTCTGACACAGAATCGCCCAAATTACACAATTTGTATTTCACAATTAATGCATGCATGTGTGTTTCATTCTTACTAGAACATCAGAATGCTGCACAAAACTAAACCAACTGCTTTTATTACCTTTCTTGACGCACACACTTTCTACCGACTCTCTCTCTCTCTCTCTTCGCCTCACTGATTAAGGAAGGACTGAAAGGAAAGGAACTCTGGGTTGCCAAATCTTTCCCTTTCTTTCTATATCATCCTTTTCAGCCTAAGTGGTTGGCTAAGACAGGGAAGTAATATACACAAGAAAGGATGTGATGAGGCCACTTGGTAATTTCTGTTTCTTGGAGTGTCATTGCCTTGTTTCTCATCTGAAGCAAATTCAGGTTTGAATTGAAAGCATGGTCTCTTAAGGGTGTCAGCACCCTTCCTTCCTCAGTCATAGGCATAGCACCCTTACTTGTGTCTCACTTTGAGACCCTCACTTTGTGTCTTGCTGAATACCCAGGCATTGTGGGTCCCCTGGAATTCTGTGCTCATAGGGCATCCTGAATGCAGTACGTGAATAGATGGCAAGAGAGAGGAGACAGAGAGAGTTTGTGTACCTCTGCTCAAGTTCACCATCCATGGCTCCCTTTGACTTCACTTCCAAAACACAAGTTCAGAGACAAAATTATTAAGAATTTCAGGACGACATTAAATCCAGGGTCCCTCTGATCATGGGATCCTGTACCACTACGTTGCGGAGACACCCTTGTAGTGAGGGACCCTGTGACTTAACATTTCAAAGTGTGGTAGTAGCCCATCTGTGAATTGTGATCCGTTAGTGGTGAAATCCATTTAGACATGGGTCACAATCGGCTTTAATACACACACACATACACACACATACAATTATTAAATAATAGTGATTTATATATAATAAGGGTGAGCATTATTTTGTAGAACCTGTAATCCAAATACGAATATCTCTGTATCTGTTTCTTTCTGCGGGTCATTGAAATCCCTGTTCTAAGGGCTAGTCTGTTGGTTCTGGAGTCAAATCTTGAGATTTCAATCCTATTTCCATCCATTACTCTCAATGACTAACTGAAAGGGCAGCACAGATACAGATACTTAAATTTTTTGAGCTTATTTCTTCCTATACACAAGGTTCATGGGTATGTGAAAGTGGTAGATACACAGCCATAATGAAGTTGAGCCTGAACTGATGCTTTACTTTTAATTTCACACAATGACTGAGTAAAATTGACATCTGAGGATTCTCAATCCTACCATCAAATATGGAATGAATTTTTTAACATTTTAAGAGTATTACTACCTGGTTTGCTCAAGTGCTTTGAGAGTTAGTACAGTCATTTACCTTGAATACATGGTTCACATACAAGTCCTCCAAAGGTAGATTTTTACTTAAAACTTACATGTGACAACCAACCCCACTCACTAATATCTGCATAGCCACACTATTCATCATGTTTTATTGGGAGAATGGATTTGCATAGTATTATGCAGATTAGCTTCTCTAAGAACATATGCCTTTATACAGGGTTCCCTCAAATGCTTAGAAAAGTACTTTGTAATTTCCAGAGTTACAAAGGCTAATTAATATCCAAGTTTACATATTAATCAGTGTGAAGTTGGTGGACCTAGCTACCTTCATCAAATTGCTGTAGGATCATTTCCTGAATACTCTAGTTTGAAAAAAAAAAAAGGAAGGTACCACTTGAGAATAAGAAAAGAAATACTGAACCATTGACCTCCCACAGCCTAGAATTGACATAGAGAAGGTATCGTCACGAGGATTGACAAGTGCTCTCTGGGAAACTTTAATCATTGTAGCTGTGATCTAGCCCATGATCCTTGGCAAATGAAAAATGAAAATGGTGTGACTAGGCCATTTTGAGAAGTCCCCTCCGTTTGGAGGAGGAAGGCCACTGATTGTGGTTTTATCTCATTCACATTATATAACATTTGGTTCTGCTTCTGTAAGGAAGATGCTTGAGAGATATATATTTTAGGCTCTTCGTACTCTTCTTAAATTGGTTGCTTTTGTAGAAGATGTTTTTAATATAACAAAGCTCCTAGGTCTGATGCCAACAATAGTGTAACAGATCTAACGTATTTTTTTTTTAAACTTGAGCACTTTTGCTCTTAAAAACAGTACAGGTTTTCCTTTTAAGATTTGCTTCATTTTATATTCTTTTCACAAAAGGACAGAGATCTACTAGCTACCTCATTCATCAAGCAAGACATGGTTTCACTGATCACCATAGGGTTTGTGGTTTTGAGTACAGACTATTGACAAAGGAAACCTCAATCTCTGGGTGGGATGAGGACTGAGATGTGGGTGGATGTGAAGTGAATAGCTCCATGACCCTCCCCCAAAATGTAAGGACCGGGGGAAACACATTGCAAACATCCCTACACCAGGTTGCAGATTTTATGAGTGAAGGGAAAGTGGGATTCCTGAAAACACAAAGTAATTCAGACACATCTTTGGCTGCCAGAACATACTTCAGACAAAAGGTTAAAGGCAGCAAGAAAGCAGGCCATGGGGTTCCCAGAGAACCAGATGCTGTGGTGAAAATGCATCTTGTGTGGATTTTACTCCAGACATCAATGTACGCGTTGAACCTTTGGGGAGGTGAGAGAAAAAATAGGAATTAATAATTTCCAGATTCGAGGCTTCAGGGCACACCCTCGCCCATAATTAGTCAGTCTTTATTTTCTCTTCCTGTTCTGTATCTGTGCTAAATTGTGTTTGTAGGATTTGTTCAAAGCAGCTGTTGTGCTTTCCCATCATTCTTCGGAGATGGGCTCCTTTTGCAATCCCACTGAATGGGATAATGATTTGAAGAGTGCAGGGATGAATTTAGAGTCAACACTATAGAAAACAACCACCACATCTAATGATTTCTAGTCAAAACTCAGAGCAAAAGTTTGCTGACAGGAGCTCTCAAACAATTAACTAATAACAATAACAATAACAATAACAATAATAATAATAATAATAATTAATAATAATAAAGAGCAATACAACCCTAGGAGTTACTGGGAATTCAAAATGCCATATGGTTCTGATAGATCAATCTGGAAATGAAAATTTGTTTTCAGTTATTAGTATTTTTATCATTTTAGTTAATAGCACTCATCAGAAAACTGTTTAAGGAGTTTAAGACCACAGATCTTTGTATTTGTGCTTTAAAAGAGGGGAAGCCTATATTGCCTTACCATTGTTCAAAATGTTAAAAAAAAAAATCAGAATCAACAGACACACACAAAAAAATACTCCACAGAAGTGTTCTCTTGGGCTAGCATCATGTTCCTGAATGAATTCGAATGCCTATAGGCAGAACATATATCCCCAGTTTGCTAAAGGCCTGCCACTCCTCATTATTTTTTTTTTTACTCACATTTTTCTCTTACCCCTTCGGGCAATAAATGCATTTGAGTTTGCCTCTCCCAAGACCATCACGAGACTTAAGAGTAAGAATATAATTCTTATTATCACTATAAACTAGTGAGGGTTATGTTTATGGTTCATTGATGAAAGGCTGCCATAGTAACAGGGAGAGCATGCATGCAATGAGATGGATGGATGGAAGATTTTTTGAATAGCATCATCACAGATGCTACACAGGGGAGACAGACGTCTTCATAAATACACAGTAAAAAATTATTCTAGATGTCTAGGAGCCGGGTCTGAAATAAGATGTGAATAAAGGTGACACACCAGAGACAAATTGGAGTATCTTTTCTTATTAGACATGTACCTAGCAGGATGGCGTATACCTAGCACTCAATCGCATGTTTGTTAAATAAACATTTAAACTATGGTTCTTTAAGAAACCGTAGATCAGTTAGGTATCACGTGTTTCAAATTTGAGAAAATATCAAATGAATAATTTAGGGTAAGTGGTGATAGATGCATTTAGTTTGTATACTTCTCACCATTGCTGGCCATTCAGATGCACTTATTCTACGCTGAGAAGTAAATGTCTCAAGTTTTTAAATTTGCTATGTCAAATCATTTGCATTTTAACTGGAAATTATAAACAAGGGTGGAAAAGAGTTATTAATGTAATAATGAAAAAAAAGTTAACACTGAATTGGTAAAGGGGTTCCGTTTTCATGGTGGAGAGGCAAGAGAGTTTACACCAGTTCCTACTACAAATGAAGGAAGGGGATTCAGCAGTATTAGGGATTTTTCAGAAAGCCCTAAAACCATTTTGATTTTCCTTCAAGTTTTGTTTTTTGGAGCTTCAAGTTTCCAAAACATTTTCCCCCTTAACTCAAGCCTTTGTTTTTCAAAGGAAATTTAATTTAAAAAACATGTTTTTTCTAACTGAGTTTAAACTAGTATTATACAAATAAAGACAGATTTTTGTTTGAAATTAATTCTTGTTTGCTTCTAGAACTCTGAAGGAACTCAAATTCAAAAGACCGAGCTAATGCATTTTCAGAGGTGAATATAACACAGGCTAAAACATTTCAAATTCTGTCCTCTGTCCAGATTTTAAAGCATTTTATTTATTTTTCATCATTGTTCACAGGTCCTCTTTGACCTACAATGGGGTTATGTTTCAATATACTCATTGTAAGTTGAAATATTGTAAGTCAAAAATGCACTGAATATACCTAACCTACCAAATATCATAGCTTTTAGCCTGGCCTACCTTTGCTTGGAACACTTATGTTAGCCTACGATTGGACAAAATCATCTAACGCATATTGAGTATCTCATGCAATTTACTGACTACTGTACTTAAAGTGAGTGGCTACATGGGTACAAATAGTTTTAAGCAATCAGTTGTTTCCCTTCATGGTGGTGTGGGAGAGGGGGGCTGTGGCCATTGGGGTCCTGGCACCGTGAGAGGTGGCGTTGCATATCACTAGTCCAGGAAAAGATCAAATTCGAAATTCAAAATATAGTTTCTCCTGAGCGTGTATCACTTTCGCAACATCCTAAAATAAAAAAAAATCCCAGGTGAATAATCTAAGTTGGGGGACCTTTTGTATTTGATTTCCTGGAGAGGAATAAAAAAAAAATACCAATACCTATCAATCTGGAACAGATATAATGAAAACCTAGTTCAAGGTCACTTCAGGAAAGTGTAAATTGGTGAAATCTCTGCCAGTTTCCAGGGTTTCTCGCTGGAGGAGGAGCAGAATTAGCCTAATGATCTTGCATTACAAACCTCTGCTGAGATACAAGCAAGGCCTGATTTCTGGGAGATTAAGTATACATCCCATCACCTCTGTGTATCTCCTGGTGTTTAAACTACGTACCGTGGTTGTGGTACACGTCAGGGAAGGTCACGGATCATAGTAGAACTGCTTTGAGGAAAAAAAATCATTTTTCCAAACTGAGAGCCTTTTAGAGTTGTCTAATAATTTCTACTGTCCCCCTGCCTCCCCCTCAAAATCCCTACACACACACACACACACACACACACACACACAACAACGTTTTATATCTATCCATTCGCTATTTTATCTGACATTTGCTGGGCATCCAAAGTGTACCTGCCAGCTGCAGGGACACTGGGCACCGAAAATACAATAGATGAGACACCTTCTAATCTCCAGGAGGTTACAACATTAGAAGTGTTACCACAAGGGAATGAATCATAGCCTAATTAGAACATAAACGTAGCCTATCATTAGGCAGGCTTATCTCCGATACGTAGGCATCTTAGTGCCATTTCAAAAGCAAATGGGTCAGCGTTGGATTGGGGCTAATCAAGACGTCCCATGAGTTTGCCAATGTGCAGAAAGCAGGACAACTGACTGTGGGCTCTGCTGCTCTTCTTCGGCACTCTCACCACAGGCCTTCATCCCGGAGCATGGCTCAGCTGAGCTCTACTCACGTACCCTGGCTGGGATAACACAACCCCTGAACACAGCTTCTTTTCATAAACAAGTAGAGGAAGGTAAACTGAGTCACCCCAAGGACAAAATGCAGAGTGGAAGTTTGTCTTTGGCTTTTGCATCCTGCCATTTCTGTTCCTTTTTACTTTTCATCAGAATCAGATCCCCTGGCACCTCAGGACACAGTGCCTAGCTTTTCCCCAATCATCCTTCTACAAAAAGAGGAAAGAATCCCCCCTTGCTGCATGGTAGCTACAAGTATCCACCTGCAGCAGATAGTTTTCATTTTTTTTTTTAATTTTTATTTATTTATGATAGTCACACACACAGAGAGAGAGAGAGAGAGAGAGAGAGGCAGAGGGAGAAGCAGGTTCCATGCACCGGGAGCCTGATGTGGGATTCGATCCCGGGTCTCCAGGATCACGCCCTGGGCCAAAGGCAGGCGCCAAACCACTGCGCCACCCAGGGATCCCAGATAGTTTTCATTTTTGGTGGCCTAGTGTTAGGAGAATACCAAGCTTCATAAATCTTGGGGGAGGGGAAGGAGAAGGAGCCAGCAGCTCCCCTCTCCCCACACCCAGAAGCCAAGGAGTTGGCACGACACGGTGACACTGCGAAGCTAGGACAGCTTCATGGGTCACCAGAACCAGCAGAAGTAACATCAAACATCCAGTGGCTAGGGTGCCAAGGCCATGCCTGGCTATGTGGTTGCCATGGCCTGAGTTGATTCTTACATCATTATGGGTTCAGTTTTGTCCATTTCCCCAAAATGTTGAAGTCCTAATCCCATAGTACCTGTGAATGGGAACTTACATACAAATAGGGTCTCTGTTATCAAGTTAAGATCAACTTAATATGACTGTGTCCTTATAAAAAGAGGAAATTTGGACACAGACACCCACACAGGAAGAACACCACATGAAGGTAAAAGTAGAGATCCGAGTGATGCATCTACAAACCAAGGAGCTCCAACGATTGCCAGCAAACCACCAGGAGCCAGGAGAGGAGCACAGAGCAGATTTCCCCTCTTGCCCTGCCA
Organism: Canis lupus baileyi; assembly: GCF_048164855.1. Lineage (NCBI taxonomy): Eukaryota > Metazoa > Chordata > Mammalia > Carnivora > Canidae > Canis > Canis lupus. Next base: position 9,556,723 of record NC_132844.1, read on the forward strand.
ATACCCTAATCTCAGACTTCTAGCCTCAAGAACTTTGATTTTTTTTTTCTGTCAGTCCCCTAGTTTGTGGTACTTTATTATAGGAGCCCTAGGAAATGTATGCACTTTTTACCCCACCTGGTTTTCCAGCTTTTTTGTTGGTTTGTTGTATTAATGTTCTTCTGATCAATTCCTTTTTTTCTCTCTCTCTCTTAATTAGAATTCGTTTTTTGTTCGTACCTTTGGACCCTAACTGCTACCTCTTTCAGTAACAATTCCCTTCTACCCTCCCAGCAGCTCCAGTCTCATGTGGAGACTGAGGACTCATGTGGTTCTGGGGAAACACACATCACCCTCAGAACCAGAGTAGAACACATGACCTCTGCTCAGCCAGTCAACAAAGTGATCGGTTCCTGAGTGGATAAGTCCCAGAAGATGATCTAATCATGGTGAAGTGCCAGACATTTTCTAGGAATGCTGAGGCAAAGATAATCTGTTTCTTGCTGTGCATAAATAAAGATGTGTGTAGCCTAGCAGTGCTGGCAAACTTACCTCAGAGGCAAGCCAACCAAGGCAAGAAAGAAGGAAAGAAAGGAACCTCATTCCTTGGTATCATTGAACTACTGGACCAGTCCACATCTGAAGTCACTTCCAGTTCTCCCTTTGGAGAGCCAGTTAGTTCCCTCTATTATTTAAGCCAGTTCGAGGCCAATTTTCTGGTATCTCCATCCAAAAGCATCTGAACCGACACCCTCCATTTGTAGTATACGTATCCTTCATAGGATTTCCATATGCTTCTAAGTTATGTGCTGTTTAAAATATTATGTGTCTAATTTTGGAACAAGAGCACTTCAAAAACAATGTCAATCAGTCATGAGCATGACATTTTAAATGAGCAAAGAGGTTATCATTTAACTCCTGGGATGATGGTATTGACCTGGAAGGAAATAATAATAGTGTTGAGGGTGGTGGCAGCCATCACTTCTCAAGTGCCCACAGTGGGGAGGCAATTCGAGGAAAGCTCCTGAGAAACAGAAACATCACACACTGGGACTTGAACAGAACACCAGAGCACTGGAGTTTTTGCCAGGCTCTTTGGTTCTTCAGGACAGTAGGAATGTCCAAAACCTGGACCAAACCCCTCTCTTCTTAGCCTGCGTTCATACCTGCCTGTTCCGTGAGTCATGCAACACAGGTACAAAAGGTCCTGTTACCATAGCCTTGCCCATTCACTGGAGCAAAAGAAACCAATTCAGACATCCATCCGTCCTGAGGGCTAGCACCAATTTCCTCTTCCCAGTAGGGTTTATGGTGTATGTACCCTGGCTACCTTGAGTGCACTGAGTCATGGTTCCCTCCTTCACCTTCCAGCACTAATCCCTTGGTTTGTGCAGTTGGATTTGTACTCTGGGTCCTAATTTACACTCTAGCCCTCCGCTGTATTACAAGACCTCTGAACCTTCAGACAGTTCCTCCCTCTTAGCACCGACAGGCCTCCCTGAACCTGACTCTAACTGCTGGAAAATAAACTCAACCCCCATCCAGAGACTTCTACAGGCTTTTCCTTCCTAATGACTAAACTTGACTTTTAGCCATGGATTCTAGTCCTGCCCCCCCTTTTGAGTTTCACTGGCAGCCACTGAAGTGGTGTTCTGCTGGTTGGCCTTCTTAGAGGATGGCCTCACTGTTGGCACCTCTGTCTTCCAGCTCTTTCTCCCAGTAGCTCTGCCTTAGTCTCTTCTCCAGCGAGAATTCCAGCAAGTGTCATAGCTGAAGGTATATGGAGTATGACATTTCTTCCAACAAGCCTCTTGTAATTTTAGCTCTTCTTATATCAGGTCCTGGGGGTCCCAGGTTCATTCTCTTGAATCCCATCTGTTTCTCTTTCCTTGCAACATGGGTCTCCTGTTTCAGAATAGTAAACACTCATTATCCAGCCCTGTTATCATAGAAGAGCCCCAGAACGCAAATATTTACCACTGAATTAAAGGGCAGGGGTCCTTGAGTATTTGGAATCAGAGAACAAACCAAAGAAAAAGTGTGGAGGTGACTGAAACATGTGAACGAATGCCTAGGGGAGTAACAGCAAAGGGCTTTGATATAAAGAGAACCCCAGATATGCGAGGAAGATACTAGACTTACATGAGAATCACTAGGGACCCTTACAGCTCCACGGCGCATAGGAGCAGGAAAGATCATTAGCAGAAATGCTTATTGTGAACACTAGGAACCAAAAAGGTAAAGAAGAGAAAAAAGGATAATGACACCATTTTCATGTTAATTACCATCATCTATGTAAATCATTCTGAAGATAATCATTACATTTTTCTATATTATCTACGTTTCATTGTAGCAATTTACTGTGATTTATAGCAGTTCTAGTATCACATGCTTACAGATTTAAAGAATTAAAGGGACAATTGCTCAAAGTTATAGTTGATTCTGCTGATAAGGAATCACACTGGATATTGCAGAGATAAGCAAGGGTGCCTGCCTAGAGCTCAGATGGTAAATGCACATGTGATCGCCCTATAAGCCAGAAGGTGTGCATGTTTCTGAGAGTACAAAGTGCTGGAGGTGACGTCTAATTGAGTTGAAGAGGAATTGGCTTTTGAGATTAGATAGAATTTAGACCACAGAATTAGGAAAAAGGGACAGCGTCATAGAAGCTACACAGCAAATGTGCTAGTTTTTAGGCTATTTTAGTTTGCCCTCGCTTTTTTCTGTCCCGCCTACTGTTAATGCATTTGGGAATAGGATAGAAAAATTTTGCTTAGAGAACTCTCAACACAAGATTCAGGGACTCTGCAGAAACTCATACTTACCATGTTTGGCGAACTTTAAGTGTGTTCTTTTCCCACACTAAACAGACGGAATAAAATAAATGTTTGTCATCAACAGGAGCCCCCTTTCCAGTGGATTCATTTTTATAAACAGTCATCTAACTTGTTTTCTCCTTGCATTTGGAAAACTGGAAAGCCCATGCTTTTCCTCATCGACAGCATCTTGGTTGGGAAGTCATTCCAGATTTATTACAAAACGGAGTGACATTTCCCAGAAAGATGGAATCTATTTTGACCATTCCTAGAATTGCCACCTTACCAGGATATCTCATTGTGTTTTTGCAATACCCATGTCTGGATCAGGGCTTGGAGTCTAGGGTCCCACACCAAGGAAAACTCAGAACTTGAAGGCTCTGGCTTTCTTTGTGCTGAATCAGGAAACAAAAATGTCACTTTTTGTAACTCTGGGTTTGTCCTATTCTCTCCTAACCAGATGCACATACTTTGAAAAGACTCTCTTCTTTTTTATCAACCAAAAATGTGAAAACAATGGCTTGCCTAAATGATATTATATGGAGAATATTGAGTCTATTATGGGCATCCCTTGATGTGGTACAACTTCCTGATGAATGGTCACTAATTAAGAAACTGCAGAGAGCAAACTTATTTTATGATACTGGGAGAGTTTATTGTCGAAAAAATCTACTTGAATTAATGGACACTTCTTCTGAACCCAGTGTTCATGTTGTTATAGGTGGGGCAATTCTTGAAAAGTTTTTCTTTGCTTCTGTGACTTAGACACAGAGATCTACTTTGTTGTGCCTTGTTTCCCACAGAGATACTTGCCAAGTTTAATCATTACTAAATTCATCCCAGATTCACTTAGTGGACTGCCTTTGACTGACCAAAAGGTTGCTCTGAATCGTAAAACTTTCAACTAGTTGTGTCTAAGAGTTCAGCCTAGAAAGACAAGAGATGGGGGTGGGAGTGGGGGCAGGGAACAAACCTCTTTTGCCATTTCATGATGAAGAGGTGACCCAGTGCAGTTTTTGTGATGTCGTGTGACATTTTCTCTCCTCTTTGGCAGCTTAATTTGGACTTCTGTAAAATAGCACATAAAACAAAAGTTAACTATTTCAACATTGATTTTTAAATTGTTTATTAAGAGCCAGCTATGGATAAGTCTTGGTACTAGAGACACGGTGTCAAAATGATAGGCATGGTCCCTCCCTCACAGAGGGAGCTTGCAGGGAACGGAGGAGACCAGCTAATAATTGGGCAGGAACAATCAAGTGTGGTGAGTTTTGTTCGTTATCCATAAAACAAACTGAGAAGCAATGTTAGTTACCAAACAAGGCCGAAGAATTTTAAATATCTAATTCTCCTCGAGGAAACTCTGCACACAGGTTTTTTATGTGACAGTTTATAGTTTTCCTTTTCCTTAGTTTAATAGCAAGTGGCTAAGTTTTTATACTATGATAAGAACAGTAAAGAAAAATACACTGAATGATTCATGATTACTGGTTAGGATCTTTTAAAAGAATTTATGGATGATCCTCAGAGGAGACAATGTGAGTACGCCTGTTAGGAATTTGACATGGGAATAAATGGAAATTTAGTTATTATCAGGAAAACAAAGCTATAACTATATAATTTAGTAAAACTAAGAGCAGAAGAGGAAATAGTGCATGTTTTAACCATATAGCAATTTTGAAACGACTTCTAAAAGCCAGTTGAAATTTAAAAGCTAGATTTCAGGGGTGCCTGGGTGGCTTAGTCAGTTAAGCATCTGCCTTTGGTTCAGATCACGGTCCTGGGGTCCCTGGGGTCGAGCCCTGCATCCAGCTCCCTGCTCAGCAGTGAGTCTGCTTCTGCTTCTTCCTCTGTCCCTCCCCCAGCTTGTTCTCTCTCTCTCTCTCTCTCTGTCAAATAAATAGATAAAATCCTTTTTATTAAAAAAATAAAAAATAAAAGCTAGATTTCAGCTCATGTATTAAGTTTGTTTTATTGGGAACTGCTTGAAGCACTGGAGTAGGAGGGGTAGGGTTCAAGCCCCCCCAACCCCAGCAGTTCATTGTCAGGAAGGTAAAAGTAGGCAATCCACCCACCACATTGAGATGAAAAGACACTCCACAGTCAGTAAAGAACATTTGTAAAACACAGCTCTTGGAAGAGCATGCCTGCTTCATGATTAATACAGATTGGCAGAGCAGAGAGTTTGTGTACAAGACAAACTGAGGAGACGGACAAGAGGGAAGTAATAAAGGACTAGAAAGTCGGGACAAAGAGTTTCAACTTTAACGTAAAGTGAAACAAAGCTTTCAATCCATGGGAATGAAGCAGTGGAACGACACTGAGATGATGTGTTCTAGAAAAATCTTTCTGGTGGCATGGTGGAAAATTGGTCACAGCAAAGAGGTCACAGCAAGACTGGAATCCCAGATACAAATCAGAGGCCTCCACAGTAAGTGAGAAACGGCCAAGTCCTGAGCCTTGATGATGCAAACACAGAGGAAGGGATGGGTTGGGTAATTGATCAGAAGTGAGGGTTGAGAGGATGCTTCCAGATTCAGCATCTGGGGCGGATGATGGGCTTGGATGGCGGCGCATGGACTGAGACAGAAAGTGCGGGAAGGGAAGTCAGTTTTGGTAAAAGATAAAGAGTTGGAATTTGAACATTTGCATGTAAGATGCCTGTGGGTAGAGAATTCTGGAAGCTAGACACATTGGCCTGGAACTTCGGAGAAGAGATCTAGACTTGAGATTTAAAAAATTGTATGAGGGAAATCCCCCGGCAAGAACAAGTGAGGGAAAAAAGAGTCAGGGAAACAGGCCCGGTAAACACAGCACAGACATTGAAGGGCTGGGCAGACAAAGAGGAATTCTTATAGATGACCAGCAAGTCATCAGGAAAGATTGGGGTCATGGGATCTTAGGGTGGAGAGAATTTCAGAAGGGAAAATATGGTCGATAGTGTTAACTGCCATAGAGAGTCATGGAGTACTTCGCTAGGGAAAGTTTCAGTAGTAGGATAGGGGCAGAAGTCAGCTTGCAGGCAGGGTGAGGAGTTAATTGGAGGTGAGGAAGTAGAAACAAGAAATGTAACTTGTATGAGGCTCTGCCTTTAGGAAAGGAGAGAGAGGAGAGAGAGGTTAGTAGATCCACAGACCTATGTGTTTATGTTTGGGGATAAAATAATACCCACCCACACACACACCCCAGAAGAAACACTATCATTTGTTTTATTGCTCTAGCTTATGAGTGATGGAATGATATTGACATATAAAATTCTAACAGTAGACACCCTAAAATTTTCAATTGTTCTTTCCTTTCTTCTGTCCTTCCTTTTGTAACTCAGGAAGAGAAAGCAAATTGTCTTTCATGAGCAGAAAGAAATACAATAATGCAAAGGAATTAGATATAAATGCAGAATTTTGGAAACAAATAACAAGAGCATCAGGTAACAGAACTTATGCCGATTTGTAATCCCAAATCCTTGTCCTACTGTCTGCATTTTGAGAAGACCTCATCTTTTAAATGGAGGCCTGACTTCTTGAGAATGAATAGAAATCTTTTACAGTTATGTTCCGAAGGAAACGTACGGGAGTTAGAGCGAATCAGAAGACATTCTGATGAGTAGACATTTATTTTTATATGAACACAAGTGAAAAATGCTCTCTAAAAATAGTAATTTTATGTTCATTATCTCAGCAATAGAAGGAACTTTATAATTCATTAACCCATTTTTAAAAATTTTTTTAATTTTTTTATTCATTAACCCATTTTACAGCTGAGACAAATGAGGCCCAGCAAATCAAATGACCTACCTAATGATAAGACCAGGATAGAAACAATTATCTCTTAACATCCCTCCAACCATTACCACCCCTAAAACATTTCCTCTTTGCAAACCAGTGCGAGTCACTATTAGTTATAAAAGAATGTAATAATCCTGTCCATTTAACTCCCAGAGGTTTCTTGCAATAACCAAAAAGGTGTATAAAATGCACTGACCTCCAGAAAAATAAACTATACTCATTGAAGGTATTTGTCTTCTACTAATTCTACCCACCCCCTTTGTATTTACATTTACCTCTTCATATTTTCTTGGTTCCTCTCTGTGTTATTATTCTACATCTTTCATCTAGTTCTGGTTCCTAATTTTTTAAGACTTTATTTATTTATTTGAGAGAGAGAGAGAGTACACGAGCGGGGATTGGAGGGAGGGAGAAGCAGACTCCCTGCTGAGCGAGGAGCCCCATGTGGGGCTCGATCCTGGGACTCTGAGGATCATAACCTGAGCTGAAGGCAGATGCTCCACCGACTGAGCCACCCAGGTGCCCTGGTCCCTAATTTTATAGACACACAGGCCCACCTTTGTCTCATGAGCCTACTCCCCATTTCACAAAGCTGTCTTCGTTTCCACCAGTTCGGAGTTTGGATCTATCTACCTGGTCCCCAAGCGTCCTGTGTGTTCATGCACACAGATGGTCTGAGCTTCTTTTTTACTTAGGTTTAGTCCTTGTCCCTAAGCCTTGTTCCCACAATTAGTACCATGGCCAACCTCAAAGGACCACCATTTAAGGGTCCTCTGTGGATTAGAAACAGGAGGCTTTACCACATGTTTTCTGTACTGGTTCTATTTCTGAGAGCCCCTTGCACATGACATTAGAATTGGAGATACTTAAGTGGGGGAAAAAGGAGAGAGAAAAAAAAAAGAACACCCTTAAAGTTAGTCCGGCTGTTGACAGAAAGCAGAATTAGACTTTGGAAAATATCCATTCCTTAATATCTCATATTGCTCTCATGTGTAGTGTGCAATGATGCAACTCACATTGTGCTTTGTCCAATAGTGCAATTAATCCCCATGAAAGAAAGAAATGAATCACCACAGTAAGACTCTTGCCTCCCAAATGACTCTTTCTCAAATTAGAAATGAGTAATTATTATAAGGATAAATAACTATGAGTTTCTCAGAATAGATAAATTTTTCTCAAGTCATGAGACAGTGCTCACAGGATTCCCCTATCCCAAATCCTGGAAACGTTAAGCTTTCTGACAGCCCCATTCTTGCGTTCAGGAACTGAGACATTGAAATGGGCATCAGTGGAAAAATCCACATTGGCTCACAGGATATGAATACGGTTTCCTTGCTTCAAGTGGTATCTTAATGGGAATTGTGTTTTGCACTCCAATTAAAGAGGCCAAGCCCTGGAGAAAGGCTCTAACTTTCAATAGCTATATATAAATAGAGTGGAGGAGTGAACAATCACCTTCCCGCTTTCCCAGGCCAGGCTTCAGGGGCATCAGACCATAGAACCAATTGCATGAGAAATGTCACTCGTGGATTACCATGGTGGTTTCCATCTTAAAAGCTGGTGTTTACCATTCAGTCAAGACCATAATGTAACCAAAATAAGAATGATGGTTCTTCATCGTGATATAGCTGGTCCAAGGCAAATGCCAACTTTTTTGGGGAAAACAGATACCCTAAAGCAATTCAGACGTCTTAAGAGAAAAGTCCTTTATCTTGCCTCTTTTTTCTTATAGGAGCTTGTTGCCTCACTTCAAGCTTCAGGTGTCTCTAGTCACTAGGAAATGTCTTGAAAATTAGGCTAAAGTCAGTAAATAAGCAGGCTAGTGTCAAACAACTTGCTACCCCAAGCTCTGGTCATGATACATTGAGCGCGGATGAAGAATATTATCTGTCTGTCATGCATTGTTCACTTTAGTTTGAGCTTGATGAGTAGAAGCTGAGTTATGGTTTCTTGGCTGAGATCAGTTGTCTCCAGGAACTTGAGTAACTGTCTCTAACCCCCAGTGTGTGTACAGAGAGTAATAGGAGGTAGGTAGCCCAGAATTTAGCCAAACACAAGGCTGTCTTCCTGATAACTGGCCCATCTTATATGACAGCCAAACAATAATTGAAAATGGACCAAAAACTCACCTGCAAGTAAAAACATTAAGATTTTAAAATAATAAAATCAATACCATGCTGGGCCGGCAATGTTCTATGGGGGGTGCTTTCCCACTATCATTTTGACCTTGAAAGATTCTAGATAAACCACAAGCATTCTGATGTCTCTCAGAAGTACATTCTGGATCTGCATCCATGAATTTAGCTAATTATTTAGGAAGTGATTTCTGTTTCCGTCTATCTTTTGAGGATAACTAATATATATATATAGACACACTTATACTATTCACTGTGAAAGACTTTGTTTCTGTTTGAACCCACCTTCTGTCTCTTGAAGTCTACAGGTTATTTCCCTCCTCTTATTAAGTTCAGGTTTTGTAAAACAAATCTGTATTCTCCCCCCACCCTCCCAGTTTGGATGATTTCACAGACTCCTTCTCAACCTCTGCTTTTTCAGACTAAAGAGTGCTTTCTTGTTTTGATTTGTTTTTCAGCCATTTCACTGGCAATATCATGTAAACCTATAAATGTCAAAATCTCAGAAGTAGGTCACAGACCTTTTTTGCTCACTTCTTGGTAGATGATCCTTATGGTGAACATAGGGATAATAGTCTAGAAAGAGATAAAATATCCTATTTCTGAGGAGCATTTCCAGGACTCATGGCTTACTTGACTCCACCACACAGGGCAGATTCCTCAGTTTTACACAAAGTTTCTCAAATTATCAGCTTCCCTCCCCCCCCATAACCCCATTTTTGTTGCAGATAAAGGGAAGGGTTATTGAGTTATTAGACCATGTCAGAACATTTACTCTTTACAAACAGGATCTTCTTCCATCCTTGCCACACCTCTGAGAAATGGGCATGATTCTCTACATTTTACAAATCAACAACAGAGACTGAGAGAAAGCTTAAGGCACATGCCAAAGGTCACGAAGCTAGCAAATGGCAGGACTTGGATTCAAACCCAGGACTGCCTGGGTAGCCAGTTAAGTAACTAAAATTATTTCCAGTCCTACCATTGGGGGATTCTTATTCCTTCAGGTTGGCCACCGCTTTTTAGGATATGGGCAAATCCTTATATTCACGGTTCCTTTACACCAGCTATGCATTTTAATTATCTTAGAATAAAGCTATAATCACATATACATATCTATTACATCTGTGTCTATAGCCTTTTCTCTGTTTGGCAGTCCTGTTTGGAATGAGATTATAGCACGTTCACCAGCATTAATCCCATATGAGTGAATGTGAATGGCATCAGTGTTATTAATTAAAAACGTGGGATGCTACCAGTTTTCAATTTGGATGGTTGAAATTGTATATATGGCTATTTTCCACTTGTAAATTCAGTCTTTTATCCCTATGAAGCATTTGAAATGAGAGAAATAAAAATACTGTTGCTAAATATTTGGGGGATTATTTTGTAAGCCAGTGAAAACAGAATCTTTCATTTGTTTCACCAATGGTGGGAAGGTTTTCTTTTTTATTTTCCTGAATAGGTCCCCTGGGAACAAGCACACATAACACAAAATAATATTCCTCTAATTAATTTTCCAAAAACACTATTATTTCCACATGCTGACATCCATCTCCCTTTTCCAAAATGCCCCCAAACGCTCCCCAAACAGATTCAATACAACTTGAAAACATAAGGGATGGCTTATTTTGACTTCTGTACCAAAGTCTAAAGCAAGACAACTTTTTAAATGATGCACAGGCTCAAAACTGTAGGGTATTTTCCCCAAATTATAATATTCTAAAGATTAAAATAAATTTCTCCACTTTCTTGGGTCTTTGATTGTGAAAGTGTGAATTCATCAGGACTCTTCATTGTCAGGGGGACTTGGGGTGCAATATGGCGGCCAGCTGCTGAGCAGAAAGCCAGGGGCTAAGTCAGCATTTTGAACTATTAAACACTGCTAAAACATCCATGCTCTTCAATAGGCATGGAATAAAGCAGTTTCCCTTACACGTTTTCATCTTGTCTGACTAGTTGTAATCGATCCTGGTCAAGTACGTTTAGAAAATACGGTACATTTTCCTTCTTTCCTATCGACAACACACATTGCCATGTCGAAGAATGCAGTAAAGTGCTGAATTTTCTTTAATGTAATGGTCTCTATGTTTGATGAGGCTCCCTATCCTATAGCATCACGTAAAGCTAATATTCAATGGAGCACACTTTGGAAACTCCTAACCATTGGGGAAAGGGCTCAGCGACTAACTCAGAATGGGTTCAGGCTAATTTTTTGTCTCTTGAATTTTATAGATATCACTTGGACAGGTCATAAGACTCATCTAGAAAATATGGGGTGAGAATAATCCTTGTTCTGTCTCAGGAAGATAGGAAGAAAGAACTGAAATCATGATGAAAGCATCTCTTCAACAGTAAACTTGCATGTCAATTAGTTACTATTTACATGTTGTTGGTTTTTTTAAGGAATTAAAAGAAAAAAGTCAGATGACATTTTGGTGGTGGCACAATGGGTTCACAAGTCAAGAGAGGGGTTCCTCTGACATCAAATTTTACAATCCTGAGCTTTATCTCTCTAAAGATCTCAGTGTAAACGTTTAGACATGGTCTCCATGTTTCTCAGGATGTGTCCGAGACAGAACCCAAATTGTTTGTTTTATACTTTGGTACCCATTTGAGCCAAGGTTCAGAACCACCAGAAACACAGGAGGTACAATACCCCGATCCATAAACTGAAAGAAGAAAGAAGGAAAAAATCCAGGGATCACTGGTTAAAGCAAAACAGGCAGGATTCCCAACAGGACAGACAAGATAACTAGTTACTAAATAGAAACTTTGATGTCTAGGGAGTTTCTGATATATATTATTTTGGTTATGTGATGTGCCGGCTAACGTCTGTCTTTTAAATTATTTTGAAAAGCACTGTTAAATGTGGATTTCCTTTAATTTGTAATGATAAGTTATCCCTGTTCCCAGAAAAGGAATGTATAGTGAATTAACCCATAACGACAAGTTAGTCCCTTCCCTGGACCTCAGTCATTGCCAATTTTCATTCTCTAATCTTTGAATTTAAAAAGATTTTTTCATGTTAGTATTTAATACTACTTTATACTTACGGCTTCATACTGGTATGGTATCCTAAAAAGTCTTATAATCATCCTTCTAAGCATATGTGTATCATTTTAGCTCCACTTCTCACACTGAGATCCAAAAAGAGAGTGTATTAAGATATGTGCCTAAATCCTTAGTGGTGAGTAATAGGACAAATGGGCTGAAGCAAAATGATAATAAGTAATATTTGTTGAAGATATACTATGTGTCAAGCCCTATTTATGGTTTTTTTTGGTTTTTGTTTTTGTGGGGGTTGCTTTTATTTTTGTTTTGTTTCGCCCTGCAAAATTGGTACCATTTTCCCTACTCTACAGATGAAATTTAGGAATTAAAAAAAAAAATCTAATACCTTTTAAAAAGTTCAAGCAGTTATAGGATGGACCTGGGGTTTGAACCCAGAGTGGTTTGCCTCTAAGACCGACCATTTTTCAGTGAATAATGCTGTCTCTCCACATCACATCAAGTGTAATTCTGCCTCAGGTCATGACATATTTGCCTTTTGAAATTATGTTTCACAAGCTTTGCTTGCCAGAAAATAAAATAGCAGATTTTTCAGGATTTCAGATTTGAACATATCTCCCCCTTCCCCACTCCCCAGGAAATATATTGTCTTAACGAGTGTCATCTAATTGGATACTTACTCTTTTCGTGACAAAATTCTTCTCACTTCGTGGATTTAAAACAGCTATTCAAAGCACACCTTTTATTAGGCACCCATGGCAAGTCTATTCTTCCTAAGGACATGAATTCACATGATGACATTTGCTTCTGGTATAAAAAAAGGACCTTACGAAATAGGTGGGTGAGCCTTTTGCTTTCCTTACTGATTTTCCAAGCTTTTATAAAGCAGCATCAAGAGATTTTTTTTTGTTCTGACTTTTCAGTATTCAAAATCATTTTTAATGTTATTAATGAAAAAATACCTTGAATACAAATGATAACACCCAACTTTATGGTTTTCAGAGTTTTTCTCTGTGTTTTGAGTACGCTCCCTTGTGCCAGGCTTGCTCCAGTGCTAGAAAGAAAGTGAATAGTGGGAATCACTATCCTCAGTAAATTTGCAGTCTAGAACAGAGGCAAGCAAATAAACTATAATCACAGCACAGAACAAGAGTATATGTTAAGGCAAACAGAAGGTGCAGTTAACCAAATCGGAGTTATTAAGAAAAGGATTCCCCAAGGGGTTGATATCTAAACTGAATCTTGAAAGATGGCTGCCTGTGGCTTAGTCAGATACTTAGGAATGAGTCAAGCATTAATTTAATCTCTGTATGACACATGAGATGAATGGAGAAGACTCAGCAATACTTGAGAAACGTTTCTGTCAAATGTATATAATTTTATCAGTTGCAGATTTGGGGGCAAAACTTCAATATTCCAGTGAGCCTCACCATTCCTCAGAGACTTTTCAGGCTAACAAGGGAGAAACTTATGGATTTAATGAGGGCAGGGTGGTGGGTTGTGGAGGTAGCTAAATAGCTGACGGAATAGGATATTTTCCTGGAATCTTATTTGGACGATCACATCAGCACACTTACAGCTCCAAACATTCAAGCGTCAGCACTATTTATGGATTCCAACTGATAGCCTTTTTGGATTGCAAGATTTTGAACTTCCGCTATAATCTCCTCTCACGTGTTTGCGTGATATTGCATTTACCTGCTCACTTCTCTATTGAGAACATGCCCTTGCATCACATGTTTTATTCCTTTAGGAAACATTTTTCTTTTTTTTTGGTCTGTATTGTCCTGCCATTTTAACAGAGAAGTTACAGCAATAGAGTGTTCGAATATGACAATTTATAAACTCAAAGTCTTCAACTTTGTGTAAGTGCATAATGTTCTTCATTTTCCTCATTACTGCTCTAGTCTGCTAAAATGAGTTCAGAATAACATCAAATCATTAGTGAACAACACTGTTATTTCTGCCACCACTTAATATGACCAAATATGAAGATATTTGATCTTTTTATAATTTCTTAAGAGAAAATATGACGTGGTGGGAGCAAACAGTTGAGAATATGTTTTCCCAAGGTATGTTGTCACTAATATTTTTTATGAAGCATTGACAAGAAGGTAGGTATATATAGCTTTTCAGTGAAACCATTCAGGTATGCTGTTTAAAGTCTTGGTTTCATTTAGTTGTCTGGTAGCCAAGTATTTCTTACTTGGAAACTCTGATGACAGTGCATTCAAGTTGTGACATGGTTTATTTCCTTTTGTTTTAATTCGAGGTGACTTTCCCAGGAAGAACTGGCATGTGATCCATCTATAGCACCACTCCCATTCTTTTATGCAGAGTGGACTCAGTCATTGCAATTCTTCAGAATAGCCCTTTGGGGTTGAGTATTTTGAAGGAATGGGAATAATCTTATCCCTGCTTTACTGTAGTCTGAAATAGTATCTGGGTAATCACCTACGTCATTCTGAAAAGAGCATTTTGCTATAGATACCGCCTTGAAATGTAGTCTAAAGGGCCTTCAGATGACCACATTTCATTAGATTTTAACTCCTTGGCAAACTCTCCAAACCATTCCCACCTAATGTGTTATTCAATGTATCTAAGTAGAAAATTTGTCCCAGGAAATTAAAACCTATAGTTAATTCAGTTCTTAATATCCTGTCACCCACTTGGTGAGAAATTATATAGCACAATTGATTAAAGTAGAAAAGTAGAGATTCAGAAATAAAAAATGTAAAAAGACTTAAATGCTTAAATGACTTTGCATTACCAGTTCTCGTACAAATGACTAGCAAATCTGTTACTATATTTGAATCTGTTATTTGAGGCCAATGGCTAATCAGGATGAATGTCATAAAAGATCAAGAATTGTTTTAAAAAAAGAATTGTTAATAATTAGTCTTCTGCTATAGATATGTTATGCAGGATTATAATTCCTTAATTTTAAGAAGATCCTTTGCCATGATTACAGTTAAGTATGAACATATTGAGTGAATTTCTGCTAGGAGTTGCCAAAGAATGAAATTCACTCATACTTGTGAAATGTAAGCACATTATTGAAGATGGTAATGAATTTAACATTTCAGTTAAAGCCAACAGATGATTATAATGAATCAAGAAGTATAGCATTATCCTAATAAGTGACTTTGCAGATTTCTCATCTGTAAAAGGCATCTGCTGAAAATCAGTCTTCAGATAAGAAAATATAATGGTGGAGAACCTGGGTGGCTCAGTCAGTTAAGCATCAGCCTTCAGCTCAGGTCATGATCCCCAGGTCCTGGGATGGAGTCCCGCCATGGGCTCTCAGCTCAGTGGGGAGTCTTCTCCTCCCTCTCCTTCTGCACACTCTCTTGCTCTCACTCTCTCTCAAGTAAATAAATAAAATCCTAAAAAATATAATGATAAAAATAATAATAATTGCTGCTATTGTTATACTTAATATTTTATATCATTTAATTCTCAGTAATTTTATGTAGCTATATGAAGAAAGTATATATGTCCATTGCTATAGCTGCATTTTTATATATACGTATTAGAAACATATATATCATGTATAATATATATACATATATATAATATTAGAAGCAGTTTTATAATCATACAATAGTTGAGTGCGAGTCTAAGAAGACATTTAATGGCTTTATTGGTTTGGGTTGTATTTTGGGTTCTGTTTTGTCTTCCTAATCTAATACAGAAAAACTCACTAAACTGTGCAAATTAATTACAAGACAAATTTCTGAGCATTAAAAAAGAAAATGTCAAGCTTGCCGTGGTAAAAAGTAAACATAACTAGCTTTG
This sequence comes from Canis lupus baileyi, assembly GCF_048164855.1. Taxonomy (NCBI): domain Eukaryota; kingdom Metazoa; phylum Chordata; class Mammalia; order Carnivora; family Canidae; genus Canis; species Canis lupus. Next base: position 9,572,248 of record NC_132844.1, read on the forward strand.
TCTCTGTTTGAACATTTAAAATTAATTTTATTTGTAGTAGCAAAGCTAAATGCGTAACATACATTGTTTTGTACATCATAAATATTTGCAAAGTTCTTTAGCAATTCAGAGGAAAGGCACTAGCTTCAAGAAAAGCTAACCATCTTAATCATCATAATGGATAATATATCCCATGATAATATATTCCATCTAAATTGTGTTTTCTCTACTAAATAAGGGACAGTTCAAGGAAACTTAACAAATACTGAAATCTAAGTGTTTTGTACTTGACCAAAATATTTTATCCAATATTTTTCTGTAATATTATAATGCAGATAATTTATTTGAATGTACACTATGGAAACCACAGGGTAGTCGACTTACCACCCTGAGGAAACCACAGATGGCCATCGTATTTTTTTTTCTTTCTTTTAAAAGCTAGTGCATTATTTGCATACAAATCCCGTGGAAGTCAGGCACAATGATTCATACCATGAAATGTGAAATTATCATACATTTCCTGAAATCCCACCTCTTCCATGAAATCTTTTATATTAACTACTTGGAAGAGGTGACAGGACCCCTAGCTCGGTCAGCACCATCATTTCCTCTAAATTCACTTTTCCCCCCGATTTGTGTGTTGGGACACACTTTCTTCCTGTGTTCTTGCTCAATGTTTGACTTATAAACTACACAGAGACAAATGAACAGTCTGAGTAATTTTTTTTTATCTTCTTAGGCTGTAAGTTTGTAAGAAACCCAACCATGGCTGTTTATCTCCTGTATTTGATTCAGCCTTGCCTTGCCCGTGGCCCTTTATAATTTAAGAATGATGAGATTGATGGTGAGAAGGATGACAATAAGGTCTATGTAAAGGGATAGAAATAATAAGGCACATATGCTGAGTCTGTTGAAAAGTATAAGGTATGGGCAAAACAGACAGGTGACTTTATTTTGTTAGTTTTTGAAAGATGTTTTTTATCCATGAGAGACACAGAGAGAGAGAGAGAGAGAAGCAGAGACATAGGCAGAGGGAGAAGCATCCTCCCTTTGGGGAGCCCAATGCGGGACTCGATCCCAGGACCCTGGCATCAGGCCCTGACCCAAAGGCAGATGCTCAACCCCTGAGCCACCCAGGCATCCCAGCAGGTGATTTTAGACGAAGTTGTGAGGGACTTTCTTTGGCCTGCCTACTGATGATTTCTGCCTCTGGGAAGACATAGAATGGAATTGGATCATAATTTCTTTGGAGTCCATTTATTAGCAATATGACTTTGGGCAAGCTATTTAACCCTTTTGAGACCCCAAATCCTTGTGAGAAGTAATAACAATCTTTTAAACTTGATGTGAGGCCAAGAACCATCAATCTTTAGGCATATAAACAAAAGGAATGTTTATAACATTCTCCATACTGGATCTAGCGTGTGGTTCGCCCGCAGTAAGTGATCTCTACTGTTATTGGGAATCAAGAAATCCATATTGAATGCCATACAAGACTACATATGATTCAGAGTTAGGATCTCACGATATCCACCTTCAGTTTTGTGTTTACCTTGTGCCACATGATGTATTACACCAGGTATTATTTCACTCTACACTAACACCCTATTGAGCATTTACTAAGTGGGTTACTTAGTAAACGAAAAAACTAATCAGGAGTAGAGACAAAGCTCGAATGCCAGGTTCTACATTATTATCCTCTGCTAACTTGCCCCCTGCGAGCTTTCACATCTGACTGAAATCTAACAAATAACTTGGCATGAATTCTCTAACATTGTCTTGCCCTTCAAAGTAACTCAGGGGATAGGGAATATCTATATTCCCAATAACTCGGGATAGGGAAACACCATCTTCCACTGTGAATTCTGACCAGGTACATTTTTAAATATTATAATTAAAGGAATCTTTGGGGATTTTTCAGAAGTAGGGTTTTTTTTTTTCTTTAAGTGAAAGGACTGTTTGCTTCAATCCTAGGAAAAGTTTCTAACACTTAGAATCGTGCCTGACACATAGCAGGCTCAGTAAGTATTTGTTCCAGTTGCTGCTTAGCCTTCTGAGCTGTAATGCTCTCGTCTCTTCTTTTTCTAAGTGAAATAAAATTGCCATATAATTTATGTATTAATTTAAGTATACAATATAATGACTTGATATATGTGTATATTGTGAAATGATGGTCACAAGAGGTCTGGTTAACATTCACCACCCGCCATAGGTCGCAAATGTATTTTCCTTGTGATGAAAACTTTTAAGAGCTACTCTCTTAGCAACTTAGACAATAATGTCCTTCATAAAAATTTTTTGTGATGATTAAAGGAGACAGTAAAATATTTGGCATGCCCAGAAAGATCAGTGCCTAGCATATGGTCATCAACTAATATTTGGAACTACTACTATCGTTAAGCACCAATTATGTATTGCTGACTCCTAAACCTTTACCACCTGCCTATACTTTCTGCCTCCAAACACATGTGTTGGGATACCTGGGTGGCGCAGCGGTTTGGCGCCTGCCTTTGGCCCAGGGCGCGATCCTGGAGATCCGGGATCGAATCCCACGTCAGGCTCCCGGTGCATGGAGCCTGCTTCTCCCTCTGCCTATGTCTCTGCCTCTCTCTCTCTCTCTCTCTCTCTCTCTCTCTCTGTGACTATCATTAATAAAAAAAAAAAAAAAAAAAAAAAAACACATGTGTTTAACTTCCTACGAGACATCTCTGCTTGGATTGTCAACAACCATCTCAACCACAGAATACGTGGACCGTACCTTGGCCTCCGGCACGACCCCTCCCCCATAATCATCTCTTCATTTTCTACTTCCACCAAATTCTACAGTTGCCTATGTCAGAAGTTGGAAACTATTTTTTTTTTATTTTATTCATGAGAGACACACAGAGAGAGAGGCAGAGACATAAGCAGAGGGAGAAGCAGGCTCCACGCAGGGAGCCCGATGTGGGACTCGATCCCAGGACCCTGGGATCATGCCCTGAGCCAAAGGCAGATGCTCACCCACTGAGCCACTCAGGCATCCCAGAAGTTGGAAACTATTCTAAACATCCTTCTCCTTCGTTTACTTCTGCACCCAGGGTCTCACAGCCCTGATAATTCCACCTCCGGCTCCCTCTTAAATCTGTCCTTCCATGCATCCTATATATCTCCCTGCAGTGCTTTCTCTCAGGAATATTGCCAGAAGCCACTTATGTGGTGTCTGAGCCTCCAGTTGTTGGTTTGAAAACTGGCCCCATTGGATGGAAACAAGGAGAAACCAAGGAAAAGAAGCAGACCACTCTGGATTTAGTACGTGGAGGGTTGAGTATGTGAAGGAACTTGCTTATGAAGCTTGTCTTGGGCAGCAGCAAGGCAGATAGATTTCTGCACCTGCCCGCTAGAATCTTAAGAGTTTATCTTCATAATCTTCAGAGGCTTTAAGGGGTGCAGTCACGTACAGAGTCCGGATGGTTTCAACAACATATGACTCCCAAGGCTGCATCCTCGAAAATGGACCCCACTGTGGGAATGGTGGAGAGAACACATACCCAAGAAGAGGGGAGGCTGTGAGGATCCTCCGACTGCCCCGGTCCAGCCTGCAGTTCAACCACCAGTCACGTCCTCCCCATGACCTCCTCCAACCTCAGTTCGTCCCCTAGATTGCTTCCAGAGTGAGGCTGCCAAAATTGCACATCTGAGCACATCACTCTGCTACTATATAGGCTGAAGGCCCAGTTCCTTACCCTGGAGCACAAGGTCCTGGATTTGGCCTTTAACCTCATCTCTAGACCCTGCGCTCCCACCACGTGGATACCTCCCCTGTGTTCTGTGCTCCAAGCCTTCAAATGCCTGCACAAGCTTTTGCCACCTCCACACATACGTTCTTCAAAATTCAGCTCAGTTTCACGTCTGTAGTGGTTCTTTCCCCCATTCCTGTCATGAGCCACCAAAAGTGCTATCTTCTCCCTCTCCAGGCTGAGCAGTGCTTTTCCTAGTGCTCACCTGGTATCTGTACTCACAGCATGAAAGCCCCACTCCTTTTGCATCAGTTTTTTCTATCTCCCCTCCAAGCGATGAGTACCAAGGGCAGAGATTATTTTTTCCTTTGTATTAGCACCCAGGATGTGCTCAGAGAGACAACTTGTGCTTCGCAAATTATCAATATACAAAGAACCAGACGCCTCTTTTAAATTTTCTGCTCCTCATCAGACCCCTTTTGCCTGGTGAGAACAATCCAGAGTTTGGAGTTTGAAGATCTGCATTAAGTCCCAACCGTGCTGCCTACTAGTTGGAGACCTTGAACAAATTAGCTAATCACCACAAATTTATTTCTTCATAGTGACAATCAGATATGATCGTGGGTGTTACCTTTGTAAATAGTAAAGGACTTTGAAAATATAACAAATGGTAAGGTACACAGATCATGTGCCTAAGGTCATGTAGCTCAAGACGAAATGATGGTGTTGAGATCAAACTTTAGTAATTGATGCTGTGTGCTCTGCGTGTGTCTTTCTTGGGAAACGTGTAGCGCAGCTACCTTTGTACAAACCTGGACTCTACTAGTAATTCTTGTTAGTTGTACGTGTTACATAAGTTATTTGAATGCCTTGGGCCTTAATTTTCTCACCTGTAAAATGGGAATGGTAATAGAATTTCTTCATCAGATTGTTGTGAAGATTAAATGTATTGAACTTATAAAACACAGGAAGTAGAAGATTATAAATCCTGAAAATTTTTATACTTTTATCATGCATAGCCTTTGTTTTCCCTGGGAACCAAAGAATAACATTTCTTTTTTTTTTCTTTTTTTTTCTTTAAAGATTTTAGTCTTTAGGCTTAAAGATTTTTTTCTTTTTTTCTTTAAAGATTTTAGTTATTTATTCATGAGAGACCCAGAGAGAGAGAGAGAGAGAGAGAGAGGCAGAGACACAGGCAGAGGGAGAAGCAGGCTCTATGCAGGGAGCCCGACGTAGGGCTCGATCCCGGGTCTCCAGGATCATGCTATGGGCTGAAGGTGGCGCTAAACCACCGAGCCACCCGGGCTGCCCCCAGAATAATTATTTCTATTTAAAATTTTTAAATTGTAAGAAAAGAATGATTAAACATTACTAAGACTAGAGTCCCTGGATGCAGAAGCAAATTGAAATTTTAAGGGACACAGTATCTAAGACCTCGAAAATATAAAGATAGCAGTAACTATTAGCAGAATAAATGGTTTGATGTACTTACAATAGCTAATAGATATTAATCAGTGGTTTTACTTATATTAATTTTCCCCATAGTTTTTCAAAGGATTTATTAATTCACTGTTAAAACTGACTACTTCTCCTGGTTTTTTAAAAGATTTTATTTATTTATTCATGAAAGACACAAAGAGAAAAAGACAGAAACATAGGCAGAGGCAGAAGCAGGCTCCCCGCAGGGGGCCCGATGCAGGTCTCGATCCCAGGACCCCAGGATCACGCCCTGAGCCAAAGGCAGATGCTCAACCACTGAGCCATCCAGGTGTCCCTCTCCTACCTAAATTTATCCAAAATTCTGCCACAGTATGAACACATGCTATTATAACCACACATTATATCACATTCTAAAAATACTACTCTTAGGATGCTTGGCTGGCTCAGTCAGGAGAGCATGTGACTTGATTTCAGGGTCCTGAGTTCAAGTCCCATGTTGGGTGCAGAGATTACTTAAAAATAAATAAATAAACCTAAAAAATAAAAACAAAAATATTACCCCTACCTTGGATTTCCTTTAAATTTTTTGTTTCCTCTAGCGCACAAGGTAAAAGCCAGACTTGACTTGACATTCAAGGGCCATCCCCTCCTACATTTTATCTCTCCCAACCAAATCTAATGGTCCTCATACAACCTCATGCCCTGCTTCCTAATCTGTTCATGCCATCCCTTCCCACTAACCCTCTCTAGAATTCCTTCCCCTCTCCTCCTACCTTTGCAGATTCCACCCCTCCTTTTCTCACACCAGTAGCCATTGGTAAGTTCTTCTGCTAGACTACTCTGTTGATGATGATAATATTAATTAATGTTGAGAGTGCTTACTATGTGCCAGGTGCCAAACCAAACGATTCATAAATGTTATCCCATTTTAGTCCTAGGATAAGACTGGTCTATATGATAAGCACTATTACTTACATCTGAATGAAACTGAGGCACAGAGAGGTAGGAACTCGCCATAGTCATAGATACGGTAGTGGGTGGTAGGGCTTGGGTTTGAAGGAATGACCATCAGCCTCCAAAATCCGTGGTCTTAACTACGGAGCTGTGCTCTGCCCTATTGTTCACACTATTGTCCTCCCTAGATTGGATATTTGCCAAGTGTAGCTTTGCATCATTAGGTAACTCTTGTAAGTATGTTCGCTCCCCCATTGAGATGGTTTTTCTCCATTTTCCTCCCCAAATCTGTTTTCTGCTTTGCTCTGGGTCTTGAGGACAAACCATTTGGGCTGTGTCATCCACGTCCTTGCCTCCACTTCCTCATGGGTTGGGCCAAAGGAAAGCACCAGCAGTAGATCCAATAGTCGGGAATAAAGAGATGGAGACACCCTCCTACTCCCATCACTGCTCTGTCCTGGCCTCACCAAGTTTCTCTACAACCACAGCTACTATTGGGGGCCCTCTCCCATGACTCCAGGGCCCCCATGTTCTGTTACACTGCTCTCCTTCTTCATTCAGGCCCAGTGATGGTAATATTTTCCTACTGGTCTCCAGTCCTTTGGTGTTTCACCATTCCTTGTTGGCTTCCTTAATCTTGATCATGCTACTATAAATAATCCTTTCTTTAAACTAGTTTCAGTTAAATATTTTTTTAATATGCCATCAGATTTCTTACGGGAACCCTGATGGGTCTACCACCACCTCCACTTGTGAAAGAAAGTCTTAAATATAGGAGCTACTCAAAAAATATTGATCAGCCCTCTTGTTAGTGAAGGGATATGAATATGTATGTGTATGTAATGCAATAAACTTGGGAATGTGAATCCATAGTGATGACTATCTTTTTCTTCTGAATTTGTCTTATGACTCATTATCAACTATGCCGAGAAATCTTAATCACTTGTAAGCAGCAAATCACCATAAAGGATGAATGTGTAGAAAATACTTAGGAAGTTTTAATTTGGCATTTTGCAAAGGTTTTTCCTAAAAACTGCCTTTTTTCCTTCCAGGCTACTTATTGATGTGGGATGCTTCCTGCATAGATAAAATATATATTTTTATGCATAGACTAGTATGCCCCTGAACAAGGCAACATTTGCTCAAGCATCAATGTCTGTATGATTCTGAGGCTGTGTTTCTGTTGTCAGGGGGTGCTTTCCTTGGGGTTATGAACCACCCTTCTCTGGAAGATGGTTCTCAGGGCTGGTTAGTGTTGAGCCGATGCTCCCTGTCTGGTACAACTTTATGCTTCTCCTGATGATCTAAGAAGCCTCTCCCCTTCCAAACCCAATTCCAGTGACATTTATGAACAGTCTGTTCAAACTAAGCCCAACTTTTTTCCATCAAAAAGATAACCTGAATTTGGAAAAACCCACAATGGCAGCAAATGAATGCAATGTTTATCTTTGGAATTAAGGAAGGATTTCCACTTGGCTGATTTTCTATCATAAAAGCATTGATTGTATTCTTGTATCTAGACAGTACTGTTACCATACAAAGAAAGCGAACCTGGAAAGAAAAACATTTTCTGAGATTTGTGGCAGAAAAACCTTTTTTTTTTTTCTTAGTTCTAGGCAAATCTATTTTTATGAACTCATTAAAAGGTAAAAATAAAAATGTTCAGATGGGGAAAAAAACACATGCTTCAAACTAGTCTCAGTCATTGAGAGAATGTTTGGTGCTCAAAAATACAGGATAAACTGTAAAGATACAGTTAACATACATTTGAGTACTTACAACTTTATGAACAATTATTGGGTGTCCAATGTTTTATATTAAAAGCGTTTAGTCATTTAATTTTATTTTATTTTTGAATTTAAATTCAATTTGCCAGGGCATCTGGATGGCTCAGTCAGTTAAGCATCTGCTCAGGTCATGATCTCAGGATGCCCGGATCAAGCCCCACATTGGGCTCCCTGCTTGCAGGGAAGCTGCTTCTCCCTCTCCACCTTGCTCAGGCTCTCTCTTGTTATCTCTCTCTCTCTCTCAAATAAATAAAATCTTTTTAAAAAATTCAATTTGTCAACATATCAATAATTCATCAACTGTGTATAACACTCAGTGCTCATTATATCACATGTCCTCCTAATGCCTGTCACCCAATTACCCCATTCCCCACCCCCACCCCTTCAGCAACCCTCAGTTTGTTCCCCAGAGTTAAGAGTCTCTCACAGTCTCTTATTGTCTTCCTCTCTGATTTTTTTCCCATTCAGTTTCCCCTCCTTCCCTTATGGTCCCTGGTACAATTTCTTATATTCCGCTATCCTTATAGTTGCAGGGGAGCTGGAAGTTTAAGGGAAAATGACAGCAAGAACATAAGAACCCCTTCTCCCCATTGCTAGAGAAGGAGAGGCAAGCTGGGTATAATCAGTAATTCCTCAAACAGAATTAATCAAGAATCAACTCAGTTTTCTCCTTTCATTTACTAGGTAGCTTAAAGTTACTTATTGGGGGATAATTAGGACTTTGCTACAGTTAAGACAACAAGATCCAGCAGATTAATTAGGGGAGCCTCATGATGTCCTCTATGTTGGTAAAGATACTCTAGGTTTGAGATCTGACCTCTCAATTCCACCAGCCTAGAACTTCATGAATTAATGTATCCAGGATCTGTCAGATGTGAGGACAGTGATTCTCAACCCAGTTGGTGCAACAGAATCAATCAATCATCAACAGAGGCTTAAACATTAATAGATAGCCTGATGTCACCTCCCAAACTTCCGAATCAGTGGCCCTGGGGTGGAGCCTTACTGAGTGTCTCTCTACTTTTAAGCTTTTCAAGTGATCAGATGCAAAGTTAGAAATCACTATCCTAGAGCATACTGTTTACACTGCCCAGTCTTGAACCACATCACCTTTGTGCACAAACATTGTAGGAGGATATTAATTTAACCTTTCCTTCCTTCTCCTTCCCACCCTTTTCCATCCTTGTTCCCCTCCCTCAATGTTCATTGAGCACTTAGTATGTACCAGATATATAAGAGGAATATCCCTGACCACATTTACATATCCAACTCCAGTATCAACTTGTTTTCTTTCCAAAAGGCCATTTTAATTAGAAAGGCAAATGAAAGTTAGAAGATTGCTTGGTAAACAATTAAGTCATTGATTAACAAGAATTCATTAAGTCTTTACTATGTGCTCATCAGAATAAATGTCACTGAATGATGTTGAGAGGTTTTTTTTTTTTTTTTTTTCCACTACAGTTGCTAGATATGACTCTCTTTACTATCGTAAGATACTCATTACTCGCCAACTCCACCAATGCACTGTGTTGGCCAGTCAGTGTAGCTCTACCTAGGATAATAACTGGGGAAATATGGGCATTCTGCTATGTGTCTTTTATCAGACTGTGAAGACTATTACTCCTTTTTTCACATTTGTTCCTACGCTCTGTCCTTTATCTCAAAATAATTTCACAATTTGTTATCTTTCTTAAGTTTGCAAGTCTTACTGTAATTACTTAGAGAGGAAAGCACCATATTCATTAAACTGTAAGTCATATTGTCACATGGCACATCCAGTAAGACAATCCTATTTTCAGGGTGGCAGGTATTCAAGGACCTCAGTCTGAGTCCTTTCCTATCCTGGATAGGTCATTGTTAGTCACCTGAAGTTGGAGAGATTGACATTTATTTTGTCTTGGGGTTCTGTCCATTTAGGCTACTCTGAGAAAAGATTTTACCATAGTAGTGAACCCAGTGAATCTTTTCCCTGACAAGTCAACTATGAGTATTACCCATATTTCCTCTACTCATTAAATGCATTCTTTTTGGGGTACTTGGACGGCTCAGTTGGTTAAGCATCCATCTTTGGCTCAGGTCATGATCTCAGGGTCCTGAGATTGAGCCCCGTGTTGGGCTCCCCAGTTAGCAGGGAGGCTGCTTCTCCTTATCCCTCTGCCACTCCCTCTGCTTGTACTCTCTTGCACTCTCTGTCAAATAAATAAATCTAATAAATAAATAAATAAATAAATAAATAAATAAATAAATAAATTCTCTTTATTTTAACTAGCCCCTATTTGATGATGCCTCTTAATGTATATCCCCAACCCAGACCTCTTTCCTGAAATCCAGCTACTTATTATCAGCTCTACCCAAAAGACTCCCCAGAATGGAATTAATCTTCCCCTCAAATGTGCTGTCCCTTCTGTATTTCCTATCTTGGCTGGTGGCAATGCCAAACAACCCAATATCTGAAGGTAGAAACCTAAAGGGCATTATAGATTCCTCTTACCCCATCCTATTTTTTCTTCTCACTACTCATCCCATTCAAAAACTCAGGTACTTTTGAGTATATCTTTTAAATACATCTTTCATATCCATTCTGTCCTCCTTTCCACTGCAACTGCCTTAGAGTCTTATTAACTCTTATAGCACTAATATAACTGGTCCCTCTAACTACAATCTTTTTCTCCTTCAATTCAGCCTTAATAGAGCCATAAAAATATGTCTAAAAAGAAATTTGACTATATTTCTCTCTAGCTCAAAAATCTTCCCTCGCTGTCATAACTTACAGGATAAAGGCAGGAAATGAAGGGAACAACACAAAAGTAGGAAGTCATAAAACTACATGGAATGTAATGGGGAACTATAAGAATTTTGATAATGCCTGAGCCCATGAGTGTGAGGTACAGGATGGAAAAGATAGGTGGGTCCAGGTCAGCCACAGCAGGCCAGGTATCTGCTGCTGTTCCTTCTTCCTGGAATGCCCTGTCCTACTCCCTTAACTGGCAACTCAGAGTGACTTCTGAAAGCATCCTCTAATACTTCTACATGAAAGTTAATTATTCCTTCCTCATGGCTAATGCTATGTCTCATATTGTTGCTTTTGTTTTCCTAATCACAGTTTTTCAAAAATATTTTTTATTTATTCATTTGAGAGAGAGAGAGAGAGCACAAGCAGGGGGAGAGGCAAAGGGAGAGGGAGAAGCAGATTCCCCACTGAGCTGGGAGCCCAATGTGGGGCTCGATCCCAGGACCTGGAGATCCCAACCTGAGCCAAAGGCAGACACCCAACCATCCAAGCCCCCCTGGGTGCCCCCCTAATCACACTTTAATATGACTACTTGTTTGCATGTCTGCCCCCTATTTAGACTATGAGCACCTTTAGGACAAGAACTATCTCTTATTCATTTCTATATCCCCCATATGACAAGCTGCCTGGCACATAGTTTGTCTCTAATAACTGATCTCTTTCTCTTTGGTTTCTTTTTAATTTTGTAAGAATATAGGCAAGAGATAATAAAATCTTAATGAAGAGTGATAGTAGGAATGAAGAGGGAGAAATAAATTTTTAGAACTATTTAAGAAGTTGAATAGACTTAGTCATCAACCAACAAGAGGGAAGAAATTTCTTCCTAAAGGAAGAAGGAGTCCATCTTCTTTGTCTTTAGTTATATATAAACTTCATTGGTTGGGGATTTTAATTATTTTGTTCATGTATTCCTTATAGCTTGTGGTGAACACAACATTGAGTTTACAGTGAATCAGATTAAATTTATTACACATATTTTGGATACATTTTCAATGTTGTAGTATCATTTTTAATTTTTTTAAGTTTTTATTTAAATTTAGTTAACATACAGTGTAATATTAGTTTCAGGTGTACAATATAGTGATTCAACACCCGGTGCTCATCACAAGTGCACTCTGGAATCCCCATCACCTATTCCACCCATCCCCCCCAATGGCCTCCCCTCTGGTAGCCATCAGTTTGTTCTCTACAGTTAAGAGTCTGTTTCTTGGTTGGTCTCTCTCTTTTTTGCCCCTTTGCTCATTTGTTTTGTTTATTAAATTTCACATATAAGTGAAATCATACGATATTTGTCTTTCTCTGACTTATTTCATTTAGCATAATACCCTCTAGCTCCATCCATGTTGTTACAAATGGCAAGATTTTTTTTTATTAGATTTCATTCTTTTTTATGGATATATAGAGCCACCTCTGTATCCACTCATCTATCAATGGACACTTGGGCTACTTCCATAGTTTGACTGTTGTACACAATGCTGCTCTAAACATTGGGGTTCATGTATCCTTTGAATTAGTATTTTTGTATTCTTTGCGCAGATACCTATTATCTACCCAAAGTGTGGTTGCTGCTTAGTATCATTTTTTTGAGATACTTTTTTTTTAAGGTGGCTTTTAAGATAGACTTTAACAGTAAAAATGAAATTTCAAAGCAACAAAATGACAAGTCAGAAAAGACAATTCTACTAGAACATTAGCCAAATTTGGATAGGTTATATTCAAAGTCAAAAGAGATAACAATTAAACATAGAGAAGAGAATACAGGTGAAGACAAGAATGCTGTTTAGGTGAGGGAAGAACTTGCTGTGGGCAATCCTAGTAGTCAAACTGGACACAAGTCACATGGGTTTAGCATCAGGCTCTCTTGTAACAAAGACAGCCCTTGGTCCAGAAAAAATATATATATATGTCCCCTTCTGAAGGAAGGGCTCCGAGTGATGGGAGGACGAGTGGAGGGAAAGTCCCATATGAAGCAGAAGACGAAGAGCCAGGAGTAGGTTCCTATTGCAGGAAAGAGGCTGAATTTAAAAACATTCACCATGCCTCCCAATATGGGTCTAAGAGTCTGATCTGCCTGAGGTCTTCTGCAAGCTACTCTTCCTGACTCAGGATTGAATATTCAATATGAAATACGTGAGCTAACTTAACAAGAATCTTGCCTGGTTTCTCCTCCCAGCTCAGCATACAGCCACTGAGTCCATACCAGAAAGAAAACCCTTTTTCTTCCCATCATATCCCTCTGCTGCTGGAAATGATTTTTGTACTCTTTTGGAACAAGTCATATCTTAACCAGCCTTCAGCCATTGAGCCAGTCATGACTACAGGACTGGTAGCCTCCATGAGTCAGCAAAATGGGTAATGACATCACACTCGTCAGATCATGACTTGGCATTTCTGTGTCAGCATCTGTCTTTAGACATTTGCTGGCCTTCCACCACCTATTATGGGTGCATATTTGGGGTACAGAGATCCATCCTTTCACTGCCCAGTTGGCTGTCCTTTATATTCGTATGAAATCACTGCCCTGAGGCAGAGGATACAATGACCCAGGGCATTTTCGAAGCTGCCCCAGTGTCTTAACCCTCTTCCCAGGTCCATCCCAAATGAGCTCTGCTTTCTGACATTTAGATGCCAGGAATTTTTCACATAAGCAGAAATGATAGACATTATTTAATTCTGGCTCTCTTTTCTCCCTACTAAACTTTTAGAATTATGTAAAAGTCTATCGAAGCCACGTCTCTGGATCAGGCACAAGGAATCAAACATCTTATTGCTTAACAAATGATCTAAGTGCTTCATAAAACTTGCATTAGGGTCATGTGCATTGAAACAACAAAATTTGTGATAAAACCATTTTTTCCCTTTATCTTTAGTTTTATCTTCCAAACAGTACTACAAGTGGAGAAGGAATAAGACTGACTAGACTGGAATGGAATTAGATGGGATTTTAATCAGTTTAAATAAAAGATTATACAAGTGGAATAATGTCATATATTTAGATGTACTAAGAAAATGTAGCTCTAGAATTTTGTCTACAGCTAATATAGTTTTATTCACAGCCCCAACCACTTTGTGGATAAAAATTAACTAAATTTTCAATATAATTTCATACTGATATAATTTGCTAATTTTTTTTAAAAAAATTGAATAATAGTATCTGATTTTGATAAAAATCCTTGAATCCTCAGTGAGACCACTGTCCCTTAATGGGATGCCCAAGTGCATAGAGGGAGAGATGTGGCTTATGTGGTCTTTGTAGAATTAGGAGGAAAGGACATCCTAGTCTTGTGCTGGTCTTTTGGTGAATCTTAAGGGTATCAGCTGTTTTTCAGAGTTATTAGCACCTGGAAGCATCTGTCCTGATGGCTTCTATGCTGCGGCAACTTGAGATCTGATGTTCTCAGCTTCCACAGAGCCGGCTAAAATGCCCTGCGTGGCTGTCCTCTACTTCTCCAACACCTCCACTAATGTTCCTTCTGGCGTAGGAGTTTGCCCTATAGCTTCTGGACTAAAGTTCCATCTTTCAGCTCAGCAATTCTCTATTCACTTGTATTCAGTCTGCTGATGAAGAGACCAACCAAAATTTATTTCCAAAATTTACTTTTAAATTTTTAGACATTCTGTTGTTCTTTTTTAAATTTCTACTTGTTCTCTATCCATGTTTTCAACTTCTCTTTTATTTCTTCAAACATATTAACTATAGTTCATATTCAACATCAGACAAATCAAAATGATTCAATCTTTCAGAGTCTCTTGCCAATATCTGCTCCTTGAAATTATGGTTTTATTCTTTTAGAGTATGTTTTGTGATCTCTGACTATGAGTTGCTAACTTTCCCATAAGAATCCTTTGAGGCTTGCATGAACTTCTGGTTTTCTAGAGTAGATTGTGTCTCCTTCTGCCAATGACCTGGAAATGCTACCCACCGGAAAGTATTTAAATTAAATTCTCAGCTTGAAAGTATGAATTCCAACCTAATCTTTCCATATGATTTTGAATTTTCATTAAGAACGGTTTTCCGGAACCAGAGATTATACAAGTTATTTTGTACCTCTCCTGTACCGTAGGGTTCATTTCTTATTCACCTTTTTATTGGGGACACAGCCATTTGAGACACTTCCCACTTCCTGCGAGGATTCCTTACCGTGGTGAAGCCGAGGCTTATCTTTCACTCCCTGAACTCCAAGCAGTAGTCAGAGCAGAAGTTCCAAGTTCCCAGGTGTAGTGAGAATTTCCCCCGCCTGAAACCTGCTTTTAGCATTTGTTTATCTCTGAGTTCTGGGTTTCTCTTCTTTCATGTGCTTGATGAATTCCTTACTTTTGTGCCAGCTCAATGAAGCATTTTTATTCTATCCAGGAATTTCTTTTAATCTGGAATGTCATCTCAGGTATCTATTCCAGGATCCCACTGAAATAGCACCAGCCCTTTCTCTGTCATAAATAAGAATAAACATTTATATACTTATGATTTGGTATTCTCAGATATTGGAACCAGACAAATTTACATTAAATTCCAGTTCTTTGACCTACTGGTATATGACTTTTTAAACCCCAGTCTCTTCATCTGTCAAATGGAGACTATGATACGCTTAGCTCTCAGGCTAACAGAAGGATTAAAGAGATCATACTTGTAAAGCACTTAACAAACTTCCTGGACTCTGTTGAGTGATTAATAGCTATTTTGGTTATTGACCTTATTTTGTACATTTTGTCCATGCACTTAAATTTTTCATAAAGTAATTTTTACTCAACTTAAACCAATATTTATTGAGTGAATGCCACCTCCTAGATTTTAGAGTTAAAATAGTGAATGACAAACTCCCTACACTTTGATATTTATATTCCTGTATACTCTAGAAACCCAGAAATAAACCATTAAGTAAACAAATATGTATATTTTATTTTAATATTTATCAGATACTAATAAATGCCACAAAGAAAAATCAAGCAGCTTAGGAGATACAAAATGATTAAATAGGAAATGGATGCAGTGCTATTTTAAATAGTGTAATCAGATAAAACCTTTCTAAAGGGGGAAATCATTAGAACGACATCCTGAATGAAATGAGGAGCAAGCCATGGAGACAAGAACAGAGGAGAAAAGCCCCCCAAGCAGAGAAGTACAAGTATGACCTTGAGTTAGGCAAAGCATTTGTCCTAGTGGGGACAACGGGGAAGGTGAGGATGGCTGGAGCAGAGTATGAAGAACTGAAGTTGGTGAGTGGGTAGGAACCAAATCATGTAGTGCCTCATGCATCATGATATGGGCTTTGGATTTTATTCTGAATATAATGGGAAGTCACTGGAGCATTTTGTAGAGGGGGATGATGTGGTCTGAATCATATATTAATAAGACCATTCTGGGAACACCTGAGTGGCTCAGTGGCTGAGCATCTGCCTTTGGCTCAGGTCGTGACCCCAGAGTCCTGGGATCAAGTCCCATATCGGGCTCCCCACAGAGAGCCTGCTTCTTTCTCCGCCTCTCTCTGTGTGTCTCTCATGAATAAATAAATAAAATCTTAAAAAAAAAAGACCATTCTGAGTGACATAGGGGGTATAAATAATGGAAGTTGGCAAATCAGACTGATAACCACTGGAGAAACTTATTGCCGCCCCAGAGAGAGACAACGGAGGTTTGGGCAAGGGTGGCAATTACAGAGGAGCTAGAAGGAGGACATAATCTGAAAGCAGTGTTCACAGGATTTGGTGCTAGATCTGGATACAGGAAGACATAAAGGAGTTCAGAGAATGGCTATCTAACATTTGGGGCTGGGCAACCAGGGGTCAATGAGATGAGGAGGAGAGGGAGGGCATTGAACTCGTTAGGCAAGGAAATCAAGTTTGGTTTTGTACACATTTAAATTTGATATGTCTATTAGTGGAAATGTTGAATAGGAAATTGGATACTCATGAGTCTGGAGCTCAGAGGCCCTGCAGATAAAATCTGCATCAGCAGCATATGGATGGTTTTTAAGGCAGTGAGACAGAATGAGGTTACCTAACGCATGTGTGCCGATGCAGAGGCCAAGAGCACTAAGCGCTAAACCCTGGGATGCTCCAATGTTTCGACACTTGGAAATTGAGAATCAGAGCTCAATGAGAGTGGAGGAGGGCATGGAGTTTAGGTGATCTGAGAAGTCGCTGGAAGAAAATGATTTTTAAAAGAGAGTTTGCGATCATCTGCTTCGATTTTGCTAAGAAATCCAATAAGATGAGGGCTAAAAATTGACATTGCACTTTGCCAGATGAAAGTTATTGGTAGGAGTGAAGGCATAATTGGAGTGATTCAAAGTGAAACAATTAATATTGAAACTTTTGGGGGGAGTTTTAAAATAAAGGGGAGAATAGTGGATGTGGATTCCAGGAGCATTTTTTACAGGATGACAGATACTATATCATGTTGTATGTTGATGGACATGACCCGGTAAATTAGAGAAACACAGAAACAATGTGGGTGAAAATGGTAGGACTGGAGCTTCCAAGTAGGACAGGTCAGGTGGGATCCAGAGCACAAGGTGTTGTAATGCCTTAGAAAGAAGCACAGAGGGGACACCTGGGTGACTCGGTGGTTGAGCATCTGCCTTCTGCTCAGGGCGTGATCCCGGGTTCCAGGGATCAAGTCCCACATCAGGCTCCCCGTGGGGAGCCTGCTTCTCCCTCTGCCTCTTTCTCTGTGTCTCTTATGAATAAATAAACAAAATCTTTAAATTAAAAAAAAAGAAAGAAGCACAGAGAGGTCATCCCTTTTTCATTTTATTCAGAACTGCTCAGACCTAATCAGAGAGTAGGTGTTCTCTGAACACCTCCCCTAAAATTGTACCCTATTTCCTGATCACAGCTAAGCTTTCAATCTTTTATGCTTCCCTTCATAACATATTTTGTGTCTAATATTGAACATGTGTTTATTGGTTTATTGTTTGTATTTTACCCAAAAATATAATCACCGAAGAGAAAGGACTTTGCCATCCTTCAGACTTAAAACATTGCCTGGTACATAGTACTATGTAGTAAGTGCGTATGTATTAAATGCCTACAGCAGGAAGAAAAATAGACAAAAAAAAAATGTATACAAATGCAGGTAGGCTAGTAGATTTGGTGGAAGGAAGAATAATCATTTCTCTTCTCATTACTTTCATTTTCTCAGGGTAATAAGAGGCAGAGTCACCAGCATGGAAGGGAAAAAGGGTATGAAATATTTGCCCCAGAGAATAGAAGAAGGAACAAATGCAAAATGTTGTGGAGTTACCAGTCTAATATAAGTTATGTGATCAAATTGTCAAGTGAAACCAGTTAGTAAATTTGTGTGTTTTCTTTCAACCGAAATCTGCCAGTTAGGTGCAGGCACCGAAAAAAGTGGAGAACTGGGTTTAATCAGTGTTGGTATTTTGCTGTGAGTATAACAAAGGGAGAAAGGATCACATTAGTTTCCAAGGGCTGCTGAGAAACAGTTTTTAGCCACCACAAACTTGGTGGCTAACAACAACAAAATACATTCTCTCACAGCTCACAAGGCCAAAAGTCTAAATTCAAGGTGTCAGCAGGATCGGGTCCTTCTGAAGTCTTCAGGGAAAAAAAAAAAACAATCCCATACTTCTCCTCTGGCTTCTCGTGGCTTCCAGCAGTCCTTGACATCCTTTGCCTCGTGGCAGCATAACTCCATCCTCTCTCTCCATCTTCCCTGGCATTCTTCCCTGGGCCAATAGCTCTGTATGTGCTTCTCTTCTTGTTACAAGGCTATCGTCATTGGATTCCGGGCCCATCCTAATCTGGTATGTCCTTATTTTAACTAATCCCATCTGTAAAAACCCTCTTTCCAAACACGATCCCACTCTAAGGTTCTGAGTGGGCATGAAGTTTTGATACACGCTGTTCAACTCTCTACAGAAGTTGAGGGCGCATGCAAAGAAGTGATTATAGCAACAAGCCCTAGAGTCTAGTAGGGAAAGAGACACTGGGACATGTAGTGCGGCACACAAAGGGCCCTGAAAAGTGGTAAGGTTGATGGATTGGTGGACCCTATGTGCTCAGAGAAATAGAATAAGGTTACTGCAGTAAGTGAGTTGGAAAAATTTGGCTTGAATTGTAGCTCATAACCCTGGAAGGGGTTGGTGGAGGTGTTATGAAGGAAAAGAACATCTGAAGGTTGATTAAGGAACCATGAAGATAGCAGAGAAGCTAAATCCTCTATAGGAGTGGTAAAGTCCTCAAGGATGGTGACAGATGGCAAGGTCGTACGTCTTGTGTCACACTCTAGGGACCAAGGAAGAATGACCATACTGTCAGTGAATTACTTCAGCAAAGACAGGTAGCAGCTGGCTCCTTAGGCAGAAAAGCATGAAAAGAAGTGGAGATTTTGAGGGAGGAGCAAGAAGGATACCTACGCATGTCCAGGTGCTGTGGGGGCTGGGGCAGAGGCCATGATGGCCTCTCCGTTGAGAGTGACCAATGGGCTACACTATCCTCAGGGAACATTCAGGTTCCAGGTAAGATGAGAATGTCCAGAGCAGACGAGCTGAACGAGGTGTGCAGAGGATTCTGCTGATGACAGCGTGGTGGAGAAGTTGGGGAAGGGATCAGAACAGGGGGGATCGGACTACAGAAATACATCGTGTGGGAGACAAGAGGCCGGGGGAGAGGGTGGAGAGGGGACATTTGGTCAGGGAGACTTCTGACGGTGATGGAAGCAAACAGCAGCACAGCCCTCCTTTGTGGGGACAGACTTTGATTTAGTTCATGCTTCTCTCAATTTGGGGGAATGTGGTATTCCCTAGGTCCTCAGTATTATAAATAGCTCTAGAATGAATGTTCGTAGCGCTGGAAGGGGGGGTGTTCCAACAACTGCATTTCGCCTTCATGTGGTTCACTGTGTTTAGTAAGTAATATCTGCTTCTCACTAGTTTGGGAGGTTGAGGACCTTGAGAGTAGATGAGCCGCTCAACTTCTTTGTTTGGAGCACCTTGCACACAGTAGGAGTTCCAAATGGCCACCTTGGCTGTGGCTAATTAAAGATCCAAAAATAAAACAGTTTTCGGTTTTCTTCCTCTTTGCTTTCCTTTGTCTTTTTTTGGAAGTGGAGTGGGGAAGCACAATGTTATGTTCAAAGATTTTTCTACCCTTATAATAGTCTTCCAGCCTGTTTACTTGTTCAGGGCACATCATCACCACGTGACAGGACGTGTGTGCTCTAAAACGACAAAGTGTGTGGATCCTAGCCAGCAGGGTCAAGAAAATACTTCATAAACAAGGCTGTAAATAACATCTGGGCTGTCCAAATACAGGAGGACCTGCTAGCTTTTCCTTTGGGTTGTTGTTTTGTTTGGTCGTGGCCACATCTCCCTGTAGACCCAAACAAGTCAGCGAGCCACTGTCTCAGCCCCTGAGCACTTCAGGCTAATTCTGGTTGCTGAGTAGATGGCAGGCTGTCAATGGGAAAACCAGACCCTGCTGAGTGAAGTGACAGGAAACCAATGAATCACAGCATTGAAGAAGAAAGCCAAAAGGTCCGAATAATCAAGATAAAGGCTTTAAGCCATGAGGGGGGAAATCAAGTTTGTAAACATTTTTTATCTCCGAGCACAGAAAATATTTGATGAGAAGACTAATAATAGTTCAAATTGATTTAAAAAAAAAAAAAAAGAGTTCTTATCTGAATACCTCAAACCACAACTTTCCATGTTACACCCTAGTCAACTTGGCTGTGTAATATTCGATTCGGATTCCTTCTACTGCACTTAGTGCGTAGACGATTATAAAGACATACTTTAACTAAGGGATGTTATGCAACATGAAATGAATATGTAAAAGTGATTTTTTAATCTCTTGAAGGATAACTACATAGTAGAAAACTCATCCATGCCCACAGGCACAAGCTTCTCAGTTATCTTGATGACTGATGGAATGACTGTGCCTATCCCGGATGCTTCTGACGGGGTGTGCACTCTGCCCATGCCACCATGCCAGATGAAGGCAACCTTGAGGAAGACGCAGTGGAACCTTATAAGATGGCTTTTCCTTTTCTCTGTCTTCAAGGGTAGGGCCGGAAAAAGATCTTTTGCCAATAGCATGCTGTGCCTCTGCTCACCCCTTGTTCCAATTACCGTGCTGAGAAGGGAAAAGATGCGCTGGCAGGACTGGGCAAGGCTCCATCGCCCCCACCACTGGCTGTAGACCCTGGGGGGCTGGGTCTGTGTCACCTGCACACCACATCACGCAGCTCTGGGGGCCTGCCCGGGGAGAGGTGCCAGCATTCAGCTTTCTTCACTGGTGCTCATGGCGCCGACTAAGAGAATTGCAAAAAGAAAAGATAGATAGAAAAAAGAAATAGATGGATCCACTGTCACAACTGGAGACTTCCGGAAGCTCTACTTTGTTTCTGACTCAATTCCATTTGGCAGGTACTAACTAACCCCTATGTGTCCTAGGGGGCAAGACGGAAACACCAGTGCCCTAGCAGGATGGAGATCTGAGTCCAGAGCCAGGTTCTACCACTGACCCCTCAATGACTCAGGTCCCTTCCTTGATCTTTTTCTCAGCGCGTCTTCAGAGCCATGAAGCAGGTGGCCATGGGAATTCGATACCATAAAAGTGACTGCTACTAGGTGTTCAACTTTACTTTGCTTCCTGTCTCCTTGCGGTCTAGGGTTGTGGGAAACAAAATCAGTTTAACCAGGGATCTGACCCCAAAAGATACTGGCCTCATCCCCAGGAGAATTTAGCACATGCAGCATAGAGTTGACATGAGGGAGTCAGCCCCGTCCTGCGATTCTGGACCTCTGTGGTGCCAGCAGAAATCTTCAGACTCCACAAGCTCCCCAGGTGATCCGAGGTGTTCTCCTGGAAAGCTAGCCTTGGTCCCCGTCAACCCCATGAGTGCTGACATTTTAACAGAGACTCCCACCACACAAGGCCTCAAAGGCATTTCAGGAGCCATATTATACCACATACTTAAAATTCGAGGACTGGAGGGGCACCTGGGTGACTCAGTCAGTTAAGCATCTGACTCTTGATTTCAGCTCAGGTCATGATGTCTCTGGGTAATGAGATCAAGCCCCACATGGGGCTCCGTACTGGACATAGGGCCTGCTTGGGATTCTTTCTCTCTGGCTCCCTCTGCCCCTCCCTCTCTCTTAAAAAAGAGAGAGAGAGAGATTGGAAAGAGAGGAAACCTTCCCTCATAAACTTCCCTTCCATTATGTGATATATAAGCTCTAGCCACAAAGCTCATAGAGCAATTTTAATGTTTTAATGTTCTTTCCATGCTGCCAATCGCTTTCTACTCTGCATGAGAAATTATATATAATTTATTCTCTCCATGGTTCACCTTTTATCCCTTAAAGTTCTTGGCCCACAGCGATGAGAGATAAATGTCGGGGTAAATTGCCCAATGAATAAATGTAATCATGTATTCATTCTTCCCAACTTCCATAACTGTTAAGACTCAAAAGGAAAGAAAGGATTGGAGTAGGAAGCATGTGCCTCTGAGACTGCCCTGGCCAAGAGCAAAGCATTTTGATTCGTGAGGGGTCATTTCCCCAGGGATGAGAACAAGCGCCCATGTCCCTGTCTCTCCAGGAGAGGAACGAATGCCGGGGTCTTGAAGACGCCTTGCTCTATTTTGGCCAAATTCACAAACACACCATGTGAGTTGCTGGTGGAGGTTGATTTGCCAAAATAATTTTCAAAAAAGGAAAACCAGTAGTCAACATAGGCTATCCTCCAGTGAGACTTAGCGACCTAAAAAGTCAAGTAGCTGTGGTCTCAGGATTTTGATGCCCTTGTCCCTTGTGTGTGATTCTGTCCATTGATTGAGGGCTCTAACAGCCTGATAAGCTGAATTTGTAGTGGGGAGAATTCTGGACCAAGAGACCATCTCAACATAAAAAACTAAAAAAAAAAAAAAGAATCAGTGGAACCAAGGGCTTATTATGATGTCTCATGTGGCACTGGGGAGATTTTCGGTTTGAATTATTTGTTTGGAATCCATGTGAGCATCTGGCTGAGGGCAGATACTAAGGCTTATTCCCTAAATCCATTTGGGACAGTGGGGGCATCAGTCCAAACAGCCATCAATTTCAAAGCCAGATTGGCCTGGTTCCCCTAGGATTTCATGATAGGTCATGTTCCTTTCCTTGAAAGACAAGAACGCAACGGAGGGTCTCATTTGGCAGTATGGACAGGTCAATCCATTAAAGTCAAAGCCCTCGAGGAGTCGTTAAGGGAATAACTTAATAGAAACAGCCACTTAACCTGAGTGTCTATGGAACTGTTTAGATGATGGTTCACAAGATTCTCTGCCAGCCTGAATTAAATTACACCCAAACTGGTATCAGCATCAAATACATATGCCCACTCCAGCCCTGGAGAGCTTGACTAAGGTTGAGGTAGGACTCAAGAAATATACATTTCAGGGATCCCTGGGTGGCTCAGCAGTTTAATGCCACCTTCAGCCCAGGGCATGGTCCTGGAGACCTGGGATTGAGTCCTACGTCAGGCTCCCTGCATGGAGCCTGCTTCTCCCTCTGCCTGGGTCTCTGCCTCACTTTCTGTGTCTCGAATGAATGAATGGATGAATGAATGAATGAATAAATAAACCTTTAAAAAAAAGAAAGAAATATACATTTCAGGCTCCCCACCTGACTCTAAGGCCCAGCTAGGTTTGAGAACTCCTGGTGTCCATAATTAACACTGGGAGAGCCCAAGTAGGAAACAGCCCAGAGGAAGCATTACCATTCTCTTCTCTTTGGGACTTTGAGAAATACTTCAGTAGTCAAATTTTGTAGAAATACCCATGTGCTTCACACACACATACACACACACACAGACGCACGCACGCACCAGTGATAGAAAGAAAAACTCTAGATTTGATTCACCCAGTTGCTGGCCAAATTCTTTCCATCCACTGAACTTCCTTGGAGCTCTTTGAAGTCAGCAATTACTTTGTTCTCAGAGGAGTCATTCTGTGGTGAGGAAAATGTTGAAAGTTTGGCAATGTATTAGGACTTTCCAAATCTGGGTTCTTTCAAAATATTTATCTGTATGTTGTTTATCCTTTTTCGGTATTTAGACTTCATTCTTTCTAATAACCAGAGGACAAGCTATTGATATTAGTCACCTGGAACGCATAATAAAGGCAGTACATTTGCCAGTGGTGATAAAAAGGCAGCTACCCATCACTGATGTCCTTATTAATCCACCCTGTGGATTAATCCACCTTCTCTTTGAGAAGTATAGATTTAGTAACTGCATGGAGCCCTTCTCCCAGTGCCTGAAACAGCAGCCTTCCTCAGGAAAGATGAGCTACGATTTTCATTATTCCTCTTGCATGAACTCATTAACCCACCCCCTCCGCCTAATCGGCTACCAGCGATGTTCCAAGTGAATATTTTGCACACATCCTATTCCCGTCTTCTAGCATTACTCTTCCCCGACTTCCTGTTTTGTCCCACATATGTTTGTCCCCAACGCTAACAGGGTGGGAAATCTTTGGGTACATCTCCATTGATAATTGAAACATGTGGCTTTGTTTTTTTATATGCTCTTAGATTCACCATTTGCAGGAAACCACAGATCCTAATGTCGATTTCCTGTATTGCTGCAGCATCTCACAACGCAGGGATTTCACTTTTTAATGATCCCTTCTCCCTTTGCGTAAGCCCGTCCATACAGCCACGCTCACTGTTGTGTCTGAACGTACACTGACTCATAACTCCAGGCCCGGCTGCTCCCACCCAGCCCTACTCTCCAGCTCCACTCTGTGGTGCTCTCAGCCTGACCGACCAGCTCCAAAGGGTATTGGATTAGTGGGACCCACTACCCAGCCCTGGTCCCAGTGAATTTTCTCCATGCTTTTTGCTATATAACGAATTAAGTGTTGATATTTATAGCAGCTTTCTTGACAACCCTGATGATAGGATGACTTTGGTGTATCCCAAACCATTTATGTTCCCTCAGTGAATGCTTCCACTGGATTCCCTCATCACAGCACATTATCAATCAGGCTCTGCCTACCACAGGGCCATCCACCAACCCAGAGCATGTGTGTGTGTCTGTGCCTTTGGAAGAGGTAGACAAATTACAGAAAAAGGGACAGTTATAATCTGTTTTGATTTTACCATCCGCCTACCTCGCCAAGACACACACACACACACACACACACACACACACACACAGCTTCTGTTTTTCCAAGAGCTTTTGAAATTTTGCTTGGTTTATACCCCCGAGGCCAGTGGACAGGAAATGAGAATCGGATAGGAAAGGAGCTGAAAACATCTTCTGCAGTTTTTTTGTTGTTGTTGTGTGGGGTATGGTAATTTTCCACTTAAAATGTTTTTAAAATAGATTTACCAGGAAATATCGCTTTATATAGAAGGATGGCCATTCTTTAATATTTGTATGTGGTTATGATCACTACCAGTTGAAATCATCATATTAATAGCTCTCTTGAATAATGGCTTTCATTTGACCACCTGAAAAGTGCAGCAAATATTGAGGTGCATTTCTCTGCATTTTAATTCCGGGGATGATATTCTAAGAAAGGTGCTAGCCTGTTAAAGGAACCTGTCCCATAGAATTACAGTGCTGGAGTGGAAGACTTTTTTTGGAAAAAAAAAAATCGTTTTGGAAAAACGATTCCATTTTTCACTCTTTTAAATTCACTTGCTATAAAGGAGCAGTTCTGAATGATTGCACCTAAACACAGAAAATAACCCTTCTGATTCTATTTAAGATATGAAGGGGGCTTTTTTGAAGATTTTTCTAATTCCCTCTCCTTTATCACTTATGCATTTGTTTCCCAGACTACATTAAAGTGGAAAAAATAAAATAAAACAACATAGCAAGTCTTTTCCAAAAGACCTGCTACTTCAGTTTGAGGATTATTTCCTACTTACAATTTTGGTGTTCCAGTGTCCTTCCTTTTTTGAAGTTAGGATTAGGGTAGATGGAAGATTTTTGTCTCTTGTCCTCATTTGACAAAAATTTAATGCTTCCAGACTGGTCCCCAGACTGAATTTTGTAATTTAACTTTTTAGAGAAATTTCAAGGCTCCTGAAATCAGCACTCTGCCTTTAGAATTCCATGACAGGCCACTGCTAAATGCCCCATAGTGCTTGCAATAAGCCAGACCACGTAGGGATGCCTGCTGGAGACTTTGCAGCTCTAACGTAAGAAATAGATTAGGTGACTGCTGCTGGTGTCCCAGAGGTCATAATTCTTCTTCAGATATTTCAAAAGGATAAGGTAATTAAGCTAATAATCCCTGTTGTTATAAATACTAGATGTGGCATTGTTCATTTATTGCCTTCTAACATCCATGATATCGATTTACACAAGAATAACTTGGGGGAAGTTCTGGTATTGAAGACTCTAGAAAGGAACTAGGATCAAAGACTCCTAGATTAAAGGGTTGATTTAGGATAAATGTTAAAAGGCATAATGTGAACAACACACTTATTACAAACAAGAAATCCCAGTCTTACCTACTGTTCTATCTGACAGAGATTTCACTTCCTGTAAAAACAAAACAAAAATGGAAACATAATTGAGCGAAGTAAATTGTTACTTGTGCAATTAACATAAAAGTGCTTGCGTTTAGATACCTTTAATTTACATTTAAAATGCAGTTTAATAGTTAATGCAGAAAGGGCCACACAGGAAGAAAAGTTTGACTTCTGAATATGTCCCTATCTGCATCGTGTGTACAGTAAATGTGCATATACATTT
This sequence comes from Canis lupus baileyi, assembly GCF_048164855.1. Taxonomy (NCBI): domain Eukaryota; kingdom Metazoa; phylum Chordata; class Mammalia; order Carnivora; family Canidae; genus Canis; species Canis lupus. The sequence continues at coordinate 9,598,632 of NC_132844.1, forward strand.
TACGATCCTAAAAAAGTTCTTATCTGTCTGTTGTATTTCAAGGTCATAATATTTAGAGTCTATATCTGGCCCCTTTTGAGAAATTCAGAGAGTGCAATTTAAACTGCTGGATGGTCCCTGCTAACAAACCAGACATCCAAATTAGCATAGCCTCATAGGCTCGAAGTTGGAGATTAATTGGTATGTGGTCAAAGAAGAATTTTAATAAAACATAAGAATGCAACCTGTACCAACTGTGCAGTGTTTCTGCAGATGACTATTTCTGGGTGCCTTCTCATGCGTGACAATTGCGATCGCAAAGGGCTGGTGGAAAACTTAAAAAAGCAAAAAATTATGCAAAATAGTGGAGTTTCAAATCTGTCTACCAACTTGACCTAGAAGACTCATTTCATAGAACGTTTGCCTCAACTAAGTCTTAAATTTCCCACTTACATCTTACTCCTGGCAATAAGCCAGGCAAACTACGACTTTCCAGAAGCTATGGGTGGGTATTTGTGTTCAGCGTCTGGTGCTCAGAAAGCATCTGTCCTCATGCTGTTGCGATTGCCCAGCTCACCCTGCAAGTAGCTATGCTCTGTTCTTTTCTACGTTCAACTTTTATTTTTGGTTAATTAATATGAGAGGTGTTATCCGTAACAGGGTCACAGACTGCAGGCCAAATGCAGCCCATCGCCTGATTTTGAAAATACGGTTATTTTGGAGCACATTCGTGCTCATTTATTTATGTGCTGTTTATGGATGCTACAACATTTGAGTTGTTGCTGCAGATATTGTATGGGCCACAGAGCTTAAAAGGTTTACTTTCTGGCCCTTTGTAGAAAATGTATGCTGACTCTGGTCTACAAAGAAGAAAACATATTGTAGAAGGGGATTATCCTTTCACGTGGGTTTGGGTGCTAATTCCTTATCATAGAAACATTTCAAAAGGATTTTTTAATTTAATCATTGCCTTTCAACTCAGGGGAAAAATACATATATTCAGTGCAAAAACAGATACCTGCTCAGGTTTCTTACCGCTTTGCTTTTTATTACTTGGTCTGCATGTAGATTCACAATCTATGCTGGGAGGGAGGGGGAGATATTTGGGGCAAGTGTGATCAAGGCTGAGACAGGCGGGCCTTTGGCAAAATTTGCAGAAGGTGAACTCACCTTTGGTGACTTTCCACCATCCCTTTTCTCCTGGCCTGCCCTATGCCATTCCTCTTTTTCCTTGGCATGCTCTGGGTTGTACCTAGAGTCCTCCTTTACTTGAGTTAGCTCTCAATTAATCCCCACTAGACTCTTACCTGATAGGGACCTTGATATTACTGTTCGCATTGGCATTTATATATTAAAGATGAATTTCTGAAGCCGAGGGACAATAGCAAACAACAGAGCTTGCCAGCCAGGTGGCTGAGTGTATGAGTTACTGCTATGCCACAGTTTTGATCTCCATCGGGCAGCTCCTGGGCCGTTCGCTTTCTAATGGCCAATGGCTAGTCCAGAGGCAACCAACTTCCCTTGAGGTGACACACCAATATTATATTTTTCTATTATATGAAAACAACAAGATTGGGAAGCACTCACCTCTCAGAATAAATCAATTACCCAAAAGGCGGGACAAATCTTAGAGAATCAGAGTTGATGGTGACTACTTTGTATTTCCTGGAAAGTTAGAAGACTCTGCTTGTAACTCAGTCAATAATCAATCTATAGATAAAAGTAGATGAAAGAGTCTAACTGTGGTCACTTATAATTCTCATTCAAGAATAAAATCAGGTCTTACTAATTAATTGGAGTCATACACTGGTTATAAAAAAGTAGTGTCCTCTGTCCTCTTCTCCCAATGCCTGGTCCATAGAGGGAGCTCAATATTCTACAGTCATGCTACCCCTAATGCAATAGGTGGACCTTCAGCATTGCCATCACCTGAGAGCTCGTTAGAAATGCAGAATCTGGGCAGCCCAGGTGGCTCAGTGGTTTGGCACTGCCTTCAGCCCAGGGCATGATCCCGGAGATCGAGATCGAGTCCCATGTCGGGCTCCCTGCATGGAGCCTGCTTCTCCCTCTGCCTGTGTCTCTGCCTCTCTCTCTCTCTCTCTCTCTGTCTGTGTGTGTGTGTGTGTGTGTGTGTGTGTGTGTGTGTGTATCTCATGAATAAACAAATAAAATCTTTAAAAAAATAAATGCAGAATCTCGGGGGCACCTGGGTGGCTCACCTATTAAGTATTGGACTCTTGGTTTCAGCTCAGGTCGAGATCTCAGGGTCATGATGAGATCAAGCCCTTCCCAGTGTGGAGCCTGCTTGGGGTTCTCTCTCTCTCTCTCTCTCCCTTGGCCTCTCCTGCCCCACTCACGTGTTCTCTCTCTCTCTCTCTCTCTCTTAAAAAAAATACAGAATCTCAGGTCCACCCCAATCTCCTCATTCAGAAATTGCTTTTTAACAAAATCACCAAAATTCAGTCTGAGAAGCAATGAGTAAGAGACCAAGTGAGCCTAGAAATCTGGCTGTTCACCTTAATTTGGAATGTGAAGTGAAAAATAAATATTTTAGGAAAGTTGAAAAAAAATCAAGCAAGTTAATTTAATGTGGAGGAAACAAATGTATTTTTCCTTTAAATGAAAATCCATGAGGGGAGAGCACCATTTTGTAAACTTAGTACTGGGACAGGCTTCACAAACATGGCTAAGTCTGGCCTGTAGAGAGTTAAGCAGAAATCTTGACTCGGTTCCTAACAGGTACCATATCCTTTAAAATCCTGTGAAAGGGGTGAACCCTTGACTGGTCGAGCTTACTCAAGGCTCTATTTTTCCTGGCAGGGATTTCTATCAGCTTCATGCTTGTGTGGAGGGCTTGGGCTCATAGCAGGAAGACTCAGCAGGACACAGAAATGATTTAATGGACTGTGCAAATCTCCAAACTAGAGCCCCTTCCCAGAATAGAGGCAAGCACCTGGGATCCATGGAGTGCATTGTCATGGGGCCAGAAGGAAGGATGATCCTCTCCATGGTTTCCTGAATTTTGAGATGCTTTCTGTCAGCCACTCTGGCTTCTAAAAGAAAGAATTTCAAAATGTGTTGCCCAGCCAAAATGGAACATGGAATTGCCTAATATCTGGGAGAAAAGAATCACATTTGCAAGTCAATAGAGTATGAGGTATAACTGACGTGCTTGGCTTTGATCCTTTACCATCTTTAGAAACGTACTCTTGCAGCCAAGGGCCAGAGATGGACACCATGGCGGGGTGTACCATGTTCTGCTAAGGTAGAAAGAAGAAGAAAAGTAGAGAGAAAATGCTCTAGAATCCATATTCTAGAAGGATAAGCCAGCACAAAGTTCTGAAGTCTTTAGCCACTTGGCAAGGGGCTGGAGGCACTTCATCGCCTGTTCTTACCCTCCCTGGCCAACATCCTTGGCGTCTGTGCACGCCATGCTCTTTCCTGATACAGGTCATCGCCTCTCTGAGGCTTTCTCTCTCCCCAGCACAGTGAGCTCAAGGTCATCTTTCAGACTCAGGGCCCAAATATTTCCTTACAGACATCTTCCCCATTTTTGCCCAGAAAGGCAGATTCAGTCATTTGTTGGGTTCTTCTAGCGTACATTACATAATTCTTTTTTAGCGCTCACTGCATTGTCTTTTAATTTCTTATTTATAGCCCATACACAGCACTGTGGTGCCCCAAAGGAGACAGCATGTCTTTCCTGCCCATGTCATATGCCTAATTCTTGGCAATCAAGGATGGTGTATAGTAGACATCAATATTTACAAATTAGAACAAAATGATCACTTTAGATGTGAATACTCTTTAAATAATTTCTCATCTCTTTTCTACTTTTTTTTTTTTTTTTAGTAGTAAAATGAGGGTGGTACATCTACTATGGAATTTTTGAAAAACTCATCTGGAAATATGTGAAATGTATTAGCAGCCCAAAGTCCATCTCAATCTTTCAGCTTCCATAAGTGTTTTGCTGACAACTTTGATCCCTGAGGCTATCTCCTTTATCCACAGGCAGTTGATATGAGACAGAGACACCGAGGTGTGCTGCCTTTTATTGTTCTTAATTGTTTCATACCTATAAATCTTATCTCCCCAGACAGATTGTAGTGCAACTCAATTCAAGCAAATTCAAATCAGGAAATGGTGATTAAGAGACCTGTGTGTGTGTGTGTGTGTGTGTGTGTGTGTGTGAATGTGTGCTACTTGAGTGCTGGCCCCAGTTCTTGTTTTGACTTTATTTAATTTATTCAACAAATATTTGTTGAGCATTTAATTATGCGTATCATCACTTTTCTGGGTGAGATTACATTTTTTATAGGTTTCTATGTTTTTAAGAAAATTATCAGTATTGTACAAGATCAAGTGTAAATTGACCAGTCTACAGTGAGTGATTCTGAAAGTTACATCTCAGTGGTCCCAAGCTCAGTGTAGATTTATGTACAGCAAATTCACATGAAATCCAGATAACCCTGGCATCAGGAGATGAAACATGGCAAAAGGGAATTCTGAACACCAGTCTAAGTCAGGAGTCATCTATTCCCTAGGTTCTAAGACCGACCCCTGCCCTGGGTGGGGCAAGGGAATACTGTAGCCTCTATCCTAGAGAACATCTAGAAAATATTGAGGAAGGTAATTCAGCCCAAAACTTGGGAATTTTGGTTTAACCTTCATAGATCTTATGAATCTCTGATGAAAATGCTGGCAAGAAAACAGCTCATACCTAGAACCCTAGAACCTTTACCTGTCAGGCTGCAAAGGGGACTGGAGGGAGCTGTAGGAGACTGGTTGTTATGCCTGGACCAGTGAATATCAGATCTGGGGAACAGAACCCGATTCTAAGTTCCGCTAGATGGTGGCCCCGAGACTGCTGACCTTCCATCTGCTATGACCTTCAAGTGAGCCCTCCTGGTAGGGGACTTGGAGGACCCAATGTCAGCTGAGTCAGGAAGAGAAAAAGAGGACCAGCTGGGACTATAGTAACAGGGAAAACCAGAAGGCCCCAGAACCGGGCCTAGCCAGTTACTATAAATAGCTCCTGTGTCACTAATTGCACCGAATTAAAATTGTCTTTTTCCTTGTCTGTCTCCCCCACGAGGCACTACGCCATAAGGGCAGAGCCGAGGTCTTATCTTGCTTATCATGTCATTCTTAGCACAAAACACAGCGCCTACCACAGAGTGGGCATTCAAGATATATTGCCCAATAAATCCTTATTCTGGGTAGAAAGAGTGAATCCCATGTGAGGCATGGGACAAATAAAGTCAGTCAAGTAAGGAAAAGTCAAAGTGTTGGAGGTGGCGACATACTGTGGGCTAGGTGAGCAAGAGGTCAAGTCTAGAAGACAGGCCGAGACAGCCCCAAACCGCACTTCCGTGTCTGGACTTGGGAGTCAGTCAATCCTGGGTTTGAATGCTGCCTCCACTTCTCTTGGTTTCTACTTGTAAGCTGAGGCAAGTTGTTAAATTGCTCTGAACCTCGGTTTCTACTCTATGAAGTAGCAGTTTACACTACTGACCTCATGTGCGGATTTAATAAGGTAGTATATAAAAAAGGTCAGCTCAGTGCTAGATCCTGTACTCAACAAGTGGTTGCTGTTAAGGCAGGCAGGAAGCAGCAAATCTTGCCATTCCAATAGCTAATAAGCATCATTCAGAGCTGGCGAGATTGGAGCCCAGAGATAAAGAATCTAGTCTCCAAGGCTAAAAAGTCAGTGACGAGGGACACAAATGGAGGAAAAAAAAAAAAAAAAAAACCAAACCCAGGCCAAAGATTGAAGTGTCCCAGGCAAGGGAGCTTATATATCAGGCATGGAGAGATAAGGGGAAGGAGTCTAGCTTGAACCTGTTCCAAAAACTTTCTAAGGCCAAGGATCCTTCTGTGCCTCAGAGCAGGGCTGCTCACAGCAAGTAGGCAGGTATGAGCTCATCGGAGAAGCTAATAAGTACACTTGGCAAGAGCAGAGATGAGAAAGCGTGTGAAGTCAGACAGTTCATGACAGCCAGGCACGGAAGGTGCTCAATAAGTCGTTGTTGATCATTTACTTTCATCATTGGCACAGTTGTTCCAAAGTGGGAAAACGTAGAAGCCCTCATTGGATCATGCAACTCAAATGAGGGACAGCCGAGCATCTTCTCTGCAAAAAAATCTGGAGAAAATGACATTTTCTAAACTACCCCATTTGTGGAATCACTGCTGTATTTTATGGGATGCGTGGCCATTTGTCATTAATGTACATCCAGCAGTGTAGGAAGCACCACCTTTGCCAGCATGGAAATGATACTTCTTGGTTGAAATGGGAGTGGTCCCAACTGAGGGCTGGTCGAATGGATCTGGCGCTTTTACCACTCTGGAGATCTCCCGCCAGCCACCCCCTCTTACTAAGGCTGTGCCACGATTCTGCTCACAAAGACAGTGGTGATTCTGAAATTCTCCAGCTTCTTCAGACCCTTGCTCTCGCATGATGCATTTGGGGGTTGGTTTGGGCTGTTTTTTCCTGAGTAACGAATCTGTTTCTGGGCATGAGAGCAACAGGCATCACACAGAATGCAAAGTTTCCTTGTAAAAATGTCAGTTGCAATAAAAGGAATCTGGAGCCAGCCTGGCAGCCTGGGAGCTGTTACAGGATGAAGTCAGAACCTCAGCTTGTGTCTACATGACACCAAACATCCAGTTAAAAAGTGAAAAACTCAAGCAGCCATCCAGATGTTTTGTCTGCTTGATGCCAAGCATCCTGATGTTTTCAACTATCCAGATGTTTGGCACCGGGCAGACCAACATCCCCAATCTGGAAACATCTAGGTGTTTGTTTGTATCTTGTAGAAGCAGCCTTGGACCACTGGGCAGTGGAGACCAGGAACGTGGACATCATTTTTCCTGACTGTTGGTAGGGACTGGGAGTCCCCTAAGACCTGCGTGACAGTAAGGTGTTTTGGTTTGAAAAAGTGGAAAGAGCTCGGAATGAAACACATAGGTTAGTAGAGCTTTTCTAGAAGAACTGATGGAAAGAAAAGAACGCAACAGAGCCCACTGCAGCTCAACTGACTTTGCAGTCCTTCTCCCAGCCAGCGAGCCTTTTCGATGTGCATCCCTCAAATCCCTGGGAAGGGGCAGCGGGGAGCTCAGCTCGGAAGCAAGTAAAAGTTTGAGCCTACCCTTGTATTGATAGCAGGCATTACTTATTAAACTGGACCCTCTGCCTCCCGAGAGTGAAGCTGACCCTCTAGACAGACTTCAGAATTTTTTTCATGCTCTCATGACCAGCCTGGTCACGCTGAAGTTATTTAAGCTTCGAGTTGACCTCTTTCTGGATGTGTCCCCTTCAGGTGAACGTAATCCAGGACTGAGCTGGCCTCTGTGGAGACAGAGAGAGTAAACTGGGCTCTGCCAGCATGTACTGCTGTCTGTTTTCTAGGCAGGCCCTCTGCTTCATGCAGCTCCTCTTGATTCTGGCTCACGATCTAGGCCTGCCTCTCTCCTCCCAGTCATCCTGAGAAATGGAAGGAAGGAAGGAAGGAAGGAAGGAAGGAAGGAAGGAAGGAAGGAAAAAGAAGTCAGGAAGGAGGAAAGGAGAAAGGCAGAAAGAGGGCACAAGAAAGAGAGAAAGAGAACCCGAAGCTCCTGAGGACAGCATGTGCAGGCGAGTTTAAAAACAACAACATAAGAGGAACAATAGGAGCAACCCAATAAAAGGATGAAACACGGTCATGGGACTGCACAGGGAATCCGAACATCTGTCCTTTTTCTTATTTATAACCATGTCAGGAAAACAGGAAAAACAGTGTACAAAACCTCAAGTGGAATTTTCTTTTCAGTCCCCATTTCGCTGGTGGGTTCCACTAGGAAGAAAGTGACCGGTCCGATTGTCTTCTATACGCTCGACATATACAATTCGTCATTGTCTCGTGCATCCTATGATTGTGAGTTCGTGGCTCTTACTCATTGTCAGGCGGGGGAATTCCTCTCCTGCCCACATCTGGACTTGTGCCGTGACAGCAAAGCCACGGAGGCAGACACCGGCCTGACCCTTTATCATTTTTGCATTCGCTGCCTCCTCGTCTCTTGCAGGGTTGGCTCCTTGGCTAGCGCTTTATTGTTGTGGTGGTGTTACCGGTGGATTGAATCATTTTTTAAATTGTATTGTGACAGTGGTGACGGCAATGATGGTGCTCAACCAAATTGGAGCATCGATGCCATCGCTGTGAAATCAATCAGGAGATTAGCAATCGCTAATATACACATAATTTGGGCTCCTTAAAGGAGGCAGACATCTGTTTTCCTTGGCAGCAGTCTGTTTCCAGGCCCTTATTTGATACCATGTGCGTGCCTAACTCCTGTTCACAACAATAGCTTTTATCCTTGGGGGTTGGGAGTATAGTTAATTGATGCCTTTATCTTTTCATGAGAGATGCCAGCTCACATCAAAAAAAAAAAAAAAAAAGGAGGGAAAAAACACACACATACAACAAAACACACTACAAAGGCTTGGCGTTTTATCTGGTGGAACTAGAGAACCTCAAAGCCGGACCAAGTATTAGAGAAAAGTAGAGATTGCTTTCATCCACATGGCTGAAAACAATTTTGCCTGTATCCACTAATTTTTCCGGCCATCATTGTGAATTCATTGAGTGTTCAGGTCCGAATATTAAGATCTGACTTTTTGCCTTTGACAAATACGTGTGTCAATCAAAATAGAGGAGGGGCAGGGCCAGGTGTGTGTTTCCTGGATGAGCACCAGTGATGCCAGACAGCAGGGGAGGAGCACTCCTCGCTGCTCTGGGAGCCTGATGGGAGGCCAGTGGCCTTCTCCAGACACAAGTGAAGTGTGCATTTTTATAGAATAAAGAATCAGGTTGGTTTATTGCACTCCACCAACTGGGAAAAGAATACTGTCATGTCCTGTATCCTAGAGACACATCAAATTCTTTAGTCGATGGAAGGTTCCCCTGTGCACAGAAGACTGACTAGGTTTCCCTTTACAAGAGAAATTGGTGCGTTAAAACTATGATTATTCATCCCCTCAAAAAGCATTTATTGAGTAGGAAAGAGGCAAGCTGTTAACAAGAGAAACTCCAGACTAAAAACTGGATCATCAGGGTTCTGGTTCGGTTCAGCTGGAAAGTTAAGATAAACGCATGAAATATTTTTTTTTAAGATTTTATTTATTTATTCATGAGAGACACAGAGAGAGAGGCAGAGACACAGGCAGAGGGAGAAGCAAGCTCCATGCAGGAGCCTGATGTGGGACTCGATCCCGGGACTCCAGGATCACGCCCTGGGCCGAAGGCAGACACTCAACCACTGAGCCACCCAGGGATCCCAAATGCATGAAGTATTTAAATGAACATAAAAGACAACACACAATTAAGTGCTTCGGTGGGCATTTGGTCAGATGAAATCTGTCTAAAGGAAAATAACGCTATATACTTCCAGGATGTAATAGTAAGAAAGACTTCTTGAAATGTGTCATCTTAATTATTTTCATTATATTCATTGTAATTATTGATACTGAGTCTCAAATCCAGGTGTTTTCCTTAGGCAAACACAAAGACAAGTATCAAGAAGGAAGCTTTAGTTAGCCACTTCAAGAGTAGCTTAAATTACCGGTTCTCCTCCCAAATCCAACTACTTAGAGGTGTATTTTAATAGTTCTATTTTCCATTAATTATTACAAGTCTACAAAAGAAATATAGTAATAATAAGCACTGATATATGCATCCAGCTTCATCAAATCTTAGTATTTTGCCCTATTTCTTTCACATCTTTTGTTTGTTTTAGAAAGAGACAGAGAGAGCGTGAGTGGGGGGTAGGGGGGTGAGCAGAGGGAGAAAGAGAGACTCTTACTTAAACTAACTCAACACTCAGCGTGAAGCCCAACACGGGGCTTGATCTTATGGCCCTGATACCAAACCTAAGCTAAAGTCAAGAGTCGGACACTTAGCCGATTGAGCCACCCAGTCGCCCTTAAGGAAAAGAACATATTCTTTTTTTAAAAAAAAGACTTATTTATTTAGTCATAAGAGGCACAGAGAGAGAGGGAGAGGCAGAGACACAGGCAGAGGGAGAAGCAGGCTCCATGCAGGGAGCCCAATGTGGGACATGATCCCGGGTCTCCAGGATCACACCCTGGGCTGAAGGCAGGCGCCAAACCGCTGAGCCACCCGGGCTGCCCCATATTCTTTATTCAGTCAAAGCCCCTTACATATCCTTCTCCCAATTCTACTCCCCTCCCTTCATCCCTCCTGGAGTTATTCTGAATTTTGTGTTGCCCGTCCACGTTGTCGCACTTTAACATTTTATGCTCATATCCATAACTATATACTCCCGGTTTTCAACTTTATTTAAAAGCTATTATGATTATCCAATTTGCTTTTTCACTGAGTTTTGTGTTTTCGATATTTACCTGTGTTGATAGTTGTATACGTAGCTCACTCATCTTAATGGCCATATATGGATGCACCACAATTTCTTTATTCCTCCTATATTCATACACTTGGGTTGCTTCAAATTTTGCTATGACAAGCAGAGCTCTCATGAATCGCTAAAACAAGCCTCTTTATCAATGTGCTCGAGTTTCTCCAGGGGCAGAACTGCTGGCTCGTGTAAGTAATATGTGCATCTTTTACTTTCCTAGCTGTCTTCTAATCATCCTCCAAAGAGTGTTGTGACATTTACACCCACCAGAAGTGTACGAGAATTTCTGTTTATCCACCTCTCCTACAATGCTTGCTATTGCAAGTGCACATTTGAAAAAGGTATTATCACTGTTTATAGACCCCAAATGTCTGAAATATTGCTAAGAACAGATGCCCACTTGCTATATTATTGAAAATAACCTATTGTGAATTTCCACCAAAGCTCTAAAAAGAATCTGCAGTGCCTTCAAGCCTTCCCACTTGAAGGGGAAATGTAACTCAACTGCCAAAGACTGTCTTTTCCTGAGCTTCTCCAGGGTGTTCGTCCAAGTCGTGCTCAAGTTTTAGAACCAGAAAGCATTTTAGAAATCCGTTTTTCCAGCAACATCATTTCAACATAAAGAGTTATGCCCAAAGTCACACAACTGTGATAACCATCATAGTGTTGTGATTTATTTAGAACCCACGATGCTCCAGATGCTTTACAAATATTCTTAATCCTCATGACAATAGCCAGAAATCATCACAAAGAGTTTATTCTCAAAAAAAAAAAAAAAAGAGTTTATTCTCCAAAACAGTTATTATCACATGGCTGCTGAGAGCAAGACACTATGCTATTTAATCCAAGTGGAACGAAATCGTACCAGACACAGTCCCTACTTTCCAAGGCATATAATCTGAAGGGAAGGTGACACCAGAGTATATAAACTAGGATGTGATGACTCATTCCAAGGCAGGCTACTGGTAAAGGGTCTTTCACTAGCTGGGATCATTTAGGAAAACTTTGGAAGACAGGTAGAACTTGGGTGGACACCATGTAATGGCCAAGAGGTGGGCAGTGAGTGGAATCCAATAGTCTGTAACCATATCCTGCCACCAAAGCGGGTGCCGTCTAGAAGTCATCGGGGAGGACAAATCAGACAGGAGGGGGTTGAGGGGAAGGGCAGTCTGATGAACAGGCCAGAAGAGCTGGAGGGTCAGGCAGCCAATAACTGGGGAAAATCCAACAAAACTACTTCTCAGGCACGAGCAACAAGGCCTCCGTGCTCAGGCCCCTGTAGCCACCTTTCTTACCGCTCTCCCCTCCTTTGCTCATCTGTTGGTCTCTCTTCTGTTTCTAGAGCATGCCAGGCTGGTGCAGCCAGTAGTATTATTCATCAGCAGTTCCCTCTGCTTGGAACAGGTGCCTCATTTTATACAAGGCCGGCTCATTCTCATCGTGCAAGTCCCACCTGATATGCTTTCCTTTAGCATCTTATCTAAGCCAGCCTCTGCCCTCCTCTTCCTCCATCTCAGCAGCTCATTTTATTTGCTCCATAGTCTTTCTCATTCTCCACAGTTATCTTCTTTCCATAACCTCTTGCCCCAGTGAGAGAGTGGGCACCACGAACACAGGAAATTGTCATTCCTCTTATGTGTTTTGTGATTGGCCTCTGGCATGTAGACAGGCTTCAAAAACATTTCTTGATTGTTCAATAAGTAACCCCAATATTCTAGTTTCCAAAGGGGCAGAGAGACTCTCAGAAACTACAGTCTTTTGGGAAGTTGGGCCTCACAGGGATGGAGTGTACCAGCACGGTTACATTCAGGGGACACTGTGTAAGATATATGAAGAAGGAGGTCACCAGGAGGAGCTCAACAATCATGTGGCATAAGTTCAAGTACCAAGACTAAGGTCTATGGTGGGCATTAGAATCAAAGCAGAAACTTAAGAGGGTGAGCAGGCTAGATCAGTACAAAGAGACTTTCCAAAAAAAAAAAAAGAGACTTTCCACCACAGTCAGGTGTCAGGCTAGGGCTCTCTAAATCTACCCTGCCTCGGGTCAGTGGGGAAAGATTGTGCGTGTACCATGACCTCATCCATTGGTAGAGGCAGAGAACTCACTGGTGCTGAAAGCAGAAATATTGGCAAGAGGGAGGGTAAAGACTCCAAGCTGAAGTGACATCAAGAGCAAGGCAGAGAGGTGATGTGTCTCCAGCTTAGAACGGTGCCTGGCACATCATAAAGCCCCCAAAACTCTTGAAGGAATTGCTTCACAACTTCACTCTGGTAACTGTCTCAAGGGCAGAGAGCCTGAAGGTGGGCAAACTACTTGGAAATTTATTCCAAAATCTGGTTTTAGCAATTTGGTTCCTCACAGTAGAACTAGGCGGGGACAGATACAGCGCAAGGAATCATCAGCAAGGCTGATGACTAACTGATTGTGTACCTGGGGAGGGGATGGAGGCAGGGACAGTCCAGGAAAGAGGGAAATGTATCTTACCCTGAGCTTCAGAGTCTGGGTGACTGGGTGACACGGTTAGAGAGCTAGAGAAATCCAAATGAAAAGGAAGAGTGAGTTTAGGGTGGGGCTGGAAGGTTCAAGGACGATACAGGAGGTACCAGAAGGCCTGGATTCAGCGGTGATGTGTAGGACGGGGTTGAAATGAGACTGGGGCTCTGCAGAAACCTGGAATAAACATATATGAGTGCATGTTACTTATTTCGATCGCTTTTCAGAAACAGGCAGGCCGGGAATAGAACGAAATAAAATTGGGAAGATCAGCTGTGTAGTAAAACATAGCAGGACCCACCTTATCCAGCCTCTTTATTTACTCAGTGGGAGAATTTCAGGACTCATCTCAAAAACTAAATGTGCTGGGCTTCTTTGGAACAAAAACCAAGTCTTCCCCGGCCCTCCATACCTCACATCCTTTAATCCAGGCAGCTTACTCTTCTTAGGAGGCAATACTGCTCAGTGGTTACCAATATGGCAATGGCGTGAGACTGCCCAGGTTCAAATCCTGACTTGGCACTCCCAAGGCACGCGACCTTAGGCAGGTTGCTTAACCTCTCCATTTCTCTGTCCTTGAGCTAGAAATAATAATAGTACCTGCGCCCATAAGATTGTTGTGAAGATCAAATGAACTAAGGCAGGTAGCGCATGCGGCTTCGAACCCGGTACAGGGTAAGGATGGCTAAAGTTTTGTACTGAGGACTGGACCACGTGCTCTTAGGCTCTTCGCGTAGCCTGGCTATGTTTTAACCACTGGAAAACTGGAGAATATTTGCAACTCAATGGAAGAAAACATTAAAAATCCCTATCAATGTTCATTCCACCAGAGGAGGCCACGTCCTGAGACTGAAAAGCAAAGATACGCCACTGAGGCACGCTGCCACTCTATGGAGTCCTGCGTCTGGACACGGCGTAGCGACTCCAGAGCACTGCATTCTCACAATTGAAAAAGCCCTGAGAGAATTTCAATGCTATTGTTTTGGAGACTTCCTTTCATCCTGCCTTGAATTTGTCCCAGTTCCAGCTTGAGACAATAAGTCATAAGCCTTTAACAAGGGAGTTCCATTCAATATTGAGAAAAGGGAAAATGAATCCCTGTACGAGAGGCCGGTCCCTGGCTTGGGCCAAGTCTGAACTCTGCAGGTTGGTAAACCCCACCATGGGCTGTTTTCTTGCTTGTGTGTGTTTGCTTAGTTGGCTATTGTATTTTAAACAAGAAGGTTTCTTTACAAGGAGGCTGTCTTTCTGTTTTGTTCATAGTTGTTGGACCATCACTAGCGAGGAGGCCGGGGAATTCATTTGAATTGCCATTCCTCATTATCTTGAGAAAAAAAAAATGAACCCTGACAATAGTAACTTTTACAAGGATAATCTACCAGCAAACATCAGTAGGCCAGACATACTGGCAGGCCCTAGTCAATCTGTAACTGAAAACTAAAAGTGTAGCAGGAAATCCTAATACTGAAACTTGCCGGGTTATATAGCTGATGAAGCAGAAAACAAAAAGTAGGTGATAACTGCTAAGAAGTGCAATCTTGACAGTTGTCATGTCTTTGAGGATTTTCTTAACATGTGGGCAGATCTTCATCTAGTTTTGAATTCACTTTAGCCATCCAAAACAACTCTTGGCTCTGTATTATTTTCCATCTTCTTCCAAGATAACACCTGCTAGCTATAATCAGCAGGGCTATTCCAACAAGCATTTTTTTTTTTTTTTTTTTTTTTTTGCTCAGTTGTCTTTCCTAAAGTAATAGAGAGTTCAGGTTATCATATCTTAGTGTCATGTGGTACTAAATCACACTCCTAGAAGAGATAACAAGATGGCCCAAGGGGGGTGGGCGTGGTGGGTGTGGACTTTGTCCAAGCCAACGTCCCTTTCTCTCAGGGGGGCTAAATGTGTCAAGCTTAAGTGGTAGGAAGAGGTATCAGAGCTGGGTGGGGTGGGGTAAAGGAAATAAGAGAAATGACTCTGCCATTGGCTCAAGAGATATCGAGGCGCATCTGGTCCCATAGTCAGAAACTGCATGCTTTCATCTTGTTTTTTTGCCGGTGGATCCCAAAGTAGTCTTGGATGATCACACCCTCCCCATCTTTCCTCAGCTTTCCCTCCTCTGAAGTAGAGTCCTTTATGCTGTCTGCCAAGAGTGGAAGAGGGGATTTATGAGGAAGGCCAAATCTCCCTGTTCGTCATATCCACACATTTTTTCAGATCTGCTGACTTATTCTGTGCAGCCTCACCTCACCCAAGCTGACTGTTACCCAGGTGCCCACACACTCTGCTGCACTCTCCGAACTAAAGCTACCCAGAAACTTCCCTGTGGCTTTAGGGAGCGATTCCTTCTAAGGCATCTTTGGGAATCTAGAAGGAAAGGCTAAAGAGAGAGGAGAGCCCAGCTGACCATCCTACGAAGACTCATAAGCCAATGGTGGAGACATGACAGGTACCACATACACAATAACTCTTTAAAAAGAAAACGAAGTCATTTATATATACCTGGAATCTGCTCTCACCTACCCGCCCACCGTGTGCAATTCTTAATAAGTGCGGCAATTCTTAAAATGTTGCCGGAATTGGAGACCCCTGTATTTTCACACCTTACTTAACATTCAGTAGCTTCGTAGCTACTGAACTGAGAACATGATGTGTAAGAAGACATAAATCTGGGCCTAGAAACGTGTGCCTATGCAGCCTCTCAGCATTGCCCGCTCCCAGAGAAAGAGAGGCAGGTGCACTTTTTGCGTGAGAGGAAAAAAATCTCTCCGTCACAGGCTGGGGAGGTGATGTGGCCTACCAGGACTCAGACGACTCTTGAGTGCCTGGCACAGGAGGCTCTCAGGCTTCCGATAACCATAAGGCAAAACCAGCACGTGTCCTTGCTACATGGAAACCATCCCATCTGCAGCACCTCTGGTGCCCGGCACGTTGGGACTGTCTTTGGACCAATGCATGTTTCCTCTGTGCAAGAGTCTAGGTTAGCACCAGAGACAAACCCAAAGGAATCACCGTGTCGGCCTACAGGGCACTCAAGTTGGACTCCTAAGTTTCCAAGAGGCCTTTCGGAGGAGCCAGGGGATCTCATTTACTAACAGGAGAGAAATCTGAGGGTCCTACTGAATATTCGCTGTGTCCATGGAGGTAGGGATAGCTCTCTCCAGTTAGCTGCCTGCATCTGGTCTTCTCTTGAAATGAAGACCTGGGATTAAGAGCACTCAACGTTGTATGAACCATAACGTAAAATGCTGACATCTGCAGTACCTGTAGACACAGGACCAGGTGCACCGCATTCTCCCCCGTGCGCATGGAGTTACAGACATCAAACATGCACAGCTTTTTATGTGTCAGTCACACCTCAGTAAAGTAGTCGAAAGAGTAAAAAATATATAAAATGTATTATACTCTACCGTCGAGGCTGCGTATTTATTCACCCGATTTCGGAAGTGTTTAGGTTTTCTATTAACGCTGTCACAAAGCTGGTTTCCTTTCTTCCCATCCCTCAAGTGTGTTGTGGGGGATTTTCCCCTTAGAAGATACATGTCATATTAGAGCTCAGGTCATTAGTCATTTTACATCTTTCTCTAGACCCTGATGAGGACATTATGCGATTTTGGAATATGCGCTTCGCTTAACCACTTGTCAGCTGATCATTTCCTAGGTGCTTGTTGTCAATGATCACCCAAAGCAAGCTTTGAAGGAAATCATCAAAAGGTTACACCTTGGTTCTTTTCACCTTCAGTACTGTCTCTGAAACCAGTAGGAGAAAAAAAGAAAAAATGTTGTATTCTTTTGATGAGCCAAACTATGCTAGTGTCCACTGACACTCTCTTCTTGCACCATTAGTCCGCTGGGAGCATCCAAATGCATGTGGAGGTTACAGTGACTCAAACAGCCATTTGTTCAGCCTAACTTTGCAGGGGGTCACAGAACAGAGTCCAGTTTTGGCCTTCTGAAAGGTAGCCATCCCCACAGTCACTTGAGTGAGTAGAAAATGCTATGAAATGACATTTCACAATCTCTAAATATTGTCTGGATTCATAGCTCCACTATTCTAGTAGATGGTTTAGAAAAGGCTCCTGGTCATTCATTGTCTGCACAGCAGCACCAGCAGGACCTTCGTGATAAACTGTGTCTCCCCGTGTGTACATCTACGTACGTATACATAAGGATAGAGATAAACACATGTGCCTGGCTTGACCCTGACTTTAAAAAAAAAAAAAAAGATTTTATTTATTTATTCATGAGAGACACAGAGAGAGACAGAGATATAGACAGAGGGAGAAGCAGGCTCCCTGTGGGGGAACCCGATATGGGACTCAATCCCAGGACCTCAGAATCATACCTTGAGCTGAAGGCAGACACTCAACCACTGAGCCACCCAGGCGTCCCTTGACCCTGACTTTAAACATAATCTACCCTCCATATGATATGATTACAGGAACACTTGGAAGCCATTTTGCTTAGGGGACCTCCACTGATAGCATAAATTCCACAATTTAGAGACTCGTTCCTTTACTTGAAATTGCTTCTTCCGTTATGGTACAAATAACACTGGGGTGATGCTAATTCATATTTAGGGCCATTCTCCAGTACAAACAAAATTATCTGCTTCTCTACTGAGAATTAGGTTGGATTTCTAGGGAAGCAAAAAGGACAGATGACACTGGCTGCCCCAAGGAACCCAAGATGGGGAAGGAAGGTATCCGAGGAGGGAGGATAGGGTTGCTCCAAGACAGCTTTCACAATTATCCCTAGGGCCAGAAAGGCAGACCTGTTTCCAAACAGAAATGACCTTAACTAGTGAAATCAAAAGAGACCTTTCGCCTAAAAACAAGAGAGAAGGAGAAAAGAAATAGAAACGCAAATAAACAAGAGAGTTACACCTCTCTCAGGGAACCTGTCCCCTCCCACTCCCACAGCCTCTGCCTTTCTCTCACTTATTTGTAAGCCCCCAACAAGATGTGGTTGCCTTTTATGCCTGGAGATGGGCCATCAGACCTCGGCCTAGAGCTCCCTTGTTAGGAAAAGGAACTCTGAACTCTGGATTGTCAAACATTTATAAACAGATGAACGTAGAGTAAATTTTCAAAACAAGCTTGTGTAACACTGAGAGGTGGTCAAGATGGTGAAAGTGAAACCAAACCGAGCAGAGAGGATAACAGGATGAAAGAGAAGCCCCCAGGCACGGGTCCCAGAAGCTTGGCCAAATGCCCCGCCGCCACCACCACCCCAACCAAGAGGCAACTTGTGCGGCCCATGCTTAGATCTGGCTGAAATCGTGTTATCTGAAGGATGAGTCTCACCAGCCGAGTGTATGGGAATGGAAGGGATTTCAGTTTCTCCTTCTGGAACCAAGATCACTTGACACGTACCACCCCCTGGCCTTGGGGACCGCGCTGCAAGGCTCAGGGAGCGACAGAACAGGGGAGGGGGAGCAGACTGAGCTGCGTCCAGGAAAAGCCGGTACCGTGGGCCCATTGTTGTCGCCAGGACCATTCCCCTGCCAACCTCCTTCGCTGCCCCTCCGTGCTTTCTGTGAGACAAAAGAACCCAGCTGAGACTTCGACAAAGAAGAATGCAGGGAAAGGGGAGAGAATACCTTAAACAAGAATAGCCTGGAAGGAGCCAAAAGTGGAAAAGGAAGTCTAATTCTGTCCTGGTCCCGGGAAAAAAAAAAAAAAAGTTTTTTTGAGAAATGTAAACAAATCAGGAAATCCTGGCACTTCCTCCAGTTCCGATCTGGGGAAGCGCACCGGTCCTTTCCCTAGCAGCGAGCTGCTGTTTGTGAATGAAATCCAGATTAAATTATTCATTGAGCCCTGCCAGCCCCGCAGTTTCCAGCTTTCCTCTTGCCTATGGCGTAGTTTAAACCTTAAAATAATAATAATAAAAAAACATATGCATGTTATTAACTCTCCATATTCAAATGGAAATTCAATGCTATCATAAATCTCTCTTTTCTAATGTAAATTCCTTTCTCTAGCATGAAGCTGCAGGAAAGCATTGTATCTGAGCAATCTAAACTTGAAAGAGAATTTTTGTTAAACCAGTTATGATAGGAGAAACATGTTTTTCACTGAGTCGAAAGATTAAAGTTGGTTGTAAAAAGGGGTGGGGGACTGAGGGAGAATTATTGGTTGCTCAGCTAATGATTAGATACAGAACTTCAAGGACAAATTAAGAGGCACAAAAGAGTCACGCAGATAAGTGAAAACAGTTCCGATCGTATTAAATAAAAGATGCATTGTTTATCTTAGGTTGTAATCTCCACTTCCATATTCATCTCCATCTAAGCAGCAGCCCCTCCACCCCGCGCCCCATCCCTTCGCCACCCCCAAGTGGATTCTGAACTCTGGGCACAGCACATCTGCCGATGGAGGTCTCCATAGTTTCTCAACTCCCAGAGCTGCCCTCTCTCTCTCTCTCTTCCCCTAATCATTTTGGGTCTGGGGGCCTCTTCTCATGAGGCTTTGGCTGAGAAGAATGTGGGCAGGAGTGGAAGGCGGCTCTTTTGGGGCAAATATGTCATGAACCCTTTGGTTCATTTCAAGGAATTTTCACCAATGCCGCATGTCCTTCCTGTCAAGTTGATTCCACTAGCTCTGATTTGTCACTCCTCTCCCGCCTACCTTACCCCATCTCTCGTTCCCTCACTTGCCCACGGACTCATCCCAGATTCTTCATCTCAAAGTATTCTTTTCAGGGTAGACTTGGTCTGAGGTGCAGGAACAAAAATATATCCATGTATCGCAGAGCAATGGGAAGCAAAGCTAAAGGGCTTCCTCAAGCTGTGGCATCCGTAGAAGTCACTGACAAGAGACCAGGTTCTCTTGGGGGTGTTGAGAAGGCCACAGGCCCAGTACATGCCTCTCCCCCAGGCCATGGCCCCAGCCTCCTCACTGGGGGTGTTTGCATGCAAGCCATCAGAGTGCAGTGGGGTCAGGGCTTCAATCCTCAAGGCAAAAGCTTTCTCCGTTGACTTTTAGGAACACAGTGCAGGGATACACAGAGAAAATAGATCCCTTTGTATGAATGCAGAATATGAACTCTGTCCAGAAAGATATTCGTGGAAAAAAAAGTGACATTGAAATTGGAAATAAAAATATTAACAGCAGGACAGAACTTCTATCATTCAGGTTTGCTGTTAAGGGTTTGAATACATATGCAGTCAATTTATTACTAATATTTAGAACTGAAATCATAGAACTTAGAATCACCTTAATAAAAATACCAGAGCCAACCTCTCTGGCAGCCAATGCTTATAGCAGAGTCCCCCTCCAATCAATTTCTCCCTGAGCTCTTATTAATGTTCAACATTCGAGATAGACGATTTAATGTTCTTTCTGGATTGTGCAGAGATTTATGGCACCTATAGAAATGTTCATAAAATCCGAGGCTGTGCAAGGCTTTTGGCATCTGTATCATTGTTATCAGGGCCATAAAAATCATCACCCTCTTGACCATGGCCGGTCTTGTCTTTCCAGATAATATAATCCAGAGAAAAATAAAATTGCCACCAAGTACCTGCCTCTAGTAGACCATATTGTCCAGTGCACGTGTGTTGAGAGGATGGCGGTGTCGGATCAGGAAAGGGAGGGAGAGAACAAATCAAATGGTATCTATTTGAGAACTTCAAGGAGAACTTTGTGAAGCTGTTTCTAGGGCAACCCATTGTATCTGTCCAGAAGGATGCTGCACTAGGTACATTATTCTCTTCAACCTGGTTCTGTGGCCTCGCTTACCCAGGAGTGGTAGTCTCCAGAGTGTAGACAGAGAAGGGAAGCAGGTGCTCGGACTCCCAGCATCTGGTTTAGATGACCACAATGCAGAGAACACCTGCAGCCTGCGTTTCAGCCAAGTCTGGCCTCCCATTGTATTCGATTGGACTTTCTGCCTTGAGCAAGAAAAAGGCATTGTTTATCAGATTTGCCAAAGGATCTCCGGGGAGGTGGAGAGAGACAGGATAAACAAACCTAAAACAAAACGCAAGTGTAAGCAAAGCACTGGGAGACCTTGATTATATGTGACTACCCAAGGTAATCTTTCAACCTGACACCAAATAAGTACAGCCAAGAGAGAGAGCCAAGCATTAGCATGGACCAAGACGGTTTCCCAACATTTTTTTTTTTTTCCCAGAGAACTGGTACTGGATAGTCTTGTCCTAACTCGGGTCCTTAGGTAGAGGCAGAAACCAAACCGCATTCAAGAAGAGTCTAATTTGTGCAGGACATTGCCATAGGCTTTAAAAGATGACTGGAAACTACCTTGTCCTAGAAAAAAAAAAAAAAACAGCAAAAGTAAAAATGGTCTTACTATTTATATACTGAATGTTTCATTTACGTACTTTATATTTTCATATTCTGTAATAAGTACCATTGCAAGGTGAGCTGGATCCCTGCAAATTCATACCAAAAGCAGTCAACTGGGTTTAGAATTTTCTAACAAACGTAAGCGAAGCAAACGCAACCGATCCAGAGACATAACACAAGCTCATGATTGGTGTGTTGGAACAAAAATTAGCCAGCTTCTTTCAGAGACTGAGGAAATAGTTTAGGGATACCACGTAAAATGCTGTTCCGCGAGGAAATGACTCTGAAGCAGCCCCTTCGGGTTTTCTTTCCTTTGTATAGAGCCCCAACTAGTGGACAAGTGGCTGCATGTGAAGAGAAACCCTTTAAATGGGAGACAGCCACCCGGCTTCCCGCAGGTAAAAGTCCATAGGATCTTAGAGATGCTACTCTTTTTTGCAATGTGGAGTTAAGGATCAGGTGCTAAAGGGGAGGGGAGTGTGCAGCTGGCTGATACCTGGCTCTTTGTGGCAGAGAAAGTAAACGGGGAGTGATGAAAATGAGTCCATGCCCTGGCTAGATCTGGGAAGGAATATCTCTTCAGTTCAGAACTTAACCTTTCTCGAAGAAGTCTTTTCAAAAGAAAGGGAAGATAGTCTGTGACACAAAGCTGTATGCGCTGGAAGAAAGGGACCTGGTTTCACAAATTAAATGAGCATGCAGTTCGAAAGATGTCATACTAGTTGAGAACAAAGCAGGTAAGAATGTGCCCATGTCAGGGTCGGTGAGGGGAAGGGTACAGCAGCAGGTGGAAGCAGCAAAAGGAAGGAAAGCACTAGAATCTCACTAATGTAGACTAAAGCAGCAACACCTGGAAAAGTGATGACAGATTTTTTTTTCCCCCCAGAGGAATGGAATCTTTGGGGTTGTCGGGTTTTTAGTTTTGTTTGTCTGTTACCTCTCCATGTTAAGGAGTCTCTTTTTTTTTTTTATTTTTATTTTTTTTGCAAATTTTTAAAGGAATCTTGGCTCCCATACCAAAAACTGCCGATAAAATGCAGGCGGCCTAGAAAGGTCATAAAAATGTGAGATGAATCCATCAGTCAGACAAAGTGTAGCCTGTGTGCAGCAGGGGTCCATAGCCACGCTTAGGGATTTCGTGGAACTCCCTCCTAAGATCCGCAACTTCTACGTGTGTGTGCATGTGTGCGTGCATGTGTGCATTTTTTCTAAATTCTGTAACTTCTTACCGCTTCTCAAAGGGGTTTATAACCTGAGAGAAGACTAAGAAACATCATCGTATAGACATCTGCATGTAGACAAAAAACAGTCACGTCTTCAGGGATGCCTCTCAGAGTGATCTCAGACTTCATAAAGATTCTGTTCTTGGACAAACCAGGTAGAGAGATCAAAAAATGTCAGTGTCTCGCAAGGCAGTTTGCAGCCTTCTTTGTCCTTCCTGCAGTGACTCTGTGGATAGAGTCACAAGAAGTTTCCCACTGAGGTTGTGCGACGGCTGGAGTATGGTCCTCAAACCTCAGCCTAACGTACACGCTGTCTTTGAGCAACTTCATCAATGATTGATGTCTATTAAACCAGCTTTCTTCAAGATGCACTAATCAACGTGGTTTGGGCTCCAAAATCCAAAAGCAGTAGTGATCTTTTTTTCTTTTTTTTTTTTAATTTTAGTAGATTAAGCAGTGGAAAATGCCAGGTTGGGGGACTGCGCGTGGAATATTTGACTTTAGGATTTCCAGGCTTACTCAGCACATGGCGTGCTTATCAAAATGAAATCAAGCAAGTAGAATTTTTGTACCACTCGCTGTATGTTTGTGGTGGTTATTAAATAAGCCTTCATTTCGTTTGAAAAGAGGTTTGTTTAAATACTACTTATTTGAAGATCATTAAGTGGCTAGAGTTCAAGGATAGCAAGAGTGATAACACCATGGTGATGCTATCTAACGTCTTTTATGGCGTTAGCTTTCCCATAGGTTTTATTTAACAAATGACTTAGTCGTGAAGAAAAGTTGTTACATTAATCTGTCTGTCCCAGCCTTCACCTCCCCACCAGACAGCTAATTGTACCCGGGAGTTTCAGGGATAACTCCAGAGCACACATCATCCATGTAATCTCCTTGTCCCTTGGCATGTAGTCCTATGTCACGAAGATTTTCCTTCGGGGCTCCGAAGGCACCCCATCTGCTCCCTCCACCTCGAGGAGGCACAGCCACGTTTCAAAGTAACGAAAAACAAAATGATTGAGTAGCTGATCTAAGGAAGAATACAAAACTTGCCTGCATCTTTTTTTTTTTTTTTTTTTGGTTTTCTGTTGCTCCTGAGATGACACTAAACTCACATGATTGACATAAGTGTTCATGTCCTTATTGGAACAATTAGGCAGGGGTCTCCAGGAAACAGGATTCAAAAATTGAGGTTTGATGGGTTTTTTTTTTAAACTCCCTTACCCCCTTCCCAAGATCATTCTAAAAGTTTATTTTAAATATTATAACCGCAAACTGTTCAACCAAACGAAAATGAAAGTAGGCCACTTAGAGGTTTTCGTCCAAACTTAAAGCAAAGCATCTTAAGTTAATAATTTTAACCATTGGGAGTTCACTGCCTACCAGAAGCAATTACTTGGAAATTAAGAAGGAAGTATTTTTAAATATTACATCTGAATCTGTAATTTTTCTCTTGCAGGATAGAGAGTCTAGTATTTTTTTTTCCCTTCCCCTTAGGACTAAACTGACCTTCCTGCCTGAGCAGTGAAACCCCAGACTTGGACTCCAGCCAGCCGCCTTTCAGCAGGTCATTAAGAACTGTTGGAGGTGCTGTTTAAATGTAAATTTTCCAGCACTCCACCAGACAGATAGGCAATGCTAAAGCAGTCAGGGCATGTTTAACACATCCAATTTTCAAAAGGAAGAAAAGGGGGAAACGCTTTCAAAAATATGTGTATCAAAGTGAAAGTTATTGAAAAGGAGGCCATTCATCTGACTTAGGGGGTCAGAGAGAGTGAGACGTCCATACACCTTCCAAGACATCCCAGATAAAAGCAAATCTTGGGGGCAATTTAAAGAAGGATGAGCAAGCCCCGGAATGAAGAGGATTTTCACGCTTTCTCCCAGGAGGCAAGCAGCCCAGAAATAAAAGGAAGCCACTTAGGTTCCCCATGTTCTAATGATTTAGGATTTCTTCAGGCGCTGTCAGGGTCCAGTGGTACATGGACCCATACGAATTATAAGTGCACATGCATGCAAAAAACAAACCAAAAAAAAAATTAAAAACACGGAGACAGAGGGAGAGAAAGGGGGAAAAGGGGGGAAATTTCTGTATTTCCATTTGGCTGATACTCACATTTTAATCCCAATATTGGTTGAGGCTTGTAGGTGAAATTGATAAGATCATGTCCTGATGAGGGTTTTGGACCCCCCCCCCCCCACCATCGGGGTGAACACTGAGCTGTGCTAGCAGGTCCTGGCTTCATTAAAAACTTTCATCTCCCTGTATTGGAACCTGTGATGTCCGTTGAATGCCCAACCATAAAATAAGGCAGAAGCAGCCAAGTAATTTGAGATTTTCCCTTCATTTTGCAGAATTATATCAACATGTAGAAAAGCACAGGCGTATGAGCACATGTACACAGTCAACTCTCAATTGTAATAAGCCTGTAATTATGCTTCCACCTCCACTGCTAATGCAGATTAATTTCTCATTGGTTTTAGAATGCATATCAAATGCCTCTACCGTCTGGTGTGCATTTAGTTTGAGCTTCTAGAACTACCTTAGCACAGTCTGAAATCAGAATGAGAGGGCTAAATGCGAATGAATGAGAAGGACCAAGGAAGTTGCCAGAGACATTGCAAATAACCATTAAAATTTATAAGATAGATGATCAATACTGAGGCATGAGACCAAGCAAACATTTTCTTTTCATTGCCTTCTTTTTTACCCTTAATTAATTCCTTCCTAATGACTGTTTAACCTTATATGCATTTTCAAATACCTTTCCACTATGGTGGGGTTTTTTAAAAATTGATTCCCACAATGACTAAATGTGCCAAGTAAAATACTAATTCTTAATTTCTTTGCAGCAGATGTAGACACCTTGGGAATGTTACTATTTTTTTTAAATAATTGATGACTTTTTCCTGCTGATGAACCAGGGTTGAGTTGGTGACAATTTTTAAAGAAATTGACATTTCACGTATTAAAGTTTTCTCAGGGCTTCTCTTTTAGAAAAATACAGTCAGATCACATACAAAAAAGAAGAATATACAGATTATATCAATGCCACTTTTTTCCAAAAAATGGGTGTACATTTGTATTTAAAACGTATACCCATATTTTATTAGAATTCATAAGTTACATTCTCTTGCAACTTGTACAAAATTTTGAAAGAAAATAAAAGTCAACTCTGAACAAGTCTCATGACTTGAGAACTCTGGCTTTAGCTTTTTGATCAGTAGATAACTTTTAGCAAATCAATTTGGAGATCCAAAGAAAATACAGAATTGGTTGAAATTATCAACAAAAGTACACGTATAGAAGGGCAAGTTCCGTTCCGATAAGTAATTTTATGGTGGTCTTGGCAGGTCTCTGTGTCCAGGCCACAAGAGATAAAAATATAAATTATGTTTCGTTAAAGTCAAGGTTCCAATTCTAGGATTTTGGTCACCTGTTCCATACTCTTTATACTTCTTTTTAAAAGAATATTTTGCCATTATCTAGCCCTCAGACTACCTGTTTTTTAAGTTTAAATTTTTATTGATGTATTTTCTCAATATATTTGGGAAGTATACAAAAAAGCTAACGTTGGTATCAAGAAAAAAAAATAATGTGAACACTGGAAAGAAAAGAGGGGAAGAAAAAAAGGAAGAGAAACTCTTTCATATCCATAGCCATATCATTGTCACCATTAAAGTAGAGTTACAGTAAAAGTAAGAAAAGAGAAAAGAATGCCCTGCATGTGTATCCAGTCATACTTATTACAAAAACATGGCAAATCTCAATTTTAAATTTCATGGTATTTATTAGTTTGAACCCATCTAACATTGTTCTTACTTAGGTTTTTGGATGAGGCATATGTAATTTTGAGTAGTTGCAGACATTTGTCTAATATGAAATTTTGGGCCATTAGTATAGTTATAATGTAACTTCTCTTAATTTTCAGCAAAACGTAGTATGATACTTTTCTGCAACCAAACACTAGGCTCTGTCTGTGATGTGAGGAATCCTTTCTTGCTTTCTTACTTTCTTTTTTTTGTGAGAGGTTCTTTAAAATGATTTTTTATTACTAAAATCTTTTTTACACATTGAGAACATTTAAATATGTATTGGGCGAAAATTGATCTTAAATAAGCAGTCTCATTTTTTTTTTACAAACCATACATCACAACCATGAATAGAATTTTAAAAAATAGTCATTAAAACTCCACTCCATATTCCTTCAAATAATATTGAAAAGACAGTTTCTTGGGGATCTTGAACAAGAGAGCCTTTTCTTATTTAATTATCTCTCCTCCAAATTCTGGAGACAAAAAAACCCCCCCAAAAAAAAAACAAAAAAAACGTTGTTACTTATTATCAGTCTTTTTTTTTTTTTTTAATATCAGTCTTTTATTTGAGAGCTGGTAAACCTGGACTGCAAAGTCCAGGTGCCTAAAGTTTCCTTAGTCATTGCTCCTGGCTGCCATAACAAGGTATTAAAAACTTGATGCCCTGAAACAACGGAAATGTAATTGTCTTACAGTTCTGGAAGCTGAAATGGAGGTATCATCTGTGTCATGCTTTCTCTGACAGCTCTACGGGAGGCTCTTTCCTTGCCTCTTCTAGCTTCCGGCACTTGCCAGCAATCAGGGGCATCCTGAGGTTGGTAGATGCATCACCCAGTCACATGGCCATCTTCTCTCCAGGTGTCTTCACAGGGTCTTAGTGCTTTTCTCCTGTCTACATTTCCCCTTTTCATGAGGATGCCACTCCTATAGGATTAGGGCCCACCCTAATGACCTCATTTTAACTTGATGGCCTCTATAAAGACCTTCTTTTCCAAATTCACACTCTAAGGCATTGAAGGCTAGAGCTTCCACATATCTTTTTTTTTTTTTTTTTTTTTTTTTTTTTTTTTTGTGGGAGGGAGAAGCACAAATCAACCCATAATAGTTAGTTCACTTAACTTCTTGCTTTTGGTTTCATTTTGGGTTTTGTCCTAGAAAGAGAGAGCCTCATCATGGTACAGATAAAAATAGCATCCATTTATAAAGATTATGGCAGGAAGAAGAGCCTGGAAGTTGAAATTTAAAACTATGAAGTTTCCTTTAAAAAGTAAATTGTGTTATGTTGAACTATATGGAATCACTGAAAAATTCTACCACCTTTTAACCTATGAGAATGTCAAGTTCTTACATTCCAAATTAAGAAACTAGTAGAATGAAAAGAAAATAAAGAAGCATCAAAGAAGCTAGGGAACAAATGAAAGATAGGAGTTAGACACAAAGAGAAAATAAAATTTTATTTTATTTTGTTTTTTGAGAAAATAAAATTTTAAATAAAACAATTTCCCCATTAACATTATTTTAATTTTCAGAATTTGATAACAAAATATACCAATCAACGTCTAGAAGAATTTGTTATCACAACACAGTTATGCTGTTTCTGGTTCTTATTCATTTGCTTTTTAAACCACCCTAGCTACTATAATTATTTTTAAACTAAGAAACCTAATTGTTTAAAAAAAATATAGTATTGCAACAATACTACAGATTTGACCGTCATTGTTATCCATCTTTTGAAGGAAGGCAAAATAAACTGTCAACTAAAGATACATCTCAAAATTCAGAATTTCAGATCCTTTAAAGGAAATACAAAAACTTTATCTCTGTTGCCAAAAGCATATAATATTTGATAGGAAACAATAATTACGAAAACAGTTGAAACTTATGTATAACTTTATTCTAGAAACTCACCATTGGTCTAATTATTATCTATTAATCCTGAGGAGAATGCTCAGAGGTAGATACAAATGTATTTTTATTTTTCCCCTACTTGAATTTTGTAGCACAAGTGCATTAAATACTGCAACATCCAATATACCTGATGAAGAAATGAGACCAGCTTGATCAAACAGGATCAAACTTTTAAATCATTTTCCCACAGGGGCTAATTATGTACTTATATATGAATTCTTTAAAAAAAAAAAAAGGTTTGCAGGAATAGATGGCTTTTATATTTTTAGGTATGCTAACAATAGCAAAGTTCTCACTTCCCTGATTTCTGAGAGTCCTAGAAAGTGCTTAAATTCAGGGACTTGATGCTCAATTAATACAAGTACCACACTTTTATAGACATCACTAAACCACTGGATTTGAACAATATCTGAAGTTCCAGTATTATCATAATGTTATTATTGTAACAATGATTATTCTTCCAGTTGAAAGTGACGAAAGCCAAACTCAAAAGAGACTAAAGCAAAGGGGGTATTTAGTGGTTTATGTCACTAAACTGTCCAGTAAAGACTTGATTTAGGGGATACCTGGGTGGCTCCGTGGCTGTGCGTCTGCCTTTGACTCAGGTCATGATCCTGGGGTCCTGGAATCAAGACTCCCCGCAGGGAGTCTGCCTGTGTCTCTGCCTCTCTCTCTGTGTCTCTCATGAATAAATAAATACAATCTTAAAAAAAAAAAAAAAAAAAGACTAGATTCCGGATTCAAACAATGTCACCAGGAATCAGTGTCCCTATCCCCAGGCTCCATTTCTCAGTTTAGGCTCCATTCTTAGGTCACACATGACTCAAATGACTGACAGGACTCCAGGACTCCATTGTTCTGAAAGATCTAAATCTATATAAAGGAGCAAATTACCTTTGTCCCAGCATTCTCAGCAAAAGTCCAACATTTACTCTGATTGATGTGTCTTAGATCATGCACTTGACCCTGAGTCAATCACTACGACCAAAGGAGTACAATTTAAATCTGGTTGATGCGCTGTACCCTTAGGTCCCTACCACAAAATTAGGGAAGGAGTGGGTTCTACACCGTAAGATGCGAAGCCAGAGGGAATGGAGTGTGGCAAGGCAAGCTAAGGTTATCGATTTGTTTGAAACATGAACCAAATGGGTGGAAATGATAGGAATCTCCATCAGAAAGAGAAATTAGGTTCAAATCAGTTTGGTTCTTTTAACCTACATGATGCTTTTACTTCACTTTTGATTGTCAAGTGGTAAATTCTGTCAACAGTGAAGTGTGCTATTCAGCGAATCCTAAAGATTTCTCTCAAACTATTTTGGAGCCGTTGCATAGACATGGTTCCCTTATATTGCAGATAGCATTGAAATGCATAATCTGCACAGCCTTCCAGAACCTTTAGACTACATGGAAAGAGGTTTCTCGCATGGCCAGGGCCTGAGACAGACCCATAAATGAGGCTATTGATGCAAAGCTCTATGGATTAGGTTCAACACCTTGAGTTACATGGGAAATGAACAGGAGTTGGGGGCAGCTGAGGGAACACAGGTGTGGCATGTCCAGAGGAGCCCACATTCTTGAGTCGACAGGCAGCCATATTCTATTCAAGCCCCATTCCCCGGGTGGTCCTGCTAACAAAGCTTCCTGTCATAAAGCTATCGCTCAGTACAAGGCAAGTGTATTGTGAATGCCAGGTTCAAAACAGTTCATTGAAAACTTCTTGGTTAAGTAATTAAAGCAGGCCGAGCTTTGGGAAATCCTCCAGGAGGGAGCTCATTTTGAGAACAGCTTTCCAATTCACATGTTTCCTAAGCCAAGGGTAAGCTTAGTTCAGATGAATAACACACACAAACACACACACACACACACACACACACACGCCATGAATTGTGGGATTAAAAAGTAGAATTGAGGTCAGAGCGAGACCACAGCAGAAGTGAATTGGCTCAAAGAAAACTAGATATTTGGTGTCCAAAGCCATCTGTTTATAGGACTGTTTTGCTTGATTGCCACTACTTGTATCTCCACATTCAATCTATATCAGAAAGATTGCAGGTGATGTCGCCTGTCTACCAGCTCAGGCTTTTTTCTTCTTTGGGAAAAACCAAAAAAATAAATTATATGTGTTTTAAATAAATGAAGGGCAAGCAGAATTCTATCTCCTGCAGGGCCGAAAACAAAACAACAACAACAACAACAAAGCAAAATCAAATGTAGTCGTTGTTCCTACATAATCCACAAACATCCACCACCTGTCCTGCAGACTGTCCTTTGCCTTAGGTCAGGTGACCAAGAAGGGTGAGTTTTCAAATTCCCTTCCAATTCTATTATTCAACGTGTTTGTCGAGTATGTGTTACTTTCCTCAGTTTGCAGAAATTGCCTTCATGGTACTTGTATCAGTCTCTCGTGATTCCTCTGTAACAAAGTGCCACAAATTTGGTGGCTCAAAACAACACGAATTTATTCTCTTATAGTTCTGGAGGTCAGAAGTACAAAATCATTTTACTAACCTAAAGTCAAAATGTTGGGAAGACTGGTACCTTCTGGAGGCTCTGAAGGAACAATGTCTTTCCTTCCTTGCCTTTCTCAGCATCCTGCGGCCACCTACATTGGTTGGCTCACGTCCTCTTTCTACATCTTCGAAGCATATCCCTTTCTCCTCTGGCTCCGACTCATCCTGCCTTCCTCTTAGAAGGACCACCGTGATTACAGTGGGCCCACCTGGATAACCCACAGTTATCCCCCAAATGGAGTATGAAAGTAAGCATATCACAAAGTTCTTTTTGCCTTGTAAGTCAACATTCACAGGTTCCAGGGATTAGGACATGGACATACCTGGAGTGCCACTCTTCAGCCTACTACAGTTCTTCAGAAAGCTGGGTTGATGTCATTCTATGACATTGTTCTATGCTTTCAATTTTTAAAAAGGCCCACATGTACTAAATCCTGCTGGGAACTGTAATATCTTCAAAATAAAAGGATATAGTTTATGCCCTTGAAGAGCTTTAATCAAGTTGAGGAGACATAACTCATCATCCAGTTAGAGATGTATTTTTTTAAGATTTTATTTATTTCATGGTGGGGGTGGGGGCAGTGTTGGTGAGGAGCAGAGGGAAAGGAACAAGTTTACTTGGCGCCCAGCACATAGCCCAAGGCGGGGCTCCATCTCATGACCCTGAGATCATGACCTGAGCTGAAATCAAGAATCAGTTGCTCACCACCCAGGCGCCCCATGAGATGCATTAATAATAAATGGGAGTGATAGCCGATGTTATTAAGCACCCACTGTGTGCCAGGCACCATATAAGATGCTGGGTATGAAAAGATGAATGAGTTACGGTCTCTACCCTGAATCCAGAGAGTAGAGAGACATGCAAGGGAAAGAAGTCTGTATTTATGGAAAGACAAATTATCTTATAGGTTGGCTTTAGTATGATGGAAAAAAGCAGTGGATTGGCATAGTCCCAGAATCTGGGCTTTTCCAATGACTTCGAAAACATTAGCTGTGTATCCTTGGAAAGGTCAATTTGCCTGTCTGATTTGCTCTGGGTGTTAGCAAATTGCTGGTTTTATTAGTCTGTGAATTTCCTGAATACCTTTCAGGATTTTGATGAAAAACTACAGTCCGTACTGGAATTGAGGGAGAGCAACCCTAAGGATTGAGAAGCTAGAGGAAAGGATTCAAGATTATTCAAAAACTAAAAAGTAAACAAAATAAATAAATAAAGGAAGACAACAGGAATTGTTCCTGAGATACTGAGGTAGTAAAGAACAGGGTGGATTCATAAAGGTTGAGCTGCAGTCGAAAGCATTGCCTGCCCCCCCATGCTAGAGCTTGCTTTTCTGGAATGACCAACATATGTCCGGTTTGACTTGGCTTGGCTATGGCCATAATCCACAGTGTGCAGACTCACCTCTATGAACACAGCACTCCTGATTGTCGAGATAGCTAAAGAATTTAAGAGGTCAGTTGTTCCCTGGGGATCAGAGTCAACTCCTGCCTGAAAGCTGGGACTTCCTGGCATGGGGCACAAAGTTTTCCGGCTAAAGCCCAAATATTCCCAGATGTTGGTAAGAAAAATAATTTATTTTAATTCACATATTTAAATTTATTTTAAAAATAATCTCCCAATGGGGGTGGGGGCTGTGACGAAATATATCTTGATCTATTCTGATGTGAAAAGTACCCATTGGTCTGCATGGCTTGTCCCACAGTGTAGTGCGATTTCCAACTTTCCAACGGCCTAATTTTAAAGTATCCCTGAGCCTTTTTTACTCTTTCTGAAGTAGAGTTTGGGATGACTATCAGTGGAAAAAGATGCTCTGAAGGAAAAAAAGGAAAATCCTTTCTCACAAACGGCCTGAGGTGCAACAACGCTCCTTATTCTCCTAGAGGGAAAATCACAGCTGGCCCCTGCTAGTCTTGCGTTCTGAGTTTTGAAAAGCCACTGTTGTTTGCTGGTAGCATTAATGTACTGCTCAAGAAAAACAGCTTTCCACTGAACTGTTGATATTTATGGAAAAGGTAAAGTGGGATTCCTTTTAGGCCCCAGAGTGAAAGGAGAAAAAAAAAATCGGTGCATTTGGAGGCAGTGATATCACTTATAAATGGTGTGTTCCAGGAAGTTCCTGAGGTGGCCAACAGGAATGATGTGTCAGCTCACAGATTTTATTTTTACCACAGTTGTAGAAATTAAGAAAGTACAGGTTTTACTGGAAAAATAAATAGAAATTAAATTGCAGGGGCTGACCTGGGGAACACCGTCTTTTTCCACTCATCTCCTGGGAACAGGCTACTAGGCATTAGGTGAGATACAAACACAAAGCAGCACAGTTTCTAGGGTAAAGAGATGTGGAATAAGCCCATGTGTAGTCTGTTGGTTTCTTACGATGCCTACTGCAAACCTGGACGTGACAACCGTTGAACACAAGGCCATTTTTTGTTCGAGTACAGTCGAGGTCTGTTTAAAAGCATAGCCTTGGAGTACGATAAATTCCCCTACTTTCCCTAATGGATTTATTCTCTTAAGTCCTTTATGTAAGAAACGCTACACCATTTGAACCAATGACACGGAACTGTTGAAGAGAAGATTTATTCACTTCACAGGTTAATTCATGAAAGTGTGGGTCTAATTGTTGCATTTGGCAAGAGGAAATACAACATTTGAACAGTGCTACTCATTTCCTTTCTTAACCGTGGGTTAAAGTAGATTTATATTTTGCAGCCCCACTTTTCATTTCATGGGATTT
The DNA here is from genome assembly GCF_048164855.1 of Canis lupus baileyi. Taxonomy (NCBI): domain Eukaryota; kingdom Metazoa; phylum Chordata; class Mammalia; order Carnivora; family Canidae; genus Canis; species Canis lupus. The sequence goes on from NC_132844.1 coordinate 9,632,014, forward strand.
ACACCCTGCTCCTCAAGCAATCAACAGCCTGTGATTGATGGTGGTACCAATTAATTCAAGTGGTCTTTTCCCACGAGCTTATACAATTTGCCATTACTGTTCACACAATTTACTTTTATGCTCCAGACTTTTCTCCATCTTTTCTTCCATAGGCTTATCTTAAGGTGTTTCTAGGACCAAGCACCTACATGGTAAAACTCCTGGCTAACATTAGATAGTTCATAAAATTGACATTGCCTGCTTACGTATGCTAAAAAGATGTTCTATTTCAATATTCCTGTATGTATCTTAAAATTACTAGAGACACAAAAAAGGTTTTAAATGGGCACTTTTTGGGACTCCTGGGTGGCTCAGTGGTTGAGCATCTGCCTTTGGCTCAGGGCAAGATCCCCGGGTCCTGGGATCGAGTCCCACCTGGGGCTCCCCGAAGGGAGGCTGCTTCTCCCTCTGCTTATGTCTTTGCCTCTCTCTCTCTCTCTGTGTCTCTCATGAATAAATAAATACAATCTTTAAAAAATAAAAATAAATAAATGGGCACTTTTTAAAAGTTCTGCCCTGGATTACAAAGTTCTGTCTACATCAACAAATACTGATATATAATTGCAGTGAGGTCTTTCACATGTTTTTACTAATTTTTACCATTTGCCAAGCACTTTTGTATCCATTGTGTCATTTGATCCTAACAACAACCCCAGAAATTGGAATGGGCAATATTATTATCCCCATTATATCAGTGGAAAAAGATAGAGGTTAAATGTCTTGCCAAAGGTTGCACAACTAATTACCAGCAGAACCAGATCTTCTGGCTTCCAGTACAGGGTCCTCCCACTCCACCAGGGGGTACAGATTCTATCCTGAGGAACCTCCTTTGAGACCACCTAAAAGACGCACTGCAGGGGAGCAAAGCAGCAGGCGTGCCACACCCTGTTCCGAATTCCCTCAGAGAAAACAACAGTCTTGTTTTTATCTGTTTTATATGTTGAGAAACTGGATACGTTTTTATTTTGAACAAGATTTATGGCAAGAAAAAGAAAAAAAAAAGTGGAAAACCACTACAATTGCCCTGTGTGCAACACTGCCTTCAAATGACTAGAGAATATTGGCACCGTGATAGTGTTAGTTCAGTCATGTTTCTCTAGTGCTAGTAACTGACTTAATCAATTTGAGAGAAAAAAGCCAATTATGGCAAACAAAAATATCATCAGTGTCATTCTTAAGGCATTAAGAGCCTGGTTATCTGTTAATAGCATATTAGCAGTCGCCTGGGTGGCTCAGTTAAGTGTCTGACTTCAGCTCAGGTTATGATCTCAGGGTCCTGGGATTCAGCCTCTTGTAGGGTTCCCCACTCAGCAGGGTGGCTGCCTCTCCCTCTCCTTCTGCCTCCCACTCATGCACTCTCTAATAAATAAATAAAATATGTTTTTAAAAACCATATTAATTTTTAAGCTATAAGTGAACCTTCTAGACACTTGTCAATTAATGATAGCAAAATAGTTATTTAGATGAACACAGAGAGCTGGCAATTGATGTGAGTCATATTGGATGAAGGCAAAGAGAATGTGATAGACCTTCACTGGTGTCTTCTTTTGGGGTTCCATGCTGGCCATATATCATCTAGGTCAGCACTGTGCCACTTTAGCAGGTTGTATCCTAAAACCATTGAGTAGTTTGCCTTTTCCCCCAAGAGAAATTTTCTGCAATACACATTAAATCAGTGGATAAGTTAGATTTAAAGAGATAATACATACATACATGGGGACCTGTCCAGTCATGAAGGGGGAAAGATATGAGTGTGGAGCTGCTGGTGGTCCTCATGCCTCTCTCCCCCAACACACAGTCCCCTTTTCATGAGGGGAGAATGGAGCCTGAGCAAAGAAAGACAGCCTAGCTTGATGGTTTCTTCCTCCTACTTCTTGTTTCTGGTGTTCCCAGAACAACCCTGGCTTTTGCAAACCTTCCCGTTATTTTGTGATTCTTCCAATAAAAGCCTTCTTTTATCCCAAACTAGTTTAAGTTGGTTTTCCATCAGCTGTGCCAAAGAAAAAGCCTTGACTAACACGGCAGTGGTTCAGAGTGGTAGAAAGGGCTAAGAGCTTAGAAACAAACAGCTCTTCCCTTGAGTCATGATCACCCCAGCCATGCAAGCTTAGGCATTATTGAATGCCTCAAAGCTTTAATTTCTTTCTATGTTATATGATAATACTACCTGTCATGGAGTAATGGTGATGACTAAGTGAAACTATGTGTGTGAAAGTGCTCAGCCATTCTCTCCTGGTACGATCTTCAATGGTTAGCAATGTTTCCAAGCCCGCAGTATATTATCCATTCATTTATTCAACACCTATTTATTAGTCAGGTGCTAACTACTGGCCTAGTATTATACCTAGCAGCAAGGCAAGAATGTTTAAAAAAAGAAGAAGAAAAAGAAAAGTATGGGGTTTGTTGACTTCAAGAAGTTTGTGGGTCAGTGGGAGAAACCCACAAATTATGGGGTGGATTGATGTCACAAAGGTTTTTGGCATAAGGTGTGATATCAGCAAGGTGATGACAGAGATTGTTCCTGACTTCATTCCTCCTCATAAGAACAACTAACAACTATTCAAGAGCAAGACACCACTGAGAGAATCCTACAACACAATGGCAAGGCTGAAGCATCTCACTGCTCCTCAGTGACTATGACAAAGTGCTTTAGAAGGGTAAGAGAAGCAGCTACACAGTGTCCCAGGCCAGCAGCAACATTTGGAGAGGTCTAACCTGAGCCTCTGGCTTCTCCAGGGAGAAAAGAGGACCCAGGAGAAACAACCAACCCTGCCAAAGCATTGTGGGTTGCTTTGCCAGAGCCTCTGCTCTCACCCCACAGGAATTACATGGGATTCTGTGGGGCTCAGCCACTGGGAATCTGACTAGGATGGGGAAGGGGACAGGGGCTTGCCACAACCAACATATGGATCTTGGCAGACCACACTCATACCTACAGTGCCCAAGTAAATATCCCAACCAGCAGTTTTGCTCAACTGCAGAACCAAGTCAGGGACCAAGGACCTCAATGGAGTGCAGATCTGCCTGATGCGGGACCTTAAACAAGAATATTGGGAAGTCTGAGAGCCCAGTTTTCCCCCACCAGGCAAGGGGCTGAATTGTAGCCCCATCCTCTGTAGAGAGTGCCTTTTAGCCCCATTTGAACAAAAGAGCTGCTGATGACTCCTGGAACCTGTTTGACCCAGCACCATTCAAGCTGAGAGGCAGGCAATCAGACTTAGTAGTTTGCAGAGCAAAAGCTAGTAGTCCTGCTCAGTCAGAGAAATTGTGGTGCAGGTTGGTTTGGATTGAGACAACAAACAAAGACCTTTACCAGTTTTAGAGTTGCTTCTTCTATGGCACTAGAGCAAGGATTCTAATTCATAGCCCTCCCCATCCCTGAACACAGACATTAGCCTATCTAACTAAGGAACCTAACCAGAGCACACAGGAAGCTGTGTACCCATCCAACAGCCCTACACAGAGTGGCACTTGAACAGAGAACACAGCCTGTGACTTCCTCTGCCTTCAGAGCAAAACCACAAGGGAAAATCCTGTAGTAATTACAAAATAGAACATGATAAATAAGTCAAAGCATACTAATACCAAAAGACATCAAAACACAAAGAAGACAGTATGATAAGAAACAAGGAAAATGGGTCTATAAAACTCGAGAAAGCAATTAACAAAGTAGCAATGGTAGGCTCTTGCTTATCAATAATTCCCTTAAACGTAAATGGATTAAGTTATCAAACTAAAAGACACAGAATGGCTGGATGAATTTAAAAAAGAAAAAAACAAGATCAAACAATGTGCTGCCTACAATAGATTCATTTGTGGCATTGAAGACCCACATAGACTGAGAGTGAGGGGGTGAAAAAAGACATTTTAGGTAAGTGGTAACAAAACAAAACAAACAAACCAAAAAAAACTAAAAATGAACTAAAAATGGTAAAAAGAGACAGAGAATATCCTTATATAATGATAAAGGGGTCAATAATCAAGAAGATATAACAATTATAAATACTTATGCACCTATGCACCCAATATTGGAATGCCTAAATATATAAAACAAAGCCAAAGAGAGCTAAAAAAGAGAAAAAAGTACAGTAATACAATAAAAATTGAAGACTTTAATATGCCACTCTCAATAATGGATAGATTGTCTATACAGAGAATCAATAAGGAAACAGCAGCTTTGAACAACATTGACCAAATTGACCTAACAGATATATATATAGGACATTCTGTCCAACAATAGCAGAATACACATTCTTCTCAAGTGCACATGGAACATTTTCTAGGATAGAACATATGTTAGGCCACAAACAAGTCTTAGCAAATTCACGAAGATTAAAATCATGCCAAGAACATTCTTTGACCACAATGGCATGAAACTAGAAATTAATAACAAGAAGAAAACCAGAAAACTCACGAACACATGGAAATTAACACCACTGTCCTGAACAACCAACCAATGGATCAAAGGAGAAATTAAGAAATTTCTTGAGACAAACAAAAATCGAAACACAATGTACTAGAACTTGTGAGGTGCAACAAAAATCAGTTTTAAGTAGGAAGTTCATATCAATAAATGCCTACATTAAGAAGCAAGAAAAATCCCAAGTAAACCAGAGCAAAAAAACCAAGCTGACTCTATGCCTTAAAGAACTAGCAAAAGAAGAACAAACTAAGCCCAAAGTTAGCAGAAGAATGGAAATAATAAAAATTAGAGCAGAAATAAATGAAATAGTGCACAGAAAGACATAGTAAAAAATAATGAAGAGTCAGTTCTTTGAAAAGGTAAATAAAATTGGCAAAGCCTTTGCTAGACTAACCAAGGAAAAAGAGCACATCAACTTGAAAAATTATAAATGGAAAAGGAGATGTTACAACTGACACCACATAAGCTGAAAAGATCATAAGAGGCTACTCTAAATAACTTAATGCAAACAAACTGGACAACCTAGAAGAAATTTCAAAAGTCCTTAGAAACATAAACTTATCAAGTCTGAATCAGAAGGAAATAGAAAATCTGAGTAGACTAGTAAAGACATTACATCAGTAATCAAAAATCTCCCAACAAAGAAAAGCCCAGGACCAGATAGTTTTACTGGTGAATTTTACCAAACATTTAAAGAAGAATTAGCACCAATCCTTCTCAAACTCTTACAAAAAAATGGAAAGGAAGGGAACATCCCCAAACACATTTTATGAGACCATTTTTCTGATACCAAAACTAGAAACAGACACTACTAGAAAACTACAGACCAATATCCCTGATGAATATTGATGCAAATATTCTCAATAAAATACTAGCAAAACAAATTCATTAGCACATTAAAGGGATCATTCACCATGCTAAAGTGGGATTTATCTCTGATATGCAAGGATGGTTCAACACTTGCAAATCAATCAGTTTGATAAATCACATTAATAGAGTAAATGAAAAGAATCATGATCATCTCAAAGTCCAGAAAAAGCATTTGACAAAATTCAGCATTTATTTATGACATTCTTTTTTTAAGATTTTATTTATTTATTCATGAGTGAGAGACATAGAGGGAGGCAAAGACACAGGCAGAGGGAGAAGCAGGCTCCTCATGGGGAGCCCAATGTGGAACTGGATCATAGGACCCTGAGATCATGCCCTGAGCTGAAGGCAGATGCTCAACCACTGAGCCACCCAGGCATCTCTATGACAAATATTCTTAATAAATTAGGCATAGAAAAAACATATCTCAACATAATAAAGGCCATATATAACAAGCCCACAGCTAACATCATACCCAATGGTGAAAGGTTGAAAGTTTTTTGTTTAAGATCAGGAGTGGAAAAAAAAAGATCAGGAGTGGGACAAGGGTCCTCACTCCTATTCAATATAGTCTAGAAGTCCTAACTAGAGCAATCAGAAAAAATTAAAAGATGCCAGAATTGAAAATGAAGAAATAAAATTGTCCTTATTTACCAATGACATGATTCTAGATAGAGAAAATCCTAAAGACTCAACAAAAATACTCTTAGATCTAATCAATGAATTCAGTAAAGCTGCAGGACACAAAATTACCATGCAAAAATCAGTAACATTTCTACACAATAACAATGAATTTTCTGCAAAGGAAATAAGAAATCTATCTCATTTCCGATAACATCAAAGACAATAACATACTTAGCAATAAATTAAACTAAGAAAGTGAAAAGTCACTACTCTGAAAGCATCAATATATTGATGAAAAAAAATCAAAGACACAAATAATTGGAAAGGTATCCTGTGTCCATGGATTAAAATAATTAATATTGTTAAAATGTCAATACTACCAAAAGCCAATGCAATCTCTATCAAAATTCCAATGTCATTCTTTTTTTTTTTTTTTTTGCAGAAGTAGGAAAAACACTCCTAAAATTTATATGGAACCACAAAAGAAAAAATAGTCAAAGAAATCCTGAGAGAGAACAACAACAACAACAAAAAGCCAAAGAAATCCTTGGAAAGAAGAACAAAGCAAGAGGCATCACACTTCCTGATTTCAAGCTATAAAGCTACAGTCATCAAAACAGACTGGTACTGGCATAAAAACAAGTAGACCAATAGAGTTCAGAACACAAAAATAAGCCCTGGTATATCAGTCAGCTAATATTTGACAGAGAACCAAGAATACTCAGTGGAGAAGAGATAATCTCCTCAATAAATGGTGCTGGAATAATGGAATAGTCTCATGTAAGAGAAAGAAATTGGACCCATATCCTACACTCCTCACAAAAATTAACTCAATATGGATTAAAGACTTGAATGTAAGTCCTGAAACCCTGAAACTTCTTGAAGAAAGGAATAAAGCTCCTTGACATGGGTTTTGGTAACGATTTTTTAGAGTATGACACCTGAAGTACAAAAAACAAAATAAAAACTAAACGGGTGGGACTACATCAAAATAAAAAGCTTCTGCACAGTGAAAGAAACTATCAACAAAAAGAAACCTAAATGACCTATGACATGGGGAAAAAAATTGCAAGCCATATATCTGATAAGGGATTAATATCCAAAACTTCTGAAGAACTCATAAACTCAATAGCAAAAACAAAAACAAATACCCTAGTTTTTAAAAAAAAATGAGCAAAGGACTTACATAGGAATTTCTCCAAAGAAGATATACAAAAGGCCAATAGGTACATGAAAAGATGCTCAACATCACTGGTCATTAGAAAAATGCAAATTAAAACCACAATATCACCTCATACCTGCTAGAATAGCCATTATTAAAAAGACAAGAGATAATAAATGCTAGCATGGATGTGGAGAAAAGGGAACCCTTGAGCCCTCTTAATGGGATTATAAATTGGAATAGCTGCTATGGAAAACAGTATTCAGGATCCCCAAAAAATTAAAAATAGAACTACTCTAGGGGCATCTAGGTGGTTCAGTCGGTTAAGCATCTACCTTCTACTAGGTCATGATCCCAGGGTCCCGGAATTAAGTCCCTTGATAAGCGGGGAGCCTGCCTCTCCCTCTCCCTCTGCCTGCCACTTCCCTGTTGTGCTCTCTCTCTCTCTCTCTCTCTCTGTGTGTGTCAAATAAATAAATAAAATCTTTATTAAAAAAAAAAAACTACCATATGATCCAGCAATCTCACCTCTGGGAATATTTCCAAAGGGAAAAAACAATTAACTCAAAAAGATACTTGCACTCTCATATTCATAGCACCATATTATGTACAATAGTCAAGACATGGAAACAACCTAAGTGCCCATAATTGGGTGAATGGATAAAGAAAATATGGTAAAATATATATATATATGGTAGATATACACAATGGAAGACTATTCAACCATAAAAAATGAGGAAATCCTCCAATTTGTGACAAAATGGATGGAATTTTAAGGCATTATGCTAAGTAAGGTAAGTCAGACAGAAATACAAATACTGTATGATCTCACTTATCTAAATTTTTTATATTTGTAGAATCTAATAAACAAAAGCAAAAGCAAACTCATAGAAAAAGGGATCAGACTTGTAGTTCCCAGAGATGGAGGATGTGGGGAGGAGAAATTGGAAGAAGTTGGTCAAAAGGTGCAAAATTCCAGTTATAAGTAAGTACCAGGGATAATGTATAACATGCTATAACTAATACTGTTGTGTGACAGGAAAATTGTTAAGATAGTAGATCCTAAGAGTTCTCGTCACAAGGAGAAATCCTTTTCCTTTTTTTCTTTTTTGTCCTTTCTTTTGTTTCATTGAATCTATATAAGAGGATGAATGTTCGCTGACCCTATTGTGGTAATCATTTCACAATAAATGTAAATCAACCATCAAGCTCAATGCCTTAAACTTATCCAGTGATATATGCCAATTATTTCTCAATGAAACTGGAAAAAAGTTTTGGCATAAATATGAATCAACACAAAATAAGAAAATGACCAACTTGCGGTAGGATGTATCAAGGAAGTTTTACCGGGAAGTAGAATTTGAGCCAAGGTTTAATAGGAAATGCAGTGATGCCATAGATTGTCAGAGACTCTGGGTTTGTTTTTGTTTTTGTTTTTAAGTAATCTCTACACTCAGTGGGGAGCTTTAACTCATAACCCCAAGGTCAAGAGTCACATGCTCCATGGACTTATACAGCCAGGAGCCCCGAGAAAGTCTTTTTAATTTTTTTTTTTTTTTTTATGATAGTCACACAGAGAGAGAGAGAGAGAGGCAGAGACACAGGCAGAGGGAGAAGCAGGCTCCATGCACCGGGAGCCTGACGTGGGATTCGATCCCGGGTCTCCAGGATCGCGCCCTGGGCCAAAGGCAGGCGCCAAACCGCTGCGCCACCCAGGGATCCCAACTACCTGGAATTTAAATAAAAATTTGAGTGTGCCTGGGTGGCTCAGTCGGTTAAGCATCTGCCTTCAGCTCAAGTCATGATCCCAGAGCCCTGGGGTTGAGCCCTGCGTCCAGCTCTCTACTCAGCGGGTAGTCTGCTTCTTCTTTTCCCTCTCCCCCTCCCGCTGTTCATGCTCTCTCGCTCTAATAAAACAATAATATCTTTTTAAATAAATATCTGAAAAGAAAAAGGAAAAAAGTAAAGTAACAGCCAACTAGATAGGAAATGCCAGGGACTCCTGGGTGGGTCAGTGGTTGGGTGGCTGCCTTCAGCTCAGGTCGTGATCTCAGGATCCAGGATCGAGTCCTGCATCAGGCTCCTGCGGGGAGCCTGCTTCTCCCTCTGCCTGTGTCTCTGTCTCTCTGTGTCTCTCATGAATAAATAAATAAATCTTTTTAAAAAAAAAAAAGATAGGAAATGCCAAACACAGAAAGATTTTTACAACTGGAAACATAGTTTAGATTATGTTCCCTGATCATGTGTCAGGGAACATCAAAATCTCCCGAACCTTCTCATTCACAGATGAATGGTGATATACTATAACTTCAGGAGACTAACCATGTTGTTTTCTGATTTATTTTCAAAAGCCATAGTCCTAAATGATCACTACTGAAATTAAGTTGCCATGCTTTTTGATAAGGTAGATCTTAAAAAGAAAAACAAATGTTATCATGCACCTTTAAGCACAGCGTAAGTGATGGTTATAAACTAACAACAGGCATAGACTTTCCAAGTAACTAAAATCCCAACATTTGGTGGTATTTATACATTTTTCTATAGACATTAAAAGGATCTGAGATGGAGATAACTGTATAAGACATATAAATAAAGACATTTTTATGTGGAGATTTTAAGCTTACCTCGTTTAGCTTTAAACATAAAAGGCAGAGAAAGCAGCAATCATTTTTAAATGAATTACCCTTTTCACATTTGAGGATTTATTGAACTGTAATGAATTAATTCAATTTAGATGTTAGAAAATATTTATATTTATATTGGGTATCTCATTTCAAAAAGTATATATTATTTAAAAGTCAAAGAAAAGGAATGTAATAGCACTATTCAAGCAAAAACTCTTCAGTCAAGTTCTACCTAAACCCCATCCATTAAATTAGTCACTAAATGTGGGTAGGTATTTAAATTTTGTAAAATTAAATGTATACTCTACTACCTTAGATATCTTATAATGCCTTCCATAGAACTTTTTAAAATGTAACTAGAAACTCTCCCACCAAATGGTATTTAGCACTTAGTCCAAATGAGAAAATAATTTCTTAATGGTATCATCAATATAAAGTTTAAGTCAAAGTTTGCAAATATATATATATATATATATGTGTATATATATATATATATATAGAGAGAGAGAGAGAGAGAGAGTTTTTTTTTAAGATGTTATTAATTTACTCATGAGAGATGGAGAGAGAGAGAGGCAGAGACACAGGCAGAGGGAAAAGCAGGCTCCCAGCAGGGACCCCGATGTGGGACTCGATTCCAGGACTCCAGGATCACGCCCTGGGCGGAAGGCAGGCACCAAACCACTGAGCACTCAGGGATCCCCGAGAGAGGTAATTTCATTTAAGGCTAAGATCAAAGTTGTATTCTATATTGACTTAAAAAAAACTTAATGACTTAGTATATAAACAATGTTGGTCAGAGGATATTTAGAAAACAAGGTAAATTGATAGGAGTTAAATGATGACCATTCAAAAGATTATCACAAAGCCATATATTACCAGTTGCCAATTAGAGACCTAGAAAATGCATTTTTAAGGGTGTTAATATCAAGCTCACATCATCAACACATAGTGATTATTTATCCTGTTTCTATGGGGAAAATGCAGGTGGAAAAAATGTACCTCACTTAATTACGCAAAGATCTTGTTCTGTTTTGTTTTAATCTAGGAGCTCCTACTATGCAAAACACAAAAGTTAAGAAAAATTTAGGTTTAAGTACATACAAAAGTACCTACAACTCGAGGATTTCTCTCACTACACATTGGAATTTAATGTCAATAATTACCCATTTAAATCAATAATTAAAAGAAACTTTTTGTAAAGTTTACAATACAATTTCACTGTTCTGCAGAACATTTAATACCTGGAACTAGGCCAACCAAAGATAATCCTTCATGATGGATTAAAAAATTTATAACCAATAGATCTAAGATGTGGAATCATGCCTGATTTGTCAGAAGCAGGGGTCTGAGCTCAGGCAACCTATGCCCGAGTGGATAAACCTAGCTTTCTATTACACTCAGTGTCTGATTTTGTTGCTCTAGATTTAGGATTGCAAGTACATTAATGGTTATAAGTGATTGGTCTATTTACTTAGCTTTGCTTCTTTGTGTAAATTGGCCATCAGAAAAAGTTTAACTACTAGCAAATAGCATAGAATAAAAATGTAAATTCTTAGGAGGTGAATGTTGTCTGAAAATAGAAGTTTAGAATTAATTAAAGAACAGATATAAACTGCAACAGCCCCACACAGGCTCAGGTCTTCAGCAATGGTAAATCCACCATAAGTGAGTATTCTATTCGTGAAGCACTCATTCACCAGGTGATGGATGGAACTTCAGTGAAAGTTTAAAACATGGTTAAGTTGTCTATATTTGTGACTATTTATGGGAATCATGACTCTTAGAAGAAGTACGGTTTATGAGAAGGCCAGCACTCACACTGTGGCGAAGCAACAGTTACTGAAGATTCCATTATCATGAGCAAAGTTTGGTCAAAGATAAAAGAAAAGGATAGGAGGTACTCAATGATACCAACTTATACTGAAGAAAAACCCCTTTGGCAACTTATGCACCTCAGAAGGAATTGTGAACGTTAGAGCAGGAGGGAAAGATCTGCTCTTCTGATCTGTGGACTTGCTGTAGGCTTGGTGATTAAGCTAGGCCGTCTCTGTCCTTCTTTATACCCCAGGGCATCAAAGGGCAAACATAAGGGCCTCTCATACAGGAACCGGCAGTTCAGTGAAATCTTGGGCCACAGCCAACATGTCTGCAGACTGATTTCCTAAGTGCTATGAGCCAAAAATTGAACAACATCTTGCTTTCCTGAACATCAATTAAAGATTCTGCCCATCAAAGATACTGCAAAGGGCCATCCACAGTGTTTGAGTTAGCATATTTAAGGTGAAGTTGTACAATTTATTTCCAAAGAATGTGGTATTTTTTAAGGTTTAATAAATCATTTAATTTCTTAATTTGTAGAATCACTGAAAGTTTAGTTTTTTTATACTACAATGTATTCTATTAAAATACATATAAAATACATAAATATGCATATTCTGTATCATCTTCTAAAGGTACTACCTTACTGTTTACCAGTCTAAATAATGCTGATTCATACACGTTGACGTTTTGTCATTTTTCACTAACTAAATATTTCCAAAGGTCTTGGTAGGTTTTTATAACTATTCCCTTACAATATTATTTCAATCACTGCCTTCCACTTAAACAAGTTCTTTTTTAAGAAAATATTGAAGAGGGATCCCTGGGTGGCTCAGCAGTTTGGCGCCTGCCTTTGGCCCAGGGCACGATCCTGGAGTCCCGTGATCGAGTCCTGCGTTGGGCTCCCGGCGTGGAGCCTGCTTCTTCCTCTGTCTGTGTCTCTGCCTCTCTCTGTCTATCATGAATAATCAAATAAAATATTTTTAAAAAAAGAAAATATAGGGATCTCTGGGTGGCGCAGCAGTTTGGCACCTGCCTTTGGCCCAGGGCGCGATCCTGGAGACCCGGAATCGAATCCCACATCAGGCTCCCGGTGCATGGAGCCTGCTTCTCCCTCTGCCTGTGTCTCTGCCTCTCTCTCTCTCTCTCTCTGTGACTATCATAAATAAATAAAAATTAAAAAAAAAAAAAAAGAAAATATAGAACTTTGTCCTGATCTTTGACTGGAGTATCTAAAATATTTGGAAGTTTGAATAGACATTTTTACTGAAAATATTATTTGTTAAGTCAAAGTTTTCTTTAGTTACATTTCTTTAAAATGTACTATGTTCTACCTAAAGCTACATTTCTACTCACAATATGATTTCTACTTTTTTTCTCACTTTGGCATCCTGGAAAAATAGACTGCATTTTATAAAATACTGCCCTCATATTTACCTTAAATCATTTGTTCTCAAATATCTTTGCTACACCAACACAACTAAAAAAAAAAAAAACCTAACTCAGTCAGAAAAAGTGAGTGGCTTGCTAGCCAGTGATTTCAAGATCATTAAAAAAAATCCTCTAATGTTAAAACAAACAAAGAAACAAACCCAGTAAAAGAAAACATTAACTCTTCAGATTAGCCTATAAAAGGCCATTTAAAATTTTCCTTTTGGTTTTGTTTGGAAGGGAGTTCATTTATTTATATTTTATTTTTTAAATTTCTTATTTTTGTGTCTTTTTGTACCTATCAATTTACATATTTCAGGTTTAAATTACCCAAAGGTACCCATGCAAACATAAAAAATGTAGCTAAAATACATAAAACACAGCAGCAGTGTACCAAGTGGTACTTGTAAAGATGCTTCCAAACTCAATAGGTTAGATTTTCCTGCCAAGAATAATTAAGGCCTACACAAAACTCCACAAGTTTTCTTGTCACCAGTTAATGAACCTCAGAATTAATTTCCACAGTGCTGAAGCTATTCTGAGTTGTCCATATAGAAAAAAAGACTTAAACTGTTTAGGAATTTATAGATCATAATTGACCTCGAAATATACTTGAAAACAAACAACATTGAGTGCTACAGTATGAGCAATATACCTACTAAATATAATATTCATATTTCAAAATCATTGGTTTCACAGTTACCTCACCAAAACTAATGCAAGTTCTGTCTTCTCATTTTAATGGATAGGGATAGTGGGGTGGGAGCAGGGAATTGCTTGTGTGTTTTGGTTATGAAAGGAACAGCCTTTAACTATAACAGACACATGAAAGATGTTCAACGTCTCTCATCATCAGAGAAATATGTATCAAAATCACAATGAGATACCATCTCACACCTGTCAGAATGGCTAAAATTAACAACACAAGAAACAATAGGTGTTGGTGAGGATGTGGAGAAAGGGAAACCATCTTGCTCTGTTGGTGGGAATGCAAACTGGTGCAGCCACTCTGGAAAATAGTATGTTAAAGCTTTTTTTAACAAAAAGTTAAAAATAGAACTACCCTACGACCCAGCAATTGCCCTTCTAGGTATTTACCCAAAGGACACAAAAATAGTGAAATAGTGATTCAAAGGGTATATGCAGCCTGATGTTTATACAAGCATTATTAACAATAGCCAAACTATTAAAAAAAGCCCAGATGTGCTTGAATGAATAAAGAAGATGCGTTGTATGCACACACACACACACACACACACACACACACACACACACACAGTGGAATATTACTCAGCCATCAAAAACAATGAAATCTTGCCATTTGCATGGATGGAGTTAGAGTATATTATGCTAAGGGAAATAAGGTCAGCCACAGAAAGATAAATACCTATGATTTTACTCATATTTAGAATTTAAGAAACAAAACAGATGAACATATAAGAGGGGAATAAAAGAAAAAGAAAAAATGAGAGAAGGAAATAAACCATCAGAGACTCTTAAAGACAGAGTACAAACTTAGAGTTTTTGGAGGGATGTGGGTTAGGGGGTAGGATAGATGGGTGACCGGTATTAAGGAGAGCACTTGTTATGATGAGCAAAGGGTATTGTATGTAAGCAATACATTACTAAATTCTACTCCTGATAACAATATTGGACTGTATGCTAACTACCTGGAATTTTTTTTTTAATTTTTTTATTTATTCATGATAGTCACACAGAGAGAGAGAGAGAGAGGCAGAGACACAGGCAGAGGGAGAAGCAGGCTCCATGCAGGGAGCCCGATGTGGGATTCGATCCTGGGTCTCCAGGATCGAGCCCTGGGCCAAAGGCAGGCGCTAAACCGCTGCGCCACCCAGGGATCCCCGAGAAAGTCTTTTTAAATGAGATGCCCTTCTTTGTCTGGCAACTTTATTTATTTATTTATTTATTTATTTATTTATTTATTTATTTATTTATTTCTATTATTATTTTATTTAGAAGTGGGAAAGGGGCAAAGGAAGAGAGAAAGAGAATCTTCAGCAGGCTCCATGACCAGCATAGAGCCTGACTCCGGGCTCAGTCTCACAACCCTGAGATCATGATCTGAGCCAAAATTGAGTCAGACACTTAACCACTTGAGCCACCCTGGTGCCCTGAAAACTCTAGGTTCTTAATCGTTTTGAATGAAAATTTTAATATCAAACGGCACTCTTTAGTTGTGATTTAACTAAAATATACATGTATATATATATATATGTATATATATATATATATGTATATATATATAGACACTTATCTGGTTTTCATTTGCTGTTCTAAATTTCTCCCCAGGTCCTTACTTTCTTAGATATGCTTTGCATTAAAAATACAAACCCCAAATAAAAGATTATTGTTTAAAGGAGTACAAGGGAAAGTTGTATTTTCATTTTATCTCTGTGGTAAGAATAATTTTGTATTTTTAAAATTTTTTTATTTTTTATAAATTTCTTATTTTTTAAGAATAATTTTTTAAAGGGTAGATGTGAGCTAAGCCCAGAATAGTTTTTTCAGGTGTCCTCTGACAGCACCTGGGCAGAACTTTCATGTCTGTATATGGGATGGAGGTGCTTTGTGTGAATGCTCCTGGAGTCCCTTCTGTCTAATTGGGCTGAAATTTCATGAGGTTTGGACTAAGAAGAAAGTGATAGCCGCTGGTCAGAAAGCAATTTTTGTCTAAAGAAATAATGATACATGATCAACATGCATAAATATTTGCTTAAGAGCAGAAAATAAACATATTTCTAAGAACTTTTTTAGTAGCGTTTATTCTATCCCAAACCCACACATTTGTTGAAGAAAAGAAATTAGAAGGTTAGGAGCATGACTTTGGTGCCAGGCACACCTGATAAACCTCTGAGGTTGTTTCCTCATCTGTGAAATAGGAATAATAGTATATATCTCATAGATATCAGTGAGTACAGAGGAAATGTGAGTAAAGATTTAGGATAATGCTTGGTATTTACTGTGGGAGGAACTCCTGAAGCACCTTATTTATGATCAGTGATCCACAGTCTTAAATGAATACTAGACTCACCTGGAAATCTTTTTAAAGCGAGGTGAGGGAGATGCTTCAGATCCATTAAGGAAATACTGGATTCCAGGGTGCCTCGGTGGCTCCTTTGGTTAAGCATCTGACTCTTGATCTCAGTTCCAGTCATGATCTTAGGGTCGTGAGATCGAGCCCCATCAGGCTCCATGCTGGGTGTGGAGCCTGCTTAGATTCTCTTTCCCTCTGCTCCTCCCCCTTCCTCTCTCTCTCTCAAATATATATATAAATTTATATTTGATATATATTCTCTCTATATATAAAGAAATACTTATTTGCTGATTTGGGGAGAGACCCAGGCATTGGTAATTTTTTAAAGCTCTTGAAATTATGGCAGTGTGTAACCACTACCTTAGTCTTTGGCATCACCAATACCTAAGGCCCCTCCATAATCCAGTTTTAAGCTTCTCATTCTCTACATTATGCCTCCATACTTTCCAGCTCACTCTCATACCTCAATGAAAGATTTTTCAGGAAGCCTGGATGGCTCAGTGGTTGAGCTTCTGCCTTCAGCTCAGGGCTTCAGATCCTGGGATCAAGTCCCACATCGGGCTCCCTGCATGGAGCCTGCTTCTCCCTCTGCCTGTGTCTCTGCGTTTCTCTCTCTCTATGTCTCTCATCAATAAATAAATAAAATCTTAAAAAAAAAAAAAAGATTTTTCAACTCTATGAGGACCTAGTGATTCTATCAACTTACATGGATCCTCCCCATCCCAACTTTCCATTCTCTCCCTATTTGACTTACAGTCCATGGTTCATCAATCAAATTATTCACTTACATATTTTCTCAGCTTCCTTGGCTCCTCCATTTCACTAACCCCATCTGGTGTGATATCTGGCTCTTCAAAGACAGCTCCTAGTGAAACACACCTCCCAGGGTTCTGTACCCTCCTCCCATGGTGAACCTGGCTGATACATGACTCACTTTGGATAACAGGATGGAGTAGAAGTTGGTCTGCTGTGCTGGACCAGACCTAAAACTTAAGAAGACCTGACAAGTTCCTACTTGCATTTTGGGGAACCCTAAGCTACTGATTGAAATTTAGCTCCCCTGCCAGGGAGGCTCCATGGAGACACCACATAAAGGGGTCATATGGAGAAGAGATGCCCTGCAGAGCCCAATCTTGCTGTTGTCCCTGCCAAGACATCAGCTCAGTTGAGCCCCAGAAAATAGCAGCTTTGGCCAACACCATTTGATGCAAAAGAACAGCATAGTCAAGCCACATAATTATGAGAAATAATACATTGCTGTTGCTTTAAACTAGGATGTCTTGGGGCTGTTTACAATGCGCAAGAGGCAAATAGAAATTTGTTCCTACAAGTGTTGTGATGACATAATAGAAACCTAAAATTGGTGGCATTGTCTGTAGGACCGGACAGAAGGTAGAAGAGCCTTAGCAAGATTCTTAGTGGAGAATGGAAGGGCAGTGAAGAAATTGCTACTGGGGCCTAGAAAACTGGGGACCTGGGTTATGTACTAGCCAATCAACTGAAAAAACTGTTACCTGTTTCATCATAAAAGCTAGAAAGAGTAGTTAATGAAGGGTGAATCTGCACAAGGAGATTTCCAAGCAGAAAAGGTCTTTTGTTCAATGAAATGAATTATAATGTGATCATTTTAAAACCAAGTGTTTCAAGGAATTATATCAGCTTGAAATGAAAGGGACAAATAGTTCAAAAGGAAAACACACTTTTGGCCCCTAACTTATAAAACAAGCAAGAAGCAGGCTGAGATGCAAATATGGGCCATGTCTTATGGAAGAGAAAGGATGGTCTTTGTGTAGCTAAGAGTTCAAAGAAGAGAACAAAGACCCATGGAGAACTAGTCCCAGAGAACAAATTTCTGCCTCAGTCAATGTCTATTCCTTGCCCTGGAATAGAGAAAATTGGTGGTATGTGCCCTGCTGGGCTTCATAATTGCTCTGGACCAGTGGCTCTTAAGGTTTCCTGTCCCACCCCCTTTAAAATGAGAGCAGCTCTTGTTTTCCTGTTGTGTCTCACTGTCATATGTTGGATGTTTGACAAGGGGGAGGGGATCAGATATTTTGTCTTTACACATCTTCAGATCAAGAAGAGGCACACCCAAGGGGCGTCAGCCACACCCACTGATGGCATTGTGCACTTCAAAGCCTGAGTATGACACTATTATGAGATGGAAGTTTTGAGGTCTTGGGAAGGGAGTGAGTATGTTTTACACACAGAAGAGATGTGAATCAATGAAAGCCACAGGATAGATTCTGTGGTTAGAATCTAGCCATCTAGTAGCTGGTCTCTAACAATAGCCCCAATGTGCTGCACCTTCTTGTGGTCCTCTCCCTCACTGAGCCAACAGAATGTGGTAGGAGCGATACTGTGCCAGTTCCAGGCCTTGGACTTAAAATGTGTTAGCAGCTTCTGCTTTTCTACTTTTGGAGCCTGAGTTTCCACGCAGTAAGTCTGTCTACCCTGCTAGAGACGCCAGATGGAGTAGAAAAGGCGCTGAGAAGACCCAGTGACAGAGAAGTCCCACTGTCCCAGCCCAGTCTGCAGGCCATCATGCCACATGCAGACATGTGGACATTTCAGCCCAATCAAATCCACCATATTGCCATAACCCTGCCTGATACCTTGTGTGACAAAAGAACCAACAAATCAAACCATAGACTTGGGGGAAATAACAAATTGTTGTTCAAAATTACTATGGCCGGGGATTTGCTATGAGCAATAGATAGCGGAAACAGCTCAGTTCTAACTGAATGCAAGTCGTCCATTGTGCACACATGGCAGAGGTACAGCCAGTCAACTAGTCTTCACCTAAATCATAGCCAAAATTCCAAGTGGACTCTCAGTGAAACTGAATAATAATAATACTATGTGCCACTAATCCGTGCACTCACTGGCCTACACCATTCTCTTTCTTACATTTTTCCCCTTGCCTCTTTCAAATAGTCGGTGCCTCATCCTCCATCCTCATGCTCCACTTATGACCTTTCCTTAACTCTCAAAATTAAGCTATTAAAAGACAACTTCCACACACTCTCCATCTTTCACCTACCTGGGACCATCTGTTTTGCCTTGCCTTCTGGATAGATGGTCTATGTTTCTATTTAGTGCCATGCCCTCCACTGTGTACTAGAATCCATTCTCTATCTCTTTAGCACCTCTCTTTTCTGCTTCATCAATTTTTCCCCCTTTACTGGATCATTCCCATTAGGAAAAAAAAAAAATTCTCCCATCTTAAAGCCTATCCTTCTCTTGATCCCCCTCTCCCATCCAATCCATTGACATCAGTGGTCCCTTTATGAAATCCCTTTAAAAAGTCGTCTCATTTCTTTTGACCTATTCTTTTCAAAACTCACTTTAATAAGGAACTTACTCCCAACTACTTTGCTAAATCATTTGTAGAGTCACTAATGACCTCCTCGTCAATGAGTAAGTCCAAAGGCCAAGTCTCAGTCCTTATTTTATTTGGATTATCAGCATTATTTGACATAGTTGAAACTTCCTTTTCTTCAAATTATTGTCTTCCCTTGATTTCCAGGATGTGTGCTCTCTTGGATTATCATCCTAGCCCCTCCTTTAAGTCTCCTTCACTGGCTCATCCTCATTTCACAACATCTAAAAGTTGGAGTTGCACTGTCTCATTCGCTTGATCCACGGACCCTCTCCTCTTCTCCATACACTTATTTATATCATCCAGTCTCATGATTTAAAAAACCATCTATATGCTTCTGTTGACATCAAATGTATATTTCTAATCCTAATCTGTCCTTTAAAATCCAGATTCATACCTGCTTACTCAACAATCGGCATCTCAAATATAACATGTCTAAAGTCAACCCCTATTCTTCCTCATACCACAATTAATTTCTCTTTTTTTCCTAATCTTAACTGTGTACTTTTAATTACTCAGGCCAAAAACCTTAGAGTCATCCTTAACTCTTTTCTTTCGTACTTCATATTCAGTCAAATACTATTGACTCTATTTTTAAAATATGTTCAAAATGGGAGTGCACCTAGGTGGAATAGTCAGTTAAGTGTCCGACTCTTGGTTTCAGCTCAGATAGTAATCTCAGAATCATGAGATTGAGTCCTGCCTCAGGTTCCACGCACTGCTCAGAGTCTGCTTAAGACTTCCCCTCTGCCCCTCCCCACTGCACTTTCGCTCTCTTTCTTTCTCTCTAAAATAAATAAATAAATATTTATTTATTTATTTATTTATTTATTTATTTATTTAAAAATTAAAATAAAATATGTTAAAAATGTGGCCACTTGTCACTCCTCCATCACTGTCACTCCATCCAAGCTATCATCATCTCCTGCATGGATTGTTGCAACTGCTTCCTAACTTGTCATCCTACTTCCCTAGTCTTTTCTCAATACAGCAACCAAAGTGACCCTTTTAAAATGTGAGTCCGACCATGTCACTTTAGCATGGAAACCCTCCAATGTCTCCCATGTCACTAAAAGTCAAAACCTTTACACTGCTTATAGGTACCTTAAAAATCCATAATCCTCACCTCCAGGCCTCTGACCTCAGGTCTCACTTCTCTTTCTTTCCTTTTTCCACTTCAGCACATCTGGATTTCTTAGACTCTCTAGGCAAGTGTCAAGACTTTTGTGCTTGCTTCTGCCTAGAATGCTCTTCTTCTAAATATCTTTATGTTTGCTCCTTTATCTCCTTCTCCATTCAAAAATATACTTCCAGTGAAGTTTTCCCAGAAAATATTTTTTTAAATCTCCAAGCATTACTTACTACTCATTTCCGCTTTATTTTTCTCTATAGCATGCATGCCAGTTGTGTGTACATATAGGAATTTTTTTCCTATCTTTGCTAAAATGCAAGCTCCATGAGGGCAGGAATTTGTCTCCTTTTTATTCACGGTTGTTTTATTGTCAAGAAGAGTGCCTAGCACATAGCAGATGCTTCTTGAATGAATGCATGAGTAGTCCTAAGAGAAATACAAATTCTAGAGCTGACACACTCAATAACATGGATGAACATCAAAAACATTATGCTGAGCTACAGAAACCAGATGCGAAAGAGTACATACTGTATGAATCCATCTAAATAAAGTATTAGAAAAGACGAAGCTAATCTATACTGACAGAAAACAAATTAGTGGATGCCAGAGGCTGGGGGTGGGTGAAAAAATTGACTGGTAAGGGATACAAGAGAACTTTTAGGGCTGATGAAAATGTTTTTTATCTTGGCTGTGCTGGTGGTTACACAGATATATACATTTGTCAAAACTTTTTGAATATTACACTTAAAATGGCACATTTTATTGTATGTAATTATACTTCAGTAAATTTGATTTTATGTATTTGTATTTATAAAAATACAAATTCTGTAGTTAGGAACATATGTCATCAGAGTAAGTAAGAGAATGCCAGAAATATGAAGTTTATTTATGTCTTTGGGATAATAAGATTCACAGTGATTTCAAATGAAAAACAAATAAATCTCACCAGTAGTTAAATATAACAAACACAGTATTCAGAGAGCACCATATAAATTATCCTTCCCTCATTGCCAATGTAAAGAATGTGTTATATCTTTAGGAGGTATTAGCCAAATGTGTCATGCCACAGGTATAGCTCTCCAATTTTTTTTCTTTCAGCCAAGATACATTCATTTCTCTTTCTTTCTTAATCAGATGTGTAACTAAATTTCTATTAAAATAAAGCCAGCACGGTGCATCTCTACGGAGGCAGTACAATGCCCCGTAGATCACTCTGTGTCCTAACATGAAATTCAAAATGGGAATTTAATACAGAAAACCAATGCAAGTCAAACACTATAAGGACAGTAAACTTAACTATTTCAGAGTACTTGAGAAAATGGCACCTTTTAAAATAAAGAATTTTTGCAGACTACACTCAAAAAATATATTTCCAATAAATTTTAAGTTAGGTAGATCCAAAATACATATATTTGTATACATTACACAAAAATAAATTTAACAAATAATATACAGTAACTAAATAAGGAAAATGACAAAATATTTTCATGGAACTTGAAAAGAGACTAATTGATGGAGATAATGTGACTTCCAAACGGGCCTATTCTCAGGGCACCTGGGTGGCTCAGTCAGCTAGGTGTCTGACTCTTGCAATTCTTGATTTCACCTCAGGTCATGCTCTTGGGGTTGTGAGATCGAGCCCTGCCTTGGCTCTGTGCTCTGCAGGGAGTCTGCTTGATATTCTCTCTGTCTTCTCCTTTTGCTCCTCCCTCCCACCCACCCCTCAAATAAATAAATAAATCTTTAAAAATAAAAATAAATGGGCCCATCCTCCCTAAAGTAATCTCTAAAGGAGAGAGTTGTTACAGCAGAACAGCGAACAGCCTAAATGAATCTATAGAGAATTACACTGAGTGAAAAAAGCCAATCCAAAAAAGTAACACACTGTATGATTGCATTTATATAACATTCTTAAATGTTATATTAAATGACAATGTCATCCTTAAATGACAAAATTATAGAAACAGAGCACAGATTAATGGTTGAAAGGGGTTAAGGAAGTGGATGGGAACTGGAAGGAAGTGGGTGTGGCTATGAAAGGCCAACAGGCGGGAGCCTGGTGGTAGTAGAAATAAATGTTCCATATCTTGATTTTATCAACATCAGTGTCCTGATTGGCACTATACTATAGTTTTGAAAGATGTTACCCCTGGGGGAAACCTGTTTTATTTATTACAACTGTATGCATATCTACAGTTATCTTAAAATTGAAAGTTTAATTTTGAAAAATTGAATCAAATTCTTAACCATTTGGGGAAAAAATCAAGTTATTTCCCTATTTCAATTTGACATCAAAACTAATTCCAGAATGAAGAGTTAAATATAAAAACAGCTCATAGCTACCATTTATTGAGCAAATACTATGTGTCAGGTATATTTATATATATTCTCACTTCATCTGTTCAGCAAACTTGTAAGAGAGGCTTACTGTTTTACCAAAGAGAAAAATTAGGTTTTCCCAAATTTATACATTTAAAAGGAAAAATCCACAAATAAAAGAGAAACACACAACAATGTGTTAGCTCTGATTTGGATGAATATGATTCCAAGTATTTTAATTTCTTTCTTCTGTAACTATTTATATGCACTGGGTGTCTTTAATGAACATATTTTACATCGTTAACATTCTTTTAAGGTTAGGCAAAAGTAATGAAATTTGGAATTTTTGTCAAGGACAAAGAACACTTCAGTAAGGATGTATGGCTGGCACAACACAATGCAAAAACCCCAGCTTAGCATAAACTGTGTTTTCATAATTGTATCTAATTGCAAGAAAGAGTTAAGCATTAATAATGTTTAAAGATGTTTTTAAAAATAACAATTACCAATTACAAAGAAGAAACTTGGCCACGGAAATGACTGAATGGAAGAGACATACATTTTTTGAAAGGTGGAGCTTATAATTCTAATTACTTTGGTTCTCATAGCTGCCCGGGTGCAGGAAGAGAGGCAGGCAGTCCTGAGGCCAATCAACCACAGTCTTCTAGTCAAGGGTAATCAGTGCCTGGATTTGGTGACAGCAGTGGGGATGGGAAGGAAGGATAGAGATCAGAAAAGCTAGGAAGGAAGTGGGTAAGGCTAGGTGATTCATTAGCAATAAAGAACAATGGGTACAGAAAAGCCAAAGTGTGATGTAATAGAAAAAAACAACACTGGTGATGGTCTTGGTTTTGCCATGACCCAGATATGGAGCCTCGGGACAATCATTTTAAGAGACAACATTCTCTTGGCTTCGTTTTCCTCGTGCCTGCAATGAAAGCATTGCTCTGAGACTTCTCAGGTCTCTCCCAGATCTAACATTTTGAAGCTAAGTTACCAGAATGACAACAGGAAACTTAACAGAAATTTTACAAAGGAATCTGATCCCAAAGGCTGAGATTTAGATTCTGATGAAACTACTGTTCTGTGACCTTGAACAAATGACTTAACCCCTCTTGTGCATCAATTTCCATTGTAAAATGGGAATCATAATAATAACAGCGCCTATCTCACAGGATTGTCCCACATAAACCTGTAGGGAAGTGCCTGGCACGTTATAAGTCCCGACAGATATCAGCAATTTATAGCAGTGCCATCCATACTTAGAATTGATCACAGCTATACCTCACGGTCCCATCATGGGACTCTCGAGACACCAAAATTTTTGTCGTAATCTTCAACTTTTGTTACCTTTCTAATGTAATAATATGTCACTGGAGAAAGGTCAGATGTTTATGGGAATAGACCACGTAGGTATCTAGGATTTGGGTGGCTGAGTCATGAGACCTGAAGAGTTATAGGCTTCAGATACTATTTCCTAAAAGTGAGTGCTAGTTGTCACGTCCACTCTTTCTAGCCCTGAACCATCACGTCCTAATATTTGTCATAGGTATTACCCTAAAGCAACAGAACATAAAGATCTGAGTCATTTTGAAAAAAATAAGTGTTGATCTAGCAGCTGTAACCGTCAGAAACAAACCACTCTGAGAACAACGGATACCCATGCACCAGATGGAGAGAGCATGTGGCTGACCCCCCGGGCCTTGGCCCTAATTGCCACATTACTTGCTGAAAAGTGCATGAAGCAAGAACAGGAAGAGATGCAAATTTATACATGCACGTGGATTCCCTCCCTTCCCTGCCCAAGCTGCCTCCTGCCCTTACCTGAATCTCATGAGGACAGTTCAAATAATGTTTGTCAACTAAAAAAAAAAAAAAAAAGAAAAGAAAAGTAACTATTTGCCTCCGATTGCAGGAGGAAAACCAGGTGTAAGAGGGTCAAGCTTTGGAGAAGAAGGTACTAACAAGGAAACAGTGTTTAGTAGAAATGTCTTGATATTAAAATCAGAGACTACATTTATCTAAAAAAATGTAAAGAAATTTTTATTGTTTAAGATTCCATCTATTAAATTTTATACAATTTGTTATTTCAAAGGCAACTTTCAATTTCAACTTAAATGAGGCTGCGTGCACCAGGCACTCTTCAAGCTCCGTGTAGATCAGTGCTAAGGGTACTTTCCAGTGTCTAGTCAGGCTAATTATCTTGAAGTTCCCTCAACTTCACCTTAAAGGCCACCAAAATTGCCGTCTGGAAATTTCGATAATAAAAGGGAGAGATGGTGGTTAAATAATTCTGCTTTTTGTTTCTCTCCCTAGTGGCAAAGCCTATTTTTGTTTTATCTCAGGTTTTAAAAATGTTTTCATCATTCTTAAAAATTATATGCCGAATAGACAGAGTTACATCAAACCTTAGTGTCTCTCATTAAAAAGCTTGATAAATGAAAAAAGTAACTCAACGTTTGTGTCTCCTATCTAGAACATGAAGTACTGCCATCAGCTCAGGGGTTAAAACCCAGCCATCATGAGATGCCCCCTTGAATTCTTGCTCTTAGTAACACACTGAAATTTCCTACCAGCTTTTTTTTCTATTGATGTTAGCAGAAATGATCTGAAGTTTTGATTTCTTTTTCCTTCTGACAAGCAAAGATGTCGAGAGGACAGTGGGTGTTGGGGGGTCACTGCACTTCATTCTTGAGCTCAGTAATTTCAATGGTGGTCTCCAGGCCTTCCCGTAATTTTACAAGTGTCCTTTTCCCCGTATTAAAATTCTTGTATTTTTTTAAATACCTGGAGGTATTCCTATTTCCAACTCTGAATTTGAATTGATAGTTGATATAACTCACCTAGGACAGAGAGACCCAGGGGATGGGCCCACCTTAGCATTACACAACGAATTACTTTTTTTTGATGTGTAAAAATACACATATTGGAATTGGTTATTGGGCCACCTTACTTTTGATAAGTTGAGGATTTTTAAAAGATTTGTTTATTTATTTATTTATTTGAGAGAGAAAGAGAGAGAGAGAGAGCATGGGGGGAGGGCAGAGCGAGAGGGAGAGAGAATCTAAAGCAGACTCCCCATTGAACAGTAGCCTGACAAGGGGCTAGATCTCATGACCCTGAGACCATGACCTGAGCTGAAATCACGTGTCAGATGCTTAACCAACTGAGCCCCCCAGGCACCCCTAAGTTGAGTTATTTTTGTTCATGTTTGTTTCCATTATTCCTATTTTCCTAAGTATTGACAAATCAGTGAAATAAACACAAACAGCATAGTCAGGCATTCTTAGCTCTAAAAATGGAATTTTTCTTTATGCTTATTTTTTTGTCTACTAAATAACTGAAAGGAGATGATGTTTATGAATCTTGGTAGGATTGGGGAAGCATTTGGCTGTAATGTCAATGGTCAGATGTTTCCTAATAATGAATAACATGCCTAGACTTTGTGGAACACAGTATGTTGTCACTTCTCTGTTGCTGGGTTAGTTTTGAACATGAGAAAACTGAGACTCAGAAAATTTTAGTCAAGGTAAACAGCAAGTGGTCAAGTAAGGACCCAAACCTGGGATATTCTGGTCCCAGAATATACCCTATCCTAGAGTGTCTTCTGTCCACACTGCTCCTCTTTATTATACTTTTAGAGATTAGGGCAAAAAATTGTAGGCAGTATTTTGTGTAAATATGTGTGTGTGTGTTTGTGTGTGTATGTGTGTGTGTTTGTGTGTGTGTACGTGTGTGTGTGTTTGTGTGTGTGTATGTATGTGTGTGTGTGTGTTTGTATATGTGTTTCTTGATTAACCTCTGTGGTTTTGTCAAATACTAATCTTCACCTTTGGAAATTGCAAGGAGAGAAGGGCATATTGGGGCTTAATCCTCCAATCCTATTTTTCTATTTTTGGATTATCTCTATATAAATTGAGTCACTTTAAGCCAGAGCTCATCTGGTAGTTCTCCTTACAGCACTCTCCCCTTTTTGAAAAATCATTTTTTTTTCTCTCTTCTTTTCTACCCTGTACTGGGACATTGTTCTTTGGTATCACATGGTATCAAAAGCCTTCCTGAAATTTCTCGAGGGGCTCCAGTTTCTGTGTAGTATCATCCTTATTCATTTGGAGACTCTTCTGATGGAATTTATGTGATTTTTCTTTTGTACTTTCCTGCTTTATTGTACAGGTGTGGCCATAATAACCAAAGCAGCAGGAAGCAGAGCCAAAGGTGCCGGTGTGGTGAGGTAGATTCTTAAGCTCAGTGTACCTCAAACTTGAGAGAAAGTGGATGAACCTCAACAAAATGGCAACTCTTATTCCTTTATTTCTCTTCTGCTACTTGAGAGTCTTCACTAACACAAGACCAGCAATAGGGGTTGTGTTCTATTGTTTCAACTTGCTACCTGTGTTTAAAAAATGACTAAAGAAGACAATTTAGGTGATACAGGTGAACTTTATTTATACTTCATAATGCAGGTCTCCAAGGACTGCAAAAAGGGACAGAAGACAAGAAACGTTTATAGGATAAAGAATCAAGAGCAAGGAAAAGAAAAATAAGAAAGATCTAAAAAAAAAAGAAAGAAAGAAAGATCTAATTGTCTGGTGCCACACAGTCAACCTTGTTTAGGGTGAGAAGGTCCAGAATTGGCTTGGTGCATGAGGATTGGCTGACTGGATATATCTTGTTTCTGGTCAAGCTGAGCATTTACAGGGGCAGGAAAGTTATCTAAGTTTCAGTCCTTTGACATGGCACACTGGGCAGGAATGACTCCTTCCTGAGCCTAGAAAGTTGTTTCAGCACAGGTGATTTTTTTAAAAAAATCATTAAATAACATGTTGTAACATCTTTAACCATGTGGCACTCTGCAAAACAGTGTGAGCAAAGTTTATGTCTACCAGCATTGTGTTTTTGCTCCAGGGGTATATTACCTTCCCATCTTCCATCCAGTTTGAACATGTGAAAAGGTAAGAAAAAAATGGTGTCAAAAAGTCAATTGGCAAGTTGGAAGCATGCAAACCAGGGAGGGATAGCAAGTATCCATCATTAGATATCCATCATTAGATGATGGTACCTGGACCAGAAAGACCATGACGAGCTTGAACTATGGACCAGAAACAATAAGAAAAAAAATAATAGTGATTCAAGTAAAGACCTGCATCTATACACACTGAAGCAGCTGCTGCGGTTGGAAGAGGATATAACATTTGCTGTATGTCTTCCAAGTACTGTGCTCCCTTTGCTGTGCTTTTCCTTGAGTTATTTTGTAAATTATAGGAAAATCATACCCTTGGAGTATGATTTTTACTAAGTGGGGTAATATAATGCAAGGTTAATGAGAACAGAGGCTGGCTACATGCATTAGATTTGAATTCATGCTATGCGTAGGCACATTATTTAGGCACATTAAGTGTGAAGAGTGGCAGGACTTTTGGTTTTCAAGGAGCCCTGTACTGCCAAGTGCTGCATATGTAGAATTAAGGCAGCTAGGAACTGATAAGATGGGAATCACATTGCCCTCTCTGCCAAAACCACATTGGGAGTCCTGCTTTGAATTCTAAAGACTATTCTATAGGTGAAAGAAAGGCCAATAGGATCACTTTAGAGTGGAAGAGAGTGGGGTCCCAATCCTCTCCGTAGTGACTTCACACTTTGTCTGAAGTCACTACGGGGGCCCCTGGGTGGCTCAGTCAGTTAAGCATCTGTCTTCGGCTCAGGTCATGATCCCAGGGTTCTGGGATCAAGTCTCACATTGGGCTCCCTGCTCAGCGTGGAGTCTGCTTTTCCCTCTCCCTTTTCCTCTGCCTGCCGCTTCCCCCTTGCTTTCTCTCTCTCTCTCTCTCTGTTAAATGAATAAATAAAATCTTTAAAAAAATAATAAAGTCACTACATATGACTACATGAATGACTACACTACAAATGATTAAATGAATAAATAAAATCTTAAAAAAATAATAAAGTCACTACAAATGACTACATGAATGACTACACTACAAAAGATTAAATGAATAAATAAAATCTTAAAAAAAATAAAGTCACTACAAATCACATATGGTCAACTTTATCTTTAGAAATTCCTTAAAAATGAAAAAAAAAAAAAAAAAAAAAAAGAAATTCCTTAAATTGATTTTATATCACCAGCATCTAGGTCATGTAAAGGACAACAGCCAAAAATTAACTCCTTTTATTGCCCTGTGTATGTTGTCTATGAGTTCCCTTTTCCTGGTTCACTTTGAGTCCTTTGGGAATGGCAAGTGTTAAATAGGGAGGGATGGATAAGGGAATTTCCCCCCAATACTTTTGTTGTTGTTTTTAGGTACAACAACATTGAATTTCTCAAAATTAAATGAGCTTTCAGTGCAACTCTACTGTTACCAAGAGAATAAGGCAAGCTCAAAACCACGTCACATAACTCAAAAAATTAAAGATACTGAGTCTTAGAGCAACTTAATCACGGAAGACCCTATAGCTACCTTAAAACATTTGGAGGACTGTTCAGTGAAAGAGGAATTCGAACTGAGATGGTCATTCTCAAACAACCACTACCAGTTGTTATGATGGCTGTCTGGAGTTCTGTATTATTATTTTTTTATTTTCTTTATTTTTTGGAGTTCTGTATTAAAAAGAATGTGAGACAACATCCAAGGTCAGTGAGAAGGAATTCTGCTTGACAATGATGTCTGTCCAATGCTGGAAAGAAAGCCAGTGCCCAGGTGTTGCATGTGATGGAAACAGAATGGCTATCGTTGACATATACTGAGCACTTGAAAGAGGAATTCACATGGGGTTGGGAATGCTGTTTCTTGTCATTATGCTGAGAAGTCAAAAAAGTGTCTGGAAAGAGAGAGAGAATGGGAGAGAGGGAGAGAAGAATAGAGCACATTTTCAGAAATGAGAGAACTTACCACCCTTAAGAGCATCCCCCTCATTCCTGCTAAGTTTCCACTTGTCATTCATCGCCTCATAAAGAAATCAATGCATCCTTGCAGTAAATTTCCCTTTTTGGCTTTGACCAAAAAAAAAAAAAAGAGTAGGTTTCCGGCTTTTGCAATCAAATAATCCCTAGAGGTCGATGTCTCGGTGGGGGCATAGTTCAATGCCATTTAATTCAATTTAACCGGTGTGCATTGAATGCCTGTTATGCTTCTCTGCTCGATCATTTGGGTCAAGTTATGAGCCTGGCCTATGACTGGAATCTGTGAAAGATTCAAAGGGAATAGCAGTCATAGATTATGATGAAACATAAATAAATTGAACAAGACGGAACATAATGAGAGTTCTTAGGTCTTCCCACCCAGGGTGTATGTTCTGAGTTGTCTGTGACATTCTGTCCCACTTGTGCTAGTTAGTGAGAGAGGATTGGGAGCCCAGCCCTTTTGAAGTGCAAACCTGAGGGATGAGAGGAAGCTTGACACAGGAAATAGCAGCCAGCGGTGGGGCTTTCTGACAATGCAGAACACAATCCAGCGAAGCCCTTTAATTAAGCAAGATCTTTAAAAAAAAAAAAAATTATTCAGAAACTACTGCCTTAATCTCTGAAGATAATAAACTTCACTTAAAGTCCTAAATTGATTCCCTGTCCATGATGACTGAGATACAAATAGAGCTTTTATCCCACAAAAACCATAACCAAGGCACAGCTGATTAAAAAGTTCACCAAAACCCCTACCCCAAGTTAGAACCCTTACCTCTAGGAAGAGCCTGAGGGGAATAACATACAGTTTCTGTTTGTGTTCTGACTGCAAAGCCCAAAGCATAGGAAACCCAAACCAAGTCAAAAGTCGGGAAGGAAAGTCTTTTAATTGGCCACGAGTAACCAAACTTCCTCTTCAATTAACTGCGTAAGTGACACCAGAAACAGTGCCACCGCTGTGCCCAAATCAAATGCCTCTACTGCCACCCCCACCAGAAAATGGGTTCTACAAGGTTCCTCATGCTGTCTGCCCTGAACCGAAGTCTTTGCACAGCGTATGGGGTGAGGGGAGCCCGGGTGACATGCTCTGGCCCTACCCCCCAAAGGTGCCGGAAAAACAAGCTATGCTGCCCTGACTTAGGGGGCAGCCGGGGTCATAAAGTGGGAAATCCTCTGAACTCAGGAAAGTTGTTCAAAAGGTTCTAGTCAGGCAAAAACATGCAAATGTCCATCCCATCACCCAGAGGACTTACTCCTCGGGCCTAGATTCAACCAATTAATAATCTAGTATGGTGAAGGACTCCCAGCCAACCTCCAGGAATGATTCTCCCCTTCTTCTTCTTTTTTTGAAGATTTTATTTGAGAGAGAACGAGAGAGACCACAGAGAGAGAGGGAGAGGGAGAAGCAGACTCCCTGCTGAGCAGAGAGCCTGAAGTGGAGCTCAGTCCAACGACCCCGAGATTGTGACCTGAGCCACCCAGGTGCCCCTCTCCTTCTTCTTCTTAGTAATATAACTGCCTCCAGGTTTAGCTCGACACATGCTTCTTGGCTAGAGGCTCTATTTCCCACCTCCTTTGCAAGTATGACCTTGGGACTAAATTCTCACCAATGAGATATAAGAAAAGAAGACAAACCATGAAGAGACTCCTAACTCTGGGAAACAAAGGGTTGCAGAAGGGGAGGTGGTGAGGTGGTGTAACTGGGTGACGGGCATTAAGGAGAGCACATGATGAGATGAGCACTGGGTCTTACACTATATGTTGGCAAATTGAATTTAAATAATAAAAAAAAGATGCCATTTGTAGGGCTTCAGTCTTTCCCTTCAAGATGAAAATGCTTAGCCTTTGTATCTCTTCTTTTCCTCTTCCCTCTGGCTGAGCATTGGCAACGATTGGACCAGCTGCCTTGGATCTGCCTTGGATACATATGTTGACACGGTCAGAACATACCCCACAGGCCTGGTTCCTGGATGACCTCCCAGAGCAGTGGTTCCTGGGTGACCTTGCAGGGCCATGCTGCCTTCCCAGCCCTTTTAGGACACTGTTCTTTGTATGAAATAACTTTTCTCTTATTTAAGGAGGTGCATTTTGTGGGCTCGTTATTACAACAACTTAGGCTTTCCACTAACTAATATGCTTAGTCATTTCAAAAAGTAGTACATACGTTTCTGGAGCTCCTGAGATGTCTGAAGTGCTAGAGGTGGGCTCATAGGCTGCCGGTATCCTGACGGCCTTCTCAAGTAATGCGTAACAAATAGGAAAACTCTGTGGTAGACCAAAATGAAGTTCTAAGTCTCCAGGTCAGTGCATGGACTACACAGGCCACTTCATAAAGGCCAGCCAGTTCTCTAAGCCTTCTTTCTCAGGGATCATGGTAGCTGAGTGTGTCCTGAAGGAATCTCATCTTCCTTACTCAAGCCTTGGAGATGTTTCAAAAATTCTCACACGGAAGATCATCAGATCGTTGTGACGGTTGGGTTCCAGCTTAAGCTTGCTCAGATAAGGACTTAGCAAAAAGGAGAGAACTGCTTTTGCATCTGATTGTATATATTCCCAAAATATATCATTTGTGGATATTGTAAACGCTGGTGAAGATGGTGTGCCTGGCTTATGCTTGATGACAACTTTTAGGAAGAAATCTTTCTATTATCTTTAAATGGGCAGTAGCCTGGAAAGTAGCGGAGTCTTCTACCCATAGAGAGGGGAAAAAAATCCATCCTGCTCAAATAAAGCTAGGGGCAGAAGGAGGTTCCACAGCGTCATGGGGAGCACAGGAGGTTGAGTGAATGCGGGAGCAGGGAGTTTGGGGCTTAAGGAGAGAGGGAATAAAGAGAACCATCAAGGGACTGAAGATGAGGCTTCTAGCAGTGACTATATGTAATCCTCTCTGAATCTGTCCAATCACCCCATTAGGTCGAACACCCACCCATCCATTCATTCATTAGTGATGTTTACTGAGCACCAACTATGTGCCAGATACCGTGCAAGGCCTTGAGGGCATAGCTGTGAATAAAACAAAATCTATAAGAAGTATAAAGAAAATTAAAGCCAGGGTGGGAGATGGCGAGTGATACTCTGAGACAGGATGGTGGAGAGGCTCCCTGAGGAGCAGAATTCTCAACACAGACCTGGATCGAAGCGAGGTGGGAGCCCCACGAGTATAGATCTGGGAGTGCCTGGCTGGCGGATCGTCAAGGCCAAAGGCCCCGAGCAAGGGTTTACTTCACAAATTTATGGAACAGAAAGGAGGCCTGTGTGGCTACAGAACAGCAAAGCAGGAGGAAAGTCAATGGAAGTGCAGCTGGAGAGGAGTTTGGGGACTAGATGAGTCCAGCCTCATATGTCACAGTGAAGAACCCAGCTTCCCTGTCCTCAGGACAGCTCCTGACCAATAAGCATAGGGGCTGGGTCTCGCTCACCCCACTCCAGGGAGATGCCTAGCACTGCCTAGTACAACTGCAAATAAAAACTATTCTGGAATAAACTCCAAATAGTCCAATTAGTTCCCCCCAGCCATGACGAATACCTATAAAATGTTTCCTTAAAGAGTTTGGCAATACTCCACACTGATAAGTTGGTCTTTAACCGTCAGCTACTTACATTTGCCGCAACAGAAGTTTGATCAGTTTTTACGTCCACATAAGTGTCGATCTTGGAACGTGGAGTGCAATTGCTCAAGATTAAGAAGTGCCTGAAGGGTCCTGAAACCTGGAGCAGTGATGGCACAAGTCCATTTTGGTAATCCTTATGGCAGAGTCAGCGGGAGCGTGTGTTGTATAATCTGCTTCTATATTTTTGGAAAATTCTAGTCTTGAGTCAATTACCCAGAAGATGCGAAGGAACGCTGTCTTGCACGACAGATCCCACATAGCAGCAGAAATGCTTTCCATTCCCGGAATCCCTAAGGAAATCAAGAGACGACATTGCTTAGTCTAGAAATTTTCCTTAATATATATTAATTTAGTATTTATCTTAAAACGACATCCTCTCCTTTTTTGAGGGAGGGAGGAAGACATTTAAATTAGGAGATTTTTTTTTTTCCTGAGACAAGAATAGCCTTTAACTCAAGGCTAGAGGAAAAGCTTCCATAAAGAACACTGAGGGCTTTGTGATGGCCACAGGAAAAGCCCAAGAAAAGAGAGAACCTTGCTGAAGGGTACATGCCTGAGAGGGAAGGGTGGGCTTTGGTAGTTGGGGGGGGGGTGTGGGAGGAAGGCAAAGAGTGAAGAAGATGAAGGAGACCTGGAAGTGACTATTATTTCAAGAGATGGCCCCGATAAGCTTATTGTAGAGCCCGGAGCACGGTCAGTGACCTCTAGCTGGATTCAGGTTACATTAGCTGTCAGCATTCAGTTGCCACAGAAAGGTCCCAACCTTTTGAAGGATTCCTACAAAGTCTAGCTCGACTGAAACTCTGCCTGCAGTGGCATTTGGGTTTTCACCTGTTCCACGTAGCATTCGCATAGGTATGTGGGGCCACCCTGCCTTGCACTTGCTATGACAAGTAGGGCATCGTGGTCCCCAACGTACGCATGATAGTGTTGGATGCTCACGTAGAGACAGTGACTGCTGAGGGGTGGACAGGCCATCTGAGGGGGAAAGAGCATGGATATGTCTGGGATGACTTCAATTTCACTGAGACAGCTTCTCTTTACATGAGTGGTGAGAGTAGTCCACAAATATGTCATCTTGAATAGTTCTATTTTTAATAGTTTCTTTATTTTGTTTTCTTTCCCCAGAAGAGATGCCATCTCTTGTATTGTAAATCTCCTTGAAAGAATTTAATTTTATAGTGCCAGCGAGACCAAAAATATGTCAATTTAGCGAGGGAAGATATTTAATTGCTTCAGAACATCCACATTTTGAAAAATAAACATGTTTCTTTTTCTCCTTGGTCAATTTGGCAGCACGAAGTAACTTATTTGTGGCTGTTATTTGTCTCCACAATTTCCCTTAATAGTAGGTTTCACAGTCTTTATGTTCATGAAGCATTTCCTTATGTCTGGACCAAATCCCTTTTTTGCTCTAATTTGAGGCCAGAGACTCTGTGGAGTTGCTCACAATTGTCTATTGAATAGACAAACACTTGGAGTTTGTTTTGAAAACTCACTTCAGTCTTCTCTTCACCAGGGTAAACAATTCTGATCCTGCAGCCTTTCCTCAATAGCACTATAATGCGTCCATGATAATGTGCTCATGTCTGAAGTTGGACGCCGTTCAACAATCTCAGGACTAGTTCAAGAAATGCAATACAAAATTGATTTGACTTAATCCTATTACCCCTCATTTTTCAATGGTGCTTTAATTTACAAAGTACTTCTATAAACAACCCCTCATTTTATCTCCATAACAGAACTGTGAGATGAATATTACTTATTTTTCTTTTCCTGTACAGATGAGGCCACCGAATCTCAGACCACACTGCCAGTAAGCGGGAAAGCAGAGATTCAGTCTCATTTTTTCTGAGCCAAGGACCAGGCGCATTTCCACTACCAGCAGCTGCCTACGATGCACAAGGCCTTGGCCGGGTGTTGCTAAGGATCTCACCATGAGTACTTGATTCCCACAGATCTGCTTGCAGAGGTGAGGAAAAAGGTCTTGGGAAGGAAACGGCATGAGTTGGGCTCTGAAGGTTCAGGAAGGTTTTGGTAGGTGGAGAAGAAAGTTAGAAACATTCCTGATTGAGGGGACCTGCCCGCGTGAAGGTATGTTCACAAGATCACTGGGTCTTAAGCTTACCTCTTCTCAACTAGAGGGCATGCTTTGAGATAGGATGAAGTTCCATGGTTAAGGACAAAGGCTATGAAGTCCCAGAAGCCTGGATTGAAATCTTGATTTCACCAACTACTAACATCACGGTCCAGAGCAATTTCCTTCATCTCTTTTTGCTTCATTTTCCCACCTGTAACATGGGAGGATTAAGTGTAGTAGTTTATGTAAATACACAATAAATGTTAGCTATCAGTGAACAAAAAGCCCTAAAGAGACTAATACTATGAAGCATGTAGTAGGAATAAAGGGTAGATAGAAGTATTCCTAATTCATATCTAAGAGTATCTCATTTCTCAGGGACATGGTTCGAAAGCATTCCCATCCTTGCCATCTTTGCCTTGTCCCTAAAGCACATGAATTTTCACTGTCATTTTATGGGAAAGGAAACTGAAGAATAATTTGATGGATGAACTCCCTATCCCTTCCACAAAGATAATTTTTAGTTCTCACTGTTACATATTAATGACTTCAATGAACCTAAAGTGCACCCACAATATCTAACGGTAAGAAAATAAACCAATTGCTTCATTGGCCTAAACTGCCATTTGCTTTCTGGTTAGAATGCAGGTTGTCGATCTTTGTTGTGCGTGATTTGTATTTTATCTCCATATGGTTATTTCCGTAAAATTCACCTCTCAATGTATTCCCAATCCTGAGTTAGAAATAAAGGAATACAGTTGGAGTCACAGCACACCTAACAAGTATTTGAGCCTGACCCCGAGTACTTCCAGCAACATGTGTCATGTGTGTGAAAACCTTCTATCGTGCATGCTCTGGATGCAAAAGGAAAATGAAATCACCAGTTTAGGGGCCAGTGAGGAGGGCTTTTGTCGTGGAACTGGGAGAGACAAGCATATTTGCTCTAAGAGTGATTGGTGTCTCTATTTTGAGATGGAGGAATGGAATCTACCAAGAGCCTTCATTGCTATGGATGAATGACATGGGGGTCCAGGCTACTAAATAATCGTGGGTCTGGTTTTCTTCCCCCAGTGGACTTCTGAATGTGGTGAGAGGAATGTAGTATGGAATTGCAGGGTAGGTGTATTAGTTCTCTAGAGGGTTGTAGTAACAAATTACCACAATCTTAGTGGCTTGAAACGATGCAAATTGCATTGTTCTGCAGTTCTGTAGAAGTCCGACCCGGGTCTCAACTGGGCTAAAATCAAGATGGTTAAAGAATTCTCTTCTGGAGATTATAGGAGAGACTCTGTTCCCTTGCCTTTTCCGGCTTCCAGAAGCCATTCACCTTCTTTGGCTCCAGATCCTCTGCCTTTTTCTCAAGGGCCAGCCAAAGTGGGTTCATCCATTCTCACACCCCATCACTCTAACCTATTCTGTCTCTCGCTTCCATTTATAAAGTCCCTTGTGATTACACTGGGCTCACTTGATTATTCAATAATCTGAAAACCTCTCTGTGTTAAGGTCAGCAGATGAGCAACCTTAATTCCACCTGCAACCTTAATTTCCCTTCAGATCTAGGGGAACATATTCACAGGTTGCAGAAATTGGGATGTGTACATCCCGGTAGGACCATAACTCTACCTACTGGAGTAGATGTTGGTACCAAAATCA
This sequence comes from Canis lupus baileyi, assembly GCF_048164855.1. Taxonomy (NCBI): domain Eukaryota; kingdom Metazoa; phylum Chordata; class Mammalia; order Carnivora; family Canidae; genus Canis; species Canis lupus. The sequence goes on from NC_132844.1 coordinate 9,669,135, forward strand.
TTTGTTCAACAGGTACACTTGATTAGCCAGGTTGTAAGTCCCACTTTTGTCCAAAAGTATCTGCTGAAATTGTTAGGACATGGACGCCTTGGTGTCAGTACTTATCTGGAACAGTGGTTCTGCCTACTAACTTGAGACAGAAAAGGAAAGAAGACAAAGAGAGCCCAGGCAATATGTTTTATGCTCAGCTTCTGCACCCAACAATCTGTTCTTTGTCTTTATTATGTACAGTAAGGGCTCTCCATGCTCAAAAAGACCATCAGCTCACACTCCAAGAACACCGAGAGCTTCTGCACAAGGTTCTGCAGAGCTCTACCGTGCTCGCTTGCCATCTCGGTACTGCAGCTCAAGTGGCTTGGAATAATCTCAGGTTCATTTTCTTTATTGGCTTTCCCTCCTACGTAAGTATTGATGAACTTTCACTTCCAAAATGCCTCAGGACAACAGAACTCCAACTCTGATCCCATTAAAAGACAAGAGATAATTCAAGAACTGTCAAAATTCAAGTCTTGACTCAGGCTCTCTCCAGTTGAGTTAGAATCATCAGAAAGGAGTAACAAAAGAGAGAGAGAGAGAGAGAGATTTTAGGGAAGTTAAAATTTAATTTTTAAGTTGTACATTATAATTTTAAAATTCTGAGAGACCAGTGGGCGCCTGGATGGCTCAGTCAGTTAGGCGTCTGCCTTTGGCTCAGATCATAATCCAGGGGTCCAGGGATCAAGCCCCATGTTGGGCTCCCTGCTCAGCAGAGAGTCTGCTTCTTCCTCTTCCTCTGCTCGTCCCTGCTTGTGCTGTGTGTCTCTCTCTCTCTCTCTCTCTTTCTCTCTCTCTCTCTCTCTCTCTCTCTCTCTCTCTCTCGTGCACACTCTCTCTTATATAAACAAAATCATTTCAAAAAAAAAAGTTTGGAGAGATCTTGAGTGATTTTTCTTCATTCCTTCCTCTTCAGTGTCAGAATAACGGTTAAACAACTTACATCAGAAAAAAAATGATCTTGTTTTGTTTTTAAGATCCTCATTCCACCAGAGGATATAACTTCACAAATTGTCTTGACAATGTGTTCTGAAGTTTAACAGTTTTGTCTGGAGTGTGCTCTTGGTCCAACCTAGTTTAAATCCATGTATTCTTTTATATTCTTAGTATAAAAAATCTGGTTTTCAGCTTTATACAGAAGATGTTTAGATACATAAAGACTCTTATCAATGTTCATCCTTGCTAGGATGAAACCTGGAGAATGTGGTATGTATTTTGGCAAGATTTGTGCTAATAATAATGCCCTGTGGTGTCTAATCTGGACTCAAACATTTTGTGTGTAAGTGCATGTAAATGACTGCATGTGTGGGTGTGCATGAGTTCTTTTAAAGACAGAATTGCCAGCAAACCCCATCCATATGGGACATCTGGAAACTCTGCCAAATTCCCCTTTTCTCCAGATCAAATAATCCCAGTCCCATTTAATTTTGCTTCAAAAATGCAAATTTATAGACATCAAAATGAATCACAATGGCATGCATATATGTAGCTAAACATCTAGGGTGACTTAGAGTCAAGCTTTCCTAAAAACAGGAGAAAAAATAAATGACTTTTTTTGTTTACTTCCTTCTAGCATTAGAATCTATGATACAGAACTAAATATACCAACAGATATTTGAATGTCCAGTGGATTTGTAGCATGCCATGGGCTCTGTGGACCACACAAGGAAGTTGAGCTTTATGACCTGCTTCAAATATGCATTTTTGGACCCATTTTGGAGGTGCCAGAGGAGCCATTGACTTGTAATTGACTGACATTTCCCATTTACCCAGAGCTTCAAATGTGGACTTTGGTTCTTTCCCTAAAGAAGTCATTGATTGACAGAGATGTTCATCATTCAAATGTAAGCTTCTGTCCCCTTACAGGCACCCCACCTAGAGTGCCCTTGAAATATTTTTTATAAATCCTATAATTATCTTATGAAAAGCCCAATTACATTGCATTGTGTTTGTATTAAAAGCATTAATTTATTAACTGTACACATTTAAAATATAGCACAATTATTTATAACCCTGTTATAAAATTGGGAGGAGGCCGTGTATGTATAAAATCCTGTCTTGGCGTCTGAGCCTTTCAGTAAGAACCCACAGGCTTCCATGTGTGGCATTATGCCAGTAGCCAAAAAAAGCAGGGTCTGCCTTTATTGGCTTGATGCTTTGATGGCCTTTGATCAAGCCATTGTACCAGAGCAGCCAAGATATAGGGCAAGATGTGGCCTTTCGGTAACCTTCCTTCTTTGTACGAGAGTAAGACAAGTTAATTGGGCTTGACAGTACAGATGACCCTTTCAAGTCAGGAAAAATGAGACTGTTGTGCTTATCCCAGGTAGATAACCATTAATATTGCTTGTACTGTCTGTGGGAAGAGAAAGGGGCTTGTTTGTTTTAAATGTTTTTCAAGGAAGGCAACAAAGATTCCAGGGGGGTTGCCTGGCCAGCTCCACCTATGGAGACAATGGGGCCATTTGAAGGGTTCAAGACACATTGAAAGGTAGAGAACACACTCCCGTTGATAAATTATTATTATCGATAACCCCTTCTTTGTCCTTGATTTCACATAATTGTTAAAGTTCAGACTGCGAGACCTAGCGGACTCACTTTAGAGCTCTTTGTGGAAAACTACCTCTGGAAAGGGAGACTTCTTGTATTTTAGTAGCAATGGAATGTCCTGAGAGATCTGAGCTCATATTGTTTATATTTTACGGGGCAATTTGTTTTGCTCACAATATATCCTAGAACTCTTTTCCCTTTGTGTTAGTTTGTGTCTCTTTCTGAATGTCATCAATGACCATACATGTGTTCACTGAGGGGGAGGGAGGTCATGTGGGAGATTCCCCCCATAAGAGGGCCATTTACTCTTCTCATTAGGCAAAGCTTCCAGAGCTGGAAGATGGCATCATTCTCTCTTCTTCCCTGTAGAAAAAAAAAAATCACAGATACGAGTCAAATTCCTTTGAGTTAGTATGACTTTGGTGCTCACTATTCTGTTTTCACCTGTGTTGGTCCTGTTACAGTTTCAGCAGTTTAGAGCCGAATTTATTTATCTTTTTTCTCAGTTTTATTGAGATATAGTTGACAGTATTGTATAAGTTTCAGATCTACAGCATAATGACCTGATTTACATATTTTGCAATTTCTGTAATAAGGTTAGTTAACATCTGTCATCTCACATAGATGCAAAGACAAAAATTAAAATTAAAAATTAGAAAAATGTTTTCTGGGGGACCTGGGTAGCTCATTCAGTTAAGCAATCAACTCTTGATACCAACTCAGGTCATAATCTCAGAATTGTGAGATTGAGCCCTGAGTCTGGCTCTGCACTAGGCAGGAGGCTGTTTAAGATTCTCTCTTCTTCTCCCTCTCCCCCTCCCCCACAACATCCTCCCCCCACGTATTTGTGCTCAAGAACACTCACATTCTCTATCAAAAAAAAAAAGTTTTTCTTATGATGAGAACTTTTAGCAACTTTCAAATATACTGTATAGAGTGTTAACTATAGTGATCATGTTGAACATAACATTACTAGTACTTATTTATCTTCTAATTACAAATTTATACCTTCCAATCACGTTTTTCCAATGCCTGTCCCCACCTTGCCTCTGGTAACTATAGATTTGATCTCTTTCTATGAGTTTGGTTTGTTTTGTTTGTTTGATTTTTTTTAGATTCTACATGTAAGTGAGATCATACAGTATTTGTCTTTCTCTGTTTTATTTTACATTAGCATAAAACCTTCAAAGCTCACATATGTTGTCACAAATGGCAGACTTCCTTCCTTTTTATGGCTGACTAGTGTTCTATTGTGTGTATATATATGCCACATTTTTAAAAAATCCATTCATTCATCCATCAGTGGACTCTTAGGTTTGTTCTCTGTCTTGGCTATTATGAATAACGCCGCAATGAACATGGAGGTGCAGATATCTCTTAGACTTAGTGATATTATTTCCTTTGGATATATACCCAGGGAATCAAATTTGAAAGAAAGAGAAAGAAACAGAAACAGAGAGACAGAGGGAGGGAGTGAGGAAGGGAAGAAGAGAAAGAGAAAAAAGGAAGAAAAGAAAGAAAGGAAAAAGGAAAGAGAAAGAAGATAAGGAGATAAGAAGGCTAGTGTCAGTGGAGGTTCTTAGGTGGCCTACATTGAGTTTTTGCTCTTTGCAAACATAGTCCGGCATTAGGGGCATGATCTATGGATTGATGCCATGTGTCTTACATCAGTCAAAAAAGATTTCCAAGTAAGTCCAAGATTTACCAGTAAAATGTGAAATAAATCTGAGTTTTATTGCCTAGCACTGATGGAATTTCACCATTAGAGTACTGGCAGGGCTTCAGAAAGAATTTTATCCACTTATTGTTCTAAGCTTTGTGAATAGGTAGCATTTCTTTTGGAGAACAATCTGACAATGTATATCAAATAGTAGACAATACAATATCCTATTTTCAGAAACATGTCTTAAGGAAATAATTCAAGAGGAGATATTATTGGAAAGTCTCTCCAAATAAAGAGATATACTTAGAGCAACATACAATATGATATCCCAACCTGGAAAGAATCTAAATTTCCAACGAGAGGCTAATTAAATAATATATCAATGCAGTGAATATTATGCAACCATGAAAATAGTGTGATAGGTAGACATGAAAAAATATTAATGAAACATAAAGTAAAAGCTAGTATAAATTCTATGTACCAAAGACTACCATCATGAAATAGTTTTTATATATATGGAAATGTTCTTTAAGTAAATGGACATGAATTCTATGGAATGTTTTGTGTCTGTTTTAGAATTTTCTGATACAACACTTCAAAGCTAATTTAATGATAGATCATTTACAATAAAATTAACTCATGTTTAGTGAATGAGTGATTGTTGGCCAGGATACATTTTCTTATATCAGTCTAGATAAGGAGACATTAGATTAGTCTAGGCACCAAACTTAGTCCGCAGAAGTCCTCTCATCATCAAAGGTTTTAAGTGTAGTACACCCGATATGCTTGAAAAGATTAGGATATTAGATTCAGTATCCTCCCTTCAGGACATGATCAGTGGAAAACATCTTTTATCATCACCTTAAAAAAACAAAACCAGAATTACCACATGCACTTTCAAAAAAATAGTGGTAGTGTCTTACGTAGTTGAAAAGGATCTGTTCTCACTCACTTTAAAAATTAGCTGAAGAGCTTTTAGTTTTGTTCCAAATCAGTAAACAAATTAATAAATGTGTTCTGAGTAGGGCAAAGTCTTATTAACAAAACAAAAAGTAGGTTTTCAAAGTTCTATAGGTGACAAATGTGCTTGCATGAAGACATTTGTTTATTTCTTTGTTGTCTATGGAAATCTGCCCTCCTCTCTTGACCATAATCCTTTAAGGACAATTTGCTTTTGCATCATTTATACTTCCACATATGTGCTAGCACCTAGCGCATGATTGGCATTCAATAATTATTTGTTTAAAGAAATAACAAACGAACAAGCCAAGCCAAAGATTTTAAACAAATTCTTTCCCTCTCCTAATTTCTGTATACTATGTTATAGTAAATATGTTTAATAAAACAAAATAGGGATTGTTATTAAAAGCCAAAAAGAATCTAATATTTAATAATGGAGTAAATTCTACTATACGCAGAGCCAGGGAGAACTTCTACTTTTATATTTTATATACATCTGGATTGTTTTAATTTTTTATTATAAAAACACATATTTGAAAAAAGAGATAAGATATTAGGCTGAAAATGTTTTGTTTGGGCACGAACATTCCATTTTAGGAATCTGTTGCTCCTCAAGGGGTAGAGATAAAAGGGAGTTTCAGGGGGTGCTGAAGCACAGAAGCTGTTTAATGTAAACATTAAGATTCACATAGCTAGAATTGAGAAAAATGCTCTTGACCTAGATCTCCCCAATCCTTTGCTAAAGCAATTTTAAAAAGGAAGCTGTTTTCCTCCACCTTTAAAGTAATAGATTAATTTTGCCTGACCTTGGGGGACAGAAAGGCAAGGAATCATATTGTTTTGCAGCTCTCATGAGTTAGTACAATTTTCCTCAGGAGAAGGAAGACTATTAGAAGGATAAGTTAGACCCCTCCTTTCCTCTGCCTCCCTCACCCCCTCCACCCCCGCCAAGCTGTTTTGTTCCAGGTTAGTAAGAACTTGCAAGATTGTTTGCTGCTAGGCATATCTAATGGTCTCAGAACTGTGGCTAAACACTGAGGAGATTTCACTCTAAACTTCAATTTATGGTGACTTGAAAATGAGTTAAATCTTCCCATCTCTCGTGTGTGGGCTTCCCAAAATTATTTTCTTCCAAAGAGTAAATAATGGAAAAGGGGAAAATTGTAATTTTACACTGTGGACATCGAACAAACACTACCCCACCCAGATGATCAAGGGTAACAGCAACTGTGATAAGTCTTGCCAAGAGCATGTACCCTTGGGATAACGTGCTGAGACAGGCACTTTACTCCATGATGTTTCTCTCCAAAACCCATAGTTGCAGCCTAATTATGAGAAAAAACATCAGACAAATTCCCGTTGAGGGACATTCTGCAAATACCTCACCAGTACTCCACAAAATTGCCAAAATCATTAAGAACAAGGAAAGTCTAAGAAACCGTGACAATCAAGATTTGCCTAAGGAGACGTGACCACTAAACATAATGTAGTATTCTGAACAAGATCCTTCCTGGAACAGAAAAAAGTCATTAGGCAAAAATGAAGGCAATCTGAATAAAGTATGAACACGGACTAATTAATGTCAATATATTAAAATTGCCTCATTTGTTATGACAAAAGTACCATAGTAATGTGAGATGTTAACAATAGGGAAACTGTGTGCAAGGTATATGAGAGCACTCTCTACTGTCTTTGCAACTTTTCTGTAAAACTCAAACTATTCAAAAATTAAAAGTTTAATTCTTTTTAAAAAGTAGGGATAAGGAGGGAGCAATTTAATATACTAATGTTAGAGATTAAAGATCTCTTCAAGCATGAAAATTCTGATTGAGAAATATATGTCAGTCTTTATGGACAAGTATTAATCTAAAAATGTTCTTTTATGACATATTCTTTCCATAAATTTGAATAAGATAAAAAGGAGTTATATCTGAAGCCTGGAAGAGACCGTGGAACTATTCTCACCCAAACTCTTTATTTTATGAATGAGCTAATGAAGAACTGAGAGGCAGAGCCAGAGGGCAAACCCAGGTCCCCTATCCCCATGCCCTCAAACTTTGAAGACCCCTTGCAACAAAATGCAAATGCAACAAGTAATCTATTTCTCAGATAACCTGCCAGTCTTCTCTCAGGTACCCCTTGCTTTTGGTCAGTTAAGTTCTAAGGAAGGATCTGTCTCACAGCCAGAAATTTTGGTATACTTGCACACTATTTCCCAATAGCTTAAAGTTTAAAGTGATACAGATATCAGCATAGCTGAATATACAGCGGTCCCCTCCTCCATCCACAGGGGATATGTTCCAAGACCCCCCAGTGGATGCCTGAAACCAGGGATGGTACAGAGCTCTATGTATACTATGCTTTTTCTTATACATCCACAACTATAATAAAGTCTAATTCATAAAATAAGCACAGTAAAGAATTAACAAAAATAATAATAAAATAGAACAAGTCTAGCAATACAGAGTAATAAAAACCATGTGAATGTGGTCTCTCTCTTTCTCTCAGAATATCTTGTTGTACTCTACTCACACTTCTTGTGATGATGTGAGATGATAAAGTACCTACGTGAACGACCGACGTAGGCATTGTGATGTAGTGTTAGGCTACTACTGAACTTCTGAGGATGGGTCAGAGGGAGGATCATCTGCTGGTTGATGGTGGGAAACTGAAAATACAGGAAGAGAAACCCTGGGTAAGAGAGGACTACTGTAGTGTTGTAGAAATCATTGATATTTCCTGACACTTTGCTATAACTCGGCTCTATATCCCTGGGGCATTAAAGCGAATCTATACCCCTGGAGTGTCAGAGCAGGTATACCCAGACTTCCAGGGGCTTAAAGTCTCAGCAAGTGAGTTTTCAATGTATATCCAGGAACATCCCAGAGAGAGAAAGTGTTTACCCTATCTTTCAGCCATCTATGCCCCACTTTAGTGACCTCAAAGAAGTGTAGGCACTAGCTTTAAGGAAAGAACATTCTTCCTTACTCTCCCATCACTTCCTGGAGTGCCTGAGGCCTCTGTGTAACTAAAATGCCTTAATCGAGACCTTTTATGGTTGTTATAATCCTTTATGGTTGTGCATATTGGCCATTGTACACCTAGCATGGCCATACATGACTATCCCCTTTGGGGCTGACACGAAGCCAGGCATGAATCAGAATTGACTGTTAGAGTGAGAAGGGGTCTAGGTGTTTAGATTTCTTTCCTCTTTTATGATAGATCACTAAAGCTCTTTGGTATCTATCTCTTGCACATGGAGATAGCACTCTGTTAGGTAGTGACTGTTTTTGATGAGTTTATTATTATTAAAAAAAATACACACAGGAGGTGTGCTTTGATATTCCTTCAGAATTCTATATGCCCAGCAAGGTTTCTAAAACCCCTCCTGCTTTCCCAAACAAAGGAGAATGGACATCATGGTGCCTAGGCAAGGTTACCTGATTTTATAAAACTCCAGCTCAAGGACACAGTGAATTTGTCCCAGAGACAACTCAGGTTTCTTGACTCCTGATCCAGGATACAGGGTACTAAGACGTGATTTCTGAGAAATTTTGGAATTTTTTTTCATTCTTTAATCAAACATTTCAAGCAAATTATAAATAAAACCAGCCATGGTTACGTGTCATGAAAAAAAAATGCACAATATCAATACAAAGATCCTGAGTGTGCTCACATATACACTGCATCTGAAATATTAGAACTATTTTGCCATCCGGCAAAGATGTATTTATCTTTACAGAAAGCTTCTCTTGGAGTTATTTTTGCCTATAAAACGAGGACAATGGTGTCCTTAAGTATTCTAGAATGTCATGCCAACACAAAATAATGTAATCTATTTCATAATGGCGTATATCATATTTTATTTTTAATTGTATAATGTAGTATATAATATTTTCAGTAGGGAAAAACACTTCAATTTAAACATGCTTCCACAACTTGAGGCCCTAAAGGAGAATAAATAGCTAGTTGGCTAACATACTACAACTATTCTAAAGTAGAATAGTCACGTTGACAAGTTTCACTCAGTGATCTGGAACCAGGTATGACAGAGTCTATTGTGAGTAGATATCCTGTGCCTACACTTCTTATATACACAGGCAGCCAAGACAGTCCAAGATGAATTACATCAAAGGGTAATCTATTACACTACTGCCTAACTTTCCTATCTGGTGGCACAACTGTCCAGTAATAGCTAGAAGAGAGAATAAAAAACTCCTTCTCTAGAGAAGAAAAAGAATTCTTCTGTGTTAGGTAACACAAAGTTACCTTACCAAACGATTTCATCAAGAGACATTTTCTCTCAAAGATATCATGGTATTTTATTTCTTGCGGTCTACTCCAGCCGAATGATAGTTAACATCAAACTTTGCTACACAAAGAGAAATCATCAGTTAAGGAGAGCAAGTCCAAAGCCAGTCGTAAAAGCTGGGCCCTTATATACAGGAAAGATGACACCCGAACACATGGAGGGTCATAATGTCCCACATCCTGGACCAGTACTATCCAGTAGAACTTTTCATGACGATGGAAAGGTATTGTATCTGTGCTGACCAACCTGGTAGCCACTAGCCTGATGTGGCTACTAACCACTTAAAATGTGACCGGTATGACCAAGGACCTGAGCTTTCATTATATTTAATTTACACTTAAGTAGCCACATGTAGCTAGTCGGTAAGTCATTGGGCAGTGCAGCTACAGACCATCGGTTGTATCCTCTCTGTATTTTGAGTGTTATGGCATATGGATCAAAGTAAGTGCTAGTAAATCCTAAAAACAAATGTGAAGTCATTTTACCATTAAATTTCTTCAGCAGTAAAACAGGAATTTGGGATTCATCTCAGAAGGACGAACTTCAGTAAAAGTTTAGGAGTATTTTTTTAGAATTTTATAAGAATCATGTATTCCTAATCAACCAACAAGAGTCGTACCTCATATCTTCCTTCGTCTTCCTCTATTGATTACTCTGTGATGACTTCATGATGGTCGGTTTAAAAAATTTTATAAAGATTCAAACACTGCTAATAAATAATGTAAGTGAATCTCTCGATCAGGGGACCTAAGTAAGTAAGTCACTTAGTTACATGTTTACATAAAGTTCTCCTTTTGTCCACACAAGGTCTAAGTAGAGATGTCAAGTAGGCAGTTGAATGTACAAGTCTGTAATTCAGGAAGAGCTCAAGATTATAGTTTGCATATCCTGTCTTTAATTTCCAAAGGGTAATATATATCTAAATATTCACATTATTAAAATTGTAAAGTCTTTTAGGAGACTTCCTGCAAAACAGCGATCTTCAAGTCTCTTCCATAGCATTTTACCAAGTCCATATATTATCATTTACTATATTAAATGAGATGAATCAAATAACACTAATAACATTTGCACTGACATTTTAATAAATTATCCGTATGTATTTTTAAAATCAGTGTTCTCTTTGATTGCAATAAAGCTTATGGATAGTAAAAATGTCAAAGTTTCATAAACAGCCCATTAACTTTGAACTGTTAAAATCAGCAAAATTTAATAAACAAATAATGTTTTACATTTTTAAGAGCTCTTTGGAATTTATTTTAATGAGAGTTGAGCTATGATAAAATGTAAAACATGATGATACTGTATGTTGTGATACAAACTTTTCTCCAACACACTTAATACAAAGATGCCAAACTTACATGCAACATGCAAAAAAAAAAAAAAAAAAAAACCACTACTGAAGCTGTTAGTCCATCCCTCCATATCTAAATTAGAGATAAAGATGTAAAAGACCCATTCTGAGTATCACTTTAGATAGCAGTTGAGTATCCTCAGACCTTAGCCACAGCCACATTTAAAATGGAAGAAAAGTACTAAATTCGATTGTTTACAAAACATTTCCATTTTAAAGGCCCTACTTTTCAATTCACTTTACAACATATATTGTACATATTTTCTTCCTTCCACGACGTCTTTAAGTGTGGAGGTTTCCTTTGCTCATCATGTTTAAAATGAACATAATTAACTAAACATTCTCTGAAATTTTGAAGATAAATCAAAGGCAGCTAGTCCTTTTTTTCTTAACACACTCAAGATTGGGTTTTTGCTGCCACCTGTTGACTATAATCACAAATAATAAATCTTGTCTCCACAAATCGCAAACTTTGGTAGTTGAAAAAGTCCTTAGAAATCCATCCATACTACGTCCTTCATCTTATGAATGGCACAAGGGCTCAGAGGGGCTAAGCCACTTTCCCGATGCCACTCGAACAGGACAGACCTGAGACTAGAATGTAGGTTTGAGCCTTGGAGTTGAGTGTTTATTTCTCTCTCCCAGTGTAGGAGGTAGAGCACCTGAGATGCATGGTATTCTTTGTACACATCATGAAATACTGATATGCTTAAATCCAATACACTAACCAGTAATGCTTTTTACCATATCATGGGGCAGCAAGTCTGTGCCTCTCCAAAAATATTCTAGCAAATAGGTCCGTTTGAGGTGACACTCAAACAAGCATGGGCATGTCTGGAAGATGGGTTAGGTGGGCTCGCCAGGTGTCTGTCTGCATGAGTGACTGAAGGGCCTCCTGGAAAAGTTTATGTTCATGAAAGAATAGAATTGAGGCCCTTACATCTGACATAAGGGCATGCAAGATCCTACGTACCTATCGGTTAACATGGGTCTCAGAGTGACTAAAGGCTCATGTGTGAGTCTGCAAGGGAAAGAGCTGAAACAAAGAGTGAATAAAAACTAAAAGAGCTGGTCACACTGTGGGCACTGGCTTCCTAGGTGAAAGGAAAGAACTCCTCTGAGGTCTCAACCCATGTCACAGGCACCATTAACCCTCTGGAAGGGGCATAAGTTCCTGCAACACAGGCATCAAGGCATTCTTGCCAGGGAATCAGGGCAAGGACAGAGGACCACATGACCCCTGGCTGGCCATATTTATTGGCACGTGGTAAATATCCCCTGTGACTCCTAGAATTAGCTGAGAAGTGAGACTTTAGAGTGGGAGCTCTCTCGCTTGCTGATGAGAGATGTTGTTTGGTATCTATTACCCTGAGCACCAGGCTAGTACCAACAGCATTGGCACTTGGTAACCCAAACACCATAACTATGATGTTGAAAAATTGTAAATAATTTTTTTTAAGCCTGGCAGCTATGATACTCTAAAGGGATGACAACTGACCTTAAATTATTTGATTTCGGGATCCCTGGGTGGCGCAGCGGTTTGGCGCCTGCCTTTGGCCCAGGGCGCGATCCTGGAGACCCGGGATCGAATCCCACGTCGGGCTCCCGGTGCATGGAGCCTGCTTCTCCCTCTGCCTGTGTCTCTGCCTCTCTCTCTCTCTCTCTGTGTGTGACTATCATAAATAAATAAAAATTTAAAAAAAATTATTTGATTTCTCTAAGGCTTGGTTTCCTTAGGTGTAAAATGAGAAAATTATTAACCTACTTCTCCTCCCTCCCTGGGATGTCCAACAAAGTGCTTTCTGGTGTAAGACATTCAAATAGAAAGTAGTGTTTGTTCATTTAACTTATCTTTCACTTCTTATTGAAAGGCAGTTGGTTGTGATCATTTGGCCAATAAAATATGAACAGCGGTAGCCCACCCCTTCCGGCCAGAAGCTTTAAAAGCCAGTGTATTTCACCATGTTCTGTTTACCCTAATATGAGGATCGAGGAACACGTATTAGGATGGAACCTCCATAAGTCTGGATTGGGTCTCTGTGTATATACACATGAACAGAGCCCCCCAGCTGATCCACACTGGACACGGAACATGAAGGAGAAACACACTTGTGTTGATTTAATCTGCTGTTACCCCAACATGAATGACCTGGCCTGTTCTAATCCAGGGGCCTAGCCACACCTGGGATACCCGTGTAAAGTATAAAGAAACAATCTGGGTAAAGTGGATGTGATTGAAAGGGGGCTTCTCAAAAAGGATATTTTGGAGAAAGGCTAAACACACACAAAAAAACTAACAATAAGAAATGAACATTACTAATGAAAGAATGATTATGTTCATCTAATTAGCTGAATTTTATATTCAGCTTAGAATTAGATGGCGAATCACAACTATGTGAAGTTTCTAGATAACATCAAAATACTAATCTGTCATGCGCTATCATATCTAAATTGGCTCTAAGGAAAATCAAATCTTTACCTTGCATTTCCATGAGGCTTGTATCCTAAATGAAGAGAGAAATAAAAAGCCTAACACATAGACTTTCTTTTTCTGGGTAGCATCTGTTTTACTTATTATGCCAGCAGAAGGCTCTATGAATCCCGAACACAGATACATGATTTTCAAATACTTGGATGAAAGGGAGACAGACCCAAGGGACACAAACAAATAAAAATTTCCTCAACAAGTTCTCCATCCCTTCTCATCCCTGCTGAACGTCAATTTTAAACTCCCAATGAGGGAAGGGATCCGCAGATCTCTATCTTCCCACTTTCACCCACACCTTTGCGTGTTACGAAAACTGACCCAGAAGCCACTACTGAGTGAAAGGATATCTTACCAGGGTGACACAAGTGGAAGAAAGCAATAACCAAACAATGAGGCCTTTGATGGAGATTTCCTAATAGCGAGCAGGCCTAATCAGAGGTCCTGAAAGTGGTGGCTCCGACTCCCATTAAAACAACACACACGTTTCTTCCTATAACTCCCAAGAGGAGCCCAAGGAGAGCACTCCACGGTGCTTTCCAACCCAGACAGGTCGAACTTCTTTACCCTTCCTGAGTGCGGCATGAAGAAAGCATCCACACAAAGGAAATATTTTTGTTGGCACTCAGTTCAGAGCATGTTGACATCCCAGTTTTTAACAATCTGCTGGTCAGTCTGGGTGTGGTTACTCTCTTTGAAAGTTGAGTCTTGAGGAAATAGGTCAAGTGAGCCAATGTTGTGTTCTTCTGAGCATGACTACATTCTTGCACTGATTATGCGTGTGTTGCTCTGGAACTGGTGTCTTGCTGACACAGAGTGCCACCTACTGATTTACCAACTGGCCTTTCTGGTTGCTCCAACTGACCAGCAGCGTTGGCCTCTGCTTAACGCCGGCTGAGCTGGGCACGCAAACAGCCTCTGTGTGAGGAAATGGATGGAAGTATCAATTGTAGTTATGGAGACCAGGGACTAGGGCTGAAATCAATAATCCTCCTCTGGGTGAGGAGTTAGAAACAGGAGGAAGATGAGGGCCGTGAGATCATCGGAGGCAAGCAGACAAAGGGCTTTGAGGGGAGGTCTGAGCAACCATTCGGATTCAATCAACCAGCCCTTCCTTCCATGACCGTGGCAGAGCTTGCCAGCTGCTCCCCCCAAATCCTCTTCTTCCTGGCTGAGCGCTGGGCTTTATTTTCCAGCTTCCTTGTAGTTAGCGTAGCCATGTGTCTGGGTTCTGACAAATGGAATGTGGGAGGAAGCACTGTGTGCTACTTTCGGGCCTGGCCCATAAAAGCCACCCACTCACCATCTCCATTCCTCCTTCCAGCTTACTCGGTGGTGACACGGGAAGCCATGTGTCAATAACAGCATGGGGCCAATCAGCCTGGGTCTCTGGGAGGAGGAGAGCCCAGCCTTCCCCCTTTCTTAGTCCTAGCTGCTGACCTGAAACCACTCAGTCCTGCAAAGGGAGAAAGGAATAAACTTCCTGATCTCAAAGCCACTGAATTTCTGGGAGCTCTTTGTCACTGCAGCAAGGCCTATCCTGCCTCTTACCATTTTTATTGCATCCATGACATGATCTGACTCACAAACTCTTATTTACTCTAAAACCAGTGCGCAACTCTCCTAGTTCTCTACCAACAGTGAGTGTAGGAGACTTGCATGATTTCACTCATTTTCCTCTCCAGGGTCATCTCTCTGAATTCCCCATATCGTTCTAGGTGCTTCAGCATTCTGAACTCTCACACTCCTTCCCTCAGATACCTCTCTCTCCCTCAGTTCTCTTCATATCCATAAGACACGCCATTCAATGTCCTTCAACTGCCCCTCCCACCTCACCCCTGGCCTCCTGTTTGTACCCAGTTAATTCCTACTCATTCTTCTGATGGCAGCTTAGGGATTATCACCTTGAGAACCCTTGCCTATTTCCCCCAAGACTGAGTTCAGTGACCTCGGTGCTCCCACAGCACTTCACCCTGTAGGTCATACTGGGTTAGTCTCCCCTCTGAAATCTAGGCTCCATGAGAACATGAACATGTTTGTCATATTCATAACTGAATTTCCACTCCTAGCATGGTGCCTGGACTGTGGTACATACCACTTTATTATTACATGAAAGACCTTCTCCTGAAGTGGCCATCAAAATCCTAATACTCTGAGATAATGTTTGAGAACAAGACAACATATTTTATATCTTTTTATAATTACATTGTTTTAAGTCTGTCCCTTGTACATGGGACAGACTTTTTTTTTTCCTTTAACCATTTTTATTTAATTTTAATTTTTGTTCTTTTACAGATTTTATTTATTCATGAGAGACAGAGAGAGAGGCAAGAGAAGTGGGCTCCCTGTGGGGAGCCTGATGTGGGACTCAATTCCAGGACCCCAGAATCACAACCTGAGCAGAAGGGAGATGCTCAACCACTGAGCCACCAGGGGCCCCTTTGAACCATTTTTAAAGTGCCACTGAGCACATTCACAGTGTTGTACAAACATTCCCACCACCCCAGTCCAGAACTTTGCCATCCTAAACGGCTCTGTGCCATGAAACACATTCTGCTGAAACAAAATACTGTCACCTGGTGTCGAGACTGTTGACAGGCAGGTTTGGGAGATCGGGAGGCCTCGTGCCTGCCTGATGCCTGGGGTGACCCAAAGGCCCACAATGTTTTTCTATTCAAGCCACACCACGAAAGCTTCATCCACAGGTCACGTGCTCTGGCTCAGTGAATGGGATTCTGTTCCTTGTTGACATGAACGTAGTTGGCATACATGTGCATATCTGGTTGGTAAGCGACTATCTTCTTGAAGAAAAGCTTATATATTGTTATTATTTAAGGCAACACTGGGCAATCTTTTGACCCAATATTTGCATTTTATCCAGAAAATGACTGTTTTTCCATTTCCCAAGTTGCACTTCCGTATGCATGAGAAGTACACTATTTCCTGTGAGTGATAATTGGAACGATGCCAGAAATATCAATGTAACAATTGAAACAATTATATATATAATTATATATATAACAATTATATATATATGGAATGATATCCCATATATATATCCAATTATATATATATATATCCGATATATATCCAATTTTATATATCCCATATATGTGTATATATCCAATTATATATATATATATCCCATATATATCCAATTATATATATATAACGATTATATATATATACATATATATGGGATACATATGGGATATACATATATATATATGGAATGGATATCCCTGATAACTGACACAAATGCAAGAGAAATACTTCTGGCAAAGAGAGCAACATCACAGCAGGATTAGCACTGTGGCTCAAGGTTTAATATGAGGAGTAGAAAATTTTAGTGGGTTGTCCAATCCTATAAGGCAACAGATTAAAAATCTGGTCAAGAATTCAGATTTGTGAAAGCCTGTTAGAAAGAAGCTGATTTCAATGATGGAACAGTGTACACACACACACACACACACACACACTCAAGTATTCTAAGGGAACGGATTCTGAAGAGCTGAGTCTAAGAAGGTTAACATGGGATAGAGAGCAATGCAAATCCTATTCCTATTGAGATTTTGAATTATTTTGGCAATCTTGAGTTTCCAGATGAATTCTCAATAACACACTTTGTGTTTTCTGCTATATTGTGATGAGACATTGCCTAATAGTAGGTAATATATTTTTAAAATCTGTATGTTCTTTCTAGAATGGAAGGTGATAGCCATGAGTTGTATGCACAGGATGAGTGCTTTGGGCAGTTGTGAGTGGTATGCACATGTGTTTTCATGGAAACAGTCCTGATCAGAATAAACGGGTATCACTGTAAGATTCCAGGGTGTAGAATAGCATCTCAAGCAGGGGATACCCAGCTCCACTTTAAGGGTCTAGGTGAAGTATTGGGCAACATCTTTAAGGACCAGTGGCCTAGAAAGTAAAATAAACCTCAGACTTTGAGCTTAGCTGAAAACCACTGGAAGGATGAAGCCATGAGCAGGTGAGCAAACCTTAAGAAGGGAAGTCTCCTTTTCCAGAAGCCTCATGCAACATTTGCCAAAACCATACAATAGCATAAGCATTGCCAAGTTCTCTGTGAATTGGAAACTTCACCAGATAAGAAAAAGGATGCGGGGCACCTGGGTGGCTCAGTGGTTGAACATCTGTCTGCCTTTGGCTCAGGTCATGATCCCAGGATCTTGGGATCAAGCCCCACATCAGGCTCCCTACAGGGAGCCTGCTTCTCCCTCTGCCTATGTCTCTGCCTCTCTCTGTCTTTCATGAATAAATAAATAAAATCTTTTAAAAAGAAAAGAAAAAGGACCCGAGTAATGAGAATTGGTCAAGCAGTTGATCTATGGTAAAGTTCCTTTATTTTCTTTTTCAAGCTCGTAGTAAATCCCAGTTAGTTAACATATAGTGTACTATTAGTTTCAGGTGTAGAATTTAGTGGTTCATCACTCACATACAACACCTGGTGCTCATCGCAACAAGTGCCTTCCTGAATACCCATCATCCATTTGGCCCCTCCCCCCAGATCTCCTCCATCAACCCTCAGTTTATTCTCTATAGTTAAGAGTCTGTTTCCTACATTTCTTTTTAAAGATTTTATTTATTTATTCATGACAGACACAGACACAGAGAGAGAGGCAGAGACACAGGCAGAGGGAGAAGCAGGCTCTACGCGGGGAGCCCGATGCGGGACTCGATCCCATGACCCCGGGATCACAACCTGAGCCAAAGGCAGATGCTCAACTACTGACCCACCCAGGTGCCCCCAGAGTCTGTTTCCTAGGTTGACTCTCTTTCTGTCCCTCCATGTTCATCTGTTTTGTATCTTAAATTCCACGTGAGTGAAATCATATGGTATTTGTCTTTCTCTGACTTACTTCCCTTAGCATGATACTTTCTAGCTCCATCCCTGTCATTGCAATCGGCAAGATGTCATTCTTCTTTATGGCTAACCTTCCATTGTATATGTATATACCACTTCTTTATCCAGTCATCAGTCGATGGACATTTGGGCTCTTTCCATAATTTGACTATTGCTGATAATGCTGCTATAAACACCAGGGTGCATGTACCTCTTGAACCTGTAATTTTTTTTAATCCTTTGGGTAAATACCTAGTGTTGCAATTGCTGGGACATAGGGTAGCTCTATTTTTAACTTTGTGAGGAAACTCCATACTGTTTTCCAGAATGACTGTACCAGTTTGCATTCCCACCAACAGTGTAAGAGGGCTCCCCTTTCTCCACATCCTCACCAACACCTATTTCCTGTGTTGTTAATTTTAGCCATTCTGACAGATGTGAGGTGATATTTCATTGTAGTTTTGACTTGCATTTCCCGATAATGAATGACGTTGAACATCTTTTCATGTGTGTGTTAGCCATTTTATGTTTCTTTTGGAAAAATGCCTATTCATGTCTTCTGCCCATTTTTTAAACTGGATTATTTGTTTTGGGGGTATTCATTTTAATAAGTTCTTTATTATATTTTGGATACCAAGCCTTTTATGGGATATGTCATTTGCAAATATGTTTTCCCATTCCAATGGTTGCCTTTTAGTTTTGTTGATTGTTTCCTTCACCATGCAGAAGCTTTTTATCTTGGTGTAGTTCCAATCGTCTATTTTCACTTTTTTTTTTTTTTTACTTTGCCTCAGGAGACATATCTAGAAAGAAGTTGCTATAGCTGATGTCAAAAAGGTTACTACCTGCTACTCCTCTAGGATTTTGGTGGTTTCATGTCTCATATTCAGGTTTTTCATCCATTTTGAATTTATTTTTGTGTTTAATATAAGAAAGTCCTCATCACACATCACATCAGGTTAGAATAACAGCAGTCACCGAATCTCAGTAGGGCCAGCAGAGGGCAGAGCAGTGAATTTTGAAGCCCTGACAACTGCGATTGAGGAGTTCTGCGGCTGCCAGTATAAACCAAAGCCTGTGAATGAGGGATAGGGATTGATTGAAATTGGGGCCGCCTTGAGAAGGTAAAGAAACATGAACCCATATTTCTAGTGAGTAGATGGTACAAGTATGAAAATTAGGAATTAGTCTCTGCCATTACTGCAAAGTATATGGACCAGTTAGCCATTGGCCTCTGTTTCTGATGTTGGAGACAGGAGAGAAGGACCACAACAGATGTGCCTCAGGGCTCTTCCAGGAATCTGAAACTGGCACCCCAGATCCTTCTGGCCCCTGTGAGATCCTGACACTCAGCTCTCTCTTGCATTCCCCTTCTTATTTTTTTCCTTTTTCACATTTATTTTTTAATTTAAATTTAATTAATTAACATACAATGTATTATTGGTTTTAGAGGTAGAGGCCAGTGATTCATCAGTCTTATATAACACCCAGAGCTCATTACATCACCTGAGCTCCTCAATGTCTATCACCCAGTTACCCATCCTCCCATTCCCCTCCTCTCCAGTAACCCTCAGTTTTTTCCTTATGATTAAGAGTCTCTTATGGTTTGTCTCCCTCTCTGATTTCATCTTATTTTTTCCTCTTCTATGATCCACTGTTTTGTTTCTTAAATTCCACATATGAGTGAGATCTTATGCTAATTGTCTTTCTCTGATTGACTTATTTTGCTTAGTATACCCTCTAGTTCCATCCACGCCATTGCAAATGGCAAAATTTCTTTTCTTTTTCTTTTCTTTTCTTTTTTTGATGGCTGAGTAATAGTCTGTTGTATACATACGCCATATATTCTTTATCGATTCATCTGTCAATAGACATCTCAGCTTTTTCCATAGTTTGGCTGTTGTGGACATTGCCGCTATCAACATTGGGGTGCTGCTTCGGATCACTACATTGTATCTTTGGGGTAAATACCCAGTAGTGCAATTGCTCTATTCAGGCACCTGGGTGGCTCGGTCAGTTAAACATCCACCTTCGGCTCAGGTCATGATTCCAGGGTCCTGCTGCTCATTGGGCTCCCTGCCAGATTCTTCGTTTCCTTCCACCCCTCCCCACTGCTTGTGCTCTCTCTCACTCTTTCTCTCAAATAAATAAATAAAATATTTTTAAATGTACATTTTCACATAACCATCTTGACATAGGCTTGACAGGGGATGCAGAGAATCTCCTCACTAGATAGCCCACTATGCTGGCAGCATCTCAGAGTGTCCTTTGGGGGATTTGGCAGCCAGAGACTGGTATAGAAGGGTGACCAAATGTAAAGGCACTTTATGGGGTGAATACCTAGTAGTGCAATTGCTGGGCCATAGAGTAGCTCTATCTTCAACTTTTGAGGAACCTCCATATTGTTTTCTAGAGCAGCTGCACCAGCTTGCATTCCCATCAACACTGTCAGAGGGTCCCCCTTTGTCCATATCCTCACCAACATGTGTTGTTTCCTGAACTTGTTAATTTTAGCCTTTCTGACTGGTGTGAAGTGGTATCTCGTTGTGATTTTTATTTTAATTTCCCTGATGCTGAGTGGTGTTGAGCATTTTTTCATGTGTCTATTGGCCATTTGTATGTCTTCTTTGGAGAAATGTCTGTTCATGTCTTCTGCCCATTTCTTGATTGGATTATTTGGTTTTTGGGTGTTGAGTTTGATAAGTTCTTTATAAATTTTGGATACTAGCCCTTTATCTGATAAGACATTTGCAAATATCTTCTCCCATTCTGTAGGTTGTCTTTTGGTTTTGTCGACTGTTTCTTTTGCTCTGCAAAAGCTTTTTATCCTGATGAAGTCCTAATCATTCATTTTGCCTTCGTTTCCCTTGCCTTTGGATACATGTTAAACAAGAATTTGCTGTCGCCAAGGCCACAGAGATTGCTGCCTGTGTTTTCCTCTAGGATTTCGATGGATTCCTGTCTCATATTTAGGTCTTTCATCCATTTTGAGTCTATTTTTGTGTATGATGTGAGGAAATGGTCCACTTTCATTCTTCTACATGTGGCTGTCCAATTTTCCCAAAATCATTTGTTAAAGGGACTGTCTTTTTTCCATAAGATATTCTTTTCTGCTTTGTCAAAGATTAGTTGACCATAGAGTTGATGGTCCATTTCTGGGTCCTCTATTCTGTTTCATTGATCTGTGTCTGTTTTTGTGCCAGTACCATACTGTCTTGATGATTACAGCTTTGTAATAGAGCTTGAAGTCTGGAATTGTGATACCTCCAGCTTTGGTTTTCTTTATCAACATACCTTTGGCTATTTGGGGTCTTTTCTGGTTCCATAACAATTTTAGAATTGTTTGTATTTGATGTGGTATTTTGATAGGAATTGCATTGAATGTATAGACTGCTCTAGGTAGTATAGACATTTTAACAATATTTCTTCTTCCAATCCATGAGCATAGAATGGTTTTCCATTTCCTCGTGTCTTCCTCAATTTCTTTCATTAGTGTTCTATAGTTTTCTGAGTACAGATCCTTTGCCTCTTTGGTTAGATTTATTCCTAGGTATCTTATGGTTTTTGTGCAATTGTAATTGGAATTGACTCATTAATTTCTCTTTCCTCTGTCTCATTGTTAGTGTATTGAAATGCAACTGATTTCTGTGCATTGATTTTTATATCCTGCCACTTTTCTGAATTCCTGTATGAGTTCTAGCAATTTTGGGATGGAGTCTTTTGGGTTTTCTATATGGAGTATCATGTGTTCTGCAAAAGGTGAAAATTTGACTTCTTTGCTGATTCAGATGCCTTTTCTTTTTTGAGTGCTGAGGCTAGGACTTCTAGTACTATGTTGAACAAGAATGGTGAGATTGGACATTCCTGTCTTATTCCTGACCTTAGGGAAAAAGCTCTGTTTTGTCCCTTTGAGAATGATATTTGCTGTGGGCTCTTTACAGATGGCATTTATGATATTGAGGTATATTTCTCCTATTCCCTAAACTATGAAGAGTTTTAATCAAGAAAGGATGCTATACTTTGTCAAATTTTTTTTTCTGCATCTATTGAAAGGATCATATGGTTCTTGTCCCTTTTTTATTACTGTAGCGTATCACATTGATTCATTTGTAGATGTTAAAGTACCCTTGCAGCCCAGGAATAAATCCTACTCAGTCTTAGTGAATAATCCTTTTAAAGTACTGTTGGATCCTATTGGCTAGTATCTTGGTGAGAATTTTTGCATCAATGTTCATCAAGAATATTGGTCTGTGGGGCAGCCCTGGTGGCGCAGCCTGCAGCCTGGGGTGTGATCCTGGAGACCCCAGATCAAGTCCCACATCGGGCTCCCTGCATGGAGCCTGCTTCTCCCTCTGCCTGTGTCTCTGCCTCTCTCTCTGTGTCTATGAATAAATAAATAAAATCTTAAAAAAAAAGGAATATTGGTCTGTAATTCTCCTTTTTGGTGAGTCTTCGTCTGGTTTGGCATCAAGGTAATGCTGGCCTCATAGAAAGAGTTTGGAAATTTTCCTTCCATTCCTATTTTTTTGAAACAGCTTGACAACAGTAGGTATTAATTCTTTAAATTCCCCCAGAAAACCATTTGGCCCTAGACTCTTGTTTGTTGGGAGATTTCTGATGAATGCTTCAACTTCCTTGCTGGTTATGGGTCTGTTCAGGTTTTCTATTTCTTCCGGTTTCAGTTTTGGTAGTTTATATGTCTCTAGGAATACATCCATTTCTTCCAGATTGCCTGGTTTGTTGGCATATAGTTGCTCATAATATGTTCTTATAATTGCTTGTATTCCTTTTTTTTCTTTTTTTAATAGTAAATTTATTTTTTATTGGTGTTCAATTTGCCAACATACAGAATAACACCCAGTGCGCATCCTATCAAGTGCCCCCCTCAGTGCCCGTCACCCATTCACCCCCATCCCCTGCCCTCTTCCCCTTCCACCACCCCTAGTTTGTTTCCCAGAGTTAGGAGTCTTCATGTTCTGTCTCCCTTTCTGATATTTCCCACCCATTTCTTCTCCCTTCCCTTCTATTCCCTTTCACTATCATTTATATTCCTCAAATGAATGAGACCATATAATGTTTGTCCTTCTCCGATTGACTTATTTCACTCAGCATAATACCCCCCAGTTCCATCCACGTTGAAGCAAATGGTGGGTACCTATCATTTCTAATTGCATGTCATTAATAGCCTTTTTTATTTTGACTTGATTAGATTTTAGTTCTTTTATATCTCCAGAAAGGGATTCTCCATACTCTTCACTTTTTTTTAAGCCAAGCAAGTATCTTTTTTTTTTTTTTAAGATGCTATTTATTTATTCATGAGAGACAGAGAGAAAGAGGAGCAGAGACACAGGCAGAGGGAGAAGCAGGCTCCATACAGGGAGCCTGATGTGGGACTCGATCCCAGGACCCCAGGATCATGTCCTGGGGCAAAGGCAAGTGCTAAACCACTGAGCCATCCAGAAAATCCCCCTAAGCAAGTAACTTTATAATTGTTATTCTGGATTCTAGTTCCTACATTTTACTTATGTCCATACTGATTAGGTCCCTGGCAGTTAGTACTGCCTCTTGTTCTCTTTTTTGAGGTGTTTTTCATCTTGTCCAGAGAAGAATAGATGAATGAGAGAGAAAAATACTAAAATGGCAACAATGACCTCAGAGAAATATACACTAACCAAATCAGAAGAGATCTAAAACAGAACAACAACAAAAAAATAAGTAAAAAAAGAGAATATAATCAGACAGGTGGATAGAACAGAGTAATACACTGGATCCTGTGTATATTTTGGACTATTTGTTAGAAAACTAGATCCCAAAATTGTAAAGAAAGAAAAATTTATATATGTACAAAAATAAAATTAAATATAAGAAAAGATAGAATATAACTGTAAAAATGGAATTGAAAGACCAAAAAAAAAAAGAGGAAGAAATAGAAAGAAAAAAAGAAGGAATATACACAGATATATGAACAGAACAAAGCAATACACTATGTCCTGAGTGTTTTTTGATTGGTTTGTTAGAAGAAACTATGTCTCAAAATTATTAAGAAAGAAAAACATATATATATATATATACATATATACAAAAATAAATACATTGAAAGTATGGAATGTAACTGTAAAGATGAAAATTAAAGAAGACTTTAATAAAAGAAGAAAGAGGAGGAGGAAAGAGAGAATATGATCAGACAGGTGAAGAGTACAGAGCCATTCACTAGATTCTGGGTGTGTCTTGGTCTGTTTGTTAGAAGAAACTGCACCCCAAAACTGTAAAGAAAGAAAAACATATATATACAAAAATAAAATTAAATACAATAAAAGGATAGAATGTAACTGTAAAAATGAAAATTTAAAAAGATTTTTTTAAAGAGTTGATAAAATAAGAAATTGGTTGACAAAGGAAAGAGGAAAAAATTAAAATGGAAAGACTAAAGAATTGTGGGGGGCGGAGGGGAACATGAGTTCTATATACTATTTTCCCCTAGCACTGGGGTCCTGCAGTTCTCTATGATCCATAAACTTGATCTTAGACGGATGTTCTTGTTGATCTTCTGAGGGTGGGGCCTGTCAGGCTGATGCTCAAATGTCTTTGCCCCCAGCAGGATTGCACCACCCTTGCCAGGGGGCCAGGCTAACAAATCTGCTCTGGGTTGCTCCATGTGGCTTTTGCTCTTTGAAGGCTTTATTCGCTACTTTAGAGGACGAGGGTGAAAATGGCAGCTTCCCAATCTCCAGCCCCAGTGCCCAGAGCTCAGGTCCCCACTCCTCCATGAGCCCTCAGGGAAAAGCAGTCACCCCTGTCTCCCTGGTCTCTATCCACACTCTGTGCTCACCCAGCCTGTGACTGAGCATTTCCATCTCAGGCATGCCATCCTCTTTCTAGTCTCCAAACCCTATAGACTCGTGGGACACACTCCTGCACCACTCCTCCCGGGAGGAGAAGGGGGTCTGATCGGTTCTGTCGCTGGCTGGGGCCCTGGTTGGAGAGCAGTCGCTGGACCCTGCAACCCCGAGCTGAGAGCCCACTGCTGGGCTCACTGATGCAGCCAGCTCCCCGCTCCCATGCCTGGGAACCCTCCCACACTCAGGCAACTCCAAGTCTTCCTGTGACCCCCAGGACCCTGAGACCACACTGTCCCATCTAGGATCCCACCCCTGCTTTGCCACCTGAGCACCTTTCAGGCCAGGAAGTCCCTCATGGGAGCAGACTTCTGAAGTCCTGATTTTGTGCTCTGCTGCTAGATCACTTTTGAGTAGTTGGCTAACAGAGGCACCCCCGCCCCCCACCCAGGGATTTCTCTTCTTCTACATCACCTTGGATTCACTTATCCACACCTCCTATCTTGTAGAATGTGGTTGCTTTTCTATTTGTAGAGTTGCAAATTCTTTCTTTTTCTTTCTTTCTTTCTTTCTTTCTTTCTTTCTTTCTTTCTTTCTTTCTTCTTTCTTTCTTTCTTTCTTTCTTTCTTTCTTTCTTTCTTTCTTTCAGATTTTATCTATCTATTCATAAGAGACACGCACACAGAGAAGCAGAGGGAGAAGCAGGCTCCATGCAAGGAGCCCGATGTGGGAATCCCGGGACTCCAGGATCACACCCTGGGCCGAAGGCAGGTGCTAAACCGCTGAGCCACCCTGGGATCCCCATCTTTCTTTCTTTCTTTCTTTCTTTCTTTCTTTCTTTCTTTCTTTCTTTCTTTCTTTCTTTCTTTCTTCTTTCTTCCTTCCTTCCTTCCTTCCTTCCTTCCTTCCTTCCTTCCTTCCTTCCTTTCTTTCTTTATTTGACAGAGAAATGGAGAGCACAAGCAGGGGAGCTTCAGGCAGAGGGAGAGGGAGAAGCAGACTCCCCACCAAACAAGGAGCCCATTATGGGGCTCCATCCCAGGACCCTGAGATCATGACCTGAGCCAAAATCAAGAGCTGAAATCAATCAACTGACTGAGCCACCCAGTGCCCCTTCAGACCGGTCAGTGGTCCCCAAAACCCACAAAGAATACTCTGAGTTGGGGTCAGCTTAGTGGACTCTCTAACAAAGATATTTCCTCCATTACCTGGTGAGTTACCTCAGAGAGGTAGTCTTGGGCCACTTGTGTCTCTGATATCAGGATTATGCCAGGAAATTCAAGATCAGTTCAACATGAATTTAAAACAATTTCCAGCATGACTTCCAGCTCAGTGGACTCAGAATGAGAAACCAATAAATACTATCTGAGGTTTAAACTTATGTATAAGAACATACACACATATAAGCCCTCCATAAAAACTATGACTTCTTGATTTTTCAAACTAAGGTTATTTATTCAATCGCTGCCTCTGCAAAACGTAGGGGGTGCAGGGAGTAGGGAAGACAGACCTGTTTGTTTTTTCATATTACCCCCTTAATTTTAAAGAGCTCTTTTGAGAACTCACATCTCTAGTTTAAAAAAAAGAATGTCTACCCAAGTTTGAGCAATCCCATTGGTTACATTTTGGGTTTTTTTTTTTCTTCTTTCAAAGTCAAGAAAATACTAATTTTTATAATTATTTCAAAGTAATATGTATTATATAGTCCACTGTGTGCATACACCAGAGTTTAGTTATGCAATCTGAGTTAATGGACATACTTTTTTTGTTTCTAGTGTGGTGATATTCTGCACAAATACTGTTTAACCGTTGTTGTATGTGTATCCTGGGACACATGTGTATGTTTCTCTAAATAAAAGTGAATGGTGAGACGGCTAGTTGCAGTGCATGTGCACGTTCAACTTTACAAGGTAAAGCAAAACTGCAATCCAAAGTGTTTTTTATCAATCTGCACTTCCCTAAGTTGTACCTGAGAGGAGTCCCCATTGCTCCCCATCCTCTCCTACGCTTGGCATTTTCAGAATTAATTTTTCTAATCTACTGGGTTTATAATGGTACTTCTCTGTGGTCTTAATTTGCATTTCCCCAATTACTACTGAAGTTAAGCAACTTTCCATGTGTTAACTGGCCATTTAGATTTCTTCTTTTATGAAGAGCCTATATAGACATTTCATCCATTTTCTACTAGGCTGATAAATCTTTTCTTACTGATTTCTCAGAATATTGAAGGTAAATTGGCATAATAGACTTTGAGAATTATACATGCTATAGATATTATCTTAATGTAGACTTTTTACTCTCTTTGTGATGTATTTTGATGAGGTTCTTGACATTAATATGGAAAAAATTTTTCTTTTTTTTAGTGGTTGGTGCTCTTGTTTAAGAAACCCTTTCCCATCCTAAAACCAAGGGGATTTTTAGTCTTGTTTTCTTTTCTAAAGTGTCTATTACTTTTTCTTTCTTTCTTTTAATTTTTATTTATTCATGATAGGCACACAGTGAGAGAGAGAGAGGCAGAGACACAGGCAGAGGGAGAAGCAGGCTCCATGCACCGGGAGCCCGATGTGGGATTCGATCCCGGGTCTCCAGGATCGCGCCCTGGGCCAAAGGCAGGCGCCAAACCGCTGCGCCACCCAGGGATCCCTTACTCTTTCTTTCTTATTAGGTCTTTAATCTGCCTGGAATTGATTCCTGTATATGATATGAGCTGGTAGTCCAATTTTAATTTTTCCATATTAATATACAATTGTTTTAGCATCATTTATCAGATATAAGAATACAGTTGGTTTTTATATATCAATTTGGTAGCCAGTAGCTTTTTAAATTCTATTAATTCTAATAATTTATGCATAGATTTAAAGAATTACATAATATATAATCATGCTGTCTTTATAGCTCATGAATGAACAATGAATTATAATGTTTCTTTTTTTAATATTTTATTTACATTCAATTTGCCAATATATTGTATAACACCCAGTGCTCATCCCATCACGTGCTCTCCTAATAAATATGTTTCTATAAAAATTAAAATAATCACATGATTTTTCTGAGTTGTTACCCTAAGGTGGCAGATTATTTTTAAGTCAAACCAACCTTGAACTCCAGGGATAAATCAACTAGACTTGATGGATTATCCTCTCTATACATTGCTAATATTGTAGAGTCTATGTTAACAAGTGATTTTAGCCATTGTAATGTTCTTCTCTCATGCTTTTCTAATCAGATTTTTATATCAAGGATCTATGAACTTACTAAAATGAATTGGAATATAGTCCCTCTTTTTCTACACTCTGGACTACTTTGTCTGGGATTGTGATTACTTTCTCCTTACATGTCTGGTCTGACTGAAATGCAGACTAAAAATCATCTGGATTTTTTTCTACTAATTTATTTAATAGTTTCAGGTCAATTCTATTTTCTTTTTCTTTTTATGTCAGTGTTCAAAAGATGCATTTTTCCAAGAACTTTCCGATTTCACTGAAGTTTTCAAATTTGTTGTCATATAATTGTTTATTATATCCTCTTGGTCTGCACCATCCATAATTCTGTCTACTATTCCATCTTGATTTTGCTTATTTTTCTATTCTCTGTTCTTTTGATTAATTTTGCCAGAGTTTTATCAATTTTATCAGCCTTTTTATTTTTAAGAATTAAATTTTGGCTCTGTAGTTGTTCTCAAGTATTTTTTTATACCATTATTTTTTCCTTTAATATTTCTGTTTATAGGGGTTTTCTTGCTGTTCTCTTCTAATTCACAAAATAGGTGCATTCCTCATTAAATGCAGGTTTCCTATTTTACAACATAAACATTTAAAGCTGTAGATTTCTCTGTAAGTTCTGCTTTACTCACAAGTAAGTTTTGGTTTTCATTATTGTTCAGTTCTAAATGATTTGTTTACTTTCATGATTTTTTTTATTTGACATGTGGGTATTTAGAAGTTGATTTCTAATTTCTAAAACTGATGGGCTTTTCTAGCTAAGAATTCCTGCTTAATTTCATTATAATTAGAAAACATATCCTATATGTATTTTTTACATTCTGTTATTTTGATTCATTAAAAAGTTCTGAGACTTACTTTATAGTTAAGTGCTTTTAAAAATATTTTATTTGTGCTACAAAACAGAAGGTATGATTTGTAGTTGTTTGCTAGAAACAGTACATCGGGTTTGTCAATCATTTTGATCAAATCTATATTTTTACTGATTCTGTCTGCTAGCTCTTTAATTACTGAAAGATTAAAAATTCCTATTATGAGTGTGGATTTAACCCTGTTTGTTGTTCTGTTAATATTTGCTTTGTATCTTAGGGTATTTTAGGTGTTGATTATGTGATTTTACCAATTTATGCTCCCACTAGCACTGTATAAGAACTTAATCCTCTCCTGTATTAAACACTGGCATATTTCTTACATTTTGCTAATTGAATAAGTATAAAATGATTCGTCATGATCATGAATTCTATTTCTCTGATTAATATTACTGTTTGGCTCTGAGTGTTTACTGACCATATGTGTTTCCAGCTCCATAAAATGCTGATTTATGTTTTTGCCCACTTTCTTTTGAGTTGTTTATTCATTTTTCAACCCACAAAGAAGTTATTTGTATAGGTATCAACTATTTTTTTTCAGTTGGTGTCTTGTCTTTTCATTCACTGTAAGATTTCTTTTGATGTCTAGTAGTTCTTTATTTTAATGTACTCAAATTAATCAATATGTTCTTTATGGTGATCTTTTTGTGTACCATGTTTATGAAATTTTTTCCCAGCCCCAGATAAGAAAGATATTCATTGGTATTTAATTTAAAAGCCTTAAAATTTTTGCTTTTGAAATATAAGTTTTAATCCTTCTGGAGCTTATTTTGGGGCATTTTTGTTTGATTTATTTTTGAACTTTATTTTGGTATGAAATGAGGTGGTAAACAGTTTTCCTTTTTTCCTCATAAACATTTATTCTATTATTAAATAGTTCCTCCATTCCCTACTAATGTAGTACCACTGCCACATATTAAAGTGCCCTATAGTTGTGCAGTTTTTCATTTGGCTATCTTATTCTACTCCATTGATTAAGTTTTCTAGTCCTGTTTATATACCACACCATTTCAATTATTATTGCTTTATATTAATTATTGATAGGAAAAATCCTCCTTCCTTCCTCAAGAGTGTTTGATTTCTTACCTTTTAACTCTTCCATGTCAATTATAGAATTACCTTGTCCAGTTTTACCAAAAATAAATATATAGAAGTATTGAGATTTTTTTTAAGATTTTATTTATTCATGAAAGACAGAAAGAGAGAAAGAGGCAGAGACATAGGCAGAGGGAGAAGCAGGCTCCCCAAAGGGGAGCCCGATGTGGATCATGATCCCAGAATCCTGGGATCATGACTGGAGCCAAAGGCAGCCACTCAACTACTAAGCCACCCAGGTGCCCCAAAATATCGAGATTTTGACTGTGGTTGCATTGTATCTATAAATCAACTTATGGACAACTGACATCTTTTCAATATTAAATATAGCAATCCATATACATATGATATATTTCATTTTTTAGTTTTTCTTTCATGTCTCCTGGAAAATATTGTAATTTTCTGTAGTCTGATCTTGCACATATCTTTTAGATTTATTCACAGATACTTTATACTTTTTACTGCTACTGTTGGTGGGTTTTTTAAAATTAATTCTTCTAATTGTTTATTCTTGTATCCAGAAATACTACTGACTTTTACATGCTCATCATCATATATCCAGCCATGATGAGCAACTCTTATTATTTTGAATATATTTTTTGGCAAAGTTTTGTTCTTTCAGTAAAGAATCATACCACGTTAAAAAATGACAGCTTTATTTTCTTCAGTACAATATGGAACGGAGTGGTGTTAGTGGGTGCTTATCCTTCTTTTGAAATTATACAGGAAACACTTCTAATGTTTCCATATTTAAAATGATTGTGGAAGTCAGGTGGCAAAGTAGGAGGACCCCAAGCTTTCCTTGTCCCATGATACACCTAGAAAACACTCACATCAGTGTAAATAACCCAGAAAATGACCCAAAGACTGGCAAACAAACTCCTCAACTAACGTTAGAGAAGAGACCATACTGAAGAAGGTAGGAAGGGTGAAAACACAGTCTGGGAGCAAAATAGATGGTGACCTACCATAGGGGGAGGGAGCTGGTGATGGGAAGAAGGTGAAAACAGACATTCACACTGGAACCCACAAACAGGGAGGACAGATCTCCATAACACTTGCCTTTAAAGGCAAGAAGGGCCGAATTTCAAAAGTTCTTAAAACCAGTGGGACTTTAAGCCTGGGATGTTAAAAATTGGCAGACTCAGTTCTGGGAAAGTGTTGGAAGGTATTAGGAAGTGGAGTCCCCATCCTTAAAGAGACAGCACAACAAATATCCCATGAAGATACAGCATAGAACCAGAAGCTTGAAAATCAGTGGGGACACACAAGAGTGAGAGTGATTTGTTCATCTCAGAGCATGGCCTGGAGAGACAGGGCTATGGGTGACCCCTTTGGGAACAAAGGAGCTAGTAGGCACCATTTCCTCCTTTTTGGGAACCACCACAGCACCCCACTCCTTACCTAACTTGCTTACATCAAACCTTGTTCCCCATGCTTGGACAGATCCACCCTTCCCAGTCAGGCTCACTTCAGTCCCCCACAAGACCAGCACAAACCTTGCCAACATCCCATCTCCCAACCAGAGCATTTTGCAGGAACTTTGGTTCTGGCAGTTGCAGGGGCAGGTCTCATTTTGCAAGCAGACCACCATACTTTGTTAAAATGTGCCCCACCTCTGCTGGCAACCAAATACTATCCAGAATAGACAAAGAGATCCTCTGAAGACAACTGGACTAAAGAAAAAAGAGGATGAGATTCAACAGCAGAACACACACAACACACATAGGAGACATTTCCCAAAGAGGACAGGGGACACTGCACTGCAGGGCACTACAGAACCTCTTCTTCATAAGGCTGTTATCACCAAGAACAAGAGAAGTAGTTGACTTTTCTAACACACAGAAACAGACTCAGAGAGTTAAACAAAGTGAGGAGACAGAGAAATAAATCCCAAATGGAAGAACCAGGCAAAACCACAGCAAGAGTTCTAAGCACAATGAATTTAAGTAATATGACTGATAGAGAATTTAAAGGAATGATCATAAGGATACTCACTGGACTTGAGAAGAGTAGAGGACATCAGTGAGATCTTTAATGCAGAGATAAAAAAAAGAACCAATCAGAGATCAAGAATACAATAAATGAAATAAAAAATACACTTGATAGAATAAATAGCAGGCTAGAGGAAGCTGAAGAACACATTAGCATCCTAGAAGACAGAGTAATGGAAAGTAACCAAATTGAGCAAAGGAAAGGAAAGAGAATTATGCAAATTAAGAATAGTCTTCGGGAAAGTCAGTGACTCCATCAAGCATAATAACATTTACATTAAAAGGATTTCAGAAGAAAAAAGAGAGAGAAAGGGGGCAGAAATTTTATTGAAAGAAATAAGAGCTGAAAACTTCCCTAATCTATGGAAGAAAACAGATATCCAGATCCAGGAGGCATAGAGATCCCCAAAAATTCAACCAAAGACACATAGGAATTAAAATGGCAAAAAGTAGTGAGGGGAATCCAAGTAGATCACTAAAGAAAGCCAACATACCAGGAATGAGAGCAAATAATGAAAGGATCAGAGAAAATCTATAGAAACAAATAAAAAAAATTAAGTGGCAAGAAAAATCTTAAATAAATAACCTAACCAGACACTACACCTATAGGAGCTAGAAAAAGAACAAAAAAAACCAAACCCAGCAAAAAGAAGGAAATAATAAAGATTAAAGCAGAAATAGATGATATAGAAATGAAAAATGAAAAACAAAACATTGGACCAGGAGCTGGTTCTTTGAAAAGAGCAACAAAATTGATAAACCTCTGGCCTATCTCATCAAAAACTAAAAAAAAAAAAAAAAAAAAAAAAAAAAAAAAAAAAAAATAGTGAGTAGAGGACCCAAATAAAATCACTAACAAAAGAGGAGAAATAACAATCAACACCACAGTAACACAAACAATTGTAACAGAATATTATGAAAATCTATATGCCAACAAATTGGACAATTTAGAAGAAATGGATAAATTCCTAGAAACAGAGAACCTACCAAAACTAAAGCAAGAAGAAATAGAAAATTTAAACAGACCAATTATCAGCAACAAAGTTGAATCAATAATAAAAAAAAAACTCTCAACAAACAAAAGTCCAGGACCAGACAGCTTCACAGGCAAATTCTAGCAAACATTAAAAAGTTAATACCAATTCTTGTCAAACTATTCCAAAAAATAAAGGAGGAATGAAAACTTCCAAATTCATTCTATGAGGCCAGTATTATCCTGATACCAAAACCAGATAAAGACACCACAGTGAATATCAGACTAGTATCTCTCATGACTATAGATGCAAAAATCCTTAGCAAAATATTAGCAAACCAAATCCGACAGTACGTTAAAAAAATCATACACCACGATCAAGTGGGATTTATTCCAGGGATGCAAGGGTGGTTCAATATTCACAAAATAAACAACATGGACAGGACACATCAATAAGAGAAAGGATAAAAACCCATATGATCATTTCAGCAGATGCAGACTAAGTGTTCAACAAAACACAGTATCTATTCATGATACTCTAAAAAGTAGGTCTGGAGGAAACATACATCAACATAAGAAAGGACTTATATGAAAAACCCACAGCCGACATCATCCTCAATGGTGAAAATCTGAGAGCTTTTCCCTTAAGGTCAGGAACAAGACAAGGATGACCTGTCTCACCACTTTTATTCAACAGAGAACAACTAGAAGTCCTAGCCACAGTAATCAAACAACATAAAGAAATAAAAGGCATCCAGATTGGTAAGGAAGAAGTAAAATTCTCACTATTTGCAGATAATATGATACTATATACAGAAAACCTAAAAGACTCCACCAAAAACTACTAAAACTGATAAATGAATTCATTAAAGTCACAGGATACAAAACCGATGTACAAAAAATCTGTGGCTTTCTTATATACTAATAATGAAGCAGTAGAAAGTGAAATTAAGAAAACATTCCCATTTACAATTGCACCAAAAACAGTAAAATATGCAGGAATAAACTTAACCAAAGAGATGAGAGACCTGTATTCTGAGAACTATAAAACACTGATGAAAGAAATCAAGATGACACAAAGAAATGGAAGGCATTCCATGCTTGTGAGTATGAAGAATAAATATCATCAAAATGTCTGTACTACCCAAAGCAATCTGCACATTCTGCAATCCCTATCAAAATACCAATAGTATTTTTCACAGAACTAGAACAAACAATCCTAAAATTCATATGGAACCACAAAAGACCTCAAATAGCCAAAGCAATCTTGAAAAAGAAAAACAAAACTGGAGTTATCACAACTCTGGATTTCAAGTTATTTTACAAAGTAGGAGTAATACTTGACCCTGGTATAAAAATATGCACATGGATCAATGGAATAGAATGGAGAATCCAGAAAAACCTACAATTATATGGTCAATCTTCAACAAACGAGGAATGAATATACAATGGGAAAAAGGCTCTTCAACAAATGATGTTGGGAAAACTGGACAGCCACATGCAAAAGATCAAAACTGGATGACTTTCTTTCACTATACAGAAAAATAAACTGGAAATGGACTAAAGATCTAAGTGTAAGGATGTGAAACCATAAAAATCCTTGAAGAGAGCACAGGCAATAATTTTTCTGACACTGGCCAAAATAACATTTTTCTAGATATGTCTCCTGAGGCAAGGGAAATAACAGCAAAAATGAACTATTGGGGCTACATCAAAATGAAAAGTTCCTGCACAGCAAAGGAAACAATCAACTAAACTAAAAGGGAATCTATGGAATGGGAGAAGGTATTTGCAAATAACATTTTCTATAAAGGGTCAGTATCCAAAATAGGTAAAGAATTTATAGAACTCAACATCCAAAGAACAAATAAACCAATTTCTGGACATGAACAGATAGTTTTCTAAACAAGACATGGAGATGGCCAACAGACATATGAAAAGATGCTCAATATCATTTATCATGAGGGAAATGCAAATCAAAACTAGAATGAGATATCGCCTCACATCTGTCATGTGACAGGTGTGATGCCTAAAATCAACAACACAAGAAACAACAGGTGTTGGCAAGAATGTGGGTAAAAACGAGCCCTCCAGCGCTGTTGGTGGGAATGCAAACTGGTGCAGCCACTCTGGAAAATAGTATGGAGCCTCCTCAAAAAGTTAAAAATAGAATTACCCTATGACACAGCAATGGCACTACTAAATATTTACCCAAAGAATACCAAAAAACCTAATTCAAAGGGATACATGCACCGCTATATTTATAGCAGTATTATTTATTATAACCAAACTATGAGAGTAGGCCAAGTGTCTATTGACAGATGAGTGGATAAAGAAGTGGTGAGATATATATGCAATGGAATATTATTCCGCCATAAAAAAGAATGAAATCTTGCCATTTGCATGATGGAAAACAGATGGAGCTAGAAAGTATAAGGCTAAGTGAAATAAGTCAGTCAGGAAAAGACAAATACCATATAATTTCACTCATATGTGGAATTTAAGAAACAAAAGAAGGAAGCAAAGGGGGGAAAAAGACAGACAAACCAAGAAACAGGCTGTTAACTATAGAGAACAAACTGATGGTTACCAGAGGGGAGGTGGGTGAGGAGATGGATAAATAGGTGGGGATTAAAGAGTGCACATAATGTGATGAAAACAAACAAAAAAAATAACATGATTGTGGTAGGGTTGGATTCTTTGGGTTTCACTCTTTTGGGTTTTGTTTTTTGCTTACCTTAATTGGGTTAAGGATGTTCTCTTCTAGTCCTATTTTTCCATGTTTTTTTTTTTTAATGAATGAGCGTGGAATTTTGTTTTCTTAATGTAAAGAGATGATTGAATGGTTTTCTGCTTTTTTTCGTGTTTCATAATTCGTTTCTTTCATATTTTCCATCTCCTTGTCTGTGTTGCATTTAGTGTAATTTCCTTAACCTAGCCATCACTTATTTTATTTTTAACTTCTAAAAGCTATATTTTGTCTTTCCAAATCCAGTCATTTTTATGCTTACAATTTACTATTTGGGAGGATGACATTTTTTTCTTGAAATGCTACATATCTTAGCATTCTATAAAATGTATTTGATCTTTCCGGTGCCTAAAACCCTCAGAGGGTCTAAATATGTTGTTATTTTTTTCTTATTCATCATTTTTAAAATGTCTAGATAAGGAAAAATAAGAAGAACCATGGTAGCTACTGCACGTAGAAGGAACTTAATATAAGAAATTTGTTATTCAAGTGGGGTGGCCTGGAAGATTGAAAAAGGAAAAGTAGTATTACCTAGAGATTCAGAAGTTAGTCTTTCTCTTAAGGTTGGAGAAGGACAGGTTAAGTGGTTCCTGTAGTCCCCAGGAGTACAATGACGCTGATGCTGCACCAGCCCATCACTAATTGCTGTCATACTCCTTAGGAAGCCCACAGCCTACACTTTGGCTGCCAGAGGCTGGGAACTACATTCCCTTTGAAATTGCCAAATTTGCTGCTGATGGTTTGGGGGCCAAAGGTTCCCCGCCACCTGTCCAGCTGTGTGGCTCTTCCAAGCAGCCTGCAGTGATCTACAGATGTCTCCCATCCCAGAACCTAAGTCAAAAGAGAAAAGCACTGCCTCTTCTCCCCCACCAATCATCTCTGTTTTCTTCCTTTGATAGGTAGCCAGAAACCAGCTGATCAGGGCCTTTAGGAAATGTAATTTTCAGGCTCACAGCCCCTTGCAATACAGAGGGTATCAAGGACGTAGGAAAATGTTGCCGAACGCCAGCAGACTGAAAGCCAATATCGTTTCCTTGCATGATCTGTGATTGTGAGAGTTAAATCGTGGTTGAATTAATCAGGAGGAAATTTGGGCCTACTTTCAGATGCTTTCCTTCAGAAATGGGCCCTTGTGATAGACAATTCAGAAATAGTCATTTGTTGTCAGGCGAGATCTTGCTGGAGTGTGTTACACGGAAACTACATCATGCAACTGCATAGGGCACCATTTACATGGAAGGCAATGTAAATGATGCCCTTTGGAGTTCTTTATCCTGGTGACCCTATTGCTTCCCATTCTCCCGGTTTATTTTTTATTTTTTTATGACCAGTCTGTTTGGAGGGAGGGAGGTGTGGCAACGCTTTAAAGATTCTTTCTTTAGCACGACCTATCTAGTCTGCCTTACTGCTCTAACTGGAGGTCTCCTTGTAGTACTGTTATAAAAACAATAGGGTGATTCGTCTTGGCCCCACCCCCTTCAGAAAAGGAGAGAAAAATGGTAAGGCCTGCAGAGAGCCAGGAATTCTGTAAGCTACTTTTCAATAGAATTTGCGCTATCAACCAGAGAGGCATAGAGATCTTAGATTGTCCTAAGAGTTGGGGCAGACCCTAAACCAGCCAGGCATCCACTTCTTTAGGTTTTATAGGATACTGATTCCCCCAAAGTGTAGAGCATAATGGACTGAAGACTAATGCTTCCCAGCATGCATTACTTATGAGAGGCTCTATTATTACACTGGTCTCTAGTGAAACAGTTAAGCTATAAATGTCAAGTAAGACCAGCCCAGTGAACTTGAATATAGGCTTAGTTCTTTAGGATTAACTGACTCAAAATGATACCTATGAGGACATATGACAGAAGCCTTTAGTAGATGGAAAGACAGTCTGGTTGCTACTAACTCCAGAGAAAATGGAGGTGCTTAATGGGGTGGAGAACCTCTTGTGGGTCAGATCTACTGCTTGATTTAAATTAACGAGGAAAACATCAAGGGGTTCATCATTATTTATCCCAGAGTTGAAGAAGTTCCTATAGAACTACTTAACATTGATATTTTAAAGGCTATAAGATGAGGTGTTGTTCCACACATGGCTGTGTGTCCAACTCTAATTTTCTGCATGTGTTTTCACGTGCTTATTGTCTGGCTCCATGTCATCCTTTTGTGCTTATCTTCACTTTTCCTAATATTAGCTAATCTGGGATGATGTGTCTCCAACGTGCTTTGTCTATCTCATCTCCCCCCTACCACACCCCCCACCATTCTTTCTTAATCTCTTTTCTACTTTTATAGCCAATAACTTTGAACTGACACATATTGAATATTAGATCTTGTATTTATGGAATAATTTTAAGTTCCAAAACAGAAGAATAGATTATTTTATCTTTCCCCACTTAAAATAACTTTGTTATACATGTGAGGGCCATACCTGACTTTTCTCCTAATAACAGAATAGGAAAAAAAGATTCCTTTTTCCTGATCTAGAAACACGCCTAACTTGGGAGCTTCGTTAGAAATAGTATAGGCAAGTTTCATGAACTAAACTAGAAAAATATTGCAGGTTCATTCTTGGTCTACTTTTTCTGTCCCATTTTTTAAAAAAATCTGGATTTAATTCAGCCCTAGCCCAGGCGTTAAGTTGAAGAGGGGAGGAGGACGCAGAGACCCTAGATTTCACAGCTGTAATGCTGGACACCTACCCTAGCCTTTAAACCACATGCCTCTATCAAGTGAAGGGTGTTTGAAGGGAACAGCAACAGTTTCTGGAAAGATAAAATCTATGAATTTAGTAAGTACCACAGGCACAGCTATGGCCTCTGAGCCAAATCTGTGTTCGTGGGTGGTTTGGAAACGTAAAAAAAAAAAAAAAAAAAAAAAAAAAAACTATGGAGAAAGACTTTTCAGTAGATAATCACTGCCCACTCTCCCCTCCATCTGCCCAGGTGATATGGATAGCACTCCCCCAGGGTAACGCCATTCTAAATTCCAGAGTAGTTTTGAGGCTCCTACACCTCTGGTTTAGTTCTTACTTAAAGCAAAAGAGACTTGGAAACCACTGATCCAATTCTTTCCTGGTATAGATAAAAAATACTAATGACATGGGGCACCTGGCTGGCTTAGTTGGTAGAGAATGTGACTCTTGATCTCAGGGTTGAAAGTTCGAGTCCCATGTTGGATGTAGAGATTATTTTTTTTAAATAAGATCTTTAAAATATATATACTGATGATAGAAAGGCCCATTCAAAGCCAGGAAAATAGTGGCAGGGCCAGGAAGAGACCCTCACTCTTACTCTAGATGCTATCTCACACTTTAGGATGCCTTGCAGAGATTGGATATACAGGAATATATAAGAATTTTCATTAAAAGCCACACCGGAAAAAAGTTATAAAAATCTTTAAGGAGATGTAGCTGGAAATGCCTGCACTCCACCAGGGAGTAGGTTAGCTAGCTACCCGGAAATCAGAGTCAAATGAAAGGATTATCCAGGGAAGCACCCAAGGCATCCACCTGCCAGTGGACGTTTGTGAGAATATAGACACCCCTTTGTCCAGACGAATGCAGCCCATGCCCCTGGGCACAGTGCGGTAAGTAGAGAGTGAGATGGAGTTCACTTAACACTTGCTTCCTTGGCTAATTAACCAGAAATCCCATTACTAGGTGTGGTTGGGAAGAATGCCGGGCCAAGCACTTGGAGTGGGTTTGAGACAGTCAAGCGGCAGTAAATACCACTAACCTGCGTCCTTACCACTGTAACTCTGGCTAACAGAGTGAGGTACAGGGTTGGAGGTCAGGCAATAGAGATCGGGCTGCAGGCTTCCCTGGAGGCCCTTCTACATCTCTGCTAGCCCCCTTCCCCGGGGGCCTTGCGCTGTGGGAATGCTTTCCCAGTTAGAGCAGGAGTTTTTACAAAGCTAATTCTGTAATTTTCCTGCAAATAATGTGCAGCGTCACAGGTCAAAGAGCAGGCTGGTGTTTATTCTGGAAGAAGAATGTCCAGTTCTGAGACGGTTCGAATACTTCCCTTTTCTTCATTTCCCATGGACAAGGTAAAGCATGGATTTTGCAGTCAACTGACAGACTTGAACCTTGGCTCTGTCTTAGCCGTGTGGGGACTTCAGACAAATTCCTTTAAAGCTGCTGAGATTCCTTTTTTCTGTAAAGTGGGTTTTTTTTTTTTTTTTTTTTTAAGGAGGATTAAAGCAGACGATTCATATCAAATATGTGGCAAAAGGTAGGTAGTGCACAGTCTGGCCAAAAAGGGGAATGGGCCGCCTTCTCCACTCCACCTCACTCCAGTTGCAGACAATCTGTTGCTACCACCCAGTGCACTGACTGTGCCACATACAAACCTCTGGCTTCCAGGGCCCAGAGGAGCTGGGCACCAGCATAACTGCTTAGAGGGGAACGGAGGATGATACCTGAGGCTTGATTTGTCCTTTGGCTAACCACAATTCCCAGAATTTCTTCCTTTTCTGCTAAAATGAGGCCCTGGGAAAGTCCCACCTATTTATGGGTGTCCTTATAGACCACAGAGTACTTCTACTTATTTTATTTTATTTTTTTACTTCTACTTATTTATGAAGAGGAGTGATTATGACTGAGTATCGGCATCAGAGAGATCTGGCTTTGAAATCTTAGCTCTATTTTTTTTAATGATTTTTGAAGACCCCCAGTTAATGATTTTCGTGACCCCAAAGGTCACCCCCAGTTTTCCACAACATAAAATTGGGATAATATTAGTTATCTCATAAAGTTTAAATAAGATAATTTCCTGGCATATAAGAAGCACTCGATAAGCATTAACTATTATTCCTATCGTTGTTATTAGGGGGTGACCTGGGTCAGGTGTTTCTGGGCTGCTCTTTAAGAACCCTGCCACAAGTGGCAGAAGCATCGGGGCAGCGCCTGGCAGTCCCCTGGGCCAGGTGACAGGCAGGCAAGGCAGGGGCTGGTGACTGGGCTCAGGAATGCTGGACTGCAGAGCACTATGTCTCTGCACGGAGTTTGGCACCAATAATGTGAGCTTGCCCAGGGCTGAAGATTCTCAGGTTGCCCAAGGAGGGGGTTTTGGAAACAGACGCAAAACATGATCCAACATTGTGCCAGGAACAGAAACAC
The DNA here is from genome assembly GCF_048164855.1 of Canis lupus baileyi. Taxonomy (NCBI): domain Eukaryota; kingdom Metazoa; phylum Chordata; class Mammalia; order Carnivora; family Canidae; genus Canis; species Canis lupus. Next base: position 9,710,209 of record NC_132844.1, read on the forward strand.
CGAACTATGAGCGAGGCACGGAAATGGGATGATACAGGAACAGAACACACGACTTCACAACCGATACCATGTACCACTTGGACTTCAGGATGGGGAGGACTTTTCTGGTCACGTCCGGGCGATCCCCCCGGGGACTTTTAAGAAGTCAGGAGCACATAACACAAGGGGAGACCCACACCACAGCCCTGATGATGGGGACGGACTCTCAAGCTTTCCCCCCTCCGCTCCCAATGATCCAGAAAGCAAAACCTTTAGCCCAAGGACGGAGAAATAGGACTATTAGAGCGTCATCATGACTTTGAGGTCAAGCACCTTGGCTGCTCCTTTCTCCCCTGCAGGGATGACAGTAGGTGCTCAACAAGCAAACGCAAGGACAGCATGGACAGGGACGGAAGTAGGGGATTGGCTGGATGATCCAAAGGCCCTCGATGCTGCTCCCCACCTTAGTCCCCCCGCCCCCCCCCCCCCCCAAGCGGAGCAGGGCTGGCCCATTGTCCTGCCACCACCTCCTGGAAGCACAGGGCTCCCTGTCACGTGGGTGCCCAAGCATCCAGCGCCCACTAGGGGTGTTGGAGTTCAGGGGGACGTGCTTCCTTCGCGATGTCACCGGGCACGACCCTTCCCCCTTCCAAGTCCGGAGTGGCCGGCTGTGAAAATCAGCCCCCCGCCCCCACCGCCACCCTGAGCCCTGAGCTCTTGAGCCCTGCGGGGGTGGGGTGGGGGGAGGCAAGGTCTCTCCGTGCGGCCCCACCGCGCCCGGGGACCCGAGGATGGGGCGGTGCAGGGGGGCGCGATTCAGAAGCAGGCGGGGGCGGCGGGGGCGGCGGGGGCGGCGGGCGGACTTGCGCTCTGCTGTGCCCAACCCGCGGTGCGCGTCCGGAGGGCGGCCCGGGGCGGCGGGGCGGCGGCGGGGCGGCGGCGGGGCGGGCGCTCCTGCAGAGGGAGCTGTGCGCCTGGCCCGCCGCACGCACGGCGCCGCCCGCTCCCTCTTGCCGCCGCCGCCGCCGCTGGGCCCGCCCGCCGGGGAGGGGCTCCCGGGCTCGCCGGCAGCGGCTTCCTGCTTCCAGCACGTCCTCGCCGCCCGCGCCGCCGGTCGGGTCGTGGGAGCCGTGGCCGAGAGCCGCCGCCGCCGCCGCCGCCGCCCGCGCCGCCCCTGCCTGCAGCCCGCAGCCCGCGCCCCCGCGCCCCGCGCCCCCGCGCGCCCCCGCCCCGCGCCCCTGGCCATGCTGTCCTTCCAGTACCCCGACGTGTACCGCGACGAGACCGCCGTGAGTACCCCCAGCCCGCGCCCGCCCGCCCCCGCCCCCGCCCCCGCAGGTGCCGCGCCCGCAGCCCCGCGCCCCCCGCGCCCCCCGCGCCCCTCCCCGCCCCTCCCCCTCGGCCTTTGTTTGCAAAAAAACGGGCCGGGGGCGCTGCTGGCCGACCCTGCAGCCGCCGTAGGGCCGCCTCCTCCTCCTCCTCCCCCCACCCCCCCCCAAAAAAAATCAATGGGGTCAAGGGCAGACGGCCCGGGAGGAATGGGCGGCCTGCGGGGTGGGGGCGCCGCTCGTGTCCCCGCCTTCGGACCGAGGAGGCTCCTGCTGGAACGTGGTGGGGGGGGAAAGTGTGTGTGTGCGTGTTGGGGGGCGGGGGCGGGGGGCGGCGGAGGAGGATGGCTCTAAAAAACAAAAGCAAACTTTTTAAACTTCCACACTGAAAATCCTTAACGAGTGGAAGTTCATTCATTCGATTTTAGGACGCGCGTGGAGCCGCCTGCCCGGCCCAGGCCCGGGCGCCCGGGATGCGGAGACCCGGCACCGAGCCGTGCGGAGGCTGCAGCCGTCCCCCCAGCAGGGTTGCACGGCAGATCCAAGTTTTCCTACAGTGGAAAAGGAGTTGATGCAGGGCGAGAGGGGGCCTTTGGGAAGAAGGGAGAGGGGATGGCTTTTTTTCTTTCTTTTTTTTTTTTTTGGAAGGAGTTTGTTTTTGCTTAGTGGAGGGGTTAGCCGTCATTTACATAAGCTGTAGATGAGCTCAGGGTAACTGTTGAGATCTAGTGGGTGGAAATCTGGGCAAACACCCTTTGTGTGTGTGTGTGTGTGTGTGTGTGTGTGTGTAAAAATTAATTTGGCATCTTAGGAACTGGAGTGAATCCAAGCGTTGTGGGCATGATTCTCTCAGGAATAGCCAAATTTCTCAGATTCCTTAAAATAGAATCAGGATTTAAAAAAAAAAAATGTTTGCATCTATACATCGAGTTTTTTTTTTTTTTTTTTCCCTGCTTACTCTGACCCGGTGTATGCCAGCCAGGAAGTGTGTACTTGAGAGCAGCATTTCACTTGGGGTTAAAAGGTGCTGAGGCCTTAGAGTAAAGGACATGTTGTTTCAAGTTAAGACTTCCAAGTGGCACTGTGCATTCCTGGTTTCTGTGACCAGTGGCCATCTGGTCACCATGTTCTCTCAGTCTATTCAGCTGCTCGCTTATTAAATTTACTCTAACGGCCCAAGAAGCTCTATTCCTGTGTTTCCTTTGTGTATGGGAGTAAACTGATCCTGCTGGAGTGGAAAAGGGGGGCAGACCAAGTAAGAAGACCTGAGTGCTAGTTCTGGTTTTGTTACTCAGTCGCTGGATGCCACCAGGGAGATCATGTACCTGTTATAGGTCTTCTTTCTCATATATGAAATATTAGTGCCGGCTTGGCTAGCCACAGGGCCTGGGACTTACGTTTGCAGTAAGAATATCACCATTCATTTATTCACATGACAGTCTAGCCCTGAAGTGTGCCAGACTTTAGTAATCGGAAGACATGTGAATATCTCAGTTGGGTTCTTCAGGATCTTTGAGTTTTCAGGATAGATAAAAATAGAAAGAACTGTCTACTCTGTGGCTTGATAAGTGTCCCTTTAGGTTTGTGTTGTTTTTAGTAGGGATTGCTTCTTGCCTGGTTTTTCCCCATTTGGGTTACCAAAATCCTGCAGTTTTAGAAAGGGTTAAGTGAGGATTTTATAAAGACACCAAAAAGATTATGAACAATGAACTCAGAATGGTAATGAACAATTAACTCGAAAGGCACCATGGATTTTAATACTCTCCAGTTTCTTCTCACCAGAGAACTCATGAAAACCCTAAGCTTCAATGGCCAAGGGGATGTAGCTCTGGTCCAGCTTGGACCCTGCTGTGGATCCCAGGGTGTACTTATCCCAGCCCTGAGAGCCTGCATGGGGTATCTTCTCCCTCTGACAGAGTCCTGATTACTAAGCCTTAGGCTAGACTTCCGCATTTACTCAAACTGTAGCCTTAATTTCTTGGATGGGTTTGTCTCTCTCTCCACCAGGTGCTAGAGAGGGCTGCGGCTCTCTGTCACTGGAACATCTCTCAGCCATATATCACCATGTGGTCTTCTGCAGAGATATGGGGTTGGAGTATGCAACCGTTTTTGCTGGATTTCTGCCCTAATGAGCAGAAATTTGGAAACCACGCCACTGCCAGTGTAATGCCATTGTCCATCTCCCCGGTGTGTTGCTGTCAGGAAATTCAGGCCTGCTACAGGGGTTAGAAGAGTGTGTAGGGTGAGTGGAGAACACAGAGGAGAATGGGATTAATTTCCATCAGGGGGAAGAGATCATATGTGAATTGAGCTTGGAAGTTGGCCAGTTGGATAAGGTAGAAGGGACATTCCTGGCTATGTGACTAAAATAAATCATAGTTATGTAGGGCTGGACAGTTGTGGACTTGCACTTGTTTGTAGGATGGCAGGAAGGCCATTGTGACCATCCATGGGTGGATAAGCTCAAATCGGGCCCGGAAAAGGGAAAAAAAAAAAAAAAAGGCAGGGAGGGGGGAGGTCATATTTGATGGGTCTGCCCGCTGTGTGTAGGACTCTGCAATTTATCCTGCAATCAGCAGGTAAGCTATTGAATAGCACAAGTAAAATATTGAATAGTAACAGTGCCTTATGAGGGTCTCTATTTTTAAAGTCTTTTGGGGAGGTGAGGAATGACTGGCAAGCTTAGATCAGATCAGATCGACACTGCACAGCTTGAGTTCCGGGGATGTGGCTAGAAGACCACCCCACATTGTAGGGGATGGTCTTGTAGAAGAAGAAGTAGTGGGGCAGAGGAGGAGGGTGGTGGTGCTTGGCTCCTGGGAGTGTCCTGGAGAGAATCCGTTTCCTACCCCGCTTAAAAATGTCTGCTGAATAACTGACCTCAATCTGCTAGAGATGGTCATGCTGGTACCAGGAAAATTGGGGCTGTTTCCTCAGAGGTGAACACCGTTCAGGAGGTACCACCGGGCTGTGAGTCAGGGTCCAGGTGTGGACCTGCCAGTTTACACCTGGCCGGGTTCATTAGCACGAGGTTGAGCCCACAGGCTTGGGGGTTAGCTCATAGAGGGTCACAGTTCTACTGCTTATTAACCCTCTGATCTCAGTTTCCTCACCTGGAAAATGAGTTCGTAAGAGCCTCCCAGTGAGATAGGGGGGCTGAAATCTGGGGCTGACATCTGCTTAGTTCACAGTGGTCTCCAAGTGAACGGTAAATCGTTGGCCTTTACTCTTGCTGACCCTGTGAATTGCATTCCATAATCTGTAAAAAAAAAAAAAAAAAAAAAAAAAAGAAGATCATCCACCTTCTTACAAGGTCACTTTAAAACACTAGGGGCAACCGTGTGGATATTCAGCAGATGTTCACCGCTTTGGATCTAGTCTTAGGCAAATGTGGCATGATTTCCTATTAATGTTTTCTGCTTTCTGACGACGAGTTTATGGATACATCTGAGTTTTAGTAACATCATAATCGAGGAACATTTTTAAAGCGTCCGGTGTATCATCTCCAAGGACTATTTGGGGAAAAGCCGTCGGCGGTTTGCTTTCCGTCCCAGCTCTGGTTCTGAACTTGGTGTGGCCCTGGGCATGTTGCCGTCCTGTGCCTGCCCTCACGCTCCTGCAAACGTTGGATTGCAAGATCCTTTGCAACGTTAAAATTTTTCTGATTTCTTATTGTCAGAGGAAAAAAAGGTGGTTATTTTAAGCATATTCAAAACCACTCCGAGGTGTGTAAAATGTGAAAGCCTTGCAGGGAAGCAGAAAAGATAAAAAGTCTTCGTTCAGTGGGAACAATCAGCAACAATTGAGAGAGGTTTTTCCGTAAGGGGTGGAAATTGGGACTTTTGTGAAAACTGGTCCGGAGAGATTCTGGTCCGGTGTTTACGTCCCTTGCATCTGTCAGTTGTTTAATGAGAAGGGTTTCTGAGCTCTCTGCCTTAACTGCCCGTTATTCCAGGTATGCATTCCTCCAGGTGTTCTCTCCCCTGGCACCTGACGCGGTGCAAGGAGAGCCTGGGGTTTTCCGCACCAGGAGATTCTTCTCACCTGGCCAGCAGCCACCTGGAACCGTGACCAGCGGTAGAAACGGCAGCTTTTCCTTTTCCGGGAGGCGGTTTGCCTGCGTTAGGGAAGAGCCCTTACCTTCTGATGTCATAGCCAAAGCAAGGAGACAGGTTAAAAATTCATCTGAGCTCCTGGTATTGTTCCCATAGACCTTCTCTGAGAAGCTGTAACTGGAATGTTGGAGTCGTTCAGAGAGGTTTACTGGAAGGTTGGCCATGTGGTTTCAGTTGGATTTATCAGGATAGTAGGAAATTGGAGAGGAAGTTTCCTAAGGGTTTGGTCACCTGGGGCTGGGGGGGGGGGGGGGGGGAGGGGGGGGTGACTCCCAGCCACTCCGGGGGGCCTCGCTCAGTTTCTGAGGCCAGGCCCAGGATTTGGGCTTCTCAGAAGCCTGGAGGCATTTCTGATGGTCCCTTCGATGGGGAGCTCCTGAAGATTTCCCCTCAGCCAGCCCAACCCTACCCACACTGAGCAGTTGTCTTTTTTTCAAATACCAGGCTAGTCTGAATGGGTGATGCCTTTGTGCCTCTTTTTTTTGGTAAGCATTTCATAACAATACACAAAAGGGAAGAAAGGCCTCGGTTTTAGAAATCTTCTTGTGCTTAAGTCAGCTTTTTTTTAGCTGATGTGAACTGGAACCATTACACTACACGTTGGTAACTTGCTTTTTGGCAGTTTAGACTTAAAGGCAAAACCTATTGTATTACATACGTAGGGAGATTTTCTAATCATTAGCAAGCTTAGTGGGAACAGAAAATAAGCCACTAAGCACGTGTGTGGTAGTTGCTTCACAAACATGCCCTTCTTGGTCTCGGCTGCATTGTGTGATTCTGTGCTTTGCCACTGACCACACATTTTCAAGTTTCTTTAGCACAGCAGCAGGCCTTTGTTTTGTGTTGTACAGACAGAGCAATTCCCTATTCTGACCTTTCATCTTTCTTCCCTCTCCAGCTAAAACATTCTTTTCATGACGGGTGGCTTGACACCTTTGAGAACCTGCCAGCTTTGGTTCATGTGGTAATTTGGGCAGACACATTGCCAGTGAGCCAATTGGGGTATTTTTGCCTGTCCTTCTCCTGTTTTTCTCTATTACATTCAGGAATTACTAATTTAATTGGGGTGGGGGAGGTGAGACACTAATTGTCCAATACCGCATTTTGTCTTTTGCAGGTACAGGATTATCATGGACATAAAATTTATGACCCTTATGCTTGGCTTGAAGACCCAGACAGCGAGCAGACAAAGGTAATCGGGGCTCATAAGTTAATGATAAGATGGTCTCAGTTCCTTGCAGCAAACCCTAGACATCGGTAGCTATGACTTTTCCTTCCTGGTATCTTCCCGTGTTTTCTGCATGGGATGGTGAATGTACCTGTTGGTGCTACCACTTTTTGTCGAATGATTCATGGGAGAAAGGTGAAAGCATTTTAGTCCTGGAGAAAATAAAGAAAATGTTTGCAGTAATGTTTATGGTGACACTGATGAACCAGGTATTTGAAATGAAAATATGAGAAAGAAAGAAGACTGATTTTTATCAAGTAAAAATGAGAACTTAATGTGAAGGAAAGATTGCCTTAAACATTTTTTCTGAAGGAAAAAGAAATCCTATAAAGTTGGCCCTTGAACAACCTGGGGGTTAGGAGCATTGACCCCTCATGCAGCTGAAAAATCCAAGTATAACTTTTGACTCTGAAAAGTAAACTACTACCAGTCTGTTGACCAGAAACCATACTAATAACATGAGCAGTCAACAGACATTTTATATGTTCTATGTATTGTATTTTGTATTCTTGAAGGAAGCTAGAGAAAAGAAAATGGTACTAAGAGAATCACAAGGAAGAGAAAATACTTTTTTATGGTCCTGTACCATAAAAAACTCATGTATTAAGTGGACCCACAGTTCAAACCTGTGTTGTTCAAGGGTCAACTTTATATTGAACAAATATCAGGTCTTGAAAACTGAGTGCTGGTCTTGGATTACTTATTGGTTTTAATGCAACAACAACAAAAACAAACACCAAATTGTAAATATAAGAACACTCTTACATTTTATGGAAGTAAGGGGGTAAGGGGGAGAACTTTCTGTTCTATCCAAAAAATACAAGCTTTCCTATTGCTTTGGAGAAACACATAGTATTTCTTTAAAAAGATTTATTTATTTTAGAGAGGAAGAGTGCATGAGTTGGGGGAGGGATGGAGGGAGAGGGAGAGAGACAATCCTCAAGCAGACTCCCCTCTGAGTGTGGAGCCCAATGAGGGGCTTGATCTCAGGACACTGAGATCTTGACCTGAGCTACTTAACTGGCTGAGCTACCCAGGTGCCCCCAAACATAGAGTATTTTGAGCTGAAATTTCTTCTTTAATGAAGTTGCCCCTGAGTGCTGTCTCCTACAGATATTCTGTTCTCCTTGGTGTGCCCGAGACTTGTCAGATGGGACTCATCCCTACATATACTGTTTGTGGTAAATAAGTTTGGGCGAGGGGATCATGTTTCTCCAATCCATCTCAAGTTCCTTGACTCCTATTTATAACTATATATACATATTACTTAGTACATGGGAATATGTATACTATTTCTAATACGCTCCCCTTCCAGAAATTTATGTGAGCTTCTCCACAATCCCAGAGTATATTTCCCATGTTTTGAAAAGCACTGTTAAATACACCCCAGGTGGTTTTCCAGGCCAGCCTCCAAAAAGCCTAGGTCTTAGCTCCTCCTGTGTCTTGTGGTGCCCTTACCACCATAAATAAAGTTCAGAACTGAACTCAGGTTCCCAAGGCAGTTCACATTTGCCAGGAAAGTGCTCCATTCTGATGTGGACCTGGTTAGCGGGGTTGGGATTCGCCCTTGCCCATCGCCACCCCCTGGTTGGTCTGTGGGGGAACAGATTCCACCACCTTCTCATCCTTGGGAAAGAGCTTGCTGAGGAAAGGAATGGACCAAAGGGCTTAGCGAGGCCTGATGTTCTGTGAAAGAGGAGAAAGTCAAGGCAGGAAGAGATGGTTCCTACTGAGTAAATCCCACATCGTCTCTTTCTTCCTCCTTCGTGCCCATGCACCAGTACCTGCTTTCCTTTCTGTCCCCCTCTCCCATTCTTCCTAACATGCCTGTCCTTTTTTGCTCGCTTCAGAAGCTCTTGCCTTTTGTCTTTGATGTAAGCACACCACCACTTTGAGGTTTTTCTAATGGTTTTCCCTAATGCTTATAATCCTTCTTGCTTACCTTTCCTGACTCCTTTCAAGAAAGACAAAGGTGGGTAGGAATGACTGGTGTTTGGGTTTTCATGTAGCGTTGGTTATAGAGATGAATGGGTAGCTATTCCAAAATGAGAAACAGATGATGAGCTTTAGAAGAGGGTGATGGCTCTAGCTCTGCAGTGAAGGCTAGGAGGCACAGGGAGCAGATGTGGGGCTGCCTCCACACCTCGACCCTGCCGCAGATGACCTTGATCACTCAGCATTGGCTTGAGCTGAGACCGGGATTGAGCCTGAAAATGGAGAGTCACAGGCAGCTGCATGACTTACAGTGGATGGGAAGCACCAGGGAAGGGAGTGAACGTCCTGTGCATCTCTTAGAAAACTGTCCCCAAGAACTGCCTCTGTGATGATCACTTCGAGGTATTGGGTACAACCTGGATTTCTTCAAGTTTTGCTGGTGATTGAGGGATTCGGCAATGTCAGAATGACCCAGTTTTGATTTGTGTGTTGATGAACATAGTCTTTGCTGTTCCTTAATTGATACTAGCTGCTCCCATGGTTGACATGCCACTTATTAGTAGATGAAACCTTGCTAGTGATCTTATAGTCCACGTTTGATAGAAGCTAATGAGTATACGCTATTATTTTCATGGAATACATTTATTGGATGCTGACTGTGTGGCAGGCACTTCATTGGTAGCTTTTTATGCCCTATGTCATTTAATTCTCAAAGCCTAAGATCTTTTTATAGTCCCCATTTTACAGATGAAGAAATTGAGTTACTGAATGATTAAGTAACATGGCCAAGGTCATTCAGCTAGTCAGCGTGGAGCCAGGAGTTGGCGTCCAGGTACCCCAGGTGGTTATCAACCTTATATTAAAATAATAATAAAAAAAGACTGAGCATTACAGCTTTGGGAATGCAAGGTGTAGGAATATATTCATGTCTGTGCTTGCCATGGGACTTTGTGGTCCTTCTGCGAGGACCATGGGCTGGCCCCCGTGCCCAGGCTGAACTGTGCACACAGCTTCGCTCAGGTGTCAGAGGGGCTTTGCAGCTTTTGCCTCCCCTCTGTGGTCTTCCTACACACCCTTCTCACTCCTCTCTAAACAGGTTTGGTATTGACAAAGGCTAGTATACCATCTGGTTTCTGAGGAGTTAAATTTTGGTCTCAGACTGAAAAGGTAGGGTGAGCTTTTCCAGTGAGCAGAAGAGCAGCATGATCATTTTCTGCTCATAGCTATACACACACGCACAAAGATGTATTAGTCATACCTTGGTGTGAAGAAAGAAGAGTATCGTCACAGAGCCTCCAAAACAAAGAAAAAGCTGCTTTTCAATAAAAACCAGTCAGAAGCGGAGGAACATTTGTAGCTCTTTTATACTAAAATCTGAAATGCTATCAGTAGGTCTTTGATTTAATCTAGTATTTAATATGAGTTGCCCATTTTTGACAGTACCTGGCATTTAAGGCTTTATCCTTTATAACAGAATAGCCGAGCAGATCTGTAGCTTAAAAAACGTTCAAAATCCAGGGTAGGAGGGCATTGAATCTAGATGGATCCTTTCAAGCTGTCAAGGCCCATGTAATCCCATTTTATAGCAAATGTTCCAGATTGTAGAAGATCCTGCACAACTCACTTGATTCTCTGAAGTAAATCCAACCTTGATATGAATACTTGAGGAAAAATATAAAGAGGAATAAAGAAGAAACACACCAGGGCTGCCCAGTAGATATATAATACCAGCTGCATATATAATTCCAATTTTTCTAGTAGCCACATCTTAAAAAGTAAAAGGAAACAGCTGGAATTAATTATATAGTACTATATTTTATGTAATCAGTATTTTTCAAAGTATTTCTATAGGTAATCAATATAAAATAATATTAAAATATTTCCCCCTTTTTTTTGAGACTAAGTTTTTGAAATACAATGCATGATTTACACTTCCAGCACATATCAATTCAGAGCAGTCCCACTTCAGGTGCTCAGCAGCCGCATGTGGCTAGGGCTATGTATTGGACAGTGTAGGTATATGGGCCAATCTTTCCTGTGTATAAAAGAGCATAAATACACGTTAGTAGATTTCAAAGAAAGCAGGATTTATCACAGGAATTAAAGAAGAGTTTAATATTAGTATAGAAATGGATTAAATAAAGCTATATAATTATCCCAATTAATATCAAAAAGAAATTAAAGAACCTCTAGAAATAAAGTAGGAATAACAATGCTTTATCGAGATGACATCGCATTCAAAACAACAGCTGAAACATTAGGCTAAAATGTCACCATCACTACCATTTTTATGTGTTTACAGAGCTTTGACCAGTATAATAAAACATGAACCAAAATCTGGAGTAAAGAAAATTATCATTAACTGTAAATTATATGATCATGTGTCTAGAAAACCTAAGGGAAACAAATGAAAACTTATTAGAGTTAATGATTCAGCAGAGTGAATATGTACAAAACAAATATAAAACTGTTAGCCCTCATATATCATTAATGATGAGAAATTAATCCATCTGATAGCAACAAAAAGCTAACAGTTGGGAATGCAAAAGAGATTTCACGCCTCCTGGGAGGGTAATAATGCCACTTTGGAAATACAGAGATCTCGAAAAGGGTGTTATTTCCAATAGTGAAAAATTTCCAACAGTGGTGTAATGTTTGCAGAGAATATGTTGAATCTGCTCCGTGAAGTCGCAGATACATCTGTTAAAATGTTGGGCTGTAGAGATTGCTCAGTAACCTGAAGAATCGCCTGTGATAGAGTATTAAGTGGGAGAAGGATGCAGAATTCCAGTGCCCCAAACGATTACAACTTTAAAAATGACCTTTGTGGAAAACAATTGTGGGGAATCCATATGGAAAGAGGAACTCCGCAACAAAGACCAGATAAAGGGAAAGCTCTGGGTTAAAAGCAGGGACCTAGGTATGACTCTGGAAGCTTCTGAACCATAGTGAAATCTCTCCGGGGTCAGTGGACCACCAGGGTCGCCTTGGACGTTTTCAGCATGCGGTGCTAGAGAGGGGAGGTTTGCAGTCCTAAAGAATGATTTGAGGACTAAATAGGCAGGTCCCAACAGGCAGGCAGCTCCTCCTCCCCTTTCAACAGGCGTTTTTCCAGCCTGTCCCACGCAGATCGTGGGAGGCGTTTCGGAGCTGTCTCTGCGCCCCAGGATTTTCACACGGAGGTCACCTTGAGCCTCCAGTGTGATCACCAGGCTCGTCCAGCCACTGACATCAGTGTGCATGTGGCCGGCATCCTTGTCTTTAACTTTCTAAATTTCCCAAATTCCCTTCTCATTTCTGGTGGCAAACCAGCAAACCCTGTACCCCCACAGCCAGCCGTACCTTTTTGTAACCCCTTTCTTCCTCTCCGCTGGTGTCCCGGCCCCTTGAGGGGGGTGCCCTGCTCAGAGGTTATTTCAGGTCTCATCAAGGCCCAGGGCCCTGTCTTCCTCTGCCTCCCATCTTCTGTCACCACTCCCAGGAACGTGGCCCATCAGTGGACACCAACCTCCACGGGGGTGGGGGCGGGGGCAGCCGTGGTCCACTTGTCAAATCCAGAAACTTCCCGCCCCTGGGTTCCTCCCTGCGCACGTGGACCCCGTGTTGGGTGACGGGGTGGTTGTGGACACCTGTGGGTGTCCAGATAGAAGCAGTGTCCTTCTCAACTCTTGCCTCTCTTGGTCTTACTGGGCTTTTTGTGACTCCCAGCTTCTTAGTTACAGATTCTAGAAGTTGTTACTGAGTTACTGAAGGGGAGATGCACAGAGAAAGAATCTATATCTTTCCAGGGGTAGCTAGCTGTCTTCATTGTAACTAATTGTCAGATCTGACTTTCACAGAAACTGTGTCCTGGGACTTGGGTAGAGGAGTAACTAGTAGCAGATCATCTGCATTTATATAATGACTGATTTGTTTTCTACCCCCCCAACCCCCCACCCCCACCCCAGAATGCTGCCCCAGGCCAAATGAGAGTAACCACAGCTGTTTCCTGGGTGGATCCTGAGAGAAGAACCCTAGTAAGAACCAGCAACAAGGAAACAGAAGAGTTGCTTTTACTTATATTCACGCCTTCTGATAAAATGAAATAAAATTACCATCGTTCCAGAGAGGATCAAAGGACTAGACAACATTGGTCTCCCTTTCTAGGACATTATTTGCTCTTCCTTCCCATGTTGGGCTGAATAGTTAGAGCTAGTTCATCGCACCTGCTGCTAAGGGGCGACGAGAACTAGGAGGAGAGCAGGGTCCTTTAGTCTTTCGGAGTAAGAAACCTGGGCATGCCACCTTTCTCTTCCCCTGCCCTTGCACTATTTCCTTCCCAGGCAGGCACGATGTAAAAATTTTTTTTTTTTTAAGATTTTATTTATTAATGAGAGACAGAGAGAGAGACAGAGAGAGAGAGAGAGGCAGAGACCCAGGCAGAGGGAGAAGCAGGCTCCATGCAGGGAGCCCGATGCGGGGCTCAATCCTGGGACCCCAGGATCACGCCCTGGGCCGAAGGCAGGCACTAAACCACTGAGCCAGCCAGAGGATGATCCCCAATTTAAATCTTTTTTTTTTTTTTAAGATTTTATTTTTTTATTCATGAGAGACACAGAAATAAGCAGAGACACAGGCAGAGAGAGAAGGCAGCTCCATGCACGGAGGCTGATGTGGGACTCGATCCCGGGACTCCAGGACCATGCCCTGGGCCAAAGACAGCTGCTTAACCACTGAGCCACCCAGGGATCCCCGATTTAAATCTTAAAGGACTTCTGGTCATCTCTCGGATATTGAAGTAGGCTAGAATTTCACTGTCGGTATTTTAATGTCACAGAGGTCAGTGAAGCACAAAGTTTAGGGAGGCCAACACCTGCTTTCAGCCATCCTTCCTACCTACTGTGAGGTCTCTTGTTTGTTTGCGTGTTTTCGTTTTCACTGTTAAAGGTTAACCCTAAAAGCTTGTAGTGTGAGGAGTTTCTGCTCTGTTCTGGTACCAGTCTGGCCTAGATCTCCCGAGACACTGTGCATTTCCTAGCATGGAACCAGAGCCAGCCTGGAGGAGAACTAGCGTGGAGCCAGGTGAGCAAGATTCATTTGTCCGGTGGCATTTCTGCGGCAGGCCACTGTGCCGTCAGGCTGCAGAGCGAACAGGATAGAAACTTGTTTCCAGGACTTCCAGTGCTGTGAAGGGGTAGTTCGGTGTCTCTGAGCCAAAAGATAGCAGATAAAGTTTACTGGAAATTAATTGAAAGTGTAAAAGACTAGTTTGAGTTTATGGTGTTCTTTGAATAGTTGAGGACAAACTGTGAATGTCCTCTTTGTGGGTCGTTCCTTCATCCCGTGAGCTTGCAGGCATTCCTGTTACTTCTGTTGGGAGGCAGTGCAGGGGGCAGAGAATACTTGCCAAGTGGGGCTGGAAGTCAGAGCACACAAATCAAAGCTCTTATACTTCCATTTTCTTGTGCTATGATCATGGCAGGCTACCTAGCCCAGATTCCTTCTATTCATCTATAAAATGAGTATAATCATAAGCAGTTCATCTGGCTTCCAAGGTTGTTTTGCTTTTTTTTAAGATTCTATTTATTTATTCATGAGAGACACACACACACAGAAAGAGAGAGAGAGAGACAGGCAGAGGGAGAAGCAGGCTCCCCAGGTCATTCCCTGAGCCAAAGGCAGATGCTCAACCTCTGAGCCACCCAAGTGCCCCAGCTTCCAGGGTTTTAATGACATTCAACTCAGAAAATACGTGGAAGAAATCACTTTCCATACACAGCAGAGGTCTGTACAAAGATGGTACAGTGTGGGGCACTGTTCCTTGAAGGTATTGAGGCTTCAGACTCTAGTGCTCCAAAGAGTCAGAATGTCTTTGGTCAGAATGTCGAACTTTGGTCAGAATGTCGAACTTAAAGACTCTTCATTTTCATCCAGCAGGATTTTCCTTTTGAAGCTTAGGTTTTTAAGATAGAGGTGCATGCATTCTGCTCATTGGTGGTTTCTCCATGGAACTGTGACTTCTAAGCGAGGTTTCACTGTTCTGAGCATCGACGGTTCACCAAGGGCAAAGGTGACTTTAAAGCTATTTGGTATACCTCCTTTAATTGGGACCTTGTGATCTCCGCTGGCAAAGCTGGCCTGTAAAACACCCTTCCACCCATTCATTAATGTTTCGTGTAGGGACCTGGATTTGGAATTACTACTGTGCCATCCATTCTTGAGTGGAAACAGGAAGTGCTTTAGGTAAATATTTTACCACGTTACCTCAATTTCCAAGACTTGTAAGGTCTTAAATATCTCACTCCTTTCTTTGGAAATGTTTACTCTTACCACAGTTTGTATACATAAGTCTTATAAATCCACAGTTGAAATATGTAATTAGAGAACAACTTCCTTTTGATCTGCGGGTGGGATAATCATCAAAAGTGTAAGGAAACAGGATGCATAGGTGGCTCGGTTGGTTAAGCGTCCGACTCTTGATTTTGGTTCAGGTCATGATATCAGCATCGTGGGATCAAGTCTCATGTTGGGCTCTACCCTCAGCTTGGGGTTTTCTCTCTCTCTCTCTGCCCTTTTGCCCCCTTCCTTAAAAAAAAAAAAAAAAAAAAAAAAAGATATGAGAAAGTTGCTGATACTAGACCATCCTCTTTTCTAAGTGCTGCTGGCTCTTTTTCTTGTGCTTTCTGTAACCAGAGTTTTGATGCAAAGCAGAAATGGATTCTGGCCAACTTAGGGAATAGGGAATTTATGGCAAGGATGAGGACAGCTCTTGGGGTGGAGTGAAGAGCTAGGCTTGGAACAGGCAGGAACCAGATAGTTCTAGGGCTCCATGGCAGGAATTTCCACTTTTCACCCAGCACTGCTGATGGCATCAATGATCTTCCTTCATTCAACTATCCATCCCTTGTTTAATGACTGTCCCAGGAGAGGGAATTTTGACTGGCCAAACTCCAAATGTGTGGTCATTCTTTGATCTGTGGCAATGAGATTTTGCTAGAAGCCACAGGGACCCTCTTTGGCTCCTGTAGTGTCGGGAAGCTACCTGGAGTTCCTGTCTGCTAAGAAGGGAGGACACTGGAGATGGAGAATGGATGCTGGCTTCCCCAGATGCCACAGGTCTGCTGGTTTCATCTTTTCTTCCTTCTTCATGTGTTTGGCTTCCCCTTATTCCCTGTCTTTCCTCCCCTATCTTCCTTCTACCTGTGTGCCCACTGTGGCAAGCATTAGGTTAAACCTTTGAACTGCTAGAGATCCATGCTGAAAGGAAGCTGAGCCACATCTTGAGCAGAGGCTGGGATGCTAGCCCCCTGTGGGGAGGGGAAAGCCCCTTTTTAGAAAAGCAGATCCTAGACCACTGACAAAATGCTTTCAAGTACTTGAATATGTTTAACACTAATATCTTCCCTGTGGCCACTTAGATGGCTTTGGTCTTAATCATCCACAGTGTTCCCATGAGAAATGCTGATAGCAAATATAGGGTGTTTGGGAGAGCCATTGGGAAAGAGCTAACAGCTAGAGAACTGAGATAACTCTGACTTCTCCCAGACTCTCTTCCCCTGCCTCAAACTTAGGTACGTAAAATCCATCCACCAGCCCACACTGCCATGTCCAGGAAACAAGGCAGTTAGTTCTAAAAATCACCATCCTTAGATGATTCCATTTGGTAAGATACGAGTGCCCAAGCTGTAGTTCTGGAGCATCCTGATTTCTGTAGAAACACTTCCCCACATAACTAAGGTCCAAAATGCTTGGGGAAACTGCCTTAGAACGAACACCTCTGATTTATACGGGGTCCACTTTCAAGGAGCCGAAGTTCTAGTAGATGCCTTGTTGTTGTTTATAGCATCTTTATAAAGTGGAGGGACAGTGTTTGTGGTTCTTTTGTCATTGGGAGAAACCAAGGCATGTGTTAGAATAAAGATGCCTGGGACTCTCCTACATAACATTGTACAGCACTGTGGCCATTTGAATCTACACGTGTTGAATCTACACGGCTATTCAATCATACACGTGTTTCTTGGGAGTTCCAGTTCTGCCTCTATAAATAGTCTCATGCCTTTCTCCTTTTTTGTTTTTAAAATCCCTACAGACACTACCCTGGTTCAGACATGCATTCCCACTGTGCTAGACATTCAGGAGCTTCTTAATTTGTCTCCCTTCTTCTAGAATTTTCTTTCTACCCTGTTCCCCCTAGCAATTAATGAGAACCCGTAGAGATCTTTGAACCTCTCTATTCATGGGAAAGGCAATAGCGTAGGGTCATTTAATGAGCAGCTTCAGAGGTGGAAAGACAGGTTTGAATCTTTATGCCAGTTTCATCAGATGTGACATTGGTCATATCTTTTGATACTCTGAAAATTCAGACGTACAATTTGGAGAAAACTGTGTATGGTTGTGTGAAAACTAACTGATGATGTTTTTGAACCATGCAGCAAAATGGTAGACTCAAGTAAGTGCTTAATAAACACTTGCCATTCCATTTATTATAGAGCACTTTATTTTTTATTTTTTATTTATTTATTTTTTTAGAGCACTTTAAATAGCACGGAAATGATCTACGTGATAATTTAGAGCTATCGGGGATGGATTCTTTTGTTGCAGTTAATTCTTGGGCTCTTTTCCTCATTCATGGTTATTGCCTTGTTCAAATCTTCTTTCTTTCTCTTTAGATCAATTTTTGTCCTTTGTATTTCCTAGAAAGTTGTCCATATCCTCATGATTCTAAAATTTACCAGCATGGGGTTATCTGTAATGTTTCTCACATTATTGAATTTACCCTGTCTATGGCTGTATCTCTTTATCACTTCTAATTTTGTGTTTCCGTACCATCTCTCCACTTCCCTTGATTAGTTTAGCTGAAGCTTTGGTGAAATCTGTGGGATTTTTTTCTTTCTTTAAAAAAAGAAGCAGTTTGAGGACTTAAAAGTTATACTTTTTAATTTTCTGGTTCATTAATTTCTTCTTTTTTTTTTTCTTTTGTTACTTTAAAACTTTTTGATTGGAATATTTAATTTAATTTCCCTTTCTCATTTACTGATAAGACACCATTCGTGTAGATATGCCTTTTTTCAGGCTTTGCCAGCCAGGACTTGGGCAAGCTTCTGGTTGGTTCCTCTCGTGGGCTGCTCGTGTTCGGCTGACCTCACCTTGCTCAGCCGACTGCAGGACCCCTAGAAGAGCTATGTTAGGACTCCTGATTAGCGGGACCTGAAGCCCAGCTCATGCTGGCTTATCCAAAAAAGGAGCTGAGGGGCTCACGTACCTGGTGGTCAGGGTTCACGTGCCTTTACGCACAGCTCAATCCAGGAGTACATATGATGTTTCTGGACACCTGTCTCTCTTTGTCTCTTAGATCATTGGCTTTTCTCTGTTTTTCTGTTTTCTCTGAGTGTCCCATGTGGTAGGGAAAGATGGGCCTTGCCTCTCTAGGTTTTACTCAGACCTCATATCCCCAAATCTTGTAAGATGAGATAACTTCTGTCTTCCAGCGTTCGTCTCTGTTACCGAAAAAGGAATCTGGTTGTTTTGCCTGGGTTCATGACTACCTTATTGACTGTTGCCCATAGAGAAGAATTGATGGAAAGACTCTGCTTATGACAATGAATAGGGTTCACTTACATAAAGGATGTAGAAGGGAGTTAGAGTAGTTAGAATACAGACAGAGGTATCAATAACATCATCTATGACAGACGGTGGTGCGAGCTACTGGTGCCCAGAAATGGTAAAATCTGATGGAGAGAGAGAGTGTAAGAGAGAGAGAGAGAGTAAACCACAAACTTCCTGAAAACACAACTGTCACTTTCCAGCCCAGCCTTTTTATTCAGATGCAGAGCACCTGTGCCAGGCGTGCCTCATCCGTCACGGTGTGATTGCTGTCCTTCGGCACACGGCACACCCAGGCACCAACAGTGTCCCCCAAGCTTGTTTCAGATCCACTCCTGAAATCAGTGCTGTGGGACCGGATCAGGTCAGCTACCCCGATGTGGGTGTGAGTCAAGAAACTTGCCCTTGCACCCAGTGCAAGCCTCATGCTTCGGGATGGTTTGCCTCACCCTGGATCACTCCCTGGATCCCGGGGAGGGGTGCTGGGAGGGCCACCCTCCCCCCGCTACTCTATCAGCAGGTCTTCTCAGAGGTACCAACAAGAAATAGGTATCACCTCCAAATGTTTTGCTACATCTCATGCATTTCAATTCTAAATAGTCTTTTTCTTGTTTTCTAAATGTTCTTACTATAGTACAGATTCCCTCATTGATCAAGTAGTTGTTCAAGAGAGGATGTAAATGCATTTAATGTCTTCATGTTCAGGATTTTAGTTGGGTTTGGATTTGAGGTAACCTCCGTCCTTGTCAGGTTTCTGGTTAGTAGCATCTATACCAAAGGATTGAGCCAAATGGCATTAAAGTTGAGCTTTGAATGGGCTCCCTGGTAGTGACCAGATTTGAGAACAAGGCTTGACTATAAGGTCAAGCCATTTTGCACATACGGGACAGGCAGAGAAGGTGGACAGAGATCTGGCTGGACTTCTGGAAAGCCCCACCTGCCCTGATAATCACGTGTAGCTGGAAGCTCAGTGTGAGCCTTCCTTCCCTGAGGGCAGATGGTTCCAGAGAGAAGAGATGGACCCACTCTGGGATTTTAATGTTAAAAGACAAGCCCGGTGGA
Source organism: Canis lupus baileyi (assembly GCF_048164855.1). NCBI lineage: Eukaryota > Metazoa > Chordata > Mammalia > Carnivora > Canidae > Canis > Canis lupus. The sequence continues at coordinate 9,729,438 of NC_132844.1, forward strand.
TTTGGGGCTCTCACCACTTGAATTCAATGTTTCTCCTCTTTGGGAACGAGTAATGGGTTTGTGGGGCCAGGAAGAGAAAGGCACCTCATTTAGTTGAGGTTAATGGCATTGTGGCTACAATCGTGACCAGAACCAGCTTTTCTTCTTGAGATTTAAGATTTCCTTTGTCGTCTGAGGTACTGTTAATTTTTATAAAATATTCAGTGAGTATTGGAAGAAATGGGGCCCTCGTCTTCTCCCCCTCACTCTTGCTCTGTTTTTTTGGAGGGTATACATTCCTCTTATTAGTCTTGTAAAATACACTATTCCATTCCTTTATGGAATGGAATTTCTAGACATGTTTCCTGAAGCAGCTGCCTCCAATTCTCTGTTTGGCCTCACCTGCCTTCAGTTTGCTGTGTGACTGTCCAGCCCTCCGGGCCTGGGTCCTACAGCATCAGGGATGAGCTTTGCCACCCCTTGGCTGCTTTTTTTTTTTTCTAAGGGTATCCCTGTACTTGGAGAGTCGTTTCTGAATTCTGCTACACTCCCAGCAGGGAGAGGGAACCCACATATGCTTCTCCCTCTGGCCTCCCGGTGGACGGGGACCATGGTTTTCTGCAGGCCTTGCTCTGACACCAGCTGTTTTCTCCAGAAGCCCCTGAAAGTTGCTTTATTGGGGTCATTCATTTACATATATTTACACACACACACATTGTATATATATTTACACACACATAACGTGTGTGCGTGTATAATTTGCAGCAGAAACTCCTCAAACTTTGTAGGGTGTGCATAGGGCCATCCTTAATTTCTGTTGTTTATTTGGGAAGAGTGGAGGTTGTTAGCCCAAGTCGGTTTCTGGTCGTCTTGACCCCAGCGTGCCCCACTCCGCCTCACCCCGTCCCATCCTGGAAGTAGTTTCTCCTTTATTTTTCCTCCTGCAACACTTAACCTTTATCCCTGATCCATCTAAACAGATTATCTTACATTAATTGTGGCGTTCTCTCTATATAGCTAGTTAACGAGTAACCACCTGTATGCTGCATTTTTCTCACATATGAATGGATTGTACTTAGGAGAGGACTTGTTTCTGTAGATTAAAATACAGGCCCCATTGCTTCCAATACTCACTGAATATTTTATAAAAATATTATAAAAACAGTACCTCAGACGACCAAGAAATTCTTTCTGAAGATGTTTAGGGTAAAGGAATCTCTCTCCAGCTTCCCACCTGAGTGACCCTTTGCCAGGGGGCTTTTCATTTTTCTTTTCTTTCATTGTGGTGAGAACATTTCAGACAGGATCTGCCCTCTGACCCGAGTTTTGTGTGCATGGACAGTACTATTAACTACAGGCACAGTGCAGTACAGCAGATCTCCAGAACTTTCTCATTGTGCATAACTGAAACATTGCTTTGCCGGTGGAGCTTTCCGATATTCAGAGCAAAAGGAGATGTCAGTAGGGTTTTTTAGTTTTACAGCTGTTCGACGTGTGCAGATCCATCCATAGTAATAAAGTCTAAACAGTTGATCTTCAGAGGCTCAGCTGCAGGCCTCATTAATGGGCTTCCAGATTCCAGTCACTTGACCAACACTCTGGAGTGTGATGGCGGACACTGAAGCTTCTAGAAGAACAAAGATGACTCCGGTTCTCCTCACCCTGCTTGTCTATCATCGTCTTTAACATCATGAGTTTTTTTTCTCTCTCTTTCCTCGTTTTCTCCCTCTTCCCCTGATTTATTCTGATTTTTAGACCAAGAAGCCAGACTATGAACCCCTAAGTGACCAAGAAGGTATTTTCCTGATTAAGATATCAGAAGTCATATAGACAGTATGTGGAAATCTAAATTTCATGAAGCCCCATTACAGAAAATTTGCCACCCTCACCATGAAAAGGGTTTGCCCAAGTGATAAAGATATGCATGAAGAAAGCACTTGAGCCTGAGGAATTTGAACATTGTTTGGTTTTATGTGTAGGTATTTGACTTGGAAAGGTACAGTCTTTAAATAGTGCTCTAGTTAGAGTAATTAGCTAATATCTGTGGCTGGGGTGGGGGAGGCTGGCGGTGACAAAATTGGTCACAATAATCCTCGAATTGTTTTGTTATTTAGTGGCATTGCTATGCCTGGCATCACAGTTTTAGGAACATTTGAAACAAGAAAGGCCAGAGCGCCTGCTCCAGTGTGAGCTGGAACCACGGTTGTGACTGTACCATGAGACATCTAACAGAAGCAGTGCGAGATGGAGAAGCAGTTGAAGAATACAGTTCCACCTTTCCAAAGAAAATGAACTGAGCCATCTCTATCTCTTGGACCCACCGTGGTCCTACTAGAGCCCGGATGAGGCCTCGATCGGTCTCAGATGGACACCAACTGGAAAGATAAGGGAAACAATCAATGCCTGTAGGCTGCCCTCTGCAGAGGCCCCTCCAGTGGAAGAAGAGTGCCAGCCAAGCCCCTCGGCATGCTGGGATCCCAGGGTGGGAGACCCAGGTAGCCAGAATGTCCTGATGAGGCCTATCTGGGAAAGAGCCATCAAATCCACACACTAATGTGCACTGTGCCCATTCCTCCCTGTCCCCGATCCCGACCCAATACAGGGGTCACTCATGCTCCTTGTAGAGACCGACCATTTCACTTGGCCTCGGCTCTCCCCGGACCACTGGCCCACCTTCTGGACCTCTGCTTTTGCTCCCCTAGTCTTCTTCATCCAAAGCAAGGGTACTTTTTTTTTTTTTTTTTAAAGGTAAACTGGGCATGTAACTATCTCCTTTCCCAATCTTAGCTTGTTTTCACCTAGAGTCAAGATTCAGACTCATAACTGCTCACCAGGTGCTACATACTCCACTCCTGCCCGGGTCTTCGCTCCTGTCACTCATTCTCAGCCTCACTGACCTCCCCACTGTCCTTCACGCCTGACCAGCCCCCACCTCCCCACCCCTCCCAGGGCCCTGGACCTGTTATTCCTTGTCTGGAGCGGTTTTCCTGTCTTTGCCTGGCTGCTCCCTCTCGCCTGGCAGACCTTCAGAACCTCCTCACAAGGGCCTTCCTGGCCACCCTCCCTGACATAAGTGTCCTTCTTCCCAGTGCTTCCCAGGTTCTGGGTGAATGACTAGTTTTTACATTTCCAAACCGATGTGGATTGATATTTTTTTAAAAGGTAACAAAGATGTCGCAGTGATGTCACCTTGCTCATGGCACGTCCTCTCAGCCTCTGGACTCGCCTCCCCCTGGGCGGCCAGCGAGCAGTTCGGGGCCAGCACGGTTGTAGATGCTCCTGATTATCCTGCATGTGTCCTGAGGACCAACTGTCCTCTGTAACCCTCTGGCTTGTGTTTTGTGTCCCCCAGTAGAATGTTTACTCCACGATGGTAGGGAGCTTGTCCTACACTTGTCACCCCTCTTTCCACAGTGCACACCAGGTTAAGTGCTTGCTGAAGTACCAGTCCCCTGAGGTGCCTGTGCAGCCCTGCCTTGCCCAGGTGGGGGCACATCATAGGAGGCCCAGCTTCCCTTCTCCCCCGATTGTCTACTTTTGCTCAGCGCACATCCAGAATCAGGCATGGAGCCGGCCTCAGTCCCTCCTACCGTGATGGGAATAGAGTAGAGCTGACCCTTGAACAGTGTAGGAGTTAGAGGTGCCCATGAGGTAGAAATTCCCTTACTCCCCCAAACTTGACTGGTAGCCCACTGTTGACTGGGAGCCTTACAAATATGGTAAATGGTCGATTAATGTTGTATGTTGTATGTATTTTGTATGTCGTATATATATTATATACTGTATTCTTACAATAGAGTGAGCTAGAGAAAAGAAAATGTTATTAAGAAAATCATGAGGAAGAGAAAATTCGCTTACGGAACTGTAAAAAAAAAAAAAAAAATCCACACATCAGTGGACCTACGTGGTTCAAACCTGTGTTGTTCAGGGATCAGCCGTAATTCCACTTCAGTGCTACTGCTAAGTCACTGTGTGACTTTTACAAAGTGACTTCAGTACTGCATGCCCTCCATATCCGTGTCTGGAAAGTAGATGTGGCATTTCCTTCCGTCACGAAGTCAGGCAATGCTCTTGCGCACACTTCGTGATCTCCACAAGGCTGCCCCTGCATGGCTCACAGCTGTACATCGATGTTGTGACACAAAAACAGAAGCCCGTTTCCTCACTGACACTCTTTTTAATGAAGCACAGTGGAATCAGCAAATTTTTTTCAATTAAGGACCACGTATTAACTATTTTAGATGTTGTGAGCCATGTAGGTCTCTGTTAGGTTTTTATTTTTTGTTTTCTGACTCTTTAAATATATAACTATTATTAGCTCAAGTGTCATAGGAAAGCAGGCCAGGGTGAAGTTTGCCAATCCCTAGCGATAGGCAGTTGGAAGTATATTTCTTTGGGACTCAAAACATTTTATTTTCTGTTCGGGTGAAATAAGAAATATGACCCATTGCAATTTTATTTTTCTTGAATTGATCCTCTTGCGAAAAATGTTGTTCATCATTTTAGTCATGCTTTCCATTCCTTCTCTCTTGTTTTCAAGCACATTTTGAATTTTAATGAATTTTAGAACAGCTTTCTCTCAACACAGAATCGTGGTTCTCCAGAGCACAGTTGGTGGTTGTGTAGGAGATCCCATTCGAAGACAGTTTTGAGTTAGAATGGGCCCTGAGGCCTTAATGATCCATCCACAACTAGAGTCTGATAATAACACATTTTTGGCTGCCATTCAAAATCTATTATGTTCTTAATTTTCTTGAAATTTTCTTCTGAGGACTTAATTGTTTGTAGACATTGGGTTAAGCCTTCAATTGAATTTAGAGCTGATGTATTTATTCTTGTTTGATTTCTTACTAGTCGCCAGACATGAATTATTCTGAGTCTAAGCTTTTCTAGTACCGGGAACTTAATAACTGCTTAGTTACAAATAGGGCATGCTTGGATACAGCTGATCTGTTGTAAAACCTGCCCCGCGCCCTGCCTTTGCCACCAGGGTCCCCTGACTTCCTGCAAACCGTCCCCTGCCCTTCTTGAAAACCATAGTTGTAGATATTCTTATTTAATGCCACCCATTCTCCAATCCTTAAAAAATATTCTTGTTTCAAATGTTAAAAAGGATCTCTGAAGTTGACAGATCGTGGGTTTTAGCAAGATGGTGGGGCCAAAACAAAATTGCGAAAATCGTGCCAAGGTATTTATTCCTTTAACTCTGATGGTTTGGGGGATCCGAGGCTGCTGACTACGAAGAATGGAACCCTGGGTGATCTTAACACAGTAGAGTGTGCTTGTTAAGAGGATAGATTCAGGAGCCAGCTCTCCCACTTCCTCGCTGTATGATGTTGGGCAGCTGTTCATCTACTCCGAGACTCAGTTTCCCCATCTATAACCTGGGGCTAATAAAAGAACCTTCTCCATAAGGTTATTGTGAGTTCTAGATGAATTAATTGTAGTTAGTGCCATGTAAGGACTAGATATTATTTATTGAGAGAAAAATACGCTTTTACGGATGCCTATCAGTGGATAACATTCCACGTGGAAAATTATATATCTGACTTGCTTTGTCCATTTGAATTTTCTCTCTAGGCTTTCGTTGAGGCCCAGAACAAGATTACTGTGCCATTCCTTGAGCAGTGTCCTCTCAGGGGTTTATACAAAGAGAGAATGACTGAACTCTATGACTACCCCAAGTATAGTTGCCACTTCAAGAAAGGAAAACGGTATGTGAGGTTGCTTTTATTTAATTTTCGTTTTACTTTTCTAATTGGATGCTTTCTTAAATCTTGAAATACAAAGTCCTAATAACTTAGTTTATGAACTTAATCCATTAAGAAATCAATTCATTTCTGTGCTTGAGTATGGGAACAATGTTTTTTGGTCCATTGGCCATATTCTCAAAATAACGATTAAGAAAGTTAGTGGAGGTATTTCCTAGCAAAACAAATCTAGATTGTAGGAAATTATTGTTATCTTATGGCTAGTAATTGGTGAGCTAGGATGATTTGTAGACAGCAGTGGAGATTTGTTTGCCTCTAAAATACTCTTTGGCTTAAACTACTAGAAAAGCTTTTATTATATGGATTTCTTTCATCTAAGAATGAAAGTGGGCCAAGAGATGGCACCCATTAATTCACTTCTCTTGTTCTTCTCCCTTTCACACTGATATAAACATAGTCTCTCGTTCCAGTTTTTTTTTTTTTTAAGTCTCTGTGGAATCATCAACACAAATTTACTTGAGAATTTCTTAGATGCCCTCCTCCTTGTCTCTCTTTCACACTCACACATATCAGTGAAGTATGATCTATATGCCTACCCCTTCCTGCTGCTTGTTTTTGTAAATAAAATCGAAATGGCACACAGAACGTGTCCATTCATTTATAGATTATCTTAGCTGCTTTTGTACAACTATAGAATTGACAAGTAGCAACAGAGAATATTTGTTGTCTGGCCCAATGCAGAAGAGACTTGCTGACCCCGGCCCTAGCAGCCTGTCCAGGGAAGGATCCATCATTTTATTTTAGAAAATCTGTTTTTTTTTTTCCTCCATTGAAAAAAGTTACTGTTTTTTTTGATTATCAGTTTTTTTTTTTTTTTTTAAAGATTTTATTTATTTATTCATAGAGACACAGCTAGAGAGAGAGACAGAAACACAGGCAGAGGGAGAAGCAGGCTCCATGCAGGGAGCCCGATGTGGGACTCGATCCCAGGGTCTCCAGGATCACACCCTGGGCTGCAGGCAGCGCTAAACCGCTGCGCCACTGGGGCTGCCCGATTATCAGTTTTAGTTCTAGCAAATGATGCAGTCTTTATTTGTCCCTGGTTAGCTAATATGCAGGATTACAGTAAATTATTTCAACACTTAAAGCAATTCAGATACCAAACTCTAGTTACAGGAAGCTGGTGGGACCTTCTACCCTAGTCCCCATGTCTCTGGCATGGCCCGTTTTCTTTTTCTTTTTTTTTTTTTTTTTCCGTTTTCAATTAGACATCTATGTTTTGTTTTTCTTTTTCTTTTTGCTTATGTGTATTTGATTGTACCCCACAAATGGAAAAGCCCACAGCTAAATAAAGACCATCTCTGTCCCCCAGGTATTTCTATTTTTACAATACAGGTTTGCAGAACCAACGAGTATTATATGTACAGGATTCCTTAGATGGTGAAGCCAGAGTGTTCCTCGACCCCAACCTACTCTCAGATGATGGTACGGTGGCGCTCCGAGGTGAGTGCTACACAGCTAAGCCCACAGGAGTCCCAGGGCCCTCACTCATGGCTCTAACTTTGGTGCAGTCACTTCACCTCTAAAACACCAGACAGGATGGACCATATTGTAGAACAGATGCACATCCAATATCAGGAAATCTAATTTTTGCACAGTATCTTTAGAATACATGAGTAGCCACATGTTCTGGTGGCCTGAAGCGGAACTGGAGAATAATTCACACTGGACCCAAATTAGCTTCTAGGGCTTCTGAGATATTTAAGTATCATCATCATTGCTTCTAACATCCCTGAGACCTGTCTGTGTTTAAGGAAAAAAAATCTTATATAAGTAATTTAAGCTCTATGAAGAATGAAGGATGTCCCAGCTATGAATATAGGACAGGAAAGAATATTTATGAGATCCCTTTCCTTGGTGAAAAGGAAGTGATCAGAGTTTTAAAATTTAGTTGTCAGTATTGTAGAATTTGAAGTAGAAAACCACAGTCTTGAAGAAATTAGTCAACTTGATACCTTGTTCCCTGAAGATGCAAGTTTAAAACCCAAATTGGTAAGTTTTGCCTATAGATGCTCTGTGTCTTCTAAATAACTCCACCCCAAGGTAACCTTCTTCACAGGCCATAAAGATTACCCTAGGTTTGTGCCTTAAGCTCTAGTTCTAGGGAAGGATGTTGGCTATTCTCTGGTTCTATGTTTTAATAATTGTGTACTCTGAGAATCATCTCTTGTTAGGATCCTAGATTTTAGTGGAGTTGGCTCAGCATCCCCCCGTAGCATCTTCTCTTTTATAGAGAAAGCACAATGAAGGCTCAGCCCTGTGGAGCTGAGCGATTAGAACACTCTAGTCCTGTAATCGAGTAGGTGGGAGTGAAAGGGCCCTGTTCCCACAGCACTGTGTGAAGACCCTTTTATAAAGCCACTCAGTCATTTAATGGTTCCTCCTCTCTCCTTCTCAAGTAGGCTGTGTGTATAAATAATGATCCTTTATGTAATTAGTGTTGAAAGTAATCAATATTGAAAATACGATGCCAGCCAGCTAACTAAGAACATTCTTCTATGAATTTGAGCTTGCGGTTGTAAGCAAATGTAATACACTGGTTCTGTGCAGTAATATACCCTGTGCAGGCTGTCATTTAATTTTAACAAAGGTCTATCTTGTAACTTATCCAGAAGAACTTCATTACAAGAGGGTCTCTGAAAATCCATTTCAGGACCTTTTAAAGGAATGCCTGCCATGTACAGGTCCTGATAGCTGAAAAGGAAAATTAGACATGGGACCTGACCTAGTCTTCAAATTTCCTGAAAATGGTATTATAGGGGAGTTACCATATAAGTGAACATACAGATTCTTTTTTGATACCATATGATTTTTTTATACATTTCAAATGAACGTTTTTATTTAAAATTTTCATGAAATTTTTCTAATTATATATAAATAATTTAGAGTAAGAAGTAATTTTTCCCTATCGCCTTCTAGACTCTTTTCTGTATTTATATATAGGTGAGCCTGAGTACTTAATAGGAATTATAAAGGGTTAATAAGTAGGTCTTGTGAAATCTTAAACTTATTTACCACCAACAGAAATTCCATGTAAAGCAGTAGGAAACCTATGAAAATAGTTGGATTTCTGACAGTAATTTTAAACCCCTAGTAAAGTTTAGCAAACATCATAAGAGGAAATCTCTCGTGTCACTGTCTGGTGCTTTCTATACATAAATATACAGAATTTCTTAACACACATTCCATAGTGATTAGAACATTCTCTCATGGACTTAAAGAATTAGACACGCATAATGGTTCATGGATGGTGTTACTTTTCTTTCTTTTTCGTGGTTCTTTAGAATTATGTTCTGTGTGAGCCCTCATTGCAACCCTCAGGCTTTATTTACCTTGGCTTGTGCTAGTCAGGTGGTGTGGATGTTAATCCTTGAGTGCCAGGAATATGCAGAAAATGAGGTTGTAAAAAGTGATTTCAAATAGTTTGGACTCCATTCCAAAAATTACTTAATGGCTTCCATTTAGTTCTGTTACATGGTATGTGTCATAATCCAGTCATTACTCTACAAGCAGTTTCCTTATTCTTTTCCCCCCCTCCTTCTTTTTAGAGTATAAATAAAATATGCTGAAAGTCTCAGGATGAGCCCTGCTTTTAACTGAACTGCTCATTGAATTGTAGAAATATAAACAATGGAGGCATGTTAGTGGTCATGTAATCTAATACATCATTTTACAGATGAAGAAACTAAGACCTGGAGGGGCTAGGACACTTGTCCATGCTCATGAAGTGAATTCCTTTGAGGCCTGGGCTCAGTCCCCAGGGTTCCTCATTAAGGTTCCCTGCTCCTTCCATGGCACTTATGGCAGAAAACTTTGTCAGACAGCACAGAGGGCAGCAGGCAAGGCCAGGGGTTGTGCCCCCATGTTCACTGTGTGAGAATTTCTCCTGTGTCCCATAGGCTATGCATTCAGTGAAGATGGTGAATATTTTGCCTATGGTCTGAGTGCCAGCGGCTCAGACTGGGTGACGATCAAGTTCATGAAAGTCGATGGTGCCAAAGAGCTTCCAGATGTGCTCGAGAGAGTCAAGTTCAGCTGTATGGCATGGACCCACGATGGGAAGGGGATGTTCTACAACTCATATCCCCAACAGGATGGAAAAAGTGATGGTAAGTTAAGATGTCAGGTGGTGCATCTTTTTCAGGAAATAGAAGTGTGACTTCATATGACTTTAAAAGCTAACCCTACATAGAAGGTTTTTTGGTGTAGAATGTTGTAGTAGTTACAATTACTCAAAGAATGTTGTAGCAGTTACAATTACTGTGTGGCAGATTGCCACAAAACTTAATGTCTTAGAATAATAACTGTATTATTCTTATTTTTTTATTTTATTTATTTTTGTTTGCTTGTGAGTCTGTGGGTTGGCCACACAGTTCTAGATTAGCTGAGTTCTGGCATGTGTCTCTGTTCAGCTGTGGGTCATTTAGCTGATCTTGGCTTGTCTCTCTTCCATGTCAGGGGCTTTGGCTCTGAGCCTTGTGGTTTCTCATCCTCAGGTTGTGTGATGGACAGACTCACATCGAGGCTAAGCAATCCCAACTATGTGCTTCCTGGAAAAGCCATGGAAAACCACCAAGTGCTACAAAGCTTTCTTTTCTATTATGGTGTTATCTTACTTGTTTCTCACTGTCCTGAAAGCTTAATACCTTTTCATAATTTAAAAACAAAACAAAACAAAACAAAAAAAACAGTTCAGTCTCAAGAACATCTTCCAAAATCAACAAGTATGTGTGGATTACTTCCAGAGTGATATCCAGTCAATACTTAGTCTCTCTCTCTCTCTCTCTAAGTTATCTTGTAGAGCATTTTCAGGTTCACAGCAAAATTAAGCAGAAAGTACAGAGATTTCCCATATGACCCCTCCGCCCCCCCCTCCCCCAGAGCCTTCTCTATTTTCAACATTCCTCACCAGAGTAGGTACAAATGGTGAGTCTCCATTGACACATCATAATCACCCAAAGTCCAGAGCTTACATTAGTGCTCACTCTTAGTGTTGTATGTTCCATGGGTTGGGAAAAATGTATAATGATGTGTATCCACCATTGTAGTATCCTACAGAGTAATTTTACCACCCTCATAATCCTCTGTGTTCCACCTGTTTATCTTCCCTCTCTACTAGCCTCTGGCAACCACGAATTTTACTGTCTCCATAGCTTTGCCTTCTCTGGAGTGTCGTATAATTTGAATGATACAGATATGGCCTTTTTAGATTGGCTTCTTTTGCTTAGTAATATGCATTTAAGTTTCCTCCATGTCTTTTCATGGCTTGGTAATTCATTTCACTGAGTAGAATTCCATTATCTGGATATAGCGCAGTTTATTTATCCATTGACCTATTTTTTTTTTTTTTTCAATCCATTCGCCTATTGAAGGGTATCTTGGTAGAGTTCAGGTTTTGGCAGTTAGAAATAAATCCTGCCAGAAACATCTGTGTGCAGGTTTTTGCGTAGACATACATTTTCAGATACTTTGGGTGAATACCAAGGAGTTCAGTGATTGCTGGATTGTATTATAAGAATATGTTTAGTTTTGTAAGAAACTACGAAATGGGAATGCCTAGGTGGCTCAGTCAGTTAAGTGTTTGCCTTTGGCTGAGATCATGGGGTTTTGGGATCAAGCTCCACATCTGGAGCCTGTTTCTCCCTTTCCCTTTGCACCTCCCCTTGCTTGTGCTCACTCTCACAAATTAATTAATTTTAAGAAAGGGAAGGAAGGAAGGAAGGAAGGAAGGAAGGAAGGAAGGAAGGAAGGAAGGAAGGAAGGAAGGAAGGAAGGAAAAAAGGAAGGAAAAAAGGAAGGAAAAAAGGAAGGAAAAAAGGAAGGAAAAAAGGAAGGAAAAAAGGAAGGAAAAAAAGGGGAAAGGAAAGGGGAACCACTACATTGTCTTCCACAGTGGCGGTAGTAGTTTGCATTCCCATCAGCAATGAGTGAGAAATTTCTTTTGTTCCACATTCTCCCCAGCTTTGGTATTACTATTCTGGATTTTGTCCACTCTAATAGATGTGTAGTGACATTATTGTTTTAATTTGCATTTCCCTGCTGACATTCGATGTGGACCATCTTTTCCTGTGCTTCTTTGCCATCTGCCTATCTTCTTTAGTGAGGTTTCTGTTAGGGTCTTTGACCCTTTTTTTTTTTTTTTTTAATAGGGTTGTTTTCTTATTTTTGAATTTCAAGAATTCTTTGTAAATTTTGGGTAACAGTGCATTATCAGATAGATCTTCTGCAGATATTTTCTCCCGGCCTGTGACAACTTGTCCTATTCTCTTGACAGTGCCTTTCACAGAACAAATTTTTTATTTTAATGAAGTCTAGCTTATCAGTTCATTCTTTCCTGGATCATACATTTGACATTGTATCTAAGAAGTTGCCAAACCCAAGGTCATTCTGATTTTCTCATATGTTAACTTTTAGAGTTTTATAGTTTTGCATTTATGTTTAGGTTTGTGATCCATTTGGAGGTATTTTTTTGCAGAGTATAAGGCCTGTTAGACATTTTTTTGCACGTGGATGTCCAGTTGTTCCAACGCCATTTGTTGAAAAGGCCGTCTTTGCTCATTGTATTGGCTTTGTTCCTTTTTTTTTTTTTTTTTTTAAGATTTTATTTATTTATTCATGAGAGACACAGAGAGAGGCAGAGACACAGGCAGAGAGAGAAGCAGGCTCCACGCAGGGAGCCTGACATGGGACTCGATCCCGGGTCTCCAGGATCACAACCTGAGCTGAAGGCGGCGCTAAACCGCTGAGCCTCCCGGGCTGCCCTGCCCCTTTGTTAAAGACCAGTTGACTGTATTTACATAGGTCTATTTCTGGGCTCTCTACCCTGCTCCATTGCTTTACTGTCTGTTCTTTTGCCAGCACCACACTGTTTTGATTACTTACAGTAAATCTCGAATCGGGTAGTAGCACTCCACCAACTTTGTTCTTTTCCTTCAATATTGTGTTGGCCATTCTGGGTTTTTTCCTTCTCCATATAAACTTTAGGATTAGCTCACTAATATCCACAAAATAACTTGTTGGAGTTTTTATTGGAATTAAATTGCATCTGTAGATCAAGTGGGGAAGAATTGACATGACAATATTGAGTATTTCTGTTCATAAACATGGAATATCTCTCCATTTATTTAGTTCTTTTTTGATTTCTTTTATCAGTTTTATAGTTTTTCTCATATAAGTCTTATACATATTTTATTAGATTTGTACCTAAGCATATAATTTTGGGGGCTACTAATGTAAATGGTATTGTGCTTTTTTTTGGTATTGTGCTTTTTAAAAAAGTTTTTATTGAGGTGTAATTGACATAGAACATTATATTAGTTTTAGGTGTACAACCTAATGATTCAATATTTGCATATATTATGAAATAATCACCATATAAGTCTCCATCACATCACCATATATAGTTATAAAATTCTCTTTCTTGTGATAAAGAAGAGATAACATCTCCTCTCTTAGCAACTTTTATTTTTATTTATTTATTTATTTATTTATTTATTTATTTATTTATTTTATTTATGATAGTCACACAGAGAGAGAGAGAGAGAGAGAGGCAGAGGTATAGGCAGAGGGAGAAGCAGGCTCCATGCACCGGGAGCCCGATGTGGGATTCGATCCCGGGTCTCCAGGATCGCGCCCTGGGCCAAAGGCAGGTGCCAAACCGCTGCGCCACCCAGGGATCCCTCTTAGCAACTTTTAAATACGCAATACAGTATCATTAACTATTACTAGCTATGGTCACTGTGCTGTGTATTATATGCTTAATGATACTGTGTTTTTCATTTCAAATGCCATTTATTCATTGCTGATATATAGGAAAGCAGTTTACTTTTGCATATTAACTTTGTATCCTGAGGCCAGGTAATTAACTTTTTAAACATTTCTAGCACTGTACAATATGGGTGGGATAGATTTTTCTTTGCCAACTGTACTTCAGTATATATCTTTAACTCCTTCAGGTACGGAGACATCCACCAATCTCCATCAGAAGCTCTGTTACCATGTATTGGGGACTGATCAATCAGAAGATGTTTTGTGTGCTGAGTTTCCCGATGAGCCTAAGTGGATGGGTGGAGCTGAGGTATGGCACTCCTGTGATACTGTCCCACAAAGACGATGTCACATGAATCATGTACATGAATATCCTTGTTGTGTGATCTTTATGGATGTTATAAATCCTGTGAGTGATAGTCTCTTGTTAAAAATAATGGCATTTAAATTGACTCTTAATAGTGAAGGTGATAAACCTTTTAACTGCAACCTCACATAAAACCTTTAATACTACAAGTAATACATGCTTATGGTAAAAAAAAAAAAAAAAAAGTGAAAGTACAGAATCACATAAAGCAACATTTTGAAATTCAGAATCATACATCTCAAAGATGAGGAGAGCATCCTTCCAAAAATTTTTGTAGAAGTGAGAATGTGGGTAGAGAGAGTATGTGTTTTCCTTTCTTACACAGCTTTCCTCTTTTGTTCACTTGTTTTTGCGTTAAAATTTTAGACATTTTCTTGCCTAATAGATGGTTCACATATTACTTGGGGGTCTTGACCATCACCAAACTGTATTGAAGTCTTTGAAGCTACTTGTTATGGATTTTATTCTGTATCTTGAAAACCAACTGAAAAAACGTAGAGGTACTTGGAGTAAAAATTTAACTCTTGTTAGTTCATTTCTGTGTACTATGAAATATTTTTTAAGGAAAGAGAAGCATTCTGAATGTTTTGATATATGTGGGCTGTTCTTTTTTTTAAAAAAGATTTATTTATTTATGTATGTATTCATTCATTCATTCATTCATTCATTCATTCGTGAGAGACACACAGAGAGGCAGAGACACAGGTAGAGGGAGAAGCAGGATCCATGCAGGGAGCCCGACGTGGGACTCGATCCCCGGATTCTAGGACCATGCCCTGAGCAGACTTAACCGCTGAGCCACCCAGGCACCCCCTGTTGATCCATTTTTAATGGGATGAGAAATCCATTAGAAAGTCTTTAGCTCATGGAGCCACTTACTTAGAACTTTGGTAAAAAAGGAACATTTGATATTTGAACTTCGGCTCACGGATCTCAAGCTTCACTGGTGGGTAGAATAGGAATCCACAGTTTATGTGTGTTGATATACCTCATTCCAGATTGTCCCTATATTTATTTATTGTTTCCCTAGACCAGGGGTTGGCACACCACTGCCTCCCTTCCAGCCACATATTGCCTGCTGCCAGCTTTTACAAATAACATTTTATCAGAAGATAGCCACACCGTTTGTTTCATATTGTCTGTGATTGCTTTCAGACTGCAATAGCAGAGCTGAGTAGTAACCTCAAAGGCCCCATGGTCCACCGAGCTGAAAATATTTATTTTCTGGCCCTTAAGAGAAAAAACTTGCCAGATTTAATGCAGCATGTTAAAAGTGAATTTATAGGACCTATACTACCTGAAACTGTCCTTTTTTCATGCATGTTCCTTCTCACTGAAGTGCCCTTCCCCCATGAACTTTCTTTGTGGAGTTCCTATTGCCTACCTATTTGTTTTTAATGGCGTTTCTGACTATTTGTGGATTGTTTTTACTGTTTTCTTCTGAGTTCAGCTTCTCCTCCTACCTGAGTTTTCTGGTTACTACAGATAATAGTTGTTGGTTTATAAAATAATGTACATTTTAACTGTCAACTGAGTGAAACAGAGAGGTAAATATGCTACCAAACAATGTTTTAATGTTAGATCATGTGTGTCTCTCTTTTACTTCATTTGGGGGGGAAGGTATTGATGGGAGAAACCTAAAATAATATATTTTAATCAATTTTATGTCCTCTGGAGTCTTCATAAAAACAAAGACCTACTTTCCTAGAGAAATTTTATGCTTCAAAGCTAATAATTTCATTACAGCAGACCTATTTTAACTAAGGTGAATGTGTGATAATGATATGATATGATATGATATGATATGTGATATGATATGATATGATCATGTGACTACTGAAATAAATGCCAAAATATTTATATAATTTAGCATATTGGTGTAAGAGGAAATAATCTTTGTAGTAGAATAGGCATGCAACTCAAGTTGCATGGATCTCTCTTAGCATTTGGTTGAAGGAGTTAGATTTTTTTTTTACTTTTAAATTGTGGTGAAATATACATGACAATTTTCTGGTTTAATCATTTTTAAGTATAGAGTTAAGTGGCATTAAGTACATTCACATTATTGTGCAACCACCACCAGTATACATCTCTAAAACTTTTTTCATCTTGCAAAACTGAAACTATACCCTTTAAGCAATAACTCCCCATGTCCCCTGTTCTCCCCATTCCCTAGCAGCCATCATTCTATTTTCTGTCTCTCTGTTGGACTATTCTAGATGCATTGTATAAATGTCATCATATAGTATTTATCCTTTTGTGACTGGCTTTTTGACTTACATAAAGTCCTCGGGTCCATCCATGTTGTAATGTGTATCAGAATTTTCTTTCTTTTTTATAGTTGAATAATATTCCATTATGGGTATATGCCACATTTTATTCATCTGTTGATGGACACTTGGGTGTTTTCATAGCATTATTGTGAGTAGCCAGTTTCTTAAAATGCGGTGAGGGGCACCTGGGTGGCTCAGTCAGTTAAGCATCCAGTTCTTATTTTGGCTCAGATCATGAGCTCAGGGTCTTGAGATCAAGCCCCAGGTTGGGCTCCAAGCTGGGCATGGAGTCTGATTGAGATTCTCTCTCTCCCTCTGCCCCTTGTCTCTCCTACTCACATGTTCTCCCTCCCTCGCTTGCTTGTTCAAAAATAAAAATAAATAAATAAATAAAAATATAGTGGAGATATATATGCATTTAGTATCTATACATTCAACTCTACTAGGAGAGTGAGAAGAAAAGTAGACTTAAATAGTTGAAGTGATCCTTCTACCCTTCTCTAAAAGATATTCACTCTATGTGAATTGTCTAATATAATCTTTATCAAAGCCTCGAGAAGGAGGTCATTATTCCATCATATGGACAAAGCCAGAGAGATTAACTTGCAAGTCCATGGCTGGGACTGCCTGCTGAGTGCATTAGACTTCACAGCCTGTTGTGTCTTCCTAACTGCACTCCCTTGACCTCTCTGATCAAAAGGAAAGAAGTCTTGCAGAAACCGAAGCAATGACTGTTGAAGGGATGGGCAGTAAATGAAGGGATGCATCTGTACTGCACCGGAGAAATAAAGTTGTTAAAAAACTAAAGGGACCTATATGGTGAGTCCTAAGGAACTTTATGTTGGATTGAAGCCTTACTAGGGAATTATTCAGAGGAAGTCTATAAGAAAACCAGCAGGCTTAATAAACACAAACTGGGTGAGTTTTCCCTGAAGCCGTAGTCCAGCTGCTTGAGTGGTCTTGTTACAACAGGTGACACCCCACCAGGTGCCAGGGTTGGTTGCTTCAGAGCCATGCATTGATGCATGTGCTGCGTTGTTCTTTTACTTTTTCAAGTAGTTGCTTTGGGGATCATCATTTTAAACCTAGTATTTTGTCAATACCTTCAACACTTTAACAGGGTGTGAATGGAGAGCTAGTGCTATAGTGATGGTGCACTGTAACAGAAATTCAGAGATTTTATCCTAGTCCTGTCTGCACAGCCTTGGGTGCATCACTTCTCTCTAAACCTCCCTCCTTCGTTTCCTCCGGGAGACGACTCTGAGAGTCTATGGATAGAGGATTTAGCACAACATCTCATTGACCCTGACACAGGCTTCCTGAGTGACAAGGTAGCTGCTGGATATGAGAGCAGCTTGGGCTTTGTGGGTGTGGTTGGAGGGGCCTTGGAGTGTGTGCAGGTGCGTGGATTTCTCCAATGAGCTGCCATAGTCCTCTGGCTGCTGCGGTCCAGGTTCACTGAGGACCTCCCTCTGTATCCTAGATACTGTCTCCTTATGGCTCCTCTTCCTTCACAGACGCCTTCTCTGCCTTCCCGCACGGACAGGTCTTTCTTGCCTTGAGCAGTCCATAACGTACAACCAGGAAGCAGCTTTAGTTTTTCCCTCTTTGCCTGTGATGGCATCTCTCTCTCCAGGACGACTGACTTCCATCCAGCAGAACCCACAGCTTTCTGGATGCTTTCAGGTATTAGAACTGTTACGAAAGATCCACCTCAGTCCAAAGCAAAGTCTCAGTCTCTCTAGTTAACGTGCTGCTTCCCTCTCCCCAGCTCAGATTTGGTGAGCACATGGAGGACTAGCAGGGTAATAGGGACCTCTCAGCCCCCTGCTTGGTGGTTTATCTTTTTTTTTTCCATATAAAGACTTTATTCAAGATAGCCCCAAACTAGCACAGCACAAATGTCCATTATCAAATGCATGAATGAACTAATTGTGGTACATCCCTACAATAGAGTACTACTCAGCAGTAAAAAGGACCAAACTGTTGATAGACTCAGCAACAGGAATAATTATGCTCAGTGAAAGAAGCCAGAAGAAAGGAGTACCCAGTGTTTGATTCCATTTATAGAACACTCTAGAAAATGCAGACCAGTCTATAATGGCACAAAACAGATCCATGGTTGCTTGGGGAGGGGGGTGAGGAAGAGAAGGGGGGGACATGAAGGGTAGGAGAGAACTCTGGAGGATGATCAGACTGGGACACTGAGATTGACATTTTACAGGTGAGGCTATTCTGAGCAATGACCGCATCTCCAGTTACCTCCCCTTGGTTATCCGAGGATTAGTTTCTCCAGCGGCCACGCAGGGAGGAGGAGTTGAAGGAGGGCAACAGGACTCTTGCTCCTCGGGAGCTGTTTGTCGACGTCTGGTTGCCACAGTCCGCTTACAGTCATGACCAGTGTCTTGGTGCCAGCTTCTAGCCCCTACGTGGCATCCTTTCTCCATTCTGGGAACCTGTCTGCTCTTCTCTGCTGTGGATGATAAAGTCTCTGGCTCACATTGGTGTTGCCTCCCAAGGCTTCTGCTCTCAGCAGGGTTCCCTTGAGATCTGGGCCTCTCTGTAGTTCTCTTCTTCCAACCTTTTTCTGCAGGGACCTTTCAAGATGACTAGAGGGAGGTTCCCTTCCTGGTGTCTCTTGTTCCAAGGGAAGTGACTGACCTCCATGGGTTGCTCCATCCCGGAAGGGTGGGCAGTGGTCACCACTGCTCTCCTCACCTGCCGGCCCATGGCCTCCTGCCCCCAGTCCCTGCAGCTCCCTCATGTCCCTGGGGGTATGAAACCTGTCTAGCATTTGACTTGGACAGTGGTGTCAGTTATTTAACATAGACTATAAGGCTTAACTTGGAAAGCTGAATTGTGGGAGAATAGAATTTGTCATGTTTTAGAAGGTTCTACTGGATCAAAAAAAAAAAAAAAAATCTCTGTTTTGAAGTGATTCCCAGAGCTCTGGGGGTGAGGGCACCCAAAACCAAGGAAATCAAAGTATTTTGAAGCACTCTTCCCAGCAGAGGGTGCTCTAGAATGAAGATTCTGAAAATGCATCCAGTACCTTTAGAAAGGATTAAGGAGAAAGTGCCCAGCCTCTTTGTGACTATCCTGACTTCTATACTGAGAACCTAATTCTGTCGTAACTGATTCTTGAAAAAAAGGGTTTCTTTTTTTTTTACAACAGTAATCCTAATCTTAATATTTATCACGTATCTCTAGCCATTATATGTCACTTGTGAGCCCTAATCATTCAAGTGTATGTATTTGGATAGACATTTATGTATTATATATATACACATATAAACATGTAAAATCACTGCCTGATGACTCCGTGGGCACACAGGGAATGTTAGTTTCCTTACCCCCGCCCCCCTTCCTCTGCCGTTCATGCCCATGAAGACCCCTGAGGCCTGGTCTTTGCCTTACGCAACATAGACGATGACGTCCAGGTGTCCCTCAGGGAATTCTGCGTCACCATCACCTCTCACTCACTGGATGGCTTTGGCTTGGAGCAGAAATTGTTCAGCAGCCCTCTTCCCGGTCAGCACACGTCATGCACCTGCTCCCCGGGTGCCCGGGAAGCCGTCGCTGTGGGTGCAGCACGGT
This sequence comes from Canis lupus baileyi, assembly GCF_048164855.1. Classification (NCBI taxonomy): domain Eukaryota; kingdom Metazoa; phylum Chordata; class Mammalia; order Carnivora; family Canidae; genus Canis; species Canis lupus. Next base: position 9,749,192 of record NC_132844.1, read on the forward strand.
GCTAGGGCCGGGCGATACTCGGGAGCAAGACAGGCATGCTCTGGGCCTTGGGAAGGTGTTCTCATTGCAGTAGACCATTCTATTTATAAACACTTTAAAATATTGCTGAAGGGCTTAGGGGCTCATAACACAATTTCCACCACGTTCCATTCGTGGGTCATTTTAAAGACAAGATGCGTTGTCCTCTTGACCTTAGCTTTGGGAATGGAGCCAGAGGCTGCCAGCGTGTGTTAGTGGAGAGCCTTGCACTTGCTGATTCCCCACGTTCATCACGGGAGTGGCCGAGTGGTTGTCTTTCCAGCAGCTCTGGGTGGATTCCCATCCAGACTGTGCGTGTCCATGGCTCATCACCCATGTCCTGTCTTTCATCAGCACCTTAGGGCATCACAGTGTCCATCATGCTGATTAGCACGCAGGAAAATTCAGCAGGATGGTGGGGAAGGAGAGTCAGGAAGCCACACAAAAGACCCATGTGAGTAAAGCTAGAAAGCAGTGCTGCTCTGTACACGTGAAATAGCTCCTGACAGGAGAGAATTGGGTTTTGTGGTCATAGGGTTGGATTTGCTGGTCAGTCACGTCTCACCTATCCCCTCTTGGTCAGTAGGAGAAAAGAAAACAGGCAGTAGATTCTTGAACAGCCAAACTGCGCTGCCAGAGAAACAACCAGGTAGATTGGAAACAGTGGCGGCTGTCTCATGTCAAGACCTAACGCTACTTGCTTGCCTTTGAAGGTGTTCTTTTTTCCCCCTAAAATTTTTGTCTGTTTCTCTATATGAGAACGCATCATATAGTATTTGGGTTGATTTCTGTTTTCCTCCAATGCTGTAGGACCACACTCTATTGGGAAAGCTGCATGATCTGATCTAATGACCACCTGTTGGAGATGTTTATGTTGACAAACATCACATGAGCGTATGACTACCCCTGCACTTCTGTACCACGCTACTCCTATTTTTATACAGATCCATAATGAGTCCTGTAAGTGAAAAGCCATCACTGTAGATGATTAGTTCGACCTTTAAAAGTTTTCCTGGATTAAGTTTTGCAAACATATGTTAATATTAAAGAGACGATGCTACGATTCACTACTATTATGAAAGGAATCCAAAAGAGACTAAAGAGAAATAAGATTGGTAAAGTTTCCCGCTCTGAGAGGAACATGATTAACTCCCAAAGCTATTAAAATCCGTTTTCACTCCTTTTGTTAATTTTCAGACAATTTTAAGTCTCACTGCTTTTTAGGATACTTTCTTTTGTATCCGCAATTCTTTTATCATGCCATGTAAAAGGGGCCACTTTCCTCAATTTGAAAAAGTGCATGTAGATTCAAATTATGAAAAAAAGAAAAACTTTCTTCACTTCTTGTTAAATTCTTTTTTTTTTTCTTTCTTGTTAAATTCTAAGTGGAAATTATTATATGTACCAATGAAATTTCATGTCTGTGGAGATTTGGTTATTAACATGAGACCACATGACTGGAGCTCAACAGCTCTCACATAAAATAGCTTAGGAGTTGTTCTTTGAAAATGATAATGTGTTTGGGGTACCTGGGTGGCTCAGTCAGTTAAGTGTCTGCCTTTAGCTCAGGTTATGATCCTAGGGTCCTGGGATCCAGCCCTGTGTCAGGCTCCCTGCTCAGTGGGATCCTGCTTCTCCACTCCATCCCCCACCCTCTCCTGGCTTGTGCGCTCTCTCTCTCTCTCTCTCTCTCAAATAAATAAAATCTTTAAAAAAAAAAAAAAAGAAAAAGAATGTTTGACGACTATGTGCCTTTGTCATTTGAAAAACAACTTTGTAGGTAAATGATTGGGAATTTACAACATTAAGTAATCATCTGTTTATTTTCTCTTAACATGAGATGTGTGAAGAAAAGCTAGTTGATTCAGGTCATTTGAAAAGCCCAGCTGTTCTTTCTTATTGTGTAGTATTGAGACTGAGAAGAGCCAGATTCAATGACTTTAAAACGTTCATAATGCTAGTAAGAGTAGTAAATAATAACCTAAGTTTATTGTTCAAAATAAACTACGAAGATCCCATTCTCCAGAGAAACTATTATCATCAGATTAGTTCTATTTCACCCCATTTCTGCAAATTCATTTATTTTTTTTTTAAGATTTTATTTATTTATTCATGAGACACACACACAGGCAGACCTAGGCAGAGGGAGAAGCAGGCTCCCTCGCAGGGCCCGGTATGAGACTCGATCCCAGGACCCCAGGATTATGACCTGAGCCAGATGCAGATGCTCAACCACTGAGCTACCCAGGTGCTCTGTAAATTCATTAAAAAAAAAAAAAAAAAAAAAAGGGGGCCTCGAATGGATGGTAAAGCTGAAGACATCTTGTAAATATGGACCAGCCTGATCCAGACTCTGGTCTGCATGGATCACTGCTACACCTACATGAGGCATTTGCTGAATGAAAACATTTGATAAAAACATATTATTTGGACCTAGATTCCCCTGAGGTGTATCCGGTAGCTTTAAACTCTCTGGTGTTAGAGCTCCTGGGTTTGTAGAGGTTGTTGTCCTGAATGCGCTAAGTCACATGAGTTTTGTGTTCGTTGGAGCAGCATATGTGAACCTAACAGAATGAAGTATAAAATACATAGTCCATCTCTTAGTTTGAATGATGTCTGTCGAGGGTCTCCTTGGTAAGTATTACTATCTCTTAAGGCCGCCAATACACAATTAAAATGTCTTAGTGAATCACTGTGGCTCCTTCAATGAAAGTAGAAAGTCTGAGAACCCCATACCTTGTGCCCTTTTGGTCAAGTGTCCGTGAGTATGGCAGCTGTTACTGGGTCCTGTCTTCAGAAACAGAAGCCAGCACTTACCCAAGATTTTCTTCAGCAGCACAAAATATGCCAACCTGAGAAACCACATAAGTTAGAGGGAGCGCTTCTTTCCACATTCCTCTGACCTCCTTTTGGGGAACCTTTCCTCAGCCAGGGCTTCTCAGTGGCTCCATAGGTATGAGGGAGGCTGGGAATTCTCAATTCACAGTCCTGAGCCACATTTCTAAGTAAGCACCTTAGCAGCAGTCAGGGTGATAGCTGGTTGCGCATCTGCTGCCTCTTGTTTCAGTGCCAGGCTGGTGAACCAGGAGAAGTGAGTTATTCGTTGGGCCTGCCCAGGAGACCGTGAGGAAGCATAGGAGTTGGGGGCTGTGCTAGGTTACACACTGCGTGTGTACAGGGTGTTGTGATGCTTTGCATGCTGTCACAGGTCGGGCTCCTTGGGAAGCAGACCTGGAAGTTGAGTGGCAGTGCTTTTGAACCCTTCGCCCAGGCTGGGGGGTGAGGGCAGAGAGGAAGGAGCTGTGATGGAGTTGGTTTGGCAGCATTTTCCTGACTGATAGACCCTTGCATTAATCAGTCATTGGACAGGGAGGGGGGGGGATTAGGGGGAAACGCAAAAGGATTTGTGACCATGGGAGAGGCAGTTCTCTCCAACCTGAGGACAGGCCTGGAGTTTCTCAGCTGAGCACCCCTGCTCCTGGCCCTCAGCCGACCACAGCGTCCACTGCATGTGCTGCCATCCATTGGCAGGACGTACACTTGAGAACAAATGTACGTGGCTCGAGCATATGTCTGCACAGGTCTGCGAACCAGACAGCTACACCACCGTAGCGATTGCAAGGAGGCAAAATTCAAGCATCGATTTTGAGAGAAATTCTGCTTCCCTTGTAAAGTCCTTTAAGGGCCATCCCTCCCCCAAAGCCTTCTCAGATCTCACCCTTCCTCCACCTCCCCTCCCTGTTAGCTGCCCTTCTCTGCACTCCTGTCATACTTTGAGCTGCTCACTATCAATGTTCTGTAGTGTTCGTCTGTGTGCATGAGCTCTTGAAGGCCCTGTCCTGTTGATCTGTGTTTTCCAGGCCCTGGTTCAGCAGCAGCCGACTCTCAGTAAATGTTGGTCGAGTAAAGGGCTTCAGCTCTGACCACTTGAATAGTGGACGGCTGTGTTTGGTGGCACATGTTAAATTATGTCTTTAGTAAGTAAAGGATGGCAAGTTGGCTCGCACACCGACTCCCCTGTTAAAACCAGCCACTGTGGTGACACTAGTCATCTCCAGCCCCAGCCACCCCAGACGTGTGGGGTAGGGGGCTCTGGCTAGGGTGGCTTTTGCATTCATTTTACTCTGTTGATGTTCGCCTGGTTGCAGATAATGAAAGGCTAAATGGTAGAGAATGGTTATTTATGAGTAAAGAATGATAGCTTTCATCCCTGTTGGTATTGTTTGGAGTGCAGTTACTAGATTTAATATTTGCAAATATAAATATTTGATTTACAATAATTTGTAGAATTTTTTGTTAATATTTATTTGCATAAAGGTAGGTTTTCATGAAATAAAATAATTTTGACTTAAGGAAAATTTTTTAAAAAATATAGATCTAGAGTAGAAAAAAGCTGTGAAAAAGCACAGATTTAAGAATTCTATCTTTCATAATTGGTTAGGCTAGTCTTAGGCCAACCTTGTTGGAACAGGTCAGTGCTTTTGAATCAGATTAACTGCTTCCAGCGAACACAGTTATTCTAGTCGATATCATATGTTTAAAGAAAAAAACAATAATATATTTTTTAAAGATTTTATTTATTTATTTGAGAGAGTGTGAGTGTGAAAGGGGGAGGGGCAGAGGGAGAGAGAAAATCTCACACTCCACACCAAGATTGGAGCCCAACATGGGGTTCAGTCCCACTACCCTGAGATCATGACCTGAGCCTAAATCAAGAGTCCGACGCTTAACCAACCACCCAGCGCCCCTAAAAACAGTATTTTGGGAATGAGAATTTATAGTGTTTCATTAAGACCTGTTGGGGCCCTTGGCTCACCTGTTTATCTCTTTTCTTTTTACCTGGATTTCAGAAAAGTCTGTTGAGATGCAGTTGTCCTCCTCATTAACAATATTTTTCTCTCCTCCTCCCAGTGATTTCCAAAATTCATTTCTAAAAGTGCCTTGAAATAGTCTGAATGTGAAGCCTTGGTTAAATACACATTGTTACAATTTTGGTGGAAGAAGGTGTACTTCATATTTTGGGACAGCATTGACATTCATAAATGATTTTGAAACCTGAGACTGAGCATTTGAAAATTCAAAATTGTTTCTGGTTTTTACAAATTTATTTGGTAGCTCTGGAACATCACTGGGTTGTGATGAAGAGAGCTACAGTGAAAAAGACAGACTTAATTGGCATCCCGACAGCAGCGTACCTCGGGGCTTCCTACCTTAGATTAAATATAAACTGCTACAATATTTAGTCCAGCCAGAAATGCTGAGAAAAACTCATTAGACGTGCTTGAGACAGCTGTTGTCAAAGATTTGGTGTGGTTCTTGCAGTGAGTTTTACTGCCTTGTCTTCTGTTGGCTAAATCACTACAATTGAATTAACCATCATTTATGGTTGATATAGCACGACTTTAAGAACTAAGCTATAAAAATTCCATCTTTATATAAAGGATAAGAGAACAAAAGTCTGAAGTATTAATGAGGCTGCTTTTTATTACATTTGATAAAGTTACGATTGTAAGGTTGCTTGATGATACTAATATATAGGATGAATTAAAAATAAGGTGGAACTAAAATTCCAGATCTGAGTTTATTAACTATTTATATGAAAAGCTTATGGAAAACATACATAAAAGCCTAGAATAGGATATTTAACTCCCAAAGCAGTCAAAGAAGGGACAACATTCATAAGGAAATTTATATTAATACAGTATGAAGAAGAAAGAAGGGGAAAGCAAGGTGAATAGAATACTTGAAACTAAGACCATGGAAGCCAGTACATCAGCAATAACAATCAATGAAAATGGAATATAGATTCTTAGATTGGATTTTTTTAACTCAGTCAAGTCTAATGTTCTTTTGCAAAAGACCTGCTTAAAACATAATGACAGGTAGGTTGGAAATACAATCAGGATGAGAATGGAGAAAAGAATTAATGGAAATCAGAAATTTATATGTTTGACCGTCTAAAACTGCTTGACCGTCTTTGAAAAGAATCTAAGGAGCCTAGCAAAAGATGGAGGAGAATGCACTTGAGGCATTTGATGTTATGTGTAGTTTGTGGCAAAAACCCATACGGCAAAATATGATTCATGTTTGTTAAAGGAAACTGCTTCTGGACTCAGAAAAAAATGTCAACAGGAAAGAGCAGCCAAATTAAACAGAACTTTCTAGCATCTTTGATAAAACTATAACTTACTTGGAATCCCACTTCTGTTTCTCAAGAACAGATTATCTCTGTGTTTAAAAATAATTTTTTCAAAGAAAGAGGTGTTTAACTTAAATCATGCAGTGTGCTGCCAAGTGTTTAAAAATGCTGGACATTTTAGACAATGCACAATCGTTATGATTAATTTATAAATGCAAAGAGCCTGATTGACAAACAGCTGGTCTACCAAAATGAACCTATAGATAGAAAGTGGATGGGCATTTTGGGGGAGTTGAAATCTAATAAGCACCTGCTGCTGCTAGGAAGTAAAATCCGAAGTATTCCATGCTCAGACACTCTTGTCTAGATGACATTTAGCTCGATACCATCACGTTGCTCTAATAGAAGGAATCGATGTATGTGGGCTTGATGAGAGCAGTGCAGCAAGTCAAGGTGAATGTTTGACAGTTTCACATCTGCTTAAGAGAAAAGAAACATGCCCCCAAGGCAGGTTCACAGAAGTATTATTGGAATAGAAAACAGAAACTGTAAAAAATACCTTACTGTGTAATGAGACAGAGGAAATATATCAATGTTATATTTTTTAGTAGTCTAGGTATTATCTTTTATATTAGTTTTAATTACCTTTCTTAATTCTTATATCTGTACTTCAAGAATGCACAATAATATACTCTAAAAATGTAATTATCCAATAAAAAATAAAAAATGAGTTAAAAAAAAATAAAACCATAGTGACAGGTATTTGCCTCTGGCCATGGCAGGGTAGTTGGTCCTAGAGCAGCCTTCCTGCCATAAACAGCGAGAGCACTATACACAAGAAAGCAATTCATTTGCAGCTATCGGTCAGCAGGCATTGTTGAACCATCCTCTGTAAGAGAAGCAAGTCCTGTGATTGCCCCAACTTTCTGCTTTTCTGGAGATATTTTCTGGAGTCTGGCACAAGGAGGGAGGAACCCACAGAGAACTACAGTCTCATCGAACTTAGTATCCAAAGAATTGGGGAAGACTGAAGCCAGTGGAATTTGCAGACAGAGTACAAGGAGGGAACTACCACTTAGAGCCCCAGAAATCTGCCTTGGTCTCCCTTTGTGTCTTTGTCGACCATTGAGTAGTGCATGCATAGGATGAAACTCGGTGATGCAGGCCAACCACTACCAGGGAGCCATAAGCTGACAACTACCAGAGGTTGAACAAGTCTGGGAGACTGTCACTTTCTGACCAAAAGTGGAAAGACCTTTTGAACACTCAGGGTGTTCACCAGCAACCCCACAAAGGCCATGCCTTTGCAGTGGGCCTGCAGATGTTTCCCAACAAAGCTTGAGAACAAGCCTCCAGTAGATCAAGCTGATCCACTAACAAATTAACTGCCTCGAAGCTTTGTAAAGGAAGACAAGAGCAAACAAGTAAAAAAATCCAGGCAGCATTCAAACTGTGTAAGATTCAATCCTTAAAATTTGCTAACTGTGTAAAGAAGCAGAAAAATGTGACTCATTACCAGGAAAAATAGTAGCCAATGACCTAGAAATGACAGGTAGTAAAACTAGCAGACAGGGGCTTTTTAAAAACTATTATAAAATAATTTTTAAAGGATTTGAGAAAATGTTAATATAATGAACAAAGAAATAATATAAAGATGAACCAAACATTCTTCTAGATGTGAAAATAAGCCACCCGAAATGAAAAGTCTGTGCATGGGCTTAGTAGCAATTTAGATATCCAAAAAAAGTATGAGTGAGTTAGAAAACAGGACAATTGAAAATAAACCAAAAAGAGAAAAAGGGAAAGAAAAATGAAAAGAGCCCCACTGCCCTGTGGGACAGTGCAAAGTGATCTAACATTATGTAGTTAAAGTCCTAAAGTAGGGGTGTGGGGATACAAAAATATACAGGAGGGAAAAAAGGCCAAAGGTATTTTGAATTTGATCAAATAGAAAACCCACAGTTCTAAAATGTTCTACAACACTCAAGTAGGCTACTACAGCAAAGCCCATAAGTAATTAATTTGCATAATACCTAAGATGATGATAAAGTCTTAAAGGCAGCCAGAGTAGGGAACACATATTCCACGTAGTGAGAAAAAAGGTAGGAAGTGACTTCTCATCTGAAACAATGTAAGGCAGGAGACAGTGGAAAGACATTTTCTTTCTTAACTACCATATTTTAAAAGTACAGTTCCTGCCCCTACATCCTGCCTCCCTTACCTACACCTGTTCCTGTTCTCCATGTTCATCATTTTCTAACATGCTACACATAATTCCATATTTATTTCCTGCACTAGAATGTAACATTTTCCCCCCCAGATTTGTTCACTGATGTAGCTTTAAAGGTCTTGTACATAATGGCTGCTTCGCAACTTTTATCTAATGAACATATCAAAGAGTAACAGTTGTTGGTAAGTGTATTAGGGTTCTGAGGAGAAACAGAACCAACATGTGTGTATATTTATAAAGAGAAAGATTTACTTTTAAAAAATTGGCCAGTGTGATTGTGAAGGCTTGACAAGTCCAAAGCCTTGCAGGGTAGCTTGGCAGGCTGGAAATCCAGAGGTTCAGTTTAAGTCCAAAGGTGGTCCAGAATTGCTTCTTGCTTGGGAAGGTCACTGTTTTTCTATTAAGGTCTTGGACTGATTGGATGAGCACACTCACCTTACAGAGGGTAATCACCTTTAAGAGTCCACCCATTTAAAACAAAACCAAAAAACAAAACCAAAAAGAGTCCACTCATTTAAACAGTCAGTCTCATCCAAAAAACACCTTCACAGAAACGTCCAGAATAATTTTTGACCAAATATGTGGGTACTGTGGTCTAGCCAAGTTGGTATGTGAAGTTAGGATGTGGAAAAACGGGAACTGTTATTTGCCGTGACATCTAAGACGTAAGTTGGTACAAACATTTTGGAAAATAATTTGGCAACACCGAATAAGGTTGAATGTGTTGCGTATCCTCCCACCTAGCAATTTTATTTTCAGTTATATATCCAGAAACACAGATAAGGACACAAACAAACATATTCAGAATTTTTGTGAGGTGTTGCTTATAAGAGGAAGGAAATAGACATAAAACATTTATTCATGGAAAAATAGATCAATTAATTGTGGTATATTTTTAGATTGAATTGCTGCATAGCAGTTGAAAGAATTAAGTAGACATATCGACACAGATTAATTTTTTAAATTAAATGAAAAAATATAATTGCAAAAAGCATATGTGTGTGCAAATTTAGAGAGAGGGTTTGACACCACTTATATCAATTTTGACAACTCAAAATCAGAATATATTGTTTGCTCTATTAGTTTGCCAAGATTCTTTTTGCTACCTGAGATTCTTCTATTCAGTACCATAAAGGAAATTTATAGAAACACAGGCTTTTGATTTTTGACATCGACTAAAGATAAAGAGTTGTTGAATAGAAACTGGTTCGTGTCACCAGTGTGCACCACAGGTGAACTTCCTTGCATCATGCCCATTTTGCTAATTCTTACTCATTTACAACACTTTTAAAATACATGACCCATGACAAAATTTCAAAGTCAGAGATACTGATATTCAGAATGACAGATTGCATGTATTCTCCGTGAAAGCCTAAAGTATAAATTTAAATAAAAATCACATTGAGTCATGACATTCAGTTATATCTGTTGATAGTCTCTATTTAAATATTTCACTGGGTTTTTTTAAACTGTAATGTAAGAGTAAAATTAAAAAAAAATGTTCTTTTTTTTCTAAATTTCTTTGCCACTCATAAATTTTGGGTAACCATATGACATTTAAGGTTAAGCTTTATTTTTTACTTAGCAGTGCTTTCCAAAAAATACTTTCTAATCAGCTCCCTGCACTGTTTTTATTTCCTTCATAGTTGTCTGATGATGGTCGCTATGTCTTACTATCAATAAGAGAGGGGTGCGATCCAGTAAACCGACTCTGGTACTGTGACCTACAGCAGGAATCCAATGGCATCAGTGGTAAGCTATCTTTCAAACAGGTAATTATTCCAGAAAGCTCCATTAAAAAGCAATTATTGTGGTCTTCTAATTGATTTCCCAAGAAACCTTCTTCCATTCAACCATATGAACCATCAGTCCATATTTTTTTCTTTCAGTATTGTTCCATAAAATGAAGAAAAACTGAATGAAGCTCTTGGCTTTAACATTTTCTCCATAAATTGAGGTTAACCATGTTTTGCATACGAATGTGAAAACATCCTGTGAATATTGCAGATGAAGAGTGAGTGTTACGGCAAAGCTAGCCCTTTGGTCTGTAAAGCGTTATAATTGTCTAGATATGATGGTGCAAACTGTCACAGGCAAAAGGGTAAGAGAGACCAGTGAGAATTAGTGAGGTTAACAGGTAATTACAAGACCGTTTTTTAGCACTGAGCCTCATGCACAATAACAGCCTGATTTTCCTTCCTGGAAGCCTTTTACATTATGATAGTAAGCATAGTAGCAGCCAGCTACAAATTGTGGAGGTGGCTCATTTTAAATGTTGTTCTCTTCGAACATCTTTGCCATACCAGCACCATTATTGAGCATTAAAGCTTTCCAGCTGCACAGTTTACTGTGCTAAGAATACCCAGATCCAAAAGCCGCACAGATATGCTGGCACTCAGATAAGGACACAAAAACGGATCACACTGTGTTCTGGGTAATATAAAATAAATACATTTGATTATGATACAGATTTGCAAACTATATAATACTGAGTGCATTTTCAATTATTAGATTACTTCACTATTGGTACCTAATTTATGTTACATTATGATAAGAAAATATACAATTGTTTTTAATTGCTCGGGTATTGCATCATTTTTCAATGTCTCTGAGCAAGATCCACATCCTGACACTCTTAGATACTGCAGAGCGCCATTCCCAGATACAGCAGGATAAAGTCAACAGATTGATTCAGGTGTGAAATATGTGTCCATTTAATAAAGATGTGTAAGGGTTTTTGTTTTTGTTTTTTTCTGTTAAAAAAAAAAAGGATACACTCATTTTGATCTCAAAAGAAAATTGGATTAGCCACATCAGGTTTCACATTCTTTGACAGGAGTAAAACCAGCACCCGGAATTGTTCACTTGAGTTGCAAGTCTGGTCTACACAGAGCTGACCCTCTGAAGAATGAGATCTGAAAGAAACAGGGACAGCTGTTACTGTGCTGTTATCGTGATAGGATTCCTGTGTGAGTCTGAGATGGTGCAAAGATCTTTGCCTTTCTCCAGTTTTTTAAATATTCCAGTTACGACGATCTTCCTCCAGAGAATGCTAGTTTCTTTTTCTTTTTATTACCTTGTTATATCTTTAAATTATAAGGTAGACTTGTTATTAAATGCTACAAGTTAGCAAATCAAAAAACACAAATTGATCACTTTGTTCTAAATTTAGGGAAGAGCATTCCTTCCATATACTGGTGTACTGAACTCGTACTGCTATGTCCACTTTAATAATAGTAAGACTCTGAGTGAAACTTAGAAAAAGGCTGATAGAACTAGAGCAAACCTTGCTTTCTTCCAAACTTCTTGGTCCTTACTTTCTTTTTTCCCACCCTACATATTTTTTATCCCCCGCTTTATCATTGCCACATTCCTGAGGAATTACAGAAGAGGATGTGATACCCAGAGATTGAGATTCTGAGAAGAAGACAGTGCAGGGGTACACTAGGCCATCCCAAATAAAATTCTAGACACTGTAGCTCTGAATGGACATGAAGGAGAAAGAAGGGAAGCATCCAAGAAACCATAAATGGCAATGATGCATTCATCCTCTTTATAAAACAAGCCAGGTCCTGGCCCGTCTTCCCAATTTGATCTTCCTTGAATCACCTGACTGTTGTCTTTTCTGCTTCCTATGTGGTTTTTTTGCACCTTAGGTGAAGAGCCCACTACTCTAGTAGGCTTACTCAGTAAATGTTAGCAATTATAATTTTCCAAATTGTCCTTTTTTTTTTTTAATTCGTCCAGAGAAACTTTAAGGTTATTATGTCCTCATGTGAACAGAAGTCCAGCCATATATTGGACTAGGATTGTGTAAACCTGTAAATTTATTTGGTATTATATCTCTCAGTGGAACCATGTATTTTATTTTATTTTATTTTATTTTATTTTATTTTATTTTATTTTATTTATTTTTTTATTTTATCTTTCTTTCTTTCTTTCTTTCTTTCTTTCTTTCTTTCTTTCTTTCTTTCTTTTTTTATTTTTTATTTTTACGTAAGCTCTACATGCAATATGGGGCTTGAACTCAACCTCAAGATCGAATCTTGCGCTCTACTGACTAAGCCAGCCAGGTGCCCCATAACCACATATTACTTGTCAAGGTTACTCCTAGGTATTTTGTATTTGTGAGCTATTGATGGTGTATGAAGGTGTCAATCAAGGTATAACCAGAGAAGCAGAACATTAAGAGATGTATTGCAAGAATTGGGCTTATGTGATTTGGAGACTGGCTAGTTAAGTCTGAAATCAGTAGGGCGGGCCACCAGGAAGGACAGGCTGGAATTCTCAGGCACAGGCTGATGCTTCAGTCCACAGGTGGTATTTCTTCTTTTTCAGGTAGGCCTCAATTCCCCTGGAAGGCATTTCAACCTTTTGAATCAGGCCCACCTAGATTATCTAGGATAATCTCCTTGACTTAAAGTCAACTGATTATGGTCTTTAATCACATCTGCAGAATACCTTTACAGTAACACCTAGATTAGTATTTGATTGATTAACTCAGGACATGTCAAAAAGACCATCCCAGTGAGCTCATGGAAAAAACCACAAGAAGAATAGAGCAAACAAGTCTGACAGTGCTAACCTGATTTCATCATTTAATGAGGTTACTGAACTGACCAGTGTTTGGAATTCATTGAGGCACTCAGAAAAATATGTGATATCCTAGAGATTTTGAAGTGAATAATAGGATAGGCTGGATTTGAAGCTATTGATGTGTTCCCCGATAGACATACTGAAGGCACTGGGGGATGTTTGCCACTGAAAGCTGCTAAAGTCTGGGTTTAACTGGGCCTGCCACCTTTTTCTTTTCTTTTCTTTTCTTTTCTTTTCTTTTCTTTTCTTTTCTTTTCTTTTCTTTCTCTTTTCTTTTCTTTTCTTTCTTTTCTTCTTTTCTTTTCTTTCTTTTTTATTTAAAGATTTTATTTATTCATGAGAAACAGACAGAAGAGGAGAGAGAGAGAGAGACAGAGACAGAGACAGGCAGAGGGAGAAGCAGGTACCATGCACCGAGCCCGACGTGGGACTCTATCCCAGGTCCCCAGGGTCAGGCCCTGGGCTGAAGGCGGCGCTAAACCGCTGAGCCACCAGGGCTGCCCCCTGCCACCTTTTTCTAATATTGCTTTATTAGCATTAAGTTTGTGGATAACATAAACTTCACAGTAGTTACTCCTTTGAGTGGCAGTCCTGAGATCCTGAAAGTTCTGGACAGTTACAGTGATTGGGCCGGTGCTGGTAAGATGAAATGGTTATCCTCCTCCACGCTTGGGTTTAAGTCAGTTCCATATGACAATATTAGAGAGATCTTGGGTTTTTTGGGTTTGTTTTTTTTTTAACTGATTGCTGGCTTATTATAAGTCAATGATATAATTATTATCATTTAAAGAAACAAATACTACATGTGAGTTGAACTGTTGAAGACATTAAGTAGTTTATAACAGGAGAGACCTAGCAGATCGAGATAGTGATCATTAAAATTTTAAAAAATAATCCCCATTAATCATGGTTGGATGTATTATGACAATAACCAGAACACTTTCAAGTCAGATGCGAATTTTCATCTCCACTCCAAGACTAACTAACTAGTGAGCCTGGGGTGGGAATGTTTCCTCTCAATATTTCCATGACTACCGACGGGGAGGTAATACAGACTTCAGGAGGAATTGTGAGAAATAATGAAGAGGTATGCAACAGGGCTTAGCAGGGTTCCTGGCATATGACAGGTGCTCAGGAATTCCTCCCTTTTTTCCTTTGTTTCTCAACTGAAAGAGGAATATTTGGAATCAGCACACTTTATTTGGGGTAGCATAGTAAAATAGACTGAGGATGTCCTAGAATAAATAGTTATCTTCGGTATCAAAGCTGCTCTAAACACAGATCTTGGTATTGACTTGTTTACTGCAAAACCAGATTCATTATCAAAAAAGCATCCTTTTCTTGACAAAAGCATAAATAGGTGGGCCTCTCAGTGCAAGGCTATGTGGGAAATTGTCTAATTTTTACAGGTTGATAATTGAAATTTCAAGGGTTTATATGCCAGATAACTTTTTCTTGCTATTTCTATACCTGCTCCATTTTTGTTATATTTTTTGATCGGAGGAAAAATAATTAACATTTAACTTAAATGCTAAATGTGCTAATTAACTATTAGATGAGTTAAACTTGAATAGCCGGTAACCAAAAACGAAATCCAATGTTAAGAAATCTTTCATTTTATATTGCTGAAATTTATATCCCTTTTATAACCTAAAAGCCTTTCTGCTATGATTTTAATCTTTTTTACCTTAAAGGCAGGGAAAATTAACCACATTTTCATGCAGATTAATTCTTCATTTATTAGGGCATCACTGAATTGCTTGTCTGGAAAACTAGTTTCACTTAGGTAGCACTTTTCTAACCTTTCTGTCAACTTTGTCTCCTAAGAAAGCCTTCCGCCCCTTTGCGTTTTGAAATGAGGATCACAAAAAGTACACAGAAGTGGCCGATGGCTATAGATGTAGGAAAAGCAGCAGATAGAGAAAACAAAACTATATAAATAAACTACAGGAGGGGGGAAAATAAAAATCTTAGGATCCTGAGAGTTAAGAGAGTTCCCTGTGAGACTGGATTCCTCTGTCATTTACATCTGTTGTGTAGATTTCAACTTGTCTTCTCCAACCTGTTGACCATCTTCCTACTCACCACTCCGTTGGCCGGATCTCTCTCCATTTACCCTTTGCCTCTCATTGGAGAGCGTCCTTTCCACCATCTGCCTCGGCAGTCTTTTTACTTAAGAATAATACGGACAAATCTGTACACACGGTGGGCCACAGCCTTTCCCCAGGAACTGCAGTTGAGGCTGGTCGGCTGCTCCTTTCCTGACTTCCTGCACAGGTGACTCCTCTGACTCACCTCATTCCCCCCGATAGAGACAGCCCTAGGCGTATCCTTGGGCCTTAGAAGTCTGTACAATATTCCAGGTGTTCGACACAGCTAAGCAGGTGCCCTCCAAAGAACATCTCGCCCCCTTCTGTGCTGGCTGCCAGAGACATATTCCGAGTTACTATCTTCTTTCTTAGGGGGAGGAGAGATTTTTATTCTAACAGTTACCACACTTCCTCATGCCTTCACCTGATACTTTTCCTTCTACAGTTGGCTGTTCTCCTGCTTTCTCCTGTTCTGATCCTTTTTCTCTCCGTGCAGAAACACAACAACAACAACAGCACTTTGTGTATTTGTGAGCTGCATGAGATCAGAGACTTTGTCTGTCTTGCTCCCTGCAGTGCCCAGCACCTAGAACAGTGCCTGACAGATGACAAGGACCCCGTCCTTGACCAGACTTTAGTCAAGCTTCCCTAAGCCCTCTTCTCAGTGAGGCCTCAACCTTGGTTCCTCGGCCTCCTACTCCCTCATTGGGCCAGCATAGCTTAATTGTAGCAAGAATCTCACTACATCCATTGAGAGAGAATTCCCCTACCCTCCATATCTGATCACCCTCAAATTCCTCACCCCTTCGGTCCCCTGCTGCCAGCCCCCACTAATATCTGATTACCTTCACCTGCCCTCACCAAGAACATTATTAGGTAAGTTTAACAAGAATCCCCCAACTCCATGTGCCCTCTTTGTGACTACCCTCTCTCCATTCTGCTCATTGGCTATAAATCCCCAGCTGTCTTTTTTTGTATTTGGAGTTAAGCCTGATTTCTCTGTCTTTTGCGATGGTCTTAACACCTATCTCAGTAGTCCTGAATGAAGTCCTCTTTACTATTTTAACAAGTGTGAGATAATTTTTTTCTGTAACATGGACACACAGAAAGTGGGTTCCAACTTGTCTTAAATGACTTCATTGCCCCTTTATGGCTCCTGGCGCTCAGGCCCTACTATATAAACCATCCTCCATCAGTAAGTGTTATATTTTCTTATAAGCACTTTTGAATCTTCACTTTTCTGGCCACCTAAATTTTTTTTACTTAAATTTTTTATCTTTTATTAAACTCTGAGAATGATGAATAGGCACAGACCATATTTCTCCAGTCGTGTGTATTGTATGAGTAAAGGACTCTTGCTTCTCTTTTTCTATTCCTTAAGATCAAAAGTGAGGAAACCACTTAGGGCACCAGTTTGGCGTGACAATTTAATCATTCTGCAGTAGAAAAGACAGCTGAGTCTTGACTCCTATGATTCTTAACCTGATTCACACCTGCAGATTAGTTGAAATTAATCATCCTGAACCTTGGAAGAAAATGATTTGCATCTGGATTTTCTTAGTTATATTTTCTGTACTTTTCTTAACATTTTTTGAATTATGAATATATTCTGTTTCCTAAGTTTATTGTCCAATTTTGAATATGCAGTTACCCTTGAATAACCCTGATTTGAACTGTGCAGGTCTACTTATACACGGATTTTGGGGTTTCTGATAATAAATACGGTATTGTACTGCAAATGTACTTTCTCTTATGATTTCTTAATATTCACTTTCCTATAATTTTATTATAAGGATACACTGTATAATACATATACAAAATATATAACACATATAATGTACAAAATGCGAAAAGTATGGTTATATTGTCAGTAAGGCTTCCAGTCAACAGCGGGCTAGCAGTAAAGTTTTGAGGGAGTCAAAAGTTAATAAGTGGATTTTTTACTGTGTAGGGGTGTTGGTGTGCCTAACCTTTGTGCTGTCCAAAGGTCCACTGTATATGTCAACTAAATTGCGAGTAAATTTTCACATATTTTCCATATTACAGTTAGGTATCAGGCCTTAGATCTGCTTTCAAATATGTGGACTTTAAGAGATTTCATGAAAATTTAATTTATACTCTGAAAATATAAATGATGGTTTTTGATATTCTTTTACACATATTTAAGTGTTCAATATACATATTGAACTTAAATTTTTAAATCTTTTTATTGAAAAAGTATGAGACTACGACATTAAAATTTAAATTTGGGGGACACCTGGGTGGCTCAGCAGTTGGGCGTTGGCCTTGGGCTCAGGACGTGATCCCGGAGTTCCGGGATTGAGTCCCACATCAGGCTCTTTTTTTAAAGTTTCATTTATTTATTTATTCATGAGAGACAGAGAGAGAGAGAGAGAGAGAGAGAGAGGCAGAGACACAGGCAGAAGGAGAAGCAGGCTGCATGCAGGGAGCCTGACGTGGGACTCGATCCTGGGACTCCAGGATCACGCCCTGGGCCTAAGGCAGGCACCAAACCACTGAGCTACCCCGGGATCCCCCACATCGGGCTCTTCACAGGAAGCCTGCATCTCCTTCTGCCTCTGTCTCTGCCTCTCTCTCTCTCTGTGTCTCTCATGAATAAATAAAGTCTTAAAAAAAAAAAAAAGAATGGAATTAAAAATAAATTTAAATTCAGTTGCTTCTGTTGTCTTTACATTGTCAACAAATGCATACAAGTTTCCGGCTAAAATGCAGGATTATGTAAATGTTATATATTTAGTTACAAAGCATACCTGTATCACTGTCCCACTCTGTGCTGTCATTCCTGCTCTGGAGCACTCCCCACTGCTGGGCGGTAGCTGTGAGATCACCAGTGCCCACTCTCAGGGTGTATCAGCAGTGCTGTGACCCAGCACACATGCCCAGACTCAGAACATCTCTGGAGTTCAGAAATACTCAACTCCCTCTCCCCCGCCTCTGTTTTCTTTCTTTTGTTCCCTGTCTTTTTGGATCTTTCATTTTTCTATGAAAGGTCAGATACTATATTTCTTTTATAGGGTGAATACCAGCAAAAAAGATGCTGACCATTTGGCCCTACTCTGAATTAACTTAAACTTATTATTAGAGGTTTTTAAATAGAATCTTTAGGAAGCGATTATTAAGTGAAAAGAATTATCAGTGCCTAAAATACTTGTTAGTAACCTGACACACTTAGGCACCAACGTAGCCATCCTTAAGGCAGGCCTGAAGTGGTCTTTGCTCCTGTCGCAGCTAGGTAGCTGAGACAATAGTGACTCCATGGTTCATGCCTCGTGGGGCTGGGGCATCTTTTGGGAGTGGAGTGGAAAGGGGGAGATAAACATTTGAGAAACTTTAAACAAAGGAGTTGTCCAAAGTTTAGCAAGCTCAGCTGAGCGTGAAGAGCCAGACCAACAGGCGAGGAGGGCTTCTGTGAGAGGCAGGGAGCTGTTCGCAAGTAGTGTGCATTTCAGAGTAGGAATGGAAGAAAAGTAAAAAAAATTGGGACATCAAAAGATAGCATAAAAAATAAGCAAAACATTAATTTTGAAGTAAAATAAGTAATAGTGATAAAATTAGTGTTTTTACTAATTTTAAAATGAGTGATTTTTAAGAGCTTTTTCTAGGAAAATAGCTGTGTGCCGTGACAGATGGAAATTCGATTTTAAAGTTCACTATTAGCAAATCATGCTGTTCAAAAGCCACATTTAGCTTATTTTTGCCATTTGAAGAATGCTGGGATTATTTGGAATAGTAGTAACTATTGACTGTTTAACATTTTCTATGTGCCAGATTCTGAGCTAATAGTGTAGATAATTTATTTAGTCTTCTCAACAACCTCTGAGGAGCACATGTTGTCATCCCCAGGAACCTGGGGATGGTGAGGACCATTTGCTTTCCTGATGCCTTGTAAAGATTCAGACTCAAGTCAGTTGAAACCTCCTAGCCCATGTTCTAACGGTGGCTGTGAGGCAGGGGGATGGAAGAAAGGTTTTGGGCCAAGGAGAACAGCCACCTCCTGCCCCCTCAGTTTTAGAACATGACCACACTCTGCATTTGTTTATTGTTGTTACACAGTTTTTTGTCAAGTATAAAAGCACTTTTTAGTTCCCGTTGCTAGAGAGCTTACAGAACGTTTTTTATGAAACATAGTTAATTCTGTGTATTTTCAAAGAAAGCAATAAAAGTAATGACTTTGCTCAAGGGAAGGCATAAGATGACTTATTTTAAGCTAATCTTCATTCAGTAAACAAATCATTCCACCACCAAGAATCAGGTCTATTGAAAGTAATTTTAACTTTAATGTGGAAAAGTTTGGGAATTGAATTTCTCTTGGCTTCAGAGTGAACAATGCCACTTACAGAGAAAAGAATCCCAGAAGAAGTTGGCAAAAAGTGAGGTTGGTTTGGGATTTAAGCCATGTCTCTTTTTTTAAAGTAATTTTTCTGTTTTCCATTTAAATCAATAGTGTTCTGACTTGTGAATAGCAAAACTGGGTGAGCCCCATTGTTCAACTGAAATACTGTTTCTCTGGAATTATTTTGTGCCAGAGCCATGAGGAGCAGGGGTTTCAGGAGAGCAGAAGGATTTCAAGAGCTCCGTTTTAGTCGTGCTTCCTCATGGGGGCCAGTACTTTGAACCACATTTGTATAAATCCAGCCACATACCTGAATTTGAATGAGTTTATGACTTATAGTATTTATTAATGACTAAGGTTAATTCTCCAGAATTTGATGGTAGATGACAACTACAAACTGTTGTTTTGGTGTTCGTTGGAGCCTTGATTATTTAAAACAAATGAGCTACATCTTTAGGCTCACCTGATTATACAGAAATACCGAAGGAAATTTCTACTGTGTTTTGCCTTTGGCAGATATTTCAGTGACTTTTTGTGTTGGGGGTGGGGTGGCCAGGGTCATAACAAATATCACTACAATGGATGCAAGACCTTTTCAGGCAGAAACCGTAAGATGGTTACTTTGAGAAATAAAGGTTGCACATCAGGAAATGTTTTATTGTCAGGAACATTTAAGGAATCTGACATTTTCCTGAACCAAGACTCTATGTCCACAAATGTCATAGTCCAGAAAATTATGATTCATCATTCTTAGTATAAACAAATGTACCTTTCTGATTGTCTGCAGTTTTTGCATTGTCTGCTAATTTTTTACTTATTCTTCTAAGGAATAGTTTTTAGGTTTTTTTTTTTCCCCTTTTAAAGTATTGCTTTATGTAAAATAAAGTGAAGTTACCTTTGAGTGGTTGGTCACTTACTTTTGAAATTAGCAGTTTGTCACTGAAAAAAAAAATTGAACTTGAATGCACAGCTTAACCTTTTTAAAAATAATTCTAAGGATTTCTATTAGAGGGAGTTTAGCAGATTTTATATTCTGAGTAACCTCCCAGTTGAAACAACTGGAATGCTGTAAAAAGTTTATAAAGTATTTTTCTAATATATTGCTAAGTTGGCACATGCAAAAAAAGACAACCCATAGAGACCAAAAACAAAATGAAAGCAGGATTCTTGTATTGTTCTGGAATGTTTCTGCTGGGCTTTGAGGGTTGAGTTTCCACCTGATGGCCACCTAGAGCAAGGGGGACAGAGGATAAAGCCTCTGGTTCTCCATGTTGAAAAGTCTAATAAGGGATACCCTCAGTGTAATGTTGATTAAGAAATAATCTTGGGAGTGGGGGCATGAGGAGGAGGGAGAGGAAAAAGACCTGCCTGCCTTTACCTTTGCACTAGGGAAGGAGAGGGAGAGGCAGGATGTGAATTTTCCTAAAACATGACATGGGTACAGGTATCTGGATTGTTCCTCTCAGGTCCAAAAATCCTTATGTCAAGAATTTCATTTAAAGGGTTCCCAGAGGGATCCTTGGGTGGCGCAGCGGTTTGGCCCCTGCCTTTGGCCCAGGGCGCGATCCTGGAGACCCAGGATTGAATCCCACGTCGGGCTCCTGGTGCATGGAGCCTGCTTCTCCCTCTGCCTGTGTCTCTGCCTCTCTCTCTCTCTGTGTGTGACTATCATAAATAAATAAAAATTAAAACAAAAAAATAAAAGGTTCCCAGATTGGTTGCCTCCCAACAAGCAAATGGAGGCCAAATACAGAACTTCTCTGGAATAGTGCTACTTTAACTCAGGCCTCCAAGAATTGCCATAGATAATGTTTCAAGGGAAATCATTTCACAGTCAGAAATTTCAAAAAAAATCACAAATCATACAAAGAAATTCACCAGCATGAGAAATAGAGCAATAGAAGAAACAGAGTGGACTTAATCACAATCCTGACATAAATTAAGTACATTGAATATACTTTTAAAAATAAGCAATGTGATGCTGCCTTTACAAGAAAATAAACAAGAAGCTTGGAAGTATAAGCAGGAAACAACATATTATAAAGAATGACCAGATTGGAGGAAGACTAAGGAGAATTTTTACAAATAAGGAATATGGCTATTAACATTAAAAAACTGAGTTATTAGGCTGAAGAAATTAGAAACAGCTGAAGAGAGAATTAATGAATTAGAATATGGATGTAAAAAAAAAAAAGAATATGGATGTAAAGAAATTAACTTAGAATGTAGCCCAAGAAGTGGAAAGCATGAATGATTAAGAGACATGGAAAAGAGAAAATCTTTTCAGAAATGATAAACAACGTAATTGGGACCAGTCATTTTGCAGAGGACAACTGGCCCATGATGTTACCATGAAAATCACACAGCTGTCTAAATATCAAAGCAGACTTTAAAGTAAAAAGCATTGCTAAAGATAAAACCTCATCACCATTTAAAGCTTCAGTTTTACTTAAATATAATAATTCTAATTTTGTATATATTGAACAGCATGATTTCAAAATACAGAGAACAAAATCGAACAGCAGTACAAGTAAAAATCTACAGTCACATAAGAAACATTTTAACCAACCTTTTCTGTGACCAATAGAAAAAAAATGGCTTCCCAAATCAGTAAATACATGGATTTGAACAATGTGATTAACAAGTGACTTAATAGACATATTTAGCATGTCACACCCGAAAGATGCAAAATATGCAGGAACATGGAGGAACATTTAAAAATCATTAAAGGAAAAATAACTAGGCCATACAGTTTTTATCAGCAAATTTTAGAAGATTAAAATCATTCAGAGTGTGTTCTTTGAGCATAATAGGATTCAGCCAAAAGTCACTAACAATAACCAGAGGATGAACAGTCTCACAAACGTAATGTCATATGAGAGAAGTCAGACAAAAGAATACATGTTGTCTGGCTTCACTGTAGATGAAGTTCAAGAATAAGGCAAAATTAGACTCAAGTGTTTATGGATGCATATTAAAACAGGAAAAGAACAGGGAAAATGAAGTAAGTAATGTAAAAATCAGGATGATGATTACCTTGAGGAGGGGAAGGGGATTGTTCAGAATATCATGGTGCAAAAAATTCTCTTGTGAAAAATGTATTGGGTATCCTTATGTGTGTATTCTTTCAAGTGAACTTAAGAATGCTGTTAACAAATTCCCTAAAACTCCCATTTGAATTTTGATTGGAATTATGTTTGATTTATAGATTTCCTCTGGGATTATTTAAACCTTTTTTTTTTTTTAATTTTTATTTATTTATGATAGTCACACAGAGAGAGAGAGGCAGAGACATAGGCAGAGGGAGAAGCAGGCTCCATGCACCGGGAGCCCGACGTGGGATTCGATCCCGGGTCTCCAGGATCGCGCCCTGGGCCAAAGGCAGGCGCTAAACCGCTGCGCCCCCCAGGGACCCCTATTTAAACCTTTAAAATATTGAGTCTCCCCATCTAGAGATATGGTGGCGTGTTTACAGTTATTCAGGGTTTTTTTTATTGTTTTTAGGATCCCTTAGGAATGTTTTAGAGCTTTCTTTAAGGTTACACAACTAAATAGTGGATCTGGGGGTTTAATTCAGTTATGTCTCACAAAAAGAAAAACCTTTCCACCATGGAAGTATGTTTTTCTTGATAAATTTAATTCAACAACAAAAAATTGTATAAAGATATTATGCTATGGAGATGAATGAGATAATGAATGTAAAATCACCTTGAAAGATCCAAAGAATATAAACGAACTATCCAAATTAACGTAGCAATTTCATTGAAAAATTTAAAATAGGAAACTAATTAAAGAATAGCTGAGATCTGGCTTGGCCTTCTAGTCAGAAATCATCAAGCTCATTTGTTTATGAAATTTTTGAAATGTACTCTGAACATTTATGTTGGACACGTTCTGAAATAGATGGCCTAATGGGGTTTGTTCTTTTGTTTTTTTTTTTTTCTTTTTTTTTTTTTTTGTATTTTGTATTTTTATAAGTGACATTTAGTGTGAAGTCAACCCTGGAGGTGTGTGCGTGTGTGTGTGCATGCGCATGTGCGCATGCACATTTGAAATCATCCCAGGTAGGAGCCACTGCCATAGACCAGGAGGGGAATGATGAAGACGTGGAATGGTGTGGTGGCAGTCGAGGTAGAAGGAAGTGCTCAGATAAGACACACACTCCGGTAGAAGAGAACTTACCAGATTACATGGGCCCGGGGGCTGAGAGGAGAGGTCCTTCTTCATTGCCAGGGTTTTCAGGAAAAAAGTGAAAGTTCCTTCACATTTTTAAAAACCTTAAAATTCAGCTGTACTTGTCCTTGCTCTTTCTCAAGCCTGAGACCTTCCAAATACTGTGTCTCCTTTGTGTTCCATGGAAAGAAAAGACCTGCCCTTCCTTCCCTGCACATAAAGAAACCACAGCATTTTCAACACAGGAGAGGTGACAGGAATGCTTGGTCTCTCACCAGGGATCCTGAAGTGGGTAAAACTGATCGACAACTTTGAAGGAGAATATGACTATGTGACCAATGAGGGGACGGTGTTCACGTTCAAGACAAATCGCCATTCGCCCAACTATCGCCTGATCAACATCGACTTCACGGACCCTGAGGAGTCTAAGTGGAAGGTGCTTGTTCCTGAGCATGAGAAAGATGTCTTAGGTGAGATCACATGCTACTTGAACACTGTGCGCTTTTGTTTTTGGTGAGAAGGTCAACAAATTGGTCCAACTCTCCTTCTCTGGTGACCGGTTACAAGGTAAAGAACCTTCAGCCTTTGGTCATGGAGAGGAAGGGTCTAACTAGCGCAGCCACGTATTTACTGGATGACATCTGTGTGGTTAGTACGATGTCGTGCAGGGCCTTCATAAAAACTGTAGAGTATGAATCCAGACTTTCAAAGGTAGTGTATTGTGTTTCTCTTGTTTTTTTGTCTTTTTTGTTTTGTTTTGTTTTGTTTTTTACCATCAGTTGACTCACTGTGTAGTTACTGTTTAATAATCCATCATTGACATTTAATTTTTTTTTTAACTGTTTAGATTAGAATCCTTAGCTTTTAGCTTTTTGAATACCCTTTGGCTGTTGGTAGTATACCTGTTGTGGATCTCAGAGTGGACTTATGGTCCTCTCACTAGGAGAGAGGAGACTGTTATCAGATGCTGTTGAAACTCACTGCGGTTGCTGCTGTGTGCACTGAGCCGCATTAGCCACTTGAGAACCTCCCTCCAGCAGTTGTTTTAGAGTGCTCTGAAGTTCCCTCCTATTCATTTTCTCTGTGATGTTCCAAAAACGATAATGCTGCTTTATAAATTATTCATTGCCTGAAAGCTGATTTGATTAGAATAAGACTCACTAATTTTGCTACAGTTGTTTTTTACATGAAAGAGCCCAGTACCTTCAAACCAGTGAAGAGTTTACGTGTTGGAGGTGAACTTCTGCTGGTGCGTTGAATAGGGTAAAATCTGGTATTTTACCCAAATTGTGAAGGTATAAGATACAAAATTAGGAAAATAATTCCTTTTGAGATTTGCAGAGTGGCACCGTTTAAGATAAAGCAGTTCTTAATGTGTTTTTCAGTGAATGAAGGCACAAGTTTTGAGCCAGACAGGTCCAGGTTCATTTTCTGGAAGGGTAAGGGACTCTTTCTCCCCTGGCTCAAGGCAGTATGCCCCGTGCTTGGCACGTTAAGCCTGGCCTTGCATAGGGGCAGAAGGTAGACGACTGACTGCCTCAGGGACGGCTTCCTGCTGCTGGGCCCTTGCTTCTGCAGTTCCCTTGACCCTGGAAGAAGCGCTCCTCTGGGTGTTTGCTTGCGATTCTCCTCAGCCCTTGGGCATCTGGCTGCACTCTACCACTTTCTTCTGTACTGATGTCTCTATATCCTTCTAGGCAGTTTGATTGGAACTGCCCCAAGACAACCCCACACCTCCTCTTTCCTGCAAAACCCACACCTGGAATTCTGAGGCAGTAGTGCAACCCAGATCCTCCCTCTGGCTTCTAGATTAGGTTCAGTCATAGTCTCTTTAGCTTCTCAGGTTTGGCTCTCTCATTAGCTGTAGTCCTCCCTAGGGGGAGAGGGACCTGGAGCATGGCGGGGGCTCTCTTCAAGCAAATTCCCCCACCTGTTTCCTCAAAATCTTCCATTTACTTCCTGACCCCCAGTTCTATTTGGATGAGGGATCCATGAGGCAAGGAACAGGGTTTTGGCCATTTTCTCACATCTTCATGTGAGAAATCTGGTTTGTAGTGACTTCAGTAGTCTGATGGCTTCTGTCCAGACTGAGAAAGAATGTCTCCCCGGGGTGGTAAGAGCCAGCATTTAGTGAGTGCTTCCTAAGTGCCTCATGAATTGGTGACTTCATATTTGGTGGGTCTACATGAGCCTTTGGTGGCATAAGTCTTCATGGAGGTGCCCTGGGAGCTTTTCAGGACAAGTCAGGTTGCACCAGTAATGATCCCCACTTAGGGAGCTATCAGAGATAGAAATATTTCCCCAGGCATGTGAGTTTTCCACCTTTTGAAGTCTCAAAGACGTGGTTTTTACTTGTGTCTTAAGGTGACATTCTCTTTCACTTGTAGATAGAGTGAGATGGAAATCAATGCTTGGAGATTTTTGGGAGGTGATATATTTTTATAATCTTCCGTCTCTAAGGTTATAAGTCCTTTGGACTAGAAAGAGGAAACCTTCAATATTCACCAGAACTCATCAATTCAAAGAGAAGCACTGTTGAATTTGCTCTTATATCATCAGCACAGAGTGCCCTATGGAGAATAAAAAGTAGAGATGAGTCATAAAGTACAGCCATAAAGTCAGAGCTTTTATTAATGACAGTCTACAAATCACCTTGTCTTTTTCGTATTCACTCTGTCTTGTTTTTAATTCTGACATGCCCATCGTTAACACAGAGTGATTATTCCTTGACAGAAATAATTTACTTCTCTTTTCTCCCCCATCCCGTACTTTCTTTAAAACTCTAAGGCCATCTCCCCCCACCCCCACCCCCGCCCTTCCTCGCAGCTGGTCCTTCAATATTCCTTTTCTCTCTCTCCATTCCAGTCCTGGCTCTCGTTCCTTGAGTTGCCTGTCCTCCCACCACCTCATCCCCCGGAGAGCTGTCCTGTCGCAGACACCACCCTGGGCACCTGTCACCTCACACCCCTGTACTCAGGATGCACTTCAGCACTTGCTTAAAGGCTCTTTTGTGTTTGGGCTCCCCAATGAGCCTCTCACTTACCTCTGCTCCCATGTTACTACTTGTGTTTTTAAGTGCTTGTGTCTTAAGGGCAGAAGTGACATCATCTTCCTGCTGGTTTCTCCAGCACCTGGCAGGGTATCTGGCACATACCCGGGGTGTAATATATTTTTGTCAAATCAACAGTCCTGATAGACATGGATCATGACTTGGTTTTTGTTGTTTTCCTTCTACCTCCTATACTATGAAACTGGACACAGAATAAGTAGGCAGGATTATCTGTATCACAAAATATTTCTAGAATATTTTGTTTCCTCCGGACAGGACAGTAAGGATCATTTACTGAAGGAATATGCTGGAACTAGATGAACGATTACATCGGTTATAAAATCATTTTGCAGGTCTCATTGCCGCATGACACAATGGATGACAGTTCAAGAGCTATTTTCCAATGAAATAAGTACGCTTTTCACTACCTTGAAAGGTACATTAGCTTTTGTCTATCCTTACCTTTTCAGAATGGGTCGCTTGCGTCAGGTCTAATTTTTTGGTGTTATGCTACCTTCATGACGTGAGGAACATTCTGCAGCTTCACGACCTGGCCACCGGTGCTCTCCTCAAGACCTTCCCACTGGAGGTCGGCAGCATTGTGGGGTACAGCGGTCAGAAGAAGGACACCGAAATCTTCTATCAGTTTACTTCCTTTTTATCTCCAGGTGAGCATCTTTTCACCAGGGTTACCCAGCTTAAAAATCAGACCAGTGTTTGGATTTCTTTGGGGAAATGGAAAGGTAGTGCTGTGTTATTGAAAATCCCATATGCTGTATTATAGCCAGAATTACATAATGAGAATAAAACAGTAAAACAGATGCTTAGAACACGGGGAAATGTGGTGCCTAAAACGGCACACTCATTCATCTGATATCCTGAGTCTCTGGGGACAGGACCAACTGGTGTTCTAGGTTGATTTAAAAAATTAGTATGAGCACATACAACCTGAGATTCAGTCTTTGGTCTATATGGATCAGGACACACACAGTGCAGAGTAGCTAAAAGCATAAAATAAAAATCCGTAGTACTATCTGACATTAAAAAACCCATTTTCTAAAACAGGCTGAGAGTATTTCGTGCTTCGTTAAACTGAATTAAGATATAATTCTCAAAGTATAGTCTTACATCATATGGAAAAAACTTGTTACTCGGTTCAAGGGAAAAGAAAAAAAAAACATGCTTATACATTGTGATACCATGTTCTGTGGTATGGATTAGTTTTCCCCAAAGTAAACATAGTTCTTGTTTTAACTTTTTTCCAGTTGGTCATGCTCATTTGCTGTTTTGGTTTTTCCTGCTTCTCCACTTGGCTGTGCGGCTTTCGCTGTAGCCAAAGCCACACACACACACACACACACAGTGATTTGTCCCGGGAGCCTGGCTCAGTTGGCAGCTTGCAGTTGACCGATCAGACCCTATCTTAAAAGCAATCTGGCTGAAAACATTTCTGCACTTTCCTTGTTTGTTTTTCAAGGTCCTTCATAACCCTTTTGGTCCCATCCGGCTTCGTGGCAATGGTTCCGTCCCTGGCAAAGTGAGCAGACATAGGGGAGAGAACTAGGCAGGTGCCAAAGTGGCTCTTACGTCATATTCAGGACATAACTTTTCAGTTCCTTTGTGTAAATACCAAGGAGTGCAAACATTTGTAAGACTTGTCTTAGTTTCCATTTATGTTTTTTTTCTTTTAATAATATTAAAACCCACCCTGTACAAGTGGCTCTACATGGGGTTTGGCCAGATGACAGTGACGCCTCGTCTACGTGTGTGTGTGTGTGTGTGTGTGTGTGTGTGTGTGTGTAACCTTACCGCTCTGGCAGCTTGCTGTCAGGGTTACTGAAACCAAAAGAGTGATGTTCTTCTATAAGTAGGTCTGATGGTATTCCCGGAACACCTAGCAAGCTCTACTTTCCCATGTGCCTTTCAGAGGATCCAGGGGGGCTAAGAAAAGTGCCCACAACCGTGTGGAAGTCCTGCTCAGTGCCAGGAGTCAGAAACTGACAGGTCAGGGATCCCATGCCAGGGTGTCCTATGCCCCCCCCCCCAACCTTCTGCCCTGGGGCACAGTGGAGGCCAGTGGACAGGAACCAAGAAAAACCCATTTCTTCCAGATTACCATTCCCAACCCACTGCTGCAGGCTTCACCATTTATTTCCCCAGCTTACACTGGTTCCAGAAATTTTCCTTGGAAAATCTCATAGCTTAAACAGTTTAAACGGATAAACGGCAATGAGGAGAATAGGGTAGGGGTCACTTACCCCTTTTTGATAAAAGCCAGAGTCCCTGAAGCCCTCTAAACCTTCAGTGACTCCGCGTGGGCATTCGTTTCAGGAGTAAGCTCATCAGCACCGGGGAAGAAAGGGCTCACTGTCCTCGTGTAAAGGGATGGGTTCCGAGCCAAGCAATGAAACACACTATCTGTGACTATTATGGCTGTGAAGTTTGAGAAGTTGAAAAGCTCTATACCACCGGGCAGTTTCTGAACAAGCTTTAATTTATTGTCGTAATGCCTTTGTCTTTTCTTACTCGTTTTGCTTCCATCTTTCTCTTTTCTCCCTTTAATGCACGAGAGGATATCTTAAACCAGAGAAATGGGGCCTCTAGACTCAGGCCTTCTGGCCCAAAGTAAAAACAGCCATCATCAGCTCATTAAACTGGATTTCTCAAATCAAGAATTGTCAGTGCATGTGTGTGTGTATCCATCCACGCACAGACGTTCCAGAGGCTGTCTTTCCCTGGTCTCTGAAGATTGCCTGTCTACAACTGCAGTCAATAGCAGAGACAGTAAATTATAAGTAAAGCCTCGGAGCAAAAAATAATTCCAGCTCCAGCTGTTCGAGGCATGTGGTGGTTGCATCTGCCCGGTGGGCACCAGCTGACTTTGTTTCCCACGGAGGCCCACAGTGAAGACCAGGTGTCTTGAGCCCAAGCTATTTAGAACTTTTGTACCTTGAATCAAACTTGGGAGAAAAAGAGCAGCCAGGGCAATTTGGAACATGATGCACTTATTCCTTGCGGCCAAAACAGCTTAGTGGTTGAGCTAATTAATTCTGTATCCCATGGAACCTCAGAAGGTTGTCCAAGGTTAGCTCCAGACAGACTTACATGTTGTAATAATCCATATAGCAAGCCCCAGGTGCATCTCTCTGGGAAATAGGAATGAGCAAAGAAGCCTTTGCTAGGCTATTTGGGAAAGCCAAATAAAAAATAAAAAAGAATTTAAGTCTTAATTTTGTAGAGCAGTTTGAGGTTCACAGCAAAACCAAGGGGAAGGTACCAGAGACTTCCCATGTACCCCTGCCCCCGCATCACAGCCTTCCCCATTATCAGTATCCTCCGCCCTCCAGAGTGGGGCAGTTGTTACAAGTGATGAATCTACATTGACACATCGTAATCACCCAGAGTCCCTATTTACATTATGGTTGACCATTGCTGTCAAACATTCTGTGGGCTTGGACAAATGCATAATGACATGTATCCATCATTATAATATCCTATGGAATATTTTCACTGCCCTAAAAATCCTGTGTGCTCCCCTAAATTCACCCCTCCCTGCTCCAACCCCTGGCAACCACTGATCCTTTTACTGCTTCCAGTTTTGTCTTTTCAGATTGGCTTCTTTCACTTGGTGCTAAGCATTTAAGTTTCCTCCATATCTTTTCATTGGCTCGATAGCTGATTTCTTTTAGCCCTGAATAATATCCCATTGTCTGGATGTACTAAGGTTTATTTATACATTCATCCCCTGAAGGACATCTTGGAAGCTTCCCAGTTTTAGCAATTACAAATAAAGCTGCTATAAACATCCGTGTGCAGATTTTTGTGTGGACATAACTTTTCAACTCCTTTGTGTAAATACCAAGGAGCGCAAACATTTTTAAGACTTTTAGTTTCCGTTTATGTTTTTTTTTTTTTTAATAACATTAAAACCCACCCTATACAGGTGGGTTTAGATGGGTCGTCTTTTAGAAGGTTCTTTTGCCTTCTCTGTACATACCAGTTTTTCAGAGCCTCTGATTCTTCTTTCACAGTTTCAATCCCAGAGTTTCTCCTTCCTCTTAACTCAGACTCCTATTTCTTTTGCCTCTTCACATTTATTTTGGATTATTGGGAATATATGAGCTGACCATCCCTGTCTCCTTCCTCTTACTAGAACGGCTTTGTTAAACCACTTGTGTTCATCAGGATACACATCTCCGTAAGTCCAGACACCTCCTCTGGCCTTAGGGGATTTCCGTAGCCCAATTCTCTCTTTCACCTCCAAACTTGGAAATTTATTTCCTAGAGATCACCTAACCAGTCCTCTCCAGTTTTTTGATTCGAAGAGGTCTTCTCTAAACCCCACCTCCCCTTGGACTTACCAAGCCAAGTTGGATAGGACACAAATATCATTAGGTAATAGGAATTCACATTATATGAATGTGCATTGGGCTAACCTAGGCTAACCCAGATGGATCTGTAAAAAGAAAGTACTGCTCAAACGTTCTGGTCTAACCCAGCCTCCCCCACGGTGACTCTTTTGCATGGGACAGGAGGATAGGAGTCAGGTTCTCGGCACTGTTTCTCTGAATGGTAGCCAGTCTCTGTTGCATACTTATTTCATTCTGCTCTTAGAGAATGTGATGTCTTAGTTTTTCCAGATAAACAGGCATTTAGAGTACATTTCCTATTCATTCTTTCACAAAGGAATTTGTATTCCAGTACTTTGGGGTTTGTGTAAGGTCACTGACCCTGCACCTGTGAGAGGTAGCAGTCCTAGCTGCCGGGTCCTTTGTCATTCGCTGTGGTCCAGGCTGCTACCAGGGTTTGTCAGGGGCTCAAACCCCACAGGCTTGGTCTGCAATCTTTTTTGTTAGTTGCTCGGTTTTTCAGTTTGTTTTTAAGGATTCAGATTTGTGTGTGTATTTTGAGGAAGGGGGGGTCAAGTATATATGGATCAAGAAGCTTTTCAAAAATTAACATATATCTGAAAAGAGCCTCGCCCTCAAGATTACATTCATCTAGGCAAGGACACTATTCAGTATATCCAGTACATTAGAATGTGTGCCCAAAGAAAGTATGCCCAGAGTGTAGTTTGGAAGTACTTCATGTGTTTTGATGTATTTCAACAGACAGCATGACTTAAACTAGGAAAGCCAATACTTTGGTCACATTACTTATCTTCTCTTTGTCAATATTCATCATACTTCCTATTATAATACCTTAAAACAGTCTGTCTATAAGCATGAGACTTACAATGACATTCATAGGATCAGCAGTTATGCTAGTAATGAATGTAAACGTGTTACTCTTGGCCTTTGGGGGTGCAGGGTGTTTCTCATCTCTTAATGAAGTACAGGCACAGAGCAGAGGATTTGAGAAGAAAGCAGGCCACCCTTGTAATACGTGATCAATCATTTTGAATGCGCCCTGTGGAAGTACTGTTTAGTTTCTAGTTTTCCAGCAAGTATTGGGATCACTAAATCGATTTTTCATGTATTTGACAGTGTATGTTTAAAGTATTGTGTGGGAGGGCTGTTTCCACACCAGCCACTCTGGATGACTAATTCTGTTTCATAAACCACCTCAGTGTCGTTTTCAAATAGTAACCACTCATTTTACTTGTTTCTTTGATTTAGTTCTTAAGTGGTAGGGCATAATAGCGTTAAACTCAGGAAATGGAATTTTAGTGATTAAATAAGCTGGCATTCTTGGTGTGTATTCACTAATTTGTGTTGTGCACAGTTAAAGGGATAAACAGAATTTTAAAAGCAACTCTCAAATGGTATCTGATCATCTTGGGTCCCTAATTGCTGTCCACATGTGTGTCCACGGGCAGGTGAGTGTCCGGCATCTGGAGCCCCACAGTTCCCATCAAGAGACCCTGCCCGGCTGTTGTTTTTGGGTAGATCATTTGAGTTTTCCCTCATACTCACCTCGCAGGTGAAATGACCCTACGTGAAATCTCCCATCTTCCTTGACCTGCACTCCTAAGTGGCAGAGGGAAGACTTGTTAAGTTCACTGTGACGTCTTTCACCTCTTCTCATGCTCAACACGATGCTATGGAATCTTCTAAAATGTCCACACAGATTATGGTTGCAAGAAGGAAGGCCACATGTGGTGGCAATGATGAAAGGTGAACGCTTACATAGCATCCCACGCACCAGACTGTTCTAAGCACTTACACGGCAGCAGAGAATACCTAGGTCCTTCTCTTGCTCTTCATAGCATCCAGTTGTGCCATGTGATCCTTGCCCACCTGGTATCCAGTGAGTTTGCGGACTAAACCAGGACTTCCGCTTCCTTCTAGGTATCATTTATCACTGTGACCTCACCAAAGAGGAACTGGAGCCAAGAGTCTTCCGAGAGGTTACCGTGAAAGGGATCGATGCTTCCGATTACCAGACAGTCCAGGTAT
Source organism: Canis lupus baileyi (assembly GCF_048164855.1). Classification (NCBI taxonomy): domain Eukaryota; kingdom Metazoa; phylum Chordata; class Mammalia; order Carnivora; family Canidae; genus Canis; species Canis lupus. Next base: position 9,782,239 of record NC_132844.1, read on the forward strand.
GGAGCATTTGTGAGAGTTGGAAAATCTGACTTCTGGGCTGGGCTATTGCCACCTGGTTTGTTAGGAGCCGTGGAGGGAATCCACGGGAATATTGGTGACGGGTGTTTTGGTGTTCTCACTCTCCCTGGGCACGGAGCCAGGGATGGTCCTTGCCCTCCTAGAGCTCGCAAGCTCTGCTTCCAGAGCTGCTGCTGTCAATAGGAAGCCAGAGTCCCCTGTGGGGGGATCTTACTGCAGAAGAGTGGGTTATGGGCTCGCTCAGTCTCGTGACATCACAAGTAACAACACACATTTGCTCTATACAAAGTCTTGACTCAAGTGCTGCGAGTCCGTCTTTTCCGTCTGACGTTCATGTGTACTTCTGTCCGGCACAGATAAGACCCTCCGTGCAATATTAGAATGGGCGACTTAACTGCCTAATTGTCATGGCACCACAAGCTCAGTCTCTGGCCACCCATCCTTTCAGGTTAAGAATCTCCTTTTTTGTTTTTCCAGAAAATTTTTGTTTTGCCTCTCCAAAGGCATTAAGTCTCCCAGAAATGGAATCATTTATTGATTGAGGACATAGATTGTCTCTGTTCCTTTGCAATGAGAGGTCACTGGTGAGGTAGCAGGTGTTTGTCAGGGCTCTCCCACTTGGAGGGCTGGACCACACAGACCACACACAGATGAGGAATCAGATCACTGTGAAGGAAGTTCAGAGCAAAGAACTGGATGCTCCCAAGAATGTTTCTGTGAATCCAGGACATTAGTTTGGCTTGTTGAGTTACCCTTCACCTGTCTAGAAGTGGTCTAGACGATGGGCTAGATCTAGATCATAAATAAAGCATTGTTTCCAAACCCCACAGTGGGCTGGATCTGGTCCGGGGTTGCAGCTTGTCACCCCTTGTTCTAGATCAGGAATTGGTAAACTGGGCTCTGGTTTTGTGGGAGAACAGCCACATGCATCTCTTTACATAGTGTCTGTGGCCGTCTTAGTGCGTTAACAGGGTGGGTGCAGCAGGGCCTATATGGCCCGTAAAGTTTAAAATACTAAGTATTTGGCTCTCTAAGAAAAAGTTTACTGATCCCTGGTCTATGCTAAAAAGTACTTATAAAATCCAAGCATTCTCAGTAGGTGCACAGGGCCTTCATCACGAAGCTCTGTCAGGCGTGAAATGCGCATGCACTCTTAGGGGGGCATTGAGTGAGTCACTCAACCTTTCTACTACAAGGTTTTTTTTAGCTGTGAAATAGAGAAGATGGTATATATTTTACAAGATTCCTATAGGATTATATGACATGATGTATATTAAGTGGCACATAGAATATAATCTATTTTTTCAATCAATATTAGAAATAAATATAACAGACTATTAGTCTCCTGTATCTCTTTTGGCTTCCTGCTGCTTTTCATTTTCAAGGTGAGCTATTGCCTGGAGAGAGATCCCGTGGGAGCCAGTAGCCTGTGTGGCGCTTACATGGTTCGCTAACTCACCCTAGTCCTGTATTAGCCTTTTTTTTTTTTTTTTTTGTTTTAAATTTTTATTTATTTATGATAGTCACAGAGAGAGAGAGAGAGGCAGAGACACAGGCAGAGTGAGAAGCAGGCTCCATGCACCGGGAGCCCGACGTGGGATTCAATCCCTGGTCTCCAGGATCGCGCCCTGGGCCAAAGGCAGGCGCTAAACCGCTGCGCCACCCAGGGATCCCCTGTATTAGCCTTTAAAAATCATTTTCAGGCTGTCGTTCTTTGCTGTTATCCCTTTTCTCCATGTATAGAAAATTTGTTCCTATCAAATGTAACATGTCACCTCTCCAAGGCATGTCTAGTCTTTGCCTCAGGAACCCTGGGGCCAGGATGGGCACATACACGTACACGCCACCGCCTCCCCCGTCAGTAGTGCCAGGGATGCCCAAGCAGCACCCACTGACTCTTCCTCTTCACCCTTCAAAGATACAGCCTTGGCCCTAGAATTGGGTGGTCACCCAAGTGAGACCCCCTGTCATCCTCTCATCTCTACTGTGTAACCCCTCAGCTCGCTTGCTTGTTTGCTTGCTTGTTTGTTTGTTTGTTTATAACATTTTATTTATTTATTTGAGAGAGAATGAGAGCACAAGCCAGGGAGAGAGGCAGAGGGAGAAGTAGCCCACTGACTGACTGAGCCACCCAGGCGCCCCCTCCTCAGCTCTATTTAAAAAAACACATTATTGGGACATCTGGGTGGTTCAGCAGTTGAGTGTCTGCCTTTGGCTCAGGGCATGATCCCGCGGTCCCAGGGTGGAGTCCATCAGGCTCCCTGCAGGGAGCCTGCTTCTCCCTCTGCCTGTGTCTCTGCCTCTCTCTCTGTGTCTCTCATGAATAAATAAAAATCTTTTTTAAAAAAGTAAAAAATTAAAATTAAAAAAAGCACATTATTGTCCTTTCCTTTCCAGCTTCCCACAAATATTTAGTGCTTAGGCCTGCAGTTATCTTTGGAGTTTGGATGAGGGAGAGGCACCTATAAGAATGCCAGGGAGGCGGCTTCTTACAGGGAAAGAACTCTTCTCACAGTGAGGATGGTTAGAGTTGTTTCTCTTCTTGCCCATCCGGTAACAGTAATATTCTTTATGGATGACACACAAAGAAACTAGTTACCACCTAATGTGTATTGTTTTCATTTATAAATGAAAAACTAAAATGTTGCAGCTGAGCAAGTGCTTGGTGGGATAGAAATCTCTCAGCCATGTACTAACTGGGGAAGAGAGGAGCATGGGTGATGCCAGTTGCCTGTATCACTGGACAACTGAACTCCTCTACTTCACAAAGAAAACTCTCCTGATGTTGAGCTGCCAAAAGAACAACCTTTTGTTTCTACCACCACAGTAGGGAAGGAAAAAAAAAAAGGAGAAAGATGGCAAATATTTAAAAGGATAGTAACTGAGCAGAACACGTTGCATCACACATCTCAGCGCACTTCTCGTTTCCGTATTTTAGAACGTGGCAGGAAATATGTGTGTGGACAGAGTATACATATAATGCTAATAGGGGATTTTATTTTTTTATTTTTTGAAGATTTTATTTATTCATGAGAGACACAGAGAGAGAGGCAGAGACACAGGCAGAGGGAGAAGCAGGCTCCATGCAGGAGCCTGATGCAGGACTCGATTCCAGGACCCCGGGATCACACCCTGAGCCAAAGGCAGATGCTCAACCGCTGAGCCACCCAGGCGTCCCACCAGTAGGAGATTTTATATCTATTGATTATACACATCAGACATACTGCACTGAGTTATCGAAATAGAATTCTTTCATCATTTATGGGTGCCCTTGAAATGCTCTTTGATGTCACAATACCATAGACTTGTATCACTTAAAAAATCCATTGTGCAGTGGTTCAGATTCAAGTGTTTCAGCAGAGCTTTGACATGAAATGTGAGCGTGACAGATGTCCTCACGTTTTGATTAGGCCCTCGGTGGGTTGCCAGCATTGACCTACCATTGTAAAAGCAAGCCCTGGAGAGGCATTTGTGCGTGAATGGAAAACATCTGATGGTGGATTTGTGGGAGGTGGGGGGAAGGGTATTTTTATCTTCAGTTTCTTTAGGGTGATGTCACTTTTGATTCCTCTAGATCCTGGTGTTTATATTTATTCCATATGAGGTTTAAAAAGAAGATCCTCTAGGCTGTTTGTGATTCCTTCTTACATTTTGTGGAGCATGGTATCGTTTGGAGCAAATACTGCAGCATAGATTGCGCTGCGTAGTTGGTCAATGCAGTTAATGGTGGTCATGACCATGCACATCTAGCTGATGGTATAGCTGCTAAGGTAGACCAAGACGAGGAGGAAGAGAAAGGGCAAAGAGACACAATGCTAAGTAACCCCAGAAGGCTATTCTCATATGTTTGTTGTACGTTCACCCAGAACCCAGCATATCTTGAATTTGGGGAGCAGATCGTGGAGGATATGGTGTCGCATTTTGCTGGTAGACATAGAACAGAACTGTCTGTATAACCTTTATCCATCCCTGACTGCAGCTGCGGGCAGAACATTGATCTGTATCAGAAATATAATTTTGAAAATCAGATCCTGGAAAGGCTGTTGGTTTCTCTTCCAATTGGGGGTACACACAAAAATTTAGTTTTAGATAGGTTTATCAAATCAGCAATTGACTAATCCTGTCTGTTTTCTTTTTTTATTGTGAAGGACACATCTACATAATATTGATTAGAACCTCTGCACCTGTATCTTTAAGAGGAAGCTGAAACACTGCACACTGGGAATTAAACTTACAAAATAAGCTTAGCGATAAGTGATTTACCTGAAAAAAAAAAAAAATCTGTCTTCCTTTATAATCAGTGATGTGTTTCATTTTAAACAAACGTGGAATAATAGGGAAGTGGCAGTTAAATTTTGTCCTCCAGCCAGTATGACAGGCCCTTCCATGCCGGTGGGTACTGTTTGAATATGGAGAATTTCTAGACACAGGGCATTGACCCTGGGAAATTTACAGTCAGACTGGAAAGTTGAGACATACAGATCTGAAAGGTCAGACACCCGAAGGATGTTCTCTCCAGGATCAAGGGCAAGGTGCGGCCTCCGCCGTGCTGCAGCATTGAAGATCACCCTGGCGGGGTGGGGAGGGGGTCTTCACAGGAGGGGCAGAAACTGGGCAGGGCTTCAAGGGATGGGTGCTTCCATGACTCCTAGTTCCCCAAGAGGCTCCTGACCAGTTCCACCACCATCCTTGTTCAGAGAGGCACCACCCTCTGCCTTCTTGCAGCAGGTCACTTTCATAATTTCACAGCAAATTCAAGAAGGGAACTATGCCCTCCGTCTCCAGTGCAATAGGTTGCCTTCTGTCGTTTGTGAGTGGAATAGTGTTTGCATTGTGGGTGAACGTGGCATGATACGCAGCGTAGCAAAGTGCACTTTTTGGTTTCTCGGTATCTCATTTTTTTTGTCCAGCCAGCTGAGAGACTGGCTTTCTTTTTCCTCCGCAAATGAAAGACAAAATTTATAGACCTGAAAAAGAACTGAGTGTACTATGAATAAACTCCATTATCTACAGTTTCCACATTTCGTGAAAGACATTAAATTGAAAGGAAGGCCCAATTTTATGGGTGAAAGCAAACCATATGGTACGAAAATAGTAAGAATTAAAAGTATTTAACAGATTGAATTATCTTGATTCCTGTTTCTTACGCTTCGCAGGCACTTTTCTGAGGTTTACCTGCAGCAATGCATATGAAACACCAGGCACATCCCAAAGGTGGTTTGCTGGGTACTGAAAAGAAATGTTAAAATTAAATAATTCTTTGGGTTTTTACCAAGATGCTTTGAGGTAGAAGGAGTGGGAATTTTTTTTTTCTTGAATTTAGTGTAGATTTTTCTAACCTTGGCGATAACTATGGTTACTAGCATCTACAGGCTTTGCCATTCAGAGAACATATTCTCAGAGCATCAATTAGTCTTTGAACATTTGTTAACTTCTGTGCTGAGCACATGGCATGTCCAGTTTTTGAAAACTGACTCATCCACATCCTCAGTGAGCTGACCTTTGAACTGGTGATAGCATGTTTCTGTAGTGCTGTGTTCTCACAGGTAGTGGTCAGAAATCTTAAGCAGTGTTAGTGGAGAGTGGGGGAACACTTAAAAAAAAAAAAAAACTTTTTGAGAGGTCTGTGCTTGCACATGATTAGAAAACAGCTTTACATTGTTCTTGATGATTTAGTGCCGGAGCATTCAGGTTATCTGTGATCCTACATTTCATAGTGGCCTATTCTTGCATAAACAGATTCCCACCCTTCTTTAGGACTCTTTGTCACGCAGACATTCTAGATTGAGGTTAATGAGGTTCGTAATCAGAGGCTACACATTTGTGGGTCTCTCCCCTTTTGGTATCAGCTGTGTTAAAATAATTTGTAAAATAATAATAATTATTTGACTGTAAAGGTTGATGAAGAATTTGGCTTTTTGTTATCTTATAATAGAGAAATAAGTTATGGGGCCCAGGTCATTCCTCATTCCACTGTAAATAAATCCTCTTCCATTTTTTAAAAAAGGATATTACTTTGCTGCCACCTGCAAGTTTGTAACCCTCTTTCAGTAAAAATCACAAGGTGGCCTTGAGAATTAAGCAGCTGGTCCCCATGATGAGAAGCCTGGGGAGGTTTCTTGAGCCTCCTGTGGGGCTTCGCTGTGGCAACGTGGATGCAAGCCAGGCCTGTGCTGACCTTGGTCAGAGCTTCCCTGAGCTTTGCTGAGGAAGTGGAGTCTGCGTGGGATGAGGACCAGGGAGACAGCCGAACCCACCCTGGTGACTTAGCGCATAAGGAGGGTGGCCAGGAGAGAGAAGCCCTATTGGTTGGCTCTCCTGGGGTACCTGGTGGTGACTCAGCCGCAGGCATATTTGCTCAGCTTATTTTGTGGAGATTTTAATGAGTTAACAGGTGTTGATTCTATTTGAATGACTCAGATTAACATGCTGGAAGGCCTCTAGGTTTATCGTTCTTGCATTAGAGGCCCTAAATGTTAGAGATCAGGCTACCTATAAATTCAGTACCATAGGTGAAAATGATACTCATTGGAGCTTTGTTCATCCTTTGTATCTTTACAAATTAAATTTGTTAATCTGTATATTGCAACGTATCAGATATCCACAGATAGTACTGAGTTTGCTATTATATGTAATGAAGCCACTTAAATAGATTCAAATTTTGTTTACCTTGTAAGAGTCATAGCTTTTTGAGATCCATAAAAAGTTGCAGGTTACTGAGCTTTGCTGATGTGCAAGTGGGTAGATTTCAGGTTACTCCCTGCTAACAATTAGCTTCAGCTCCTTGCTAAAAAAAATTATCTTGGGAAAAGAATGTCCTATTTCATTATCCTATAGAAGACAAAGTAGCAAGTAACTTACTTCTTATTAGAACTCACTCAATAGCATGGTATCATCTATGAATAATGTGTGCTAATGGTACTTTTGCCATTTTAATAATTTTTTGTTTTTATTTTTTTTTAAGATTTTATATATTTATTCATGAGAATACACAGAGAGAAGGGAGAGAGAGAGAGAGGCAGAGACACAGGCAGAGGGAGAAGCAGGCTCCATCCAGGGAGCCCAACATGGGACTCGATTCCAGGTCTCCAGGATCATGCCCTGGGCTGAAGGCAGGCACTTAACTGCTGAGCCACTCGGGCTGCCCTAATTTTTTTGTTTTTAAAAATGAATCTGAATCTTGGTGTGCCTGGGTGATTCAGTCAGTTAAGCTCCCGACTCTTAGTTTTGGCTCAGGGTCTTGGGATAGAGCCCCACGTGGGGCTCCACACTTAGCAGGGAGTCTACTTCTCCCTCACCCTCTGCCCTTCCTCTCTCTCTTTTAAATGAAGGGATTAATCTTTAAAAAAAAAATAAAATAAAAATGGGTCTGAATCTCAAGGTATGTTCTTCAGATTGGATTCAGCTGTGAGCACAGGAAACATCAAGAAGAGAGACATTTATTTCCCTCTCACAGAAAAGAAGGGGAATTGGTCCAGGGCCAACTTGGTATCCAAAGTGCAAGGAATCCAAGCTCCTGCTCTCTTGCTGCTTCATCACATGTGGCTTTTGTTCCCAGCATCTCTTTGAGGTCTCCTAACACTGCTGTCCATCCAGCCATATTATATCCACTTTCTAGCCAACAAGAAGGCGGCAGTAGGGAAGAAGAGGGGAGTGGGGGAGCGAAGGGGCATGCCAGCTGTCTTAGAAGCATGTTTTCTAAAGGTGCGTGTAATCTGTCTGCTTTCATCTTAATGGTGAGAAAGCACTCATCTGGCCACAGGTAGCGCAAGGTGGTTTAGAGATGTGGTTTTAGTTCCAGAAAAAGAAATGTGCGCAGCTAAAAATCAGGGCCTTTTGATGGAGGAAATGGAGAATAGACATTGGGGGACAACTAGCAATCTGTCACACAAAACAGGACTTTAGCAAAAATTTTTGGTGTGTATGGAGCACCTGGATGGCTTGGTTTAGCATCTGCCTTCGACTCAGATCATGATCTCGGGGTCCTGGGATTGAACCCTGTGTTGGGCTCCCTGCTCAGTGAGGAGTCTGCTTCTCCTTCCCCCTCTGATCCCCCTCACCCCTAGTCATGTGCCTGCACGCTCTCTCTCTCCCTCTCTCTAATAAGTAAATAAAAATCTAAAAAAAAATTTTTTTTGGTGTGGACCCTGAGACTAAGGAGTCCAAACTCCACCTGGTGGCCAGGTACCTAAACCTCGGGGTCAGGATTAGGAAAACAAAGACTGAAAAAGGTGAATATTCAGATCTTTTCATCACAGACGGCAGAAATCAATGCATTACGAAGAGAGAAGCACCCTTGAAAGAGGCTCTTCTCCCATGAAAAAAGACCTTTAATATTGCTTCCAGAACATATGTATTTCTTGAACTCTGGCCTTGACTTTAGTGCAAGTGTAATGCAAGACAAGATGGGACTCTGAGAATTATCATCAAGATGAAGTGTAAGGTGTTATCTCTGGCAGGATGAGGAAGCCAGGTAAGCTTAGACCCAGATGGCTCTCCAGATATTTGGCTTCATGCTAGAGTCTTCCTCTTGCCTGGGAAAACCAGCTCCCACTCACCACCACAACCACCACTACTACCCCATACCGTTGCCAAGGATGTGGATACAGGCCATCCTTGCAGGACCTGCTCATTAGAATGGAAGCATAAAAAAATTAAAAAAAAAAAATAGAATGGAAGCATAGCACAGGTCAGCCTTTGAGGGGGGGTGGGGAGAGGGTCAAGTCTCTAATTGCATAACTGCTTCTTTGCTTTTCCGTAGGTGATCTGTTCTTATGCTAATGTGTTTTTGGGCTGCAGAGGAGTTGTATGTTTTCCAGTTGCATATACATTAGGGTTCCTATAGTTGAGACCTCTCATTTTACAGATGAGGAAACTAAAAGTCAGTGTGTTTGAACAAAGGTAACGGTATAAATAATTGACAAGGCTGAGACTAGAACAGAGAACTCCAGAGCCGTGCTAATCTGCGTGTTTTGTTAATCAGGATAAATCTTTTGCACTCTGTCGCTCAGTTATTGTTTTTTTCACCTCTAAAATAAATTAGGTTAAAAGGCTTCTAAATTCCTACACCTACTTACCACTAAAAGTATGTTTCTGCATCATATAAGTATCCAGCAATTACTTCGTAAACCCTTGTGGAACCTGTTAAAAAATAAAAGTACTCTTTGTGTGAAAGAGGAGACACTAAGAGCCCATAACTACATTTTAAAAATTGCTTATAAATTTTAGGATTTATTTTAGTATTCACTTCTAACCTCCTTGTCACATGTTAACAGAGATTCTCATTTCCTTGTCCATTTATTTATACCACAGATTTTCATACACACGAGTACATACATACATACGTTGTATTTTAATCTGAGGAGTTCTATGTAAGTCTTAAATGTTGGTCACCACACGGCAGCTTGAAAGTCCACTTAAAGTATGTTCTAAAGTGAAATAAAGCTTGAAGTGTTTATGGTTCTGCTTTTATCATCTTATCTCTGCTGGATTTCCCCCAAGATCTAATGCCAGTACTAGCATCAGGTTGCTTTAAACTCAAATTCAGAAGAATATTCTCAAATTTATTTCAGAAGCACTAGCCCAAGATCTCTGCTTCTTGTGTGGTGAACCTGAAAAGACACCTCTGTGCCCAAAGCAGGTGACCTTCTCAATTGCTCTTTCTTAGACAAGTACCTCCATTCCAGTGTCTGTCCCATCATTTCTGCCTTCTTAATTGGTGAAGTTGGTTTAAAAATTAATAGGGTTCAGTGGATATCTGGAATCTGAAAATTGTTTGGGTTCTCTCTGCATTGAGAAGGCTCCATAGGAGAGAGTTGGAGCAATCTTTCTTCTGCTTTTCTGTGGTAGTATCACTCCTAAACCTCAGGGGTATGTCTTTATGTGGGCTGCCACCTAGACAAGTGTTCTTTGGCTTCCTGCTCTGCTCCATCTTTTAGGGCAGATGGGGAGAAGAGAACATAGGAGCTTAGTGTGGTCTCTCCACCTGTTACATAGCTCTTCCCTATCCTCCCCTCTACTGGCATCACATTGATGGCCGAGGGATGATGGATTGAGTAAAAATAGACCTGGCACTGCAGATACTCCATTATCTCCCTGGAGGAAAAACCATTACTGCCTGACTTTATTGGTCTGTGAAGAAGGAAGGAAACATTTTCCATTTCCATAAGTATAACCTTTTGATTGGGGTCAAGTATACCTTGACCTGGGTTTACAGAAGTAGATTGGATCATTCTCTATTTGCTCCCAGTGTTGTGGTAGTGGTAGTAGTAGGGTAGTGTCCGTGGTAGATGAGAAACGTTAATAGTGATAAACCTGATGGCAATATGTTGCCAGTTAGAAGACGTTGTGTGTCAGGGTACTACACAGGGACACACACAGGTTCCTGGTCATGGTCCATGTCAAGTGTGAGTTCCTCTACCAAACTCCTGATGTCCTCTTTCCAGCCTTGCAGAAATGGCACCTAACTACCCCAAGTCCCCACCCCAAATACTCGGCACCACCAAGGCTGAACTGCCAACCCAGTCCTCGACTACCATATGCAGACTTCCCTCCGCCCGGTTCTCCTTCCTCTGTGCTCCGTTGAGAGACTGTTCATTTTCCTAACCCCATTTTCTGAAATTGTATACATTTTGAGTACCCAGCCAAATCCCCACTTGTGTAGAAGCGTCTCCTCTTGTTCCTGCCCTTGGAAACTCAGTCTAAAGCAAAAAGACAGGGAAAGAGGATAGTCAGCTGTGACTTAGAGCACAGCTGTGTGCACACCCTGTGCCGGGCTGTATGCCCGTGCTCTGAGTGCATCATCTCGTTTCTTCAGCCAGTCAACCTCCTCGTGATTTCTGTTTTGGGGATGAAGAGGCTGCAGTGTAGGGAAGCTAGAGGAGTTGTCCCTAATCACACGGTGGTATAGTTAGTGCTTCAGCCCTGGTTTCCCGCACTGCGCTGCTCCTAAGCATGATGCTCTCTGCCCTCAGAAGCTAGGCTAGCTTCTCCCCAGCTGTCGCAGTTCAGCAGTTGGGTACCCTGAGATAGCTGGCTCTGGGTCCTCATGTAGGAACTGATATAAAATGCTGTGGCCTTATGAAGACCCTGGAGAAGGCTTCATCGTTTACCTTGGCTAATGTCTCAAAAGAAGGAAATGTAAATCCATCTACTCAAGCTGCATTGATAAACGCAGCCCATATAAATTCTTAGACATTTAAAATCATCTGCTAGTTGGTTCTGCTGAGTCAAATAATAGCTGACAAAGCTTGTGTCCTCCCTGCCCCCAGCTGTGTTCGTTTGTATACATGTGTATGTATATGAGTAGATAGAAATATTAATATGCATGTAAACATATGTTTAAACAGAGAATGTGCTCTTTGATCCCAAATTAGATAGTGGGTAATTCTGAAATTGACTCTCAAATGGAAAACCATTTAGGGTGCAAGGAAAATTCACATCAGGACCCTGAAGCCTTCCATGTTTTGCATAGGCTATAGCTAGTTCAGCTCCAAAGTTTAATGCGCATATAGCTAATTTAAATATTTGGAAAAGATTAGAGAAGAGTATAAATACTCCAAACTGTGGCTGGTGCACTGCTAGAGAATCTGCAGATTTGACTGTTGAAGTGCCGACTTTGAACCATGGATGAGAATCTTCAGAGGGAGGAGGGACCAAGGAGAGTTGTGGGGGCGTTGCTGGCACCACCTCTGCTCCCCTGCCTAGGCTTCCACTCCGCCTTCAGTCCATCTAGAGCTGCCATTGGATGTCTTCCTCACCTGCCATCAGAAATTCATCAGCATTGTTGTGGGGAGGTGGGATGGGGAAGAGAACCACTTTCATTCATCCAGTCTGGGTGTTTATTCAGAATTTACTCTGTGTTAAACACTAGGAGTGTAGGAGTGACCTAGAGAGCTGTGGTCTTTGCCCTTATGAGTATAGGCAGGAAAAAAAAAAAAAGTGAACATAAAATAAATATGAAGATTCCAAGTTGGGGAAGGGCTATGAATGAAATAAGTAGGGACCGTCACCAGGAATGACAGTGTGAATTGAGTGGTCGACTAAAGTGCACTTGTGTTATATCAGTGGAAACATAGTTTCCTACGTATGAGGGAACTAATCATATGGAGATGTGGGGAGAGCAGCACAACTGTTGGAGCGAAGACCCAGAGAACAAAGCGGTTGGCCCCAGAGAGGACCCAAGAGAAGATAGGTGCAGTAAGCGAGGGGGAGGGCAGGGCCTCACGGTTGTGTTGGACTTTGTTCAGGGTTCCAAGTATGGTGGGAGTCCGTGCAGGGTCTTATGCTGGATTGGGCCATGTTCTGATTTACGAAAGCCATCTTCCATTTTGTAGAGAATAGATGAAAGGGGCAGATGCGGCTGTAGAGATTGCTGGAACACCTCTGTAGCAGTCTGTAGACCAGGGAAGACATAAGGTGGCCTAGACTAAGGGAGAGACTGTGGATGTGAGGAAGAGTGGGTTTGGAAAATATCTGGAGGGTAGAATCAATGGGACGCACTCAGAGATTGCACATGGAGGGAAGAGGGGAAGGGACACGTCAAGGATGACTCTGAGATTTCCAATCTGAGCAGCTGGTACCATGTATCAGGTTGTTGGCAGTGGGTCGGGGAGGACGTGTTTGGGAGGAAGGATATTTTGGACATGATCAAGTTTGTGGTGCGTGTTACGTTGTCAGCCAGGTGGCAATGTCAAGTATGGAGTTGGATATTTGAGTCTCGTGCTCAGAGGAGAGATCTGAGTTAGAGTCATAAGTGTGGACATCTTCGGTGTGAGTGTGTTGTTTAAGTCTGGGGCAAGGACAGAAGTACTTGGAGTAGAGTGAGGGAGGGTCGGGCCTGCACCCTGAAGAGGCCTGAGGGAGGGCCAGCAGGGGAGTCCCGGAAGCATCAGCCAGGGAGGTACTAGAAGAACCAGCACATCCCAGACCAGGGGAAGCAGGAGGTCAAGGAAAGGGTATGAGGAGGGGCCCGTGGGGGACAGTACTCAGTGTGGCCGGTCAAATGAGGAAGGAAGAAGAGGCCTTGGATTTGACCATCTGGATTCATTGGTGAGCTAGATAAGAGCACTTTCAGGAGCAGTGGGGCAGACTGGTGGCCGAACAGGGTATATTGAGGAAGAGGGGAGAATGCGTGTGTGGCTTGTTAGGGGAGGTGTGACTAAGGGATCGGGGGATTCACCGCGTTTTCCGTGCATTCTCATATTGCGTTATTATTCTAATCAGAACTGTCTTGTGTTAGTGTTGTAATCCGAAAAACTTACATTTTAAAATTTATTCAGAGAAAACAATCCCTGGTAAGCTAACTGACCGTCTCTGTCTTTTAACACCTGTGGTTCATGTCTTCCTTCCCTCCCCTTCTTCCTCCCTCCTTCAGATCACTTTTCAGATTTTTCATTCTCTTGCTGTAGAATACAGCTGTGCTAAGAAAACGAATCAAGCCAGAAGATCAGATTTTACGTTCATTTACAGATGGAGCCCTCCATAGCTTTTGTGGCAGTGAGTTCAGGATCGGGGGGAAGGGAGGAGCAGGAAGGGAAGTGGGGAACCATGTGTGTAGACGGTCTTGAGAAGTTTAAATGCATTAGTGAGAGGGGTACAAGAGCAGTGGCCTGTGTTATGAAATGGGTAGGAACCAGATTATTAGGTTGTGTTGATGGGTTGGTTCCAGCAGGAGGGACCCACCGCAGGAACCAAGTTCCCTGAGAAGGTGAGAGGGTCCCAAGCCCTGGTGGAAGCTGGCCGTCACCAGAGGGACATTCCCTTCATTCTGTCAAGAAGGAAGCCAGCTCCTTACATTCCTTCTGTGAGACCTCTTAGGGCCTGAATTCTCTATCTTCCTTTGTTTTGTTTCAAGTTTTTATTTAAACTCGAGTTAATTGGGACGCCTTGGTGGCTCAGTGGTTGGGTATCTGCCTTCGGCCCAGGGCATGGTCCTGGAGTCCCGGGATCGAGTCCCACGTGGGGCTCCCTGTATGGAGCCTGCTTCTCTCTCTGCCTGTGTCTCTGCCTCTCTCTCTGTGTCTCTCATGAATAAATAAGTAAAAATCTTTAAAAATAATAATAATAAAATAAACGAGTTAATTAACATATAGTGTAGTGTTGGTTTCAGGGGTAAAATATAGTGATTCATCACTTACTATAACACCCAGCGCCCCCAACATCAAGCGCCCTCCTTAATGCCCACCACCCAGTTACCCCATCCCCCCATCCTCCTCCCCTCCAGCAACCAACCCTCAGTTTGTTCCCTAGAGTTAAGAATCTCTTATGGTTTGCCTCCCTGTCTGTTTTTATCTTATTTTTCCTTCCCTTCCCCTGTGTGCATCTGTTTTGTTTCCTAAATTCCACATATGAGCAACTAAAAATGAAAAAATAGTTCTGAAGTTTTGAAATATGTGCATTTTTGGTTATGTACGCAGTTCATGGGCGGGAAGGCTCAGATAGTGAGTGTAGAATTTTCTGCAGCTTACGAATGCGTTCCTTTCCGGTTGCTCTGTCCTAGCTCAGTCAGGAGGGGCAAGGTTACTGCAGTTAACAGGCGCCGTCGCAGTCTCAGAGGCGTGAAGTCAGACAGGTTTACGTTTCGTTTCCACGCGCTGTCCATCTGCCGTCGCCCGGGCTCCCTCCAGGCCCCGCCTGAGGAGCCTCCCCCACTACGCGTTGCCTGTCCCCGTGGCACAGAGACAAAGCACATCCTGTCCCAGGTGCCCACAGCCCTTTTGTCTACAAGTGTCACCTCCCTCCCCTGGCCACATGCCCTTGGCCAACACCACGGGATGGAGACAAACCAGCTTCGGAGTTGGCAGATGCGCAGAGCCATCCTCCACGTGCTGGAAGGAGAGAGAATAGTGCACGCCCTGGTGACACCACGTGTCCCTCCCCAGAGAAGGCCTTGGGGGAACGCGGGGGTCGCCTCCACCCCCGGCCCCATCTTCACCACAGCACCTGAAATTCTGAACATTTTCCAAATGCTCTCTTCATTTTCCAAATATTTTTTTAAAAAATACAAACCGACCGGGCAGCCCAGGTGGCTCAGCGGTTTCGCTCCTCCTCCAGCCCAGGGCGTGATCCTGGAGACCCGGGATCGAGTCCCACGTCGGGCTCCCTGCATGGAGCCTGCTTCTCCCTCTGCCTGTGTCTCTGCCCCTCTCTCTCTCTCTCTCTCTCTCTATGTCTGTCATGAATAAATAAATAAAATCATAAATGAATAAAAAAATAAAAATAAAAATAAAAAAATAACCAACCAACCAACCGCTCTAGAACTAGCTTAGCAAATCAGTACCTTTTACTTATTTTCTCCACAGACATTATTTTTCCCGGTGGACTCAAAATCATTGGAGAGTTTGTGCCCTCAGCTCAGTTTTTTAAGAAACGTGTATTTTCGTGATTTACCTAATTAAAAAAAAACAAAAACCCACCACCACCACAGCACTGCCAGTCGAAGCCTCTCTGCCTGGCGTGAGTTGCTCATGACGACGGCTGACGTGGGCACTCTCGTCTCACAGGTCGGCTCCCATGGGCCTCTCGGGATTCTGCTGGGGCCTCCGGGCCTCCGTCACTCGCCTGGGGACCCACCCGGACCCCAGAACCTGCATCGGGCCCCGCCGGCGACAGTCGGGGCCAGGAGGGCGCCGCAGGCCGCACGCGTGACCCCTGGGCCGTGGCGTCGCAGAGCAGCCCTGGCCCTGCCTGCCTCCTCCTCAGCCCCGGTCCTCCCGCCCCCCAAGGCCACCTCCCTGCATGCCCACCCGCCACCAGCAGAGCTCTTCCCGCTGGGGGGCCGTGTCCCCCACAGGCCGGCCTGCGCTCTGGGGCCCCGGCCCACACGGGGGGCTCTGCTCCCCTCCGGGCCTTTCCCTCAGTGCAGAAGCAGAGCTCCTCTGGCCGTGACGTGGCCCCCCCAGGACTGAGGCTTTGAGGAGGGGTCAGTTGTACCGAGTCACGTTGGGCTTGACCCCTCAGCAGGCCGACCTCGCGCTGGGGTCGGTGTCAGCAGCCAGGGCGGCAGTGCTGGGATCGTGGCCCAAAGGAAGAGACCATCCTTTTTCTTGTTCCACAGGAGAATGTGGCTTCTTTTCTTTTCTTCTTTCTTTCTTTCTTTCTTTCTTTCTTTCTTTCTTTCTTTCTTTCTTTCATTTACTTTATTTACTTTATTTTATTTTATATTTATTTTATTTTATATTTTATTTTATATTTTATTTTATATTTTATTTTATATTTATTTTATTTTATTTTATTTTATTTATTTAATTTAATTTAATTTAATTTAATTTAATTTAATTTTATTTTATTTTATTTTAAAGAATGTGGCTCCCTAATAAATAGCATAGCCCTTCTGGTTACGCTTGTCTGCAGTCGCCCAGCCTGGAGTAAAGCCCACAGGCCTCCCCCGTGCCCTCCTCCCGGGCACTCCCTCCCTCCCTGCTTCCTTCCTCGCCAGCGGCCCCCTCCACTCCTTCCCTTCCTTCCACTGCACTGGTCCGAGCGCCCTTCTCTCCCTCCCGGGTCACCCAGCAGCCCTTCCCCATCCCCTCCTCCCGGCGTCCAGCTTCATCCTTTCCTTTATTTGTGTGTCCCTCTGTCTTCCCTTCAGAAAGTGATTTCCACCACCACCACCCCCCAACTGCTGTGTCCCCGGAGCCCAGAGCAGATACACAGAAATATTTGGCAAATAAGAGAAGCCTCGATAGACGACGCAGTCTGAAATTATCTAGTTATCAAGGCCAGAAACCTGTGCGAATGGGTGTTTTCCCTGTCTGTAAAATGTCAGTTGGACCATCCCCTTCTCCCCTCCAAAGGTAATTTCTATTCAAAGCCAGCAAATAGTGTCAGCAAACTAATGTTTGTTACCCTCTGCACTTCCGTGGAATTTTTTTTATTTTAATTCTGATCTAGTCTTTAAGTGTGCTTTGGGTCCTGGTCTGTGACCAAAGCAGGAGATAATTGCTGCCCCTTCTTCTAGAGCATCAATGTTAATTTTTTTCTTAATATCTTCCCATTACTCATTTATTGTGTTGTTTTCTTGCAAGAGTTGTCTGAGAAACTCTTAGACAAGCCGAGCAATTAAAAAAAAAAAATTTCTACTATTATCTACAATCAGTTGATCGATTCCTTGCTATGTTTTGTGGGAGTGTGTGATGGTTTGGATTTTACAAGGAATGCTTTCAGACTTTGGAAGTTTAATTTTCTCCCTTTGGCTTTTCTAACATGTTTTCTCAAGCAGCCCCTTCTTTCACAGGTTCATTTTCCCTTTCCTTCTTCCCTCCTCAATAGTTTTATTGATTTCTATCCGTGGTTCTTTTCTTCACTGTTCATGTTTCTTGTACCATATGGCCCGTCTGTGTTTGTCTAAGTGAGGCCCCAAAAGTCCCTGTGCCTCGCGGAGAGAAGCCAGGGGATGCCTAAGGCAGTGTTAGTTATAATAAAATAATGCTAATTTAAATAAAAGGGAAATTCTAAATGAGAAGATTGTATACATAAATAAAAGTAATTATTTCACAAACATTTATCAAGCTGCCACCTCGTATGGAGCAGTGCTGGGAGTGTAAGGAAAGAGAGAATTTACTAGGGGAAATGAGGACACGATAAACATTTGTAGCAATTTGATGGTGGGAGAAACAGTATGAAAGGTGATCCCAGGGCCTATGAGAGCCCAGAGGAGGAGACACCTCTAAGACTGTTTCTGGAAGGCGTCCAGGCAAGGCGCTTCGGGCAGACAGGGAAGGGCTCTGCAGGGAGGAAAGCTTGTACAAAAAGCAGAGGTATCCCCAGCGCCAGGGCTGGACCCCACAGGCAGGAGATGAGCCTGGAGATGCAGACAGGTCCAAACCTTAAGGGTCTGGTATGCACCCAAATGGGGGGAGATTTCATCCCCTTGTACCCTGGGGAGCCCTATGTGGTGTGTGCCAGGTGCTCAGAGAATTAGGGTCAGGAGTCAGGGAGAGTTGTGAAGGCTGGTTGTGGGGTGGTCAGTGAGCACATGGGCACAGATTGAACCCCGGAGTGGTGTGTATAGAGGGGAAGGAGGACCAAAGGGAGCACTGACATTTAAAGACTGGGGAGGTTGCCAGGAAAGCAGTAGACTGTGAGTGGAGCCCCGGAGCCCAGCCGTCTGGGAATGAGGCGTCTCCTGCAGCCCTGGCCTTTGCCTCTTAATTCCTTTTTTTTTTTTTAATATTTTATTTATTTATTCATAGAGATGCAGAGAGAGAGAGAGAGAGAGGCAGAGACACAGGCAGAGGGAGAAGCAGGTTCCATGCAGGGAGCCTGACGTGGGACTCGATCCAGGATCTCCAGGATCATGCCCTGGGCTGCAGGTGGCACTAAACCGCTGCGCCACCAGGGCTGCCCTGCCTCTTAATTCCTAGGCAGTAGACCTCGTACCCGGGATTCACTAGGTGAAAGTGTTTGCCCTCGGTGTGCTGGTTCTGTGGCCAGCTTTTCTGCATACACCCCTGATGCTTCAGAGTCCTCAAATGTTCCCCGTGCGCCATCCTGAATGCCATCTATCATCAGAACAGCCCCGTGTTCTTTTCCAGATCGTGAACAGGATTCGATTTTTCATCTGAAATGTTCATTTTCCTTAGACTTTGATATTTCACTACCTCAATGCCGTGGTAATAAAAAGGTGGTGCGCATATGCATACTTAAAAATTACACTATTCCCACATTTAAAGTATTTAAAAATGAATAGACAAGATCTCTCTATCATGGTAGTGCCGGGGCGAACAAGGTGTGGTGGGAGGCATCTTACAGCCAGGGAAAAAGAAAAATATATATATATGGCTTCACTGGTTAGAGGTTTGCTACTGTTATCCTACTGCACAAATATGAAACATGTCACACAGTCACACATAGAATATAAGCCAAAGAAGTCATGCTTGTAGCTTTGCAGCAGGATTTCTGAACCTGGTGATGTGCGTTCATTTGCGCCCGGTGGCTGTTGGGAATGCCCCTGAGAGCCTCTACTTTTTTTTTTTTTTTTTTTTTAAGATTATTTATTTATTTATTCATGAGACAGAGGCAGAGACACAGGCAGAGGGAGAAGCAGGACCATGCAGGGAGCCTGACGCAGGACTCGATCCCAGGACCTTGGGATCACGACCTGAGCCGAAGGCAGACGCTCAACCACTGAGCCACCCAGGCGCCCAAGCCTCTACTTCTGGGTCTTCTCATTGACCCCCTCCATGCAGCCCGCCCTCACCAGCATGAGTCCAGCTCCTTGGCTGGACTTGGCTCCTTGGCTCCCAGCATCAGGGACTGAAATGCAGTGTGGCACTCATGAGCTTACCGAGTGTGAATTTTTTTTTTTTTTTTTTTTTTTTTTTACAATTGTTCTTTAAGCAACTTGAAATTATCTATGATGGGTCTTTTCTTGCCTCTTACTCTCCCAAGGGCTTATTTTGGGGATTTGCACTTGCGTTGTCTGAGAGGCTCTGGGTAGAAGCAGATGAGTATAGGAGCAGCATTGGAGGTGTCCACCGGCGACTCACATCAGTGTCTATGCCGGCGACAAATATGTGCTTCCAGATTCACCCCTCCAGAATTCCAGCCGTTCATTTCTTCTGCAATAGAATGATTTGGTGTGCAGCTGCTCCTTGCAGTGTTTTTGCTATATCTCCCCCTTGGATCCACAAACAAAAAGTGGTAATTGGACAGTTGTGCCAGCTTCCTGGTTCTAGGCCTGTTGTCAGCGCTGCCCTCAAGTTCAGGGTCACTGTTGGCTGCGTGCAGCTCTGTTTCATCTCCCACCCACCTCCTGCACCAGGAGCTGCTTGATTGCACAAACACTGCTCTCCTTTCTCCTCCTCACTGACATCTGTCTCTCTTCTGTAGTCCACCCTTTTTCAGGCGTGCAAAGCTACCAGCCGCAGATCCTTAAAGCGGTTTGGTTCTGCTCTGTTACTGGACATTCTGGCAAGAGTCTGTCATGCCAGCATTTTGCTTATTAATTTTATTTTTCTAAGGCAGTAAAATAAATAAGTGGTCCACCGTAGTTTTGAGTTAATGAGAATTCGAAATTGATCTCAAGTGTTCTTCCTGGGTTTTTATGACGCAGGTGCGATCGCATGCAGTAAATCACCATAACCAAACAGCTTCAGAGCCATAAAGCTCATCCGCCATGGCATTGCTAAATTAATAGATTAACAGCTACACATAAAGAAAATGTCAGATGTTAAATATTTTTCATTAGAGTGAGAAATTTGTGACCGCATACAGTCCCGAGTGCCTCAACCAGAGTTAATTTGTACTTTATTACTTTTCAGCTTATAAGCATTTTGATGCCAGACTCTAGACCATTTCATAGAGTTTTTATAGTTTTTTTCAATGTACTGCCCCTTAAATACTTTTTTGTGTGTTGTTTGGTGGCAGCGTGGTGTCCAGTTTGAGTGTTTATTTATGCATTTATCCAGCACTTCCTTTTTAAGTGCTGTCTTCCAGGTGCTAGGTCAACAGACACACACACGGACCACATGACGGCACAATAGCTGTGCCACAGAAGGTTCCAGAGGGGGCTCTGGAGGGGAGCCAGGGGATTTGCTGATCCTTTGTTCATAGTGGCTGAGAGTCTGGAGTCTGGAGTCAGTGGGCCCAGGTACAGATCCTGAGGCCATCACAGCATGTATGACCTGAACTAGTTCCTTCTCTTGGTCCGAGTAAGCCCCTCTCCTAAAAATGGGAGTATTCATGGTATAAATCTCATATGTGGATTAAACGAGGGAATATTTATAAACCCCTAGAACAGTGCTTGGTTCATGGTAAGAACTATGTAAGTGTTTTAAACAAATCAAGTAAAATAAATAACATATCTCTTTTGACTCGACGACTCAGGAAAATCCTATTGTGAAAAATGTAGAAACCAAACAGCAGGCACTTCAGTATTTTTTTTATTTATTTATTTATTTATTTATTTATTTATTTATTTATTTATTTATTTATTTATTTTAAGTGTACAGAACTTTAGGTGGTAGTTTCTCTGGAAATTTACTGTCACTTCTGTCTCCAGAGCCTTGCCTGGTTTTTGTTCCCCGTGTTTTCATGTATTTTGACATTTTCAGGTAAGGAAGAAGTTTCTACCAGTTAGGCTCCCAGATGAAATGAGCTGCTGTTTGTGGTGGTGTGGATTTCTTTCTTACTACCAAGAAATAGCCAAGCAGAAGTTGAACTTGCCTGAGATACAGCTTTGGGGATGCCTACACTGGGTAGGAACTCGAGGGGGATCAAATAAGTGAACTCCTAAGAGCCAGTGATTTTTTTTTTTTTTCTAGTTGTGCTTTAGTCTTATAAATCCTGATGCCTTCAGGATCTGGAGATGTGAATGGCAGTTTCAGTGGAGAGGACGGTTGCAGTTGGGAAGGACTCAGAAAGGCTGAAGGTAGAAAGTGGAGAGATTTAATGGCTGGTCTAAAACACCGATCTCATTTTGGAGAGGATGGGGAGGCATTGCATGTTGTCAGTAGGAGAGTGACCTAGATTAAAAGGAAGGCTCTTTCACTCTCTCTCTCTTGCTCTCTCTCTCTCTCTCTCTCTCTCCCCCTTTTAAACTCAGGGAGATTAATCTGGTAACAAGTGCCCAAATATTGGAAGCAGGAATCCTGTTAGAAGCCAGGGCCTTCTTGTAGGCAGGTGGGGAGGAGATGGTGTGCAGGAGGCATCCAACATGCCTCCAAGCCTCAGGAACTGAAGCAAGCTGGTATAGGTTTGGCGGCCACTGGGGGCTGGGGGTGGGAGGTGGGGGGATCAGAAAGAGAGTGTTTAATATGCAATTCTAACTCGTTTGTTCATTCAGCAAATGCTCACTAAATGCGGGCAGTGCAGGGCTCACAGCCCCATGGTGATGGACTCATCAGGCTGTTTTCATAAAGAGCCAAACACACACATGTGCGGGTGACGTGCAGCCTAAATGCCACTGTAGCCAGCCTCATCACCAGCGATTGATGCATTCTGTGAGGGCACCTTTACAAACCATGCCTGTTACACATACACAGCCTGCTTTCCCTGAACCTGGGCATGCAGTAGGTCCTCGGTTTCATGAGAAAGTCTG
The DNA here is from genome assembly GCF_048164855.1 of Canis lupus baileyi. Classification (NCBI taxonomy): domain Eukaryota; kingdom Metazoa; phylum Chordata; class Mammalia; order Carnivora; family Canidae; genus Canis; species Canis lupus. The sequence continues at coordinate 9,804,299 of NC_132844.1, forward strand.
ATTACGTTGGCCTTGACCACGAAGAGATCAGGTCAGTGGAAGTGAAGATGGCTCTTAGGGTCTGCGATCAAGTCGTATTATATTCATCACAGCCGTGAATGCCTCCAGACTCCAGCCAAGCTTATCACAAGTGCCACGATCGACTTGTGCCACTTGTCTTTCCTCCCTGTGTGTTCAGCACCTTGCAGTTTCTGGCTCCACAGTTTGGAACCGAGAATGGGCTTATTATTCCAAAGAACAGATGGCCCAGCCTCAGAGCTGACGCCTTTCTGCAGAGACTACCAGTAGAGCACTTAGCATGTTGTTGATACTCAAGAAATGTACCAGAAATTAAAATAGATTTTCAAATAGACTGACATTGCTGTTATTGAGGTGCCCCGTGGGAGTTTTTAAAGCTCCACTGTTAGAAAAAATGTCTAGCCACCCTTTAAAAAAGCAAACGAAAAGGATCCTGGAATAGAAATTTCCTTTTATATTTTCTGCCCAAAGGTGCCTCTTAAACTCCTCCCCACTTCTCCAGAGTTAAATGCCTGGAAAATAGATAGGATTATGACCTTCTGACGCCTGGCTGGTATTTTTAACCCAAGCACGGTACAGAAATGTGCAGCACCCCCTCGAAAGCCTGGGAAGCTCTCTCTCTACTTATTTTCCAAGGTAATGGAGGCACGATGGTTGCTTTCTGCCTGGTTCTTTGGGTAATGGAATGTCTCGATCCCCGTTTGCGTTGACCACGAGATTTCTGAGCAGCTCTGCTCCTTGTCAGATGTATTTGCCACACTGGGCACAGGCCACACAAGTGGCCTCTGTCAACTCTGATAAAAAGGGAAGCTCAACATGCCTTTATGAACATTCTCCTTTAAACCTGTCAGGCCCTAAAATTAGGAAGGAGCTGCTATCATCAGACATTCTTCTCTCCCGAGGGCTGGCCCTTTGCCCTTTACCTTCACCTTTCGTGTATGAGCCATGTCCCTTTACTGGTGATAATGAGAGCCCTGGCATTTGCCTCAGATAGCACCAAACGTGAACTAGAACAAATTTAGGGTTGAAGATTGATTGTTTACAGAAGCTTCAGTGGTTGCCCATGTTTGAATATCTCAGCAAAATTGATTTTATTACTAAATATGTTCAAGAAAAGTAATCATCTCAGTAGAGACGGCTGGTCTCTTCATGACTAAGGTCATTCTCTTGAAGAGCATTAGGCTTCCTTGGTTCCTTAGGTTTCCTTGCTCTGCTTTTTTCCTTTAATCCTTTAAAGGAAGATGTTTTTTATTTTATTTATTTGAAGCCAGATTCACACATTAAGACTGCGGGACGTGTATTCAGTGACTGTCAGCTCATGCCAAAGCACACTTCAGAGTAGCGTTGCTTTATATTTAGTGATGCCTCTGGAAAGTCACGCTTGACGATAAGGGATGGTCATTTCTGACATTTTTTACTCTATCCTTTATATAAGTGTAAACCCTTTCTCTCTTTCCTTCGATAGTTTAATTTAAAGAATTCACCTTGGAGCGCCTGGGTGGCTCAGTGATTGAGTGTCTGCCTTTGGCTCAAGTCATGATCCTGTGGTCCTGGGATTGAGCCCTACATCAGGCTCCCCACAGAGAGCCTGCTTCTCCCTCCACCTATGTCTCTGCCCCCCACCCCCGTGTCTCTCATAAATAAGTAAAATCTTTAAAAAAAAAAAAAAAGAAGAAGAAGAAGAAGAAGAAAGAGTTCAACTCAAGGGTCTGCGAGCTTTTATCTGTTAAATAATCATTTGTTAGAAAATGGGCTTAAATATGCAAAATTGGAAGCTGCTTTAAATTTGATTGCTTATAAAGTTGGGGTTGCTTTCTTTATGAATGTCTCAGCATTTTTTGTCTGTTTCATTTGTGAAGGTAATTGTGTCTTTTACACCTTTTAAAAAATTATAATTTTTTTTTTGTTAGAATGGCATTGCAGAATATACTGGACTTTTTATTATTATTTTAATAATCTGTCTTCAAGATGGTAACACTGATGACTATTTGGAGAAGGATCATCTTTCCACACAGATTTATTTTGCTTTAAAAAAAAAAGTAAATATAATAACCTCCGTATCTGAAATATGGCTTTTGACATGCTTGAAGGATTCTCTTTTTCAAGAGGGTAACAAAAACAAAAGCAAATAAATCACACTATCTCTGGCAGCATATTTGTCCCCCGGATTCCCTGGAGACTGGTGATCATTGTCTTGAAGGGGAAAAAAAAAATCTATTAAATCGGTGCCAAAGCTTCTAACATTTGCAAAATTTTACACAGTCACACCCAATAAAGATATTTACAAGGAAGTAATACCATAGTGTGAATTATTTTGTGATAAAGAGTAGGAAAAAACCCCTGGACCAGGGACTTAGGAGACCACGGTAATAATTTTCCATAAACTGGCAGTGTTACGTTGGCAGGTATCTTACCTTCGTGAACCTCAGGTTTGTCATTTATATGAGAGGGTGATCAGCTTATGAAGCCCCAGAGTGACAGTCTCTCACTGTCTCTAGAAATTGAGGTTATCTTATTAACTCCCCAGGGCTGAGAAAGAACTGACACCAGCTTTTTTTTTTTTTTTTTTTTTTTTTTTTTTGCGCCAAGTGTCACAGTCTTAGGACTGCTCAGAAAAAACCCTTCACTGTCCTCTACCGAGAAACAGCGTAGCCTCCCCAGACGGTGTAGATAGACCTTCATTGCTTTGTTGCGCCGAATGCTCTTGGTTCCAAGATGTAGAGTCACATTGTTACACTGTGGTGAGAGTCTCCAAAATGAAGAATTTCCATTTTAAAGGGAAGAAAAATAAAATTCAGGAAGGAGGCTTTTCTTAATGCAGTGTTTGACCCACCTTTGGCTGGATCACTAATGTTTAGAAGGAACTGTGCCTTAGAATTGCTGTCGTGACGTTTATTTTTACTTGTGGTGTCCCCGAAGGAAGGTTTCGTTTGGAAACGTGTGAAAGCAAATCCTCTGGTGGGATCGCTCAGGTGCTTCCAAAGCCTGTCCACCATAGTTCTCTGGCGGTACTTGTAGTCTGTTGAGGGGAAGGTGTGGGCTGGAGCACAGACCCTGTTGCTCGTTGGTGTCACAGGCTCCTTGCTGAGAGCTAGCTTGGTTGCACAACCTGTTTGCTCTGCTGCTGACAGGAAGAAGGGAGAAGGCAGGGCCCATCAGCTTCATGTGACAAGCCATCAGTCCTGGATGACAGAGGAACTTTCTCTTTGCTCAAGTGGTCGCCTGTTAGGTCCCATGTGAGCACTTTGTTTTCCTGTCCATTAAGGATCCCATGAAAGCTCTGGCATTCCATTAAAGGGCTGTGTCCCCAGTGGACACTCAAAAACTGGGTGTGTATTGCCAGCCGTCTCTCATTTGATTACAGGTATGAGGGGGGGAAAGTAACTTGTTTGCTTTTTCACTTGAACCTAAGTATTGTGGTGGCAATAAACTATTAAATAATGGAAAACTGACAGGTGGATTTAAGCTTGGCTGTTGTCTACTCATAAAGCACTAATGGCTTTTGTATTATATGCATATATAAAAATTACATTATAATTTTTGCATGTTACCAATGATGATTTAAGGTTATACCGTCCCTAGCACAACTCTCCTTTAGTAAATGTGAGGTATCAGGGAGCCCAGCTGATTTTGAGGCTAGTGCGGTAGGGAGTCCTGAGCAGGCTTGCCAGGGCAAGTGGGAGAGGAGAGGCCTGGTTGTGGGAACTGAAAGGACTGGGTGTGGGGTCCGTGGCACAAGATAGGATGCTGGGAGTTGGCAGTCTCTGGGGGGCAGAGAAGAGAAGGAAACGAGAGACCATGGTGAGTAGCCAAAATAAGAGAGCCCAGAAGAGGAGCATGTCTCCAGGTATATCTAGCGCACAGTGACTTGGAGAGGGAGGGGCCACCCACCCTGTAGATCACAGCCCCTCACATGGGCCCCCACAGGCAGACTTGAAGGGCCTTAGCATAGAGTAATTTATTAAGGCCCTCTGAGATGGCAGAGGGAAAATTTGCACAAAGAAAACAGAAGACCAAGTGTAGAAAATTGCAAAACAGTAGCATGTGGCCAGAGGAAGAAGAGCTAGTAATGGATCAATTAGGAAGGTTGAAAAAGAATTAGAGAAATAAAAAAGAACCAAAGAAATACTCCACCCAGGAAGCCAAAGAAGCAGTTGCCAGAAAGAAATCGAAACAGATGAAGCCTGGGAAAGAAACCAATGCAAAAGTGGCATTTCTGAACAGTAAGGGAAAAACAGTTCTTCAGTAAATGGTATGTAATAGTTGGCCATTTGGGAGAAAGACCATACACAAAAAATTTGGATTTTTAAATATAAATGTAAAAATTCAAGATGAAAACATAGACAAATATTTTTATAACTTGGGGTAAGAAACTCCTATCTATCTGTGCGGTGTGTGTATTCAAGACTCCACAAAGAAAGTTCAAAGACAGGTTATAGACAGGGAGGAAATACAAACAAAACATGGCAGGAAAAAAAAAAGTGAATATCCTTAATGTCAGAAGAGGTTCTATAAGCTAATCAGAAAAGCAACACAATAAAAGATTTGTTTTCTGATGGGAAGACATAAAATAACTAATAAATAGATGAAAATGTTTGCTAATTTAAAAATAATCTTAAAGCCATAATGAGATGGCAATGTTTGCCTGTTAGACTGGCAAAAATTAAAAATAAAAAAAAGTCCATTTAAGCATCCACTGCTGATAAGAAATGGGCACTTAGGTAATCACTGTCACTAGGGACTTAAGTTGATAGACCACTTTTAGAGAATTATTTTTCAGAATCCATTGAATTTTTAGATGCACATATGCTTTGGTCTGGCGGATCTCATGGGTAAGAAATATGTATCATACAGAAACCATAGCATATGAGTATAGGAGATTTATCTAAAAGGGATTTATTCCATCATTGTTGATAAAAGAAAAAGTCTGAATATTCATCAGTAAGCAAATGATTATGCATTTGTGTACATGCATATGATGAAATACTAGCCAGCTGTTTTGGTTTTCCTTTTTTGTTTGTTTGGCTTTTTTATGAGGTAAACCTGGGTGTTTTAATGTGGAAAGAATTTCATGATCTCTTGCTCTGTGAGGAGAGGAGGAATATGCTGTAGGCCAATATAAGCCTGATTCCATGTGTCACATGTGTACATATGAATATGTACAAATAGATGCATCTCTATAAACTCATGAAAAACTTGGTCAGCACCAGGACAGAGGTGAAAATGCGGGGCGGGGGCAAGGAGAAAGACACATTCCCTGCTGCCTTTTTAAGAGTGGTGATAAAGTTGGGGTACCTGGGTGGCTTGGCTCTTGGCTTCAACTCAGATCGGGAACTGAAGGTCATGGGATCGAGCCTGCGTAGGGCTCCACGCTCAGCAGGGAGTCTGCTTGAGACTCTCTCTCTCCCTCCTCCTCTCCCCTTCCCCCTGCTCAAGTACTTGCTCTCTCTCTCAAATAAATCTTTAAAAAAAAGTGAATGAGGTTGGAAGGCATGCACTGTGGGTGTAGGTTACTGTGGAGATGTTTGATCAGGAAGGAAGAGGGAGATGGAGATTCAGCTTGAGGGGCACACAGGGCAATGCAAAAGGTTTTGGTGTTTCGCTTTGTTATATCAGATGGGAGAAATCCGAGTGTGTTTGCATCCAGGGAAAGGAAGAAAACACAAAAGGTGTAAACGTTGTGATAGTTGGAAGTGTGATGGTGGTGGGGTTAGCAAGGGCTAGAATCAAGGCTGAGTCTTTCTTTCCATGGGGTTGTAGAGGGTGAGTGAAGTTGGCAGGTTTTTTAAGAACTCTAAGCAGATGGGCTCTATGACAACGGGCAAGACAAAGAGTAGGGGATGCAAATGGGTGGTGTCGGGAATGGGAGAAAACGGAAAGTGTTGGAAACAGCTACTCTGGAATTGATTTAGGAACAAAAAAGTACAAGGAAGGCATTTAGGAAAGACATAGGAAGGAAAAGAAGGAGAAACATAAGGAACTCATTTAGGGAAAGGAAAAAACAGACATAAAGCCTACGCTCAGAGCCCGTGAGAGCAGGTATTACTAACTTGCAGTGAGGTGAGCTGGCATTTTCTGAGCCCCAGCTACCTGGAGGAGGAGAAGGAATTCAGCAGCTTGGGTTAAAATGAGAAGATTTCAAGCCATTAGGGACACTGAGAGGCCTGGCTAAGGGTCTCGAGCTGGGCAAGAAAGCCCATGTGAAGCTGACAGAGCCAGAGAGAGTAGGAGGGACTGAATATTGTGATAAGAGTTTACAAAGAAAAAGGCAGATACCTCAGGAGAGCCAAGGTGATGGGGGTTTGTGGTGCTGGTGGTTTGTCTCCGTACCCCCTTAGTCCCTCGAGGGAAGGAATCATCCAGATGTGCATCGTTACATCCACTGCCTGGTACAGAACGGACCCACAGCAAACATTCAAATGAACAAGCGGATAGGGTGGCGTGGAAGCTAAGATTTGACACTGAGGCACTCAGACATCTGTAAGGACAGGCTGCTGGACGGGTCATCACGTTGCATTGTCCAAGTCACTGAAGAAAATCTCATGAGAACTAGGGTAAGAGACAGAGAGTCCCATATCGACTTACCAGGCAGGGGCTGGGGAAAAACACTTGGCGTTAGTCGATAGCACTGACAAGGATAAAGGGAGTGATAAAAGCCAACTGTGTGGCCAGTCTTTGAGCCCCGATGCACCTGCACCACAGTAGGTGGGAGACATGCCACACCTGCAGCGTGGAGTCTTCCACCCCAGACGTGTGTAGAACCAGAATCTCCTGCAATGCGGTCTGGGAAGCTAGATTTTTTAACGCGTTCATCACAGATGCTTAGGCCCAGCCAGTGAGTTTGAAGAACCACTAGTGAGATTCTGAAGTGGAGCTTTTTGGTTTGCCCAGGTTTGGGAAACAAACGGAAATGAGGAGTCTGCTGGCTTTTCTTCCTAACCAAACCAATCCAGAGCCGTGGGAAAGACACCCTCAAAGTCTCTTAAGGAAAATCTTTGAAGGAAGTGGCTTCAAGAGGAAACCAGTTCCAGTTAAGTCAAAGAAGTAGACAGTGCGTGATGGAAAAAATGGCTGGGCTATTTGTAATGACTATTTCTAAAATGTTCAGGTGGATTCCTTCCATGGTTATGAAAAGACTCAGGATTCACTTTGCCCTTTATTGAAGAGTCAGGTTAAGGTCTATTATCAATTGCCGTTCCGTAAATGGAAATAACCTAGAACACCAGTGTGTGTGTGTGTGTGTGTGTGTGTGTACAAAGATGTGATAAAATCTGCGCTCGTATCTACATGGTGTGTGTATTTGTTTCAAATCTGAAATAGCCTTCTTGTAAGGAGTCTTCTTGAAGTTGATTTTATTGTAATCATCTTCACGGTGCCCTTTCGCTACCAGATAGTGTTCAAAGGGTGTTATTTTAAGATCTGAACCACACCAACTGAAACTCAGATATATTTTTGCAGCTAGGGGCGTGAAGGGGTCTTTGTGCTTCTGATGGTGTTCTAAAAGGATTCCTTTGCCCTGGAACCAAATGGGAAAAACTTGCAGACCGGCTCGCAGGCATTAGAGATCTACAGGTGGCAGCAGGAAAAGTGGTACCAGAGGAGCCACATTGTCACGGAGCAACAGGATGGAGAGCTTTGGGATCAGGAGAGAGCGCTTAGTAGAGACTCGAGGTGCATCAGCCCTGCTGGTGGCTGGGTGAAGAGCAAGGGAGCACAGGAGGGTGTTGGGGACGCGTGAGCCGGACTGGAGGGAGATGAGGTGCCAGGGCAGGGGTTTGAGGATGGGTGTAAGTTGGAGGGAACACTATTTTTGAACAGAGGATTCGTTTAAGATAGAATCGTGTGAGACAGTTTGCTCCCCTGCTCCTTCTGTGGTTGGAGTGCTCCAGATTCTCCCCAAGTCTGCAATGAAGGCCCTGTGTTAGAGCTCGTTAGCCCCAGCCAGTGACTTGGAACCTGTCCTCATACCCTGCATTTACTCGTACCGCCCACACAGTTACACTCTATTAGAGGCTGCTGACAGCCAGCCACGAACAACTTTATATAAAAGTGTGTGTCCCCATGCAGAAGAATGAAACTAGACCACTCTCTTGCACCATACACAAAGATAAACTCAAAATGGATGAAAGATCTACATGTGAGACTAGATTCCATCAAAATCCCAGAGGAGAACACAGGCAACCCTTTTTAACTTGACCACAGTAACTTCTTGCAAGATACATCCACGAAGGCAAAAGAAACAAAAGCAAAAATGAACTATTGGGACTTCAACAAGATAAGAAGCTTTTGCACAGCAAAGGATACAGTCAACAAAACTCAAAGACAACCTACAGAATGGGAGAAGGTATTTGCAAATGACATATCAGATAAAGGGCTAGTTTCCAAGATCTATAAAGAACTTATTAAACTCAACAGCAAAGAAACAAACAATCCAATCATGAAATGGGCAAAAGACATGAAGAGAAATCTCACAGAGGAAGACATAGACATGGCCAACAAGCACATGAGAAAATGCTCTGCATCACTGGCCATCAGGGAAATACAAATCAAAACCACAATGAGATACCACCTCACACCAGTGAGAATGGGGAACAAGGCAGGAAACCACAAATGTTGGAGAGGATGCGGAGAAAAGGGAACCCTCTTGCACTGTTGGTGGGAATGTGAACTGGTGCAGCCACTCTGGAAAACTGTGTGGAGGTTCCTCAAAGAGTTAAAAATAGACCTGCCCTACGACCCAGCAATTGCACTGCTGGGGATTTACCCCAAAGATACAGATGCAGTGAAACGCCGGGACACCTGCACCCCGATGTTTATAGCAGCAATGGCCACGATAGCCAAACTGTGGAAGGAGCCTCGGTGTCCAACGAAAGATGAATGGATAAAGAAGATGTGGTCTATGTATACAATGGAATATTACTCAGCTATTAGAAATGACAAATACCCACCATTTGCTTCAACGTGGATGGAACTGGAGGGTATTATGCTGAGTGAAGTAAGTCAGTCGGAGAAGGACAAACATTGTATGTTCTCATTCATTTGGGGAATATAAATAATAGTGAAAGGGAATATAAGGGAAGGGGGAAGAAATGTGTGGGAAATATCAGAAAGGGAGACAGAACATAAAGACTCCTGACTCTGGCAAACGAACTAGGGGTGGTGGAAGGGGAGGAGGGTGGGGGGTGGGGGTGAATGGCTGACAGGCACTGAGGGGGGCACTTGACGGGATGAGCACTGGGTGTTATTCTGTATGTTGGCAAATTGAACACCAATAAAAAAATAAATTTATTATTAAAAAAAAAAGTGTGTGTCCCTTCTGATAACTTTGAACCCCAAGTAGTATCCTCTAAACTCACAAGTAGTATCCTAAACTCACAAATTTGCATCTTTCTCAGTATTTCTCTCCAAAGTCAGAAACAAATGTTGTTTTTTTTTTTTTTTTTTTTTTTTTTCCTATTCTTGGCAGGTTTCAGAAAGCTACCAGGCTTACAGCATTTTTGTGGCCCTGTAGTGCTTTTGGCTAAACCTGCACACACACACCCCCAAGTTGATTTCCAAGGACTTAGTAGCTACTTTCTATAGAAATGCCACTGTAAAAAGCCTTGGATACCATATGGCTCCAAACCACACTAAGCACAAAGGTTTATGTCCTTGAGTATAACATGGGAGGTCAGCAAGATGTTTCTGAGAAAGAACACTTTCCAGGTATCATTTGGGTAAAGATACCATGTTTGCCCAAAGAGAAAGCTGTTTACAGCTTTTCTGTCTGGAAGAAACCATTATCTGCTTTTGGTGGCTTACCACTCGGTTAGCATTCAGTGTCCTCTTTCTTTCTTTCTTTCTTTCTTTCTTTCTTTCTTTCTTTCTTTCTTTCTTTTCTTTTTTAATTTTTTTTTAAGATTTTATTTATTTATTCACGAGAGACAGAGAGAGAGAGAGAGGCAGAGACACAGGCAGAGGGAGAAGCAGGCTCCATGCAGGGAGCCCGACATGGGACTCGATCCTGGGTCTCCAGGATCACACCCTGGGCTGAACGCGGTGCTAAACCACTGAGCCACCGGGGCTGCCCTCAGTGTCCTCTTTCTTATCCTTTTTCTCTTACCCCTGTTATCCAAGAAGTAAGGAGATTAGAAATGTTGCCTGAACTTGCCCAAGGTTGCCCAGGCTCTGGTGAGTGTGATAAGCCTAAATTAAAAAGGCTGAAGAATGGAGCGCCTGGGTGGCTCAGTCTGTTGGGCATCAGCTCGGGTCTTGACTCAAGGTCATGAGTTCGGGCCCCACGTTGGGTTCCGTGTTGGGTGTGGAGTATACTTAGAAAAAAAAAAAATGCTGGAGAAAAGGTCTTTAACTGGGGATAATAGGATTTCCTTGTTGTCATTCTTCTACTCTCTCACCTGATGCATGTTTTGTAGTTGCTAACATTTACTGAATAGCTGAACACAGAAAAATGAAGGGTTGAGTATCTTAACATGTATGGAAGAAGTTGAATATGAAACCCGTTCCCTAGAAAAGAGTCTCCCTAGACTGGATTGTTTGGTAGGACGGCCGATCTGATTCTTCCAGTGCTGGGAAGGGGAGTGGGAGGAGTAGAGAACTGAAGGCCCTTTGTCTTCTGTGTTCCGTATAGTAGGCACAGTGGCCCCATTGGGGGCTGAAGAAGTGAGGCCTAAGGATGATCAGTGGCTCACTGCAGGTAACCTAATTAGCGGGTTGAGGAATAAGAATTCAAATTCAGGTCTCTCTACTTTCAGACACTCTTCTCTACCCCACACTGTCTCCATAAAAAGTGAAAGATGCTTCGGTCAGGTACCCGCCGGTACTGGCTATCCATCTTGCTACCCTACATCTTGGAGAGAGAATTTACTTGCCTGCACGTTTCTCCCGTGTCAAAGCATGCAAGTGTAGCTAAGTAATATGAAATCTATTCTGCTTTCTTTTGTTCTAGATTTTCTACCCCAGCAAGGATGGTACAAAGATTCCAATGTTCATTGTGCATAAAAAGGGCATTAAATTGGATGGCTCTCATCCTGCCTTCTTATATGGCTACGGCGGCTTCAACATATCTATCACACCCAACTACAGGTAAGCGTAGAACACTCTTAGAACCTTGACATGCCTTTGATCCTCTCCATACAGTGGGAAGAAAGCAGAGACTAGTCCACTAACTCATTTCTTAAAATGTATTTAGCTCTATATTTCTTGCTTATTTTGTGGAGAGGCAGGATTGTGTGTTAAATACGTGCCCTTCTGGTCCGGAATTTCAGGATCATGACACGCTAATCTTGTGTCTTCAGTGAACAGGTTGTTTGAGAACCAGATGCTGAGGCTGTAGCTGCCAGGCTACAGAAGGTTGGTATCAACCTAAGGTCCGGAAGAAAGGAAGCTCGTACCTTCCGTGTTTGTTATTTGCTGGCCTGCCATTGCCCTCAGCATTCTCTTCAGAGGGAATGATTTTTCAGCTAATAATTATATTTTTCAGCAGCACAGAGTCTTAAAATAGACCATCTTAACATTCAGCCACAAGTGTATTTTCTGTATATGCTATTACTTGTTTTTAAACTGTTTATGTGATTATTTCCCAAACTGTTTATGATTCGGGGGGGGGGGGGGAATCTGCATTGATACATTTGCTGTTATTTAAATATCTTCTGTCAATTATTTGCAAACTTGATTTTAATATCCCATTCATGGTGTAAAAATTTGCATTGGGCATTTTGAGTAAAAGCAAGGAGTCCCCTACCAGCAAGTCCGGCCATAAGCCAACTTCTAAATAGAGCTTCATATGAAATCTGATCCTATTTGGAAAGAAATTTATGGACTGGTGACTACCAGGACATAAATTCAGAGTAGATTCAAGTAGCTGCCCCAAATTTGAAGACAAGGAACTCTCGCTTTGTTTTGAGCCTTTGCTGGCTAAGTGTTCAGGATTTGATGGAAGCAGGAAACCTGGTCCCTGCCCTGAAGTAGTTTATAGCCAAACTGTGACCTACCTTGGTTAAAGGGTTTGTTTTACTCTGGTTAAAGGGTTTGATTTTATCCTTCTGATACTGGGGAGCTGATGGACTTGTAAAATCATCATGCAGACCAATATTTTCAGAAGATTTGTTATGTATCATCACATGAATAAATTGAAAGGAAACCAGTTAGAAGAGTGGCATAGGGACTGTTCTTTGTTCACTGTACAGTGACCGTGCCATTCTACGCTCTGCAATGCTTCCTTCATACCAGCCATTATTCTAGGCAGGGCCTGAGCCTCAGACGGGCTGCCCACCTCCTGCCAGAGTTTCCCTGGCAGTGAGATTTGCTCTCCCATTCTTATATCCATGTCTATGAAGTTAACCATGTGCCATATTTATTCTTTGTGATTATTAGTCTGAATAGCAACCAACACCTGTTGGCTCACTACATTAACCTAATCCTTAAAACAAAAAGTAAAATGTGTCATTGCCCCTCTTTGTTGTTCAAAGTGATGAAATTCAAGCTTCAGTTTCAAGTCATGGTGAGGCCTGAGTGTAGGGCCAGTGAACATGTGCTTCATTCCGTGAAGAAGAGACTTGCACCCTGAGCCCCACTTCCCTTAGTCTCTATAGTGGGTCTTGGATGGAGACAACTCTGAATCCTGAACCACATCTACCATAGCTAAAACTGCTTGTCTTTGTTCATCTGTACAAGTAGTTATTAATCCTGCTCCACTGGGACTTGAGAAATGAGTAAGGAAGGGGCCCTGCACCATTTTTATCCCAGAACCCAGCAGATATGCTGGGAGCTTCATAGAGACCATCAGAGGTGCATAAACGGTGTTGATGAGAAGACCAAGTGCTTGAAAATCTGTTTGGCCAATCCAGCTGTGTGCTAGGATCACCTCCTCCAACTCTGCTTTTCTCTGCGTCCTCAAAACCCAGGAAATTAGCACTCAGGCCATCCAGAGCCCCAGCTTTCAGAAGCCTGTGTTTCCCTAGCTACTAAAAGGGAGAATGATTTTTTTTAAGCTTTTATTTATTTATTCATGAGAGAGGCAGAGGGAGAAGCAGGCACCCCGTGGGGCGCCTGATGCAGGACTCGATCCCAGGACTCCAGGATCGAGACCTGAGCCAAAGGCAGACACTCAACCACTGAGCCACCCAGGTGCCCCATAAAATTTTCATAAACCCATCTCAAGGCAGAATTAATTTTAGCTATCAGAAATAATAGATGTCATTTAGCACCATTAGGGTGAGAGTGGAAAAAAGAAAACAAAATCCAGATTTCCCAAAGGACTTCCTTAACTCTTTCTTCTGGTGGCTTTGTGCTATAGTTTCTTCTGCTTATTTCTAGGAAACCTTCTCCAGCCCTGAGCCCTGCATGCTTGCTTTCTGGGCCGTGTGTCCTTGGTCTACTCTACCTCTCTCACACCTGTGTTACTGAGTGTAGCATCTAAATGTCTGTAAACCTCTTTAAAATCCAATTTCAGAAACAGCTTTCTTTATTCCACCTTGAACAATTAAGAAAGAGATACTGGAAACAGTGGAGTAAGGACCACAGATGGGGATGCGTGCAGTCCCAGAGCCATTCACACCAGAGCTGTGTCACGTGGCTGGAGAGACCCAATTTGCCAACATAGTTGTTTAGAAGATGGATTCAGCATGAAATGAGGGTGGTTCTTTGTTTGCCTTATGAATTGTGTATTCCCACTCCCTATAGTAAAATATTTACCAGTATAGAAAAATGAGATACACCGAATACACATGAAAATATATGAACTTTGCAGTTAAACATTCATCAGAACTTTTATATTTTGCACTTTAATCAAATAATATACAAATACTGGGCTCCTATTGCAGTAATATTACATGTGGAATGTCTTCGGGGATACATTTTTCCTGATGGGGAGACACGGCATGGTCCTTACCAGGTGGTTAATGGAAGGCTAATTATTTGAACTGCTTCTCAGTGTGTCCAGGCTCATCTTTGTGAGACACATGGGCGGTGTCCTTGCAGTAGCCAACATCAGAGGAGGTGGCGAATACGGAGAGACGTGGCACAAAGGTGAGATATTCTCTCTACAGAAGCACAAACATGGCACAGCCAAAGCTGTGTCTGGACGAGCTGACGGGGTCAGGAGCAGAAAAGCATTGTGGCTAGGCAAGAGAAAAATTAGGATATGTTCCGACAGGTTGCAGGCACCACTGCCCCTCCAAAAACAACTGTTTTTTCATGTTTTGTTTTCCTCTGTAATCTCTTTATTTTAATGAAGTACATACTTATCCAAACCATTCCCTATAGACCATAATCAGAATTGGTATTTTGGTTAGCATTATCTGGCCATCTCCAGACAGGTCATTTTCTCTTAAAAAGAGCAATCTTAAATAGATCTTTCCTGTTCCCAGAGTGAGCATCATTTGGCTTGTTTTCTCTGATTGTCCTGATGATGCTAAGCAGCGGCATCCTCCTGGCATTACAGCTGTGACTCTGTCATGGGCAGCTCAGGCGTTTTGCTTTTCTGGTTTTAAGGATTCGGTCTCTGTTCTCCGGGCTCCTGAAGCATGTATCCTGCTTCATGGAGGATATTGCTTCTATACTAAGCTTCATTCCCCAGGCTGTCATAGTTTTTTAAAAGCCTTATCACTTCCCTTTCTTTGCATATGAAGCACAGCCCTTCCCCCAGCCTATTGGGCATCTGGAGTTCAGAGACTAACCAACAGCCAGAGGAGGATGTGGGAACGCACGTTTGCTCCCACCAACCCCAAGCTTCTCCCCCGTCTCATCATCAGCGTCACTGATAAGGCGGCTTACTGGAACAAGCACAGCCCCCAGGTCTCGGGGTTGGTCAGCAGCACCAGGCAGAGGGGGTCTCCTCCCACAGTAGGAACAGCAGATCTGTGTGTATCCTCTTGTTCCTGAACCTGAGGCCAAACACTGTGGTTTTCTGCATCAAATCCAGTCTGCAGGGATGAGGGTAGATCTGTAAAGGGATTTTTCATAAGTACCTATTAGGTGTCAGGATGCTGAACATCCAGCAAGCACCCCAAACGCTGACACGAGACAACATACTATTTGAGCATCTTGTGAGTATTTCTCGCTAACACATGGGCTCCTGACCTGCCCGCCACCATTAGGGCAGCTGCTCCCAAGTGTCATCTCCAAAGACTTTATCAATTGTTTCATTGTATAATTTTGACCCTGACCTGATTTTGACCCTGATGTTAGAGTTCAATTACACTAAGATCATACTGTGATATTAAGAGATGATTGGTCAAAGAAAGCTAAGAAAACCTCTACATACCATATATTTATGTCCCAAACCATATGCTAAGTCTGGACCCCCTGACACACCTCATTTACCAGTTAAAACATTTGTGGCATACATAGACGCACCCCTGCGTGGACTCTGGGTCCTCTGGCCCTCTCCTGGAGAACCCAGGTTCTTCTCCATAAAACCCCTCCGGTCATCAGGTGCCCACCTTGCTATGCTAGGCATCAGTGCGCTCTCTCGTCTCTGTATTAATTAGAACCAACTTCTTGTCCAAAAGACCCGGGGAGACCTTGGAACTTGAATGAGTCTAAAAGCTGACTATCTGCATTTAGACTGATTCATAGACTTTCCCCAAATTTAGGCAGTCAAGGGGCCAGAAATGGACTTTTCCAGTAGACCCTAGTGTACTAAACATTGATATATCTAAATTCCATTGTTTATTGAGTTACAAATGTATTTGAATGAGTCTAAAAGCTGACTATCTCCATTTAGACTGATTCATAGACTCTCCCCAAATTTAGGCAGTCAAGGGGCCAGAAATGGATTTTTCCAGTAGACCCTAGTGTACTAAACATTGATATATCTAAATTCCATTCTGTGTATTGAGTTTAAAATGTAATGCTCTTTAAAAAATATAGTCCTATACCCAAAATGATATTATTCCTGGAAACTAAGTAATTCTAGCTGTTCTAATTCACCGATAATTTCTTATTAAAAATTTAATAACATGTTTTGATATGAAAAAATTTCTTCAGTAGCACTGCTTCATCTGTAATTGAATTTCCGCAAAAGTGGTTAATCTCAGATATCTAATTAGACCTGTGTCTGCTTTTTGTTCATCTCCTAGGCAGTTATTTCAGACATCTCTTCCGTTGGGGGCACATCTTTGACTTTTGGCCTTTACTTTTAGATATTTTAAGACTGTACAAATGTTCCTCTCTTTACATAGTTTCTTTGTGTGCTTTTTATACATTGGAGGACTTCTCGGTGAGAAAAGTCCAGATTCTCTGGGGGAGATGTCTGAGCTCTTCATTCAAGGACTGAGAAACCGTAATAGGCTGCTCTTGGTAGCACCACCTCCCCACCAAACTCCTGCTTACATTCTCTAAATAAGGGCAAAACTAAAGACCCTGTTTCTCAGCTTTACCATTTCAAACTCCTGCGAGGAGGAGGGCTCAGAAGCGCACCTGTGAGAGCACCAGGTGCTGTCCAGGAAGCAGGAACCACACACGGCCCCATCGTTATTTGCTATGCGGAGCGCAGCTCAAGGCTAAGTTTGGTCTCTCCAAAATCTAGATTCTTTGTGGTTACCTGCTTTCGTACTTGTGTCCTCGTGGTTCTCTAACAGATCATCTCTTCCCTGCGGGGCATTGCCATAGTGTTTGGGGAAGTACAGATCCACCATGTAGATTGGTGGTGGTGGTGGTGATGGATTTCCATGATGCATAACAAAATTTCAATTGGAGCGTTTTTCTAACTGTGGTGTTAGCCCGGTATGTGTAAGTGATCGATAGTTGAAACCCTGCCCCCCTACCATTTGAAGCCCCTTTAGGTTAAACTTTGTTTTTCTTTAATGTTTTCTTTCTTAACCATCTTTCACTTTGGCACATTGCAGGTGGTATCTTGGCAAACAAACAGAACTGCTTTGATGACTTTCAGCACGCCGCGGAGTATCTTATCAAGGAAGGTTACACGTCTCCCAAGAGGCTGACTATTAATGGAGGTTCAAACGGAGGCCTCTTAGTGGGTGAGACCTGGATTCTATTGTACTTACTAGTTAACACTCTGGGGGTTTTCAGATACACTGTCCGTAGACAGCTCTTGACTGACTTTGGCTCACGGATGGGAGCAAAGAAAGCAAAACCCATTTGTATCAGGGCATCTGATAAATGACACACAAAGACCCAACTGAACTCACTTTATACAGGCTTGATTCGTGACACCCTGAGAAGCTGTCGTGCCTGCCTGCTCCCAGCTCTTCTGGGCTGCACACTGGGTGGGACCAGCGCCCCACAGTGGACCCATAGATTTCTAGGGTTCAGCCAGTACAGGACTGAGCCAATAACCAATAAATGTGATTATGCTACTCAGAACCTGTAAGATTTGGTGAACACCTACGCTGTGTGCTCAGAGAGAAGATTGATGGAGGAAAATGGGGTAGCACAGCAGAACAGTAATGAAATATTCATGGTATTAATTCACACTTGCTGAGCACCTTGGGTGCTGGGCCCAGTGCTGAGCCCTTCAGCTGCACACACTCATTGGACACGCATGCAGCCTGAGAGACGGGAACTGGTATTATTCCCATTTTACCGAGGACTGGGGGCACCGAGAGGTTGAGCAGCTTGCCTCGTGTCACACAGCTGCCAAGTGGTGATGCTGGGGTTGGAGCCTAACACTGTGGTTTAGAGTCTGCTCCTTTAACCTCTAAATGGCACAGCCTTGAAGTCGCTTTTCCTAATATTTGGTAGTTAAGGACATTTTACTTTGTATTGAACATTTATGGTGGCCTGGACTTTGCTTACTGGGCCCTACATCCAGTGTCATTAGGATATGAGGATACATTGTACCACTGTAGACTCAAAACACGTGTGAAAATCTGCTTTTGGAAGGGGACTCGCGGGTTGCACATTCACTCCGTTTCCTTATCCTTGAAATATACTGAGTCATTGCAAAACCTGAATACTCTTTACCCCAATAGAATATAGTCTTGAAAAAAATTTCCCATGGAGGTAAAATCTATAGATCCAAAATAATTGGTTTAAATTTAGAAAGAGCACTGATATAATTGCTGGGCACAGTGAGCGAGGGAGAGGGTCAGGAGGCGAAAACAGGCAGGACCTCAGACCCAGTCCAGCGGGCCTGGTTTACTCTTTGAAGAAAGAAGCCATTGCGGGAATTTTATGGGATCGACCTTGCACTGATCGTGTTATGGTGTTAGGGCAGATGAAGGGGAGGCCTCCATCCCCGTGAGACACGGTGGTGGCTTGGCCCTCGAGTGTGGCAACAGAAGCAGCAAGAAGGGGTCAGATTCTGGGTATGTTCTGAATTTGCATGTAGATCATATGTGAAATGTAACAGAGAAGAACGAAGGGCACATCTAAGATTTAATGGGAAAGGATATTGAAAATACCATCTGATACCAATAGTGGGACAGTTGAGTAATTCACGGTTTCATCCAATAACTCCTTTATCTTTTCAGTTTCATAGCCAGGAACTGGTGTACATCTATTGGCAACCCTGGTCCCTTGAGGAACTTGTAGAAATGGATTTCCCTTCTCAGGGTGTTCAAGGCTTACTAAAAAGAACAGGTTCCTGCCCCTCTCACACCTGAGAGCAAATCAGAGTATCCCAGGGTGGAACCCACGATCTGGTACTATGAATAAGCACCAAAATCAGGTGCAATGAGGGTGCAAACTAGGTTTTTTGGCCAGAGGCAGGAGAAGGCCAGATTCCCTTGACTGACTGTTCAGCACACCAGCTTTGATGTGACTTCCTCCCCACACCTCCCTAACTGCCTTACCCCAGGTTGGGTTCCCCCACACCCCATGGACTCCCCTCCCCCCCACAGTGGTGGTTCTCACACTGTAATTGCTTGTTCACTTAACTTTCCCATAAAAGGCACATGGCAGGATGTTCAATAAATATCTGTTGAATTATGAAAACTAAGAAATATTTCTATAACTAAACAAGAGTATTTTTAAAGCAGGACAAGAACGTGTGCCAGTATTGGTTAGAGTTTATGCTGGGTTTCAGGCCCTGCCTTGGACTGTATAAAGGGTTTCTACTCAACACTTCTAACACCAAACGTATAGGGTTTTTTCCTCCACACCAACCAATTCTCCAGCTCTCCAACACCCAGTGGGTGACCTGCAATTCAGTTCTGATACTGCCCAGAGTTAGCACAGACCCCACATGGTGGTATGGGGTTCCCATGATCCACCTCCTCGGGTTTGGTAATATGCTAGGACGGCTTATAGACTGGAACAGTAGTAGAGTAAGGGATGGGGTAAAGGGGGGTTTGCAGAACTTCCATGCCTTCTCTAGGAAGGCCACCCTTCCAGCACTTCAGTGTGTTCACCAACCTGGAAGCTCTTTGAACTCCATTGCTTAGGGTTTTGTTTTTTGTTTTGTTTTGTTTTATTTATGATAGTCACACAGAGAGAGAGAGAGGCAGAGACATAGGCAGAGGGAGAAGCAGGGTCCATGCACCGGGAGCCCGACGTGGGATTCGATTCCGGGTCTCCAGGATCGCGCCCTGGGCCAAAGGGAGGCGCCAAACCGCTGCGCCACCCAGGGATCTGCTTAGGGGTTTTTATGGAAGTTCTTTTATGCAGGCATGAGAAATTAAATCAGTAGCCATTATTAACTCTCTCCCCTCCCCTAAGGTCAGAGGTAGGGCTGAAATTCCACCCCTCTAACCACACAGTTGGCTCCTGTGGCCCCCAGTTCCCGTTGTGTAGCAATCCAGAAAGTCCTTGAGCTTTTCTGAATAACTCCCGCGCTGAGATTCCCTTCCGGCAGTAGTAAGTCTCTACCACTGGTGAGAATATCCAGCCCCTTCGATAAAAGCTCGTGGCCATTAGGCAGGTGGTTTATTATAGTTTCTTCCTGTGCTCTAGGAAAGAAGGCAACCGTGGTTCTGAAAGTATTGAAAGTGTTGATTTGTTTTTATTTATTTAGATGTTTATCCTTTTCCTTTCTGTCTTGGTTTTCAGCCGCTTGTGCAAATCAGCGCCCTGACCTCTTTGGCTGTGTTATTGCCCAAGTTGGAGTGATGGACATGCTGAAGTTCCATAAATACACCATCGGCCACGCCTGGACCACCGACTACGGGTGCTCGGACAGCAAACAACACTTTGAATGGCTTATCAAGTAAGTCTTCATTCATATTGATACCTGTGTGTGGGTGTGTGTGTTGCTAACGATTTTGACATCGTAGTCCTGAACAGTCAAAAGCATAAGCGTCTGACCCTTTGTCCCCTTCAGTGTCTCATATCTGCGTATCATTTACTGCAGAAAGTAGGGGAAGTGATGGTGGGAGTACCTACGTGTCTTCCTTGTTTTGATCCGGTCTTTAACAAGAACAACAAATTACAGAGATGGGGAATTCTAAAGATGTCCTCCCACCCCCACCCCCACCCCCGGTCTCTTCAAGTCAGACACTAATCTGAGTGCTGCTGTGAAGGGACTTTGCAGATTAAAGTGAGGTTACTAGTCAGCTGACCTGAAAATAAGGAGATAATCCTGGATTACTGAAGTAGGCCCAGTCTCTCTCTGGCTGGAGGCAGGGAATGCAGCAGAAAGGGAGGTCAGATTGGAAGCATGAGCTGGACTGGAGCTGCCATTGCTGGCTTTGAAGACGGGGGATGGGGCCTCTAGAAGCTGAGAACAGCCAACAGTCCCCAAAGAAAGGGAGACCTCGGTCCTATAACCACATGGGAACTGAGTTCTGCCAACAGCCTGAATGAGCCTGGGAACAGATTTTTTTCCCAGAATTTCCCGATAAGAGTGCAGCCAGCCAACACCTTGATTTCACAGCCCTGAGACCCAGAGCAGAGGACCCAGTTGAGCCACCCCAGACTTCTGGCTGACAGAACTGGGAGATAAGAAATCTGTGTTGTTTTGAAAAGCTGCCAAACTTGTTGTAATTTGTTACCATAGCAATCAAAACCTAATAGAAAAAGGTGCCATTTTACTTTACATCTATGTATGGGATTTTAAGGCGGAAATAAATATAAATAAATTAATATGCAGGCACATTAAAACCTACTTTGTTCCCTCAGTATAATCATATATATTTAAAACTGCAAAATCATATTATTAAAACATCATACAACTTCATTCCCATCCATCAACCACTTTGGCGAGACCACTGAGGAAATGGCAGGCATTTAGACGCTCAAGACCACAAGCCACATTCTTTTCTGGCTGTTCACAGTCTTCACTTCTACAGGTAGGGGTTTGGGGACCGTCATCAGCAGTTAGGAATGGCCCTTGGAACAGTACAAGAAGCCTGTGTCCCAGGCTTCTCAGTCAGCTCTAAGTTTCATTAATTTCTCTGGTCAAGCTTTTTCTTTAATTTTATAGGCTTTCTATGGTTTTAGCTCTTCAGCTAAAATGACTCAAGTTTTATCATTGAATACTTTTAGACACACAGATACCCTCGTTGCCAAATACCAGTAAAAGCTGAATCAAGCAGCTGTAGTTCAAACTAATAATGTAAAGAAAATACTGACCAAATTGTGTATCAAAGGCAACAAAATATTCAGTGGAGCCTAATGCTTCTAAAATTAATTTGGGAAGGGGCACCTGGGTGGCTCAGTCGGTTAAGCATCTGCCTTTGCTGCCCCTCCCTCTCTCAGATAAAATATATAAAAATTAATATGGGGAATAAAAGAAAAGTAAATATTTTTCCTCTCAAGATGTCTGTGATAGTCCTACTTTAGACTTTAATTTTCCAACCTAGCTCTCACGGGGCTGTGTTCTCTTCCTACTCCATTTTGGAGCCAGAGGGGGCCTTACCAGAAGCTGCATGTCCCATGAAGCACGATATGAGATTAAAAGGGGGGTTCCCCCCTCCCCCCAATGAATACAGAATTTTCCGGAATCTTAAATGTATCAGTGTGGCCAGAGGGGGCCTTACCAGAAGCTGCATGTCCCATGAAGCATGGTCTGAGATTAAAGAGAGTCCCCCCCGCCCCCCTCCATGAATACAGAATTTTCCAGAATCTTCAATGTATCAGTATGGCATGTATGTGAATCTCAGGGGTAGAGGGGTGGCAGTATTATCAGGAGGCAGAATTTTCCAAACCTCTTTCCCCAAGAACTAACACTTAGCTGGAAGGCTGGGGTCAATCCAAGAACACTCGGAAATAAGATCAGAAAGCCGAGCCATGTCAGCCCCTTAATCTTATCTGAAAACTCCAGAACTTTTCAGTCTTGACTTGGTTAACCAAGCAGATGTGTTACTGTTCTTGACCATTTACCCTCCAAAATAAAACTCTATGAAAACAGCCAATTCTATTCATTAATACTTGACGAACGGAACATCCATATTGAGTAAAACGCAAAGATAGAAATCCAGAGATGTCCCTCACCTGCCATCTAATTCGATACTTATATTCATAAAACCCTTTTGTTCACTTGCCTGAAAAGTTGTCCTGCAGAAGGTGCGTCCTCTGCTCCCCCCACGGAGCTGGTCACCATCGGCAGGGCCCCAAGCGCCCGTGAGAGGCCCCAACAGGACCCAGGCTCCTCCTCAGCCGGCCTTGCTGAGCCTGCAACAAACATCGTATCAATAGCAAAGGGCCAGAAAGCTGCCATATGCTTTGACTTTCAAGGTTTTCGACCAAAGAGAGGCCAGCAGCTGGCGTATCCACAGTCAGTGGCTTAAAATCAGTCCCCCTTGTGGGGACTCCTGGGAGGCTCCGTGGTTGAGCACCTGCCTTCAGCTCAGGTCGTGACCCCGGGGTCCTGGGATCGAGTCCCCATCGGGCAGGTCCCCGCAGGGAGCCTGCTTCTCCCTCTGTCTGTGTCTCTCGTGAATAACTAAATAAAATCTTTTTAGAAAACAACAGGGCAGCCCAAGTGGCTCAGCGGTTTAGCGCCGCCTTCAGCCCAGGGTGTGATCCTGAAGACCCGGGATCGAGTCCCACGTTGGGCTCCCTGCGTGGAGCCTGCTTCTCCCTCTGCCTCTCTCTCTCATTCTCTCTCATGAATAAATAAAATTTAAAAAAATGAAAAAACAACAACAGTTTGGCTGTTGTGGACATTGCTGCTATAAACATGGGGGTGCAGGTGTCCCAGCGTTTCACTGCATCTGTATCTTTGGGGTAAGTCCCCAGCAGTGCAATTGCTGGGTCGTATGTCCACAATAGCCACACTGTGGAAGGAGCCTCGGTGTCCATCGACAGATGAATGGATAAAGAAGCTGTGGTCTATGTATACAATGGACTATTCCTCAGCCAGTAGAAATGACAAATACCCACCATTTGCTTCGACGTGGATGGACCTGGAGGGTATTATGCTGAGTGAAATACGTCAGTCGGAGAAGGACAAACATTATATGGTCTCATTCATTTGGGGAATATAAAAAATAGTGAAAGGGATTAAAGGGGAAAGGAGAGAAAATGAGTGGGAAATATCAGAGAGGGAGACAGAACATGAGAGACTCCCAACTCTGGGAAACGAACTAGGGGTGGTGGAAGGGGAGGTGGGCAGGGGGTGGGGGTGAATGGGTGACTGGCACTTGATGGGATGAGCACTGGGTGTTATGCTCTATGTTGGCAAATTGAACACCAATAAAAAAAATAATAAAAAATAAAATGAGAAAAAAAAAATACAACAACAACAACAAAAATCAGTCCCCCTTGTAGGAGTGAGAAAGTCAGCATAAGGAGCATGGAGCCACTCCAGATCCTATGCGTGTGTATAGTAGGGTCAGAGTCGTCTCGAAAGACCTGGGCTCTTCCCGCGTCTTCTAGGGTGGGAGCCACAGAGATGGGGCAGGTGCCCAGGGTGCAGGAGCCGTGGCCAGCGGGCGCGCCAGGGACGCCAAGGGCCGGGCCGTCGGGCTCCTGGGGCCCGACCCCGGGCTCGGCCGTCCAGGCCCACGGCCCTGCCTCTGCCTTCCAGGTACTCGCCGCTGCACAACGTGAGGCTCCCGGAGGCGGACGACACCCAGTACCCGTCCATGCTGCTCCTGACCGCCGACCACGACGACCGCGTGGTCCCGCTGCACTCGCTCAAGTTCATCGCCACCCTTCAGTACGTGGTGGGCCGCAGCCGGAAGCAGAGCAACCCGCTGCTCATCCACGTGGACACCAAGGCCGGCCACGGGGCCGGGAAGCCCACGGCCAAGGTGATAGAGGAGGTCTCCGACATGTTCGCGTTCATAGCGCGCTGCCTGGACATCGACTGGATCCAGTGAGCGGCCCCCGCGGGCCCGGCCCGGCCGCCGCCGGGACCCTCAAGGGCTTTCACACCGGTCACGGTCACGCGGAGAAGCCACCGGGCCTCCCGCCCCGCCCACGGACGCCGGGTCCCTGCGCTCCACACCGCCGGCCCACGGAACCGCCGCGGGAGTTTTATCTTTTTTAGGCTTCTCCTTTTTAGCCAGGCCCTTGGCGTTTCTTTTTTCCACCCTGTGCAGGCACATGTTTTAAAAAAAAAAAAAAAAATTAAAAATTAAAAATTAAAAAAAAAAAAAAGAATTAAAAAAATATTAAAAAGGCATGTTTGGATAAATAGCTAAGTGACAGCCAACGCATTGTGACTATTAGGTTGCCGAATCCAGAGTCGTAGTCGGGCCCACCTCACCTAGAGCACTCAGTGAAATCCGCTTCTATACCCATAACCAGTATATCTTTCGATGTGAGAACTGTTCTCCTGAAAAAGACTCCTTTGCAATGATAATAAATGTTATTT
This sequence comes from Canis lupus baileyi, assembly GCF_048164855.1. NCBI lineage: Eukaryota > Metazoa > Chordata > Mammalia > Carnivora > Canidae > Canis > Canis lupus. The sequence continues at coordinate 9,828,978 of NC_132844.1, forward strand.
AAGAACGGGAGGCTATATTTCTGATTCCTTGGTGTTGAGGGGCCCTCGCCCTGGATCACGCCACTTGCCTACTAGACACCTTTCCGTACCGGGTAGTTTCCTAACAGTGAAGCCCTAGGAGGTGAGTGCGGCCCCCCCAGCTCCCCTCCTTATGGGGATGAAGCTGCCAGAGGCAGCTCACTCTCCCGTATTAACCACTCGGTCAGGTCGGCTGATGACCTGAGCCAGGGCTCCTTTGACTTGGGAGCCTCCTCTTGAAAAATCAGGGGACCAGAAGCTTCAGCTTACGGGCCTGCTTGTCTGTCAACCTGGTTACAAAGTGTCCCCGGACGTCGGAGTACCCAGCATATAAAACTCACCTGAGTTAACGATCCCCATTTGGAGAATTAATACATTTAATCATTGGAGAAATCGATACATTTCTCCAAACTTCTCTTAAAATCAGAAATTTCGGCATTTCCCAAGCCGTTCCCCTCCGCCCTCCCCCAAAGACCGCTTCTCGGAAATAGTCACACTTAGAACAGTTTCGGTCCCTCGTCCCTGCCACCCCGAGTCTTTAGGAGGAGGATACACCATTCCCCAAACTATTGTTCATAAAATTTCAGGGCACTAACCTCTTCTGAAACACTGTGCCTTTGGGCATCAGTTTGGGAAATGCTGACCTGATTGATAATAGGAAAATCTTTTCTTTGTCTCGCTTCGTCAGATGACAGAAATAACCACTTACCTTCATCGTTCCGTGAGTTTGTACTTTTCCAGATAAGCCAAGTGCTGTTTTCCAAATCATACCTGTTGGTGCTCTTCTTGAGAGCTCTACCTCTCAAACCCAGGGCCTGAAATTAGACACACAGTTTTCTATCAAGTGCATCACTACTTATCAAACATACCTGAAAGGTGGCTACTTGGTTTGGTTTTTCTCCTCTGGAATCCCATGTTCTATTAATTTTAATAAGCACCATATACACTGTAGCTGCCCTTGAACGTATGACACACTCTAGCCTCCCCCTGCCACCCCACCCCAGAGACACCGCACCCCCAGCCCCAGCCCCCAGCGCGTGCAGAACTGACATCACCGCCTCCGCAGAGAGACACTAGCACTGGCTACCTGCCACGTACCTGCTGACCGGAGCATGGCAGGGAAAAAAAAATGCATTCTCCTAAATAAAGCTAGAGGCAGCCTTCTTCTTAGACCAGCTGGGTGGTTTGAGGTACAGACAGCTGAGCTCTTTCCACTCAGTGCGGAGCATTTCTGAGCTTGCCCAGAACTGAGTTCCACTTCACAGTGGAAAGTGAAAACTCCGTGGGTGTGGCCTCAGCTTCAGGAGAAGAACCAAAAAAAAAAAAAAAAAAAAAAAAAAAAAGAACCTCAGCCCAGGCTCCAGTCTCAACTCCAATTTAGCAAGTGGTAATTAGGAATAAAGGGTATAATACACTCCGAAAAGTGCCTACCGGAGAACTGGCCTCCAACTGCGAGTTCTCTTTCCCAAGCTAATTTTCACATCTAGACTTTAGCAGGACAATTGAGCCCACACACCGAAGGTAGCTTTTTTAAGCCTTCAACACTGGAAGTATATGAAGTTGGCCCCTTCCCAGGTCTCAGCTGCCTTCCCTATTACTTGCCACCTTCCTCTGTCCAGGGCTCTGACCCTCTGCTCTGTCTTACATTGGTCTATGGTGTTTAAGGGAAAAAAAAAAAAAAAAGCCACACACATTGTACAGGTGGTCTAACTTGCTACACGTGCCATAGAGCATTTGCTACCCGAGTGAAAGAAAGTCACATTTCTGATGTTTGCTATGTACACGTCTAGTGTAAAACTTGGCAATTGCGTTTTCCTATTACTCCCACTAAAACACAGGCAGTTGCACACAAATGGCTGCAAAGGCTACATTTCAGCTGAGAAAGCCTGTCCCCAATCTGTATTTCTCAGACAGTTTTACCAGCCTTGGGGAGTTCCCCAGGACACACCACGCAGCCATTGCCCAGAAAGGTCACAAAGACTCAGAGATGAGTGAAGGGCAGATGGAAAGCTGTGAGGAATCTAAAAAAGCAAAAGTCGGACTAGAATGGGGTGCTCAGGCCAGTGGGCTGAGGGCGGAGGCCAACGAGGAAGGAATATTTGGCCATGTCCTCCATGCAGTCATTCTAGGGGCTGGGGGTACAAAGTAAAAAAGTCCTACCTTCATGCAGCTGACACTCCAGAAAGAGGAGAAATGATTTCACGGAGTGCCCTGTGCATCCAGCCCTAAGCACTCTGCATGGCTACTTGTCCCCAAGCAACCTTACAAACCACGTGCTACTCCCCCACCCCCTGGCGAGAGCCCAAGTTCCTCAGCCAGAAGTGCACTGGGAGGGCGGTGAGCCCGGAGCTGGCCCTGGAGTCTGCACTCTCACGCCCCCCCCCCCCCCACACACACACCCCATTTGGTATTGAGAGTAAGCAAGAGGGTTCTCCTTCAAGATAGTGACCTGAGGGATCCCTGGGTGGCGCAGTGGTTTAGCGCCTGCCTTTGGCCCAGGGCGCGATCCTGGAGACCCGGGATCGAATCCCACGTCGGGCTCCCTGCATGGAGCCTGCTTCTCCCTCTGCCTATGTCTCTGCCTCTCTCTCTCTGTCTCTCTCTGTGACTATCATAAATAAAAAAAAAAAAAAAAAAAAAAAAAGATAGTGACCTGAGAGATCCTGAACTTCTCTCTTCCCACAAATGCACTGAACCTACAGCTACACACAGAACAATATCCTCTGAAAGAAAAACTAGATGAGCAACCCCTACAAACTGGGCAAATGAGATGGCAGGAGAGGCTGAGACACAATCTTCCCTTAAGCACCCGCCACCCCCACAGTCAGGAGGGAACTCGCAACCCCAAGCTTCTCCCTGAGTGAAGGGCCTGGACCCCATATCTGGCATCCCAACTTTTAAGACCTGCATCTAGGAGACAAGCCCCCAAAACACCTAGTTTTGAAAGCCAGTGGGGTTTGTAGCCACGAGACCCACAGGCCATAGCAAGCTGAGAAGCACTTTGGGTTTCCATAGTCTGCTCACATTTTTAATTTGAAAGATAAAATGTCCATGAGAAAATAGACATTTCTAATAGTTTTTTTTTTTTTAAGATCTCTCAGCAACTTTCAAGTGTACAGTATAATGCTAGTTACTATAGTCACCATGCTGTACGTGACACCCCCCTGGAAATCTGTACCTTGTGGCCCCTCACCCATTTCACCCACCCAAGAAACAGTTCTTAAAGGGCTCATGCCCTGGCCACCCGCAGAGCTCAGCAAGGTGGGGGGGGGGGGGGCAGCCAACTGAAAAGTGTCTGGTCTTCCTGTGAAAGACACCTGTTTGCTTATCTTAAAGATTTGGCCTGAGGGAGGGGCAGGCTTCTAACTCAATACACATCTGGCATCTAGCACCCTCCTGGAATATTCTAAAGACTGCAGGGGCCAGTGGGAGCCATCTTCATACTCTCCCTCTGCCTCCCCCTGGGTCACTGGTATTTCCTAGAAGGGTACTTATGCACATATCTGGTGTCCTGGTTTTTGCAGCTGCTAAGGGACAACCCTTGATCACCTGGCTCTGGTGGCCAGTGGGACTTACATGTGTGGGTCCCCTAGGACTGCAACAAATGGAGAAGTTCTTCACCAGCTCCCTCCTCTCCAGGGCACAGCACAGAAGCAGCAGTCCTCCATGCACCTCCAGTATTTCTGTGGAAGAGGCCTATTAGCTTATCTTCCTAACTGCGGCCTGAAGGGCAAACTTCTCATTAAAAGCACTTCTGAGGGCCAACTGTCATCCCCTCTGGACACCAGGGAGGCTGGCAGTATCATCATCATGCTCCCTCTGCTCCGACCCAGGTCATCAGAGTTTCCAGCATTTGTGGCCATATCACTTGCTTTGATAGCCTGGCTCTGGTGGCCAGAGGTGCCTGTATTTACAGGGCTTGTGTCTCTGCATTAATGGAACAGTAGCAAACAAAGAAACAAGTTTGTTTGTTTGTTTTTATTATTCATGAGAGACACAGAGAGAAAGAGAGAGAGAGAGAGAGAGAGGCAGAGACACAGGCAGAGGGAGAAGCAGGCTCCATGCAGGGAGCCTGATGTGGGACTCGATCCTGGGACCCGGTATCACACCCTAAGCCAAAGGCAGTTGCTCAACCACTGAGCCACCCAGGTGCCCCTAACAAAACAGTTCTTAACTGGCTAATACCCCAAGGCTCAGCACAGAGGGAACACCCAGAAATGCCCATCTCCCAGTCTTCCCCTGAAAGAGATGTGTTTGTATACTTTAAAAACTGCTGTCTTAAGGGTCTGGCTTCCAATCAGCCTGAATCTCGGTGCTGACTGAGATACTCCCCTTTGGGACACCGACAAATCTTGGTAAATCCTCACCTACTGGAAGCCACTAACACTACAGTAGGCTGCGTGGACAATCACAAAGGTTTGGGAGACAGTTAAGAGCTAGGGTAGGTTTAAGCAATAAGGTTCATCTCCTACATGAGGTCATCCCTTCAAGACTGGGAGAGGTGGCCGTTTATATAATACATTAAAACAACAACAACAACAACAGATATTTAAAGAAAAACAAACAAGAATATATTCCAAACAAAATAAGATAAAACCCAGTAAAAGCCCTCAGGCACCTGGAATCAAGTTCCACATTGGGTTCCCCACAGGGAGCCTGCTTCTCCCTCTGCCTCTCTCTCTGTGTCTCTCATGAATAAACAAAATATTTTTTTAAAAAAGTCCTTAATGGAACAGAGATAAGTAATTCACCTGATAAAAAGTTCAAGTTAACAGTCCTAAAGATGCTCACCTTGCTTGGAAGATGAACGGATGAACACAGTGAGAACTTCAACAAAGAAAGAAAAAACTTCAACAAAGACATAGAAAATATAAGAAAGTACCAAAGTCACAGAGGGGAAAAAATACAATATCTAAACTAAAAACTACACTAGATTATCCAATAACAGACTAGATAAAGCAGAAGAAGGAATCAGTGGACTTGAAGACAGGTAGTGGAACTCATCCAGAGTAGCAAAAAAAAAAAAAAAAAAGAATGAAAAAATTTTAGGGACCTATGGGACAAGATCAAGCAGACCAACATTCATATTACAGGGGTCTCAGAAGAAGAAGAGAAAAGGGAACAGAAAATTTATTTGAACAAATTATGGCTGAAAGCTTCTCCGACTTGGGGAAGGAAGTTGACAGTTAGATACAGGAAGCCCAGAGAGTTCTAAAAAAGATGGACCCAAAGAGATCCACACCAAGGCACATAATTAAACTGTTAAAGACAGGGTGGCCTGGGTGGCTCAGTGGTTTAGCGCTGCCTTCGGCCCAGGGTGTGATCCTGTAGGCCCCAGGATCGAGTCCCACCGTTGGGCTCCCTGCATGGAGCCTGCTTCTCCCTCTGCCTGTGTCTCTGCCTCTCTCTCTCTCTCTCTCTCATGAATAAATAAATAAAATTAAATAAACTGCTAAAGACAAAGAGAATCTTAAAAAGCAATGAGAGAAAAACAACTTGTTACATACAAGGGACTCTCTTAAAACTGTGAGCATATTCTTCAGCAGAAATTTTGCCAAAAAGGAGGGACATAGTATATTCCAAGTGCTGAAAGGAAGCGTCAACTGTACTCTGACAAAGTTGTCCTTCAGAACTGAAGGAAATATGAAGAATTTCCCAGATAGGCAAAAACTGAAGGACTTCATCAGCACTAGACCAGCCTTACAAGAAATGCAGAAAGGAAAGGAAAAAGGGTGCTAATTAGTAATAGGACTACATACGAACGTATAAATCTCACTGGCAAAGGTAAATATATAATAAAACTCAGAATACTCTAACATAAAGACAGTGAGTTAATTTACAAAGCTAGTATGAAGGTTAAAAGACAAAGGTAGGGGCACCTGGGTGACTCAGTGATTTATTTTCTGCCTTTGGCTCAGGTCATGATCCCAGGGTCCTGGGTTCGAGTCCTGCATTGGGCTCCCGGCATGGAGCCTGCTTCTCCCTCCCTCCTGTGTCTCTGCCTCTCTCTCTATGTCTATCACAAATAAATAAATAAATCTTTTTTAAAAATACTGTTATAAGTTGTCTTATATAAGCCTCATGGTAACCACAAAGCAAAAACATATAGTAGATACAAAAAGAGAAAAGAATCTCAGCATGTCACCACAGAAAATCATCAAGTCACCAACAAAAAGAGCAAGAGAAGAATAAAGGAATTTCAAAACAGCCAGGAAACAATGAACAAAATGGAATAAATACATACCTGTTGATCTACTTTAAATATAAATGAGCTAACTTCTCCAATCAAAAGACACAAAGTGGCTGAATGGATAAAAAAAAATGAGACCCATCAAGGATTCCAGTCCAAGATGTAGGAAGACACTGAACTCACTTTCTCCATGAAACACAACAAATCACACCTAATTATAGAGCAATTCCTCCAAAGAACTGAGGGCCAACTGAATAGCTTCTGCACAACAGAAGATGGGATGGCAAAAGAGAACAGCAAGAGAGATGGAGACATATTAACCAAGGAACCTTCCATCCCTGATGCCGCAAATGGCATCATTGTACCCTGGTGCCAGGGTACAATCCAGGCACACTAACCAGCCTGCCTGTCAGTGAGCCCCTGGCTTCTAGCCCACCCTGGCCTAGCCATCCCACCAAGGTGGCCACAGGGCAATGCATACCTGGAAATCCCTGGTTAGCACTCATTATAGCTCCAAGTTTTGTACCAAGGTGACACAGGTGTAAAGCATCCTGGAATACTCCAGGCCTATATCACTTGGACTTCAGGCAGCATACTAGGGTACCCTCAGTTTAGAGAGCTCTAGTACCTCCTGACTGCCACTGGATTGAAATCCAGCTTCCCCACCAGAGTGTGCCCTGTGTTGAAGCACCCTGGGGACCCACCTGTGCCTACCACAGTTCCAGCCACCCCACCAGGGCACACTCTCTATGCAGAGTGGCCCAGAACACCTCCACCCATGTGAGCCTTGGCTCCAGTCACTTGGCCAGGGCATCCCCTGTGCTGAACACCCCAGGACACCCCAGGACACTCCAGCTTATAAGCACTTCAGCTTCAGCTGTCCTGCTCGGGCACATTTTCTGTGGAGAGCCCATGGACCATATCCGCTCATCCCCACTTTAGCTTCAGCTGTCCTGCCAGGGTGCCCCCTGCATGGAGTACTCCAGGGCCCCGAAGCCTGTACCCTACCTCCAGCTCCAGCCACTCCTCCATGGCATGTTCTGTGCAAAGTCCAGGAAAACCCTGGTTTACACCCACTTCAGCTTCAGCTATCCTGCCAATATGCCCTCTCTGTGCATAGAGCCCTGGAACACTTGATTTGCCACCATTTCAGCTTCAGCTGTCCTGCCAGGGTGCCCTCTTCACAGAGAGTCCAGAAACCTCCTGGCCCACACAATGCCTCAGCTCCAGCCACCCCACAAGGACACCCCCTGCATAAAGTGTCCCTGGACACCCCAGCTTGCACCCACTTCAGGTCCACTGTCCTACCAGGGTACCCTCAGTGTGTAGAGTCCCAGGACACCCCAGCCTGCATCCACTTCAACTTAGACAGCCTGCTAAAGCACCTGCTGCACAGAGCCCCATGACCTCTGGCTTGTGGTCACTTCAGTGTCAACTGTCCTACCAGGGTGCCTACTGCATGGAGAGCCCCAAGACCTCTGGCCCACACCAACCACACCTTCAGCCAGCCATCCAAAGTCACCAAGCACACACAGTCCACATAAGGGATGAGCATATGTAAAACCATGCCTTCATGTTTAGAAGTAGCTGTTCTGCTAATCTATAGAAACAAAAAAGAAAGTCAAGCAAGATGGAGAGACAGAGGAATATGCTCCAAAAGAAAGAACAAGACAAACCCTCAGAAAAAGAATTAAGTGAAATGGAGATAAGCAATATGCCTGATAAAAAATGTAAAGTAATGATTGTAAAGATGCTCCATGGACTGAAGAGAAGAATAGAAGAATTCATGAGACCAGCAGTAACGACACAGAAAATACAAAAAAGAACCAGAGTTGAAGAATACAATAACTGAAATTTAAAAAAAAAATGCTATAGGGAATCAAAAGATTAGCTGATGCAGAAGAACATATCAGTGATCTGGAACATGAGTTAATGAAAAACATGCAAACGGAACAGCAAAAAGAGAAAAAAAATTATAAAAATGAGGACAGGTTAGGTGACCTCTTAGAAATATCGAACAAAGAAACTTTCACATTATAAGGGTCCCAGAAGAAGAGACAAAGAAGGGGCAGAAAACGTATTTGAAGAAATAATAACTGAAAACTTCCCTAAGTTAGGAGAAAAAAAAAAAGACATCCAGGTCAAAAAGTACAGAGTTTCAGACAAGATAAACCCAAAGAAGGCCACACCATGACACATTATCTTTAACCTTTGATATTTTAATTATTAAAGGATAATTCTAAAAGCAGCAAGAGGGGAGCAAAACGTTATATACAGAGGAACCCTATAAAACTATTAGGTGATTTTTCAGCAGAAACTGCAGGCCACAGAAAGTGCCATCATATGTTTAAAGTGCTGAAAGGGAAAAAAACAAGAATACTTTAACCAGCAAGGTTATCACTCAGAACTGAAAGAAAGGTAAAGAATTTCCCAAATAAAAGTTAAAGGAGTTTATTACCACTAAACCAGCCTTAAAAGAAATGTTAAAGAGACTTTAAGTGGAAAAGAAATGGCCATAATTATGAATAAAAAGACATAAAATATGATAACATAAATATAAAATGTGGAGGGAGTAAAAGGATTTTTTAAAGAATTTGTTTGAGGGATCCCTGGGTGGCGCAGCGGTTTGGCGCCTGCCTTTGGCCCAGGGCGCGATCCTGGATACCTGGGATCGAATCCCACGTCGGGCTCCCGGTGCATGGAGCCTGCTTCTCCCTCTGCCTGTGTCTCTGCCTCTCTCTCTCTCTCTCTGTGTGACTATCATAAATAAATAAAAATTTAAAAAAAAAGAATTTGTTTGAATTTAAATGATAATCAACTTAATACAGACTGCTATATAGTTGGGATGGTATATGAACCTCATGGTGATCTAAAACCCAAAACCTACAATAGATACACAAAAATTAAAAAGCCAAACATAGCACTGCAGAAACTCATCAATTACAAAGAAAGAGAGCAAGGGAAGAAGGGAACAGAGGAGAACAACAAAATCAACCAGAAAACAATGAACAAAATGGCAGTAAGTACATACCTATCAATAATTGCTTTAAATGCATAGTCTAAATGCTTCAATCAAAAGACATAGGGTGGTGGAATAGGTAAAAAACAAAAACCAACCATCTATATGCTGCCTACAAGAGACACCTCAGACCTTAAGATACATAGAGACTGAAAGTAAAAGAATGGAAAAACATTTACCATGTAAATGGAAGTGGGAAAAAAAAAAAAACTGGGGTAGCAATACTTATACCAGACAAAACAGACTTTAGGGTAAAGACTGTAACAAAAAAAACAAAAAAGGGGCATTATATAATGACAAAAGGATCAATCCAACAAGAGAATATAATAATTGTAATACCTATGTACCCAACACTGGAGCACCTAAATAAATACTAACAGACATAAAGAGAGAAATTTATGATACTATAATAATAGTAGGGGACACCCCATTTACATCAATGGATAGATCATCCAGGCAAAAAAAATCAATAAGAAAACAGTGTCTTTGAATGACACATTAGACCAGATGGACCTAACAGCTATATACAGAACATTCCATCCAAAAACAATAGACTACACATTCTTTTCAAGTACACACGGAACATTCTCCAGGATTGAGCAGGCCACAAAACAAGTCTCAATACATTTAAGAAAACTGAAATCATACTGTGCATCTTTCCCAACCACAATGAAACTAGAAATCAATCACAAGAAAAAAAAAAAAAAACCTGAAAAACCACAAAAAATTATATGAAACAGCCAAAGGGGCCATGAAGAAATCAAAGAAGAAATTTAAAAAATACATGGAGACAAAGGAAAATGTAAACGCAACAGTCCAAAATCTCTGGGACAAGGGCGCCTGGATGCTTCAGTTGGTTAAGCATCTGCCTTCAGGTCAGGTCTTGATTCCAGGGTCCTGGGATCAAGCCCCCACCCCCAAGGTCTGGCTCTCTGCTCAGTGGGGAATCTACTCTTCCCTCTGCCCTTCCCCCTGTTCATTCTCTTTTTCTCTCCCTCTCTCTCTTTCAAATAAATAAAATCTTAAAAAAAAAAATCTCTTGGACAGAATGAAAGCAGTTCTTTTTTTAGGGAAAGAAAGAGACAGGACAGCAGTAGAGGGGCAGGGCAGATGGAGAAGCAGGCTCCCTGCTCAGCCCCAACATGGGGCTTGATCCTGGGACTCTGGGATCATAACCTGGGCTAAAGGCAGGTGCTTAACCAACTGAGCCACCTAGGTGCCCTCTAAAAGCAGTTGTAAGAGAAAAATATATAGTGATACAAGCCTACCTCAAGATACAAGTAAAAGCTCTAATTAAAAAATCTAACCTTACACCTAAAGGAACTAGAAAAAGAACAAGCACAGCCCAACAAGGAAATGATAAATTTGGAAAAGTAAATGAAATAAAGATTTTTTAAAAATAGGAACAAAAAATGAAAGAGCTGATCCTTTGGAAAGATAAAATTAATAAACCCTTATCCAGAATCATGAAGAAATAAAACAGAAAGGACCCACAAAATAAAGTCAGAAATGAAAGAGAATTAACAGTGGACACCACAGAAATACAAAGGATTATAAGAAAATACTATGAAAAATTATACGCCAATGAATTGGACAACCTAGAATAGATATATTTCTAGAACTACAATCTTCCAAAACTTTATCAAGAGGAAACAGTATCTGAACAGACTGATTACTAGCAACAAAATTGAATCGGTAATCAAAAACTACCCCAAAATATGGGATGCCTGAGTGGCTTAGTGGTTGAGCGTCTGCCTTTGGCTCAGGGTGTGATCCTGGAGTCCCGGGATCAAGTCCCACGTCGGGCTCCCTGCGTGGAGCCTGCTTCTCCCTCTGCCTGTGTCTCTGCCTCTCTGTGTGTGTGTTTCTCATGAATAAATAAATAAAATATTTAAAAAAAAACACCTACCCAAAAATAAAAGTCCAGGATCACATGGATTCAAAGGTGAATTCTACCAAACATTTAAAGAAGATTTAATAACTGTTCTCCTCAAACTATTCCAAAAAAGAGAGGAAGGAAAGCTTCCAAATACATTCTATGAGGCCAGCATTACCTTGATACCAAAACAAGGGCCACACACACACACACACACACACACACACACACACACACACATTACAGGCCAATATCCTTGATGAATATAGAAGCAAAATCCTCAACAAAATATTAGCACACCACATTCAAAAATACACTAAAAGGATCATTCACCATGATCAAATAATATCACTATTTGTAAATCAATTAACAGGCTATATCACATCAATAAAAGTGAAGGGTAAAAGTCATATGATCATTTCAAAAGATGCAGAAAAATTATATGACAAAATTCAACATCTGTTCATGATCAAAACTCTCAACAAAGTAGGTTTAGAGGTAATACACTTCAACAAAATAAGGGCCTTGTATGAAAACCCACAGTTAATATAATATTCAATGGTGAAAAAACTGCCAGATTTTCCACTAAGATCAGGAACAAGAGAAGGATATCCACTTTCACACTTTTATTCAACATATAGTTCTGGCAGTCCTAGCCACAAAAGAAAACAAAAAAATAAAGGGCATCCAAATTGGTACGGAATAAATCAAACTGTCACCATTTGTAGATGACATGATATTATACATAGAAAACTTGAAAGACACCACCTAAAATCTATTAGAAGTAATAAATGAATTCAGTAAAGTTGTGGGATACAAAATTAATACCTAAAAAATCAGTAGTGTCCCTATATGCCAATAGTGTAAAAGAAAAAAATGAATGAAACAATTACAATTCCACTAAAATGACTAAAAACCTAGAAATAAACTTAACCAAGGAGGTTAAAGAAATATACTTTGAGGGGATCCCTGGGTGGCGCAGCGGTTTAGCGCCTGCCTTTGGCCCAGGGCACGATCCTGGAGACCCGGGATCGAATCCCACGTCAGGCTCCCGGTGCATGGAGCCTGCTTCTTCCTCTGCCTGTGTCTCTGCCGATCTCTCTCACTGTGTGCCTATCATAAATAAATTTAAAAAAATTAAAAAAAAAAAGAAATATACTTTGAAAACCACAAAACACTGATGAAAGAAATCAAAGATAACAAAAATAGAAAAGATACACCATATTCATGGTTTAGAATAAATATTCCATACTCCCCTAACCGACTAGAGATTCAGTGCAATCCCTATCAAAATTCCAATGGCATTCTTCACAGAATTAGAACAAATAATGCAAAAATTTGTATAAGAACAGAAATGACCCTGAATAGCCAAAGCAATCTTGAGAAATAAGAGGGAGGTATCACAATCCCAGATTTCAAGACATACTACAAAGATATAGTAATCAAAACAGTATGGTACTGGCACAAAAACCGACACACATAGACCAATGGAACAGAACAGACAGTCCAGCAGTAGATGCAAGCTTTATATGGTCAATCTATGACAAAAGAGGCAAAAATATACAATGGGGAAAAGACAGTCTCTTCAACAAATTGCGCTGGGGAAAACTGGACACCTACCTGCAAAAGAATGAAACTGGACCACTTTCTCACACCATACACAAAAATAAACTCAAAATATCCTAAAGACCTAAATGTGAGACCTCAAACTATAAAAATCCTAGAGGAGAACACAGGCAGTAATGTCACTGATGCTAGCCTATTATAAACATATTTCTAGATGTCTTTAGCAAGGGAAATAAAAAACAAAACCAAAAAATAAAGGGACTACATCAAAATAAGTTTTTGCACAGTGAAGGAAACCATCAATAGAACAAAAAGGCAACCTAACAAATGGCAGAAGACATCTGCAGATGACATATCCACTAAGGGGTTAATATCCAAAACATATAAAGAACTTCTACAACTTAGCACCATAAAACCCCAAATAATCTGATTTTAAAATGGGCAGAGGACCTGAATAGACATTTTTCCAAAGAAGACATACAGATGGCTAACAGACACACGAAAAGATGCTCAACATCAATCATCAGCAGGGAAATGCAAATCAAAACTGCAATGAAACATCACTTTACACCTGTCAGTATGGCTAAAATCTGAAAGACAAGAAATAACAAGTGTTAGTGAGGATGTGAAGAAAAAGGAACTCTCGTGCACTGTTGGTAGAAAAGGAAATTAGTGCATTTGCTGTGGAAAACAGTATGAGATTTCCTTAAAAAACTAAAAATATAAATACCATATGATCCAATAATTTCTCTACTGGTTTTTTACCCAAAGAAAATGAAAATGCCAATTCAAAAAGATATATGCACCCCTATGTTTAGTGCAGCATTATTTACAGTAACCAAGATATGAAAGCAACCTAAGTGTCCATCACTAGATGAATGGATAGGGAATATTACACAGTCATAAGAAAGGACAAGGTCTTACCATTTTACATAACACAGGTGGACCTAGATGGTCTTATACTAAGTGAAATAAGTCAGAATGGGAAAAACAAATACTGTATAATGTCACTCACATGTAGAATCTGCAAAATAAGTGAATAAACAAATCAGAATCAGACCTATATAGAGAACAAACTGGTGGTTACCACAGGAAAATCAGATAGGAGGATGGGCAAGATAAGTGGAGATGAGTGGGAGATACAGGCTTCTAGTTATGGTACCATAAGTCATGAGAATAAAAGGCATAGAATAGGGAACATAATCAATGATACGGTAATAGTGTTGTACGGTGACAGATGGTAGTTACACTCATGATGAGCATCACACAATATATAGAGAAATTGAATCACTGTTTTGTACACCTGCAACTAATGTAACATTGTGTGCCAACTATATGCAAATTAAAAAAATTTTTAAAGCAAACAAGACCCATCTATCTGCTGCTTACAAGAGACGCACTTCAGATAGAAGAGCACATATAGACTGAATGTGAAGGAATGGGTGTCATTCCCATGCAAATGAAACCAAATTAAATCTAGGGTGGTTATACTTATATCAGACAAAACAGACTTTAAGACAAAGACAGTAATGATACAAAGAAGTTCATTACATAATGATCAAGGTGTCAATATAACATGAGGTTATAACATTTATAAATATTTAGGTACCCAGGGTGCCTGGGTGGCTCAGTCAGTTAAATGGCCAACTCTTGGTTTTGACTGAGGTCATGATCTCAGGATTGTGAGACTGAACCCCACGTAGGGCTCTGCACTCGGCAGGGAGTTTGCTTGAGATTCTCTCCCTCTGCTCCCCACTCCTTTAAAATAAACAGGTAAAATCTTTAAAAAAAAATTTACGCACCCAAACAGGAATACCTAAATATATAACACAAAGATTCACAGACTTTGAGAAATAAAGGGAGAAATAGACAGCAATACAATAGTAGAAGATCTTAATACCTTACTTTCATCAATGTATAGATCATTCAGACAGAAAATAAGGAAACCCTGACTTACATTAGACCAGATGGAGTGGACATATACCATGTCAATATTCCATCCAAAAGCAGAACACACATTCTCCTCAAAAAAAAAAAAAAAAAAATATATATATATATATATATATATAAAAAAAACATTCTCAAAAATAGATCATGGTAGGCCACAAAACAAGTCTCCAATTTAAGAAGGCTGAAGTCATATCAAGCATCTTTTCCAATCACAGTGTACAAAACTAGAAATCAATTACAAGGAAAGAACTAAAAAACTCACAAATATGTGAAGATTAAACAACTTGCCACTGACCCATCAAGAGTCAAAGAAGAAATAAAAAGACATATTATGCGCCCCCATGGCCTCATCCCACTAGATTCAACAGCTGCATACAATCCCCACAGAAGATAATCCTTGAACACCTGGCTCTTGTGACTGGGGGGCTTGTGTTTCTGAGCCCCATGTAGCTAAAACAACTGGAGAGGCAGTTCTGGGTAGGTTACCACCGCCAGGGCACTGCACAGACAGCTGACTGAAACACACCTCCAATCCTCCTGGGACTACTCCTTCAAGAGTTGGAGAGAGGGAAGCCCTGGTGGCTCAGTGGTTTAACACTGCCTTCAGCCCAAGGCCTGATCCTGGAGACCTGGGATCGAGTCCCATGTCGGGCTCCCTGCATGGAGCCTGCTTCTCTCTCTGCCTGTGTCTCTGCCTCTCTATGTCTCTCATGAATAAGTAAAATCTTAAAAAAAAAAAAAAAGAGTTGGAGAGAGAACTCTTTCACCTCATACTAGAAACAAGCACAGAGTCCAGCAAAATGAGGAAGAAATATGTTCCAAAGGAAAAAAAAACAAACAAGATAAAATCCCAGAATAAAACCTTATCTAAACAGTCATAAGTAATTTACCTGATGAGGAGTTCAAAGTAATGGTCACAAGGATGCTCGCCAATCTTGACAGAAGAATACATGAACACAGAGAGAACTTCAACAAAGTGATAGAAAATATTAGAAAGCACCAAACAGAAGTCATAAAGCTGAAGAATACAGTAACTGAAAAACACACTAGAGGTGTTCAATAGCAGACTAGATAAAGCAGAAGAAAGAGTCAGTGACCTGGAAGACAGGGCAGTGGAACTCACACAAACATATGGGCAAAATGAAAAAAAGAATTTTAAATGTGAGCATAATTTGAGGGACCTAGAATAATATCAAGTGATGAGGGATAGCAAGCCTGTAAATGGACTAGCAATTTTGGTTGGAGTGACCTTAAGAACAAAATAACCTCTGAGTGATTAAAATATAAACTCACTAGTCAAAATATTACATTGCTTATTGATGCAACATATTGATCAACAGAACAAGTTACCCTCGGATAACAGAACAAGTTACCTCGGATATTCTAGAGTTCATTCATATCAACAATAGGGTTTCTGACCTCAGTGTTGTATCAGGACATCCCAAGGTGCAACCACTATTTAGAGTTCATTTGTTCAATGATTAAAATCCTACAAGAACTGAGTTCAGACCATAATAATATAGGTCAGTTTCTTTCTATTATAAATTTCTCCCAATACAAAAGGACAAGAGAAATGAAGCCTACTTCATTAGTGGGAGACATCTTCAAACTAATAGATTATTTATAGTCTTAGTTAGTTTATGTCTACCCTGCCCAAGAACAGGGTTTATAAGGGTTGCAGAGCCCAGTAATTGTGTAAAACTTAAGCCTAGTGGTTCAATTCCTCGTCCTAACAAAATATTTATAATCCACATTATCTCATTGGTTATCCCCACCCCACTTGCTGTAGCATTCCTCACACTGATGAAAAGTGCTAGGATATATACAAATTTGCAAAGGACCAAACATTGTTGGACCTCATGGTCTGTTCCAACCTGTTGCTGATGCTCTAAAACTATTCATTAAAGAACCAATGAAATGCTAACATCATCAATATCCATATCCATTACTGAACCAATCTTAGCCCTCACCATAGCCCCTACAACATAAATTCCCCTGCTTCTACCCAGCCACTAATCAATATAAACCTAGGAGGACTATACATGCTAGCTATATCAAGCTCAGTATATACTTCATCCTTTGATCTGGATGGGCCTCAAATTCAAATATGCATTAATTGGAGCTAAGGAGTAGCACAGAGAATTTCATGTGAAGTGACTCTAGCAATTATCTTAATATTAGTGCTACTAATGAATGGATTGCTTACACTATCAACATTAATCAGGAATACGTAGGATTAATTTTTCCAACACAACCACTAGCCATGGTCATGATTCATTTCGGCCCCAGCAGAAACCAACTGAGCTCCATTCGACCTAACAGAAGGAGAAAGAGAACCTAGTCACTGCCTCTAACACTGAACACTGAATACAAACCACTTGCCCTATTTTTCCGAGAATAGGCCAAAATCCTCCTAATAAACATTTTTGCAACAATCATATCCCTAGCCCCTACATGCCAGAACTATATACAGTTAATTTCATTGTTAAAACCCTCCTACTGAGCATACCTTTCCATGAATCCAGGCCTCTTACCCACAATTCCAATACAACTAACTAATGGAACTCTTGTGAAAAACTTTATTTCACTACATTAACCCTTTCTATGTGACACATATCCTTGCTTATCATTATATCAGGTATTATACTACAATCCTAAAAATACATCTGACAAAGAGTTACTGTGATAGAGTAAATAAGAGGTTTAAATCTTATTATATTACCTTAATAGAAATAATTTTATTTCTATTATTCCTAGAATTATAGGAATCAAACCTACTCCTAGTAATTACAAATTAATTAAAGCATATTCTTTAATAAAGTCAGCTAAAGAAGCTATTGGGCCCACCCAACCTCCAAATATTGGTTAATATCCTTCCCATGCTAATAAATCTTCTTACCTTTACCATTATTATAACAACTGTTATCTCAGAAACTATAATTGTGATAACAAGCTCTCATGGACTGACTAAACTGGCTTCAAAATAAATAAGTTTATTTTAAATAAAAGAATTTAACCCTGGAGCCATAGAAGCATCTACTAAATATTTCCTAACACAACCAACCACATCAATACTTCTTATAACAGCTATTATTAACTTAATATACTTTGGGCAAAGAACAATTACAAAAATAATCAACAGCATCTGTTTACCATTGTGACAATAGCTCTCGTTATAAAACCTCTTTCCACTTCTGAGCATCTGCAGTAACACAAGGAATTCCATTCTCTTCAGGCCTAATTGTACTAACATGACAAAAACTTGCACCAATCTCATACCAAATCTCATCATCCATTAATCCAAATTTAATTCTAACCATAGCTATTACATCAATTCTAATTGGAAGATGAGATGGACTTAACCATACACATATATGAAAAATCATAGCCTATTCATTAATTGCTCATGCAAGATGAATAACACCTATCACAATTTATATCCTAAGTATAATATCCTAAGTATAATATATAATAATCTAAGTAAATAGATTAATAGATCTATTAATCTACATCATGATACTCACCACATTCATATTATTATATATAATTCATCCTCCACAACACTATCACTCTCATACATATGAAACAAAATATCCTTAATCACTACATTAATCTTAACCACCATACTATCAATAGGCCTTCCTCCTCTCTCGGGATTCCTGCCCAAATGGATAATCATCAAGCAACTGACAAAAAATGATCTTATTATATCAACATTGATAGACATTATATAGCACTACTCAATCTGTACTTCTACATGCAATTAACTTCACATCACTAATTATATTTCCATCAAGAAGCAACATAAAAATAAAAAGGACAATGTGAAAGTACACAATGATTAACTCTTTTAACACTACTAATTATAACATCAACAATAATCCTCCCACTAACACCAATACTATCAATCTTGGAGTAGGAATTTAGGTTAGAAAAGACCAAAAGCCTTCAAAGCCCTAAGCAAGTGTATCCACTTAATGCCTAAAAAGTACAAGGATTGCAAGACTTTATCCTACATCAACTGAACACAAATCAAATTCTTTAAGTAAGCTAAAACCTTACTAGACTGATAGGTTTCCACCCCATGAAATTTTAGCTAATGGTTAAATTCCCTAATCGACTTCAATGGCTTCAATTTACTTCTCCCACCATCTAGGGGAACAAAAAAGCAGAAGAAGCCCCAGCAGAGTTGAAGCTGCTTCTTTGAATCTGTAATTCAGTATGATATTCACCACAGGGTTTGACAAAAAGAGGACTCAACCTCTGTCTTTAGGTTTAGAGGTTAATGCTTACTCAGCCATTTTACTTATATTCATAAACTGATTATTCTTAACAAACTATAAAGATACTAGCACTCTATACCTACTATTTGGTGCATAAACTAGAATAGTAGAAACTTCCTGAAGCCTTTTTTTTTTTTTTTTAAGATTATTTATTTGCGAGAGCGAGAGAGTGCAGGGGAAGGAGCAGAGGGAGAGGGACAAGCATACTCTATGCTGAGTGCATAGCCCAATATAGGGCTCAATCCTAGGACCCCGAGATCATGACCTGAGCTGAAACCAAGAGTCAGACCAACACAGCCACCCAGGTGCCCCTGCCTGAAGCCTTTTAATCCATGTGGAACTTGGCCAACTTGGAATTTTACTGGGAGACCACCTAATTTATAATTGCCCATGCATCCATGATAATTTTTTTATAGTATTACCTATTATACTTGGAGAGTTTGGAAACTGTTTAGTCCCCTTAATAATCAGAGCACCTGATATAGCATTCCCAAATAAATAACGTGAGCTTCTAATACCACCATCATTTCTGCTCTTACATCATTAATAGTTGGAGCAGGTGCAGGAACCAACTGAACAGTATACACACCCCCAGCCAGCAACCTAGCTCACTAGGAGCCTCAGTCAATTTAACTATCTTCTCTACCTATGTGTATCCTCGATTTTAGTGGCTATCAATCATATTACCACAATCATTCATATGAAACCACCAGTGGTATCTCAATACTAAGCACCTTTATTCATTGGATCCCAGCCATCCTGCTACTGAGATCACATCCAGTCTTAGCAACCAGAATTACCATATTACTAACAGACCATACCTGAAACACCATATTCTTTGATCATATAGGAGGAGGCAACCCAATTTGATACCAATGCCTATTTTGATTTTGATTCTCCAGATGTCCCAAAGTTTATATTCTTATCTTTCTTAGATTTGGAATAATTTCATGTATTATTATGTATTATTCAGGAAAAAAAACCTTTTGGATATATAAGAATAGTCTGAACCACAATAGCCTTTGGATTACTAGGTTTTATTGTATGATCTCATCATATATTAACAGTAGGCACAGATGTTGACACATAAGCATATTTTACATCAGCTACTAGAATTGTTGCCAACTGTATAGGAGTAAAAGTATTTAGCTAACTAGCAACCCTTCATGGAGGCAACAATAAATGATCACTAGCCATACTATGAGCCCTAGCTTTTATCTTCCTATTCACAGTAGGAGGTCTAACAGGAATTATCTTAGCTAACTCATTCCTAGACATTGTTCTCCAGAATATATAATATAGAGTAGCACATTTTTACTACATATTATCAACAGGAGCATTTATTCACCATCATAGGAAGATTTCTTCACTGACTCCCATTATTTTCTACAGGCTACACAGTCAATCATACTTGGGCAAAAATCCTCTTTACAATCATAGTAATTGGAAGTAATATAACTTTCTTCCCACTCAGGGCCTCTTAGGAATGCCCTGACATTACTCTGACTATTCAGATGCATGCACAACATGAAAGACTACGTAGGTTCATTCATCTTCTTAACAGCAGTAATATCAATTATCTTCATAATTTGAGAAGTATTTGCACTTAAAAGAAAAATAGCAACAGTGGAATTAACACTAATCTTGAATGACTACATGGATGCCCTCCGTAATATTATATATTTGAAGAACCCTCTTACATATGCCTACAATAAGAAAGAAATCAAGCCCTCTAAAAATGGTTTCAAGCCAATACCATAACCATTATGTATTTCTTAGTAGTGAAATGTTAGTAAAAATTACAAAACTTATCAAAGTTAAATTACAGCATTAAGTCCTTTATATCTCCATGGCATATCCATTCAACTAGGCTTTTAAGATGCAACATCCTCCATTATAGAACACCACCTACACTTTCACGACCATACGTAATCATATTCTTAATTGATTCTCTAGGTCTTTATATCATTTCACTAATATTAACAGCTAAATTAACCCACAGGAATACAATAGATGTGCAAGAAGTAGAAAGGATATGGATACCAATCATTATCCTAATCCTAATTGCTCTACCACCACTATGAATTCTTGATATAACACATGAGATCAACAACCCCTCACTAACTGGAAAAATTATGGGCCATCAATGATACTGAAGCTATGAATATATGGCCTATAAAGACTTAAGCTTTGACTTCTACTTCCTGACTTCTTTGGCTTCTTAAACTTTGATCTCCACACAAGACCTAAAACGAGGAGAACTACAAGTAGTAAAGGTTGACAACCAAGTTGTCTCACCCATAGAAATAACAATCCAAATATTAATCGCATTAGCAGACACCCTGCACTCATGAGCCATCCCCAGATAATTAAATCAAACAACCTTAATACCTATACATCTAGACCTATATTATGGGCAGTGCTCAGAAATTTGTGGTTCAAATCAGTTTTATACCAATCGTTCTTGAATTAATTCCACTAAACACTTAGAAAACTTATCTGCAACTATACTGTGATATCATTAAGAAGCTAAGTAGCATTGGGGCACCTGGGTGGCTTAGTTAAGTGTCTGACTCTTGATTTTTGGCTTTGGTCATGATCTCAGGGTCATGAGACTGAGCTCCATGTCAGGCTTTATGCTGGGTATGGAGCCTGCTTAAGATTCTCTCTCTCCCTATCCTTCTTGCCCCACCCCCCAAATAAAACATAAAAATAATTTTTTTTTAAAAAAGAAGTAGCATTAGCCTTTAAAAGGTTAATGATAAAGACAGAGTTTAAGCTTCTCTTTAATGATATGCCACAACTATACACATCAATAATTTTATCCCTTTTGGGATGCCTGAATGGCTCAGTGGTTGAGTGTCTGCCTTCGGCTCAGGGCATGATCCTGAAATCCCAAGATTGAGTCCCGCATCAGGCTCCCTGCATGGAGCCTTCTTCTCTCTCTGCCTATGTCTCTACCTCTCTCCCTCTCTCTGTGTCTCTCATGAATAAATAAAACCTTTAAAAAATTATTATTATTATTATAACCCTATTTGTTGTATTTTAATTAAATATTTCAAATATCTATGACCAAACCCAAAATTAAAAACAACAAACACACTGGAGTATTTCACCCCTTGAGAGAAAAAGTAAATAAAAATCGATTTCTTTCATTATCCCAATAATGATAGGGTTATCATAATTTTAATTACTACATTTCCTACAACCTAGCCAACTAATCAACAACTATCTAATTGCTATCAAAAAAAGGACTGATTCTGTCAACATCAAAACAAATGACTATCCATAATTATAGGACACAATCAAGGACAAAACTGAACCCTAACCCTATTATTCATTCTGTTTATTGGTTTAGCAAGCCTACTGGGCCTACTACCACACTCATTACACCTACCACACAACTCTCAATGAATCTGGGAATAGCCATTCCACCTTAAGTAGGGACAGTAATTAATGGCTTGTGTCACAAAACAAATGCATCTTAGCCACTTTCTATCCCAAGGAATACCCATCCCACTCATTCCAATACTAGTAATTATCAAAACCATTAGCCTTTTCATCCAACCAAGAGCACTGGCTGTATGGCTAACTGCCAGTATCACTGCTGAACACCTACTCTTTCATCTAATTGTCAGAGGAAGCCTTGCCTTAATGAACATTAGCCCCACTACAGCTCTCATTACCTTTATCACTCTTAATTTTACTGTCTTTGAGTTCACTGTGGGCTTACTTCAAGCTTACATACTCTTTTAATAAGACCTTACCTTACATGATAACATCTAATGACCACCAAACCCACACATACCATATAATAAACTTCTGCCCCCAACCATTTGTAGGCACTCTATCAGCTCTCCTTGTAACATCAGGTCTAATAATATGATCTTCCTTTAACTCAGTCTTCCTCTTATCCTTAGGCATAACAGCTAATATCTTGACTATGTATCATTGATGAGAAGACATTATTTGAAAAAGTAAGTACCTTCCAAGATCACCACACACCAACATTCAGAAAGGTCTTGAGGATGAACTAATTCTTTTCATTATTTCAGAAGTCTTTTTTACCAGCTTCCTCTGGGTATTTACTATTTAAGTCTAGCTCTACCACCTGAACTAGGTGGTTGCTGACCATCCACCAGCATCCATCCCCTAAATCCTCTAGAAGTACTGCTTCTCAATACCTTTGTCTTATTAGCCTCTGGAGTATATCTATTACCTAAGTCTATTAGAGCCTAACAGGAGGAAATCACTAATACAAACTTCAAGCCCTATTAGTTACAGTCTCTCTAGGAATTTATTTTACCTTATTACAAGCCTTCAAATACTATGAAACATCATTTACGATCTCAGATGGAATTTATGAATAGACATTTTTTATGGCCACGGGCTTTCATGGACTACATATGATTATTGGCCCTACCTTCCTCATCATCTGTTTCTCACTGCAAATAAAATTTCATTTCACATTTAATTATCACTTTGAATTTGAAGCAGTTACTTGATATTAACACTTTGTAGATGTAGTATGACTATTCCTATATGTCACCATTTATTGATGGGAGTCCTATTCTTTTAGTATTAAATAGTACAATTCTAATTAATCAGTTTCAGTACAATCCAAGGAAGAATAACAAATATAATATTAACACCATCGCTTAACACAGTACTAAACTCATGGCTTGTATTAATTGCATTCTGACTTTCCAGAACTAAACATCTACATGGAAAACACAAGATCATATGAATGTAGATTCGACCCCATAGAATCAACACACCCACCCTTCTCCATAAAATTCTTTCTGGTAGTCATTCCATTTCTCTTACTTGACCTAGAAATGCTATTCTTCTACCTCTACCTTCACTATCGCAAACAGCCTAAAAACTATAACTCATCATGGCATTAATATCAATCTCATTACCAACCTTAAGTTTCAACTATGAATGAACCCAAAAAGAATCAGGATGAACCAAATGATTATTAGTTTAAACTAAAACCAATGATTTCAACTCATTAAATTATGGCTAATTTCATAATTATCAAATGTCCCTAGTTTATATTGACATTGTTCTAGCAATCATTGTATACTTCATGGAACTATTAATATATTGATCTTATTTAATATTATTTCTCTGTCTAGAGGGTATATTCATTCACTATTAATTATAGTAATTATAATAATTCTAAACACTCACTTTACATTAGCTAGCATAATACCTATTATCTTGTTAGTATTCATGGCCAGTGAGACTGCACTAGGATTATTTCTACTAGTCATGGTCTAATTCTTACAGAACTAACTTGTATAAAACCTTAACCTTCTGTAAGGTTAAAAATCATTATTCTAACCACTATACTGACATGATGATCAAAAACACAATATAATTTAAATTAACACAATAGCCAATAGCCTATTAAATAGCCTTATTGGAAAGAAAATAGCCTTATTGGTCTAATATTCCTAAATCAACAACAGCCTCAACTTTTCACTACTGTTCTGCTCTGATTCCCTCCTCTGACTCCTTATTAAGACCCCTCCTGGCACTAACATGACTTCTTTCACTAATACCCTATCTATCAATGGAGGCCCTAACCCAGAAAAAGCTGTATAATACCAATTCTATTATAAATATTCTTAATCAGAACTTTCTCTGCTACAGAATTTTATTATATATCCTATTTGAAACCACTGGTACCAATCTTAATTATCATCATCCAGTGAAGGAATCAAACAATGATTAAATGAAGGGCTCTAGTTCCTATTTTATACATTAGATCACTCCCAATTTCATTGCTTTAATCTACAAGCAAAACCTCATAGAGTCATTAAATTTCTTAATTTAGTACTGAGCCCAATCAGTGTCCAACTCTTGATCTAACATTTTCCTGTGACTGGCATGGATAATAGTGTTCATAGTAAAAAATACCCCTCTATAGGCTATAACTCTGACACATGGAAGACACTATTGCTGGTTGTGACCATGTATGGTACTTGAAGATGCACTACTAAAAGTAGGTGGATATGGGATGCTGCTAGTAACAATACTACCAAACCCTTTAACAAACTACATAGCCTACATGAGAGCACCTAAATATATAAAGGAGAAATAAGCAGACCTAAACAGAGACATTAACAGCAGCAATACATAATAGGAGACTTTCATACCCCACTTACATCATTGGATGATCCAAATGAAAATAAGGAAAAATTGGCCTTAAATGACACATTAGACCAGATGGACTTAGTAGATATATGTAAAACATTCTATCAAAAGCAGAACATACATTCTTTTCAAATATACTATTCTTTTTCAAGTATACATCATATATGTTAGGTCACAAAACAGGTTTTGATACATTAAAAAAGATTAAAACCACATGAACCACCGTTTCAAACTATAATGGTATAAGACTGGGGGAGAAATTTTTTTTTTAAAAACCCTGGAAAACCCATAACTATGTGAATTTTAAACATGTCACTAAATAGCCAATAGGTACATGAAAAAAACAAAGAGGAAATTAAAAAAATACCTTGAGGGATAAAGAGTACACTTATCTTGGGCAGCCCAGGTGGCTCAGTGGTTTAGCACCGCCTTCAGTCCAGGGCCTGATCCTGGAGACCCAGGATTGAGTCCCGCGTCAGCCTCCCTGCATGGAGCCTGCTTCTCCCTCCGCCTGTATCTCTGTATCTCTGCCTCTCTCTCTCTCTCTGTCATAAATAAATGAATAAAATCTTTAAAAAAAAAAAAGAGTACATTTATCTTGATGAACACTATATATGGAACTGCTGAATCACTATATACTGTACACTTGAAACTAATATAACCTTGTATGTTATCTACACTGGAATTAAAATTTACAAATTAAAAAAAAATACCTTGAGACAGATGAAAATGAAAATACAACACACCAAAATCCATGGGGTACAGCAAAAGCAGTTCTAAGACAGAAGTTCATTGACAGAAACTCATAGTATAGCAATAGGGCTCTATCTTAAAAAAAACAAGACAAATCCCAACAATCTAACTTTACATCCAGAAGAGCAAGAAAAAGAACAAATGAAGCCCAAACTTGGTAGAAAGAAGGAAATAATAAAAATTAGAGCAGAAGGATACCTGAGTGGCACAGCTGGTTACGCTTCTTGTCAGGCTCTGCACTCAGCACAGAGTCTGCTCGAGATTCGCTCCCCCTGCCACTTTTTTTTTTTTTTTATAATTGAAGAAGATCTAAATAAATAGGAAGACATTCTGTCTTCACAGATCAGAAGTCTTTTTCTTTTTCTTTTTTTAAAGATCTTGTTTATGTATTCATGAGAGACACACACAGAGAGAGAGAGAGAGGCAGAGACACAGGCAGAAGGAGAAGCAGGCCCCATGCAGGGAGCCTGATATGGGACTCAATCCTGGGACCCCAAGATCACTCTCTGGGCCAAAGGCAAAATAAATCTTTTTTTAAAAAATCAGAGCAGAAAGAAATGAAAGAGACTGAAAACACAATAGAAAAAAAATCAAGGAAGCCAAGAACTGATTCTTGGAAAGATAAACAAAATTGAAAAATATTTAGCTAGACTAAGAAGGGGCTCAAACAAATGAAATCAGAAATGAAAGAGAAGTTACAACTTGTACCAAAGATATACAAAGGATCAAAAGAAACTACTATGGACAATTATATTCAACCTAGAAAAAAATGAATACATTCCTAGAAACACAGTCTTCTAAGATATGGAAGATACAGAATATCTGAATAGATCCTTTACTAGCAAGGAGATTGAATCAGTAATCAAAAACCTCCCAACAAAACTTCAGGACCGATGGCTTTCCTGATAAATTCAACCAAATACTCAAAAGATTTACTACCTATACTTCTCATACTACCCCCCAAAACTGAAGAGGTAGCAATGCTTACAAACTAATTTTACAAGGCCAGCATTACCCCAATAAAAAACCAGACACCACAAAAAAAAAAAAATTACAGGCCAGTATTCCTCATGAAAATAGATGTAAAAATCCTCAAAATATGAGTAAGCCAAATTCAACATTACATTATAAAGATCATGTATTATGATCAAGTGGGACTTATTCCAGGGACACCAGGATGGTTCAGTATCTGCAAGTCAATCAACATGATACACCACATTAACAAAATGAAAGAAAAGTCATGAGCAGCTCAATAGATGCAAAAAGAACATGTGACAAAATTCAATGTGCATTTATGATTTAAAAAAAACTATATCAACAAAATGGGTATAGAGGGAATGTACCTTAATATAAAGGCCATATATAACAGGCTTATATCATACTCAACAATGAAAAGCTGAAAGCTTTTCCTCTAAGAAAAGAAACAAGACAAGAATGCCCTCTCTTGCCACTTTTGTTAAACATAGTATTGGAAGTCCTGACTAGAGAAATTATTTAAGTAATAAAAAAGGCAGCCAAATTGAAAAGAAAGAAGGAAAACTTATTTGCAGATGACAAAATATTATATTGAGAAAACCCTAAAGATTCCACCCATTAAACCCATTAAAACTAATTAACAAATTTAGTAAAGTTACAAGGTACAAAAATCAATGTACAAAAATCTGTTATACTTCTATACACTAATAGTGCACTATCAGAAAGGGAAATTAAGTAGACAATCCCATTTACAATTGCATCAAAAAGAATAAGATACCTAGGAATAAGTTAAACCCAGAGGTAAAAGATGTGTACACTAAAAACTATAAGACATTTATGAGAGAAATTAAAGATGACACAAATAAATGGAAAGATATTCCATGCTTGTGGATTAGAAAACTTAATATTGTTAAAATCTCCATACTACCTAAAGAATCCAATACCCAAAGATTCAGTGCAATCCCTATCAAAATCTAATGGTATTTTTCACACACACAAAAATAGGACAATCTTAAAAGTTTATATGGAAGCACAAAGGACTCCAAAGAGCTAACACAATCTTGAAAAAAAAAAAAAAAGCTGGAAGTATCATGTGCTCTGAATTTAAAGTTATATTATAGGGACACTTGAGTGGCTCAGTGGTTGAGTGTCTGCCTTCAGCTCAGGGTGTGATCCTTGAGTTCCGGGATTGAATCCCTCATCGGGCTCCCTGCATGGAGCCTGCTTCTCCCTCTGCCTATGTCTCTGCCTCTCTCTCTCTGTGTCTCTCGTGAATAAAAAATAATAAAAAAAAATCTTTAGACAAACTTATATTATAAAGCTATAGTGATCAAAGTGGAATGGTACTAGCATAAAGACATAGATCAGTAGAACAGAACAGGGAGCTCAGAAATAAATCCACCATATGATACAGTAATTCCATTACTATGTCTTTTCCCAAAACAAAAACACTAATTTGAAAAGATACATGTATCCCTATGTCCAGCACAGCATTATTTACAATAACCAGTAATATATCTGATAAGTGGTTCGTATCCAAAATAGATAAAGAACTCATCTAACTCAATGACAAAAAAGAAATCTAATGGAAAATAGGCAGAGGGGGGCACCTGGGTGGCTCAGGCAGTTAAGTGTCTGCCTTTGGTTCAGGTCATGATCCCAGAGTCCTGAGATTGAGCCCCAAACCGGGCTCCCTACTCAGCGGGGAGTCTTCTCCCTCTGCCCCTTAACCCACTAGTGCATTTCTCTCTCTTTCTCTCTCTCTCTCTCTCAAAAAAAAAAATGAATAAATAAAGTCTTTTTAAAAATGGGCAGAGGATCTGAATAGACATTTTTTCCCAAAGAGAACATACAGGTGGCCCATGAGGTACATGAAAAGGTGCTCAACATCACTAATCACAGGGACATGCATGGAGACTGCAATTAATAATTTTGCATTATATATTTGAAAGTTGCTAAGAGAGATTTTAAAAGTTCTCATCACAAGAAAAAAATATACATTTATATGATGATGGGTGTTAACTAGGCTTGCTGTGGTAATAATTTTGCAATATATGCATACACTGAATCACGTACCCCTGAAGCTAATTTAGTGTTATATGGCAATTCCAATTCAAAAAATATTTAAAAAGACAAACAGAAAATATGATTTCAGGAATTAAGAAACTATGAAGAAACAGGAGGACAAGTGAAATAGTTCAGGACAAGGGATGCTATTTTAGTCAAGGAGGTTAGAGAGGATACTCCTTCAAGGAAGTATCATTTGAACCAAGACCTGAACATAGTGGGGAGGACTGGAGAGGGCAGGGCTGGGCGGTAGTTCATCCAGGGGAGGCCGTCCATCCTGAGCAGCGAGAACAGAGTCAGACCCAATAATATGGAAAACCGACTCCAGGAGAAGAGGAAAAATAAGTGGGAGGACCATTTAATGAGCAGGTGGTCTTAGCACCTTTAAGGAATTCTGAGGTTGGGGTAGTAGGAACCCACCATCACAAGAATAACACTGATCCGCTACCTACCTCATGGATGAACCTCAAAAACATTATGCTAAGTTAAAGAAGCCAGACACAAATGACCGTCTACTGTAGGATTCCATTGATATGAAATGCCAAAAAAAAAAAAGATCTATAATAACACAGAAGAATATAGATAAGAGGTTGCCTGGAGTTGGGGGTATATGGTATATGGGCATAAAGGATTTTATTAGGACAATGAAAATGTTCTAAAACTGGATTACAGTAATGGAGGCACAACTGAGTAAAGTTTTTACTTTTGCAAAAAAAAAAAAAAAGCCATTGAATTGCACACGTGAAATGGGTAAATGTTATGACGTGTAAATTATACTTCAACAAAGTCAAAACTGGGGTGCCTGCGTGGCTCAGTTGGTTGAGTGTCTGCCTTCGGCTCAGATCATGATCTTAGAGTCCTGGGATCAAGCCCTGCATCAGGGCTTCTT
This sequence comes from Canis lupus baileyi, assembly GCF_048164855.1. Taxonomy (NCBI): domain Eukaryota; kingdom Metazoa; phylum Chordata; class Mammalia; order Carnivora; family Canidae; genus Canis; species Canis lupus. Next base: position 9,858,729 of record NC_132844.1, read on the forward strand.
CCTCTCCCTCTGCCCTTCCTCCCCTACTTGTGCTCACTCTCAAATAAATAATAAAATCTTTAAAACAATAAATAAATAAAAACAAAGTCAAAATTAACTCTGGCAGCGAAATGAGGAGACACAAATGAATCTCTGGATAAGCAGCATCCAGGAATAGCCAGCTGGAGAATTGCAATGTCAAATAAAAGGCAGGTGACAGGGAACAATTGAGATTAAAGCTCGTTTATCGGGTTCGGGCCTGGAGGACCAGGAGGACTATGAGGACTATTTTGAGCAGTGGTCCTTAAATCAGAGGTCACCTCTCGGGGCACAGCTCTCCCTCTCCTGAGTCTGCTCCTTTAGACCAGACGGTTGATACCATGTCCTGCAAACAATGCCCTGGATCTGCTTCCCAGGCTTCCCAGGAGACACAAAGAGAAGGGGGGGGGGGGGTCCACTGAACACGGAGTAAACCACTGAGAAAGCTACCATTTTCTCTAGAGAAGTTGTCCTGGTGGCCATTTGTGGGATTAATGCCACATCACCCCAGGAACTGTGAACAAACTACCTTAATGGTAGCATGTGGGTTAGAAGGTGATTTACACTTTGAGTTGGCAACGAAGATATAATGCTGTTCTCTGGGTGCAAAATTGCAATGGCATTGGGATCAAAGCAAGAGCTTCCAGGGAGTCAATCTGAGGTTAACCTGAAAACAAGGTCAGCATCAAATCACAACCACTCTGAATTCTGGGGAAAATGATGGATGTTAACACAGGTAACTCCGAGTCACTTCTCCCAGGACATTCAGGCGTGGGCCCTGCAACTGGCCAGGCCCAGAGTACAAGGTTCCCTGCAACCCTAGCTCCTCGAAGTTGCACGTACCTGCACGGCTCCAGAAACACCAGGAACTCCCCAGCTCGCCACTGCTCTCGTCTTGCCTCAGAGTATAAATAAAATCCCCCCCTGGTTCATCCCAGATGGTGGTTAAAGGCAGGTCTTCTGAGAGGGAAAATAACTCTGGAGGGGCTTCATCTGTTGTTAACACCTGAAATTCTGAGCTGCTTTTGCTAGTTCCAAGGGACTAGCAAAGCTGCAAGGGATTAACAAGTGGGTTAAAGCGGGTTTCAGATTTACTTGGCATGGGAGAGAATAATCAGAATGGGGAGATATATCTAGGAAGAGATGATTCCAGAAGGGAAAGTAGAGAACAGATATTGCAGACAGTTTGCCTCTCTCACTCTTGCTCTCAGGCGTTCAGCCCCAGAGTGCAATCACATGGCCTCACCTGTCATGCGGGAGCCCTCCCACCCCCACCCCCCAGCAATCCCACAATCTCAAGAGCTTTGGCCTAGAGAAGTGATGAAGATAGTGGAAATTCAGAGGTTCGGCAGCCTCAACCAGTCCAAATTGGTGAAGAAGGAAAATTATTAGTTGCACGGGAACCAGAAGGAGTTCACATTGATTTTGCACCTTATACACGCATCGCTTCAAGCACCAGTGATTTCATCACAGAAGCATGTATCCCATTAGAAGGTATCTTTTACTAATCCCTTTTTTAATTGTGGCAAAAATGAATGTTCATAATTTAAGTTTGTAATTTAGGTATACAGAAAAATTGCTAAAACAGTACAGAGAGAACTCCTGTAGGCCCCCCCACTTTTGTTTTTTCTGTAGGCCCTTCGCTCAGGTTTCCCTAATTGTAACATCTTCCATGATAATAATTTTGATAATTATCAAAACCTGGAAACCACCACAGGCTACGGTACTATTAAATAACCTACGTACCCCATTCACATTTTGCCAGTTTTCCCACTAAGTGTCCTTTCTCTGCCCCAGGTCCGTTTTATTTGGTGGTCATGTCTCCTCAGTCTTCCACCTGTGACTGCCTCTTTTTTGGTCTTTCATTGCCCTTGACACATTTGAAGAGGACCGGCCAGTTATTTTGTAGAATGTCCTTCATTTTTAGTTTATCCGATGTTCTCTCATTACCAGAATGAGGTTATGCAGGTTGGGTAAGAATACACCGGATGTGATGTTGTGCCCTTCTCGTTGCGTCCCATCAGGGGGTACACGGTGTGCGTAAGACTTACTCCTGGTGACATCAATTTGGATCACTTGGCTAAGGTGAAGCCTGCCTGATTTCTGCACTGTAAAGTTACTTTTCCCTCTTGAAGTTTTCATTACAGTCTAATGATAGTTATTTTTTGCCTAAGTTAGATACATCATTTAAACACCACCTTTTGGAAAAGTACTTGAGACAAATTATAAGAAAACATGTATACAAATAAAATTATTGTGTGATCGATCTTAACGAGGAGTCCTTACCGTCTTGATTATTCCCTGAGCCTGGAAGAAGTATTGCTATTTCTTTGTAGAATCCAGTCATCACTAGGTGCTACCAAAGCCACTTCTTTTTTTAAGATTTTATTTATTTAGTCATGAGAGACACAAAAGAGAGACAGAGACATAGGCAGAGAGAGAAGCAGGCTCCATGCAGGGAGCCCGACGTGGGACTTGATCCCGGGACTCCAGGATCAGACTTTGGGCCGAAGGCAGGCACTCAACCACTGAGCCATCCAGGGATCCCCCCAAAGCCACCTTCTAATTACACTTCAGCCTCACCATGTTCCATGACCCATCCTCATGAATCCAAGTCTGGCTCCCCTCATAGTCTACCTATGAACTAATTCCAGAATAAGCTTTAAAAAGCAAGTGAGATTGGGTCACCTCTCACTTGGAGTCTTTAGTGGCTTCCCACTGCCTTTAGGAAGAGGTGATCTGTGCAGCAAAGCCTGGAATGAGCCCTCTGGATGAACTGGTGATAAAACGATCCCCTGAGTAGCTAATAAGCTAATCACGCAGCTGCAAATCAGAATCAACTGGGGAGCTTGTTAAAAATATAAATTTATGGAATCCTACCTGCATTGACTCTGACTCAGAAAAGGAACCTGGGATCTGCACTGTAACAAGCTTCTCAGGTGATTCGGGGCGGGGGAGGGCGGTCAGCTGAGGGATCAATGATGAACACACCAAAAGGATGTCAGCTCCAATGGCGAACTATGAGAAATTTTTTTCCTCTAATCTCCTAATTCATGGTGCTGTAATTCTCAACTCCTGTAAAGCTGTTGCAATCCTACGGTAATTTTTAAGTATACCTAAATTTATTTAAAATTAGATTAACTTGGGATCCCTGGGTGGCACAGCGGTTTAGCGCCTGCCTTTGGCCCAGGGCGTGATCCTGGAGACCCGAGATCGAATCCCACATCGGGCTCCCGGTGCATGGAGCCTGCTTCTCCCTCTGCCTGTGTCTCTGCCTCTCTCTCTCTCTCTCTCACTGTGTGCCTATCATTTAAAAAAAAAAATTAGATTAACTTAAAAAGAATCAGCTAAGTGAGAAGTCCTGGGATATTCTAACTTCTGCTGAATTTGCATATATTAGAAGGATGTTATAATTTTTCTTGAGAGAAGTGATCACATTTTATTTTCTAAGACTCATTAAATTTAACTCCCTAGTGGTGTGGGTATAATAACCCTTTTGGGATCACGATCTGAAGTCTTACTGTTCTATTTTAAAGATCCCAACTACTGCCAGCATCCAAGAAAAGCATTTGCCAGGCTCTGCTCCCCATCTTTTAAAACCCAGACCGGGCACTGTGCCTGGCCATGGAGTGCAGGAAATGCTCTGTGTCATGCGGGCACCCAAAGACAAACACAGCCAGTCTAGGGCTAACCATGTTGTCTTAGTCATCCCCAATATTTTCAAATCTAAATAAACGTTCAGCAATTTCAAAAACCCCAGCGAGGACTTATCTATGTCCAATTTACTCTACTTTTCTGGGGATCAAGACATTCCCGAACCACTACGTCTGACTTATGTAAGCCTTGGTAGAATTCCCAGCAGTAACCCTTGGCCCGTCTTTAAGCAAAATACATATTGCACCAATGACATTTAAAGTTCAAATTAAACATAGGATGTAAGTACCCATTTGGTCTCAATAGAATTAAAGGAGTGGCATTCAGCCTGCTTGTCACAGTTGACATGTGCCTCTGTCCACTTGCGGTCTTACATGTTTTACAGTTGAACTTACTGGGGAAACGCTGATGGGGGGAGATGGGGGGGCCATGGGTCAGTGTACTGGCCTGGGATAGGCTCTAACTACCCGGCGCCCTAAGCTCCCCTGACCTCAGGTCACTATGAGGAAGAGTGTATCCTGTTCAGGCCAAGCGCTCACTCCTTTGCCACCTCTTCCTTTGTTGGTTTTGTCTGCTGACAAATATATATGTATTGTTTTTAACTCTCAAGAAAAACTTGAAATGTAAAATATGACAAAATCCTGATGAGGCAATCAATGGTTTTTCTGCTTTGGTTAGCTGCTGAGAAAAACACAGGTATGGAGGAGATCTTTATCACAGGCTCTGACCATCGGCAAAACAGAGAAAAATGGAAAATGCGTCCTGGGTGGACATTCAACATTCTGCTATGTTTGACTATTTTCTCTTGAGTTTGGAGTATAAAATGTAAATCCAATAAGCTCCAAATAAGTGAGCCATAAAACAAACTGAGAGGGACGCCTGGGTTGCTCAATGATTGAGCGTCTTCAGGTCAGGTCATGATCCCAGGGTCCTGAGATCGAGTCCTTAGCATGTCTCATGAATAAATAAAATCTTTTAAAAAATAAAATCAACTGAGAGAACACATCAGGGGTTTCCCCCAAAGCTGCTCTCATCCTATATGGAGTTTTCCATTTGAGGTCACTGCAGCATTTTTATTAAAAGGCAATTGATTGAGTCATTACCACAGTACCAAGCCACATTGCATTTTATCTGCTTGGAGTGTGTATCTTGGAAGAATTCTGGGCACCTTTCAAAATGAAGCAAGACATCTATAAGTAGAAACCAGAAAATATAAAATATAAAAAGCTTCAACGGAGCAGAGAAAGTGATGCTCCCGCATGAACTGCTGGTGTTGAGTGCTGAATTTCGCCACGAGTCTGCTGGCCCTTGGAAAAATTGGGTAAATTACTCTCAATTTCTAGAGCCATAGCTTCTTCAGCCACAAAATAAAGCTACTATTTACCCCAAAGGGCTAATATATACCCCATGGATTCAATGCGTGAGAGACTTTCCTGAGGGCAGCTCTTCTATAGCTGGTCTCTCCCCTTCCTTCCAGGGGCCAGTCCTTGTTCACAGTAAAGATCTGGTCTGTGCCCTGCACTGGTGACCGGTGAGGCTCAACAGGCCCATCCACCTGCCCCCTGGGGGCAGCATTTTTTTTTAAGATTTTATTTATTTATTCATGAGAGACCCAAAGAGAGAGAGAGGCAGAGACACAGGCAGAGGGAGAAGCAGGCTCCACGGGGACTCGATCTCAGGACCCTGGGATGACGCCCTGAGCCAAAGGCAGACACAACCGCTGAGCCACCCAGGAGCCCCAACAGTATTGTGTCATCTGCCACCACACTCCAGCGGGCTGGCCGCCTGCCCTTACTCTGCAGCTTCGTCCTCCTGACCTCAGGCTCCAGGTGGTTCTCCCCAAGTCTCTGAATTTCTTCAGTGGGCCTCTTCGGGCCCGCTGGCCCCCTGCAAACTTCCGGCAGGCTGTGGAGATCTGGGGGCTGCCTCAGGCCCAGCTGTCATGACAACTTCTGAGATGAGCCTTGGTCGATGTACTGACCAGTATCCACCTGCCAATCTCCCAGGGACCAGGACGGTTCAGGACACACAACCCTTTGCTTTTGTCTCCACCAATTTATCGAGGCTTCTGGACATCAGCCCAAATTGGGGTGGTTGGGGCACCCGTGTTTCACCGCCTGCTTCCCCTCATTTTCTCTCCTCGTTCACACATGCCACCTACCCTGCCACATGCTGACTCCTCTCCATCCCTGCCTTTTATTATGATCTAGTCCGCAGGACAGCTCTTGACAGGTGCTAAAGAAATTCTCTCGCCACAAAGCTTGACTTTCAAAACAAATGCTTTTCTGCATACCCAGAAGTCCTCCTCTAGATGTCAAGGGCTGGACGTTGGATCTTTCTCTTTGCATCCCTGCTGTGACACTCCGGATCCTCCCTCAACACAACCCAGATACTTCGGGTCAGAAAATGCAAATCTGTACTTTATTTCAAAGAACATACACATTTTTCAGAATATCACACCTCTCCCTGTAAATTTCTGTCTCTGCCCCACATTTCTCCTCTCCTGATTAAACAGGACTAAAAAGTTCCCCTAAAGAGATGAGCTTAAACTGGGAACTTGGGGGGAAACGGGGAGAGGGGGGATGAAGTGAGACAGGCTTGTTTGCTTTGCCACATCAACTCCTGCCTTTTGGTCATGTGTCTATCCTCAGACGACTCACCAAAACCCGCAGTCTCCCTTCCCTTAAATACTTTTTCAAAACATGATGCATCCCCTGCTGTAAGAACTTGAGAACAGATTTTTCAAAACTCTCCCAGCTACAGAAAGGTCTTCTGCTACCCGAACGCTCCATGACCACCCCTGAAAGACTGACTCTCCACACTCTCAATCAGCACTTCTAGGAAGTTCCTTCTGCAGACATTCCACTCCTCCTGGGGCCAGTGCTGTAGGCAGGAGGCATGTGGGGATGAGTGAAGTCAGGGCCTGCTTGCCTGGAGTTTACAACCTAGTGAGGGCACAAGAGGAGAGCTGAGCAACTCCATGATTAGCTGTGAGACAATGGAAAACAAAATGCAACAGAAGCGCTAATGGTGGATCCTAAAGGATGCTTCTCACATGTCACCTCATAGAGGTAACCCTTGTCATGTGCTGGGAAATGCCCTCCGTTGCCTTACAGCCAGTACAGAAGCGGCCCCATGACACCGAGTTCTCCTGATGACCACTAATAAAACCACCTCAAGCCAACCATCATGGTTCAAGTCCATTGGCTTATGATCAAGAGCACCAACAAGGGCCTCGGACTGCCTGGCACTTCTCTACAGTAGGCTTTGTTAGAACCTATACAGCAGAGTACAGTGGCTCAGCTGCAGTTCTGGGTGATGTTCTAAGCTGCTGGCTGAGAGTAGAGATTTGGGAGGCCAGCCAAATTGCCCATCTGGCCCACCCATCTCTCCCAGGCCCGAGGCCCTTCACATCAGTTCCCACCTCTGTTGGAAGAGCTTAGGCAAGAGGTCTCCCATTTCCCAAACCTGGAAAGCCCTTGAAATGAATCATAAATATGGAAATACAGCAGTCTCTTGGGATCTCTGTTATAGGAAAGGGCTGGAAACACGATGTCTCACCTCCCCATTGGTGTCAGTGGCCCGGGAGTGTGTTTTTTCAGAAACATACATGGAAACCATTCCCAGAGACCCTGCAAGGGGAGAAAACCCATTATCGCCCAAAACGAACACCACCAAACACTGCTACCATGAGTAGGAACAAGAGATTTGGACTCACATAAATGCACACATAATTAATTTTTACCCTTGTGAATGTGCCATCAAGGTTTTCTTTTCTTCTCTCTCTGTTATTCTCTCTCTCATTCTCTCTTTTTTTTTTTTTTGGTATTGTGTTTGTGTACATGTACTGCAGTTCTAGGTCGAAGCCTCCTGGGAAATCTATTCATCATATTTCAGGAATCTGGGCATGTGAGCTCAGAGATTTGGCCTTCAACATCTCTCAAATGATTCTCTTCATGTTAACTGTGATTCACCAGTCATCCTGAGTCCCTACAGTGGGTATGTGGAGGGTATGGTTGCTTTTGTGCCAGGAATCTTGAGATCACATTCTTCATCCCCAGGGTCTTCATCCAGATGGAAGGCAGAGAGAGGTGTACAGAGCAGAGAAGGAAGCGCATGATAAAACAAGAGCTGGCGAGGATTCACCATGAAGGAAAATAGGGAGACTATTCAAAACCAGAAACCACAGACACTACTAATAAACACTGGACCCAGGAATTGCTGTGCGTTTGGCAAATTCAGAATAAATCCTCTGAAGAAGGAGATAAGGGAGTCAAGAACTAGAAAAGGCACCATTGGTGGGAAGCTCATAAATATAATGGGAAAGAAATCAAGCAAATGTGAAGAAGCAACCCAAACATTTATTAGGAAAATGTTGCTAGGAACTCAAATTAAAATAGGTCCACTTAAATAAACACCTAAGGGTCTCTTACTTCACAGCATGTGCCTGGAGCTGGCAAAACCCTATCAAGATGACCAGGGTAAAACTCTGGTCCTGGAATGTGGCTAATGTACTTTACAGTGCGATAATCTGACAGCAGGAGTAATATGCTGAGGGAGCTGGTGCTCAGCCCGACGTCTAAAAACGGTTAGTCAAGGGGCCAGGTACGAGAGGGTTGGCTGACTCTGTACAGTGAAGGGGATGCTGATTCTGGCCATTTTATGTCTCCATGTAAATGAAAAAAATGATGTGCCATTTTGGATCTTACTTAACCTAGAGGATCTGAAGCAAGAGTTAACAAAGCAAAATGTAAAACCACAAAAGAAAGTGGAAAAATGGGAGTTTCCTGAAGATGTATGCATGGGAGCTGGGCCAGTGAATACTCTTGCTACATTATTTAATATTTTGTTTTGTTTTGTTTTGTTTTGTTTTATTTTATTTTATTTTATTTTATTATTTTATGTCACATACTTTAATAAAATGTAGGGGGGATATCTGTGACACAGAAATTCAGTAGAAAGAATAAAATCTAAGCGGCAAATGTGAACCTTAAGGGAAGGAAGCAGGATAAAACTTAAGCAGTTTCTTGGTATCAACTTTCTGAGTGTTATGGCTTCTAGAAACAAAGCATGGACATCTGATGGATAGGACACTTTGTCACCAGCTATATGATATAAAGACAAAGACTCAACAACACATTTCTTGACTCTACCATCAGAGGAAGTGGGGCATTGTTTATATACGGTTTCTTCTTGGTTTAATATATGTGTTTAGGGCAGAAGATGACAAGATCTGGGTGTCAAGAATCAACCACCACTCCCCCCTCCCCCCCACACAATGATGGAGCTGGAGAGATACAACAAAATGGAGAAGTTTACAATCCAGAAAGGCATGCCCTGGAAAAGGTCATGTTAAGGAAATAAAATAGAGCATCATAAAGGCCAGGGGTCTGAGGACAAATAGGAAAATCTTATCCCACGGCAGAGAAAACAGACTGAGAAAATAGAGAAGGAGTTGAAACAATCCTTAGGCTGTGTGTGTTGCCTGTCTAGACCTTAGAGTCACAGCTATAAAATTAGTAAGTTCGATTAGATAATTTCTGAGGTCAGATTCAGCTTGAAAATTCAGCTTGAAATTTCATGACTAAATGATATGCAGGGACCAGCAGAATGCAGAAGAATTAGGCCAAAACAGAGTTATCCCATGAAATACCTTCTATGACAAGCTACATTAGGGATCCCTGGGTGGCGCAGCGGTTTGGCGCCTGCCTTTAACCCAGGGTGCGATCCTGGAGACCGGGGATCAAATCCCGTGTCGGGCTCCCGGTGCACGGAGCCTGCTTCTCCCTCTGCCTATGTCTCTGCCCCCCCACCCCTCTCTCTCTGTGTGTGACTATCATAAATAAATAAAAAAAAAAAAATCAAGAAAAAGCCCCTGCTCCAAGGTAGGGTTTGAGCAAACCTTGGAGCAGTGTGGGATCGATGCAACAAAGACTTTTTGGAGTTGGTTCTCCGGCAGCAGGAGGAGGAGGCTACCAACAACAAGAAAAGATCGATGGACTAGAGAGAAAGTATAAGGAAAACCAAACGCTTTTGACCTTCTATTTACAATGAGTTCGCACTTAATATCTTTTAAATTTTCATTGGTTTTGGGGGGGTAGAAGAAGAAATCCAAAGTTATAAATTAAAAAAAAAAGAAGTTGTAAGCACAACTTTAAAGTATTTCACAAATACACAGCAGTTCCTATTTTTGGCATCTAACAGTTCAGTGGGAACACAGGCTCTCTGAGTTGCCAGTACACTCAGCACTTACTTGGGGACATTTGAACACGTGCTACAAAAGCAGCAGTTGACAACCACAATCATAGGTGGGCTCTTAAAACGACTAATAATAAAAATCTTTATTGAGGGAGGGCCAAACTACACTAAATGCAAAGGAACAAGTTGAAGGTACTTCTAGAGCTTAAATTCTTGGTATCTTAGGTCATCATTAGTAGGAATGTTAGCACAAGTTTATGAATGGTCTTAGGTAAGCTCTGAGAAATCTCTTGTGCTTTCAGCCAAGCTCTTTGAAATCTCTTGTGCTTTCATCCAGACCACAGAGCAAGAGAGAATGCATTTCAAAACAAATAAATGATATAATGTTATCATTAAACATCCTCCATATTGGAGAGCTCTAACACTTGCATTCGCATGCCAATTTTCTGGGATGTTTTCTATATTTAGTTGTCTTTCTGATGCTTCCATATCCCCTCCTATCATCTTTGCCAAGGATCATCAGTAAGAATATAATGGAAGTTTCCTTGCATTAAAAAAAGAGTCTACACTGCTAGGCTCAATCGGCTGTCAACGATTATACGCAGCTGCACCAAGCCAAGAAGTAGCCTAAATGTTTAATGAAGCAGGAAAGTCATTCTTCAGTTGTAATGCAGACCCACTGGATGGTCTGAAAAGATCACCTCTGTTTGTTTTAGACTGGGAATAGATTGCTGAATATTTAATGAGTGCCACAGTATTTTGCTCTGTGAAGGGCCAAGCAAGGGTCAGGTTATGGCTGCCTGCTGCTCCCTGCAATTTCCGATTCCCTCGGGTTTATTAAAAGTGGGAGAAATCAAGGTCAAAACCAAGACCATCTTCAGCACATCCTTTGCAGTGCTGTATCTGTGGAGAGAAAAATGGGAGGTCACATGCCTGTCCTAGGGAAGTAGTGTTAAGAATTAGGAGCAATCTTTCAGGAAAACCAAAGTGTAGGTCTGGCATTTATTGCCCTTATTCACAAAAGTGGGGAAGAACAACAGTGTTAGGAAAGAGAAGCAATCAAAACTCCTTGTGATTATGCTGGGAAAGAGATCTTACATCCAGCTGGCTCCATTACTTATTTGTGGTATTATCTACCCTCTGCTATCTGAATAATTCTAGTCCAAGAAAAAAAAAAAAGTACTTTTGTGAGCAATTTAATCATAGTCAGATTCAATCTTTAACTGATTTAGAATCTGTTGCAATAATGTGGGTAAGAGTCGATAGTGGTTTGGACAAGGATAATAGGAGTAGAAGTGGAACCAAGAGGCATTTGCTAGTTGACCTGACACAGAATACAAATTAAAAAAATAAAAAAAGCCGGGGTGCCTGGGTGGCTCAGTTGGTTAAATGTCTGACTCTTGAGTCAGCTCAGGTAGTGATCTTGGGGTTGTGGGATCGAATCTCGAGTCAAGGCCTGGGTCAGGCTCCACAGTCGGTGGGGAGTCTGCTTGGGATTTTCTCTCTCCTTCTCCTTTTGCCCCTCCCCGCCAAAATAAATAAATAAAATCTTAAAAAAAAAAAAAAAAAACAACATGGGGCTCAGTTGGTTAAGCATCTGTCTTTGGCTCAGGTCATAAACTTGGGGTCCTGGGATCCTGCCCCATGTCAGGCTCCCTGCTCAGTGGGGAGTCTGCTTCCCTCTCTCATTTTGCCCCTCCCCCTACTCATGCTCTCTCTCCCTCTCTCTCAAATAAATAAGTAATCTTTAAAATTTTTTGAAAACAGGGGCATCTGGGTGGCTCAGTCGGTTAAGCTTCTGCCTTCAGCCCAGGTCATGATCCCAGGATCCTGGGATTGAGCCCCACATCGGGCTCTCTGCTCAGCAGGGAGTCTGCTTCTCCCTCTCCTTCTCTTGCTTGTACTCTCTGGCTCTCTCTCTCAATTAAATAAATATATAAAATCTTTTAAAAATTTTTTTAATTAACTTAAAAAAAACGGCATCAAGGATGACTCTAAGGAAAATAAAGAGTATAGTTTTAAACAATGTTAAATTTGAAATGCCCTTTACACAACCAAACCTAGATGTCTACTAGATAGATGGATATACTGAGCTGTCATTCTGAGCCAAAATATTTGGGATTCACTACTATAGTAATGGAATATAATTAAATCAAATCACCTGGGTAATGTAGATGGAGACTAGAAGAGCTGTGAATACTGAGCCCTGAGGCACTCCAACATTTAGAGGTCAGGAAGTTGAAAGGAACTCTCAAAGGAGAGTGAGGAGGAGCCCTAGTATGTAGGAAGACACGTTTGAAAAAGAAAGTAATGATGTGTCAAATGCTCCTGGTGGGTTAAAAAATGTGAACTGAGAATTAGCTATTGGATTTGGGAACATGGAAGTCATCAGTGACTTTGATAAGCATCTCTGAAGAGTGGTCAAGAAAAAAGCCTGAATGGAGTGGGCTCAGGAGAGGAGAAAGTAAGTGGAGAATGTGAGGTATAAAAGGATGTTGCACAAATGGAGGGGGAGACTTTATACGGGAGCATGGACAGTCATCCACTGTCACAGAAGGGAAGCACGGTGAAGGTACACAGAGGAGCAGATTAGTAGATTTAATGGAGGTATTTTGAAGTCACTCTTGAATTGCTTCTATTTTATAGGGTTTTTATATTTTTCAGGAAGTGGATTGTATCATGTAGAAATGTAGAATATTTTTGGCTCGAAAAAGCAAATATCCAACCAAAGAGTGGCTTAAATAATGGGATCATTATAAGAAATTCCAAGGTAGACAGTCCAGGGTTTTTTCAGTAATTTAGGAATGACTCAGAGGATCTAGACTCTTACAAAATTTCCATTTGTAGTCCTCAGTGTATTGACTACATTCTCCAACTGGTCCCTTCATGATTGCAGGATGGCTGTTCCCGCCATAACGGTATCTTACTAAGAAGGGTGACATAGATGAGGAATAAAAGCATGGCTCCTCAGCTGTCTCTTATTTCCAGGCAGGTGTTCTTTCCATCCAGCAGACTTCCTCTCAGTAGAGAGGTAGATAGATCTGTCAAAGTGAGTATCTGGTATTCCCAATGCATTAGCGGGAAAGTCTGAAGATTTGCCTTTGGGTTGAGTATCAATATTACCAGCCCCAAGAGTAGAGATACTGATTAATTTTAGGCAAATTTAACAAGTTTAAAATTTAAGGATAACTACTAAAAAATAGAAATAAAGTGAATAACTTCCTTATTTTGGATTTCAATAAAGGACAATTTAGGAAACAGACTCACAAAAGCAAAGTGATTTGTCCAAGGCCAAGGAGCTAAGACAGAAAATTAGCACTCACAGATCTGGATGCCTAATCTAGAACTCTTTCTGCAAAAATTGCAAGTCCTTTGATTCATTGTTAGTAGAGATATACCCAATGGTTTTATTACTACCATTAAGTCACTAGTCTTACACACAGAGAGACACCCATACACACATACACGCACACTCCCAATCTCCTGATTGTCACAAAGCATTTATTTTACATTTCAGGATCAATGATGGGGTTATATTATTCTATCGGTACTCCTTCACATCTTCTTTAGATCCAAACTATGCATTCACATTGTAAGTATTTAACTAGGAGTAATGAAATAGTCAACGCCCAAGCACTATTCAGCTTCCTTATTTTCCATCATTTTGTCTTCTATATCACTGACTTACTCTTCTGTCTCGTTCATTCTCGTTTTTATAGCCTCCTTTTGGGACTGCACCTTGCTAATGGCATTTTTTTTTTACTTTGGCCTGACTACATTTTAGTTCTTTAATTTCTACAGAGAGGGACTCTCTAGTGTCTTCTACGCTTTTTTCCAAGCCCCGCTATTATCTTTATAAATGTTTTAAATTCTAGTTCAGATATCTTCATTATATCTGTATTGATTAAATCTCTGGCAGTGAGTACTACCTCCTGTAGTAGTTTTTGGGTAAATTTTGGGGTAAATTTCTTTTGGGGTGAATTTCTCCATCTCATCATTTTATGCAGAAAAGAAGAAAGAAAAAAAACACCATAACAACAATAACATCAGGGGAAAAAAACTCAAAAAAAAAAAAAAAAGAAAGAAAAGGAAAACAAGAAACAAAACAAAGCAAAACAAAAAAAACTAGATCCTGGTGTATTTTGATCTGCTTTTTAAAAGAAATTAAAATAAGGAAGAAAGAAAAACGTATGCATCTACCAAAACTTAAATATATACAAAAATAAAACGACATAAAATACAATGAAAGGCAACAAAAAATAAAGCATATGTATATATAAAATGTATATTTTAAAGAAATGTTTTAAAAAGAATGAAAAAGGAGTTGAAAAATAAGAAAACAACTGAAAAAAATAATACCCGACGACTAAAGAATAAAAACACAACAAATGCTATATACCGTTTTCCCCATGAGCCGAAGCTCTGCTGCCCTCTATGATCCATAAATTTGGTGCAATCCAGTTGTTCCTTCTGGTCTTCTGGGGGAAAGGCCTCTTGCACTCATTCTCAGGGGTCTTTGCCGGGGGGGCAGAATTGCAACCACCTTGTCAGGGGGCCGGCTTCAGTATAAGTGGCTCCAGGTTGCACCATGTGACACTGTTTTTCTCCCTGAAGGCTTTCAGCACTGGACAGGAGGAACATGGTGGCACTCCAGCCTCTAGCCCTGGAGCTGAAAGTCTGCACCCCCCACTCTTCAGTGAGCCCTCACAGAAAAGCAATCACTCTTGTCTCCCTAGTTTCCCTCCAAACTCTATGTTCACCCTGCCTGTGACCAAGCATGTTCATCTCAGGCCCTTGACCCCTTTGGAGTCTCCAAACATTATGGACTCCTGCACCATGGCCCATGCTGCAGGGAGGGGGGCTTGGTCCACTTCTGCCTTTTGCTGGACCCCGGCCTGGAGACCAGTCGCCCAGTTGTGTAGCAGTGCACAGTTTATGACAACACCACACAGAAAGCTGGTGCCTAGACTCGCTGTTTGCAGCTGACTTCACCCTCTGATGCCTGGGAACACTGCCACACCCAGGTACCCCCATTCTTCTTGTGACTCCGTGGATCCCTGAGACATTGGATTTTAGAAGGGCTCCCCCCATTAGCTGATAAAAGCATCTCACTCTGTCTGAACTATTTGTACAAACAAGGTGGGTTATGACAAACCTATATTTTCCTTCTGGGAGTCTGGATTTGGGTGTCACCAGGCAGAGGGTGTCCTCAGGAAAAACCCTCGATGTTGAGTCTCTGATGAGCCTTCCTGGTTGGCAACATTCACACTGTTGTCATAATGCACTGTTGGGAGGATGAGGGTCATGCTATGGCCCCACTGGGATGGGACCCCGGAAATCCTGCACCTGGATTTGCCCCATGCACTTTTCCCCTTTGCTGATTGTGTTTGGTGTCCTTTCACTGCAGTAAATCAGAGTCATGAGTCCCAACTATGAGCTGAATCCTGTGAGTCATGATAGCCATTCTTCCAGTTCAGATGCTGTAATTTGTCCTTACTTTTCTAATCAAAGTGATTCTGGTCCACATCCATCATTCACCAAGGCTGATATATACTGTCATCATTTTCAAGGTTCCTTGCTCTCCCTAGAATTATGGGAGAGCCCTGCAAGAAGCCCTCAGTCTGTGGCTGCTATTTCACTATTGCTTCCTGTCCTGTGGCTCAGGCACTCTCGGGTGGTGTCCCTTTCAGTGGCACTTCCTGCTGTCCACAAGCCGAGATTCGGACCTTCTACTCCACGCCTTCACAGCTCCTGTGTCACAGTTCAGACAACTCCAGAACAATATAGTTTCCTAGAGAGTCCATCCCAGCCCCTTCCTTTCTCCCTCTTTCAGACAATTAGCTGAAATCCTTGCTCCTCAGAGTCTGGTTCCCAGTTCCTAATACCTTCATTTCTTCCAGAAGCTGTGGATCCCAGAGCACCAGAGCAAAGACCTAATATCTAATATATGGGAGTGATGCTGTGTGTGTGTGTGTGTGTGTGTGTGTGTGTGTGTGTGCATGTGTGTTAAGAAAGCAGAGGGAGGGAATAAAAGGGGTAAAAGAAAAACTATTTCCCAGTTCGCAACACATTTGACACCAAACATGTGAGATGTTTACCCACACCCACCAATTTTTCAACTTTCTGGACACTAACTGGGCACCTGAAAATTCAGTTCTAACACTAACTGCCAAAACTTAGCCTCAGGCCCTCCATGTTGAGGGCTCAGGCCTACAAGGGTGCCACCACTTCAGATGCCACTCACAAATCCTGGGCCTCCAGACTTCTGACTGACTTGGCTACCAATCAGAGGTTCGCACAATCTCCTCCTCAGACTAGGTAATTTGATATCCAAGGCTCACAGAAATTAGGGAAACATTTTACTCAGTATTGCTGGTTTATTATAAAGGATTGGCAGGTAAACAGCCAAAAGAAGAGGTACACAGAACAAGGTCCAGAGGAATCCTGAGCATAGCAGCTTCTCTTCCTGTGAGGTTGGGATGTGTCAACCTCTCAGCACATGGATGTGTTCACTGACTTGGAAGGTCTTTGAACCCCATCATTTAGAATTTTAATGGAGGCTTCACGATGTAAACACGATTGATGAAATTATTGGCTATTGGTGATTAATTGCTCTCTAGCTCCTCCTAGAGGTCAGGGGGTAGGGGTGAAGGTTCTAACCCTCTACTGGCATGGCTGGCTCTTCCAACAACCACCCCTCGTCCTCAAAGAGTCATCTCTTAGCATAAACTCAGGTATGGCTGAAAAGGACTTTTATTATTATTATTATTATTATTATTATTATTATTATTATTATTATTAAAACAAAGATGGTCCTCTTACCCTTATCGCCCAGGAGATTCCAAGGACTTCGGGAATTCTGTGCCAGGAACTGGGGACAAAGAGCAAGTATATAATTCTTATTATATCACAGCATCAGGGGACAGCAAGTGGGAATTAATCCTTTATAGTTAAATCTTCTACAACAGTGTGAATAAAGCATAAAAGTAATATATCAATAGGTTATCCTGCTACAAAAATAGTAAACTTGACTTTTATTAAGGAGCATTCTGACCAAAGTCATTTACTTATTAATATCAGTCAGCAATTTTTCTTCCATATCATCTCTCTGCTGCTAGCAGACAATTCGCTGTTACTCAACCTTTCTCTAATATATAATCTCGGCAGGACATCTCCGGTCTATTTTTTTGTTTATAACATCCACATACAACCTCCAACAACAATTCATGTCTGAGAAGAGAGATTTCTAACTGAAACAACTATTAGGATAGCAGCATTAAGATTAATTCTGAAAGACTAACAACCATAGATAATAACCACAAAGGCATATTTGACTTAGATATACTTAACTTTGACATCCCAATTCCTGTTGAGAGCCTGGGCAAAAGGATTCACATTTCTCTACATCACTTCAAAAAAGCCAAGAAGAGGTGTCCCTGCTATCTCACACACAATACAAATCCTGTGGATCCATGCCCAGACGCCCCTTATAGGGCAACCTGAGAGCACTGCACTTTAATTCCCAGTCTGGGTCCAAGGTAGATCCACTTTGTGCCAAAGTTTTCTCTGTAAACATCACTGCTGAAGCTTCTGGAGTAGGTATGATTCTCCAACAAAAGGGGTTTCTTGAAATAATGGCGGATTTCAGGCCATGAAAATTCAAGAGAAACAGGAAGTGTCTTTCAGTGCCAACAAGGGGAAGTACTCAAAAAAATGAATAAAGATTTGAAAGACAGGGCATGTTGAAGGGACTCAAGAGTGAATCTGAAAGAACTCTCAATGGACAAAGCTGGAACAATATGACAGTGAGATAAATAACATAGCACTGGATTATGCCCAAAATACAACAAATACCCATGGTTCCACACTGACATAAATAAATGATTGGAGAAATGAATATAGGAGATCCAACAATTCTCCCTTACAGAGGAAAGAAGATAATGTATGTAGATACTCCACCCTCAAGTAGGTGAAGCTTAATCCTCTCCCCCCACCCCCACTCCTCCAACTCCCACCTTGAGATGCTTCCAAAAGACAGACCATGGCAAGGGGGGAGAAGTAACTTGATAGTGGGGCAGTCTAGCAAACACTACCCTAGCTAGATGATCAAGGTTAGCATCACCCACGATGAGCCAAATTCATCATGTGTACTCTTTGATATAATGTGATAAGAATGACACTTTTTCTCTCTAGTATCTCTCAGAAACCCTAACCCCTTTCTAGTTATGAGAAAACACAGACAAACCAAAAATTGAGGGACAATCAATAAAATACCTGACCAGTACTCTTCAAAACGATCAAGGTCATGATAAACAAAGAAAGACTAAGGAAGTGTCACAGACCAGGGATTAAGGAGACATGACAACTATATGCAATGGGACATCTTGGACAGGAGCGTGGCCCAGAAAAGGGATGGTAATGGGAAAGCTAGTAAAATCTCAATAAAACCTGTAGCTGTGTTAATAGTATTCCAATGTTAAGTTCTTAGTTTGACAAATAGATCCCAGATTATGAAAGATGACATTAGGGGAAGCTAACGAAGAATATAGAGGAACCCCTTGTTCTAAATTTGCAATTTCCTATAAATCAAGAATTGCTACAAAATAAAAAAGCTTTAAATATAAATGAACATATAAATAAATGTATTTAACATATTTATATATTTAATATCTAATAAAGATATTTTTTATATATTTAATATGGTTGATATACTTATATATAACTTATATTACTGTATAATGATTTATTCAAAGTTCTGATGGGACAACATATAATTATAAGATAATAAATAAGTTAAATAAACATACACTTAATAAGTATATATTGATTAAATATATATATATTCAAATCTACACATTATGTCCTGGACACTGACTCGAGCACGTAAAAGCATCCTCTCCATCCTGGTGTTTCTATTTTATGTATCCTGAAATTGCTTTGCCTGGAAGCTGAAACCTGAATTCTTAAAATCAAACAGAAGGAGTAGATATAGAAAAGAGCTTTTTTCTTCATGAACTAAAATGAGTATATAGAAGTACTTTCAACCCCATGGGTAGAGCCTATAATGCCCCAGGACAGATGAGCAAATAAGAATTACAGGTCTGTGTCGAGAAGGCTTCATCTTAGGCTTTTATAATTAACAGCTTGCTTCGGTGCCATAATTCAGCATAAAAGAAGCCACAAAGGAACCAGCAGTCTCTGCCATTAAGAATTGCCAGTGAATGTGTTATCTGCAGTTATTAACACTTTTCAATTGTGATCTTTGGTAATTACTTCTATACCCCAACATCATCTTCGGTTTTCACTTCAATTCTTTCTTATTTTTTAGACAGTGGGGTGGGGGGTGCAGAGGGAGAGAACCTTAAGCAGGCTCCACACCCGGCACAGAGCCCATCGCGGAGCTGGAGCTCAAGACCCTGAGATCATGACCTGAGCCGAAATCAGGAGCTGGATGCTTAACCAGCTGAGCCACCCAGGTGCCCCTTCACTTCAATTCTTTCTAAAGTGCTTTATGTAACCCATAGGATATTTGGATTAATTTTACCTGCAAAATCGAATTTTAAAAACTACCATTTAAAAAACATCTGGGCCATTTTCCCAACTAACACCTACTGGAGCACAACAAAATTCCCTCTTTTACATGAGATTTAAAAATTTGAACATGTCAATAACCAATTTTATACCGTACATTTGTAATGTGCTTTTATATACCTAAATTCATCCTTACCATAACCCTTTCCTGGAGGTAGGACCAACACTAGTAGGGTGAAAAGTCAGGCAAGCTGGCTCACGTCACACTGGGATCTCAGGGGCAGAGGAGCAAGAGACAGGAAGAAGCTATAGTGGGAGGGGCTGGAGGTGGGAGGATTGGCGCTTTTACAGGCAACCCCCCTAGAGGTGAAACCATGACACACATTACAGAGAAGGGATGGGCTATGCCTGGCCTGGACCAGGAGACATCTCACCTGGAGATGGAGAATAGCAGAAAGAGCATCATGGAGCCTGTAGAGAATCCAGCTGACGTCTAAGGTCCTCAGAGAGAGAGAGAGAAAGAATCATGGCCCTAGAAAGGCTCCAACCCTGGGTAGACTATTCACCCAACACCAAGCCAAACACCTCACAGGGTACTTCTGACTCTGTCTCAGATCGTCTCAGAAACCATACAGAACTCAGTCTTCTTCTGGAGACCTCAGGACACCAGCTTAGAAGCCTGGAGACACAGGTGGTCACAATCACTCCCATTTTTCAAATAAGGAAGCAGGTCAAGTGATGTAAGCCAGGTGGACTCTGCCGCCAGACTGCCTGGATTCAAATCCAGATTGCACCACTTCTGGGGAGTTAGCCAGTGCTGGTAATCAAGGTGGTAACAAGGAGTACACCCCCCCCCCCCCGGGGCGGGTAACAGTTGGGACAAAGTAGAAGTTTGTCATTGTCTACGTCATTGGAGTAGATGCAAAGGAGGCTGCTCCTGATGGACGGGAGTGATTCAGGGACCCAGACCCCTTCCACCTGTGGCTCTGCACACACACACCCCCTCCAACCCAGTGTCCCATCATCATCTTCATCTAGCTGGCAAAAAGATGCATGGAGGAGGCACTCCGGCTTCTAAAAACGACACCCATCTCTCACATTCCATCAGCTAGTACTTGGGCCAGTGCCACCCTGACTGCCAAAGAGGCTGGGAAATGTCAGCTGCCTTTGTGTCCAGAAAGCGGCAGCAGGGTTTGGGGTGAACATTGTCTGCTATACTGGCCATACGACCTCAGGAGAGTCACTTAGCATCCCTGGGCCTCATTTCTTCTCATCTGTAAAGTGGGGATTATAATACCACCTGCCTTCAGGTAGGAGAATGAAGGAGTTGACACGTGAAAGCATCTGAACAGTGTCACGTCCTCAGTGAGCGCCCCGCAGACGCTGCCCATTGCCATGGCCATCGGCATCTTCTTCATCATTATTTTCATCATTATCATGATCATTCGAAAATGAAGTGGCTGGGATTTAAGTCTGCGACTTTGGACTCCAGAGTCCAGGGAGAATTGGTCCTTCTCTTCTAAGACGGCTGCTGCAGTCTCAAGCATCCGCATAAAATGATTCAATTCTCAGCTTTCCAATCCTGAAATACAAATATTGTTTCTCTACAGAAACGCAGATGAGAAAATTTGGTCACAATAATTGGAAGTAACTGTTGGGGCTAATGGAAGCACGCCGTAGCCTTATTTGATTTCAAAAGTAATATCTCAGGGTTTCTTCTTATTTTGAGACTTTTTTCATTTCGGTGGAAGCATAGAAATACCATGCTGGGGAGAAAATCCAACTAAAGGCTCATTGTTTCCTAGGTCTGTATTTTGAGGGGATAATATACATATTTAATTTTATTTTTTTCAGTGAGCAGCTTAGTATCTCTCCCTACACATTCATTTATTCAGGACCTATGAGAGCAGCCACGGAGTGCTTACTCAATTATTCCTTGCCCTTCTAGCCTTTTGGCTAAAGCAGATTATATCATTCCATTTTTAGTTAATTCTATTTCATTTGCTTGAGTATTGAGAAGAGTATCAGGAAATGAGATTTTTCCTTCAGTGGATAAGCCGGACACTTTTCAATCAGGTAAATAAAAATAGTAGGACAAATATCATCCCTCATGAACAATAAGTTTTGCATTCAATTTTCATTTTCATCCTTGAGCTATTTGACCATCTAATGTTGCTGTCTGTCTGCATATAAACGGGGGCTTTATTGCAAATGTAGTGATTATGATTCATTCTCAGGCTGCCTATGCATCTGGCCAGCAGCCTGCACTCATTTATTATTTTATCTCACCCACTGGATGGGAAAACCTGCGGCACACTTGCTGCAGCCCGGCAAGACGGTCTTTGCTGAAATGATGTGACCCTGGCCTCGAACCATCAATGTCTTCTCACCCAAACAGGAAGCATTAAAAGGAGTCGATCTTAAGGAGGTACCGTCTGGTCTGGTCGTTTCATTCACTTTCAAAGTCACGAAGGTAGAAAGAAGAAAGTCTGCTCGTGCATTCTCTCCTTAAAGAGGCCACCTCTGTGGGACGCCTGGGTGGCTCAGCGGTTGAGCGTCTGCCTCCAGTCCAGGGCCTGATCCTGGAGTCCTGGGATTGAGTCCCACGTCAGGCTCCCTGCATGGAGCCTGCTTCTCCCTCTGCCTCTGTCTCTCTCATGAATAAATAAATAAAATCTTAAAAAAAAAAAAAAAAAAGGCCACCTCTGTACTCGGGAAATTCCAGGCATGGAATTTTTCAAGAAGGTGTCGAAGCAAAGAATGCTGTGAAGTGTGGGTCTGGAAAGCGTCCTGGACACTTCTCTGGGTCCGCCTCACCTTCTTGGGTGATCGCCAGACGCCCCTGGGAGGTGCATGAGGGAGCTTTAGAGAGAGTGATGTGACAGGGACTGTGAGATGTCTGCCAACATCTGCCCCCCACTGTCCCAAAGTGCTAGAATTATAGTTGTGTGCCCGACTGCGCCGCAAGACTACGTGCCCAGATGGTTTTGCAGCGAGGTGTGGCCAGGTAGTGGAGATTCCACCCAAGGAGCGTGAGCAGAAGTGGCAGGTGCCACCTCCCATCATCCAAGGATTCTCCACCCCCGGCCCCCACCTTTCCCTTCCCTGCAGGTCAGACCCTGAACGTGTCTGCGGCCCAGCTCTGACAACGTGGGCGTAGGAACGCACTAGGGTCTTGCAACCCCAGAGAAGGGCAGGGACTGGCAGCTGCATCACCACTGCCACTGTTAGAAATGCAGAGTCTCAGCTCCTGACCTAGCTAGGCCTTCTCTCTCTCCTTTTTTTTTTTCTTTCTTTCTTTCTTTTTTTTTTTTTTATTTATTTTATTTATTTATTTATTTATTTGAGAGATTTATTTATTTATTATTTTATTTATTTAATTTATTTATTTGAGAGAGAGAGAACGAAGGCTCTCCCACATAGAGGAGAAAGGGGCAGAGGGAGAGGGAGAAGCAGACTCCCTGCTGAGCAGGGCGCTCGCCACGGGGCTGGACCCCAGGACCCTGAAATCATGACCTGAGTCTCAGGCAGATGCTTAATCCACTGAGTCACCCAGGTGCCCACGATCAGCCCCAGACCTTCTAAAATAGAATCTGCATTTTTAACAAAATCCCTGAGGAGTTCCTATGCACCTTGAAGTTTGAGGCCACCAGCCAAGGGACAGTAGAGCCATGACTTGGAGCCAGCCTGGGTCCTCAGAGGAACAAAGCTCCCATACTGACTTGCCACACTCACTTTGAAACTACTGTGCGAGGGGCTCATGGGGGGCTCAGTCGGTTAAGGGTCTGCCATTGGCTCAGGTCGTGATTCCAGAGTCCTGGGATTGAGGCCCACATTGGGCTCTCAGCTCAGTGGGGAGTCTGCTTCTCCCTCCCTCTCTGCCTCTGCCCCTGCTCCTTCTCTTTCTCTCACTCACTCTCTCTCTCTCAATAAATAAAAGTCTTAAAAAGAAAAGGAACTACTATGTGACAGAAAGAAACTTGAAAAAAAATTATTATTACTGTTGTCGTTATTAAAGTCATGCTGTTTTGGAGTGTCTTTATTATGAGGCTTAGATTTATCCTAACACAAACAGTGTGACACCATCCACAGGGTCTTATTCATCAGGCCTTAAATTAAATTTCCCATGGGAGTTCCTAACCCCAAATGGATCAATCCTAGAACCCTGCCATAAGCCTGTACTCTTATCAGTTTAAAGACCTACCAAGTGAGAGTTCAGGACCCAAAGATGGCTTTCAGCCACTCAAAAATCATCAGCGACGTCAGGAACTGGGAAACAGTTCCTTTTTTTTTTTTTTTTTTTTTAAGATTTTATTTACTTATTCATGAGAGAGAGAGAGGCAGAGACACAGGCAGAGGGAGAAGCAGACTCCATGCAGGGAGTCCAATGTGGGACTCAATGTGGGACTAGATCCCAGGTCTCCAGGATCACACCCTGGGCTGAAGGCGGGGCTAAACCGCTGGGCCACCGGGGCTGCCCGGAAAGAGAGTTCCTAATGAAAAGTCACTATGGAGTCAAGACTGGAAGTCAAGAGAGGAACTGAAATAGGTGAAATTAGAGCTTCAGTAAAGAAAGTTCTGGGACCCTGATGGCTATCTGGAGCCGCTACTGCCCACCGCATTCCCTGCACCGCCAGCCTGCACCCCTGGCCTCCCAGTGTCCACTGGTTTGTTCAGAACATGGTGGTCTTCATTCTACCCATCGAAGCCCCCAAATTGTTTTGAAGTCAACATCTATGGGATGAGCACTGGGTGTTATGGTATATGTTGGCAAACCGAACTCCAATAAAAATAAAATAAATAAAATAAAATAAAATAAAATAAAATAAAGTCAACATCTACAAAGGAAATGACAAAATTCTATTCATAAATGATATTTCCCACATGAGCTCAATCTCACTTAACTCTCTAATGGCTCGGCACCCATGAGCCTCAGCCTGCCCACCCTTCCTCTCCTCCTCATCACGGGGCCTGCTCCACATGTCCTGCACAAAACTCCTTGCCATTCCTTTAGGATATTCCCTTTCCCTTCTCTTTGGCTTTACATGTGCTTTTTTCCCTATAGTTTAAGTACTCTATTTTCCAGCGCTACAGTCTTTTTCTACCCGGGAGTCATTCTTTAAGACTAAATTTAATGCTTCTTTCTCCCAGAAGCCCTACTCTGGCCCTACTTTGGCTGTAGGGCTCTCCTTCTTCTGTCTACGGCAGTTCATACCCCAAAAGACATTTTTCTTCTCTTCTTTTTTGTTTTCTTCTCTTACTTTCAAATAATCTGGAAATACCTAGAGGGATAAACTTTTTTTTAAATTTTTATTTATTTATGATAGTCACATAGAGAGAGAGAGAGAGACAGAGACATAGGCAGAGGGAGAAGCAGGCCCCATGCACCGGGAGCCCGGTGCAGAATTCGATCCTGGGTCTCCAGGATCGCGCCCTGGGCCAAAGGCAGGCGCTAAACCGCTGCACCACCCAGGGATCCCTTTTTTAACTTTGTATTTTAAGTTCACCTTTGAGAAACAAAACAAATGAGCAAAGGAAAAAAAAAAGAGAGAGACGAACCAAGAAACACGCTTAACTACAGAGAACATGCTGATGGCTACCAGAGGGGAGGTGGGGGGGAGGTTTAAACACGTAATAGGGATTAAAGAGTGCACTTGTGGATGAGCACTGGGTGTTGTATAAAGTGTTGGATCACTATATTGTACACCTGAAACTAATATAATACTGCATGTTAACTATACTGGAATCAAAGTAAAAAATTAATAAAAATAGATAAATAGATGGACAGATAAATAAATTCACCTTTGAATTCTCCATAGCAGAGCCCAGGCACATGGAAGGTAAATGGATATTTGCTAAATAAATTCATTTTCTCTTCCACCTCATTCTCCCTGGACTGAGCTTCCTTTGTAAAACATATGTACACAGATTCCTGGCTGTTTGCAAGCTTCCATTCTCAGGACCCACATACAATTATAAAGAACCTGCAAGCAGTTGGAGAGCCTAAAGAATTTGCAAACAGAAGGTACCAAAATAATGGTGGTTGATCAACTGAATGAAAGGAGTTTTTATTATTATTATTTTTTAAGATTTTCTTTCTTTATTTGAGAGTGAGAGAGAGAGCAGAAGGGGAGGGAGAAGCAGGCTCCCTGCTCAGTGAGGCTTGCTCCTTGGGATTTGGGGCTTGATCCCAGGACCCTGGGATCATGATCTGAGCTGAAGGCAGACACTAAACCGACTGAACCACCCAGGTGCCCCTTTAAGGAGTTTTTAAGTAGGAATCTGCCAAGACCCCCAAGTAAAAATTTGAATTTTCTGCCAGATTTAAAATAATATACATTTCGATTATATGCATTTGTCGAAATTTTAATTTTCCTGTTGAGAATTTAATTTTTCTATTTTTTGAAACTTTTTATTTAATAGGATCTTCCTAACACTTGGATTCACCTTCAATATTCTCCTACTTTTACCCTTAGTGCCCAGATTTTGGTTCTCAACACCATTCCCATGACAATGAACCAGGGCTCCCTACAGAAATGGCTGATTCCAGGTCTGAGACAGGAAATGTGTAAGACACCCCGTCACACCAAAAACCAAGAGAGCTCTCAAAGACTTCTGGAGACACGTCAGTAGGAATCAGGAAGCAACTTGAAGTGGTCTTCACTTGCCAAAAAGGGATAATCTAGACATTTCTAAAATATGCATTTATGATAAATATAAATTTCAATTGATTGAAATAAATAGATCTCAGTGGATTGAAATACGTCAGTTAAGTCTTAAAAAACCCATGGATTTGTAATGATATGCCCATCCTTACAAAAACAAAACAAAACAAAATTAAGAATCCTCATTGATTATTACCTCACTAATCATAAGACCTATGGAACCAATGCACTATTCTAAAAAATGGTTTGAAAGGGCAAAAGCCAAGCATTTAGACTATCTTTCTTTTGTATGAAGTATGCTCCAGAGAATGTAAAACCGAGCTTTTGCACAGCCTCCCCTGCCCCTGGGCGTGGCCGCTACTTCAGTGGACATCCCCGCCACTACTACCGCCACCTGCTCTAACACTGCAGCTGTCTCAGGCTCCCCTGCAGTAAGAGCTGGGCTCTGAACCTGTGCTTCCTACCAGCTGCTGAGGGGCACCAAGCAGCCCTGGTGCCCAGGATGCAACCTGAGAGCATGAGCATAAAGATGCTGCCTCCTTCACGTGCTTCTGGACCAGATACAGTGTGAGACATGAGGGCGTGGGATCTGGCTTTCCCAAATGCTACCCTGGCCAGTCTGATAGTTCAACCAGAAGGTTAGAGGAGTTAACAGCTCTTGAAGTGAACTTTGAATTTTGAGCAACGAGAGACGAGATATGGGAAACCATCAGCAGATAGATTTGCCTTCTCTCCTCCCTTATGGACCGTTCCAACAGGTAGTGCTTCACACCTCTGAAAGATGTCCGATGTGACCAAACAACCAGTCGTGTATTTCTGTGAGGCTCTAACAGCTCAGTCACATACCTCTTTGCATTTGCTTTTCCTCCTTCCCTGCCTCACTTCCCTTTTACTTTCACTCCTGCTGTCCTTGAGGTACGTCTCCCACTAAAACTTAGAGCATGCACACTTGGCTTCAAACTTTGGTTTCTAGGGAACTTAGTTAATTCATAGGGTGACCAAATGGATGGAGCAAAAAACAAAATTGGAATTATGTAAGTTAATACATGACAAAGACATGATAGAACTAGAATATCACCAGTTTGCAATGTTATAAAATATATTTTATACCTATCAGTGGCTGATGATACTATGTTTTTTTTTTAATTCCATGGATTTGTAATGATATTCTCACTCTCCAAAAAAAAAATTAAAAACCCTAATGGAGGGGCACCTGGGTGGCTCAGTCCATTAAGCATCCGCCTTCAGCTCGGGTCATGATCCCAGGGCCCTGAGACCGAGCTCCAAATCAGACTCCCTGCTCAGTGGGGATTTTGCTTCTCCTTCTCTCTCTGCCCACTACTCATGCTCTGTCTCTCACTTTCTCTCTCTCAAACAAATAAAATATTTTAAAAAATAAAAAAATAAAAGTAAAACCCCTAATGGAAGCAAGCAGAGAAGTCTGCACTCTGATTTCTATGGGGGCAGAAAGGGTCTTTCTTCTCACAAAGACTTGTGTGAGTGGAGCGTTCCTATCACCTGTGCCCTCATACCTGAATGTCACCTCTCCTATAACTTGACACCATAAACCTGATGCACTTGAGTCAAAACAGTCTATCCTTACTACAAATACAACCTGCACTTTTTCAAAATCACACCTCTTATCACATCCAGCCTTTGACCTTCTTTGAAAATTCCACACCAACTGCCATCTTGAAATGTATGCCGAAGGACTGGGAAAGGAGAAGCATTGCACAGATCAAAGGTTTGTACACAAGGTTGGCTCAAGCCTATGCAAGTAATACCATGATTGAAAATAAACTTTCCTCTATCAAGTTCTCCTTGAATATTTTCCAAACAGAAGTGACTTTTTTCCTCCCAGGAGTCTCTAAAGCACTAGTTTCATAATTTTTGCAAGTCAATTATCACTTCCATCCTTTCAAGCTGAAATACTTACACCCACATTGACAATGGACCAGGATTTAGGCAAACCACAGGGTAAACATGAGACCTTTCCTAAGCTGTCGATTTTACTTAAGTATTTGAAAGATTAATCAAAATTGTAAAGAGTGTTTTGATGTTAAACATGTATATACATGAGAGTGCATATCTTGCATAATTTTTTTTCAGGAAAATGTGTAGCAGGCATCTTTAAATTTGATCCTAAACTCCGCTGAGTCACACTCCTTGTATTAGGGAGGTGGAGAAGATGTAGGTGGGCAGGTTGAACATGCCTCTGGTGTAGTTAAAGGCTTGGTGAGTCTGAAGGCATTGCACACACTTCCACTGCTATTATTACATAGAACTTAAAGTTTTTTTAAAAAATGGGTGGTTACTTTGATAAGGAGACAAGAAGGCTTCTGGAAGGAAAAGAGTGAGAACTCAGTCCTATTTTTTTCAAGGTTCAAAATTTTGGAAACATGTACAGATAGACTGAGAAGTTCCTAATAAAGGCTAAGTGGCAGGGAAGAGCTACAAGTCTCCTGTAAAGACAAAGGTGGCTTCTGCACCAAGTATCAGAGGTCCTCCTTGAGTTATCAGCTTGGTCTTCAGATCCCAACTGGTTAGGTGCTTTGGACAAAACAAATGGGTACACCAAAAGACATCATAACTTCTTCTGCCAGTGTCCACTCCAGACTACAGTTCTTCCTAAAATGAAAAGGTTGCTGGGGAATATTGAAGGTGCAATTGAGTCCTTTGTCACTCTCATGTTGCTAGCTTGTTCTATACCCTGTTATAGGAGAGTCACCTATGTCTATTCAAAGTCTAATTCATGGTCAAACCAAGGCATTGACTTGAAGACGAAGAAGTGGAGGACTATGCCAGTACTAGCAGAGATTTTTTTAAATTATGTTAACTGCACTTTCTAATCCATTTACTTTCTCTTTGTCCTAAACACAACCATCATACCTAGTTAATCTCTGTATTTAGCTGCAGAGGATCAATAATGATGAAGACAGATACTATAGAGAAGTGTGCACACACACACACACACACACACATTGTATTTTTGCATGTCTCTTAGTTAATATTAACCAAAATCACATTCCTTGAGGCAAAACACCTCCTCCAGTATTTTTTCTTAATGCTCCAGAGCATGTAAAGCAGGCTTCTACACACCGTGGGTGGACACTCAAGGAAATTTATGAACTAATTGATGAAGTTACTGCAGGGAATGTCATCATTTGCTTTGCTCTTCCAGGAAATAAGGATTTGGTTTTTATGAATACTGATAAAAAGCTGCTTCTCTGGGTTTCAAAACATTATTTTCTTCGCTAACACATTCATATTCCCAGAATATAATTCTCCAAATTCAATGATAAGAAACCAATGGTAAAAGGTTTAAGAGATTACATCTTATTGCATGAAACAATTTTTTTTTGCAGGAATTCAATTTTGCTGTGAAAGCTGGAAAAGACCTCAATCTATGTCAACACAGAGATGGATACGATTTAGGGTTTTTTTTTGTGTGTGTTCATGCAGACACTATCAGAATTCAAGGCATGCTTTAATTTCCTTGGAGTACAAAGGATGCTGGAATAGGGAGCTAGAGGCACCCTACTGAATAAACAAACATATATGTGCATATTTTACACTGGGATTTTCAAGGAAAATTGTTGGTTTAGGTAGCAATGGTCTCTCATTGCACAGCAACCTCTTTTCAGGTCAGTGTTCACAGAATCACATGCTTGTGCCAAAACATTTTGTTTCATGAAGCACTTTGGACTTTGGCCATAATGAGGATCTGTGAATCTGACAAGGTCAGTAAAGGTTATCAATAAAGACCCAGAGTCTACAAATCAATCCTAGCCAACTGAGTTACAGGACTGCTATAATAAGAGTACCAGCATCAGCAGAAATTACAACCAACAAAGAAAAATAATGACTTACTCAATCAGAGTGCAGAAAGTGGCCAGCTTATTAACAGGCAGCAACAGAACCAGCTCGCATGGACTGTGATTTCTAAGACTTCTCAGAGTGCCCAGTTTGTTTTATTCTTCATTTCTTACTATGAGATTCACAGTATAAATTAATCTCATTTGGGCTTTTTCTATCTACTTTTTCCCTTGTTAGTCCTATTCTGTAAATGTAATTCCAATTCCTAGCTGTAATAAGAAAAACAACTTATGCACAATAAGTTATTACTTGGCACATTTAAATATACATTGTAGATATAGATTTTATACTACATTAAAATTATGAAACTCATCACATCTTTCTATTATTTCTTAGTGGATAAGAATAAATCAATGAATATGAAAATTCCACAGCTAACATTATTCTCGTTGGGGAAAAATGGAGAGCCTTTCCCCTAAGGTCAGGAATGAGACAAGGATGTCCACCCTCACCACTTTTACTCAACTTAGTATTGAAAGTTGTAGCCACAGCAATCAGACAGAAAAAGAAATAAATGATATTGATACCAATAACAAAGTAAAACTTTCACTATTTGCAGATGACGTGATACTATATGTAAAGAAAACCTGAAAGATTCCATCAAAAAACTGCTAGAATTGTTAAACGAATTCAGTAAAGTCACAGAATACAAAATCAATGTACAGAAATCTGTTGCATTTCTATACCCCAATAATGAAGAAGCAGTAAGAGAAATTAAGAAAACAATCCCACTTATAATTGCACCAAAACTAAAAAGATACCTAGGACTAAATCTAACCAAAGAGGTGAAAGAACTATTTCTGAAAGCTATAAAACACTGATGAAAGAAATTAAAGATGACACGAAGAAATGAAAAGACAGTCTACAGTCATGGATTGGAAGAACAAATACTGTTAAAATGTCTATATTACCAAAGCAATCTACACATTTAATACAATCCGTATCAAGATATCAAAAGCATTTTTTATAGAACTAGAACGAATAATCCTGAAATTTGCATGGGGGTCCTGGCTAGCTCAATTGGTGGAGCATGCGACTCTTGATCTCAGGGTTGTGAGTCTGAGCCCTACACTGTGTGTAGAGGTTACTTAAAAATAAAACCTTTAAAAAATGTTAAAATTTGTATGGAACCACAGAAAACCCTGAATAGCCAAAGTAATCTTGAAACAGAAAAGCAATGCTGAAAGCATCACGATTCCAGACTTCAAGTTATATTACAAAGCTGTCATAATCAAAACAGTATGGTACTGGCACAAAAAAAAAAAAAAAACAGACACATAGATCAATGGAGCAGAATAGAATATCCAGAAATAAGCCCATACTTACTTAGTCAATTAATCTTTGACCAAGCAGGAAAGAACATCCAATGGGAAAAAGACAGTCTCTTCAACAAATGGTGTTGGGAAAACTGAACAGCTACATGAAAAAGATTGAACTGGACCACTTTCTTATACCACATACAGAAATAAACTCAAGAGATCTCCAGGCGGCTCAGAAATTAAGTATCTGCTTTCGGCTCAGGGCGTGATTCTGGAGACACAGGATCGAGTCCCATATCGGGCTCCCTGCGTGGAGCCTGCTTCTCCCTCTACCTATGTCTCTACCTCTCTCTCTGTGTGTGTCTCTCATGAATAAATAAATAAAATCTTTAAAAACAAAACAAACAAAAAATATTAAATAAACTCAAAATAGATTTAAAGACCTAAATGTGAAACATGATACCATAAAAATTCTAGGAGAGAGCACAGGCAATAATTTTTCTGACATTGGCCATAGCAGTGTTTTTCTAGAGAGACCTTCTGAGGCAAGGAAAACAAAAGCAAAATTAAACTGTTGACTATATCAAAATAAAAGGCATCTGCACAGCAAAGGAAACAATCAACAGAACTAAATAAAAAGCAGCCTAGGGAATGGGAGACGATATTTGCAAATGATATATATCCATTAAAGGGTTACTATCCAAAATATACAAAGAACTTATAAAATTCAACACCCAAAAAACAAATAATCCAACTGAAAAATGGGCAGAAGACATGAACATATGTTTCTCCAAAGAAGACATCCAGATGGCCAACAGACACATGAAATGATGCTCAACATCACTCATCATCAGGGAAATGCAAATCAAAACTACAATGAGATATCATCTCACACCTGTCATAGTGGCTAAAATCAAAAACACAAAAAGCAACAGATGTTGGTGAGGATGTGGAGAAAAAGGAACCCTCTTGTACTGCTGGTGGGAATGCAAACTGCTATAGTCACTGTGGAAAACAGTATGGAGGTTCCTCAAAAAGTTAAAAATAGAACTACCATATGATTCAGCAATCACACTATTGGGTATTTACCTAAAGAATACAAAAACACGGCAGCCTGGGTAGCTCAGCAGTTTAGCGACGCCTTCGGCCCAGGGTGTGATCCTGGAGATCCAGGATCGAGCCCCACATCAGGCTCCCTGCATGGAGCCTGTGTCTCTGCCTCTCTCTCTCTCTCTCTCTCTCTCTCTCTCTCTCGTGTGTGTGTGTGTTTCTCATCAATAAATAAAATAAAATAAAAAAGAATACAAAAACACTAATTCAAAGGGATGCATATATTCCCATGTTTGTTTATTTATTTATTTATTTATTTATTTATTTATTTATTTATTTTTTATTTGTGATAGTCACACACACAGAGAGAGAGAGAGAGGTAGAGACACAGGCAGAGGGAGAAGCAGGCTCCATGCACCGGGAGCCTGATGTGGGATTCGATCCCGGGTCTCCAGGATCGCGCCCTGGGCCAAAGGCAGGCGCCAAACCGCTGCGCCACCCAGGGATCCCCTATTCCCATGTTTATAGCAGCATTATTTACAATAGCCAAGATACAGAAGCAGCCAAGTGTCCATTGATTAATGAATGGATAAAGAAGATATATAGATACATATATATACACACACACACACACACACAATGGAATATTATTCAGCCATAAAAAGAATGAAATCTTGCCATTTGCAACAATACAGATAGAGCTAGAGAGTATAAAGTTAAGTGAAAAAAGTCAATCAGAGACAGATACCATGATTTTACTCATATGTGGAAATTTAGAAACAAAACAAATGAGCAAAGGGAAAAAAAGAGGGAGACAAACCAAAAAAGAGACTCTTAACTACAGAGAACAAATTGATGGTTACTAGAAGGGAGATAAATAGGGGGATGGATGAAATAGGTGATGGGGATTAAGAAATGCATTTATGATGAACACTGGATGGTTAAAATAAAAACTGTTTTTAAAAAAGGAAAAACCAATGAGAAAGTTTTGGTAGAAAGCTTTCAGGAGCATACATTAGGTGTGGATGCCCATATCAGGTAGATCCTAAAGAAGATGTTTACTACATAACATGAACAGCAGTCTAATAAAACATGGCTAACAATATTATTATCATTATTGGTAGTGTTAACACAGCAAATTAAGAACATATATATTTTTTAAAGATTTTATTTATTCATGAGAGACACACACACACAGAGGCAGAGACACAGGCAGAGGGAGAAGCAGGCTCCATGCAGGGAGCCTGATGTGGGACTTGATCCCAGGACTCCAGGATCACGCCCTGGGCCAAAGGAAGGTGCTAAATTGCTGAGCCACCCAGGTGTCCCAAGAACATATTTTTCATAGGTAATGCAATAATCATATCAAATGAGTCTTGAAGTTGTTTTTACGAGAAAAATACATAGAGTAAAAGTTTTGGGGAAATGGATGTTAGTATCTTTTTCAGTCAACTTTGTTAAGGTATAATTATATACAATAAACTGCACCCATTTTAAGTATAAAACTTGATGAATTTAACAAATATATACACCCATGTGACCATCACCACAATCGAGACATAAAACGTTTCCAGCGCCCAAAAAGATTCCCTGTGCCCTTTTACATTCAGATACCTTTCCTCTTAGTCCCAGGTAACCAGTAATCTGATTTCTGCCACTAGAGATGATTTTTTTTTCTTTTTTGCCTTTTCTGGATTTCACATGAATGGCACCACATATAGGTGTATTACGTGACTGCCTTTTTTTTGCTTAGCTCAATGTTTTTGAGATTCATCCATGTTTTTGCATGAAAACATACTTCCTTTTTATTACCAAGTTGCTCTCCATTGGGCATAATTTATTTGTTGATCAGCTGTTTTTGACTTGTAATACAATGTAGTGAACTTCATCTTTTTTACTTTGTTAACAGTTAGTTGCTAAATTTTGATCAGATACATCCAAGTGTCATCACTATGAAAATGTTCAGATGTTTGGACTGACCATGGTTTTGGTTAAACTAATCCAAGAAAATGACATTTAAAAGCTTAAAGAATTTAGTAAAGAATGAACATGGTATGATTATCAGGGTCCATATTACATTTCTACTATTATGGTAGGTTAAGTGGTCTAAATATTTTTCCTTTTTGGAAAAGTCATTCTTTATTGCCCCTATCAGATAAGCTTTCTTTTATATTTAAGCAATTTTCATTCCTTCTTGTATATGGTGAGTAAGAAATCATCTTAATATCACCTTCTGGCTTTTTATTCCCTGCCCTTTGCAAATTGGCACGATTATTTTATGTTCTGCAGGAACAGTGAATTTTTGATATAAATACTTTAAAGCTAAACAGTGAATATTTTTGATGATTTATAATATTTGAATGTTTGAATAAATATTTGAAACATAAAACAAAACAAGAAATAAAACAGGGGCACCTGGCTGGCTCAGTCAGTAGAGTATGCGACTTTTGATCTCAGGGAGTTAAGTTCAAGCCCCACGTTGGGTGTAGAGATCACTTAAAATTTTTTTAATCTTTTTTAAAAGAAATAAAACAAAAAATATGAGGAAGAAAAAAAAATTCCAAATCCCAAGCTCTGAGATACTCTGGTATTTGTGTTCTATACTTGTCAATTAGTTCAATGCCTTAAATGTGGTTAGATAACAAAAAGAACTCTTGAACAAAAAATCAGTACAAAAACATGAGCTGGAATACAGCCTTCTTGAATTTCTTCTTAAATTTCAACTTGAAAGTAAAGTTGAAAAGTAGTTTGTGCTCCTAAACCACTAGTGTATGTTTTGCAAAAATGAGGCAAAACATTTTA
The DNA here is from genome assembly GCF_048164855.1 of Canis lupus baileyi. Taxonomy (NCBI): domain Eukaryota; kingdom Metazoa; phylum Chordata; class Mammalia; order Carnivora; family Canidae; genus Canis; species Canis lupus. The sequence continues at coordinate 9,893,782 of NC_132844.1, forward strand.
ATTGGGTAAGCAGAGACTCAGTGATAACACGGTGAGCATTGCAGAAAGATTCCTGGCTCCCACTGGGCTCAGGCTCTAGCACAGGGGTGCGGGAGGCAACAGCAGACAATTAAAATCTTAAAAATCTGTATTTAATAATGCTATAAATGAATAAATGTTATGAAGAAAGATAAAGCAGGGTCAGGGGATAGAGGATGGCAGGGACCGTTTCAGGGGGGGTGATCAGAAAGGGAGTTCTGTGAGGCCAAACCTAAAAGCGAGGTGGGAGCTGCGTGAGGATGTGGGAGAGAAAAGAGTGGAAAGAGGGAAGGGGAAAGGAAGAGGCAATTCATTTCTGAACGTCACATACCATATTCTTAGCAAGTATGGTCCAGTCAGATCTACGATGAACTGTGGATTCTCCAAATAATTGAAAATAACATAGAATCAGACTACACTCTCACACACATGTGCACACAAAGCACACACATGCACTGCTCACAGGTACATTCCTGTCGATAATCTAACCAGGAATATGATAATTCATATCATATTGAGCCATAAATGGTTCTCAAACTGTAATGCGCATGAGAATCACCTGGGGATCCTGGTAAAAAAGAAAAAGGAACATTGCTGAACAACTGGCTGACTGCCAAGCACTTAGCTCGCACTTTTCACTGTGGTAAGCAGGCTTCAATTTTCTCTGAGCTTTAGTTTAAACTTTTTTGGTAAAGGATAGGTGTGGTCCCTGGAAGCAGAGGGTTGTCATGAAAAGGGAAGAGGGTTACTTCCAGCTGGGAACAGCACCAGAGGTCATTTGGACCAACTCTTCCACTAAAGACAGCAATAAAATCTGGATGAATAGTTCTTTAACCTTAAAAACATCATAGAGATAAAAGATACTATAGAACTACAAGGCCAAAATTTGGAAGAGGCAAGTGGAGGCTTTTCTATTGTCAATCTTATCCTCTTAGTCTGGAAAAAGTAGTCAAAAGATGATTTTGTGGGGCACCTGGGTGGCTCAGTCAGTTAAGAGTCTGCCTTCAGCTCAGATCATGATCCCAGGGTCCTGGGCTCCAGCCCCCCACTTCAGGCTCCCTGCTCAGTGGGGAGCCTGCTTTTCCCTCTCTCTCTGCTCTTCCCCCTGCTTGTGCTCCCCCCCCCCTCAAATAAATAAAATCTTTTTTTTTTTTAAAGATGATTTTGTAAGAACAGAGAAGTGGTGTGGAATGGAATAAAAAATCAGAGTCTAGAACCTCCCAGTATACCCTAAGTTCCCCTCCAAAACTTGACTTAGATCAGTAGAGAGGAGGGGCCTTTGATGCTCAGGACAGGGAGAAGCTGCCTTCCATTTTGATTCCCCAGTAGGGGAGAGGATGTATTAAGTTAGCAAACTCCAAAAACACCATTTGAAAGGAAGAATGATAACCAAGGTTGAGAGTTGACAGTGTTTATAAATCCTCAAATCTGCAATATCCCTTTTTAAATTTCCAATTCCTTGCTAATGTTTCCAAGGTTGACCCTTATCACCATGAACATGGTTAAGCAAAGCCCTGTGATAGTTTGTGTCTGGTATTTCCAATATTTGGAGTCCCTTCCCAGTGGCCTCTTCATGCATTCTGTTGTGTCTGTTGTTGTTCATGTTGTTTTATCTTTTCATGTACCTCATTATTGTTTTGTGTTTGCTTGGCATAGTATTTGAAAAAATAGTTATAGAATTAATTTGGACCTAAGATGATGTTTTATTCCTCTAGAAAGCTTTTCTTTCTGCCAGCCCCTGAGGGCGCTAGTAGTTCATGTACAATTGGTAGCCTCATTTCATTGGTGTAGCCCTGGGGGGGGGGGGGCGGGGGGAGTCAGCAGCTGCTGAGTACTCATGAGAGTACACTATCAGACAATTCTCAAATGAGGGACATTCTGCAAAATACATAATCAATACTCCTCAAAACTCTCAAGATCATCAAAAACAAGGTTAAAAAAATTTAAAAAACAAGAAGAAATAGTCACAACAAAGAGGAGCCTGAGAAGACATGATGACAAAATGTAAAATGGTGTTCCAGGTAGGACCTGGAACAGAAAAAAGAACATTAGATAAAAACTAAAGAAATCTGAACAGACCAGCTACTAGTAAGGAGATTAAATCAATAATCAAAAACCTCCCAACAAACGGAAGTCCAGGACCAGATAGCTTCCCTGTGAAATCTACCTATCATCCAAAAAAAAGAATTAATTCCATTCCTTCTTAAACTCTTCCAAAAAACAGAAGAGGAAGGACCACTTCCAAACTCATTTTATAAGGCCAGCATTACCCTGGCACCAAAACCAACTAAGGACACTATAGCAACAAAAAATTACAGACCACATCCCTGATGAACATATAGATGTAAAAACCCTCAACAAAATATTAGCAAACCAAAGTCAACAATACATTAAAAGAACCATACACTATGATTAAGTGGGACTTGTTACTGAGATGTAAGGATGGCTCACCATTTGCAAATCAATCAACGTGATACACCACATTAACAAAATGATGGATAGGGCAGCCTGGGTGGCTCAGCAGTTTAGCGCCACCTTTGGCCCAGGGCGTGATCCTGGAGACCCGGGATCGAGTCCCACATTGGGCTCCCTGCAAGGGGCCTGCTTCTCCCTCTGCCTGTGTCTCTGCCTCTCCCTCTCTCTCTCTCTCTCTCTGTGTCTCTCATGAATAAATAAATAAAATCTTTAAAAAAAAAGAAGGATAAAAATCATGTCCATAAATGTAGAAAAAGAATTTCACAAAATCCAACATTTGTTTATGATAAAAACCCTCAACAAAGTGGATATAGAGGAAACATACCTCAACATAATAATATATATGACAAGTCCACAGCTAAAATCATACTCAACAATGAAAGGAACAAGACAAGAATGCCTACTCTTGCCAATTTATTCAATATACTACTGGAAATCTCGCCCACAGCAATTAGGCAAGAAAATGAAACAAAAGGCATCCAAGTCAGAAAGGAAGAAGTAAAACTGTTACTATTTACATATGACATGACACTATATATAAAAAAAATCACCAAAAAAAAAAAAAAAAAACTATTACAATCAACAAATGAATTAGTAAAGTTGCAGGACACAAAATCAATATACAAAACTCTGTTGCATTTATACCAGTAACAGCAAACTATTAAAAAGAGAAATTAAGAAAATAAGCTCGTTTACAATTGCATCAAAATGAATAAAAGAACTAGGTATAAATTTAACCAAAGAAGTGAAAGAGCTCTAAATGCTGAAAACTATAAGACATAATGAAAGAAACTGAAGAAGACACAAATAAATTGAAGATATTCTATGTCATGGATTAGAAGAATTAATATTGTTAAAATGTCTGTACTACCCAAGGCAATGTATGGATACAATGCAATTTCTATCAAAATTACAATGGCATTTTTCACAGAAATAGAACATACAATCCTAAAATCTGTATAAAACCACAAAAGACCCTGAATAGCCAAATAATCTATTGAAAAAGAAGAACAAAGCTAGAGACATCACGCTTCCTGATTTCAAACTATATTCAAGATTATAGTAATAAAAAGAGTATGCTATCGGCACAAAACAGACAAGTAGATCAGTGAAACAAAACAGCCCAGAAATAGGGGATCCCTGGGTGGCTCAGAGGTTTGGCGCCTGCTTTTGGCCTGGGGTGTGATCCTGGAGACCCAAGATCGAGTCCCACGCCAGGCTCCCTCTGCCTGTGTCTCTGCCTCTCTCTCCCTCTCTCTGTGTATCTCATGAATAAATAAATAAAATCTTTAAAAAAAAAAGTATGGGGATTTACCCCAAAGATACAAATGCAATGAAACGCCGGGACACCTGCACCCCGATGTTTCTAGCAGCAATGCCCACGATAGCCAAACTGTGGAAGGAGCCTCGGTGTCCAATGAAAGATGAATGGATAAAGAAGATGTGGTTTATGTATACAATGGAATATTACTCAGCTATTAGAAATGACAAATACCCACCATTTGCTTCAACGTGGATGGAACTGGAGGGTATTATGCTGAGTGAAGTAAGTCAGTCGGAGAAGGACAAACATTATATGTTCTCATTCATTTGGGGAATATAAATAATAGTGAAAGGGAATAGAAGGGAAGGGAGAAGAAATGTGTGGGAAATATCAGAAAGGGAGACAGAACGTAGAGACTGCTAACTCTGGGAAACGAACTAGGGGTGGTAGAAGGGGAGGAGGGCGGGGGGTGGGAGTGAATGGGTGACGGGCACTGGGGGTTATTCTGTATGTTAGTAAATTGAAAAAATAAATAAATAAATAAATAAATAAATAAATAAATAAATAAATAAAAAATAAAAATAAAAAATAAAAAAAAAGTAGCTTAGAAATAAGTCCACACATACAATACATGCTCAATAAACTTATGACAAAGGAACCAAGAATATACAATGGTTCTGGGGAAACTGGACAGCCACATGCAAAAAGACTGGAACTGGACCACTTTCTTACACCATACTGAAATTAAGACCTGAAACCCTAAAACCCCTAGAAGAAAACATAAGCAGTGAATTCCTTGATATCAGTCTTGGCGATGACTTTTTGGATGTGAAACCAAAAGCGAAGGCAACAAAAGCAAAAATAAAACAGCAGGATTAAATCAAACTAAAAAATTAAAAGCAGAACTACCATATGATCCAGAAATTTCACTTTTGGGTATTTATCTGAAGGAAACAAAAACACTAAAAGATATATGCTCCCCTTCCCCCACCATGTTTATTGCAACATTACTTACAATAGCCAAGACGTGGAAGCAACCTAAGTGTCCACTGATAGATGAATAAAGAAAATGTAGGGCATATATATATATATATATATATATATATATATATATATATATATGATTGGTTTTTTTTTTACTCAAGGTGTCTTTCCATACTGTCATCTATCATCATTCCAGTTTTAAGGAAGGAGAAACCGACTTGCAGGAAAAGCAGACATATACATATACATACATGCACACATACACATACACAATGGAATATTATTCAGTCGTTAAAACAGAAGAAAATCCTGCCATTTGTGACCATGTGGATGGAGAGCATTTGGTAAATAAAATAAATCAGACAGAGAAAAACAAATACTGTATGATCTCACATATGCATGGAATCTAAACTCCCCCAAACCCCAGATTCATAGATATAAGAAAATAGATTGATGGTTGCCAGAGGCAGGGGTTGAGGAAAGGGGTGGGAGGAATGGGTGAAGCTGGTCAAAATATACAAACTTCTGATTATAAAATAAATGTCATGGGCATGTACTGTACAGCATAATGACTACAGTTAATACTGTATTGTATACATCAAAGTTGCTAAGAGAGTAGATCTGAAAAGTTCTTATCACAAGAAAAAAATTTGCATGTGTGTTAATGACGTTAACTAGACTTATTATGGCAATCGTTTCACAATATATACAAATATCAAATCATTATGCTATACACCTGAACTTAATATAATCTTACATGTCGATTATATCTCAATTCTTAAAAACTAAGGAAATCTGAATAAAACATTTGGATATTCATTAATAATTTAATAACATATCAATATTGGCTTATCAACTGTGACAAGTATATCATACTATCATAAGATGTTAACATTAAGGGAAACTAGGTGTAGGATATACAAGACTCTCTGTACTATCTTTGCAACTTTTCTATAAATCTAGAACTATACTACAATAAGTTTATTTAAAAGGAAGATGAAGAAAGTTTGCCATTTTGATGAGTTAAACCGGGAGTTGCGATCTCTAGCTTCTGACTGATAAGGATTTCCCTTCTTCCATCCTGCATTGGTCTTTATAAATGGAAAAGCGTTGGGTTTTTATTTGATCACTTGTTTCTTAATATCTGGACTTCTAATTCTGAGTCTATGGTCTGTTTTCCTACAAGTCAGTTTCTCCATCATAAAACTGGAGTGATGATAGATGGAAGTATGGAAAGACACCTTGAGCAAAGAGGAAAAACCAATCCTCTGTTTGGTATGTTCACCTGTAACATTGGGTTCTTACCAACACACCAACAAATTGGTTGGCAACAAATTGATGGGCAAATTGGCTGTCCCTGGTCTTCCCGTGAAAGTCAAAATGGACCTGCTTGTGGATCTTTCCTTCAGAATGCCTCATTAAATACACTTAAAAACAAAAAAACTGCCCTACCATACTGGCAATTTCTGAATCTCCCAGACAAAGGTTAGTATTTTATAAGACAGACTAACCAGAAATGCCTGTAGAGCCCTGTCAGGGTATCATCAGCTCATTATGAAGCACAAAACATTTCACCTTGGATGTTGTCAGAAAAGGTGAATGGAAAGATTCATCAAGCGACAACAAGAAAAAAAAAAGAAAAAAGAAAAATGTCACCCCAAAAGTAAGAACTTTTAAAAAGAGTCGCTTTGTTTTTCTGCCTTGATGGAGCCCTACACGTGGATTTATCTTTCATAAAAGAGGAAAGCACACAATTAATCAAAGACAGAAATGAAAAGTCATGCTGTCTAGCTTTATTTCATTAGGAAACTATTTCCAGCGTTGTTTATTTTGGCACTGCTAATACATGTTGAAATGAATTTGAATAATAAAGGGTAAGATCTTTAGGAGACATACCTATTTTTATACTGAGGAATGTAGGCTATCGCACCAAGGTATGAGAGAGAGAAAGGGAGAGAGTAACAAAGAGAAGTTATGATAGATCAGAAACCCATAAATTAACCTGAGTTGATGCACTGAAAAAAATAGAGACCTATAAATTGCTATTGGAGATGTTTACAATAAAAATGGCCTGATATGTACCCAGATGTCAGAAGGAATTAACACCCTTTACATCTGTAAGTTATCATTGTTTTGCTTCCTACCATCTAAACACTTCCCGTGTCTGGGGAATTCTCCTCCTTATGAGTTCTGGTCATAGGTAAAGGCCACCTCCCAGCATACAAGCTAAAACTGTCAGATCATCACTCTCAGAACATCATTTCCAGTTAACATCTGAATATACCTGCCCCAGACTTTGACAGGGGACACAGAGAAGCAGGAACAGTAGGGATTTATTTTTCTAGCAGTGGCAGCAGCAGGAATATCAGGGGCACCCAGTCCCAAGGGTCTGCAGTGGCCTGGCACCAGGGCCGAAACATCCTGTCCAATCCACAATCTATACAGGTCGATGTTCAGGGTGCCAGTGGTGGTGTCCTCACTGGACCAAACTTGTGGTATAATTTTAGATGGCTAAGGTACAGATGAATGGGGCTACCTGATTTCAGTGGGGATACTGGAATCTAGCCCTCTTGGTATTTCTGTGAGTTATCCCATATTCTCCCAGTAAATTTCTTTTCTGTACAAGTCAAAGTGAGTTGGTTTGTTTTTCTTGCCACAGCATCCTAATTGCTATGGGGATGGCTGCAGGCAATAGATTCCCAGAGAAATAGAGCAGAGTCTGAGATTAATTACTTGGACTGGCTGAAGGAAAAGGCAATGACAATTCAGCTGTGATTGAAGGATTGGAGGGAGGGGGTGCAACTGTGATCCTCTCAGAACCTGCAGAGGTGAAACAATGCATTTCAATATTTCCCCATGGTCATCAGGAATGAAGTACCCATCGAGTGGTTATTGCCATAGATCAGTTTCTCAGCTTGAGCACTATTGACATTCTGGGCTGGATCATTCTTTGTTGTGAGGGCTGTCCTGTGTGTGCACCCTAGAATGTTTAGCAGCATCCCTGGCTCTGTCCACAAGATATGAGTAGTACCCCCTCCCAAAGCTGTGACAAGCAAAAAATGTCTCCTGGCATTGCCAAATGTCCTCTCCAGGGCAAAATCATCCCCAGTCCAGAGCCACTGTCATAAAAGAGCATGACGAAGCTGATGAATTAAGAGAGTCTGGGGTGGACAGCTTGATAAAGGAGACTGTCAATCCACAATTCTTAAATTCTTAAAGGAATGGAGAGAAGACCAGGGACTCCATCTGACTTTGCCAAGAGACTCTTTTATCAGTTATGGCTGCCAGGCTATGAGAGCCCAAGAGCAATCTCAAACTTGAGCCTCACTCTACCATGTGGCTCCCAACCCAGCAGAGCCAGTGGTCCTCAGAATGCTGCAAATGGGAAGCCATATGGAACTTGAGGCAAGCTTCTCTTGAAAGACTTGCTTCAAGATGAATGGATAAAGAAGATGTGGTCTATGTATACAATGGAATATTCCTCAGCCATTAGAAACGACAAATACCCACCATTTGCTTCAACGTGGATGGAACTGGAGGGTATTATGCTGAGTGAAGCAAGTCAATCGGAGAAGGACAAACATTATATGGTCTCATTCATTTGGGGAATATAAAAAATAGTGAAAGGGAATAAAGGAGAAAGGAGAAAAAATGAGTGGGAAATATCAGAAAGAGAGACAGAACATAAAGACTCCTAACTCTGGGAAACGAACTAGGGGTGGTAGAAAGAGAGGTGGGCGGGGGGTGGGGGCGACTTGTTGACGGGCACTGAGGGGGGCACTTGATGGGATGAGCACTGGGTGTTATTCTGTATGTTGGCAAATCGAACACCAATAAAAAATAAATTTATAAAAAAATAATAAAATAAAATAATAAAAAATAAAAAAGACTTGCTTCCCCAGCTTCTGTGGGTGGAGGGAACCTACAGACAGCTTCAGCTTTCAAGCCTCTTCTGGAATTGCCTCAGCTGAAGAGAATTTGCCCAAGGTCATGCCCCCTTCCAGGGAAGATCTGCATCCAATGACTGTTGACACGGGGCTACAGATGCCTGGTTCCCTCATGTCAAATTCAGGACAATTCTGAAGGGCCATCCAACTCTCGAACATTTTTGTGGATTTAGCTGAGGTCTTCACTGAGACTGCACTGCAGGCAGAGGTTAACTGGTCAACCGGGCTTTCTGGATAAGATTTATAACATTTGCCAATCTCCATGCATGCTAGTTCCAACATACCACTTGCCATAGCCCAACTTCTCTCTCAGCCCCTTCTGCTTTCTTCCCTTCTTATCTACAGGTGGTGATGCCAACACCACACCCTGATCAAATTCCTGGACTCAATCTCTGTCTCAGAGTCTGTTCCAAGGAAACCCAACCCTGGAACAAACAGCAACTCAGGAAAGTGGTGGACCTTCTCCCTTCTCTTAGAAGGAGAATAAACTCCCATTAGAGAAAAGAGTTCACTGTTCAAATCACGAAGAGCCTTGTTCATCACACAAAGGTGTTTGGAACTCATCTCATGGGAGGACAGGGAAAGTTATCAGTAGGATACTAACAAGATCTTATATATATTTGGGAAGGTTGCTCTGGAAGCAGAACACAGAATTAAGAGAAGCGGCAAAAGTCAGTTGCCATAGTCCACTCGGGGCAGTGACAGTGGGGATGGAGAGGAAAGCCCACAATAAATTAGGAGGATTTGACAACCAATTAGATGTGATGGTAGGAAATGGAGAAAGGAGTCAAAGAGACAGTTATGATGACTACTGGTTTGGGAGACTAGTCAGATTAGTTCACGGCAGAGAATTTCAGGAGGAGGATCCATTTCCAACACGTTGAAATTAAGGTATGTTCATATGGATCATCAGGATGGAGATATTCAGAAGAGGAATACACTTGTGACACAAATATGTGTGATATACTATATCCTATCATATTACTTGGATTCACACCCTGACTGTTCCAAAGCAAGGCCATATAGATACATATGTGAAAGCAGGATAAAAATAAATGGATGAAAAACTGAGATGAAGAGTATTGAGCTAGAGGTGAGGTTAACACACAGACCCTAACCAATAACTACAGATAGGTCACCAAATCTGCCCTGAATTTTCCCAGTTGCAAAGGAGAGGGGAAGTACAACCAAACACACGTTTCCTTGAAACTCTGAGTTCAAAGCAAGTCAGTGGCTCCAGCGAACCATGTATTTTTTAAAATTTTTTTAATTTTTATTTACTTATGATAGTCACAGAGAGAGTGAGAGAGAGAGAGAGAGAGAGAGAGGCAGAGACACAGGCAGAGGGAGAAGCAGGCTCCATGCACCGGGAGCCCGATGTGGGATTCGATCCCGGGTCTCCAGGATCGCGCCCTGGGCCAAAGGCAGGCGCCAAACCGCTGTGCCACCCAGGGATCCCAGAACCATGCATTTTTACTGAGATCTGAGGGGAAACATCTTCCAGGACTAAGCATCAATTGGATATGGAGAAATGAAGTAAGTAAGACCCATGATGGAAATGGAGGTGTGGGGGGGGGGGGGAGTGGGTGGCGGTGATAACAATAGGCACAAGGACAGTGTGTGACATGAGAAGAGAAAGGACCAAGGATGGAACCTTGGGAACACTGACATTTCAAAGAAAAGCTGGAGAACCAGGGAAAGAGAAAGAGAAAATAAAGCTCCCCAAGAAATCCCAGACCTATGAATTGCAGACACAGTTTGAAAGCACTTCCAAGTGTGTCTTATAATTTTATTGTTTATGTCAATGACAATAGAAACCTTAGTCTTGAAACATACCAGTAATAGCCTTCCAATGCTTGCCTGGGAGGAAAAAAAAAACCACAGCAATCTCTTATCTATTAGAAAACACAAATAAAAGCCACTGTCAAGACATAACCCAAAATGCAAAGGAATATTAGGTTATATCAATGATGTCATGGTTATTATGATATGACTAAAGTAATGCAGCTGGCGGTGGCAGGATGTCTATACAAGACTTTATTAAGAGTTTCTGTCTTAACTCCAACTTTAAAGTAAAAATTATAATTTATGTTCACTTCAGAAATAACTGTGTCTTGAGAGAAGATATACATTTTTGAACAATAAGCTTCTCCTAACATCCTGTCTTAAGACTATACAAGTTTTTGTGGGGGTTTTGGGTTTTTTTGCCTTGCAAATAAATTCCCTTCTATATCATCCTACCATAATAGAATCACTCAGTTCACCTATGGATTAGCTGGCAAATGAATTCAGGTAATCTCTGCCCTGAAGAAATTTGAGGCCTGCCTACTCTCAGAGAAGGAAGGCTTGAGAGAATCAGCTCAGGAGGTCATTGCAGGTGCGGTTTTCCTTGAGGGGTTTGGGAAGAGACGTAATACCCAAAATGCAAAGAAATAATATAAATAGAAGTTATGGAGTCCTCCCAATTCAAATAGTTTCTGATGTCTTCAATCAAGGAAATTTCATGGGGAAAAATATACTTTTTTTATAACAGACTTTACAAAGTAATAGAAAATGGGAGTAGTCTGTGCATCTTGTATGAGAAAAGAATGAACAGATGTAAAACAGGCAACCAGATGAAAAGCCCATTGACGAGAACTGGATGATTAATACACTACAAACAGGTTGGGACAGGGTGATTTATCTCCATCTCAGAATGGGAACCTACGATGCAGAAAATGAGGTTAAAATGAAAAATGTAGGAATCTTGACAAACAACAGAACAAGAGATAATCTATGTTTAAAAGAAGAGCATAAATTAAAATGAAGAACCAGAATTCTTGTAAAGAATCCAGGAATCTACTGACAAGTCTTGGCGAGTAAATGGAGTAGGGGTTTTTCTTTAGAGAACTTGGGAGATTTCTCTAGCCCAAGACAAACGATAGATCTAGAATGACATGGCTCGCTGCCTTCCTTAATAACATTATGACACTTCACTGGTGGCAAAGGTTTTAGAGAGGGAGTCAGGGAAGGACAGGGAAGCCACTTAGATTTTTCTCTGTGGTGGATTCAGGGGAATAATTTGGGGTTCCCAGAGGAATAGTTGTACTCAGATGATGAGTCATTGCAGAAGTCAAATAAAGACAACCTAGAACCAAACTTGAAATTTGACAGTACTCTGATATTATTAATAATCAAAATACAAGATCAGTTCCCAGGTGGCAGGTAAGGTGGTAGCTATGCATTTTCTCTCTACAGATGAAGAGGCAGGCTTCCAGTGGAAGGAGGACAGTGTCAAAGGATAAGATGAACACATGGCTCCAACCTCTGATGTCCTAATGGGAAGAGCGCTCCAGAATTCTACAGTATAACCTACTTGGGGGAAAGTAGTGTTTTCCTACACTTAGAAAAGTATCTCCATTTTTCCTATTCCCACTTTCCAAGATCAAGGCCCCAAGCTTTCTGGAAGACATCATTAAACAGTCAAAATTTCATTATGGCATTGGTTGGTTAGCACAGCCCTTTTTTTCTTTTTAAACCAAGAGCAGTATCAGGTACTGACTTGTGGCTTTTTGTATTTCATTTATTTCATTTTGGATGTTTTGTAATGTGAAATTTTATTGAAATATATATATATACAAAAAGTGCACACACAAAAAGTGTACAGTTCCATTAATTTTCACCAAATGAACACACCCATGATACAAGCTTTCAGATAAAGATCTAGAACATGGCCAGACCCACAGAGGTCCTCTTGTGCCCATCGCTGCCAATCACCTTCTTTCCAGGGTAACAATCACTTTGAATTATAACACAATAAATTAGTTTTGTCTGGTTTTGAACTTCACAGAATCAGAATCACATTTATATAGTTGCATGAGGTTTTAGTCTGATCATTCTCATTGGCTATGCAGTATTCCATAATTGATATACCTATTCTATTATTGATAAATGTTGTTGAAGTTTTTTTCTTCAATTTTTGATGGGAAAACACTGCTATGAATACTTCTATATATCTTTTGGGGGTCATTTTGGAATCATTCAGATTTATTGGCTATATTTTTGATAATTTTGAATGGAACTTAAGGGGTACCTGGGTGGCTCAGTCAGTTAGGCATCTGCCGTCAGCTCAGGTCACCATCCCATAGTCCTGGGATTGAGCCCCCACATCAGGCTCTCTGGTTACTGGGGAGTCTGCTTCTTCCTCTGCCCCTCACCCCACTCATGCTCTCCCTCTCTCAAATAAATGAATGAAATCTTTTTTAAAAAACTATATCATTTCTCTCTTCTCTGTGTGTATTCCTTTATTAATTCTTGAGAACATCTACTCTACATATTTTATGTTAAATTTTTTCCTAACAGTGTTTCTAGTGATTGCCTTAAGAAATGGCTAAACCTTAAGCTCCTTGAGCATGTTATTTACTGCATGTTGCAGAAATTAAACAGTAATCAAATAAGATGTCAGCGTTGACTTCTATTAATGGACATATGGCAGATGAGGTTCACCACTGATGAAAAGTGCTAGATAATATTTAAGTCTTCTTAAATGCATTGAGGAATTGACTAGAATAGACTGTAAGGAACATTTGGGTCAAAAGCAAAAGGGGAAAATGCAGAGAGGAGAGAACACTGGTATACCTTTCATCTCACAGGCCTGTACTCAAGTGAGTGGACAGGACCCTTGACAAGCACAGCCTTCTGGGGTTGAGGAAGAGGAGATAAAACCCAGGGCCTGAACAGTGAAGCTTGAACCCAAAGAGTACACCCACAGGGGGAGGATGAACTAGAAATAAACCCTACCTCCCAGGAAGTTGCAAAGATAATTGCCAATGAGTGGAAGGAAAAAAATGTAATAAAAAATAACTCCATACTAGTCCAGAAAGTAAGTCTCAACAAATTTCAAAGGAATGGTATCAGACCACACAGCCTAGAAACCAGCAACAAAATAATGACCAGAAATATCCCATATTTGAAAACAACATATATAAAGAAATATACTCCGATGTAATTAATTGTTCAAGGAAGAAGTTATAACAGAAATTAGGCAACATTTAGAACTAAACAATAATGTGAATCCTATATATATCAAAACCTTTGGTATGCAGCTAAAACAATAATTAGAGAGATATATAACCCTTCCTGCATCTATTAGCAATGAAAAAAAGGCTACACATTATTGAACAAAGAATTCAACTTAAGAAATCAGTGAAAGAACAGCAAGATAAATCCAAAAAAAGATGGAGGTAAGAAATAATAATGATAAAAGCAGAAATTTTAAAAATCAGAAAACAAAGGTACAAGAGTGAATAGTAACAAATCCAGAAGTTGGCTCTTTGGGATGATTAATAAAATTGATAAACTTCTGGTAAGACTGATAAAGAAAAAAAGAGAAGAGGCACAAATAAACAATGATAGGAATGAAAAAGGAAACATAACTACAGATGCTATAGATATCCTAAAAGGATATTATGAATTATGAATTTACACTAATAAATTTTTTTAAACTTAGATAAGATAGAGTCCTAGAAAGTGAAAATTTGCCAAGACTGAGTCAGCATAAATGAAATATCTAAAGAAACTGACTTGATGATCAAAAACCTTCCTAGATGAGAGATAATAATAGGTTCTTTTTTAATGCCTTCATATTCTGGGGTAGTTTGTCACACAGCATTGGAATACCACAACAGTATCCATATTTGCAATAAAGGTCTCTGGGTAAATTTGAACACAAACTAGATAGTTATTGATATTGAGGAATTGTGATTAATTTTAGATATGATTCTGGTTTAAAAGCAAGTCCTTATCTTTTAGAGGTACATAATTGAATATTTATGAATGAAATGATATGAAATTGGAATTTCTTTTAAGGTAATGAAGTAGGTAGGGGTCACATGAAATAATACTGGCCATGTGTTGCCAGTTGATGGAGGTGGATGGTAGGTACAGAGGTTCATTATATCATTCTCTTCAGTTTTATATATGTTTGGTATTTTCCTCTTTTTTGTTGTTTTTTTTGTTTGACGTTTTTCATAATAGATTTAAGTTCCCAGGGATGAAACCATATCTTACATATATTTTGTAAATACGACCTTGATCTATTTAATGGTTAACAGATTTTAAAGTCAAGTCAGCATTGCCAACACAAATTTGACACTTCTTAGATAATTTGGAAAACACAGGGTAGTTTTATCTTTGAACATACTTCAAATACCTTTTAGACAAAAACAGCTCCGACAAATAATACTCCTTGTATGAAAAACACCAACCCCCCCCCCCCATCTTCTTTGCCCACACGGAATCCTTATGTCTGAACTCGGCCTCTTTCTAAGATACCAACACCAACAGCAATTTCACGTACAATTTCCTGTCTCGATGTCCCTGTTATACACCCACTAGAATGCACTCCCTTCAGAACAGGTGCCTCATTATATTTACTTGGTGTGCATGATCCTAGCAGAGTACCCCGCCTGGGGTTCATGCTCACTAAAGAGCAGGGCTATGTACTACATCTTGCCAGCTCCCACCTCCCTCGCTGGCTTATGGGGAGGCTTCAAACAGATGAAAATAAAAGCCTTGTAAATTGAATGTCTAATTGCTCCAGATCCTCTGCTCCAGGTAGAAAGCAGGCAGTTCTCACTCACTCCACTACCACAAGCAAATGGAATATTTCTTTGTTCTCTCATTCACTGGATGGGCTTCCCCAGCATGGTGCGGAGAGGCTAGAGCCAAAGGAGGGCACAGCCCTGGTTCGCTGCCAGTCTCACCATGGCTGTCTCTACAGGGACACGTATGTTACTCAGAGCACATTTTGGCATAAACTCAGTCACTTCAGTTAATCCAGAAGGGGCACAGTGAGCTCCTGGGAGAGAGCTACATCATTAAAAGGGTACAAAATATAAGGAATATTTCTGTGTGGCCTCACTCAACTTAAGGTATCTTCTTAAATTGTCCAAACACTAACCAAATACTACAAATCTCCACTTCCCTCATCCCTTTGCTCTTCCTTTTTTTTTAATTTTAAGATTATTTATTTATTCATGAGAGACACAAAGAGAAGCAGAGACAGAGGGAGAAGCAGGCTCCCCATGGAGCAGGGAGCCCAACACTGGACTCAATCCCAGGGCCCCAGGATCTTGACCTGAGCTGAAGGCAGACACTCAACTGATTGAGCCACCCAGGTGCCCCCATACCCTTTGCTCTTGACAAGGTAAAAGGAATTTGAGAGGGTTGTGAGGCTGAGCCCCGAGTCAGGCTCTGCGCTGGGCATGGAGCCTGCTTAAGATTCTCTCACTGCTCCCTCTACCCATCCCCCTCTTCCCTCCCTCTCTATATTAAAAAAAAAAAAAAAGGAATTTGAGAGAAGCTTTTTTCTTAAATTTTTACTTCTTTTGCCCTTCCATAGTCAAGACAAAACAAAAATAATGGATTATTATGCTTCACAGGGGCATGGAATAATTTCAGTTAAATTTGAGCTGGGTGTTTAACGTGTCAGTTTATCATTTTAAATTGATGTCTTTGTGCAGATCAAGAAAGATAAGAGCATTCTGGGATGAATCCCAAAGGAGCTGAATAACCAGCCATTCTGTGTGGATTTTTTTTTAAAAGCCATAATTGAGAGGTAGTCTACATAATACTATTTTTTAGCTGTTGAGGTAAATTATCCTGACTTTTCCTTTGTTTGATAGACACTTGTTTTTCTACACGTGTAAGTAGGATTAACTCGAGTTTCACACCCAGGACCAGCTGAGGGACAATTTTCCACGTGAGTTTCTTTTTGAGTTTCTAGTCCCCTTCTGTCTTTCCTACAGGTGGGACGAGCTCCACCTCCCATGCCCTCTTGCTGTGACTCCGGTCCAGTTCTCCTGTCCCTCCTGGAACATAAATATACAGTTTAGTCAACCTTATTCCACAGGAACCAATAATGCACCCTTGTAACTAAGAACTGTTATTATAGCGTCCAGAGACGACCTCCCTACCCTAGTCCCCAAGACCAATTTACTTTTTTTTTTCCAATTTACTCTTTAACCAATAATCCCAATTCATCAGGAGAATAATGCACCATACACACTCGCTGTAGGAGTTATTTTATAGGAAAGCGTCACAGGGCCACTTGTGTTTATTGACATACTATGCTTTCTTTTGCTCAAGAGGAAACTGGAATCTCCCAAAAGGCTGGAGACCCTTTCCCACCCCTTACCAACCATCTTTGCTCTCCGGGTCTCCTATGTTGGCTCAGTACTGGTAGAGAATCACTACTGCCCGTCTGCACACCTGACCACTAGATCTGATCCATCTCTGCATGCCTCTGAGATGGAGGGGAAATAGGAACCGCTCAAGCTAAGACTCTTTGCTTTGGTTCCCATTTCCACTGTGGATCGGTTCACTTGTGTTTTCTCCTCTCAAATGTCCATTTTGGTAAATTAACATAATGAAGAAATTCTTATGGCCTGAAATGGGGTGTGAATGTGTGTGTGAGTGTGTGTGTGTGTTATTTGAAAGGTAAACCAGTAGGAACCTGGAACTGATGTCCTATAAACTAAGTTTCCTGTCGTGTTAAACGTCTTTTGCAATCAATACTTGTTGGTGGCCAACGGAATTCAAAAGCAAAATATGCATACCACAGACTAATGTAATCCTTTCCCAGATTCTGGAGAACAGCTTGCAGTGGGGCTCTGTTTCATAAAAGGAAGCCCTGCTCTGTTGCGAGAATGGCTTGCTCATTCTGCTAATGAATTAGTTGTATTAACGTGCCAGAAAGAAAACAACAATCTGGGGATGGTTTCTATAAAACTCGAGCTTTCATCCAAATGTGATTAGCGTAGCCGATAATTTTTGTCGCTGCAACTGTGAACTAACTCGGAGCCAGAGGTTGAGTTAATCAGAGCTAATCTTTTGTCCCCATTTGGTGTCACTTGATTTCTGCATAATAGCTTTTGAGAGAACCATAAAGAAGCCTCTTGTTTTATTTTTTTTTTCAGTTTGAAGATATTTTTTAGTGAGAATCACACAACGGAACCTGCCAGATTAGAGATTAATTTGGAGATGTAGGATACATAAGTGGATCAACAACCATGCAAATCTTGTAACAAAATAGTTATTAGGGGCTCCTGGGTGACTCGGTAGGTTGAGCGTCCGACCGTTGGTTTGGCTCAGGTCATGATCTCATGGGTGGTGAGACTGGGCCCCCCCCAGGCTCGGAGCTCAGTGGCAAGTCTGCTTGAGGGTCTCTCCCTCTGCCTCCCCCCATGCACCTGTGCGGGTGCACTCTCTCTCAAACAAATAAATCTTTTTTTAAAAATAGTCATCAGATATATATTAGAGATTATAGCATACCAAGTCAGAAGCTATAAATGTAGCCTTGCTTTTATCTATTCTTTGGGAAGCGATAGAGGATTACAGTAAAATACACACACATGGGCATCAGAGTGAGTCAAGGTTTTACCAATGCTCCCGTCACTTTAGGCTACAGTGGGAACTGAAGCAAATTGCTGGAGAGTGCTCCATGCCCCAATTTCCCATCAACAAAGAGAGATAAAGATACCTGCCAACCTCATCGAGAACCTGAATGAGAATTTAAGTAAAGGACTTGCACAACATAGGTACTCAACAAGTGGTAGTTACTCGTACTAGCTGCTTAACTATTACATGCACATAATAATCATGCTGTAAGTGATAATGAAGATTATGCAGCAAATTGGAAAAAAACCAGCAAGAACTTATTCAAATTAGCATTAACTCGAAGTGTTAATACACTCATTTTCTCCATAATTCACACTGCTTTATCCATGTATACTTAGTAGATTATTTAAAAAAAAAAAAAAAAAAACAACCCCACCACTTAGTGCATCTGAGACAGCTGATGTTCAGGAAGCTTTCTGAATGCATGATGATTTCACTACAGCAAGCTGACTCAGAGAGTGGCAAAACAACCTAGTGTTTGGGTACAGAACATGATTTCTATTTTAAATATCTTAATCCTTTAAACCTCAGTCTCTTCACCAGCCACGGTTTCAGATGGTGGGAGCAAGGAAGGCAATCACTTGCCGCTTCCTGCTTCTTCACTAAGTGGTGGAGTCGGGATTAAAAGATGAATTTTTTTGACACCCGAGTATGTGCATTTCACTACTGTACTATCCTGCTTCTCAAGTTAGGGATAAAGAAAGGGCTGTGCAGGGAGTTCCCAAGCAGCAAGGTACAGGGTGAAAAGAGTGGCCTCTTAGAACCCACTGTCTGAATTCGAATCCAGCTCTGCCGCATGTGTTATAAAACCTTGGGGAAATTACTCATCTCTGCACCTGAGCTTCCTTCTCTGGAAAGTGAGGATGGACACAATACCTGCCCATAAATCATGGGAAGATTAAACACCTTAATATATACAATCTGCTCAGAACAGCACCCGACATAATAAGCAATTGCTATCTGCTTTTTACCTTGATGGACATTTGGGAAAGATGGAAGGTTTTGCTTTTTCCTTCCTTTGTTTGTTATTAGATCTGAGGGACGTTGACTCATTTGCAACTTTTTTTTTTTTTTGCTTTGTCCTAAAAATCTGGAGATATGCCTTCTATCTCTTAGGCGCTCTACTTCAAACACTGTTCATATCTGGGTTTTCTTCCTTCCTATTTCACAGGGATTTCTGGGGATTAGAGGAGATATTTCCAAATCAAGTTATCCCTCCTTGAGGACTGTAAGTGGTATTTATCTTTGGGGCAATGGCTCCAAAATCACTAAGCTTAAAAAAATGGGTCATTGGAATTTTGTGTAAACTGCTGAGAACAGTTTACACAACTGAGAATTATAAGGTGAGCTCTTACCTAGGGAAGTTGGATCCTATCATGGAGCATGGCTTTAAAGCCCACATATAAGGCAAAAAGGTAAAGATGGTTAAAAGTATTCTTGGGGGATCCCTGGGTGGCTCAGCGGTTTTGCACCTGTCTTTGGCCCAGGGCGCGATCCTGGAGTCCTGGGATCGAGTCCCGCGTCGGGCTCCCAGCGTGGAGCCTGCTTCTCCTTCTGCCTGTGTCTCTGCCTCTCTCTCTCTCTCTCTCTCTCTCTCTCTCTCTGTCTATCATAAATAAATAAAAATAAAATAAAATAAAAGTATTCTTGAACAGGTCTTAGAGTACAGGGCAACAGTTCTGTTTTTGTTTTTAGTAATCCGTTCTCGATACTTTTTTCTCCAGCTTGGAACGGATCACATTTCCATTTCTTCTGTTGAACGCCGGATGAAATAATTGGCTTGTAGTTAAGTCAATGTGTATGAAAAATGTGGACAATGTAAACCAAGCACTTTTATGTATACCATCTCACTTAGTCCTCACGGTTACCTTATGAATGATCAGGAATCCTTTTTTTCACCTGTGAAGGACTGAAGCAAAGCAAATGACTTGCCTCTGTCACCAGCAGGTGGACTGGGAAGCCGAATTTTGACCTCAGCTCTCTTGGACCTGGGAGCCCTTTATTTTCCCTGTACACGCTCCTCTGCCTAGAAGCACTCTTGTATGGCATTGAGGGACACAAACCATCCTTCATTCTGCTGAACGCTGCTTAGCATCTATTAGAGGAAACACTGTGTTTAGACCTCCTCGACTGGACTTGAATACAAAGAAGCTGGAAGAAGTCCAAAGAAGACTAAGGAGCTGGTTTGAAAGAAGTCCTAGGAGGGCTCTGGTTTAAGAGTGGAAAGATTTAGAGAGGGACAGAAAGGTCATTGCTGACTCCACTGGGTTTTAGAGACATAAATAAGTCATGCAGGGCAGCTGAGAAAGGATCAGCCTGGAGGTCTGTGTGGCTTGGTGGCAGCCCTCCTCGAACACAGGGCTGGATGGGGGCCCCCCTTTCCATCTCACAGTTCTAGGAATCCACCCTGGGCATCACTAATAAGTATAGCAAAGTCTGAGAGTTATTTGGCCAAGGCTATTACAGATACCACTCAGTTGATTCCTGGAATGCCTTTCTGAAGGGAAACCAGACATGACTGTCTTCCTCTCATTTAATGATGGGGAAATGAGACCCAAACTCTCAAGTCACAGGGAAGGTGGCTGTTCAATGGGCAGCCCTACAGGTACCAGCTTGACACATCAGTTTCCAGTGCAGGGCTCCAAGGACATTGGTGAGAGTGTCCACGCCTATCCTCCAGGCCTGGAGGAAGTGCACCAAATACACCTAGTAAACCACCACCTGCCTGTGCACAATGAGGAGAATGTTCCCCGTGACCAGTCCTGTCTACCCGAGGCCACCAAAGCAGCTTGAGACCACTTGAGACCAATTACTCAAACTGCTGGTTCACAGTAAAGGCAGGATCCTCTCTTATGGTCTTACTCTTTCTAAAGGGTTCTTTTCCTTTTCATTGTGTTTTTCTGATGATACATACAACACAGTTACCATGAAAAGGAGAAAAACAGAAAAGTGTACAAAACAAGATAAACAACGTAAAGAAGTCATATATTTACTACATATATTTTTCATTACAAAACTGAGATCTATAATAGTAAGAATAATAATGACGAAATAGCCTATGTGCCAGATGCTGTGCCATGCGCTTAATTTCCATCATCTCAACTTAATGAAAGCAATGCTGGACAGGAAATATTTGACACTTCCTCCAGGTCCAATCCAATATGGTACTTTTCAGGAGTCAGATTTTCCCTTTCTTTAAAAAAAAAAAAAAAGCTATAAATAAATCCAATGATAGAGAACATCAAAATAAGCTGGATCAGCTTATCATCTGTTTGTAGCCTGAGAGGTATGGTTAATATTTTTTTAAGATTTTAAAAAATGTATTTATTCATGAGAGACACAGAGAGAGAGGCAGAGACATAAACAAAGGGAGAAACAGGTGCCCTGCCGGGGGCCCGATGCCATACTTGATCCCAGGACCCTAGGATCACACCCTGAGCCCAAGGTAGACACCCAACCACTGAGCCACCCAGGCGTCCCTGGAATGGTTAATATTAAAACCTAAGAAAAACAAAACAAAAATTAATGTGAATGAGAAGCCCAGGACCAGAAGGCCCCTCTGGGCTCTGTTAATCTGGAAATTCCACAATGGCCCACCACACTCAATCCCCAGGCCAACGGTAAATGTGTCAGTCTGATTTCAGAACTTGTTTAGAGTTTGTGTTCAGCCCCACTTTATCTGGATGACCTTCTGTAAAGGTCCACTATTCCTTTTAGTTCTCTGGTTTTCAGTCCTATAATTGCTAAAGATGATGGAGATATAAACATTTTACTAAACTTTATGGAAGGTATAATAAAAAAAAAAAGACCAACACATCTAAATAATCAAGTTTTCACCTAGAATTTCTAAATAGAATTGTGTATGGAATGTAGACGAATACTGAAAAATAATCAATAAAAAGCTTGAAGTCCTTACTGAGGAATCCACATGTCCATCATCTTGTTTTCACTTTAGTTGGCTTGTATTTGTCTTTTTCAGTGTTTTTCCATTTCTCTACTAGCTCTGAACACCAATTCCCTCCTCTGGAACTCAGAGATAATTTGTAATTTAAAAATCCTTTAAGGCTACTGGATTTTTAAATGTGCTTTTTAAATTTAAATCGTAGCAAAAGACAAGCCCAAACAGAGGCTTACTATTATGAGACACTTTTACATGACAAATTTTCTGCTTTGCATTGTGCCAACCATTACCTAAAAGGCAGAAAATTAGACATGTCCCATTCACTATTCCCATACATTAAAGCAACTATATCAAGTCATTCAGATCAGGTTTAAAAATATGAACTGGGGATCCCTGGGTGGCGCACGGTTTAGCACCTGCCTTTGGCCCAGGGCGGGATCCTGGAGACCCGGGATCAAATCCCACTTCGGGCTCCCTGCATGGAGCCTGCTTCTCCCTCCCGCCTGTGTCTCTGCCTCTCTCTCTCTCTGTGTGTGTGTGTGACTATCATGAATAAATAAAATCATTAAAAAATAAATAAATAAAATAAAAATAAAAATATGAACTGTAAGCTGGATATATTTAAAGGCTAATTTGCTTTCTTTCTTGAATATATTTTCCTTGGAATTGGGGTTTTGGAATGAGCTGCCAGTCTCAAACTGTGGTCATGCCCTGACAATGGACCATAGAGCCATAGTGGGGGGATTTGGGAGTCAGCCCATTTGTGCAAGAACAGCGCCTGGCATGTGGGGATACTTTATAAATATTTGTTGAATGAATGAATTTGCAATTGATACAGTGATATGAGGAGCACAGACAGAAATGGGCAAATCTGGCTGCTACCCCCTACTATGAATCACACCAAGGAAATCTTAGCTCTCCCCAGGTCCCACAGAATGGTAGGGTAACCCCAGTCATTTGGTCTTGGCCACCAAGACTGGCTGGAGTTGGGTTTTTGCTGTAGAGCATGTGAGGCCTCTTCATAAATGCTGACCTAGACTTCAACGGCTGACCTCATATTTTTTCTAAGAACCTCTCAGACACAAAACAGAGAAATAGAGGTTAGGTAGTGGTGAGCTATCCAATTTTCTGGGAAAGAACAACTGCTAATGACCTGGACATTGAGATTTGTGTTCCAGTTACAGCTACTCATCTTCTTTATAGGATGCAGAGAAGAACATTTTTTTCAAGTGTTTAGTTGGCACTTGCGTATATTTGAACCAATTCATTTGAAAAGGGAACATTTAAGTAAATGTCTTTGTTACTGTTTATTCTTCATTTATTGACTACTGTCATTTTCTCCCTTTTTATTTACTTTATAATTATTTTTTATTGAGAAGTAATTGACTATAATTAATTTTTTATTCGGTCAATTGGAATAGGAATATTTCACACTCAGTTCTCATTCATTTGTTCATAGATCAGTGTTTATGTTTCTTTAATCAGCTCCATACTGAGTCTAGGCCTACTTGTGATTTTTATGGCTAGCAGTTTTACTTACTATTTAAAATGTAACTCTTGTTCAATTGTATCCTGAATTTCTTGAAATTAGGTATTTTCAGGAAAAACTTTATGCAAAGAAAATGATGGTATATTCTTGATGATGTAAAAATTTAAGAATTATTGTTTCCCCCCAAATTTGACATTCTACTATAACTTAAATCCTTTGCCTTCTGCTACTTCAAGATATAACCTGCAATGAGGAATGAAACTTTGAAAATTGCCTGGGCCTCACTGGGACACACAGAAGTTCATCGTTCATATCTCAGGAAATATCTCAAGGTGGATATTCTAAACTAAGCAGATCCTCTTGAGATACTGGTGTTCACTAAACTCATAAGAATCTTGAATGCCTCAAAGATGCCTCAATCTATTCCAAGCAGGTAGTCCTGCTATTAAACATAGAGACTAAGGGCTTCTGGGTGGATCAATGTTCAGACTTCTTCGACAAGATTTGACCTTCACCTAAAAGCTGGGAGCACCTGAAACTCTCAGAGGACCCACTCCTGGAGTATGTTCAAACAGAGATGACTTACAAAGCTTTGGGAAAACAAAGGGAAAAAAGCCAAAACTAAACAAACTAAAAAGCAACCTCGACACACTACATAGCACTTTTTTCAGACAACAACAGAAATTACTGAAGTTTTTCCTGGATGCTGATGGAAATCTAGTCAGGACGGCTCACTCAGCTGGGCTGCATGTCAAAACATTTCCTAGTGCCCCGGCCAAATCCTACGCCCAGCTGCCACTGCCCTAAGGCCTGCTGGGCTCCTATCCACCTAAACACACTGCTACCCTCAGTTCTGGGAGCAGCTTTGATAGCCTTGACTCTGGCATGTGCACAAAGAAGAGAAGCTCAAGGATTTTTTATAAGAGTGCAGGATGAGTAAGATTGTGAAGCCTGGACTCTAAGAAGTGCTTTGATCTAAAGCTATGTAATGAAGTTCATACTTGAATGGGAGAAATGTTCAGCTTCAGAGACAAAATAAAAAAGAGAAAGAGAAAGGATAGATGGAGAGAGTGAGAAAAAAGATTTAGGAATAAATTTAACCAAGGAAGTATAAGATTTGTAGACTGAAAACTATAAAGCATTGCTGAAAGGAATTAGAGAAGACCTAAATAAATGAAAGACATCCCATGTCCATGTATTGTAAGACTTAGTGCTGTTAAGATGGCAATACCACACCAAAATAAAAATCTTTTACACAGCCAAGGAAACCATCAACAAAACGAAAAGGCAACCTATTGAATGGGAAAAGATATCTGTAAATGATATATCCAGTAAGAGGTTAATATCCAAAATATATAAAGAGCTTCTACAACTCAACATCAACAACAACAATAACAACAACAACAACAAATAATCTGATTAAAAAATGGGCAGAGGACCTGAATAGAAATTTTTCCAAGGAAGACACACAAATGGCCAGCATTCATGTGCCAAGATGCTCAACATCAGGGAAATGCAAATCAAACCACAATGAGAGATCACGTCACACCAGTCAGAATGGCTAGAGAAGAAAAAAGACAAGAAATAACAAGAATTGGTGAAGATAGGGGATCCCTGGGTGGCTCAGTGGTTTAGCACCGCCTTTGACCCAGAGCGTGATCCTGGAGTCTCTGGATCGAGTCCCACATCAGGCTCCCTGCATGGAACCTGCTTCTCCCTCTGCCTGTGTCTCTGCCTGTGTCTCTGCCTCTCTCTCTCTCTCTCTCTCTCTCTGTCTCTCTCTCATGAATAAATAAATAAATCTTAAAAAAAAAAAAGGAATTGGTGAAGATGTGGGGGAAAGGGAAGCTTCATATGCTATTGTTGGGAATGTAAATTGGTACAGTCACTCTGGAAAACAGCATGGAGGTTCCTCAAAAAATTAAAAATATAAATACCACATAATCCAGTAATTTTACTACTGGGTATTTAAAGAAAACAAAAAATGCTAATTCAAAAAGATATATGCACTCCTTTGTTTATTACAGCATTATTTACAATAGCCAGGACACGGAAGCAACCCCCATGACCATCAATAGATGAACGGGTACGGTATACACATTTTGTTGATGTTGTCTAATGAAATGTTACTCAGCCATAAAAAAGAAAAAGATCTTGCCATTTGCAACAACCTTGATGGATATATGGTATTATGCTAAGTGAAATGAGTCAGAGAAAGATAAATACCATACTATTTCATTTATATGTGTCATCTAAAAAACAAAACAAATGAACAAAAATCAGAAACAAACTCATAAATTCAGAGAACAAACTGGTGGTCGTCAGAGAAGGGGGAGTAGAGGGATGGACAAAACAGGTGAAGGGGATTAAGAAGTAGAAACTTCCAGTTATAAGATAAATAAGTCATGGAGATGAAAGGTAGATACAGGGTAGGGAATAGAGTCTATAATACTATAATGATGTTGTATGGCGACAGATGGTGACATACTTAATTGTGGTGAGCACTGCATAATATATAAAATCATTGAACCGCTATATTGTACAACCAAAACTAATATAACATTCTATGTCAACTCTACTTCAATAATTAAATATTTTTAAGGGGATCCCTGGGTGGCGCAGCGGTTTGGCGCCTGCCTTTGGCCCAGGGCGCGATCCTGGAGACCCGGAATCGAATCCCACGTCGGGCTCCCGGTGCATGGAGTCTGCTTCTCTCTCTGCCTGTGTCTCTGCCTCTCTCTCTCTCTGTGACTATCACAAATAAATAAAAATTAAAAAAAAATAAATATTTTTAAGAATAAAAAAAGGAGGGGTGCCTGGGTGACTCAGCTGGTTAAGTGGCCGACTCTTGATTTTAGCTGGGGTCCTGATCTCAGTATTGTGGGATGGAGTCTGGCAATGGACACTGCGCTCAGCACAGAATCTATTGGAGATTCTCTCTCTCTCTCTCTCTGCATCTCTCTCTCCCCCTTTCCCTCCTCCTGCTTGCAGGTGCTCTCTCTCTAAATAAATAAAATCGTTAAAAACAAGTAAATAAATAAATACATAAATATTTAAAAAGGAAATTTCCTCCTTAAGAGCTGCTTTTAGGGATGCCTGGGTGGCTCAGTGGTTGAACGTCTGCCTTTGGCTCAGGGCATGATCCTGGAGACCCGGGATCGAGTCCCAATTCGGGCTCCCTGAGAGGAGCCTGCTTCTCCCTCTGTCTGTGTCTCTGCCTTTCTCTCTGTGTCTCTCATGGATAAATAAATAAAATCTTAAAAAAAAACCCTGCTTTTAACCTATGTGCCAAAGGAATCATGCACACAGCATTTGCTGGTAATAGCAGAAGTATTAGAAACAACCTAAATAGCGAAGGGGATAGATACATTGTGATATACTAATAATACCATAAAATCATGCAGTAATTTTAAAGAATGATTATATATATAAGAAAAGAGAAACAAGCTCCAAGTTCTTTTGTTGTCTGAAAAAAATAGCTGATAAACGCAGTTTGAAGTCACACAATATACATCTATATGGCATTATTTTAATGTATTACTTGTATGATGAAAACTTTATAACAATGAGAAGCAAATAGGGATGCAGAGAAGGAGAACTATGGAGAAATACACAGGGATTAAAAAATGAAAGAACGTGGAAGAAAGAAGGAAGGAAGGATGAAAGGAAGGAAGGAGGGAGGGAAGGAGGAAGGAAGAAGCAGAGCTCGTGACCAAGCCAGGCTGGCTTCACATCTCGGTAGGGGCAAGTAACAAGGAAATGCATAAATCTGAAGGATTGAGGCTTTGAGGAGGAACAAGTTGATGTCAAGGAAGAAAGGAAGACTCTGGAAGCCCCAGATTAAAGCTTTCCAAGATAAGAGGATTAACTGAACCCTGGTTTAGTGCTTAATCGGCTCCTACTTTTTTACCTTGGCATTCCTCACGCTGCATGGCAACTTGAGTTGTGTGAGCTGAGTTGACTGTGTTTCTGTCCAGCCTCACAGGTTTGGCCAAGAGAGTCTCCCAAAGCACCTAAAGGGTGGAGGCTGTAAAGTGTGGACACATAACCCTTGAAGTAGAAATGCAGCTGGAAATCCCAGGGAGACCTACACCTGTGGCTGATCTATAGGGTATCATTTCACCGGAGTTTTTGTTCCATAGAGACTGTGCAATGAAGATCAAGGCGAGGATACATATGACAAGGAATAAGAAAGAGAAAAATCAGAAGGCATCAGGGCAACAATATTTAACATAAAATGTACCAAAGAAGGGATCCCTGGATGGCTCAGCAGTTTAGCGCCTGCCTTTGGCCCAGGGTGCGATCCTGGAGTCCCGGGATCAAGTCCCGCGTCAGGCTCCCAGAATGGAGCCTGCTTCTTCTCCCTCTGCCTCTGTCTCTGCCTCTCTCTATGTCTATCATAAATAAATAAATAAATAAATAAATAAATAAATAAATAAATAAATAAATAAATCTTAATAAATCTTTAAACAATGTACCAAAGAAGGGACAGCACTGTGTGTGTGTACTAATAGGCTGAAAATCTAAACAACACATATAAGCTAGTTATCACAAACTTAACAACTTAAAATAACACACATTTATTAACTCACAATTTTGGTGGGTCAGGAGTCCAAGCACGGCTTAAATGGGTCTTCTGCTTAGGGTTTCATAAAGCCACAGTTAAAATGTCCTCTGGTCCACATTCACATCTGGAGGCTTGACTGGGGAAGGACCTATCTCCAGGGTTACTTAGATGGTTGGCAGAGTTCATCTCCTTGTGTATGCAGACCTCGGGGAACTGGCTTCTCGCTGGCCATTGGCTGGAGGCTGTTTTCAGCTCCTAGAGGCCCCCCAGAGTTCCTGCCACATGGACTTCCCAACGTGCCCACTTGTTTCATCAGGCCAGAGATGACAGTCTCCAGAGAGAGCCTGCTAGCAAGACAAGAGTCTTTTGTAACATAGTGTAGTCACAGGACTGACATCCATCACCTGTGCTATGCTTATTGTTTATAAGCAAGTCACAGATCCCAACTGCACCCAAAGGGAGGGGATCCCACAGACGTGTGAACACCAGGAGCTGCTGGGAATCATGGAGCCACCTTACAGTCTGTCTGTCACATCTTTGTTGCTTCTGAGTTTCTTAACTAAAAATAACCAGGAATATAATCCTTAAAACATTGTGGTGCACAACGCTAAATAAGAAGTATAATCTAAACCCGGAGTACAGCTGGTATCAAAGCGTGTGACCTTCACACTTCCCGGGCCATATTTCAAATACGGATATATACATACCATGGACTAGATCCAGTTCAAATTTTATTTCTAACGCGTCTGAGTAAATCTCTAGAATAAAGAGTAAGAGCAAAGGCCTAGCAGTGGAGTGCCTTCTAGCTACGTAGTGTGTGTAGCAATACGGGGTACTTCTTCCACCCTCAGTTTCCCCACAATTAAAAGAAGTTACTTTCACAGCTTATATTAATTACTTTTGCAACTATCCTGGGGACCGAAAGAGACACTGATTATTCCATACATAGTTTGCTTCTGGAATCACTGTCACCAACACGGTCATAGGAAGTAAAAAGTGAGGGTGCAAAGAGATGGGAGACCAAATCCTTGAGCAAGGAGGTTGTGTGTCTCACTGGTCCCTCGCCAACCACCCTATGGTTTGAGCACCAAGACAAAACAAAAACTTCCCTACTCCCATAGGAGGAAAGGTGCCTTTGAGCCTTGCCTGAAAATGCATGCATTTGGCTTAGTACCGATTTGAACTTTTTTTTTTTTTAATCATTTCTATTTTTTTTTTCCTTCTTTGGTTGTCTCTGCTCTTTACCCATTTGCTTTTTTTTTTCTTTTTCTTTTCCTTTTTTTTTTTTTTTTTTTTTGGAGCTGTCCACTGATTTGAGTTTTCTGTGTCCTCTGCACCCAAATAGCCCCACTGGGGTCATGCATCTCACGTTGGGGTGGGCGGGCGGGGGTGCCGAGGTGCGGGAGTGAGAGGGCCCGCGGGCGGGAGGACGGTCAGGAGTCCATTCCTTCGCTCTGCGCCCCAGCAGCGAATACCCGGCTTATTTTGTAAGGTGATCAGCGTAGACTTGGGCGGGGGGCGTCTTGGCAAACTTCGGTCCTCAGCGGCCGCCCCGTGTAGCAGCAGCCCTGCGGGCGGGAGGCCGGGGCGGCCCGGTGACCCCCCCCCCCGTCCCCGGTCCCCCCCGCCGCCGCCCTCCCCGCCGCGCCCCGGGGCGCGCGCCCGTCCCCCCCCCTCCCCGCGCGAGCTCCGCAGGGGCCGCGGTCACACTGCGCGGCCGGGGCGGGTGCGCGGCGAGGAGCGCGCGAGCCGGGCGCGGGGGTTGCGGCGCCTCCCAGCCCGGCCGGGCGGTGGGCTGGAAACTTCTGCGGGCGCGACACCCGAGCTCTGCGCCGGCCCGGGAAGGCAGGTAAGGAGCGCAGCCCGGGGGCGCCTCGGCTCCGCCGCCCCGGGGAGGCCCGCAGCCCTGCACCCCTGCACCCCGCACCCCTGCCCCCGCAGCCCTGCACCCCGCCCCCTTGACCCCCTGCCCCCGCACCCCTGCACCCTGCCCCCTTGACACCCTGCCCCCGCACCCCTACACCCCGCCCCCTTGACCCCTGCCCCCGCACCCCTGCACTCCGCCACCTTGACCCCCTGCCCCTGCACCCTCTGCACCCCTGCACCCCTTGCACCCCTGCACCCCGCCCCCTTGACCCCCTGCACCCCGCCCCCTTGACCCCCTGCCCCCGCACCCCTGCACCCCGCACCCCTGCGCCCCTGCACCCCGCACCCCGCGCGCTTCGGTGCAACTTTGGCGGCGCGGCTGCTACCGGCCCCGCCCCGGGGTGCGAGCTGCGAGGCCGCCGACCCGGGTGTTCCGCGCCGCGGGCCCCGCTCGGGAGTCGGGAGTCGGGAGTCGGGGTGGCGCCGCCCGCAGCTCCGCGCGCTCCGGCCCCGGGACCCGGGCCGCCCGCCCCAGCTCCTCGGGGGGGGCCTCCCCGCTCTTGCCCTGGGCACCTTGCAGCCCAAAGAAAGAGGCCAGGCTTTGGAGCCAGAGAAGCTGACCCAAGGGGTCCCCGTATTCTTGGGGTTTCGTGGGGAAGTGCCGCGGCCGGAGCTCCGTCCCCCGAGGTCTGCAGGAGGCCCGCGGGGCCGGGGCCGGGGCTGCCTCACCCGAGGTCACGCTGACCTGCTTTCTCTATTTGGGGATCCTCCTTGCAAGGGGGGGCGGGGAAGGAGAGAAACAAACCCACTAAATTACCTCCTCTCCAAGGTGGGTTCCAGAGGTATAAGACATTTTAAGGGTCTGTATTTTAGGAAAAGATGAAAGAATCAAAATACAGTGATAGGGCTATGGCCAAAAAAAAAATTGTTTTAGCCAGGAGACATTTGCAAAAAAAGTGAAAAAGTGCTGCATGTGAATCATAAACGGAAAAGTAGAATT
The DNA here is from genome assembly GCF_048164855.1 of Canis lupus baileyi. NCBI lineage: Eukaryota > Metazoa > Chordata > Mammalia > Carnivora > Canidae > Canis > Canis lupus. The sequence continues at coordinate 9,924,731 of NC_132844.1, forward strand.
AGAAGCCCACTTTTGAACATAGTTTAATTTGATTTAGTAAACACCAAGAGTGGGACAATCTTCCTTCCCCACTTTTTGTTCTGACTCTTGTAGTTAGGTGTTTTTTGAACTTGCAAGCTTGGGCACAGCAACTGCATTTTAGGGCAGCCTTAAAAAATTCTTGGACTCTGTTCACATTAAGGTTCGGTGGCAGTTGTTTTCTGTTATTTTAATATCAGAGACTGCCGCATGGTCGGATTCCCTTGCAGGTCAGTACAGTAACTTGGCATTGTTCTCTTGGGAAAAAAAAGAAAACCAAACAAGAAATACATGAAACAAAATATAAACAAAAGGTGGATTTGCTTCCACATTTGCAAGATGAAGAGGCCGGGCTGATCCCAGATGATCTTTAAGGCTCTTTCCTGCCCTGAAGAGTGGAGAGTTTAGGATATACAAATACAAACCAAAACCTAGAGTAAGACATTTTCTGCCCTAAAATTTTATACCTATCAACTGGGAGACACTGGATAGTTGAGTTTCTTGAATCTCAACAGTGCCTCAGAATAGCTGAATCATTGTGCATGCCGTGCTTCTAAATGGTGACATTCTATGCTACTAAATAAAAATATGTCCTGGAGAACCAAACTCCCATCCTCTTAACCACAGGACTGACTAATAGCATTGACACACGGAGCATTCACGTCTGCTTATTTTGGAATCATCAAGATCAAGAAAGGTTGTGATGCGTTTGCTGTAGTATATAATAACACATAATAAGCAACATGGCAGGGAAGAAGTTTCAAAACTGCTTTGGAAAATATCCATGGTGGATCGATCTGCAAGCCTGCAAATTGCAGTTGAAATTGTTTTTTGTAATTATGGTCGTTGGTCAACTGGGGTCATGAGCTATAGAGAGTAAGTAAGAATTTACAAGAGTATATTGAATCATTAATCAGATTTCTTTTTTCTTTTCTTTTCTTTCTTTCTTTCTTTTTTATTTTTTCTTTTTCTTTTTATTTATTTTTTTTATTTTTGAGGAAAAGGGAAAAGGTTTCTCTCTGTTATCCAAATAGTTACAGGGAAATGTCTTAAAGTGAAAGTTACAACAGGCATTTTTAAAAATTAAATAACTGAAAGTCACTGTCTCAAAGCCTCTGTAACAAATGCTGGGTTGCCCTCCAACTCAATACAGGGATTGATTCACACAAACCCAAAATGAGACCTTCTCATTTTGTTCTTCATTTATATTCCTCAACAGAATAATAACCTCTGGTGACTCTTACACACACTATGAAATTGGTTCTAGAAAGACAATCAACTGGCGGAGCCTAGGCAAGAATCTTCATTGCTCTGAGCCTCATTTTTCACTCCCAACAATGCTGATAAAACTACTGAGGTTGCAGAGGTGTTGTGACTCCCAAATGGGTCAGGAAATGGAAGATCTGCTGCCTGGCACATAGTAAGAGCACAACTAACTATAATTTTCCCTGTCTCCCTTAGTAGATGTTTGTTTATTGACTGAACAAGCTATAGGATGAATGGTAGTTACAGTTTTTGCTTTTAATTTTAAAAAAAATCTATGTAGCAAAATCTTGATAATTGTTGAACCTGGGTAATAGGTATATGGATATTTATTACATAGTATTTTCTCTTTGTATATGTCTTTGTAGATGAAAAAAATTTAAGAATGGACCTGAAAAAAACACATAAGATACATTTCTAATCTCACACTGCATTTTAAATTGCAATTTTAAAATTGTTCTATATGGACTGGAAGGATAAACACAATTAAATATAAGGAGTGAGTGGAGAAGACTGTGGATCCGGCTTGTCTTGCAGTTTTCATCATGAATCTCTGGTGAACGTACTGCATGACATGATAGCAGCTGCTCAAAAGTGAATGGCCTGCTTTGTGCCTTTAACCATTTCCAGGTTAAAGAGAAGTCAGTTAATCTCTAAAGAGCATGGTTCTTATTAAAAGCAATCAAATAGCATGCTTGAGAAGAAGAGGTTCACAAGTGGTTCTTGAGAAGAATCCACAGCCATCTTCAGTTTCTGTGGAATTTTTAAATTATAGATTTTTTAAAATGACAGTGATGTTTGTTAATTCTGGTCATTGGGTTCATGGATCTTAATTCTTTGAAATTTTTTGTATTTAAAATTTTTCAAATTAGGCTCGCTGGTGGGTGGTGAGTGAGTGAGCATATAGATCATGTATTAATTAATACATATGTATTAATATGTGTGGTGCTACTCCAGGGACACAAATAATGTTCTAGGGTTGTCTGCCTGTTTGTTTGTTTTCAGTCCTTGATGGACATTCTAAAAAACAAGGCTGTTTGCATTTTGATTTATAAGACTTTAGACTGCCTCTTAAAATGTAGTGTGTATTTAAAAATTTAGTATGCAACAACTAACTGACTTTAAATGAGTTTTAAGTAACTTAAGTTTATTTGATATGATTTTTAGCTATTTAATATAGATCTCATAATTGAAAGTAAGCTTAAATCATATCAACATTTGAATTTCACTAAAATGCAAACTCCAGGAGAGCAGGGATTTATTGAATTATTGCATCTTAATTAACAGTATATTCCTGGCCATTTGAAAGTTGATGACACAGTCAATTGTGTTACACTGTTTGTTTTTTGAAAATAAGCATCCTGTCAGTGCGATTGAAATCTTAGGGAACAGTTTGAGCATAGCACACATTTTTTTGCTTGCTTGTGCATCATTTCCTCAGCCAGAACACCAGGTGAACATATTAAACCACCATCAGTGACTTAAGCCATGTCGGAGTACACAAAATACAAATACACATACACCTGAAACATCTACCAGCTACCTTGCTTCACCACATGTTATCCTGCAAGATTGTGTTCTATTATTTTGTAGTGGTGAACTTTTCTGTCCCAAAACACCCTCTTTCAACATCCCAGGAATGTCTAAGCCTCTTGATTCAAAATGTCAAATAATGCATGCAAAAGGAAAGCTTCAATATTGAAGAGAAACTTGAAATAAACATTTTGAAGGAATCAAGAGGATATGTACACTTCCTGAGCAGCAAAAATAAGGGAATAATCTGCATTGCTTATCCACAGGCAGTGCTGCAAAAATAAAAGGAAATATCTATGGCTGGAATAACTTCAAGTATTACAGAGCCAATAAAAATGAGGCTGAAAGAAAAAGAAGAAACGGAAAGACTGTAGAGCATGTAGATTGAGGACCAAACAGTAAACAATCTCCCACAATCAAAGAGAAAGCTCCTATCTCTGTGCAAACACCTTGACAGGAAATCCCAGGACCCTGAAGAAGTGCTCCTTTTAGCACCAGTAATAGCTGGTTTGGTGGTTTCAGACATCACTGACCCTGGTGTGTGGTCCACCTGGTTATTTAGCCAGAAAAAATGAAAAAGAAAAGACTAGCCATTTAGCTAGACCACAAGAGCTTGTTAGGCATGTTGGTCAGGAAGGAACACGAGAACCTGAACTAAATACACATAGAAAAGTGAGTTCATTTGCTGCGTATAGGTCACTTGGGGGGAAAGGAAATGAAGGTGTCAAGAGAAGACTGTGGATCCGGCTTGTCTTGCAGTTTTCATCATGAATCTCTGGTGAACTTACTGCATGACATGATAGCAGCTGCTCAAAAGTGAATGGCCTGCTTGTGCCTTTAACCATTTCCAGGTTAAGGAGAAGTCAGAAGAACCTAAAGCAGAGCATGGTTCTTATTAAAAGCGATCAAATGGCATCGCTTGAGAAGAAGAGGTTCACTGAGTTTCTTCAAATTAAGAATTTTAGGACACTGAGTGATTCAACGTGGGACCCACTTTCCTATCCCTGTATTGCTCAAAAGATTGTAATTTCTTAAAAAGACATTTAAATTCATTGACTCTAGAACTGAAGGGAGAAAACAAAAATGTTGTTGATTTGTTCTAGTAAGTCCAGATATTTAGATTCAAACTGTACATGGAGCAGTGTGTCTTTATTTGTATCTGTCTGCCTGGGAGTGAAACTGAGCTTTCTGCATCCTTAAGCTGCCTAATTAACTTCCCTGTGCCTCAGTTTTCTCATCTGCAGAATGGGGACAATAGAACTATATATTTCAAAAAGTTGTGAAGATTAAATAACATAATATTTTATGAGTCTTAGAAACATGCCTGGCACACGGTAAGTGCTCAGTAAATGTAGATGTTGGTAGCTGTGGTGGTGGTAGTAGTAGTAATAGTTGTAAATGAGGTTCAAGGAAATGGCAACTAAATATCGCATTAATTCCTTATTGCTAAACGCAACCTGAACTTGGTTGGAGTCACATAGTTAGAAGAATTACAGAGCTATTTGAGTTTCTGTAGTCTGTCTTTTGAGTGTTAATCTCTAAATGTGTCTGAGAAATCAAGTATTTGCCCTGTACATATGGCTCAATTTTACAAGCTGGAAGTCACCCAAGGAAACTTGGTATTCCAGGAATTTTAGAGATTGCATATGAATGACATAATTATTCTGGAAATTGCTCATGTGTCCAAATGCTTAACAGTGTTGGGGCTATCTGACTCCATTGAAGGAGAACCTATAACGTGTTGCTGGGAACCAGAGTGAATTTATATGTAATTCTCAGGGCCTCGCTTAGTGTCTTGCTTTCTAGATACTGTTCTTCAAAAGTATTACTGTTCTTATCTGATTTTCCTGATTTAAATATAGCAAGAATTGAGTGTCTTCTGCTCCATAGAGCTGCATTCCAATTCCATCATAAAATATAGATTATTAGATTAATGAAAAGCCATATGTACAGGAAGTACTCATAATTGTGTGTATTGGTTTTCTATTGCTTTGTGACAAAGTACCACAAACCAGTGGCTGAAGACATCACAAATCCATTATCACATAGTTTTGTGGGTTAAGAGTCCAGACATGGCTGAACTGGATCCTCTGGGCATTTTGTGGGTTAAGAGTCCAGACATGGCTGAACTGGATCCTCTGGGCATTGGAAGACTGCAATCCAGGTGTCAGCTACATTGCACTCCTCATTTGGAGCCCAGGGTCCTCTTCCAAGTTCTTTAGGTGGTTGGCAGATTTCAGTTCCTTGTGGTTGTAGGACTGACATTCCCATTACCTTGGTAACTGTTAGTTGGGGACTTCTTTCGGCTCAAGTGACTGCCAGCTTGTGGCCCCCAAAAGCAGTTCACAACATGGTGTTTGCTTTCTTCCATTCAAGTAGGAACATGACTCTCTAATTTTCAATCCCTCTCCAGTCCTACAATCTTAATAACTTCATAATCACAGGTGATTATTCCAGCACCGTTTGCCACAGAATGTTACCTAATCAAGAAAGCATCTGTCCCATCCCACTCGCGGGCTCTGCCACACTCAAGGAGAGAATTATAGCATGTGTGCACCAATGAGACAGGAATCTTGGAGGCCATCTTACAATCCTGCCTATGTGATAAAGTAAGAAATCAGACACAGTTGGAGGTAATGAAATGGACTTTAGCTAAGACATGAGAGTCAGAGAAGTCCAGCGTGGGCTGTTGGCATGTTCTCTAATTTTCTCAAGTCTGAAGAGAAGCCAAGCTCTCAGCGGTATGGTCAAAGGCATACTCCAGCCCAGAAGCCTCGTGGTGCATGAAGAAACTCGTATGTCACATGAAAGCAAAGGCTGCTATGGACCCTCTGGAACCCAGAAGGCCACAATTCAATCTCCACCACAAAATGCATGAGATTATTTGTCTGGGATTTCTAATGTATTCCATGAGGTATCATCAGAAGATGAAACGCGAAAATGAAACAATGTGATAGAATTCCTTGCGAAAGCATAATTCTCCTAATGCAAAAGTTAAAAGTAGTGACTTCCTTGGTAGGATAAAGAGGCCAAGAGCTATTGTAGGGTTGGCCACCTATGTAGGCAGAAACCAGATGGCGACATCTATGCTATGGATAACATCTGATGACTGTAGCATATGAATATTGTAGCCAATATAATTTACATTTATATCAACTCTGTTCTTAATCTTAGATAATTTTTCCATATTTATACACTTATACATTATACATATGCGCTGTTTGCACAGTGCCTTGCCAAGTCTTTTTCATTTTCTCTCTCTCTGTTACTTGAGAGGCTCTAGACCAACACTGTCCAAGAGAAATATAATGCAAGCCACATGTGTAATTTTAAATTTTCTAGTAGCATCATTAAAAAATAAGACATGGGCAAAATTAACTTTAATGTTTTCTTTGACCCGATACTTCTAAAACATTATCATTTCAACATAGAATCACTGTTAATGTTATTAATGACGCAGTCTTTATCTTTGTACTAAATCTTTGAAGTTCATGTGTACAACACCTCTCAATTCAGACCAGCCACAGGTGGCTAATGGCTGCCCTGTTGGACAGCACAACTCTGGAGCTCTGTCTGAGGCCTCTGATCGCGGGCATTTCAGATTTCAACTCTAATTCTCTCTGCACTCATTTTGTAGCAAATCTTGCCAACCCCGGTCTTTCTTCAGGATTGTCCTGTGTAACAGTAACTATTAGAGTTTCCACTGTCCTGCCCCTTATCTTTTGCTGTGAACTGTTGCTAGATTAAGAGTATTAGTTTGAGGATAAAACTGTGTTCCCCTTTCCTCTGATTTCTTCCTGAACTTTGGGATCTCTTACGATGGCCGAGGGTCTTCAACTCTTCTTTGTTCTCCTGTCTCAGTAGAGGCACTTCTTCCTTTCACTTCTTCCTCATAGTATAATATATGCTTCCCTTTCTCTCTGGTCTAATATCTAAATCCTTGATCCAGGTATTGGTTAGATCTCACTTGGGCTTCCTACTTGTTCCAAACTATTCTGAATACTGCTTTTATACCTGATCAAGGTTATCCTTATCAGTCATTGAACATTTATTGAAGACCCACTGTGTTCTAGACAGAGGGGAATTTCATAAATATTTCCATATATATATACATACACACACAATAACCAACCAATAAAGCTGACGTTTTAAAATACTACATTCATTTCTTTTGGAAAATTACTTAAACTAAAAGAGGAATATGATTCTTTAAAAATATATATGTGTGTATACATATATATGTTTCCTTAAGTGGCCAATATAACATAACGTGATAGAAGCCATACTGAAAGATAATAAAGGCCATAAAAATTCAGAGTTAGAAGGTGCACTTCAGGCCACCCTGTTAAAGGGAAAGGCTGCTGCAAAACATCCACAAGCCTTGAGCCCTCTTGGAATGATGAGTGGTAAGGAAGGAAAATGCCTCCTCACCTGAGCAAAGCACAGGAATGAGAACACATAAGGCGAGAATGTGCCTTTCCAGCTCCTTCAAAATAAGAACTAAAATCTGATCCTTTACCCTACAGACTGTTCTGCTGTCTCTCAGCCTCACCCCCCCCCCCCCCAATAGTTCTTAGCCCTGGTTGCACATCAGAAAATGCCAGTGTCTGGGCCCCACCATGGGCTGTAAGTAATTAAGGAAGTGATCTCCAGAGTCGGCCGCCCCCACCCCGCCCTTCATGGACCTGGTGTTAAGACCTGCAGTCCTAATTCAGTTCCGCCACTCAGCTCTATATTTTAGCCCATGCTAGGGAAACTCTTCTATTCCTTATCACACGGAGTAATGTCATTTTAGAGCCAAAAGGGACCTCACATTATTTTGTCCCACACTTTCATTTTACCAATGAGGAAACAGGTCTAGTAAGATTAAAGATCACACTATCTAGAGGCACAGCTAAGACTAGAACCCTTCTTCTAAGCAATAGTGTGAACTGAACTGACTAGACACAGAATGGAGCGCGGACACCAGCACTGCTGCCCTGGGCAGACTGAGGGGTCAGAAGCACACACAGTGATCAGCATAGAGGGACAGCCAGCGGTCAGCCAGGAGTCAACAAAGCTTAGATCCTGCGAACAAACAAGGATAACTCAGAAACCATTCAGGAACAACATAAAATAATGGCCCTCAAACTTTGGTGTGCCTAAGAATCAACTGGGAGCTTATTAAAAAGGCATCATCCCAGGTCCCTTCCTGTAATTCTGGGGTGGGGCCAGGGAAGCCTCCTGGGTGATTCTGGTCTAAGTGATTTGAGGATACCTGCTGGGAAGCACTAAACACTGATCTGAAGTAGAAGATCATTGTCGTCTTCCAAAGACTGGCCATTTGAAAGTAAAGACTCAGGGGTGGCTTGGTGATGGGTTTGCCTCCGCCTCCCAGCCATCGCAGGTCAGGACACAGAGATCATCACCCCTGCAGGAATGAGTAAATTTCGAATTTTAAATTTTAAATTGGGTAGCCACCAAAAGGAACATTTGTATTTCTGTCTTCGGTTGTAAACTGCTGCGTGAAAGGAAGCTTTTAAAAACTTAATTCTCCAAGAGGCTCAGCTCTGTAACATCCAAGCAACAAGCACATCTCTGTGTTATTTTAAAGTCTGCCAAGAAGATGTGATATAGATTTTCTCATTTGAATCTTCTAGCAGCACCCTTTGAAAAGTGGACAGAACAGGTGGTATTACCTCTGCTTTACTGATGAATACACATGCCTGAGTCCATCTAAGTAGCCAAGAGGAAACTGCTGCCTACGTCTTCTAAATCCTGGTACCGCTGAAGCAGAATAATAAATGTGGTTTAGGCTCTAAAGCTTCAGAATCAGGCAAAACCGGGTGGAATTTAATCCCAATATTAGCAGTGTGGCCTGGAACAATTTACTTCCCCTCTCTGAGTTTCAATTTTCTCATCTGTAAGATGGAGATCTAGTACCTTCCCCGTGGGGTCCCTGCGAAGATGACGTGAGATGCTTTTTGAGTATGTCTGGCACTGAGGCCCTGAGCAAGTGTACCTCCTTGAGGACACGTAGAGAAAACCATCATTAGGCAAATGATTGTTTTGCATATGGAACGCATGCCAAAGCCAGGACCTCTTCCAATTAATGAGGAGAATATTGATGGAATTTTTATCTTCTGGGTTGCCTAGCAACCGAAACTCCCGCCACACCACAAGCTACGAGAGTTGTTGTTTTTAACCAGATTAAAACTCAGCTGCTCTTAGGGAACCCAATTTGTATGAAGACGAAAGGATTCCCCTACGAATTGGGAGCCGTGCCAGACATTTAAATAAGTAGGGTTCCCCCCCTGCTTCACGGTTTTGTACCTAACTGTGCTGGATGTTGGGATTTTCCCTACTTCTGATCCCCTGGGTGACCGAAGATGCTAGAACATCCATTAAATCGGATAGAGAGTAGGCGTGGAGAAGGCCTGACGCCTGCACCTGGATACCAGGGCCTTCAATCAACATTCACTGAGTGCCAGAAATACGAAAACATTTGCCTTTGCCCCTGGGGAATCTCAGAGGCCTGGAGAGGAAGTCAGTCGGTGTTGAGTAATGGTAATAATACAGCAAATTATTTCACCAGTGGCTTTCCTGTGTCTGCCCCCCCCCCCCCCCGGCTGTACGGTAAGCATTGTGGATTGAGCAGCACACGTGGGCGTGGTGGGTCTTACATGTTCAGTGTTAGGATTATTATTTGCCCAGCAAACCAGGCCTGACAATACCCCAGGTCCCCCAACACGCTGCTATCAAGTCACAGCATTGCCAGGTGGCACTGCCTGCTGGCCAGGGCAAGGCACTGAAAGAGGAGAGGCCTTCCACCTTGCAGCCGTGCCTCTCTGCCTCTCCTACCTGAAGCTGGTTGCTTAGCCAGTCCCGGGCCCTGCTTTGCCATCTGTGAGCAGGGCATGATGGTTTAGCATCTGCCTCCCTCGTGGCACCAAGTGTGATGCTGTGAGATAATGAGTGTGAACCGATTGGCCGTCTTGATCCGTTGGAACCAGGTCTCCATCACGTTTCACAGAGCATCCTTGCACCTTCCTTTATTATTTTTTTAAAGATTTTATTTATTTATTCATGACAAATAGAGAGAGGCAGAGGGAGAAGCAGGTTCCATGTAGGGAAACCGATGTGGGACTCGATCCCGGGTCTCTAGGATCATGCCCTGGGCTGAAGGCAGTGCTAAACCGCTGGGCCAAAAAAATAAAAAACAAAAAATTAAAAAATTAAAATTAAAAAAATAAATAAATAAACTGCTGGGCCACCGGGGCTGCACCTTTAAATGCCCCTATTCCTTTATAGCTCAGGGTCTTATTATAAAAAGGGGGAAGCTTGGAACTCACGTGTTTATTTGCACTTAATGTTTCCATCATTTGTAGCTCCGTGTGCCCATTTCTTTTGCAGGGAAGATGGGGCTTTATTGCCCGAGAGATCCACTGTGCCACTTGGGCATTGCACATTTATTTACTCACAAACATGACTTAAGGCCCACAGGCCTTTCAAGCAGGCAGCTGGTGGATGAATCATGTTCAGCCATATAGTGCTGCTGGCACATGTCAGGGGAACACTCATGCCCGTCACCTGCCCCTGTCAGTTCTCTCTTCTAATAAAATACATCTGTTTTGGTGACTGAATAAAAACACACCAAGTGGAGAAAGGCTGGGTGTGGAGTAATTTAATCAGGGCAAGTCAGCACTCTGTGCTGCTGGGCTGAGTGATACAGTATCAAGGAGGGGAGGATGATTTGGTTGCAGCTTCGTGAAACAGAAGCCGGCTGGTGAGGGCCGGAAGCACAGTTCTTCTTGGGATGGCAGTGGGTCACACTCCTGGAATGCAGGTGGCCCAGTCTGTCCCCCAAGTCAGGATCTTCAGGGGACGAGATTCCCATACGCTCCCTTCTGCATGGCCGCAAAGGTTTTACATGGCCTTTCTCTGTCAGCATCATTTTAACATTTTGTTGGGGATTATGAATTTTTAAGGGAGTTCAAACCAAAGTTCAGAGCTCTGCCCGCAGTGCTTTTTAATATCAGCTTTGGTGGCTATGTTGGGTATCCTGAGGAACTGATTCATTTAAAATACCCTAGTTTTAAAAGTAAAACAGCAGGGAGACTGACATTTGCAGTCTGGAGTTCTGCAGTTCTCACTACTTATTCATTGTACTAAAAAAAAATTTTTTTTCTTTATTGTGAGTATCCAGTAGTGGATAATTTTGTGTTGTGTTTAAAGAGGAGAAATTGAACATGTTCAAGGAGCTGGTCTGCCCGGAATCTCATCTCACAGAGTGATGGGGGGAGGCTGGAATTAGGAGGATGTTTTAAACGGGATGTTTCGAGTACATGTGAAAGTCGCTGAAGTACAAATAACAATATAAGTTGTAGATCTGAGTTCTCTCTTTTTTTTTTTTTTTAATGATTCACCTGGTGACATTCTTAAAGTCATTACTTGCGGAGAAAAGAATCACTATCCAAGGTGAAAAACCAAGAGCTCCAACAGTAGCAGCGCCTTATTCCCATTTCTAATTCTGTTGGTGATTATACTGTTCCCTCTTTTTACTTCAGCTAAGTCATTTTCACCTCTCTGTGTGTATTTTTTTTTTCCTATGAGACAAGATCTGTGATATCCGATATTTTATTAACAGGTGTTCTGGAAATAATCTATCTCAAAAATAAAAACACTAAATATAGCCCTTAAGTTCAAGGCTTCTGAAGGTTGTCATGGTTTAAAAATTCAATCTAATGAATGCTTCACATCGGAACTATTTATTGTTAAGAAACCTGGCGGTAAATGATACATATCCTACCGTTCTATCATCCTGGTTAAATCGCTCCTGACTCAGATCACACATTAGCATTTTTACCATATGGCTCAAAGGGTAGAGAATATATGTGCAGAGGAACAAGTCGGTAACATTTTTTTGACCATCTGGTAAATAGATGCGTAAGTGGCAGGAATTTTAATATTATTTATTTAGTTAGATGGTTGCAGACTTTAAACCTGAACTAGCCTCCAATACGGTGAAGTAGATCTGAATTGACATTTCTCAAATAGTTTTGATCTAACTCACTAAGCATATTCACAGTCTCCCATGTGCTCTAAAAATCTGACTCCTAATTATGTGTTTATGTTTATTGTTTTATTAGGGCTCCTTACAGCGCCTAATTTACAATACCTTTCATGAGAGGCCAGGTGATTGGATCCAGGATCCAGGGCAAAGTTGTGATCCGCCCCGCCCACTGTGTGACCTGGGATAAACTAATTGGCCTCTTGAAGCCTCAAGTTCCTCATCTGTAGAGAGTGAATAACATTGTCAAACATCTGTCTCAGAGGGTGGGCCATGAAAGGCTATGGATTGATGCATCAAAATCATGTGTGTGGGGGGGAGGATGGTCAAAATACCAACACATAGGCCTCACCCTCCGTGGTTCTGACTCAGTATGCCTACACACAGCCTATGAATCTGCATTTTTAGTCACTGTCCCAAGTGATTCTGAGGCACACCGAGCTCTTATTGCGAAGACCAGTTGATTATGGCACCTAACTTTCTAGAAGAATATGTAGGTAGCTAATTCCCTCAAATGCTAAAATTTTGGTGAATAATTTATTATCATTATTAATTATTAAGCATAACCCTGAGAATACACATTTTCCATCCTAGAAACTTAACACCTGACAGCACCCATGCTTAAAAGAGCCTAACTTCATAGAAAACAGTCTATCAGCTTGAATATTAATGCTGGTGACTCCTTTAAATATACCTCTCAATTGTGCTTGTTTAATTAGATCCTTCTCTTTTTCTTGTCCAGGAAACCACAAAATATTTGTGGACTAGATCTCAATCAGCAGCCCAAATGAACTTAAAGAAGCTAGCATGGGATGTTTAGCTTTTCAAGATCCATACACATAAAACCCTTAATCGCTACGACGCCAGCATCTAGGCCTTCTCTGGTTTTATAAAGACATGGCCAGACGCTGATGATGGAAAAGCAAAGGACTTAATTACTTGCTTCAGGATCTTCTCGTGTCAACTGAAAAGTGAGCCAGACAGGAGCACAGCCATGGAAAGAAATTCAAGTTTATGGAAGAACCTAATTGATGAACACCCAGTCTGCACCACCTGGAAGCAAGAGGCCGAAGGAGCCATTTACCATCTTGCCAGTATTTTATTTGTAGTAGGTTTCATGGGTGGCAGTGGCTTCTTCGGGCTCCTTTACGTCTTCAGTTTGCTGGGGTTGGGTTTTCTCTGCTCTGCTGTCTGGGCTTGGGTAGATGTCTGTGCAGCCGACATATTTTCCTGGAATTTTGTCCTGTTTGTCATCTGCTTCATGCAATTTGTTCACATTGCGTATCAAGTTCGCAGCATCACTTTTTCTCGAGAATTCCAGCTACTGTACAGCTCCCTTTTTCAGCCGCTGGGGACCTCTTTGCCCGTCTTCAGAACAATTGCTCTGAGCTCTGAAGTGGTTACTTTGGAGAAGGAACACTGTTATGCCATGCAGGGGAAAACCTCCATTGATAAACTCTCCCTGCTTGTTTCGGGAAGGTTTGTACTCTTGGCGCTTGCTCTATATTAGTTATTTCCTCTATATTAGCTACTAGCTGGAGTTTCTTTCTGTTACACTTTGCCATCTCGGCATAGCATAGGTCTGGGCAGTTTTTAGCACTGGGCATGAGAAACTCCTTGACACACACGTGAGTCATGGACATAGACATTTAGAGTACATGCTGTTATTTACTTGAAGCAGGATATAATCTTGAGCCTTAATATTTCTTCTTAGAAATCAAATGTACAAATGGGGTTGTCTGGATTTGTTTCCAGGCTAATCACTGAGAGTCAAGAAGAGGACGATGCCAGCTTGAATTAATAGAAGACTTATGTTGGCATGCAGAGTACTTTAAATAGACTCTGATGGGGGCATTCCTTTAAGTAATATAGAACATTTAGGTTTTATGATGATCTTTTATTTTTTTCAGTAAATGCTAGAATTGCCCACCTGCTAGAAGCAGGGAGGGCACCATATATATTTTTTATATTTATAGCTGTATGTATATAAACTTTGAAAACAGAAAGTTTGGGGGGAGGAAACAATAATGTGATTATTCATGCCTTTATAAAGCTTAACTGTTTGGTTTACAGGGTATTTACAGCAGTACTCCTTTATGTTCTTCAGTGTTTTCCTACTTAATTTAAAATCTGACTGAGTGCAATGAAACTTTTTCTTGAAGTATACTATATACACACAAATGGGCACATATCATCAATGTACACCCTGATGCATTGTCTGGTGAACTTCACCCAATATTCCAGAATCCTAACTGTGTGAGGAACATCAGTGCATGAGTCTTACAGGAGATTTTGTCACTTACTGTAAACTGTAACGTATGAAATCAATATTTTATCCTACAAAATTTTAAAAGCCATGAAGTCCATCAGAGATTGGAAGTCCTGCTCCCTCCCCCGTGCCCCCCAGCTATGTGCTTGCCTTCTCCTCCTCTCATAAATGATGTTCTTTGTGTTTGGGTAGGATCAGAGTGACAGTTGACGGCGAATTTCTGCATTACATTTTCCCCTTCCAGTTCCTGGATTCTCCTGAATGGGACTCCCTGAGACCCACGGAGGAGGGCATTTTTCAGGTAAGGGATAACTAGACCTCAGAGTGACAACTGCCTCTTCCCCATACACCTTTGTTTAAACACAGGCGAACAAAACAAAACAGCAGACAGCAGAGCAGTAACTCCTATTTTACTTTATTTTTTTAAATAATAAATTTATTTTTTATCAGTGTTCAATTCGCCAACATACAGAATAACACCCAGTGCTCATCCCGTCAAGTGCCCCCCTCAGTGCCCGCCACCCAGTCACCCCCACCCCCCGCCCTCCTCCCCTCCCACCACCCCTAGTTCGTTTCCCAGAGTTAGGAGTCTTTCATATTCTGTCTCCCCTTCTGATATTTCCCACTCATTTTTTCTCCTTTCCCCTTTATTCCCTTTCACTATTATTTATTTCACTTTAGATTGTACTTTGCCACATGCGTGACTGCCCAGTTCTGTTTGACTCTTGCTGATGACTGTCACTGGGTAGGTCCAGTGACAAGAAAAGGCATGGGCATCATATATGACCTATAGGGAGTCCATGATAGAAATTCTTAGATTTTCCTTGGGTTAGCTGTATATAGGGAGATTAAAATGGAATTCATTGAGATTTGAATGTAAACAACACTGTCACTGCCACCGTTTAGAAATCTAAACACCAAGAATTTCAAAGCCTGTCCTTAGGGCACCTGAGTGGCTCAGTGGTTAAGCATCTGCCTTTGGCTCAGGTTGTGATTACGGGCTCCTGAGATCAGGGTGGCGTGGCATCGGGCTCCCCATGGGGAGCCTGCTTTTCCCTCTCCCTCTGCTGCTCCTCCTGCTTGTGCTCTCTCCCTCTCTCTGTGTGTCAAATAAATACATAAAATCTTTTTAAAGATTAAAAAAATAAAAGTCCACCCTTATTACAAAATGAGTTATTCTTAAGAATTAATTTTTTTTAAAGATTTTATTTATTTATTCCTGAGAGACACAGAGAGGCAGAGACACAGGCAGAGGGAAAAGCAGGCTCCCTGCAGGTAGCCTGATGCAGGACTCAATCCCAGGACCCTGGTACCATGACCCAAGCCAAAGGCAAACGCTCAACCACTGATTCACCTAGGTGTCCCCTTAAAATTCTAAATGCTGATAGATTTTAGTTGTTTTCTAGCAAAAAAATGCTAAACTGTCACTACTCTGCTGCTATGTTGGCAAATTCAAAAGATAATCATTTCAGTGGATTCCATCTATTATGGTGTATTGTTTTCCTATGATTAATACATGTAACATACACTTGTGTATTTGTTACAAATACAAATTCATATACATATGCAGAATAGGTAAATAAATTCTGTTTTGTGCTACAGAAATGAGTAGAGCTAAATGTCTGCAGTCTTGGGGACTAACTTGGAAAAATACTTCTGGCATTAGCCAACTTTATTATTTTTTAGTATCAAGTGGCTCTCACTTCTGTAAAAGGCAAAATATAGATACCCACATTTTGAAAAGAGATAAGTTTGGGCACAACATTGTGATTGTTCATGTTATAAATTATATATATAGCAATACATTTTGTAATTTCCCTCCATTTTTATAATATATTGTGAGTCAGTGAACTTTTTTAACCTAAAAAAAGCAGCAAGTAAAATTCATTTAAAACTGGGGCAAAAAAAAAAAAAAAAAAAGAGGCAGAACTTTTCCTCCTTCCTAATCTTTGATTTTTGTGACCTTACATTTTTTTTTTAGGTAACCCTCACAGCAGAAACTGATTGTCGATATGTGTCTTGGAGGAGAAAGAAATTATATTTGCTCTTCGCCCAACATCGTTACATCTCCCGCCTGTTCTCAGTTTTAATTGGCAGTGACATTGCAGATAAACTCTATGCCTTGAATGACAGGGTATATACAGGAAAAACATACCACTACGATATTCGGTTACCCAACTTCTATCAAATGTCAAGTCCAAAAATACCCAAGTCACCCCTGACCGAACATTTCCGGAATTCCAGACGGTACTGTGATAAATGACATCAAAGTCTGAAGTTTTATAATTATAAAAAAGACTGTCTTCATCATTCCCCAAAGGAAATGCAGAAAATTGTGCTCACTAGTATTTTTATAAATCAAACTCAGAGACAAGATGCCACCGCCAGCTGTTTTATTCATCTCAACTTCTGCGTCGTGAATAAAGTTTACAAATTTCTCTGTATTTCTTATTGGAATAAATGGTGGGGGGAGAATGAATAACTACGGGCAGTTTGTCCTTTTCTGTGTCAGAACTGGGAGAATGAAATTTTGTGTTCTCAGATATTTCCTCAGATTTATTCAAATCTGATGTCATGCCCTATTGAGTTAGGCATTGCTTCTCAAGAAGCAGCCAGAAAGTACTCTCAGCATGAGGGTGGGTTGTGACTGGCCCCCGTCAGTGTTTCCCGAAGTCACTTTTTGCTACGACCTCTGATGAAAGCAAAGTGTATTATTATGGTGGGCAGCAATTATTTATTTTAAATGTGAATTTATTTAATATGAGTAGAAAGTAGAATAAATACAAGATATGATAATATGTCCATCTTGAAGGCTATTTTATTGCAACAAATAACTTACCAGCTTAATCTTCACAATAACATATTTAAAAAGAGGCATTTCAAAAAAAAAGGCATTTCATGGAAGGCAAAAATACATACTATTACAGAGTAAAAAGAATACCTGGGAACAAACAGTAAAAGCGTTGCACAGTATTTCAGTTTCACATGGTTAGCCAAAAGGGCAAGTGTGAATGGTCGGACCGAACAGGGAGGGCTCGTAGCAAATGCTCTACCCGTCACACAAACACAGCAGTGTACCTTACAGCAGTCCCTTCAACACTGTAAAGAAGAACTAACAGATCCCTAATCTGATCCCTATCTTCGGAAAACTGGTTTTCTGGAGAGGATGTGCAGGCCATGTTCTTTGGTGGAAAGATAAATCATCATGCATTTAACAAATATGTAATGAGCACCTACTATGGCTCCAGGTGCTGACCTGACCACTCATGATACATCAGGTAACAGATTCCATCCCTCACAGAACTTAGATTCTGGGGTGAGAGAGACAGATCATGAAATAAAACAGAAAAACCTGGAGTTAGAGTGTCACAGAGAGAGAGAAATTAGGGAAGGTGGGTAGGAAGGAGCATTGTAATTTTAATAGGATGGTCAAAGAAGGCCTGAATGAGAAGGTAATGTTTGAACAGAGATCCGAAGGAAGCAAAGGAACAATCCGTGCAGACATCTGGGGAATGAGCTATCTGGGGAAGCAGAAGAGCAAATGGGAAGGCCTTTAGGCATGAGTAGGAACAGCTAGAAGGCAGTGTGGCTACAGCAGAATGAGTGCTAGGGAAAGAAGGCAAAGAGGACTTGGGGCTGACTGGGTGGAGTGTAATAAGGCATGGTAAGGACTTTGCCTTTTATTCTGAGAGTGACCAGAAGGCATTAGGGAGTTTTAAATAAAAGGGTGGTGTGATCCACCCTATCCAATAGATTTGATAGAATCACATTGGCCAGCCTAGTGAGAATAGATTGAGGGGGAAGGAAGATCAAGAATGGACCTATCAAGAGTAAGCATGAGATGCCTACCAGACACTGAAGTGGAATAAATAGTTGGATGAGTCTAGAGTTCAAGAGAAAGGTCTGGGCTATAGATAGATTTGAGAGTATGTCACCTATAGGTGATATTTAAAGCCATGGGGCTAGATGAGATGGCCAAGGCAGTAAGTGTAGATTTAGAAGAAAAATTGTTGGAGGAACTTTCCTTGGAGCACTCCATTGTTAAGAGGACAGGGAGATGGGGAAGAGTCAGCAAAGGAAAGAGAAGGAGCAGCTAGTGAGGTAGGAAGAAAATTGGGAGCGCCAGGTCCTGGAAGCCAGGTGATGAAAAGTGTTCAAGGGGAAGTGAGCAACGAACTGTCTCAAATGTGGCTGACAGGTCAGGTGATGTGAAATCTGAGAATTCACCATGGGGTTGAGCAGCATGGAGGTCACTGGTGAACATGACAGGAACAGTTTTCATGGCGTGAGGAACAAACACTTGACCAAAGTAGGTTGAGGAGAAATGAAAGGCAAGACGTTGGAAAGACAAGTATAAGTAAGCTTTTCAAGGAGTTTTGATGTGAAGGGAAAATAGAAATGAACAAGAGCCTGAGCAGGGAGTGGGGTCAAGAGAGAGGATGTGTTCTTTTTCCTATTGTTTGTAAGATAAAAGAAAGAATGGCATATGTGCACGTTGATGGGAATGATCCAGAAGAGAGAGGTGAATTGCTGGAGGGGTGACATTGAGCAGGGAAGTGATGATGGGATCCAGTGACTTCAAACCCGAACATGGATAATCAATCATTAGGAAGGAGCGCAGCCAGAAAGTACGTGGGAGGGCAGCTGCTGGCAAAGGAGAGCTGCCCTGGGAGCTTGTGAAAGTTCTCTGGTAATTACTTCTATTTTCTCAGTGACCTAGGAAGCAAAGTCAGCAAGAAGGCTGGGGAAGGAGCATGGGGGTTATGTCAAGTACATCATCTTTCTGTACATTAGCATCTGCTGTAAGTGGGACAGGGTGGCAAGGTCTGAATCATTAGTCTGGATGAGCTACTGAGCTCATCAGGTTCAGCCTGAACTAAAGCAATAGTTGCAGGGCTTGTCCTCCCAGCCACACGTGGCCATCGTGGCAGCTATTACACAAGCAGACACAACGGCAGCTCCCTGCGAGGTACAACCAAAGGCCTGCAGATATTAAAGCACAAAGCACCCTAAGGAGAATCCACACCTTAGGTCAGTGCCAGCTAAATAATTTCACAGCGGTTATTTATCAGATAGCTTTCTAACCATGAAAGTCAACTGAGAACAAACCACATAGAAATGGGATGTCGCTTTTTGGGTCAGATCGTGTTGGCAGGGGGAGCAGAAGAATTTACATGCAGGTTTTCCAGAAACCTAACCATTTTGGGGATGAACAGAAAGGAGTACAAACAGAACAGGCTAAAGGGATGTTGAGAGAGGAGGTACAGAGGTGAGCCTCACCATCTTCACACTTGTGTGTAGGCCTCGCACCAGCCCTCCTCAGTAGAACAGATACACTATTATCCAAAACCTTGGTTTGCACCCAGGTGTTCCCACTTGAACAACAACAAAATATCAAAAACCCTATAGTAAACTCTATGTAGTTACTCTGTGTGTTTGGTTTGAAATTCTAGCAAACCACATTTTGCTATTCTCAAAATATTCTGGTCAGTGAGGCAGAAAGAAGAAACCATAGATATCAAAAAAAAAAAAAAAAACAAAAACAACAAAAAAAAAGGACCCCTGAAGTGCAATAACACAGTGCACTTAAAATTTAATTTCTATTAAAAATTGGGCTCATTTTAATCTCAGCCTAATTGTTTCCAGCCCTAAATTCGTTTGACTCATTTATCACTGGTAAAAGTGCAATAAGATGAGGCACTGGTGGTTTCCTTGTGTTAAAAATGCTTCATGGCTTTGTTCACAAGGTCTATACGTGCATAAATAAGTGAAGCACCTTGTTCAGGAAGTATAAAGAATTTTAAGACCGAGAAAGTAGAGCATTGAACCAAATGCAGGGCTTTCGTAAGCCTGAGGCCCTTTGCATGCCCACGAAGCTGATCCTGGTCAAGGGCGGTCCCTATGACATCAAAGTATTGGGGTGATTGTGATTCTCTGTCCTAAATTTTGTGGTCAGGAACGACCCTGAGAAGTAGCCTCAGGGAGGAAAGAAGTGGCTTAAAATGAGCCCACAACCATTCTCATCCCAGTCACCTAGGCAAGTTCCCAGGGGCTGCAGGCCCCATTTGCACAGCCTCTATTTCAGTTGGGTATTTGGAGGCTTCCGGCTCCCCTCAAGAGCTCACCCTTTGAACTTGATTTGACCTCTATACAAAAGTATGATTTGCCCTGGACTCTGCACTCCTAGGAACTCGTGGTGCTGAAATTAATCTACCATAAAGAATAGTATGATGCTCTCTCAGCACTTACGGGTTGAAGAATTTTCTCTCCTCTTCAACAAAGGAGCAGAAGGCAATTCTGTTGCTCTCTGCTCATCTGGATAAGCTCTGGATGTCGTTTTGTTACACTGCACGGAAGCAGAAGGACAGAATTGACTTGACAGAGCAGTGACTAAGTGAAATCCCCCAAACTTAGCTGGCAAGAGCCATAAGAAAAACACACTGAGCAGACAATGCAAATTATCATAAGAGCAATACGCTGTATACATCAGGTACTCTAGACTTCCCGTTGAGCAAGGATATAAATACACATGTGGCACTGGATTGCACTCACAGGGGTCCACATTGCTGTGGTACACATGGCTATAGAAGAAATTAACCTTCAGAAATGGTGTTCCCAAATTAACAGTATTTTTTAGCAAATGACAGTTTACTCAACTGTAGGCCATCAGTGGGCTCGATTCATTTTTCTTCCTTCTACTAAAATTTAATAGCTATACATCAAAACATACAAATAAATATCAGTATCATACAGATTTCTCAAAATGTAAATGTTCAGTTTGATAGAACTGTGTATTATTTCAAGTTCAAAAAAAAATCTTACAATACTGAAAAGATGTTGCAAGACTGAGACATTACTTGAGCTCTTAGTCATCTATGCGTGTTACCTAGTTATCTATGCATAATTTTAATGCTGGATGTGGGCATTTGCATATAACATCAGCATGGTTTCGACATGATTTGAAGTTTTATTATTATGCTAAGTTTACCTAGTTTTAAAACCTGCTCGCTATTAAAGATTGACAGGAAACTTTCTTCTCCCCTGAAGAACTGATCATTTGTGTCTTGAACTATAATTTTTTCCCCTTACTCTATCTCAATTCAAGCTTCAGGGAGCTTAACAAACGTAATTTTATTTTATGTATAGGATTCCGAAACTATTTGTTTTTACATAATTTTATAGTAGGATTTTAGCTCCACTTAATATGAGATGCTTTATCTAACTTGTGATTTCCACTCTTATTAAATATGAAATTATCTCCCAAAGTATATAATTACAAAACAATTATCTTACATCAATTTAATACTTTATCGTTTACAAAGCATGCCCACATACGATTTCATGTACTTGTTTCTGGAAAGAATCTCACTTTATGGATAAAGATTAGAGAGGCTGAATCGCAGTAAATGGTGACACTCAACGTAAGCCAGTTCTTCCAAATCAGTGTGCTTGCACTTTTCAGGCTACACAACCATGGTGCTGAGTGACTTAAAGGGAACTAAAATGCCCCCAATCTGAACTGAAAGAAAAGCCAAAGCCAAACTGCTAGTTACTCATCTGCTGAATTCCTTGGTGATAGCATGGGGAAAGCGATCTACACTTGAACTTTTCTTCTCCAGAACCATCAGCAACTAGCTTGAGTTCCAATGTGGTTTACAAGTAAAATGTGTAATTAAATACAATGCCATTAAAATGGCTATATGTTTATACAATGAAAGAGCAAGGCCCAGCTTCTTTGATGCAGTTTAAATAAATTCATTAAATTTTGGATCCGTCCCCTATCACTTCAGATATTTCCATGTCTTCTTAGTGACCTCTCCACAAATTTTACTCAGAAGCCTTCCTTCTCTCAGGCCACCAAGCTTTATGTGCCACCTCCCCACTTATAGGTAAATTAATTTAGTGTCCACTTGTAGTGCTGTTTCTCTCTTTCTTTTCAAAGATGAAATAAAACGATATGCACAGTGAAACTTGGTAAACAGAAACATCTTCAAATGGTAGCTAGGAAGGCCAAAAAAAGATATTTTTTGGTGCAGTATAAGTGGACATTTCTGAAGAACAGGGAATTACTATGGGATAGAAATTAGTTCATCTGAGATCAAAGTTTAGCTAATGTATGAGCACAATATCTATTTTTCTGAGAGAAATTTTCTTTTCAAACTCCCCCACTAAAAAAAAAAAAATTTCCCCCACTAGTCTATATCTGTTTGGGAACAGTGCCTGGCACATGGTAGCTGCTTTGTAAATATTTGTTGAGAGAAGGAAAGTAATTGCATCTGTTCTTGAATCCATATCTGAATTTTAACACTGACTCCCTCTCCCAATTGGAATTCAACCATGCAGTGCCACTGGCAACTTTTTCATGAAATAAAATTAAAGACCTGTAATAATAACCATTTTTTTCTACATGTCATTTTTTCTGCATGATGCAGAACTATTCTATCTCTAAGTGATTTCAAAGCCACATTCTTCTTGCTGATATTGCTGAAGTGAGTTTGAGCAACACTTGCTCAGAAGGCACTGTTCGTTGTTTTCAGGTTCCGAGATCATTCTCCAGGCTGAAAATCTGCAGGCTGACTTAGCTTAGGGCTTCTTTGTGTTGCATGCAATGGATTATTGTGTCCCTGAGAGTAATTCTAGTTTAAATGATAAGCAATATAACAGTTTTTATATTTCATGTTTCTCAGAAATATAGTTTGTAGTTTGACCTCCTCTGACCTCACCTAAAGCTAGACACTCCATGCTTTTTTTTTTTTTTTTAAGATTTTATTTATTTATTCTTGAGAAAGAGCGGGGGTGCAGAGACACAGGCAAAGGGAGAAGCAGGCTCCATGCAGGGAGCCTGACGTGGGACTCGATCCCGGGTCTCCAGGATCAATCCCTGGGCTGAAGTGGTGCTAAACCGCTGAGCCACCCGGGCTGCCCAACACTCCATACTTTTATTCTAATTATACTTTTCCTGTGCAAAAACCGTTAAGTGCTCATTAAATTATTTTTGAAAAAAAATGAATGAAATGTGCAAGAGATAAGAAATGAGGAAACATTGGTCAGACATGTGCAAAACACACCTTTTTTAAACCTGTTATTGATCTCATCCTATTCTTACACCCTCTTCCCTGTGATGGCAGAAAATACTTGATCCTGACGCTTAGAAGTAGTTTCTTCCCATCTTAAACAGTCTTTTAACATAATACTGGCAGTCTTCCTGCTTCTGTCCTTGCTCTGGGTGTAGAAACAGGTTTATATAAAGGCCTCACGGAAGAGCAAAGAGATGTTTTGGCCTCTCTCTTTCCTCTGCGTCCTCCCTGGATGGATTGCAATGTTGCTTGGCCCCTTGGCTTCTGGGGTTTGGGGCTGATGGCCCCAAGAGTGTCACTGATCCTGCTCACGCCTCTGGCATTGAGGTTCCTGCCTTCTTCCTCCACTGGACCCTGACCCCAGGCATTTCTCATCATCAGACCACTCAGTGTTTCTGAATGAATGAATGAATGAATGAATGAATGAATACATCTCAGGCTTAAGCCATTATCTCTTCCCCTCCTTCCAAACCTATCCTTTCCAACTTGTTCTTGTTCATCATAAATCAGCTAGATGGGAAAAGGGAGGAGAGTTGTTGGGGGGCTACGAGAGGGGGGAAGGAGAGTGAGGTGTCACTATTACGGCAGACAAGTCACCATAATTCTAATAAAGTAATCTAATCTAGTAGAACATTAAGTGTCATTTTGTTGTTGTTTATTCCTTTTATTAGACAGTGTGATCATATTATAAGTTGGAATAGAAAAAAATGAAGGCAATAATTCTACTATTCTAACCCAACTTCCATTAATATGTTGGTATATATTTCTTCTGTTATTTCCCCATTCAAAATAACTTAAGCTGTAAAACAAATTTTAAAATATTTAGCATTTCTTCTATTGGACAATAATAGTATTTGAAACAAAGATACCCAGTTTTTCCATCAACTAATGTTTGCTGAGTTCCAAATATATGCAAATCATGTGCTAAGTAAGTACCATGGAGATATGAAAGATAAATCAAACACACTTCCTACCCTCCAGAAACTTACAACCTAAAAGGAGAAATAGACTTGTACATGAATGTGCAAAAGATAGCAAGTGGTAAAAGCCATAAAAGAGATAGAGACTGTTAGGAATAATCACATTTCTGTAATTTCACTTTGAA
Organism: Canis lupus baileyi; assembly: GCF_048164855.1. Taxonomy (NCBI): domain Eukaryota; kingdom Metazoa; phylum Chordata; class Mammalia; order Carnivora; family Canidae; genus Canis; species Canis lupus. The sequence goes on from NC_132844.1 coordinate 9,949,045, forward strand.
ACATGCCAATAAAATAACCATTAATAATGTAAGTACTAAATGCCAAGGCATTTTTAATGATTTCATCTTACAATGGTAATTAATAGCAACATTTTCTACTAGATTTTTTTTTTTTTGCTATTCAACATAAATTTTCTAAGTACTGAAGTTTTATTTATCTATTAAAAGTCCTATGAAGTCATCTGAGAGATTTCCTGACTCCCTTTGGAATGCTTTGTTGCTTTTAGATGCTGTTTTCTGAGCTTATAATATATTCATTACACTTCTCTTCAGATAACTTGAAGTGTGTAGTTGATGTAAAAAAAATATTAAGAAATCCCTAAGTTGTGGCAAGTAGTACAACTGCGCAAGAATAGTTTTGTACATGGCATTCAAACCAAATTGGGCTTCTGCCAGAAAATGTGCTTGCCCAAAGTATTTCTATTCTTCCCATACTTAGAGACTCAATGACTCTAAAATCCTAACCTTAACAACACACGACTTTCTTCTATGGAAGTGTGTGAGGGTCTCCGTGGTTTTCAAACCAGGTATCATCATAATCTTTTTGTGTGGCTCTAAATTGTACCACATAGGTTTGATCTTGAATTAAAAAAAAAATTTTCATCATGTTTACCATTTTTTATGTCAAATGATAATACTGCTGGCAGCTGGCTCATAAATACTTTATTGGATTTTATATATGCATTAAGCTCAGGAGGTGTCTTATTTTCATGAATTTATTACAACAATTTAAGTAGTAGTAATAACAATAATTTGCATTCAAATAATTCTTTTCTCTTGAGAACTCTGAGTGCTTTTGCACATCAATTAATGCCGGATGGCATTGTCATTATTCCCAACTTTATTTTATTATTCCATCTTTATAATGTGTTGCTCTGGGTTTTTGTATCTAGCTGATGTCAATTACCGGGCTGGCTATTATCAGGCCTCGCATTTGCCTCCAAGACCAGCCTTTTTTTTTTTTTTTTTTTTGAGAATTAATAACGTAACAGAATGATACTGCTCAGTAGAAACTCTATGAGTGAAGTTCTGCTTTTACCAGATATAGATTACAAATCACTCCTTGGCTTCACTGCCAATCAAAATCTTATCAATACCATAGATGACATTACCAAGAATTGCCAAAAGCTATTTTTCTATTATTCACAACTTTTCCTTTATAACGACCAAATGCCTCATAAAAAGAAGTTATTTGCACACTACAAAAAAAAAATAGTACCTTTGAAAGTGTTTTCCTCAGGGTTGTTGCATTTCTCTAAAAGTAGAAGTGCTTAACTAGGGATTCGTAGACAGAGTTTGAGTGTCTGTGAATTTCTAGAAACTCCCAAAAGGGAAAGAACACAACACAAGAGAGGTCATCACAGTGGTTGGAGCTAGACTTGTGAATCTGCTCTTCTGAGGGTACCTACGTGGTGAGCCTAGGAACCAGTTTTGTTTTAAGGAGCCAACCAGGGTCCCGGTTTGAGGTGTCTTTGGGAATTGATTGTGAATTCAGAGTTACTTCTCTGATTATCTTTTCACACTTTTTTAAAAACCATAATTCTGTTATGCTTAGCTCCTTATAATAAATTCATTCTCTTTGAAATAACTTCCTAAAAGATTAGGAAATCCTGGGGTGCCTGGGTAGCTCAGTCCATTGAGTGACTGCCTTAAGCTCCAGTCACGGGGTCCTAGGGGTCCTAGGATAGAGCCCCACATCAGGCTCCCTGCTCTATGGGGAGTCTGCTTCTCCCTCTCCCTCTGCCTGCCACTTGCCCTGCTTATGCGCTCTTCTCTGCGTCAGATAAGTAAAATCTTAAAAAAAAAGGATTAGGAAATCCTATTACATGCTTCCCCTAGGGTCTTTGTTGTTGTCAATATTCAAAACAAATAATTCACAAATGCAACTCTTCTGTTTTAGAAGGAAAGCTATGTGAAGAATAATAGAAACAATATCAAGCCTCTAGCTTTTGACATTATAATTACTGTATGCATGTTTGTGCCAACCCCAAGATGGTAAATTACTGTAACTTAGCTCTGCCAAATGCCCGGTTTCTAGAATCTATACTACTGCATATTTCATGAGTTTGCTTTTGAAACCAATATCTCATTTCTGGCTACTCCAGGGAAACCCCAAACCACTGGAAATTTTAGCATGTGCCAAAGTCTTGCAATTTACCAATTTTGTTGGAAACATCAATCTTGTGTATGCTAGAGTCCATCTATCTAAAACAGGCAAATACATAAAAAATAAAACTACCTCTTACCCATTTCATATGTTCATAGAATATTTCAACTATTTCATCAGACTAGGGAATTTTGATGACCGAAATTCTAATAATTTTTGTTGATTATGTACCATGTGGAACACTGTAAGGGGGGATAGAAAAAATGTACAATTAAGCTACCAAAACTTGATGCCAGACATTTTTTTAAAACATGGACTTTAAAGGTCAAGATAATCCTGTCAACTATGAATTATTATCCTGGTTTTTATTGACAAGGAATTGAGACTCAGAAAAGTTTAATAAATGATTTGAACTTGCTCAGCTTATTAAATATAAAACCATGGTTCAAATCCAGCTGCTAATTCCAACCCCTCCCTCTGCTCTTTTGACTGCCTTCATAATTCACTGGGTCACTTTTAATTTAAAAGTTTTTAAAAGTAAAGGCTCATATTTTAATGAATGACAGCTAATCCAACTTTTTTATGGAGTTTCTTCATGAATTTAGAAAAATTTAGGTACATACTGTTTTAACTTTTTTTTTTTTTTTTAGATTGTGTGCTTTGGGATGCATCAATAATATGGGAAATCACATCCCTTTGCTTTGACATGTTTCTTGGTTTTTTATTTAGCCAAGATATAAACACCTGTTCAGTCATTATCTATTTAGTTATTTTAAACAAATTAACTGAGTTAGTTCTAAAAAGCAAAATATATATCCATTAAAATGGCTAAAATAGAAAGTTGAAATACCAAATGCTATCAAGAATGTGAAGTGGCAGGAACCCTCACTCATTGTTTGTGGGAATGGAACATAGTACAGCCACTTTGGAAGGCAGTTTGGCAGTTTCTTACCAAGCTAACATAGCTTTACCACGCAATCTAATAATTGCAGTCCTTGGTATTTACCCAAATGAGCTGGAAACCTGTCCACTCAAAAACCCGCACACAAATGTTTATAGCAGATTTATTCATAATTGCCACACACTGGAAGAAACCAAGATATTCACAAAATGGTGAATGGATACATGAACTGCAGTACATCCATCCTATGGAATATTTCAGTGACTTTAAAAATAAGCTATTAAGATTCAGAAAAAAAAAAAAGGAGGAAACTTAAATGCATATAACTTAGTAAAAGAAGCCAGTCTGAAAAGTCAATATCCTGTATGATGCCAACTATATGACATTTTGGAAAAGGCAAAACTATGGAGACAGTAAAAAATATCAATGGTTGCCCAGGGTTAGGGAGGGAAGAGAGGGATGACAAGATGGAGCACAGGGGATTTTTAGGGCAGTGAAACTGTTTGGTTTGAGGTTGTAATGGTGGGTACATGACATTGCTAAAGGAAAACTTCCTCTCCTCTCAACACCAGACACCAAATGCTGGGGGGCGGGGGGGGGCGGTTTCCACACTAACCAGTTCTCCAACCCTCAAGACACCAAATCGGTATCCAACAATTCACTTCTGACACAAACTACCCAGAGTTAGTGCAGATTCCACAGGTTGGGTCTCAGCTCCCCAGGAGTACCTCTTCACTTTAGATGCCAATCACAAGTAGTGGGCCCCCAGGGTCACACCTCGGTCTGACTTAGCTCTAAATTGGGGTTCCTTTGACCTTGTCCTCAGGTTCAATAATTTGCTATAATGACTCACAGAATACAGGGAAACCCATGTACTGGTATGTTATAAAGGATATAATGAAGGATACGAGTGAACAGCCAGATAGGGAGGTACACAGGGTAAGGTCCAGAAGGTTCCTGAGTACAGAAGCTTCTATCCCTGTGAAGCTGTGATGTGCCACCTTCCCAGTATGTGGATGTGCCCACCAACCTGGAAGCTCTCTGAACCCCTTAGTTCAGGGATTTTTATAGAGATTTCATCACGCAGGCAAGATCAATTATTCATTCAGTCTCTAGCCTCATTTCCCTCCCCAGTAGATGAAGGGTGGGGCTGGATGCTCTAAGTTTCTAATCATGGCTTGGATCTTTCTGGTGACCAGACCCCACCCAGAAACTATCCAGGAGTCCACTCAGAGTTATCTCATTAGAACAAAAAACTGTTCCTTCATCCAGGAAATTCCAAGGGATCTAGGAGCTCTGTGTAAGATGCTCCTTTCATGCCCATCACTCAGGAAGTCACAGAGGGTTTAGGAGTTCCATGTCAGGAATTGAGGGTCAAACTCTAAATATTAGGAAAAAAGATGCCCCTAGCACCCCTATCACTCAGGAAATTATAAAGGTTTTAAAAGTTGTGTGTCAGGAACTAGGAAAAAAACATCAAAAATACATTTCTTACTGTATCACAGGTAGATACACAACATTATACCGTTTGGCAAAACTCATAGGAATATAAAATACAATGATGAGCCCTAATGTAAGTTTGTTAATAATAATGTATCAACACTGGTTCTCCATTGTGACAAATGTATCACACTAATGCAAGATCTTAATAACAGGAGAAACTGTGAGCAAGGGAGAAAGGGGTTTATAGACACTTTTTGTACCATCTGCTCAATCATCCGTAAGCCTAAAACTGCTCTAACAAAACAAAGTCTATTAATTTTTAGTGTTTTTTAATCATTTTTTATTTTTTTTAATTTAAAAAAGATTTTACCTATTTATTTGAGAAAGAGCACACGAGTAGGAAGAGAAGCAGAGGGTGAGGCAGAAGGATGGGGAATCTTCAAGCAGACTCTATGCTCAGTGCGGAGCCCAACATGGGGCTGAATCTCACCACTCTGAGACCATGACCTGAGCCAAAACCAAGGGTTGGACGCTTAACCGACTGAGTTACCTTGTTACCCCTTATATTAGTTTTTTTTTTTTTTTAAGATTTTACTTATTTATTCATGAGAGACATAGAGAGAGAAAGAGAGGCAGAGACACAGGCAGAAGGAGAAGCAGGCTCCATGCAGGGAGCCCGACGTGGGACTCGATCCCGGGTCTCCAGGATCACGCCCTGGGCCAAAGGCAGGCGCCAAACCGCTGAGCCACCCCTATGTTAGTTTTTTTTTTTTTTTTAAAGGAAACGGAATGTAAAAAGTCAATGAGGTTAGTTGACAAACTGGTCAATAAAAAAGTTAATGAAGCATTTAATGAGAGGAACTTGGTGTAAAAAAAATCTAATTAAATCATTGTTTAATAATCCATGTTTGATCAGAACTATCTGTTTGGAGATCATACCGGAAGCAGCCGGGGTCTCCCTATAATAAAAAAGTTTACACTGATGTCAACCATGGGCAGATAGACACACAGAAGATCACGCTACATACTTTTAAAACCAGCGACTCCCTCAGGTCTTGTTTTATTTTCACAACACTTATTCACTCTGAACTTTGAAATCTCATCGAGGCTTTCTCCAAATAGAAAAAGCAGTCTGGGAGGCCCACAGAGAAATAAAGGTAGGAATAATTATGTCAACTTAAGCTACATTAGCCATGAGTTTTTGCAGAGGAGACAGGCTGCCCTATATTTTGTTATTTATGCCTTGCATGCTTTGCATTCTATATCTCTGTGCAAGTCACTTCCTTGCATCATATCGGCTTCCAAATAGTGCTCCGGAGCTTTCAATCAGACCTCTCCACAGCAAGCAGGAGGCGACCAGGGAGCCTAAGCCATTCCCAAAACCAGGTTTTGTGTCTAGAATTCTCATTTTTAATTTTACAGAGCTATTATTCATATGCCAGTGATAAGAAACTTAAATACAAAGTTGTGTTTTAATCCTTCGTTGCATTATAGTGAGGGTTTGGGGTTTAGTTGAGTCTCCACTTAAGGTGGAACACAGACTCTGAGAAAACAGAGACTCTCTCTCTTTCTCTCAAATGCCAGTTCCCAAGTCTTAGGAGTTTGGATCCCACTACTCAATCTTTTATGTGACCTGTAAGCCTTCCAGGCATCTTATTCTGCTAGGGAAGGCATGAATGTGTCCTGTCGCAGCTGACTCCGTCATCGTACCTCTGGAATCTGGCCTTCCCATCTGCAAAACTCAGAACCCGGGCTCTACTATCTTAATAAATATGTTTTTAAATCATCATAAAAGTAACATAATCACTGTAGAAAATTTAGCAGAAGAAGCAGGAGGAAGAGTAGGAGGAGTTGGAAGAAGGGGAGAGGAAGGAAGGAAGGCAGGGAAGAAAGGAGAGAAAAAAAAAGAAAACTCACTTGCAACCTCACCACTCTGCAGTAAGGAAGGTGCACGCATTTTAGAGCATATCATCGTGGATGATTTTTAATATTCTACACACTCTTGTAACTTGCCTTTTTCTAGTTAACTTCTTCCCATGGGAAGCAGTGTAGCTAGAAATAGAAGGTGGCAGAAACTTGTAGCTAGTGGACAAAGGCGCAAGCTCTGGAACTAGGCTGCCTGTGTTCACAGCCTGGCTCAACTCCTCATTGGCTGTGGGACTAGAATATTCCACCTCAGTTTCCCCTCTATAAAATGGTGATAATAGTAGTACCTATTTCTTCACAAGTTTCACGATGAGGATTCAATGGCTTAATATATCTAAACCACTAACAGCAGTGCTTAGCGCAAAACTATACTCTATATAAAGGGACAGTAGTAAGCTTTTTCAGGAAAGAACCAAAAAGTAACTATTTGAGGCTTTGCTGGGTCATATGGAACTCCTGTTGGAACTCCTCAATGCTACCTTTGTCACAAAAGCAGCCATAAGTGAATGAGCATGGCTGGGGTCCAATTAAACCCTATAGACACTGAATTTGAATTTCACGTAATTTTCACACATCATAACGTATTATTCTTCTTTTGATTTTTTTCCACTGATTAAAAAACATGAAAGTCATTTTAGCTTATGGACTGCGCAAAAATGGACTGTGAGCTGGGCCTTCAGATCATAGTTTACCAACATCTGTTCTATATAATTAGTTAACATTATTATATCTCTACTATTCCTACAAAAAAAAATTTTTTTAAGTAGATTCCATGCCCAATACAGGGCTCTCACTCTTGATCACAAAATCAAGAATCGCAGGCTCTACTAACTGAGCCAGCTAGGCTCCTCTCTACATTTTTTTCTCTCTTTTGGCTGCTTAGAACAAGATTGTTTGGATGTTCTATAATTTACTTAGTCCCCCATGGCTAGAATTTAGGTTCTCTCCGGTGTTCATCATAAGCCATTCTCCAATGCATATCCATGCAGAACTTTGTGCACTTTTATTATTGTATCTACATCTCAAAATGTATTTAGTGACAGCTAAGAACACTAGAAGGAAACAGGCTCTGAAGAAGCAGCCTTGCAAATTAATCTTGTACAGTTATAACAAGTTTCAAACATGTCAGAGAAGCAGCTTTATCAGTATAATGTATATTCGCATACGTAGAACTTACTATGTACCACATACCATCCTAAGCCTTTTACATACATGAAATCATTTCGTCCGCAAATCACTGCTTTGAGGTGCAGGTGCAATCATCATCCTCATCATCCTCCCCATGGTACAAAAGAGGAAACCAGGAAACCGAAGCACAGAAAGGCTAAGTAGCTTTCCAAGGGCGCTCAGCCCGCTGGGCGCGGGAGCCGGTTTGAAACCCAGCCTGTCCCGCCCGAGGCCCAGGCTCTGAGAACTCTGCTGCTCTGCCTGTGCCAGGTGAGGTCTGGCTGAGTGTGCACTTCCAGGCGCACATGAGCACTTCCAGGGACTTACCTTATAATGTACCTGTTGTCTTTGTCAGGCTGAGATCAGGTCTGCACGCGCGCGCCACCTCGTCTCTAATATTCGGCACAAATTCTATACCACAGGGGGACGTTCCGGGTGGAAACTCAATGTCCATCTCACCTTCTTCCACTTTTGTCCTCCACCTCCCACCCCCCGCCCCCCCCCAGCCAACTCTGCATTCTCGCGCCCTGCATTTCTTACCCCAAATAGGTGTCCTCTATGAGCAGTGAAGATTGATTGGCGCGCGCTTTCGTCTCGTTTTCCCACCTCGGGGCCCACGTCTCCCGAATTCACTTGGCAAATTCGGCTGGAGCTTCGCTTACGGTGAGGGGCCCGCCCCGCCGCGGGAACGCACCTGGCGGCCAAGGAGCCTCCCGGGCGAGCACACGGGCTCGCGGCTGAGGTGGGTCCGCGCGGCCCACCCCCCCCCCGCCCGACCCCCGCACCCCCGCACCCCTGCCCAGGGGCCGATCCCCGCACCCCTGCCCCCCCCCCGGCCGCTCCCCCGCCCCTCCCCCCCCGGCTACCCCCCCCCCCGCCCTTCCCGCGGGGGCCGAGGCGCCAGCGACTGTCCCAGAAAGGAGTGAGGCGAGCGGGTCGTTCGACTTGGGGGGGTGGGGGTGGGGGTGGGGGTGGGATTCTGGGTGCCGCGTCCACCGACTGCTCTCCCCGCCGGGGTCCTGCAGCTGGAGGTCCCCCCAGGAGATGAGCAGGTCCTAGATGCCCCCCCCACCCCCCACCCCCACGGATGCCCAAACCCGGACAGACTCGACCCGTAGAGGGGAGCCGGGGGAAGAAACGCGCGGGTGTTTCGAACTGGTGACTGCGGTGCAGACGCGGCGGGGAGCGGGGGTGGGGGGGAGGGGGCGGGGAGGCGGGAGGGGGCGGGGAGGGGGGAGCCGGGGGGCGGGGAGTACGCGAGGGGTGCGGTCCGAGGCCCCGGGCTCCGTCTGCCCCGGGGCGGGGGGGGACGGGGGAGGCGGGGGGGGGGCGGGGGAGCGCGCCGAGGCTTGGGGCTCCGTCCGCGGGGGCGGGGGGGTGGCTGCGGGGGGGGAGCGGGCCGAGCCCCGGGGCTCCGTCCGCCGGAGGGGGGGTCGGGGAGTGGCTGGGGGGGAGCAGGGAGCGGCCCGGGGCCCGGGGCTCCGTCGGCCGGGGTGTGGGGGGGTGTCTGGGGGGAGCGGCCCAGGGCCCGGGGCTGCGTCCGCCGGGGGGGGGGGGTCGGGGGGTGGCTGGGGGGGAGCAGGGAGCGGTCCAGGGCCCGGGGGCTCCGTCCGCCGGGGGGGCGGGGGTCGGGGGGTGGCTGGGGGGGAGCAGGGAGCGGCCCAGGGCCCGGGGGCTCCGTCCGCCGGGGGGGCGGGGGTTGGGGGGTGGCTGGGGGGGAGCAGGGAGCGGTCCAGGGCCCGGGGGCTCCGTCCGCCGGGGGGGCGGGGGTCGGGGGGTGGCTGGGGGGGAGCAGGGAGCGGCCCAGGGCCCGGGGGCTCCGTCCGCGGGGGGGTGTCGAGGGGTAGCTGGGGGGGAGCAGGGAGCGGCCCAGGGCCCGGGGGCTCCGTCCGCGGGGGGGTGTCGGGGGGTAGCTGGGGGGGAGCAGGGAGCGGCCCAGGGCCCGGGGGCTCCGTCCGCGGGGGGGTGTCGGGGGGTAGCTGGGGGGGAGCAGGGAGCGGCCCAGGGCCCGGGGCTCCGTCGGCCGGGGTGTGGGGGGGTGTCTTGGGGGAGCGGCCCAGGGCCGGGGGCTGCGTCCGCCGGGGGGCGCCGGGGCGCGGGCGCCTGCGCGCTGCGGCCGGATCCCGGGCAGCCCGGGTCGCGATGCCTATTTTAGTCAAAGCCGCTGCCCGCGCGGGGACCCGGCACCGGCCAGGGAGGCTCGGGAGCCGCGATCGGCCGGGGCTGTGCCCGGGGCGCCCGTCGAGCCGCCGCCCGCCGCCGCCCGGCCCGGAGCCGGGGACCAGCCGGTAAGGAGCGGGGGGCGCAGCCTGGGGCCCCCGGGCTAACTCGGGAAGCGAAAGTTGGGGGGCGGCTCCCGCGGCGACTGGGAGCCCCGGGCGGCTGCGGGTCCCCCGCGCCCGGCCGCCGGGAGCCCTGCCCTGCCCTGCCCTGCCCTGCCCTGCCCTGCCCCCGCGGCCGGAGGAGGCGCCCGGCTCCCCCCGCCTGGGGTCGCGGCCGGGGCCTCGGGGTCGGCTGTGCGCGCGGGGCCCGGAGCTCGCGGCGCTTCCCTCGGCTGCACCCCGGGGCCTCGGGTCTCCGCGGAGGGGCCGCCCCGGGGCCCGGGCAGCTGCGCACACTGACCCCCCCCCCCCCCCCGGGCCGAGGCGAGCGGGTCCCCTGGGAGGCCCCGCCCGCACCTGGGTTCCCAGGCCTGGGGAAGCTGTTGGCCAGACACGTCCCAGAAGCGGCTTGCTTTGAAGCAGGAATAGGTACCCAGCTGGCTCAGCCAATAGTGCATGCATCTCGATTTAGGGCCGTGAGTTCAAGCCTCATACTGGGCATAAAACTTACTTGGGAGGAAAAAATAAAAAAAAGACCTAATGGGTTGAAGCAGGAATAAGTGCGGCGGAAAGACTCTTGGCGACTCCGCAGAGGGGCACAGGCTCAGCTGGATTTCCAGAATGAATGAAGTCAGCTAGCAGGACTTTTCCTCATTGCCGCCTTTGTGTGTGTGTGTGTGTGTGTGTGTGTGTGTGTAGTTTGATGAAGGGTTAACGTTAGTTTCACCATGCAGCTCTTTAATCCTTCAGACACCTATTTGGAAAACCCAGAGATGAAGCAGGACTTCACCAGAGCACGTGATTAAAGAAATTAGACTCTGGAGAACTAATAGGAGAAAGTAGATTTCTCTGGATTCCGTCAAAATGAACCCGAACGCGTGCCAGTTTTTCAGTTCAGCCTTCCTCCCCGGACTATATAAGGATAGTTCAGTGTAAACGACTTTAAGTCTATGAAAAGTGATCAAAGGAAGCTGAAATTAGTAAGATCCGGTCGATATTATTGATAATAGGTAACTGACATTTCAAAATTGACGTAGAGGTAAATGCACATAGATAAATAATAGGTATACGAATAAATAATAAATTATATGATGAATGTAGTATACAATGTTATTCTACAAGCTACAATAGATATAGAAAGTAAAGTAGGCATTTATTTAAATACCCAAATCTTTAATAAGGTGTGCTGCATCAAAATATATTGTAGGCTAATCCCACCTTTTAAAAATTCCTATTGCTATGTCTTCCGGTTCTTGCATCAGGAAGTGATGGTTTTCTTATCATTTCTCTTGGAGCAGAAGTTGGTACCTTTAGTGCCACTTGAAGAACTTTTTAAAGCCCAAACTTGAGCTAGAGTAAATTAGTTGGTGATATGGGTGTAATTGAGTGGGTATGAAGGGGAATATGTATTAACTACCTTATTATGTAAATATGTATTAGAGCCTCAGGCTATTCGAACTTGAAGGGTTTCAAAGACCATCTAGTCCAGCCACCTCCATTCCCAGGAAGAAGCAGACCCAAGGAGCAGAAGTGACCTCCCTTGACTTATGTGACTCCCCAGGGCTTTCAGTATAGAACCTGACTTTCTTAGTCCCAGGAACAGTGGGCTCTTTGCTGTCTTTACTAAGGTTTGGGGAGACTGAAAGTGATTTCTAAAAATGTTTGTCATATTTGTGTTCCTTCCATACGGCTTTCACCCCTGGCATTCTCTACAGAGTCTAGGCCGTGAGTATACATAGATGAGTATGACGTTGCCTCTGCCTCACAGAGAACACAGGATAGTTAAAAAAAGGAAATAGGACAATAGAAGTGGAAGCACATTCTAAAGTGCCATAGAAATATAGTTATTATCGGTTTAGGCAATGCTAATGCCTAAGCTGACGTTGACACTAGTTTATGAGTGATAGAGGGTCTTGAATATCATTCTCCCTCCTGCGGAAATTATGGGATTAATTCTCATCCGGTCCTTGAAAGCAACCTTTGTATAAATAGAATTATTCAAATAATGATACCTCTCACCCCAATAGGCTTATATTTTTATTGATTCAAGCATTTGGAAAGTAGTTGAATTTATGTAGCTTCTTTCCTTTTTGCATAAAATCAGTATCTAAGTCAACTATTTGTCTTACATTTATGAACTATATCAAAATTATATAAAGAGATCTTTGACTTGATCATTTCATTCATAGTTTGTAATGCATGGACTTTTTAAAAAATCATCTTTAGAGACGTGGAATTCTTTTAGATTTGCCTAATAACAACCTTTCAAAATTCCCAATCTGGGGATCCCTGGGTGGCGCAGTGGTTTGGCGCCTGCCTTTGGCCCAGGGCGCGATCCTGGAGACCCGGGATCGAATCCCACGTCGGGCTCCCGGTGCATGGAGCCTGCTTCTCCCTCTGCCTGTGTCTCTGCCTCTCTCTTTCTGTGTGTAAAAAAAAAAAAAAAAAAAAAAAAAAAAAAAAAAAAAAAAAAAAAAAAAAAAATTCCCAATCTGTACTAATTATTCTACCTAAAACCTTTACTTTGATATGATGAAAAAAAAAATGAACGGGAGAGTATGGTCAATTGTGTGACCTTATTTTGGAAAGACTTATTATTAGGTTAAATTTGAAGATATTTTTGGTCCCTATTTGGAGTTCCTTTTCTGAAACAGAATAATTCATACAATCTGTAAACCTACATGGTTTTTGTCAGGGACCAATTTGTGTCATTAATAATAGAGTTTTTTAAGCCCCAGAGATGAAGGATAGGTAATTTAGTTAGGAAATGGTGCCACTTTGTGTTAAGGTTTAGGTAAGCATGTGCAAAATGCTTTGAAATGTATTTGCTACAGATTTTAATATTAAATAGTTGAATGTATATTCAGTACCTCTCCTACATATATGTAAACCACAAGTTTACTACTTTTTAATTCATAACATGCTACCTGTAGAATTTTTATGGCAAAGAAAGTAGAGATTTAAGTTGGACAATGAAACAAAGAGTAAATTTTATATCTCTCAGTGCATATCTAAATGATTGATAATGTATTTATTACAAGCATATATGATAATATGGAATGTATATATGTATGATACAGTGATTTAATGACAGTATGAATAGAGCCTTCTAAATATCCTAAGGCTTCAAATAGTAAATATGAGAAGGTTAAATTTTTTGAAAGTACTTAAAAAAATCAGTTTTTCCAGTTATTTTTTCTGTGTTTGGACTCAGTGTCATAGTAGGAATGTGATGGTGGTTTATGAACGTTGGTGATTTTCTTTTAGATTGGTTAATTCCTTATTCCTCTCTTCCCCACCAAGCATGTTTATATACAGATAAACATATATCAGTGAATAATTGTGCACTCTGCTAAATATTTTATATATTTCATTAGAAAGTCAAATGAGGTATTACTATCATCGTTTAACAGATAAAGTAATAGATACTCAATATGTGTCTGGTAGGGTTCACAGCTGGGTCTAACTCATAAGCACCAGAAAAATCTACCTACCAATGTTTAGCTCACAGAAATATATTTTTTTAAGATTTTATTTATTCATGAGGGACACAGAGAGAGAGAGAGAGAGGCAGAGACACAGGCAGAGGGAGAGGCAGGCCCCATGCAGGGAGCCCAACATGGGACTCGATCCTGGGTCTCTAGGATCACACCCTGGGCCAAAGGCAGTCGTTGAACCCCTGAGCCACCCCAGCTGCCCCAGAAATAATTTTGATGTAATACCTATAGGGGTAGTAATATACAGCTACCATTTTTATGATTATCCTTTTGTTTCTTTGTTTTTACAGGGATTTTCAAGATGAATTATACCGAGTCCAGCCCTTTGACAGAATCACCTGCAATAGGTTTTACACCTAAGTTAGAAAGTATCATACCTGTGCCTTCCAATGAGACCACATGTGAAAACTGGAGAGAGATACATCACCTAGTTTTTCATGTAGCAAATATTTTTTTCACAATTGGGTTGGTTATTCCAACTACACTTCACCTTCATATGATACTTCTTAGAGGAATGTTAACTATAGGTAAGATACCTAATTGAAACTTATGTAATTTCCCTATAACTGGCATCAGATGGACTTTGTGTTGGGGGCTTCCGGGTATTCCTTGTCAGGTCTATAGCGTACCTAAAATATAGGTCTTTGTCAGCAAACTAGTAGTACATATATCAGGTGACTTGCCATGCAGGTCTTTACATGCTGTCTTTCCCTTATTTGTTTTACATAAGACCATGTGTGTTTTCTATGTTGTTTAGACTTTCCAGATATCAAAAAACCATCTGTATGTAGGAGTGTGGGCTTTGGAGCAGACTGTGTAATTCAAATACTGGTTCCACCCCTTCCTAACTGTGTAACTGGGGCAAGTGATGGAACCTTTCTACTCCGTTTTCCCATGTCAAATAAGGGTAAAAATAATGCCATCTCCTAGGGCTGTTGTAAGAATTAAACGAGTGTGTGTGTACGTGTGTGTGTGTGTGCGAGCACCCATGTATGTGTGATATTTGACTTATATTAGTGCCTGGCATATAGTAAGTACTAACCAGTCTTAACCACTGTGATTTGAATAGGCATTTCTTATGGTCTGTAAGTTGGAAACAAAAGCAATTTCCCAGACACAGTGGTTCGAGTAAAACTTTTTTTGAGGGCTCCAGTAATCCTGATGAGGTGGATTAAATTTATTCACATCAGAATGCCGACACAATTGAATTTATTATTTTAGCCAGTGATTCTTGACAAATTACTCTCTATGTGTGTTTCCTTGGTGATTTATCTATTCAGATGCATTTTGGGGCACCTATAATTTGTCAGGCAAAGACTGAAGAAGGCAATGTCCATCTTTGAAAAAGATACTTTTGGGGGGGCAGTGCTGGAGAGAAACAGATGCACAGTCATGTGTGAGGAGTTGGACGCTGTGACGCAGGCATGCACCCAGTGCCAGGGAGAAATGGAGAGGGTGATAGGCTCAGCAGGAAGGCGGAACGAGGTCACACTGAGGAGATGACATTGGAGCTGGCTTGTGGAAGATGAACAGGATTCCTCTGAGTGTGCGTGTGTATGGGATCCAGGTAAAAGGCACAGAAGAGAGGGAAATTCAGCATATTGAGGGAGAATGAAGAGTAGCTCATTATGCCTGGTATGCGTGAAGAATTACAAGGAAAGTCTGGGCGTGAGAGACCCACTTCCAGTTATGGAATGAATAAGTTGTGGGAATAAGAGGTACAGTGTCAGTGATACCATCATAGCGATGTATGGTGACAGATGGGAGCTACACTTGTGGTAAGCATAGCATAAGGTCTAAATTTGTCGAATCACTATGTTGTACACCTGAAACTAATGTAACACTGTGTGTCATCTATACTCCAAATAAATGAAGAAGTAGATAGATAGGTAAATAGCTAGATAAGTAGATGGATCAAACAAGAAGAGCCTGGAAGGGAAGCTAGAAGGTAGCTTGTGCAACTCCTGTGGCTGTGTTCTCTCTGAGTAAAGTAGCGATTGCAGCAGGCACTACAGTTTTTAATGAAAAACAAAAAACCACACCCTATAAAAAGGCAAATGCTAATTAAATGCTTTAAAAGATTTTACTTATTTATGTGTGTGAGAGAGAAAGAGCACACGAGTGTGGGCAGAAGCAAGGGAGGGACAGAAGGAAAGGAAGAGGGAGAAGCAGACTCCCCACTGAACAGGGAGCCCAGTGCAGGACTTGATCCCAGGACCCTAAGATCATGACCTGAGCTGAAGGCAGACGCTTAACCGAGTCACCCAGGCACCTGGCTAACTATAATTTTTAAAACACGGTTTTAGAGGTAGGATGGACCAAGGAGATATCTAATCCAACCAAGATGAAACCTGGAGGAGTTGAATGATTAATCCAAAATTAAGGTGGAGAGAATGTGGCCAAACCAGGACTATAATTCAGGTCCTCATGTTCTCAGTCTGTCAAAGCATTAGTTTCCCTGTCTTCTTTAATGATATTTTAAAATTCAACAAGACTTGTTATGAAATATTATTTAAAAACTTACAAAGTTCTACATTTTGGTCTACTCAGATGCCGCAAATCATTCTGATGAAATAAAAATTGCAAATGGATAACTTTTTAATGTGGGAGGTCAGCTTTTCTGTGCATGCATGTTGTTGATATATTTGTGTCATATTGAACAATATATTTTATTTTATTATTTTTTAATATTTATTTATTCATGAGAGACAGAGAGAGGCAGAGACACAGGCAGAGGGAGAAGCAGGCTCCAGGCAGGGAGCCCGACGTGGGACTCGATCCCTGGACTCCAGGATCACACCGTGGGCCAAAGGCAGGCACTAAACTGCTGAGCCACCCAGGGATCCCCTGAACATTTTATTTTAAATTAAAAATATACATTGACTCTCCCACCATAAATGGGTCAAAAGAAACTGGGATATTTTTCCTAAAGTAAGAGAATTGATAAGAAAAAGCAGGAAGATTTCCACGGGTGAACGGAAAATCGTCAGATGAAAAATTCAAATTTTAAGGCACCTGGGTGGCTCAATGGTTGAGCATCTGCCTTTCGCTCAGGTCGTGATCCTGGGATCCAGTCCCATATCTGACTCCCTGCAGAGAGACTGCTTCTCCCTCTGCCTATTTCTCTGCCTCTCTCTCAGTGTTTCTCATGAATAAATAAATAAAATCTTAAAAAAAAAAAGAAAGAAAAAATCAGATAGCTAAAAAATTTTGGGAAAATATTCAGGTTCATCAATAATGGAAATGCAAAATAAAATGAAACATAATTCCAGTGTCAAATTAAGAGTTTTCAAATTTTGTATTATTAACAACCTGATAGTGGCATTCCCAACTAGTAGGAATGCAAATATTTATATACCTTTGGGAAACAGTTCCTGAGTCTCATGAAAAACTGAAAAGTTCATTTCCTTGACTTACTGTTAGGTAACTCACCCTAAGGAACTAGTAAAAAAAAAAATCAATTCTTAATATATAAAGATGTTTTGATGATGTATCAAAAATTATACCCCAAAAATCTCATCTGTTGAGAAAATGGTTAGGTAAATTAGAGTTTAATCAGTTACAGTCATTAAAAACTATGTATATGAAGAGTTTTGACAAAACAGAAATTACCACAATAAGTAAAATAAGTAAAAGAGTGGATTTTAAATTTTTATATACTGTAGGTTTGCCATCAGGGAAAAATGCATCAAGATTGTAAGTAAACAAAATTTGCAAATGGAGAACTTATTAAATATCAACAGTGGTTTTTATGTAGTAAAATTATGGGTTTTTTTCCTCTTTAAAGATATTTTCTATATAAATTTTCTGCAACAAAGCACATTTTTCTTTTGTGGTAGTAAGACAAAAAACAAAATGGAACTTAATGTGATGTTTGGGTTAGGTATTTATTTTTTTAAACAGAGCAGGAACATGGGCATGCATAAGCAGGGGGAGGGGCAAAAGGAGAGAGAGAGAGAGAGAGAATCCCAAACAAGTTCCATGCCTAGTGCGGAACCAAGGGGTCCAGGGTGGGGTGGGGGTGGGGGGTGGGGGAGTTCTGGATCTCAGAACCCTGAAATCATGACCTGAGCCAAAATCAAGAGTCCATCCCTTAACCAACTGAGCCACCCAGGTACCCCTGGCTTAAGTATTTCTAAAATGTGCTCATTTGTTTGTTTATAGAGAGGATAACAAATTTATTTATTTAGCTACATGCTGACACTATTCTAGACCTCTAACATGTTGACTTTGTTATTCAACAGGCTGTACCCTTTATATTGTCTGGGCCACTCTCTACCGATGTGCCTTGGATATCATGATCTGGAACTCTGTGTTCCTGGGTGTCAACATTTTGCATCTGTCATATCTTTTGTACAAGAAAAGACCGGTAATTACTAAAATTAATTAATAAGGAAGATATTTTAAAGCCAAAAAGGTTTTGAAGTGCTTTGTTCAGACTTGAGAATGAGCATCTAACATCTTTAGTCCCTTTAATATCATTTCTCTGATTTTGTTTACATATGTCTGAAAGTGAAATATGTGAATACTATGAACTTTGCTCTACAGATGACCCTTTTTTAAAGATTTATTTATTTATTTGAGAGAGAGACAGAAAGAGTGCAGGTGGGAGGGACAGAAGGAGAGGGAGAGAGTCTCATGCAGACTCCACACTCAGCATAGAGCCCACGTGAGGTTCCATCTCATGACCCTGAGATCACGACCAGAGCTGAAACCAAGAGTCAGGTGCTCAACCAACCATGCCATCCAGACACCCCGACAAATGAGTTTTTTAAAGATTTTAAATCATTCAGGCAATTTAGATATAAGAACATTTTCATCATAGAACTTCATTATTTCTTTTGTCTATTGGTATTCAGATGTCACTTGGAAATATCTTTGCCCAGTTGTAAAATTAATTATTCACAGGCAACTTCCTTGAACATACTAATGATTTACAAATAGTTTGTGCTATTTTGTAAATGTAATGACTTTTTTTTTCATTATGCCCAAAATATTCATTTAAGAAAATCATCGTTTTGGGAGGGTGTTACCAAAACACTAATATTTAACTTTTTTTTTCAACTTCTCTTGAAAAACTTCTCTTGTTGTGTTTCTTTGGTCATTCTAAGAACAAAAAGATGTAACTAGGATAATAAAGTAGTGTGGCTCCTGGAAATCACTCTGTACATCGTTTATTAACTATTCAAAGGACACACAATTATTCAGTGAAGTAGAAGATAGAGCACTTGTCCTCCTATTATGTTCAAAGCCAGACATGTGCACAGAAAACTATTAGAAAACAAGACATTTCACAGGAAATGATTATTTGAATGACATAGTTGATACATGTAATAGGCATTCTACTAGATCGTAACCTCCTCAAACATCGCAACCCAGGCTGTTTTGCTTTACTATGTTAGTTTTCTCTAGGTTATCCTGTGTAATAAACATCCTGAAAATCTCAGTGACAAGTTCTGTTTCTCACCCACCTTATATGTGGACTCTAGCAACTGTATGTCAGCTGTGATTCTGGCCTGTGTCATTTCCAGGTCTCTGCTGCAGCAGCAGGTTCTGGTTAGACATGCATTCTCATGGCAGAGAAAAAAGTACAAGAGAACCAAAGAGAAAGACCCAGTGTCTCTTAAAACTTCCATGCACGAGGAGCATGCATCACTTTTGCTCATATTCCACATTACATGGCCAAGTTGTGATAGCGTAGGAATAGGCTGGGCTAAGGGGATGGAGAATCCTTTTACAGGGTGTGGGAACAGCAAATAGGTGGGAACTGTCGTCTACTACCTTACTTTTATATTCTGTGCTCCTGACAACCGTGATTGTCGCATAGCAAGTGCTCAAAAAAACATTTGATGCATGGATGCTTTCACAAGAAGAATTAAGAAGGCTTCGTTAAGGAATCGGGACTTGAGCTAAGACTTGCAGGATGAGCAGATTATGAATATGAGTCAATAGTTCAGATGCTCGTTACTATGCCACATCAGCTGGTGTGCATTCTGAAAGTGGGACATATTTGTGAATAAACTATTTTAAACACTCATTACTAGAACTCTAAAGTGGAGGAGGTAGGTGGTGGTAATAGTGAGGATTATAATTGCTGAATATCAGAACTTGCTGACACCCCAAGCTCTGAACATAAGGTTCAGAAGTTGCTGATGCGATGGTAGTAGCATCGAGTAAAACACTCACACAGTATCTGTGCTTTCGTTTCCTCTCATATTATGAACCTACGTTTTTGAAAGATATAAATGCTGGTTCTCCGTTAAAATGAAACATGGCAAGAGCAGCACAAAGGTGTAGTGACATCTGAGTGGCTATCATCATCTGGATCTATAAACTTTATAGTGTGGCTGTGACAGATTTCATTGGGATGGATGATCCTTTGAGCCCAAAGTTCATTCACATGCTATTCAGTTTTCCCAGACTAATAATGCTGGGCCCAATTATGGCATGTGATCTGGGTCTTGTCTGGCAGCAGAAGTGATTGAGCCATTTTTCTTTCCCCTTCCTCCGGTAGCCAGACTTAATCCAATGGGTTCTCCATTCTATAAAGTGTTTTAGCTAAAGACGAAATTGCTTCACTGAAACCCTTTTACCCTCTTTGCTTTGCTTCAGAATAAATAAATCAGAAGCAATGATCGCAGCTGGGGATGTTTCTTTTCCTATGTTGATCCATTAAACAATGCTTACATATAGATAAAATGCTCAATACATGTATTTTCATAAAATTTTCCCAGGTTGATTCCTATTTTATGTGGAGGTTGTGTTTTTTTTTTTTTTTTTTTTTTGGCTGTAATGTTTAAAAGTCCATATGATTTCTTTCTGTGAAACAAAATTGTTGTAAAGACAAAAGGTTTTGTGTTATTTATAGGAAACGCTAAGACTGGGAAGGTCTATGTTGTGGTAACATTCAAAACCTCCGCAGCTGCTCTACAGCACATAGGAAGAGATGTGACTAATAGTGCAAATCTTTTCCATATGCTCTTGGAGTTGTTTAACTGCAAAAGTGCCCTTTTAGCATCGAAACTTGTGTCACCTCTTACTGTCTGTGTAAGATTCCATTGACTGAAATACAGAAGGGCCATGGCGGGTGTGCAGATTTGTTTATTCTCAAACCATTTTGGAACAGAGGAAGCCAGTGTTTCGGTGTTGCTGTGTTACAGCAGCATCTGGTCATTGCTGCATTTCAGGTAAAGATTGAGAAGGAGCTTAGTGGCATCTACCGCCGATTGTTTGAACCCCTCCGTGTGCCTCCAGATTTGTTCAGAAGATTAACTGGACAGTTTTGTATGATCCAAACCTTAAAAAAGGGCCAGACTTATGCTGCAGAGGATAAAACCTCCGTTGACGACCGTCTGAGTATTCTCCTAAAGGGGAAGTAAGTGCTCTTTGGAAATTGAAATTCCCAGTTTGCCTTGAATCTTCCCCTGTTCCCTGGGTAGGGAATGACTAGAAGGGAATGACTTGGATCATCAGGTCGCAGAGATTGTTGGTGGTGAAATCCCATTATACACCTGCATTTTACAATACAACAGAGCGACAGATTAGAGTTATATAGAATTGACTACTCTGAATCTTGTAGATGTTAGAATTTTCAGCTGTGAACATTTTGAATCTTTATTGACTTTTTTTTTAAAGTTAATGAGCTAAAATTGAAGCTTTAAGTTAGGCATTCAACTTCCAGAAGCTTATGCATGTTTCACAGGTGATTTGTTTATTTTTTTGAGTATCACAAAAATATAACTTCTAGGAATATCCGTCATATATATATATGTATATATATAGTTCTGACATAGTCCTTAATACCAACCCTTTCCTTCTTAAAATTATCTGATTTTGAGTAATAAATTTATGGTCACTCTAGCTGTATGACAATGATAACCAATGAACCATGTCTGTTCCATACTGGATGGACCCTGTCTTTTTTTCCTTGGTGAAATTTCTATTGAGGTAAATATTTATGCTTTTCAGGAAGTGCTTTTAATTACATTTGTCATCTGTGGAGTCTTTAAAACTTTAGTACAAAACCCATAATCCATAACCTTTAACTTATAAGGTTAAGGATCGTCATGTTATTTGTGAAATATTGTTCATTTATTAACATTAATTTCTGTTGTCAGAATGAAGGTTTCCTATCGAGGACATTTTCTGCATAACATTTACCCCTGTGCCTTTATAGATTCTCCTGAATTTAGATCAACTCAGATGCACAAAGGTGAAAAATTCCAGGTATGTGTCGGCATGATTTTAAGAAGGTTGGAACTAGTTCGTGTCTCATTCAAAAATCCAAAGGATAATAATGATAAAGTGATTTATGGAAAAAAGAGATTACCATATGGTATATATTGCATAACCCCATTGTCATAAATCTCAAACAAAATATTGCCTCTACGTACATAAAAAGAGGTCTAGAAAAATATATCCTACTTTGGCCGTAGTGTTTACATTGTTATTTCTGGGTGGTGAGTATGACTGCTTTTTTATTTTCTTCCTTTTGCTTTGATTATGGAAAAAAAAAAAAAGGAAAATATCAGTTGTGGATAATCAGTGCTCCTAAAACATGTAATTAGTTACTTTTACTGGGAAACAAAATAGAAACTGGCTTTGCCCTAGAGATATTTTTCTTAATTCTTGTGAAAAAAAAAAAAAAAACCTAGTCACTTTACTCTTTTATATTTAATGAATACTTTAAGGGCAAAGGATGAAGTTCTTCATAATTAAAAATTGCCCATTGTGTGGCACTTTGTTTTGAATCTTTCCGTAAGTGTCCCACCCTCCTATTTTATTCCCCTCTTGATTGATAGGAAAGCAACCAAGAAAACGTATGAGAATTTCCTTTGGTTTCAGGCTCTAAACAGCAGTAAGGAAATATCCCGAGCAAGAGTGTAAATGAGTACAGGTAGGAAATGGAATAGACGGGATGTTCTCACCTCTGGGAAGAAAAGTCAGGGTTTCTTGATGACACATCTTATTTTTGAGTCTCATTTTGAGGCACCATACAATTTGGGAGGCCATATGGAGATAAAAG
Organism: Canis lupus baileyi; assembly: GCF_048164855.1. Taxonomy (NCBI): domain Eukaryota; kingdom Metazoa; phylum Chordata; class Mammalia; order Carnivora; family Canidae; genus Canis; species Canis lupus. The sequence continues at coordinate 9,971,432 of NC_132844.1, forward strand.
GGAAAATATACAGATGTCCAGTTTAGTTAGTTTAGTTTAGTTTATGTACGATGGTTGGAGCCCTGCCCCACTCCCATTCTGCTGAGTAACAGATCTGAATAACCACACTACTTGTGAAAGTTATGTGTGTTCTCTACAAGGTCTCATGTAGGCTCATTAACTGGGTCTAGTACTGCTCCCACGTTGGCTGAGCTTAAGATACAGAAGCGGAAAACTAATGCTGTATTGTGGCTTCTCGAATTTACACTCTCATCTTGTGTTTGGGAGGGTCACCCCTGCTTTTTACCTGCAGTGAAGACGTTCTTACCGTATTTTTAATCACCACTGTCTACAAACTAGCCCAGGGCCACTCATTTCCTCTCTATTTCTTTCCTCTGCCCTCCTTATGATTTCTTCTTCCAAAGCCCATTTATCTGTTGCATCCATTTCTCTGTGTACAGTAGCAAACAGCATTACACAGTCATTCAGTCTCATTATAACCCCGAAGAGCCTGGAATTTGGAGAGGGTGTGGAAACTGAACCCCCTTTGTTTCTAGAAGCAAGTGCTCCCTGAGAGGCCAGGGATATGACCAGGTACTATCTTGTCACCTGGACTTCAAATTATATTCTAATTAAGTTAGCAAAAAAGGAATTCCTACTATGACCTGCAGGGACTAGGGAATCTTGGGGGACTAGGGATTGGGATTTGGTAGCTGAAAGATGTTCCTGATAAGTGCTGGGGAGATTCCAGAATCAGGACCAAGATCGAGGTACCATAGCTGGGAAAGGATATTGATTCAACCTTTCCAGCACCAGCCATCTTTTGTCTACATAGAGTGTGGTGTGGCATTTTCTGATTGGTCAGTGCATAAGAACTACTTTAGCATCGTAGAACCTGTGTCCTATGCAATTGGAACAGACGCCATCAGAATAAACCCTTGGGAGAGATTGTGTTTTGACTGTTTACAAAATGTTCCCATTGGCAGATACTCAGGAGTAAAAATAGCTGCTGCACATCTGTGTAGGAGTATACAGTGCCTCTTTCTGACTAAGTTCCCAAGTGAAGCACACCACGTGCTCGAACATCTCACTACCTGTGCCCACAGCAGGGACATTTCAAGTGTCAGTGGTCAGACTTCTCCACACCCCTGCTTTTTACCTGCTAATCTCATTTTTCTTTAATTGGGAACAATTCAAAGTGTTCTCACAAAGAGCTACTTTCTTCAAATCTTTATTTCTTTAAGTTCATCTTTGGTAGGGGTGCTAAGGAATTCTAGAATAGTGTGAAAGGAGAAAAGGAAGGCAAGTGGACTCAGTGTCTCTGCAGGTTGCAAATGGTGTTTGGGGACATATGTGACAATTATGACAGGCACAGTGACAGAGCTGAGAAACAGACTCTGAACCTGAACTCCCAGGTGACTGAGAGGTGCTTTCCAGCCATGTTGGTACCTACACGCCAAAGCTGCCGCTTAGAATTCTTGGTAGAATCTTGAGTATCTTTATTACAAAAGGTGGAATTAGTCTTTTGTGTTTGGTTTCTTCCTCTTTGGGCAGTTGTTTTATGTCAAGTGAGCTTTACCATTTTCACGTCCTCTATCACACATACCATTTTGTATTTTATCTCCCACTCATTGCTTTTCCCGGTCATTTGCGCATCCTGTGCTGTGAAGCCTGAAAATCAAAGCTTTATTGAGTTTAAGGGAAAAAGAACGTCTTGGAGATCCCAGCCCTTGTGAAATAAATGAACTTGAAATTTTCTCCTGTATTTAAACCAAACCTTATCTTAGTATTAAGGAAATCTTTTGGTTTAAGCTGTGAAGCGAGTAATCGGCCAGCTTTGACTCTACGGTACTTTAGCGCTTAGGAGAACTCTGAGCATCGGTTGGATAGACCAGTCCTAGGACATTTTCATGTTGCTGATGTGTGAAATGTTATATAATCCGTGAAGAAAATAACGAATTCTCCCCTGAGGACAATCAGCCATCAGAGTGTTGAGCTGCTGTTTCCAGTCCTGACACATTAGGCAATTCCCTTGGACACCCTTGGTCTTGTGTAATGTCTTCTCATTCCATGAGCTTGTAGAATGTAAAGTGAGGGTGAGGCCTAGTGCCTTGAAGTAATAATCAAGGCCAACCCGATCGCAAACACTTAGTCCAGTCCTCTCCCTGAGAGAAATCCTTTTCTATCTCCCATTGTCACATTTGCTTTTATTTCCTCAGTAAAATTCTCCGCCAGAGCTGAAGCATGGCACTGCTGAGGTAGCCTAATGACTTTAGGAAGGGAATTTATTTTACAGAAGCTTTAAAAATTCTTATATTGCTTTTATAGAAGTTCCTCATTAAAATACGTTTTACTTGGCTGTTGTGACAGAAAATCATTAAACACGAATGTCTATTTGGCACAAGTGAAGCATTAGCCATCATGTAAAATGACCTCAGTCAATATGCTAATGACCCACTTCCAATTAAAGGCTTACACTTATGGACTTGCAAGTTATTCATACATACTGTAGGCATAGCTTCTTATTTGAATACTGTTATTCAACCTAAATTTAATGATAAAATAAACAGGTTTAAGGTATTTGTCAACCATCAACAAGAAGTGTATTTGCTAAGTGAATGATAGTATCAGAAGTATCATTACCTCTGTGGAAACGAGGCTATGGGAATGGTTGGAAAGAAGTTAAACGCATTATACGTCATCTAGGTACAATTCCTTTTTCTTCTCCTGGATGGCTTCCAACTGCTCTTTTAACCTCTTCCCCCCTTGCACATGACTTAAATTTTCCAAAGTCACGGATGACCTCTTTGCCAAACAAAGGCACCTCCAGCTCCTAACCTTTTCTTCAGTGCTTGGCTACAGGGCTGTGCTGCAGTGAGTACCAGTACTCACCTTTCTTTAATTACTACTGTGGAATATTATTCGGTTGCCTTGTGTTTATTTACCCACATCTTAGTATTTCTGGGAATTTCTCACTACTGGCTTGACTTTAGACTTCTTTTCTCAAAAACAAAAGAAAAGTTTGTTTTGTTTTTTGGGCAGATGTCTTTGTTTATTATCAGCTTCCTCCTCTTGGATGTAAGCTTCATGCTATTGGGTTCTTTGTATAAGGGACTCTTTATGGACTTTGAGCTGACCTTGTGGTCACTTAGCCAGATTACTGTCAATGTGATCATGTTGGTTGAATATTGGACACATTGGGTAGGGTTTGGCCTGGTTGGGAAAAATATGTCTGGGCTGGATGTCAGAAGTACTCATTCCACCACTAATCAACATGTGCTCATGAATAAGTTTTTTGGTTCTTGTCATTTGACATCTGAAAAATGAGAAAGAATATGACCTGCTTTACCTGAAAGGCAATTTTGGAGCATTTATAACAGATGTAAAAACACCTAAATGTTTAAAAGTTCAGTACACATATAAAGTGAGTGGTATTATGTGTAACTGTCATTCCCTGAAGATTCTCTACCACTTGCCCCTGTTCTATATTTGTCAAAACACTTATTGTCACCTGACGGTGTCATATTTCCTTATATATCATCAGCTTCCTTCACTGGAATGTAAGCTTCCCAGGGGCAAAGATCTTGTCTTCCTTGTCCACGTTGTAGTTTCGGTGCCTTTAACAGTGTCTAGCACAAAGTAAGTGCATAATGTATGTTGAAAGAATGAGGAGAATTTAGTTTTTTATGGATTCATAGAGCTGGTGATGCATTTCTTGAATCCAAATGTGTTTGGTTTGGGATAGTCCAACTCTTATATAATAAGTGCAAACTTTTTGTTCTAGGAATATCAACCCACTTTTTAAAGTAGCCAAACCCTCTAATTTGCTAAAGGTCAAATCGCAGCTATTGATATTAGTTGAGAAGCTGGGTTTTCCATTTGTCTCTCCTAGTAGACATAAATACCCCCTCATCAGCAAAACCGTGTTTAATTTTGTGACAAACCAAGGGGAAAGAGTGCCTTTGGAAATGTTTGCTCTGAGGCTCAGATATGATTTCATGTTAATTCAAAAACTCTTTATTAATTTACCTGGCAGGCATTGGGTTTAACGTTGAGGATATGAAAATGGATTTTGCCTTCGACAGCATTTGTGTCCATTTGTTAATTCCTTCATATGATACATATACACTGAGACCACTCTGTGTTGGAATCTGGGCATTCAGACAGGAAGATGCATAGTCCCTGCCCTCAGAGTGCCTGCTGGAGGCAGATATGTCCACAAATGAGTGTGGATTCAGTGATTTGAGTGCCATCTGAAGCTCAGAGAAAGAGTGCTAACTGATGAAAGGGGACCTGCATGGGAGGAAGGACTTCCTGACACTGTTTTAGGGGTATAACCCCTCACTCTGGAGAAAGTATTTCTTTGGAGAATCTTGAGCTCTGAGGGGTGCAATTAGTGTTTTCCACTTTTCCTGTGGAGCAGTGCTCAAGGGAGGTATGGTGTCCCAATTCTGAGCTAACTGGGGGATCTCTGTGAACCCCCACACCCTGGAGCTTGTCCTGAAAGATCATACTCAAAAAATACCTATGACAAAAGGACCCAGAGAAGGACCCTCACTAGCCATATTCCTCAGTAACAGCCTGGACTCTAAAACCAGTTCACATGAGTCCATCTTCTCATTCTCCAGTGTGTGTTTGCAAGGTTGGCTAGGCAGGTCTTTCATCTATAACTTGCCTCAGGGATCTTACCCCAATTCTTTTGCTAGAAGCCATATTCTTAAACCTCTTTTGTAATCACAAGAAGAATATTTCACAAAGAAATATTTCACCACAAATTATATGTCTAATTGGAACATTGGCCTAGTACACTCTATAGCACCAGACCTCGGAAAACAGAACAACAACAAAACGTGGGGAATTTGCTTTTAGTCTACAGATTTCTTGGTTTTAAACATGATTTTGTAATCGCTATTGAAGCTTGTGTTATAGATCTTGCTTTAATTTTACTAATATGACAAATCATTGCTATAATAATATCCACTGAATTATTCTACTCTTCCTTTCCCCCAAATAATTACAGTCATAATTCATATACACAGATGCACTTCTTTCTTTCTATGTTTGTTTCTTGGGCAGGTAACCATCATTGCAGATGATAACTGCAGATTTTTATGCTGGTCAAGAGAAAGATTAACTTACTTTCTGGAATCAGAACCATTTCTGTATGAAATATTTAGGTATCTTATAGGAAAAGACATTACAAATAAGCTCTACTCATTGAATGATCCCACCTTAAATGATAAAGTAAGTGTTTTTCTGAGTGTGTTTATTTTGTTGAGCAAATATGTATAATGAGGTATACCTCACTTTATGCAATACATATTTTTCTGAATTTTCATTAATTACTCATGTTAAGTGAAGTGGGGATGCTTGTAATTTAGAGACCCTTCGTGGGAATCCTTTCTTAAGAGCATGGAAATATTTTGTACTTATTATATGTGTCGTTACCTGGCGAGATGACTCTAAATGCCAGGGACCTCCATTTGTGGTCTCTCCTAAAGAGCCTTTTAATCAATCTAAGGAAAGTGAGTCAGAGGGAGGGAGGGACGAGGGTAGCATAGGCCAGGAAGGCAGGGAAGCAGGGAGGTAGCAACTGAGGAGAACTGACAAACTCTAGTGAGCAGGAAGTGGGCCTTTCAACGCTGGTATCTTCCAGTTTGGTACATCCTCCTGGTCAAGCCCCATTCCAGAAAGTTCATAAGTGATAAGAGAGGGATAGGAGGGAGCCTGCGCAACTCAGCAAGGAATTGCGGAGCTGTATGGGATCTTCTACGGTTTGCAATTCCATCTTCATTTCCCCACATTTTCTTAGAAGAAGATTAAAATCAGGACTGAAGAGAAATTGCAGAACATTGTTTCTATGATAAGTAATTCTCCAGGAACTATGCATACGGGTGTGTGCTCTCTCCCTCTTTTTTAAAAGATTTTTATTCATTGATTTATTCATGAGAGACACAGAGGGAGAAGCAGGCTCCCTGTGGGGAGCCCGATGAAGGACTCAATCGGAGGACCCTGGAATCACCACCTGAGCCAGTGGCTCAACCACTGAGCCACCCAGGTGTCCTGGGTGGGTGCTCTCTTAAAGTCATCTTGTGTAGGCCCTTTATCAAATTAGGTTGGTGCTTATTATTTTTCAGATTAACAAATAAGCTGATCATATAAAATTTTTGTAATGTATGTGTAGTAGTAGCTTATGATGAAAGTTATAGCTAACATTTATTGGCCGCCTACTATGTGCTGGTAGTTTTTTGTTTCAAGGAAAAAAAGAAATGGTTTTTACAAGGAATATGTGATCCGAGTCTTATAGATCTCAGAAATCTTAAAACTTTGCTTTGTAGAAGGCCAAAAAGTTGGAACACCAGCTCAGCCTGTGCACACAGATCTCCATGCTGGAAATGAGGAACAGTATAGCCAGCTCCAGTGACAGTGATGACGGCTTACACCAGTTTCTTCGGGGCACCTCCAGCATGTCCTCTCTCCGTAAGTTGTCCCAAACTGGTAATATGCCAGGATGCCACTGGATGTCATTGGAAATAGACAAATGACAACTTTGATCAGAAAAATAGCTTTGCAAGTAACCATTTGGCAACCTAAAAGGTATCAATAAAAAATACTAAGTTTATCTTGCTTTCCTTTTCCATGTTGCCCATCAGCTTAAATTTAGCATTAGAACTCTTGTTCCGATTTTAGAAATTGTTCCCTAGTGTTACCATGTACTTTTCTTAAATACTGGTTCACTAGGATAATGTGAAAGAGTCCATATGGTTTGCTAGATATTCGTCTCTTTTGTTTTCATGATTTTAGTTCAAGTGAAAGCCTAGACCCAGGAATGTGTTTAAATAAATGAGTAAATAAATGACACCAGATAACCCCTTTTATTGGTGAAGATTTTAGTGGCAAAAATCAAACTGATTGATAACACACCAGTGGTAAAGAAGTTAGGAAGTTCTTGAATGTTGCTATCTGGAGATGATAGATGTACAACCTCCACTGAAATATTACATGCCTATTAAAATTTAATGTACATGCCTTTTGACACAAATTTCACTGCTAAAGATTTACCTTGTATATATGCTCTACGGCAAATGATACCACATTAAGTGCTGTTCATTCCAGCATTTTTCTACAACTGTAAAATTCTGGGACAAATCTAAATATCTATTGGAAATAAAATTGGTAAATAAATTTTTGGTAAAAAGAAAAAAAAAAACAATGATAGGAAGCAACTGTTGGGTGTTTTACCACTGACTGTGTGAGCACCAAGAGTTAACAGGTGATTGGGTAATGGAATGTTCCTGAAGATGAAGGAGACCACCCAACACCCCTGTGAGTTATCTCATTCACACACCCACTCACCAAAAGGCAGGTTTTCCAAGATTGTCCTATAGGTTAGATCATTTTCTAACCACTTTTAAGTAACATTTTCAGACACAGATGTTAAAGATTAGTAAGTAAAATAAGAGAAACTAAATTATTTTAAGAATTATTCTAAAAATGATAATATGAGAAGAACTTTTAACAAATTCATTTGTGAGACACCTGGGTGGCTCAGTGGTTGGGCGTCTGCCTTCAGCTCAGGGCGTGATCCCGGGATCTGGGATCGAGTCCCACATTGGGCTCTTTGCACAGAGCCTGCTTCTCCCCCTGCCTGTGTCTCTGCCTCTCCCTCTGTGTCTCTCATGAATAAGTAAATAAAATCTTAAAAAAAAAACCACACACACACACATTCATTTGAAGTAGCAAAAAGTCAGACAAATTCTCCCATTGTATAAAATTAAAAACTGTTAATGTTTCCTATTGTGTGTTAATCCAAAGTAACTTCAAAGGAAATACAGGTACACATTCAACAATCCTAAATGTTTATGTAAACGATCTTGTAACTTTGGATGCTTTAGATAAATTGGATTTAAGGATGTTAAGTGTCGCATAGTCTAGAGAGGCATGAATTGGCAAAGCCACGTAATCGACGTAAACTTCCAAAGCCAAGTCTAGGCATAGAAATGTGTTGTGGACCCAAAGGAGATTTCAGGAGTAACACAAATGAGAAATGGGAGATGGTTTAATCTCATTCTTTTTTTTTTTTTAAGATTTTATTTATTCATGAGAGACACAGAGACATAGGCAGAGGGAGAGCAGGACCCCTGCAAGGAGCCCGATACAGGACTCGATCCCAGGACCCTGGGATCACGACCCAAGCCAAGGCAAACGCTCAACCACTGAGCCACCCAGGTGTCCATGGTTGTATCTTATTCTAATGTGACTTTTGGAAGTACTGATTGAGGCTGTCCAAACTCTGCAATCCACTAGCATATCAAATACATTATCTGCCTTGTGGAAACAGTTTGGTGGTTAATAAGCATTTTCAAGTGGACCCAGCTTAATTGCATGTATGGTGATTATGTACTAAAAAAGGTCAGCAGAAAGGGAATTAAATAATAATAATAAATTTTTGTTTATCATCTAAATCTTTTGGGAGTAAAATAACATTTTAGGGAAAAAAGTTTATTTAGAGTATGTTGTTTAAATAGAATTAAAACACATTTTCGAGATTAACGTTTCTGCTCTTTGTGCCACCAGATACCAGGTGGATTGATCACCTGTGTTGCGCATACAGCCCTGTATTCAAATCTTGCTCTAATAATTATTAGTTGTGGATCTAATAAGCGTGGGTTTGAGTATGGATGTGTGTGAACTGCACAACAAAGCCATGCTCATCCTTAATTCCCTTGGACTAATCCCTGTTCTGAGTTTCTTGGCTTTACTTCCTGCAGCTTAATGAAAAATACTGGTACTTGACCACCATTCTAATACTAATAATGAAGCACTTAATGCATCCTGGCATGTGATGCATCAAAAACTAGTTAGTTCTGGTTTCTCCTTCCTAGATTTTAGCTCAGAACTCCTGGAGTCTGGGGGTTTTTTGTTTGTTTTGTTTTGTTTGCCAGACCCATCAATGCCATGTACTTTCCCGTATTACAGATTACATTCCTTGTAAAACATAGGCTACAGAACCAATCTCATACGACAGTTAGGCTGAAATAACAAAATGTACCACTTTTCGAGCATGTGGTCAGTCTTAGTAAATGTGAGGTCGCTAAAACAAGTGAGCTCTTATCATTCTGGTTTCTGATGTGTACACGGAGGCAACTGTGGCAGTTACTCTCAGCAGTCGTGGCAGCTTCATGAATGCTAAGGAGAGAAGGGAACAAACATTTGTGGACAATAATAGGTATTATTTTTCAGGAACTCTCTGTACAGAGTCACAGGTAGTCTCTACCACAATCCCGCATGGAGAGGTATACTAGCTTTTGCTAGGTGGCACAGCACTAACAGTCTCCCAACCTCTGACTAGGGTGAATGAGACTGCTTTCTCGTGCATGTGTACACTGGGTGCCACTCCGGGCCCGTGGCCTCCTCAGCCTGGGATGCCAAGGAGCAGCTGCTTTCGGATGATTGCCACTCGGGGCAGAGGGAAGACAGTGATGACAGAGCCATGCGATGGCTCTGAAAGCTCCCCTAGAAGTAGTGCATGCCAATTACACTCGAGTTCTCTGGACCGGAGAAGTCACATGGCCAGAACCACCATCAGCACGTGGATCTTTAATCCTCCAGCACTGGCTGAGCGACAGCGAGCCTGTGGGGGGAGGGAAAGCAAGTATTGTGACAATAACATGGATCTACCTTAGTTTTATTTCATTTTACACATGAAGAAATTAGGAACATGGATGCTTAGTCACTTGTCCCAGTTGCACAAGGTGAGGCGTTGGGATACAAAGCTAGACACCCTGTCTGATCCATGCTGTTTGACCATATTGCCTCCCTGTTTTAAAAAGAAAAGGCAAGGGCAGCCCGGGTGGCTCAGGGGTTTGGCGCCGCCTTTGGCCCAGGGCGTGATCCTGGAGACCCAGGATCGAGTCCGACGTCGGGTTCCCTGCATGGAGCCTGCTTGTGTCTCTGTCTCTCTCTGTGTCTCTCACGAATAAATAAATAAAATCTTTTAAAAAAAGAAAAAAGGCAAAAAAATGCATATTAACAATTATCTAGTGCTTTATAGTTTACAAGTCACTTTCTTCTTTTTTTTTTTGAGCATTTATTTATTATTTATTCATGAGAGACCCAGAATGAGAGAGAGAGAGAGAGAGGCAGAGACAGAGGCAGAAGGAGAAGCGAGCTCCTTGCAGGGAGCTGGTCTCCGGTCTCGATCCTAGATGCCAGCATCACTCTCTGAGCCTAAGGCAGACACTCAACCGCTGAGCCACTCAAGTGTCCCTACAAGTCACCTTCACACCCATTCCTGTATACAGACCTGACAACTCTGCCAGCAAGGCACATTAGCTATTATTATTTACCCCTTTGCCGATAAATCCACCTAGACTCAGTGAGAAGGCAGTGTTGATCCCCAAATCACTTCTTTCTCCTACAACCTACCTCATTGGAGAAACCTACCGTCCTCTCATCCCTTCATTATGACCAAGCAATGCTGCAAAGAGGTTTTCACAGACCCATTGATTTCCATTTCAATGAAGATTTTTGCCTTATTCATTTTACAGAGGGCTCTACATAGGAACATTTAAATTATCCAGTAATGTCCTCGGGTCATTTAGTGTTTAGTTAGCTTTCACTTTGTCTCATATGTACTTACAGAATTACAAGCAATGCTGCTCTACAAAAATTATATTTATTTTATATATTTTCCTAATGAAGCAACTTTTACATTATTCATTCTAGTCATCAACTCAAATATAGGAGTAGATTTGAATATTAAAGTCTGTGTCAACATTTCCCATAATTCTTTTTCAAGTCAGGATCAGCATGTACCCATCTCACTTGGTTGAAAAGTCTCTGAATCTCTGGGTTCCCCTTCCATCTGTGTGTATGTGTTTCTGCATTTTTGTTTTGTTTTGTCTTATAGAACATTGATTCTTAAATCAGTGAATATGAATATGAATGGCTTGAGATTCTATCTAAGATTCTGATGCAGAAGACTGGGGTGGGGCCTGGCATCCCCATGTTTAACAAGCGCCCCAGCGCTGCTGATGTGGCTGGGCCCTGAACCACACTTTGAGTAGTAAGGAGTAGGGTTTCCTTCCAACAGTCTGGAACTTTGCTGATTACAGCCCCATTGTGGTGATTAAGATGTTTCTTGTATTTCCAATTTACTGGTAGGTAGATCTACAGGTGGATAGATTCTGATGAAGGCACGAAAAGAAATTGCTGCTGATCCCATGTCTTACATGTGCTCTCTATTTACATATGTCAGATGATGCTAAATCCAGAGCAAGATCTCTCCTCTTTGCCACACAGCCTCTGTATTCCACATCAAATTATCACTTTAAAGACAAGAAAGTAATGAGACAGTCTGAGAAAAATTGCTTTCTACCTCTTTATTCAGTAGCCCATAATCCTATTAACTCTTTTTCACTTTCCTGTTGCTTCATTTACTTGCTTCATGTTGGGAAGTGTGATTGTGAAACAGAAGGACCAGAAAGGACGAGCCGTGCAGGGCATGTGGGAAGGATTGCATGCCCTCATATGGATGTGAGCTCTCTTCTCTCTGCTCCTGGACCAACGTGCTCCTCAGGGTGCCTTGCCATCTTCATTTCCTTATGAGGTTTAGCTCCTATGTGTAATTCAGACACCACACACACACACATACGTACAGATTGATTATACTTGGCAGGTCCATCACTGATAAGCGGTGCCAGGCACAGACGTCACAGGCAACAGGAGGACATATTATGTTTCCTTAAAAGTCATAGAATTTTATTTTAGTTAATTGGGGTTAAATAACCTATTGTTAGTTTTTTTTTTTTTTTAAGGATTTTATTTATTTATGAGAGGCACAGACATAGGCAGAGGGAGAAGCAGGCTCCCTACAGGAAGCCTGATGTGGGATTCAATCCCGGGTCCCGAGATCACACCCTGAGCTGAAGGCAGATGCTCAACCACTGAGCCACCCCGGCGTCCCAGTTAGTTTGTTTTTTAAATCCTGAAGCATTATAGGCAATGCATTCTATTGGAACTCATCTTTGAAGGCTTTTGTTAGTTTAAACCATGTATTTTTTCCAGAAATTATCATTAAAATTTATGATTTTTAAAGACACTATGAAATATTTACTTATGAAAGATGTCTTACTGAGAAAAAAAGTCTTTCAGATGTTTTTTGTTATTAATGTCAGGATGACATTCTGGACGATCTACTGGTTTCATATGACCTAGTTGCACAAATACGCTTTAAGGTAGCTTACGTCTGGTTAGTATTCTTATCTCTAAAGGCTAGCAGTGTACCTGACATAATGAGTTTCTCTTGACTATCTTACCCATTTATTTACCTGGAAAGATACAAAAACCAATACAGCATTCTTAGTTCCAAGGCTGGTTTCATGAAATAACCTGTTCAACTCAATTTGTCTTCCATTTGCCCTATGAACAGTTGTAGATGAATAAATAAGTGTTACATGAATCATATGGAGAAGTAGAGAGGAGGTGTGATCAAGCCCCGGGAATACTGAGGGAACAGTTCTCAGACCCATCAAGACAGCTCGACAAAAAGCAGTGCCCCCACTTTGTACAGAAATAAGGAGCAGCTTAGGGAGGTTATGTAACCAGGTCAAAATCACTGGGTTCGCTCTGAAACAAGTGATGAATTTGTTGTAAGTTCCTGTTTTGCTTTTTTACCCTACAGGTATCCATATCCATTTGGGAGTGTAAATTTGTTTAGGGATGTTCAGCCACTGCTATCGCAGCTGACACTCCTGACCACGTTCATTCATGTTCTCATTTAATCTTCACACCCAATCAGATTGGTGTGGTATTTTCCCCTTTTAGGGTTGAGAAATACGACATTTATCTTCTCTGGGTCCTTGGTCCCCCAGCCAGTGGGGACTGTGCTCTCTGACTCCCGAACTCCTGTCATCACCAATCCGTTTGCTGCCCTCTATCCTTTCATGGTATTTTCTCTGTAAAATGATAATAAAGGGATTTTATACATTAACATATTTTTAAACTTTTAATAACAAATTTAAAAATTCACAAGTTAATATATACACACAGATAACAAATGGCATAAAAAAAAATCTTTCAATGAAAACAACTGACCCCCTCCAACTTAATTGCTTAATGAGAGCAATCACATTGGAACAATTTTTTGTTCAAAATGCTAAATAATGTCCTCTTGTTTATGGATTTATCCACTTAATGTTTATCTACTGACCTAACTTAGCTCACTTTTAACTCCCTTCCCCCTTCTCACTTTGGTAATATCACTAGTTTTTATTCTCTTATTATTTACCTTTGTAACATTAAATAATACACTTACACTTCCATTTTGTTTTCTCTATGTAGCATTTTTCTAATTCTTTTCCTTTCTACCTTGTTACATTGTGGTGGGTCTCTTCATTAACTTTTAAACAATCAAGATTTATAACAAGTATATTCTGTTATCTCCCTTTTTTTCAAAATATTTCTAGCCTCTTATTCATTCTTTTAGTTGAAATCCAGTTTGTTTCTTTAAATAAAAAAAAAAAAAGATTTTATTTATTTATTCATGAGAGAGAGAGGGAGAAGCAGGCTCCATGCAGGGAGCCTGATGTGGGACCCGATCCCAGGACTCCAGGATCACGCCCTGGGCTGAAGGCAGGTGCTAAACCACTGAGCCACTCAGGAATCCCCCAATTTGTTTCTTCTTAAAGTCTTTGAGCAGTTGTTTCATATTTGAGCCATACCTTTCCATACTGCTTTTTGTCTTTATAGATATTTCTAGTTGCCTTTCTTTTTCCTCATCCTTGCTTTTTTTTTTTCTTATATCTCTACTCAGTACATCAATTCTGTGTCCCCTTTTTCTCAGAGATTTTGCTCACAGAAACTTCCATTCTTCTGTCTCCTCCTGGACTAGTTGTTCTCTGGGTCTGTGCACAGCTGCCATCCTATAACTGCTTCCCTGTTCTCCTGAATTTATTCACCATCCACATGATGTTACAGCTTTCTCTTTGTGGGCAGGAAGGACTTCCACTGTTCCTTGGCTGCACACACCTGTTGCCATGCAGCTCAGTGCCCTGACCACCCATGTGAGTAGTTAAAAATTGATCTGGAAATGACCTGTAGGGCAAGAGAAAACCTCCTCATGGGAACCACTAACCACCTTCAACCTCTCTATTTGCTGTAATTTGTACACTTCTTTGGTTGAGTCCTTCAATGCTGGTGTTAAATTTCTCTAAGGGAAATTAAGTATAAAAGCTATACCTACCCTTGATCTTTATTTTTCAGAAAGTTTCAATCCAATCTCTTCAATTAAAAAAATCTTATACATACGCAAGGCAGAAAAAGGGATGATAATCCTCTCTAGCAACGAAGCCATTAAATCCTTCCCTACCCCCATTCATCAAAAATCATATAATCTAATTAAAATTCTAAACCCTTTGTAAGGTTTTTAATTACTTGCTAAAGCAGTCGGCCAGATGGTTAAACATAATAAAAATAAGAACACTTTGAAAGGAATGAGGAAAATGTCATCAAAGTTAATGGAATAAAGGGGAAAAAAGTCATATAACATTATATTGGATAGTTTACAAAAGTGTTCCCCCTTCATCAAAAATGTGTTTCTTAAGCAGAGAGAAAAGTCACTTGATAAATGTCATATCAGGATATTCTGTTTATTTGGAGATCAAACTCGAGGTTGCTTATTCATTCTCTGGAACAGGTGTGACCTTCACTCTGGATTTAAGAACAACAAATATGTCTGTTTACTTTGACTTGCTAAGAGATGCCCTCAGGCCCTCATGTAATTAGAAGCACACCGAAATAGAATCAGCTTAATAAGGATAGGATTCTGTCAAAGGGAATTTCTCTTTCCTAATTTTTCACTACTCTGGATACCAGAATTTTGACTGTTAGGTATGAACTCCTCAGTCTGCATGGAAAAAGGCTTCCTGTGGTTCTTTGACTCAAGACCTCAGGAAGCCAGGAAAGGGTCTGGTTGGGGGGCAGGCTAAGCTTGTCCTCCACTGAAGTCCCTGACTTGCTTGCACTTGCAGGCGACAACCCGCAGGATGCACAGTGGGCCTCAATCCAAAGTCCTTTCCTCCTCAGCTAGGATCCAGAACTAGCTGCTGTCTGAGCAGATCTGCTGAGGACTCTACTTCCTAGATCCGAATCTTCCAGTGGACATCCACAGCGTTGTCACCCCCAGTGACCTGGCAGGAGGGGAAGGGTCCACTGTTGGGTTCAAGGCTCTTACTGCTAAGCCTCCATCTTCTACATGGGCTCAGAGCTCGTATTTTTGAGTTTTTCTTTCTTACCCTTAGGATTGCTGCCTGGTGCTGCCATTCTCTCTCTCAGCTGAACGCACTGAATGGCCCTTAACTTCTCTGTGTTCTATTATGAAATTCTGAACCCCCCTGAGAAAGCCTGCTCTCTTGCAAAGACAGCTTTTGATGAAGCCATTGCTGAACTTGATGCCCTCAATATAACAAAGACTATGTATGAAAAACCCACTGCTAACATCATACTCAATGTAGAGCTCAGAGGAAATTCTGTGCCTTCTCAGTGCCTTGGTATCCATGGAAGGGATGGAGAAGTCTTTTTGACAGATTTTTTTTTGCCACTTGGTATAATACGAAACATCCCCAAACAACAGTAACTCTTACATAACTGTTTAACAATTTCACACCTGATAAATCTGGATTGCAGTTCAGTCTGAGCCTATTTGTTTTACATACTTTTATGATAAGCTGTGTTAATTGGCACCCAGAGCCAAGTAGAAGATGATTATAGCTAATAGCGAAAAATAATGCTAATTAGCTCTTCTTCATTATAATGAATACTGAAGGATATAGTTAACCACTTCTGTTTCCCAACTGTAAAAGTGGTTCTAATAGAAGGATAGAAATCAGCTTTCTGGAAAATTTATGGGTATGGAATTATTTGCCTGCTTAGAATGTGGAATAAGTGAAAAGTAAAGCATTATACAGAGGTCATGTACCTCATAGTAATGTCCTTGAGGGACAAAAGTAATTTGAAAAAGCACTTAAGCTAAAGATAAGCTCAATTTCTTCCTCCCTCCTCTCCTCCTGCTCTTACATCGAGGTGAGTTTGGGCCTCCTGGGCAAACTTCTGATGATGCATCAGTGCATAAAATTAATGAAAAAACCAGGCAAACTTGTAGAAAATATCTATTAATGTTCAACTTGTAAAACGTAAGATAGTTCCTTGAAGCAGAGTATTCTCTCTCTCTCTCTCTCTCTCTTTTTATAGTTTTTGGGAGTTTTGTTGTTCACGCTCCAAATTTGGCTTAGATTTATTAGTAGGCAAAGAAATTGTTTCTAGCAGCATAGTGATGGTGACTGAGTCTTTCCACAGAACCAGCGGCTCTCCCCGAGGTTAGAGAGCATCAGGTGTAGGGCAGGTGAGCGCCCGGCTCCCTGACTTTCTTCTGGCTGTGACAGTGACAGATCCGCAGGTGGACCAGGTGAACATCACACTTGGCCTTCAGTGGGCCAGGAGTCCCAGGCCAACTGAGGTTGGGACAAAGTGTGGGTGCTCTCTGTGACTCTGAGTCCTGTGGGGGGGTCAGGCAGCCAGCTGGCACCGCGAGGCTTCCAGTGGTTCCCTGTGGCCTTCCAATGCGTCAGCGGTAGAGACAGGGCAACAAGGTGCCACCGTGGGAACCCTCACCGGAGGGGCCTGCGGGCCCTACCCCAGCCCCAAAGCCTGAAATGAGAGTGGATCTAGGATCCTGTGAAAAGAACATGAGTAGGAATATTCCATCTTGCTGGGCTGTTAGGGCCACCAGTTTGTCCTGCGAGAATATCTTGCCAAGGTGGGTCACCCAGTCTCCCCCACTCTGCTTTATTTACAGGCTGTCCAGGTTGTCTTTGCTTTAGCTTCTGAGTATAAGGTAGAAAAATAGGGACATCGGGTGACTCAGTGGTTGACTGTCTGCCATTGGCTCAGGTCATGATCTCAGGATCCTGGGATTGAGTCCCGCATTGGGCTCCCTTCGTGGAGCCTGCTTCTCCCTCTGCCTGTGTCTCTGCCTCTCTCTCTCTCTCTCTCTCTCTCTCTCTTTCTCTGTGTCACTCATGAATAAATAAATCTTTAAAAAAAATAATACTTGTTTTCCAGTATGGGACAGGGGCATATACTTGTGATCGCAATGAAATACGGAATGTGGAAGGGCTCTAGAGCTGTAGGGAATAGAATCTCCCCACATAAGGAATTAGGGAAGACTCCGATGAAGAAGTGGGGTTTGATCTCAACCTTGAGGAATGGGTGGGAATTTGATGGGCAGGGATGGAAATGGAGAGGCCACTCCAGGTGGGGCGAATAGCGAGAGAAGAGGGAAGGGATGAGTTAGATTTGGGGAGCAGCGAGTTTGCCAGCAGCTTGGACTGGAAGAGGAAGGGAGCCCGACTTGGAGACCCCTGGATGTCACCCCAGGACTGTGGGTGATTCCTGCATTACTGTGTTTTTCATACTATATGGTAAGCACCACAGCTCTTCCTTGGCCCCAACAAACGTAGCGGGGACTGGATAAATTCAGGGAAGTTGAAAGTTCTTAGGTTTTCACCAGGTCATTTCCAGTTGGATTGGGTCGCCTCTTCCTTCTCTCTCAGTGGGAAAATGCACCTACTGGTGATGGGGCTGAGAGGGCAGAGAACATGTTGGCCCCAATCTAGCCAGCAGCCGCAGAATGCTAAGGAATGTCACTCCTGCTTTGATAGATGGGCTAAAAACCTGAGCAATTAGTCCCAGTCCCCCAGTCAAAATAAACTGGGTGTGTTTCTTCTATGTGTGTCCTTCTACAATGACGTCTGAATGCTCTACATTATTGATTGGGTTTGATGCTCTTAGACATGCCGTCTTGTTGTTTGTTCTGGGAGTTTTTACTTGATTGCAAATACTCAGCCTAAGTTAATGTTTCATGAGGCTCAGTCCTAACTTGAGGATAGATATATGATGGAAGCCATAGCTATTTTTTTAAGCCAATTTTGCTGCACTTGGGGGCAGTTTAGATTGAGAAGCCCCAACTCCTACTCAAGTACAAGTCCCGCTTGTTTTTATTTGCCATTCCTACAGGCGATAATGAATTTTAACAAAATTTCTAATTAGTTAGGCCATCGCCCTCCAAAGGCCATATGAATAACTCATTTTATTACCTTACAAACTGACAAAACGATTATTACATCCCAGGCACTGATGTAAGGACGATACCGATATTAAGCCACTCGGGCCTCTTGACGACCATACGAAGTGGGTCATAGCACTATTCCTGTTTGACAGAGAAGGAAGAGGAGGCATGGAGAAGTGAAGTACCTCGCCCAAGATCACACAGAGCATTCCTTGGCACTTGAGCAAATTGGAAGCTGTGTTTGGTGGTTGTGCTGGTATCTGTCACACAGAGAAGACTTGCGCGGGCGATTCTGACATGCTGTGTGCCCCATGACAGGATGGTGTTCCTGGATCCTTTTAATAGGGGCTTATTTTCTATAGTTTAACGTCAATAGTTGTCTTTTAAGAAACTCAGTGTTTTAATTGACTGTAAGTGCTTGATAGTGAACAGTTTCCATGTATGTACAGTGAACACATGAATGATACCAAAGTCCAGGCCAGTCTAATAATATCTCTTTTTTTTGGTTGGAAGATGTGGCTTTTGGGAGTAGCATCTCCCTAGTCCATGACTGGAGCCATACATCTCATCATAAGCATTTAGTGGCATTTTCTATGTGCCCAGCGCCCTGCTGAGTACATGACATGATTATTTTATCATCCAGCAATACCACTAGGCAGGCCCTGGGAATATTTCCTCTTTTTCTTTTTTTAAATTTATTTATTTGAGAGAGGGAAGGACAGAGGATAGAGAGCGCAAGTGGGGAAGAAAGGGAGAAGCACATGCGGGGCTGGGTCCAGGGCCCTGGAATCACAACCTGAGCTGAAGGCAGGTGCTTAACCCACTGAGCCACCCAGGTGCCTGGATGAGGAAACTGAGGCCTAGAGAGGCTCAGTAAGGGAGTGTAGATCACAGCTAGGAAGCTGCAGAGCAGGGTTTGGGACCTGGGGACCTCTCCCACTTGCCCACTGCATCTGCTGCCCGCTGCTGACTCTTCCAGGGAATTAACGGCTGATCTTGGTCAACCTCTCGTAGCAGGTCGGCTTCCTGGCTTAGGAGGGCCCCCTCTACCCTCCTTTGCTCTATACCAAGTATTTGAAGAGTCGGGGTTCACCCATCATTCTTCATTATCAATAACCTTAGGCCCTGGGGATCCCTGGGTGGCTCGGTGGTTTGGCACCTGCCTTTGGCCCAGGACGTGGTCCTGGAGACCCAGGATCGAGTCCCACAGCAGGCTCCCTGCATGAAGCCTGCTTCTCCCTCTGACTGTGTCTCTGCCTGTCTCTCATGAATAAATAAATAAAATCTTAAAAAAAAAAATAACCTTAGGCCCGGCCTGAGTTCAGTATTTGCGGATTCCGTGTTAGTGCAACGCCAGCCCCGCGCGGCTATGGGCAGGACAGACAGAGACCAGGACAGAATGAATCCTGACGTTGAATGTGGGGACTTTGTGGAGGGGAGTTTATGCCAGCCAGGGAGCTGCTCATCAAGCACCTTGAGAAGTCTGTGCACCTGTTTATAATAACTTCTACTCTTTTAAACCATATTTTTTTCTGTATCTATCACGGTGTCGCTTATGTGGTAGATGCTCAATAAGCATTTGGCGAATGCGGGACAAATGAGGGACTGACTGAGTCATTTATTACTTGGCTCCTTGGATATAAAAGGCTTTAAGGATGTCCCTGCCCCCTCTGCTACTTGGGATTGTATTTCTTTCTTTTTTTTAAATATTTTATTTATTTATTCATGAGAGACACACAGAGAGAGGCAGAGACACAGGCAGAGGGAGAAGCAGGCTCCCCGCAGGGAGCCCGATGTGGGACTCGATCCCAAGACCCCAGGATCACGACTGAGCCAAAAGCAGACGCTCAACCACTGAGCCACCCAGGTGTCCCCAGGATTGTATTTTCTTCACCTGGGTTTTCCTCCCTGTGTGCCTGGACTCCTCCCCTCCCCCCATCTCTCCTCTCACCCCTCCTTTTCCCATAACAGCCCAGGAAGAAGTGGCTGGACAGACTGCTGTTTAAGGCAGTGCTACAGGTGATGTCAGCTTCCATAGCTTTAGGATGGAACTATTCTTCAGGGAAATGAGGAGGTAAATCAGCTTTTGAGGAACTCAAGTCGCCGTGTACGATATTAATGTAGGAACATGCATTCCGAGTCCTAATCAGACTTTAGGGCAACCCCCTGGAAACTGCATGTGTCGGAGAAGCTTATATCATCCACACACATGCAGTGGGATCCATTCTACGTCTGTTCTCACACCTGAGAATCATTTCTTGACTTCGCTGTGTTATTCAAACGCAGAGTTGAAAATGCAAAATTTAGGGAAATTGCATTCCTTGTACTAGTGATAGATTCTCAGAGAGTTTTACTTTCCAGTTGGAGTGTGTAATTGCTACATGATACCAACATCAGGGCGGGCTAGAATTTAAGTGGTTTTCCTTTCTGTGTCTTCGACAGATGTGCCATCCCCACACCAGCGGGGCTCTGCCAAGATGAAGCCAATAGAAGAAGGGGTGGAAGATGACGACGAGGTCTTTGAGCCCGTGTCTCCAAATGCATTGAAAGTCCATCAGTTGCCTTGATCAGAGACACTGAGGTCAAGTGACCGAGACGGAAATTTGTCTTGAAGAGATCCTGAAAAATACCAGCACTTTGTCGTGGCTTAGTGATTACCCGGCTCTCGCCCTGGTAGTCTGAGGGCAGGATAGCGAGGAAGGGTGGAAAAAATGGGAAGGTTATTTCAGCTCCCCTTTTTTATTGATCAGCTTTTTATGCAATTGTTTTCCTGAGCCTCCTGACTAAACCTAGTTCTATTTTTGAGATACGTATCTTCACAGTGTTTTCTAGGTGTATTATTGTTTTCGCTCAGCACCCTGTCAATGCAAAAACGCCTTTTCACTGATTTTTTTTCTGAGTTGTGGTTCATTTTCCTCACAGTTCCTCTCCACCGTGGCAATGGGGTCATCCATTTGATAGTTGTAACCAACGGTAGAAGTTTGAAATTGAGGTTGAGGTATCATTAAAAAGCAGGGAGTCTCAGGCCTTGAATTGTTAGCTGGAAATTTTTAAAGAAAGATGTGATTTGACCAGCGTTTATTTTTTTTCTCCCAGGCCAGACACACTGCTCCGCTAGATCACCTTACGTATCTGGGCATTGTGTAGATGGCTTGATAATGAGCAAAACTCATCAGACTTTGCTCACATTACCCGCATATTATGCTGTGTGTAATCGGGTCTGAAACCAAAGCTGGAAAGATAACAGATGGAAGCAGTCCTGAGCTCAGCTTGACCTTCAGGAAAACTCAACTTACCTGTGATTTGGAGCCATCTTGTCCCACACACGCCGGTATGGGCGACACTTTGGGGTAGGGAGTCATGTGCCCAAGCAAATGTCACAGAATGAGGTGATTGAAAGAGCATTTTCGTTCTGTGATCGGTATTCTGAGGTTTCAGACTGTTCCTCCAGAGCCAGAGCTGTCTCTTTAAAATGTGTGCCGGATACCCAGTGCCAGGTTTGCGAATGTGGACACAGCTTTGTGGGCAATTTCCATAAGCTGTGCCGAGGGCACCCACCTTAGATGTTGGTGTGAGGGCTTTGACTGTAAATCTCTCTTTTCTACCAGAATCGTGTTTCAGGACACAGTGGTATTTGGCTGGTGGGAAATGAGATGTTTGCCGAAATCATCATACTGGTCATTGTGACTGTGCCACTCAATTGGGTGAAGCCTGTAGATCGACTACGTGACATCATACATACATAGTGTTGATTTTCATTCACTAGACCCAACTTGAGTCAGTCCCCTATTATATATATTAAATGGCTAAGAAAAGTTCCGAATGAAATTACTTTCAGGTAAGCTGAGCCAAAGGCAGCCTATCTTGCCAACTTGCCAAGAGGTGATTTCTATCAGAGAAAGTAGATAAGCTACTCTAGGGTCACCTCACTTTCCTAAACCCTTTTTTTTTTTTTTTTTTTTTTTGGCCAATTAGTTTAGTAATTTCACTTGAGTTAAATTTACACGCTCGGGTCATTCACTAAGAGAATTTCCACAGGCTGGGAATCCAGCTCCTAACATCCTTATCACATGTTGCCGTATTAACATCACAGTGGAAAGGCTGATTTCACTTCACTAGTAGAGTGGTTTCTTCAGTTTTCTAAATTATAAATATATTTTGGGGAAATGAAGCACAGGTGAATGACTTAGCCTTGGCTCTAGGATTGTAAAGATTCATTGGGTTGAACCAGCCCTCCCTGTGCCTGAGACCACACGTGCGGGTAACTGTAACGTAACGGCGCTGGTATGGCTTCCCTCTAACAGCCCGAGAGAGGTCGTGTAGACCATTTAGTTCACACAAGCATAAGACTAATTTGCCAAATCACTCTACAGAGTAATTAGATATTCCACTCTTCCCCGAATGGAAAGTCATTTTAGATTCTGCTGAGGCCACGTTTTTAATGTTCTGTGGATCCTCAAAAGCTTGGGATTTCCCTAGCCTGACCCATCTCCAGATGTGTCTGACTTTGTCAAGCTGAGACAGTGGAAAGGGGAGGGGGTCATCTCTTAACTGTCAACCTGCAGGTGTTTAGAGGTTATTTTCTGTAGCGCTGGGACCAAGCATGTGTAAAGGCACACCGCTAAAACTAGATGACAGGAATTCATTTAGTGTTTTTATTAAAACCCATGTGTGCGTGTGCACACCCATCAGTGTTTTTCATAACAAAGATCATAATCTCGAGCTTAGGAATCTTAAAAGAGCCACTTAGCCTGAATGGGAAACATGAAACTATTTTTTAAATACACACCTCTAAGAAAGACAATGAGACTCGGAGAAAAGGAGAAACAAGCCGCCGAGCAGCCCTCCCACATAGACTTGATGGCAAAAGAGCAGATAAGGAAACAGAGAAGAGTTCTTAGTGTAAGATCTCCTGTGGATGGCTTGGGGTTCATTTATACAAGTGAACAAGCGCATCTTTGTGTAAGGCGTAAATCCATAGACAAAAAAACCCACGTTTGTTGCCAAAGCCACCAATAAGATGCTTCCTGTGTTTTTTGGTGTCCCCTTAGCTTTGTGACCAAGGTTCAGAAGATGGTCTGCAAAAATCAATCTATATCTAACCCCAAATCTACTGTTTAAATGTAACATCAAGTCTGTTGTGTGAATCGGGAGTGTAACATTTATACCAGGATGTATGTGTCATTTGTAGTGTTTTGAAAGCCCTCATGTTTATATTTATAAAATGACAGCACAGATACTATATAGAAACTCAGTGATGTTTATATATCTTGAATCAGTAATAATGGGTGCTATATAATTGCCAGTGACCATCCGTTGCTTTCCGGGATCGTTTCCACTTGTCCCTGTGGCTCACTTGCCCCTTCATCATTGGGCACCATTTGTGTTTTGCTGCCAATAGTGTGCGCACTGGGAGACACCCCCTTCTTCGTATCTGGTTCTCCTTCCGCATATCTGCAGCTATTCTGATTTTCTAATTGGGAACTGCCGATTCCTGCCTCCCAAGTCCTATTATAGCCCCAAAGGTAGAGCCTCTCGGATGTTGGGAAAAAAATCTTTGGGGAAAGTTGGTGCGGCCAGGTAACGACTCAGGGTGAGGTGGCGCCCAGCAAGCCCTTGGGCGTGCGGGTCAGCGTGTGCATGCCCGAGCCCTGCTCAGTGCCCTCCTCCCTGCAGACCCCAGGGAGCAGCTCTGAGGACTCCCAGTTGTTTATTTCTTTTGTCCATTTCTTTGGACATTTCTAGAAGCTGCTTTGTCAGAAACCTCTGACCTTGCCATGCCTCCATTCCCCCACCCTTGTTTTGCAAACCTGGTTTCCCAACCTCTTTTTCTAATTTTTTCCATCTAAAGTGATTAGAAATTCCCACCTATTCAATTCAAGTTCAATTCAAGGGACAGGACACTGTGTAGGGAACTCCAGGCTGCAGTGTAGTCACCGCTTCAGTCTGGCTCCAGGGATGATACGTTTTCTCACCGACAGCCATTCTTTGATTCTCACAGGAGCCCACATACCTTGTGTGTAACAATATATTGTGTCATTTAAGAAATCTGCTTTTAAGTTCCATTTATAGGTTTTTCTGTTATATTTGCAACCTAGTTTTAAAGTACACAGGGATTTTATGAATGCTTTATACAGACACATTTGTAGGAAACCCATTCTTTCTGTTTTTAGGTGCCATTGACGTTGGTAACATTTACTTTATAGTCAATTTACATTTTGTCTGCAGAGCCTTATAGTTTAAAATATCTTCATAGATTGTCATTTGATCAAATAAATTTCTTACTTAGAAAATACGTGTTATCTTGATTTCATTCCTCTTACCAATAGCTGATTTGCTCTGACTCCATGCCTGAAGGAGGGGGTTGGTTCATTTACCCCCAGGTTGTGGGAGCTGCTCTGGTTGACCAAGGGGGTGGTCTTGGGTCAGTTCCACGTAATTTCAGAGCTCTGTCATCTTGGCTGCCTTTCGGCCCCAAGAGGCAGCAAGACGGTTTTGACTGGATGCGGCAACTTGAGAAGCCTTCAGATGTCACTGTAGGGATCCATAGATTGCAACTTTTCATTGCCCTCATTTGCACATTCGCTTCTAGTTTCATAAGGTGTAATAACACAAGGAGTCACGTGAAGGAGGCAGAAAATCTCCCCTGGATCTATCCTGTGGTGGGCAAGAGGGACCAGTCTTCCCATCCTTGAAGAAACCTACATTTTCTTCCATCACCTGTCCTAGACATGGGGATGGGAGTTTGAGAGCACCATCTTAGCAGCTGGTCTTTGCCACTCGACACACTTGTCCTGATCAGCCGCAACACCAGATCCAAATGGAAGGGGCATCTTAGGGGCATCTTCTACTGCCACGAGAGGAATCAATTCTGTTGCTCAATAAGCTATGTCACCTAAACCTACAGTCAGGTGCTGAGAGCCCTGGACGTCTTGCTGAGCTAACTTTGGGGCAGGTTTCCCTTTTTTAATTTTTTTAAAAGATATTTATTTGAGAATGTGCATGCATGTGCGCATGACTCCCCTCTGAGCAGGGAGCCCGATGCAGGGCTTGATCCCAGGATCTGGGATCACGACCTGAGCCGAAGGCAGATGCTTAACCAACTGGGCTGCCCAGGTGCCCTTTTTCTACCTTATAACTCTGAAAAATAATTTTCTTTCCAATAATGGTTTTCCTCTACTCCTAGGCCTTGTTCTCATTCCACTTTGGGACCATGTCCACAGTTCTAACATCACCTTTACCCCTTCCTGCTGGTTGCCACACCCTTGGATCTTGGGTGTTAGACACTACATTCATATTTCCTTGCTGTTTACTAGGGACAAAGATGTCCCCAATGACTTTGAAGCTCCCCCAGCCTCCTCCTTCATCCTGTCATGAGAAAATTCTCCTCCTTCAGCTTCTTCCCCTCGTCACTTGTCACAGCTGCCTATGACACTGTAGGACCTCACATGGCTGGGCCAGCCCCAGGGCCCTCCCTGAAGAATGAAGCACAGGGGGTGGGATTTTATGCTCAGACACCTTCAGTGACAGGCCAACAGAACAAAACGTGATTTGAGCAGAGCTCAACCACCTCCTCCACCTGATAAATGGTATTCCCACAGCTATAAAATGGCTCTTATATAGGGAAGGCAGCCTTGAGGGGAAAATGATGATAGCCATTTCCTTCTTGATGTCCACCTGCAGATGATGAAAACCTACAGACCAGCTCGCCGCCTGATGGTGGTGACATACAATTAAGCCACTTTTGCAGAGACTGGAGGGGACAGGTAGTCCGAAGGAGCTCAGACAAGGGACAAACCTCAGGCCCAACTCTCCAAAGGGACTGCACGTAAACTATTCATCTGCTCTGAATTCATTTCTCTTAAAATAGCTTCTGTTATCCTGGGGACCCAGCTAAACTTTTTCAATGTGCTTCTCACTATTTTTGTTAATTCTTATCTGATCTCTTTTAATGCTTCTCCTTGTTAGTATTGATATGTTGTGCTCACAGGAAAAATTATAATACTTTACATTTTTCTGTACACATATTATACAGAGAGACTTTTTTTGTAGAAAAAGAAAAAAAGACTGATATTGACCTTCAAAATCATCTATCCTTTATGTGAAAATGTGGGTCTTTGTTACACGCTGTGCCAAACAGATTTCTTATCTCTGTTCATCACCTCAACCTCCCTCTTTAGCTCAAAGCAGCTTGGAAGAGGTAGCCTGAGTCGTGCCCTTAACCTTGGACATGGATTTGAGGTCAGAGGCAGTTCTGAACATTGTCTCCGACCATGTGATCGTAGGCATGGTGTTAAACCTTTTGAAGCTGCTGTGTCCTCTGTGTACACTAGAACTTTGCCCAACACATAGTTGGCAATCGGGAAATGGTCTCGCCCCTTTCCCCCCTTTCCTTTGATGGTCAAGTTGAATCCTTAAGGCTTCTGGAAACTTGGCAACCGTAGTCTTTGTAAGGAGCCAGGAGGCCAGTACCAGTGGGATCTGAGGGAAAAGCAAAGCAGGAAACTCTTACTATGGCCCCTTCTGCCTGAAGAACTGTCTGAAGGCCTGGGAGCCCAGTGATCACAGGCTACAGGGTCCCTGGACTCGTCTGGCTGGGGCAGAGAGAGAAGAGCCATCCTATCTTCAGCAAGTGGCCCCAGAAAGTAGTAGGCAGGGGAGGAAGGCTGTAGGCGCCACTCTATGGTGGCTAGTGGGTGGAAAATACTAGTGTTAGGTGAAATGATGCTTTCCATGAGGTTCTTCTCCAAGAGCCTTAAGCTCTGGTCAACGTTTAACAAATTATTTTGAACTAATAACCTTCCTTCTCTCTCCATGGTGACCATTGAACCGTGAGCAGGTGGGATGGATATGCATGGAACACGCTATGGGCAAGTTTGGACAATAGGAAGGACGGAGAGAAGTTTATCTTGACCCCACAGAATGTGGGAGAAGTAAGAGTTCCCTAAGACCCAGGAGACTTTAATTCCTGATGCAGTTTGATTGCTAAAGACTGTTTGATTGTTAGGACATCGGGCAGGTCACATCGGGCAGGTATTTGGATCTCAGTTTCCTCTAAAATGAGGTTACACCAGGCGAAGACTCTTCTCCAAGTGTTTGCCCTTCTCAAAGGCTGGCATGGTGTCTCCATGCTCCCTGGGTATTTTGTTATCCAGCTGAGGCAGGACTTTTTCCCCCTGGTTGTGGATGATTTGGGGGGCTGGACAAAGCCTTAGCAGCTGTCCCACCTCTGGCTATCCTTCCTATCCAGAGCAGTCCCATCGTTGCCCTGTCCTTCACCAATGCTGTGTTGCTTTGAGGTCATGACAGCATCACCAATACCCAGGCCTGCATTGGATCATTTCATCAGCAGGCATTCAATGTTTCCTTTTAAGGGGTTGAAAGGGGTTCTTGAAAGTTCTTGTGAAAGCCAGCAGCTTGCGGAAAAACCCCTTCTTAGCCCTTCTCGAATGGTCGTGACTGAGGTTTTCCTCCAAAGGGGACCGAATTGTAGGATTCCAGAGCAGATAGAGTATGTACATTTCAACGAGGCCAGAAGGTCTCAAACTTCAGCAGGCATCAGAATCACCTGGAGTCTCCTCAAAACCCTGTTTGCTGGGCCCCACCAGCAGTGTTTGATATAGTACATCTAGGGAAGGGCCCAGAAGACTGCATTTCTAATAAGTGCCCAGATGGTGTTGACACTGACATTAACATGACCACACTTTGAGGTCCCCTTAACTGGCCCAACTCCCTTATGAGGAGGCAAAGAGGCTATGACCAATCCATGTGTTCTCATTCACTACCCAGGGGCTTTCAGTCAAAAACAACTTTTTTTCTTTTGGCTGTAGGCCAACAGTTTTCAGGCTTTTATTTATTTATTTTTAAAGATTTTATTTATTTATTCATGAGAGACACAGAGAGAGAGAGAGAGAGGCAGAGACACAGGCAGAGGGAGAAGCAGGCTCCATACAGGGAGCCCGATGTGGGACTCGATCCTTGGACCCCGGGATCATGATCTGAGCCAAAGGCAGACACTCAACCAACTGAGCCACCCAGAGGCCCCTAGTTTCCTGGCTTTTGATAAAAACAAAATCATTTAGGGAACCAGTTTAAATACTCTCGGAACTGTTAGATACTGATTCAGTGTACCTGGAACAGTGGTTCTTAACCCCGCCGCACTTCGGCATCAGAAATTCAGGTGTAATTCATCTAGGTATCAGGATCCTCAAAAGCTCTGCAGATGGGGATCCCTGGGTGGTTCAGGGGTTTAGCGCCTGTCTTCAGCCCAGGGCGTGATCCTGGAGACCCAGGATCGAGTCCCACATCAGGCTCCCTGCATGGAGCCTGCCTCTCCCTCTGACTGTGTCTCTGCCTCTCTCTGTGTGTCTCTCATGAATAAATAAATAAAATCTTAAAAAAAAAAAAAAAAAAAAAAAAAGCTCTGCAGATGATTCAATGGGTGGCAAATGGAAGAAGCCCTGGCCTGGAGGAAGGGGTCCGGGCATCCCAGGTGATTTGGGTATAGCTTCAGGCTGGTCCGGATTTTGTAGGCAAATGCTTTTCTGGTCTTGCTTTCTGCTTTAGGAAACGTAAAACAGCAGCAGTAGTGCTGGCTTGTGGTTTGAGGAGCGAATGCTAGAAATGGGTGGCATCGATGGAGAAGCTCAGACCAAAACAAATGGAGGCAGTTTGGGTGGTGTGGGTGATCTTTCTTTTCCCTCTGTGTACATCAACATTTATTTTTAAAATACTTATTCTTCTTATAAGTGAAATATAATAGACATATAACATTTTATTTTATTTTATTTTATTATTTTTGACATCTAACATTTTATTTAGTACCAGGCGTACAACATAAGGATCCTTATATGTATATATCGTGAAGAGATCACCACAGCCAAGTCTGGTGAACAACCACAACCTCACACAGTTAAAATTTTTCTTTCTTGTGACGAGACCTTTTAAGGTTGACCTTCTTAGCAACCTACAAAATATACAACGCGCATCATTAACTGTCGTCACCATGCGGTACATTACATCCCTGGGACTTCTTTATTTTATGACTGTAGATTCATAGTCAAAAAGTATCAACCTACAGTGTGAATTTGATCCTTTAAACTGCCTTGGCCACCTTCCTTGGCTCCCCGTAGCTTCCTACATAATTCCAGAGTCAGAGAGAAGCCTACTGCCTGCTTCCGGTGCATAGAATGAGAACATGCTTTGACTTTGACTTCTGAGGGGTCCCTTCTAGCCCCAAGACTCATTATGTGACCTGAGCTGTCAACATCTTCTCCTGGAGCCCAACTGTAATTCTTTTGTGATTAGGAATATCAATATCTGCCGTCTTTACCTTGGAAGGGTTTTGTGAGAACCAATGTAAGGCACCGTGGAAACTATAAAGCACTATAAAAATGAAAGCTATTAGTATCTTAACCAGTGACACATACACGGAAGCTTAAGGTGAAAGAAATCTCTCTAGAACCAAGTCATACCTGGAAACTCTCTTGGAACTTGTATCTAATTTGTCCTTGCTTCCAGGTGCATATATTCAAATCCCAAACCCAGAACACCTGAGTGTACAATTGCATGAGCGTTTTGACAAGATGAGTTTCTTCTCAGATAATGGGAGAACAGACCGTTTTAAGATGTCTGAGAAGAGCAACATCCAAGTTTTAAGGGATCAAATCCCAAGCAAGAATTTCAGAAGTCTTGTATTTCTTGAAAGAAAGACTTTTTGAAGTTTCTTCCAACAAAAGGATCTTGAAAAGCTTAGAGAAAATACTTTGTCCTAGACCAGTTACCAGTACTGGTGCCCCTCCAGCATCACGAACTCTACATCGACAGCCTGTGTCCTCTGCGTAAGAGCCCATAAGTCATCACTCACAATTACATATTTTTTCCTGGGAGAAATTTTCCTAGCTAAGTTTATAAATTGTATGACATATTGAGAAACTCCATAGTAGCTGTGAGGCAAGGTGGAAGTTTCAGAAAGAGAGTGAAGAGTGCCCTCTGGTGGTGTCGTCCAGCAACTGACATGCGTCAATGCTTGGTCTTTAATCAGAATTACTAAACTACAGTTCCACGGTTTCTTGGAAAAGTCAGACTTCCACCCTAATCAGAAGAATTTTTTACACTTCCAGAGACCCATTGTACAATGGGCTACATTAGGACATGCTGTTTATATTGTGTTATTATGTCACGTAGGTTATCTTTTCCATACGCCCTGGAGAAAGTTGTAGTTGGGACTGCGCTCCATTCAGAAATAATTTTTAATTAAAAAGAAGCACTAGAAAAAAAATAAAATAATAATAATAATAAAAAAAGAAGCACTAGAGGTTGTTAACATGCACTTCCAAATGAGACCTCGTAAATAATCTGATCCCGGCCCACAGTTTGTTTTTATTGCTGGTTTTTGTTTTGTTTTGTTTTTGGGTAGAGGTGGGGTTTGGGTTGAAACATCTAGTCATTGTGATGTTTTCTTTTCTTTGTTTCTTTTTTTTTTTTCTTTTTTTTTTTTTTTTTGGCGTTCGATGATTTGTCAGTTGCATATAACATCCAGTGCTCAGGGACACCTGGGTGGCTCAGCGGTTGAGGGTCTGCCTTTGGGCCAGGGAGTGATCCTGGGGTCTCAGGATTAAGTCCCACATCGGGCTTCCTACATGGAGCCTGCTTCTCCCTCTGCCTGTGTCTCTGCCTCTCTCTCTCTCTCTCTCTCTGTCTCATGAATAAATAAAGTCTTTAAAAATTTTTTTAAGAATAACACCCAGTGCTCATCATATCACATGCCCTCCTTAATGCCCATCACCAAATTAACCCCATCCCCCCACCCACCTGCCCTCCTTCAACCCTCAGGTATTTACCCCAAAGATACAAATGTAGTGACCTGAGGGGGCACCTGCACCCCAATGTTCATAGCAGCAATGTCCACAATAGCCAAACTGTGGAAAGAGCCCAGATGTCCATCGACAGATGACTGGATAAAAAAGATGTGATATGTATAAAGAACGGAATATTACTCAGCCATCAGAGGGGAAGAAATGTTACCATTTACATCGACATGGGTAGAACGAGAGGGTATAATGCTGAGTGAAGTAAGTCAATCAGAGAAAGACGATTATCATATGGTTTCACGCACAGTGTGGAATATAAGAAACAGCGCAGAGGATCATAGGGGAAGGGAGGGAAGGTTGAATGGTCATCAGAGAGGGAGACAAACCATGAGACGTGGAACCGTGTGACGCGGTTCTAGTGGAACATGCTGAATCTGTGGCAGGCTTGGAGAATAACCACCAGGGTTAATCTGGTGGATTCTATTCATCTAGAATATTGGCCAAATGATATTCCAGGGTCTCTTCCGACCACTCTGCTCTATGTTAGATCTTCCCTGCAGTCTGAGGTGTCCCACCAGTTTATGAATGTCATACAGTATTTACAAACAAAAGGAAAACACCAACCTAGGGAGACGGAGTAGGCCGCGACACACCTCCAGGTCGCTTCAACAACAGCTCCTCACATTTCAGGCCCTCCTTCGTGTTTTTCAAATTTTCCACCTTGAGAAAGTTAATGGTGGTCGTAATTAGATTCTAATTGTTGTTTTTAATGGATTGGTTTGGGTGCGTGGCAAAAGCAACATTAACACAGGACTAGCTACAGAAATACCTGGACTAGCAAAGGAAAACTATTTGTACAGAATTAATTTCACAAAGCAAAAGGGGGAAGTTGAAGAGCCAGTGTAGAGGTAACTGTAATGGACTGAATGTGTGACACGATGATCTACATGAAATAAGTGATAAATAGAACTTGAAATACCTGACGCGCTAGCAGTGAGGCCACACTTCTAAGAAGAAAACACAATAATAGAAGAAAAGCAGTAATAAAGGACCACACATCAATAAGACATCTACTTGAACCAATTCAGATGTAAACGTGGTTTGATTCTTAAGCTGTTTTCCCTTGTGCTGGGAGTTTGCAGCATTGCTGCTACTGTAACATTGCGGGGGGGGGGGGAGTCCAGTTGTCTGGACAAAAGAGCAAAACTAACCACGTCACATGGGGGTACCAGCAACACCGCCGAGGTTGGTGTTGGTACCTATAAAGACATTTTAAACCTGGAGCAGGCAAGTAGCTACAGATGCTAAGCAGCTTCGAAATTCAATAGAAACGGAGGTCCTTGTCCTTCAGAAAATAGCATCTTCAAGAAACGTTGATTAATTTTAGAAACAAAGTACGCACACGTATCCTAGGTAGGAAACTTCTAGAGCAGAAATCTTGTTTTACGAAACATTGACCATTTTCCAGATACCTAAAACCACTTCAGAAAGTGTGTGTGTGTGTGTTGGGGGGAGGATTATAAAGGGTAACACATGTTGATTTCTAAATTGAGGATGACAAAATAAATTGGAGTAGCAGTAAAAGGTTTTCCTTTAAATTTCTATTGTTTCGGGGTGTCTGGGTGGCTCAGGGGTTGAGCATCTGCCTTCAGCCCAGGGCGTGATCTTGGGGTCCTGGGATCGAATCCCACATCGGGCTCCCTGCAGGGAGCCTGTTTCTCCCTCTATGTCTCTGCCTCTCTCTGTCTCTCATGAATGAATGAATGAATGAATGAATGAATGAATTAATAAATAAATAAGTAAATAAATAAAATTTATTTCTATTGCTTCTAGAGAGTAAAACAGACAACGGGACCCAGTTTTTGAGAGGAAAAAAAAATCAATTTCAAGAGAATAATGAGAAGACAGGAGCAGAATCTACCACAAAATGATAGATCGGAGCATAAGCAATTTTTCTTTTTATTTAGTAGCCTCCGAAGCAAAAGCTTCATATGAAGGTTCGCACAAAAAGCTTATGTAAGAGGTGACAACTGGGGTCAGTAGGACGAAGTAGCTCTCTGTGTACACACAAGGAAAGCCTAGAATTCTGGGGCTTTCTATCATTCTGTTTTTTTTGTTACAAAAAAAAAGGAAAACAAGTGTTAACCACAGAAGCACCCTGGACTCCTGTACTTCAGGTGGCTTGTCTCCTAGCTCTCATTCATTTGTTTCCCCAGCGTAACTCCCCGGGAGAGGACAAATGCAGTGAACCACACTTCTCCAAGTGAGCGTGTGGGTGCACCAGCCTAAAATGCTTGTGTATTTTTAAGCATTTATAAATATTCCCATCACCTGAAGCCACAGCTGCTCAGTGATGGTCTAGGGAGCTCAATTATCATAGCAAAATTATCTGGGTGAGCCCCCCACCCCCGGCGCCAATGCAATGGTCATTTAGAGCCTTCCAAAACGGCAAAAGAAAGTGGTGAGAGGTCCTTTTCCCCACATTTTCGTGAAACTAGTTCCTTTTTCTTTTTTTTTTTAAGATTTTATTTATTTATTCATGAGAGGCATAGGCAGAAGGAGAAGCAGGCTCCTCGCGGGGAGCCCGCTGCGGGACTTGATCCCAGGACCTTGGGATCATGCCCTGAGCCAAAGGCAGAGACGTCCAACCACTGAGCCCCCCAGGCGTCCCAGTGGTTCCATTCTTAGGCAGTCTTCTAGAACCTTCCACCTCTCTCTCCCCATTGGATTCCCTCTGCCTTCAAGTGTGTACTTATATCCTTAAGAGTAAATGACAAAGTCACAGGAGGAAGCTATTAAGGTATTGAAGCAAAGGGCTGCTTTCCCCTGGTGTCACAGTCAATCTTGACTTTCTTCTGCCTGTTTTATCGTCAGATTCACTAGGTTTCAAACCCACAATG
Organism: Canis lupus baileyi; assembly: GCF_048164855.1. Taxonomy (NCBI): domain Eukaryota; kingdom Metazoa; phylum Chordata; class Mammalia; order Carnivora; family Canidae; genus Canis; species Canis lupus. The sequence continues at coordinate 10,005,250 of NC_132844.1, forward strand.
ACAGATTGGGAAAGATCTCCTTCAAGGATAAAAGCAAAGAGCAGAAGTCCAACAGGGCTTCTAGCTACCATTTTAGCAAGAAAGTTGGGAGGCAAGACTAGAGTAACATAATTTTGTTCAGGAAGCAACTTTATAATAATTGTAATAATTTTAACATACATCTTTTCCACATTATTTCTAAGTTGGGAGCTTCCCCATTATAAAATAAAACAGCAAACAAAAGAAGCTAATTTTTTTTCATCTTGAAAAATTAATTCTTACCTTTCCGGCTTGCTGCAGTGCGTTTATTCTCTTCATAACCATTTCAAAGAAGTGGTATTACTGTGTTGCTATTTTTAAAATCTCTGTAATTTTTTTTTTTTTTTTTTTTTAGAAAAAAGATTTTATTTATTCGACACAGAGAGCACACACAGGTGGAGCAGCAGGCAGAAGGAGAGGGAGGCTGCTATGTCTCTGCCTCTCTGAGTCTCTCATGAATAAATAAATTTTAAAAATCTTTACCAAAAAAAAAAAAGAGAGAGAGAGAGGGAGAAGCAGGCTCCCCCCTGAGCAGGAAGCCCGATGTGGGGCTCGATCCCAAGACCCTGGGATCAAGACCTGAGCTGAAGGCAAACACTTAACCAACTGAGGCACCCAAGCGCCCCCAAAACCTCCTGAAGCTTGATTTCATGTAGGTTGCTCCATTAAAATTTTTCTGTCCATCGATCTGGATACTGTCTTCAGTCATTTGTTGTTGCTTTTAACCTGCTGTCACATTCGTCTGTTGAATTCTTATTGTCAGTTACTCTGCTTTTTGGTTCTAAAATTTGACTTTTATGTCTTCTCTATTTATTTACCATTTTAAAAATCTTTGTAGAAAAAATAAAAAAGAATAAAAAAAAAATAAAATCCTTGTAGAATATTTGCACTAGCTTTGTCACCTTTGTTTTGAGGTCTGTGGTTTTCCTTTGTGTCCAGTCAACTGGTCCTACTCATTTGCATGCTTCACACTTTCAAATTGGATGTTGGACATTGTCGATGGAAAATTCTAGCAGCTCTGGATATCTTCTTCCAAGGAGGGTTGTCTTCTTTCACTAGGTAGGTAGGTGTACCAGCTATCACCTTTGTCCCATCCAGGGTTACTTTGAGCCTTTATTAGGGCTGGTCTACTTCAGCTTTGCCCTTCTCCTAGTGTAGGATCTGTACTCTTCGGGCATCATCTTCATTCCTAGAGGTTAGCCTTTCTGAAATACAGACACCGAGCCCAGCCTGGGTATCTACCAAGGCCCAGTTAACTCTGAGGCTTGAAATTCAATCTCTTCCTCCAGCGGGGGATGGGGGGAGGAAAGCACCATTCACTCCGTTAGCCTCCCAGCCAGAGGCCCAGGTGAGACAAAGGAGGTGCTTCGGCCAAGGGACCACCCTGGAACTCCAGCACTTCTTTAAATTTTACTCTCTGGGCACCTCTTTCTCATCCTACTTTGTGGCCCTCATCTCATCAGCGGCTGTTTTCTTTCTACTGAGTCTTCTTATTCAATGACTTGAATCTGTATGAAGATTTTGGGAAATCCCGTTTCTGGGATCCTTCCTCCCTGGAATTTGTCTCTCCCTTTTCTGTTGTTCCAGCAAGTCCTGAGTTTGTTTCCTCAGCTCAAGAATGCCGCTTCCCTTTGAGGCTTTATCATTCTGTGGTACCTCAGGAATCAGGAAAGTGCCCTTAAGGGAAAAGCTGGGGGTGAGTGGGGTGCTCACCTCCTCTGCTTCTCCTTTCTCAGAGCTAGCTGGTGGCCCCTTAAATTCCTGGCTACCCGGGTTGGCCTCCAACACACTCATAAAATCGTTTTGTCATCATCAGTACCACCAAGTTCATCTCTTTGCTGGTTGACTGAACATGAACGGCTTAGCCTTGACTCCCGGGTTTTTTGTTTTTGCTGTTTCTTCTGTCTCAGACTCTCTTCCTTCACCATCCAAACCAAGCCCATCCCTCCTGCTCCACTGGAGTCTTATTTCCTCAAACCACACATGCAATTATCAAAAACATTGGTTTTTGAAGGATTTTTATTGATAGGGCACACCACTTAATGATGTTAATGGGAAAGTGTTAAGTTCCTAATCATAGTTAATAAACCCTAATTTTATTTTAAAAATCTATCTATATATTATTGGGAAATTAGAAGAAACTTAAAAAGATACTAATGGTTATTTCTAGGTGATGGGATTATGCATTTTTCTAAAGGTTTTCCACGTTTGAAATTGATAAAAAATGTTCATTGGTTATTTCCAAGCAGTGAAGATTATCTACTCTTTTAATTTTCTTTCAAGGCTCTCCATATTCTTTATAGTAAAGTACAAGGCTTCTTATATAACAAAGACGCTCTTTTAAATAATAATTATCCAAGGAAGCAAATAACCATCAATGAAATATTTGTGCAATCACTCTCTCATGAGCATTTGTGAGATCTTCACATTCTAAAATCACTGCTGCATGACAAGGTGGAGTACTTAATACTACTGAACTGCACATTTAAAAATGGCTATGGGGACGTTGGGTGGCTCAGCGGCTGGGCGTCAGCCTTTGGCTCAGGGCGTGATCCTGGGGTCCCGGGATCGAGTCCCACATCAGGCTCCCCGCACGGGGCCTGCTTCTCCCTCTGCCTGTCTCTGCCTCTCTGTGTCTCTCATGAATAAACAAAATCTTTTTAAAAAAACAGCTACGGTAAATTATGTGCTTTTTACCATAATAAAAAAGAAAAAGCAGGCGCCAGAGTAGACACCACACACACACACCCACACACACACCCAACGAAAAAGAAAAAGAAAGGAAGAGTGAATCATCCAGTTGTAGAACACAAATGAAAATGAATTTAATTGTCGGACTGGTCAATTTATAGAACACAACAGTTTTTTATCAAATTATTTTTATAGTACGCCAATACTGTATACATAGGTTGATAAATCTACATTCACATTTTAGATATTTGGTACTGGTATAACCCGGCTTTGATTGTCCTTTTCAAACACTTTAAAATTATGAGGAAAATATTGTAGGAAAATTCTAAAATGGTTTTGAAAATATTGTAGGAAAATTCTAAAATGGTTTTTCCAAAGGAGTTTTGAACATTTTTGTTTTCAGGCCACTTTTCACGACCGCATGAAGCATGTGTCTTGACTCACACACTTGCATGCTCCAGGTTAGCTAATGTAGGATGGTTCCTGGAGGACAGGACTCCCCTTTCCTCATGTATTTGGAGCGAATGTATTCACCACCTGTATTGTCCTAAGTTCCATATTTATAATCACTGATATCCGAAGGTCAAGTTAAAACTACTTATGTTCAGATAGGTGTTGATACTGCCCAAATGGCCTTTTATCCATTCTTGTAAGTGAACGATCATACAAATCACGAAGAATCTCGAAAACTCATCATAAATGCCAACGTTATAGGTTTTATTTTTTCAATCAAGTAATTTTTTAAACCTCAAAATATCCATAATTGACAGAATAAGACATTAGGCATGAAATGAGAATATAAAATCCATGGTCTGCAGAAAGGCAAACAGTACTCTAGTCCATCAAGATGACTGTACATGAGTGAAATGCCATTCCAAACATCTACTCCTTTTTTGTCCTTTAAAAACACGTAGTTCAAGTGTTCTGTTTTTTCACTTGTAAACAAAATGGACAATGAGGTAATCTAAATACTACACAGGATAATTTAAAAACACTAGATAAAACACCATATTAAAGACATACAGAAATCAGTGTTCACTTTGGTCTCTAGTATGGTTAGAGTTGTTAATACCAAAAAGCAACACATACTAATTAAAGCCAGCTTGGTGGTGGGTGCCAGTGGTTGACAGACACTAAGTAGTTCAAGAGGTAGTAAACACCATCATTTTCAAGCTGGTAACACAAGTGTTAAGCCACAGATGTATTAAATATTGTAATAGTTTCTCACAGTACAGTACTTTACCATTAACTTCGCAGCTTTGTTCCAAATAGAAGATTTAAGAACGACTCATAGGTCAACCTCTCACTCTAACTGGACAACTATGACACAGATCACACAACCACCACATCTTAAAGAGGCTGCTGACCGCTATGTAAGACAGAACCTGATGCTCTCCACGAGTTGTTCTTTCCCTAAAACAAATAAATCTCATTAAGACATCTAGAAAATTAAAGTCAGTGCAGCTGCACTTATACACACTTTCCCAAATTTTATAACCAAAGGGGAAATACACATATATATTTTATGATAAACATTTCTTAGAGAAAACAGATAAATTAATTTAAATTAACTTTAAGACTTAATGAGATTTCCCATGTCCTGTATAATTCATCTTACAGAGAATGTTACAAAGTCTATTAACACTTATGGGCTTCTATTCACAAACTAAATACAACTAGCAGTAACTTGGAGCCACACTGGTGCAAAATAAAACTGGGCCAGGGTATTTTAAAATATTGGCATTAAAACATCCTACGATAATAGATGGACCGATGTTAAGAACATGATGTTTCTTTGATCTTCTTCCCTACATTGCACGCCAAACTTCCAAGTTATAAGCAGGTAAAAATCTTTTAAAATGTTTCAGTTGTAAAAATACATCCAAAGTCTTCTAGTAAAGACTAGAAATGCAAGTACAAAAAGGTTTCTACTATAATCTGCCATGTAGTAATGAATAGCTCCCGGGGCTAAGAGACTGGTAGCGCATCTTTCTTAGGAGTTACATTTGTGTTGACATGGGGGGGTGAGATCAAGGGGCAACTAATTCACAGACCTCCTGCCCAACCCTTTAGTAGTAACCCCTGTAAACTGGATGCTTCACACACAGACCCTTCTCCCGAGTAGCTAAAAATGGCATTGCACGTTTGCTCTACGTTCACTCCTTGGCAAGCCAGTGCTAGTTAGTTATGTGCCTAGGGCAAGAATGCTGAAATATGCTTGGCCTCAGGGCAGCACAGACACAAAAATGGAGATTGGCATCCTTTATACTTTTGCCCAGCAGGAATACACTCACACACCACCTCTTCTCCTGCTACCCCTTCCTGCCCTTGACCTCTGGGCAAAGCAGCTATTTCCAAGATTGCCTCTGTTTTGTTTTGCTTAAGTGGAAGGGTGCCCATAAGTCTTTACATTAAATACATGATAACTTTAAAGAAATGCTTGGAGACTTCGCTAACTAAATGAGATGCGTCATTATTCACAAGTGTTTGTTAGAAACATTTAGTTGTGAATTGCTATCTATAACATAGATTAAAAGGTTCTGTACCAGAGAATTATCAGCCACTGTAAGGCTGGAGCAGCATAAAGGTGTGCTATGCATCAACTATGAGGTAGCCTTTTGCTGTAAACAGAGTATTTCACCCATGGAAATGGACATGTGCTCACATCAAGAATATTCACATATGCAAGGAGTCTGGGAATTTTGTTTTAGAGTACTTTTCACGGGAAATAAAAATAGGAAAGCTGATACCTGAAATTCGGAAATTTTGATCAAACTCAGAGGTAGTTATTACTAACATCAGTACATAATACTTATATAAAGGTCTAAGTTATTTGGTTTGTTTTGAGTAAGCAGGACTGTAGACTATTCTGTAAAGAAACAACAACAACATTATATGGTATGTTCCCTGAGCAAAGTTCTTTGTCCTGAGTATGTTATGTAATAGTGATAATATTCTTATATAAAAAATAAACCCCAGCTTTTAATCATAAGATAGGTTTGGTATGTGCTATTAGTTCAGTCTGGTAAGATGCTTAAAATGATTTTAAATTGCACCCATAAGGTCCAGTTATAAAATGCTTTTTTTTTTTTTAAAAAAAACCATGATCTCAGCTCTGAACTTTTTATATGTAAACAGGGAATGTCCAATTCTCAAGTCCATAATTTTCTAGGTCTATAAGGTCAAGGAACTTTGGTTTGGATTTTCAAAGTGACTTATTAATGTTTTGCATTTTTACTGTTAACCTGCTTATTCTGCCTGCTAAAAATTAAGCAATGCCACTTTGATTTGTCTACATAATTTAAATAAGCTTACAATCCTCACATAAGGCAAGGAAGTACTTCTCTACAGCTATATATCACATTCAATATCGTCAAAGGTATGCTTTGCATCACAGCACGTGGATATGTCAGTATATACCATGGAGAGTCTCACAAACACTGTCCTGGAATCCAAGCTGAGCTATAAAGGACTGGAGGCCCAGCCTGAGGCATTTCCTCCCCGACAACGCTGGCTTGCTTGCTGCAACCCCAGGAACTGCCTGAGACCCCCCAGGGCAGGACAAGTTCGGGAAGGAGCAGAAGCTGCTCAGCAGAATAGGTCTCATTTGACTCATGCTATTCTTTTTTCTTTTTTTTTTTTTGATTATCTGAGCTTACACCAACAGGCTCATACAAAACGTTGTTTATTGCCAATGTTAAGCATTATCACTAATTGGTACCTTCTTGGAGATGTTTCAGAAATTTACCCATAACATCTAGAACCAGGAGGACACCAATATATATTTTTTTTTAATGACTGAAACCTAATGGGACCAATCCTCCTATTGGTCCCAGGCCAGTTTAGTCAGTCACATAACTGAGGACCAACCTGAGAAGCGGCTCGAACCCCATTACTGAATGTCCATCTGAAACCACTACTTAGGTTACTTCAGCATGAGTAATGAAGGGAACCTCCATAAAAATCAGTCTTAGTATATGAAATACTCCTAGCTCTCTGGTAGGAGAGGCCCCGGCACCTCTGCCCCAGGCCCATCACTAGTTGCCTGCCACCTGCCACTGCACTTTTCAGGATACTCCCACAGGGTACACATATTGGGCGATGATTATGAACGGCCACTTCATTTTCATTCTCAACCCCAGTATTTTATTCTTACCTGTGCTGTTTTGTTTTTGAAACAAGTCAGATAACTCACTAGGAGGGGGGAAAAACAGCCCAAAAAAAAAAAAAAAAAAAAAAAAAACACCAAACGACTGGAGTGTTCCTCCAAAGTCTTCAGTAGTAAAGAAGGAGGCCCCTGCTCACAGCGATGGTTCAGATTGACTTCGTCAAGGGAAGCTGCTGTTGCCACAATCCCTTAAAAACTTCACAACGTGTAAAAGATTATGATGAGCTGGTAACAATCAAGTCACTACACATTTAAACACTGCCCTCCCCTTTCATTTTTCTTAATAGGCATCTAATTTACAATCAAAATGCATGAATTAAGAACATTGAAATATCGGCACAGAAATTACACATTCATTGTCTCTTCTGGAGTTACGTATCCCAGATTCAAAAAAGCTTATGGCAGTGGGAGGCATGTGGAGTTAAGGTACTGCCTTCAAAGGGGTGGGGGTAGGGAAAAATACTCTATAGAGAATCAAGAGAAAGAGGCAATCCCAAACTTGGGAGAACTGATGACTTAAAACCTTTAGTACCATATGATTGGCAGCTCTGAGATCTAAGTAGCCTTTGGTTCACACAAAAAGTAACAGTCATGTTTTTATTTTTACGTAATATAAAGGGAGTGGAATTTAAGGAAAAAAAATAGAAAAAAAACCTCCAGGGGTTATCTTTGAAACCATCTAAAAATGCTTCAAATGGGTTTGCAATTCTTGGGGATGTCCAATTCTGTGAGGGAGGGTGTGTGCCTCTATCTCTATACACACATATATAAAGACAAATTCGCTTTATATATATATGTCTACAATCCTACAGGAAATCCTCCTACACACACAGACTCAGGCTCTCTCCCTCTCACACGTGCACACAGAGATACCCAGAGTATTTCATCCTCGGAAGGACATCACACATGACACCCTGCTCCAATGTAATTTGCTTTAGAGTGATTTGTCTGTTTAAAAAAAAACAAAAAACAAAAAACAAAAAAAAACCCAAAAAATTTCACAGTTCCTTAACAGTAGTTTAAAAATCCCAAGTCAGCTGCTGCTGTGAAATACTGCTCCCCTGTACTTGCATGAGGTAGACTTCCCAACCGGGGCAAGAAAGCGATCCACTGAAGAGGAAGCGTTAGGTCTTTTTCCTTTTTTGAACAGAAGGCCCCTTTTTGCTTGGTTCCTCCGGCACTGCAGATGCCCTTGCTGAGGAAGCGTCTTGGGATGACCTGCCCGGCCATTCTGAGACCTCGAACCTGGCCTCCGGGGGGAAGGGTGGTGAGGTGCAGCCCTGCACCCCCCCCAGCTCCCGGGCCAGCGCCACCGAGGTGCACGGCGGCTGGGGCTCGGCCTCCTGTCTTCCCTGAGAACTGGCCGGCGGCTGCGCGGCACTTCGGTGTGGGCAGTTTGCCACCATGTGCGCGATGCTCTGACAGTAATGGCACTTCTTTGGCTGAGGAGGTAGGCTACATTCCTTAGCATGATGATCAAGGCCACCGCAGTTGTAGCATCTGCAGCAAGAAAAATGAAAATGAGGATGGGCACGTCTTAGAAGCAGGGAGCGTGGGTCATCATAAATCTAGAATGAATTTCAGAAACCCCGAAACAGACAAGCTGTCAATGAGTTCAGCCTATTTGAACATGCTCTCTTTAGAAGTATCTGATGCTATTTTGTTTTTAAAGATTTTATTTATTTATTCATGAGACACACACAGAGAGACAAAGACAGAGGCAGAGACACAGGCAGAGGGAGAAGCAGGCTCCCTGCAGGGACCTGATGCTGGACTTGATCTCGGATCCCAGGATCATGACCTGAGCCAAGGCAGGCGCCCAACCCCTGAGCCCCGCCAGAGGTCCCTCTAATGCTATTTTTAATCAAAGTTGCCTCAAAGGCTGTCTTCACCAACGTGGTCCAACAAAGGTATAAGGCTAGGCTGTGCTGAATGCAACAGTCCATGAAAAACAAGAGTACAAAACCAAAGAAGACTAGTCACTTCCACCTAGAAATTGACTTTTCTTTTTGACTTGACAGGTTCTCTTAAGAGAACAGTGTAGTCCGCTAGAGGGCAGCCAATGTTCAACAAAAACACCAACCAGCTCGCTTTAAAAAGAAGTCCGTTGAGGAAAACAAGCTGTTAGCACATAATATGCACTGCCAATGCACTGGGCAATTGAGAAAATTATAGACCAAATGAAATTTCATTTGTTTAACGTTTCTTTGGGTGTTAATTATGTTGACTGTGGTAACCAGTTGAACTGGAAGAATTCTTTTCCTTTGTACAGTTAAGTAACGAAGTGAAATTTGATATGCAAGGAGTCAGATGTTTATAGAGACTGATATCTGGCAAATTACCAAGTCATTTTAGAGCAATACAGTAAGTATCTGAATCAGAAGAAGCTATAAAAGAAAGCCTCTAAATACTTAGATTGGGTTAATAAAGGTTGATGCTAGTTAAATGATGGGAAGAATTTATTTTCTTTTCCCTCTGTAAGAAATTAGTTTTCCTGTCGCGTAAATTCTTCTAAATTAAAATAAACATAAATCTATCCTTAATTAATATTTGAATGCACATTGGGGGCACGGCTTTGGATGAGATGTTTAAAAATCTTAGTTTCTAAAAGCCGAACAAGCAAGTTATTTGGAAGATATATTTGCTCAATTTCAGTCAGATTTTCTTTGAAAATTTTACACTCAAAAAAAGGGGAGAAAATAATATTGTACACTTACAATAAAGGTTTTAATCGACCTGTTGAGTACAGATTTTGTTTGATCTCCAAATTAAATGTTTTATGGAGCTTTCTATTTTAAATTTACTTTAAAATAGATTTATGACTCCATAATTCTTAATACGAAGCACAAACAATAGGTCACAATATTTTTTAAAAAGATGTCACAGAACTGGTAACTGTGAGCATCAACTAAAGACTATAATGACAACAAAATAATGATAATTAATTACATTTGTATGTGTATACGAGAGAGAAGGAAAGAGGGAGAGAGAGAATAAGAGCTTAACAACTTCTATACTACCATCTCTTTCAAAAACAGATGAATTAAGTTACTATTAACCTACTGAGCAGTAATCTATTTTCTGAGTCAAGTTATGAACAGTGTTTTATTGTTTTTTGTTTTTTTACCTGGCAGAAACTAGGGTAACTATGGCCTATTTCTTCAATTACCAGCATTACCTTAAAGATTTTAGAATAGTGGATTCATGAAATGGGCTTTTATTCTTTGCAATAATTAACAAGCATTTATCCCAGGTAAAAGGAATGTATCATATTTTCAAAAATTTAAGGGAAGAACCAAGAAACCAGCTTTTCTGATTATTTATTGTGCAATGACATACCTTAACATAATAAATTAATGAAAACAATTTTACAATCCAGATTCAATACTGCTTCAGCCATGTGTTCTAAGAGATAATGCAAAATTAAAGAATAATAAAAATTACCAATGAATGATTGAAATTCAAGTCCCCCAAATAACACACTCAAAAATGGCATCTTTGAAAAAATACAACCACATTACCTATCGTAATGTTTTCCCACATAGTTCTCTTCTACAACGGATTAAGTGAATTCTTAAATTTGCCCATCTATAAAATATCTCCTTTTGAATTAAATTCACTTCCTTGAGGATAACATCCACTCAGGAGCTCATCATCAAAGAGGAGAAAATAGGTTAAAGCCTTCAGTAATAGACCAGGCTCTCCTGCGGACACCTCAATTTCATCAGTCACTGTGGTACACGCAGTGTTATCCAATCCAGGGATCCATTTTGCCCACTCGGTTACTAAGGGCCTGATGTCAGGATTCCACTTTTACAAATGGGGTCTTCCATCATATTCTGTAAGTGCATTTACCACTACATTTGGGTTTTAAAAGTTATTTTTAAGGAGATTGTATAATTTTTTGTTTCCTTGCATTTTGATCTACTCAGTTAATTCCCTCTCCTAGCTTTTAGGATATGTGCTATCATTAGGTCAGACTGTCTTCCATGCTGAAAAGATTTGCATTCAGTGGATATGTACTTAGTCTTAAAAGGGGAGGAGTGGTATTTATTCTCCTCTTCTATTTAATCATTCAGTGTCAATCACTCTCACTAAGAGTACAGATCACACCCCATTATGAAACCCCGTCCTTCCCCAGGGACTGACACCAAATGGAAATGTTCAGCTACCTTTCAGGCCACAAATGATACCACACCACACACTCCATACAAGCTCTACATGGTACTTATCTCTTTTGTTCACTGTCCACACCTCTTCCAATCAGCTTGCCTTTGTTAGTTTGAACGAATTTTACAATTGATGTGAGCATAAAAATGCCATGTGTGCCCTTGTATGCTACATGCTTAAGAAATATAAGGACCTAGACTTATTCACAAGCAAAAGCCTACATAAGAAGAAAACTATAATCCTACTTCTTTATACATTCCTATAGCCAACCATAAAAAGTAAAATCATTCATGGTATTTTATAAAATGATGAACCAATGGCACAAATGATATTTTCTCACATATTAAACATAAAGTAAAATAAAAATTCAGATTAGCCTTAGAACTTTATCAAGTTCTTTGTAAAATTACAAATACTTTAATGAGTTAGCATGTTCTATAGATACTACTTCTTATTTAAGATGATTTTTAAGATGGGAAAATAAAAAAATTGGAGCCAATTTTTAAAAAGATTATCAAAATAAGATTAATATTTTTAAATGAAATGAGAATGCCAACAATAGATATAGTAAGATAGAAACACCTAAAATGGCAAAATAAATAAAAGCAGATCCTTTAGGGCTTTAGAACTATATAATTATGTTATGAAACAAGTAATGAGGTGGGTCTTAATAAACTAAACCCAAACAACTACATTAGTTAATAGGTCAATCAAAACATATGCAAAGTTCTGAGGATTTCAAAACAAAAATGAAAATTTTCGTTCTGAAATTAGAATTTGGATCTGCTGTGACCCTTCAAAAAATTATCATTTTGGGGGTCCAAGCTGGAGAGTAACTACATTATATTTTTAAATGCTAATAGTAACAACGGTTAGAACTGAGCTCAACTGAAAACCATTAGATTAGAATATGGATGTTAATTTTAAATGATACCTCAATGATTTAGATGAAATAATTCATCAGTTCTATGTTTTGCCTGGATCCCCAAAATGATAATAAGTTGGGAAGAGGGGTGACACTACACACAGAGAGACCACTTTGCCTGTGTCTAAAGTGTAGTAGAAAAAATATGTTAGGCACTTCTAAATATTTGAAAGTGTTAACTTAGAATTTATATGGAAAATTAAATCTACATTCTAGGGGGCCTGGAAGGGGCATTAAGGATTAAGGATACAGAGATCTGTAAGTTTCTCAAGAACAAATATTGAGACAACAGTGAGTAGTATCAAGGAGAGAAAACGGAGAGGAAAAAGAAGTGCAAGCTGTGGGCAGGGGAAAAGAGTGAAAACAGAAAAGAGGACATAAAAATCTCTAGGAAAGAAAGAGGTGAAAAACCATCAATAAAGTTTCCAAATGGGGGAACAGAAAGTCACAGATTGGAAAGAATTCCAGAAACCAATGTGGAGAAAGGATAACTGACTCTTTGAAGGGATTATTAATCTTGATACAGTCCAACTAAAATCCAGAAATGATACTAATGCCACTCAAGTCTACAGTATTTTATTTTTAAAGATTTATTTCTTTTAGAGAGAGAGAGAATGAGTGCGAGTGGGGAGAGGGGCAGAGGGAGAGGGAAAGAGAGAATCCTCAGCCAGATTCCCCACTGAGTACAGAGCCCCAAGTGTGGCTAGATCTCACGACCCAGAGATCATGACCTGAGCCAAGACCAGAGTCCGATGCTTAACCCACTGAGCCACCAGGCACCCCAGTATAGTTTTCAATTTTGATTTGACTGAACACTTGTTATCTAATCTAATCTAATCTAATCATCTGTCAATCAGCCCAACACCTGGGAGTGTTAGATGCCAGTACAGCTGTGGCAGGGAGGTGGATGGCAGAAAGGCCATCAAAGAATCCCTGAGAGCTAAAGAAAAGGAATGCACCCAGAGTGTAGCTTTTGATGGAAGCAGTCTGCCCACCTCATACCTCCTGAGGGTCACAGATTCTTCCAGTAGGCCCTGTTTTGTTTTGATAGCGTCCACACAATCTAAATTTACACCTGGGTGTAGTTTGTTCATTTCATAGTATCTGCCCCAACATCCTAAGTGGAGAGTTAGAAAACCTGGATGAATCAGAGTTGGAAAAGCCTTTGAATAATGTATATATTTTCTGATCTCTATCAAAGCAACCTATTCTTCACATGAGTCTGTTTCTTGTATTTCAGTCTTATATTAACTCCTAAGACTGTAAGCCAACTAAGCAATAAAACATGTTAGTAAGGTTAATTTATATATATATTTCTTAAGTACCATGGTAAGAACATTGAGTTTTTAAAAACACTGGCTAGCGGTGATTTGTAACTTTAAAAAAGTTTCATTTGGAACAAATACATTCTTAACACCAAAAAAATCTGTATTTGTATCTTTTGAAATCTAAAAGCCAGCATCTCAAGTTACCTTAACTCATGCTAAAAATAAAATGAGCTATACAGAGTAGGGCTGAACATACCGTTAACAGAATTAAAATAATAATAGAAATAATAATAAGAGGTTCAATTCATTCTCTTAACTTCACCATCATTACCAATTCATAATTATTGATTTTCCATAGTAACTCAAGTCTCCATCTTCTGTTGCCTGCATCTAAAATAATTCTCAAAAGCATATAAATTTTGTATAGAAAGACTCCTTTTTTAAAAAAGATTTTATTTATTTATTCATGAGAGACACAGAGAGAGAGAGAGAGCCAGAGTGACACAGGCAGAGGGAGAAGCAGGCTCCATGCAGGGAGCATGATGTGGGACTGGATCCCAGGACTCCAGGATCACGCTACACCACTGAGCCACCCAGGGATCCCCCTGTATAGACAGACTCCTGCAAACATTTCTAATGACCAACTTCTGTTGGCTATTACATAAAAATTACTTCCTTGTGAATATAACAAGATCTCTGCTTTTTATAAAAATCTATTAGCCATGACACTTTAAGAAACTAATATTTAAACTGTATTTCATCTGAAAGAGTGTCATTGATAAAGTAACTATTGCTCACTGGGTCTTCTATACTTAGAGAAAAAGAAAGTACAGGATAGATGGTTGAAAGAAAACGGGCTTAGACCACCCTAAGGGTAGGTCTTCAATATATTTTTTTTTAAACAAAATTTAGTCAGTATAATTGCCATTCAGTTCTTTCTGGTGCATAATAAATGGCAGATGTCTGGATGACTCTGTACTGCCTAATTCTAGTTCAGAGTGAGGGTCAGTCTGTTGTGGCATACAACGAATGTAAATTCTAAATTCTAGAATTGCTGGCAATGGAGGAGTATCTGGCTGGCTCAGTCAGAAGAGCATGTGACTCTTGATCTAAAGGTTGTAAGTTCAAGCCCCACCTTGGGTTTAAGGATCACTACAAAAAATAAATAAACTTAAAAAAAAAAAAACAACTGTTGACAGTGGAAATAAATCATCTCCAAACCTTAGTTTTCAGGCTACTTAATTAAATTGATGTGGGGTATGCACTAAATTCAGAGGGTATTTTGTACTTAGCAATTACTGTTCTATCCTCTTTTATCATCTATTTCTATGAGGGGAATTTTCTAGACAGCTTGCCTATTAGTGAATTCAACTGCTTTTAAATACCCATGTAGCCATTTTCATAAATTGAAATGAAAGACAAAAAAGCACTTAAGAATATCTACTATGTGCAGGGAGGAAATTATCAGCTGAAAATGCACCAAAGTATCTTGAAAACCAGCTAAAATTTAGTAATAGCTCTATTTGCAAACCTTTCATCATCTTATGAAAACAAATTGGTAAGATGGAAAATGCAGGGGGCAGGTATGTGATGAATGGCAGCACGGGGGTTTCAAGCAAAGTACGGATGGAACACATAACAGTTTTCAAAGAGAAGAGGACATGGAAGGGGAGAGAAATCGTTTGGAGAAATAGGGACAAAGGGAGCCTTTTTCATGTAAGGGCACTTCAATCAGGTATAATTATAAGCCAGACATTTTGGTATTTCATTCCAATTATGTGTAGAAGTACTTGGTAGATTTTGTGCAATCCCACAGAACAATAATCATTTGTTCTGGGTCTGCTACTTTGTACCACAGCTTGAGAAGGAGAATAATGAATTCTAGGTCCTAAGTTAAATCTGTATTTGAAATACAAATGTTATCTCTCTTGTAGGTAACAAGCAACATTCCACACAGGTAATCTGTTCTGGCTAATGGAACAGTTGAAAAAAACAAGACGAAAAATGTACTTAAACACAGATAACTTAATGCTTTCCCATGTCTTGGAAGTAAAAGCAGTTTGTTATGAAAAAGGACCCAATCTCACATGCAGTGAAATGAATATTCTCCCAGCAATGCTTTTATGATCCCACACAGCTAAGAAGGAGTGTCCAGCTCAGAACCCCCCAACGCGTGCACACACACACACACACACACACACACACACACACATGTGCACCACGGCAGTTCTTTCCAAACTGAGGATTTAGATTTATCCTTGTTGGAACCACATTCAGTTTATCTACCATATTTGGTTACAGTGACCATTAGGTATAGAGTATTTTTAGGTTACTGCTGGTATCAAATATAAAGCAAAGGAAAGACATTCAATATTTAACTAGAAATGGTTGTAAGTGGGTGTTGGCTTAGATGGGAAAATCAGATTATAATATGCAACCTGAAAATGTTAGTTCATTTATCCATTATAGCAGATTTGGTGAAAATTTAAAGCCCCCAGGGCTGCTTGCTT
Source organism: Canis lupus baileyi (assembly GCF_048164855.1). Lineage (NCBI taxonomy): Eukaryota > Metazoa > Chordata > Mammalia > Carnivora > Canidae > Canis > Canis lupus. The sequence continues at coordinate 10,021,000 of NC_132844.1, forward strand.
TTCACTAGGCCATTTCACATCGCCAGTGTCAGAGGTGTGACATCTGCTGTAAATAAGCACTGGTTCAACCTGAAGAAATACAATTCTACTACTGCTTTAGTGTCAACTTTTATAAATGTTTTTTTTTTTCTTTCTTGGTCATCACATGATTTTTTTCCTTTGGCTCTGTAAACCAGCTTTATCTTTATGTTATTTTACAAGTCATTCTATAGTGGTACCTTTCTCCTTAGGTGTACGTTGAATTTTTTTTTTTTACACTATTATAGCACAAGCAGTTTTAAAAGAGTAGTTTCATCATGATTACTTGATGTGTGCAGCAATTATTTGGCATCTAGAGAAATGGATGTAAATGTCAAAATAATATATGAAAGAATTCAAATACACGAAAAAACACGCTAGGTATATAAACAAAGACTACAGAATAAAAGTGACTGGCTCATGTTTTATTACACCTTGCTGTTTAAAACATAGAAGGAAGAGACAGCATGAGAAATTTCAAAGGAGAGAAAGACGTACAGAGATCAAGAATCCATTTGAGTGGCACAACTGGTGACTTGCACAGGAGAAGGTTAGATAAAAGTTCCAGATTTATGCTGTTTACAAACTGGAGGCAACAGGAGGGCTAGATTAGAAGATTTTAGCCAAGTGAGCTATTATTTAGCCAAAGGGGTTATTGAAACTTTGAAGTTACCATGACTGAGTTACTTTTGGTGCAAGTGTCAATGTTGGTAGTACTTGACTTTCTATGAAGATAGAATGTTTAAACACCTTCCAACTGTTGTATTACTAAATTAACACTGAATTACTGCTATGTTACTGAATTACTAAGGACTATGTGTAAACTTTCCATTTTGACACTGTTTACTTGAGTAGCATTAAACATATTTATAGAGGGCCTGTTGTTCTAGAGTATGTTGCTTGGTATGATCTATCCAAAATGTACCCTCAGGATTAATTTATGTGCAGGAGGCAAAAGAAGACCGTGCCAAACCGTCCCCATCTCTATGGCTACTCAGGAATCAGGAGTTAAAACTATTCTGCTGAAATCACCGATGAAAGCCTTCTAATGACCAATAAATTTGATCTTCTGTTCCAGCACCAGCTAGTGCTGAAGACAATGATGAAGTCCATCCCCTTCTAGCCCAACTGGTCTTTCTGTGACTACCTGTTGTCTTTTGCCAAGAATCAGCAGCGCTGAAACTGTTCCCATGTTGCTGAGTAGGTGCAAACTGAATGCAGGAAATTGCTACTATGTCTAGATGACCTCCATAAATGGTGACATTATGTCCTCTCTGTGTTAAGTCTGATCTTGAAAAGTGAAGCTTAAGGTAAAGTCATGTAAGGTATTCCTGGCTTCATGGCTACTTCTTTTCTCCCTCCTTACTGGCTGCAGCTGCTCTTCATGTTCCCCAGCTGTTTATATGACTAAAGCTTGATGGTCAAGCTGCTAAGGCATCCCTGCAGATCTTTTCTCTGGTCACTGATCCCGTAGGGAATCTTGTTTCCCTATATGAACACTTTAAGGCTGTGACCCTGTGAACACATGGGCACAGTTATAAAAGAAATGGCTGTCAAGACAAGGATGGAGGTAAAAGCTGAAAGCAGGCATGAGAAAAGTGGACAGGTCTCTGGTCAGAGCCAGGATTGTTTACACATGTCTAAATACTCTTAATAAGTGCTAAACATTAGGGCTAGATTCTACACATGAACAGATTTGTCTGTGCATCCTCTAGAAGCCAAAAAGTGCCTTGTCTTGAAGACAAGCTCTTGAGTATCTGAGCAATGGAATTTTCATCTCCTCTGGTCATCCTCTGAATTTGGCTGGTAGAAGTTTACATGAAGAATTTGGTTTACTCCTTTAGTGAGACAAAAGAAACTAAGCCACTGAGTAAATTTTTGATGTTTTTCTAACAAAGAAAAATCTTGGAAAATACGGCAGATGTGGGGAAAGGAGGTAAACTTGTTTGAAAAGTAAACTTTTTACTTTAAAAAATGTATGTATTTCAGAAAAGTAGTAAAAATTTAAAAATATAGCTGCAAATGGCAAAGTGCTATTTATTTACCACGCTGAATGTGAAGTTCTCTTTAGAAGTGTTATTTTTATAACATGTATCGGGGAAAAGCTGTGCTTTAATGGAAAGCTGCATTGTCTAGATCTACAGCTCACATTTATGGATTATCTGATTCTGATTTAGGAGAGTAATTTTACAGCTCTTTAAATTGCCAATAACTGATAGCAAAGTTCTTCTTGCCCACAGAGTCCAATTCTGTCCTGTCAGGTTCAACGGACTTCCCTTTCCTACCTTGAGAAGCATGGTTTGCCCCCACTGGATATTAATTTCAATATTCCTAATCTACAAATATGTCTATTCTTTGGATTGTCCTTTGAACAGGTTATTACAGCTGCCTGTTTTCCTCATTTAACCGAATTAAAGAAAATCTTTAACACTTGCTCACTGTATATCTGTATCAGAGCCATGATGTTACCGTTTTTAAAAAAATATCCTTTAATTCTCATACAGTGAATATCCAACCCCAGAAGCCACTGTTTGAGATGCAAAGATCATTATGACAACATTATGATCTTGCTCCCTAAGTACCTAGAATCTAGAAAAGAGATAAAATCAACGCACAACTTTAATCCCCAGGGTTACTGAACCCAGTATTAGTTTTTGTGTTTAGTCAGTGATCTTATTTTTCCTATATCTTGAAACATTTTGCTCTTTCATAACCCTGGAAATTACTTCCAACTTCACTGAAAAGGAACTTAAAACAAAAATTTAAATTTTTCCAAAGAAGACACGTAGAGGGCCAACAGGTACCGGAAAAGGTGCTCAACAACACTAAGTATCAGGGAAATGCAAATCAAAACCACAATGAGATATTGCCTCATACTTGTTAAAACAGCTGTATCAAAACGACAAGGGATTGCAAGGATTAGCAAGGATGTGGAAAAAATGAATGCCAGTGCTGGTGGGACTGTGAATGGTGCAGCCACTGTGGAAAATAGTATGGAGGCTTCTAAAAGAATTAAAAATAGAAATACCATATGATCCAGCAATTCCACTTCTGGGTATATATCGAACTGAAGTGAAATCACTATCTCAAAGAGATATTTGCACCCCTATGCTCACTGAAGCATTATTCACAATAGTTAAGACATAGGAACGACCTAAAAGTCCACTGACAAATGAATGGATAAAGAAAATGTAGTATATATACACATAATAGAATATTATTCAGCCACAATAATGGAAACCCTGCCATTTGTGACTACATGGATGGATCTCAAAGGCATTATGCTGAATGAAATAAGTCAGATGCAGAAAGACAAATACTGTATCATCTTACATATGTAGAATCTAAAAAAAAAAAAGTCAAGGTCATAGAAACAGAATAGAAAAGTAGTTAGTTCTTGGGCTTGGGTGGGGGAGAGGTGGGGAGAGGTCAATAAAAGTATCCAAATTTTCAGCTATAAGCTGAACAAGGTCTGAGGATCTCAAGTATAATATGGTGACTATAGTTGATAACACTGTATTGTATAATTGAAATTTCCTACAAAAGTGGAACTTAAATGTTCTTGCCAAAAAGAAAGGGGGGGGGGGTAAGGTGAGGAATGTGTTAGTTAACTAGTTAACTAGGTAGATGGAATCCTTTTGCAATGTATACATATATATCACGCCATCACAATGTACACTGTAAATATTTTAGGATTTTATCCGTCAATCAGACTGCAGAAAGCCAGTGAGGGGTGGGAGGATTTCCCATACAGGCCTTCATGACACCTTAATGGCTTCTTTTATCTCATATTTTATAGAATTTTCCCCTCAGCTTGCCGCCTTTTCAACTCACTATGGTGGAAACGCTAAAACAAAGGTCAGGAATCTTTGGCTCTTCTTTTTAATATTAATTTTCCATCTCATTTGGAAGACAGTGTTAGGATTTGAATTCCCTTGAATCTCTCCTAACTATGATCCTGGTATCACTCCACCCTTATAATGAGCAACTCAGCCTGGTTTTATAACTTTCTTCAAGAAATATTCCCCAGCATAGTAATGAGCAGGACATGGGAGGCAGAAGAGCCCCAAATTTATCTAGACTTGCCGTTGGCAAGGTGGATGTTAGGAAAAGACAGGAGGGTGAGGGGGACTTAGTTCAGTCATAAAAGCATTATTGAAATGAGTGATCCAAGCTGAGAGGCAAATGAGACCAGAAGGAACTCAGGTGATTTAAAAAAAAGGGGGGGGGGATTTCCAATACCTATACTCAATGGCCTCAATCTTCTCTAATTTCATAACCCTAATATCAGTTACACCACATGGTCATCTGGAATCAAGATTATCTAAATCACTCAACTGCCTCATGTAATCCTGGAGTCTGAAACCGTGGGCAGAGGACTAAATCAGTTTAACTGATCTGCACTGCCTCCATAATTTTCTATTAATTATACAATTAAATATTTTCTGATAAGTGGGAAAGAACCATTTTGAACATAAGGCTTGCACAAAAAATTTTTTCAAATAATCTAATCATCTAGAGGGGTGATAAAATAGTGAAATAAATCATCACTATTGCACCATTCTTCAGCTTTCTTTATTTCGTTGCCCAAACTCAGGAGACAAAATTTTTGTAGTCCTAAAAAAAAATTTTGTAGTGTTTTTCTTTTTAACCTTCCACTAAACATCACTGATATTTTAGAAGTTTTCATTTCCTGTCCATAACGGCAAAGACAAGAAAACTGACAGATGTTTTGCAATTGTTAGACAAGAACACAAATACAGAAAGAACAGACAATAGTACTTCAGGCTAATGATGATGGTAGAAGTAAGTGTATAAACTAAATCTCAGATTATGAGTCATTATAGAAGATAATATCCTAAATATGTTTCCTCAAATTGAAGAACAGATGAGTAAACAATATATTTCTATGGACAACAATGAGATTTGTTATCCAGTTAGTCATTCTCAGGGAGGAGGAGATCATCATGCAATATTTTGACCAGAAATTTTTGCTAAAAATACATGTATTCTGGACAGCCCCGGTGGCTCAGCAGTTTAGTGCCGCCTTTGGCCCAGGGCCTGATCCTAGAGACCCGGGATCGAGTCCGTCAGGCTCCCTGCATGGAGCCTGCTTCTCCCTCTGCCTGTGTCTCTGCCCCTTCACCCACAACCCCTGTGTCTCTCATGAATAAATAAATAAATAAAATCTTAAAAAAAAAGACATGTATTCTTTCCTTTTATCAAGTTTGTACTAGGAAATTTACTTGCTATGGTTCATAAGTGGGCAAATGCTGAAGGCATTACTGAAAGGAGATAAATAGCATAGATAGAAAGGAAAAAGTTCACTGAATTGATCATTCTAATAAATATTATGAAGATACTTTGCTATTACAGACTGAAGAAATCGACCATCCTCTCTTCAACAAAACGATGAGCCATGAAACTTTTCAAAGCACTGAATTTTAAGGACAAAAGTATAAGAACCTGGGGATCCCAGGAGGCTCAGCGGTTTAGCGCCGCCTTCAGCCCAGGGCTTGATCCTGAGACCCGGGATCGAGTCCCACTTGGGGCTCCCTGCATGGAGCCTGCTTCTCCCTCTGCCTGTGTCTCTGCCTCTGTGCCTCTGTCTCTGTGTCTCTCATTAATAAAAAAATAAAATCTTAAAAAAAAAGTATAAGAACCAGAGGTAATAAAAAGCTGGAATCTCTTAGAAATATACTTCAAATCTGGAAAGATATTTATGAGTATGTTCCAGGCTCATTCATGAGCAATTACTTGCATTTAAAGGATATTGCCCATTTTGGATATGTATGTCTTCACACCAGAAAAATATGAAATTAAGTTTTTTTGGTTAACACATTCTCATCAATTTCCAATATAGCTATTTTTTTTACAACATCCTTTTATTTTTTTTTCTGTAAATTATTCATAAAATGACTTTCAAAATGTGTTTAAAAAGGGTTTCTTGGACTCAGATGGTAAATAGTAAAGACTATTCTTCCTGGTGTACTGGTGGCTAATAACATGTAGAATTTGATAAATGGTGTAAAACAAAGTGTTATACCTTTTCAAGAGAAGACCTAACCAGAGTTGTTGGGTAGAGGAATGGTTTTGTAGAGGAACTGGAGTGGCTACAACAAGTTAGGTAAAATTTATTAAAAATGAGTGAGGTTTAGGGTGCCTGTGTGGCTGGATGAGCATCTGAATCGATTTTGGTTTAGATCTCAGGATTGGGAGGACTGAGCCCTGTGTTGGGCTCCACATTCAACAAAGAGTCTGCTTGAGATTCTCTCTCTCCCTCTGCCCTTGCCCACCCTGCACTACCTCTCTTTCTCCCTCTAAATCAAATATATAAATCTTAAAAAAAAAATGAGGTTTATATAGATGGAAGAAACAGATGCCAGAATATATGGCATGAATAAGAAGACAGAAGTGGAAAACCAGAGGATATATTTAGGAAAGCAAGTTGGGTAGCTTGGAAAATAAAAAGGAAATTAAGATTACTGAGCAGAATATTAAATATTATTTATAATTTACTACCTTAAAAATCTTTCATCTTATAGCTGAAAAAACTGAGTTTTGAAGTTGATACATACATTGCTCATGACTACAAATCTAATAACGGAGAGCCCAAGATTTCAGCCTACAACTCCAGTGATCCATGATAAATCACTTAATCTCTCAGGGTTTCCTCCTCTGTAAATAAGTTTCATCATCTAGGAATCCTTTTTTAATGATAGTAATTCCCACTTACTTCGCATGGTTGCTTTTGGTCTTGAATGAGAGAAATATATTTTTTTAAAGATTTATTTATTTATTTATTTATTTATTTATTTATTTAGAGGCAGAGACACAGGCAGAGGGAGAAGCGGGCTCCATGCAGGGAGCCCGATGTGGGACTCGATCCCAGGTCTCCAGGATCACACCCCGGGCTGCAGGCGGCACTAAACCACTGCGTCACCGGGGCTGCCCCGAATGAGAGAAATATTTTATGATGCTTTGCACACTACAAAGTTCTATACAAAGAGTAGGTACAATCCCCTTCCCTAATCTTGGATATTATACTCCCAAAGCACTATCACCCCACTCATAATAAGGTAATCAATGGTATAAGAGTTGAAGTTTTCATGAATTGGGGGTGGGGTGGCAGAAAGAGCAAAAATAAGTAACAGAAAAAGCTTAAAGTATTTTTCACTTGAGATTCTGCATATTATATATGCTCTGCAATTAATTTGCATTTAACACTCCTTATTTCACTGTGATTTTCATTACCATCTCATACTCTTGTACTTTTATGAAATACTAGTAAATCATTTACTTTGTTGCAGATGCCACACACATTTACTGTATGTAGGTCACCGTTAAAATGTTCATTATTTTTTATTTATATTTTGGAAGCCCTAAAACTCAAATTTCAGAAAAACTTTGTTTTCATAAACTGTGTCAGAATATTTTATAGATAAAGAAAATGATAAAGACATTACCCTGTTTATCAAACAGTTTTATGTATGGGGAATTTGCTCACTATTCCTATATTCTATAAGCTATTCTTTCATCTGGATTCAGGATATTATTTTATTGGTTTTTTTTCCCCTTAGCTTTTTGATATTATTTTCCTATCTTATAATCAGTACCTTTCGGGAGTCAAGATCTACACTTATGCTTGTCTATTATCTCTCCTTCAAAAAATTGATCCACTTCCCTTAACAAATTATTCCCACTTTGATGTCTTCCTGTAATCTCAAACTCAATTCATCCCTTAACAAATTATTCCCACTTTGATGTCTTCCTGTAATCTCAAACTCAACTCATCTCTTTGAGGTCATTTTGACTCCTAGCTTCCAGATCTCTTCCAATATTGGTTGATTTTCCTATAAATTCCATCATTCATCACTGCATTCACAGTGTTTGCTGTTAAGTTACCTGGGTGGCTCAAAGAAAAAATATTTTTTAAATCTTCACTGTTTTTTGTCTTTTAAAAGCAAAATGGAATCATAAAGCTTACTCTTAGGTCAACTACTCTCTTAAACCAAAAAACAATTTCCTCAAACTTCTTGTCCACTTGAGAATAGATCCCCAGTCTCCTGGCTTTATATTATGCCAAAGACTGATACTCCAGGTATATCTACCAGCCCATTTGACCCACTCTAATCACCAACCAGTGATGTCCACACTAGTGTTATTTCAGTTAATGTAAATGAAACAAAAATTTATAAAATCAGCCACCCTGTATTACTTTTTAAAAATAGTGTAATAGAAGAATAAAAACAGTGAAAAGGAAAACTATTATGAACTGTCAGAACCTGAGGGTGAAAAGGTGAGTATTTAGTACCAAAAGGGCAGGATCATTAAAGTGAGAGAGGTGCTGAGTGACTAATGTCAAAAAGAAATAAAAATAGGAATTTCCACCCAGCATACTTTTTGTACTGAGTATTACGGTCATGGACTTTAGTCAATATTACAGAGTAACATGTAGTCACTGAGCTGTCATGTAAACCTATGGTAGAAGCCACATCTCCTGGGCAAAAGGTACCAAAGTCAGCTTAATTTCCTTTTACCTAGTCATCTTTTGACAAGTCTTTTGGACTTTTCGACTAAATTCGAGGAGTCACTATTTAAGGAGCTTTCAAAGCAGTTGTAATGGGAGAAGTAGAAGTTAGTTAACTATATGCTGATCCTCATCTCTGGAGACACTAGTCTGAAACTTGAAGTCACAGATTTGGGAGACATCACTGAATGGAGAGACAGGAGTTAAAGCCATGGGACGAAGGTCAACCAGCAAAGTGTGAAGAGGAGTGAGAAGGGGACTACAGACAAAGTGGTCAGAAATTCTCTTATTTAATAATCTTCAAGTGGAAGAACCAGTTAGGCATTTAAGAAGGAATTAGGGTAGCAGTAAGAAGTCAAGAAAAGAGACATTTCCCTAGTTAAAAAAGAACATGCAGTTTTGTATTGGAGAAAATGGCCAATAGTGATCAAATAAGATGAGGTATTAAAATAGGCTGATGGATTATTTTACAAGCCGGAGGTAGTAAGAAGCCTCAGGTACACACAATGTAAATACAAAAGAGGAAACACACAATGAATACAAAAGAATTAAGGAACTGTAATTGAACTGCAGTGCCAGTACTAAACTTAACTTCCTCAAAGTCCAACATGCACATCTTAGGAAATAGGTCTTCTGAGGGGTTCACTTCCTCAGAAAGCTCTTTCCAAAGCTGCACATTACATATTCTTTTAAAAATCACCAGAGTCCAATAGAAAAACCTTCAAAAGACACAAACAAGAAATTCACAAATATAGAGAGAAAAATGACAAATACTTTTAAATACACTAGCAAAAATGAAAGAAATTTAAATAATCAATCACATACACAAAAATCAATGCCTTTCAAAATAGCATATAAAAATACTCTGACAATATCACTGAAAACAACTAAAAACACTAGATAAAATATTTTTAAAACATCTTTTGAAATGCACTACTGATCAGGCAAGAAAGAAAGTAAGGAATCTTTAGAAGTAAAAAAGGAAGTGAAAGCAGGAAAGTAGGGCAGTAAGTAGAGCACTGAAACAGACTCTCACCCTGGAGGCACTAGAGAACATTGCCAACCTTAAGCTTTGACCTTGTAAGGGGGGGGGTCAGAGGGAGCAGAGGGGTCAGGAAACAAAGACCAGGACCTGTCTGGAAGTTGGGAGTCTTATTGGAGATCCTGTCCCACAGAGCTGGAACCCCCAAAAACTACACCCAGTATAAAGATAAATGAAAATAAACTTGCCCAGAAGAGAGAGATGGCATGGAAACTTTTCTACCCTCAACATGATGTTGGGAGGAAGAGAAAACAAATCTCCCCTGAGAACTGATAACTATAATTCAGGCTGTGTATGGTGTTGCAGCTCAAATGGGCATATGGCACACACTGAGAATTCATTACAAAATGGTTCCCAGTTGGTTCAGTGCCTCCAGGCACGTGAGAAAGCAAAGACAAAAATCTTCTGGAAAAAATGCACCTTTCAAGCCAGGAGTGAAAGAATTCTTATGGATAAAAGTCCAAGAAATAGGACTGGTTAAAAAAAAAAAATCCTAAAAGGAAAATAGGGCACCATGAACTACAGACCGTAGAATCCAAACCCAAGGGCTTCAGACATTGGGTTGATCAGATTCAGATGGTAAAATAAGTAAGTTTTGTTATGTTTAAAACAATAGTTAACATTACCAGGCCAATGCCTACCTTTTATAGTATTTTTAGTGCCCTTATTCCTATCCTGAAAGAAATGTAAACTAATATAATCTGCATATACACCGCATGTATGCATATATAGAATATATATTCCTTAACTCTAATATATAGAAGAAAAAAGTAATTTGAAATAAAATAACACATATTTTAATAAAATGTGCAGAAACCAAACCATGCTAGAAGACAGTGCACTTGTCTATAGTCAATAAATCTGGATTTAAGAGAAGCCACTCCATACAAGTACAGGAAAGTAATAAGAGAAGAGGTACAGAGAAAAACTAGAATAAAACTTAGTGTGACTATATCAATATGAATATGAAAAAGGAAAATGAGGGTCTCAGTTGCTTAAGCGTCCGACTCTTGACTTCAGCTCAGATCCTGATCTCAAGCCCCGTGTTGGCTCCGTGCTGGGCATAGAGCCTGCTTAAGATTCTCTCCTTCCCTCTCCTTCTGCCCCCCTTAAAAATAAAACAAAGAAAGAAAAGGGGAAGTCATCTTATCAAAAACAGCATTACATGTCAAAACAAATTAAAAAACAAACTATAAAAAAATGAAAAAATATAACATCCTTTAAATGAGCTAGACTTCGTTTATAAGTGTAGTGCCTAATTAATTCCTCATATATATTGTAACATGGTGGATGATAAGGATGAAGAACAGTAAAAAAAAAATACCACGTATCTTTTATTTCTACCACATGCTAAGACATATATGTGGTATCAAGCACATAAAAAAGACCTTGGAAACAGTATTTTTTAATAGGTGATGAGAAACAGCTGATATACTGGAAAAATATCATACAAGACAGTATAAAACAATTTTTTTTCTGGAAACACTATCACAGTGAGGCTAAGAAAACAACATGCAACCCCCAAATAAATAATTTCTACATACTATTTTTCAATATAGATGTTTCATCTCTGTGTTGTTAAAAAAATATGAATGCATAGAATGTAGGAATCATACCCTAGAGAAAGGGCTGCACCCTAAACCAAAACAGATTTACACTCACCCAGAATACAAACAAGGCTAACAGTATAAAAATCTACCAGTAATTCAACTGCCTGCCGCAACAACACTCAAGAAAGAAGATAAAAACCTAGACCCCCTACAACTTATCAGTCACAGCATTCTGCATACCATAATAAAAAAAATTAACAGACATGTAAAACAGGAAAAACCAACCGACATCCAAGGAAAAAAGGAGTTGATAGAAAAGACCCTGAAGGGACGCCTGGGTGGTTCAGCGGCTGAGCATCTGCCTTCTGCTCAGGGTGTGATCCTGGGGTCCCGGGATCAAGTCCCACATCAGACTCCCTGCAGAGAGCCTGCTTCTCCCTCTGCCTGTGTCTGTCTCTGCCTCTGTCTCTCTCTGTCTCTCTGTCTCTCATGAATAAATAATCTTATAAAAAAGAAAGGGAAAAGACCCTGAAAAGACCCAAAGGTTTAGACCTCAAGACAGCTATGATAAGTATGTTCAACTATATGAAAGAAAAGAAGGACACAATGAATGAAAAAATGGGGAATCTTGGCAGAAAAACTACAAACTATAAAAAATAAGTCAACTGGACATTCTAGAACAGAAAGCCATATCTCAAACGAAAAATTCAATACATAACTGCATCATGGAAACTGCAGAAAAAGAGTCTGTAAATTTAAAGATACATTACAAAAGAAATAATGCAGATGGACTCAGAGAAAATAAAGGGCTAAAAAATAGGAACAGAGCCTCTGTGACCTGTAGGGTGACAGGAAATGGTGTTATAAATGTCATTAGAGTCTCAAAAGGAGAAGAGATGACAATGGGGTAAAAAAAAAATACACCATGGAATAAAGAAAATAATGACATTTAACGTCTTCTCAGAAATAATGGAGGCCAGGTGATAAATGAACATCTTCAAAGTGGTAAAACCAAAAAAAAAAACCCCTTTCATTTGAAAATTCTAAACCTATCAAAAATATCCATCAAAAAATGTGGGTAAGACAGTGCATTGGTAGTACAGTGGTGAGCATAGCTGCCTTCCAGAAATCAGGGTGAGATAAAGATATATGAGAGAACCTACAGCCAGCTGACTTCCACAGGAAGAAATGCTATTAAAACAAAAAACCTCTTCAGGCTCAAGGGAAATGTTGCCACAAAGAAACTTCCATCTACAAAAAAGAAGTAGTAAAGAGAACTAGAAATGGGTGATATGTACGTACACATAAAATGCTATTTATTTTCCACTAAGTACTTTTAAGATAAATATTAATTTAAAACAAAAGAAACAACACTAAGCTGTGGAATATATAAGTTATGTTGAAGTAAGTGTATGATGCAATAGCACAAAAGAGGAATAGGGGTGAATGAAATTGTACTTTTGTAGGTTCTTACATTTTATAGCACATGAAGCATCACTAACCAAAAGAAGGCAGAAAACAAAGAGTAGGGGGGAAAATGAGAAAAACAGAAAACACATAGCAAACTGAAGGCTTGTACCTAAATACATCAATAATTAAATGCAAATAGACTCAATTCTCAATTTAAAAAGTAGAGATGGCATGTTTGATTAAAGAAAAGATCTAACTTTATCCTAACTATAAGAGACACATAGTCTCATAGAGTCATAGATATGTTGGAATTAAAAGAAAATATAAAGTACACTCTATGTATACAATAATCACAAAAAAAGTTGGTGTGGCTATATTAGTATCAGACAAAATATACTTCAAGAGGAGATATATTACAAGAGAAGAAATGGGAAATCTTGTAAACACAGAGGGTCAATCTATCAGAAAGCATAATATTCCCACTGTGAATGCAACTAATCTGCTACAAAAGACTTTCAAGACAGGAAGCAAATACTGTTAGAACTCCCACAATTACAGTTTGATTTTAACTGTACAATTCCTCCTCAGTAATTGATTAAAAATGAAGTAGAGACATACATCAGTAAAAATACAGATAATTACAGCAACACTGTTACTAAAAGACATCCTAGAACAATGCACTCAGTATATGCAGAATATGCATTGTCTTCAAGTGCACGTGGAACATTGTCCAGAATAGAAAAATGGCTTAGGACATAAAAGAAGTCTCTATAAATTTCAAATTCTGAAATCCTATAAAATACATATTCTGATCACAATGTAATTCTATTTTGAATAAGACATACAGAACATCAAAATATTTTAGAAATTATATAACATAGTTTTAAATAATACAAATCAAAGAAGAAATCATAAGAATAATGAAAATGAAAAAAATATTTTAAAATTTGTGCAATACAGTTGAGTAGCACCTAGAGGGAAATTTAGGGCTTTAAAAGTTTCTCTTAGAAAAGTATATATAAAAAAAAAAATCAATGGTCTAAGTTTTCACCTTAAGAAGCTAGAAAAAGAGCAAAATAAACCCAAAGTAAGTAATATTAATTAAATAATTGAGTAGAAATCAATGAAATAGAAAACAAACAATAGAAAAACTTAGCAAAGCCAAAAATTGGTTTGAAAAGATTTAACAAAAATTTTTAATATTTTATTTATTTATTCCTGAGACAGAGAGAGAGAGACAGAGAGAGAGAGAGAAGCAGAGACACAGGCAGAGGGAGAAGCAGGCTCTATGCAGTGAGCCTGACATGGGACTCGATCGGGGGTCTCCAGGATCAGGCCCTGGGCTGAAGGCGGCACTAAACCGCTGAGCCACCAGGGCTGCCCAGATTTAACAAATTAATGAATTCCTACTAAGATCAAGAAATGAATTACCAATATCAAGAATGAAAGAGAATATTGCTACATGTCTTACAGATATTGAAAGTATATAAACTAATATTATAAATAATTTTTTACCAAAAATATTCTACAACTTAGATAAAAAGGACTAATTCTTTGAAAAAACACCACATAAGAAAACAAAGAAAATCTAAATTGCCTTCTATGATGGTTAATGTTATGTATCAACTTGGCTAGAGCATGGTATCCAGTTTTTGGTCTAACAGGAGACTGATGTTTCTGTGAGGATCATTTTTAGATGTGATTAACATGAGGCTGGGCAGCCCTGGTGGCGCAGTGGTTTGGCGCCTGCCTTTGGCCCAGGGCGCGATCCTGGAGACCCAGGATCGAATCCCACGTCGGGCTCCCAGTGCATGGAGCCAGCTTCTCCCTCTGCCTGTGTCTCTGCCTCTCTCTCTCTGTGTCTATGAATAAATAAATAAAATCTTAAAAAATAAAACCTTAAAAAAAAAAAAACATGAGGTTCAAGAGATTCTTAGTAAAGCAGATTACCTTTCCCAATGTGGATGGGACTGATCTAATCAGTTGAAATCTGTAAGGGAAAAAGACTGAGGTCCCCAAGGAAAAGAATTCTGCTTGCAGACTGCCTGTGGACTTGAGCTGCTAGGTCTCCAGTCTCCTGGCCTGGCCTGCAAATTTGAACTTGCCAACTCCACAAGAGCATGAAACAATTACATATTACTATATTTATGGCATATATATAGTATGCATACTATAATATATGTATATAACATGTACTATATGTAATATGATATGCTATATAACATGTAGTATATATTATACTGGTTCTGTCTCCCTGGAGATGTCTATTATACCTTTATCTATTAAAGTAACTGATTTTGGGATCCCTGGGTGGCGCAGTGGTTTAGTGCCTGCCTTTGGCCCAGGGCGCGATCCTGGAGACCCGGGATCGAATCTCAAGTCGGGCTCCCGGTGCATGGAGCCTGCTTCTCCCTCTGCCTATATCTCTGCCTCTCTCTCTCTCTCTCTCTCTGTGTGACTATCATAAATAAATAAAAAATTTAAAAAACAGTAACTGATTTTATAATAATAATAATAATAATAATAATAATAATATCTCCACAAAGAAAGCTACAACCCAGATGGTTTCAGTGGTGAATTCTAGCAAACATTCATTCATTCATTCATTCATGACAGACACAGAGAGAGAGAGAGGCAGAGATGTAGGCAGAGGGAGAAGCAGGCTCCATGCAGGGAGCCCGAAGTGAGACTCGATCCTAGGACCATGGGATCACGCCATGAGCCAAAGGTAGATGCTCAACAGCTGAGCCACCCAGGCGTCCCTCTATCAAACATTTAAAGAAAAAAAATTTTAAACAAATAACAGTCTTTCAAAACCTCTTTCAGCATAAAGATGAAATTCTTAATAAAATCTGAATAATTCAATACTAAAACTTGACAAATATAAGAAAATAAAACTATGCACCAGTATCCTTCAATGACATACAAATCATTTGTAAAATATTAGCAAAGAAGCCAGCAGTATAAAAAAAGAATTATATAATATGACCAATTGGAGTTTATCCCAGAAATATATATTGGTTGGTATTATAGTCTGAAAAGTTAATTAATTCACCATATTAATAGAATAAAGGATATAAAAACATCTGGTCATTTCAGGAACACCAGAGAAAAAGCACCCGATAAATGCAAACTTGACTAAAAACTCTCAGACTAAAAACTCAGACTAAAAACTAAAACTCTCATGACTAAAAACTCTCAGAAGAAAACTTCCTTAACAAAGGGCTACCATCATAATTAATAGTGAAATACTGAATACCTTCCCCTAAAGGGTGTGAAGGCAAGGATGTCTGTCCATTCTTATCATGTCTAACTAATATGTTCCCTAGCCGGTGCTGTAGGCCAAAAAGATAAACAAAGAAAGGAAATAAAAGACATAAAGATGGAAAGGAGAAGGAAAATCCTCTTCATTTGTTGACATAATCGTTAACATGTAAAGCCAAAAAGAATCTACAAAGGATAACAGATTTAACAGGTAAATATAGTAGTCAAGAAATGAACTGTATTTTACACACTAGCAGCAGTGAACAGAATTTTAAAAGACTATAGACAATAGCATCAAAATAAATAAAATACTCAAGAATAAAATTTAAAGATATAGAAGACTTGGGCAGCCTGGGTGGCTCAGCGGTTTAAGTGCCTGCCTTTGGCCCAGGTCGTGATCCTGGAGTCCTGGGATCGAGTCCCATGTAGGGCTCCCTGCATGGAGCCTGCTTCTCCCTCTGCCCGTGTCTGTGCCTCTCTCTCTCTCTATCATGAATAAATAAATAAAATCTTTAAAAAAAAAAGATATAGAAGACTTTTTATACTAAAAACAATAAAATATTACTAAGAGAATAAAAGAATACCTAAATACATGGTTACATATCAGGTTAATGAATCTGAAGACACAACATTGTTAACATGTAAATTCTCAATTCTCTCTACAGATTAAATGCAATCTAGGGGTGCCTGGGGGGCTCAGTCAATTAAGCATTTACTTTGGCTCAGGGTCCTGGGATTGAGCTGTGTGCATCAGGCTCCCTGCGGAGCCTTCTCCCTCTGCCTGCCACTCTCTCTGCTTCAGTACTCTCTCTGTGTGTCAAATAAATAAATAAATAAAATCTTTTTAAAAAATGCAATCCAAATCAAACTTCTAGTTGACAAGTTCATTTGTAATTTATATAAAAATGCAAAGGACCTTGAAAATCCAAGGCGATTTAGAAAAACATAAAGTTGGAGGACTGATATTACCTGATTTTAAGACTTAATGTAAAACTACAGTAAAGTTTTACAATCGCAGCACCATGACATTTTAGGCTGGATAATTCTTTTTTTTTTTTTAAGATTTTATTTATTTATTCATGAGAGACACAGAGAGAGACAGAGACATAGGCAGAGGGAGAGAGGCTGATTCGGGACTCGATCTCAGGACCCTGGGATCACGCCCTGAACCGAAGGCAGACACTCAAACACTGATGCATCCCTAGGCTGGATAATTCTTATGGAGACTGCTATGTGGATTTTAAGATTTTTAGCAATATCGCTATGCCTCTTCTCACTAGGTGCCAATATCAACACCACTCCTCAGTTGTAACAACCAAAGATGTCTCCAGACATTGCAAAATATCCCTACAATGAAGCATCACCCCCACCTGAGATACAACTAATACAACAGTGTGGTATTTTGTTAGGAAATAAAAGCTGGTTAAATATAAGAGAACAGAATCTGTAAACATGACACCTTATGTGGCCAACTGATTTTCAACAAAGATGCCAAGGTGAATCGATGAAACAAAGGTCTTCACCAAAAGGGCACTGGAAAAATTAGAGGCTTATGGGAGAAATAAGTGCACCTCATTCTCTACTTAATACCACATATCAAAATAAATACACTTATGAATAACAGTCTAAACATTAAAGGTAAAACTACAGAACTTTTAAATGACAATATGAGAGAATATCTTCGTAACCTTGAGGTAGGCAAACATTTCTTAGAGAATAAGTACCAACCATTAAAAAAACTGATAAGGTCTGGGATCCCTGGGTGGCTCAGCGGTTTAGTGCCTGCCTTTGGCCCGGGGTGTGATCTTGGAGTCCTGGTATCGAGTCCCACATCAGGCTCCCTGTATGGAGCCTGCTTCTCCCTCTGCCTGTGTCTCTGCCTCTCTCTCCCTCTGTGTCTCTCATGAATAAATAAATAAAATTTTTAAAAAAACCTGATAGTCTACTAAAAATTAAAAAGCTTTTTTGCTCATCAAAAGGCTGGTATGAAGAGGAAAAAGATAAATCTCAGAGAAAATATTCTCAGTACATTATCTGTCAATGCAATGGTATCTAGAATAAAGAATTCTCATAATACAGTCATTAAAAGGCTACTCAATTAAAAAAATGAACATGCAAAAGAAGAAATATAAATGGCTTAAAGTACATGAAAAGATGCTCATTCATCATTATGGGAATGAAAATCAAAAGCAAAATGAGAGACTACTCACTATACAATCAGTAGGAAGACTAAATCCAAAAACACTAAAATTTTAAATAGTGAGAAGGATATGCAACAATTTGAGCTCATAAATATTGCTGGTTTAGAAAAACTGGTAGTTTCTTATCAAGTCTGTAAAACTACTCCATAGTTCAGCAATTCCACATTTATGTAACTCCTCAAGAGAAATAAAAATATATGTCTACAAAAAGACTTTTATGAGAATGTTTTTGCCCCTCTTTTCATAACACATTCATATCAAATATTTAGTAAAATATATACTTCTTTTTTTTTACAATGGACATAATTTATATATAATGAAATGTACATCTAAAACATATAATTTGGTGAGTTTTGGTAAAATATGCATCCATATAACAAACAGAACCATCAATATATAGAATATTTTTGTCATTTTAGGAAGTACTCATGCCTCTTTCCATCCTGTCTCTGCTTTCTATATGTAACTACTCTTTATTTCTGTTGCCACAGATTGCTTTTGCCTGAAATTAACATAAATGGAATTAACCATGCAATATACAGATTTATGTCTAGTTATTTTACTAAATATTTGATTATGAGATTAATGTTGTTATATATATTATTAGGTCATTTTAATTTTACAGTGTAGCTTTTAATATGAATTTACCATGATTTATATATCCATTTACCTGTTGATAGACATTTGGCTTATCAAAAGTGTCTCAAATCTGCTCTGCAACATATTTACAGATGCCAACTACAAATGCACACTGATACTGATGTGCTGTATTGGCCACTTGAATACTAACAGTGCCATAGCTATCAGTGACATCATTTTCTGAAATCTTAACAATTAATGGAAACATTTTAAACAAAGTAGAAAAAGAACTCAAAGTATAACCTTCCCTCAATTTACAGTGTAGTTTTATTTCAATAAAACTTGATATATTAGAATGGACCACAAAGTATTTGTACTTAACTGTAAAATAGAATTTAGTTTGATGCTCAGATATTCCTAAACAGGTTTTTCACCAACATGAGTGCTGGCATGAATATTCAAAAGTCATAGTACAGGTTGGACAATGTGTGAGTTTTGTGATACTGTCCCCTACACAGAAATTATCCAGCATTCCTACATAACAGTTAACTATCCTTTCCTATCACTGATCATCATTTGTAGGGAAAATGATTAAAACCTCCCTCCCCACCCCCAAATTTTCAAACACCTTTTTTGTGATGGTACCATGCTGGTTGAGAACCACCGGTTTAAAGAAATAACAAGGGGGCAGCCTGGGTGGCTCAGCGGTTTAGCGCTGCCTTTGGACCGGGGTGTGATCCTGGAGACCCGGGATTGAGACCCACATCGGGCTCCCTGCATGGAGCCTGCTTCTCCCTCTGCCTGTGTCTCTGCCTCTCTCTGTCTCTCAGGAATAAATAAATAAAATCTTTTAAAAAAATAAATAACAAGGGTTTGAAAATATGGTCTGGAGCAAGCCTCTAAGACACTACCATGCAGATTTTTTTTTTAAATTAATAAAATACCTAGAAAAACTAAGTAATTCAAACTAAAAACTCAATGGATAACTTAAAAAGCAGATCAGAAACAGCTGAAGAGAACATTAAGAACTTCTGCTTCCAGCAGTATGACCAACTAAGTACCTAAAGAACACCAGATACCTAAAAGCTAGGATAAAATAAAAAAGCACAAATTGAAGTGTAGCCTATATATTTGAAGGAGGTTCCTAGGCCTTCAAATATTCTACATATTGTTTGATGGAAAGAATCAACAAAATATTAAAAATATTTAACAACTATTACACCATGGGTACCAACCAATCAGAATGGCCAATAAAATAAATTATGGGTATACCAATGTGTAATTGCTGAATACTGGCCTTAGTTAAGTTGCAGACTAACTGGATACTTTCTCAACTTATGTAAGCATGGTAGGATTTCAAGGGAACCACTAAAAGACTAGAAATAGACTGTATGACTTCTGTACTATTGGGTATTACGTCCTAAAAAATAGATTGTAAAAGAATTGTACATTTTGGCAAATACATACTTTTTTTTTTTTTTAAAGATTTATTTATTTATTCATTCAGAGAGAGCGAAGAGAGAGGCAGAGACAGGCAGAGGGAGAAGCAGGCTCCATGCAGGAAGCCCAATGTGGGACTCGATCCTGGGTCTCCAGAATCACGCCCCAAGCTGCAGGCGGCACTAAACCACTGCGCCACCGGGGCTGCCCGGCAAATACATACTTACACACACACACACACACACACACACACACACACACACACTCACACACACGGATAGAAAAAGGATCCAGAAAATGACATACTAAAAGTTTTCATGTTGGTACTCTAATGAGAGTAGGATCCTTTCTCTTTTTCAGCTTGTGGTATATTTCTAAGTTTGAGTAATGCTCACACATTGCCTCTATAAGAAGAAAAGTTTGTTTAAAAATGAACTGAGGGGCACCTGGGTGGCTCAGTTGGTTGGGTGGCCCACTCTTGATTTCTACTCTGGTCATCTCAAGGTCCTGTGATGGAGCCCCCCAAAAGGCTCCCAGCTCAGCAGAGAGTCTGCATCTTTCCCTCTCCCTCTGCCTCTCCTCTCTCTTAAGCACATGTGCACATACACTCTCTTTCTCAAACAAATAAATCTTAAAAAAGAAAACTGAAAAAGAAGCAAGGGATAAAAGAGTATGTTACAGCACGCCATCTTTCATGAAAAAAGAATATATATTTATAATCAGTTGCATACAAACTAGGGGGTTGGAGAAAGGAATGTGTTTATAAATAGGAATATATGCCAAATGGGAATATATGCCATCTTAAAGATAATTGGTTATTGTGAGCATTTAAAACAGAGCTACTATTTTTTAAATGAAACATGATGTATATACATATAGGATTTGAGAACATTTAAATACCACTATCAACAAGCTGAAAGATGTAGGATCTGGAAAAAAAAATCATCTAATCCAGTGACCTTTAAATAATACTTTGTTTTGATTTCAATTTCTTCCTTTTCCTCCCCAACTTAAGAACAAAAGACTGTACACCATGGACAAAAAAAAATGAGTATTAAAGTGACTTTTCTTGTTAGATAAGGAAGTCGTCATCTAATCTAACTCTCTCACCTCTAAGCATTAGAAATACCTCTTTGTTAAAGTCACCGCTGACCTCCATCCTGCCAAACTAAATAGCTGCTTCTCATCTGACCTCCTCAGCAGTGTTATCAACACAGTTAATCATTGTCTTTGAGTCAAGGCTTCTGAAGAACCATTCTCTTCATTTTCCTCCCCTCTGTCCACTCTGATTTTTTTTACGTCCACTCTTAGCTGTACCTTCTTTTTTTAAAAGACTTTATGCATTTATTGGCCGGGGGTGGGGGGGGCGGGTAGTGCAAGTAGGGGAGGAGCAGAGGGAGAGGGACAAGCAGACTTTGTACTGAGCATGGAACCCCACATGGGGTTGGATCCCATGACACTGAGATTATCACCTGAACCAAAACCAAGAATCAGATGCTCAACAGGTGGAGCCACCCAGGTGCCCTCAGCTGTACCCTTTAATCTCAACTTCTAAATTTTTGTCCTGAAAGTGCTATCACCCATCCCCATGGCTTTCAATACTGTCAGTGCATTGATGGCTCCCAAATTTAGATTTTCAAGTCTCTACTGTTACTTTGAACTTCAGGAAGAATCCCAAATATCATTTGACATCTCTGCTCTAGAGGCAACTCAAAATTAGTAATGTCTAAAACAGCAATCCTGAGTTTCCAACTCTGCCTGCCTCATCCTCATCTCCACAAACTCTAATATCCTTCACCCAACTGCTCACTCTAGAAATTCAGTCATCCTAATTCCTCTCTTTCCCTTAAGCTTCACATCTAGTCAAACAGTTCTTGTTGGCTCATTCAAATTATGTCCAGAATCGACAGCATCTGTCCAAATCCATGTCCCTGTCCAAGTCTGCGTGCATTACCGTAACAGACTCTAAACTGGTTTTGCTTCTGTTCTTGCCTCACCATCTTGCACCTATCTTGCACTTCTCCCATCAGTTGCTTCATTCCCTACCAGCCAGTCTGCAGCCCCTCAAACAGGCTAAATTCATTACCACCTCCGGGTCTTTGCATAGGTCTTGCCTTCTACATAGAAATCACTTTCCCCAGAACTATACAAGGCTTGTCTATCTCTTCATTCAGGTCTCTGCTCAGATATCATCTCCACAGGCCCTTTCTGACCACCTGACCTAAACCAGCGCTACTGTTATCCTCTGATGCCTTACCCTGCTATATTTTTCTTCACAGCAGTTACTACTATCTGACTTTACATTATGCATTTATTTGTATATCTGTTTGTCTATCTTCCCCAAATTCTAAAATGTTTGCTCCAGAATGGCAAACCCTCATTTTCTGCTATATGCTCAGTGCCAAGAACAGTGTTGGACACATAGTGGGTAAGCAACAGAAAGTGGTGGAATTAATGATTTTACAGATGAGCGAACTGAGGCACATGGAAGTTAATTGCCCAAGGTCACAGCTACTTTATTCAAAACATTAACTGAGTTCTTACTATATACCACACTAGGTGCTTGGAGCTAGATATCCAATGATAAAGATGATTAGACCCTGTCCTCATGGATTTTACATGTCAAAACAACTCAGATCCTAGGTCTCATGGCCTCCTGTTTTTTCTAGTAAAAACACTTCTTTGAAATTTTTAAAAAGCCCTTTGGGAAAACTGAACAAAGCTAGAACACAATATTTCTCAGCAATTCATTTCTAAGCAGGACACCGATTTCCCTAGACACCGATTTATTTGTTAATAACTGCGTTTTTTCCTTTAAAAAAATTGAGTTATGATTAGCATTAGCTTCAAGTGTACGAAATAATGATTCAGTATTTGTATACACTGTGACATGACCACTAACAAGTCTAGTTAACATTCATTACCATATATAGTTATGTAGCTTTTTTCTTGTGCTAAGAACTCTTAAGCTGTCTTCTTTCAGCAACTTTCCAATACGCTTGCTTTCTTTGCAATATATTTGCTTAATTTAGGTGAGCTTATATACCTTTTAAGCACGATTTGTAAAACAGTCTTACATATTTTATATGATGCTTTTCATTTCCTAATAAAACAAAGTACTAAAATCAACATTTCTCAGATTTTGGTGATCTGACTTAAACAAGAAAAAAAAAACTTAAGAAAATTAATGGGACTATAATTGGCCTGATCATATAAAATATAAAGCAATTTTAAAACATTTTAAATCATCCACTACCAATTAAAATCACTATGAAAAATGCCATTTCTGAAAACAGTACATGGAAAAAAAGTATCTAGGCTTTAGATACATATATATATATTTATTTCTAAGTGATATTAGATAGCACATTGTATATTGCTCATTAGAAGAAAGACACGGCCGAGTTAATAGTTTTGAGGTCTTGCCAACTTTTACTCAGCATCCCACCAGTTGGATTTTCAAAAGTAGCCTGGCCATACACTACGGGACATCAGACACTTCCTTCCTGAGCTAAAAAAAATAAGTAATTTTTTTAACCTTGTCCAAGTATATGCAGACATGATAGTTTTTTAATTTTTAAAGAAAATACAATTTTTAAAAAATGGACTTAGAGTTACTCAGAATTTAATTAAACAGGCCCATCTAAATAAAATATTCATAGAATAGACAAACATTTCCTTCAGGTATTCCTATAATTCTTTTCAGTCTGTGATGAGATTATTCATCTGCTTTTTCTATTATTACTCTTTAACAGTCTGTTAGACTGTTTAATACATATACCTGTGGCATTATTATTCCCTTCTTTGACAATACCTTTCTAATACATCATAGATCTAAATTTTGCTTATTACCTGGTTATAAAATATCAAATATAAGAGGTAAATTTTTATTTTTATTTTTTTAAATTTTTATTTATTTATTTATGATAGAGAGAGAGAGAGAGAGAAGCAGAGACATAGGCAGAGGGAGAAGCAGGCTCCATGCACCGGGAGCCCGACATGGGATTCGATCCTGGGTCTCCAGGATCGCGCCCTGGGCCAAAGGCAGGCGCCAAACCACTACGCCACCCAGGGATCCCTAAGAGGAAAATTTTTAAACAAAAAATGAATAAATACTAAACTTGCTGTTAAAATAATCTGCAATGATTACATTAATTCAACTCTTAAGAGTAGGGAAAAAATAGGGGCACTGAGTGACTCAGGCGGTTAAGAGTATGCCTTTGGCTCGGGTCGTGATCCCAGAGCCCTGGGATCGAGCCCCACATCGGGATCCCTGCTTGGTGGGGAGTCTGCCTCTCTTTTTCCGTCTACCATTACCCCACTGTGCTCTCTGGCTCTCTCTACCTCTCTGTCAAATAAATAAAATCTTAAAAAAAAAAAAAAGGAGTATGGAAAAAATAGATCCAGTTATATGATATAATGGTTTACAGATATGATTAGCTATATGGCTTCATTATGAAAATAAAAATTTCTATTTATCTTACTGTACTCAGAGTTACCAACTACAAAACTGGGTTCCTGTACCACAGAAATTCCATGAGTAAAATAACTTGAATTCTATCAAAATACCAATGGAATTCTTTTGGTATTGATGGGAAAACTTCACAAAGTAATTTTTAAATTCATCCAGAAAAATAAGTGAGAAGAACTACAAAAATATTTTAGAACAGGAATAAAGGGAGATTTGCCTTCTAGTTCTAAAAGGTATTTCAAATATATAAAAATTAAAATAACTGGTGGAAGAAAAAAACAGGACAAACTGTGCAAAATTAGCATCAATACTAGGAGTATTAAACAGAAAAAATCAGTATATAATAAAGGAGACTTCACAAACCAATGGAAAGAGCTCAAACAAGACAGAGTATGAGAAAATCAAGAATAAACTTCATATTACATAAAGCTGTGAATTAAATTTCAGAAAGATTTAAGAGTTAAAAGAAATAAACCAGAAAAAAATGTAGATCAATATTTATAAGATCACCATATGGGTAAGAAACAAAGGCAGAAACAAAATGAAAGAACTCACCAAATGAAAAAGCAATAACATGGGACATGCCTAAAATTATCACAGATGAGGCAAAATTATTGTAGATGAAAATATTTTATATCATGGAAACCACAAATGCATTAAAATTACTGAAATTAATTAAATTAGTAAGGTGACTAGTTACAAAATTATATAATGTCAATCCTATTTCAAAAAAAGATTATAAAAATAAAAGACAAAAGAAATCCCATTTTCAGTAACACACAGATAACATACCCTAGGATAGACTTTATTCATGTGTTTAGATGTATGCAACTTTTCTTTTATACTAACAACATATAGTTTTTGTTTTCTCCATTTAGGTCCTGCATATCTCTTATTAAGCTTTATTCCTAAGTGCTTTCATTTTTTTTTTTTTGTACCTTTGGTAAATGGAATGTATTCTTCAGTGAACAGAGGGAGATACAGAGAGATTCTTTCCTCCGCCATCCATTCCTCCATCCTCCTATCTCCCTTAGCAGAAGGGTCATGGTTTGATAAGTTTGTTTACTGCCAGCTCAGAAGAGCAGAAACTATACCTTCCACACTTCAGAGATTTGCCTCTGCCCAAGAAACCCTAAAAGCCAGGTCTATATTCTTATTAAGTGAAGAAAAACCATGGCTGGAAGAAAAACAACAATAACTCATAAGGACAATGTAACCCAAGGAAGAAAGATACACTTTTAGAAAATGTGGATTCTACTGAAATTCTCTGAAGAGAATTGTAACATAAGCCAATTAGACTCAAACAGGAAGCAAAAAAGCTCTCTGGAACTAAAAACATGACTTCAAATTTTTAAATTCAATAGCAAAAAAAAAAAAAAAAAAAACAGTGACAGGAGATACACCTGAAAACTCAATATTCTGGAAGTTCAAGAAGAATAATCTTATAACAAAAAGCAAAACAGGAGATGGAACAGCTGAGAGAAAAATGAAACAGAGATCAATTTAGAAGCACTAACAGCTGAATAACAGGAGTTCCAGAAGGAGAAAAGGAAACAACTAAAAAAGAAACAGGTAAACCAGTAACAGAAGATAATTTCTAAGAAATGAATATTTAGTACAAGGACAGATGACGCTGTTTTGGTAGTAAGACTTTCTCAGTGAAGGAAGGAACACATAATGGCACAAGTTCCTTATGTTGCTGGAAAGCAGAAAGAATTTGCATACTGGCTTCTTTGGTGTAGCACTGTTTTATGAACAAAAGTTAATTTGCCTGACTTCATCCGGTATCTCCTTTCATTATGACACCTTGATTTGCTTTCAAAAGTCCTCCTTCTACTTTCGATCCTTGTCACTTGGATAGGGCTCACCTCACCCCTCAGCTCAAGGGGTGAGCAGATGACTCAAGTCTAGCAAATCAGAGTGTTACATTATAGTTCAGGTCAATAAAATCAATCCTAAACCTTTGTTAGAATTGCTCGTAATTCTATCCCCCTTTGCACTTGGATTGAGCACTCAAATCTAACTGTATCTGAAACTATTCTAATTCCTGGAAATATAAATTATGTGACTCAATAAATTTCTGTTTTTCCTCCTTAAGCCAGTGGTTCTCAGGCTTCAGAGTATGACAAAATTACCTGGTGGGTTTGTTAAAAATAAAACAAAACAGATTGCCAGGATCCATATCTTAGGAAAAGTCTGGATGAGGCCTGAGAATTTGCATTCCTAACAAGATTCCATGTGATGCTGACACTGCTCCGGGGACCACGCTGGAGAATAATTGCCTTAAGCTATTATGAGTTGGTTCATATTACTTACACCTGAAAGATTAGTGACCACTATTCTCTACAGTCAGATGAAAAACAATCCTTGAAGCAAAGTCAAAATTTAAACTGATACTTTAGATTATCTAGAAAATAACGAAAATTATTAGAAATTCATACCAAAACTTGTGCAGCAACAGTTAAGTTTTTCTTAAAGGAAAATGTCTAAAATCCTTATTATTTATTATAAACGAAGACTGAAAATATGCTAAGTATTCAATTTAGGAAAAGAGAAAAATATAACCAAATTAACAAAGACAAAAGACTTTATACAGGTAAGATCTGAAAGTAAAAACACAGAAAACTCATAAAAGCAGAAAACATATGTAAGATAAAAGTTCGGTATTTGAAAAGGCTAATAATCCATGAGAATTCTAAATTGGAAGAAAAAGAAAATAGAAATGTGAAATGCTAGGGATCATTAAAGTTCACTTGCATATACAGAAGAAACTAAAAGAATATGAGAATCTCATTGCCACTTTATGGCAACAAACAAGAAATCTAAAGGAAGTAAATAATTTCCCAGCAAAATATACCAAATAAGACCTAAAAACCTAATAGATAAGGCTCTGGAAATATACAAAAGGCAAAGGATTTAGATGTTCTGGAGCTCAGTTCTATCATCCCCTTTCAAAGCTGTAGGTTCCAAATTATCTTGATCATGTATATTTATCGGTAAAACATTTTTGAAAAACTTTCCCATTATATGTTTGTTTGTATGCATAAATTAGGTATGTACTAGTATACATTTTAAAACAAAAAGTATAAAGTAAATAAATATAAAAACAAGTTGTGCTATTTTTTTCCCACATATGAAGAAATTGAATCTATTGTCTTGTCCATTCTTGGAGTGTAGACTTTCCACTGTGGAGTTCATCATTTTAATTGTTGTGTTTATTAAATTATTCCACAACATAGAAAGACACAGAAAACTACCTAACACATAAAGTTCAAATAACCCTACTAATAAAATATGATGCAGAGACCACATGAAAAAGTCCAAGTATGTGTATTACCAATAAAATTATGAAACTAAATACGTCAGAGCATATCATGACTAAGAAGGGTTTGCCCCCACCCCAGGCATAGGAGAATGGTTCAACTTCACAATATCTATGGATATAATTCATTTTTTCAACAAAATAAAGAAATACAAATTATGTCAATAGATGCTGAAGACTTTTGATATAGTCCAGCAGCCATCCACAATAACTCTGAGCAGAAAAGAAGAAAAAGGAAGCAATTAAACATGGTGATTATTTACTGAAAAACAATGGCAAACAGATTAAATTGGAAATTTTAAAGCCATTTTCAGTAAGTTAGAAGATGGGATGCTTGCTGACGTCAGCATTATTCAACATCACTTAGGAAATCCTAGTCCATTCCATAAGGAAAGAAAATCAATTAATAGATGTAAGCATTTTAGAAGAGTCATAGCTATCTATCCCCTATATCCATACCTTCTCTTTATAGTAGCAAGAACAAGGTAAAACTAAAGGAAAAAATTTCCACATTAGTGTCCCAAATTATAATACCTAAGAATAATAAACATCAAAAGGAAGGTATGGAATGGTACTGAAGGACACCAAATAACTTGAAAAAAAAGATTCAACACAGCTTACATGCCCATCCAATTCTATTCTCTTCTCTGCCTCCCCAGAGTAAGCAATATTGTGAACTAGGGTTTGTCATGTTTTTACATTTTTTACCACACATAGAAGATCCTTAGATACTATCAATTGGTAGCTTTTAAAAATTAATAAAGATGAAATAATATTGTATGGATCACTTGGCAACTTGCTTTATAATTCAACACTGTAGTAGGCTTTAAAAAAAAAATCCAGACTGATAAAGGTAGTTCAAATTTGTCCATTTTAACTCGGTATCACCTAAGAATACACTATAATTTAACCATTCTTTTGTGAGTACACATTTAGGTTGTTTCCACTTTTTTGCTATTACAAACAATGCTGCAATAAGCATTTTTGTAAAATTCTCTTTGTGTACATGTGGCCATCACATTGAGAACACATTTTGCACTACGATTCACACAAACACACAACTCACACACAAACACACACAGCACGACCCAAAAGTTTATGAAACAATTACTTTTACTACCTGCAATGCACTCTGATGATTTTTATTCTGTAATATTTCATTAAAAAATAATGATGCTGGTTAATAGCCACCAAATTAATATAAAAAAACACTAGTAGGCCCCAACCCACAGTTTGAAAAACAATGTTCTGGGAAATCTACCTAGAAGTGGAATCGAAGGATATAAACAATTTTGATTCTATCAGATATTGACAGTTTGCTCTCTAAAGTATTGTATTGGGGTACCTGGTTGGCTCAGATGGTTGAGTGTCTGCCTTAGGCTCAGACCATGGTCTCCAGGTCCTGGGATCCAGCCCTGCATCCAGCCCTGCGTCAGGCTCAGGGGGCAGTCTGCTGCTCAACAAGGAATATGCTTCTCCCTCTCTCCCCACTACCCACCCCCCCACCCCTGCCCTCATGCTCTCTCTCTCTAATGAAATCTAAATAAATAATCAGTTAAGAGTCCCACCAGTATTATATAAAATTATTCACAATACTGTCAGACTTTGAAATTTCTGCTAATTTCATGGGAGCAAAGTGGTATCCCATTTAAATTAGTAATGCTAAACATCTTTTTGTCTATTGAATATTTTCCTCTTTCATAAATTATTGTTTACTTGCTCGTTTCCTGTTGGGATTTTACTTCTTTTTTATTGGTAGTCCTTTAGATATTTTGGATATTAAACTCTTTATCAACTAGATGCATTGCAAATATTTTCCCACTCTATTTTCTAACCTTGTTTATATTGTTGATGTTGGACTGTTTGGTTATAGCTGGTAACTATGTGTCCCAGAATCTCTTTCTCTGGATGGCTCTGGGTTGGAGTTAGCCAAGAGAAACTTGTACAAGATTTGGAAGGCAAAAATGAAGCAAAAGACATTATTCTTAGAGGATAATTGTGGTCAGACACAGTTAACAGACAGACACAGATCTGCTCAGAAGGTCCCAGCTTGTTTTCACGATGTTGGCCCTAAAGCAGCAAGCAGCCCACCACCAGCCCTCATCTGCAAACCCAGAGAGGCTGTAGCTCCAGAGATAGTTTCCATAGATCTCCCCAGAGGCTTCCTTCTGCAATATCAGATATGCTTGGCTTTTTGGAATTCCCTACAAAGTCTGATTTGTCTGCCTACCCTAGGGTTTGTGAAGACTAGTTAGTCACTATCTCTCTAATCCATGGACTCTTCCCTTCTCTAGCAACTTCCACATTTGCATAAGATCTAAATCCCCTAGGGGTGCCTGGGTGGCTCAGTAGGCTGAGCCAGGGACTCAATTTCGGCTCAAGTCACGACCTCAAGACTTGAGGTCAAGCCGTGCATTGGGGTCTGTGGCAAGTCTACTTGAGACTCTCTTTCTCTCTAAAATAAATAAATAAAATCTTTTTTTAAAAGACTCTCTAAAATAAAAAATAATATTTTTTAAAAAGACTATTAAGATCTAAATCCCCAATTTCTATAATATTTAGAATTCTATCTTCCTAAATGAAACCTTTGCCACTAGGTAGAAATTTTACATTCTGAAGTAGTTAATTTATTCTTATATTTTATGGTTTGTGTTTTCTGTATCTGGTTTAAAATTATTGGGGCAGCCCGGGTGACTCAGTGGTTCAGTGCCGCCTTCAGCCCAGGGCCTGATCCTGGAGACCCGGGATCGAGTCCCACATTGGGCTCCCTGCGTGGAGCCTGCTTCTCCCTCTGCCTGTGTCTCTGCCTCTCTCTCTGTGCCTCTCATGAATAAATAAATAAAATCTTTTTTTAAAAATTTAAAAATTAAAAAAAAAATAACATTATTTTTGCTCAAACCTAAGGGCATGATGATATTCTCCTACATTTTCTCCTAATAGATTGTAAAGTTTTGCTTTATACTTTTAGGTTTTTAAATATGGTATGAGTAGGGGTACACTTTTACTTTTTCTCTATGTACAGATAACATTCTCATGACAATTTATAATATTTTTATTATTTTTCTAAGATCTGAAATGCCATCTCTGGCATATATCAAGATATATATGTTATATATATCTATATATAAATTCTATTAAGGTCTATTTGTCTTTCACTGGGCTATTGCATCACTTAATTACATATAGTTACCTCGTTGCATAACAAATATTGATCTGGTAGAAAGAGCCCTCATACTTTGGATCTCATCTACAAAACTATGTGGTTATTAATGGTGCTATAAACTTCCAAATCAATTTTAGAATCAAGCCTACTGGAATTTGGAAACGAATTTATAGACTGAATTTATAGATTCATTTATGGGGAATTACACTCTTTAAAATATTGAGCCTTGCCATTCATTATTTTGTTAAATATACCTTTCTCCATTAATTTAGGTCTGCTTTTATATCTCTCAATGTAAGTTTATCAATTTCTTCATAGAAGTCTTCCACACTTTTGTTAGATTTATTCCTAGGTACAGTGTATAATGGTTAATGTTCTAGTTGTAAAATAAACCTTTTTTTGAAATTAAAGTGATTTCCTGGGGCATAGAATTATTTTTGCATTCCTGATACTCAATTGTTGCTTCTTTTTCTGATATTCAATCGTTCTTAGTTTGCTTTTCTTATACTGAACTTATAACTAGCAATGTTAAATTATTTAGTCCAACTATTCCACTAATTTTCCTGTAGGTAACTATGCATATAAAATCCTACTGCTATGTATAACAAAGCATTTCATTTCTTATTTTTCAGTCTTTAGATTTTCAATTTTGTTTTTTTTTCTAATTGCATTGGTAGTACCGCCAGTATTATCAATAATAAACCCATGGGATCCCTTGGTGGTTCAGCGGTTTAGCGCCTGCCTTCTGCCCAGGGCGTGATCCCGGAGTCTTGGATCGAGTCTCACATCAGGATCCATGCATGGAGCCTGCTTCTCCCTCTGCCTGTGTCTCTGCCTCTCTCTGTGTGTCTCTCATGAATAAATAAGTAAAATCTTAAAAAAAAAAAAAAAAATTTCCATAGCCA
This sequence comes from Canis lupus baileyi, assembly GCF_048164855.1. Classification (NCBI taxonomy): domain Eukaryota; kingdom Metazoa; phylum Chordata; class Mammalia; order Carnivora; family Canidae; genus Canis; species Canis lupus. The sequence goes on from NC_132844.1 coordinate 10,052,895, forward strand.
CTAAGAGTCAACAATAACTCTCTCCCAAAAGGAAGGAAAACACTTGATTTTCTTCCTTATTAACTCATTTATTTAAAATAATCATACAATAATCATACAATAGACAAGACTACACCTAAAAATTGTGGAGGCTAAAATTCCTGAATTCTTGTTTGACTTGAGATTTTCTTTTAAGAAAAGATGACTGCAGAGCCATTTTCTCTTTACATAACATTTTTAAAATTTAATATTTATTCTCTGCTTATATGCAAAGGAGTTACACTTTAAAAATAGTTCATTATCTGAAAATGTACTGTTAAAACATGATATAAAAACTTATTGTGAACCTGATTTTACTAAAATAGAACCTGATTTAAGCAAATTAGTACTTTTTACTGATAAGTGTAAGCAGATTAAAATTTATACATTAGGGACCCCTGGGTGGCGCAGTGGTTTGGCGCCTGCCTTTGGCCCAGGGCGCGATCCTGGAGACCCGGGATCGAATCCCACGTCGGGCTCCCGGTGCATGGAGCCTGCTTCTCCCTCTGCCTGTGTCTCTGCCTCTCTCTCTCTCTCTCTCTCTGTGTGACTATCATAAATAAATAAAGAAAAAAAATATTAAAAAAAATTTATACATTATAAATTATAATATAAATAAGAGAATCCTATTGATACGAGCAAAAGAAAACTTCATTACAGTATGAGTACAGTTCAAGTCATACTCTCAATCTATTTTAACCAAATTTCAAAAAATTAAAATTCCAGTATAAATTTGAAAGGACCTTTGCATAGGTTCTTCAAATTCATCAGAGCCAAATTTGACTTGTACTTCCTCATTAATGGAGAATAAAGAAAAGCTAGCTCAAAGCTTCTAAGAACTTTGTAATTCCCTAGATTGTTACACTTGGGTTTGGGGCTTAGAACTACTATTTCAGTGGAGGGATTTAGCAGTGTAAAGGATGGAAATTTTTGGCTGATTAGTCTTCATCTTAATCAGTCCTTATTGGGTTCACACAGAAACCAAGTGGGGACCACACCGGATATAAACATGATGATTTTTGTTTTATAAATTTAAAAGTCATACTTTGAACAATGTCCTATGTTCATTAAAAATACACATTTCATTTTCTGAAAGGATCTCCAGATTTTGAACTATTAGGCAATTCTCATAACCCCTTGTATTGAAACCATACTATGAATATTTGACCTCACTTTCACCAAGACCACAGTCTAAAGGAAGAAAATTACATAAAGTTAAACCAGCAATTTCTACTTGAAATATTATTAAAGTTGCTTCTGTAATATTTTTTCTGCATTACTTTACTATTTATTATGCTCAGAATAAAACAGCAATCAGAAAATCAATCTAAAATTATGATGATTTGCCACTTGGCTTCTGCCCATGCTTATCAGGCTTCTGGGGAGACCTATGCAGCGCCAAAGGAAGCTCAGCCCCGCACAATGTCTTGTGCAGGGTGATGAGAATGGCACATTGTCTGCCCAGTCTGAACAGAGGTCACAGCAGGGAGAGCATCTGCTAAGATAATGTGAATGAAGGAAACAACTATAATTGCCTCATTAAGAGATCTCTGGCAAAATAATCACAAGAAGAAAGGACTTAGGAAACCACCCTAAAATTAAGTCTACAATAAGGAAAATTTGAGGTAGAATAAAAAATGCTTAAGAATTAAGGAAATGTGGGTATTCCATTGGTTTTACTAATGCCCTTAGTCACTAGATAGATAAATGGAAACTTCGATGCAACAGTTCAGTTATTCAACTCCAGCTCTTGCCAGTCATTAGTAGGAAGCAGAAGATGCAAATCCACAGCTATGATGCAAACAAATGTGAAATAAAGGGTGGTGGGGAATTGTTTACAATGGACCAAAACATAGGAACTAAGCTTTAAAGTCTGTATTTTGCTATTATAATGAAATACATATTAAAGGAACATTTTAAGAGGGAAAAGTAAAATATAAAAGCCCAAAGTAAGAAAGACAAAGGAGAAATTGTCTCTGCTTGACCAATTCACTTTCTTCTATTTTCTACCCCTACCATTTAAAAATAGATTTTTCATAAAAGTCAATAGTATATAATTACAACTAAATCCTCAGTTACTTTTCAAATTACCAGCGAATCTAGGTGCACATACATTTTATTCAACATTGTTGATAAACTAAAGTTATTTCATAGTAAAAGCTAATTTTAAACTCCAATTTAAACTTAAATTAAATCTCCAAACCAGACACAAGACTAAAATGTATTGAAACTGACAAATTATTTCTCCATTTTCTGATATTTTGAGGTTAAGCCTGGTGAACCTAATTTGTACTATACGGTTAAAATTTATTATTAAATAAACAGAATCTTCAATAAGGCTATTAAATTTTTCTGATTCCAACAAAAACACTAAAATTAGCTTGTTACACACATAAGCCAGGTTTAAAATAAGCAAACTATTTGATGACTTTGATGTTTTGCACCCAAAATGTGCTGGCTAATTTTTCCATTCCATTTACCATTCCGGTCTTTAAACTGCCTTAATCTCCTGCCCTCAGATGTTGACCTTGTAAGAATAGGGGTCAGAGGTCAGAATAGACAGACCTCAAAGGATCTGGACTATCAATTCATGCCTGAGAGATTTCTCTTCCACAATAGGAACCTACTAAACAGCAAATTCCTAAATCTAATCACACAAGTATCAGGGTGAAACAGTTATTTATTGGAATTTGTTGATTTACAGTTTTCAAACATCTCCCGCATCTAAAGTGCATTTTCTTTTTCTTTTGGGAGCAGGTTCTGGGATATAATAAATATAAAAATAAAATCACAGAAGAACTTTTAATGTGAAACAGATAACCTTAATAAAATGGCATCATAAACAAGTAGATTTATTATTTTCAGTAATGCTACGGACGTAGATTTCAAAATGAAAAAAACATACCACTATAATTCCTAACTATAAAGTACCTGAAAAACTTCAAGTTATACCACAAAGAATGAAAGATGCTATACTGCTGAGGTAGGTGGGGGAGGGGGTAGAAAAGTCACCATTAGTTAGCTTTGAGCTCACTTGCTCTAAAGGTAAATGAGGGCATTAAATAAATACTTTTTATTTTTAATAAATGAAAATATACAGTCCTTCAATGAGAAAAGCCAAAACTAGATTTTAAAAAATCTTATGGCCTCCAAAACCTTTTTGCAAACTTAAAGAATTTGAAATAAAAAAATTGTGGCCCTGTAAAAATAACTTTACTATCATTTATCTTTACTTTTATTTTTTAAAAAAGCAAGTTAGCTCTTCCAAGCTGATAACAAATTAACATATATAATGAGTTTCTGTTTATATTCACCTTGGTCTTTCTGACCATAAATGAATGGTAAGTACGTCATAATGTGACATTCTACCACCACTTTAATACTGGAAATGTCAAATTTCACATCAATTTTTAAGTCTACATGAAGAATATCTTAAAACTTACAAGTAGTTTTTAATATGATGAAATGAAAGGAATTTCCTACATTTCAATGTGAAAAGCAGTAAAACTGAACATAACACTTAACCTTCTTTCTAAACAAAATATATTAAAACTTCAACTCAGAGAAAAAACAAAAAGCTTAATCATGTACTAATGCAGTGATGCAAATAAAATATTGCTTGAAATGGAATGAAAGCAGTAGAACATTGGTATTATTTTCTGTTATTTTAAAAATCTCAGGTCAACATTGTTGAAAGGAACTGCATTATAATGAACAGCACTTCTTGGACTGTGTCGTTGGGTCAAAAGATGTGGAAGGTTAAAGAGAACAAAGAAAATAGTCAGGACCCTAGAAAAAATTTAGAATAAAAAAGAGGTAAAAAAACCAGAAACCACAAACAATAAAAGATGAAGCTTATATACCCAATATATATATTAACCATGTATATATATGCACTTCAAATGTATTTAAGGCCAACATGTATTTTTATTCCTTAATTATTAATGATTAAAATCATTTAACCTTCATAGAAAGATTTCCAGACCATCTGTTTCAGTCCATATCATTTTTACTAATACAACACATTTGTTAATACAAAATAAAATCTTATTACATGAAATATTTAATTCTATATTATAGTCTGAAATAATTATTCCATATAAATTCTAAAAATTAACAACGGCAAATAAAATAATCATTTTACTCTCTTCTCCCATAATTTTACTCTGTTAGAAGTTACTTCTTTTACTTCATAGTAAATTAATAAGGCTTTATAAAAAAACAAAAGTTATCAAGCATAGGCCAGATTTTGAGGAGTAAAATAAAGTTTTAAAATTTAGTATTAACTTCATTTTATTATTAAAAGAACTTTATAGGGGTCATTAAATCTCTATTCTTTTGATAATATACATTAAAAATCCCAAAAATAAATTGGAAATTATTTCATTTGAAATTTTTCAAAAATATTTTAAATGTGGGGGTCTTAAAATAAGACAAGGTAACACACTGCTGAACACTGGTAACTGTATACTAAATTCAGCAGAATTTTAAGACAGAATGAAAAAACTAATCCCACTTTCTTTTGTAAATAGCTTATGTAAAATTAAGATAGAATCCTTAAAATTATTTTATATTTCTTGCCACAAAGACATAAATCTTCACAAAATATGATTCTATCATATATATGAGATATATATATTAAAATTGAACAAATACTTCTTTTTTCTTTTGAGTTATGGAACCAAATTACAAATTTTTAAATGTTAATTCCATGTAATAAAAATTTCATAGTTTTAATTTTTTATTTAGTTCTTTGAAAAGATGAAATAGAAAAGCCGTTAGCTAGACATACTAAGAAAAAAGGAGAGAGGACTCAAATAAATGAAATTGGAAATAAAAGAGGAGACATTATAACTGATACCACAAAAATACAAAGGCTCAAAACAGACTACTATGAACAATTATACCACAACAAAACTGGACAACCGAAATGGATAGATTCCCAGAAACACAGAACCTACCAAGATTGAATTATGAAGAAAAAAAAAATCTGCATACACCAATTACTACTAAGGAGTAATAAAAAATTTCCTTACAAGGAAAAGTCCAGGACTTCATTGCTTCACTGGTAAATTGTACCAAACAGATAAGACTTAATACCAATCCATCTCAAACACTTCAAATATACAGAAGATAAGGGAACACTTCCAAACTCATTTTATGAGCCCAGCATTACCCTGATACTGAAACCAGACAAGGATACTATAAGAAAAGAAAATTATAGGTCAATATCCCTGATGAATATAAAATGCAAAATCCTCAATAAAATATTAAAAAACTAAAAAAAAACTGAATTCAACAATACATTAAAAGAATCATACATTGTTACGAAGTGGGATTTATTCCAGAATTAAAAGAATGGTTTAACATCTACAAATTAATAAGTGTAATATTATCATATGAAAATGGAGGATAAAAGTCATATGATCATCCAACAGATGTAGAAGAAACATCTGACACAATTCAACATCCATTCATAATAAGAACTGCCAAGAAGTGGGTATAGAGGAAACACCCCAAATAATAAGGGCCATATATAACAAGCCCACAGCTTAATATTATACAGTGGTAAAAAGCTGCAAGTTTTTCCTTCAAGATCATGAGTAAGACAAGGATGCCCACTCTTACCACTTTCAACATAGTTCTAGAACCCCTACTTAAAGTAGTTACATAAGGAAAAAAAAAGGCGTCCAAATCGGAAAGGAAGATGTAAAATTGTCTCCATTTGCAGATGACATGATAAAGAAACCTCAAAAGATCCTACCAAAACACTGTTAGAACTAATAAGCAAATTCAATAAGCTGCAGAATGCAAAATCAATATACAAAAATCATTTGATTCCTGCACACTAACAATGAACTATCAGGAACAGAAATTAAGAAAACAGTCTCATACACAATTGCATCAAAAAGATTAAAATACCTAGAAATACATTTAACCAAGGAGGTGAAAGATCTATATACTGAAAACCACAAAGCATTAATGAAAAAAATTGAGGAAAACACAAATAAATGAAAAGCTATTCTGTGCTCACGGACTGGAATAATTAATATTGTTAAAATGCCCATACCACCCAAAGTGATCTACAGATTCAACGGAATCTTTATCAAAATTTCAATGGCAGTTTTCACAGAAAACAGTACACACATTCCTAAAATTTGAATGGAGCCACAAAAACACTGAATAGTCAAAGCAACCTTGAAGAAGAACAAAGCTGGGAACATCGCACTCTCTGATTTCAAACTTTATTACAAAATAATAGTAATCAAACAGTATGGTACTGGCATAACAATACATAAAAACAGACTCATAGGGACACCTGGGTGGCTCAGTGGTTAAGCGTCAGCCTTTGGCTCAGGGTGTGATCCCGGGGTCCTGGAATCGAGTCCCCCATTAGGCTCTCTGCAGGGAGCCTGCTTCTCCCTCTCCCTATGTCTCTGCCTTTCTCTGTGTGTCTTTCATGAATAAATAAATAAAATCTAAAAAAAAAAAAAGACTCAGACCAATGAAACAGAACAGAAAGATCAAAAATAAACCCACATATGTGGCCAATTAATTTATGACAAAGGAGTTAAGAAAATACAATGGGGAAAGGACAGTCTCTTTACCAAATGGTATTGGGAAAACCGGGCAGTCACTTGCAAAAAAACAAAAAAAAAAACAAAGAAGAAACTGGACCACTATCTTACACCATACACAAAAATCAACTCAAAATAGTTTTAAGACTTGAACATGAGGCCTGAAACCACAAAACTCCTAGTAGAAGAAAACCTAAGGTTTAAGTTCTCAGACATCAGTCTTGGCAACGATTTTTTGGATTTGACAACAAAAGCAAAAATAAACAAACGAAACAAAAAAACTTCTACACGACAAAAGAAACCATTAAACAAATGAAAAGGCAACTTATACAAGGGAAGAAAATATCTGCAAATCATATATCTGATAAAAGGCTAATATTCAAAATCTATAAAGAACTCATATGATTCATTAAGCAAACAAACAAATAATCTGATTAAAAGTGGGCAGAGGAACCTAACAGATATTTTTCCAAAGAAAACATACAAATGGCCAACTGGTACACAAAAAGGTGCTAAATATCACTAATCACTAATCAACGTCATCAAATATCACTAATCATTTGACAGGGAAAGTCAAATCAAAAAGCACAGTAAAATATCATCTCCCATCTGCCTATAAACAAAAAGACAAGAAATAACAAGTGTTGGGGAGGATGTGGGAAAAAGGGAACTCTTATGCACCGTTGGTAGAAAGGAAGGGAGCCCACATGGAGAGCAGACTCTTATCACTGCTCCTTCTTATTTGTACTTGTACTGCATTGTCCTATATTTATCATGGTTTCTTTTCAACAGTTTCTTAAGTATTTGGGAGGTTTATATTGGAAAGGTTATGTATCCCCCTCCTGGTTCTCTGCACCCAATTGTCCGACTGCTGGTGGCAATGTTAATTAGTTCAACCAAAATGGAAAACAATATGGAGGTTTTTCAAAAAAATAAAACTACCATATGATCCAGCAATCCCACTTCCGTGTATATATTCAAAGGAAATGAAATCATTCTCTTAAAGAGATATCGGCCCCCTCTGTGTTCTCTGCAGCACTATTTACAACAGCTAAGACATAGAAACAACCTAAGAGTCTACTAGTAAATGAACAGATAATGAAAATGTGAGATACACACACATACACACACATGACTTAATCAGCCATAAAAAAGGAAATCCTGTCATTGGAGACAACTTTAACGGATCTTGAAAGCATCATGCTAGGTAAAATAAGTCAGACAGAGAAAGATAAATACTGTATCACCTTACTTATATAGGAATCTAAAGAAACTAAACTTGACGCTGAACAGATTGGTGGTTGCCAGAGGTGGGGGTTGGGGCTGGATGAAACAGGTGAAGGTGATCAAAAGGTAGAAACTTGCAGTCACTAAGACAAGAAGTTCTGACATTTAATGAACAGTGCATGGTGACTAAAGTTAACAATACTGTATTGTATATCTGAAAGTTGCTAATTGTAAATTTCAGAAGTTCTCATCACAAGAAAAAATTTGTAACTATGTGAAAGCTATGGGTGCTAACTAAACTTACTGTGGTAATCATTCCCCAGTATATACATATATGAACTCATGATGCTGAACACCTTAAACTAACACAATATGTCAGTTATATCTCAATCTAACTGAGGGCAGGGAAGGTATAATTCCACTTTTACTCTATTCATGGAAAGACAAAAGTATAGTGATACAGAATAGGTCAGTGGTGGCCAAGGGTTTTAGGTGGGGGAGAAATAACTGCAAAAGACGGTGGGGAAAAAAAAGACAGAGGGTTGGGGCACCTGAGTGGCTCAGTCAATTAAGCATATGACTCTTCCTTCATCTCAGCTCAGGTTTTGATAGCAGGGTCATGATTCAAGCCTTGCCTTGGGCTCCACGTCCAACGTGGAGCCTAATTGAAAAAAAAGAGGGAAATTTTGGGGGTGATAGAGTGTTCTGAAACCAGATAATAATGGTAACTACATGAACATATATGTAAAAATTCACAGAAGAGTATACCAAAAGAAAAAAGTGAATTTTAATATATCACAATTTAAAAAATAAAATAAAAACAGCTCTCCATGCAAACAAAATACATAGAAATATACCAATGCTTACATTTTAAAATAGAATTTAACTGGAACTCTAGCTTTCTAGTACTTTAGCAAACCAAAGTAATTATTTAATTATCATTATTTTAAATATTTTGTAGGCTATGAGTTTGCAAGTATCAAAGTACTTGAGTAAGTACTTGAAAGAAGTATTCAAAAATGATGAGGGTGTGTCAAAAGGACACAGAAACCAGCTGGAACTAGTAACAGAATCTAAAAACCTTGAGCATTAAAATAATTATTAAATAACATAATTTATTGATAAAGACAGAAACTCATGATGCATATTGAGATAATAAATAAAAAATGGAAAGTTTGATAAAGATGATGATATTTAGGATGCCTGGGTGGCTCAGTGGTTGAGCTTCTGCCTTCAGCTCAGGTCGTGACCCCAAGGGTCTTGAGACCGAGTCCCACATCAGGCTCTCCGCAGGAAGCCTGCTTCTCCCTTTGCCTATGTCTTTGCCTCTCTGTGTGTCTCTCATGAATAAATGAAGAAAATCTTTAAAAAATATATGATATTTACATGGCCTCAAAATATCTCATCACAAATTGCTAATTATGAAAAGAAAAAGTAGTGGAAAAAAATAAAAATCCTTTGCCATCTGACAGGATACAATGAGAAGAATGCAGCACCACCTCCATGACCTTCTTGTCAAAGATGAATAACCTCAATCTAATAGTAAGGAACCATTAGCTAAATTCAGGCTATGATCTGGATTCAATCTGGTGTTTTTCAACTTGTCACTCTAACCCTTATATTGCCTGTTAACTAAAAGTTAGGTTGAGAGAATTTTGTTAGGTTCAAGATACACATTTTTGCATAATACTTCCAATTCATAGAATATATACATGTTGGAGAAACAAGTTTAAAGACACTAGAATGAATCCCAATTATGGCACACTCTACAAGACAGTTGGTCTAGTCTCTTTAACAAGTTAATGTCATAAAAGTCCTTCCTAACGGATGCGCGTGTGTAGGGAGGGACTGTTCTAGATCGCAAGAGACTTAAGACATATAAAACTAACTCAATGCCAGGTTCCTTAATTGCATTCTGATTTGAAAAAAACAACCACAGAAGATAAGTTTTAGACAACTGGGGACATTTTTAAATGGACCATAGCTACACTAATAAACATGAAAATCTGGTCAAAGCACAATTTTATTCTCATTATTTAAGGCTTTCTGCAGAAGTAAATATGATTAATAACCATAAAAGAAATCAAGAAAGTTACCATAGATCTCTCAAGTCTTTTAAGCATTTAGGAAGCACATCAATGCCTTGGAAACTGCTCCAAACATCAGTTAACAGTGCCACATCCTGCTTTCTCATTGTTTCAGTTTCTGTAACAGAAGTCTCTGCTTATTTGATTATTTAACTGCAATTTGTTTCTACCATTTTACAAAAATCGTGGCACATGGAAAACCAGAACTGCTAATCTTACAACAAAAATTATAAACATCCTTGGGATATTTGATCATTACATGGAAAACATTAGCATGTTTGATCATCAGTTGGAAATCATTAGATACCAAATTGTGTAAAGGCTTTAATCACAGTAAGATACACAACAAACATCGACTGTGGAAGCAGTAATTCACCCTCTGATGACCACCAACTTCTACTCTCTCATTCTTTCTAGCACCCCAACTACACCAATTCTAGCACCCCACCTATAACCCACGCACACCCCATGAGCCTGCCACTTTTTCAATGACTTCACTCCTTACCTAGTTTATACTGTATAATCCATCATTAGAACTGCTCCCTTGTACACACTGTCAGTGCCCGTGTCTCCCTTTGTCATTCTCAACTAGGAAACCAACTTATTAATAAATCCATCGTTCTGCCTATTTCACAGCTGTAGCCATGAAGTCACCAGTGGCTGGAGAAAAAACACAATCATACTGAGTGACGTTACTTTAAATCCATGTCCACTAATCTTCAATAGGTTGTGGTATTACCTGTAATTCCACCTTTTTCTCTATAATGAGTTCACTCTTTTCCTATTTCAATTTTTTATCTTTTTTATTATTTTTAAAAGATTTTATTTATTTATTCATGAGAGACACACAGAGAGAGGCAGAGACACAGGCAGAGGGAGAAAACAGGCTCCATTCAGGGAGCCTGATGTGGGACTCGATCCCCAGATTCCAGGATCACGCCCTGGGCCAAGGCAGGTGCTCAACTGCTGAGCCACCCAGGCATCCCCTGTTTCAATTTTTTAAAAAGATTTATGTATTTATTTGAGAGAGAGAGAGAGAGAGAGAGAGAGAGAGAGAGAACATGCGTGAATGAGTAGGGGGAGAGGCAGAGGGAGAGAATCTTTAAGTAGACTCCCTGCTGAGTGTGGAGCCTGACACAGGACTCGATCTCATGACCCATGAGATCATGACCTGAGCCTAAACCAAGAATTAGATGCTTAATGGACTGAGACACCCAGGAGCCCCTTAATCTCCTATTTTATACCTTCTTTCTTTGTAAATCTCCAAACTACCTCTTCCACCATCCCTCTCCAGTTGATGACCTTGCTTGAAATTTCACTAAGAAAACTGGATAAAAAGCTCAGAAATCTCACCTTATTTCATTCTTGTATCTACTCACCTGTATCTGTACCTGTGCGCTGTGTCTTACCTCTACTTCTGAAGAAATGAACTATCCGTGCTTGCAAGGCTAGCTGTCTCCATTATGCTTTATATCCCAAGCCTCTCTCTGATTTTCTTTTCTTTTTTTTTTTTCTTCTGATTTTCAACAAGGAAAATCACTCCAACGATTGACCTCCTCTTTTCTGAATGTTCAATCTTCCCCTTTCTACTGGACCATTCTCACTGACACATAAACATGCTATAAGTTCTATGCCTCAGCTGTTGCTTGATTTTTCTGCTATCATTTACAGGAAAACTCCCCAAACTGTCTAAATTTGCTGTCTCCACTTCCTCTCCTTTCCTTCTATTGAACACAACCAGCTTAGACTTTCACTCCCAACAGTCCACTGAATCTGACCTTGTCAACTTCACCAGTGATTTCCTTGTTGCTAAATGCTCAAGTCTTGGGGGTTATCTTAATCATTTCACCATCAACACCATTTCACACACGGGAGTCCCTCTCCTTCTTGAAATACTTCTTTCCTTGACTTATGAGACAAAACCCTTTTAATTTTCCTATTTCCCTCCTTCTAACTTATTAATGCCCTTTGCTTCTACTCTCCTGATTACTGGGTGCTGGAATGTGCTACAGTTTAGTGGTCTTCTCTTTTCCACGTATACTCACTCTGATGGTGATCTCATTCAGTGTTAAGGCTATAAATACCACCTTTCTGCTGAATATTGCCAAGTCTTTTTATAGAGCCTTGGAACTCCATACTCTTGCATCCACTTGCCTAATCTATTTTTCCAATCAATGTCTATTATAAATCTCCAGCTAAATATATCTGAGACCATACTTCTAATTTTCTGCTCCTTCTCTAGTCTTTTCCCTCTTGGTAAATGGTCTCTTCATCTTTCTGACTGCTCAAGCCAAACAAACCTTGGAGTCATCCTGAATATTTCACTTTCTCTCAGAGTCCACATCTGATCCAAAAGTAAATCCTATTTCCCCTACCTTCACGATGTCAGAATTTTTGTTCCTCACTTCTGCTGCTACCATCCCAATCTGAACCACCATCGTCGTTTTTCTGCTTTAATGGAACCACCTCTCAGTGATTCTCAGCTTCCATTCTTACCCTTTCGCTTTGCGTTGTCACCGCAAAACTGCCAGTATGACACTTTTTAAAAAAAAGATTTATTTGAGGGAGGGAGAGAGAGAGTGCACGCAAGCATGGGTGGAAGGCCAGAAGGAGATGGAGAGAGAGAGAGAATCTCAAGTAGACTGCTGAGCATGGAGCCCAAAGGTGGGGCTTGATGGCCCAACCCTGAGATCATGACCTGAGCCAAAAACAAGAGTCAGATGCTTAACCGACTGAGTCATTCAGGTTCCCTAGATAGATATATGATTAATTTTGCAAGCTGGAAAGCCAAATAGCAATCAAGTCAGATAGCATTAAGGAGATAGAGACAGACTTGTTTGTATACAAATTCATGATTTTAAAACTTTTAAAAGTCACTATAATTAAAGCTAAATTTTATTTCACAAGCTGAAAAAATATCTATTTGAGGCAAAAGGTTAACATCATAAATACATAAAGACAATGTGAGAAAACTGAAAATCCATATTGGTCTTTGCTCCTGGTTCCTGGCATGGAGTTCCTAAAACCATTGTCACTTCCTAAGTGATAAAACCATTAGGATCATCTCTTGTTCTAACACTGGTATTGGACCTCTGTTCCTGACAGAGGGCTCTTGCAACCCCTGTTAATATCCTGGGTGATAGGGGTGAGTGTCTTTCATTCTAAGGGAATTCTGGGTGGGCTCCTAGGTAAGGGCTGCTCACCAGAAAGACCAAAGCATGATTTGAAGCTTGGAATTTTCTGTCCTGCTCCCATTTTTTTAAGGGGGAGAAAGGCTGAAAATGAAGTTACTGATTAATCATACCTACATGAGCAAGTCTCCATAAAATCCTAAGAGTGAGGAGTTCCGAAGCCTTCAAAATGGGAGAGTGATCACCCCAACTCCACCTTTACACCAAGAGCCTCCCAGACCTCATCCTCTGTATATCCTCTTCATCTGTATCTTTTATCATATCCTTTAATGAACTGGTAAACCTAAGAGTTTCCCTCAGTTCTGTGAGTCACTCTAGCAAATTAACCAAGACTGAGGATGATGTGGGAACCTCTGATTTATAGCCAATCAAACAAAAGTTGGCAACCTTGGAACCCACTTCTTGCAACTGGCATCTAAAGTGTGTGGAGGGATACAGTCTTGTGGGACTTAGCCCTTAACCGGTGGGGTCTGACTCTGTCTCCAGATAGATGGTCCCAGGATCGAGTTCAATTGTAGCACATCCAGCTGGTGTTGTGGAGAACTGTTTTGTGTGGCAGTAAAATCTCCACACACTTGGTATCAGAAATGAAGTGCCATGTAATAATAAAGGAGACACACAAGAGAAAAAGATAGTAGGGAAGAACTAGGTTTTTCATAGTAGGAAAAAAGAAAACAGAGTTTTTCCTAAACAGAGAACTTACAAACCAATAATAACAAATGAACTCCTCATTAGTCATATGAGCAAAGGACAGAAAACATATAATTCATAGAAGAGAAAAATGAAAATTGACATAAAAATATACTTAACCTCAAATATATATATATATATATATATATATATATATATATATATATATATATATCAAACCTCTAATCTAATCAAAGGACACAAAGGAAAAGAATGAGCTGTATCTCTTAACCTATATAATTGGAAAAATTTTTTTTTGATTTTTTATTTGAGAGAGAAAGGAACCATGTGGGGGGAGGGAAGGCAGAGGGAGAGGGAGAGAGAATCTCTAAGCAGACTCCCCACTGAGTCCAGAGCCTGATGTGGGGGTCAATCTCATGACCTTGAGATCATAACCTGAGAAAAATCAAGAGCCAGATACTGAAATGACTGACCCACCCAGGAACCCCAGAAAAAAATTTTTAAATGACATCATTCAGGGGTGCCTGGCTAGCTCAGTTGGTAGAGTATGTGACTCAATCTCAGAGTTGTAACTTTAAGCCCCATATTGGGTATGGAGCCTACATTAAAAAAAATTTGGGGGCACCTGGGTGGCTCAGTCAGTTAAACGTCTGCCTTCGGCTCAGGTCATGATCTCAAGGTCCTGGGATTGAGCCTCTCTATTGCATTCTTGCTCAATAGAAAATCTGCTTCTCCCTCTGCCTCTCCCTCTGTCCCTCCCCCCTACTAGTGATTTTTTTCTTTCTCTCAAATAAATAAATAAAATCTGAAAAATAAAATAATTTTTAAAAATTGAAGAAAAATTAAAAAATATTTCTTTAAGGGGTGCCCCTGGCTGGCTAGGTCAGCAAAGACTGTGACTCTTGATCTCAGGATTGTAAATTTGAACCCTACGTTGGGTGTAGAGATTGATTAAATAAGTAATAATAATCTTAAAAATAAAATAAAATGACATCATTCCATGAGCAGTCTCATTTTTAAAGGAGTTTTATATTGGCCCTAATCATTTCTGGAAAGCAGTCTGGAAACAGACATCAAAAAATTTTAAATGCCTTATTTTTGATCCAGATTTTTCAATATTAGGTATTTATCCCAAGGATATAAACAGACAATTTTTCAAAAATGTACATATAAGGATTCCCACTGTGGCACTATTGATAAGGTCAAAATAGTCAAAATAGCTTAAATTTAGCAAATTACTTTAGCCTTGCATAAATTCTGGTACATTCAAAAAATAAATGAATTCTGGTATATTCACACAGTGGGAATTTATACAGGTGCTAATGACTGATATGAAATGTTCTTGATCTACTGTTAAATGGGGAAAAAAAGCAAGTTTCAAAAATACTGCATATATATTATGATTTCTACCTCTAGTTAGGATTTCAAGTGATTTTTTTCAGACTTCCTTATAATTTTTTATTATAAGATAACATGAGTTATCTTTTAAAAAGATAATATGAGTTCTCTTTTAAAAACAGACAGAACAGGGACGCCTGGGTGGCTCAGCGGTTTGGCGCCTGCCTACAGCCCAGGGCATGATCCTCAAGTCCCAGGATCAAGTCCCACATCGGGCTCCCTGCATGGAGCCTGCTTCTCCCTCTGCCTATGTCTCTGCCTCTCTCTCTCCCTCCCTCTGTGTGTTCTCTCACGAATAAATAAAATCTTAAAAAAAAAAACAGACAAAACAATAAAAGTATTTTCATTTGAAAAAACAGATGAGGCGTTAAGACATACACAGAGGGATAGATAGCACTGTCTGTTGGAAATCTCAACTTCTCATTTGTGATCTCAGAACAATCTGGTGGGAAATAGTGCAGAGTTCAAATTGCAATATAGCCTATATTCCTAATAAAGTTTATTCAACTTCACAATGGTGGCATTTTATTTACTTTGACTAGACTATATTATATCCAATAACATAATAAAAAGGCAAACACATTTTCAGATTTTTTTTTCCAAATACAATAAACTCACAAACTAACAAAGTAAAATGATTACCTATCTCCCTTTGGTTTTCTTTTTTGTAGTGTCTTCCCTTTGGGTCTTCTTTCACTTCCTAAGCAGGGGCTCCCACCAGGTCCAGTTACCCGTATTGATTCAAGGCCTTTGGAAGATTTTTTAAATGTGAATTCTACTGGTTCTCCTTCTTTTAGGCTTCTAAATCCTTCCATGAATAATTTGCTCTATAAAGAGTAGGGGAGGGAGGGAGAGAGAAAGAGAGATCATGATCATCAACACTTCATAAATTTTCTTTATGATTTTAAAATGAACATGGCAAGATACTCACTATTCTACATCATAAAGTCTTTTTTTTACATCCAGTAAGAGTTATACCATTTTCAAGGTTCCTGTCGCAATGCTGGCAATGGGAGATAAGCTAACCATTTTTAAAGGCAATTTGGCAATATTTATGAAAACTTTAATGTGCATATTATTTAACCCAGCAATTCCACTTCAAGGAATTGCTACAGACATATACACAAAAGTTCAAAAATAAAGCAACAGAAGACCTTTATCAAAATTCACTACAGCACCATCTTAAAACAAATTACAACTACCCTAATGTCCGTCACTAGGAAACCGATGACACAAATTACAGTACAGCTATATAATGTAATATTATTGAGCCATTAAAAGAAGATCTTGCTGTTTGTGACATAGATATACCTAGAGGGTATTATCCTAAGTGAAATGAGTCAAACAGAGAAGGAGAAAACCATATGACTTCACTAATATGTGGAATCTAAAAAAACAAAACAAAGCAGAAAGAGATCCACAAATTCTGAGAACAAACTGAAGGTTGGAGCAAAATGGGTGAAAGGCAGTGAGCGGTACACAGTTGCAGTTATGGAAAGAATAAATCACAAGGATGAAAAGTCATAGGGAATACAGTCAATGATAGTGTAATAGCCTTGTACAGTAACAGATGGTAGCTACACTTGTGGTGAGCACAGCATGATGCATGAACTTGTTGAATCACTACATTATGTACCTGAAGCTAATGTAACATGTAGGTCAACAATGCTTCAATAAAAAAAAAATTTTTTAAAGATCATGTATTAATGTGAAAAATAAACATGTAATATCGTTGAATAAAAATGTACAGGGTAAAGAATAGCATGTCTACCATAATGCCATGTAAGTAAGTAAGCTTTTAAAAAATACGTTTGTTTATATAGAGATGGGGTTTGGCATAACTGACAGCAAATCATAAACAGTCATTTCCTCCAGTCCTTTTTTTGGGGAAAGTGGGGAAACTTGTTGTTATACACATTATAATTTGAAAGGAAACAGATTTTATAATTTGAAAGATGGTTGATTTTTGTGGGGGGAAAAAAAAGTTTCCTCATTGCAAAAGTGTAACCTCAGTTACAAATATTAAATGGCTCTTCAGACCTAACATCAAAGCCAATGTGCCAATTCAAAATATACTAAAAATAATTAAATCATTAGTTTTATTTCTTGAAGCACCTTGTGTATTTTATGGGCCCAATTTGGGATATCGTGTAATTTTCAAAGACTTTTATGAATTTTGGGGCTAAAGGAAGCAAAACTAAATATGGTGGGAGCCCTTAGGTCAAGTCCATTCTTTTAAGTAAACAGCTATGCAGTATCGAATGAAGCATTTCATCTCATTTCTGCTTATCTCTAAATGTAAAGGATTGGAGTTTCCCCACATGTGTTCTATGAAACAATGATTCTGAGAAAGACTCCATGAAAAAAGGATTTTGTGGTCAAATAAGTTTGTGAAATGTTCTATCTTGCTTCTCCTTAGTTGAGTCACATTAACATATTAAAGTCTTAGATTCTATACCTCTCCTCTCCACCACCTAAATAAAATTCTTATTTGACTGTGTTTATTTAACCCAGCAATTTCCTAACCAAATTGATCCCAGAGCCCTTTCCTTATGACTACAGTTGACAAACACACTTAGGGAAATACTGGATCAGAAAGTCTTTATTCCTCCCAAGCCCATGACTCTAAAGGCAGGTGAATACCTACAATCTAATAATTACATGGAAAAAATAAAAACAACACTTCAAAATTCAAGGCAAAAGGAGACTATTCGTGGTGAAAGTAATATGACACATGAAAACAGGGTTTTTAACCAACCATCTGATACTTCAAAGATTTTTTGTTGTTGTTGTTTTAATTCATGACAGACACAGAGAGAGAGAGAGGCAGAGACACAGGCAATGGGAGAAGCAGGCTCCACGCAGGGAGCCCGACGTGGGACTCGATCCCAGGACTCCAGGATCACACCCTGAGCCAAAGGCAGCTGCTCAAACGCTGAGCCACCCAGGGATCCCTCATCTGATGCTTCAAAATCCGTCAAGTGGAAGTCTGCAATTTGGCAGCACCATTTTTGCTGTCTGGTGCTATGCAGAAGTCAGGAGAAAAAAAATCACAACTGCCTATTCTCTTCAAAAATTTTCATTTTCACAGCTTTATTTAGTACTTTAAAATCTTTTTTTTCTCCTAAGCTTTTTCCTAATTATAAATGGTTCTTTTTGCTTTCATTTCCTTTCTCACTCCCTACTCAAGAAAGTGCAGATTACCATATCAGGTGAAGGGGAGCATACATGGGTCAACTATAGCAATTAAGAGAATGAAGGGACAAGCAGTTTTAATTAGAACTATCATACGTTTATATATTTTGTTGTGTAATAAAAATTCTTCACGTATTTCCTCACAGTTCCTAGTACATGAGTGTACTTCATTTTCCTTTCTTTTTTGTACTTCATTTTCTATTGCTACAGTTTTTGATAGTTATTATTTATAAGTGAATTGCTTCTCCAAATCTAAAGTAAAATTTTACTTTTATGGACCACTAAGTTGTGGCTATTCCGCGTGGTATTCTTAAAGAATATTTTTAAAAATTCTATCTTATATTATTCCTTCCCCAAATTAGGACGTAAGGCCATTTAGATTCATACTAACTGACAAGCATTATTGACAAGAAACAATAATATCTGTAAGAAATTATAGTGGTTTTTCAAGAAACAGATAAGGATTCACAGAGAATACTGTACCTTTTTTACTGCATCAAAATTGTCACTACGTAAGTGGGAAAGATTTATTGAAAGACCAGGAATTCTCTTATTATTATCCCTTCTCAAAAATCAACTTCACTCCTTGACTCGACAATTTTTATTAAAGTTACCTCCATTATTTCCGGTCACACTGATTTCAATACTTAGTTATACCCAAACCATTCACTGAACCTTGTGAATTCTGATTTCATAATCTCTATGTCATCTGCCTCAACCATTTCATTGGATTGCCACTGCCCTACCTCAGACCCTAACTATCTCCTACCTGGATGATCATATTGGTTTCTTCGTTGATATTTCAGCATCAATTCTGTTCCTTAGTCCATGGCATCTTCCATATCTACACATTCTCTCAGAATAATCTTACCCTACTGGTCTCCATAGGTTGAGACCATTCATAATCTTACTTCTAAGTTATACTTTCCACTTCTTTTCTCCTCACTGAAACACAATTCCTCCATTAATAAACTGACTGACTGTACTTCCCTGAACACACTTTGTTTTCTCATTTCTGCGCTCAAGCTTAGGTTGGTAGGTACGCATACTCCTAGTCAGAGTCGTCTATCAAACTCTTACTGAAGACTCCAGACACAGTTCAAATGATGCTTTATGTAGTCATCCTCAATTGTTGTCAAGTTGTAAATTCTCTCTTCTTTCACTTAACTGATTTTTCTGTATGGTTTTCACAATATACTGCTGTGTGATGCAGATACTTATATATGCCTTACTTCTTTTTTTTTTTTTTTTTAATGCCTTACTTCTTATATGCTTTTTTGGCTTTATCGTCTCTTGAAGGCCAGGGATTTTGATATATATCTTAGTATTTCCCAAAGGGTTTAACAAAATACCTGTAAATAGATACTATTCAGTATGTACTTAAAATAATTATAGACTTAGGGGATCCCTGGGTGGCTCAGCGATTTAGCGCCTGCCTTTGGCCCAGGGTGCGATCCTGGAGTCCCGGGATTAAGTCCCACGTCGGGCTCCCGGCATGGAGCCTGCTTCTCCCTCTGCCTGTCTCTCTCTCTCTCTCTCTCTCTCTCTCTCTCTATGTCTATCATAAATAAATAAATAAATCTTAAAAAAAAAAAAAAAGAATTATAGACTTAGCAACAGTAAGATCCTGAAGGGTTACTAAGTCCAACTCCCACTTGAAAAAAAAAAATAAGGTTAACTGAACTTGAAGGAGTTAAGTGAATTGCTCATGCAAAGTCTAATTTTTCAGCTACTTCTACTAAATAAAATGAATTCTCGTATTTTCAGTGTCAAGGTGATACTCTGTATGGTACATGTGGAATAAATGCTTGTAAGATTACAATGTTTCATGGTAATAGCTTTATTCTCTAACTCCATTCCTTGCTCTTCCTTCTTCTACCAATATTCTCTAATCATCCTCATTTAGGTGCCACATGATCCATCAAATTCTCCCTGTGGTGAACCAAGAATGCAGATTTACGTTGATTTTTGCTTAACCTACACACAGGATCTTCATAAGGCAAGACTTTCGTGTTTGGGCTTATATTGTCATCTGTGACATTTGTTTGGACAAAATAGAAATCTATTCTCTATTGGAGAGAATCATAGTTATTGAATGAATAAATGAACAAAGGAACGAAGAAGCACTTAGAAGAAGCTGCTGGCATGCCTACTAAGGTTTCAGGCATTCACAGTAAGTACAGGCCAGCTTTAAATGTGTTCATATTAAGTTAACTTATCTAACACTTTTCATTCTTTTTCTTCTTCCTCTAATCAAATAAGGTTCCCTTTTCTCCCACTTCCCTTTATTCCATATTTTTTAATTCATTATGGCCTAAATTTATTTCAGAATTAGAAAAATACTGGCTGTCAATTTCCTGGCTATACTCCCTTTTCCTCCTCCCAATCGTTTGTCTCCATATTACTGCTGTTTTTTGCAAGTCATTGGACAGTTGGTCCAACTGCTATACTTAATTTGTCAAGTACTTCTATCCAACCTTCCAGTTAGTAATAGGATTACTTATCTCTCTTGGCACATGCTATTTCTTTCCAACTAGACTGGGAAGGCCCTGAAGTGTTGCTATAGTTTTGTGTTTGGTTCTTCTCAGAAGAAAAAGTATATTTTCTTTTCTCTAGAAAGCTTAAGCTGACTTCCAGTTCAAGATGGCAGGCTGAACAAACACACGTCTCATGTTGTTCTTTAAAAGCCATCAAAAGTTACTAAAACTTTAAAAGGAAATAGATTAGCAAGAAAAAAGATATAGGAGGGGTACTATTAGGGTACCTGGGTGGCTCAGTCAGTTAAGTATCTGACTCTTAATTTTGGCTCAGGTCATGATCTCTGGGTTGTGAGATCAAGCCCTGTGTTGGACTCCACACTGGGTCTGGAACCTGCTTAACATTCTCTGTCCTCCTCCCTCTACCCCCACCTTAAAAAAAAAAAAAGACTCTCTCCCTCTGCCCCACCCTCCAATAAAGAGGAGTGCGGGTGCCATCAACAGACAGCAGAATTCAAGAAATTTCTGGAACTTAGGGAGCTGACTAGGGTGCCAGGCTGGCTCAGTCAGAAAAAAATGCGACTCTTGATCTCAGTTGTGAATTTGAATCCCACATTGGGTGTAGATATTACTAAAAACAACAAACTTTAAAAGAGAAGAGAGATGGCTAATTAAATTTAAAGAGCCACACACTAAAAAAACTAATGAAAGAGGCTACAACAGAAGTACAAACCAAAATTCCTAACAGAACCCAGAGAGACTGTGTTGAGACTCAACATGTACAATGAAGAGCAAGAGAGAGAGAAGGGCTTGAAACCAAAGGGATGAATGGAAGGTTTGTAAATGGACTAGATACCCATTTTATCCTCCCATACCTATTCCCACCTACACATGTGAAAACAGCCAAACATTACTCCAATACAAATATTTTAAGACTGTTCTTAAGACACTGAAGGAAATATCTAGGCAACTGGTGAAATAATGGATCCTACACACAAATCCTTATATATGCTGGCAATTTAGAGTCTGTTGGTACAAGTGATGTCTCTCTACCCATTCAACCTTTAATCATTCCTATCTTTCATTCTTATTCCTCATTCATATATCTGCAGGGTCAACCAAGAATCACAAAACATTCAGCATAGTAAGGAAAGATCAAGATAAATGAGGAATCAAAAGAAATTTCTTGCACCATCTCATTAGTATCTCCAGAGATATCTGAAACAACATAATATCAATAAAACAAAACAACCACAACTAGAAAACTAAAAAGCACTCTCATAAAGTTAAAAATGATTGTTGAAATCAAGTGGGTTGGAAGCAAAAGGTTAGAAAATCATGCAGGACCCCCTCGAATAAAAGGGCCCCCAAAATTGAAATATATGAAATATATTTCAAATAGAAGATTAATCTAAAAAGAAGAAATTACAAGGAGGATGAGGGAAGAAAAATGAAATATAAGAAAACCACCCAGAGCTAGGGAAATACCAAGGAGAGGCCTATATTGGGTGGAGGCATTATAGAGGCTTTTATACAAGATGTACATTTCTGAGTGCATGGAGAGACAGAGATTTTAATGGGGATTGAAGATAGTTATCCAAACTGAGTTAATAGTTTAACCACATGCTTGTGCAGCAGTATAGTTAATACATGTCTGTGATAACCAGAAGCTTAGTTTAAGTGTATTATTAAGGGGGTGCCCAAAAATGAGGCTGGAAAATGCAAGGCAAAGCCAGATAATGGAAAATTTTAATTCACATCTGAAGCATTTTATTTTGTCTTAAGCAAAAACCTACTTGATTTTTTTTTTCTGGCTTTTAGAAGTAGGAAAATCAAATCTGTGTTTAAAAAAAAAATTTTAACTTCTTTGGCAATACTGTGGATGTGTGGGAGATAGGAGGAGCCTATGTGGGGATGTCTGTTAAAAGATAACTACCATAGTTTTAGCAAGAGCTTCTTATAACTAACCTGAAAGATGAAAGAAGGAATTTTGCAAGACACTTTAGGAGTCATACTTATTACCTGCTCTAAATTATTACTTGCCCCATGTAACCATGACCTTCTCACTTTGAGATGAGGACACTGGGAGACCCAAGATCAAACCTGATGAATGGTAGAGCCAGGACTCAGAGCCAGATGTTTTACACTAAAAGCCCTTTAAAAATACCATGAAGCTTAATGTAGCATTCTCCAGAATATTTCATTGTTCCCTTGATACCAGAATCATAATATGAAGATTTAGAACATTGAAGCTATAGGCCTCCTCAATTCATGTTCATCTTTCATTTCTTGTTTTACTTCTTCTTAAGATTTTTTCTATAGAACTTCTTAGCTGATACATTAAGTTGTAGGAAATTAATTCTCTTATTGTGGGACATCTTATTTTATTGCCTATCTTTGAAAATAAGAAATCCTTAATACATGACTATGTAAAAAAAACTTTTTTTAATCCTTACCAAGTATAAGCTTCAATGATATTCATGTTACATGAAAGTGAAAGGATATTTCAGTTAGATCTTACTTATAAAAAATAGATTTATTGAGATAAATGGTGCTGGGTTAACTGACATCTGCATGCAAAAAAAAAAAAAGATTTCAGACAGTTCTTATACCTTTCATAAAAATTAACTCAGCATGAAACCCAGACTTAAATTTAAAACACAACCTAGGGATCCCTGGGTGGCGCAGCGGTTTAGCGCCTGCCTTTGGCCCAGGGCGCGATCCTAGAGACGCTGGATCGAATCCTACGTCGGGCTCCTGGTGCATGGAGCCTGCTTCTCCCTCTGCCTATGTCTCTGCCTCTCTCTCTCACTGTGACTATCATAAATAAATAAAAATAAAAAAATAAAAAAATAAAACACAACCTATAAAACTAGAAAAATACCACCAGAGAAAATGTAATGACCCTCAGTATGGTGATGACCTTTCAGATACAACCCCAAAGGTATGAAACAGAAAAGTAACTGATAAGCTAGACTTCATTAAAATTAAAACCTTTTGCTCTTTGATAAAGAATTCAAAATATATATTCAAAATACATAAAGAACTCTTAGAACTCAATAATTAAAAACAAACAAACAAACAAACAACCCAACAACCCAATTTAAAAATGGGCTAAAGAGGGCAGCCCTGGTGGCTCAGCAGTTTAGCACCATCTTCGGCCCAGGGCCTGATCCTGGAGACCCAGGATCGAGTCCTGCGTTGGGCTCACTTCGTGGAGCTTGCTTCTCCCTCTGCCAGTGTCTCTGCCTCTCTCTCTCTCTCAGGAATAAATAAATAAAATACTTAAAAAAAAAAAATGGGCTAAAGACTTAATGCACACCTCACCAAACAAGATACACAGATGTCAAATATGCATAAAAAAAGATGTTCAACATCACGTGGTATAAGAGAAATGCAAATTACAATACCTACCAGTAGAATGGGCAAAATCTGAAACAGTGACAACACCAAATACTAGTGAAGCTACAGTACAGGTCCTGGTACTCACTTCATTGCTAATGGGAATGCAGAATGGTACGGTCACTCTGGAAGTTTTAAACAGATTAAAACTAAACATACTCTCACCATGGGACTCAGCAACTGTGTCCTTTGGTATTTATTCAACGGAGCTGAAAACTTATGTTTACACAAAAACTTAGGAGATGGATACTAATATAGCATCTTTATTCATAACTGCCAAAACTTGGAAACAACCAAGATGTCCTTCAGTCTATGAATATATAAACTGTGGTATGTCCAGACTATGCAAATAAGCTATCAAGCCATGAAAAGATATGGAGGAAACGTAAGTGCACATTTCTAAATGAAAGAAACCAATCTGAAAAGTGTACATACTGTATGATTCAGATTCTATGCCTCTGTGTAAAAGGCAAAACTGCGGAGACAGTAAAGAAATTACTGTGGTTTCTAAGGATTGGGAGGAGTAGAAGATGAGGAGGGATAAACAGGTAGAGCATGGAGGATTTTTAGGGAAATGAAAATACTCTGTATGATACCATAACAATGGAGAGATGTTATTATACATTTGATCAAACCCACAGAACACCAAGAGTGAACCATAACATAATCTAAAGACTTTGGGGGTATTATAATGTGTCAATGTAGGTTCATCAATTGTAACAAATGTTACCACCTCTAGCAAGAGATGTTGATAATGGGCCCCAACCCACACCCACTCCCAGTTTTGGGGAGAAGGGAAGTTTAATTGCCAATGGTCAATGTAGGTTTTGTAGGTCAGTATAGTAGGTTTTGTAATGAAATATCCATAAAAACCAAAAAGGTCCGGTTTGGAGAGCTTCCAGGTTGGTGAAATTGTGGAGGTGCTGGGAGAATCATGTGCCTGGAGAGAGCATGGAAGAAGCTCTGTGCCCTTCCCACACAGCTTGCCCTGTGTATCTCTTTCACCTGGCTATTCCTGGGTTATATCCTTTTATAATAAAACAGTAACCCAGTAAATAAAATGTTTCTCCGTGTTCTGTGAGCAGCTCCAGCAAATTAATCAAACCCAAGGAGGAGGTCATTGGAACTTCTAATCTATAACCATCAGGGCAGAAGCACAAGTGACAAGTGGACTTGCAACTGCTGAGGGGGGGTGGGGGGCAGTCTGGTACTAAAGATCCTTTAACTTGTGGGATTTGATAATAACTCCAGGAAAACAGTGTCAGAACTGAGTTGAACTGTAGATTGAAGAATACCCAACTGGTATCAGAGTATTTGCTTGGTAATGTGGGAAAAAAAATTCACAAATTTGAATTGGAGTCAGTATTTTACAGAGCAACTACAACTCTCATACGTTGCTGGTAGGAATATAAAATGGTAGATCTACTTTGGATTAATCTGCAATTTCTAACAGAATTAAGTCTATAAGTGTTCTATGACCCAGCATTTCACTCCTAGTTATTTACGCAAGAAAAATC
This sequence comes from Canis lupus baileyi, assembly GCF_048164855.1. Lineage (NCBI taxonomy): Eukaryota > Metazoa > Chordata > Mammalia > Carnivora > Canidae > Canis > Canis lupus. Next base: position 10,078,636 of record NC_132844.1, read on the forward strand.
AAAACACATGTCCACTCAAACACTTGTAGGTAAACATTTATAACAGGTTTATCCATGGTAGCTAAAAACTAAAAACATCATAGTTAGCCTTCAGTAATAAAACAGATACGTAAATTGTGCTACCTACAATAGAATACTCTTAAGTAATAAAAAGGAATGAATTACTGGTAGACACATCATAATATTTGTCAAAAAGTTTAAAGGGTCTTTGATTTTTACTTCAAGTGCGAGATAAAAACTTATCCTGCTAGAATTTCACAGATGTTGGTAGAAAGCACAGCACTATTGAGGTCAGAGACAAAGGACAGTTTATTATCCAGAGCAATAACAGTGACAATCAGCATTTTTGTGCTGGTTCTACAAGTCCTTATTCCCACAGGGTAATAGGAAGAAGGTCAAAGGAAACCCACACACACTGTGTAGCATTACAAGAGGAGAACACTGACCTTAGGGAAGCTGAATTTTTCATAATGGGCAGTAAGCATGCTTGCCCTTTACTCTGGAAGGAAACACTATCTCTCTGTTCCAAGGCAGTGTGCTCTATCAACATCCCTGAAAAGGTAGCCTGGAACAAAGGAGAGCCATTGCCTCACTCACAAGACATGCAGCAATCTGAGAGAGCTGGGGAAAATTGTCTTCCAGCAATACTGAGTGAAAGCTTTATGCAAAAAGAGTACTCACTGTGTACTCCATTTGTTTGAATTTCTAGAATATACAAATCTAACCTATGGTAGGAAACACATCTAGAAGAATTGTTGCCTGTGGGTGGCCATGTGGACTGACTGAAGAGGGACATGAAGATCTTTCTGGAGTGATAATATTCAAGGTCTTGAGAGTGGTTCGGGTCACAAAATAGAGACATTTGTCAAAGTTATTGAAAGGTACGCTTACAATTCGTGCATTACATCATGTATTAATTTTACCTCAGAAAAGATATTGAACTCCAGTTAATCATATGCATGATAGAGGGTTTGGGGGGGGGGGTATACTGATATCTTAATTTCTTTTGAAATGCATCAAAAATATTAATTGATCCACAGAAACATAACAGGTATAGAGTTAATTAAAAAAACAAGTATAGGAAAAAATTCATTATACAATTTAGATATTGGATATAATAGTGTTCATTGTTAAAATTTTATTAACTTGTTTCAAATTTTTCATTTAAAATTATTGTAAAATATATCTTTGAGACAGAGATACTTTATAGGTGAGAAATATCTTGGTACACTTGACTTTTTTAAAAAGTAGTAAGTTGAAATTGAAGTTATCCTTATTATGTTTATAAAGCATCTGGTAAGACCAATGTGTTCATGGTACTATACTGGACATTACCAGCAAATTTCAGGAATTATATATTCTAGTGACTTACAACCTGACATTTTATATTATTTATATAATTAGAAAAGGGGAGAAGGTGAATGGCGGCGGGGGGAGAGAGGGAGGTGAATAAGAAATAATAAATAAACATGAATGGAGCTAAGAAAAATGAATGAACTTTCTATATTCATCTGCAGAGAAAATTTACAGAATTAACATCAGACTATACACTGCTGGGCTGATGCCTGAATCAGCAACACAGAGGAACACAGATCATGAAACTAAAGCAACAATTGATATGGAGATCCTGTTCTCCTTTTAAGCATCTTTTCTGGGGAATTATGCTTGATCTGTTCCTACCAGACAATTTCTACATTCTACTCGGGGGGTAATTTGGCTTTGAGAACAGTATGATAATATTCATTCTTTATTATAATGATCGGTGATGGGGATAAGTATAGGGAAGATGAATCAATGAGGAGTTTGTCTACTATCCATTTAGAGCGAAGCAAAAAATTAGTAACCTCTTAAATTGCATATATAATACAAAAGATTCTGAACTTGCCGTTTTGGTTTTATCCAACGCAAATATAAAATAAAAATGAAACAAAACACCAGAAACTCAGTTTTCCACCCCCATCTGAAGTCCTATGAAAGAGCAATTTTTTAAACTAAAAGTTTTCTTTTTTCTTTTTTCTCCTTTTTTAAAGTAAACTCCAGGGATGCCTGGGTGGCTCAGTGGTTGAGCGACTGCCTTTGGCACAGGGTGTGATCCCAAGTCCTTGGATCCACTCCCAAGTTGGGCTCCCTGCAGGGAGCCTGCTTCTCCCTCTATGTCTTTGCCTATCTCTGGGTCTCTCATGAATAAATGAATAAATTCTTTATAGATAAATAAACAAACTCCACACCCAGCATGGAGTTCAATGCAGGGCTTGAACTCACAACTCTAAGCTCAAGACCTGAGCTGAGAGCAAGAGTTGGACACTTAACTGACTGATCCATCCTAAACTAATTTTTTTTAAGATTTTATTTATTTATTCATGAAGAGAGAGATAGAGAGAGAGAGGCACAGACACAGGCATAGGGAGAAGCAGGCTCCATTTAGGGAGGCTGACATGGGACTCGATCCTGGATCTCCAGGATCACACCGCAGGCCAAAGACGGCGTTAAACTGCTGAGCCACCCAGCTGCCCCTAAATTTTATTTACAAATTTAAACCACTCTGGAGTTCAGAGAACTGCCTCACTGATTCTGAATTTCTACTTTTAAGTATATTTTCAAAGTGCCTTAAAATCTATGACATAAAAGTCATATACTCTAAATTAAGTCTATAGAAACCATAACGTTACTTGGCACCACTAAGTCTATAAATTTCACGTGTGTGTATGCAGATTTCTGAAGTTTCTACTGGTATCCTTCAATAAACATATTAAAACTCGTACTTTTGATTTATAGTAAAATAGTACAGTTCTGCATTGCTCTTTCATTAAAGGTTCTGGCTTGTTGATAGCCTCTTAGGAAAAAAAAAATCAAACAAGTGCAGTTACTACTAGGGTATGTGTGACAAACACAAATTGCGGCAAGACCCACGCACATAATATCATTGTCGGTTCTTTAATAACAAGTGAACCCGTAACATGCTTTGTTATAATACTTTGAGAGTTCTTAGCTGAATTATCAGGGTGCATGTGAAATGAAAATAACTACCTTTAAAGTTAGAATTTTCTGTTTCCTGACTAAAAGCAGGAGCATTTTAAAAACTGTGTTGAGTCATTAAACTCAGGGTAAAACAAGTTCCTTTATAATAATAACAATAAATTCTTCACTTGTTTATGCGTGAAGAGTGCCCAAAAATTTTGGGGACGTCTGGGTGGCTCAGCAGCTGAGCGTCCACCTTCGGCCCAGGGCATGATCCTAGTGTCCCGGGATCGAGTCCCACATCGGGCTCCCTGCAGGGAGCCTGCTTCTCCCTCTGCCTCTGTCTCTGCCTCTCTCTCTGGGTCTCTCATGAATAAATAAAATCTTAAAAAAAAACAAAAAACTTTTGTATAAAATCATCATATAAGAACAAGCAAATGTGACATTATTTGATGTTACGGTTCTTTTGAAAATAAAAATGTTTCAAACATACATGTGTTTCAAATAATGAAATTCAGAAAACTTTATATGGTTGCTGACAAAAGACAATGTCATTTTGAAGCATAAAGAATGAAAATAAAAACTTATTTTTAGTGTAAACTGAACTTAGTGGTTTAGTATATAAAATTATAGGATTAAAATTAACCTACTACATTGAATATGAGAGAAAAGCAGCATGGATAGGGAAAAAGCTTACTGATTTAGTCATGGTTTTTATAGTGTTACTAGGCTTATAAAGATAAAGTTACCAAGAAAATTAAAAACAAAGTTTGAACATAAAGCACAAAATAAAATATATGCAACTGAAATTTAGCTGACAAAAAGGTGCTGACATATTTGAAGTATTTTTTAATGACAACATAAAATAACATAATTTTTTAAAGATATATTTTTAAATATACATGTTCATTTTCAACCAAGAATTATCCCTTAAGATAGCTGAGGTATCTGGGCATTTAAATCCTCCTAAGTAAACATGTATAATTCAAGGGTGCAAGTACTTGTTAAATATTGCCAGTGATTCAACACAGAAACAAAAATGTCTTATAATTCTGTCAAGCTAGTGAATTTTTTTCTCAAAGAAATCACTATTGAGAAAAATAGTTTCCATCTCTTAAGCAATATTAGTGTTTTTATTTTCACTATATTTCTTGAACACAGTAATTTTCAACAAGTTGGAAGGGGTGAGTGGCAGTTTTTAAGTCATAGAGTGTTGAAGCTGGAAGGGAACTTACACTTCTTTTTCTTGAAGACACAAATACTGCGAAATTCACTAAAATAACAAGAACATAAAGAAACTATAGAATGTGCATAAGTGGAATGCCATTGTGGTAGCCATTATAGATGTTAACAATATACTGGTTGTCTTCTCCTTCAGGGCAAATAGTAGGCTTGTACTTCACTATTGCATTTTCAATTAGGCATGGCCATGTGACTTGCTTTGGCTAATGAAATGTGAGTGTAAATGGTGTGGACACTTGTGTAGAAGCTTTTAGAGATAGTACACAATCTGCCATATTCCCCTTTCCAGCCTCAACAATTCTAGAAGCAAGTTTCATAATGGAGCCTCCGTTTGTTTGAGTCCCAAAATAACCATGAGCAGAATGTACTGCAGACCACACTGTACATGCAGTTTGAGAGAGAGAAAACTTTCACTATGTATGCTACTGAAAATTTGAGATTGCTTATTGTCAAACATAACCTAGACTGTCATGGGTGTTACAGAAAAGAATCAAAAAGTGAGTTGTGGCTATACCCAAAACTTAAAATATCTGGCATTATCTTATAAGTTGGTAAGGGGATGGAAAACTATGCTGGATAGCAATCCATGCTATCTGACATCAATGCATTTTAGTAAAACTGACACATAAGAAAAGAAGATGTCTCAGTCACTCTTCAAACTGGACAGCCAAGAATCACCAGACACTTCAAATTGAAGAAAAGAGCCAAAACAAGCAACAGAGAAAAGAGCCTGGAGGAAATAAGACAGTGAAGGGAGAAGAAATCTTTAGAAACTATTTGTAAATAATACATTGAGATAGATAAAAAGATTAGACTGCATCCATGAAACCACTCTGGATTCTCCTGAAAACAAGAAAGAGCTCTTGAAAATTGAATATATGATTAGAAAAAAATCAATAAAAGTGTTAGAAAATTGACTTGCTTATCACTTGCTTATCCCAAAGAGAATACAAGGCAAAAAATGATGAGTAAAAGTGAAAGGCTTAAAATAACTACAGCATCCACCAGTACAATGGCAGATTGTATACTATCTCTAAGAAATAATTAAGGAAGAAGGCTTTATTGAGAATAGTTCTGAGAACACAAGTTTTCCCACTAAAAAGATCAGATCACTTAAAAAATTAATTTAAAAACCCTACACATTGGGACGCCTGGGTGGCTCAGTGGTTGAGCGTCTGCCTTTGACTCAGGGTGTGATCCTGAGGTTCTGGGATGGAGTCCTACATCCGGCTCCCTGCACGGAGCCTGTTTCTCTCTCTACCTATGTCTCTGCCTCTCTTTCTGTGTTTCTCATGAATAAATAAATAAAAATCTTAAAAAAAAAAAAACCCTACATATTACTGTAAAACCTCAGAACAACCAATGTTTGGTGGGGGAAAGGGGACCTAATAGCTTCTAAAGAGAATGGGAAAAAAAAACAAAAAACAAAACGATGGGCTATTATGAAAAGGAGTAAGAACCAGGATAGAATCTGACTTCGCAACAATTAACACTATAATAGAAAAAAACACTTTCAAATCTGATGAAAATGCATTTCTATATGAATTCTATACATAGCCAAACTATCAGAGTCTTGAAAATTTTACCTCCTTAGTACTCCTTCACTTAAGAAGCAGTTTCAGGTTGGGGGATGGGGTAACTGGGTGACGGGCATTAAGAAGGGCACATGATGTGATGAACACTGGGTGTTATACTCTATGTTCACAAACTGAATTTAAATTTAAAAAATTAAAAAGAAAAAATAAAATTAAAAAGAAAAGCGGCAGTTTCAGGAGGCGTTTCATCAAAACACAGGAAAAAAACAAGGATGAAGACATGAGATCCAAAAATAGTAAAGAAGCAAAGGGAATTCCCAAGATGAGAGTAAAGGACAGCATGGGTACAACAAAGTTTATACTGGAGCAAGAATGTGGCAAGCTCTAGGAGATCCAAGAAGGGGGGTGGGGGGGAAGAGGCGGTATAAAAGATAATAAATCATCTTTTTTTTAAGTTTTTATTTTAATTCCAGGTAGTTAACATAGTGTTATATTAATTTCAGGTGTACAATATAAGGATTCAATACTTCCATACATAACCCTGTGCTCATCACAACAAACGTACTCCTAAATCCCCATTACCTGTTTAACCTATCCATCCATCCACCTCCCCTCTGGTTCCCATCAATTTGTTCTCTATACTTGAAAGTCTGTTTCCTGGTTTGCCTCTCTTTTTCCCCTTTGCTCATTCACTTTGTTTCTTAAATTCTATATATGAGTGAAATCATATGATACCTGTCTTTTTTGGACTATTTAGTATTATGCTCTCTAGCTCTGTATCATTGCAAATGGCAAGATTTCATTCTTTTTTTATGGCTGAGTAATAGTCGATTGTATGTATACACCACATCTTAGCCATCCATCAGTTGGTGGAGACCTGGGCTGTTTCCATAGTTTGGCTGTTGTAGATAATGCTGCTATAAACACTGCAGTGAGTGTATCCCTTTGAATCAGTACTTTTGTATTCTTTGGGTAAATACCTAGTAGTTTATGAAACTTGACAGTAAATACCAGAAGAAACAGCTAGACAATTTCACTTTGGCTTCCTGTATAAAAAAAGAAAGCAGACATGAGAAGGAAAGGGCATTGATTTGCTTTTCCCTTTGTCCTTTTAAGTCTTAAAGAACTATCTGATTTACTAACCGTTTGATTTTTTTTAAACTATTACTTTGATAAAACTAAATTTAAAAAACAAAATTAGACAGGGAGAGAGCTATCTAAACTCACCATTTCTATTGCCTCCTGATCCATTTATTCCCTAGTCCTTGGTAGAGTGACTTCTGTACCAAATTCTGAAGAAATGTTCTAAGATTAATTAACCTTAGACTTCTTTGGAAAGGCAAATTCTTTGGACTCTCCAGTCTTTTATTTGTCAGCTCTATAGTGCTTGACATTAACTAACTACTCTCTCACTGCTCTTGGCATCTGGGATGCTAAGGCCTAATTTTCTTCCTTATGCCTATACTCAGTCCCCCTCAGTTACATTCTAAAGCTGGTCTTCCTGACTTTTAAATTATCGTTTCCAGGGTGCCTGGGTGGCTCAAGTTGTTGAGCACCTGCCTATGGCTTAGGTTGTGATCCCGGGGCCCGGGGATCGAGTCCTGCATCAGGCTCCCTGGAGGGAGCCTGCTTCTCCCTCTGCCTATGTCTCTTGCCTCTCTCTGTGTATCTCTCATGAATAAATATTTAAAATCTTTTAAAAAAATTATCATTCATTAATGTTTCACATTGGCCTTCTCACTAGATCGGCTTTCCTTGGGGAGATATTTTCTATATTCCCTTTTCAACTACTACTTATATAACTTCCATTTAGGTATCTTTAGTACAAACTTCTCTACTGGGCTCTAGTCTCATATATCTAACTGCATACTACGTATTTCCATATGACTCTCCCTCGTGTTCTAAAAGTGAACGAATCCATATCCTCCACTACTACTAGTGAACACATATAGTGCTTACATGCCAGAAATTATTCTAAGCATTTTACATAATTTACTTATGTCTAAATGAAGCTAATGAAGTGAAGAGGATTAAAGGTACCAACTTCCAGTTGTAAAAGAAATAAGTCACAGAGATGAAAAGTACTGCCTGGGGAATACAGTCAATAATATTGTAATAATGTTGCATGGTGACCATACTTACTGTAGGGAGCACTGAATAATGTATAGAATTGTCGAATCATTATGTCATACACTTGAAATATAGCACTGCATGTCAACTATACTTCAATAGCAAATGTTTTTTAATGAAGCTAATGAAGGAAATTAAGGCACAAGAGACGAAGGAACACATCCATGCCCATAAAGCTAGTAAAGAGAAAAGCTAGGATTTTAAACCAGGCAGTTTGGAGTTAGGAGTGTAGCCTCCTAAATACACTGTATTACCTCACTAGTCAGTTCCTCTTAATGTATTTCTTACCTAGTGAAAAGTCACCATCATCTGTTCTTTTACTTGAGACATACATCTCCCATCTTCCTCAATCCCACATCAACCAGTTACCAATTAATACTCATTTTACTTCCTTAACATGTATAGAATCTGCTCCCTTGTTTCCATTTTCCTAATACAATCCTTCATTATTTCTCACTTAACCTGGAAAAAATAGCTTCCTATGGTCTCTTTGCTTTTTTTTTTTAATTGGAGTTCAATTGGTCTCTGCTTTTAATCAATTCTCCACATTGCTGCTAGAGTGAATGTCCTGAAGCAAAGATTTACTCCTTCTCTCTCCATATGTTCATATTATCCTGCTCATAAATACAGGCTTTAAAGTTTTCAATATTTCCCACAGTGCTCAGCATGAAGTTTAAACTCTGAATCCTTTATTTTCTAGTCTTTGACTCAATTCTCAGGCTTACTTCTCACCATACTCTCCTCTAGGTTTTAGCTATAGACCTCACATACCAGGGTCTCTGTGCATACTATTCATCCTCCTTGGAATTCCCTTCCATTATTGTCTTCTCTACCACAGCCAAGTGTCTTGTCTGCTTTTATAGCATGTGGTACACATTTATAACAAACCTTATACTCGTTACTGTTATCATCTGTTTACCCATCTGAATTGGCTGCAAGCTCTAGAAGATCATAACACATCACTTCATCCAACAGGAAACTGAGGCATTATATAACCCTATTCAATGCCATACAACTAGTGATCAGAGGAAATGATATCTAAATTCAGATCCGCATGACCTCAAAGCTAATCAAGATCTTTATGCAGAAGGAATGAACATGATGAAAGCATATTTTATGATACGTTGCTACAACTTAAGACCAACAGGATCCTCATATTCCTGGGTAGTGGTTTAGTGGTTTCTACAGCTAAATGTTCTGTCTTAAAATAATTGTGAATAAGAGCAGGATTCTCTTAGCAGCTTCATCACACCTTCTCTTTCTCTTTGTATTATCTCTTCCATTCGAAACCATAGGTCTTTTATAAAAGTTGTATTAGAAAACAAATAACAGCAATTAACTGTTACAAAAAGAGATTTTAAAAAATATTTTATTTAAACCTACAATTTAGAGATGAAAAAATTAAATCCCAAATTAACTTTGGTAAGTTAAATGCCAAAAATCTTAAGGCAACAGAAGTAAAAATAAACAAATAAGATTTCATCGAACAAAAAAGCTTCTGCATAGGGATACCTGGGTGGCTCAGTGGTTGAGCATCTGCCTTGGGCTAAGGTCATGATCTCAGAGTCCCAGGATCGAGTCCCACATCGGGCTCCCTGCATGGAGCCTGCTTCTCCCTCTGCCTATGTCTCTGCCTCTCATGAATAAATAATAATAAAAAAAAACATAAATAAAAAGCTTCTGCATAACAAAAAATGCACACACATAGAAACAAAACAAAAACAAAATCCAAAAACAATCATCAAAATGAAATGGTAACCTACTGAATGGGAGAAAATATTTGCAAATCATGTATCTGATAAGGGGCTAATTCCAACATATACAAAGAATTCATACAACTCGGCTGCAAAAAACAATCCAGTTGAAAAATGGATAGAGGATCTAAATAGACATTTTCCCAAGGAGACATACAGATGACCTAGAGATATGTGAAAAGGTGTTTAATATCACTTATCACCAGGGAAATGCAAATCAATACAAAAATGAAATATCACCTATCTGTCAGAATGGCTGTATCAAAAAGACAAGAGATAACAAGTGTTGGTGAGGATGTGGAAAAAAGTGAACCCTTGTGCATTGTTGGAAGGAATGTAAGTAAACAGGTGCAGCCACTATGGAAACCAGTATGGAGGGTCCTCAAAATTTTTTAAATGCATCTACCATATGATCCAGAAATTCCACTTCTGGGTATTTACTAGGAAAAAATGAAAACATTAATTCGAAAAGATATATCCACCCTCATGTTTACTCCAACATTATTTACAATAGGGAAGATACTGGAAACAACCTAACTGACAAATAAATGTATAAAGAAAATGTGACATATATCATATGTTTATTTATATATACATACGTGTGTGTGTGTGTATATATATCCATATATATGGAACATATTATTGAGCCATAAAAAAGAATAAAATCTTACTATCTGAAACAACATGGATGGACCTTGAGGGCATTATGCTAAGTAAAATAAGTCAGATAAGAAAAGATAAATGCAGCAATCTCACTTACATGTGGAATCTTAAAAAAACAAACAAAACCCGAAGCTCACAGAGAAAAGACTAGTAGTTGTCAGAGGCAGGGGTGGGAAGGGTGAAATGAGTGAAGGGTGTCAAAAAGTATTTCCAGGGGTGCCTGGGGAGCTCAGTTGATTAAATGTCCAACTCTTAGTTTTCAGCTCAGGTTGTGATCTCAGGATCCTAAGATTGAGACCTGAGTCAGGCTCCACACCCAGCAAGGAGTCTGCTTGGGATTCTCTCACCCTCCTTCTACCTCTGCCCCTTTCCAATCCCTGAGCTCTCTCTCTAAAATAAATAAATACACCTTTTTTTTTAAAAAGTATTTCCAGTTATAAGTTTTCAGTTACAAGATAGATTTCCAGTTATAAATAAGTCACAGAAGGAAAATGCCCAAAGTCTTATAACTAGTCTTATAATTAGCAAGGCTGGGACAAGATCATATTTCCTGTATTGAAGGTAAGTGTTCTTTTGTTGTTTTTGTTTTTAAAGATTTTATTTCTTGGAACGCCTGAGTGACTCAGCAGTTGTATGCCTTCGGCTCAGGGTGTGATCCTGGGTCCAGGGATCGAGTCCCACAGTGGGCTCCCTGTAAGGAGCCTGCTTCTCCCTCTGTCTATGTCTCTGCTTCTCTCTGTGTGTGTCTCTCAATGAATAAATAAATAAAATATTTTTTTAAAAAAAGTTAGCGGGATCCCTGGGTGGCTCAGTGGTTTGGCGCCTCCCTTAGGCCCAGGGCATGATCCTGGAGATCGGGGATCGAGTCCTAAATCGGGCTCCCTGCATGGAGCCTGCTTCTCCCCCTGCCTGTGTTGTGTCTCTGCCTCTCTCTCATTCTGGGTCTCTCATGAATAAATAAATTAAATCTTTAAAAACAAAAAGTTAGCTAACTTGCAAATCTGTCATTATAACATACTGTCAAAATTATAAGGACAACCTCTGACCAACTTGTAAAAAACATGGTTCTCTTCATTAAACTTACACTTTAAAAAACATGGGTGAGGCAACATCAATGACTCCTCTAAAGATATATCTATCTATCTCCTCTAAAGGAGTACAGACCAATAGAATGTTATGCAATGGATAGAAATGATCTACATTTGCACTGTCCAGGGTGGTAGCTAATAAGTAGCCACATGTAACTAATGAGCATTTAAGATACTGTTAGCCCAACTGAGGACCCAAATATTTTATTTAATTTTTGTTAATTTAAATTTCAACAGCCACAGAGGCTAATGACTACCATCTTGGATACACAAGAGTTATGTCATAAAGATCTGAGAGGTAGTTTGCAAAGAAGATTTGGAAATAGATTATATCTCTATAGTGTTCAGTGCAACTACTGTAAAACAATTAACAGAGTAATGACTATGAGATATTTCATTATTTTGAAATGTTTTTATTAACTCCATGACTACCTTCATCTTGCAATCTGTGTATCAGGGCAGGATATTACATGCCATAGTGGAAAACCTTTATGGTGGGTGCAGGATTGGGCAAAGAATGAACAAACCCTCCTCCTCTAAAAAAATTAGAGAATCTCTTCAAGTGCCCAGCCTGCTCCAATGATCACAGAAGGGTCACAAAGCCCCAGGGGATCTTTCCAGGCATGAAACAAGTTCCACAACTCAGCTCTAATTCTTTCACTGGATAAATCACTGGATACATGTAAGATAAGGTCCCACCAAGTAACATATTTTACATTACTACAAATTGTACCAAATAACCAAAAAGAAAAGAAACACATGTAGTTTTAGGCAAGGGCCTCTTTAATTGATGGCTACATATGGATTTATGGGCCACATATGGATTTTCTAATATTTAAATACTTGTCTAAAAAATTATCTTTCAGCTAGGGATATGGATTTTCTAATGTCAAGAAAAATGTGGAGAAATCATTTTATTCATAGGGATATCATAATATTTCCCTGATTAGGTTATCCCCTTTTAGTAATACTGTTTGAATTTCTATATTTTCATTAGCACACTTCCCTATACTTATTTTTTCCTGTATTCTCCATCCATTTGTTTAGCATACTTCATTGCCCTTGTTAAAAATTCTTCCTTTCTCTTACACAACCCTTTTCCCTTAGAATCTTTCTAACCCTCATCAAACCTAAACGGTATTTTGTAAATGAACTCTCTGCTGTTGAAAAAAAGCACATGACATAGGGATTACTGGTCTCTAAATGCACTCGCTTCCCTCCTAGCTTATCCACCTAGCTCTGTGAAGACCCAGAGGGTCATAGATAAGAGAATATGTGGATGGCTCACCCCCATCAGTTACTACCATAAATAAGTCAAGCATAAATCTTGCTGACAGTAGGAAGTCTGGACCAGGAAATAATACCAAAAGAAATGCCATCTTCAAGTATAAAATCCTATGATTTGTGTACGTTCCAAGGGCAAATGATTTCTATGTGTTCCAGCGGCACAGCATAAATATATATATCCATATGTGTGTGGTACTCAGCTTGCTTAAAAACATAGTAACTCAGGGCCAGGGCTACCACAAACAGGTTTCTGAAAGAAAAAAATTTTTAAGGTGTTTATTTATTTATTCTCAGATCTGAACCGGCTTTACTCCATTTCTCCTCTGTCCTTACTCCCAGCATTGTGAAGGCAGGAGAAGGTACATGGTGATCCCCACCCTAGGATCCTGAATCACAGTTTAACTAACAATAAATACTTGTTGGAAATGTGTTTTAAAAAGAAAACTAAACAAAAGGTAAAAATCACCTGAAATTCCATCATATCACTGTTGCTTTTTTTTTTTTTTTTTTTTTTACAATTGTTACCCTTATTACCATAAACTTCGATTTCTCATATGCCCCACCCTTTCTCGGGGCACACTCTCATTTGAAACTTCTATATTAAGAGACAAAGCTGCTCTGGTTGAGCAGAATGGAGTTGTGCTCAGCCTCCCCCTCTTCCAGTGGTCCTCAAAGTATCTCCAAGGAAATCAAAGACACTTCCGAATACTATTTAACTAGCTACGTTTAAAACCATCATTTAGGGGATACCTGGATGGCTCACCGGTTTACTGCTTGCCTTCCCCCAGGGTGTGATCTTGGGGACCTGGGATTGAGTCCCACATCAGGCTCCCTGCATGGAGCCTGCTTCTCCTCTGTGTGTCTCTGCCTCTCTCTCTGTGTCTCTCATGAATAAATAAATAAAATCTTTTTAAAAAAAAAGTAAAATAAAAACATCATTTAAAAAAATAGGCTACTTTACATGATGTTTTATTTATTTATTTTAAGATTTTATTTATTTATTCATGAGAGACATAGAAAGAGACAGAGATATAGGCAGAGGGAGAAGCAGACTCCCTGTGGGGAGCCTGATGTGGGACCCAATCCCAGGACCCCAGGAACATGACCTGAGCCAAAGGCAGATGCTCAACCATTGAGCCACCCAGGCACCCTGATGTGTATAATTTAATTATCTAATCATAAACGTTTAGTTGTTTCCAATTCTTTGTTTTTATTAAAAGTGCTGTGATAAAAATCTTTGTGTACATCCATCCCTATTCACGGGTTTTTGATGTATATTGCTAAATTACAGTGTAGAAACTTGCATCAGTATGTATCTTTGCCGGAGGTATATGAGACTATTTCTCTGCAACTTCCACATCAGGTATTATTAAAATAACAATAGTAACTTGCCAAACTCTCATCTATTAAATATTGCTTTAAACTTGTATTTCTTGGTGGAAGGGGAGGAGGGCAGGGGGTGGGGGTGAATGGGTGATGGGCACTGAGGGGGGCACTTGACAGGATGAGCACTGGGTGTTATTCTGTATGTTGGCAAATTGAACACCGATAAAAAATAAATTTATTATTTAAAAAAAAACTTGTATTTCTTTAGTTTCTGTATTTACACTTTTGTGAATTTCTATGTTCCTGTTCTTTGCCTATTTTCAACAAAGATGTTTGCTTTTCTTACTAATTCACGTCTTCTTTATCCTGCAAGGACATTAACTCTTTGTCTATGTGCTGTAAATAATTTTCTTACTTTGCACTCTGCCTTTCAATTTCCTAACAAGTTTCTACAAGTGATTTAAGCCTGATTAACGATACAAATACTTAATGTGAATAAGACCCATACATATTTAATTTACACATAATGGACTCCCTTCACTTAAATGTCTGAGACTCTGATGTGTAAATAAATTGTCCTTTATAAAATGAAAATATATTTGGAACAAATGATTTCAATCATTATATAAACAGCCACAACTACTTTTATAAGTAATAGGTAATCTGTATATAAAATGACTTTAAAGTGTCAGCATCAGAGAATGATTAATGATACTGGATTCTAAGAGGAAATGAATGAGCAAGAAGAAATTAATTTTTTATACATGCAGTTGTAACATGAGACAGCTATTAAGTTGTAGAGAGAAAGCAGTTAAATATAAATGGTGAAGGTCAAAAAATTTTTTTAAATCACAATAACTTGATTATTATCTAGATTTTAACAATTCATTAAACTATTATGCTAACAGTAAAAATTAGGTGAAGTAAATTAATCTAATCCTAAATTACCTGGGTATATGTTCATTGTTAAGTATGTTCCCTGTTAAAATTTAACATTAAAAAATCTAAATAAAATGATAAAATGTTAGAGAATTTTACATCCCTCTTTCAGCTGCACTTTATGCTTTAAGAATAAATGTAGTCTTAGGATTTCAATTATATGATAGGTTGACGTCTGCTACAATGAACTTCAGTCATTTCTAGGTTTTTCCCTTATGGAGTTTTATAATATGAAACACTTCTTAAAATTATAGGTCATGAATTAGATGTGTTAATTTTAATATTCTGTTATAGTGTGGTTTGATTGTATCACACATCCTATCTAAAACTATTCTATATATTATGAAAACAAATTAGGTATAGTATACCTTTTAACTTGTACAGTGTAAAAAGGTTTAAAACAGTCTTTCAACAATCAGGCTTCTCCAATAATAGAACTTTTCTCTCCTTAGTTTATTACAGTATATAAATAAGACAGGTTTTTTCCAAAGGCATCTAAAGAAGACAACCTTATCAAACAGACACAAGGGAATAAATTAAGGATGAAAGGCTAGTGCTTCTTCCGATGAGCTCCCCCAACACTAATGGGAATGCACGCATCTTAAACCCGGAAGTATCAGCCTTCACTAATGCTCTGAGACTAATTTTTATAGGATGTGAAGCCAGCCACATGCAGATTATAAATTCTGATTTCAACATGAGTATGAACATCTTGTCACTAGCAAAATTCTACCCTCATTATTATTTTCTAATTTAAAAAAAATTCTTTTTAAGATTTTATTTTTAAGTCATCTCTACAGCCAACATGAGGAGCTTGAACCCACAACCTCAAGAACAAGAGCTGCATGCTCTACCAAGTGAACCAGCTAGGTGCCCCTCATCCTTATTTTCTACCACTGTCACCAAATGTCAAAACTTCAACCTAAAAATACTTACCATTTTAACAATCAGGTAGGCATATTTTGTGGCTTTCAGGATATCTTGTAGCAATAATGTTGGTAGGTATTAAAACTCTTGTTGATATTTTATTATACTAAAGCATCCAACTGAGATACTATGTAAATAGATCACAGTTCAATTATGTCAGTTTCAGGATTCAAAATTTTTTATTCTTCTCTTCCCTTACTCCATCTCACCAGTAATAGATGCTTGTTAATTCTTTCCTCCCAAATGTCTGTTATATCCTTTATATTACTGCTTTTCCTATTCTAAGAAACAGCCTCACATGCAACTATTGAAATGATCCTCTTCAAACAAGGCAAAAACACAGAATAAAGTGTACAATGGTACTTAAAGCAAATATTTTTTAAAGTTCAGAATACAAAATAGTAATTGTAATAATGTAAGAAAATATATGGACAAATAGTTTAAAGGAAAACATTTTGAGTTAAAGAGAAGGCAAAATGTTTATTAAAATTATTTTTAGGGATCCCTGGGTGGCGCAGCGGTTTGGCGCCTGCCTTTGGCCCAGGGCGCGATTCTGGAGACCCAGGATCGAATCCCACATCGGGCTCCCGGTGCATGGAGCCTGCTTCTCCCTCTGTCTATGTCTCTGCCTCTCTCTCTCTCTCTGTGACTATCATAAATAAATAAAAACTTTTAAAAAATGTTTTAAAATTATTTTTAGATATTTAGTAATTTTAAAAAGCCAATTGTATTGTCCATAAACACTACTGCCATCATACCATAATCTGGTTCAAAATCTACCTAAACTATATTCAAAGTTGATCATTTAAAAATCATTAACATGGGGCATCTGGGTGGCTCAGTCAGAAGGGCGTCCAATTCTTCATTTTGGGTCAGGTCATGACCTCACAAGTCGCGGGATGGAGCCCCACGTCAGGCTCCATGTTCAGCAGGGAGTCTGCTTGAAGATTCTCTCCCTCTGCCCCTTCCCCCCCCCAAAATAAGCTTAAAATAAAAGAAAGTCACCAGTTGGTCTCTCCTCTCCTTATATTTCCATCCTTCTGAAGTTCCTTTAATTATCATCCTTCCTATATCCCAACTGCAAACTTACAAGAGCCTAGAGCACTTCTAACACCACCTGACCTTTGTCTCTGCCCACCAAGCCTTTGCTGAATTCTCTTATCACTGTTAAGAGACTAAGCAAGACAAAAGGAGCTCTGGACAGTCAGGGGTTGGACTGTCACTATCAGTCAGAAATCAAGTAATAATTCATATTCTTCCTTTTCTCTCACCCCCCACAACTAAGAGTTTACCAAGTCTTGAATATTTCTGATATTCTTCTTAACATCTCTCATCTTCCAGTTATATCTGCCATTACTACCTTAGTTAAGGCTCTCTTTAGCTCTCCCGAACTGGTTCTCCCACTTCTCTCTCAAATCTATCCTCAACAGAGCACTGTAGCAGAAACCATCTAAAGTAACAATCTGTTCAAATTAGTTCCCTCCTTTAAATTCTTCAATGACTGAAAAAAATCCATTACAGTCCTTTAATGGCTCCCCAGTGCCAATAAGCTAAAGGCCAAACCTTCTACCTCTTCCAACTCCTCAATTGACTCTCTCATGCTGTCCCCTCACCCTTTAGACATACCCAATGATCTAAAGTGTCCTTAAAACATGCCAGGCTTTGGGAATGACGCTCCCTCTGTTGAGAATCATTTCCTCTAGATGGCTGACAAACACTCTGCTTTTGTAAGCTCAGCTTAATATTCACCTCGTATAAAATATTTTTAACACTTTGACAAATCCAGAATAACTTCCTTTCAGATTCCAATGTACAAGTTTTCCTGACAGCATCTAAATCACTTTAATATATTTTTGCATTTACATTTTTTTCTCCCATTTTGTACTGGCAAGGTCCTTGAAGACAGGACCCATGATTTTAAAGATTCTTTTTTTACTTTTTTATTTTTAGTTTTTTTAAATTTTTATTTATGATAGTCACACACAGAGAGAGAGGCAGAGACACAGGCAGAGGGAGAAGCAGGCTCCATGCACCAGGAGCCCCACGTGGGATTCGATCCTGGGTCTCCCGGATCGCACCCTGGGCCAAAGGCAGGCGCCAAACCGCTGCGCCACCCAGGGATCCCAGATTCTTTTTTTATTATTATTCATGAAAGACACGGAGAGGGAAAGAGGCAGAGACACAGGCAAAGGGAGAAGCAGGCTCCATGCAGGGAGCCCGATGTAGGACTAGATCCTGGGTCTCCAGGATCACTGCCTGGGCCAAAGGCGGCACTAAACTGCTGAGCCACCCAGGCCGCTCAGGACCCATGATTTAATACAACTTGTACCCTAAGTAACTAGCACTATGCCTGGAACAAAACAGAACTAAATGAACGAGTTAAATAAATAAACTGATTTGCTGATTCACAGCAAAAGAAAAATTTTATTTTGCTATGAATCTTTACCTAAGTAAGTTTAAAAGCAAGGAATATTTCTATCAAGCAGAGGTGTAATTTTTAATGACAAAAGCTTCTTCATAAAATGCTGCAAGAGGGCAGCCCGGGTAGCTCAGTGGTTTAGCACCACCTTCAGCCGAGGGTGGTGACCGGAGACCCGGGATCAAGTCCCACGTTAGGGGATTTAGGCTCCCTGCATGGAGCATGCTTCTCCCTCTGCCTATCTCTCTCTCTCTCTCTCTCTCTCTCTCTCTGTCTCTAATATAAAATTTTTTTAAAAATAAAATATTAATAAAATGCTACAAGAAAGAGTAACTCTATAAGAAGATCAGTTTACTGCTCTCAGAATTGCTACTTATACTGGTGCTCATAAGAAATAAATAAGATTTAAGATCCTACTTTTAAATCCTGAAACAAACTAAACAATGGCTATTTATTCAAGAGTAAAAGTAATCATAAGAATGCTAATATAAACATGTAAAATCGGGGACTTAAAAGTGAAAGAGAATTATTTTAAAGCTTTAAAAATAAAATGAAGACAACTTTATAATCTCAGGGTACAAACTGATATGACCAATGTAGAATTAGCATTTCTTAAATTGAAAATACCCATGTTACAACTCAAAAATTCTATTTCTAGGTTATATACTCTAGAAAAACTCTTGCATATGTGTACCTGAAATCTTGCAGGAGAATGTTCAGTGCAGTATTGTTTACCATAGCAAGAACATTTAAAAATCAATTGATCAACAATAATAATTGAATACAGCATATTCCTATGATAATTCCATGGGACACTAATTATGGATATATGAATATCCATATATGAATATAGACTAACTATAGCTATATTCAATAACATAATCTTAAAATATTAAGCACAAAAATCAATTCTGAAAGTCAATATAATAAAGAATGTTTTAATTAATTTTTAATTTACCTTTAACCCATATAAATGGGGAAACTAGTGTGACTATTAGGTTAAGAGTTTCTTTTTCTTTTGGTTTTTTAAATATTTTATTTATTTATTTATTCATGAGAAACACAGAGAGAGAGAGAGGCAGACACACAAGCAGAGGGAGAAGCAGGCTCCATGCAGGGAGCCCGAGGCGAGACTCGAGTCCCGGGTCCCGGGATCATGCCCTGAGCCAAAGGGAGACACTCAACCGCTGAGCCACCCAGGCATCCCAGGAGTTTCCTTTTATATTTTTTTTAAAGTTAGTTTATTTATTGTAATTTCTACACCAAAATTGGGCTCAAACTCATGATCCTGAGATCAAGAGCTGCATGCTCTTCCAACTGAGTCAGCCAGGCACCCCCAAGTAAAAATTACTTAAAGTAAAAAATTAAGCTCACAACTACCAGACTGAAATTATTTCTTATAGAATAAAAATGAAGAAGCGAAGTCAGCACTGTCCAGTAGAACTTTCCATGATGTAAATGTTCTGTATCTATACTGTCCAATAAGATAGCTACCAACCACATGTAGCTACTGAGCATTTGAAATGTGGTTACTACAGTAGAGAAACTACATTTTTAAGTAAAGACCTATAAGTGGTCACCATATTAGACAGCATAGCCCTAAATATTTCTTTGTAGAAACAGAACCTAAAAGAATAATTATACAATACATACTCTAAAATATCTAGTTTTAGCACCTTCGTAAGGTGTTGATTTTCTTTAATAAAAGTCTATGTTAATTTAAAAAGTTCTTATCCTTTTCTACTCTCACCATTAAATCAAACATCAGATGTTGGATGCATAGTGTCTGTGTTATAAAATTGACATTTTAAGTACTACTCTAGATCCTTTTACATCTAAAATCTCCATTGAAACTATATAACTACCAAAAAGCATACAATTAAAATTTCATTCATCCACTAAAAATATAATAGGAAAGGCTCTGTTGTCACATATGAATACTAGCTCTGACACTTACTAGTTCTAACTTCATTCAAGTTTATTTAACCTTCTAAGGTTCAATCTTGTCATTTTAAATGAAATAATATCTAACCCAGATGAATATAAAGATTAAGTGAAATAAAATAATAAACTTGCATTATACAACATCTGACCCTTATTGGACACTTCCTAAATGTGATATACCTTTCCCACTCCTTTCCCTTCTACCTAAATAAAAGGCTTCTGCTCTCTCCAAAACAACCACACCATGTTATTTTTCTCTGACATCTGAGTTAAGGGACATTTTCCTCTTTTCTTCATTTTTTTATTCAGAGATTTGTTCTTTGAATAACTCAGAAAAAGTATATTATATACCCTGAGCACCAGAAAAATATTTCATGCTATAGGTTGCACCATTATAACATAGCAGTTTAACATATTTAAAAACATCTTCTCAAAATAATTTAGAAGTATATGTCAAAAAGTCATAATGGACATGTAACACACTGAAATTAACTCAGCAATATTTTATAAATCACTAAGGTGTAAATATTCGGAGTAGCTAAGAAAGGAATGTATTCAGTCTCTTTAAAATCATGATTAAGAGAAAACAGAACTAATCAACATTTGTCATTTTAAAACGCTTTTCTTGTCTTCAATTTTTTCTATCCATATCATCAGTAACAAAACTAGGATCACATTTAATAATTTAAGCTTAACAGCACTTCATATTACATAATGAACATTCTTAAGACATTAGCTATGCTTCAAAGGATTTCTTTGATGGCTAATATTCTATTCAGAGCTAAGCAAAATGTCTGGCACATAGCAGATGTTCAATAAATGTTAGATGAATGGTTCCAAGTTTTTCCATTGTATGGACATACCCTTATTCAGCCATAGGCTGATTTTTCTACATTTTTGTTCATGTTAATATTTGCATTATTAAGAATGCAATAAATTTTGCCATAGGGATGTTTGAGTGGCTCAGCGGTTGAGAGCCTGCCTTCAGCCCAGGGCATCATCCTGGAGACCCGGGATCAAGTCCCACATAGGGCAACCTGCATAGAGCCTGCTTCTCCCTTTGCCTATGTCTCCACCTCCCTCTCTGTGTCTCTCATGAATAAATAAAATCTTTAAAAAAAATTTTTGCCATAAATTTTTACTTAACTGTTTCCTTAGTAAGCCAGGTTTTCAATAAAGAATTTTTATTTGCTATGAGTATTGAGCTTTTCCCTCAAACTTCGTGAAAATCCCTCTTCTTTTTTGTTTTTGTTTTTAAAGATTTATTTATTTATTTATGATAGACATACAGAGAGAGAGAGAGAGAGGCAGAGACACACGAGGAGGGAGAAGCAGGCTCCATGCCGGGATCCCGATGCGGGACTCGATCCCAGGACTCCAGGATTGTGCCCTGGGCCAAAGGCAGGCGCTAAACCGCTGAGCAACCGAGGGATCCCCAAACTCCCTCTTCTTAAATAAACATATTGGGCTGTTCTGGAACAAGGCTCTGTATTTTATACATTTGTATTAGATATAGCATTTTTAGGTAATGTTTAGATATCTTTGAACTTAATTTCATAACCAACATTTAGATAGTGTTCAAAATAAGTTCTCTTTAATTCATTTTACTAATTACTTAGACTTAAGGAACAGTTTTGGGATGCCTGGGTGGCTCAGATGGTTAAACATCTGCCTTCAATCAGGTCACGATCTCTGGGTCCTGGGATCAAGCCTGGAGTTCACTCCCTGCTCAGCCAGGAGTCTTACTTCTCCGTCTCCCTCTCTGCACCATAACTACCACCCCCGACCCAGCTCATTCCTTCTCTCTCTCAAATGAATAAATACAATCTTTAAAAAAAAAAGAATTAAATACAATCCTGTCTTCACTATTTCACTATTTCTACATTACTATCTTCACTCCATTATTTTAAGTTGCTAATTCAAAAGATTAAATTTACATACACACCAAAAGTTAATTTCTATCCTGAAGGAGACAGTTATTGGATCCAGCTATAATTTTTACTTTTATTTCTTTTCAGACTTTATTTCTAGATATAATTTTTAAATTTTCATGACTAAGTTGAAACTTTCCACATGGCCATCATTAGGATGATGGAAACTAGATAGATGGAAATATAGTATTTATGGTGGACAGAATTCTAGGACTCCCAATTACCCTAACTTTTCAAAATTCTCTCCTTTGTCAAGATGACTGGATATCTCCTATGATCATGTTACATAGATAAATTAAAGTTACTAATTAGGTGACTTTAAGTTCACCAAAAAGGAGATTATGAAGTATGTGTCTTGAACTCTATGTAACCATACTTTAAAAGCAGACATTTTTTTCTGAGTGGTGGAAGAAGGGAGTCAAGAAGATCTGAAGGAGAAGCATTTGACCCACCATTGCTGACATGAAGATAGATGGAAGGTCCACGAGGCAAAAATGTGAGTGTGGCCTCTGGGAGTGGTACCTGGCCAACATCTGATAAAAACATGGAAGATCAGTCCTATAGCCACAAGGAACTGATTTGTATCAACACCAGGAATGAGTTAGAAAGAGAGGTCTGAGTGAGAGATGAGAACACAGCTGGCCAACATCTGGACTTCAGGCTTGTGATATTCTGAGCAGAGATCCCATCCACACTGTGCTGGACTCCTGATCCACAGACTGTGAGCTAATAAATATGTGTTGTTTTAAGTCACTAAGTTTGTGGTAACAGGAAACTTAATTCAGTATCAAAGTGGGAGGAAGGAAAAGAAGGGAAGAGGAGTGTTTAAAAAAATGTATATACATCATAAACTGCAGGGGGTAGTGCTCAAGGCCTATCTAACAGTTGAAGGATGACAGTCCCAGGGTAGTAGTATCTCTTACATAGCATCTACCTATCAATGCAGTTTAGAAGATTTAAGAGAAGACTTACACAAAATTTTAAGTCTTTGGGGATTTTTAACGTTCTTATCTATGAGTGACTCTCCCCACCCCTTCAGGTTACAAAGTTCTCAATGCTAACAGCAACCTACTATCTCTACAAAACAGAAAAGTATCTGGGTGATCACTGGTACTTATTCATTCACTAGATTAAATGAAAATTAGCTTCATTTGCATGTTACTATACTACTCAGAGGACAGCGGGGTCAAAGGTTATGTAGAAACTCAAATGACATTTTAAACACTATATTAAGGAAATGTAAAAAATAAGAACAATGGTTATGTTTGTAAGTTGTCTTCCTTAGGATTTTTCTTTTATTCAGGGATGATATCCCTCTCATGAAATGACAGTAATTACAAATGTCCTTCCGTGGCAAAATGGGCAATGTAGCAGTGTGCTGGAGCTCAAGAGAACTTAATATTATCATAGGAATCCATGAGATTGTTAAAAACAGCCATTATTAAAAACTGAATTATAAAAATATATAATTATATGAAAAGAATAAAAATACTTAAAACTCATTACTTCCTAATTATTCTGCTACATTTTTTTTTTAATTTTTATTTATTTATGATAGTCACACAGAGAGAGAGAGAGAGAGAGAGAGAGAGGCAGAGGGAGAAGCAGGCTCCATGCACCGGGAGCCCGATGTGGGATTCGATCCTGGGTCTCCAGGATCACGCCCTGGGCCAAAGGCAGGCGCTAAACCGCTGCGCCACCCAGGGATCCCATTTTGCTACATTTTTCTATTATCTTGAGGTTATTTACATTTATTCAATCTGTACAGTGGAATCACTACATAATGACGTATCACTGTGCATTCCTTCCCAACTCCACAGAGAATCACATTGATAGCTTGAAACTAATTGGCAAATGCTACAAATGAGGGCTTTTTAAAAACTTTTGTTGATTGTCTTAAGAAAGTGATGGAGAAACTATTAATAAATGCGAATGAAATATAACGGTGTAGCATGTCTATAACTGTTACATTGTAAATATTATAAAAAGAGAGGAAATATCCTTACAGTATTCAAAAACTGTTTTCCAATTCGGTAAATAAATCGCTTATAACAAAGTTCTGACATACATCTTTGCCTTTGTCATCTAACTTTTGTGTTGTTACTCATTTAACATTCATGTAAAAACTACACTTGTTCAACTGCAATCATAGCTTAGCTATAGATGTAAGAATTCCAGAAAAAAAAGAAAAACAGAGATGCCTGAGTGGCTCAGTGGTTGAGCATCTGCCTTTGGCCCAGGGTTTGATTCCAGAGTCCTGGGATCGAATCCCACATCGGGCTCCCCACAGGGAGCCTTCTTCTCCCCTCTGCCTCTGCGTCTCTCATGAATAAAATAAAATCTTTTTTTAAAAAATAAATTAACAAAAGCATTCTGTGCGAAACTGGCTACAGAGAATTTATAATAAAGAATAGTTTATGTACTATTATTATTTGCAAATTGTGTTCTTTATCCTTCAAGTTGGTAAAATGAATAACATACACTAGATGATTTTTGGAAAGCCAATTACTAAACACTTGCCAAATCATCCACATTTTTTGAGATGTTTGCTGGTCCACAGATTACCACAATTACAACCACTGATATGGGAATATTTATATTTTTAAATGTTTTTCTCTACTTGTAGAATAAAAGACTTATTAGCCCTCAAAAGGAAAAATTTCAGGCAGTTATAAGTGCTGAGACATACTCTAGTT
This sequence comes from Canis lupus baileyi, assembly GCF_048164855.1. Classification (NCBI taxonomy): domain Eukaryota; kingdom Metazoa; phylum Chordata; class Mammalia; order Carnivora; family Canidae; genus Canis; species Canis lupus. Next base: position 10,103,475 of record NC_132844.1, read on the forward strand.
GAGAGCACAGAAGAGGTGGTGATAATCTCATCACAGTGTTGGTGTTGCTGGAGAAACCGTACAGCCAGTAAGCTGTTCATTACTGGACCAAAGAAAGTATGTAACCTGAGGAAAACATTTGTACAAAAGTATCTGATCTGCAACAGATCAGAAATTTTAAAAATTAAAAAAAAAAAAAAGTTCAGAATCACTGGTCTAGGATACCAACATCTGCCACAAAATTACAAATGAATTGTTGTCTTGGGTAAGGGGTATAACTGCCTGCAAGCAAACTCAGTGCTATTCAAAAAAAAAAAAAAAAAAAAAAGGATAGCCAGGTGCTACAGGTCAGAGGCTATTTCCAGAAGCTGTTAGTTAAAAGGCGACTGTGTATCACTTGTTTTTGTTTTCTTTTCCATCTGACACAGAATCCAGCCTGGCCAAATTTCATCTTCCATGTACTACCACAACCACCATTTACCAATCTTGAACTATATTAGCTCTGTGTTTAAGTTGCCCAGATGCACGGCTGATGTTTTCTAATCCTTACCTGATTCTATCTCATCTGTTAGGCCATTTTTATATGAACCATTATCCGCCCCCAGCTTTTCTGGATATCTTATTATTTATGTCACGGGTTTTGTAAAATAAAAATACATCACTAAAAATGTTTAGCAGATGCTTAAGAGATCTTTAATCTTTTTTAACTTACTGATAAATTATAAGCTGAAGAATAAAGATATTGATATTGATTAATGCACAGATTGCTGGCCATAAGCCAAGAGTGTCTCAGTGCTTGCCCCCATGGAACCATGAGAACCATGTCCCATGAGACTGATAGCACTGTACCATTTGATAAAGCATTAAGAAATCATATATTAAACGAATAAACAGGCTAAATTTGTATGGCCAAGAATATCCCAAACTTATTGAATACGGACTTATTTTTTTTTTTCTGTTCAAGGAACACTTAATATACCATGAAACAATTTATTTGTAAAATATACTTTGGAGCATTAGACATCATTCAATCTCACCACTGAACCTAAGGCTATTCAAATTAACTACTTCTTATGATAATCCTGTCTATCTAATATCAGTATGTCCAAACACCTTTATGTAATGCCTAAGAGGTATTCCAAATAGATTTTGTCCATTTTGTCAATTTCCTCTTACAACCTTATTTTTCAGGCTAACTTGGTTGTTCAAACTTGTCCATGACCTAAAGACACATTCTTTTAATTCTGTGTCTAAATATAGCAGTATTTGATATGCTTAAAGAAATATCTCTATTAATAAAGAATACAGTAATAACTCTGTTTTTTCTGGATTTCATTGTCTTAGTTTCTATGATAGCATGACATCCTTTTTTTAAGTGCTCTGGAATTGCTTGGCCTTAGTTTTTGTAGGAAAGTCAACAAGAACTAGGAAAGCAATGCACTCATTTTGTTTTTTAGTCATTGTCTTTTGAATAGGAACCCGCTTTATAAATTAAATTGTGCAAGTATCAGAATTAGTAGGAATCATTGAGGATATATGAATTACATGAAATTGGCTCTTCACACTCCATTACAAATGAGATAACAAAAAAACGAGAATTAAAAGTTTATAATAAAGACCTAAAGTGATAAAGAAGAGCAGATACAAGCTAGGCAGCAATGGGCAAATGATTGAAATTTCAAGCTAGATTTCTTTTGTTAAAAGCAGCTTCTCCAGTAAAGAAAAATTGATTAATCAGAGAAACTGACAAGGATCACAGAAACCTGGTCAATTTCTCTTAACAGCCAGCTCCACTTGTTAAAGACTTTGAAGCAGAAAGACACCGATTGTCAATTTCCTACAGGAGCTCTTTACACCAGAAAGAAGGAGTGGGGGTGGAAGTTGAGAAACAGGGAGAAAAACACACACAGTGGTGAGAGGAGCAAAATGAGTGGAAGATTTTAAAATAGCAGTGTTTCAGAAAAGATGGGAAATAATAGCACAAAGGAAACAAAGGCTCAGGTGAATTTATAGTGTGGAAGGCTATGTCCTGCATCCTTTGTGATGCTATATTTTTGCTAGCTAAAATAAGATCATTCAGAACCTATTGTGTCCAACATCATTTCTAATTAGCATTATCTTAAGAATGGGCCAAGTGCCCAGGAGGCAAGAGAAAATTTATAGCATGGAATATACAACAGAAAATGATAGCAATGGGCATATCTTTTAATATATGGCATGAATACAATTAATAACAGATTAGGAATGGGCTGTTCCTCGTGGATGTGTTGAGAAAATGAGTAGAATGGCCAACAATTTAAGTGGACATGATATGAAAAGGTTAATTTAGTCTGCATACAGAAGAGAAATCTCAGTGGATGGAGAACCTATACGGGTGACAAGTAATAAATACATGGATGACTAGAAAATGAGTAAATCACTCTTGAGAAAGGGGCATTTTTAGAAAAAGCTGTTACCTTTCATATCAAATGAAAATTTTTACTTTAACAAAGGTTTTTAATATTTGCCACTTAAATTTAGGTCAGCATATGACCTGTGCATAAAAAGGCATTTATACATTTGTGTATCTCTGAGGCCAATTTGGGACTTTAAAGTTGAAAGAGGCTCCTGGGAATTCCCTGTCATATAAAATTTTCAAACTCAAAGGACTGTTTCTTCCATTTAACACCTACATCATTTTCCATGACCAGAATGCTTTTCCTTCTTGCTATGTGACCAAACATCTTCCTTTTTGAAAGAAATAAAATGTTTTTCTCAGAACTGCAAATGACATTGACAAGATACTTAATCTGCTCTGGTTATATATACAGATTTCATCAAAACTTGCATAAATCTATAAATTATAGTGATAATTCTTTCGTGGCATTTTATTAAACTTAAGGCAACTATATTACAGAATTTTAAGTAATATATTTTAGAAGTGAAGGTCATCTCTAAATTGTAAGCAGAACTAGATTCCATTATCAGGAGAAAAAAGATTAACTGCCTATAAAACTAAAAAACTAGTTGAAGATTTAGTGATGACCTAAATTTTTAAAAATTTTATGTAAAATAAAAGCAATCTTTTCTATACATACGAAAATAAAAACATATTAATATAATTCTGTTGCTGTTTCTCCCAAATGACAATTTCCCAAAGGATTTACATTTAAAAAATAAATGTCTCACATATTCAGATTTATGAAATTGAGTGGATGAAAGTAAGAAATAATATATATAGTTAGGTTTACTCTTATTTCAAAAATTTAAACTTCATCAACAAATATTATTTAGAATCTACCACTCAAATGCATAGTATATGTTTCTCTATACTTTCTTTTCTCAATTTCCAAATTAATTTGTAATCCCTATTTTTTCCTATTATAATTTGATTAGTTTTAAACTCCTCGAATTTATAACTGCCAATAATTTGACAAAGGAAATTACTTTCCATTTTTAAAAAAACTTTTAGACAAACTGCATAAAAAAGTAAATGATTCAGGGATCCCTGGGTGGCGCAGCGGTTTGGCGCCTACCTTTGGCCCAGGGCGCAATCCTGGAGACCCGGGATCGAATCCCACATCAGGCTCCCGGTGCATGGAGCCTGCTTCTCCCTCTGCCTGTGTCTCTGCCTCTCTCTCTGTGACTATCATAAAAAAATAAAAATAAAAATAAATAAAAAAAGTAAATGATTCAAAACTAGAATTTAAGTTACAAAGAAAAACAGTAAAACAAAATACAGTAAGTTAATAAGCAGTAATTTTCTTTAAGTGATGGGATAGTGATTTTTTATATTCTTTTTTTTTTTAAAGATTTTATTTATTTATTCATGATAGTCACAGAGAGAGAGAGAGAGACAGAGAGGCAGAGACACAGGCAGAGGGAGAAGCAGGCTCCATGCAGGGAGCCCGACGTGGGACTCGATCCCGGGTCTCCATGATCGCGCCCCGGGCCAGAGGCAGGCGCCAAACCGCTGCGCCACCCAGGGATCCCTGATTTTTATATTCTTTGTCTAAATTTCCATACTCAACATGTACTACATCTATAATTAGAACAATATAAAAGATAACACTCTAAAACTCAGAATGTTAAAATGTTTCATATTTAGCTTTCAGTCCATTATGTTACTTAAATATGAATTTAACAGTAATTTCCTATCCCAAATATCTAGACCTTATAAAATGATTTTAGACTATATTTCTGTGTGAGGAAAAGATTATAAGATATTAATTATGAAGCCTAATACATTTGGTAAAGCACTTACCAAAGTCATTAAATCAGAGGCTCTTAAATAGTGGCAATTTTGCCCTCCAGGGGACATTTAGCAATGTTGGAGACATTTCTGGTTGTCACAACTGGGGAAGTGTACTGCTGGCATCTAGTGGGTAGAGGTCAGGGATATTACCTCACATCCTATAAAGAACAGGATAGGCCCTTACAGCAAAAAATACCTGGGCCAAAAGGTCCAACCTGACCCTAAGGGCCAAGGCTGAGAAAGTCCCCTGTGGATCGTTAACCTATACTTTTCCTTAAAAATACCACCATATGTACCTCAGAAAATAATTTTTAGAATGCTGTAGAATTCAGACTTAGAGTTATCTCATTAATATTTTTTTCTTTCTCTCTCCAAATAAAACACCTTCTTTTACTTTGTTCCTTATGGTCCAATTTTCCTGAAACTGATTTCCAGAGTTCAAATATTACTGTGAGATTTTTAATAACTTAAAGATGCTCTATTTTATATACTTCATATGGTTAGTCTATGTTCCTATTTTTCACAGTGGAGATAAGATAGAAAGCAGAAAGAGATGGGAAGTGGGAGTTGGTGCATGAGAGCAGATGTTTTCATTCATTTTGTTTTGCTTATTGCTATAGCTCACCTATTAGGTATTCAGTAATTTTTGTTGAATAAACTGATGAAGCTAAGTCTTGATTTGACTGCCTACCATCAGATTCCCTTTGAGGAGTGATCTACCTGCAGAAGCTCACCAGTGGAAGGCCCTAACATCAAGTCATACCATACCCCAAAGCTTCTTCATCTAATTGGCCTAATTTTCAGGTGCATATTCTTTTAGGTACTAACATAAGAGCAGCCTAATCAAGACTCTGCTCTGATCAAGACCTCAAGTATAGATGGTCAGAAGTTGTATGGCATTTTAAGATTATTTTTAAAATTACTGATTGGACGTGGGGGATAAAAGAAGAGTCATGAGTTAGAAATGATACTACATTTTCATATCCAAGTAAGTCAATTTGGTGTAAATCCTGAGATGAGAAAGCGTAAGAGGCTTGTCCTCCAAACTGGAACTCAGTACATATCAAAGAAATTGTTACTGGTGCAAGTTTTACCCAAGGAAATAGAATAAAGGGAGAGAGAAGGTAAGAGTCACAGAAGTAAAAGAACAGTAAGTCTTATAACAGTACAATGTAAAAAACTGCTCCCTCGTGACTGATTAAGCCAACTTAAGTCTCATCCCTGCTCCTGGACTTAAAATAGTTTTTAGGAGAAAGAGATGGAGTCATTGTTCCCAGGGACACAGAAAGGCAGAGATGAATACATAAACCAAAGAAGTGGGGTCTTGATCAGAAGGATGGAAGGAAGAAATGGATGCTGGGTATACAACCCACAGCTTCCACAACAAAAAACTTAGATCTTTTTCACACAAGCAGATATCAAGACAGACCAGCCCCATCCTCTACTTGAGAAACGGACATGCATTCATTATGCTCTTTACTTCCGTTATGAACAAAGATGTAGATAACTGTATTTTTCTCCATTATGTTTTATAGTGTGTGGGTAGTCTTCGTTTATCTGCTAAGTTTGAGCCCTGCCAACCCTTATCCCATATATTTTTTTCTGCATTATATCAATTGCAGCATTATCTATGTTTTTTTTTTCTTTAAGTTAAAAAAAAACAAACAAAAAGAGAACAGTCAGGATACCTGGTACTCCCCTTTCAGGCATGAGGCTAGGCACTTAAACTACATTAACTCAAATCCTCACAACCCTGTAAAATTAGTACTGCTACCTGATTTCTATAGCTAGGAAATCTGAGTTCAGGTAATGAGACAAAATTCAAACAGTTAGAAAGCACTGGAGCTGGGATTCAAACCCAGTTCTATCTTACTACAAGGTCTCCACTCTTTACATTTAATATCATTCTCAAAAAAAAAAATAATATCATTCTCATCTCCCTAATGATGTTGACTCTTAAAATATTTATTGAACACCCATGTCAATTTTCTCTGGATTTAAGAAAAGAATTAACAGGTTAGTCCTTCCCCTCCAATAAACTGCAGACACTTTAGACTTAGCAATAAACTATGGTAATAAATACAGCACAGACACCACCATCGTTTTCTGCTAAGGGTTTGGGTACAGAAACCCAAAAGTATTCTGGGCCCAGAAGTGCAGAGTTTACCATACATAACATATAATGAACATTAAGAGTGACATATAAAAGGGAAATAAAAATAAATTGAACACTATGAGTTCGCATATGCTCTCTTGGTCAATAAGAATTGTTAGTTCCCTATAAGCCATACCTTTTTTTTATTTTTAAGTAAGCCATATCTTTATATCCAATGGAAGATAGGGGAAAATGTTCCTAATCTAATGTGCTTTCTTCATTATTAAAGAAATGTTTATGAGTAGGAATTATATGAAAAGCATGCACCTATGTATTATAGGAAATACAAAATTTGGTAAAACAATTCCCCTTAGAGTTTATTTATTTGAGGGAGAGAGAACATGTGTGAACGGGATGGGGAGAGCCAAAGGGAGAGAGATAATCTTTTTTTTTTTTTTTTTTTTGAGAGAGAGAGAGGGAGAGACAGAGACAGCGAGCATACAAAGCAGGGAGAGAGGTGGAGGCAGAGGGAAAAGCAGGCTCCCCGCTGATCCCAGAATCCTGGGCTCATGGCCTGAGCCAAAAGCAGTGGCTTAACTGCGCTACCCAGGCACCCCAGGGAGAGAGAGAATCTTAAACAGGCCCCCTGCCCAGTATGGAGCCCTACATGGGGCTGGATCTCACCACCCTGAGATGACCTGAGCCATACCAAGAGTCAGACGCATAACCGACTGAGCCATCCAGGTGCTCCGAGTTTACAATTTTTTTTAAAGATTTTATTTATTTATTCATGATAGACACAGAGAGAGAGAGAGGCAGAGACACAGGCAGAGGGAGAAGCAGGTTCCATGCAAGGAGCCTGATGTGGGACTTGATCCCGGGACTCCAGGATTGTGCCCTGGGCCAAAGGCAGGCGCTAAACCGCTGAGCCACCCAGGGACCCCCCGAGTTTACAATTTTGTAGGAGAAACAAAACAAGATATAACAGAATACAATGTATGACAAGTGACCCATTATTTATAAAGAGTTTTGGAGTTCATAAGGAGGAATTAAGAAATTCTAGTTAAAATAAGGAAAGGCCTCAGAAAAGAAGGACCTGAATCTGGAGCTGGAATCTGAAAGATGGCAAGATTTCCAAAAGTGAATGTAGGAGGAATTTAGGGAAAAGACAAAGTCCTATCTGTGCAAAGGAAAAAGACAAAGACGAACAGGTTATGTTTACAGTGACAGATTCTAATTCCAGTGATCCTGGGGTCCCGGGATCGAGTCCTGAGTCAGGCTCCCTGCAGGGAGCCTGCCTCTCCCTTTGCCTGTGTCTCTGCCTCTCTCTCTCTCTCTCTCTCATGAATAAATAAATAAAACAAAAAAAATTTAAAAAAATAAGAAAAGTAACAGGCAATAAAGCTCTGGAGGAGAGCGAGTATTTTTTAAAAATTCACAAATACCTATGTCCAAGGTAAGGACCAAAGGTAGATACACTTGCCTGATCACAAGCTGGCCCAGCCTTGGCTTGAACGTCATCTTCCACCCCCTTTCCTTGCTCCTTCTACACATCAAACACCCAGTAGCAGAGCTGCACACTGGTCTTTCCAAGAGGCTCTTTCCACCTGTCCACATCTTTGCACATTTATAATACGTAATGCCCTCAGAGGCTGGCAGTTCTCTAGGTATTTCCAAGGCCAATCTCAAATGGTCTCTATTTGTAAAGCCTTCCCTGCTGCTAAAAGAATGGGCAATTCCTACCCTAATGCTGTTATCTTAGCATTTACCACTATTGTAACTGTTGGTCTCTCTCAGATCTTTCTCTCTCTCTCTCTCTCTCTCTCTCTCACACACACACACACACACACAGAACTGCATGCTTCTTAAAGACAGAGACTGGATATTAATGATCTTAATAATCATTATAGTGTCCAATAAAGTTCCATTTTCCCTCCTGCCTACATACAACTCCTTTCCTCTATTAGAATATCCTTTTCCTTGTTCTTTGTCTTCTCATTCTTCATCCCTCATCACAAATTTACTGCCCCAAAGAAGTCTTCTGACCGAAAGACTAGGTCAGGTTCCTCACAGTTAGACTTACGGCACCATGAACCTTTTCTTGATAGCACTCACAGTGGTTTTTATTTTCATTTGTGTGACTGGACTGTCTCCCCTACTGTTCTTCAAGCAACCTGAAATCAGAATCCCTGTCTGAATTTTGCTCATAATTGAATCTCCAGCACTTAGCAAAAGATAAGCACATTAATATAAAATCTAAGCAGCTAAAAATGTTGCTGGAACCTAAGAGCATAGCTCTGGAATCATACTGCTGGCTCAATTGCATGAAATTAGGCAATTAGCCATTCTAAGGTCATTTTTTCATGTATAAAAAATAAGAAAATAATAGTAACTCTCTTTCACAGTTGTGAAAATTCAATGGATACAAAATGCTTAGTATAGTTCTTGGCACATGCACTCTATAAAAGCTATACGATAACTATTGTTATCATTCTGTGTCATTGTTAATGATGTCACAATTACCATCATTGCTACAATACTGACTGACTATAGCTGAAGGGCTCTCTTGTGTTGACAGAACAGAAGCACTGGTTGAGGGGAGATTCACCAGTGGCTTGGGGATGACTGACACATAGGACCAAACGGTAACAAAATAGAGTCTATCCCCAGGCATGCAGTAGTGGGAACTTAATATTAGCAAGCAACTAAAAACCAAAACAAACATAAATGTTTATCTGGAGGGGGGCTGGACAGTAGAAAGAAATATATGATTGCATTCTAACTATATTTTTGAAATTATTGTATAAAAAGATTGCTTATACTTACCAATTTTATATTACCTGAAAGATATTTGCTATTATATTTTTATATTTGCCCTTAAGTACATAATATTTAAAATTTTCAATATCTTAGGTTCATTCCTTAAAACCTAAGTATTAAAAAACTAAGTATTATGTAATATTTAATTTTACATTATCATTTACTATTACGTTTATCACCTGTCAGATTTAAAATATGACTTCTAAAATCCTCACTAAGCTAATTGTGAGATTCCATCATCCTTTTGCTTAAGTTTTTCAACCCAGGATCAACAAGTAGAAGAGACTTAAAAAATTCATGTACAACTCAGCAAGTAAGGGATTGCCCTTCAAGATGAAGAAATGCTGGCAGAAATATCTCTTAGTACAATGAAAGAAATTTGGGCCCTTCGGCAATCTTACATTACATTTTATACTGTTTACCCCACTGAATCTGCATTTTTTTGCTCATCTTGGGGAGAAAAAAAGAGATTTTGTGAACAATCTCTCTAAGGAAGTAAATAATTACATTTCTAGATCTATCATTATCAATTTATTCTCACTGTTAGCCTATTTTATGATTCAATTTGTGATTCAAAAGTCCTCCTCTAAGCAAAAATATGTTACACACAAAGATGTTATCTTTAAGATGACAGGCGATGCAGAGTAAAACATTTCATATATACTTTCTTAGGAAATTTAGGTAAATGCCACAAATATCAGTTAAGTGTTTAGAAAAGTTAAAATTACCTATTCACCCATTGCTTTTATTTATAACTCATGGTCCTCCTCAATGTGAGGAAAATCACTGGCAACAGCCAAGAGATAAGATACAAAAGATTTAACCAAAGCTAAGTAAAGTGTGAAGGACGAGGTTCGACTTTGCTATAATGCCTAAACAAAGTAGACTTCTTTTCCAGTAACAACAGAAATATCCAGCTGTCCCAAAAACAAATTTTAAATTAACTTAGAGTAAATTTGAAAAACTCTTTATCTGTTATTAACCTTTTCTCAACCATCCTCTTCTCCAAGGGATGATACTTCTGCTAAAGACAGACATTTTGTGCTGAGTGATTGCTTTTTCCTGGTATCTCTAGAGCTAGGGCCCCAGGCTTCCTTCCCGAAGGTGCAAAAGGAGGGGGAGGGGAGAAACAAGGGAAGAAGGACACTAAAGAGAGAGTCCCCTTAGAGCCTTCATGATTCCTAGTGGCAGATCAAATGATAATGTTAGGACAGGGAATAATTTGGGAACAACATAGCACTTTAAATATTTTGAGTAATTTTTTTCAATTTACACCTAGTTTTTTTAATGTAAGTCAAAATAATTAACTCTATTGTCTTAAAATCTTACTCTGAAAACATTTTCCTATGCTTTATGAGATTTTGCAAAAAAAATTCAGATTTTGTAAATTTGGGAAACTGAATATATGTCAAACATTGAATCTCACAGGAAGTTCTGGATTACCTTTACATATAGTATTGGTTTAATAGCAACCAGATACTTTTAAAGGTAAAGAGAGAAAGGATGGAAAAGTGGTCAATACCTAACAAGGCAATTTCCCAAACATTATCTGTTAACATTTTTAAAATCAGAATGTCTTTGCAAAAATAAACATGAAACCCCAAAATAAAGAATAGGCACTGAAATAAATGTCTGTATTTACTTGGCCTTTCATGTATTTCAACGACTAAAAAAATTATTTTCTCTTTTATTATGAAGTTTATTTTTGGAAAAAGAAAATTCATTAATGAACCATATAGTAACCCACATGAAAATAAGTAGCAATACCCCAAATGGTATTACTCCCACCAATGAGCCTTATACTTTTAAACAAACATGAAGTCACTTAAAGCCCATGTTCATTTTAAAAATTACTGTTCTCTGCACAAGTTAAAAAATTTTTTGCAGGAGGAAAACACAGAATTATAAAAGGAAAACACTCAACCTTTCACCTTCTAATATCAAATTTTGTTTGAAGAGTAGGAAGAAAAAAGCATGTAGTACACACACAAAAAAACCCAGTAGCATTTTTTTAAAGTAGGCTTTTGTTTGTTAATATTTTTATTTTAAACTTACAGTGACATTAACATGCAATATAAGATTACTTCTACAATAAATATCAATACTAGATTCAAATACTTAATAATAGCTTTGGTGTTTTATGAATAGCTTGTAACCCAAATGTATATGAAGAAGACCACCGAATTGAAAATTTTAATATCCTAAGCCTTTCCCAAAAGTAAAATTTCTGTGACAATTTAAACGTTAAAATAAATGTCAATAAATATTTACATTAATTAAACAGAAACTGAAATATTCAGCTCAAAGCACATGCAAAATAAATCACTTGCTATAAATTTTAATGTCAATAAAGCATGGACCAACCACATTAATTACCAACTTCATGCCAGATCCTAGTTATTGAAAAGCTGATATACCCCCCATTATTAATAGAAACTTGAGAAGCTTTATATATCTCAATAAATGTTTCGTATTTTGAAATCTAATTAACCAAGTTACCGTGGATTGATAACAAAATCATAGGATTAAATATCACATTGCTCTTTAAGACCCACAAGACTATAAAATGTAAGAAACAATGCTTTTCTATGGAACAACAGTCTGGAACATTTTACTGAAATATAGTATTTTAAATAAAAATGTACCTTAGATTTTAAGTATTCTCCTCATAAGTCTTTTTAAAGTATTTACATGCTTAGAAATATCATGGCCAAAGAACACTGTATTTTAAAAATCCTTGAGAAGATTCTCTTTTAAAACTACCATTGTTTCAAATATTTATTATTTAGTGATAGCTATATTGTTTACTAAAATAGAAATTAAATATTTCAAAAGATAGCTTAAGAGCAAACTAAAATAACCGTAAGATTAAATATTTCATGATTCATACTAAAATCACAACATAGTGACTAAATCACCAAATTAGAACTAAATATCAACATTTTTGTCACATCATCTAACTTCATAATAAAGTATCTGTCCATTGATATTAATAGCCTAAGAGCTAGAGAGCATTTTCTCCCAAACAGCTACCTATACTGCTTATTATTACTGAAAGGTTAGATGAAAGAGTAACAGAAAATGTGACCAATTAATTTCTTCCTATATTTACACACAGTCCTGTACCACATTTCTTTCTTTTTTCCTACCAGCAATTTTTCCTTGCTAAATCATCCCAACCATTCCTACTTTCTTTACACCATGAGTTCTGAGAAATAAGCAACAATTCAAATGATGCTAAACAATAATAGAAAAATAAGTACACTGCGAAAGTACAACAATGTAGATAAAAAGATGAGTATTATTTTAAACATCTGTTTAGTAACCTTCTTGGCTTCCTAAAAAGACAACAGTTTACATGTATGTAAACTGAGGTATAGTTGTTCAAAAACAAATATTTTAATGTCATAAAACACATGAATTCAATAAATATTTCAATGAATATTTCATACAAACATAAAACTTTGATATCTTACTCCTTTTGAGATGCACTTCCAACCTATCTGTAACTAACCAAAAGGGAAGTCACGTGACTTGCACAATGAAAGAGAAAGAACAGTTTTCTTTCCTTTCCTTTCTACAGGAAGAAACAAAAGCTCGGTATTAGCTATCCAAGGCCAATGGGTGGGGCCTGCAAGCCAAAAAGCTGTAATGGATTGAGGTTAATCTTAATGGGGGCCCACTTTAACCTTCTGAAAGCATCAAAAATGTGAAAACTGTAACCAAAGCTTACAGAAAATAAGAAGCATTTAATGTAAGATAGTTTTCACAACTAGAAAATTCTACAGGGACAGAATTCAGTTTATAAATAATTTTGCTGCTTTTGTTGGGGTAAAATCACCTAACTGTGATCCCCTACACTGATACACACACCATCCCCCACCAGGCAGCACACAGATACTTCACAAGCTTCTTGAATAAATAGGAGTATCCAATGTCCAGGGTGATGGGTGGTCCTGAGGTCCTGAACCAGAGCTGTATACTTTTAAGGGATGCAGAGATAAGAACAAAGTGTTTTGTGTTTGTTTAAATCTGGTTCTATATTTAAAGTATTCACACCACTATTCAGTTCATAAACTTGTACTATAATTCAAGCAAATTTTAAGTGTCAGTATAAATACCAGAAATTAAATACATCAAAACAAAATAAATACTATGGGACTTTTTATAGAGCTGACTGAAATTAACTAATTCAATTTTTAAAAGTAACCACTACATTTCAAAAGTGTAAAATCTCAACCTAAGATAGAATATCACTGCACTTTCAATACCAATGGGTGCTTTTTTTAGTATCTTATGAAATAACATATATTTAAATAAAATTATACGAATAAGTTGCAACGCAATGAAAAACTTCTAAATTAGTGAAATTAACCCACGCAGAATCACAATCAAGCATCAGCTACTATGCCCATTTTTATACTCCAGGCTTTATTATAAGTCTAATAGAAAGAGATTTTTTACAGAGCAGAAAGGCAGGATTTACAAGTGGCCCAAGGAAAAGATAAGCAATGAATAGTTCTGACCCCAGCCTCTCTGGCTTGATCAAGTGGGTCTGCAACCTGAGCCAAAGGGCGCAAATTCCTCACCATTCAAAATTCTTCAATGGCATGGGGGAGGAAACAGTGAAAGGGGCAAACGTGCAAATACAACTGTCCTTAGATTTAGTATTCAACTAAAAATTTTAATTACAGAGCTAAATAAATGAGTTTGATACTGTGGATTAAATTTCAGATTCACAGTTTAACCAATCCTAAAAAAGAAGTTTTTTTTATTTGTTAAAACTGAAAACAAATTTATTCATTTATCTTCGTAAATGTGGGACTTAGAACTGTGTTAGGTATGTGTCTCTAGTATCATTTAATCTATTTAACGAAGTTGTTCAAAGTGGAATTAGTCTCCCAAGTACCAGTGTTTCCATTCTATAAGCAAAATGATGTATTATTAAAAACATACTTTGGAAAAAGGCAGTTGATAGAACTCATTCAGAGCTCTACAATATATCAACGATCCAGTAAGTTTTTTAAAAGCAATGGATAGAATTTATGTTGTTACACTTCTATCACAGTCTCAACTAAGGATAAAGAATTCATCTGAATGAAGAAAATGTTAAAAGAATTTAGGCATCATAGTATTTAGGAACACCATAGCTACTTATTAGTAACAGCCTAGGCAACTGCTTACAAAGCTTAAGGAAATAAATGATCATGAAGAAACCATGGCCAGAGTAGACTCATTTTGAATTTTACACAGAATCTTTAGATAATACAGCACAATAAAACTGAACAAAAACCTTAAAGTTATGAGCAAACTTAAAAGATTCTGAAGTAAATGTTAACGTTAAGATTAATAAAGTAGTAAATGAAAGTGGGTTTGATTTTAAAAAGTAGATTGTTTTAACAAAAAGGTTTAAGCAGTAGTAAGTGTGTCATTAATAGCACAGTGAAATGATTCTAAACATTAATAAAGACAATTTCTACATATAAAATCTAAAAACTAGGTATTTTAAGACTGATGAGAAATCACTGTATTTAGCTCAAAATTTGAAAACTAACATTTACTATTTTCTGATAGTTTTCCCCAAATTAAATGGGTAGAAGCTACAAAAGTAGGTTTCATAAGAAAGTGAGTGGGTGATGGGAAAAAAATGACCCATTGCTTTTATACCTCGAGTGAAAAGAATGAGAATTGGAAAAATCTTATTAAAAAGTTTGCTAAAAAGAAGAAAATAACATATAGCAAACTGGAGAGCAAACTCTTAAATCTTTATCACCCAACAGTGCTTTACACTTACTATGTGATCAATAGAAAAATACTTGGATATGGAACCAGAAATTTTTCTAACTAACCATTTTCTCAAAAGTTAGTACTTTTATGCAATAAACCATCTTGTCAACTTACAGCTCTAAGAATGTTTACTCAGTTGACATAGAACTTCATTAAATTTCTAACAAGAAATGCATCAATAAGCCTAATATGCCCTTTAGGTAAGCAATGAGTTTATACTGCATGAAAAAGTATCATAAGGATAAATGAAATGACGGAAGATAAGTGAAATGTATATTAATTAATTTTACTTTTACAAACACAGAAACTACAAATGAAAAGGCAAGCAGAAATAACTATAAAGAGGAACAAAAGAAAACATCAAAATAAGTGTGGAGTGTATCTAATAAAGGATACTGAGTTGTAGCTTATGTCTAAGGTGACAAAGTTAAAAAGAGCCACGTCAGTTAACCAGTTACTATGACATATCAATAATCATATAGAACAACTAAACCTCTTGTCTTCAAGGGTGAATGACTACAAATGGACACAAGGGAACTTTTTGGGGGTGATGAAGTGTTCTGCATCATGACTGTGGTGGTGGTTACATAATTTGTCAAAACTCATCTAACAGTATGCTTTAATCTGGTGAATTTTATTCTATATAAATTATACCTCAAGAAAAGCAGACAAGGCCAAAAAATAAATGAGATGAGCTTACTTATCTTTTGAAAATTCTGACGAGTTATATGGTGAGAGTATTAATAAAAATATAGTAGTCTAATAAAGATTAAAACTAAAACCTAGTGTTGTTACATTCTTAAATTATTTTCATGTATACTACCTCAATGAACTCTTACCCTAGCCCTGAAAAATAGGGAGAAAAGACATTATTGAACACATTTCACCCATGGGAACACTGAAGCTTGGAGGAAGTGACTAGCCAAAAGTAAGAAAACCACCAAGTGGCAGAGCCAAATCCAAAACTTCATTTCTTATGCTCTACCCCTTAGCCTACCAGACTACTACTTCTTAGAAATAGTAACCATGTACAACAAACATCACTGAGCCCTTACTATATCCCAGGCTCAGTGTTAAATGCTTTACATGTTTAGTAACATTTAATCCTCATAATAACCCTATACAAAAATGGTTATTGTTTTGTCCCCTCCCTTTATGGGACCCTGAGACACTGACAAGGTAACTCATTTCCCCTACAATCAATAAATTGGGATTTGAATACTGATCTATTTGACCAGAAGCTATACTACTGTACAGTATCTCACAAGGATTAAATATTTGTAATAGACAAAGAAGTATTAAATTACCACAGCAGATCTATTTAAAATAGTATTTATTCCTTCACTTATACTAAAGAATACACAAACTGGATATATACAACGGAATCTAATAATAAAACAAACTATTAAAACAACCAGTATAACTAATCACTTCCAAGTCTTGATTTATATCCTGATATTTTAAACAATATTAAGCAATATTACATGCCATAAAATTATAATTAAATGCTTTGTATTTCACTGTAAGGGAAATTAAGCCATTAACATTATACAGCACATTGTGCCCAATTTTAAAGAGGGCACATTAAAAAAGGTATCAATTTAATTTTCTACCATGAATATATGCCACTGAAAACAACTTATCTGTGATTTTATTGTGGTAAGGACTAGTTTAACATTTTAGTTTATTTATTAAACACACACTTGATACACAATTTATACAACACCTGGAATAGTGAGGTATTAATGACTCCAATTTGCCGCGGATTATATAAAAAAAAGATAAAATTAAATATATCAATTATCTGTAAATCTTAGGTTAGACAGCATTTCCAAATTGCCAAATATTTAGAAACTGGGTGGAGAAGGCTTTCATTTTCAGATAAATTTCCATTTTGTTGCTAGATAGAAAATAAAATCAATCCTCATGTATCAAAATGCAATTTTTGTTACTTATTTTGTTACTTATTTTACTTTTGTTACTTATTTGATAGAAGTACTCATTAAAAGATAATTTCTAAATGTACCCCACTGATCTGCAGTGTATTTTATTGAAAATGTATTTTCTTAAGTATGTTACTGTCTTGATATTAGAAAATGTTATAATCACATTATTTTAGAGAAGAATATAAACCATAGAAGTTTCTTATGGACTGTATATGTTACAATGCCATTACCTATATATTGAACAAGCTGAATTTCTTGTCACTTAAAATTCAGTGAGAAATATATCAAGATATAAAGAATTGATAATAATAACTATTTCATGTGTAGTTCCAAATCAAATCAAAGAAATATCATATTTAAAGCAATACATTTTCAGTTTAATTAATCAGAAATCCCTCACTTTGTTTAGATTATACTTCGATTGGAAATAAAAAAACACAGCACACCATATTTTTAACTAGTAACTTTTAGGTTAATCACAAAACCACAAGGACTACTCAGTTAAGATACACAAAACTATCTGCAATATCCATGTAATTTCTGAGCAGAAAGAATTCTGGCAAGTTTAAATAATCAGGCTTCATTCCTGCCCAAAAGCAACAAAATTTACAACAACGATCTCACTTTTTATCTAGGATGCTGAATACAGGCAAGAAAGAAGTCTTTAACTTATGAAATACAAGAACTCTAAGATTCAGTAAAGGTAGGTTAAAGTTGCCATGCTAAATACTTGTAAGTAGTCTCTCACATATTTGTTTAAAAAACAATTATTTGATTTACTGCCTTCATTTTTTATGAACAGCCTTTAAAAAAAAGAAGAATGAAAAAGTAAGAGGAAAATACTTAAAACTTATGACAATAATCTTGATTCATTTTTACTGAAGTATAGTTGGTATTCATCAATAGTATTTAATATGAGGAAGACTATCTTAAATATGTGCCCAATTCACACTCCATGTTTAAACTGAATTAGAATAAAAATATCTTTTTAGAAGTAAACAAAAAAATGGGTCTTGAAAATGAACCAGGCATTTGAAAATCAGAAGGAAAGTATCTATTAGCTTTTAAGATAATAATAAGTCATAAAATTTTTATTTAAATGTCTTTATGTGTGTTTTTATGATTAAAGACTTTAACACATTTCATTTGGGATTCTTCCAAATTGGTCAGCTAGGCAAGTCATCTTGAAATCTTGGTAGCTTTAGGAGCCATTTTCAAAATATTATAATGTATAACTCACTAACAAATGAGCTATAATTGTTACATGACCACATTTTTTTTTTATTTCTAAGACTTTGATTTGTTTAAATAATTTTTGAAACATATTTTCAACAGCTCCAAGAATAATAATCACAACTATTCTGCATGTGAAAAAATGGAAAATATGCTAAATTATGATAAAAACAAAGATGGCTAATAAATTGATGATGAAATATCATGAAAAAAATCCTTAAACATGAACATACTAGAGTAAGTCTGTTTCCATAAAATGCATAATAATCACTAAAACATGAACTCTCTACTACATCAATTGAACTGTGTATAATACATAAAATGTTCATATATTTAAAAACTGTTCATCTCCAAATGTTTTCATATCCTATGCCATTAATAAAAATGCTTTAAATTTATCTCAGTAACAGTAATTATTCTTCTGTCTTCTACTTGATATGTTGCTTTGATATGTTTTCTGAGCAAATAAAAGGAATATAAATATATAAAATTATAATATGGATATGTGTGTTTTCCATTAAAATCAAAGTATAAACCAAAAATAAAGAGCATAAGAAGAAAACATCAATACTTGAAATGTAAATTAAGAATTCAAAACCAAATTATTAATAAATACTTATGCCTATCAAGCAATGGCAGCTAAATTTACAGTCATTTTGAAATTGTTCTTACTCTTTGAAAAGAATTCTTACATAAATAGTGAAATAAATGGCATATTTATATTAAAAATTATTTGTACCACTGATGGTAAAGAATTCCAGATACAGAACTGAACAAGCAAAGAAAATATTATTATGCAAATGAGCTGAAGAGAGAAAAATAAGGAGAATGGATTCTATCCCCCCGACCCCAACAAAATAAAGTTTAGTTTATCTCATTGGGTGAGGAAATGACGTGGAAATAAATTTCAAAATTTATGTAAAGAAAAACTTAAATGATAATAAACATCAATAGGTAGTTATTGGGTAACATTGCCTTTCTCCAAAACATCTAACTTCAATTTCTATGTGACTCATCTAAACTATCATTAAATATTTAAGTTCTGTCAAAGTTTGTATTTCAAGAGACCTTTCCAGGTAGTTTAAACACATTATACCACAATCTAACTGTGGTACATGTTTTTAACTTTTATCCTATCAGTAACAATAAACTAAAAGAAGTATTACTTATTAGCACTTATAAAATAATTGTACTCTAACTGGTGAAATCACCTTAGTAGCAACCTACACTTAGAAATCTGTATTAACAATCTATTATATTCTTACTTCAATTGAGAGACAAATCTCTGTGCTTTACACTGGACTCTCAAAGGTAAGGAATTCCTACAAATGTATCCTATTCAACAAATTAAATCATCATCAAAATTATCCAATTTTAGTTATTAAATGTTTTAAGGAACAACTCAGAAACAATAAGCTGTAACAAAGCTCAAAAATACAGTATCTATATATTCTTGCAAGTTTTTAAAACTATTATTAAACACTATCAAGTTTCCATATTAATATGTGTCAGAATACATATATTCATTACCAACCCATAATCATGTGATCATTTATATCACAAGTTAATATTAGGAAGTCATATGAAAACCACCCATGGTCATATACCATCTTCAAATAACAGAATCTCATTGCATTTATCAATGAGATAGGAAAGGTACAGCACCTAAATTCATTTATTTTTGAGAAAGTGGTGACATTCCAGAGATTACAAGAAAGTTTGTATTCTTGCCAACAAATTTTAAATAGAATTATGTAACTATGAATACACAGCTGTTTAAAAAAAACATGCATATATTCTCTTCGTTTCATAGTAACTAAATTGCTCTTGATGTGAAGTTATTTGCAGTCAAGATTTTTTTGCTATTCCTATTTATTCTTACATATTTTACTTATCATTGAAGTATATATGTAGTCGATATTTTTTAAAGAAAAATAATACTGGTAGCCATGGCATAAATTTTTAAATATTATGTTAAACTAAAATTATTTTTTATTTCCCCAAATATATACTATTAAAAATGTTTCATATTACTTTTAAAAAAATGTAATGACACGTGTACTTTTCTGAAGACTCAAAAAAACAAAAAAACAGAAAACAAAAAAAACCATCCCATGTATTTAAAATAATGAGTAGAAAAAAAAAATAATGAGTAGATACTAGTCCAGTTGAATATTTAATCTTCCTAATTATCTACAATGCTTATTCTTTCATAACAAAATAGTATACAGACATAATGGAAAATCTAATTTGAATTTATATTAAATATAGTATGCTTTCAAAAATTCTCATACACTAAAAATAGCAGTAAAATAATAATTTAAAAAGTATTTTAAAAACTTGTGTTTAATGATCCTGAATTGCAACCTGTGTAAGTGATGCTGACATGATACCTGCACACATCATTTATGACCATCTAATTATTACTTGCAATTGCCTGGCTAAAATCTGTTGAATTCCTGACTTGTTCAAAACAATGATTCATATGATTTATATGCAAATTATGTGAGTCTCAATATAAGAGAAACTCCTCTACTAAGGCATCAAAATCAGGAAGAACAAAAAAAATAAAGCAACTGAAATCTATGTAATTTTTCCCTAAGGAAAAAAGTGAGATATACTTCAAAAAACAAATACTGTAGTCACCAAAAAAATTCCCTGAAATATCACTTTCTAATTTTAATTTAAAGAATAACATTGTCCTGATTTTTCATATCACAAAAATGCTAATAGTTAAGTTTTATCGACTTTTTTACATACTTCTCCCTAATAATGTAAGAATACAAATATACACACTTTATGAGAATTTTTCGCTCATACATCATTTTAATACTGTTTTATTAGTAAATAGATGATTTGTAGCACAAGAGTAAAGCAAGTTTAATATTAATAATCAACATTTATACTCTAGAAATTACTCACTATCTGTAAATAAAACTTTTCCAGCAATATACTATTTTATAATGCAGTGGATATATTTATGTTTACCAACATATAACCAATTAAATGGCTTAAATTTGGATGTCTTGGGGTTCTAAAACATTAATACTGGTTAATAAAATGTCTAATATTTGAATGTATTAAAAGGTAAACACAGGAAACCAAATTATAACAAGGTGTGATCAAAGAAGAAAAGGGCTATTTTTTTTCATTCATCTATAAAACAAATTTATGAGATCGTAAAGAACAATTTAACAACCTACAGAAGGTTCAAAGTGGGGAAAGCCAGAGCCTGAGAGAAAATGGATTTGTCAAAGATTTCAATCATTCAGTCTAGGGAGGAAAAAAGCAGAAAATGTAGGTTCATTTTGCAATATCAAGTAGGAGGCATAAAATCCAGTAGCCTGTCTATGGACTTCTATTTATGTATTTAAACCCTGTTTCAATTCACAGATTATGCTGATCCTTCCACATGTAAACAGCCAATAATGATGGCCAGGCCCTTAGGAAAGGAAAACATACACCACACAGTAAGGTCAGGAAGCAACCAACCACCACAGGACAACAGATCAAAACAGAATGGTTTCATATGTTTCTATTGTTTATATACTTCATTTGAAGATGATATTCCTTAGGGAGTAAAGGAGGTTGTAAATATTATCAGGAACATGCAACACGGTATCAAATAAAATACAGACTTTTTATGCAAATATACTATTTCCTGTCAATCAACCTGTAGTATTGGTAGCCATTCATTCCATTTTTTAAACCTAAATGTCAAGCCAAAATAAATCTTTGGTCTTAATTCGTTTTACCCCGAAGAATTCCTTACAGAGAATCAACTTCTTTCAATGAAATAATCAAGCTCGCAAATTTTGTTTTTTTTTTTAACTATGGTAAGCAACAGAGAGGAGTGAAAATGCAAAAGGTATTAATTTACTTGTTTGTGGGTTAAAACTCTGAAAATGACAAGCAATGACATTCTGTTTGGTGTTTAAGCAACTCAAAAAATTACAACACAATATAAGCAATGGTGGAAATTTACCCAAAGTAGCAGACTGGAACATTTTAAACACACAAACTGGAGCCACAGCTGGCCACATGTTTTTTTGAGTTTGGTTTCTTAAAGAGACAGTGTCCTTGGACCTATGCCCTAAAAGGGAGCACATTTCTAAAAGGTTTGATTACCAAACATCTTCTCTTGGCATTTCTTCAAATCCATAGTAGGCCAACAGTGTTCTATTTTATTTTACTGTAAAATCCAATTTTTTTTTTCTTGAATCTACAAATGACTCTCTGGGAGGCAGAAATGAAGTAATAGGGTAAGCTACTGTGACTAAAGAAATCTCAAATAAGGAGACCCATAGATCTCTTATACTAGCAACTAAAAAAAAAAAAAAAAAAAACTTAAAATGACCACTGCATCTTCATTCATTGCCCCACTCCTTCACTAGGCATAGGCGACAGAGCATATTGTAACCGAGAACACCGGAAGCTACACTACTGCAATTTTGCTGTCGAATAAAGAGGAGGAACTTGCTAATAGAGTCACAAGCAGCACTCCGGCAGAGAAATTTCAAAGAGATCTCTTTTTCTGTTTAGGAAAAGATACCCAGTAAGGGGACCCTACACCTACCCTAAAAAACAGATTAACTCAGGATTGCTAAGGAAGGTTTTTCTCTTTTAGGGTATGTTCATTGACAAAACTGCTGACCAACTCCTGCACATGGGGGCCAAAAAAAAAAAAAAAAAAAAAAGAAGAAGAAGAAGAAGAAGAGGGGAAAAGAAGTTTGGCTTACTTGGTGTACAAACACATCGACTGGAATATCCAAGGGGCTTCCTTCTCGGTTTATCATGGAGATGAATCCAAATCCCATTCGCACGTTGAACCACTTACAGTGGCCAGTTCCGTGCAAAATCTGGGATTCCTCCTCTGTCTGTTCCGGCAGCTTCCCGGGCTCTTCACCACCTTTGCTTGCCCCGCCTGAGTAGAACAGGACACACACACACAAAAAGAAGAAAAGAAAAGAAAAGAAAAGTCAGTCTGTATTTCCAAACCGTTCATTGAAAGGAAAAAAAACAAAAAAAAACAAAACAAAACAAAAAAAAAACTGACCGGGGCGTGGGGGAAGGAAATAGAAAACTCAAGTGAATGGTTTATCTTCTTCCATAGAAAATATTTAAAATGAAAGGGTTAAAGAGGGAAGCCGGGGGGGGGGGGGGCACACACTGTTCTATCGATCGCATCAACTTCCACTTTTCTGTACATACGTGTACTTTTTTCATTTAAGTCCATTTTTCAGCCACATTTTTACAGCCCAGCCTGCGGTACTTTACTTGCATAGTGCTGCTGTAAACGCTGATCCCACTTACAAAGAGAAAATTCTCAGCCAAACTATTCTCTCCTGGGGGCGCGAGGAGGAAAGAGAAATCGTGAAGATGGTTAGAGCTAGTTAATGCACATGCGGCAGCAGGCGAACCCAGGCTTATTTGCAATGTGCATTCCCCTCCCCCCCCCAATAACTTTCAATTAAAGTTGGGGTGGGATGGGGGAGGGGGCAGGTGTATAAAAGTTTTCTTGGGCTCACTAACTGAAACTGCGCTTAATCACACTCTAACAATTCAAACAATAGCCCCCTGAAAGCTTTTCAAGTTGTGAATCAGTGTGGGCGGTACAAAACATTTTTGGAGATCTGTAACAATAGGTTGCAGAAAGCCCCATTGCGCGGTGGGGAGCGGGGGTAATGCCCAGTATTGGGGTAAAAGGGGAAGGGAGGGGGGGGGACGGGCAAAGAAGGGTGGGAAAGGGGGAGGGGGGGGAGAGAAAGGAAGAGAGAAAAATCACAGTAAAACAATAGAAAAGAAAATTAACCTTCGGCCATGTTGCCCCACGGGCCCTCTGCTCCAAACTCGTGAGATGAAAACTTTCCCCTTGGAACGGAGTGATCTTCTGCATCAATCTAACATCTTGATTTTGTGCGATCACAAATTTAGCTCGCATGGTCTAATGTGCTTTCCCTCTTTTGATTTTTTTTTTTTTCCTCTTCTCTCTCCAGTTTCTGGCCCCCTGAGCCACGTGACTTTGTCAATTACATGCTTTCTTGCTACTAATTTCACCTCGGATCCTTAAGGGGCTGGCAAGAGGAAGAGATAACCAATCGCCATTTCATCTAGGCTGACATCAAAATAATTTATGAATGAACACGAAAAACTCAAACATGGTATCTTAAAGACAATTTGGGACGCTCCTTTACGATAAATCAGAATGCTGATTTCGTGCTTTTTTCCTTAAACACAATGGAGGGTCTCTGTGAATCGTCGATTTAGGGGGAAAAAAAAAAAAAAACCGGCACAGTCATATATGTGCACACGCGTGCCCTACACACAAGCCTGTCTAAATAATCTCATTTAGGGGGGAAAAAGCCATTTAAATAAAGGAACCAATGTTACGCTCGCTTTTTTTTTTTCTTTGCTTTTTTTTTTTTTTTTTTTTTTTCCTCCCCTAAGAAGTCAGCTGCTCCATAGCAGTAAACCTGCCTGGGGTGCAAATTTCATATTTAATTCAAATCTTAGAGGAAAATATGCGATTTGCAAACGGTCTAATTAAAACTGATTCCATCTCCGTGAAACTTTGGATAGTTGTAGCATACACCTCCAGTAAGACGGAAGCACACAATTACCTGATCGTGCCCTGAAATTTTTTTTCGAATTTAAAATAAGATCCTATGCGGGGCAGGGGGAGGAAAATTTAAAAAAAAAAAAAAATTAAAAAAATAAAGAAATTCCGCTAGCACCTTCGTGTACTCAAAATCATGTTTAGGTTTATCATTTCGGACCGTTTTCAAGGGGGAATTGTAACATTCACAGGTTTCTCCGCCATCTCTTTCCGGGGGAGGAGATGTGATTAATGACTTCCTAAGTAACAGCCCAGTTTTCCAGCCGAACGTAGAGTGGACCTCAATCAGTGGCGATTGTTCCCCAAGAGCGAGACGACGTAGGGCGGGGAGGGGGAGGGGAGGGGAGGGGAGGGGAGGGGAGGGGGAGGGGAGCGCCGGGCAGGGGAGGTGAAGAGGAGCCGCCAGCGGGAGAAAGAGGTGGGGGAGAAAAGGCAGCGGTGGGGGGGAGGGGAGGGGAGGAGAAAGAGGGGCAAGTGGGAGAAAAAAGGTGAATTCGTACCATATTGATTGGACCCTGACATTTAAGAAGTGCCCCGCCAATGGAAGAGCCCAATAAACGAAAATCTAATAACGGATTGGGCTCCTGCCGTCCCTTCCCCGGCCTGGCCCCAGTTTCAAAATGCTCACCCTTTACCTTTCAAATGGATTCAAATGATCGCTGATTACTAGCTGCGGACGCCAATACCACCGACCTCATCGAACACTACAAGGAATACTATGGATCAACTAGACCCGTGCTTCGCTTCCTTTACAACACAAAGTAGAACCCGTTCCTGGGAAACATTAAAACGCCCCACCACTCTTTCCCCCACCCCACCCCCCATTTTCTTAAACAAGCAGTTTACGGAGAAACTGTACAGATACCACTTCCCTTCGGCAGAGCTACCGAGGTGACCCTCCCCCACCGTACCCGCAAGCCCCCTCCCCGCCTCTCCCAACCGGCTACACTCCTGTTTCACACAAACTAAAATGTGCGGATTCTGAATCTAAAAGCTTCTGAAGACCTACAGAAGGCACCACCTATTTACACTTTGTCCCCATACTAAATAAATATAAACTAATACTAATTGGCTCAGAACCGAAATAAATGGATGTGTGTAAATAGGTTCTTTTCGGCTGTTTGTGGTAAAAGGCATCAATCAAAACTGATCAATTTGGAAAGATTTTTCGTGTTTATTTCTTTTGTTGTTCCCCCAGGAAAGGAGGCAAAGCTTTCTCATTTTATTTACTTTGGGGAGAATAACCATGTTTCAGCTGGTAGGGAGGAAAGCAAAAGTGTACAAATCCAAATGATTTCGCAAGTGTTAACAAAAGCGCTCAAAAAAAATTATTTGCTAACAAAACATTTTTAGGCATTATTTTAATCGTGGAAATCAACTGATTACACTGATCTGTAATGAAGTAACTTTAATAGTGGCATTTCAGGTGAAACATTTCAGATACTGTGAAACAGAAAAACACTAAGTGATATGTTTTCTACGTTAAAGAATTACTTTTTAAAAACAACATCTGATTTAAAAAAAAAATAAACATCTGAAAAAAAATCAACACCTGATAACAGAAAAATAATCTGAAAAAGTATTCATGGAAACTGAGGGTAAGTGCTATTATTTATATGAAAGTAATTATCGTAAAATTCACAGACCAGTATAGTCTAGTTTTGTCATAAACACACATTTATGGTAAACAATATTTTATCTGCAGGTTTATTTTCAATTAGAAAATAGTTTCATCATTAAATCAGAAACAACAAATATAGGTGGATTCTGAAACCCTGTTGATTGTTAAATCTGATGAAAGTCAAACCTACAAATATATGTATGTGAAAAGTGTGAAATACCATAACTGAACCACATTGAATGGTGTGGTTATGAGATTCACAGTCTTGCCTGATTGGGGGCCTCCAGTATTAGTGGAATTAAGGTAGGGTTCACTGGACTGGTCACTGGTGTCAGGGGTTATCGACTCATTCATTTCCTGAGAGGGACATCAGCCTTTCAAGTTGTGTAGAAGGGTTTTTTCCAACTGGGAACTCTGAGAAATCCTCTAACATTCATTCACAAAGAATTTAAGGCAAATACATTTACATACCTGGGGGGCATGGGGTGGGGGGGAGAGACAGAGGGAGAGAAGGGGAGAGGAAAGAGTAAAAGAGGAGGAGGGGAGGCAACTGGAAGGGAGAGAAGTGGAGGAAGGGGACATGATGAGACAGAAAATATCACTATTTCGGGGATGTGGCACTGTCGTTTAAATAGACTCGTCTTTTCTGCCTACCTCCCCCGCAATCTTTTGAGCCCAAGATCCTTTTATAAAACTGCCCATAATCTCTTTAAGCCCTTAGAGTGCTTCTTTCACATAAAACAGTCCTATGAATCTCCTAGAATGCTTTCCAATTTGTCACCTTCCTCAAGTCTTCTGGTTTTAATTTTTTTCTCATTTCCTACTTGTTTTTAGTGCCAGAAAGACCTGTGCTTGACTCAAAACGCATGTTTTGGGGGGGGGGGGGGAAGCCAAACGTTTTTAGTAGCTTGATTTATCATCGTTCTTTCCAAATGTTTCAAAAATGAGTTCAAGGAGTCACGAGGCATCATCAAGGCACTAGGGAGAGAAATTAAGGAATTCACCTCTCCTCGGCCCCTTGGTCATCACAATCTAAGATTTCTTCATTTCAGGAAAAACGAAGCACGCATCTTATTGGTCGTTATTTCCCTTCTTAAACACAAACCCCCCAACCTTGGAGGAGTGCAGGGTGCAGGGCAGGGCGCGCCGCCGTCGCTGCTGTCAAGCACGGGCAAGGAGTGACTTCGAGCCCAGCAGAAACAATGCTTCGGTTCTCCTTAAAACTAGGAGGAGGGGCCGCGCAGCGCGGGGTGCAGCGCCCCCAGCCGCCCCGGCCCGCTCCCCGCTCCCCGCTCCCCTCCCGGCTGGGAGGCCGAGGTCTGCGCCCCCGGCGCCCCGGCCCCCGCCCCCCCAGGCCCCCCAGCCCCGCGGGCCCGCCCTTTCCCTCCCCTCCCGCCCCAGCGACTTCCTCTCCCCGTCTCCCCCGCAGTCACCTTTCCCTTTATTCATCACATCACCGACTCCTCTCCAGGAGCCAAACCTTTCCAAAGGAGGCTGGTGCTTCCTCCCTAATAAGGGGCTTTTGAATTTTGTCGTTTCGGCCCCAAGAACACCAAACAAAAGAAACCCTTGCCTTCAGCATTAGGGAGGCAACATGTGGCCCCATCTACTACTTCTACTGCACTTCCAGATGCACAGCACTTATAATTCGGTCCCTTGGGGGGGGGGGGGCTGGTCCGGGGGCGGGATGCCCGCACCCCTCCGAGGGCAGCGACGTCCAGGGGGAGGAGGAATCCGAACCCCCGAGCCTGGCCGCGCCCCCCCCCCCCCCCAGTCCCCCGGAGGGCCAAGCCTAGAAGGGAGCTGTCTTCAGACAACCCTGGCGCCGTCCTTTCGGGAAGCCAGGAAAACGTGGCCATGCGCCTTTGGAGGCCCAGGGAAAGACTCCTGCGGGGGACGGGGGTGGAGGGGCGGCCGGGGACGATTTTAGGGAACCGGCTCTGGAGCCCCGGGGGCGCTTCCCCGCCCTTGGGCTGCGGACCGCACGTCGGGCGAGCTGCTCCCGAGCCCTCCCACTCGCTGCGTTTCAGCAAACTACTGGCAAAGAACTTTTCTTGAAATTCTTAGAATACGGAGTCAAATGAAAGAGTACTCGCCTGGGTGCGCCGGTCTTAGAGTAGAGGCACTTCAGAATTGGGGGGGTATTGTGTTTTTGTTTCCAAAAAGCAAAATTCCGTTCTCATTTAATTTCCTTATCTGGAAGCAAAATGCTCTGGCTTAAACACAATCGTTCCACTTGGAGAATTTTTACGCAGCTGTAAAAATCTCTTAAAAGTCTTTTTCCTTAAATATCTTTACACATTTTCCCAGGTATAATTAAATTATGGAAAAACAGGAAACGATTAGCATAAAAGTTAAGTTTTTTAGACCAATTGCCTTCCTATTTCAAAAACATCTTTCTTTCCTTTTGGTCACTTCGGTTTCAGCAAAGTATTTAAAGCAAACACAATTAATTCAGAAAAGGGGCGTTTAAGACCACCACTTTGTAGAAACTTTCTTTTTTTAAAAAAACTGGGATACAAAAAAAATTCTATTAACATACTTTTCCCCCAATGAAAAGGAGAAATATAAATTTTGTTATTACTCCTCCCAAATATTTTCTGAATTGTATTCAATACTTCCTTAAATGATTTTAACTTGAAAAGCAATAGGTTTGAAAAATCATTTAGTAATAGCCTAAATTTGTGCCCAAAATAGCACAAAAAGTGTCATGTTTTATCTGAAAAATTAGTCATATTTTTCACTTGTACTACTTGAGCATGTATTCTTCATAATTTAAAGATATTTTTACAGTGAATATTTTCAGTCTGTAAAAATTACATTAAATAATGTAAAGCACACAAGTCTTTCCCTGTCTCCCAAAGTAAAGAATGAAAGTTTATTCTTTAAAACTTAATCTCATCTAAAGAAATAAGCTGAAATAAGTGAACTGTTTCCCAGTTATTTCTTTTAACATCTTCGTTTTGGGTTTATTTGGGAATAGAGGACAAGTAGAAAAATGGGAAGGAAAAGAAGAGGGCAGGAGTTAAAGATTAGGCAAGTGAGAAGAAATCTTAAGGCTTTGAGTTTGAAGATGCCTGTATGGGAAGCAAATCTGTGGAGAAAAAAAGAACTAAATACTGAAAACCAGGGGGGCCTGGATGGCTTGGTTTGGTAGAGCATGGGACTCTTGATCTAGGAGTCAGGAGTTCGAGCCCCACATTAGGTATAGAGATTACTTAAAATAAATAAAACTTAAAAAAAAAAAAAAAAAACAGGAAAGAAAGAAACTGGAGGCCAGAGTTCTGGTCCCATTTAATGACCTTATGCCCTTAGACTAATCACTGAGCTTCTGGGTCTTAGTTTCCTCCTCTGCAAAGTGAGAAGACTGAACCAGTCAATGTTCAAGTTTTTCAGCTTAAATGTAATCTCTGAAAACAAACTTTCTTTCTTCAAAGTGGAACCTCTCCTGGTCAACCCTTTTTTAATCACAAGGAAACACAGACATGAAACTTTATTGCAGTCACTTAACACATTGGTGTTAACATTATTTCCCAACAGAAAAGAAAAAGGTTTCTGGACTGCCTCCAATCTGCCACCAGAGAAAATCATAATCAATATTAAGGGGCAACTCAATGGTAAATTAAAATATTTTAACAACTTTTCAGAATCTTCTTTTTCATGATACTCATTAAGAACATCATCTCCGCGTCAAAGGATTCATTCTAGAGAAAAGTGCCAAACAGCAGAGCATATCAGCGGCTTCCTCATTAAAAATTTGATCCCTACTACTTCCTCTTGCTACCTACAATTCTATACCTAATAAGCTTAATAACAGAATAACAGCTCTTTATTTGAACTTATTAATGTTCATAAACTTTGTTATATTATAGCTCTTAAGTGTGTTTCCAAAATAGTATTAATCAAAAGTAGACCCAAGACACTAAATTCAGCAGAGCAGAGGCCAAAATACTACATTATTATCAAGTAGAATTGTTACTGAAAAGTGTTTTCAAAAAAAAATAAAAAAAAAAAAAAAAAAAAAAAAAAAAAAGAAAAGTGTTTTCAGTTAATTTCAGTAATACAAGAAAATATATATACACCAAAGTCTGTTTTTTTACGGCACAACTAAATAAGTAAAGGGATATATATTTTTTAAAGTCCAGGTTTAAATTGTTAAAAAGTTATTTTTTGCAGTACAATGAGGAACAAATTTCACACATATTCATGAAAAGCAAAATAAATGGAGCTTCCTATATTAAGAAAATGTCCTAGATCCCTGAAAAACGTTTGATAAACTCTGCTCTTTATGTTATGGTAAAATATTTGGAAATAGCACCACGTGTCATCCTTAAATTAATTCAACAGGTATCTGTGAGTTCCTGCTTTGATATGGGAGTCACAAAAGTGAACAAACCACAAATCTCCACAAGCATTTAAATATATATTATCTGTCTTGCCTGAGTAATGGAAAAGGAAATCATAAAATCCAAGACTGCTAAAATCAGAAGGAAAAGGAATTAGAATATTTCATCCAGGCAATTCTGGTGGGAATATCAGTTTATAGATGAAATCATCTGGAGAACAGTAGGATATAGTACCCATCTTGCCAAAGTGGAGAATTCCTGAGGGCTGTCAAGTTTTCTTATATGCTTCCAGGAATTTTTTTAAAACCTTAGTCAAGTTAAATATTTAATTGGAAAAAAAAAGTAAAGACTAACCTGGGGCTGATGAAACCTGGTTGAATGACCTCATCGTCTTCTGAAGAACCTAAAATCAGAGAGCTCAAGTCAGTTCTACATTAATTGCCTATTTAATTGCCTCTTCTTCAGTTTAATGGCTTATTAGAAAGCAATAAAATGCCTAGGTGTTTGATTCTGTGAAGTGACCTGTAAACTTTAAGAATTTAAGACTCACCCAGCAAAATCACATAACCAATTGGCATAAACTTGCCTTTCATTCCTATTTAAGGACACGAGTTTAAAAAAACATACTGGACAAGACCACTAAGATAACTCTTAATTGTTCATGACCCAATTTCACGAACAACAGATTCAAATTTTTTTTAATGTTTCACACTATAATTCAAAAATCCCATTTTTAAGCCACAGTTAAAAACCAACCCAATTCACAATATTTTATTGATGAACTTATTTGACTGTTCGCTTCAGGTATATTTTAGAAGACAAATCATGAGAATCTAACTGTGATACTATATCCTTCATAGGGGGTCCATTATATTCACATACTTTGTTAGAAAAAAAATAATAGTAATACACTTAACCATTAGGTATACTTAATTAAAAAATATCTAAGATAATTTACATTTTAAAAAAGCAAAAACAGTTGTTTCAAAAATATGAGTAAGTACTGAGGTTTCTAATATATATCCACTGGCAGATGTCAAGACACAGTAACTTAAAATAAAGAGGTAAACCAATTAACGAAGTATAGCAATTAAAAGAGAAACTCCTGCTGACCACTGAGTTATCATTTTTTTTCCCTGGGTTTAGAGTTATTGAGGTTTGGAAAACAGATTTGTTTGAACATGCATCCACTCACCTGCTACCACCCAGGGTTGTCTTTCTTCCCTTAACTAAGTTTTACACACTACATCTACTACATCAACTCATGAAAAAATAAACTATCATGTGTAAATTCTTTAAGTTGCAATCTAATTTTCTTCTCAAAATGATATGGAGGCTTTTCCAAGGGCAGAGTTCTACTGAATGTTGACCCAAGATTCTTCTTACAAAGGATGACAATCCCAGAGTAAGATTTGAAAAGAATAGAGGAAGAATGTGAACAATAGGCACGTGAACCTCTGTACATTAAATCCTTCAGTTATCCTGTGTTCACAGCCAAAAGACAGAAGACAATGACAGACCCTAAAGTTAACAAAATTCATTAATAAAACTTATTGAGGGATCCCTGGGTGGCGCAGCGGTTTGGCGCCTGCCTTTGGCCCAGGGCGCGATCCTGGAGACCCGGGATCGAATCCCACGTCGGGCTCCCGGTGCATGGAGCCTGCTTCTCCCTCTGCCTGTGTCTCTGCCTCATTCTCTCTCTCTCTCTGTGACTATCACAAATAAATAAAAATTAAAAAAAAAAAATAAAAAAAATAAAAAATAAAAAAATAAAACTTATTGAAATAGTTTTCCTTTACATTGAACCTGTATTGTTTGATTTTGTACATTTGGTTTAAGTGGGAGTATATTTAAATGTTGTACATAAATTTCAACAAAACCCTAGCTCATGTTTTCCTATTCCAGTAGCCCACAGTTTATGCTGAATCTTCTCTATGTGCTTATAGTTACAGAAAAGTTCAAACCAACATATTCGAAAAATATGTAAAAACAGTAGGGATTTGTCAAGACTTGTCAAATAATTATTTTAATTATTATAAATGGTAGACTTAATAAAGTGAAAATCAAATGGTGTAAAAAGTTAGCTAAATAATACTATAAATTTGAGTGATAAAGATGTTCAGATTTTTTACTGTACAAACTTGCCATATGTTTTTTGGTTACTGAGTTTTAATATTATCATCCCTTTCAAAGAAAAAGTAAGATGGAATTATTTCACTGATGTTAAGTAATGGTTTAAAACTTTTCAAAAACAAGAGTAGGTTTAAAAAATAGAATTAAATTTAACTATGGATATTAAAATCCATCCATCCAGTTTTTACTGAATAACTATTTTAGGAACGAAATAAATATTAAATGTTCATATCTTTACTACAGGTGACTGTTTTTTGATATGAAATAACAATAAAAAATAAGCCTTTAAATGTATGAATGCTCCCAAAACAGCTTTTTGTAATTTTATATATGGGTATTTTCATTTGATAGTATAGTTTTTGGTAAATTTTAGAAAACAAAAATCTAATGAAAACTGTGATATCCTAAAATACGTTCACCACAATAATTTCTGTTAATCATCTAAATCTCTAATTAGGTCTCTTTTTCTTATTGTTCCATACTGAATACAATGCTTCTACCACATAATACTGAACTGTAATTGACATAATAGCCCATGAAAATGTTCCCTGTCCCAACTTGATGCTATGCTCTATGGTGCGGAGGGGTGGAAGGGATTGTGTATATTTAGGTCATCATTGTAATCCTGGCATTCATTAGTGTTTGATACATATTTTTTAACAAACAAATGACTTAATGAATTTCTGAATCCTGGCTGACTATTCTTAGGATAGCTTTTATGAATTAAATGGACTTGTATACAAAATTTTCTTAAAACCATCTTTTCATAAAAGAGAATGTGACAGGCAATTAATCATTTGACCATTGCTATTGTGATATATATATGTCAAGTGATTTCAATAATTTTATTTTAAATATACACTCATTATTATAAAATTCCTTAATTTATAAACACTATTCACATTCTTAGATTTCAAATTTCCTCCTATTAAAATATGTAACAATATTCTTCTCAAGTACTTTACACGCTGTTTTTAACCCACTACTGTAACTATTCAATGAAAAAGAAAATGGTAAAAAAAAAAAAAAGAAAAGAAAAAAGAAAAAGAATATGGTTACTATTCTATACTATACACTGAAATTTATTTAAAAACTGCCAAATTCTTAAGCCCAAAGACTTGAGGAGTAATAAATATTAATGCTACTACATATTACTCACAATTTTATTTGAATTCAATTTACATCATGTTAGTTTTTACTTGTAAAAAGACAAAATTTACTTTAAGTTGGTAAAAAATTAGCAATAAAAGATATTCACTATAATAAAATGAAAATTATTTCATTAGTTATTCCCATCACTACAATTTCTCAACATTTAAAAAGAAATCTAAAATAATAAATCTTGTTTCTCCAATTATCAGTATCTTCCAAAATTATGTTAAGTAGAAATCTAAAATAATAAATCTTGTTTCTCCAATTATCAGTATCTTCCAAAATTATGTTAAGTGTAAAATATAGTCTACTAAATAAAATATTCACTTTATGGTTTATAACAAAAATTCGTCTATTTACAATATGTCTCAATTATCATTAAACTAAATACATTCTTTGGAAAGCAAAAGAAGCAACAGTGTGACTCTTCCTTCTTAGGATATTTAGAAGAAAAGGCTTTAAAAAATGACTATTTATGATCATATAACAAACACTCTATACAAACACCAGAGTAAAACCTAAAGCAGGATACTTATTACATTTGTTGCAACTTAAATATAACATATATACATGTGAAATAAAATACTAGATGTAGAAGTTCAATATTAAAGTGAATGTGTGTGCTTTATGAAAATGTTTTCTTACTCTGTCCTTTAAAGGAATGGTCATATGTATTAAAACACTCCCCTATAATTTTTTTTTTTTTGCAAATTAAGTCAATAGATAAATTCAAATGCTGCCTAAGTAAAATCAGGATTAAGTCATTTTGTAATTTAACTGAACATCCGACTATAATTCCAGATAAAACTGAAAAGGCTATATTCTCATCTACACACAGATATAGAAAACTTAAAATAATCTACTTTATAGTAAAACAAATAATTACATGTAACTTTACACATTTGAAAAACCATAGGTATTGGAATGTTAACACAGGAAAACTCACATTTACTGAAATATTTAGAACATTATCTTGAGAGGAGGAAAAGAATTTATATTGCTTTCAGAAAACATTTTAAAACTGCATTTTTATATTTATGAAGTAAATTATAATACATTATTTTATATTATTTATAATATATTATGTAAACACTTAACCTTAGAGGTTAATATTTGTAATACAGCTGAAATACAGAGGTGAATTTAACTTTCTCAACCATTTCACAAACTGCAACTGGATTGGCTTCCTGTAATATAGGAGCAGCCCTAGCATTCTTGTCAAATACTGTAATAAAAATATTTTATCCTAGAAAATAAAAAACTTCAACAAATAATTTAATTTGACCAGCAAACCATCAAGATCGCTTAAAGGTACTGACTATGGCACAAATGTTAATTGGTAAACAATTCTTTAACTTGAACGTGAATGTTGTAGCACAATTAAGGTACAGCAGCTGTTTCTGCCAATGCAAACTGTATTTTTCACCATAAGAAACAATAGTTTTGTATAATAAGTCATAGCTGTCAGGGTTACACTGAATAAAAGAAAATAAAAACAAGAGTGGTTTTAGAATAAAGAGTCAAAATAATGGCAAAATTCCTATCTTAATGAAGCTAATCACACATACTGTGAAGGCCCACCATTAACTGTACGATGAAAACTTTAGAGTAGCTTCTTGAAATGACAAACAAAAATGAATAAATAAATCCGAACACTTCTAGTTAATTACAAAGTTAAGACAATTTTATTTGATAATACATTTTTAAACTTTAATATACAACATTAATGGTTAAAAATTTATATCACAAGAGATTAACAACTAAATGAGAAGTGTCAGTGCATTGAACTCCTTTCAATAAACATTTAACATCAAGAAATGTTTTAGAGGCTGCTCACCCTTACATCACTGCCAGTGATCTAATGGTGTAATAAATATATTACTAGATAAAAATAACAGAATTTTAACTAGTAGAGAAGATTATACTAAGAGACTAATGCAAATGGTTTACAGATTTTTTTCCAAAATTTTAAAACTACAAAAAAAAGTAAAGTCTGTTTTTAGCCTATACGGTATAGAATATTTTACTTAAAATGTTTTTGTAGAGTCTGAAAAATATGTTACATAAAAGAATTGTCTGAAAGATATAAAAGCAGCATTTTGGCTCTTGCATTCCCAAATAAAAAATGGTGATTCGAAATATGCAGCAAATTTAAAACATGTTTTTCCACCATTAGAACTGGTCATTCAACACTAACTCCTTTTTTCTATATAATTAAGCTTTTGTTCAGCCATGAAAAAACTAGAAACTGATTGCTTGAAAATGAGCTGCATGCCCTTTGTCCTGGTTTGTCACCTTTGACCCTTAATTTGATGATCCTGCATATCAACCCAGTCTATTTTTAGGAAAATACTGTCAAAGTTCTATGCCTAAAATAGTAGTTTTTACTGAAATATTAAATGTATTACAACATTCCTCTCCAGGTAATTCCTATAACGGTTTCACACCATTGTTCGTTTCACAGAATGTAGAACTCAGTAATATTGTAAGCAATGACAGCCTGGTGTTTATCCTGCTTCAGACAATAGAAAATTTCCTCAAAGTGCTAAATCAAGATCATAATTTCAAAATTTATATTTTTCTCTTTACCTAGAAATTGCTTGTGTTCTAAGTAGAATTTAGTTCATGAGTAATTTCTAACTTTATTATTTTCAATAATCACATGCTGTCATGTGGACTTTCATAGTGCCAGAATATAACGTATAAAGATGCAAAGATCAAGTTCCTACTCAAACTTAACAGCAGTAACAACTCTAAGTGTAGTTTTTGAGAGAACTCACTGGTTGCTTAAATCGGTTGTAAAATCTGGTCTTCATCTGCAAGTAGCAGCTTTCAAAGGAAGGAAAAAAACCTCAAGCATTGATCCCATTGATTTTACTGACATTATTCAAAATCAATTTTATACAATAAATTAATATGTTTAAGAAATACGATTTCTCTATCACAATTTCTGGTTCATTTCAATGCGGCTGGGTAAGAAGAATACGTAAAACAGCAAGTATGAGATATAACGTATGTATTTCCTACAGTGAGGATGCAATTGAACCTCTACACAATTTCTGTGTACAGTTTTCAGTTAGATTCAGCAGTGACCAATATGGCTGTCTTGGTTCAGCACTATGGTCAGCGACTTCATAGAGTCATTGTGTCGGAGAACTACAACACGGTACACGTGTACACAGCGGGCAAACCAATGTGAGTCCATATTATATACACTCCCATGTGCTCATATGCATCAATCTTAAGTTTTTTTAATGTAAGGAATTTTCATTGTTCCAAGTGGCAAGCTGCAAATTCTTTTTTTCCCCTTGTGGTTCATCAAAAACAGTACTTATTTGAAAAGATAATACAGCCCCTTGAAAAGGCAAGAAAATTAGGTACAGGTTAGGTTCTAAGCGTTTAAACATTAAAACTCTGGGCATTTGTGGATGTACAGAATTTTAAAAGGAAGTAAGATTCCACTAAAAATTGTCAAATCAAGAAAACTCTCTAGCTGACCAAAATTTTGCAAATGTCCCTCTCATAATCGACAGTCTTACCTACTTCTAAATTGTTTCATCTGTGAATCTCCACTTTCTTTTTCTTAAAATCAACTCAACTGCGGATTAAGACAAATGTTTATAGGTCACCTTCTGACCGGAGCCTTCTAATATAGTCCCCAAATTTTGGTACTTATGAATAGCACTTTAATTATTTCAAAGAGACCTCAATCAGTCCTAAACCCGAGGACTGTTTTGCATGTTTTATTTAACGACTTATTTTTCTTTTAATCATGGTTTGTAAATTATGATAGCGATGCTACAGATACCAAAAAAAGTTACATGACCATACATAGAAAAAGGTATCAAACTATCACACAGGTTAAGATCTGCTTAATCTTCCCTTCCGTCAGTGAGTAGGATTAAAAAAGTTTAAAACAACTATATTTACCAAAATCCTGGTGGTTTTGGGGGGGGAACTTACATGTGCAACACACTTTAAAATAAGTCATTCCTATGACTTTGAGTACTACCACATTAACACTCAATCTGTTTCACTTACAAAGTATCCTTCGCTGTATCCCCCCTCCCCATAACAGATTTTTGATTTAAGCCCTGATTACTTTCACAAATTCTTCATCGTTTCTGAAAGAAGTTTGGCACAGACAGATAATAAAATACTGTAACTGGGCAAGAATTCATGAGAACTGATCCTTGAGTCATTTGGTTCCAGATCTGCTAGCAGAATAGTTCTTATAACCAATATGCATTACAAATTGATCCAGATAGTTAAATTCTTGACATTATCAAGCAATGATTAGCTTATCCTATTTGTAACATAGAAAACCCAAATGGAGCATTTTATTCATTTGTAGTATCTTCCCCTCCTACTATGTATGTACTAGAA
The DNA here is from genome assembly GCF_048164855.1 of Canis lupus baileyi. Lineage (NCBI taxonomy): Eukaryota > Metazoa > Chordata > Mammalia > Carnivora > Canidae > Canis > Canis lupus. The sequence goes on from NC_132844.1 coordinate 10,141,823, forward strand.
AGCGGCCTGTGCGAGTTTAATTCCTGAAGCTCTTTAGCAAATTTAGGCATGATGTATTTGTCCTGCTTCACACATTCAGAGATAAAGAATTTGGGGAAGCAAGAATTCTCCCCTAAATGGACAAGGATCTAACTATCAATCTAAATGAAATACTAATTATTATATGTTCTGCTGTTACCTTGTGACTCCTCTATCAGTTTTGTACAAATCCATAGCAGGGGAGGGAAAAAAAATGGGGGGGTGGGGCATAAATCTCATCACAAATTCACATTTTGAAAAATCACATAAAGTGGCGTCAATTTCCACGAATTTAATTCTACATTTCAAAGTTTCCCCGAAATCTTTTGCAAAATTAAATAGGGATGTTTCGCCATAGCGATGGGCTTAAAAACTTGCTTTTTACCAACCAATGCATTTCAGGCAGCATTTTTACCTTCGCACCTAGCTAACCATGGTAATAATCCGGACCCCCCCCCCCCAAAAAAAAAAAAAAGAAAAAGAAAAAGAAAAAGCAGGGCTGTTGTTTTTTGCTCAGAGTAAAAAAAAAAAAAAAAAAAAAAAAAATCACTTTGAGTCACACCTTCCAACAGTAAAGACGTTTTAAACCATCCTAACAGCAGCTGTCCTGCGTGATCTTTAACTTCCACAGTATCTGTGGCCGAGAAAGAAAAACAATAAAACACCCACGTAATTTCTTTTTTTTTTTTTTTTTTTTCTTTTTTTTCCCTGCCCGTTAACAATGGTAGATACAGAGAAGAGTCTGCACCGGAGGATTCAGTTCTGGGAACGGCCATCGCACCCGGCAACCCTAAAAACCTGGGGATGAAAACAAATGCACAAAAAAAAAAAAAAAAAAAAAAAAAAAAACCCACCCAGCGAGGAACTGCAGGAAACCCAGGAACCTGAGATTTCAGTCTGTGTTGCACGAAACAATCCAAAATGGCGGACTATTACTTACATTTAAGAAATTCCCCGCAATGAGGACACTAAACACAGAGTGTACGAGGGTAACCGAAAACACCCCAGATTTACCAACGTGCAATCAAAAAAAATGAAAAGCTCAAAAAGGAAAAGTTTTGGGCTGCACATGCTCGTAATGCACCCGCTTCCGAGGTCCCGGCCGGTGGTCGAGGCTCCCGCGACTGCTCGGGGGCTTGCGTGCTGGTTTCCCCTTCCCGGGGCGCCCTCCAGCCCGCCGCGTCGCGTCCCTCCGTCCTCCTCGCAGCCTCCGTTCCGACGCCGCAGCCACCGCGGCGCTCCCGCGGCCCCCGCGATCCCCGACGCCCGGCGGGGGGCGCCCAGGGCAGGAGCGGACGCCCCCTGCCGGTGCGGCCCCGCGCGCCCGCCCGCCCCCGCCGCCCCCGCCGGCTCCCCGCGCTCCCAGCGCCCCCAGCGCCCCCAGCGCCCGGCGAGCGCGCGGGCGACGCCGACCCCGCGGCACCGCGCGGGGACTGAAAGGTGTGAACCCGGAAGTACATCGGCCGCCCGCGCCTCGGCGGCGCCTCCGCGGCCCCTCGGGGGGCGACGCGGCTCGGCCGGCGCGGGAAGGACGCGGCCCCGGCGCCCGCGCGGCCGCCCGCCGCCAGCCCCGCGCCCTCCCCGCCGGGCCCGCGAGCTCCCCTCGACGCTGCTCACGTGCCGGCCCCGGCGCCGCCAGCGCCGTCCGCGCCCGCGCGCTCCCCCGGCCGCGCCGCTTACCTGCGGGGGCGCCTCATGGTCGCGTCGCCAGCGCGGGTGGGAGCGGGGGACGCGGAGGCGGAGGCGGGAGCTCGCGCGCCGCTCGGTCCGGCCGCCCGGGGCGGAGAAGGGGCCTGGCGTCCGCGGTCGAGCCCCGGGCTGCGCGCGGCGGGGGCCGGGAGGGGCAGCGCCTCGGGAGCCGGCGGGCGGGGGCGGGCGGGGGCCGCGGAGCGAGGGCGGCGCTCGGCCCCGGGCGCGCAGTGTGTGTCGCCGCCGCTCCGCCGCCGCAGCCCGGCGGGTGGCGGGGCGCGGGGAGGAGGGGGCCGGGCCGGGGGCGGCGGCGGCGGCGGCGGCGGCGGCGGCGGGCGGCTCGGCTCGAGCCCTGCGTCAGGCGGCGGCACGCGCACACCTGCCCGCCGCCGCTCGGGGCCGCGTCATTGGCTGCCCGCGCCCGCCGCGCCACATTGGACCTGGCGGTTCATCGCCGGGCCGGGCCGGGCGTGCGCGGCGCCGGCGGAGCTGGGCCGCCGCGGCGGGGGCGGGGGTGCGGGGGGCCTGACACCGCGACCCCGGAGAGCCTCAGCCGGCGACCCCGGGGCGCGCGTCGGCCTCCCGCCTCCCTCCCGCCGGGCGCGCCCCGGGGGGACCGCGCAGGAGCCGCTGCCCCCCCCCCCGTGCGCATCCAAGTCCCGGCGGGACGCACCTGGGGATCCCCCGAGCGCCCCCGCGGCACGGCGGCTGGGGGAACCCACTCCGAGCCGCTTCGGTTCGCTCAAGCTGGACGCACGCAGCAGTTACCTCGCAAACTACCCAAAAGACCTGCGGCCCAACACGCAGGCCGAACCGTCGTATTTGGGTATTTCTTCCCAAAACGTCAACGGCCTGCGCTCCCCCTTGGTTCCTGCTTGGTGATTGCACAGCTCCTTCCTGCCAAAGCTTCTCTTCGTACACCCAGGACCAGGTAGTGCTGGTCGACCGCCGTCTGACACCAAGCCTGGGATCTGGGATCTGGGATCTGGGATCTGGTCTGATCCAATACGGACTACAGACAGACAGCCCCTGGCTTACGTGATTTAAACTAACCATTTTTCGACGTGAAGAGGGTGTGAAAGCAATAGGCGTTCAATAGGAAGCGTTCTTCTACATTTCGAGTTTTGATCTTTTGCAGTCTTGATCTTTTCCAGGGCTGGGGTCACGTGACAGCTCCTGTCTCCTGATGCTGGGCGGTGGCAAGTGCTCGCAGCGGTTACTAACAGGTTCGCATATGACCATTTTTGTAAAGATTTTTATTTATTTATCAGTGAGAGAGACACAAAGAGAGAGAGAGAGTCAGAGGGAGAAGCGGGCTCCACGCACGGAGCCCGATGCAGGACTCGATCCGGGGTCTCCAGGGTCAGGCCCGGGGCCAAAGGCAGGCTCAACTGCTGAGCTATCTGGGCCTCCCATGATTTTATTTACTCATGAGAGAGACATACACGCAGAGACAGAGACACAGGCAGAGGCAGAAACAGCCCTGCGGGACTCGATTCCAGGACCCTGGGGTCACGACCTGAGCCAAAGGCAGACAGACGCTCAACCACTGAGCCACCGAGGCGTCCCCACAGGTAACCATTCCGTAACCACACGGCCACTGTGTTGTTCACGTTCAGTACAGTGTTCAGTAGATTATGTGAGAATTTGGGCAGCCCGGGGGGCTCAGTGGTTTAGCGTCGCCTTCAGCCCAGGGTGCGATCCTGGAGACCCGGGATCGAGACCCACGTCGGGCTCCCTGCATGGAGCCTGCTTCTCCCCCTGCCCGTATCTCTGCCTCTCTCTCTCTCTCCTTCTCTGTCTCTATGAATAAATAAATTTTAAGAATCTTTAAAAAATTATATGAGATATTCAACACTTTATTATAAAATAGACTTTGCATTACATAAATTTGCCCAACTGTAGTCTAATAAGAGTGTTCTGAGCACATTTAAGGTAGGCTAGGCTAAGCTATGATGTTTGGTAGGTTAGGTATATTGACTGCGTTTTCGAATTACGTATTTTCAACCTGGAGTTGGTTTATCGGGCCATAACCCCCTCGTAAGTAAAGGAAAATTTGTATTCCATGGAACTGATTAAAGGGGTTCATTAAATATTTCAGTAAGACATGTTAAAAAATAATAAGCATATATGGTATTAAAAACAAAAGTGGGGCAGCCCCGGTGGTACAGCGGTTTAGCGCCGCCTGCAGCCCGGGGTGTGATCCTGGAGACCCAGGATGGAGTCCCACATCGGGCTTCCTGCATGGAGCCTGCTTCTCCCTCTGCCTGTCTCTGCCTCTCTCTTCGCTCTCTCTGAATGAATAAATAAATAAATCTTTTTAAAAATTTTAAAAAAATAAAAACAAAAGTGGAAAACTTGGAACATGAACGTGATAATAAAGGCTAGTTGGCTGGATAAACTATGACTAAAAAGCAAATCTCCAGAGCATTACTGTGAATTGATGACCATATTCTCCCTTCCAATTCCTAAATTAGGATAAGGATACCAGTTCATCCCTCAGGGATAAACAGTCTAGAAAAAAAAAAAAAAAAAGTTTCTGGCCTGAGGATGAAATAAGTGCAGACAAACTGATCAGATGTGGAAGAATTGTGACTCCCCCTAACAATTTTCCAGACTGGCTACTTTTAGTAAATTCCCTAGATGGTTACCCAACTTTCCATTGAGCCTGTGTAGAATATGACTGACTTTAAAGATGCCTTTTCATTGGCAAGTACATAAAATATTTCTTACATTACTCACTGAGTAGTGCAGAGTAGTACAGAAGATTCTTTTAGATGCAATTCTTAGTTATAACCATTGTATCAATCGATTGCAATTGATTTGTTATAATGCTACATACTTTACACTATGATCCTAAATATAATTTAGTGGAAAAGGATGCAGACATTGACCACTAGAAATGAAAAACAGCAATTAATTATATATCACCATCTGAAATATATACTTTGACTTAAAAGCATTTTAGTAATTTTTTATTTATGAGTAGGACTTACAAACAATGCACTTATAGAGTGGGCTTTATTTTCTTTTAATAACTATGTCTTCTAGGTGCTTTATTAGACTTTAGGTATATTATGTAACACCTATGTGAAGTCCTAAGAAGAATTGCAAACAAAATAAAAATTAAAACATTAAAAATATAATCTACAGTAGTTATCCCAGGCAAATCAAGAGGTAATATTCCTTTTTTATTTCAAATTAATTATCATCATGGCATCATGCTGCTGTCAAAAAAATGGAAAATGGGACATTATAATATGTAATGTATATTGTCATATCAGTTGCCAGGAAAGGGGAGATAATGAACTTTAATAGACTAAGCACTTGCTAAAGAATATCATAGTGTGATTAAGAGTAGATGAAAAGATACAAAAGAATGTTAAAGGCAAGTGAATTTATTATTTGTATATAGCTCTTGGCAATTTTTTTTAAGGTTTTATTTATTCATGAGAGACAGAGCCTCTGTTTCTCAGAGGCTGAGAAACAGGCAGGGGGAGAAGCAGGCTCCATGCAGGGACTCGATCTTGGGTCTCCAGGACCATGCCCTGGGCTGAAGGCGGCACTAAACCACTGAGCCACCCAGGCTGCCCCTAAAATAGTGTTTAAGAGTAGTATTGTATTTGTTTGCTAGGGCCCACCCTAATGACCTCATCTTAACTTGATCATCTGCAAAGACTCTATTTCCAAGTAAGGTCACATTTGCAGCTACTGGGGGTTAGGACAGCAATATATCTTTTGGAGGGATAGCAATTAAACCCATAAGATATCATTATTAGAACTATATGATTTTGCTTCTTCACTGAAAAATGAGTATCTGTCAGGGCACCTGGGTGATTCAGTCAGTTGGGCGTCCTGACTCTTGGTTTTGGCTCAGGTCATGCTCTTGAGGTTGTGGGATCAAATCCAGTGTCAGGCTGTGTGCTCAGTGCAGCATCTGCTTAAAGTTCTCTCTCTCTCCCTCTCTGCCCCTCCCCCTGCTCATGCTCTCTAAATAAATAAGTAAATAAAGTCTTTTAAATATTTTTTAAAAATGAATATCTCTTTGCAGAGAACTGAATAGATCCACATCAGTTTTTAAAAAATAAGTATGAAACTCTTGTGTTTTAAGTTTATTTTTATTTTTTTTAGTAATCACTATACCTAATGTGGGGCTTACCTCACAACCCTGAAATCAAGAGTTGCATCCTCTTAGAACTGAGTCAGCCAGTTGCATTTCACATCAATTTTTCCCCCATTGTTACACAAAAAGAAATAATTCTGGTCACAAATGCTTGATTTAGAATTCTGTATGCCTATCACAAATATAATTCATCTTATTTTCAAAATTAAAAATTGGAACGCCTGGGTGGCTCAGTGGTTAAGCATCTGCCTTGGGCTCAGGTCATGATCCCGGGAGTCCCAGGATCGAGTCCCACATCAGGCTCCCTGAATGGAGCCTGCTTCTCCCTCTGCCTGTGTCTCTGCCTCTCTCTGTGTGTCTCTCATGCATAAATAATAAAATCTTTTTTAAAAATTAAAAAAAATAAAAGTTTATAAAAGGAGCACTACCACCCAAACTGTGAGGTATCTTTTGGACTCTCCCTCACATATAGAAGGAAAAAATGAAAAATGGGCAAAAAATTTAGCTTTCATAAAAATTTGACATTTTGTGTTTTGATTTTGACAAATGACAAAATTTGTGTTTGCCTATGAAACTGACAAAATCCTGAGGTTTGACAGCACACTCTTTTGGCAAGGTTATGGACAAGCCACTACTTTCGTACACTATTGTGGGAGTGTAAAAGGGGCACTAAGGTTTAGAGAGGGCAGTTTGGTGAAAACAGAAAAAGTGCAAACTAATGGGAAATTTATCTGTATTCCCTTACTTCTGGGAAACTAAACTCCAGGACTTAATGGTGGCACATCAGTAGTGTCATTTTCATATGTTACAATATAATTTAACCCCATGAGGAGGTGTTTTTGTTTGCTTTTTATACTTTGGAGCAGGTATACAATAAATAGCCATAGAACAGACTGAATAAATGAACAGTTGCACTACTTTCCTCCAATTCTCCCAAGCCTTAAGGTAGAAAAGGATTTATTTAGTACTAGCCACCAGAAGGTCAGAAATCTAGGGTCTTGTAGTATTTAAAATGGCAACAGGGGGCAACCCTGGTGGTTCAGCGGTTTAGCGCCACCTTCAGCCCAGGGCCTGATCTTGGAGACCTGGGATCGAGTCCCATGTCGGGCTCCCTGCATGGAGCCTGCTTCTCCCTCTGCCTGTGTCTCTGCCTCTCTCTCTCTCTCTCTCTCTCTCTCTCTCTCATGAATAAATAAATAAATAATATAAAAAATAAATAATAAAATGGCAACTGCATTTTCACTCTATACAGTAAAACATAAAAGTTTGTAAAGGTTTGGCTAATTAAAAATTGGTCTTGGGGAGATGCCTGGGTGGCTCAGCAGCTTGGCGCCTGCCTTCAGCCCAGGGTGTAAACCTGGAGTCCCAGGATCGAGTCCCACATCAGGCTCCCTGCCTGGGGCCTGCTTCTCCCTCTGCCTGTGTCTCTGCCTCTCTCTTTCTCTCTCTCTCTGTCTCTCATTAATAAATAAAATATTTTTAAAAATTGGTCTTGGAGGAGAAGCTAAATGAAATAAAAACCTGTAGAGGGATTAAACTATCTCAGAACAAAGATCAATCAAGAATGTGGCACCCACCCATACATTTGTGTTGGCACATACCTAGAATATATCTGAATATATATACTTATATCTGAATATACACACACACACACAAAAGCAACAAAAGAAATACAAAACAGTGACCTAAGTAAAATTTAGTCAACTTCAATTACAGGGCCTGGATCCTTGGCCTGGTATGGTAAGTGTGGGAGTACCATTTACCTCTGACTACTGCCTTTAGTCTGTGCTCTCTTCCAATGAGAATCACCTAGCCAACCCAAAGATATATTAGAAGTAATAAGTGTTTGAAGTTTTAAGCCACTACATTTTGGCGTGGTTTGTTACACAGCAAAACTGATATGAAATTCTGATCCCCAAGTCCTTTCCAGCTTTTGTCATAGGACATCTCCAGGTCATGGCAACCCATTCATCCACAACTTCTACACAAATGTGTCAGATCATTTTTGCATGGCCTCCTTCTCAAGGTTCCATTTTCATTCAGACCCACCTGCTTTGTGATGAGAACTAACATGGTAAGTAAACTCTTTTTTTTTTTTTAAGATTTTATTTATTTATTCATGAGACACAGAGAGAAGCAGAGACACAAGCAGAGGGAGAAGCAGGCTCCCTGAAGGGAGCCTGATGTGGAACTCGATCCCAGGACCACGACCTGAGCCAAAGGCAGATGCTCAACCACTGAGCCACCCAGGCATCCCACTAAGTAAACTCTTTGTACACGTGTAATCATAAGCTAGCACTTTTTTATGTGGCTTCTCACACAATTTTTCCTATCTTTGCTTTCTAACCAGGATTTGGGGAAGAATTTCCAGGGCAGGCAAATTTGTTTTGAGTCCCTTGGAAGAGTAGGGAGTTGTATTTGAGGAGCATAGATGAAAAACACTTTGCTAACCTTCAAATCATGCCCATCTTCTTTATCTAAAATTAATACTGACTCACTGGCCACTGAACAAACAAGGTAAAGAATGACATACAAATAATGATAAATTCAGAAACTTAACATCTTTTTTACATTTTTCCCTTCAGTAGTATTACTCAGAACTTTATATATAAATTATAAGAGGTACTGACGCAATATGGTTCAAGGTTCTCTTGTATGATCATTGTATAATCTAGAAAAGGACTTCTTGGAATCATCTGCTTTTAGTCTTGTCAGAAATACAACATACAAGGCAAGACATTTAAAATAATTTTTGAAATTCTTTTTTAAAACAAAAACAAGAGATCCCTTTCTCTCCATCAGGGTTATAGGAGGTGATAGACATGAAGAAGGTGTTTCTGTTAATTTTTGAAGTCCATTTTCAAGGGTTTTTTAATTTAATTTTTAAAAAAGAATTTATTTGAGAGAGAGAGAAAAACAGACTCCCTGCTGTGCAGGAAGCCTGATGTGGGGCTCCATCCTAGGACCTAGAGATCATGACCTGGGACAAAGGCAGACACTTAACTGACTGAGCCACCCAGGTGCCCCCCAAGTTTTAGATAGGAGATTTCTCCCCAACAAAAATTCAAAGAGTTTAAGGATTGTCCATAAAAATAGATATACTGAGAAAAGCAAGACACTGGACTTACTTCATTGCAACGTATTTTGAAATGTCAAAGAAGAAAAATGGAGGATGCCCCAAAACTTTGCAGATTCACATGCTTTTCTTGTTATTTAGCTTTAACATAGATTATATTAAATGCTTGATTATTAAAAATCATAGGGGCACCTGGGTGGCTCAGTTAGTTAAGCATCCAACTCTTGATTTCTGTCCATGATCTTGAGGTTGTGAGGTCACACCCTGCATCAGGTTCCACTCTGAGTATGAAGCCTGATTGGGATTCTCTCTCCCTCACCTTCTGTACCCTTCTTCCCCCTCACACTCCTCTCTCTCTAAAAGAATAAAATAATAATATTATTATACAGTTGAGTCACCTGGCTGGCTTAGTTGATAGAGCATACAACTCTTGATCTGTCATTTGAGTCCCATGTTGGGGATAGAGTTGACTTAAAAAAATCATTATAGAGTTGATGGGTAAGGAATTCCCAACAAGTTGTCTGCCTGGAGTCCTCTCTTACATTGGTCTTACCTTAAAAACTGAAATTACTGTGCTTTCAGCCCTACAGATCAAGTCGTGGAAAGATAGTGTTAAAGTACAAGTGGTATATGGTATTTAAGATAGTGACAAATAAGTTAGCACAAATTATGGGGCAGAATTAAAATATTATGACACCCATCTTGATGTTCATATATTAGAACATAGTATAATGGATGTTAACCAGGGGCAGGTGGTAGATTAGTCTTAAACAATCAGTAAAACTATTGAGAAATAAATCTAACTGAACACCAGAATATATTTATTGTGATCTGATTGAGCAGGGAGAAATTATATTGTAATTAAGCATTTGTCCTTTTGGTATAGTGAAAACAATTTCTAAATTAGGAATGGATTTCGGGGGATGCCTGGGTGGCTCAGCGGTTGAGCGTCTGCCTTCAGCCCAGGACGTGATCCTGGGGTCCTGGGATCGAGTACCAGATTGAGCTCCCTTTGTGGAGCCTGCTTCTCCCTCTGCCTGTGTCTCTGCCCCTCTCTCTCTCTCTTTGTCTCTCATGAATAAATAAATAAAATATTTTTTAAAAAAGGAAGTGATTTGGGGTGAAGAATTAACATGTGTCGAGTCCTTACTAAGTGCTAGACTCTGTTAGAAGCATTTATGTACATTATTTCATTTATATCTCATAAAAAATAAAACCTATGAAGTAAACATAATCATTTCCAGAGGAGGATTTTTTTAAAGATTTTATTCATTTATTTATTTGGGAGAGAGAGGGAGCCCGGGGTTGTGGGGGGAGCAGAGGGAGAGGAACAAGCAGACTCCATATTGAGCACAGAGACCAATTCGGGGCTGAATTCAGTGACCCGGAGATCATGACCTGAACTGAAATCAAGAATCAGAAACAACTGACTGAGCCACCCAGCCGCCCCTCCAGAGGAGGATTCTAAGGTTATTTACTACTTCATGTTTCTCAAAGAGTGTTCCACAGATCACTCACATCAAAATCACCTAAAGAGCTTAATAGAAATTTAAATTCTCGGACGTCAATTCAAATTCCTTTGAATCATGATTTCTGAGACATTTTCAAAAGAACCAACGAATTAAATTATACCAGATTTGTAAAATACATGAAAGTTTTCCCTTTTAGTAGGTACGTCTTAAAGTCATCAGTTAACCTACCCATGTTCATGATAAAGTTCTTTCGTGACCAGTATCTGTATCTATAATTACATTTCTGTGTTATCAATGGTCAATTACTAATTTTTTGTCTGCACATAAAGGCAGCATTAAGAAGAGGAAAGATCAACATTCTAGACTTTCGTCTACTCAGTCTCTTCTTCAGCTGGCTGTCAGGAATAGTACAAAAAGCAATTGTTAGTGCCATTCTTACCACTTTTGGTTATTTTAAAAATATGTTCTTTGTTTTGCTTTTCTTATTTCAGTCTCTGTTTCCTACTTATTTTTAAAATAAAATTATTATTATTTTATTTATTTTATTTTTAGAATTCCTTTTAAAATTTTAATTCCAGTTAATCTTTTCTATTTTTTTTTTTACTGTACACTAATTTTTCTTCTTCCTTTGCTATGCCTTGGGTTTGTCCCTAGTTTCTGATAACTTGGTAAGGCATTAAATAATACCCCGTTTTCCTTTTCCCAGTTCTGAACCGGTTATGGTACGTACAGAGAAGCAAGACAAATGGAGATTAAAACAAAGAAGCCATATTGAAAACTAGGGCTTCTCTCAACAGCCAATCAGGCCTCCTAATACTTCGCACAAATCTAGACCTTGCAATGACCCACTGACTTGGAACCACTACTTCAAATGTCAAGCCCAGGGAGTGGTAACATAGACTAGCCTTCAGGCATGTTTCTAGAAGATTACTTTAAATTAGGTACGGGTGTTAGTATATTTATACTGGGATGTATTTAAAATACATCCAAATACACATAAAGGCAACTTTTTCTACAAAATGGGGACCTAAGTAAAATTCAGTCAACTTCAATTCCAGAGGCCTAGTAGAATAAGTGTGAGAGAAGCATTTACCTCTGACTACTGCCTTTAGTCTGTGCCCTTCTCCTAATGAAAATATACAGAAATAAAATGATGTGATACAGATTTCCTACCAGGTTCACCTTGCTTAAAAATTCACCTTGCTTGAAGAGATTAAAAAATCATATAGAATCATGATTAATTGAATTAATTATGCTACATCATCCAATGGGAATTAATATATGGTTCGAAAAGTCACATAGTGATTGTTAGAAATGCAGATGCCCAGGCTCCAATGCCAGTCCTCTGTGACTCCAAATTGGGGTTTTGAGAAATACAGAGGGAGGCCTGGGTGGCTCAGTGGTTTAGCACCTGCCCGGGGTGTGATCCTGGAGACCCACATGGGGCTCCCTGCATGGAACCTGCTTCTCCCTCTGCCTGTGTCTGCCTCTCTCTCTTTTTCTCCTGAATAAATAAAGTCTTAAAAAAAGAGAGAGAAATACAGAGCCAGGGATATCTCTGCTGCCTCCTGGTATATTTGTTGACCTCAAAATAAAGCAAGTATGGGATTTCCTACCAAATTAGAAGGCTGTTTGTGACAATTTTTCTGTAGCCACATAGCAGTCTTGTTGGAGAAGTGTGACAGAGTCTATGGCAAAGGTGATGTCAGTGGTGGCAATAGAAACCACAGAAGGGGGCAGCCGGGGTGGCTCAGCAGTTTAGCGCCGCCTACGGCCCAGGACCTGATCCTGCAGACCCGGGATTGAGTCCCACGTCAGGCTCCCTGCATGGAGCCTGCTTCTCCCTCTGCTTCCCCCTCTGTCTCTCCCTCTCTGTCTCTCATGAATAAAAAATAAAATCTTAAAAAGAAAGAAACCACGAAAGGAGGTCAATCACTTTCAGATAAAGCCTCCCAAAATTTTTGGTACACAGAGATGAATAAGACTGTTCTCACAAAATTTGTAATTTAGTAAATAAAGAATACGGAAACAACTTTTTTCAGTGATAAAAAGGACTAATAATAGCCAGCACGTATCAAGCACTTACTATACTCCAGGCACTTTTGATCACCACAGAATTGGTGATAAAGGTAAAATAAAATTCTCATTTTGATCCTTTCCACAGAATTGTGATATAGATACAATAAAATTCTCATTTTATAAATGGATAAGCTGAGATCTGGTTGAGGGGTGTTAAATAATTTACTCATAGACACACAGAAAGTAGGTCCTTAAGCTAGGATTTAAACTCAAGAAGGATAATATGCAAAATAACATGAACACAAAACTCAGATGGGAAGAGAGGCTTAACTGGGGAGATGCTTCAGTGTGGCTACCTCCAGTTCCCTTTTCTCAACAGACCATTACCTTGCCTGGAATACTATAAGCACTTGCTGATGGTTTATTTTATTTTATTTTTTTTTTTAAGTAACCATATGAGTTTGTCCCGAATTTGAAGGAAGGAAGTGGCAGGAGTCACATTTTGTGATTTGTCATTTGAGTCTATGTTTTCCTCTGTTATCCACCCAGTCTGAAGAGAGCCAGAAAAAATCGGTTTAGCGGGCAAGCTTCAGAACGGAAGGAAGCCAAATCTGACAAGTGAGAGAAGTGCCAAGAATTCAGGTCTCGGAGATTATGGTGGATTCAGGGATAGATAGCTAGAGCAATTAGAATATGCAAGTAATTAGCCAGAGCTAATTAGTTAACAACAGACTTCCCCTAAGCTCTGAAAACCTAGTTACAAAGCAGTTGAAACAGCTAAAGTAAGCCTTTAGATGTCAAAACTGTTCCCAAAGTAGAACACACAAATTGAAGCAGCAGGCATAATTGTGAGCAGTTTCAAAATACCATAAGTAGAAGACCTATTTTTCTTAAAGGCAGCAAAGAAAACCAAAGATTAAGGAGTTGTTGATAAAAGTTAAGATTTCTTCTGAAAGGGATGTGACTTGTACTGAAAAAAAAAATGTTTTTTTAATACTGCTTTTTATATTTTTTTTTCACTTTGCGTAATGAGTAGCTAATTCATAGTATCTCAATAAAAGTTTATATATTTCGATACAGACATTTACTTTTCAAATTTACGGAGCTAACTTCTAGAGCTCAAAGGATTGTCATAGATAGATTCCAGCTAGGAGACTGTGCTTCTGAGTCCCGACGGGGCAGCCCAATGCTATCTCATCTGAGGAACCATTAGAAATATCTGTTGGATGGGAGATGGAAGGATGCAGAAAGTGACACCGGTTGTTAATCTACTCAACGTGAACCTTGAAGCAGGTTATACAATTTCCTTTTTGCTTAGAGTCCCAGGAACCCTGGAGAAAGCATTAGAACTGACAGCTAGGTCCTGTGATAATGAAATTAAGACAGAGAAGGAAGATGAAATCCACCCAGCTGGATGGGAGTGGGGTTTAATGTATCAGGATGGGAAATAATTCAACACATAGCAAAAGAGGTTCCTGTTGATCATCAGGGAAAAGGTATTCTTTTCATGAAGTCTGTTTTTTTTTTCCTGTTATTCTGATTTGTTAAATTCTATTTATCTGTTCTTAAGTTTACTGCTTCTATCCTATCATCTCCATTGTACAATTGAGCCCATCTAGTAATGTATTGATTTTGGTTGTTGTTTCAGCTTGCTATTTTCTATTTTTAAACATCTGTTTCTTGGGACACCTGGGTGGCTCCGCGGTTAAGCATCTGCCTTTGGCCCAGGGCATGATCCTGGAGTCCCACGTCGGGCTCCCTGCATGGAGCCTGTCTCTCCCTCTGCCTATGTCTCTGCCTCTTTCTCTGTGTGTGTCTCTCATGAATACATAAAATCTTTTTTAAAAATCTGTTTCTTTACTGAGATTTTCTGCATTTTCCTTTGTTTCAAGAGAATTGTATTTGCTTGAGAAAGTATTTTTATGATGGTTACTCTCTAACCCATGTTAGATAATTTCAAAATCTGATTCATCTTGGTGTCATTTCACTGTCTTTTCTCATTCAAGTTGTGATTTCTCTGGCTCTAGGTATGACAGGAGATTTTCTGTTATACTATTAAAGACTTGGGCTGTTGTATTAGGAAATTGTAGGTCCTATATACATCTTCTATTTTAGCAGGCAGTCACTCTGTTTAAGTTTAGCATGCAGGGGGCACCTGGGTGGCTCAATGGTTGAGCTTCTGCCTTTGGCTCAGGTCATTGATCCCAGGGTCCTGGGATTGAATCCTCCATCAGGCTCCTACAGGGAGCCTGCTTCTCCCTCTGCCTATGTCTCTGACTGTGTGTCTCATAAATAAATAAATAGAATCTTTAAAAAGAGAAGTTTAGCATGCAGTCACATTCTACTTGTAGACTGTGATTCCAATGACAATTTAATTTTTGGAGCCTTTGCTGTGTTATTTTGGTCTGCTTGCTTCCCCTGGTGCCATTAGGGTTCCCACTGATCTCTACTGTTGCCACCTGTGGGGATAAAAGGCACTTCTCCAGTCCAAACTACCTGTGCCTTTAGGTGGGAAAGGAAATCTTCAGCCCACAGGAATAAAGAGTAGTTCCACAGGGCCACTTCTTGTCAGGGGAACTTCCACTCTGTCCCCCTTGTCACTGCCACGTGGCCTGCGTGGTATTATTTGCAGGACTCTTATTTGACTCAGGGGAGGAATGAACCTGGACCTGGTCCATCTTCTGCTACCAGATGCGGGTCCGGAAGACATCGGGTCTGGGTTGCTTTCTGTTGCCAGGTGAGGAGGATAATTAAGATACCTGCCTCTATGTTGTGACTCTGGTCTTAGGTCCCTCGCCAGTCTACCTTTCCCTTCTTTACCTTTCAAAGTCCTCCTATGATGCTTCTATTGTTATTTCTAGGGTTTATGGCTATACTTAGCAGGAGCAAGTAGAGAAGTCTATGTCATCTTGTCTGAAAAATAAGCCTACCAGAAAGGATATATTTTTTAAAGATTTTATTTATTTATTTATTTATTTATTTATTTATTTATTTATTTATTTATGAGAGACATAGAGAGAGAGGCAGAGATACAGGCAGAGAGGGAGAAGCAGGCTCCCTGCAGAGAGCCAGGCACAGGACTTGATCCCGGGTCTCCAGGATCATGCCCTGAGCCGAAGTCAGACGCTCAACTGCTGAGCCACCCAGGTGCCCCAGAAAGGATATTTTTAAAGTCAGTCTTGTCATTTATATACTCTCTAGTCAATCCTTGAAGTACTTAGGCCACTCATTGAATAAATATGATTGACCACTTATTATGTTCCTGGAAGTATCCTAGAAATACGGTTAAGATTTGATGCCTACCCTCATAGAGGGGACATTTCAGTAGAGTGAGGAATCATTTCATAGTAAGAGTTATATTTGGAGGCCAAAAGAGTCACTAAAAAAACACACACACACTTTATCACCCCTCTGTCTTCCACTGTGGGGTCAATACAACAAAGACCAGGAGATTATTTGGCTGGAGATGAAAAGACATGTGCCAACATCAGGATGATAGTGAAAACAATGGCTCAGCAAGCATTGCCAAGGGACAGAATCTTGCAGTGTTTCCCAAAGAAGAGCATGAGCCACATGGGCTAGTCAAAGGAATGGATTTTACCCACTCTTGATAGGGGTAGAGGCTCCAGCAAATTCTCATTCCCTCCTACAACCACATTGGGCAGAAATGTAGAGGTTGGTGTGACTATTTCAACAGTTGTTTGAACAATTATAAGACACACGAACATGAGACAACTGGGGCTGTGCTTCACACAACTATAATCAGCATTGGACTAAAATATTATCTATGATATTGATTCATAAGACATTGTTTTTATTTAACCACTCATTTTGCTGAAGTGATGCTCTATCTTCCAAACAAGTCTGTGGAGCAGTTAGCCATAAAATAAACAGCTGGTTCAGAGTAGTATGGAGGTGCTCAAATTCCTTAGACTCTCTGCAGGGTTCCCCAAAGGCTTGGAACTCAGGCACCCCTACTTAGCTGAACAGGTGACTTGGAAAGGGTTTGAATAATAATTAGTGCATTGCAAGGAAATTGGCTGTTTCAAATTATCTGTGTCTGAGAGAGCATCTATAATATAATCACTGTCGCTTGGAAACACCTGGGAGGTGTTTCAGGGGCTTATAGTTGATGCTTGTGGCCTACTGAACTGGAATAGTTTTCATTATAATTGGGAAAATCAGTTGGAGCACTTCTATAAATGCAAAAGTACTTCTAGCATCCTCAAATTGTTTTAACATTTCTGAAGTAAGTCCGTTGATCCCATAAGAAGTTCTGGATCCCTTTTCCTTCTTTATTTTCTTCAAATTGATATTTAGATTACATTCAATACAATCTTCATTGCACTTCAATAAAATTAGTGCCCTTTTTCAGTCCATGTACTTGCTCTAGTGTATTTATCTTCATTTGGAAATAATTTCATTACTGCTGCTTCTTTAATCATAATTTTATCTACATTTTCCTCAGACCATTTTCTTATTATTTATGTATAGCCGTTCCATATTTAAATTTCCAGTGTACTAACTTTCATTTGCTGCAGTATTAAAGCTGACTAAATTTTAAAAACTTTAATCTTAAAATTATGGAAATGAAATGAATTTATTGAAAAAAATTAGGACATGATACATAATGTTATGTATTACATTACATAACAAGAGAATTCTCAGAGTTAATAGTTTGGTATATACTTTTCCATGGCATCAACAAAGCATTTCCCTACTTGAGATCACACAGTGTCATGAGAAGTAAGTTATAGTAATAAGATATCCACTGTATCGCCATTTTGAAGATGCAACTAAAAGCATGGGAGGCGATAAGAAAGGCAAAGCTGTAAGCTCCTAGAGCCATTTCTCCATTGCAGAGGGTCAATTGTAATAGACCCCGTGACCACTAGTATTTAAAAGTTTGTCTAATCTGGCTAATCAGTATGAGGGAGCTCTGAAGGGTTAGAGGGGAACTAAATTTGCAGCAGATAAATATCCAGTTGTATGGAGAAAAGGATAAGTTGACCTGGAAAGGAAAGGAAAGGAAATGAAAGGAGAGAGGAGGGGATGGGGAGAAGGGTGGGAGGAGAAAGATATGTGGATGTTAACAAACCATAAGGTGTCCTGCTAACCTGATTTTTTACCAAATTCTGTAACACACTTTTTTTTTTTAAAAAAAGGATTTTATTTACTTATTCATGAGGGACACAGAGAGGCAGAGACAATAGGCAGAGGGAGGAGAAGCAGGCTCCATGTAGGGAGCCTGGTGTGGGACTCAATCCCAGGATCATGCCCTGAGCCCAAGACATCCCTGTATCACAACCACTGAGCCGCCCAGGCGTCCCTGTAACATACCCTTAAACTATAGAATAAACCAACTTCCAAGGATATCCCACTGAATAAAAAAGATAAAATATTTTTCATAATTTGGGATCAGTGTACAATGGTATAGTTGATAACATAAAGCCCTAATATGGTGGACTACCTACAGCCACAGGTTTTTAGACTGACTCTTTGCCCCCTTGGGTAACTAGGGAACTAATTATAAAATAATAGCAAAATAATAGCATCAAAATTAAACTTCCACACCATATTCTAAGGTAAGGATTCAAATGAATAAGGAAAGGCATTAAGATAATTCTACCATAGTATTTTGACAGATAAGAAGAAACACTCACGTGGGACCTGTACAGAAATGCTGGAACAGAAACAGAATGAAGCAGAAGATGTATATTAAGATGAAAAGCACACTTCAGAACAAACTTTTACATAATTGCTTTGACTCTCAAAGAGACTAAAGAAATTATGAGCTCTTCAAAACAAGAAAAGACCATGTCAGATAACCCTAACTCTATCTCTGACCCATCATATAATATTGACTGAAACAAAAGCTTTTTTTTTTTTTTTTTTTTTTTTTAATGTAAGCTCTACACTCAACAACAGGGCCCAAACTCATGATCCCAAGACTTGGTCACCCACTCTACCGACAGCCAGCCAAGTGGCCCAATAAACAAAAGCACCTTGAGACTTTTTCTTTAATTTTTTTTTTAATTTATTTATGATAGTCACAGAGAGAGAGAGAGAGAGAGAGAGAGAGAGGCAGAGACACAGGCAGAGGGAGAAGCAGGCTCCATGCACGGGGAGCCTGATGTGGGATTCGATCCCGGGTCTCCAGGATCGCGCCCTGGGCCAAAGGCAGGCGCCAAACCGCTGCGCCACCCAGGGATCCCCGAGACTTTTTCTTTATCTTTAAAATGGAAATAAATGATGAAGTTATGGAGGAAAAAACTATCAATACACATTGAACCTACTTAAACACAGAATTAAGTTTAAATAACTTTGACAATTATAGAAAGGAGAATATAAATCTTATTGATTGAAAGAGAATCCTAGTGTATAATAATTCACTATAATAGTCTAGGACAAAATTCTCAGAGCATGCAAACAAAAATTTGAAGTTGAGGCAAATGGAAAGCAATATTGGTGCCTTATTTTATCTCTGTCATAAGGTACCATGAATAGAGATGCTAACTCTGTGATGTGGTTTTACCATATTTTTATTTTTAAATAAGAATAAAAACAATGTTCAATTTCTTAAAACTAAGTGCAGATGGTACAAGAAATGGGCTATTTAATTAGTCTTCTGTATTACAGAACTTCAATATGGAAGAGCTCCCTGAGGCTACCTATGAAAATATCTAATGGCCTAACAAACTCTATTGTTTTATTTCAGACTCAGATCAAAATGATGCCAGTCAGCTGAGCCAAGTGTGTACATTCCTCACTCAACCCCAGACAGCTTAATAATGGTTCATTAAGCAGCTAATTAGACTTGCATTACTCTCAGCCACAGGCTTACAGACCCCACCCTGCGGACACACCTTTGTCATTCTCCTTGTTTTTGATGCATCTTACTTTGTTTGCTATTCAGAAACAGCCCAGGAGAGATTTTTTTGTTCTGGGAAAAAAACCAAAATGAACAAAGGTTTGTATTTTAAGCGGCCTGTCAGCACACTGATTTTGGTTTGTTGAATATACTTCAAAAGCAAAGGGAATTTAGTGATTGCATGGTTTATATTTAAAAGGATAAACTGGGGTGCTCTGACTGGCTCAGGAGGAGTTTGAGTCCCATGTCAGGTGTAGATACTCAAATAAATAACTTAAAAAATAAACTTAAAAAAATAAACTGAAGAAAGTTGATGGATGGTTGACAAGAAACAACATAGGAAGCGCATGTGCAGACCATAACTAGTATGGTTTTGTAAAGAACATCTTGTCATAATTTGAAGAAATTCCCAGATACAGAGATTCAAAGTCCACTTTTCCAGTTCTTGAGATGATAGGGTATTGCCTGTGGCGAATCCTTGCATGTAGAATCCTGTCCTGATCTGTTTTGGCAAAGTACCAGTTGGTGAACCTCACTCCAGGATTTGCAGAATGGTCACTTAAGACGAGATTTTTATTCTTGTTAGAATTGTTGCCATAATTGACTTTATTTTTTTTTCTAAGCATGTTATTTTTATCTATTTCAAGCAAACATTTCCCGTGTTTTCCAGTTACCTTTTACCATAAATCATAATCTTGAAAACAAAAAATTAAACCAACATCAGACATTGGTAGGATTACAGTTCTTAAGTGCTGACATCTAGTGGTTGTTGGTATTCTTTGATAAAGTACTTTCCAGGTAACCTTTTCCGTGGGTTCTGTCATAAGAGTTTAAAAAGTAATTACCTTAAAATGTAAGTATTTCTCCCTATAAAATTCTATACATTTAAAACACTGGTTAAGAAAAATCATTCTCAAACCTTCAAATTAAACAATTTTCATACATTTCCCCCTGCAAGTATGGTATTTACAAGTGCTTCCCCATGATAATGTCTGTTATTTGCAGTGATTGTCAAGGTCATGGAAGAAACATGGGAAGTCCTAGAAGGTGTTTCCTAAACCTCCTGAAAGTTAACTAGTTTTCAGTTTTTCTTTAGTGTCTGCTTATGAGTACAGATAGCATCAGGGATGGTCATAATGCTTAAATTAATTGGGATTTTCAGAAAGCTTAGATCTATTTCGGTGGACACAAAGAACCCAGAGAGTGAAAACATACACTTATTAGTTGCACGCTATTCCCACACTAACCCTAGGGATGCAAAATGGATTTTTGTGGACCCTAACAATGAGATATTTTAAGGTAAGGAAAACAAATGTGAAAAAAAAAAAAAAAAAGGAAAACAAATGTGTCAATGAGATCACGGCAATTTAGTATGATAGGTACAATTTTTTACTATGGTAGATTGAAAAGCAGGAGGAAAATTTTTTTTTATTTTATTTATTCATTCATGAGAGACATAGAGAGGCAGAGACATAGGCAGAGGGAGAAGCAGGCTCCATGCAGGGAGCCCGATGTGGGACTCAATCCCAGGACCCAGGGGCCACGCCTTGAGGCAAAGGCAGACGTTCAACCGTTGAGCCACCCAGGTGTCCCAGAAAGGAGGAAATTATTGGAGAGGTGAAGAAAAAATTTCATGTAAGAATAATCTCTAAAACAGGTTTTGAATGCTGAATTAACCAGGTGGCAAAAGAGAGGCTTCTACACAGCCATTTATTCACTAGCCATTCATTGAATATTTATTGAGCACCTTACCGTATGCCTAGACACAGGATGTGCAAAAATTAGAGTTAGAAATGGTACTTTAGAGTATGTTATCGCTGAAGCAGAAAATAGAACAAATTAAGGGAACAGTAGGAAATGAAGGTGTGTAGTGAAAAAAAAAAAAAAACACCTGAGTTCCAATCTCATATCTACCACACTTACTTAGTATGTAAGCTTAATCAAGTAACATAAGCTCACTAAATATCATTTCTCCCATCCATACAATACAAGAAAGACTGTTTCACAGATTATTGAGAAAGTTCAGTGAGCTAATAGGTGTGAAATTTCCCGGCATGAAATAATTATAAATTTTAATTATCGTATCCATCAGGGCAGCCTGGGTGGCTCAACGGTTTAGCACCACCTTCAGCCCAGGGTGTGATCCTAGAGACCCCAGATTGAGTCCCGCGTTAGGCTTTCTGCATGGAGCCTGTTTCTCCCTCTGCCTGTGTCTCTGCCTCTGTCTCTCTCTCTGTCCCTCATGAATAAATAAATAAAATCTTTAAAAAAATTATGGTATCCATCAGCTTTTGCTTCATAATAAACAACCATAATACTCAAAAAAATTTTTGGTGGCCTACAGCAATTACGTTTATTTTCATGTTCAGTGGTCTGCAGGTCAATGCCAAATTGGCTGATGTAGGGTTGGCTGGGGAGCTCTGCTTCAAGTTGCGAGTCCAGCCTACATACTAATTCTGCGCTCAGGATATATGGACAGAGGCTATCAGGTATAGTCTTCCACTGATGCCATTACATTCCTAAGATCCCATTGGTCAAAGCAACCACATGGTCAAATTGAAGGTCAAAGAGTGAGAAGGCACAAAATGCGTCCATGAAGCCATGACATGAATATGATGTATAATACTATCAAGGGGAACAAAATTTGGGAGTGATTTATTTTGTTAGTTGTTTATTTGTTTGCAGAGGCTGTGTATATCCTAAGGAGCTTGGACTTCATCCTGCAGGTAATTGAAACACCTGACCAAATCTGTGATTTTTAGAGAGCTCATTCCCTTGATGCCATGGAAGACAGAATGGAATAGGAACAAAACTAACGGCAAAAATAACAGTTACAGTAAGTTCTTAGTCTACAGGTGACAAAGACCTACCTAAGCTGGAAACATGCTGGAGGCTGCATGGAGGCAGAAGACTATTGAAAAAAGAGAGCAGTATGTTCATTGAATCCGAAGTCTAAATCTTGAAGAATTTATTAGTTTTATTTGCTTTGTTTTTAAAAATGACTGAATAACTCTGACCAGAGTAGTTCTTTTTTTTTTTTTTTTCAGAGTAGTTCTTAAGGCCATGGAATTTAGGTTTGACAGACTAGAAGTAATCTTAAATTGTATAAAATAATGTCTTTATCAGTTGCTTGCAGAAAGTGAAGTGCTTGCAGAGCTGTGCTAGCCTATACTGGCTTGTGAGAGCCAGTTCTTAAATTTTCAGGAATTTTGTAGCCAGGTAATTTCCACAGCCATTATTAAATATTAACTTGTTTGAACTTATACTGAAATAAATTATACTCAAAATGAAGGTAATCACTTTTGCTTCCAGCCAAAGTGAAGTGATAGGAAATGGATTGACTTGTCCACCTAAAAAAAAAAAAAAAAAAAAAAAAAAATTAGGACTCTAACAAAATACATGAAACAATTTTCTAGGCCCTGGACATCAGGTAACAAAAGACCATGATCTCTATGAGATGAGAAACAACAAGGGGAACCCTATAGTTGCCCCCAGATCACCTCCTTGAGAAAGGTTCCAGACTAGGAGCAAAGGTGGGAGAATGTGGGCAGAGCTCAGGACTCTCTAAGTTGAGGGGACAGAGCTGAGAGTATAGGAAGACCAAGGCAGCCGAAGTTCTCAGGACAAATTACCAGAAAGAGAGCTGCAGAGAGAAAGCACCTCCAAACCCTGTAGGGTCTCTCCAGGGTGTTCTGCAGAGTACTGTCAACATGTGCATTAAGGAAATTTCTTGAGGCCTGCCAAATAACTATCTGAAAGGATTAGAGGAAATAGTGTTCTCTGCTTACATATGGTCTGGAATAGTGCCTGTTAGAACCAACTGGAAAAACTCACAGATACAATAGTCAGAGGGGTCTTGCCTCAGTAGTGGGGAGTAACTAATCCTGGACTAAATGCTGCCGTGTCCCTACCCTAAGAAACCTGAAAACTGAGACCCCCAAAAAAGAACTGACTTCAGGTAACAACTATTTCTCAGACATCAAGAAAACACAAAGGAGGGATCCCTGGGTGGCTCAGCGGTTTGGCGCCTGCCTTTGGCCCAGGGCACGATCCTGGAGACCCGGGATTGAATCCCACATCAGGCTCCCGGTACATGGAGCCTGCTTCTCCCTCTGCCTGTGTCTCTGCCTCTCTCTCTCTCTGTGTGACTATCATAAATAAATTAAAAAAAAATTTAAAAAAGAGAAAACACAAAGGAGTATAAAAATATGCAGCATTCAACAAAATGAAATTTACAATATCCAATCTAAGATGATCAGGAATGCAAACAAGCAGGAAAAAAACCCATAAGAAGAGAAATCAATCAATTAAAACCTACTCTGAACAGATACAAAAGGTTACAATTAACAGAAGAAACAGTATTTTTAAAACTATATTACTTATTTTTTAACTATATCATTTAAACTATTTTATTTATTATTTATTTTAACTTAAACGGTAAGTAGAAACATGAGAGATATAAAGGAAGACCCATAGAGAATTTGTAGGGATGAGAACTACAATGTCTGAGATGAAAAAAATACACTAGATTGTATCAACTGCTGATTAGACAGGACAGGACATTGGTGAACTTTATTTATTTTATTTTTTTAAGATTTTATTTATTATTCATGACAGACACATAGAGAGAGAGAGGCAGAGACACAGGCAGAGGGAGAAGCAGGCTTCATGCAGGGAGCCCGATGTGGGACTCGATCCCGGGTCTCCAGGATCAGGCCCTTGAATGAAGGTGGTGCTAAACTGCTGAGCCACCCGGGCTGCCCCCACTGGTGAACTTTAATACGTAACAGTAGAAACTATCTACCATGAAACCCAAAGAGTAAAAAGAATTTTTTCTTTTTTTCCTTTACAGCAAAATATTTCTTTATCAATGTTATAGCAGGGGGCTTACAACAAGGAACTAAAATAGCCTCTATAATAATTATCCTCAAGTTATCTTTAATTTTGATTTCAGTATTTCTTGTTTGGGTTTTTTAGCATCTTAGAAGAGCGTAATGGCCTCACATATTAAAGCCTAATTATATTGGTCTATTTTGACCTGGTTTTTCCTCTGTTTAAGATTTTATTTATTTATTCATAAGAGACACACAGAGAGAGGCAGAGACATAGGCAGAGGGGGAAGCAGGCTCCATGCAGGTACCCCCATGTGGGACTCGATCCCAGGCCCCCATGATCACGCCCTGGACCAAAGGCAGACGCTCAACCACTGAGCCACCCAAGCGTCCCTCTCCAAGTTTTTATTTAAATTTGTTTAGTTAACATACAGCATAATATTAGTTTCAGGTGTACAGTATAGTGATTCAACACTTCCATTCGACATCTGGTGCTCATCACAAGTGCACTCCTTAATCTCCATCACCTATTTAATCCTTCCCCCCACCCACCTCTCCTCTGGTAACCATCAGTTTGTTTTCTAATTAAGAACAGTCTGAAAAAAAAAAAAAAAAAAAAAGAACAGTCTGTTTCTTGGTTTGCCTTTTTTTTTTTTTACCTTCTATGTTCATTTGTTTAGTTTCCTAAATTCCATATATGAATGAAATCATATGGTATTTTCTTTCTCTGATTTATTTCGCTTGGTATAATACTCTCTAGCTCCATCCACATTGCTGTAAATGGCAAGATTTCATTCATTTTTATGGCTGAGTAGTATTCCATGGTCTATCTATACTACATCTTCTTTATCCAGTCATCAGTCGATGGACATTTGGGCTCTTTCCATAATTTGGCTATTGTTGATAATGCTGCTATAAACATTGGGGTGCGTGTATCCCTTCGAATTAGTAGTTTTGTATCCTTTGGGTAAACACTTCATAGTGCAATTGCTGAATCATAGGGTAGTTTTATTTTTAACTTTTTCAAGAAATATCTATCTGAGAGAGAGAGAGCACGCGCGCGCGCAGAGGGGGAGGGCCAGGGAGAGAGGGAGAGAGAGGTAAAGAAGCACACTCTCCACTGATCATGGAGCCAACATGGGGCTCGATCCCAAGATCCCGAGATCATGACCTGAGCTGAAACCAAGAGTCAGAGGTACGACTGACTGAGCCACCCAGGTACCCCTATTTTGAACTTTTTGAGGAACTTCCATACTGTTTTCCAGAGTGGCTGCACCAGTTTGCATTCCCACCAACGGTGTAAGAGGGTTCGCCTTTCTCTACATCCTCACCAACATCTGTTGTTTTCTGTGTTATTTTATTAATGTTATAGCAGGGGGCTTACAACTAAAATAGCCTATATAATAATTATCCTCAAGTAATCTGTTATTTTGATTTTAGCCATACCTAGTAGGGCAATTGCTGGGTCATAGGTTAGCTCTATTTTTAACTTTTTGAGGACCCTCCATACTGTTTTCCACAGTGGTTGCACCACCTTACATTCCCACCAACAATGTAAGAGAGTTCTCCTTTCTCCACAACCTTGCCAACACCATTGTTTCCTGTGTTATTAATTTTAGCCATTCTGATTGGTGTGAGGTGATATCATTGTAGTTTTGATTTGTATTTCCCTGATGATGAGTGATGTTGAGCATCTTTTCATGTGTCTGTTGGCCATCTGTATGCCTTCTTTGGAAAAATATCTACTCATGTCTTCTGCCACTTTTAACTGGATTATTTGGTTTTGGGGTGTTGAATTTTGTAAGTTCTCTATATTTTTTGATACCAACCCTTTCTCAGATACGTCATTTGCAAATATCTTCTCACATTCCAAAGGTTGCCCTTTAGTTTTGTTGATTGTTCACTGTGCAGATTTTTTTTAAGTTTTTTTTTTTTAATTTATTTATGATAGTCGCACAGAGAGAGAGAGAGAGGCAGAGACATAGGCAGAGGGAGAAGCAGGCTCCATGCACCGGGAGCCCGACGTGGGATTCGATCCCGAGTCTCCAGGATCACGCCCCGGGCCAAAGGCACGCGCTAAACCGCTGTGCCACCCAGGGATCCCTTTTTTTTTTTTTAATAAAAAGAGCATCACTGAATTTTGGTGTAGAAACATTCTAAACCCTCATTAATCGATGAGTAGATAAATGATTTATGCTATATTCATGCAATAGAATACTGCTCAGCAAAAAAAGGAATAAACTGTTGATGTATACACCATGGATGTATCTCCAAATACTTAGGCCGTGAAAGGAGCAAGATAACAAACGATGCATACTTATTATTCTACTTATATAAAGTTCTATAAAATCAAAATTAATCTATAGTAACAGAAAGCAGATAGTGGTTGACTAGGGGATAGAGGACAGGACGAACAGGAAAGGGATGATTACAAAAGGGCACAAAGAAACTTGGAGATGATAGACACATTCTCCATCTTGATTTTGTTGATGGTTTCATGGATGCATACATATGTCAAAAATTATCACAGTGTACATTTTATCTTTTTTAAAAATTTTATTTAAGTAATCTCTACATCCAATGTGGGTTTACTTACAATTCCAAGTTCAAGTCACATGCTACACTGAATGAGCCAGCCAGGTGCCCCCCACAGTATACATTTTAACTATGTACTGTTGATTTTTTTTTAAGATTTTATTTATTTCAGAGAGAGCGCATGAGCAGAGGGGCAGAGGCACAGACTCCGTGCTGAGCTTGATGCAGGGCTCTATCCCAGGACCCTGAGATCATGACATAAGCAAAAGTCAGATGCTTACCTTATTGAGCCACCACGTGCCCTTATCTATGTACTGTTTATTCTATGTCAGTTATACCTTTAATGGAAGAAACAAATTGACCTACAGTGGTAATTCAATAAAATTTAGCTAATATGAGCACACAGACACAAACACACAATGCAAACACATAGATAAGAAATACTTGGAACTCCTCATTTTCTAATTATTTGACTACATTTTATTATCTGGATTCTTGGGGTTATTTCCATCTACTGTATCTACTGTATCTGTTTGGTGACAGTATTATATGATGGGGTGCCACTTTGCATCTCCTCACAACTCTGTGTTCACTGGGCATCATGCTGGTACCCTGAAATCGGTTATGTTGGGAATATTTACATCATGGAAATTGGCAAATACTACAAATCATGGCCACTCCTCCCCCCACCCCTTCTCAAGATCCTGTTAGCAGTTAGAAAGACAGGTCTAAAATCTGGTGTTCTCTTCCCAAATCCAGTGATCCTTTCACCAAACCATGCCACCCATCTCATGAGCATAGACTGCTGAGAGACACACTGATGTGGGGCCTCAGAAGCAGAGACTGAAGGGACCCTTTCCTCCTTCCTTTCAGCCAGAAGAACAGTACTAATTAAGGCTATGAAGCAAGTAAAACTAGAAATAATATAAACTCTCCAGGTGTGTACTTTCAAAAAAAAAAAAAAGGCTGTGAAGAATGAGACATGTTCTTCATTTATTCTCATTTTTACTTCACTAGCCTCTCAACTCCCTTTCTTTTTTTAAATCTATCTTGCTTTTTCTTTTATTTTTTTAAAAAGATTTTATTTATTTATTCATGAGAGACACAGAAAGGCAGAGACATAGGCAAAGGGAGAAGCAGGCTTCCCACAGGGACCCTGATGGGGGACTCGATCCCAGGACCCTGGGATCATACCCTGAGCCAAAGGCAGATGCTCAGGCGCCCCCCCCCCCAACTCCCTTTCCATCTCCTTTTCACCTAATGAAGAAATGGATCTGCTTTAGAGAGCAGGCTGAACAGAAAGGATGCCTTATTTATGCTTGAACTTCAGCAATCAATGAAAATATTTGTTCTCTGATGATAGTATATGAATATGGTACTATACTTCTCCACCCAAATCAGGTGTACAGTTTGAAGATGAAATTTGTGCATTTCCATGGTTTTTAAATCCACAGGAAGAGTATTTGCAATCTGGATTTTACCAGAAAATCCATATAATTTAATTCCTCAGTCTTCACCAGTCTGTGGGTACAAATGGACTTAAATAAGTGATTGATCAAATTTCACATTCCTGCCCCCTCCTGTTATCGTAGGCTTCCACCTCCCACCAGCTTCCCAGAGCATGCTTCACATCAGCTTGGGAAACCCTGTTATATGCTCTGGAATTCTCATCACCTAGTTAATGTGTTGCCTGAGAAGGGAAGCCCTTGGAAGTGATGCCTTCCTTCGTTGTCCACATCCAGTAAAATATTGAATCTGTTAAAAGTGCCATCTTTCATTGCTTTCAGAGCTGCCAAATGTGATGCCAGGTCATGCTGTACTATGAGAAAACATGGAGAATGCCCCCTTCCTTAGTTATATCCAATCATGTTATCTTGACTCCTGGAGTGCCGTATAGACTATTTCTTGGAATTCATTTTGTAGCTCTCTCTCTGGAGGGTTTCGCTAGGAATTAATGGAGCTGAGCTAGAGGACAAGTATCCAAGACATGACATGCTATTTTCTCCATCTTTGGCCTCTGGAGTATGGGTGGCTGGGGTGGGGTGGGGTGGCGCAGTGCAGGGTGGGTTTTGCCAGTGTAGGAAATGGTGGGGGCGGGGGGAAGCAAGTTAAAAATCAGGTCCAGATATGTCTAAATGCTGGAGCTTTCTTCTTAATGGTTTAATTTAATTTTATGTATTTATTTTTCTTTTTCTAAGATTTTATTTATTTATTCATGATAGACATACAGAGAGAGAGAGAGGCAGAAGCAGACTTCATGTGGGGAGCCTGACACGGGACTCGATCCCAGGACTCCAGGATCATGCCCTGGGCCAAAGGCAGGCACTAAACCACTGAGCCACCCAGGTATCCCCTGGTTTAACTTTATTTAAGTAATCTCTACACCCAATGTGGGGCTCAAAATTGCAATCCCAAGATCAAGAGCTGCTTTTCCAACCGAGCCAGCCAGGCCCCTCTAAACTAGCGGGTTTTAACTCACTAAGGGCCCACTACATCCAGTCATGTGAGTAACCTTCAGTTTTTTCCTACAGCAGTAAAAACTGGTCTTATTTAAACACTTTGACCTAATTCTCATTACAGAGATGAGATATCAGAGCAGCGCATACGGAGATGGTCTTTGGTTGCCTAAGGAAATTAAAACAAGTATTGAATCATATTGCCTAATAGCTTAACTTTTTTTTTTTTTTTTGGTCAATTATCTTTCTCATTCTATTTCTGAATCTGGTATTTTTACTTTTGTGAAGATTGAGAAAGGTGCATGTGAAAGGCAGGGAGAAGTACAAAATAAAGAACCCTGTCTTTTTCCTTCTTTGAGATAACTTTACCATTAACTGAGGCATAGATACTAGCATGTGAAGCGAATTTTATAAAGAGAAAAGTGAGGTGCTGAGAGGCTAAATGTCTTATTTCACAAAGCCTCTTAAAGGCAGAAATGAACTAAGGGTCTGTGTCTCTTAACTCCCTGTATCAGTAAACCCTCTATGTTGGCTACTTATCACCTTATATTATCTACTCAAATCATAAAGTCCTACCTGCTCATAAATATTATGAAGGACCATCTTCATGTTACATTTTGATATTTGTTCATGACTGCAGCCCATGTAGTTTTTGAGGGTTTTCATGTTCAGAGCCTTTTTACGATGGATATTAGGGAAATCATGAAAATCTTACAGAATGGGAGAATCTTTGGCCAAATCACAAACCTTTAGGAATGCAGTTTTGTTAGTGTTTTTACATCTTTTATAATTCTCCAGACTGTAATTATATTCACATCTGTTATAGTTCTTGAAGACTAGCAAATATATGAAAATTAAAAACTTCAAAGGTTTAAGTTCCAACTGCAGAAGCAATTGGATGATTTAGTTCAGGCAGGGGGTTTGTAGGGCTTGGTTCTAATATTAGACAAATCAGTTCACTCATCTCTAGCTGACCTATTTGTTCATCCATCCAAGTCATTACCCTAATCTCTCTATAGCTTCCGTGTTCTGTAAGGTAATTAGCACGTATGAAAATCATTCGTAGCAGGCAGTGTCACCTCCTTGACAATATTTTTTTTTATTTTACTTTTGTTTTTCACATGAGCTTGAACCTACAACCCTGAGATCAGACCTGAGCTGAGACCAAGAGTTGGATGCTTAACTGCCTGAGCCACCCAGGTGCCCCTCCTTGACAGTAAATTTAATCTAAACATGTACATTTATGAAAAACTTCCTCTTACAAAAGGAGAAGCTGATCAATAGAAATGGGTGTGACATACCCTGACAGTAGTTATCAAGCAAGTGTAGAACCCTCATTGCTCCAGATATGAGCACTACTCTATAAAATGACACTGGTGACCTTTTTGCTACATGAGTGTGTATGTCCAGTACCTTATGGGCATAGGAGGCAATAATTGACAAAACTGGTTAATTAGATGGCTGAGCAATGACCATTCCTACTCATTCAATTATACTCTATTAGTTCCCTTATATATATATTTTGAAATTTATATGAAAGCTGAGTTCTGCAAAAATAGGACCTAAGAGCTAGAGAAATATATAACTGTTTGTAAATTTATTTATCATCTATACACATTTTATAAATTATTACATATGTAAATGTGCATACATTTCATCTATTTCCTAAACGCACGCACACACATATCACATACAAATATTTTCTACATAATATGGAAGGAAAGTTTTCTTTCAAATCATTGCTTTAAAAAGCTGTTATGAGGAGGAAAATCAAAGTGGGTAGTGGATATTCCACTTGAGTTTGTCAGAAGTCTTTCTTACTGGTTTACTTCTATGAACATCATTGCTTGTATGGCATGGACAAATTATATCCTTTTCCAAGAACAAATTAATTTTAGATGTCCAAAAATTAATCAAAACCTAATTTGTCAAAAACCAAAACCTAGATAGCATTCCTTTGAAAAAAGTATCACTTTTTGTAAGGAAGTTATTTATGTTTCTCTGGTTTCATTGATGTGCCCTCATCCTATTCCTTTCTGTAGGTCAGGCAACTCTGATCTTCTGACCTTTTTCTTTGCATGAGTTGGTAAACTATGTCCTATGGGTCAAATCTGGTTTGTAGTTTAAACTAAGAATGTTTTTTACATTTTTTAATTGTTAAAAAAAAGTTTTAAAAAGAAAGAGATTACATGGTGGAGAAAAATATGTGGCCCACTAAGGGCTAGAAATATTTACTATTTGGCCATTTACAGAAAAAAAATATGCTGACCCCTATTCTAGAAGTTCACTCAAAGCCCTCCCAGTCTCCGGGCTGCCACCACCCCAGGGGGGCCTTGACTCACAGAGGCCCAAGCCTGAGGCTGCAGAAATCTGGGGCAGCCGTCTAGAAGCCCCTCTCAGAGGCCAGAACTCCTTTGCCAGCGTGGATTCAAGTCGGGACTGCATAACTAAAGCAGTTGCAGTTTTATTTTTTTTACAGCTTTTTTCCCAAAAATGATTTGTAGTTGTGTGTGCAGCACTTTGCCCTGATATGTGTGCTCTACAATAAAAACCAAATCTAAAAAAAAAAAAATCATGATGTCTACAGAAGAAAAATCTTTATGGTCCATGTGTGGCCCTTGATCTTCCTAAATATTAGGCAAGACCTGAATGTGCTTTAAGCAGAAGTATAGTTTTTTGTGTATTTCTGAACAAAGAATAAGTCTCTTGTCTAGGAAGGTATTCTATAATCAACAAACCAATTAATTTGGAAAAAGTGCTCAGGGAGGGCTGAAGAAGTTTGAGAGCATCCAAGTAATCAACTCATATCAAATCTATTATAAAGTTTGATGAGGAGACTTACCTTAGGGCCAGACAACATTTGCATCCATGACTATTATACCAATGATGCAACAAAATCAAAAGGGCATATGATCTTCCAGTACTTCTGTTTGCTTATTTGCAAACTTCTATTTACAATTTCTTCCCACTAATTTGGCAGCATTGTCAATCTCTGAGAAAGGAATCTCCAATGTTAAGAGTCTGACCCACTTTATTCTTGGGTTGTTTTGTCTAATGAGTCTGTCCTTTATTTAGTATATTTAAAAAGAAAGTGTAAGGAGTCTCTTACTCTTAAGTAAGAGGTGCTTTCCTTCTTGAGTGGGAAAAAATGTATATATTGTGCTTAATTGTCTATTTCTGTCGATTGTGTTGGCACCCCTTTTTCTGTTTTGGATAAAATAAAAACAAAATTTTTCAATTTATATGCACATGTACACATACACAGACACACATGTGGTTTTCTTCCTAAAGGAGGTCCATATAAAGTCACTTTTTGTCTAGAGACATTGAAAAAAAGTGTTAAAATGAAATACCTAATAACGGGGGGGGGGTAATCATGTCAGTACTCATCAATTTCCCCTTTCCCAGTGACCTCATTCTTCTTTTCATTCTGTTTTCTTTATCCTCTCTGAGTTAGTACTAAAGAATTGTTAGTGAATTAAAGTACTTCTTCCAGATGTCAAGATCTTGAGGCTCCAGAAGAGATAGGTCACAGGTGTAATCAGTAGCATCTGTTCAATCTTGTTTATGCCTCTGAGCAGCGAAAATCTGTTCTCTCTTATCTGTCCAGACCAGGATTACTGCCTAAAACCACTGTCTCACTATCTGTGTACATTGAGTGCTTGTGCATTTGAATGAACTTGAATTGAATTCAGATCCAAAGGCAAGAAGACCTTATTCTAGACTTGAAAGCGCTATTTCTAGTCCCCAACTTTAATGCTTTCCCTTCTCTATTGTATTTGGTCTTAGCTTATACTGCAGTCCTTTGCAGTATAAAATGTGACCTCAAATTTTACCTTTTATTTCCCTGTGATTCCTGCATTTTTCTCTTTGGATTTTAAGGCCTTTACCATGCTTCTCCCTGGGCTCTGTTAATGCTAGATTGGCCTCTGCAGTTGGCCTCTGAACCTTGTCTGTGCCTTGGCTCTAGCCACTCTGGACACAGAGTAACGACGGCTTTCTGTAGGAGGAACCTACTACCACAGGGATGATAAGGGAGGGAGCACCACTGTCCATGGTTCTGAATCACCACTGAACTGAGCACCATGACATTCCATTCCATTCAACTTGCTCTCCAGTCTAATTCATGGTCTTGATCTCTGAGTTCTGCTCTGCCTTGCATTCGAAAAGAACTCTATTTTAACTTGCAAAGCACTCCACGAGGATGCTATGTGGAGCCACTGAAATCATGAACTGGGCTTGCATTTTCCACCTGGCTTATTTTCATTTACCTAAAAGATGCTTAAAACCAAAGTCCTTGGAAGAAAATGTTAAGTGTGGAAAAAAGCTTTTAGTTCACTTCCCCAAATTATTTTCTTTTCTGATCCCCTCTATTTTGTTCAAATCAATCTGTCAGTGTGTACTGATAGCTTAAATACACAATTATCATTGTAGTTCTTTGCACGGGTTTTTATATTTTTGAATTGTCACAGGGACAGAGAAAATCTTCAGGGATTCAGATTTTAAATACGTTCGCCCCAGATAGTTGTGAAACTCTGATAAATAACCATGTTATTAATGGAAGATGATTCTAAAGGTTAATTAAAGTTGTTGAGAATGGTGAATGGACCAGAATCCAGATATTCATTAAATCTCTTCTTCATCTTTATTTATTTTTTTTAATTTTTATTTATTTATGATAGTCACAGGGAGAGAGAGAGGCAGAGACACAGGCAGAGGGAGAAGCAGGCTCCATGCACCGGGAGCCCGATGTGGGATTCGATCCCGGGTCTCCAGGATCACGCCCTGGGCCAAAGGCAGGCGCCAAACCACTGCGCCACCCAGGGATCCCTCTTCTTCATCTTTAGATAAAGATGATTACAAAGAGAAAAATGTTATATGAGTAGAGAAAGCCAAGTTTTCATTTAGCAAAGTTGGTTGGTTTGGCCATAAATTGATAATCATTGAAGCTGGGTTATAGATCCTTTGGGATTTCTTATATATATGCTATCTAATTTTGTTTTTGGAAAACTCCATAATAAAACGTTTTTAAAATTGTTTTAAATATTTGGAAACAAAATTTAAAAACTTATGAATAAAATTATACTATATATAATAAAATACTAGAAACATTAAATTACTTCTAGACTATGTTATGTAAACATGCTCATAATATAATTGTGTCATAGTAACAGAGCTACTAAGGGCATGGGAAATTTTATCTTGCCTGAGTCCAATTCTGCTCTATGAAGTCACAAATTTTTTGTTGTTGTTTTAACTGTCAAGATTAATACTTAATACAACTTGTGAAATTTTGGCAAAAAAAACTTTAAAAATATAGAGATATGTAAAGTATAAATTGCTGCATGTGACCTTAACTTTTCTTCTCTCAATATGATGTTTCGCCTCAGAGGTGATGCCATTATCAGGTTTATGGGTATTATCTGTGTGCCTTTTTAAAAAATGAATTAAGATTGATGTATACACTTAGGAATATGTAATTATATTACATACATATATGTTATGTTATATGTTTTCCTTCCAACTGATTTTTAAATTTAACTGTATTTGAGAGCTAGTAATAGTCATTAAATAGGTATTTACTCCTCCATTTAAAATACCTGTTGCATCCGTTAAATGACAAAATTCAGCCAAGTAAATTTGAAGATCTAATTTGCTTTATTAAATGAATTTAGTAATTGGGCAGCACCCCATCTAGGAAATAGAGAGGTGTTCTAAGGAGTTGTAGAAAATGGAAGCTTTTTATAGAAGGACAGTAGAGGCAAGAAAGTTATTAGCAAAAGAAAAGCATTGGTCCAGAGGAGGCCACTTTTAGGGGAAAAAGCAAAGTGTCTAAATGTTTTATGCAGATTACCTCATCTTTTTTCTGGTAAGTGAAGAGGACCCAGGTGGCAGATTCATGGGTGCAGGTTGAAAAATTTTGGGCTGACCGGTTAGGAGTACATTCCTGGAGGAGGTTGAAATTGCAATTAGATTATATATTAAGCTCTGGTTTGGGAACTTGGTGTAAGTGACATCATATTGGGCCTCTGTGCTTGAGTTTTTTTGTATGTTAAAACACATTTTAAGACTAAATCTGTTGTCTCATTCTTTTTTTTTTTAAGATTTTATTTATTCATGATAGACACACAGAGAGAGGCAGAGACATAGGCAGAGGGAGAAGCAGACTCCTCAGAGGGAGCCCAATGCAGGACTCGATCCCTGGACCAGGGATCACGCCCTGAGCTGAATGCAGATGCTCCACCGCTGAGCTACCCAGGTGTCCCTGTGGTCTCATTCTAATGACAGTCTTCTGAGCCTTCCTGCTGTAGAAAACAAAGGATGAAATTTCAAAGGTAAAAGAAAATATTTATTGCCCATTATTACTGCAGACCATGTAGGTATGATGATTTGTTACCATGAGATTAAATCACTGAGGCAGTAATGATTTGGAAATACTTCTTTAATTTTCCAGGAGCTATGGTACTGAGCTATAATTAGACTTCTAGTCATGGTGGATTCTGCTCTGATCTTATAATTATAGCCTCACACGCAAAATCTAACAACTTTGTTCTGGATCATCCATATGCTTATGGCTGCTTGTCAGTTGCTTAATCACAAATAGTGATTAAGCTGATATATGTGTATAGAATAAGCTATGTTCCTTTTATTTTATTTATTTATTTGTTGTTTATTCATTTATTTATTAAAGTAATCTCTACACCCAACGTGGGGCTTAGACTTACAATTCCAAGACCAAGAATCGAATGCTCTACCAATTGAGCCAGCCAGGAACAACTCTGTTACTTTTATTGAACAATTACTATAATTACAGCATCTAAGGACTGGAGGAAATATAAGCAATTGTCTGATTGCTTAACAAGAATGATAGAACAAAGCCACACCATTTTATTGACATGTCATTGCCTTAAAACTTAACTTGCCACATTAAAACCCAGGGTTTTTTTTTTTTATTTCTTTGCATCAGCTTTTTTATTCCTTTATTGAGATATAATTGACACATAACATTGTGTAAGTTTAAGGTGGACTGGATATTGATTTGATATATTTCTAAATTACAAAATAATTATCACCATATTATTAGCTACCACTTCCATTCCATCACATAGTTGACCATTTCTCTTTCGTGATGAGAATATTTAAGATCTACTCTCTTAGCAGTGTTCAAGTATATGATATAGTATTAGATCCCCAAAGTTGTTAATTTTATAACAAGAAGTTATATCCTTTTACCAGTATCTTTTCAATTTCCTCATTTCCTATGCTGTACATTAGTTCCCTGAAGCTGTTAATCTTTTATCTACAAGTTTGTACTCTTTGACCAATATCTCTTCATTTCCCCCACTCCCCAAAGTTGTATCTCTTCCAATCAGATGAGGGCCCCCAAAAAGGGAGGCGATCCCATCAGGTGGAAGCTGGTAGTGTGGGCAATGAAAGGATTCACCTGAGGCAGAACAAAAGAAATAGAAATTTATTGAATACAGTGCAAGGGGGCTGTGGGCAGGACAGCAATGGAGAGACTGCCAGAAGGCAGTTTAACAGAATATTAGCAAACTGAATTTCACAGTACAGCAAAAGTTCATACATGATGATCAAATAGGATTTATTCCAGGGATGCTTATGGGTTGGAAGAATTAATATTGTTAAAATGTCCATACTCCATGGGTAGGGGGTGTTTTTAAAGGGAGAAGGTGAGTAGGTATGGGGACAATTGGAATTTTCCCTTATTTGGAAACTGCCTGGTTTCCATTGGTTAGTTAGTGCCTATGGATATTTTGAGGCGGGTCGCCTGATGAGCTTGTCTGTATTTAGCCAGGGGGCCACCATGGGTCCTTTCTACTTTACACTGCTCAAGCCTATTGCCTAAAAGAGCCTCTACACCCAACACCTGGTATTCACCACTCTATTCTCTATTTCTCTGAATTTGTCTTTTTTAGATCACACGTAAGTGATATCATACAATACTTGTCTTTTTAAGAACTCAGATTTTTGCCTTCACATGAGTACCATCATTTCAAACATTTCTAAGGCAGATCAGCTGACTACATTAGAAGATGGTGACTTTTAAGTACTTTATGGTGAAAAGAATTTCTATGTATGAAATTAATTCTATATTTGAAATTAATACTATTTGGATAACTTTTGCTGGGGTCCTATATAGCCTCTTACTCATAAGAATTGTTTCTGGGGCAAGATCTTTGAATATTTTCTACTTAAAATCATACATATCCCTTCTGTATGTCCAATGGAAACTCTTTTCTGCTTCCAATGATGTTTTTTATCTTATCACCAAATATTTATTGAATATTCAAGACAGTGAGGATATAGAGATAGCAAGTCTCTATCTCAAAGAAATCACTAGTAAGGGAGACAAACAGTAAAATAACCTAACAATGATTAAACTGATACACGTGTATAGAATAAGCTATGTGATCAGAGAGGGTGGGTCCCTAACTCATCTAGGGAAGGCATGAGCTGAGTCTTGAAGAAAAAGTAAGACTTAAGTAAGTAAATGAGGTTGAAAGGACATTCTGGAGAGAAGCAATAGTATATGCATAGATACGATGTGTGAGAAAGCACTATGTATTTGGAGAACAAGTGTTTTGTCATGACCAAAGTGAAGGGTTCATAGAGCTGAAAGAAGATGCAGCTGAAAATGAGACCTCAGAAGGGCCTTGTGTGCCATTTCCAATAGTCTGAACTTTATTCTAAATGTGATGAAGACTACTTGACAGACTTTAATTAAAAGACTGACATGATTGAATATTATTAGAAAGACATTTGTGTAATGTCTTTACAGAGTGTAAATGACTGCTTGAGGGGGGTAAAGGTCTGGCTCAGGGTAACCAAGTAGGACACTATAAAAAGAGTATATTGCAGAGAAAATGATGAAGCCTCGATTGTGGCCATGGTAATGGGGATAAAAGTAAAAGGCAGATAAAAGAAGGGCTTGGGGGGTGGGGGGTGGGCAGGAGGATGGTGAAGGTGGTCAAAACATACAAACTTCCAGTTGCAAGAAAAAAAGCTTCCAGGATATAATGTATGGCCTGGTGACTATAGTTAACAATATTGTGTTGTATAGTTGAAAGTTGCTAAGACAGTAGATCTTAAAAGTTCTCAACACAAAAAAAATTTTTGTAACTATGGAAGATGATGGTTGTTAACTAAACCTATTTTAGTAATCATTTTGCAATATATACATATATCAAATCATTATGTTGTGCACTTTAAGATATGCAACACATCTCTTAGTTTTCCCAATAAACCTGGAGGGAAAGAAGAAATGCTTAAGGGGTGGTGGTCAGTGAGATACAATGAGACCTATTGGGTATAGGAGTGAACAATTCAGAGATGCTGCCATGATTTCTGGCTTATGCATTTGGATAGATATAGATAAAGACTGAGATAAAGAACACAGGTAAATAGCCAAATAGTGGGCATTTCTTGTATTTGTGGTTGCCCAGCATCAGAGCTTCCTTTGTTTGGTGGGGGTGGGGTGGGCAACATAGTAAAGTCTTAGCTATAGTCAGCACTCACTTTCCACCATAGATGCGAAAATGACAGACTCACTTT
Source organism: Canis lupus baileyi (assembly GCF_048164855.1). Taxonomy (NCBI): domain Eukaryota; kingdom Metazoa; phylum Chordata; class Mammalia; order Carnivora; family Canidae; genus Canis; species Canis lupus. The sequence goes on from NC_132844.1 coordinate 10,180,487, forward strand.
CCTAGCCTTCTTTGCAACTTGGGCAGAACCACATATTCTAGGCTCAACCACTGGAAACCTATGACATAAAGAATTGACTCTAATCTATTCTTATAGTAGGCCTGGCAGTAGCAGAAGTTCTGGTGTGGCATCCAGTATTTGCTCTCAGCAGCTAACAGCTGATAGTAGCTGTGTGGCTGTGATGCCTGGCATTCATCAGCAGTCATGTCAGACTCGTTCTGTGGAATGATCTTGTTTGTAACCCTGATTGCTGTTCAGACCTCCTTGCCTGGTTTTCAAGCCTGACCGTGTGCTTCCTCATGACTCTTTAGCTTAAATCAGTCGGAGTAAGATTCTGATGCTTGCAATTAAGGTTCTTGCTGGATGCTAGCAAATTTGGAGGGTAAGATGGTGGGGGCTGTAGAGAAAACATTTTTAGGTTTCTGCATAGCCAGGGATTTCTGAACAAAAGTTACTGAAGCATGGTTCCAGCAAGCAGTGAAAGGTAATTTATGACTGATTAGATAATGAGAGACTTCCAGATTTACCTCACAGAGGCATGTGTTTATAGTTGTGTGTGTGTAGGGGGGAGTGAAAGCCAGAACCATGGAGGCATGGCTGTGTTGTAAAGCTGAAGACAACGATCTTATCTTCCCCTAAGAGATTTATTTATAAGAGAATCCAGGATCCTTTCCATCCCATCTCCAAGGAGATTTTCAGTGGGGAAGGGGACAGCGCCTCTCCCTTTTATATAAATGCCCAGATTCTTTTTTGGGGGGAGAGGGCATTAGTCTGCTACAATATAAGCCCTGTATTTGTAGAGTCATATATGACTTTTGTTGTATCATTCCAGGGGGAAGAATTGAGACACGGAACACCATAGGGGGGGTTATTTGCTTTTAAGTGAATAATAATAATCTGTCTCTACTCCAGAAACCTAGTGTGTGCATTCAGGATAATATTAGTAAACACACAGAGGAAGAAATAGTCAATATGTTAATGTATCTTGGAGACATCAATGAACTGGAAGTAGCAGTATTTAGGAGGTCATTGAGGAAGGACAAGGGGACTACAGATTTAAAATGGTGTAAAAGATAAGAAATTGGATCAAAGTTGCATTAAGAAAAAAGTTGTGCTGATCAAGAACTGATAGATGGGGAGAAATAGAGACAAAGGAGTAAGGGCTCAACTCCTAGAGAATGTACATCCTCAGGGTCAGAGTCTAATCCATCAACCAGGAAATTAAAATAGGAGTGCATTTCCCCCTGAACCTCATTCATGCCAACAAATACTGTGCTGCTACACTTGCCAAGTATTATGCTAGATTCTGAGGATATAGAAAAAACAAAACAAAAATATACAAATGTCCTGCCCTCAAGGAGCATACATTCCAATGGGGGAAGGGAGACAGATAAACAACAATATGTGTCAGGTGGAGATAAATGTAATGAGAAAAAATAAAACAGGATAAAGGATCTAGAAAATGGTAGGAGGGGTTGGACAGGTACAGTTAAAAGATAAACTGAAGTATATTACAATTTTAAGGTTTATTTGAGCAAAAATATATTCAAATTGGGCAGCATCCAATGTCTAAAGGTGGCTAGAAGTACTCCACTAACAGGAGTTAGGGGCAAGACTTTTATAGAGAAGACATAGGAGCAAAGCAAGGAAATTATTTGGCTATAGTTGCCTTAAGTTTGGGGCAGCCTCGTTGGCTGCTCGTGACTGGTTGTCCTAAGGTTTTTATTTCTTAACTTTGAGACATTTACAGGCTTAGTATCTGGTTTTCTTACATAGGCTGCTAAGATATAAGAACCACCTCAGCTTAAAGGCCGTCTTATTTAATTAATATAACACTATTAATTTATATATGATGGTGGTCAAAAAACACCTCTTTGTCATAGAAACAGAAAGTAGAAGAGTGTTGCCAGGGGCTGGGGGAGGGAGTTGGGGAATGATGGGTACAAAGTTTCAGTTTGGTAAGACGAAAAATGTTCTGGAAATGGAGGTGGTGATGGTTACACAACAAGGTGGATGTACTTAATTCCACCAAACCATTCACTTAAATATGGTTAAGCTGGTAAGTTTTGTTACATAAATTTTACCATAGTCTTTAAAAATTACCTTTATATGTTATTTTACACATATTCAAGTATATCTACAGGATAAATTCCAAGTTGAATTGCCAGGTCAAAGGCATGTGAGTTTGAATTTTGCTAGCTATTGCCAAACTGTCCCTTAAATGAGTTATACGAATGAACACTATATTGTGCGATATAGGAAAGATGTTTCATTTCTCACTAAATCCATTCCAATCAGGTCACAATTGGAGTCACACTGGTCACTCCAATGAAATTGTACTTACCAATAACACAATGACCTCTATGCTGCCTCATTCAGTAGTCAGTTTTGAGACTTTCTACTCTCTCAGGTGCACTGTAACTACTTTCTTCACTTCTGGCCTACCGGCTCTCACTACTGCTCCTTAGACTGCTTTGCTAGATCTACACCGTCCTTTCCATAATATATTACATGGCTTATTACCTCAAATTTCTTTATTCTCAGTCATTTCCTAAAGGGTCTCATTCATTTCCGTGGTTTTAAGACTACAATGCTGATGAGATAGCTAATGTACATATGGTAAAAAATGGAATGTATTGGGCAGCCCAGGTGGCTCAGCAATTTAGCGCTGCCTTCGGCCCACAGCGTGGTCCTGGAGACCCGGGATCAAGTCCCACATCAGGTTCCCTGCATGGAACTTGCTTCTCCCTCTGCCTATGCCTCTGCCTCTCTCTCTCTCTGTGTCTCTCATGAATAAATAAAATATATTTTTTTAAAAAATGGAATGTATCTAGTATTGACCTCTTTCCTCCATGCCAGACTCATCTGTCCAGCCTCCTACTTGACATTTCTTCTTAGATGTCTAATAAGCATCTCAAAGATGAAGGACTGGTAATTAATTATTCCCCACCCCAACCAGCTCCTCCTCCAGAGTCCTCCACATCATTAAATAGCAACTTCAGTCACCCAGTAACTTGGGACAAAATCCTTAGGCTCTAAATCTTAGACTCTTGACTTCTCTCTTTGTCTTAAACCCCTCATCCTATGCACCTGCAAAATCTCAAAAAACATACATCTCACCACCGTCACTGAAGTACTCTTGGTGCAAGCCACCACTATTCCTCTACTGCATTGTTGGCAATGTTCTCATAACTGACGTCCTAGCTTGTGCTTTTGACTCCTACAGTATGCTCTCTACTCAGTAGCTAGGCAAATATTTTAAAAATATACATAAGATTATATCACTCCATTGGTTCAAACCATTTGGTTCCTCAGACTATGTCTACCTACCAATACCTCTTTGACCTTATTTCCTACACTTTCTCCTAAACTCATTGTATTCTAATGACACTGGGCTTTGTGCTATTCCTCAAACACCCCAAGCTCTTTTCCACTTAATGACTTTTGTACTTGTTCCTTCTGCCTTTTTTCCTCAGCACTTTTATATGGCTAATATCATATTATTTATTTTTGATTTTCATATTTTAAGTTTTCTCCACTAGAGTGTAAACCCATGAGGATAGGAATATTATTTGTTTCTTGCCATATCCCCAGTACCTAGAACAACACCTGGAATGGAATTGATACACAATAAAAACGTGTTCGGTGAAATAAAATATGCATGTCTTAATATGTTTTCCACCATGTGTTTGACTCTCCTCTATCTCCACCACCAGTTTTCATTTGTTGTTTTTTTTATAGACTAGTACAACACATTTATCATGATCTCCTTTAGCATGAAACACAAAGCTCTGTACTTGTTTCATCTGTTGAACATATGAAATAGGGATTTGGAGAGATAAGGAGATGTCAAAAGGATGAAGGGCTATTTCTTTTAGCCTTACAGTCTTATGATATCTTCCAAAAATATTTGAATTATAAAAAGCTATTCAGAATGGATTAGTTACTATAGCTAATACTATAGTATTATAGTATAGGAGCTATTCTATAGCTATAGTAGAATAGTGCCAGCCTAGTGGCACTTATCTGAGTATCACTGTAAATAGTACATGGACATGTAGGTTCCTCGGTGAGAATCAGACCTCTTTCTACCTTCAATGCTTTGGGAAGAATTCCTTCCAAGAATGAGGGAATCAGGGCCATGTAATCCTCTAACAGAAAGCTCTCCCAAGTATCACTGGGTCTTAATAGAGGAATGATCAGCAGCCCCAGATGATCTCTCCCTCTCCCCACTATTTCTCAGGCATCCAGTCTAGAGCACCTGCTTCCCCCTTTATGTGCCTTCTGGTCCCATCTCACCAAACTTTTCTCTGTAATAACCCAGGGAGTATAACTGGATCTATTGCATTAAAATTCAGAGAGAGAAACTAAAGATCCTTCATAGATTTTTTAGGAAAATGAAAAAAAAAATCACCCCTCTCCAATTGATTTAGTGATCCGCTAAAAAAGAACTGTTAAGCAACAAAGATTTGCTACATTCTATTTCTAAACCACTATGTTCGCATTCCCAGGTATCTACATTTCAGGTAATTGTGAAGAAAAGATAGATCCCATCATCTTTATTGTTTTTCTTCCAGGATTTCCATATGAAGTCAAGCCCTGCCTTTGTGAATGCTATAGGCTATACTAGGTTATAGATGTAATTTGAAGAACCAATGCCCCAAATGTTGAAATGCAGAGGTTAAATTGTCACAGTAGGATAGGGTAGGAAGCAGGTTGGGGCACCAAAATCAATGGTTAATTAGGTAGAGCTGAGGTTAAATAAGGACTTTGGAGCTGTGATGAGTGTCCAGGTCAAATAAAGCTCTAAGCTCAAGTTCTGCTCTTCCCTTGATAACATGAAGTCTACGACCTCCAAGGCTCAGAGTGGAAAGGTGGATCAAGTATTCTTGACTCTGTCCCAAATGGCCAATTTGGGTCAAGAGAGTGGTGAGAGGGCACAGTCTTCCACAGTGGCTATTGTGGAGGAGAGATCTCTTAGATCAGTTCGGCCTTCTTGTTTTCCTAAAAGCAACAAATGCTAAGATACTAAATTAATTGAGGATTCCTGGGGGTGTGGTAATGCTAAAAATGAAGAAGGATTCAGGAGATAAATGCAGGCTGGAAGTACAAACAAAAGAAGCAAATACTTTACAGAACACTTTGAAAGAATACATGTCAAGGATGTGCCAAAAAAAAATGTTATTTCCCAGACACAGACTTTTAGAGTTGAAAAAGTAAGTTCACATCCTCTGTATTGGCCAAATTATTTTTTAACTCTCAGCTCCCATTTTTTGGGGGGAACTACATCTCTCATGTACATGGCTCCTGAGAGAGCAACCTATTTAAATAGCTTGACTCTGTACCCTGGTCGGAGAGTGGGCCATCAAGGAAAGCTGTAAGATGCGAAACTATGTTTCTTTCTGTGAAATACAGAATGAAGTAATTGAAAAAAAGACAGATACTGTATGTATTCCCATTTTGCAAGTGATGAAAATGAGGCTTCCAGGAGTTTGGGAAGTTTTTTTGCAAGACACACGGTTAGTAGGAATTGACCCATGAATTCTAATCCCAACTTATTTCCCTCTAGGACAAATCCTGGTTGCAGTGAGTGCTCAATAAATGCAGGACTGAAAAAGTGGTTTGAAAACAGATTGTGTCAGGTTTTGAACAGTATGCTTAGGAGTTTAGACTTTAAATTATGGAGAATGGGGAAAACAACATAGATTCTGAGGTGGAAAGTGAAATGTTTCAAGTTGTTCTCTAGAAAAATTTATCTGACAGACCAGAGAGCGTTCTAATGGTGCTTCCTCCCTTGGGGAGTCCATAAGGCATCCTATTCAATTAATAAATTCCTTTTTTTAACATAAGATGGCTGAAGTCACACTTCTGTCACTTGCAACTGAAAAAGTCCTGTTAATAAATTTCAGTTTGCAGATGAAGAAACTTGAAACTGGACAGTTTGAAGGAATCACAGTGTTCCAGTGTCAGTGTCGGCACTAGAATGCCCACCTCTCCATTCCCAGTCCTAAACCACTCTACTCTGGTAAATTAAACGCTTTACTTTTCCACTGCATGATTTGGTTTGAAGAAAAGGTGAGCAAATCTATTCTTCATGGTTATTTAAGGTGATTTTATGTAAATTAAATGCAACTGAAACATGGATGTGGAAAACCAGTACTCAGATGACAGATGCACTTATTAAATGTCTCTTTAGATTGTCCCATACTCCAGGCTCAGCCTTGAGAAGGCTCTTCCAACTCTGCAGTCTATGATTTCGAGTTGGAGACACAGCTTGTGCACATAAATAGTAAGAAACATGGTGACATGTGTTCACCAGTAAGTCTGCTGCACCAAGTGGAGGGGAGACAGAACCAAACATTCATAACACTAAATTTGAATGTCTCAGACCTAGCTTTATGAGAAATGGAGGACTTGAATTTAAAACGATTGTCAAAATAAATAAATAAATAAATAAATAAATAAATAAATAAATAAAATGCCTTCCTTTATGGAAATCTGTTTAAACGTTGTTTGTTTTTTAAGTTTTTTATTTATTCATTTGAGAGAGAGAGTAAGTGTGAGAAAGGCAGGAGCAGAGGAGAGGAGCAGAGGGAGAGGGAGAAGCAGAGTCCTCACTGAGCAGGGAGCCCGATGTGGGGGCTCCTGGGACTCCAGGATATTGACCTGAGTGGAAGGCAGACATTTACCCAATGGAGCCACCCAGGCACCCCTGTTTAAAAGTCTTCGACAACTTTTAAAAAATATTTTATTTTCAAGTAATCTCTACACCCAATGTGGGGCTCAAATTTACAACCCAGAGCCATCCAAGTGCTCTCGTTTTAACTTTGAACAAGCTTTTCTCCCTCAAAAGAACTTACTCCTGACTACCACTAAGTTTGGAGTCATCTTTAACTCTTGCCCATGTAGTCCACAGCCCCTCTAGATTCTAGATTCTGCATCCTGTTAATCCGTAGTATCCACATCCATCATTTTTCTTCACTCCAACCTTAATACTATGTTTTGTTTGCACTCACCTGTATAATTGTAGGGCCTATTAACTTACTCACTTGTTGCCATCATCATCTACTACCATCTAATTATGTCGTTCCTCACTGCTTGCAGAGCTGGCCTCAAGCTCCTCCACAGCATCAAGGCTAAGTAAAATCTGGCTAACACATGTTAGCCTTAATGCTCCAATTGCCCATAAGCCTCAGCTAAATCAGCTATTAATGCTCAACAATTATCAGCTGTTATTATTTGTTGTTAATCAGATTGTCCTGCTTGTTTCTATTCCCCATGTGTTAATGTGACCTCCTTTTGGGCATGAAAATTTCCTTGATTCCACTCCCTCCCTGCTATGCAGTGATCATTCTCCCCCCACATATCTCCAGGGTTTTTATCACAACTTGAAGGAAACTCCACAGTTTGCCACTTAATACTATTATATTTGCACATGTCACAACTTTCTAGAATTTGTTCTCCCTGAGAGTAAAATAAAAATGGCTATTCTTTATTGTATGTCCACCTTCACTTTGCATATAAATATTTGTTTGCATCGAATTTGGGACTAAGCTACTGATGACGACATGGACTCATTAACATCATTTATCTAACTCAAACTGAATGTTTAGAAAAGGCAGAATTTTACTGAAATAGGAAAAAAGATTATGTATAATTTCAAATATGCACAAGTTCAATAATACTAATTTTCTTGACACTATTATTTTTTGTTAGGAAACATTATCTTTCACGCTATCAAGTGATCACTAAGGGCACTAAACCTACTACAAAATTCACAAAATTCTTCCATAGGACTAATTACTGATTTTATTTCGTTTATAATGAAATTCAGAGACTTCTGCTAGTGCTTTAGAAATTTAAAATTTTGGGGTGGTTGGGTGTCTCAGTCGTTTAAGCGTCTGCCTTCTGCTTAGGTCATGATCTGGGAGTCCCAAGATGGAGCTCTGCATCGGGCTCCCTGCTCAGTGGGGAGTCTGCCTCTCTCTCTCCCTCCCCTGTCCCTGCTCATGCTTGCTCTCTCGATCGCTCTCTCTCAAATAAATAAAATCTTAAAAAAATATAAAAGTTTAAAAATTTAAAATTCTCAGAATGAGTCTCACTTTGGAGGTTGCCTATCTCTATATTCTAATGCCTCACTTTGTAAGACCTTTAAAAAAAAAAGATTTTATTTATTTATTTAAAGATTTTATTTACTTATGAGAGAGAGAGAAAGAGAGAGAGAGAGAGAGAGAGGCAGAGACACAGGCAGAAGGAGAAGCAGGCTCCAGGCAGGGAGCCCGACGTGATACTCGATCCTGGGTCTCCAGGGCTGCCCTAAGATTTTATTTATTTATTCATGAGAGACACACAGAGACAGGCAGGCTCCCCGTGGGGAGCCTGATGTGGAACTCGAACCTGGGATCCTGGGATCACGACCTGAGCTAAAGGCAGCTGCTCAACCATTGTGCCACCCAGGCGCCCCCTAGGACTACTTTTAATACTAGCGTAAACCATGAAATTTTTGCAACAGTAATTAAGATTTTAAACATCAAAATTAAAAAAAAAAAAAAAACATCAAAATTATTTTAGCCAAAAGCTTCTACTTTACACAATCACTATTTATGAGATTTATGGAAATCCCATGATTTACATCTCTCCCAAAATGAATACATTTAATTTAATTTTAATCCTAAATTTCATGTAGGCTTGCAATAATCTACTCCCGAGAAAGTAGATTGCAATTTTTACTTTGCAATTTGTATCTGCAAGCATTGGCTGCCTTTGGCATGTACTTACTATGGTTGATATGGGGAAGAGAATTGGTATCTATAGTACTTTGAATTCATAGAGTTAGGTATGGATTTTTTTTTAATGTATATGTCCTCAATATTTGTAGTATGTTATCTCAGGACTCAAAAAAATTATTTTACTACAGTTAGGTTTTTCCAGGACTAATTCTCTCCCATATGTTAAGCATGAATGTTGTCTGGAAAGGAGAACATCTTCCACCCTATTCCTATATTATTTCATTTTAGTCTTAGAGAAGAAGACTCATGCTTTACTAGAATAAATACTATCTTTGTGTGTCATAAAAGATATTAGAATGTCGGGACACCTGGTGGCTCAGTGGTTGAGCATCTGCCTTCAGCTCAGGGTGTAATCCCGGGGTCCTAGGATCAAGTCTTACATCAGGCCCCCGCAGGGAGCCTACTTCTCCCTCTGCCTGTGTCTCTGCCTCTCTCTGTGTCTCTCATGAATAAATAAATAAAATCTTTTTTAAAAAAGGTACTAGAATGTCTTTCTGTCTCAGGGGTGATACATTTTCTGAGAGTACTATAGCACAAATATCTCCAATTTATTAGGTCATCTTTTATTTATTGCTTTAAAAAAACATTCTTTTAAGCAAGCTCTATGCCCGAAATGGAGCTTGAACTCAAACTCTGAGATCTAGGGATCCCTGGGTGGCGCAGCGGTTTGGCACCTGCCTTTGGCCCAGGGCGCGATCCTGGAGACCCGGGATCGAGTCCCACGTCGGGATCCCGGTGCATGGAGCCTGCTTCTCCCTCTGCCTGTGTCTCTGCCTATCTCTCTCTCTCTGTGACTATCATAAATAAATAAAAATTAAAAAAAAAAAAACTCTGAGATCTAGAGTCTCATGCTCTAGTGACAGAGCCAGCCAGGTATCCCTACTGGATTGTATTTTTTTTTTTTGAGATTTTATTTATTTATTCATGAGAGACACACAGATAGAGGCAGAGACACAGACAGAGGGAGAAGGAGCAGGCTCCATGCAGGGAGCCCGACATGGGACTCGATCCCAGGTCTCCAGGATCAGGCCCTGGGCTGAAGGCAGTGCTAAACCGTGGAGCCACCCAGGCTGCCCAAGAAATTCTTTTTTTTTTTTGAAATTCTTTATAATATATGTGCTTTATGATTATTCTTTCCCATGGATAATTTGAGCACCAGCACGATGCTCAAACTCACCACCCTGAGATCAAGATCTGAGCTGAGATCAAAAGACAGAGACTTAACTGACCAATCACCCAGGCGCCCCTCCCATGGATAATTTGCCTATTCATTTTCATAATGGTATCTTTTGATGAGCATGAGTTTTTAACATTGAAAACTAACATCAAATGTCTGCTTTTATATTTTTTTGCTCTCAGTGACCTGTATAAGAAATCTTTGCCTTCTCCTAGACCACGAAAGTAGTCTCCTGTATTTTCTTCTTAAACCCTTATAGTTTTAGCTCTTATGTCCAGATTTATGATCTTTCCCAGATTAATTTGTGTGATGTGACATAGAGATTGGGATTCTTTTCTTTTTTCTCCAAATGAGTATCAAATTATTCTAATCTCCCTCTGCCCCTCCCACTCATGCTCTCTCTCTCAAAAAAAAAATCTTAGAAAATTGTCAAAAATGTCTAAGATATACATATTTATTTATGCATACACACAATGGAATATTACTCAGCCATAAAAATGAACAAAATCTTGTCATTTATGACAACATAGATTACCTAGAGAGTTTTATGCTAAGTGAAATAAGATAAAGAAAATGCCATATGACTTCATTTATATGTGGAATCCATGAAAACAAAACAAATGAACAAACCTAAATTTAGAACAGACTCATAAAAACAAAGAACTAACTGGTGGTTGCCAGAGGGGAGGGCAGAGGAAGAGATGGGTAAAATAGGAAAAAGGGATTAAGGGTTACAAACTTTTGGTTGTAAAATAAGTCACAAGGATAAAAAGTATAGCATAAAGAATATAGTCAATAATATTATAATAAGGTTATATGGCGACAGATGGTAACTATACATACCGTGGCAAGCATCAGGTAACGTATAGATTTGTCAAATCACTATGTTGTGTACCTGAAACTAATGTAAAAGATACCTGGGTGGCTCGGTTGGTTGACCATCTGACTTTAGTTCTGGTTGTGATCTCGGGGTCCTGGGATTGAGACCATGTCCCCTCATACTCAGCGGGGGAGTCTGTTTATCTCCCCCCACCCCCGCTTGTCCTCTCACTCTCTTGCAAATAAAGTCTTTTTAAAAAAGATATGACTAAGACAGTTGAGAAAATGTGAACATCATCTGGATATTTGACAATATCAATTTGCAAACATTTTATACATAATTATAGTAGTATAGTTATTTTGGGGAGTCCTTTATCTTTTGAAGATACATGAGAAATGTTTACAGATAAAATGCTACAATGTCTGCAATTTACATTAAAGTAATCCAGTGTAACCCCGTGCTGTCCTGAGACTGAACCAGACTCTCCCTTGGACCTAACCATGAGGCTCATCCTGTCGCTCCTGGTTGTGGCGGTGGTTCTGTGGATGGTTTTGGAAGGCCCAGCCTTGGCCCAGGTGGCCTCACAAATAATCAGAACTTTGGAGTGCATCCCAGATTAGCTGAAGGAGTTTGGTAACACCTGGAGGACAAGGCATGGGAGGCCATTGAGAGCATCAAGCTGAGTGACATTCCTGCGTAGATCAGGAACTGGTTTATGGAGACTTACAATAAAGTGAAAGAATGGCTTAAAACTAACTACCTTCTCTTGAGTACCAGAAGAGCTGCCCCCTCCTCTGTGGCTGTGCCCCAGGAGGAGGCTCCAAAATTTCCTTTTTTTTTAAAATTTTTTTTTTATTTTATTTATGATAGTCACAGAGAGAGAAAGAGAGAGAGGCAGAGACACAGGCAGAGGGAGAAGCAGGCTCCATGCACCAGGAGCCCGATGTGGGATTTGATCCCGGGTCTCCAGGATCGCACCCTGGGCCAAAGACAGGCGCCAAACCGCTACGCCACCCAGGGATCCCTCCAAAATTTCCTATACTCTGGCTCCTGTGCTGAGAACTTAATAATGCCCCCATGTTCACCTCCATCCCCTAATAAAAATCACATAGAAGGGGGAAAAAAAAGTAATCCAGCATGAGGGTGGAGTGTCAATGGGAATATTGACAAAACAAGGTTGATTGGATGATGAATATATAGGATTTTATTTTGCTATTTTCCTTACATTAAGTAAAAAAAAAAATCCTTAATAATAATTTTAAAATCCTCTATCCTTGGAAAAAAATTAAATAAGGATTCTCATAAAAGTATAGGGAGGTTGAATATTTTGGGGGAAGCAGCAAATACTTTATATATTAATGCTTTACATATTTATCATTGTTTCTTGTTTCACATCATTTACTATGTTTATTTTCACAGTGTTGAATAAGAAATGAATTCATAGAGGTGAAAATTAGAAAGAGTTGTAGAGGGATAAAGTGATAAGTCTCATTGCCATTGCTGGCCTTTGTCACTTAATTTTCTATCCCCAGAGCCCCCTCCCACCTTGCCCTTCCTGGGATCAATTCTATCCTTTTCTCATACACACCATTTGTAATGGCTGCAACACATTGCATTATGTAGACATTCTGCAATTTGTTGGACAATTTTCTTATTGTTGAACATTGAAGCAGGTCTCATTTATTGACGAAGCTTCCCATGCTTTAGATCTTACATTATTGATTATTCCTCATTATTGACCAAATGTTTGTGTTCCTCCAAAAATCATATATTGAAATCCTAACCCCTAAAGTGATGGCACTAGGAAGTGGGGTCTTTGGGAGGTGATTAAGTCATGAGGATGAAGCTTTGTAAATGGGATTAGTGCCCTTAAGAAAGAAGCTTCACAGAGCTCTCTCGCTCTTTCTGCTGTGTGAGGGTACAAGGAAACAGCAGTTTGCAACCTGGAAGAAGGCATCATCAGAATCCCACCATGCTGGCACCCTGATTTGACCTTCCTGTCTCCTGAACTGAGAAACAAATGTTTGTTGTTTAAATCACCCACTCTCTGAGATTTTTGTTATAGCAGCCTGAATGGACTAAGACTTTCCTTTATTTTCCGGATTATTCTATTAGTTTCAAGCAGAGCATTTAAAGCATCTTCAGGGACACCGGGGTGGCTCAGTGGTTTAGTGCCCGTCTTTGGCCCAGGGTGTGGTCCTGGAGACCCGGGATCGAGTCCCAAGTCGGGCTCCCTGCATGGAGCCTGCTTCTCCCTCTGCCTGTGTCTCTGCCTCTCTTTCTGTGTCTCTCATGAATAAATAAATAAATAAAATCTTTAAAAAAACATAAAAAAAATCTTCAATTATTTTATTACTTGAAAATACAAAACAGAAAAACCTTCTCTTAACCCCACATCCCACTCCAGCTACCTCTCTCTTACTCTTCACTCCTGCACACCCTGATCCAATACCTCGATATTCTGTTGGAATACACCACCTTTACCGCTCAGATTTATCCAGTTTCCATCAAGCTTTTCAGGAAGATTGCCTCCCCTCTGGGAAGTCAGCCTGCAGGGATCAATCTTGGATAAGTTAACTCTAGTTTTCTATTTTATACTCTTTTTCTTTTCTACTTTATACTCTTAAATTAGGTTTCAAACACCATCTATACAGTGACATCTCCAAGTATTCATCTCTAGCTCAGAATAGCTATGTGTTCACATATCTACCTGATATCCCCACTTCACTACCTCAGAGCTACTTCAGACTCTTGTGACATGATCTACTCTTTTTTCTTTTTTAAAATTTTATTTACTTATTCATGAGAGACAGAGAGAGAGAGAGAGGCAGAGACACAGGCAAAGGGAGAAGCAGGCTCCATGCAGGAAGCCTGATGTGGGACTCGAACCCAGGAATCCGGGATCACACCCTCAGCCAAAGGCAGGCACTCAACCTCTGAGCCACTCGAGAGCATCCCATGATCTACTCTTCTAAACTTGCTTCTGTCCTTGTGTTTTCTGTTCCAAGCAATGATACTGTCAATTATGCAGTTGCATGATCCACCTTCCTCATATTTTCCATACCGATCCATCATCAGTTATTGATTTTATCAGCAAAATATTTCTCAATCCAGTCTGTTCTCTCTACTTACAGAGTCATTATGCTAGTTCAAAAGACAATCATCTCTCACTTAGACTAACTAGTACCCCTAACCAGTCTTTCCTTATGTACTCTACCATGAACCCAATTCATTCTTCATACTTTGGGAGGAGAGATTTTTATTTTTTCCTTTTGAAGAAGGATCTGATCATATTATTCCCATGAGCTTCCAATTCTTTAATTCCTTTCCACTGCTGGAAACTGTTTCATCTCACAGGGTACTCCCTTTTACTCCTTAGCTTTTAGTGACATAACTGAAAGACTTTCTTTACGTTTCTTAAACATTCCATGCATCACAAGATCTTTGCAAATACCTTTCTCTCTATTCAGAATGTTCCTCACCACCCTTTCTCCTATGTGTAGGTATCTCCTATTCATCTTTTTTTTTCCCTATTGATCTTTTGATTCTTAGATTAAAAGTCTGTTTCTTGGGAAAGCCTTTCTAAATGTTCTCAGTCTGTCACAGAATGGTTTTCCTTTCTTTCAGAGCATTTATCTCTATTTATAATGATATATTCATAAGTGTAATTATTTGAAAAATATTATTTAAGATATATAGTATAGTGCTTGGATCATGGGAGGTACTCAAAACATACTTCTGAATGAACAAATTAATATATTTATTTTGGGGCAGCCCTGGTGGCTCAGAGGTTTAGTGCCACCTTCAGTCCAGGGTGTTATCCTGGAGACCCAGGATCGAGTCCCAGATTGGGCTCCCTGCATGGAGCCTGCTTTTCCCTCTGCCTGTGTCCATGCCTCTCTCTCTCTTTGTGTGTCTCTCATGAAAAAAATAAATAAAATCTTTAAAAATATATATATTTATTTTTAATTAAAAAATTTTTAAAGAGTTTATTTATTTGAGAGAGAGAGAGAGCATGAGCAGGAGGAGGGGCAGAGGGAGAGCAAGAGGGAGACAAGCAGACTGCTGAGCCCAATGCAGGGCTCGATTCCAGGACCCTGAGATCATGACCTGAGCCAAAGGCAGATGCTTAACAAACTGAGTCACCCAGGCACCCCAGAATATATTTACTTTTAAATCCTTGTCTTTATTTTAGATCATTTCTTTGGGCTATATTCCCAAAGGTGAAATGAATGGATTAAAATGTGCACAATTTTTTTTTTTTTTTAGTGGCTTTAAACAACATTTATCATCTCAGTTTCTCTAGGTTAGGAGTCAGGGTAGAGCTTAGATGAGTCCTCCGCTTCAGAGTCTTTCACAAAGCTGCAAGGTGTCAACCAGGGCTGTGGTCATCTGAAAGCTTGACTGGAGGAGATCTGCTTCTGAGCTCACTCATGTCATTGCTGGCAGGATTCAGTGCCTCACTGGCTCAAGGCTGGCCTCAGTTCCTTACCACACAGGCCTCTTCACAGGGCTAAAAGGTGCACAACCATTTTTACATGGCCTTTAATAGATGGACAATTAGATGTATTCATAAATGATGAAACATTCTCCCCAAAAGAGCCCATTAATGAATCAAAGATAATCTAGGAAAAGTCTTAAGTGGCAATTCTAATGATTTTTTTCTTTGGCCTCCTGTTATATCTGTGCTTTTATTTGACTTAAATCTCTGAAGAGTTTGTCAAATCCACACATGATATAGATGACAGGATACTGAACACCTGAGTGGTAGTAGATGCAGGATCCAGAAAGGTCTTTGCAGGTATAATAATGGCTTCAATATTCTGAAGTAGTGAAATCCCATATGGCAAGTGGGGGATCCTAAACCTTTTTTTTTGAAAGATTTTTCACTTATTCATTTTAGAGCGAGAGAGAGCGAGCGAGCGCACACATGAGCAGTGGGGAGGTCCACAGGGAGAGGGAGAAGCGGACTCGGATCCTGAATTTTAATTTAAGAATTCTATTTCTTGTAGGGGCACCGGGTGGCTCAGTTGGTTAAGCATCTCCCTTTGGCTCAGGTCATGATCCCAGAGTTCTGGAATCAAGCCCTCCATCAGGCTCCTTGCTTGACCAGCAGTGTGCTTCTCCCTCTTCTTCTGACCCTCCCCCCTGCTCGTGCTCTCTCTCTCAAACAGATAAAATCTTTAAAAATAAAGATTCAGTTTCTTGTATACTGAATGAGAGAGTGTGGTTTAATGAAACCTGTCGCTGCTTCTTGTGGCTCAGCTCCAGAGTTTATGTTTTTCTAGTTCCTACGTCCCCTGCATCCCTTGACCGCCACCCCTCACCCCAACCTTGCTTCGTTTTCCTTTGATCCTGCCTCTGTCCACTTCATTCCTTGGGGTTCCCACTATACCCTTTTTTTTGTTTATCAATGGGTTTTATTTCCTGGAACTGAAATAGTTCAGTTCTCAACTTCCAAAGCTACACTCAACAATTTTTCATCAGAGCCCATGGGAGAGGGGCAAGAGTGAAGGAGACAACAGGGG
Organism: Canis lupus baileyi; assembly: GCF_048164855.1. NCBI lineage: Eukaryota > Metazoa > Chordata > Mammalia > Carnivora > Canidae > Canis > Canis lupus. Next base: position 10,196,801 of record NC_132844.1, read on the forward strand.
AAAGGCACATGTTACATTTCAGGTCCGGTGACAATGCTGAGGGGGCCAGGGTGTGGAAGGTGGATGGGAAATAGCACTGCCCGGGAACACCAAAACCTTAACTACAAAAAGAATGTCATTAAATCCCTAACAGCCCGGCCTCTCTCATGGTATCATTAGTTGTCTCCTGCCTGATACTGTTTGGAAGACAAGCACTACTGCCCTTTGTGTTTTTCGATGTAACTCATATACTTTAAAAGAATGTGTTGGGGACCCCTGGGTGGCTCAGCGGTTTGGCGCCTGCCTTCGGCCCAGGGCATGATCCTGGAGTCCCGGGATCAAGTCCCACATCGGACTCCTTGTGTGGAGCCTGCTTCTCCCTCTGCCTGTGTCTCTGCCTCTCTCTGTGTCTCTCATGAATAAATAAAATCTTAAAGTAAATAAATAAATAAAAGAATGTGTATTCTATGTTAGGGGGGGTGAAGATTTCACACATGCCCTTGATGAGGCTTGTATTTCAATGTTCTGAATCTTGTATCTCCTTACGTATCTTTTTCTTCCATCTCTATCAGTTTCAGAGACAAGGGTATTAAACATCTACTGTTTGGGGAGTCTGCTTACAATCCTCTCTCCTCCTCTTGCTGTCCCCCATCCCAAATAAATGAATAAATAAATCTTTTTAATTTAACTTAATTTTTAAAAGAGGGTGCTTGAGTGAGGGTCTGACTCCTGATTTTTGGCTCAGGTCATGATCTCAGGATCATGGGATGGAGTCCCGTGTCAGGCTCTGCGCTTGGTAAGGAGTCTGCTTGAGATTCTCTCTCTCTCTCTCTCTCTCTCTCTTTTTCTCCCTCTGCTCCACCCCTCCCCCCCTCAAATAAATAAATAAATCTTCTGAAAATTCTGTTTGTGGTAGAACTATTTTTTGTAATTCTGTCAAATGTAGATTTATTTTTAGTCTCTGTTGTCAGGTATAGACTATTACAAACTATTGGTGATTCTTCTCTTTGACTCTAATAATGTTTTTTGCTCTAAAGTTTATTTTGCTAATCTTAAATGTGTTTGTAGATAGTTCATTTTATGTGTCCATTTGGAGGATTTTTTGGATGAGATGAAAACTTAAATCAGTGAACTCTGAATAAAGCAGATTGCCCTTCATAACGTGAGTGGAAGAATGAAAAGACTGGCAAGAGGGAATTCTTTGGCAGACTCCTTTCAGACTTGATCTGCACCATCTGCTCTACTGGGTGTCCAGCCCCCTTGTCCACACTGCAGATTTTCAACTGGACAGCTTCCATAATCACAGGTGCCAATATTGTGTAATAAATCTCTATAAATGTACACACAGTTTATTGGTTCTGCTTCTCTGGAGCACCCGGACTAATATATAACAATATTGGTTCTTTAAAATTTATTTGGTATGTCTTTTTTCCCATTTTTCTCTTGGCATGGTGGTCTCCTGTGACTGGTGGTCTTTTAGAAATAGCAAATAGTTATTTTGTTTTACATGTTTATTCAATCTAAGACTTCTGTTTTTTAACCATTAAGTTTCCTCTTTTTATTTTCTGTGACTATGGCCATGGATGTATTTGGACTGATTCCTACTGTCCTATGTTTGTGTTTTGTTTTTACAATGATGTTCCTTGTTCTGTACTTTTTCCACCCCCTGCTCTCTTCCTGCTTTTTGTCAAATTGATAGTTTTCTTTTTTCAAATGGAGAAACTTAAGCTTTGGTATCTCCATTAGAACCAATTTCCAGGTAGAAAAAAATATTCAGAAATAGAAAAAAAGAAAGCTAAAATGGGGTCACAGAAAAATCTGCCTATTTATTTGTTTACTTACTTAGAGAAGGAGGATGGTGCAGAAAGGTAGATGGAGAAGCAAGAAAATCTTAAGCAGTCACCATGCCCAGTGAAGAGCCCCACATAGGGCTCCATCCCACAACCCTGAGATCATGACCTGAGGCAAAATCAAGAGTCTGATGCTTAACCAACTGAGCCATCCAGGTGCCCTGAACATTTCTATCTTTGTAGAAAATTCTATTGGACAGTATGTGATAAGCTTGTAATAGGAATGTAGCTTATTACACCTTGGAGCCGAGACTCTGTATCATGTTGCAGAATTTAGACCTGATAATCCATAGCAGCATTTTTTTAAAAAGATTTTATTTATTCATGGGAGACAGAGAGAGAGAGATAAAGACACAGAGGGAGAAGCAGGCTCTCTGCAGGGAGCTTGACGCAGGACTTGATCCCAAGAACTTGGGATTATACCTGAGCGATAGGCAGACGCTCAACCACTGAGCCACTCAGGTGTCCCTATAGCAGCGTTCTTCCAGTATCTTCTGCTCATGTGGTGAACAGTGACCGGCATAGGGAGCAATGCCCACTACGGAGGCTGCTGGGCAATCCTGCCTCTGTACCCAAACATTCAGGCTTGGTGCTCACAGGATGCTGGAAGTAATTTGTATGGACTAACAGCTTCGGGAGTGGTAGTGCTAACAGACGCAGAGGTGTTAACTTCTCTACAGTAGTGGTCTTGACCTGAATGGTATGGGGAGGAAGAGAAAGGCTGAAGCATTTCCAGTTGAAACCAGGTTGCAAAGCGTTGGGTATGACCCAGACTGGGCTGTAGCATTTGGGATTCCTTTGGAACTTTGGCCTCCCAATCCTTTTGTTATTTTTTAAAGATTTTATTTATTTATTCATGAGAGACACACAGAGAGAGGCAGAGACACAGCAGAAGGAGAAGCAGGCTCCATGCAGGAAGCCCGATGTGGGACTCGTTCCCTGAACTGGGATCACGCCCTGAGCCAAAGGCAGACGCTCAACCACTGAGCCACCCAGGCGTCCCTCAATCCTGTTGTTAGACTGGTTTAGGTCTCATCTGAACCAACTAGTTAGAAGGTCTGCCCTGAGCCTGTTGCACCGCTGACAAAAGTGCCTAACAGTTGCAGTCTAGACTGAAACTGATTTAGGTTGGTTTTGGCAGGGAACACCATGCAGCTACCATGTGCCCCAGCATATTCTGGATGGGCAGGTGAGACTCTTTACTGCTGTCAGTCAGTCAACATACATCATCAGCACACATCTGTCCCTTTATTGCAGGAACAGCTTTGCCCCTTCCTTCCTTCCTCCCTCCCCTCCTTCCCTTTCTTTCTTGGAACAGCTTTGCTTCTTTGAAGAAGGTGAGAAAGTCCATGCTGTTTGCTTCTTTATTACTTCAGCATCCAAGAAAATCCCTCCCTCAACTTTTCACTGTTAGAGGCGTAGCCAGGTTTGTATTTACCTGGATTAGATTCTTTCATGTTTCAGCTGCTCAAATTTCTGTTTTTCCCTTGGCTTGTGCTCAAGTTCTGTGCAGAGCTGACAAATATGATTTTCCTCCACTGATTTCCTCATAAGTCATTTCTTCCACACTTGGTACTGTCAACTTTTTCTCTTTTTCATTTTTCTTTCTCTCTTTCTTTTTTCTTTCCTTTTTCTTTCTTTCACTTTCTTTTTTCTTTCTTCCTTTCCTTTTTTCTCTTCCTTCTTTTCTTTCTTTCTTTTCTTTCTTTCTTTTCTTTCTTTCTTTCTTTCTTTCTTTCTTTCTTTCTTTCTTTCTTTCCTTTCTTCTCTTTCTCTCTCTCTTTCTCTCTCTCTTTCTTTCTCTCTTTCTTTCTTCCCAACTCACAAAGTCAAAGTCTGCATTCCCCACCGGGATCTGCCATCACTTTGACACTTCAGCACTGTTCCAAAGAAACCACAATTCTCTTTCAGGATGTCTTCATCTAGATCTTCCTTAAAGTGTCGTCTTCTGTATGTCAGGTGATAAACGTGGGAGTCCAAGACACGAGATACAGTGGTGCTTTGCCCTCACGAAGCTTTGCATTTGTTTGGGTTCAATCTTAAGTTTGATGCACGAGAACAAGCTCTTTGGATAGTTTATGCATCTGGAAAACCAACGCACCCCGCCTAGGATGGGGAAGGGGAAGGATGGATTCGAAGAACAACTGCGCAAAAGCCCAATCGGCGGTCCAGGACGGGGGGGGAAAAGGAGGAAGCTGCTCCTCTGCAACCGTGGAGGGCACGGCGAGCCTCGCCAGGAACTCGGGGGCTCGCAGGGTCCCGGCCTCGCCTCCCGCGCTCCGCTCTCTGCCCGGCGTCCGCGCACCCAGCGTGGCTCCGCCTCCGGCGCGCGGGTCGGCGGGCTCTGGACTACAGTTCCCAGAAGGCCGTGCGAGCCGGGAGGGAAGCGGCGGCGGCGGCAGGAAGCGCGCGGGCGGCGGCGGCGGCGAGTGGCCCGTCAGTGGTCGGTCCGGCAGCCCCCGGCCCTCCGCGCCCTCCCCACCCAGCCGCCCGCGCAGCCCCGGGCGTTAGGCGGGGCGAGCCCGTGCCTCCGGCCGCCGAGCCGGCCCGGGGCGGGATGTAGGGCGCTGGGCGCGGAGGCCGCCGGCGCGGCGGGGTGGGCGCGGAGGGCGCGCCGAGGATGGAGAGAGCGATGGAGCAGCTCAACCGCCTCACGCGCTCGCTGCGCCGCGCGCGCACCGTGGAGCTGCCGGACGGTGAGCGGGGCGGGGGCCGGGCCGGGCCGGGCCGGGGCGGGGGACGCGCGCCTTCCGCGTCCTCGGGGGGAGCGGCGGGGCGGGGCGGGGCGGGGCGGCTCGGGCCGCGCAGGGGGAGCTCGCGGCGGTTCCGGGCCTGCGGGCCTGCGGGCCGGAGAAGGAGAAGCGACTCCCCACGGTCGCCGCGCGGTTTGGCAAAGGGACAAGACGGATACCAGTCGGGTGGCCGGACCCGGACTCGGAGAACACCCCGGCTGTGGGGCACTTGACGGTCGTCGCTGGCTCGGGGCGCGGACGTTCACCGAAACACTTTTTTTTTTTTTTTTTTTTCAAACTTTAAGCTGCAGAGTGGGAATTAAGCTTTCTTTTCTTTTCGGAAATGCAGAGCATTATTGTGTTTTGAGATATATATATATATATATATATATATATATATATATATATATATTTTAATTTTATTTATTTATTCACGAGAGAGACAGAGACAGAGGGAGAAGCAGGCTCCGCGCAGGGAGCCCGACGTGGGACTCGATCCCGGGTCTCCGGGGTCACGCCCCGGGCTGAAGGCAGACGCTCAACCGCTGGGCCACCCGGGCTGCCCAAAGAAATGTTTATTTTATCATATCTTTAAGGATTTTATTTATTTCTTCATGAGAGACACACAGAGAGAGAGAGAGAGAGAGGCAGAGACACAAGCAGAGGGAGAAGCAGGCTCCAAGCAGGGAGCCTCATGTGGGACTCGACCCCTGGTCTCCAGGGAGGGTCACACCCTGGGCTGAAGGCACCCGCTAAACCACGGAGCCACCAGGGCTGCCCAGAAAACATCACTTTTAAAAAAATATCTTTAAATATGCCAGATGACCTTGCAGCGTTTCATACGGTAATGTAACAAATACTGGATTTGATTTTTTTTTTTTTTTGATAATAGATTTTATGAGGAGCAGCTTTGTAGTTTTTAAGACTTAGTCTTCTAAATTTTTCTTTAGGATTAATAAGTGGAAGAAGAATTATAGATCTAATTAGTCAACATTTTTGAAGCTCTGAGTATCGGCCTCTCTCCTTATTAGAAAGTTCCACCAACAGTCTTGAGAGTCTCCAGAAACTAGAGTAGTAAATAAAAATGAAACATTTTCCCACATTGCTAGGCAAAAGTGGCATTTTGCTTCCCTTTGTTTTTCTTTCATTATAATGGATTTGCTCATCTTGTCTTTGTCCCTAAGTTTTTGTTTTTGTTTTTTTTAAGATTTTATTCATTCATTCATGAGAGACAGAGAGAGGCAGAGAGAGAAGCAGGCTCCGCACAGGGAGCCCGATGTGGGACTCGACCTTAGGACCCCCAGGGTCACACCCTTGACTAAAGGCTGACACTCAACCACTGAACCACCCAGGCATCCCTGTTCCTAATTCTGATGGATCTTTCTTTCTGAATTATTTGAGATTGGCTCTTTCAAGTATGTATGTATATTTGTTATAAAAAAAAAAAATCTAGCTATAAAACTCCAGATTGTTGTGCTTTCATTTTGAAGACTGCAGGAAGTTCTGAGGTCTCTCTAAATTTAGAACATAATGAGATATTTATTTTGCCATGTTATAATTCAGTGATTATCATCTAATTGGAACACATTAGAATGTTATTTAATCAGCTTTTAATCTAAAATTAACTTTGTTGCATAGGATTAAACCTCAGATTTGATTTACTGAAGTGGATTCTGGTAGAACACATTCGTGTTTCTTTGGTTGGCTGTTTCTTTTGCTATGCAGAAGCTTTTTATCTTGATTAAGTCCCAATAATTCATTTTTGCTTTTGTTTCCTTTGCCTTTGTAGATGTAGCCTTTTTTTTTTTTTTAAAAAGATTTTATTTATTTATTCATGAGAGACAGAGAGAGAGACAGAGGCAGAGACACAATAGAGACACAAGCAGGCTCCATGCAAGGGAACCTGATGTGGGACTCAGTCCCGGGACTCCAGGATCACACCCTGGGCGGAAGGCAGGCGCTCAATCACTGAGCCACCCAGGGATCCCTTTATAGATGTATCTTGCAAGAAGTTGCTGTGGCCAGGTTCAAAAAGGGTGTTGCCTGTGTTCTCCTCTAGGATTCTGATGGATTCTTGTCTCACATTTAGATCTTTCATCCATTTTGAGTTTATCTTTGTGTATGGTGTAAGAGAATGCTCTAGTTTCATTCTTCTGCATGTGGATGTCCAATTTTCCCAGCACCATTTATTGAAGAGCCTGTCTTTTTCCAGTAGATAGTTTTTCCTGCTTTGTCAAATATTAGTTGACCATAGAGTTGAGGGTCCACTTCTGGATTCTCTATTCTGTTCCATTGATCTATGTGTCTGTTTTTGTGCCAGAACCACACTCTCTTGATGACCACAGCTTTCTGGTACAACCTGAAATCTGGCATTGTGATGCCCCCAGCTATGGTTTTCTTTCTTAATATTCCCCTGGCTATTCGGGGTCTTTTCCGATTCCACACAAATCTTAAGGTGATTTGTTCCAACTCTTTGAAGAAAGTCCATGGTATTTTGTATTTTTTTTTAAAGATTTTATTTATTCATGAGAGAGAGAGAGAGAGAGAGAGAGAGGCAGAGACATAGGCAGAGGGAGAAGCAGGCTCAATACAGGGAGCCTGATGTGGGACTCGATCCTGGATCTCCAGGATCAGGCCCTGGGCTGAAGTCGGCACTAAACCACTGAGCCACCAGGGCTGCCCAGTCCATGGTATTTTGATAGGGATTGCATTAAATGTGTAAATTGCCCTGGGTAACATTGACATTTTCACAATATTAATTCTTCCAATCCATGAGCATGGGATATTTTTCCATCTCTTTGTGTCTTCCTCAATTTCTTTCAGAAGTGTTTTATAGTTTTTAGGGTATAGATTCTTTACTTCTTTGGTTAGATTTATTCCTAGGTATCTTATGCTTTTGGGTGCAATTGTAAGTGGGATTGATTCTTTAATTTCTCTTTCTTCAGTCTCATTGTTAGTGTATAGAAATGCCACTGATTTCTGGACATTGATTTTGTATCCTGCCACACTGCAGAATTGCTGTATGAGTTCTGGCAATCTTGGGGTGGAGTCTTTTGGGTTTTCTATGTACAGTATCATGTCATCTGCAAAGAGGGAGAGTTTGACTTCTTCTTTATCAATTTGAATGCCTTTTATTTCTTTTTGTTGCCTGATTGCTGAGGCTAGGACTTCCAGTACTATGTTGAATAGCAGTGGTGAGACTGGACATCCCTGTTGTGTTCCTGATCTTAGGGGAAGGGCTCCCAGTGTTTCCCCATTGAGAATGATATTTGCTGTGGGCTTTTTGTAGATGGCTTTTAAGATGCTGAGGAATGTTCCCTCTATCCCTACCCTCTGAAGAGTTTTGATCAGGAATGGATGCTGTATTTTGTCAAATGCTTTCTCTGCATCTATTGAGAAGATCATATGGTTCTTGTTTTTTCTCTTGTTGATATGATCTATCACATTGATTGCTTTATGAGTGTTGAACCAGCCTTGCATCCCGGGGATAAATCCCATTTGGTCATGGTGAATAATCTTCTTAATGTACTGTTGGATCCTATTGGCTAGTATCTTGTTGAGAATTTTTGCATCTGTGTTCATCAGGGATATTGGTCTATAATTCTCCTTTTTGGTTGGGTCTTTATCTGGTTTTTGGAATAAGGTGATGCTGACCTCATAGAACGAGTTTGGAAGTATTCCATCTCTATCTTTCCGAACAGCTTTAGTAGAATAGGTTGTGTTTCTTTGGGATGATGATGATGAAAACCTGAGTATTACCACTAAGTATTATCATTGAATAAAGGAGGGCAGGTTGTTGAGTCATCTTGGGTAGGGCTGACAGGAATATTCTTGTGAGAGAGGAAGTGAAGAGAAAAAGATTATTCTAGGGATGTGATTTTTAATGGGGTTTAAAAAATTGGTTTATATTGTCAATCTTAAAATAGTGTTAAGTTACTGATTTTAACGGTAAATATAGCTTGTTTTGTAAAATAATAGAACTTGAGCCCATATTAGCGTATGTTTGAATGCTGATTAGGGTTTTTTAAAAAATTGCTCCCATTTGATGGTTTAAAGAGAAATAGTATATAATATAATGAATCAAAGCTCCTTGTTTTTTTTTTTTTTTTTTTTTTTTTTAAAGCTCCTTGTTTAAAGTTTTCCTTTCAGTTGTAGAGTTCTGGAACTTTATCAACTAATCAAAAGTGGGCAACACTGAAAATCTGAAAAAGTGAGAGATTGAACATTTTTTATCACTCTGAGAACTTCAATTATATACCTAGTTCTTAAGGTGTCTTCCTGAGTGTGGAGAAGGAAGCAGGTGACAACAAATTTTATTCTGTTCTTCCATAATATACTGTTTCCTGAATAGTCTCCTTTTAGCATCATAGTTATGGTTATATTTATTTCCTCATACCATTTAGTGTATGTGAGCTATGTTTTTACAAAGTTATATGTGACTTAAAAAAGTGAGATCTAGGGACACTTGGGTGGCTCAGCGGTTGAGCATCTGCCTTTAGCTCAGGACGCCATCCTGGGGGTCCTGGGATCCAGTCCCTCATCAGGCTCCCCGTAGGGAACCTGCTTCTCCCTCTGCCTATGTCTCTGCCTCTCTCTGGGTCTCTCATGAATAAATAAAATCTTTTAAAAAAGGGAGATCTATATCTAAATTTTGTCTAAATAAACACCCTATAAATAAAACCCACGTGAACCTTATAAAACTTTTGCTCATTTAAAATTATGTACTAACTCGATTTATAAGTTTAAATTAAAAATAAGGGTACTTCCTTTTTATGACTTTGTTTATTATGGAGCAACTTAATGAAATTGTCATGGTTTGGAAGTTCAGATGTTTAATGAGGTGTGTATCATATGAGAGATAAAGAATGTTGCCATGCCCAGGGAGGCTTAGTGCAGTATTTTTCAACTCCTGGCGGTGACTCACTGGTAGTTAATGAGAACAATTTATTGCAGTCAGCATTAAAAAAAAAAAAAAAAAAAAGAAATAGAAGAGAATAAAACAAATTAGAGTGTACTGCATATAAAGGACTAAGTATTGTATCATAAACCTTTTGGTTACTTTATGTAGTGCACTGTAAGATTTTTATTGTGTGGGCCCTGGGATTAGCCACATTTGAATTCAAGCTTAACCACTTAATGCCACTATTGTGCAGCTTGTTACTTAGTGCTCAGTTTTTTCATTTATAAAATGGGGATAGTAATAGTACCTACTTTATAAGGTGATTGTGAGGATAAAAGAGATGAGGCACATAAAGTGTTTAGAGAAATGCCTTTCAGATAATGATTTAAACATGTGGGCTGTTAGGACTAGGATATTTTTTGGGGGGGTTTTGTTTGTTTTGTAGTGAAAGAGTTGTGTCTGCATGCTGAACTTGTATATATAGTCATGACTAGGACTAAATTGCTTTTCATGGATATACTTACAAATAGTGAAATAATGAACAAACTTGAAGAAATGGTGATAACTTTTTTCCTTCTCTCTGGTATGTATTTCTTCAGTTTGTATTTCAGAATATGTAAACTGCTTTTTTCAAACATAATTACAATACTATTGTTGGAGCCAACGCAAATGACAGTAATTTTTATTATCATCAAATACCCACTCCCTACGGAGCTTTTGTCTCTCAGACACATCCTCTTACAGTTGGATCAGTACCCAAAGTCCACACCTTATACTTGGTTGATCATCTCTTAAGACTCTTTTAATGATAACAATTCCCCTTTTTTCTTCTTTTGTTAAAACTTTTTATTTTTAAGTAATTTAAGACTTACAGAAAAATTGCGTAAATAGTACAGAATTCCCATGCATCCTTCTCCCGACTTCCCATAATTTTCCCATCTTGCATAACCATAGTACAGTTATCAAAACTAAGGAATTAACGTTGGTGTAATACTATTAACTGCATTACAGGCTTTATTAGAATTTCACAAGTTTTCTCACTAATGTCCTTTTTCTATTTGAGCATCCAATTGATAACATCACGTTACATTTAGTTGTCCCTGTTTCTTTACCCTCCCCAAACTGTAATGGTTCTTCAGTCTTTTCTTGTATTTCATGGCCTTGAGACTTTTTAAGGAGACTGCTCGGGCATTTTGTGAAATTTCCCTTAATTTGGGTTTGTCCGATGTTTTTTCATGATGTGCTGTGCTATGTGGATCATATCAGAGGCCACATGATATTACATGATATCAATTATATCTGGTGATGTTACCCTTTATCAGTTGATCAAGGTGGTATCTGCTGGTTTCTCCACTGTGGTCAGTATTTTGGGGAGATACTTTGATGCTATGCAAATACTCTTTTTCTTCCGGAAACTTTTATTTTAGCATTGGCACTAATGTTTTAAGAGTATCAGAGTTACTTCTCTGTAAATGACTTATAAAAGATCATAAACCTCTAAAATGCATTGAATTGAGAAATGATCGTTAGTAACATATAAAAACAAATCCAAACAAAGCTGAATTTACGTAAGTATAGTCTCATATCATAGATGTTGACTTTTAACCTTTTCTTTTAGATCATATATCTGTGAATTAATTCTATAGAAGATATAAATTACAATGTTAATGGTGTAAAGTAACAGGGAAAACTAAGACTTTAATGCTGTTCCATAAAAGTTTCTAAAATAACTTCATTTGTTATAATATTGGCAAGAAGCAAGTACTATGTGTATTTAAGGTTTTAAAATTATTTTACCATATATATCTATTATGCCCATATACTTAAAAATTCCCCAAAACTACATGTAAGCCTGATAAATCATGAAGTTGATGAACACTTCTCTGGAAGTAAAAGAAATTTCTGTTGTTAAAGCTACAGAAAATATCAGGCCTCTCATTTTCCCCATCAAATCCAGAAGCTAAGCACTTTGGTGATGATGTAAAGCAACCTAGCATTAGGATAAGAAATTCTGCATTGCTGCAAATTTTGCAGTACCTTGGTATCCTGCACTATCTTTAATCTCCTTCCACCTCTTCTCATCTTTTATATGAAATTAGAAAAACTCTAAGGTGGTTTTAAGTATTACCCTTTGGGAAAAAATAGGACAAATTAAATATTTTTCTGTTTTTTGTTTAGTTTTTGTTTTGTTTTGTTTTTTACTCAGATAATGAAACTGCTGTTTATACATTAATGCCAATGGTTATGGCTGATCAACACAGGTAAGTGTCTATTTCGAATTTATACTCTTTGTATAAATATACAGGACAGGGGTGCCTGGGTGGCTTAGTTAAGTGTGCAGACTCTTGTTTTCAGGTCAGATCTTGATCTCAGGGTCGTGAGTTCAAGCCCTGTGTTAGGCTCCACAGGGAGCCTACTTTTAAAAAAAGATACGAACAAAAGGACTCCTAAAAAAAAAAAAAAAAAAAAAACAACAACAGCAACACCAAAACCCAAGAGAAGTACATTTATCTATGTTGTGTACACATACATATACACACACAAACGCACAGTTTGGACACAGATGTTGTCCTGGATCACATTATTTAACCTCTCTTATAGTTTACTGCCTGTGAAATAAAAGCCAAAGTTTTCCAAGATCCATATCAATTGTAAAATTCTTTGGTAAGAGATTTTCTAATGAATTATCAGATATTAAGTCAGGTATTTTGTTGGTCATTGATGATTTATTGCAAAAGGTTGGGGCTGATGGACAGCTTACTTCCCTAATGTTCTATTTTGATGTTCTTTTTATTCATGTAGTGTGGACACTTTTTTTACAGGGTGCATATGCGATACAGTTATCTGGCTGGATGATGAGATGTTTATACTTCTAGCAGGCTGCTCCGCTATGGTTAGCCAGTGGGTAGTTGGTATAATAAGAAAGTGACAAGGAATCTATTTTGAAACAAGTTTAAAATATAAGTAATTTTTTGCTTTAAACTTCCTGTGTGATACAACTAAAACATGTTTAAATCTGATTTTTCTTATTTGGCCGAAATTAATATACGTAGGCTATACTTTTTGCAGGGGGAGCAGCCATCCCAACTCTCTTTGTTCCTCAAGAATCTAGGGAGAACTGAAGCCAACTTAAGTATCTTCAGAGCAGATGATAATATAGATCAGCAGATGAGGAAACCTTTAACATCAGTTTATAGGTCAGTGCAGTTGTTTTTTGGATGAAACTGTGCTGGCTACCATGGTGTGCTTAGAAAACAGTGCTTTGTTTTTTGGTTGATGTGGGACAGAACTTTTTGGATCATTGGTTAGAGTAACTAAAGGGATATAGACTTGAGTTACTGTGTTTTTAAAAACTTTTTTTAATGTATTGACTCATTAATTTTCTTTTGGCTTAGGTCTGTTTCTGAGCTACTATCAAATTCAAAGTTTGATGTCAATTATGCTTTTGGACGTGTGAAAAGAAGCTTGCTTCACATTGCAGCAAAGTAAGAAGAAAGATTTTTGAATTAAAATCTGGTCTAGCACAGTGATCAGTAAGCTTTGGGCCAGTGTTGTCCCACAAGAGGTATGGGAATAGATAAGAACAGACTGCTGAATGGTTCATTATTCTGTTGAGAGCATAGTGTGCTGTGTTTGCATCCTTTCTCTAGATATTGTTAACCTTGCGATCATATTCAAGTCTCATGTCTACTGTTTTAACTTGCTCTAGATCAGATCAGTAGGTTTGTCTTTCCTGGATGTACTTAATAAAGGGTACATTCAATGAAATTTTTCTTTCATCCTACCAGTATGAAATTTTACATGTTAACTGCACATGAAGCCATTGGCTTTATATTTTTTAGTTAGGTGTGAGAATGATTTTTACCCATAATCTCTCAGTATGTACTTAATCAATTAGTTGATCTCTAACTTCCTTTCAGGACCTAGATATATGTTAAAATTAATTTTTCATAATAAATTTGGCTTCTCTAAAGCCAAAGAATTGAGAGTACTATGTGGTTTCTTTATGTATTAATAATTTATTTGAACATCTCAAATACTTCATAGCTTTCATAGTAGAATGTACTTTCTTGAAAGTAGAGGAATATGCTATGTTTTTTTTTTTTTTGGAATATGCTATTTGTGACAGAAGTTAAATCAAATTGTAGATTAATAATGGACCTCAAAAATAATATGTTTAGTAGAGCTTTTTTGTTTTTTTAATTAAGGTATTTCAACTACGGCTGTTTGTTGAATGTATCTAAACTGTTTTTAATATTGTTTTAGTTGTGGATCAGTGGAATGCTTGGTCCTGCTATTAAAGAAAGGAGCAAATCCTAACTATCAAGATATTTCAGGATGTACACCCCTTCATTTGGCAGCTAGAAATGGGTAAATATTTTGTCTTCTTGAGTAGCTTAAGTTGTGATATCAGTTATGACTGACAGTATTCAAGGCACTCTTGATTGGTGATTTTTTTGACCAATATTTGCCTTGGGAAGAAATTTGTGGGTCATTACATTCAATTTTGAAATAATTATCATGTTTATTTAATTGTTTACTAATATCTTCTCTTGAAAATATACTTGTTTAAGTTTGTTTTACTTGTATCATAATGATACTTTTTTTCTGAGATGTATCATTGTCACCTCTTTGTTTTGGTGTTCTTTTTCCTGCTTATTTTTTTCCTCATCTAATTCCTGGTCTTATTTTCCACATTGCTTTTCAGTTAACTTTATTAATGGAATTAAAGACAGTGAATATATTATACCCAGCTTATTTATAACTTTGAGAATGAGCTATACTATGGTAAGCTTTCTAAATAAGAGTAGCTTATTCCTTTCAGTCCCAAAACTTATTTTTCCTTTTAATTATGACATGAGGTTTTCTAAATAAATAATGTGTTTACTACCCTTCCTTTTGAATTTTCTTAGTAAATTTTTTCCCCCTTATAAAAGTATTTCCAAAATGTAAATATATTTTTGCCTTTTCTTGATTGCTCTGGTCATCATTATAAACATCTTCATGTTATTGTTTGCCCTTTTTTTTTTTTTTTTTAAATTTATTCATTTGAGAGAGAAAGAAAGAGCGCTTGAGAGAGTGGCAGGCAGGGGCAGAGGGAGAGAATCTCAAGCAGATTTCCTGTTGAACATGGGGCCCAATCACATGGGGCTCTGTCTCAGGAGCCTGAGATGTTGACCTGAGCCGAAACCAAGAATCAGACGTTTAACCTACTGAACCTCCCAGGCACCCCCATTGTATGCTATTTTATACCCTATTACACTTCTTAAGACTTTCTTTCTCCCCCCCCCTTTTTTTTTTTTTTGAGAATTTCAGGTGTCACATCTCTGTGTCTGCCTCTACTTACCACTATTTTTATGTCTTAAGATTCTGTTGAACTGAGGGGCGCCTGGGTGGCTCAGTCGGTTAAGCATCTTGACTCTTGATTTCAGCTCAGTTTGTGATCACAGAGTCCTGGTTTTGAGCCCCACATTGGGCTCTGAGCTCAGTGGGGAGTCTGCTTGAGATTCTCTCTTTTTCCTCCTCTGTACCTCCCCCTGCTCTTGCACTCATGTGCTCTTTCTCTCTCTCTCAAATAAATACATATTAAAAAAAAAAATTCTGTTGGACTGAGAAACCATACCAAATGGCTGGAATTCTGTTTAAAATGAAAAAGTTTTTGACTCAGGGCTTGAAGAACTTATATTTATAAATATGTTTCAAATGCTTATAAAACTTCCATATAGAAGCATATTCCTGGGGCACCTGGGTGGCTCAGTTGGTTAAGCTTCCAACTCTTGATTTTGGTTCAGGTCATGGTTTCAGGGTTGAGATCCAGGGCTGTGTCATGCTCTGTGCTGGGCATGGAGTGTGCTTAAGATTCGCTTTCTCCCTCTTTCTTTGCCTCTACCTGCCCATCCCCCCCCCAAAAAACAAAGGTATATTCCTATGTGTCTCTTTTTTGAATTACTCTTTTTTTTTAAAGATTTTATTTATTTAGTTAATTCCTATGTGTCTCTTTTTTGATTACTCTTTTTTAAGATTTTATTTATTTGAGAGAGCGTGTGTGTGTGTATGTACATGAGCTGGGGGAGGGGGGCAGCATGGCAGAGGGAGTGGGAGAAGCAGACTCCCTGCTGTACAGGAAGCCAGATGTGAGGCTCAATCCCAGGACCCTGAGAACATGACCTGAGCTGAAGGCACACACCTAACCAACTGAGCCACCCAGGCGTCCCTCTTTTTTTTTTTTTTTTTTTTTATTACTTTTGAAGATATTTTTGTTTCCTGTTTGACTTGGGATTCTAGGTAGTTGAGATAGATGCCTACCTGAGATAGTTATGGGGCTAAAATTGTGCACTGTGTCATTCTGAGACCAAATTTTTGCATAAAAGGATTAAAGTGGAGCCAAAAGCATAAGAATCCTAGTGATATCTAGGTTGGACAGACGAAGCATACTCCTTTGACCCTGTCTGGTCTGATCCAGCTCTTGATTTAGCATGTGAACTAGTTGTCCACTGTTCTGATAGGTAACAGGGTAACAACATGCTGATTAAGCAACTTTTTTTATAATAATGAGCACACTGGTTATGTTTGTAGGGTATTATACCCAGTGTCATAGATTTGGTCGAATTCATTCCTTTCTGAATTGATCTCCAATCTGGATACATTATCCCAAGTATTGGTAGGATAGTGACAAAGCTTTTTCAAAAAATTACACATAGAAAAATACCTTAGTACTCTATCTCAGCAACTATAAGTGAAAGGAGGGATCAGTGTACAGCTGGGGTAAAATGCCTACTGCCATTTTGGTCAGAGACTTAAGTCATTTAGGAGACCATAACTTTTTTTTTTCGTAGCTTTGTTGAGGTACAACCAACAAAATTATAAGATTTTTAAAGTGTACATCATTATGATTTGATAGACCTATATACATTGTGAAAGGATTCCTTTCATTTGCTATCCATCACTGTCACCTTACACATTTATCTTTCTTTGGGTGAGGGATGTGAGAACGTTTAAGTTGGAGATCATTACATTTAAAGATGAAGAAATATGACCGAAATCACTTGATCACATGGTAAGTCAATGAGGAGAAAAGGAATAAAAAGAGTTTGTAACTCTAACATAACATCCAATTTGGATACCTTTCTGTTTCTGTAAAGATTAATACTGATATTCAATACTTGACTATTTTAGTTTTTATTATTGGGTGCTTTGTACAACTTAGAGTTGCTCCATAAATGTTTCCTGAGTGGTTTTGAGTACATATTACTTCCTATAGCTTCTGATGTTTTCAGAAGTAGCTTTTTATTATAATTTTTTTATGAATTCAGATTTGTCTAGAGGGAAGCAAAAGTCATAGGGGAGTTCTGCCCCTTTTGCTTGTCCATGAGTTTTTGGTAGTTTTTTGTTTTGTTCCTCAGTTATTGTTAGATGAGTAGTGTAATTCTCTTGGCCTGCATTCTTTTCTTTAACCATTAGTGCTGGGTGCATTGGTACTGAATTGCCTTCCTTTCCAGTAGAAGACCCATTAAGCTACCACAGAGCACTAGGATGATTTGCTCCTGTGTCATTTGGGTTACCATAAGCTTCCTATAATTGTTGCAATATCTGGGCAGGAAAATAGTTGCTTCCTGTGCAGGAGGATCTAGTGTTTCTCATGATTAAATGAGATTGTTAGAAGAGAAGACTTTACAGTTGTTGTGTATTCTTAGGCTGGCTGCATGTTGGTCAAATTTGAAACATGATTTTTTTCTATATTTTTTTGGGCTAGGTTGTGACCTCATAAAGGGTGGAGCCCATTTATTAATATTTTAGCTCTAAATCTTGGCAAAATATTGCCCATTTAGATTGTTTTGACATACTGAGATTCTCTAAAGTAGCAATAATGTGGGGCACCTGGGTGGCTCCGTCGGTTAAGTATCTGCCTTCAGCTCAGGTCATGATTCCAGAGTCTTGGTTGGGCTCGAGCGCTGTGTTGGTGCTCTGCTCAGTGGGGAGCCTGCTTTCTTCCTCTCCCTTTGCTTCTGCCTGCCACTCTGCCTACTTGTGCTCTATCTCTTTCTCTCTCTGTCAAATAAATAAAATTTTGAAAGAGTAGCAATAATGATTGTTAAATGATAAAAAACGATATATTTCTCTCATACCACTGTCTTTTGCAGTTCATTTTTGGGTTGAGGAGCATTATAGATTGTTGCTTTACCTCAGCAACCTCCCCAAGTACCCCTCTAGGACTATTTCTTTGGCCCATTCCCAACGGAATGTTTATTTTGGCAATGGGCCAGTGGCCTAAGACAGCTTTTAAGGAGGTTTTTGAAATCCAGCAATACGGATATAGGCACACACATACGTATCTTAAACAATGTATTCATTTTAATAGGGCTGTCTGGTCTGTTGTCTCAGGATTATTGAAGGTTTATATCCTAAAGTTTTCAGAACAGTGTATTAGATAAGCTTTGTAAATGTTTACTCAGAACTTTTTCTTTCTTATTATGCTGATTTTAAATGATGTTTAATTTCATTTCGGATACAAAACCCAAAGCTAGAAAAGTAATTCTCTTAAATAAATAAAAAGATTTATTCAGTTATTAAAAATTTTAGCTGTTAACTTAAAAAATAGAATAATTAATAGTCAATAAAGTTTTATTGAGAGCAGCTAACTATGCTCAGTACTGAGTTTATTAAAGAAATATACAATTCATGGCATGAAGAAATTTGTGATCTAATTGAGTAAATAGTAATATATGCTATCTATTCCTGTATATGTTATATACAGTACTATATATGTAGTATACCCGTATATTAATACATAGTACATAATATGTTATTACATATACACTGTTACATATTTTTTATACTTATAACTGTTTACTCAGCCAAATCATGAACTTCTTCATGCCATGGATTATATCTTGCTTCCTTAATTTAGTACTGAGTATAGTCAAGCATATATGTGTGTGTGTATAAAATGTATATCATAAATATATATATGTATAGTGTGTGTATCACTTGCAGTTTCTGAAGCATGATTTTTCATTATTTAATGAAGCAGACATTGAGATGAATATTGAATAGTGAGTAGGAATGGATCAGCCTAAAAGGAAACATTGTGAGCACAATGAAATGGATAGGCAATTCACAAGGGGGCAAAGGACTTGAACAGACTACTCCAAAGATGATCTACAAATAGCCAATATGAGCATGAATAGATGCTCAATCTCAATATAAATAATCATTGGGGAAATGCAAATCAGAACTACAACAAGATACCAACACACTCTCATTAGGAAGGTTATCCTTTTTTTTTTTTTTTTTTTTGGTATGGTTATCAAAAAGTAGCAGAAAACGACAAGTGTTGGCAAGGATGTAGAGAAAATGGTAAAATGGTACACTGAAAAACAATTTTTGATGGGTCATCAAAAAATTGAAAATAGAATTCATGTATGATCCAACAATCCCCCTTCTTGGTGTATACCCAATAAAATTGAAAGGAGGGTCTTGAAGAAATATTTGTACACCCTTATTCATAGCAGCATTATTCACAATAGCTAAAACAAGGAATTGAAGTTGTCCATTGATATATGAATAGATAAGCAAAATGTGTGTGTGTGTGTGTGTATATATATCTATATATATATAATGGAATATTATTCATCCTTAAGGAAGGAAATTCTGATGTATGCTACAACATGGATGAACCTTGAGGACATTATGCTAAGTGAAATAAGCCAATCACAAAAGGATAAACACTAAGATTCCAATTTTATGAGGTACTTAGATAAATTGTAGAGACAGAAAGTAGAATGGTGGTTGCCAGAAGCCAAGGGGAGAAAATAGTCATTTTAATGGGTATAGAGTTTCAGTCTTGCAAGATGAAAAGAGTTTTATGGATGGATGATAATAATGCTTGCACAGTAATATGAATGTACTTAATACCACTGAACTGTACACTTGAAAATGGTTAAAATGACAAATTTTATGTTCTGTGTATTTTACCACAGTAAAAATTATCAAAAAGAGAAATGAAATAGGGTAGGAGGATGGATAGACATGCACTTCATTAATTCTGTAGTTATGTTTTTACAACTCATCTAAGTATTAACTTTTAAGTATTTTGCAATCAAGAATGTATGATACTATAGCATTGAGACATTTTGCTATATCCATTCCCCTTCCACCTGACTTACATTGTCTTATATTTCTTTTTTTAAAAATTTTATTTATTTACTCATGACAGAGAGAGAGAGAGAGAGAGAGAAAGGCAGGGAGAGACATAGGCAGAGAGAGAAGCAGGCTCCATGAGGGAGCCTGACGTGAGACTCGATCCCGGGACTCCAGGATCACACCCTGGGCCCAACGCAGGCGCTCTACTGCTGAGCCACCCAGGCGTTCCATGTCTTATATTTCTTTTTTTTTTTTATAAGATTTTATTTATTCATGAGATACAGAGAGAGATAGAGAGAGAGAGGCAGAGACACAGGCAGAGGGAGAAGCAGGCTCCATGCAGGGAGCCCGATGTGGGACCGATCCCGGGTCTCCAGGATCTTGCTCTGGGCTGAAGGCGGCGCTAAACTGCTGAGCCACCCAGGCTGCCCCCATGTCTTATATTTCTAAGGAATATTACTATTCCAAGTATTTAGTCAACACTAGAAATTTCTTGGCATTTTGAATGATGAATTTGTCCTAATGACATGAAAACCTCTCATTGTACCTTTTCTTTATCCTGTCATTTTGAATTATAGAAATGATTTTTCATCTTATTTCAAATGTTATAGCATTTGTTTAAAAACCTACAGATGGATACTTGCCAGCAACTAATGTTGATTGTAGTCAGTATTTCAGTAAAATAATTGTCATTTGCTTATTTTTCTCATACCGGTTATCTGTGTCTCTTTTCTTTTCAGGCAGAAGAAATGCATGAGTAAATTATTAGAATACAGTGCTGATGTCAACATTTGTAATAATGAAGGCCTTACAGCAGTAAGTGCTAAGACTTTTATCTGAGAGTTTTAAAATACTTCTTAGAAAATAATATTGAAGGTGAAGTAATGCAAAGGGCAGTACAAGTGTTTCTGCTAGATACTTCTTTGTGCAGAAAGATTTGAGGCATAGTTCTCTGCTGTATTTATTAAGAGAAGTTATGGTTTCACTGTGTTTTTCCTTTCTCTTTTTTGTTTGTGACCTTTCATTTATTTTGAGGACTTATTCCTCTAGCTTTTGTCACTGACTTTCAGGGGATTTTTAAGGAGCATTTCTGCTGTGTTATGAGTTCATTAAAGGAGAGCTATTTTTTATTACATTCTTTAAAATTATTTTAATAGGTACATTTTAGGGAAATTGGATGGCTAGGCAGAAAGGAAAAAAAGTAATGAATGGAATGATCACTCACTGTATCCTCTGCACTCAGAGATAATCACTGTTAATATTTTGGTCTGTATCCTTCAGACTTGTATCTTACCTAACCTAGTATTTTTACCCATTTTGCTGTGTCACTTTTTGTTCAAAAATAAGTTAATATATTTTTGATCCATATAGATGTTATTTGGAGGTGGTGTGAGACCTTTCTGAAAAGATTGTTAAAATCCACATATTTAAAAAAATTTGTTTATTATTTTTTGTTTGGTTTGGTTTATTTTTATTTTAATTCTAGTATAGTTAATATACAGTGTTATTTCAGTTTCTGATGTACAATGTAGTGATCATCAGTTCTGTACATGAAATCTAAAAATTTTAATTATTGTCATTATTTAATGGAGCATTATTCATTTTAGAAGTAGAGATAAATTGTGATTATTGAGAAATTGTTTTGAAGTTGTAATGAATGTCAAATTTTATATATTAAGTTCTACCTTCCTGTTTGTGAGGTGATGTATGTATTGAGTGGATGATGAGAATCCTTTTCCAGTGTCTATCAGTATGTTGTATACTTCAAATATTCTACAATTTTGTCAGTTATAACTCAATAAAGCTGAAAAAATTTTTTAAGTTTTTAATTTTAACTCCAGTATAGTTAGCATACAGTGTTTCTTAGTTTCAAGTGTACTCCATAGTAATTCAGCAATTCTATACATTATTATTGCTCATCATGATAAGTGTACTCTTAATCCCCTTCATCTATTTCACCCATCACCCCCAGCTTCCTTCCCTTTGGTAACCATCAGTGTGTTCTCTGTAGTTGAGTCGGTTTCTTGATTTGAAAAAAAAATTTTTTTTTTTTTTTACCTTTTTTGGTAGTATTTATAGATTCTGAATCATTTAATTTGTAGATAAAGAAGAGTATTATTTACATACCATGTCAGTTTTCAGGATTTTCTGTTAAAAACATTTTGAAGGTAGAGGGTGGTAGAGCATTAAAAAACAGCTTCCCTAAGATTTGCTTTATTCGGTGAGTGACTTTCTAAAGATAAAGAATAAGCTCAGTCATGATAATTATTTGGAATCCACAATTCCTGTGATAGTCTAGATTTTGTTATGTAATTAACAAGATAATGCCACTGACTCTAAAAAGAAAAACTATAGTCTTGATATCTACAAGATGCTTAGCTACTGCTGAGGATTATAAAACTATAGAACTTACATAGACCTGTCCTTAGGACACTCTTTAGTATAGGCAAGATAAGATGTTCAATATTAACATAATTTGTTTAATTACATACATTTTTATCTGCTAATTTCTCTTTCACTCCTGAATTTTAAGGGAAGTAGAGTAGAAAAGTTTTAAAAATCAAATTCTTACCATAAATATTCTTGCACATATTTAAAGAGTCAAGATATTCTACAACGCTTGTTAGAGAAAAATAGTCTCTATACTCTTTCTGCCTGGGACCAACCTTGCTGTTTTCTCCTATGGCCCTGACTGGTATAGTGTGTCTCCTGCTCTTGAAAACTGTTGTGTTCACAAAGCATGATTCCACCTGGTCCCAGACCACCATGATGAGATTAATTCAGCAGCTGAGCCCATTGACCCCATCAGCTGAAGGAAGGTGGGATGGTGAAAATGTGTTGCTGAAGAACTGAATAATTGCCACCAAACACGTGGGACAGTAAAGCCAATGGCTCCTGAGTTGGAAGAAACCTTGAGTGAGGAGCCGGGAGCCCCAGGATTTTTCTTACAAAAGGAGAGAACTGTTGACTGCATGCATTCTAGGCTGCTTACCCTCACAAAGGACTCCTCATATTTCTTCCTTCATTTGTTATTTCAACAGGAATTTCTTGAATACCTACTATGTGTTAGGCACTTTGTTGTTGTGGGATAGAGCCGTGAATATGACTGATTGGTCCTTGTCCCCAAAATTCTAAGGAAGACAGGAAAGTTTGTTTGTTTTGATTTTTATTTATTTATGATAGTCACACACACACAGAGAGAGAGAGGCAGAAACATAGGCAGAGGGAGAAGCAGGCTCCATGCCCTGGGAGCCCGACGTGGGATTCAATCCCAGGTCTCCAGGATCGCGCCCTGGGCCAAAGGCAGGCGCCAAACCACTGCGCCACCCAGGGATCCCAAAAGTTTGTTTGTTTTGTTCCTTCCAAGTTTTTATTTAAGTTCAAGTTAACATATAGTGTGGTATTGGTTTCAGGGGTAGAACTTAGTGATTCATTGCTTACATACAACATCCAGTGCTCATCACAAGTGCCCTCCTCAGGGGCGCTTGGGTGGCTCAGTTGGTTGAGCATCTGCCTTCAGCTCAGGTCATGATCCCATGGGATCCCTGAGCAGGGAGCCTGCTTCTTCCTCTCCTTTGCCTGCTGCACCCCCTACAAAAAAAGTTCCCTCCTTAAAGCCCGTCATCCATTTAGACAATCCTCCCAGGTAACCCTCTTGTTTGTTCTTTATAATTAAGAGTCTTTTATGATATGCCTCCCTCCATGTTTTTATCTTATTTTTCTTTAGAAGAAGACTGAAAAATTACCAGGCAGTGGTAATACTGTAATGAATATCAAGATAGGAGAAGGAGATGCTATGGAAGTCCTTGCAGGGCTCCCATCCTCACCTAGGGCATTGGAAGTGGTATCCCAGGGACATATCACATGAGTTGAGGCCAGAAAGACAAACAGAAGTTAGACTGGTGAAAGTGGTGGTAGTAGGCTTGGGAGAGGAGGTGAGGAAGAGAATTTTGGCTCTACAGAATAGATTTCGTGAAGGCTTGGAGATGAAAGAGAGTGTATTACATTAGAGTGGTGAGCTTAACTGGTGTTCAGGTACCCTTGGGATTCATGGAGACTTCCCAAAGATCTTTGGCATGAATAGTTATGGGGATCAGTTTCCAGATCTTTAGCTTCTATATGTGCTTTTTCCTCAGATGATATGCTCAAGAACATCCTGCAGTAGAGAGCCTGCCCTTTCCACCTTCACCTTCAGAATCACTGTCCTAGTACTTTTTAAATAAAGTATATTTTATGCTCATCCATCCTGAATATTATTAAGGCACATTGTCAAGGATGGCCTGGGATAGTGGCAAACAAAAGAACAAGCCAAAGGATTGGTGTCTGTAAAGGCTCTGTCATTCAGCACCATAAACCATAAAATCATGGCAGGATTTTGTAGACTTTGCCTTGCCTTGTACATATTGCTGTTAGGGGCGAGGTAATTAGACTTAAGTTGGTTTGTTCTGAACCCAGCAAAATTATAAAAAAGTGAAGCAATAGGAGTGATGGGATATTTGATTATGCTACCTCTATCATCCACCCACTACTGTCAGAGAATTCATTGCCTCTAACAAAGGTTTACAAGAACAAAGCAAAAAAAAAAAAAATCAGTTAAACATACTAAAGGCGATGTTAATTTATTTTACCCAGTTGCAAAATCAGGGTGAGACATGTATCTTACCTATCTCAGGACAAGGGAGGAAATAGGCAGTGGCTGCTAATGGTACTGGGTTTCTTTCTGGGGAAATGAAAATGTCCTATAATTGATTGTGGAGATGATTGACAACTATGAATATACCAAAACCCACTAAGGTGTGTACTTTAAATAGATGGATTGTATGGGATGTGAATTGTATGACGTTATACCTCAAATAAATATACATCTATATTGTGACACTCCCCCCAGAAAAGGAAATACTGCTCCCCAGGCTCTATAAACTTCTAACTCTGTATTAGCTCTTCTCAACTATTTTAATGGATGTAAAAATTTATTTCTTCACATCTAAATAACATGCTACTATTATTTTTTGATTTTTCAGTTTTAGGCATCACCAGTTGACTTTATGGAAGATAAGGTTATTTGCTCTCTTTTTCAGCTCCATTTCCCCCTATCCCATCATGTACAATCACATTTCCCTCACACCTTTCTAATATAATTGTAATTTTAATTAGATCATGCTTCAGTATTTTAATTTTTTGTTTATATACATACTATTCATAGGCCAAATAGTTTGCTATAGTTATTTTTCTTTACATAGCATTTTTCATGTAGTTAATAATTGCATTCTAAAAAAAGTTGAGATTATTGTACATTCATTTATACCTATAAGAATACAGAGGAATGCCCTGTATATATTGCCCAATTTCCCTCAATGGTAACATTATACAGAATAATAGTATAATATCGTGACTAGGATATTTATATTATATAATTTGTCTTGTTCCAATTTCCCCAGTTTTATTTGTTTATTTCTATTTATTTATTTTTAAAGATTTTATTTATTGGAGAGAAGAGGGAGTGAGAGAGAGCACAAGCTAGGGAGAGACAGATGGAGAGGGAGAGACAGACTCCCTACTGAGCAGGAAGCCTGACGCTGGCCTCGATCCCAGGACCCTGAGATCATGACCTGAGCCAGAGGCGGACGCTTAATAGACTGAGCCACCCAGGCACCTCTGCTTGTTCATTTGTACCTGTTTTTTTTTTTTTTTTTTTTTCATTTTTTAAATAAATTTATTTTTTATTGGTGCTCAATTTGCCAACATACAGAATTGTACCTGGTTTTATTTGTGTGCGTGTTTGTATGGTAAGTTCTGTACAGTACTATTACCTGTGTAGGTCCATGTCTCCACTACCACAGTCAATATTCTGAACATTTCCAACTCTGCAAAGATGTTTTTGTGTTGCTGCTCTTTTGTAACCACACCTTTCCTCCTCTTCACTCCATGCCTAACCATTGGCAGCCAACTAATCTATTCTCCATTTCTAAAATTATGTCTTTTTTAAGAATGTCCTATAAATAGAATGATATTGTATGGAACAATACAATAGGATTAGCTTTTGTATGTTCCTCATATTCCGTGGAAATTGACCTAGGTTGTTGCGTGTATCAGTAGTTTGTTCCTTTATATTGCTGACTGATATTCCTTGGTGTAGATGTGACTGTTAAACTGTTTACCTGTTGAAGGACCTTTGGGTCATTTCCTGTTTGGGGCTATCTTGAATAAAGCTGCTATAAATGTAAACATTAGTATAGGTTTTGGGCTGTTTCCATAGTTTGGCTGTTGTGATAATGCTGCTATAAACATTGAGATGCACATATCTCTTTGAATTAGTATTTTTGTGTTCTTTGAGTAATTTTGCTATCTGTGTATCTTTCTATGTGAAATGTTGGTTCATGTCATTTGCCCATTTTTTAATTGGATTACTTTTAACCTTTGACTGTGGGGATTCTTTATATACTGAAGATAGAAGTCCTTTGTAAGGTATGTGATGTGCAAATACTTTCTCTAGCTTGCCTTTTTAATTCTTAACAGGATCTTCTGTATAAAAGTTTCAATTTTGATGAAGGCCAATATACGAGTTTTTCTTTTGTGGATTATGCTTTTGGTATCAGATTTAAGAACTCTGCCTAACTCTAGATCTTAAAAATTTTTTTCAAATATTTTCTCAAAATTTTTATAATCTTACATTTCACATCTAAATCTATGATCTATTTTGAGCTAATATTTGTGTGAGCTAATATTTGTGTAAGATGTGACGCTTGAGGTTCATTTTTTTTTTCTCATCAAGTCCAACTACTTGAGCACTGTTTGTTAAAAAGACTACCCTTAAAAAAAAAAAAAAAAAAAGACTATCCTTTCTGTATGAAATTGGTTTCACATCTTTCTCAAAAATCTATTGGGAATATTTATATGGACCTTTTTATGGGTTCTTATTTCTGTTTCACTGGCTTTTGCCTATACCACACTGTCTTGATTAGTGTAGATATACTAAATAGTAAGCCTTAGTATGTGGTTGAGTAATTCCTCCCACTTTATTTTTCTATGTCAGGATTGTGCTAGCTATGCTGGTTTCTTTGTCAGAAATTTATAGATAGAATAATTTATGGAATAAACTTGACTATGACAAAAAAACCTTGCTGGATATTTACTGAAATTGTATTAAACCTATAAGATCAGTTTAAGGAGAATAGACTTCACTACTGTAAATACGGTATGTCTCCCCACTTAGGTCTTTGATTTCTTTTTATAAATGAAATTTTACATCTTATACTGTTCACCATAGAGATCTTGTGCATGTTTTATATGTATAGCTAAGTTTCATTTTCTTTGGAGCAATACTAAATCACACTGTTTTTAATTTCAATTTCTGCATGTTCACTGATAATATGTAGAAATGGGATTCCTTTCTTTGAGCATTGGTCATGTATTCTTATGACCTTCCTGGGCTTACTTTTTATTAGTTCTAGGAATTTTTTTTGTAGATTGCTTAGGGTTTTCTATGTAGACAGTCATGTCATCTTCAAGTAGAGATAATTTCGTCTTTTCCAGTTTCTATGTTAACTGCAGCTTAAAAATTAAAAAAAAACTTTTCTAAGTACTTCTTTACTAAGCTCTCTCTGAGCTTTGTATATATCCTCATGATAAAGATTCACTGTCTTTCATCTTCTTGATTAATTTTGAAGGACTCTTTTAATGGAGACTTCTGTCCTCTCTAAGATGGATTGGGTGATTTGTAGGCTCCTTCACAGTTGTTTGGAATGTCTCTTCACCATCATCCTAGAGATTTCTTTTGCCTTTCTCTTGTTTTGGGTTCTTTTTTATGTGGATTCTGTGTCTGTCTTTGTAGATAACTATTCTGTCACTTTGCTGGAGCACATTTCCAATAGTTAACTGAGAAAAAGTTAATGGGAGGAAAATTTGTTGATACTTTGTATTGATCCTTGTGTTGATACTTGCATTACTTGAGTTTTGAGTCTGATTATGTAATCATTCATTTGGATATTGGACCTGTTGGGCTAACCTTTTAATTTTTTCACCTTTTCTCTTGCTTCTCCATTTCTTTGTCTTTTTTGTGCTTCCTGGAAGGCTTCCTCAATATTCTTCTAGATCTTCTTTTGAGTTTGCATGTCTCTATCACAGTATTAATTTCCAGGAGTTTGTTTTTCATTGTCTTTTTAAAAAATAATATCCTGTTCTTGTTTGAAGGATGCAGTCTGTATGTTTTCTCTCTGAGAGTATTCAATATATAGCTTTTTCTTTTGAAACTTCTTTTCTTGAATATTCATGGTTCCTTTTCTTCTCTGCTATTTGCTTTTTGTTGTTGCTGCTGTTTGGTCTTTCAGACTAGATGCATTTGTCAAATGTTTGGTAATTAGGAAAAGCTATTTGAAAGCTCTGTTTGAATGAATAAGATTATTCATCATGGGCTTCAGTGTAGGGTGATCTGCTTGGGCAATTGCCTTTAGGATCCTTCCTGATACCGGTTTCTTTAGGCATTTATTCTCAAGCTGGTTGGATTCCTCAGAGAAAGCCCTGACAATTGCCAGGAGGGTGTTAGCATCCTGGATGCTAGGTAGAGGAGAACGGTTTGGGATTTCAGTATCATATATAAACTTGCACTTCATCTCCCTTTTGAATTTTTTTAAAAAATATTTTATTTATTTATTTGACAGAGTGAGTGAGCACAAGCAGGCAAAGTAGCAAGCAGAGGGAAAAGGAGAAGCAGGCTCCTTGTTGAGCAGGGAGCCCAGTGTGGGGCTTGATCCCAGGACCCTGGGATCATGACCTGAGCTAAAAGCAGACGCTTGACCGACTGAGCTACCCAGATGCCCCTCATTTCCCTTTTCAATGTGATATTCTTGCTTCATTGTGCCTGGTGTCACTTATCTAAAGATTGTTTTCAAGCCTCCTGTAGTCTCTCAGATTGGGAAGGGGCAGTCATTGGCCTGGAAGAGTTGAGGAGGGTTGGGGATTTAAGGGTCTAAATCCACTAGTTCATCTCTACTTCAAGAGATGCAAGGTGCACTGATTCTTGAGCGTTTTGGGATTTCAGAGATCTGAATCACCTTACTAGTTTAGGATTCAATCTCTGAATCACCTTACTAGTTTAGGATTCAGCTTTCTGTTCTGACAATTCAGACAAAAGCTTTTATCTTGTAAAACTTGTTGCTATTATAGTCTCTTTTTTTCTTTATTGTAATGGGTCTGTTCTTTTAAGAAAAAGTATATTCTTCATTGTCATTTCAGTGGTGTTTGGGGGAAGAATCAGAAGTTGATGCATGTGTTTAAGCTGCCATCCTAAAACAAGTTTCATGATGTATTTTTTAATGGAAAAAAAGTCAATTGAAGAATGCATGGATAGCATAGTCCAAAGTTTTAACATTGATTATCTTTGAGTGGTAGAGTTAAGATGTTTTATTCTCCTTTTATATTATTACTTATGTATGATACATGAGTTACTTGGAAAATACAGGAAATAAAGAATATGTCTATTGTATTAATTACCTTTTATTTACTCATGTTTGTTTCTGGGGAAGGAAATGTATCCAGTACCTTTCCTTTAGAGACAAACTATGCATAGAGTCCAGGATCATCTAGGAAGTGGAGTATTTGGTGGTCCTAAGTCTAGGATATTTAACTGTAATGATCCATGAAATGCTTGATTTTGAAGTACACGGTGGTATAACCTATATCTTGATGCATATTTTTCCCCATTAAAAAAAAAAAAGGAAAAATACAGGAAATATATGGGCTTTTATTTTAATCTTTAGTATGTGTACCATGCTCACATTTGAGAAATAATAGCATTATTTATCTGCTGTCTTTATGAAACACTCCTTGCACAAATGTTAAGTAACTAAATGGCTGTACAGATACACTGGCTCGCTGTGAATGGGCGGACAGAACTACTCCATGACCTTGTGCAGCACGTCAGTGACGTCGACGTTGAGGATGCGATGGGGCAGACAGCACTGCATGTCGCCTGCCAGAATGGTCACAAGACGGTAAATTCAGCCATGAGGACTTTAAGTTGCATGTATTTATTTTGCAAACTTTGAATTCATGAAAAATTTTCCACTG
The DNA here is from genome assembly GCF_048164855.1 of Canis lupus baileyi. Taxonomy (NCBI): domain Eukaryota; kingdom Metazoa; phylum Chordata; class Mammalia; order Carnivora; family Canidae; genus Canis; species Canis lupus. The sequence continues at coordinate 10,226,470 of NC_132844.1, forward strand.
TGCATAATTGGCAGCATGAAGCATTGTAGCAAAATCTCAGAATGTTTTCTGCATCATATGGGTTCATGATTACTATATATTCTTTGTGGATAAAAGGAATAGAAAACAGTGCTTTTAAATCTGTTTAAAATATTTGGATTTTAAATTTATTTCTCTTCCATAGATTTTGATAGCTGAATATACTAAAATTTAAATGTTGTTCACATGTAATAATGATCTTATTCTCAGTCTTATCACATAACTTTTTAATATTTTACTTTTTACCAGTAAGCCTCAGTTATTGGGATTGGATAGTAAGAAAGTGAGCACTGACATTGCTTAAATATTTCAACTTGGATTATCATATTTTTCTCTTGTTTTGGAACATGATGCAAGATTAGAATGGTGGTGGTTTTCTTTCTTAGATTTCTAAAGTCTTACATTTGTTTTATGTCAGTACTTCCTTGTTACTCTCATGTAAAAACGTTCAACTTTAAAAAATTGCTAACACTTTTCTCTTTCACTAGGAGACGGCTGTTTTATATAAAAATTGTTAGTTTAGGGCAGCCCGGGTGACTCAGCGGTTTAGCGCTGCCCTTGGCCCAGGGCCTGATCCTGGAGACCCGGGATCGAGCCCCACGTCGGGCTCCCTGCATGGAGCCTGCTTCTCCCTCTGCCTCTGTCTCTGCCTCTGTCTCTCTCTGTGTCTCTCATGAATAAATAAATGAAATCTTTAAAAATATTGTTAGCTTAAAATTGAAAATCTGCTTTGTTATAATTTCCTATCCTGGTTACTTTTGAGTTTTTTTTTTCACACTTAACATTATTGATAATAATTTACTTATTTACTTGTTTACCATAACAATAACAACAAAACCCAGCCGAAAGCAAAAAAAATATCAGTAACTGCAAGATATAGAAATTTGTGTGTTTAATATGTATTGTTTTGTACATTCTCTGAGTCTTTGTGTTGGGAAAATTCCTACTGGAATCTAGATTTTCACCTCTGCAAACACTTTTTCCCTAATCTGGGTTCAGAATGTAGGATCCTATATGTTTAGATGCTTTATGTAAGACTTACAATTCACAGAATATTGTACTACTTTAAGATAGTGAGGCCAGGAGTACCATTGTCTTATGTTTAATGAATTGGATAAGAGGAGGGATATAGCATTTTTTTCCCCCAGAGTTTCTTCTGAACACCAGTTATTCATTTATTATTATTTTTTGTCTTTCATCATCTGAAAACTAACCCAGTGTTTTCAAGAATTATTTTCCTTCTCATTAGTTTTACTTTCTGAGAGTCAACATTATTAACTTAAAAATATTCTGTGTGAAGAAAAATTATCTGAAATGTCCTAATCTTGAATGACCCAGGTTTTTTTTTTTTTTTTTTTTTTTAAGATTTTATTCATTTATTCATGAGAGACACACAGAGAGAGGCAGAGACACAGGCAGAGGGAGAAGCAGGCTCCATGCAGGAAGCCCGATGTGGGACTCAATCCCGGGATTCCAGGATCAGGCCCTGAGCCAAAGGCAGACGCTTAACCACTGAGCCATCCAGGCTGCCCAAAATGGCCCAGATTTTTTTTTCTTAAAGATTTTATTTTTTATTTATGAGAGACAGAGACACAGGCAGAGGGAGAAGCTGGCTCCATGCAGGGAACCCGACATGGGACTCGATCCCGGGTGTCCAGGATCACGCCCCTGGCTGAAGGCGGTGCTGAACCGCTGAGCCACCCAAGGCTGCCCAGTGGCCCAGGTTTTTAAACAACTGTTGCATATTAGAGAATGAGTCCTGCTGGTAGTTGTTATAGGACAGAAAAACACCCACTTTAATATAAACACTGTGCCATAACAGGAGTGGAGTGTCATTTACTAAGATTATAAATGCTACCTGTTGCCCAAGAATTTTCTACAAAAAACTAGGATTTAGATTAGAAGTGTTCTATAAAAGCTCATTTTAGCTGCCTTGAGCCAGTGAAGAAACAAGAGTTGCTGAGAAAACCTTATTTCAAAACATGTGCATTACAGGCTGCATTAAAAATTTAGAATTATCCTCTGAAGTTATTGAAGAATAGTTAGTATAAGTATAATATACTCCATATGGTTTACAACCTAAAGCAGGTGTGGTGAAGTAAGGGAGGATTCCTTATAGTCAGATGCCTTTGAAGAATTGTATTTTCTGAAGATTTATAAGGGGGCTTGACTTCACTGCAATGATGAGTTTCACAGAGTGAGATTTTGCAGATATAGCATTGGAGGAAGGGTACAAAAAGCCATGTTGACTTGCGGTTGATTGTATTAGTGAGTGAGATTTCATTGTCTTTTAGTTGGTCAGTTATAGTTATCTGTGAGGATCATGAACAGATAAAGAGTATGTTTAGCACTGGCTGTTTTGTGAATTATTATATGCATCTTTAATTCTTCCTTCATTAAGGCAAAAAGAAATATTGAAAAGTTAGTCTATCTTTGTTGGTAGTTGAGCTAATATTACCAGTGTCTTATAATTACTTGTCTCTTTCTGGGACATGGTCAGATCTCAGCGGTTGAGCATATGATAGAATACATTTTTACAGGGTAGGGATTATTGATTTGTTTTTTTTTTTGTTTTTTTTTTTTTGTTTTTTTTTTTTTTAGCTCTTTGTATAGCTCTCTGTAGATTGAACACTGAATCTAAAATGCTTTGTCAGGTATCCTGGTGACTTATTTTAGCAGCAAGTAAATATGGCTTTTTCATGGTCTCTAAGTAGCCAATTCATGTATAAATTCATTAAAAGGACCTCAAAACTTAGGGATCCCTGGGTGGCGCAGCGGTTTAGTGCCTGCCTTTGGACCAGGGCGCGATCCTGGAGACCCAGGATCGAATCCCACGTCAGGCTCCCAGCATGGAGCCTGCTTCTCCCTCTGCCTGTGTCTCTGCCTCTCTCTCTCTCTCTCTCTCTGTGTGACTATCATAAATTAAAGAAAAAAAAATAAAGCTTTAGGGATCCCTGGGTGGCGCAGCGTTTTGGCGCCTGCCTTTGGCCCAGGGCGCGATCCTGAAGGCCCGGGATCGAATCCCACGTCGGGCTCCCGGTGCATGGAGCCTGCTTCTCCCTCTGCCTGTGTCTCTGCCTCTCTCTCTCTCTCTCTCTCTGTGACTATCATGAATAAATAAATAAAATCTTTAAAAAAAAAAAAAAAAAAAGGACCTCAAAACTTAGTTCCATGTAGGCATACAGCAGTGCTCACAGGTTTCAAGATGTATTTTTTTTTAAAAGATTTTATTTATTTATTCATGAGAGATACAGAGAGAGAGAGAGGCAGACGCAGGCAGAGGGAGAAGCAGGCTCCATGCAGGGAGCCCAATGTGGTACTTGATCCTGGACCCCAGGATCACAACCTGAGCCAAAGGCAGATGCTCAACCATGGAGCCACCCAGCTGCCCCAGCCCCTTAGTATTTTAATTTTTTAATAACTTTCCCAAGGTCAGCTGTTATTTGCTGTACAATAGCAAAATTACGGTTTGTCTTGGGATATTGATTTTAAAAATCACTTCAGAATTTGGTTATTCAGCTAGCCTGCTATATAGTCTTTTGCAAATTTTTCTTCCCCTGCCCTTACCTACCTCCTAAGGTATATTCTGTTTACTGTTTATGTAATTTATGTTAAGTGTTGTGAACACCTTGGAAGATACTTAAGAGCAATAACAATGAATAAATAAAATCTTTAGAAATAAAGAACAGTAATAGTATTGGTACTCTTTCTTTCTTTCTCTACTACCATTATTAATGTGTATGATGTGATTTTGCAAGGAAAGTACAGAAAGCACTCTCTGGACCCTTAATTCCTTCAGTCTTATATAGTGACCTAGAACCAGTATCTTGTTTGAATCTTAATCTCATTTTTAGAAAGTATAGTAAAACCTACATAGATATAACGACTTCAGTTTTTCTGACCATAGGCTGAACTTACTTTTTGATGACTTTTTTCTTTGCTATTAGTTCTTTAAGATTTAGTAATGTGTAAAATTGCCACAAATGATTGATCACTGTTTTCCTGGAATAACTTGGGTTTAGAAACCCTAGCAAATTGTCAAATGGTTTAGTCACAATTTATTAGAATAAATTGGAATACACAGAGGGATTAGTTTATGGACTAATTTCACTTCATTAAAGAAGAGATTTTATTTTTATCAGAATAAACTTTATGTTGCTAAATTTATAGAGCTAAATATGAAACTTCATAGATAATATAAAATGATCGTTGGACCCTGCTTAGAGTAGATTTAAGCTCCTGAATCTTAAAAGCATTACTTGATGCTGGTATTATAAACTGTCTTTGGTGGAACTGACTGCATGTTTTACTGAAATTGTAGGCTTGGTAAGGAACAGTGCTTACCTACGTTCAGTCAGCTCTCTTGATATCTTTTAGCCAGCTTTCAAGCTTTTCATCTGGAGAATTACAGGACAGCCATCCAAACTTAATTGAATGCTTTTGCAAAATCATTCGTTGGATTCAGCCTTGAGGCTCAAAGGTAGATAGACTAACATTTTGGATTGTATTTTTAGATTCAGAATAATTTTATTTATTCTAATGTTAGAATTCTCCTTTAATAACATCTGGAAAATGTGAGCAAATAAATAATAGAAAGTTTGTTACTGTGATTTTCAAACACAAGTGGGTAATAATGATTTTTATTAGATGTAACATAAGACTTCAAAGCTTTGGTAAGCTTAGAGAAACATATAAAACAGTCATTGATTAGTGAGTTGGCCATTTTCCTTAGTGCATAAGTAATTTGTGCACTGCTGTGAAGTCCTGTCATCAGAATTATTTTTAATAAAAGATAAATAGGCTTTTTTGTTTTGTCTTTTAGCAAGTAATAATACCACAATTTGTATTTTTACTTGTAATTTTAATATTGGATATCTATTCCTTTTTACTTTGGTCAGTGTTGTTTTTATAGTTGATATTGATAAAGTTGAGCTGCCTTGGATTTCTTGCTTTGTAATTTTCAGTGTTTTGGGCACAGGTGGTCTTGGTTAGTCACTGCCTTCAATTTAATGACTTTTGAGATTGACTCAAACATTAGCTTGGCACATTTAGTTTTCCACTCAGAATATTGTTTTACCACTTGAAAAGTCATGAAGTTTGTTGAGAATGTGTTGTTTCTTAAGGATTTCTTGAAGCAATTTGAAAATCCCCTTTGAATGCTTTTCTTTCAAGGTTACTTCCTAGTAGTTTCTTACACTGTAAGGAGGAAGGACCCCCCTCCCCCATGTAGATAATCTAGGAAAAGGATAGTTTTGTTTGTTTGTTTGTTTTTTTGTTGTGTTTTTGCTGGTGGGAAATATTGGACAGGGAATTTGAAGTTTTGAATTACCTTGAAAGCATATTTTTGGTTATCTAAACTAGGCAAATGATTTCATTCTTAAAATTATTATATTGGAAAATGTAGATAATCAACTGTCATTTACAAATATTTATGTTGGCATACTTTTATATGTCTGCTTTCATACTGTAAGCTTCTGACCCTAATTTTTTCAGGTAAATGAGAAGTCATAAAGTTTTTAAAACAGAAGAATAATCACCATTGTAAATCGCAGGTTTTTTTGGATTTCATGGTTTATAGTCTGTAAAACCGACAATGCAATTTTTACAGAAGTATTTGTAGGTAGGGGTGTAGGTGTGAGGAATTTGCTACAACACATTGAATGCAAATCTATCATAGAGAATCTTATTAATTTTTCTGGATGTGACTAGTCACTGTCTCACATACTACATGTTTTTGTTTTGTCTCTTGGTCTTCCTTTTCCACTAGAATGTAAGCTTCATGAGGATAGGGATTCTTCTTCATTGCTATCTAACTCTGGCATCTAGAGTAGTCCCTAGCATGTAATGGATATTGGGATTCTTTTTGAAAGATAGAATGGGCAAAAAAATGCAGTACCATTTCAGCCAGTTTTTCTCGGCCATTTTCTTTCCATTTCTGAATGTTTGTCACTTTTAAATTTTGTACTTTTAAATGTTGTATATATTGATAGTACTATTTTTTTTTAAAGATTTTATTTATTGAGAGAGTGCATGTGTGCACACAAGAAGGGGTGGGGAGGCAGAGGGAGAGAGAAACACATGTCCCGCTGAGTGCGGAGCCTGATGTCGGGACCCTATCCCAGGACCCGAGATAATGGCCTGAATGAAGTCAGACGCTTAACCAACTGAGCCACCCAGGTGCCATGATAAGTGCTATTTCTTATAATAATCAGACACTTATAATGTGTCTGATTTGTTCCTATGGGTGAAAAATCTCTGCTTTTGAAACTCTTTAGGGATTTTAGTAGTTAAATCCAGAATTAATTTCTTCAATTATGTTTTTCCTTAGGCTTCTGTATAATTTAAAGTCCTCAAGGAGTATAGTTTCTTCAAGAGCACACATGTATTTAATAAATGCTCAGTTTCTTCCACCTGAGTTTTACTAGTTTCAAAGTTATTTTACCCTTTGTATACATATAAGTGGTTCTACATAGACTGGAATTTTTTTTTTTAATTGTGATTTGGATTATCTGTGACTTTCTTTCTTCTTTTGTTATGCCATTTAACTAATTCTGCATTATTCTTTTTCCTCCTGTTTCCGAGCTTTTACAAAAAGAAGTCTGTACGCAAATCCTTTTTTTTTTTTTTTTAATCCTAAAGATTGATGACTTTTCATTCATTTCGGTGCTACAAGGCAGTTTCTTTCCTTACATTCACATCCCTTTATATATTATTTATCCTTACTCTGAAGGAACTAGCTTTTTCTTCTTGTTTGTCTTCAGGCAACATTTTATCCACAAGTGGAATTTTTGAAAGTTTAAAAAAATGTTTCTTTTAATAGATACATAATTCAGTGATGTTAATTTTGTTAGAAAAGCAGAAAGATTTACAAATGGAAAAGAAAATGCTAGAATGAGCTACTTTACTTTCTAATCTTTTCTCAAGAACAGAAATAATTTTTCATATCTTTGTCAGGTATTTCCCATAAGTGAGGCTATGCTAGGAACATAGGATGGTGCATGTAGTGAGACATGTTTTCTTGCTAAGATTTGTTCAGAGTTTGTCTCCCACTTTGTTGAAGAGAACAGTAGAAGGATATGTTAGGGTAATGGCCTAATTGTTTTTGTATTCTAAGTTCTACAGTATAAAAAAAGATACGGAAATACTGTAAAAAGTGTATGATTTAAAATGACACTATTTTTTTTTTTTTAAATGACACTATTTTAAAGCTAAACACAAATAGCTGTCTAGGCACTTAAGTTTGACTCTCAAGTAGTTATTTAGTGGGGAATTAGTAGATTATAATTAATGTAGTTTATGAAGTTCTGCCAATTAGCGTTACTTCTACTTAGTAATCCAAATTCAGAAAAATTAGAATTCCTACTTTTTGGTAGGTATCATAGTGGTTATGAACATGGATTTGAGTTTAATCCGATTTCTCTATTAATTTGTGTGTTGGGATGCACATTACTTCTTTGAGACTCAGTTTCCTACTTTAAAAGTAGAATATCAGTTTCCTTACAGGATGTATTAAATTTATTAGCACAGTGTCCAGGTACATGTTAAAGTTACATTATTATATCATTATGTATTTTAAACAACTTTATAACTTTTGTGAATTAATAGTATGTTTTATTAATAATTTATTTCTTCTTCTGGGACGCCTGGCTGGCCCAGTTGGAGCATGCAACTCTTGATCTAGCAGTTGTGAGTTCAAGTTCCACGTTGAATATAGAGATTAAAGTATTTAAATATCATAATAATAATTTATTTCTGCTTCTATCTGGATTGCTTGGTTTTAATTGTATATTAGTATATATTTTCAGTATATATATTGCTTTCACCTCTCCTGAGCCTTTTCGATATGGCTTTTTGTCTAATTTCTATAACAGCTAAGAAACATTATTGGTGCTGTCCATCTCATTCTTGTTTTGGGCCATGCAGACACAGCTTCTAGGTCAAAACTCAGAAAGGAAAAAGCCATGATCAAAAGGCTCAAATAGGCCTTGTTTTATAAAAATATGACTTAATTAAGCTTATTTTTCTTATTTTTCTTAAAAGATTTTATTTATTTATTTATGATAGAGGCAGAGGGAGAGGTAGGCTCCCTTTGGGGAGCCCGATGCAGGACTCGATTCTGGTACACCAGCATCACTCCCTGAGCCACCCAGGTGCCCCTTATTTTTCTTATATTTAAATGCTATGCTTGACCACTTGTCCTCAGTTTAAAGGAGTTCTATAGAGGATAATAAAATTTTATGTAACAGTGTTTCTATTCCTCTTGGAATAGAAGTAAATTCAATTAGCAATACATGAATACTCTATCTTAAAATAATTCTATTCTTACCAATCAGAATCTTTGCAATAAAAATGATAGTCCCTTAAGCTACCCTTTCTGTCCAGTCGTGATCACCAGGCAACAATTTTGAGCTCTTTAAGTGTTTCTTCTGGTATCTATTTCCAAATAATATACTTCTATTGCTCTTTCTCAACTTTCAGATGTCACTGAATCATTTCTTGTCCTGGTGAGTGAGGATATAATCCATTTAAATCTTCTTCCCATGCCTTCTCCCCTATTTCTAAGATTAAATTGTCAATTTTGACGGAGAAGATTAGGTGTATATATAGTTAGGTAACTATTATTTATTCTTGACTCAAGTAATGAATTATTTTTTTATTTTTTAAAGATTTTATATATTCATGAGGGACCGAGAGAGAGAGAGAGAGAGAGAGAGACATAGGCAGATGGAGAAGCAGACTCCCTGTGGGGAGCCTGATGAGGGACTCGATCCCAGGATCCCAGGATCAAGACCTGAGCTGAAGGCAGATAGTAAACCACTGAGTCACCCAGGTGCCTCAAGTAATGAATTATAACAACATTTTCTATCTAGGATGACTATTTTTCTTAAAGTCAATAATTGGCTTTGTTCAATTTATTTTTTATGAATCAGTAGTTCTTCCTATATGTGCCAACAAAATATCTCAGTACTATTTTCTACAAAGACAAATTCATTAGATGATGAATGAATTTCCATTTTTTAAACTTAGAAATTTCTTAGTTTCTCCTATGTTCAATCCCTAATAATCTAGTTTTCATATTTTGATATATTCCTTTACTTAGTAGCTTCTTGAGAAAAGGTGCATTGGATGTACTTTTTTTTCAACATCTTATGTAGTTAAGCGTATTTTTTATTTAAAACCATTTATTCTAATGATAGTGTGGTTGGCTATAGAATTCTACATTGGAAGTCATTTACCTTATCATTTTAAAGGCAATTAGTGTTTTAAATTTCAATGTTGCTGTTGAGAAGTTTAGTGCTAATCTGATTTCTGTTTATTTCTGTAATCTTATATCCTCCGTATTATGAAATTTTACTTTGATGTGCTTTGTTGACCTTTAATTTATTACACCAGACAGTTGGTGAATCTTTTCAGTTTGGCACTGCATGTCTTTCAGTTATGGAAATTTTTGGACATTATTTCTTGATTACTTCCCTTTGGCCTCCCATCTCCTTCATTCTCTTTATTCCTTATTTCTACAGTGTCTCCCTGAATTGATCTACTAATTTCCCATTCTTCCTGTTTTGTCTTTTTTTACTTTATTTCTTGTGGAGTTTTTCCAATATTGTCTTTCTAAACTATTGAATTTGCAGAGTGCCTGGGTGGCTCAGAGAGGGGTATGCTATTTTTGGCCTCGGGGTTGTGAGTTTGAGCCCCATGTTGGGCGTGGAGAATACTTAAGCAAATCAAAATAAACTTTAAAAAAATGTTTAAGTTCCTATTGAATTTTTACTTCTATCATATTTTTAATTTCTTATTCTCTGAATATTTTTCTCCCAGCATCTTGTTCTTGTCCTATGGATATAATATCTTTTCTGTTTGAGGTAATATCTTTTCTAAATTTTGTGGCTTTTTCTTTGGTTCTCTTTATTATCTTTATCTTCCTGACTTCCTTTTTCTTTTGTTTTGATTTTTGTTTTTCAGGATAGAGACCTGCTTTTAGTTAATCAAGTTAGTTGTCTCTTAAATGTTGTCTGCCCATTCGTGTAGAGTGGTGAGGCACTAAAATATTGGTAGGAAGCATTGTGTACATGGGTTGGGTTTATTGGCTGGCCCCACAGTGTGCTATGGTTTCTCAATCTTGCCTGAGATATTTTGGGCCTGAAAATTCTTTGTTATGGGGGCCATCTGTAGATTGTAGGATGTTTAGACCTATCCCTGACCTCTCCCCACTAGCTGCCAATTGTACTCTTCCTTCCCCAATCATGAAAAAATAATCTCCCAGCATTATCAAATGTCCCCTTGGAGACGATTGGGCTATTTCATGGCCACTCTGTAATGCTGGTATTTGTAGGACTCTTTTCTCTTGCCAGTCTCCAGAGAGGAAACTTGGAATCTCCACCTTTTGAGGTTTTAAGCCTGGCTACTGGATTTCTGGGAGCCTAGTGGAATGTAGGGGCTAAAGATTTTCACTTAACTTTGTTCATCATGGCTCCTTATCTCTGCTTTACTTCTATATCTTGTCTGCCAGTCTAGAGCCTCCCTGTTCAGTTTGTCCAGAGAATAAACCTTCCTATTTTGAGACAGTGTAGGGAGAGATAGTGGCTAAACTCTCTGCCATGGGGAAGAAGGGTTCTAGGGTAAGGTCCAGCTCTTTCTTTTACAGGCTTTCAACTACTATTTCTGTTTAGAGCTCTTTGTAACTATCTTTGTCTTCTAAGTTACCTGGTACTTCCAATTCCTGTATTTTGTATGTATGTTCTAAAGGGAGAATTTGATGGTTTGTTGGAATCCACGTTTGCAGGCATGTAGACTTCAGCTGCCTTTGATCTAATAGTCGGCTTCTATCCCTCCACTTGTTTGCCACTTTCCCAAAACTGATCGATTTGTCCAGTATACTGTTCTGTTCTTTCCTGTTCTTTCTTGTGAGTTTATAGTCTTATTATTTTACTGACCTTGTACTAGGTATTACAGCAGCAATAATGAACATGTGTTCAGTCCAGAAGTAATATTAAATGGTGTAATTCCAAAAACTTTTAGGTTTTTACATGTTTTCTTCCTTTTTTGTAGGAGAAATTCAAATGAAGACTAAAGGAATAAAGCCAGGAGAGATGCTTTTTTTTTTTTTTTTTTTTTTTTGAGGTTTTAGGCAAGCCTCATTCTATCTCTAATTATGGGATATATGTTTTTAAGGTTTTATAATTTGCTTTTCCTTAGTATATGATTCGAATGATTGCAGAAGTAGAGCTTAGGAGACAGTATGTATGAATGAGACTATCAGAGAAACTGAAATCAGTATTGATTACTGTTAGTAGTAAGAGGACTTTATAGCTTTTTAACATTTTGAACTTTAATAATTATGTTTGAGTTTAAGAAAATGATAGTTCTGGTACCTGTTTTTTATTTTTAGAGGCAAAAGAATTCTGGTTTTTAAATCCAAATATCTAGAGTAGTTCTGTCAACTTTACTAGCCATTTGTGGCTATTTAAACTTAATTATTATAAAATATATTAAAAATTCAGTTCCTCAGTTGTTCAAGCCTGTTTTCAAGTCCTTGGTAGCTACATGTGTCAGTGATTTTTTTAGAACCTTCCCAGATTCTAACAGGTTATATGTCATTGATAATTACACATGTATTATTTAGTACCTGAGAGTCTCAAGAGAGCTAACCAAAAAGTTGAAGTAGTTCAGCTATCATAATTGTCATGTTCCTACTTGTTCTACTTTAAAATTTCAAGTTGTGGTAAGACCATTCCTTCTATCTGTTTAAATCGTGGTAATTGTGTCTTTGTTTTACTTCTCTGGCTTTATTTTTTAATTATTTCTTTTCCCTCCAGACAGTGCAGTGCTTGCTAGACAGTGGTGCTGATATTAACAGGCCAAATGTATCTGGAGCCACTCCATTGTACTTTGCTTGCAGGTATGATATTTTCTATTTTTAGATGCTCTCATTAAAGAATGTGTGTATTTATTACATTGCCAAACACAAACATTTCTGTATATTTTCTAAAGTTCTCTTGTTTTCCCACAAATACTGTACTCAACTGCACAAGGAAAAATATTTTCTATTATATTGCCAGTGTTTTTATATGTTAATAGGTGGGAGCTTTTGATTTACTTGATTATTTAAATTTTAGACTAATTACTTAATAATTAATGAAAAAAGGTGTCTGTATAATCCTTTAATTTCATAGTTTTCTTTGTTAAGTACTATGTCAGTTTCAGAGGGATAAGCTATTAAAATATGTCTTAGACCAGAGCCGTGTCTTTGCTTTCTTTGGATTTGTAACTTTAAAAAAAAATTTTTGCATTTGTCTGGTTAGATATTAACTTATAGATTAAGTTATTTTTGTAGTTCTGTCTTGGTTCATTTTCTTGAAGCATACATTTTGTTCATTGGTTCATTCGTGTAATAAGCAAACATTTAGTTAGCTACTCAGTGTGTGCCATATATTATGGCATTAGTGATACAGTAATCAATAAAACCTGAGTCCATATGGAGCTAACAACATAATAATTATACATGTACTCCACCACATACATACCCATACATATGTGTGTGTGTATGTATATATATGTGTGTTCTATAAATGTAGTTTGCAATTAGAAGCAGTTTACAATATACCAGTGTTTCTTGTCTTTGGTTTAGATGATATGAATTGCAGTATTTATTTAGTCTCTTAAATGCAGATATAAAGTTCTCCAGAAAGCTCCTCTTTTTTTTTTAAATCCCTTTTTCTGTTATATGTCATTTTCCTGGAGGTTTGTTTTAGACTAAAAGATCTGCTTTTGTTCTTGTTTAGCTTCTCTTTAGGGTCTCTGATGTTACTTTGATTACACTGCTTCAAATCATCATTGAACAAATTTAGAATACAAGGACTTTTGGATCTCTAGACTTCTATCTGAATCCAGCCATTTTCTTACATTATATTTATGTTTTGGTTGCTTGGTTAGAAAACCCATTCTTTCCATAGTGTCCTGAATATATGAATAATGTCATTGTTTGATTCCCTGAAATCATATCCTATCTTGAGGGATTATCTCTAGATCAGTCCTTTCTTTGAAGCTTCACATTTGAATGGCTACCTTCCTGATTTACATCATCACTCGCAAGTTTTATAGAATCTCAGATGTCAACACGTCCAAAACAGAGTTTCTGATTTCCCTTTTCAAACCTTTTGTCTACCTTTTCTCATCTCAGTTATTGGAACCTTTATCTTTTCAGTTGTTTAAATAGAAACTAGATCGTTATTTTTTTTCTGTTTCTCTGTCTCCCTCTGACCCTGAACTTGGAATTTAGTAAATTCTGCCTCCAGAATATATTCTGAAACTCTTCTCTCCAACTCACTGAAATGATCATAGTCAACGTTGATACCTCTCGTCTAGAATACTGTGTCATCTCGTAACTGGTCTTCTTGGTTGCTCTCGTTTCCCTTCCATCTGTCCCTTCTTTAGCAGCCAAAGCAATCTTTTAAAGAAATGAATCTATTTTGGGCACTTGGGTAGCTCAGTTGGTCAAGTGTCCGGCTCTTGATTTCAGCTCATGTCATGGTCTCATGATTGTGGGATTTAGCCCCAAGTTGGGCTCTGGGCTTTGCACATGGCATGGAGTCTGTACGGGATTTTCTCTCTCTCTCTTTGCCCTCTCTCTTTCAAAATAAATAAAATCTTGAAAAAACCCAGCTTTTGTCATTTTGTGTTTAAACCCTTTATTTACAAATTTTGGTGCCTCTGTTGCATTTCAGATAAAATACACATTCTGATTTTGCCTGTGAGACCTGTGTGGTCTGACTCTGTCTTAGCTAACTGTGCTTCTGTCACAGTGGTTCTCTCGGGGTTCACTAAATGCAAGGTACTCTTTCCAGTAGGCTTTTCTGCATACTGTTTGTTTTCCCCAAAATGATGTTACTTTGGCTTTTTATGTGGCTGACTCTTTCTTTATATCACTGCTTAATTGTTACTTTTTCGGAAGGCAGTTCCTGGCCAGTGTGAGTATGGCCTCTCCCCAAATTTTATTTCACAGCATCACAGTTGTTTCTTTTTCCCTTTCTTTTTTTTTTAAGTAGGCTACACACCCAACTTGGGGCCCAGCAGAGGGCTTGAACTCATGACCCTGGAATCAACACCTCAGCTTATTAAGATCAAGAGTCAGACGTTTAACTGACTGAGACACCCAGGCGTCCCACAGTCATTTCTTTTATAGCACTTTGTATTTTGTAATGGTTTACTTATTCATTTATTGTATGTCTCTCTTACTAGACTGAAAGTTCAAAAAAGGGAAGAATCTTACCACTTTATATTCAATGTGTAGTACAGTGCTTTGCATTTAGATACTTAGTAAATGTTTTTGAATGAATGAATTGCTATAGTTACATGTTTGAAAAATATCTTCTATAAAATGATAGCATGTGTGATAGTTAAATATTGGTATATTAGTGTTCAGAATGCGGCTATTCTAGTTTGAGCATAGAGGTATGGCAAAAAAAAGGTTTTTAGAAGTACTATCTGTTAGTATTATATTGCCACCATTAACCTTTATTTAAAAAAAAAAATTAAGATTTTATCTTTAAACTCTACACCCAACGTGCGGCTCGAATTCACAACCCCAATATCAGGATTCGCATACCCCACTGACTTAGCCAGCTCAGGCACCCCTCCCAGTATTAACTTATTCTAGCAAATATTAGGCTTCTTTGAACAGAGATAGTTAAGCTTTAAGTTAAAATTGAAATAAGAAAAGAAATGAATCATTATAGCAGGATGATAGATATGGAACATAGTTCGTTTGTATGTAGACTTTTTTTTTCTTAAAATTTTATTTCAATTCTGGTTAGGTAACATACAGTGCAATATTGATTTCAGGAGTAGAATTCAGTGATCCATCACAACAACTAGTATTCATCACAAGTGTTCTGAATGCCCATCACCCATTTACCCCATTCTCCACCCACTTCCCTCCATCAACCCTCAGTTCTTTATTTTTAAGTCTCTTGACATTTGTTTTCCTCTCTCTCTTTCCCCTTCCCGCATATGTTCATCTGTATTCTTAAATTCTACATATGAGTGAAATCATATGATATTTGTTGTAGGCAGACTTTTAATTGTATTTGCGATATCTAGATATAGATATACATTAAATGTATAAATTATTCCCGTTGTATCATCTATGATAAATGAAAAGGGGAAAGGAATGTGGGAAACAGAACAAGTTGACCCTATAGACAAAGTATAGAAGGCTAAAAGGCTGGGGTATTTGGGTGGCTCAGTGGTTGAGCATCTGCGTTCAGCTCAGTGCATGATGCCAGGGTCTTGGGATCGAGTCCCACATTGGACTCCCTGCATGGAGCCTGCTTCTCCCTCTGCCTGTGTCTCTGCCCCTCTCTCTCTCTGCCTCTCATGAATAAATAAATAAATAAATAATTTTAAAAAAGAGGTCTAAAAAGCTAAACATAATGTAAGTTTTTATTGGTTGAGAGGTATTATGAGATATACTATCATATGCTTTTTTAAAATTTTGAATTACATTTGAAAGGTGTTGAGCTATATAGGAGAAAGAGCCTTGGAAGCAGGGTTCAAATCTCAGCCCCAAAGCTGTGCAACTTTAGTCAAATTCCTAGACCTCTGAAGCCTTTGTTTCTGAAATGGAAATGCTGCTATCTGGCTTGTGAGACTATAGTAAGGATCAAAGGAGATAGCTTATAGAAAGCATATGGCAGAGTATTTTGCACTTAATAAGTGCTCGCTAACCTGCGGTATATGTCTCCACTCCTCAGTATGCACAAAGTACGGTTGTCCTCATTTAGTTTTATTGCTATACAAGATTTTCATACTGAGAAATAGGATTCTTCTCCTACCATACAGACTTTTTTTACTTTGTGTTGCTTACTTTCTAATTCTGAGCCATATTTAATTATGTAGTGAGTGAGTCATTTTCAAACTGATTTTGACCTAAAATTATGACAGGAACTATTTTCCAGCCACTTTTTTCCTCTAAGTATTTTGCACAAGACATAATTCATTAGCTTTCTTTTCATGCACACAATTATTTCCCCATCACCTTCCCATATTTAGGCACCTTTGTTTATAGGGCTTTTTTTGGAAGAGGGTCATAGGGAGAGGGAGAGAGAGAATCTTAAGCAGGCTCCAAGCCCAGCATGGAACCTGTCACGGGGCTTAATTTCACGACCCTGAGGTCGTGATCTGAACCAATATCAGGAATCAGACACTTAACCAACTGAGCCACCCAGGTGCCCCTTATTTTATTATTTTTTAAGGTTTAATTAATTTATTTGACAGCATAAGTAGGGGGATCAGCAGGCAGACAGAGAGGGAGAAGCAGGCGCCTCACTAAGCAAAGAGCCCAACAATGTGGAGCCAGATCCCAGGACCATGACCTGAGCCGAAGGCAGATGCTTAACAAATTGAGCCACTCAGGCACCCCTATTTATTTATTTGCAAGAGAGAGAGAGAAAGAGAGAGAGAGAGCAAGAGAGTGTGAGGGGAGGGGCAGAGGGGGAGACAGGGAGAGAGTCTTAAGCAGACTCTTCACTCAGTGCTGAGCCCAATGCAGGGCTTAATCTCATGACACTGAAAGCATGACCTGAGCCAAACCAAGAGTTGGTTGCCTTCACTGTGCCATCCAGGTTTCCTAGGACTTTTATATAGTATTTACAAATGCCTCAAGTCCTTAAATTGCTAGATTGGTTTTATTTTCAGTTATATGCTTCCCATTCCCTTAACTGAGTTCCTTAAATAAAGGTTTGGGTGTATAATGATTTTTAAGTGTTTTCTATATCTGGGATAACTTTTTTCCTATTAGGAAAATCAAGGTTTAGCTGGGGTTATATAGATACAGTAAATTAGTGAGATGTTTATGTAATTATGGATGTCTGCAATAGAGAGAAAAAGGTGTGATTCTGAACATGGATTTGTAGCTACTGCCAAATACCTCCTTTCAATTAGTGGAATTCACAAGCAAAGCCCAAAGACTCAAAGTTGTAAACTTTAGAATAGGAAAAAGACAATTAGAAAATATCTCTTTATGAGTAGTTCTAAAAAATCCTGCAATATTTGTACCATATGCACTTTAGCCAAGTTTTCAGATCATATTGCTTGAAAGAGCCTAAGATTAGGAGGCTGAAAGTGCTTGAAAATCACTTCTAAGTAGAAGTACTACAGCTTTCTTATTAAATCTTTGCCAATTTCTTAGTTTCCAGAAAATGCACTGGCATTTCATTGAAGGGACTATAATCTCAATCAATATAAAAAAAAAAAATAAAGAATTTAATCTTTTAATATAATTCCTACATTCCTCTCCCTACATATTCCATTGTCATATCAATGAGACTTCTGATAACATGTATATCTACTTCTTGAAAAAAATATATATATATAAAAAAAAAAGTTAATGGGATGCCTGGGTGGCTCAGTGGTTGAGCGCCTGCCTTTGACCCAGGGTGTGATCCTGGAGTCTCAGGATCAAATCCCACATCAGGCTCCTTGCTGGGAGCCTGCTCTCCCTCTGTCTGTGTCTCTGCCTCTCTCTCTGTGTCTCTCATGAATAAATAAATAAAATCTTTAAAAAAAAGATAGTTAAACTGTAAAGAATATTCTCTGAGCAAATTTTTACAGTTATTTGAACTGAAAAATCTTTTTTATGCAATATTCTTGAGAAGTTTGTCACAGATTACTCTTAATGTCGTGCAATATTATAAGTGGAGCACTTGAGGCCTAAGTCGGTTTGTGCAGATTTTATATTTTATGCATTATTTAGCACCTGTTTCTTGATTTTAATTTATTTTTGAAATGAAACGTTACTTGATCACAGATGAGATTTTAATGTAGTTTTAGAGATTACTCCAGTTTTCTAAAAATGTCAAAATGGAATTCTTTTTCCTTCATGCTAATTATCCTTTTGGCTATATATGATAAATAAAATTATTTGGAGACATTTTAAAAACCAGATATATTCAACAATGTCCCATTTGTACATGGTGATCTTGTCTGTCCATTGTGTGTGATCCCCATTGTATTTTTCTCGGAGCATATATCCCCTTGCAACTTACACCATACTCTCTTGAGTACTAAATACTAAATTGTTTATGCTTTGAGAGCAAACTCTATGTTTATCCATCTTTTGGAATGATATGATACAGATGAAAATTTTGGATCAGATCGACTTAGATTCAAATTCTACTCTGTCATGTAACTGTTGATCTTGAGTAACTCCGTGGTTTTCTCAAAGTCATAGTTTTTGCTACTGAAAATGAAATGAATACTTATTATTATATTTTTAAAAAATTTTTATTTTTGTCATGAGAGACAGAGAGTCAGGGACATAGGGGGAGAAGCAGACTCCCCTGCAGGGAGCCTGATGTGGGACTTGATTCTGGGACCCCAGGATCATGACCTGAGCTGAAAGCAGATGCTCAACCACTGAGCCACCCAGACTCCCACGAATACTTATTTTATAAGAGGGGCAGAGTTAAATCAGACTTTGTACAAAGAACTGAGCATTATGCTTGTCATTTAGTAGATCCTAAATAAATTATGAATCAGGTCTTTTTTTTTCTTGCTTTCTGTGTATGTTACTTTATTTAATACTTATTTGTCAAATGAATGGTACCTGAAGTTAAAAACTATAATATAATTCAACAAATGTATTGAATACATGTTATAAGCCAACTACTGTGCTTAGTGCTATGGAATAAATACATGGTGAAGAAGTTTACAGTTTAATTGGAATGATTAGACACATGGATGTTAAATAATTATAGAAGAAATGTCGTGAAAGTTGAACAGATTCGCTTTGCAAATTTTTTCCAGAACCAAGGGTAGTAGCAAAGTTATCACTGTCTCTAAATAAATTAAGGTTAAGTTAGTTTCTTTTCACTTAGCTTTCATTTCTAGGTATTACAAAGAAAAGAACAGTTTCAATTGTAAGCTATTTGCTATTAGCTGTGATAGGTAATGTGTTGACCAGCACTCCTAGCTTAATGACAAATGACGTCTAATGAAGACTTTTCTTGATGTACAATAGTGAAACTAACTACTGTTGCTTTTGGAGAGATTGCTGATTTCCTTGGTTTCTTGGTTTTCTCTAGTAAATTAGATTTTGTACTTGACTCAGTTTTGACCTCTTGATACTTGTATTAAGCTAAATAATCAGCATGACAATAAAGTATTGTGAGAGTGATACATCTATAATATCTGCCATCAGATTCATAGTAGGATTTTATTAAATTAAAAATTTTTTAAATTAAAATTGTTTAATTGTTTAATGCTATTTGGTTATAAATTATACTTTATGCAGTGTCATTTTGTGGAAAAGAATGAGTAGGCTTTTTTTTTTTTTTTTTTTTACTTTCTGAGAAATCTGTCTTTCTTTTTGGGAAATGACGTACCTTTTTAGGTGTAATGGTATTGTAGGAAGAGTATTGGTATAGAAGAGCAGGGATTTGAATTCTGGTTTCACCTGTGCTTAAGTTAGTAGCTTTTATCAACTACAAAATAAAAATTTTTGATCACATACTCTTCCAAACCATATGACTTCCTTGGGCATTTGGTAAAATTAGCTTTAAACTATAGTGTCTTTGGATTGCAAATTTTTTTTTTTATTGCCTAGACTATCTTGGATCAGATTAGCTCACTGAATAATAAGACCCTAGAGTCTAGGGGTTACTGTCGTCCAAATTAGATTCCTCCTAGCTGAAAGAGTGATGGTTACTAATTTTACTACTTAAAAGAAAATGGGCATTTGGATAGGAGCATTGTTCGTTCTACCTCAGATTAAATAACTGTCAACAGAAGCCAAACTGTGTGGGTTGATAAAATGAAGGTGGAAAGCTGGATAATATTTTTGGGTATTAATCCCTACCCTCCTCTCATTCTCTTATTTTGATATTTGTATTCCTTCCTTCCTTCCTTCCTTCCTTCCTTCCTTCCTTCCTTCCTTCCTTCCTTCCTTCCTTCGTTTTGTATTTATTTATTCTGCCAAGTATTAAAGTGCCATAAAATGTACTTTTGTTTTGAATATTGAGGTTTTTTTTGACTAAAAATCTAGAGACTTGGATGGGTGTGGTAGGAAGGGTCAGGCTAAAGTTGAGGAAGAAATTATTGGAAGAAAAAATAGCACATAAGCCTGAATAGTAGCTGCCTATCCCAAGATATTATGATTTATTATATAGGTAATGTGTCCTAAGTTCAATTTTAAGATTTTTAATAGGTCAGTTTATCTACATAGTGAAGGTATGATTTAACATTGGGAAATGTTTTCCTAGATGTTGAGGATGTAATTCAGATCTCTTCTCAGTTTTTTTTGTTTTTTTTTTTTAAATTTTTTATTTATTTATGATAGTCACACAGAGAGAGAGAGAGAGGCAGAGACACAGGCAGAGGGAGAAGCAGGCTCCATGCACCGAGAGCCCGATGTGGGATTCGATCCTGGGTCTCCAGGATCGCGCCCTGGGCCAAAGGCAGGCGCTAACCCACTGCACCACCCAGGGATCCCCTCTTCTCAGTTTTTAAAAATTGTTAATCCTCTGTTGATTCATACTGACTGTCTATAATTCATAGAGAAAAACTTTAAATTAAAAAGATTATTTTTTTACATGGTTTTACTTCTGTACAGTCATGGTCAGAGAGACACAGCACAAATTCTTCTGTTACGAGGAGCTAAATATCTGTCAGATAAAAATGGAGTAACGCCTCTGGATTTATGTGTACAGGTATGTGTTATGCATATGTTAATGCATATTCTTAGCTCTTTACTTTATGATAGAAACTGACACTGGTAAAATCACTTTTTCCCCTCAAATGAGAGGATAGATGCAAAGATTTTTATTCTATAAAGAATATGATTTTTTATTTTTATTTTTTTTGTTTTTATTTTTTATTTTTTAGAAGATGATTTTTTAAAAAAGAATATGATCTTGAAAAAGGAACTGTGATATTATAAGAAATATATATTGGTCTTCATCCCAGTTCTTAACACAAGAGTCTCTCAGGCACTTGGACTCTCCAGAGTGAAAAGAATGTTTTTGTA
Organism: Canis lupus baileyi; assembly: GCF_048164855.1. Taxonomy (NCBI): domain Eukaryota; kingdom Metazoa; phylum Chordata; class Mammalia; order Carnivora; family Canidae; genus Canis; species Canis lupus. The sequence continues at coordinate 10,247,510 of NC_132844.1, forward strand.
CACTAATGAGGTGGCTGGTGGCTTCTGGATAGGTGCTAGTTGTCAGGGAAGCCAACCATGTGACTACAGAGCAGTGTTGTATCCCACTCCCAGGGAGGTAAGGGGGACTGGAGATTGACTTTAGTTATCAGTGACCAATAATTTAATTAATCATGCCTATGTAATAGAAATTCCATAAAAATCCTATATACAGTGGGGTTCTTAGGGAGATTCCTGGTTGGTGAACACATCAGAGTTGTGGGATGGTGCCACACCCAGAGAGGATATGGAAGCTCTATGCCCCTTCCCAAATACTCTACTCTGTGTATCTCTTCCATTTCGCTGTTCCTGAGTTACATGCTTTATAGTAAATAAAGTGTCTCCCTGAATTCTGGAAGCTATTATCAAACAGCAAATAGCAGATCATCAAACCTGAGGAAGGATTAATGGGAACTCCTGACTTATAGCTGGTTAGTTAGAAGTATGGGTGGCCTGGTCTTGTGAATGGCTTCTGAAGGGGGGGCACTTTTATGAGACTGAGCTCCTAACCTGTGGAGTCTGTGTTAACTGTGCGTAGTTAGCATCAGAATTGAATTAAGTTGTATGACACTTAGTTGGTGTTTATAGACAGTTGGAGAATTGCTTGGTGTGGAAAACCTACACATTTAGTATCAGATTGGTGTGTAGAGGAAATAAATTCTCTATTAGGAACTTTTTAAAAAATTTAGATAATTTTAAATCTCTCTCTCTCTCTCTCTCTCTTTTTTAGGGTGGCTATGGAGAGACTTGTGAAGTATTAATTCAGTATCACCCTAGGCTTTTCCAGACAATTATTCAAATGACACAGAATGAAGATCTCCGAGAAAACATGGTAATGTAATTGTACTATAGCTTTTAAATGAACGAGCTTTGTTCATGCTTAGCATATATGGTATTTTAAAATGTACTTAGTAATTTTATTATTACAAATATTTTAATGATTCAAATTTATCTGCATTATAGGAAAGTATAAATAGTATACTAATAAATTTTGTGCTATTATTTAGTCCTATGAACCTTCTGCCCTCTGGGTCTTTGTTTTGTTTTTAAAGATTTTGTTTGTTTATTTGTTTGTTTATGAGAGAGCATGTTTAGGAGGAGAGGGAGGGAAAGAATTTCAAGCAGACTCTGCACTGAGCACAGAGCCAACCTGAGGCTCAGTCCCAGTCCCATAGCCCTGAGCCAAAAACAAGGGTCAGATGATTAACCAACTGAACTACCCAGATACCCCTGGGTCTTTGGTTTTTGCTTAAAAGAATTGGAATTTTCTCCATAGATAGGGGGAAAATAACTAAGGAGGAATATCATCGTATCATTGGTAATCATTAGTTTATAATAGCTTTACTCTGAAAAATTGCAGAGCTTAAACTTCTCATATATTAAAGTTTGGAATTCAGATTCTGTAAATTAACTTGGTGATTTCTATTTATATTTCTTATTGCTTTTTTACTGGGTGATTTTGAAAAGATTTTATGTCATCTGTATATTAGCTTTTGAATTTATGCAAGACAAAATAGCTGTAAAGGACTTGATTTCAGCTACTTGGCTTCGGGATACTTTTTAAACTAATAGATACTCAATTTCTTGATAAAGTTTAATAGATTATTGTATAATCACATTTTGTTTTACTTGTAAAAAATTTAGTTACGGCAAGTTCTGGAACATTTGTCTCAGCAAAGTGAAAGCCAGTACCTAAAGATTCTAACAAGCCTTGCTGAAGTTGCCACAACAAATGGGCATAAACTGCTTAGGTAAGTGTTTCAAAATATAGACAAATCAATAGGTAGTGGTATCTGTCAGCTTTGTGGTTTTTTTGGCTTTTCTGGGAATGGTTTATTTTGTTGGATGTTTTCATCAGTGGTAAGATGTTCTAAAAATTTGCTGACTTACTGTTTCATTTTAAAGGACTAGGGCAGTCAGCTCTTACTGGGAGATATTTGTCTAGAGAGACTAAAAATATTTACTTAAGTGGATTTGGACATAGATGTCTAAAATTTTATAAGATGATAGATTAGTTATCTAAGTAAATATACATAAAGAAGAATCAGAAAGTTTAGGAGTCTTTTTTTTTTTTTTTATGTCCCTCCTTCAAGAAAATAGTTTAAGAATGTTGATCACTATAGAACTCTGTGTACGGACTACTGTTCAGCCTCTCAATATATCCACATGATTCCTTATAAAGTTTTTTCCTTAAACTGTCCTCCTCTGTTCAATTCTTTATTCTTTTTTTTTTTTTTTAAGTTTTTATTATTTATTCATGAGAGAGACAGAGAGAGAGAGAGAGGGGCAGAGAAAGAGGCAGGCAGAGGGAGAAGCAGGCTCCATGCAGGGAGCCTGGCATGGGACTCAATCCCGAGTCTCCAGGATCAGGCCCTGAACTGAAGGCGGCGCTAAACCGCTGAGCCACTTGGACTGCCTGTTCAGTTCTTTATTCTTTCAAAAGATGCTGTGGTTTTAATGGCTCATTGCTGTGTCCATGGAGGTAATGCCTTTATATTACTTGTGTTTATATATATATTGCATTTTCCTGTACCCATACTTCACTGTATGTTAGCTCCCCCTAATTAGGAATAAACAGCCCCAATTAGGTATAAGCAGCCATTTAGAGGTACCTGGGTGGCTCAGTTGGTAAGTGTTTTGACTTTTGATTTTGATGCAGGTCATGATTTCAGGGTTGTGAGATTGAGCACTGTGTCCAGCTCCGCACTCAGTGTGGAGTCGGCATGGGATTCTCTTTCTCTCTCTTCCTCTGCTCCTCACCCTGCTCCCTGTTCCCGCACATGTACATGCTCTCTCTCAAATAAATAAATCTTAATAAAAAAGGGAATAAACAGCCATTTAGAAATGGTTCATGTGTTTTTTTCTTAGCTGATAAATTTGGCCCACTTCTAATTTGGATGCTTTCTCCTTTGCAGTTTCCTTTTCATGTTTTTTAATACTTTGACAGTCTTAGAATAGGTCATGGTCTTCTCTGTCTTGTGTTTGCAACTGGAGTTTCTTCCTCCCGACACTCTGCTGTTTCTATAAATCAGCTACATTTTCAAATCCATTAAGTTAGCCCTTTTTTTTCTCTCTTCCTTGGGCTTTTCATATACTTCATTCAGATTGGATCACGCTCTATACCATTTACTTAGAAGGGTCTTTGCTAGGCCCCTTATCCTTCATGGTACCAACATCACCCTCTTGTGTTTTTCCATTAAGTCTTTCTTCAGCATTTCTACTCACTATACCATCTGCTAATTTTTTTTTTTTTTTATTCAGTTTCTACCTTTGAGACCACTTTAGATTCTGTTTATGGGATTCACTGAATTTCAGCTTTATGTAATGCTCTTGTTTTAATTAGTCATTTCTGTTAATCCATTTATTTGATGAGTACTTTCAATTCAGACATACTAAATAAAGGCATGGCTTGGGAGTCAGCCAGACTCAGGTTTTAACTCCAGATATCACTATTTACTATGCGATTTCAGCAAGTAACTGTTTTGAGTTTCCCTTTATCATCTACCCATGTATCTAATATATGTTTCTGAGTGCCTACTATCCACCAGGCCACCTGGTAGCTGATTGTGAATAAAACAGACAAGATCCCTCCTATATTTAATTTACAACCTATTCAGGATTTTATTTCCATGTTGGAAAATGGTATTAAATATCTTCTTAATGAACTATTGTAAAATACAATGATAAGGTACTAGAAAGTGCCAAGCATAGTGTGTGGCACATAGTAAAGTTGATGATTATGATTATATAAATGGAAAATGTCAGAGATAATGATTTTGGTTATTATAAATACTCTACATTTCTTACATTAGAAACTTAACCTATTTTTTTGTTTAAGTCTTTGTCCTATATTTTGCTTTTCCACAGTAATGAGAAAGTCTCTTTTTATGTATTTATGTTAAGTTTACCTTTAATAGTTATTAACCACGCACTCAACTAAGGAACATTCAAATACATTATTTCATTTAAACCTCACAGTAATTTTGTTATTTAGAAAGTTATTTCCATTTTACATAGAAGAAAACTGAAGTTTAACGATTTACCAAGCTATACATTAGAAGAACCAGGATTTCTATTATCATTAGTAAAGGGCAGATTCTGGATTCCAATTTGGAACAAGTAATAAAGGAGTTTAGTGGAACAGAAGTAGGGTAGGAGAAAGGGAGCTATAAACATAACAAGTTTTTTTTTTTAAGATTTTTATTTTATTTATTAGCGCACATAACAAGCAGGGGAAGTGGCAGGCAGAGGGAGAGGGAGAAGCAGGCTCCCCATGGAGCAGGGAGCCGACATGTGGCTTGACCCCAGGACACTGGGATCATGACCTGAGCCAAAGGCAGATGCTTAACTGACTGAACCACCCAGGTGTCCCATCGCACAACCATAGAAGTTTTAAAACTTTTTGCTAACCTGCATTGCCTCACGACTTACAATGCTATTTTTCATATGTTCTGTGAAATCTGTTAATTATGGCCATTTTGGGGTTCTGTGTATCTTTTTCTTGAGATTGGTAGTGAGTATTGGTTATTAGTATTTTATTAGAATTTACTGTATTGTTTTCTGTTTTGGGAAATCCTGTGTTTCTCCTTTACTCTCACACTACTACCACACTTACCAAGATATGTGGGTTTTTTATTCCTCAGACCCAGAAATTCTTTAGACAGCAGCTGTGTACAGTTTAACTCAACTTTGACAACTGTCCATCTAGAGATACATCAGATCTTAGAGGTTAAGGGCTTATTCCTATGAGACTGATCCCACTTTCAGATGCCAATTGCAAGTAGTAGGTCCCCAGATTACCTACAGCCTCTGTCTGACTTCACTTCGTATCAGAGATTCTCATGATCTTCTTCCCCTTAGATTTGATTATTTTTTAGAATAGCTAAAAGTATTCAAATTGAGACTCAAAGTATTCTTGTTTCGATTTACCACTCTATTAAAGATATGATAAAGAATGTAGATGATCAGCGAGGTAAAGAGATATATAGGGGAAGGTGCTGGAGGATCTTGAGCACAGAAGCTTCTGTCTCCATGGAGTTGAGGGTGTTGTCTCCCTCCTAATATGTGGATATGTTCAGCAACCTGGAAGCTTCTTGAATCCCATATTTTTAGGCTTTTTGTGGAGGCTTTATCATGTAGGCATGTTGATCATTAACTGCATTTCCGGGCCTTCTTCCGTTTCTGGAAAATGTGAGGTGGGTCTGGAAATTCCAAGCTTCTGATCATGGCTTCATCTTTCTTGTGGCCAGCCTCCGTCCAGGAGCCCACCAAGAGTCACTTCAGGAGAACAAGAAACACTGCTATCACCCAGAAATTATAAGAGGTTTAGGAGCTGTATATTAGGAAGTGGGATCAAAGATCAAATATTGGAACAAAAGATGCTCCTAGTGCTCTTATCACTTAGGAGATTATGAGGATTTTAGGAACTCTATGCCAGGAACCAGGGGCAGAGACCAGTATATATATTTGCTATTATCTCCCAACTGCCAAGGTAGAGTCTTAAGAGGATCTCAAATACAAATTATTCCTCCCTACCAGTTTATGTTTCATGGTACTTTTGCAAATTGTTCCTAGTGACAATTGAGATATTATTTAGCTTACTCTTAAAAAAATGGATAGCCTTTTGTTTGACTGATTCTAGGAATATTTACTAAGGACAAATATTTATTAAAGGCCCTTTTGCGGATAATGTTGTGTTCTTCTAAATAAGTACGTTATCTTGCTTTCTGTATACATATGGTTAAAGATAAAGATAGTTATCAATGTGTAAATGAACAGAAATCACAACTGTTTGCTTAGTAAGGCACTGAATCAAAGTATACTCTTATGTAAATGAAAGGTAAGTACATTGATAGGACTTTGAAATAGGAAATTAATGTTAAAACTTTTATATTGAGACACCTCATGGCTTGGGAAGAAATTATCATTTTATGATTAAATGGAGGATATGATGAAGCTTGGATTTTATGATCTTTTTGTATAATACTAAAGAGGTATTTCACAGGTTGTAAAGTGAAAAATAACATTTTTTAGATCCATTGAATTAGCTTGAAGAAGTTTAAACTGGATATAGTAATACAAAGTTTTAGACTATATTAATAATTGACAGTGATATTCAGATTCCACTGTAAGAAAATACTTCTTAAGATGTCTCATGAAGTGTTTCCTAGATCAGGTACTTAAATTTTTATATCTATGGTAATGTTGCAGAGGATTTACCTCTTTCTCATGGAAGAATTTGAGAATCATTATAGTTAAACTTTTCTGAGTGACAGCACAAAGAAAGAAATAGTTTCAGCTAAACTACATTTCTATTTTATCAGTCTTAACAATCTTTGGCTATAAAATTAGAAACACTTCATAAAGACAAATATGCAAAAATCAGTACAAGCTAAAGTAGTGATTCTATACACATTTAATTCAAAGTTACTAAAACAAAAAGTTTTGCTAAGTAGCTTTCACAGTTTAATAGTGTGGATAGCAGTAACTGTTACGTTTCACTAACAATTGGAACTGATAGCTAATTTTTATTGACTACTTTTAACCATTTAATAATTCCTAGAATGAGAAACAACAGGAATATTGAAGTGAAAGTGTCAGAAAACTTTGGGTTCCCATGTCACCAGGTTAGAAAATACCCTCTATTTGGCATTACCACACTGAAATTCTTAGAAGTAGGCATTTGTCATTTCCACATTACTAATTCCCCCTCTTTTTTAAAACGTTATCATTATTGACATACAATGTTACATTAGTTTGTGTACAACATACATAGTGATTCAACAATTCTGTATGCTACTCGGTGCTTATCATAAGTAGAGTCACTATATGTCACCGTATAACATTATTAAATATTATTGAGTTGACATACCATCTATCTACCAATTGATGGACATACCATTATGCCCAGAAGTTTATGCAACTCTTTACTCTATTGAGCAACTATTGTAATACAAGATAAGTGATGTTAGAGATTTCAAAATGAAACCACCACTTGAACAACAAGAGGTTTTTTTTTTTTTTTTTAAGGATTTGGCATTGGATTCAGTACAGATTTAGCCTAACTCCTACAGTTTCTCTGTGGAAGGGTAGTTGGTTGATATTTGTAATGATTAACAATCCCCAGGCAGTAAAGAATTCTAAAGGTCTTTTTGATTTGTCAAAGAAGGTTTGTATTATATTCAGTATTATTGTGTTAGTTGGATTTGAGTTTTTCTTTTCTTTTTTCCATGGTGGGATATATCCTATATTTATATAGAGTCATAAGACTACCCATTATTTAGAGAACCACCCTTGCTGATAGTAACTTTAAGATTATTCAATTTGTAAATGTTCTACTGTACATGAACAATTGGTTACTATTCTGGGGAGTGGAGGGAAAATGAGGTTATGGATAGGAGAGTAGAAAGTTTAGCTTCTACAATTGAGTTGTGGGTTGACTTAACATAATCAAGATTTCTATCATTGTTTCTCTGTGAAATATTCTCAGAGTTCTAAAGACTCAGTGTAATTTACATTATATACTTTGAGAAGTGAAAGTTCGAATTTGCGTTAAGTTGGTGCCTCAAGAAACCATTTTACAGTGGTGCTTTTCTTCATAGTTTTATGCTTTGATTATCAGTTTTATTCTGATTGCTTAAACATTAATAATTCATTCATATGCAATCCAAATAATGTATAGCAACTTCCTATTAAAACATTCCAACCCTGTCATGGTAGGAATTTGCTACTTATATTAGGAAACCTGCATGGTCAATGTAATTTGAATGTTTTAAATTAAGATGTAATTTGTTTTATTTCACCTAACCTGTTCATATTTTAATTTTTATTTTCAGTCTGTCTAGTAATTATGATGCTCAGATGAAGAGCCTCTTAAGGATTGTGAGGATATTTTGTCATGTCTTTCGAATTGGTCCATCCTCTCCCAGTAATGGAATTGATTTGGGCTACAACGGGAATAAAACTCCAAGAAGCCAAGTGTTCAAGGTCAGAAAAATATATGACGTTGTTAGGAAGATAGATGAAAAAGAGATGAATTTGACAAAGCATGCTTTCATTAGTCAGAAACCTCATAAACTAAGTTTGCTTCCTACTCATATCACATTTTAAGTTAGGTACACTTTTCTCCTTTCATTTCTGTCTAATCATTAGAAATCCTAAGTGGTGAGCTTTCTTCTGTATTTTTCTTATAACTAACATTGTAATTCCATTAGTGTTGTATTTTAAGATTAAAGATATTTAATTTTTAAGTCTACTTTTATTGGATTACAGGTAAATGTGACAATATGCAGCCATCTTGTGTTTTTTTTTTTAATTTCTAATTCAGAAGGAAAGAAAACATCTAGTTTTCTTTTTTTCTCTTGTGTCTATTTTTTTAAAGTTTTAATTTTAATTCTAGTTGGTTAACATACAGTGTTAAAGTTAGTTTCAGGTATACAATAATAGTGATTCAGCAATTCGATACGTCTCCCTGTGCTCATTATGACAAATGCACTTCTTAATCCTCATCACCTATTTAACCCATCCACCTCCCCTCTGAACATAATTTTTCTATTTAGAGGTTATTATCATGTGTGTGTTATGTATGTGTATGTGTTTTTGAAGTAAGGTTACGTTCATTTCCTGGATTTACTACCAATTCTTGAGATCACTTCAAGGAAAAATCATTGAGATATTTTCTTTAATTTTTTATTTTTTTTAAGATTTTATTTATTAGAGAGCAGGAGCAGGATGGAAGGGGGGAGAAGGATGTGAGGGGAAAAGGGCGAGGGAGAAGCAGGCTTCCCACTGAACAGGGAGCCAGACACAGGGCTGGATCTAAGCTGAAGGCAGATGCTTAACCAACTGAGCCACCACCCAGGCGCCCCATATATTCTTTAAATATTTTGTATTGCATCAGCTGCTTCCTGTAAGACCCAAGACAATGTTGCCACCCAAATCAAATTAAAATTTTACGAACTAAGCAAAATGAACATGGCTATAATTGCTATTGTTAAGGCTTTTTTTGTGGCATTTTATTTTTAGACAACTCAGATGTTGGACGAATGTGTAATTTTATAACTGTTTTTGTGTAATTTTTAAAAGGCAATTTAAGGGATTTTCATAGCATAAAATTTGCTTTTGGGTTCACAAAGGCTTCTATTTCTTTAGTCTTTTGAGTATAAATACAGGTTATCTATCCAAAAAGTGATATAAACATTTTTATGTGCTATTTCCTCAGATTGATAGCTTTACTGTCTGTAAAATTTAAAGTAAAACTAATGAACTATGCTAAATGATTCTTTTCTTACACAGAAATTTTTTGGGCACTTACAGAAAGGTGTTTTGGAAGTAGGAAGTATTTTGACACTAGTAGATTCTTTAATAACCTAAAATGGATATGATAGGCTTTCAGAAAGGTTTGTCTTGCATCTGTTTGCTTCACTATTTTTTTTTAAAGAATTAGTATAAGAAAGAGTTTGCAGCTGTGTGTGTGTGTGAGAGAGAGAGAGAATGTTTCTTATTTTTCCTTCCTTTTTTTTCCCTTATTGTGCCACCTCCTGGAAGAAATCAGTTATACATCTTCTTATAGTTAAAATTTTGGCTTTTTACATACCACTTCTTCAGCACGTCTTGTGTCTATTTTTTAAAATAGTGTTTGTAGTGATAACTTACTATCTTTGCAAATTTTGAATCTAAATATTGTTGCACTGTTTTGTCAGTGTTAAGTGAATTTTACTGCTTAAACATTCACATTCCATGCAGTTATTCTTAATGTATTCTTGTGTGGCCCAGGCTGTTGGTTACTGAATCGAGGCTTGATTTCATTTTCTGCTTATCCTCTCTACTTATCTATAATAATGAATACAAAATAAAATCAGGTATAAATACAATCACTGTTACCCAAATTGCATGTAGGTTATATTCACTCTTGTCTGATGTCTTTGGTGCTGTCGTTAAAATTTAAGTCTGCCATGTGTTTGCTAATGACATCAGAAAATAAGTTGTGTGCTAATTAGTAGCCTCTGTGTGGGAATTTAATGCTTGACTTAAAATGTTAGTTTTCTATCTAGCCCATCATTACAGGTATAATAGAGTAGAAAAGGCTATCACTGGTTTTCTTTGTGCTTTTCTTTTATGAAATCTAAACTCTGTTTTTGATTGTCATATATCAGTGACACATATAATATAAAAAGTTCCTTTTGTTAGTTTCTTTTTTCTTTTTTTAAGGTAATTTTTTTTCCATCATTGACAACTACTTATGCCTCTGACCACTCATTTTCTCTTAAATTTTGACCTTGCACATTAGTAAAATATTTTTATTACAAAACTCACCTAATTTTTAAAAACATTAGATGTTACTGTTAAAACATATAGGCTCTTTCATATAATTGTGTGAATTAAATGTAGACTGGAGGATGACAAAATGATCTGCCCTCCAACTTATAAGGATAAAATATAGAAACTGTGTTGTCATCTGTGTATATAAAGTCTTCGGTTCACTGTGGGGTGATTCACAGTTGTAAAGATCATAACCATTTCCTGAGTTCCTGCAATGCTAGATTGGAAATACCATCTTAATTTTTACCACATTTTGTCTAAGGTAGCAGTTGATCCCTACTTTCCATTTCATTAACTAGGTACTCTAACATGTCACTTTATTGTTAGGATTAACTAATGGGTTTTCCATTAAGTATGAGTGGATTTATAGGCCATGTGGTTTTAGTAGGTGAAATTGTTTAACATCCTGTTATTAGTTTTCTGATTTATCTAAGAAATCCTTTAAGTTAATCTTAACACTTAGCCATTTTTTTCGGTGTTAAGAGATATATATCTAGTGCTTGGGAACTTTGGGGCATCTGAGGGAGAAGGTAGTTATGGTTATTGAAGCAGTGGGAGCATGGGGAAGACAATTTAGGCTTCCTGAATCTTGATATGGTGTGTATGTGTGTGTGTGTGTGTGTGTGTGTGTGTGTGTCTGAGAGAGAGACAATAGTAAGCTGTGACTATTAACACTTTCATAAAATTATAATTGGGGATATTTGGAAGCCAGAAAAAATTGAGAAACTTTTTACATTAAAATCTTATCTTTGGGGTTATAACATTTGATATTATCAAATTGAGAATAGTCAGACTAAGAGAAAATTTCAAGACACTATTAGAGAACTTAAGTTACTAATGCTTTCCTATAAAATTTGTGTCTCACTTTGGTATATGGATATTAATAATTTTTTTGGATATTAATAATTTTAACATTATCCAACAAGTTGAGATTTTTATATATTACAGCTTTGAAATAGGACCTAAAATGTTTTGAAAATCATGTATGATAGTCACAGCATTGTTGCTATGTGTAAAATATATTTCTGTAGTAAAGACTATTCAGTAATATGAAATGAAGTAGTATTTCACAATGCCAAGAAGCCTGCTAATGGCTTCTGTAGTCATTGACCCATTTTCCATAGTCATTGACTCATTTTTCAGTAATAGTTGATATATTTGTATCTTATCTAATGTTTTTATCATTATTATTTATAGATATAGAAAGCATCATAGATAAGCTTTGCAATAGTTCATTTTTTTATTTTAAAAATTTACTTTAATCCTTTTTATCTGAGACTGCTACACCACAGTTAGAAATTAAAGTCATTTTCACAGTTTTCTTTTTGTTATTGAGGCATGAACTGAAAAAAATCTTCAAAGGGACAACTCTCTAGGTAAAGATGCCTTGAGGTTGGAAATTAGTTTTAATGCATGTGTGAATGAAGAATGAAAAGATAGGGAAAAGGATAGGGAAAAGAGAAAAGTAAAGAAAGGTCTAAGATGACTTACCACTTCTTTTTTCCCTCAATCTCTTTTAATTTTTGCTATGTTCCTTTACCAAAAACTCTTTCTAGAACTATTATTTTTACACAGATCTGGCTTTTAAAAAATTGTTTCTGGATTATTCAGAATTGACCTTTAATTTTTATGCATTGTCAGTGTTTAAAAGTAGGATTGTTGTTGATTCAGTCTTAGAGCTCTCCTCTCTGTGAGCAGTTAGGTATCATTTCTTGCCTTAGGCTTCATCTCCATCCAGTGTGTTCATTTTCTAGGTTTTAGCCCATCTCATTTAGAGGCCAATTATTCCTTTTGCCTTTTGTTTCAAGAAGTTTTACATTCCCACATGTTCTTTCTATTTCGGAAGTTCATTTGGTGATGTAAAACTAAAAGTTTTGCTAGCATAAAAAGTTCTTTTTCATCTTTTACAGCAGTTTTAATGTTTTGCTCATGAGGAGAATAAAGACATTTTCGGTGCAGGTGGCACATCAGTGTTTATGGCAGCTGGTACTTCTTGCACTTCCTTTCAGCAGTTCAGGGATCCTGGATCTCCCAACTGCTGTGCCTGACCATGGAAAAGCCTTCTTTGTGGGGGACAGGGGTGCTTATTTCAGCCTCAAAGTATAATTAGTTTCTTACTTTGCTTAACTGTTGCCTAGTGTGTACTAACTAAATATTTGTTAAATGAAGCAAATAGGTTTTTGTTGGTGATAGTGGGGGCTTTTTGCTTTATTTTGTTTTGTTTTCCTCTTTTGGTTTATTACAGTGAGGACTTGGGCTGATTTAATCATTTGCAAATGCAGTAAGTCAAATATTCTCAAAAAGAGAATGTTCTGGAAATAAGAAAAGCTGAACATATAGCAGATGAATTTGTTAGAAAATAATTGTAGGGGGGATGAGGTAAATGGGTGATGGGCATTAAGGAGAGTATGTGATGTGATGAGCACTTAGTGTTAAACGCAACTGATGAATTCTGGAGCACTACATCAGAAACTGATGATGTACTACTACATGTTGGCTAATTGAATTTAAATGTTAAAAAAAGAGAAAATAACTGTAAAGAATTTCCTGGAAGAACAGGTTGTTTAAATATTCCCTAAACTTCCAAATATAGTTGTAGAATCTATTTCCATAAAGTAAGATTTTAATATTTTAATCTTAAAAAGTAACATTATTTCTTTTGGTTGAAATATTGTAGGCATGGGTCTTTCTGAAGCACATGGTCTAATGTGTAGCATTCTGTGATCCTATAAGAAACAAAAAGGAAGAGTAACTTTTGTATTTGCAGAAAGACAATTCATCATTCTCAATAGGAATGTTTAAAGTAGTGTAGGAATAAAGGAGCATTTAACTGCTATCCTTGCCATGCCCCCATAATTGTTAAGTTTTTATGTGGGGTTAAAAATGTTCTAACAGGTCTTTTTTTCCCCCAAGTTCTATTGAGATATAACTGACCTATAACACTGTGTAAGTTTAAGGTGTACAAGTGTGATAATTTGGTACATGTGTATAAGGTCAGTTAACACATCCTTCTCTCATATTATTACCATTTTCCTGTTGTTATGATGAGGACATTAAAGCTTAACTCTCATAGCAACTTTCAAGTAAACCGTACAGTATTACTAACTAGTTATGGTGGTGAATACTAGATCACTGCTAGCTTGTTGTTTGATAGTATTTCTCCTTGTTAAAAATTAATGGGGGACGCCTGAGTGGCTCAGTGGTTGAGTGTCTGCCTTTGGCTCAGGTCGTGATCCTGGGGTCCTGGGATTGAGTCCCACGTTGGACTCCCCGCAGGGAGCTTGCTTCTCTCTCTGCCTCTCTCTGTGTCTCTCATGAATAACTGAATAAAATTTTTAAAAATTACTAATTATTAGGGATGATGTATATATTTCATTTTCTTTAGTACTTGGTCCTATTGTAGCTTTTGTGATCACATAATATATAAAAAGGAATTTCATTTGTTGTTAATTTACAAAAGATATTTCATTATTCTTAAAAGGAATATTTTAAATAGCGTAGAAATAAGAAACACTTTACTCTCTCCCTCTTTTTCTTTTTTTAAGCTGTTAATCTTTACTTGGAATTAAGAATTTGCTGGTCAGTATTTGATAATTACTAGTTATTAGAGATGGATTTTATGTATATGTGCATGAAAACATGTATGTGTGTGTATATATAAATATTACATCATACTTTTAACTTTACCATAAAATTTTCAAAATTCTGTGAATTACTTGTTAAAAAAGAGCACAGTAAACTTTTTAAAAAAAAATTATTTCTTTTAGTAATCTCTACACTCAGTGTGAGGCTCCGAACTCACAGCCATGAGATCAAGTCGCATGCTGCACTGACTGAGCCAGGCAGGCACCCCAAAACTAAGCTGTTTATTAAGCTTTTTTAGAAATTCTAATTTTTATAATTGAGAAAAGATTTATAATTGAAAATTGTTGACACATGAATATAGTAAAGGTTGGGGGATTGTATATATAGAAGTAGTATATGTTTTTAAAGCTAAGTTTTTGAAAAATTTTAAAAGAGGATAGATTGCTTATACATTTTTTTGTTAAGGTTTTAGTTTTACCTTTTTATCCCAAGGAATAAATTTTTGCTATAAGCAAAGAAATTGTTATTTATGTGGCATTTATGTTTTTGTTACTTCCTCTAGGCATTGTTATCACATTAACTTGGGAAAATAGAAATATCTAGAATAAATTTTCTCTTTTATATTATTTTTTTGTGTGAGGTTTTTTTCTCCTGGAGTTTAAGAATGATATTTAAAAAACGCTTCTGTTTTTCTCCTAGCCTCTTGAATTGCTTTGGCACTCATTAGATGAATGGCTAGTTTTAATAGCTACAGAATTGATGAAAAACAAAAAGGACTCAACGGATATCACTTCTATTTTACTGAAACAAAAAGGCCAAGATCAAGATGGTACTTCCATTCCTCCATTTGAACCTCCAGGACCTGGGAGCTATGAAAATCTATCCAGTGGCACAGGAGAATCTAAACCAGATGCTCTTGGAGGGAAACAGGAAGCCAGTGCAGACTGTCAGGATGTTATTTCTATGACAGCTAACCGGCTAAGTGCTGTCATTCAAGCTTTTTACATGTGCTGTTCTTGTCAGATGCCTCCAGGGTAAGATTTCTGCTTATTATTTCCTTTTCTGATAGATGAAGAAAAGCTATGATTTTTTTGTGACCAGTAACAACAGATAATAATTTGTTGATTTTAGGTTCTGTTCTGATGTTTTATGATACTTACTGTACTAATCTAAAAATATTTGAGTTTTAAGCATTATATAAGTCATTAATTAAAGATCCTTACTTTGTATAGGATGCTTAATTATGTATTCAAAGTGTATAGAGCAAAGATGTTTAAAATTTCAAGATTTTTAAACAGTTACTGTTTTATAAATTGACTGGGTATGCCTCAGTTTCTCAAATTTTTATAAAGACAGTCCAAACCCATATCTTTTTTTTTCTGTATAGAAGCCAGTCCATTTCTGTACATCATTATGAAATTTGCTGTATCATCAATTTCTCTGTGTTCTGATTGTTTTTTTTTATCACCCACAGAATGACCTCACCCCGTTTCATTGAATTTGTCTGCAAACATGATGAAGTTTTAAAATGCTTTGTTAATAGGTAAGGTTTTCTTAGATTTATGCATTGCCCTCGTAGACTTTTATTTCTTTACATAGTTTGTATCTCAACAGAAATAATGTTATTTCTATTACTATTCAAAAAATGCACCATGACAAGTAAAAGTATTACAAGTGTGGATTAATATTTTTCTCCTGCTTCAGTATCTGTATATCTGAATTTGCATTTGACTTAATAACAACTCATTCTTCCTGTCCATTCAAACAAATTATATTTTTCTTTTAGAAATCCCAAAATTATATTTGATCACTTTCATTTCCTCCTTGAATGTCCTGAGTTGATGTCAAGATTCATGCATATCATAAAAGCACAGGTAGAGATTTCTCTTAATCTTGTTTTTAGTCTGTCTAATGAAAAATTTTTAAATTTGAATGCTGTTTAATGATGTTAATTGTTATACTTGGACCTCCTGCTATAAGAAGAGTGAAATTGCCTTATTCTGTATATTAGTATGTGGAATTACATTAGTATCTTACTTTAATATGAGGAGCATTTTTTTTTTTATCTTTAAGGAGGTGTGTATTGAGTGCCCACTGTGTGCAAAGACAACAGAATACATTGCCACATTTCCTGAAATGGGTTTCATGGAATATTTGTCCTATAAGATTAATGATCCTTGAGAAAAGGATTTTATCCCCAAATGCATTTGGAAAATATAATAATATTTCTGTTGGAGATTTATAAAGCATATCAACAGCTTGTTAAAAGGCTTTGAGAAGCCCTTTGCCTAAAATAGTGATTAAACTTTTTTAATCCTCCAAATTTATTTGACCTGAGAGCCTGTTCCCTAGTAGCAAAGTTCATTCCTCATATCTCATGTTTCATGAAACATGCTAGGGAAAAGGTTGTTTTTGCCAGCTGTGTAATTTGGGGCACGTTTCCAACATCCTTGAGTCTTGGTTTCTTCATCTATAAAATAGAGATAATGATACCAATTTCACAAAACTATTGTGAAGAATAAATGTAATTGGTATGTATGTTCAATAAATGGTAGTTATTTGGAGATAGAAAGCATATGTCTTTTTTCCAGAAAGATCTTAATTCACTCTAGCAGGGGAGATAATAAATGTACCTATGAAACAGTAATTATATTATTATCTAGTTGTTTAGAAGTTTAAGGGAGGAAGACCTTGCTTTTGCCTGTTGTAGTAAAGGAAAATTTTGAAGAGGAGGTGTATTTTCTGCTGGACTTTGAAAAATATTGCAGAATCTTGCTGGGAGTAAATGAGGAAGATGAACATTCTAGCCAAGATATGGGTCAGGGCTTGTAAATGGAAAAGTGTATAAAATTACAGTGGCTGAAACAAATTTTGTGTAGGTGAGGAATGAGATGTAATTCTGGAAAGATAGGTTGGGATCACACTTTGTTAAACCTTGATTACCACATTGCAAACCTTTGTTTTCTAGACTCTCAGCAGCCCTTTGCTTCAGGAGAATGATATGAGCTTGGCAAAACTTCAGGAAATAATTTGTCAAAATTGTAGGATAGACTGGAGGCTCTGGTTTGGTTAGTAGTCATAGATACTGTAGGTGTTTTTAAATGTCTTTAGGGACACTGAACCTTTCAGAAATTAAAGAAAATTAAGAACTACTTTTTATAAAATTATACATGTGTATATAGCTATCCTGTGACATGTGTTAAAAACGATAATGTAAAAGAGAAGGTAGTAATAATAACTTATATTTATTAAATGCTAACTCTAGGCCAGATATATATTTGCTTTACATGGATTTTTTTTTTAAAGATTTTAATTATTTATTTGAGAGACAGAGACAGCGACAGAGAGCATAAGCCGGGAGGAGAGGGAAAAATAGGCTGCCCGCTGTGCTGGGACCCCAATGCGGGGGCTCGATCCCAAGACCCTGGGATCATTACCTGAGCTAAGGAACATGCCCAACCAACTGAGCCACCCAAGTGCCCAACATAGATTATTTTCATAACAATCATGCAAAGATAGGTACTCTTTAACTGAAGAAATTAAGTACCTTGTTTAAGTCCTTCAACTACTAAGTGAGAGAACAAGATTTTAAAAGTCTGTTTTTTAAATTCAAACTATGTAACTCTAATCTAGGGCAAATGAGATTATAGGTGAAAAAAGCTTCTAGTTTTTTTATTTATTTTTTATTTATTTTTTAAGATTTTATTTAGTTATTCATGAGAGACACACAGAGAGAGGCAGACATAGGCAGAAGAAGAAGGAGGCTCCATGCAGGGAGCCCGATGTGGGACTTGATCCCCACCCTGAGCCAAAGGCAGATGCTTAACCGCTGAGCCACCCAGGCATCCCAAGCTTTTAGTTTTTGAAAGAGATAGTTTGTTTGTTTTTTTTTTAGTTTGTTATTTTTAATATTATCTCTGCTTTTCACTTCTGTTTTCCTCTTCCTTTCCTGGACAATTTAGTCAAAAGCATCTGCATTAAGCTGTCCACCTCTTTCACCACAGAGGAGGTTTTGTTGCCTGGCCAGGGTAAGGAAGGGGTTCACATGCATAGTGGTAGCCAGCCTAGCGTGGGGTTTTGGAGCTTGTGTGTGGTAAGGAGATTGTGTCGAAGAGGGGCCCAGCATAGAGATGTGAGTTGGAGCAGCACATGCTGATGTCCAGTGTAGAGGATGGTGACAGGTGCTCAGAGTAGACTGACAGAGCCTGAGTAGGGTAGAGGGCATCCATGCAGTAAAGTGTCCATGTCAGTGACAGGAAATTGGGTTATATACAGGGTGGGGCAGTTTATCAGATAAGTAAGTGTATTTATTATGGGAGCTTGGTTTCTTAGTATTGGAGAAAGGAGTTTCAAAATGGAGGAGAATAGAGTGCACCGTGTGCTGTTATATTAGAATTGAAGATATCGGTGTGAACTTAAAATTTTTAATGTAGATCAATAGGTAAACCAAACCTGGCACCCAGTTCTTGGTCCAGAAACACCGTTCTGAATTAACCAGGGCTCTTTGGACAAATGATTAATTTCAGGGGTAGGTCAGGGAAGTACAAAATGAGCTTGGAACCTCTTTTTATGCAAGAAAGTTGTTCAAAGAGTGATAGGATTATGTCAGAATGACACAGAACCAGCTTGAATGGACACTACTGGCCAAAGCTGAATAATTTGTATATCCAAATAAATAATGATGGCAAAGTATTATAAATAAATTAGAACCTGTAAGTCTATATTGAAAAAAATTAATAAATGGGAAGTTTGATGAGGGGTGGGGTGTTTTTACAATCTCAGGGTATCTACTAATAGGATGCTTAAGAATTACAAAGATTAAAAACTTAAGTGAAAAACTTGGCAGTCATCAAAATAGGCATATGAATATGCCAGCTGATAGGATGCACTGAGGAGAATGTGGCATCACTTCCTTGATATTCCTGCCAAAGATATACACCCTGAATTTAATTATGAGAAGAACATCAGACTGACTACAGTGGAGGGACATTCTCCAAAATAACTGACCTGCAGTTTTTAAAAGTATCAATCAAGGTCATGAAAATTAAGACACTGAAGAACTGTACCAGGGTGAAAGAGACAGGACAACTGAATCCAATTCAGGAGTCATTTACACTGTGAAGGGCATTATTAGGGAACAGATAAAACTTAAAATGGAATCTAAGAATTAGTTATAGTAATGTATCAGGGTTAATTTGTTGATTTTGATGGTTATGTTTTGATGGTTATGTAGGAGAATTGTCTTGATTGTAAGAAATACATACTGAAGTATTTAAGGGTGATTGGATATCATGTTGGCAGCTAACTCATATCAGGGAAAAAATGCTTTGTACTCTATTATATTTAGGAATTTTCTGTAACTTGGAGGTGGTTCACAAAACCCAAAAAATAGAACAAAATTACCTGTGGTAAGGGAATGACTTTTTGTTCTATTGGTGGCTTTTAGGTGGCCTGTAGTTAAAGGGAGAGACATTTTGTATTGCTGTACAAATGCTTTTAAGAGGAGCCTCTGTTGGGTCACCTGGGTGGCTCAGTGGTTGAGCATCTGCCTGTGGCTCAGGGTGTGTCCCTGAGTCCCAGGATCGAGTCCCACATCGGGCTCCCCGCAGGGAGCCTGCTTCTCCCTATGCCTGTGTCTCTGTGTCTCTCTCTGTGTCTCTTATGAATCAATAAATAAAATCTTAAAAAAAAAAAAGAGGAGCCTCTGTGATCAGTCTTGTTTTACAAATTATTTTATGGAAATGCAGGTACTCAGAAACTTTACATACGAAATGTGCTCTTTGGCTTTTTAGGTGTATATAAATTTGTGTGATGTTTTGATCTTACAGATCATTTATTAGCTTTTGAAGGTAACATTTTGTACTTTTTATTTTTAAAATTTTTTTATTTTTCTAAATATTTATTTATTCGTGAGAGTCACAGAGAGAGAGAAAGGCAGAGACAGAGAGAGAGAAGCAGGCTCCATGTGGGACTCGATCCCAGGCCTCCAGGATCATGCCCTGGGCCGAAGGCAGGCGCTCAACCACTGAGCCACCCAGGTGTCCCACATTTTGTACTTTTTAATGTTTCATTAGAATTACTTTAAAAAATACCATTTGCTTTTATTTCTTGGTTCACTTGTTATAGATAAAGGTTATAGTTTATTATCTTATAATGGTGAATAAGTTTTCTGTCATCTTCCATCATGTTAAATAATTTTAACACTGTTCTGAGTGATGAGAACAATACTTACTTTTTGAACATTCTGGATATTGAGTATTTCCACATGTTCCTTAACCTCTTGGTGCTACATTTTTCTCTTCTGTGACCTGGGGATGATATGAATCCCTTTTTCTCAGTGTTGGGAGGATTATGTGTAAAAATATGTGTAAAGTGCTTAAAACGGTACCTGGTTAAACAGGTGCTTTAAGAATTATTAGTTAACTAATTATTGCAATTATTGTTATATTCTGTATTTGCATTATTTCATTTAATCCTCACAGTCCTTGAGTTTCCCTATTTTATAGGTGGGAAAACTGAAGTTCTGAGAGATTTAGTAATTCCCCTAAGATCACAAACCCAGTAGTGACAGAACCAGGATTCCAAACCATATTTATCAAACTTAAGAGCCCTCACTTGAATGTATCACCTCTGTGTAATGTTTTTTTCTCTCCTCTTTTACCAGAGTTTTAGAAATAATCATTAAAACTGCAAGCACTTTATATTCTAGTTTGTTTATTAAAATTTATATGCCCAGTAATTATATGATAACAGCAGTACTTTTTCAGTGAAAGACTATTAGAATTATGGACAAAATTGTACAGTTAAGTCTTATTTATTTATTTATTTATTTATTTAGTTAGTTAGTTAGTTTATTTTGGTAATCTCTACACACCAAATGGGGCTGGAACTCATGACCCAGAGATCAAGAGTACATGCTTCTCTGAATGAGCCAGCCAGATTCCCCAATACATTTAACTTTTAAAAAGAGAGCATTTACTCTTTTTTACTGAATAGGCAGGTATTAAAGGGCAGAAGTTAATCTCTCACCAGTTACCTTCATAATAGTATTTTTATTAAGACTTAATAAAGTAATGTTTAAGCCTTTTGAACCAAAACTAGTATATAATTTAGCTCACATGAAGAAATTTACTAGTGTTCTACAAACTGCCTCAAAGATACCCTTTGTGGTCTTGGATATTGATGATACTTAGTTTTAAAACTCTTGGCCTTGTGTTATTGCACCACCCTGGTCCTCCTTTGGCTTTTCTAGCTATGTGTATCATTCAGTAAGCAGATTCTCAGTCCTAACCTGTGATCGTAAACTCTGTTCTAGGTGTTTGTTCTCTATATCTTTAATCTCTTGAACAAAGAACCTTACTTTGTGTCCAAATCCAGATCTGTTCATGACTCTATTTCCAGTGCTTCAGCTATGGCACTTTCCAGTGCTAATTTCCAAGCTCTTAGTAAGTACTAAGTTGCATCCCAAATAACCCGAGATTCAGGTTATATAAAACCTCATTAATTATCCTACCACCTCTGCCCCTAGGACTATGGGGGTAGATTGTGAGGGGAGAGTATTCCCCGTTTAAGCTGTTTTTATCATTAAGTTCTATCCCTAGAGATCATCTCTTTTCATCTTTATTCAAAGGAGTAATGTCTTTCAGATTTCCTTTTTGTTTCTCTTTCATCTTATGACCAACTCCTTATCACCCAATACTTAATAAACTGCCACTTAGATGGTCTCCCTTTAACATTGCTTCTACTCTCATTTTAATGACCACATTTATCATGTTATATCCCTCTGACCAAATACCCACAATGGTCCCTGTATTCTTCACTTGATTCTAAGGATCCATAATTATGTCCTTAAGTGTACTTATACAAACTTATTTCCTTCATTATGTGTAGGGATAGGACTCTGGTTATGGCAATTACCATCTTCTAGGGAGACGTACAGTTGTTCTTTCTGTGCCTTTGTGTGTGTGTGTGTGTGTGTGTGTGTGTGTGCCTTTTTTGTTTTTGTTTTTGTTTTTTTTTTTGGACTCCCTTAGCCTGGTGTGTCTCTTCTCCCTGCTTGAGCACATCTTACCCAGCTTTATGTCCTGGCTCAAACTGTGACTTCATGAAAGTTTTGTACTTTCCTCATCTGCATAGTCTCTACATTCTTAGTGCACTATACCATGATAGTGGAAGTCTGTACTTCACCATTTAGAACGTGATATTATATACATATTGTTTGTCCTATGTTGGCCTTATCTCTTTAACTGTATTAAGAAGTTAAGGTGTATTAAATAATTTTTCACAATGAAGTTGAGATTTTTAAAGCTGTTATGTTACCTGCATTAGGTATGTAATACTTCCTGATTAATCATAAAAACTACAAGTCACTTGCAAGTTTGCTTATCTGACATAAATGTAGAGACTTCTTTACTGCAAGAGATCTTATTATTCAGTTTTTAGGGTGGAGGAAGGGAAGAAAAAGGGTAATAGTTCTTTTCTAGTTGCTGTATGTCTTCTGTTGTGTGTCAGTCTCATCTTACCAGTAACCGGTGTCATGGCTACATCTGCCCTTGTGGTTCTGAGTGATACCCTTCAACAATAACCATGAAGACTTTGAAAATATAAAGGTTTATTACTTACAGAACCTGGAATTACTCAGCATACCTAGGGCCATGCTGTGAGGTCACAGGTAGAGAGAAAGAGCACTCCTGAGCCTGGGGTTGAGTTAGGAGCTAGGGTTTTGAGGGCTCACTCTTTATTGGTGAATTTAAAACATAAGAGCAGGAATTTAAAGCATGGGAAGAGAAAAAACAAATTCCCCAAATGGTTAATGACTAAAATTAACCTAGATCTATAAAACAGAGGAACCTCAGTATGTTGAGGTAGTCTGGCACTCTTAATCTAGTTTTGTAGCTGGCACCCCCTCCTCATGATAGCCCATCTTTGGAGCGGCTGCCACAGCAATCAAAGTTTAAGTCAGTCACTTGCATTATGAAAAGGAAATAAACCCAAACAACTGTCAGTGTTTACAGACTATGAGGCATTGGACTCAATAGTGAGGACCTTAAGTGCCTGGGTAACTGATATGCCAAAGTCTGTTGCAGGGCATTTTGTAACCCACAACATACACATCTAAATATAATTATAATTGCAAAACTTAATAATTATGCAGGCAGTAGTCTGAAATCCAGTCTGTAGCCATTGTCTCAAACTGGAAAGGTCCAGCCATGACAATAGATCAGTTAATTAAAAAGTTGTATCTCATTTCAGGAGATGGTCATGCAAGTGGATTCCCAAAATTAGGCTTGTATTTATAAGAAATCAGGTATTTAATAAAAGGCATTTTTATGGAAACAAAGGAAAAATAAAGGCTAATGGTTGGAGCAAATTATAAACCAAATCTGAATCCTGGAGGCAGGATTTCTAGATGTTAGGCTCAAAGCATCTTTGCAGTTTGGATTTTCTGATGATGCCATCAAGTGTTGAGATAAACTCACTATTGCCCACACAGCAACACGTGCAAGTATTGTCTATATATGAAGTATTGTAATGATTTTTCTGAATTTTATATCAGGTTATTCCATTCTAGCTCTCATGGCTTTGGGAAAAAGACAATTTTAATTTCTCTGTGATTCCAAGTCAGAAGGGTGGGAGAAAAATAGGAAGTGTCAGTTTGGAGAGTTGTAGCCAAATACTGGAAGATACTAGAAGAGTTCATGATCTGGTTCAGTTTACAGGTGAAAAACAAAACCTCAAGGACAATTAAAAGCACTAAAATCTGATATTCACAAAGGTGTATTACTGAAACATAATTTTTACTCTCTGTAGTCACCCTCATTTCTATCAGAGATGAGGAAAATAAGGCTAAAGGGTTTGTTAAGAAAGCCCAGTCTCTTTAAACCTGGCCTGCTTATTTACGAAAGTGCAGCATGAATAGCGATTGATCATGTAGTAAGTCAGCTCTGGTGGATTTTTTCATAAGGAGTCTCAGATTGAATTTTTAAAAGCTACTCAAGGCTGGGAAGCCAAGCTAAGGACTTGATGTCAGACTTCACCTATAATACCAATAGATTTGGGTGAATTCCTCATTTTTTGAGGTTCTTAAAATATTCTGATGTTCCCAGGCCTGCCAGGAAGTGACTTTCCTCACTCATCTGGTAAGGCTGCTGGGAACCCTATAAGTAAGGTAAAACTTATTTTCCCAAGGGGCTTAATTGGTTCCATAAAGTCAGCCTTACTTTTTTAAAGCTGTTTGGTCATATCTGAATATATGCATATCTCTCTCAAATATGACATTCCGTTCAAAGCCTTTTTTTTTTTTAAGATTTTATTTATTCATGAGACAGAGAGAGAGAGAAGCAGAGACAGGCAGAGGGAGAAGCAGGCTCCATGCAAGGAACCTGACGTGGGACTCAGTCCTGGGACCCCAGGATCACACCCTAGACTGAAGTCGGTGCTAAACCGCTGAGCCACCCGGGCTGCCCCATTCAAAGCCTTTGATAGTATAACCATTGTTTCCAGTTGTGTCGTGATACAAGAACAGATTATGTTAATAACTATGCTACTGTGAAAATTTAAGAATACTCACCGTGAGAGTTTCCAAATTCTGGAAGGATCAGATGGAAGGTAACAGTGATTGTTTCATCTTTGTTCACAAAGGCATTCTTCCAAATTGCTGTAAGTAGCTTAAGAGAAAAAGTTTCCTTAAGTTTGGAAAACAGAAGATTAAAGAACCAACAGTGTTTCAAAGAAGGCTCATAAAAAATTATAATCATTCTCATCAGTTCATTCAGTCCCAGTGATTCTTCATCTTGATCTTTTGTTAGCAGTTTTATGAATCTAGTTTTTCCTTAGAGTTCTTTCCTTTCTTACCCAGTTCAGTGATATGATCTGAAAGTTATCAGAAACCTGGGTTTGTCAGTGTTCTTTCCAGGAATCTTCTTGAAGATGAAGAAGCACTTGTGCAAAAGCATCAGAGTGAAACAGTAACTGTCTGTAAAGGATAAAAAAACTAAAAGACTTAAATATGATAAAGATAAAACACTTGAAAATGCCCATGTTTAAAGATCTGATGAGAGTTAATTATAACACAACTAATAAGGAAATTTGGCTATTTCTGTGACACACATTGTAAGATGATAACTGGAGTGATGGCTGAAAACATTTTGTATCAGATTTTTAGGAATTCAGTAGAATTTCTTGAATACTTATATTGATAGCATATATCCATTCATACAAGGATATCCAAAAGGAAGGTTCAGCATTATTTCTTATTTGACAGTGCTTCTTATGTAGTTATCATACCAAATAAGCTAAATTCACTGTTTATCTTTTTATAAAGAGAGTGAGCAGATCTTTTGAGATGTTCCAGGGGTTCTGTAGAAAATTCCAGAGTTATTTCCAGGTCAGAAATACATTAGTTAGAATTTGATTTTGGGAATTTAGTCAAAAACATCAAAAGGTTTTGGACATTTGACTAAATAGGATCACAGATAATTATGAAACAATAATTATCTACTTACCCAAAATGACAAAAGATTTTTAAAGGTATATACAGAAGATTACATAGTTTGGAGCAAAATTCAACTACTTTAATATTGAGAAGATGCTGTTTGCTTAAGTAATCAAAGACCTGATCAAAACAGCATGAAGTACAGGTTAATTATTTTGATAAAACACAGAATCTTTGCTTTCTAGCTAGATTACTTAAAAGGTAAGGCAAAAGCTTTCATAATCTGTTATCAAGAACTGACCAGTACTCCCAAGAAAACTTTGTCCTTTTAACACATGAAAGAAAATTATATAAGCATAGTATTGATATTAAAGCTTATAAAAACAAACAAACCCTTGTAAACAACAATTCGATTTTAGTCAAGTCAACCACAAGGTAAAATTCATTCTTTCTTCTCTACTTTCTGTACCATTTTATCCTTTATTTTCCTCTTTGCCATTCTGAAATAACCAGTTTTACTTCAGACAAATTTCCTTTCTTTTCCCTTAATAAATATACATCTTCATACCTCATACCTTCTCATAACTAAAGATATGTCCTACCTTCCTTGCATGCAGAGAGATGTTTCCCATATTATTTCTAGTAGTTGTAATTACATAGATTAATTAGAACTCTTAGCCCTCAGAAACCTTAATTTCTGATAAAAAGTAAAAAGCAAAATTTGTGAATTGTTATACCAGCATTCTTTAGGTTGGCAAATTTATGTGTTTATATTTCATAATTTCTATCAATATATATTTCCCCATGGTACAACTTTTCAGTGTCACAAGACATGCTTACTAACAGACCCAAATATCTTCAGTTTCCTCTGTGATAAGAGGTCAAAAGTAGGTAAACTTCGACTTGTTTTGCAATGAATGTTTCAGTATTTTATTTGGAAATGATTTAGACATTCAATGAATTCCCTTATTCAGCAAAATTCTAGGGGTGAAAGTTAACAAAAATTTTAGAAACTAGTTTTAGCTGGACATAACACATAATTATTGCTGAAAAGTTCATCTAGAAACTCTTATACCATTTAACATTTATCTAAATTACTTGATCACACCAATTATGTTTAGACTGTCCATGAAAATCTTCATTAGGTAGCATCATGCCCAGCTACTTTACTTGCTGACAGATTTTGTAATAGAGATAACATGAATTTATTTGACTAGTAAATCCAGGTACAATACATTTTTATCTGCATTTTATTTAACATATTTCCCATTATATTTATATGATCTCTATGTTTAACATACAGTACATATATGTGCATGATATAATTATGTTAATTATATATTATATATAGGTTAATATATAATCTGCATTTTATTAAGCCACATTTTTTTTTTTTTTTAGATTTTATTTATTTATTCATGAGAGACACACACAGAGAGAGGCAGAGATACAGGCAGAGGGAGAAGCAGGCTCCATGCAGGGAGCCCAATGTGGGACTCGATCCTGGGGACTCCAGGATCACGCCCTGGGCCAAAGGCAGACGCTCAACCACTGAGCCACCCAGGCATCCCATAATTAAACCAAATTTATTTATTTTTTTTTTTAATTTTTATTTATTTATGATAGTCACAGAGAGAGAGAGAGAGAGGCAGAGACATAGGCAGAGGGAGAAGCAGGCTCCATGCACCGGGAGCCCGATGTGGGATTCGATCCCGGGTCTCCAGGATCGCGCCCTGGGCCAAAGGCAGGCGCCAAACCGCTGCGCCACCCAGGGATCCCTAATTAAACCAAATTTAAACTAGCTTTTACTTCCCAAAGATTATCCCAGATCATGTGAACTTGAAATATTTGGGTTAGTTTCAGTATTACAGAGTTTTAGGAAGACTTAATTCATAAGTGCTTATTTTTAAGCTAATTAAATAGAGTTCTTTTGCAAATTAATTTTGGCAGTACCATCTAGAAGTTGAGAGAAGAAAAAAATCATATACATATAACATATGCATAGATACACATAAACATACAGGCAGACGCAGAGACCTGCAGCATCAATTCCAGCATTCTAGTCATGAATCAGGTACAACAGTATAAAACTCACTGTCATATAAATAACAGCTGAATCCAAATTGGCAGACAGAATAAGTTAAGGTTGCCTGCTCCAGTGGCTAAAGCTTTGTACTAGTATTTGTGGAGACTTTTAAGGTTTGTATTTATCCTTAACAAATAATCTTAAGGAGGCTGGGACTAGAGTTTGGGCAAAAGAGCTTTTATAGCATTTTGTATTTTAAAAGGCTTTCCCCTCTTTTTTCCCTTCAGTCTCTGGCAACTCTGGGCAGAGTTTTAGTTACCTCCTAGGGTGTTTACTTTTCAAAGTCATTGTATTTACATCTTCAAGGGATAGAGAAAGAATATAAGTTTTCTTCTAGGAGTTCTAGTGCTTTTTTGATGGTTTCTGATGTCAAAATAAAATGTAGTAGTGCAACCCTGTATTTAGGGGGAGTGCCTTGTGAAATAATCCTCTAGACTCAAGGTCAAATGGGGTTTCTTCGGGTTGGAAATGAAGAAGGGGTCATCTGGATCACTGTGGTCATAGAAATGATGAACCAGTTGGACCATGGGAATTTTGTGTAGTAGGAGATGGGCCGCTTCTGGAAGCCTTAGCAGTGATCACTGTGATGGAAGGATGGGTACAGTGCCAGACAGCACATGTCCAAGTGAGAAGAGGGAGGGCTAGAATATGAACATCAATGGCTCTAGGGGCCTTTGTCTTCCTATTTCCCTCTTCTTTTTCAAGAGAGGCCTTGATAACCCTACCCTGTCTGCTCTTCCCTTGATAGCAGGGAAACCTCATGAAACATGTTTATAGTTATGCCCTGTTCAGCAGAAAGCTGAGAGGGCTCAGAATCTGTACTCTCTCAGAAGGAATGAGCATTATAGCCCAGATGGATCTTAAAGAAAGCTATGGGTTTTAGAGTCTTCAGAGATACCACCCAGTTGGTGCATTTTAGCCGCTGCGAGTAACAACAGTTCAGAGCCTGTTCCAAACAAACAGGAAAACCTGCAATAATCAATTAGTTCTCCTTTCTCTTTCATGCTGCATAAAATATTTAAGAAAGGTTTGAATTTATATCAGTTAAGATATAGCTTTTGATCTCAATTTCTACTTCTTGTTTTTATCCTGTTACCTTAATCTTACTGGAAAACTATTTAACCAGGAAATTTTGGATGACATCACTGTCAGGTAGGTGCTCTTTGTAGGTGGCACTTTCCTTTTCAGGGTGTCTCAAGAAACCTCTTCGGAGTTGGAGTCTGCCTTCGGTAGCATGATATGCACAGGGTCTTTGGGAAAAGTCTGTAGGCCTCTGGAGCATAAACCAGAGTCTTGGCATTTTGGTGTGCATAATTGAGTAATACCTAGGAAGCGTCCACGGGGTTTTGTATTTATCAAGGAGCTGGTGTGCCTCCTCAGGGTTCTTTGATTCTTTAGGACATTTATATTTGTCCATTAATTTTTTAGCAGTACCACACTTGGGATTGAATCCATAGTATCCTATTGGGTCAGGGGACAAGTAGCAATGGTGGTGAGTGAAGTGGTGGCACAGAGGCTGTAGGCCTCTGTTGTATGTTACCCCTGTGGTGCTATTGGCTTCCATTTGCAAGGCTGTTTCTCTCTTCTGAGTTAGGACATCTATTTGGGCACAACCCATTTGACTCAGTGGTTGCAAGTGGAAATCTCCACTTCCTCCTTAGCTAAGGGAATCATTTCTATCTACCTTTGGCCCAGAACCTTCCTTGGGCAGTGACAGTAGCCTTGCAGTCTAATCCACCCTCCCTCAATATCCTTGGCTTTGGAGGACCCTTATACATATTGTCAATTAAGACCTTTATAATTAGTAGTCTGATCATCTCATTAGACCATATGGCTTTAATCATGCTGCTCTGGGGATATTCTTGCATTATTACGGCAGCTGTGACCTTTTAGGTTGGATACTTCAGGCAACACACAACACAGGCGATGTGTGAAAGCACCTAGCAGCACAACAGACCCCAGCTAAAGCTGCTTCTTTCTCAGATGATGAGTTTGGCAATTAATAGGCAAATTGTAGGTAAAAACAGTCCTGTTGGTTAATTTTAAGGGCAATCACGCAGTCCTGCGAACTATGCCAATGGTTGTATATTGGTCTCAGCCTGTCGATAACAAGCCTCAGCTTGTGCCTAGACCAGCCCTTGTGGTTCTTATTATGGTTGCAAAATGCCCTTTAACATTAACCATCAGGAAACTGAAAAAAATATATAAAGGTTTATTACTTATGGGATCTGGATATTACACAGCACACATGGTGGAGTTGGGGGAATGGGAGAGTGTGTGCATATGTGCAAGCATGATAACACACATGGGCCTGAGGTTCTGCTTTTACTGTGGTTGAGGTGGGCGCCTAGGGTTTCACAGACTCACTATTGAATCTAAAACATACAGGTGGGAATTTCAAGCACGGGAAGGGGAAAAACAGGTGGGCCAAATGGTTAGTTATAGAAATCAACCAAGATTTCTAAAACAGAGGAGCCTCCATGTGGGAAAATGGCCTGGTTCTTTATCAAGTTATGTGGCTGGCGTTCTATTTATTTGAGATAGCCATCTTTGGAGTAGATGCCTCTTTGAAGTGGTTGCCTTGGCAATCAAGGTCAGGCACCTATGTTAAATAAGAAAAAATATCCCAATAGTCAAGGTTTACAGTCCATATTCAAAGAATAGAAATAAGAGTAAAGTTAGATAGGGGCACCAGGGTGGCTGAGTCGATTAAGCATCTGACTGTTGATTTCAGCTCAGGTCATGATCTCACAGCCCTGGGACCAAAGCCTGTGTCGGGCTCCAGGCTCAGTGCAGATTCTGCTTGAGATTTCCTCTCCTCCCTCTACCCCTCCCCCAGGCTGAGCACGCACTCTTTCTCTATCAAAAAAAAAAAAAAAAAAGAATAAAGGTAGAAGATTATTTTCATGAAGAATTAAGTGTAACATGCAATGTAATTTTTCTGGATTTGGAAATTCATTCCTAAAAGCATTGTTGGGCTTAAAGGAAATTGGGAGTAATGCCATCAATTACATATCTGATATTAAGTTTTTAGATATAACCCAATTTATCAAGTCTTTTCTATTAAAAATGTTGGTTATTTAAAAAATACTCTTTGTGATCAAAGTATTTCAGCTAAGATTTGCCTTTTTGTGAATAGGTTTTGAAATGTCAGAACATTATCTAGAACTATTTATTACAAATAAAGGTCTAAGAATGATTATTTGTAGAAAGGGCATTAGTAGGCTCATTACATAATCTGATAGTAACTGAAATATTGCTAACATATTTTACTGTCATTTGTTGGGGTAGCCATTTAAAGATCGCTGTGAGTGGTTCTATGAACATTTGCACTCAGGACAACCAGATTCTGACATGGTGCACAGGCCAGTGAATGAAAATGATATCCTGCTTGTTCACAGAGGTATGTTTAATAAACTGATGTGTGTGAGGCACAAAATATTAGTTCTTTGAAGTTCTAATATATAAAATTAACCAATGCTACATATTTAGATTCTATTTTTAGGAGTAGCTGTGAAGTTGTGTCAAAAGCAAACTGTGCAAAGCTAAAGCAAGGAATTGCTGTACGGTTCCATGGAGAAGAAGGCATGGTAGGTATAAAAATAAGTGCTGTTATATAAAAGATATAAAAGATATAAAATATTTTATATATAAAAGATTGAAACGCGCACTTGAATAAAGTTTAGTACATAATTGAAAAGGGAAGAAATTAGAAATGATTTTAATTTATTATTCAGAAAAAGATTTCCCCATAATATATTTTGTTGATACTTAATTTTGTTTTCTTGAACTCAGGGCCAAGGTGTTGTGCGTGAGTGGTTTGATATTCTGTCTAATGAGATAGTGAATCCTGATTATGCATTGTTCACCCAGTCAGCTGATGGTAAGTTGTACAGTCTACATGACTTTTTCTGTGGCTTCTCATTCTCAAACTACTTCAGTGCACTTTATCCTTTGATTCCCATAGTAATTCTATGAGCTAGGTGTGGAGTATTCCCATATCATAGAAAAGAACATTGAAATTCAGAGTTTTTATCTACATTAACATAGTTAATGAGCAGTAGGATCATGAGTGGAACCTGATTCAGTCTAGCATTCTTTTTTTAAAAAAATATTTTATTTATTATTTGAGAGAGTGAGAACACAGATGTAGAGGGAGAGGGTGAAGCGGACTCCCTGCTCAGCAGGAGTTTGATACGGGGCTCAATCCCAGAACCCTGGTATCATCATGACCTACCGAAGGCAGACATTTTACTGACTGAGCCACCCCAGGGGCTCCTCAGTCTAGCATTCTGTTCTCTTAAATAGTTGGTTCTCAAATATTTATCTCAAGGACCAGTTCTGGCTCCAAGGAAGCTTTCATCAGTTCTTTATAAAGTAAAACTAAATTATCCAATTTAAGGATTGTCCTTAAACTACTTTTTTGAGTTAAAATCTCCTTTTCTGAAATAGTGCTAGTAGATGGACTTAAATATTAATTTGGAAAAATTCAAATTTGCTAACCCTATTTGAGTTTCCAAGTCTTAAAATTTTTTTTTGTATATATATTTTTTTGGAGTTCAATTCGCCAACATATAACACCCAGTGCTCATCCTGTCAAGTGCCCCTCCACCCCGTCAGTGTCCGTCACCCAGTCACCCCGTCCCCCTGCTCACCTCCCTTTCCACCACCCCTTGTTCGTTTCCCAGAGTTAGGAGTCTCTCATATCCTGTCACCCTCTCTGATACTTCCCACTCATTTTCTCTCCTTCCCCTTTTAATCCCTTTCACTATTTTTTATATTCTCCGAATGAATGAAACCATATAATGTTTGTCCTTCTCCTATTGCCAAATCTTAAAATTTAATTGGTCATAAAAAACAAAGTCTAGAAATCATGGTATTAAATTTTAACTTATAATCTACTTATGTATAGTAACTTAGTTTTCAGTCCTTTTAAAAGATTGAAACCTGGCCAATTAAAAAAAGCTCTTCTTATTTTATAATACAGATTAACTGTTTATTGAAATAGTGCTTCTGACTTGCATAATTCTAATTTGATATTGTAGGCTAAATGGAAGTGGTTACCACCTCATCTATATGAGGAATACTTGACAATTCTCTAACTTGAGAAAGACATACAAGTGAAGAAGGGATTTCAGATTGATTGATTGATTGATTGATTTGGGATTTCAGTTTTAAATGCTTTACACAGTTGCTTTTATTTCCTGAAAATCATTTCTTTCGTAATGTTTAAGTTGTTTTGTTGTTTATATATATATATATATATATATGGAGAGAATGCATCATTAATTGTACCTTCTCGTCTCTAACCAAACCAGCAGGCAAAACTCCACTAAGAAAGATGACTTTAGGAGTGGTAAGGTGGTGGTGGGCTGCAGTGATAGTAGGGAACAGGTATTCACCTGTGTGCTGGGCTCCTCAGACACACATGGTCTGTTTGAAGGTATTGAGGAATATGTGACTATCTGCTTTAATTCTGTAACTTCTGATTATTTGCGCTGAGGTGAATTTGGTGTCTTGGTTGTTTTTATGACAAGTTTGAGGAGGTGCTGCATTTAGTTAGGCCTGATCTTTGAAAAAAGATTTAGCATTAGAGCATTATATTTTAGATTTATTTCATTTCTTTATAGTCCCTTATTCTGAGTCTGTCTGTTTAGTTTCATACCTGAAAAAAAAAAACAGATTTGGTGTGGAATCTTCAGTCAAGGTAATTTCTCTTACTATGACTGTATTAGCAGAGCATTTATTGAAGCATAGAGATCATAAAGATTGTGATTTGTCCTTTTTTGTAAGCCATGTAAGTCTTCTCTTTGGGGTCACAGTATTCATAAATTAAAATCTCAGTGAAATGGTTCCTTGTTCTTAAGTTTAGTTGACATGAAGGGACTTACATTACAATTTTCAATTAAAAATTCCAGAATGTAGGAAATGTTTGGATAGTCCTCATGTCTATAATAATTTCTTTAAAACTTGCTTTCTAATTAAATTAAGATGCTTACTGTAGCATCTCAGCCTTTGTCCCTGGGTGTGAGTCCTGCTCTGCTCCTCTTGTTATCTTGGGCCAGTAAATGTAACCTTTCAGGATCTCAATTTTTTCCATTTGAAAATGGTGATAATGAATGTTTTGTAATGTGGTGAGAGACAAATCAATTAGCTGTTATGTAAAAAGTGCTTAGTCTAGTGCCTGGCACATAAAAAGCAGAAATAATTATTAGAAGCTATTATTGTATGGAAAATGATATTTTCTTGTTCACTGGGATTTTTCTGAGGTAATGAAAATAGCTGTGTCATAGTTACATTTATTTTGAACTTAAAACAGAACCCAAACTTTGTGTTCTGTTTTAAGTGGTTTTCAAGTTAAAAACCTATTACTTCTTTCCTGAATAGTTTTAAACTATTACTGCAGGAAAAAAATAGATTTTTCCCCCATTTGTTTCCTTCTTTATTTTTTTTCATTTCTCCTTCTCCTTATCTGTTCTTTTTAATAACATAGATTTCCAAGAAAGTACTTAGCAAAGGAATCACAGACCTAGGGGACAAGGTTGAGTTATCAAAGATCTTTGCTGATCGATTCATCGATAGCCTTAGCATTCACTATTTTTAATACCCTTAGCATTCAAAAATATTTGTGACTATTCTTATATTACTATATTTTTGGCATTATAGTTATGTTTGTCCTTGAAGTCTTTTTTTCATCTAACAAAACTTTTCTTTGACTTTTCATACCCAGTCTTTCGCATGACTGGGAATGATTCTTAAAAGGTGCTTGACAGTGAATGACTAGCTTCATGTGGCCCTTTTAAGTCAATCAACCTTAAGCTTCTAAGTTTTTACCTTCGATCTAAGTAAACTGATCTCAGCAATGTAGTTCTTGTGCCAGTAGTGAAAAGTCAAAGATCAGCAACGCACAAAGTAATTATTGTCAAAATAATATACCAAATGACCAAACATCTCACTTTCCAAAACTTTCCACTTTTCCTTTATTTTATGTTATTTTTGGATACTATTTCATTAGATTAAGCAGTTATTCTTTTGTTGGGTCTAAGTGCCTAGAACAGTAGTAAATAGCAAAAGCTCAATAAATATTTGTTGAATGTATGAGAGTTGTGTTCACAGTTAGTGATCATTACAGAAAAATACAAAAAGAGTTCTTTAAAGTTGAGGTCTTGGTATTAGATTTTCCACTGCACTAGATTGTTTTTAGACTTTAGTTTGCATCATCATAAAATATAGAACATAAAATCTACTATTTTAAATTCACTAGCATTAAGTATGTTGGCAGTGTTGTGTAACCATCACCACTATCTATTTCCAGACCTTTTTCCATATAAGTGGAATCATACTAGGTTTTGACAGTAATTGGTAACTCTTGCCTTTGCCAGTGGGTGGCTCAGTTGCTCAAGTGTCCAACTCTCAGTTTCGGCTCAGGTCATGATCTCAGGGTTGTGAGATCAAGCCCAAGTCGGCCTCTGGGCTCACTGGAGAGTCTGCTAGAGATTTTCTCTTTCCCTTTCCCTCTGTCCTCCCCCGACTTGCACATGCTCTCTCACCCTCTCTCAAATAAGTAAAATCTTTAAAAAAAAAAAAAGTTGATTATTTGTTGCGAGGAATAATCAGTTGACTTGTGGATTTAGGTGATTGGTAAAAGGCATTGAGTTCATCACTTAAGAACAGTTGTAGTTTACAATTTTTAGTTATTCTTTTTTAGTGCTCTATTCCATAAGGAGCAAAAAGTGTGAAAGTCTACTGCACTGGGTGTGTATAGATGAATGAAACTATGCCTGCCCTAATTCACAGCCTAGTATTTCTATACTGCTGAGGAAAATGTGTTAGGTATGTTATCTTTTAGTATATTATTTCCAGGATCTCTCTGACACATCTTCCAACTACTTTCAGTTAAAAGTATTCTAAAATTTTCTCTGCAAAGATTTACTCTGATAAGTATGTGTGAATTAATGATTATCTTCTGACAATTCCATTGTCATATATTCCACAAAGAACATTCTGGTGGAAGTTTATACATAATGTAACCCTGGTTTTACTGAAGTTGTATATGAACTGATTTATCAGCACTGAAAATGATCTTTCTTCTACATCTGGATTCCTAGAAATAAATTATTTCATATTTATTTCATATTTATTTTAATAGGAACAACTTTTCAGCCTAATAGCAATTCCTATGTAAATCCTGATCACTTGGAATAAATTATTTCATATTTATTTCATATTTATTTTAATAGGAACAACTTTTCAGCCTAATAGTAATTCCTATGTAAATCCTGATCACTTGAACTATTTCCGGTTTGCTGGACAGATCTTGGGATTAGCTTTGAACCACAGGCAGCTGGTCAACATTTACTTCACAAGATCGTTCTATAAGCACATTCTTGGTATGGCTCTACTGTTATTTCCATAGGCATTTATTTAAAATGTTTTTCTTAGAATCTTAAGGAAAAACTAAGTAGATAAGTGGTGGTGTTTTGGATGAGGTAATTTTTATTTCACTTGGAAGCTATCTGTATATGTAAGGCATTTGGGAGCCTGGGGGAGTAAAAAAATCTTTTTTTGCTGAAAAAATTGTTGATCATTTTAGTGTATATATGTTTATGCTGAGGATGCATTTTAGTATGAATACACTTAAGAGAATTGGCACTTTTTGAAGGATCTGATAATTTTCCTGTGTAGTGATTTCAAAGAAAGATTATATTATAAAAATGTGGAAAAACCCACAAACTTAAAGTTAACAGACTTCCAAATCCAGTAATTAGCCTCCATTTTAAATCATGCTGTGAATTGGATTATATTTTGCAGTTTTATGGAATATCTGTAGAGGGCAGTATTTTACCATTAAACAAGGAAAGGCAGAAGCATTTAGACTCTAACTGCTCTATGTTTGCATTTTTAGGTATCCCTGTAAATTACCAAGATGTGGCATCCATTGATCCAGAATATGCCAAAAATTTGCAGTGGATTTTAGATAATGACATTAGTGATCTGGGTCTAGAACTAACCTTTTCTGTTGAAACTGATGTGTTTGGAGCAATGGAAGAGGTGCCTTTGAAACCTGGGGGTGGAAGTATTCTTGTGACACAAAATAACAAAGTGAGTATTCAAATATTTATCTTAGCCATTGTTTGTAACTTGGCCCTGATAGTTTGCTGATTACTCTAGCCTACTGACACTAGCTAGAAAAACTTTGCTGTTAAAAGAGTTTCATAACATTTTATAATAGATAAAATATTTAAATTAACTAAATCATCAAATATCAAACTTTGAGTTAGGAAGGATCATTTTACTATTGTGTTAGATAGCTTAGGCAGTTCCTGAAACAGCCTTAGAGCACAATTCAGTGGATATGTAAATTGGGCATCTCTTTTTTGAAAAAATTGATTAGAGATAGAAGTTTACATCAAGATCATCACATTCTTGATGTTTAAACATTTAATGCTTACTCAATAAGCAACCTGATTAATTTTTTAAATAAAAAATCTTTAGAAAAATACCTGCATCTTAAATTGATTGCTTGCTTTAAGATTGTTAACATATTCAATTTACAAATAAAAATTTCAAACCATGTTTTTTAGAGATTTTGTTATTTTTTAACATCTGTTTCTTTCCTGAACTTTTTTGTTACTTTAGGCCTAGCTTTTTACTTCCTTGACTCTATAGGTATAAAGTTATAATGTCCCATTTGGAGCTCAACTTCAAAATCTGTAAGCATATTGAAGCTTAAATGAGTTGCCAAACTTGTTAGAACGAGAAAATCTGTGTAAGCTGATCTCCACATGGGGGAGTCATTTATTCCTAAATTTTATGGAAAGGCTTTGGGAATTATACAGGGAAAATTTTCATCCGAATAGATGAAAATACCTTTGTTTAAAAAGGAGTACATTAAATAAATACAAATGTTGTAGGCAGAAGAATGTATATCAGTTCCACATTTGAAACATAATGCTCTTTTAAATTTAATTTTGTATCTGTCAATTTGTTTAAAAATCTTAAAAAATAATAAAACTAAACTCTGGTGTCAGTTTTGAAAATGGCTGAATTACCAGAAACTGAACAATTTACATTTAAATAATATTTTCTTCTTTCTTTAAAAGTTTTGCTTTTACTTTTCACTTTCTTTTTTTATTCTTGACCAAAAGCTAGAATCATGGAACCATAAAATTTGAGTTAGAAGTGACAGGTTTTCTTACAACTTCAGTTCTATCTCCTAGAACTGAAGAGTAAGCTACATGAGTTTTAAGTGCTAATAACATTTTTACAGTGAATCATGAAGTTCATTCTGCCTGGGAGAGAAAGAAATAGGGGTGGGATAAGACAGGATTTCCGGGAATAGAGGAGATGGCATGGGAGTTGAATTATAGAGGAGAAGCATTAAATGGCCAAATAGGAGTAAGGGGGGAAAACAGAAATGTTCTGGGCTTATAGGAAGTTAAGGATGACAGAGCATGATGTGTTCAGGGAACCACAGGTATTTAAGAGTTGTAGATCTTAGCTTGGATTGCAAAATAAATGAGTGGTAAAAGATGAGGGGAGTAGTCAGGGGCCAAATTCTGAAAGTCAGGGGCCACAATTAAGAATTTGAAAATTATTCTGAAGACTATAGGGATGATTGCAGACATTATAGAGGCAAGTTTCATCAATGGATTCTGTTTCTTAAAAACACACAAAAACAAACTATGCTTGGAGTGTGAAGAATGAGTTGAAGTGGGGCAGTACTGGAGTCAGGGCAACTGATAGGTGGTTTTGGTATTGATGTGGGGATGCATGAGGATTTCATAGGACAATGGCAGGGGGGATGGAGAAAATGAGATAATTTCTTGCCTTTTTTGACATATCTGCTTATTTCTACAAAAGAAATCTGGTTATCCTTTGGAATTCTCAGTAGAGAAATTTTCAATGAGAACTCTTACATACTAGAGCAGTAATAAGTGGATAAACTCAAGAAAGAAGCTTTTATCACTAAAGGATATATATTCAAACAGTGAATTGAATTATGCCAACAGTAATGCCATTTAAACTGTTAATTATTAAAAAAATAACTATTCCAAACTGTTCTACAAATGTGGCCCAATTTTTTCCTCTGCTTAGAGGAGGGAAAAAAAGAACATCTTGTTTTCACTAGTAAAAGTTAACTTATTTAAGTAAATATGGTTTATTTAGCTGTCTTTCAAAAAACAAGATTTTCAGGGAAAAAAACCGCTTAAAAATGTGTTTATTTTCAGGGCACTTGGGTGGCTCAGTTCATTAAGTGTCTGCCTTCGGCTTAGGTCATGATCTCAGGGCCCTGGAATTGAGCCTCGCATCAGGCTTTCTGCTCAGCTGAGAGCCTGCTTCTCCTTCTCCCTCTGCCTGCTGCTCCCCCTGCCTGCGTGCTCTCTCTCTGTCAAATAAATAAATAAAATGTAAAAAAAAAAAAAAGACTTTATTTTCAACATCACTGCCATTCCTCAGAAGAAGACATAATTTAGGTTCAAAGCCTGAAAAGAAGTTAAAATTTTAAGGAATATTTCTGAGAATTGATTATTATTTATTCCACATATGCAGAAGACTAGGAGACTATTAAAAATAATGTTTCTATAAATATGGACATATAATTTTACTGGAACATAATGTCCACAAGTTCAGTCTTCCTAATCTCAGTGTTATGTTTTTCGCTTAACAGTTTCTTTTTTGCTTATCTATTTTATATCAGTTACCAGAGTCAGAGTTAAGCCAGAAAAAAGTTGCTAAGGCTCTTTTTTGTTGCTGTTGTTTCCACGCTGAGGCTTTCCAATTGAAAGCTTTCTATGTATTAATATACTTCACTAGTAAAAGTATTAAGATTCTTTAATATGATTAATTCTTCAATTTAATTCTTTGGCATCTGGTATTATTTTATGCCTTCAAAGAATAGACCATATATCTCAGGTGGGAGCAAATATGACTCCAGGATATGCCATCTGTTAGGGATAAAAAAAGATCCCCTATCCCCAAGTTATATCAATCTCTTATAATAACTTGAAAGAAAATGATAGTTTAGGTTTAATTGTGCAACTCTATGTGAACTGATTGTCATCTGTTTCCTTTGTGAACTGATTGTCATCTGTTTCCTTATTGAAGCATGTAAGATATTTGATGTAGTTATGCAGGAGCATAAAGTGTGGGGAGGTGAGTCACTTGGATTCATAGGTAGTGGGAATGTAGCCAGCATATTTCTGCACAGTATGAATTGTCATGCTGTTAGTGTGTAATAATAGTGGATGTTCATAGTAATATTGTATCATCAAGAAAGTGTTAATTTATGTTCCATTTGAGGATGTGTAATGTTTAAGGAAGGAGGAAAACAGTTGGATTTGTATTTTCTTCTGTTAAACACAGTTATCTTTCAGCTTTATGGAAAACTTTATTTTACTAAATATCTCAGTAGGATTTGTGATGGTTAGGATTTAATTATTTTTCTGAGAAATAATTTAGACCAAGATTCATCCACATTTAAATTAATATAACATGGAAACTAGTATTTGAAGGTGCTCATTTCCACAAATTGATATGCAATAACTATGAGTCAGAGTTACAGAAATAAATGTTGAAAATATTTAGAATATTAGAATAATATTTTATATTAGAATAGAAGGAAACATGTAAGGAATGATTAGTATACTCGTGGAAATTAATTTTTGAAAAAAGAATGTGTGAGGAAATAATAGCAATTAATTTATTGAAAACAGAATGTGTACTGATAAATACGAAATGCGGTGGCAAATTAAAATAGGTAAAGTATCTTGAGCAATTCACAAATCTTTTCTTTTTGAGAGAGAAAGTGCTTGTGCACATGTGTGGGGTTAGGGGAGGGGAGAGGGAGGGCAGAGGCAGAAGGAGAGAGAATCTTAAGCAGTCTTTATGCCCAATGTGGAGCCAGCCATGAAGCTCCATCTCACACCCTGATATCATGACCTGAGCCAAAGTCAAGAGTCAGACACTTAACTGACTGAGCCACACAGGCACCCCACAAATCTTTTACTTTTATGCTTCATGATTTAAGGTCTTAAACAATAATTATTGAATAGCACCATAAGATTCTAAGAACAAAACTTCTGGAAAAAAGCTACTCTTGTTAAGGGAAAAGGGGGTCTGACCAGCGCCTTAAACATTAATGAATGAATGGAGCAGAAAAATTGTAGTAGTGTAGTCAGTTTAGTTAGAGCAGACATAAACTAAAAGGTAATGATGTGCTAATGTTGAAATCACTGCTCGTTATAATTTGAACAGTGCTATATATATTATTTCCTGGATGGGACCTGAAAAATCTAGTTTATGTTTCTGTTTGATTGGCACACAATTTTGTCTCCCTCTCTCTAGTAACGACCTAAATGTAGTAACTGATTAATTCCTATGCAGTAAAGAAAAGCTTTTGGATGGTAGGGCATGGGATTTGGGAGTGGGAGTAGACTGAATAGCAGAGATGACAGCTTTTCCTGTGCTAGATTGCACCAGGGGCCACATGGGGCTTGGGGAGAACTGTGGAGAATCTACCATGACACTTCTGTAGCTTTGACATGTATGGAGAATCCACAGCCAGCGGTTATATATAATTTGCTAGCTCAGTGGTTGTGGTTTTCCTTTCCCCCCTGGAGTATGTTTGGGGAGTGGGGTTGGACAGAGCATCAGATTAGTGCCAAATAAATAAAAGAAGGAACCTAAAACAGGCTTTCTTTACTCTCTTTAGAACATTCATACCTGGGAAGTGAGAACTATGTATGGTATATTTGCTTTTAAGTCACAAAGTTTCACTTAGATATAATTATAAAGTTATAACAATTGATAGAGTTGACTGATAGGTATGGTAATTGATCCTTGTCTGAGCCAAAATACATTCTTTATTTCCAGTTAAATTTTAAGTGACACTGTTTTCAGGAATGCTGTATTTTTTGTTTGTTTGTTTTTGGGGGGATGTATTTTAAAATGTGTAAAAATAATTTACCTTAATTCAGAATCAAATCGACTATGGTTAAACCACCCATGTTATCAAGTTCTGAGTATATATTACATGCACTTGTTGAATGTGTGCATTCCCTCAGATATTTGTTGAACATTTACAAAGTGACAGCCACTTTTTTAGGATCTGGGAATATATACTGGTAAACAAAACAGAGCCCCTGCCTGCAGAAAGATTATATTCTAATGAGATATTTCAGTCAGAGGCACCAGGAAGTATAGACACTGAGGTCTGAACAAGCTTATGTTTGGGGAGTAGAGAGAATGAACCAGGGGGAGAATGAAAAGAAATGAGATGAGAGAGCAAAGCAGAGGTTGGATCATTTACGGCCTTATAGGCTAGGAATGTGATTTGAATTTTACTCAAGTCACTATAGGGTTTTTGTTTGTTTTAGGGAGGAAGAGAGGTGACTGAACTGACTGAGCCACCCAGGTGCCCCTCGTAGTGTTTTGAGGAGTAATGTGATCTGAATTATATATAAAACATTACTTATATATTTTTAAAAATCACTTGGTGTTATGGAAGAAGCTGTATAGAGGGAAAAATGGAAACAGAGATACCACATGTTATAGTAATCCAGGTGAAGATGATGGCTTGGACCAAGGTGCTAGAAGTGGAAGTGGTGAGATTGAGAATGTTTTTTGGAGGTAGTTCTGAT
The DNA here is from genome assembly GCF_048164855.1 of Canis lupus baileyi. NCBI lineage: Eukaryota > Metazoa > Chordata > Mammalia > Carnivora > Canidae > Canis > Canis lupus. The sequence continues at coordinate 10,289,595 of NC_132844.1, forward strand.
AGCACTCACTGATACAGCATATGAGAAAAATCATGGGTGATTGATTCCTAGGATTTTGGCCTAAGTAGTGTAGCTATTGGTAGATTATGGGTTTACTGTGGTTTATGAATAATGGTACCAAATTAATTCCAAACCTTCACCTCTTCAATGAGAAATGATTGTATCAACAGTATCTTTATGTATGTGAAATTGAAAAAAAAATCCTCACTTTTTTTTTTTTTCTTAATAGGCGGAGTATGTCCAGCTTGTTACTGAACTTCGAATGACAAGAGCCATTCAACCTCAGATCAATGCTTTTTTACAGGGCTTTCATATGTTCATTCCACCTTCCCTCATACAACTTTTTGATGAATATGAATTGGTAAGGAAAAACATCAGTTCTCTGTGGTTGCAAAACAACACAAGACTCCAGTTTCTGTAATTTACAAATAATTTTGGAGTACTACTATGAATGAAATCATATGTGATAAGACATTATAGTCTAATGTTTATGTTTAGAGACTTGTTACAAGATTTGTGAATGTGGTTCTCTTAAGCTTAATAACCAGAGTAACAATTCCTTAGTGTGAAGTGGGGTGAGGTGGTGATAAACAAAGATGAAACACATATGAAAGTATTTTACATGGGAGATATTGAAGGTCAGTCTTCTCAAAAGCAATATTCATATTACAGTTCACCCTTGAACAACCTTGAACAGCACATGTATGTTTGAACTGTGTGGATTCAAACTTAAATGTGGATGTTTTACAGTATAATGCTATAGCTTCTTTTTCTTCCTTTTGATTTTCTTTACTTTTTAAAGATTTTATTTCATTGAGAGAGAGAGAAAGAGAATGCATGAGTTGGGAAGGAGCAGAGTGGGAGGGAGAAGGAGGAGGGGAAAGAATCTTACAGACTTGGCACCGAACATGTGTGAGGTTCCATCTCACAATCTTGAGATCATGACCTAAGCCAAATGAAGAGTCGGACACTCAACAGACTAAGGCTCCCAGATGCCCCTTCCTTTTGATTTTCTTAATACTATTTTCTTTTTTCTAGTTTCCTTATTCTAAGAATATGAAATATAATACAAATAACAAAATATATATTTATTGTTTATGTTATCAGTAAGGCCTCTGGTCAACAGCAGGCTATTAACAGTTAAGTTTTAGGGGACTTCAGATGTTACACATGGATTTTGACTTCATGGGGTCAGAGTTCAAGCAAAAATGAACTCGTAGGAATTTTTTTATTAGATCATATGAGGTATAAAATAATAACTTCTTATCATTCTGAATAGAAGAATTAGTTTTTATTGTATTTGTTTAATTTCTCTGGCTTCTTATTTTACCATATATATCATTTTATCATTTTCCATTTTAAATCTATATGGAGTCCTCTCTTTGCCAGCCTCCAGTTTCTAATAAATGTTTGTATTGCTCTTTTAATTTGCTTGCTTTTTACTGTGACCTAACAGGATTTCTAATTTTATATGATTTATGTTTGTATTTTCCCTCATATCCTTTTTCTCTCATTATTGATAATAAATTATTTTCAAACTCTTTGAGTTGTCTAACTCCTTACTAAAATGTAGTATTTTAAATAGAATATAGCTATTTTTTATTTAAAAATTATAATTTGGAATAGTAAATTTTAGAGCAATGGAAAAGTATCCTTTGTTTTTTATTATTCCCATAAAGTAGTTTTACCCTATGCCTTTCACTTTACTGTATGAATAAGTACATTGATTTATACCTTTTAATTTTACATATGTGCCAGTATTTTTAGTTTATCACTCATAGTATATCTTAGTATAGTAGTGAATGGAATTTACTAGTTAATTTTGAAGCCCATTGTGACTTAGTTTCATTAAATGTCAGTTTTGAGGGGTTTTTTTTGTTTGCATTTTTAGGTTTAAGATTAATGGTTTTGTTTAGTATATAGACTGGTCTAGTTTTTGCATAGCAATAAGTTACTTTTAGCACTTAGAAATGGAGGAATATTTAGGAACTATTATTAAACATGACTGAAATGACTTTTTCTGTACTGTACTTACTAAATTCGCCTTGTAAAGTTCAGAACAGAATTTTACATTATTTTCTGGACCTGTGTATATAAAACAAATAGCAACAAAGTAAATAATTGACGAAAACTTTGCCTCCTAATTTACTGATACTTCTAAATTTTACGAAACTTATTATTGATTTACAGTGTATGTAGAGAAAAGTATACGCATCAGAAAAGTTTGATGAATTTTTACAAACTGAATACAACCATAAAATCACCCAGATCAAGAAACAAAAATCCTAGCACCCCAGATGTCCAATCCTGTCCTCCTCATCACTGTCCCTCTTCTTGGGGAACCACTCTTCTGACCTTTTTTTCCCATTAACATTATTATTTTTAAATTTATTTAAATTCAATTAATTAACATATGGTGTATTGTTAGTTTCAGAGGTAGAGTTCAGTGATTCATCAGTCTTATATTTGTTTTTTAAAGATTTTGTTTATATTTTAGAGAGAGCATGAGTAGGGAGAGGGGTGGAGGCAGAGGGAGAGAAAGAATCTCCAGCTGACTCCCTGCTGAGCACTGAGCCCAGTGTGGGGCACCATCTCAGGACCCTGAGATCATGACCTGATCCGAGTCTAATGCTTAACCAACTGAGCCACCTCGGTGCCCCATTCTGACTTCTAAAAATATCTTAGATTAGGTTTCTGGTTTTTTAACTTAATGTAAATGGAATAATAACCTAGAACATATCTGACTTCTTTAGTTCAACCTTTTGTGAAAACTGTGCGTATTGTTGCATGAAGTTGTAATTTGTTCATTTTTATTGCATTCTAGTATTTCATTTGTGTGTGTGTGTGTGGAGAAGTCTATTCTACTCTTGATTGAACATTTGGCGGGTATTTTTCAGCTTTGAGTTATTTGAAATACTACTATTTCAAACACTCTAGTACATGCCTGTAGGAGGATATATGTATACATTCTTGAAGTGGAATTACTGGGACATAAGGTGTGCATTTATTCTATTATAGTAGATATTTGCAAATAGCTCAAGTGGTGTGTCAGGTTACATTCCCACCAATAAGTATGAGAGTTCTGGGTATTCCATATCTTCAGTAACACTTGATACTTTCTGTCTTTTTCACTTTTACCATTTTTGTGGTTCATGTCCCAGTGACCAATGAGTTTGAGTGCATTTATGTGTTCATTGGCCACCGGTATTCTTTTTTTTTTTTTTTTTTTTTTAAAGTGTTTGCTCAAGTAACTTGTACATTCTTCTATGGTTTTCTGGTTTTTTGTTACTGATTTATAAGATTCTTTATAGGAGTCTTTGTTATCTATATTGTGAATAACTTGTACGCTGGTGTCTTTTAGTGAATAGAAGTTTTTAGTTTTAACACAGTTCAACATTTATCGCTTGCTTTTTCTTTTTTTTTTTAATGGATGGAGCTTTTTTTTTCTTCTTTTTTTATGTTTAAGAACCTGTTTCTTATTCCAAGGTCATGAAGTTGTTTTCCCGTATTTTCTTCTAAAAGCTTTATTCCTTTATCTTTCATATGTAGGTCTGCTATTGTTAAGTTTTCAATTGTGATTTTTTATTAGAAGTAAAGTCAGGATTCTTCATCTGTCTTAGACTCTGGCTTTACTATGTTGAGCTGATTTCAGATGGAGGGATTATTTGGGAAGAGCAGTGTTGTCAGCATGATCCTGATTTATGCAGTGATGAAAATTATTATTAAAAACATAGGATGGAACTGGAGGGTATTATGCTGAGTGAAGTGTCAATCGGAGAAGGACAAACATTGTATGTTCTCATTGTATTCTCTCATTCTTTGGGGAATATAAATAATAGTGAAAGGGAATATAAGGGAAGGGAGAAGAAATGTGTGGGAAATATCAGAAAGGGAGACAGAACATAAAGACTCCTAACTCTGGGAGGGATCCCTGGGTGGTGCAGCGGTATGGCGCCTGCCTTTGGCCCAGGGCGCGATCCTGGAGACCCGGGATCGAATCCCACGTCGGGCTCCCGGTGCATGGAGCCTGCTTCTCCCTCTGCCTGTGTCTCTGCCTCTCTCTCTCTCTGTGACTATCATAAATAAATAAATAAAAATTAAAAAAAAAAAAAAAAAAAGAACTGCTTTAAGACTCCTAACTCTGGGAAACGAACTAGGGGTAGTGGAAGGGGAGGAGGGCGGGGGGTGGGGGTGAATGGGTGACGGGCACTGAGGGGGGCACTTGACGGGATGAGCACTGGGTGTTATTCTGTATGTTGGTAAGTTGAACACCAATAAAAAATAAATTTATTATAAAAAAAATTTAAAAAATAAAAAATAAAAGGACCTTTTATATACAGTGTCAAAAAAGAAAAACAAAAAAACATAGAATTTGGGCAGCCCGAGTGGCTCAGCGGTTTAGTGCCTGCCTTCGGCCTGGGATGTGATCCTGGAGTCCCAGAATCGAGTCCCACATTGGGCTCCCTGCATGGAGCCTGCTTCTCCCTTTGCCTGTGTCTCTGCCTCTCTCTCTCTCTGTATCTCTCATGAATAAATAAAATCTTTTAAAAAATAAAATTAATAAAAATAAATAAATAAAAACGTATTTGCCAGGCACTTCATATGTATTCACTTTTAAAATTTCCACAACAAAAAAAAATTAAAAATAAAAAAATAAAAAAAAATAAAATTTCCACAACAGACCTCTGACATAAGTATTATTATTCCCAATTTATAGATGAGGAAAACCAATCCAAAGAAGGTACAGAACTTCCTTCTATTCATACAGTATGTGTTAGCGCCACACTGGGAACCCATGGTCTGTGACCTAGAGTCCACTCTGTCTTCATCAATATATCAAACTGTCTTTCAAAAGCATGAGTTATAAATGGGACCTGGATGACTTTATGTCTTTCCTAGGAAAGGGCTATGCTAGACTGGGATAGGAAACCTTTTAAAAAGTTGGCATAGACATCTACAGTAAATATGTGGTACCTGAATATTAACACATTGAGCCATATGAATTCTAGGTAAGCTATTGGCTATGAACATTTGCATGACTCCATCTCTGGCCATTCATATAGGATATATATGTTATACCCATTTCCAGTAGACAAATTCATTTATTTTGTCATATTTTTTAAAACTAAATTATTGATTAGACTTGAAATCTTCTTGCTGTATGTTCTTTTTATTGTGGAATTTCCATTTCATCTACTTGTTTTTAATCACTGTAATAACTTTTTTTGCCCAGGTGTTAAGTGGGATAATAAAGATCTTTCATCCTCTTCACAAAAGTCATAATAATATATTAATGAAATGCTTCAACTTTCCTGAGAGAATATATTCTCAGTCATTTTGATTCATAATTATTAATAATGAAAGCATACTTAATATTATTAAAAGCTTATATTCAGTCTAGAAGGGAAGAGGACTAAACTCTCATGGCTTATAAGAAATGTGTAAAATTCATCCCTGCTCCCTTTTGGCAGATCTGTATCAGGGTCTTGCCGGGGAACAGAATTTCCCCAGATTGTTCAAATAGAAACTTAACAAAGGGGCTGTTACAGAAGTGTGACGGTGTTAAGAATCACAAGAGTATGGGGAGACATCCAGAGACTAGCAACAGTGGAAAGCTTTATCATCCCTAGAATTGAAGAGACAGGTGGAGAAATTACATTAGTCCCACCTTATCAAGAGGGAATCTGTTCCAATACCCCCAGTGGATGCCTGGAACCACGGATAGTACCGAATCTTGTATATACTATGTTTTTTCCTAAATATACATACTTAGGGTAAGGTTTAATTTATAAATTAGGCCTAGTAAGAGATTAACAACTAATAGTAATATAATAACTAATAATATTTATAACAACAATAATATAACAATATACTATACTAAAAGTTACATGAATGTGGTCTCTCTCAAAATGTCTTGTTATGTGGTACTTTAGTTCTTGTGACGATGTTAGATAAAATGTCTATGTGATGAGATGAAGTGAGGTGAATGATGTAGGCATCATGACTTAGCATTAGGCTACTATTGACTTTCTGACAATATGTTAGAAGGAGGATCACCTGCTTCTGGACCACAGTTGACTGTGGTAACTGAGACCACAGAAAGCGAAATTGTGGATAAAAGTAGGGGCCTTCCTATTGTATTGCGAGGACCCTCTGAGAGCCTGACGCACCAATGAGGGGCATCCTGGTAGTAGCCGTGGTTGAGGATACATGGTTACTACAAAGATGTGCTGACGCAAGGTGGAAATAAAAAATATCCTCACCTCAATAGGCCTGCCTGTTTCCCAGTGATGGAGCCCAGCCTAAAGCTGATGGGCAAGAAGAGGTCTATAGGAATTGGTCTCCTGGGGTACAGAAAAGTACAAAGAATGGTGGAGAATGTATTTAGATTGCTAAAATGGAGACTAATCAGAATATCCATCTAGGAAAAGTATTTTATAATACTGTGGAAAGAAGGAACAGAACACACCCTAGACCAGCCATTCTCAAACTTTTTGGTTTTAGGACACCCTTACAACAAAGTTTTTATCTATGTGGGTTATATTACCTGATATTTACTGTATTTGAAACTTAAAAAAACTGCTAAATATTTTCTTAACATAAAAATAACAAACCATTATATATTTACATAAGTAACATTTAAAAATTGAAAATTGGGATCCCTGGGTGGCTAAGCGGTTTAGCGCCTGCCTTTGGCCCAGGGCGTGATCCTGGAGACCCGGGATCGAATCCCACGTTGGGTTCCCGGTGCATGGAGCCTGCTTCTCCCTCTGCCTGTGTCTCTGCCTCTCTCTCTCTCTCTCTCTCTCTGTGTGACTATCATAAATAAATAAAAATTTAAAAAAATAAAAAATAAAAAAAATTGAAAATTGCCGTTTCTAGAATCAAGGTAAAAATAGTGGGAAGAGTGACATTGTTTTACATTTCTGTAGGTTTATTTAATATCTGGTTAATAGAAGGCAACTAGGTTCTCATATCTGCTGTTGCATGTAATCACTTAAAATATGTTGTTTGCTTGAACTTTATGAAGAAAATCCAGACTCAGATATGTTGGAAAAGGGAGAACCTTGTAGATTCTGAATAGATCTTAGAAACCCCCCAAGAGCTGTCACATCTCACTTCTTATTAGGTTTCATTAATTTTCTTCAGAGCACACCTCTATACTAGTCAGGTGTATGTTATGAGTAGTTGTTGTAGTAGTTAAACACATTGTATCTACGTCTGTGACAACAAACTTAGCTGTTCTGGCTTGTTAGTACTTAGTTGAGTGTGGTGTATATTCATTCTCTTATTTGACCATGTAAACACATCCAACTGTGAGGTAAGGGCTCATTGAGACATCTGGACAAGCTCCTTCCATGTTCTCTTTCCTCTTGGAAAACATATGGTAAATATTTTTTGACATTCTTAATTTTGTTTTTATTTATTTCATTAATATTTTCATGTAAAGAAAGGTGACTACCAAAAGTCATTAGGAAAATGCATTTTTTTTTCTTACACTGCAGAATGTTGGCTTTAAAGGATCCAAATCATTCCAAAATAGATTTCTTCAAGGCCCTGAATATGTTCTTTTTTTTTAAATCACTTTTTATTACATTACCTGTTTTTATTATATTGCTCCTTTTTCCTAGTGATTAGAGTTTTTCAATGATCTTTTCCTTTGCTTAAGCCAGGACTTACTCAGGTCTTTGTTGTCACTTTTATGTTGAGCCTATGGTCTCTTTAGAATTTAACAAATTCATAAAATTATTGGAAATGTAAACTTGTTGCATATGTTTGTGTATTTGTCTCATATGTTTTAATGAAATTTTATCAATGTGAAGGCATTGCCACATCTCAGCAATATTTGAGATTATCATTATGAAGAGTTCTCTCCCATGGAGTACTTGTTATTGATGACATGCAGAAACTATCACAAAAATAAATCATTTTTACATGGGATTAGTTTCTAATTAAGGCAAATTTACTATTTAAATGTAATTTTTTTTTTTCCCAGTGAAGATTAATGAAATACTTTACCTCTTCCCCAAAGGAGCTACTGCTTTCTGGCATGCCAGAAATTGATGTGAGCGATTGGATAAGAAATACAGAATACACAAGTGGCTATGAAAGAGAAGATCCAGTTATTCAGGTAAAATCTCTCTAGAGTTGAGAATGAAGTTAAGTTTGCTACTTAATTTTATAAGCTTTTCAGCACTATTGGATGAAAACCTACATTAATTAACAAAGTAAAATTTTTCCCTAAACTTTTCTCCTGGGAATATTGCATCTGAAAACTTTGTATGAAAGCATTTTTGATAAATGAGTTTCATAGAATAAAATATGCTTTATGAATATTACATATTCTCGGGTATTAACAAGTCTACAATTGCACTGAAATATGAGTTAAGTTTTTTTTGTTGTTGTTAGTGGTTCTGGGAAGTTGTGGAAGGCATTACTCCAGAGGAGAGAGTTCTTCTCTTGCAGTTTGTTACTGGCAGGTAAGAAGTATTTTTATGCTAATGTGGAGGGAGATTAATGTGTTGCAGTTTTAATGGCTTAAATAGTCAAAATGCATTATTACTTTGAATTGTCAGTTTCTACCTCCTTTTCCATTTTTTTAGGTTATTAAGGGTTTATTTAGCCATTAAAGATAAATATATGGTAGTGCTAAATAAATATTTAATGTATAAAAAATAAACTATTTCAATCAGGACAATCAGCAGTACAATGCAATCAGCAATACAAAATACAATATATACTGTATTTTGTAATTTGATAATCTTTTCATTGTGTAGGTAAGTCAGAGATAGTGCCAAATTTTTAATATTTTTAGGTTGCTGGACAATACACACATACACACACATGACATATATAATATCCATACTCAGCAGTTTTTCCTCCAATTGTTACCATTTTTTTTAAAGACTTTATTTATTTATTTATTTATTTATTTATTTATTTATTTATTTATTTATTTGAGAGAGAAGCATGGGTGGGGGGAAGCCTGGAGGGAGAGGAAAAGAATCCCAAACAGATTCTCTGCTGAGTGAGGAGGCTTGATCCCATAACCCTGAGATCATGACCTGAGTTAAAACCAAGAGTCAGAAGATTAACTGACTGAGCCACCCAGGCATTTCTCTTGCCAGATTTTAAAGTCTCAAGATGCATGACCTAAAATATAATTTGTGATACCACATGTCTTTGGAAAGTCTACTTTTGGGGCAGCCTGGGTGGCTCAGCGGTTTAGTACCGACTGCTGGATACCCGGGATCGAGTCCCATGTCGAGCTCCCTGCATGGAGCTTGCTTCTCCCTCTGCCTGTGTCTCTGCCTCTCTCTCTCTCTCTGTCTCTCATGAATAAATAAATAAAATCTTTTTTGGAAGTCTACTTTTAGGCTGATTAAAGCTTTAGAAAACTAGATGATTTTTAACCTCCTTTAACTTTCTGAAAGATTTTTTAAAAAATCTAATTTTCGTTCTTAGTATCTTACAGTTTCATCTGTGCTGTTCTCTTTATGGGACTCATAGTTCCTTTGTTCCACTATAAATGTACCTCATTATTCTAGTAAAGTTGGAACATACATGAAATTAGAACAAATAAGGAATACCACTCCCTGCTAGCAAAACTACTATAAGTAATTTGATGTATTCACTTCTGTATTTTTTTCTGTTTATTTTAAAAACATAATTGTGAGCATATGTCTCTATAAAATATATATAATATATATATGTAATTTAAAGTCCACTATTTCCTTATTTTAATAGTAGCCCCATAACCATTATAGAAAATTTGGAAGATGAAGAATATAGATAAAATAAAATGAAAATCCATTAAGTAATTAGATATAATAGTTTAACATTTGCTTTATTTTCTAAGTCCATTAACTATGGAGTTAGAAAAATACTTGAAGTCACACTGTACTACACTATACCTCTAATTTTTTTTAACTTAAATTCAATTTGCCAACATACAGTATAACACCTAGTGCTCATTCCATCAACTGCCCTCCTCAGTGCCTGTTACCCAGCTCCTCATCCCCCACCCACCTCCCCTTCACTCTTAAATCTCATTTTGAACAATAAATAAAACATGAATAATCATTCAGGGTACCTGACTGACTCAGGAAAGCCTGAGACTCTGTATCTTAGGGTTGTAAATTGGGGCACCCCTCTGGGTATAGAGATTACTTAAAAATAAAATCTTAAAAAAAGAGAGAATATGAATATTCCCAGATCATAGAATAAAGATAAAAAGAAAACCTTGTTTTAGTCTTGTGTTTTGTTTTTTTTGGCTTCTTAATGCCAAGAAATACCCAGAGATTTGAATAATTTAATGAAAAGACTTAAAAATTATATATTCCATGTAGGAGGGTTAGACAATTTTTTTTATTTTTAAAGATTTACTTATTTATTTGAGAGAGAGAGCAAGAGTGCAAGAGTAGGGGGAGGGAGAGGCAGACTCCCTGTTGAGCAGTGAGCCTGGTGCCATATGGGGCTCAACCCCAGGATGCTGGGATCATGACCTGAGCCGAAGGCAGATGCTTAACCCACTGAGCAACCTAGATGCCCCAGGGTTAGACAATTTCCTTTTTTTTTTTTTTTTTAAAGATTTTATTTTTTTATTCATAGAGACAGAGAGAGAGGCAGAGACACAGGCAGAGGGAGAAGCAGGCATCATACAGAGAGCCTGATGTGGGACTCGATCCAGGGTCTCCAGGATCACGCCCTGGGCTGCAGGCGGCGCTAAACCGCTGCGCCACCGGGGTTGCCCGGGTTAGACAATTTCAATTTTTTTAAAATTTTTATTTATGATAGTCACACAGAGAGAGAAAGAAAGAGAGGCAGAGACATAAGCAGAGGGAGAAGCAGGCTCCATGCACCGGGAGCCCGACATGGGATTCGATCCCCGGTCTCCAGGATCACGCCCTGGGCCAAAGGCAGGCGCCAAACCGCTGCACCACCCAGGGATCCCGATAATTTCAATAAAAAAAAAAAATCACTTCTAATATCAGTGTCTCAGAATTTTCCCGACATACCTAAACTTTTACTTTTACTTTTTTTTTTTTTTTATTAAAAGATTTTATTTATTTATTCATGAGAGAGAAAGGGAGGCAGGGACACAGGCAGAGGGAGAAGCAGGCTCCATGCAGGGAGCCCGATGTGGGACTCGATCCCAGGTCTCCAGGATCACACCCTGGGTCGAAGGCAGCACTAAACCACTGAACCACCCAGGCTGCCCTACCTTTTTTTTGTTTTGTTTTGTTTTTTAAGTTTTATTTAAGTAATATCTACACCCTACTTGGGGTTCTAACTCACAACTGCACATTAAGAGTTGCATGTTCAGGGATCCCTGGGTGGCGCAGCAGTTTGACGCCTGCCTTTGGCCCAGGGCGCGATCCTGGAGACCCGGGATCGAATCCCACGTCGGGCTCCCGGTGCATGGAGCCTGCTTCTCCCTCTGCCTGTGTCTCTCCTCTCTCTCTCTCTCTCTCTGTGGGACTATCATAAATTTAAAAAAAAAAAAAAAAAAAGAGTTGCATGCTCTTCCAACCTAGCCAGCCGAGTGCCCCATAGATTTTAGTTTTTAAAAACACCATTCCTCTTTTATAGCTTTTAATTTAGCAGTATATTATTAAAAATTGTTCCATTTATAGATCTAATCTTTTTCATGGCTGCTTATTCTTCAGTTTATGGACCTCTCTTAATTAGTACTGTCCTTCTTTGCTAAATTTTCCTGTTTATAAATAATGCTGAACAAATAAGGAATTCTTGTACTTATACACTTGTGGGCCAGTTTGATTATTTATATAGAAAAAATTCTTAGAAGGGAAATTTTTGGATACAAAAGTATGTAAATTTTTATAACCTGATATATATTGTTCATTTACCCTTTTAGAAAGGTCTCAGTATTCATATCAACAGGGAGTCAGGGGTCTGATTCCTTTTACTCTGTCAATTACTAGATGTAATAATTTCTATTTTCATCTAATTTTTTATTTATATAATTTTTATGTAAATTGCTGGTCTTAATTTGAATGCATTATTCTATTGTAATTCATTTATTTATTTATGAAACATCTGTTTATTTGGGAGTGGGTTATGGAGAGGGAGAAGAAGGAGGAGAGAATCCTAAGCAGACTCCCAGTTTGATCTCACAACCCCAAGATCATGACATGAGCTTAAAACCAGGGTCAGATACTTAACTGACTAAGCCACCGAGGCTCCCCTATCGTCATTTTTAAAAAATTCAATTCTAAATGTTGTTTATGTGGGATATTAATTCTATAGGTACTTTTCCTAGTTTATCATTTGCCTTTTAAGTTCATTAAGTTAAATATACAGATTTCCATGTAATTTAAAGTATACATGTATAAAATTGAAGTGATTAATTTTGTAAGTTGATATCAGTACTTTGTGGTTTTTAGAAATCCTTCCCCATTCTCTCAAGGTTTTATAAATATATATATATATTTGTATACAATATATACAAATATATTGTATACAAATATATATATTTGCATTTTTCTGTAGTTTCTTTTAATTCCTATTTTTACATTCCAATTTTTAAGCCATCTGGATTTTATTTTGGTTTATGTATTGAGGTATAGAGCTCTTACTATTTTTCTAAATGATAATATCTAAACACCATTCAGTGGATTATTATATCCACCCCACCCCTCACCGCCACCATGATTTGGTTGGTATAAGTCTTTAAATTGCAGATAACAATTACAATTACTCAAGTTCTCTGGTACTAAAAATGTCTGTTAAGTTGCTGCTCTTGTAGAATGAAAAACTCTTATATTAGTAATACAGAGTGCGTCTCCCAAGTCAATCGTATAGTCCTTGTTAGCAGTACTGAAAAGAATTGCACTGTTTATTATTTAACTGGTCATGAAGTATAGCCTGTGAATCCATTTAAACCAAGGTGAATGATGTGAGTAAAAATAGAAGCCAAGGAAGCTGAGGGGAACAACACAGAGCTAAGCTTCAACACCATGCTGAAGAAGCCACCATTCAATACAGTCTACAGAGTCCTTGTTTTGAATTCAGACTAAGTTTTAAGCTTTTTTAAACCTTAACTTTCGGGATCCCTGGGTGGCGCAGCGGTTTGGCGCCTGCCTTTGGCCCAGGGCCCGATCCTGGAAACCCGGGATCGAATCCCACGTCGGGCTCCCGGTGCATGGAGCCTGCTTCTCCCTCTGCCTGTGTCTCTGCCTCTCTCTCTCTCTCTCTGTGTGACTATCATAAATAAATAAAAATTAAAAAAAAAAAAAAAAAAAAAAAAAACCTTAACTTTCATTTAGTATAGGCATAGAGTTTGCCATTCTAAGCTTAGTATTTTTTTATTCAACCCTTTCTGGAAAATTCTGATTATCTATTTGTTTATATTTTAGATGTTAAAATATCTTTTTCTATTATCCATAGTTTAGTGCAAACTTACTAAAAAGTCAAATGTGTTCCAATTATTAGATCCAAGAGAATCAGTGCAAAAAAAAGTAATTTTTAAGTTTTTTTTAAAGTATTTTTATGGTGTGACATTATTTTGTTGGTCTATCAGTCTCTGTTAATTAAATGATTTACTCTATTTTGTCCTTAACCCTTAAGAATAATGAAAATCAGACTTGATTTGTGTATAAAATTTCTATTTTATATGCATGTCGTTTATAGTAACTGTAATTTTATATTATATAATCCAAGTGTCATAATATCCAACCAAAGACCATTTCATTTATTTTTCTCACACATGCTAAAGCTTGATGAGCCGTCTTAGCGTAAGATTCACTGCTTATTCAGGTATTAGAGCATGGTCATATTTGTAGTTTAGAAGAAGAGTAGTTGGGCAGCCCGGGTAGCTCAGTGGTTTAGTGCCGCCTTGGGCCCAGGGCCTGATCCTGGAGACCCAGGATCGAGTCCCACATCGGGCTCCCTGTGTGGAGCCTGCTCTCCCTCTGCTTCTGTCTCTGCCTCCCTCTCTCTCTGTGTCTCTCATGAGTAAATAAATAAAATCTTTAAAAAAAAATTTTAGAAGAAGAGTAAAGTTTCAGGGATTGCTAGTGAATATCAGTTTACAGTATAATTTTAGTTTAGATCTTAAAATTGGGAAACCTTCTGATTTTTAACCTTATTTTTAAAAATTTAGTACACAAAAAACCTTAGATCAGTCATTCTGATATTGAAATACGGTGTATTAATTTGTGTAAGAAACAGTGTCAAGTCTCATTTTCTCACCTTACCATGATAAAATAGTGTACTTTTAAATTCTACCTTTGCAGGAAGTTGAGAACAGCTTGGCTTTTTATCCCTTTTCATTTTTGGTTGCCTTTATTAAAGTTTTAGGCAAAGGTTAATATGCATAGACTAGTGTTGAATTTTATTTCAGTTTACCGACATGTCCAGGTCTTCTTTAGCTATTCTTTTGCCCTATGTAGGAATTGCTCATGCATGAATGTTTATTAACAAGACTTTTTTTAATAGTCCCTTGGATTTCCAAGGTAATCTCAGGCATTTCATCAGTAAAGCATTTAATAGCAACCAAATGACTTCCCAGTGATAAAAGAAAACTGCTGTTTTTAGAGATTTATTTATATTGGATTGTTATTATTCCTCCTGTGAACGTATACATACCATTTATGAGTTTAAACAGAAAATCTGGGGATCCCTGGGTGGCTCAGTGGTTTAGTGCCTGCCTTCGGCCCAGGGTGTGATCCTGGGGTTCCGGGATCAAGTCCTGCATCAGGCTCCCCACATGGAGCCTGCTTCTCCCTCTGCCTGTGTCTCTGCCTCTCTCTCTGTGTCTCTCACGAGTAAATAAAATCTTGTAAAAAATAAACAGAATCATGGTGCATATTTCCACAGTTTTTATGTATATGTGGCAGAAAATAAATACATTTTTAAGTACAGTTCTGTGATACTAAGTACATGCACATTGTTGTGCAACTATCCAACTCCCAAACGTTTTTATCTTCTTCTGCTGAAACTGTCAACCAACTAAACATTAACTCTTCATACCCCTTCCCTCCAGTTCTGGGCAACCATAATTCTATTTTCTGTCTCTATGAATTTGACTACTCTACGTACTTCATATAAATGGAACCATACATCATTTGTCATTTTGTGACTGGCTTATTTCACTCAGAATAATGTCCTCAAGGTTCATCCACATTGTAGGATATGTCAGAATTTCCTTCCTTTTGAAGGCTAAATAATATTCCAATGTATACATATATACCACTTTTGCTTATTCCTTCATCAGTGGATGATCACTTCAGTTGCTTCGTGAATGAATAATGCTGCTATGACTTTTGGCTTTTGTGAATAATGCTGCTATGACTATGGATGTACAAATCACCTTTTTTAGTTTCTATTTTCAATTCTTTGGGCTATATATATAATTCTATGTTAATTTTTTGAGAAACAGCCATATTGTTTTCCATAGCTGGTGTAAATTTTACATTCCCACCAGCAGTGTATAAGCATTCCAATTTCTGCATATCCTTTCCAGTACTTATTTTTTGTTGTGTGTTTTTTAAAATTTTTGTGTTTTTCTTTAAAATGATCATCTGAAGGGTGCCCCAGTGGCTTAGTCAGTTAAGTATCTGACTCTTGATATTTGGCTCAGGTCATGTTCTCAAGATTGTGAGATTGAGCCCCATGTCGGGCTCCATGCTCGGTATGGAGGTTGCTTGAGAATTCTCTCTCTCTCACCCTTTGCCCCTTCCCCTGCACACACACACACTCTCTCTAAAATATTATCTCCCTTTGCCCCTTCCCCTGTACACACACACACACACACACACACTCTCTCTCTCTCTCTCTCTCTCTCTCTAAAATACATACATACATACATACATATATGTTTTTTTAATTTTAAAAGAAGATCCTCCTAATGTGTATGAAATGGTATTTGTGGGTTGGGTTTATATTTTCCTAATACTAGTAATGTTGATTGAGCATCTTTTCATATACTTAAAAGCCATTTGTGTATCTTCTTTGGTGAAATGTCTATTTGGGTCCTTTCCCTATTTTTAAATGGGTTTTGTTGTTTTTCGTTGAGTTGGAGAAGTTCTGTTTATTTTCTGGATATCAATTCTTATCAGACTTATGACTTGAAAATATTTTCTCCTATTACATGGGCTGCCTTCTCACTCTGTTGATGGTATCTTTTGGTGCACAAGTTTGTTTTTTTTTTTTTTTTTAAAGATTTTATTTATTTATTCATGAGAGACACACAGAATGTCTCTCATGAAAGAGAGGCAGAGACACACAGGCAGAGGGAGAAGCAGGCCTCATGCAGGGAGCCTGACCTGGGACTCCATCCCAGGTCTCCAGGATCACGCCCCGGGCTGAAGGTGGCGCTGATATTATGGGGTCTTTGGAACAGAAATGTAAAGGATATTCTAGTTTTCCCACTGTGAAAAACAAAATAAAAAACAAAAACCCTTTGACCTATTGGGGAGGAAAAATTTTTCTTTACACTTCAAAGTTACTCTGCTTGGTGTAAGAATTAAATTGACATGGATAGATTAATAGGAAGAAAATCAATTTAATTCATATGTTTTGGAGCTCATAGAAATATGAGTCTCAGAGAAGTGACCAAAGTAGGCAGGCTTGACACTTTTTAGACAAAAAGACAATGCATCTTTGAGGAATTGAGAAGACAAAGAAGTTTGTGCTTGGGGTAGTATATTGTTAAAGAAGTGATGAGGTTTGTTTCTGCGGCTATCTCAGCCCTGAATCCGTCTCTAGTCATAGCATGTTTCTTCACCTCCAGGAACAGTAAGAGTACCTTTCACGTGGGAGCTTTATTTCCTGCTTTCAGGGAGACAGGAAGATTAAAGTGTCCTTTTTTCACTGGTTGTTGTTAAGTAACTTTAATTTAAAATAATCAGTATGCAAAAAAAAAAAATATTAGTACGCCTAAGTGGCATATTTAGGGATGGCCTACCCTGAACCCTATCAAACCCTAGATACTTAGATATTTTTTCACAAATTGAAAAATCATTTGGATTATGTGTAACAGACTTTCTGTGGCTTGAATTAATCAAGCAAACATTCATGTATTCAGCAAATATCTAATGAATGTCTGTCAGATGCCAGTTTTTAGTAACCCCAGGAGTACAGATACAAATATGACACATTTAGATCCTCAGATTAGTCCCAGTTTAATTGGGGAGAGACACACAGAAGAAAATAATTGTACGTGCAGTATGCTATGTACAATAATAGAGGTATGTGTGCAGTGGCCAATTGAAAGCATAGTATGGCTTGTAGAAATGTGGAGGAGTGTCTCCATGGAAGCGTGCTAACTGGCCACAAAGCATCTTTTAATAATGAGTTGGAGTTCTGCCGGGCCAAAGATGTTACCTTGTCAGTGCCCTGGAGTTGAATATATTCTTACTCTAACTTGTAATTTGTAATGTATGTATCACAAAGATTTTCCTTTCATGATTACAAGTTATTAAGATATGAACTCTTAGTTCCAGGGTCCCACATGGTGGATTTGCTAACATCATGGGTGGAAGTGGATTGCAAAACTTTACAATTGCTGCTGTGCCATATACTCCAAATCTCCTACCAACTTCAAGCACATGGTATGTTAAATTGGCTTATTTAAATGCATTGTGAATTGTCTTGATTACTTTTGAAATGATTAAAGGTCTAACTATTATACTGCTACATTAAAGGAAAACCTCAACAGTAATCTCTTTTTAGCTTTTTGGAATCAGTGATAAATAAGTATCAACATAATTCATTGCCTCTTCTTTTTATGGTAGGGAAAATATTTGAGGAAACGACCTACCTATAATTTTAGTTGAATGTCGTTCAAGTATCACTGAAGTTACACTGTCATAAGTATCACTGCTGAGTTATACCATCACTTCACACTAAATTCCCTTATTGCTTATTAATTTTAGACTGAAAGGAACTTATTTTCTTCCACTACATTTGCATGCTAAAGGAAACTGCAATGCAGCAGTTTTTTTTTCTTTTTAAATACTACTTCAGGGTTTTCCAATTTGAATGCAAATTTGAGAGGGTGGTTTTATGTTAATTTTGAGTAGTGTTTTAACTGCTAGACAAAACAATAAGAAATTTCATAGATTTCCTTTTTAATGGTGGTATATTTTTCTTTTAAAGCATCAACATGCTCAAGTTACCTGAATACCCAAGTAAAGAAATACTCAAGGACAGACTTCTTGTGGCGTTACATTGTGGCAGCTATGGTTACACAATGGCTTAAAGAACTCTGAAAATTTCATCCGATTACTGATGCGCAATTCAGAGTGGCAGAAATAATTTAGGAAACTGTCAACAGAAAAGGAACCTAAATGCACCCCATAGGCAGGGCTGATGTTTAAAATTCATAAAGGATCACGCTTTCTACCCTCCCTTCCCGGTTCCCTTTTATGTTTTCTGTTTGCGACACAATTAGAAAATATAAAATCACAGTGGTCTTCAATTTAAAAAGTGCTAATTGAAAGTAGTAGAAATTGTCTTTTTTCATATTTCTTTACTCTTATCCAAGATTGTGTTAAGGCAAAAATCTTATTCTACATTCCACCTCCACTATGTAACTGTCTTGTTAAAAGGGTGTTTTCTCTTTATTTTCCTATATATTAAGTTATATTAGGACATCCAGCCTGGTATGTTCTGTTGCATGTAAAGTGCTGTTTATATTTTGGAAAACTATTGTATAGAATGTATTAATTTAGATTGTGTATAAAGCCACAAAAATATGTATTTTCCCATATTGAATCTATATTGCAATGATGTTTTTTAGCTTTTTAATATTTTAATATATAATGTAAAGTTTAGACTGATGTGACTAACAGCTGATGAAATGACAATTTATATATTAAAGCTTATATTGTATGAATTATTTGCATCTCTCAGTGGTCAGTTTTCCATATATGTATTGTAGTCTCAAAGTTTTTCTTATGCCCTATTTTAATTTATATTTTAGGCAAAACTAAATGTAATATTTTACCACATTCTTTTTATTTTATCTGTGAGTTCTGTTAACATTTGAAGAAGTAATCTAATGTGCAGATTACAATTTAAATATGTAATTTTTTATTCTTGTTTTTTGTGATTAAAATACTGAGATCAGGTGACATATGTCTAATACAGAGCTTTGGGTTCTTAAATTTTACGGTGATCTAATCAATATTCTTTTGAAAGGATACACTTGAGTAGTTGCAGCATACCTTTTAAGGGGAAGTGTAGGAATGCTTACATATTTAGAAGTGCTAACAGAGGAACTTACAATGTCTAGGACTTTGCCTTTGGAAACTAAAAGTACACTATCCAGTGGTATTGATGTTGGTAAAATGACTCATGCAGATTTTTTTCTATGAGTGGCTAGTCATATTTTCAACATACATTGACAGCTTTGATACGTTATAGAGCTTCTTGAATATATGTCTTCTGGTCTTTTGTTATTGCAGATATATATATATATATATATATATACACACGTATATATACGTATTGATATATATATATGTAGAGAGAAAGCATTTCTGAACAAATTAATTTCAAAACTAGGAATTCTTTAAAAATGACAATTAGCTTTAAAATTAAGACTCAGATGCATATTTATGATAAATGAAGCTAATTAAAAATTTTTATTCTCAAAGTTCACTTGTTTAAGAGGTTGCCTTCTGGGTTTTCAAATAGGTAACTGACCACTTTAATATTACATTCCTTATAATTTAATGTTTACAAACATTTATTTCTGTTTTGTACAATACATTGGGCTTTGTCAGATTGGTCCTTCTGCAAGTATTTATGTAGAAGAGATATTAAAATATTAAAAATCTCATGGTATTTTACCCCTGAATTTGAATATTTTTGATACAAATTTAGCAAATTCAAGGTTTATTTTTTATGTTGTTTTTATCTTTTAACTATAAGAATGTAGTTAATATAAAATATTTTATATGGATTAAAAATACTATTTAAGCAAGAGGAGCAAGTCTTTTTAATATACTGTAGTCCTATAATGTCTTCTGTAAGTAGATGGATACGTTGAATGCAAAGTAGTATAGAAAAATGACTAGAGATTATTAACCCCTTTGGGTGAAAGATTACTTTTATAGGAAAATGACTCAGCCCTTAAAACATGTAGTGGTTCCATAAAATGAGGAAAACAGGAACACAGCACTCTAAAGCAATAAAAGTATAGGACAAAGGAGCACAATGTAAGAACCCATTAATAAAAACATTTGAGCAAGAGTAGATTAAATTGATCACATAATTTGAAGGAATAGTGACCACGTAGTAAATTGATCACATAGTTTGAAGGAATAGTGACCACATAGTTAATAAACTCTTGTAGTTTGTCCAGAAATAGTGTATCTAATAGTGTGTCCAGCTTTATTTTTTTATTTTTTATTTTTTAAAGATTTTATTTATTTATTCATGAGAGACAGAGAGGCAGAGACACAGCAGTGAGAGAAGCAGGCTCCACGCAGGGAGCCCAATGCGGGACTCCAGGATCACGCCCTGAGCTTCAGCAGCCACTCAACTGCTGAGCCACCCAGGCATCCCGGAAATCCCAGCTTTAAAGTGTAGGTCACAATTTGGAGGCCCAGTAGGTGGTTTCCACTCAGTTTTGTTTGTTATGCCAATTCTAAAATTCTGAAATGAGTTGTCAACATATAAAAAATCCGGAAGTTTCATGCAGAAGTCTAGATTTTAGGCTTTTGAGAGATCAAGAAAACACTAACAATGTTGGGTATTGATTCCTAGAAGGCATAGTAGGTGCAATTGAGGAGAAGCTGCTTCTTTCAGTGACTGAATACGCTCTTCAGTCTTCTGTTTGCCTGTCCCAGCCTGCACCCCTGGTTTATGTTACCTTCCTGGCCATTGACAGCATTAGAGTTTGCTTTAAAGAATCTATGTTTAAAAAAAAAAAAAGAATCTATGTTGATTGGAAATGTTTCCCTGGAGTATAAATTGGCACAAATTCTTTGGAAGGCAATTTGGTAATGCCTTTTTATTTGAGAGAGGGAGCAAGCACACAGGGAGAAGCAGACACCCCCCCCCCCCAGCAGGGAGCCTGATATGAAACTTGATCCCAGGACTCAGATTATAACCTGAGCCAAAGAATGGATGAAGAAGATGTGGTTTATGTATACAATGGAATATTACTCAGCCATTAGAAATGACAAATACCCACCATTTGCTTCGATGTGGATGGACCTGTAGGGTATGATGCTGAGTGAAATAAGTCCATCGGAAAAGGACAAACATTATATGGTCTCATTCATTTGGGGAATATAAAAAATAGTGAAAGGGAATAAAGGGGAAAGGAGAAAAAATGAGTGGGAAATATCAGAAAGGGAGACAGAACATGAGAGACTCCTAACTCTGGGAAACGAACTAGGGGTGGTGGACAGAGAGGTGGGTGGGGGGTGGGGGTGACTGGGTAATGGGCACTGAGGGGGGCACTTGATGGGATGAGCACTGGGTGTTATTCTATATGTTGGCAAATTGAACACCAATAAAAAATAAATTTATATATAAAAAAAAGACACTTAACCGACTGAGCCACCCAGGCACCTTGGCAGTGTGAAAAATTTTTTTTTAATGTACATATACTCTGACTCCATATGAATTCTAAGAATTTATCTCCTGGATAATCTTGCTCATGTACATAAAGATATTTGTACAAGAATATTTCCTGGGGCACGTTGGTGGCTCAGTGGTTGAGCCTCTGCCTTTGGCTCAGGTCGTGATCCTGGGGTCCTGAGATCCAGTCCCACGTCGGGCTCCCTGCATGGAGCCTGCTTCTCCCTCTGCCTATGTCTCTGCTTCTTTCTGTCTCTCATGAATAAAGAAAAATAAAATCTTAAAATATATTTCCTGAAGCCTTGTTATAGAGAAAAATGGGAAATAATTTAAATGTCCATCAGTGAGGGGTTACTAATAAGTTACAGCCATACAACAGAATACTAAATAGTATTTACAAAGAATAAGATGGACTTACACATACTGATATGTAAATTTTTAAGGTATGTTGAGTGAAATAAGGCATATAGGGAGTAATTAGTGTATAAATACACATCGGGCAGATTTACACAAGAATAATTTCTGGGCTGTGGATCACTGCTATATGTGGGAAAGCATTGTAAGACGGGATGAAGACTTTTTCATTATATAACCTTTATTTCCTATTTATCTAAATCCCATGCCTGTGTTATTTTCTATGTGATATATGTAAAAAAGAAACGCTGGTGTCTTTAATCGAGGAAAGCAAGCATCAGTCGTAGGTTTTATGGGATCTATAAAATGCCGTAGCAGTAGCAATAAGCACTATTTTCATGACCACAAAACTTACTCTTTTATAATGTGGTTAGCTTAAAGTAAGTCTCTTTCAGTCCGATCCCAGCAGCATTGTGGCAATGGCTCTCCTGTCTTCTGACTGTCCTTGTTATTTCCCTTTCGGTACCGGAAACGTGGCCTCTGGTGTGGCAGTCTCTGATGGCATCATCAAAGTGTTTGGTGACATGAGGGGTAAGCACGGTAAGTCCTCAACACCAGAGGGGGTGAGGAAGCGCAAGAAGGCGGCACTCCTCTGCCCGAGCCAGGACAAGGACAACGTCAACCTGGAGGAGCGCAAGCAGATCCTGGCAGGTGACGTGGGCCAGACTGTCGACCACCCCTATGCCACCTTTGTCAGGATGCTGTCAGACAAGGACCGCCACTGTGCCCTCTGCGACACAACCTACGAGACTGAGAGAGCAAGAAGGAGGACACCTTGGGTTTATCTTCTGGACACCTGAGCCTGTACCCGTTAAGAGCAAAATGATCTATGCCAGTGCTAAGGATGCCAT
Organism: Canis lupus baileyi; assembly: GCF_048164855.1. NCBI lineage: Eukaryota > Metazoa > Chordata > Mammalia > Carnivora > Canidae > Canis > Canis lupus. The sequence continues at coordinate 10,312,421 of NC_132844.1, forward strand.
CGTGAAGAAGCTGACGGAGATCAAGCATGAATTACAAGCAAACTGCTAGGAGGGGGTCAAGGACTGTTGTAACCGGGCAGAGAAGCTGGGGGGCCGTGCCGTTATCTCCCTGGAGGCCAAGCCTTTGTGAGCCCCCTCCAGCGCTCTGCCTGGAGCATCGGGCAGCCCCAGACCTGCACATGGGGGTTGCAGGCGGCCCTTCCTGCCAGACCTGAGGGGCTGGGGAGATCCCAGCAAGGGAGGCCAATCTCTTCACCTCAGTTGCCAGACAGCCCTCTCACCCCCTGGGCCTTCCTGCTCCGTCCATCCCTGATGGTTCTGGCCTTCCCAAGCTGCTTTTGATCTGATTCCTCTTGGGTTGAAACAGACCAAGTTTCCCCCTGTCACCCCAGTTTGAGGGGGGGCTGTATTTTTTTTTTTTTATGACACTCCAATTTCCCACCTGTTCCTTTTCTCATGCTGGTAACTTTTTTTTTTTTTTTAAGATTTTTATTTATTTATTCATGAGAGAGAGAGAGAGAGAGAGAGAGAGAGAGAGAGAGAGGCAGAAACACAGGCTGAGGGAGAGGCAGGCTCCCTGCAAGGAGCCTGATGTGGGACTCGAGCCCGATCCTGGAATCACACCCTGGGCCAAAGGCAACACTCAACCACTGAGCCACCCAGGCATCCCCCATGCTGGTAACTTCTAACATCAATAGTGACTCTGTGCTTGTCTGTTTAGTTCTGTGTATAAATGGAATGTTGCAGAGAGGACCCCTCCTTGCACTGCCTGGTTCCCCTTCCCTTCTCCCCTGCTGGTGGCCACGCATGGAAGCAGGAGCGGTAAGGGACCTTCAATTAAAAAAAACCACACACATGCACACACAAAATAAAATAAGTCTCCTAATTAAAGTCTTTTGCAAACAAATAAAGGAATGCTCCTTTGCCCACAAAGCTCTATTTCCACATTGCCTGTTAATTAGCACTGTTTATAGCTCTCTAAAATTCTACCAATTAGACATTTATTTGAATTTATATTTTTTTCTCTGATTTTCCTTTTTTTTAATAGCACTTACTTGATATGGGAAAATCTGGAAAGCATGGATTCATGTACTAACTGGGAAAAATCCATAAATTACAAGTCTACTACTCAACGGTGTTATTAGCTTCCAGTCCTCATGTATTTTTTCCATAAATGAGTTCATAAAGAACATAGCATTTAGTATCTTTTTTTTATTTATTCAGCATTATATTTTGTATATTTCTCATGTCATTTCAACTTACTTTTAAACATTTAAAAAATATTGGCATAATATTCTATCATATAAATGTATCATAATTTATTTGACCATGTCTCTAAAATTTTTAACATCAATTTCTAATATTTTTGCTTTTATAAGTAACAGATGGTCTCTTTCAACACTAGTTATATTTTAACAATGGTAACATTTTCTGGGTTATTTGTTGAGATGTCCATCAATTGCTCCACAGTTGTGGAATTACTATTGGAAGATTCAAGGAAGGGCTGTTGACACAGTAGGTAGGACCAAATAGCTTTGTTCCAGCAGCACAATTAGGGCCGTGTGCCCTACCCGAGTGTAAAAAAGGTTAGAGAGGTAGAAGGATATGACAAAGGTAAATCAATTTTAATCATTACTTACTTCAGTCTTCTTTCCAAGAGCAAGAGAGGAAACTCATCTACATGACATAAGCCTCCTTCTCAGGACCCAGAACTTGAGCATTTAATATTATGTTATATAGTCCAGCTTTGTGGACAGTTACTTACACTCTTATGGGTTAAACTAGAAACCTAGCTTCCATTTGCAAAGTTTTCCACAAATGGAGTTAAAAGCTTTTGTCAAATAGTATGTGTGTATAACAGCTATCTCTCTGAGTGGGTTTTTAGCTAACAGTAGAATTTTGCTGATTTTCAGCACAATTAGGCATATTAATACGTATCAGTAGTCACTATTTTTCTCATGAAATATGCTCCTCTGTTCTGTGCACATCCACAGTGGTTAGGTAACAAAATTTACCTCTAAAGTTAACTAGCAACAAATCTCAATTTTACACGTTAGCTTAAGCTATCTTAATGTGGAGAGATTTCTGTTAGAATGTCCTTTGTGAAACTCTTAAGTACCGGGTTATGGTTACATGCCTACTGGCCAGGTATAAATGGCACAAATGCACTTATTTAATTAATAATAAGCCCTCTCAATTTACAGATGAGAAAATTGTGGAGATCAGAGAGGTGGTGACTTGCTTAAGGCTTCGGGGCTACTTTACTACTAGAATTTAAAGCCTTTCTTTTACTCCATGCTGTCTCTTTATGACATAACTGCATTATAAAAAGACTCTTTTAGAAAAACACCTGCAGCCTATTAACAGTCATGTAAGACAAGCCTGTTGGGAAACTATAACTTAATAAGCTGATAGTTAAGAGTGATTAATAGGACTATATTTCTTCTCTCCCACTGTGCCACAATAAGCAAGGGTGGGTACTTTACCATCTCAAGATGAAAAAGAACAGATGTATTGTCAGATCATAGATCATGGGTAGTCATTAAGTTTTATTATCTTTATAAAAATGTTCAATTTCAAGCATACTTGGTGCTTGGAAATATGTTGTGAACCTAATGTTGCAATACCATTAAAACCATAAACTGAGAATATGATGACTATTATTGTATACTTGTGTGACTAAATTGAGTCTAGTTGAGTGAAATGGAGGGCGACTCATCCTAGGTGAGTGCTGGATACACAGTAGAGACAACTTTCCAAATGAATTCAACAAATTCCCCTTAAATTATTCAACACTGGTTTGGGGACTGGGTCACAGTCCCTACCCTCAAAAGGAAATAAAATTCGGTTGGGCAGATGGAAGGCATATTTGAAACATTTTAAAACTGCAGTATAGCCTATGATTAAGTGTAAAAACCAGCTACAGAAGTGTATTAGTGAAGGGGAAGAAGAGTTTAATATAAACTGAGTATCCAAGGTAGCTTCAAATCTTTGGCCTGACTGAAATATTAAATTGCTCTGTAAATTTGGAGGTAAATAAATTGATCACCCTGTTGATTGAATAAATTACTGAAAAGCAGGTTAAAAATGATAAACTTAACAACACAAGGCTAATATGTAGCAGTTGGGTTCTCAGATTTTTACTTAGTGAATTATTAGCTAGCTCGGTTCTAGATTCTAGTCATTCCTTGAGAATTCTGATTTAGTAATTTTAATAATTTGGAGACTCTTGTGTCCATATTCCAAGCATATTGGAAGATGGCTCTATATTTTTCTCAGAGTGTGGCAATATCTGATTCTTTTTGAAAGCTTAGTATAGGAGTGGGGAGGAGTGCTTAAAGTGATGCCCGCACAGTATACTCATATAGTATTTCTCTTTTCCTCAAATCTTAGACACCTGGGTGGCTCAGTGGTTGAGCGTCTGTCTGCCTTCGGCTCAGGTTGCGATCCCGGGATTCGGGATCGAGTCCCACTTGGGGCTCCTGAGAAGAGCCTGCTTCTCCCTCTGCTTGTCTCTGCCTCTCTCTCTCTCTCTGTCTCTCTCTCTGTCTATCTCTCATGAATAAATAATCTTTTTAAAAAAATCTTAGAGGAAGAAATTGATATTCTCATTCAAATTCCAAAATTCCATATGTATAGCCAACCTGACATCTTCACTTAGATGTTAATGAAGAATTTAGGGACACCTGGGTGGCTCAGCGGTTGGGCCCCTGCCTTCGGCCGGCGGGGGGCCTGGAGACCCAGGATCAAGTCCCGCATTGGGTTCCCTGTGTGGAGCCTTGCTTCTCCCTCTGCCTATGTCTCTGCCTCTCTTTCTCTGTCTCTCATGAATGAATAAATTAAAAAATCTTAAAAAAAATCATCTAAAACTTAAATATATCCAGAGCGGACCTCTTGTTTCTCCATTGTCTCCCTCCCCATGTCCACCTGTCCCCCTACACGTATCTTTCCTATCTCGGCAAATGGTCACCATCATCTACTTCAATGCTCTGAGCTGAAGACCTACAAGTCATCCTTTATTCTTTCCCTTTTCTCATCTTCTACATCTGACCCATCACCAACTCAGGTTGAGTTTACCTTTTCCATATTCTTTAGTCAACTTCTATTGCCCTGTCCAAATCACCATGATTAGTTTCTTGGATTAGAGTGGTCTAACTCAAAGGGAGGCAGAAGGCATTATGGTTAGGAATAGAGGCTCAGAGCTGGACTGCCTGGATTTGAATTCCAGCTTTCCTACTATTAGCTGTTGTTAGAAGTTCAGCTGAGCTGGGGAATGTTGGGGTAGATGTTAGAGTAGCTGATTAACGGAACAAGCCAAAAATGAAAGAGTTAAGCCTTTAATCACCTGCTGGGATGGTTATATGCAGGAGTCTAAAACTGGAGAAGCCACTGACTCCCAGTGTTTTATCTCCCTCGTGGAAAGGCACACTAATCCAGAATCAAGTGCATCAACACAGACATGGGAGACTTCTCACTGTTGCAGGAGTCCTGAACTAAAGGCTCCAGTAATTTTATGGACCCTGTGGTTGAGCGGGGAGATGGTGAAGGAGATGGGTTAGGAGTGAAAAGCTATAGGGAAAAGTCAAAGTGGAACAAAACATTTGCAAACATCTCCACTTCCCCTCAAAAGGAGGACTCAGCAGAAGCATCTGAAGGCTTCTGCCCCATGCCTCAGATAAAGAGAACCAGAAATGAAGGCTAGGAATGCAAATATATGAAAAGCATGACTGAGCAGGGGAGCCTGAGTTGTTGACTGCAATGCACTAGCTATGTGCCAAGTCTGGGTAGGGAGCAGCAGCCTCTTCCCACGAGGCCTGCCAGGGAAAGCTTTTGTAATTCCCCATGGGCACATCTGAAAAATCACATCTAGGTTCTTAACCAGGAGTCAGGCTCCTCAGCTGTGTGACCTTGGGCAAGTTTCTTAACTGCTCTCTGCCATTTATTTATTTTAATTTTTTTTTTCTCTCTGCCATCTATAAAGGAAACAAAGTTATGAGAATCACATAGAGTATTGTTAGTTTTCTATTGCTGCTGTAACAGATTACCACAAGCTTAGTAGCTTAAAACCACAAAAATTTATTCTCTTAACAGTTCCTCAGGTCAGAACATTATTGAAATAAGGGTGAAAAATCATGATTGCATCAATAAATGTAGAAATAAACACTTGATAAAGTTGAACACCCTCCCCACCCCCCTTTTTAAAAAGATTTCATTTAGGGAGAGAGCACATAGCAGAGGAAGAGAGAGAGTCTTGAGCAGACTCTGAACTGAGCATGGAGCCTGATGTGGGGCTCCATCTCACGACCCGAACCAAAATCCGGAGTTGGATGCCAACTGACTGAGCCACCCTAGTACTACAAAGTTCAATCCCTTTTGATGAAAACGGACATAATTCAAGATTTAAAAGAATTCCTTTGATTTGTATTGTATCAAAAATTTGTATTGTATACCAAAAATTTTAGAGCAAATATTATGTTAATGGGGAGACTTTATTCTCATCAACATCTGCCCCAAGACAGGAATACTCAATATTTCTGTTAATGTTTGACATAATATTGAAGGTTTGGCTAATGTGATGTAAAGAAAAGTTACCAGGATGGGAAAGAGATAAAATTACTTGCAGATATGATTGTGTACAGAAGAAATAAGTGGATTGAACAGAACAGCTATTAGAACTAATGGGAGATAACAGTGATAGCATTTGTCTTTATCAGCAGTAATCAACCAGAAAATTTAAGTGGAAATTAGATATCACCTACAATAGCTGATAAAACTATAAGATAAGAAATAATCTCTCAAAAAATGCAAAAGAAGAGTTCCCATGTAAAACCTTAAAAACCATTTAAAGACTACTACTTGAGAGTGGGGAAAAACTTTTAAGACCCAAGCAACTGAAACTTTGAGAGGAAGAATTGCTTGCTACAAAATAAGAGGTTCTTTCATTTGAAGGACATCATGGAGAAAGGTGACAGATTGCGAAAAGATGTTCATAATGTGTAAGTCCAATGAAGGTTTCACATATAGAATATATACGAACAAACATGCTGCATATCAACAAGAAGAAGACAGGAAACCCAGTAGACAAATGAGCAAAGAATTTGGTTAGGCAATTCACAGATGGAGAAGCCCAACTGGCTGACAAGTATATAAAGAGATGCAAATCAAAACAGTCAAATTTCAAATAAAAACTAGGTCCCACATCAGAATAGGAAATATTAGAAAATAGAAAATACTAAATTTCAGTGACCATGTGAGAACTGTTATTAAGCCTTGCAATTTAGAGTGTTAACTGGTGGGTCTGTTCTGGAAAGAATTCTTGAAAAATTTGGTTAAACTAAATATGAATGTGCCTACGGCCCAATTGTCTGGTGCTTCATATTTTCTAGAGGAATTTCAAACTTTTCCATAGAGGGACATTATTACTTTTTATTGTGGCCTTGTTTAGGTTAGACATCTGTATTGCTTCCAGTTTTTGTTTTAAAACATTACTGCTATGAATATTCTTGAATGTCTACATATGTGCCAGAGTTTTCTTTTTAAAGACTTTATATATTTATATATTTATTTATTTGACCTAGAGAGCACATGCAGGCAGAGAAGCAGGCGGAGGGAGAGGGAGAAACAGACTCCTCACTGTGCAGAGAGCCTGACATGGGGCTCAATCCCAGAATCCTGAGGTCACCTCCTAAGCTGAAGGCCGATGTTTAACTGACTGAGCCACCCAGGTGCAGAGTTTTTCTGATCCAGTTTTTCTGGATCATAGGGAATGCACATCTCTAAATTTAATAGTTGATCCTACTGGTTTTCCAAAGTGGTGATATTATTTAATATTTTCTTTAGCCGTGTAGAAGAGATGTGATTACTCCTAGATTCTAGTTAACACTTCATATTGTCAGACTTTAAAAATTTGCCATTACAGTCAGTGTGAAATATAATCAGTGTGATTCTAATTTTCATTTTCCATATTACTTAAAAGGTTAGCAGCATTTTGATAATAGATTGTCCATTTGTGCTTCTATGAAGTACATTGTGGTAAAGAATATAATCTGTATGATACCAATCATTTAAAATTAGTTGAATCTTAAAACAATGGCCCAGGATGCATTCAGTCCTTGTAAATTCCTGTTTACGAAGAGGCGTGAAATACTTCACTTTTTTGGGTAAAATGTTCTCTATATATTTATTAGGTAAAGCTTGTTAACTGCATTGTTCCAATCTTCCATATGCTTACTGATATTTTTCTGCTTGATTTCGTGAGCTATCAATCCCTGGGGGCTGAGGTGTGTTAAAGTCCTCAGCTCTAGTGGTGTGTTTATATATTTCTTCTTGTATTTAGGTTTTGTTTTATATAGTTTCAGGCTATATAGTGTAGAGTTTGGTTTGGAATTTTTATATCTGATGTTGAATCAACCTTTTCTCATTATGTAGTTTGTCTCAATGCCTTTTGTCTTAAAAGTCTATTTTGTCTGATAATATAGTCACATCAGCTTTATTTTGGTTATCCGCACTGTATATATATTTTTTTTCATCCTTCTAACTTTAACTATTTGTTATCTTTATGTCACAGGATTCTTTTTAAAGCAGCCTATAAGTGAAATTTTTTTAAAAGATTTTATTATTTATTCACAACAGACCCAGAGAGAGAGAGAGAGAGAGAGAGGCAGAGGCAGAGGGAGAAGCAGGCTCTCTGCAGGGAGCCCGATGTGGGACTTGATCCCAGGGCCTCTGGGATCACTCCCTGAGCTGAAGGCAAACTGAGCCACACAGGCATCCCTTATAAGTGGATTTTATTTATTTTTACCCAATCTGATAATCTTTATTTTTAAACACATTTTTTGTTAAAATTTACACAATAATTCATATATTGTATTTATTTCCATGTGCTAGCTCCTTCAGGAATTCCATTTGAACTCTTGTAGATATTTCCACTCTGCTATCTCTTGTATATTTTCTATATGCTTGTGTCTCTGTTCCACATAGACAAATATTCTGCAAAATATTCCGCAAAATATTCTGATTCATTTTCCAGTTTATTCTTTCTTATGCTGTGTCTATTCTTTTGTTTAACCATCTTTTACACTTTAAGTTAAAAGTATTTTATTTTTCATTTCTAGTTCTGTTTGGTTCTTTTTCTGAGTCTTCCTTTTTGTGTTCTAGTCTTTTGTTCCTTATTCGTATTTTAAATTCCCAGCCAACTAGCTTATTGGGAAAATGAACCCAAGGAACAGGAGTGTGAGCTTAGAGAAAGGGAAACCAAGAAGGCGGGAAAGCCAATCTTAAGGGTGCCCCTGTGGATTGATCTTCACTGTGGGCAACTGGAACCCAGTTCTATCAGGACCTTTTGAAGAGCTGGTATCTCAGAATTGTCCACTAAAAGAGTGGAAGATGAGAGCATTTTTCCATTAGCTTTCATCCTCCACTGGTCCAAGTTTGCCCCAGGGATGGCAGTCTTCCATCCTTTCAGATGTGTGTGCATGAGTGCCTAGTTAATTTCTGAATACATCCTAACTGACATCAGAGGAGCCCAGGGGTAGAGAGCAAGAGATAAGTGGTACCGTTGAAGCAAAACACTACCAGATTACACCTGTCATTCTTGATTGCATAATCGCACTATCTGGTGTCTTCTGGGGTCCAATTCTTATGGCTGTAGTTTCCAATGGCCCTATGCCCATGGTCCGTTGTTTACATGTTTTGGGATACTCTGCTCTGAGATTTTATTCCTTGGCAGTTTATCCATGGGGATTCTTTGGGAATTGACTTGCCAGTTGGCCCCTTTTGACTAGGCTGTTTTTGATTCTACCAAGCATCAAACCCAGTACAGTTTTAAACCATATTCTTAACCTGAAGTTTCTTTGGCACCACTCTCGTAGTGTACGTTTGGACTAGAAACCCAAATAAAAGTCTATTTGTGCTTATGAATTCTTAGGAGAGATTGTTTTCTCCTCTATTAGCACATAGGGATTGAGAAATTAGTATTTTTTAAAGACTTTATTAGAGAGTGAGAGAGAGAGAGAGAAAGAGAGAAGGAGAACATAATGGAGAGGGGCAGAGGGAGAAGCGGGCTCCCTGCCAAAGTAGGGCTTGATCTGAGGACCCACCAGGGGATCATGACCTGAGCCGAAGGCAAACACTTAAGCCGCTGAACCACCCAGGCACCCTGAGAAATTAGTTTTTCTTATTATCTCTAATGTAGGGAGTAGATTTGTGGGTCTTTGAAGTCTCCTATTAGACTCCCCACCTCAGCCAGGCCTCTTGTGTCTCCATGCCCCATGACCCTATGAGAAATCAAAGATCAAGGTCCACAGGATCATTGAATATTATTACCAGTGAAAACTGGGTCTACATTTTCATGCGACTTTAGGAACCTCAGCATTTCTTACTTTGTTTGCCAGCTTTTAGCATGTTTTAGGAAGTTTTTTTCCTTTTAACATTATGCAACAATTTTGGGTGTTTTCAATGGAAGGGTCCGTCAGATTCTCGGGGCTGCAATGTTGCCTGAGATGGAAATATTCATTGTTGTTCTTAAGTCAGGAAAGTAAATGAAATTTCTTATAATTCAGGAAGTCTTTCCAAAATTCATCGTTACTACCACACATTAGAGCACAGTTGGAGAATCAGTTTGACTAAGTTGTAATGTTGATTCTAACATTTACTAGCTGTGTGGTCACATGTAAGTCAATCAACCTCCTACTGCCTCAATTTTTCATCAGAGTAACAGTACCTACTGCATAGGGTTGTGATGACAATTTAATAAGTTAATATTCATATAGCACTTACAATAGTGCTCAATATACATTAGATATTATATTATCCTTGTTCTTCCAGACTTATCTTCTAGCCAATCTACTCTTTCATTGCCCTCTGACTGAATTGAGTGTGTATCATTATTTCTCATAAAGTTCTCCAACTGTAAGAGGAGGTCATTCTCAAAGAACACCTGTGCCATCACTTAGGGAGAATTTTTAGCCCAGCCCTCCAAGAGATCCAACTCATCGCTGCCTCCCCATTGATTCTGTTTCCTTATTTTACGTTTGGTAGGGTTCTCTGTGGGGAGCATAGGGAACCTGACAGGTTGCTCTATTTATGGACAAGATTCTCAAAAATGCTATCCCACCTTATCCCACCTGTCCTAGTAATCCTGACACTAGAACAAAAGCTCCAAAGACGAGATTTACAGCATCAGGAAAGACCTCAAAACATCAAGCCATAAGATTTAGGTTTGAGTCTCAGTTCTGTGACTTACTAATGATATAAACGATGTTACCATCTCTACTGATCTTTCAAGGATTGTTGCAATATTTAACCAAGAAAAACTACTTAAAGGTCCCAATAACAGAAAAGCTCTAAATTGGTACGAGCATTTTTAAAAGGTTAGGACCCCTTGTTTAAAAGGCAGGAGGTGATCTTTGAAAATCACAATGACAAACCTTTATTTACATCTAGAGGAACTGAGCGTACTATTGATAAATGCTTGTGAAGGTTAGGCAACACAAAGCCTAGGTGATGTAACATCATCATTAAACGTGACTGACATCACCACACACATCAGCACACACATCAGCGTACTCCTCCCCAGACCAAACACAGTGATCGTTAACTTATGCACGAGAGGCTAGAGTTTGTGTGTCAACATAGAGTTCCGCTGTATGTATTAATTCCTCTAAGTACTTGTGACACTATGTCAAGAGTTCAGCGGCTGAGTTTCACATAGGGCAGAGTGATTCATCGGGATTATTAGGATCCTCCTGGAATAACTTCCCTGAGTTGATTGCCTTTGACAGATCAGTTTGCTTAGATTAAAAAGCAATTGCTGCTGTCTAGTCAAATTTAAACACTTTGGCTGGAAGAAGCTGAACTCTAACTCTGTCCAATCTACAGAAACACCTTGCTGTGAAAAATACACCAAATGTAGTGATATAAGGAGAAAACTGAGTTAGCAATACTCTGGGGTACAGTTTTATGATAATGTGAAAGAGCATAAGTGCCAAACAGAAGTGACCACAGGGATATGAGAGGGAGGGAAGAGTACATTGCTTTTAATTGCAACTATATCTGTGCCTCATGCACTGCCCAGTCAGTAACAATGTTTGTGGTCCCACTCTGCTCCACATTCGTACAACATTCACTACCATTAGACTTGGGATAAAATGGATCCAACTTCTGGGCTGAACAATGGAAAGTATTTGGGGATACAAGCATCTCTTCCTTCCCCCTTTTGGAATGGACCTAGTAATTTAACAATACTATCAAGAGGCCTAAACTAGCAGGATGCTAAAATTTAAACCATCTTTAAAAAAATGAATGGAATATCTGACTTAAGTGAAATTTAAGCTTAATGCCTGAGATCACATTCCTAGCCTGCATGAATGGTAGATAAAATGGAGGCTGAGATGACGTTAAGCTGACATCCAACCTGTTTCTGGTGGATCAGCAAATAGAGTGCTGAAACTAGTGTTAGAGGGAAGTCTTATATACACCTTCCCTTTCATCACAGCTTCCTTTTATGTTTAGGCTCCTTGATATCTTTGAATATGGAGGCTCCCTGGGATGCTTAAAGCGGAGGAGATGGGAACTCTGGCTCGATGGACTTCTCTCTTCTCAGGAATTTAAGTCCCCTAAGAATATAATCCTTACGTGGACCCAGGCTACCGAAAACATAACATTGGTTATACAGAGTTTTAATTTTAGTAAATTCGTAGTGAATTTTTATCAACAAAGAGCACTGTTGCCATGTCATCTCTTAGTATATTTGTGGAGTTGCACAACTCCACATGTTCTAAGTTTAGACAACTTTTTTTTTTTTTTTAAAGATTTTAGTCATTTATTCATGAGAACACACAGGGGAGAGAGAGAGAGAGAGAGAGAGAGAGAGGCAGAGACACAGGCAGAGGAAGAAGCAGGCTCCATGCAGGGAGCCCAACGTGGGACTTGATCCCGGGTCTCCAGGATCAGGCCCTGGACCAAAGGTGGCGCTAAATCACTGAGCCATCCAGGCTGCCCATAGACAACTTTTATTACCCAAAAGAAACCCAGGTATCCGGTAGCAGTCTGTCATGCAGAACACTGCACACCCGTAATCAATGCCAGGAGAGGACTCCAACTCCACGGAGGACAGAAAAGATCATTACAATGCCAGCCACCCTGTATAGAGTTTAAACACTTCTGTCCAGTGCATCCTGGTATCAGAGTCACCAAGGAAAACACAAACACTGGATGGAACAATGCTTCTACTCACACAGAGGAGAGAAGAGATGACTTGGAAACTCCAGAGGGAATTGGCCAAATGCAGTACCATGGCTACACCACGGTGTACTGTTGTACTGTACATGGAGGACCTGTCCCCCAACAGCACCATGCAATGGCAGCCGGCCAGCTTGCTGGAGGCACCTCGGACAGGTCAGTAATCATCCTCAACCTCCTCTCCAAGTATATTTGCATCCAACATGCCTGAAGCCAACCCTATGAATCAGCTGCAGCCCAAAGAGGAGGGTGACTACCATGACATGTGCGTCTAGCTTTGGAGGGAGAGTGTGGGCTCAGAGGCTACTGGCTTCCTTGAGTGGAAGGCCAGCTGTGGATATGAGCTCAGGGCCAGGCCCAGGGAGAAGCAGCTCTGCAGGTGGAGCCCGGGCACCCTCACTCTCTCCTGGGGTGACTCCACTTTTCCTCTAACCCTACGCAGTCGCCTGGCCCGGCTTTGATGACTGCCCATCCTCTGGATTTGGGAGCTCTCCCGAAGAGCACCATGAGCCGCAGCAGGTCCTGCGTGATGGAGCCCTCCTCTTCTTCAGGCCCAGGATGCACGCAGGGAAGTAGGGCTTGCTCCCGGAGAGACGCATCGCGGTGTGACTGGTTTAGGGGGAGAAGCCAAACTGTAACAGGTCCTGGGTGACGCCGCGAAGACAACGGCCTCCATCCAGAGGAGCTTGCTGGGCCATTGGACAGCGACCGCGTGGCGGGGGCCCGAGGGTGGGGCGGGGCCCTGGGCGGTGCCTGCGCACTGGTTCGCGGCCTGCAGCTGCAGCTCCGCCCGTGGTGAAACGCGGGCCTCCTGCAGCTCCCGGAGGCATAGCGGCTCCCCAGCCGTGGGCGACCAGGTGCCAATGTTGGCTGGAGGCTCCCGGAGCTGCACCGGGACGCCCGGGGCTCGGCGTCGCCGTTGAGGGAGTTGCAGCGGGGGCCGAGGGGACCGCCGGCGTTGCTGGTTGTTGTTGCGCGGCGGCTCACCTGCCGCGATGCTCGGCAGGGCCGGGCAGCTGGGCCGGGGTCGCTCTCCTCGGCTGGTCCGCCGTGCCTCGGGGCTTCCCTCCGCCCCTGGACGAGCTCCCGCGAGTGGAGCTGGCACCGTGCGGCCCCCGAGGGTGCCAGCCCGGCCCCCACCCCGCGCGGGCCCCGCGGGGCTTGGCCCTCGCCTCGTCCGGTGGCCGTGCTGAGCCTTCCGTGGCCTCTGCCCCCGACGCAGGCCCTGTCCTGCCCACACCTGCCACCGCAGCGCCGCCAGGACGTCGGTCACCCATCCCTGCTGTGCCATCTGTGCCCGCGGTCGGCGGGGTCTTCTGGCCGGGCCTCCTTCTGCTCCTCACAGCTGGACTCGACCACGTAGCGGTCCCAGGCCGGAGTGGATGGCGCGGATGTGTTCCAGGCGCAGCCACCGCCGCTGTCACCGCAGCAGGGACTGCCTAGACCTGGCTCCTGGTTTCTGGAGGGGCCACCGCCTGCCACATCCTGCCGGTGCTTCTGCTCGGCGCAGCTGCGCCAGGGACTTATCTGCTTTGTGGTGGACATCGATGCTTTTGAGGCTGGCAGCATTACAGACGGCAAAAGTCGTGGAGGACCGCAGGGCCGTTGGCACGGAGCGCCGCCTCCATGTGTAGGAGGGAGTGACTGAGAAGATGCGGGGCTGCCCCAGCAGGAACAAGGAGCAGAGGCGACAGTTCCCAGGGGACCTGGCCTCCTCCACATGCAGCAAGCAGTCCTGGTCCCTGCCCAGCATCTCCCTGGGGTCACAGTAACCTTTGGCGGGGCACACGGGGCTCAGTAAAAGTTGGATGGCCCAGCAGAAGTTGCACTGCGTTTGCTCCACAAACACCAAGGAGGAGAATAAGAGCATGTTCTTGGACATGATGACCCCGAGCTTGTAGAGGATGAGGCAGTCCCATGGCAGGAGGCAGGCACGTGTCTTCTGCAGCTTGGTGCTGAAGAGCAGCGGGTAGAAGCGGGCCAGTAGGTTGACCCAGCTTGAAGATGCTGCTGTGGGCCTTGACTAACATCAACCAGAAGAGGAAGCAGAAGATGACCACCTTCGGCTTGTTGTGGTAGGACTTGCGAGAGGTAAAGCTGGGAATGGGGTTGGGATCTCCCTGTAGGTTCCAGATGGTCGGTATTGATGCCGGCCCCTCCTTGATGTGCTTGGAAGAGAACACCTGCCACTGCTGGGAGGTGCAGAGCAGCAGGAGGAAGTCACTTAGGAGGTTGGTAGAGTTGAGGGCTCTGAATAAATTGGGTGGGTACAGCCAGTTGAGTGTGGAGCTCTCACGGATGGTCTGGCTCCGGTGCCACAAGTAGTTTATGTGCAGAGTAGGGGCAATGCCCAGGCACAGCAGGCACTGGTAAGGCGATAAGAGTATCAGGAAGAGGCAGTAGTTGGCCCAGAGGCCAGCAATAGCCCCGAGTGCTGGTGGGTAAGGATAGCCGTGCAGGTTGACCGTGACATTCCTGCACAGCCCAAATATGTTTATGGCCATTGGGAAGATCTCTAGTCCAAGTCTGTAGAAGAACAAATAGAAGAAGAATTAGAAGAAGAATTAGAAGAAGAATTAGAAAGAAGAAAGAAGAATTTGAGGCAGTTAAGTAGGCCCTGGCTCAGCCACTGGAGAGCAGGTGCTGTGGGTGGTGATGTTCCTGGCATTGGTACATGGTGACCTCAAATGGGCAGCAGCAGCAGGGTCTGTAGGTTCAGGAAGCCCTTCCACACCACCCCAAAACTAGTTAACAGGGTTGATGGGCCTCTGGGACAGCAAGAATTGATTGATCTTTGTCTTCTGCAAGTTGGTGTTACTGAGGAAGGGCTCGAGACAGTTTCTGGAGTACTCATGGGGGCTGATGATCTTGATAGACCATCTTGCACATGATGCTAATGCAGTTCCAGAAGGTGGACTGGCAGGAGGCCCTGGGTCAGAGGTGAGAGTAGGGTGGGGTGAAGGCCCACAGCACAAGGTTCCTCACCCACACCTCCTTCAGGGCCATCCAGATGGTGTATAGGACCACCACCTTGAAGACATGCAGCTTCAGCAGGCATCACAAGAACACCTGTACGTTGGCGAGGGTGTCCCAGAAGTCAGTGGCCAAGTTCTAACAGCTGCTTGGCCACCAGGCCCCACTTATTGGCTGTGGTTTCTGGGACTTGTGTGGCTTGGTGGGAGCCAGCTGTGCTCAGCCCCTGATCCCTGGAGACCTGCCCTTCCTCCTCGTGCACCAGTGGGGTCCCACCCAACATACATTGCCGGTGAACCCAGCACAAGAAGTGGTGCCGGGTCAGAGGGCATGCATGAGGCTGATGAGCTGCATCAAGGGCTGGCGGAAGTAGTGCAGTGCAGGGAGCAGGGGAGTGAGAAGAAGCCAGGGATGAGAATGCCGGAGGAGAACTTGGACATGCTGAGCTGCTCTGGGCTCAGGCCCCCCACCTGCTCATTGGTGAAGCGCATCAGGTTGTGCCAATATACGGCAAAGTCATGCAACTGGAAATGATAGACGGCGATGAGCACCAGCACAGTGTCCGCTCTGGCCAGCTGCCAGAGCACTTTGAGCAGCTTCTGCCACAGGGTTTACTAGATGTGGAAGAGGGTGAGGCAGAGCAAGAGAAGGAGCATGTAGACGATCTTGTAGATGATGAGGTAGCTGGCAAAGCCGACCATGGTGGACGTGCCAGCAGACGCGTAGATACAGGACTTGGCACAAGACACCTGTGACTGTTCCCCCAGACTCTGAAGTAGCATCTGCATGAGCTCTGTGCCTGCCATGGTGATCTCCAGCATGCATGGGGCCTTCACCTTCAGCAACTTCTCTGTGACAAACTGGTGTCGCAGGAGCCAGGTCAGGGTGTACGGCACCATGGCCTTGAGGTCCAGGCTGAGGTAGTGGGTGTTCTCTAGCCACAGATGGCCAGGCTGACAGGGCCCAGGGTGGTGGGGAGCTCAGGACCCTGCTCCGTGGGCCCACATGCGGCTGTGGCCAGTCAGGTTGTGCCTGATGTAGCTGTCAGCCCTGTGAGCATTGTGTGTTGCACAGCCTCCTCTTTCATGGCACCGGCAACCCTGGCCTGGCCCTGGGCCACAGTCCACCTTGTAGGCTCCACTTGTCACTCTTCCTTGCCCTTCCTTCCCCTGGTGCAAGGGGTGGTGTGTGCAGAGCTTCCAGAGTGAAATTCAGAAGCCTGACTGCAAGACCCCTGAAGAGGTCTTTAAGAGGTTGCAGTTCAAGGTGGAGGATAAACCTGGACAAAGATGGTGCCTTGGCCTTCTTCAGCATGATTGAATACTCTAAGTGGGCCAGCCTTCTCGAATCTCTTTCAACAAGCACATTGGCAGTGGGGGCTGGCAGGCTGCCACTCAGGCCTGGGGTGGTACACCTGTCAAACAATAATGCAGGTGTCCTAAGGTGAGCCCAGGAAGGTCAGCTCCTGTGGACCAGGACAAACACTCACTTGATCTTGATTTTCAGTATGAATACACATTATGAAAGCAGGCCCTCATGATCCTTCTGATCTTTTGGGTTTTAAGCAAGAGGTGTCAGAAAAGCTACCACTGATAACCAAGATAACTGGTTTGTGGTGGCCAATGGTTCATAACAGTGTTGCTTTATGATCCTCTGATACTGTCTCTTCCTATCATTATGAAGCAGAATTCCCCAAGCATTGGATTGTTCATCCACTGGTAGGAAAGGTGACCTGGGGTTAGACCATCATGGGTAGGTTAGTTTTACCCTACTGATGATGTGGTGTTGCCGTGGTAATCCCGCTTAGTACAAGAGGAACCTCCTTGTCATTTTTAATAATCCTAATTCTGAAATTCACTTGCACTTCAAACAAGTGTTTTGAGTTTCACACTTATGAATTTAATGCTACTTGAGTGAAAAGTTTAACCACAAACTAAGTACAGTCTTATTTAGACACTCAGATTTTGTTCCTGGAAGGATTTTGGAGATTATCTGGCCCATGGATTAAGCAGTAGCTACTCATTGCCAAACAATTATTGCCAGACTGAAATGAGGGCCCAGTGATGCTGGATCCTACAATAAAAAAAAAAAAAAAGTATAAATCTGGATATTTATGGGAAATATGCAAATTTTAAAGTGGCAGCAGTGAATTTAAAACTCTTTCAAGGTGAGAGGCTCTGCTCTTTTCATTGCTTTGTATCCTACTTTGCCCCTCCTCATGCTGTGGAGCAGTGATAGATGTTGCTGAAGAGTTTATTTGGAAGAATATAGGAGATTGTAGATCTTGCTAGATCTTAAGAGTGATACAGACAGGAAAAAAGTTATTAGCTTTAGCCTTTCAGTATAAATATCGGCTATTTGGAACCAGAAAGGTATTAAGAAGCCATATCAATGAACTTTCTTCCTTTCTTAAACTTTCACATTTGATCAATCAGTTGGTTATAAAGTTAGATCTTCAAAGATACTTTGTATTAGCCCTGGGACTTGTCCCTTCTATTCAGCTAGAATTTGACAAAATGCTTTAAAATAAAGCATCTATTCTGTTCAGCTCAAGTTTTAAGGATTGGTATCTTCTGGAAAGTAAGCTCTCCTAAGGAAGCTTCCTGGGTAATTTAACATTCAAGGATAATGGCCTGGGAAATACACCACGGAGAATCCAGCACCATTATTCAAAACAAAGCTCTCAATGTATTTAAAGCTATTCGTGGGGAAAAAAAAAACAAAGCTATGCTTGGAAGTGACTAAAGATACATTTTTAAAATTGAGAGTGGGTGCCATGTTTTTTGGAGATAGAGATAGAATATCCCTTGTGATCTTTTTCTCTTTAGCTGAACTTGGGATTTAATTTCTCTCTTTAAAAAAAGAACTTGGGGCACCTGGGTGGCACAGTTAGTTAAGTGGCGGACTCTTAGTTTCAGCTCAGGTTGTGATCTCAGGGTCATGAGATTGAGCCCTGAGTCAGGCTCTGTGCTCAGTATGGAGGCTGATTAAGACTTTGTTTTCCTCTGCACCTGCCCCTCCACCCCCCCCTTTCTCTCAAATAAAAAAAAAAAAAGTAGAAAAAGGACTTGGTTGAACATTTGGGTCTATGAAGTATTTTGAGCTCTTTACAGACGACTGGCATAGTCCTTACTTAGTTTCCTGGTATCTTCCTTAAGATTTCCTTCCTGAGGGAACTTTGTCTCACAGCTGAAGAAGGAAGCCTCTGGCCGCATCTTGATGTTCTGGTGTGCGGTTGATCAGTCTTTTTCAAATCTCAGGAAAAGGCAAGGTGAAGTAGACTCCTAAGACTTCTCTCTTCTGCCTATAAATATTTAGAACTAGAAGCCTTTGAACCAACACAACCGGATATCTAAATATGTTTTGCCAAGTAAGGTGATCCTTTTAAAATGGGACCATTTAATGGTGTAAATGAAAATTCTGAACATTCAGCATGGGAGAATGTGAGGTGCTGGAAAGCTCAAATAAATGTAGTCTAAGATTTTCTCTTCTGCAAAATTGAAGTGCTTTTACCCTTGTTTGTGACTTCTGTTTTGTGCTTTTTAGGCAATATAGATGTTTTTCTTCTTAATGAACCGCAATTGAACTATATGTTTTATATATCCGTAGGTGACTAAGAGACACTTCTGAGAATTAGTGACTAGCAAGTGGATTTCATGTGTGAAGCAACATTTTGGGAGATGGACTTAGTCTGAAATTGAGACTGTCCTGAATTGGGTTTCAGGATCACAAATTAATTCCATGTAGAACCCCACCAAACCTTTTGGCATTAAATGGAGCATGGTAGAAATACTTGAAATGTACATTCCGCTTGATGAGGTGAGCTTTCTGATAAAAAGTGAGTCCAGAGGCCAGACATCTGGTGTTGTGGTTTATGCAAAATACTTTGCAATATTGCAGCATATAGAAAAACAATGATCATCATTCTCTTTTGGTGCCATTCTTCCTAGGAGCATATTTTAGTCAACACTCTGGTCAAAATAATGACAATAACAACAATAATAAATAAGCTTCAGAGTTTTCCAAACTTACCATTGCCCCTTGATTATTCATAAGGAATGTGACTTATGACCTCTTGTTTGTAAGGCTGCAGTTTTTACTTTCTCACACATGTAGGTAAGATCTGCTCAGAGGGCAAAGGAGGAGGATACATGTTTCTCGAATGCTGACTTCTCTTTTTACTGCTTGTTTTTATTTATGAAAATAACATGCTGTATTTCTTCTTCTGAAAGTAATTTATTCCATGTTAGTTTGCTGTCTAGTTCTGGCTAATACCTATTATTTTGAAGGTATTCTTTATAGTTTTCATCAGATTCTTAGTTTTATTTCTATAAACTTTAAGTTCTGTGGCTTCACATTTATTCCTGTATTCATTATAAATAAACTTTACATGTTTAATCCAAGGGAACTTCAAAATACGTCAATTGATGAAGATGGTATATATAACAGTGGTTTAAGCCACCATGGTAATTCTGTTTGAAGTATTCCGAATGTGAAGTTAAGGAAGGTTTAGCGATTTGATCCACATATCTTACCTGTTCAGGTTGAGATCTGTAGACAAGAGTGGGAAAGAAATGCCAATGTCCATTCATCTCTCTTCTGTCTGAAAAACTACCCCCCTCCATTCCTTTGTACATTTGTCAGATTCTACTTACCCTTCAAGCATCTTGGTAGAAGTAACATTAATTTTGTGTTCTCTAAGTCCCTTATATGGATGCACAATGAAAAGCTTCCTTCAATGCAATGTTTCTTTAAATATGGGAAGTTTTAATGGACCATCTTGGGACTGTGTTTTCAATGACAAGTTTAAGAGACTTTTTCCAAATTGATACTGTCAAAGAGAATCTAGACCTGTGTTAAGGGAGGCAGCACATGGCAATTTATATCAATGGAAAAAAAACTAAGGCTTAGTGAAATAACTATTGTTCACCAACAAAAAGGGAGGCTGTAATTTTGAAGGCCTCTTCCAGTGACTGAACTGCCATTTGGCTCAATTGTCCTGGCCTCCTATGAGTGGATCTCTAACCATAAAATGAAATCTCTTTGTTACTTGTGGTTATAAGGTTTTGTTCTTTAATAATAAATCTAGCTCAGAGACATTTCTTTACTGTAAATTTGTCTCCACTGAAGTGCTCATAAACAGTATCTGCTTCCATTACCAGTGGTAGAACCAGGTTTGAGCATCTTGTAGAGTAAGCATATGCACTACGAATCAATATGTGTTTTATTAGCACCAGGAGACTCATTGAATTGATTTTTTTTCTTTTTACCTTTATGGGCAATTGCTATAAAAAGGTAAATTAAAAAGTTAACCATCTGCTGCCTCACTTTTCATTTAAAATCTTTTATTTGATTACTCTTTCGAGGTAATCAATGCTTTCTATTTTACTATTATGCTTGCTAGTGAATGAAGGTGGGTTTAATTTATAGCTTTTATTTATCTAACGGTATTGTCAGAGTCACAATCTTTATGCATCCTATTAGTAGTCTGGAAAATATTTCTTACTACATCGAAACAGAACAAAATTCAATTTAGAAATATAATTTCCTGCCATGGAGACACTTGATAACAGGGGAGAGATTAATGGAGCCCAGTGACAGAAACTTGATTTAAAGCAGGAGATTAATACTACTTTATCAGCCTACACTGCAAGTGAATTGGCTCTGAAAGAAAAAAAATCTGTTTGAAGTTGCTGAGTTGCCGGCTTGTTGGTTGGAAAAAGGTCTCTGGACATTTATTTTGTTATTGCTGAGTATTTGCTGCATGCTTGTCTATTTGACAACATAGGAACAAGCCTGCGGCACAACACCAGTCTTGCTTATTTTACAGTAGTAACATGTTTCTTATTATTCCTTTTGATCCCACAGGAAGCTTGAATGCTGTGGAGGTCAGCTTCTGACTTAAGGGGATTATACTCAGTAAATCATGTCAAAATTAACGAATAGAATTGCGCTGACACTCCAGTTTGGTTGGATTTAAGTAAAATGTTTAAATGGTATTTTTAATTGCAGAGCTCCTGCCCCTAAGTCCCATTATAAATACTTTTTTCTATCCTTTACAGAAGTCATTAATTTTCCCCCCCAACTATTAAAGTGTGAATCTTCCAGAAGAATTTAAAGCAAATCTGAAGATTACCTCAAAGAGTTGAAATGCCCACTAGATCTGTTCTGGAGCTTGGTAAACTGTTAGAATGCATACTAAAGGGAGTGGGTCTAGATTTTGATTTTTAAAATTTTTATTCCCAGGAAATTAAAGTATTCATATTGCTGGAATTAAAGTTTTTGAACTTGTGCTTGAGGTATATGAATTTTTAAACTTGTGTTTGTCTAATAAATCCCTCCTGGGAAATAAAAAAGAAATAGAACAAATTCCTTACCTCGTAGGCATCACAAAAATGGCTCTGTGTTTTTTAAAAGCTTGAATTTTTACAGAGTAACTTATAAATTACTTAGTTATTTTATTTCTGAGGGAAAGAGATATGTAACGACTTTTATTTATTTTTACTAACTTTGAAATTTTGTAGAAGTGAACTGAAAAAAATTCTTGCATTAATTTTTATTAAGTTATATAGTAGAAAAATGATTTTGCTGGAAGTCAGACTATCAGGGTTGTAGTTTAAGGTCACATAATAACTTTCTGTTTTCTTATGGACATTTTTAAACCACTGTCTGTTTCTAAGACAGCTGAATAGTAATAATATCTGTGTGCTACATGGCAGGGTTATTGAGAATATCAAATGAGGTGATTTATGCAAAATATTGAGACATATAAAGGACTATAGGAACATAAGCAGTTTTACCTAAAATAATAGTATGTATAGACAACCTTAAATATTTTGTGTATAGGATTTTATTGGAGGGAAATGTATCATTTCAAAGACATCTATGTTATTTTATGTTGATACAACTGAAACTATCAGTATTTCTTGGAATTGATCCCACTGAAGGTTGTTTAAATGTTTTTGAATATATGGAGAGTAATGACCTATAGCACACTTCTCTTTGAAACTAGTCACATGGGATAAATTAAATAAAAGAAATTTAGGGCCAATTTGATTCGCTCATGGTGGGCTCTCAGTACATTAAAAACATGAATGATAATCCATCAATGATAGCAAAGATGGTCAGGAGTTCTCAGTGCTCTGAACCAGGTCTTTTGGGTGGTGGCTCTGATATCACTTACGCGGCCTTTTTAGGCTTATTAGCTTGTAGACTGTTTGGTGCTTGAAAAAATACATATGCCTGAAGGGAATATTAGACCCTCTTAAAACTCTTTTCCTGGCTCGAAGGCACGAACCAAACTCCCAGGTAAAGCACATTAAAGTGGCTAAACATTGACTCAGAGAGGAAGGAGTTGCTTTCGGGAATTTAAAATCATTTCGAGTCATAAGAATTTAGCAGAGATGACCTAAAAGGGTTTTTAATTTCAGGGTACATGCATATGCTTTTATTCCCTCTTGTTTCACAGATCCAGAGGGACCTTCTCGAATATGCCCCTTTGACCTTTTCCTAGTCATCAAATTACCCTTATCCTGCCTTTTCTCTTTTGCACTTCCTTTCCCAAATGGCCTTTCTTTGGTGATGCAGTTTAAATTGTGCAGTGCCTACTCCAGACATTGGCACTTGGATTAATTTTAATCCCCTCCACTCTCATTTTGCTGGGATGTGACCTTTTGGGCGTCAGTCTGGGTTCTGCCTAGGGTTCATGGCATCCCCAAATATTTGCATTTTATTTTTCAACTTGGGGAACATAGTATTGGAGGTCTTTCTTCTCTTTTTAAAAAAAATTTTTTTTTTTAACTTCCCCCTTGTCTGTGCTGAAAGTGACATTTGGGAGCAGGAGAGCCAGGTGTGAAGATTACTGACTGTGACAGCTAGGTTGCCATTATGAATCTGAGTTGGCAAATCAGACTCAAGAGACACAGACAGGCTTTAATCAATACTGCTCTTACTGAACTTTCTGGAAGGAAACACAGCAGGAGACTAGCAAAGAGATACAGTGTTATCAGGTCATGGGGGAGGCCTATGCTACTGCTACCCCAGTAGCAGTTTTTTGTTTGCCCCCTACCCACGCAGGGACAAGGTGTGAGAGTCAGGGTGTGTGGGGGGTCACCTTGTCATAGGGAGGCTACTTCCCCCACCAATCTTGTATATGGTTTTCATCAAGCTTGAGGTCTGCATGCCAGCTTGCAGATCCCTGAGCTCAGGTTTTTGTTTCATACAATACAGGGGGAGAGACAACTGTTCCCCATTTATCTTAACTCTACTGTTTCCAAGGAAACAGGACCGTGGGAGACCGGAGGTCATTCTCAGGCAGGCCTGCCTCAGCCGGGCCTGATGTTAACCCTTTACTCACACTCTCATACATGTTGCTGTAGAAATGGTAGCATCATGGAGGGCCTGGCTGGTTCAGTCCACGGAGCACGAGACTGTTGATCTCAGAGTTGTGAGTACGAGCTCCATGTTGGGTGTAGAGATTACTTAAAAAAAAAAAAATCTTAAAAAAATGGTAGCATCACTGCTAATGCTAAGTTTCAGTGTGCTAGTAGAGTGTCTTTGATATCAATATTTACCACTGTATGTTTTCTAGGGCAATAAATAGAAAAGGAAAATATTAGATATTTATCCATTTATTCAACCCTCCACAGTTTTTGAATGTACACTGCATGCCTTACCTTTTAGGTACTGAGAATGCATGGACCTGGCTACTGAATACTTCAGGATCTAGAGGGCAGTTCTCTCAGCATTTGGATTATAATACAAAGCTCCTAAGTTCCATGTAGAATTAGTGCTGTCTGGGGGAGCTCTAAGAAGAGAACAGCTCACTCTTTTGCTACTATTTTGTGTCTTATAGACCTTATTCAGTCTTTCCTTCTAAGCCTGACCATATAGAATAGTAATTGACATTCACAATGATTAATCTGGAATGTTGTAAGGTAATAAAGTGCCCTCTGAATCCCTGAAAAAGGACTTTGGAATTGTCTATCATTTATTATATTTTAGACTTATACTAAGTTCATTCTTATACACCATCCAGCACATTAACACAGCATTGTATGTCTGGGAAGTGAATGATCAAGGTTTCTTAAATTAAGTCTAAATAATACCACTGTAGGCATTACACAATGTTCAAGACATTAAGTTATAGAAAAATAAACAGGATTACTCCAAATTCAAACTTATGAAGCTTACACTTTCCAGGAGTTTATACTTGCTGAAAAAAAGAGTTACTCAAAGCTCATTGGGTAAGTCCATTAACTGTATTTCTGTAATAGTCTCTGGGAGGGTGGGGGGTTGAGGCATGTTATATCCCCATCCTTGAAACAGATGTCAAGGGGTATAGCTGCTGCCTTACACAACATGGTTCTGGATGTCATAATCAGATGTAATTCTAATTCTAATCAGAGAGAGCCAGGGATCTGACCCATTCATTCTGATTTCATTACCTAAGATACTTGTTTATAACATTCACAGATGGGATTTTCTTTTCTTTTTCTCATAATTTGACTAGAAAACTAATCATGAGTCTTTTGCAGTTTGGGAGAGAATCCAAGTTAATGTACCTGAGAATGTGTTCAGTATTTGGATTTAGTTTCAACAATTTTTGAGTATATACTGTATGCCAATTACTTCCACATGAATCATCTAATTTGATTCTCATATAACTGTCTTATAATTTTTCACTTTTAAACTGAGGACGTTAAGTTCTGAGAATTTGAAAAACTTGACTGAGTCACATAGCTACAAAATTGCAGAACTAGAATTTGAACTTCTATCTTTTGAGTGAAAAGGTAATGTCATTGTGCCATCAATACCTATAAGTTGAGGCGCAGCAGTTTAGCACCGCCTGCAGCCCAGGGCGTGATCCTGGAGACCCTGGATCGAGTCCCACGTCAGGCTCCCTGCATGGAGGCTGCTTCTCCCTCTGCCTGTGTCTCTGCCTCTCTCTCTCTCTGCATCTCTATGAATAAATAAATAAATAAATCTTAAAAAAAAATACCTATAAGTTGAGAAGGAAAAACAAGAAAAAACTTTATGGTACTATTTAGAAGTCAGAAGGTAGGAAGTTGTAAAGATGGGAAGCCAAAAGATCATAGTAACATACTTTTAGTTCCTGAAACAGCAAGTTTAGCACATGTGCTTTGCTTTTGTGGCTTCTAGGTCTTTTTCAAATCTCACCTCCAGTGTTACTACATCAAAGAAGCCTTCTCTTACCTCTTTATTTTCTATCCCAGTGTACTGTTTTATTTTTTGCATGTTTATTAATTTTTTATTGCATGTTTTTCTCTTAAAAATGTATTTTTTGTCTGTTTATTTCTTTGGGCTATGAGTTCAATAAAGCCATTGTCTCTTCAGTGTCTGTCACAATGACTACCATGTAACAGACACTTAATAGGTACTTGCAGAATGAACGTATGATTAAATGAAAGATAACCAATGAAAGGACCAAAAGTAGATACCTCTCACCTATAATCCTGATTAAAAATCAGAATTAGTGAAAGCAGAATTGTTTCAAATTGGCAGATGGAGCACACTTATCTAACCACCACTCCCTCCCCAAGCCTGCTGAAATGAGAGCAAAGGGTTTTATTTAACAAGGACTATATCTTCAAGAAAAGGAGATCAGAAGAAGACAACAGCCATGAAATTTGGGAAAGTAGAAAGCAGGTGGATTACTTCCAAATATCAAAGCAGATTTGAGAAACCTGAACCTTGGCCTACAGTTGGAAAAGTTAAAAAAGCAATCCTGTTAACACTACGAAACCCCAAGAAAGTTCCTGAATTGGTGTCACAGGTTCTTGTGGAAGAGGAAGTGGAAGTGGGGCTAGAGACAGAGGACTGATTGAAATCTGTTTGAGAAGCTGTGGCAGAGAAGGCTCCTGTCCCCAAACCCAATCTCCCTCTGTTCCATTTGGAACCGTCACAGAGTTTTAGCTAAGCATGTGCTGGCCAGTTATCAAAGATATTTCTCAGTCTTTCTTGCAGGGAGAGATGGCTACATGTGTAAATTCTTCTAACTAATAGAAGTTGGTGTGTCAGGCTCTTTAGAAAAGAAGTTAATTGCCCTTCAATTTCTCTCTCCTCTCCTCCTGTGAGCTGGCATGTAGATACCACATGTTAAGTTAACTTGGACAGGTGAGGAGGTTAGGACATTCTTCTAACCTCCTAGAAGATGGCGGAGCAACAAATAGAAGACACCTGGGTTTTTTTCCCCGCTTCTCATGGAGCAAAGTTCACCCATCCAGGACCAGTTGCCTAATTTTAAACTGTTTTGCGGAGAAATAAATTATCTTCCAAATTAACACAGAAGCAGATCTTAAGATCTTCTTTCCCACTTTGCACAGCCAGGTGATTGCCTCTCACTTAGCCTGGCAAAATGGTAGGTTTATTTATGCAGGCCCATATTAAAAACAGGGAAATTAAGTGAATGCTTTCTTCATTTCTTTTGTTGGTTCCCAGAATATGGAGCCAGACTTCATCTATATGTAGGAGACCAGACGAAGCTTGTCTGAAAAATCTGACCAGCCCAAGACAAAGGCCTTCATCTCCTGACATTGACTCTTTGCCAGTGAAACACCTCAGCAGATGACTATATAGAACAAAGTTGCCAAGCCTCACTATGCACACAGAGCTTTGATAAATTTGTTAGTGCAACACCTTTAGAGGCAGACAACCAGGAATTGTCTGACCTTTCAGGAAAGCGTCCAACAAGGCTGACAGAGACAGAAACAACCTAAGAAAAGAATCTTGGAGGGAATAGGCACTAGGAAGGCAATAGGAAGAGGAAAATATGATCAGAGAACATTATTAACAGAGGAATGAAAGAAGATATTGCAGCCATAGAAAAAAAAATACTGGCTATAAAAAAGTAACTTTCAGAAAATTCTAATAAGAGAGCCTAAAAATTAAAACTATGAAAGAAGAAACAAAAATTCAGCAGAAAGGTAAGAAGAAAACTTGAATCAAAAGCCAGAATGTAGACCAAAAAATAATTTTTAAAGTATCATTTCAATATTGAAGGATAGGAGTTTCAGAATCAATGAGCGCAGGGACTCATGGGAGTGTAAATGGATCCAGCCAATTTAGAAAACAGTTTGGCATTGCATTTTGAGTAGAAAACAGGCATAACATAAGGAGTATTGGTTTTATGACAAGACCGATAGCCCTATTTGACCACGTAAAATATGTGCATGTGTAACTTTGCTAAAAATAAAACTAACATTTAAAATAAAGCTATTATACTAAGTTTCTTTTCATAGCAATAATAGGGATTGTTTACTGAGGACCTTCTATCGAGCACAAAAACAACTTTTTTCAGACATTATTTCTAATTTTTACATGAACTTTGCAAATGAACTATTATTACCATATACAGAGAAGAAAACCACCCCTCAAAAGAAGTTAAATGACTTTTCTAATACCACATCTGTCTGGCTCCAAAGACCACCCTCTAGCCTCTAGACTAGCCTTTTCTTCTCTGACGATCAGCTCAGGTCAGGATATTCCTGACGTGATGCACATGGCTTTGCTGTGTAACATACAGTCATGATGGTGACAGCAACAACAGGAAGTTCTGAATTTGATCACAGATCTGAATTTCTGATCTGAATTTGACACCTTTGTTCTCTTCTAGCAACTGGAGGCATTTAGAAGGCTTTTCTGGTGGCCGCTGAAAGAGAGAGAGCCCTCTGGTCCCAGGGGCCTTTCCAGTAGAAACAGGTTGAGTAGAACTGGGAGGATGGATGAAATATGGCTGTTGATTCTCTGTCTTGTGTGAACTAGTTTTAGACTGTTAGCTTCTATAGAGGCAACTTCTAAGTAAACCAGAAGTGACAGATAATAAACATATAGCTAGGTCTGTAGCAACAGAAATCGATGCATTTCAAGTTCCACATAGAAGAAAACAGTCAAGATGTTTCAAGTCCTTTTAGAGTGATAAATGCAATTTACACAATAAGCAAGAAGCAATGATTGGGAATAGATAGTGTAAGATCTCATCTAGGAGATAGAAAAGAGGTGTTTGATGGGGGTGATGTTGCTAACCTTAGAAACTGCCAACAAAATTGGCTCTGAAGGGTATAAAAAAACTTGTGAATATAAGCCCAAAAGACAGGAAAAGCTTAGGTTCTTTGTTATTTCACATCACTTGCATAATGGTGATAGGGCCCAGTCAGGATAGTGTAGCAGCCTTACTTGTCTTAGAGAAGTGGAAACAACCAACAGTCAGGTCTGCAGACACATGATGACATTTCATGCAAGTAGAGGCAAGAGGAGCTCCAGTGTTTCTAGAGAGCTTTCTCCAGGCCACGGCTGAGTCTTACACTATAGTTTTGGCTACCATTAATCTGAATGGCACACTCCACTGACAGAAACCCTCGTGGGGCATAAAAGGAACTCACTGAAGTTTTATAATGAGATCTGCTATAAAAGAGGTTTCATGTATCTCCCAACCTGTAAAGCCCATGCATTTCAGTAATCTCATAACATGGTCATGCAAGTTGAGGGGAATGTCCCCTTTCCCCCACCCAAGACCATAGTCTTGATGTTGAGGGCACTGCCTCTCCTTCCCTATTCTAAAGAGGGAGCTTTACAAAGAGGCAACGAGGTGTCCTGTGGACCAAGCCTGGCCTTCGGAGTTGCCACAGAAGAGAGGGTCTGTCTGAGCAGGATTTTGAAACCAGTGAAACCCTGCTTTCCCAAAGCCACTCTGTGATTCTAGGCAAGCTGTCTAACCTCTCTAGAATATGCATCATTGGTAGTAAAACGAGGATGTTGTTATTCCCTACTTCAGGGCACAGCTGTGAGATGGGATGGGGTGGGATAATGCATATGGAACATATAGCAGAGCCTGCACATAATCAGCACTCAGTAGACATCAACTTTATAAAGTTACGTCATTACTCTGAGCTCCATTTCCTATCTCCTAGAATGGGGACAACAAAACCCTCCCCATGGTGGTGTTTGGGGAATTAGAGCTAGTATAGGTGGAGAGTCTGGCTCATGATGAATGGTTGCCATTGTCCCTTAGCCCTATAAGGCTGAGGACAGGCTGGAGTTTCAGAAGGACGCAGCAGTGTGAAGGTTGATCCCAGGAGATACACAAACTGAATGGACAGTACTTGGGTTAGTTAAGATATGGTGTCTTTTCACCCTGTTCATCTCATTCAGTTAAGGCTCTTGGAGTTGATGCACCCCTGGCTCACCAGGCTCCAGGATGAGGCTCCATCCCAGGCACTGACTGATCACAACATGCCTTGTTTCTTGGGTTCCAGGCCTAGTCATTCTCCAGAACTGACTCCTTTTCTTGTTTAATGACTAATAGCTAGAGAAAGGGCTGAAGAAAGTGTCTCTATTCTTCCTTACTGCTTTTTTTCCTCCTTTATTCATAAAAAAGATTAATAATTTATGGCCTAAGGAAGAAAATCTAGTCTGGTATATTCCAATGTTCCTGTTAACTGTTGTTTTTGTAAAAAAAAAAAAAAAAAAAAATCACCCTAAAATTTAAAATCCTAGACCATTGACAACTATGATATTATCTTTGACAGTTTCTTTTTTAAATTTTTATTTTATTCATTTATTTATTTATTTTCTTTGACAGTTTCTGATTGGGAATTTGGAGGGCTTGGCTGGGCAGTTCTGCTGTCTAGAACTGGAACATCAGGGCCTAGGGCAGCTGGGTGTTGGCTGGGCACCTCTCTTCTCACATAGACAAAGCACTTATGTCTCGTTGGGTGGGATAGTGTGGTTTCCTCACAGCATGGTGGCCTCAGGCTAATTCAGACTGCTCACATGGTAGCCTAGAGCTCCAGCACAAGTGTTCCAGAGAACCAAGTGCAAGCTGCATTTCCTTTTATGACCCAGGCTCGGAAGCAAGACTGGCTACATGATTTGTGGGACTGAGTGCAAACTGAAAATGTGAGTCCTTTTTTGCTAAGAATCTCAAGATTGCAGTAGCATAGCATTAGACCAGGTAAGGAGCCCTTGGGAGCATGGGGACCATTATGACTTCATAGATCCTATGACTGGGAAAGTCACCCTCACCATACTGTGGGTGAACTGGTCATTAAGGTCAACCCAAATTCAAGGGCAGAGAACATAGACACCTAACTTCTGATGACAGGAGAGTTAAAGAATTTGCAGATATTTATTAAAATCCTCACATCCAGGGATACCTTGGTGGTTAGCGGTTGGGCGTCTGCCTTTGGCTCAAGGCATGATCCTAGAATCCCGGGATCAAGTCCCACATCAGGCTCCCTGCATGGAGCCTGCTTCTCTCTCTGCCTGTGTCTCTGCCTCTCTCTCTCTCTCTGTCTCTCATGAGTAAATTAAAAAAAAAAAAAAAATCCTCACATCCAGATTCATCTGATTCCTTTTTTTTTTTTTTTTTTTTAACTTTTCTGTGTTCTGATCATTCTGTTCCTTCTTAGTTCATGTATATTATCCTTTCCTTATCTTAGGGTCCTTAGTATTATTTGCAAGGGTTTTTTTTTTTTTCCTTTCCAGTTTTCATTGGAGATTAGTCAAATTTAGATTTTAAATTACATGTTTTTAACAATTTTATGGAAATTTGACTTTTAAATTTACTTGACCAAATGCTTCTGGTCCACCTGGAAATGGCTTGTCATAATTTTCTGCTTTTCATTGAGCTCTATGCTTTGTAGCCAGCTGCCCCTGGGTTGTCACTTTGCGTTCAGCATCTGCCAGGGGCAGAGGGAGGGGTTGAATTCATTAAATTCCTTGAAGAGAAAGACATACTTCCTGATTGGGGTTCAAGCTGAAAGGGAAGAATACATATATTCCCCCCCCGCCCCAACACACACACCCACACGTGCACACAATCACACAAACACACATTGCTCTTTGGACAAATATGTGAATAGTGCCCTCTACTTGGGCCCATTAAACATCTTTCTCTGCTGCAGCTGGGGTTTTTTTTAAATTTAATCCTCATTATCATATGACCTTCATCAAGATTTTCCAGATTATTATTGTCTTCTACTCAGGCCACTGAGTTTCTTAATTCTTAAAAATTAATTACATACTAACTAGCTTGTTTATGTCACTTCCAGTTTATATGGCACTAAATTCTTAGATAGGAATTAGATATTAACTAGCATGGTTATGTCATATTAGGCTGACATGGCACTCTCCGTTTTATCATTACCCAGTTGGAACTATACAGTAAACTCTTATAGAAACCAGCATTTCCTACTGCTGGTTGAGAAGACTGAGGTTCAAAACGTAAGTCCTTTTTTCTAGACTGCACAGCTTTTGAGATGTGGAGCTGAAAACTGAACCTGGGCCATCCAACTCCAAGATGCTTACTGTGCGTTTGCACTGCTTCATGCTATCTCCCACTGAATTTCCAAATTCACTGAATTCAGTGTTCAATGAAAAATAAGAGATTATATACATTCAGTTTTTCCTTATCTGTGTCAACCACAAGGTTCAGTGGTGCTGGCAATGGTAAATCACAGATAATTGCCCAGATTTTCAAGGACTTGCTTAAACATGGTATTCCTTAATATTTTGGATAGATACTACATGAACATGATAAAAAATTTTCATCTATCCTTGATCCTACAATACACACATGTAACTTTGTACAAATATCCCTTAAAACACCCACAAATGATAGCATGCTGTATGTCCTGTTCTGTACCTTGATTTGTTTCCTGTAGCAGTCAAACTTGGAACTCATTCACTGAGTTCTCTCACTATCATTATCGACTGCAGAATATTTCATTGTGTGTATGTGCAATCACTTACTTAAACAGTCTTCAACGAAGAGGTGTTTGGCTTTTATCTGATTGTTTTCTGTTACCAAAAAAAGTTACGTTTCAATTCCCTTTTACATGCTTGTTTGTGTATACGTGAGAGGACATAGTAGGATTAGGATATGCATACATAAACTTTTCATAGATATTTAATGTTTATTAAATATTTATGAGTAGAGTTTATGTGTCAACAATTTGTACATTTAAATTTTGGTAAACACTCCCAAATTTCTCTGTAACATTGTTGGAGGAGATCATGGAGAGGATGTGACTGCCAGTTGACCTGTAAGCTGGACCTGGGCAATTGGAGGCTCCTCATCTCCTCCCTTGTCCTTAAAATATATTTTCTACCCACCGTGCCCACAGCTGGAGCCTTCAAGGACACACAGCCTTTAGAGAGTATTGGGCTCTTGAGACCATCTGGATGGTATACATGACTGAACCCTGTTAAGGCCTCTATATAAAATTTTACAATTCCAATAGGTGGGTATGGAGATCTATTTGTCCTGCAGCCACCTATGTCAAGCATTTAGGTAAGTTTCTTTACTTATTAAACCTGCCACCACCCAATCTGGAGTGAGTAGTCTGCCTCTTTCTTTTTATTTATTTATTTATTATTTTATTTTATTATTATTTTTTCTAGTCTGCCTCTTTCTTGGGTCTCTTCTTGCCCTTCGTGTATAGGAGCTAATTTCAGATATCACATGAGCACTTCCAAGGTTGTGAACCAATAATCATTCTTAGCTTAGCTTCCCACCAACCTTGTTATATGAGTCTTGGTTTCACCTCTCCAATATAATATGCGATTGTTTTTTCCAATCTGATTGTTAAAAAGTGGAATCCTAGTGTTACTTGAGTTTCACGTAATTTGAGTGAGGTCGACTACTTTCTAATATGCAGGAAAGCTATTATATTTCATTTTCTGTGACTTACTGTTGTTGCCCATTTGTTTCTTTTGAGTTGTTGATATTGTCTGATTGATATGTTAGAATCCTTGTATGTATCGCAAATGGGTTCTCCTGTTTGTTATTTTCCAACTGGAGAAAGAACATTTTCAGGTTGAAGGAAGAGCAAGTGAAAATACCTTGAGACATGCAAGAAGAATAGAAACAACAATGGGGCTAATTTTCTCTACTTTGTGATTTCTCTTTCAAGCAGAAATTAAAAATTGTTATGGAGTCAAATTCATTATTTTTTATATTACGGTGGTAAAGGTGGTAAAGTAGGTTGAAAACCATCTTAATCTGAGATTGTAAAAGTTTCTCCCATGTTTTCTTTTAGCAGCTATAATGGTTTTATTTTATATGTTGAAATCATATCTCCTCCAGCTGTGATTTATTCTTGTGGAAGGTAAGAAGTAGAAATGTATTTTTCCCCAGATTGTTACTCAGTTGTTCTGACAACATTTGCTGGGCAATTCATCTTTTGCCTCCTAATCTGTAAGAACACTTTTATCATATCTTAAATTCCTGAATGTATTTGAGCTCATTTCAGGACTTTCTTCTGTCCTGTTCTGTCCTTTCAGGCATAATACCATACTGCTTTAATTAGTGTAGCTTTATAATATCTTCTCTGGTTGGGCTTACCATCTAATTACTTTCCTTTCTCAGAATATTCTTTTTAAAAAATATTTTTAATTTATTCATGGGAGACACAGAGAGAGGCAGAAACATAGGCAGAGGGAGAGGCAGGCTCCCTGCAAGGAGCCCAATGTGGGACTCGATCCTGGTTCCCAGGATCACGCCCCGAGTCAAAGGCAGATGCCCAACCGCTGAGCCACCCAAGCCTCCCATTCCTCAGAACATTCTTGACTGTTCTTGCAAGTTTATTTTTCCACATTTAGCTTTAGAAATAGCTTGGTTTCATTTCCAAATATTGGTGATGTTATCTTCACTGGCGTAGAATTAAATGGACATCTTTATTAATACTGAGTTTTCTACCTACCGATCTGAATTTTAAGGTGAGTTTCCTTGAAGTAAACAAATATATGAGGACCAGTGTGAATAATATTCTCATTTTATTGAGGGAAGAGAGATCTTTTTAGAGGTTCCAAATATCCTTATTGCTCAAAGTCACAAAAATGACAAATCTTGAAAAGGGCCTAAGACCAGATGTTCTCCCTTTATACTCTTGATCTTTCTATTGTTATATGGTCTACACATCCAGTCAGTTTCATCTATCCCTTTATGACAGGGAAAGGCAGGTCCTTGAGACCATGTGTACACCTGTCATGACACACAACCATGCTAAGAAACATGATATAGTAAAAATAGCTTTAGAGTGAAGAGAATTCCAGTTCCTTCCTCACTTTGCCATTTCCTATCTGGGAGATCTGGGAATATTATTCAACTTTTGTAGAAACTCAGCTGCTTCTTCAATAAATGGTGGCTGGTACTTAGTTAGTAGAGGATTAGTGAGAATGTACCTTACCCTATTTGGATTTTGGAGGCATTCAGTAAATGGTACTTATTTCCCCCCTTTAGAAATGTGAAATCCTTTTCCATATGACAATGTGATTTTGTGATCACTTTGTAGTGTGAAATTTACCAGACTGCTGATTTTTTCCCCCAAAAGCCAAAGTTTCAGGTTGTAATAAGGGGGAAGTCTTTGGCTCAGACAGAGAAATGGGCTCTTTTTAAGGTGGCATATGGTGTTGGTCTCCACAGCTTTCCCCATTCCCTGCGCTATGGCTTTGGGCCTCTTCCCTGCCACTTTAGAGTTCATTTTTGTCTTCATTGGTGAATTCTCCCAATTTATTCTTTTTCCTAAGGCTATTTTTTTTAAAGATTTTATTTATTTATTCATGAGAGACACACACAGAGAGAGGCAGAGACACAGGCAGAGGGAGAAGCAGGCTCCATGCAGGAAGCCCAATGTGGGACTTGATTCCGGGACTCCAGGATCACACCCTGGGCCGAAGACGTCACTAAACTGCTGAGTTACCCGGGCTGCTGCTAAGGCTAATTTTTACTAGAAAATACCCATAGCCATTTAAAATGAATTCATTAGAATAGGGACCGAAGCTTCATAGTAAATAGTGAAAAAGGTCTGAATTGGTTTGTCTTGAAAATTAAAACCAAAACTTATGAAAATAAGTTTTCCTACTGGAATAAAATGAACAATAATTATAATTATGAACTTAGAGTTAATAAGGAATTAATCAAGATTGATTAGTTTTTGTAAAAAAATTCTAAGACAATTGTATATGATTATATATATCATTTCATATTTTGCATCATAAGCAAAAAATTTGAGGGCTTCATCAATTTTCCAAGATTCTCTCTTAATCAGGTGATATTTATATATTTTTTTCTTTGCTGTAACCAGCTGTTACTCTTACTGCTGATTTTCTTTTTTTTTCAATTGTAAAAGGTTCTATCTTTGCTGAATCACCATTTGTCAGTGGCTTTGCTCATCATCCCAGCAGTTCTCAACCATAACTTTTGTTGACTATGAATTCATTCATCTTTTGCAAGTCTGGCAATTTCTCTTTGTGATTAAATTGTTCAATTTGTACTTTTTTTTTTTTTAAATAAAGTTTGGGACATTTGATAGTGTGGTAGGCAGAATGATGGCCTCCCCAATCATGTCCACATCCTAATCCATTGAATTTGTGAATGTTACCTTATATAGTGAAAGGGACTTTGTGGATATGATTAGGCTCTTAAGATCATAAGGAGCTAATCCTGGATTATTCAGGTGTATCTGATGTAATCACAAAGGTCATTATAAGAGGAAGGAGATTAGGGTGAGGAGTAAATTGAGGCTGGAAACAAGAGATTGTAGTGATGCAGGCCCCAGCCAATAAAAGCCTGCTGCCTCTAGAAGTTCAAAGAGGCAAAGAATAGATTCTGCCTTGGAACCTCCAGATGGAGCGACCCTGCCAACTTCTTGGTATTAGCCCCTCAAGACTCATTTCAGACTTCTGACTTCCAGAACCATAGAAGGTTAAATTTGTGTTGTTTTAAGTCACTTAGTTTGTAGTAGTATGAAACCAATATAGCTAGATGCTAACCAAAATGCTGACCTCAGAGCACAGGAGTGGGTGGATGCTATTGTGAAGAGTGTGGGGTAAAGAGAGTTCGTTCGTTAGTGAATATTTGAATGACTTTAGCTTCTCCCTATAGCCTGTCACTGTGTGTGTCTGTGTGTGTTTGTGTGTGCAATGAAAAATGAAAATTCAAAGAGCAGTTTGTATAATCCTTTTCCTTCTTCCGTCTTTTTGGGAGTTGGGATTGTTCTTTGCAAAGCTACTGGATTTAGTTGGGGAAATGGTCAGAGATAAGAACTGAAGACAATGTAGGGCATTGATGACTGAACATAAGAAAGAGCCTGAAATGTGCTCGCTTCGGCAGCACATATGCTAAGAAAGAGCCTGAAACTATCTGAGGAATAAAGGAAAGATACTGACAGGCTAGTGAGAAGTAGAGCCGACTGATGCTGAAACATTTGAAGAAACAGAGCATGAGAACAGGCGCAACTATGCCAAGAAGTAGGACTTTTAGGAGCAGAGACAAGGAAAGAGGATTTTTACAAAGTATTAGTGTGTATTATATATTTTGCTTCCCAACCAGCCCTCCTTAATGAAAATCTTCGGTTATGATCCAGAGTTAGGATTTTGTTTCGTGTTTTAAATATATCTTTGTAGTGAGGCTGGTCCTAAAGCAGGAGAAAGCACAACTTTATTTGAATTGCACATTATCAAAATAAGCTATTATAATTTCTTACCAGAGGCTTCTAAGCCAGCTCTTTCTTTCCTTTTTTTTTTTTTTAAAGATTTTATTTATTTATTCATGAGACACACACACACACACACACACACACACACACAGAGGCAGAGACACAGGTAGAGGGAGAAGCAGGCTCCATGCAGGCAACCTGACGTCGTGACGTGGGACTCAATCCTGGGTCTCTAGGATCATGCCCTGGGCCAAAGGTGGCACTAAACCACTGAGCCACCGGGGCTGCCCTAAGCCAGCTCTTTCTGACCTGTAATGTTCTAGGCTGGAACCAAGATGTCTGCAGCTTTTTGATCTTTAGCATTTTGGGTAAAGTCGTCTTGTTGATTGTCTTCCTAGAGGTGCCTTTATGGCAGTCTGTACTCTCTGAGCAGCTGTTGTTGGGCAAGGCCTTTAAGAGAGAAGCCTTTTTAACCTCAGCTTCATGCTTCTGTTTCCTATTTTTTTTTTTTTTTTTAACTTGTAACAGTCAAACATCTGTCATGTTGGAATTCCTGTCTCTGGCTGCACTGTCCTCGGCCTATCTTTAAACTCTTTTAGATGGATCTTCCTCTCTGGGGCAGCTCCTAGACTGTTTTGATGAGCACCGTGTAGGAGTTTGAGAGTCAAGTCAATAAACTGTGCACATAAGAGCGCACATCCTTGTTCCACTTCATATACCATCACCCAAAGTCCGGTTCTGATCAGTAACAACCATGATTATAACCAGATTCCCAGCATGTAACGCAAAGGAAATGCAGACTACCCAGCCAGTTTTTACATCGAGCTTGGCAGCTTTCAGCCTGAAGCACTTGGAGGCTTCTGAGCAGTTTCAGTTAGATGTCTCCTTTGCTGTGTCCTCTGTCCTAGCCCCTGGGAGACTCAAAGGCAGTTTTCAGCCTTGAAATACTCCCTCCATGTGATAGGGCTGGTGGGTGCTGCATGAAATTATCCTACCATGTGCTATGATATATGAGTGTTTTAGTTTTATTATTGTTACTTTTCCCTGAATTTAAGTGTAGCGGAATGATCAGCCACTGGTCAGTGAAGTCATTCAGAGGGCACAGCTTACTGGGAATGCCTTTGCAGAGCCAGTTGTGTACATGCTTCCTACTCCCAGCAACGACTCCCTCATAGGAAAGAGGGGCTCTTTCCAAGTATTTATGACCTAAACTGATAAATTCAGAGAGAACATAATTGGATGTATTTTCCTTTAGGCTCTGAAAGTCCTGTATTGCTGTGCCCATATGGACTATCTTATCTTGCCAGGGCTCCATGAACCGTGGCTGAGTCCAAAGAGCGAGGGCCTTCAGTTGGCCTGTGTAACTGACAGGTGGGCATGTGCTTGTGGCCAGTAGATGTGTCTTTTTCTGGCTTTGAAGGTATAATTAAGTCCTGAATGATTACTGAAGAGAACTAAAAGCTCTTGAAATGCAAAATAAGGAAAGGAGTCCTTAGTACAAACGAGAAACAAGAACTAGTGTCAGCAGATTTTTGATGAAGGTGAAACCAATGGACAAGCCTGAGTTATCCTTTTTGTTTTTTCCTCTATGCGGATTCGGTGAGCAGAAAAAAAATCTGTTACAGACAGAATCATTTACTAAACAAAGATGAAAATTCTTAGATAAAAATCTATGTTTTGCTTGGTGGCTGGCATGCTAGGATTATTTTGACAGAAAGTAAATAGCAAGGCCATATGTGAGATGTGAGAGAGAAAAGTTTGGATCAACCCCTGTGTTATTTTGTGAAAAGATCCAATCAATTTTACTCCCATTGCCAGAGGAAGAAGTTATGTAGCCATGTTGGGTAAGGTTCACAAATTGCTCTCCCAATCAAGAAGTAAATAATATCGAAACCCTGCAAATTGAATTTTTATTAAGAAATTTATCTCTGGTTACCCCAGGGTTTATGAAATCCTTTAGAGCTTGTGGATATAAGGCAGTATATCTCAATGTACAAAACCAGATTGATTGGGGTGAAGAATTTTAATTTTTAGGGTCAGAAATATACCTCACCTTTTAAAACAGGCTTAATGAGAAGGCAGCAGACAAATGTTGCTTTAAAAGCCATTCTAATTCTTCTTGAGTTGTCCTTTATCTATATTACCACTCGTATTGCTAGTTTCATGTGCTTCACAAATTGGGATTAATGGCTTTTTTTGCATAAGAGTTTCAAGGTCACAAATCCATAAATTGAGTAAATAAATAAATCCCTCTCTGTCATCGACTTACTGTGTACTTAACATCTATACATTTCATTATTGTTTGCATTCATAAGATGCCAGTACTGCTATTAATAAAATTTGTATTTCCTGTACAGGACTTGTTTAACTAGAAAATGTAAGGGTCAGTGCTTAACATTTTTTTTAAGGATGAACAAGTGGAAATGTTTATTCTGCTCTCGTACTGTCCCATTTTCAGATTCTCTTCTCTAAGAACAAGTGATAATAGTAGCAGCTATTCTTAAGCTGTACTGAAATTTTACTGTGTGAAAGGTATTTTACACCTAGGTTCTCATTTAGGAAAGGTATTATTATCCTCATTTTTAGTGGAGAGAACCGAGGCTCAGAGATATGAAAGAACTTGCCTATGTAATCAAGTTTGTAGGTATCAGAGTGAGATTTTGAACCTGGCCTGTTTGGAAAGCCTAGCTCTATCTGTAGGTTCCTACCACTTTTTGAGAACTAAATCCCTCTGCAGCCTTGCCCAGTGATATCTTACCTAACCTCTGTCAGCTACAAAGCCTGTGTCCTGGTACATTATTAAGATATGATTTTCTGGGCGCCTGGGTGGCTCAGTGGTTGAGCATCTGCCTTTGGCTCAGGTCCTGAGTCCTGCATCAGGCTGGCCTTGGGGAGCCTGCTTCTCCCTCTGCTTGTGTCTCTCCCTCTCTCTCTATCTCATGAATAAATAAATAAAATCTTAAAAAAAATAGATGATTTTCTGATAGGGCATCAGTTAGGATATGCTGGATTATGCTGTGGTATGAACAACCCCCAAATCTCAGTGTCTTAAAACAGCAAATATTTATCGCCTATCAGTTGTGGATACCACGTGTCTATTTTGTCTCCAAGGGGCCTGATTCGTGATATTCTCACTCAGAGCTCAGGCTACATAGCTGAACACTGTGGAGGGGTAAGGGAATAGGCCAGTCAGGCATTGGCTCTTACAGTTTCTGCTGGAAGTGATGCGTGAACTTACGCCCTCATTTCATGGGCTGAAACAATTCACTTGGCCCTGCCTAATTTCGCAGGGGTGGGAAGTGTTAGCACTACCACTGCCCTGTAGACAGGCCACAGGCAGTGTCAATCAATAAGATAAATACCACATGTATTTAAAGGAAACCTGTGTTGGTCTTAAATATATTTTAGCTTGGGATGCCTGGGTGCCTCTGTGGTTGAGCATCTGCCTTTGGCTCAGGGCGTGATCCCAGGGTCCTGGGATTGAGTCCCACATGGCTCCCTGCAGGGAGCCTGCTTCTCCCTCTGCCTGTGTCTCTGCTTCTGTGCGTCTCTCATGAATAAGTAAATAGAATCTTTAAAATATATACATATGTTTTATATTTATTATAAAATTATTTTATTTTTATATTTATATATATTTTTAGCTTAAAAAATTCTAATACATATCAGCTTCAAATTAAAAGGTCCCTAGATCTAAGGTTTAGAAAAGGCATGATTGTTCAGCGATTGTTCTAAGTTTCAGTCAGTCACCTGTGTTAATGACTTCCTTGTAAAAGAAGTCAGTGGTGATTTCTTTTATTTCCCTAAAAAGACACCATTTATAATGATTTGTTTATTAGCTGGATTTTAAAGAAGAGGTGGAGGTAGATTTAACAATAACCAGGTTGGGGGCACCTGGGTGCCTTAGCAGGTTAAGCATCTGCATTTACTCAGGTCATGATCTCAAGGTCCTGAGATCCAGCCCCATGTGCAGCTCCCTGCTCAGTAGGGAGCCTGCTTCTCCCTCCCCCCTCTACCCTCTCCCTTGCTCATGCGCACTTGCTCTCTCTCTCTCTCTCTCTCAAGTAAGTAAAATCTTAAAAAAAAAAAAAAAAAAAGTAACCAGCTTGCATATGTTGAAAAATAATTTAAAGGATGGAAACATTTTCCTGATTCATCTGAGTGTTCTCCTCAAGGATTCCCATGTATATGATACATAGCAGAGACGGAAAAATCAGAATTTAGAATTCAAATGGGAGAGATCATTTGGTACCTTCTTCTGGGATTGTTTTTGTAAAATAGGAAGGTGTAAATTAACTCTCAAGTGTCAATTTGAACAAACCTGTGAGGCAGATGACAGGAAAATTGGTTAGAGAAGTTTCTCCAGCAGAGGGGACTATGTTGGTTGGTATTCGAAGGCAAGAGAAACCTTAGCTGTCCTAAAATAAAAATTCTGTGCAGTGATCACAATTAATAGCCTGTCACATAAAAATAGAATGAAATCATCTGGAACTCTGTTTTGTAGTTTAGTCCAGAATTTGTGATTTTAACGTTGGCATTTGAATTTTGTGCTTCTTTCGACATTAACTAAGCATAGCAACCCCACAAAAGTATAATATAACTATTGGAGCTCTTAGTTTTTGCCTTGGAATGCCTGGCAGTGCTCTGGTGTGCTCTGTGAAAGATGCAATCACACAATCAAAGTAATATTTTCCCTGAGGTGTCCTGGGGCGAACTGGTTCTGCAATTTTCCAGTAATTGTTTGGAAAAGACAGCCCTAGATTTGGTCTTTCTCTTAATCTTTCCCTACCTCAATTCTCTGCAAGGTGGCTCCTGGCCTCTCTTTTGCCAGTGTCACTTAAGTACCTGTGATTGGGGTGGAGTGGTCTGTGCCATTAATTACTGAGTGGGATTTGGTGCCTCCCTAA
The DNA here is from genome assembly GCF_048164855.1 of Canis lupus baileyi. Lineage (NCBI taxonomy): Eukaryota > Metazoa > Chordata > Mammalia > Carnivora > Canidae > Canis > Canis lupus. The sequence goes on from NC_132844.1 coordinate 10,353,999, forward strand.
ATGGACTTCTCCTCCAGAAATCCCCTCTATCTCTGCAGGCAAGTGCCCAAAATAGCCTTGCACAATAGTGATAAGGTTAAAGAATCCGTGAGCATTGGAACCTATGAAGAGCTGAGGTGGCCCTTTGGGGTTAACACACTTCTTTTGTCTCGAGTTCACAGCCCAGTTATTTTCAGAGAAATAACTAATATTTGTGCATATAGATTTTCTTTCCTTTTACTCATTGGCCCTGAGGGCAGACCTGTGATGTTGATGAGCCACTTGAGATTGCTCTTATTATTTTTTCCCTTCATTTCACTGGAAAGAAAATGGAGGCTCTGCATTGTTGACCAAGTCAAATAGCTAGAAAATGCTGGAGTCCAACTTTTCAGACTCCACGTCCTGTGCTCTTTTTCTATACAGTGCTGACATTTCCCTGTTAGTATTCTGGCCATGAGAAATAACAATACAGAAGCAATAATAATAGTCCAGTGCGCTCCCTTCATCATCCTCCTAATTACCAGCAGTTGCAGACCTGGACTTCCTGCGAACTTGTGGATGGGAGCCCTTGTAATGTGGTCTGGTGCCCTCTGCTGGCAAAGTGGCCCACTTTTCTTGTTGCTTGGTTTCCTCTGGCCTTAATCTTGATCTTCCTGGCGCAACATCTTTTCTCAGTGTATGCCACTCTTCTTTGAAGGTTTACATTCTGGCTGGCACTTCACTTAAGGAAAATATCAGAGAACATCCAGGAAAGCAGGACTTGATATTTCCTCTACTATGTGTGAAAGCTCCCTTTTATGCTGCCATCTACTGAGTTACCAAGTATGGCCCTTGCCTCACCTCAGCTTTGTCAGGCTTCTGATTCCCTTTAAAAAAAGAGTAAACATCTTCCTCCAAATCATGTCAGCTGGAGGCAGCCAAGAGGACTGAGATTTATCACACACCTACGAGTCCTGGGGACCCTGGAAGGAGTTGGGCCAGAACTCCTCAGGTCCTTGAGGGAGCAAGATGGAGAGGATCCATGACAAGATCAGAAAGGTAGGTTGGGTTCTTCAAGGTGGCAGTGGGGGATGTGGATTCATTGTGGGAAGAGGCGGGTCTTCACGTAGTGGGTCCATGTCCAACAGAGTAGCCAAGATAACAAGGCAGGCAAGTGGAAATTGAATGATCGTGCTTCCAAGCTGGGAAGCTGGGGACAGATGAGAGATTAGGCTAGTTAAGATTTGGTTAACAAGTAAAAGGCCAGAGTTCTCATGTGCTAACTTGAGATTTTTGTTGCACGATCTTCTTTGGGGAAAAAAATAAATTACATAGGGCACTCTGACCACTGTATGGTCAAAAGGAGTTGTCAGTTTGCATCATTTCTTTTCTTTTCTTTTTTTTTTTTTTTTTAAAGATTTTTCAATAATCTCTATACCCAGCATGAGGCTCATACTTAAAACCCTGAGATCAAGAGTCACCACCACCTGAGCCAGCCAGGCACCCCTAGTTTGCATCATTTCCAGTATGCCATCTAGGGGGTATTCATTAGAATACTTACTCTGATGACTCTTGGAACAATTTACATAAATTATAACACCAGTCACTTTATCTGGAACGAATACAAGAAGAAAAATGGCAAATTACCTTATGTTAGTGGATCTCAAAATGTGGCCCGTAGACTAGCAGCATCAGCATTACTCACTTAGAAATGTAAATTCTCAGACCCCCATCCTAAACCCCCTGAATCAGAAACTCTGGGGGTGGGGCCCAGCAATCTGCATTTTAAGAAACCTTCCAGATGACTGTGGCACGCACTCAAATTCGAGCAGCACTGCCTTAGATGATAAGTTAAATGACTGTAAATGATAGGTTAGAGCAGCAGGAAAGGATGCAGAACGCTAAGGCGAAGACCTATGAAAGACCCGTGTGTCTGCTGTGTTATGAATGGCTAAGATTGCTTGGAGTTTGACCACTGGATCAATCCGGATAATAACAATACGATACAGCTTAAAGGAGGGTTGCTAAAATCACAAAAGGGCAAGGTGGAGAGTCTGAAAGAAATGCTGACAGCGACGATTGATCTGGGCTCACTGTCATTGTTCTAGGGCTCTGCCCTGAGGCACTGCCCTGTGTTCTGACTCTGTGACCTTCTTTGATAGAGACACAGTAAAATTATATCTTCCTGAAAAGGGCAAGACCAGAATTATTTAATAGAAATTAATTTTCTTGGGGGGGAAAAAAGGAATTGGCAATGTCATCTGAAAAATTTATTAAAAAATATTTATTCAATTTGGGGGATAATAAACGATAAAGCATGAGCTTTTTCATTAATCCTTTATTAAAACTATGATTCATAAGGCTTCAATTAAAAACATACAACAGGACCATAAGCATCAGTCTAGTCTTCACCATCTAGTTATTTCTTTCTTGAAAAACCAGCATTTTAAAAAACAAGGTGTTATGTGACAAAGTGCTTCTGGAGAATTCAGTCCTTATGGCTAGAATTCCTGAAATTGCAAAATAAGTCACTGATTGTCGTCTTGTGCCAGAGAGAGGAAGGGAAACCTGTTCTCAATTACTGGGCAGCTGGTATGTTTTAATTGTTTGCTTTTTATAAGCAATAAAATAAAAGGAGTATTCCTTAAGTATCCTTATACACTATTAATGCAGTGCTTCCCACACTTACCGTGCATCACAATCCCCAGGGAACTTGTTAAAAATGCAGATTGCCCACCCCTTGAGGCTCCGATTTAGTAGGGATATGATTTTTAACAAGCATCCAAATGATTTTGGTGCAGGTGGTTAGAAGACCACACTTTTCCAAACTCTGCCCAGGGCCTACCCATAATTTATGTGCTCATTACTTTAGCATATCTAAAAGTGATTGACAATTCATAAAAAGCCAGTTTAACGTAGAAAAAGACTTAAGTATGAGCAGCACATGCTTATTCCAACAGAGCTTTGTTATTTGGCATTTGGGGAAAATGAGTGTTACATAAAAAAAAAAATAACGAACTTTATTTTTTAAAGCAATTTAGGTTTACAGAAAATTGAGCATTATATCCCGTATACTCCCTCTCTCCCCTAATCAGTTTCCCCTCTTATTAACATCTTGTATTAGTGTGGTACATCTGTTATAATTGAACCAACATTGATACACTATCATTAACTAAAATCTGTAGTTGATGCATCATTATTAATTAAAATCCACAGTTTGCATTAGGGTTCACTGTGCTGTACAGTTCTATGGCTTATGACAATTTTGAATCTATCATTATAGTATCCTGCAGAATTGTTCTACTGGTCTAAGAAATCCCCTGTGCTCTGTCTTCTCATCCCTCTTCTACTCTCCTCCCTGAACTCTTGGCAACCACTGATGTTTTTATTGTCCCTATAGTTTTGGCTTTTGCAAAATGTCATATAGTTCTAATCCTATAATATGTATGTAGCCTTTCCAGATTGGTTCCTTTCATTGAGCAATATACATTTAAGATTTCTTTATGTCTTTTGGTGGCTCAAAAGCTCAATTTATTGCTGAATGATATTCCATTGTATGGATGTCCCACAGTTTATCCATTCACTTTTTTTTTTTTTAAAGATTTTATTTATTTATTCATGATAGTCACAGAGAGAGAGAGAGAGGCTCAGAGAGACAGGCAGAGGGAGAAGCAGGCTCCGTGCACCGGGAGCCCGACGTGGGATTCGATCCCGGGTCTCCAGGATCGCGCCCTGGGGCAAAGGCAGGCGCCAAACCGCTGCGCCACCCAGGGATCCCTCCATTCACTTTTTTAAAAACTTATTTTATTTTTAAAAAATGTTATTTAAATTCAGTTAATTGACATATAATGTATTATTGGTTTTGGAGGTAGAAGCCAGGAATCCATCAGTCTTATTTATATAATACCCAGTGCTCCTTACATCATGTGCCCTCCTTAATGTTCATCACCCACTTACCCCATCTTCTTACCCACTCCCCTCCAATGGCCCTCAGTTTGTTTCCCATGATTAAGAGTCTCTTATGGTTTGTATCCATTCACTTTTTAAAAAAATTATTTATTTATTTATTCATGAGAGACACACACAGAGAGAGGCAGAGACATAGGCAGAGAGAGAAGCAGGCTTCTCTCAGGGAGCCTGATGTGGGACTCGATCCCGGAGCTCCAGGATCATGCCCTGGGCCAAAGGAAGGCTCTAAACCACTGAGCCACCCAGGTGTCCTCCATTCACTTTTTGAAGGACATCTTGGTTGCCTCTAGTGTGGGACAATTATAAATAAAGCTGCTATAAACATTTGTGTGCAGGTTTTTGTGTGGATGTAAGTTTTCAACTCATTTAGGTAAATACAAGAGTGTGATTACTGGATTATATGGTAGAGCTGTTTAGTTTAGTAAGTAACTCCTAAACTGTCTTCCAAAGTGGCTGAATCATTTTGTGTTCATTTTGAAAGTTCTTGTCATGCCACATCCATGCTAGCATTTGATATTGATTTTTTTTAATTTTGCCATTCTAGTAGGAATATGGTGGTATCTCCTTGATTTTTAATTTGCAATTCTCTGAAATGTGATGTTGAATATCTCTTTATACGTTTATTTGCCATCTATGTATCTTCTTTAATAAGGTATCTGATTGACTCTTTAGCCCATTTTGTAAATGGGTTGCTTGTTTTTATTGTTGAGTTTTAAGGGTTCTTTGTATATTTGGGATACAAGTCTTTCATTAGATGTTTTGCAAATATTTTCTTCCAGTCTGTGCCTTGTTTTCTCATTAACATTATCTTTTGCAGAGCAGAAGTTTCTGATTTTCATGAGTTCCAACTTCTTAATTTTTCCTTCATGGATTGTGCTTTAGGTATTCTATTTAAAAACTCACCTCCAAACTCAAGCTCACCGAGATTTTCTTCTATGTTCTAGAAGTTTTATAGTTTTGCTTTTTACATTTAGGTCTATGATCCATTTTAATTTTGAGTTCATTTTTGCAAAAGGTGTAAGGTCAGTATCCAGATTTTTTTTCTATCCTCTCTTCCTCCATCCCTCCCTCCCTCCCTCCCTTTCTCCCTCCCTCCCTTTCTCCCTCCCTCCCTCCCTCCCTTTCTCCCTCCCTCCCTTTCTCCCTCCCTCCCTTTCTCCCTTTCTCCCTTTCTCCCTTTCTCCCTTTCTCCCTTTCTCCCTTTCTCCCTTTCTCCCTTCCTCCCCTTTCCCCCCTTTCCCCCCTTTCCCCCCTTTCCCCCCTTTCCCCCCTTTCCCCCCTTTCCCCCCTTTCCCCCCTTTCCTCCTTCCTTCCTTCCTTCCTTCCTTCCTTCCTTCCTTCCTTCCTTCCTTCCTTCCTTCCTTCCTTCCTTCCCTCTCCCTAACATCACTTCCTTCTGACAAACAGTGTATGTTCTCATTCATTTGGGGAATATAAATAATAGTGAAAGGGAATATAAGGGAAGGGAGAAGAAATGTGTGGGAAATATCAGAAAGGGAGACAGAACATGAAGACTCCTAACTCTGGGAAACGAACTAGGGGTGGTGGAAGGGGAGGAGGGCAGGAGGTGGGGGTGAATGGGTGACGGGCACTGAGGGGGGCACTTGATGGGATGAGCACTGGGTGTTATTCTGTATGTTGGTAAATTGAACACCAATTAAAAATAAATTTATTAAAAAAAATCACTTCCTTCTTTCTTCCTGCTTTCTCTTCTCTTTTTTTTTTTTTGTTTCATATGTGGATGTCCATTGGCTGCAACACCATTTGTTAAAAAGACTACACTTTCTCCGTTGCATTGACTTTGTTCCTTCGTCAAAGATTAGTTGACTATATTTTTGTAGATCTATTTTTGGGCTCTTAATCCTGTCCCATTGATCTATTTGTATATTCTTTCATCAATACTATACTGTCTTGATAATTATTTTAGCTTTATAGGAGAGAAAAATTTACCACTCCAAAATGTGGCTCTTTGGCATTAGGGTTATTTTAGGCAGACTCTTTTTAAGACACAGAAGACTCAAGAAGTTTTTCTTTTTACCTCTCCCTTAATTGCTCAAAATAACTTAGATAGATAAGGAGTGTGCACCAGAAAGAGAGCTATTATCAAAGATACTTTTATTTTACATAAGAAAGATTTCTCTACGTAGCATGACAAATATTTGACTACCAAACATTAGCTCTTTCATATTTTTGTGAATCATATTTCTCCCCTTTAAAGTCCCAAACGTCTGTCACCTTCTTAGTTTAGGTTAACATATAAGTCTCATTTGCCTGACTGCCTGTGGGCCTTCTATTCTTATGGGACCCTGGTAATGTAATTAAATATGTTTTTCTCCTGTTAATCTGTTTTATATTAATTTGATTATTAGACCAGCCAAAGAATCTAGAAGAGTAGAAGGGAAATTTTTTCCTCCCCAACACTGTCCAGGGAAATATAATTTTTAGTAAGTAAAAACATTTTTTCTTTAAACTTTAAATCTTTAGTTCTTAAAATATTTTCACAATAATATTTATAAAATGTAATGTTAATTACTCTTTCTAAATGTATATGAATGAAATTTGACCTTTTATTTCCAACTCATGGTTATCATTGTGAGTTTCATTTCTCATTGGTTATCAATGTAGTTGTATCTACTATTTAATATTCTTACTCTGTATTAGATATCATAGTTATCATTATAGTTATTTGTTTGCATGTCTCTATTGACAGTTGGATCGTGGGCCAGGACCACAATCATATTTTGGCCACTGCTGTTTTACAAATCTGGTAGATACTTCATAAATGTTTGTCAAATGGATCATGACTGCTTCTAACATACACTTGTCTGTCTTTAATTTTTGGCTTATAATCTATTGTGCTCAAGAAAAACAGAAAAAAATCACCTTTTTAAGATCTGTCTGCTTAAAAAGAATCAGTGATGGCTCTAAACAAAGTTGTGAGTACCATCTTTGTGAGAGCTATTGTGATTTTTGATGAAGTACAGTGATATTCTGTATTTTCAAACACAGAAAATTGAATTCTCATGTGCTTTCCATGTAAATGAAATAATTCTTAATATTTTTTCATAATTTCTTTATCTCATCCTTCAACATGGTAGCACATACATATTAACACACACAGATGCATGTGCTATACCATTTGAAAATTAATAATGTGTTCCAAAGTTGTGAATATATCAAGCATCATCTAAGAATAAGGATAATGGAAATATACTTATTTTTTATCACTTATTATTATATAATTACATAATCATATATTTATTTTAGAGATATATATTAAATATAAACATATCAAAGATACTTATTCATTTAATGTAATTATTATATATTATTTTATTGTATAATATAACATTATTGTAAATTATTATACTTAAGGAAATTAACAATAATTGTATAACACCATTTAGTAGCCATTCCATATTTAAATTTTCCCAATTGTTACAAGAATGACTTTTATATCAGCCAATCTATGTTCCCACATTGAAGTCAACTGGTGTATTATGTTGTGTGATGTGGTGTGTTAGGTTGTAGTATGTGGCCTCAGGTAAGTTCGCATCTCTGGGCCATTTAGGAATAAGCTATAATATTGTTTTGAGCTCTGAGAGTGTATGACTATAATTATAGGTCATTTTAGGTCTATACTTTTATGATTTATTTTTAAGGAACATAAAAGTAGAAATGTTGTGAAGTAATTCCACAGGAACTGATAAATACATTGCTCTTTCATTTGGTAGTTTAAGTCAGATTTCAAATACTATCCAAACTCAGGCTTATGTCCATGGAGTTTTTAGTATTTCTTGTATGTAGAACTCAGCTGTATGAAAATAAAAATCTGTCTATCTATGGGGATTGATGTCTTCAGATATCACGGAGAATAAGAGAAAAATTGAGGCCATAGACTACAGATTGAAGCTTTTCCCAACACAATAACATTCTTATCTAGCTTGACCCTGGTCAGAAAATAAAACCTTTTAGACAATTACTGTATGCCAAAAGAGTAATAATTTTTAAGTATTTTAAAGCATTTTTGCATTTTCTATTTTGTAATAGCTTTAGATATTTCAAAAATTACAAAAATAAGATATCTGTATACTCTCCACCAGATCCCCTAGTTGTTTATCTGTTGCATGATAAAAGCTATGTATAAGCTATAATTCTTAAAATTACTTTGAATTTTCCTTAAGGAAAAAAGTTTCTTTTTTTTTACTTGTAGAATATCTTCATTCAGTTTCATATTAGACTTTATTCTTGGACTTTAGAAATCCCATGCTCCCACTTTCCAGACGGGGTAAGATTGTTCTCTGTCTCACATTCTTATAGTTACCTAAAAGTTCTAATTCCATCTCCAATATTTTTCTTTATAAGGAGCTAGAGAGCAACTAAAATTATAGGGTAGATTCTGAGTAACTTGACTGTGATTTAAGCTTAAGACTTTGTTCTAGAAAACTCTTCTTAGAACAGAATGCAGGAGTGAAAAAAAATATTAGGTAAGCACTTGTGTGACAAAATTGGCTGCAAACTCCAGAAATAAATGTTGGCATCTTAGCTTCATCCAGGTTAGAATTTTTAAAAATTGTTATTGCTCAGAAGTGCTCAAGAGATTATGGCCTTTACATTTCCTTTTGAGAACTAAAAAGCCCTGAGAATAATTTACATTCACACTGCTTATTTTTGTTACTTTTGAGCTGAATATGTAATGTTTAAATAGTGTTGGGTAGGGCTTCCTTCCCTAACCCACAGCTGTAGTAAACTGTTGTATCTTTCATACATAAGCATTTTGTTTTAAAAAGTATGTTCTAGACTAAATAAGCTTAACATCTCAAGCAAAACATTTAAGATCTAAGTGTAATTAACCTTGACTTGTGTTATGATTTGTAATTAACATAGGCCTTTCAATTGCTCTGTTGATTTTATGAATTCTGACACTTGTCTTGATAAAGCTCACATAGAGGGATGTTTGGAAATAGTATTGGTGAAAAGATGACTTAAATCCAGAAATTTGGGCAGGAAGTTATATAAATTCAATGTGGATTCATATTTTATTTTTCTGTATACAGTTTAATAATTTCAAAATTTAATAGATTGTTTCTTATATGAAGTTCACCATTGTGTTCATTTTCCTCAGAGGATTAGTGAGATTAAGGGGATAATATTAACTCAAAGCTAAGAAATTAAACTGTGAACGCCAAATAGTCAGGCTTTAAGGAGTTGCTGTAATGAAAGTCTTTCCAAAAAAAAGTTTGGGATAAGAATTAGAAAGCTTCCACGTTTAACTGAGTTTTTTTCTTCTTTTTGTTCCTTTCTTTATTTTTTTAATAGGGGAAAAGGTTTTTGGTCAAAATGAATATGATCAGCTATCAAAAAGCACTGTAGTCTCATACTGCTATTTGCATGACTTTAAGAATATAGTTAGTACCCCATGGGTACCATAACCAGATATTTTTGATAAGATTCAGTTTCTTAAAGTAGACTGCCAAGGCAAAGTATAAAACATGAGGATAAATTTAAATTTATCGCTGAAGAAAGCCAAAATCTACCTACATAAAAATGTTAATACCAATTAAATTCTGTTAAGAATGTTTAAAATGTTGGCTCCATGGAGGAAGAGAGGGATAACAGAGAATTAATTCATATGCACCAATCTGGATACATTTATCTGCTAAGTAACAGAAAACCGACTAAAAATGGCTTAAACAATGAGGAACATTTATTACTCACATAACAGGAAGTGTGAATATGGAACAACTTCAGATTGATTGATTCAGTTGCTCAACAAAAGCAAGAACCTAAGTCTTTGTGTCTTTCTAGTCTGCCCTCCTGGACCTGTTGACTTAGATCCCCACACGGTTGTTAGATGACTGCCACAGCTCTGAGAACCCTCTTCGACACAGAGACCTCCAGCAGCAGGGGATGTTTATCCCCAGATTTTTTTTTTTTTTTTTTTTTTTTTTTTTACTGTTAATAAGGAGAGCCTTCCTCAGATTTCCTACACATCACAGTATTCAGAATTATGCTTCATGCCCTTGCTCAAACTAGGCCTTGGCAATGGGAACAGGAAATCAGGGGCTGCGGAGTGGGGGCCTCTTTTCCTGTCCAGGGTACCAGCATACACAGAAGAGAGGGGACCCCCAAACAACACAGGCACCCTTTTAGCAAGGGGGAAGAGAGGTCTGGATTTTGGTAATTTCTACTATGGGTAGTATCATTTCCCCTATCTCTAATCACACTTCACTATGTAGTATGAAAGAATTGGGAGGAACCCATCAGATGAATTTACAAATCAATGTGCTAAGTGAACTCAGTTTAAAGACACCGAGGGAAAGGAGATGGAAACTAATACAGTCAATGACTAAAAGTTCAACTGTCCTCTGAGGACTGAAGCTCATCTTTTGTGTGACCCATAAAAGAACGGTTCAACTTCTTCATCTCAAACTTTTCGTTATCTCTAGAAGAGAATTTCTACTTGAAGCTCAGGAGCCTTCTGCAAAATATCTGACTATGGAGTTTACGAAAAAGACTCAGAAAAAAGAATGCTTTTCGGGTTATCTTAATGATATATACTATCCTGAGCCTTGTTTGAAGTTGGTAAATAGAAATATGTCCTTCCCAAAGAGGTTTTGGTATATATACATCTATATGAGAAATGTGGAGCTCTTAAGTACTTTTGAAATGTAAAAATACAATTTATAACTTAAAGTATATTGAAGATGAGAAATGTGATTAGTTATTCTTATTCTTTACTTCGAAACTGTGTTGTATGGCTTGGCCCGTAATTACTTGTTCTATCACTTAATATAACAATAAAGTATTATAAATAATAAAAAGCTTAGAACTCTTTACTTCATCACCCACATTTATGTAATGACTTATATAATTCTGGTTAATTGTTTGTCTATCCCCAGTAGACCCTGTGATGAGTTTGTGAACTTTTATGTAGGATGAGCTTAGGTCAGCGGTCTCTTTGAAGGGGAGGAATGTGTGGAGGGCCTGAAGTTTTGTTTTCCCAGCACTAACATCATCATTAAAAGTCAGAAGAATGGTAGCGAGGGTAGCATGTAGGGCTGTGTGAGATGACAGGGCCTCAAGCACCCCTCATAGGCACTCCTTGGTTTATGGTGAGTTCCTCAAAATGATGTCTGTAATTCACTGCCATAGCCCTGGCACCCAGCTATGTGATTCTAAAGAATCTATGTGATTCTTATTGAATGGTGGAATTACTAGTATTCATTCCTGTTTGCCAAAAGTAGAAACTAAGTAGCTTCTCATATGAAGTTAGGAGTGTTGACTTTTTCTTTGTTTTCCTAATTGTTAACCTTCTAGGAAGAGGGAGGACAGAATTTATATTTTTAACCCAAGTGGCCCAATTGTGTGGAGGCTTGTTATTCCCCCCTTTCTGGCATAAATCTTCATGCATTTTTTTGTGAAAGGATACAAAGGAAGTAAACTTTCTCAGTCCTTTTTATGTCTGAGAATATATCTTAACCATACATTTAAAAAATATTTTATTTTTAAATAATCTCTACACCCAACAAGGAGCTTGAATTCACAACCCTGAGATCAAGAGTCACATGTTCTCCAACTGAACCAGCTAGATGCTCCTCAACCTTACATTTGATGGGATCCTTGGGTACTGAATTTTAGTCAAAATTATCTCCTCTCTGAGTTTGTGGCCATTGTTTTTGCTATCTTCTAACATTGAATGCAGCTGATATATAAAATGTTGGTCTTGGGAATTGTCTTCAGTCAAAGGAGTCACACTTGAATTGAAAGAAAGATCCATCAGAGCTGATATAGCTGATGAAGCAATAGGGTCTGCAAGTTCAAAATCAGAGAGGATTAGTACAGGCAATAGATTTGGTGGTTAGAAGCATGAACTTTAGAGTCAGTACACCTGGGTTGAAGCCCTACTTCCCCTTGTGTTTTTGCTGTTTTACCTTGGGAAATTACTTAACCTCTGAGTCTTAGTCTATGTATGAAACATAGAAGGTAATAGTATCTGTATCATAAATGTTGTGATGATTCAATGGGAGTGTTCATTAAATCTTTAGCATGCAAAACACCTTCAGTAAAATTTAGCTATTATTCATTATTACTGTTATCATTAATAATTACAATACTTATGTCAATGTCTTGATTAGAATTTATGAGGCAGCTGATTTATGTAAGTAGTACATTTTAAAAATTATTAAAAAAAGCATAACAACATTGAAGTAAAAAATTCAAAAAGCATAAATATGCGTAAAACAAAAATGAAAAGTCTTTGTTGCCCTGTAACCTAGCCTCACTTCCCAGAGGAAGCCATTGAGAAATGTTTTAAAGTTAATTCTTTTTTTTTTAAAGACTTTATTTATTTATTCATGAGAGATAAACAGAGAGAGAGAGACAGAGACATAGGCAGAGGGAGAAGCAGGCTTCATGCAGGGAGCCCGATGTGGGACTTGATCCCAGAGTCCTGGGATTATGCCTTGAGCCAAAGGCAGATGCTCAACCACTGAGCCACCCAAGCGTCCCTAAAGTTAATTCTTATGTAAAATATTCCCAAACACTTATAAGATGATTTACAAACTTTAAGCAGTGTCACTTGACTCTATGTCATTTTCTATCTCTACCCCATTAAGCCCCACTTGAGTTAATTATATTTTGATTTTTCTATTCATTACTTTTATAACTTTGAATTATTTAGATAAGCCCTATTTCTTGATCTGTCAAACATTACACAAAATTCTGGCTTCCCATTATTAACATGAAGAAATCAGCACCCCTCTCCTTTCTAATTGCCCTACCCATACTACCAATTCCCAACTATCATCAGATATGTCATTTTTTTTATGTTGTCAAGATATATCATATTTATGTTCTGTCTGGTAATTATACTTTCCATGTTGGTTTGTACGTTGATTCTGAAATTTGAAAATCAATAGTTTTTTTTTTTTAAGATTTTATTTTTAAATTTATTTATGATAGACCGAGAGAGAGAGAGAGAGAGAGAGAGAGAGAGAGGCAGAGACACAGGAGGAGGGAGAAGCAGTCTTCCTGCCGGGAGCCTGATGTGGGACTCGATCCTGGGACTCCAGGATTGCGCCCTGGGCCAAAGGCAGGCGCTAAACCGCTGAGCCACCCAGGGATCCCCTAGAGTTTTTACAGTTTATGATTATGTGAATATTTTCTTTGCAGAGCCAAATAGTGTGATTGGACCTGTAAAATATACGAGAAGATATCATTGTAACGTTGTTAAACTTGTGTTACTCACAAGGAATGTTCTAAGCACAAAGATCAAATGAATATTAAATTTTTTAACGCTACCCATTGTTCAAAACCATGACACTATTTGGACCACATTCTTTCCTATATTTGTTTTTCTTGACACTTGCAATTGTTTTTCTTTTCAATATATGAAAGACATTATATTATAAGATTGTCTTGGGGCTGGGATGCCTGGGTGGCTCAAGCGGTTTACCATCCAACTCTTGATTTTGGCTCAGGCCATGATCTCAGGGTTGTGGGATTAAGCCTCACATCAGGCTCTGCACTTAGTGCACGCCAGCTTGGGATTCTCTCCGTCTCCCTCTGCCCATCCCCTCTCCCACTTCACGTGCACTCTCTTTCTAAATAATGAAATAAAATCTAAAACAAAAAAGATTGTCTTTCTGCTTAATCATATTTCTTTAATATGGATCAATACAGTAGGTATGAGGGAACCATATTAGAGTACAGGGGAAATAAACTGCCCCTCATTTTTTTAAAACTGCCTCAGTTTTTTTTTTAAAATTTCTGAAAATACATTTAATCTTCACATTTGATAGGATTCCCAGGAATTGAATTTCAGATTCAGAATTATTTCCACTAAATCTGAGGCCATTATTTGGCTATCTTCTAATGTTTAGTGTAACTTATAATAAATCCAGTGCCATTCTGTGTCTCATTCCTGTATAAGAAACTTTTTTGTTGATTTGTTTCATGCTCAGGAAGGTCTTTTGGAATTTTTTTTTCTTTTGGAATTTTCAGACTAAAAATTAAAAGCAGAAAATGATATATACCCCAAACCATCAATCTCTCAGATTGTTAACCGCTGTTAGTTTCCCTCGTCTCCTTCTAGAAAGTCTCTAAGTATATACAGGAATATCTATATGTCTGTGTTTTTCTATTCTCTACTTTTTATGATAAATGGTAATAAGCTATACATGTTTTTCTTCACTTTGGTGCTTTTTTTGATAAAAAAATATTCATTTCGCAGAGTATTTTGTATCTGGATATATATATATTTTTTTTTTTTTTTTTCACAGCTGAGAGTTTACACTGAGTGGATGTACTGGAATTTATCAAACCATTCTCCTTTTTTAAAAACATATTTAATTTATTTATTTATGGGAAACCGCGTGCGCGCGCGCGCGCGAGAGAGAGAGAGAGAGAGAGAGAGAGAGAGAGAGAGAGAAAGAGGGGGGGGGCAAAGACACAGGTAGAGGGAGAAGCAGGCTCCATGCAGGGAGCCCAATGAGGGATTGAATCCTGAGACCCCAGGATCATGCCCTGGGCCAAAGGTAGGCGCTAAACTGCTGAGCCACCCAGGGATCCCCTCAAACCATTCTCCTTTTTTTTTTTTCTTTTTTTCAAACCACTCTCCTTGATGCAAGTTAGATTCCATCTGATCTTTTGTATGATAATTAGTACTGCACCAAACATCCTTGTACAGATTTCTTGGTACTAATATTTAAATATTTTTAAAAGTGACAATTTTGGTTTATAGACCCTGTGTATTTGAGGCATAAATTAAGAATAATCTTGATTAATTAATTAATTTCAGGTATATGCAATAGGTATTCACTTGACAAAAGTGCAAAGGTACCAAAGGACACAGTAAACATTAGCTCTCTTTTCACCTCTTTTTGTTTTTCCTCTGCTACTCTACTCATACTCAACTACTATCATCACGTATGTGTGAGTGACTCTGTGTGTTTGTGTGTATATGTGTGTGTAGGTATCTGTGTATTTCTTCTTCTGAGGTAAATTCCTACAAGGGAGATAACTAAGTCAAAGATTTGGAAAGCATTTCTTCTTATAAGTGAATAAAATTTGCTTCTGTAAAAAATATTCATATTTGACTACTTTTATTTTTTTTAATTAATTAATTAATTAATCAATTAATTTATAATAGTCACAGAGAGAGAGAGAGAGAGGCAGAGACATAGGCAGAGGGAGAAGCAGGCTCCATGCACCGGGAGCCCGATGGGGGATTTGATCCCAGGTCTCCAGGATCGTGCCCTGGGCCAAAGGCAGGCACCAACCGCTGCGCCACCCAGAGATCCCTATTTGACTACTTTTAAATTGAGCTGTTGAGCCCTCCAAGCAGTGTGCCATGAGAGAGGCCTTGAGAGTTCATCCCCTCTTCCTTCATTCACTTCAGCTATTCCCAACCCTCCATCACATCTGAATACCAAGGGTTTTTCCAGGGACACACACTTATCTTCACCAGTATTTTTTTTTAAGATTTTATTTATTTATTCATGAGAGATAGAGAGAGAGAGAGAGAGGGAGAGAGAGAGGCAGAGACATAGGCAGAAGGAGAAGCAGGCTCCATGCAAGGAGCCTGATGTGGGACTTGATCCCAGGACTCCAGGATCACACCCTGGGCCGAAGGGAGGCGCTAACCGCTGAGCCACCCAGAGATCCCTATCTTCACCAGTATTAAAGTAGATTCTTACAGTTCCATATAATCTCTACTCCTTCCTTCTAGCATTGAAATCCATGGCAAATGACAGTAATAAAGAAATGTTGCTTGGCTCTTTTGTTCTCTCTACAGCACAGTAGGAAGAAAATGGTGCAATTAGATTTTTGCAGGACAACATAAAGAGGCCAGTATTTGATGACGGACAGCTTTCTGTGCAGAGCAATGTAATCACTGAAATGCTGTTTGTCTTCTTACCTTTTCATTACTGTCTTTTTTGTTCAATTCCAGTGCCTTTTACAAGCTTTCATTTCTCCATCTGTGGACAGTCTTGGTTGAGTATATCAGGTTTCTAATGATGCTGATCTACAGAGAGACATATACTCCTTGTTATGGCTCTAAAAGAGGAAAAGCAGTATCAAGAAAACATTGAAATTCTCAAAGATTGGTAGTTTATTTTATTAATTTTCATTGTTGGTGCGTTTTGGTGAGTAGCGTGAGGGATTTATATCAGTAAATAAAGCAAGACTGGGTAGTAGAACGTTAATAGGATTTTAAAATCAGGACAAATGGGATTTGGAACCATCTGTGCCATCTATAAACTGTGTGACCTTGGGAAAATCAAAATAGTATGTCTGTGTGTGCATTTTCCTCGTCTGTAGGTGTTCACAGGATTGTTGTGTGTATTAGATAATGTATGCAAAGTACTTTGTCAAGTGTTATGTGAAACTATAATCATAATAATAATCATATAAAGTGAGAAATGGACAGAACTTATTAAAATCAACAAGAATAACTTTCATGATAATCTCCAACATTTCTCAGTATGTTGGAGTTTTAGCTTCAGAAATGTGTTTTTATAGTTCAATAAATGGAAAATATGAAAGGCAATATCCTTTTTAGGATGGGGCATCTCAGTGATTCAGACTCTTATTGGCCTTAATGAATATTGCAAGCAGCCTACTAGGATCAGGGCAGAGGGGAGGAATAAACGTGTAGTAGGAAATAAGGCTAGGACTAGTGAAGCCAGATTGCCAGCTCCAAGGAGAATGGATCTTAATTATTGAGTATTGGAGATCTGTGATGCTGTCTCTTTGGCAGGATGATGTGGGATATAGAAAGATTCTGACAGATGCAACAAGAGGATGAACGTTTCTTAGTGTAAAGGATCCAGAAACATACCCATTTGGAAGTAACTGCATAAAACAGGAGTCGCATGTTCTCAAGTGGAGGCATATGTCTCCCAAAGTTCCTGTAGAAGTCACTGCTGCTGCTGAATGTACTTCTGTGGGCGAAGATTCACCCAGGAGCGAGAGGCTCACCTTTGCATTCTTGGGGGCTTTTATAGCCACCTGCCTGACAATGCAGCAGACTCTGGCTTGGGCACCTGTTCACCAGGTGCAAGAAACTACTCCACAACAGGTTCAATGCATCTCTGAGTCTTTCCTGAAGGGAATGGGGGGAATGACACAAGTCAGCAGACCCAGGCTGTAGGCCTAAATCTGTTTCTCCAGGGTGCGACAAAGGTTTGTAAGAAGGGGGAAACATGGTCAAGCACAATGGACCAGTTGAGGAACAGGCTGGGAGCAGTGAGAGTACTAAGGCCCATTGCTATAGGTCAAGCATGAACAGTGTCTTAAGTTGGTGCAGTGGGAATGGGGAGACACGGGCAGATGGCAGTAAGGGTATGAAAGAAGAAACAATATTACATGTAAAGGAGAAGCTAGAAAGAGGAGTCAAGGCTTCTGTCAGGATTTCACACTCCAGTGGACTGGAGAGTGGAAACATCTTAGTGGAGAATTGGGGAGGAGGAGGAGATTTGGGTGGTAGGGAGAAAAAAGTAGCAATGTCCACCAAGTAGCTGGAAATGCAGAAGTAAAGTTGATAAAGGTATTCAGAATTGGAGAGAGAAAGAGAGAAAATAGGTTTGAAAGGTTATTTATAAGCCAAGGGAAAAGCCTTGATATAATAGAAGGTTCTGCAAATTATTTTCTGGTGAAACAGTTTACTTTCAATGAAAAGTGTATTCAGATTACACAGGATCTATTCTGAGGAAGGATGTTCAGCAGCCAGTGCTGGCTCAGCCAGTTCCATGGTCTTTCTTCAGGGTCCATGGTGCAGGCACAGCTCAGCACTCAAGAAATCCCTGTTGAGTGAATCTATGAGCTACCCTGCCTGCCAGACCCCTAACGCAGCCATTTGCACAAGTGAGGTTCATCAATTTTGAATAGTCACCCATTTACCGGTCACCCAAGGTACCCTACTTTGCTGCGTGTTAGAATCACCTGGAGAGCTTTTAAAATCCTGAGGTCAGGCTACAACCCAGACTAACTAATTCCCTCCACTCTAGGTGACTTTGATGTGAACCCAAGGGTCAGAAACGCTGCCAAATATCCCCTTTGTTTGAGAAGCGCAACTGATGCTTAGCCTGTGATACTGTCCTCTCAAAAACTGCCCTGTGGAGTTTGTTGTGTAGACATTCTCTCCATACGAGCCTCCCCGTACTACACTACAAGGTAGTAGAGAAGGAAGTAGGAGGTGAGGAGGAGGGAGAGGGACTGGAGTAGTCAGGGGAAGAAGAGAACCAGGAAAACATGATGTCATGGACACCAGGAGGGGGGACTTTTAGGAGTGTGAGTCGGTCATCAGTATCAGTGACTGATGTCAAATGCTGTGGCAACTTAGGGATGGAAAGGACTGAGAAGAAGCCAGAGAATGTTGCATTGAGTTTCTAAGTATAATGATGTGGTCTGAAGCCAGACTGCAAACAGATAAGGAGTAGGACGTGGAGGTAGCCAGGGTAGACAGAGGCAACAGACTGGCTGCGCACATGCTTCACCGTGTGCTTCATCTGATTGTTGTGCTCCATAGCGTTCAAAGACCAAAAAGAAAATTAATTTCCAACATTTAAAAATTGAGAGGTCTCGGGATCCCTGGGTGGCTCAGCGCTTTGGCACCTGCCTTTGGCCCAGGGTGTGGTCCTGGAGTCCCGGGATCGAGTCCCACGTCGGGCTCCCTGCATGGAGCCTGCTTCTCCCTCTGCCTGTGTCTCTGCCTCTCTCTCTCTCTGTCTCTCTGTGTCTATCATAAATAAATAAATAAATAAATAAATAAATAAATAAATAAATAAATAAATCTAAAAAAAAATTGAGAGGTTTCATATATAAAATGTAATTTTTTACTTCTCTTAAAAAAAACCCAGGAGGATCTGACAACAATGGCCTTTGCTTCCTCTTGACAACAGTTGGTTGTCTACTTTAGAAACGACGTGCTTTCTCGGGTTCACTACACAGCCCCCATCTCTGATGGTTATCCTGTCCACCTGCTCATTTCTCTCACTTGCATGACCTCTCTGGCATCTGTAGGCAAGTGAATTTGGGATTTGGATTTGATCCAAATGTGTCAGGTGGTTTGTCAGGGAAAGGGAAGAAGGAGCCCTGAGCACCATTGGAGGAGGGCAGGGAAAAATTTGTGTTGAGGCTGTTGTGGGGAGGCAGGATATCGGGACAGGTAGAGGGCAAGTGGGATGAAGGAAGAGCTTCTCCAGGTTAGTGTGGAATAGGGAGAAGACAAAAGTGTGGAGGGAAAGGAGGATGGTTGGCAATAGAGATTTGGGGGAAGAGAGGAGAGAGATGAGAGCCTGCAACAAACAGACTAACAAAGCCTCAGTGTCACAGGCTTGTCACTGCAAGTCTGGTGGAGGATGCAGCATCGGGGCCCGGCAACATGGAGATTTGAAACAGTCATAATAGGAACTAATGACGAGACACCTCAGCTTGGGATGGGAGGTGGGAAACTGGCCCTGAAAACGACTGAGTGCATAAAGATTTCTAGACTTATTTAGAAACAGCTTTTCCTTATTTATTTGGAGACAAGTTTTAAAATAGAAAATTGTGTTTTGTAGCATTTGAAGTCATGTTATTTTAAAACTCATCTTTTAAAAAATATGGTTTCAAGGGCATTAAAGAATAAGTCCCATATAAGCCATTAAGAGGATAATAAAGCTTAACGGCTTTTATAATGTTCACATTGTATGGTAACTTGCTTGTATGTTACAAAGTTTTCTGTTCCATTATTTTCCATTGGTACTGCCATTTTTATTAAATTATGTAAAGGAATGGCTTAAAAGCACTTCTGCCAAAATATTCAAATGTTGTGGTTCAATGCCAATATTTCTGTTTGACTAAACCCTTTCAGATAACATAAAAGCAATTTGTTCTTATTGAATGGAACAAATGTTTGTTTGTTTCTTAGGGATTTTTTTTTTTTTTGTTATTCAGGTCTGCTTATTTTTAGAGATGGAAGGCATTGTATAAACTGAAATGGTGTTGCATCAAAATTATCCTTCATCAATTTGTTATACACCACTTATTTTTAATTGATGCTGGCAGCTCCTAGGTTGTTCATGGGTAAATTTGTTTTGCTGATTTAAGTATTTGGAGATTGTTGCATGGAGTCTGGAGAGCATTACAAATCCTGAGTCTGTATTTGAGGAGGCTATGGCTTATAGAAAAACAGGACAGTAAAAAAAAAAAATCGTATTGTTTTATTGAAGACTTTATGAGTTAGGGATAAGGTTGATTTTCATAGTTAGAGTTTACACATCTTTTTTCTACGTCTCAGAACTGTGTTATTTATTCATTTGTACCGTTTATTTTTCTTCACAAGGAGGGACAATTTTCTATGATTTATGAGATAGTCTCATAAATAACTAAATTATAGAATTTGAGGGATGTTGTGTGTTGGGGTTTCAAGTCCATTCCATCTCCCCTCTGAGTTCTAAACCAACTGAGAAATAGATACAGGAAATGGACAATGAGAATAAAACACAGAAATAGACATGGGGATTTTCTTATGGATAAAACTGGAGAATGTGGCTTAGACGTGGGCCAAATGGGCTTCCTACTCCTCCAACAAGTTTAGGACATGCATGGGGGATGGGTTGGGTTTGCAGAGTGATAGTTTTCTTGCCATCTCCTTGAAGGATTATGGCCCAGTTCATATCCATTGGGTTCAAAGAACCTGAGTAAGAAGGCCACTCATGTAAAGGAGCCTTGAATCCATTGATCCACCCAACAGTGAAAAGTGGACTAATGGACATCAGGCTCTCATGGCAAAACA
Organism: Canis lupus baileyi; assembly: GCF_048164855.1. Classification (NCBI taxonomy): domain Eukaryota; kingdom Metazoa; phylum Chordata; class Mammalia; order Carnivora; family Canidae; genus Canis; species Canis lupus. Next base: position 10,374,709 of record NC_132844.1, read on the forward strand.
AAGAAAAAATGTTCCTCCTACTAGTATCCAGGCACCTATAGTGTTTACAGCTAGAGCAGAAGTTCTAACTTTGTGAGCCAGCAAGAATGCGAGGATGTGAAAGGAAGATTCCATTTATACTGGGAAGCTCAGTTCCTGTGGACCACTAACTAGTACTGTCCTGCACAAAATTTTACAGTTAGGGATTATTTCCCTGGGCTCACTATTCCTTCTTTTAGGCCTGTGATTTATTTAAATGAATGGGATAGAAGGAGAAGGACAGTCCTATATAACGTCTTGAGAAAGACACACCATACTGTGTGTCAGGTAGCTTTTATGTGTGTTGGGAAAGGACAACATAGCATGAAATATTGGAGTGTTTGTCCTTTCCTTTCCCTCCTTCCTCTTGTTCTTTTCTGCTTCGCTTTCTGGCATCACAGGTGAGGCAGGTAGCAAATCCACTACCATCTGTGCCCCTACCCCAAACCCAAAGTTCATTTCTGTGCTTGAATAATTGGGTCATGATATAGTAAGGCATTTACTCTTGCTCTGATCAAATGGTTGCCCATGGTTTAAAAAAAAGGCAAGATGCTTTTTTTCTCCTATTAAAAAACATTATTTTATAAATTTATCTGTTGCCCGAATTTTATTTGATGGAACATGATCTGGTGGTTACACAAAATACTCACAAATAATGATCAGGTGAACTCAGACTCATGCTGTTTCCTACCTGGTCTCCTAGCTTTCAGACTAGCCTCCTCCAATTCTTCTTCTACATTTCCCCAGAAAAAACACCCAATTTTTTTTTAAACACCCAAATTATATGGAAAAGCAACAGAAGGCTACCTACAAAGTTCCCCAAAGTTCACCTTTGGGGTGGATGGGTGGAAATGGTCAGGGGAACAAGGGTAATGGCAGATGCTTTTAAATTGGGTATTAAGTACATGCATATTAATTTTTATTGGCATTTTCTACCTTTCACATATATTATTTGTATCTTTTATAAGTATTGAAATTATAAAACTGATTTTATTTTATTTTTTAAAGATTTTATTTCTTTATTCATGAGAGACACAGGGAGAGAGAGAGAGAGGAAGAGACACAGGCAGAGAGAGAAGCAGGCTCCATGCAGGGAACCCGATGCAGGACTCGATTCCGGGACTCCAGGATCAGGCCCTGGGCCACAGGCAGGCGCTCAACCGCTGAGCCACCCAGGGATCCCTAAAACTGATTTTAAGAAGAATCCAAATCGCCTGCCTTCTTGGCTCTCTAAAGCCTCTGTTCAGCTTCCAGAAGTATGAATTTAAGAACTCTGTGTATGCTTAGCACGCCGGGCTATATTAGTCAATATTCTGGTTGCAAGTGACAGAAATCCAGTTCAAATTATTTAAACACTCTACCCTTCCCTCCCCCCAAAAAAGGACAAGAATTTGTTGACTTATATAACAAAGAAGGACAAGTGTGGCCTTAAGTTTGGCCACACCCAGAAGTTGAATGATAGTGTGGGTTCTTTCTGTTTTTCTCATTTACGTTACTCTTTGCATGTTGTCTTCTGTTTCTCTTATTATAGTTGACTTCACCCACTTCACATGAAACTCCAGCTCACACTGCCCTTCTTGAACGTGTGATCCTTGGGGAAAACAAACATCTTTCCTAGTAACCAGGGCTAGCTATGTAATTTGTGGGGTTTCTTGTTCAAACACCAGGAAGAAAGCGTCATTAAAGGTACTAAATATAAAGTACCTTTTAAAAAAATTCTATGTACTTTCTTTCAACTTCTCATTGTGTTTTTAAAAACTTCTTGTATAATGTCTTTCCAAGTAAAGAAAAACTAAATTTCAAGACTGAGCATGAATCTTACCATTTATCATTATATTGTGCAATACCAGTTTTCAAATAAGAACATTTAACTCATACATGGAAGCAGTGAAATTATACAATTTATAATTTGTACATATAATTCGTATATGTTTTGTTCTTTCTTGACCAAAGGAAATGTTGTACAAAATGAACTCATCTGTGTTTATCTTTTTAATTTTTATTTTTTTTAAAGTTTTATTTATTTATTCATGAGAGAAGCAGGCTCTCTCCTCCTGGGGAGCCTGATGGTGGGCCCAATCCCAGGACTCTGGGGTCATGACCTGAGCCAAAGGCAGACACTCAACCGCTCAGCCAACCAGGTGCCCAGAACTCAACTGTTTTTATTTCGCTTCTTGATACACTTACATTCCACTGTTTCCCTCAGCTTAGCGATCAGTAGGGAATAACTGAAAGGAAAAGGAACTATGAGTTGCTCTATCTTTCCTTTCCTTCTGTGTCATCATTTCTAGTGGGTTTGTCTAATAAAGGAAAGTAATAGAAATGAGAAAGGATCTGATGAAATTAAGTGGTCTCGTTTCTTAGAATGCCATTGCTTTCTTTCTGCGTTGGGAGAAAGTTCTGGTTCAAATGAAAAGCATGGCCTCTTGGATCTGTCAGCACCCCATTTATTCAGTTTTAAATGTAACATACTTACCTTGCCTTTTGAGTCTTACAGAAGTGCTACATATTGTGGACTCGCTGGAAGGCTATGCTTATGGGCATCATAAATGCTGTCCTGCAAAAAGAATGTGTATTTTCTTTGCTCATGTGTTTGCCCTGTTGTTATATGGGACTTCTCTTATAAAACACGAGTTCAAAGGTAAAATTATTGAGAATTTCAAAATGGCGACAGCAGAGCATTAAGCCAAGTGCAGGAGCCTTTTGAACTGACCGAAGAGGTCTTTGTGATTGAGGACATAGACCCCAAGCTGGATCTGCTGGTAGCCTTGACGAGGATTCTGATTGGCCCGGTTTGTGTTATTCAATTATTCCATTCTCTTTTCTTTTCTTTTCTTTTCTTTTCTTTTTTTCTTTTCTTTTCTTTTCTCTTTTCTTTTCTTTTCTTTTCTTTTTTCTTTTCTTTCTTCTTTTCTTTTCTCTTTTCTTTTCTTTTCTTTCTTTTCTTCTTTCTTTCTTTCTTTCTTTCTTTCTTTCTTTCTTTCTTTTTCTTTTCTTTCTTTTCTTTTCTTTCTTTCTTTTCTTTCTTTCTTTCTTTCTTTCTTTCTTTCTTTCTTTCTTTCTTTCTTTCTTTCTTTCTTTCTCTTTCTTTCTTTCTTCTCTTTTTTGAGGAGTGGGGAGGGGTTGAGGGAGAGGGGTTATGTATCTATTCTTGAACCTATTCCTTGGTCCAGTGTGTGGAGCACTCCAGTGGGTCAGGCTTGGCTTACTTGTCCATAGCTAAGGCCCAAATCAGGGTGTTGTTAGCCTCCCCAACTAGGAGCAATAGGGAGTGCTTTGTCAAAGGACCCAATAATATAATAGGCAGACAACAGAGGTTTACTATAAGGGGCTTTATATGTGTCTGCTTCACTTTCATCTCCTGCCAGGGCTTTTTTTTTTTTTTTTTTTTTTTCTCCCTGCCAGGGCTTTAATCCTCAAACACCCCACACTGTTGTTTCAGGCACCTTTTTATCATTCCTAGGATATACCAGCTTCTTGCATGACTATGCTTTTGCACATGGTCTTCCTTCTTCTTGGAACACATTTCCTTCTCTGGAAAACTTTTACTAATACTTTAACACAATTCAAATTCACTTCCTCTCTGGGGTTGGCTCTGATATCCTCAGGCAGATTAGTTGCTCAGACTTTAAACATTTATAATTCTTTATTAGTTTCTGAGTCACAGCACTATTGCTTCTATTCCAAAGTATTTATTTTTTGTCTACTCATCCCACTACATTTGGGGCTTTTTGAGAGCAGGAATAGTCATCCTTTTTTTTTAGTGTTCAGTATAAAGCAAATACCTATTACGTAATAGGTTCTAGGTAAGTGTCTGTTGAATGAAACACAGTGAAAAGCTGGTGTCATAAAATAGTGTTTTCAAACTGTCTTCTCTGATACTAACCTTGTATCCCAAAAGGATGCTTTCAAAAATGAATCTTATATTTGAGATATGATATCATTGAGGGGCATCTGAGACTTTTCAGGTTCTTTTTTTCTCATGCACTGGGCTGTTTTCTGAGTAAAGTGAAACATTTCTTGGTTAAAACTCTTGGAACCAACTGAATGCAAAATTCAGGGAAGTAACAGTTTGAATTCAGATAACTTTCCCGATAAATTCAATCTATTTCTGAAGATTAAGCACACTGTCTAGGGTTCGGTCCTGGGGTACTGTTTGTTGACAGGCAGTGGACACTGTTTCCCACCTTGCCCACTGGGCTGATCAGCCTGGACTCCAGGAACTAAGGAGCTAGCTACATGTGTCATGGACGTGAGACTGGTCATACATCACCTTTGTCATGATATTTGTTCTTAACATAATTATGCTTTTCTGTAGCGGCGCTGTCCAGGGGATACTGGAAAACAAATGATAGGATCCTGTTCTTACCTTGAGATCCCCTTTCCAGTTCTGCATACTTAGAGGCTCTATTCCAGCACCTGTCAAGATGAAAGGACCATTGTTCAAAATTCTACCTTTGAGAAATTTGCTCCAGGGAAGGAGCACTCATTGGAACAATGTAGGCAATTGCCTCATGTTAGAACAGGGCTGAGCTGAGAGTGTGGAAGGTCCTCTGAAATTGAATGTATGTAATGACTGGGTTCCAACAAGAAGGACAAAAAATAGAGGTAAGGTAAACAAGATGAAAGTGGCAATAAACGAAATCACTTAAAAGTAAATTTTAAAAAATCAGTTATCTGTAAGATAATGGTGTAAATGTGTGAATTTGTCTCAAGAGTAAAAAACAACAGGGGCGCCTGTGCAGCTCAGTTGGTTAAGGGTCAGTAAGTGTCTGCCTTTGGCTCAAGTCATGATCTCAGAGTTCTGGGATCAAGTCCCTCCTCTGGCTCCCTGCTCAAGGGGAGAACCTGTTTCTCCCTCTCCCACTGCCCCACCCCCCGCCTTCTCTCTCTCACTCGCTCGGTCTTCCTCTCTCTACTTCAAATAAATAAAATCTTTAAAAAAATAAAAAACAACAGAAATATTATAGTAATTTAAAAATTGTGAGAGAAAACCTTTATTATCACAAGATCTCACTTTTGCTTAGTAAAATCTTGATCTATTTCTTTCTTTCTTTTTTTTTTTTTTTTTGATCTATTTCTTTCGACCATACTTTAGGTATAATCTTTAAATCTTGACTGTTCTCCAAGGAAATGAAACATACACAGATAGTTTTCTATAGTTCTACATAAAATATTGTTTTCTCTAGATAGTTCCTATGGCTAGCTGTTATTTGCAGCTTGACATTGTATGAAGTACAAAAATAGCTCCATGTTTTGAACTTGTTTTCCATTGCTCCATAATGATAAGAACAAGCTGATGAAAGAAAACCTTAAATATAAGCTAAAGTGGAGTTTATAATGAAGAGACTGCTGGAATTTTGAAAACATAGAAAAATTAAGCAGGTCATGTGTCTGCTCCCATATTTCTAGTGCAAATCCTTTTTGCATTAATTGATTCAGAAAACGTTCGCTATCCATCATGTCTCTAAGAAAACTATAAGCTATGATTAATACACCTTGTAAACATTATATTTGATTGGTCATGATGCTGTATCATCATAGAAAAATTAATCACTTAAATCAATATTGAATTGAGATATATGGTTAGGATATTTAAAAACCATCTGTCTCTAATCATTATTTGGTGATTTTTCTAATCCTGAGAGAAGATGAATGTCATATCAGCTAATGACGTCTGATCCAGGGCATCTTATAACTAACAGCCCCCAAGGAGAGTGAGTCCACTACTGGAGGTCGTTATAAGGATAAAGGAAAAAATGTGACCCCCCCCCCAAAAAAAATAGAGGTGCCAGAAAAAATAGGCTGTAAATTGATAGTAATGAATGTGAAGTTTTCCTCTTACATGGCAACAATAATCTATCACCTCCTACACCCTTCTTAGATGAAAAAACCTAATTGGCCTCAGAGATAACATCTGCTAAATGTAGTGTTGAATAACAGGTGGTTAGAAATGTGTTAAGTAGCACATTAATTAAGTTGATACTCATGCATTTTTAAGACTTTAAAACTTCCTATTAAATGATTGCATACATTTGAAGAAATGTGTAGCTGTTTCTGTAGGGATATTCTAACTCCGAATACAATAGAAAACCTGTCATTGACTTAAGCTGAAAATAAAAAAAGTAAAAGTCATTTTTTTTTTACCTTTTGATACTTCATAACCAGAAAAAAGAAAAAAAAAACAGAAAAAAGAAAGAATTCTTGAGGAGGGGAGGATGTTGAAGCTAACAAATAAATAGTCATGGACTTTGTATATCCATGTGCATGTGCAATGCATACAATCAATGAAATATTACACATTGTTCCACTATTATTAAATTTTACGCACACATAAACACCAGTAATGTAACGGAGGGGCTTCTACCTTCAAAACTTGGCCACTATTTAGCCTTGGCTTTTTATTTTGGAATTCTGTAATTCAGGTAATTCCTTTATTTATACAATCAAGTATAGGACTTTTAAACTGTTCTGATTCAGAAAATATGTTCAGGAGGAAGGGTGAATTGCCTAATTCCATTTGGTTCGAAGTACAGAGTGCTGGTCCACACATATATTTGTACTAATAGGTGCTCTGTGGAGAAAAGGGTTCTGTGCCTACTGATTTTACAGAAATAACCTGGTAAAAGAAAGTTAAGTATGTTTCTTCCACATATGATATGACTAAAGTGCATTGTGACTCCCTGAGAGGTGGGCATAGTACTTAGTATTGACGTTACCATTTTGACTATAAAACCCTGGACAGCAGAGGTCTTCACCGTAGGACAGAAGAATGTCTTGCTTGAAGGCAGTTTCTCTATCAGTGAAGGTCACCATCCAGCTCTGATGAGGGTTCGAATCTGAACTGTGAGTGTAGAAAGTGACACCTGCCTAGGAGGCCAGGTCACAGGACCCCTACCCAGGAATCTAAAGTGTTTTCCCTGCCACACAGGATGGACTTTAGAAGCATTAGATGACCCTATTGGTATCCTGAGCAGCCCAAAGTCAGGAATGGAAGAGGCTGGGTGAGGTGCGTGAGGACTCTTCTTCCTTCATCATCACATTTTGAGCTGTTCTTTTAGTTTCATAGAATTTATTCTGTAGTATTTACATTCACTGGCTATTTTTCTTTTTTTTTTCCATTAGCTTATCAATTAATGACTAATACATAAGAGAATGGATGGTGAAGATAAACCTGATCCTAACAGAGGAAATGAGGCCAATTCCTTTGGTCTGAGGAGGTTGAACAATCTAGAACAGTCTTTTATTAAGTCCGTGGAGCTTTCCTGTGTTCCATGGACTTTCATCCATCATATCACCTGGATTCACTTTGAACTGCTTTTCACTCATTGCTACTCAGTATTTTTAAGATCTTAAATATTTTGCAGTATTTCTCTAATATTACCTCTGCCCCCTGGTGACAATATTTGTGGCAGTGGTTTGTGTCATCGGGTTATCTCTAAACATGGCTCCCACTTGGCCCTCTGCAGGGGCCGACTAAGGGCAGTTAGGGGGTGCATTGTCTGTAGAGAATTTATAAACAATAAAACTAGATTGGTCTACTTTCTATTGTTTTCATCTTCAGTGATTTTAAGCAATGTCAGTAATAAAAATACTCCTACCTGCAGGGGCAGATGCCATGCCCCCACCCCCCATGCTCTCTATTAAAAACTCCTGTTGGAGAAACTAAGCATATTTTATTCATCTATTTTATGTTTTCCTCTCCTCATTTGTCTCAAGGAAAATTTAATTTCTCTTATTTGGTAAAACAGAATTATTTAAAATTAGGAATCCTACACACAAAAATTTAAAACTGGTTTCTCACTGAGCTGCTTCTTGATTACTGAAGAAAAATGCCTATGTAATAAAAAGCATTAGACCTAAAATACCTGAAATCCTAGGCTTTTCTTTGTTTCAAGAGAGGCAGCATCATACTGTAGAATTTACTCTTGAATGCAAAGACCTTGTTGTGGTGGTTCTGGAGCTGATAAACCTCAGGCACGGCATCAACTCTCTGGGCCTCAATTTCCCCCTTTTAAATTCAGGCTGAAAAAAAAAGTCAGGCTAATGTTCTCAGAGGTCATTAATGAAGAAACCAGGCAAGTCACTTAACAGCATGGTCATAACTGATTATGCCAAATTAAGATGATTTTTAAAAATCTGGATTAAAGGAATAGTAGTTGATTATATAGCCATCACAGCCTAGATCATTTTCAGAAAAAAAATATGTAAAAAAAAAAAAAAAAGTAATCTACTAACTCCTAAGTACTAGAAAAGTTCTAGAAACTCTGAGTTTCTAGAACCCCCAAATACTAAACTCAGGTTTCTGGAATTCAAATGGGGAGAGGAAGAATTCCTTCATGAACCAGAAATTCTCCTGAAGACTTCAGGGAGGTTAAAAAAAAACACCACAAATCCAGATAGGAAGGTTGTTAGCAGATGGCAGATGCTTTATAATCAGGCTGAAATTAGTCTACTGTGACGATTTTGCTACTTTTACTGCCACTGTACCTGAACATTGTTTTTTGAAAAGTTTTCCCCAGGTCTCTTCCCAATGCTGGAACCCTCCAGAGTCTACAAAAGCACTCAATATCCCTGGTGGGCATAACTGAATTGTCTCAGTTTTCACCTGGGGAATGGATATTTTGGACACGGTTCCAAAGATCTGTGAATGAGAGCTGCCTTCTGTAGTGATGGAAAAGACTGGTTTTTCTTTCCACACTTAAGCACTCATTTAGAAAAGTGATGACTTGTCAGGTCTCTGTTGCTGCCATTTTTGGGGCTGGGACAGGGCAGGGAGTAAGTGCTCTGAGTTGAGGAGCTCGCCTTCTCATGGGACGAGGGTAGGAGAAAACAGATGGAGTCAAGATGTGCAGATGTAGTCTTTTGATTCATTTAGAGTCCTTGCATAATAAACCTTTTATTCTAAGCATCGAGCACAGCAGTGTGAGAGTAATGTACTTTTAGGGGTCAGAAGTTCCTACAAATATTTCCAGATGTCAATTAAACCTTATAGGGTTGACTTAAACTGAGAAGTCTGTCTGTCTTTCAAGTCAGGCCAGTCCACACTCCTAGGTCTGGTCCTTGTCACCTTTCCCGAGCCAGTGCAGTCATTTCTTTCTTTCTTTCTTTCTTTTCTTTTTTTTTTTTCAGTGCAATCATTTCATCTTCTATAGCCGTGCTTTCCATGCCTGGCTGTGCTTTGGAATCACATAAGAAATCACTTAAAGTACTAGAAAAAAATAAATAAAAAACATATCCATACACGCATATAATAAAAAAGATATATTCGTTCTCTTAGATATCCTCTAAGTTACTAGGAATGAGGGGCTTGGGATCTGGGGTATTCATAAAGTGTTCCAGATGATTCTCATTAGGCTAGTTGGCACCATTTTTCAGATTTCAGGAACAAGTATCAGATTAGTCTTTCTCATGGAAGGCTTTCTTCAAGGTTCTCTTCTGAATGCTTAGGACTTTATAGTATAAGGTGTGAGGGGTTTGAGGAGTCTGCCCACCTTCCCTACCCCATCTTTGCTTGCTTCATTAGTGGTACCCTGTCCTTCGGTCGGACCTGCTACTGACTTCTCCTTGGATGCCATCAACACTCCTGTGTCCATGTCTTGATGCCTTTCCTCAGGTCCTCAGGGTCCTCTCCCCTTTTCTCCAGGTCTTCATTTTTTTCAAAGCCCAGCTCTAGTCTTGTGTCAGACATGAGAATCTCCATTTTTGGACTCTCCTAGCCTTTATCATGTGGGTCGCTCATTTCTCACGTGTAATTGTTTGTGTCCACAAAATCTAGTTCAATTCTTGGAAAGGTCTCTCAGTGATAGGTATGCATGACATACCATTTTTAGCATTCCATTAATGATCAACAAAAAAACATTTGCCAATATTCTTTAGGAACTATTGCTTCTATTTTGTATTTCATGAGACATTGTGTAAATACAGTGAAATACGTACCTGTCTTAATCACTAAAGTCACCCTCAGTGTCAGGCATATAAATTGTCAAACAAAGTTAAGAAAGAGCCTATATTATTGTCTCAAAACCTTTGGTGTTGCTTTTTTTTGTTGTTGTTGTTAATTGTTTGGTGCCTGCTATAATGAGGATTTGAAGCTTTGCTTTTCACTCTTATGTTCTCATTATCTCTTTTTTAGCACACGGTAGGAGTTTAAGCTACCCACTTGACACCATGCCTGATTCCTGTCCCAGAATGAAACTGTTTATTATGACTTCAGGAGGGAAGTAGAGTAACCTGAATTACCCTGTTATTAAAGTCATGTATAGGGCAGCCCGGGTGGCTCAGCAGTTTAGCGCCGCCTTCAGCCTAGGGCCTGACCCTGGAGACCCGGGATCGAGTCCCACGTCAGGCTCCCTGCATGGAGCTTGCTTCTCCCTCTGCCCGTGTCTCTGCCTCTCTCTCTCTCTCTCTCTCTCTCTGTGTGTCTCTATGAATAAATAAATAAATCTTTAAAAAAAATAAAGTCATGCATAAACCTAGGAGCTACTCCACAGTGAACATTCCTTCAACTCAGAAAAACTCACTGTGTTCCATAAAACTGATCTTGTTGGCTATCTCAGCTTGTTTATTATTATGGGGTTTAGGGCAACTTTGAGGACCTGACCCTGGTTCGCTAGAGAAATTCTTGCTTTATATTCTTTCCGAGCACACTGACTTAAATTCTTCTGATTTTAATTTTGTCCATGCCATATAATATACTCAATCTTCACTGAATATCATCTTTCTGATGACTCTCAGAAATAGCCCTTGTTATACCTCAGAGCAGACATTTCATTGATTCTCACAGTAAATCTTTAGGAAAAACGGTACTTGATAAAACAGGATAGCCTCTATGTATCTGAATTTAGGAAGCATCGTTTGCTGTCAGCTGCGGTTGTAAATATTCTTTGGTAACACAAATGCCTGAGTGAATGGCGGCCAGACTTTGCTTATTTTGGTGTAGATATTTACTAGAAGCTGAGAAATGGTTCCTTGACATATTTTACTAAACTACACAATGAATACAGTATGATTCTAAATGTACTCTTGAGAGTCAGGCTATTTTACTGAGCAGAAAGCGTAAACCTGGATATTTTTTTACTGGCAGCAAGCATCGGCTTCATTCATTCACTTATTCAATCATTATTTAGTGAGCATCTTTTCTAGGTCAAATATCACAGCAGGACCTGAGGTACTAAGGCCGGTACATCTTTGTCCCATGGAAGTCATAGTTCATTCAGACAGACAGACAGACAGACATCAGGCAGATGATTATACCAGTAATGACATAGTTATTGTTGTGATAGTGATATAAAGTAAAAATCTGGCGTATAATGAGGGGATATAGTTAGAGCTCCTGACCTCATCTGAGGTGGTGAGTTGGGGGAAGGGGTAGGAGTGAGAAGTGTTCAGAAAAGACTTTCCAGGATGGGTCTCATTTAATATGAGATCTGAAAAAATAAGTGAGAATTAGCAAGGCAGAGAGAGGAGTTGCCAACTCCACAAATCTAAGAATGATGAGTGCTAATAGAAATGACATACTTATGATAAAAATCTCAATTATGCTCATTTAATCCTATTTCATATTTGTTCTGTCACTGATACTAGGTAAGAAGGACTGTATGATCTGTAAAACCTGGTTAAAATAACTATATTATAAGGGACTAGAATGCTTTTAAGGAAACTTTGAAGGTCAGGAGATGAGACAGAGACTGTGAATGTTCACAAGGAGAAAATGCCCACTATAAACATCACAGGAGGGTTCTCATCCATTCTAATAATCACTTATACTAGACAGAAGAAAATCTTTCTTTGATGTATTTCTTGACATATGGGGACTACGACATATGTTAGCATTATATGGACCAAATTGTATCTGATAAATTATCCAGCTATAAGAATATACTTAGAATTTTGGATGTTTAATAAAGTAACTGTTGCATTAGTCCATACGTCCAAAATAATATAAGAAAGAAATAGAGATATCAGGAAGGAAAATCAGAATGACAGAAAGAAAAGAAAATAAACAAGATGTGTTCAATGTAGCACAAGTTATGTCACGAACAGCATGTTTCAAACAAGTAATATTATTTTTCATTTTTGTTCACAAAGTCAAATGGTCATAAAGAACTGGAATTATAAAAAAAAAAAAAAAAAAAAAAAAAGAACTGGAATTATCCTACACTGACCAGAACAATAAGCAATGTTGACTGGAAAATGCTATGGAATTTTCTCTATCCCTTTAATTTGTAGCCACTGGTATTTTAGGTGAATCTAAAATATGGTCCTTATGTGAGATTCACTTGTGTTTCCTCCCAGTTATGGATGTGGTGCCAGGTTTCGGGGCCCAGCACGAGAAAAAGGAAGTAGCATTGCAGTTGCCACCAGATGTCAGCTGGGGCTGCAGTCACCTGAGCTAGCCACTTGACTTATGCCACAGAATTTAATTCTAACAGCAACTTTTTTTTTTTACACGTGGGAAAACTCAAGCTCAGGGAGCTTAACTAATTTGCTGAAGTATTTGAACCACGATTCAGACATAGTACAAAGCCCATTTTATTTCTTTTAAATTAGAGAAAAAATGTTTTTCCCCCTGTTCAGAAAGAATGCCTGATTTTCCTTATTATTCTGGATTAGTGGTTGTCTATAAAATGCTACAAGGTCTCATAAAGGTAAACTTACATCTGGTGGTTCAAAGAGAATTTCCTTAACTAGATGGTAAAATGTTCCTTGAAAGAGCTGAGCGTAGGAACAGAACTTGGATTGCTAATCACTTTCTTGTTCATATTTACTTTAAAGTTTTATTTTTTTTTTATTACAAATGTAAAGATACTTACTCTAGAAAAACAGAAAGGCAAAAGAGCTAAGGAAAAAAATCACAACATGTCGCCAGCCAAAGACAACCATTTTATTAACATTAACATTAACATATTCTACTAACCCATTTTTTTATGAATACATATTCCCAGTGATATAGTCATACTAAATAGGAAATTTTGTCATTTTCACTAGACACTATAGGATAAGGCTTTTTTGTCCCTTGCTAAAAACTACTTGTAAAACTAATTTTTAATAGATGTGTATTATCCCATTGTGTGATTTAGGAACAAGCAAGTGAAATATTGTCGTATATACACAGCAACTATTATGATTCATGTTCAGAACTATTAAGGTAAATATAAAGTTCAATAAAATGGAATCTTTTCTTTCAGTGAAAACTCTTCTAAAAAATAATGAATGTGCTTTAGATTAAGACATTTGCAAATGGGGCAAATTTGCAATGAACCTTGTGGGTCAGGCTGACTTGTGGAGAAAATTTTAATCCAGTTCTTTAAACTTCACTGTAATTTGGGAAAAGGCATTTGTCTTGTATCTGAAGATATATTTGGTAGGAAGCCTTTTTATTCTTTTGCATGTTGGATGGGTAAAACAAAGAATTTCACGATTATAGAATATAACAAGCATATCCTTTTTCCGGACTTTCAGTCAGTAAATATTTTATCCCCAAAAACCTGAAACATTAAGGCACACTTTATATATCGTTTTACCTGGAGTCTGACATTTTCTACCTGGCTGTTGAGTCAAGAGCCCAGATTCCAGAATTAGAGAGCCTGGGGTCAAATTCTGAATCTCTACTTAAGCTCTGTGTGAATTCAAGCAAGTGACTCAACCTCCAATTTCATTTTTTCTCACCTATAATGTGGGCATAATAAACATGACCTACCTCAGGGCGCTCCTGTGAGGATTAAAGGAATCTATACATGTAAAGCATTTAGAATGGTGCTGGTACCCTGCAAGTTCTCAATAAACACCAGCTATTCTTTTTGTTGTTATTATGCCCTCATCTTTCATTTGGTAACAAAGATTTTGTTAACCAGAGCTTTGGTTAACGGGCCATTTTCAGATGAAAGCCTGATCTGTTCTGTAAAGTTTTTAAGGGCACAGAATCTAGGAAGGTTACCTGTTCTTTTGGTTCATTACCTGGGTCCAGGTGTCTATTTCTAGATGTTTATTTCTGAGGTTACTCTTTGGTTCAGTTGCTAATTCGATTATTGATAATATAATATGGGACATTGAAACTCACTGAATGGTGCTGAGGCATCCCTCAATGAATGGAGCTGATTCTGTAGCTACCTCCAGCAGAACTCTCCCTGCCCCAATCTCTACTTGGAGGGAAAGAGGAAAGTATGAACTGAGAACATTGATTATGCTAGTCTGATTGGAATAAAGGGCTTGTTGTAGGGAAGATGGGATGTGAATTGGCAAATGTAGGTTGGTACTAGATCGTAGAGGGCCTTAAGTACATGAGTAAAGCCAATGGGTTCTGTTCTTTGGGTTATGAAGAAGGACATTTTCCCAGAGAACCCAGAGTAGGAGTCACCTGTCCATTTATTCCACATGTCACTCAATTCTTGTTTTTTTTTTTTTTTAACTTTATCCATTTATCGAGAGAGAGAGAGAGAGAGAGAGAGAGAAAGAGAGAGTGCTCATGTGCACCAGCACAAGCAGGGAGAGGGGTAGAGGCAGAGGGAGAGAGGATCTCAAGTAGACTTCATGGTGAGCATGGAGCTCAATGTGGGGGCTCAGTCCCATGACCCTGAGATATTGAGCTGAAGTTAAGAGCCAGACACCTAGTTGACTGAGCCACCCAGATGCCCCTAATTCTTGTGTTCTTAAATTCACTTCTTTCTTGATCAAAGAACTTAAGAGGGCATTGTTTTCACATCCTTACCACTGACCAAGTAGCCCAGTCACTGAGGAAGATATTTTGGGGCCGCTATGTTTTCCATAGTCCACAAGTGACTATATGCAGATAGCTGCCTCTTTTGTTCCTTTAGTGTAGGTTCTGAGATCCAGAGATTTTTTGTGTGTGACATTTTTATGCCTTGGAAGCTCAAAAAAATTAAGATTGGACTGTTTTAGAAGCAAGATTTGAGGATTATCATTCTTTAGTCTCTTAGCTGTAGTAAAATTTCACTCTTATGAATAGTTGCTTCCTAGGTTATACTACGTACACATGTAAAACAGATGCCATGCATTTTCGGAGTAATCAGAATCCTTGAGAACTGTTGTGCCCAGCAGCAAGTGGTGTCTTAGTCTAAAAGGTTAATTCTTTTATCAGCTAAAGAAGTTCTCAAGCATCTTCCAGAACATAATTGTCTATGTTACAAAGTTGCTGGATAATGAGGGGAAACATTTCCATTAATAATATAGTGCAGGAACTACAAGGCAATTGCAATGAGGTTAAAGGGTAAGAACAAAGTGCCAGAAGGAAGTTGTTAATCGAAAGGCTATCTAATGTTTATTGTGTTTTGCAACAAATTCTGTGGAGGTTTTATGTACCACCCCAGACAGAAATTAATTATATCCAGCTCTGGATTTCTACAATATATTCATGCCCTCATTTATGCACTTCCATATCATGTCATAAATAATCAGTTTATATCTGTCTTCCCCTCCTTAGACTACTGATACTTGACATTGGGGATGGGCCCCTTATCTTCTGGTGTCCTGCACCTGACATAGGCATGACACATAGTACGTGTTCAATAAATATTAGATTCTTATTGAATGAGAATCTGTTTATAAAAGTCAGTATAGAGTAATAGATGATTGCCCCAATAGTGGCAGCTTAAAAGAACACCAATTTCATTACAAAGAGTCAGGCTTAGTAACAATGTTCCACAGGGATGTGTCAGTAATGACAGGGCCTGAACCTGACACTTGACCTGTTCCCTGTGACCAAGAAAGAGACCTAGCAGATAATGTTCACAGGTTGAGTTATGCAGTATTTTGGCGGAAGGTGCGTGTAAATAACAAAGAAGATTGATGGATACTGTTTTAATTGATCACTGGTCTAGACCTCCGAGTGGATCTTGGGTGGATCAGGGCTGACTTCCTTCGCCAGGTGGCAGAGAGGCAGCAGTGGGGATGTCAAGCAGCTGCAGCCTTGCTCCATACCTGGAGAACTCCTGGGTCAGTAGGGTGGCCTCTGCTCTGGCTGGGCTGGGATTGGTTTGGGGAGCCCAGGTGAAAACTCTCCTTCGGGAGGGCTTGCGTCAGCTCTCTCCTGTCATTCTGATCCAGATCATCCTTAGGTCGTGCCCCACTCCATGGTGTGGTAATACATGTCTGTCTCTAGCTGTGCCCTTGGGGTAGATACAGAAAAACCTGTGCCAGGCAGTGATCGGCAAATGAAAGGAAACTGTTACAATGCAACTTTAATGGACCCAAACCTAAATTTACTCAGTTTTTTCCATTTGATTCCATCTCCACCACCGGCTCTAGTCCCATCCACCATAGCCTCCTAAGTGGTCTCCCAGGCATACGCTTATGTCTATATCCAAATCACATCCGTCAGGAAGATCTCAGGATGCAAATCTGATTATGTCACCACCAACATCCCTTGCCTTCCAATGCTTAAATTCCCAGAGTTTCCCCTTCTCCTAGGATGAAATCTCTACTCCTCACCTTGCCTCCAAGCCCTGCGTGGTGTGGCACTTGCATACCCTGCCAGCCTCCATGCCTATTATGCTCCCCATTTCTCCAGTCACTTCCTCTGATGCACCATGCTCCCTCACCCAAGGCCTTTGCACACATGGCTTCCTTTCCCCAGTCCTCGTTACCTACTTAATTTCTCATCCTTCAGCTCTCAGTTCAACTGCTTCTCCAAGTGAAGATGCCCCTGTTCAATTATGTTTTCATAAAACCGTTCCCTTTTTTGCAAAACACGTATCTCGGTTTGTATTGTAAGTACACATTTATCTTTGTGATTGTTGGATTAATGTTTATCTCCCCGTCAGACTCTGAACTGCCTGAGTGCAGGGATGATGCTGTTTTTGTGTCCTCAGTGACTAGCACAGTGACAGATTATGTAGTAGTTGCTCAGGAAATACCTCATTACTAAGTGAAAAAAAATGATGATTATCATCATTGCTAATATTTGCTGCCTTCTAGACACTCTTCTGGAAGTCATTTGTGACTCATCCAATCCTCACAATGCCATATTAGGTATATTTGCTATTATTATGCCCATTCTACAGATGAGGAAACTGAGGCACAGATAAAGAACTCAAGGTTACAGAGTAATTGGGAGCATGAGCGTTTGTACCCAGTTTCCACGCTCTGTCACTGTCTGACATACTGCCTCTTGGGGTGAGGGCTTTATCATTTAATTGAGACACCAAACCTATGAGCTAAGTATTACCATGTCCATTGCACAGATACGTAAACTGAAGTTAAGTGAATTAAAGTAACTTACCCAAGGTCAAGAGCTTGTTAAGTGACAAAGCCAAAATTTGAATCCAGGTCCCCTAAAAATTATGCAGTTTCCTGTGTGTCGCAGTCCTTTTCTGGGTGCCTTAATACCTATCAAATGAGAAATTCTGGTCTGGAGAAAATAGCTAGAAAATCACTAATTATGACAATACAAAATATAACTCATGATTTAATGAGTTCTTGCTGTGCACGAGGTACCATGAGGGGATTTTTCTAGGGATTGCCACATTAAATCCTGACAAAGACCTTCTGAAGAAAAAGCGCCCCGATACTTTCAGCGGCTTGGTAAAAGGGGACTGTGTGAGTCCAGGGAGCAAGTATTCCCCCAAAGAATCAGAAGATAAAAAGCTAGAATGATATGCAATTTGTGTGGCTGGATGCTGATGGCTGGATTCATTTTTGAAGCATTCCTAAGATTACCGAGAATGAAATACCAGTAAGGGATGTTTATTTATTTATTTTTATTTTATTTTTTTTTGGTTAAAAAATATTTATTCAACTTAAATACCCCATTTTAAGTCTTAATCCATATTTAATCATTCATCCATATATTTATTTTCTGAGTACATACCATGTATCAGTGAACACCATATATCTGTATGTTCTTTTTTTAAATAATAAATTTATTTTTTATTGGTGTTCAATTTGCCAACATACAGAATAACACCCAGTGCTCATCCCGTCAAGTGCCCCCCTCAGTGCCCGCCACCCAGTTACCCCCACTCCCCACACTCCTCCCCTTCCACCCCCCCTTAGTTCGTTTCCCAGAGTTAGGAGTCTTTCATGTTCTGTCTCCCTTTCTGATATTTCCTACCCATTTCTTCTCGTAAGGGATGTTTAAATGGGAGAAAAAGCTTATGATTTATGTGTTGTCCTCTTTGCATTTAAAGAGTGCAGACACTGATCAGGATAGAAACCAGGCAGGGAAGCCCTGGTCTGCAATGTCCTTTCACCCTAGTCTCTTCCGTGGTATGCAGTGTGGTTGCGACATATGCTGAAATAGAAATTCCGGGCCACTAGATTCGGAAATGTATTTACACCGTGTTTCTGTAGTCTGTGCATGTACCTTCTGTTTATTACTAAATAAGCTCTATATTCATCGTTGTTGATTCAATCGAAGACTGACATACTGACACTGAAAAGATGAAGCAAGATTATATCTCAGAGTAAAACATGCAGCCTAGAAAATGAAAGCTCAGAGGTAAATACCGATATCTGAATAAAGAAGCAATTTTCAGAGTTTACTTTACATGGTTCTTAAGGAGCCTATCACATTTATATCTGTGTATGTTATTTCTCACAACAAAACTAGTGAATGCTTATTTAATACTTTCAGATAAGGGTGAGGTTTTGCCTAGGACTTCTTCCAGAAAAACCAAGAATAACAAAAAAACAAAAAACAAAAAACAAAAAAAAAACCACAAAAAACCCCCCAAGTGTAACAAATTATTGCCTGCATTGATTACAATACCTCCCCCCACCCCCCACCCCCCCAAAAAAGAAGGTTCTGGTTGTTGCACTCTTACTATCAGAGGAGTGATTTGTGTAGAGCTGTCATTTACATTACTTGCCTCCAAATGGCAGGTTAAAGATAGATGAGGACATGAATGGAAATCTCTCTTTTTGAGAAATGCACATTCATGTTCCATATGTGATATGAAACATGCCTATTGTCCCACAGATTCTTTTCCTCCATTAGCCTCTTCCCTTTGCTTCAGAATTACCTCTAAAGAAATGAAATGGAACTGCATTTTATATTAAAATGGTGGGAATACCTTTTTTTTCTTCTTCTACAGAATCGAAAGATTTCTTTAATTTTTTTTTCCAGACAGAAAAATTTGCCGCTACCTGTATCTTTGGGCTTTACCTAGCTGATAAACAGCCCATGGATTATACAAACATAACTGCATTTCCATTATCTCTCTCCGACAAATTACAGGCTGCCAATAGAACTGCCATAGCAGAGAGCAGGCATTTGGTTTTAAACTGTCTTCTTTTGCTGAAATCCTTAAAACAAGGCCATGATTCTTCATATTTAGTTGAAATAGAAAATGCTCAGGCTCAATGCACACAGGGAAATTGCAACCTCCTTCTCTCCCTCCCCCTCTGCATCTCCTTTCATTTATGGAGACCCTTTACTGCATTGCAGTCCTGCAAAGCTCTCAGGGAGCCGGAACCATGGAGGGGGGCAGGGGAGGGGGACTGCATGCCAAGCACCACCGCCTCTTTTATAGCCAAACCACAGAGCCTCGCTTGAGGTCATCTTTTACATTGTATTTCGATTTTATAGACCTGCTTTCAATAAAGAGAAGACAGACACATTGCTGAGATGTGTGCAGCGTGACAGTTTTATAAGCAGAAAAGAAAAACCCAACGGTTATTCAGTTACCTACCAGTCTCCTCTAATGCTGCAGTCTTGGAAGAGGTGGTGGGAGAAAGAAAAGTTCTCATTTCAGTACGTGACAGTAGACACAGGAAGCTGTATGGTCTGATTATTTTGGTTATTTTTCCTTGAAAAAAAAATCAAAAGGGAGAGAAGGTACTCACTGTCCTGCTTTTTCTCTCTGAACTTTTTTTTGTGCTATTATGAAATAATACCATATTTTGAAATGATTTTACTTGGTCTCTTGACAAACTACATTTGTTTTTTTTTTTATTTTTTTTTATTTTTTTATTTTTTTATTGGTGTTCAATTTACTAACATACAGAATAACACCCAGTGCCCGTCACCCATTCACTCCCACCCCCCGCCATCCTCCCCTTCTACCACCCCTAGTTCGTTTCCCAGAGTTAGCAGTCTTTACGTTCTGTCTCCCTTTCTGATATTTCCCACACATTTCTTCCCCCTTCCCTTCTTTTCCCTTTCACTATTATTTATATTCCCCAAATGAATGAGAACATATAATGTTTGTCCTTCTCCGACTGACTTACTTCACTCAGCATAATACCCTCCAGTTCCATCCACGTTGAAGCAAATGGTGGGTATTTGTCATTTCTAATAGCTGAGTAATATTCCATTGTATACATAAACGACAAACTACATTTGTAAGAGATTCTTCTGTTTCGCTGGGGTGTCTAGGACTGTGGGGTGGGACGGTTTCTTCTTTGGGCCCTAGGAGAGGGACATGCCTACTCTCATACTTATTGAAGGTTATTTAAGGAGGAAAATCCTGGTCTTGAGGATGTTTCTCAGGAATGGCCTCTGCTGAACCTCTGTGGTCCAGGCAGTGCAGCAAACTCCTCTCCTTGGGTGGTTAGGGTGTGTGATCCCTGTTGGGGTCACTCCAGTGAAGACTATCCACAGAGTTGAATGCCTAGGCAGTGGCTCTCTCTGAGCTTCAGTTTCCTGATCGGAATAATCAGGACAGTAAAACCTACCCTCTCCTTCCCCCGCCGGGCTGTGAAAATTAAATGAGATAATGCATGTGAAATACTTTGTCACATAGAACCTTCTCTCCATGTGGAAGCTGTTTCTGGTTTCATTGTCATTGCTGTTTTTATATAAGGAGATGGATGTTCCTCTCCTCACTTGCCCCATCTCCCTAAATGTATTTGAACCTCCCGTCTAGTGTAGGGAACTTCTTTCTCAAATTCTTCTTCCTAGCCATTATCAGAAAGTTGAATCAAATACTGGGTTTGTTGTCTGCCTCTCCTACCAGATGACAACTCCAGGAAGAAGGTGCTATATCCTTTGGCTCATCAGTGTTTCCCTGTAGCCCAGTGCCAAGCACATGGGCATTGAGCAAGTATTCAATGACGAACATGGAGGAGTGCTTAGAAAGTTCATGAGTCCACAGTTGGGACCTCTTTTGTTCTTCCACTTGCCCCTTCCGGTAGGGGCTGCCGTCACTGGGCAAGGTGAAGATGTGGAGATAATTTGGGGAAGTGGGAGCTTTCCTCTGGAATAGCCTAATGATTTTTCCATTTCATTAAAATATCCCCCATTTCCATTTTAGTTTGATTTCCTTAGCACCTGTAATCCTTTTAGGAAAGCAGGCCAAATGCCTTCACTAAATCATTTGATTGAAAAAAAATGCTTCAAGGAATTAAAGAATGCATGTTCTTATACTTGTTCATTGAAAACAGACCTCTAGCTAAAAATGTTTGCTTATTTCATTGCTGACCTCTCATTTGAAGCTAGTTCAAGTGAAGTCTAGATTGTTCTTAGAAGCTTACAATTAACCTCAAGTCATGAAAGTGAGAAGAAAATGATATGAACATTTATTTTATTTCAGTGCATACTCAGAACTTCTGGAGACCTGTGTAATGGACTATAGTCTATTAATGTAGTACATTTATAATTTAAGGGATTTAAAAATAATTATCTTTACTAACATTAAATTATTTATGTTGAAATCTTTTTTTGTTGTTGTTTTTTTTTATGTTGAAATCTTAATAAGGTATACAACTTTTATGAACTGTGGAATTACTGTAACGTTTTGAAAGTTGCTCCTTATCCTGCCTTTCACTGATTCAGTGTATGATACTGCGGAGGGCTTTGTGACTTTTGTTTTGAGTATTTAAAACTAATATAGTATGTGGTACTTTTTAGCTGCCTCTTCGGAGGACTACGGAATGAAAATGAAATATTTCCTGAAAAACAGTTTTGGAAGAGCAAATATAAAGGCTAATATATATGTTTTTTATCTGTATAAATGTTTGCATATGTATGAAAATGTCATTTTGGAACTTTCAGCAATCTTTTTTTTTGAAGTATGAAATATTTATACAAAATAGCATCTGTAGCATATATTCAATGTTATTAAGCATAATAACAAACTAGCAGTTCTTAACATAGATAAATCTCAAATATCCTTTTTATTTATTTATTTTTTTAAAAGCTTTTATTCATTTATTTGACAAAGAGAGAGAGCAGAAGCAAGGGGAGCAGCAGGCAGAGAGAGAAGGAGAAGCAGGCTGCCTGCTGAGCAAGGAGCCTGACTTAGGGCTCGATCCCAGGACCCTGAGGTCAGGACCTGAGCCAAAGGCAGATAATCGACTGAGCCACCCAGATGCCCCTCAAATATTCTTTTTAAAAGTAAATACTTCATTATTCTCCTTTGAGCCTTGCTGGCAGTTACTACTATTTTATTTTATTTTATTTTATTTTATTTTATTTTATTTTATTTTATTCATATTTTAGTGTGTGTGTGTGTGGGGAGGTGGGGACAGAGAGAGAGGGAGCAAGAGAATCCCTGGTAGGTCCAGGTCCAGCATGGAGTCTGTCGTGGGGCTGGATCCCACAACCCTGAAATCATGATCAGAGCTGAAATCAAGCATCTGACACTTAATTGAACCAAGCACCCTCTACTTCATTTTAAATGTAAAACATGTCAAATAAATGATGTTTAGCTTGGAGCACCCAGAAATAAGGCTTGGTAGAGTAGCATTCTGCACTGGAGGGTGAGTGGTGGGTCAACCATTAAGCCGCTGCCCTCCTGGGCCCCTCTAGGCACAGAGTGAACACCATTGTGAGGTCACTCAGTCTGATAGGTCACTCAGGCAGGGATAGGGACACCTGGAAAGTTTCTTTAACTCAGGTTTAAGGCGGCGATAAATGTATCAAGAATGAGTGAACCCATGTTGTGGAATGTGAGTTGCACTTTATTATTATATTTTTATTATATATGTTATTTTATATTATTATACTATTGTTTTAAGTGCAAATATATATACATAATTTATTCATGAGCGACACAGAGAGGGAGGCAGAGACACAGGCAGAGGGAGGAGCAGGCTCCCTGTGGGGAGCCCGGTGTGGGACTCCATCCCAGGACCCCGGGATCACGTCCTGAGCTGAAGGCAGGTGCTCAACCACTGAGCCACCCAGGCGTCCCTTAAGTGCAATTGTTTTTTTTTTTTTTTTTCTTAAGTGCAATTGTATTAAACAAAAATATCAAATGGTATGCCAAAGGACTCAGCTATTCACTTCTGGCCCCTCCTGATTAGGAACTGATGACCTGTAATTTTGTATCTCTGCTCACCATGGAAGCTGTTTCTGTTCTGGTCTGGTTCCTATTTCTCCTGTTTGTTAGTTGTTCAGTCTTTCCATGTCCTCTTTTCTCCATGCTATTTTGCCTTGTCTCATTGGTTTGTGCTGGAGTCAGAACCCTCCTGGTAACAGTATGCTTTTTATTACTTGCAGATTTGAGTAAAGATTTGATTTCTTTTGCCTACATCGTTTATAGATTCTGTGGCTTGCTTTCTCTGATACACTGCAAAATATTTGTGTCCATTATTATTTCAATGTAACTCTTCTATTTTTTTTAAGCTATGCTTTTTTTTTTTTTTAAGATTTTATTTGAGAGAGAGAGAAGGAGCATGAGCCGGGGGGAAGGGCAGACCACAGAGGGAGAAGCGGACCCCCTGCCCAGCAGGGAACCCCATGGGAGGCTGGATCCCAGGCCCCCGGGATCATGACCTTGGCCGAAGCAGACCCTTCACTGACTGAGCCACCCAGGCACCCTCTCAGCTATGCATTTTATCCATTTCCATCTGAGTAATTTTCTTGTTGAATTCTGTAGTTAAGTGGAGAGGAGGGTTATGGGTTCTTTTGGCTTTTGGCCAGGAGGAATAATTTCAGTGTTGGGTTTGAGCTGACAGTGGGATTCTTCATTGGGCAGATGTGTAGACACCATTACACTTTGGTATAAATGGGATTTCACTCTTTATTAAGGGATTAAATAATGTGCCTGCTGGTCAGAAAGACTTCAACATTCTCATGAGTCAAGGTAGGTATTAGTTCTACATGGACTATTTCCATGTAAATAATGAACATGGACAGGTAAGCTCAGTATTGTGCTTTGTTCCAAGAATACGATGTTTCATAATACTTGCTTTTTAAAATGCTTTACTCATTTGGAGATTCTAATCTAGAAATAACTGCTTCCCCTATTTTCTGTGACTAAAAATAGATGTTGATTTACAGAGACTTCGAAAGGCTGTAGTCTGCGTGAGAATACAGATATATTGTGCTCATGTTGGTCATAACCCTGTTGCCTTAGTGTGGTCTCTAGATCCATAAAATAGGCTTGATGTCAGAAGTTAATTGAGAACACAAGTTGTCTGTTAATTGCATGTTTATGAATAGGTTCCATATAAAATGTTACAAGTTTTTCTTCTCCAAATGCCTATCATACTGAAATTCAAAACATGATTTTCTTTAAAAAAAACTTTTATTTTTAAATAATTAAAAATTTACGGAAGACTTGTAAAGATAGTACAGAGAGGTTCTGTATATCCTTCACCCTGCTTCCCCTAATGCCAGCATCTTACACATAACCATGGTATGTTTATCAAAATAAGAAATTCACATTGGTATAATATTATTAAACTACAGACTTTATTTAGATTTTACAAGTTTTATTGCCTGTGAAGGACAGATTTTTAAATCATCTTATTTATAGGGCACAGAATTATTTTACTAAAATGCTTAATAAAATTATACCTTTATGGGATTAGGAAGTAGAACTAATGTAGATATATATTTTTGGGAACTTCTCAGGAAAGTTAGTGAAGGATGTTAAATAATTTTATAAGATGAAAACATTAAAATGTTCAGCATTTTAATTTTGATGTACAGAATTGATTATTCTGACCAATATATTCATTATTCTATATAGTCATTATAGTATTATTTTATGAGTATTTCTTTCAAATGAATGCATTTTTTGGTTTTCTTGAAGGTCAGGAGTGTGAACATAAGGAAATTTCTACAACAATATTTTTTTCATCCTGCATTCTTTAAAGTTAGTGACTTTCTCTCAGGCTTTCTGCTATAAACATGACGAATTTTTGTGTATTATGAAAAATACTGCCAATTTTGATGAGAGCTAGAATAATTTTTATTTTTAAAAATGTGCATTAAAAAGCACAACAAGCAATCTGATGAATAAAAAGATAAATACAATAGGGAAATATATAAATAATTTTGTTTTATTCTTAAAAAGATATTACACTAACCCTTCTATTTTTTCATTTCATTTGATAACTTAACAAATTAACACATTTTATTTTTTTATTTGTTAATACATTAGAAAGAAACCCATTGTCTTTGTCCCACTTTGCTCTTTTGTGCTCCTTGTGCTTGGTGTAGGTATCATACCTTGGATCTCTGACTTTTCAAACATTTTTTTCATAAATATCTGAGCACTAGTATAAGTATAAGGGAAAGATTTTTAAAAAAATATTTATTTATTTTATGAGAGAGAGAGAGAGAGTGAGAGAGAGAGAGAGTAGGGAGAGGGAAAAAGGGTGAGGGAGAAAGAATCTCAGACACTCTGCTGGGAACCTGAAGGATGATTCAGGTCAACCTGAATCAGATCAACCTGAAGGGCTTGATCTCAGGACCCTGAGATCATGACCTGAGCTGCAATCAAGAGTTGAATGCTAAACTGACAGCCACCCAGGCACCCTGTGTAAGGAACATAGTTTAAAAAGTGTATGTGTGGTGGTTGTGGTGGGGTAATGTCACCAAGATGGTGATATAGACTGTTCCTGACTTTGCTCCCACAAGAAAAATAACTAACAGGTATTCAACAACAAGACACCACTGAGAGCATCCTAGAATACATGGGTGAAGTTGAAGCATCCTCTGTACCACAGAGATCAAAAGAGATTGTATCAGAAGGGTAAGAGAAGTGGCTACTGACTGCATTGCCTCTCTCCCAGGCCAGTGCAGCACCACACCAACAAATTTCTTCTGAGCATCCAGTCCTTCAATGGGAAAAGTGAGCACAGTGGGGACAACCAGCTACCGGCTAGCATTATGGGTTGTTTTGTGGGAGCCCTTACTCTGATCTCATACCTCAGGGATTGCAGAAGAATCTGTGGTGCTCAACCAGTGGGAATCTGACTGTGATGGAGAAGAGGGAGGGACTCGCAGCAACCAGTACATGGATTTTGGCAGGCTGAGTTCATACCCATGGTGCCCAAGTAGTAATCCCAACCAGTGGTTTTGCTCTCTGACTAAGGAACCAAATTGGGTTACCCTCTGACTGGGAGCTCGGCAGGGTGCAGATCTGTTTGAAACAGATCCTCAAATGAGTTTTGAGATCACCGGAATCCTGTTTTCTGATATCCAGGCAATGAGCTAGACCATAGCCCCACCTGCTATGGAGTGTCTTCCAGCCCTGTTTCACCAGAAGGGCTGGAGACAACTCCTGGAAGATGCATGGTCCAGCAGCACTTGAGTGAAGAGAGGTGGGTGGGCAGAGCCATTAGTTTGCAGAGAAAAGCCAGTGGCCCTGCTTGGTCAGGAACTTAGGGTGCAGATCAGCATGAATTAAGTCAAAAAAGAGCTTTACGAGCATTAGAGCTGCTTCCCCCACTGTGCGTGGGTAGGGAATTTAATTTGTAGCCCTGCCCATTGCTGAATATAGCCTTCAGACTATCTGATCAAGGAACTTAACCAGAATGCATGGGAAACTATGTAGCCCATCCAACAGTCCTATGCACAACAGCATTTGAATAGGGAGCACAGCCTTTGGCTTTCCCTGCCTGAAGAGCAAAACTGACCAAGAAGTTCAGTGTTCACTCTTGACTGATTCGGGTCCACAAACAATGAGCTGTATAAGCATTGGGTCCCATTCTCCTGCCCTGCCAGGGCAGGGAGGTTACTTCATATTACCATCTATTAATCTAATACCCAGTCCCAACTATCTAGTGAGCCTGACCAGAAAATCCAGACAACAGTGGAGTCCATCCAACAGCCTGTTGGGTGGGTAACCAAGCCAGCAATCTCATCCATTTGTTATCAGCCAGTGGTACACCCCTTATCCTTGTTCTCAGAGCTTGAACAGTTGCCTTGTCCCAAAATAGACCATGGTAGCAGGCTCCCCCTCCCCAAAGACATAACCCAGAAACCCAAACTAAGCTGAGTGGTGAAGAACTGCAGCTTCCAAAGCAAACTTATAAAGTCTAGAAGAGGAGCTTGATTATTCAAATGTGCAGGTACTAATATAAGGAATCAAGCATCATGAAAAATCAGGTAAATGATACCATTGAGGGAACTAGTAAAGTTCCATTAACTGACTCTAAAGAAATGGAGATCTATGAACTGTCAAAAAATTCAGAATAATCCTCATAAGGAAGTTTAGTGAACTATAAGAAAACACAGACAAATAACTAAATGAAATTAGGAAAACAGTGCAGGAACAAAATGAGAAATTTAACAAGGAAATTGTAACCGTAAACTGTGCCCCCCCCACCCGCTGCCAATCCTATAGTTGAATGATTCAGTAAATGAACTGAAGAATTCAGTGGTGTTTCAAAAGTAGACTAGACAATGCAGAAGAATCAATGAGCTGGAGGATAGAATATTTGAAATTACCCAGAGGAGCAAAAAGGAAAAAGAAAAAGAGTGAAGAAATCCTACGGAAACTATGGAGCACAATGAAAAGAAACAGTATTTACATTATAGGAATCTCAGAAGGAGAAGAGAAAGAGAAAGGGACAGAAAGTATATTTCAAGCAACAAGGCTCTTAACCTGGGGAGAGAAATGGACATCCAGATGCATGAGATTCAAAAGACCCCAAGTAGGTTGAACCCAAATAGGGCTACACTGACACACTTTGTAATTAAATTGTCAAAAGTTAAAGACAGAGAAAGAATTTTAAGAACAGCAAGAGAAAAGAGAGAAGTTATATAAAAGGGATCCCCCATAAGATTATTGACAGATTTCTCAACAGAAACTTTCAGACCAGGAGAAAATGAGAAGTTGTATTCAAAATATGGAAAGAAAATAACTGTCAGTCAAGAATTCTTTTTTTTTTTTTCTTTTGTCAGCCAAGGATTCTATACCTGGTGAAGTTGTCCTTCCAAAAAGAAGAATGGATAAAGACTTTTTCTGCACAAACAAAAGCTGAGGGAGTTCATTACCACCAGACCTGACTTATAAGAGATGCTATAGGAGGTTCTTTGAGTGGAAGTAAAAAAATATTAGTTAATATCATAAAAACATAAAAAGGTAGCCTAAGTCTCTCTGGTAATGGTAAATATATAGTCATAATTAGATTCTGCAATATGGTAATAGTGGTGCATAATTTATTTACAATGCTAGTTTTAAAGTTTAAAAAAATTAACATATTAAAATAACTATAACTACAATAACCTTTTATTAGTTACACAATATAAGAACATATAAATTGTAACAGCAATAACTTAAATGTGAGAAGGAGGCGAAATTAAAGTGTAGGGTTTATGAATGCTATTGAAGTTAAGTTGCTATCAGTTTAAAATAGGGTGTTAAAAGTTTAAGGTATTTTATGTAAGCTTTATGGTAACCACAAGGGAAAGTTCTTTAGTAATTACACACAAAAGAACATGATAAAGAAATCAAACAAACTGATATCAAAAGACATCAAAACACACAAAAAAAGACAGTAGGATAAGAAGGCTAAGAAACAATGTATCTACGAAATAACTAGAAAGCAATGAACAAAATGGCAATAGTTAAGTCCTTACCTATCAATAATTACCTTACGTACTAGATTAAACTCCAATAAAAAGACGTAGAAAGGCTGAATGGATTAAAAAAAAAAAAACCCAAGATCCAAATATGCTTCCTACAAGGGGCTCCCTTTAGCCTTAAAGATACAGAATAACTGAGAGTGAAGAGATAGAAAAAGATATTTCAAGCATATGGTCACCAAAACAAGCAGGGTAACTCTCCTCATATCAGACAAAATTGAGTTTAAAAATGGTAAAAGAGAGACAAAGAAGGTCATTATATAATGATAAAGGGGGCAATACTTCAAGAAGATATGACAATTGTAAATATTTGTGCACCCAACATAGGAGCACCTAAATAGAACAAAAATAGCAGAGCTGAAAGGAGAAATAGTAATATAGCTATATTTGGGAGGTTTATTACTCCACTCCCATCAATAGGTGGATCATCCAGACAA
Organism: Canis lupus baileyi; assembly: GCF_048164855.1. Classification (NCBI taxonomy): domain Eukaryota; kingdom Metazoa; phylum Chordata; class Mammalia; order Carnivora; family Canidae; genus Canis; species Canis lupus. Next base: position 10,403,890 of record NC_132844.1, read on the forward strand.
AGAATGAATAAAGAAACAGTGGATTTGAACAACGTTATAGACCAAATGGACTTACAGACATCTATCTACAGAACATTCTATTCAATAACAACAGAATACACTTTTTTCCTCAAGTGCAAATGGAACATTTTCTAGGAAAGACCATATGTTGGGATACAAGTCTTAGCAAATTCAAGAAGATTGAATTCATATCAAATATTTTCTCTGACCACAATGGTATGAAACTTGAAATCAATAACAGGAAAATTGGGAAATTCATGAACATATGGAAATTAGACAACACTTTATTTTTTAAGATTTTATTTATTTAGTCATGAGACACAGAGAGAGGCAGAGACATAGGCAGAGGGAGAAGAGAAGCAGGCTCCATGCATGGAGCCTGATGTGGGACTCAATCCTGGGACTCCAGGATCACACCCTGAGCCGAAGGCAGATGCTTAACCGCTGAGCCACCCAGGCATCCCTAGACAATACTTTTCTGAAAGACCAATGGACCAATGAGTAAGTTAAGGGGGAAATATTAAGGCAAACAAAAATGAAACAAAATATACCAAAACTTGTGGGATGTAGCAAAAGCAGTTCTAAGAGGGAAGTTTATAGCAGTAAATGCCTAATTAAGAAGCAAGAAAGATTCTAAATAAACAACCTAACTCCACACCTTAAAGAACTAGGGAGAAAAGAACAAACTGAGTTCAAAGTCATCAGAAGAAAGGAAATAATAAAAATTAGAGAAAAAGAGTAGAAAATATTAACCGAACTAAGACTTGGTTTTTGAAATGATAAAATTAATGAAGCCTTAGCTATAGACTAACCAAGGAAAAAAAGAGAGGATCAACAAAATATAAATGGAAAAGGAAACATCACAACTAATAAAAGAACCTGATGTTACAATCTGGAAGAAATGGGAAAATTTTTAGAAATATACAACTTACCAAGACTGAATCAGGAAGAAATAAAAAATCTGAATAAACCATTTACCACTAAGGAGATTATATCAGTAATGAAAAGTCTCCCAGTGAAGAAACGTTCAGAATCAGATAGATGGCTCCATTGGTGAATTTTACCAAACGTTGAAAGAAAAGTTGACACCAGTCCTTCTCACGCTTTTTCAAAACAATGAAGAGGAGGGAGCATTTCCAAACTCATTTTACAAGGGCAGCATTATCCTGATACCAAAACCAGAATTAGGCACTACTAGAAAAGAAAATTATAGACCAATATCCCTGATAAATATAGATTCCAAAATTTTGAATAAAATACAAACTGAGTGTACCAGCACATTAAAAAGGATCATACAGTGTGATCAAGTGGGATTTATACCTGGGGGCAAAGATAGTTGAACCATATGCAGTGTGATACATCACATTAATAGAATAAAAGAAAATAATCATGTGATCATCTCAATAGAATTTTGAGATATTCAACATCTATTCATGATAAAAACTCTTAACATATTAGGCATAGAAGAAGCATATCTCAACATAATAAAGGACATATATGGCAAGCCCACAGCCAACATCATACTCAGTGATGAAAGGTTGAAGATTTTGTCGAAGATGAGGAATAAGACAAGAGTGCTCACTCTCATCACTCCTACTCAGAATAGTACTAGAAGTCCCAGCTAGAGCAATCAGGCAAGAAAAAGAACTAAAAGGTATTAGAACTGAAAATAAGGAAGTAAAATGAACCCTATTTGCAAATGACATGATTTTATATATAGGAAATCCTAAAGACTCAACCAAAAACCTATTAGATCTAATCAATGAACTCAGTAAAGTTGTAAGATGCAAAATTAACATCCAAAAATCAGTGGCATTTTTATATACTAACAATGAAATTTCTGAAAAAGAAATAAATCAATTCCTTATAATTGCATCAAAAACAATAAAATCCTTAGGAATGAATTTAACTAAGGAGGTGAAAGATCTCTACTCTGAAGACTCTAAGATACTGATGAAAAAAAATCAAAGACAAATAAATGGAAAGGTATCCTGTGTTCATGGATGAGAAGAAATAATATTGTTAAAGTGCCAGTATTACCAAACGGCCATCTATAAATTTAATGCAACATTTATCCAGATTCCAGTGTCAGTTTTTACAGAAGTTGAAAAAAAAATCCTAAAATTTATATGGAGCCACAAAAGATTATGAATAGCCAAAGGAATTCTAAGAAAGAACAAAGCGGGAGGCATCAACTTTCTGATTTAAGCTATAATATAAATCTACAGTCATCAAAACAGTATGGTGCTGGCATAAAAACAAATAGATCAGTGGATCAGAATTGAGAGCCCAGAAATAAACCCAAACATATACAGTCAACTAGTATTGACAAAGGAGCCAAGAATACTCAGAGGAGAAAAGATAGTGTTTTCAATAAAGAGTGCTGGGATGATTGGGTATTTACATGTAAAAGAATAAAATTGGACTAATATCTTACCCCACTCACAAAAATTAACTCAAAATGGATTAAAGACTTAAAAGTAAGACTTCAAACCATGAATTCCTAGAAGAAAACATAGGAATAAGACTCATTGACATGGGTCTTGGTAATGATTTTTTGGATGTGATGCCTGAAGCAAAAGCAACAAAAAATAAACAAACTGGACTATATAAAATCAAGAAGCTTTTGCATGGCAAAAGAAGACATCAACAAAGTGTAAAGACCTTCTACAGAATGGGAAAAAATATGTGCAAACCATCTATCTGATGAGGGATTAATATCCAAAATATATAAAGAGCTCATACTGCTTAGTAGCAAAAAAAAACCCCCAAATAACCCAATTAAAAAATGGACGGAGGACCTGAATAGACATTTATTCAAAAAAACTATGAAAGGCTAATAGGTGCATGAAAAGATGCTCAACATCACTAGTCATTAGGGAAATGGAAATTAAAGCCATAATGAGATACCCCCTCAAGTCTGTTAGGATGGCTATCACTAAGAAGATAAGAGAGAACAAGTGGTGACATGGATGTAGAGAAAAGGGAAACCTTGTGCACTGTTAGTGGGATTGTAAATTGTCATAGCCATTATGGAATACGATATGGAGGATCCTCAAAATAGTAAAAATAGAACCACCGTATGATCGGGCAATTCTACTTCTGGAGATATATCCAAAGGAAATGAAAACACTTACTGAAAAAGGTATCATAGCATTATTTACAATAGACAAGACATGGAAACAACCTAATTGTCTATTGATGGGTGACTGGACAAAGAAGTTGTGGCTGGTGGATATATAATGGAATATCATCCAACCATAAAAAAACTCAAACAAGGAAATCTTACCATTTTTGACAACATGAATGAACCTTGAAGGCATTACACTAGGTAAAATAAGTCAGACAAAGTCAAACACTGTATGATCTCACTTATATGTGGAATCTAAAACAAACAAACAAACAAACAAACAAACAAACACAACCAAACTCATAGGAAAAGGGATCAGACTTGTGGTTACCAGTGGCTGAGAGTGGGGGGAGGAGGAGTTGGAGAAAGAGAGTCAAAAGGTATAAACTTCCACTTATAAGACAAATAAGTAGTAGGAATGTAATATACAACATGATGACTGTAATTAGTGTGATATATGGGAAAGTTCTTAAGGGAGTAAGTCTTGTGAATTCTTATCACAAGGAGAATATGTTTTCCTTTTTTTCTTCTTTCTTTTCTTTTTATTGTATCTAAATGAAAAAAAGGATGTTAGCTGAAGCCATTGAGGTAATTATTTCACAATATATAAAAGTCAAGCTGTCGTGCCGCATGCCTTACACTTACGCGGTGATATATGTCAATTATTACTCAATACAACGGAGGAGAAAAAGACGCATTAAAAAAAAAGCATAGGCTTAAAATTTTATTGAATCTGGCAAAGGGAACCTTAAAATTGAAATTAGATTTCTTTGTTTGTAGATGGACTATATCAAGAGTGGTTTACAAGAAAAGCATGTTTTTCCATTGCTTCCTATAAAGCACATTTTAAATGGCGGTGGGGAGGATCAGTGCTGTTATGGCCAAATTCTGTTTTAGGTGTTCTTACTTGGCATTCAGTGGTGCCACAGTAGAGAGTTTGGCCTTAAATCTGTGGCTATTCCCAGAATGGAAGCCTATTTAAAAGAACTGTTGATGATGAAAGGTTGACATATGTATTGATTTTTATGTAGGCCAATGCTGCGGAAAGATTAAAACAAAGAGGTGGAAATAGGGGGATTCTCTTAGCCTCTCCTTCTTTGGATTGTCCCTGTTGGACTGGTTCCCCTCATGATGAGGCCATGGGGCGAGGGAGTGATGCTTTCCGAGGTCTGTTAAATGTATTTTTTGTCTTCATATTTGGAAGTTCTCTGTAGCCCAGAGCTGCCTCTTTGAATTTGGAAAGCCTAATCTCAGTGTAGCTGCTGTGCTCAAGAAGACCTACTGTGTAGTGCCTTATAGCTAATAACCAGTGGCGGTACTCTATAGGGCTGTCTGTTTTGATTAGTATTATATTTATTTCGGGATGATAGGAGCAACCTTGTACAGTGTTCTGGAGGAATTCCTTAGCTTTTCAAAGATAAGCGAGGAGAGGGTTACTCATTTAGATATAAAAAGAGCTCCTCTTTGGTTCAGCTAAATAAATGAGTTTATATTAGAGAAATGATGGTATTTAATCCAAAAGTAATTCGATTTGAATTACAAACTCTTAATGATCTTAATTGATTTAATTTTCTTTTCTGGTATAGCTTGGGAGTTTATCACATTCTATTTGCTTCTGTGAGTGGTGAAGTCAAGCGCAGAACTTCAGGGGACTACCAGAAAAGAGTGGCTAAAGTAGAGATTGGCTGTAATACTTCCAGGTGGTGGGAAATGGGGATGTGCTGCTCTTCTTTAGGTGGAGAGGGTATGGTCTCCCTTGGTTACCTGAACTTAAAGATTCCCCAAACTAACCCCAGGAAAGAAAATCATCACGTTCTGACAGGTTGAACGAATAATTCAAATTATAGGCAACAGACACTCTGCTAGGGTTTGTTAATATCCCATGTCATATTGTTATGGGATGATATTCGGAACGAAAAGGAATCCAATGGCTGTTATTATTGTCCTTTAACTTGCCACCTTTGTAGGTAGCCTCATTCCAGGTCCAACTTCCAGCTTCTCTTTTGTTCAACAAGGCACAGGGAGACAGAATTTTACGATATAAGCAGTGTTGGGTAAAAGTACAAGACTTCAAAGGGAGGCGGGACACAATTTGAAAGTGCTTTCTTGGTATATATGTTAGTTATCTCTTGCTTTGTAACACATAACCGTGAAAACTTAGCAGCCCCAAACAACAAACATCTATTATCTCAAAGTTTCTGTGGATCAGGAATCCAGACGTGACTTGGCTAGAAGCCTCTGCCTCAGTGTCTCTCACAAGGCTGTTATTAAAGTGCTGGCTCGGAATGTAGTCTTGTGTGAAGGCTCATCTGGGAGAGGACCTGCTTTCAAACTCACTTATGTGGTTGTTGGCAGGATTCAGTCCTTCCTCAGTTTCTTGCCCCATGGGCTCCTCCATGGCAGCTCACAGCGTGGCATTTGACTTGTCTCAGAGTGAGTGAGTGAGAGGCAAGCCATGGTCTCTTTGCAGCTTAATCTCAGAAATGACATCTCATCATTTTTCTTGAATTCTGTTTACAGAAGTGAATGTCAAGGTCCAGCGCACTCTCAGGAGGGAGGACTACATAGGGCATGAATACCAGGAGGTAGAGGCCATTGAGGATCATTTAGAGGCTGCCCCCACAGCCTCCCACAGCTTTTCCTACTTCAAAATTGAACCACAATTAGTTTATATGTTATGTATGTAGAAGTCACTGGTTAGGTGGAAAAACTGCCATCTCCATAGTAAGGATATTATTGGGGGAAAATGTGGCTAAATCTGGTGGAACATGCTCTTATGACTGTGTTTCAAATATGTTTTATTTATTTATTTTTTATGAGAGAGAGAGAGAGAGAGAGAGAGAGAGGCAGGCAGAAGGAGAAGCAGGCTCCATGCAGGGAGCCCGACACGGGACTCAATCCCAGGTCTCCAGGATCAGACCCTGGGCTGAAGGTGGCGCTAAATCACTTAGCCACCTGGGCTGCCCCTATGATTGTGTTTCAAATCCTTCCATCCCTTTAGTTTTCAGTCACTTTCAGGAAGCATTTTCCTGAAATGCATCCTTCTTCACCAAGGTCGAGGACCTGCCTTGTTAGTCCAAATCCTGTGTTCCTAACACATTGTATCCTTCCTTCTTATAAAATAGAATCTATTCTCTCTCTCTCTCTCTTTTTACATAGTTCTACAAAGCAATTGGATTAAAAATCTGAGAAATCAATTCAGAATGATAATCATTTACTAAAATGATTATTCTTTTAATCATTTACTATCCTGGTAATAATTGTAATTATAATTAAGTAATTGTAATTCCCCTATGGACTCCTCATCCTTTAAGTCCTTAAGTGTCACCTTTCAGAATTGTCTTTCTTTATCATTTTCCTTAAGTAGTCCCTGTACCCCTCTCTGGTTTTTCTCCATATCATCCAGTTAATTATCTTTCTGGCACTTCCCATTACTGGAGAGAGTCTGCCTCATTTTTGTGTTTTTTGTCTTTCTCCCCTTCCTAGAACTTCAGCTCAATGAAGATAGTAGTATTATCTCTCTTGTCTACTGTTATATCATCAGTAGTTAGAACAGTACCTAGTAGGTACTTGTCTACTGTTATATCATCAGTAGTTAGAACAGTACCTAGTAGGGACACAAATATTTGTTGCATGAATGAATATAGATTTCAGGAACCAAAACCGGAAAAGGGAGAAGAGTTTTTGGCCAGGGAAGCCTTTAGATATTCCTTCCACCATGCCTGTCTCCTTCAGCTGAAACAAGCAAACACAACAGAGTCTGTGCTCTTTGATTCAGTTCTAGAGTAGACTGTGGTCAGCTGACATCACTGGACCTCTGAGTCTGAGAAATTCAGCTGTAACATGGAACTAGTAATAGCTTCTAGGGACTTAGAATGTCTTCCAGCTTTAGAAGCTATGAATCAATGTTTCTTTTTTTGGTCAATGAAGAAAATGTAAGGCTTTGGCAGAAGAAACACTCAACCTTTATAATCCAAGTGTCTTCTAATTTTTACTGTGATGGTTCCTGCTCTCGGGGATGATGGCTGTATTCTGGGGACCCTTGAGTAACTGTGGGATGGCATAGGAAATGACAGAGAATATGAGCAAGTCATAAGAAACCACATTGCAATACATCTGGAGAAGACAATTACTTAAGGTTGAGATTAAAAAAAATCTTTGAGGATGGTTTGCCCTGAATAGAATGACAGTTTAAATTAAAAAAAAAAAAATCTTATTCTTTCCTTGGTGTGGTTTCATTTGCACCCAGTGTGGAGCATGACTTGATAGTTGTGTATTGTGGTTTAATACAGCTCATCATCATGTTTCTTTTCCATTGCAGCAAACTGGGTTGAAAGCTTGAGGGATTTCTTCTGCAGTAATTCCCCAGATCTCATTCCTGGTCAGCACCGTGCAGCTCATTTCCATTAAGCAGATAGTCCTCCTTTTTCTTCTTTGCTTCCAGACTCATAATTCTGTGCTTATCTGCAGTGAACTTCATTTGCATTTATTAGCTGGGTGGGTACTTGAAATATCTAAAACCCTTTTATCTGCCTCCTTTGTTTCTCATTATTTGCTGTCTCTTCCAATTTAATATTAACTGCAAACTTGAAATGTTTCTTCTCAAACTGTTGTTCAAATTCTTTGCATACCAATGTAGGGCCTGGAACTGATGTCTGCTGGGATCCTAGTCAATAGTGTGGTTTTGCCTTGAAAAGCTGTACTTCTCACATTTTACTTTTCTTACTTGATTGACTGAGGTATTGACTGTTTATGTAGATTCATTTGTTTTTGTTGTTGTTGTTGTTGTTGAACACTTTGAACCACTGAGACTCTCTACTGTGGTAGATGGTGCACTAAGGGAACAGGAATGAGCAAAACAAGGGCTGCTTGTCCTCATGGAGTGCACAACCTGTTTTGTGTAGAGAAATATATTTATTCCATATCATTTTGCCCTCTACCCAATCAATCCCTCCTAAACTGCACTTTTTAAGGCTTTGGGCCTTTGTTGAATAATACTAAACAGATGATATGAAACTCAGAATTATTTTAAAGGGCATTGTTTACTCTTTCATATTTGCTTTTCTAATCCATGGGAGAAATTCCTTTCAGATTTCAGCATCAGGAATGTTTCCCCTGAACCACTGGTTTGTTTTATCTTATACTCAGATTCAAGAATCGACTCTACCTACGTCTCTGTGTTGGCTGCCAACTAACTTGCAGGCAAATTTGTCCACTTCCAGAAAGTGCGCCAGGGGCTTTCAGTTTTAACCTCACAAGGGATTTGATCCTACCTTTCTCTGGCTTTCATAGTCCTGTCCACTTCACAATCTCCATCTGCCACCACCGTAGGATTTTTTTGTTAGCTGTAAGAAAACTGAAGTCTTATTTTCTTTTAAGTATTTCTCCTGTCCAAGATCTTTTCTGTAACATGACAGATTATAAGAAAATGCATTATTTATGTGAGCTTGAAGGGGAATTTGTGTTCTAGTTTGAGCCATTGGTTCAGATCACTTAACCTTCTCTAAACTGGTGTTCTAGGATGAGCCTGGCCTTGAGTAAGTCACTTAACTAAGTTCTCTGGTTCTCATATGTAATTTAAAAGGATTTGGTTAGACTTGCACTAAAATTTTATATTTGCCCAAACAAATTTGCAATTGTACCATCAACATGCCTGCTTTTTATGTTAGAACTTCGTTGGCTTTCTAGCATAGTTTTCCTTGTCAAGTGCCTGTTGGATACTGTCTAGATCTCGGTCATAGAATTGATAAACTCAACCTGGGAATCTCATTGTCAAGAAAGTAAGACTGAACAGCAACCAGCAGCAAAGGTTCTGCATGAATGAGGTAAGGGACAGGGAAGGGCAACCTGTGAGCGCCGCCCAGGGGTCCCTAACAGACTTTCAGAACTGTCAAAGAGGAGGGCATGAGGAGTATTTAAAAGTGCAGGAAGGGTTAGCTAAGAGGGCACCTTTGACTCCTGAAACTGCATTTGCCAGCATACTAAGACACAAATGACCAGTTTCCGTTCAGGGCAGCCATACTAATTTTGTGCCTTTGGGCAATGGAGGGGTGGAAGATTAGACTTGAGAATCAGCAGAGACTAGATGTTGAAGGGCTGTATGTGCTCTGCTCAAACACTTGGATCACATTCTAAAATATGGTAATCTGCTGAGGGAGTTTAAATGAGGTGGGCAGATGTGAACAGATTTGAAATTTTGAAAGAGGACCCCTTTTAAACAAGTATGGTGGGTAGATTCTCAAGTTAGCTAAAAATTGGAGTAGTTTTCCTCCAGCCTCTAGGAGATTGCACGGATTAGGAGCAGGAATTACTAAGATTCTTTGAATGAATTGGTGAAGGGTGGCAGTGCCATTCACCATAAAAGAAAATGCAGAGGAGACAGACTTACAAGAGGAAATGGAGCCTTTGTGTAGACAGGTTGAGTTTGAAGGGCAATTGGGATACTTATGTTGGCATGACCCAGGAATTTTGAAATAATAATAGTAATAAGAACTAATATTTATTGGCTATGTATTAAGTGCCAGTTGCTGTAAGTGTATTATCTCATTTAATCCTTGGGATAGTACTATTATCCTATTTCTAGATGAGAAAATGAAGCCTGGAAGGATTAAGTAAGTTGTCTAAGATCATACAGCTGGGAAGGGATGGAGTGAGCATCATCAGGCTTCAAGTCCCACTTTAAACCACAACTATGTACTGCCTTGAGCTTAGGAGAGAGTTCTGGAATGGTCAGGTACAGGTGGCGTATTATATTTATCAGTGACAAGCCTGGGAAACAGTAAGATAGTGGGGTCCAGCAGAAGAAGAGGGGCCCATGGAAGGGGCTAAGAAGTAGAGGAAATGAAGAAGGAAGACCACTGGGAGAGATGGTATCATGTCAGGAAAACTGGTGCCACCACATGCTAGCAGGATCATCGACGGCAATCTACTTATCATCTCTGAGCTTCATCTGTTTTTCTCTGTAAAATGGAGATAAAATTACTTTCAAAGCTTCTCTTGTGTATTCATCAAGATAGTATTGCGTGTGTGGCATATAGCAAGCACTCAGAAAAATGGTGGCTGCTGTCATTACTTCAAAGCAGAAAAGGCACAAAAGAGTTTTGAGTGAGAGTGGCCACCACTTTTAAATGCTACAGTGAATTAAATTAGTAAGGGGGACAGTATAGCATCTGGGTTATAAACAGAATAGACTCCAAGAGTTTTGAAAACTACAAAAACAGCAGGAAAAAATTTTCCTCAGTCGTGCATCTGCTATTAATTTTACATTACAGAGAATAAGTACTTTGGTATCAGTTTTCTTCAAAATCAATCACAGTGAATTCTGTGAATTATGAATGCCAATACAAAGGAAATGAAATGTTGATCATTTATAATTACTGGAAAATAAAATTGCACTGAAAATGTTTTAAGGTAGTCTTATGTAGAGTATTAAAACATGCTGTACATCCATGATAAATGAGAGGATTTGGCAAACGACAAAGACAAATGCAGTTCAAGATTTAAATTTTCCTTTGTTACAGCACTCTTTCCCCCGGTCTCCACTTATGGTATCATTTTACAGAAGCAAGGAGGGTTAGGAACCCCAAAATCAAAAGAGGTATTCATAGGTCAGTGACCAGTGAAATCTGAAGGTTGCATTTTGGATTTGCATTTAAAATCTCCTACTTTTAAAATCATAGCAGCTAGTTAACAAAAATTCACTGTGGGCCAAACAAATGATGTTTATGGGCAGAATTTGGTTTCCAGCCCACTAATTTGCAACTTCTGGTTCACACAGATTTTCAATATAATTCTGAGATTTTAGTTAGAAGAGGTTTAGAGAGCTCTCACTGTGTCCTTAGCCCACAAAACTGTGCCAGGCATACTAAGGATGGGAGTGGGGTGGGAGGCATACTAAAGATAGTTTCAGGCAAAAGCTTTTGGCCTTAAGGGGGTTATAGTCTTTTTGGAAAGACAGTATTTACCAGTAAGAAACAGAATACAGAGTTCTGAAAGAGTGCAGATATAAGGGGGTTGAGAGATTAGTTAATCCAACTTTCCCTCTCTTATAGGGGAAAAATCTGAATCCTTTCAGAAAGACTCAGATTCATAGAACTAGTGACTAGCAGAGCTGGTTCTCAGACCGGGCTTTCTGAGTCCTGGTCAAAGTTCCTTTCCAGTCCTCCATGTTGCATTCCACAGAGAGTGTATATTCCTGTGATAACCATACTGTTGGAGTTCAGAGGGAGAGAACAGTTGGGTTAGAAGCTTTCATCAAGGAAACATGACTAGACTCAAGTACTGGAGTTTGAAAGAGAGGCAACCATTCATTTGAGTTGAGGGGAAAACATGGAATAAAAGCAAACCAAAACCAAATCAAGAGTTAAGGGTAAGTATGCTATATTAGGTTGTATCAGTTGGGATCCAGTCAGATAGCAGAAACCACCCCACTTATTTAACAGGGAGAATTTTCTGTAAAGAATTCCTGACCAAGTGTTGGAGAACTGAAAAGGCAAAAGGGGATAAGGAGGTGTCACAAGAGGCAGGGACTGCAGGCAATAGCAATCATCTCTGGGGTTGGTGAAACAAAGAGAAAAAGTTGGGATTATTAGAATTTAGATTTTGATTTAGAATTATTTAGATTTTGATTTAGAATTATTAGAATTTAGATTTTGGAGGAGTGAGCCCAAGAAGATAGGACTGAAACCACAGAAGAGGGGCTGGTGCTGGTATCTGTGAATGGGCATGTTAAAGTTGGTTCTGAAAGTCTGGGGGAAAAAAACCCCAAAAAATCAAGAACTGCCACTGCAACTAGAACCAAACTAACTGCCCCCTTCAGGGCAAATAACTCTTACTTATGCTGACCCAAGCAGGGAGCAAATAGGGAAGAGCAAGATCCCTTTCCTTTCTCAGTCCTTTCCCTGAATTCCCCTTGTTGGCACAGCCCATCTGGCAAAAAACAGATATGATTTGTAGAGCCCGATGCCAGTGCCACAAGCCAGGCTGAGGAGTGTGAGTGTGAAGCTGAGAGACAAGAGCTACAGTGGGCACATTGGGCAGTGGTGAGGAAGTTGACTGGAGTGGGATGCTCTTGTTGGGTATGGTAGGAGGTAAGTCTGTAGAGGTTGGCTGGGACAACCTACGTATGCCCCTATGTACGTCGTGCATTACTGGTTTGCCCCATGCATATAAGCATGTACATAGTATTATATCTTTGCATATAAACATAAATCATTTATCCTACCTGACCCTTATTTCCTATCAGGAAATATTTGATTGCACGTCACTTAGTCCAATAAGGGCTTAATCACCATGCTTCAAGAAACCATCATCCCTTGCATGAAGTATCCCACTTGCTCTGGGCCCATATTCATGTGGGGGTTTCTATTCTGAAACTATATCTGGCATCTGGTTCTTACTTCAGGACCATACTTTTCTAACTCCAATCCTACTAATCCTCTCAAATAGGACATCTCGATGGACTAATGACTAATTAGCCCATGATCACACATAACTGTGGTGTCATGCATTTGGTATCTTTTATTTTTTGGGGGGAACTTGCTATCACTCAGCTATGACCGCAACGGCCACTAACTCTATTATACGCCTGCACTCAGGAGATGGACAGGTGACAGACAATGTTGAATGTTGGGAAGAGCTGTTTAGAATTGAATTTCATAATGGACTTATAGACTGGGCGGAAAGGTGAGATTCTGAGTCATGACCGTGTCTGTCATTCAGTTGTGTTCTCTTAACAAAACCATTTTTCTGTTTAGGTGAAAGGGTAGGTTATATGGATGTTGGTTTTCAGGCAGTGGTTCTTTCTCAGGAGCCAATAGAAGAAAGTAGTAGCAAGTCAAGTCTTAAGACATGGGAGGAAGGCTTTAGCGGAGAAGCCAGGCCATAACTCATGAGGTATACTTTAATGTCAAACTCCTATCATTCTATACATTGACACATACAGTTTTCCTCACTAGTCTATTGACTTCTAAAGGGAGAAACTGTCACATTCATCTTTGTACATGCTGGGCTCAGATGGTTCTGAAACACAGTGAGTCTTAAATAAATTTTAAATAGCTCTATTTACCTTATACTTTGTAAAACATAAAATCTCTACCATAGAGGCCATGCTGTGCATCTATCCAGGTAAGAATGAACTTCATATAGCTAATGCATTTTTATTATTGGTAGTGTAAATGGATTGGGTGCAACGCCTTAAACAATTGGCCCTTGAAGAACACAGGTTTGAACTGCATGGGTCCACTTACATGTAGATTTTTTTCAATAAATATAATACCGTAAATGTATTTTCTCAAGATTTTCTTAACATTTTCTTTTCTCTAGCTTACTTCATCGTAAGATTACAGTATACGTTACACATAACATACAAAATATGTGTTGATTGACTGTTTATATTATCAGTAAGGCTTCTGGTCAACAGTAGGCTATTAATAGTTAACTTTTGGGGGAGTCAAAAGTTATATATGGATCTTTGACTGTGCAGGGATCAGTTACCCCTAACCCTACATTATTCCAGGGTCAGCTGTGCTATCAAATGTGGCAGGCTTCACAAAAGCATTTGTATTAGTTAGCTTTTGCTAGTGATTTTTCTATGTAACAGTCCTCAAATCTCAGTAGTTTATGAAATAAATAAGGGTTTATTTTTCTGCATGTTATATGTCAGTGGTGATGGGTCAATGACAATGGCTCTTCTTATGCTTTAGCTCTGATCCAGATTGGTTAGATTTTGGTCTGCTCTACACACTGTTTTAATTCTAGTGTCTAAAATAAAAGAAAGTTCTTTTGTGGAAAAAACCCATTCTCTTGACAATAGGGAATAGTCAAAATGAGCTATTCAAACTGTAAAAATCACATTGAAAAATCTGTCACAGGACGAGCATATATATTCCATTTGCCAAAGTAAGTAATACCAATTCATAGATCAGGAAATTTATATTCCTCTCACTGGGGATAGGAAGGAATGAATGTTTGTTGTTAAGAATACAAATCTATCAGAGTCATAGTGATGGTTAGTTTGATGTGTCAACTTGGCTAGGCTATGCTACCCAATTGGTTAATCACTAATCTAGATATTACTATAAAGGTATTTTGTAGATGTGACTTACTTTTATAATCAGTTGATTTTAAGTGAAAGAAAGTACCCTCCATAATATGAGTGGGATGCATTCAATCAATCAAAAACTTTAAGAATAAAAAAATGAGTTCTTTTGGAGGAGAGGGAATTTTATCTCAAGGTCATAACATAGAAATCTTGTTTGGTTTTCCTGCTTGCTGGTCTATGTTTGAATTTTGAACTTTCCAGCCCCCACAATTGAGAGGCCAAGTGACCTCTTAAAAATAAATGAGCTGATTCCTTCAAATTTCTCTCCTCTCTCTTGATAGACAAATATAGATAGAAACATAGATAGATCTTTTGTTCTGTTTCTCTGGAGACCTCTGGTTGGTACCGTCCTATTGTTCTTCTTATGCTGTTTTCTTGTTTGTTACTTTGTCCAGGATATAGGAGAGGTAAAGTACCCAAGAATATTTCTTTTGTGCAATTAGGACTTACCTTTAGAGAGTGCAATTTTAGTTATTAATAGAATCCTGAGCCATGATCCATCTCAATTAGCAAATGAGTGAGTTGGGTGAAAATATTACAGGTTCTGAGTTGTATCTGCTGGAACACATTATAAGCCTACAAAACACAAATGTCTGAATTTGTGAATAATATTCTGATTATAACAGTTGGCTTCTATAAACCCAAACTTAGATTTTGGGTTGTACCTTGTTCTTCTCTTCTTGGTAACTGATACAATGTGGGCTTTTTGTTTACATATCCATTAGTTTTTAATAAATTAATATTCACTGAGCATTGTTATGTGCATGACAGTGTCCCAAGACTGGAGAAAATTAAGACATAAAAGATTCACAGTCTCTTCCCTCATGGAGTTTTCATTCTAGTAGGAGAGTTAGATGTGAAACAACTCACAGACGCTGTTAATTATTTAGTGACAACTGTGACAAGGGACTAATTAAAGTAGAGAGTGCCATGAGCTTCTCATAGGAGACCCTCACCCAGCTTGTGGGAAGTGATGAAGGAGCAGAGCTCTGAAGCAAGAATGGGGCTGGTGGGGCTGGAGAGGTGTTTCAGGTAGCACCAGAGACAAGAACTAGATGGGCTTATTTTGAGACCTCAAAAGAGGTATAGCTGGAGCTTAGTGAGCCAGAATGGAGTTATGCAGTTGCGAGGGTGGGCAGGAGCTCGGTCACACTCTGTAGGCCCGGTAGGGACTGTTGTCTGTTTCCTGTGGCCACAGGAAGGCTACTGAGGATGTTAGGCAGAAGTGTGAAGTATTCATTGAAGGAATGAAGGGCCTATGAGTTACAGATATGATAATTGTACCATACGATACAGAGAGACTGGAATTTTTGACATTTCTACACAATTGTCTTAATTTTAGAGAATATTTTCTTTCCTGGTAGATTGTGTGTACACGTGTGTATGGTATAATTTTTGTTGTTTTTGGCCTATTTGTTATAAGTATCAAGTCTTATATGAACAAAAACAGGTCAGACTTATAATTTTTTTAAAAGATTTTTATTTATTTATTCATGAGAGACACACAGAGAGAGGCAGAGACACAGGCAGAGGGAGAAGCAGGCTCCCCGCAGGGAGCCCAATGTGGGACTTGATCCCAGGACCCCACGATTACGCCCTGAGCCAAAGGCACACGCTCAACTGCTGAGCTACCCAGGTGTCCCAGGTCAGACTTATGATTTATAAAAAATGGAAAACAGTACTACTAACCATAAATAAGGACCATTTGTTAAAGAAATACAATTTAAAATTCTCAGAAAAATATGGTAAGTGAAAGATTTTTTTTCCAAAGTAATGATTCAGATTTAATTATTGAAAGTTACTAAGGATTCCAAAAAATTTCTCCAAGACTGCCACTTTATTCTAAATATTATAAGCCATCATGATATCTGCACACTATTCATAAGGGATGGTTGGGTCATATATAGTTATAGCTAATCAAAAACCATTACAAATGTATTTACTCTCTTTAAACACTTTCATATTTCATTATAAATGGCCGATTGAACACTGCCACATCCCTTACCGTATTATATTTCCATTCAATTTACTATTAAGATTTCTTGAACAGCTACAATGTAATAGTAGCTATTGTACATTATAAATATTTCATCACCTCTCTATGGTATCCATTTCTCATTTGCTTGCCAAAACTTATGAAGTGCTTATTAAACATTGATATATAATATTATAGCACATGATATGAAATATTGTTGTCTTGCAAATCAGCTTATTGGTAAATCTTGAAGTTGGCAATACTTTAATCTGCATTATCCAGTCTTTATACTTCATTATAAGCAATGAATATTGCTATGTCATTGAATTGGGGGAAAATGGATCATTTCCAGGGAAATCTTTACCAACTTAAACAATTTTCTTGTTTTATGGAGTCAATTAGGTGTTTGCCTGTTAGTCTGTAAGGGAGGGCAAGTTGGAGTAACAGTGCTCTTTTCCATCCAGAAACTTCTCGGACTCACAGGGAAGCTTCAGACCCATTGTGCCCAACTTTCCTTCCATATTTTCTTTATTTTGAGTCTCTCTTTTGTTAAGCTGGCCATCATACTATTCAATATTTCAAAAGTTGGTGGCTCAGATCTTTCTGCTATGAGTTGAGATGGACATTTATTGGTAGCAAGTAAAAATACTGGACAAGAAAAAAATTCCTCTAGGTTATAGTTTAATAGAATCAAAGAATGTTAGAATTTGAAAGAGAAAAAAAAAGAATTTGAAAGAATTTTAGGAATCCTTTAATCTGGTGATGGAAAATTTGTGCTCATATATCCCTACTTTCTCCTTCCATGGCAGGCATTACTAATTGAACACAATACTCCTCCTGCTGAGCCTGGATTCAATCTGTCCTCCAGGCTGCTCCTGCTAGTTTACTACTTATGGGACTTCAGATGATATCTATTTGCTGTCCCTGATCATATCTAGCAATTCATTTTACAGGCAAAGAAATAAAAGCTTTTTTAGAAGTGAAATGATTTGGCCAAAGTCACTCTTCCCATGTCTTCTGAATCCGAAACTAACATTTGTCCTATCATCCCCAATATAACTTTTCTTTGCCTATACTTTTACTTTCCAGAGGCTCTTCCAAATGCTGATCTTTATTTTCTCATGCATTTTCAATGATGGAAAGTATTCTTAGTTTTCTGAATTAGTTATTTGAATTGTGTTGTCATTTTTTTCTTCCTAGCTTGGTGCTTTCTGGAGGAAGTATGGATATTCAGCAATCCATATAGTAGAAAACATTTTTATGTATTACATGCATGTATACCTGGTATAAAATTATATAAAATGTCTTTTTTATGTTACTGATTTTCACATTAGGACTACTTATTTTAATTCCCAATTCAAATTAATTTTTTAATGAGCAATGGAATGAAGGTTTTTTTTTTTTTTAAATTAGTGAAAAGTTTTCAGGAAAGACAAGCATGAATGAGTGTCTTGTATATTATAAGAAAAGAGATGACAGGAGTTTTATAATTCCCTGAGAAAAATCTGAGACTATAGGGAGAAAGATGTTAGTTTTTCTTGAGAGGCGGATAATAATGGAATCACTGATTATATTTAAATAGATGCCCGGTGTGGTACCAACTTTATGGGTCCTGAGAATTGTAATGGGTCTCCTATTAAAAATCACATTAACCCTCCATTGACTCTAATGACTGCTGTCTTTTGGGAGTTGGATTTCTTTCTTTATTCCATATGGGACTTATTATCCTGAGGGAAAGTTAATAAGATTTCTTCCAGACCCGCTTTGCCATGAAGCCTTGTTAAATTCCAAGACTAATAGGAAATGAATTGAGCTAATAAAAGATACCTTAACAGTTAAAAAATCTTGAGGAAAAAATTGAAAAGCCAATTGGTAATAGCATTAAAGAACAACCTTAAACATTAGCTACAGAACTCATAATGATCTTTTTTTTTTTTTAATAATTTGCTTGTCCTAATGATGCATGTGTACTTCCACCTTATCTGTATTAGCTTCATGATTAACTATTTGGGATAGCATTCATGGAACTAAGAAGTTGCTTGTCAGTTAGCACAAAGTGCTGGTAATTAACTTCCTAAGGCACCTCCACTGTTGGGCAAAAATAGGTTCGATAAATTTATACCATGTCTTACTGTATGACAGAAGCTCATCCATCGTCTGATTTCAAACAAGGTATTAGAAACAGGTTGAGTTTCTTGACAAATATAACCCAGAATTGACATTTATATAAGACCAATTCATTTTATAACAATGATGACTCACTTTGAGAAGAATGTATAGTAACAAACTTAGCAGGTATTTTGAGTTGACTAGGAGTGCAAATTCTTGTAATTTGACATTATTTCCAGGGACTCTTGAAAAAATGAAGTCTAGGTCACAGGAAGCCTAGGGACTTTGTGTTGCTGCTACTTGTGGATGCCTGGGGAGTTCAGATGAGGGAGGGATGTCATTTCTACAATTTGTAATGTGTTGGTTGGCACAAATAGCATGATAGGAATCTGAGGAAAATGAGAAAATAGTGTTTCCCATCTTTTGAGCTAAAAAGAAAAAAAAGGATGATGCTGCAATTTTTTTTAAAAAAGGAAAGTTAACGAAAGTAAACAGCAAAATTCCACCCATATCTTTTCTCAGAGTGATATATTCTTTAAAAGCACACAATTAAGTCAAAGTTTATGTTCTTTTTTTAAAAAGTAACCTTCACTAGCCCATTTCCACGGATATTCAGTCTGAATCATTGCATTTTCCTCTGAAGAGGGATGGCAGGGATTTTAAGTTGTGAAGTGTGAATACTGAATTTGCAGTCAGATCTGCCACTTAGTAGGTATATAGCTTTGGACATGTCATATAACCTTCCCTGTGCTCAGATTTTCTTGTCTTTAAAACAGACTCAATAGTACCTGCCTTGGCTGGTGTGTCACATGAGTCAAGATCTATCAAAGGAATTGGTGATCAGTAAAGAACTAGACAAGTTTAACTAGAAAGAGAGTTTCAGCTGAACCTTATTTTTATTTGAGGAAGTGTAGTGAATTCCTCTCTCCATTCCTTTTCTTCTTATCCCTGTTTGTGAGACCCATTGGATTTCTTAGAATATTGCCTTGAAGAGAGACTTAGAGATTGTGAGATCTGAGAAGCTGAGTTGAGCCCATTGTTTAACCCACATGTGATTTCATACATTCCTCCTTGGTTTTCTGGTATTTCTTTGTTATTTATGACACATTATAAACCACGTTTTAGATGGACCCACAAACATAAAAGAATCAGCAGTTCAGTATCTTTGGTGAAGTGGGTAGGTTGATAATAACATTCGTTAAAATTGAAAAAGTTACGTAGAAGGTATATTCTAGTTTTAAGGTCGGTTATATATTGCAAACTTGCAGTCATTACAAATAACACAAGTCAGGAGAAAAGGCGAACCCCATTTCCAAAGCCCAGCATTCTCAGATGCAGTATTTGTGGCACTGGAGTTATTTTGGAAGAGGTAAGGGACCTTACCTGGCTGATTTTTACCCCCTTTCATTTACTTTTATTGAGTACACATTGATGACAGTGGCAGCGACAGTGAGCAGTTCCTGCAGCAATATGACATGCCTCTTGTTGACGATGTCCTAGATGCTAGGTCCGGCGCTGGGTGTTTATACTTATTTCATATTCACTTTTCATAACAACCCTGTCAGACACTCCTTATAGATTCCCTATTTTACAGACAAGGGAGTAAAGCTTGGAAGGGTTAAATACCTCACCCAAACACACATAGCTGGCAAGTAGAGACGGCAGGAGATGAAGCCAAGTTGGTCTGAGGCCAAAGTCCAAGCAATTCAAAGCTCTACACTCCAGTGTTGCTCCTAAAAACTGGATGCCTTTCATTTATATTCTAAGATACTACCTTCTTGGGCAGCTCACTGGAATCTGAATCTTCTATGTTGTTTCATATTTATTTCCTTTTATTTTCTTTATTGGAACAGCAGAAAGGGAAGAAGGAAGGAAGATGAAGAAAGAGGGAAGAAAGAAAGAAAGAAAGATAAAGCTCACTTAGGTTAAATCCAGTTTTGAGGGTTTTATTTCTTACTTCTTGACAGGACGATATACTTCTGTTTTTAAAAATTATCTGTTCTCCTTCTGTAACCAATTTGTTAATCATGTTTTGGTGACTGACTTTTGGGCACATTTCCCAGAAACTTTAAGGCAGCCCTTAATAAACACTAATAAGTCTGCATGCAGAAGCAGCCTATTATTATTCATGGACAGTATTACGTAGAATTAAACTTTTGGAAACTGCACCAAACACATTCAGCTAGACATGAAAGTAAGCTGAATTTCCATTTGGTTTGCTTCTTGCTGAGCCTTCAAATTATAAAGTGAAGCAAAGCCAAAAGATTAATACAATGAAAACAAAGATTGGGAAATTAAATGACACGATGCAATTTTCTGCCTCATCGGGCTGGCACCAATAATATGCAAAGGAAAGTGTGCTTAGTGTTGGTTAGCTGCTGTATAAATGCAGGACAATCAGTCTCCTTCTCGAGGGAGACTATTTTCTTGAATCATATGGCCATTGACTCTTCCAATTACCAGAGCCCCCACACACAGTTCTGCTCTATTTTTTTTAACTTTCTGCTCTGCTCTGCCATGGTATTATTATTATTATTAGCATTTACACAGGTACATGCTTTTATATTATCTGAAATATTTTAGTGATAGCTTCAGGGCATACATAAAAACCTGGAGCCTACTGCCACATTCATAATTAAATAATAATAATATTTTATAAAATGGATCTTTATGGGTAGTTGAAGGCCATAATGGTCTATCTTTAAATCATGCCTATCAGAGAAATGTTAGCTCTTGGGCTTCTATTGGCATGCCACCCACGATGTATCATTGCTGATCATTGTCAGGATTCATTCTAGAGTGATTTGGGTGATAAGAAACGGCTCTACGGTATCGTCGGTGTTAACTTGAAATTACTTATATCACAGCTGTGTTCAAAGGCTGTCATGTCTACACTACCAAAATCCTCCAGATGATTCAGACATCCTCTGGAGAATTAAATTGTTCATTAACTTTCAAATTTCCCTCTAACTCTGCCAGACAATATAAACCAGTCAACAGTAATCAATCTCCTGTAAGGTGCAAAGCACCACACTTGATCAGAAGAAGGTAAATAAAGAATAGACCGCCACAGGCTTCCAGCACTGTGGAGAAAGGTGGATCCTTTGGTATCACTTCTGGATCATCCTCAGACACCAAACAGAAGCCAAGCCAGTGGCCACCCACCTAGCTCCCTCAGGATCTAAGACCTTCAATAGGTCCTTGTTCTAGACATGGACCTAAAAATCTTTGCTAAAGGCAAATCTTTTGAAAAGGAAAGAATGTGTGTGTGAGTGCACACACACACACACACACACACACACACACAAATGCATTTGTTTCATTAATTGTAGTAGTAATAGAGGGTAAAATGTTCAAAGAAGGTAATATTTACTGTAAAGGGGGATCATCTCTCTATTTGTTTGATGGACTTGACTTAGTTTTTCCACTCTGGATTTCCTATAAATACTTGTTTTTAGAAGTCAATTTTAAGCTTTTTTTCTCCCCCCTTCAGATTTCTCAGGAGTTTCTGGAGATACTGATTTCAAATTTTCCATTTAAACAATCAGAATACTTAAAAAATGTGTAAAGTCCTCTCAAATCATGGCAAATGGAAACCAAAGCTGGTGGGTGGCCAAGCATTCCAAAAACGAGAAGGGAAAGCTTGTGATGAATCATATGAAGTGGAGCAGACTGGAGAGAGAGGATCCATATTCCTGCCAAATTTTATTTTGTTTCTTTTTTTGCTGTTTTTTTTTTTTTTATGTAGACCTTTGAATTTTAAAATGATTAGCTTGGGATTTACTTAATTTTTGCAGAAGAACCTGCCTTTTCTGTTTGTAAGACTTCTAATCTGTATGTTGCTTACCTCCCAAATATGGTTGGATTGGAGATAGTCAAAACCTGCTTTGGGGCCATCTGCTTTGAGACTCTCTGATGTGATTTTGAAACATGAAAATAAACCCTAAAAATAATGAAGCTAAAAGAGTGAACATCTCATCCTGGCTCTTCTCATTATGATGTTTTAATCTTCTTAACAGAAATTAACCACCTTTACCCTAGAAAAAGAATACTTTATATTTTGTATGAAATTTTAAAATGAATTGAAGATCCATATTATTTCACATGAGAGAAATTCACTGAGATGTGAAATCTCACCTTTTGGGACCCTACTAAGGGTACACAGAGACTGAATATATTTTTTGTTAATTATTAAAATGGAAGCTTCACGTTGTTCTCACTATCTTTCTAAAGATAATATGACACGAATAAGTGCATGGGCTCTGGAATATGGCTGCCTTGACTTGAATCTGGTCTCCATCACTGATAGCTGTTGACCTTGGGTAAATTACTTTACCTCTCTGTGCCTTGATTTCTTCGGTTATAAGATGGGGATTATAATAGGGTCTTTATTATCACATTATTCTGAGTACAAATTGAGTTAATACATGTAAAGCACTTATAATAGTTTCTGTCTCACATCCCAGATATTTTTTTCTGGTTGAAAACATCTTAAATGATAAAGTACTTCAAGAAAAATAAAAGTTAGTAACAAACTCTTAATGATTAGTAACAGTTTTCTGGGCTGTGAATGCTCCTTTTGATTTTCTTTATCCAATATTTCAGAGACTCTTGATGCTTTTCATTACCTTGGTGGAAGAAAAAGAAGGAATGAAATGCAAAAGCACAATGGGAAGACTTTTAATAGAGTGTCTTCCCAGGTGAAGGAGCATTACAAGTGCTACAGTCTTCAACATAATCTATGGCTGCTGAACTTAATAGTAAGTGCATTTTGGCTTCATCCTCTTTTTTGGTTCAGTTAAAGAGAAACATGATCTTTGGTACATTGTCAAAAAAAAAAGCCTTATAAGACTTCAAGGCACCTAAATATTCCTACAGTGGTACAAATTTATTCTCATAAAAAATGATTGTATACTGAAAAGAGAAATAAAGAAAGATTCTGGGAGGTTTCTTAACTTTCTAAAGCATATCTAACTATATTCTTTTTTTTTTCTAACTATATTCTTTGACTATTACTAAAAAGCCTCCGTATGGGACTGATGGTAGAAATTGCTATGATTTCCTTGACTTCAGCTGAATTTTTGCTAAAATCATTTATCTCCAGTGGTCTAAAATTGATGTGGATGTCCCTATTCTCAGCCCTGCATGATTTGCTCCTATTGAAACATCTTCCTGTAATGCATTGATTTTTCTGTTTCTATGACAATGATGTAAGAGTTAGCAGGCTTTTTTTTTTCTCTTGAAAATGTAAAGCTATGGGGCAGAGCCTAAAAACTGATAAGATTTATTTTTATTTAAATTAAAGTATATTTTGATAATGACTCTGTCAGTGCCACTGGTAAAATCAACACTGGCTTTTGGCATATGGAAACATACTTTGACCTAGGGTTTCAAGATGCCAGTGGTGGTTCAAAAAAAAGAACACCTCCTTTCCACTTAATTCACACTCCATTGAATTACAGAAACAGGAGTTAACTCTGCCAGAGGAGTAATTTTCAAGTAAGTGACCCTAGGAACCACAAGGTCAGACTAGCCGAAGGTTGTTTAGTATAGTTTATAAAAGTTTGAACTTTTACTTCAATCAGTCCATCAGTCACTGAAGGGTTAAAGATGAGCTTGGGAAAAGGACAAGGGGACTTTGGAGGCCATTTCCTCAAGCTTCCAGCTTTTGTGGCAGGTTGAGTCACACCAGTCTTTATTAAATGATGCATAATTCAGTGATAAATTGGTTTAGCTCTGCCTGTTACACGTCGGGCCTGAGGTTTTACAGGGGTCAGTCTAGAGGCACTGTGGCTGTTTCATGTCATTAGTTTTCATTCAGTTGCAATGTGTAACCACTCTAGCACATGTCTTTCATTAGTGGGTACAATGCACGCTTTGTGTGTGAACATCCTTAGATGGTAAAAGCCAATTTAGAGCTTTCTCACCTTCCTTTTATGTCAGTGGATTCCATCAGACCCACATGTGTATGGAGCTAAAGGTTTCTGTGATGGGGTCAGGCTCATTTCCCATTTGCATTGCATCCTGCCCAGCTGAGCCAGACTAGAAGCTTTCTCTGAAGTTAATGGGTGTTGAGCACTGAATAAGACCATGGTGTCAACTTGCCAAACTTCCTCCTCTCTGGAGTTCAGAAAGCTCATGTAATCCAACTTCCTTTATAAAGCTTTCTTTTGCTAAGTGGGAGAAACGGAGTTATTTTTTTCCATTAACTCAGATATAAAACCCAGACTTTTGTTTTCTATCAACACATGTACCTCTTGTCCGCCCCCTACTGTTCCAAACACCACTAACAATATAATGAGCTTTGGGGAAGGTTTCCCGTGTGTGCAAGAAGTTATGGTGCATGTTAACTAATCTTCTGTAGGCATATACGACAGCAGTTACTACAAAGCTAGGGATTTTAGATATTTTGTAGAACATCTACAGTAACAGTCAACACATGGACATTTTATACAATGAAATTGTTTTTTAGAATTGTCTTTTCGGTTGAGATTTGTTTGGGAAGAGAGTAACGTAACTGCAGTGGGACAGGTTCTCTGAATGAGTCACATCCTTATGTGCTCAAAGTACGTACCTGAGTACCTAGTATCCTGGAAAGAATGTGGCTTGGTGTTTAGACTAACAGGGGTTCACATCTCCGCTTTATCACTTCTGTATGTGATATTCTGGTGTGATTATCAGAGACTGTTTTCTCATTTGAAAAATGGTATCATAATATTTCTCTCTTGGGGTTGTTGTAAGTATGAAATGAGATAATATATGCAAATAAGCCCAGGGAGATGTCTAGTATAGAGTTGGCCCTCATCCATTCATTCAACAAGTATTCTGAGGACCTACTATGTATCAGGCACTGTTTGGAGCATAGGGGATGTAGCAGAGAAGAGACACATGCTCAAAATCCTTCATAGTGGGATAAGCAAGTTAATACACATGACAAACTGTGTATTATAGCATATGGTTGAGTGAGTGCTATGGAGAAAAACAACGTAGGGTATGGAGTGTGGGAGTGCAGGGCAATTCTAGTGTCATAGGATGATCAAGAAAGGCTTCTCTGGCAAAGTGTCATTTCAGTAAAGACTTGAAAAAGGCGAGTAAACAATGTGGATATAGGAGGAAGAGCGTTCCAAAAAAGGGAACAGCTAATGGAAGGAGTGTGCTTGGCATGTGGTTGGCTAGTGTAGTAGGGACAAGAGTAGTAGGAGATGAGGTGATAGGGCCATTTCATTTAAGACATTTAGGCCTTTTAAGGACATGCGTTTTTGTTGTTGTTGTTGTTGTTTTTAATATAAATTTATTTTTTATTGGTGTTCAATTTGCCAACATATAGAATAACACCCAGTGCTCATCCCATCAATTGCCCCCCTCAGTGCCCATCGCCCAGTCGCCCCCACTCCCCACCCACCTCCCTTTCCACCACCCTTAGTTCGTTTCCCAGAGTTAGGAGTCTCTTATGTTCTGTCTCCCTCTCTGATATTTCCCACTCATTTTTTTCTCCTTTCCCCTTTATTCCCTTTCGACACTGCGTTTTATATGAAATGAAAAGTAATTGGAAGTTTTTGACCAGAGAAGTGATGTGATCTTGATTTAGTGTCTTAAGTCCAGTTCTCCTGGAAACAGGCTCTGAGATGCTTAGTTGCATGTAGTAGATTTATTTTGGAAATCTCAGAAGCAACACTTTGGAGGGAGTTGGGGAACAGGACTGGCTGGGGGAGGAGCTGAAACAGTTGCAACAGAAGCCTTTCCTGATCCACAGGGAGCCCTGCAGCTGCCAGGGCTCACATTGAGGAAAAGGTGTGGAGCTTTTGTATTCATCTCTACCTTGCTCAGTCTTTGTTTCTACCTTAAAGGAAAGTTGAAACTTGAGCTTCCTATTAGCTGAGGGCAAGTCCAAGAGGAGACTCAGGTGTAAGCCATTGACAGCCAATGGTCCAGGCTGCTGGCATAGCAAGTAGTTCAGTTCTGAAGGGGGCATCTTGGTTTTATCAAGACCATGCTGGTTGCTGTGTTGATAATATACCATAGGGGGAAAGGGTAAAAAGAAGGTGACCAGTTAATAGGTTGTTGAAAGAACACAGGAGAGGGATGGTGGTGGCTTGGATCAGGGTGTGGAGATGAGAAGATACAGGACTCTGGATACATTTTTGAATGGAATCCTGAAAGGATTTGCTGATGGATTGGATGCAGGCTATGAAAGTAACAAAGAGTTAATAAAGGATAACTTTAAGTTTTTGGCCTGAACATTGAAAGGAGAAATGTGCTCTTAATGGAGGTAGGGAAGTCTGTAAGAGAAGCAGGTTTGAGAGAGGGGGAGTGAGGAGCTCAATTTTTAGATGTATTGAGTCAGAGGTGCCTACTAGACATCCAAGTGGGTGTGTTGAGTAGGTAGTTGGTTATAGAATCTGATCAGTAGAGGTAATTTTGGAATCCTTGGTGTGTGAATGGTATTTAAGAGAAACTGGATGGGATTATCAAATGCAGTAAATATATAAGAGAAGTTCTGGGGATGATCCCTTTGGTCTAATTTCCTTTGACCGCCTTTATGATTAGTAATCAGTTCCTTAGATAAAGCCAGGTCCTGGCTCCCCTCCTTACCCCAGTGAGCTGTGATAGTTGTCTAACAGAGAGTTTGTGGTAGACAGTCATGGCTCCCCAGAGGTGTCCAAGTCTCAATCCTCAGACTTTGTGACTATGTTACCTTACATGGCAAAGGAACTTTTTGATAGGGTTAAGGATCTTGGGGTGGGAAGAATAGCCCAGATTACCGTGGTAGACCCAATGTAATCATATAAATTCTTATAAGAAAAAGGTGTCAGAGTTAGAAAAGGAGATGTGATGTTGGAAACACAAGTTGAGGTGATGTTCTCCAAAGATAGTGGAAGGGGCCATGAGGCAAGGAATGAAGGCAGCCTCTGTAAGTTGAGGAAGGCAAGGAAGTGGACTCTCTTCCAGAGCCTCTAGAAAGAATGCAGCTCTGCCAACACTTGGAATTTAGTTCACAGAACCCATTTGGGACCTCTGATCTCCAGAATTATAAGATAATGCATTTGGTTTGTTTTTATGTGGTAATTTGATACAGCAGCTATAGGAAACTATGAAGCTAAATATTGTGTGCTTTGTCCTGTAGGGGCTAAGTTGTGTTTGAGGAATAGGTAAATTTTAAGGGTCTAAAATTCTGATTGCTTTTAAACGAAAATTCTTTTCAATTGCTCATCTATCTACCTATGCATCTATCCATCTATCCATCTATCCATCTTATCTCTAGTAAATAAGAAGTTACGAAATTGTTACAAATTGCCTAGTTCTCTAGGGTTATTTTACCATTTTTGTGAACATGAGACTTACACCATGTTGGTCGAAGGTCTCTATTTTCTTTTAAATAAATTGGGTTTGTTTCACTATTGGGTGAAATTGTTTCACTATTGGGTGCAGGTAGGGAAATATAATATTTACAAAAATTAATAACTTATTTTGTGTTTCCATTACATGTGCTTTGTGTTGTTTTTATGTTATCTATGAAATGCTTTGAAAAATATTTGATCAACTCATGCTTGCCAGCATAAATGGTGCTAAAAGTAGAATGTGAAATTCATAATTTGTGAATTTGTGTTGCATTTCAGCCTAGGTTAGTGGAATTTATTCTATGAATTGATTTTTTTCTATTGGGTTATTGTAAAAAATGGAATTAAGTGCCTCCTGTTTTTTTTTTTCTTAATATTTTTTAAGATTTATTTATTTATTTTAGAGAGAGAGAAAGAGCATGAGTGGGGAGAGGGGCAAAGAGAGAAGGGGAGAGAGAGAATCTCAAGCAGACTCCCTGCTAAGCGCAGAGCATGATATAGGTTTGATCTCATGACCCTGAGATCATGACCTGAGTTGAAATCAAGAGTCAGATATCTAACCAGCTAAGCCACCCAGGCACCCCAATAGTTTTTTTTAAGCATCTGTATTGGCAATTGTAAACTCATGCCTTCTAAAAAACCTGGAATTTTATATTCCAAGAGATTCTGAAAATTAAACTTAGTGGAGCAAAGTGGTTAAGAATATGGGTTTTGCCTATAAAATGGGAATAATTATATCTTTTTTACAGGAGTTCCTCATAGATTAAATAAGAGGATATGTGTGTATTAGGGTTTTCTAGAAATATAGAACCAATAGGATATATCTAGGAAGAAACACATTGTAAGGAATTAGCTCAAGCAATTACAGAGGCTGAGAAATCCCATGATCTACCATCTGCAAACTAGAGAACCAGGAAAGCCAGGAATATAATTCAGCACAATTCCCAAGGCTTAAGAGCCAGGAACATTGAGGCCAAGAGAAGATTTATGTTACAGCTCAAGCAACCAGGGAGGAAGGGTGAAATTCTTTTTCCAACTTCTTCATCTATTTTTTAAACAAGTTTTTAATTTTAATTCCAGTATAGTTCACATGCAGTGTTATATTAGTTTAAGTTGTACAATATAGTGATTCAACAATTCTGTATGTTGCTCAGTGCTCATCATAAGTGTATTCCTTAATCCCTATCAGCTATTTCACCCATGCCTCCATCCACCTCCCCTTTGGTAATCATCAGTTTGTTCTCTATAGTAAGAAGCTCTTTCTTGGTTTCTCTCTCTCTTTTTCCTTTGTTCATTTGTGAGTGAAATCATATGGAATTTGTCTTTCTCTGGCTGACTTATTTCACTTAGCATTATACTCTCTAGCTCCATCCATGCCATTGCAAATGGCAAGATTTCATTCCTTGTTTTTTTTTTTTTAGAATTTTTATTTATTTATTCATAGAGACAGAGAGAGAGAGAGAGAGAGAGAGAGAGAGAGAGAGGCAGAGACACAGGCAGAGGGAGAAGCAGGCTCCATGCAACAAGCCTGATGTGGGACTCGATCCCGGGTCTCCAGGATCACACCCCGGGCTGCAGGCGGCGCTAAACTGCTGCGCCACCGGGGCTGCCCGATTTCATTCCTTGTTATGACTGAATAATATTCCATTGTATATATATACCATATCCTTTTTATCCATTCATCAATCAATACATGGACACTTGGGCTGCTTCCATATCTTGGCTATAATAATAATGCTGCTGCAAACATAGAGCTGCATGTATCTCTTTGAATTAGTGTTTTATTTTTTGGGTAAATACCCAGTAGAATGATTATTAGATCATAGGGTAGTTCTATTTTTAGCCTTGTAAGGAATCTCCATACTGTTTTCCAGTGGCTGCACCAGTTTGCATGTCCACCAATAGTGCACAAGGTTCCTTTTTCTCTACATCTTCACTAACACCTGTTGTTTCTTGTGTTTTTTAGCCATTTAGGTGTAAGGTGATATCTCATTGTAGTTTTGATTGGCATTTCCCCGATGATGAGTGATGTTGAGCATCTTTCCATGTGCCTTTCAGCCATCTGGATGTCTTCTTTGGAGAAATGTCCATTCATGTCTTCTACCCATTTTTAAATTATCTATTTTTTGGGTGTTGCACCTTCTTGGTTTATTGAGGCCCTCAGTGGATTGGATGATGCTCACCCATACAGGAGAGGGCATTTGCTTTACTGAGTCCAGTAATTCAAATGCAAATTGCTTCGCCAGCAACAAACTGATGGTTTACCAAAGAGAAGATGGATGGAGGCATGGGTGAAATAGCTGATAGGGATTAAGGAATACATTTATGATGAGCACTGAGTAATATACAGCACCTTACAGACACACCTAGAAATAATGCTTAGCTAAATATCTGGGGATCTTATGATCCAGTCAAGTTGAGGCATAAAATTAGCCATTTTAGTATGTAAATCCAGGGCTTGGCACATAGTAAGTACTCAAGAAATGGTGACTCTAATGATAGTTATTCTTATCCTTCCATAACAACTGAGTCAGGAATTAGAAGCCTCAACACCTTTCTGAGAATCTTCCTTGTGATGCCCTTGTGCTCCTTTATTTTAATAATCCATTTATCAGGCCATCAGTATTCTGCTGCCTAAAGAATTTATAAGCCAATTAACCCTGATGGCTGGACACTTCCAGCAACATAACATTGTCCTGCATGTCACAATCAGTGCAGGGAAAGAAGAGTGCATGGTCTCCAGAGGCACATTATTCATCAGCCCCTTTGCCATAAAATGTGCTACGTTCGTGAAGCATTCCTTGGTTATATTTTTATTTTACAGCACCCTGCATTGACCATTTTGCAAAATAATGATGCTCTCTCCTTATCAGCTCATCTGCTGCCAGTCAATAATTTATCTGAACGGATTCTTTCAGCATCAATATACAGTGCAAGTCCAGGTGAGGCATTGGCTGTAATAATAGTGGGCCATGGTGCAGCAGACAGGTTTTAAAGTGCCCATTGCTTATACTGGCAAAATGGATACTAAGTAATGTTTGTTGTTTTCTGGAAGGCAAAACATCTGGAACTATGTACAAATTGTTCCCAGAAGAAAATGCACCTTTGAATGTGTGTAAAAATCTGAGTGCTGTTGTTCATTTGGAATTCTGGCTTGTGTGCATATTTAATCTTATACTTTCTGTCTGTTTTATATCCAAGAAATAAAGCTTCATACCAAAGGAGCCTGGTATAATATAGTCAGATGTGTTTAGTGACTTTGGGGGAAAAGTCCCCCACCTAGACTATAATTCTCTTCTACCTCCATCCTTTTTTTTTTTTTTTCTCATGCTGAGAGCAGTAATTACTTCCAAGATTTCTTCAAGGAAATTTTTGAATTTTTATCCTTCGATCCTAGTTTTCTTTCCAATTTGAAATGATTTTAAAAGTCACTCAGGAAGATGCTGAGCACTTATGGATCATCCTATGTCCATTGTCCAAGAGTAAGTGTGAAGCAGGTACTTGCTTACTTCGTTAGAAAGCTGTAGTGTCTGCTATTCTTGGGGTGGGAAGGCAATGGATATTGTAGGGAGAGAAAGAAAGCACTTGGTTGTTGGGAGGAGAGGGGAAAGGTTGTCTCGTCCCCAAATTCCTACATTTTCCCTCCTCAGAGGAT
Source organism: Canis lupus baileyi (assembly GCF_048164855.1). Lineage (NCBI taxonomy): Eukaryota > Metazoa > Chordata > Mammalia > Carnivora > Canidae > Canis > Canis lupus. Next base: position 10,435,198 of record NC_132844.1, read on the forward strand.
CATTTTCAAACTTCTGTTATAGACGATGAATTGAAGTTTATTTTTTGCTTCTACGACCCCCCCCCCCCAATACCTTTAATGTCAGCTAACTGCTAGCTTGAAAAATTGAGTGGGATTTTCCCAGGTAAGCTTAAAATATTTGACTGCCTGTTGTCAACTTTGATTTTGTGTGAGGCCATGCTTGCCATTGTCATGGCTGACGGAAGCCATTTGGCTTCCAAACAGTTCCACATAGGAACTTTTAGTGTGGTTTATATTCATAAATTTAAATTATGCTTAAGCCAATTCCAGTGATGAGTTTGACCCAAGTTTAATAGAGCAATGGATTCATGAATCACCTTTGTGAAATTTTAAGAATGATCTTGTACTGTCAAAGCAAAGGATAGTGACTTAAAGCATTTTCCAGTGTTTGATTATGAATTACACAACAATGCATGTTCACATGGAGGCTTCAGTGCAGCTGCAGTGAGTAATGAAGCTGGGTTTCTCGAGGGATAAGGTATCATGGCTATATTTACCATCTGATTGGATGGAGTTTCCTACACTCCAAGGAGACTGTGACTTACTTCTGAAGTCCTGTCTGCACTATTCTCATGGTGAAAAGAAATTTTCCAGAAATGGGAGTCTAGGGAAATAATAATTATTTCTTTATGCTGCTGAGACTTGAGTGGATGTTCAACAGTCCTTGTTTAAATTCATAACTTGTGAGAAGAAGTTTTAGGGCAGCTTTTGTTCGGTTGTAAATATAATTATGTATTCAACTAGCAATGGAGGTATAAATAATTCACTTTTGAACATTTTGTAATTAGCTGAGACATAAATACTGGATTAAGGGTTTCACTGACAGAATTTCCATTGGAGTTCATGCTTTTTATTAACTATTTTCCTCTGATACAGTTAGAACACTCCTAAGTATACTTGAACATATGTGCATGTGTAAACACAAATGCTCACATAGGTAGGAGTATCATATGCTATGTCCAACCTCAAATAGGGCTAAAAATTTTAATGAATTGGGCAACCCTGTCATGAATCCTAACTGTTTCCTGATGAGATAAACAATGACTCTTAATTAGAAGCTAAAATTTTTAATTAAGATGATTCTGCAGTAATTATCTCAGTTGTCTGCTTCACTGGATTTTAATGAAAAAGATTGATTAGGTATAAAACTAGTAGCATAATTAAACATTCAGGGGTGCACTGGCCACTGAGGTGCAAGTAATGTGATTAAACCTTAAAGTACATTCCAAAAATAAAAAACCCAAACCCCTAAAGTACATTCCTTAACAAAGTTATTTCAGACAGTCAAATCCAGTGTCAAGTAAGCTTCATTTTTATGAATAACCTCAACATCTTAGGGTAAAAACAGGTTTACCTACAGTTGGCTTATTTACACGGAAATATTGAGTACTTGCTATGTGCCATAGTGATGCAGTAGCATAAAGCATGGTTTTTAGAATTAGATACACTAGGTCAAAGTCAGATTCTTTTACTTAGCAGACTTGGGGTATTGAGAAAGCCATATAACCTCTCAGCACATTTGTCACCCATATTTAAAGGGGGATAAATAATGCTTCCTTCTGTGGTTTTTGGGTTCATAAATGAGTCAACATTTAGCCTCTACCACAGTGCCTGGTACAGAGTAGATTCTCTATAAATAGGAGTTGTTATAACTATAGCTTTTATTTTGGAAATGTTCTAGAATTTCCTTTCAATCAGTCAGTAAATGCAGTGTGTAGATTCCTACCAGTTTACAAAAAAGTTAAGCAAAGAGAGAGGGGAAAAATGGTGTTAGTGGGTGATACTGAGGACTTAAAAGCATGAGGATAACATTAATTTCCTTTGCAACAGTCATGAACAGATGTTAGAAGTTAAAATATTTTCAAAAGCTGAAGCTCTCTTTTTGCTTTACTAACACTATCTTCCTGGATATGCAGAGTAATTGGCTACTAGAATTGCTTCATTTTCTTACTTGCTTTAAAATGTAGGGTTCAATGAGCTAATTTCTGGATCTGCCAGGATCAATTCACATTATCTCAACTAGTCTCTGTCAGCATAGGATTCTTTGTTTGCTAGGAAGTTAGTATGAGTTAGGAAGATGTATGTGGTTTTGAATGAATTAATCCAACCTAGCTTCATAGACATGTCCTAAACTTAAGAGTTCTTCTCTCCTTGGCACTGTGCTGTGATCACCTGAGCTAGCCACTTGCAGATAGAACTGACATAGGGATACCGACTAGGGATGAGTTAAGAAAAGATTCAGAATAATTCAGGTAGATTGACGTTAATAACCAAGTACTTCATAGGGCACAGAACAAGTTTTAGGCAATTTGATCCATGAGGTGACTAAATTTCTGTGCCAAGGAGCTGCTAAGGCATCCTTGAATATTACCATTATAAATATGCATTTGAAGCCAGAGGGACCTAATCTGACACTTAGATCCTTGGAAGCACCTGGCTGGCTCAGTTGGTAGACCATGCAATTCTTGATCTCAGGGTTATGAATTTTAGCCCCAAGCTGGGTATAGAGATTACTTTAAAAAAATCTTTAAAAAAAAGAAACTTGGGTCCTTGATATACTGGTGACATAATCTTGTGGCAGATACCCTTTTTGTCTTCCTATCAGCATATAGAGACTCTGGTATCTGTACATTTAATTTCATGGGACTAAAGTGAGAATCAAAACAGTGGATGTGGAAACAACAAATCATGATTTATTTATTCCTATGTTCATTTGTTGATTTATTTAACAACAGATATATATCCAAACACTGTGCCAGGCAGCAGAAATTCAAACGTGAATGAGATACATCCAAGCCTTCAAGGAGTTTTCAGTCTAAGTGGGGAGATGAAGGAGTCAACAGAAAATTACCATTCAGGGTGATAAATGATGTACTAAAACTATGTGTGGAGTGTTTTGAAAGCCCAAAGAGGCATCTAATACAGACAGAAGAGTTAGGGCATGCTCCTGGAGAGATTGACACTTGATCTGAATTCTGAAGGATGAAGACATTAGTTTGGGGAATCAAGGTAGCAAGGGCTTCCTAGACAGAGGGAACTGCTTGAGTGAAGTCTTGGAGGTGTGTGTAAGAGAGCATGGTAGGTAGGGAACTGCTTCGATAGGGATGGAGTTTAAGACAAGTGGTTGACATGAATACAAGCCTAGTATTTGGCATGTTACCCTGAAGGCTTTTAGGTATTATAAGGGGATTTTAGCCAGGTGCATGCCATGATCAGATTTATATTTTAGGAAGATTATTTTGGTAGCATTGTGGAAGCTAGATTAGGGGGAAGAGACTGGTGAGAGGAGGAAAAACCAAGAGGTGTGTTCATTCTACAAACTTTTTTTTTTTTGACTATCTAATATATGCCCAGCAGTTTATAATGTGCTGGCAGAAAAAGTCATGTAGGACATGATGCTTGCTCACAGGGAGCTTATAAAATACTGTCTCAGAGAAATACAGGCATATCCTCACCCATGGGGCTGTGTGATAAGTATATAATCCCAATGAGAATTGATGAAGGGCTGAACTAAAGCTGTGGCAGTGGAGGTGGGATGAGTGGATGGATTTGAGAGAGAGAATGAAGAGGTATTATTGTCAGGACTGGTTTACAAGTGGACAGGTAACTCTATATCTAATAGTTGTATGAGTCTAGACCAGAGGATGGGTACATACCCCATTAGAACTTTATAACAATCCCCCTTAACTTGAACCTGAGACAGCTACCTGGAGATTCAGGAGCTCCTTGTGCCATTAGGGAACTACATAGAGATAAGGACTGTGTTGTTGGACAGTTTAATTATGCCAAGGAGAATTAGTGCCTCATGCTTTTTGCAAAAAAGTGAATGAAAAAGAGCCGCAAACTTAAACAACCACTGAGGTCTCAGTTTCATTCAGAAGGAAGGTTTGTTTATCCCAGGAGATGATGGTCCTGTGAAATGCTAGCCAAAGGCAGGAGGAACACAGAACAGGTTACAGAAGAGGAAAGACCTATGTTTGAGCCCCAGCCTTGTGTTTAAGCTGCAGGGATGAAAGAGGTGGCTTCCTCAACCCTTCGGTTTCTTTTTCTTTTTCATTGCATGGATATTTGGAAATTTAAAAACTACCAACTCCCCATTTCCTGCTTATTCCAGCCCTTTCCTTCCTCTTCTGTTTCCTGTTTCCAGTAGAAGTCACAGCGGCCAGGTCATTGATATTCTTTCACAGTTGTATATCCAGCACAGTGATAGTGGTTAGATGACCATTTAGTCTGTAGGTTACAGAATGACAAAAAATAGGTGTGGATAGTTTCACTAGAGGCCTAGAAGAGAAAAAGATATCACCTAGAGACTGAGGATTCTAACACTGGCAGCCAGCTTCTGAAGTGACCTGGAAAGTTTATCATGAATATAGTTGGTAAACTTGACATTAGGTTGCTATGAATTACTAAAATGGCAGAGGTAGCCATGCTGCAAGGAAGTTCTGCTCAGCCTTTACCTTGCTTGGCAGTGGCATCTGGACAAACAAGGATGCTGCATATTCCATTCTTATGTCCAGTTATTTCGTATAGATTCCTTTTGAGGGAAGACCATGGTACACATCCATTCTTCTGAGAGTGTTAGCTAATGTTCCTGCAGAAAAAGATACTGGTCGTCATTGATGTCACTAACTTTTTTTGGAGTGGGTGATGATGATTCTTTCTTTCTTTCTTTCTTTCTTTCTTTCTTTCTTTCTTTCTTTCTTCTTTCTTTCTTTCTTTCTTTCTTTCTTTCTTTTTGATGATTCATTATTTAAAGTTTTGAAACATGGGAGACATAATTTAGGAGACCTCCTAGGGATAAGAAAATAGCAGACACAGAGGATTCTCTGTAATTTGTTAGTTTATGAAGCTAGTTAATTTTTGTTGTGTTAATGTGGAATAAATGAAGGCTCATCAGCTGGTTATTTCTAACCAAAATATTTTATAAACATTTCATAATACTTAGTTTTCAAAACTGAATATCCAGTTTGTGACATTCAGCAGTTAAGTGTCATTTTCATGTGTGCATTAGCAAGTGAGATGGCAGGTGGGAAGTCAGTGACTGTTTTACATTAGTGGCTGACTGGAATAGAGGTTTTTATTTATTAATAAAAAGAGGTTGCTTGTTTGTAATTATAAGTTACAGAAGCACATGTGTCTTTTATTAATGGGAAGAATTGGGAATTTATTCAGAAAAGTGTATCTAATGTCATAATTTTTATTTTCATTAGTCTGTGAATTCCTTGAGGCAAAGTATAATCTCTTTTTTGCTATGCACATAGTAGGCATTCATCAATTTGTGTAGAAATGAATTATTTTATGTAACAATGATGTGTTTATCATCATAGAATCACACATAGGTGGGGGTGCCTGTTCGCTCAGTAGGTTAAGCGTCTGCCTTTGGCTCAGGTCATGATCCCAACCAAAGTCCTGGGATGGAGCCGCATGTCAGGCTCCCTGCTCAGTGGGGAGTCTGCTTCTCCCTCTTCCTCTGCCTCTCTCCCTGCTCCTGCTCTCTCTCTCAAAAAAAAAAAAAAAAAAAAATCTTAAAAAAAATCACACATAGGAGCCTAAGAACTGACATTTAAATTCTTCACATAGTTTGTAGCCAAGATGTTGTTCCCTAGGTGGTTGGGTAATGTTATGAGATATAAATTTATGTTTTTTTTTTTATATCTGACTTTTCCTTTTTTAAAAATTTCTTTCAACATTTATTTATATATTTTTAAAGATTTTATTTATATATTTGACAGAGTGGTAGAGAGAGCCAGAAAGCACAAGCAGGGGGATTAGCAGGAGAAGGAGAAGTAGGTTTCCCACTGAGCAAGGAGCCTGAAGTAGAGAGTCTGAAGCAAGGCTCAATCCAAGGCCCCTGGGATCATGACCTGAGTCAAAGACAGATGCATAGCTGACTGAGCCACCCAGGCACCCTTCTTTCAACATTTAAACACTTAATATCTTTAATCAATAATATACTTTACTGAAATATAGTTCAGATGTAAACTTATAACTTTTGGGAATTTTGAGTGTTTCATAACCCATGGTTGTAATACACATTATTCATGTTGGCATTATAATTTTTTTGGAGGTGGAGAGGGGCTGAGGGAGAGGGAGACAGGGAATCTTAAGCAGGTCCATGTCCAGTGCTGAGCCAGATGTAGCGCTCCATCTCACAACCCTGAGATGATGACCTGAGCTGAAATCAAGAGTTGGATGCTGAACTGACTGAGACACCCAGGTGCCTCTGTAATTTTTAAAAGTGATTGTACGGAATATGTGAACTTCAGTGACTCTCCGCGTACAGCTTCTTAAAGGAGCAGCTGCTCAGGGAAATTAATAGGTGTATCTATCTTCTTTCCCTAATTATAGTTTTCTTCCATCAGTCTAATCTGTAACCTGGTCAACAGACACATGAAAAGATGGTCATCATCATTTACCATCAGGAAAATGCAAATTAAAACTACAGAGAGGGAATTAAGGAGTGCATTAGTTGTGATGAGCACCTCATGTTGTATGGAAGTGTTGAATCACTGTATTGTGCAGCCAAAGTGAATACTACACTGTATATTAACTAACTGGAATTTAAATAAAAACTTAAAAATAAACTACAATGAGATATCACTTTACATCTGTCAGAATGGCTAAAATAAAAAACCCAAGAAACAGTAGGTGTTGGTGAGGATGTGGAGAAAAAGGAACCCTTGGGCACTGTTGACAGAAATGCAAACTGGTGCAGCCACTGTGGAAAGCTGTATGGAGGTTCCTTACAAAGTTAAAGATAGAATTACCCTATTATCTAGTAATTGCACTACTAAGTATTTACCCAAAGAATATGAAAACACTAATTCAAAGGGATATATGTACCCCTATGTTTATAGCAGCATTATTTACAATAGCCAAGATATGGAAGTAGTCCAAGTGTCAATTGATTAAAGAAAAGATTAAAAAAATGTGTATATTATACAATGGAATATTATTCAGCCATAAAAAGAATGAAATCTTGCCATTTGCAATGACATGGTTGGAGCTAGAGACTGTAATACTAAGTGAAATAAGTCAATCAGAGGAAGACAAATACCATGTGATTTCACTTGTATGTGGAATTTAAGAAACAAAACAAATGGGCAAAGTGTAAAAAGAGAGAAACAAACCAAGAAAGAGACTCTTAACTATAGAGCACAAACTGATGGTTACCAGAGGGGAAGTGGGTGGGGGGATGGGTTAAATAGAGGATGGAAATCAAGGAGCGCCTTTGTGATGAGTCCTTGATGATGTGTGGATTGTTGAATCACCATATTGTACACTTGAAACTAATATAACACTGTATGCTAATGATACCGGAATTAAAATAAAAACTTAAAAAATCTAATCTGTAATCCAGTAAGGTCTATGACTAGCTTTTATTATGAAATTATTTACAACTAGAAAAAAATCTTAGCAATTGGAACCATGGAATGAATGAATACACACACACACAGACATACACACACACACAACTTATAAAGGCTTCAAGTAAATTAAGATTTGAGAACATAAATTATAGAATAACCTGGTCTCTACTTGCAATGAAAGATATAATATCAAGATGGCTATAATAGTTGGAAGAAACCATGACTGTGACCTTCAATGCCTAATTATGATAAACTTGGAAATTTATCAGAAATATGATAAATTTAGAAAAATATTCAAATATCTTAGAGACAAAAAAAATATATATTTTCCCTACTGTATAAAGGAAAACAGAAATAGGGTGAATTTTTTTTCCAGTGTTATCTTAGGGGCATATACATTTTAGGGCCTATTAGTAGATAGTGCTTCTATGTCTATTCTCAAGGATTAAACAATTTTTTAAAAAAAGATTTTATTTATTTCCTCATGAGAAATGCAGAGAGAGAGGGGCAGAAACAGACAGAGGGAGAAGCAGTCCCACGCAGAGAGCCCGATGTGGGACTCGATCCTGCGACTCTGGGATCACACCCTGGGCTGAAGGCAGGCGCTAAACCGCTGAGCCACCCGGGCTTCCTGGATTAAACAATTTTAAATGATGATTTGTCTTCATTAAAAAAAGCATATTTGATAAAAATTAGCTTTTTTTAAAGAAAAAGATCTTAGCGTAAATATTGGGATAAAATTACTACTAAACCTGAAAGAGAAGAAAACAAAAACAATTTTCCTATGGATAAAAGGGAAAGAGGTATATGCTTATTTGTCATTATAGTAATTATCAGAGGTCTTGGAAACAAAACAGTGTACATAAGTAAACTTAGAATACTTTGTAAACATCAAGAGACATTGTCTTATGCTTTTACGGACTGTCTCAATGTGACATTCAGTAAGCTCTAGAGTTAAAATGAAATGATGTGCTCCCCACAGCCACTTGTGAGAAAGTTTAAATGATTCTAGGATTGTCAAGTAGTATTGACAGGAAGTGAGTATGCTGAAGACACTTCCATTTTGACAGCCCAGTAATGACTTGGAGCTAATTTTAGTTGGTTTCTATTGCAAAGATGGTGTAGAATGAAATAAATAAATGCAAAGATTGTGTAGAATGAAACCCCTTATCTTTGGATTTCAAAGAGGGCATTATGATAACCAGGAGCATGTTTAATTGATCTATAATCTTCATAGTAATTATGCCAATTGAACAAAATGCAGAGCAGGTGTATTATCCCCTTCTCCTGCCAGGTTTCTTAGCTGCTGGCCTATCAGATCCACCTAGTGTGAAAATAACTCAGAGAAAAAGAAGTACTGATTGAATTAGAAGCCAAGTGCTTACTAAATCACTATTCAGAAGTAAGCATCTGCCACCTAGAGAAGTCATGACCCATAGAGCTCCAAAATTAACCACATGGGTCCTGAGAAACTGGTAAAAGGGCAATACCATCAGACACATTACTCAGCGGTGCAAATATTTGTTTCTTTCGTTCAGCAACTATTTAATGAGTGTTACTTTGTCTCAGGCATCTTTGTGGTGCTGGATTATGTAACAGCCAACAGATGGCCAGGGCCTTGCCCTTATAGAGCATACAGTCTTGCTGGGGGCAGAAATCAAGAGTGCAGAAATCAAGAATAAATAGTAATTACAGTATCCAAGCAGAAGAGCATTGAAGTGGCACCTAATCTAGATTTGGATCTCACAAAAAAGTGTTCTGAAGAAGTAGTATTAGTATCACACAGGGCAGTCACTATCATCAGAAGAACTAGTTCGGTATAGGCTGGCTGGAGGCTATTGCAGTTCAATCCATTAGACAAGCAGAAATGAGAATGGAAAGAATAAAGGGGGGAAAAAACACCTTTACTAGAAATTAGCCTATGAACCAAAATTTCAAAACTTATGAAAAAAAAAAGTGATGCTAAGAAACACAACCAAATGAGTAGGAGACAAATGATCAGAACATAAACTTCTGATTAATTTTCTGGTTAAAGCCTGAGAAAACCTTTGAAATGGTTGTTAAAAGAATAGAAAAGTGTGAGACAAAGATGGAGAGGAATAAAATAATGTACTGGTAGATTGAATCAAGTGTCCTGGAAATAAAAATGTAGTCAGTGAAATAAAAATACAGTATATTGTATAGGCTCTTGAAGGGACAGTCAAAAGCAGAAAAATAAACTTGGAGAACTCAAGTGCTCATTTGTCATGCAGCGTAGACAAAATATGGAGGAGCAGGTAAGAAACACGGCAGATTAATTGAGAAGCTCCAATATTTAGTTAATATGAGTTACAAAAAAGTGAGAATGGAAGAAATATTAAAGAATCAATAAATGAAAGATAATTGTTAATTAAATTTCCGGGGGTGCCTGGGTGGCTCAGTTGGTTAAGTGTCTGACTTCTGCTCAAGTCATGATCTCAGGGTCCTGGGATCAAGCCCCGTGTTGGGCTCCCTTTTCCACGGGGGCTTGTCCTTCTCCCCTTGCCCCTTCTCCCCTGCTCATGCTCTCTCTCTCAAATAAATAAATAAATAAAATTAAATAAATAAAATTTCTAGAATTTAAGATTATCCCTCACATAATCTGAGTATAAAATCATGTAAATCATAATGAATTACTTTTAGAAATGTTATAATGAGACTAGGTCATTAGGAATAAAGGAAAATCTTAAAAGTTGTCAGAGGAAGTATGAAAACTACCTGCAGATCAACAGCATTTAGACAAACAGCAACTTTTTACTCTTGGCATTTGATGCCAGAGAGGCTAGAGTGGTATTTTAGAAGTGCTGAAAAATGATCTAAGTTAACTTCACATTGTATACACAAACATCATGCAAGAGTGAGGGCAAAATAAAGAGAATTTGAGACACAAATAAGAGAATTTCCTATTCCCATCCACTAAAATAATTTTTCTTTGGTAAGAAAAACAAGTGACCACAGTGGGAAGACGTGGAGCATGAAACAAGAATGAGCACAGCATTTAATGAAATATGTTGGCAAATTTAATTAACTATTGATTACAAAACTGCTTTATTTGTTTAAAAGAGTGAAAAGGGAAGCTATATAAAAATAATAAGATGTGGAGCTTTCAGGAGCTTTCAGTCTACTGTAGTCATTGTTTTGATTACAAATAGAAGTACCACATAATTCAAGATCTTGTTAGAAAATTTTTAAGTTTGAACCCTACCACTTGATTTAGGCCCAGGTCATGATTCCAGGTTGTGAGATCCAGCCCCACGTCCCCTCCCTGCTCAGCGTGGAATCTGCTTGTCCCTCTCCCTCCTCCTCTGTCCCTCCCCTAGCTTGTGCTCTTTCAATAAATAAATAAATAAATAAATAAATAAATAAATAAATAATCTTTTCAAAAAATGAATCTCAAAATACTAAAATGAATCAATAAAATAATGGCAATGCAATCCAGTTTTTAAAAGAACAGGAAAAAAAAATACAGGTATAAAAATAATCAGCCCAACAGGAAGCAAGTCAGTGAAGGAAGGACCAAGAAACAGTATGATGAAAAGAAAGCAAAAAGCAAAAAAAAAAAAAAAAAAAAAAAAAAAATCAGATAATGGAAATCCAAATTTACCAGTAACACCACAATCGCAATGAACGTACATTGATTGAACTCATCTGTTAGAAGTCGGATTATCAGCTATACTCTGCATCTGAGTGAAATTAACAAAACCAAAATGACACTGAAAAGTTGAAATTTCAGGGATGCCAAAGGTCTAATGTGTAAATAGAAATTAAAGAGAGCTGAGTTCCTCAACTGAAATAGGATTTAAGCTAAAAGAAATATATATATGCGTGTATATAGATGTGAAATATTAATGAAACTGATAGATCAAGAATATTAAAGTAAGGTTACATAAGCATAAATTAAAATTAAGGTGTGCCTGAGTGGCTCAGTCGGTTAGCCCTCCGACTCCTGGTGTTAGCTCAGTTGTGATCTCACAATCCTGAGATGGAGTTTCACGTTGAGCTCCACACACCAGGTGTGGGGCCTCCTTCGGGTTCTCTCTATCCCTCTCCCTTCGCCCCCCTGCCCCACACCTCCCCACCCTAGGTTGCACACATGAGCTCACTCTCTCTCAAAAAAAGTAAAATTAATAATTCCTTTGTATATCTTTAACTCCGTGTATATACCGTATGTACCTCTTTACCGTATGTACTTTATATCATCTCCAATAATGGATAACATGTTTTTTTTGTTGGCTTTGTTTTGTTTTGTTTTGCTTTTTGTTTTTAGTTCTCTGACCACAAGTCAGTAAAAATGCTGGTTGAAAAATTGCCAGGTATTTGGTGATATTAAATTGTCTTTCTAAGTAATATGGGTTACGGAAGAAAACACAATTTGAAAGCTGTATAAAAATAAACTATATATCAAAACTTATGAGATGGAGCTAAAGCAGGATTTAGAGGTAACTTTTTTAAAAAGAAGAAAGTCTGGAAATAGATGATTCATGTTCCATCCTAGAAACCATAAGAATGAAAATAAGAATAAATGAACATAAAACTATAACAAGAGATAATAAAGATGAGAGAAATATTACTGAATTTAAAAACCAAGTAAACAAGAAGATCAACATAATCCCACACTAGTAAGTAATTTGAAAGAATTAATTCTTTTTTTTTTTTTTTTTTTTTAGAGAGAGACAGAGCAAGCAAGCAGGGGAGGGGTAGAGGGAGAGGGAAAGTCTTAAGCAGTCTCCATTTCAGCATGGAACCCAATGTGGGGCTTGATCTCACAACCCTGAATTCATGACCTGAATCAAAATCAAGAGTTGGTTGCTTAAAGGACTCAGTCACCCAGGTGCCCCAAGAATTAATTCTATAACAAACTCTTGGCAAGACTGATTAAGAAAAAAGACATAAAAAACGTTTTGGACTTTTTTTTGAGAGAGTGCAGAAGAGATAGGTAGATTATAAATGGATATACTTGAAAAAGGATGTGAGTACAAAAGTGAAGATTTGAAAAATCATAAATGAATACTATGAACAACTTTATGCAGGGAAATGGGTGATTTCTGAGAAAAAAATATAATATAAAAATCAATACAAGAATTAAATGGATAACTACCAGAGAAATGGAATTAATACTCCAGTTTTCTTTCCTTTAGAGAGGCAAAATATAGATGATTCTTTAGGCTAATTTTACTTTATATTCAAGTAACAGAAATTTTTATTTTATAGATACTCAGTGACTAGAGAAAGAGAAAAACTTACCTTCCTCATTTTTATAAGGCTAGTATATCTTTGACATCAAAACTGGTCAAGAACAATAAAAGCAATGTAATTTATAGATACAATTATTTTTTTAACCATCAATGCAAAACACACACAGAAAAGAAAATCACAGTTCAGATCTGTATAAAAATGGTACCATGATGAAGTCAAATTTGTCCCAAGGAACACAAGTTTTTCAACTCTAGAAGATGTATTGGTGTTACTCTGCACCATATTGGAAAAAATGTTGGAACAGCAATTCTCATGTTTCTACACATCTTGCCAGTTGAGACTTTGATTCTTTTTTGTTCAGGATTGTCTTTTAAGCATGCCTGTTAAGTGAACAGCCTTGGAAAATAGAGATAAGTGTTTCCCCCTGAAGCAAAAGCCAGGTATGCTTACTGTCAAGTATAATAAAGATGTCTTCCTCTAGGGCAGGGTGCAAACATTTTAAGACTTGGGTTCCCTAAACTCAGATTTCATGTTGTGCAATGCAACCTACTGCTTGTGCAGGCTCCATCTGGGTCCATCTGTTTTTTCCCATGGGACTTTGGGGTGAGGGGACACGACACAAATATGCTGATGTGTGTGCTGCTTGCCATGGGTAAAAATGTCCATTGATTCTGACACTGAAATCTCATGTCCTCTGCCAGCAACCATGGAATGATGACAGGCTAACCTGCAAGTAAGGTAAAAGCTCACACCCTTTAGTTCTTGACTATACCAAATGCAGAAATAGCATTTGGCAAAATCCAAAATTCATTCATGACAAAAATCTTTAGCAAACTAGGAATCAAAGGGAATGACTTTCATTCTAAGGCATATATATCAAATACCTATAGTAAGCATACTTAATGGTGAAATTTTAGAATGATTTCCATTTAGGTTGGGATCAAAAATGCGAAATTCTATCATTACTTCTATTCAGCTTGTACTGGAGCTCTTAGACAATGAATCAAGACAAGATAAAGGAAGTAGAGGTATAAGGATTAAAAAGAAAAGAAGATTAAGGAGGAAAAACTCAAGAGAATCTACCCACAGGCTAAAAAAGTGAGTAATGTTCAAGTGACTCAGGTGTTCATGAGCGGACTTAGCGTTAATATGTCTGTATTTCCTGCTAAACTCCAGACAAAGATCATGTCTTGCTCATCTGGGTATGCCTAGTACCTAGCATAGTGTCTGGCACATAGTAGATGCTCATTAAATTGTTGAAGAGATGAAAATATTGGGTATATAATGTATGTAAAGTATATTCTTATACTTTCTATTTATAGATGAGACTGAGACTGTTATGTTCAACTTTACAGTCTTTTACTGTTTTTAAGTTTTTATTTAAGCTACAGTTAGTAAACATACCATGTATTAGCTTCAGGTGTACAGTATAGTGATTCAGCACTTCCATACGACACCTGGTGCTCATCACAACCTCCTAATGCCCGTCACCTATTTAACCCATCCCCTCACCCACCTCCCTTCTGGTAACCATCAGTTTGTTCTTTATAGTTAAGAATCTGTTTCTTGGTTTGCCTCTTCCCACCCCCCCATCCCCACTTTGCTCATTTGTTTCTTAAATTCTGCATATGAGTGAAATCATATGGTATTGTCTTTCTCTGACTGTACATAGTCTATTATTAGTAGAGAAGACTTAGATATTTTGAATCCAAGCCCATCCCTTTCATAGATATTTGTACTACTTTTGATGCTAAAGTGATAGTTTTTTTTGTTTTTTGTTTTTTTGCAAATTAAAGAGGCTAATAAATATTTCATGTGATCATATGACCTAATCTAACAAAATAAGATCTTTGCTTAGGAAACATAGTTTTGGGGGCTTTTTCCTTTCTTTTATGGCTCTTTTTTAGACAGCCTATTTTAATGGGCCAAAAATATTTTCCTTTTGGTACAATGTGGAAGAGTGTCATTGAGTCATGAGTCCTAGTGCCTGGTCCATTCATGGAGGATACTTTATATGTTGAGTGAATTCTGATATCAGTGTGTTCTTGCCCAAATCATCTCAAGGGATTCTTTTCATGGAACTTTGCCTGCTTTGCATTTTCACACCCCTATCTCTCATTCCTAGCACTTCAGGAATGCTTATCATATAGGGTTGGTATCCTTAATACAATCCTTGATATAGTCAATTAACAAACCTCTCCCTCCATACTCCTGCATTCCAGATCTCGAGAATATCTATCACTCAGTGTGATAGCTAAAGGTAATGAAGGTTATTCCATTCAGATTTCTTAACCTGTATGGAATATATCAGTGGGCTCTTCTGCAATTGGCTTCTGATTAGGTTGGGCCAATGTCTCTCCTCCTACCATCCCTACTGCAGCAGAAAATCAAGGTGGTCTATGCTCTACACCTGTAGTGTCCCTCATAGTAGCCATAACCACATGTGGCTACTGAGCACTTGAGATATGCTGTAATTGTAAAATACACACTGGATTTCCAAGACTTATGAAAAAACTAATGTAACAGCTCATTAATAATTTTTCTATTGGTTAAATGTTGAAATGACACATTGGATTAAATATATTATTAATTTCACTGGTCTAATTTTTAAAAATGTGACCACTAGAAAAAAATAAATTTTTTGTATGGGTTTCATTCTATTTCTTTTTCATTCTATTTCTATTGCACAGCACTGGTCTGTGGAATTCTTTCTCCTCCTGGGCATTTATAATCTCATTTTCCCCTTATCCGTTTGGGCATGGGTGTGGTTATAGCTTTTAAGATGCTAATTCTGAGTTTCTGCATTATCCCTGGTAGTTCCCTCATAACTCTATCCACTCTACTAATTTTGTAATTAGAATTTTTGTAAGTAATCCTTCCTGGAATTTTTCCTAATGCCGATTGTCTCTGATTTATGATTGTTTGACTTATGATTTTTTTGATTTTATGATGTTGCAAATGCAATATGCATTCAGTAGGAACCTTAATTTGAATTTTGAATTTGGATCTTTTCCCAGGATAGCAATAGGTGGTAGATACTCTTGTGATGCTGGGCAGCAGCAGTTGGCTGCAGCTCCCAGTCAACCACACGAACCTGAGGGTTAACAACACATATGCTTACAAACATTCTGTACCCATGCAACCCATCTGTTTTTCACTTTCAGCATAGTATTCAATAAATTATCTGAGACATCCAATACTTCATTATAAAATAGGTTTTGTGTTAGATGATTTTGCCCAAATGTAGGCTAATGTAAGTGTTCTGAGCATGTTTAAGGTAAGCTGATAAGCTATGATATTCAGTAGGTTAGGCATATTAATTACACTTTCAACTTAAAAAATTTCAATATAGGATGGGTTAACTGCGATGTAACCCTGAGGAAGCCCCATTTGTGGTTATTAAATAATTGTATGAAAATATTTATAGTAGATTTTAGCATTTCTTTAGTGTCTTATATAAGCAAGACCTGTATCCTACATTATTAACTCATTAAATCCTTACAGCAGTTCTGAGAAGTGGATATTATAATCCCCATTTTATAGTTGAGGAAGATCTAATTTTTTTTTTAAGATTCATTTATTTATTTGAGAGAAAGCATGAGTGTATGAGCAGGAGAGGCAGAGAGGAGAGGGAAAGAGAGAATGTCAACCCAACTCCCCACTGCAGGGCTCCATCTCACAACCCTGAGATCATGACCTGAGCTGAAACCAAGAGTGGGACGTTCAACTGACTGAGCCACCCAGGCACCCAGAAGATCTGTAATTCTGTTTCTTATTGGGACTTTGACTGATACCATGACTATATGACATAGGATGATAGATGATCCAGTTACCTATGACTTCTACCTTTGACTAGAAATTATGGATGACAGAACATTGTTGATCTACTCTCATCTGATTTCAAGATGACTGTAAAGGTTACAGCATAAAAGCACTTTTGCTATTGTTGTTAACATTATTATATTGGTTTCTTTCCACAACCTTCACTTTGGCTTAGACTTGTACCCTCAATAGGAGTAAAGATTTGAAACTGACACTTTGCTGTATAGAAAACCAACTCACATATTTTTTAAACACTTAAAGCCTCTTTTGGTATCTATCCAATAATATCCAAAGCGCTGCTTAGGTCAAGAAAATGGTTTTGGAGGCTAATATAAAAATATTAAAAAGAATATTACTGTTAACAACCATAATAAAAGCACTTTTGCATATGTGGCTTTTTCCCTGCTCATTCAAATTCAGATCAGATCAGCGTGCATTGCGGTAAATAGAAATATTAGGAAGCAAACTAAGATAGAGGGTTAGGATAAAATTAACCTATTTCTCTTTTCCTCCCTTCTGCAACAACAACACCACGTATTTTATTGTATCTTTGATAAAAGTAAGGGCCAGTCATGACTTAGCTCCCAGTAGGAGATTAGAAATTGTGATTCCAGTAGTCTCAACACTTGTTAAAATTCTTCTCAATTTGGTTCACAATAAAATTTTCCAGAGATACTTTGTTTGTTTGTTTGTTTTTAGGATTACTGAATATTTTTGTGAGGAAATATTTTTTTTTCTTTCCAAGTTGACACAGGAGGAAAATTTCTAGGTATCAAAATATTTTTCATTTGTAGGACTAGTCATTTTCCTGTGGTGTTCTGAGGCCTTCTGGGGTTCCATAAATTAGGGGAGGGTGGTGCATGCAGGAGGGAGGCCATACAGGTTGGGTCCTAGCCTCTTCTCCTTGCTGCCACCTGTTTCAACTAGAGTACTTCCAACCTCACACTTAATACCTATACGTTTGAAAAAAGAAAAAACAAAACAAAAAACAAAGTTAACTTTGCTTTAAAATTTAAAAATTACTTCTATAAGGACAGTTCTTCTCCCCTTCCTCTTCTTCCTCCTTTTCCTTTTCACTTCAGTAAAACATCCTCTGTAATTTGGTAGGGCAGAAGCAATTTTCTCACTTATAAATGAGGAAACTTAGATTTGAAAAGTTCAAGTGAGGTTGTCTAAGGTCACAGAAAAACACAAAGTAACTGTTGGCTGGACCTAGGTCCAGGTCTTGGATCTCCCATTCAGAGCTTTTGGTGGTTCACTGCAATGCTTCCGCCTCTGGACTGACACTGATCAGTGTGAAACTGGGCACACACCATTGGGAATGGAGTTCAGATGTTCCCAAATGATGCTGCAGCAATTGGTCCAACACAAACACAAATCAGGTGCTTAATTGCTTATGTTAGAAAGCTCTGGATAGCCCATTCAAGGTGCCTGCCATATTAGACCATCCCCTTCTACAATGTTCATGTGCCTTCTGGAACGAAACTCTTTGTGTTGGTGGCAGGCATCAGCCTCTGCCACAATCACAGCTGATTGCATTAGAGATGCAGTTACCCTGGCCAGAGAATCCCAATCCTTCTAGTTGGGGAACGGCTAATCCAATCAGATGCCCTCTCTTCGAGAGTTTGAACAATGAGACATAGCTGGTGGCAGGAAGGTTCACAAAGATAAAATAGTAAGAGGAGAGCTCGGAGTTGAGGAGAGAAGGGTGCAGCAGCAAGAAGTTGGTCCAGGGGATCCCTGGGTGGCTCAGCGGTTTAGCGCCTGCCTTTGGCCCAGGGTGTGATCCTGGAGTTCTGGGATCAAGTCCCACATCAGGCTCCCTGCATGGAGCCTGCTTCTCCCTCTGCCTGTGTCTCGGACTCTCTGTGTCTCTCATGAATAAATAAATAAAATCTTAAAAAAAAAAAAAGACGAAGAAGAAGTTGATCCATTAGTGTGTGAGGAGAGTTGGTGAGAAGCTTAGTCAATTTTTGAGACCCTGGCAGTGGTTCCCCCCAAACCCACATATCCAGTCCTCTTGTCCTCTTTCCCCATCTGTGTTCAGGGACAGCACATTCAGAGCTCAAAAGTGGCCTTGAAGGGATTTTTTTTTTTTTTTAAACCCAAAAGAAATTGGCAAAAGCTTCCAATCAAGCCTCCTCATATAGAACCTACAGTTCAACATCTACGGCGCTGTGCGAGACTTGAGTAGCCAGTGATGGATGCCCCCTCGGAGGGAGCGACCACTGGAGTTCCTGTCGGGTTGCCAGAGCTAATACTGTATGCTTCGAGGCTTACTAATCTCTGCAAGCTGCATGGAAAGTGAACTGCTCCCCGAGTGGGACATTATCTTCCTTACTTCTATATCCTAATTCTCCATTTAAGGTAGCCCAATAGCTCTTGGGTTTTACAGCATGAAAGAGCTAAACAGTCCTCATGGTGCCAAGTAGGTGATTTAGCTCATAGTCACACCTCTGTTGGTTGTTGTGGCATCATTTTCACCCGGGGATCTAACATTTTGTAAACTCAGTATGGATATATTTGTGTCCTGATCGAGTCAGGAAACTCATGCACTTTCCTTTGTCAGGTATAAAAGCCAGCAGGGGTTTGCTTTTGACTGGTCAGAGTTAGCAAGGTTCTTGCTGTGTTTATTTGCAGCATATGAAATAGCTTTCAGCATGCCAGCCTGTTTTCTGGGTTCACTTCTGACAATCATTAGAATAGGAATTACCAGGCCTGTGTTGGTGGCGTTAGGGATCTAATTTCTTATTAGGAAAGCGTTGCCCATCAGTCTCAGTTGGCAGGTCTTCTCCGCTGCCAGCTGTCTTTCTTTCTCTCCCACTCTTGTTCCTCACCTTGCTAACATATCGGACTCAAAAGCTCTCCTGCTCTCAGAAGCCTTCCCAATTAAATGCAATGATCTCCATTCATGCCTTTTCTCTGTCTCTTTATTGTTTCCCCATCACCCTTGTCAACTGATTCATACTTAAGTAGTTCTCCATGGTTTCCTGTATCTCTAAGTTGCTGTTGGTACAGTTAGATGATAAATTCCTTGGTGATGGAGAAATTGCTTCTTCCTCTTGCTGATTCCTATACTTAATGCCTAATTTGTGGTTATTAAATAATTACATGAAGATATTTATATATATATTTATATTTTAGCATTTAGTGCCTTGTGTAAGCAAGACATGTAACCTGTATTAGCTCATTAAATCCTTACAGCAGTTCTTAGAAGCAGATATTATAATACCCATTTTATAGGTGAAGACATTGAAAGTAAGGATAGTGAAGTAATTGCTTAAGATATTGTAACTGATGCAATTAGATATGCGTTACCATTCCTCCAACTTGGGGAGAAGATTCTAATTTGGTTTTCTCCAGTTCTCTTTGGTTATAGGCAATTTCTCCTCCACACTCTTCCATGTGAAAAAGGGGTAGTTGGGACAGTAGTCTGCAGAGTGTTGGGTCCTAAGTGACCTTATTTCCTGGACAAGCCTCAGTTGTTTTTACCCTTCCTCCAGACTGGATGACACTTGCCAGTACTGCCCTTAGACTGGGACAAGTAGGACTTCTGTTCCAAGACCTGGGCCTCAGTTGGCACACCAACTGAAGGGTGCTTTTTGCTAAAGTTTCTAGGTTCCCTTCTGGGGCCAGGGCTCTGCCATGGTCCTCAGTGCCATCTAAATGGAGCACCCTGGGGGCTTTACTGGAATCTACATGGGCCCGGGCCCCATTCACCCTTCCTAGGGCACTTTTTGACCTTCTCTGTCAATGTGGGTTCAATCAAGGAGCTGTAGGACTCCAGTCTATGACGTTCTCCTAGGGCTCCATGTCTGGGTTGGCCCCATGACTGGGGGGTTGGTCCCAGAGAGGTGGCCTGAGGGACAGATGGCTCTGACTAGCGAGCATGGTATTTTTTCATGGAATTGCCAAGATGGTGCTCACAGGCTGATTTTGGGTGGCTTTCATGTGAAACACAGGATGGACATTCTTTACATTCATTCCCTAGACAATAAATAACACAAAAGTACCTCCTTTTCTGCCTATTATTTTATAATAAGTCTTCATTGATAAATCACTGTACCTCACATGGATCTAGGAATTTCAGTGTGTATGTGTGTGTGTGTGTGTGTGTGTGTGTGTGTATTTTTTAAGTGGGAGGGAGAGTAGGGAAAGGATAGAGGAAGAGGGAGAGAACGAATCTTAAGCAGGTTCCATGCCCAACACAGAGCCCACCATGGGCCTCCATCCCACAACCCTGAGATCATGACCTGAGCCAAAAATCAGAAATTGAAGAGTCAGATGCTCACCCGACTGAGTCACCCAGGATCCCTCATAATATATTTTTAAATAAGACTTTTAGATGACAGAAGCACCACAAAAATTATTTGCCTGGGGCCCTACACACTGTAGACACAGACTTGCCCTTTAGGGCAGAATCACCTGCCTCTCCTCAATATTCTTGATAGAATCTAGTATTTGTTCTTTTGGCCTCAGCTTTTGAATTCTAGAAATTTGGCTTTTGCAAATCAAAAACTTTGCCTTTTTTCTGGAGAGGAAGAGGAAGGTAAGGAATACCAGGAGTCAAAAATCTTATAGTGAAATGTATCACATTATTGAATTACAAGGTTCCAACCAGCTTGCTCCGATTTACAAAGCCTGTGCTCCTTATTCCTCATGACATGGGCACAGCTTGATTCCAGGTATATGCATAAATACATTGTTCACTGCTCATCACAGTAAATTGTTTCAAATGACTGCATGAGAAGAAATGGACTTACTTGTTAGCCAGAGAATTGCTCGGTTTTTCTATCACTAAGACTCTGGGGCAGAGAGTTAGCAAGGGAGGGGAAGGACGGGGCAGTATTACCAGTGGGTAGACATATGGGTACCGAAGCCAGACAGTCCAGATTCAAGTGCTTGTCTCACCAGTGACTTGGGATGTAACTGGGCAAATCATGGAGCCTCTTGAAACCTCAGTTTCCTCACCTGTTGAAGGAGGATAAGAATTGAATTACATTTCTCTTGTATGGGTGAGATGAGGGTTCATAAAGACAAAGCACTGGTTAAGGCAACTCAACCACTGCTAGAAAATTAACTTATTTTGTCTTGTATTTCTAAAAGGAAGTTTTTTGTTTTGTCTTTAAATTTTTTTATTAAAGTATAATTAGCAAATGGTGTTGTATTAGTTTCAGGTGTACAATATAATGATTCAAAAATTCTATATATTTCCCAGTGCTGTTCAAAATAAGTGTACTCTTAATCCCCTTTATCTATTTTACCCATTGGCAACTAACTTCCCTAACTTCCCCTCTGGCAATCACCAGTTTGTATTCAAGTCTTTTTTTTTTTTTTTGTCTCTTTTTTCTTTGTTTTGGTTCTTAAATTCCAGATATGAATGAAATCATACAGTATTTGTCTTTCTCTGACTTACTTATTTTATTTGGCATTATATCCGTAGGTCCATCTGTGTTGTTACAAGTGACAAGATTTCATTATTTTTTATAGCTGAGTAATATTCCATTCATATATATTTCACATCTTCTTTATCAATTTCTCAATGGATGGACACTTGGGTGCTTCTATATCTTGGCTATTGTAAATAATGCTGCAGTAAATATACAGGGGCATGTATCTTTTTTGAATTAGTGTTTTCATTTTCTTTGAGTAAATACCTGGTAGTAGTATTACTGGATTATATGGTGATTTTATTTTTAATTTTTTGAGGAACTCCATACCATATTCCATAATGACTGCATTAATTTGCATTCCTACCAACAATGCATCAGGGTTCCTTGATATTCCATATTCTTCATATTCTCGCCAACATTATTATTTCTTGTCTTGATTTTAGCCATTCTGACAGGTGTTAAGTATGCTTCATTGTGTTTTTAATTTCATTTCCCTAATGATTAGTAATATTGAGCATCACTTAACATATTATTTTAAAATATTTTGAAATTTTAATAAAAATAAAACTCTGTTTGCCATCATTCTTTTTTTTTTTTTTAAGATTTTTTCATTTATTCATTGAGAGAGAGGGAGAGGGAGAGGCAGAGACACAGGCAGAGGGAGAAGCAGGCTCCATGCATGGAGCCTGACGTGGGACTCGATCCTGGGTCTCCAGGATCAGGCCCTAGGCTGAAGGCAGATGCTCAACCGCTGAGCCACCCAGGTGTCCCTCCATCATTCTTATACATATTTTTCCCCCCAAATTTAACTAGCTGATAAAATTGTACATTTCTTACACTGATGTCTAAAAGTACATCAAAAAAGAAAACTTAAAAAAAAAAACTATCGGGACTTTTAAATTCATATTCACTATTACATAAGTAAAGGAAATAAACTTGAGAAATTGTACTTTGTGGAGGCATTTGAGTGTTAATTTTCTGTTGGGGAGACATTGCTTCCCTTAGGTTTCCCATGGCCTACCCATAGGAGGCAGATGTAAAACCCCTTTGGTCAAGTGCTCCTTCTCTACTTCTCTCCTCCTTCATAAACAGACCATGCCCAGGGCCTCTGCTGTCGACCAGGGAGCCTGCTGATTGCAGCAAGAGTCACAGATGGTGAAGCTCTTGGCCTCTGATCAATTCCTTGGCTTGTGACCACAGGCTGGTATGTGGATTTTAGCTATTATTTGTGACTCTGGCTATTAATTGTGACCACTGAGGAATTACTTCTTGTGTCCTGGTGTAATTTTCCTGTTTTGTGTCATTTCTATGGCTTTGTCTCCAGCTTGGCCCATGATACCACCTAAGACTTTCTCAGGGACAGAGGGGTAAGGACCCGAGGCTGAGACAAGAAATTGAGGTCCCAACCCTATTAAAACATTTTAGAAACTTGAGTATATCACCTGACCTCTGTCTTCAGTTTTTTCATCTTAAAATTGTGTGTAATGATAACTATTTGACATGGTTGCTATAGGGCATAATGGCATAACTGATACAAAGGCCAAAAGTGGGTGGGGTAGATTCTCATACCAAAACATATTTTATAAAATCCTCACATGGGACATGGATTTACTATTGAGAAAAAAAAACTATGATAATTCCCTGTAATTTTAAGGAAAATAAGGGTACCCTTATAGGTTAATTATCTTGCTGAGAGGAAATAAATTATAGATCCCTAAGGCACACATGGTTTTGCCCAGATTAGAAGACTACCTGCACTCTTAACAAAGATAAATAATGTTGTTAATAGTTATGAATCATAATTAAAATTGAATTTTGCTAGAGGACCCTGGTAGAATGTTGGTCTTTTAGAAATGAATTTCTTCCTGAAATTGTAGGAAATTAATAAGGATAGGTAAGAGAGGAGCTAGAAGCTATAAATATTTAATTGAAAATGTTTATTGCTTTTTGTTTCCATTCATGTTATATAAATTTGATGACAGCGATTATTTTTGTTGAATTTAGTTTATCTGCATATTAATTGAAGGCATGTTATCCAATGATAACATAATTGGCAAATTTTAACTGCTGAATTATCTTTTTTTAATAATATCTGTACCATATCCTTTATTTCATATTGTATGGAGAAAATATAAAATTGCACTACTTTTAAAGAATATTTTATGTATGTATGTATATATGTATGTCTTTAAAGAAAGCATGAACAAGGGGAGGGGCAGGAGAGGAGAGAGAGTCCAGAGCAGACTCCAGGCTGAGCGCAGAGCCCCGATGTGGGGCTGGATCTCAAGATCATGAGATCATGACCTGAGCAGAAACCAAGAGTCATATGCTTAGCCGACTGAGCACCCAGGTGTCCCTGAAACTCTATTTACTTTTAAATACTGAGCTTTTTCTTATATATATGGCAAAAACCTCTTCACACAAAATTCCTTAAGTAAGATCTGTAAGTCTTAAGTTTACATTTAAATTTTTTCAAAAAAACTTCCTTTATTTGTAGTATTGTTGATATTCCTGCACTAGTTCTCATATTTTCATGCCAAAGTGCAACATTCTAAGAAGGAAAATGCAGACATATAGGTGGTGCCCTTCTCTCAGGCTTTAGTTTCCTGTTGCTAGAGGTGGAAACCAAGGAAACAGGGTAATTGTGGAAGTTCTGCTGTTTGTCTCGACAGGCTCTTCTATAATGTCATCTCTGACTGAGTGTGAAGCTACACTTGCTGTGGCTGTCACTCAAGGCTAATAACAGCGACTCGGGCCTCACCAGTACCTGTCAGGTTTTAGGCAAGAGGAAAAGGTCTTGGGTTGAGTGCAGAGCAAAGAAAAAAAAAAAAAAGATGAATGTTGCCAGGTGGCACTAAAATAGTATCACACGTCATACCCTTTGCAGAAGTTTTGTTGCTACAAGATTCTATAATTATGCTGTTGTAGCTGGTTGAGATCTTTTGTAAGGCGTCCAGATGTACTCTGTGTCAATGAAGTATCTAGGATCAACACATTTAGGGATATTTTTCCTACAAAATATTCTAAGGGCCTTAGCAAAATGGTGATGGCCAAGACCATTTTTGTGAGTGTTTTAAATCACATATAGTACCCGTCACTATCTAAAATATCCTTTTAGTTGTTGCTTTTGGTGTTGTTGCTTATGTCTCTCTCTCTCTCTCTCTCTCTCTCTCTCTACTACAATATAAATTCCAAGACCACAGAGACTTTCATTTGCTGCTGGATTGCCAGTGCCAAAGACAGAACCTGGTTCAATAAATGTTTATCAACTGACTGCTATTGGAGTAAATACATATATTTAGTGAATATTAGAGTGGGATAGGCATCATCCATAATACAGATAGAAGCTTAAGGTTAACTTAAAAGCCACCCACTGTGCCCTACTTTAAAAGCAAAATTCATGGTGAGCTATGGCAGTGCACTCAAGAAAGTTTTGAGAAAAGATTCTTTTTCATGATATATGTTTATGAAAGGCAAATACAGAGCTTGGAAATTTTTGTATTAGATGAAAGGTGAGAAGAACAAAGATTTGGAAGGAAGAAATATTTGAGATGAATAGATACCCACATTCAGATATTCTCAGGGAGAAGGTGAGAGTGTAAGGAGGAGGAGGAGGGAAAAAGGAAAGAAGGATTGAATTTTCATGAGACTTGGCATGCGGGAAACAATAGAAAAGTGATTTCTAGAAGCACCGTGGTAGACCATGTTGACGATCAAGGCAAGGACTATAATATTTATTTTGAAGGCAACACAAAGTCAAAGGGGAACTTTACATATGTAAAATCATTACAGCAGAGGATTACTTTGTAGGTAATTTAAATGTGGGATATGAAATTGCACTTGCCATCAGAGAATATTTTTTTTATATTTAAGGAAAACATTAACTTGTATTGCAAAGTTAGGTTATTATTTCAATCCTGGTTTACTACAAGAAACTGAAAAAATTGCTTCTACAACAAATGTGAAATAGCTGTGTTGGGGAAACCACAAGTATTAAATCCAGGAAACAGAAATTGGCTATCTTCTGATATTTATAATGAAAAATATAACTTTTTTTTTTTACCTTTTTTCCAATCTTAATAAATCTTTAACTTCTCTTTAAAATATTTTTTTCACATTGACTTTCCTTTGCAAGTTCTCAGTTCATGCATAAGTCCAAAAGTATTTGAAATAGATTTCTCTGTGGGATGATTTAAAAAAAGGAATCAAATATAACTGTTTTTTGGCAGTGTACTATTTTGCCCTCTGATAGTTTTGTATTATTCCCTTTTTATACTGAATTTCTTTTTAGCCCAGTTGAGTGGGTATAAAATCTAAACCAAGAAATAAAATCTTAGAGCAGTAGGGTGTATGCATTATAAATATAATTATTAACAGTTAACCAAGCCAATGGGCTTTTGGTTATTTAACATTTTCGTATATTCATCAATGGACTAAGAGTTATCATTTAATAAGTATATATGAGGGGTTTGCATAGGTCATTTCCAATCCTCATAACAGCTGTTTAAAGTAGTATCTGGGCCTTAATTTTGGACCTGTCCTCTCTTCTCCCTTAGTGCTGGGATAAACTATGGGTCATGCCAACACCTCTTAAATTATTATAACGTTAGAATATAAGAATCTGGTGCACTCTTCAGATTGTACACTGTAAATGTAAAATATTAATAACTGTTATCATTGATTTAGTTATGTGTATTATGCATCATGCTAAGTGCTTGACATGAATTATCTATAGAATCCTCCTTACCAACTTGTGTGATAAAGACAAGTGACTCTCTCAAGTTCATATCCAGCTGGGTCCAGAAACCTCTTCAACTTCAGATTCACACTCTGAGTACTAGGATAGATTGCCTTCTATCAGAGCTGTTGTTCCACTTGATTTGTTTCCTAAAGGTTCTTTCTGTCTGGAATCTTATAATGGCAGCTGAGTCATCATCTCCTGTGAGCCCTTCATGTAATGGATGAAGAAATAGCAGTCTGGAGAGGTTAAACGACTGGCCAAATGTCACCTGGAGACAGCTCTCAGAATGAAATGGAGGTTTCCTCACTTCGTGTCCTGGTTTCTTCCGTCTCTCCATTGTTTTCCTGATGCTTTTAAATTAGTTGTGGACAATGAAATGGTTAGGTTTATCATTTTTTCTTGAAATGACTAATCATGAGTAAAACTTACTAGCTACCAGCATTATTTGAAAACTGTTAAATGTGGTCAACATGCCCCAATTCTGCATTCCAAACACAGTGGCATAGATTCAATCTGTAGCCTGAAGCTAGGCAGTCAACCTTAGGGCAGGGTCTCTGCAATGGCCTCTAAAGGGCAGAAAGTGCAAGAAAATCATTAACATCAGAAAATACGAACAATATTTTCAGTAAATTTCGAAGATATGGTAAGGGATTAGTTCTGTAGTGTTTCACATTCCTGGACTGCTTCCCATTAAGGCTTTAGCATTTGTTTCTGAATTAAGCAACTCCTGAATGACCTTTGTTGAAAAGAATGGCCAACTCACTGAAGCAGGGCTTTGTAAAGGGAATTATGGCCGTTTAGATACAGAAAATGCCATACAGTTGCAGGCATTCACTGTTGTTTCCCTAGGCTTTCTTTTTTTTTAAAACTTATTTTTATATTTTTAAAGTGAGCTCTATGTCTAACATGGGGCTTGAACTCACAACCCTGACAGATCATGAGTCACGTGCTCTGTTGACTGAGCCAGCCAGGCACCTCACCTTAGGCCGCTTTTACATCTGCATGCTGTACATGTACAGAGATACAAAACCAAAACAAAATATTGAACAAATGTTTCAAGTAATATTTTGTGTAAATGCTGGCTTAATGTCCTATTATGTCTGATAGGGCTGTTGGTAAAATGCTATTGCTTTCAAGACAGAGTTAATGCAGGAACTTTAAGAAGGATAACTAAGGAGGATATTTATCAGTAACTCCTAGGAAGTATCACTATCATTATATTTCCATTCCACCGAGGCATATTTTTTATTTTGTTTTAACTCTAATTAAGGAAACAGTCTTCCAGTAGCCAAGAATATAGAAAACATGGAACAGAGTTAGATAACATATTATTGTTGTCACCCCAGGCCATCCCTGGGTAAAAAAGTGAAGCAGGTGGCGCATCTGAGTGAGCTCTCTGACCTTTAGCAATGCTTGGCAGTGCCTGGCATTCAGAGTAAATTGGAAGTGATTGTCAGCCTGGATCAGCAAGGGACAAACACTGTGTGACACACAGAAGAGGGTTAGCAAAGCCAGAGGCAAAAGAAATTAATTCATGCCCAATTTGAAAAGAGATTTTTCTTGTAGCCATGCTGAAAGTATAGTTTTCATCACTTCTTTGGCTAGGATGACTGGGAAATGGATATCAGACACTCTCTGCAAAACTTTTCTTTTCTTTCTTCTTTTCTTTTTTCTTTTCTTTCTTTTCTTTTCTTTTCTTTTCTTTTCTTTTCTTTTCTTTTCTTTTCTTTTCTCTTTTCTTTTCTTTTCTTTTCTTTTCTTTTCTTTTCTTTTCTTTTCTTTCTTTTCCTTTCTCTTCTCTTTTCTTGGTTAGGTAAACTTAAATGTAAGTAAATATAATTCTTGTTTCCTATTCTGCGTTCAATCCTCTTCAACAAGACTTTGGCTGTCTGTTGACATGGTGAAGGAGCACTTGCAGGAAAAGGTAAAAGGTAGACACCTGTTCTGATCCTTACTTGATTATTCAGGTAATGATTCAATGTCTAAGGTGGCAACCTGAGCTGTTGACAATGGCCCAAACACAACTTATATCTGTCTGGATGTGCTACACATTATAAACACAAACATTTTATATGCAAATAGTTACAAATTTCTGGACAATGGAAAAGATACAACGGCCTCTTTATTCTTTTCATTACACTGGCAGGATATCTTTAATCTCCTAATATTGCCTCATATTCCCTCAGTCTTTCTTATTTTCATCTTCACATTAGTATTTTCACTATTTCTTGTAATGGCTGTTAAACTTATGGTCTTGACTCTGGATTGTCTTCAAATATTATATATATTTTAAAGTATGTATTATGTCACTCTTCAAACACCTCTTCTCCCCTAAGTTTCACTGTAATCAAAGAAAAAGAAAACCATGTCTGATCTCCTGTATATATACAAATATATTCTAGTACCTACATTTACTTTTCAAAAATGATAGAGGATCTAAATAGAAAACATTTGGAAGTATAGCAGACTGCTATATCTGCCTCCTGCTCTTCCTGGGCTCACAGCAGCCGAGTAAGAAACATTTCCCTGCTTTTCTTGAGACTGGGAGTAGCTATTCGATTAAGTTCTCACTTTAAGGGGATTGAAGGAGATGTATGTGGGATTGTCTGGCTGGCTCAGTCGGTAGAGTATGTAACTCTTGATCTGGGGATTGTAAGTTTGAGTCCCACATTGGGTCCAGAGATTACTTAAAAATAAAAATTTTTAATAAAAAAAAGGTATGTGTGTGGCTTTTGTCCCACTTGTTTAAAAAGAAGTTGCTTGTCTTTGGTTCCCTCTCTTTCCCATTTATGCAAGCTGAAATCTTGATGTAGCTGTTCCTCAACTTCAACTTGCAAATGAGGACAATGGATAATGTTTTCAAATTTCCCATGGATATTAACCTTTGGGATTCAGCATAAGAAACCAGTTTTCTAGGAATTCTGAGGAATTCCACAAATCACAAGTTATTCTGTATTTCTTATTACCCTTTATGTGTTTTCAAATACAATTGAGTGACCATAATAATAAATAAGGAGTATCTTTTCTATAAATGATATTATACTGAAAGTTTCCAAGATTTTCTGTGAAAAAAGATATAATGATAAATGCATGGTTTATTATTACTGTGTATATGTGTGGCACGATCATATATTTCAGTCATATATAGAAATAACTTCACCTGATTTTAACATTGGATCACAGAAAACATTCAAAGAAATGAATGTGAACACAATACAAACTAATTGATAATCATTTAAAAATATATAGTATCACAACTACTTAATATTTAAATTATCTTAAATTGATATTTTCATTTTTCTTAAAGTCATATTTTAAAACACACAAAGCATTGATTAACCTGATAGTCTTGCTCTTTGTTTTGTAACAAATAATACAGTTGTAAAAGATTTTCTTTCATTTTGTGTCAACATTGCTCGGATTGTTAAAAGTATGTCCAAAAGCATCTTTGAGTTGGTTGTCAGGGTACACGTTTCTTCATATAAGCTCATTTACCTTTTTTTCAGTCATGAAATTTTGATCTTCTTGGCCTGATTTTGGTTTTGTTTTGAAATCAAATTGCTTTTTCTAATTTAGATTTTAGATCAGTTTCTGACTTAATGTTGGAATATTCTATAACATTCATATCTTCTTCTTTTTGGATTTCTTCTGTTAAAATGTTTTTGAAGAACTTGGCCTATAGGGAATATTCAAACGCTGTTCAATGCCAGTGAACATTATTTGAGTGGTGTTCGAGTAATATAACATTCAGATCCCCCAGCAAGGTTGACAGCTCCACATTAAATCATGAGTTGAAATTGCCAATTTGAGGACTTGCTTTACTTCTAAAACTTGTTATATCTTGTAACACCATATATAAGATTTGTATAAAGTATGCCATGCATACAAACTGATTAACATTTATTTTATTTGCTAGGATGACTCACCATTAGCAGTAGGCAGAGCCAGGAACATATACTTAAAACAGGACAACCACTACCAACAAGACTGACCATAGCAGCCACTTTTCCTTTGTGTCCTCTGAATCAATGAGTCTATATATTGCAAACTTTTAATTGTCTTGGAAAAATTATGATACTTTTTCCTGTTTTCCTGATTTTCCACTTATTTTTCTCAGAATGCAGGATTTGGAAAACAAACATATTCCCCAGGATATACAAGGAAGGAATTCCCCTTGGAAAAACCAACCTAGAGGCTGGTAGAAGAACAAATAACCAGAGCTCCCAAATGATCTTGGGGAGCGGAGCTGCCTTGCAACCTCAAGTGGCTGGACAGTAACTTGAGAGGGAAAGGACTTCAGTCTTATTTAAGCCATTTTATTTTGGGGTCTCTTTGTTATAGTGGCTCAGGCCTCCCCTTAACTAGTTCAAAAACTCTAAATGGTTTATATTCAGGACCACATGGCTAACTCCCTCTAGCTTATTCAAAAACTTAGTATAACTTTGAATTGAAATACATCTTAGAGATAATCTAGTGCAACCTGCTAATTTTATAGATGAGCTATTGAGTCCAAGAGATAGCAAAGTTGAAATTTTTTTTGGATTAAAATAAACCATAGTTAATTTGAAAGCAATTCTGTCGATGTAAGTTAATACATAAGAATATGCAAAATGTCTTCACATGTGAATGATAAAACTGTAATTCTTTTGTAATATTTATGTTGGTACAGAGTAGTAGATGTGGCAGTCTTCTTTATCCCATTATCGTGTTGTAAGTTTTATTTCTTAATATTAGCTCAGGGTATAGAGATCTGAATGTAGAGTGGAATGAGGGAAGCAAAAGTGAACTAAATTATGTGATAAGCATCTTAAATATATTATTTCATTTATCTAGGCTTCACAAAAACCTTGTGAAGTGTCATTAGACCCATTTTACAGATGAGAAACTGAAACTTAGAATGGTTAAGAAATTATCCTCCGGTTATACAATATATGGCAAGGCTGTGATTTTGGGATAAATGGTTGGATATACAAATTTAGGAAAATTTGGGGAAAAATATAATTTCTAACAACTACCCAGTAATTTTTCCTGATATCCTCTTGATATCATATTGTCTGGTAAGTACACACCACAATCCCTTTCCTCATTGCAAAAGTACTGGACAAATTAACAAAGTAGAATATGAGGTGGAAGATTCTTGTTATTTTAAATATTCTGTTGTCTTTCACCTTTGGATCCTGTGAATTTTTAAAGTACACAGTTAGTAAAGAGATAAAAAATTATTTTGTGCAACCAAAGTTCAATGTAGTTTAGATGAAAATGGGAAATAGAACCATGACAAACTACGACTGAATTTTAAATGAGTATGAAACTATTATAAAGCAATATTGATATCTTGAATCCTAAGTTCTATATTAAGGTCATAGTAATGGCTTAGTGTTTTATGAGCCTGTGTGGTGTTAGCGACATCATCTCTTTAATCTTAACTTTGCCTCAAGCAAAAATAAATCTTAATGTTGTAAACTATATGGTAACATAACTGCCTTGTTCAGTAGGGATCATTTTTCCCCTAAATGTCACTAATATCTTGCTGTGTCTTAAAAAAAAAAAAAGGGAAAGGAAAAGAAATACCCACTCTACTTTGTTGAAGTGGCAAATATTTCTGCTATCAAAGAGTGACTTATGGAGAGAAGCTCTTCTATTTTGGTTTTTGCACTACAGTTTTACACAATTATGATGTATTGATAAGTCAGGCTAAATGTAAGAGACCAATTCTGCATATTTAGGTCACTTAATTGCTAGATAATTAATTGATGTTAGGGTGTTGCATTTCTACATTGTATTTTTTTTAATTTTTTAAAAGATTTTATTTATTTATTTATGAGAGACACAGCGAGAGAGAGGCAGAGACACAGGCAGAGGGAGAAGCAGGCTCCACGCAGGGAGCCTAACGTGGGACTCTGGGACTCGATCCTGGGTCTCCAGGATCATGACCTGGGCTGAAGATGGCACTAAACCACTGAGCCACCTTGTCCGCATTTCTACATTTTAAAGGGAAGTTTGGGACCAAGCAAATACAAGGGACAGACCAAAAAAAAAAAAAAAAAAAGACTCAGTGTTCTTGAAAGAAAGTCAAAAGTGAAGGAAAATGCAGAGCGTCTAGAAGTCACAGTTTACTGGGCAATTCTAAGGCACTGGTTCCTCTGAAGCTCTGTAAGAAAAGATTTCAAACAGTTATGACCCAGAAAGTCTTAGAGATGAAAATAAAGAAATAGTTCTCAGTGTATAAAGACAAGCAAATCTTAAACCAGTAGAATTTATTAAAGAGGTGAGTTGTTGATTTACAGTTAGAATTCAATATTTCATTTGGCCCTTGATCAAAATTACATGATTTACAATTAGAAATATGTGTTACTTTCTTACAAGGCATTATGTCTTTGTGGGAAAAACTCAACTAAATGAATTCTAAATTTTATCCCTAGGTCTTCTGTGTGCATATCTGAAGAAATTCTATGCATTGGGTCTAAGCCTTTGTGAATAGACATGATTCACGGAGTGACAACTACTGAAAATGCAGGCTTAGGTGGAATTCTTCTTCCAATTAGGTAAAAGACCTTAGACCTTTCACTCTTGTGAAAAGCCATAATTGTAAAGGAAAGACATTTCTATTCTTGCTATCTTAATTGTCACATTCTTTTTGGTTTTCATCTTTTTCTCATTAGGAGAAGGTTTATTTCATTGGATTTTAATTAGAATATGATTTTTCTTAGGTTTTAAATTCTTATTTATAGTGTATAGGGTAATAGTATCCTTGCTTTAATTTTTAAAATAAGGAAAATAACATTAATATTTTAATGCCAAACTAGTAAAATCCACAAAAAAATATGAAAATAATTAGTTGCCTATGATAATAAACCCAGAAGTTTAATTATTTAACTGAAGACTTTAGAAGCACCTCACATTCCATATAATATGTGGGTAATGCCAGAGAGGCAAGCCTGGGGGGAAAATGATTATAATTCAGTTTCAGAAAAGTAAATCATCTGTACTGTATCTATTCTAGAGGAAGAACATAGCTTTGTGAGAAAATCTAGGATGGAAGAGGAAGGTCAGCAAAGCTCATAGGAAAGGGAAGTCCCAAGAACCAGATGTTGACAGTGTCCATTCATCAGTATCTTCAAGAGCGGCAGAGATAGAGGGACAGAGATATGGGCTGGGCACACAAATGAGAGAGGTGCTCTCTTCTCATGTTGGGATCATTTCTGATGGCTCTTGAGGTTAGCCATCTTTTGCTATGTTTGTCAGAGTCCCAACAGAAATGAGATAGCACACTCAAATCTAGGTGATTCAAGGAGGCTGTATTTCCTAAGAGAATATTATAAAGTTGTAAGTAGAATGTCAGGGAATTACAAGAGATTGTGCAAGTGCCCAGAGTTAGAGTGAAATTTTCACCATCCGTTGGCTTGAAGTGTGGAGAGGAGGAAGGGGTTATCAGAACCTGGAAGGAGAGAGTTATGTGGATCAGGTTGGCTTGAGAAATGCAGTGACCTTCTGGTCAAGGGTCCCAGCCAGATAGAGGAAACCTCAGAAAAGGGAACAAGTACCTTCATCTCATTCTCCTTTCTCGCTCTGATTTCCCATTATGCTCCCTAACCTGAAGAATGAAAGTCCAGGATCTATTGATGTAATCCACAGAGATCAGCTTATGTTAGAAGAGTAAAGGGAAAGATATTTAGTAGAATCACAGTATTGTGGTTCTATGCACACACAAAATTTTGCCAACTGTTTTGCCTCAGTTTTGCTGATACCAGGAACATAATGTTATGGGTGAAGGACATTTGCATTCTGGTCAATGGAAAGAAATGTCTTCTTTGAATATTTGTAAGAAGGTGGTATATTTTACTTATGGGTTTGAGAAGCAGTGAGTCATCTGGATAAATCTTGTCAGTTCTATAGATATGATAAAGCTGAGGTTAGATCGCAGTGAATTTACTATGGCTTTTGCGTTTTCTCAGAAGATTAGTTATTGGGTCTTTTTAGGGGGACATTGAAATTTTAACGTGGATCCCTTCCAAAATATAATCAGATCAACTTGGTAGAACTTGCTTCGTATTTCTACTTAAAACATCTCACGCTGAATCTAGTTCTGTTTTGGAATTTTTAGTATTCTTAGATCTAGGCGGTTAATAAAGCAAGTGCAAAAAAAGGTAATAAATGATATATCTTTGAACTATAGTTTCCTGAATCCATAAAACTTGAAATTACTTCATAGATTTTCCAATGTGCTTCTGAAAATTCAGAATATGAATTGACTTTTATTACCATGCTCTAAATGAGAAATTGAGTAAAGAGCCCATTTCTTCATAAAAATGATTTTATAACCTTGTACTCTGCTTTAATGACATCATTGTATATTGAAAAGTTCAGAAGACCCTTAGTGTCCTGCAACTGAAGATTCATTTCAAAGTATCACTCTCAATATTGAATTTGATTCAAATGAAAGATTTCCATCAGAGCAAAATTGTTTTTTCACTCTTTAGTTTATTTGGTTGAGAGTGGATTTTCAAGAGTTTAACACTGACTTTATATGCCAAAAAAAAAAAAAAATCCAAAACTTGAATCTTTAAGCTTCATAAATGTTGTGCATAATACATAGTAAAATACAGAAAGGTTTCCATAAATTTACTTGACGTTTATTGATTGCTCAACATGTGCACCACACTGTATTGGGGGCTCAGAATGCAGACATGGAAACTACCGTCTGTTCCCTCCTAGAGGAAAAGAGAAAGACAGATGGAGTGGCAGCCACAGCACCCTGTGAGGAGAGGTCTAAGGAATGTGAGCAGAGGGATCTCTTTCTCCTCTCCTTCTGGGTTAATTCCAAGGACATGAATGCTAGACTTTTTGTTATAGCCCCACAGTTTCTGAGGCTCTGCTCATTATTTTCCCCCAGTCTCTTTTCTCCGTGTTTTTGAGAATGGGTAATTTCTATTGTTCCATCTTCAAGTTTGCTGATATTTTCTCTGTCATCTCCTTATTGTTGTTGAGCCCATCCACTGAGTTTTGACATTTTAGTTGCTATATTTTTCAGTTCTAAAACTTCTATTGGATTATCTTTGTATATTACATTTCTTTGTTGAAAAATTTTATTTCTTTACTGAAAACCTCCTTTTTTTTTTTTTTTTATGATGGCTACTTTAAAATCCTTGTGAAAGAATTCCAACACCTGTACCATTTAATTATTGACGTCTGTTGACCGCTTTTTCTTTTTCCAGTTGAGGTTTTTCTGGTTCTTGATATGATGAGTGATTTTTTATCATACTCTGGACATTTTGAATATTATGTTGTGAAACTCTGGATCTTATTTAAATCTTGTATTTTAGGAGGCCTTCTTCTGTTATCATGCAAGCAAGGGGCTGGGTCACTGCCTTATTACTTCCAGATGAGGTGGAAGTGTAGCTTCCCCCTTTGGTTTTCCTTGATACCCTGGGGAGTGGGAGGGTAGGAATTAGGCATTCCTCTTTACTGTTTTGTGGCTGTGGGAGTTCAGGTTCCACATAGGCCAACACTCACATCACCCTGGCTGGGAGAAGGAGAGGGGTCTCATTACCTTTCTACACTTGACATTATGAGGTGGGGCCTCAATACTGCTGGAAAGTCACCTCCTTACCATCAGGTGAGAAAAAAGTCCAAGTACTCATGTGGCCTCCTGTGACACCATGGAGGAGAGACTCTGTTCCTGCCCAATGGGAGTGAAAGTCCTAGATCCCTACTCAGCTTTCTTTCTTTCTTTCTTTCTTTCTTTCTTTCTTTCTTTCTTTCTTTCTTTCTTTCTTTCTTTCTTTCTTTCTTTCTTCTTTCTTTCTTTCTTTTCTTTCTTCCTTTCTTTCTTCCTTTCTTTCTTCTTTCTTTTTTTTTTTTTAAGATTGTATTTATTTATTCAGGAGAGACAGAGAGAGAGACCTTTCTTTCTTCTTTCTTTCTTTCTTTTTTTTTTTTTAAGATTGTATTTATTTATTCAGGAGAGACAGAGAGAGAGAGAGAGAAAGAGAGAGGCAGAGACCCAGGCAGAGGGAGAAGCAGGCTCCATGCAGGGAGCCCGACGTGGGACTCTATCCCAGGTCTCCAGGATCAGGCCCCGGGCTGAAGGCGGCACTAAACCACTGAGCCACATGGGCTGCCCCCTACTCAGCTTTCTTGGACATCACCCAGCTGGAGATGTTTGGTTTGGTGAGGGTGAAAGGCAAGGCTCCTTATTTAGTCTTACTGACAGGGGTATGGGTGGGGTTGCTGTTTTTTCCATGCTCTTTGGCTAGAGTAGGAGTTGTCTGTTAGTAGAGTAGGCTGTTGTCTAAATTGTCTTGGTAGTCTTCCCTTTCCTGATCTTTGGCTAAGGTTTGTTTTTTGTCTTTTTTTTTTTTGTGTGTGTGTGGGGGGGCATTTTTTGTCTGCACCATCAGTGTTTATGAGCTTCTAGCTTCTCCAGCTCTATGTCTGGGATATACGAGGCAAAAAAAAACCCAGACCAAACCAAGCCAAACCAAACCAGAACATCACGGAACTCACCATGGTGTCATTCCTTGGGTCCTAAGGTCCCTAGCAATCTGTTTTCTCCTTTCAGAATCTTCTTATTTCTGTTTCATATACAATGACCAGAGGTTTTAGCTGTACTACAGTGGGAGGAATAAAGAGAAGTGCCAGATGACATTGTTTTAGTTCCTGGATTTAGCTATGCCTGAAGATAACATTGGGCTTTTCAGTTACAAAAGTTAATAAATTCCTCTTTTGTTTGTTAAACCAGCTGGAATGGATTTTCTGACACTTGCCACCAAGGTTCCTTAGAGTAAGCGAAATGTCCTGGAGCAAAGAGTTGGCACATAACTGGAGCCTTCTTGCTCTGGAATACAGGTCTGTTTGGGATCAGTCCTTAAGCTGAACTACACCTCATCTTCCTCTCACATGGAATTTTTTGCAGTATCTTTTTCAACACTGCAGGTTCCAAGAATCTAAAGTTCTAGTTATACTCTGGGCTTTCTTCCACCATCACTTTTATCCCATTAAATCATAAGCCAAGTAAATAAGGGTGGTGGGAAGTAGAAGGCACTACCTTAGCAGCTTGGAATTAGAATCTGTGCTTGCTTTTGTCACTAAAGATATGAGCAACCTATGACAAATCATTTATTCCCTTTGTGCCTCAGTTTCTATTTTTGTAAAATGGAAGGACCTACTCTAGATGTAAAACTTGCACTAGCTTTCAGAATTTCTGTGCCTATTAACGAGAGTGGAAGGAAGTTAGGCAAAGCATTTCACACTTGGTTTCTCTGTGATTTAGTGTAAAATACCAGAAAATTAAGGTTGACATTATTTATCGTGACTTACCTTCACATGGAATGCAAGGAAAGGTTATTGCTGTGCTAATACAATGGAAGGTGACATTTTCCGACAGAGCAGCAGTATGATCGCAGTAAAGAAAATGAGTAAACAGGAGGTATCTTGGCCACCTAAGGTCTCGATTGTGCATTGATGGCATATGAAGGTTAAGAGCTGTCAAATGCATTGCGCTTTGAGTCAAAGTTTAAAAAATTATGCCAGAGACAGTGTTCATTTAAATAATTTAATGCAGGGAGGAAAATGATCAAGACAGAGTGCTAGATAGATATTTCCAATGCTATAATTATTCATAGCAATAATAGCCTCAAAAATAGAGTAGCAGATTTTCTTTACTTTTGTGTGCTTTTAAAAAAGACTTTTTTATTTTTTATTTTTGGAGCAGTTTTAGATGCATAGAAAAAATTGAGAGGAAGGTACAGAGATTTTCCATATATCCCTACCCCCACCTATGTATCGCCTCCCCTACTATCAGCATCCCTCAGTGGGGTGGTACATTTATATAATGGATAAACCAACATTGATACATCATAATCAAAGTTCATAGTTTTACATTAGGATTCACTTTGGTGTTGTACATTCTATGGATTTGGACAAATGTATAATGACGTGTATCCATTCTTACAGTATCATACAGAGTATTTTCACTGCCCTGAAAATCATCTGTGTTCCTCCTTTTCTTTTCTTTTTTTTTTTTTTTTTTTAAATATTTTATTTATTTATTTAGGATAGTCACAGAGAGAGAGAGAGAGAGAGAGAGAGGCAGAGACACAGGCAGAGGGAGAAGCAGGCTCCATGCACCGGGAGCCTGACGTGGGATTCGATCCCGGGTCTCCAGGATCGCGCCCTGGGCCAAAGGCAGGCGCCAAACCGCTGCGCCACCCAGGGATCCCTGTGTTCCTCCTTTTCATCCCTTTCTCACCCCTTGAAACCCCTGGCAACCAGCGATATTTTGACTGTCATAGTTTTGCCTTCTCCAGAATGTCATGTAGTTTGAATGATACAGATATGGCCTTTTCCGATTGGCTTCTTTTGCTTAGTGATATGAATTTAAGTTTCCTCCATGTCTTTTCATGGCTTGATGACTTCTTTCTTTTTAGCACAGAATACTATTTCATTGTTTAGATGTACCATAGTTTATTTATCCACTCACCTACTGAAGGATATTTTGAGTTCCTTCCAAGTTTTGGCAATTATGAATAAATCTGCTATAAACACCCATGTGCAGGTTTTTGTGTGAATGTACGTTTTCATCTCATTTGGATAAATACCACGGAGTGTGATCGCTGGATCATATGGCAAGAGTATGTTTAGTATTATAAGAATCTGCCGAACTGTCTTCCAAGGTGCCTGTACCATTTTGCATTCCCACCAGCAATGAATTGGGGTTCCTGTTGCGACACACAGCCTCATTAGCATTTGGTGTTGTTAGTGTTCTGGATTTTGGCCACTCCAATAGGTGTGTATGGTATTATTAATTTTTAAAAATTTTTTTCCTTTTGACATTTGATGTGGAGATATTTTCATATGATTATTTGCCATCTGAATATCTTCTCTGATGTCTATTAAGGTTCTTCAGTCCATTTTTAAATTGGGTTGTTTCCTTATTGTTGGTTTTTTAAGAATTCTTTGTGTATTTTGAATGGCAGTCCTTTATCAGATGTGTCATTTGCATGTTTTCTCTCAGTCTATGGCTTGTCTTATTCTCTTGGTGTGATAGTCCTTTGGTACTTTGTTCTTTTTGGCATCAATATAAGTCTCAACTTGCTTATGCGGTCCTCTAATATGTATTGAATATGGACTCAGTGGTGGAAGGAAATGCTGGTGAAGGGATTTCGGGAGAACATAGGCTTGTCCTTTCTGTGTAACTCCTTAGGGAAGAGCCAGGTAAGTGTGAGGAAGAGAGGGGCTTGTCTGTCCACATGGCATCTCCATGTGCTGACTGGGCCAGTGCATAATTCTGCAAGTTAGGGTTTGGTCTCAAGTCAGGAGGTCAATTTTAGAATTTAGAAGAGAATGAATTTTATTATGTTTCTTCTTCCCTTATTTCAGAGACAGCCAGAGGGAAGTTATAAAATTCATGGAATTTAAGATGAACAAAGTAGGCTTACTTTGAATTTGTGGTGAGTTATAGTAGTTATTATTGCAGTTAAACCAGTCTGTCCTAATTTATAAATTAAGTTTCTTCAAAAGAAGGAACTTATTTTTCAGTCAAGGAAAAAAGTAAAGCAGGAGTTTTTCCTTACCAAAAGAAGCCAGGGCAGTTGTATCATACCCAGGCAGCTTTGGATTGTTTTCTCAGATGCTATTCCTCGTGGTTGCCAATATGGTTGGCAAGATGCTCATTTCAGTTACAGAAGTCTTGAAACTAAACACTCACCTGTTTCTTCCCTGCCTTGTTAACAGGCTGTCATTCAAAACTGAATGGTGCAGACTGTTTTTTTTTTTTTTTTAATTTGCAATAAAATAAAGCTGCTCATTCAAAAGAGTTAACAACAATTTAATTATTTTACATTTTGGCTTTTAAAAATAAGATTGTTTTTACAAAAATTGCTGAATTGAACAGATATGTAAATGTGACAGCTAATGCAGTGACAATTTATGTTTTAAGTTATTTTCTTCCTTATAATTATGGATTTGAGAGACAAGATTGCTAGCATCACAATTGCCAATATATTTTAGAAGAAAAGGCACAACAGAATAAGTGCTCCAAAGTGTCCTAAAATGTAGTCGATGCCTTTTAGCTTTATTAGAATGAGTATAATATGATTTCTATTTTATTATTCATTCTCACAGATAAGTAGAGAGTCGCATGTGAATAGGAAGCTATTTTCTTGAGAAGAATTCCAGATGAATCACAGCATCCACTTCTGTTATTGTGATAGGACTCTTCATTCCTTGGACAAGCTGATTGAGTCATAATGCATGGCTGCTTCTTCTCGTTGTCATTAGGCCATCTGCAGTGCCATGCGTACCATTAAAAGTGTTTTTTGTTGTTGTTATTTGGCTTTTTTTTCCCCACAAGAAACTGAAGCAGGAATGAAGCTGATGGAGCTAATAGAGATTTGGGATTAGTGATTTTTTTTTTTTTTTTTTTTTTAAAGAAAGTCATGGGTTTGTCTAACTGAAGTTAATAATGTCTGTTGAAGTCAATGTTCTGAGACCTCAGCAGGGGCATTCAAGCTGTCTTTGATTTCAGCATTATTTGAGAGGATTTGAATTTACTTTTTTAGTTTAAGTTGATAGTAAAGGAGGTCCCTGGGTTGTCAAAGATGTTTTGGCATCTCGGTTTATTAACAAAGATGTCTGTCATCACCTGAAATGATCTCCTACCATATCTATATGCAATAAATTATGAAAGAGGGATGTATTATATAGATAAAAGTTTGAAGGCAGAGGATCACAGAGGCCGTTCAAGGGAGGACAGAAAGTGACTTTGGACAAGACTGTAAAAAATTCTGTAGGCAGAGATCAAAGAAGTCTACTGACTATACAGAGGTTAGGATCCTTTCCCCTTAACCATATGAACCAGGACCTTGCCTATTCATTGGTGAGTCATTTGTCTCAGGAGGAGAGGAGACTCACGTGTCAATATTAACAGCTATGGGGATGGGGCAGTGTTTTCTGAGAAAGCAGAAATGAATCAACTCAAAGCAATCAGAAGTTTTGAGGAGCGGGGGAGCCTGGTTGGCTGAGTCAGTTGAGCGGCCGATTCTTGGTTTCTGCTCAGGTCATGATCTCAGGGTCACAGGATTAAGCCCCACATTGGGTTCCATGGTTGGTAGAAAGTTGCTTAGGATTCTCTCTCTTCCTCTCCTCCTCTCTGCTGTCTTTCTAAAATCAGTAAATAAATCTTTAAAAAAAAAAAGTTTTGGGAAGCAGAGAGCAGGAAAGGACAGTTGTACCCTGTGAGCCTTACTTGAAAAGAGGAATAAAAGTATGAGCATTTGCAAGTGACTTGAATGAATTTTCTGGTCAAATTCTTTCATATTTTTGGACCTCTCTATATGATCTGTCCTCTTACTGTAGGGTGCAGGTGCTGTATCATATTTTCTATTGATTGGACAACTCAATGTACAAGAGACCTTTTCCAGCATCTCTAACGTGATTAGGAATGCTAGATACGATCACCTGGCAATATTCTAGGAGTTTCTTGGAGGAGATTCAGGAAATGAAACTTCTTATATGGATTATGTGTGTACATGTTTACTTTATTTCTAAATTAAAATCTATTTTCTTTCAGCAACTTCTGTCCCAAACATAGCAAGTAACAAGGTTATCATTTGATTTTCTTTCTTTTTGGGAAAAAATTAAATGTGTAACTTAAATACCAGGGACTTACCTTAGAATGGCTTTGCAAATATATTCTTTTCTGTGCTGATAACTATGGGACAGTGTTATAAACTGCTACACTGTATTAATATGAAGAGATAAAGTGAGGTCAAAACATGCCAGGATGACTCCATTGAAGAAAAGAGTTTGATTAAAATTTGGATAGACTAGGAACCACCTGCTTGTTCCTTAAGAGCTATTTGAACCATTTCTCCACTATCATATTTGGAAACTGGAATTTTAGACAGCCAGGGCATGGAATAGCAGAACGTTTAACTGCCCCTCACCAACTCACCCCCAGCTGAGGCCTCTTCTCTTCCATTCCTTATGGATTGTTTCTGGATCCCTTCACATATTACTTACTTTTCTCTGGTACTGAAGTAAAGAGAAAAGTAATGAAAGTGAAAGTGTATATAGGTCTGTTTTTTTTTGTATATTTTTTTATTGGAGTTCGATTTGCCAACATATAGCATAACACCCAGTGCTCATCCTGTCAAGTGCCCCCCTCAGTGCCCGTCACCCAGTCAGTCTGTTTGAATGAAAAACAGTTTTAAACAACATAGATTTTACTGTATCCAGATTTTTTTTTTTTTTTTGCCTCAATTAGTAATGAAGTTCTAGTAGTGCACAGTTGGTTGGGCTCAAACTATAAGATTATTCCCTCAGCTAAATATAAAATTGAATCTCATCAAGTTACATTCATGCTTCCATTTTTCCAAAGTGAAACAGAAAGGAAGCACTGGATACATCAGATATTCCAAAATCTAAATATTTTGCAATTGTTATCGATCACTAGCTCATGTTGTCTTTTTCTTCACCTATTATAATATTCTATAAGATGAAGTTTTATTATTTGAATTTGTATTATTTGACCAAAATATCTGATCTGTATATTTATATTAGCCCCCAGGTAGTTTGAAGCAGGTAGTAAATATATATGAACATATATGTTTGTGATAGGTTTTATTAAATTCTGCCTATGTGTACTTCCAAGAAATTTCTTTTGCCTGTCCATCCCTAAGCATTCACTAACTGTGAGACAGCATCTAGTAATTTATAGATATTGACATTCAGAGGTAACAGACCGGAAGTGTTAGTTCATTTAAAAAATGGAATACATTTCTAAACATCTGTGTTTTTTTTTTTTTTAAGATTCATTCATTTATTTTAGAGAGAGAGATAGCAGATGGAGGGGTAGAGGGAGAGAGAGAGAAAGAGAATCCCAAGCAGACTTTGTGCCGAGACCCAAGCAGATGCAGGGCTCGATCTCACCACCCTGAGATCATGACCGAAGCTGGAACCAAGAGTTGGATGCTTAACTGACTGAGCCATCCAGGTGTCTCTGAAAATCTATTTTCTTAAGAAAAAGTCTAAAACAGGAATTGCAAATACATATACTCCAGAAGCCATGAATATAATGTGAATATATTCTAATGTTTTATAGTAATGGCAATGCAATGAATATTTTACTTTTCTCTTAGTTCAGCTCTAAGTTAAACAATAGTACAAGCACATAAGTAACCGGGGATTCTGATCTTAGCTGAGGGCAGACAGCAGTCAGGACCCAGCTGAGGTGGAAGGGGGCTACTCAGGTCTGTAATTGGTGCCACAAGGGAATGTGGGCTTAGTGTGGCCAAATGTCCCAATTTTTCAAGAGGTGTCCTGAATTTGGATTTGTGATATTTTACATATACTTTACATAATGGCAGTATTAAAATAGAATAAAAAGTTTTGAACATCTCATGACAATGCTCAAGAGGACAAACAAAACATGTCTTGAGGTCGGACTTGGCCCATGTCTGCCAG
Source organism: Canis lupus baileyi (assembly GCF_048164855.1). Lineage (NCBI taxonomy): Eukaryota > Metazoa > Chordata > Mammalia > Carnivora > Canidae > Canis > Canis lupus. Next base: position 10,479,225 of record NC_132844.1, read on the forward strand.
TTTGCAACCTCTGGTCTATGTGCCGATTATTTTATTTTATTTTATTATTTTATTTTATTTTATTTTATTTTATTTTATTATTTTATTTTATAATTTATTTATTTTTAAAGAATTTATTTATTTATTCATGAGAGACACAGAGAGAGAGAGAGAGAGAGGAAGAGACACAGGTAGAGGGAGAAGCAGGCTCCATGCAGGGAGCCCAATGTGGGACTCAATCCCGGGACTCCAGGATCGTGCCCTGGGTCGAAGGCAGCTGCTAAACCGCTGAGCCGCCCACGGATCCCCTGTGCCAGTTATTTTAAAATTATTTCTCCTGTCCTGAGCTGCAGCCATATATAGAAATCTGCTGACTGGATGTTTTTGCTGGCATATCCCATAAATTAATATGTTCATGGGCTCCCCTGCTCTCAGCCAAGCCTACTCTACTCTCCAAATTATCACCCCTCTTTCAAGTGGTCTGTTTATTTCATCTTGCTCCTCCAATCAGTTGCTAGATCCTCTGAGGTCCTCCTAAATATTTCTTGATTCTATTGTTTGTCCAACTTCAATTTCTGCTTATTATCTGTCTCTGGGATTGCTATAATAGCCTCCTAATGGTCTCCTGGCTGCCTGAGTGGTCTATTGAAAATGCAAATATGACCTTGCCCTCTCTTGTTTAAATGTGTTCCAATGGCTGGCCTTCATCTCCGAGATGAAATAGATGCTCATCTCCTCAGGCTGACAAAGCCCATCTCTCCCTGCTCCCGCCTACTTCTCCAGGCTCATGTCTCACCATTGCCTCGCTTGCATCTTGTTGATATGAAACTCTTGTTTGTCTGCACCATTTTTGATCTTTAATGACTGTGCTTGGCTGTTCCCTCTTTCTGGAATTCTCTGTCCCTCTTCTTTGAATGACTCACTCTCACCTGTTCTTCAGAAGAGACCTCATGTCCTATAGGCCGCTTTCTCCCAGGCTCTGTGTGCGTTTGTCTCGCACCAGTTTGCACACCATTATTAAAATGAGCTGCTCATCCTCTAGGTGGAAACATCCTATACAGCAGACAGCACATATTATTTTCTTGGATTTCTCAGTTCCCAAGAGGGTTCTTGGCCAAAGGAAGACAAACAAATGATGTTTGTTAACCTGAGATGAACTGAGTGGTCCCAGGATCTTTGAGGGGAGCGACAGTAAAGTGGATGAGCATGTTCATCAGTATGCTAGGGAAATACAACTGTTGAGACAATGTGGGCACGTACTGCCCCCCACCCCCAACACACACACTCACTCGCATGCTTACACTCACAGAAGGCTAATGTATAAGGACCAGGCAATTGGTTGGTGGGTTGAAAAAATGTTAATCAGCTTTGGTTAAAAAAAAAAAAAAAAAAATCCCTCCCTAGCTGATTTGCTGCTTTCCTCCCTAAGACTTCAGAAAAATTGAATATAGGACCTCAAACACCTGGTTAAGTATTTTCTTGAGCGCAGCTGCCATGTGACTTTCAGTGGCATCCAGAGGGATCATTTTTGATTTTTAACCCTTTCCTTGGGGCAACCTGCCAAGGACCCCTGAGAGCATTACTATGTGACTCTCTGGGATGCTGGTATCTGTTAAACCCTGTGCCTTACTTACCATCTGCTTTTTGGACAAAGCCCTGAGGATGCCCAGAAGATGCCCTTGGGAAATGTTCAGGCATGAGGATGGTAAGTAGGTTTCACCCCATGTGCCAGGCCCAACTGAATGGTGAAACTAGTGAAACACAGTGAACCCAAATCCCTGTCCATGAGGAGTCCATAGGCTAGCAGTTATGTTATGGAACAGATGTGCCATGACAAGACAGAGAAGAAGGAAGACTCATAGCTTAAATTCTAGAGCAGCTACTCAGTGTGGTAGGAACTTGCCATAACATAAATCACCACACTGTTTCCTCGGTCTACAGAGTCTTGCCACAAAAAGTGTCAATGGACTTCAGCTCTGTGTGTAGTGATTTAGCCAATTTACATTCAGGTGCAAGTTCCATTACTCCAGGCATGTGAGTAATAAGGAAATACAGTTGTAGTTTTCTAGAAAACCCTTTAAGGTAAACAAGGAGGAAAATGAGAGTTTATTAGAAATACAGCCTTTGCCATCAGACAGACCCAAGTTGGTAGCCTCAAGAGAGGTACTTTGCCTCAAAGTCTTGTAAGTGGGGTAATAGTGTTAACTTTATAAATTTGTGTGAGAATCATGTGAGAAAATGTTTGTAGACCTCTAAGCACAGTAGTGGCCAAGAACACTGATCCAGCGTGTGTATGTTTTATTCCTCTTCCATGAAGTCAGAGATATGATCATGCCCGCCTCTCCCTGGAGAGGTTTGAAGTTAGTTTCACCAAGCGGGTATTACATGCCAACATTGATGGAGTCCAAACACTGCTAACTGAAACGGACCCCAAAGGGTGCAATTTGCCAGGTGTGGGTGCACTCTGATTTCTCGTAGACCCTTGGCCTGATCTGTTTTCTGTGGTTGGGAAATAATGGTTTCAAACTCAGAATTCAGACTGTCAGTTCCTTAAAAGAGTTTCTCTAATTAATATTCATCCTTAGATTCATGACCATGGGAAAATCAGCTTAAGCCCAATAAAATATATTTATTTTCTTAGCAGAATTTTAGTCCTATTGGCATGTACAGTAATTTCCTTCAACATAGTTTTTGCCTTATTTCTAAAGTAATTTGTAATCCATAATTTAATAAAGTAAACGTAAGATGTAAAATAATTCTACCCACATTTAATATGTTTGAAGTGAAAATACTAAAAATAACCAAAGCTGGCTCAAAAGGACTTAGTTATTGTTAATTATCTTTTGTATATATTAATCGAAGAAAACTTTGTCATGTTTACTTCTGTAGAGCAAGGGAGGGGAGAGCAGTGCAGTAAGGAAAAAGGCAGTAACATTTATTGAGTGTCTACTATTTGTCAGAAAAATTCATATATGCCATCTTGTTTTATCTTTACAACCACCCTAGGTGGTTGGTTGGTGGTGTCATCTTGTTTTAAAAATCAGGAAATTCAGAGTCAATCAATTTACATAACATGGTTGTTAATTAGCGGGGTACCAAGAAGGCAGAGCCATTGTTTATTGCTTAGATAAAGAAACAGAAGAGCTTTTTAGGATGTTGAACTGAATTCATTCAAGGGATATTGAGTACCTCTTGCAAGAGAGGCACAAACCAGGCACTGGGGGAATTAAAATAGATGTGTGGAACTGGTGTCAGCGGTTTGGTGAAAGAGGCCTATAACACAGACCTCAGATGCTAGCTGATGCTTCAGGAACTATCTGCTTAGTGCATCCACTAATGTTCATTTCTGTTTGTTGATATAATCATTAGTTAGAGCAATTATTTTGGTCTTGATTGTAGGTATCATTGGTGAAGTTGAAATAATCTTAAATCTTCAAATTTCATTGCCATAAATATTTTCTATGGCACTGTGACCATGTCCATGTTATAGCACGTATCAGGTGGACTGTGATGTACTTGAGGTAGGGTCATGTTTCATCCATCCATAGTGCTTGGATGCCTACCCCATGGCGTGACACCTGATAGGTGTTCAATAAATATTTGTTGAATGACTCAAGGTATTGCTGGAGCAAATCATTTAAAAAAATTAAGTAAGTAATTAACAATGTAACAATGTAAGTCTTAACAATGTAAGTCTAAACTAAATTCCAATTTTTTTTTAAATTCCAATTTTAAAGCTTGTTAATTGCTTTTCTCTGCTTAGTTATTAGCTGACACATACATACGTACTATCAACAATCTATAATCATTGTACAGAGTTTTTAACCATTGAAAAGACTCTGTTTTTCCCCTGACTATATTTTGATAGATTTTGGTGAGCACATTGCATTGATTATTGGAAGTGTATTTCTTTTTTTACGAACCTTGGTTTTTACATTACCATAATTTTCATCTTTGTTTCTAATATGCAGCCTATCACCAGAGTTCAAAAGAAGGCTCCTCTATTAGTATTACTAATACTCACTCTTTATATATATATACACACACACACATATATACACACATATATATTTAAAGTTTTTAGATTTTAAATTCAAGTTAACAGATAGTGTATTATTAGTTTTAGAGGTAGAATTTAGTGATTGATCACTTGCATATAACACACAGTGCTCATTACATCAACTGCTTCCATAATGCCCATCACCCAATTACCCGATCCCTTCTTCCTCCACCTCCCCTCGAGCAACTCTTATTTCCTATAGTTAAGAGTCTCTTACAGTTTGTCTCCTTCTCTGTTTTTATCTTATTTTTCCTTTTCTTCCCATATGTTCATCAGTTTTGCTTCTTAAATTCCACATATGAGTGAAATTGTGTGGTAATTGTTTTTCTCTGACTTATTTTGCTTAGCATAATACACTCTAGTTCCATCCACATCATTGCAAATGGCAAGATTTCTTTTTGATGGATGAGAAATGATCCTTTGTATATACCTACTACATCTTTATCCATTCATCTGTTGATGGACATCTGGGCTTTTTCCATATTTTAGCTATTGTGGACATTGCTGCTAGAAACATTGGGGTGCATATGCCCCTTTGAATCACTGTTTTTGCATCCTTTGGATAGATACCTAGTAGTGCAATTGCTGGGTCATAGGGTAGTTCTAGTTTTAACTTTTTGAGGAAACTCCATCCTGTTTTCCAGAGTGATTGTACCAGTTTGCATTTCCACCAACAGTATAGGAGGATGCTCCCTTTTCTGCATCCTCACCAACATCTGTTGTTTCTTGACTTGTTAATTTTAGCTATTCTGACAGGTGGTATCTCATTGTCATTTGATTTGTATTTCCTTGATGGTCAGTGATGCAGAGCATTTTTTCACGTGTTTGTTAGCCATTCATATGTCTTCTTTGGAGAAATGTCTGTTCATGTCTTCTGCCCACTTCTTGACTGGATTTTTTTTTTGTGTGTGTTAAGTTTGGTAACTTCTTTATAGATATTAGATACTAGCCCTTTAGTTGATATGTCATTTGCACGATCTTTTCCCATTCCATAGGTTGACTTTTAGTCTTGTTGATTGTTTCATTTGCTGTTTAGAAGTTTTTTTTATCTTGATGAGGCCCCAATAGTTCATTTTTGCTTTTGTTTTCCTGGCCTCTGGAGATGTGTCTGGTAGGAAGGTGCTGTAGCTGAGGTCAAAGAGATTGCTGCCTGTGTTCTTCTCTAGGATTTTGATGGTTTCCTGTCTCATATTTAGGTCTTTCATCCATTTTGATTTTATTTTTGTGTATAGTGTAAGCAAGTGTCCCAGTTTCATTCTTCTGCATCTTGCTTTCCAGTTTTCCCAACACCATTTGTTGGATAGTCTTTCCTGCTTTGTTGAAGATTAGTTGGCCATATTGTTGAGGGTCCATTTATGGGTTGTCTATTCTGTTCTATTGATCTATGTGTCTGTTTTTGTGCCAGTACCATACCATCTTGATGATTATAGCTTTTTAATACAACTTGAAGTCTGGAATTGTGATGCTCCCAGCTTTGGTTTTCTTTTTCAACATTACTTTGGCTATTTGAGGTTTTTTTTTGGCTCCATATAAGTTTCAGAATTGTTTCTTCCAGCTCTGTGAAAAATGCTAGTGTTATTTTGATAGGGATTGCATTGAATGTATAGATTGCTTTTGGTAGCATAGACATTTTAACAATATTTGTTCTTCCAATTCAGGTGCATGGAATGTTTTTCCATTTCTTTGTGTCTTCTTCAGTTTCTTTCATAAACATTATACGGTTTTCAGAGAATAGATATTTTACCTCTTTGGTAGGTTTATCTTTAGGTATCTTATGGTTTTTGGTGCCCTTATAAATGGGATTGATTCCTTGGTTTTTCTTTTGATTGCTTCAATATTGGTGTACAGAAATGCAGCAGACTTCTGTGTGTTGATTTTATATCCTGTGACTTTCCTGAATTCTTATATCAGTTCTCGTGATTTTTTGGTGTAATCATTTGGGTTTTCTACATAGAATATCATGTTGTCTGTGAAAAGCAAAAGTTTAACTTCTTCCTTGCCCATCTTGATGACTTTTATTTTTTTGTTGTTGTTGTTGTTTGATTGCCGAGGCTAGAACTTCCAGTACTATGTTGAACAAAATGGCGAGAGTAGACATTCTTGTGATCCTGACCTTTAGGGGAAAGCTCTAAGTTTTTCCTTGTTGTGGATGATATTAGCTGTGGGTCTGCATATATGGCCTTTATGGTGTTGAGGTATGTTCCCTCTATTTGTACTTTGTAGAGGGTTTTTATCAAGAAAGGGTGCTGTATTTTGTCAAATGCTTTTTCTTAATTTATTGAGTGGATCTTATGGTTCTTAACCCTCCCTTTATTAATGTGGTGTATCATGTTGATTGATTTGTGGATGTTGAACCACCCTTGCAGCCCAGGAATAAATCCCACTTGGTCATGGCAAATAATCCTTTTAATGTACTGTTGTATCCTATTAGCTAGTATCTTGGTGAGAATTTTTGCATCCATGTTCATCAGGAATATTAGTCTATAATTATCCTTTTGAATAGTCTTGTCTGTTTTGAGGTCAAGGTAATGCTGACCTCATAGAATGAGTTTGGAAATTTTCCTTCCACTTCTATATTTTGGAATAGTTTCAGAAGAATAGGTATTAATTCTTCTTTAAATGTTTGGTAGTACTCCCTTGGGAAGCCATCCGGCCCTGAACTCTATTTGTTGGTAGATTTTTGATTGCTGATTTAATTTCTTTGCTGGTTATGGGTCTGTTCAGATTTTCTATTTCTTTCTGTTTCAGTTTTGATAATTTATATGTTTCTAGGAATGCATCCATTTCTTCCAGATTGCCTGATTGCTGTCATACAATTGTTCATAATATTCTCCTATAATTTTTTGTATTTCTGCTGTGTTGGTTGTGATCTCCTCTTTCATTCATGGTTTTGTTTACTTGGGTCCTTTCTCTTTTCTTTTTGATAAATCTGGCTAGGGGTTTATCAATCTTAATTCTTTCAAGGAACTAGCTCCTAGTTTTGTTGATCTGTTCTACTGTTCTCTTGGTTTCTATTTCATTGATTTCTGCTTTGCTCTTTATTATTTCCCTTCGCCTGCTGAATTTAGGCTTTACTTGCTGTTACTTTTCCTGCTCTTTTTAAGTATAAGGTTAGGTTGTGTATTTGAGACTTCTTGCTTCTTGAGGAAGGCCTGTACTGTTCTTCCTTTTTAGGAACTCCTTTGCTACATCCCAAATGTTTGGATTGTTGTGTTTTCATTTTCATGTGTACATTTTTACTTCTTTAATTTCCTTGTTGGCTCATTCATTCTTTTTTTTTTCTTTTAAAGATTTAATTTATTAATTTTGAGAGAGAGAGAGAGAGAGTAAGAAATAGCATGAGAGTAGGGTGAGGAGAAGAGGGAGAAGCAGACTCCCTGCTGAGCAGGGAGCCCAATTTGGGGCTCAATCCTGGAATTATGGGATCATGACCTGAACTGAAGGTAGATGCTTAACTGACTGAGCCACCCAGGTGCCCCAACACATTCATCCCTTAGTAAAATGTTCTTTAATTTCCATGTATTTGTGGTCTTCCTAATTTTTTTCTTGTAGTTGAGTTCAAGTTTCATAGTCTTGTGGTCTGAAAGTATGCATGGTATGATCTCAATCTTTTTGTACCAGTTGTACCGGATTTGTGATCCAATATGTGATCTGTTCTAGAGAATGTTCCATTTGCACTGAAAAGAATGTGTATTCTGCTCCTTTAGGATGAAATACTCTGAAGATATCTGTTAAGTCCATCTGGTACAATGAGTCATTGAAAGCCATTGTTTCCTTGTTGATCTTCTGTTTGGAAGATTTGTCCATTGCTGTGGGTGGGGTGCTAAAATCCCCTACTATTATTATTTTATTATAACTGAGTTTCTTTAAGTTTGTTATTAATTTATATATTTGACTGCTCTCAAGTTAGGGACATAAATATTTATAATTGTTAGATCTTCTTGTTGGATAGGCCCCTTTATTATGATATAGTGTCCTTCTTCATCTCCTATTACAGTCTTTGGTTTAAAATCTAATTTTTCTGATATAAGGATGGCTACCTACTCCAGCTTTCTTTTGTTATCCATGAACATGATAAGTGATTCTCCACTCCCTCACTTTCAATCTGGAGGTGTCTTTGGGTCTAAAATGAGTCTCTTATAAGCAGCATATTGATGGGTCTTGTTTTTTTTTGTTTTTTTTTTTTGTTTTTTTTTTTTTAATTCTGATACTCTGTTTCTTTTGCTTGGAGCATTGAGTCCATTTACATTCAGAGTAATTACTGAAAGACCTGAATTTAGTGCCATGCTGTCACCTGTAAAGTCACTATTCTTTAACTTATCTCTGTTTCTTTCTAGGCTTTGTTACTTTTAGTCTATATTTCCCTCTTGAAGGGTCCCCTTTAATATTTCTTGTAGGGCTGGTTTAGTGCTCATGAACTCCTTTGGTTTTGTTTGTCTTGGAAACTCTTTAACTTTTCTTCTATACTGAATGACAGCCTTTCTGGATAAAGTATTCTTAGCTGCATATTTTTCCCATTTAGTTCATTGAATATATCATGCCACTTCTTTCTGGCCTGTCAGGTCTCTGTGGATAGGTCTGCTGCCGGCCTTATGTGTCTACCCTTATAGGTTAAGGACCTTTTTTCCCTAGCTGCTTTCAGAATTCTCTTTTTATCTTTGTGTTTTGCAAGTTTCATGATGATATGTTATGGTTGTTGACTTTTTTTGTTGATTTTGAAGGGAGCTCTCTGTACCTCTTGGGGTTGAAGGCCTGTTTTCTTCCACTGATTAGGGAAGTTCTCAGCTGTAATTTGTTCAAATACATCTTCTGCCCCTCTCTCCCTCTATTCCTCTTTTGAGAACTCCTTTGTTATGGATAATAATAATATATTATCATTTGTTATGGATAATATTGGGTTTTATGGAATCTCTGAGTTCCCTAAGTCTGCTTTTGTGATCTAATAGTTTTATTTCCCTCTTCTTTTCATTATTTTCCATAATTTTATCTCCTATATCACCTATGTTCTCCTCTGCTTCTTCAGTCCTTGTGATCATATCCAGTCTGTTTCACAGCTCAGTTACAGCATTTTTTATTTCAGCCTGACTAGTTTTTAGTCTTTTATCTCTGTAACAGGGTTTCTTTGGTGTCTTCTATGCCTTTTTCAAGTCCAGCTAGTATTCTTATGACTGTTGTTCTAAATTGATTAAATATATTGCTTATATTTGTTTTGAGCCAGTCTGGCTGTGGTATCTTCCTGACCTTTCTTTAGGGGAGAATTACTCCATCTTGTCATTTTGGCTAAATTTCTATCTTTTGCATGTTATGAAAGCTTGTGATGTTTCCTACACCCCAGAGTAATGTTATATTTAGTCCAGGGCCTGGCACTGTAGGAAATGTTTCTGGTATATACTGTGTGCACTCTACTGTTGTGTTTTGGCTGCTCTTTCCCACTGGTCAGTCTTCTGCAGAGTTCCTCCTTGCTTGCAGTGGGGAGTGCTTGGGCCTTTATCTAGGTGTGTTTTGATTTGTTGGTGGAAAACAGCCTGGAAAGAAAAAGAGAAAGAGAGAAAGTGAGAGAGTGAGAGGTGGTGAGAAAGAGAGAGAGATGGTGAGAGAGAGAGAGAGAGAGAGAGAAAGAGAATTAAAAAACCCAAATGGACAATAAAAAAAAACAAAAAACAAACAAACTATAAGCCTGATTCCAATGAAAAAGAAAGGAAAAAAATACAGAAAAAGAAAAAAAAAAGAAGCTTGATCCAAAAAAAAAAAAAAAAAGACAGAAAAAGAAATGGAAAACAAACTAACAAACAAAAAATTATAAGCCTGACTCCAAAAGAATAAGAAAAAATAAAGACTAGGAAAAAATACAGCTGGATCCTATTTCCACTAGAACTGAAGGGAACACTTTAAAGCACTGTGTGATCAGGAAACTTGGTGCTTGTAGCATGCTGCCTGTTTTGCATTTTTAGAGGAGAGGTCTGCTGCTCTGGCTCAGAGTTTGTCATGCCCCAGTCAAAACAGAAAACAAAAAACAAAACACTTGCCAGGTATAGAGGCATAAGGTTTGATGTAAGTGGCTCCCACCTCCACTGGGGCCTGCTATGTTGTTTTTTGATGTCTGATTGTGTTGGTGATGAGGTGGTGGGAGTTTTGGGGGGTAAGTGAAATGGCACCATCCTACTCTCTTTTCTGGGGACAGGCGCTCACCCCCCCTCCCCCTGCCGCCGCCCTGTTCAGGAAACCCTCACAGAAAAATGAGGGCCCTTAGCATGCTTGACTCCCAGCTCTCCTGCATTTTTATCTTTGGCACAGCTGGGATTCAAAACTCCCAACCTCCTGCATTTTATCTTTGGCCTGTGGCTGGGATTCAAACCTGCACATCTTAAAGGAAACTGCTCTGTTTGCATCTGCCACACTGTCTCCCTCCAGCCATGGAAATCCTTCATCCAATCTTCAGATCAATTTTCTGAGAATTCCAAGTACTCTGACCTCAGTACAGCTGTGTTCAAGGGATAAGAAAAGCAGGGTCCAACTACTTCTCTACCATCTTAACTTCTTGATGATGCATATATTTAAATACACCTTCAGAGTTTGCCTTTCTTTCCATGTACCAAATTGTGTTATAAAGATTTTAGATATACTCATTTTTTTTTTGGTGATGGATCATATTACCTGCAAATAAAGCTGGCATACTGTTATCTGAATAATCTTTATTTAACTAAGTCTGATCTTGTTCTTTTGAAAGGAAAACTAAGATTTCGATTTCTTTCACAAGTTCTTCTGGAGTTGCTTTGACTTTTTTTTTTTTAACTTCAGAATAGCATTAGCAGCATAAGATTATATAGCTGTGCTTTGTAGGTTGCTATTTTTAATATGTCAAGGACCTAAATTCTTATTTCTTTGTAATATTGGTTTTTGCATGCTTATTACTTTTCTTTGTAGCCAACATATGCTAAGTACTGAGGCAGGTACATGAATTAGCTTATCATGATGAAGGAAAGATTAGGGAGGTTATGTTGCTAGGGAGGGACGGATCCTAAGACCAAATCCTTGTGTACCTAAATCCTAAATCTAGAGCATGAGGTCTTTTTTTTTTTTTTTTTTTTTTTTTTTTTTAGAGCATGAGGTCTTAATTTCCAGATTGTACTGTGAATGAATTCTGATAGTTACAATGTAAACAAAGGAAAGATTCTAATGTCTTAACATAAAATTGCATGGATAATTAAAACTATCAAATTTAGTGAAAAAGTAAGGATGTGGGATTATTCCAGTTGTTCAATTCCATTTGTATTTTGACTTATTTATTTTACATTTGTATGGGTTCTTTTCATCTGGAAATACAGTATTTTTGGGAGATACTGAGCAAAGAACATTGGCTTGTGTAACAGACGAGATGCATTCAACTGCAGAGAACATATTTGTTATAGCAAAATGGTGTAAAGAATAAAGACATTTATTATTTTCCATATGGGGAAACCTTGAGGTGAAGGGGTTCTAATGTTAGACAGCTAAATAGCTCAATAATATCAATAATCCAGGTTTTTCCATCTTTCCGCTCTGTCATCCTCAGTGTGTTGGCACTTGTTCTCAGATGACCCTTATTGCTTAAAGATGGCGGCAGCAGCTCCTAATGTCTCTATAAACTTCAAAGGCAGAAAGAATTGCTTTATCTAAAACATCTTGTTTTTAAAGAAAATAATTCCCAGAAATCCCCCATCATATCCCCTTCATGTCACTTTTGCAATACTTTTAACAGATTTAAAACTGACCATTGAAAGTCGGTCACTAGCAGGGAGAAAGGAATTCATGACTGCTTTCTATTAATTAAAGATTATCCCTCCCATCACCCCCCACAGCTGGAAATGGGTCTAGGCTCTCCTAAGGCACATGACTACCAGAAAGTGAAAAAAAAAAATCTCGGTTCTTGACAAAGAAGAATTGTGTGTGTGTGTGTGTGTGTTTGTGTATATGAATGTGTATATTGGAGGTTGCGTGTGTATAGCTCTTGAGCAACAACAAATAATACCTAAAATAATTTTTTTTTTTAAATTTTTGAGCAGGAGGAATCAAATGAAAATTTTATTTGAAGAGAAAATCTCATATACACTGAAGTCTAATACCCAGTCTGGGGCAACCATATTAATATGGCTGTAAGGTTCCAAATAGCTATTAGAGGCAATTTGGTTACAATGAGAACTAGAAAAAGGATGATCAGAGATTCTATTATCAGCACTTGACAGTGCCCGATACCTTTTAAACAAAGCCCTTTGCTTTTACTTTCATTCCTGGCAAGTAACTTGTCATTGAAGTCTGTGTGCATAATCCTCTGCACACTACCTGCAGTCATGGGAAAAAATGACGGGAGGGGGTCTTTGTCATTGTCATTCACCTCTCCATTCATGAAATCACTGAATAGGGAGGCACTAATAGTTCCACCTAGTTCAACTTACTATTTTGTAAGTTTTGAAATCTTTGCAAGTTTTGTCCTCTGTTACCACCAATATTGAGAGGTTGGTGTGATAGATTGAAAACCTCAAGAAAAATCTTCCAAGTATGTGGATTTGGTGTGATATTTTTCATCCTACAGATACCTGTCATTAAACTTTGCAGATAATATTATCAGTTGCATGCAGAAAGGGATATTCAATAGGAAAAAGATAGCTTTTTCTTCAGAAACATTATTGTCAGCAATAATTAATTACTTTTACAAACAAACTTATAGAATTAATGCAGGATGATGTACTCCAGTCACTACAGTGTACCCTGATAGAATTTTAAACATGCTTCTGATTTAAATTATGTATTAATTGGTTCAGGCACCAAGTTGAAAGGCCTGGCACTGATGATAAAACCAGGTAAGCAGTCTGATTAATGAAAGGAGCTGGGAAGAATTTGCTACAGGAGCTGAAGCACTTTGTCTAGTAGCACTAATCATTGTAATTTATTATGGGAAGCTTCTTCCATGGCCCTAAGTCATAGCTGTTATTCCTTCTGTAAGAATGTATTGACTCACATGTTTAAAAAGATTACCCAGAGGGGAGAAAAAAAACTATTTATTTTAAAATTTGAAGAAAAAAATATACTCTTTTTATTATGAAAACCAAGGATGGGGAAAATAAGATGGGTTGCACAATGATATGTGTATCCGTATTTGAAAACTTGATTCCGATTAGAACAATAGATGCTGCACTGGGTTACCATTGCATATAATATTAACTGTTGGAAAACATCTCACGATTCTTGTAACAACACTTAAGTCTCTGTTATTCTTATTGTAAATGAGATCATAAAGAGAATGAGGAAACCAAAAGGTGCTTAAAAGGATCTCACAGAAGACAGAACTGGAAGGAAAAGATGGACATTAGGGTTGTTTTTGATTTAATTGTGAAGATAGAGTTTATTTTTATATATATATAAATTTATTTTTTATTGGTGTTCAATTTGTCATCATATAGAATAACACCCAGTGCTCATCCCATCAAGTGACCCCCTCAGTGCCAGTCACCCAGTCACCCCCACCCCCCCGCCCACCTCCCCTTCCACCCCCCCCAGTTCGTTTCCCAGAGTTAAGAGTCTCTCATGTTCTGTCTCCCTTTCTGATATTTCCCACTCATTTTTTCTCCTTTCCCTTTTATTCCCTTTCACTATTTTTTATATTCCCCAAATGAATGAGACCATATAATGTTTGTCCTTCTCCTATTGACTTATTTCACTCCGCATAATACCCTCCAGTTCCATCCACGTTGAAGCAAATGGTGGGTATTTGTCGTTTCTAATGGCTGAGGAATATTCCATTGTATACATAAACCACATGTGAGGATAGAGTTTGTAATGCAAACATTTTAAATATATCTTTCTGGCCCCTGAAAATTACTTGTTAGTTTTTCTCTAGTCATCTAATTTAGAAATATACTTGAGCTATAACTATGAAATAAAATTTTGCAGTTGTGTTGATAACATTTCCTAATGTATTTCATGTTTTGGCTCAAGTAGAGGAGTTGGTTGAGAAAGAGGAAGATGTTTTGTCTGATTGTACCTTTGTAGCTGTCCTAGCAGTAGAGTTGGATCCTTTTGCACCCCTCTTGTTCTGCATGCTGTCTTTCTTCTCCAGTTTGTTACACTTTCTTGTACTATTACAAGAGTTGCCAGAGTTCTGAAAGTTCCTGTCCTGTGTTCTTGAAATCCACTAGGAATCAATTCCCTGCGCTTTGCTTTCACTGGAGACAGAATCACTTTAGCTGGTGCTGCTAAGTTGCATTTAGCTGCAGGCCTCCATCATTCATTTGCAGTGAGGTCTTATAGGCAAAAGGTATAAGAATTCATAATAGTGAGGTAACTGTTTTGGGGGAAATTCCATGTGAATGGAATGTGAGATCTTAAAGGCATGGATTGGAAGTCATGAAAAAAAGACATTGCTAAGATGCTTTGAGTTAGCAAGGACAGACATTTTGTGGTGGTGATGGTGCAGCTACTGGTTGTAGGAATGGACAAGAAAAAAAGAGGGAGACATGAAAAAGAAACAGTAGCCAAGCAACTTGAGAAAATGACCAGATGGCCTCAATAATACATGCATCCGATATTCTATTTGAGAATTTTGTTTTGCACTGCTGTGATGTCAGCCTATCAGCAGAAGATCAAGAATATGCTAGATGACATGTGAGTGACATATTTATTAAATATATATTTGAGGAGCATCTACAGTATGTCTGGTGGTGCTGGTGATCATCAGTGCTCTGATGAACTGTAACACAGGCCACACCTGCAACACAGAGGAGGAGCCCTCAGGAGGGCAGAGGGAGCTCAGGTAGTCTTGCTGGAATGGGGAATGACTGAAGATGTAAGGTATTCTTGAAGAATGAGTATGAATTAGATATAGCTAGTGAAGAAGGAGAAGAATGTTCTCACCGAGGCATGGAGGTAAGAGAAAGTAAGTTGTTCCATAAAGCAGGAGGGTGGGGTGTCCTGAATCAATCATGACCTTAATTGTGTTAGCTCAGGCTGGTGGGTATATTCTTGTGTGGCCTTTCCTCTGTGTGTGCCCATGGAGAGAGAGCGAGAGAGAGAGAGACACGAGGGAAAACGGAGGTGTGTGTTTCTTACTCTTATAATGCCCGAATCCTATCAGACAAAGACCTCATTTTTATGACCTCATTTAACCTTAACTACCTTCTAAAAGGCCTGTCTCCAGATACAGTCACATTGGGGATAAGGGCCTCAACATTTGCCTCTTGTGGGGATAGAATTCAGTTCATAGCACTGATCATGTTGGATTTTATATACTTGGCCAAGGATTTCGAACTTGAAGCAAGAGTGACCTATTTTAATGGGAGTTAAATAATGATATTAAAGATAACAGCAACATTGTAATTATGATTATAATAAATAACAATAGCTATGCTGTATTGAGTTCTTCCAATGTAGTGGACTATATTTTAACTGGTTTACATGTATTAGATGTGTGTGTGTGTGTGTGTGTGTGTGTGTGTGTGTGAATCCTCATGATAACTTTTGGGGTAAATAGTATTGTAATCCTGTTTTATAGATAATGAAACTGAACCACAGAAGTTTGCCCAAGAACCTTGCCCAAGGACCGCGTTTGAATCCCAAAAGGCCATGTTGATACTGACATTCATTTATTCATTCAGTACACATCATCTCAAGCTTTACAATGCTGCTGAGTTCCAGATAGACCTTCATGGAATTTAAGACCAAACATTAGAGGTAGAGATAGTAGAGAAGTAAGCATACATACATATTATGTATGTTTATCACTGTGAAGACAAATGCAAAATGTGTAGACTTGATTGAAAAGAAGAGAGATCAGAGGCAGGGGGACCAGTTAGAAGACCATCACCGAATCACAGGTGACAGACGACCAGAATTTAGACGAGAGCACAAGCTAGTAGACGGGGTGTGGGTGAGCAGGGAAGGTTTGATATAGATTTGAGAAATAAAATTTGCTAATGCCATTAGGTTCTTTCCGTGTGGTCCCCTGGAATCCTGGGTCAAGGATGAGGAGGAAGAGGAGACAGAACTTTGTCTGGTTCATATTTTTATTCAACTGTGACGTCAGCTGTGTCATGGAGAAAGCTTTTATTTCTAGCCTAGCTCAAATGGATTATAGTTTGATCAAGGCTTAACCACATTTCCTATTTTAATATTAAAAGTATCATCCAGGTTTCATTGCTTTGTATACAGCTTCTCTCACTCAGTGTGTTTTACATCGTCTTCCCATCGTTAGCATAACCTGTATTTGCGGTAAATGGTCTTTATCATAAAACAAGAAGGGGACATCTGTATTCTAAATCCATTTTTGGATGTCTCATCTTCTTGTCAGCTCTTGGCATATAACATTACAGATTTCTCCAAATATAGCCAGGCTTTACTCAATATCTTGGCTCTAACAGTATTATCTGGGTCCTCACCCATGTCTGCCATTAGTAGATCAATCATGTAAGCCCTACATTCTACTAGTAAAAATGAGAAAACAAATATTCTGAAAGAAAAGGGAGTTCCACTCATCTCTATATTTAATGCACACAGAAGGCCAAGAAGACACAAAGCTATAGCAGGGCATCCTCCTGGAGAATAAAGGAGAAGAATACAGTATGACCTTAGTCATAAATAGCCATGTCCTCCCTGAAGCTGGATGTTTCTGAGTGGACATTGGGGATGGTTATTACATGCGCTTGCATTGTAGAATTAAAGAAAGACATTAACCCCAATAGCTTTGAGCCAATTCTCACTACTTAAATGATGAATCCAGAATAACAGCTCCTGTATTTACAATTAAATCCTTCTCATCAAGAGTAATGACATGGTGACTAAGTAAGGTGTGTGTGTGTGTGTGTGTGTGTGTGTGTATGAGAGAGAGAGAGAGAGAGAGAGAGAGAGAGAGATTGAGGTGTGGAGGGTGACACATTTCTGGCCACACTGTGTGGATGGTGTTGCACTCACCAGAGATGAGCTCTTTTGGAGAGAACTTAGGCTGTATGCATTGGGCAGTCCAGTTTTAAGTCACTGTGCAAGGTGAGCTTCCTGTAGAGAGTAGGAGGCAACTGGATGTGCAGGGCCCTGGCCCAGGAGAGGAGCTGGGACAGAGATAGATTTGGGCATTTTCGGCGTGTTAGGGAGTAGTCAGAGCTGCACTTTGGTCTCAGTGGATGAGGACTTCCGGAGCAGTGTGAGGAGTGCTGAGGGACACGTATTACAAAGGAGTGGTTGCTGATTGCCCTTGTGATCATCCTCCTCAGTGCATGAAAATGTAGAGACTTGTGGGAAGTGAAGGCATAGGAGGTGAGTGACACAAAGTCACACTGATTTAGGGTTAAATTTATGGTTTGTCTGATTTAACCCCAGGCACTGATTATGTTTGCCAGAGAGTTTGAAGATGCCCACTTTGCAAAGCCCTGTGCCTCTAGTACCTGGAGTATTAGCCAGTACGTGGCTAGTAGCAGGTGCTTCATAACTGGTTGTTAGATAAATGTTAAAAGAAAAATAACACCAGAAAAGTTAAATGACCCAACTTTTATGTTGTTGCTAAAAAATCATTACAAAAGAGGAACACTGTAAATAATTAAATATAAATACGATTCCTATGAGCCTTAATTAATGAGCCAGTGCTAAGTGTGGGTTCTGTTTAATCCAACTCAAGTTACATATAAATAAATATGTCATCAGAATGTCAAAACATTTTAGACATGGAAAAGTTCTTAAAAATTCAGTCTGAATGTAATTTGGAAAAAACGTTTTTTACAATTTTCTTTGCTTTTATGATATTAAAAAAAATCGAACAAGGTGTACTGTGATATTTAGTACCAGGTGTTAATTTTATGTGCTGATGCCTTTTTAGGTTCAGTGTTGTCTGATGTATCACAAGGTTTCAAAAATGAATGAAAACTTGCCAAAACACTATCACGCTATGTTATCTCTGTATTCCGACCACCATCTTATCTTCAAATTGAATTCTAAACCAGTATCCTGCTCAAATGGTTCTTCTGTAAGGATACAGGCAATCAAGAGGGACCCTCTTTTGGCCTCTGCTTTTGGTCGGTAATATTTCCTCTGGGAAAGAGAAATAACTCATAGTATAATCTACTAAGTCCCACAATTTCTTGAGTATTTCAGGCTGTCCTTTCCAAAGTATAAGGTCAGGGAATAAATCACCACCACAGAATGTCATGAGCGACATCAGCCAGAGCCTTTGTGAAAAAGAACTTGGCATCACACAGATATACAAAGGCAGACATAAAACCTAGACATAGTCATATATAACAATCATGTCAGGAAGAAAAACTTAAAATACTCATGAAATAAAAGCATTTGCTTTGTAGTGACCTTAATATTAACCTCTTTACTTTATGGGTGAATGTTGCCAGCATAAATGGAAATCTCTTTGCAAAAGTAGCATATTTAAAATTTTTGAGGAATGCAGCGATATGGAAACTTCGGGTCTATATGGTCTTTATCCTCTTAGTTCCTTGCTCAGAGAGCTTTGGGGTTCACCTGTTTTCAGTTTTAGTGAAAATTTCCCAGTCTGCAAGTTGTGGCCTTGTTCCTGGTGTGGGAATTTGCACATGTTTTTTGCTAGAAACATTCCTGTTAACCAGTGAATTCTGACCTTGACTTAGTATTGCCTGAAGAACTGTAGTGTCACATAGTTCTTCTAACTTTTTGATAAGTGAAAACAAATGAGAAAAGCTTGCAATACAACTTGCTTTGAATGGCCATATATTTTGAAACTTGCTAAGGCTGGTATAAAGAAGACAGAAAGCTAAATCAGCCCAGCTCAGTGTGACACTTATGAAGAAAGACTACTTGTTCCAGAAATAAAGCTAAATTTACTTATGCCAGAAAAGCCTACCTTGGGAGCAGAGTCATAAGGGCAAAACTATTTCAGAACAGGGATGGACTATTTCCAGTATCAAAGGAACTCTCTGATGTTCTTCCTTTAAAACTTAGTTCTCTTGCGATCTTACTCAGAATAAGGTTTGCAGTTTAAGGCAAGAAAAATGGTTGTTTGAAATACATTATATTTTTTGGTTAAACTCTTCCATGAATGCAACTGGTGTGTGTGTGTGTGTGTGTGTGTGTGTGTGTGTGTGTTTATCAAGTGAGAATAAGTTCTTAAACCTAACATTAGTTAGGTTGGGTTTTGTTTTCATTATAATGGTTAATTTCATATATATTGGATTTATCTGACCAATGATTCTTAATAATTTTTGAGTTTTGTTAATGCATCCCTTGGATCGAGTATTGGAATGGCAAGAATTGGTTCATTCACAAAGAAAAGCGCAGCTTTTTATATAAGATGGCTTCATAATGGATGAAAATAGAACCTGTTGAAATCCTGCTATCTTTATATAGTATTAGAAAAAGCCAAGCTTTTCTTTTCTTTTAATTATGTAGCTTCTTGGATGGAGCTCTGGGACATAAAATATTTGGAGCTTAAGAGAACACACAGCAGCTTAAGTCAGTATTGTCAAATGAATGTACAAATGAATAACAATAAAACCCCATAATGAAAAGTTTTTCTCTTCATTTAATTCTAATATGCTATAACACAAGTGTGTTATTGGGAGTCTTTTCACATGTAATTAAACTATTGAGATACAAAAATTTTGAGTAAACTGAAGGCCGCGGAAGGACAGATAAAAGAATGCTAAATCCCACAGAGCATTTTATCGGCTTACCACTCTTCTCTCTGCAGTCTGATAATAAGATGAAAAAAATCTAGTACTTAAAGGTCTGGTGAAAGACTGCATATAACTGAATAAACATCTTATTAATCATGGAAATAGCATTTTTATTTTCAAAATGTACTTCACGCTTTTAAAAATGCACCAGTAATTTCTAACACTTGGAAGAGAGCCATTTGCAGCCTTTCTGGGGGTTTGTGACCTGACCTACATTGTTTAGTGAAGCCACTCTTTCTAGCAGGGTGGATATCACATCAGTTTCCTTTTTCTCTTTGCTGAATCTTTTCACAAAGTTATTTAAAGATATGTCTGTACCACCCCCAAAGTGCCAAACTGTTCCATGAATGACAATCCTCTGCCATTAGAATTGTCTTATATAATGTAATTACATGGAGCAAGATATCTTGCAAGGTTCATCGGTGTGCTTTCTTGTACATGACCCTTTCCTTACTCTGTTGTAGGGGTTCCTATCACCCTAAGGAGAAATAGATTTCCTGCAGGGACACAAAGAGGCTATTTATAGCAGGGATAATATTTTTAATAGCCACGTCTTTTGATTTGCAAGAGATTTTGTTGGGAAAAGAAAAGGATCTTGAAAATTAAAAAATCTGAAACACAATTGATGGTCTCCAGTGCCCTGAGATTCGCTGAGCACTACATGAGATGCTCTTGTAATTACCTCTTTATTGATGTCCCCGTGGCCTCAGAAGAATTCTGACGCAGAGGGTGAGTTCCTTGGCCCCCAAAAGAACAGCAATAGGCATGGGAAAAATAGCGCTTGTTCTTGGGAAGGAATTGAACATAGAGAAAACTTACTCCTTTTATTTAAGTATTAACACCAGCCTTTTCCTTAGCCTTTTAAGTGTAGGGGGAAAAAAATTCCAAGAATAACTCATGTCCACTGATAAAGTGGATATCATAACGACAACCTGTTTAGAAGAACAGCCTTCCACTGTAAATGAACTGCCCAGCTTAGATTTTGATGAATATCACTGGTGGCCAAAGAGAAGTCAGATTAGAATCGTAGACCCACCAAAGACTTCAGACTTCACCTACTTCCACATTCTACCCTACATTAGAATCTTGGCTATTGCATACCTGACATGGTCATTTCTCTCTCCCGGGATAGCTTCCTTCCCCCATGGAGACCTCTTCATTTGTATGCTGGTCTTTACCATTGTTGACACCTCTGGTGGCTAAGAAGATTGTTATTATTATTATTTTTTTTTAATGATAGTCACACACACAGAGAGAGAGAGAGGCAGAGACATAGGCAGAGGGAGAAGCAGGCTCCATGCACTGGGAGCCTAACGTGGGATTCGATCCCAGGTCTCCAGAATTGTGCCCTGGGCCAAAGGCAGGTGCCAAACCGCTGCGCCACCCGGGAATCCCGAAGATTGTCATTCTATTAAAGTTTTGCTACCAGTTTTAAACATCCTGTGTATTTTCCGTATGGAATAAAATCTAATGCATTATTGAATTGAAGGCCCTGTGGGTTAACCATCCGGGGAGGGGAAATATTTTGGGGGGATTTTACTGGGCATCTTGGTAGAATTTTCATTTTCAATATGCTGCCTTATTAACGCCTAAAGATCGACCTGAAAAAGAAGCAACAGTTATTCGTGCCTTTTCAATTGATACAGAAACTAAAGCAGATAGAAGTTAAGTAACTTTCTCAGTATTACACAATCAATGGCACAGTTGGGAGAAGGTGGGAGAGAACATATTCAGTGGAGTGGGCGTTAAGAAGGGAGATTAAGGAAGTGTGTATGCCTGCGAGAATCTGGTTAAGCAAATCACAGTGTGGCTGCATTCTGGCAATGTGGAATGTGTTTACTTGAAACATCAGGGGAAGTCCCTTATAAGAAAGACCCTTTGAATAAATAAACTTGCATCATGGGTAGAAATTCCTAAGAAAAGAACAGGGTGCAGAGTGGTTAGGACTCCCTTGAGGGCAGGTGCAGAGAGGTTTCTGAGGGGATGGTTGGCGACATGAACCCACCAATACCAGGACTACTGGTAGCTGGACAGCCCTGCTGAGCAGAGGACAAAGTAGGTTGGGTCTTAGGGTGTTTGACAGAGGAAAGAAGTACTTGGGTTCTCTCTCCTTGTGGGTCCTGCTCTACGACCTTGCACAGGCAAGAGGGGGAAAGGCTGTCTCATTGCCCCATCTTCCCAGCAGTTGGTATAGGAAAGGGAAGAACAATTTTGTCACCCTCTAGGATTTTCAGGCATAAAGACAGAACAGCTTTATCCCTTCAACTGACTTTTGCTGGATTTCCAGTCTTGGGAAGGGGTTCCGAGCACTGGGCTTCTGGGGTCTCATGGCTGGTGTCTCAGGAGACAATGCTGCTCAGGAAAACAAATGGATTTCGGTTGTGGAGCTTTGGGGGAAGGACAGGTGGGTAGGGTCTGAGGCCCAGAGGAGAAAGTGTTGATCTAGAGCTTGCCCACAGAGCATTAAATCCTAGATAAAGGTGAAGCTAGGGGCAAAGGATGGTTTGAAATGCCAAGGCCAAAGCATCAGGCAGAGAGCAAATTGAGGTCAGAGTAGAGACAAATTGAGGTCAGGGTTAAGAGAACTGGGAGATGCCCATGCAGTCAAGTTCCAGAGGCATAATAGTGAAGATGTCACGAAAAATTAGGGTGTTGTTTCAGCTGATTCGGTGGCCACGACGAGTGTTCTTAAAGCAGTGCTTCTCAACAGGGGCACTTTGCCTCCAGGGACATTTGGCGATGTTGGGAGACACTTTTGATCGTCACCGCTGAGGTGGGGGAGTACAACTGGCATGTAGTGGGTAGAGGCCAGGGATGCTGCTAAACATCCTACAATGCACCGGGCAGCCCCACAACAGGGGATTTTTCCAACTCAAAGTATCAGTCCCAAGTTGAGAATCCCTGTCTTTAAGGCCTCAACATGCAGCCCTGCAGTTCTTTTAAGGCGAGTACAATGTATATTTTGACGCTTAGTTTTCTCTGAAGCTTCTTGCTGACCATTCATTTCCGAGCTGACGTGCTAGGATGGCCTAGACATTGTTCCAAGACATTGGTACCCACGTCATGCTGGCCAGAGACCACCTTGACTATCATCCCTGCTTGATTTTGGACCTGCCTCAGTTTACTTTCTGGTTTACCGGTTGTGTCTGACTGGTCGAGCTTTTGTCGGTGGGCCACCGACTCTCCTCCTGGCCACCTGTATAAGCTGCTAACCTTTGCTTTACCTGTTTCTGAGATGACCATCTACTGGACAGTTTCGGTGCTGACACTGATCTGGTCCATCCCCCTCAACAGATGTGGAAATTGAGGTCCCTCTGCAGTGTACTTGGCCAAGGTCGAATCATCCCTCCTGGCACGTGATTCAGTTATTTCAGAACCGGGCTCTGGATTTCAGGTTTCCGCAGTATCTTCTCTCTTCACGTGTGGAAGCGCTGAGTAAGTTTTATTGCTAATTTCTTCTTGCTGTAAACTCTCAAAACTTTATTTGCCTAACTTCAGATGAAATGCTTGTATTTGGACTGTGCTGTGAAAATAGATATATATTTTAAAAGCCTTATTGAGAAATCACTGTGGAAGATCAAACTTTCCTGTGGAGAGAAGACACTTCTATTTCCATGAGCGAGGAAGGAAGCATCATGCAGAGTGGGTAGCAAGGCATCTGGGGTTATTGATGTGCTGACTGGAGTTTGTGAAGTGCTGGAATAGCTTTCCTCACCGCTCCGGGGAGGGCCTCTCAATCCATAGCAATCTCCTGTGCATATGGTCAAGATATCACTGAGCTTTCTGATCTAGTTCTTTTCTTGGAAGGAAGGAGGAGTACAAAGGCTGCTCAGTGCTCTTAGATGAGGAAGGAGGTTTTAGGGAAGGTTAAGGTAGAAATAAAAAGATACCAGGTTTGCTACCCATGGGCAAACGCATGGGCAGATTTAGGGTCAAGATGTCTGTTTTTGTGTTTTGGACATTTTTCCTTGGGGAGGGAGGGGAAGAGAGAGAGAGGGAGAGAGAGAAAGAGAAGAGAAGAGAAGAGAAGAGAAGAGAAGAGAAGAGAAGAGAAGAGGAGAGAGAGAAGAGAAGAGAAGGGGAAGGAAGGGGAGGGGAGGAGAGGGAAGGGAGAGGAAGAAAGGGCAAGAAAGTGTTGGAAATGGAAATGGAAAAAGGGAAATATTTGCTTTTTGCACTTAGGTCAAAAAGCTAGGATAGAGAGAGCAGCAAAGGGCAGGGCTGAGTGTGGGGGCAGGCCCTCCTTTGGATCCTGGCAATGAAGGGCACTTGATTATGTGTGGACACTTGGACGACAACTTCCACATTCTATTCATTCCTCCAAGTTTGAGGAATTTCACTGTGCCTTTTACTAATCTCTATAAGCACAAACAGTTTTTTTTTTTTTTTCTCTCTTCTTTTCTGGGTAGATACTTGACAATGTACGGGGAAGTCCATTTTTACAAGCTTTACTCCTCATCTCTGCATGGGCCTATTCTGTGTGTACAGCATGCTCCAACTTATAAATAGCTCGGTTCCAGAAGTTGCTTTTAGATCAGGATTTCTTAACTGGACCAACGTGTTAACGGGCTCCAAGGGGCCACAGAAGTGCTTTGAGTATGAGCAAAATTTTGCGTGTATGTGCGGATCACACAGATTCTTGCCCTGGAAGTCCACCGTTTGCATGGGATTCTGAAAGGATGCTTTGACCCTCTGATATTAGAAACACTGTTTGGTAATCAGCTGTTTGGAGCTTTTAATGCCTAGGTCCGAAATGGGTTCTGCCTCAAGAAGCTTACAGCCTAGCAAGGGAGATAAGACGTGCACATACATCTCTGTGAAGTTCTGACAACATGTTCTGGTCAATCTCAGGAAAAGAGACGAATTTGGGCCGTGGGCATCAAACAGCTTAACGTTTCTTCAGGGGTGTATGGGGGGGTGTATAGAGGAGCAAATGAGGAGAGCGACTTTAAGGATGTCAAGGAAGGGAACCCATTTATATGTGAGCCACTTCCAAGCTGGGTGTTTGTAAATCTTTTCCTTGGCGATCTGAAGATAGCCAAATTATATTTATGGCTGCAAAGGCCACTTTTTCATCAAAGATGAAAACGTGTATGAAAAAGGAAAAAAAAAATAGTGAGCCATACTGATTTTGTGGCTCTCTCTACAGACCACAACCCTATCATTTGATAAGAATGCATCAAAAAGCAGGTGTTGTAGGTCACAGGACAGTGAGCGGATCTGCTCGCCGGGTCATTTAGATGCTAAGAGGTGTGGGTTGGGGCCTCAGTGCATCTGGAACTTGGAGCTGGAAGCAGAAGGTTTGTGCCCCTTTGCCCACCCTGGTCCCACTCTGTTCCTTGTGCACACAAGCCCGAGGTGGCATTCCCTGGCCACCAGATGGCACTCCTGCATAGAGAGCCCACCCTGATTTCTTGGAGGCGGGCTGGGCTCACCGGCTCCTCCACCAGCCCTGCAAGTGAGGGCTGCTGCATCTGATAAAGGAGCTGATGAAGGAGGCAAAGAGTCAAGCACAGTCGTGTAAGAGAGACTTTCACGGAATCACATCGATGATATTTGAGGTGACAAGAAGCAGGAACTGCCTGTCTGCTTTTCACATTTACATTTTTAAAAATATGAGGAGCTTGAGGCATGACTGTCACCGAGCTGTAGGTGTGGTAGACAAATTAATACGCATAAGAGTGAATTTTCAACTTCCCCCCAGTGGGAATGTGGCTCTTCTTCCACATTTTCGTTTCACTTCCAGCGAACCCCTGTTTTTTCCAGGCTCCCAAGTGATCTCTGACTTACGTCTTGGATTCTTTGGGCTTCCTTCCTTCTGTTCTATCATTAAGTCCAAGCATTTGTTTCTTCAGATGATCCTCTGGCTTCCCCAGGCCTCATTCCCTTTCACTGCCATCACCTCTGCATCATTTGAATGGCAGTTACATAAATTCCTCAGATACTGTTCTAGCCACTATTTTAGACGAGAAAGGACTTCTCAAAGGTCCAGGGATGTGGCCTCCTACCCTTGAGTTCCAGTGCCTGTCCCCTGCTCAAGAACTGACAAGCCTGCAAGACCTCGGAGGACAGCGACAGGGAGAAGGACTCACTTCCTGTGTGGTCAACCAACCCGAATTGACTGAAATTCTGATAATGGTTGTTGAGTTGGTCTTTCTATATTTGTGATTAGCAAATCGATTTCCTGTAACGTAATCTGCTTCCCCAAAGTAACAAGTACACAATAAATATTTGTTGAATGAATGAGTTAATGAAAAGACATGATTCCAAACTCTTCCATGATGTTCACCACCATAATCCCAAATAGCCCAATAATATAGAAATCCTGCAAAGCAACAGTCTTTAAGTATTTGTGGAAAGTTCCTTAGATGGTTCTGATTGTTTCCAAGGGGGGGGGGGGAAGATTAATATGACAAAAACCTATGTACCCTGCTTTTTCAAATGATACCATTTTGTCTTATTTGCTTCAGATCTATTTAAACAATTCAGTAGGTATTTCAATCAAGTTTTTTGTGTAAAGAAAGAGTAAAATTGTTAAAAGAAGTACCTACTGTAAAAAACAGTACCACTCCACCTTCCTTTTCATAATTTCTTGCTCTCCAGAGGTAACCACTTTCAACTATTTTAGTACTTATTTATTTGGCTTGTCATGCTACTTACTGATTTTTCAGTTTTGACTCTCTGCTGTAGAAGATGAAGATCTAGCTGTTTTTCACCTCTTCAATACCTCTCCATGCAATTTTTGGGACATACTTACACAAAAAAATATTAGCTATTTATCTGAAATAAAAACTTAACTGGATGGTCTGTACCTGTATTTTTATTTGCTAGAAATCACATTCTTGACTTCCCAACACACAGGAACCCTTCCTGTCACAAGTCCTGAATACAGTTACATCTTAATTTTATCTTGTTGATTTTTTAATGTTTACTGAGAGGTATGCAAATAATAATCAAAGCCGAGCTAGAGAGCATATAAAATATCATTCATTTTCCTTCCCGATTGTTATTCCCTTGGATTAAAAATTGGCTTTATATTTGCTTATTTTTTTTCATATCTACCACTAGTTTACCCTCAAACTTCCCCCAGTTGTGTATTTCTCATCTGAATGTGTTCAGTTAATTTTGCTTCTTAAGGAAGTTTCTTCTGGCAACTTCTGCTCTGGTCTCAGCAGATTGTTTTCCAGAGCTGCTATATAGCTGGCAAATTGGGGAACCTTCATCCTCTTGATCCTTACCACTACCCTCCTGGGAAGGATCTTCTGTTTTTTTGGGCCCCTTATCTTTATTTTATCTTATTTTATATTTTATTTTATTTATTTTATTTTATTTTTTATATTTTATTTTATTTATTCATGAAAGACACAAAGAGAGGCAGAGACACAGACAGAGGGGGAAGCAGGCTTCTTGCAAGGAGCCCAGTGTGGGACTCCATCTCCAGACCAAGATCATATCATGAGCCAAAGGCAGATGCTCAACTACTGAGCCACCCATGCGTCCAGGGCCCTTTATCTTTATCTTTGTTTATTCCTTCACTTGGGTGAGAACTCCATGAGAAAGTTTGCCTGGAAGATAGAGAGGTTGAGAATTTGCACATGTGGAAATGAATTGCTTCTATACTCATACCTTTTGGGTGAGAGTAGGCTCCTATGCTGGGAATTATTTTGTAAGTATTGTTATATTACTTTCTAATGATGTAGACAGCTAAATGCTATCTTGAAATCCACTTCATTCTGCCCCTGGTGTTCAGAAATTTTATATGATGTGTGTGCCCTTGTGAGGGTCTGGATTCATGGTGGATATCTCAGCCTCCAGACAAAGTTAGGGAAAAAAGTTCAAACTTGGTTAACCAGTAAATAACATTCAGAACCAGTTTCCATCAGGAATGGCAATTTTTCTGCTGTTACCTTTAAATGATCAACTTATGTAATTTTCTTATTATTTGATATTATGGCAAACACTTCACTTTGAAAATATAGTACTGAAATCATCCCTAATAAAAGTCCAAAATATTTTGGAACACGTGAACACATGTTACATTTTTGCCTGCCACTGCACATACCACCCCTCATTTGAAATTTCAACCTAATTTAAATTTAAAATCAAAGTTCTAAAAATTAAACTAAAAGGTGCCTCAATTAGTTAAGCATCTGACCCTTGATTTCAGCGCAGGTCCTGATCTCAGGGTCCTGGGATGGAGCCTTGTGTCAGGGGAGAGTCTCAGTGAGGAGCTGCTTGAGATTCTTCTTCTCCCTCTGCCCCTACCTTCCTCACGTGCTCTCTCTCTCTCTTAAATAAATAAAATCTTAATATATATATATATATATGTATGTATATGTATACATATATACATTTATATATATCTAAATTAAACATATATAAACATATATAAACATATATATAAACTTATATATATATAAATAAATTAAACTGAAATGATTGTTGCCTGATGTTAACTTTTCTTAAAAGCAGAAAAAAGCCCAGTCAAGTATTAGTTATGACCACCCATATTTAAAATACCTGAATCAACATAATTTTCCTGTTTTGTTTTTTAACGTTTTTTAAAGACTTTTAAAAAAAATATGAGTGAGTGAGACAGAGTGCTTGATTGGGGGAAGGGCAGAGGGAGAGGGAGAAGCAGACTCCCCTGTGAGTAGGGGAGCCTGATGTAGGATCATGACCCCCCGAGGGGAAGGCAGATGCTTAACCCACTGAGCCACCCAGGTGCCCCACAATTTTCCTGTTTTAAAAGCTCTGAAGTTGGTCAGATTTAATTTTGTGGAGAAGGGATGCTGAAAGCCACATACACTTTGGAGCCTGGTATGGTTTTAATTTTAGTTGACCCAATCAGTGTGAGCTTAGAAAACATACTTAACTTCATTGAGTGTCACCTCTTAAATGGTTTCTTTTGGGGAAAGCAAATAAAAAATAACCATTTCCAAAGTGCCTTGTGCCTGCCACCTAATACACACTCGTGAAAAGCAGTTAGGGCCAGGTCTTCTAGTCATATGCTCTGAGTGTGGCTGTGGTGGAGGATGGGTACCAGGAAAAGACAATAAAGAAGGCACTCCAAAAGCTTGCTCTTTTTCTTCTGTGAGAAAAATCTGAAGAACTTCAGAGAAATAATATACATCTTATAGCTGTCAAATATCTCATTAGAATTTTTGGGTATAATGAATGTTTAAATATTAAAAAGAACAATTTGGGAAAATCAATCATACATTATTTTTGAGAAAATTGCTTTAGTGGCACTGAGTTGATCAAAAGAACATTTTTTTCCAAAGATTAATGGATTTTTAGATTATTGCTGAATAATATCTCCCAAAGAAAGTGAATAAACATCTATTTTCTTAACTGTGGCGCTCTTCATAGTGTTATAAATTAGAGATTAGTAATAGTTAATACTTGCATGAATTATCTGTACTGCTGAAAGTACCATGTTTCACATGTAATACGTGACCTTTTAAAAATATACCTTATGGTTGGCAAAGGAGTAGTTAAAGAATTTCTCATTGCTCTACCGCTGAGCTTAAGGGAGGAATATCTAGCAACAGAAATACTCTGATAATATGGAAAAATTTTATTTAGCAAACATCTGTCAAAAGATATTTCTATTATCAAATGAGGTTTTTCTTTTCAAGACAAGACGTTTTTTTTCCTACCTTTTTCTCCTTTTTTTTTTTTTTAAGATTTTAATTTATTTATTCATGAGAGACAGAGAGAGAGAGAAAGAGGCAGAGACACAGGCAGAGGGAGAAGCAAGCTCCATCCAGGGACTCGATACTGGGACTTGATCCTGGGACTTGATCCTGGGACTTGATCCTGGGACTTGATCCTGGAACTCCAGGATCATGCCCCAGGCCAAAGGCAGGCACTAAACTGCTGAGCCACCCAGGGATCCCCTCTTTTTCTCCTTCTATTGTAATCCTTTGAAATATCACTGGGATTTAACATTTGGTTAGGGAATTCTATTTTTAGTTGGATTATCAAAGGAAAATATTAAAAATATGAATGATATGAAAAATTATAAGTATCTCATTTTTCATTTGTAAAATAAAAATGAAGCAAATCGACTAGGTTCTCCATAGTAAAAAGCAGCTGTTTTTTTCTTGGACAGATTTTAGCCAGTGCCTTTTCTTTTTAAAACTTGAATTTTAGTTGAGGGCTCAGCTTTACTTTTTATTTTTTAAAGGCAACTGAAATTCCAAACAGAATTGCTGTAGTGGGCCTGAGTTTCTTTCACATCACGGCATGGAATATTTTCCATGCCACTAATCCCCAGTAGGTGCATTTCACCCACCTTAAATGGGATATTTCTAAACATTACCATTTCAACCAAAGTTATTTGATAGATCGCTATTATTTATTGATACTGCTATAAGTCTTGCTGCCAACATAATCTTAATAAGTCATTACAAGTCCACTGGGTAAGCTATTTTTCCATTTCTTAAGCTTTAGTGCCTGTGCTGTATGGATTTGGCATTTAATAAATCACTGGAGGGCCAGCAAACACATTATATTCCTGTAGTCGAGACTGTCTAGACAAAAGTGCATGGAGAGATCTTTCCACTCTAAGTAGCGGGAGAGCATTTGTTTGCCACAAATTGGTTCTGAATCAATTGCTCAGAAACTTGGCATATCCAGGCTTACTTGGATACAGGAGGAGGGCAAGACTAAGTGCTGCATGGGGTGCTTTTCTGCCTTCTAGTTTAATTGAATAACTGAGAAGCAATGCCTAAGAAACAACACTCCTGCGGGAAAATAGCCTAGAATTTCACCCTTTTTAGATTTAGGAGTTATTATACCAGTCTTTCTGTTATATGACCTTTGTTTACAAAATGTATGAAAGGTTTCTTAAAACAATTAAGGAAGTGATACTATTAAGAGTGTATAGCAAGGGAAAAAAGAGAATATGATTTCTTTTCTGGTAAACGTATTACATATGTATATGTATGCGCATGTGTATTTGTCTTCCCCATGTAGCTGTGTGCGTGTGTGTGTGTGTGTGTGTGTGTGTGTGTTGGGGGGGGAGAGGGATAGAGAGAAGGAGGGAGGCAGAGGAGAGAGAATCTTTAGTGAGTTTTAATGATCTGGGATTATGTTAGGGCTCGATTTTGCCCTTTGAACTAGACCACTAGTAGTCTCATAACTATTGCTGTTCTTGGAAGTCAAATCAGAACCTGAGGAATTTCTGAATAATATGAGTTTCAATGTGTCTCTTGGACTGGTCGACCAGGCTATGCTGTTGCTGTTATTTCTTCTATCTTAGTTATCTTTGCCTCACTATTCTTTCCTGCTGGTTGTGTAGCACCTAGAATTTCCACTTAGAGTTCCCTCTGTGATTGATTTTCGTATAGATAAGGTGTTTTGGGCAAAGAAAAAGAGTTATGAAAGTAACTCTAAGATTATTCAGGCCTCAGTGACACCAATAACATAGAATTTGTATTCAGAAACATTTGGATTACATATCCTAACCATACATTACCATAACATTTGGCCCCTTCCATGGATTTAAAACTATCTGGTTTTATCTTTACATAAAAAGAAAACTAATACTTGGCCAATATTTGGGAAGTGTTCATTTCACAGGTGACTTGTTAACGGGCACTGGTTCAGCTGTGGTAGAGTTCATTTGACTGCTTTATGTATGAATGTATTTTTCATCTTAAACTGTCCATGTGTATGAATGCTGCTCAAATTCTGTCTTCATTCCTGCTTTTCATTCCAACATATTTGAATATTGAAGAAATTATTAGACAAGTAAGTAAATCAGTAATATTTGAAGGATATGGTTGGGCAGCAATGACATTCAAATTTAAGTCCCAAGTTACCTGAGGGCAGAATGAATATCTCCCATCATGAACATTGCAGGTACTTCTTGAGATTTAGGTAAAATTAGCAGAAATCAGGAGTTTTATATCCTGCATAGAATAAAGCTTTTCAGTAGTGATAGTAGGATCTCTCCTGACTTCTGTAAACAGGCTTAAATACTGGTGTTTTTTGACATGATTATGTACAACTCTTGAGGTTGTGTCGTTTAGGTCTTTGACTTTAGAATGCTATCCAATCCAAATTCATAAATCCTCACATCATCTTCTAGCATTGTGATTATGCTTGTAATTGGGCACCTTTATGGTATGATCCAATGGAACTGGGGCTGCCTGTCAGACTATTTGTATTCATGGAGTTATTAGCATTATCTGGAGACAGATTGTGTGATTATGGATATGGAGAGGTAGGACAGATATCCAGAAAGCTCTTCTTACATCCAAGTGACTACTTGACACATCTTTTTCCAAAAATATTTCTTTTGCATAAGGGTTCTAGACCTCCTCCTTGAAAGAAATTTGGCAGGCTTCATTTCTATAACATATGCAGGGATGGGCCAGGAGGAAATCTCTGAGCCTTTAGTAGGCAGAATGGGGAAAGGAGAAAAAAATATTTCTGAAAGCATTAATTGAATAGAGAAAGGCACATTGAGGGAGTTAAAGGTCTTAGGGGAAAATTTCTCATACCTATGACTAGTTATTATTATTTAAAACAACATTGTTGACTTGCCTTATTTTTCTATTTAGAATCCATGTTGTCCAAGGACAGAAACTTAATATTTAAGTCCATATTTCCAAGAAAGAAATATTGAGTTTTTATTCTTCGTAGTCAATAGTAAAAATCAACCTCTTTCACCAATGTCAACAGGGTAAAAATTCCATAAATTAATTTTTTTCTTTCAGCCAAGAGGAGAAAATATTGAGAAACATCCTATAATAAGAAAATATTTCTTTCAGAAATCAAATTTAAGAATCTTTTGGAAAAATGTTCCTTTTTTCTCTCTTCCATATGTTTTGAGCATGTGGATGCCTGGAATAAATGCAATTTAGAGGCCATTCTGAAAAGGCAGAAAAGCCAAAGAATTCTTATGGATGATTGGCAAATCTTAAGAGTGCTAATTTAGAAGAATGCTAGTAAATAAGGATGCTTCTGTGAGTTTGAAATGCCTATCTAAGGCTTTCAGCTGCCATCTGAAGAACAGTAGAACCCTGTGAAGAACACTTTGGCCAAGTGTTGTTCATATATATCTTCCCTCTTTCTTTGTCCAGATATATTAGTGCTGAGAACATGGGGGATGATTAGGCATTTGATGAATATGGATCATGTGTAGATAGTCAATTTGGAGAAATGGGAGTACCTCATAAGGTAATAATTTAAATATTTCACAGAAGTTTACTGTCTTGAAAAAGATACTGTGTGAGGTAGGTGCTGAGAATTATGAAACTATATTACTCAGAAAAAGTGTTCTGAATTTTTTGGCTGTAATAATAATTTAACAATGGCTGACTGTTTATATTGCTTCTTTGATACATATTGACTCATTTAATCCTCATGACACTCAATGAGGTCATGTATGGATACTATCCCTATTTTATACAGGAGGCCCAGACAAAGTGGTTTGTCCATAATTGCACATAACTCTATGTGGTCATGCTTCTTACCCAGTCAGTTTGGCTCTAAAGTCTATACATAACCCCCATCCTAATCACTGTAATCTACTCAAAGAGAAAGCAGCTCAAGTGAAGCAAGCCATAGAAAGTGTATGATATGGGGTATTAGTAAAAGGCATCTCTCAGTAATGAATGCTGGCTTTGAAGTATTTGGGGCTGGAGCTGGTAAGTGGGTACCTTCAAGGACCATGGTGGCCACACCTCATTCATCCCTCTGTCTCATCCCATCCACATGGTCTTATGTCTATTATATCTCACTGTATCTGCCTTATGTGCCTGCTTTTTCTCTGTGGTCCATAGAGATTAAAAAAATGGCCCCCTCCAACCAAACTCTACACTGGAACTCAAGAATTCCTCACTATCTTAAGTTTTGCTTCTGGGCTCATCCCTGATCCAGTCATCTTCTGAAAAGAAGAAGATATGAACGTTGGGGAGGATGTAGTTCTTAGAGAGTGTGCTAATAATAGGAAGACAACAAAAAACTTACTTTAGGAAAGTAAAGTAAAGTAAGTTCAAGCTTTTCAGGGCAGCAATCTTTCCATAAGACCCTACTGCCTGAGTGTTGTGGGCAGTGGTATTACTTTTTCTCAAGCAGTCCCATTACTGTACCTCAGAACTCTTTCTATAGGAGGATTATACATGCCTACCCTATTGAACTCAGGGTCATGTGATGTGCTTTGGCCGATGAGATGTCAGTAAGAGTGCCATGTGTCACTTCTGAGCAGAAGCTTTAAGAGCCAACCTGTGCTTCTCCATTCCTCTCCTTCCTCTACTATAATGCTTGATTGGTAAAGTCCCAGACAGAAGTAGTAAATATGCAATGGAGCAGAACTGCGTGTACCCACGATGGACAGGTAGGCTTGAGGAAGAAATGAACTTTTGCTCTTTTAAGCCACTGAGATTTTAGAGTAGTTTGCTTTTACAATTGATCCTAACTGAAATGAATATGTCACAGCTTAAATCATAAATATCATATAAACAGCAGGCACAAATGGGGAAAAATATACTCTTACCTGATAACCCCACTGAAGTGGAGCTTTTAGTGACCACATAGTCTAATCGTACCACATTGGATTATCTAGTTGGTACCTACTCCCAAGGCCCAGTTCTTAGGCAAAATGATGAAAATTGTTGTTTGCTTTGTATTACTCCTCCTTTCCCAAACTCTCTGCTCCCTTTGGACAGGGACCTCTACCATTTGAGAGGACATATCCAGATTGCCTTGGCCTCCTGATCTCACCTTGCCTGGCTTCCAGAATGCTATCTCGTGTTCACCTCTCCATCTTTCCCCTCTTATATACTATCTTCTCTCAGGCTCAGATTCAAGATACTAGAAGTGTATTAGTCAGGGTTCTCCAGAGAAACAGACCCAAAGATCAGATTATAAGAGCTGATTTATATGGTTATGGAAGCCTAGAAGTCACACTGTGTTGTCGGCAAGCTGGAGAGCTGGGAAAGTGAGTGGTAAAATTCAATTCAAGGCCAAAGGCATGAGAATCAGGAATCTGATGTCCACTGGCAGGAAAACATGGATGTCCCAGCTCAAGAAGAGAGAGAATTCACCCTTACTTCACCGTTTTTTGTTCCATTTGGGTCCCCAGTGGATTAATTGATATCTAAGGTGTCAGTGGATCTACTTTATGAAGTGTACTGAATCAAATGCTAATCTCTATACCCTCACACATACATCCAGGAATAATGTTTTACCAGCTACTTGGGGCTCCCTTGGCCTGGCCAAGTTGACACATAAAATTGACATTCACTATAAGGCTACTTATTCTTGACATTCATTCATATTCTATCATAGCATTGTCATTAGAAATATAATATTTACCACATTATATAGTTAAGACTTTTATATTAAAAAAACCATGGGGGCACCTGGGTGGCTCAGCTGGTTGGGTGTCTGCCTTTGGCTTAGGTCATGA
Source organism: Canis lupus baileyi (assembly GCF_048164855.1). Lineage (NCBI taxonomy): Eukaryota > Metazoa > Chordata > Mammalia > Carnivora > Canidae > Canis > Canis lupus. Next base: position 10,514,368 of record NC_132844.1, read on the forward strand.
TCCCAGGATCCTGGGATTGAGCCCTGCATTGGGGCAGGTCCCTTCTCAGTGGGGAGCCTGCTTCTCCCTCTCCTCCCTGCTCACTTGTGCTCTCTCTTGCTATCTCTGTTGCTATCTCTCTCTCTCTCTAATAAATTTTTTTAAAAAATCTCAAAAAATCACATTAAAAGAGTAAAAAGTTACAGGTGAAATGAATTTTGATAATATATTTTATTGAACCAAACATATAAAATATCATTTCAATATGTACTCATTTATGTATATAAATATAATTGAGTTTTTTTTCACATTTTTTCATAGTAAGTCTTCGAGATCTGGCATATTTTTATACTTATAGTATATCTCAATTCAGACCAGCCACATTTTGTATACTTAATTGTGATGTATGCCCAGTGGCCACAGTGTTGGTCAGCACAACTCTTTAACATCCAATCCACTCATAGGCAGTTAACCGGGTGCCATTCTTCTTACCCTTCCAGGTAATATAGGATTATTTTGTAGCAATCTCTAGGAGATAATGGATGTGATTCTGTTTTTTAACCAAAAGAGTGACTAATGGTGAAGACTTTCTGACAGGATTCCAGAGGAGAAGGATCTCTGTAGTAGCTATGTATCTATTGAACATCTGGTCCTGTCGATTTTAGATCTTTCTGAGAGGGTGGATCTTGCCCTCTACTCTTTTTAATCTAATACTATGACCTAGGCTTCTCTTGGTAAGTTAGAAACAGCTTGTTAGGCTTTCCTTTGATGTAGAATATATGGATTTCTAAACTTCGGATGTTGTTGGGGCTACAATTTTATAAAAATTCCAATTGATTCTTGGTCCTGTCTGTTCAGCCAGAACCTGGAAGGTGGAATGGTCCAGGGCCTCAGTGGAGGTAGTTTCATAGGGGTGGAGATATTATAAAACAAGTTTGCAGGGGAAGTATATGGAAGAGTTCTATTTCTACCCACTTTCCTCTTCCTAATTTCCATCTTTTTAGTTTGGAAGGTACGTTTTGTTACATTCTAGTAAAGTAAAAGGGGAGGCACGAATTAATCGTGCAATAACCTTGAGAGGGGAAAAAAAATCCAGTGCAAAAAGTGAGACAATATCATGAAAAGCAAAACAAAGCAGTGCTGAAATAATTCTCTAATGACTTCTCCAAAGCAAATTTAAACCTTTATGCAAAGGAGTAATTTAAATGATTCATAGTAAAAGTCGAGCAAATTTATCCAATCATCAGTCAGTATGCCAAATGATGGTGTTAGAAGAATTGCACATCAACAGGGAAAATCAAGTTATTTCACATAGCAACTGGGTTGTTATCCAAATCAAATAAGCAAAATGAGAAAAAGTTATGTCCTCCATGGCCATAAATCAACAATAGTGGGCTCTACTGCATTTTTAATTGGCAGCATCTTTCCCTTCATACATCCAAATATGGATTCAGGAAGTATCTCTTTAGCTGCCTGGGCATTTTTATAACGCTTATTATCATTATAAAACTGTAGAATCAAGGGAGGTAAAAGTGGGATCACATGAGACAAAAGCTTTGGTGAGGATTGTAAATTACATGCTTTAATGTCATTAAGCCATTACAAAATTCAATTTCTATGTGATTTTAAAGGCAGTTTTTAAAGTCAACTACCTACCAATTAATGCAAAAATAAATGGAGCTGTTATGAGAGTTAGTCTTTAGCTTTGAAGAAGGTTTGTTTCAAATGTCAAGGATTTGTCCTAATGAATACTGGAATCCGTGAATGATTCCCAGCAGCAAAGGAAATTTACGAATATGAGAAAAATCACATGGTCTCCTTTCTTAAAAGCAGTTGTGTGTGATAGAGTTAGAAGCACTTAATCTTTTCAATATTTGCTTTCAAAATTGGATGAAATCCATACCACTGATAAAACAATCTTTCTCTGGGAGCATTGGTTAGTGCCCAGCAGAGACCCAGGTACTTCCTTACAGGAGAAAGCTAAGACCCTGACAACCCAGAGGATGTAGTATAGAGTATGGGTTCACACTGCTGCCTGAGACATGGAGCTGTGGCAGTGGCCCGTCCGCTACCCACGTGCCTAGGTGGCCAGAGAAGGCCTTCTGTTTTGGCAGGAGGTAAAACTGTTAAGTTCCTTTATTCAGCTGACTCCTCAACCTGAGCTTACACATACCAGCTATTAAGTCTCTGACCTAAGGATTCCGTCTTAGCAGCTGCCTTAGTGTAAAGTAAAAAAGGAAGTAATCCTGATTTGAAAATATAACACATTCCAAATGAGCAGAAAATGAAATGAGATATTTTTCCTGCAGTGTGCACAAATGCAGACCCTTAGTGGGATGGAGAGAGTTAGAGAAGGTGGGTGTATAGAAGTCCGCAGGAGAAGTGATGGGGCTACGCAGAGAGCCTTTCAGCCTGAGGGGTGTCCACTGCACAGTAGAAGTGAGTGTGGCACTGCAGTAAGTTTTTAGAGATCTCAGAATTCCAGATGTTTATGTGAAATTGCCCAATTTTTAAGTGTTGGCAACAAATTCATATTAAAAAAACCAAACAAAATGAAATAAAAGAACTCCTTTGCGTGTGTCAAACAAGACTAGCCGGTGAGGCAGGTGCAACTAGCTAGCCTTCAAATTGCAATCTCTGTTTTACTACTTTGAAAAATCCCTGTATTTAAATAGAAAGAAAAGCTCCGTGATCACAATTTTCTTTTTGAGAAGAGTTTATTGTCTTAAAGTAGGCCTTAATTACTCATCTGTTTTTATTTTACACAAGCCTTGTTCTGGGTCCATTTTACTTTGGATTGAGTATTTTCTGAGCTGTGAAATACTCTCAGAATCCTCAGTCACTTATGTTCTGCTCTGAATGTAGATTTTATCATAAAGCTATCTTAAATCCCTTTTCCCTTCAGCCATCTCCCACGTAGTTTTTAAAGCTCATCAATATAAATGTTTGTGTCTGTCTTATTTGTTTCTCATGTTTAGAAGGGGGAAAAGGAGATTGATTACAAGGATCATAAAAGTAATGATGCGTTTAATGAAAGCATGTATTTTATAGATAAAATAAACTTTAAAAAATAACTTGAAGCTGACATCCAAATTAATGGAATGAAATGACCTTCAGAAAGCAATTTCTTTATACTCAGGTCATTTGAGCCCTTTTCCTGTTTTTATTCATTTATTTTTAATTTGATTTTTGCATTCTGGTTTTGACTTTATCCTACCCTCTGGATTCTCTATAAAACTTAATTTCTGATGAGACTTCTAAAATTCTAAGTTTTATCATAGTTACAATATTTTTTAACTGTATAAATGGCTTGTTGCTAAGGATAAATGCATCAGCATTTCCTTCATAAAAAATGTGTTTAACGTCCCCAAAAAAGGACAGGCAGTGTTCTGGGCACCAAATTTCCTGCTTTCATGTAGATTACATTTCAGTAGTGGGAAGCCAATAATAAATAAATAGAATTGATTTTAGTTAAATCAACCTGGAAAATGGAAACAAGGCTGGACTTTTGAATATGGGGAACTTAACTTTGGAAGATTTTTTGTATTGCTGCTGGAATAGCTGAGAAGCCAAACAGGATGTTGAGGAAACCCAAAGATCAGCAACAGTAAGAAGCTGTTACCATCCTGAGGCCTGGACGTGGAGGAAGTGGAGCTTCCACAGCTGGAAGGGGAGGCCCTCCAGGGGTGGCTGCTGTCTCATCTTGTGTTAGTGCTTTCATCGACCTGTCCTACTCTGGAGCCAAAGCATAAGAGAGCCCAAGACATATAGGAGGCTGTATGAGTATCTAGATGAGAGATGGTAGCTTCACTAGATATTTAGGATGTAGTTTGGGAACAGAATAATCAGGACTTAGAAATTTACTAGATGAGGAGTGCAAGGGAAAAAGTGGAGTCAAAATTGACTCCTAGGTTTGGGGCCCAACTCCTAGGTTTTGGGTAGATGGAGTTGCTGTTCACTGAGATGGAAGGGGTGGGTATGGGGCAGAAATCAAGAGTTCTATTTTAGACATGTTAAATTTGAGATCCTCCTTCAACATTCAAGTGAAGGTGTTAAGCAGGCAGTTGAAGATAGGAGTTTGGAGGTCATGTAAGAAGTCGGAGCCATCAACATATGAGGGCTGTTTATCCAGCCGTGGAACGGAGATTGATCACCTGAGGAGAAAAGAAGGCTGAAGAGCATACCCCAGAGTAATTCAGTCATTAAAAATCAGAGACAGAGGGGCTGGCAGAGGAGATTAAGAGGGGTGGGGAAGTGGGAGGTAAACACAGGGATAGTTTTGTTGTAGAAAGATGAAGTGTTCTAAGGAGGCTGGAGTATTCAACAATGTCATATGCCACTGAGAGCTCAGTTAAGATGTTAGAGAATTGATGATTGGAAATGGGCACGGAAGGACCTTTCTGATCGTTATGAAACCTGATTCTGTAGAGTAGTGACAAAGGAAGCCCAAGTGAAAGGAGGAGAAAAGGTGAAGAAACAGAAGTAGTGGTTTTGAACAGCTGTTGTGCAAGATTTTACTGTGAAAAAGATTGTTCTGGATTAGAGTGGCATTGTCATCTTAACTACTAACTGGAAGCCAAATTAAATAGGGAAACCTTGCAAAATTATAAAGCAAAATGATTTCCAACTTTGAATTCTATGTGCAAGCAAACTACCAATTACATATGAGGGTAGAATGAAGATTTCATACATGCCAGAACTCCAGGTGCTTTCGAGGCATCTGGTCTCAGAAAGCTATTAGAGGGGTGCCTGGGTGGCTCAGTGCTTGAGCGTCTGCCTTTGGCTCAGGTCCTAATCCTGGGGTCCTGGGATCGAGTCTCATATCAAGTTCCCTGCAGGGAGCCTGCTTCTCCCTCTACCTTATGTCTCTGCCTCTCTCTCTCTGTGTCTCTCATGAAAAAATAAATAAAATATTAAAAAAAATAAAAAAAAGCTATTGGAGAATATTTTTCATCAAAATGAGGGCATAGACCCCAAAAGAATACATGAGATCCAGGGAACAGTGGAAAAAGCATAGGTGCACACAAAAGAACATCCTAAGACAGCTGGAGCAGGAAGATAGAGGAGTCCAGAAAGCAGAAAGACAATATTTGGGTAGGGGATGGGAGAGAAGAATAGAAACGACATGCAATCTAATATGAGAGACCAAATTAACTATGCAATGAACCATATGGAAAATAAAATTCAGAGACACCTTCCTAGATAAATATTTGGGGAAGATTAGAGATAGAGACAGTGAAAACTAAGTAAATGAAAAAAAAAAGATAATTTTGTGGTTAAGAAAAAAACAGAGTTGTATGAAAGAGGAAATAGAATCATAAGACATCTGTCTAATATTGTTCAGCAATGAACACTGATGATTGACTTTACAAAATGTTATGAAATAATTATGCTGGCATAATTTGGAGAGGAAAATGTGGTAGTGGGGTAAAGAGCTCAATCCTCATTAACCACAAAGAGAATTAATACATGTTGTGTAAACCAGGGCACAGGTTAGCATGATTATTAAGAAAGAGGGAGATCAGTAGTGTAAAGTGCCTGACGAATTGAAAGCTGCTGCCCTGTGGTGTGGGAGACCAGGGAGTGGGGCAGCCAGGGGTTTTGTTTTAAGCCTTTATCATTTGCATGTGTATTTTCTTTTGAATAAAATAATAATTCTTACTCCTCTCCTTAAATGTATTTAAAAATATCAGAGAGTAGCCTAAAGAGAGACAACTGATACTGAATATGGTTGACAATTCTCTTATGACACTTTATTTTTATCTCACTTAACCGTTTCTTGTGGATTTGTCTTCTTTTCTCTATGAGACCTGAGGTTCTCAAACTTCTGTCTTCCTGAATTGCCACTCACAACAGTGGAAAATAACTCTTTTTAGATCATTTATTACGGAAAGTCTTAATTTTATTTTTATCCCTGTGGCACCCAGTAGGCACTCATTTTTTTTGCTAAATTTAATTGAATAAATTTAATTGAATAATGAATGCTCTTTAATTGGTTTTAGAATCTAGAGTAAAAAAAATCCCTTTTAATTAGATGCTGTAATTTTCACTAAACAAGGAGATTGATGATATGTTTTGGACTCTTTAGCTCTTTCTTCCTTTGTCTTGTCTAAGACAAAGGCCATCTGAACATACTATTTCATTTCATAGGTGAATTGATTTAGTGGTCGGGGTGCATTTGGTAGCTAAACTTCCTGGGGCCCATGAAAGTTCACAGTGAGTTGTATGATGATTGTTTTATAGTGGAAGTAGATGATTGATAATGCCTGCCCTCAACTTCTCCAGGAAAAGGTAATATTTTTCATGCTTTGTATTGTCAGACTCTAGGGCTTTAATGACAAATTTGTTTGAGTGCCTGAGCAGATCTAATGCTCCTTCCTGAAGGCAGTTCGATGCTGCTGGCAGGTACATTCATAGCTGTTCATTAGGACAAGGATGTGTCAGTCTAAATAATATCCATATTGTCTGGGCAGTCTGTGGGCAGATCCTCGCCATTTGGTAAAGAGTTGCACCCTTTGGAATTGCATATTTATTCATTTGCTATATAAACATTTGTGTGTTTTTTTATGTGCTTGACATTGTGCTAGGTGCTGGGGTAATGGAGTAGGAAGCCAAGTGTGCTCATATCAAGTAAAGAAAATAAACTGTGTATGAGAAGCACTATAATAGAAGCATCACAAAGAATGCTTGAAGAACATAATTTCTATTCCAAAAAACTGAATCTCTTATAATAGAATTTCAGGTTTCACGTACCTCCTAACAAGGTGGGAAAGATATTTTGGGTAAGGAAGCCTTCAAATCACACCTCCATTTCTGTTGCTTATTTTTTGTTTTGTTTTTAATTCTTTATTTAAATTCAATGTAGTTAACATATACTGTATTATTAGTTTCAGGCGTAGACTGTAGTGATTCTTCAGTTGCATATAACACCCAGTGCTCAATCACACCAGATGCCCTCCTTAATGCCTATCACCCAATTACCCCATCCCCCCACCCATCACCCCTCTAGTAACCCTCAGTTTGTTTCCTAGAGTTCAGGGTCTCTTACGGTTTGCTTCTTTCTGAATGGAATTTTCATCTTATTTTATTTTTCCTTTCATTCCCTTATGTTCATCTGTTTTGTTTCTTAAATTTCACATGTGAGTGAAATCATATGGTATTTGTCTTTCTCTGATTATTTCCCTTGGCAGAATACCCTATAGTTCCATCGACATCATTGCAAATAGCAAGATTTCATTCATTTTGATGGTTGAGTAATATTCCGTTGTATATAATATATATCATGTAATATATGTGTATTGTGTAATATACAATATGTGATACCAGATATATATTATATATAATATATACCTATATCTCCCACATCTTCTTTATTAATCTGTTGATGGACATCTGGGCCTTTTCCATATTTTGGCTGTTATGAACTAAAGATTCCTGTGACAAATTTATTCAGATTTCAGATTCCTATTTAGCAGGACAGTATCTGGTCCATAGTAGGTGTCCACTAAATTTTTGTTGAAGGAGTGAGTGAATTAACTAGTTAATATTGAGCATACTGTGCGCCAGAGTTTATGCTAGATGCTTCATTCCTTTGATAACAAACTTGTATGTTGTAGAAGTTATTAATAAAATAAAGCTCTGAAAATATTTCTGCTTTTTAAAACTTTTTTGCAAAAAAAGCCATAATTGTTTCCTTATGGTCAATTCACAGGCACAACTACATACCCTCTTTCATCATTTCCCTTCTCCCCCCCTCACCACACATTTGCACCTGTATGTGCACACATGTGTACACACACACACCGCTTTCCTTACTTGAACTTATTTCCTTTTGGGGAAATACATGGAGTATAAGTAATAAAAGGATTAGAGGGATTTAACTTGTACATTGCTATCTTTAATTTTGCTCTGTTCATTGTGATAAGGGATTGGTCTAGGAACAACTTTTCAGCCTTTTAAAGCACATAACTTCAGTAAGTAACACTGAAACACATAAATAGTTCTGAAACCGATACTAATTTGCTCTTTTTAATATGAAAGAAATGCTGTTATTGGCCATGAGCATTGCTATTATTGCTCTTATTTCAACAATAAAAATGGCATCATACATGCCGTTAGGTTGTAATTCTCAACCAATACTTAATTGTTTTACCCTGCCTATCTCATAAATAGAAACAGGGTGATCATGAAATATGTAGAGTCATTAAGTACAGCAATATCCAATAGTATTCCAAATTAAACTCAACCAATTAAATCTTTTTGCCCTTCATATTCAAGTCTACCGAGCATAGAAGCTGGGTTTTCATGTACATAGATACATAGAAGCTTTATAGTATTCATCCTTCCTGTCTGAACCTCTCTCCCTTGAATAGTTTTCTTTCAATTTTGTTTATTCAAATTTAGTTGCCTCAGTTCTAAAATATTCTTAAGTGCCTTTAGTTGAGCAGATGGTTCCCTAAATACAAGACTAGTAAATTTCACTGTACCTGTGAAACAATAAATCTGCCATAAGTCAGGCATGGTGGCACATTTGAGATTGGAAAAATGTTGGATCCTGAGGTGCTTTTCTGAAGCAACTTGGTTTTCACACGAGGCAGACACTTTTCATCTTTTGAAAGTACATGATGGTCCTAGCATACCTTAATAAACCTCTAGGGAATTCACAGGGGCTGTTTTACAATGCAAAGCTGAAAAACAAAAACACAGAGGATTTTAAAGCATCTTTCTTCACGATCTGTAAGATGGATAGTTTTAAAGAACCACAAATATATATTAGTAATCTTTCCAGAATTTTAAGATTTGGGATTTGGAGGCAGCCTCAAATACTTTGGTCTTTATCCTCAATTGCATTATGTGACAAGCTCAAAAATGCAAGCAATATTATTTGTCTTGAAAAATACTGCCCTATATGTTGGGAGTGCAGAAGGGTAGGAGAGGATTTCGGACAAAAGGGTAGCCCTTTCCTACTGGGGATTGATTTTGAAATTTGAAGTTCACAAATGAAAGCGTGTACCACAAATCTACTTACGGTTTCAAAATATTAGCAATTTTCAGGGTTAAATAAGCCAATAAGGAAAACCTTCAAGAAAATTTATCTTTGTCCAATCTGTCCCCCAGGAAAATCAAGATAACTGCTTTTCCTTTATTTTATTGGGTTCAAGCAACCATGTGAAAAGCTATGTAATCACCAAGTAAATATTGACCGTATAATTATAGAGTAAATATTATTTTGTGACACTATAAGTAGCAGATAGTTATTTCTGCCTCCTGAACTACTCTCTTCTGGTCATGTCCTAACATTGAAAATTAAATGATAATTATGTTTCTAATGTCTTTCAATACTCTTGAATTTTCTACCTGTTAGTGGAGTTATGAAGATGGTAATGTTTTCTAAATCACTGCTATTTTATGTGTCAACCTAATGTGGTTGTCTATGTAACATTTTACAGGAATATCCAAAATAATACTCTTTATAGTGTTTTATAATTCTGAGAGGACTTTCACACATATCTTCTATAAGTAAGAATAAATAGATTATTCTTCCAGATTTAAAACCCCTAAAGTTCAGAAATATTACCAGAGTTGTTTGAGTTCATGCAGTGGAACCTGCTGAATGGGGGCTGATGCATTTTTCTGATTCTTTGGCCAGAGCTGTTTTTGCTTATTTATGTTCCCTCTGCAACAACCATTAACTACTGCGGGTCTGAGGCTGAGGATCTGCTACAGCCACAGCTACAGTGTAGTTTATGGGGCTGAAGGGAGAGGGCAGGGGAATTGGTAGGTTAGTGCCGAGCCTATTGCATAAACCCAGAGTTCAGGGCAAAGTATCTGGAATAGAATGGAATATTGTGTGTGAGAGATGCTTCATAAGATGGTTTATGTACATTTGTCATTCTGATTGGCCCATGTCAGTAGGATTATTAACTCTAAACGATCAACATCAGCCAAATAGGGGCTTACTTACCTCATGCCGTTAGAAGCCTGGAGGTCTAGAGTGCAAGGCAGTGTAGTACTTTAACAATGCAGTAAAGGGATCAAGGTCCTTCTCACTTCCAGTTACATCATCTTTTTTTTTTTTTAAGATTTTATTTCTTTATTTATGAGAGACACAGAGAGGGAGAGAGAGAGAGAGGCAGAGACATAGGCAGAGGGAGAAGCAGGCTCCCTGCAGGGAGCCCGATGTGGGACTCGATCCTGGGACTCCAGGACCACGCCCTGGGCCAAAGGCAGGTGCTCAACCGCTGAGCCACCCAGGAGTCCCCCAGTTACACCATCTTTTGTGATGCTGGAGAAAGTTTGGTGCCGCAGTTTTTACTACTGAGACTCACCCCCTTCCAGCCATTGCTTATAATAAGTACAGTTCAGGGTGTAGAAGATTTTGCTTTTTTTCACACATGCAGGACTTGGCATCATGGGACTCCCGATGGAGTTAGATTGCAGGCGTCAGGCGGGAAGCCCCTCCTTCAACCAAGTGGTAATTCCTTCCATTTATATTTACAGACTGGTGGCCTTACTCTGGTTTACCCTCCCTTTCAGGACGTGGCTGAAAATAGGAAGGAGTCAGCCAATGCCAACCTGATGGAGAATTTCCTCCATCTCTTCTAACACCATCTCGGCTGCTGCCTGCTGTGAATTCTGCATCCAGCAGGTGACTAGTGTGACCAAATGTCTCACCAGCGCATTTTAAAGGCCAGCAGCTTCCCAGTTCTCAGTGAGCCAATTTCATAATTCTCACTTTCACTCACCAGATTCTGTGTTATTCAGAATTGAGATGACTGAATGACATGCACGTGACCAGTGCGCTACAAGGAACCAGGCTCACATGCAGGTAAAAAGAACAATAAGGCAAAAGAGACCACACTGCTGTCATTTTATCTGTCAGAACCGAGTTCCTCTAGGGCTTCTAAGAAAGTGAAGGTGAGAAGATGAAAGGAGGTGAGAATGGAAGCTGGATACCTAGTGCCTGTCCCAGACATCTAGAATCTGAATCTCTTTCTCAAATTTCCAGTGTTCCTTGTGGCTCAGACGTGGGACGTGAGCGCCACCAATCAGATCCATTCACATAAGACATGAGGCTGAACATCAGTGACATAAAGAGATGAGGATCCTGCAGATCCTTTCCGGTAAGAGTGATGGTGACAGGCGTGGAACTAAGAGAGTGATTTGTGCCCATTTCCCAGATACATCAGACAGAAGCAGCAGTTTCTGCAAGCAGGGTCCAGGCCCAGCACTCTTGGAGTCTGTGACATGAGCTATTGCCATGTGCCTTGAGAGGGTGGTGGTTGCATCCCGCTAGGGTAGGTGCACTAGCACAGTTTGGGGCATTGTTTCTGGCTCTCTGGTCTCATTCTCCGGCATTCTGAGCATTCTGTGAGTTAGCCAACATCACTCAATGAACTTTGATTCTGCTTAAATGAATCAGAGTTGATTCAGCTGTTTGCAATTTAGCACTCTGGGAAACAGACTAGTATGGCTTGACGGCTGCTAGAATTTTAGGGGACCAAGGACAGAGAGGAGTAAAACATGACTCTTCTAAGACTGGGTTACTAAAAACAAATAAAAAAACTAAAAAAAAAAAAAAAAAAAACCACCCCCACATGATTAAATTAAGTTAGAGTAGTGAGTAACATGGGGCAGAAGTTGTTAAGCTAAGCATGACATGTGTGGGACATCCCACTGAAAAAAATCTAGCAGGTTGATGATGATAAGTGTCAAAAGCTTGTGAGAGAAGACAGAGCTAAGTATATGAGCGATCGGAGCTAGACCAGATCTCCAAAATTGGGGCTGGGTTAGAAGGTTGGTGAGAACAACAAGGTAGACTTAGGTTTAAATGACCTCTACTTTGATTTTTTTTATTGAAAAGCAAATAAACAAAGGCTATATGAGATAGGACAGAGGGAAATGAGTAGGTTTGAATCAGATGCCTCCTTATTTCCTTTTGGAGATGAGTCCCAAATTCAGTGGTCAGTGGAGTCCTCATAGAAAGCAAAATCTTCTGGGTCAGAGAGGGCCATACCAGTGGACATAGTTTTTATGCTGTTAGACCAGTAGAAATCACATGCCAGGGTCTACCCACCACCGTACAAAGCAATCCTGGCCATGCCACAGTGATATACTTTCATGTCCTGTTTCTTACTGCATCTTTGGGCCTACGGCAGGCCTGGCTCAGGTCCACTGGAGCAGTCTAAGCATTTTGTTCAGCTGAAATAAACAGATAGTCTGACCCTAGAAGATAAGGCTGTGGTAATCAGCTTAGGACCTTGTTGAGGCATTAAACATCGATTAATTATGAAGAGCACAAGGGCCAGAGCAAAGAGCATCTCTATTAAGCTGGCAGGGTCTGTGAGTCTTGGACAGCAAAAAAAGAGATAGTTGCAGTGACCTTAGGCCTTAATTGTTGGGGATCGTAGTTTTTCACTGATTCACTAGTGGCGTATCTAACAGCGTTGCTAGAATTTGCTGAGATAAATACTGCATTTAAATATAATGCCAGGTATAAAATATGTAAGAGGGCAGCTAAGAGCACATTCTGAGTTGTCCAGTTGGGAGATGGGGTCAGCGTATGTATGGCAACATTTTGGGTTGAAACGTCTAGAGTCAGTAGCATAAAGCTGCTGCTTACATGTAATATTTGTATGCTTTCTGGAGATGATATTGGTTTTTAGGATAATTGCTTGTATCTTTCAGATCAGAAGAGTAAGTTTGAATCGGGTTTTACATTTTGATAGTGGGTATGGAAAAGCTTGGCTAGCTATCTACGGTCTATCTACAGTCGATCCAGACTGTACTTTGCAGACTCCCTTGCAGTGGGTGTGGCCATGTGTACAAGTATATGGGCCATTTCCTGTCCCAACCCAGGGAACCTCTTGGGCATGTACCTCTGTACTTGTGGAGGGAGCCTGGCCCATAAATCACTACAAGGAGGAATGCTGCTTGCTGGCCAAGAACATCTGTATTGGGTAGTGGGTAGAAATAAATTCTTTTTTTTTTAAGATTTTTAAAAAAATTTATTCATGAGAAAGAGAGAGAAAAAGAGAGAAGGAGAGAGAGAGAGAGAGAGAGAGGCAGAGACACAGGCAGAGGGAGAAGCTCCCATGCAGGGAGCCCAATGTGGGACTTGATCCCAGGTCTCCAGGATCACACCCTGGGCTGAGGTGGGGGCTAAACCACTGGGCCACCCAGGGATCCCCTAGAAATAAATTCTTATGTTGAGCTGTGGAGACGTTTGAGTTTATGTGTAAGCCTAACCAATGCAAACTGTTAGAAAAATATCAACAATTTCAGGCTTTGTTTGTGTTTACCTTGACTCTGTGAAGTCCAGTCCATGTTTAGTAAATCACAGAGCTCTAGTGACACATCCAATTAATCACCACAAGTTCTTCTTGTCAGAACTATTTACATTCTCCTCTGACTGTTGGACTCCATTTCTCTGTAAAGTCTTATATTCTACATCTTCAGATCCATTGGTTACTTGGGTTTAATTTTGGAATGGAAGAGAAAAATATGGACTAGTCATTTAATTGGGAGAGTTAATTACCCATGTAATGCTTTTAACTACAAGTTTATTCAGGGGATATACATAGAGCAAAAGGATAAAGTCCAGTGGCTAGGCTGAGGCAGAGGTTATCAGCACTACCTTTCCACCTAGCTGTCATCACATCATACAGATCTGCCCTAAAATATATCTGGTAGTACATGTTTTGCAAATACTTCTTGAAAATATGACTTTGAACTCTGGGCTTCCCAAACTCAGTTGTAGAGAACTAGTGGTAGAAGTTCATCTATTCTGCTAAACAAAGTGCTGACTTTGTTTTCCTGTAAACTTTTCCTGTAAAGAGCCAGATAGTCAATATTTTAGGGCCAGTCTGTGTTGCAACTATGGAACTCTGCTCAACTCTTGTAAAAAGCCACAGACAATAGGTCAACAAATGGGCGTGGCTGTGTTCTAGAAATTTTTCTTTCTGAAAATAGGTGGTGGGCCTTCATTTATGAACAGCTGTACTATATGTCCAAATCTTATATCTTGATTAAACCAAACCATTAAGGAGCTTGTACCAGAAGGCATGTCTTTGGTCCCTTTGGAATCAGGTTCACTGAACCTGATATTTTTTGCTTTGATAGTATATTCTCAGCTTGACCTAACGGACATTGTAAGAAGCAGTTGTCTGGTCTGGATATCATATTTCTTGTCTTTGGTTATAGGGAGTTTACCACAGGATGCAGAACCCTCTTTAGAGTGCTCTGCAGGAGAAAAGAAGTGACTTCCCTGAGGCCCCGAAAGTTCCTACCTATGGACAAAGTACATTTTAGTCAAACATGATTATCTTTTTGCTTTGGTAGCAAATAACCTAAAAAAGATGCAGTCTTCCATCAACCATATATGCCACCTATGTACCAATGCCACCCTTACCTTTATCTTGAGTATCTACCACCTGCAATGATATAGGTGCTGAGGTATGGTGGAGGACAAAGTAGCTGTGGCCTCTACCCTCATAGAGCACATGTTCTTTCTAACTTTATTTTCCTTTCCCTCTGTTTAAACAACATACTTATTTTAAAAAATCCTACCGGATTTTACATGTTTTTATGAGCTGCCTGACATCCTTATTTGGAGTGAGGTCAGATATATAAAGATAAACAGACAGATGTCAGAGAATGGGATTTGCAGAGATTGATTGCCCAGTTCCCTAGCATCTATCATATCTCTGTGCTAGCCCTTCTGTAACCTGTGAGTCTGAGTCTTAAAGCTTTATAATCCACATAAAGAATAGTTTATGGCACAACTCTTCCATCATTAAGGAGTTAACTGTTGCATTTGTTCTGAAGAAATTGTTAAATCATATAAGATCCTCATGACACTTGCTCAATAGGCCCAGTCTTTGGTTCTGAGCTCAGTAATTGTATGCTGAATTCTTGTGTGCTGAATTTTGCTATAAGAGCCAGGATATTAATGCTTACATGGAATGTTTATCACAGTAAATAAAGAGAGGAGGCTATTGACAAGGCAGTTCCAGACTTTGTCGATTTGGATTAAGGTTTCTGAATTTGGAATCCCTAAAACTCTGAAGAGGCTATAAATGGCCCCATCTATATTATATGCATAATTTTATGCTGTAATGTATATGGAAATTATTTTCTGGAGAGAGTGTCCATGGTTTCGATTGGCATTCTCAAGGACATCAGGTTAAGATGGCCTAAAGGGTGTACATCAGCACTTTTCAAATGATCTATGCCGAAGTGCCACTTTCTTTTTTTTTCTTTTTTCAAGAATGTGTAACCTAAGTAGATCACCATAAAAAATATGATAAAAATAAATTACTAGAAAAATTAAGTGCTGGATGCTGCAACAGTGTCAAAGTGCTATATAAGTTTCTAAATGCCTGCCTTTAGTTTCTGTAACTGGCAATTATTGAATATATAAATTGAAGAAGGGATTCAAGGATTAAACTGAGAGTTCCAGCTTTGGCAGCTGGAGAGATAGTGATGAAAAGGTACGATACAGAAAAGAAGCAAGTTAGGGTAGCAGAATAATGAGTTTAGTTGGGATCTACTAGGTCCAAAGTATCTGCATGACACTCACATGGCTATTTCCACAGTTCCAGTAATTTTTGCAATGTATTAGAAACTCAGGCTATCGATATACTTACCTGAAGTCATCAGTATTGATTGAAACAGATGATATTACTTAATACAGTGATGCATTAAGAAAGGATGTAAAGTGAGGAGAAAAGATTAAGGGTGGTACCCACGGAATACCAATATTTCAGGAATTGGCAGAAAATTACCTGGAAATGAAATGGAGAAGTTCAGAGATGTAGGAGGACAATGTTTGGAATACTGCAGAAAATAAAAAATAGAGTTTCCAGAAAAGAAATGTAAGATTCGGGATCCCAGGGTGGCTCGGTGGTTTGGCGCCCGCCTTTGGCCCAGGGTGCAATCCTGGAGTCCCGGGATCGAGTCCCACGTCGGGCTCCCGGCATGAAGCCTGCTTCTCCCTCTGCCTGTGTCTTCTGCCTCTCTCTCTCTCTCTCTCTCTCTCGCTCTCTCTTTGTCTATCATAAAAAAAAATGTAAGATTCTACATAGAGGTCTGGTAAGATATCCAAGAAGAAGCCATTGGATTTAGATATTGTTACATTGATTGATAGCAGTTGTTGAGAAGTGTCAGGGTAAG
Organism: Canis lupus baileyi; assembly: GCF_048164855.1. Taxonomy (NCBI): domain Eukaryota; kingdom Metazoa; phylum Chordata; class Mammalia; order Carnivora; family Canidae; genus Canis; species Canis lupus. Next base: position 10,530,520 of record NC_132844.1, read on the forward strand.
GGAAAAACTGAATACAGAAATTTGAGGAGTGAGAGGTGAGCAAATGGGGTTGGGGTAAAGAAAGCAAAACACTTTTCCAGAAAGTCGAATGGTTTTATACAGTGTAGGTAGAGAAAGGAAGAAAGAAAATATGAGACTTTCTTGAGGAAAGGCAGTTATGCAGAGAAGAAGCAATGGAAGAGAGGATGAGAAAAAGGGAGCAAGGGCATTTGACACCTCATGTGGCAAACACTAGGGGAGAAGGTGAGAATCACAGGTAACCTAGGTCAGCCTTGGAAGGTTAATGTCAGTACTTGTCTTCCAAGTTGGCTTATGGATGGCCACATTTTTACCTGTTGAATTACTGGCTGTTCTCGATAGGACTGTTACCTGATCAGCTGGTGTCATATCATCCTCATATTTTCACCGAGAGCTAAAACTGAGATGTCGTACTCGTTGTGGAAGGAGGCACCGGATCGGACATCTGAATCTTCCTAGCCCTTAGTTCTGCTTCAGACTCATCTCTTTTGTTCATGACATGAACTTCTAACTCATTATGAGTGCTTAGGAACAGTGGTTATTTTCAAAACTAAACTGATTCACCCCTGTTGTAGTTTAATATAGAAGCAGGTTATGGTGAGATTTCGCAATTTGGTCTTTGTGAGAATGCATACCCTTTTAGTCTCGGAAAACATTGTGTAATTATTTTCTACAGGACTGACTTCCTGGGCACTTTTTAGTCTTGATAATTTATTCTCAGCCCCTACAATTCCAGGAGAAATAATTCTTCCTATTTAAAGATACCTTAACAGCAACTGGTACCCAGTTCGGTCTAATGTATTCTCTAAGAGACATTAAAAATAATCAATGTGAGTACTGGGAAGGGACTAATAGAAGAAGGATAGAGTAGCCCACTGTTTCAAACTATTTGCATCATTTTTGGCATATCTATTGACAGCATTCACTGATGAAGCCAAAGATGGAATGGCTCGGAGCCTACGCTGCTTTTAGGCTCTGGCTAAAGCACAGTCTTTAAATTCATGCTCCAAAGTACAATTACCAACAGTGAATTTATACATCATAAAGATGGGGGGAGAGCAGAAAATGGCTTTCAAAAGACAGCTCCAACATTAGAGACGTGGTTTATCTATGTTACTCTGGGAAACCCTGATTCGTATCATGTTGAGCAAGCTCCCTGCTATAGGAGGGGGCACTTAATTTCACCTCTGCCTCCAGTTTCAACTTAGCTCAAGGAAACAGATCTCCTTTTACTGTGACTATTCCTCAAAGAACCAAAATACTGCTTTTTGTTGTTGTTGTTGGGGGGGCGGGGCAGGGAGGTGTAAGGGGCTTGGGGTAGACCTGATAAGTCTATTCTCTTAAGACCATTTCTCTGTACTTCTGGTTTCTCTGTACTCTGAAATTCTGTCTTCTAAACCACAGAGGAAAAGACAGTGATGCACACCGTGCTGGTGCCTAACAAAAATATTGACCAAACAGAAAAATTTCCCCACAGTCAAACTGAGCTATAATGGCAGGGCTTTTTATTTCTCCCAGGAAGGAATAAAAACATAATTGGTCCCTGTAATACAGTAACCGGTTCGTTCATTCTTTGTTCAGTAGATGTTTATTTGAGAGATGTGTCTCAGAGTATTAACTGACTTTGGGATAAAGTCTGAGAATAGATTAATTTCTAAACAAACCTCAATAAATACGTCCACAAAAGAAACACGGGAGGAGTAAACAATGCAATTAGGAGAAGTACCTGATATCAGTACATTTAGGTATGACTATTTACAAGGAATAATCATGTTAGAACATGTCTTGGGTTGATTTTCCTCAAGGGCATCTGTGAAAAAGGAACATTTCTGAATTAGAATTTCTGTCATGGAGTAGAAATAAGAAGTAAGAACATGTTTTCGAATATGCAGTGAAAAGATCCAGCTCCTCTAAAGACCTGACACTGACATTCATCTTAGTACATAAAAGAGAAAATACGCTGAGGATGGGACATGCAGGAGCTGTAACAACAGCTGGAGAGGTGACTGATTCTAACGGATTGCCGGTGTGTGACATCAGTGCTCCACTGAATTTGGCGGGAAAGTAATTCACAGAATTAAGACAGCTGCATTAGTGTTGTGTTCTCTTATTAAAAAATGTCAACAGCTCACTGAATACAGGAAAATATCAGGGATTTTATTTTGCAGGAAGCCAGTGTCATATCTGCACAAGTAATATCACGAAAATGACTTGCATTAGGGAATATGAGCAGCACAGGTTGCTACATTAGTTTGAGTTATTCTGCCAGTCCCTAAAAAGGTAATATCCCATTTGAGTGACAAGCAAAGGAATTCAAAAGGATAACAAGCATTGTTTTTGTTGTTATGGGTGTAGTTACTTGTTTTTTTTTTATTAGCTGTATTAATAATCTAAGGCAGTTTTTAAACACTTGTTTCGGATACCATTTTGTATAACTGTAAATCTAGATTCTTTTATTCACTCATGGGTTTTAAATGATGTATTCTGTGTGTCAGACAACCTGCTCAAAGAGAAAAATGTAACCTGTGCTTCCACTAGTAAGCCCATGGCGAGGCATCCTTACACATGAAGATGGGACGATATGTAAACAGCAGTTGATGCAATTGTAAGAACTTGTATTTAAATTTAATTTTTTTCTGCAAGTGCAGTTAGTATTATTTTTTTCCCCCTGGTCTCTGATACACTATTTTTGAGGGAGGAAAAAAAAAATGTTTTTGCTACCATGGCAACAGTATCCTTTTGCTTTCCATCACAAACCATAGTTTCTGAGTATAACTAGGAAATTGAAATGTGGGTAGCTCGGAATGATAAGGCCAAGCGTGGTAAGCATTCATCTAAATGAATATTTGTGTCATTGTTCTTGCGCTCACGGTAAGATTGGAACTTTCAAGGTCAACACATTTGTTCATAGTTTTCACAGAGGCACTCGTAAAAGATTATTGCCACTTACTGGGCAACTACTCTTTTCACTAAATGTCTTATTAGCATGATTTTCCGAAGACGATAGGAAATTAAAACACTCCATAGTACAGTTTATTTTATAGCGTTGAGGAAACGTAATACAAAGAAAGGGCACACATTCTAGTGAGTTTTAGGAAAGAAATGATCTGCAACTTGACCTGGAGTACGTGTGGGGGGAGGGAGCACAGCAAAGGCTTAGAGAGAAGCTGATGGAGCTCATTCTGTTATTTGTTTCAGAGGTGATTCTGAAATGGTGCTTCTCTCTGTGATGCCCTTGCAATAACAATATTCTTTTTATTTTTCTTGATCTTTCACAGCCTGTGGATATTTCAGCTTGCAAGGTAAAATACGTTTTTGCTCCATGGCCAGCCTTTCAAATCCTCTTTGGCTCTGCTGTGACACTAGATAAAAACAACACAGCCTTCATTGCCTCTTGGCTCTGCCTCACACCTCCTCTTCCTTCAGCTTTTCCTTAATCTCTGTCTACATTGACTTTAGATCTGGAACCTCTTTGCCTAAACCCCATTTGGATGGGCAATCATATTCCCAACTGACTAGCCACTCCCGACTTGGCACTCTCCTCAAGTAATTGCATTTGGAGGACACATGCCACGCCTACCAGAGGCAATCCTGGAAACACTGCAGTATCCTGTTCAGCCTTGGGGACACCACCCTGCTGGGCTCTGCTGGGCTCTCTGGGCTTCAGCTCGTCCACAGAGAAGCATAGAGAAATGTGTTTATGGGCCACAGACTGACCCGGACCTCCCAGCAGATTTGCTTTCTTAAGTACATGACCGTATATTTTTCTGCCTTGTCAAGGACACATCTTACTACATTTGGCAAATTCAAGGCTGCTTCACACGTAAAACTGATGAACCAGGAGTAAACTGGAATTTGCTTCCTTGTCCTTCACTATAGTCAGGGTTCAGAATAATCATTCAGTTCCACCTTAGCATGAATACATGTCTGGGAAGATGTTTGCTGTTCTTAACCATTGAATTGATTCTCTGTGTCAGATTTACAGGAGTGCAGGATGCTGGTTCGAGCATTTTGGTCATATGGCAACAGGAGTTGGCCCTTTACCTGGCTGTTTAAACGGGCCTGATTAGAACCACAGGAGAGGCTTTGTAGTGTCATAGTACACTCAGCTTTGGGTCATACCAAAGTTTTAATTGCCACCTCTGTCACTTTACTAGGTCTATCACTTTGGGTAAATTATTAAGCTCCTTTAAAATGGAGATATAATACTTATGCTGGGCTAATCTGAAATGCAGAGTGCATCAACTACATTAGAGCAGCACCTACTGCAGAGGACATACTCATTACATTACTTTCTTCTCTCTAATAGGATTGAAAGGGGCATGTATGGGGCTGCAAATTAATTGTGTATTGGTATGCTTTTTTTCTCTGTCAGAGTATCTTCTGCTTAAGAAACTTTTCTTTATCCAAGACAGGGCTTTGCGTGTACAGAATGACCATATGTCATTGGTTTGACTTAAAAAAAATGGAAACAAATTGATTCTTAGTTTTCACATCAAAATTACTTAGGCAGATGAGAAATCTAAAAAAAAAATAAATGTGACATCAGATCTTGAAAAAATGAACAGAATGAGGACCTTGGATTCCTCCTCCATTGGCCTAATAACTCTTCAGGCTGAATAGGGCATGTCCGAGGATGTAAAATGGCTGGCCTATGGTGCGGCCAATCCATTCCTTTCAGTCTTCTAAGAATTGATGTGAGTTGCAGCCAGATCAATTTGGCTGTGGCGATTGGTATCGATTGTGTAGACGGGCAAAAAGAATGGATTTGCCATGTCACAGAATAGTTCATTTGCTTCTTGTAGATACTATAGTAGTCTGGGAAAAATTGCACAGTGGTGAGAGTCAGGAAAGAGGCCTCTTCTGACCCTTTCTTATCTTCACCTTGCCCTGTGTGACTGACTACCAGTTAGACAGCTCCATGTAGATGCCCCCATGGAGCTTTTGAACATGTTCCTGGACTCATCTTCTCTCTAAAATTACTTCCTACTTGTTGTTAGGGGTACTACCAAATAAGCTTGAACGCTCAATATTTTCTTTCATTTCCCTCTTTCTTTTCCTCCTTTCCATCCTCCATCCCCCATTCTATTCATGCATCAACTTCATTTCTTACTTAGGAGTACACATCAAATCCTTACCCAGGTTTTCTATACCCTTTGCCAGCTTCGTTGTCTGTTCTGGAAAATATTTATTCTACTTGCAGTCCTGCTGGATACTGTAGCCTGGTTTTTTTTTTTTTTTTTTGAATGCTGCTTTGATTATTTCATTCTCTGCCTTAGAATCTTCCCCAGCTCTGTATACATTCCAGCCTGTTGTAGTGCCTTTAAGAAACTCTCACGTTTGGGTGACTGCAAAAAATGAACATTTCACCTTCTGTACCTTTTTGGCAGGCTTGGTGCGACAGAGATAGAGAGCAGTCCATCAAAATGCATTTTTCTCCTTTAAAGCCTAGAGTTGTCACTGAGAAGTGACAATCTAGGCAGGAGCTACATTTCCCAGTGTCTGCTTAAATCCAGGTATGGCCATTATCTAGTATTTACCAGTGCCGTGTGAGCAGAAGTGGTGTATGTCTGTTTCATGCCAAGGTACTTGAGAAGTGGGTGGATCTTCTCCTGACTCTCTCTTCCCATCTGTTGGCTGGATAAAAAGACTCTGAAGCTTTGGGGGACAATGAGACTCCAAGATAAAATGACCCTACATACCTGAATTATGTGTGGAGAAAGACATCAACCAGGAATATCTTCATTGAACTGTTACACGAGCAGGAAATAAATACAGTGGTTTTATACCACTGAAATTTTGGGGCTCCCTATTGCCATGTCTTTCCATCTTCCTAGAAAACCCTGTTCATCCTTTTCTACTAATCTCAGTTTTACCACATTCATAAATTCAAGCTTCACTGCTATTAAGCCTTTCTTAATTATCACAAGCCAATTTGCTATCTCTATTCTTTGAATTTCTTCATTGCTTATTTTCCACAGTGCTATTTGGTTTTTCTATGGTAATTATCTTCTCTTTTGTTCTTACAATTATGGAAGCAAAGTCTACTATGTTCCAATTGCTAGTAGAGCCAAAGTTGAAAAATGTCTATGTCCTATTTCCTTAAATTTAGAGTGAAGGCAATGAATATGTCTTCTATATTACTGCATTCTTCAAAGTGCCTGGCATGTAGGATATTATTATTTGATGTCGTTTGGGTTTTATTTCTCAGACTTCAGTTTTTTTTTTTTTTTTTTTTTTTAGAATAAGCATGCTAATTTAATCTAGAATATTGAGCACCTAAATGACTGGACTCTAAGGCTGTGGTGTGCAAATCAGTGAAGGTGATGACTCTCAGGTTGAAGAGGAGAAAGGCTAATTTAAATCACTTTGGTGGTGCAGACGTGGTAAATTCCCAGAATTCCAATCAAAAGATGGAATCTTCTGGGTGAATTTTTACCTAAAGCCTACATGGCTAAGGAACAGTGAAAATATGACACTCCCCATCCTCATGAAAAGGATTCCATTCCTTAATAACAAAAGATCCATATTTTTTTCTCCTTAGGTGGCTATGTACATTAAAATCTGAATAGGAAAGTTGAGTTTTTCTCACTCAGACTTTTAAAATATCAAATTGTTCCCCAACTATTATTAAAAAATAAAATAGGAGGTAAGAAACTAGAGAATGTTGAGAATTAATGGTTGCTGTGTTTCCCAGTGGTTTAATGATATTTGGATACCAGTGCCCTCCCATCAAAATAACTAAATAATGACTCATATTTCCTCTTTATCTTTAATATCACTTCTTCTTTCTTTTTCCTTTTAATAAATTTTTGCAGTTTTACTTTGTGGTTGGCTGGCGTTGAAGAATAATTTCTTTTTCTTAAAAGGAACAATCTGAACTTTTGCAGCATAAATGCTAAATATGTTAGAAAAAGATGCTGCAATTTAATAATGCAGAGGCTCTGCCAAACAATGCAAGATTGAACAATGGTCTAGTTTGAATTTGGATAAACTGCATCTCCAGGTAGAGCATTCTTTATTACAGAAATGTCAGAACGATATATTTACAATAAAATTAACTAGTGGAAAAAGTAGAATCTAAAATAAACACAGCCTCAGTATAGTCAAACTGGTTTAGAATTCTAATAAAAATGGTCAGAAATGAGACAGACTTGATTGATTGTTAGTGCATTAGAGTCACAAATAAACTTTAATTCCTCATATTATCTTTTTAATCAGGATAACCGCAGCATGGTGGGTTGTAGGAAAGTCATTTTGAAGTGGTATGACCAAGAGTTTGTGATAGTATAATAATCTAATAAGGAATAAGATGGAAAGATGTTTGAAAGGACAGCTAGCTGAATGCCTAAGAATTAGATGCATTCTAAAATGAGATTTATCTATGATGCAATAAGATGTGTTCCAAACAAAAAAAGGAAAATTAAATTTGGGGAGGAGGACATTTTTTTTTTCTCTGAAATATGCCTGGCTCAATTTAGTTTATGGAATGGTTTAATCAGAACAGCAAAATTCTCAAAATATTGTTTACACAGAATTTTTCTGGGCTGGAGCCATATTGAATAAAATTGCTTCCTATTTAACTTGTGTAAAACTAAAATTCAGCAAATTTAATTTTTGAAAATAAATTACAAAACAGTGGAAGAACAATTGCTACTGATTTTAAGAAACAGAATGCCAGAAGTATCCCTGCCAAATTATAAACTCATAGAAAAATGACAGGTATAGAAAAGAGTATGGTTGCTGCTGGTAGGATCTGAAACATCATTGTGATTTAGTGGAAAATTACTGCCTTTTGGTAGGAAACAAGCCAATGTCCTTAACTGATGCTTATAAAAATGAACCAATCTGCTCTGCTCTGAAGGAAAAATAACAATTATTCATATCCAAAGCAGTATGTTGAAAATGTAGATTTATCTTCTTATATGTTTTCTGTAACTTTTTTTACGAGACGGTGACATTTGCTTCATCTTCTAATATTTACAACCTAATTACTATATAAGGCACTAAGAGAGTTCAGAATAAAAGACTCAGTCAACTGCAATTTTTCTTGTTTAACCTGATCTCCAGTACCAGCTACCAGAAGGGTGGGCCTACCATCCACTCCTGGTCAGTTTCTGTCCCGGTAGGGGTAATTTCCATTCTATGCCTGGGCATTCTCTAAAGCCTCTTTTCTTTTCAAAATCACATATGTTTAAACATTAATCCTTCAGCCCTTGCATCATGACTCTAACATGACTCCTGGGGTCTTAGTTAATGTGAAAAGAGCCAATCTTGAAAACCTCAGGAATCCTATTCAGTGTGAACATGAAATTATTCCAGGATTTAAATGTCACTAAAATATTCCACAATAAATACTTATTATTTGGTCAAGGCTTTTCAAACACTTGTTTTTTAAAACCAAATTCTGTATTACTCAGGGTTTAACCACAGCAGCAGACTATATAAGTCTGTATGTGTATATACAACATATATCCAGATATTATATATAAATACTGTATATATGTGTTTGTGTGTGTATGTGTATATATGTGCATATATGTATATACATATATACATAACTTATATACATAAAATGCTAAAATTTTGTATATATGTATATACATAAAATGTATATATATATAATATATATATACACACACACACACACACATGCACACACACACATTGTTACAAGGAACTGGTTGACAAGATGGTGGGACTGGTTAAACAGTTTCTGTGAGGCCATTGTCTCCACATCTGATGTTGAGGCTCAAAGTCCACAGGGTGAGCAGTTTGGAAGGGAAGATCACAAACATAAGCTGGAATCCTTTGACTGTTCTTGTTGCCTGTGACCCTAGTGATGAGTGGGTCCTGCAGAAGCCGGGCTTTGTCATGGAGTTAAACCCATACACCTGATCCAGGAGTCAAAGAAGCTGAAGGAGGATCCAGGGAAGGATCCCCTGTTGCTGCACACCAACCAGGGGAGCCAGCAGGTCAGCAGTGATGTGCATGTTAGCTCCACAAGGGCTGCCTGGTGCCTTCTCTCCCTTCATTCACCCAGGTAGCTCAACTGGAGAACTCTCTAGTAAATCCCTTCATAAAGAGCTAAAATACCAGAATGAGGAAACTGGTCCTTGACCACGCAAAGAGGAATGTGAGTTATTACTATAAAGGAATGTAACGGTGTGTTGTTTATGTTCTTAACGTGACATTTATTGGCATATCATGATGGTAGATTTTAGTATTCAGCTCACATCTTTTGCATAGCTCATGTGGAATATTCTTCATTTAGAGAATGCAGTTTTGCATTATTATATCATTATTGTTATACCTGTTATTCTCCTTGGAATCTCACCTGTATATTTTATCAGTGACTAAAGCATATGATTTCTAGCATATTCCTATGCCTTTCTTTGATAAGTGGAGTGTGAAATATCTGACAAAAATTACAAGTCAGTAGTGGAAATAGATTAATCGCACACACACACACAAATCACAGTTGCCTTTTGTAATATGGCTTAAATTTAGTGGCTGGGATTCAGAAGAAAATAAAGAAGCAAATAGAATTATGAAAAGTGGATGGAATTGATTTTTTTTTAAGCAAAAGGAATTGTGAAGAAAGACACAGCCCCACTGATGTAAATGCAGCTTCCAGTAAATCTCATTTCTCTTAGCTGTAATTATGAAAATCCTCTTGAGCATTTCAGTATGTTGTGAGCTGCTTTACTGTTTTTCACAACAGAGACAATTTCAGTTATCTTAGAAATCTGGAGCTGCCTTCAGCCCGAAGCCCAGAAGACTCGGCTGGTTCTGTGCTCAGGGTCAATTGTTGCTTAAACTACTTTTAGAGTCTATTCAACATGACAAGCAGATCAATCTTTTCAATTCAGAACTGATGAAATTCTACATTTTAGAAAGCATTGCCTGGAGAGTATGAATTCAATAGATGTTTTTTTAGGACCATTTGGTGTTTCTTTCAGCTATTTTACTAGGGCTTTTCTAAATGCAGAATGCTAAACTCATTTGGATCTTTTAAGCAGGCTTAGTTCTCTCAATATATACATATTATTCCAGAGTATAGGGAATTAATCTTAGAACATCATCTTGTAGTGTAACCAAGTATTGACACTGATTTTAAGTAGTTTGTGTAGAATAAGGATATTAACATTCCAGTTGTACTGACACCTTATTCTTTAAGCTTACAAATCAAATGCTGAGGTATGCATGAATGAAAATGCTAAGGAAGAAATGTACAATTTCTAGTCTCGAGCAAGTGAGATAGATGGAAACTCACGTTATGTACCAATTAGACTTACATTACAATCAAAATGCTTTCATATTTGAGTCACAGTTAATTATATTCAAAAATATATTGGTATATGGGGCGCCCAGGTGGCTCAGCGGTTGAGCATCTGCCTTGGGCCCAGGGTGTGACCCCGGGTCCCGGGATCGAGTCCCGCATCGGGTTCCCTGCACGGAGCCTGCTTCTCCCTCTGCCTGTGTCTCTGCCTCTCTCTCTCTCTCTCTCTCTCTCTCTCTCTGTGTCTCTCATGAATAAATAAATAAAATCTTTAAAAAAACATATTTGTATAAAGGCAAATGTATCTTTACTGAAAGTAGAAGATAAATAGGCAGCAGCAGCACAAATGACACCTACAGCATGTCATTTGACACATTTCACTTGTGAAAACAAAATCTTGATTTTTGTCTTTATGTAGTTAAACTAATAACTCATCCTACTTAACACAGGAATTCATGGAAACTTTTGAATTTTTTTTGTTATACTTCCTGAAATCGTTTTTAATTGATTTTTTATTTATTTATTTTTTTGTTTTTGTTTTTTGGTTGACTGATGGAATACACTCACCTGTTTTTAGCCTGAAATCGGGGCTATGACAAGTGTTAAAAAGATGCCCCCAAATGGGTGTAATGAGATAGATTTAGAGAGACAGCAGAGGGCACTGGCCTGCAGTCCCGGACAGAAGAATCCTTGGATTAGAAACTTCCCTTTTCTTTATTTAAAGATAAGAGGATGATGTTGAAAAGTATAAATTATTCCAATAGGAATCCCTTAATGATGTCAGTAGTGCCTTCCGGCAAAACATTCTAAAGTAAAGCTGAGTCTCTCCAGGTTCTCTATTTGTCCAAATGCTAAATCCGTGAGTCTGGCATTAATATTTTAGGGAAACAATAATTGAACAAAACAACTTCGATACATGAAGAGAGATGGAAAAAGAGTTCCGGCTGGGGCACACATTTTTAGGTACTGTAGTGAATTTTAGTGATACACGCTTTGTACTTGCTTTTGAACACCTCTGGTTTTAACATCAGTTACGTTGATTGCGAAGCCCACTGAACATTTTGATGTTTTTGTTAGAAGTGCTAGTGTTGCTTGCCATCCATTTATTGAAAGTGTCATTAGGATAGGTTTAAATTACACACCTACCATAACCCCCCTTCCCAAGGAGAGATCAGAGATGGGCTGCAGGCCTGGCTCCTAGCAGGAGAGAATGCTCCCAACCGTTCTCATACTCTGCATCTCCATTGGTTGATCATTTGGCTTCTTAGGCTGCTGAGGCTGCAAAAGGAGTGAGGAGAACTAACCAGCCACTAAATTTTGAAACGCCGATGAGAGAGAAGCCGGGGTTATTATCATCTCTCAGCGAGCACATAAAGCATTAAACTTTTTTCAGTCTCATTTCTGCGACAGAGATTTTGACAAGAACATAAAATAAAAACCTCACAAATTCATGCTGCTGACGATGATTATAACATGACCAGGGAATGGTATAAATGTCAACATTTCTTGAATCAATTTGAAGATTGTGATCTTGCAGACCTCCACAGACACTGCAAATGATTACGGTAGAATTTCCCCATTTGTGATTGTATTATTGGAAGAGGTGAAGGGATTTCAATATCACACCTGACAAGAAAGGATTGTGAACTCACCACCACATTCTGAAGGGTAAAAGATTTTCACAGAATTATAGGGCTTGTTTCTGAATTCTCTTGCAAAATACATAAAATGAGTGCAATAATTTCCAAAGATCTATGTTTAAAAATATGTTGGCTCAAATTAACTTCGTGGTTTTCAATGATTAAAAAACAAAACCCAACACCTTACTAAATCTTTCCATAGCAGTTACATATGTTATTTGAAATTTATGGTTAGCCTCTTTTTACTAACAGCTTTTCATGGAGTTATTTTTGGTCATAGAATAATGTCTTTGTGCAAAATATCTATGCTTCTTTGGTTACTGCAACCAAGTACACTCTTTTTAACTGTGTGATAGAATCACTAGATTGGTAAAATTCAGCATTTTGGGTGAAACTTGTACCAAATAGAAATTAAACAGAACCTTAAACAGGTGTGAAAAAGCAGAGAGTGTACATGATCTTAAATATCTACCTCTTATTTTTTAAGATTTTATTTATTTATTCATGAGAGACCTAGAGAGAGAGAGTGAGAGAGAGGCAGAGACGCAGACAGAGGGAGAAGCAGGCTCCATGCAGGGAGCCCGATGTGGGATTCGATCCCAGGACTCCAGGATCACGCCCTAGACCAAAGGCAGGTGCTAAACCGCTGAGCCACCCAGGGATCCCCTCTACCTCTTATTCAAAATTTCTTAAAAGAAAGCATTAAAAAAACCAAACTGTACCTTCCTGATTCCAGAGTGTTCATTTGAAGAGGCCAAGGAGCCACTAGGTGTTGCTCTAAGACAGCTTCCTATGACAAACCAACAAACTGCTTTGCGGGGCTTCAGATTTCATCGGTCATTATAATTTCCTTAAAAATGCGAAGATTAAATCTGAGGCTTAGAAAATTAGCTTTAAATAGTACCATGATCATCTATTAAAATATGTAGTGCATGCACGCATGTGTACCTTCCCCACCCCACTGAAATGCCTTGTAAATGAAAATCAAATATAAAATCCTATGTTATACCAATAGTACCATTCATTTAATACCAAAATAATCAGTTTATGTGTGACAAACACAACTGTCTTTTTCATATACTTCAGCTGTCCCCAACGGTTGATTCTGTTTTTTTTTTTTATATATATTTTTAAAGATTCTATTTATTTATTCATGAGAGACACAGAGAGAGGCAGAGACACAGGCAGAGGGAGAAGCAGGTTCCATGCTAGGAGCCCAATGTGGGACTCAAACCCGGGAGTCTGGGATCACGCCCTGAGCCAAAGGCAGATGCTCAACCGCTGAGCCACCCAGGCATCCCAATTTCGTTGTTAATTACTGACATTTCTGAACTGTAGACTTATTCTAGCATCAGGAAAATGGAACTGTTGTTTTAGCCAAGGCTTTTTACCTTATCAAGCAAGTTTCTCAAAAGGACTTTTGGATCTGGGTAATGTGACACCCAACCCCCCCTCACCGCACCACCTCAACCTAATAATCCAGTAATCCATCTCATATTCTGTGACATTTGACTCACATGGGAAATGAATTTGCTTGGTTCATTGATGTTTCTCCATAGTTGAAAGCTACTCTATGCTCTGGCTTGGCAAATTTATACTGATCATTCAAAAGCCAGGGCTAGAATATTAGAAATATTGCAGTATAAAAATGAGATGAGCTAGAAGAATTTTGGGAAATATACTGAATAATAATCAGGTTTCTGCACAGAAGTTTCTGTGGCTCTGCATTTTATAGGGCTCTATAGTTTTGTAAAGGAAAAAAGGACAGAAATACTATTCTGGTAAACAGAACAGGGATTTGCATAAAAATGACCAGTAACTGTCTCTTTGAGCCCAAATCATTCATGATTTCTCATCTTTTAATTAATATGAAGGAATATAAAAAATTAAACTACAGTGAATTAGAATTTTGCTTCCATTCTTTTTTTTTTTTTTTTTTTTTTTTTTAACAAAGGTCTTGGTAGGCTGTTTTCCAAGGGAGGTAATAAAGATCTTCTCTACACTATTTTTTTTTTTTTAATTTTTATTTATTTATGATAGGCACACAGTGAGAGAGAGAGAGGCAGAGACACAGGCAGAGGGAGAAGCAGGCTCCATGCACCGGGAGCCCGACGTGGGATTCGATCCCGGGTCTCCAGGATCGCGCCCTGGGCCAAAGGCAGGCGCCAAACCGCTGCGCCACCCAGGGATCCCTTTTTTTTAAATTTTTTTTTTTTTTTTTAATTTTTATTTATTTATTCTCTACACTATTTTTGATTCAGCATCTTTGGCTAAGATCAACCATTGAATCAATGCACCAAGGATTTAATCTTGTTCTTGCCAGGGAAATAGGTTTGTTGATCTAATACCTTTCATATCATTAATGATTATGACATATCATCTATTAATATAGTTTTCCTAAGTAATTATAAAATAGTTTGCAACTGCAAAAATGTCACAGCTTGTAAACAGTGTCATTTTTTTTTGGCCATCTTCTATGTACAGTTACCTCTGAGTAAAATATTTAGACTGAATTTGTATATACCAACCTCATTAATATATTTGGAGTGAAAACCATTAACAAAAACGCACAAGTTCTTGTTTATCTTGGAATTTGCCTGTGATGGATACTTTTTTTTAAATGTTTTTTTTTTTTTAATTTTTATTTATTTATGATAGTCACACAGAGAGAGAGAGAGGCAGAGACACAGGCAGAAGGAGAGGCAGAGACACAGGCAGAGGGAGAAACAGGCTCCATGCACCGGGAGCCCGACGTGGGATTCGATTCCGGGTCTCCAGGATCGCGCCTTGGGCCAAAGGCAGGCGCCAAACCGCTGCGCCACCCAGGGATCCCGGATACTTTTTTTTAAAGAGGAAGTCTGTTGCGGCAATGGAGTCATTAAGGAAATGACTTCTAGGGCCACAGAGCTTGGGTTTGAATCCCATCTCTGCCATTTTCAAGCAGATTAACCTCTTAGAGGCTTCAGTTTCTCAGCCGTTAAATTGGGAACACTATAGCACTCATGGTGCTGTTGTAAGAATTACAAGAAATAAAACATATTAAGAACCTGGCTTGGTTTTTGTGTGATGGAAAATGTCCAATAAACATTCCATTGAACCCTTTCTGTCCACTTTTGTATTTGGTCTCAAGGAGAGTCATTGTGTTCTCCAGAGGTGATTATTACAAATCTCCAAAATTTATCTCCCTTAAAGCACCAAATATCTTTTCTACTTTACTCCTTAATATGGAAACTTCAAAAAATGCAGTGCATATTTTACAGAGTACGCTGACGGAATATACTCAGTGTGCTTTAACCATTTCTGGATAGCTCAGGGCCAACGATGGAGACGAATGATCTTGTTTATCTTGCTTTAGTGAGATTATCTGCCAGGCACCAATGCACAGTGAGGGATCTTTGCCTTTTCCACTGGGCCAAACCATGTTGCTGTGCTTTTCAGATTCCTATATTTGCTTTGCAATGCTTTTGAAAAATCTTTCCTTCTATGTGGATTATAATTGAAGATCAGAGACTGAGAAGAGAAAGGAGACAATGTAGATAGCACATAATATATGCTTGGGGAAACGATTCCTCTGTTTGGGAGGCAGAAACTGAGATCTGGTGAAGGGGGCTCATGGAGCTAGGACTGTATCTCCGCTGCTGGGTTCTGCTGTGCTCTGGCAAGATCTCATCATTGGCAGCACTAGGGTTTCTTACTCTTGTGGACTGGAGGAGGGGGAGATAGCTTTGGGCGTCCATCACTTAACTACCTACAGCTCAGTATGTTGACGTTAGTCCTGAGAGCCTCTCACACTGAATACACCTACATGTTGCATATCTCTGGAGTTACCATGGGTGACTTGGAGTTAGGCGTCAACACGTTCAGCTGTTATTTCATTTTTGCTATCAGGGTGATAAGATGGGACTGTAGCACTGCCTCCTTCAGCTCACCTCCCTACATCCTTCTAGTTTGCCACCATGCCAGAAACCCTACTCGGTTAGAATATTCTCCAAACAAAAGCTAATACTTGGAGACCACACAGAAAAACAGTATGAGTTTAGTGCGCAAGTTCTCATCTGTTTTTAGTGTTGCTCCGAGGTATTTTTTGCTCCCCTTATAGATGGCTGGCTGACTTCTGGAGGACACAGACTTGATAGGTGCTACCTCTGTGTCAGTGAAGTGTTCCATCTTCTTTTCTTGCTGGATCAACTGTGAGACCGGACACGCCATGCACTAGATGAGAAGACGTTGTCATTGCCTAGAACTGCTACCCCTCTGTTGTAAACTCCAACATTCCATTTTTTGAGCCTAACCTCCATCACTCACTATTTCAATTCCATTCCTCCTCTCCACCTTTTCTCAAACTTCATTGAACTCCCAGGACTTTGACCCTCTAATTTTTCTACATCAGCAGCTTCTTCTGTTTTTATTACCTTTTCTAGCCAGAGTAGAGGACACAATCCCATTGCTATAATTGCATTATTAAAATTTTATTTTACTCTGTCATCTATCCCCTTTGTGTTTCTATTTCACTCACCTAAAATATTTTACCTGTGTAGAATGCAGTTTTCTTTCTTTCTTTCTTTCTTTCTTTCTTTCTTTCTTTCTTTCTTTCTTTCTTTCTTTCTTTTTCTTCTTCTTCTTCTTCTTCTTCTTCTTCTTCTTCTTCTTCTTCTTCTTCTTTCTTTCTTTCTTTCTCTTTCTTTTTCTTTTTACAACTTGGCTATTGAGCAGTATGGAGGTAGGAGGAGGTAGGAGGCAGAGGTTCAGGAACCAGTTCTAACAGATCTGGACAACTCTATAGATTGGGGACAGTGAGGACAATAAGACCTCCACAAGGACAATCAATTCCCTTATGTGTTGCTAGTCATCAACTTGCCATTCCCCATGATGCTGTCATACAAACTGTCAGTGCTCTTGTTAGGCATCATGTCCTCCCATATCTTCTTCACGTCTAGTGAACATTTCACTTCCTCCTTCCCAGAAGTTGTGGAGGTTATCATAAACTTTTCGACTTCTTGAGCACTGCCATCTATTTTCTTTGTTTCCATCTTTTCTATGAGTTTAGTGGCAATGACCAATCTGTTCTATGTGCAAGCTCAATTTTTTTAAACATTCCACATATAGGTGAGAACGTATAGTATTTGTCTAGCTCTCTCTGACTTATTTGACTTAACAGAATGCCCTCCAAGATTATCCATGTTGTTAAAAATGGCAGCAGTTCCTTTCTTTTTTAGGGCTGAATTATATTCCATTGAGTATGTATGTGTAAATATATATATTTGTGATATATTTTCTATATATTTGAATGGATAAATAAAAAGTGATAATAAAGAAAAAAGTGATATATCTATCTGTTCATCTGTTGATGGATTCTTAAGTTGTTTCCATGCCTTGGCTATTGTTCACCCACAGCGAACACAGGGATGCAGATATCTCTTTGAAATACTGATTTCATTTTATTTAGGTATATATCCAGATGTGAAATTGCTAGATGTTGTGGTAGTTCTGTTAATTTTTTTTAAAGATTATTTACTTATTTATTTATTCATGAGAGACACTGAGAGAGATGCAGAGACACAGGCAGAGGGAGAAGTAGGCTCCATGTAGGGAGCCCGATGTAGGACACAATCCCTGGACCCGGGATCATGCCCTGAGCCAAAGGCAGATGCTCAACTGCTGAGCTACCCAGGCATCCCTCTATTAAAATTTTTAAAAGAACCTCCATCTGTTTTCCATAGTGACTGAACCAATTGACATTCCCATCAACAGTGCACAAGGGTTTCTTTTCTTCACATCCTTGCTAACACTTGTCATCCTTGTTTTTTGATATGGCCATTCTAGCAGGTGTGGGGTAATATCCTATTGTGGTTTTAATTTGCATCTCCCTGATGATTAGTTATATTGAACACATTTTCAGGTACTTGTTGGCAATTTCTAGTCTTCTTTGGGGAAATGTCTATTCAGGTCTTTTGCCCATTTTGAAATTGAATGGTGAGAATGATGATGATGGTGATGATGATGATTGCTATTGAGTTGTGTGAGTTCATTATATATTTATAATATTAACCCTGTATTTTATGTATGGTTTGCAAATAATTTGCAAATAACCCATTTCATTGGTTGCCTTTTTATTTTGTTGATTATATCCTTTGCTATGCAGGAGCTTGTTAGTTTGAGGTAGTCTCACTTGCTTATTTTTGCTTTCATTTTTTTGTGCTTTGGATGTCATACCCAAAAAATTATTGCCAAGACCAACGAGAGGAGTTTTTCTTGTATGTTTTCTTCTAAAGTTTTATAATTTTGAGTTTACATTTAAGTTCTAAATTTTGAGTTAATTTTTATGACTAGTGTAAGATATGGGTCCAATTTTATTCATTCACATGTGAATTTAGTTTTCTTTGCACCATTTATTGAAGAGACTACTCTTTCCTCATTTAGTATTCTTTGCTCCCTTGTCACATATTAGCTGAGCATATACACATGGCTTTATTTCTGGCTGGAAGTTCTGTTCTTCTGGTCTGTGTGTCTGTCTTTATGCCAGTACCATACTCTTTTGATGACTATAGCTTTATCGTATAGCTTGAAATCAGGAAGTATGGTGCCTCCTGCTTTGTTTTTCTTGCACAGGATTTCTTTGGCTATTTGGGATCTTCATGCCTTTGGATTGTAGAATTTAAACCATTTACATTAAAGTAGTTGTTGATAGGTGAAAACCTATTAATGTCATTTTATTTTCTGTTTTGTATTTCCCTTATTCCTTTCTTCCTCTTTTGCTGTCTCTCTTTCTGAATTGATTCTTTCCATAGTAGTATGCTTTGATTTCCTTATTTTTATCTTTTGTGTACCTTCTATAGGTTTTTGCTTTTTGGTTACCATTAGGTTTGTATAAAACATCTTACAGATGTAACAACATATTTTAAGCTGATAACAACTTAACTTGGATTGCATCCAAAACTCTACCCTTTTACTCCGCTTTCCCTGTATTTCATGTTTTTGCCATCACAGTTTACCACTTTTTATATTGTGTATCTGTTATTGAATTATTGTAGCTCTAGTTATTTTTAATACTTTTCTCCTTTAAAGTTTTATACTAGAGTTAGTGATTAACAAATCACTGTTTTATAGCTGAAAGTGTTGGGAAAGTAGTCTGTCCTCCTAGTACTCACTTCTTTGTTTTACCCAACTGGATTGCATTTCTAAGTTAGTGAAATTCCTTTCTTCCAGGTGATCAGTAATATCCTAGTTGCAAATTCTAGTGAAAACTCAATCAAATCTTACTTCATTCCCTGACAGCACCAGTATACATTGCTGGTCTCCTTATTGATACATTTCTTGTTAGCTGGACTCCTGCATGCAACCCTGCTTCCACATTCCACATACTGGAAGCATCCCCTGTTCAACTCATCCAACCTAAATGGTTCTCTTCATCTCTTCCCTTCTCCTCTACTCCCCACCTACCTAAATATGTTCTTCCTTTCTGTCTGTTTTGGGAAATGACATTACTGTCTATCTATTTACTTGGGTCAAAAACCACTTTTCCCTCACTCTACCTTAAATCAGTCACAATTCCTACAATTCTGTGAACTTCTCTCAAGTCTGTTCCTTTATCCTTAGTTCCACTTTTATGTCTATTGCTTTAGCCTAGGTCTGTTTATTTTCTTGCCTGGGTTACTTAACTACATTACAGATATTGCACTCAGAGGGTGTTGACTTGGGTTTCCTAGCTATGTGAAATCAAGTGGATCATCACTCTTTGAGATTCAAGTTCCTCATCTGCAAAATAGGCTTAATAATGTGTACATAGGGAATTTTTTTGGTGACCATTAGATGAGGTAAGGTATCAGGCAGTGTGGATTAGCTGTGGAGGATTATACCTCCACTAGCTGCTGTATTCCCTAGACTGACCTAGCTTTCTAGAAGTGTTGTATACTGGTTCTTTGCTTTTAAAAGTGCTTGCTGCCAGTATTGTCAGGAGAGGGTGTAGGTATATACAGATGCAAGGGGGTGAGAATAGTTATCTGGTTCAGATAAAATGCCATTCTCTTAACACACAGACCTACAGATGTGCTCATGTCGGTCCCATGACGTTATGCAGTCAATAACCATGTCAACTATACTTTTATTTACAATGATATGTAGCATAAAAAGGACCTCCACAATCCCTTTCTTATTTTTCACAAAAGTAGTTCCTTTACTTTTTTCATTAGCTTACCAAGGAACAAATGTGCATTGGTAGAGATCAATAAAATCAATTAATTAGGCAGCCCTTTTAAACAACAATGGAAATAAGAGTCAGGAGCTGTGTGAATGCCTTGTCTTGGGAAGGACAATGCTCAGCACTTGCTCGTGTACTAAAAGCACAGTCACACAGGTCAGTATTATGTTTGCTGAAAGGATGAATGGTTATTTTACTGAATGGATGCTGCAGCTCTTGTGTCAGGTTTTATATACCTAATTTAATTGTTGCCAGTGGCAACAGTGGGATCCATGTCAACTACTGATGCCATTTATGCTACTGAAGCAAAGTCTGTGCCAGTGTTTCCATTAGTAATCTCTGTGTTTAAAAGGATACTGATTGAGTGAAGAAACAAATGGAAGGAGAGAAGCTTTAAGAATTCTGGAGACATGTAGATAGGGCCACTCCTGGCCACAAAGTTAAAGACTGTGCATTAATTTGTTCATTCATTCAAGAAGTATTTACTGAACATCTACTATGTCCTTGCCAGTGTGCAGTGTATACATGGTTAATAAGTCATAGTGCTAGGCTTTCATGAAGTTTAGAGTGGAACACAAATGATAGGTAGATAACAAACAAGCAGATATATAATTACTGATTGTGGTTAAGTACAATAAGGAGCATAAACAATGCTGTAAAAGATTTGAACTAAATGGTGTATACACAGAGTCAGAGAAACCCTCTCATAAGGATAGTGATGTTCAAACTAAAATTTGAAGGATAAAAAGTTGTTGCCAGGGTGGAGCAAGTTGTAGGCAGAAAGACCTGCATGTGTAAAGTTCCTAAGACTAGAAGGGGGTTTGGAGTGTCCAGAGGTAACAGCAAGTTGACTGGCTTGGCAGGGTTGATTGTTCATTTTGGTCATCATGAATTTATAGTGAAGCTAAAGCTAAAAGCTTCCAGTTTTTTTTTCTTTAGTGTCATTCAACTATACAGGTGTAGGTGTGGACAAGTTAGACAATTTGGCTCATTCAGAGTTGTGTGTGTGTGTGTGTGTGTGTGTGTGTGTATGTGTGTGTGATGATTTATAGAGAGAGAGTTGAGAGAAGTACAAAGAAGTGCAGTGGGATACTTTGTAAATCAGTCTTAGGATCTAAAATGAAGAACAGAAGACAGGAGGGATTGTATGTCCAGAGAGTAAGGAGTAGGGAAAATAAGTTGATGGTCTATAGCTAGAGAGGTAAAACAATATCCAAGGGGTGACAGTAAGAATGAGTATTTAAGACCTAGAGGAAGAGCATTTTGGTAATGAGTAATTGTGAATATGGGGGTGGGTTTAAGATAAAGACCTTCCACTTAGAGGGATAGAAGTGCTGTGGTGTCCTCAGAAGTCTGCTTATGTTGTTAGTTTTATTACTTCTAGATTTGTCTTCATCATTTTATGTGCCTGTATATTTTACTATCGATATTGGCCACTCCTCACTCCCTAATACACAGCTTCCTCTGAATCTATCTTTTCAAAGCTTAAAACCCTTTTAGAAAAAAAAATCCATTTTCATTAAAACCTACTTGCTTCTCTACTCCATTTTCTGGATCCTTTCCAGCTGATATGTTAGTTAACAAGAAAAACAAATTCAGTTAAGATTAATTTGGGATGATAGTTTAATTTGTTGTTCCAGATAACACATTTGCATTTTAGTAGAAGCTTTTAATAGCAAATAGAAAAGAGTATCTAATATAGAAATTCAAGCTAGAGAGAAAAATATTGTGGTGCGGAACTTTTTTTTTTTTTTTTGTCTTTATGTAAAAGCTTGGGGATAGTCATTTAATTTACTTATATGTGGGATTAATCTTGAAGATGACCAATGTGAGAGTCTTTTTTTTTTTTCTAAGGTATAACAGAATTGGAGACATATGACTTGCTGTAGTGTGAAGTGAACCTAGAAACTTAATCCCATTTCTAAATTTTGGAGGTAGAGAAAATAGGCCTAGAAAACAACATTAGTTGCCTCACCTAGTTAATTACTCAGCTGGATAGCTACTCAAACCCCAATCTGTACTATACTATATATACACTATAATTCTTATCTTCCAGAGACATTAAAATTGAATCTTCTCAAATAGGTAGAAGAATGTCCTGTTATAAAAGTCAAATGGAGGTCCTACAGTCTTCTAAGATACCCTGTACAATGTTTAGGAACCTTTAATAACAGGAAATTATCCATTACAATTCAGCATAGGGTAGTGGAAAGAATTCTGATTTTGAAATAAGACATGAATGTGGTTGTAGCTGTGGTAGGCAGTCTCTAAGAAGTCCCTCAACTCTACTTTGCCATATTCATGCCTTTGTGTAACCCCTTCTTGCGTATGAGCTGAACATAGTGACTTGCTTTTAATGAAGAGTATATAGCAAAAATGGAGGAATATCCTTTCTAATCTTAGGTTATAAAAAACTGTGGCTTCCATGTAGGGAACTCTGTTTGCTCTCTCTTGGATCATGTTGTCTGGGGAAAGCAACCTGCCATTTTGTGAGATAGCAGCCTGTGTGACTAGGAATCAAGATCTACCAACAACGATATGAGTGGATTTGGAAGTGGACCACTCTTCTCTCCTCCACCTCACTGGCCCCTTGTTCAGTTGAGCCTTCAAATATAATTGTTGGTCTTTGCTGGTAGTTTGGCTAAACTGCAGCTCCGTGAGATACCTTGATCCAGAGGTACCCAGACAAATTGTGACCCTTTTCCTGACCTACAGAAACTGTGGGATAATAAATGTTTATTTTAGTAGCATACTTTTGTGCTAGTCTTTGCCTTTCTGGGGCTTAATTTTTTCACCGGTGCATATTCAACAATTGAACCAAGTGATCTTTAAAGTTACGTATGTACAGATTGCTATTAGTCATCTGAATTCCTCATGTGTTAGCATAAGCCAATTCTATCTAATTGTATCTTCGATAGTGATGAAGAATAATCAGCCATAATTTTCGAGAAGTAGCCCTTCAAATATTAAAACTATAAGAAAGCTTGTAGTCTCCCTTCTAATCCAACATGTGAAATAATAGGAAACCTTTGATGTGTAAAGATTTGATTTTATCTTATTAATCTCTAATGGTAAATGTATTTATTTCTTTAAACAATAGCACTACCCTGTTAAATGCTGTATCACCTAAATCTTATTCTTTATAAAATCCTAGAAGAAAGGACACATAGATGCATTTTTGTCTATATAACTTGACAGGGGCCTGATAAAGCTTTAATTTCCAGGAAGTAAATGTCATGATTGGTTCTTATTTGTCAAAACAGTCACAAAGACTCAGACTATTTACCCTGGGTAAATTGACAGCCCTGATGATTGTATCAGAAATGTGTTTCCAGTATCCGCTTGGACAAGGCATATTGGATGTAGGGATGACTGTGTAGTCAAAAATATTTTCTCTAAACGTGCAACAGAAGTCTTTCTGCTGGGCACCTATTAGGTGGCCAATATGTTGTTATTGATTCATTGATCTGGGTTTTAGCATATGTTTTCCCAATGGAACAGAAACTACTCCGTTGGTACGCTAAAGGAATGAGGCCAATTAGCCCTCAGAGAATCCTGGACTCCATTCATTTGTGATAATTCTATAGAGCAACTCATTAAAAATAATACGAGTGCTATGCAAAACCTTCCCTGGGTATGGATCTCTGTTTCTCAATATGTTGTATTTGAATCAGAGCCCTTATTTTGCCCACATTGTGTGCTACTGCCTCTCTTGTGAAGCCAAACAAATGCGTTTGTTTGGTTTGATTTGGGATGTGTGCGTATTAGCGCGCTTACTGTGTGGCCGGGTGGATGATTTCCCGAGGAATGCATGTGGGGTCTTATACTAACTTTGCCACTGCTTTGTGTCGTTAAGCTGTAGAAGTTAGCCAGGAATGGACCCCACCTTGTAAACAAATGTTTATTCATTAATGCCAAAATGGTCTCAAAACAGATACTTGAAGCCAAAAATATGGAAGCAGCACGCACACTGTTCTTTACTTTCTGTCTTGCCAGTTGCCCTCATTTCCCATTTTTCTGACATGTATTAAAGATGCTAGAACTTAGCCACTAAGGTTCTGAATCACTTCGGTTACCCACCAGCGTGTTTCAGCCTAATCAGGGAGGGGGGTGCACCTACCCTTGTCCTTGACGGAGGCCGTGTAAAATGCTGGGCCTGTGCTGGGATAGCTGGGCCAGTGATGAGGTGACCTGCGGCTCAGGGCTCAGGCAAGACCACCAACTGCTTTCAGCCAGGTCAGTGACCAGCTGTCAGCTGGGGTTGGCCTCCTGTCAGTGCCAGCCTGGGGGAGCTTCAAAGTGCTGACCTGGAGGAGAAAGGGCAGGGCTCCTCTGGAGCTCACTCCATTTGCATTGTACAGACAGAGAGGGAGGTGACTTTGGGAGGCAGCCCTCCTCACTTAGACCTCCCACAAAGAAGCAGATGCATCGGAAGGGGTGGAAGCCTGGGGTGAGGCCGGAATTCTCCTTCTTTGTTGATTCACGGCCTGATTTTTTATGCCAGCTTTAAATGCAGAGGCTTTCCTTTATTAGGAAATGTGCTTTAGATGAGGCTTAATGCTGTATCTCGCTGGTTTTTTTTTTTTTTAAACTTGTTCTCAGGAATCCTTCAACCTGATGTTAGCTTATTTGCAAATAAGGAAATAAATAACTTAGGTTTCTTTGCAGGGCTAGAAAGTGGCTTTTAATCCTGTAATGTTTTCCTCAGTCATCACCAAGCTTAGTGAAGAGAACAGCCTTGAAAACAGAAAGCTTTGCAGTGATTCCACAGCAGTGTGTGCCGGAGAGAGTGAGAGTGAGAGAGAGAGAGAGAGAGAGAGAGAGAGAGAGAGAGTCTGAGAGCATCATAAAAACCAGGAGAGAGGCGCTCCATAAGTATGCGGGTAGTTATTTATTACAAAATAAATTATGTATTGACATGAGGAATTACACCATAATTTTCTGTTTGAGATGGTACCAAAGTAAATTGGTTTCTATCTAAAAGGTCACATGGAATGTTGGCTTTGTGTTCCTGTCATGACATTTGCCTTATTGGCATTCAGGAGCATTCCCTCTGCTTCATGCAATCACTGTCTCCTTTCACTGTGTTTACAGATAATCCAGCAACTTTGCAGGCCAAATGGTTTTCTGAATATGAGCCCACAAAGCATTGAATCAGACAGCCTCCTGCTTAGAGTTTTCAGCACAGTTCAGCCATAAGGCAAACATCAATAATTGCTTTAGAAGGAAAAGTGACAGGAAATTGTTCATAATTTGCCATCACAATAATTAAGAGTGGCTAGCACTATTGCAACCACTATTTAATTTCTCCTTCTTTAAAATTAACTCTGTTATTGTCACCACCTGCTCGGCAGTGAGACCGATTAACACTATTTGTCTGAGGGCTCCGGTTCCTAGGAGCACATCATTCACTCACCTCCATGTGGAACCAACTATGCATCTTGATCCAAGCTGTTTTACATTTACAGTGAGGACATGCGTGAGTCTTAAAAGAGTAGCCTAGTTGCTCAACTGCTGTTTAACAGGCCTCTCATGAAATATCCTGAACTGTGTATGGCTTAGAACAAATAATCAAATGCCTTACGGTCAGGGGGGGAAAAAAAAGGAAAGTAGAAAGTGTCTTAACCATTGTTCAGTGGTTTTCATGCCTGATTTGGTAGGTAAAGGTTATCAGAAAAGTCAGTTCAAGTGTGCTTAGAAACCTTAATGATACCTCTCAACTCCCTTGGCAGGCATCTCATGAAGGGGAGCAGGTTATTAGAGGCCAAAATTAGAAATCCCATCTTTGGTAAATGAACTGATTAGTGTCATCCTGTGTCTGAGCTGCCCACGGCTAGCAAGGCTAGAGTTTCTGTCCTGGGTGTCATTCTTCAAGCACCTTCTCAGGACTCCAAAGTCACAAGGCTCTCTGTACTCTTTCCCTGGCTCAGCACATCCTGCCCCTTACCTGCACTAATTTGTGTGTTGATTTCCTCTCTTTTATCGGGCATGAAGCCCTTTGAGGTCAGAGTTTTGAATGCTCACAGTCCCTATCATGTAGCATAAAATAGTTGCTGAATAAACATTTGTTGACCAACAGACTAAGAAGAGATGAATGATTGGCAGTACTCAGTAGAAGTTGGCGGAGAAAAATCTCTTCACCGTAGGTCCAGTGGGCTCTTGTTAACCGTCCCAACCCAGAAGCACCCTGGCTACTGAATAGCAAATTAGATTCTGTTAACAGAAAAAAAGAAGCTGATTACTCTTAGGTGAATTTTTGCCAAAATCTTTATTAATTCAGCATAATGTGTTGAGTGCCTAGCCTATGCCAGGCACTGTTTTAGGCACTCGAGACTTATTGATGGGCCAAACAGTTCATGTTGTGGTGGAGTTTATATTCTGGTGCAGGAAGCCAGGCAATTAATAATAACAGTAAAGAGTAAATCATGTATTATGCTGGAAGGTGACCTATGCAGTGAAAATAGTGAAGCAGGGTAAATGAGGTTGAGGTAGTAGGGGTGTTAGGCATGGGTGGGTTTCGATTTTAAATAGGTTTGGCAGAGGAAGCCTCATTGGGATGACATTTGGGAAAAACTGGAAGTTAGTGTAGGAGTTATTATGTGGCTCTTAGAAGAGGAACATTCAAGATATAGGAACTGCCTGAGCAAAAGCCCTAAGCTGGGAACATGCCTGGAGTGTTCTGTGTGGAGGACACGGAGGCAGATTAGAACAAACCACAGGGGTGTAGTAGGAGATGAGGTCAGAGAGGCAACAGAACACCTGATCAAGGGCTTGGTAGACCATTGTAAAGCCTTTGGCCTTTACTCTGAGTGACAGGGTTAATTTAATTCACTCCCTCCTTTGTACTTGGAACTCCCATTTCCCATTTGTACTTATATCTATTTCAGCAAGTAACACATCATGTTAAACTGTTTGTGTCTTTTTCCCTTGCTAGACTCTCAGGTTCTAAATGCATTTTTAAAATCTCATTCTTCTCTGTATCTGGACCAGAAGAATGAATGCACATTATAAACGCTCCATTATTGTTTGTTGAATTGAATTATGACAACACACAAGTCACAGGAGTGGGGATTGCACAATAGTATAAAAGATCACAGATAGTTTCTGGGGCAAAAGAGTTGGTGTAAGAATGCATCATACACTTCTCAGCTATCGGCTAGTGTTTTTCTGCTCAAGACTTCTGTTCTTTTTTCCTTGTGTGCAGTTTTCTCACCACCGTCTCATGGCGGCTTCCAAAGAATCAGCTGCACTGCTGAAGCTGATAGTATCTTTCTCTCTAGGGAAACTTTGGTGGTTAAGCTACTGGCCTCATGAACAAGGGCTCTGGAGCTCAACCTCAGA
This sequence comes from Canis lupus baileyi, assembly GCF_048164855.1. Taxonomy (NCBI): domain Eukaryota; kingdom Metazoa; phylum Chordata; class Mammalia; order Carnivora; family Canidae; genus Canis; species Canis lupus. The sequence continues at coordinate 10,557,998 of NC_132844.1, forward strand.
TGCACATTGGAATCCCTGAGGAGCCTTTATAAAGTGTGGTGCCTCATCACAGAGCAGTTGTACCAGTTCTGAGGGTGGGGTTCAGACATAGGTATATTTTAAAAGCTCCCAGGTGATCCTGATGTCCAGCCAGAGGTGAGATCTATTGTATTGATCTGGAACTGTTCCAAGACTTTCAGAAGTGGCCCATGTTCTTTAGGAACATTAGAGCTACAACAAAGGGAATATAAAAATTTGATCAATTCCCCAAACCCATCAATTCTTTGTAGTGGCATGGCTCTTGCATCATGGTGGCAGCTCCAGGGTGTGTTATTACATCTACATGTTTGTACAGGTGCAGATGTGGTGGTGAGAGGGGAGAGCTTTGAAGGTTGTCTGTTCTCTAGGATAGGAGCCAGTTCCTGGCTCTTCTCTTAGAAGAACACATATCTGGTCTGTCAAGGTGTACTTGCATTCTGGGAAGCAGTGGTGCTGGCTACATATCCTCATGGACAAATGAAAGAACCTTGTACCCCAACCTGGCTCTCATCACAGGTGAGTACTGTTCCACCATGGCTTACCACAGTCTAGTCTACAGGTTGTGAAAGCATGCTTATCACCTCCAACTTAGGCAACCTATGCATTATCCAATCACCCTGGGCTTGGGTGTCAAATGCTGGCTACTCAGGGGTAGCTGATCCTTAGTAGCCTGTGTGAGCACTGACGGTGCTTACTACACACCATGGTTATGTATACATTTCCTTTCCACAGAGTGTTTAGGCTGGACTTTTGACATACAGGGAAAGATCCTGCCTTCTGAATATACTTATCTTCCCGACTATTCTCAGTACCAGAACAGGGCCATGCACCATCAGGCTGTGTGAATGTGTGATGAATTTCATTCTTTAATATCTTCATGTTTGCCTTTTAGTATGTGTCACTAAATATTCTTGAAGTATCTACCAGGTACTGTCCTACATTTGGGGAGCACAGGGTAGGTAGGTATGGTATTCTTCTTTCAGCTCACATTCTAGACAAGGAAATGGACATAGAAATACAAGATCAGAACTTAATACCGGAGCTCAACAGACATGGAAAATGATAGGAAGTAGAGGGTGGGTCTTATAAGCTATGGGTGCTATGAAAGGTGAGGATTTGGGAAAATGCATTAGGGTTCAGAGAGCGAATATGTTTCTAAAGTAGAGGGAGTGGAGAGGATGGTGGTGGAGGTGAGGTTGGAGGCATAGACTGGGATCAGATTGTAAAACATTTTTATGCCAAGGTATTTTGGACTTGATTCTGAAAAGGCAAGGTCATACAAACGAAAAAAAGATAGAAATATACTTCACCTTTGTAATCTGAAAAATATGATTAAATTCTGACTCTGCTACTTATTAGTTATATAATATTGTGCTAACGATTAGAAATAGTTTATTCTCTATTTATTCATCTATAAACCTTATAATACCTACCTCGCAGGCTTAGTTTGAGGGCTAAATGAGATAATGTTCAGGAAAATTAAGGGCAGCCATATGGTAGATTCTAGAGCTGTGGCATCTAACTACTCAATTAAAATTAAGTAAAATAAACAGATTATTTTTGAGATGCACCAGCCACTGTCAAGTGTTCAATGCCATATGTGGCTAGTGGCTATCGTATTGGAAAACACTGATGTAGGACATTTGCATGATTGCAGAACATTATGTTGGACAGTGCTACTCTATAGAGATTTCCATTGCCTTTCTGGAAGCATCAGGCTTCTAACTGATATAGTTGATGTGTTGATAGTATGTGATGTTATGGAAGTATCAGGTTCCTAACTGATGTGTTGATAGTATGTGGTATTGTGTTCTAAAGAAGTTTTTCTTTAAAATAAAGCTTGGAAGTGTGCTCAGATCAAGATTGGATTTCTCTCTGAGAGGCCAGTCAGAAGCTCACACACAAACCTGTGCTAACATGCAGCTGCTGCCCCCAGATCTCTCTTGCACTCCTTCTGCCCACCCTGCCTCTAGGCTTGGATTTATACTTAGTTCTCTTGGAAATGGCCACAGTGACAAGCAAACTGCTCTGGAGCTGAGGCACAAGTTTCCCTGGGGACTTATTTCGGGACCTAAACAGCATTCTCTATGGGATTGCCTTTAGGAGCGACTCATGCCATTTCAAATAACAGCTTAATTCATCCTGTTCCCTTAGTAAGGTTTTGTAGCCCAGAACATCAGGGATGATGGCCATTTCTGGTGACAGGTAGACACTTGCACTGAACTCTCAATTCACTTCAACTTAAGCCACTTGCCCAGAAAGAGTGTATTAACTTCCAGCTTCTACTTTGGTTTTGCTCAGGGAATGAGCCAAAGTTATAAGCACAGGTTCTTTTCCCACATGGAACAGTTATTTTCAGGATTAAAAAAATTTGGAGGGGATCCCTGGGTGGCGCAGCGGTTTGGCGCCTGCCTTTGGCCCAGGGCGTGATCCTGGAGACCCGGGATCGAATCCCACGTCAGGCTCCCGGTGCATGGAGCCTGCTTCTCCCTCTGCCTATGTCTCTGCCTCTCTCTCTCTCTGTGACTATCATAAATAAATTAAAAAAAATTAAAAAAAAAATTTGGAGGGACCATTGAGAGAATGGAATGTAAATTAAAAAAAATTAGTTAAAGCTTTCCTTAATCACCTTGGGAAAAACAGGTTCTTGCTGACAATTGTATCGTGGTGCTATATTATCACATAATTTATTTTGTACGCATAATTGACTTTTACTTGAGAAGCAAGAAAGCCCATGTGGAAATGTTAAAAAGGAGTCAAGTGAGAGACCAGCTAGGAGAAATTAAATCCATCAGTGTGTAAATGTAATAAGGTGAAAGGAATTTGGCATTTATTGAGGGGTATATGCAAATGCAGTGAGTTGCTGGAAGGGATATTCTCTGGGGCCTGCAATGACTCCGGGAATTTTGAAGAATTGGCAGAGGTTCAGCTGGTCGTGAAAGGTGGTTGGGATTATGGTGAGAAGTGGGGAGGGATTTCAGACAGGGAAGGTGTGTGAAGTTGTAGAGATGGAAATGCAACAACTGTCTTCTTTAGTGGTAAGTGACCAGACCGTTCTGACCAAATACACATGTATTATATGGATGAGAAAGAACTGAAAAGTAAGGGTAGCGACGTCAAAGCAAGAATTTGAATAATAAAGCAATAATTAGGTAAGTTTTCTTACTGCACTTTTTTGAGTCAGTCAACGAGCTAAAACATTTTCAACATATGTTATTTAATTAGACTTTGTAACAGTTCAATGAGGTGGGTATTATTACTCCCATTTTACAGATGAGGCAACACATACTTAGGTTAAGTAGTCTCCCCAAGGGGTTAGGAGACAGTCCTCCATGCATCTTTTGCATCTCTGTACATCTTTGGAGCATGGCTGCTGGCTGCCTCTGTTCTGGACTAACTTTTCATGGATATTTGCATAGCTAACAGCTTTGAAAGATAGAGCCAGTATCTCCTTCTGGAGCAGGGAGCAGGTTTATTTATTGTCTGGTGCAATAAAAACAATGTCTCCCTCTGGGGCGAAGGTTGAGCAAGTTTACTGCCCATTTTACTTTTTTATTTTATTTTATTTTATTTTATTTTATTTTATTTTATTTTATTTTATTTTATTTTATTTTAATTTCTGCCCATTCTAAAAGACTTGGGTTCTCCGAACTAAGGGTTCCTTTCCTGGAATGCCATGTGTAAGAGTCACTTGATCCTTTCACATTGCCCTGTGGGAACTGAGACTACGAGGTGGAATGAGTGGTGACATTTTTGGCTACGGAGTACTATTTCTCTCAGTAGTTTCTTTTTAATTACATTTATTTGTTTTTAATTATATTTACATTTATTATTTATTTGATTTTCTTGTCTCTGACCCAGGAATTTGAAACTGTGGCAGACTAAATTGTTAGCATACAAGTAGGGTAAATTCTCAGAGTATTCACGGGTGTTGACCTGAATATCTGGTAAATAGTGAAATGAAACTTAGAAGTCAACCAACTCAGGGGTGCCTGGGTATCTCAGTCAGTTAAGCATCCGACTCTTGATTTTGGCTCAGGTCATGATCTATCCAGCATTGGGCTCTGTGCTCAGAGGGGGGTCTGCTTGAGATTCTCTTTCCCTCTCCCTCTGTACCTACCCTCTGTACAGGTGTGTGCGCGCTCTCTCTCTCTCTCTCAAATAAATAAACAAACAAATAAATAAATCTTGTTTTCAAAAAAAGAAATCAGCCAACTCTTAGGTTGTAAGGGCTTGTGCTAGAGTGGTTTGAAAGGAGGAAATAGATGCACAAAGCAGAAAGGAAGAAACAAGATTGGTGAGAATATTTTGAGATGGGGTATGGGGCCAGAGGTAGTCAGAAAGTATAAAAGGTCAAAGAGATATTAAAATTCTAAGCTTGATCAGATGAAGGCAAACAGTTAATAAAGTGAGGAGGAACTTTATTATTGGAGGAAGAAGGGCGGTTGTTTTCTGCTTTTAGAGTTTTACTTCTCTGAAGTTAAGAGCTGGATACTGAAAAATTCTCTGCACAGGATCTAGCAGAGGCAGCTTGCAAAAACCCTAACAACTAGACCTCCCTTCTTCTCACCTTATTTCAATTTTGGTAGTTAGAGCTACTGAGAGAATCTGGGAGGTAGCTGATTACTGATGGCATCTCTGTGGGTGAGGGTGTGGGGTGGGAGGAAGGGGAGCAAGTTGCTGGGGCAATGGCCCAGTTATTTCTGAGGCCATTTCAGATATTCTCATGCTGGCTGCAGGCTGTGTCTCTTAGAGTAAAGCTTGGCTTCTAAGCACTACTGTTTGGCAAAACACCATTGCAGTTGTGCTAGGTGACTGCTTTTGCCCTCTTACTCTTTTCTTAGATGAACTTTTTAATAAAAGCTCAAAATGTCATCTACTGCTCCTGCAGTGTCATTTATGGTGGCAAAAATTCAGATATTTTCTTCCTTTGTTGCCTATATAATAATTTTTCAAAGAAGCAATGACAAACAGAATAAAAGAAAGGCAAATAAACGCCACCTCTTTATATATTATTATCTCCTGACCCCTCTGTCTTCACTAATCGTTCAGAAAATCGTATCAGGTTGTCTTTTTAAAATAAGAAGAATGGGATCCCTGGGTGGCGCAGCGGTTTGGCGCCTGCCTTTGGCCCAGGGTGCGATCCTGGAGACCCGGGATCGAATCCCACATCGGGCTCCCGGTGCATGGAGCCTGCTTCTCCCTCTGCCTGTGTCTCTGCCTCTCTCTCTCTCTGTGACTATCATGAATAAATAAATAAAATCTTTAAAAAAAATAAAATAAGAAGAAATCCTTCTAGAAGAATCCAAGTTGGTAGAAACTGAGCAGCACAGTTGCAAGGCTTAGTGTATTGTATTCATTTTGGGAAAATAAAATTGCCCAGTGTTTCCTATTTCTGAATCAGTTGTCAGTGTTTGCTGAACTTTATCTACTGCTCCACATTCCCTTAGTGAGTGGCAAATTATGCAATGACACGATTATGTTGCTCTCCTTCCCAGGAAGTCCATGGAGACAACACTTCATGTCTCTCTGTCTGGAGCCCAAGTGTCTTGGGAACAGAGTAGTACCATTCCGTGGTAAAAAAGATTTTAATCTTTAAAAAAGGTGGCATGATCTTTATTAGATGATGTTAGGAGTTGTAGATTAGTCAGCCATAAATGTACTGTGTAGGCATGAACCATTTCTTTTTCTTTCTTTCTTTCTCTCTCTCTTTTTTTTTTTTTGTATGTATAATTTTTAACATCTTCTGTATCTATGGATAACAGGTTCTCAGGTGAAGTGCTGAGTATGTCACTGAAAGCCCAGTAGAGTTAAGTGTGCAAAGTCAGTCTGAACATATGCTGTAATGGATTTGACCTCGTAGAGCACTACAAAGAGAAATTGCAGATAACCATCTGAACTGACTTCTGAAGCTTGTAGTTCTGACTCCCAAGATACAGAGAGAAAAGTGAGACCAAACAGATTAGAACGAACAACTCAGAGATAGCAGGATGTAATTGAGCCTGATTCTAAAAGTAAATAAAGCTACATTAAAAATGATTTATTCTCTAACACTTTTAAAAATATTCTTTCTTTGTTTCCCAAGAATGTATGTGAAGTACAATAAATAGTTTGCTGTACACAATCTATTTTTTTTGATCACACTGATGCCTGGTAAAGTGAATATTTGATCAATATATAAACATCTATCTATCTATCATCTATCTATCTATCTATCTATCTATCTATCTATCTATCTATCTAAAATAAGAAATCACTGGAACCTTAGACTATAAGCAGGTGACAGTTCCATACAGGTAACTTAATCTTATCCACTACCCAGGGAAAAAGTAGCTTTAACAACAGTGATTTAGGGGATCCCTGGGTGGCTCAGTGGTTTAGCGCCTGCCTTTGGCCCAGGGCGTAATCCTGGAGTCCCAGGATTGAGTCCCACATCAGGCTCCCTACATGGAGCCTGCTTCTCCCTCTGCCTGTGTTTCTGCCTCTCTCTCTCTGTATCTCATGAATAGATAAATAAAATCTTAAAAAAAAACAAAAACAAAAAAAACAAGCAGTGATTTAGGCTAGGACTTGAATGCTTAGTAATTTACAGTTGGGCATCTCAGCAATAACTTAAACATAAGGTATTTAGGGGCATAAAATTGCAGATATATGAAATATTATAGCAAACAAAATTTTTTTGCCATTTTTGTCACAAACACACCATTGATAGCATATACACTTCTTTTACTATGGAGATCAGTTTGTTTGCGGTCTGTTTCATGTAATATAATTAGCAACTAGTATTTGTTATGCTACTACCTGGGCTTAAGGTTAAAACATGTGGCCATGAGACATCCCTAGCTGTGTGGCTCACCTGGAGTTCAGATCTGTGATGTTGATATTCTGTTACCTAGACCCATAAAGAATATGCTCTGATCAGCTAGGCCATAGGGATTTTGCAAAGGTCCTCAAATATATAAACACAGACATACACCCAGAAGCTTCCATATTTGGATTGTTATTCAAACTGTGCTAGAAAATGGAATCTAGAAATCATATGAACAATATGATTTCAGATTTTGCTATTTTTACATATTGTTTACAAGCATAAACACATTCTTTTTTTTTTAAAAGATTTTATTTATTTATTCATGAGAGACACACAGAGAGAGGCAGAGACACAGGGAGAGGGAGAAGCAGGCTCCCTATGGGAGGGCCTTATGTGGGACTCGATCCCAGAACCCTGGGATCATGCCCTGAGCCGAAGGCAGATGCTCAACTGCTGAGCCACACGGGTGTCCCACAAGCATAAACACATTCTATATAATAAGGAACAATGGGAATATCAGGACAAAAGTTTCAGGGACCACTGAGTTGTGCCAAACAAGGCAGAGATATATTAATTATATTGATTGAACTTCAGGTGACAGTGGCCTTTGACTTTTTTTCTTTCATTTAGAATTGTTTTCTTTTTTTAGTAGTGGAATAGCTAGGTTTCCATGTGAAACAATTTGGGAACATTTGCTACCTACAGCAATGTTGCAGCAACACATTCTTATAAGTGTCAAATGATATGCTAGTGATTATGGCTCCTATGCTGAACAGTTATTTCTAAACAATGCTTGCAAAATACTCTACTGTGTAATTCGTTGGTGTAGTTACAAACCTGCTGATGGCACCCTTCAGAAAAATGTTTCTTTACAATTAACTCCCATGGTGATGATGGGAGCAAGATGACTTCTAAGTTTTCTTTCTTGTATTGTGCTCCTCTTTTCTGCGTCTTGGGTTTTTCCCTCCTGTTTTGAGTCTCAGAGCAGTATAAATATAAGATCATGTCCAAAGTATGAGAGCTATCATGAGACACAGTAGCATATATGCAAAATGTTGAGCCTTAAGCCATCAGGTTTGCATTTTGATTCATAAATAATGTAGTGCCAGAGTGCTGAGCATGCTGTTGTATAGACCTGAACTTGCTCTTGGTAAAATAAACAGATAAATAAATGGTAACTCGGAATAAAGGAAATGTTTAATATAACTGCCAACAGAAATATTCGGTGCTATAAAACAACCGGTGTGAAGGCAAACATATTTACAAACACATTCACATTACGTGGATAGTTTTTTTGTGTTTCTCACTCTAGTTTTGGAGACTCAGAGCAAAGAACAGACAGTCTGTAGAGAAGCATCTCAAAATGATGGTTTGTGTTTGTCCTTTTTTTGCATATCTGAGAACAAAGCAACTCAGCTCCAATTGTTATCATTTTGCTGGTCTTTAAAAGTACTTGTCCTTGTTTTATGGAGCACACCAAGCTGAGCACAGCAGCCTGTGTGACACTGTGCTGTGGGGTGCGAAGTCGAAGCCATTGAAAGCTGAATTTCCCCAGTGTGTCTCGGTGGCAGAAGCCCTTGTGTTAAATGTGTGTGTGCTGTTCCACTGAGAAAATTCAATGTTCAGCAGCTCTCCGAATTTCTCATTTCATACCTATGGAGAAGAGGCTCAGTGGCAGCCTGTTGAGTTTCATTGTGAAGTACATACAGATGGCCTAGTTCAAGGTTCTTTAAAAGGCACACAGGGCAAGACATTTCTACTTATTTTTCCCATCTTATGTGCATGTCTTCCCTTTTGAAATGTATATTTTGTATCATTAGTCAAAGATGATATTACTGTAGTTTTAATGTAGGTAGAATGCACAAAAACTAACATTTCTTCTGCAGAAATAGACATTAGGGCTGCCCAAGCCAGATAGGCAAGCAGTGTATCTACAGTAACTTAGTATATGTTTTCTAGTCTCTTCTAGGCAAATGTTGAATCTGGTTAACATCTAAGCCTGATGAGAATATTAGGCAGTCAGAAAGTTGCCAATTGCAATGTAGCTTTTTCTGAATGCTAAGTTTGTCTAGACCGACTGAATTTTCTTGAAGACATTGTTAGTGAGTGCCTCTGTCTGGGAAATCTAAATAGAGGAATCATCTAGAAAATAACTATATTTAAATAATGTACACAGTATTTTTAAATTCTTCAATGCATTAAGGAAAGTCTTTGGAATAATTAGAGGTTTATATTTCATAGCACATCTGTTAAGTGAATAACTATTGAATGGAAAGCATCTCTACAACTTCATAGGCAGTTTTTGGCAAATGATTTATTTTGCCATAATTATACCCGTGTCCAGCCTTATAGCTGTCAGGATATTGCTTTCAATAGATTTTTTTTAGCTGGTAGATTAAAATGAATTTCTTCTGTCATTAGGCAGAAAAATGTTCTCTCATGGATGCAGAGAAACTGTATGTAGAATGATGTTCAAGAAAGGAGTGAATGGGCATGCATTATAGGACAGACAAGTGGAATTTGGAGGCCAACTTGTGAATGTAAACTATGAGTACTACTTGAATCATTTTCATTTGCTTGAAAAGAAAATCATGACAACTATGACAGAATTGAAAAGGAAAGTGAATGTACAAATACTGTAAAAGTAGGTACAATCTTAATTAAATGGAGAACCATCAGTGTAGAAATACAAAGTAACTTCACTGAGTGTGTCCCCTTTCTGAAAATCAGCTTTAATTTCATATGTAGTTATTAAAAATGAAAAAAAATAGAACAGGAAAGGGAAAAAGACAGTGTAGGCTTTGACCAAAGATGTTGACTCAAACATAAAACAGACATACTTCTTGGTCTAGATTGTGATAAATAAATTAGTAGTTTGATGAATACTTGTGAGTTCAGTAAAGTGATGTTTTTGCATTGTTCAGACAATGCATCCTATTTAAGTAGGAAATGTAGACAAGTTGTTATGTGAGTATTATATGATAAATGGTATCACAAATATAAGACATTAAAGTTTTCCCTCTTTTTTGGAGGAGAATGTTCAAAATACAAAATTGATGAGAATCAGATCCTGACATGGAAAAGAAATGTAATTTGAAAGGAATTTCTTCTCCAGTGGGGTTGAGATTTGGGTATATTCACATAGAAATTTCCCAGTTGCAGAGTGTCTAACCACTATATTAGTCATCAGTTAAGAAGTGAATGATAACATACTAGTAAGTTGTAAAGGTAAGATTTGTTAAGAAGAAAGAAAAAAATAGCACTTCAAGTGACACTGATATTGGAAAAATGTCCCTACAAAGACTGAATGACATTTGCTTAAGAAAAAAAAAAAGAAAGTAAGGGACTCAAGGAAAAGAAAAATGCATAATAAAAATGCAGGATGCCTGGCTAAGAATGAGCATCACAGAAAAATAATTGGATTTTATAGTTGACAAAAATATGTTGAGATATATAAATAAATATGTTTGACTCCTAATGGATTGACCTGATTATTGCTAAATAATTAAATAGATTTATGAATATAAGTACAAATTATAGTCATTATTGTGGTGCTGTTGTCAGAAAAAAAAATGCCAGCATATTCCTAGGTTCAGTAAAGAATAGATACAAAAAGGGTGAGCTAGAAAAAAAAATCTTTCAACATCTGTCAGATAGTTACTAAGGTATTATGCTACATCTTGTTTCTTGTGCTTTTAAAGTTATGCAGACAAAGAAGAGTAAGTTTTTAAAAGAATTGCATTGTTTAAGGTTGGAAGAGGGTCAAGTGAATTAGAATTGTTAAGTGATGTAAAGTTTTTATGAGGAAAATATATGGTAATTGTTTCTAACATTCGTAAGCTGAACTACTCGTTAGTCAATGGCACGCTTATGGAAGCCTCCTTCATACACTGGTACTTTGCCATCAGTTGTATGAGGTCCAGAAAAGTCTTAGCAGTTCCTGTTGTAAGGAACTTGCAGTATTATGGAGGACCGATACAAAGGAATTATATACTTAAAAAAAAAAAAAAACTAGCTAACTATAGCTGTGTGTTATTGAGTATAAGAAGAACTGAATTTAAGAGAAGGGATATCAGTGTGGTTTGTTGGAGGGAGCCTTATGGGGACTGCTAAGAATCGCTTGAGTTTGCAAATAACAAGATCTGGAGAGAGCAGAGTAACAAGAGAACATTTTGGCAAGAGATGCAAGGTGGGGAGAGAAATAAGTAAAGGCAAAGAGGCAAAGAGAGATGGCAGGAGTGCAAAATGTTTGGGTTGGTTCCAACCTGATAGAGACAGAGTTCTTAATTTTGAAAATTTCCTCTTGGTTTCCTTGGAGATCAACACATCATACAGTCAACAAACATAAGTGTTTAGCGATGTTGAAGTTTACAGGAAGCAACCCCTGGGTTCAGTATTTCAAAATTAGAAATGACTTTAAATACCATGACTCAGCTCCTCATTTTATATATTGGTCTGAGAGAGATTAAGTTAGTTGATGATGGTCACCCAATTTGTCAGCCCTATGGTAAGGACTAAAAGCCAGATCTCCTAACCTGGGCTGGTGTTCTTTTTTCTAAATCCTGCTGGCCTTTCTTCTATAAAATGAAAGACAACTTTCATCTTGTTTTTTGTACTTGTTTGATCATGTTTGAACAAAAGTGTGGTTTCATGGTTACAAACCTTGGAAAAAGTTTCTGATGAAATTGCAAGCAATTGCTCATCATGGCTGTTCATGCATTTGATCCATTGAGGTTGCTCAGGGGTGAAAAGTTCCCGTGTTGTTAGTGATGATCTTTCTCAAACAGTCTGAAGGCTGTCATCAGAGCAAAGAAAAATGACTGTTAGATTTTTTTTATTGATACACATTGACCTTTTAACCTTACTGATTGACAAAGTCGCTGAAGGTATGCTCTTTCCTGTATGGCCCCAGCCCTGGCTCCTGGCTTCATTCCTTAATTGTGTCAAGGGTGCTCTGCATGCTGCTGCAGCTGCCATTTTTCGCCAGCTGGCAGAGCGCTTGTCTGTCCATTAATGTTTTAGAAAATGATTAATAAGCTCCCACAACCCACACTGGTAAAAGAGGAGGTCCAAACCATTCATAAATGTATAGAGATGAAATGCCTAGTGACCTCCTCTGGTCCAGTAGCCCCATGGGCACCCACCCACAGCTGAAAGGTAAAATGAATTTTTCTCATGACAGTGTAGAAATCTTGAAAGTATAAAAGAAAATGCAAAATTAAATGTCACATCAATGTGTGCACTTCTAATTTTAATGATTTTTTTTTACAATTCAAATCAAGGCTAGGAGATATAATGGACTGCCTTCTAAGGTTTTTGAGCAGGTTTAATTTCTATTTATGTTAATAAAGTCAAACATTATGCTGGGATGCATTCCCTCTTCAGCCTGTCCATCTGTTATATGACCAGAATGACCTTCCTTGTTTCTTCTTCATTTGTACAGATTTTTTTCCCCTTGGTTGAATCAAAAAAAAAAAAAAGAATAAAATAGCCTTCTGCCTTCTTTCATTTAAAGTGACTAATGAACAACTTTAATTTTATATACATAGGAGAGCGAATTCTTCTTCCCCTAACACACACCATATCCTTAATTGATACTGCAGACCACCTAGGGCATTAAGTACGTAGTATGAAAAGAGATGAAAAGGAAAGGTCATCATTATGAAAAAATAATCACAAAGCGCATGGATTCAGGAATAATTTTTAAAATATTCTAAAACTTCAAGAGAATGGAGTAGTCATATTTTTTTTAAATGTCTGCAAGATACTGTTTTCTTTTTAATGAGATTAAGGAGCTTGAAATCTTTTACTCCTCAACAATTTAAAAAGACTGCTATTTTTTATTTTATTCGCTTCAATTGACTGAATCAGTTGGCTGCTTTGTATTCTCTGTGGGTGCGATGACAGCTATCATTTGATTCAGTGAAAAACAAAAGCCATTAAATAGATGGAGTCATGTACAAATTACCAATTAAATGATTGAGCATCTTATTTTTTGAAATGATTGATTTTGTATCTTTCTTATTCCATTTAGGGGTTTTTCTAGAAAGGGTCAGAATGGTCTTGAGTGGAAGAAATGTGGGGCTGAGTATTTGGGTTCTATTTCTGATGCTTTTTCTGGTTTTTCTGAGCGATCTTGGCTAAATTTCTAGTACCTCAAGTTTTCTCTCTGTAAAGTAAAAAGTCAGCTAAAAGTATATGTGGCAAAGGTTTTGCAACTTAAAATGTTGAATACGTATAATTCATTGGCATTACATGTATCTGAATTATGTTCATTTTCAGAAGGTTTCATCTTGAATTATTACTTTTCCTTCAAGGCCACACAAGGTCATATAATAATGCTTTTTTGCTTCCTCTTATTTTTTTCATCCACTTTGCTTCCTGTGTTTTACATTATTTTTAGTTGTTGAAACTATGAGGATTCATTCTCAATGAATGTTCTACTGCTTATGTGATCCTCAAAGACGGCTTTTAATCTCTTTTGACTGACGTTGATGTGTTTTAACTTAAAATTTTGTCTTTAAGATATCATTATATACTATGCATTTGGATTTTGTGTGTGTGTGTAGATATCCAGCAAATCCAACTAAAGTGTATGGGTTCAGTTGTGGAAAGGGAGTATGTTTTTTATGAATTTGAACATCTCAAAATTACATTAGACATTATGAGTTAAACAAAATACACTTTATAGAATTCAGAGATGAGAACTGATTTTTCATGCAGTTGTGAAATCAGGCTGCTCTGGAAGATCTAGAAATCAGAGGCAAATCTAGAGGCCCTGGTTCTTTTGTAACCCATGAACAGTAGTTACAGTGGCTTTGCTTATGGTGCCAACTCAATACTTACTGTCTTTCCTCTTCTGTTAGGCTTAGTCTTTGATCTATTCTGTAACAGCATTAAAGCTGAGTGTGTTGCCAGACCCATGTAGGAAGAGAGGCAGTAAGGAGTAATAGGGAAATTAAAATAGAGATTTATCCTCATGTCAGCTCTTGGCTAAAATTGTGGCTGTCCTGAGTCAACTTAGTATTTTTATTTGTGAAGGGCTGTTATACAGACATTCTTTTATGTGTTCTTCTATTTGTTTGTTAAGTAAAAAAAATTATCGTGGACTTACTACAAATAAATCACTGTTCAAAGTGCTAGGAAAACAGTCATGAAAAGGGAAGCATAATTGCCATCTGACAAGACTGTCCTTATTCTTGTTACTTTGAGTGTAAATCATGGGGATTAGGGAGATGATGGGAATATTAGTTGCAGGGGTAATTTTTTCCAAAGGTCCTATGGAAATACCCATTTAGTATATTTTATTCATTCCCACAATCTTGGGAATATATTAAATTTTTCTTATTTGATCATATTATTAATCACAGAATTCTGGAGCATCAAACATACTAAAGTTTGAAATTTCAGTTTGTTATATGGAATTACATAGATTATTTCTGTTCTGTTCATTTTGGGGAGAATACATTGATTTTCATTGCCACAGGGGGGTTGTAAACAATAGTGACAGAAGTTTTCTGGAAATGGATAAAAAAGAAACCGTTTTCTTGAATTTTTCTGATGCATTTAGAATCCACTGTAAGGTTGCATTTTAATGATTTATAAAGTTTTCTTGTGAATTACTAATTCGTTTATCTACTGATAGTAATTTTTCTGGCTCTGTTGAGACATAATTGATATATAAAATTGTGTAAGTTTAAAGTACATAACATGTTAATTTGACACACTTAAATAGTGCAATATGATTACCACTGTAGTGTTAGCTAACACCATCAAGTCACATAATTACCATTTCTTCCTTGTCTTGAGAACACTTAAGACCTATTCTTTTAGCATTAAATATAGTATCGTTAGCTATAATTACAAAGCTGTGCATTACATCCTCAGAACTTATTTATCTTTTAACTGGAAGTTTGTACTTTGGCCAACATCTTCCCATTTCCTTCTCCCCCTCCCCAGAGCCTGGTAACTACCATTTGATTATGTTTTTACAGTTCAGTTTTTAGATTCCATGTGTCCGTGATATCCTACAGTATTTGTCTTTCACTATCCAACTTATTTCACTTTGCATAATGCCCTCAAGGTCTATGTATGTTGTCTCAAATGATAGGATTTCCTTCTTTCTCATGACTGAATAATATTCCATTGCATACATATATTTTCTTTGTTCATTCATCCGTTGACAGATACTTAGATTGTTTTCAGATCTTGCTTATTGTGAATAATGTTGCAGTGAACGTGGGTGTGTCGATATCTTTTTGATATCCTATTTTCATTTCCTTGGCATATATACCCAAAAGTGGAATTGCTGGATCATCTCGTAGTTCTACTTTTAATTTTTTGAGGAACCTCCATAAAGATTTTTTTTAAAGATTTTATTTATTTATTTATTCCTGACAGAGAGAGAGAGAGGCAGAGACACAGGCAGATAGAGAAGCAGACCCTATGCAGAAGCCCGACACAGGACTCGAACCCGGGTCTCCAGGACCACGCCCTGGGACGAAGGCGGCACTAAACTGCCGAGCCACCCAGGGATCCCCTCCATACTGTTTTCCATAGTGACTGTACCAATTTACATTCTCACCAACAGGGCATAGGTTTCTCTTTTCTGCATATCCTCACCAGCGCTTGTTCTTTTGTCTTTTTGATGATAGCCATTCTCACAGGTGTGAGGTGATATCTCACTATGGTTTTGATTTGCATTTCCTTGATGATTAGTTATTTTGAGCAGCTTTTCATGTACCTGGTGGCCATTATAGTTTTTCTTATATGCTACTTAAGATCCATGAAAATATGTAACAGTTACGTACATTAGGATGCATAATGAGCTACAAGTACCCCTACTGGGGCTAATGGTCAGTGGGTGTGACACTTGGGGCTGTTCAGGTCATTTCTGGCTGTTTCTATTCTAGTTGTTTTGGGATTATATCCTACCATTTGGTAAACATGTTGCATATCTCCTCATCATCACTCAACTTTTGAACAAGGTCATTATTAATGCCCTTGAATACATCTTTTTGCTCCCTTCCCATTCCAACTCCCTTACTCTTCCCTCTTATGGGTAACCTCCTGAGTTGTATGTATATCATCCCTTTGCTATTTAAAAAAGTTTTTTACATATGTATATATCTCTAAACAAAATATTATTTAGTCGTGTTGCTCTGAGTATTATAAAAATAGTGTAATACTATATACATTTATCTGTGATTTGCCATTTTTGCTTAATGTGCTATTTGAGTCCAAATGAAAAAAACAAAACAAAACAAACAAACAAACAAAAAAACAAATGAGGGATCCCTGGGTGGCACAGCGGTTTGGCGCCTGCCTTTGGCCCAGGGCACAATCCTGGAGACCCGGGATCAAATCCCACATCGGGCTCCCGGTGCCTGGAGCCTGCTTCTCCCTCTGCCTATGTCTCTGCCTCTCTCTCTCTCTGTGTGACTATCATAAATAAATAAAAATTAAAAAAAAAAAACAAATGAGATGCACTGTCCTGTGAAGTAGTTCACTTTTTTTCCACAGTGTCCTGCAATGACACTTCATAAATCACATTGCACGCAGCTAGAAGCCTGTTCCTGGGCTGTCTATTCTGTTTCATTGGATCAAATTTTCTTTTGAAACTCCTCATTCCAATACCACATTGTTGTAATTGTCCTTTATAATAAATGCTTATACTTAGTAGGGCAACCAAGGACTGTAGTCTAGCATTTTGACACGGAAAATTGATCTTCACACTTGTCATTAACATGGTAGGTTTCTCCATTTACTTATATTTTATTTTCCCATATTTAATTCCTTTCATAAATGAACTTTCTCTAAACGAGTCTGTTTTTAAATTTACACTTTATACCAGTAACATCTCAGTGTAGAGAAATGCAATTGATTTTTTATATGGATCTTCTCTCTGACTTGTCAGACCCTCATCTCTAATAATTTTTCTGGAGATTCTTTTAGGTATTTTATATATGAGATTACATAATTTATGAGAATAACAATTTTGCTTCTTTTTTTTCAGCACATATGTTTTTTTTAAAATCAATTCTTAAATTGTAGGGGTACCTGGGTGGCTCAGGTGGTTAAGTGTCTGCCTTCAGCTCAGGTTGTGATCCCAGGAGCCTGGGATCAAGCCCTGTTTTGGTCTCCCTGCTCAGCGGGGAGCCTGCTTCTTGCTCTCCTTCTGCCCCTCTCTTGTGCCCTCTCTCTCTCAAGTAAATATTCTTTAAAAATTAAAAAAATGTAAATTGCACGTAATAAAACTTACTTCGTGCAGCACACAGTTCTATGACTTTTAGCAGATGCATAAAGTCTTCTATTTATCACCATGATCCAAATGAAGAACATTTTTGTCATCTTCCTCCAATACCCCCACCACCATGCCATGGATCTGTAGTCCTTTCCTTCCCACTCCCACAAGCCCTGGAAACTACTGATTTGTTCCTTATCCCTAAGTTTTGTCTTTTCTAGAATTTTACAGAAACGGAGTCTTATTGGATGTGAATACAAGTTATGTTTCTCTTAGGAAAATACCTATTAGTATATGTTTAACTCTATAAGAAGCAGCCAAGCTATCTTCCGGTGTCTGGACTGTTTGCATTCTCACCAGTGTTCTAGTTATGTTCCATCTTCATTAGCACTTGTTTATTCTCAGCATGATTGACTGATTGATTGATTTATCTATTTAAAGAAAGCTCCAATCAATGCAGGGCTGGAATTCACAACCTCGAGATCAAGATCTAAGCTGAGATCAAGAGTCAGTCACTTAACTAACTGAGCTACCCAAGTGCCCCAACAGCTTTTAAATTTATTTCCTTATTCTTGAGTTCTGAGAGTTTAACATTTTCTTAATACAAGTCTTTGTCAGATATGTAATTTGTAATTATTTTCTCCCAGTTCAAGGCTTTTCTTTCTCAATAGTGTCTTTTTCAGAGTAAAACACTTAAAATTCTTATAGTTCAAGATACTAATATTTTCTCTTTTATTTCATGCTTTAGGGATCAAATCTAGTTCTGCCTAAATTCAGTGTTCCAAAGGTCTTCTCCTGTGTTTTTTTAAAATGCTGTACATTTTACATTTTGTATATAGACCTGATATAGTTTGAGTTAATATTTCATATAAGATGTGAAGTGTGGACTGAGGGTTTTTTTTGCATATAAGTATCTGTCTCATTTTCTAAGGACTATTTGTGTGTGTGTGTGTGTGTGTGTGTTTGATACAAGAAGATAAACAGGTATATTTCTCTACCCAAATGGAATTTGACTCTTTTTGGTCAGGAGTAAAAAAAAAAAAAAAAAAAAAAATCTGCATATTTTTGCCACCTCATATTGGAAGTTTAGCAGATCAAACACGCTGGCCATCAGTGCTCCAATTACAATAGTGTAACTGCATATCATCTCTGGCACTCTGGCTACTGCTGGGGAAACCAATAGAGGGAAATTATTATTTTTTATGGAAGCAGAATTTTCTTTTTTTTTTAAGCAGAATTTTCTGTTTTGTATTACCTCCCATAAGATTGTGAATTTTAATTTATTATTTTATTTTGTTTTTTTAAGATTTTATTTATTTATTCATGAGACACACACACACACACACACAGAGAGAGAGAGAGAGAGAGAGAGAGAGAGAGAGAAAAAGACACAGGCAGAGGGAGAATCAGGCTCCATGCAGGGAGCTCGACATGGGACTTGATCCTGGGTCTCCAGGATCAGGCCCTGGGCTGACGGTGGCACTAAACCGCTGGGCCACCCGGGCTGCCCAAGATTGTGTATTTTTAAAGGTAACTAATGATTGCAGAAAAATTTCTAAGAAGATACAACATTTTGTGTCATTTGATCAGATGAGACTATCAGATGAAGTGATCAGAGGGACAGGACTATTTTTTACCCAAGAAGGTGTTAGAATAAGGAAGCTCTGCTGACAGACTGCCAAATTCCACCTCTGGCTTATAACCACAGTGTACATAAATCAGATGTTATCAGTTCCCTGAAGCTTGCATCCACAAGCAAACCCTTTTCTTCCAACATGTTTAGTGATAATCAAATCTTTGTACCTAGATGTGCCATAAAAGGAACTAATAGTTATTAAGCTTCTGATAAATGGTAGCAGAGGATTTGGTATTTTACATTTACCCTAATTCAGGGTAGCTTCACATTTATCCAGTGGGGAGGTACTAGTATCCCACCTCCATAGTGGAAGAAAGTGAAGTTGAGAGAGTAAAGAGCTTGCTCATAGTTGTGCACCTAGAAAATGGAAGAGCCAGGTATCAAACACAGTAATGATGCTGCCAAAGCCCAGGAGTGAAATCTGGGAATAGATTCTACCCTGTAAATCTTTAAATAGCCCCCCTTTTAAAAAAGATTTTATTTATCTATTTATGAGAGACACAGAGAGAGAGAGAGAGAGAGGCAGAGACACAGGCAGAGGGAGAAGCAGGCTCCACGCAGGGAGCCTGATACAGGATTCGATCCCAGGTCTCCAGGATCACACCCTGGGCCAAAGGCAGACGCTCAACCGCTGAGCCACCGGGCTGCCCTTTAAATCCCTTTTTGATACAACATTCTCAATGTTGCTGAGAAATGACTTTTTTTTTTTTTTTTAAGAGAGCTTATTGGTTAGTTCAAAGTCCTTAGTATTGAAGTCCCTTGGGCTGAAGTGTGGTGGTTGGCCTACATCGTTCCCATGTGCTCTAACCATGAGAGCTCTGCTGGACCATGGAGCCATATAGCCTTGGCACTTAGGGAGCTAAAAAAATATAATGAAGTCCCTGTCTCCATCCATCACAAAGGAATCTTAAGGAGAGCTGCAGAGGGACCTACTTTATCAAACAACTGAAAAATAGCATGTGTTTACTCTCAGCAAGGAGGATTGATTTTTACTTGTTCTGTTTTCAATTAATTTACCTAATTTAACCTTTAAAAATGTCACCTTCCCTTCCAACCTCAGTAATAAATATACATTTTTTTTTTTTTTTTGCTGATTTAATTTTAGAAGCCTCCACATTTACTCTCAGCAGCTGCTGCCCTTTTGGATTTAGTTGGGATAGGAAGGAGAAAAGGGACTTGTGAAAACAAAGCTTTTAGATCATGTCTTTTCTTTTTTAACTTTTACCAGCACGAGGTTCCAGAATGTGTGCAATGTATACAATGTATTCTCCTGGGTTGACAGTAGAACCGTAGGGTTGAGGGAGAATAATAAATCAATGTTAAGTTAATAAAACCAAACACTATAAAGAGTATCCAGCTATGGAGGACTTCCCATGTTGGAAACGAACGATTTCAGAGGCTGTTGCTGAAGGAAATGCATGTCTTTTGCTTTGAAGTCACTAATAAATATTAGTGCCTGCGCACAACACCTGCACTCAGCTCCGTAGCATCGCCGGTAGACCAGTGCTTCTCAAAATTTCATGTGCATTCAGATCACCTGGGAGTCTTGTTAAAATGCAGATGTGATTCACCATCAAGCCTGGGGTGGGGCTCGAGATTATGCATTTCTAATGAGCTCCTACGTGATGCTGATCCCTAGGTTTGCATTTTGAGTAGCAAGGCTGTAGAAATTTTGATCCCTGAAACATATAATCTTTTTAAAGGACTCTCCATGGAAAACATGGCCTATGTTTGCACATACTATACCCATATAAAGAGAAGCATTTAGCCTAATTTTTTTTTGATGGATGGCTTGGACTATAAGAATTTATGCTAATAAGTATTTATATACAAGGAAGACAAATTGAATGATGACAGCTACAATTTATGACTAAGTCCATGCTAGGTGCTGTGCTTAGGAACTTTATATATACGACATTATTTAGTTCTCACATCCTCCAGGAGAGAATATGTAAACCAAAACAGACAACAACGGTTAATAGCTAATCAAGTGGTAGAAACTGAATTCAGATTTTGGTTGCTTGCCTCTAAAAGCTATGTTGTTAATAACTATTCTAAGCCAAAGGACAGTAGTTTTGGGGTGCCTAGGTGGCTCTGTTGGCTAAGCAGCTGATTGGTTTTGGCTCAGGTCACAATCTCAGGGTTGTGAGATCCAGCCCTGCATAAGGCTCCATGCTCAGTGGGGAGTCTCCTTGAGATTCTCCCTCTGTCCCTCCTCCTGCGCTCTCTCTCTCTCTCAAAAATAAATTAAAAACACTTTAGGACAATGATTCTAAAACATTTTAAATGAAAAAAAATTTTAAATATTGTTTTTTTATTCATGAGAAACACAGAGAGAGAGGCAGAGACATAGGCAGAAGGAGAGGCAGGCTCCCCAGGGGAGCCTGATATGGGACTCGATCCTAGGACTATGGGATCATGACTTGAGCCGAAGGCAGACGCCAAACCACTGAGTCACCCAGGCACCCCTTAAGTGAAATTAAAAGACCGAAAACATGAACTTTTCAGGTTAGATATGGATTTTAAAGCCTGAGTCTCCCATTTACCACTTGTTTGACCCTGAGAAAGTTTTGTAGTTCAGTTAATTTATTTGAAATTGATAATACCTGCTCTGCTCTTCTCTCTGTTTTGAAGGTGTGAAGATAGAATGAGATCAGGATGTGATGTTCTTGTGAACTGTAAGACAGTGCACAGAGGTCACTTCCTCCCCTCCCCAGACACTTACTGTCCGTTACATGTCAAGAAGACGCATCACGACTTAAAAGAATTATTTCTGGCCCAATCTCATTTGATACTTGCAGGTAGGGAAAGCTTATGCAAATAAGCAGGTCCCAGCACCGAATGAAGAACTGTCTAATGCAGGACACTCAGTTGGATTCTGCTCAATTGGGGCCTGTTTCCTTATCTTCCATTTGAAGAAGATAGGGCTGACAATCTTTAAATTCCTCCTCCCCAGTTCTAACAGCTGAGTTTTGAGTATAGCTTTCAAGTGATGTATTAACTTCCAATTGGTTAGGTGTCTTTACAGGTTTTGGATGATGGTGACGACAACAATGATGATTTCGCAACCTTGCCTCTGTTTCTTTGTGGATAATCACTTCTCTCAAATTCTCGTAAGGGGATTTTCCTTCTTTGAAGCTGCAAGTGGATTTCTTTCTGAGTAAATGTAAAAGTAGGAAAGAACTTACAGAAATGATAAAAGAAGGTGTAATTTGCAGGCTGAGAGTTGAGATCGCACTGTTTTAGACAGAGGGCTGTTTTAGGGAAATGGGACCTGCAACCTAGCTTTAGTACATATTAACGAATTTTAATGTTGAGGGGAAGCAGCAGGAGCAAAGATATATGCTCTGTTTATATGGAGTCAGGGAGAAACCCCAAACCAAATAAATTCCTGAGCTCCATGGGTAGAGTTTGGAAGGAAAGGTTGGCCATGACTGAGAGAAGATCCAGAAGCCAGATGGGTGCTATATCAGAGAAGTGAATGGGTCAGATGCCTATGAAACAGCAGGGAAAACATGAAGAAGGGGGGTGTGCTTCGTAGACATAATAACTTACCATCACCACTAAGTATGATGCTACATTTTATTCTGACAGCATTTCTTTGTCACAGAAATATGAATCTCCATTTGGCAAACGAAGAAATTAAGCCTCAGAGAGGTTAATTTATTTACTTCTGAATAGAGAAATGAGAAACTAAATTCCAAGCATTTCTCACTGTGCCCTGTAGCCTCTTTTAAGCCACAGTTATTGGAGTACATATATTCCACAAAGCAATAAAAGTGTCCATTAAAATTATGATAAGTATATGTATTCTCCTTGTTCCAAAATCTAATTCTCACAACGTAGAAGATGTTAGGTTCAATTCTGAAGTCTGCTCTAGGAGAACTCAAAATCCTTCTTCCTTTTCCTTCCCTTCCCTGCATCTGTGTTGATATTCTTGGGACATTGACTCTGGACTGCCTCTTACAGGGCTGGGAAGAACTGTGTCTGTCCTGGCTGAGAGAAGAGGAAGGATCATGTCTTTCAGAGTCCGTGAGGATCTTCATAGAATATTTTCCACAGTATCTAGAATTTCTAGAGGGTGGCATTGGCAAATATGGTGCCTCTGTGGATTGACTAAAATTGTAAAATATGTAAAAATAGTATTGGCAAAGATAATAAAAAAAGGCAGAGACTCCATAGCTATCATATAGGAAATCATTACCTTGTTGAGGATGTTGTGTTTCCTTATGCCCAAGGTAGGTCTCTTTTTCCTGGATTCTCTGCCTGGCTCTAACTTTTACAAGTTATTCAGATCTGTAGATTATTTTTACTGTGTTTACTCTGCTTACTTGACACCCTAGCTTAAATCTGGTGAAAACCAGTAGTTTTTTTTTTTCTTTTTTTTTTTTTTTTAAAGGAGAGCTTTGAGAGTGTTAGTGTGTGTCTCACCACAATGATCTCTCTGCTCTGGGTGCTGCATTAGATTGCTGACGCCCACAGGCTGGGCCTGTTTACCCCGGGGGGCCTGGTCTGAGGCTGGCCTGGGCTAAGAAGCAGGTCCACAGCTGCAGCCTTTGATTGCTGACCTTTTTATTGAAACTCTGTGGATGCAGGGATTTTCTATGTTTTAATGTTGTTCATAAGGCAATGTTATATTCCACACATTTTGAAGAGTTTAGGGAAATGATTTTCAGAAATAACCAGGAAGATAAACGAACGATAGATACTGTTTACAACTAAACTCCTTGTGATCAGGTGTCCTTTTTATGCTTGGCTGCCTTTTATTCTACATTTTGTTTTTTCCCGGGATCAGGCAAGTGTGCACCCTTCCAGAACCCTCATTTCCTGCCAGATTTTGGCCTCTAGTATAAAGGCACTGGCTCATTTGTTTGTTTTGTGTGCTCTCTCTCCCTGCATTGGACTTGGCCTTCCGGGCCACTTGCTTGCTAGCATACCCTAAATGGAAAAAAAAAAAAAAAGTGGCAAGTAATAAAATCCTATTTTCAAATACTGAGAACTACAAACTGAAATATTAGTATGTAGTGCTCCCTCTCAACGTGCGTATCTTATATTTCCCCAAACACATTATCAAAGGAAATTGGCCCCAGAGTGGTAAGAAACAAACAAACAACAAACACACATATTCTAAATGGAAATTTAGCTATGTATGGAGGATTCCTAGTAATTGGTAGGAAAACCTTAGTTCTTACCTATTTATGGATCCTGGGAGTAATGCATTGGTGTTTGAAAACCAGTATCTTCTTGAAAATGTTATATAGTGCCTTTATTTGGGGGGAAAACTAGTTTTAGCTTTGGCTTAGTCAGTTATTTGCTTTATAATTTTTTTTTATCTGTAAAAGAAAAATCACATCTCATCCATGACAGAAGAGTGTACTGTAGAGAGGGAAATTTAAATTCACTTAGACAAAGAGGCATAGGAATGACAGCAATTATTAAGGTTAGATTTGCCTATAACACTTGATTCTGGTATTGTATATTGTTCACGGGTAAGTGCTTTATAAGGTTTGGATATAGAAATAACTCATCTTGACGTATCGTATAAAAACTTTGACATTCCATAGTTTCCACCTGTTAGCAGGATATATGTTTTCAGTTTTTTTGAAAAACTTTATTATGATACCTATTAATGTACCCCAGTTAATTTTAGAATGATAAAAGAGCTACTTGCATTAAACCTTTTTTATTAATCTTTGAAATGAGATATTGATAAAATATTTCTTGTAATGGCAAAACTAAGCTATGGTGGTGACATCAGAATGGTGGCTTCCTTTGTGAGAAGGAATGGACTGGAAGGAGGCACAAGTGAACCTTCTGGTTGCCGGAGATGTTATATGTCTTGATTTAGGTGATGGCTATATGATGTGCCATATCTAAAATTCACTTGATAGTTGTCTACTTTATGTGTGTTATACCTCAGTCAAGAAAAAAAAGGAGACCAGAAAAAGATGCTTTTAAAGACAATGTTTAAAATATCATAAAAAGAATTAATTGGTCTGAGTAGGCAAATATCAACTTGCTCTTTTCTTGCTTAGTTTCTCCCTGCCATCCAAATCCACCAACCTAACAAAAAAGTTTAATAGCAAGATCAATAGACGTAACACAAACATTTTCCCAATTATAGGAGAAAGACTTTATATAGTTCAATACAAATAGGTAATAAAAACTAGTAAGGAGAGTATTAATGCTCCCAAATTGAAATAGGAAAAGGGAAAACCGTGAAATTCTTTGAAAGAAGATCAGTAAACCAATGAAAAAGGTGTCCAAACCCATTAAAACTTGAAGCACTTCAAATTAGAGCAAGATAATGTTATTTTAAAAATTAGTAGAGACAGTTGAGAGATTTTTACTATTTAATATTATTATAAAGGCAGTCTTTTCACATTGCCTCTCTATATATTTATATATATATTTAAGTTTTTATTTATTCATGAGATACACAGAGAGGCACAGAGACTCACATTACCTATATTTTAAAGAATTTAGAGAAATGCACTTTTCAGAGACAAAATACTTTGGAGTCTAGCTACAAGATTGGGTACCATTTTTAAAAATGTTCTGTCCAATTGTATTTCTCAGTTTGACACACTTAAGAGTTTTAAATTCTTTCATTATAAAATATAAATATCATTTTCTATTTCATTACAGTTGTGAGCCTCCTATAATTTTTCAGAAATCCGGAAGTTGAGGGTTAGATGGTCAGTTTCTCCTGAGTTACTGGATTCAGATGCTCTTTAACAAGATACCATAATTTGTCATCCACCAAGAAACCTCGTGAAATAAGAGGTCTCAGTGCTGAATCCTGTGAATTCTCAAAATTAAGCTCTTAATTGATATACAATGGCTTGTAAAATATTCCAGGAGAGGAGCAACTTCATGGTCAGCAAATCCAGAGAAATAGATGTACATGGGACACTTTGGGGGCAGTCGATACTGGCCGTGAACTCATTCTCACCGTATGTGCATCGTCTTCTGGCCTTTCCTGAACTATCTCAACTGTGTGCGCCTCCCAGAACATGGACCCAGTGTGTTCCCTCTGTTTATCAATCCTTTTCCCCTATTGCCCATGAAATGAACGAATCCTTTATGAGTCTGCTTAAATACCTGATATTTGTCTCCAGGCTCCCAGAACCCATCTGCCTGGAGCTGGGTACTCTTCCTACAGGCTCCCATAGCATTCACCACACATTGCTGTCATTATTTGCATACGAGACCTTGGGCATGAACCATGTGTTATTAGTGGACTATGTGTTATTCAAATACAGACACTTTTATTTCCAGTGCCTGGAGTTTGAATAAATTAATGCATATTTATAAAATGGGTGAGAATAATTATAATCACACAGGGAGGCAACGTGGCAGAGCAGAAAGAACTTTGAAAATGATGAGAGATATTGGCTGCATATGTTGGTAGTTGTGTGACCTGGGAAGTCATTTAACTTCTCTGAGCATCAGTTTCCATGTGTTCCAAATGGTGCTAATAATGCATACCAATTCAAATCATGAGAATGAAATGTAGGAATTCATTTGGAGAACAGCTGTGAAACCCTGGAGTTCCTGGCACACAGTGGACATTGACTTCTTCCTTCCGTCTTCCTTCTCAACATCAGAAGGGATTTAAGTCCCATTTTTTTCATTGGTATGAGCAAGGTTAAGGAACAAGTACGCGTCTCAAGTGTTTGCCTGTGGGTACATGCATACACACATAGGTATGAAGAGGCACTTTTCCATAGACTCTTTGTTATGGGGGCTATTTCTACCTTGGATCCTTTGAATAGCATCTAGAAGAGGATTTTGACAGCTTTTTGGAAAGATCAACCATTTTTTAGCTCAGTTTGGGTTACAAATCGATTTTTTTGATCATCAATAATTATTTTTTTAAAGATTTTATTTATTTATTCATGAGAGGTGGGGTGGGGGGTGGGGAGACAGAGACAGAGACATAGGCGGAGGGAGAAGCAGGCTCCATGCAGAGACCCCGATGTGGGACTTGATCCTGGGACTCCAGGATCATGGCCTGAGCTGAAGGCAGACGCTTAACTGCTGAGCCACCCAGGTGTCTCCATCAATAATTATTTTGAAAATCTAGACTCTTCAGTTTTGGCTTCACATTTGCCTTTCTTACAGAACACATTGTCATAAGGTTCCTGCCAATAAGGCATTCTTCATTTTAGCATTTTCATGATGCAGTCTGATTTTTTAACCTTGAAGATTTTTAATGGAGCTCTATATAAATTTACCTCAAGGTGACATAAAATATTACCGGATCCTTTTCTATACATCCTTATCACCTAAGCAGGTAAATTATTTTTGTTGTAACCTAGGAACAGATTACCCAAGTTATGTCAACTCAGTGATCATAAGTGGTAGATGAGCTCTCTGTTCTATTTTTGGCATTGCAATTATGCTGAATGGGAGCGGTTACTATTTGTTGCTAAGAGTTTAGTTACTAAAGATGCTGGCTGCTGTGCTGAAGCTTCATGTACTTTTTGACATGGTGAAATAAGCGCATCTATTAAACATTTTCCTCAATCTCCTCAGGTCACGATAAGCTTTCAGCCAGGCCATAGTATTGCTTTCAGTTGAAACATCTTTGTAGTCAAGGTCGTAAACACAGAAATATAGCTCTTTTGGATTATAGATTCTATTCTAAATATTTCTTTCTTTCATTTCTCCCCTCAGTCTGCACTTTATTTACTACTTTGTGATCTCTCATCCCCTCTCATGGCTCCCAGTAGATTCCCTGTGTTGTCATCACTTACTTCTCCTCTCTACCTGGCCTCCATGAGCAGCAGTTTTCCAGAAATTCACTCTCCCACTCCTCACTCTTACTCTTTTTCTACCATGTCTGACTTTGTTTTTTTTTTTTTTTAATAAATTTATTTTTTATTGGTGTTCAATTTGCCAACATATAGAATAACACCCACTGCTCATCCCATCAAGTGCCCCCCCATGTCTGGCTTTGATTCTCCAACCCTACTTAATTACCACTGCCCACTTTCCCTGAGAGAGAACTATTCATTCTTTCATTGATCCAGTACATATTTATATCATTCATTCCTCTGACATGCCAGTCATGGTGTCAGATGTCAGAACATGGCAGCAAATGATTTCTGCATCCTTGATGTTTAGCATTTAGTTGGAAGATTACCATGTATTTGTATGGCTACTCCAACTCTGGACCCCCACTCCACAGTCCTTTTGCTCACTGCCAAGGTTCTCTCTGGTCTTGGCTACACAAAATAAAGTTGGTAATCAGCTTTCCCAGGGAGTTTGATGGAAATGAGGAGTGTCAGGCCCAATACTGAATCAGAATCTGCATTTTAACAGGAACCCACAGTGGTTTGTGTACACACTGAAGCTGGCCAAGTGCTTTCTGTTGGAAATCCCCAGATCAGCTGTCTTAGTACCTCTCCACCCCTTTCAGGCCCCTGTTCTGACACTCTTCCTTACTCTTAATGGAAAGTGTTCAACTGATTTTCTTGTTCAACTGACTAGATGGTTGAGACCATTTGCTATTTCTTCTTGTCTAGCTAAAGTGCTCTATCATGTTGGTCTTAACACATTCTTTCCTTCGTACGGGCAAATGTTTCTCTTTTAATTCCATCTTATTACCTCTTTTCTTTTTCACAAACTTACCCATTAATACCTTTTCCTTTAGTTACATTTTCCGTTTTTCCAGAAAGATTCATATTTCTCCATTTCTTTAAGACTATTGTTCTGTCTTCTGCCTTGGGACACCTTTCTTCTGTATATTGAAAAATCTTCCCTTTAAGTTTTTAAGGTATAATTCCATATCTACCTTGCTCTTCACTATGGGAGAAGCCTAGACCTCACTTCCCTAATTTTTTCATCACTTATTAACTTAACCCATTGAAATCTAGATTTTACCTCTACTGTCCTACTGAAACTAATTTGGATGTCAGAAGTGACCATCGGATTGCCTCTGTCCTTATACCCTTCCTTTCTGTGTGTGCTAACATTCAGTGATGCTGACTACACTTTTCTCATTGGAAATCTTGGGCATCTGTGAGGCACCAAGTTCTCTCTTTGGTTGGTTTTCCCCTTGTTCCTCTGCGCACTCCTTTTTTGACTCATGTCTGTCTCTTCTTCCTTCCAATCACTAAATATAAGCTTTAAAAATTAATATTAATTGAGATACATTACATATAATAAAATTTACCTGTTTTAATTGCATATTTCCATGAGTTTTGACAGTGTGCATACCCAGGTAACCACCACCATCACAATCAGGTTAGAGAGCATTTCTATTGCCCCCAAAAGTTCTTTTGGCCCTTTGCAGTCCGTTCTTCCCTACCCCAGGCACCCCCCGATCTGTCTTCTGTTGGTATGCATTAGTTTCCTTTTCTGGAAATTTAGATAAATGGAATCATACATATTTACTCTTTGTTGGTTTGGATTCTTTCAGTTGGCAAACTTACTTTGCAATTCATCCAAATTACTATGTGTATCAGTACTTCATTCCTTTTTATGGCTAAGTGAAATTTTTCTATGCATATAGCACAATATATTTTCTTTAAATCCAAGTAGAGCCATTTTTCAGGGACTTCTTTGAATTCCCTTTCTTTCAGAACTTGTACTCTCTCATACGGCTTCTGAATCTCCACTGACAGCCTTTGCCTACATCATGGATTTTAGAATTTCATTTAAAGCTCTGTGTTTGATATCTGTTTCTGGGTTGCTAAGGAACAATTTAACCTTATAATTTCCAAACCAGGCTTCTCTCTGATCACTATATTTCTGTTAATGGTACCTTCCTTATCCTTATTGTTAACCAGGCAAAATAGTTTTTTTTTTTTTTTTTTTTTTTTTTTTTTGCGTATTGTGATGTCTTGATTTTGCTTTTTAAGCTCCACATGTTCTGTTTTTCAGCCTCTCACATCCATTCTTTCCTTTTCCAATTTTCCTGCCATCATCTGATTACAGGTCTTTTTGAAACTTCTCTGTCTGCATTTCTAGCCATTCTCTTCCCAGCTGTCATGTTTATTTTCCTAAGACAGATCTCATGATTTTCTATCCCTGCACAAGAACATCCTAGTCCTTCCCTTTTGCTTCTGGAGTAAGTCTTCATAATAAGTACCAGTAACTGAGTAACTTCTGCATGTCAGACACATTACATTAGTAATGTGTGGCTACAACTCTTGTTGAGCTGTGCCAACCTGCTGGGCAAATGAAAAGACTGTAGCAGACATGCTAGATGATTCTTGCTTCCTTTTCAGCTTCCATCATTAAGCTATTGTCTTCCCTACTTCATGAACCTCAACTAACAAACTACAAGGCTGACAAAAGCAGAAAAGTACTATTCTGACAGTTGTTGGGATGGGACTGCACTACTTATCCTAAGCAAGAGGCATGAAAACCAGGACAACTTCCAACCACAAGTTCTGTAGCCTGAAGAGACAAACACTTCTATGTGAACCCAACCACAAAGACCTATAGCTTTTCTTTACCCTGTGAAACTCCAACTGTGCTTGGACAGTGAAGTTACCAGGTCTTCAGGTGCTCCCTGATGCACGTTAGCTGAATAGTATCATTAACTTCTATTTGAACCATTTAATCAATTTGTTTTGAAAGGCAAAATTCTCACCTGTGGTAACTTGGAAGGCAGACCACCTGACTTTACAACCCATGACTCTAGAGGAAATGATTAGAAAAAGCAGAATGTTGGTGAGTCTTGGCTTCTTCTTAGTCCTTTTAGGACCAATGACTGCATGAGAAAAGCTAAATTCAGGCAAGGATTGGTTAGTTTGCAAGTAAAGATGGGAGGTGATCAACGTTTGCTGAAAGAAACCCTTTGCCTATGGCCTACAATCTGAAATGAGTGGGACCTCGGAAATTCTGGGCCTCATGAGATTTGACCAAGCCAACTGCTTTGATCCACCCAACAACAAGAATGAAGATTGTTGCTGAGGGATTTCTAGCTGTGAAGATCAGGTTGAGAGGATTGCTTAGCATATTGTCTCAGATGACTGTGAGGCAGCTGTCATGAAATTGAGGAAGATAAACACAGAAGCCAGTGACGAATGGATGAGAGTGCCAGGTTTAAAACTTCTGATCAGAAAAGAGCTCTGGCTGTGATTATTTTTACATGGTACTGACTGGAAGCAAATCGATTAAAAAAACTAGTATGTTTGGGAGAAAATTGTATTGCCAAAGCAACCAATGATGAGCCTGGACATTTTGTGATACTTCAAAATGTAACACAACTTGTGGCTTTTGTAGACTGTACCAGCAGCAAATGCACTAAGAGATGTGTAGCTCCCAAGCAGAGCATAGGCTCCAGCGCCCAATTTGGATGGGGCCATGGATAAAAATGGACAAAAACATCTCTAGAGCAGATTGGCCAACTGCAGTTCTCAGATGAAATACCGTCTATGACCTATTTTCTGTGGTCTATGAGCTAAATATTGTTTTACATTTTAATTTTTTATTAATTAACTTTTTAGTAAAAAATTGAATTGTGTTTTATGAGGTATTACTCTTTTTACAGTTTTAAGTTTTTTATTTTTCCAACTTACTGAGATATAATTGATAAATGAATCTGTAGTATATTTAAAGTGTGCGACATGATTTTGTGAACATATACATTGTGAAATAATTACTATAATCAAGTTAATTAATGTTTATGTCATTTCACAAAGTTAACCTTTTTTTTTTTTTTTGAGAATGCTTAACATCCATTCCAGTAGCAGATTGTGAGTATAAAATATAGGATATATAGGATTGTTAACTAGAGTCACCATGTTGTATATTAGATTTTCACCACATATTCACCTTATAATCGAAAGTTGGTACTCTTTGATCAGTATCTTCTTATTTCCCACCCCATCTCCAGCCCTTGGCAACCCCCAATCTCTTCTGTTTTTATGAGTGTGATTTTTTTTTTAAAGCTTCTACATGTAAGTGTTATCATACAGTGTTTGTCTTTCTGTGTCTGGCTTTTTTCATTTGGCATACTGCTCCAGTTTCAGCCATGCTGACACAAATGGTAGGGTTTCTTTCTTTTTTAAGGCTGAATAGTATTCCTGTATATGTGTGTGTGTGCATGTGCCTGTGTATGTGTGATATTTTCTATATCCATTTGTCCATTGATGAACACTTAGGTTGTTTCCGTATCTTGGCTATTGTAAATAATGCTGCAGTGAACATGGGAGTGCACCTATTTCTTTGAGATAGTGATTTCATTTCCTCTGGAAAAATACCCAGAAATGTGATTAGTGGGTCATAGGGTAGCTGTACTTTTAATTTTTGAGGAACCTCCATATTATTTTCCATAGTGGCTATACCCATTTATATCCCCACTGTCCTATGTTTTTAAAGAATTATAAAATTAAAAAAAATAGCAATAATAACAGGAAAGAAAAAATGTGTAATACCATATATAGACCACAAACCCTAAAATGTCTATTTTATGGCCCCATAAGAAAAATTTTGGATAACCTGTATCCTAGAGGATAAAGCCAAGAATCTTGGACAATGGCCAGATGAGTTACTCTTGAAGAACATAAGCAAGGACAGTCAGATGGACTAATTGAGGAAATTACTTCACTGCTATTTCAGAGAGATTTCATAATTTCTATTCAAGAAGATTTGATAGTTGTTTTTTTTTAAAGAATCCTTTTTTTCTTTTTAATTTTTTATTTATTTATGATAGTCACAGAGAGAGAGAGAGAGAGAGAGAGAGAGAGGCAGAGACACAAGCAGAGGGAGAAGCAGGCTTCATACACAGGAGCCCGACATGGGATTCGATCCTGGGTCTCCAGGATCGCGCCCTGGGCCAAAGGCAGGCGCCAAACCACTGTGCCACCCAGGGATCCCTGATAGTTGTTGTAATTGGTGATTTCTTACATTCTTCCCCTTTCCATATGGGAGTGACTACAGCATTTATCACATTACTTTTTGTTTGCTTTTTGCATATTGAGGAGCAGATAATATGTTAGTTGTTTCATAGGTCACTCGACTTTTAGTAGTTATATCCAGACATTGCAAGAAGACCAGCACATCACCCCAGGGCCTGGACTTTGAACTGGCTGCGATGTCAGAAAGGGTGCTGGGTTGTATCCCTTGGGCAGGGGTTGAGTGCATTATGTATGTGGGAAGAAGGGTGAACTTGAGATAGTTGGTTGACAACAGTGTCAATTCTCCACTTTTCCTTTTGCAAACAACTCTGTGCTTTTGCTGGGTAGATGGTCGCACAGGTAGAGAGACTGCGTTTTCCAGGTAGAGACAGCGATATAACTAAGTTACAGGTTATGGGATGTGAGTGGAAGTGATAGTACAACTTTAATGTTACTACTTAAAGGGAATTTTTTGCTGTGGACTCCTTTCCTCCTTCTCACAGGCTGAAAAATGGCAGACTAGAGCGAAATGGAACCCATGAATTAAGATTATGGAGTTTCCCTGTTAGTCTTGGACCCTAACTTATAGATCCCTAGATGGCTAAGAAATAAACTATTTTATTTAAGCCCCTGTATTTTGAGGTCTTTATGCTACAGAATTTTAGTCTATACCCTCCATAATACAATGCTGAAGTCTTATTAACCTCAAATATTTCAACCATGAAGCTTTGTCATTTTTCCAACTCAAAGTAATCTCTATCTTTTGAACTCCTTGCTCTTTTCTCACGGAACTTATACTTTGTTTTAAGGTCATATTTACAGCCTTTCTCAGTAACTAGATTCTAAGCTCTTTGGGAGGTATGGGGGTAGAGAAAGGCAATATCTACCTCATTTTTAGATTTTTAGATTCAGACACAGGGTTTGAAATATAAAAGCTATTAAATAAATATTTGCTTAATTGAATCAATTCTTTAATTATTAATTTTCTAAGCAATATATGTTCATTAGCTGAATGGATATGGGAAACAGAAGATGATGAACCCATGTCAGAAATCTTTCAAATAACATGATATGATCATAGTGCATATTATCATATTACCATAGTGCATATTACCATATGTACCAACTAAATACCATATGTATACATGTATATATATAGTTTTTTCTTGTCAATATCTTTTCAGTTATAGATGATTTATATATCTGCTAAATATTTTGTTCTGAAGTAAATTACA
This sequence comes from Canis lupus baileyi, assembly GCF_048164855.1. Lineage (NCBI taxonomy): Eukaryota > Metazoa > Chordata > Mammalia > Carnivora > Canidae > Canis > Canis lupus. Next base: position 10,591,800 of record NC_132844.1, read on the forward strand.
TTTCCTTGAGTATCCTTTAAAGAAAGACCATGAAATAAAATCATAATTATGGGCTGCTTAATAAATATTTCCTTTTGCAAAAAAGGAATATCTTATTTTTGGGTCATGTTAAAACAGGCAATATGTCTTTGTGGTTATGAATGTGGAATTTGGTACTAAAGAGTTCTCAGCTTGGATTCTGACTTTGTCAGTTATTAGTTGTGTGATCTTAGGAAGGAAACTTAACCTTTCTAAAGCTGTTTCCTGGTCTGTAAAGTGAGCAGAACAGCATCTGTTTTATTTTTCTTTTTTAAAGATTTCATTTATTTATTCATGAGAGACACAGAAAGAAGGCAGAGACACAGGCAGAGGGAGAAGCAGGCTTCTCACAGGGAGCCCTATGTGGAACTCCATCCCATGAGCCCGATGTGGGACGCAATCCCAGGACCCCGGAATCACAACCTGAGCCAAAGGCAGATGCTCAATCACTGAGCCACCCAGGCATCCCCAGCATCTATTTTCTAAGGTGTTAAAATAGTTACGCTAATGTATACAAAACACATTTTTATTATCATAAATTCATAAGTATTTTTGTAAGTATTCCTAAAAGATAAGGACTTTGCTCAAATACGAGCATAATATCGTTATCACAGTTCTCCAAATCAACAAAACATCCTAAAAATCATCAAGTATCTTTTCAGAGTTCAGATTTCATATTGTTTCAGAAGATGACATTTTCATTGTTTGCTTTGAAAAAAAAAGTCACAAATTATAAATAGTGGAAATTTGCCAAGCGGATAATTTACAAACGCCTTAGCTCTTTTAAAATTTCAGTCCAGAAAGTGAGCAGATTATTTCTGTATACTTGTGGAATGAAATATTCTACATCGTATTCTCTTAGTAACTTGGGTTATGACAGTTCATCAAAATGTGTAGTGAGTTACCTGTCATAAATCACAACAAGAGATTCAGTGCTAAAATCCCTCCACATAGTTTCTTCCTGTTTAAATAATTTAGGTGTTGCCTGCTGCATATGTAGCTTCATCATTTCTCAATATCTTTAAAGATGACATTGTAAGATATTGTTAGTTTCTGGTGCCATACTTCTACTGTTGGTAAGATTAAGGTTTGAAATTATTTTGAAGGGAATGGATTCTATTTTGCACTTTCTGCCCTTACCCTAAGTGTATCCCTTTCCTCTGGGGGCATGTCCTGGATGCCTACTTCAGGTATAGTTCACAGGTAGGCTTGGGGGGTTGGGGAGTTGGTATATATAGAAAACAGAAGATACAGTCCCTCCTCCCTAAGAGCTATCCCCTAGCTAAGGAGAAACCATTCACATCGAAAATGGCATAAAACCAATAAAAGCATCACATTCACAACTGCAAAAGCAGAGCACAGACAGAGTTCGTAAGTTCTGATAGGGTACAGCGCCCTAGAGAGATCAGAATCAGGTGTGTTTAATCGAAGAGGGCTTTTGGAATAGGTAATCTTGAGTTCAGTTTGGAAGGAGCCGATAGACATAAATTTGAGTTGAATGAAAAAGGCATTCTAGGTGAGAGGAAAGAAACAGAAGCAGAAACAAGGAGTCATCAGCGGAGATTGAGTTTAAAATGAGTGGGGCCTGGATTAATGAGTTTTTATTGCATTGGTTTGATGCTAATATAGAATGTATATTAAGGAAAACATGAGCCATGAATGGATATGACTTATGCAAATTTTAAAAAGCATCATTTCACTATTATAGAACTTTTCAAATGTCTCTGACTGCAGGAATTATTACTCTGTCGATGTTCTGGAAGCAAAGATGAGGCAGGCATAATAGCCTCTAAAATGAAACAGGCACAACATCTGGGGTAGCATATGGGTGTAGTATGGAGGAAGCTGACTTGGGCATCAGTTTAAAAAACAAATTCCAATCTATGTGTGCCAGTTGGTAGCTAATAGAATTTTCTTTGCTTATCATGGAAGTATACACCAGTAATGGAGCCACAGACATGTTGGGCTCTGGGTGTGACTGTAATTCAAATGGAGGCAAAGGAAAAACAAATCACTCTGGGTGTCCAGAGTTAATGACTATGATTCTAATTTATGCTTCCTGTTATTTATATTTTTCTGTCTATCATTCCACTGGTAAACACCGGGTACCTACTGGACTCTGCAGTTGCACTTGTGTGGAGAAAGAAGTTTGTGTGTATCCATTCTTCTGGCAAGGGAGGAAACAAAAGGCACCGGGCCCTTGCAGGCCACGGGGGATGCAAGACTTCATTTCTGGTCAGAAGTGGCATCGGTATTGGTGGCCGTGTGTTTGTGGTAGAATTAAATTCTTGGCAGGAGTCTGGACGGTTGCTCTTGGCACTCAGAGGGGCAGAGGTGGGACAGCAGCTGTCAAAGAGTGTTCTCAAAGGCTGGTTTGGGGGTCTGATTCTGAGAACTTTGCCCTCAAGGCTCGTGTTTTGGCCCTTCCAAAGACACTGTCAACCTCTCACCGACCTTTTAGTAAGTGCCTTCTCTATATTATTCACCAACTTGCAGCTAGGAATCCTGATATAGAAGAAAATGGGGAGAAACTTCAGGAAGAAAGTATGGTCCTTCATGTTTTTGTTAAAGATGGATAAAGGTCTTAATTCTGTTACGAAGGCAGAGGCCAGACAGCCAAGGTTAAAAGTGCAAAATGTGTTGAAGAAAGAGGTTTCAAGTACAATAGAAGTGAGTGGGGAGGGACGTTAAAGAAAGGTTGACCACTGGAAGAGGCAGGGCTGCGAGATCCAACAAGGCCGGTCTGGGCATCCAAGGGGGAATGCAGGGAAGGAGTTAACAGTAGAGGGAATGGAAGCTTTTCTTTCCTTCTTCTCTTCCTCTCTCTCTCTCTCTCTCTCCCTCTCTCCCTCTCCCTTTTCCCTTCCTCCTTTTCTTTCTTTTCTTCAAAAGAAGGCTGGGTAAGAGAAGCAATCCAGTGAAGATGCAGCGTGGGTGGTTTTGGGGGCTTTGGGAAGTTTAGGAACTTGTACTGTGGAAAGGTAAGAGAAAGCTAAACAGAAGTGAATTTAATTTTTTTTTTTTTTTTAATTTATGATAGTCACAGAGAGAGAGAGAGAGAGAGAGGCAGAGACATAGGCAGAGGGAGAAGCAGGCTCTATGCACCAGGAGCCTGACGTGGGATTCGATCCTGGGTCTCCAGGATCGTGCCCCGGGCCAAAGGCAGGCGCTAAACCACTGCGCCACCCAAGGATCCCCAGAAGTGAATTTAAAAAGTGCAGAGTGGCGATACGTTGTAACTGAGGTTCTGGAGTCTGAATGCGAAGCCTTAAAATTAGGTAACACCCCTGAGAAGTCTTGGGGGGGTGGGAGTCCCGAGGAGTCGGTCACCCTGCTGTGGCTCACTGCGGGGAGAGATTGGCAGTGCTGGTTCTGGGCAAGGACAAGACAGGAAGAGCAATGTTGGATGTTTTGTTTCCCAGAAACAGAAAATCTTGTTGAAGATTTATTTCTTATCTTCTTCCTCCATCCTCTCCTCTCAAGTGTACTTACTTAGGGTATCTTACTGTTCCCCCAGCTCATTTCCTAGTCTTTACCCCTTCTCTCCTTCACCTTCTTACCATCTTCCTTCTCACCTCACAATGTATTTGCCTTGGGTTACTGTTGGTTTTCCTTCTTTTATTATTTCAATGCCTATTTCAAGGCCTCCTCTCTAAAATTCATTTTACTTTTCTCTTTCACTTTCTCTGTTTCATTTTTTTTAAAACAGGTTATATACTTCATGTCTTATTTCTCAGCTTCCTAATCTTTCTAGTCTTCATTCTGTGACCTTTAATTTTTCTTTTTTCTTTTTTTTTCTATTATTTTTCTCCATTTCCTCTCCTCCCCATTTCAGCCTCTGTCCTGGTTTTATTTCCCCCTTTCCCCAAGGGATTTCGGGTCTTCACTTTTCAGTTCTGGTTGGCTATTTCCTGCTCATTCTCTTTTTACCTACTTTTTTTGGCATCCAGACTGGTTTTATTTCTAAGCCAACTCATCTGGCACAAAAGTACTCTTAGCCCACATAGATCACAGATGAATATATGCCCCCTTCCTGTTAATAGGGCTGTTCAGGATTGGTTGGGGGCTTGGGGGATGAAACAACAATAATAAACTACGACCCATCACTACTCAAAATTCAGTGCCTCTGGTTCTTTTTTAAGTTCTTCCATGCTTTGGTCATGTTCAAACCTCCAACAGTTCTTTATAAATCCCTTTTAATCAAATGAATCCCATGACTCCTATGAATTTGCAACCTTAATTCCTAAGTTCTTGCTGTTGTTCATTCTGTTTCTTTGCTTGGAATATTCATTTTTCTTCTCTCTTTCAGATCTTCAACACCTTGCCTCCTGTGACTGTTCTAGTTTTTTACTGATCTTTCTTGTCTCTGAATTCTTATAGCATTTGAATTCCTAAACCAAACAGTTTAACCCTAATTACATAAGGTCTTAAATATTTTCCTGTGTGTTAGTTTACTTTGACTAACCATAGAGCAAGTTCTGAGAACAGAGTTTATGTCTTCTAATTCTATGCCATCTACAACATCTAGAATGGTTCTGATACACAGTAGGCATTTAATATGGTTGCTTTTTGAATTATTGCCCTCACATAGCATAATTCACATTACATTTTTAAAGCCTACTTAAAATATAAATTTTACTCTGATATTAAATGACCAAGGGGCCTGCTATCATTTATTCCATGCACCAATGATCTGTGCAACATTTCCTCCGGTGTCTTCCTGAGCTGGCAGGAGCCAGCCATTCATTTAAATTGGCAACAGACATGGAAATGAATTTGTGTGCTGTCTTACTTGGTAATAAAACTTAAAGTGCAGTGTAATTTGTGATGGTTTGAAGCGGTAATGCAATTTTGGCAAGTCTGCTCTGTCTCTACAAGACTTACTGTTCGAAGATTTTCAAGCCAGTAGGTTATAGACTCTCCTCCTAAAAACAATTGATTAAAACTACCTTCTTTTGGGTTTGATCCAGTCCTTCCTTACTGGCAATAACTAAAGCACAGGTTACATTTTTGGTTGAAGTTTTCAGGATCAGACCAAGCTGGCCTTTTTTACAGGGCTTTTTCTGGTCTATTTTTATCACCAGGTATAATACTTCTCCTCTCCTAATTTAAGAGATACAAGATAATAAAAAGTGTGTCCAATTCAAGTTGAGTTTGGAATTGGAGCAGCAGAAGAAATAACCTATGACCCAGGGGGGAAAAAATGGAAATAAGAGCATAAAAACATTTCAGCTTTCCAACTTCTCTGTAGAGATAATCCTCACATTGTTGGATATGTAAATGTAAAGCAGTTGAATGTCAACATGCTAGATTTGATAGGTTTTCAGTTGCTACCTCTATCTCAAAATTTTCAAGCAGAAAGTAAATATTCCTAAATGTAATATCTCCCAGTCCAGAATTTATTTAAAAATTATGGATTCTAAAAAGATAAATTCTGAATTTATATTTGTTCCCTGGTTCTAATAAAGATTTTTTGTTAAATGATTCCCAGGCTTTCTATTATGTTGGTATCTTTAGTCCTAATGATTGTTCTTAAAGTGATTTATGTCTTCAGAATTGCAAACCAAGTTTACTAGAATCCATCTTTTCTCGCTGGATAAAATATATTAGGCTCCCATGACACATTCATGTGTTCATCAAAAGGGGTAGATTTATTAGCTACCTGCATAGTCGTAACTCCCAGTGACAGAGTAGTTCTGCTAGAAGTCTCTTCTGGGAGGTTTACCAAAGAGAGAATGCAAATCTTACTTGATTTAATTGGACTCCTATAAACAGCTGTCATTATATTTCCATGGGATTTGCTTTATCAGGGAGTCTAAAAAGTCATAATTTCCATTAGGAAAAAGAACTTGGTCAACATTTTCTTTTCTCCCAGTTGAAGAGCTACTTTCCTGTTTTATGCCCTTAGCCTCTTTCCTGCCAGTGTCCCTAACAAGTTCATCCTCTCAACAGTCTGTTGCACCTGGCCTACAAAGCTCCAAACATTGAACAATCCAACCATCTCAGGTCATCCTTCTTTCTCTCTCACTACTGGAGAAAATTAAACAATCTCCCAAACTGGTGCAGTTTTAAACATTCCTACTGAAAACACCTGGAATCATGCTGTGAACCAGAATTACTCATGCAATCCTTAAACAGCTTCATCTTCCATTTGCTAGAATAATAATTCTAAATTTGCATCAAATTTATCAGTACCCTTAGTCTAACCCTGATGGTCTCTACTCAGTCTTTGATTTTGCCTCCTGTTTCATCGGAAAAAAAAATGCTATCAAATATGACCTGCACATACCCATCTCTATTCATGGCCATCTTCACTTCCTTCCTTCCCACCTCTAAGGACAAGTTGTTCTTCTGCAAAAGCTCTCCCATCATCTCGTGCTTTACATTCTTCTTTCTTCTAAGACCATATTCTTCCAGTTAATTCCTGTCTCTAGTCAGTCTTCAACTTCTCTCTCCCTCCTGATTCACTTGCCTTGGTATGAACAAGTCACCGTTACCCACAGTGGTCAGTAAGCCTATTCACAAATAGTGATATTTTGTATTCATTGACATTATTATATGGTTGCATTTCCCTTTTTTTTGGAAGCCAAGTATGGCCATATGAGTTGCTTTGGCTAATAACAGGTGATGAGTTTCACTGATGGCTAGAAGTTCCTAGGAGCCAACATGATCAAGCCTCCACTTTCCTGCAACTCTTAAGTGACTATAACATCGGATTCTTGATAATCCGCATGGGACATGTCACCTATAGGGGAAATATATCTTTAGAGTTTTGGGCTTTTAATTATTACAGTATAACTTAACCTACCTTGACAGTTTTCTTTCTTAAAAGCAAACTTCCCTGAGCCTCTGCTTACATTCTCTTATGCTACATTTATTCTACCCTTAACAACAAATTTTCTTAAAGGAAACTTACTTTATTACTTTTCTCACTTCTCTTTGATTCCTTAGCCTAGTAAATTTTTTTCTGAGCCCACCAATTCATCAGAGTTATTTTTGCTAAACTTGCCAATGACTTCTTAATTTTCAGATGCAGTGGATCATATTTATTACCTTACTTGACATTGTAGCATGTAGCACTATGACTTTTAGAAATGTTCCATGATATTATTCACTTCTCATTTTCTTCCTTCTTGTCCCTCAACCTCTTGCTTTTCATTTGGCCTCTCTTACCATTTGCTGCTCAAATGTTGGTATTCCTCAGTATTTGTTTTTTTCTCCCTCTATGCTCTGGCATCTCTCTTTTCTTATAAATTCCACTGATTATAAATTCCACTTTTTCAGTCAGGACTCCAACTATATACACAGTAGAGATACTATACTATTGTGCAATATTAAGCTAAAATATATATATATATATATATTTTTCTAAGATATTTTTTAAAAGATTTTATGACAACTTACTTTCTTGTAGTCTATTGGGAAAAAATGGGTTGGTGCTTGGTGTGTTTGCATGAAAATGGGCTTGAAAGAAAGAATGGACTTGCTGATTCCTTTAGCCCCTTCCTACTTCTCACCACTCCCAATTTAACTCATAAAATGTTAAGCATAAAGGACTCAAATCACTGAGTTCTCACTCTGTTATAGCAAATACACCCTATCCATTCTTAAGTAAGAAGCTGTGCTGAGAAGGAAGATTAAAGGCATTACTTTGTTTGTTTTTTAAACAAACAAAGATTGTTTTCTACAAAACAAAGAAGTTTTTAGAACTTCTGCTCCTGTGGGCTTATTGAGCAAGAAAGGGCAAAAGAGGAGAAGTAAGCAAGATTGTCAGATGTCGGTGTTCTAGTCTCCCCACCCCAGGCTAGGCTTCAAATAAAAGAGAAGATCAGCCATAAACTAACCTCATCCCAGTTGGAATTTTAGGAAAAGATTGCTATGTAAAATAGACCTCCAACAGAGTCAGAGCCTTCATATAGGCAGGCAGAGCCCTGTGATCAAACAGGGAGAAGATTCTTTTTTTTTTTTTTTTTTGCCCTGCTGAACTTTCCTTGGTGCAAACAGAATTGAGAGCTGGGGCCTGCCCTGGGGCTCACTATAGTGGGTCCATAGCAGAAGCTGGGAGTGGATCATTGTGAGCATAAAAGGCAAGATGAAGAACAGGGACATGATATAAAGGCATCTATAGCCATGAAGTGACAATGAGATCCTACATTGACAGAGAGGTGCCACTAGGCTGTGGCTAACCAAGAAAAGTCCAGACAAGAAATGGATTACATAGATGACAGATGTCAGCAGAAGGTATACAGAACTTGGCCAACCATACTTCGGAGCATAGCTGTATGGCTTTTGTTGTCTACACCATGAAAATTCAGAGAATGCCATACAGTTCTGGGGACCACCTTCAGTCTCCTACCATGAGGTCACATGAACACTCCATTCCTACACCCATGATGCCATTTTAAAGGGGTTACGGGGGCCAGCTAAAAATAAGAACCTAGACAAATAAACGTAAAGTGTTAATTAAATTAGTGATTGGAAAATACTTAAAATCAGATGGGCCATGGAGTTGTACCCAACTCTCCCCTTAGTAAATGGGACTTGTAAATAAGGCCAGTTGAACTACAGACCAAATCAGGAAACTGCATTTTATATGTTCATTCAAGTTATAATTGAGTTAAATTTGTTATCCTTACACACGTACACACATGCACACATGCACATGTCTATTCTGTAATGTGCTCAATAATTCAATTGTTTTTACCTAGAAGTCTCACTGTCAATTTACATTTAAGGTATCCCAAATCCTGCCTCCTCCCCCTCAAAATCTGCCCCATTTTAGCAGTTCTCCTGTCTCAGTTAATGGCATCGCAAATACAAATGCCAAACCAGGACCTGTTGGTTTTCTATAATCTCTCCTACTCATTCTCCCTATATGCACATCACCATTTCTATAAATCTAATCTCATGTCCACCTCTGATTTCATAGTGCTCACTAGGAAATATAGTGGTGTTTGTAGGACTAGGGAAATAGATATTATTTCTTCACAGAAATGGAAATGGTGACCAGTGTTTTGGAGAACGTGTTATAGGTTTAAAAATAGTAGATCTCCCTAAGGTCCATTCCACGAAGAACAGAAAAACACTGGACCCTTAGAGATAAATATGCAGTAAAAGTATATAAACAGCACACATGCAAATCATACATACCAACTTTTAGGTAGTGGCTCACTCTGAGGATGGAAGTTGGGAACTGCAAGATTCCAGTCCTTAATGAATAGGAGAAAATTGAATGTGGCACAGTATTTGCTTATGTTAAATCTGCATGATGATAAGGTTGTTTATTATATTAACTAATGTATAATTCATTATACCAGAATATCTCACAAATAAAAATATTAAAATATTAATTCTGAATAATGGCAAACATAAAGATAATTACCTACAATTATTGTTAAACAGTGATTTCAATACTTATCACAACAGTTGGTTGACAGGTGCTAAATAAAAATTTGTGATATGAATAAAAAAATAAGGCCTTCATAGGATGGGAATGGTGTGGGATTAAGGAGAGGGAACCGCCTTTCCTGAGACAGTTTGATAGGTTAGAAAGAGCAAGGGTATCAGTGTCATGTAGACCAGAGTTTGAAATTCAGTTGTATCCATTACTACGTGTGTGACTTCAGAAAAATTCTTTAAACTCTATAAGCCTTATAAGGGCCACAGTAACTATCCCTACTACATAGGATTCCTCACTAAACATTAATATATTTCCCATCACTTTTACGAGGTTTGCCAATTTCCCAATCAAAAAGAAATTAGAACATTTTGCTAGAATAGCTGTTCTGGCAAAGGATTTTTATTGGGTAAAGTATACTTTATATGTAAGTCTCTATATATTCTGTTATATTTGGGAATAGGGCTAGGAGAAGTCCCAAGGTATGGACTTAAGTTTCTCCCTTAGGTCTTATATTGAGCTATGAATATAATGAATTTTTCTTAGCACTTTTCTCATCTGAAGCTTCCAAGTGGCCAGGGAGGCCTTGACCCCCCAGAGAAGAGATGCTGGAATTTGCAGTATGTATTTTAATGCTGAAGTTAATTTTATAGTCACTTAGATAGAATTTCTATTACATATGGATCTCACTAATCTTAATTAGTTCCTCTGCTTTCTTTGTAATGTCCTGGATAGGATTCTTCTTCTAAGTACTGACATAGAGTTTGCTCTTGGTGGACCCAAATGAGAATGCCATCTGCTTTGATTTCCAAGAGGGCTGACTAGGTAGGTAGCTTCTATCCCAAAACCAAGCCTCAGTAAGTCAAGTCATTACCTTTCTGGGGTCCACAGGTTGCAATAATATGTCAGAGTTCAAATTTCTCTTTCAAATCCCAAGAACACAATATTGTATGTGTGAACTTACTCGCTTTCACATCTCCTCAGCAATGTACTAAGTCAAGTAATATTTAGATAGTTAAATTCCTAAAATCAAATGAAGAAATTCACCCATCCTTAGACCAGCCTAAGGGTCTGTATCTTCGACTGTATCGAAATTGAAAGCCCTTTACGAATGCAGGAAAAAGCAAGGAGATGTTGATTCTCATTTAGCTTGATAGTGTTAGTGCCCAGTACAGGGCTTGACTGAGTTTTCAATATGCAGTGATTTAAATGCATGAATGTGGAGACAGAGCTGAAACAGTGTGGGTAGGAATATACCAACATCAGAACACAGAGAACGAGCGAGGAAGGAAGTTTTCCTTCTGCAGATACGTGCAGAAATGGGAATCCTTGATGTTGTGCTAATTAAGCAAGCATGTGTGTTCAGGAGTATGGAAAAAAAGTGGACTCTGGTAAGATACCAGAGAACAATTGAAAATATTTACAGAATTCTGCTTCAAGCATGGCTTACAGTTAATGACCTCTAAATAATCATGTAGCATTCACTAATCTCATGATCATAATGATTGACACATAATGATTATACATGTGGAAAATTCCTGAAACACTCAAAAAGTTCTTTGGTTTTGTTGATTAAAACATATCTATTGTTACATCCTCCACACTTTCTACTGAAAATAGACTATAGTAGTCTGTATCATTTCCTCAGTGTTCCTGGAAGAATAAACAACAGTGAGAGAGGCAGCCCTGGTGGCGCAGCGGTTTAGCGCCGCCTTCAGCCCAGGGCGTGATTTGGAGACCCGGGATTGAGTCCCATGTCAGGCTCCCTGCGTGGGGCCTGCTTCTCCCTCTGTGTCTCTGCCTCTCTCTCTTTCTCTCTCTGTGGTCTCTAATAAATAAATAAAATCTTAAAAAAAAAAAAAACAGTGAGAGATATTTCTAAGATAAGTGGGAAAAAAACCAAACAAATTTGAAAGCAAGCACCAAGACTTACAGTGGTTGCGTGTTAGAATCCTAGGTATTTTCCTTTTTTCTTTTCACAATCCTGAATAACGTATTATTCTAAAGTAATATAGGGGCACTTGGGTGGTGGCTCAGTGGTTGAGCATCTGCTTTTGGCCCAAGGCGTGGTCCCAGTGTCCTGGGATCGAGTCCTGCATTGGGTTCCCCACAGGGAGCCTGCTTCTCCCTCTGCCTATGTCTCTGCTTCTCTCTGTGTCTCTCATGAGTAAGTGAATAAAATCTTTACAAAGTAATATTTTAATAATAAGAAAAACAAGTACATTTAAAAATCCTCCAAGATGGTCCTAATCAGGGCTCCTGAATGCCAGTCTCATGGCATATTTTTTGCAGCTATACAATCTGATCCAGGAGGAAGCCCACGAGTGTCTTACAGATGGTGAGAGAAATCTGCTTGGAAAGAGGGGAAGACCTTGCTGAACTGGGTCCCCCCTAGAGAACCACTAGCTGTTTCATATTCTTCTTCTGTGCCAAGATGTTCATTATTGGAACTTGCTTTTTCAGGAAAGCATTGATTTACAGACCAGACCTGAGTAACTGTACCTTAACGATACAACCACAGGCCTGCTTCAGGTTTATCAATAAACTCATTCCCCAGGCCTGGCCTGGCCTTTTTGCACCCGGCTGGCAGCCCACGGTTGTTTGTGACAACCAACAGTCGTAGAAAGATGTAGAAAAGTCATCCAACTATCCCAGTAGTCATAAAATTTTTCAAAATAAGAGTATTTTATTAATATAATTTTATTTATGATGATAATAAAATTAATAGATTTTTATGGTTTTGCATTACAAAAGTTAACATTATTCATACCCACCCCTACTGAGAGCTCTTAACTATGGCCCTTCATGTAAATTGTGTCCATTAACTTCATCAAAATGTCAGTGGGAATGATCATCCACGTTGGAAGAGTTCCCACCTCCATTTCAGACAAGGGGTCAGAGGTTCACCCTGGAAACAGCCTGTGCAATTGTACTGAAATCATAACTTTTAACAAGCACCCTTTTTATAGACAGAAGAAAACTTTAATGTAGCGACATGAACCTGAACTGTGCCCTTGAAGTGTTTTAGAAAGGCGTGCGTTTCAGAATGGGAATGCTGAGGAATCCACGATTAACTACTTAATATGTAAATTATGTTCTCTCTTGTACCCCCCCTAATGACTGCCGACCGTATTAATGAGCTCGTGATACAGTAAGAAACAACGGTGCCCTTTCAAAGCCATAGGTGGTGTCGGCAAGCTGATTTATGATCTAAGGCTTATCTTTCTCCATTATCTGCATCACTTGACAAGCATCCCCTTCCCCTCCCCTCCATCGCCTCATCGCTAGCACCTAAGCTGCTAGGACTTCTTTTCCTCCACACTGACAGCACCATTTGCTTCTTTGCAGAAGTATCGCCCCAACCCAGTGATCCAGAAGTCGAACTCAGTCATTCTGCACAATAAAGATAACAGCTGCTGGCCTGGGTCCTATTTCAAAGCTTTCTAACCCAGTCGTAAACAGGTGAGCTTCAGGCTCCTCTTCATTCAGCCACAGTCTGTGCACTTGCTCAGCAGCCACGATAAACCTCGAGTGGGAGGTGCTCTGATGGCCAAACAGAATAGCTTGTGGTTTCTGACAAAACCTACATTGTTGTGGGGTGTTATTCTTAAAAAAAAAAAAACAACAACTACAAACGGTGACTCTTGCTCACATATCCATCAGGCACTTCTACTGCAAACTCGGGAGTCATAGGTTAGAAACAGGCCCCAGTGTCTGTCTTTGGCCCAGGGTGTGATCCTGGAGACCCGGGATCGAGTCCCACATCAGGTTCCCTGCATAGAGCCTGCTTCTCCCTCTGCCTGTGTCTCTGCCTTTCTCTCTCTGTGTCTCTCATGAATAAATAAATACAATCTTAAAAAACAAAACAAACAAACAAAAAAACAACAGGCCCCAAGAGGAGGAGAAGTTTGGTGTGGTGAGTCCAGGCACCTGCTGCAGTTCTAAAAACCCGCCCCTTTTCCTCTCTTTTGTTTTCTTTCAGGAGGGAATTTTCAAGTGATTTAACCCTGCACGTTACTCTCACTCACCTGTACTGTGTGCTCCCATAATCCCACAGCTTCAGCTTTGCTTTGGAATAACAGTGTTTGGATCAAATCAGAATATAAGGGTTAGCTCAAACCACACCTCTCGGCCCTTCCTTGATTAGAGGAGACCTTGCTCTTGTTCTGCCTGGGAGGTGAAGTTAGCAGTCCCACTGGCCAGTGGGGCACGGCTCAGCCTGGCTCCCCTTTCTCCCCTAGCTCTCATATATTCCTTTCTAAGTAAGGATGCCATAAAGAAATTCTGTCCATCCAGGAGTAAACAAGCCTTAAGTGAAATCTTTCAGCATCAGCACGGATGCAAAGCACTTTATTATCAGCATGCGTTTTAGGCAAACAATGACAGTGCTTTGTTAAAGATTCGCTCCCTGATTTAGATAATGTTCTGCTGGAAAAATATAGCACTTCTGGATGGTCTGATATAGCCTGGTTTTATGATTACAATTGGATGGAGCACTGAGTAAATGGAGGGGAAAGTGGCTTCTGCACGGTAAAATGGGAGTGCTGTGAAGTGTTTCATCCTGTCCTAGGAGGCAGTGGTCCAGGGGTACATCTGTAATTTCAAATTGCTTTATTGTGGGGCTCTCACAGATCTCATCTTGGGGGCCTCTGGTGAGAGGAGAAGGGATGTAATTCCAAAGCCTTCTTTGCTCACTTGTTTGATTACCTTTCCTGTTCAGAAGGTTGTTGTGCCCAAGATTGCGAATCCGAGAAACCACCAAGGAGCCGACACTGATGCAAGTACATGAGGGTTTATTTACAAGCTGGAGCTTGGGTCCAAGCACACTCCATACAGCAGAGCAGGGACTTGGACCCCAAGACTAAGAAGCACAGCAGTGTTATAGGGGCCAGTGGCCAATGAGATTGTAACATACGCAGAAAGTTGCACAGTCATGTTGGTCCACATGCAGGTGGCCAATTGAATTACGATTCACCTTATAGTGACCATTTGAACTAGCCTATTATTCTGGTTAGAACTGGCGCACAGGTTTGGTGGGCAAAAGAGGGGTTTTCATTCCTTGGCGGTTAAAGGTCAGAGGTCCCGCATTCCTATGTGTGCTACTTTCTGATAAGGGTGTGCTTAATAGCTAGACTAGGGTGAGGGAGTGCCTTAAACAACAGGCAGGTCGTGTGGGGGGTTTTACAGGAGATGGCGGGGGTAGCACAAAATGCAGTTAGTCCTGCTCTGCTTGTCCAGGGGTAGGGGATTTTTCCTGGGTCCCACAAAGGAGTCAAAAATTAGCTAAGGGCTGAGAAAAAATTAGGGTGGGCAAATTGGGTTAAAAGAAGTAGCATTCCATCCTTAGTTACTCCACTTACGCCTTTTTTTGTTTCAGTGGCATAGCTCAGAGAGAAACTTTGAGTGCTTATTGATGGCCAACAAGACCATTAGTGAGAGCAATCAATCTATCATCCCCAAAGGAAACAGGATTCCAAACTATTTCTCCTCCCCCATGATTTCAAAGCTACAACTTAAAATAATTATTGAAATATAATTGACATGCAGTGTTATGTGAGTTTCAGGTGCACAACATAGTGAGTTGACAATCACTATACATTGCTCAATGCTCACCACAAGTATAATCACCGATTGTCACCATACAATGTCATTACAATATTGCTGACTATGTTTCCTACGTGACACTTCTCAACTTTGTGACTTACTTATTTTATAACTGGAGGTTTGTGTCTCTTAATGCCCTTGATCTGTTTCATCCACCCACCACTCCCCTCCCTTCAAGTTTGTTCCCCACCAGTTTGTTCTCTGTACTTATAAGTGTTTGTTTTTATTTGTTGGCTTTGTTGTTTATAGATTCCATGTGTAAGTGAAATTATATATATATATTTTATCTTTCTCTGTCTGACTTTATTTCACTTAGCATAATACTGTCTAGGTCCACCCATGTTCTTGCAAATGGCAAGATCTCATTCTTTTTTTTACGGCTGGGTGATATTCCTATATCTATCTTCTATATCCATTCATCTCTTTTTTTCTTGATTCATCTGGGTTAGTTCCATATCTTGGCTATTGAATAATGCTGCAGTAAACATAGGGATGCATATATCATTTTGAATTAGTGTTTTCATTTTCTTTCAGTGAATACACCACAGTAGTAGAATTACTGGATCTTATGGTATTTCTATTTTTAATTTTTGAGGAACCTTCATACTGTTTTCCACAGTGGTTGCATCAATTTGCATTCTCACCAACAGTGTGCAAGTGTTCCCTTTTCTCTGCATACTCACCAATACTTGTTATTGCTTCTCTTTTTTATATTAGCCATTCTGACAGGTGTGAGGTGATACCTCTTTGTGGGTTTTATTTGCGTTTCCCTGATGATTAGTAATGTTTTGAGTATGGAACTTGAACAAAAATAGACACAGATCAATGAAACAAGATAGAAAGTCTAGAACTAAACCCATGTCCCTGACTATTAGATAGTCAGGCAACAGTTGGTTATTTACTCCTCTTTGATGAGGGTACTCATAGTGCTCTCAGTTTGGAGGATCCGGGCAAGTTTTCTGGAAGATCTGTGCTGGATGAACATGTGCTGATTTCTTTTCTACCTGGTTCCATTACCTGAAATATAATTATTGGGCCTTGGAACTTTCCAGCTTTCTTTGATTTCATTTACTTGACCATGTCATTTTTAAATGCTGACCTCCTTAAGACTGTGTTTTGTATGGATATGAATAAAAGTGGTCAGTCCTTAAGGAGACTTTAAAAAAATATATGAGGAAGGAAACAAGAATATACAATGGAGAAAATACAGTCTCTTCAATAAATGGTTTCAGAAAACTGGACAGCTACATGCAAAAGAATGAAACTGGGCCACTTTATTACACAAAAATGAACTCAAGATGGATTAAAGACCTAAATGTGAGACCTGGAACCATAAAACTCCTAAAAGGAAACATAAACAGCAATTTCTTGGACATGACCTATATTTATGGATATGTCTCCTCAGGCAAGAGACACAAAAGCAAAAAGAAACTATTGGGATCACACCAAGATAAAAAGCTTTTGCATAGCAAAGGAAACCACCAACAAAATGCCGTCTACTGAATGGGAGAAGATTTTTGCAAATGATATATCCAATGAGGGGATAATACGCAACATATCTTCTTTAGATATACAACATAACATTAAAAAAAAAAAAAACAAATAATCTGGTAGAGTCAAGCAGAGGACCTAAACAGACATTTTTCCCAAAGAAGACATACAGATGGTATTTCTTTTTCTTTTTTTGAAAAATTTCAAGTTACTTATTTAGCATATTGAACTACAGATTTGGATGTTCACTTGTCACTGAACTAATTAAAAGTTTTTTTCAAAGTCATATTCTTGAAGTATGACTGACCCATAAATGTTGTATATATTTCATTATACAACTCGATGAGTTTGGGGATAAGCCTACACCTAAGAAACCATCACCACCCTCAAGACCATAGACAAATCCATCAGCTCCCAAAGTTTCCTTCTTGCCATCTTTAATATGATAATGTGTATGGTAAGAATACTTAACATAAGATCTACCCTTCTGGAAAACCTTAAGAATATAATATTGTTTTATTAGCTATAGGCACTATGCTCTCTAGTAAATCTCTAGAACTTATTTATCTTGCTTAACTGAAACTTTGTACCTTTGGCCATCACCTCTCCATTTCCTCATTTTCCCTGCAACCTCTGGCAACTATTACTCTACTCTGCTTCTATGACTTTCACTACTTTAGATTCCACATCCAAGTGAAACCATACAGTGTTTGTCTTTCTTTCTTTGCTATAATGTCCTTCAGATCCATCCATATTGTCACAGATGGGAGGATTTTCTTCTTAAGGCCGAATAGTATTCCATTATAATATGTATATACTACATGTTATATATCCATTCATTTGTCAGTGGACATTTAGATTGTTTCCATATCTTGGCTATTGTGAATAATGCTGGGGGACATGGAAATGAAAACATTTCTTGGAGATCCTGATTGTATCTTTTGAGTAATACCTAGAAGTGAAATTGCTGGATCATATGGTAGTTTGATTTTTTTTTTTTTGGTAGTTTGATTTTTTAAGAAAGATTATTTATTTATTTATTCATGAGAGACACAGAAGGAGGCAGAGGGAGAAGTAGGCTCCCCACAGAAAGCCCGATGAGGGACTCGATCCCGGAACCCCAGGATCATACCCTGAACTGAAGGCAGACACTCAACCGCTGAGCCATTCAGGCATCACAGTAGTTCTATTTTTAACTTCTGAGGAACCTCTATTCTGTTTTCCATAATGGCTGCACCAACTTACATTTGAATCAGTGTGTGTCAGGGTTCCCTTTCTCCACATCCTCAACAATACTTGTTATTTTTTGTTTGTTTTTGTTCATTTGTTTGTTTGATAGTGGCTGTCCTAATAGGTATCCAATGATATTTCATTGTGGTTTTGTTTTTCATTTCCCTGATGTTGAGTGATGCTGATGACCTTTTCATACACCTGTTGGCTATTTTTATGTCTTCTTTGGAGAAAGTTACTGAAGTCAATCAAAATAATTTCTTTCCCTTTTTTGTTTTTGTTTTTGAGAGAGGGGCAGGGAGGGCCAGAGGGAGAGGGAGAGACAGAGAATCTTAAGCAGGCTCCATGCCAGCATGGAGCCCGAAGCAGGGCTCAATCATAACCCTGAGAACATGAACTGAGCCACCCATGCTACTCAAACCTTAATAATTTCTAATTTCCCTTATAACTTTGCAGGTAGGAAGGTAGTTAAGGGAGAAGATGTTGTTTATCTATACTGACACCTAAAGAGTTAACAACTTTGACGTCTAAGAACAACTGTAAAAGGCGATGACCGATAGTATTAATTCAGCAATTTAATAAGCGATTTAACAATTATCAGCCAGCCAGTGGTCTGCACCAGCCACTGATCTGGAAACAAGAAGTATAGGAATAAATAAAATAGAGGAGATTCCTGTTGTTGTGAAGCTTAACATTTTAGTAATGACACATCATTCTGATAAAGCAGGAATTTGAGTTAAGCCTTCTGCAAGGCTCTGCTTTGAGGTGATTCATTTAGTAGATGCAGAAGTGGAGCTCATTGCTTAGCCTACTATTCTCCGAAAACTTTGCCATTTTCTTTTAATTATTATGAAATGAGCAGCTCAATTGAAGACTTATGCAGTATTTTTGGATAATCTGAAGCTTCTTTAAGGTATCCAGATGTCTCTTTTGTGAACTTACCAAATTTGGGTTCAAGGATAAAAGTTATTTGAAGAAAACACTCATCTGGCATTATACAGTAAACATTTTTCAAGCCCTGAATATCTTCATTACTCTCCACCTTCTCACCCCAACCTTTAAGATTCAGGGCATGAAACAGACTGAGTTTTCTAGTACTAAAAAGGATCTGATTCAGTTATTTGACAGTCAGAACTCCACCCTATCTCCAGGCTGATTATCTGTATTTTGTAGCAAATCTTACCTTCTATTTTATTAAAGCTAAAACCTATTTGAGATAAGTGTTGGTTTAATAGACTCTTTAAACTCATATTCTTTGTATACATTGAAATAATTTGCTACCCAAATATTTCTTTTGAATTCTTATCTGTCTCTCTCCTCCATCCTGTACCTCCACCTTTCATCTCAATCTCCCCAGAAGTTTTGTAGCAGAAATGAGATAGAGTAAAAGCGTGTCAGTATAAGAATGAGAATATACGAGCCTATTGTGGTTTATAAGACATAACTGGGTGGTAAGGCAGGGGAAGAAATGTATTTTGGAGAGAATCAATGTGAAGAAACCAGATCATTTCCTCGTATACTCAAAATCAAGTTTTTCAAGATATGGCACCAAGATGTCTTGGTTATTGTTTATTTTGCCTGATTTAATAGAATATCAAAATTACACTCAAATGCAAAATATCCAAAATGTAACATTAATTATTTTAGTGTTATCGATCCTTTTTACATCATTAATTTTTTGGCCTTCCCTATGTGGAAAATGAATTCACTTAACAGTACTAGAACCATAACCAGGCAGATGCCCATTAAATCCATTGAATAATGCATCTGTGGAAACTGAGCCAAAAGAGACTAAGTAGCTTGTTCAAATCAAACTAGTGAGTGGCAGAATAGAGATTTGAACCTGTGAATTCTGGCTTCAGTGCCTAAGCTTTTGAGGTCTACTATATACTGTCACTTAGGTATAGTAAAGTTTAAATATGTATTTACAAGTATTTTGAAAACGCCTGGAGAGTTTATAAAAATGCTGATTTCTGGGTCCCATCCCATGGATTCTGATTTGCTTGGCCTGCAGTGGCTATCAGGAAATTATTTTTAACAGCAGTTCTAAGTAATTCTGATAGGCATGGTCTAGGGATCATTCTTTGAAAACAATGGTTTGTGGTAGTATGAAAAAGTATATAGTAAAGCTATTAAAGGGTTCAGAAATTGAATAGCCAGGAATGGTATCCTAACTCTTCTAGCTGTGGGCATATTGCTTAAACTCAGTTTTCTAACTTATACAAGGGAGGGTGAGGATAAGGGATTTTGTGAGGATTTGGTCTCTTAATCCATTTAAAATGCTGAGTATAGTGCCAACAAATAGTAAACTCTTAATTTATGTTAGCTATTATTAGTGCAGCATGGATAGCTCAAAATTAATTCAGGTATTGTGTATGTAAATACCACAAAAAAAATAACAGAAATGTTTTCTTCCTTGATACAAAAAGAAAAATGGATGTTCTGACCTTTATTTGTTTCTAATATTCCTTTTTTCCCCCCGTCTTTAAAATAATTTTTCAAATTTTCAACTTTAGCTTTTAGATTCCTGGCTTTCTCTCTCCATTTGAAGGAATAGTAATCTGTTTTTCTACCTTCTGTATCTCCTGCTGAGTTAACCTGATTGCGTAGCATTAAACTGGGTCAGTTGGGGGAAAAAGGTGGAGGTGGGAGTAGATAAAAGGCTTTTATGGAAATCTGAGATTAAATTCTCACCAACTAGTGAAAGTGTCATAAGGGTCTTTGTTCTCTGTGTCTCCTTTTGTGCTAGTGTGGTTACATGACATAAAGGTGAATTATTTAAGTAATGCTATTTTATTTCTCTTGGCATAATCACCATTCTTTCACTTCTTTCCAATGATGACAGCCAAGCACCAGGAGAATATTCAGAAACCTTTGTAAAAAGAAACCGAAATAAACCAATATCTCTTGATAAAAGAAATACTGATTAAGCTTAACGGGCAGAGTATGGAGTTTGCCCTTAAATATTCTAATAAAACTGGGAAAATCAAACATATATAGCTGGAAATTCAGTCTTCCATTAAGATGGAAGAATGAAGAAATTCAAAACAGAACATGAAAATAGGGAGCATTACCCCATAACTCCATCACAGAGTCCTTAACATGTAAGTATGATCCCCTTGAGTTGAGGCAGCAATAGGTAATGATGGGTCCCGAGCAGTAGAAGAGAAAATTGTCTTATTTCCGGTATTATGCGGAGCTCCTAAGAGGATATGTGACTTGCTAACCTACTTTTAGCAACTTCAATTCAGACTGCAGGATTCCAAGGTTCCTAATCTCTATCTTGTTCTTTCGGCTCTATTCTGGAGGGTCAAGATTTCCCTGCCTTTTAATAGGTCAAATTGTCTCTCAAAGCCTGGTGGGTGATGTAGTTATGTTGAGTACCTTAAAATTCTTGTGAAGGAGGAAAGTATTGAAAACTTCCTCAGTTATCCTCATGTCCTATTATCATCATGCCTAGATACTTTTACCTTTCAGCTTTTTGTTTTTAGATTTTATTTATTTATTTGAGAGAGAGAGAGCAAGAGAGAGTGAGAGAGCACACAAGCAGGGGAGAGAGAGAGAAGGAGCAGACTCCCCACCAAGCAGGGAGCCCAATGTGGGGCTCAATTCCTGGGCTCCGGGATCATGATCTGAGCAAAGGCAGACGCTTATCCGACTGAGCCACCAGGTGCCCTCAGCTTTCAAAGAAACAAAAGAAATGCTGCAAACTGATTTGTCCTAGCTCAACAATTTGACTTAATCCCTGTTTCTGTTCATAGTCATAGAGTCCTGAAATGAGTTGAACAAATATATATCGTGTGCTATTTAAACATGAGAAATATGGCAAATAAAAATGAGAGAACCAAAGAACTAAAGCTAATTATATAAAGCAATTAGTATGAATTTGCATAGTGTTTATGTATGTGTTTTCTGTATAATATGTACCATATGCTTTCTACTTTACACCGACAAAATTTCCTGAGATGATGAAAATATTCTATGTCTGAGCTGTCCAACAGAGTAGCCGAGGAGTCACATGTGGGTATTGAATTTTTGAAATGTTGCTAGTGTGATCGAGAAACTTGATCTTTAATGGTATTAAATTTTGATAAATTTAAATTTAAATAGTCACATGTGGCTAGTAGTTACAGCATTGGGCAATGAAAGTTTAGAATGGTATGACTTGAGTAGTGAGGAAGAGATGATGGTGGGAATAAGGTCCACTTTTGGTTAGGTGGGCTTACCTGGGAATCTTTCCTATGCTTGGGTTTGTTTATTGAGAAAAGAACAAGGTATTGAAAACATAGAAATGAAAAACTATTGGGGCAGCCTGGGTGGCTCAGTGGTTTAGCGTCGCCTTTGGCCCAGGGCCTGATCCTGGAGACTCCGGATTGAGTCCCGCATCAGGCTCTCTGCATGGAGCCTGCTTCTCCCTCTGCCTGTATCTCTGCCTCTCTGCCTCTCATAAATAAATAAATTAAATAAAATAAAAAGAAAAGAAAAACTATTGTTTTTTCTTTGTCAGTGATTTTATTATATCCATATTTGGGTGAAATAGATTAAAAATAAAACACATATACTAATACATACTCATGTGTAACAAATACAAATTGTATTAAGCAATGGAACATCTAAAAATATTTCTTTTTTTTTTTAAGATTTTGTTTATTTATTCATGAGAGACACAGCGAGAGAGGAAAAGACATAGGCAGAGGGACAAGCAGGGTCCCTGCAGGGAGCCTGATGCGAGACTTGATACCAGAACCCTGCATCATGCCCTGAGCCAAAGGCAGATGCTCAACCACTGAGCCACCCAGGTGCCCCTCATCTTTTTTATTTTAAATTAGTACTTGAGAAAAGGTAACAGATAGAAGTACTGCATTTTAAATTTTTTGAATGTTTTCTTATTCAGAAGAAATAAATAAGTGGAGCCATATCATCAAAAGGGATTGTCTTTGAGTTAGAGTTCAGGTAAAGCTAATCTGATACTTCCAGAAAGGTGTCTGTGGTAGGCAGAACAATGGTTCTCCAAAAATGTCCATGTCGTTATCCCTAGAAGCTATGAATGTTTTTGGTTGTATAGCAGAGGGAAATTATGGTTGTCAGTGGAATTCAAACTGCTAATTAGCTGACCTAAAAACAAGGAGATTATCTTGGGTTATCTGGATGGGACCCATGTGATCACAAGAGTCCTTGGAAGTGGAAGAGAGAGTAAAGTCAGAATCAAATGAGACTATAGCATAGTCAGAGAGAATACAATGTAGCTTTACAAGAAACAGTGGTGGAAGACATAAAATTTACTATCGACCATTTTTAAGTGTACAGTACAGCACCTGTTAATTATATATAACAGTCTCTGGAATATTTCAGTTTGCAAAACTAAAACTTTTTATCCATGGAGCATCCTCCTTTTCCCTTCTTTCCTTGGTTACTACCATTCTGTTTTCTATTTCTGAGTGTCACTGCTTTAGATCCCTCATATAAATGGAATCATGCAGTGTTTGTGTGTGTGTGTGTGTGTGTGTGTGTGGCTAGTTTATTTAATTTAGCATAATGTCCTCAAGGTTCAATCATATTGCAGCACATGACAGGATTTCTCTATTTTCCAAGGCTAAATAATATTCCATTGCGTGTATATACCACATTTTCTTTATTCATTCACCCATCGATGGACATTTAGATTGCTTACATCTCTTGACCATGTGTATAATGCTGCAGTGAATATGGGAGTGCTAATATCTCTTCAAGATACTATTTTCAATTCTTTAATACTCCAAAGTGAGACTGTTGGGTCATATAGTAATTGTATTTTTAATTGTTTGAGGAACTTCCATACTGTTTTCCATAGCTGTGGCACCATTTTACATTCCCAGCAATAGTTCCTGAGGGTTCCAATTTCTCCTTATCCTTGTCGACATTTGTTAGTTATTCATTTTTTATAGTGGTCATCCTAAAGGCTGTGAGGCTGAAGCTCACGTTAGAAAGCTGGAGGAAGGGCTGATCTTAGAGAAGAATGTGTGATTGCCAGATTCTGGGCTGGCAGATAAGGTTATCTGAGTAGGTTACAAGTTGCAGACTTGAGCATGCTATTTTGCCAAGCTAGGAGGGCCCAGACTGGCACAGATTGAGGTCTGAGTACTGTGATAATTCCTGGTAGAGACACTAAAATGTAGAATCTATGGGAAAATGAGGACAAGGAAGAGGATGCTGTGGTAATCAGTGAAGAAACGGAAGAAACACCCAGTGTCATCTGACCCCTGACACAAAGGAAAGCAAAAGCATAGCAACAATAACCCCAGCCAGCAGGGCAGCCCCCAATTCAGGAAACATTCATGAAGAGAGAATACACTGCCGCTGAGCTTATTGATATAGCTACCAAGTTCCACTAAAAGACCAGGGAAAGTACCCAAGCATGGTTATTGTGGTTATGGGATTCAGGCTGAGGATAGGGGGTGGAAAGGACAGCAATGGCATTTCTCTCAGAGGGCAGGAGGCAGAGAAAATGAGAAACATCACCACATACACTGCTGTCTGGCAGTGCCTGCCTGGTACTCAGGGTGGGAGGGGTAGGGATGGTTCAGGGTACTCACTTCTTTATAGATTGTATTATCCCAGCCTGAAGGGACATTTGGCTGAATGATCAGGATATCCTTGGAAAAGTAGGACCCTGGAAATCTACAAAAGAACTACAATAAATTCTTAGGGAATTGGAAATGAGGTAGGCCACTTACACCTTTGTCTTTGAAGGTCCTGTCAGGACCATATTCACTGCAAAAATGAAAACTAAGATACTCTAGTCCACCCCTGTCACCTGGTATGAGATTCTGATATCCATGCTGAGCCCAATTGTGGAACAAGACATTATGATTTTAGGTACTTCATTGCAGATCTAGGCGAAACTGAGAATCCCAGGAATAGATACAAGCTATGGGAAAGACCCAAGAAAGAGAGGGACCTCAAAAAGCCAAGAGAATATTCCAATCAGCTGTAAAGGGTCTGATAAAAGTAACCTGGAAGCAAATGTGGTTTGACCTCGTTGCTGCCAGGATCCCACCTGAAAAGATAGACCAGCAACCCAGTACTATGTTGGTAGGTGTATGGAAAGCCTTAAAACTTGAACAACAGTTCAGAGCTGCCCCACTGGCTTTTACCATCCTTGATTCCCCTTCTGCTCCATAAAGGGCCTCAAGGATATAGTCCTATTCAGGGCAGGTGTCTCTCATGCCCTGGGTGTAGGATGCAGGCCAAGATTGCTTCTATGTGAGGACCACTGGAGGTGACTGGAAGCCTCATGTTGAACTCACTATTCATTGATCCCCCCAGAAATAAAGAAAAGATGATAGCTTGAGTTGATACTGGAGCTTGAGGTTTTCTTAACCCATCAGCACCATCCATGGTTACAAAGGGCAAATGATTAGGGTCATGAAGGTCCCTTTGACACTACAAATTGAGTGTTCTCTCCTGCCAGAATATGAGGTTTTTATTTTTCCAATACTAGAAAGTATATTGAACACTGATATCCCACAGGATCGAAATCTGTCAACCTCTGCTGGTGCTTTCCACGTTCAGATTAGAGTAATCAAGTGCTGAAAGGAAATGCCAAGTGGGAGCCAGTAAGCCTATGAATGGTAAGTGTCAGACAATATAATTTTCCTGGGGGGGAAGAGACTATCCAAGATCTATACTGAGTATTGTACATTCTGCCCATGGTACTTTCAACAGCCTGGTATGGCTGATAAAAAAGTCAGATGGCTCATGGCAGATGACCGTGAACTGCCAAAAATTGAATAAGGTAGTGCCTCCATCCGTGTGGCTGTTACCAACATTGCTATCCGCTTAAAATACCTTGGCCATGGTCCTAGAAATATAGTATGATGTATTGGACTTAACAAAACCTTTTTTTGTTTTTTAAGTATTCCCTTGATTGCTTAGCTAGAAGATCAATTTGCCTCCTCATGGGAAGGATAACAGTAGACTTTTCAAATGTTTCCCCCAGACTACTTGCACAGCCCCACAATATGCCACAGGACGGTAGCCCAAGATCTGCCCCTGTTCTCCTTTCCCACATTAGTAAAATGGGGTATTACATTGATATAATGTTAACATGTGAAGACTTGCTTTTGCTGCAGAACACTCTGCAGACTTGACCAGAACATATATAAAAGAGAGGATAAACAATGAATCCACAGAAAATTCAAGGCCCAGTCCCCACCATAAAGGGACATTTTGATTGGGTTTGATGCACAGTGTTCCAGAAGCTATGATTGATAAGGTGCAAGCCTATCCAACCCCCAAGAATGTGAAAAAGGTGCAAGTCTTTGTATGGATTTTGAAGTTTTGGAGGACGTTTATTCCCCACCTGGTACGGTACACCCTTCCCTTATACCACCGGTAAAGAAAGGGCACATGTGGGACTGGGGAATCAGAGCAAAAGGCAAAAATTCTAGGGAACAAAAAAAGGGAAGAAATACTAGTGAAGCAGACTAAAGCTCTGGGCATCTCTCAAGCAGGGCTCCCATTTGAGTTAGATGTGTCTGTGATTCTGGAAAGCATGGATTGGGCTCTATGGCAGAGTCAAAAAAGAGAAACAAAAAGAGTGCCCTTGGGATTTGGTCCCAGCTCTGGAAGGGGGCAGAAACCCCTGTAGAGCAACAGCTTCT
Organism: Canis lupus baileyi; assembly: GCF_048164855.1. Taxonomy (NCBI): domain Eukaryota; kingdom Metazoa; phylum Chordata; class Mammalia; order Carnivora; family Canidae; genus Canis; species Canis lupus. The sequence goes on from NC_132844.1 coordinate 10,618,182, forward strand.
AGCAGTATACACAGGTATATACCTCCAGGTAGAGCCTCTTATGAAGCAATAGCATATCATCCTAAGAACCTTTCTTCCTATCAGGGGAAGGGGCTGAGAATATGTTCTATTGACCCACCTCTGCCATGGCTTAGACTCCCACTTTAACTAATCTGCATACCGATTTGCAGCAGAGGAGAACCCAGTCTGCCAGCCCACTGTCTCAAGGAAGGTGGGTGCTACTAGACCCTGTAAGAGTATGTAGGTCCTCCAAATGCCACCACCTGTCCTGTGTTGTCTCTGCAGCCTATAGAAATGGAGTGTGTGTGTGGTGAAATTCCCTCTGAGGCCTGGTATTCAGATGAATCTACTTGAGACAGCTTACCTGCATGGACTATAGTTGCCATTCAGTCCCAAACTGACATTATCTAGATAGAAACAGAAGTCTTCCATGGGCTGAACTTAAAGCAGTTTGGCTGATGATCACTCGTGAATGCTACTATTAACCTTTTGGACTGATAGTTGAGGCTTTTCTAGAGAGATTAACCCTCTGGCTTGGACAATAGGAAGCTGAAGGGTGAAGGATCGTGAACAAGCCCTTGTGGGGTCAACCTGAGGCAGTCCTTACTGTTTCCTATTTCATAAGGTGTTGATACCCTCTGGCAATCAGGAAGCTGATGCCCCAACTCACTTGTGTGAGCTCTAGCAACTGACCCTTCAGTAGGTACATCAGGTTGGGTGCATAAAAAGAGTGGCCACTGGGCACCTGGGTGGCTCAGTTGGAAGCTTAGCTTCCAACTCTTGATTTCAGCTCAGATCATGATCTCAGAGTAGTGAAATTGAGCCCCAAGTTGGGCTCTGCTCTGGGCATGGAACCTGCTTAAGATTCTCCCTCTCCCTCTTTCTCTGCCTCTCCCCCCTCTAAAAAAGAGAAAGAGAGAGAGAGAGAGAGAGAGAGAGAGAGAGAGAGAGAGAGAGAAACAAGAAAGGATGGCCACTGTAGCCCTCCAGTGGAATAATGTATTGCCAAAAATGTTGGATTGCCCTTGAAATACAATGCTTTGGTTAATGCAGTAACAATATGTCCTTTGTGTTCTAAACAATATCCAGGGCAACTGCCAAAGCAGTGTAGGCTACCCATCAGAAGTCCCAACCAGTGAGGGATTGGCATAGATTATATTGGCTCCCTCCTTCCCAGTGAGGGTTCCACATATTCCTTGGTTTGTGTGGACACTGCATTTGGCCTAAGCCAAGCTCTCCCATGTAACCACACAAACCAGGCTAGCCCCACTGAGGAATTAGAGAAGCTTCATACCACATGTGGATACCTTGGTCAGGTAGGTCAAAGGTCATGATGTGCAAGAGTGGGCAAAAGAACATAACATTGAATAGAGAGGTTCCATCCTCCCCACAACCTGCAAGCAGTAAGGTTGGTAAAAAGGAAGAATGGAATATTAGAGCAGCAGAATAAATCATGAAAAAGTAAAAGCACCTTGGCCAGGTGGACTACAGTACTGTTCTAGGCTTTAATACATTTGAATGATTAACCAGGAGGACCTGTTGCCCCAAATGTCACACTGGGAACCTGTGGCTGAGGCACCCAATACAATAAAGGTATGAAAGTCATGGGAAACAGCCACTGTCCTGACTCTCACTGTGTATCAATATGCTATGCTGCTGAGAACACCAAGCCCCACAATTCCCGGAAAAGGCATTATGTCCTGGAATTTGCTGTGGGATGTCCCATTGGGATGAGTGAGGGGGGAACCATTCAATCCCCAGTAAGATCCTTTTGTCTTGCTACAAACCAGACCCATGGAAATACACTATACATAGAATGAAACACGCAACATTGAAAGGGAGGGGGGCAGTTGGGAGTCCGGGTCTGGCATATGCTTCCGCCACCCAGCCCATTGCCTCACACTTTAGAGTACTGCCTCTCCCCTGCCAACCTGTGTGGTATGCACAACCAGGTCAAACTTCTAAAGCTGCAGCCACGTTAACAACTAAGGGTGAGGCCACAAGTGTAATTCTTCTAAAAGGGGGCCACCTTTTCATAGAAGTCCCTGCTAAATATTTGTCTTTTTGTTGTTAGACTTCTGCTGTTGTGGTGTTCTGTCGCAGGATAGGCACCTGATAGAAATACCTTTCTACAGTGGCTCCGTCATATGCTTGACAAAGGAATCGATCTAACTGTTGTGTATATGGGTAGCTGACCCTCTCTAGCTTGCCAGGACTGCTCCGGTGCGTATCACCACCGCTCCAGGGAGGGATTGGAAAGCCCTGAAGCAGTACGTTAAGGAAGAATAGGCTAGGACTAATATTCTTAGTTCATCTGATATTACCAGTACTGATCCAGAAACCAGACCTATAGCACACATAAAAGCCCTTACTAAAATTCACCCAGAAACCCTTCAATGATAGCAACAAAACTATCTTTACTGAACACTGAAATGTCGCCAATGAGAAAAACTGTCTTCTAATAGGATGGCCTTGGACATTATTGCTACTTTGCAAGGAGGGACCTGTTTGGATGTTGTGAAGTAAAACCACCTTGGCCAGGTGGACTACAGTACTGTCCAGGCTTTAATACATTTGAATGATTAACCAGGAGGACCTGTTGCCCCAACTGTCACACTGGGAACCTCTGCCGAGGCACCCAGTACAATAAAGGTATTAAAGTCATGGGAAACAAGTCCTACTGCAGGTCATCCCACTGCATCCCATTATTCAAACAGAAGGTTGTGGGATCCCTGTGTGGTGCAGCGGTTTAGCGCCTGCCTTTGGCCCAGGGCGCGATCCTGGAGACCCAGGATCGAATCCCATATCGGGCTCCTGGTGCATGGAGCCTGCTTCTCCCTCTGCCTACGTCTCCGCCTCTCTCTCTCTCTCTCTGTGTGACTATAATAAATAAATAAAAATTTAAAAAAAAAAACAAAAAAAAAACAAACAGAAGATTGTATGTTCAAATCTACTGAGTCTCATAATATATCATCTTTATTAAATCATATGAGGCATAAATGAATGCCCCCAAGTGATCCAACTTCCAGCCTAGAATCTCTAGTAAATCAATGGTTTGGATTATGGAACTCTAGGTGGAAAAAATTATTATATTAATTATATTATATTTATTATATTATATTATATTATATTATATTATATTATATGATCATTACCTTAATTTGTTTTCTTTTACATGTGCCTAGATTGTTGCTGTGGTATCTGACTCCAGTGTAGCAAGTTAGCTGCCAAATGAGCCCCCTCCATGATAGAGAAATCCTTTGCAGACTGCTCAGGCATGTAAGATTGCAGGAGCCCATCATGAGGTGTGTGTGGGGGGGTGTAGAGTATTGGAGGAGGTCATCGAGAGGATGTGTTGTCCAGTTGACCTCTGAGCTGGACCCAAGCAATCAAAAGATCCAGACCCTCTCCCCTCTCCTTAGAATGTAAGCTCTACTTAACCATTTCCACTGTGGAAGGACACAGCTCTGAGAGAGTAAAGTGTAGTTGAGACCATCTGGATGGTAGGTGGCTCTACCCAGTTGAGGCCTCTATACAACCTTTTAAGATTCTAGTGGGTAGATGTGGAAATCTATTATTTATTTGGCCACTCAAGACAAGCCTCATGAGTAAGTTCCCTTGCCTGGTAAACCTGCCACCTACCAATTTGGAGTGCTCTGCATTTTTCTTTGGCTCCTTGTTCTCCATGTGTGGGAACAAGTTTCAGATTTCACCTGGGAATCTCCTGAGGTTTCAAACCAGCAGTAGTGCTCTTATAAGGAGAGGAGACTCCAGAGCTTTTACTCTCCACAAATGCACAAAGAAAAGAGGTCATGTGACCATGCAGGGAGATAGCTGCCATCTGCAAACCACAAAGGGAGCTCTCACCAGGAACTGAATTGGCTGGATTCCAGGGCTTCACAACATCCAAAACTCTGAGATATAAATTTCTATTATTTTTTTAAATTTTTTTATTTATGATAGTCACAGAGAGAGAGAGAGAGAGAGGCAGAGACATAGGCAGAGGGAGAAGCAGGCTCCATGCACCGGGAGCCCGATGTGGGATTCGATCCCGGGTCTCCAGGATCGCACCCTGGGCCAAAGGCAGGCGCCAAACCGCTGCGCCACCCAGGGATCCCTAAATTTCTATTATTTAAACTACTCGGTCTGGTATTTTGTTATAGCACCCTGGACAGTCTGAGATAGTAGCTTAGTAATATCTTTGAAGTTAGGGAGTGTGAGGCATCCAGTTTTGTCTTGTTTTTTTTTTTCCTCAAAATTACTTTGGTTTTTTCAGGGTCCTTTGAGATTCCAGATGAATTTTAGAATGGTTTTTCTTCTATTCCTGCAAAAAACAAAACAAAACAAAAAACAGCTGAGATTTTGAGAGTTTGCATAGCACCTGTAGATTGCTTTGGGTAGTATAGACAGTTTAACATTAAGTTTTCCAATCCTTGAACAAGGATATCTTTCCCATTTATTTTATTTGTCTTCTTTGATTTATTTCAGCAATGCTTTGCATTTGTCTTATCTTTTTTAAAAAAGATGTAATTTAAGTATTTATTCTGAGAGAGAACAAGTGCGCAATAGTGGTGGGGTGGAGGGCAGAGGGAGAGGAAAGAAAGAATCCCAAGCAGACTCCTCACTGAGTGCAGCCTGACATGGGGCTCCTCTGAGGACCCTGAGATCATGACCTGAGCTGAAATCCAGAGTGAATGCTTAACCGACTAAGCCGCTCAGGGGCCCTGTGTTTTTCAATGTCAGACTTTTTTGCCTGTTTGGTTGTTTATTTCTGATTATTTTATCCTTTTGATGCTGTTGTAAATGGTATTGTTTTCTTAATTTTCTTTTTGGATAGTTTTCTTAGGGCATAGAAATGCAGCTGATTTTTATATCCTGCAACTTTAGTCAACTTGTTTATTGGTTCTTAAGGTTTATTTTGTGTGGGGGATTTTTCACACATTATGTCATATGTGAACCAAAATAATTTTACTTCTTCCTTTCCAATTTGGATGCCTTTTATTTTTTCTTGCCTGGCCAAACTTTCAGTCCTGTGTTAAATGAAATGGTGCAAGTGGATATCCATACCTTGTTTCTTTCTTTCTTTTTTTTTTTTCCATGCCTTGTTTCTGATCTTCGTGGAAAAGCTTTCAGTTTTTCACCATTGAATATGATATTTGTTGTGGGCTTTTTTTCATGTGGCCTTTATAATAGAAAGGCAATTTTCTTCTATTCCTAGTTTCTTGAGTGTTTTATCATGAAAATGTGTAACATTCCTGGTTTTGAACATGAGCGAAGGAGGCAATGAGCCAAGGAATGTGAGTGGCCTCTAGAAGCCAGTCTAGTGTCTCCAAAAAAGAGTATAGCCCTGGGCTAAAACCTTTATTACAGCCTAATGAGACCCATGTTGAACTTCTAACCTACAGAGATATATGATAATATATTTGTGTTCTTTAAGCCACTAAGTTTGGGATAGTTTGTGAATCAGCAATAGAAAACTAACACATTATGCATATATCTATACTGGGCATTTTTCTGCAAAGAGGCAGACTCTTGTAGAGTAGTAATCTCGACACATAATGCTTTAAAGTTTGCAAAAGCACCATATGTATCCATTCAGTTATCATTCATTCAGCTAGGTGATGTTTAATCTTCCCTACAGTGATTTTATTCTAGGCTTTGAGGATACCGAACACTGAGATGGTTACTTTTATAAATAAAAAAATAGTGAGATTCTGATAAATTAGGTGATTTGCCCAAGGTAACACAAATAACCTTTTTACTACAAATTTTGGGCCATTGCCACTAGGAACTCGTAGAAGAACTACAGGTTACATTTAGTTGGACATTCGTTCTGATGTAATTTGAAATTCCATTGTCATTTCCTATCTGTTCTATGGATATATGCAAGTCATTTAGGTTTTTAGCATCTGTGTTTTCTGTGAAGTGAGAAATAAATGTTTAAGCTGGTAGCTCAAGGATGAGTGGGATATGGCTAAGGCTCCTTGATGTATCTTGGAAGAAAAGGTTTATAAATAAATGCTATGATTGTGTACATTACTTTAGACATCAAGATATTCTGGGCTATATGTGTATCACTTTTAATAAGCATGAGATTTAGCAGATAACTATTGGTGGGTAGTGGTGTTGGTGGTATTAAAAGCATGAAAATAGTCATACTAGCAGACAGGCTATGGTCATAAACAATGCTGACCTTAAGTATCATCTGCTTATTATCTCATTTGCTGAAAAGTTATTTTGCATCATTACAATTCTACAGATGCTTCGCAGATGTCTTTAAGGATATATTTCTGCAGCTTGTTATTAAGCTAACTTCCATGGACTATGGCAGATTTCCATAGCATATTAATGAGAACATTATGGAATTGTAAATAAATATGTTTGTAGCAATTGAGATGAAGAGCAGAACTATAAAAATGGTTATAAAAATCTAATTAACATTTTAACAGTAAAAAGCTTGATGCCTTGATACTGCAGGAGAATGGTCGCAGTCAGTAGATTAAATGAAGAATTCCCAAATTACTTTAAGAGTGGATGAAACACTGCTATCAATATTTAATGGGATATGTCAGATTTTACCACCATTTGAAAGAATGCAAATAGGGGTTACCATAGAAATCACCTTGACTGAAAACTGCACACAATGCAACACAAACTACCCCTCAAGCAGCCTTGCAGAGGTTACTTGATGTCTGACTATAGTCTTTTCATGTCATCTCTTGATAGTGGGGGAAAAATGACAGTGTGTATGTGTGTGAATGTGCATGTATGCCCCAAATAACCTGAAAATTATAAGAACAGTACAGAAATTCTAGAGGCAGATATATTCATTTTTCTTTATATCATAATTACTCTTTGATAAAGCTATAAATGCCAAAGTTATTTATAGCTTTAACAAAGCATCCATCATAGCCATGCTACTACAAAGACAAGGCAACCTTGGAGATGATCATACTATTTGAATTTAATATGCTATTTTACATTTTAGTGATAACCTTCTTTTGTATCATGGCTCTGTGATATTTAAGCATTGCATTTTAGCAGCCTGGTCTTGCACCAGTCAGACCAGTTGCTTTACCAGATGCAATCTTCCCTTGTCATTGGGGAAATTTTTTTTTTTTTTAATCCTTGAAAAAAAAATTAGCCACGAAAAAAAAAAAAATTAGCCACGTATACTCTCCTTTAACTATTCTACACTTAGAACAAAAGCTCAAAAACCATACTTATTTCATGGAATCTTTCAGCAAAAGGAGGTAACATTGTAAATTGTCCTGCCCATTAAAAATGAGTGGAATAGGAATGTGGGTTTGTAAAAAAGAATTTTTAAAAAAAGTTTTAATTGCTTTACCAAGGGATAGGGGACAATTGTAGACATATAAATATAAAAAAAAATTGTAATGATTGTCTCAAAAGGTTATATCTGACACATTTTTTTCTTCAATTTATGTGTGCTTGAATGAATGTTGTTTTTAATAACAAAAAAGTATTATTCAATAAATAAACAAGAATCCTAAAGTTTCATTTTATGATCAATGGAGGGAGACAGAAAAAAAAAAAGGAAATTAATTTAAAAGAAAAGAAAATGGTTAATAGGGAAAAAAGAAGTTGATCTGAGGGAAGTTAAAGGGATGCAGGAAGCTTTTGAACAGGAAGAGGTAGAGCTAGTTGGGGATGGGAGGAGAAGAAACAAAGCAAGGGAGGTAAAAATCCTCTCTCCACAACCTCCCCTGGAGATATTTCATAGATTGAAAAGAAGAGTGTTCACATTCCTCAGACCTATTAAAAAACTAGAGATGATTCAAAAAAAGGAAATGGTCCCATTTATTGTCAGACCTATACCACTTAGCATTTTGTTTCTTTCTCTTATGTCACTTGTATTAGGCCTTGGGTTTTGTTGTTCTAATTGTACCCATCAGTCTCTCCCATTGGTTTATAAGCTCTTAATTCATTTCTTAATCTCCCAGTTCAAGGCTCCTAACCACAGAAGATTGAAAGACATAAAGATCAACAAAGAGAAACTGACAAATCAACCCACATAGAAGGTTTAGTATACTCGAGAAACATAGAAACACAGCCAGAAAAGTTGAAGAGAGAAAGAATTGGAGATTTAAATAACTCATTAAAAGCTTGATTAAATATATGTTTCCATATGTGTATAATAGCTTGTATCGAAAACAATGAACATTATTTCCGAGTACACACAGATTTTTATTTTTATTTTATTATTTTATTTTAGATTTTATTTATTTATTCATGAAAGACACTGAGAAAGAGAGGCAGAGACATAGGCAGAGGGAGAAGTAGGCTCCATGCAGGGAGCCCAATGTGGGACTTGATCCTGGCACTCTAGGATCACACCTGGGCCAAAGGCAGACCCTCAACCACTGAGCCGCTCAGGCGTTTCCACAGATTATTTTAAAGAATTACTTGTGTAAGGCTACAATGGAAATCTCAAAAAATTTCAAAAATGTCAACATCATACAAACAACATTCTCAAACACAACGTAATAATATTTTAGAAATCAGAAAAATTATAAAATTTCCTCTTCCTGCCTGTCCTGCATGGTGATTTGGTGGGAGAGTATACTTACAAGCAATTTGTGAGTTAAAGAAGAAATTAATTATGTTAGAAAATATTTAGAAACTGAATAAATATTAAAGTACTATGTATCAAAACTCAGAAGATGCAGTTAAAGTGTATTTTAAGGAGCAATTTATATTCTGTATTAAGCCAATTTGTAGCCTATATTAAGAGCAATTTATAGAGTAGGGAACAATTTACAGTCGATTTTAGGGCGTATACATATTTAATATATGCAGTCATTGTCAAAACCAAGATAAAAGGAACAGGAAAACAAATAATTCAAAAGGAAGGAAGTTAAAGAGATGGAAACAGAAGTTAATGAAATAGAAAAGAGTCCACAAAAGTTATTAATAAAATTAAAGAGTTTCCTGAGAAGAATGATGAAATAAAATTCTGTCAAATTTAATGCAAATACAGGGGCACCTAGCTGGCTCAGTGAGTTAAATGTTTACTCTTGATTTTGGCTCAGATCATGATCTCAGGGTTGTGAGACCAAGCCCCATGTTGGGATCTACACTCATGGAATCTGCTTGAGACTCTCTCTCAAACTCTCCCTCTGCCCCTCCCTTTGTTTGCTTGCTCGTTGTCTTTTTCTCTCAAATAAATAAATAAAACCTTTAAAAAATTGATAATAAAATGTAAATAGCACAGACCCAAATACAGAATAGTATCATATATATATATGTATATATATATATAATCTATAGAAATACATATATTATCTATAGAAAATGATATAAATACAAATACAAGATATAAGGAGAGATTTCATAATCACAAGAATGTCCATTAAGAAACTTTATGCCTGGGCAGCCCGGGTGGCTCAGAGGTTTGGCGCTGCCTGCAGCCTGGGGTGTGATCCTGGAGACCCGGGATCGAGTCCCGCGGCAGGCTCCCTGCATGGAGCCTGCTTCTCCCTCTGCCTGTGTCTCTGCCTCTCTCTCTCCCTCTCTGTGTCTCTATGAATAAATAAATAAAATCCTAAAAAAAGAAAGAAACTTTATGCTTGTATATTTCAGAGCTCAGAATAAATGTAAAAACTTTTAGGAAAAGTATAAACAAAGCAATTGGGATTCAAGGAGGAAAGTATAACTTGAATAGGAAAAAAATGCTAAAGATTGTTGTTAAAAACTTTAACTTGCCTACTAAAACATTAGACTGTGATAGGAGGTGTTTATTATTATTATTATTATTACTATATAAGTCTAAGAATATCTTATACAAACTTGTCAGATTATAAAAGTAAAGTCAGAAAACTCATTTTGTGACACTAGTTTTACCTTGGCACTGAAACTGAAAGAGGGAATTACAAACATAAGCATATTTCACTTATGAAACAAATATGAACAAAGAAAATCAAATATTGGTAAAAAAGAATCCAGTAATATACTAAAAATAATATGTCATGATGAAATAGGCTTTTTCTGGAATGCAAAGATGGTTTAACATTTGAAAATATATTAAAGAAAATCCACTTATAAATGGTGAACCAGACACAAACATTTATCTCTGTTCCCTTAAAAAAAACCCCACAAAAATGCCATTAAAAGAAAAAATATATAAACCCACGTAGAAGCAGTTAATGAAAGAGAAGAAAACACCAGATGAGAGATGCTAATTAAATTTTGGAAGCACAAAAGCAAATGAATGAATGGTTACAACAGTTTTGAAAAAGCAGAAATATAAGCCTGCAAGGAAAAAAATCCAAATAAGCCAATTCAAGAAGACAAACCTTAAAAAGTATGACAAAGTGGAAGCACCAGACACATGTGAAGTCAGGAAAATTGGTTCAAAGTCTATTAAGAAGCAAAACTCTGGGGCACCTGGGTGGTTTAGATGGGTAAGCATTACCTTTGGCTCAAGTCATGATCTCACGGTCTTGGGACAGAGCCTGGCATCAGGCTCCCTGCTCAGTAGGTAGCCTGCTTCTCCCTCCCCCTTCTTCTGCTAGCTGTCTCTGTCTCTGTCTCTGTCTCTGTCTCTGTCACTGTCACTTTCTCTCATAAATTAAAAAAAAATGAAGCAGAACTAGAAGTCACCTCCTCTGTTGCACTCAGCTGTCTCTCTTCCACAAGAAGTATACTTGTGGAGTGGTTGAACTGAGGTACTCTCTGTTCTTGGACCTGAGGCCTGGCTGAGAGAGTGGGGACAATTGTGAAAACAGGATTGAGTATGAGAATCTTAGCCCCCTTTTCTCCCTTTGCTCAGAGAATATTCATCAGGTGGGTTATATCCCTCTAGGTAGAAAAGGGAAAAAGATTCATTGATTGGGAGACTAATCACTGTATGTGTGTGTGTGCATGTGCACCTGTATGCACGCACACGTGCCTGTGCACATACACATACGTACACATACATCCCTGTGTGCATGTATATTATGTACTTATTCTATGTCATGCACTGAATATTATCTAACATACTTTTTATCTGAGAACAGACTAAGATGAAATAGGATGAAGCACAAAGTCTGGAAATTATGTATTCTCATTTGTGACAAAATGTAGTAGATAATTAAAATGATTCTAATGTGTGAAGCCATTTATTATTTTGTTCTTTCAACAGACAGATATTGAGCAGTACAACACAGTACAACATCGAAGGTCTTTAAAAACATGCTTGGCATTGCTTTTCAAAAGGATGATTGACATGGCCTTATGTCACGGAGAAAATCAAGTAGATGTTGACCTTGTTATTGGTTAAACACAGATTATTATGTATTTCAAGAAACTCAGTTATTACCTATGACCCAGTATGACTTGCTTCTATTAGAGGATAGTGTGAAGAGAAAAAAATAGGAACTTTTATGTGGTTATATAGTTTTAAATAATGAATTAGGAATTGTTATTTATTCTAGCAGAACACTACCTTTTTTGAATCTGAAGAATTGTGATGGTTTTAATATTAATATCTTTTATCTATAGTGAAAAAACACTGTTTAGAATTCAAAATGAGTAACAAATGTGATTATCCTTTGAGCATTTGAGATAGTTGGGACAAATATCATCATCTTGATTCACAGATGTTAAAACAATTATAATGGCGCTTTTAAGCATTGGACTTGAAATTGAGAGCCTCATTTCGGAGTCTTGACTCTGTTACATCTAGCATTTGTGAACTTTGGGAAGCAGTTATTGTGTCTGGACCTCTGCATGCTTATCTATCAAATAAGAGTTTAAAACTTTTTTAAAAAAACATATAAATAAGAGTTTAAAACTTTTTTTCATAGCACTCTTGTTTTTATAATCTGAGAAAGAAGTCTTCACTAATGATACATTTTGCCAGTTGATCTTAAACCATCACTTAAAAATGCTTTTTAAAATTTTAAAATTCTGTAGTTGTTTAATTACTTACTCTCTTTTTTTTCTCTATCTCCTCCCTTGCCTCCCTCTTTCCCTTCCTTCTTCCTTTCTAAAAATTAGATTTAATAAATCACGGAAAAAGAAATCCCAAGAGACAGCAGCTTCTGGGTTGTTAATTCGGCCACTCCATGATGAGAACAATTGGAAGTCACATCTTATCAAATTTTCACTCTCTTTTCCTCAACATATTGACTTGTTTTTGACTAGTGTCCCTCTGTTTGCATGGAAATACAAAACATAACAATGTCTAGCAGAAGAGATGTAGCTTTTTTAGTTTGTCTTTTTGTATATGTAAGGAAATTAATACCATTGCCTCCCCCTCCAGACATCTTATGTACCATTGGCCAGAATTGCTTCACATGTTCGTGCCTAATTAATCATTGGCAAGGAAAATGGAATCATCACGAATGAATTGGACCAGTTAGAAAAAACATCCCTCCCCTCTGGAGTTGGTGTTAGAGCCCTTCTTTCTTCCTTCTTGTATCTTGAGAAGAATGGTGGCTTCGTGTGGGATTTGCTTCATCTATTATTCTATTGTATCTGTAGATATTCGTCTTTTACCTAGAAATTCCATCCTCAGTTTTCTACCAGGAAAATTTTTGTTCATCTTTCAGTACACATTTTGGATGTTACTTTGGAAAGGATCATTGTGACAAGGAATAAAATCACAGACGTTGATACATTAAAATTTGAATAACGTTTTAGAAGTAGTCCTTAACATCTGAAGAAAAAAAACCATGCTTGCAATAAAAACAAGTCTTAGCATATGAGAGCAATAAAAAATAGTCCGTGAATATCAACTGGTGTCAATAAGATATAATTGGAAGCAAATATTCTGGTTCCCTGAAGAATCCAGGTCGCTCACACATATTTGTATTTACTTGGAAGGAAACCAAAGCATTAAGGTTTGGAACAAGGGAATTCAAAGACTCAGAATGAGGTGGCACAGGAGAGCAAACACTCCTCATACTGTAACAACGTGGCAATCCACAAAGGTGGATGTGCAAGCCCACTCTGAGGACAGTAGGCAGCAATCTGGGATGCAAAGTGTTGTCACTGACCACTCCAATGGAGATTGTTAGTGGAAACCTGAGTAGAATTAGAAAGAGGCAACAGAGAACATGGCATTTATTTATATACATGCACACACATACACACACACACACACACACACACACACACACGATATACCATATTTGGGAAACTGGTCGACCTGATATTTCTTCCTCTCATCTGGCTGAAAGTCAGTGTGAATGAAGAAACATTAGCAGATTTATATTCCTTCACTTCTCTTCCTCTCATTTTAGGATATCTATAAACACTTAGTCTTGGACTAGCGGAGAGAAGATTTCAGTTGGTTACCTTTGTGGATTGAATTGGGATTACAGCCGTGGGAACAGATCACTACCATGACCGAATCATTATTTCTATTACTTGTGAATCCCAAACAGCTGTGAAATCATGCATGATTTAGAGGAAGAAGGGAGGTTTTTGGCAACCTTCTCCAGGTAGCCTTCTTTGACCCTGCCCTGCCCTGCATGCAGTCACCTTCTCCCTCTGATTGATTATTATTCTGTATTTCAGATCGCCTTTTCTTTGCATCTATATTTTTCCCTAATTTCCAAGAGATCATAAATGCCATGAGATCCTATTTACTTTTTATCCCGAGTCTCAAGCCTTTAATATAGTGGGTGCTCGATATGTGGCCCAATCACCCCATGCTCTATGGCTGTGCTCAAGTAGCAGAATGGAGTTAGAGAAACATGCGCAGCTATGATGACTGGCCTCACTTCATGACCACAGACCTCTGGGGGGCTTCTAGTGTTGCTCAAGAATCCTATTGCCTTTCCCTAGCAATTCACTGAGTTGAGGATTTTATACTTCCTCTTTTCTTAAACCTCTAATATCACCACTATCTTTCACTCTTAGCTGATGACCTTGCTTACTATTTTGCTGAGGAAATAGATGCCATTGAAGAGAAAGAATTTACACATGTGGCCTTACAAGATATATCAAATTACCCGTATCCATATACTGTGCATTTCCTTCTTTTACAATTGAACTGAGGCAGTGAATCTCATCCCCTCCTGTGAAGGGTTTCACTACAAAAGTATATCATCAGTATTACTCTCAGTACTGAAACTTTATCAATAGTGTACAAATATAATATCTTCCATTAGGAACAACCTTCTTTACCTTCTCTTCAAGCCACTGCATCAATTCTCCGTCCGCCTTATTAGCCTAACCTTTACTCTTAGAAAGAGTCATCTCCTTTTGCTGCCTCTATTTCATTTCACTTGCATTTAGATCAAGGTTCTGTTCCTACCATGCCACTCAAGGAGCTCTTGTCAAGGTTACTCCTAACTGCTAAATAGCATCCTCATTATATGCAATCTACCAGCTGCACTTTCCTACAATTGATCATCTTTCTTCCTTAAAACACTCTCAGCACTTTCTGGGTTTCAGCTCTTCTTTTCCTCTGCCCTGACTGGTTGCTCCTACTTAGCCTCCTGAGAGGACCATTCTCTCCTTGACCTTAGTGGTGAGGGCACTTCAGGTTGTGTCCTTGGACCTAGGCTGTGTGGCTTAAACAATATATATTTATTTCTCGCAATAATGGAGACTGGCAAGTTCAAGATCAAGGTGCCAGCAGATTTGGTTCCAAGTAAGAGCTCTCTTTCTAGTTTGCACATGGCTGCCTTCTTGCTGTGTCCTTACATGGCTGAGAGAGAGCTCGAGCTCTGGTCTGTCTTCCTTTTCTCTTAAGGACACCAGTATCATCCTGGCAGTCCCTCCCTCATGATCTCATCCAAACCTAATTACCTCCCAAGGGCCCCATCTCCTAATTCTTTCATATTGGAGGTTAGGGCTTCAACATATGAATTTGGGGGGTATAAAACATTCAGTCCTTGACGCATGTATATTTCCAGCTCCAAGTCATTTATTTAACTGCCTATTTGGCATCTTCCAGTGGGTTTCTGGCCTCCTACTATTTATCCAACCCCTCTAACCTCCCAAGTTCTCCACATGCCCAGGCTGCATCAGATTTCTTGCGGCTCTTTGAGGATGCCAGGCATGCCTCTGCCCCAAAGACTGTCTTCTCTCTGCCTGGAATTGTCTTTTCCTACATAAGGATGGTTTACTTTGTCCTTTACTTTAGATCTTTTTTCAAATATGCTCTTACCAAGAGCTCTTCCTGCCAACACCATATCAAATCTGGTCCCTTTTATCTCCCATGCTTTATTTTTCTTCAAAGGACTTTTTCTTTCCTTGCATATATTATTTTTCTTTATTATCTCTCTTCCGCATTGGTTTTTGAAAAAAAGAACTTTGGCTGTTCTGTTCATAGCTCTGTCCTGTGCTCTTTGAAGGGGTCCTAGTGCATATCACATGCTCAATAAATATTTATTTAAAGGATGAATGAATGGATGAAGTATTGACTATACAGTTGATGGGCAAGGAATGGTGAATTAGAGAGCTGGATGTGTGTCGCATAGTAGAATCACACATTGTTGAAAGACAACTCGGTTTAGTTGAATTTCCTTACTTTTAATATTAAGAGCTTAAAATTTAGGAAGTTTAGGAAACTAGTTCAAGATTAAATAACTAGAGGCTGAGGTAGTTTTAATTTGTCAGATCCTGAGACACTCATTCTACTGTATACATATTTGTAAATCATGCTGAGCTTGTTATTCTTTTGGCTGCTGCTAGTATGATTTTATTGAAGCCTCTATAATTCAGTTGAAACCCATTAGTGTAAATTTTCATGAAGATGATAAGAACATGATATACAATAAATACATGATTTTTAGGTCTTTGTCTTACTAATGATACCAATCCCCCCCTCCCCCGGCTATTTCTCTCAATTTACTATATCCAATGTCCCTGGCCCTTTCCTCATTTCAGTGTACCATGCTCCTATACCTATTACTGTAACTTTTTCTAACACTTTAATTGTGATGATTTCTGAATCTGTGTCTTGAATCCAGATCTTCCTGCTGAGCTCCAGACTTGCCTTGTAGGCATTTGTGTTCTGGTGTCCACACAAATCGAAGACATTCCAAAGTGAACCTCATCATCTCCTGCCTCTCTTCACCAGGGGCCCCACCCCAACCCCTCCCTCTGGCAATTCCATCTTCCTCCAGTATTTAGTGGCCTGTGGACGGTGCCACCACCAGTCAAGGAAATAAAGCAGCTCTGTGGGAATTACCCTTTATGTTTTCTGTTGCCTTTCTCCCGTGTTAAATCCATTGCCAAATCTGGATGGATGCTCCTTGCAAATGGATCTTTTCAGTTTATCTCTTTATTCCCCCCATCCCAACACCAGAATCCCTGAATTAGTTTCTCTTGTCTCTTCCTCTCATCGTTGCAATAAGTCTGTATCTAGTAAAACTTCCCTTGGTGTTCTACAGTGTTACCGTATCTTTTTAAAAAGCAAATCTTGTTCTGCCTCTCCCCTGCTTAGAATTCTTTAACAACTCCCTATTGCTTCCAAGAATACAATCTCCAAGTCTTAATGTGACATAAAATGCCCTTTTTGATTTGACTCATGCAAACCTTTCTAGGCTTGCCTCCTTGCTTTTCCCATCCTTTCTCCTTTCCAGCAGTGTTGAAACTTGGGGATGTCTGGTTGTGCCTCTACTCTTACTCCCTTGTAGATTTTGCTCAACTGCTCTACTACCTCTGCTTCTTCCAAGTTAGGAGCTGTTTTCAAAAGGCTTCTGTGGTCTGCCTCTTCTCTCCACCTCGGACTGAATTTGAGGTGGTTCTCTGGCGGGGTATTTTTTTGTTGTTGTTGTTAAAACAAAATAAATTTTTCTTATAATTCAGGCCAGAAACTCACAACCAGGGTATCAGCAGGATTGGTTTCTTCTGGAGACACTGAGAAAGAATTGTTCCATTCCCTTCTGCTGGATTCTGGTTGCTGCGGGCAATTCTTAGTGTTTGTTGGCTTGCACATACATTCAATGGTCTCATAGCTTTTTATGTGTGTCTGTGCCCAAATTTCCCTCTTAAAATATTCTCCTCCCAACTTTATTGAGATAGAGTTGACATAGAATGTCGTGTAAGTTAAGGTGTAGAGCGTGATGATTTGATACAGATATATACTGGGAAAGAGTTACTATAAGCTTAGTGAGCACATCCATTACCTCATCTGATTACTGTTGTGTGTGGTAAGAATGTTTAAGATCTACTTTCTTGGGCAGCCCTGGTGGCTCAGCGGTTTAGTGCTGCCTTCAACGCAGGGTATGGTCCTGGAGACCTGGGATCAAGTCCCATGTTGGGCTCCCTGCATGGAACCTGCTTCTCCCTCTGCCTGTGTCTGTGCCTCTCTCCCTCTCTCTCTCTCTCTCTCTCTGTGTCTCATGAATAAATAAATAAAATCTTAAAAAAAAAAGATCTACTTTCTTAGCAACTTTGAAGTATGCAACACAATATTGTTAACTATAGTCAATATGTCTCCCATGTTCTTATTGTGCCTGTCCAGGTATCCATAATAGCATCACTGAACTTCACAGCAATTGTCAAATTACCTGTTGAGCTTCATTAGACTTTTAAGATTATTGAGGGCTGGGTTGTGTACGTACCTATTTATTTAACGCTTATAAGACTGTCTGGCACAGGAATGTTGATTGCACAAAAAGGTGAATGAGAGGTCCACCGAATAGCATCTTCTTGTCTATGCACTGCCATTTAGCTTCTTCGATGATAATGAGCATTAAAGCTTAACACTTCAATTCTGACTTGCCTTAGCTTTGGCCCAACCCCATTCATAGTGCTTCCTTTTTATCCCCTTATTTAAATTCAATTTGCCAACATATAGTTTATAATTATTATAATCAAATTATAGTTGCCATCTTTATAGCACTCAGACTTGATATCATGATTAGGGCTATATTTTTAATTTCAACCTCCCTCAAACAAACAAAATTTGTGAAATTATCATGATCACATTTCTACAAATGAAAAATAGAAGGGAAAATGGACTTGTCAAAGGTATATACACAGGAAGTCCCAAACATAGCATTTGAACCCAGTTCTTTTGGGTGTTTGTTAAGTGTTTTGCAAGCATCTCTGTTTGTCTCTTTATACTTTATTTGCTTTATTTACACTGTTTTAAAAGTCTACCTATTTGTTTTATACACTCCTCGTTGTCTAGAGAAAAACATTCCAGAGAAAACTCCTGTACTTCCTCAGAGTATAAGAGCAGAAAGGAAACTTATGATATTTCTATACAATAATGTTTTCATTTAAAGGGTACTGAAAGAAGGGAGAAGAGAAGAGAAAAGATGAAAGGAAGGACAGCGTATATAAGGGAATTATTTTGGATATTGAGAGATGCATTTATTCAAGTTTATATTGAAGCACAAAATTATCCTTCATTGAAAATTATCAGTATTCTAAAATTTCCTCACCTTGTTCTTTTTTTTTTTTTCCAATGTGCTTTTCTCAAGTTTTGTATTGTATCAGACAGAACAAAAAAACCTGTTACTTGAAGATAGCTACTCTGGTGATATTTTAGAACAACAATGAATTGAACACCAGAAATCACATAAGAAATCCTGTTCTTATGAGACTTTTTTGAGGACAGATTTATAGGCTCTAAAAATTATTCAAGCTTCACATCTAAACAAATGTTCAAGCCTTTGATGTGTTTTTAGCTGTTCAAAAGGTTAAATCAACATTCTGTATTATTTCTGCATTTTTTTTTTCCTGTATGGTTGGTGTTCCCACCAAGGACCCGATTTCTAGCCACAAGGCAGGGTAGAAGGCTTGCGGCCAGTTCTTCAATCAATGCTAATGTTGCTCTTTAGCCAGCTAGAAATTGGACCTGGGTATTTCTCTGGAGTCTAAAATCCTCGGGTCATAACACTAACATCTCCCAGCACACAGCCCAATCTTATTTAACCCTGCTTCTGGGCATTGTACATTTTAAAACTATTTCACTTTTCTGAACAGGTCTCCAAGTGACTTATGCTGTAAGTATAAAGTTCTTTTTTTTTTTTTCCATGTAAAAGAAAGTATATTACAAGAAGTGACCAATAAGTCAATAAGAATCAGGTGTATGCACATACATTGAAATAAATAGCGCAGAGACCTTACCTTAGTTTTTAAGGATGCAGATGGCTGATTTGAAATTGATACTATGGATAATTGAATTTCAAATGTGTTTAACAACTAAAGTGCAGTTTTATACTCTGAAGTTTTTGCTTTTAATTGCTAGCAAGTCATCATTTTACAGTAAAAATGGACTTATGGAAAACTTTATAATATAGCAACAGTGTAAGTGGCTCTGTCTCACAATGAAAAAGGCATTTTTGACTCTCATCTCCAACTGACTACAGGAATAAAGTAGGTATTTTTATATTAATTCTAACAATGAATAGCTAATGAGTGTAACTCAGATTAATGGTGAATCAATTCTTTTTTTTTTAAGATTGTATTTATTTATTCATGAGAGACACAGAGAGGGAGACAGAGACACAAGCAGAGGGAGAAGCAGGCTCCATGTAGGGAGCCTGATGTAGGACTCGATCCCAGGACCTGGGATCACGCCCTGAGCCAAAGGCAGACGCTCAACCTCTGAGCCACCCAGGCGTCCCGAATCAACTCTTCTTATTGGCTACTCCTGTCAGCATTTCTTGTATTTATCTAGTAGTTATAGTTCATTCAGTTAACAGTACAACTAATTGGATTTTTTTCATTTTTTCTTTTCCAATTTTTATTTAAATTTCAGTTAGTTAATATACAATGTAATATTAGTTTCAGGTGTAGAATTTAGTGATTCGTCACTTACATAAAGCACCCAGTGCTCATCACGAGTGGCTTCCTTAATACCCATCACCCATTTAACCCATAACCTCTGCTCCCCTCCCCTCCAGTAACCCTGTTTGTTCTATATTTTAAATAGTCTGTTTTCTAGTTTGTGCCTCTTTTTCTACCCCCCCATGTTCATCTGTTTTGTTCCTTTTTTAAAAAAATATTTTATTTATTTATTCATGAGAGACACAGACATAGGCAGAGGGGGAAGCAGGCTTCCTACAGGGAACTTGTCCAGTTTTCCTAACACTATTTGTTGAAGAGACTATCTTTTTGTGTCATCTTCAGTTTCCTTCATCAATGTTTTATATTTTTCAGAATACAGATCTTTTGCCTCTTTGGTTGGGTTTATTTCCAGGTATCTTATTGTTTTGGGTGTTTCTTCTGCTTCATTATTGATGTATAGAAATACAATAGGTTTTTGTACATTGATTTTGTATCCTGTGACTTTACTGAATTCATGTAGCAGTTCTAGTAATTTTTTGGTGGAGTCTTTTGGGTGTTCTATATTGAATATCATGTCATCTGTGAAAGTTTGACTTCTTCTTTCCTGATTTGGATACCATTTATTTCCTTTTGTTGTCTGATTGCTGAAGCTAGGATTTCTAGTCCTATGTTAAATAACAGTGATGACAGTGGTTATCCCTGTGTGTTCCCTGACTGTAGTGGAAAAGCTTTCAGTTTTTCCCCATTGAGGATGATATTATTTGTGAGTTTTTCATGTATGGCCTTTATGATGTTGAGGTATGTTCCCTCTATCCCTACTTTGTGGAGAGTTTTTATCATGAATGGATATTGTACTTTGTCAGCGCTTTTTCTACATCTGTTGGGAGGATCATATAGTTCTTACTCCCTTTTTTTTTATTAGTATGATGTATCATGTTGATTGATTTGAGAATATTGAACCACTCTTGCAATCCAGAAGTAAATCCTACTTGATTGTGGTGAACGATTCTTTTAATGTACTGTTGGATTTGATTTGATAAATATTTTGTTGAGATTTTTTGCATCAATGCTAATCAGAGATATTAGCCTATAGTCCTCTTTTTTTAGTGGAATCTTTGTCCAGTTTTGGAATCAGGGTAATACTGGCCTCATAGATTGAGTTTAGAAGTTTTCGTTCCATTTTCTATTTTTTGGAATAGTTTGAGAAGGGTAAGTGTTAAATGTTCTTCTTTAAATGTTGATAGAATTCTCCTGTGAAACCATGTGGCCCCAGACTATTGTTTGTTGGGAGATTTTTGATTACTGATTCAATTTCTTTGCTGGTTATCTGTTCTATTCAAGTTTTCTATTTCTTCCTATTTCAGTTTTGGTAGTTTATATGTTTCTAGAAATTTATCCATTTTTTTCAGATTGTCTGATTTGATTACATATAATTTTTCATAAAATTCTCTTATTTGTATTTCTAGGGTCTTGGTTGTGATTTCTCCTCTCTCATTTGTGATTTTATTTATCTGATTTTATTAGTCTGTTTTCTCTTTTCTTTTCATTAAGTCTGGCTAGGGATCTTTTTTCCAAAGAGGATCACATCAACTGAAAGATCATTGGGAAATATGCTTTCCCGAGAACCTGGGTTATGCATGAAGGGTTTCTGATTCTGGCTTCTGTGGTTACTCACACCAGAAATCTCTAAATGTATTAGTTATGTTTTGATGCTATTCATATCAGGTTCTGACTGATGTGCAATCATTTTTAGGTTTGGAGCATCAAAAATTGAATTGGAGACATAGTATTGTCCAGGAGTTATAGAATAGGAGTGCAAACTAATATTCCATCTATGGGATTTCTCATTTATTAAAGACTATTTAAGTCATATGTGGTAGATCTCAGGGGTTTTGCTGAGCATTTGCTCTGGTAGGCTTTCAATGTGTGATCCCACTCCCTTGACTATAGCAGGAGATGGCTGACCCAAATTGAGACCATCAGAATTTCCCCCAGAGGAATTGAGTGTGAGAAAGGTAAAGAAGGTAAAGAAGAATGGAAGGTAGTGGACTCTAGCCACCTGATGGTAACATTTCCATGAATTCCTGCCACAGAAGCTCCTGAAATTCCACTGATACTTAACCTTTTTGAAGCAAGAGAGACAGTCTTTTTCCTGTTTAGAATTTTCTTAAGACAACTGCGGTCTGTTTCCTTTGCCTAAAAAGAAAGAATCCAAACTGTTTAAACCCATTCTGTACACTAATTAAGGTATAGAATAAGGTTGATAAACTTAGTTTTCACATAACTGTGAGATATTATAATTTACAACATATATAAACTTGCTAAAATTATTGCTGTTAGGATCGATTACTCATAGAATTGGTTATAAACAAACTTGTAAAGTAGGCTATATTTATCCTGGAGTTTTCTTTTTTTTTTTTTCCAGACCCTTTATTATCATCTTCCTCCTGTTAACACCCCTCAAAAAGTTTCTATTTTTTAAGTCATTAAATATAAAGTCACCCTACACCTCTAATTGCCTAACATTTTGGGGTTAGTCTATTATATTGGTGTAATTACTAGTAACACCTCCCTTCACTCTCAAAAGTCTCTCAGTTTATAGCCACTTTACTTAAATGTTTTTAGTAGCCTTGCTAGGAGTTTCTACCATTAAGTTGAGATGATGAAATGGTCAAGTTACTGAATTTTTCTACTATCTTTTTTATTGTTAAAAGAGAATGGATATAAAGAACCCATAAAACTTGATAGCAAAAAGAAATCTGATTTAAAAACTGGGCAGAGGATCTGAATAGAAATTTTTTCTGAAGAAAACATACAGATAGCTAACAGGTATGTGAAAAATGCTTAACATCTCTTACCTTTAGGGAAAGGCAAATCAAAACTACAATGAGATATCACCTCACACTTATTAGAATGGCTAGTATCAAAAAGACAAGAGATAACAGATGCTGATGAAGATGTGGAGAAAAGGGAACTCTTATGCACTGTTGATAGGAATGTAATTTGGTGTAGCCATTCTGGAAAACGCTATTGAGGTTCCTCAAAAACTTAAAAATAGAACTATCATATGATATAGTAATTCCATTTCTTTGTATTTATCCAAAGAAAACAAAAACACTATCTCAAAAAGATATACACACCCTCATGTTCACTGTAGCATTATTTACAATAGCCAAGACATGAACATAACCTAAATGTCCATTGTCAGATGAATGGATTAAAAAAAAATGTGGAGTGTGTGTGTATTGGAATATTATTCAGCCCTATAAAAGAATGAAATCTTGCCATTTGTGACATGAATGGACCTTGAGGACATTATGCTGGGTGACGTAACTCAGAGAAAGACAAATATCATATGATCTCACTTATCTATGGAGTCTAAAAAAAATCAAAAACACCACCGAGCACATAGATACAGAAATTAAACTAGTGGTTGTCAGAGGCAGTGTGTTTGTTGGGGGTCTGAAATAGGTGAATAGAGGCAAAAGGTACAAACTTCCAATTACAAAATAAATGAATCTTGGAGATATAATATACAGCATGACAACTAAATATATAATACTGTATTGTACATTTGAAAGTCTCTAAGGTGGGGTGCCAGGGTGGCTTAGTTGGTCTAGCGTGTGCCTTGAGCTCAAGTCATGATCTCAGGGTTCTGGGATGGAGTCCTGCATTGGGCCCCCTGCTCAATGGAGAGCCTGCTTCTCCCTCTCCCACTGCTGCTCCTCCTGCTTTTACATTTGAACATGCTTTCTCTGTCTCTGTGTCAAATAAATAAAATCTTAAAAAAGGAAAGTCTCTAAGAAAGTAGATCTTAAAAGCCCTCATCACAAGGAAAACAAATTCCGTAACTATGTATGGTAACATATGTTACCTAGACTTATGGTAGCCAATACACAATATAAACAAATGTTGAATCATTGTGTTATACACCTGAAACTAATATATGTCAATTGTACCTCAATAAAAAAGGAAAATGGCATTATTGTCAATATGGATAAAGTTTCAGTTATAGAAATCTGTTGTATCTATAGTTAACAATACTAAATTGTGTGCTTGAGAATTTGTTGAGTGGATAGATCTCATGATAAGTGCTCTTACTACGTTAAAAAAAATAAAAAGAAGAGGAAAGAAAGAAAATAAAAAGGAAGTAAACAGGCGTTCAGAAGTATTTTCTTTATTTTCTTCCCCTGATTGGTTCTCCTGCCACATATGCCATTTTTTTCTTTCAGTTGCATCTTTTTGGCTTTATTTATATTTCTAATCACCTAGATTACTTATTATTGTCACATTACTTATGACATAACTGCTCTTGTCTTAAACATACACTATTGGCCTTTTAACTTCCTCTTGCTTATACCTAGAAAAACACCAAGCCTGGACAACTACCATTTCATCTGTTTCAAACGTCATGTCTATAGAATACTGCCCACAGAAACACCACTTCTCCTCATGCACATGAGGAGACCACCTCTAATGAGAGCCTCTAATGACCACCGAGCTCTAATACTGCCAGTTTATCCTTCTGATGTATCAAGGAAGCACCCTCCATCCTTGTTTTATACAGCTGTGTCAGACCCTTACTTTATTCCTCAACCCCCAGCCTACCATTCCTTACTCCTCACAGAGAAGATGAAGACAATCAGGCAGGAAGTGTCTATATGTAGGCTCGCACTGAAATATGTACCCCGTGTTGCTATATGCAGGCCAATCCCCAATACTCTTCCTTCCCATGGACTTGGAGTAAAAGGAGCTTTATTTTTGAGTTCAATTCCTTTATTTGAGAACCTTGTTCTTCTAATATCTTTTCTTTCCCATGTAAGAACCTTGTTCTTTCTATAGTCTTTTCTCTGGTGTGTCTATCATGTTTCTCTTATAATGGCTTTTTCTCTTTAGCAGAGTTTTGAGCTGTAACATCCCCGATTTTCAGTCCTTCCACAAAGCTCACAGCTCTCCGTGCCCTTACATCTCTTATAGGGTCTCCATCCCCCTTCACTTTTCCCCCAAGTTTATCCTTCTTTGAAAGTCATCATTCTTGTTTTCTCTTGTTCTTCTAAGAAACTTTCTTCCCCTTCAATCTTGTCTCAGTCTATGATGGGTGCTACTACTCAGTACTCTCCCACATACAGGCATGTATCAGCCTGTGGAGCAATAGTTTACTAGTGTGCCTTTCCCATTATACTGTGAATGTTTTGAGAACAGGGCTACTATTCATCTCTCTATCTCCAATGGTCTACTCTAGAGTGGTGTTCTCTATCAACATGGTATACATTATCAGTTTCACGAAATATTTTCCCACTCACTAACCTCAGCAAGTTAAAATACATGATTGTAAGACATTGCTATGGGATGCATTATAATAAAAATAATTATTTCTCTCCCTATGGTTTAAGACGAGCCACCATCGAGGGTGGTTCTCTAAAAACGTAAAACTGGTTATGATAAGGGTTATAAGATCTGAGCAAAAGATTAGGAATGAATATGGAGCAGCAGAAAAAAACAGATGAAATAAGGAGAGGCTAGGGAGGATACTAGTGCCTTCAAGTATATGGATTTTACTGAAGGTATGTTATATTTGAAGTTACATAGTGCTGCCCAGATGCCAAATGCTTTATATGTATTAACTCAGATAACCCTCATCACAGCCATATGATGTAGACACTGTTATTAATGGCATCTTACAAATGAAGAAATCAAGACTCCATTTGAGAAGTGATGTGCACAGTTACTAAGTAGTAAAGTTGAGATTTGAGTCCACATAGACTAACACCACAGAACAATCACAGGGCAATGAAAGTATATGATATGATAAATAATTCAATTCCTGAAATAGCTAAAATCATATTTAAAGTGAACTACTCTCTTTACTAAAATCTGTGCAGTGTCTCCATTCCATTATATACTGGTCTTATTTCCTTTGAAAGTTTTCTGCACTAGCTTTGGTTATAAGCATGTCAGTATTTTTCTAGGATCCAATAAGAACTTATTAAGAAATGTGACCCCAAAAACACCAAAGGTCCAGTTATCCAACCATCGAATTTTGAGTATATAAAAAAGCAAGAATTTTTCTTTAAAGAGAGCATTTTCCCATTAAATGGTCAGAACGATTGCCCCTCTTTGAAAAGCAGGGATTTTCAAAAGAAAAAAAGAAAAAAAATACTGTTAAAAGATTAACAAGTATTTGTTAATCTGCCAAGTAAATCTATGCATTCCCACTCTGCTGTAGTGGTTTCTCTGTTTTAAATGTGGATAAATAGAAGAACCACAGCACCTCGAAAATGCTGCTGCTTAATTCTTCTGTGTAATTTGCTTTATTCAAAATGTCTACCTTTACATGGATTTGATGAGCTTGGTGAGGTTTTGACTTCAAAAAGGGCTCTTGAATTTTTAATCACCTCACTCAGGAGCAGTGTTTTCTTGGTGTGCCTTCCATTTCTCTTTTATATGGGGAAATCATACACATTTTTTACTAAGTCATCAATTCCTACTTGAAACTCTACCCTCCGTTTCATGCATGCATGGCTTTATAAAAGTGGGATGAGCTTTACATGCTTCAGGGACTGTGCAGTGAAAGCAGGATCCAGCAGAGACTTGGCCATATCCGACAAGTGCCTGCTGTCAGTTTTCCCTTCCCCTCTGTTTGACACGATGGAATCCCTTACAAACATGTCGATTCAGACCAGCACACTGCATACTAAATTATGAAAACAATATTCACATGTGGCATCAAAAAAGTGGACTCATCATGTGGTATTGTTCTGCAGCGAAACCTTGGTGATGAGACGAGGAAAGAAGACTATCCATCAATTATCGCAATATTTTGAAGGCTTCAGCATAGGGTGGATGTTTGACTCTCACTGTGGGATGGCAGGTTTGCTGTGATTTATGTGGATCTAGCTATATGATTTTGGTTTTGATGACAGATGTGATAGGAATAAAATGCAACTTTGTGATGTATTCTAATATCCTTGGGTTAAAATGAATCTATATAGAATTGAAGGATATTGCAGTTATATTTGTTAATTGAAGCTGCTATGCTTTGTGCTTTAGTTCAGAGCATCATGCCTGAGCAGACATAGAAGAATAGCAATTATTTTTAGCAAGTGTGAGACTGGCTTGTGGTATTTCTAGCACGTGGTGAGCCTCTAGACATGCAGAGAAGGGAAAGCAGGAGGTCGCAGGCTTGGCTTTCACTTGGAGGGCATACTTGTCATTTCTGGAAACCAATGATGTTTTACACATGTTTTGTTTCAACCATTTATGCATAATAAGCTGGCTTTAGATATGATAGAGTTAAGTAAAGTGGACATGTATGTGATAATTATAAGATCTACGGTCATTATTTCATTTTGTATGATTCAACAATTTAGCTTTTTAAAATTCTATCATAAACAGAATTAAAGATTCTATTCTCCTGTTCCACATTCAGGCTGGAAATCATTAGAATATAAAAAAAAAAAACCAACTTTAATATATACCCAGTGGAAGGGGTCACAGTGACACATAGCAATACAGGGAGAGTCCATGGGGAGTGAATAGGAGCAAATGTCCAACTGAAACAACCACACCACACTCTCTTTTTTTTTAAATTACTGATGGGAAATGAATTTAACAAGCATTCTTATATCCAGACCATCCTGAATACCACTTTGAGATTAACTCTTAAATATATTTTAATCATGTCCTTATCTTGATAAAACAACATAAATGGCCTTCCATATCCTAAAGGACAATGGCCACATGTCACATTGATATTCAAGATCTTTCTCAAACAAACTGGTGAATCTAATTTTCAAGGTAGATTCTCTTGGTCTTAGCTTCGGGTTTCTACTGAACAGCAGCTGCAATTATTGTGTCTAGCCTATTGGAGAACTTCTTACCCACTGTTAATCACAATTGCTAACATTTTTTTTTGGCATTTATTATGTGCCAGCTACTGCACTGAGCGCTTCACTTTGTATTATCTCCCTTTTATCTCATCTGTCTCTTGCCACAACAACGCTGTGCAGTAGGTTGTATTATTTTACCTATGATGAGTTAGGACCCGCAGATGTATAGAACTTCCTTGACGTTACAGAGCTCAACTATGAGGCAACCCTGTCTGGCTTTAGAGCTGAGTGATTAAACCATTAAACTGCATTGCTTCCACTTTGCTTCAGTTTTTCTGTAAAATATCTCTTCGGATTCTGTGTTAGACTAACCTCTTGGGCTTGCTTCCTGTGCTTGTCTGTTTGTGAGGCTTTTTGTTTTTAAACCTGAATCCTGTCTCACATGAAACTTGGCTTCACATTTTCGCATCCTTAAACCACCCCATTTGCTCCAGATCCAATCTGACCTCTTCTTCCCTTGCTGCCAGAATCCTGAAGAAGCACTATATTTGGTCACCTCTGCCTCATTACATTCATCAACTTTTTCTTTCACCTGCCCAGAAGTCTTGGAAGTATTTCCTTAACTTTCAATCAAATGAATTCCACTTCTATGGCTTTCTGAAAGCAAAATTATTCTGGTTCTCCTTCCTTTCTAAGTGCTCTCTTTACCTGTCTGCAGGCTCCTCTTTTGTGTCCCCTAAACTTGGGCCCTCTGAAAGATTCTGACCTTTCATTGTATCTCTTCGCTTTCCATTCTCTCTGTCTGGAAATTGCAGCCACTCCCACAGCTTGCTATCATTGTAGGTGGGCTATTCTGAAATCTGAGCCTTTTGGCAGAACCTATCATGCAGTAAGTACCTTACTTCTATTTGTCCACTGATTATTTCCACCCCAACCCCATATTTCTGCAGTCAGTCTCATAGCTTGCACATCTATATCCCTCCCCTTTACCCTAAACTTCCTTTTCCATTTGACCTCTCCAACTTTTTAATTTATTTTATTTTATTTCTTATTAAGATTTTATTTATTTATTCATGAGAGACACAGAGAGAGAGAAAGAGAGGCAGAGACACAGGCAGGGGGAGAAGCAGGCTCCATGCAGGGAACCTGATGTGGGACTCGATCCTGGGACTCCAGGATCACACCCTGGGCTGAAGGCAGGTGCTAAACTGCTGAGCTACCCAGGGATCCCCCTCTCCAACTTTTTTAATGCTTTTACGAGTATATCAGGTAACTGGGCCCTAATTTCAGTAGGATTTGATTTCCCTAACTTTCTTATATTGAATGACAACAATCATGAATGCTTATTGTATTATTATTATGTGCTAGACAGTGTTCTAAGTTTTTACATTGACTATCTCATTTAAATACTTAAACTATTAAGTAGCTACTCACTGCTATTTCCACTTTATGGACAGAGACTCAATCAATCAATCAATCAATCATACAGTCCAGGTGATATTTTGGTCACAAATCTTCCCTTATTCTTCCCTTCTTTCAGTGGTATGAGCAGCAATAATTTATTTTGGTATTGCCCCAACCTTGAACTGATCTTTTTTTCCTCTAGATCTTCTTCCTTTGAACAGTGCATTCTGCATACTTGATGATGGTTGCTCTTTCTGAAATATTGCCTTGGTAATGCCACTTTCTGGCCCTGAGCCCTTTCATGACTTCTTTTATTTCACATATTACAGTCCAAAATTTCCCCTTTATATTCAAAGCTATCATCCATATTTCCAAACTTATCCTCTATGGTCATGCCACAAAAGCTATGGTCAAGTTAATTTTTTCCAACATCCTTTTAATTTTCAAGAAACAAATGATCCAATCATGAAATGGGCAAAAGACATGAAGAGAAATCTCACAGAGGAAGACATAGACATGGCCAACATGCACATGAGCAAATGCTCTGCATCACTTGCCATCAGGGAAATACAAATCAAAACCACAATGAGATCCCACCTCACACCGGTGAGAATGGGGAAAATTAACAAGGCAGGAAACCACAAATGTTGGAGAGGATGTGGAGAAAAGGGAACCCTCTTACACTGTTGGTGGGAATGTGAACTGGTGCAGCCACTCTGGAAAACTGTGTGGAGGTTCCTCAAAGAGTTAAAAATAGACCTGCCCTATGATCAAAATTATTTCTTTCCAATTTCCCTGCTTTGAAGATTTCATTCTTAGAACATGAATGCCGCTCATCTCCATCTTCCTCATTCTTGTCTCTCTGTGCATAGAAATGTTATAACTATGTCGAGGCCAGGCTTGAATGCCACTTTGCTCTTGAATTACTCAAATGAAGGGATGTCCCTTTTCTGAAATTTCATGGGACATTTTATCACTCATATAAAACCTATTTGTTGTCTTGTTTGTGATCATTTTTGTGTATTCTTTTTCTTCCTACTAGAAAGCAAACCTCTGGGGAAGTTGTAGCTGACCTATTTGTCATGTATTCCCCTTGGCATAAAAGAGATATTTTAATGGCAAGAAACCTTAGAAAACATTTGACTGTAGGAATGAATGAAGAATCTCCTTTATGATGTACTTCTCTTGGTTCTTAATTGCTTTTTTTTCCCCTTGGTTCTTTTTCAGATCTAATAAAACAGAATTTTTTTAGCTGGAAAAAAGACTACAACATAGGGGCAAGATTTAGTATAAACTTCAGTGCATTCCTGGATCTGCTGAAACCAATCCAGGATAGGAAACTTTAAATTCCATCCATCCATGTATTTCATGGTCTGCAGTTAGGCAGTGTAACAAAGGGAGGAGTTCTTTCACATTTCTTTGCCAAAGTTTCCAAACTGTAAACAACAGTCCTGTGTCTGTATCAGTAGAGTATGAGGTAATAATAGATGAAAAGATCCAGGAATGTTTATTGACTCAGGCATTCAGGGCTTAGGATATGTAGAAGCTAGGGTACTATATTAGGGATATGGGAAATCATAAAAATCTCCCCAAATTACTCTTATTCTATGAAACTAAAACTTTTATATTCTAATCAAATAGAGATCGAAGAACTTTAGCTATGTATGTAGGGCACGTATATAGGGCACATCTGTATACTTAATTATAAATAAAACTCCTATCCACAGTCCTTTCTTCTAGGATCTTTTATGAAAGAGGCAACAAGGCCACTAACCTTGTCAGTGACTATATCAAAATTATATGTGGATGTTCTCTCTCCCTTTACCAGTAGTCCTCACCTGTGTCCTCTAGAAAAAAGCTGTAGTGAATTTTAAAGTATAGATGTAATCATCAGCTCCACTGTTCCATCAATGGTTGGGGATCAGATGATGGACCAAAGTTCAAGATAAGGAAAAAAGAAGGTAGAAAAATAATATGTCTGACCCTTTGTATCTCTGTAGGTGTCATTAGTGGCTGGCTGTAGAGCTTACATCTGAAGGGTGACTTTTTTTTTTTTTGAATCATGTGGTAGCTTACAGTCACACAGTAAATACCTTGATGGTGATCCAAGGACTTTTCTTCTTCCATTACTGCTTTTAACTGCTCCTGCCCTCACAGGAGAACCATATTTCACCTTATATTTCTAACACAGAGGATGATCCACAAAACTCAAGCATCTGTGTGAATTCATCTTAATTTCTCTTATTAAAAGCTAGCAGTAGATAGATATTAGGGGAGGCAACATCATGGGAGGGGCAGATGGAATCAACAACTAATTAAACCAAAATACATTAAGTACAAATGATGGGCTACACACTAGGTGTTGGAGAACCTGAAATAAGTAAAATATAATTTGTGTCTTCATGGTAGTCAAAAATTCAGAAAGAGAGGCAGACATACCAGTAAATAAGACTTTTATAGGAGCAGTGACTGATATATTCACCGGGCATTGTGGGAACACAGATTCGGAACTTCTTAACCAGACTGAATGAGTTAAGAAACTTTTCTTTAAAAGTCACCATCACCATCACCATCACCATCAAAATTCATTTGATAGATACTAAAACTTGTGATGTTATGTTGATGCTTTACAAACAGGCATATATAGAAGAGATTCCAGTCCTTTAAGAGTTCATAAATTAGCATAAACATACTGACTTAAAAGAAAATATGAGACAACACAAGAGCAGACATGTTTATGGCAGTAGCACTTTGCTCAGGGAGTTGTGTCTATGTGTGTGTGTGTGTGTGTGTGTGTGTTTACTCCTTAGGTTTTTGGATCATTCTACAAATAAAGGCCCCAATTAATGCAAATCTTTGTGATATGATGGAGAAACCATTGGAAATGGGCTGACCCATTAATTCATTATACAAAGGTCTCTGCAGCTGTTTTTGGATAGGAATGCCTTTTGCTCTCTGATGAACTGATATGCATGTGAAAGAGTTAATGTCACCTTCCAAGTCTTTAGAGTAATCTATTCCACTGTCACCTTTCTTTTGAACCATGACATTCTGAAAAAGTGATTGTAATTCCTCCTTCTATCATTTCACAAAGGTTGTACTGTCAAGCACTCTCCAGGATGTATATTTTTAAGATTTGGCTTCCTCCCTGGAATCATGAACTCTTCAGATGCTATGATAATGGACTTGAAAGTCATCTATGAACTGGTGATTCTATTAATATGAATAATGGGTGTTCTAATTTTTCATTATAATGTTTTAGTGATTGTATCTTTTCACATTCCTCCTGGCAGGTGAAACATTCTAGTTAGGGAATGGACCTCTGGCTCATTCCCCAAGGAAGTAACAAGTGTCTTTGGAAACTTTTAATTATAGACAGAAAAGTTGGGAATATATGTAATAGAATCCATTAGTTTCATTTAGACTTTAGAAAAAGCACACAAGTCAGTGATTAATTTGATTGTATTTTAGAAGAAAATGTGAAAATTACCTGTGCATCTGCATAGGTACTTTCCCTGCTGACTTGATCTTAATTCCATCATTTGCAATTAAGTTGCAGTCATTTTTGCCTTGAGAAACCCAATTTGTCTATCCTTCTCTCTCCCTCTTATCTAATCAGTCTATCCCATTTATTATGGATCATTTTGAATATATACATGTATACATGTGATTTTATTCTATTAATATTAAAAGCACTTAAAAGGGCAGCATTCAATTGCATTTTTGTTAGAAAAAATTATTATAATTTTAACCATCTGACAGAGGTGAAAATGCATATGTTAGTTTTCCTATTGCGCTAACATTTCTTATAATTTTGGGATTTCCATTTGTGTTGAAGCTGATTAGAAATGAATGAATTTACTCATTCAGTTCCCCACCTTGAAGGATATGATGGTAAAAGATTGATCTCAAACAATATATCCCTTGATATAAACATGTGCTAGGTCAGTTTCCTTGCTTTATTTTGAAATAGATCTAATTCAGAAGCTTTTTGGAGGAGAACATTATGCATTTGACAGTAATTGTGACTGATTTTCATAATGCACTGATGTAGCATGTCAGATCTCAGGCAGTTAGTTAAATTCTGGGAAGAAAATTAAATTTGCCAATAGTTAGATTTTTTTTTCCTCCTTGCAATTAAAGAAGGCCTTTCCTCTTATTATGCTTCATGTGCAATATACACATTGCTTTCTTTAGCATCACTTAAGGGTACTCTAATTTTTCTGTCAAATTTCAACCAACTTATTTTATGATTTTGTCAGTTTCCATTTTCAACTCTCATTTTGCCCTTGAAACACTTGTGCAAATTCAACCCGGAATTAAGCACAGGAAAGAAATTGTTTCAACTTTCTATCCTTCCTTTTTCTTTAAGAAAAAAAAAAGATTTTTATTTATTTATTCATGAGAGATGCACAGAGAGAGAGACAGAGACATAGGCAGAGGGAGAAGCAGGCTCCGTGCAGGAAGCCTGATACGGGACTTGATTCCCGGACCCCAGGATCATGACCTGAACCAAAGGCAGAGAGGCTCAAACACTGAGCCACCCAGGCGTCCCTATCCTTCCTTTTTTAAGGAAGTTTTTTCTCTCTTCCCGAGGACTGTCTCCTGCCCAAAACCTGTTTTATAGAGCAATGAATGACAGGAAGTCATGCATTTCCCTTAATAAATATTTGATATTACCCACAAGTTGTTTTTAAGTAAACCATGAAAGGAAATACACAAAATGTCTTGGTCTTCTAAAAGTCAACTCTATGATGTATATATTCTAAATATACTAAGAAGTTTAGATGATTGAGATATCAATATTTAAACCAAATCTAGAAAAGAAAACTTATATTTGTGCATATTAACCAATAAAATATAATTCCTAAAAAAAAATTCTCTTTTCTACCCCATCACCCCATCTTGTGCATGCTTGAGAGAGTTTAAAGTGGACACAGCTCAGGCAGTGGTAGGGCAGGGAGAGTTGGTACAATAGAGCTACGTGACATGATTCTATTACAGTAAGTAATACAATTCCAGAAATAGCCTATGTGGAACATATTGCCTCTGCTACACATGTCAAAAAGTGGACTTTGATCGATAGTGTCACAACACAAAACCACATACTAAAACTTTGTGATTATGATGACAGAGTAAAAGTGTATACACCTTTGCCAATAGTGTTAGTGACTTGTATAATTGATGAAGGGGCAAAACACATAAATTCTGTATGCTGTTCATGTCTTACAAATGTTTGCGGTTGTGGCCGTCAGCATGTATGTAAGTAGGAAGGCATGATGGGTCTGGCAATCATCACCTCTGTAAGTAAAGGCGTGCTCTGAGGGGCGGATATCTACAGCTCACCACACCACCTGGTGTTGTCATATTGGTACTTTAAAAGTTCATTAATATAGGAGAAAAATGTGTCCACTTATGCTGAAAGAGGAAATTAGGAGTTTAGAATGCTAAATGGTGGTCTCTCTGCTGTGGTTTATACACACTAAACCCTATAGAACCCTCACCCATAAAATATAATATTCTGTTGTTTGAGCAACTTCATAAACTTAAGAAAAAAAAATAGGCCCAGCAAACATTGACAGCATTTCTGTAGAAGCCCTTGCTGATAGTGAAAGTGGCAAAATTGCTAGGTTTTAGATTGTCTAGAGAAGTGGTTTGCTTTGGAAGATGAATGATCTGATTTAGAAAAACTGGCTATAAATTGTTTTTTCAAAAAGTGAATTTGAAAATTGAAATTAAAACGAGACATTTTTATTTGCTCACTTTATTTATTGCAGAACTGCCTTTTAAAGGAAATTAAAGAAAAGGAAAACCACATGGACCACCACCAAATCTGTACGATTTTGGTATTTCTTTGCTGCCTTAGCCCACATCAGGTTTTTAAAAAATTGAAAATAATTGTGAAAAGAACCAATTATGATGGCAAATGTTTATAAGAAATTTATAGATTTTATATAACTTAAACATTTCTATAATTAAAGTCTTTTATTTTAAATAAGTTTTTTAGGGTATATTTTGCCAATGAATACACCAAAATTACCAATTATTTCAATATCTTATAGAAACAACCCTAGTCAGGGTCCTCCGTATATTTTGTGTGTGTGTGTGTGTGTGTGTGTGTGTGTGAAGTTTTATGCTTATATCATTGCAAGAATTTCACACTTACAATTTTTATAGGATTTGTAAGGCTAGCAATATTATTCTTTGCACTGGTGACAAGACTGACTCCCCCCATCCCCAGATGCAATTTAGAAGTTGTCAAAGGTTTGGATCATTTTTTAAAATTGAGAATTAACTCAGAGATCAGAAGCTGATTCCAAATATTTTTTTTATTTTTAATTAAATTTTAAGCCACCTGCTTTGGTTTTCTTATTTCCTTTGTATTTTTCTTAGGTTTAAACATAAAGTAAATAGTAATTGGTTTTAATTAAACATTGGGTTTAATCTTGAATATCCAAGTTAAAATTAGTTAAATATGAACAAGCATCATTTAAGATCTTTGAGGTCTAAGACTGTGTCTGTCTTGTTCACAACCAGTTTCTTATAATTATGGTTAATATTTATTGAGAGATTACTTTCTGCCAGTTGTTGTTCATAGAACAGTCCTTATTTGGTCAACCAGCAGATTGGTTGATCCAGTGAATAGAATTAGTGATAATTATTGCTTTTTTTTTTTCCTCAACATAGCAGGGTTAAATGCTTTAGAGAGTCTTAGCACTCAAAGAGACTATACTAACTTATCTCCTGCTCCTTGTTATATGTACTTGATTTTTTTCTTAAAAAGAAAAATAACCCAAATTCAAAGGCGCAAAACCTCCATAAATACTTTTGAAATTAAATATTTCCGATTTTAAGATTCTTAGATTTTTCTGATGGCCAAATATTAGGTAATTTCCTTACAGTTGAGCTTTACTCATTTTTAACTCCTGCCTTAACTAATGTGTTCAGTACGTACTGAATTTGCCTGCTATGACATTCATTTATGACCCTCAGTGCATAGAATAGTCCTGGAGACCTACTCAGTGCCAGTGACACTCAGCTGATACCAGTGACAGAAACAAGTATATGCCACTGCTCCTGTTTTTCAACTAATTGAGGGAGATAAGGCGTACATATGCTTATGGAAAGCTTAAAAATAAAAAAAACATTTTAAAGGCATAGCAAGAAGAACTTATTTACAGGACAGCATTCATTTCCATCTCATTCGTTTGTTTATTCTTTTCTTCTTTTTTTCCTATTTCTAGGAAATGTATGGGTATGTATTTTCTAGGTAGAGAGTTTGGCAAAAGAACACATAGAGCACTTACAAGGACTCAAATGTGGGTAGCAGGCAAGTGATACAAAATGAAAGACAATACACATTCTAAGTCCTGATAAGATTTACATTTTCAGCATCAGCAGAGTAGGGTGAAAAGTGCTCCAACATAACCATCAGAGCACTAGGTTTCAGTTGTGATGCTGCCATCAGGTGGCTTAGGACCAGCTTCTTAATTAATCTGACCTTCAGTTGATTGATCTGTAAAATAATATTGCTGGATAGCACGTAGTGATGATGCCTGTAACAGGTCCTGCTCTGGTGTTTTCGTTAGTCTGTTCCTTTTTCTCTTTGAATTTATTTCCCTCTTCCAGAGACAGATTGGGAGTATTAATCTTGAGAAAATGGAAATTGATACTTAAATATAAATGGGCGAGGACTATGGTTGTTTGTTCAATGTTTTTATTCTGTCTCTACATACTGAGTCTGCACCTGTAGTATGTAAAATATTGCAGAAATGTAAGGATGAAGAAAGTAGAATCTTTGTCTAAGACAGAGTTCTAGAACACAGGAGAAGCTAGGGCTATCCTGTGGAATCTTGGAAGTGAGGAAGGTGGAGTGAAGCAGGAACTTGATGGCCCAACTGACCTCTGAACTGAGGTTTTTAATCAGTTATCATTACATCTGCATGTACCATTTATTACGTGCAGCGCATTGTGTGTTAGTCACTGTAGAAAACAGGTAAGAAGATAAAACCCCAGACTTCATTTGCACCATGTGAACTTTCGAGAAAAGTGAAATTTATTTTTAAAATACAATTCCCTCTGATTTTCTTAGTATCTAATATTCAGATAAAGACACTAATAACTTCATGGATTTTTTTTAATGATTCGTATTTTATTGGAA
Organism: Canis lupus baileyi; assembly: GCF_048164855.1. Classification (NCBI taxonomy): domain Eukaryota; kingdom Metazoa; phylum Chordata; class Mammalia; order Carnivora; family Canidae; genus Canis; species Canis lupus. Next base: position 10,655,286 of record NC_132844.1, read on the forward strand.
AAGTATAAAGTCATTTCTATTTCCTTGATTTAATAAAATTTATTTCTCCCTTGGATTATTCTTCAATAAGATAGCTGGTAATTTCATATTGGAAGAAGCATTACTTCATCCAGTGGAATGTAGTTACTATTCTCTGTCCTTTCCAGGATCATGTTCTGCTTGAAACTTTTGGTTTATGGGCTTCTCCCCTCATGAGGGCACTAACTTGAATGTGTTCTGTGAAATGTCACATTGTACAAAAACTGTTTTTTTCCAGCTTTTGCGAAGAAGATTATATAGTCCATGGGTTCCACCTGGTAAGTTTTTCCTCACTGTACATCTTTGCACGTGGTGAGCATCACAGACTGTGAACAGCTCTGCCTTTAATGGATGTTACTACATTTCCTCAGTGACTGATTTTTATTAGTTTCAAAAGATAACAGCATATGCATGCACACACGCTAATGTTTCTGAAGGGCATTGTGAGGAAAGATTAGAATGCTTTTGCCTTCTTGATCAAACAGTGTTTCTTAAAGAGCATGGATGCATTTAGTTTCATGTCACCAAAAAAGAATAAAATCTATTATCACTCAGCCTCACTCATCCTTAGTGCCGAAGTTTGTCGGTTTGGTCAGTAAAGGTTGAGATCATGAGGTTAGATATCACATAAAATTCAGGATATTCAGAAGGCAATGCTAATCCAGAAAAGATTTCAAAGAGGAGAGGCAAGAAGCCCATGGTTTAAGCACAGGTGTTTAATGGCCAACATAGGAATTAAGTTCACCTCATAACACTGAGAAACTCTACCTTGGGAATTGAAAATTAACACAGACCATAGGTCTTCATTATAATGAATACCAATGAGAGAAAAGAACGAATCTGAGATTTTAGCAAAATTAAGTCAGCTACACCTGGCAAGCTGTGTATCATAGAAGACTGTAGCACACGTCTCGGCAGCGATGTAAAAGAGCAAAAGGAAATCACTGAGCCCGGCAAGACTGGAAAATTGCAACTCCATGGCATCCATCATGCATAGTAAAACAACCATTTTATAAAAAAAAAAAAAATTCCCGTCTTTCCAACAAGATGCATCACAGTTTCAGCTTAGACATTGAGATATGAGGGATGTTTCAAGTCCTTAATTCTAGCTTCTATAATGGCTTCTTTATGCAGTTATGTCAAACACCATAAGTGTAATATATGAAAACGTTGGTATCAGTCACATCCAAGTGAAACATTAGGAGGTCTGTCTGCGAAAGTGTCAGGGCTTTTCTTTGGAGCCTGGAAATGTTACCTTAAATGGATGATGTTTCACCACATAAGGAACAACTTTTGGCATCACCTTCATTGTACAAGCATGTGTGTTACTTCTTCAATGTGCTGGAGACTGTCAATAATAGTCAATAATAACATGAATAAGATGCTTAAACTGTAGACCCTTTCCTTGGGTTGTTCATGGTCTGATAACATCTTCAACATCCTCCAGCTAGATGGCGCATGATCCACTTAGGGAAGAAAAATGGTACCTGTGTTGTTCTTGTATGGGCCATTTAAGAGGGCCTTACAGTGGGCAGAAAGCCTGGAATTCACAACTTTAGAGGTCACTGAAGAAGTGCTTACTAATGATGGAAACTTTTATGACAGAATCGTCATCTTGGTGAGAAAGGGTCAGGGTCTTCAAGTGTATCAGAAATCCCAACAGAATTTGCTTAGATAAAAAACCAGAAGTTATTGGTTCACATACTTGAAGAACCCAAGGTTAGATCTAGATGTAGCAACTGAATCTCTTCATACCCTTGGTGTACTTTCCAGGTCATTATTCTCAGGCCCAGACTCCACATAGTGACCTCTCTTATCCAAACAATGGAAAAGAGCAACTCTTCCTGGCAGCTCTGACAAGTCCTCAAATTCTCTCAGTTAAATGGGTCCATGTCTGCATCCCACTCCTCACTCTGCTCTCCTGTCTCCTCTCCTCTCCCTTCTTCTCACTCACTAGCTGTCTCTTGGTGATTGCATCTACACCTATAGCTTCAACCACCACCTGCCTTCTCATGACTCCCAGGTCTAGCTTTGGAGCTCATGCAGTGTTCCTGAACCACAGACCTAAATGTCAGAATGTCTACCAGAAATCTTTACTGAATGTCCCAGAAATACCTAGATATTGGGAAGGCTTTGTTGTATAGACTATCATCTGCTTCATTCCAAGAGTAGGTGTGGAACCTTGCAAAGTCGGTTTTAAGGGGAGGATTGTGAGTGTGTAAACTATAAACACTGAGACACTTGTGGTGATTTTCTTGCTTCTGTACTTACTACACTGATCATCAGTTTCCTCATTCGTAAAATGTACACAATAGTACTCATGAACTATATTTCAAGGATTAATAAAGGTTATATACCCAAAGGTTTTATTTGAGTGTTGGAAATATAATGAGACTAAGGCATGTTGAGTCTTTTTTTTTTTTTTAGGCATGTTGAGTCTGATTGATAGTGATTATTGGAGTGCTCTCCTAGGAAGGATTATTAAATGATCTCCAAGCTCATCAGGAAAGGGATTTGTGATTGGTCATTGATAGCTAACCTGGGCATGAGAAAACGAAGAGGTAGTCCTCAGGCCTCATACTTGCTTCTGTAATAGGCACTCAAGGAACAGAAGCAAAAATTCACATGTTCAGTTATAACAATTATTACCTCCTTCTTATTGTATGACACTGCTGTGTACTAAGGCTTTTAGTCATTTCCCAATTTTTTATATTCAACTTGTGATGAAATGGCTGTCATTTTTGCCTTATTCTGTCTCCAGACCCCTCCTCCTTTTTCCATTCATACTGCCAATACCTTAAGTCCTTCCTTGTTTATTTCTCACCCAGTTCAATGCAGTTATTAGCTCTTCTGCTCCCAGTTTTGTCTTTCATTTTAGACACTCCCACCAAGAGAACTTTTCTAAATTGTAAAAATTGTAAAAATCTCATCTCCTTATCATGACACATAAGATCATTTCTTATTGAAACTTTGTCCTTTCAACTTCACTATTGCTAATTTCACCACACAGCCCATTCTTTATTCACATTGGTTTCTCTGCAACCCACAATCATCCCAAATCTCTCCCCAGGTAACTCTCTCTTCCTCATAGTCATTTGTTCTTTCCTTTGTCTAGTCAATGGTTATTTACTATTTACTCTGGGCCCAGAAACATCTCTCCAAAGCAGATTTCACTGTCCTGTTTGGTATCTTTCCTATGAGATTACAGAAGCTCTATCATAACAATTCAATTCATTCATTCATTCATTCATTCATTCCAACTCGCATACATAAATTCGCTCATTTGTTCAACAATTTATTTAATATTAGCTAAGAACTTTTCTAGGCGTTGTACTGATGGTGGTGGGGGGAGTTGCATACTTTAAATGATCACTTTTAAGAAAAGCCATTTTTTCCATGGAGGAGTGAGTAAATTCCAGGAGATGTGGAAATTAATAATCTAGAGCTGGGGAGAAAAATGTTCTATTTACATATTTATCTTGTGCCTTGTAAATTCCTATTTTGTACATATTTTATAACACATGTCCCATATTGTTAAAAATTCTGTAAATAATCTAATATTTATGTAACACATTACTACTCCCTAATGTATATTCTTTTTCTTTTTAAAGATTTTTTATTTATTTATGAGAGACACATAGAGAGAGAGGCAGAGACACAGGCAGAGGGAGAAGCAGGCTCCATGCAGGGAGCCCAACATGGTACTCGATCCCCGGTCGCCAGGATCAGGCCCTGAGCCAAAGGCAGACGCTCAACCACTGAGCTACCCAGGCTTCCCACTAATGTATATTCTTAGTGTCAGTTGAGTTTAGGCTAACAAGGGTTAGGCAACATTAAATAGGTTTCTGTTGTGGTAGAACCTTTCACTTCCCAACTTCCCAAGAGGTAATAGAATGCTCTATTTGCTTCAACTGTGGTGCCACATTTTGAAGGGTATTTCAGGATATTAGGGATCTATCTAAACATGCCGTTCTGAATTGCAGTTCTACCCACAGTTCACTTAGCTGTTTCTGTGTGGGATTGATTGGCTTTTCTCATTAAATGATTTATTTTGCACTCTGGGAACTGCATTTCCCAGAATCTTTTTTTAGGAACTATGCTTCCCAGAATCCTTAGTTCACAGGGATGTAGATGACATTCTTTCTTAATTGTGTTTTGTAGTGGGCATTCTCTGTACTAATTTGTTGTGGCTATAAAACAATTAGCAAAACCACTTATATTTGTACTTATTTGCTATTTCATACTTCTCTGCTCCATGTTTTGTCTCCTCAAAATCCATTCCTTACAAAATAAAATAAATCTTTTGGAGAAATGAAAAAAAAAAGAGGAGAAAAATATAAGGCATCTTTCCTCTTTCTCCTTCTCCTTCTTCTTCTTCTCCTTCTTTTTCCTTCTTTTTTTAGTAGTTTCCATGCCCAGTGTGGAGCCCAATGCAGGATTGAATTCATGACAATGAGATCAAGATCTGAGCTGAGGGACCCCTGGGTGGCTCAGTGGTTGAGTGTCTGCCTTTGGCTCAGGTCGTGATCCCGGGTCCTGGGATCGAGTCCTGCATCCGGCTCCCTGTGGGGAGCCTGCTTCTCCCTCTGCTTATGTCTCTGCCTCTCTCTCTCTCTCTGTGTCTCTCGTGAATAAATAATTCTTTTTTTAAAATAAATAATTCTTAAAAAAAAAAGACATGAGCTGAGATCAAGAGTTGAAGGCTCAAATGGGACTGAGCCACAGGTGCCCCCATAAGTCATTGTTCTTGAATGGCACCTGTAACCAGATAGAATTCTGTGTTAAAAACATTAATCACTAATAATTATACATATATAATAAAATTTCAAGATATAAATAAAAAATAAACTAGATTATACATTTGTGGGTCTCTACATATTATCATGGTGATCTCCAAAATTAGAGGTATAAATTTACATTCCCTGTAGAAGTGAATTTTAAAAATTTTCTTATTTTAATCCATGCTACTCAGTAGTTTCAGTTAAAAAATATTTGCACATTTGATATGTCAGGAAATGAAATATTTTGAAAGATTTTTGTTGCATTGATTTGATATTGAATGCTTTTTAAATGTTGATTAGTGTATTGGTAGAGAATGTCTTTGGTCAAAAGAAAACTCAGTAATTGTGAGTTTAAACAAATGTGAATATTATTTTTCTCACATAACATTTCTCACATAACCAAATGATTCAACTGCATGGAAATAACCTTAGAACCCAGGATCTTTTTTATGTTTCACTCTGCCAAGCTTCCTGATTTTGCTCTCATTCTTGCTGCTTCATGATCACAAGGTGGCAGCTGTGCTACCGACTCAGTTTTTATTGTTCCAGGTAGAAAGAAGCCAGAAAGGTAGGAAAAAGAAGAAGAGACAAGTATTTTTCTTCTTGTGAAAGTAGTGTGCTGTGGCCACTGGCATCTACAGGATGGCTGAGAATAGTGTCCTAGGATTTGGAAACAAAAAACAAATGAGCTGGAAAAGAGTGTAGGTTAGCCACATTTATTTAAGTGCATTTTCTCCTTTGCAAATTATTTATGATTTTTAGCTGCTTATCTATTGGAGCTTAAATGTTTTTCTTACTTTTATGTTAAGTCAATAAATATTAATAATTTTAACCATCTGTCATGTAAGCTCTAAGTATTTTCTCCTTCTCTCAATTATATTTATGTAATTATTTTAAAGAGCCAAATTTTTTTGTATTTATGTACTATATCAGTCTTTTCCTTTATGATTTTATTCTACTGGTTTTATACAAATTGTAAAAATCTTTACAACATTATTTTATAGTTATAAAATTTATATACAGTAGAATGACAATCTTTTTGCGTCTGGGGTTTTTTGCTTAACATGATGTTTGTGCTAGTTGTTACACTGTTGAATGTATTAAAAGCTAATTGTTTTTATTAATAAATAGTCTTTCACTATAAAAATACATTATATTTTTAAATATATAACCTTCTGCTGATGAAATTTGGGTTGCTTCCAGTTTTTTATTATTGTGAGTAACCTTGATATAAATATTATGCATAAATCTGTGTGTGTATGTGTTTGTATTTTAATTTCTTTTGGATAAATAAGAGTGAAATTGCTGCATCATAGTGTATATATAATGTAATAAGAAACTTCCAAGTCATTTTCCAATGTTGTTGAACCATTTTATACTCTCATCAGCAATGTCTGAGAATTCCAGTTGTTCTTTATCTTCATGCACATCTGTTGTCAGGTTTTTTCCTCATTTACCCATTCCAGTATAGGAAAATGGCTTCCCACTGTAGTCTTAATTTGCATTTCTATAATGCATAATGGCATTAAATTCCTTTTCATGTGTTATTCACCATTTATATTTTTTTAAAAAATCAAATGTATGTTTAAATATCCTACACATTTTTAATTAGGTTGTTTATTTTTATTATTTATTATAGGAATCATTAAAAAATTCTGACCTCAACTCATTTGTCAGATATATGTTTTATGAATATTTTTTTTTGGTTTCTTGTTTGTCTTTTAATTTTCCTAATTGTGACTTTTGAAGAGTAGTTTTTAACTTTTATAAAGTTTAATTTATTATTTTTTTATATGAGGATGTATATTCTTTCTGTCTCTATCTTGGTCTTCCACAAATTGAGTAAGAATTTCTCTTTTATTTTCTTCTACAAGATAGCTTTACCTATGACAATTAGATCTATGATCCATCTTGAGTTAATTTTGTGGAAGTTATGAAGCAGAGGTTGTTTCATTATCGATCATATGTTTATCCAGGTGGTCTTTTACCATTTGTTGAAAGCTTTTTTCCCCCTCCATTGAATTCTCAGGGTGTCTTTGCAAAGGTCAATTTTTGGTGTATGTGTGAGTCTGTTTCTATAATCTGCTCCACTGATACATTGTCTACATTCAGGTAAATACCTCACCATCCTGATTACTGTGGCTTTATATTGCTGATATCAGGTAGTACATCATCTAATTCTGCTTTTATTTAAAAAGATTGGTTTTAGGGACACCTGGGTGACTCAGGTTGTGATCCTGGAGTCTGGGATGGAGTACTGCATTGGGCTCCCCACAGGAAGCCTGCTTCTCCCTCTGCCTGTGTCTCTCACTCTCTCTCTCTTTCTGTGTGTCTCTCATGAATAAATAAATAAGATCTAAAAAAAAAAAAGATTGTTTTTAGAGAATTTCATTTCTGAGAAAATGGAATATAGTTTGCCATAATTCTCCCATTAACTACAAGTAACAACCCTGGCATTTTATAAAAAACAAGCAAATATAAGACTCCGAAAGGAGGAGAGTAGAAGGTAGACTGAGCAGGATCCTCAAATACAGGAAACAACATTGTGGTGAGCCTCCTGGGGGTTTTATTCTTGCCTCATATATTCAACACTTGCAGCCAAAGAAGCCTACTACCTAGAAAGTTGTATGGACACAGACAATGCAAACCTTAACAAAAGCACACTTTCCTTAGAAGACTAGGAAAAGGGCAGCTTATCACGACAGAAAAATTTTAAACAATAATAGCTCTAATGCAGGAAAACACCACAGGAAAATGTCTGACCCTTACTCTCACTCATTCCAACAAAGGCCCAGAAAGGAGCTTTGATTACAACTTCATCAGGGGGTGCAGTGTGGCATTATAATCTACCTTCTTCATCCCTGCTGGTGTGGTGTCATAAAGGACCAGAAGGGGCCAGAATTTTCATTCCCTACTAGTGGAAATTAGTCAACCTTTTCCCCCTTCCTTTGTTATGTCTGTGGGGACCACTCGAAGAGCCCCACCCAGTAGTAATGAGGTACCCCCTCATCCTAATTACTGGATAGGTTGTCTGAGTAATCCTACTAGAGAGTCAAGACTTACTTCACTTCTCAGCATTAATGAGGCTGCCAGCTGCCTCCCTATATTGCTAGTGAAGGCCATATGAGGAGCCAGAAATCCCAGCAGTAATAAGGAAGTTTTTGGATGTCAATAGACACCACCAGTCTGTGAACCTGGACCTCTAACCCCACCTGGCAGTAACAAGGAGGCAAACCTCTTTGCCACCTTGCATGGAAACAGAGGAAGCTATCTAAAATGAGGGATTTAAATAAAATCCAGAGTCTCATAACATAATGCCCATAATGTCAAGATTTTAATAGAAAGCCATTCATTATACCAAGAATCAGATCTCAAACAGAATGAGAAATGGTATATAATAGATGCCAACACTGATGGTAGATATGTTAGAATTAGCTGACAAGGAGTTTAAGTAGACATCATAAAAATGCTTCAGTGAGCAATTGTGAACTAGCTTGAAACAAATGAACAAATAAATAGAGATCCTCAACAAATAAATAGAAGACATGAAAAAGAACCAAACAGAATTTTGAGAACTTAAAGATACAATAAGAAAAAAAATGAAAACTTCATTATATGGACTAAAGAGCAGAAATGAAAAAAAAAAAAAAACAGAGGAGAGAATTAGAGAGCTGGAGAATAGGAACAATAGAAATTACATAGTCTGACGGGATGCCTGGGTGGCTTAGCGGTTGAACGTCTGCCTTTGGCTTGGGGTGTGATCCTGCAGCCCTGGGATCGGGTCCCACATCGGGATCTCTGCATGGAGCCTGCTTCTCCCTCTGCCTATGTCTCTGCCTGTGTTTCTCATGAATAAATAAATAAAATCTTAAAAAAAAGACATTACATAGTCTGAAACACAGGGACTTGTGGACTATTATTACAAAAGGTTAAATGTTCATATTACTAAAGTCTTGGAAGGAAAGGTGAAAGAAAATAGGGCTGAAAATGTATTCTAAGTATTCTAAGAAATAAGAGCTGAGGATTTTGCAAATGTGGCAAAAGACATAGACCAGCATGTTGAAGAAGCTGAATAAACCTCAAACACAATAGACACAAAAATATGTCACGAGCAAACTTCTGAAAACTAATGAAAGAGGAAAAAATCTTGCAACCAGAAAGAGAAAACTGACATATTACCTATTGGGCAAATAATTAGAATATGTTAGACGTCTCCTCAGAAAATATAGAGGCCAGAAAGAAGTGGCATGACATATTTTAATTGCTGAATAAAAAGCACTATCAATGCACAATTCTATACTAAATGAGACTATCCTTCAGAAATGAAGGGGAAAAAATCAAGATATTCTTGGGTGATGGAAAACTTAAAAAACTTGATGCCAGTGGACATACCCTAAAAAATGACCAAAGGAGTTTCTCTAAGCATAAAGGAAACAATAAAAGAGAATCTCGGAACATCAGAAAGAAAGAATAGACATGGTAAGCAATCATATGGAAAAATGCAACAGATTTTCCCCTTATCTTGAGTTTTCTTAATTATGTTAAATGACTGAAGCACAAATTACAACACTGGTGTGATTTTAAGAGTAAGTAGATAAAATATTTAAAGCGATTTTATTATAAATGGAGGAGATAAAAGTTCTGTACTTTACTCAGTGTTACAATGATAACACCTGATAAATTATACATGTATATATATTTATTTTATCTTATATATGTATATGCATATATTTGTTATAATTTATATTTATATATATATAAAATGGAACACCAGAGCAACCAATAAAATACCTATACGAAGAAATGCACTTATAAACACTATAGATAACACAAAATAAAATTAGAAAATGTTTAAGTAACCTACAGGAAGGCTGAAGAAAGAAAACAAGGGGACAAAAACAGAACATCAGAAAGCTAAAATAAAATAGCAGATGTAAGCTCTAACATACCAATTATTACATTAGGTGTATATAGTGTAAGTATATCAGTTAAAAGAAACATATGGGGGGATCCCTGGGTGGCGCAGCGGTTTAGCGCCTGCCTTTGGCCCAGGGCGTGATCCTGGAGACCCCGGATTGAGTCCCACGTCGGGCTCTCTGTGTGGTGACTGCTTCTCCCTCTGCCTGTGTCTCTGCCTCTCTCTCTCTCTGTCTCTATGAATTAAAAAAAAAAAAAAAAAAAAGAAATCCTGATCCAGGTATATATACTGTTTCAAAGAAACTTTAAATATAACAACATAGGGAGATTGAAAGTAATAGAATAGAAAAAGGTACATCATGCAAACATCAACCAAAGAAAGCAGAATTGACTATATTAATATTAGATAAAATACACTTAAGAACAAAAAGCAAAATTGCTAGAGATGAGGGGACATTACACAATGATAAAAGGGCCAAACTGCCAAGAAAACATAGCAATCCCAACATTTACACACCAAATAGTAGAGCCATGTGATATATGAAGCAAAAAAGGTAGAACTGAAAAAACAAGTAGACAAATCAACAATTACAGTTGGAGACTTCAGTATTGCCCTTTTAAAATTATAGAACTAGACAGAAACTCAGCAAAGATCTAGAAATTCAACAAAAATCTTAACCAAGACCTAATCATCAACAGCAAAATACACATTTTTTTTTCTAGTGCCCATGGAACATATACAAGATAGACAATATCTTAGAATATTAAATAAACCTCAACAAATGTAAATGAATTGAAATTATAGTGTGTTCTCCATCCACAATAGAATCAAACTAGTGATCAGTAACAGAAAGATAATAGGGAAGTCTCCAAACACTTAGAAACTGAAAAATATACTTCTAAATAATCATGGTTCAAAGAGAGAGCCTTAAGGAAAATAAAAATACATTGAACAGAATGAAAATAAAAACAGCATATTTAAAAAAATACAACATATAAAAATTTGAGAGGCATAACCTAACGTTGTGGTGAGAAGGAAATCTATGGCACTAAATGTATATATTAGAAAGGAAGAATTATCTCAAATCAGTAATCTATACTTCATATCTAAGGATCCTAGAAAAAGAAGAGCAAAATAAACTGAAAGCAAGCATAAGGAAGGAAATAATATATATAAGAGAAGAAATTAATAAATTGTTTTAAAGATTTTATTTATTCATGAAAAACACAGAGAGAGAGAGAGAGAGGCAGAGACACAGGCAGAGGGAGAAGCAGGCTCCCTGCAGGGAGCCTGATGTGGGACTCGATCCCAGGACTCCAGGATCAGGCCCTGGGCTGAAGGTGGCACTAAACTGCTGAGCCACCCAGGCTGCCCCAATAAAATTTTTATTAAAACAGAAAAATAATAGAAAATGTCAAAAAAATGAAGAGTTGGTCCTCTGAAAAGATAATGAAATTGATGAAGCTCTGTCAAGAATGTCAAAGAAAAAGGAAAAAAATACCACTATTAGGAGTAAAACAGAAGTTATTGCTACAGACCTCATGAATGTCAAATCGCTTATAAGCTAATACTACAAAAACCTTACAAACATAAATTTGACAAGATAAATGAAATTAACCAATTTCTTGAGAAACATAAACTATCACAACTCATCTAATATCAAATGGATAATGTGAATATCTCTATGAGTACAAAGGAAATTAAATTTGAAATTTAAAAAAAAACTGAAAAAGGATATTTTAAGACTCATATGGTTTCAACAGTTATATCAAATATTTAAAGAAGAATTAACATCAATTCTATTGAATATATTCTAGAAAATAGAATAGAGGATACCACCCAACTAAGTTTATGTAGGTAGTATAATCTTGATACCAAACCAGGTAAATAAAGTACAAAAAAATTAAAAAGAAAACTAACCAATATCCTCCATGTGTATAAATATAAAAATTCTTAAGAAAATATTACAAGTAGAATTCACCAATATATAAAGGAATTATACACCAATACCAAATGGGGTTATTCTGGGGTTGTAAGATTGGATCAATTTAATAATGAAATGATGTAATCTATCACATGAACAGGCTAGTAAAGAGAAATCACGTGGTCGTATCATTGATTCAGGAAAAACAATTGACAAAATTTAACTCAAGACTAAAAAAACTCCCCCATCTCTCCACCCCTGCCCCCCCCCCAAAAAAAATAGGACTAGAGGGAATTTTCCTCAACTTAATGAAAAGCATCTACAAAGGACCTATAGCTAACATTATACTTACTGATGAAAGATTGAATGCTTCCCCTCTAAGGTCTAGAATAAGATTCCGCTATTACCAATTTTATTTATTGTATGGTAGAAGTTCCAGCCAATTCAATAAGGCAAGAAAAGGAAATATAAGACATACATATTGCAAAGATAGAAATAACATTGTCCTTATTTGTAGGTAATATGTATGTCTATATAGAGAATCCCAAGGAATTAAAAGTGAATTAGCAAAGTCAAAGGATACAAAATAAACACACAAATTAATTGTATTTCTATACACTAGCAAAAAAAAAAAGTACAAAAAAAAAGTACAATACCACTTACAATTGTTCAAGGAAAATGAAATAAATATAAATCTAACAAAATATGTACAGGACATAGATGTTGAAAAATATAAACACTGATAAAAGAAAAGACTTAAATAAATGGAGAGAAAACTGTGTTCATGGCTTGATTGAAAAACTCAATTTAGTTAAGATGTCACCTCTTCCCAAATTGGTATACAGATTCAATACAATTCTTACGAAAAACCCAGCGATTTGTTTTGGTACATACAGGCAAGATTATTCTAAAATTAGTATGGAAAGGCAAAAGGACTAGAACAGCTAAAACAATTTTGATAAAGAATTAAGTGGAAGAAATCAACATTGCTAAATTTAACACTCATTATATTGCTATAGTAATCAGGACTGTGTGATATTGGTGTTGGATAGATTGAGAGAGGAGTCAGAAATTGACCCACAATAAATACCAATTGGTATTTGGCAAATGTGTGTAATCAATACAATGAAGGAATGATAGATTTTTGAACAGTTGGTGCTGGGATGAATGGACACCCATAGGCCAAAAGGTAAACCTTGACTTAAGTCTCACACCTTTTACAATTATTAACTCAAATGGATCATGGACTTAAATGTACAATGTAAAGTTATAACACTTTTCGAGGCAACATAGAAGAAAATCTTCAGTATTTAGGGGCAAGCAAAGAGTTCTTAAACTTGACACTAAAAGTACAGTTTATGAAAGGAAAAATTGATAAATGGGGCTTCATCACAATCAATGTTTTGCTCTGCAAAAGATCCTACTAAAAGGATAAAAATACAAGGTGCATAGTAGGAGAAAGTGTTTGCAAATCACATATCTGACAAAGCCCTAGCATCTATAATATATCAAGAACTGTCAATAGTCAATAGTGAAACACCAAACAATCTAAATAGAAAATAGGTGAATGACATGAAGAGATATCTGTGGAAAGATGACATCAGATCACAAGCACACGAGAAGATTTCAACATCATCAGCCATTAGAGAAATGCAAATTAAAACTATGAATGTCATCATATTCCTGTCAAAATTTGATATATAAATTAGGATGCATAATCAACAAGTCAATTATGTGCTTTTTTTCTTTCAGTATTTTTTCTTCGTTTTCAGATTGAATAGTTTCTGTTGATCTTTCTTCGTGTTCACTAATCCTTTATTGTGTAGTCTACAATCTAATTTTTGATCCATCCATTGCATTTTTCATCTCACACATTGTATATTGTAGATCTAGAATTTTCCTTTAGTTCTTTTTAAAATTTCTTTTTTGAGACTTCACTATGTTTTTGAACATAATAATAGTTGTTTTAATATCTTTGCTGCTAATTCTAACATGTGGGTAGTCTTGAATCTGGGTAACTAGTCTGTTTCTGCTTCTACTGACTGTTTTTGTTTTCCTTGGTTAGATATTACATTTTCCTTCTTTGCATCTAATAATTTTGGACAGTTACCTCAAATGTTTTGCCAAGTTTTAAGCTATTTATGGTAGGAGAGCATATTTATGACTAATTATTCTGTCATAGCCAGGAGTGGAAGTTGGCATAGAAGGCTTCATGTACATCTTCTTTTTTACTTTTTGCTGGCTTAATTTTATATATTTAAACTTCTAAGTCATGTGAAATTTTTTTGATGTCTGTGGTGAGACAAATATGTAAACATTTTTTTCCTTAATTTATCAAAGTGAAAGAATCAGTATTTTTACTGGTATTGCTGTTTAACTTTTTATATATTATGTTTTGAGGATAAATAATATGTTGTGTTATCTTCCCTTTGGTTTGATATCTAATGGCTTTAATTACTGTAGCTTTATAAGAGATTTAATGTCTATTAAGCAAAGTGTACCATTATTACTCAAATTTTAAAATTTATAATGAAATTACTTATATTTATAACCTATTTATTCTCCCAAATGAACTTCAGAATTATTTTTTAAGATTAAGGAAAAATGCCACCAAGATATTTACGGAATATTATTCAGTCCTTAATATGGGAAAAGTTGTTCTTAGGTCATTTCATGGACAGAATCAATTTGAGGAAAAAGAAAAAAATTTTGGCTTACTTCCAAATAGTTTTCCTCTGGCCTACAAAGAGAGTCTCTTTATTTCTGTAGACTGTTACAGATATATCTACTGTTTTCTTTGAGGAGGCAGCAATGACAGGGAAAGAATGAACAAATAAAGGTGATAATTGACCAATCTGTTTTCAAAATGTCTGAACATGGAGGTATTAAGCTTTATGTCATGTTACTTTTTACTTGGTTTCTAAAGAATTTCTTATAATTAGAATAGAATGAACTTCCTATAATTACAATCCAGCACAATTTACCAGGCAATGATGAAGAAATTCCTCAAGTATATATTGTCATAGAGTTTGAGTTTATTAGAGTTGGTAATATGTGTATATTTAAAATAACTCTTTGAAGTGAACCCTCACAAAGTATTCTAGTAATGGAAACTGTGATTGATGCCATGAAAATGTTCTTGCACTGAGAACATAAATTTTTCCATTTAACTTAAAATTTCTTACTTTTAAGTGGAAAAATCAACTGGGATGATATGATCTCCAATTGAATCTGTATCATTGAACTCAACATGAGTTTATAATGTTGAAATCCTAATAAAACATTCAGCTTGAATTCAAATCTTTTTCAGAGTCAGGATTGATAGGATATTTATTTCCCTGTCTGTGTTTTGAAGATTTAGTGTACTTTCTACAGAACTGCTAAATATACATGCCTTTTAGTTCAATTCAATTCAGAGAAAACACACTTTCCTTTTCTGTATGTTTGTGTATGTGCTATAGCTCATACTGACCATATTGAGATTTGAAAATATTCATCATCCTTTCTACTTATCAGTAAGAAATGCAAAGCCAAGCTGCCTCTGGCACTGGGTTAAAGCTCAGTCTAGAAAATGCTTTAAATGTCAAGACCTTAGAGAAGTTATACTGATGAAATGAGAGAAGAAACTTTGCTTTCTGAATTACTTTGCCTTTTTTATACTTGATATCTGTATATATTTTATATATTTTTCTTTATTCAGTACTTGTTGGGTGTTGGTGGTCATAATGTAATAGAAAGCATCTGGTTGGCATGTGAGCTGCACTTCCAAAGTCTAACACTATAGGATATATGATTCGCTATTGTCTTTTCTTTGAAGCAAGCACTCTTCATTTCCTTACTGGAAGAAAAGGGTAATGATATACTTTATTCAAGTTAGATGGAGAGTGGATCAGGGGATTTAAATGAAGAAAACAACTATACAGGGATAAGAAAAAATACGTATGTCACTTATGAGAAACCAGTTTAAATTAAATACTATTACACAATAGGCACAGCAGGGATGAGAGTGAGAAGAATGAGGTGATTCATAATAAAAATAAAATAATATTAATAAAATAATATTAGTAGAGATAATACTATTAATTTATTGAGCACTTATATGCCAGACATTGTGCTAAGCACTAAACATGTTTTCTCATCTATAATTCTCAGGTAAATGCTTTGATCCTGATACTGTTGTTATTACCATTTTTTGAGTATCAGAAAGTGATTTGATCAAAGATAAAATAACTTTATGTATTTATATATTTATTCATTTGTTTTAGAGAGAGTGTATGTGTGCACATGCATGCATAAGTGAGGGAAGGAGCAAAGGCAGAGGGAGAGAGAGAATCTCAAGCAGACTCCCTGCTGAGTGCAGAGCCTGGCATGGGGCTCAATCTTATGACACTGAGATCATGACCTGACCTGAAATCAAGAGTCAGACACTTAACTGACTGAGCCACCCAGGTGCCCCCTAAAGTAACTCTAATATTAACAGAAATCTGTAGAATGTCAGGAGTAGAGTAAATCTGGTAGACCATTTGGTGAAATAATAAAAATAAAAATGACAACAATATCATTAATCATAATTGCTAATATTTATTAGCACTTACTATATGCCTTTTACTTACTCTATAGATATTATGTCTTTTATGGTTACAATGAGTCTATGAAATGAGTACCATTATTCTCATTTTAGAGACAAGAAAATTGAGACACTGCAAGATTGTGTAACTATAGAGAATGTCCTCTAAATTATCACTGTTTCTTTTCAAATTCTGAACCAGTTGGGAAGGAAGCCAAGATGTCAGCTGGTGGAAAATCAAAATACTCCGTTTATAGCTGACATAATTAGAATGTGGCTTCTTTCTGTGGACAATTGAACTTGCTAAGAACAAACCTCAGGCATAGTCCTGCTGGCCCAGGTACGCATCTCCTGGTGGAAGTAGAGTTCTCTATGGGGTAGGGCATGCCAGAGCAGAGAAGATGGGCTCTCTGTTGGTGGGTTCATTACTAAGAGCAAATAAGGGCAGGCATTTGGCCTTGAATTCTCATTTTTCCTGACTAAACCTACCAACCAGATATGCCATCCATCCCCAGGGTTAAATGAGGCAATGAAGAGAAGCTTGGAGGACAAAGCTAATGAAATCCCTCCAGGTAGAAGGAAACAGCAACAGTGCAGGCGAATGTTTACCCCAAAAAGCTGCTAAGTGGTGAAGCAGCTCTCTACTCATTGGTATACACTGGCAGTCTTTCTAGTATGTCAGTAAGATAATGAATATAAAGCACTTAGTACAATGTCTGGAACTTGGAAGCGCACAATAAATGGTAGCTATTAATATTATTTTTTTTTTTTTATTTATTTATTTTTTTTTTTTTTTTTTTTTTTTTTTTTTTTTTTGGTAGCTATTAATATTATTATCAATAGAGAGCTGATGCCCAGTTTCAGAGTCAGGTTTTTCTGCCTCCTGAGCTCTCACTTAACCCTGTACTGCTTCCCAGGGCATGCTCATGAGAAGGGATTGTGTTTTCATTGTATTGGCTGGTGATCTTTCCACAAAGTAGCTTTGTCTTTACTCAGCTGCATAGGACAAGACGAATGGGGGGCAGAGATCTACAGTGTACATCGATATCCTTCAGCAGCTGCGTGGGGTGCCTTTGGCCATCACTCAGTAGGAAGGAGTCTATCTTTCAGTGGCCCAACAGTGGTTTTGGAAACTCAGGCTTTGTTCTTTCCAAATCAGGCTTAACTAGATCTCGAGTAAAACAAAAGTAATGGCTTTTTAGCAAACTATTGCTTTCTCTGTGAACACCTTGTCATCTTCAAAGACTCACTTCTGGGGGAACTAAACAGCTTGAGCAGAATGCTGCCAATTTACAGAAAGTTTGAAGATTCTTAGAGATTCTTTGATGACAGCAACTGCTTTTTCATTAATCTGGAAGGCTATTTTATGAATAAACCACAGCTTGAGATAAAAAAGATAAAATAAAAGCAAAGGGATACTTCAACAAAAGTTCATTTTTTTCTTATAAGTTTCTGGGTAAAGGAGTGAGATGTTAAAATTTTTTTAGGCATGTGTTTGCCATGTATAAATGGGAGGGGGGAGAGCATGACAGAGAAGGAGACTGGCATGGACTTCTCTACTACTCTCTCACTTACTAAGAGCTTATTATATGCTAGGTACTGTTCTATTTGTCTGCATTATCTCATTTAAGACTTTGTCTTGTTCACTTCCCTATCTCTAGTGTCCGGCTCAGTGCCTTACACATAGGCAGTCAGTAAATATTTCTTGATTGTTGAACCCATGAAATACTAAGAATGAAGCAATTAGTTAATATGAAGGAATGAAATGTGATGTATGTGTTTCTAATACTCATGGTTTTCAATTCCTGCTCCTGTGTAATTCAACAATAAACAGTTATCGAGGACCTGTTATGTGACAGAAGGTGTACAAAACCCTGAGAATATAGCTAAACAATTAATAAACCCTTGATTTAATAAAGTCAACATTGCTGAGCATATGCCGTTTTAACCAGTGAATCTTGAAGCGTATTAGATCTTTAAATTTATTTGAGTCTTTGTCTATTAAAACAGATTTGGAGGGGTGGCACCTGTGTATTTGAAGTGCTGATAAATGCTAATTTTTAATGGCTCTGAATTGATGATGTGGTGATGACAGTGTTCCAAACATCACTTTGTTCTTCTAAGAGTTAATAAAAGCAACATCCTTCTGTCTAATTTTTCATTTGATCAAGTAAATCAAGCAATCAGAATTTGGCTTTAACTTTTGTAGAACACAGTCTTAAGAAGAAGATGATGATCAGAACTACTCTTTATTATCCTGTACGAGTCTTTCTCACTGCCAGGCATTTTGTTGGCCACCTGGCATGTTATCCCTAATCTTAAAATATCCTGCATGGGTAGGAATTGTAATTTCAGTTTTGTAGGAAAAACAGTCTCAGAAAAGAGCCCTGACTTGGTCATGCAACAGAGATCGTGGTGCACAGAAAACTCAAGCCAGGTCTGACGTCAAAAGCATTGCCTTTCATCTGGCAATGCCGCTCTTCTTTATGATGTATAATCATATTATCAACGAATGTCTTCCATAATTGAAACTTTTTTTTTATTTCATTCATTTACCAGAGGTCCCAAGATTATTTATGAAAGTCTTTATATTATTTACTTGAAATGTGATAGCTAGGTCAGAGAATCAGCAAAGACTTAGATTATATCAATGAAGTATCTAATTTTCACTAATTCTAAGTAGCTAAAAGTGTGGAAATTAAATTAATATTAAAAAATGTATAGTGCACAATAAAACACATGTGCATTTCCAGCGAAGAATAAGGAAGTACTCTTCTCTCTTTTTTGAGTCAGCTTATTCAACTCACATATTTTTAAATAATTTATCTCCAACTTCTAAAAATATGGCCTTTATTCTTTGATCTTAATCCTGTTTTTCATTCATAGGAAAGTGATATTTTTATGGGCCAGTGAAGCTTATATACCATTGAGTGACATTTAGATACTGTGGTTATTTCCATGTGAGAAGAATTAATCTCTTCAAGGAGGGCACTCAGTCCTTCTCTCCACTGTTGGTTCCATCACTGACTATCTCCCCTTACGTTTGCTGCCTGAAAGAGCACAGCCTTCAATAGTTTTTTAGATCTCAAATATAGATCCGTTTTTATTAAGGTTCAATGTAATACCTTGTTTGTAGCACCAACTTTGTGTCCTATTTTGTGACAGAAAATTAACAAATATATTCTTTATGTCTTGATTGTCCGTTCTTGTTGGAAGTTAATCTTGTTTCCTAGCATAATGAAAGGATTGATTGAAGTGATAGCAAATGAGAAAGTGACCTAAAATGATTACAGTTGTAAACAAAAGTACACTAGAATATAAAATTGGGATTGTTACCTTTTCCATTGTATTAATGTTATTTTAAAGAAACAAATAATTCAGGTTGATTCTCTTTTAATATTGGGTTTTTTTATGGTTTAGTTTTATTTTCATTCCTGTCTCAGGGAATCATTTTTTTCTGTCTTTTTTGTTTTGTTTTGTTTTGTTTTGTTTTGTTTTAGGAGAGCTCTCTGGTTTCTTTCTTCAGGCAGCTGGTTAAAAAGGGCAATTTTTCTTCCTATATCTGCCATTCTCGTTTCTTCCCTCTTCCCCTTCTTCAAGCCTTATTCCTTGGTTCCTCTGCAACAATACATCCACTACTGATGGCTAAACAGACCTGAATTAAACAACATTGGGGATATTTTCACGTTTTTTGGTCTTTCTTAGTCTGGCCTTTGGCAAAGGTCCATGACAGACAGTAAATTGCTCTACGAAAAATGTTAGTTTAGTTGCTGGTTGGTAATTGGGATTGGATTTGACCCTGTGGACTTGTTTCAGTTTTCCATAGTGGGGCCACTGTTCTTATTGGAGTTAAATTGGCATTGGGCTTAGGAGTCCTCCGACATCGGGCCTCCTGGGAGTGCTTTGCCTATTTATCTTTTGGTATCAGTTTCTTAACTGTGATCACTAAGCTCTGCTGGAAAATTTAATATAACTGAGGTGGTAAGATTTTTAAAAAAGGAGGAGAGAAAGAGAGGAACAAGAAAGATTCAGTTTTGGTGGTGAGAATCCCAAAGGAAGCTCAAGCGCAGCGTGAACCACATTTTCTTGTTAGTATTCAGCTCTTAGATAAATGACAGCAGTAGGATGTTTGAAGCAGAGTGAAGAGAGATGATGGAAATAGTACTCATCATTAAAGCAGGAGACAAAAACAGTGAAATAGGCGAGTGTCCTCTGTGTCGAGAGCAGGTGAGGCTAATATATCTGTTCCTGACAGTCAGATACATCAGGTTGCACAAATTATAGGCTTTTACCAAGAGAATTTTGGAGCAAGATTAAGGTTCTAATATGAATTCCTTCTGGTGACAATTATCAGTTTGAAGAAACTGTATTATACCTTGCAGAAAGAGGACACCATCTCAGGTCACTGAATACTCAATCTTTTAGTTGTGCTTGAGCCATCCTGTGTAGCAAAATGCATGCCTGATTTAAGCAGCTACATTGGAGGCAGGTATTTTTAGAGACGGAAAGTAGAGGTGTGCACAAGCTCTTAAGACTTTAATTCTGCATATATATTGGTGGGGGGGGGGAATAGCCAGGCTGAAGAAACAAATACAAACAGCACATCCTATTTACATCTATGTCCTTTAAAACATAATTGCTCTGTATTCAGTTATTCTTCGTGATCATGGTATCTCCCCTGCCAGGTAAGTATGTATTCAGTTATTCTTGATGAAGGAGAATATTCACATTGAGAGGTCCTCTTCCCGCTGAAAAAAAATGTCAGCTCCTTTTCTCAGTTTTAGTAATTAACTATGTTGAATTCTTTGATGTATAAAATTTTAATTTCTTTGTTGTGATTATTTTATGGCTTTGAAGTTACTTTGAAGAGTTTTATATCTTATTTCCTAATAGTTTACCAGGGTATCTGTACCTTACAAAGAGACTAATGAAGTGAAAGGTATTATTTGAATGGGGAAAGAGAGAGGATGGAAAATAGGAAAAAAGTTATAGCTGGTTATCATTGAAGGTACCAAAAAATAGCCAGAATGAAAAAGAAAAAAAATAAGAAAATAGATAGCAGGAATGCTTAGAAATGATGTTGGATGATGTTGGATGAATGTAGCCAAATGTGCGTGCGTGTGTGTGTGTGTGTGTGTGTGTATGAGAGAGAGAGAGAGAGAGAGAGAGATGGGGAGAAGATTATGATAATATTGTTGGTTTAAACACACTTGGTTTCAAGGAGCCAGGATTCCATTGTTCCTTCATTGAAAATTTGTTCTGCACTTATCCTTTTGTTTAGTTGGGTTTCTTCATCTTTTTTTTTGTTTCTTAGTCCTACAGTTTTTTAGGACTACAGTTTTTTAGTCCTACAGTTTTTTAGTTTTTTAGTTTTTTAGTGTTTTTCTGCACATGTACAGTAAAAAGGATATAATCTTAAAATTTAAAAATATTGAATTTAAGGTGCAGCAGGGAGCATTTGCTTCAGGTCTTGTGGACAAAGCCCTAAGCTATGTGTTTCCCACAGGGTTTCGGACATGGTGTTCTGGCACAGAAACCACTAGGAGTCAACTTGCTTTTATCCCATTGGAGATTAAGGGAACTTCATGGGAAAAATCAATTTTTCAATGGAGGGTCAGTGTCTCAAAGTTTGCTCTAATAATCATGCTCAGGGCTTGGTGGTGAGGCATACATAGTAAGATGTTAATCAGCTACTTGCCTTCCCTACCACTTCTTTTTTTTTTTAATTTTTATTTATTTATGATAGTCACAGAGAGAGAGAGAGAGAGAGACAGAGACACAGGCAGAGGGAGAAGCAGGCTCCATGCACTGGGAGCCCGATGTGGGATTCGATCCCGGGTCTCCAGGATCACGCCCTGGGCCAAAGGCAGGCGCTAAACCACTGCGCCACCCAGGGATCCCTACCACTTCTTGAAATACTAAACAATTCTGTTTTGGCATAGATATGAAAGCACCACACGTGGAGGAGAGAGGACATCATTGTACCTGTGGGCAAAACCCAGCATGGTTCTGCGCATTCAGGCACTGAACATAGCAAAGCTGCAGTGTAGTATTGGTCTGTCCTTCTAGAAATGATGCAGTCGTCATCTTGGCAAGACCAGGCCATAGTAGCAGCCAGTTTCCAGGTCCAGCAGAACAAGCATTGGAGGCATTAACATCCGTGGGGGATGCTGCTGGTGCCTTGGGAAGTTGTACAAAGTATCACATTTGCACAGAAGTCATTGCCCTCATTGTCAACAGATACCACATGATGCATCAGCAGTTGAGACAAGGCATGGGATAAAGCATTGCCTTGAAGATTCCACCCAATTGTTGGCTTAATACTTTGTAAGGCTTGGATGCTGTGGAGTGCCTTCTGTATCAGAAATGTCAGGTAGCAGACAAGGCTACCTAGACCGTAAAAATATTCTCAAGAGAGTGGGAACAGTGGAGGAAGAAAAATCAGATGCCCCTTGATGGTCAGGACATCATATGGGACCTTTCCTGTAGATTGCCAGGAATAATGGGAATAGGGGTGGGGTGGAGTGGCAGGTAGGGTGCTACATATCAGGCAGTAATGAGTGAGCTCTCCAGCCAAACAATATTGTGGGTTTTTTTTAGTGTAACTTGATTTCATCCCAGCCTAACCTCATTTTTGCTCCTCTTATCTCCACCCTTCATCAGACTGGAAAGGCTTAGTGAAATTTATCATGTGTAACATTGATCATATTTTGAGTGGGAACAGACACAAAATTCCTTGCACTTGAGCTGCACTATAAGGAAAACTTGGGAGAAAAACAACTGCTTTAAGGTTTCCAGTTTCTTACATAGGACTCATTAGAAAATGAGATATGAGTATCCCCTTGAAACTGTACTTCAGTCTTAACAAATATTTCCCCAAACAGCCAGTTAGATAAATTTTTGGAAATATTTGAAAACATATTGCTTTGCAGTTTTAGTCAAATTCAAGTATGATAGAGCAGGGAAAATATCTCATTCACTATTTTTTTTTTCATCCAATGAATAGCCCAATACTCATTATTAGATTCCCAGAGACCTTCATCTTCAGGCAATATTTATTAATTTGATTCATATAAAGTATAAAGGCAGCTTCTTATCATTTCCTTCAGATGTTACGGTTTTGCTAAACCTAAAAATATTACTGAAATATCCTCCTTTAATTTAAAGTTCTATAGGATAAAATGATTAGAGA
Source organism: Canis lupus baileyi (assembly GCF_048164855.1). Lineage (NCBI taxonomy): Eukaryota > Metazoa > Chordata > Mammalia > Carnivora > Canidae > Canis > Canis lupus. The sequence goes on from NC_132844.1 coordinate 10,678,686, forward strand.
GAACATTATAACTTTGCCGTAGAGTCAGGGTAAGAATTAACTAATATCCTCTCTGTTTTCTGGAAACTGTTTCTCATGGCAGGGGAAGAACAAATATTAGATAGACAGTTGGGCTGTTTGCTTTTTTGGCTCAAGAACAAGCGCTAATGTCTCGCAGGAGGCTGAGCGCTGTTCACAAGCCATCCACGGTATGATTTATTTTTATGACTTACTGACATATGTTATGGGCAGTGGAATGGGATGTCTTCTTTTTTCCCTGTGGCTTGTTAAGTATTTAAATGAGCAGACAAAACCATGCATCTCCTTCCTCCAGGAGCCCTGTGGGTCATGCTTTTTCATCTTTCTCCTTATTGAAATAGACAAGAATGGAAATGTTTGCAAATGGGGCTTTATTCCTAATTTAGCAAGGTTCAAGAAAGTGCTAACTTCCTTCCAAGTATTATCTCCGAATGTTCTTCACTCAGATTCATTTTCTCACTTCAGACTTTACAGGGCCATGGGCTGTGGAAGAAATTTGGACTCTCTACTTCCTCTACCTACTGTTACTCACCTTTCAGATCTATCCAACTTTTAAGTTGCTGACTTTCCTGTTCCAGAACTTAAAAATCAGGAAGAAAAAAATAAAACCACTCAGAAAAAAAAATGTCCCCAACTAAGTCAGTGTCAATTAAAGGGACTACTTGATGCAAATACCACATCAGCATCAATTTTGTCACTTAAGAATTTTAAGATCAGAAGCAATTACATTCAATAGCACCTTGTTTTTATGTGTCTACCCTTCATAGCCTTGGCTAGTAAGTCTGCCTGTACCATAATTTACACTGACATCTAATTTCAGTGGATCTGCAAGCAATCTAACAGAAGATGGAGATACTAAGAGGAGAGGAGTCCAACTTTATCACTGCAGACATAAAGATTCATTATTTTTGCCAATTTCAAAAGTAAACCTTATAAATATCTATGCTTTCCCCCCTCTGTTTTGCATATCTCGTTACTTGAATTAATTTATATTTTGGGCAAAACTGGATGATTAAACCCTTTAGCTGGTTACAAAAAAACCCCACCTAAGTATGATAACTACTTCAGTTATAGATTTTTCTATCTTAGAGAAAGAGCACACACTAAGACCTTCTTTAAAAAATATAGTTACAACAATAGAGTTCTACTTTGTGGTACACACACTTAGGAGTATTTACCCAGCTCATTGCAATTCTCCTTTTCTGAGAATGGCACCCATACAAGGAAGGAGGCTTTGAGAGACCATCCTGAGCCCCACCTCCCTGTGACCTCTCTCTTCCCGAATGTAGTCGATTGACAATTGGCTCAAATAAGCCTAATTAGAATCCTTCTTGGGCAGTTTTAAAAATTGAAACTAGGGAGAAATTTTAGTCTTTTCGTGGTGAGACCACCAGATGAGTGGCTTGGAAATTGAAGATTTTATGTTACTGAACATATGGTAGGAATAGATCAGGGTTTCTCAATTTTTTTTTTAAAGATTTCATTTATTTATTCATGAGAGACACAGAAAGAGAGAGGCGGACGACATAGGCAGAGGGAGAAGCAGATTCCATGCAGGGAGCCTGACGTGGGACTCGATCCTGTGACTCCAGGATCACTCCCTGAGCCAAAGGTAGATGCTCAACCGCTGAGCCACCCAGGCGCCCCGTGGTTTCTCAATTTTGATGCTACTGATACTTGGAGTCAGAAAATGTTTGTTGTGGAGATTGTCCTGTGTATTTTTGGATGTTTGACAGCTTCCTTGGCATCTACCCATTAGACTGCAGTAGCATTGCCCAGTGGTGACAACCCAAATTGTCACCAGCCATGCCAGCTGTCCCCTGGGGAGCAGTATTGCCCTACTCCTGTGTTTTCATCCATTAGAGTGGAGGGAAACAAAGGCAAAACTGGAAATGCTAGAGATTGTCTTATGTGGTCTTAAAGATATTTGAATTCATTTCGTTGTTTTTGAGCCTCACATGTAATCCTGCCTTTCCACCGGTACACAGAGCAGTTGACATAGTTCTCTCTCTTAAAAAATCTGTTCCTTTCCTTAAACATTTGATTTCAGTTTCTGTCATTGGCAAATAAAATAGTCCTGACTGAGATAGTAATAGACTGTGGTAGATTAAGCTTATTCTAAAAGGCCATTTTTAGTAGGAAAATATATACATACTAGGAATACATTCTTATCCACCAATTTTCCCCCAGTTTAGAAACAGAAGTTTTAAATTAATTTAAGAAGGTAAGTGTGAGAAGGTAGGAATGGGGAACAATTCCTCTGTAATGGGGTACAGAATTTTGGTTTTGCAAGATGAAAAATGTTCTGTGGATGGATGGTGGTGATGATAGCAAAATAACGTGAATGTGCTTAGCATCACAGACTTGTACAGTTAAAAATAGTTAAAATGGTAAATTTTATGTTATATATATTTTACCACATTTAGAAAAGAAAAGGTCAGTGTGGAGAAAAGGAGATAAGGACTGGCGTGGGCCAGGTTTGGGTGATACATTCCTATTTTTTTTTGGGGGGGGGTGATGCATTCCTGATAAGCTTATTGGTTAGCAGATCATCCTGGAGCAGAGACACCACCACCCACAGTTTACAAAACTGACAGCATTTTGCCACCGCCTGTGATGTTACTATTCCTTCAGCAGTTGCTTTTGAAGACTGTTGAGGCACAGATGAAAACCTGAATTATTCTCTTTAAGTTTCTTTGTGTTTAAAGCTACTTCAGGTCAACTTTGGAGACCTCTAGACCTGCTACTATCATATAGCAGAGGATTGCAAAGCTATCTTGGCCACGTGTGGGCTTAACCCACTCAGAATTCTGCATCTTGAGATTCACACTGGGAAGAGTTGTTGTATTTTTTTTTCCTCCTTAAAAATAGTGTGTCTTCTCAATCCCATGGGTTGGTTAGTTATAGCCAGAGGAATTTAGGACACTGAAATGGGCAAATGCACATCTGGGGGCCCTAATACGGAATGTGGATTGATTCTGACCATGAAGGGGTAAAGGGTGTCTATAGGCACAGATAGGTAAAAACGATCATATCAGAGGGGGAGGGAACCAAGAGGAAAAGAGGGTGTTATAGGAATCATGTGCTTGAAGTGAGGGACATGTTTGTTTCATTCAGAATTCTTCCTGAGGTATCTTGCTCTGTTAATGTAACTTGAAATAGAATTTATAATCTCAGCAGATGCATTTTTTACAGCTAAAACATAACACACACACAGATTCCTTGCTTTGAGTGGCTGATTAGAAACAATTTGCATTTAACATAAGTTAAAAAAAAAGCCTCTAAATGAAGATTTTGGTGGGGTGGGGTGGGGGAGGGTGGGGGGAAGGCAGATTTATAAAGCTATACAAAGTCCCTTAACTCCTTAGTCTTTTAGACAGATAGTTTGCTCAACAGAGGCCATCTTTTGCACTTAAATTTGCAGATGGGTTTGGTGATCAGGGAATAAGGCCACAATCAAATTTCTCCAAGAGAAAGTGAATAAACCCAAAATTTTTATGAAAGGAGCAAATGAAGACAAGAAAAACAAGTTAAAAAAAAATACCCATCAGATTCCCTAACCGAGTTGATCTTCGCCAATACACAGTACTAGAAATAAAGCAAAGGCTTTGGGACAAACGGAAATATCTTCCATGTATCCTGCTTTAAAGAATAATTATTTAATATTCCATATTTCTTAAGTTGTATTATATACAAGGCATGAACACACTTAAAATGGTTGAGGTTTTATTATCGTAAATATCTCCTAGACCAATAAACCTGTAGCGCAAGTATTTCTTTTTATTTTTTTATTTTATTTTTTTTTAGCGCAAGTATTTCTAAGAAATGTTAGGGTAGACAAAATGCTCTATTATCTCACTGAACAGGTGGGACACAGTATCACATCAGTGTCACTGCCACACTAAGGCAGTGTGGCCAAATTCTCAGTGTCATATATTTGTTTTTATACCCATTGCCATTTCTCATATTTATAGTCTGAGGCAACATGGCATTTTGGTGAGATAGTTAATTGGTGGGTTTTGTCAGGATCTGCTTGTTGGTCTTTAATTATAAAAGTCCTTCCTTCACCTGTGTTTTCAAGGGAGTGGATGTATATTTTATGAAAAAAACAAACAAACCAGATTTCTATTTGCATAAATTTAAATACAGTCCTACATAAAAGCTTGAAGATATCAGAAGAGTTTAAACCTTTTTTGGATCATGGATATTTTTGAGACTCTAAGATGATCATGAAATTTATCATGCAATCCCTGACACTTTGAGAGGGTAAGTGGGGTCCAATGAATAATTAAATAATTCTGAAGAGACAAAAATGAGGATCGTCACGCAAACTGGGAGGTATAGCCGTTTCAAGAATTTGATGAAAATTATGGGTCCACTTCTGAAAAGAAGAAAGTGCTCACGCACGCTACATATTTTTTACATATCGTTTTGCAGAGTTCACATCTTCACATTAAGAAGTCTTAGATGCGGAGTAACATATAGAATTGTTGAGTCACTATATTGTATACCTGACGTTAACACTATATGTTAATTATACTGGAATTAAGAAAAAGGACTCTCAAACTAGGTGTGTCCATCCAACATTTATTTGTTGTTTGTCTACTTTGTCTCAGGCCCTGTTTTTAGATGCTGGAGACACTGTGCTGCATTAAACTTAAAAAATCCTGCCTTCCTGGGATTTATATTTTTTTTCTTTTTAAAGATTTTATTTATTTATTCATGAGAGACACAGAGAGAGAGAGAGAGAGAGACAGAGACACAGGCAGAGGAAGAAGCAGGCTCCATGCAGGGAGCCCGACACGGGACTCGATCCCGGGTCTCCAGGATCACGCCCTGGGCCAAAGGTGACACTAAACCTCTGAGCCACCCAGGCTGCCCTGGGATTTATATTCTATCAGGATAGTCTGACAACGTGGTAGGCATAATTCTAAAGGCGGTTCCCCCAAGATGCCTGTCACATGGTTATTTAATCAAACCTGAACCTAGATCCTGCTGTGGAGGGACTTTGCTGATGTAATTAAAATTAAGGGTTTTCAAATAGGGAGAGTATCCTGGGTTTATCTGGGTGGGCCCAGACTAATCATGTGAACTTTGAGGAGGAGGAGAAAACTTTCTTCGACTGGAGGAGATTTAGACCTTCTCCTCCACTTTGAATATGAAGTGAGGAGATGGCGGGAGGAGGCATGAGCCAAGGAGTCCTGGCAACCTTTAGAGGATGAGGAAGACTTTGGGGCTGACAATTGAAAAGAAAGTGGGTTATTAGTTAAGTAACCCAATGGAACTGAACTCTGCCAACAGCTTGAATAAATTTAGAAGCAGATTCTTCCTAGCGTCTCCTGCTAAGAGCCCAGCCTGCCAACACTTTGATTTCAGCCCCGTGAAACGCAGAGCAGAGAAGCCCACAGGCCTTGTGATCTACAGAACCGTCAGCCGATAGACTTATGTTGTTTTAAACCTCTAAGTGTGTGGCAGTTTTGTAATGATAACAATAGAAAAACTAGTACAGACAAAAAACAAGAAAAATGTTTGCTAGTAGGTTATGAATGTTAAGGAGTAAAAATAAAACAAAGGAAGATATTATATGGGAGAAGAGATGGCATTTTATCTAAAATTTCTAGGAAAGGCCTTCTGGAGAAAGTGACTTTTGAGTAAAGACCTGCAGGTCATGAGAGAGTGAACCATGAGCATATTGGGCGGCAGAGCATTCCATACAGAGGGCACAGCAAGAGCAAAGGCCCTGAGGCAGGAGTAGGTTTGACTGGGTGAAGAGTAGTAGGGAGGCCAGTGTGCCTGGGGCAGAGTGAACTCAGGAAAGAGTGTAGGAGAAGAGGTAGAGAGAATGGGGGTCATCTTGTGAGGGCCATGTATGTCCTAGGAGAGATTTTGATATTCTGAGTTTGTTCCAGGAGTCATGAGAGGGTTTTGAGCAAGGCAGGGAGTGTCATGATCCATAACTTGCACCTTAGCCGGGTCATTCTGGTTTCCGTGTTGAGAGTAGGCTGCAGGGAATCCTGAGTAGAACAAGGAATGTTGGCTAGGAGGCTACTGCAAAAATTTCAGCAAGGAACGATGTTGGCTTGGACTTCATTCTGGGTAGTAGGACTAAGGGAGAAATGGTCATGTTTGATTTATTCTTTTTTTTTTTTAATTTTTATTTATTTATGATAGTCACACAGAGATAGAGAGAGAGGCAGAGACATAGGCAGAGGGAGAAGCAGGCTCCATGCACCGGGAGCCCGACGTGGGACTCGATCCCGGGTCTCCAGGATCGCGCCCTGGGCCAAAGGCAGGCGCTAAACCGCTGCGCCACCCAGGGATCCCCTGTTTGATTTATTCTGAAAGCAGAGCTGTCAGGATCTGCTGGCTCTCCATTTGTGGAGGACGTGTGCAAGGGAAGAAGAGTATTTTTCATAGCACTTGTGATAAAGTCAGATCATAGAAGGTGGTGATCAACCGAAGGGGAAATTGTACAGTATTTGGACGTTTCAAAATTATTTTTTTTTCAAAATTATTTTTATGATACATTTATAATGGACTAATTTGGCACATTTAACTGCGTGCATATGTGTGCATGAGAGAGAATCTGGAACATCCACGGTGTGATTTAGTTCCCTTGGCAACTGGCCTGAGGTGCTGGAGTATAAGGGCTTTTCCCAGGCTCTGAGTGTTCCTTCCAGAGAGATGGAAGCTATAGAACCCTCAGGCCCAGTGCTTTCCCTGCAGAAATTCTTGTTCCCAAAGGAGGGCAGAGACGGGCCATTCACATGCCTGGAACACTGCAGGAAGTGAGTAAACAGGCATAGAAATGACCCAAACCACAAAACACAGACCAAGGTTTCAGAAGTTTGGCAACTTCAAGTGCTGGAACATAGGACTTTGGTGGAAAAGTCAGACAGTGTGGAACTTTTTAACCTGGAAAAGTCAAGTCACAGGCATGATTTAATAACCTGACTGAGCATGTAAAGCATTACAGCTCAATAAGTGGCGGCAGTTCTTCACCAAGTCTACGGGAGATAACCCGGGGGATTTGGGTCAGCTACGAGGCAGAGCTTATTTGCAGCAAAGATTATTAAATAATGGGAGGAGTGCCCGAGGAATCTCCGGAGGCATTTTTATTCTAACACCTGGGGGACAGAAATCCTGGCAGGATAGTGCTGGATCTCTCCACAAGATGGCAATCATGGGTTGACTCCAATTTTTGTTTGCTCTTGATAAAAATATCTTTAAAGTTTACCACTTTGGCAGGAAAAAATAAAGAACCGTGACTTATGTTTCACTGTCATATTTTGTATTGCATTATCTATGGATGAGTTCTATTTCCCCAAACCTCCATCTCTACTTAGGGATTTCTTTAAACATATTATGTTGTAAAGCTGAGGGAGGCATGTTGTGATATTAGGGTGGCACATGCCCCTCCCTGCTTTCACATGCCAACGCCAGAACATTGATCTTCTTCGCGGAAAACTTGAAGAACAAATGAGTTTCACGTGCCTTAGAAGTCTTAGCTGAGGTTCTGCCTAGAACCTGGTACATAGAAGAAAGTCAGTTAGAAACCTGGATGTTTCCTTATACAGCAAGAAATCAGGCTTTAGGTCAAGGAATGTGGAAATAGTATGTTTTACAAAATGCTGTCAAAGACTTATTGTTCCTTTGAGGATTAAGCATTTTTTAAAAAAAGATTCTATTTATTTATTCATGAGAGACAGAGAGAGAGGCAGAGACACAGAGGGAGAAGCAGGTCCCCTGCAGGGAGCCTGATGCAGGACTTGATCTCAAGACCCCGGGGCCATGACCTGAGCCAAAGGCAGACACTCAACCAGGGAGCCGCCCAGGTGCCCAAGAATTAAGCATTTTAATTCTTCACATTTGAGATGGGATGACTCTGATGTAAAATTCCAAGGAGAAAATGCTATTTTCCTTCTTTTTTTTTTAAAAAAAATATTTAATGCTTTTCCCCTTGTGTGGAGGTTTGTTACACTGTTTCAAGCATTTAGGGGTTCTTTCAACCTTATTGATCTATAACAACTTTATTTTCTCTTTTGTACCTCTATTTTGCCTGATGCCAAAAAACGAAACAAAACATCAGTGACTGATATATTTTATCAGTTCACAATTTTCTCTCTTCGCCTTCCTGGAATTAGTTCTGGGGTATAAAAACAGCATCAGGGGTGATGTCTGGTTCCTGGAACTTGGGAACACCATTTGTCTACAATGGACATTGATGTATTTGGGCCTGGGCTGTGGCCAGCCCTCCATGCTGGCATCCCAGGAAAAGTCATGGTTCCTGCTATTTCTCTCATCACACGGGTCATTATCTGACTCCTACGATGACATCCCCTCACTGCAGCCACCAGTGTATTGGGTCTGCCCACTTGTTTATAAGCCTCTGTTTCTCAGTTAACTTCCATGATTTTTCAACTGGCATCAAAGATCTAGATTCTCTTCCACGCTCTTGAGGGGCACTGGATGGGTCAGGTGTGTTCTGCTTGAACACAGCCCACCGGGTGGCTGTTCTGACACTGCCATTCCCAGTTAGTACAGTTAGAGATGGGAGTGGATGGGAGTGGAAGGGTCTTGGGTCCTGCCTTTATATAATCTCCACCTTAGGACTAGAGACCTCTGGGAGCATCAGTCTCTGTGGCGCTTTCTCTTTGTCCTCCCTTGCTTTACCTGTGCCCTTCACTGCGAGACAGAGACAACTCATTGCAAAGTCTTTACATGAGTTGCAGCTACTAGCTCATCAATGAAAAAATCTGGAAAATGTGTGTGGTGGTAGGGTGGGGGGGAGGTGTTTAAACCGATTTGCCTTTCTTACCGCAACTGAAAAATGATGAATCACTGCTAATGCAGGGCGCTGGGGGTGGCCAGGGAATGTTACTGACTACAGCTAAGAGACACTGTGACAAGCCCAGGATCATTCAGTTGCTAGTTGTGTGACCCTGGACAACGAAAAGATACACCTGTGACCAATCCATGAAGCAAACATGTATGACCTAAGATCTGTTTCCTGTTTAATTTAAAACAATTATGTATAAGTAAAATCTAGACTCAAGAGACTAAAATTTACAACCTGGCTTTCCATAGTTCCTCAGGATAGTTTATACATAGAGAAACTCCACAGTTTCAAAGAGGTGTGTAAAATCTGCTCATTTTTAATGGCCGAAATACAAAACTCGTGTGCGTATAAATGAATTAAGCCTTTCCTATACTCTCCATCTGAAATTGTCATGAAGTTATGTTAAACACTATTCTATTCAAAGCACCTGGGCATATGATTAAATTCTACTTCTTTTTTTTTTTTTAATTCTACTTTAATGAGATTTTTAAAAAGAGAATAAAGAAGAAGGGAACAGGGATCAATTCATGCAGAATGAGGGGAAAAATGTTAACGGAAACCCTAAATAAAATTGTTACAGATGGTACTATAGATGTTGGGAGGATTCTCAATATAAATATTTAAGCTCACACGAATTTCACATGGCTAATAATACATTAGAATAGTTAAAATTCTATATTGCGAAACAGCACGTCTGTGCGTAACAGCCCAGCGCTCTTTTAACACAGTAGTCAGTACAAAACCTTGCTTTAGCTGTAAAATGTCAACTTAGGTTTCATGAAGTATGCTGAAGAGGAATTGCACATGTGCTTTATAATATGTGTGTTTCCACTGCAGTTAGTTCCCACCGTGCTTATGCATCGCATGGGTACTTGCCTCTGTGTGAGCGAAAAGACACTGCGGCAGTTAGGGGGGACAGTCACCTGCCCAGCTTGACACAAACACCAGCTCCACAGGGTTTCACTGGAACATTTACACAGTTTTAGATAGTGGCCATTGCCAGCTCCGAAGATAATTATAATAAGTGAATTTTGTCTGGAAGCCAAGGAAAGAGTCTATCTGGCATTGAGATAAAAGACGATGACTTTATTGTTTTACCAGCCCTTGCACTTGCAGTTGGAATCTGTGGCAGCAGTCGGGGATGGAAATCGTGCTCTCCCTCCCATGCCTGTCTGAACCCAGAACAAAGCAATTACATTTTTAGAGGAAACCATTTAGAGGACAACCGATTTCACTGCAAGTATCCTGGAATCCAACAGCTTAACATGGCTCTGGTTGGAATGACATCTCTAAAATTGTATCTCTGCTGCTGTGTGACTCCTAGTGTTTACTATAATTTGGTGGCAGAAACCATATGACTTTAGTGCCTACTGTGTGCAGTCCCCTGTGGCGGTCTGCTGCTCTCGTGGTATGTGACTGTGCTGTGGTAGTAAGCAAGCCCTGAGGTGGGCTCCTCCATGAGGCAAGACGAATGTGGGAAAAGAAATTTCTTCACAACAGCTGAGTAGGCAAGTGGCTATGCTCATTAAATGACCCTGATTATCCAGTGTGTCTCTTCTGAAACAAGATTTCTCAGTCTTTCAGCAAAAGAATAATTTTACTAGTAAATGTGATTTTTTTTTTTTTTTTTTGCCTGCAAAGCTGGTCAAGGAATGGCACATAAGTAGTCCTGAAGTCCATTCTGATGCCTTAATTAAAGCTAATGCAATATGCAATTGTAGTGCATTGTCAGTCTCAGTAGAACTGTTGCTTTGTTCTAACTGGCAGTGCAATCACTTGTTGAGGGTAGAGGCATAAATGCGATGCCTGATGATATGAAAGAGTTCCAATAACAGTTGCTTTCTATTGATTGGATGCAATTACTGTTTTTTGGGGGGTGGGTGAGAGCTATGTATAAACTCCACATTATAAGGACAACAAGAATTGTTTAGATATTACTACAAGCTAATGACAAGCATCAGGTATTTGTGTATCTGTAAGTTGCCTGTTGCTTCAATTCATGTAAATTAAGTCTTTTCCACATTGATTTGTTTTATGAACATGGGTTATTGCTTGGGTACTCAGTCTTAAAGTAATATTAGCTTCAGAATTTAATAAAACTTACAATAAAAATATAGGCGATGATATATTTTGAAGTTTGATTATCTTTTTTGGTGATCTTTTTGACAAATCTAAATGTCAGACCAGTTGAAGTCTCTTCATGGGTGATTACTGATGTACTACTCTTGCTGTAGTGCCTGTTTTGGTCTAGGCAGACCACCTATCTGGTGCTAATGTAAAATGCCACTCAATTGTGAGACCGTACTCTGGCCTTGGGTATGGGTAAGGAAAGGCATGTTGGTTCTCATGCTTGCAAGCAGATAATGTGGGGTTTTGTGTATTTGGTATATTCACTTACCTCCTTCCTGCCTTACAGATGGATTTAGTAAATATGTCTAAGAATTATAATATTTCCATTGAGAAGTTCAGGAAATCTATGGTAATATGTTGAAAATGATGTGATTTGGTCATAAAAATATCTTCTCTTGACATTTGATGTGGCACAATGGGAAGTGAAGTAAATGGAATCCTAATAGCATGCTTTCTTGGGTGTTGGGAAAGGCCAGGGAATAAAACAGTATTTCCCCTCCTTCTCATAAATATTTTCCTCTTATTTAGGAAGGCATATTTGTAAGACACTTAGAGATAAGGCTTTTTTTTGGGGGGGTGGGTGGGGAAGTAAGCTACAACACTGAGTATGTTTGCCCTGAGGGTAGATTTTGATGGTAAGAGAATTTCTGTGGTCAGGGAGAGGAAAGGACCAAGGAAGAGAGAAGAAATCCTGAAGTGCAGAGCATATTGGTTAATTTCTGGGGGTTGTATGTAATAAAGAGTGTCCAACTTCCAAAGAGGCTGTGTACTAAAGCAGTGGAAGTGAGTTGTTTGGAATCCAAATTCAAATGAAGCAGTATTGTATGTTATTTCTCTCTGAAGATATGACCTTTCCATTTGGCCCAGAAGGAAGAGAAGGAAGAAGTGACTCAAAGAGTGGGAGGGAGAGCACATCTCAGGCAGAGACAAAAGCCTGTGCAAATGTTGGAAGTACAAAAGCTCTCAATGAGCCCACAGAGATGAAAGGAGCTCACTGTGGTTGGGGAATGGTGATATGGGGGGAACAAGATGAATTGGAGAAGGAGGCAGATGCTGGGTCACACAGAAGGTTTGGATTTTATTGCATGTTCAATGGGTGGTTTTGAGCCATTTGGTTTCAATGTGAGTTGATAGGTAACTCGTACAATCTGGGAGGAGCAGGGTAAAGTTAAGGCTGTATTTCAGATGCAACAATTTTGCATTGTCTAGGCTACTGTGTTTGTGACCTGGATGTGGGACTCTGGGCATTGTCTACCTAAAGATGGAATTTAATGCCATGGGAATGGATGCAATCACTTAGGGTCAGAGGATAAGGAGAGAAGAAGATGAATGACATCAGGAGAATTGGTCACAGAAGTGCAGAGTTCCAAGAAAGAAATGTCCAACTGAATCCAAGTGTGAGAGGTCAAATGATAGGGGCTGCCACTTAACAACATGGAGGCCATAAGCAACCTTGCACAGAGCAGTTTCAGTGACGTGGGGAGATGTCAGTCAGGTTGGAGTGGGTTGAAAATATATTCAGAAGTAAGGGTAATTCTTTATTCTACCTAGGAAGAGGAACAGAAAAGGATCGTTAGTTGTGAGAGGATGGAAGTCAAGGGAAAGTTTCTCTTTGTTCTTTTTATAGTACAGAAGGTATTATGGCAAATGTGTATGCTATTGGGAATGATTGGAGAGGTAGTTTTTTAAGAAGCAGGAGAGAGAAGGGATACAAAGAAACAAAAAGTTGAGAAGATGAGTATATCACACAGGTGCCTCTGGTTCAGTAGAGCCCATTCTCACTGGAGCAAGTAGAAAAAGGACTTTCTTAATGGGCATTAAAGACATCCCAGAATCAGGCTTGGAGACTATCCCTCTGAGGAACGACCTTCCAACACCCCAAGGAGCTTCTGTAGTGAAGCCCCCCCCCCCCCTTGCTGCCTGCCTTTGGTTCTAGACTCATACACTGAATTACTATCTCTCATGCCCCTGAAAGCCAGATGCTTCTGCTGTCATCCTCAACAAAAATGAAATATGCTGGGTTCCTGCTTCCTGCCTGCTCTCTTCCAAATTGACATGAACCTGGTGGTTAACTTGGAGGCGACGAAAGCCCATGCCTAACAGAAACCTCAGGGTGGGGGGGGGGTGTGACACCACATGCACGTGCCTTCTTTGCCCTTGTCTGTGACTGCACAGTCTATTTTCAAGTGATCTGGCAACACAAACACAGCGTGGGCCTTTGCCAATGCCACAGGCATTTTCTTCAAGACTAGCAGAATGAGAGAAGACAGGACTCAAATAGCAAAAGCCATGGGTACTCTTCAGCGGTGAGTGCTTTAGCAGTATGACGGGTTTTCTAGATTGTGTGTGGAAACTTCTTGGGATGACTTCTGTTCTTTTGCCACTGGCAGACCAAAATGGAGGTAATGCTAGTGTTACTTATCTAGTTTAGTTTGCAGATTGTTCATGTATTAAGAGTGAATGAGATCCAATTAAAGGACTCAAATTAATTAGCTCTTATTATGTGGATATTGTCACTGGACTATGTTTAACACTGCCAAAATGATTTAATTCTTTCTTTAAACAGATTTAATTTTTTCTTTCCCTTTTTGGTATTGAATCCTTTAGTATTCAATAGTGTATAACATTCCCACCATATAATATGAGAAAATTCAGATATATATACTTTTTTGAAAGTCTTTTATGCATTAATAAAAACAAGTTAAGTGGAAAACTTAAGTGGTTTAAAAATACTCCACTTTGGAGACATCTGGATGGTTCAGTGGTGGAGGGTCTACCTTTGGCTCAGGGCATGATCCCAGGGTCTTGGGATCAAGTTCCACATCAGGCTCCCTGTAGGGAGCCTGCTTCTCCCTCTGCCTGTGTCTCTGCCTCTCTCTCTGTGTGTCTCTCATGAATAAATAAATAAAATATTTTAAAAATATATAAAAATACCTCACTTTGTAAATGTTTACTGTAACTATAGATAATTTTAAGTGCAACAAAGATCTGTTTTATAGTCCCTAACTATAGTATTAAATCAGCATAAGTTCTGTAGGTTTATGTCTATATCAAAATGTCATTCTGAATATTAAAACTAATTTTCCAAGGCATACTTTCATAACTATGCAAGATTTGGTGACATTCAGTGTGAAATGTCCAAATTAGAGCCCCTGTCTTTGTTAGTGAGTTTGGAGGGTGATTGATTTCAAGGAAATGTCATGGCTCCCATGTTTTGTCATGGCTGGAGGAGAAAAGGCTGTTGAAAAACTACATAATCTTCTTCTTCCAAGAAGCACAGAAAGTACCTGGTAGAAAATGGTTTCTTCAATAGAAAACACACGATAGCACAGTAAGTACTCTCAACAGTGAGGGTGCAGTAGGATTAAGCCAGAGGTATAAGCTGCTCATGACTAGCCAACAAAGCAGGCAGCCAAAGTATTTCAAAATATATTGATGTGTTTGTAGAACTCAATATATTTCTGTATTTAAAATAAATATTCATTGATAGATATAAGAATTAATTACTTTTTACGAAAAGGGCCCTATATGGACAAAGCAATATTTCAGTAGAAAAGTAGGGGGTAAGAATATTGTGGGATTTTGGATTTTACATGAGAGAAATCTTGACTAGGTAAGCAAATGGTTAATAAATGAAAATTAAAAAAAATATTTTGCCAATTTCTAAAAAGGAAGAACCAGAAGTTCATCTTTGGTGCCACAGAACAGTATTTTTTAATGCTTTTACTTATTTGACTATAGTTGCTAAGCACTTCTTTGCAAGGTGAAAACAACAGATCATGTCCTTGTTCTCATGGAGCTTATGTTCTAGTAAGAGAGGACAGTTATTAAATGTATCCCCTGTGATGATAATTTTGAGAGAGTAAGCTGGATAATATGTATAAAAATGAGTATGTACCAAGAACCAGTATGTATTTTGCTTGACTCCTGATTGATGGAAAAAAAAAAAATTAAGGATGGCTGGTGGCCATGCTGCCCAGGAGAAAATAGGGATTTGTAGAAAGAGTGTTTCTCTTTCCAGTGTTGACCTGTGGCAACAGGGGATATTCATACACTCGAAGTATGTGGCACTGTGTACTGCCCCCCTGCCTCAACCATGATACATTTGAAGAAGCAGGAATTAGAAGAAAAAATAAGTAGAGAACAAAGCCAGGCCTGGGAATTATAAGAAGTCTGGTGTGACCAAAGATGAATTTAATTTAATTTCTCATCATTTTTCTCTTTTTATTGTAAAATATGCTTTAAATTTTAATTTAATTCAGATGTTGAGATTTTCCTGGATCTCTCTCTTTGAATGACCTTACCTTATTCATAATTTCTACTCTAAGTGTCCTTAGAAGTACTATGAGCAAACTTCTTGAATTTACTCATAGTGACTTTAACTAAAGCGTACCTCTTTAAGTTCACTCATTCATCAGACATGCTAGATGGCAGGTGCTGTGCTAGACCCTCAGTGTACAAAGATGAGTAAGACAAAGATGATTTTTGCCAATTGCTTTAAGGAGGATTCACTGAGAAAAACAAATCAAGTAGCACAATGGGACAATGGACTTGATAGTACATTCTTTTTGTGGCAAGTGTTACCCAGAAATAGAAACATTTTTTGGTCTTACTAGTGAAGTAAATGAGTGAGAGAAGAGAGAGCATCAGGTACAGATTTCAGCTTGGTATCCATGCTGGTCAGTGCTCAATCCACCCCTCAGTGTTGTCTGTACTACAGTGGGACGATTAGGCAGGCTGATTCTTGTCTCCTGAGTCTCCTGGTTCCTGACTGGCTTTGGTCAATGGGAGACACTGGGGAGGCAGTGGGGGAGGGAAGTTGAGGGAGAACTCAGGATATTTCTTTTTGCCCAACTCTCCCTTAGTGTTTCTGGCAGCAACTGCATCTCCAGTTCCTACAAGTCTACCTCTTCTTCCGTGGTCTCCTCTTCTGGATGAACTCTATTATGGCTCCAGCCCTTGCTGGAGGGCTTTTGCTTCTGCATTCCAGCGATGCCAACCCTCCTGCTGTGTCCATAGCTGTAGGGGCAATAGTCTTTGTGCAGTTTTTATTCTTTGGGTGGCCTCTTCATTCCATTTGGCTTCTTAATTTTTATTACTGGATAACCAGTTACCAATTATCTATATTAAATTTCCTCTGTTGAAATGCCCAGAGTAGTGACCAAGAGAGGATCAAATGCTATGTTCAAAGCACTGTGCCTTTCTGATGAGTACAGACAATATTCTAGGCCTAAAAGAATGAACCTCCTAAACAGGCTCTGCCTTTGGCAGAACATTTTCAGCAGTTTTATTTCTGCATCTTCAGAACAGCCTTCCTGATTTTTTCCTACTGCATCTTCATCAATTCCTGCTGCCTTGTCCTCAAAATGTACTTAACTAGGTTGCTTTTGCTTACATTTTTTTTGAACTATTACTTCCTGATTGCATTCCCTGCTGACACCGGCCCCATATTTACTTTAGCTGACTGAAACTTTGGTGATCTGCCCCTTCCTTGCTGTTCTTTGACCATTGTTGTCTTTTGCCATTGGTGTTCTCAGCGACTGTATTAATATTTGGCTGAAAGCTTTCCTGCCCCTCCACTGGCCGCAAGTTTTGACACAATCTAAACAAAGTACCTCTTTGTGACCTCATGAGTCCCTCCGTGAAAACCTGCCTCCCGGGTCGTCTTATATTACAATCCATTTTACAGCCCTTCTAATGAACTATGATAAGGTTAGAGCAGAAAGAGCCCAGGGCAAGCTGTGGGGCAAGTTGAGTTGTTCTGTCTCTGAACTGATATGGGACATGCACAGGAAAAAAAAATAGAATCATAATACCTGCCCTTTCATCTCACTGAATTGTCCAGAAGGCCAAACATAGATCAATGGTATGAAAATATTAATACTCAGACACTTGATTTAAGTACGCTATTAAATTCTTACAGTGATTCTGTGAGGTAGTTGTAATTCCAGGTGAGAGAACTCAAGCTGAGAAAGGCCAGTGACTTCTCCAAGGTCATATATAAAATAAATGGAAATGGAATATCCGGAAATTCAACTCTTATTTGCCTGCCTTCAATGCTCGTCTTGTTTCTAGTCTACCTGAATGCCTCTGGGATGTGAAAAGATGATTTATCAAAGTATTTTAAGAAAAAAGATGTTTTATGTGCTTACACAAATTCTGGAGCATGGCAGTAGATGTTATCATCCTTCTTTGAATTAAGGCTGTCATATACCAGAGAAAATAACCAATAGATTAATTGTTCTCTCTAAACAGCTGACATACTTAACCATCTGAACTGTTACCTGAGTGAAAGCATTTTATTCTTTAATAATCTATGTTCACATCACTGTCTTTGGCTATGCAGCCTGCCTTCTTGGATCTTTAGCTATAGACCTAGTGGGAGCAGAAGTCCATTTGATCTCTTGAGCCTGCACACAGATCCACAGCGCTGTGAACAAAGAGCAAAGCACGCAATAAACTGTGTTAGGTGACAGTTCTCTGCAAATCAAGGTAATCTAACTGTCAGCTGTTTGCTTTAAGGGTTCAATGAAATGCATTGGCTTAAGTCTGGCTTTTGTTGTATCACAAAAAGGACACTATGAACTTTCAAAGACACGCTAAAACATTCATTCAATTTTTTTTCCATATTTTTACTGCATTTCGAGTGTTCTGAAAATGTGTTATGTTGCATTTTGACTGTCATCCTGCTTGCTCCATGTTATGTTTATTGCTGTCCATTCAGATTACAGTTTCAACGTGAAGTACACCACACTGTTGGTGTACTTTAAGAACAACTTTAAGAAGTCGTGTAGACTTTAAGAAGGAATATTTTTCCTCACCAGCTTTCTGACATTGTTGAAAAATTTCCATGCCATCTATCTTTCTTGAATGTGCAGAGAAATGAATAACAATAATTTAGCACAAAATTATGAAAAATATTAAGAGTTTATTAATGACTGTGCACTGTCAAAAAACACCTGCCTATTTTATAACAATGAAGAGCAGCCTAGTTGTCAGCTTAGGCTTGATGAGAGCGCTCTGCTTACTTCATTTTGCAGGGAGGGAAAACAGCCATAGCTTCCAGGGTTCCATAATAAAACATTGATTTCATTTGGACATTTATTAGCTACCAATGACAAAATTGCAAGTCTCTTGGCTACATATTTCTTTCTCTTTTGTCTTTTTTGTAATAAGATGAGAAGGGTAGAAACATAATTATTACCATTTTCCACTCCTATTCATCTTAAGGAATTTCATCAAAGATTTTGCTATGAAATTTTCATGCAGCAAAGTTCTTCTGGAGCAGCGTGAAGTGGGCAGTGGAAGGGAGCTATGTGGAAATGGGGCACAGACCATCAATTTTCTAATTACATTGAATTGTCCTGGATGCTTCACCTAGACATACCTTGCACATTTTGATTTACATTCACAGGTAACCACGGTAATCATTGAGGCTGCAGTGTACACTGGACAATCCTGGCCAAGTTGATGGCAGGTGTTCTCTGGAATGGCATGTTTCCAGCTGCTGCACTGGAAATAGAGACACAAGAAAAGACAGTGCTAACCTAGAAGGGGAGGAGGAAACTCGCCTGAAACTCCATTTCTGGAGCCGTTGTGCAGAGATTGACAAAGAAGGCCACCAGGAGCAGACAGTAGTCCAGCACAGGGGTTAGCAAACTCTTTCTATAAGGGCCAAATTGTAAAGTAAAAAAAAGAAAAAAAAAAAAAAAAGGCTTTATGGGCCAGTCTCTGCTGCAACTATTGAACTTTATCATTGTAGCTTGAAAGCAGCCATAGACAATATATAAGTGAACTGGTTGCATCTTTGGCAAATTGGAAAAATTTGGGCTTATGTTGTTGTTTGTTAAACATTTCTATAAACTTAAGAGTATTTCTAAGGTGGTATGGGTAGAGAAGACTGTGCCTGAGTAATCTACCATAGCTCCCCACCCCCCAAGTATTTTGCATGGAGATTTGGCAGTAATCACACTACATCCTAGAGCATGAATGACCTGTGACATTAGAGCAAGATGAAAGTAATAGGCATTTGTTTTTAGGGCATCTGACTTTTAGCATTTTCATTAATATGCACTTACTTTCAAAATGATTTTCCTCCTTTAGACTCTGTGACTTCCTGATGTCTCTTATTTTGTTTCCAGAGTTTGAGAATTATTCCCATTATATCACTACCCTACTTTAATTTTTAATATGTCTCCTCATTGCTTATAGAATAAAATACAATTTTTCTGGTCTGTCATTCAAAGACTTCTGCAACTTGAACCCAACCTCTCTTCCCTTTTTTATCTTTAGCTTTCCCCTGTATCTTAAGTTCTTGCCATAAAGTGATTTTTGCTATCCCTAAGCATATTCTGACCTTTGCACCTATATGCAGTTATCAAGCCGATCCCTCTGTTCCTTCTGCTTGATCTGACTTTGAAAAGTCTACTTGTATCTCTTAGTCTACAAAGAAGGTAATGTAACACAGTGCCACATGTAATTATAACTAATTACTAAAAAAAAAATTAGGAAAGTTATCTTTCCTTTGCAAATATATAAAATTTTAGGCTTTTATTTAATAATAAAACTGGAGAGTTCCAAATTATAGCAATTTAGAATGTCAAATTTGGCCCAATTGAGCTGAGAAGGTATAATAAAGATATCATACCAATTTCAGCAAATTGCAGTTTTTATCTATTAACAGTTTTCTAGTGTGAAACCACCCCCTTGTGAAGACTATTAGCTCTCCTCCAAAAGTTGAGCAGACTATGGAATGATGCACTATTATTGGTATTTGCAGTTTAAATAACAGTAACAGGGATCCCTGGGTGGCGCAGCGGTTTGGCGCCTGCCTTTGGCCCAGGGTGCGATCCTGGAGACCCGGGATCGAATCCCACATCGGGCTCCCGGTGCATGGAGCCTGCTTCTCCCTCTGCCTATGTCTCTGCCTCTCTCTCTCTCTCTCTCTCTCTGTGACTATCATAAATAAATAAAAAATTAAAAATAAATAAATAAATAACAGTAACAATAATTATATCTAAGATATAGCTGTATCAGATAGCAATACCATAAAGAGCTAGTAACATGCAGGCATGCCACCAAAGAACACTTTATTTCTACAAAATAAATCTGGGTTAATGGAATCCTTTCTCCCCTCCTTGTTCCAAAATAGCCTAAACATGCAAAAAAAAAAGTAATCACAAAGAACAAAATGTTAACATTGAACTTCATTGCCTCTTGTAACTCATGACATTCCTTCTTACTTAGCTAATGTAATATTGTTTTTTTTAATCCATATCCTACTAAAGTCACTACTAAAATTCATATTATACAAGTGATATATTTCTGTGTGGGACAGTCCTGCCCACTAAAGTTAACATGCAGTCCATGGGATAGCTAGCAGAAGGCAGGCTCTATGTTGTATCTGTTTCTACCTCTTTTCAGATGTTTCTGGGAAGAACAATATCTATTTCACAATTGTTTTTAGTATAAAATGAGATAATTTATGTATAAGGATTAGAATAATAGATGAATATCATCTAGGATAGAATCAAGATAATGTACCTAGATATATTTCAAGAAAATATAGTAGCTGTAATAAAACAATAAAACTGACTTCCTATTTCCACATCAATTCCAACCACTACAACCTCTCTGATAAAACTAAGTTGATTTTAGCATTTTAAGACCTAGGGCCTTAGTGTATGCACTGGCATTCCTAGAAGATCATAGTAGCTTTGGTCAAAGGAAACCTACTGCTTTGACTCTCTGAGACTTGGAAATATTCTTTAAGATCCACTGCCATCCATCTGCTACTAAAAAGTACAGATGAAAGGTCAAGGAAGCTGCAACTCTCCGAATCTTGTAATTGAATATTACCAGCCTATTCATTTTGTTGGCAGGTCTTGATTTTAAGGTGAGACACTTTGTTTAAAATATCTTTCTTGGGGCACCTGGGTGGCCCAGTGGTTGAATGTCTGCCTTTGGATCAGGTCGTGATCCCGGGGTCCTGGGATCAAGTCCTCACATTAGGTTCCCTGAAGGGAGCCTGTTTCTCCCTTTGCCTATGTCTCTGCCTCTCTCTGTGTGCCTCATGAATAAATAAATAAAATCTAAAACAAACAAACAAACAAATAGATAAAATAACACTTTCTTGTTGTCACACAAACCAAAGAAGGTTCGTATATTCTATAATCCTATTTTCTGATTTGCCACACAGGGAAAATCAAGGGCAATAATTTGGAAGGTGACAGTGAAACAAGAAATGGATAAACTGTTAGGCATAACAAGTTAATAAACATCTGTCATTGGGTAAAACAGGGAGAACTGAAACATGGTGAATGTTAGCTGGGGTGGGGGTGGGGGGGACAGGTGGTAGATGGTAGGATGCCCAGTGAAGTTTAAATATCTGTATAGTCTATCTTACTACAGACAGGTCTCTCCTGATTCTCTGTGTACAGAACAGTAGAATATCAGTGCTCCAAGCTATTGTTCCATAACACAAATCATTTGGTCTAACTCAGGTCTGTGTTTGCTTCTGTAACCATAGCTAGGATGGAGGATAAAGTAATGTTAAAGATATTGTCCCAGATCCACTGTGTGTGAGGTGACAATTTTGGAGAAGGGGGTTTGTTTTGATGTATGTGACTCAAGATATTTCTACTATAGAATAGTGACTAGCACAAAGAAATGATTACTGAAATTCCTTGATTTCCAGTAATTTTCCCTCATTTTGGAAATGTGTACAACTTAAAAGAATAGAATAAAACTAATAGTTATAACATTCTTCCTGTGGCTTTCAATTTAGCCTCTTAAGTATGTATGACACGTAATCTTCAAAGCTCTTTGGATCTAAAAGATAAAAGCTATAGATGGTTCCTCCAAGGAGCAGTATGAAACAAATTCACAAATAACTATGAACAATGGATACAATGTTAGGACTGTTAGGGAAGATGGATATATTATAGGAGTCTAGGAGGGGAAAAAAATCACATCTATTTGGTATCAATCAGAAAGGTTTCATGAATGTAGTGTCATTTGAACTATACCATAAAAGACAGTGTGGAGGACAAAAAATAAAACCAAAAATTGGGAGAGAGAAGACAATATAGATGGAAGGATCTGCATGAAAAGATGTAGATATGGAAAGCTCTGAGTATAATTTAGTGAGAGACAAGAGTTTACTAGATCACTGATACTTGAGAAATTGTTAAGGCAGGATATTGGTGCAAGGTTTGGTAACTGACTTGTCCAAAGCCTTGGATAGACTATTTTGAAATCTGAGTATTTTAAATTTCCCATGTGTCTGGTTGCCTTTAATTTGACCAGAAAATGGTGAAAAGATGACACCTCATAGAGGGAGGAGTTGCAAAGGATGTCAGAGAGAACCTGCTCCTGCTAGGCTTTTTCAACCGCAACTGGCTGCTAAGGCAATAAACAAGGCTAGAAGACAATTAATGTCAGCAGTACTTGACAGACACAGAATATGATATTGATAAATAGGAACCATTGATACCAGATGGCAGGGTTCCCATGAAATGTTATCTTCAAGAAACTTGAAATAGCTTATTTCTACCTAAGCTTCTTAGAAGGAGATTTTGTCATGTTCTGTTAGAACATCATTTTTATACCAATTAAAAAGGATATAGAAAAAAGTGTTTCCTCAAAATGCTATTTAAGAGAATTGTAAAGCAAAAACTGGACCAAGCATTCAAGTCTCAGAACATCAGCAGGTGAACTCCTTCCCGGAAGGAGTTGAAGGCTGCCCTTAACCTGTCACAGAAAACCTGCTGAGTTGACATGCCACAGGGATGAGAGAATCTGTCACTCAGGTCTAGGAAGATAAAACCTGTTTGATGAAGAGGAACCTTTCAAGACATCAGAATATCACTCAGATTGTTCTTTGTTTTAATGTGTAGTGAACCTCTCAAACCTATTGAAGGAAGATGGTATAAAATAAAACATAAGGGGCCATGTACACAGAAAATAGAGCAAGACTATTCTGAGAGCCAGTTGTGATATCGGTGGAGAAAGATCCTTTGACATGCTCAGAAAGAGGGACAAAATGGGCACTTCTGATGTGAAATTGGGAATGTGAAAATAGTGGGTTGGTTCTTTTTTTTTTTTTTTGAAACTTCCCAAAAGTGCAAAAGAAAATAAAAAATAGACATGTAATCTCTATCTCCTGTGAAACAAACAGTAGCTGAGACCCTGGGCTCTCACCCTGCTTGAAGTTGGGATGTCAAATGAGGTGGAGTGGAGAGACTGAGAAGGGGGCACTGCCCTACAAACCTCGGAGCCCTAAGTAGCATGCCTCGACTACAAAACCACCATGTCTGGTTGATGAAGAGTCTAGAGAAACTAGTAGCTCTCTTCTTTATAAACCTCATGAAAAAAAAATGTGGTCTAGAAAAAAAAACTGCTTTAAAATATGAATAATAATCAAAGAACAGTTGGCACTATATCCAATGGATAATACAAAACAAAGGAGTAGAGGAATAACAAACAAATAGCAAATAAAGCATCATCATAAGAATATTGTTGCCATTAAACGATAATTGTTAATTGTAAGTGAACATATTGTGACGAATTTTTAAAAAATAATTTTGAAACAATTATAGAATAAGAATATAGAGAACAAACAAGAGCTCAGGGACATAGTAAAACAATAGAAGATAAAATATGGAGCTCTTCAGAAAAAAAAGAGAATGAGTTACCGAAATGAAGTGAAAATTTGAAGTACAATAAGGAGAATTTACTGCTAAAAACATTGGTGGGCATGGAGAACAATACTGACAAGAATAAGCCCTGGAGAGAATTTTGGATGTGGATTTTAGGCAAACAGAGTAGATGCATGATGTCTCCAATAAGAGAAATGAAATTATGGAACAAACTCATGTTTCAACATAAAACTGCAGAACATCCTCTAGAGATTAAAATTAAACATAAAGGACTGATCAGTACAGTGTTTTTAAATTACAAAGATAACAGAAATGTATTTTAAAAAGTGATAATAACTGAACAGAGGAAGGATGTATAAGGCTATGCAATATATCATAGCAGTAAAAATCCTATCTAAAATTGATAAACCAGGGGCACCTGGGTGGCTCAGTCAGTTAGGCATCTGCCTTTTCTCAGGTCATGATCCCAGGGTCCTGGGATGGAGCCCATTGTAAGGCTCCCTGCTCAGTGGGGAGTTTGCTTCTCTTCTTCCTCTGCCCCTCTTTCCCTGCTCGTGCTAGTTCTCTCTCTCTCTCTCTCTAATACATAAAATCTTAAAAAAAAAAAAAGCCCTGATAAACCAGGAAAATAGTTGATGCTGATCATATAAGGCTGTGCTATCCAATAGAGTAGCCATAGAGTCATACATGTCCATTTAAAATTAAAATAAATGTAAATTTAAATTTTAGATTTTAAGTCACATTAGCCATGGTTTCATGTGTTCAATAACCACATGTGAGTAGTACCTATCATACTAGAGTACAAATATAGAATATACCCATAATCAAATAATCACAAAATCATGCCTTGCTGTAACATGGATGAATTGTGAGGACATTACACTAAGTGAAATAAAGCAGTTCCAAAAGGACAAATACAATATGATTCCACTTATGAGACACCTAGGGTAGACAAATTTGTTGAGGCAGAAAAAAAATAGAATGGTAATTGCCAAGGGCTGGCAGGGAGAAAGGAATGGGGAGTTATTGTTTCTTGGGTATGAGGTTTCATTTTGCAAATGAAAAAGGTTCTGGAGATGGATGGTGGTAATGGACATGAATGTAGTTTATGGCATTGAACTCTACATTTAAAAATGGGTAAGATGGTTATTATGTGTATTTTGACATGAAGTAAAAAGTAAAAACAATACCAAACAAACAAAAAAACAAAAAACCCTAAACAAACCTCATAGGAAAAGCTACAGAAAACTTAAAAAGTTTAATCTACAAATTGAGATTTCTTAGCCTGTTTAGGAAAAACCAGCATGGAACATCAATAAACCTCAAATATCTCTGTAAAGTTAGCAAATAATTTGAGGGGGTATTCAGGCAAAAAGAACACGTTTCCTAATAAGGGCAATGGATCAGGCTGGCCTCAGACTTCTCATCTGCAGTGTTCAATTTTCTGAATACAGATTAGCAGTATCTACAGAGTGCTAGCAAAAGGGAATATATGTGTGATCCAGGAATTTTAATAAGCTAAGTGGTCATTCAAATATAAAGTCAATCAATAAACTTCTAAGCTGAGAGAAGTTGGGGAATGCTGTTCCAATTAGTCTTAAAATCCAGTTGACTACATATGAATGTGTTCCTTTCCACTACCTCAGTTGCTCAGTGGCTGGGGATCGGTCTTGTTCTTTTATATAGATTTTTTTTTTTTTTTTGCTTGCTCCTCTATTAACTCTGCCTTCAGCTCCTAAATCTTGTTTTCTACAGAACTAGGCCCCTAAATATATTTGCTGTCCTCTTAGAAATCAACATGCCATCGTTCTGAGTTCCTGCATTTGTCATTTCGTTGATGACATGGCCTCTTCTGTAGGGCCTTCACTCTGATTGTTTCAGTGATTCTCACCTCTTATTAACTCACATTTGACTCTAATACCTGATTTCAGATTTTAATCCCTACCTGTCAGTTCCTGGAATAAATATCCTTTAGCCTTGCTTCTGTCCTTTTCTCAACTTCAGCTATTAGTTCCTGGCTTTCAAGCATTAGTTCTTCAGATAATGGCCCGTGCCATGTCTATTAATATGTCCATGTTTAAAACTTGTTTCCTCTGGTTCCCAGCACAGCATCCGCAGCGTTTTAAATGTTGGATAAAAGTGATCATGATTGCTGTGAAGTTCTATCTTCACAAATGTAGAGTCTATATTGTTTTGTAAGGAAAATGTCAGCATTAGCATTATTACAGCCAAGTCAGTGCCTAAATAACAGAGACTACTTTCCATACGTGAACAACACAACCTAAATTCATTGCTTACAGGTCTCAGTATCACTAAAAAAGAATTTATGTGAGTTTGTGAATATACATTTTTTTTAAATGTTTAAAGTTTAATGGGTATGTTTCAAAGGTTGTTGAGCCCACCAATTTATCTGTAAGGGGCCATGGAATTGATGGCATTGCTTTATTTGACCTATAATTAGAATATAAGTGATGATATGACCTGGGACATAAAGTTGAGACTAAATGAAGAAGGGTAGAGACATAACCTGAAGCTAGAAAGATGTGGGTGAGGCAGCACTAAAATAAGTTTTTAAAGAATATAAGTGAAGTTTGTGAGTTAACATATATAAAGACATAGGAGAGTAGGTCCTAACATGATGCTCCTAACATAATTATAAATGGAGAAACAATATTTAGCATGCTGATGTTTAGGGGAAATTCATGAGTGAAACTTTGGGTGTATTGCAGAGAAAACAGAAGGTTGAAAGTAATGATCTCACAGACCGTGTTTTTCTTATATCTGAAAAAAAAATTAGGCTAATACTGATTTTGATCAAGAAAAGGGAGGAGGATGTTTAGACAGGAATAGGTATAGATACTGTTATAAATGTCTGTAAAATATATTAATCTATTGATAATTACATTGTAGAATAAAGTAAAAAAAAATTGTGCTTAAGGGGTCTGTTTCTTTAATCTACCAATGAAAGGATTGAGACATTTTTGAGACTTATTTATAAAAACTGTTCAACTTATCTGTAGGAATAGTGCAGGATTGGTATTCTGGCTTCATTTCCACTTTTATGAGGGTAGACTCTTCTAAGGAATGTCCTGATAGTTTTGAAGTTGTGAAATCAGCTCAAATGCTGATGAGACCATACAAATGCCACACCCCATTCCCAATGACTGATTATGGCTGGGCTCAACCACATTTCAGGGTCTGGGATGAATATGTTCAGGAATGAGGCCTCAAGGTAATGTTATCAGAAGTATGACTCTTAAATTGATGCTTATTCTTATAAGGAGGTTCTCACGTTGTTCCCTTATCCACATCTTTACCTAGTCACTGTTCTGATAACTGGAGTCCTATAATGTTCCCCATTTACCTGAATCTCGAACTCCATAATAGGCTAACCTCTTCACTGTTTTTAGCAGTTGACCACTACTTTTAACTTGCAGGAGTTCTTAACAACCACTAGGTTATGTAGCCAAACTTTGGATTCAGAAACCTAGAACCAGGTGGATATATTAGACCCGAGGAAAGACAGTAGATAAGCAATGCAAAATCCAAAAGCATTTTCTGTGCTGGGCATGCTCTGTCAGCACCCTATGTACTGAGGCAGGTATGACTGAGACTCTGGGCTGGCTTGGTGCTCCCTTGGCACAGTTCCTTAGGCTGGGACCTCCACAGAGTCCTCTGACATGTAGGCAGAGCTGATTATTGCCCACTCTTAGTTTGGGTTCTCCTGAAAGCAAAGCCTGAGACAAGAACTTGGTTACATGCAATTCATTTAGGAGGTGACCACAGGTAGGAGAAATGAGGGAATGGGAAGAACACGGCAGGTAATACATTAGTGATGTCACTGCTATAGGCAAGATGGGTTCTAGTCCACAAAAACCTTTGCAAAACAGAGGACACTGTAAGGAATATCCTTGTGAAAAATGGCAGTCTGAGTATTTACCTGCAGCTGCCATCTGCATTGGATAAAATACTCTCACTCCCCACTCTGCTTTCCCAGGCTGCCCTTGGTCACTTTGGAATGGTTTGTTTTCTGCCCACTGTTTTGGTGAGGGCTTCCTCTCTGGTTCATTCACAGGGGAGTCCATTCAGCAGTGGCCATATTCTAAGTGCCACATCTAATGATATCTTCTACTAGTTTTTACATTCACTTTGATCTGTCTGTTTTTATTCATGTTCAGGGTCATCTAGCGAAGAGAGATCTCTTAAGTCTTTATATCTTTGCAGGTCTCTCTTTAAGACTTCCAAGGCAACAAAAGCCAGCCACCACCACAATCCTTATGAATACACTATTTCCCTATACTGCTCAAGTGCTAGAACTACTATCTAAACAAATGCTTCCAACTCCACTGTGACCAGTCTTAGTTCTGAGGTGCTTCTACACGCTGCCCATTTTTTAAAAGATTTATTTATTTGAGAGAGAATGGGGGAGGGGAAGAGGGAGAGAATCTTCAAGCAGACTCTCCACTGAGTGTGGCCCCCCTATGTGGAGCATGATCACAAGACCCATGAAATCATGACCTGCGCTGAAATCACAACTTGGATGCTTAACCGACTGAGCCCCCTAGGTGCTTCCCACCCACTAACTTTTAATTGATCTTCCCATATGTCTGGTTATGACCTAGGTTCAGGATCCCATCCCAAGTGTCTTTTCTCCCTATACATTCCAAGAACCAACTATCTTGGTTTAAGTTCACCAGAAAGTAGAGCCTGAAGAAACAAGGGCTTGCAGAAGTAGTTACTTTGGAAGAACTCACTCCAGGAGACAGGAGTGATTGAGTGGAAAAGATGAAATAGGAAATAGTAATATACTGTGTTATTGAAGACTCTTGTTATAGGCAAGAGGGCTCATTTCTGGTAGACCATTCAGTGCCTACAAGTCATTGGAGCTGGCTGGTTGCTGCAAGTTGTATTGAAACCCTGGATGATATAATAATGAGATAAGGATAAGGAGAGACTGAAGACTGTTAAAAGGCAGGTTAAGTGTAAGATCCAGGGAACTTTCAAAGTAGCCTATCAAGACGCCTCTTATTACCTATAGGGGTCCCAGACCTCAGAGACCTTTGAATGCGCAGAGGAGGCCTGGTCTTATGGACTGCCAAGGCTACTGCCAGGGCCATGGTGGGAGAAAATCTGGGAACCCAAAAGATGAGAAGAGACATTTACATGGTTGCCCTGAGGATGTTTATGCCACAGCATCCTTAAGATTCTCCGGGCATGCAGAGGTGCCCACCTGCTGAGGGCTGGCACTTTTGCTGACCTTGTAGATGCTACCAACCCTGATCCTTTCTTACCTGTAGAGAAGCCCAGGATGCTTCCCCAAACCTTGTCTCCTTTGCTGGGGTCAGACTTGCACAGCAGTCTGATGGCTTTCTCTATATTTCCTTGGTTTTGCTCTGTCTTTCCCCCTAATATAGTCTTTGTGCATTTAATCCCATCGTGGCATCTGCTTCTGGAAGGACCTGGACTACTACACAGAAAGAGTGAAAAAAGAGTGGTGATTGAGAGAGAACAAAATCTCGTTACGAAAACCTGGGTAAACTGGACAACATTGTTTGACTTGACATCCTCTAGTAGCCAGCAAAAGGAGGGGAAAAAAGTCAAAGGCAGAGAAGAATAAAGAGAGATGATAAGGAAGATAATCATGACCTCCCAACAGAGAGTTAGAAAGATGTTGAGCAAGTAAATGGGCTATCAATGAAGAGAAACAATAAAAACAAAATAAAACAAAAGTCTACAAAAGCTGGCCTCCTAAAACGAAGTCCTTTTCTGTAGGACAGGGAAGTAGTGATTGAGTAGAAGAGGATGTAGGTCTGAGTGAGTGGTGATTCTTCTACATAAATGGAATTGTAAACCTGCATCAGTTTAGTCTTTTGTGTGATTTGCCAGTGCTGGATTGATTTATCTCAAACCTGGAAGGATACATAGGGTCATAAAACATCTGAAGTGAGTACTGTTTACATCATGCACATGGATAACTGGTCTGTTATGATAAAATCTATTGAATAATCAAGCGGTTTTATTTTTCTGAGATACTTCAGAATGGAGAAAGGCTGCCTGCATCTACAGCAGGCATGAGTTGCTTATGTTCTATCTCTTTAAGAAGTTCACTTATATATTCCTAGAATTTCATTCATTAGAGAAATAAGCAATATAAGAAATGTACTGGTTGTAGGTTCACAGCGGCAGAAGTGTTCTGAGTGCTAGTAAAATCTCAAACACAGGGACGCCTGGGTGGCTCAGTGGTTGAGCATCTGCTTTCCACTCAGGGCATGATCCTGGGGTCCTGGGATGGTGTCCCACATTGGGTTCCCTGTGAGGAGCCTGCTTCT
Source organism: Canis lupus baileyi (assembly GCF_048164855.1). Taxonomy (NCBI): domain Eukaryota; kingdom Metazoa; phylum Chordata; class Mammalia; order Carnivora; family Canidae; genus Canis; species Canis lupus. The sequence goes on from NC_132844.1 coordinate 10,708,661, forward strand.
CCTTCTGCCTATGTCTCTGCTTCTCTCTCTGAATCTCTCATGAATAAATAAATAAAATCCTTAAAAAAAAAAAGAGAGAAAAAAATCTCCAATACACGATGAATGTATTTATGGGGTTGTTTGTTGATTTGAGAAATGAACATTCTTATACTCACAACAAGAGTTGGGCTTTAGAAGAAAGAATTCTTTTTTTTTTTATTTTTATTTATTTATGATAGTCACAGAGAGAGAGAGAGGCAGAGACACAGGCAGATGGAGAAGCAGGCTCCATGTACCGGGAGCCCGATATGGGATTCGATCCTGGGTTTCCAGGATCGCGCCCTGGGCCAAAGGCAGGCCCCAAACCGCTGTGCCACCCAGGGATCCCTAGAAGAAAGAATTCTTTAAACCATGTACTCTAAATTTTCTTTGTTGTTGTTGTTTTTTTTTTACTCTAAAATTTCTGTAGGTTTTGTGTAGCTTTGAAAGATTTAAGAATATACTATAGTTTTGGTTTTGATGGCTTATTAGGCATTAATTAAACAATATTTCAAATAAAATAGTCTGGCTATAAATAGTGGCATATTTCACATGCTGTTGACTTTTTATGAAGTATTAGGAAAGTCTTTTCATCACATATTATTCTCTATCAATATTAATGAAAGATATCTGCCCATCTAGGGTCCATCTTATTTATTTATTTATTTATCTATTTATTTATTTATTTATTTATAGATTTTATTTATTCATTCATGAGAGACACAGAGAGAGAGGCAGAGACACAGGCAGAGGGAGAAGCAGGCTCCATGCAGGGAGCCCGACAGGGGACTCAATCCCGGGTCCCCAGGATCAGGCCCTGGGCTGAAGGCAGCGCTAAACTGCTAAGCCCCCCGGGCTGCCTATGGTCCATCTTTAAAATAAAGTCTTGTTTTTAAATTTGGACTTGCATTAAGAATAGTATTGAAAATAAAAGAATAATACATTTTAAAATAACCTTTGTTTGCTTTTCAATAAAAAAACAAGTCCTGATAATGAACTTTTTAGTGACCTCAAGTTGTATCAAACAAAAACAGTTGTATTAATGACAGTATAAAAAAAATATTTGGACTACTCTTTTACCTGTTAGCCACAAAAGGCTGCTAAAGCATCTTTCCCCCCTTCTCTATATTTATTGGTGGCAGGAGAGTCCAGGTAGTAGTCACATCTCGAATATCTTACAACTCTATTGCAGAGTAGACTCTACTAACGTTACAGATAATATAACATTGAGACCATCTGGGGGTGCATTCCAAAGACCGTCTTTTCTCATTATATCCACTCTCTCCTTCCTCCCTCTTTGAGACTAGAGCCCCGATCTCTATTATACTCAAAGGAAATCTTGCCTTCAAGTAACATATTTCCATGATCCTAACTCTTTGGGAGGAATCTCCTTTATCAAGTGGGTGTGTGTTTAGGGATGGAAGGAAAAAGTGGGGGATGTCTAGGCCTGGAAAAAAAAATTGCTTTTTGAGTTGCTTAAAAAGATGAAATACTTCTTTTTGTTCTTCATAGGAAGTAAAATCATTATGGAAATCAATTATAAAGAAAGGTTACAATAAATGCTTTATCCTGTATAGTAAATTTGAGTACAGATGCAATTAAATTCGGACTCTTGAAAGACTAATAAAAATTCCTATTCCACCTGTAATAGCAATGCTTTCATGTCTGGCCCCATCATTTTTGTGGCAGCAAAGGAAGTGAGTGGAATTACATATTGCTTTGTGACAAAACATAAAATAGTGGCAATTTTTGAGAGCAAGTAATTCAGGTCTTTTTTTTTTTTTTTTCTCCATGTGTAGTTTAACAAATAAGCAACTGAAACACTAAACATGTCAGAAGAAGCTTATGAGAAAAAACAATGTTAATCGTCCTCCATTTTGCAGAGGAATAAAGTGTGCCTGAAAATGTTGGGACCACTCATTCTTTTATACTATGATCTACAGAATCTTTGAAAAGGTCAGACATTTAGTGCCTTCAAATAAATAGTTAACTATGAGAATGGCAGCTAAAGAGCACACTTTAGACGAAGATGTCTAAATATTCTTAAAAACTCAAATCAAGTTCTGAAAAGTTGTTCACGTGCTTTGTACTGAAGAACAGCCACATAGAAACCTTCACATTCGGCATTAGGGTTCTTTCCCCATCCTGCACCAGCCAAAATGAAGGAAAATAGAAATCAGCGGTAAAACATGTCATACATATGACGATGTGGAGAGAAACTATCAAAATTGGGGTGGAAGACACCATCATCCTTGACCTGAGAAAAAAAGTTACACCAAAGAAACTGTCCCTGGATACAGTGTGGATTTAATGTCAATGGTGTTGCTCATGAATAATTCAACCCAGGCAATTATCTTGTCCATCAGACCCATAGAGAAGTTCTGTGGCATCTGAGTGCTTCTGTGTGTGTGACGGACTCTACACACCATGGGGCTTGGGCCCACTGCCATGCCCTCTCTGAGAACACCCACAAAGCTTGGTCCACTGTTCTGCATCACATAGACTCTGACTAGGCGCCCCCTCAAAGGACATAGGCTGGCTCTGAGAAGGAGCTGCTGGCTCTGGAAGTAAACATGACAGAGGAGCTTCAAAACTTTTTTTTAGCAATTGCAGTATCATTAGAATAAGTCTATTTTCTCCGAGAGTGGTTATTTTGAAGGGGCCAACTCTCATTTAAGGGGATAGTTTCTGATCTATTTGCTGGAAGAAAACCCTCCAAAATCCTATACAAATGCACTCATAAAAATGAAATAAATATATAAATCATTCAGGCTTAAGTATGGTTTGTGTGAAGGAAATCTGCCTTTATTTAACTTCTGCATTTCTAACTTTTATGAAGTATATCTCATGTTGCCTGTTACTTTTTCATCTGAATTCCCTGGTCAGGCTCCAGTCATCACTTGAGCGACAAATGTAGCAGTCATATAATGGCTTTTTAAAGACTGTTATTATGCTGTCTTTGAACTGCTGCCACATGTGTCTTTCCTGTGATTATTTCTTTTTCTGTATAATTTGGAAATGCTTCAGAGATGAGTTTTTGTTTTGTTTTGTGTGGTTCCCCCCCCCCCCCCCTTAGAGCATGGTGTTTTCTCAGCTCTCATTCTGTCTGAACTCTGTACAATGTCAAGGGCTTATCTCAAATTTCTTTCTTCCTTATTCTCCACATCAGCAAACTCTGCTGTGTCTACCTCCTGGACATCTCCCTCAGATCCACTGCTCCCTGCCTCCATCTTCACCACCTTTGTCCAAATTATTATCATCTTTCAACTGATTTGGGTTCATCCAATAGCCTCCTTAGTCCTCTTCCTGCTTCCACCCTTCCCCCTATAAACCCTTCTCCACACAAACTCCCTGCTGTGTGTTATGCTCTTAACATGTTGTAGATTGAGCCATGTTACTCTCTGCATAAACTCTCCAATGTCTTCTCATTGCACCAGAAATTTCCAACTCAGGACCTTGCTCTCTGCTTCTCCCTTCAACCTCCTCTCAAACCATTTTCCACGAAGTTTGCTCACAATGATTTTAAAATCACTCTCCTTCTGTCTCTGTAATCTTTTTCAGATTGGTTTCTTTCATTTAGTGATATGCATCTAAACCTCCTCTATGTCTTTCATATCTTGATAGCTGAGTTTTTTAGTGCTGAATATTTCATTCTCTGGATGCACCATAGTTTATTAATCCATTCACCTACTAAAGGACGGTTGGGTTCCTTGCAAGTTTTAGCCATTATAAATAAAGCTGCTATAAATACTATTTGCAGGTTTTTGTGTAGACATAGGTTTTCATACTTGGTATTTACCCCAAAGATACCAATGTAGTGATCCGAAGGTGTACCTATACACCAATGATTATAACAGCAATGTTCACAATAGCCAAAACATGGAAAGAGCCCAGATGTCCACTGAGACAGATAAAAGGATAAAAAAGACACACACACACACACACACACACACACACACACACACACACAATACTACTCAGCTATCAAAAAGGTGAAATCTTGCTATTTGCAATGATGTGGATAGACTTAGTGTGTATTATGCTAAGTGAAATAAGTCAGAGAAAGACAATTATCATATGATCTCACACATATATGGAATTTAAGAAACAAAACAGAGGATCATGGGGAAGAGAGGAAAAAACAGGACAAAATCAGAGAAGGACACAAACCATAAGAGACTCTTCTTAATCACAGGAAACAAACTGAGGGTTGCTGGAGGGGACGAGGTGGGTGGATGGGGTAACTGGGCATTGGACATTAAGGTGGACATGTGATGTAATGAGCACTGGGTATTATATAAGGTTGAAGAATCACTGACCTCTACCTCTAAAACCAATAATACATTATATGTTAATTAATTGAATTTAAATAAAATTTAAAAATCCAAAAAAAAGAGACTGATTTTCATCTCTTTTGGGCAAATACCAGAAAGTTCCATATATATATTTTTTTCACCTCGGTATTTCTGTTATAGTAATTCTCTATAATCTCTCCAATATATGCTATAGATTCTAATACATTGATTATTGATAACAACACCATCAACTAGAAGTATAGCAGATTTGGTAATCTGGAGACTTTAATTAAGACATTAATTGACAGATCCTGAGAAATTCACTTTATCTCTGGGATTAAGTGTTCTTCTGTAAAACAAGTGTGGTGAAATCACCCTCGTTATACAATTATAAAAACTTTTATAAAAAATTTTAGCAGGAAAACGGTTTTCCAAACTTACCTGAACTCTAGTGTTACTAACATGCTAGAGATTCTCTAGTTGAAAGAGTTTGGCCACAAGCCAGGGTCTCCTTAGTCTCCCACTGTCCTTGCTTCCTTTTTATGTCATAGCAGCCCCCAAGCAAAACCCCTGGAGTTGGGATTTTTTTCTTTATTTTGTGAACATTTTCAATGCATAATACTTTAATATTTTATATTTAATCATTAGCTGCAGACAATTTAATTTTTTAATTCACTTCTATGTTTATAAACTGTTATTGCATCCCCTATAGTTCATGGCTATAGGCCTCACAGCTGTCACAAATCTCTATTCTGTACGTGTGTGAAGTCGATTTATAACCATTGCATCACTTAATTCTGTTTGGTTGACTTTGCTTTGTTCCTATTGGTTGGAATGTAAGATCATAATGGCTGTTCCCAAGAGTGTAGTTTCCTGTAACTACTCTTACAATGGAAAAATGTTGTGCACAGTTTACATGGTACATATTTATTAAAATAAATATATGAGAATATTCACTTTACTATATTCTGTGAATGTCTACAATCTCTGCATCCTACAAAAATCGAGAGAATGTTTCTGTGTACGGTGTCTTTACATGGGACAAATGTGTGTGAATAATTCTAGAATGTGTTCCTGTTCATTGCTTTTCAAAATCACATTAAATGTCTCATACTAAGGAGGATTCCTTTTTAGTCGGGAAAGTTCTTAGCTTGCCAAGTATTTATATGTAGGCACGCACTGAAAATTCTGTACTTAAACTAATCATAAAGTTACTCTTGTAGAGCAATAAATTCTTTTATTTTCACCATAAAAAAATCACTCCCTAAATTATCTGATTTTTTTGAATTAAGTTTTCATATATTCAGTTTTCTTAAAGCAAAGTGTACATGAATATTAAGTATTCTTTTGCTTCTGACCTTAATTCTTTTCTTAGGATGGGTAGAAACCGTGACTAATGTGTTGCCATCACTGCACTATTATTTTTAATGTAGTTCTGAATTCTAATTATATTTTCCTTTGAAAATTTTTACCCTGCAGTTCAATATAGTTTTTAGCTTTCTTTCATGTGGTTGAGCAAAAGTAGAAGGTAAACATTGCAGGTAGAAGATTTAGTGCCCTCAGCTTCTCTTTACTTTTCCTGCTTGCAAATCTGTCTCCCATATAAGAACCGATTTTCCCCCATATTGTTAAAGGTACACACATACGTATAGAACATTATATTCTGCAACAAGCCAAGTGGAAAGATGAATATGGAAATCTCTGGGTGGTCTTGAAGACCCCTGCTCCTCTATTCCATTCATGGCACTCCTGTATCACAGCCACCCCTGCCTTACACCATCAGGATTGTCCCCGTTACTCATTTTCCTTTGTGTAATGCAGTGGCCCTGTGTGTCACTTGGACTCTACACTAGGCACGGTTCCATCAGAGATACTAAGTGTGCTTGTTATTGTTCTAGGAACTAGAAATAAAGCAGTGAACAAACAGACAATATATCCACCTGCGTGGAGCTTCCATTCTAATTTAGGGAATGGGGACAGACAAAGAAATGCATAATTAAATGTCTAGTATCTCAGACAGTGTGTAATGAAATATATTTTTAAAAATGGAGAGGTAAGCCCTGTGGGAGAGAGCAGTAGGTAAGAATATTTCTGTAAGAACTATTTCTGTTGGGGATCCCTGGATGGCTCAGAGGTTTAGTGCCTGCCTTCGGCCCAGGACATGATCCTGGAGTCCTGGGATCGAGTCCCACATCAGGCTCCCTGCATGGAACCTGCTTCTCCCTCTGTCTGTGTCTCTGCCTCTCTCTCTCTCTCATGAATAAATAAATAAAATCTTAAAAAAAAGAACTATTTCTGTAAAAACTTGCTTACATAGTAATTCTTAAGATTTCCATAATAAGTTAGTGTTCATGGTCATGCCATTTGGCTCTGCCCTCCTTAACTTAGGCTTCTAATGTTATTGTGCCTCTCCAGGTCAGGACAGCAGAGGGGGAAGACCATGAATCATGACACATGGCATCTTTTGCCTTAGCTTGCATTCCACTGGCCAAATCTGCTGGTAGTCTTACACATGGAGACTGAGAATTGTAGATGTGTAGCCCCCAGAAGAAGCAGAAATAGATTTGGTAATTAGACAATCCCTTTCACAAATGGGCACATCCCATTTATGGAGTTGTGCAGACTAAGTAAGACCTACGTAACCCGGTGTTACTGCAACAAGATTCCACTGCAAAGAAATCAGTGTAAGTGATGTCAAGAGACCAGCCTCACTCTTGAATGAACAAACTCCTGCTTGTGAAAGGGTCTTCGATGATGCTTTAGTAGGTTCTTCTTTCTTTCTCTCTCCATTTTAGGTTTGTTTTTAAACACTTTCTAATTCCACGGTGTCACAGTCTTAGAATTCAAACTGCAGAATTTTCTTGCCTTGGACATAGGTCCATTATCCAGAACCATTTTTAGATTTTTAAAATTTTACTTAATATATGGCTGAGCAGTGCCAAGCACTTAATTATAAATTTTGGGAGGCAAGAGAATGCTGTACTAAATTAAACTCTCAAGTTCCAATCGAGTGAATTCTGCTCAGTAACAAACAGCAAGGTCTGGGAATAGAGGCTGGGATTTTAAGTTGCCATCCGATATCATGCCAAAGCAGAGTCTAGATAATTACTACTTATTTCAAACGCTAAGTGGGTAGGCCAGATGTTTGCACACAGGGGGAAGTATTTTTAAATGACAGTTTTTTGATGACTATTAAACTATGTGGGAGTAAAATGTTAGGAGGCTATTTATTCAAACAAATAGTGAAAAAATGTTTAGGTACCAGTGACAACAGAGGAAAGGCTTCAACTGAAAAACCCACAAATCAAGTAATAGGTAAACATATTCAGTGACCTAGAAGTAGTGATCACCTTAAATGGCACTGGGCAATCATAGAAGAAGACCAAGCTTTCCTGGAGAAAGGACAGTTGGTCATTCATCCAGACACCTCATTGAGTTTTAATTCTACATGAAGAAGAATCACAATGCTATTTTTGTCTTTTTTTGTTGGGGAGAGGCGGTGGTGCAAGAATCTGAGATGTGTGAGTGTAGGTACTGGCAACCCATTTTTACGTTCCTTCCTGCATCCTTCAGGGCTTACACATGACATACCTCACTCACTTTACAACGCGATGGCTAGAGCACTCCTTAATTTGCCCTTCACCTGGTTTATTCAGCAAAGTTCATGGGCCCTGAGAATCCAGAGGTGAATGAGAGGAAGTCTGCTCCGCAGAAGCCTGTAGCCCAACAGGAGGCGCACACATCAGTGAGCAGCCGTGACCTACAGCAGAGGTACAGCTAGGTACCAGGTGCACAGGAGGTGCTGCCTGGATGGAGGAAGCCTGCTCCTCCTGGACCCTGGGCTTCTGGAAGGCAGGACAGAGTCCTTTTTATCATTCTATCCCTGGTGCCTTGGAGGGCACAGCAGGACAGCAGGGCTTGCCCGCTGCAGGGGCTGAAGAAATGCTTTATTGCTCCTGATAGTTTCAAGTAAATGGAAGTACTGAAAACAGGCAGCAATAATGAGAGTAGCTGGCACCCCAGGTTTGTTGGAGTTGGTAAGAATCTTCAGGCTAAAACAGGGCTTCCTAATGGCAGAAGTACTAATAACATTCTGGGCTCGAGAATTCTTTGTTGTGAGAGTTCGTTCCGTGCATTGTAGGATGTTAAGGAGGATCCATGGCCTCTACCCATAGATGTCAGTGGAAACTTCTTGCCCTTTAGTTGTGACAACAAAGTCTCTAGATGTTGACAAATATCCCTTGGACAGAATCACCTGCGCTGGTGATTCAACTAGAGGATATTTTTTTTTCTCCAGACTGTGCATCCTATTTTCTGTTTATTGATGATATTTGTTGGCCATAGGATACTTTTATTTTATACCTTTATCTTACATATTAAGTTTTCTCATGTTAAATATCACCTCAGATGATAGATGATATAAGACATAAAAGCAGGGAGCATGTCTGCTTTTTAAAAACTTTGTGTGATTTTAAGTACTACATGCACAATGACTTATACCCTCTGTGGGGTTTACAATAAGAATTTGTGGTCACAATAAGAATAAGAATGTGGTGGTTGCAAGAATGGTTGTATGTTCATTCCCTCCCTGCCTCCATATCCTTGCAATACTACCACTTCGCATTTCTCCCATAAAGAAGTGGTCTATTTCCCCAGCCCTTGAATCTGGCTTGGCCTCGTGAGTTGCTTTGACTGATGGGATTGTAGCAAATGGGATGTAAGAAGAGACTTGAGATATTCCCTTACATTGGGACTTACTCTTTTGCTTCTTGGAACTGCTGGGGCCAGCGTGCTGGAGGATGAGATACCACGTGGAGAGAGGTCCATCATTCTTAAATGCCCCATCCAAGGTCATCATAGTCTAGTCAGTACCAGATGACCTTTGATGCATGAGTGGGCTCAGCTGAAATCCACTGAACCTGACCTAGACCAGAGCTGCTTAGCTCAATTTGGCAATCTGTAGAATCATGAGTTAGAAAAATGGTGGTTGTTTTAAACTAGTCATTTTGGGGGTGGTTTCTTAGAGATAAAAGCTAATTAATGAACATTTCATCATATCTTCATTCATTGGCACTGAGGACTTTTTTGTGGAGAGTAAGAAGTGATGTATCAGTTTGCCATATTGAAGTACCACATACTGGGTGGCTTAAACTAAGGAAATTTGCCTCGCAACTCCTAATGGTTAGAAGTCTGAAATCAAGGCTTTGACAAGGTTAGTTCCTCCTGGGAGCTGACAGGGAGGGATCTGTTTCAGGCCTGGCATCTCATCTTGTAGCTGCCCATCTTCATCATCACATGGAGATGGTCGCCACATCTTCATCTTCATTCTCCCTGTATGCGTCTCTGTTCAGATTTCCCTTCTAGGAGAACACTGGTCATATTGGATTAGAGTCCATTACAATGACCTCATCTTAACTAACTATAGGTGGAATGATCTTATTTCAAACAAGGTCAAATTCTGAGGTACTGGAGGTTAGGACTTCAACATATGAATTTTGGAAGGGCACAACACAATCCATAACAAGCAGGGAGGAAGCTGACAAAAAGTAAGCTGAAAATCATGCCATATTGACACTTACTGTTAGACTCTCACATCCTTCTAAGAAATTGAATTTTTTTGACATTAATGCTGAAAATAGAGGTCCTACTGAGATAGTTAAATAATGGAAGTGCTGTTATCTTATGTCACAAATTTATTATTAAAGAAGTAGGAAAATATGAGGGTTGGAGTGATGAGTGGTCCAATAAAGAGGCTGTCAAAGTAATTTCTCTTCAGTAAAGACCTGGGCTCACACCTGGGGATGGAGAAGAGATGAGAGACATGCAGATATTCCTAGGGTGTTGTACTATAAATATGCTGTGGCTGTCAGTGGGCACCTGGAGGTTTTATTCAGTTCTGGCATCATCCTTTACCAGGATGATAGACAAGGTGGGGCACACACAGGTGACGTGATCAGAAGAGAAAGAGGCCTGGTAATGTGTCATATGGCTTAAGCTAGAGAGAAGGAAAATGCTGTGAGACAGAACACTGCTTTCAGCTGTTGAAGGGTTGTCATGGGGGAAAGAGATTAAACTTGGTCTTGTGTGGTCCACTGAGTTAGAACATCCAGTAGACAGCTTTCAGCTGTAATGTAAGGGTTGAAATTCTGTAGTTAGGGCACTCCTGAAGCAATAGTTAGGATGTTTCTTATGGTCCTAAGATTTCAAGTTCTGCTGTAGCTAGAGAGAAGAGGAACTACTTTGCGTCAAGGTCTTTATAGGGTCTGGGATAATATTATATGACATGTGTGTAAGCAAAATAGCTTTCTGTTGCTCATTGTGTGAGTGAATTAGACTCAGACTGCAAGCCCCTTAAATGGTAAGACATTATAATCATCAGGTCATCAAATGACATCAACATCTTTTTTTTTGTGAATTAACTTAAACAAAAGGGAATTAACCCTACTCTCATCCACAAGATATCTAAATATGATTTCTTATTTAGAAAAGAAGAAATCAAAGTTTCATTTTGCCTTTGTAGTTTGTCCCACATAAGTAGCTTCTTATCACGTGTTGCTTTATTTTCTAGCTATTTCCGTGCCAGAATTCGTAAAATTGGTGTATAATTATATAATACCAGAACATATATAAAGCTTTTTATCCCCTCTAATTGTTGTCTATTCTTTCTTCCCAACTAGAGTTTAAGCTGCTTTTGCTCAAGGATCAAAGACTATGCCTTTTAATAAAATGGCTTGTTTAAATGCTCTCAAGCTAACTTCCTGGTCTAATAAACATCATAAATAAGACACAACTTGAATATCTGTTGTTCCTTCATCCCCCCCCCCAATTATCTCATAAACAGAGGCAAACAATACATATAGTTGCATTTGTTAAACCAACAAACTACTAAACCCTATTTATACAGGGTCCTCTCTCTGCCCAGAGGAGTACTGGTATTATGGGGAATGGGAAATGTCCTAAGATTCACTTGCTCTTTAGTAGCTGAGTCTAGAGAGGCAGACAGAACTGATACCAGAAACATTAAGTTCTCAACTGCATGGTAACATGAAGAAGGAGGATTGCAGTAGTAGTTGGGGATGGATTAAAAACTATGTCAGTTATGAAGGGTGGAAACAACAGAAGTATAGACTATAGATGAGAGGGAGAGAATGTCAAGAATGAGAACCTATTTGAGCAAAAACCTAGTGTTGCGTGTTGAATTGTGTCCCTCCAAAAAGATATGCTTAATCTCTACTCAGTGATAGCTTTGAACGTGTACTTATTTGGAAATAAGGTCTTTACAGATACACTCAAACTCAGATGAGGTCATACTGGATTAGGATGGGTCCTGATCCAATGATCGGTGTCCTTATAAGAAGAGGGAGGTTTGAACACAGACATGCAGGGAGAATGCCATGTGATGATGGAGGTAGAGACTGAAGTGATGCATCCACAGCCAAGAAATATCAAGGATGACAGCACTGTCAGGAGCCAGACAGAGAGGCAAGTCCTCCAGAAGGAACCAACCAACCCAGTTTATACTTTGACTTCAGAGTTCTAGTCTCCAAGAGTCTGAGACATCAAAATTGTTGTTGGAAGCCGCCCATTTCCTTTCATGGTAATTTGTCATGCCAACCCTAGGAAATGAATCCCTTGAGAGACCGGAAAAAAAAAAAAAAAAAAGCAAGTTGCAATTGGGGGCAGAGAAAAGACCTAGTTGAATGAAATAGAGTGGATGATGGGGGAAAAAGGAACAAAACATGAGTTGGATTATGTAAGAGCTTCCCAGAGAGCATATTAAACTAACACTAAATGTAGCTAATACTTTTCTATAGCACCTATTATACCTGTTATTATGATTGCTTTACAGCGATTACCTTATTTGACGTTCCAACAACTTTTAAAGGTGTAGGTATGAATGTGCTTCTCATTTTACAGATGAGAAAACTGAGTAAAGAAAGTTAAATAACTTTCTTAAAGATACATAGCTCGTAAGTGATGGGAGTCAGGATTAGAACCCAGAATGCTTGCTCTTTGGACCTCATCTGTACTGAAGTGGGCTAACATGTAAAAAATATGTCTTTGGGTATAGATACAAACTGTAAGCCCCTTATTTTCCCTTCCTCAGTAGCTTTCTGTTATTTAAAAGACTTCTTCCCCCTGTTAGAGTGTTTAAGACCCTTTCTTGTGATGGTATAGTGGTTTGTTCTGTCTATAAATCAGAACTATTTCCTCTCACCTCATTACATTTCATTTTCAGAACAATGCCTAATAATGAGTTAGTTCCTGTCTGGGTTAGGTCACCCAGTCACTATCATTTTGATTTCTTCACTCTTCTTGTCTAAAGCATATGTTAATTGCTTCAGGAGTCATACTTTCCCCAGCTTGGTTATAATTAATTGAGAAGACAAGGCCCGGATAACCAAAGCAAAATCCCTTCTTGTCATCCATAGCGATTCCCCTTGAAGGATTTTCCCAGAGTGTTTCTAATTAGAGGAAAATGAGCCAGCACATTAGATACACCCAAACCTGACTGCCAAAATTTTCTTTAAAGTGACATCGTTTACTTCAAGGTTTAATTATATATGTGTGCATATATATATATATATATATATATATATAACTATGATGTATAGTTATATATAGCAATAGTTTTGTCTGTTTGGTTATGAATTTAGAGAGAAACAACATGAATATGTCATGGTTAATTTAAATTAAACATGAGAAGGTGTAAGCTGATTTTCCACATTTCCTGGAAGTATAACACAAAAACAATTATAAGAAGTATAGTTTAAAGGGTACTTCACCTAACGCTGGGGAGGAAAATCCATAAAACTTAAAAAAATAGAGCAAAGAATGCATGATGAAAAGGGAGACAGTTTTTTTTGTTGTTGTTGTTGTTAAGAAAAGCAGAATGCTATTTATTTAAAATTCAGTAGTCTTTAATTTAAAAAATTATCCATATGCTGGATATTGACAAATACCGTAAGTATAGGATTCTCCTAGTCTGTTTACCTTTGTGATGTGAAGGAGCACATGTGTGAGTGTAACTTTTAGCAATTTCATTTTGATGGCTTATTGCTAAGATTGGGGTGATAATATCAAGTCACTGATACTAAAAGTTCTTTGGTTTCTTGGTCCATTGGTTTTCCTTTGAGATGAGATGAAAACCCTGGGGGCATACCCAAAGATAATTTTCCATATTAGTTGGCCTAGGAGAGTTTTAGTTGTCAAACCTCCTGTGAGAACTGTTTCCTCACAGTTAGGCAGAGGCTGGCTCCACTGCTAGGCCTTGTGAGGAGTAATTGCAGTTTGCCCTGTGGGTGGACCAAATAAATACACTTTACCCTAAGGCCACATTTTCCTGCATCTATTTCAGAAAATGAAAAACAAGGACAATAGTAACTTAGTTTTTCGTAAGCTTCAAATAAGGGGTTCTGAGCTATCCTTTGGCAACTTGTGGATTTCCAGGAGAAAATAATCTATTGCTAATTGATCATTTTGAGCATTACTTGCTCATGCTTTAGTATTGGCTGTCAGTTTACTGTAATAACAACAAGGATGGACACTATTACTATTAATTTTTTAAGATTTTATTTGAGAGCGATAGCACGTGTGCGTACATGCATACGTGCACACAGGTTGGGAGAGGGGCAGAGGGAGAAGCAGACTCCCCACTGAGCAGGAAGCTTGACGCTGGACTCAATCCCAGGACCCTGAGATCATGACCTGAGCAAAAGGCAGATGCTTAACCAACAGCCACCCAGACACCCCCAAGTTTAAAGGATGGACACTTTAAACTGGAAGAAACGTTTCTTAATTTTTAAAAGAAATGTAATTTACACATTCCTGAGGCTGAGGGAAATTACTTTGCCTAAGTCAGACATTTAATTAATGGCACACTTGAGAATGGAAGCATGCCCAAGACTCTTTGGATTTGATGGAACCAGGCATAGGTGTGCTGTGTGATAGAAAAAAAATATTGAAAAGGAGGGATTTTATTTCTAATTCTGCCATAGACTAAAGGGTGGGCAAATCATTCTTCATTACACATTTATGTTTACTGTATGAGGTGCTCTAATTTTTTTCAGCACCTCAGTTGTTTAGAAGAGAATGAGGATTAAGCTTCCTTACCTCTAAAGTAGCTGTCAGAGCTAAGAGTTCTTGATTCTATGAATATCTATTTCACACTTTTGCCTGTATAACATTCTATATTTGTGAATGTGCTTTCTTCTCATCCTTTCTTTATATATTTTAATAAAATGCCAGGTCTTTTATATGATTGGATCCATAGAATTGCCCCTCATCCCAGGCTTTGGAACTAAATCTAGTCTCAATGCTAAGATATGAGGCCATTGTTAGGGCTCAGTGATTAAAGCCTTCATAGCTCAGGAAAGAGGATACGGGGACAGGCTATAGTCAGAGAAGGACCTTGCAAACCATGTTTTCTATTGTTTCAAAATTGTCCGTTTCCTCCATCAAACCTTATAGTTTCATTTGCTGTAGTGAAAGGCACAAGTGCCTTCTGGCCAGGGTAAATTCTTTCAACTTTTCAAGTTCTGTGCCTTTTATTTCTTCTCTATTTTCTAGGCCCCTTCACTAGAACACTGAAGTTATACCTGTTGGTCTTTCTACCTCACTCTTTGTCATATTTTTCTTTATCTAGTTAGCAGTGTATACTTTATCTTATTCAAATCTTTTGTCAGTAAGAAAAGAATTTGCTTCTCTGAAGAAAGTATAATTGCATGTATATCTGCCTTATGTGGCCTTGTTCTTATGATTAAAGACTCTGAGCATACAATGTCTTACACCACAATTCCTAGCTCCATGGAGTTCTGAAACACAGGAACAATATTCCTACGTAATCTATGCAGATAGCTATTGAGCTGGAGTAATATGATAAATAGAGTTTTCCTCTTCTTACTCTCAATCACAGGAGAAAGGTTATTTTAACTACAAAAATGCATATCATACCCAATAATGACTTCCTTAACATCAGAACCCTTAAGAACTGCCCAAATATTAGAATCACAGCCAAGCGATGGGAGGTAATCCATGCTCTTGGTACTTGCAAATTGGAACTGCCTTTTGCCCCCAATTGAGTTTGTTTTCCATTTTATGAAATTTACAGTTGGAAAACATTTCTTCTTTTTTTAAAAAATTATTTTTAAAATTTAAATTGAATTAATTAACATATAGTGTATTATGAGTTTCAGGGGTAGAGTTCAGTGATTTATCAGTCTTATATAAAACCCAGTGCTCATGATATCATGTGCCCTCAATATCCATCACCCAGTTACCCCATCCCTCCATCCCTCTCCCTTCTAGCAATCCTGTTTGTTTCTTCTTAAAATTTTTGCTTAAAGATTTTTTAAATTTATTCATGAGAGACACAGAGAGAAAGGCAGAGACAGGCAGAGGGAGAAGCAGGCTCCCTGTGGGGAGCGCCATGTAGGACTTGATCCCCAGACCCGGAATCATGACCTGAGCCGAAGGCGGATGCTCAATTGCTGAGCCACCCAGCCAACCCTTAAAATTTTTACTTTAAAAGTTAACTTCATCTATGTCATATATTGGTTTTCCATTTTTCCTCTTAAAAAGACTAGGTTATATAAGTTATATTTAACTTTAAAAAAATCTGCGAGAATAAAATACATACAGTGATGAGAAGGTACAACAGAATATATTTGTCCAATGATATTATCCCTTCTGTTTCCCTGTCCTGTTGTTAACAAGTCATTGGGCATTCAGTGATGTTCATTTTCCAGGCTAGGTTTCTAGTTGGCTTTCTGTGTTTCCTGACCCTCCTTACATAAAGTCTTTAACTAATGGTCTCCTTTCTTTAACCCCAGGCTGCTCTTAAGTAGAAAGAAACACACTGGTATCATCATAAACAATAATTCAACCTACCACTTTCCTGGGAAATGCTATTTTAAAATGTTCCTTTTCTTCAGATGACCCTTTTTCATTTATCCTCCTTTTCACCTTCGAAGTTTCTGTGTCTTTCTCCTCATCTGCCTCTGTGTCGGCACAGAGCTGTCATCAGAATCTGCATTGTCATTCTTTTTCCCAGTCCATGTGTCTAGGTCTGACCTCTGCTTCCCTCGTGTCCTAGTCTTAAGCATTTGGGGAGCAAATTAATTTCATGACAGCAGCCCTCTGGTATTGAAAGAAAGAACACACACCTGGTTAGAAGTATATAGTTTTGAGCAACATTTCAACTTGACAGCAATCTGTATGATTTATGTATCATGTTATTTCCCTGTGAAGAAAATAAAATCTCTTTATAATCATTACATAATTTACCCCTATAAGACACCCTCAGAGATAATAGAATCACTCTTTTGAGAGGGCTCATCAAAGTCCATTGGCTCCTGTTTTTTGGGTGGGACTTCTGTCCTTTGAAAGGAAGCCATTCTGAAACAATTCTGGGGAAGAGAGCTACGAATCGTGGCCTGTCAGCATGTTTCAGTATATCATGGTAGGTTGGCCCTCAATAAAGGAGGGTATATTTTGTGTGCCCTTCTGTACTATACATGAGTTTTGGAAGTGAGGAATAAAAAGGCACCCAAATGGAGCTTTGTACCATGGAATTTGATTGGTCTCTATACTAACTATGACTGTGAAGCAGACCTTCCCCATAATTAACTATGTTCCTATTATCACATGGCTCTCAAGAAAGCAGATGGGGGATAATTTATGTGCAAAACTCTATCTTCGGTAAAGCAGAAAGACAATGAAAATACCTTGTGGGGGGGATCCCTGGGTGGCTCAGTGGTTTGGCACCTGCCTTCGGCCCAGGGTGTGATCCTGGGGTCCTGGGATCGAGTCCCATGTCGGGCTCCTTGCATGGAGCCTGCTTCTCCCTCTGCCTGTGTCTCTGCCTCTCTGTCTCTTTTTCTCTCATGAATAAATGAATAAAATCTTAAAAAAAAAATACCTTGGGGGACTGACAGAGGTTCAATACCAGAAAAACAACTTTTTTTTCCATTGTTACCGCCATCCCATTGTTATTTCTATATGCCCCTCTCCCTGCTTCTCCTAAGTCATTACCTTCCCCTTTCTTCCTCACATTCTTCCAGCCAAATTCCAACTTACTGCCCCTGAAATTCACCGAGAATATTCTTTGCATTTGTTTCTTGATGTGGAATGTCCCTCACTAGCATATATCTATAATTGGCTCTCACCTCTTTCAGGTTTTAGTCTGTTTTCACTTTCTCAGGGAGACCTCCCAGGTTACATTGTCCCTGCCACACATACACATACTCTCTACCCTGCTGCTGGCTTAATTGTTCTTAGTATTTATCATAGTCTAGCAAACTATACAATATACTCATTTATTCTTACTGTCTCTTTATTCCCTCTAAAATGTAAGCTCCACCAGAGATTTCTGTCTACCAGGCGTTTCCCCCTTAATGTTGATAATCTATTCCAGAAAATCACATATTCTAGGTGAAAATGTTAACTGGAAACCTATATCCTGTTACCGTAAAAGGGGAAAAAGTGTGAAACGCTATATGTCAACCCAAAACAACCTTTCCTAACATGTAACTAAAATATGATTTTTTTATTTATATATAGATGTTTTACTATCATGTAAGAATGTAAAATGCTTCTCCACAGTTAAGTGCACAACAAGTATTTGATGACTAAAGCAGGAAAATTTAGTGGCTACTAGGCTCTAGTCTCTAAAACAGATGGCCACAATGCAGACCCCAACTGTGGATCTTTAGAGGGTCAACTCTGCAAAACCTTGGGAGACTAGATTGTACCCGGGAGGAAGTGGGTTCTTAAGACTTGCCTCTGCTGACCACAGTTTTGTTAATGAGATATGACCCATGCCAACTGGCAACCTTCTGGAGTCGAGTTTCTCCCTCTGTATAAGAACAGAGTAGGACCTCAAAATCTCTAAGTTCCATTGCAAGTTAAACATTTTACCATCCATAAGATAGGAAGCAAGATGTTACTTTCTTGATAGGGTTTTTTGAGTGAATTAAATGAAAATTGCATTTAAATCACACAGCACAGTGCATGACATATCGTTAGTGCCCAATAAGTGGTAACTATTATTGTTATTATTTTCATTATGTTTAATCTGTGCATAATGATGCATCTGTTCACTTAATTTCCAGTTTTGTTTTAGTTACTGTTGTTTAGAATGCAATTGTGTGGTAGTATCATAAATAGTTTTAGAGATTTCTGCCAATTGTTTACAAGTAGAATGAATGTATAAACATGCATTTTGTTGTGGTGGGATCATTAAATTATCTTAAAGAGGACAATAAATCCCCACACTTTAGAAACTCATATTGGATCTTCAATAGAATTATAAATGGTTTGGTTTATTCATTTTTGCATGTCTCCTGCTCTTCATTAGTATGAATAATTAAGCATGAACCATACAGAATTTTCAAACAAGGAAGTTCTTTTATCTTGGAGTACTTCTTGTTTAAATCCTATTTTACCTTGCAACCTTTTTTTCAGAGGGTTACTTTTTATTCCATCCCCTATCTCTCACTTTCCAAATTTAGATTTTAATTCTCTTAACTTGGAAAAAGGAAATTTCAAGGTAGCGCTGATATGTGTGCTTTAAACTTTTCATACTATATCATATGATAGTGGGAGGTGTGACAGTATCGAAGAATCCCAAAGCTTCTTTTAAAGCATTATCTTGGAAGTATCCAAAAGGTATGAGGATGAAGGGGAGAGATATAAAATGATAAATACCAATAAGCATGTGTTACTATAAAACACAGGAGGAAAGTTTTTAAAATTCAAAAAGAAAAACTATGAAAACTTAAAAAAAACCTTTTAATTTAGGGAAAAACATCAAGAGTAATTTTTAAAGTTCAGTTGTTAAGAGTTTTTTTGTTTGTTTCCATTGGCTTCCATCACTGGACCTTGTCAGCTCGTGAAGTGATTTCAGATTAAAGTAATTTTCTTTGAACGCTGGGCTCATTGTAGGAGACCACCAACAACAGATCAGCATGTGTAAAGGGAAAAACATCCTTTATTTCTTGGATAATATGACTAGATTCATACTGTGATGGCATTATTGAAGATCATTCCAAGGGGAAGAGGAGGAGAGCTATAATTTAATAAATTACAGAAAAATTTGAAAGTTGGAAAGAGCTTGTAACCAAAAGACAGTTGATGGCATTAATGTTGATATGGCCATTCTGTATGTTACTGTACAGGACTTTAAAATTAAGGTAAAAAATCATGTAAATCAGTGTGTAAATTACTTACATTGTACTTCCCATTAATAAAAATGTGAGGGAGAAATATATATGTATATTGAGAGGGCTTCATGTGTCAAGGGTGTGGCCATTCACTCAGCTGAGGAGTTGTTGCTTCTCATAGTTCTGCAAATGATGGCAAACTAGAAAGGTCCTTGGCACAAGAGACTATAAGGCACTATGTCACTGAATGAAGAGGTTGCTGACCTATGGGCTGTGGGCCAAATCTGGATGGCCACCTATTTTGGTATGGTGTGTAAGCTGAGGATGGTTTTTACCTTTTTAAATGATTTTGGGGGGGTGGCAATCACAAAAGGAATAACATTCCATGACACGTGAAAGTTATGTAAGATTCAAATTTAAGCATCTATAAATAGTTTTATTAGAGCACAGCAATCTTATTTCTTTACATATTTGTTGACATGTGACTTGTGGTTGCTGTCATAGTACAATGGCAGGGTTGAGTACTTGCTACAAAGAATGGAGTGTATGGTCCTTAAAACCAAAATATTTACTCTTTGGTACTTCATGTACAAAGTTTGCTCATGCTTAGTTGAAGGAATACACAAACTTTGGAATAAAGCCAAAGAAGTTAGAGCTTTGCTATACCTGAACCTTCTTCCCATTTAGAATTCCTGAGGCACTGGGATTGGCACTATGCTTTGTCTGTAAAAATTCAAGGATCTGCAACTCAGCAAGAAATCAACCTTGCTATTGGTATTACAAATCTTCTACCGTGATTATAGTAAAAGGGCTTCTACCTGCCTTGGGTTTTTTTTTGTGAAAAAAGTCTCCACCTTTATGGCAGTTTAAGTACCCGAGATTCTGGTTTTGTTGCTATAGACTTGAGATTTTGTTATGGGACCTTGCTATCATCCCCATTACCCACCACCCCCACGTTTGTGGATTTGTCTTGCTCTTATTAGCCCTTCTTAAAACTTTAATACATCTCCTATCTCCTCATTCTGGTGATTGGCTCCATGCCACCTGCTGTCAGACTGCCCCAATACAGCCTGCTTTCCATCTTGAGCTTTGGAAGATTGGCCTGAGGCCAATTTCCTTTGTCATTAACTTCCTGACTTTTCTCTATCTTCACGGCAGGGACTTTCTCAGATGACTATTCCTAGTGCTGTGAATATAGTTCTTTAACCTAGATATCCAAGACTTGCTTCTGATGATTTTTGGCCATTATAGTTGATAACGTGCAGTGAGCCTTTTGGGAAAGATGGCCCTTGTTGACCTTATCAAGGCCATGTGGCTGTGAGTGAGTCCAACTCCTCATGCCAATTCTCAGCAGAGGTATAGATGCAGAAGGGAAGGTCATGAGAGGTCTGCAGTCAGTGAAAGGACTGAGAGATTGAGATCTTTCCAGACTTGGCTATGGGCCAGTCAAAATCTTCCCGAGACCAGAAGTTTGAGTAATTTTGACAAGCCTCCATTTGCAAATATTCACACGGATGAAATTAACCATTGAAAAGGAATCAGGGAATGTTGTACCTTAGGCTGCTTCAGCCAAGTCAGCTTGTGGTTATACAAAATTAATTTTAATTTATGATGATAAATACATGATCTGTAAGCCTGACCTCTTATTTATGGCCTCATGCTACACTGTGTAGAGGAGAAAGAGACATACTCAAGTTTATATTCTGGCTCTGCCAGTGTGTGCTTGAGAAATTTACGTGAATTTTCCAATGATCAGTTTTGTCATCTGTAAAATAGGGTAGTTCTTGCTTAACTGTGAATGTTAATGGGATATCATATGTAAAGTGACTAACCCATAATAGGCACTAAATAAATGTTAATTATGGTTAGTAAAATTAGAATGATCTCCTTAATGGAAACAAGAAGAATACAGATTTCTTCCACCTTGGTCAGAGTAATAGGGCAAACAGCCTTCCCTTGGAGGCTTTGTATGGTTATGGTTGTCAGAAATTTACATCACGGCCCTGAGAAGAGCTGGAGAAGTGGGATGAATGATGAAAGAAGAAGAGAAGAGAATCATGGACTGCTGATTCAGTTGGAATTTGTTATTTCAGTTTATCTATCAACCTCTCAAATAAGGATGTCTTGATGAAGTAAAATAAGATTTTCATTTTTATGAAAGGAAGGAAAATGAATTCTGACTTTGAAAAAACCTTAAAACTCTGGCTAATGGTAAGATTCATTTGGTTAACCGATGGGTTGAGTATAATCACCTTGTGAAGAAATCAAGGTGAGGTCACAAACATACAACTACCAAAATCAGTCGGTGAGACATAAAAGGCTGCTATTCTCTAGGGTTCAAACTGAACGAGAAGGCTTGCATATCAACCCTGTCTGAATGGTATGGTATCTGAGTTGCTGTAAAATATTCAAATATTTTGAGATGTTTTAAAACAGGAAGAATATTAGTGCATATTAATGATATTTAAATATGTGGAGATATTTATTTAAATTTATGAAAGCACTCATTGTCATAATGGAATTTATTTATTTATTTATTTATTTATTTATTTATTTATTTTTTATAATGGAATTTAAACAATTGATTCATCCTCTCAGCAAATTATTTAATAAATACTTACTATGAACTGGGCAATCTTCTAAGGTCTAGATGTACAAAAAAGATCAATAGTTATTATGTTTATTATTTTAAAGAAGCTTAGTTTCTAGTGAGTGGAAATAAAACAAGAAACAAATACATTACTGAAGATATATGTCAGGCCAACCTGTGTGCTTTGAAAGCTAACGGTGAGTTTTAAGAATGGAGAGCAAAAGAGAAGTTTGAGGGCTATTTTATAAGAGATTATCAGAGAAGGCTCTACTGGTAACATGATGTTTGATTAGATAACTGATAACATGAAAGAATGAACAATGGACATCTGTGGGGAAAAGTATTCTTGAAGAGTGATAGCAAAACACAGAGGGGTATGTTTGAGAAAAAACAAGGGAGGATGGTTCTCTGGAGAAGGGTGAGTGTAGGTGGAGGATATTAGGATATCAAGGAGTTGTAGAGGCCCAGATCACATAACCCCTGTAGCAGATTGTAAGGAAGCTGGATTTTTACTGAGTGAAATGAGAAGCCATTGGGGGATTTTGAATAATGGAGTTTATAGCAAGGAGGTTATAGCAAGAATTCAGGGGAGAGGGGTTGGTGGCTTCAAACAGTGTGGTCATGGGAGTGTCTAGATGGTGGATATAGTTTTAAGATATAAGCCGCAGGGTTTATGGGAGGATTAAATGTGAAATTTGAGGGAAAAAGAGTATTATAAATGATCCAAATTCTTCTGCTTCTGTGTATATCAGGGTAAGGCCCTCTCAAATGATCTGACTATAGGGAAAAAAAAAAAAACCTGTAAACCTGGAAATCATGTGTAAAGCAACTCTGAAGCTACTGGAGAGTCAACAGAAGTGGAGAGTCAACAGAAGTAGACTTCACTTGGAAGTGCATGTTTTCTTAGAGTGGAGATGACCAACTATACCACTGTGTTTTCTTTCTGAGGCTTATGGCCCAGGGCTAGGTATTCTCTGAGTGACACAGTGATCACGTAAATGACATGGTGTACCATGTACAGTGACAGCAGGGGCTCTCGTTGAAAAATCCCATCTTTCTGGCTTGGGGAACTACAAAAGTGAAGCTGGGAAACCGTGAATGCTGAAGAGTGTGGAGAATTTCAGAAGGTGAAGAACTAGAGAGACTATCTACAAACCCTGTCTACCTATGTCTCTCATGTTCCCTTGAGTGATATATGTGCACACAGTCTAAGCAGTTCAAATTTAAAGGAAAAAATTGAAGAGTCCCTGAATGGCTCACTCGGTAAGGCATCTGACTCTTGCTTTTGACTCGAGGTCATGAGATCAATCCCTGTGTCAGACTCCATGCCCAGCAGGATTCTCTCTCCTTCTCCCTCTGCCCCCGCCATCCCGCCAGCCCAAATAACATAACAACATAACATAACATAACATCATAACATAACATAACCGGAGTTGCCAAACAATGTTGGAAGTTCAAGTCCTGCTCAAAAAATTACCTGTTAAAACAAAGGAAATCACATTTACTGGAGAAAAACAACACTTGAATTTTCACAAATTAACATTCATAATGTTGAAGACACAATCCCAAAGTATTCAACATGCACAGTACCAAGAAAATGGACACCTTCTCAAAAGAAAAATCTAGGGGATCCCTGGATGGCTCAGCAGTTTAGTGCCTGTCTTTGGCCCAGGGCATGGTCCTGAAGTCCTGGGATCGAATCCCACATCAGGGTCCCTGCATGGAGCCTGTTTCTTTCTCTGCCTATGTCTCTGCCTCTGTCTCTCTCTCTCTCTGTGTCTCTCATGAATAAATAAACAAAAATCTTTAAAACATTTTAAAACAAAACAACATTAAAAAAAAGAAAAATCTACTGAGGCTGACTCCAAGATGAACCAGGTGTTATAGCTAACAGACAAGGATTATGGAGGGACTAAGATACCTATTCTCTGTAAAGTAAAATAATACATGTTTTCAATGGATAAAATTTCAGCAGAGAATTAGACATAAGAAAAAATAATCAATGTAAATTTTAGAACTTAATATAATTTTTAAGATACAAATATTAACCAGATGGACATACTGCTGAATGAATATGATAAGACTTACTGCTGAATGGACATTCAAGTGAATTTGAATATCAGTAGAAATTATTCAAGGTGAAGAACAAAGAGAAAACACATTGAAAAAAAGAAAAAACAGAACCTTAGTGAGCTGTGAGACAATATCAAACAGTCCAATATACAGGAAACTTGAAAACCAGAAAGAGGAAAGATAATGGAGCCAAAAAGTTTTTAGAGATATACCAAAAACTTAACCAAGTTTTATAAAATATGGAAATTTACAGATACAAGATATTAAACACCAAACCAAATGAAGATAAATATGCCTATGTTGAGGCATATAGTCAAACTAGTGAAAGTCATAAAAAGCAAATCTTGAAAGAAGAGAAAAATGACCTATTACAGACAGGGGAGCAACAATCTAATTAACAACTACCTTCTCATAAGAAACCATGGAGGCTGCGAGAGAATAAAACATTCTTAAAGAAGTGAAAAGAAAAAACAAAGACAAAAAAAAAAAAAAAAAACAAAGACAAAAAATTGTCATTCCAGGAGGTAAAATACATTTTCATTGTAAACTAAGAAAATTTGTCACCAGCAGACCAGCATTATAAGATATACTAAAGAACATCTATTTACTTATTTAAAATTTATTTTACTTCATATTTTACGTGGTGACAATACTTAACATTAGATATACCCTCTTTAATAAAATTTTGAGTATATATGACATTATTGTTGCCTGGGGAGCTACAGCATTGTTCTCTAGCTTCACTTTTGAAGACTGTGGAGACTTCCAGATGGTGAAGAGTTAGGAAGAGCTTCTGCAAGCTTAGTGCAATGTTCTACAGCAGATCTCAGTCTTCTTACTTAGCTGAAACTTTATGCCTACTGATTAGTAATTTTCTCTAGATGTCCTTTAAAATTAAAAAAAAAATTATAGAAATTCAATTCTCAGGAAAGAATGAAAAACATCAGAATTGAATGGCAAATATCTGGATAAATATAAACGGAAATTTTTGTTCTGTTTTCCCTCCACATTTTAATATATGGTGTAAGCATTTAAAGCACAAAGTTTTACATTTTATTGAGAGGATTAAAATGTATGATACAACCATCATAACATAAAGGATGGAAGACATGAACTTGTAAGTGTACAAGGTTTCTATATTTTATATGAGGTAGTAATGATAACTCTGTGGGTGTAAAGAGTCAAGGGCATACATGTAGCCTGTAGGCCAACAAGGTGTTAAAAAGAATGCAAAGAACATTAATAAAATAGCAACAGAAGCAATTGAAAAGGAATTCTAAAAATAATAATAAAAAAACCCTTAAAGACTACAAATAAGTGTTGATATTGTTAGAATTGATTCAAATAAAGAAAATAAAAACAATACCCAACTCTGTGCCATATAAAAGTGATAAATATAAATGCATAGGCTGAAATAAATGGATATAAAAAGATATACTATGCAAATTAGTATAAGAAAGCTGAGTTTGCCATATGATAACCAGATAAAATAGATATGAAAACAGAATGTATTACCAGAGATTGAGAGGGATAGTTCATAATGATAAAAAGCATAATTCTTCAGGAAGTCATAGCATTCACAAATGTGCCTGGGCCCAGTAGTAACGTTTCAAGAGACATGAGGCAAAAGTTGATGGAATTAAAGGGAGAAATAGTCAAGCACACAATCATAGTTGTTCTATCAGTTCCTGAAATAAAATCTACAACTAGGCAAAAAACAAAACAAAACAAAAAAACAAAACAAAACAAAAAAAACACAAAAAACAAAACAAAACAAAACAAAAAACTCACAAAGCAAAATAAAACAAACCTGGAGTCAACCTGAACGTTACTGATCACTTTGACTTGATATTCATAGGAAAATATAGGCAAAAGTGACAGAAAACACATTCTTTTGAAGTGTGCAATGTATTTTATTTTTTAAAAGATTTTATTTATTTATTCCTGAAAGTCAGAGAGAGAGAGGCAGAGACATAGGCAGAGGGAGAAGCAGGTTCCCTGCGGGGGAACCAGAGAAGGGAATTAATGCTTTCTAATTAGGTCAACAAAGTCCTTTGAATCATTTTTGAGCTTTAGTGTGAGCCAGGGGAGGATAAATAGCCCTTGAAACAAAAAAGAAAGGGAGAAATGGTGGCACAGGAAATTAAGGGAGACAAACCTTAAGGAGGGGGGGAGCAGCTAGCTAGGTGTATGAGCATAGTTGGAGGGATTCACCATTTAAATGCTTTTGCTTGTTTTATTTTGAGAGAGAGAGATAAAGAGAATGAGCAAAAGAGGGGCAGAGGGAGAAGGAGAAAGTCTTAAGCAGGCTCGATGTGGAGTCCCACGTGGGACTTGATCTCATGACCCGGAGGTCATGACCAAGCTGAAATCAAGAGTTGGACCCTTAACTGGCTGAGCCACCCATATGCCCCATGGAAGGATTCACCATTTAAAGGGGAGTGAGTGAGGGATAGAGTCTTGCCTGCCTTGTGCCCTGGAGAGAATGAAGAGACTAGGAGAATCTTCAGTTCAGTGGGAGACTTCAAATGACTTTGTCTGATCTGACAGGTGCAGGGGCTATGCCTTCTTCATTCTATTACCATCCCTCTACAACATCTAAGATCCAACCTACTCATTATTCTAGAGCTTTCTATGAGTTCTGGCCAACTGATTTGGGGTTGTCCACATAGTGTGCTCTTCAGATGGCTGGTGGTGGGTTGGGGGATGTTGAGCAAAGTCTAGGAACATAAAAGTGCAAGATTTCTCTTGATAATTGATCGAAGACTTTCTGGGTTGGTTGTTTAAAGGTATTTACTGGGGAGGGAGGAGTCTGGTTTCTTTCTGTGATACTTGTAACCTTCTGTCTTACTTGCTCTTGATGCTGTTATCTCAGATCCTCTTCTCCGTAACAGTAAAGGATCCTCTTCTCCTTTTATCTTCACCTGAAGCTCTATAAAAATACACTTGATTCTAATTCTTCTATTGTGTTTTTTACCTCTATATTGGCCCTACCCTGAAAACTATGAGTAGGTGAATTTTTAAGTGAAAGTGAGTCTGAACTTAAATCTAGGCCCTGTGAATAGAAGTAAAGAGGTTTAACATGACAAAGAATGGGGAAACACATCACCTAATACTTCAAAATATTATCCAGCTATAACAACAAGACTAAAAGATTTGTTTTAGACATTGAGACATTGAGATTGAAAAAAAAAAAAAGGAAGTTGCGGGTATTTAGGTGAGGGATTGTTTTTATGATGAACCAGTTGAAGTGTCAGTTGAAAACGGAGAGAATAAAGGAGTTACAATATTTCTTGTTTTGCAACGTTATATGTACATGGACTCTCAAATGCTCTATTTTTGCGATGATATCTAGTGAAAGACTGAAAGGAACACTTTCTTTCCAATAGGGGATAAACCCATTATTATCTAGGACATCTGCAAGATAAAGAATATTAACAAGGAATTACAATAGAAAAAGAAGAAGGGGGAACCTACTTTCAAAGTTTAGTACTTTTTCAAGTTGCAAAAGTTGCAAAAAAAGCAAAAAGCTTTTTTGGATCTCAGGTTCCTTAGAGGAAAAAAAAATAATAATAGCTGGGAGTCAGGCAACTTAATTTGAACTCAGAAATTGTAAATATATGTATGGTGTCTGGCCCCCAGACTCGATTAAAGAAACTCTGATTTGAGGTTATTTCTTGGGCTGTGACCAACAATACCTTCTTCCTTTTCTCAATTATGTCATACTGCTCATTTGTGCCTTTAGGATGCCAGGATCAGCAGTAACGTATTATTTAATGTTAGACTAAAGATTCCTTGGCTCTACAGATTTATAAAGGCCATGTGTTAGGATGTTGTTCGTTATCCATGAAAAGAGTTTTCCCATTGGGGATCTAATTTTATAAGCAAAGAATGACCACAGGGAATAAAGATTCATTACATAGAGCATTTGAAGAACTTTAACAAAATAACATTTTATACTGTGGAATATACCTCCTTCCTAAAAATTGCCAAGGAAGTCACAACCCACTGATTCCTAGAGATATCAAGGTTAGAGAGTATCCTTGGCTAACAACCCAACTGTGCTTCATGGCTGGTCCTATTCCTTTTATTCTGCAGAGTAGAGAAGGGGTTTCATGGAAAGCAGGTTTCAAGAGAAGGAAAAACAGATTCTTTCTTTTTCTGATTCTTGTCTGAATTTTGTTTTTAATACAGACTATTTTATCTGATACTTGGATTATTTGATAAGCTTTTACATTTTGGATATATTTTTAGTTTCAGAGAATACATTCTTTTTTTTAAAAGATTTTATTTATTTATTCATTAGAGACACACAGAGAGAGAGAGAGAGAGAGAGAGAGAGAGAGAGACAGGCAGAGACATAGGCAGAGGGAGAAGCAGGCTCCATGCAGGGAACCCCATGTGGGACTCAATCCTGGGACTCCAGGATCACACCCTGGGCCAGAGGGAGGTGCCCAGCTGCTGAGCCACCCAGGTGTCCCTAGACAATACATTCTTAACTCAGCTATCTTCAAGAGGGAAATATAATGTGGATCTCCAAGATTTCTTTGAATTCTAAGCTGTTTGACATGGGACATCCACCAAGCAAGTTTGTTTTTATGTGTTTACTTCCCACATTTCTTTAAGAGAGGAGAATTGCAGTAGGGTTATTCAAGTTGAAGTTGGTTCTTATTTGACATAATGCTTTGTAGATCAGTCATATTTCAGGACTTGATGAACATTGATTGTAGTTGCCTGTTGCAGAGGTACAAGAACCGATGGAGAGTAAAGAAGTACTGATAAAGATAGTTTCACATTTTCTCTCATTGAGTTGACTGCCAAGAAAAGTTGGCCATTTTCAATTACAGCCATCTCCATATACTAAAGCCACTAAAGCTAATAATTTATATATAATTAATTAGTCATTAAGTTTACAAATAATTGGATGTTTGCTGCCATGCAAATAAAATGGTAATTAAAATGTTTAGTTTATCAGCATATTAGACATCATGGACACATAATCTTAAGCCAGAGTCAGCAGTCTTTGCAATGGCAAAAATAGAGCAATTTCATTTTTATCCAATGTTTTTTATTTCTTGTCTGAGACTTTTAAGCAGAAATAATTGTTGAATTAAGCTATGCTGCCTTAGATTGTCATCAGCTTTTCCTACTTTTGTTGAATTTGCCTTCTGCAAACACTGTGCTTGAGTAGTATAAACTTTATTGTATATTCCACTTGAAGTTATAAGTATTTTAAAGATTTATTATCTAAAAATTAAAGTAATGTTTATCCTGCAAATTAATATAATTATAGTATTTAGTAATTTGGTTCAGACTTTACAACTCTCAGATAGCACTGCCATGTTTAAAATACAATTTCTTTAATATTTTACATACATTATCCAGTATTATATCTATAGTAAGTATAAATCGGTTCTTCTTCCTCAAATATTATAATTAGAAGGAAATACTTGTGATAATGTATCTTTTTAAAATACATTACATTTGCTTTAAAACAGTTCATAATTATCTTAAGACAATCTTTCAGAAAAATTCTCTTGTTTATATAAACATGTATTTTATTCTACTGTGACTCACTACTAAATTCTTTGGAGCACTAGTGTTTTAAAATAAATAAGTGCAAATTTATATGTGATATGATTTTCTCTGAAACATTGGTTTGAAAAAAGCTAAGACTTCAAAGCCTTTTTCAAAATAGAAGTGTCAAAATTTTTATTTGGAAAAGCGTCTTAGAATTTGCAGATTAGAAAGAACGATTCTTCTCTTGGCATTAAAAGTATACATTTTTTGAAAAGTGTGTTGAGGGAGCTGGTAGTATTAAGAAAGCATATTTATTCTCTATATATTACCTTTTGTGAGGAATAAAAACCTCAGCAACTTTTATTGAAACACTTTCATAATTTAACTCTGGACAAAGGCCAGAGGATAATTCTGTGACAACTTCACTATTTCATGAAGACCTCATTAGAACTTTAATCCTAAATTGTGATTCATTTATACATCCATTGTGAACTTTATATTAATTAAGGGTGAATCATCCCCTTATGGGAAAAGTTGAGAAAAGACCTTAACTTCTAAGGTTTGAAAGAGGCTAGTATCAGTTTTGTTCTTGCAATGGGACTACTACTCCTTTTGGTGACACAAAGACCACTTTTTAAATATAATACATATTTTTGGGAATCACTTATTAGGTTTACATTTCTTTTTAAACCTATAAATCCTCTATGATGTGAACACTCTTTGAAAAAATAGGAATGTTTAGGGCCATTAGGCTTAACTTTGTCTAGGCTTTTTTTCTGTGGCTCTCTGGATATCATCTCTAGAGCATGAATACAGTGAATAGTTTAGATAAACTAATATTTTATGATTTTCTGTCAGAGTTATTATTTGGGATGATCATTAAATAAGGTTATATCGCTATTTGCTTATGGAATAAATATTCTTCAGGTTATTAAATATCTTTTTATGTTTGACTTCTTTAAATAAATTTCATCTATGAATGCTATTGGGGTTTATTAGTTGACTCATAATTTTGTAGATTGCTATAGTGTTCATATTGGTTTAGCTTAGATCTCTGATCATAAGTGTAATGCGTGTTTTTGCTTTTATATTCATTCAGAGCAACTAACATGGAGTAAACCCCATATAAACATTGCTGACTTAACATGAAAGCATATTGGAGATCCCTGGGTGGCTCAGTGGTTTAGTGCCTGCCTTTGGCCCAGGGCACGATCCTGGAGACTGGGGATCGAATCCCACGTCGGACTCCTGGCATGGAGCCTGCTTCTCCCTCCTCCTGTGTCTCTGCCTCTCTCTCTCTCTCTCTCATAAATAATAAAATAAATAAATCTTAAAAAAATAACATGTAAGCATGTTATATGTGATATACATGATATTTATGGTTCATGGTTTTGTGAGGTATGTTCAATGTTAAATTATACTCAACATGCTTCAAGTCTCTTAGTCTTAGCATTTCTGACTCTTTGATACTTTGATATCTGGGAAAAAATGCTACACAAGTGCCATGAGGCAAAGTGGATAGTTTTTCAAAATTAGTCAATAGTACTCTAGTGGGATATAATAGATCTGTTAACCTGTTAATAAAATAAAATCCAACAGGATTTTTAAATGACTTAAAGACAAGAGGGAAAGTTATAGTCTGGTAGTGACAGCTGGCAAACTTGCCTTAAATGCTTTTAAGGACAAAATTGATAACATCCACGATTGGCTACAGTTCAGGGTACCCAATTCCAGTGTGCTGTCAACCGTATATATTTACTATTGATTAACACTCTAGCTACATTCTTTTCAGACATTTTGACGTGGAAAGGTTATTATTTTAGGGGCAGCACCTACATAGTTTTTTCCAAGGACTGTGATAAAATAATATGAAAAAGGAATCAATTAATATGTTGCCATTGGTGAAGTTAATGTGTTCATTAATCATATAAGTCTAAGGGAGCTGCTTTTAAGTCAGAAAAACCGATCAGTTTTAGCAAAAATGGAGGAAACCATGTGAAAAGAATGTGCATACTCCTGGGTTAGTACTGAGTAAAAATATGCAAATACTAAGTAAGTGGCTTTCCAAGTCATGTCCATACACCTGAGTCACATGTATAGAATTAGATGAATTCAACCTAAATGTTGATATCCATTGCAAAGAACCACTTGATTGCTGTGCGTTAGAAGATAATTCTGAGCATTAGCTACTCAATTTCATTACACACAGGAAAGCCTAAACAAATAAAGTAACCCCATTCTTCAATGTGCATAAATTTGCCTCATTTATAAGAGAGATCACACAACTTTTACACTTAACAGATATTTATTGGATGCCTCATGTGTATACCTTATATTGTTTTAGGGATACTATAGAATATGGAAAAAGAAAAAATCCTGTTTGATGAGTTTGCTTTCTATGAAGGGTGAAAAAATATATAGTTAAGTTGCATTAAGCACTTTGGAAAACAATAAAGCAGGAAAGTAGAGGATAGGAAGGCTAAGTGGTTGGGTGGCCAGAGAAAGCCTCTCTGAGGAGGTATCTGAATAACAACCTAAAGAAAGTGAAGTAGTGAGTCAAGAGGAAGAGCATCTTAGAAGGAGAATCATCCTAAAAGAAAATAACCTAAGAGAAACTTTGAGGGCCAGTGAAGATGCCAGAGTGGTTCAGCAAACTGAGCCAAGGGAGTTGAGTAGGATAGAATGTCAGAGGGGTAATGGAGTTGAAGGGCATATTGTTAAGGGACTTGTAGGCTACTGTCAAGATAGTTGGCTTTTACTGTGTGTAAGAATGGGAAACAACTGGAAGGTTTGAGCAACAGAATGATTTTCTGATTTCAAACCGAAAGAATCATTCTGAGTGCTGTGTTGAGATCCAGCCACAGGAGGCAGGAATTGGAAGAAGCAAGGCCACAATCAATAGGATAATAAAATGGTGTTCAAACTAGAATATGTGACCTTCAGGGCTACCTGAAAACCTTACAGAGACACAAGTCTTTAAAAGACTAAATTTCCAGATCAACTAACTGCCTAGAAATTAACTGCCTAGAATTTAGCTGCCTGCTGGTGAATCTGAGATCAAGGCATTTCATTTGTTGACCATCTCCCATTTCATATCTCCTATCCCTTTTAGAAGAAACCTTTGTTTCTCATCCATTCCAGATCTTACTGTGGGGCATTTCCCCAGAATGTAAAAACTTCTAGAGTGAAAAATGAAGGGACAATTCCAAATAGTTTGATTTGACATCTTCACCTCTTCCACACACACCACCCTTCCTTGCTGGAAAAACCACCATTCCTATGGGAGATCCTTTGAAAACAAAAACAATGATATTAAGGGGAAATACCTTTTTTTTTTATTCATGTCACAGATTAATGGCAACTCTCTGTTTTATCCATTCATCTAGTCATCTCTTTGTCTCTATCTTAGAATTTGGATTGAAAAAAGGTTGTTTTTACTAGGATTGTTATTAATACATTTATTTAATTGAAAAATCAACTCAGACTCTTCTGGTAGAAAATAAGTTTAATTGTGGGCAACTGACTTGGTATTGAGAACTGATTTTCCTAACTCCATTCGTATTTTCCTTAAAATGAATTTACTAAATCTGCAGGTCTATGGCTCTCATAAAGATATATTTAGAGGCTGTGATAAATATTTTATTTAAAATTTTGTTCTGCCAAAGTCATTTAGAAAATAATTATAATTTGTTTTTTTTTCCTCTTGCCCTTTCTAATCATATCTGGTGGAATAAGTAGCCTCTAAGTGAAAAAGTAATAGGTCACAGGAAATTATAGTAACAGGAAAAAAATCCTGTTTGATGAGCTTGCTTTCTACGAAGCATGAAAGAATATATAGTTAAGTCACATAAAGCACTTTTGGAAAAAAAATAAAGCAGGAAGGGAGGGGATAGGAAAAAATAAAGCAGGAAGGGGGGAGGGATAGGAAGAGTAAGTGGTAGGGTGGCCAGGAAAGGCTCTCTGATGAGGTATCTGAGTAGCAACCTAAAGAAAATGAAATAGTGAGCCATGGGAGTCAAAGGGAAAGCACATTTAATTAGAAAAAAAAAAGATTTAATATTTTTACCTGTTAAAGTGCTTATTCATATATATTTTTAATTGGGAGATGGTGATATTAAATCAATATGATCTTTAGATTTCATGGGATCTATGTAGATAAAAAATTAATCCCTTACAATAATTAAAAAGCATAATGAAATTTTTAGTTGTTGACTTAACCTGTTTAGAGGTGTACATGAGCAGACATGTTTGACCACTACTAGCATATTTCAATAATACTGGTAAGAGATAAAGGTACCTTGGGATAAGTTTTAGAATGCAGTAGAATTCTGGATATATTTTTAAGGTTTGGATCACTACCCAAATTTTTTAAGACAAAAAACATGGAAATGATTGCTTTTCAACCTTGAAAATATGCTAGTGAAGGGATCTTTGGATTCTTATTAGAAATATGTAATGTTGAACCATTTGTATAAAACATTATACAAATTATTTTTTTTAATAAAAATTGTGCTGTGCTATATTGCCCTTGGTAGACTTGCCAAAATTGTGATATCACAGTGCCATTGGGACCTCTGACTGTGTTTCAAGGAGCAATAGCAAGTTGTCTGATGGTTTGGTGGAACTTCAGCTTCACATTCAAGTTCACATTCAACTTCAATGTGAGCATTTTCTCAAATCTTTAGGATTGTCTCCATTATTTGGGGGTCTCTTTATAAATTACAGTTTGGTGTTCAGCCTGTATGGCGTATATTTTTAAACATTCAGTCCCTACCACAGTAAACTGGAGATGACACATATCCGACAGTTCTCTATCCAATTTAGTTTTGGCTTTCTATGGACAGATGACAGTATAAATGATTTGAAATTGGGTTGCCATCCAATTTTTTCAGGTTGAGTGCTTGTAAGTCTGAGCTCCTTCTCACTGAATCCTCAGAGAAAAGATTAGAGCAACTCCTTTTTCATGGTTTCTGTATCTCTTTATGGAATTTGTAGTCTTGGAAGAAAGATATCTCTAGGTGATGGAAATCTTATTTATCTCAGTATAACTGAACTCTTGGATTTTTTCCCACACTGCCCTTATATGACACTTCCTTTGAAGGAGTATCAAGTTTCAGTGTGTCCACGACTCTATTCTCTTGCTTTAGAATTCTAGCAAGTCATGTTGAATTAAAGGAAGTTCTGGGAGTTTTGTGATCATGAATTATAGCCATTGCTGATTTTCCTTTAAAATTCATATTTCTTATATTTTATTTAAAGATTTTTATTTATTCATTTGACAGAGAGAGAGAGAAAACAAGAGAGAGCACACAGCAGGGGGTGCAGTAGAAGGAGAGGGAGAAGCAGACTCCTTTCTGAGCAGGGAGCCTGATGTGGGCCTCGATCCCAGGACCTTGGGATCATGACCTGAACCAAAGGGAGACACTTAACCAACTAAGCCACCTGGGCACCCCTAAAATTCATATTTCCATCAGAGCAGGCCTTTTGCTTTGAATGAACAGAAACTCTTGGAGCAAATTTCTTATATTGCTGCTATTAGCATCTTTCTTTTGAAATAGAGATCAAATAGTGTTTATATTCCTTGAATCATTCCTTATAATGTCTGTTAGACTATATATAAAACAGGAGATTTCACACATCTTTTTTGTTTGTTTGAACCAGTTTGGGTGAAATGAATCAAATTTGATATTTTTTCTTTTGGAATGAGCATTTTTATTGACATTGGGCATGTATGCGGTTAAAACTACTTGGATGTGACTGCCAGTACATTCTGTGCTATGTGCAAATAAAGCCTGAGATGAAACATGAAGATTGATGAGAGATTTTTGGGCTCCACATATTTACAGATTTTAAACTTTTTATACTTTTAAACTTTTTAAGCTTTTACCTCTGATGTGTTTCTTTTCTGAATGTGTAAATACTTCCAGTAGGAGCAAAATCTGATTTATGAATTTAAATTTTAGTTTGTTCTGGGTACATCGTCTCTTCCTGCTTACTTTTATTTTCCTTTTAACTGTCTTTGTATAATTTGTTTATACTGTACAAAAACATATCTCCTCTAAACATATAAATTATATAAATATTGTTCAATACATATTTCTGCATATAAGTGATATGTCCTCTGTAAAGCTACAAAGATAGAGAAAAATTTAAATTAATGGAGAGCTTTTGAAACCTATTAGCTGGAACCCTTGAAGATTCACAAACACCCTGTGAAAAATGATAACATCATATAAGAACCCAGAATGTGTGTGGAGCAGTGTGGGTTTGGGGTGGGGGTGGATGGTGGGAGTGAAGTGTCCCTGTCCTCATAATCATATAAAGATTGAGGACTCTGGCCAAGGTATCTATTCTTAGTTTGATGTTATAATTTTTCTGTTTGACAAATATGATCAATATTTGAATACATTTTTTCATCTTTTTTAGAATATTTTGCTAGAATGATTTCTACAAGAAGTTTTTACTCATGGCCTTTCAGTTCTATTTTTTCGGCTAGATAGAGGATTCTTTTGGTCAGACTAGTATAGAAGTTTGGTTCATTCATGCATGATGTAGCCTAGTTATATATGGATTCTACCAAATTGCTCATTTTACTCATATGCTCCTTTCATATTTATTGAATGCTAGCTCTGTGCCAGGAACTTAAGAACTACAAGTATGAATTTAAGTTATAATTCTCATAATTAACTAAATTTAGAGGAAAATACCATCATATAAGCCAATTTCTCTGTTTGCTATTAGACTGTTTACATAATATAAAGTAGAAGGGATAAACCATGTCTTAGTATGCATAATAACTCATATTAACAGTTCTTTAGAACAAAATTATTAGTGGTGGTCTTTGGAGCCTATGTTTATTCCAATATTACTATCATTTTTTTAAAAATTGAGGATGGCCTTGAAATTGGTTTGTAAGCATTATACGAAAATCAGTATCTTGCAATCATGGTTTTTTTCCATGGCCTGATTTTGTTTAAAAAAAAAAAAAAATCTCTCATGATTATATATGTAACTCACCAGATTTGGATCTGAATGGCTTTTGGCTATTTTAAAAATCAAATTTACCCGGAGAGAAGAAAATGATTTGCTTCATTTAAGATGATTAAGAGGTTAACTTAGAAAAGAATCTTTCAAAATATTTTAAGCACTGTGACAAATAAAAATCTCAGTACTATTTCTAAAAATGCAATCTAAGATAAGAATCTCCAGATACCCATATATACATGTGCATGCGTGTGCACTCATATCTCCTTCAATAATAGTCCACCATCATCTGAATCCCAACAGAGTGGCCAAATGTGAACGTCATAAAGCTAGATGCCTTCCAGAGTATTTTCAATGGAATATCCTTGGAAGTTTCAACTTCGCAATTACTTTGGGAAGTCTAAGAATCCACCTAATAAAATTTTTTTATATAAAACCAACATGTGACTCTTCTATAACATGTTTCCACTTGGGAAGATTTTGATCCATCTTATCAACTGATATAAAAATATCTTTGATCTTAGGTGAGGTTGGGGCTGAGAGCTATACTAGCCTAGTGATGTGTGTTCTTTCTGTGTTTTATGTGAAACCAGCTTTTCAAAAGGTTATACATCATTTTTTCTTTTTTTAACATCATTTTTTCTTTCAATGACTTACATGATTCATCATAATTGATTTAATTACCTTTGTCTACATGGTCCTTATTATCAAATTTTGTGCTTTGCAATTAGAAGTTATATTTATAAGACTTTAATTTGTAAATGACATTAACAGCCAATCACCGTTAAATATATTATAAATTTAAATTTTAGAATTCACAGATTGAAAAAGTATAAACCACTCAAGGTGACATTTTGCAAGAGTGACATTTATTTGGAGTTCTATGTTTTAGTCTGCTTACAAAATATTAAGCTCTAGGTGTTCCTAGTAACAATTAGTTACTGTGTAGCTGCTTTTTATAGCCCCAGATAATTGGATACTTTCAAAAGCATGCACTGAGACAGTTGTAAGTTAGATTTAAATAATTATGACGTTCAAAGGCTAATAGAACTTAATGAAATACATATAGTAGTGAAATCAAAGTCGAAGGTGATTTTTTCCCTCTTTTATGAAGGTTCTTTGTTATATTTTAGTCTCTTATGTTCTCTCCTGTGCACTTAAAACATCTCAGTGTCATTATTGGTTTGTATGCTGTCTCCATTGGCCATGTTTTGAAAGGACAGGAGCTATAACGTAGTCATTATTGTATTGCTTGCACTTAGCACCTGTACACCACCTAGAGTGTGATAGATAATCCATAAATGTTTGTCGAATGCACGGGTAGCAGAAATGCATTTCAAGTCCTTTTATTTAACTGCCTTTGCCAAAAATTGGAAAAGCAAATTCAAAACAATGGAAAATGTCTAGAATAGACCAAGAACAATTAGGGATCCCAATTTGCAGTTGGAATTTTCATGACTATAGCATCTGATTAAAAGTATCGATACTGGTTTCCCCTCTCCTGAGGATACTTGTACACAATTCAGTGAGAAAGATAAAAAGTAAATTCCCTCGAAGTGGTAAAAATAACTTGCTGCTATTTATAAGGTGAAAGACTATTCTAGGTGTTTTTATCAGTCCACTTCCCATTCTTTGTATGGATATTAGATGTTTTCCCAATCTTACAGAATATGCATGCTTCCAGATAAACTCTTTACTCCCTCCTGCTGTCCAGAAATCCTGGAGTCATCACTGAAAGGATAAAAGGTCAATAATTGTTTGCCCATACATTGCCCATACAGAAAAAAAAAAAAATCTTTGTAACCACCTTGGGATTTTTCTATTTCCTTTCGTGAAGAGGTGATTTGTCCGAGGTAATCATTGTGATGCATCATTGCCCTGTATTAAGAAAAAATGTCTCAGAGTTTTCAGTTATAATCTGAAATAGTGCTTTTCAAACTGTATCA
The DNA here is from genome assembly GCF_048164855.1 of Canis lupus baileyi. Lineage (NCBI taxonomy): Eukaryota > Metazoa > Chordata > Mammalia > Carnivora > Canidae > Canis > Canis lupus. The sequence continues at coordinate 10,747,248 of NC_132844.1, forward strand.
TGTGTTCAAATCACCTAGGGCTCTCTTGTTGAAATGTAAATTACGATTCAGTGGGCCTGAAATGTGGGCTGAGGTTCTGCATTTCTAATAAGCTCCCAGGTGTGACCACATTTTGAGTGGATGCTAAAGCTACCCAAGATATTTGTGGAGTGGCAGACATGACAGATGTGTAGAGAGTGGTACTAATATATCTGGTTTGCTAATTATCCTGGATCCCAAGATAATTCCCTGGCAAGATGGTTTGCTGCTTCAGTTCCGATGCCTTTCTCCTCTTTCTTCATTGCGATTTGCTTGTGGAATCATTTTTAGGAGCAGAATTTGTAGTCTTTAATTCCCCATCAATTAGAGAAGCAATAAGCCACATGATGTCAGGTGAGAAGTTCAGACCCTTGGAACATTCTAAAACATTTAAATTTAATGACCAACACGTATCTAGTATAGATAACCACAAATAAATTAGCTCTTTTATTTTTAAAATGGTTGTTTTCCTTTCTGATATGGGCATGATTTGCTTGTGTGGTCAAGCTAGCAGTCATGGAGGTTGTTGGATTGTGTTTTTTGTAAACATGGGCTAAAATTACTTCCTTTGCTACCTTGAAACTATGACTTTTTTTAAAAAATTGAAGTTTCCTTGTCAGAACTGTTCTAGGAAATTCCTCACATACATTTGGTGCTCCATAGGGACATATGGTACACAAAGAGTAATTTTGATATACCGCATGTGGAGTTCAGTAAAGATATGAAGGTGCCCCCCCCAAAGTTGTCACTCTTCTTAGCCAAAGAACATTCCCACAGTAAACTCTATTAACAGTGTTAACCTCGAGTGAATCAGTGTGATAGAAAAATGTCTATATGAAACCTCGATTCACTTACACCTTTAATGAGTTCGAAGCTTTCAAATTCCTCTGTAATGGCTGTTGTTATTTGCCACCATAACACCTATGTCCTCTTACTCAAACAGCTTTGACTTTTGCATGGTGATTAAGCTAGTTCTCCATTGCTTCTCTAGATCCACTCTTTTACCTTCCCACTCTGCTGTGTGCTCCTAAACTGACCAATAGGACCTCCACCACAAGTTCTCCCTCCCTAACTTTGAGATCACAGCAGATCGGAAGGAGGAGGGAGACATCAGGATTCACATTTCTCCAGTTCCTTCTCTAGAGGGCTATCATGGAATGATTATGTCTCCCCATTAAAGGAATCAGCTTCCGACAGGTGGCCCTCTCTACCTGGTCTCTGTGTCTCCAGGTACTTCCCTTGCATCATAGTTGAAACTACAACTTTTTTTTTTTTTAAATACAACTTTTAATGGCTATTTTAAATATTGTTATAAGGATTTGGTCAGAATTACAGCCAAAGACTTGTCTTACAGGCACAGAAATTCTCTCTCATTGAAAACAAGTTTGCATTCTAGAATTCGGTTGAAATAAAAACAATAGAAAAATATCGTTGGAGCCAAGAATTTTAAAGATGTCAGATGCTAGCGTAAGATCCTTGTAGCCCAGTGGATATAAATATGTGTTATTAGACTAGTTTTCTCCTTTGTTTTCAGAGTATATTTTCTCTCTGAGTTAATTTGGAGTTAGAGGTGTTTTATTTAGCAATAAAGAGATGTGATTTGTGGAAACGATGTTTTGCAAGGTGAAGGAGTGTTAGTTGTATAGAATGGTGTAGTCACATATGTAGTCTAAAGTAGGTTATGAAAGACTGAGAAAAATATTTTCCTCCCAGTGAGGACTTAAGTTCTCAGGGCTATGTTTATGCCCAGGCAGGCATATGCACCAGGCTTGTGACTACATATCTTTTATAAATACAACTCATTTCTGACATAAGCTGTCAAAGAATAAGAAGTGTGACCACATTTGTAAGCATGAGAGATTTTTTTGAATTTCGGTAGCCTTGAGAATTCTGTGGTATAAATATGAATCCCTTTCAAATGTGAGACTATTTGAGGTTTTGTTTTGTTTTTTTTTTTTGTTGTTGTTGTTGTTGTTGTTGTTTTGTTTTGTTTTTTTGGTCTTGTCTCTAGAGCTCAGGTAACTTAGTAGTAATGATAGTAGTTCAGTGTTCCGGAGCGTCTTTCTAGAAGATACCTGATAAGTATTCATGAATCAAAAAGACAAGTGGATGAACATTCTCTAATTCATATTTATCAAGAACAATAATTACTACATTTTACATATCCATTTTGGGATAATGTATGCATGCACAAAAATAAACACAGTTCCAGTTCAATGAATTCTTGTCAGAAGAATGATTTTAAGAATGTAAGCCAAGCTTTTGCCTGTTATTAACTGAACTCCTTCATTAAGTAACAAGGGAAGAAGGCATTCAAAGCATATTTTGTGAAGAGAAATGATTTCATCACAATGAATAGTTTTTCCACAGTTGCTCAACCAGATCAGGAGAAAAGCTTTGCATTTTACCTGCAAGTATCTGTTTAGAAAAGTATAGAAAAAGCTTACATTTGCAGAAGTTTCTAAGAACTGAAGTGATTGAAACTTGATTCTTTGTGTGGCACCGCAAACACCATTTCATTCTCAATAAAATGATAAACTTTGTAAGAGTAAGCTTTTTATTTTCCTTATAACAATCTTCCAACTGAAGTCACATCTCTAACTTGAACTTCACATGCAGATCAAACTTTCTCTTTGAAACAGTTGCTGAGGCTTTTTACTCTATCCTTGGAAATGATTAATGTAGTTAGACTCTCCTCCCCCAAATTTGCTCCAGTGTTTTTATATGGTAGAAGAGAAAATTTGCAATAAGAGGGAATGATAAAACTGGACTATGTTTTTAGTGTTGATTTACTTGTGAAAATTTTTTTCTTTTGTCATAGACATTGATGAAAACATTCTACTAAAGCAATAAACCTTACTTGCCCTTACCTAAAGTGAGATATTGGTATTTGTTTCTGATGATGTGATTGTGCTTGACTCTCCCTTCCATGCTATGTGTGTGCATACAAATCCCCAAATCATACAGTATTTTTTTAAGATTTATTTTTTTTGGTGTTTTCCTTAAACTCTTACTTTTAAGCATATACAGTGTACATAAATGAACCTGTTCTATTTCCTCAGCAGTTCTTTCGGGTTATAAATCTGTAGATAATTTACCACAGAACTCTAATTTATGTAGCAGGACGCCTTTATTTTCATAATCTGTATGGTACTTTCAGACATGCTCATGAAAAACAAGCTGGTGATTTACCATCAGCATCTCTGTCTCTTCAGCTGCCTTCTTATTCAGTCTGCTTCATTGGTATCTGGTCCATTCCCTATCCCTGCTCTTGTGTTGCCTGCTCCAGATCCCCTGTGACTGTGGGGATGTTGGCAGAAGATGAAAGAGCAGGTTGGGCAGGTTACCAGTATAGCTATAAATGGAGATGACCAAGGGGAAGAAGGGCTGGAGGTGAGTGAGGGGTGATTAAAAAGAAATGCATCAATCCTGAAGTACAGAGAGAGGAGGCAGGGAGGCATAGATCTGAAATGGACAGACCATGTTAGCTGGCTTCATAAGTCCTAAAAACCAATTAGTCAGAAAATGATGATCTGTTCTGGCAGAAAAACCACGCTTTCCAAGTGTAAGCTTTACAAAACCTTTCATCAGGCCTGATAGAGTTCAATGAATAAAAAGGGGGGAGCAGTGCAGTGGTAGAAATGACAGACCATAAAGGCTGGCCTGAAAGACCCTTTGAAATACTTCTGCTCACAGTGTTATAGAAGCAGGTGAAGGCAAGAAATCAGCAGTTGAAGTCAGTAATTTTTAAGTAGAAGGGTGTTAGAGTGGGTGTATTGATAGGAGGGCTTGAAATACATGCAGCTGGGTAGCATGCTAGGAGGGAAGGGGCTGAGTTTGAGGGTAAGGGGTTTTACACAGGAAACAGGGCAGTGATGAGAACTGGAATCTCAATTCAAGGAAAGGAGTAAAAATTATACATCAAATTCTGCAGGAATATGGCATATTCAAACCAGTCCCAGACACAGGTGGATATCCAAGACTGCAGGGTCATATCTGAATGGACAGGTGCTGGGTAAAGTGTTAGGGGAGCAGGAAAGAAACAGTGGGAACATCAAGCCCAGTGAGGCATCCTGAGAAAAATGAGGCAGAGAGAAGTGAAAAAGTGTCTAGTCCCTGTGAAACAAAGCTAATGGGAATAATGGGGAAATGGGTCCTAATCAGTAGACTGGAATACAGGGCATGTAACTTGGGTAATCCCTTTGTGGCTAAGAGGTTAAGGGGTAAATGGTAAGTCTTACAGTCTTTTTAAATGCGTGGTGAGGGTTCTACTGTCTCTTAGCGTCTCCAAAGCACTTGGCAGTTCATGTCTAATGTCTGGACCTGCAGAGACTTTCCAAGACATAGCCCTATAGCAGTATTGCTCGTTAGTTCCAGGCTAGGGTAGAGTGTGTGCAGATGTCTAATTTTCTAGGCCAAGTAACTGGGATCAGGGTGGCTTGGACTCAAAGACTATATTCTACACAGGACAAGTTAGAGTTGATAAGTGAATACATGAGGATAACTCAGTAATGATTTTCAAGTTAAAAACTTTAGAGTGGACTCTGCTGGTTTCCATCTATAACCTTAGTATGGTGCTAGTATTAACTCATAAAAATACAAAATTAAAGTAGATAATGAGTAGATCTAGAAAAATGTGATAATTTGTCATTAAGCAGTGGACAGTTTGGATTCCATCTTTATTTGATTCAACCACTGCTGTCCAAGACTTGGCTGTGGCTAGGCAAGTTTTTAGATCAGCAGCACCACAATCCTTATTTCATCTGTGACACTAGGACTAATAGGTGGTAAAATTATTTTCATGGGGAAATATGAAAAAAAGACATGAAATTTTTATGATTTTTAACGGCCTTTCAAATTCTTAATTACTATGGATAAATAAAACTCTCTGAATTCCAGCTCTCGTGGTTTATGTGATTATTTAAATAGTTAAAAATGGAGAAAAACAGCAGGGGAGTTAATTTTCTGCAGATTTCCATATGTTTGTGAATAGAGCTGTCCTTCGTATCAGAAGAAAACAGGATTTTCTGTTGAGGCATTCTAAAGAATAGGGAAGGGGGTCGGTGAGGGGAACTGAAATATCAGTACATCTCTCTACAAAATGATTTAGGCAGAGCTTTCCTTTTTCTCTATGGTTGAGTTTCATTTATTCTGTACACTTTTGAACTAAAGTTCAACAGGTACTTTTGGAAGTTGCCTTAGATGTGTCAATCATTGCATTGTTCCCTTAAGAGAAGATGAAGACTCTCATTTCTTGGAAGAATGAACTTATTCCCATTGTATGTAATCTATAACTAGAGGAAAATTTGGCCACTGGCACAATCATTCACCAAGCACTCTCTTGTCTGTGAGGGTCTGGTAGGACATGTTAGTCTGGATAGAGAAGACATTTCCCATTGAAGAGGATGGACAGATCTCAGCATACCAGAGGATGTGCTGAAGAAAGGGGAAATTCCAAATAGGCCCTCTTAATTGATCCAGTTAGTACATCTTTTTCTTTCTTTCTTTCTTTCTTTCTTTCTTTCTTTCTTTCTTTCTTTCTTTCTTTCTTTCTTTCTTTCTCTTTCTTTCTTTCTTTCTTTCTTTTTTTTTGTTTTGTTTTCTTTCCTTTTTTTCTTTTCTCTTTTTTTTTTTTCTTTTTATTTACTTTGGTATTCCAACTTGCAACTGTGTTTTTTTTTTCTTTCTTACCTTCTTTGCTGATCGATTTTGTTAGGTAAGCCCTCAAATTCTTCCAATGTTCAGCCTGTCAGGAACTTTACTTTCATGACTCTATTCCATTCTGTGGCAAAGTCATGTTCTCCTCAGTGGCAAAGTCACTTCCCACATGTTTGTAACCCTTTTAATCAGTGAAATATTAAATCTGTCAGAATTTTAGAGATGGAATTCACTTGCCAAGGATATTTTAGCTGTGCTATGTAAATATGTCAATATTATTGAGATTACATATAACATGGAGGTGTCAAGGAGTACACGAACCAAAATAACTATATATTTTTAATTTTAGGGAAAATGTTTGCAAAATTAGAATCATTTGTGAACCAAAGAAGGGCATAGTATAATTTGTAGATAGTCACCCCTAAATCATGAAGAGGATTTGTGTAGGCTGATTTCAATGGACTGTGTGTTAAGTGATGCTGAAAGATTACTGGTTTTTGTAGTAGACACTGCAGTGATTCCACAAGTTCAGTTGTTGAAAAGGACTCACCAAACTTAACAGAACATACTTACATAGGATTTTTATTTACAAATAAATAGTATGATGCAGCAAGAGAAAGAAAAACAGGCATGTATGGGGGGTCGGTGAAGAGGGAGGATCTGTTAGACATCCAGGTACAAGCTTTGTGGGGCTTTTATTCACTCAAGGGATACACTTGGCTCTGAATTAAGATCTGTATAACATTTATAGCTGTCCAGTCACATAGTCATGGAGTCAAGCCAGGCTGGCTAACAAGTTACACCAGAAAAACCATCAGTAAACAAAGTGGAAGGCTTTTCAGGAGAGTTTTGGACTTTAAACTGCACATCATAAATCCCATTGCATCTTTCTGAGCCAAAGGTCAAAGCTGACATCCCAAATCCCCAGAGATAAAGTTAGGCCTTTCCAGGTTCAATTGTAAATTAACTGTGTCCTATCTGGATACTTCCTCAGGGGACAATATCAGGGAAGAGACATTTGAATATATATTTAATACTATTAGGTCTAAATTCTCCCAGGGAAGAAAAGAAGGAAAATTCTTGAGTTGGAAACTGAGTGAGAACTAGAATGTGGGCCAACTGTAATTAATGTCCATATTTTCCCCAGTAACCTCTACTCCTTTAGAATAAATATGCTTTCCTTATAAGCATAAAACTGGTTGTGTCAGATGGGCCTGTGTTGGAAACCCAGAAAGAAACTTTCACCACTATTATACTCAAAAGTTGTAAAAAGTCATTTACAGAACAAAATATGTATTGCTTTTACTAATAATTCCATATTATATTAATAAAAATGCCTTATTTTATTAGTGAAATTTCATTATCATTAAGTAATTCAAGTGAAAACTTGAGAGGCAATAGTAGATGTTTAGGGAAAACCTTCTACTGTTGCAAGGATGGGGAATATGTGAAATAAGTAAAGTTTGTTTGAAGTCCTCTCCAAATCCCCCTTCCTCTCTACACCCTCCTCACCTTCTCAGGAGCCACGGACAATAGGACAGGGAATGCTTTTAGGGTCTCTTTTGAGGAGAAGAACAATCTGATGGAGTAGCACTATTTAGATAATGGTGTGAGGCACTTGATCTGTTACTTTTGCAGGGGTATTTGTGTTCTTCGGTAGGACACAGAATGGAGGAAAATGCACAAGGAGGCCAAGAATCAAAGACTTGTAGAATTTCTTGTGAAAACAATTAGGGACAACATGTGATAGAATGAATCTCTGGACAGTTTTCCTGGTGCCCCTAACTTAGACCATTACCTATTCCAGTTACTTCTGGATGAAAATGAATTGAGTATCTTGAAATAAAACTGTGGATTCCTAAGGCCCAGGCAACGTGACCGAGTTCAAAGACTTCATTTTTTTTTAAAGATTTTATTTATTTATTCATGAGAGACCTAGAGAGAGAGGCAGAGATGAAGGCAGAGGGAGAAGCAGGCTCCCTGTGGGGAGCTTGATGCAGGGCTTGATCCCAAGACTCCAGGATCATGCCCTGAGCCAAAGGTAGACACTCAACCACTGAGCCACCCAGGCTCCCCTCAAAGGCTTTATTTTTAGGTCCAAACGAATTGATCTCCTACTCAAAAAACAAAACAACAAAAACCAAAGAAACCAAAAAGAGGATGCTGGACTATTTTTCTGAAGACATAATGGTCGAATGTGTCTTTGATCCTTATTTTCTAAAAATTCATCCTTTGCCCTATCAGTTTTATAAAAAATGATATGTTTTAAAAGAAAATAGAAATTAGATGATAGTTTTTAAATTATATTTAGCACCACAACTTGTAATAAAGCAAATATCCTCTATTCTTGAATTAGGATCTCTATTATGAATAGTACACTGAATGTGTATATACAGACATATGCACAAGATGGAGTTGTTTGAGCATTTTCATTCTCCTTAGAACTTTTGAAGAACTCAACTCTTAGAGATTTTGTCCTGTGAGATATATAGCCTCACACAAATCTGGGACATCTTCAGTGAATTTCTGGAAGACAAATGGTTTATTTTTAGGAAGGAGAAGTCTGTCACTGAGTTACAACCTTGAAAACAAGGAGGGAGAGGAAAATAGACTGCCCGGAATAGTTGTCATCAACATGTGTATTTGGGATAATGACGTGAGCATTTTTACTTCTGAGTATGTTGCTTTTCTACCCCCTCAGCTTTTTCTGGACAAGCAGATAAATGGTCTGTTTAGAATCACATCACATTAGAAATGGACAAGATTGTAAGATCATGGTTTGACCAGCAGTCCAGGTGAGGGAATTCAGACTTCCACTAGGAGCCCGCTGAAAAGATAATAAACAGTCTACAAAGGTATATTTTTCTTGGATTGTTTTGGAGAGCAAATCAATAGCCCAGACAAAAGGCAAATGGTAAGAGAAGGGGGCAAAAGTGTTGTCTTAAATCTATAGTTAAAACACCTGACAACCTCAGAATGGTAGAGTGCATTATCGCAGTCCTAGCAAGACCAGAGATCATTAACCGTGTGGTGACTTTAATGCTGCTCATTCTGGGGATGAGAGTGGGCTGGATTATTGAGGACTGGTCAGCTCTTCTGCTGAGGACCTAACTCCTTGTATATTGGTGTCTTGGGCTGAAGAAATAGAGACAGTAGTATTTGGCATCTGTGGGAAAGTGAAGGTTGTCATTCTAGAAGCTAAAATAATTAGCACTCTGGTCCTGTTAATTTATCCAGATTACTCCCATGATGTCAGCTTTGATGCATTTTGCTGTTTTTCATGAAACTTTTCTAATTACATTATCTGAAAGCAGATCACTGCTATGCAAGAGCTACGTTTATTTTGCCTAATGACCCTAGATCTTCGCCCTTTTATGTTGAAATTTGGTTTATATATTTTTTGGTGTTGGAGGCTTAGGATATTAATTAAATACATACATTCATAAATTTTCATGTCAGACGCGAGAGATTCCAAACTGGTGGACCACATGGAATATGGTTTTTTTTGGACATTTTAAACATTGTTTTAGTTTATTGCCAAGGGTTAAATATTAGAAAACTTTACTTAAAAATGCTTTTCTGGCTTAGAAACTCAAATCCCTGGCAGCATTGGGCTCCAATTTCTACATGGTCACAGTCAGCCATCTCTGGACAGCTGCTCTCTCCTGTGATCTGGATGGTGTACTCCATACTGCCTCAGATCCTTCCAGACTTGATTGTGCATGGCATATTCCTCAGAAACAGCTCAGATATTATTTATTTGTCTGCATGAAAAAAATAGTTTTTTTAATTTTTAGAGGCATTTGGGACCAGGACATTCACACCAGTTTACATTCTTTGTGTTCTCAATGGCCAAGTTCTGACCTAGTAGCTACAGAACTGCCCTAATGAATGAGTCTATGTGTCACAATATCTGCATTCTTTTACCACCTAGAAATTCTGTTTTCTGAGCCATTGTGTAAAATGAGAATGTAGAAAAGAGAAAATTTTCTACTACTTTATTTGTGTGTAATGAGTGTGTCAGGGGTCTCCATAAACCCACTCAGGTTTGGTGATATACAGGGAAGACTCAGAGGGCTCGTAGCTAAGATTTATTCAGCAAAAAGATACAAGGAAAAATTAGCAAAGGGAAAAGGCATGTGGGATAAACTTTGAGCTACAAACCTTGAGGAGTCCTGTCTCCATGAAGTCACATAAGTCATGCTTAATTTCTCCAGCATTTTCACCACATTGTGACAGCACTTATAAAATGTTGAGTGTCAGGAAGAGTCTTAAGGCCCAGGAATTTTACCAGGGATTGGTTGTATGCCATCTATCTAGCATATACTAAAATTTCAAACTCCCAGAAGGTAGGTGAGCATTTAGCATAAGCCACATTGTTTACACAGTCTAGAAGACAAACCACCATTATTGGGTAAGGAACAGTGAGGCCACTCCTGAAATTAAAGTTCCCAGATGGCAGCCAAGAGTCAACCTTGTAAGTAGGTTTTTTGAAGGATGACCATCAGGGCTGCTGTTTAACTCTTCTGTGCAATGAGAAATACTAAGTCATTCTTTTCTTATAAGCATATACCTAATAGTTGTTTGTTATTCAATGGTAGAAACCACCCAGATAATAATTCTGATCTGTTTCCTTTGGTAGACAGCTAGCTATGGACAATGTTTTGAGGTGAATCCTATCATTTATCTCTGAGAACTTTACTAGTCATTAAACAAAAAAACCTGTCTCAGACTGAACTGTTTGATTACTAAGTCATTCACTTAGTGCATGCAACTCCTATTAAGCACAAGGTCCTTGGGATATAAAATCTCTGCTTTCATGGAATGATAGTTTATAGTGAGCAGAGAGACATTAAGTAAAATACATAAAAGGTTAGAAGATAATGCTATAGGGGGGAAAGAAACAGGTTAGGTAACATCAGGACAATCAGGGCTTGTGCTTGTGTTGGGGGCAGAATTAGTCAGGGTGGGCCTTGCCAAAAGGGAGATTTTGGAGTAAAGATTTAAAGGAGGTTAGTGGGACAGAAAGATTAATATATCTATTAATATGCAGACCATTTCAGGAAGACCAAAAAGATACCACCAGAGCTCTCTGGTGGGAGACAGAACAGAAATCAGAAACAACCAGGAGGTAAGTATAGTTGGAGCAGAGTGAGCAAAGGGAATGGTGAGAGATAAGAGCAGAAAGGTAATGGAGGCCCAAAGTATGTAGAGCGTGAATCCATTCTAGGCATTTTGGATTTTAATGCGAAAAAAATGGGGGACCATTGCAGGATTTTAAACAAGGAAGTGATATAATTATTTTTTGGTATGTAGGACATGCAGAAAATCACTGAATTTTCACAAAATAAACTCACCAGCATAATCAGCATTCAGATCAAGAAAAAAGCTCTTGCTAGACCCTGTAGGCCTTCCCTTCTGCCACTTACCAGTCACTGCTCCCCACCAAGGAAAATCTCTATCTTGACTTCTAACACCAAACACTAGCTTTATGGGAAAAAAAACAAAACAAATCCACCCACTAATTATGTACTCTTGTATGTGTATCTGCCATATTTTGTTTAATACATCTGTGAATTGTATTTGTAGATACTACAATCTTTTTCTTTTAAAGATTTTATTTACTTATTTGAGAGATTGAGAGAGAGAGAGAGAGAGAAAGTGAGCACAAGCAGGGGGAGCAGCAGAAGCAGAGGGAGAAGCAGGCCCCCCACTGAGCAGGGAACCTTATGTGGGGCTCAGTCTCAGGACCCTGGGATCAAGACCCAATCCAAAGGCAGATGCTTAACCAGCTGAGCCACCCAGATGCCCCTAGATCCTACATTCTTATTATTGGCTAATATCTTATTGTATGATGATGACACAGTTTAACCATTCTCCTGTGATAAACATTTGATTTGCTGCAGTTTCTTGATATAATACATAGTTCTTATGAACATTTCTATACATCTTCCAATGTTTCTGTATAAGCACTTTTTAAAATTTCATGTGTACTTAAGAGTGGAATTACTGGGTCACAGAGTATGCTATGTTCAAATTTAGTAGATACTGCTAAAGAGTTTGCCAAAGTGATTATACCAATTTACATGTCTATCAGCAAGATTTGGATTCTAACTATTCCATTCCTTGCCAATACTTGGAACTGTCTTTATTTTACTTTTTAGTCATTCTGGTGCATGTGGAATATAATTGCATTGTGGCTTTAATCATCATCTTTTTTACTGGCTAGAAATTTGAGAACCTTTTATAAGGTTAATAGCCATTTAGATGTCCTCTTTGTGATGTACCTGTTCAAGTCTTTTTGTCCATTTTTTTATTGGTTTGTTTTTTTCATATTGATTTAGAGGAATAATTTTAATATTTTATTTAATTTTAATTAAAAATATTTTATTTATTAATGAGAGACAGAGAGAGAGAGGCAGAGACACAGGCAGAGGGAGAAGCAGGCTCCCTGCAGGGAAACAGATGCGAGACTCAATCCCAGGACCCAGGGATCATGACCAGAGCCAAAGGCAGATGTTCAACTACTGAGCCACCCAGGTGCCCCAAATTTCAATATTTTAGATAGGGATCTGTGATAGGTAGGTTAATGGCTTCCAAAAAATGTCCACATTTGAGTCGTTGGCATATGTGAATATGTTACTTCTCATGAAAAGAGGGACTTTGCAGACATGATTAAGGTTAAAAAGCTTGAGATAGAGAGATGCTGGATTATCAAGATGGCCCCAGTGTAATTATGAGTTTTTCGAAGAATAAGAGGAAAGCAGAAGAAGGGATCAGAGAGGTAATATAAAAAGGGTTTGAACCCACCATTGCTGGCTTTAAAGATGGAATAAGGGGGCCATGAGCCAAAGAATGTGTCAGCCTTAAGAAGATGCACATGGCTCTCAGCTGACAGCAAGGAAATGTGAATGTTGATCCTACAACCACAAGCAACTTTATTTTGCCCACAACCCAAACGAACAAGGAAATGAATCCTTAGATCCTCCAGAATGAATCATAGTGTCACTGATAACTTGATTTTAGCCCAGTGGGAGCCATGTCCAAATCCTGACCTATAGAACTGTGAGAAATGAGTTTGTGTTGTTAAGCTGCCAGATTTTTGGTAATTCATGAAGGTAGCTACATAAAATTAATGGAAAGTCTATTGTAGTAAAAATTTATTGCAAATATCTTATTATGTGGCTTGCTTTATCACTACTTTATAGCTGTGATTTTAACAGAAGTTCTCAATATTTTTTTAGTCAAGTACTTCTTGAATGCAAAGATCGGTGCTAGATTCTTTTTTCTCCAGCTTTATTAAGATAAAATGGATATATAATATTTTATAACTTGAAGACATATAACATAATGATGCAGTATACATATATATTGTGAAATGATTACCACAGAAGGTAATTAACGTATGCATCACCTCACATTGTTGCTATTTACTGTGTGTGTGGTGAGAGCTTCTAATATCTACAGTTAGCAACTTTTAAGTATATAATATAGTATTGTTAACTATAGTCACCATACTGTATGTTAGATTCCCAGACTTACTCATTTTATAACTAAACAATGAGGAAAATGTTTTGCACCCAAGTTAAGAAAGTATTTAAAGAAGTCCCGAGGGAGTGATTAAATTTGTCAAATGCTGAGGCTATGCTGAGCAAGATGAGGACCAAGATTAACTATGAGAGTTAGCAATATGGAAATCCTTGGTCAACTTTATACTAAGTAGTTTTAGTGGAGAGGTAGAGGACAAAAGCCAGATGAAGAATGGAAGAATGAGATGGAAGGATTGCCAAGGCTGAATATGGACAATTTTGGAGGCATTTTGTTCCAAAGAGACTAAGAAATGGGAGAGTAGTGATGGGGATAGTGGGATTAAATATTTTTAAGATGGGAGAAAAACAGGATGCTTTGTATCATAAAGAAATGATCAAGAAGAAAGAAATGGGTGCAGTAAGAGAGAGGCAAGACTTGATGGAGCATGCTCTTGTATTGGTAAGACGGTGAGGGATCTAGTAATTGTCTCTTTTCTCTCCTACATCATTGTATGCAGTGAAATTCCTTAGAACTCTAACATAGCTTTGCTTTCAAAATAATAAAATGATTATTAATAGTGAAAGTTAGAGATACTATAATACACATTTTTCAGATGAAACTGAGAAATACTCTAAAGTCTCACTTTCTTTGACTAGTAACATCAAAATTTAGAATGTAGAGTAAAGCAAAGGATAAGTGAAAGAAATACCTGAGTAGCAAATAAATAGCTCATGTATTTTAAGTAAGAGAACCTTAGTGTCATTACACCAAGTTCTTTTATATAAACTGAAGAAGCAGATTTACCAGAAAACACAGTGACAACAGGAAAGAGTGACAGAAATTAACAGAAGAACTAGATAAAACAAATTTTGGAAAATCAAGTAAGTTCTTCTAAATAGATTTAACCTATCTATAATTTAGCTAATAGGGCTTATTAGTTTGAAGTCAGATAGTACGGAGGTAAATAGCTCTACAAACCCCCACAACTACTAAAGTTGCCATACTTTGCTACAGTTCAGGAAGTGTGCCTAATGAGATTATGTTCTTTTATCAATATATGGCAATACACAATAGAAAATTTTCAGCAGAGAATTTGTAACAAAACTAAAACATACTTGTGCATAAAGGGCTTAAAAGTACTGACCTGAAAATGTTGCTTAATGATTTAGTTCACAAAATTTATTTCCTGTCATTCCTGATAAATGAAGCATTAATGCCTACATACAGATAAATATATCAAGATCTGACCATCTCTAACATAACTAGACAAGCATATCCCAGGATGTGTGTTTTAAAATCATTGAAAGACAAGCATATTGATCATAGAATAGTAGACTGTTAGAAAGGACCCCAGAGTTTATGTAATCCATGTTGTATCTTCTTAAATGTGCAAAGTTCACAATATGTGAGTAATGGACATGTGTTTCTTTTTACCTTTCTAAACTTCTATATGCATGTCTCATTGAAAAAAGAACTATATTTTCCCTATATATTTTATTTATTATGATAAAACATTTTCAGACCACCAATTATAGATAACAAAGAATTGAATTTTGAAGTAATTTTTATTCTATAATTATTATTTTATAATAACTGGAAAGAGAAACTCAGATAGTGTAGGGTCAGTATGAAACACAGATCATAAAAACGAAAGCACTGGAAATTTGCCCTATTCTAGCCACTTTGAATAAGAATTTTTGTTTGGGGTATCCCTGGGTGGCGTAGCGGTTTGGCGCCTGCCTTTGGCCCAGGGCGCGATCCTGGAGACCCGGGATCGAATCCCACGTTGGGCTCCCGGTGCATGGAGCCTGCTTCTCCCTCTGCCTGTGTCTCTGCCTCTCTCTCTCTCTCTGTTACTATCATAAATAAATAAAAATTAAAAAAAAAAAGAATTTTTGTTTGGGATAAATGTGTCAGAAGACAAAAGGAAAAGAACTAAACACATTTAACAGATAAGTAATGTTTAGCTGGAGCCACAGAGAAAAAAGGGTATGAAGAAGCTGTTCTTATGTGGATTAGGTAGCAGTAAATCACTTGGAGAGAAATTCTTCTAAACAGGTCATTGAAATAAAGGAAATGATTGTATAAATATGCAAACTCATGCTTTTGACCAAGAACTTAATTTATAAATGCTTTATTGGAGGGTCATGGACAGTGTTTAATTAAGTGTGTATATATATATATATATGTACATATATACATATATGAAAGAAGAATAAAATATTTTAATATGTATAAAAAGATTAATCAATAATGAGTTTAAGATAATGAGGTAAGAAATACCAGGAATCTCTCTCCCCAACTACATAACAATTGCACTGCCTGAATCTGTCTGATATAACTATTTTGGAACTCTGGGGTCTATTGAAAGTTTGCAACTTCCAGGAGTGGGGTTGAGCAGTAAATTGCAGTTAATTTTCATCAATTTTGGTTCTTAGTACAATAGCAACTATCCATTCTTCCACCCAACTCCAATGGCAGGCAACTGTGTACATTTTCTGGGAGCAATATACAGTTTGAAGGATCTGGCAGCGGCCAGGGCGGGGGGCGGGGTGCACATTGTTCTCCAGACACTGGAGATCTGTGCTATTGCTGCTTCTGATCGCAGAGATGCAGACAAAGAAGCAAGCCACCATTGTTGTACCTCCCCACATGATTGCAAGCCCCTCTCCACTCCAGCTCAAGTGACTTCCAAAGGATATAAAGGAAGACTTAAATCTCATTTTCCTCTTTTTCACCCTCTAGGAGCTAAACATAAAGATTAGGACATTCAAAAACAACTGCATATCTACAAGGAAAAACAACTACAAGATCTACAGGGAAAATTAGAAAGTGACTGCACACGCCCAGAGAAAAGTACAGGCTCAGAAAAAACCTGAGAAGACCTTAAATTTACACTTTAGGCTTATCATTGGCAACGAGGGATAACATACAGCAGTTACAAAAACCCAAAACAATAAAAACAATAACAAAAACAGCAGATCCTGGCGATAGAGAGAACCTGATCTTCAGACTTATCACATTATAAGAAATCAAATGTCTAGTTTTCAATAAAAATAAATTACAAGGCATGCAAAGAAACAGGAAAGTAAGGCTTGTTTAAATGAAAAAAAAAATCAATAGAAATTTTCACTGAAAAAGACCTGATCACAGATATACTAGACAAAGACTTTAAAACAACTACTCTAAAGATGCTCAGAGAACTAAAGGAAGATGTGGATAAAGTCAAGTAAACAATGTGTGAACAAAATGGAAATATCAATAAAGGGATAGAAAACCTAAAAAAGAAAAAAAAAAAAAACCCAAAGCTGAAAAGTACAATATTTAAATGAAGAATTTCATATCCATTAAAAGGACTCGGATTCAAAGGTAGATTTGATCAGGCAGGAGAAAGAATCTGTAAACTAGTCTGTAGGACAATGGATATTGAGGAACAGAAAGATTAAGAAAATCAAACAACCCACGGGAGCTATAAGGCACCATCAAGTGGATCAACAATACATGTTATGGGAATACCAGAAGGAAAAGAGAGAAAGAGGCAGAGCATCTTAGAAGAAAGAATGGCTTGTCATTTCCCAAATTTGATGAAAAACATGAATTTAGACACCCAAGAAATTCAATAAACTCCAAGATGAACTTAAAGAGACCTACATAAGACACATTATACTCAAACTTCTGAAAGGCAAAGATGAGAAGATTTTGAAAGCAGCAAGAATGAATTGACTCATCACATGCAAGGGACCATCAGTGAGATTATCAGATTTCTCATCAAAAAGTTTGGAAGCCAGTAGACAATGGGCTGATATTTTCAGAGTGCAAAGGAAAACACCACATCCTATAGCTGGCAAATTGTCTTTTAAAAGCGAGGGCAAAATCAGGACATTCTCAGATAAACAAAAGCTAGAAAGGTTTCATTACCACTATACCTGCCCTGCAAAAAATACTCAAGGGAGTCATGTCAGAGTGAAACAAAAGGACACTACACAGCAACTGGAAGCCAAATGAAGAAATAAAGATCTAAATAAGGGTAGAGATGTGGGCAATTATAAAAAAGCTAGTATTGTAACAATGGTTTATAACTATTTTTTGTTTTCTTCATGATTTAAGATACTGATGTTTAAAGAATTCATGGTTTTAGACACACAAAAGATGTAATATACAAAACCAACATGGAAAAATCAGTTGACTTTCCATACACTAACAATGAACAATATGAGAAGGAAATTATAAAAATAATTTCATCTATATACACAAGCGTAAAAATATAATACTTAGGCTTTAACTGATGACGTTTATGACCTATACAATGAAAATTCCAAAGCATTGCTGAAAGAAATTATTATTTTTTTTTATGCTGAAAGAAATTAAAGAAGAAACAAATGGGTACACATCCCATATTCATGGAATGGAAAACTTGATATTATTAGGTTGTCAGTACTACTTGCAAAGGATTTACAGATTCAATGCAATTCCAATCAAAATTCTAATGACATTTCTTATAAAAATAGAGAAACCTCTCCTAAAATTTCTGTGGAATATCGGGAGACTCCAGATAGCCAAAACAATCTTGAAAAAGAACAATGCTAGAGGTCTCAGTTTCTGATTTCAAAACTAACAAAGCCATAATAATTAAAACAGTATAGTACTGGCATAAAAAACAGACATATAGACTAATGGAATAGAGTTTCAAGGTCAGAAATAAGTCCTTACATATATGGGCAAATGATTTTTGACAAGGGTTCCAAGACCATTCAAAGGGTTAAGGACAGTTTTTTCAGCTAGGGTGCTAGGGAAAGTATAGTATATACATACAATAGAATATTATTCTTGCTTAAAAAGGATGGAAATTCTGATGCACTGATATGAAGGACCTTGAGGACATTATGTGAAATAAACCAGTCACACACACAAAATAAATACTGTATGATTCTACTTATATTAGATGCTTAGAGTAGTCAAATTCATAAAAAGAAAGTAAAATGCTGATTGCTGGGGAATGAGGAAATGAGCTGTTTAATGGGTAGAGTATTGCCATTCCTGGAAATGGATGGTGGTGAAAGTTCTAGACCAATATGAATATATTTACTACCACTGAACTATACATTTAATAACAATCAGGATGGCAAATATTTATGTTCTATGAGTTTTACCACAATCAAAAAGTTGGAGAAAAGATTAATCCAGTAGCAATAACTGGACAAAAGCAGTGTGAAATTGTATTTAATAGAATACATTGTGCTACATGTAGTTCTTCATAATTTCTGCATCTATCTCTCCTAGAGAAAAGGAAGCACTAGCAACCCTTTCACCAGAGTCAAAGGATTCAAAAGTCTTTTTTTTTTTCAGGAAGACACCCTGGATTATCGAAGACCACTAGGTAACTTTTTAAGAGAATGTATCTGGAGATGACTGTTTTTGTTGCCCTCTTTCCTCTTTCAAAATTTCCTGAAATGAACAGAGGCGTTCAAAATCAAATTGTTCCTACCACTACCTTCAAAAAGAAAGTCCCCTTGGAGCTATATCTTCATAGCCCATGACAGTGATGTAAATGGCGGCTCTACCTTTAAAATGCAGGAAACTTGTTTGCACTGTATTTTCTATCCTTGATCCTACTGGGAAGTTGCTTCACAGTTGTGTCAAACTGCAAAGCTCTGGCTTGACTGATGGCCAGACTGAAAAGCACACACACGGTATTTAGTTTGATCCCGAGTGCATAATATCAGGTCTAACTCAGGTTCAAAGTGTCCTTTGTCTTAAATTTACTATTAGCAAAAAAAAAAAAAAAAAAAAAAAAAAAAAAAAAAAAATTACTATTAGCAGTTTCCAATTTAGCACTGCATTTTTTTTCCTTTTGTTAGTCATTTTTAAGGATTGAATACAGGGTTTAACGATAATATAGTTAAGACTGTTCAGCAGTATATAAGAACTTTTTTGCCCCAATGGTGTTAATACCTTCAGTAGTCCCCTGGGAAAAATAGTTTTTCCAAAAAGGATGTCATTACTTAGTGTTTTTTCAGAACCAATTTCCCATCCTCCCAGGAAAATCTCTTTTATTACTTTATTGATGGAAGATTTCTTCCTTCCTTTTTGCTTTAAAGATTTTATTCATTTATTTAAGAGAGAGAGAGAGAAAAAGAGCATGAACATGAGTGATGGAAGGGGCAGAGGGAAAAGGAGACTCCTCCCTGAGCAGGGACCCCACCGCAAGGCTCGATCCCAGGACTCTGCGATCATGTCCTGAAAGCCAAGGCAGACACTCAACCAACTGAGACACTCAGGCACCCCTACTTCTTCCTTTCTTAACCATTCTTCTCTTTCTTAATGTCTTTCCTTTTTTCATTTAATTATTTAATTGGCTAATATACCCATCCATTCAATGATTTATTTTTGCTTAGTTCAACTTAATTTTGTGCTCTTTTTTGCTGAAGGCAACAGAATGGAGTGGTGTCAATGGTGGTAACTGAGAAATTTCTAGAAATAGGATTATACAGGATTTGGGGAAAAATTATACAGCCAGGCATGTACTAGAAGCTACAAGCAATCTTTTAGGCCACTCCTGGAAATTAATATCTCTAATATACCTGCTACTAAACTGCTCATAATGTCTATGTTAAGCAGGTGTTTATTTGGAGAAACATTACAAATTAATATGAATCAAAATCTAGGGCTACCTGTAAAATATTCCAAATCATTCAACATAATTTTAGCATCGTATATAACATCCTTCCACAGTCTGGCCCCAATCTCCCTCAGTCACCATCAGCCTATCCCTGCCCATTTTGATGCTTTAATCAGCTTTTCTAGGGCAGTTGTTCTCAACCAGGGGAGATTTTGTCATTAATTCAGGGGATATGTAACAATGTCTGGAGATATTTTTTTTTTTTTTTTTTGGTTGTCACAACTGAATAAGTTGGGGGGGTGCTATTGGGATGTAGTGAGTAGAGGCCATGGATGGTGCTAAACATGGTAAAATGTACATGACTGCCTCCCACAACAAAGAATTATCCAGCCAAATAAGCCAATAGTGCTGAGGCTGGAAAGTCCCACCGTGGGCCTTTTCACAGGTCATGCCTACCCACCTGCTGAGACATCTTTCCTGTTTTAAGTTACCAAACTTCTAATTGCCTATCTTAGAATTCAGCGCAGGGGGCAGTTTCTCTTTACAATGTTACCCCAAATTGGTTCCTTTGCCCTGTTAATATGCTATAAGAGTGCTTTGCTACTGTTTTTGGTTTTTTTCCCCTCATCCATTTTAAGCCATAACTTAATTCTTTACATTTCTGTCTCCTACACTGGGCTCTAAGCTGCCAGGACAAGGAAATTGTGTCTTAAAAACCTTTGCAACTCCAGTGTTTGCTGCATGGTAGGTGCTTAATAAATGTTTATAAGGAGAATGGAAAAAATAGATGATTAATAATCAAAATACAAACAGTGAGTCCTTGTCAAAGTTCAATTACCCTAACTTCAATAAATAACTCCTGCTACTCCTCTGCTAGCAATCTGAAGCTTCATCTCCATAAATTTCTGAGAAGAGATATTTGAAATAGGGTTCCCAGAGAACCTGCTTATCTATTAAATTGTTAATAAATACTATTTTAACATTTTTAATGGATTCTAACAGGTCAAAGGTATGTTAATGAGAAAGCAAATGTTTTGTCCAGTTGTGCCAGGATGTTTTTTAGCACAGTGTCACTTGACCATGACAAGCCAGGATGCCAAGCTGTGGGGGAAGGTTCACTTAGAGATGTCAAAAGGATCATCTTGTCCAAACAAAACTGTCTCTTTCATTTATTCATGAGAGACACAGAGAGAGGCAGAGACATAGGCAGAGGGAGAAGCAAGTTCTCAGCAGTGAGCTCGATGTGGGGCTCGATCCCAGGACCCTGGGATCACAACCTGAGCTGAAGGCAGATGCTCAACCACTGAGCCACTCAGGTTTTGCATAACTGCAAAACCCTTAGTAGAAGGCGACACTTCCAGGTAGAGGAACTTCTAATCTACTACCCAGGCTGTGCTGAAAACTTACTGGATAGCTTGTGTTTCAACAGTAAGTTGGCATAGGGTTGGGTGAAGCAGTTGAAGTGGAGTCGGTATTTCAGAGAAGGGTCAAATGAATGCCTCTCTGTGGAGAAACATGGGCAAGTATTCTTTATTTGACACTTGAAAGCTGCTTAAAACACAGCATCACTTTTCATTTTGTACCTTCTTGGTATATTTTGAAATTTCTAATAAGGTGAGAATTTTTGTTTTTAAATTTTATCTTTACTTTTGGAAGGAAACTGAAAGACTTATAGGACCAGATAGCAGTAATTACAACAGAGCATAACAAAATATGGGGGAAGAGAAGGATTTCTACCTGGGACTACCACAACAGAAAAATGCCTTCAAACTTAGTAAGGAAGCCCTGGGAAAATTCTTGCTTTGTTATATTAACTAAAGCACACAGCTTTGCCTATTTAAAAAAATTATATTATTTAAGGTATACACATGAGCATGGAGAATTTTTTAAAAAATACTTTATTTATCTATTCATGAGAGTCAAAGAGAGGCAGAGACATGGACAGAGTAGAAGCTGACTCCATGTGGGGAGCCCTATGTGGGACTCAATCCCTGGACCTGGGATTATGCTCTGAACCAAAGGCAGATGCTCAATCACTGAACCATCCAGGTACCCTGAGCACAGAGCAACTTAAAATGCTCATGAAATCACAAGGAAAAAAAGATTTAAAATAAGTGAGAGATCATAGGCAAAAATAGCATGTGTAAAAAAAAAAAAAAAAGTAGGATGAATCAAGGTGGGAGGATCATGTACAACAGACATCTAAAAGCGTGCATAGGACTTCCGGATTTCCAGTAGCAAATGTGAAGAGAGCAGCATGAATTGTTAAACATACCTTAGGATTCATAAAACAAAAACATATGTGTCGCCTACCGAGATGTTGGTGATGATGCTTGCATGTCCATATGAGATAGTAACCAAGGTCCTTAACATCCTCATAGTGAGCCTTAAAGGTGTTCTTCGTGAAGACTTTTCCTGATAGGCTAAAGGCATCACCCAAGACTCTTGTTCAGGGTGGTAACTGCTAATGTTCATGAGTAAGCGGCCCTTTGCTTAAACACTACATTTTGGAGTTTCTTTACAAAAGGAAGCCCTGACTATGTATCGTGGACCATAATGTGTTTCCTTTCCATTTCACACTTCTCCACATATGTTTTGGCTGTTTTCTTTCTTCCATGATTCACCTAATAATTCACCTAATAGTAAGCCCATAGCAGTGATTTGGCAAAAACAGTCCTGAGCTATTGGCTAGATCAGGGGTAGGAATTTAATTTAAAATGCACCAAGCTCTTCTTTATCCTTAATTCTATTCCTTGCCTATAATTTATCAGTTGAGCATGAATCAGGCTGCATCTTGAGTAATCATGGTCCTTTTCCCTGGTATTTGGAATTGAGATGGGAAGAGAGAGGGGTTTTAGCCTCCTTTTTGGAAACTTAACGTGTAAAATAAGCTTACATATTGTCAGGATTAGATATCTTTAACCAGCCTTATGCAACCAAGCAGCAAGGATGATCTGTAGTTACAGCAAATGGTGAATTGTGTATGTGGAGAGAAGCAGATTTAAGAGACATCTCTAAATCCATTGGTGGGGTACCTGGGCGGCTCAGCGGTTGAGCGTCTGCCTTTGGCTCAGGTCGTGATCCCAGAGTACTGTGTCAGGTTCCCTGTGGGGATCCTGCTTCTCCCTCTGCTTATGTCTCTCCCTCTCTCTGAGTTTCTCATGAATAAATAAATAAACTCATAAAAAAAGTCCATTTGTGAGGTCTGATTGTATCCCTGTTCTTTGACTTCCACGAAATACCTGTTGCTTTTAAGAAATGGAAGAAAGAAAAAAAAAGAAAGAAAGAAATGGAAGAAAGAAGGGTTTTATAACTTAAAATCAAATGAGTTGGAATTATTGCAAGTTCCCATAGGCACTTACACTTTTAATTTCTCTTTACCAAGTTTTGCTTGGTTTTGCTGCAGTTGTCCAGGGTTATATTCCCTGACAAGTGCCTGGAGAGCAGCTATTCTACGTCAGTGAATCAGTGCCAAGAAGTATGCTTTAATAACCAGCTAAGTTGGGGGGACCACCCACAGTCTTTTATGAAAATTGAGGTCTCTAACAAGGACATGTAGTTGAATAGAATGCAGCCTCAAATTTGTCCCAACATGTGGAACTTATTCGGAATCTTACTTTGTTTTATCTTAATTTGGAATCTACTTTTAATATTCCTGCCGGGGAGTTACAGAATGAGAAGGTAAAAAAGTCTTTTGGGTGAAGGGAAGTTACAGGATGAGAAGGTAAAAGAGTCTTCTGGGTGAAATTCAAATAGTCTTACCAACTTCAGTGAAAAGCTGTCTTAACTTCTCATCTGACCATTTTCTTAACAGTGATTTGTGAAATGTGTTAACTTGGTTATGTTTTTGAGAACTAAAGCCATGTGTTATTTTTCTTTGCATCTTCCACAGGTGTTTGTACAGCGACTGTAACAAAAGGGGTGCTGGGTAAGAATCTCTGAATGTTCCTTTTTTTTAAAGAACTTTCTAGAAGGTCTTGAATGGACATCAAATATCTTCCAAGGATGCAATAGTTCAGTTTTCCACTCAGTCACATCAAAAACCACTATTACATAGGCAGCACTAGTATATCTTAGGCTTCCCTGCAGGGAGGGGAGTAGGGAAGACCATACTCCAACACACGGGAGCAGAGACACTACAGCTCAGGACCGTTTTTCTGCATCAGAGAGGCTCAAAGGCAGAAAGGGGGAATGCATGTGATTGGCCTGATTTATGTCAGAGGCTACTTCTTTTATACTCTTTAGGGGAGAAGAGCTGAGTTTCCTTCAAAGTAGATGGTTTGGTACCCTTCACCCTGAGTTCATCTTTTAACTAGTGGTCAAGGAATGACCTCCTCTTTCCCCTTAAATCTGTGTATTTTGTATACTTTGGACAAAATGAATATTTGTCCCTCAAAAGGCACATGTCTTAGCCTGGAAAAGAGCTTGAATAAAAAGAGTTTCCATGAGTGTGTAAAATTGTGTAAAATCAAGGCAAGGACTTATCTACGGAAATCTGTACTGTCCTCTACTTAGATTGAGAGTCTACAGCCTTTGTTAGGTTCTTCAAAATTAGTTCAGGCTTCCAGGCTCCTGGGTTCTGAGCAGGTTGGCTGGCCAACCTTTAAACAGGCAAAAAATGAACACAGGACCCCTTGACCTGCTCTCTTTGGCTCAGACGGTGAAGATCATATTTGCTACAGTAAACTCTACCTGTAGAGTTTCCAATTTCCAATGGCATTCTCATGCAAAAGTCTGACTTTATTCTGAAATACCAGTGACATCTATTTAGATAAGGTTCCCCTGCTATGAGGCAAAACTCATTATGATGCAATCACTTTAATCGCGAGCAGATATGGGTTATTAAGTATCAAACTGCGTGTGTTTATTGCTCATTATTATATTTAGAGGTTTAAATAGCTTTCCTGCTTTGAGAGGTAGTTATAAGCTCTCAAATATTTGAAACCGAAACGACTAAATTGTCCATTTATTTCAAGTTCATGATTTTGTTTAGACAGGAGCAAAATGCTTTTCATGTGTAACTTTCCATCAATGGAGTGAATTTTAGGCATGGAAGGGAGAGCAGATAGTTCCTAAATTAGAGTGTCAATGGGTAGAGAGGCAATAGGAAGTTAAAATGTTAAGGCTGATCAGGACCATTCAGTCTAAAACTGCTTTTCGGGAAAATAAAGGGTGAATTTGGGTTTACAAAAAAAAAAAAAAAAAAATCATCTCTGTGGTTGTGAGTGTGTGGAGCCAGGAATCTGGAACTATCTAGACAAAATATGTGAGGCTGCTTTCTTTTTCAGTTGTCAGTATCCAATATTACAAGGAGACATATGTATCAGTCACAATCATAATCATTTAATAATTGCTCTCTTCACTCAGGTAACCTCAGATTTATTTATTTATTATTTTATTTATTTATTCAAGAGAGACACTGAGATGTAGCAGAAGGAGAAGTAGGCTCCTCACAGGGAACCCGATGTGGGATTCGATCCCAGGACTCAGGATCACGCTCTGAGCCAAAAGCAAGTGCTCAACCTCTGAGCCACCCATCAGTTACCCAATCTGAGTAACCTCAGATTTAAAGAAGACAAGGAAAATGAGAGTGATAGACTTCCAAAAATTTGTTATAATTGAATTTAATTAAAACTTTGAGAGATATAGCAAAATATAATAAAAGCCCCATATCAAGCCCAAACTGCTGCGAACCCGTCCCTTGTTTAAAATAATTAATAATAATAATAATAATAATAATAATTATGAGAGTGTACTTCAACAAAATTTCTTTTTTTCTGAAATAAAATAAATAACAATTACAAAGTAAATACTCATTTGAAGACATTTAAAGTCATAACTTTGAAGATTCCAAGACAAGCTTCTAGCATATATGGAACAAAATTAATAATCAGATCATCTTCTGAGATGACACTTCTGGACACAACCATTTCTAGGTATTTTTACCCTCATTGTTGCCCTGGAACGAATTGGAGTCTTTTTTTTTGGAAAATTAAAATGCTGGTGTGTAATTCTGTAATATATTAATTACATTAGGTTTAACTGGGTTTCTTTCAGTCTCCTTTTCTAAGGCTTGTAAAGGGCTTAGGCATTCATAACCATTCTGAGCTGTGAACCGCAGGGAAAAGCTCAGCCCCTTGCCCTCAAGGCCTGTTGAGTTGATGTGTGAGACTGAGAACACACCCGAGAGAACTGTGGCTCCCCCAAGAAGTCTTTACAGTGTGAGAGCTTTGCAGTGAATGGGTTGTGTTAAATGAGAATCCTTCTTTAGCAGGTGGTTCTGAACATTAAATCTTACTCAACCATTCTTATTAAGGGCAAGTCACTCAAGATGAAATTCTCGGAGACAATAACTTATCTGCTTGAACTACTGATAGAAACAAAGTCATTTAAAAGTATCACCAGAAAAAAAAAAATAAAAAATAAAAGTATCACCAGTTGAGTATTTTCTTTTCTTTTTTTTAATAAGGAAACTTTGCTGAGGTTTATTAAATTTTCTTTCTACATGTAACACCTTATTACCTTGAGAAGCTATATAAAATGCATTTCTAGCTGGTGGGAGCAGTTAGGCCCTCCCTAAACACCCCTTCCGCGAAATAAAGTGCTTGAATATATAGGAATCTAAGAGCTGTGTTTAACTCCTATAGCCCAAAAGACCCAAGTGCTCAAAATTATTTGAAAATAATAATGATTTGTTTAATGATGACTGCCTGGTATACTCACCCTTTATTACGTATCTGGTTTATTCAGAAATAGCAGTTCACCTTTTGTAATCCAGTGTCCCGAGAGCAAAGTAACCTGGATTAAAGTCTAATGTCGACCCTGTTTTTACTCATCCATCTAATGAACATTAACTGTGTTCTGATGTGGGATACATCATTTCAGAAACACTAAGAGACATATATTCAGTCCTCAGTAGCTTGACAAATTATAAAGGGAGATATAAATTGTGTGCAATATAAAGTAGGATAAAAAAAAAGCCACATTTCAAATTGAGGGGAAAGGATGGATTATTTCACGTTAGTGGGGAGATCACTGGTGATGAAACTATAAACTAGTACCAAAGTTATGGGGAACAATTGAACAATACCTATCAAACAGCCCAATAATTCTACTTGATCCAGAAGTTCTATGTTGTTGTTGTTTTCTTTTTTTTTTCCTCCTTCGGTTCTTCTTCTTTTTTTTTTTAGCTTAAAAAAATTCTATACTCGGTGCTCATCAAGTTGGTGCACTGTTCATCCTCCTTCACCTATTTCACCCATCTCCCCACCCATCTGGCCTCTTTAGCCATGGTCTCTATACTTAAAGGTCTGTTTCTTGGTTTGTCTCTCTCTTTTTCTTCCCTTAGCTCATTTCTTAATTCCACAAATGACCGAAATCTTAAATTCCACATATGACCGAATCACATGATAGGTCTTTCTCTGACTGATTTATTTCACTTAGCATTATACTCTCTAGCTCCATCCAGGTCATTGCGAATGGCAAGATTTAATTCGTATTTATGGCTGAATAGCACTCCAT
Source organism: Canis lupus baileyi (assembly GCF_048164855.1). Taxonomy (NCBI): domain Eukaryota; kingdom Metazoa; phylum Chordata; class Mammalia; order Carnivora; family Canidae; genus Canis; species Canis lupus. The sequence continues at coordinate 10,774,594 of NC_132844.1, forward strand.
TGTGTGTGCGTGTGTGTGTGCGCACGCACGTGTGTGTATTTCACATCTTCTTTATCCATTCATTAATCCATGGATGCTTGGGCTGGTTTCAGATGTTGGCTATGGTAAATAATGCTCCTTAAATGTAGGGGCGCATATATCCCTTTGAATTAGTGTTTTTGTATTCTTTGAGTAGTGGGATGGCTGGATCAGGAGTTGTTCTATTTTTAACTTTTTGAGGAACCTCCTTACTCTTTTCCCAGTGATTGCACCAGTTTGCATTCCCACTAACAGTGCTGGAGGATTCCTTTTTCTCCACAACCTTGCCAACACCTGTTGTTTCTTGAGTTTTTTATTTTAGCCATTCTGATAGGTGTGAGGTGATACCGCATTGTAGTTTTGACTCACATTTCCTTGATGATAAGTGATGTTGAGCATCTTTTCATGTGTCTGTTAGTCATCTGCATGTCTTCTTTGGAGAAATGTCTATTCATGTCTTCTGCCCATTTAAAAAAATATTTTATTTATGTATTCATGAGAGACACAAAGAGAGAGAGAGGCAGAGACACAGGCAGAGGGAGAAGCAGGCTCCATGTAGGGAGCCCGATGTGGGACTCGATCCCGGGTCTCCAGGATCACACCCTGGGCTGAAGGCGGATGATAAACTGCTGAGCCACCCAGGGATCCCTCTTCTGCCCATTTTTAATCAGATTATGTTTTTTTGGGTGTTGAGTAAATTCTTGTATATTTTGGGTACTAACCCTTTCTCGGGTTTGTCACTTGCGAATATCTTCTCCCATTCCATATTTTGCCTTTTAGATTTGTTGACTGTTTCCTTTGTTGTGTTTTTTATCCTGATGAAGTCCCAGTAGTTTATTTTTGCTTTTGTTTCCCTTGCTGTAGGAGACATGTCTAGAAAGAAGTTGCCAATGGTTGATGTCAAAGAAATTACTGCCCGTGTTCTCTTCTAGGATTTTTATGGTTTCCTGTTTCACACTTAGGTGTTTAATCCATTTAGAATTTACTTTTGTGTATGGTGTGAGAAAGTGGTCCAGTTTCACTCTTTTGCATGTAGGTGCCTAGTTTTCCTCATACCATTTGTTGAAGAGACTGCCTTTTCCCCTTTGTATATTCTTCCCTGCTTAGTTGAGGATTAATTGACCATGTGATTGTGGGTACAGTTGTGGGTTTTTATTCTGTTCCATTGACCCATTTTCGTGCCATTTTTGTGCCAATGTGTCCATCTTTGGGTCAATACCACACTGTTTTGATTACTACAGCATTGTAATAGAACTTGAAATCTGGAATTTGGATACCTCCAGTTTCATTTTTCTTTTTCAAGATTGCTTTGGCTATTCAGTGTCTTTTGTGGTTCCATGCAAATTTTAGGATCATCTGTTCTACTTTTGTGAAAAATGCTGTTGGTAGTTTGATAGGGATTGCATTAAATGTGTAGATTGCTTGGAGTAGTATACACATTTTAACAATATTTATTCTTCTAATCCATGAGCATAACACCATTATTCTTGTAATCTTCTTTCCATTTCTTTTTGTCATCTTCAATTTCTTTAATGTTTTATAGTTTTCAGAGTACAAGTCTTTCACCTCTTTGGTGAGGTTTGTTCCTAGGTTACTTACTTTTTTGGTGCAATTGTAAATGGGACTATTTTCTTGATTTCTCTTTCTGCTTCATTATTGGTGTATAGAAATGCAAGGATTTCTGCATGTTGATTTTATATCCTGTGCCTTTCCTGAATTTATCAGTGCTAGCCATTTTTTGGTAGAGTCTTTTGGGTTTTCTATATAGAGTATCATGTCACCAACAAGTAGTGGAACTTTTATTTCTTCCTTGCCAATTTGGATGACTTTTAGTTCTTTTTGTTGTCTAATTGCTGTGGCTAGGACTTCTAGTACTGTGTTGAATAAAGATGGTGAGAGTGGACCTCTTTATCTTGTTCCTGACCTTCGGGGAAAAGATCTCAGTTTTTCCCCATTAATGATGATGTTAATCAGAGGTTTTTCATACAGCCTTTGTTATGTTGAGGTATGCTCCCTCTATCCCTACTTCATTGAGGGATTTTATCATGAATGGATGTTGTATTTTATCAAATGCTTTTTCTATATCTACTGAAATGATCATATGGTTCTTATCCTTTCCCTTATTGATGTAATGTATTACATTGATTGATATATAAATATCGAATCACCCTTGCAACCCAGGTGTTAATTACACCTGATTGTGGTAAATTATTTTTTAATGTATTGTTGGATTTGGTTTGTTATTTTGTTGGTGATTTTTGCATCTATGTTCATAAACAATATTGGTCTGTAATTCTCTTTGTCTTTTGCATAGTGTTTTTATCTGGTTTTGGTATCAGGGTAATGCTGGATAGAACAGAATGAATTTGAGAATTTTTCTTTTCTATTTTTTGGAACAATTTGAGGAAATAGATATTAACTCTTCTTTAAACGTTTTGTAGAATTTGCCTATAAAGCTATCTAGTCTTGGACTTTTGTTTGTTGGGAGGTTTTTCCTTTTTTTTTTTTTAAGATTCATTTATTTGAGAGAGAAAGCAAGTGCAAGCAGGAGTGGGAGGGGCAGAGGGAGAGGGTAAGAGAATCTCAAGCAGACTCCATGCAGAGCACAGAGCTGGACTCAGGGCTCAGTCTCTTGAGCCTGAGATCATGACCTGAGCTAAAACCAAGAGTTGGACCCTTAACCGAGTGAGCTACCCAGGTGCCCAGGAGTTTTTTGGTTACTGTTTAATTTCTTTGCTAGTTATTAGTCAATACAAATTTTCTATTTCTTCCTATTTCAGTTTTGGTAGATAATGTTTCTAGGAACTTATTCATTTCTTCTAGGTTGTCCAATTTGTTGGCATCTAGTTTTTCATAATATTTTCTTATAATTGTTCATATTTCTGTATTGGTTGCAATCTCTCCTCTCATTTGTGATTTTTAAATTTAGATCCCCATTCTCTTTTTCTCTTGATTAGTTTAGCTAGAGGTCTATCAATTTTATTATTTTCAAAGAACTAGCTCCTGGTTTTATGATTCATTCTGTTGCTTTTTTTTTTTTTTTCTTTTAAGATTTTATTTATTTATTCAGGAGAGACACAGAGAGAGAGGCAGAGACACAGGCAGAGGGAGAAGCAGGCTCCATGCAGGGAGCCCGACATGGAACTCGATCCCGAGTCTCCAGGATCATGCCCTGGGCTGCAGGCAGTGCTAAACTGCTGAGCCACCCGGGCTGCCCTGCTTTTTTAGTTTCAATATTATTTCTGCTCCAAACTTTATTATTTTCTTTTTATTGCTGGTTTTAGGTTTTGTTCATTGTTCTTTTTGTAGCTCCTTTAGGTATAAGATTAGGCTGTTTATTTGAGGGTTTTCTTGCTTCTTGAGGTAGGCCTGCATTGCTATAAATGTCCTTCCTAGAACCACTTTTGCTGCATCCCAGATGTTTTGAATTATTGTGTTTTCATTTTCATTTGTTTCCATGTACGTATTTATTTCTTTTATTTCCTGGTTTGGTCCATTCATTGTTTACTAACATGTTATTTAACCTCCATGTCTTTGTGGTCTTTCCAGATTTTTTCTTGTGGTTGACTTCTAGTTTTATAACCTGTGTCCGAAAAAGATGGATGGTATGACTTTGATCTTTTTGAATTTGTTGAGGCTTGTTTCGTGCCCTAATATGTGACTTATTCTGGAGAATGTTCCATGTGCATTTGAAAAGAATCTGTGTTTTGCTGTTTCAGGATGGACTGTTCTGAATATATCTGTTAGACCCATATGGTCCAATATGTCATTCACAACCCTTGTGTCCTTATTGATTTTCTGATTAGATGATCTATCCATTGATGCAAGGGGATGGTGTGTTAAACTATTATTGTATTACTATTGATTACTTTCTTTATGTTTGTTAATACCCGCTTTATGTATCTGGGTCTCCTATGTTGGGTCCATAAATATTTACAATTGCTAGATCTTCTTATTTGATTGTTGCCTTTATGATTATGTAGTGTCCCACTTTGTCTCTTGTTACAGTCATTGTTTTAATGTCTAGTTTGTCCAATGTAAGTATTGCTACCTCAGCTTTCTCTTCACTTCCATTTGTGTGATAAATGTTTTTCCAACCTTTCACTTTCGATCTGTATGTGTGTAGATCTGAAATAAGTCTCCTGTAGGCAACACATAAATAGATCTTGCTTTAATCCATTCAGTCATCCCATATCTTTTGATTGAAGCATTTAGTCTTTTCAAAGTAATTATTGATAGCTATGTACTTATTGCCATTTTATTACTTGCTATATGGTTATCTTTGTAGTTCTTTTTCTCTGTTCCTTTCTTGCTTTCTCATGGTTTAATGGTTTTCTTTAGTGATATACTTGGATTCATTTTTCTTTATTTTTTGCATATATATTTTTTGATTTTTGATTACTTTATTTTTTGCATATATATATTTTGATTTTTGATTACCATTGGTTAATGGTAACCATTAAGTTACCATTTTTGATTGCCATAGCCTTATGGGGTTTCCCTGGTATGTAACTGTTTTCTCTTGCTGCTTTTAAGATCTCTTATCACTACTTTAATTTTTTAAAAATATTTTATTTATTTTGAGAGAGCAGGAGCAAAGGGGAGGGGCAGAGAGAAAGGGAGAAGTAAACTCCCTGCTGAGCAGAGAGCCCAATGGGATGCAGGGCTCCATCCCAGGACCCTGGGATCATGACCTAAACCAGAGTCAGATGCTTAACTGACTGAGCCACCCAGGTGCCCCTGGTTTATCAAATTTAGATAACTAAAATTGAGAGCCTGTTGGGGGCAGGGTTTGGTCCCTGTGATGAAGTTTTGGAATACAGGTGAGGTCTGGAGCCTACAACCAAGACAGAATTCTTCAGATGTCTTTGGTGCAAAATGGTGGTTTCATTAAAGCACAAGGACAGAAACCATGAGCAGGAAAAGTTGCTGCCCTGGGCCTGTGAGGAGTGGCTGATTATATACCCAGGAATTGGGGGAGGTAAGCAAAATGGAGATTCCAAAAGGGTTTTCATATGCTAAGGAGGACCTACAAGATACTGGAAGCCTTGCCATTGTCAAGTTAAAGATTGCTTTTCCCTCTAGCATAACATTAAGACAATTGGAAGCCTCCTAAAGAATGTCACATATATCCCACTCTGGGTGGGTGTTGTTTGTGGGATATCAGCTGTGCTTTTCTTGAGCTAGCCCTGCTCCCTCATCACCTGTGTTGTTAATGGGCTAGTTGGGGGCCACCTTGAGCTTGAGTTAGGTCAGACCAGGTGTTTGCCCGAGCTGTGGTCTCACTGTGCTGTGCCCAAGATTGCGAATCCGAGAAACCGCCAAGGAGTCGACTCCGATGCAAGCGCATGAGGGTTTATTAGCAAGTTTGAGCTTGGGTCCAAGTGTACCCGACACAGCGGAGCAGGGACTTGGACCCAAGGTGGGTTACAGCTGGGTTTTTATGGGCCGGTCTAGGGGATTTCCAGAAGGGGTGGAGAAAGAATTTCTTAAGCTCTGTTCTCATTCTGATATGGGGCTTTCAAGGTCGTTAAGCTCTGTTCTTATTCTGATATGGGATTCCCAGCCATGAGCATTAAGCTCTGTTCTCATTCTGATATGGGGCTTTCAAGGGCCTTAAGCATTTTTTTCCTGTAACTGAAGTGAGGTAAAGTTCAGCTCTTATTCACAGGGGCCTGAGATGGCCGTACTTGTGCTAATGCTGAATTTAAGGTGGAATGGGCTTAATTTCCTTGGCCTCTACAACTGAACCACGTGGTATTCACTCCCTGAAACACTTTCATTGGTGAGGGGGTACTGCAGTCAGACTAGATGGATGCCACCAGCCCACTGCTGAGGCTGCATTTGGATTAGTGTGTGTGTGTGTGTGTGTGTGTGTAGTCCTCTTTTCCTATCTCCAGGACAGGAGATGGTATTGGCCATGATTGAGGCTAGACACACAATATCATGCTGTGGTGTAGCTTTGAATGGAGTCCTGCTGAGGCTGTGCTGGAGGGAGGTGAATTTGCAGGAGAATGCAGGGGTGGGGCAGATGGTAATAGCATCAAACAAATAGTGTTTGTACTTGTCTGCTGTGGAAGGAGACCTGGAGCTGCCCTGGCGAATTCCTGCCAAGAGTGAGTTGGATGAGGCTTGTCCCCAGGAGGTGGCCAGGGGCATGGGGCAGTGTTAGCAAGCTAAGTGGACTGTTTGAGCTGATCCCAGTACTCAGTACCCCTATAAGTAGGCTGGGGAACAGGGGGATGTAAATGGCACCTGGAAGCAGTTTTGTTCTTGGAGAAGTCTTCCAAAGATCTCTTCCCCTCCAGCACCAGTTCTGAGATTAGCAAATAAATCTTCCCGTATGCTCCAGGCATTTTTCAAACTGCTGCTTCTATGCTGTTTCTTAGTGGGGTTCTTTGTTGTGCTGTCTCTTTAAGGGTGAGGACTCCATTTCCTCTTGCCATTCACCTCTCCCAGAAGCCAGGGGGCTGATTTTTAAAGTTCCAGGTGGTAAATAAGCCCCACTGATTTTAAAAACTCAGGAAGTTAAGCCTCTTGGGTTTTCAAAGCCAAATGTTATGGAGATTTGTCTTCCCAGTGTGGATCCCCCTTGCATGGAGTGCTTGGTGTAGGGTCTGCTCCTTTCTCTTCTCCATGCTTGTGGTGTCTCTCCCTCCCTTTGGACAATCTTGTGGATCACTTTGGTTCTTGAGCATATTCCCACCCTTCCTATCATTTTAGCATGGGGCCTCTTCTTTACGTGTAACTGTAGAGAGTCTGTCACGCTGGCTTTGGGTTCAATTTCTGGGTTATTTACACTGACGTGGGTGTTATCTAGGTGTATCCATGGGTTGAGGTGAGCTTAGTATCCTCCTTTTCTGCCACCTTCATCCAAAGTTCCAGAAATCCTATATTTTGGAATTTGTCTTGGAGGGATACTCACACATGAGAGACACTATTTATTTTTTGAAGCTATGTATTGTAACATCGTTCATATTACTTATAAAAAGAATGGAAAGTCAAAGATGCTCATCTGTGGACTTTTATATAAATTAATACTAGTATTTGTTAAAAAGAATGAGCCACCCTCTGATGTAATACATTCAAAAAGACCCAATATCATCTTTGTGTTATTCTTGTTAAAGGCGAATTAACTCAATCTAAGTATAAAAAATGTCGGGTTTAATCTGATTGGTAGTGAAATGAAATAGAGAGGCCAGGCAAAAGTTGGTCGAGGCAAACCTTTAATAGGATGCACTCATGGGCAAGGTTCTGAGGCCCACAGGGGAGGCAGAGAGAGCGGGCTGGGGAAGTCGCGCCCAGGGGAGGGCAAGAGACCTTTTTAAGGGGGGGGTATGGGGTTGTGTGTCTGGATGGGGTGATAGGTATTAGGGCATATTACTGGTGGAATTGGCTTGGGGCGATAACTGCTTATGACCTTATATGGGGTCTGGGTAAGGTGGGGTTCAGGTTTCCTGCATAGGTCCAGTCTCCCCCTGAATGTGTCCTCCGGTGGTCTGCTGGTGATGGGAAAGTTCTGAGGTGGGGGCCACAAGGTGGGGGGTCCGCTGCCATTTTGTTGGTGCCTCCCAATCCCCCTTGATCCCACTGGCCCAACTAAAAACATCTAGCAGACCCAAATCAAATGATACTGTACAAAGTGTCACCATTGTGAAAGACAAAGGATAAAGGTTATAGGATACTAGGGAGATATGACAACTAAATGAGGTTGAGTTGGATTGGATCCTGGAGCATGAAGAAGTTGGAAAAATAGGTATAATTTGAGTGTAGTCTATAGCTTCATTAACTGAATTTCTTACTTTTCTTGGTTGTACAATGGTTATGCAATCTGTTAATATTAGAGGAAGTTAGATGAAGGGTATAGATAAATCTTGGTACTGGTTTTGTAACTTCCATATTTATGAGAAAATATGTAAATGTTTAAAGACTCAGGATCTGCCCACTCATGTCTCCTTCTCACTACTCCTCCCTACTATTTTGAGACACAGTATGGCTCAATTCCTGTAACTTTTTTTTTTTTTTAAGATCTTATTTATTTATTCATGAGAGACACACACAGAAAGGCAGAGACACAGGCAGAGAGAGAAACAGGCTTCCCACAAGGAGCCCGATGTGAGACTCAATCCTGGGTCTCCAGGATCACGTCCTGAGACAAAGGCAGACGTTCAACCACTGAGCCACCCAGGCGTCCCTCAACTCCTGTAACTTTAAACCAGTTTTGGACTCAAGACAGCTTTCATTAGAAATAAAAAAGACATGTGGGGGGCTCTGTCAGTTAAGTGTTTACCTTTGGCTCAGGTCATGATGCCAGGGTCCTGGGATTCAGCCTGCATTGGGCTCTCTGCTCAGTGGGGAGCCTGGTTCTCCTTCTGCTCCTCCCCCCATGATCTCTCTTTCTTTCTTTCAAATAAATAAAATCTTTAAAAAAAGAAATAAAAGAAACCTAGAAAAGAATAATTAATTTTGCATGCTATTTCCTATTTCTATATGTAGATTTTAATTTTTTTGTTAAATGTTTAAAGATTTCTGCGGGACTTGTAAATCTTCATGTAGAAAATTTTACACTGATATTCAGTAAGTATTCTTTTTCTGTCCTTGCAATGACAAATCAACTAATCAACTTAGCATAGTATCTGCCATGTGCTGTGTATTGTCGTAAACATTAGTAAAAATATGAAGCCATATGGGGCAAGTAGGTGAAAAAAGAATTGATAACATACTCCAAATTAGTTATAGAAAAAGATAGCTTTTTATATAGCTTTTCTAATAAAGAACTTTTCTAATAAAAATGTCTGATGTTTTTTTTGTTGTTGTTGTTTTTGTTTTTTTAACTGAATGGGAAGTCATCAGAGAGAGAGAGAGAAACCAAGAGAGATTCTTAACTATATAAACAAACTGAGGGCTGTTGGAAGGGAGGTGGATGGAGGGATGGGTAATTGGGTGATGGCCATTAAGGAGGGCACATGATGGGATGAACACTGGGTGTTATATACAACTGATAAATTGTTGAACACTACGTCTGAGACTAATGATGTACTGTATGTTGGCTAATTGAATTTAAATTTAAAAATTCTAATTTTTTAAAGAAGTATTCACATCTTGTTTTTATAAACTGCTAAAAACTCAATTTGCTTTGTACTTGGTTTATCATATCACAAGCTTTGACCTTTCCAGGTGCTTCTCTCTGTATATCATTACCTCCTGAGTTTTTCCTCATTCTTGTGCTCTCTCTGTCCCTGGGATACATATTAGTAAGACATAGAGTGGGGAAATGGAACATATTTTTCAGCATGTACTATTGACTCTCTCTATTTGATATTAAAACAGGGACAGTTTTCAGCTTTGCGAGGGATTATGGGCATGGCATTTTTGGGGAAAACTCTGTGTCAGGTGGTGCTTCTTCAGGGAAACACTCCTTTGATTAGAACTGGCTTCAGGATTAGGGTTTCTTCTTCAATTACTTCACTTGAATCAACCACAACCTTGTACCTTCCCCATTGATTTAGGCATCTTTCAGCCTAAAAATGCACTGTATTTGGTTGGAACAATACAGTTCCATCACAGAATTGATTTCTGAAATTTAGAGATATTACCAAAAAATCTGAATTCCCAAATTCTTTTGCACAATCAAAAGATCTGGGAACACTGGGCTCATCTTTATATAAAAAAATCTGCAAGTGTTGGATAGCTGCTCTCTTCAGATGGGGCAGGCAGTCTCACACACCCAAACAGTCCCTAATGTCTCTCTGACCTTAATACCATCACCAGTTGCTATTTAACATCATACTAGAAGAAAGTAGAATATCTCCTGTACCATGATGAAGGAAAATCCTGGTGCTGTGGATTATCAGAATACCGGAGTGCCTGTGGAAACCCATCTTCTGCCTCTGCTGTAACTTTGAGAGATGCTGTAAAAATAAATGTCTGTCCCAATGGAGGGAGCAGATGGGAATAACTTTCAAGGTTACTTCACCCTCAGCTCATTATTTTCTATACAATATACAGAAGGAAGATTCTTCCTACACCTCTCTTCTATTTTTTTTGTTCATAATGCCATGTAATACAGTTCTATTGAGACAATAAAAAAACAAAATCATTGAGTGCATCCATACTATTTTGCATTAAGCTCACAGAATTTTGAATGTAAGAGTTCGGCAACGATAAAGCAAAATATTTAAAAGTAAAACAAAAAGAATTCCAACAAGAAAAATAAAACAATTTAAGAATGTGAGTGATTCTGTCTGTAGTTCTACTCATTAGTACTTACCCTAAAATGACAGATGAAGACACTGTTCCTTCAGGCAGCTTCTGTTCCCCAAATGCTTCTTATGGTGCTGTCATTGTGATCCTCTGAATGGTATTCTTGTGCTTATGAAAACTTTTAAAAATTACCCTCCATGAAAAGACACGGAGGAAACTTAAATGTATATTACTAAGTGAAAGAAGCCAATCTGAAAAGACTATATACTGTATGATTCCGACTCCCTGACATTCTGAAAAAGGCAAAACTGTGGAGACAATAAAAAGATAAGTGGTTGCCAGCGTAAGGGGAGGGATGAAGAGGTGGAGCATAGAGGACTTATAGGGCAGTGAAACTATCTGTATAATACTATAATAGTGGGTACATGTCATTATACTTTTGTCCACACCCATAGAATGTGCAACACAAGAGTGAACCTTAATGTAAAGTGTGGCTCTGGTGATAATGTGTCAATGTAGGTTCATCAGTTGTTAACAAATGTACCACACTGGTGAGAAATGTTGATAATGAGGGAGGCTATGTATGTGTGGGCTGGGGGTTTAGGGGAAGTCTGTGCCTTCATCTCAATTTTGCTGTGAACCTAAACCTACTCTAAAAATTCAAGTCTTAAGAAAAGACAACATGGCACATTGCAAGGAAAGGTCTTGCACCCACACAATGTAAGACTCCAGTAAATGTTCTTTTCAACTTTGATAATGGCTGCAGTACTCATAAAAGTTTACTGGGAAACTTCCACAGACCATTCGAGTATTATATATTTGCCTTATCCTAGCCCCATAGCCCACCTACAGCCTTCCTTATGAACAGAGCCAACCATGTCCTCATCATCTTGAGTTTAGTTTGGCTGGTTCTTCCTTACAAAATTCACATACTAACCAAGATTTCTGTAAATTCTCTTTTCCTGCTCCTCTCCCCCTCCCCCCCCCAATGCATTGTGTTCATGGAGAATTGCTGAACCAAGTTTTGTATTTCATTCTGTTACTTCTTTCCTAGGTCTTTCCCTTCTCTCTCGTCTTGTGGTAGCTCCATTACTCATTTGCTCTTCTTTCTCTTTCAATTGTCTTCAAAGTGCCTTGAAACAAAGTGGAAATGAAAAGTCTCATGACTTTACATGTTTTATTTAAGAACTTAGAAATATGAGTATTTAAGGACCATTGTCAAAAATTTACAAGTCTGTTTTTATTTTCATTCAGTGCACCTTAATATCTGTTGCTATGCCTTTGAATGTGTAAATAAAACGTTTGCTTTGGATAATGGTATTTAGAATCAAAGATTATAAATTACCTCTGGTCATAAATATCAAATCCATAATCAGTAATAAAGCTGTATTCCTTAATTACTTTGCTTTTACCATCTGCCAAGGAATACATTAAAGAATGTCATAAACAAAAGGAGTGAGCTGTAAACCCCAACTGAAATTCTCTTGAAAACACCCGCAGGAGATTTCCCTTGCGATAAATGACACATTACTTCAGTGGAAGATGTGAAGTAAGGAGAAGGAAAGGAAGCTGTCAGGGAAGATTGAAAGGCAGATGTGTGATTGATACAAGGCAACTTCAGGAACTCTTTTAAGCTTTCTTAAGTTTTAACTCTTGATTAGAGGATATCCTACTTTTCTGTGCATAATTGCATACCCTGTAAAAAAGGCATTTACATTACAGTTTGTTGCATTTTGAAATGGAATTGCCTTTACTCAAGTAGTGAGATGTAAAACTCTGGGCAAAATTTTATGGCAGTAACTGTTAGGCTTGAAATTTTAAAATATGTATTTGAGCCTGAAAATTGTTTTCTATGCTTGGGCAGTACACTGTTTTCCATCAACTTGAGGCACGTAGAATGTTCAAGCTGGAAGGATTTTAGAAATCATTTAGTCCAAGAATTCGTTTTATAGATGAGTGAGTTAAAATAAAAATTATAAAAGTGTAAAGATGAATCTAGGACACTTGTTTGAAGATTCAATTTGTTGTTTCACATTACTATAGCTATTAGAGAGTAAGACCAAGCCAAAAAAGAAAACACTCGATATGAAGTGATAGTATTTTGAATTAAAAAGGGAAAACATAATAAAAGCTGCATTCATTTAAATAAAAACGATGTTATCTTTGGTTGAGACTATTATAATGACATAGACTCTTGCCAACTATTAGGGAGGAGGTTGAAGCAACTTCTCAAAGAAAATGGCTCCTATTCAGTTTAAATCATTTATCATAGTGATTTCTGACAATTTAAATTGTGTTATAGTGTGGTTATAGCATTAAAAATCTGAATTTTATTAACCAAGATTGTTATTATAATCTTTAAGAAATTTGGTGATATGGCTAATGAGTCATTCTACCTGCATATTAAATATTTTTAATCTTAGGAATTCCAAGATTCTAATCTTATCAATTTTTGGAATTTTATTTATGTATATTTGAATTCATAATAGTGTTAGGATAATGATAGTCACAAAAGTTCCAATTTTCTTTTTGTATAATTACATATTCAAAAATTAGCTTAAGTATGGCAATGCAACGTTCATTGCTTCATGATTGTTGAAGCTATTTAGATCAATTGTGGCTTGTGAAATCTCACATAATAACACTGGGAAACTGGAAATAGTGAGGCACTTTATGAATAAACTTCAATGTGAATCTTGAATGTATGAAGGGTGCATGCTAATACAATAAACATAGTTAGGAAATGGAGAGTCTAATATGAGTGTCTATACATATAAATGTGAGGAGCTAAAGAATTCCTATAATACAGTATCAGACACATAAGAAAACTCTGTATCAATTAGAAAGATGATATTCAACAAATCTATTAAATTGCCTATCATGTCCTGTGTTCAAAGATGAACAGGAAAAAAGAGCAAAAAAAAAAAATTTGAGTTTTTCTAGTGTATAAGAATTAGTACAAATACCTAGCCAAAGGGCTTGTGTAGTTATGAGTAACACAAAAATTTCTATATATGGAATTCCATAAAAGAAGCAGTGTCTGGGTAGTCAAATAAAAGAACTTCAAGAATATAAGGTTCATATCCTAGCAAGGTCCTATTTTATCTGTGTGGTAATGGATGCATTACCTAAAATGTCTGAGCTTCAATTTTAGGTCTTAAGGTCTTAGGCCAATAATTCATATAAAATATAATAAAAATTATATTGCATAGAATATGCAATAGGTGTCAATAGATGTTTGTTTCTTTCTAAGCTCTGGTTATGAGGGGAGCTACTTGGCATATGACTGTGTAGGAATTTAGGATTCACACTCTCTTAGATAAATATAAATTTAATAAAGCTGGATATTGTCACAGGAAAGTTAGATAAAATAAATGATGTTCGGAGAGTGAAGGGAAAGCAACCAAGGACTGTGGTGAGAGCTAAGACATTGGTAGCTTATCAAGGTTAGAGAACGGAAGGAAAAGCAATTTAGAATAATAAGGGTTGGAGGGAAGACAAGATAGGATTAGAAAGAGTGGTTTTGATAAGTGAGGGAAGAGAACATAAAAAGTGAAAAAGAACAGAGGAAAAAGTTTAAAATAGTCAGGATGGCAGTCTAAGCTAAAGTGCTCACACTTGGGAATTTAGGCCAGCCAGCCCAATTCCGTCAGTTTTTAATGAAGATCTAATCCTGTCTGAACTAGACAGGACATTATATTTTAATGGTAAAGGAGATAGGACACTCTTGTGAACAAATTATTTTGTGAGGAACGTAGACTAAATTAGAGGGCTCATTTCCCATGAGGAATAGTATTTGGGCGTAATGTTGGTAATATTCCCTTTTGTTTTTATGAATGTGTAGGTTAATTTGTTTTTGCTGGTATGTAATAATGAAAGGGGCAAGATTTATATATATGAACAAAACATAAAGCCAAAATACAGCCAGATGATTTGCACTTAAATATGCCAGGAAGCATGGTTAAGGGTAAGGGATAGAGTTACATACAGATGGACTTTGGTCCCTCTCCTTATATTCTTGTGATTTGGTCAAATTACTTAATAGTTTCAAGCCTCAGATTCCTCATCTGTAAAATGAGGCTTTAAGTGCAGGACCACTTCACATGGTCCACATGTAAACCATCACAGATCTCAATATAAATTTGGTATTTAGATGACCTCTTTTTTTTTTCAATATTTTATTTATTTATTCATGAAAGACACAGAGAGAGAGGCAGAGACACAGGCAGAGGGAGAAGCAGGATCCCTGCAGGGAACCTGATGTGGGACTGGATCCCCGGACCCCGGGATCATGACCTAAGCCAAAGACAGATAGATGCTCAACCACTGAGCCACCCAGGTGCCCCTAGATTAGGTCTTATTAAGATTAAGTAAATACTGGTAAGGAAAGGATGGATGGAGGAAAGAAAGGAAGAGGAGAGGGAGGGGAGACAAATGTCAATTTATTAGAACAAAATCGTTTTTTGTGTGTGTGTGTGTTTTAATATGAATTTTGTAGGTACAGTATAGGCTTCAGAAAAAAAGATGGTATATGCACGAAGTTTTCATTATCTTAAAAGAAAAATTGACTATTATTCCTTTAAGACAATAGCCAGATAAGTATTGAGAAATTTCAGATATGCATGTCTATAATTTGTAGTGAGTATAGAGGTTGGCCATTGTCACATCCTGTCCATCAGCTTCTTTTAAAGGCTTTTAAATCAAATTCCCTAGTAAAAGAGTTCAAGTAATTTATAACAGTCAGTTGAAATGTCAACTAGAGCCCAAAATTAAGATTTATTTATACACTAGTGCCAAAGAAATTGAAATATGGTGTCCTTAGAAAGTGTCACTTGGGATGTTAAAGTTCTTAATGGTAGATCAGGAAGGGATGAAACAGGTGTGATGTAAACCTGCCAATTCATCTTTACTTGAAACAGAATTTGAGAAGTTTTGTTTTTCTCTTTTAAATATACTTTTATAAATGTAATAATTTTTTTGCACTCACATTTTCATATTTCAGGCAGAAAGAAACATAAATGTTTTATTATTGAGGAAAATCCTAAAATCCTATTTTGACATAGTTTCAAAAGGTCACAAAAATTTACATAATCATAAAATATTTCTGCTTTAAGAGTTGACATAAACAAGGGCAATAGATAACAACCTGAGGGAAAATATTTGCAATTCACACAAAGTGTGCTAATTTCCTTAATGTATAAAAAGAACTACTACAAATAAGGGAGAAAAATGCTAAATATATAATAGAAAAATAAACCAAGCATAAGATACCTAACAGAAACAAATGCCAATGGTTCCTGTAAAAAGATGCTCAGCCTCATTAATAAGAGAAATGTTGGTTGAAACTACAATATCCTTTCCCGCTTTTCAGATTAGCAAAGATCAACTTTTTCAAATAAACCACAGTGTTGGCAAATTCTAAGGGACACAGACAATTTCATACAAAAGTGTTGGTTAAATTGACCTGATTGATGAAAAACATAATTTTAACTATTAATTAAAATTTTTAAATGTGCATCACCTTTGACCTGGCAATGCTCCCTGTTGGTTTTCTTCAAATGGATCTACTCACACAAAGGACAAGTGAACCATTTATGATTCTAATTGTAGGGTTGTTTATTTTTTTAAAGTAAAGGATTTGACACACCCAAATGCCCCTAATAAAGGACTAGTGAAATTATGATACCATTCATATAATGAACTCCTATTTAGTGTTAAGAATAATAAACTGGGCCTATAGGCACCAATAAGAAAAATGTCCAAGACCCATATGTAAAAAAGACTCAACAGTGTATATATTGTGCTACCATTGTTGAAAGATATGTCATGCATATGCTTGTGTATGGGGAGTGTGGGGATGAATCTGCAAGAACATCGCAGCTTCAGTGATTTACTAGGAAGACTCATAGGACTCAACAGACAGTCATATTTATAACTAGGACTTACTTCAGCAAAAGATACAAAATAAAGTCAGCAAAGGAAAGGCACATGACAGAAAGTATGCAGGAAAGTTAGTGCAAAGTTCCATGAGTCCTCTCCCCCTGGAGTCAGCAGGACACACTACTTCCTTTATCTACACATTCTGATAACATGTGTAAAGTGTAATCCACAAGGGAAGACCATCAGAGAGACTCAGTGGTTAGGGTTTTCATTGGGAGCTGGTCACACAGGCATCCCCCGCAAAGCACATACCAAAATTACAGATTTCCAGAAGGAATATGTTCAGCACAAACCACAATGGTAGCACAGACAGCCTAGGCACAGTAAGCTACTCTTTGGGTTCTTTTATTTTTTTTTTAAAGATTTTATTTGTATGTGAGAGAATGAGGTAGGGGGGACAGAGGGAGAAGGACAAGCAGACTCCATGTTGAGTGCCGAGCCTGATGCAGGGCTGGATCTCAGGACCCTGAGATCATGACCTGAGATGAAACCAAAAAAAAGACGCTTAACTGGCTGACCCAACCAGATACCCCAGTAAGCTGCTTGTATTAGGGAGGGTGTGGCGGGAACAAATTCAAATTTCCAAACACCAGTCATGGTTAGCCTTGTAAGGAGTCTGCCTGAGAATAGTAATCTCAGGCCTGCTACATCAACTCTTTTTTGGACAGCTTCTATATAGAATATCTCTGGAACTATAAAAATTAATCAGTGATGGAGGTTTCTTTAGAAAAAATAAGCGACTGAAGGACAGGAAAAGATTTAATGAAAGGTGCTCTCTTCAAAATTGATGCTTTTCCATCCTATTTAGTTCATCACCAAGTAATGTGCTACTTCTTTGAAAAACAATTAAAAAAATTCGAGTTATGTTCTCTTTTAGAATGAAAATGTTCCTCCTTATAGATCTTGTTTTATTTTTCTTAATATATTTGGTTATTTTCATTAACATTTACATTTTCACTTTTCTATTTAATTTTTAGGCTTTAATAGGAAATGAGAGTTCTGAAGACAGGCCGTCAGCCCCATATATCAAGATATCGAGCAAAATGGTTATATAGGGTAGATGGGTGCCTTCCAAACTTTCTTGTGTCCTGGCAAGCTTACAGAATGGTATTTTCTGTACAGATGCTGAGGTATACTCAGGAGGCTACTTACAGATTAGACAACCAGCCTGTGGCCCCAGCCATGTCAGCCTAGCTTTGGGGAATTCAGTAATAGCACTTCCCCACCTGACAATCTTAAAATGAAGAGGCTCTGCTTATGCCTTAATAAATCTAAGATAGAAGATCATCTTCTTGGGCAGCCCCAGTGGCCCAGCAGTTTAGCGCCATCTTCAGCCCAGGGCATGATCCTGGAGACCTGGGATTGAGTCCCACATCGGGCTCCCTGCGTGGAGCCTGCTTCTCTCTCTGCCTGTGTCTCTGCCTCTCTCTGTGTGTCTCTCAGGAATACATAAATAAAATCTTTAAAAAAAAATAGAAGATCTTCCTCTTACTTTAAAGATTTTCTCTGGCAAAGGTAGACAATGTACATTCAAATTCACCACTCCTAGGTTCTTTATGTTGTCATCTTGCTCCCCGTTCACCCAGAAACAGGATTTCTAGCATTTTCTCCAACTTCCTTTATGCCTTCTTACCCACAGTTTTTACCTTAAGCCCCTATCATTTCCAGGAGTATCCTTCCTTTTTGAAATCCATGTAATACGTTTATGCATATTTTTCAAGGTCTAGGATAAATTCTGTATCTTCCATAAATTCTTCTAAGTTACCCATTTAGAATTAATTTCTTCCATCTCTAATTCTGTTTGTTTATAGCCCTAATTATAGTACTTATCTTCTCAGGTCTTATCAAATCAGTTCTCCACCCTGATTTCCAGTAGTTTTTAACCTTCTTTGGGCATTATACTACAGCTAGCAAGCTTTCTTCTTATTATTTCTTCTTCTTCTTCTTCTTCTTCTTCTTCTTCTTCTTCTTCTTCTTCTTCTTCTTCTTCTTCTTCTTCTTCTTCTTCTTCTTCTTCTTCTTCTTCTCCCTCTTCCTTCTTCCTTCTTCCTTCCTTCTTCCTTCTTCCTTCTTCTTCCTTCTTCTTCCTCCTTCTTCCTCCTTCCTCCTTCTTCCTCCTCCTTCTTCTTCTTCTAAATTAAAACATTTTTTTTTAAGATTTATTTATTTATTTATTTATTTTAGAGAAAGAGTAAGGGGGTGGGGTGAGGGACAGAGGGAGAGAGAGAATCTCAAGCAGACTCCCTGTGGAGTGCAGAGCCTGGCACTGGGCTTGATCTCAAGACCCTGAGATCATGACTGGAGGCAAGATCAAGAGCTGGAGGCTCAACCAACTGTGCTACCAAAGTGCTCCTTTCTTTTTTTCTTATTATTTTTTCTTAAGATTTATTTATTTAAGGGGGGGGGAGCTTGTGCAAACACGAGCCAAGAAGGGGCAGAAGGAGAGAAAGAGGGAGAGAATCTCAAACAGATTTCCTGCTGAGCACAGAGCCAGATGTCAGGGCTCAATCTCATATCCCTGAGATCATGACTTGAGCCAAAAGCAAGTCAGACACTCAACCCACTGAGCCACCCAGTCACTTCTAGCCAGTCAGATTTTTAAAACCTGATGTTAGATGGCAGGGCTCAGCCTCCCTGAGATTGTACTTTAGGTGGTCACGTGAGGTAGACCCCAGGCTTCCTCCAGGGGATTCTAACCTGCATGCAAGACTGAACACCTCTGACAGAACTTCCCATTTTCAGGCAAACTGCCCCTGTTATTTTAGTCATTTGTTTGAATGGTTTAATCATTTAATTCATTTGCATGAGGTGATTTAGGACTGACCATTTGGGAAAGATTGGTCAGATTCACTGTTTTGGATAGGTGATATTTAAGTCTTGCTTTCTAAAAATGTTAGATCCATGTGCATTATTAGTTATCTTTGGTTTATATAATCTGGGAGAAGAAAGATTCTTATTTAACTATTTGCTTTGGCAGGTAGACATGTATCTATTTCCACTTATTTATGTGTCAGTTTATTTATATCCAAGCTTTTATTTATGGTAGAAAAGACAAAGCCGTAGCTTATAATAATTAAATTGGAGTTTCATTTGTCAGAGGACTGTTCCTACCCTTTCTAATTTACCAGGATTATAAAAGTGAGAATTTTGAAAAGTCTAGTTCTCATATTTCAATTGTAAACATTAGCTTATAAAGATTTCTTGTGTATTATAGAGGAATAAGAAGGAATTTTTAAAACTTGTGTTATGAAAATTGTTGTATGTACAGGAGGTAAATGAATTGTGGTGGCTTTGTATTGTATCAGCATAATTGCCCAGAACTCCTGATTTTTGGAAAGCAGATGTGAAGCCTGGGCTTCAATTGTTATGCTCTAAGTTTAAACTGGGTGGCAGCTCACTTTGTGGGAGTGGGGCAGACCCTAGACTGGACCTTCCCTCAGCTCCTGCTAGATCTCCTCCTTCAGCTTTTCCACCTCTGGACAAGTCCATATGCAGCCCTTCCGTAAATGCTGCCAGCTTTTCCTGCAGGTTACACAAGACGGTGAGGCTGGAAATGCTATGGGGCAGATGGGGTTCTAGTTTCATCCTATTATCTTTCTGTTTGTTCTGGTTCTTGTCCACACCCAGCTGTCCTTCCCAGCTGCCCATCTGGCGGTAGGACTTCAGGCTCATCCCTAGTCACGGGGCCTGCAATGCACATATTGCTCCCTCAGAGCCCATGAGTGCAAAAGTCTCTTTCCCTTCTGTTTCAGTCATGGTGGTTCTGCATCTTTGATTGAAGCCTGATGGATAGAACATAAACATTTATATTCTTACCATCTGGGTTTAGTAATTACTAATTTTTTTTTTACCAAGTTTGCTTTTTCTATTTAACCAGCTATCTTTTTTGGGGGAAGAAGGAGGCTGTACCATTTGAAAGTAATCATGACACTTTGTAAAAAAACAAACAAACAAACAAATGACATTTCATGCCTAGATACTTAGCATGCATTGTCTATAAATGACATTAACTGTGCAAGCACAACACAATTGTCACACTTACCAAATAATTACAAGTCCCTCAAATCATCTAGTCTCCAGACTATATACTAATTTCCTTGGTATCCCTAGTATATCTTTTGTATTTGCTTTCTCTAACCAATCAATTTTCCCATCAAGCATTACATTTGCATTTGGTTATACTCCCTTAATCTCTTTTAATCTAGAATAGTCTCTAAATTTTTATTTCCCCGGTGGCACTGGCTGTTTGAAGAAAAAATGTCAATTGCATTCCACTTTCTGAATTTGCCTATTATTTCCTTATGGAATTCTATTCTCTATATTTCTTATATATTCAAAATTAGGTCTATGACTTGATTAAATTGAGGCTAAACATTTTATGCAAGAATATTTCGAAGGCAAAGCGATGTTTTTCTTTTGTATTACATCAGAAAATGCCTAACTCTAATTATTAGTGATGCTATATATAATAGCTGGAAGGTAGTAATCACCAGACCAGTGTTTTCTGGAGTAAATTTTTCCTGTTTGTAATTAGCAAGTTATCTGTGGTGTGATGTTTTTGTACTCTGTGAATATCCTATACATTTTACCTAATAGTTTTTGTACCAGTTGATGATCCTTGCCTGGTTCAATTACTTCACTGAGTGTTGAAAAATAATGATTTTCTAATTTTATCAATCCTCCAATATGTATTAGTTTACAACTGTTTTTTTTAAAAAAGGCTTTTCCTAATTAAGATTTTTATGATTGCTCTACAAATATCTTTTGTTATTGTTAGAAATTTGCCTAACAGCAAATAACAATGATTCGTTGTTCAAAAATTGTGTCTTTAATGAACTTACCTCTCATGTACAATATTGAGTGACCTGGTGTGAAATTTATGAAGAAAGCAAAAATAAATTTTTCAAGTGGTGCCCAGGTATATAAGTATTCACATGAAGACTAAGCCTTAAAGGATGATTTATTGGGCAGTTTGGGATGATAAAAATATTATTGCATAAAATTCCAATAAGAATCTGAACTATGGTTTTCTTTGAATATTTTAAGTCTACCTGTTATAACAGCCCTAGAAAGACATACTATAGGACTATTTCTTTCTTGATTGATTTCCAGATATCTAAAGACACCTTTTAAAATAGACAGAACTTAACATGTGCAAAAAGATTATAGAATATTTATTTTGGGGTTTCTGAGTTTGAGTGAGGCCCGTTTATCAGGAGAAATATATCACCATGCTTGTCATAGAGACTATCAGGTTTATCATAAAATCCATGATGGGTACCAGACTAACTCCTTGGCCTTTTTGATGGAAGGACATTGGACAAATAACACAGTTGAGGATGTCTTTCAAATTTTAACTTGATGGAATCTTAAACAAGTTAAGATGTTTAACTTGTTTAAGGTTCCACCAAGTTAATGAGATTTCTCATTTTTTTAATCCTTGAGGCAGGTTAATTTGAAAGATATCCTAGTAAAATAGTTATTTTATTAATATTTATGAAATAAAGTTATCCTTCATTATAACTGCTTATAAAATACTTAAGGATCTATACATATTTATGAGTCCTGTAGAAAATTTTAGGGCCATTTCTTTATTTTCCAAAATTCAACCTGAGGAGGGCTTTTTAAAAACAATAACAAAATGTAAATGATATTTTAAGTAGAATTAGAACTAGAAATATAATATATATATATTTCAATTTGATACATAAAACAAATATGTGGGTACATTGATTCTAAACTTTTTAATCTACAAACCCAGATTGTTTTTTTATAATCTGGGGATTCCACTGATGCAAAAATGGAATTTATGGTAGAAATATAATAGATACAGAAGAATGAGGTTACACAGGAGATAAAGTTGTGGGGACTGGTCTGTAGGAGCCAAAAAAACAAAATATGACTCTCAAAGGTCAGCACATCAAACTAGGCTGCCTATGCTTAGCATGGGTTGTAAGAAATACAATTGTGATATATTAGGCCTCTGAACAGCACCACTTGTGGGTATGAGCCTTAAATTGTTCTATAAACATTGGAATTTAAGAAGCCCAAAGAAGATAAAGTAGAAATGGAACCCTAAAAGACTGGTGAAAGTCACAAGACAAATGATTCCCTAGTGAAATCTAAACTACTTATATCATAGCAGGAAGACACCCATGCTCAGCACACAGAGAAGATAGTTTATTCTGAAAATGAGCTCAAAGACAAAAAATTGTAAGTAATATAGAAAAGATTAATACTGTGAGAAAATTATAATAAATAAGAAATTATTTATTATAAATAATAAATTTATAATATATAATTATAAATAAGAATATTTATATTCTTAATATATATAATTTATATATAATTATAAATAAGAAAATTATACTCTAGGAATAAAAAAAAGAGAAATCAAAATGAGTATGTGTAGATTGTTAAAGAAGTAAAAGTAATATTTATATTCTTTATATATATATATAATCTATATATAATTATAAATAAGAAAATTATACTCCAGGAATAAAAAAAAAGAGAAATCAAAATGAGTATGTTTAGATTGTGAAAGAAGTAAAAGTAATAGAATTGACATAGCAATAATAAAACATTATGAAAATAATCCAGGGCAGCCTGGGTGGCTCAGTGGTTTAGCGCGGCCTTCAGTCCACGGTGTGGTCCTGGAGACCCGGGATTGAGTCCCACATCAGCTCCCTGCATGGAGCCTGTTTCTCCCTCTGCCTGTGTCTCTGCTTCTCTCTCTCTCTGTGTCTCTCATGAGTAAATAAATAAAATCTTAAAAAAAAAAAAAAAAAAGAAAAGAATCCAGAAGTGAAGGTACCCAAACAGTATTTCTAAACATAAAAAATATACTTAGTGAAATTTAAAATTGAATACATGAATTAAACAACAGACTAGAAATAGCCAGACTAGAAAAAATAGTGAATTTCAAGGCATATTTGAGGCAATCATTCAGCACAGAGGAATATGGAGGTGGAAAATACAAAAAGGAAACTAAGAGACAAAGAAGAAAAAAAATTTCCAAAATATGTCAATTAGGAACCCAGGAAACAACAACAACAAAAAATAGATGGGAAAATATTCAAAGCTTTGAAGGTTTGTAATTTTTCAGAACTCATGAAAAGCATGGATTTTATTCAAATAGGTGTATATCACCACCAAAATATCTGGTCATTCATTTTTCTGCTCAACAGCTTTGCGTTGCCCATATATAAGATTAAAATTCCTTAGCAAAACATACATGATCAAAATCCCTACTCTCTATCTCCTTTGACCTTTATTATCATTTCCAGCCTCACTAAACATCATATAGTTAATCTACAACCAGATTTTTTGTATCTCTTTCCTATTATGTATGAATCTGAATTGAGTAGAATTCCTTCTTTCTCATTTATTATCATGTCTTGTCCCATCCTATGTCCCTCATCATCTGCCAGGCCAGGCTTTCCCTGCTTTTCTTTTAAAGTTAGGTTTAGACATAATTTCTTTGAGACTCCCTATCCCTCTACCCCCAACCAGAGTAAGTGTTCCTCTTCCCTGTTTACTTTAACCTCTGCCAATTTATGGTTGGAAGATAAATATTTCAGTTTAAAATTTAAGACAATGGGTTGGATAAGGAAAAGTGTCCACTTTTTGAGGTCTCTGAGTAGCTGATTAAATAGAGTATGAAGAGTCTCCCTGGTATTTAGCGGATCAAAGAAAGGTTAAGGTAGTGAATAAATGATGTGCACAGGATATTGCTACAATCTAGAATTATGTCAGGGAGATGACTCTGATTCAGTGTTGAAATCCTTGATAAAAACTGTCAAGTGGATAGTGGTGACAAGGGAGGGGAAATGAGTGGCATCTCTAGATAGAAGCACCAAATATAATTTTTTTCTGGAAATGAAAAATTAGTGGTGTGAAAACAATAATTGTGAGGAAGAGGCAGTTGATTATGTCCTCCCACTAAAACCTCAAAAAGATATTTGTACAGTATCAAAATGGATAGTCCTGCTCTAAAGTCAACTATATTTGAAATGGTGCATCAGCAAGAAAAATCCATGTATAAGGTAAGAAATTGTAGGAGATAGTTCTGAAAAAGATAACAGTAGCAAATATATTTAATTTGTAAATTAGGTAACATTAACTAATCAAATTATGGTCTATTTCTCTGAAAGCCAAAATATAATGGATGACATCCCAAATATCTCCCATATCATAGGGTTGATGTGAGGTTGGTGATAGTCAATAGATTAACTGGGTACTGAGAAATTCTAAGTCCTGAAGGAAAAGTGTTGGCACATTTTACATCAGTATACAGCAAATGTGTTTCTTGATTTGGTGAACCCACAGTCTCTTATTATTTGTAAAACTATGAGTCTGGCTAAATCATTGGACCTTTGGCCCATCTTGCTTTGAAAGGAGCTTAAAAAGACTCAGTCTTACCAAAGAGTAATTTAAAACTTTGACCATTTTTTATTCTATATCTGAACAGAGAGGGTGAGAGACAGACACTTACATCAGGTAGCTTGGAAGGAAGACATACATAATATTCAGATGGGATCAGTTCCAGTGGTATCAGTGAACCTGCCATCCTGCTGAGTCTAAAGTAATTGTTGCTTGCCTAAGGCTTTCCTGGTTCTTTGGGTGATAGATATTGACAGGCAGGAAGAGGCTTGTAAAGAATCTCCTTTCTGATTTATAGATATCCCACATGGTGCCTGTGTTTTTCTCTGTGTGTTTCATGGGGGTGATGTATTTCTACTTTAGAGCCTGCTTACCTTGTGTTCACTATTGTGTCACTCTCTCCCCAAAGATCAATGTGTCTCAAGCAATGAGAGAACTGATGCTTTGCTTTGAGTTAGCTGCTCATAAATGATCCCTCAGTCAAAGTAGAACACAAATGAGTGCTTCCAGGAGCCTGTGGATGAGCTATGTCTATGGGGACCAGAATCCTCAAAATCTGCTTTAACACATGACAGAGGAGAACTGAACTGGGAACTAATACAGAGAACTCTTCCACAATAAAACATCCCTTCTCTCTTTAGGTGCTGACAGGATCTGGGCAAAACACAGATTTCATCTTTTTCTATTAAATATTCAGCAGAAAACCCCATTAGTTGTACATATGAATATTTTAATAAACTCCGCATTATCTGATTTTTAAAGGTGATATTCTTATAACATGGGGAGAAAAAAGCCAAACTAAATATACTAAAGTATTTTTGCTCAGCCAAACCAGGATTTTTAGAATTAGAAGAAGCAATATATAAGAGATAGGAGAAAAGAAAAATTAATAGTGTACTTAGGATCTGGTTCCTGGAATGAATACATTTTAAAAAACTCTCAACATTGAATGATAGATCATTGACCAAATAAGATGGGGTGACATACATATTCTATCTCATATAGAATGTTAAAACGGAAAATAATCAGCTGTTCTTTCAATAATGTTATTGAACTTTCTTTTTCATACTGAGATGACGAAGCAAAAAATCCAACCTAGACATCAAAGAATTCAGTCTGTTTGGAGATACAGACATGTCTAAACAGCATCATTTTCACCATTTGGGGGAAAATATGGCCACATGTTTATAATTTTTTCTAATTAATTATATAAGTCCCCACATGTCTTCTGATTTTGCAAGCATCCCAGTTCATGTAGGTCAAGGGAATGTGTCTAAACTGTGAAATCTGATTATCTTTCTTTGGTTGCTAAAGTACCATGTCATTGTTCAACACTGTTCCTTCAGAGTCGAGAGATCTATACCCTGGTGATGCCTTCTAGAAAGAGTACACTTTGTTCATCCTCAAGCTCAGCTTCTGTTTCCCAACTGACTGGGTTAATACCTTGTGCTCTTGGAATTGACCTTTTCCCCTGAATTGCTTGTCTGTTGTGCTGAGCCTTGGTCATAAGCACAGACTCCCTCCTTCATGGTTATTTCACTGTGAAGATTTTGGAGTCCTTTCATAGCAGCAGTAACTAGTCAGGACAACCTTTTCTAACTAAATGTTCTTAATTGAGAATCTCCTGGAGAAGTGATTGAGATCTCAAGCACTTCCCTCACAGAAGCCCTCTTTGTTCCTTTTAAAGATTTTCTTACCCCCCTCCATGAATAATCATGATTATGGAAGCACACCAAAGTCACAGGGAAGTAATATTACTCTCTTCATTCATGTGATGGGCATTTCCCACTTTCCTTACATTTGCACTGAAATTGAATGGTCCTACAATAATAAAATTTACTTTTCAGTGATTTTTCTGTCTTCCTTGTGTATATAGAAGAGGTTGACAATATTTTAAAAATATGACATTTGTCTAAGTAACAAGGATAATTTGTAGATGATAATTTCTGTTTTGTTTTCACTCCTTTTTCTGTACACATCTCAAGAAGGTATCCTGACTTTTTGGTGGCCATTCTTCCCTATTGACTTTGATTTAGCTAATTAATGAGTGTATATTAAGATGTCTTAGAAAAGAGGAAAAGGTCAACTTTAATATTAGATTTTAAAGTTAGACCTGAATGAAAGTGAGATACCTGAAGAATCTCTAACACTAAGACACAAGATGAATATGTAGAGGTAATGGAATTCTGGGGCTGGGAATCTACTGTTCAGAGTGGACACCTGGCCCACTTACTTGCAGGTAACTAAGTATAATAGGGTATTTCTCCCTAAGCTGGAGAAATCAAACATTAACCATCCCAGAATTACAAGTCTGGGCCTGAGCTTGGCCTGGAAGCCCTAGAGCCTCACCCCTCACCCCCACAACAAAAATCCGGGTTAGATAATGGGCATATTGACAGAGAGAAGTGTGATATGAAAGCCACAGAACATTTTCATGAATGACCTAGACTTTATAAGATTCCAAGACCTTCCTTTACAGCCCTGAGAAAATACCAGTAATGATCGAGAATGAATATTCCACTGAACCAAAGATGGACTTGAAGCAAATTTAACATCATTCAAAAAAAATAATGGATTTTTTTTTGCATGCAGATATTATGTGATTAAAACCATACATTTTACTAATTGAAGATAAACATTTTCCAGTGGGACTTTCACAAAAGAGGTAGTAGTTGAGAGTCTTGATGGACAATTAGAGCTTCACTAAGTAGAGAGGATGGTGTAGAGGTTTCAAGGAAGAGGTTTTATTCTAAGGAAAGGGTATAAAAATATAGCATCTTGAAGCAGTTTAGGAAATAACATGTGATCCAGGGAAGTACTATAGGTTGTAAAAAGGTTGTATAGATGCTACAAGGTTGGTGGAACTTCTTTGCAAGAGACTTAGAATGCCTGAAGCATTTTTAAGTAGGTAAGTCATATGCTTCATTCATATGTTCATTATTCATTCATGCCTTAACAATTTACTGACTACCAAAAAAAAAAAAAATAGAGAGTACCTAATGCACCATGAACTATTCTAGGGGCTTGGATTAGCAGTAAATGACAGAAACAAAGTTCCTACTAACATTCTAAAGAGGAAAGAAGACTATAAAACTATCATCCCATTCCATATAGATAATGTTCGATGATGTGATAAATTCTATATTGTACAATAAAGTGGGGCAAGGGCATGGGGAATCATGAGGGATGTTTTATTAGCTAGGGGGGTAAAGGAAATCTCTCTGGAGAGAAATGAAGGAGAAAACCTTAAGAGTATTTGATGCAAGAGCAATTCAGTTAGAAGGAGTGGCAAATGCAAAGATCCTGAGGAAGGAGTGTGTTTGGTATCTCCAGCAGTGGTAAGCATGGATAATAGAGGGTGATTCCAGAGAGGAAGCCAAGAGAGAATATTGTAGAGGTTTAAACCAGGGAAGAATGCTGCATTCTATTTTAACTGTTCTAGGAAATACTGGAAGACTTTGAGCAAGGCTGTACCCTCATGAGGTTTATACTTTAAGGGGTAACTCTATCTCAAAGAGAGCTGACTATAGGAAGGATGAAGGTGGAAGCAGGGAGAACTAAATAGGATTCCAATGAGTGGCCCATGCTAAAGAGGAGGTAGCAGGGGGTAGAGATAAGGTTTAGGGCCAGAAGGGAAAGCGTCTGCCAAATAGAGTTTATTTTATAGTCTACCTCTACAGGCAATAGGGAGCCAACTAGCCCAAAGGAACAATAAATTAAACACCGATGGCTCTTGTACCAGAGAACTTTCACACAGCATTCATCCCTGTAAGCTGAGGAGTCCCACCTGGGGATGTAGAGCCTGCAGTATTAACTACTGTGCATGCATGCTTCCTCTGACCAAAAGAAAACTGATGTGACACCCTGTTTGTCTCAGCTGCTACAATGATCAAGGTGTACTCAGTTTCAGCTACAACAAATGCAGAGTAACACCTTTTTTCCTGGTCTTTGTTCCCCTGAGTAGCTGTTTTGTTTTAAAGTTTTTATTTTAATTACCCAGTGATCATCACAACAAGTGCACTCCTTAATCCCCATCACCTATTTCACCCATTTTCCCACCTATGTCCCTTCTGATTACCATTGATTTGTTCTCTATAGTTAAGAGTCTGTTTCTTGGTTTATTTCTCTCTCTTTTTTTTTCCTATTTCTCATTTGTTTCTTAAATGCCACATATGCGTGAAATCATGTATCTTTTTCTGACCGACTTATTTCACTTAGCATTATGAAGTGCTAGATCCATCCATGCCATTACAAATGGTAAGATTTCATTCTTTTTATGGCTGAATAATATTCCTTTGTGTGTGTAAATATATATCACATCTTCTTTATCCATTCATCAATCCATGGACACTTGGGATGCTTCCATATCTTGGCTATTGAAAATAATGTTGCTTTCTAGAAACCTGTTATTTCTTGGGTTTTTGATTTTAACCATTCTGACAGGTATGAGGTATTATAAAATTATAGCTTTGATTTGCATTTCTCTGATGATAAGTGGTGATGGGCATCTTTTCATGTGTCTGGCCATGTGGATGTTGTCTTTGGAGACATATTTATTCATGCCTTCTGTCCATTTTTTAATTGGATGATTTGTTTTTTGGATCTTGAATTGTATCAGTTCTTTATATATTGTGGATACTAACCCTTTACAGATGTTATTTGCAAATATCTTTTCCCATTCCATATAGACTGCCTTTCATTGATTGTTTCCTTTGTTGTGCAGAAACTTTTTATTTTGATGTAGTCCCAATAGTTTATTTTTGCTCTTGTTTCCCTTGCCTCAGGAGATACATCTAAAAAGAAGTTGCTATGGTTTAAAAACTAGTTTGTGTGATATAAGAATGGCTACTCTGGCTTTCTTTTGACGTCCATTAGCATGATAAATGGTTTTCCATTCCTTCACTTTCAATCTGCCTTTGTCTCTAAGTCTAAAATGAGTCTCTTGTAGGCAGCATATAGATGCATCTTTTTTTAAAATCCATTCTGATACCCTATGTCTTTTGATTGGAACATTTATTCATTTACATTCAGAGTGATTATTGATAGATATGAATTTAGTGTCATTGTTTCACCGGTAGAGTTGTTGTTTCTGGAGATGTTCTCTGTTCCTTTCTAGTCTTTGTCACTTTTAGTCTTTCTTTCCCATTCCCTTTTAATATTTCCTGCAGGGCTGGTTTAGTGGTCACAAATTCCTTTAGTTTTTATCTGGGAAACTCTTTATCTCTCTATTCTAAATGATAACCTTGCTGGAGAAAGTATTCTTGGCTGCATACTTTTCCCATTCAGCACGTTGAATATATCATGTCACTTTCTTCTGGCCTGCCAAGTTTCTGTGAATAGAACATCAGACCTTCCCCATAAGGATGTGGGGGAAAGGGAACCCATTCCTACTGTTGGTGGGAATGCAAACTGGTACAGCCACTCTGGAAAACAGTATGGAGGTTCCTCAAAAAGTTAAAACTTTTTGAGTTTTAGAATTACTCTGACCCAGCAATTGCACTACTAGGTATTTACCCCAAAGGATACAAAAATACTGAATCTAACAGATATATTCTTCCTGATGTTTATAGCAGCATTATAATTATAATTATGTTCTCTGTTACATTTTTAATCCATTTACTTTAGAAAAGATTTGAGAGACTTGTTACATTAAAACAGCTACTCAGGGGGACAATACAATGAGAAGCTTTAACGATTGTTATATTTATGCACCCAACAAAGAAGCATCCAAATACATAAAACAGTTAATAACAAAAATAAAAGAGCTAGATGATAATAATAAAATAATAGTAGGGGACCTTACCATCCCATTTACATCAATGGGCAGATCATATAAACAGAAAATCAACAAGGAAACAATGGCTTTGAATGATTACACTGGACCAGATGGCTCTAACAGATATATTCAGAACATTCCATCCTAAAAGAGCAGAAAACACATTTTTTTCAAGTGCACATGGAACATTCTCTGGAATAGATCACATATTAGGGTACAAAACAAGCCTCAACAAATTCAAAAAGATCAAAGTCATCTTTTCTGACCACAACAGAATGAAACTACAAGTCAACCACAAGAAAAATCTGGAAAGACCATAAATATATGGATTCAGGTTAAATAACATGCTACTAACAATGAGTGGGTCAACCAGGAAATAAAAGAAGAAATAATCAAGTACATGAAAACACAATAGTTCAAAACATTTGGGATGCGGCAAAAGTGGTTTGAAGAGGGATATTTATAGCAATGCAGGCCTACCTTAAGATACAAGAAAAGTCTCAAAGAACCTAACCTTACACTTAAAGAATCTACAAAAGGACAACACACAAAGCCTAAAATTAGCAGGTAAAAAGGAAATAATAAATATCAGAGCAGAAATAAATGATATTGAAACCGAAAAAAACAATAGAACAGATCAATGAAACCAGGAGCTAGTTCTTTGAAAATAATCAGAAAATTGATAACCCTCTAGCTAGACTTATCAAAAAAAAAAAAAAAAAAAGAATGTACCCAAGTAAATAAGAGGTTCCTGTAAATGAACTACATTGAGAAATGGGTAGGAATAGATTTTGAGGATATTTCAGAGCTAAAGTTGCACAAGGGAGTTGTTCAGAACATAGTTTCTCATGTGAGAGGGTTGAGTTTGAATCCCAGTTTTAGCATTTCCTAGCTGTGGGGCTTGGCAAGTTATTCAAGCCTGCTATGCCTCAGTTTCCACATCAAAGAAGAGGATAAAAGCACACCAATAAAAAATAAATTTATTATTAAAAAAAAGCACTTATATTATGGGATCATTGCCAGGATCAAATTAGATTGTATACCAATAGGGACTGGCATATTAATATGCTAGAATGTATTAATATAGGGACTGGCACATTAAAAATTATATAGTTTACTCATTATTATTAGACTGGACCATATTTGGAGACTGAATATGGAGTATAAAGATACAGAAGAAGTACAAATTATAGCCTCAATTTCTCATTGGTCTTTTTGGGTTTTGTTTCATCACAACCAAGGAGAAACATCTTTAAACTGGAAAGAGGAAAAAAAAATACATGTACTTGGTTTTAAACCTATTTATCTTGGGATGCAGCATTTGATGCATATATCCGTACATAGTTCATTTATTTTTACTGTTGCAATTCCATTTTATGGATAAATCAAAATATATAGGTTCATTTGGGTTCATTTTCACTGTTTTTATATTAGGAAGAGTGCTGTTAACGTAGATTCTTGTACATGTTTTTGGTGCACATATGTATAGAATTTGGTTGGGAATATACCTAGACATTCTCATCATGTAACCTCTGTAATTTTCATCTCACTTTTCTGGTCCCCAGGTCTTGCTTTCTCTTCCAATTTTCAAACTGTAATATGAATGCCTTTTATTAGCAAACTCTAACTAAGCCAGACTCATAGGGTGAAGGAGATTCTAGAAAATGTAATTGTTGGCTTCTCCTTTGTGAAGTAGAGAAGTTAAATATGGGTAGAAATGATGCTAAGTTGGTAACGGACAATACAATATGAGCATCTTTTCATGTGTCTAATAGTGTCTAATGTGGATATTATATTTATGTTGTGTCTGTTGAGTTATCTTGCCCACTTTCTGTTTGTAAGCTTTTTTTTATTTGTAAATAAAATATTTAAATATTCCAGGGATGAGCTTTTCACCAGTTACAGGTTTTGTAAATAATTTTCCCTACTCTGCAGTGTGACTTTTTTTCTTAATGGTGTCTTTGATGAATTGAAATTCTTAACTTTAATGTAGAATATTTTATCAATTTTTTTCCATTATTGCAAGTGTTCATTGTGTGCTGTTTAACACATCTTTGTCTACCATTGGTCCAACCTTTTATTTTTTACTTAAAAAAATATGTTCTATATGTCTCTCATAAACAGTTTTTGGTTATTCTATTTCCCTTCCCCTGTCTAAGTAGCTTGGTATTTTTACGCTGTTTTACAACTATTATTGTGGTTGCTAAATTACAATATCTCAGTGTTTTATATAAATAGTACCTTTACCCCATCCTTGAGTGTGTATAAATCCAAAAATATTTAATGTCATTTACTGCCTATTTAATTCATATAAGTATTAAGTATTGTAATTCCCTATACATTTAAACTACCACAAACTATAATTACTATTATTTAATTTCACTAATATTGAGATTCAACTATATATTCTATTCACTCTTCATTCATCAATATTTCTCATTTCCTCTTGCAACTCTTTACAGATCTTTTGACTTAGGGTGGGTTTATGTCTTGATAAACCCAACCGAAGTTGAAAATAATTACAAGTCAAAAAATACCTTTAGTGCATCTAACCTACTGAACATCATAGCTCAGTCCAGCCTACTTTAAACATGTTCAGAACTCTTACATATCCTACAGTTAACCAAAATTGTACTACACAAAGCCTATTTTATGAGTGTTGAATATCTCATGTAATTTATTAAATACTATGCTAAAAGTAAAAAACAGAATGATTGCAATGGGTACGGAATAGTCCCAAGTGTATTAGGTTGTTTCCCTTTGTGATCACATGGCCAAATGGGAGCAGCTGCTCACTGTCCCTGGCCAACATCATGAGAGAGTATCTTACACATCCCTAACCCAGGAAAAAATCAAAATTCGAAATTCAAAGTGTAGTTTTTACTGAATATGTATTTTTTCACACCATCATAAAATTTAAAAAAAAATCGTCATTGAACCTCTTAAGCTGGGAACTGTCAGTATTTCAAATAGTTTCCTTTTCTTGGATCATCTTTAGTATAGCCTACTGATAATTCTGTCAAAAGTTCTATCTCTAAAAATGTCTTTTTAAAATATCTCCATTTTTGAAAGCTTTTTTTCTGGGTATAGGATGAAGGTCTGTATTTGTTTCCTTTTAGCACCTTGCAGTTATCATTTCATAATATTTCGTCATCTTCTAGCTTCCACTGTTTCTGTTGAGAAGTCAGCTGTAAGTCTGATTAATTCTCTTTTGAAGGTCATGAGTCTTTTTTCCTCTGGCTGTTTTAAAGATTTCTTCTTTTTGTTTTGTTTTGCTTTGTTTTTGCTTTCCAGTTATTTTACCATGGTGTGCCCAGAAGTGAGTTGTTTGTTGTATCTGTGCTTCTTGGTGTTCAAGGCACATTTTGAAATCTGTACCTTGAAGTTTAGTATTTTATCTCTCTGGCTTTAAAAGTCTGTTGAAATCTTTACTCAGAGTCAATTGAAAATTTTGTTCAGCTTCTCAGACTCTCACCTACCTCTTCTGGGATCATCAGGTACATTTAAGACAAAAAAAAATGCCCAAGTTCACCGAATTGTCTTTTTCTCCCATATCTTCCCGTATAGTTCTTTCCTACCTTGTTTACCCCCTGAAAGGAATAAGAACTATAATCAATATAGTGTATTAAAAATGCAGCATGGCATTTTGAAATGAATTTTATTTGCTTTTCTAGAGAGGGAAACATAAATAAATCATAAGCTATTTTCCTTTAAAATTTTCACTGATGCATGATACAAAATATAATGTCTTTGTTTTAAGTTGTAATTTTAAATGTTTTAAATGTATAAATAGATTATGACTGAGGCAGAAGAAAATCCTTGGACACTAACAATCTTCTCCTTCTGAATTTGTTTCTGCATTATTTCTAAGTAACTTTACATGTGTCATAGTTTTTAGTGGTGCTCAGGGACAATCATTCAGTCTAAGTATGTTTTCTCCAAGTAGGTTAGAGAAATGACATCCAATCTTACTTTGGAATTTCACTCAGATCTCCAGTTAAATCAAACTTCGTATATTAAAAGTAAGGGAAAGAAATCTTGAAAAAGCATCTTTTGCTGAATTTATACTTTTGTGTATCTTCAGAAGTTCACTCCTTAAATGTAGCTTACATACAATGGTAATGAGTAACCTTGGTTTATATTATTTTTGTTGCAAAATAAAGTAATATTTTCAAATTTATCAGTAGAAGACTTTTGTAACTCTGCCTTAGTTGGAGGTGATTGTATAGAGACATGTCTGCCATGTACTGCTTCTTCTATTTCTGTATTTACATTTGAGACTGACTTCAGTCCCACTGTGTTTTACCAACTTATTAGAACAAAGCCATTCATGATAAAATAGGAGTCAAATATAATCTAAGGAAAAATCACATACTTCCTCCATTGAATTGACCTGCAATAAGCACAGTATCTGGCTGAGTTTGACATTGTGAGGAAAGATTCTATTTTTGACATTTATTCCTACTGGAGAGTCACTTCATATACGTCCACAAAATATTAAAGGCTTAATATTTTCTAAACTTGTTTTTCCTTCAGAATAAGTAAAACATTTGGCAGGTTTATTGAGCTGTTGATACAGCATGATGCCTCAGGGAAACTAAAATCTTTGACTACACTAAAGTGCTTAAAAATAATGACAGTTCACATCCTTAGTCAGGACTGGGAGTGCATATCAGGTAAGAATGATGAGAACTATAAGAATAGTGAAAAATGAATGACTGAGAAACAGGAGTCAAAACTAGCCAACTGCAGAGATAAAATATTGATCTTTAACTGTTTACTTTCTAAATAAAACTACTTCTCCTAATGTATACTTTTTGTAATTTATGAACAAAAGGAGCTGAATAATTACTTTAAATTTTTATTTTTTATGTTTATACTCAAATTTACTGTGAAAAGTCAAAAGTGGGCTTAATGTCTGTTAATTTTTAATGATTTGATGGTTTCTGTGGCCTTCAGATTGGGTTGCAAAATCAACATTCACAAATGATATTATGGAATATTTATAGAGACACATTACCTGACTCATGAGTTACTGTGTTTCCAAAAATTCATTTATAAATCAACTATTCAGAGTTCAGAACTAATTTCAGGTGTAATTAAGTTCTCCTATATTTCCTGTAGGTATTTACTTTGTATTAAAATATACTAGTTTAGATATCAGCCTTCCCTGGAAAAATGAGCTAGTTGAGGCCACTGATCAATTTTCTTGCTCATTCATTAAGGATGCCATATATAATTTTATTTGGTGCTCAATAAATGATGAATAGACCAACAAACACCAAATTGTTTTGTAGGCAGGCCATAGTACAAAATGATAATGTTCTAGATATTGATATCACTAGCATGATTTCTTGGTTCAAAAAGCATAAAATTTTACAAAGAGGAGAAAGAAGAAGAAAACAGTAATATACAATTATAAGTAATATGAGGAAATTTTTTGCTACTTATCTTAGGATGAGGCCAGTATTAATATTATCTTGACCCATCTGATACTAACTTTTGTAATCAAGAAAAAGAAAGCGTCCTAAATCTCCTCCTTGCCTCAACTCCATAGATGACTGCCATGTCTATTCTCATCCCAGCAGAAGTCTATGGTTTTATCTTCTGGACAAGTGTTGGAATGTCAGGGCTCCAGGCACATACCCTCACCCTAGTCCTAAGCCTAATCCTAGATCTGAGGAGGGAAAAGACAATGTGATATATAAATGTATACACACACACACACACAGGGAGGAATATTACTCAGCCATAAAAAGAAGGGAAATCTTGTCATTTGCAACAATGTCGAGAGAGCTATAGAGTATTATGCTGAGTGAAATCAGTCTGAAAAAGACAAATAGCACAGAATTTCTCTCATATGTGGAATTTAAGAGACAAAACAAACAAGCAAAGGGAAAAAAAAAAAGAGAGTCAAACCAAGAATCAGATTCTTAGCTATAGAGAAAAAAATGATGGTTACATGAGGGAAAGTGGGTGGGGTTATGGGTTAAAAAGGTGATGGGGATTAAGGGGTGCACTTGTGATGAGCACTGGGTGTTGCATGGGGGAGGTGTTGAATATCATATACTTGAAACTAATATTATACTGTTTGCTAACTCACTGGAATTTAAATAAAAGCTATTAAAAAGAAGAAAAAGACAGTCGAATTGGAAAGGAAGAAGTAAAAAACTATTAATATTTATAAATGACATGATATACAACCTATATAGAAAATTTTCTAACACTCTTCACCAAAGGAGCTATTGGAACTAATAAGTGAATTCAGTAGAGTTTCAGAATATAAAATAATATACAGGAATCTGTTGCATTTCTGTACAAATAAAACCATCTCATTTATAACTGCATCAAAAAGAATAAAATACCTAGGACTAAATTTAACCAAGAGATGAAAGACCTGTATACTGAAAGCTATAAAACATTGATGAAAGAAATTGAAGCCACAAGTAAATGGAAAGATATTCCATGCTCAGGGATTGAAAAAATTAATATTGTTAAAATGTCCATATTACCCAGAACAATCTACAGATTCAATACAGTTTCTATTAAAATTCCAATGGCATTTTTCACAGAACTAGAAGTAAGCAATTCTGATCTTTGAATGGAACTATAAAAGACGCCAAATATCTGAAGAAATCTTGAGAAATGAGAACAGAGCTGGAGGCATCATGCTTCCTGATTTGAAACTATATTATAAAGCTATAGTAATAAAAAAATGGTATTGGCATAAAGACAGTCACAGAGAACAATACGACAGAATGGAAATAGCCAATAAATAAACCCATGCATATGTGGTCAATTAATGCATGAGAAAGGAGCTAAGAATATACAATGAAGAAAGGACAATTTCTTCAATAAATGAGGTTGGGAAAACTGGACAGATACATTCAAAAGGATGAAAGTGGACCACTCTTGGACACCATACACAAAAATTAACCCAAAACAATTAAAGACTTAAATGTAAACACCTTAAAGCATAAATTCCTAGAAGAAAGCATAATCTTACCATAATCTTACTGATGTCAGTCTTGGCAATGATTTTTGGATTTGATGCCAAAAGCAAAAGCAACCAAAGCAAAAATAAACAAATAGAACTGCATCAAACTAAAAAGTGGCTTCATGGCAAAGAAACCACCTAGAAAATGAAAAGGCAATCTACTAGGAGAAAATATTTGCAAGTCATATATCTGATAAGGGATTACTATCCAAAATACATAAAGAACTCATGCAATTCCATAGGAAAAAAAAACAAACAATCTGATTAAAAATGGGCAGAGGATTTGAATAGACACTTTTCCAAAGAAGATGTACAGAGATGGCCAACAAGTACTTGAAAACATATTCAATTAATCTCACTAATCATCAGGGAAATGAAAATCAAAACCACAGTGAGCTATCACCTCCCACCTGTTAGAATGGCTATTATCAAAAAGACAAGAAATAATAATTAGTGAGAATGTGGAAAAAAAGAAACCCTGTGCGGTGTTGTTGGGAATGTAAACTAGTGCAGGCATTCTGGAAAAGAGTGTGAAGTTTAAAAAAAATAGAACTACCAGCATATGATCCAGGAATTCTATCTCTGGGTATTTATTTGCAAAAAAAAAAAAAAAAAAAAAAAAAAAAAGGATACACTAACTTGAAAAGATATATGCACCCCCATGTTCACTGCAATATTATTTACATTAGCCAAGATATGGAAACAACCTAAGTGTTCATTAATGGATGAATGGATAAAAAAAATGTGGCATGTACAAAGAAGTATTACTCAGCCATAAAAAAAAAATAAATCTCACCATTTACAACAACATGTGTGGACCTTGAGGATGTTATGTTAAGTGAAATGAGTGAGAGAAAGATAAATACTGTATGATCTCACTTTTATGTGGAATGAAAAACAAAAGCAAAAAACCCCTTCACAGAGAACAAATTGGTGGTTATGGGAAGCAGGGAGTGGAGATAGGTGAAATGGGTGAATGTGGCCAAAAGGCACAAACTTCTAGTTATGAAATAAGTGGATGTTGGGGATACAATGTTAAGTATGGCGATTGTAGTTAATAATACTTTTTTGTGTATTTGAACGTGGCTAAGAAAGTAAATTTTAAAGAAAAAATTTATGTAACTATGGTGACATGTTAACTAGATTTATTGATTTTGGTGATCATTTCACTATATATAAATATTAAATTGTGTCATACACGTATCACAAAAGGTTATTTATCAATTATACCCCAAAAAATAAATAGAAAAAAATTAGTGTATAGTAATGATTGGTAGTCTTCTAGATTAATAAAGACTGGTAGTGGATAACCAGTCTTTGATAGTGGTAAATGACATTTTTGTGGATGCTTATCTGTGATGCTTATCTTAGACTGAATGTGATAAAACCCACAGGTACATCTCATTCCTGTCAGACTGTAGGGGTTTGGTTTGAATTTGGGTCACCTGGACTGACAAAGTTTTGGTCAACTGAAGGGAATGTTTTAACCAACTGGAAAGAGATAACGGGAATAATTATGTCTCTAGAAGAAACAACCTTTGAGGATATGTTCAAATAATATAGATTATATTGCTTAAGTCAAATCAGTGTGAAATTGTGGACTTCTCTATTTCAAGATAGGTTTTATTTTTTTAAAGATTATTTATTTATTTATTCATAGAGACACAGAGAGAGAGAGAGAGAAGCAGACACCATGCAGAGAGCCTGACGTGGGACTCGATCCAGGGTCTCCAGGATCTCGTCCTAGGCTGCAGGCGGCGCTAAACCGCTGCGCCACCAGGGCTGCCCTCAAGATAGGTTTTAAAACAACAAAAGGTTTATATAATTTTCCTTAATAGTAGTCATGTGACATACATAAGCAAGAGTTTGCCAACAGAAATACTACTTGACTTTTTTAGATATCTTTTTACTGGTAAAACAGTTCACTTGCCTGTGGGCAATGTAGAATTTTGTCCACTGAAATTTTTGAAATACAAAAATAAAATCTGATTTACAGCAACAATGTGGAATTCTTTTCAAAAATTATGCCTTTATATATTTGGAATTTTTCACCTTACCTTGTGTGATTTTTTTTTGGTCATCAGCAATTTGTGCTGATGACTAATTAGTTTGATTTTCATACTTTCTCATGTTAGGTGGTTCTCTGTAATTGGCTAATCATAATCTCTTAAAACTGTAATTTTGGCAAAAATCATCATAGATTTTTCTATTTATGCTATTGATCTCTCTCCAGAAACTTCCATTAGGAAAAAAAATGCTATTTAAATTTGCAGGATGGGCAGCCCGGGTGGCTCAGCGGTTTAGTGCTGCTTTTGGCCCCAGGGCGTGATCCTGGAGACCCAGGATCCAGTCCCACATCGATCTCTGCATGGAGCCTGCTTCTCCCTCTGCCTGTGTCTCTGCCTCTCTCTCTGTCACTGTGTGTCTCTCATGAATAAATAATAAAATCTTAAAAAAAAAAAATTTGCAGGATGTCTCTGTCTTCTCTCTCTCTCTCTCTCTCTCTCTCTTTTTAAGATCTTGGTTTACTGAAACTGTGAGTGTGACCTTCCAAGTACAATATTTTAGAAACCAATTCAAATTTATCAAAATGTTAACTACATCAGAAAGAATATTAACTACATCAGTCAATTTAGCATTTTTACATTTCATTCTCTAAGATATACTTTTCTACATATTAGATATATAGAATAAACTTATTGGTAATATGAATTTTTCTCTCTATTCTTATAGGAGTAAATCAGATAATAAATAAGTTTATAGAGGCCCTTAGGAAATTTCACTAGCTGACTTCAAAAAACCAGAGTTTGATAATTCATTTTCCCTTACTGTCTGTTTGGGTCCGTATATTTTCAAATGCCCCAGCTCATCATCACTGCCCTCGCTGCAACTGAGTGATCAAAGACATTGATGTTTTCCATCTTCTCTGAGCCTGACAATTTGCGAGTAGAGCTTTGTCTTTCCCTACAAGTGATATGATTTTTTTATAGATATTTCTAAGTTAGTGGAACCCTTAATTTCCTCAACAAATTTGTAGCGAAGAATCTATATAAAGATTAATGTTTTGTTTTTACCTTTCAGTTTTTTCTTGCCTCATTCTCTGACATTAAATGACAAAATACAGTCTAATTCTAATATACAATGCGGTTCTTTAGGTTAAATTGCTTTTATTTATATAATGCTTATGAATTATGTTGTACTTCACAAAGTGTCAACTTTTCTTTGCTACTCTGTTAATGCTTTTACTTAAATAATATAGCTCTATGTATCAGGCATCTCAATTCTTAGACAGGAAAGTAATATCTTTACAAGAAGAAAGCATAGTATATTTTTCTACTCAACTATCTTGTGAAAAATCTCTAGTTTGAGTTCCAAAGGTTACTTTTGTATTCTATACCTAATACAATTATCAGGAGTTACCTATCCATCATAAATGAAAGGTGCTTATTTTCAAAGAGTTTCAAATTCTAAAATCTGAGAGAAAATACATTTACAATGGCAATAATAGAAAGCCTTCATTTTTAAAAATTAGTTTCTTTCATTCAAGTCATAAAGGAAGATTCTAATTCTAATAGAAAAGCAGAATCACTAAATTTTATTCAACAAAATGATCTAGTTGTGAAAGTCTTAAGAGCACAAACATAATAATTAAAAATCTTTGGTTATCTTGCAAGATTTCAAAACATTTAACAAGAATTTTGTAGCTTAAAGATCTGAGAAACAGCAGGCAGAGGCTAGTTAAAATATCCGGCCACCAGAAGTGTCAAATATTTGAGGTACATAGTGTATATTAGAGTCTAGTTCTGCACATATGAGTGGATTTCAATATAAAGAAATAGGAGAAGACCTCACATATTACATTTTTACTGTTGTTTTCTCCAGTCATGATACAAACACCCTGAGGGCAATGATCAGATTGTAGAAATTCATCCACCCTAAGTTTATAGTTCTTTGCATATAGTAGGGAAAGAAAAATCAATATATTCACAATACTAGTGTGGTTTAATAAAAACAGATTAAAAAATGAAAAAAATAAAAACAGAACGATAAAGCACCTTCTCCTCAAAAAAATGTCTGCTACACAATATTATTTTGAGAAAACAAAGGGGGGGGGAGAAAACAGGAGGAGATGAGACAAGATTTAATGAGGTATCTCCTGTCAGCCTTTGTGCTTAGAGGAAACACAATAATGAGATCAAAGGACCTGCCATAATCATACTGTTCATCACTGGCAGGAATAGAATGAGAATATGTCTATTGAAGTGATGATTTTTCAAAGTCTCAGAGTGTTTTGGAACTTGATTGGGTGTCTTTTCATACTTGGAACTCAAGTTGGAAAAGATTCTGGAAGAGATTAAAAAAAATAGTCTAGCAACCCATCAGAGTTTTACCAGACTCGTTGAAAGATAAGAATTTTGAACTTAGATTCTCATGCTGTGAATACTGGCATTCATTTTATATGACATTCTTGGTTAGCTTTTTTAAAAATTGCATTTCTGGGGATTAAGCTCGGCTGTGTTTACAGAGAGCAGGATAATATTACATAAAGAATTAAACATAGGATTATAAAACCTGTTCTCTAAGGCTCATTTTAATGCTATAAATGTGATAAAATCATCTTTCCAGATCCGAGCCACGAGTGTGGTGTTTTTTTGTTTTTGTTTTTGTTTTTCCAAAATGTAAGAAAATCTAACCAGGTATGTCCCATTCAATTGTCTTTAGTGTCAAAATGCGGCAAGGAGAAGTGGCAATTTTCCACACCATGTACAGCTAAGATATTTCTGTCACTTAATGTCTGGCTTTGTAAGGTCTTTCTGAGACCTGAGGCTGAATTTGCAACTTTCCCATGAGAATACCCAGCTTATAAAGTATTTTCTCTCAGCTATACCTCTGCATTGTTACAGAGAATCTCTCTACCCTTTCTCCCCCTCCAGGCGGTCTCCAGTGTTATTCACTCTTGGCCTCTGTTTACCCTACTTCCCTTGCTGTGTAGGGAGAGAGAGATGGGTCTACCTAAGTGGCTCTCTCCTCTCACCTTCTACTCTTTGACATCTGGCTGCCTTTGGAGAGCTTAAGCTCTTTCTCCTAGCCATGTGGCAAATGTGGGATCCACTTTCCCAACCTTTCAAGGGGATTCCATGTTTTCTTTGGTTTTGTAAATATGCCTAATCCAGAGGTTCGTTATTGGGAAGTCTATATTTTCCCTAAACTAAGCCTTATTCTACAAGCCATCAGTGACCAGGCTGACATTATTGGTGACCTTCTGACTGACTGACTCCTTTGTCTCAGTTGATTCAGGTCTTGGGTAGAAAAAGCAGAAGTGATATACACTGTTTTGTGAAAAATCTTATGTATATAATTATTAATCTTTACTAATAGAGATGAACTTTAAAAAAAGATTTTATTTATTTATTTGAGAGGAGAGAAAGAGAGAGAATGAGCATGAGTGGGGGGTGGGAGGGGCAGAGGGAGAGGGACAAGCAGACTCCTCGCTGTGCAGGGAGCCTGATGTGGGGCTTGATCCTAAGACCCTGAGGGAGATGCTTAACTGACTGAGCCACCCAAGCACCCCTAGACTTGAGATTCTATTAGCCTATAAAAAAATACCAACATGGAAACCCTTAATTGGTCTGGCTTTATGAAATTTTAACTTCTACTAATCACTGTTGAGGTAACCAAGTGATCACAACTCTTAGATTTAATTCTGTTTCAGCTACATGCTTCTCTTGGGCTTCAGACTTGTCACTGAAAACTCAGTTTTATTCTAATATATGATCACTAGCATGCTAGATATATTGCTTCACGCTTACTTTCTTGAGAAGGATTAACTGATCAGTGGAAATTATGTTTAATTTAGCTCTTTCCTAACAGTAAAATTAGATGTGGTATTTAAATTTTTGACATCTCACCTTCATACTTTGAGATTAGTCAATATTCACGTTATTTCTTGTGTGGGAGAAGCTGACTTTCTCTGCCAGCTTAGTTGTCCAAGATTTGACCTTTAATAATTCTTTGCCTCCCTCATTGGTTAGATTTATCTTTCTCAAAATCTTCTAATACCGTAACTCCTCATCTTTGCTGATATAAATGTTTGGGTTCATTGATTACTTTTTAAACCAAATATTTATTCTAGAGAAAGCAATTGTTTCAGTACTTGGGTTTGGTCAGACTTCAAGTCTTATACTACTAAATTGAAAGTTGCTATGGTTTAAAAACTAGTTTGTGTGATATAAGAATGGCTACTCTGGCTTTCTTTTGACGTCCATTAGCATGATAAATGGTTTTCCATTCCTTCACTTTCAATCTGCCTTTGTCTCTAAGTCTAAAATGAGTCTCTTGTAGGCAGCATATAGATGCATCTTTTTTTAAAATCCATTCTGATACCCTATGTCTTTTGATTGGAACATTTATTCATTTACATTCAGAGTGATTATTGATAGATATGAATTTAGTGTCATTGTTTCACCGGTAGAGTTGTTGTTTCTGGAGATGTTTTCTGTTCCTTTCTAGTCTTTGTCACTTTTAGTCTTTCTTTCCCATTCCCTTTTAATATTTCCTGCAGGGCTGGTTTAGTGGTCACAAATTCCTTTAGTTTTTATCTGGGAAACTCTTTATCTCAAAGAAAGCAAATGAAAAAAAAAAAAGAAAGCAAAAAAAAAAAAAGAAGCAATGAAAAATATGTACTGTAAAATATTTTGTAAAAATCCACATAGAGAAATACTATTCATCAACTTTTGCCATCTTTTTTTCTTTTGTCTAGATTATCAAAAACTAAGTGTCAGGAGAGTAGGGTGCACCTGGGTGGC
Organism: Canis lupus baileyi; assembly: GCF_048164855.1. Taxonomy (NCBI): domain Eukaryota; kingdom Metazoa; phylum Chordata; class Mammalia; order Carnivora; family Canidae; genus Canis; species Canis lupus. The sequence continues at coordinate 10,818,719 of NC_132844.1, forward strand.
TTAGTCAGTTGAGTGCCTGACTTCTGATTTTGACTCAGGTCATGATCTTGGGGTCCTGGGATCCAGCCCTGCTTCTGGCTCCACAATCAGTGCACAGTTGGCTAGAGATTCTCTCCCTCTCCCTCTGCCCCTCACCCTTGGACCATAAATAAATAAATAAATAAATAAATAAATAAATAAACAGACAAACAAACAAACAAATAAATAAACCAACAAATAAATAACTTAAGTCATGTAACCCAACATATTTTGTACAACCACAAATCCATTCTAAACTCCATCATTTGAGCAAGAGCTATCATTTGGTAATTCTCTATCCTTTTTAAACTGCTTATTGCATTTCTCACATCAGTTCACACATGTTTCCTACTTTTCACACACCTGACCTCAACCTTGCTCCTGTTCAGTAGCTGCTGCCCCCCTGTGTTGGGCAGGTTTGTGTGAGCAGCCATTGTGCTGGCTTTGTTTGTTGATTTAGCTCTACTGGTTTTAAACACCACATGCCTTAAAATGGAAGCTGAACCAGTGAACTTCCCTCCTGTTCACACCAAAATATTACTGTATCTTAATTGTTTTTTATAAGTTTCTTTCTTTCACATTGACAGAGAGGATTCTGAGGCTATTCCTCCTACCTTGCATTTTAATCTTTCCTGCCTTTGCAGCCTCACTGTTCTTTTTCACATTTTCAATCTCATTTCTCCACTACCCCATTCACTCTGTTTTAAAAATACTTAAGTTTTTACAAAGATTAAACATAAAATGAGGATGCAACTTATTTCTCTTTTTTTAAAGGATTTTATTTATTTATTCATGAGAGACACAGAGGGAGAGAGGCAGAGACACAGGCAGAGAGAGAAGCAGGCTCCATGCATGGAGCCCGACGTGGGACTGGATCCCGGGTCACGCCCTGGGCTGAAGGCAGATGCTTAGCCGCTGAGCCACCCAGGCATCCCACATCTTATTTCTCTTTTAAACTAGCTTCTGCCAAATCAGATAACCAAATGCCATGGCTTTTCCATGTCATCTGTCCCCTCTACAGTGGATGCTACAGGCAGTGCTTCCTTAGTAGGAGTCCTTCCTTTTTGCCCTTTGTGATCTTGTACTACTTTGCTTCTCTTTCTACTCCTCATTTTATTTCTATTTCTAGTCTTTTCTTCACTCATCATGGACATTCTTTAACCCTTTACCCTTCTTAGCTCTGCGTTGTTTCCTTTTAAAACTGATTCTTTTCATGAGTTTACTCTCCAGATGACTTCAAATATATGCCCTAGACTGCCAGCTTTATGCCTTTTTCTTCAGTTGTGTAGGAGACCATTTCTGTTTCCTGGGTGTTACATGAATATTTCAATGCAATAGCCGTAAATCGCCCTCTCAAAGAAAATACCTCCCCCCCCCAAAAAAAGAAGCAACTTCCCTTTCATATATTTTTTCATACATTTTTATTTATTTCAGTAACACCATCTATTGGGGACATCCTTATTATATGTTTTATTTATAACATGTTTGTAAAGCCCTTCATATGGACCAATCTGATCTTTACCATCAATGCTATATGGCCAACAGGTTGCCATATTTGTTTTTAAAAGAATAGAGTCTAGAGGTCTGCCTTTTAATTCAGTGTGTCTGCAGAAGGAAGCTTGTCTGTATGACTTTAGCCTGGTTCTTAGCCATTCTGAGCCTTAGCTTTTAATTTTTAAAAATGGGACTAAAAATCACCAAGTTATGCTTCTGGAACTAATGTAACATTTCATGTCAACTATATTTCCATAATAAAAAGATAATTTTTAAATTTTTAAATATTTAAAAAATAAATATAAAAAGGAATAAAAATTATGTTGCAGAAGAGTAAAGGATTAAACATCATGTACATAAGCTATCTGGCACTTTATTTCATTACACAATAAACACTTATTGAGCACCTATTATGTGCCAGGCAGAGTTGTAGGAACTGAGGGCACAGCAATAAAAAAATATAGACAAAATATCTCTGTCTACTTGAGCATATGGTCTAGTATATAATGCATTAATTACGGTCATTTTTGTTGCCATCATTAGAGCATTACTTCTATGGATCTTTGTCTCCCCCCACACATTATATCTTGTATTTTTTGTTTCTTTCCCTTGGACACTTCTGATTCCTTATCTGCAATATTGTAATTTCTTCTGTTTAGTTGTGTTCCTATTACTCTAATCACTATAAAGGATTTATAGACAGTGTTTTATAGACTCATGTATACCTTTACGCATACTCTGATGGCTGATTTCAAGTAGGTTTTAAGCCCTTTTGAGACAAGTACTGTGTCGAAATCACTTTCTAAGGCAATGGTTATATATACCTTCGATAAGTTTTATTGAAGATAAATGGAGATTGCTCTATAGTAAATCTGCTTTTTCTATGACTTACAGAAGCTGACTGAAATAATTTCCGTTGACAGCAGTAATCCTTAGTCTTAATAGAGATAACCCTTTTATACAATATCTAAACAATTAGTTGACAATTTATAAAAATAAATATAATTCAACTTCAAATTGTCTCTGTTTTATTGTAGTGACGTATCTGCTCATTATTTTGACTATTGCTTATATTTGTAAAAAAAAATCAGTTTATAATTCATTTACTTCCTAACAGACATAGTTCTGTCTCTCCCTTTTCCTCCCACCTCCCTCCCACCCCTCTCTAAGACATCTGTAGAAACTGAAACTTCATGTTTTTAAATTTAAGAGAGAGAGTCCATTAGAGTCACATGCATAAACTTGTAGATGTTAAAAAAAAAAAAAAGAGAGAAAGGGAAAGAGAATGCTCATGGACTTCTTCTAGACTGGAAGCTGAGGATAAGCTCTGAGTTTTTTTTTTTAACATTTTATTTATTTATTCATAGAGACACAGAGAGGCAGAGACACAGGCAGAGGGAGAAGCAGGCTCCATGCAGGGAGGCTGATGTGGGACTCGATCCTGGGTCTCTGGGATCACACCCTGGGCTGGAGGTGGCATTAAACCCGCTGAGCCACCAGGGCTGCCCTCTGAGTTTTCTTATACCTTCTTCCTTCGCTTCCAGGTCTCTACTCTTCATTCCAGCTGTGTCCCCTCTGTGAGGCTCCCCACAGAGTGGATCCACTGTTCTCAGATGACCACTGATGTCTACTCATCTTGCTATTTAAAAAAAAAAATATAGTTCATCCAACTGTGGTTGCCATTAACAGGTTTCCTATTCTTATATTTTCATCTACACTTCATGTTGCTCATGTAGACAGCACTCAATTTTAGTCACATAATGTGGTCACCACAGTCTAAATGGTTGTCAGTCATTTTCCATTCAGAAATACCATATAGAATCTAGTATAATGAGTTAGAAATAAAATTTTATCACCAGTAGCATTAAAAATGTAGAGTGCCACTGAAAGAAATAATAGATATGCTCCTTTTAATTAACCAAATACACTTTTTGTGTAGTAAATGCACCAAATAATTGCTATGGTTTTATATTCACAAAGCAGAAAATATGTGTTATGTAGCCGTTTTACTTTAGTAAATATTGTATAAAATAATTAAAAGAATTAATTTAGTTGCAGCCTGGGTAGCTCCATAAAAACTAGAAATACCACTGTAAAATATCCTCTGAAGCAATGGGAATGTGATTTTGATTAAGTTTTTCTCCTACGTTACTTAAATCCTCCACAGTTAGCAGTAGTATTGTTGGAAGAGTAAATAAACTGAATTGTACTTTGGGGTCAAGACTAGGGTTAAAACAACCACCACAAAGGAAAGATAATACCAAGGTAGTTTTCCATAAATGTTTTTGCCTTAAAATGAGGGCATATTTCATCACCTCGCTTAAATGGTAAGAGTAGCATTTTTTATTCCCACAGGTACCTATATGTGGGTTGAGTATTGCTTTAAGATATACAATAAAACCAATTCTTTTAAAATAAATATGATTATATAAGTGTTCAGACAAGCATGGCACTATAGTGTGTGAAAGCAGTCAGCACAAAAGTAATGGAGTGGAATGCCTAGTCTGTTTTCTGTGCCTCTTGACTGATGTTTTTGTGGAGAAGGTTTTCTTCAAAGAATGTACCAGAACTATAGCCAAGAGCGCATACATTTACTACACAGCTGCGTCGTATGATCTAAGAAATGCATTTGCATCGGAGACTGAAGTTTTTTAAAAGATCCCCTTTGGTATGCAGCATCCTTATAGCAACCACTTCTTAAAATAGTTGTTTGTCTGAGTGACATTTCAGTTTTATAAGACATCTTTTAGGGGGAAGAAAGAAAGAAATAAAAAACAGTTTCAGACCAATTGTACATTTTTCTATGCAAAACAAACATGTTTTCGTCAATTTGGTGGAGGGGCTCAGTGGTTCTTGGGGGTTAAGGAAGCACTGTTTTAGAGATGGGAGGGTCCATCCAGAGCCTCAATGAGTCCCCTTTGGATCATCCATCTCTCCCAAATTCAATTCATCAGTGCAATATAAATAGAAAAACAAATGGCCCTTAAAATGTCTGTCATGTTACAGACTGGTAGCATCCCTAACTGGTGCCATGTGGTAATTCGATGATTAAAATGATTACAGAACAGGTGGCAGTCAGCATTACCAGAGAGACCACACATCAGTCATTCAAGAACAGAAGTCAATTAAGCTTGTCTATTAAAATGCAGTGCTGTCTGCAGTCTTGAGCTACTTCTAAAGTATAATTGAAAGGCCACATATTCTCTGGTGCTTTCAGGAATAAAAAGAAATAATGCTAAAATATGAACTGCCCCTTTTATTCCCTGCACCACAATTAAAGTAACAATTAACATCAGTCCAGCCTTCAAGATTTGTGAGTCAACACAACATAAACAGAGGACGGTGATCAGCCTGATTTAAATCAGCGTTTCGTTTGAGATACTCTTTGGCAGTTTGCTGACCTATGAATAATATATTTTATTGAATTTCTTATTCACTGAGATTTCTGACTACTGGCTTTTTAAAATAACCTGCACATAACTATTTTTAACATATATTTTTTTTCTGGAGGGTTTCAGATGTATTTGTTAGGCTCTTTCATAATAATAATAGGGAATCTGTCTTTCTGCCACCATCTCTTATCCACATGTAAAGCTCCAGCTGTTGCTCAGGAATCATGTCCTAACAGAAGTGTTGCACCTCAAAATCACATGTTCACAGCTCAATCCTATCTTCCCCTTCCACCCTTTCTTACTTTCCTCTGGGATTCCTAGTAGAGCTGCTCATCTTCCAGTCATTCGAGCTCAAAACTTTGGGGTCAGCCATGACTGGTTGATTGTAACCGTTCTTTGGATAAAATTTTAAATTCTTAAAAAAAAAAAAATTTTGCAGGAGTACCGCCTGTATACCAGTTATCAGATTCAGGAGTTGTTCATACTTTGCCTCATTTCTTTTTTACTATTCTCTGTCTCTCTTTCTCTTTCTCTCACAATATACATATAACTTTTGAAATGCTTTAAGTTGAAATATTACATGCCTTTGTTTCAAAGCATGTCAATGTGTACCTTCTAAGAATAAGGACAATGTCTTATCACCATATAATTATGCAACATATATGTTTTTTATTTTTATTTTTTATTTATTCATGAGAGAGAGAGAGAGAGAGAGAGAGAGAGGCAGAGTCACAGGCAGAGGGAGAAGCAGGCTCCATGCAGGGAGCCTGATGTGGGACTTGATCCCGGGTTCAGGATCATGCCCTGGGCCAAAGGCAGGTGCTAAACCGCTGAGCCACCCAGGGATCCCTGCAACATATATGTTGATGTGGTTATTGGATACTATAATTATCCAGGTAAATATTGGTAGAATACTATTGTCTGATCCACTGTCTGTGTTTCCCTGCCCCAGGATACAATCTGAGATCATGTATTACATTTAGTTTCCATATCCTTTAATCTATTGTTATTTCTGGTATTAGAAGGGCTTTGGAAGAGAACATGTCCAGTCCTCAGAGGAAACAGTTTCCCCAGGGGAAAGTCAGATTTCAGACCAAGGAGACAAAAGAAACCATGGAGATGTGGTGAGGATTTTAGGGATTTTGCTAATGATTAGCTATGAATTCCAGCTGACCCAGAGCAAAAGTTCAAACAGTTGGGAAGGGATAGTGGATTGAAGTGGGAATGCACAGAGCAGTGTGGAGTGAGATCTAGAGGACAACTTGAGTGTCTTATGGAGATTGACATAAACAAAGGAAAAGAATATAACGAGGTAAGTATAATGAGTTCTGAGGAGGAAAAAAATGACTTGCTGTCCTGCCAAAATGCAAAGTCTAGAACTTCTACAGGGCTCCAGCAAGGGAGGCCAGAGTTGGGGCTGACTTACTTCAGCTCCTCACTGATCTCTCAAGACAGAGGCAGAAATGTTACAGGTAAACATCATTTGTTCTAGTAATTTTACTTAGGAATGGAAGATAAGCTATTCAAAAATGAATTACTTTCTTTAATTTGTATTATGAATCCATTTTCTCTTTTTGATTTCAAACAGTATTACTGGGTACTCAATAAAAAAGCATTCACATTGCACCAAACTGATAATTCCTAGTAATAATGGCTAGTTAAGAATCCATATCACCTTAGGAATTAAAACTAAAGCCTTTTCTGGAAACATAATTGATAAATTTCCCTATTCCTTTCGCTTAAGGCTTTACTGTTTAAGAACATAAAGGATTGCTCTGGGTAATTAGAAAAGTTTCACACATTTCAGAGGAAAAGCTGGTATTTGTTTCTCAAGAAGCTAATATAACTTACCTGCAAGGTGTGATATGTAGAAAAGCATACTCAGACTCTAGAATTATTGTGGGTATTTTCATTTAATGATATAAATTGGTGAAGAAATTTTGAACTAATCAAGGATACACATTAGCTATAGCATATTAAATTTATATAATTAGATATTTTATTTACATTCTGGGGAGTAGATATTTTATTTACATTCTGGGGAGATTGAGTTCTACCTACCTATGAGTAACACTTACATTTGCAGGATTATACCAAAAATGTGTTATTAGTAGGCAAGTAGAGACCAGAAGGAAGAATTATCCTTAGCTTATATACATATTTTTCCTTTGCAGTTTTTTTTACCATGTTCATAGATTACTTAAAAAAGAAACAAATTTTACAGCATTTGCTTAGCAATGTACAAACAATTCAACTTCATATCCCGAATTTTCCAGTATTAAGTATTTTATATGCCCCACATCAGTTAATCCTCATAGTAACTATATAAAGATTGGTTGTTATCTCTCTTTAATCCCTATTTTATAGGTGAGAAAATTGAGGTTTAGATATATAGAGCACCTTGCTCAAGAGCACATGGTGGCTGGGAATGAAGAAATAAGACTGAAGTCAGAACTTTTGACAAGCCTCTCAGAAGAGACTGTCAGGAGCTCAGCAGACCTGGAGGTGAGAGCTGGGCTGTCAGGAGGCAGAGTAGCCAATTAAAGCAACAAGCCTGAAATTAAAGAGTTAAACCTTTAATCCCTTACTGTGATGGTATAAGCAAGAGGCTAAAATTGGAAAAAAAAATGCCAACATCCCCTGTTCCTTTTGCCCTCATGGAAAGGCACACTGTTGGAGAATAAGGTGGATCCGCACAGACCTGGGGGTTGTCTAATTGTTGAGGGAGCAGAGAAAAAAAGGCTCTGTAGTTTTATAGACCCTGGGTTGAGGGGAGTGTGAGGTGATGTGGGAAAGTATTGGCTACCAAGTCAGTAGGAAAGAGTGATCTTAAGACCTCTGCTCAAAGCCTCAAATAAAGAGATCTAGGAATGTAAAAATGTGAAGAACATGAGCGGCCAGAGGTGCCTGAGTCCATGACTGCAGCTCCATTCGGAGACTGCACTGCCTTGGCTCTGCACCAAGTCGGCTGTGGGGAGGGCATCTTCCCCTGTGAGGCCCGAAAGGCAAAGCCTTTGTAATTGCCTATGGTCACATCTGAAAAATCACATATGGGTTTTTTAACTAGCAGCCAGACTCCTCAGGGACCTCATATTCTTTTGCACACAGAAACAGCCAGATATGATTGCACGACTTCCCCTGCAGTATTATTACATCTTGCCCACCATTCATCTGTTAGAACAGAGCTTTGCTACGTCTTGTCTAAGGCTCGTTCTTCTACCTCTTCTATGGACTTTAGTTTTCTTTCCTTTCTTATGAATTATCTCCTCTATCGTTTTCAGCTGTTTTTCTCTCAAAGCAATTCCAGCCATCTACATTTAAAAACTCTTAAGTGTTTTCCATCTTCAAAAACAACAACCAAACACTCACCTACGCAAGGTTTGTCCTGCTAAGGCAATTTATTAGCTGACAAATACTAGACTTTTGCTTATGGCACGGGTGTGTCATCAAATCATTTCCTAATCTTCCTGAAACCTTCCAAGTCGCAGGTTGCAGGCAGGGAAACCGTAAAGAATAGAGCTCTTGAGAAAAGGAATAGTCTGAAAACAAAGTTTTCTTTTAGTTCATTGCTTCAGAGTAGTAGTTCATTTTAAATGATATTAAGTGGAAAAGGTTTGATTTCATTAAAGGCTTCTTGTTGTTCTGTTAGCTCACTAATGTGGATACCGTCCAATGACAATTGTCTGCATTATGGGGAAACCTGATCTTAAGGGCCAGAGGGGGATGTATCTAACTGAGATTCCACTGCTAGTAATAGTAGTGGGTGGTAGGTGGAGAGGTCTTCATTCCTAGGCATGGTGGTAACATACAAAGCTAAAGAGAAACGACCAGGATTTGGAGGGGGAAATTCAGACAAAGTTGGATTGAAGGATTCAATTTGAACTATAATGAATTTCACAGCTGGAATTTTACCTTTAACAATAGAAATAGGAGGGCAGCCCCCGTGGCCCAGTGTTTTAACGCCGCCTTAGGCCCAGGGCATGATCCTAGAGACCCAGGACAATTATCATATGATCGCACTCATATGTGGAATTTAAGAAACAAAACAGAGGATCATAGGGGAAGAGAGGAAAGAATAAAACATACAAAACCAGAGAGGGAGACAAACCATATGAGACTTAGTCATAAGAAATAAACTGAGGATCACTGGAGGGGAGGAGGGTGCAGGAAGGGGTACTTGGGTGATGAATATTAAGGAGCCCTGTGATGTAATGAGCACTGACTATTATATAACACTGATGAATCACTGACCTTTACCTCTGAAACCAATAATACATTACATGTTAATTAATTTAATTTAAATAAAATTTTTTAAAAAAATAAGAGTTCTATTGGATTTCAGCATGAATAAAGAAGAAGAGACACACTGTAATTTACTACTTTGAGATTGGATACTTCTGGGCATCTGCTAAGTGGTTGTTTGTATCTTGGGGGCAACCCAAACTTTAGCACAAAAGTAGTATTGGTTGTTTTAAAATTTTCATCCTTCTGCAGAAACAAGTCATTAGGAGGGAGAAATGTCTTGATTCTTTCCTGGAATTATCAGTTGCTGTGTTCGCTTCACCCCTCACTGACTATTGATGCTAGAAAGTCCTATCTGTGAAAACCTCTTTTCTTCCACATTTTAGCAGTATTACTGAAAACTAGAGAGATTTTCTTACTTTCATATTAAAATGTAAATATTTGATACCGCTTCCTTTCCTGAAAGACACAGAACACTAGGGTTTTGTAAAGGAAATAAAATAATTTACATAGATCAGAACAAGCAGAGGGAGGGAAGCTGAGGAAATGAGGCAAATTTGGCTAACGACAAAGTTTTATATAGATCAGCAGCAAACAAAACACCAATTCTTTTATATGTGCACTCACATATACTTCCTTCCTTCCTTCATTAATAATTCACCTACAATATGCTGGGCAATGGAGTTATAATAGGAGTAGGACAAAATTGGCTCCTTCTATAATAAAAGGCACACTGTGAACAGAGACTCACATGAACAGTTTACTCTAAGTTGTCCTAAATGTTAGAATAGAAAGTACAGGTATTCAGTGTTCTTTTCCAGTGCGTGAGAATGCATCCCAACTGGAGTATGCCTGCTTTCTAACTCTTCTATTTTAGTAACAGTTTATTTTCATAATTTCAATTCTGATATTGTATAAATTATGCCACAAGTTCAGCCCAGTACTTGATGACCAGTGTATCTAAATGTAGGAAGGCCCGATATTCAAGTTTATGTAGTGCTCTTTATTGCTGTGAAGTCGACAGGCTGTATTTAGAAACTATTGACTCTGTAGTTTTACATGTAAAACCTCAGATAAAGCCGTTGACCTGATCTATATTTGAGGTCTAAATATATTAGGATGACTTAATACATTAAGAGAACTCTGAGTTCACATGCCAACTTAGATCCTTATTTGGAGCTGTCGTCTCACAAGATGTGGAAATGATCTTTTGCTGAAAGCCTTCATTGAGGAGCACCTGGGTGGCTCAGTGGTTGAGCATCTGCCTTTGACTCAGGTTGTAATCCCGGGGTCCTGAGATCAAGTCCAGGCTCCCCATTAGGAAACCTACTTCTCCCTCTGCCTATGTCTTTTCCTCTCTTTCTGTGTCACTCATGAATAAATAAATAAAATCTTAAAAAAAAAGGAAAGCTTTCATTGAAATGAGAAACTGAGACAAAACCAGAAGGATGGTAACCTGTCATTTTTCCATGAACAAATCTGTTATATGAAATATCAATATAGTGATTAAGGCTACAGAAATCAGCAGGCTCATTGGAACTGGAAAGTTGGCATCATTTAAATTCAGGAGGTTATTTTTCAACTCTTTATTCTTGAACGTTGGTGTTGAATGTTTCTCCAACAGATTGTTCCCCTACTCCATCCCGTGTTTCTAATCTAAACCAATCCATGTTTAGATTTACCTGCTACTATTTGCATGCTGGAAATGGGGCTTGCTCTCATAGCATTCTCCTGCTCAGCTCCTTACCTGTTTCAGGGCCAACTCCTGAACAACCAACCTCTTGACTTTATTTACTAACTGGACCTTTGGGATGGAAATAAAAAAGTAAGATGGTAACTACAAAAAAACTTATAATTGTTCCCTTACATTTTTCTTAGGATATAAACCTTCTTGAGAGGTCCAGCCACATTGAATCCTCTTTCTTGTGTCCTCTCTCATATTTTGATAGCTTCATGATTTTAAAAAAGTGACACTCTTTTAGATGGATTCTACAGTGGTTTTCCCTGCAAGTTAGTGAGCTCGTTTAAATTAAAGTCCATCTTCCCTTTAGCATACTAAGAAACCACCATGTTAAATTTAACTTTGAGTGTTAAATGCCCATCATCAAGAGTAAGCATGTAAACAGTAAGTCACTCATTACTGATTGCATTTTCTGTTGCTCAGCTGGCTGAACTTATTCATATTCTTGTTATTTTAACAGCTTATTTACAGCCTATATTTAAATAATCTCTTCCTCAAAACAAGTTTCTAAAGTAGTAAAGAGTCTCATCTTCCTGTTGTCACATTAATTGAAGCACAGAGCAGTTATATTTAGCATGCCAATATATAGTTAATAAATTATCTCTACTAGGTCTGGGTTTACTGTTTGGCCACTCTTATTTCTTATTATAGATAGTTGAGTAATGATTAGATGTTTTCATTTTAAAATAAACTACCTTAGATCTCAGAGTTCTCTTTTTTCTCCTGAAATTGTTCTTGTTCACATTAGAATAAACTCAGTGTTTTTCAGTTTAAACATAGTGAAAATATAATTTAGCCTAGGAAGATAATTATCATCAGGAAATCATATTAAAGTATTTATAATAAGGATCAAACTGGATTCAATGTGTATGAATTTTATTTTTGACGATATATTCTAAAGTGACCATAATATATAAAGTGTATAAAATAAGGGAAACACATACAAACTAAAAGTCATAAAATAACATCCGTATTTTTTTGTCTTTTCTTGTAGTATATTTTTATAAATGGATGAGTATGTGTTTGGACCAAAGATAAACTGCTGCTTTGAAATTGTCATTATGCTTTTATTTTTCCTGGAGTTGGAATTTGGATTTCTTGAATATTGTCTCAGAAAACTATCACTTTCTTAAAGTGTTGATTCTATATTTGATGGAAACTCAAGTTTGGCGTAGGCCTTGTTCACTCTGAAAGGAACCTTTTTGGGAGAGCCTCTTACTCAGGACCATTGTAGACAGATTTTCCTTGGATAGGCCTCCAGATTTCCAGAGGATATCTTGAGCAAGTTAAGTAATCCAAATAGGAGGTTTGAGGCTGTTCCACAGATTATATTATTTAGTCCAATTTGTTGGATGAATATATTTTGGTGAATTCTTAGCTTGTAGAATTTTTTCTGACTTCTATTTATGGTGGACTGTCTCTGAGAAATACTGTTTTGGGGGAAGGATGTGCCAACATCCCTGTATTCTAAGCCCGATGCATCTAGTGGGAGAGAGCAGTAGACTTCTTTCCTTTACCTTGACGGGATTAGACTACCCAGTGGAACTCAACCAGGTTGGATATAGAACTACAATGACTAGACTGACAGTGTTGCTGAATGGGCCATCTGATGAACTGAATAACCAAGAATGTGGAAAATTGATCGTTGACTATTAGGTTTAACTCCTCCTAACCATAGTCTTTGAATATTATGCGACATCGGTCAAGAAATGAGACAAGATAAAAGGGAATGAATCTTGAATTGGAAGGAGAGAGGAGCTCCTTTAGGGAGGGCCAAGTGGCATATTGGATCCTAGAAGAAAGAAGACATGCCCAAGGAGACTCCTTTCGGAGAAATAAGACTCATTTCCAACATATTTGCAGGCAAGTCTCAGGAGCAAGATCGCCTATGAAATGCCAGGTCAAGGATGCCCTGAACAGATGTATGGCCAATAACTTGTGGAAGAGAGTATCTGACATCTAGCTTTGGGTTTTTGTTTTCTGCTCTGTAGCATATTTATATAATGTGGCCTTTTATAAAGTTTAGCCACACTTTATGGCCTATGTTAACTGAGCTTTGAGGGAACTCAGGAAGGAGACTCTTTTCACATTTGGGCTCATTAGTTTTGAAGACATAGCTACCACTGAACACACAAAAAAAATTGGTTACTAGGCACCAAGAAGCAGGGAGCAGTGGTCTAGAACAAAAGGTGGAAAGGGATAATGAGAAGAGATTGGTGGAATATGTAAGCCTTCCCTAGGGATTCTCAGAAATAGTGATAAGAACATGATAAGAGACTACCTACGGGAACACAGAATGGGGTACTATATACAGTAAATTATTAAAGCGAAGATAGGAGAATGTATTGCTTTTAGTGCTACCTTTAGAATTATATACAATTAGTTAAGAGTTCTTATTGTGTGGAAGTGCTAACAATACTGACTCTGGCCCTCTATCTTGTTTGTGTTTGTGCAATGACCTCCCTGGGAGCTACATGTTCCAGGCCCTGTGGAGGTTAGTATATGCTCTGGCAGGAACACAGAAGGCTTGTTCTGATCTTCCCTAGTAGCATACATAGGAGGCCACCTTAGATAACTAGTAGAGATGACTGGTGTACAGGTAGGACCTTGTCAGGTAACTACCTTTGACCTCACTATAGTGCTTCTCAGTCTATAAAAGCTGTGGATTGAGGTTTGGAGTGGGCATAGAATAGCTGCATGATGCCCAGTGATCCATCCACAGGGATTTCCCCCCCTCTCTCCCCGGATAAAACTGTATAAATGGTATGGGATGGCTTGCATCATTTTTTGGTCTCAAAGCGTCTTCTCAGTTTGGAGAGTACCTTATTGACCCTCCTCTACCTTCTGACAATCTGGGACCTCTAGGAACTCTACGGACAATCTTTATTACAATCAACATTTGTATATGTATATATATTCTCTTGGAGAAAAGATTTATAATTCTTATTAGATTCTAAAAAGAGCCCATAAGTCAAAAGAACTATGGATATAAATTTAATTGTAGCATCTTGGCTTCATATGTTTTAAGATGTTTTTTTTTCTTTTTTCTTCTAACATCATGCCTTAATTTCTCCAGGCAATAATTATTACTGGAAGGCATCAATTTTGGTGGCTGCCTCATAATGTAAAATACAGATACATGATTATTGATTGAAGCATTCTACTGTTACTCACCAACTTGTTTTCTAATTCTTCACAACTGAAAACGCTGCTGTTGTGGCAAGCCAAATTCTAAACGTGGCCTTCACAATGCCGTGCCCTCATTGCTAGACCTGTGAAAATAATGAGCTATCATCCCCAGGATTTTGTAGAAGTATTTGCCACAGTTGACCTTCAAGTAGGGAGATTATCCTGGTGGGCCTATTCTAATCGCATGAGCCCCTTTAAGAGCAGAGTTTTGTTTTGCTTTGTTTTGTTTTTGACTGGTGGCAGAGGAAGAAATCAAAGACTTTAAAAGCACAAGGAGTCTGCATTGTTGTCGGCTTGAAGATGGAGAGAGGGTCATGTGCTACAAAATGCAAGTGGCTTCTAGAAGCTGGCTAGATTTAGGGACAGCCAACAGAAAAATGGGTCCTCAGTCCTATAACTAGAAGCAACCGAATCCTATCAAAACCATTGTTGAGTTTAGAAGTGGAATTTGCCCAGAGCCTCCAGAAAGGAGCACAGCCTTCGGGACACATTGGTTTCAACCTTTGGCATGTGGCTGGATTCTCTGCCCTACACACACCGGGCCTCTAACCTTTAGAACTGTGAGCTATTAAACAGTGTTACAAAGCTGCTAAATTTGTGGTAATTTTTTTCAAAGATTTTATCTATTTATTCATGAGAGACACACAGAGAAAGGCAAAGACACAGGCAGAAGGGGAAGCAGGCTATACATAGGGAGCCTGATGTGGGATTTGATTCCAGGACCCCAGGATCACACCCTGAGTCGAAGGCACACGCTCAACCACTGAGCCACCCAGGCACCCCAATTTGTGGTAATTTGTTACACAGCACAAATTATGGTAATAGAGCAACTAAAAATACCTTAGCATGTAATCATATGTGAATCTGTAGCTTACTTAATATAAATAAAGTTTTGATATTCAAGTTATTTTCCCCAAAATATCTGACAATAAAGCCTTTCTGCCAATGTATAAGAGGACAAATGCTACTTTAGGTTTCCCAAATTTAGGTAATAGTTGAATAAAACTTTTTAAATCTGATAATTGAAAATTTTTATTTATTATCTCAATTTGCTTCTCCCCTATTATTATTGAGACTGACATTTTTAAAACTTGTTACATATTTAAATTCCATGAATCGGGCAGCCCCCCTAGCTCAGTGGTTTAGCGTCACCTTCAGCCCAGGGCGTGATCCTGGAGTCCTGGGACCGAGTCCCAGGTCGGGCTCCCTGCTTCTCCCTCTGCCTATGTCTCTACCTCTCTCTCTGTGAGTCTCTCATGAATCAATAAGTAAAATCTTTAAAAAAAAAATCCCATGAATCACCTTTCATGTCCCTTCCCAATTATTCTGTTTGGGTTTTAGTGCTTAGATTTGATTTGTGTGAGACCTTCACATAATGAGAATAGTAAACTTTGTTTATCATATTTGGGGCAAATGATATTTTAAAGTTTGTTACTTGAAGAGGTACAGACAGTTAAAAATATGTAGTCAAGTCTGCTGAGGGGCACCTGAATGGTTCTGTTGGGTAAGTGTCCTGTTCTTGGTTTCTGCTTGGGTCATGATCTCATAGGGTATGAGATGGAGCCCCTCATTTGCTCCACCATGGGGTTGAAGCCTGCTTAAGATTCTCTCCCTGTGCCCCTCCCCACCTCATGCATGCCCTCTCTTTCAAAAAAATAAATATTTTAAATAAATCTGAATTTTCTATTTTACTTTCTTTCAATGCCTTTATGCTTAGGAAGACTATTTCTGCCTTAAAATTAGATATTTTCTTATACTACATTAGTATTTATGAAGTTTGAATTTTACGATAATTGATCTAGGATATAATTTGAAGGATGACTTAAAAATTTTTTTCCCCAAGCATTACCTTATATCACCATTACCATGTAATAAATTATCTTTTTTGCTCAGATATTATTCTCCTTTACTCTGTTAAATCTGTAGGAAATGTCTTTGAGGGAAGGGGGGGAAGAGGAGTTCTAGTTTAATTCCAGGCCAATGATAATGTTTTTATTTTTTATTTATAATATATTTTTGTACTTAGAATGCCAGGTACTTTCTTGGGGTTTTTGTTTGTTTGTTTGCTTTTTACCTTTTCTTCACATTTTCTTTTCTGACATCAGTCTCCATTTCTTCTAAATGAAATTTAGAATAATCTTGTCAGAATTCAAAAGAGATTTGGGACTGAAGATTACTAATTCTATGAATCACTGTAGAAAGAATTGAAATACAAATACTCCTTGGAGATACTATGAGTTGGGTTTGGTTCCAGAACACTGAAATAAAGTGAATGCTGCAATATAGTGAGTCAAATGACGTTTTTTTTTTTTTTTAACTTCTCTGCGCATGTAAGAGTTATGTTTATATGATACTGTAGTTTACTAAATTTACAAGAGCATAACCCCCTGAAAAGCACATATCTTAAAATACTTTACTAGCTTTAGCTAAAAGTTTTTAAGCTTTTAGCTACTTTAGCTAAAAAATGTTGACTATCATTTGAGCTTTTAAAGTCATTATGTTTTGTGGTGGAACGTCTTGCCTCTCTATTGATGGCCCCTGAGTGATGGGGGGGGGTGGCGGGCAGAGGTGGGGGGGGAGTAGTTGCTGAAGGCCGAGGTGGCTGTGGCAAATTATTAAGATAATGAAGTTTGCTACATTGACCAACTCCTCCTTTCATGAATGATTTCTCTGTAGCAGTGATAACTGTTTCATGGCATTTTACATGTAGAACTTTCAAAACTGGAGTCAATTCTCTCAAACCCTGCCACTTCATCAACTAAATTCGTATATATTTTAAATCCCTTGTCACTTCAACAATCTTCACAGCATCTTCACCAGAAGTGGATTCCATCTCAAGAAATCATTTTCTTTGCTCATTCATAAAATGTAATAACTCTGTTAAAGTTTTATTATGAGATAGCAGCAATTCAGTTACATCTTCTAATGATTCCACTTCTAATTCTAGTTCTCTTACTATTTCCACTCCATCTGCATTTAGTTACTCCACTGAAGTCTTGAACCCCTCAAGGTCATCTGTAAAAGTTGGGATCAAATTCTTCCAAACTCCTATTATTGTTGATATATTTTTTTTACTCTTCCCATGAGTTATGTTTTTTCCTAACAGAATCTAGAATGGTAAATTCTTGCAAGAAGGTTTCAATTTACTTTGCCCAGATCCATCAGAGGAATCACTATCTATGGCAGGTATAGCCTTACTAAATGTATTTCTTAATACATTTTGATAGTTGAACTTACTCTTTGACCCATGGGCTGCAGAATGGATGTTGTGTTGGCAGGCATGAAAATAACATTAATCTTGTTGTACATCTCCATTAGAGCTCTTGAGTGACCAGGTCAATGAGTAGTAATATCTTGAAAGGAATCTTTTTCTTAAGGTGGGTTTAAAATATTTAGCAAACCATGTGCTGTCATCAAGGTTTTGTGATCTATTTATAGATCAACATATAATGTACAGGCAAAGTAGATTTAGTACCATTCTTAAGGGCCCTACGACTCTCAGTGGTAAATTAGCATTGGCCTCAACTTAAAGCCACCAGCTGTATTAGCTCAATACAAGAGAGTCAACCTGTCCTTTGAAGGTAGGTATTGACTTCTCTCTAGTGATGAAAGTCCTAGATGGCATCTTCTTCCAATAGAAGGCTGTTACAGCTATACTGAAAATCTGTTATGTAGGATGGCCACCTTTGTGAATTATCTTAGCTAGATCTTCTGGATAGCTTGCAACAGCTTCTACATTAGTAGTTGCTGCTTCACCTTGCACTTTTCTGTTATGGAGATAGCTTCTTAAGCCACATGAACCAACCTCTGCTAGCTTCAAGCTTTTCTCCTACAGCTTCCTCACCTCTCAACCTTAATAGAATTGAAGACCTTTAGTTTTCTTTTTCTTTTTTTTTAAGATTTTAGTTATTTATTCATGAGAGACCACAGACAGAAGCAGAGACACAGGCAGAGGGAGGCTCCCTCCCCTGCAGGGAGCCTGATGTGGGACTTGGTACTAGAACTCAGGGATCACGCCCTCAGCCAAAGGCATACACTCAACCACTGAGCCACCCAGGCATCCGAAACTTCAGGGTTTTGCTGTGCATTAGGATTTGGCTTAAGGGAATGTTGTGGCTGGTTTGATCTTATATCTTGACCACTAAAGCTTTTTCCATATCAGCAATAAGGCTCTTTCACTTTATTATTTGTGTGTTCTCTAAAGTAGCACTTCTATTTTCCTTGAAAAACTTATACTTCGCATTTATGATTTGGCTAACTGGTACAAGAGACCTAGCTTTGGGCCTGTCTCACCTCACAACAAGCTTTCCTTAATAAACTTAATTATTTCTAGTTTTTGATTTAAAGTAAGAGATATGTGACTCTTCCTTTCACTTGAATACTTAGAGGCTGTTGTATGGTTATTAACTGGCTTCATTTCAATTTTGCTGTGTCAGAGGCCCCATGAGAGGGAGAGAGATGGGGAAGCAGTCAGTAAGTCAAGCAGTCAGAACACACACATTCATCCATTAAGTTTGTGGTTTTATATGGGCACATTTTGTGGCATCCCCAAACCATTACAATACTAACAACAAAGATCACTGATCACATTTCACCATAGCAAATATAATAATAATGGAAAAGTTTGAAAGACTGTGAGAATTACCAAAAAGTGGCACAGAGACAAGTAGTTGAGTCGTGCTGTTGAAAAAATGGCATCCGTAGAATTGCTTGATGCAGGGTTTCCATAGACCTTCAATTTGTAAGAAATATGATGTCTGTGAATCACAATGAAGTAAATCTTAATAAAAGAGGTGTGCTTGCATCTTAATTTATGTGACTATAGTGTTATATATAAAATTAAAGATATAGTTATATATAATGTATATGTTATATGCTATATGTGTGTATATGTATGGCAACTACATGCAAAACTTATTTTAAAAATTTTTCTGTCAATGCCTATCCTTAAACACTCATATGCAGTGTTCGTACTCATATATTCTATTATTTAGTATTCTAAATAGTTTTAATTTAAATTTCGTAATTTGAGAACAATATCTTAGGTTTTATCACAGAATATAATTACTTGTGGCTAAATCTTGGAAGAATTCTTAGCATTTCACAATGAAATCCAGGGCCTAAGTATTAATAATTCCATCAAAATGAGAAAAGAATCACTTTGATTCATGAGCATTTCTCCTGCTAGCAGAAAATATAAATACGTTGAGGTGATAGCAAAAGAAGAGTGTTGTAGAAGATAAAATTGTTTCTGCAGAGGGAAATAAAAAGATAATTTAGCCCTGGAGAGCTGGATTCCCAGTGAGAGATTTTGTACAGATTAGAGTTACTCTATCAGTGATGTTGAGAAATGAGAAGAACACGGTGGGGCAGTGAGTGCAAAGGGAATAGGCAAGAGGCAGGAGCCCAGTCACACCATTCTGAAGGATTTTAGGGAATTTAGAGTACAAGTCAGTAATTAAAAAAAAATCTATAAAAAGATTTTATATTGCTTTATTCTTGAAAAATAGAACATTATGTAAATAGAACATTATGTTCTCTTTTCAAGAAAAATAGTATCTAAAAAATTTTTTTATAGTACTTCAATGATAAAATGTTTATTGGGCAGCAACCTAAACTTTACTGAAATGTAAGCATCTCTTTTCTTCAAATAACCTATTACCCAAATAATTTGATTCAAGACACTAATGATACAAAATAGTGTTTTCTCCTTACCAAAAGCCAAGGCCTTCCTTCAGTTCCCCTCTCCCTGTCCCTCTTGGCAACCTTTTACACTCTTTTCTCTATTTCATTAATATGATTTTCTCTATTTAATTAATATGTTTTCCTTTTTGCCTTCTGAAGTAACTGTCTCTCCTGGTTCTCCTTCTACCCCTAAGGTCTTCCTTTCCCATCTTTTAACTCACTGAAGAGTGCTGATTATTCTTTTAAAATTATCTTTACTTATTCATCTGCTCTAATGATTTCAATTATTAGTTCTGTTGATTATTTCTAAATTTTTATCTGCATCCTTGATACTTCATTTTTGTTTTTTATTTCCAACTGCCATAATAGTTATGTCAAAAACAACATGTTTAAAACAGAATTCCCAGCCTACTCCCCCTAAATAATTCTAAAGCATGATCCCCAATGTTTCCATTAAAAAGATGGTCTCGAGAGTCAAATAAAACTGCTTTCAAACATAGTTCTACATCTTATCAGCTATAGCATTACAGGGGAAGTTTTTCTTCTCTCTTCCTATAAATTTTGGGAGATAAATAAGATTAGGTATGTGAGACTATGTATCTGGTTCAATAACATTAATCTTTCTCATGTTCATTCCTTGGCCTAGTAACCAGAATAATGACCACCCAAATATGCCCATATCTAAATCCTTGGAAACTGTGAATATATTACCTTTCATGGCAAAAGGGGTTTTTAGATGTGATTAAGTTTAGATTTTTGATATGAAAAATTATCCTGGATTATTTGAGTTTGCCTATTATAATCATAAGGCTCATTATAAAAGGAAGAATAAATTTGTGTTTTTAAGCCACTGAGTTTGTGATACTTGTTACAACAGTAGTAGAACACTAATACATTTAGTAATACCATTCTTCAAGTTGACTATAACTTCCTATGTTAAATTCTTTCTCCTTTGTGTGCCCTGTTAAAAACATAAAAATTAAAAAAAAACATAAAAATTATCTCTTATTTCTTCTTTATTTTATTTTTTTAAAGATTTTATTTATTTATTCATGAGAGACACAGGGAGAGAGAGAGAAAGAGAGAGGAGAGACATAGGCAGAGGGAGAAGCAGGCTCCATGCAGGAACCTGCTTGGAGGGATGTGGGACTCAACCCTGGGTCTCCAGGATCAGGGCCTAGGCGGAAGGCAGGTGCTAAACCACTGAGCCACCTGGGCTGTCCTCTTACTTCTTCTTTAAACTTATCTGAATTACTTGTTCTCCTTCAGTGCTTCATATATTTAGATTACTTCAAAGATGGCCTATTTATTTCCCCTGTTTGTCTATATATTACAGATATTTTAAAACTAACAAAATAATAGTTTGATCTTGTTACTTTCATGTTCAAAATCCATTAATGACCTTATTTCCTACCACATCAAATTATCTCTGCCGTGCCTTCCCAAGCATGACTTGATTAAGTTGCTTTTCTCCCCACGCTTCACCTACATTTAACTAACTTTAGTCAGACCTGCTTCTATCTTTGTAGTGTACATATTCATATCCTCTCTTTGCTCATGCTTTTCTCATCTCCTGGACCCCTCTATCCTTTCCCTTTTGCCCCTTCAAATCCATATGTCTCTTCAGTCAGGCAAGTCTTACCAGCCCTAATTGTTTTCATCACCTATTTTTGCCAAAGTTAGAAGATCTTCACTCTTGAAAATAATCTATTAAGTCTTTACACTCCAGCTCTTGATGCCTCTCTGTTTCACATATTTACTCTTTTCACCACAACTAAAGCATAACCTTCATTTTAGGGTGGTGATATTTTACATTTTAATATAATCATATATACATGTTTGCATGTCTATCATAAAATCATAACATTTTACACATGATCATATACTAGAAATAATTTATGATGAAAATTGTTTTAAAATAGTTTGCTATCCCCATTACATTTCCCTACTATCAAAATTTTAAAAAATATTGTATCTCATTTATTCATTTGCCAAATTTTCAATGACTGATCTGCTTTGAAAAGTTACAATTATAAAGTGATTTTCTTACTTACATACTTAGTAATAGTGACTTGTAGAATCATGGACTTTCTACATTTTCCAGATTTTATTACCTAAATCAATGATATACTGTTGCCATTGTAAATGCATACACTGATTTCTCAGTAAGTGCTTTTTGTTAACCTGATCATAGTTTCCGTATATGTGCTTAAGCGCTGTCTTAAATCTGTGTAAATACACTCTTATGATGGTACAGTTCAAATTAAGAAAGCCTAGAAAAGTTGTAATATTTGTTGTTGTTTAACATTGAGTTGAGACTATCTTGAACCAAGGTGTTCTAGATATTCTTTTTTTTTTTAAGATTTTATTTATTTATTCATGAGAGACGCACACACACACACACACACACACAGAGAGAGAGAGAGAGAGAGAGAGAGAGAGAGATACAGGCAGAGGGAGAAGCAGGCTCCATGCAGGGAGCCCTACGTGGGACTTGATCCAGGGTCTCCAGGATCACACCCTGGGCTGCAGTTGGCGCTAAACTGTTGAGCCACCTGGGCTGCTCTGCTCTAGATCTTCTAACTTTTATTTTTAAGACCCTAAACACTGTGAGAGGAGTAGAGAGAAGAATCCCTCTTGAAAGGGATTCCTATTTATCTGGAATTGGTTGAGAACATCACCTCATAATTCTTATCAATCTGTATTAAAATCACTTGCAGAATTGTACTAAACATGCAGTCTCTGGACAGGCCTGACATATTTTTATTCAAAATACTGAGCCCTCCAAAAGGTGCATTTTTAATAAGACCTACAAGTGATGCAAATGCAGGTTGTTTGTGATTCAGACTTTGAGGAATACTGACAACGCTTTCCTCAGGCTTGTAGAGTCTATATGATGTTAGATATGTGATGAATAAAGCAGGTTGCCATAGTTGGGTTTGAGAAGCATTACTGAATTTTTAGGTTATTCCAAATGGGGCATTGCTCTTGAGTTCTGAAAACTACTTAACTTCAAAAATAAGCTGAGTGTAATGTACCCTACTTTTGCTAGTTAAGCAAAAAGAACAGACTGAAAGTAGAGCTAAATAGACATTCAGATACTCTGTACATGTATTGGGAAAACTAATCGCTGTAGGGCTCAGTTGATCCTGACTATCCTTAAATGCTAACTTTAGGAAGATACACTAACAAGAATGAAACAATAATTTGTTTGAAACTATCTAGGAAACCTCTTAACTGAATAAAAAAGCCTACAATTTCTAGAAAAAAAAAAAACTAAGAAGAGGGGAACCTGGGTGGCTCAGTTGGTTGAGCATCTGACTCTTGTTTTCGGCTCCAGTCATGATCTTACGATTGTGGGACTGAGCCCGGTCTGTCTCCCTGCTCAGCATGGAGTCTGCTTGTCTCTCTTCCTCTGCTCTTCTCCTTGCACACCCACACACTCTCTCTTTCGAATAAATAAATAAGTAAAATCTCTAAAATAAGATTTAAAAAACTGACTAGAAAGAATAGCCTGTGTACCAAAGAGATAATAGTCCAGAAAAGAAAGCAAATGAAACAAAAATCTAGAACAAATAAGAGTTTATATTGTCTATTGACTTGATTATTTGTATTTAAGGGGGACATGGAAATATCCATAAGTGTGCCAGCATATTATTTCTTGTTTTATGTAAATATACCTAGGTTGGTTGTATAAGAAAACGAGCATGATTCTTTAGACTGACAATTCAGTCATTGTCTGTTGATCTTGTTACATATACTTTGCCTGGTGAGTTCTAAGAAACTTAGGACATGTCTTCTTGCCCTAAAAAGGAAATTTATAAAACCTCCTAGCTGGGATCAAGGATTTGCTCACTACTGAGGCTCTTTGACTTCCGTATTGCTTGTTATGACCTCGTGTCTTCAACTCTTACAATCTCCTTGATCCTGGCCACTTAAGGACTGCTGCCTCTGTGATCCTTAGAACCAGCTTTCTGCCAAATTCTTTACTCTGTTAACTGCAGACCTGCTTTTTATATCCTAAATATGTTCTGCTAGCTTCCTACTTGAACATCGAAAGCTCAGCTTCTCATTTTACCAGCAACCAGTTAAAGTTTTATGTTCAAGCGTAGATATTATATTCCTCTCAATTTACTGTTGATGAATATATGATCAGATGGCAAATATATCATAAGCAATTTGTTGCCACCTCATTAGAACCTAGGAAAGATTTCCAATGATGCTGATTAACCCAACTGTATCATTTACATTTCTGTTTCCCTCTTAAGACATGCAAATCATATTGTTCCAAACACTAGAAATATCCCAGATGACTCTTGTGCATTTTGGTCAAGTTGAATGATAAAGAAGAAAATATAATCTCTTTCAGCCTAACTCATCTTTCCTTTCTTCCTCCTCATCACTTGGCACCCAAATACATCAAGATAACATTTTGAAAACTACAAAATAGTTTCTAATATATTACTTTACAACAAATATGTAAAAGTAGGAAGATTTTCTCAATTGAAAAATCAGTCATGTAGAAGGGATTCTATATTCCATTGTGAAGTATATCTCAAAATTACTCTGACTTTTAGAAAGTTGATTATCTTATTTATTGGTGTAATGATATGAAGGTATCTCATAAGATTTTTTTATTTTTTTATTTTTTTTTAGATTTTTTTTAATATAAAATAAAATGGAGTATATTTGCCAAACTCTTATATCTCAAAGATTATATCTCAACTCTTATATCTCTTTTTATTGCCCATGATGATTTTTTTTATGTTTATGAACTATATTTTGATGTAGTCTAAAGTTGGGGAGCAAGTGCACTTCACTAGTGATGAAAATTGATAGGCATGTTGTATTCACTCACAGCACATGACCTTGATCATGAAACAGAAGCTAAACCTACTTTCATAGAGCAAAGTATGTAGCTGGCTGCCAGTGTTCTTTGCAGAAAATCTTCATAACTGTGGGTAAATACATAACTTTGACTTAACAATTGCTTTGGTCTTTACAGAATAGGGAGTACTTTGAACAAAAGGAGTGTCATATATTGATAGAATCCCACCCATTAAAAAGGAAGGGTGATCTTAATTAAAATGCTGTTTCTACATTAAAGAAATCTCATTCTTTTTCTAGTTCTATTAGTTTTTAGTAGGCATCCAGTTAAAACACTTAAAATAATTGATATGATTAAAGTGTATCTAGGGATCCCTGGGTGGCTCTGCAGTTTGGCGCCTGCCTTTGGTCCAGGGCGCGATCCTGGATCCCGGAATCGAGTCCCACGTCGGGCTCCCAGCATGGAGCCTGCTTCTCCCTCCTCCTGTGTCTCTGCCTCTCTCTATGTCTATCAGGAATAAATAAATAAATCTTTTTAAAAAAATAAAGTGTATCTAAAACAACCAATTCAGTTTTGAATATATTGCTTCTTGGAGCTTATATAAAAATATGGGAATATTGAAGAAAATTCCATATCTAAAATTTAATTATATGTAGATGAGTCTAGAAAGTGAATATACACATAATTGGCATTAGTCAGTGACAGTTGAGCTCATCGTGGTCATATTTTATAGTGATAAAGTCTGTCATTTAATGTGAAAATCCAGCTTGGAGGTTAAAATACATGCATACTATTGGAGATTTGACAACATGTTGAGTTTGAAATGAGGACTCTGAATCCATTTAGTCTCCTATGTAATAATAATTTCACAAATATGACAATATGCATATCCAATCACCATGTGAGTATAAGTCTATATAAGACGTGTACCAATATAAACATCTCAGGAGTGAAAAATCCAATTAATGGTTCCTTGCTAACCCAAAGTTGGAAATGTTGCACCATGAGTGCTCTATGCCTCAGGAAGGTATTTTTAATGGAATAAAGAGAGCCCATTTTTTCCAATTACTGTAACCACTTAGACACTTGATTGACAATTACTTTTTAAATCAGAGATAGCTTAAGCCATGAATTAGTTAAATAATAGAAATTTTTTTTAACTGGTCAGCAAGAAAATAGAAAACACATTGTGCTTAGTTCATTGATGGCTGCCTTTTTTTTTTTTTTTGGTTTAATTCACTTTGTTGAACATTATAATTTAAGTATAATTTGCTTTTGTAGATTATAGTTGACAGCAGGCTTAAGAGAAATGAATGTTCCTAACAGTTACTTATCAATAAAAACTTCTCAGTCAGAAAATTCAGTCTTCTGGTAAATGAGGAGTTTATATCACAAGTACGGGTAGCACTGCAAATGGAGAATAATGTCAGAGTAACCTTTGGGAAATAGTCTAAGTATGTGGAGGTATGCTATTTTTCAAATGAAATACTAAAACACTTAATTTACTATACACAAGGTCGATAAGTACTTTACTTAATCAACTGTCTTTTGAAGAACTAAAAATATGAAATGAAGTACAATAACAAAGTGAAGCTACAAAATACTTTTACTACACACAGGCTCACGAGTTCAAGCAAGGTTTATTTTGTGTTGTCTGTGTTCTTCTCAGTTCATAATGGATTAGTATGACATGAACACATAGACCATTAACTTGACTTTATTAATACTGTACCTTTTGAGACTTTCAATATTAGTTTAAAAAATCTGCAAATATGTCATTACTAAAAATATTTTTTGGTATGTTTCACATTAGCCATTTTATGGCAATTGTCATAAAGCCAGAACTCATATTTAAAAATTATAAAAATCCACTTATATGAGCAGAACCCATTTCATATAGGATACAATGATAGCGATTGCAAATAAAAAGGGATGGAATGTCTGGGGAGTGATTTCCTTGTTTGACATCAGTATACATTTTGTTAGCTACCATATTTTGAATGTGATAATAACAGATAGAGCAGAGACCAAAGCTCCCATCCCCTTTAAATTGACTTTGGCAATTACACCCCTGGTATATGCTGTTTATCTTTCTTCTATCCAGTATAAAAATCACATCTGTCAGGAAATATGGAATTTTTATGCAGTCATTTATTGATTCATGACTGTGAGGAAGCCATAGAAATAAAAAATAAGGAAATAAAACATGGTTACATAGTAAAGTATGAGCACCGTCTAGAGATAAAGAGAAAATTTATGTTAGCCTTGAAATGAAGAGAAAATATCTTCGGTTTGGGTTTAACATTAAAGTTATTAGAGATTTGACTAGGAGCAGTATATGGCAACTATTAAATTTTAAGTATGTATTAAGAATTTTAAAAATTTGTACTTATATAATACTATATATATCTAGTTGAAAATACTATTTTGAAAATGAAAGATTGTTGGATTTTTAAAATATTTTAATCATCTTTGAGAAATTTTTCACCTGTTTGTCTACTGGTGTGATTTTTCCTAAGTTGGTGCCTGTGTCTCTGGAGTTAATCTAGTTGAACTGTATGGAATGGGAATGTAGGAACTGTGTGTTCCTAGTTTACCTTTGTAGATCTATTGCCTAATCTGATCTTGGTGCATGTCAAAGACTCAGGAACTATTTTTTGTATTAGTGAATGGATGCATGAGGAATAAATAGTCAATTTTGAGAAAAGATTTACTTTATGAAAATCATTTTTTTGTAAATAAGTGAAGCTGTCATTTACAATTGCTACTAGGAAAAAGACTATTAGGATAAATTTCAGGCTGCACGTAATAAGATCTGTTTGGCATTTTGACTGATTCCACTAACAAACTTTGTGTTGTTGGTTTTTGTTTAATTTTATTCACTTATTTTTTTTTTTAAATCTTAAAACATGCCTTAAATGTCTACCTTAATGTCAGGGGCACATCAGACTGATGAAAAAGAAAGAGAAGACTTTGCCAAACAGCGTAAAAAAATCCAGCCTGAGGAGAAATATTAACCACTTTTCACCAAAATCCTATCTTACATCAAAGCCGCTCTTACTCCACACTGTCACAAAGTCCAGTGTGGCCTGTACCCTCTCCCCCTCTCATAAGGTTCCTTTCCATTTTAGAATTGGAAATCTAATTTGTCCCACTCTCATCCAGCACAACAATTGGTAACCTCACATACGACAAAACATAAAATACTGTTTTAGATGAGATCAGATATGTAAACTCTGAAACATAAAATAAATAACTGAAATATACTTTACTATTTTAGTATACTAAACTGCTAATTGGTGTATCCACCATTATCACTTCAGTTAGTGCCCTTTTAATCTTGATTCCTTTGCTATGATCTGAGGGGTAGGGGTAATGCTATGATATATGACTGACTTGCTTTTCAATGCCCCCTTTTCACTTCTCCACCCCAATCTGCCTCTTACTGCCTGGCCACCAGCCCCCTCACCTACACACTCTGCTGGTACATAAAGATTTCATTTAAAATCCCAAGGTAGTAAGTTCCAATCATAGCATTTATCTGGGCTTTATCCCAAATGTAAGTCTTTTGTTACCCAGCCCCTCTCTGATTCTTGTTCTTACTCTACATATTCTCCCCCAGACTCATTCTTATCTAGCCCTACTCCCTCCATAATTTTTTCATGGGCCCCAAGAGTCCTCTTGCTTTTTCAACAAGCTCCCATGCACTTCCATTCACTACACCTTTATACCCTAACTGAAGCATGGAACTTCCCAGCTATACTCCTCCTTCTATTAATTGCTCATGTGGAGGCTGATCAGAGGTCTGAGACATAACATGAGTTGGATCATCACAGCTTCTTTAAAGTTACTGCTCTTTCTTCTTCCCTAGTGCAAAGCTCCTTATTTCTGAAAGATATGGTATCTGGTTTTACCATTCTTTAAAAAAAATAGTGAGTTATAATTGGCACATAGCATTATATCAAATTCAGATGTACAACATAATGATTCTGTATATGTGTATACTGCAAAATGATCAGCACATTAAGTCTAGTTGACATCCGTTACCATACATAGTTAATATTTTTTTCTTGTGATGAGAACTTTTAAGATTAACTCTCTTGGCAGTTCTTAAGTATGCAATTGGGTATTATTGATTATAATCACTATGCTGTACATTACTTCCCCATGACTTATTTTATAACAGAAAATTTGGACCTTTTGACTTCCTTCACCCATTTAGCCTATCTCCTTATCTTCTGCCTTAGGCAATCACCAGTCTGCTTTTTATACTTAGGAGTTTGGGTTATCTTTTTATGGTTTTATTGATTTTAGTTTCCAACTATCCGTGAGATCATATTATATTTGTTTTTCTCTGTCTTAATTTTTTCACTTAACATAATGCCTTCAAAGTCTATCCATGTTAACATAAATGGCTGGATTCCCTTCTTTTTTGCCTGAACATTCCATTATTTGTGTATGAATATGTGTGTGTGTATATGTGCATAGCACATTTTCTCTTTTTTTTTAAGATTTTATTTATTTATTCATGATAGACATAGAGAGAGAGGGGCAGAGACACAGGCAAAGGGAGAAGCAGGCTCCATGCTGGGAGCCTGACATGGGACTCGATTCCGAGACTCCAGGATCACACCCTGGGCCAAAGGCAGGCGCTGAACCACTGAGCTACCCAGGGATCCCTCATAGCACATTTTCTATATTCATTCATCCATTAATAGACACTTAGGTTGTTTCCATATCTTCACTATTGTAAATAATGCTGCAGTGAACATAGTGGTGCATATATCTTTTCAAGTTAGTGTTTTCATTTTCTGTGGATAAATACCCAGAAGCAGAATGGCTGGATCATATGATAGTTCTATTTTTAATTATTTTAGGGACTTCCATAATTACTGGATCAACTTACATTCCCATCACCACTGCATAAGTGTTCCCTTTTTTCAACATACTAATCAAAACTAGTTACTTTTTTATAATCGTCATTTAACAGGTATAGATGATATCTCATTGTGGTTTGATTTGCATTTCCCTGATGATTAGTGAGACTGATTGGGCATCTTTTAATGTACCTGTTGGCCATCTATATGTCTTCTTTGGGAAAATGTGTATTTAAATCTTCTGCCCATTTCTAAATTACATTGTTTTTTTCTATTAAGTTGTATAAGTTCTTTATATATTTTGGATATTAACACCATACCAAGTACATAATTTACAAATATTGTCTACCATTTGGCAGGTTGACTTTTCATTTTGTTAATGGTTTCCTTGGCTGTTCAGAAGATTTTGTTTGTAGTCTCCCTTGCTTTATTTTTGCTTTTGTAGCCTTTGCTTTTGGTATCAAATCCAAAAAGTTCACCAAGATGAGCTTACAACCTATGTTTTTTTTTTTTAATTTTATAATTTCAGGTGTTATATTCAAGTCTTCGATCCATTTTGAGTTATTTTTTTGTATGGTGTAAGTTAGTGGTCCAGTTTCATTCTTTTGCATGTAGCTGTCCAGTTTTCCCAGTGACATTTATTAAAGAGATTGTCTTTTCTTCTTTGTATGTTCCCTGCTCCTGGTTTCTTTGATCTTTTCTATTGTCTTTTTAGTCTCTATGTCATTTATTTCCACTCTTGGTTGTTATTTTCTTCCTTTGCTAACTTTGGGCCTTGTTCTCTTTCTACTTCCATGAATTGTAAAATTAGGTTGTTAAAAATTTGTGTTTTGTTTGTTTTGTTTGTTAGAAAGTGAGAGAGAGAGCACATGTGTGCATGTGTGCACTTGGGGGGAGGGGTAGAGGGAGAGGGAAAGAGATCTTTTTTATTATTATTATACATTTTTATTTTAAAAAAATATTTAAATTCAATTTGCCAACATATAGTCTAACACTCAATGTTCATCTCATGAGAGAGAGGACCTTAAGCAGACTCCACATCCAGCACAGAACCTACTGTGGGGCTCAATCTCACAATTCTCAGATCATGACTTTAGCTAAAATCAAGAGTCTGACACTTAACTGGCTGAGCCACCCAGATACTCCTGTTTTTGTTTTTTGATGTAGGTATTTATTGCTGTGAAGTGTTTTTGCTGTATCTCATAAGTTTTGGCATGCGTTTTTCCATTTTCTGTTTTTTTTTAAAGATTTATTTATTTATTTTAGAGAGAGAGCATGAGGGAAAGGAACAGAGGGAGAGATAATCCAAGTAGCCTGTTATGGGGGCTCAGTCTCATGACCCTGAGATCATGACTCCAGCCCAAACCAAGAGTCTGATGCTTAACCTACTGTACCACTTAGGTGCCCCTCCATTTTCAGTTTTATCAGGGTATTTTTTAAATTTATCTTTTGATAGTTGTACCATTCTTTAGCCTTCTTTTTCTTTCTTTACTAACTTCTAGGTATTCTTCACATCATTGAGGACACACACAACTCATTCAAATCTTTGACTCAAATTACTCAGAAGTTTTACGGCAGTTCCTTGATTTCATTTGGATTACTTTCACATCCAAATTCAATTTACAACATATAATCAGATAGTTTCACTATTTTTTGAACTTTTCCAACTTTGCTACAGACTAAATATTTGTGGCCACCCCCCTCCTCCCCTTATATATTTAAACCTAATCTGCAATGTAATGGTATTTGGAGACGTGATCTTTGGGAGTTGATTAAGTCATGAGGGTGGATCCCTTATAAAGGAAACCTCATGTGCTCTTTTGCCACGTAAGGACAGCTATATATGAGCCAAGAAATAGGCTCTCACCAGGTACCAAGTCTTCCAGTGCCTTGACTTTAGACTTCTCAGTCTCCAGAATCACAAGAAACTAATTGCTGGTGTTTATAAACTACTTAGTCTATGGTATTCTATTATAGCAGCCTGGAGACATGAGAACAACCTCTCAATTCTTAAATTCCTATAGTCATTGCTTTGATATTCTAACTGCTATCCCATGCTTCTGTTCTTATGGTAGTCTTTTAAAATGTCTTAGAGAAATTTCTCTTTTTCTATTCCAGAAATTTCTAATATGTTAGCCTTGTCTGTTAGTCTATCAGCTATCCTCTGCCAGTTTGAAGTATACATACAATCACTTCTACTACTGTCTTGCCAGGGCTCTCAATGGATTATCTTTATCCTGTATTCACATGGAAATTCCCAACACTGGATCAACACCATCATAAGTTGCTTCCTCTATGAAGCCAACCATGCTCTCTCTTCCTTCCACGGCACCTTGTAGTGTACTTTTCCTGTATTTCTGCAATTTATTCTTTTCTCACCTGCTACATTTTAATCTGAAGGAAAGAGAGCAATGCTTTATTAATGCTTTTTATTTCTTTTTCTATATTTTTTCCATATGTCTCAGGACATGCCTAAAACACTTAATGAATGAGTATATGAATTCATCCTCATGATTTAAAAAAAAAAGTTTTATGAAGGGACATTTAACTAAGTGAACAGTCATTCTGTTTCGTCTTTGATTTTAAAAGAAAGCAAACCCACTGTAGCAGATGCCGTTGGTGCTCTGTCCGAATCCCCTCAAATCCCTTTACAGTGCACACCTGCTCATGTTGGGATTTCACTCCCAAGCCAGCATCTGTGAATCTTTGTTAGAGAACTGCCTCAGGCTGCCATTGCTTTGCCTGTGCACATGGGGAGCCAGAAATGTTTAAAAAAGATATGCCCTTTGAAGCCAGCTCTTAGCCAAAGGTTTTAGACCTGGGTATTTAAATACTCCAGCTCTCTGCCTTTGATCCAGGCTACTATGAGGTGCTTCCTATAGTGTCTCCAGAGCTTCCTGCCAGATTGAGCCACAGTTAGACACTGTGGGACTTGGCTTGATATCTTAGGCTTGTCTAGCTACATTTCTCCTTGGTCCCACTTCCTCACTATCCTACTGATTTTTTCTGGGAACTTTTCCTAATAAATAATATTTTCATAAATCTTCTCTTCAGCATCTGTTTCTAGGGAACCAGTTTAAGACACCTACTAATAGTTTGAGGGGCATATATATTACATATGAAATTAACAACCTGTTGGATAATTAAGTAATGACCATAGAAAATTGACACAGCTCCAAAAGTACAAGACAAGTTAAAACTGACAACTTAGTGTAAAGAAAACTACTTAGTTTATAATACTCATTGTTATATAGTCCTTCAGTTAAGAAGTCAAATTTTCTTGAAGGCCATCTTTTTTCTTTTTAGCTCCCCTTAAAAATTCTTAAAACACTTTATTATAAATACATTTTTTACGTGTGAAATATTTGGTGGAGAAAAATAATATTGAGACTAGTATTTTGTATTTAGATCTTTTGGTATCTCAGCAAAAGAAAGTCTCCATTATGACCATCACTAGTTTCTTATAATTTTTTATCAAATTGGGAACTTTGGAAAGTGTTCATGTAACAACTGTTATTTCATGTTTAATACTGTAACCTATAGAAATACAAGAATAATTATTACAATATACCATTATTTTCCCTTTGAAATGGACTTCGGGTTTGCTCCTGTGCTCCTACTTCTTTGTCATATTCAGCTAATGTGGGAAAATAGATATGCCATAAATATTTACCTCAAGAAATTGTGCACCGTCATGTAGCATCACAGAAATCAAAACAGTATTACCTGAAACCCAAGCTTCAGTTCATGGTCCTTCCATTCACTATTCCCACCAACGAAAACTTCTAGCTTGACTTTTAACTTTGTATGTTAGGTGTTTTGTTTGTTTTTGCTTATAATAAGTATGGAATGATACAGTCTGATTTCTTTTTGGAATCTGGCCTCTTTTGCTTAAGTTATGTATGGGTATTCATACTCTTGCATAGTTGAAGTTAGTTTACTCTCATTGCTATATAGTTTCTATTATGTGAAGATATATACCTTTGATGAACATTGGGGTTCTCATTATTTTGGCTATTAAAATAATGTTATGGTCACAATAATTTACACCTTTGGGCTAGGGGTCATTCATGCCAAAGTTTATTACCCATTTATTTTTCATCTTAATATTTAGACATATCTCATTGTAAATTACCTTTCATTTCCCAGATGACTAATGAATGAGTTTATTTAGATGTTCATTAGCCATTTATATACTTTTTAAAAGACTCATTTATTTATTTTAGAGAGAGAGAGAGAATAAGCAGGAGGGGCAGAGGAGAGAGAGAGAGAATGTCAAGCAGACTCCATGCTAAGGACAGAGCCCAACATGGTGCTTGACCCCAGAAACCTGAGATTCTGACCTGAGCTAAAATCAAGAATAGTCAGTCATTCAACTGACTATGCCACCCAGGCACCCTTGGCCATTTATATTTTAATTAAAATTTCAGGCACATTAAATATAAATACAAATTATTTAATATAAATACACCTAATACAAAGAGCTAGGTTCCCACATTAAAAAATACAATAACATTTCTGATTATCTTAATTTTTTTTTGAAATAGGCTTTATTTTTTTAGAGCAGTTTTAGATTCACAGCAGAATTAAGCAGAAAATACACAGGGTTCCCATATCCCCCTTGCCCCTATACATGCACAGCTTTCTATTAGAGTGGATGTTTGTCACAATTGATGAACCTATATTGACACATCATAACCACCCAAAGTCCATTGTTTACATTAAAGGTAATTCTTGGTGTTGTATATTCTGTGGTTTGGACAAATGTATGATGACATGTAACTCATTATAGTATCATACAAAGTAGTTTTACTGCCTTAAAAATCTTTTTTTTTTTTTACTTTTTTTTACTTCTTTAGTACCTTAAAGCACTTCATCTATTCATCCTTTTCCCTTAGCCCCAATAACCATCTTTTTATTGTCTCCATAGTTTTGCCTCTTTGAGAATGTAATATTTGATGTAGTTTATTTTTAAGATGACATTTGACTATAACTATTTCAAATTTTAATAATTTAAGGTGGAAATGAAATAATCACTTTTTCTGAGAAATTTTAAATATAGAGTTCACATAATGAATGTACAAATATATAATATATTTTTATTACAGAAACTGGGACATAATTGATTAAAGTTGTGGTTGACCATGTACATCATAAGTTTATGATAATCAGGAACTGGTTTTCCCATGGCCCTACTATAGCAGAGCCATATTCCATTTTCCTAACAAATGACATTCACTACAATTTTAACTTGAAAGACTATTGTCAACAGTATGATGAATAGTCAAGAACCTGGGCTACTCTTTAAATCAAAAGAAAAATAAAAAAAATCAGATTTCTATTATTTTTCTAATATCTCACCAATTAATAGTGATTTCTTTAAATTTTTACAAGCTTACAGTACACAACCATAAACTATGGATATCACATTGGAAAACACCTTCATTAGTTTGCCCAATGTGTTTTTTTTTTTTTTCAAATGGTAGCAGTAATTGATATATGTGATAAAAACTAGATGAAACTATATAGAGATCTCTTCCATGTGATCTTAAATTTTTGCAACTCTGTTTAGAGATGCAGAATTAAATTTATTCTTAACTGGAAATGTGATTCATCTATTTCTTGCAATTCTCACATCTACACTCTGCATCTGATTATTATTTTCACTTTAGGAAGAGGGAATTGTCAGTAGGAAAACTTAAAAGCAAGCCAGTTTGACACAACTGGTAAGCCTCAGGTCCTGGATTGGTGTCCTACTGACTCCTGTATCCTTCATCATTACCCTGCTTCCTGGACCAGAGAACTTGAGATCTCCTCTGAATGAAAGGAGAATGTGAGTACCTATCAGCCTGTGATGATCAGCTACTTGTTTAGTTTTTCAGTCAATATATTTGACATGAAGTAGAAAATACATGGATAGCAGAATTATTCTTGAAGCAATGAAGTGTTTTTATGTCACTCAGTCTGGAATTATTTTCATTTCTTCACTACATGCAGTTACCTATACCCATTATTCCTCACCAGTGGCACAGATGTGCAAATCAAAATGCTAAAATTTCTAATCAGGACTGTGGAATATTGAGTAAATTATTTAACTTCTCTGTATCTTAAGTACCTCATCTAAGAAAATGCACAGGATATTATTATTGTTTATTTCACAGGACTGTCAGAAAGATTAAATAAAGTAAATATACAATCTTTTTGCAACCATTTATTAGCAACCCCCTTTGCCTCCTGAATAACATTCAAATAATTACAGACTCCTATTTCCTGTAGAAGTGGTATATGTTTTATTTTAAATACATTACAGTGAAATCAATTCTTTGAGAATTTCAGATGACTATCTGTGAACATTACAGAATTAGAGTTGAGAATGATTGGTTTGCAAAAGCATAATGTATTTGATTCATTTAGTTAAAGAAAGTAATGAGTGTTTTGGCATCTACTGGATCAGGAAATTAAATGGTTAGAATTTTCACTTTTCAAGTAGTTTGAAACAACATATAATTAAGCAATTTTCAGAAAACTTGATGCTGTAACACAGGGGCATAATCAAGATAGTATGTACAGTGAGATACTCCCCCGAACTTAAATCAAAAAGCATTTTGATACAATTTGAAATTTTTTTCTGTGAATGGCCACTGGCCAAATAATTATATAATTTAAAAACCCATAAGGCTTATGTGATACGAGCTTTAGACATTGATTGTTCTTGTTGCTCATTTTGCTTTTGTTGAGCTATGAAGATAATTCCTGTTCAAATCATTCAGAACTTCCCTCAATTATCTTTTATACATGCCAGTCGTAATGAAGGGATATGAACTTAGTATATTTAAGTCAATTACTACACTGAAATAACAATCCTAAGATGTAAATAAAATATTATTGTAATTATTGAAGTTGGACCTTAGATTTCCTAAGAACTGGTTTTTTAATGTTTTCTTTGCAAAAGAAAACCCATTTTTACATTTTTGTAAGGGACAGAACAGATGGTTTCTTTCTCTGGTTGATTTTCCCTTTAGTACTTTGACTCTGTCCTCAAAAAGAGCTTTCATGCTTTTTTTCTTACCTCTTCATAATAACAACCTCAATTTGACAAAATATGGAGATAATATATTGTTAGAAAACACAAGAAAAGGAATAAATTGAATAACATACATAGCAATACTAAAAAGAAATGATGTTCAGATTATTTTCTGATGATTGTGACATCTCTCTTTCCTGAGATGTCTCTAAGGTTATTTCTTTAAAATTAACATCATTAAACAAAAACTAAAAATCCTGATATTTTAAAAAGTTGTTCTCTTTCAAAATCAGAAGCTGAAGTTGCCACTTATTCCTTTTCTTTAAATAACATCTTCTCCTAGGAATTTGAAGAATAGGCTTCTAATTTACATTTTATCTTTTCTGATATTTCCTAAATACTGAGAGAAGTTAAATAGCTTTGTATATTGCTACTTTAAGAAATATTGTCATTTCGTGGATGGAACTGGAGGGTATTATGCTGAGTGAAATAAGTCAATCGGAGAAGGACAAACATTATATGGTCTCATTCATTTGGGGAATATAAATAATAGTGAAAGGGAATAGAGGGGAAGGGAGAAAAAATGAGTGGGAAATATCAGAAAGGGAGACAGAACATGGAAGACTCCTAACTCTGGGAAATGAACTAGGGGTGGTGGAGGGGGAGGAGGGCAGGGGGTGGGGGTGACTGGGTGGCGGGCACTGAGGGGGGCACTTGACAGGATGAGCACTGGGTGTTATTCTGTATGTTGGCAAATTGAACACCAATAAAAAAAATTATTGATAAAAAAGAAATATTGTAATTTAATAATTGCTAATATAATTATAAGTTACTGTATTTATGTGGGGGGAAATGAGTTGACATTTTGACCTTAAGTAGTCCACCAAGACAATTTTATTTAACGTTTAATTTCAGCTGACTTAATGTGTCAAGATAGTAAAAAAAAAAAAAAATAGTGTATGGAGTGTAAAGGAAGTGCAGTAAATGATAACTTCTAAAATTCTGTATAAAAAAATTTGAAGGTAAAGAAATGTGCACATTTGGTTTCCAGATTGTATTTCATGGGGCCCTAGAACCCAATTTTATAATCTCCTCAAAGCAGAAGCTTTGCCTTTTCAATATATATAGATCTCTGATGAAAGATTATTGTTCTATCAGGTACAGATCATTGCTTTTTACTTCAAAT
Source organism: Canis lupus baileyi (assembly GCF_048164855.1). Taxonomy (NCBI): domain Eukaryota; kingdom Metazoa; phylum Chordata; class Mammalia; order Carnivora; family Canidae; genus Canis; species Canis lupus. The sequence goes on from NC_132844.1 coordinate 10,856,395, forward strand.
GTTTTTAATTCTGTAAATAAAATAAAGTGCAGGAATTCAGATAGTGTGTCCAAAATGCCTTTAGCTCATTGACATTCCCAATGGAAGTCTGCTGTTGAAATGATTTCTCAGCTAACTCTTGATATGTTCTGCAAACCATGAAAATATCATTGAGAAGTGGTCTGTGCACATCAGTGAAAGGGGAGAAATAGCCAACCAGAATTACAGTAATGATAGGTGACTGCAGGGGTTTGGCGCAGTGGAATTTTGATGTGCATAAAAATAAAATCAGATCTGATGTGCACATTATTATTCCTAAATACCACTTTTTATGAAAAATGATATCAGATCATGTTTCTAGGAATGTATAAGTGAACAGAATAATAATTCCCCACAGCTACAGGGGATTCTTGCAATGCTTGTCAGGAAATGACTGCTGCAGAGGTTTAAGCAATTAAGAGATTTATCTTCTAAGGTGACTATTTTCCTGTTCCAGTCAGATTGAACATATTAAAAATGAGGTTGGCCACATGTACATTCATGTGTACTTGTTATGCATGGTCCCATAAAAATATGCATTTGGGAAAGACATTACAACCTCAGTTCCTTGTAAAGACAGCAGGACTTAATGGGCCAGAAAGCAGGTGTGCAATCCAAGGAGAAATTGCTCTATAACGGTGCAGTACCATGGCTGAGTAGAATCATGGTTTTGTTTTTCTTTCCAATATCATTGCATAGTCTATTTAGATGCTTTCTATAAAATCATGCCCAATGATCCATGTTTTGGGTTGTGTCAGATTATATTATTAATGATAAATCAAGCTACTGCCAAAACCAATGAAACTCTTTTGTAATGCTCAATGTAGGGAAGCAGACATAATGTATGTTTTATGAACTAATTATATTGCATCAGAACGTACTCCATAGTTCTGCATGTAGTATGTTTTAATGAATATTTTATTACTCTCAATATACCAATACTGTTTTAAAGTGTTATGCATTTGTAGGTACAGTTTAAGATCTTTCCATTCAAATTAAATTTTCCTTGCTTAGGAAAACTCTCTCCAGAAATAGAAAATATAATCCCTTTTATATTTCTGAATACCATAAATATGTAATTTAAGAGTTTGTTAAGATTGCTTTTAATAATAATATTTCATTATTATAATTCCATATGCAGGATATGAACATAAAAACATTATAATTAAGACCAGGTTTTAATAGGTACACATACATGACAAATGAAAGTAGTATGATATAACATTAGGAGCCATGGCATTAGATAACAGGTTGAAATCAGTGGCATTACTTTATTACTGTTGGTTTTAATGTTTCCAGCCAAATTCCAGATAGCTCTAGTAATCAAAACAATACAAATTTACACAATAAAATATATCCTTTTTACAAAAAAAGGCATTTAAGAAATTGTAATAACTAGCATTACTGATGGTGTGTTGAAATGGGAAAATGGCAGTTCTTGACATACCTGCTGGGAGAATATATCAACATAGTTTTCTCTGGAGGGAAATTTGACAAGATTACTGAAATATTTATAACTTTTGATTAATTTCTAGGAATTATCCTGAAAAAAACAATTAAAAATGTATATGGATATTTAATTACCAAATGTTAAACACTATGATATTTATAATGTAAAACTGGAAACACCCTAAATGCCCAATAATTGGGGATAGTTAATGGGACACCTGGGTGGCTCAGTGGTTGAGCATCTGCTTTTGGCCCAGGGTGTCATCCTGGAGACCTGGGATCGAGTCCCTCATTGGGCTCCCTGCGTGGAGCCTGTTTCTCCCTCTGCCCGTGTCTCTGCCTCTCTCTTTCTCTTTCTCTGTGTCTCTCATGAATAAATAAATAAAATATTTAGAAAAATATTGGGGATAGTTAAGATAAATTGTTATATATCCACATAATGAATATTCTATAATCATCAAACTTGCATTTTATAGAAAATTATATTGGAGAGTATTATTTTGCATGTAATGTAAAAAACAAAATCACTATATCACCAAGTTAACTTAAATGTGAATGGACAGGGAGAACAAAGTCGACACTTACATTTAAGGGATAAAATTAAGATTTTTTTATTGTGATTTTTGAGTTTTCAAAAATTTTTACAGCAGATGTATTCTACTTTTGCCTTAAGAAATTTCTTATTTAAAATTTAAGTAGTAAAGTGGCATTACTTTAAATCTATAAGATTTAACTACTGTCAATATAAATTCAATGAAAATGTTACTTTTATAGTTAATATTTTTTAAATCCTCCATTATGTCTCTAAAAGCAAACATGTATTATATCATTAAAGTCCTATTATTAATGTCTTCCATTCTCTATAGGAAGACATCCTGAATTCCTAAGCCTTAAGAAGCTGTATCATTTCTCATATAGCTCTTCAAAGATGTGTCTCAAATAAATAGATATATTTATGCATGGAGTACTTAGTTCTATTAACAGGTCAACTTAACCCCACACTGATCTACAGATTCAATATAATTCCAATGTAGAATTTCTCTGAGTTTTGACAAGCTGATGCTAAAATATATGTGGAGAAGCAAATGATTTAGATTACTATTTTAGTTTAGAAAAGAAATACTAAATCAGAGTATTAACAGTATACGATTTCAAAATTAAGTATGAAGCCACATCAATGAAGGCACGTTAAATGTATCAAAGGACAGACATAGAGAACAATGGAATGGACTAAAGATTCCAGAAATTGACCCATACAGCTGTATTCAACCGATACTTTGTAAAGGTGCAAAAGCTAGTCAAAGGAAAATGGATAATGCTTTAAACAAACTTTAAAAAAAATGAGCCATAACCTATGCCTGATATTATACACAAAAAAACTAACTTATAATGGCTCAATGACCTAAATTATAAAATGTCAAGGGAAAATATAGAACAAATGTTTTGTGACCTTGACACGGGCAAAGGTTTCTTAAATAAGACACCATTCTTTAAAAATAGAGATGAGCAGGGGAATGGGCTAAATGGGTGATGGTTATTAAGGAGGCCATTTTTTGTGATGAGCACTGGGTGTGTTTTTTTTTTTAATTTTTATTTATTTATTTATGATAGACACACAGAGAGAGAGAGAGAGGCAGAGACACAGGCAGAGGGAGAAGCAGGCTCCATGCACTGGGAGCCCGATGTGGGATTCAATCCCGGGTCTCCAGGATTGCCCCCTGGGCCAAAGGCAGGTGCCAAACCACTGCGCCACCCAGGGATCCCCGAGCACTGGGTGTTGTATGCAAGTGATGACTCAATTCTATACCTGAAACTAATATCACACTGTAAGTTAACTGAAATTCAAATAAAAACTTGAAAATAAAATAAAATAAAATTTAAATTAAATTAAATAATGGATAGATCTTTGACAAAGGAGGCAAGAATATGCTATGGGAAAAAGTTTCTTCAACAAATAGTGTTGAGAAAATGGGACAGCTACATACAGAAGAATGAAACTGGACCACCTTCTTACACCATACATGAAAATAAACTAAAACTTGATTAAGGATCTGAATGTGAGATCTGAAACCATAAAACTCCTAGAATAGAACACTGGAATAATATCTCTGATATCGACTCTAGCAACATTTTTCTAGATATGTCTCTTCAGACAAGGGAACAAAAGCAAAAATAAACTGTTGGAACTACATCAAAATAAAAATCTTCTACACAGTAAACAATCAACAAAACTATAAGGCAACCTACTGAAAGGAAGAAGATATTTGCAAATGACATATCCAATAAAGGGTTAGTATCCACAATATATAAAGAACTGATACAAGTCAACACCAAAAAAAAAATCCAACTAAAAATGGGAAGAAGGCATAAACAGACATTTCTCCAAATAAGATGTACAAATGGCCAATGGACACAGGAAAGGATGCTCAACATCACTCATCATCAGGGAAATGCAAATCAAAAGCACAGTGAGATATCACCTCACGCCTGTCAGAATGACTAAAATCTAAAACACAAGAAAACAAGTGTTGGAAAGAATGTAGAGTAAAAACCTTTGTGTACTGTTAGTGGAAATGCAAACTAGAGCAGCCATTATGGAAAACAGTATGGAGATTCCTCGAAAAATTAAAAAAAAAGGAACTACCATATGATCCAGTAATCACACTACTAGGTATTTACCCTAAGAATATAAAAACAGTAATTTGAAAGGATATATGCACCCCTATGTTTATAGCAGCACTATTTACACTAGCCAGATTTTGGAAGCAGCCCAAGTGTCCATCAACAATTGAATGGATAGAGAAGATATATATATGTATTAGCCACAAAAAGGGACGAAATATTGCCATTTGTAACAACATAGATCTAGTGCTCACTTCGGCAGGACATATACTATAACAACATAGATCTAGAGAGTATAATGCATAGAATTCTTGTATCACTGTATTGTACACTTGAAACTAATATAACACTATATCTTAACTCTATTGGAATTTTAAAAATAAAAAATACGACAAATACCCACCATTTGCTTCAACGTGGATGGAACTGGAGGGTATTATGCTGAGTGAAGTAAGTCAATCGGAGAAGGACAAACAGTGTATGTTCTCATTCATTTGGGGAATATAAATAATAGTGAAAGGGAATATAAGGGAAGGGAGAAGAAATGTGTGGGAAATATAAGAAAGGGAGACAGAACATAAAGACTCCTAACTCTGGGAAACGAACTAGGGGTGGTGGGAGGGGAGGAGGGCGGGGGGTGGGGGTGAATGGGTAATGGGCACTGAGGGGGACACTTGACGTAATGAGCACTGGGTGTTATTCTGTATGTTGGTAAATTGAACACCAATAAAAAATTAATTTATTAAAAAAATAAAAAATAAAAATAATGGATAATTTGGGTATTTTATAAATATTAAAATCTTTGTTCTTTGATAGACACTGTTAAGATAATAAAGCAGTAAACAGACCTAGATGAAAACATTTGCACAATATATCTGATCAGTTAATTATATCCAGAATACAAAAAGAACTTTTACTTCAATAAGGAAGCAAACAAAAAAAAAATGGACAAAAGATCTAAAATAGGCACTTCATCAGAGAAGATAAACCAAATACAAGTAAACTCACTGAAAAGATGTTCACCATCATTACAGAAATGTACATTAATGGCACAGTGGGAAGCCATTTTATATCTAATAGAAAGGCAAGATTTAAATTATTGACAGAACCAAGTGACTTTGAAGATGTAAAGCAACAGATCATATGTTGCTGGTACAAATTTAAAATGGTACACCCACTTTGAAACTCATTGAAAAGTTTCTTACAAAGTTAAATCTATACTTATCACAAGACCCATTATTCCTGCTCCTACGTATTTACCCTAAAGAAATGAAGCTTCTTGCAAAACGCTGTTTTATCAATGTTTGTAGCAACTTTATTCATAATTTCCCCAAACTGGAAATTACCAAATGCTTTTTTACCCGGTGAATGGATTGAAAGTAAAAAATAACTCTGTTACATACATCTCTACAATGGATTTCTATTCATCATCAGATAGAATCAGACTATTTGATTCATGCAACATGAAACAAATGTATACAATATGATGCAAGGACCAATTTCAAGGAGACAATGACACATGTAGGAAAGGGCCCCGCACAGCCTAGTGGATAGGACCAAATGAAACCTGGATATTAGGCATACTAACCAGCAAGTAGGTTAAGAAATAATATAGAATTTTAGGCTTTATGACTGAGATAAGACAGAGAGAGAGCTGTGTCTTAGAACAAACAAATATTCCTGGCTTAGGGCTTATTTACACCCTGGTGATATTGATAAAGGTCTCAAGAAATTCAACATTTATGGATGATCCATTCCATTAATCCTAGATCTAGGAAGGTGACCCAGCAGAGAGATGAGGAGGCTCTCATTCTGAAATTCATATTCATCTGGCAGTTTCTGCTTCTTTTTCCCAAACCCTATCCTTCCCTATTACTCCATCATGTTCATTTTGGGCCCATCATTGGCCGGCTTAGTCATGTAGTAGAGTTCTTAGTCAATTCCGAAGCCAGGAGCCAGGTTTATAATCTTAACCTTATCATGCTTGGGCAATTTGGTGAATGGTATGAAAGTATCAAGCCACCTCATCATTATTTCCTATTTGGGAACGTGAAATTTCATAAAGTATACCATTAATTATGTATTTACTTAAATTCCAGAAATTGTCTTGGCCTTACTCAATAAGAAGCAACAAGTATAGACCATACTCTTCAAAAGGCAATTTTAGAGGGGTGCCTGGGTGGCTCAGTCACTTGTGTCCAACTCTTGGTTTTTGCTCAAGTCATGATCACATGGGTCATGAGATTGAACCCTGTGTCAGGCTCCGTGCTCAGCGGGAGTCTGCTTGAAAATTCTCTCCCTCTGCCCTTCCCCGTACTCATTCACCTCACACACTCACTCTCCCCCTCTCTTTTAAATAAATCTTTTTTAAAAAATGCGATTTTGGAGACACTTGAGATATGCTTCAGAAAGGTGAAATTCTTCTATTGGAGCAGAAGCAAAGCAACATCCTACTTACAAATGTTCTCTTTGTTATATGAAATAGAGATTATCTTGCCTGTATCTTACCTAAGATTTATTAAAGAAGATGCCATTTACAATGCTTTGCTTCCAACCTCTGATCATTGTACTCATTACAGTGGCACAACATTTTGTTGAACAGGAGAAACAGTTTATCATATGCAAAACTTGACTTTTGGCATTATGTTAGAGCAGACACAAAGTAGTTTTACACAGTTAGATAATTATGAATATAGTCATATTGTTTTCATTGTTTCTTATGTTTTAGAATTTAGCTTAGGTAAGTGATGGTGTCAGTGTGCCTCCTAGAATTAAAAACTATGTAAAGAATTTCTTTTAAAGAATCTCTCTATTCTTTTGTTGTCCAGAAGGGCAAAATGAAAGTAACCTCCCAGGCATAAATTTGGAAATAATTTCATTTTCTACTTTGTACTAGGATTTGCCCTTTAGCCCAGCTTAAATATAAGTCTATTAAAATAAATTTCCTGTGGCCAAAGCCTAAAGTATTTACAGATGATAAAATTTGGTCATCTGTTTGTACTTTCTTTCAAGAAAATTCATCAGAAACTACCAAGGGAAATTGTTGGTTATTTTCTGTGGTCACCAGCTTTCTGCTAACATCTTATTTCCTTCACACAAACAAATCAAATCTATCATAGCATTCTTAGCCCCAGGGCCTTCTATAATTTCTTCATGTTCTGTGATCTGAAATATATACCAGTTACTTGGGGGAATGCAGAGATAAATAAATTATCAATCAATAGGAGTTATTTTTCCATCTAGCCTAGTGTTCAGGTTTATGTTTTTCCAATCAGCCCATTATACAATCTACAGGAAAATCTGTTAATATAATTCTGAAACAAAGAATGAAAACAAGGCAGAGATTGTGGAGGTGGACTCAAGAAGCAGGGGAGTGGGGTGTTACAACAAATGTGAATAAATGAGGCAAGAAATTAACAGAAGTGCCAGAAGTTTTGTGATCAAAGCCAGAGAAGTAAATAAAATGTATTCAATTACCAAGTGGCAGAGAAATGTAGGAACCAAAATTCTGAATAGTCAAAAAATACATCAGTAGACATTTATATCCAGAGTCTAGAAAAGATTCCAAGTATTCAGACAATTTTGAGAAACAATGATCAAAAGAAAATCCAGGGATATGGATACCATAAACTGTTACGGTATCAGAAAGTTCATAGGTGTATGAACTTTAATTTTTAAGGTAAATAGTAGAAAAGTAATGCAATTTGTGTAGAATTCTGAATGTGGCCTAATTTTAAGCACTGAACATTTGCCTTGGGAACATTTTCCAGCCGGGCCTAGTTCTACATCTCCATGTTGATCATGGCAAGAGCTAGACCAGTGGTGGCAGCATAGCCAAGGTTACAAAGATATTTTTATGTCAAGGATTACAGAACACATATGTATGCGAGTGAGAGTGGAAATTCAGGGTCATAATGCCTTATAGATCTGAAGAATTCATTTCTGATCGACATATTCTGCTTTTTAAAAAATATTAGGGAAAATAAAAACAATTCTATAGTCCTTGCTGGAAAGAATTTTGCTTGGGTGATTTTTGAAAGACTCCTTTGAGAGGCTGCCCCTAGGGAGTCTATTTCACAGTCTCATAGACTTAGTTCATTTAGGTTTTCCTTACATCCAATCAACACTTACTTCTGTTTAATTTAACCTTAATGAAGACATTCAACAAATTTTTACTCTGCATCCTGTAGCTTTTTAACCCTGGGACTTCAGGAATTAAAGAACTTTCTGGAGGTCCAGGTCCTGACTTTTCTTCTCAGCCTGTTTGTGCACTTCCTCATCAAAATCTAGTTTTAGCTAGAACCCTGCTAAGTCCATTTAACCAGGACCTCTCCATAGATCCCTGGCTAAGTGCTGGATTCAGAGAGATTCCATTAGGCTTAATGGAGAGTACTTGCCATTTAGCTGAGAGCTGAATGGAAATAATACAAAGTCATTCAAAACAGATATAATACAGATGCATCCTAGTCAGAAGCATATACCCTGCAGAGCAACGTGGGCATTCAGTTGAAATCCCAAGAAAGGCCATGACTAATAAATAAATATGCTATAATGTAAGGGTTGCATCCTAGGAGTAAGGGAAGAACAAAACTAAGCAGTTACAAGTAAAAGAGAGAGAGGCTGGCAGGATATGCCTGCAATGTAACTGCCTGCCAAAACAGAAAGCTGGAAAGCTGGTGGACGTGGACAAATATGGGCTGTTGGATGATGAGGAGTTTGCCCTGGCCAACCACCTCATCAAAGTCAAGCTAGAGGGCCACGAGCTGCCTGCCGACATGCCCCCACACGTGATCCCCCCCTCCAAACAGAGGCACGAGTGAGTGAGCGTAGCACCCCGCCTGGCACAGCTGCTATGGAGAAGGGAAGGGCCATAAAGACGGAGCCATGACTCTGCAACTCTTGCAAAGAAAAACCACCATCTTTCTTTTCAGGCTGTTCCTGGGCCCAGCAGGGAGGTGAATAACGGTTGTATGTTAATGATGGAATTTTGTGCACAAGAACTATGGATATTTTTAATCTATAATGTTAGAAGCAAAAAAAAAGATTCTGGTATTATTTTATTTTATTTTATTTTGGTATTTTGGTATTTATCAATTTGGTAGTCAGTCATAATCTTGACTACCAAAAACATATCACCCACGATGCTTAACATATAATCAATAATTACTAGGTCTACACAAAATAAAAAAAAAAGAACTTAAAAATAGTCAATATAAATAGACTCTAAAGGGACACAGTTATTGATATTGGAAGACAAGGAGTTTAAATGACTACTTAAATATGTTCAGGTACTTAAAATATGAATATCAGGATATGGTGGGCAATATAAGTACAGAAATGGAAACTATCAGAAAGAATCAAATAAAACTTTCTATAATGGAAAAGTACAATATCTGAGATAGTAAATTATTCAGTGGGATTTGCAGATTGAAGACTGCCGAAGGAATAGTGGGAACCAGAAAACAAGTCAATAGAAATTATCCAATCTGAGGATCACAGAGGGAAAAAATGTATGAAAAATAAATGAATATATAATCAATGACCTGTGGAATAATATCAGCCACCTAACATAGTTGTAATTGGACTCTCAGAAGAAGAAGAGTTTTGGAAGAATAGGAGGGTGCAGTAGACATAAAAAAAATATTCAAAGATTTAATTGCTCAAAAATTCCAAAATTTGAAGTTAAAAATCAGCTGACACATCCTTTATGTTCAGGCATCTCAAGTAGGGTAATTATAAAGAAAACCATAACTAAGCACATCATAGTTGAAGGTAAAAAGGAAGACTAAGAGAAAACCTTATGGGAAGCCAGAACAAAAGTCATATTATACACAGAGAAAATACCATATGAAGGACAGTAAACCCATAAGAAACAACTGAGTTCAGAAGACAATGAAAATATCTTTAAATTTCTGAGGCAAGGAGGGCAGGTTACAGCACTGAAATATATACCCAGAAAAAAATATTATTTAAAATGTGGTAAAATAATGATGGGAGAAATAAAAAATAACAAGAGTATATGTTTAAAGTCAGACACATAAATAATTAGATTAAATGTAAATGGACTGAACAATTCATGAATAAATAAAAAAATCAAGAGCTGACTACATACTATAAACACTTTGAATATAAAGACACAAGCAGGTAGAGAGTAAAATGGAACGAGATATATAAAACCAGTAGTAATATCAAATAACTTACCAAATATAAAGAGAGGTTCTTTTAATAATAATCATTAATCAGCAAGTGTTAACCATCTTACATGCCAGAGAAAGGACATTTTCCTTCCTAATATGATTCAAAACATTTTCCTTCCTAATGATTCAAAATGAATGATTTAAAGTGAAATCATTATAAAGAAAAAAATCTACATTGTAATTAGATATTCCTATGACAAATACAAGGATATAGAGAATTTTTAAATGTCACATGACTGACATTTAGAACACTATACCCCATAACTATAGTATATAGTTTCAAGACCACATGGGAGATTAGACCATATACTGGAATATAAAATAAGTTTCAATAGGTTTAAAAAAAATCAGATGTTTCAGAGCATGTCCTTAGACCAAAATTTAAAACAAGGCATGTCTCCTTTTTATTCCTGTTCCTACTGAATAACCCTGGAGTGGAAGAAGCAGCTTGGACGTCCCTAGCCTTGGGACGTCCACTTCTTGACCTTTTTTGGGTCTAGGGTTGAAGACAGGTAAATAGGATAGGGGAACAAGAAAATGTTTATTAGCTGGCCATAATTTGATTTCCTCCTAGTCAGTTGTTGTTGCTTTATTGGTTGACAGTGACATGGGATGACCAGTAACAGTTAGGATACTTTGCTATCTCTTCTGAAGGACACACCTATGGGTTTCTCAGAAGGTCCTGAGTCCACCACTCTCTCTCCACTCCCCCTCTTTCAGGAGATCTGGCTTGGCCTCCTATTCTATAATCTGCTCCCAAATTCATTTTTCTGTTATACTCTCCACATCTGCTTGCTGCCAGAGTTCCCTCAACTGACAGGAAACTCCCTTAAAGGGCATTCTATCAAGATTGCTCAACCCAGTAAATTTTCACAGTACTACTTGCTCAGGAGAAGTTTGCATATTCTTGTTAGGCCAAATGCTGGGAGTGTAGACTATGTCACTTGGCATCTCTGAATATTCTTTTTTACTATTAAGAAATTTTGAAAGGCAGGAGGATAAGTCCTCAGGTTGAGCATAAGCCTCCTTGCACAAGAAAAATGGTAGTGTTCCCTTTTGTGGTGATCCTGAACAATTTCCACAGAAATGCTGCACTCTTGATGACTCTCTTGACTCCTCCTCTTGTCCTTTTTCCTCATGTCATCTAATATAACCTGGAGGGGGATGGAGGTAGCTGGATGATGTCTTGTATGAAACTTGTTTGTATATATGTGCATTTGTGTATATACACAAAAAGTATAAAGAAAATTGGATTATTACATAAAATGTTAATAGTTTTTATCTCTAGGTTGAAATTATGGGAGACATTAATTTTTGTTTTGTGCTTTTCTGATCTTTGCCAATTTTTATATTTGAGTTTATTCTTTAGAGAAAAATTTTTTTTTGGTCTGATAAAAAGTTAATCTACAAGTCAGCTCTATCCATTAAAAGCCACGGCATTGTATGTTCTATTTCTATAGACTATTAAATTAAGAAATCAAGTGATTGACAAGTTTGGGAAATTATATCTTTAAGGCTACAAATTTACATTTATCCTTTCATTAACAATGACTCAAAGGTTGAATGGAAAATAGTATATCACTGTCTTGTTCTTTTGCTTATACTAGAAAGTCAAAGAAACTCTTGAACTTTGCTTTATTCTCCTATAGTTCATGAGTTGATCCTGTATGTAGTAAATGATCTGAGAAGTCATTATGTGATCAGCATCTCAGATGTTCTACAAAGACCGGAATGTGACCTGTATAACTTTTAATGTAATAGATAAGAGAATGTAGGAATGTTGTTTATCATTAATGACAACAGATGTCTACAGACAGGATGGTGGGGAAGATTATGCTTGTCCTAAAGATAAATGGAATTTTGGCTTATTTTGATTGACACTGAGATTATGTGGATATAAGGAAAGTGTAACCCAGAATACTAAGGTAATTTCTTCAGAATAGTGTTTGCGTGAACTCCATTTTAAACAGTTGTATGGTATTAAGTTGTCTTGATATTAGGTCAGTTTCTGTGTGGCCAGATGTAGTGTGTTGCTGTTTCACAGATTTTAATAAGACTTTAATATGATGATGAATATATTTAAAAATATAGAGTACAATATAAATTAAGTATATTCACTTAGGCTACCATAACAAAATACCAGATTAGGTGAGCTAAACAACAGAAATTTATTGTCTTCAGTTCAGGGACTGGAAGTCCAAGATCAAGTGCCAGCATGGTTAGTTTCTGGTGTATGTTCCTCTCTTGAGTTGTAGAAGTTGACTTTCCCAGTGTGTGCTCACATGATCTCCTCTTTGTACAAGCATAGAGAAAGAGTGTGCACTCTCACATGAGTGAGCACCCAGCAAGCAAATTTTCTAGTGTGTCTCATTAAAAAGGAACTGATGCCATGATGAGGGCCCCAATTTCATGATCTCATCTAACCCTGATTACCTTCCAAAGTCCCCATCTCCAAATACCATAACATTGGACAGTAGAGCTTCAACATAAATTTTGGGGCACACAAAGATTCAGTTCATAACATCAAGTTTTTTTTTTTCCAGCAGCATAATAATGCTAATTTTAGTAGGGTTCTCAAGAGAAACAGAAGTATATTATATAATATATATATATACAGTATGTATAAACACAACTACACACACACACACTGTATTGGCCTCTGAACAACGGAGGTTTGAACTACACAAGCACACTTATATGTGGATTATTTTTCAATAAACATATTAAAATTTGGGGAGAGATTTGTGACAATTTGCAAAAACTTACAGACAAACTACATGGCCTACAAATATAAAAAAAAGAGATAAATGATTATGCACATCGTGAATGCATGAAATATATGTAGATACTTGTCTGTAATTTATTACCATAAAATAAACACAAATCTATTATGTGAAAAGTTAACATTTATCAGAACTTTGCACACAAACATACATCATACATGGCACCATTTGCAGTTGAGAAAAATGTGAACAAACATAAAGATGCAGTATTAAATCATAACTGCATAGAGTTAACTAGAGTATATACCATACTGCTATAATAATTTTATAAAATTTTTTAAAATAGCAGTACGGTAATAGCACTTCCTGTTGCTATTACGGGAAGCTCAAGTCTTGTGAGCATTCTTTTAAAACACAGTATGGCAGTAATCTTCTTCCTATGAGCAGCTTGTTTCTCCAGTAAATTTCACATCACAATAAAAAGTGATCTCCGTCTTCTCCACCTCCCACCAAAAGTGATTTCTTCTGGTTCTTGCTATTAGTAGTTAAGTTTTGGAGGAGTAAAAAGTTACACATTGATTTTCTACTACACAGAGTATCAAGACCCCTAGCCCCCACATTGTTCAAGGGCCAACTTTGTATATGTTTATGTGTGGGGAGAGAGAGAGAGAGAGAGACAGAGAGAGAGAGAGAGAGATAAATTTTGAGAAATAGAGACTGAGAGCAAGAAAGATGATAAGAAATGGGCTTATGTGATTATGGAGATTAGCAAGTTCCAAGATCTTCGAGGTGTACTGGCAAGCTGGAGACTCAGGAGAGCTGATGGTGTGGTTCCAGTCCAAAAGACAGCAGGCTTGAGACCCAGGAAAGAGCCAATGTTTCAGTTAGAGCCTCAGGGTGGAAAAAAGCCAGCATTCCAACTTGAAGACAGGCAGGCAGGAAGAAGTCTTCCTTACTTGGAGGAGGTTCAGCCTTTTTTCTTCTATTCGGATCTTCAACTGATTGGATGAGGCCCACCCACACTAAGGAGAACCATCTGCTTTACTCAGTCTGCCTAGTTAAATATTAATCTCATTGAAAAACACCTTAACAGAAACACCTGTAATAATGGTCGATCACATATCTGGGCCAAATACCTGTCTCTAGTCAAGTGGACATGTAAAATAACTGTCACAGTAATAAATGAACTGGAGAAAAGAGAACTGACAATCGGAGTTTTCTTGAGTGTAGTAAATTCATAATTGGCACTAGGTCTTCTTGTAGGAATGATCTAGCCTATATAAAGGACCCAGCAGGTAATACACACACAATACGTATTCTTCCTTTCACCTTATTCCTCTGGCACAACTGTTACATCCGTCCTTTGGAAAAGGAGACTTAGAGATTTTCTTGTGGTTTATTTTGTAGGAGGGACGGAGGGAAGAGATAAACATTAAGTCTGAAAGATTCATCATAAATATTTATTCTTCTGAGTTACATTTTCTCTACTTTTACTTACCTGTCTCATTTCATTATTTTTCTTTTTAGTTTTAGTCACTTTTGCTCTAATTTCCCTTTTTTCTCTGTCACTTTTCTTTCATATCTAATTCCCCATAGAGGAATTAAATAGTTTTGAAAAAAAAAGGAATTAAATAGTTTTGGAGCAAGCAAAACTCTTTTAAAATAACAAATGATCAAAGTAAGTTGCTCAAAGTCACGCTCTATTAGGAAATGGCAGGACTAGACATAAAACTTTTCCTCTCTTCAAATTCGGTCATTCTTCCGCTAAAACAATCTACTTGACAAAGTTGATCTATATTTTTTAATTATTATCACTAAGAAAGGAATATCTCAAAGTGCAAATGCCCCTTAAAATGGGCAGGTGAAAGAGAACATAGTTATTGCTCTTGATTTGAATTCTGCATTAAAAAAATATGTAACTTAGGGGCACCTGGATGGCTCAAGTTGGCTAAGCATCTGCCTTCAGCTCAGGTCATGATCCCAGGGTCCTGGGATGGAGCCTTGCCTCAGGGAGCCTGATTCTCCTCTGCCTCTCACCCCACTCATGCTGTCTCTCACTAGTGCTTTCTCTCTTGCTCAAATAAATACATAAAAATTTGTAAAAAAAAATATGTAACTTAGAATTATATGATTCTAATAATTATATAACATAAAAATAACAGAATTAGCCATGAGTTTGCTATATATATCATTAAACATATGTAATAATATATGTAAGATGAACCTAATTCCTATAGAATTAACCTCATTTTATGTTTTTATGTAAAATACCAATTTATAAATTATAACTTGAAGATAATGATGTTAAATATTTCTTACTAACCAGCACAACCATAATACAATAAGCTTCATTAAAGTAAGAAAGCTAGTCATATTTTTAATATCTTAACTACTCTGCACCACAGCACCTAAAGACTTTGCAATTCTTAGTTTCTCTGCGATTATAAAAGAGATATTAGTAAGTATAGTTTCTACTACTTTTCTGTTACTTTAAAACTGTGTTAAAGATCTCTTACACTTCAGGATAAAGATGTACTTAACAATAATACCTAATTGACACACTTTAAGAAAAAGTCAATGTATCATAATCTATTTGGAAGGAGAAGAAAGGAGGAAAAGGTTTGGTGGGAATCATCAATTATCCTGCGGAACACGGACGCAAATTTTAGCTGTGCTTAACATCTATTTGCGTTTTACTTATTTACTTCTGATTTTATATGGGAAAATAAGATGCCCTTTCAATAGTTACTTATACATACATAAAGTAACTCTGGAAGGGTGTATGACAAAGTAAGAAGGGTGGGTGTTTAGGCTTTTGGTTGGGGACTGGAGGCAGAACTGGCCAGATGAGGTCATCAGGATGGGAAGAAAACTTGTCATGTATGAATGTTCATATTTCCTTGTTTGGGAACCATGTAAGTGCATATCTTTTCAAACAAACTTAATTTAGAAAGAAGAAAATAATACCTTCTATGTTGTTATTTCTCATCCGGGTGGATCTGCTTACCCAGTTTGCTGAGGTCAGTGTTTGTGGTATGCTAAGTGGCAGAGTGTTTTTTTTTTTTTGTTTTGTTTTTTTGGTGTCCTCTTACTTGTCTGACTTTGGTGAATTTGATCTAGCCTGTCTTTTTAAATAGTCTAATTAGGATATAATCTTACAGACACAACATACACAAATTTGATAAAATAGCAATGCACAAAAAGCGCAGAAGCTGTATTTAAGAACTTATTGTCTATAGTGATGGCAGAAAAAACTAATATGAAATATTGCTGTCATCATTCTGTGAAGGTCCTAAAAAGTGACATCCCAGCTCCTTTAATTCCATTATTTCTTCACCAAGACAACTCTAGACAAGAAGTAATCTCATTGAGACAGGTGAATCTATATGGCTCTAATTTCCATATGGATTACAAGATTAAGGAGAAGGCTTTGTGCTTGGAGCCTATGAGATAGATAAAAATGAGCATCACATATGTCAGGAGAAGGCACCTTAACAAGGCCCAGGCTTTGGGGAGAACTAAGGCTGTTGTGGAGTATAAAAGTATTCTCGTTTTTTTTTTTTTTTTTTCCCTTGAATGTGGCGCAGCAAGTTTAAAAAGTGAATGGTCTCTTTTATGGGTGGACTTCAGTAGTAAAGCAAATGCATCCTATTGCTCAATGCCAAAGAAAGAGAAGAGTTTTGTGTGTTCTGTATGTCACAGTCCTGTGGTGAGCCCTGAAGCATAAATTGTAGACAAATCCCACAGCAGTAGTAAGGCAGACAAATTGCCTTTATATATTTTAAGGCATAAAAGTTAAGAGCAGATATAAGTAATAGCAAAAATTCATATGAGCTCAGGGGCCAAGTTGTAGTTGGTATGGCAACTATCACTTTGAATTTTCTCACCTTTGTGTAAAATAAAATCCTAGCTATATTCTTTCATTAATGGAAACACATGATAAGGTGCTTGGTAGGTCTGAGTCCCATGTAGAGACTGGCCCTTGAGTCCAAGTGGATGAAATTCTAGGAATGCACGGTGAAGCAGTTTTATTTTTCATTAAAGATTACATCTCTAGGGATAACAGCAAACAGAAATGCAACAAATTATCAGACTTACTGGGCTATGTTTTTCTTTTAATTAAATTTTCCTTAGTTATAACCATATGTTCATTTAATCATTCATTCACTTAACAAGTGTTTATTAAACAATTATTATATATCTGGAATCATTTTAAGCACTTTGCAAACAACAGTGAACAAAAGAGGCAATTTCTGCTTTCATGGAGCTTTCATTCTGTTGAAAGGGATGGATTAAAAGCAAAATAAGTAAAATATACACTATATTAGATTGTTTCAAATGGTGTGAGAAGAAATGAGACAGGCAAAAAGAGATGTGAAACATTAGGGGAGACTGAAATTTTAGACCACTGAGCAAGGAAGTCTTTCCTAGGAAGCTATTGAGTGAAGACCCAAAGGAAATAACAGAATAAGCTGCCTGCATGTCAAAGGAAAGCATACCCTGGGAAATCCCCAATGACAAGCCTTGAGGCAGAACATAATACCTAGTGAATTGAAGGAACATTCTGGAAATGCCCAGTGAATAGGCTAGAGAGGTAAAAGATCCAGCTGAGGAGGAAATGGGGGTGCAAAAGAGGAGGGAAGGCTTCCTCAGGCTTTTGTAGGGGAGAGCATAGTAAGGAGTTTGGCTTTTACTCCAGGTGAGCTCACCAGAGGGCTCTGAATTGGAGGAGGAATAAGCTCTGGCCCCACATGTCCATGGAGACTTTCTAGTTGCTGTGTTAAGAATGACTGCAGCGGGGGCAGGAAGTGATGCTTGGAGACCAGCCAGGACTATGGCAGTGCAAGACAGGGACAAAGTGATAGCCACGAAACTGGTTAAGAAGGTGAAGTTGTTCAGATCTCGATTTATATGTTGATAGTTGAGTGAAAAATATTGGTTGAATGACTGGATATCGGATGTAAGGGAAAGAAAGAAGTCAAGATAAGACCTGGTTTTCATCTGTTTGTTTCTTGCTTGAATAACAAAAATAATGGAGTTTACTGAGAGGGAAGAACTATAAGAAGGGCAGGTGTAGGTGTAGGGGGACATATGAATATCAGTACCTCGATTTTGGATGAATAATATTGAAATGTTAGTTATCTAATGGAAAGGGTCACGTTAGAGATAAAATGTATAATTATTAGTAATATACATGGTATTTAAATCCAGAAGACTGGATGAGACTGTGTAATGGGTCACTATTGAAGAGATCAAGATTTGGACAGCTGTGATGTACAGGAAGATAAAATATATCAGTGTCCCAGCCCACTGGGTCCTGGTGTCAATAAGCTTTGGAACAAAAATTGTAGTTAGATCCTTTACTTCATAAAATGGATTTGTTAGTCTTTCTTCTTGTACGTCTGTTGTGGTGAAACGAGTTTTGGGCCGTAAGTCAGAACAACCGGCTTCAAATCCTGATTTGGGGACATAGGAATGTGACATGGAAATGCCATTTTTGAGTTTGTTTGTTCATTGCCAAAATGGGAATAGTAACACTGACCTTACACAATTTTAGAGAAGAAATTAGTTATTTGGCTCTGCACATGCCACATGCCTGGTTCACAGTAGCTGACTCAGGTGAGAAGATCACCCCACTCCTTCTTTTCCATCACTGTATCCCTACAGGGAGCAATGAGGGAATAAGTGCCCCACCCAGCCAAACCATGGAGGTAGAGTGCCAGATCTTTTCTGCTCACCCCACAGGCTCACTGAGTCTCTATCAGGCTCTTCCTTGAGACCTGCAACCTTGAGATCTGGGCCTCAAGTCTTCCTCTGAGAAGACTATAGGCCTTGCCAGCCTGTTTTCTCTAAGGGGATCCCCAAATCTGTATGCATCTGGAGAGCACCACCCAATAAATGGCTTCTCCTGTTAGAGTGATATCAACAGCGCCTTGTAGAATTTGCCTAAAGCAGTAGGAAGGAAACTAGAATTCCTCATAAGTTGTGATCATGAGAGGACCTGAGATTTTCTCGATGACAGTGCCTCACCTTCTGTCTTTCTTCCCTCTTTACCATCTGGTATCAAAATCAGATTAATACTCCCAGGGTGTAGTTCGAATCATGATTGTCTCTGTTCTAAGATCTTTACAACCTCCCTAATATCTAACAAAATAGATGATCCTGGCATCCACAGTATTGTTCCGCCATTTATTAGTTGAAGACTTGTGGACAAGGCAGTTAACCTCTTTGCCTTGGTTTCCTCTTCTATAGAATGAGGATTATTTTAGCACTTACTATAGGCTTGTTGGGAGGATTAGGTGAATTAGCACATTTAAACATTTAGAAAAATATCTGGCACATATGTTTGTTATTGATGAAAATTATGAATTATTGTTGAGTATTGTTATATGGAGTACCTTTCCTAAAAGAGTGAAAAATTGAATAATGAAAAGAGCACAAGTTTTCAAAGTCAATCAGATATATATTTAAATTCTAAGTCTAAAATATACTAATTTTGTAATATAGGAAAGATGAAAGCTAGAGCTTCTCACTAGAAAAATGAGATTAGTAGTTCTTTGTCTAGTGATTGTAATGGTTAGAGTCAATTACATTAAATAATATATAATCAATTCCTGCTCCATAACAGAGATGTAATAAAGTGTAGTTTTCAAAAGTCAACTTAAGAGATACCTGGGTTGCTCATTCAGTTACATGCCTTTGGCTCAGGTCTTGATCTCAGGGTTCTGGGATGGACCCCACATTGGTTTCCCTGCTCAGCAGGGAGTCTGCTTCCCCTCTGCCTCTCCCCTTGCTCATGCTATCTCTCTCTTTATCTCTCTCTCAAATCCATAAATAAATTTTTTTTAAAAAAAAATCAAATTAATTTCATCACTCAGAATTCTTCACATTGAAAATAGCTTTATTTTTGAGATTATACAAATAGTATATATTTAGAAAATAATGAATTACATATAAAAATATGAGGAAGATGGTAAAAAATTATCTGAAATTTTACCTGCCTAAGACAATCACTATCTACTCTTCATAGACCTCCATTCATGATTTTTTATGCATGTTAATCCATATAGTCATACATAAATAATATTTTATGCTGTGTTCATATCACATCTCTTGTATTTACTTTTTAAGACTTTTATTGCAGTATAATTGGCATGCAACAAACTCTGCATATTTAAAGTGTATAATCTGAAAAATTCTGCATGTGTATACACCATGAAACCATCACCACAATCAAGATAATAACGATATCTGTAACCCCCAAAAGTTTCTTTATACCATTTTTATGACCCATTTTTCCTGCCTACCCTGCTTTTGTCACTCTGGATTAGTTTGCATCTTCTAGAATATTATAGGAATGGAATCACATAACATATAGTCTTTTTTGTCTGACTTCCTTCACATAGCATAACTACTTTGAGATTTATTTATATTGTTTCACATATCAGTAGTTCATCTCACTTATCGCTGTATAGTACACAGTAGTATGATATATCACAATTTGTTATCTGGTAATCTGCGATGGACACTTGGGTTATACTCAGTTTTTGACTATTAAAAATGAGTTGCTGGGCAGCCTGGGTGGCTCAGCAGTTTAGCACCGCTTTCAGCCCAGGCCATGGGCCTGGAGACCTGGGATCGAGTCCCATGTCGGGCTCCCTGCATGGAGCCTGCTTCTCCCTCTGCCTCCCCCCCCCCCCGCTGTGTCTCTCTCTCATGAATAAATAAATAAAATCTTAAAAAAAATAAAAGTGAGTTGCTATGAACATTTGAATACAAGTCTTTATGTAGACATACACTTCCATTCTTCATACTCAGATACCCAGAGTAGAATGACTGGTCTTTTGGTGGGTATGTAACTTATTTTTTAAAATTTCCAAACATTTTTCCAAAACTATTTTACAGTTCCATGAACAGTGTATGAGAGTTGTGGTCCAGTTTCTCTATGTTATGCGAATCCTTGTTATGATTAGCTTTTGTTTTTAAGCTGTTCTAATGGATAGTGCTATCTCATTCAGTTTGTATTTCCCTATTGACTAATGATGTTCAGCATCTTTTTATATGATTCTTTTCTATCCATAAATCTTCTTCAGTGATGTCTATTCAAATCTTTTGTCAGAATCAATCAGATGTACGTTTAAATCCTAAGTCCAGAATGTGCTAAATTTGTTACATTAGTCAAGAGATCTAGTTTTGGTTATTGGTTTGTTTTCTTGTTAATATTGAAAAGTCTTTATATATTTCTGGATATGAGTCCTTTACCGGATATGTGGATTACAAAAATTTTCTCACAATTTCTGACTCAGAGTTTTATTTCTTTTAGGAGTTTTGTGGGGCACCTGGCTGGCTCAGTGGGTAGAACATATATGACTCTTGATCTCAAGGCTGTGTTTAAGCTCCATGTTGGCCATAGAGATTACTTTAAAAATTGGGGGAAAAAAATTTGTGTTTTTTTTTTTTCCTCAAAGAACAAGAGTTCTTAATTTCAATGAGGTCCAGTGTATCAAATTGTTTATTCTAGGGATCATTCTTTTGGTATATATGAAATACTGGTTGTACTGAAGGCCACAAAGATTTTCTTTTTTTTTTCTAGATGTTTTATAGTTTTATGTTTTATATTCAATTCTGTGATCCATTTGACTTACTGTTTTTAATGTGGTAAAAACTATAAATCAAAATGCAGTTTTTTATATGGACATCCAGTTGTTCCAGCATCACTTATTGAAATGGCAACGTGCATACATCTTATTTTCCATTGAATTACCTTTGCATCTTTGTTAAAAGTCAATTGGCCATATACGTATTGGTCTATTGGATTATTACTGAATTCTCCATTCTGTTCTATTATCTATTTGTCTATTCTGATCCAAAACCATGTTGTCTTATTATATTTGTATAATAATTTTGAAGTAAAATAGGTCTCCAACTCTCTTCTTTTTCAAAGTTGTGTTGGATATTCTAGGTCCTTTGCATTTTTGTGTGAATTTTAAAATAAGCATATACATTTCCATAAAAAAAGGATAAGTGTAGTTTTGATATGGATTACTTTGTATTAAAAGATCAGTTAAGGACTATTGATAATCTTAACATATCATGAAATACATTCATGTCTATTTTAAAATATTGACATTTATTTAATACATCTATTTTAAACCAATAGAATATTTTACATAAAACAATCATAATTTTCATCTTATGTACTTTTGTAAAATCATAATTTTATAGGTAATTTTAAAAATTTTTCCTATTTCCTTTGTTCTTTTTTCTTTCTGGGACAAATGTAAACAATGATACCATCAGTACATGTTCATCCATTATTGTTTCCATGCTGAAAAAATAGTTAAGAAAATTGTGACAGCCATGAAAATATGCCTCTTAGATCTCTTATTTGAGTGGTGGCCTCAGCTGATGAACTCAGAAATCCATTGTCACGCTGGCACATGGGCCATATTTCTTATGGGCTACATGCGGCCAATGACAGAAAGTGGCAGAGAAATGAGGTAAGCCTATTGTTGCAAAGTTTGGAAATCCTCCTTTGTTGGAGGGCTCTCCATCAGCCTTGCCAAACCTTCTTAGAAGTCCACTGTTGGAAAAAAAAAAAAAAGTCCACTATAGTCCACATCTCTTACATCAAACCTCCTGCCTCCTCTCCTTTAGAGGGGACTTTCCCAGACCCCTCCAGCATCTGCCCCATTTACCTTACAGAGTTTTTCCTTATAAATGTCTTGCAGGTCTAATCCATTTTAGTGTCTGATTCTTGTAGGACTTGTTTACTAATAAAACACCTCTCAGCATCTGGCTTGTTTTCTCTCTTAACATTATATCATGGCAATGCCTCCAATCAATAGCTATTTATAATCTTTCCTTCTTAATATATGCATAATATTTCATGGGATGGTTGTTGAATTTATTCAGCCATTCTCCAAATAAAACATTATATGTTTTCCCACTTATCTCTGTGTGTCTACATGTATTTCCTTGCATTTGCACATCTGTTTCTAGGAAATAGATGTTTAGATATGGAGTTACTATATTTTTGCAGTTAACGATTATTGCCAGTCTGCTCTCTAAAATGATGCAACTATCATTACCTAAAATCTCAGCAACAGTATGAATTAATACTTATCAAGGTTTTTCCCCTTCTGGTAAATATGAAGTGATACATTATTGTTATTTTGAATTCACATTTCTCTCAGTACTAAGGTCACACACAATATGAAAACCTGTAAGAACTATGATGGTCTATAATGAACTATGAACTATGATCCCTGAATCAAACTCATACAAATGCAGAATGGAATGGTAGGGGTTCAAGTCGAGGCAGGAAATAAGGAGGCACTGGTTAAAGAATTGTAGTTATAAGAAGTTGTAGTTATAAGAAAACACTTGTAGTTATAAGAAGAATAAGTT
The DNA here is from genome assembly GCF_048164855.1 of Canis lupus baileyi. NCBI lineage: Eukaryota > Metazoa > Chordata > Mammalia > Carnivora > Canidae > Canis > Canis lupus. The sequence goes on from NC_132844.1 coordinate 10,879,814, forward strand.
CTGAAGAACTACAACATAGTGACTATAGTTAATAATATTGTATTATAAATTTGAAATTTGCTGAGAGTAGATCTGAGGCATTCTAACCAGAAAGAATATATTGGTTAATTTATAGAGTACTCTCTATATAAGAAATTATATCTATACCTCACACCATTAAAGGATATTGATGATAATGTACCAAAAAATGCAAAAAAAAAAAAAAAAAGGAAAGGGTGGAGGAAGGAAGGATCAAAGAAAGGAGGGAAACAACAATAATGACAATATTATAAGTAGATAATATTTAGGAGGAAAGTACTGTGAAATGAGCACCATGTGATGTTATGAAGAAAAATGAACAATTTAAAACCCCTGTGCACCAATACCATACAAATTAAATATATGATCAGAGACACAAAATAACCGAAAAATAAAGTTATAGAAGGAGAGTTTAATATTTCCAGAAGTGGATACCTATACTAAAGAAAATAAGTGCAAAGAATTGAATAATATAATTAACAAAGTATTACATATAGCAATTTCTGCATTATTAAAATTAGAGAAATAGAGTTTGTTCAGAAATTTTAACATGATTTCTCTGGGTATTTTTTTTTAGTTGAACACAGTTGACATGCAATGTTACATTAGTTTCAGGTGTACAACATGGTGATACAAGTTTATACATTATATTATGCTCAAAGTATAGCTACTGTGACTGTACATAGTTATTATAGTATCATTAACTATATTCTTTATGCTGTGCCTTTTATTCTTTTTCTTTTTTTCTAAAGATTTTATTTATTCATGAGAGGCATAGAGAGAGAGTCAGAGACAGAGAGGGAGAAACAACTTCCATGCAGGGAGCCCGATGTGGGACTCGATCTCCAAACTGGGATCATACCCTGAGCTGAAGGCAGATGCTCAACCGCTAAGCCACACAGGTGTCCTGCTGTGCCTTTTATTCTGAGTATTTTTGTTTTTTTTTTTAATATTTTATTTATTTACTCATGAGAGACACAGAGAGAGAGGCTGAGACACAGGAAGAGAGAGAAACAGGCTTTCTGCATGGAACCCAATGTAGGACTCAATCCCAGATCCCCAGAATCATGACCTGAGCCAGAGACAGATGCTCAACCCCTGAGCCACCCAGGTGCCCTATTCTGAGTATTTTGTTTTAAACTATAGACTCAGTATTTTTTCACTGAGTGGAGATTTTTAATAATTTGTTTTTAAATTCCTATCCCCCCTCTGTTCTTTTTCCTCTTTCAGAACTTTTATCATCTGCATGTTGCAGAAGGAATTCCTGCTATCTGCATGTCATATCTCCCGGTTTGGCCCTCCAACTCTCTTCTCCTGGTTTCCATCTTTTTGTATTTTTACTATGTTATGAGATTTTCATTCCATGGTCTTACACGCCACTGGTTGGATTCTCAAGGGTAAGGTCATCTCCTTTTATCAACTGGTAGATTTTTAAATTTAACAATCATTTTTAATCCATCCAGTGTTTTCTTTTCCTTTAGATTCTTGTCATCTGTGCTGTATTTGTATTTTTGTTAGCTCTCATCATTGCTTCATCCAACTTATCAACTGCTTCCATAACAGTTCTTTTTCAGTAGTTGCAGCTTGATCTGGTGTTCTGCTTCTTTTTCTTCTCTGGCTTGATGGGTTTCCTGACATGTTATTTTCCTGTACCCATTCATGACTCACTTGGCTTAAGATCATGCTGGCTCACTTAAGATAAGCAGTCTCCATTTCTGAGGGCTGGCTGTACATAAGCCCTACCCTGGGCTTATTAGCTACAATGATGAGGAGGCTCCCAATTTAAGGGGGAGAGAATAAGTAGCCCACAATTGCCTCCTAAACAGCCCTAGTTCTCTGTGGAACAGAGATACCTAGGTGCTCCCAGATAGAACTGCAAAGCCTGTTTGGTTTTTCCTCTCTGGGGTCTCTAGGGACTCATTTTCTCCAGTGTCTTCATTTTTCTGATTTCTGCCCATGGACTCTTGGCTGCCAGTTTCCAGGTCCTCCTCAGAAGTGGAGGAGGAAAGTCATAACTGAGCTTGATTTTACTCTTCATCCAGATTCCAGTAGTCTTCATTTCCTTGATTCATCATATGGATCCCATTTTCTGGCCCCAACAACAACTTTGGCAAGAAGGGATGGTTGGTGATCCATTGTATGGTACTATAGAGCCACATGGAATTCCAGATTCTTGATATTCCTCAAATATATCCCATGTGTATTTAAAAACAACAACAACAAAAACTAAAACAACTTATGTTCCTTAAAACTGACCCAAATATTCTTCCTTCATTCCTTTGCTTATATCTGGAGTGCTTCCTCTCATCATTTTCCCAGTCAGTAAGCATTGCTTCTTCTTCTCCTACACCTTAAATGCTTCCTCCTTGAAGCATTTCAACTTCTTTTTTCTGGTTTTCTACTATATATTTCCATATTCTAGTATAGTTTTATATGCAATATTTTTGCTTTCTTTTAAAGTATATTAAACACCAGTTGCCTTGGGCAGCCCTGGTGGCGCAGCGGTTTAGCACCACCTGCAGCCTGGGGTGTGATCCTGGGGACCCTGGATTGAGTCCCACATCAGGCTCCCTGCATGGAGCCTGCTTCTCCCTCTGCCTGTTCCTCTGCCCCTCTCTCTCTCTCTCTGTGTCTCTATGAATAAATAAATAAAATTAAAAAAAAAAAACACCAGTTGCCTCCAGTCTATAGTATTAGATATAGGACAAACAGGAGTATTAAATGTTTTGAATTAATATCATGTATGACCAAAACTTTAATTTTAAATGCTTACAGGAGTCAGGTATCCTTAATGCATGTAGGAGGTAGCAGGATCTGGACTTTGGTGATCTGCTGAGCATAAGCCTTAGCTTTCAGTAGTCTCCTATCAGCAGTTGCACTAATTCGTAAAGACCCATCTTTCCAGACCTCCCAAATTTTAAAGAGAATCTAGAAACATGATTTTTTTAGAAACATAAATTTTTATGTGAAAATTCATGCTTTAAAAATAAAAGCACATTTAAAAAATTTAAAGCACCAGGCTTGCCAAATAAGTATATCTGCAGGTGGTCAGTTGCAATTCCTATTGTAAACCCAACATGGACCATGAATCTTTTGTCTCTTTATGCCTCATGTCTTACTAGGAGATAAAGCATTTATTGGCTCTACATTGTATGCCATCTCTTTCGTCTTCATTAAAATATTTATTCCTTGATGGCAAAAATGTACTCATCCTATTATCTCTTGCATTGTCTAGCTACTACATCCCTCACAGAATGAGCTCCATAAAATATATATAGAACTAACTCCTTTCCTCACTTATATTAAAATTACCATTCATACTGATGCAGCTAAATGTCAAGTAAAGTGGCTATATGAGTAAAGTCAGTCAAAATAATGCAGGGAAGAATGAGAAGATTTATCCCCAGGAATATTTGTGTATGGAAGACCATCTTGTTAACTCCTAAGCTTGTCTAATGGTGACAAATGGAGTAATCTCGGTCTCTGTTACCTGTCAGTGCCTCCAGAGTTCATTTGGAGATTTCATGTGCCTACACGAGCTCCTCTTTCTAGATTTCAAACTATTGAAGAAGAGAACTACTTGGCATTTTCTCTAGGAGTTGAGAAGGAAAGACAGCACCAAACAGAAAATTTGTCCGTGTTCATTCTTACTTCTCTCTTCATCCCTCTCCTTAGTGATTATCACTATTAAAGTATGAGGAAAAGTCAGATTTGACATAAAACTCTTGAATATGCAAAAATCACAAATTTAAGTGATGACAATGATTATTATATTTATAATTTAGTGAGCACTTACTATGTTCTAGGAACTAGTTAAGTGATTATTATTATTATTATTATTATTTTTTTTTTTTTAGTGCCAAGGTCATTTTATTAAAGCACAGGGACAGGAGCCATGGGCTGAATGAGCTACTGCCCAAGTATTAACTTACTCAGGCTTGGTAGCAACCACTCAAAGAGCAATATGTCTCCATTTACATATGAGAGAAGTGAGACATATGAATTTAATTTGTCCAAAGATACAGAGATGATATGTGGAGGATGCAAGATTCTAGCTCAGACAATCTAACTCCAGAGGTCTCCATTCAGTATGCTTACCCATGCAATGTACTCTTTCACTAAGGAGGATAAAGCATTTTTATATTAGAAGAAATACATTATATCAACTTACACAATGTTGTAATTAAATCCTTCAAGTAATGAGGCTCTTGAATGATTAAGTATAACCACGAACAAGTTCATTCTGAGAATGCCTAGCTCGTCATTCACAAATCTGAAGGAGCTCCTGAGTAAACAATAAAATATAAGTCCCATAGTCTACAATAAAATGTAACTAATATATACTGCTCTAACAGACCCAGTTCATTCTATGGAACTTAAATTCAGTTAGAGTGATGCTACCGAGAAGTCAATATAGGTCATTTCTGACTTTGTCCCCCTCAAAAGAAGAACAAGTAATATTTATTCAAGAATAAGACACAACTGAGAAAATCTTGGTGGTAAAGCTGAAGCACCCCCCTGAACCTCAAAGACCAAAACAGACTATATTAGATTTCATTGCCATTTTTATGTTTAGAAAGAACACTCTTAAAAGTTATATGGAACCATAAAAGACCCCAAATAGCCACAGAAATCCTGAGAGAGGAGAGCAAAGCAAGAGTGTTACACTTCTTCTAATATAGCTTTATGACTATATTATAAAGCTTTAGTCATCAAAACAGTATGGTACTGGCATAAAAACAGACAAATAATTGACTAATGGAACAAAACTGGGAGCTTAGAAACAAAAAGTATGGTATGGTAAACTTGTATTTGGTATACATGTATGTATGGTAAACTTGTATTTGACAAGAGAGCCAAGAATACTCAGTGCAGAAAAGACGATCTCTTCAATAAATGGTGCTGAGATAATTGGACATTCACATGTGAAAGTATGAAACTGGACCCATATATTAAACCACTGACTAAAATTAACTGAAGATAAACTAAAGACTTAAATGTAAGTCTACAAACCATGAAACTTTTAGAAGAAACAAACTCCCTGACATAGGCCTTAGTAATGATTTTTTGGATGTGACACCTAAAGCACAAGTCAACAAAATAAAAAATAAGCAATTAGGACTACATCAAACTAGAAAAATTCTTCAAAAAGAAACCATATGGATCAGCAATTCCATTTGTGGAAATGTTTCCAGAGGTAACAAAAACTCTAACTTGGAAACATTCACTCACACCCATTTTCATACCAGCATTATTTATAGTAGCCAGACATGGAAACAACCTAAGTGTTAATTGATAGGTGAAGGGATAAAGGGGTTATGGTATGTATGTGTGTTTGTGTGTATTATGTTTGTACACACACAGACACACACGATGCCATATTATTCAACTATAAAAAAACAAGGAAATAAAAAACAACCATTTGCCATCACATGGATGAACCTCAAGGGCCTTCCTTATGCTAAGGGAAATAAGAGAGAGAAAGACAAGTACTGTAGAATCTCACTTGCAGGTGGAATCTAAAAAAAACAAAAACAAAAACAAAAAAACCCACCAAATGCATAGAAAAAGAGATCAGACTTGTGGTGACCAGAGGCAAGGGGTGAGTAGAGGGGAGGTTGGAAGCAGGTGGTCAAAAGGTACAAACTTCCAGTTATGAGAGACTTAACTACTGCAGATGTAATATACAGCATGAGGGTACCTAACACTGTTGTATGATACAGAGGAAAGTTAAGAGTAAATCCTGAATTTTCATATGGCAATTTTTTTTCTTTTTATTCTGTCTATATGAGAGGATGGATATTAGCTGAATCTATTGTGGCAATCATTTCACAATATATGTAAATCAAACCATTGTGCTGTATGCCTTAGACTTACACAGTGATGTATGTCAATTATTTCTCAATAAAACTAGGGCGGGGGGGAATATCACATCTCCTAAGCAAATCCTTGGAGTTAGGTGAATTTTATCTAACTAAGCATTAAAAATCTCTAGGGGACCCATCGTTCACATTCCTAATCCAATTAAAACTGTTCTTCTCGGTCCACTGGAGAAATCAGTATTGTTCCTTACATCAGAATCCTGTCTCAAGTCAGCGAAGGGCTTTTGCGCTCTGATTTTATTTAAACAGTCTCATGGGGCTCTGTTTCACAGTAACATTAATAGAGTTTAGAGGTTCCAATATATAAAATATTGCGCTTTTCTGGAAAAGGAGGGAATGAATGTGGGGATAGGGATGGTTTACAGGTTGGATGAAGACAACAGCAAACATGGGCAGCCTTGGATAATAAGTTCCAGGATGTTGTGTTGCTGTTTTCCCATTTTCTTATTATTTTTTTTTAACTAGAAGATTGGAAGCTACAAATAAGACTATGAAAAATGTGAATTCTGAGTTTTACTCTTATTAAATTTTCGAGTCTAGGTTTCTATAACTCATAAAGAGACTCTGAAGTGAGTGCAATAGAGATCAACAACGATAATTTCAAGTAACACCCATGAAGAAGTGCTCAGGGAGTGAGGAATTATTTAGTGTGAAACAGAGAAGATTGGGGAATAATTTAAACATTGTTCAAAGATATGAAGAAAAATTATTCATCTCCTTCCTATTGAGAGCTAACAGCAGGAAATGGGCTTTTGCTGCTATCTGAGGAATTCATGTTATTATAGAAAATAGTTTCCTCAGGCAAAAGTTTTCAGGTATTTTTTTTCAGGAATGCATTATTGAAAGAGGTTTGTGGATCTCTGTTTCTGAAGGTCTTTACACGTAAAATGTTTCCTCATTAGTTTTGAGTGTTTTTAGATCTAATTCTATAAGAGATGGAGGGATGAACATGATAGCATTTCTTGAATTCTTAAAACCTAAAAATGGAGTCTGGATCTTTTTTTTTTTTTTTTTTCTGTGAAATGATTGTGATAGAGATGAGGGTAAACATATGAAAATGTATCATATTTTCAGTGTTCCATCTTTTGATGCAGAATATTTGCATGTGTCTGTGTACATGGGAACTTATGTGTTAGATATGCACATGTGATATTTAAAATGATTACATTGTAGAAATAAAAACTGTTCTAGGAAAACCATGTGACACCTTGTATGATAAAATTTGACCTTGCAAACACAAGAACCCAGGCTTCAAATATAATGAAGGCACATCATTGTCAACATAAACATTGATTTATGCTGTTCTGAGGCTCCTCAGGGAGCCTGCCAGCTACCGCTCCACCCTCTGCACACATGCTCCACCTTAGGAATCACTGCTCCGTGACATTCTTAGCAAAAGGTGCATGAATATTCCCAGAGCCAGTCCAGGTGTGGTCCATGACCAGCACTGTCTCCTGACTCACACTGCTGGATTAAGGTGATGACTCACAAGTTAAGTGTCTTCAGCAGCTTTTGTTAGCTTTTAAGGAGGACATTTTTTTCCCCCCACAGCTGTGGGATAATATTTTTTTATAAATCATATGTTTACTTTTTAGAACCATACATCACCCAGGACCAAGAACTTTCTTTCCAGTTTCAAAGGTATTTAAATCTCATTAATTAGAACAACTAAGATTATAAATTGAAAGCTTATAATTTGAAAAAGGGGGCTGATTGAAAATTATTTTTACTTAGCAAATTTTTCCCTCAAATTGTTCTAAATTGCATCTGGAGCTAAATTGCAGGAGGAATGTTCAAAATACTTAGGTGAATGGGTGATTTTGAAACACTTTTAGAAACACCCACAAGTTTACAATTTACATGCTATCTTGAAAGCATTTATTTGTTTTAGAGCACGTTCCTCAGCAGCTGTACAGGAGCTTGTCTAGTTGGGAATATCTTACTTAAAACTCATACAATTGCACTCATTTTAACATCATGCCATGATTTTTCCCATTTAGTCTTGATTGATTTTTTCCTACTTGGCCTGAATGGGTAAGGTTTCATCTCTCTCTCTCTCTCTCTTTTTCTTTTTTTTCTGTCATATATAAGTGGATTGCTAAATTTGGCCAGTCTTTAAAGGGTCATACGAGAGAACTCTCCATACATGTTGTTTCCTGATATGCCTATCTGCACTGTAATTCTAGTCAAGTGATTTTGTTTAAATATCATTTTCTAACCATATTTATTGAGCACATACTGCATCTGAGACATTGTGCTTAATTATGGGAAGACTAAGGGATTTAAGGTAGAAATACTCGCTGACCCCAGTGAGTTTAATAAGAGGTATTATAGCTAATGAGAGCTGAAGTAAAGGTAATCAAGCATCAAATAGAGCATGAGAGGCTCTGTTGTGGGTAAAGTACCGGGTGGTATGGATTCAAAAGAAAGGCTTCAAAGATGAAGGAAAGTGTGGAGAGAAACAGTACATGATTGATGACAGACGTGGATAAGAAAGAGTCTACTAAGCAAGAGAAACAGTCTGTGCTGAAGTCCAGTGCCTTCAGAGGATTGAAGGTAGATAGGCAGCTGGACTGTTGCATGACAGGAGAAAGTATCAAGAAATGAAGTTGAAGAATTAATCAGGGGTTATATCCCAAAGGACCATGTCATCCCTATTAAGAAAATCATATTTAATCCCGTGAGCAATGAGGAGACCTTGAAATAATCAGATTTATTTATTTTTAATTTTTTAAAGATTGTTGTATCCAGTCTGTGAGAAATTAGACACAATAATAGACTAAAAATACAACTAAGGAGACCATTGCAGTAATCTACGCAATTTGGTATATCCAAATAATAGCCTAGAATAATATCAATATGTTGGAGAGAGGGAAAAAGAAATGAATGGGATTTGGTGATAGGTTGTGGGGTAGGAAAGGGTAATGATAAGAATATTTCAGTTTTGAACATATTTAATTTTATGTATGAACAAGAAATTCAAATATCTGTATTTAGAGGGAGAGAGAGAGAGAGAGGTTTACTCTTCAAATGTGTGTATAAAGCTCAAGAGAGAGAAATGTGCTGATGATCTAGATCTCAAAGCCATCAGCCTAACAGTCATCACTGAAGCCAAGGAGTAGAATGAGTCTACCCAGGCATGAGTAGAACTCCACAGGGCAGACCTTAAGGGATGTTCAGATATCAGAGAGAAGAGACTTCTATACTTTATCCTTCAACTACACGATATAATTAATTCCTTTTTTTAAAAAAATACTGCTTTTAAAAAAAAGATTTTATTTATTTATTCATGAGAGACACAGAGAGACAGAGAGAGGCAGAGGCAGAAGCAGGCTCCATGCAGGGAGCCTGACGTGGGACTCAATCCGGGACTCCAGGATCACACCCTAGACTGAAGGCTGCACTAAACCGCTGAGCCACCCTGAGATCCCCCTATAATTAATTCCTTAGCCAATAGTTCCATGTCTGTGGCTTGAGAAGTGAACAACTTATAAGTAGAAAATGAGTAGAAACATCCTTTTTTTCCCCCAATAAATTTTATTAAGTTGGGGTTGAAGGTGTTATCAAGTTGGAGAGATATTTTTTTAAATGGGAGAGACTTGAGCCATTTTTAATATTGATAGGAAAGCAGGATTATCCTCTCAGTGGTGAGGAGCAAAGATGCTTTCATCTCAGCGGGAGGGATGTTAGAAAGAATGGGGGCAGATGCTAGCAAATATCTCCTTTAAACTTGTCTTCTGTGGCATATTTAGCATATAACATAATTTAGCTTTTCTGATGTATTCTTTCACTTTATTTCATGTGTCAGTCTTGTTGTAAATTGCTTCTAAGTGCCTTGGAAGTAGGAACGGTTTATATGATTTCCAATCGTGAAGTTAGAGATGTTGCTCAGGATCATCCCTCAAATGAGTCCTGATAATTTTAGGACAAAATATTTGACTGTTTTCCTTTCTTAAAGAAGGAATACTAACAGATCATGAGAATACATGTCAACCAAAATCCCTCTGCCGTTTTCTTTCCCCCTGAAATACAGGCTACATGGGTACCTTGAGGGGAAATGAGAAATAGCTTCTAATCTATGATTAAAATAAGCCTGCTTCCTTGCTCTTAAGATATAGATAGAGAGAGGTAAAGATAGAGAGAGACTGGCCTTTTTTTTATCCTGAATAAGGAAAATAAAGTTTATTCTATTTCATTAAAAGTCCATTTCTGACATGCATGACATCTGAACAAGGTCCCAGTCCTCTTTCATTGGTGTTTTCTGGTCTAGCTACCAAATAACCTGTTGAGCAGCTTTGGGCAACCCCTAAGTTATTTTCCCAACATATGTGAAAGCAAGGCCAGCCCTGAAGCTCAGGACATTTCTTATTAAGGGCAATTCTCCACTTTAAAAGACTGAAGAAGCTGGATATTATTTGGACAATGCACTGACTAATAAATAGCGAAGCCTATCGACTTGTGTCTCACCAGAGTATCCTGATGTTTCTACTTCCATACAATTAAAGTATTTTAGACCAATCATGACCAAAGGAGCAGTGTATCCTCAGGTTTGGCAGATACTCTTCAGTGTTGTTAAGACAGTGATGAACTGATATCATTTGTTGACTGATTTCTAAAACATTTCTAAGACATGGTGGGACATCCTTCCCCTTAGTAGTTAAATGTAGAATTCAGAATTGTACAGCCAGAGTTAAGAGATAGAGCAGGTTCCACAGTTGAAATATGCCAATTTTTTTTTTGTTTGATTGTTTGTTTTCCCTTTAAGGGGATAATATACTCAGATGATATACAATGTCAAACTTCAAAACCTCTCTGAATTGAATGTGTCAATTATTTTTTCTCCATGCTGCCATTCTATGAAAGCATCATGGGTGATAAGATCCTGTATTTCACTTATGTCACCTTTTTATTGTTTTTTTTTTATACCTACTTTTCCAAAGATTATGTCTTTAAACAAATGTCCCCTGGAATGGAGTACACAGTCTTTGTCATTGTCTTCCCTACTAGACCTGTATTCCTTCTCCTTCCCCCCAGCCACGTAAGGTACAAATGCTTAATACGCATTGTTTCTCTACTTTCTCTTCCATAAATAATCAAATGGTACTTGAGTTTTCTTCTTGACATTTACGAGAGAATAGAAAGAGAAAGGTAGCTTGAGAAAAGTTGTATTTTATTTATGCCAAACAGATTTGGTTTCCCAAATCTCCCCTTTTAAATTGAAGTCCGACTATTGGAAAACGGTGTGCTGTGCACATGAATCAGCCTGCACACAGACACATGCCGCTCTGTGTGTGGAATGTGCCTCCAAGGTGTGATTTGACAGCTTGTATTTGCTTACTAGCCATCCCACAGCAGGGAGATGTTTGGGTCTGGAATAGGAGTTTTTTATAGACATTGTGAAAGTTGTCCGTTGGCACGGAGCATGTAAACTTTTAGAATTGTACAAAGTCTGGTTATAAGAGACATTATTCAGAAAAATTTTCACTGGAACATAACCATTTCTCTCAAGCTTCTTCCATAAAACGATATTTCTTCTTCTCATTTTCTCCCATGTCTAAACACAGTGAAACTCAGAGTGAGTCAAAATCACACAAGTACTCTCTTGCCTATTTGTAAGGTTGTATTTCACGCTTCCAAAAGAACATATTTTCTGTTTTCCTTAAAACATTTAAGGAAATTGATCCCACAATTATCTTATTATCTCACTTTTATAACTTGAGTTCTAAAGTACTTGATTTATTCACAGACATTGGTGGAACATTCTCAGTGATTCGTTTAACAGTGGATTCTTACTCTATGTTTTCTTTTATCTATTTTTTTCCTTTTGTCCTGCTTTTCATGGAAATTGAGCAATTGATGATGCCTCACCCCTAAATACTATTTTATACACTAATATGAGTTGGGAGAAAATTGAATAATGAAGTATTGTAGATTGCCCTTGGTGTTCAAAACTGCTCTCATAATCATAGTGGGCTGTTCTAGTAAACTACTTTTCCAGCATTTTATTAGAACATGCCATCTTAGGGGTACCTGGGTGGCTCAGTCGATTAAGTGTCTGCTTTCGATGAGGTCATGATGCTGGGGTCCTGGGGTGGAGACCCTCATCGAGTCCAGCATTGGGCTCAGCAGAGTCTGCTTTTCCCTCTGTCCCCTCCCTCCCCCAGCTCATGCTCACTCTCTTTCTCTTTTGCTCTCTCAAATGAATAAATAAAATCTTTTTTTTTTTCAAAAAAAAAAAAAAGAACATACCATCTTATTAAAATACTTTCCAATGACTTTGTTCTGTATTGATTACCTCTTCTACTGGTGGACTCATTTCCTGGATGCTTCCAAGTCTCTAGGATATTCATTTCCTAGAAAATCTCTCTCATGTATCTATAATGGACCTCACCACATACATGTTAAGATGATTCAAATTACCACACTATTACCACCCAAATAAAAATTTTTAAATACCCTTAAAAATTAATTAACTAATTAATTAAAAATATTCTGTGTGGGGGCACCTGGCCGGCTTAGTCAGAAGAACATGTGACTCTTGATCTCAGGGTTGTGTTTGAGCCCCACATTGGGTGTAGAGATTACTTAAACTTAAAAAAAAAGTTTTAAAAATTAAATCCTGTGTAGATCTGTAAACAATTTATATTTACCACACTATAATTTACATTTGTCTCCTAGTTACTCCTCTTAATACCACAATATAGTGTGGTTTTTTTCTTAAATTTTCTTATACTTTTACCTATTTTCAATATCCATTTCACTTTTTCCCTGGCCAAATGGTATTTCACACTTGTAAGAATAAAAGCGTTTGAGAACTGTGCTCTTGTACCCTAATAAAATACATAGCATTTCGATTTCACTTCTTTGGTTTAGGTAGTAAAAAGCTACTCAGTGTATAAACCCTGAAATATCCTTATAAATCTATATAGCACCAGAAAAAAAAAAAGAAAATAAGCAATGTTGTTTGATTTATAGTTTAAATTTGGATGTTCTGAGTTTCAAATTAACTTTTTTAAAAAATCATTCATTCATTCATTCATTCATTCATTCATTCCTTTCTTTTACATCTCTAAGAGTTTCCAGTTAAGCATCTAGGTTAGTGGCAGGAGCTCCCTGTTCCTGCTGTTCTCTCCAATATCTATCGTGTCCCAGTCATTCTTCCACCCTTTCCAGTTTGGTTCCATTGCAATGGCTCTTGTTCACTCTCTTTGACTAACTACATTTGTTAAGTTTTAGACCTCAACATACTTGATTCTTAGCAGTTTGTCCTCACTGTATCGTCCTACTTTGAAACACACAAGTCCCTGGGCTTTTCCTTCTCTCTGACAGTTCCTTCTAAGTGTCCTTAGGAGCTTTCACTGAACTTTAAAGCTTAGCTTTTTTCAATGTCTCTGCCCTAAGCTTTTGTTCTATTTTCTGTACTGTCTCCCTAGAGATCTCAGCTAGAACTAATGGCTTCATTTATCATTTATGGCTGATAATTCTGAAATTTAAAATCTTTAACCCAGAGATGTTTAAAATTATCTGCAGCACATATATCCAACTGGATATATCATAGGCACCAAAAATTCAGCATGTTTCAAACTGAACACATGATTCTTTCTCTATCCTCCACCAAAAAGGTTTATCCTTCTGCATGATAATGAATGGGTCCAAATTCCACCAGAAATCTCAGTCATCCTTGACTCTTTTCTCTTCATATTCTTTCTAAGGTAATCAATCACCAAGTTATTTCAATTCTACCTCTAAAACACTAGTCCCTCATCTGTATACATTCTAAGGGGATACATTCTAAGACCTGTAGTGAATGCCTGAAACCATGGATGGTACTGAGCTATATATATATACCCATTAAACAGTGAGTACCAGTTTCTCCCTTATCCCAGCACCTAGCAACCACCTTTCTACTTTCCATGAATTTGACTACTTCACCTCATGTAAGTGGAATCATTCATTATTTTTTTGTGGTTGGCTTATTTTACTTGGCATAATGTTCCTAAGTTCATGCATGTTGCAACCTATCAGAATTATTTCCCTTTTAGGCTGAGTAATATTCCATGTACACACACACACACACACACACTGTTTTGCTTAGGCATTCCTGGTTATTTTTGATGTGAAAAGATACTGAATTTTGCCAAAATTTTTTGCAGCGGTTGGGATGATCATATTTTGTTTCCTATTCATTCTGTTACTGTAGTCTTTATATTGACCAATTTTTGTATATTGAACCATTCTTGCATTACAGGAATAAATCTTGCTTGGTCATGGAAAAAAACATATATATATATATATATACACACACACACACACACACTATGTTTTATCCTATATGTATATGCCTATGACAAAGCTTAATTTATATATTAGGCACAGGAAGAGATTAATAACAATAATAGAACAATTATGACCATATGCTGTAATAAAAGTTATGTGAATGTGATGTTGCTTGAATGTGATGTTGCTCTCTCAAAATATCTTACTGTACTGTACTCAAACTTCTTGTGATGACGTGAGATGATAAAATGCCTATGTGATGAGATGAAGTGAAATGAGTGACGTAGGCATGGTGACATAGCATTAGGCTACAAATGACCCTCTGACCATACATTAGACGGAGAAATCTGCTTCCTGACCACAGTTGACCTCATGTCACTAAAATCACAGAAAGCAAAAGTACAGATGGGGTCAGGGGGGTGGCGGGTACTACTTTATTTCCAATTAAGTCCATGTCTTTCAATTTCCAGAGTAACTACTGTATCCTGGGCCACCATCATATCCAGCCCAGCATAGTATTATACCCTTATAACTAACATTCTTAATCCTCTTTAATTGCTTCTTTGCACTGCAATCAGAGTGATATCCTTTATAAGAAGCATAGCTAATTGTCACTTCTATGCTTAAAAAGTTGTTCAGTGTCTGCCCAGTATTTAACTTGGCCTACAAGGCCTTATAAGTTCTGGTCCCTACCTGCCTCTCCAGCTTTGCCTCATGTCATGCTTTATCATATTGATTTCTACAATACTGCGTTTGCTTCAGTTCTCTCAATGTGACATGCTGTTTCTAGGGCCTTCTTATGTACTATTCTCTTTTTCTATATAATTTTCTTTCTGTTATTCTTTCATAATTTTCAGAGCTCAATTATTGCCTTTTCATAACACTCCCTAATACTGCAGATTAAATCGGATACCTCGTTAAATGTTCTGATTAGACTTCACTATGGATTGAATGTGAGTGTCTTCCCAAAATTTGAATTTTGAAGCCTTATCTCCCAGGATGGCTGTATTTAGAGCTAAAACCTCTAAGAAAATAACTCAAGATTAACTTGGGTCATAAATATGAGGCTCTGATCCTACAGGATCCTACAGGATCAGCCCATAAAGAGACACCAGCAGAGCATGCTCATGTGCTTGTTCTCTTGCTTGTTCTTGCTCTCCTTGAAAGCATACTAAGGAAAGGCCATATGAGGATTTAGTGAGCAGGTGGCCATCTGCAAGCCAAAAGGAGTGCTCCCGCCAGAAATCAATACTGTTGAACCTTGATCTGGGACTTCTGGTTTGCAGAAGTGAGAAAACGAATTTCTGTTGTTTAAGCCACCTCTTCTCTCGTGTTTTATGACAGCTTGAGGAGACTAATACAGGCTGTGCTTTCTCACTATAGCATTCATTGTGATTCTAAATAACAAATTATTAAATCAGTCATTTTATGACTTCCTCTCCTTAAGGGAAGAGGGAGCATGAGTGAGGGCAAGGATTGGGCTTGTCTTGTTTAGCACTTGGCCTCCAGTGTCTGTAATAGGTAGTCATAAGAAAATATATTGATTTAGTGAATGTCCAAGAAGAAATGATATTAAAAGGGTTAACTCTAGGAAAAGGAATATTTCAAAAAGAGATTCCAAGTGAAAGAACGGATTGATTGGTTGATTTAATTTTGAGAAAGAGAGCATACACAGAGTGTTAAAGGAGAAGGGGTTGGTGGGAGCAGAGGTAGAGAGATAATTTTAAGCACACTGCACACCCAGCATGGATCCTTCTCTGAGGACTAATCTCACCCCCATGAGATCATGACTTGAGCTGAAATCAAGTCAAGAGTTCCACCAACTGAGCCACCCACTCACCCCAAGGACTTCTTAATCACAGGAAGAAATAAGGCACAGAAAAGATGGTAAAATAGCAGAGAGAACAACAAAATATGTTTCTTGCAGTAGAACACCTTGAAAATTCATCAGCAGTTCTATCTACTGCTAAAATAAATAAATATATCAAGTTTAAAGAACAGCATGGTTTCATCTGTCAACAACCCTTTATCTACTCCTTTATCCTCACAATCTTCCTACAAGTACTGTTATTTTGAAATAAATATAAAATTATTGGCAGTCCCTAAATACTGCAACGTGAAGTTATGGCAGCTTGAAACTGTAGCTTATCTACCTTCTCTGCCTGGAATAATATCCTCCCTCTCCCTCTATCTAATTGACAAACTCATATTTTAAGTCACTGGTTCTCAACTTTGGGATATTTGGATAAGCTTCAGAATATGTCAAAACCATTTAAATTATATGCTTCTTTTGTATAAATGCATGAATATGTGTTTTTGTAAGATAGGATAAAAGAAAATTTAGAAAGTACATGCAATAATTTGGGAATCTGAAAAATAAAGTTGAGAAAGATAATTTTATCCCAGTAAATTACAAAAGCAGCTATTAAGGAGGAAGTGTGGGGAACTTTTTTCTTTTTCTAATGCATCACTCTTAGAGAACACTGCCTGGAGTGTTACCTGGGCTTGAAGTTGTCACCATCTGCCTTCTCCCATTTTCTACACCCTATTTATTGCCTTGCCTCTTTTTGCCTTTGTAATGCTAAATATTTCAGGGTTCCACTTAGCCATTCACTGCCTTAAGCTCTTCAGAGTAGTAAAAGTTCAGTATTAATCAAATAAATAAATTCCTAACTCTGAAGCTAGAAACTGAATGACAGTTATACTGCTAACCAGAAATTTTTAGTCAGTGGTAAAATATTGAATGATTCAAGTAGAAAGACATATATCAAAACTATTATTAGAGCTATTAGATTTAAAATATAGTTATTTAATATCAAAGACTATTTAAATGCACACATAACAGAAAAATTTACAGTGATTTGACTTCTCCCGCTAAAGGAGTTGTTCAAATTTATAAGATTTTTTTTAAACTTGACATATTTTGCTGAGTTAATACCTTTAGATTATAAAGTTGAGCTAACACATATTAGTATAAAATACGGTTAATGCACGCACAGATTTAAAATGAGTTAGCTGAACTAAATGTATTCTGACTATTATTCACTTCAAATACATAATCATTTAATGTAATGGATGCCTAGACATAGAAATATATTAGGCATGGAGAAAAGCCAAGCCACCCATATTACGTAAACAAAGACTTATTTCCTGTAGCAGAAACTTCCAGCACCTATCAAGTACCTGTTTTCCCCTTCTCCTTATTAAGAGAACAGTGCCTTTATTGGGGTTAGAAAGGTGCCTAACTAAACAGTAGATTTTCTCATCTCTCCTGCAGGTAGTGGTAACTAATGAGACATAAACAAGGAGTTACTGGGCAGACTGTTTAAAGCACTCATTTAAAGGGAGCTGAGTCATCTGAAAGAGTACCCCCACTTTACTCATCATTCTTTTTCCTTCTTTCTGGTTGGAACATGAAAGTGGTAACTGAGTCTTCAGCATTTTGCAACATTGAGGCAGCCTTGGGAATGGAAGCCACAGGCTAATGATGGATGTGCAGGAAAAAAGTAAGGGATACTTGGGTAATGGTGACATTGCACAGTTGTCAGAGTGGACCCCTGCCTTCAGACCTCTCTAAGAGAAAAATATAAAATCTTTTTAAGCTATTATTATTCCAGATTTCTGTTGCCAGCAACCAAATATACCTTATATGGGGTATATTATCCAGTTAAGAATACAGTGTAATTAAAAAAAAAAAACATTGGTAGTCAAGGTATTGGCAAATGATGGCTGCCTAAATGTTAATCTTTCACTAATCTTCCCCTAAAAAAGTAAATTAATAATTTTCTATGACTTGATCGTGATTAGAAGTCAGAGAATGTTTTCTTTAACTATGAAAATAAAATGTTTCTAGTCAAAGTTTTCTTGAGCTTTTGTTGAAGCCCTTGCACAGTAAGCTAAAATCCTCCCCTTCAAGAAAAAATCCACCCCAAGTATGAAAGTGCTAAACAAGATCCTGCAGATCAAAATAGTGACTGTTGCAAAGGAACTTCACATGTGAGACTTGAGGAAGCAGTGTTAAGTAAAGCAACATTTCATGGGGAGAAAAAAGTGAAAAGGAAGACAGAAGCAGCATTCAGTGCCTGCATGGTAAAAGGAAAAAGAAGTAAGGGGAGAAAATTCAGGGTTCTGAAAAATAAAAGAAACCAAAACCTTTCCCCAGCATCCTCGCAAGACACTCTCCATTAACAAAACTACATTTAACCACACTTACAAAGGAAGAGTTCCCAAATTGGAATCTTTCTTTCACCCCCAGCCTTCAACCCTGTTCATAAAGTGCAGAAGCATACAAACAGGCATCTGTACAAAGCTACTGTCAGAGGAAACCAGAAAAATAGATACTTCATGTCTCCTCAAAAATTAAATATTAAAAAAAACCCTCTATCATAACATTCCAATCTGAATCACGTATCTTCAAACAAACATTTGGGCACCGGTAGAATGAATTAACAAATAAACAAAGGCAAACAAACGGAAAAATCTTTAAACAGAAATTTAAAAATCTAAGAACAGAAATGTACAAAAGAAAATGAGAAAATGAGAATTGAGGGATGCCTGGGTGGCTCAGCAGTTGAACCTTTGGCCCAGAACTCGGGATAGAGTCCCTGTCCTTGCAGGGAGCCTCCTTCTCCTTCAGCCTATGTCTCTGCCTTTCTCTCTAGCTGTGTCTCTTAAATAAATAAATAAATAAATAAATAAATAAATAAATAAATAACTCTTTAATTACAAATAAATAAATAATAAATAAATAAAATAAAACTCTTTAATTACAAAAAATGACCTAGGGCGTGATCCTGGAGACCCAGGATCAAGTCCCACATTGAGCTCCTTGCATGAAGCCTGCTTCTCCCTCTGCCTGTGTCTCTGTCTCTCTCTTTCTCTTATCTCTCATTAATAAATAAATAAAATCTTTTAAAAAAATGAGAGGTGATAGAATTCAAGAGAGACATAAAAGAGAAGATAAAACTATTTTCAGAAATAGACTAAGTTAAAGGGAATATGGATTAAAATAAAAATTTAGTAAGGAGCAGTCAAGAAAAGTGGGGAAATAACCAAGAAAATAGGAATGGGGATGAGTTAAAGAAAATTTTAAAAACCAGAGAAAAAAGTAATTGAAATGGAAGACAGGCAAAGAATATCTTAAAAACCTGGGTCTCTAAAAAAGATAAAGCAATGGAACCCAATTTAATGTTTAAGACTACAATCCAAGGAAACTCTTCATAAAAATAGGAGACCTATATTGACATGTTGAAATAGGAATATTTGGTAAAACTGAAAATTGGTCTGAGACAATAACTTCTAGTTTGTTCCATCAGTCTCTTTATTCATTCTTCTGTCAGTGCCACAAAATCTTAATTACTGTATCTTAATAATAAGCTTAAGGGCTGGTAATATGACTACTTTGTGTGGTTCTTTCTTTGTCTTTGTTATTTTATGCCCTTTGCATCCTGTATGATTTTTTGAGTTAAACTTTCAATGTCTACAGTAAATATTTATTTACTTATTGGAGTTTTTTTTTTAAGATTTTATTTATTTACTCATGAGAGAGACAGAGAGAGAGGCAGAGACACAGGCAGAGGGAGAAATAGACTCCCGGTGGGGTCCCTGCTGTGGGACTCGATCCCAGGACCACAGGATCATGCCCTGAGCATGATCATGATCATGGTTGGGCAGATGCTCAACCACTGAGCCACCCAGGCATCCCAAACTTTTTGGAGTTTTATTGGGATCTCATTATCTCTTTATACTTCTTTATAATATTTATAATATTTAGCTTTCCAAACACAAATATGGTATATCCCTTTAATTCCTCCTAATAATGCTTTGAAATTTTTAGTGAATCACATTTGCTTTAATTTCTATGTTTTAAAAAATAAATATATAAGGAGATTTTAAGTACTTTTCTCTTTAAAATGAAATAGATTGAGAGGCTCTGAGTACATAATGATAGAGCATGTAGGACAATTAATGAGGACAAAGTATGTTCATGATCCATTTCTTCCTTCAGTGTAAAATTCAAGAATTTTAAACATCAGTATCAAGAATGTAACTTTTTCTCAACCTAAATTTGAATATACATTTTATATATATTTTAATTTCTTTTTTTAAAGATTTTATTTATTTGAGAGAGAGAGAGCATCATTTGGGAGGGGCACAGGGAAAGGGAGAAGCAGACTCCCTGCTGAGCAGAGAGCCTGTTGCAGGCCTCAATCCCAGGATCCTAGAATCATGATCTGAGCTGAAGGCAGACGTTTAACCGACTGAGTCACCCAAGAGCCCTATGTTTTATTTTCTAATGCCAGACATGATAAAATCATAAAAAGCCTATGTTGAAATTTATCAATAAGTCCTTTCTCTTGTTATATAATTAAAATAATGTTTTATTACATTGTAAGATACAACATGCAAAATTTGTCTTCTTATATTTTTTATTTCTTTTTAAGACTTTATTTATTTGAGAGAGAGAGAGTACATGCACATAGTAGTGTTGGGGAGGGGCAAACGGAGAGAGAAGCAGACTCCCCACTGAGCAGGGAGCCCAGTACAAGTCTCCATCCCAGGACCCTGGGATCATGACCTGAGCCGAAGGCAGACCAAAGGCAGTCACCCAGCACCCTTTATATTATAAATATTTTAAGAATTATAAGTTTCCTAGGGCTGCTTTAACAAGATAACATGAACTAGGAGGCCTAACAGAAATTCATATTTTCACAGTTCTGGAGGCTGTAAGTCTGAAAGCTAGGTGTCCTCAGAGTTGGTTCCTTTTGAGAGCTATGAGGAGACTCTGTTGCACCCTTCTCCCTTAGTTTCTGTTGGCTTGCTGACAGTGTTTGGTGTTCTTTGGGTTATAGGTAGATCACCCTAATCTCTACCTTCATGTTCACATGGCATGCTCCCTGTGTCCAAATTTCTGCTTTTTGTAAAAAGATAGATTCAATTAAGGGCTCACCCTATTCCAGTATGATGTCATCTTGACTCCATTTCCAATTAAGGGTCACATTATAAGGTACTGAGGTGAGGACTTCAACATATGGATTTTGGGGGACATGATTATCTTATAAAAGGGTTACTTCTATATGAATATTCTTAAGAAACATGGAAATTTTAAGCATTTATTTAAATTCCTACTTTATCATATAACATGTAAAAAAATGAAACTAGAGACTATAAAATCTCTAGGGAGAGATTAGTAAATTTACACTCTAATCAAATAATGTTAGGAAATACTGCTCTATACAAAAGTGAGTTACTATTTTTCTCTTCACTCAAATGCTTACAATCTTACGTAATAGAATAGAAATTTACCAACTTTATAACCTATCCCATTTTGCTTTATACTTATGTTGCATATGATTGTTTTCCTTCTTAGACTGTAAATTTTGGGAGTTGATGGACACTTTTATTTTTCATTTAAGATCCATATGCTTTATGTAGTAGGTATTCAATAATTATTTCATCAGTACATAAATGAATGACTAAAAGTAATGGTATCAAAAAGAACTGATTGAATGTCCTATGGCTATTTTTACATTTTTCTAATAAACATTTAATTCATTTGAGTAAACATTCTTTGGGTGGTGTCTTTTATTTCCAGTTATTGCACAAAGTTTGTTAAGTGGATATGTAGGAATCACTGCACCTTCAACTGTATTATACTCCAGGGTGAAATGTAGCATCTGCTCTGCAATACACACGACACGGCACCAGATCGATTCCGTTACTCAGGAGAAATGTCAAACCTGACTGAAAACACAGTGGCTCAGATTTAGGATAGTCCAAATATCATTACCTCAAGATAAATTTTACCAGGAGAGTAGAATTAAGTAATTCTGCCAAGAAATCCGTTGACTCTTTTGAAACAAGAGTAAAATATCTCCTAGGCAATTAGTAGAGTATAATCAAGATTATATGCCACATAGTGACACAGAAAAAATATTACTAGAGCTTTAAATTTTATGAGAAATTTGAGATTATAGATTGTTTTCAAAGATCCTGGATTTTTTTTTAAGTGTTTCAAATTACAATGGAAGAGAAGTGAAAATAAGTTTATTTGTCATCCCATTTAGTATCTAGGAAGTTAAGATTGTCTTATGATCTTTTCACAAATATGGGATAACTGGTTGACGGATATCAAGGAAGGCACATAATGTAATGAGCACTGGATGTTGTATAAGACTGATGAATCATTCTGAAACTAATAATACTTTATATGTTAACTAAATTTAAATTTTAAAAATGTGGTATTTAAGTAGTATGTAATGTTTCATTTTTATATTTTCAGCACTATAACAAGATATCGCACTTATGCAGGGGAGAAGCCAGTGCACTTATATGAAAGTAGGAAATCCCTAACTCAGTCAAAAAATTAAAATATTTTAGTGTAGTAGTCACAAAATTTCACAACTAGATATTCCAAAAGCAAAGCATAATACAAATGTACCAGGGCCATAATAGGAATCAGATAAGCAACTTTAAAATCATAGCTTTCAGATTATCAAATTCATGAGAATTTTGTATCATATGCCATAATAGAGAAAGATTTGTTTTAATATCAAAATAAAATATATTTTTCTAATTTTTACTAAAAAGATAAAATAGAAAGATACACTTATTTATTTTGTGAATTTGAGGACATTAGTATGTTTTCCATATTTCAGTTTAAGATAGTAGAATGAGCACAAGCTTTGAAGTCACCCTGACTTTCTTTCAAAAGTCATATTAGACGTTTTCCAGGCATAAGCTCATTGAGGGAAATGACAGGTGGATTCTCAGTGAACAATTTATTGTTTTTCATTTAAATTTTTTTGACAGGAACTTTATGGTTTATCTGGAAAAAAGTACATAAGAAGCCAGTCTTTTGTATTTTGTAGTGATCTTTCTTTGTTGTTTCTTTTAGTTTTGTTTTTATCTTTTTAAATTTAAATTCAATTTGCCAATATACAGTATAATAGTGCTCATCATATCAGATGCCCTCCTTAATGCCCATCACCCAATTACCGCAAATACAGATAGTTTTAATTATCTTATGGTCAACTCATTGATTTTTTCTTTCTTAAAGGAAAGTCCTTCCTATTTAAATAAACAATATTACACACATATATAACAATATATGTAAGATATGTTTTATATATATATGATTTTTAATTGAAATTATACAAAATATTTTCACTGACCAGATAATTCCCAAAATATGCCATCTCATTTTTGGCAACTTTTGATTATCTTTTCTTATTTAAGTTGGGATGTACCTGGTTTTATGTATAACAAATGATTTTCAATTGTATCCTGGTGGTTTTGGGTATTATGTTATAAAATTCAGGCTCTTATTTAAATTTTCTATTTTATCAGACATTCATCCTGTTTATTTTTAAATTTGTTATTGAGACATAGTTGACATACAATGTTATCTTAGTTTCAGGTGTACAACATAGTGATTAGATAATTTGGTATATTACTCAGTGCTCGACAGTAAGTGTAGTCACTATCTCTCACCATAAAATGTTGTTACAACATTATTGATTATATTCCCTATGCTGTACTTTTAATCTTTGTGACTGATTTATTTTATTACTAGAAGTTTGTACCTCTTTCAACCAGCCCTCAGCCCCCTCCTTTCTGGTAAGCATCAGTTCTCTGTATTTGAGTCTGTTTGGTTTTTGCTTGTTTGTCTGCCCATTTGTTCTTTAGATTCCATATATAAGTGAACTTATATTGAACTTATATGGTATTTATATTTCTCTGTCTGACTTATTTGGCATAATACCCTCTGGGCCCATCTATGTTCTTGCAAATGGCAAAACCTCATCTTTTTTTATGACTAAGTAATATTCTATTGTGTAAAATAAATTCAAAATGAATGAAAGACTTAAAGGTGAAACAGGAAACCTTCAAAATCCTAGAGTAGAATACAGGCAGTAACCTCTTTAACATTGGCCATAGCAACTTCTTACTAGATATGTCTCCGGAAGCAAAGAAAACAAAAGCAAAAATAAACTATTGGGATTTCATCAAAATAAAAAGTTTCTACACAGCAAAGGAAACAATACACAAAACTAAAAGGGAGCCACTGGAATGGGAGAAACTATTTGCAAATGATATATCTGCTAAAGGGTTAGTATTCAAAATATATAAAGAACTTATCAAAATTAACACTCAAGAAATAAATAATCCAGTTAAAAATGGGCAGAAGAAGTGAACAGACATTCTTCCAAAGAAAACATTCATATGGCCAACAGACACATGAAAAGATGCCAAAATTACTCATCATCAGGGAAATATGAGTCAAAACTACAATGAGATACCAGTTCATAACAGTCAGAATGGCCAAAATTAACAACACAAGAAACAACAGATGTTGGCAAGGATACAGAGAAAAGGGAACCCTCTCACTGTTGGTGAGAATGCAAACTGGTGCAGCCACTCTGGAAAACAGTATGGAGATTCCTCAAAAAGTTAAAACTAGAACTGCCCTACAACCCAGCAATTGCACTATTTGGTATTTACTCAAAGGATACAAAAATACTGATTTGAAGGGGCACATGTACCCCAATGTTTGCAGCAGCATTATCAGCAATAGCCAAATTATCAAAAAGCCAAATGTCCATTGACTGATGAATCAATAAAGAAGTGGTATTCATGTACATTGGAATATTACTTAGCCATAAAAAGAATGAAATCTTGTTATTTGCAACAATGTGGACAGAGCTAGAGTGTTTTATGCTAAGCAAAATAAGTCAGTCAGAGAAAGACAAATACCATATAATTTCCCTCATATGTGGAATTTAAGAAACAAAACAGATGAACATAGGAAAAAAGAGAGAGGCAAACCATAAAACAGACTCAACTATAGAGAACACACTGAGAGTTACTAGAGGTGGAGTGGGTTACATGGTTGATGGGTATTAAGGAGGACACTTGTTGTGATAAGCAATATGTATTGTGTATAAGTGATGAATCAGTAAATTCTACTCCTGAAGCTAATTTTACACTGTATGTTAACTAATTGCAATTTAAATAAAAACTTGAAGCAAACAAAAAATAATAAAATAAAATAGTATTCCATTGTGTATATATACCACATTTTCTTTATCCATTCATCTATTGATGGATACTTTGGTTGCTTCCATATCTTGAGTATTACAAATAATGCTGCAATAAACATAGGGGTTCATATTATCTTTTTGAATTAGTGTTTCTGTTTTCTCTGGGTAAATTCCCAGTAGTGAAATTACTGGATCATATGGTATTTCTATTTTTAAGTTTTTGAAGAAATTCCATACTGTTTTTCACAATGGTTACACCAATTTATATTCCCACCAACAGTGCACAAAGTTTCATTTTCTCTACATCCTTGTAACACTTGTTTCTTGCCTTTTTGATGCTTGCCATTCTGGCTAGTGTGAGGTGATAACTTATTGTGGTTTTGATTTGCATTTCCCTGATGATTAGTGATGTTGAGCATCTTTTCGTGTGTCTTTTGACCATCTGTATGTCTTTTTAGGAAAACTATCTATTCAGGTCCTCTGTCCATTTTTTAATTGGATTCCTTGTTTTTGTTTTGTTTTGTTTTTGTTTTTGTTTTTGGCATTGAGTTGTATGAGTTCTTTATTATTTTGAATATTAATCTTTCACCAGATGTGTCATTTGCAAATATGTTTTCTCATTCAAATAGACTGCCTTTTCATTTTGTTGATGGTTTCTTTTGCTGTACAAAAGCCTTTAATTTTGGTAGAGTCTCAGTAGTTTAATTTTGCTTTTGTTTCCTTTTACTAAGGAGACATATCTATAAATATATTGGTAAAGGCAATGTCCAAGATATTAGTGCCTAATTTTTTTAAGATTTTATTTATTCACGAGAGACACAGAGAGAGAAAGAGAGAGGCAAAGACACAGGCAGAGGGAGAAGCAGGCTCCATGCAGGGAGCCTGACATGGGACTCAATCCCAGGTCTACAGGATCATGCCCTGGGCGGAAGGCGACACTAAACCACTGAGCCACTGGGCTGCCTGATTAGTGACTATTTTTAAAGCATAAATATTTAAGTATTTAAATATGCCATGCCTTAAATCCTTTTGTTTTCCAAAGATTGTCCTCCTCATTTATAAAGTGAGCTAGTATCACCAAGAAGCACAATGTAAATCTGAGGCCTCGGGAAATAGTAAAAGCCCCCCTGGACTGCTGGATTGCATTCCTTGGAGAGAGAGATTGAAGAAACCTAAACATTGGGTGTAGTATTTCATGATTCCAGGATGTTCCCCAGAATTCCAGAACAAAAGCTAAAGGGAATATAGTCTTCAACATGCCAACTTCCTGGGATAACTGATGCCTCCTTTTCCTTATTGGAAATGGATTCTCAAGCAATTTGTGCCTGCTGCATTAAGGCCAATTCCATTGTCTCACTTAAAAGACTCTTGAAGCACCAGCCCTACTATACCTCCACAGTCTTCCTTATACCCTCAGAAACTTCTACTCAAAATAGATTCCTTAATGCCCCACTCCCCACATAAACTTCACATTTTCCCTTTAGGAAAATGAGTCCCTTTAGTTATATCATTCCTTTGCCTGATAAAGTTCCTAACCAAGTTGGAATAGCTTTTTATCTGGCTCTTTCCAACTCTACTGGTCAAAAATTAAATATTCTCTTGAAGGCAAAGTTCAGAATGCTAATTTTCAGGTTTGTTTTTTTTTTTTTATTCCACCAACAGGGTGTGGTATCTGCCTCCTCTAAAGCCATACACAAGTGTTAATATCTGTCTTGTGCAAGTATTTGGTTTTGTAAAAAAAAATTATAATTGTATTTGTGACGTTTGTATTTCTTTTTTTAGCTTCCTCAAGTTAGAAAAAATATTTTCTTATTATTTCTACCTCCACCCAGTATAATGTTTTGTAAATGTATGGAATTACAGCTTAAAGGGCTTGAATTGGATTCTATTTACATAAAATTCTAGAATATGTAAAATATAGTGACAAAATAATAAATCAGGGCATGTGGGAGTTGGTGGGAAAATGAAAGGAGATGGTTACAGAAGGGTACAACAGAGAGATTACAAAGGGGCATTGGGAAAATTTTAAAAGTGATGGATATAGTCATTACCCTAGCTTTGTAGAGAGCTTCATGGGTATATATGTAGGTCAGAACTTACCACTTAAATATGTGCTGTTTAGTTAATTTTACTTTAATAAAACTGTTTACAAAACTGATGTTCATGCAATAAAGAAAATACAGTGCTTTGTGAAAGAACCTCAGGGTAGTCAGTGATGGCTCTTTTGGGGACTGCAATGAAGTCTAATCCTAATCAATGATAAAGAACCATACTGATAGAATTCTGGGGTAAGATATATCCAGATAGAGAGAATAGCAGCAAAATTATATAGAACTTAGAGTACTGATGAAAATAAAAGGTACAGAGAAGTCAGGAGTAGGAGAGTAGCAAGGAATGAGGTTGTAATAGTGGGTAGGGGCTCCTCAAAATAGTTTGGATTTTAATTTGAAACAAAATGGGCAGTTACTAAAGACTTACTAAAGGCCTTTAAACAGGACCTTGCATTGACATAATCCAATGCGTGTATTAAAAATTATTGGTGTCTCTGAGATATATGGACAATAAATCCATGTGTCTGTGTGTCAGATGGGGTTGGGGCATGAGAATGGTGGTGGGAGTTAAAGTAGAAGCAGAGAGATGAGGTATCCTGGGGGTATGGGAGACTCTGGGTTGGGTTGAGGTGATGGAAGTGTGGTTGGGGACCTGTGAATAAATCAGTTCCTGATATATTTTAAAAGTAGAAGTCAAGGTGTTTGCGATTTAATAAGTAAAGAATCAGAGAAAAGAATAAAGCACAATGATTACGTTTCTGACTCTAAGCAATGGATAAAAGGAGACTGCACTTATGAACTGAAGAAGGCTGCAGGAGGAGTTGTTTTTTTGTGTGTGTGTGGAAAGATCAGAATTCGGATTTTTGGATATGTTAAATTTCAAGAGGTTGTGAAATGTTCAGCTGGAAATGCAAAAGAGTCTGGGAATTTCAAAGAAGTATTAGGTTGGCTATAAAGTACAGTTAGATTAAAATATATACATGCACACCCCAATTTAAATACTTTTAACAATTCCCCCTTCAACTCCCTGAGAATACACCCCAGGATGAGTGTGGGCCTAAAGAGGTGAGTCCAGTGGTTTTTGAGAAATCTCAACCCCTACATACCTCTCACAGTGTATACATACCTCTCACATCTGGCAGACTTTGAGATTTCATTTGTCTTTGATATAATGTAGATCCTAAATACATGCTAAATATTTTATCAAAGAAACAGTAATCTCTGTTCTGGAGTAATAAAAGGCTATAGGTTGTTCTCTAAGAAGGTAACTCCCAAAAGGATACTGAAGGGTAATTTTTTTTTTAAAGGAGAGACAGAGAGAGAGAGAGAGATACATAGACAGAGGGAAAAGTAGGCTCCTCGCAGGGAGTCCAATGTGGGACTCGATCCCCAGACCAGGGATCACACCCTGAGCTAAAGGCAGACGCTCAACCACTGAGCCACCCAGGTGTCCCACTCAAGGGTAATTTTGACCATCAATGATTTGAGTCTTATTTTCTGTCTTTGAAAAAACAACAACTAAAAGGAATGTAAATGGATCATCCAGTGTATTGATAGTATTTAAGGCCAAGGAATGAATGGGTTTATCTGAGAGAAAGAGATTGAAAAGATACTCTCAATTTAGCCCTAGCGAATTCTATCATTCAGAAATTCAGAAATCTGGTACAGAAAGAAGGAAAAAGAGCAATGACAGAAATAGGCCAAGGAGTAGGAGAAAAACAGAATGCATAGTATTGGAAAGCCAAGGGGAACAGATTATGAGTAGTGATCAACTCTGACAGATGCTGCTTGAGGTTCAATAATATGATAAACAGACTATGTCATATTGTTTTTCATACCCTGTGCCCAGTACAGAGCCATGCACTCAGGAGGTATTCAGAAAATATATGTTGTTTATGTTCTATAACATCCCATCCTATACTGCATGAGTGAATATGAACTATGATTCATTATTGTAGGAATTTTTATGCTATCTGCCCTACTAAAATATAGACAAGTTCATGTGGTTACCTATAAGTGTATCTGGAACTACTAGAACCAAGTACACAGAGTTGGGGAATTTAATTGCAGCATGAATACCAGTCCAAAATAATCCAATTGTTATAATTAATGTTAGCGTTTTTATTAGGTTCTAACTAGTTCCTATATGATTCAGAAAGCTGTTTGCTGATACACATTAAAAAAAAAAAAAAAAAAGGCAGGGACACCTGGGTGGCTCTGTGGTTGGGCGTCTGCCTTTGGCTCAGGGTGTGATCCCGGAGCCCTGGGATTGAGTCCCACATCGGGCTTCAGGCATTGGAGCCTGCTTCTCCCTCTGCCTGTGTCTCTGCCTCTCTCTCTATGTGTCTGTCATGAATAAATAAATAAAATCTTAAAAAAAAAAAAGGCAGAGCTGATGATGAGGCATAAGATGGAACTATCCAATTCTCCAATCAGTTGGATGGGTGCTAAGGGCTGACCTATATGTTATCTAATTTCAGAAGAGCTGCAAGTACAAGGCAGGTATTTATGTATGCTCTAGTAATATTATTTCAAAAATTATGAGATTTCTGTCAGTGAGATTGATTGGTAGAAATATTCTATTTTGAATAGTCTGGTAGGATTTTAATGTATTTCAGTTATATTGGAAAAAGGAAAAAAAACAGGATAAATATAGCTTCAGTTATTTAAACACACACACACACATACACACACACACACACACACACACACACACACACCCCAAACTCACCATTCTTGGCCAGAGTAATTGATCTTTCTATAGGGTAATTCCATAAGGGCATCTTCCTGAGTATTTCTCTTGATTTATGGCTTCTTTTCTATTAAACCTTTTTCAAGCAGGACCAATCTGACTGCTGAATGATTGACAGATTGAAACCTTTGCTAAGGCATCGGGCTCAAAATGTTCTAAAATTGTGATAGATCACAGAAAGAAGTTGTTACAAAGGAATTTAAAAATATAAGCCATTAAACTAGACCTAAGTGAAATGTAAGTTATACATATTATAATTTTCTGGGTTTGGGGCAATGTTTCTTCATTCTGACTTTAATAAAATAAAACAATTTTATTCCTAAGTTGTATTTGAAAAGAGTTAATATCTAATGATATGTTTTATGCATATTGAGAATTATAGATTTTAATTTTGTCTATTTTTAATTTTTTTAATAAATTTATTTTTATTGGTGTTCAATTTACCAACATACAGACTAACACCCAGTGCTCATCCCGTCAAGTGCCCCCCTCAGTGCCCGTCACCCATTAATTTTGTCTTTATTGAATAAATTTGATATGTAACATGGTTTAAGGTGTATAGCATATTACTTTCCTACAT
Source organism: Canis lupus baileyi (assembly GCF_048164855.1). Lineage (NCBI taxonomy): Eukaryota > Metazoa > Chordata > Mammalia > Carnivora > Canidae > Canis > Canis lupus. The sequence goes on from NC_132844.1 coordinate 10,910,416, forward strand.
TTATATATTGTAATATGATTGCTGATGGTAATATTTATCCATTCCATAATTATACAGCCATATTACTGTACATTATGATCTCTGTGGCTTATTTATTACTCTATAATTTTTTACCCTTAAACTTTCTCATCATTCTTATCCTTCCCTGCACTGGTCCCCTGGTAACCACCATTTAATTATCTGTTCTTTATAGGTTTAACTTTTTAAAATTCCACATATAAGTGATACCAGGCACTATTTGACTTTCTCAGATTTATCTTTAGCATAATGTGCTTGAGGTCCATCCATGTTGTTGCAGATGAGAAGATATCTTCCTTTTTCATGGTTGAATAATATTCCATTGTGTGTGTGTGTGTGTGTGTGTGTGTGTGTGTGTATATATATCTCACATCTTTTTTTTTTTAAGATTTTATTTAGTTATTCATGAGAGAGAGGCAGAGACACAGACAGGGGAGTAGCAGGCTCCACACAGGGAGCCTGATGCAGGACTCCATCTCCGGACCCAGGATCACACCCTGAGCCGAAGGCAGATGCTCAACTGCTGAAGCCACCCAGGCGTCCCTATACCACATCTTTTTTATTCATTAATCCATTGGTGAACACTTGGGTTGTTTCTATTTCTTGGCTATTGTGTATAATTATGTGATAAACATGGGAATGCATATATTTGCCCAAACCATGTTTTCATTTTCTTTGGGCATATACACAGAAGTGAGATTGTTGGATCCTATAGTAGATTTATTTTTTATTTTTTTGAGGAACCTCCATATTCATTTTCCATAGTGGTTGGACTAATATACATTCCCACCAACACTGTATATAAGTGTTCTCTTTTCACCATGTCTTCACTAGCATCTATGGTCTCTTCTTGAGTAAAACCATTTCAAGAGGTGTGAGGTGATATCTCATTATGGTTTTGATATTTCCCTGATGATTAGAGATGTTGAGCCTCTTTTCAAGTGCCTATTGTCCTTTATGATGTCCTCTTTGAAGAAATGCCTAATTAGTTCTTCCCATTTTTTTAATCAGATTGTTTTATTTTTTTATTAATGAGTGGACTGAATTCTTTATATATTTTGGATATTAACCCTTATTTGATAGAGGATTTGCAAAATTTCCTCCCATTCTATAGGTTTTCTTTTTATTTTGTTAATTGTGTCTTTTGCTGTATAGAAACTTCCATGTTTGATATAGACCCATTTGTTGATTTTTATTTTTATTTATGCTTTGGCATCAGAACACCCAAATTAATGCCAAGACCAATATCAGTGAACTATTTTCCTATGTTTTCTTCTAGGATTTTAAGGTATTAGGTCTTATGCTTAAGTCTTTGATCCATATCTAATTAAGTTTTGTGAGTGGTGTGAGATAGGGTCCAATTTCATTGTTCTGCATGTGTTTCTCCAGTTTTCTCAGCACTATTTATTGAAGAGACCATCCTTTCCCCACTGAATATCCCTTGTTGAGTATTAGTTGACAATATATGCTGTTGTTTAATTCTGGGTTCTCTGTTCTGTCAGTCAATTTGCCTATTTTGTGCCAGTACTTACTGTTTTTATTACTATGGCTTTGTAGTATAACTTGAAATCTGGAAGTGCTTTGTTCTTTTTTTTTTTTTTTTTCCAAGATTGCTTTGGCTATTTGGGTCTTTTGTTGTTCCACATAAATTTTAGGATTATTTCTTCTATTTATTTGAAGAATGCCTTTGGTATTTTGATGGGGATTGCACTGAATCTGTAACTGCTTTAGGTAGAATGGTCATTTTAACAATATTAATTCTTCTGATCTATTAACATGGGATACCTTTCTATTTGCTTGTCTTCTTCACTTTCTTTCAGCTTCCATTTACGGATCTTTTATTTCCTTGGTTAAATTTATTCCTAAGTATTTTATTATTTTTAATGTTGCAAATGGGATGGTTTTATTTTTTACTGTTTTTGGATGTTTCATGATTAGTGTAAAAATGCAAATAAGAATGCCTGGGTGGCTCAGTTGGTGAAGCATCTGCCTTCAGCTCAGGTGGTGATCTTGGAGTCTCCAGATTGAGTCCCACATCTGGCTCCCAGCCAGGAATCTGCTGCTCCCTCTGCCCCTCCCCCACTCATGTGCATGCATGAGAACTCTCTGTATATCTGTCTCTCTCTCAAAGAAATAAATAATATCTTTCAAAAAATGCAAATGATTTCTGTATGTTGATTTTGTATCCTGCCACTATACTGAAATGGTTGATGAATTCCAACAGTTTTTGACTGATTTTCTGTGATGTTATATATATATGGGATCATATCATCAGCAAATATTGACAATTTTATATCCTCCTTTCCTACCTGGATGCCTTTTATTTTTTTGTCTTGCCTATTTGCCCTGGTGAGGAACTCTAGTACTAATTTTAGTAAGAATGGTTAGAATGGACATCCTTACTTTGTTTCTGAAGAGGAAGCACTTTTAATTTCTTTCCATTGAATGTAATATTAGCTATTGTTTTGTCACGTATGGCCTTTATTACGTTGAGATATCTTTCTTCTATATCCAATATCTTAAAAGTTTTTATCATGAAAGACTGTTGTATTTTATCAGATGCTTTTCTGTGTTTATTTGAGATAATCATATGGTTTTTATTTTTTATTGTTGTGATGTATTGCATTAATAGATCTGTGTATGTTGAACCACTCTTGCATCCCAGGGATAAATTTCACATGGTCATGGTGTGTCCTTGTGATGTGTTCTTGAATTAGGCTTGCTAATACTTTGTGAGAATTTTGCATCTTTATTCCTCAGGGATATTGATTTTAGTTCTATTTTCTCTATTATCAAAGTAATGTCTCAGGGAATGAGTTTGGAAATATTCCCTTTTCCTCAAAAGTTTGGAAGAGTTTGAAAAGAATTGGTGTTAATTCCTCTTTAAATGTTCAGTAGAATTCTTTAGTGAAACCATATGTTCCTGGAGTTTTCTTTGTTGGGAGGTTGGTTGTTTCTGTTTTCTGTTTTTGTTTTTGTTTTAATTACTGATTCAATCTCTTTATTCATTACTGATATGTTCAAATTTTCTATTTATTCCTGATTCAGCTTTAATAGGTTATGTATTTCTAGAAATATATCCATTTCTTCTAAGTTATGTAATTTTTGACATATAACTGTTTATAGCAGTCAATTCTATGTATTCTTGTAGAACAGTTGTAATTTCTCCTTTTTCATATCTAATTTTTTTTTGAGTCTTTACTCTCTTTTTCTAGTTAGTTGGCTAAAGACTTGTCAGTTATGTTTATCCGTTTGAAAAACCAGCTCTTAGTTTCATTACTCCTTTATGTTGCTCTTCTGGTCTCTATTTCATTGATTTCCACCCTGGCTCTTAGCATTACCTTATATCCCATTATGTCCTTTTAGACCTAATTTATTCTTCTAGTTCCTGCTGTGTTAAGTTAGATTGTTTACTTGAGATTTTTCTAGTTTCTTGATTTATGTGTTTATTCCTTTAAACTTTCTTTCCAGAACTTCTTTTGCTGCATCCCACAACATTTGATATATTTTTCATTTTCATTTGTTTTGAGATAATTTTTATTTCCCTCTTTATTTCTTCTTTTACCTAGTGGTTGTTTAGAAGTATGTTGTTTAGTTTCCACAAATCTGTAGACCTTATTACTTTCTTCTTGTTGATTTCTAGTTTCATCCATTGTCAAAGAAAATTGTTGGTATGCTTTCAGTCTTTTTAAATTTGCTATTTGTTTTATGGCCTATCATATGATCTACTCTGGAGAATATTTCATGTGTACTTGACTAAAATGTGTGTTCTGTGGTTGGATAGAATGTTCTGTATGTCTTTAAAGTCCATTTATTCTAGAGTTTCAATTTCATTTCATTGTTTCAATTCCAATGTTTCCATATTGATTTTCTATCTTGATGACTATCTATTGCTGATAGTGGGGTATTGAAGTTCTCTACAATTATTGCATTGGTATTGTCTATTTCTCCCTTAAGATCTGTTATTAATTACTTAATACATTTTGGTCTTCAGGTGTTGGGAGTGTATATATTTACAATTGTTATACCTTCTTAATTCTTGACATGTTGACCCTTTTATCCTTATATAATAACCTTCTTTGTTTCCTGTTACCCTTTTGGGCTTGAAGTCTTTTGTATGACTACACCCACCTTCGTTTTGTTTCCATTTGCTTGGAATATCATCTTTATCCTGTAGGCAACATAAAGTTGGGTCTTGCTTATTTTTTTTTTAATTATCCAGCCACTCTATGTCTTTTGAGATCTATTTACATTTAGACTGATGAATAATATGTTAGGATTTATTACTGCCATTTTTTCTTTTACCTTCTGGTTATTCTCTCCATTCTTTTTCCTTCTGTTTCTATCTGTCCTTGTAAGTTGGTGCTTCTCCAGGATAAATTTCTCAAGTCTTCTTTTTTTTTATGTTTTATGTCTCTACTCGAGCTTTGCTTTGTGGTTACCCCGAGGTTTATACAAAACATCATATATATGAAATAGGGTTTTTTTTTCTGTTGATAGTAGTTAATTTTCATTTGTTTATATGATTCTGTCCTTTTACTCTTTATTTTTTATATTTTTATTATCCCAAATGATATCTTTTTATGTTGTGATTTTTGTTACCAAGTTGTAGTAGCTATAGTTATTTTCATAGCTCTTTTCCTTTGATCTTTATGCTACTGTTGAGTTAAATATACAGTTTTAAAAAGCTACAGTATTCTGATTTTAACTGACTGTCGATCACCTTCATCAGAGTTTCATGTGTTTTTGTCTTTTCATTTCAGTCTGGAAAATTTCTTTCAACATTTCTTGTAAGTCAGGTCTGGTGGTGGTGAACTTCCTCAGCTTTTTATCTGTGGGAAAGCTTTCATATATCTTCCATATATGAAGGATATCTTTGCCAGATAGGATATTCTTGGTGAACAGTTTTTAATTTTTCAATATTTTGAGTGTCATTCCACTCTTTTCTGGCCTGTAGAGTTTCTGCTGAGAAATCTGCTGATAGCCTAATGAAGGTACTTTTGTAGGTTATTGGCTTTTTTTTTTTTAACTTGACTGCCTTTAAAGTTTTTTTTTTTTTTTTTTTTTTTATCATAGACTTCAGTAAAATACTCATTTTGTCTGTTAATTTTATTCCTGAGGTCATTGCCTTTCTGAGCTATCTTGTGGCCCACTGAATTTTTTCATAATAGCTATTTTAGCTTCTTTACCAGTTAGATTATAATATTACATGTATTGGGATTCTGTTGCTGGAAAATGTCTTTTTCTTTCTTTGATACAATATTACCATGATTTTTCATAGTATTTGATGAGAAGTCCCTCTGCTGCCAGACTTGAAGTAGCCAACATTTTCTTTGGCCAAGATTGGTTTCTCTTACTGGAGCTGACTCCCTGCTAAATTTGGGATTACTGTGTGTTAAGAAAAAAAAAAAAAAAAAAAAAACAAAGCAAAGAGTGTTGGGATTCATAGCCCTCTTGTATCCCAGAGCTAACTGCAGGAGATTCTTTCTTTTAGTTTCTATCTGCCTACTTCTCTGTCCTTTTTCTCCTCCCATTCACCACAGTCTCTCTTCAGGGAGAGCAACTGGTCTCTCCAGCTTCAGTGTGTGGCTGGCCAAACCCCCTTACTGCCTTCACTCTCCACCATCTCCTATAGAAAGGTTGTGCAGGTTCACTGCCAGATGGGCCGCCACCTTCTCTGCCATCACCACCTCTGTTGCCAACAGCTCCATAATACTTCTCTCATTTCTCCAGGTTCCTCCTAGTCTGATCTACCCACTTATGTGTGCACAGATGGATGGATCCTTTGGGTGTCCCAATACACTATGCAGTAGTGCTTTTTTTTTTTTTTTCCATTGTGGATGTCCAATTAGTTGTAACTTAAGAGAAAGAAGAAAAGACTCATGGTGTCATCACTCCTTAGATTTTTATTTTGTATATGCTTAGTTATATTTTAGCTTTTTGAAGTTATTATTTTGATTAAGCATTTCCTATATTGTATGTACAGAAGGTACTGAATAGAATTGAGGTTAATTTTAAAAGTAACGAAGCTAGATAAGTGAGGCAAAAATTTCAGTACTACATTTCTTATGATTTCAATCTGATTATTAAACTATTAAACATAATAAAAGAAATCATAATATAAACAAAATTGATAGTGAAGAGTATTACAGTATAGCTGTTATTAAGCATAAATTAATAGCTCAATGTAAAAAATTCATTCTTTAAAAAAAGTAGCAGTTAATGCATAGATAATGAAATTCTATGAAATATGGTATTTTGTGTCAATTTTGTTGAATATGCATTATTAATCACTCAGAAAGAATTCACTTTTCATTGTCCTTTAGAAGTACTGAATTACTGAGAAAATGTGAAAACTCAAATACTTTTTATAGCTCTAAATGTATTTTTCACATATGAATAATAGTCAAATTGTTTAAATTATTAGGTAAGAGAGAGAATATCTAAGGTAAGATAGTTTAAAACATTGAATGGCTTTGGAATAAATTAGTTTTTATTTGCTATTTTATCTAAACACATCCTAAAGATATTGTAATTTGTATGCAGAGAAAAAGCTTTTCTGTATATTAAGCTAATATCTGGTTCTAGAACATCTAGTTAAATAGGGAAGAGGATATGGGTCAGATCTAAGTATCATAATTTATGTGAATTTTGGTATAAAGTGTTTTGACTCTTTACCATTGGACTGGTGGTACCACTGGGAATATTTTGAGCACAATTCAGACAGTTTAGCTTAGTGGGAGTCCCCAAAGATTATGGCCAAATCATGATGTCCAAGGTGGCCTAGTATACCTAAACCCATTTCAGGCTGTTGACATAAGCAAAAGGAATACTGTGTAGGCAGCAGAATAGCCTGGGCAGTTGTTTTACTCTTAGGCAGAGTTTATTTTATGCAAGGATGTTAATATCTGTGTTGTGGTGAAACCCCAAGCAGTGGTTGAAGGTGCAACCATAAAGTTTAATTTCTTAGGAGATGGTACCAGAAATGTTTTGGCAGATTTTAATGTTCCCAATTGCATTCAACTGGCTAAGGGAAATGAGGCAACCATGAAAATATACCAAAATAGTACAAAATAGTACAAGTAGAATGAGGGTAGTGGGTGAGAAATAGTCTCCAGGGCCTTGCTAGACCCACTCAAGGCTGGGAGCAGCAAAGGAATTCTAGATTCTGGCTGCTGCTGATTTGGGACTCCAAATGTGCTAGACTGGGTTCAAGTCTTGAACATCTGTTTCAGCAACTGCCTGGGACAAGAAAATTTGAGGGAGCATTTTGCTATTATGATATATTTAAAAACATCATATGTCTGGATCTCAGAGGGGCCTAAATGTGGGAAAGGATGACATGGCTCCAGTTTCAAAGCACAGAGAGAATGTGGGATCCCTGTACAAACCTACACATGGAAAATTATAGACAGTGATAGTTTGTATTCTAATGAGAAGAATTAATATCTTCCTGAAAAAATCAGTATGTTAAGTATAGTGTGTTAAGATGCGGAATAGTCGGGATTGAGGGAAGTCGTTAGCTCTCTTATTGCCCTGTGGATTGGTGGTAACTAGCTACTACACAAAATTGAGAAACAACAATATAGTGGTTCAGATTCATGTTCCTGAATTAAAAGTCAGAAAATCTTCCCATTAGGTTTCCATTTAGGCCTTTCGCTTAACAAGTAGTATATTAAGGTTGATTCTTTCTGAGTCATTCAATAAGTCAGAGGTACCATAAGGTTCTAGTTTTCTTCAGTAAACTTCCTACTACATAATATTTTGTTCTAGAATTAAATTAATTACTACATAAGTGTTTCTTCTACATGACCTAACCAAGATCACCTCTATTTCAGAAAATATTTAGATGATGACTCATTCTTTTATCTTTCAAGAGACTCCCTGTTTGAAGTTTTACTGTGGGTTGGACAATTTATAATATTTGAGAAGGTAAGTGAATTTTGAGAGGGAAATAAATTCCAGGCATTGAAGAATCCCTGTTAAAAGTTTTTCCCCCTATACTTTGTGGTATGTAATAATGAATGTAATCACACCTTACTGCCGACTTAAAATATTTCACTAAAGACTGCTTTGCAGCAATTATACTAATGGCAAATCTTGTTATTGAAACAAGTAATATTAAGGCATTGTAGGAGGTGATAATAATTCTTTTTATAGTTAATAAAGTACTTTAAGTACCCTTACTTTCATACACTTAAAACTTCCTAAAATAATGGTTCTTGGATAAATAAACTGTTTTTCTGAAATCAGAGAATCATTTTTATGTTTTGGAAGTTAAAAGAAACTACTTAAAATTTTTGAATGGGAAGGAAAGTGTTTATATATGAGCACCAAATATATTTAAAAATGCTTTAATATCCAAATGTGAGACCCTTATGTAAATCTGAATTTCAACTTCGGGGAAAAAGAATAAAAATGAGATTTTAAGACAAATTCAAGATTAATTAAAAAAAATGGAAACCAAATGTCAGCACCCATTACTAGAGATAGTCCCATGAAGTAATTTTTCCACCAAAATTACTGGATTTTCCTTTTTTTAAATAAAGATTTCATTTATTTATACATGAGAGACACAAGGAGAGCGGCACACCTAGGCAGAGAGAGAAGCAGGCTCCCTGCAGGGAGTCTGATCTAGGACTCAATCCTAGGACCTGGGAATCACAACCTGAGCCAAAGGCAGATGCTCAACAACTGAGCCACCCGAGTGCCCCTGGATTTCCCTTTTTTAACTCTTTGTTATGCTCACCATTTTTAATGCTCTGAAAGTCCTTTAAGGATAAAACTTATATGATGCTTTAACTTGAAAACAAATACTTTAAATTAAAAAAAATAGGGGTGCCTGTGTGGTCAGTTGATTGAGCATCCAACTCTGGATCTCAGCTTAGGTCTTAATCTCATGGTCCTGTGTTCAAGCCCCACGTTGGACTCCATATTGGGTGTAGAGCTTACTTAAGGAATTCTTTTTTAAAAAGAAAATAAATAAAAGAAAAATATGTACACATAAGAAATATAAATAATGAAATAAAAAGGAAATATAATGATAAATTCTTCTGTCATAAAACTCTATTTTCCTGATGTAAAAATCACTTAAGAGCTCTTTGTTTAACCTTCCAGAAATTATTGCTACATAAGAAATTATATATGAAAACTTCTGTGACAGTTATGGATTAAGTATATATCACTTATATATACATGCGTGTGTGTGTGTATTTTATGTGTGTATAAGCACATTTCTTCTATTTCACTGTTTTGTTTCATTGACACTATTTGTGAAAGCTGTATCTATTAAGGAAATTAACCTCAAATGTATCATAAATGCTGAAAAAATATTTTTGCAGTTTTTTTTTAAGATTTTATTTATTTATTCATAACAGAGAGAAAGAGAGAAAAAGAGAGAGGCAGAGACACAGGCAGAGGGAGAAGCAGGCTCCACACAAGGAGCTTGATGTGGGGCTTGATCCTGGAACCACAGGATCACATCCTGAGCCGAAGGCAGATGCTCAACTGCTGAGCCACCCAGGCATCCTTATTTTTGCAATTTTTAATTTGCATTTGTTTATGTTGTTTCTTCAATCAAGTAGAAATATTAAAACTTCAGGTATTCAAACATATACTTTTGCATTATGATTCTCCATTTTTCTTTTTTTAATAATTTTTTAAAAAGATTTTGTCCATTTATTCATGACAGACACAGAAAGTGAGAGAGAGGCAGAAAAACAGAAGCAGACTCCCTGCAGGGAGCCCGATATGGAATTCGATCCCAGGACCCCAGGATCATGACCTGAGCCGAAGGCAGATGCTCAACCACTGAGCCACTCAGGCACCCCTGATTTTTCATTTTTCTTGTGCTTAGAAAGTTTTCCCAGTCCAAGAAAATACATAAAATTTTCTTCCACATTTTTACATAGTGGTTTTATTATTGTTGCTATTTAAATCTCAGATATATTTATTGTTATTCAATTTTTGATCTGCCTGAAATTTATTTTGGTATAATTAATAAAATTGGCATATAACCTATTTTTTCCTAGAATTATTAGCTAATTGTCCCTGTATCAGCATTTGTGTTATCAGTTTTCTAGAATGTCATTTTTGTTTCCATAATATGAAAATTTCATTCAAAACAATAATTGTAAATAAAACTTGGTTTAATTTACCTTATTTAAATATTGCCTTTTTTTTTTTTCAAGATTTTGTTTATTCATGAGAGACATAGAGAGAGAGGCAGAGACATAGGCAGAGGGAGAAGCAGGCTCTCCTGCAAAGAACCAGATGTGGGACTCCATCCTGGACCCTGGGCCCAGGTCTGAAGGCAGACATTCAACCACTGAGCCACCCAGGCATCTCTAAATACTGCCTTTTCTGTTATTGCCCTTGGAAAATCTCTAGAAGGGATTTTGAACTAATGGTCTTATAACAGTAATAATTCTATAATAATACACCTAGATAAGACTTTTTCTATGAAAAAAAAAGTTTTTTTAGAAGTCTTACCTGAAATTTCTTAGGAAATTATCCTCTTATTTTTCCTAGTTTGCTGTGTTTTCCAAATTATAGGCAATAAGTATCTTCTTTGGAGCCTCCGATTTCTAAAATAAAGAGGTTTTTTTTTTTTTTTTGGAATAGTTTTAGACTGCCAAAAAATAAAAAAAAAAAAGCTATATATAAAGCTATATATAAAAAAAAAGCCATATCAAAAAAAAAAAAGTCCCCATATCTCCCAACCTGGTTTCCCTAATTATTAATATTTTACATCACATGTAATGTAAAATTATATTAATATCATACGTTTTTCACAAATAATGAAAAAATTGATATACTATTATTTACTAAAGTCTCCACTTTATTCAGAACCCTTCAATTTTTACTAAGGAAAACCTAGAGAAACAGAGTATTTGCTTCTGTTCTAGAATCTCATCTAGAACACCATATTACCTTTACTTGTTGCTGTGGTCTGAATATGTGTGTCCCACACTTGAAAAGTTTCAGTTGGGACACCTGGATGGCTCAGGAGTTGAGCATCTGCCTTTGGCTCAGGGCATGATCCTGGAGTTCTGGGATTGAATCCCACATCAATCCCACATCCCACATCCCATTCCATGGGCTCCCCATGGAAAGCCTGCTTCTCCCTCTGCCTATGTCTCTGCCTCTCTCTCTTTGTGTTTCTCATGAATAAATAAATAAAAATCTTTAAAAAAAGAAAAAAAGAAAGATTGAAGTCCTGGTGCCCAGTGTTATGGTATTAGGATGGGATGGGGGATTTGTGGAAGGTGCTTAGGTCATGAAGATGGAGCTCCTAAAAAGAACTGGTGCTCTGATAAGAGATTCCAGAGAGATCCTGGAGAGGGATTACTTCCAACTATGAGGATACAAGAAGTCAGAGACCCAGGAGAAGACCCTCACCCTACCATCCTGGCACCATGATCTCAGACTTCCAGTTTCCAAAGCTATGAGAAATAAATTTCTGTTCTTCATAAGCCACTCAGACTGCAGTATTTTGTTATACTGCCTGAACAGGCTAAGACAGTTACAATGTCTTCTCAGGCTTTTGTGAGCTCTAAGTTTCTCAGACTTTCCATATTTTTGATGATATTGAAAGTTATGAGGAGTACTGGTCAGGTATTTTGTAGACTTTCCATCAACTGGGATTTATTTAGTGTTCTTCTCAGGATTAGTCTGGGGTCATGGGTCTTTGGGAGGAAGACCCATAGAGGTAAAGTGCCATTTCTTATTACTTCCTATCAAGGATACACACTAACAACAGGACTTATCACTGTTGATCACCTGGCTAAAGAAGTGTTTGTCAGCTTTCTCCACTCTAATGTTCTTTTTTCTTCCCTTTCTTACTCTACTCTTTGGAAGGAAGTCATGACGCACAGCGCATACTTAAAAGAGTGTGGAGTTATGCTTTACTTCACTGAGAGCAAAGTATCTGCAAAAGTTATTTGGAATCCTTCTGCATGGAAGATTTGTCTATCTTTCCCCATTCATGTTTTTAATCATTAATTTATATAATTATGGGATCCTGCAGGTTTATTTTATACATTGGGTCCTATTCTTAAAAATCTAAAATGAATATATCTTGATTCAGGAAAACACTGGTTGGCTAGTAGACGGCAGAGCTGAGGACAAATCCAAAAAGACATGAGAAACCAGGAATAGAGCGTGAGTTAATGCTTTGAAAAGCAAAACAGGGCCAAAGGATTAAGTGATAAAGAAAAACCACTAAAAACAGTTTTGAATTATTTTTATTTACTCAAAATTTAACAAGGATAACATGATCAAGACTTGCTATGTTTTCCCCAATATCTGTTTTCTCTCTTCTAAAATAACCACTCTAATACCTAACTGGTTCTATGACAACCAAAGTAAAGACTACATCTTCCAGCTATGGTGTATTTATTTGTTGCCCTATGACTAAGCTCTCACAATTGGAATATTAAGAGAATTGATGCTTGTGACTCCTGGGTTAATTCCTTAATAATTAGGAATGCAAATATGGAGAAGAGAATTCAGGGTTATACTGAGGATGCAGTGTGATAGGCAGCCATCTGGGAATGAGCCATAAAATAGAAAGATCCTGGGTGACTTGTGAAGCCACCAAAGCGAGACTAGCTGGCTGCACTTAGATTCTTACCTGGTCTGTAAGAAACAAACCTGCATGTAGTTTAAGCTTGTAATATTCTATTATTATTGATCATAATTTACTAGTAAGATATTAAAAAAAGGAAGGGAGGAAATTGAATTTATTTTCAACTATTTATATTAGTGTAAGAGTTTAAAAAAAAGATGAACAGAAAATTATTCATTTCAGGCTTTTTCTATTTAAAGCATGTGTGATAAGCAATTTTTTTTTCCCCTTAGAGAATTTGTCTAAAAGATGCTGGGAGCCCTTAAAAAATATTATGGATGAACAATCTTATTCAAAGTCTTCTCAAGGTAGTTTGTTTTCCCTGGATGATCCCCTTACAGTAGATTTTAAAAACCCCAGACTAAACCTTCACAATGACCCTCCCAAGTGCAGGACTTGGGGATCAAGGCCTATGAACAACTGTGAAAAGCTCTGAACTTTAATTTCAGCTCTTAAGCTCCCAAAGTATTGGTTTTCATTGAATGGTATATTCTTTCTTTTTTATTCTCTGCTTATTGTAAATATCCACATATGCTTAAAGGTACTCTGCAGAGCTAAATTAGAAAATATATAATTAATCAAAAGACGCCTAAGAAGTAATGAGGATGTGAATTTATTCACAGTCTTATAGACTAGGGAAGGATTTTAAATTATATTAGATAATACAAATGATGTTTTAGAATGAGAAATTGCAGAACGAACTCATCTCAAAGTAAATGTCATTTTGGATGAATGTTTTTCATTATAAGTAGTTTTCTGTGTGTATTATTTGTTGCTAGTTTCCAAAAATTAGCATTTCATATTATGCGAATATTTCTATTTGCATTATTGCCGAAAAGAGATTTGTCCACAAGCTTTTGTGATTCAAGTGGATTTAACTTAAATCCAAAATTTAATTACAAATACGGTGGTTGTGTTGACTCATTCTTATGCATTTCAATTAGACGAGAAACATACCAGCTGGGAACTATCCACTTACAGATTAAGAAATATTAATTTCAAGGTATTCCAGTGTACTTTAAAAAGGATCCAAATCATCACAGACTTTTAATGTTTTTATTTTTATAGCCCTATTTGGCATAATACATATACAAGTGGTCTAATTGTCAGGATTAAATGGTGGAAATAAAAGTAACAATATATTGGCTTTGAGTGTTCCCTAACAAGTCCATGTTTAAGAACTGGTCATTGTAAAAGCTTTGTAATTCAGAGTATCTTGAGTTTTACTCAATTTATTCATACAAGGATTTTTGTTCTCTTGTCCTTTGTATGTGTTATCAATACAAAAAAGTTAGCTTATGTAAAAGGTCTCAGATGATTATCTTCATTTTTAGAACTTTCAAGACATTATCCTTCTGCACCATTACAACAAATAGACATTCTGTGATAGATGCAAATACAAGTTCCAAAGCTACATTAATTGCATAATTTGTAATAGAAGCTTGGTATGGGCACTGCCTGCGGAGTGAAAAACAACCCAGAATAATCTAATCAGCATGATCACTGAATCTTTATTAGTCTTTGGTTAGTTATCTATTAGCAGGCAAAGGATCCCATCTTTGTGTTTTATCTTTCATTAATGTACCTTTTAAAGTTACTCCAGAGAAATTTAGAGGAAAGTAGAAAATTAATGTTTCCTATTTCCTTTAAAATCTAACTCTACATACATTTCTTGACAATTTGACTCTGCATTCAGCAATCTCAAGCTTTGCTAATATATTCCTTTTGTCATGCATTTGAGTGGGCTAACTTTAGCAGGTACCCAATATTACTTAATTTAAAGTTTCCTAGCTACCTGTACGGGGAGTAAAAAGGGAGGAGTTACACTTTCTCTTCTTCCTCCTTTTTATACAGTCAAGAGATATCAGGACATCTTAGTTCTAATTATTTCACTAATAGCTAAATGTCAAATCACCTCACTTCTTTAGGCTTATGTTTTCTTATCTATAATATGAAAGGGGTTGACTAGAAATTTTTCTAAAGCCCCTGAGTACCTAAAGGGCATGAAAATTAATGTATAGATACAAAGTCAGAGTCTTTTATTCAAATAATTTTGGGAAGTGTTTTTCTAACAGTTCTGATTTCCTTGGGAAGAGCATATATATCTTTTGTACCTATGTTTGGAAATGACACATCTTTCCAATGGTTTAGTTCTCAAAGTCACTTCCCAGTTGTGTCTGTTTCCTGTTGCTGTAAAAAATTACCACAAGTTGAGTTGCTTAAAGCAGCACACACTAATCTTACAATTGTACATGTCAGAAAGCTAACATGGGTCTTATAGGGCTAACATCAGGGTCTGAATAGGGGCTATGTGATGCTCTGACTCATGGCTCCTTTCTCCACCCACAAGGCCAGCACCATAACATCTTCACATCTTTTCTCTCTGAAACACCTGCCTCACTCTAATAAAGACTCTTGTGATTATACTGGGTCTACCTGGATAATCCAGGATAATTTTCCTTTTAAGATCCTGAATCATATCTGCAGAGTCTCCTTTGCCATGTAAAGTAATATATTCATAGCTTCCAAGGATTACGATGTGGACATCTTTGGGAAATCAGTATTCTGTTCACCTCAGCCATGAATCCTGATAATCCTAATTCCCTTTCCTTTACAAAGCTACTATTACCAACTCGGTATTGTTCTCTTCTGACTGATTTTCTTACTTTCTCAGTTTTTTCTTCCTAAGAATAAACACAAGTGAAATAGGTAAGAGAAGATGACAAGTACAGGAAAGTTTTAAAAATACAAGGAATCTATAAAGAACTCAGTTATGGACACTGATCTATATTTCTTGATTACCCAAGTTAAGTGTTAGGAGATGCCACTGCTCAGAAGTGATCCTAGAAGCACCTATACTCTTACATTTGGAAGAGGCGAGTAGAAGAATGTTTGTGCAATAGTCTCTTACTTTTTCCTTAATGAAGAACATTTTCTGATCTGGCACAAGGATCCTTTCCTTAGATCAAATGTCAGAGATAAACTCATATTTATTGCTAGGGCTATACTCGCTCACTGGTGCTAGAACTACTGATTATAATTTACCCCTTCAGTATAATTTAATCCATGTTATTTTTTCCACACTAAAAAAACATTTAAATCTATATATCTAATGAATTCAGTTTAATTTTTCTTGTTGTTTTACTCAAACAATACCAGTGATTGGATTATCCTTGAGTACCCACTGCCTGATGCTCTAGTCTGAGTTTTTTTCTTAAATGCAACAGGTATTATTAATTGGCAAATACTTTCCAGACTATTTTTCTTTCTTTTTTTTTTAAAGATATATTCATTTATTTATTGTAGAGAGAGAGCATGAGCGGGAGGGACAGAAGGAGAGAGATGCAGAGCAGATTCCCTGCTGAGCCCAACACCAGGGTCAGTCTCATGACCCTGATATCACAACCTGAGCTGAAACCATGAGTCAGACACTAAACCAAGTGCATTCCCAGGTGTCCCACTTCCAGACTATTTTGTAAGCAGTTGTATACATGTACATATATATGGACATGTAAAGATATATACTTTTATTTTGTGGACTTTGGTAAAATCATATGCTGTATGTATTATCCTAAAACTTTTTTGCGCCTAATCAAATATCCAGAGATATTTGAGCATCCTTATATGTTGATTTGCTGCATTTTTGTATCGATGCATAGCATTCCTTCGTATAAATGTTACTTATTAACTATTATATAGTTATAACTATAAAAAGTATTACTTATATAATCATTTGTCTGTAAGATAAATATATGGGGGCAGCCCGGGTAGATCAGCGATTTAGTGCCGCCTTCAACCCAGGGCCTGATCCTGGAGACCTGGGATCGAGTCCCTCGTTAAGCTCCCTGTATGAAGCCTGCTTCTCCCTCTGCCTCTCTCTCTCTCTCTCTCATTCTCTCTGTCTCTCATGAATAAATAAATAAAATAGTTTAAAACAGATCAATATATGGTTATCAATATTAATCTGTTATAATCATTAAGGAAACTAACATTTTTTATATCTCTAGGGTAGAATTTATTGATAAAGGAGTAACATATATAAAATTAAGACAAACTACCATATTGAGCTTTAAAAGGTTGAATCAATTTCCAGCTCCTCTCAGCAGTAGATAAGAATATGTTTCCTCAAATTCCAACAATATTTGCCCATCTCATGGATGAAAAATGGTATCTCATTGTTTTAATGTTCATAGTTAAGTAGCATTTCTTTTTTTCTTCATTGTCTTTGTTCTGTTTTATTATTATTAGGTTTGCATTTTTCTTTGCAATTTGAAGGATTTTTTTTTTTTTTTTTTTGCATGTTCTATGTGTAAGAGACAAGCCCAGTCAATGGCTTGTTTTAACTTTATGGAAATTCTAATATGCAAAAGCCTGTACATCTTGCTATAATCATTTTTTCAATGCTTCAATTTTGGCTTTTACATATTTCTACTGTTTAAAGAGACCATTTGGCATATATATATATATATATATATATATATATAATTTCTTTTTATTTTCTTTCTGTTATACTTTTGTTGGTTGGTTGTTTTTTACTATTAGCTCATTAATCATACTGTCATTGATTATTTTGCCTCATCAGAAGCAAGTGGGTTTGTCTTTATTATTCTAGACTTTTTATCTAGACAAATATATCAGCTTAAAACAGTACAAAAGTTATTATTTCACAGTTCTGTAAGTCAAAAGTCCTGGCATATAATTGCTCAGTTGGGTCCTCTGCTTCGTTTCATAGATTGAAGTCAAGGTGTCCCTAGGGCTGTATTCTTTCCTGAAGGCACTAAAAATGAACTGGCTTCCAAATTCATTCAAGTTGTTGACAGAATTCAGTTCCTTGAGGTTGAAGGGTTGACCTGTTTCTTTGCTGATTGTCAGCCATGAATCTCTCTCAGTTTTATAGTACTGTTGGGGTTCCTTGTCATATTGCCTCTTCTATCTTCAACCCAGCATGACACATCAAGTGTTTCTCATGATTTGAATCTCATTTCCTCTTCTCCCATGTCTTTTCTGCATTCAGCTAGACAAATTCTCTGCTTTTAAGGGTTTATGTGATTGGGTTAGGATTACCTGGACAGTCCAGGATACTTCCTTGTTTTAAGGTTCATAAACTTACATCTGCAAGTCCTGTTTGCCATAGCACATAAAATATTCACAGGTTCTAGGGAATCAGGGCATGAGCATTTTTGAGGGGGTATTATTTTGCCTACTATAGAGGTGCAATGACCCCTAAGTTGGGCACCATCTTTTTAGTTTTTCTGACTGGTTTATGCTTTGTTTATTGATGTTTCTAGTTCAAAATGACTTTTCTCCTGAAAAATCTCCCACTTTCATAGGAATTTCTTCTAGGCCCTTATTTTCTTTTGAGGAATAGCTTTGAGGTCATAGCTCACTTACAGAACCAGAATGCTTGGCATGATCCTTTGAATGGTTTACACATGGTCTAGTCCATATCATCTCATTCTTACTATCTTTTCTTACCAATCATGGGAGCAATCTCTGAGAATGCATAACTAATACTAAAAAAAAAAAAATGCTTTTACTCAAAATGAGAAAAGATAGTTTTTCTTTGTTGAAAGTAACATATATATATATATATATATGGAGTAAAAAATGTTCAAACAGGGCAAAAGTAAAGGTATATAATGATACGCCTCATCCCAAACTCCTGAGTTAAATATGATATTAATTACTTATTCAGAAATTTCCTAAGCATGTGTACATAGTTTAGTTTTGGATGGGTTTTTTTGCATAACTAGTAACTGCAATCCACAAATATATGTGTACCTTATATTTTTCAGTTAAAATATGTCCTGAAAGTGTTTACATGCCAGCACATATCAATTTACCATATTTATCATGTCTTTTTATCTTCAATATATTTTTTTGGTGAAAAGTGAACTTTACTGAGTGTTTATGACTACTTTTTTAAAAGAAACTTACCTTTGAATATAGATCAAATAAAATAATAAATGTGAGGGCCACTGACAACATGAAAACCACTGCACATGTAAAGCAAACAAATGTACCATATATTGTGTTAGTCATTTGTAGTGGTCTAGTTTAATTTAAAGATAAAATTAACAATTTATAGTTATTAGATCTTCTGTATGTGAAGTTCACTTTTTATAATGTACTTCAAAAGGCATCTGATTTTTGTTTTGGCCACAGATAGTTTAAAATGATTATTTAAATTGCTTTTTTTTTCTCTTTTATTGTCTGTGATAGGAGGTAGTCCTTTGGTTAAAACAACATTTTGCAATCAGTTTCACTAACAATGAGAACAAGAGCCTGATAACATTTGTGATCTTCCTACTGTTCCAGTCCTTGATACAAGTACATCACATAAAATACCAACAATTTGATCAGTATATGCTCCTGTAAAAAACAAAACAAAGAAATACCTATTGCTTTTCAGTCCTTGTTAGAATAAAAGCAATTCTCTCTTGCTCTCTCCACATATACATACTCATATATATATATATATATAACACATATATAATGTTATTGAAATATATATATACACACATACACACACACACTATATATATATATATAGTTAAGGGGTCATGCACCTATATGGTATATATGCATATGCATATACAGTGGTATGCATACATCCATATATATACACACACACACACGTATATGTGTATATATACACATGTGCAATATTTTGAATACATGTATGAGCACACATTTTGTGGAATGAATGCAAATATGTGGAATGCATATATATATATATGCATATGAAGTCCTATATATATATATATATGTATATATATATATATATATACACAGTGAAGGGCCATTTGACACAGCATACTAATTGGTATTAAATCTTCCCACAAAAGAATCAGTCAGTATGCTATTATTAACATACTTCAAAAATTTATTTATTTTAGAGCGAGCAGGGAGAGGGGCAAAGGGAAAAGGAGACTCCCTGCAAAGTGTGGAGTATGACATGGGGCTCGATTCCAGGAACTTGAGATCATGATCTGAGCTGAAACCAAGAGTTGGACGCTTAACCAACTGAACCACCCACCCACCCCCATTATTAACATATTTCAGTGAAAGTATGAAAATGAAAGGTGATTGTGTTTGGTATTTATATTTTAAATACCATAGATAGCTATTAAAAGATAATTTTCAAAATAGTAGGGTAATGGCTATCCTATAAATATGTATACACATGCCAAAGATATTTTTAACTCATTAATTAAAGAACCAATAAGATGTCACATCTAATTTGATGAAAAAAATAATAATTTGATTAGGAATCTGAAGAATAGATATATATGAGCAGTCAGGAATGATGAAAAGAATTTGAAAAATGGGTTGATATCCTAGAAGGCATTAAACATAATATATGGAACCATCTTTTTTATAGAGCTGTAATTGATTATATCTCTGGTGCAAAATTCATTTGCATTTCTATGGACAAGAATCATTTACATTACTAATCCTTTTCTGCAATTTACAGAGCTGTAATACAGGTTGGTTAAAACAGTGAAGAGCACAGAGATTTCTTTAAAATCAGATAACCCTGAGGAGGTTACCAGGAAAAACAAAACAAAACAACAACGATGGCATTCCATTGAAAGGATACAAAATAATCTTTTACCTATTACAAATTATCTTGCCATTTTCCCTTAAAAAACACCTCTGTATTAACTTCAGGTTTAAAAAAACATAGAAATATTATAAGTTGTCATATTAAAATTGTATAAATATAGAGTAGGGATTGATAATTGAAAGCTTTTATGTGATGTCATTTTATTTCATTTATTATTTTCTTCATTCTGCCAAATATATTAAAGGACCATTGTATGCTGGGTGCTGAGCTAGATATAAACAATACAGTAAGGGACAACATATACGTGGTCCCTGGTCTGTCTCATGGAGCTCACAGTCTTGTGTGGGAGACAGTCATCAATGAAGGTGTCATAAGTGCTAGTAAAGCATAGCATTCAACAAAAGGTAAGTTTGAGGAACCATGGGATGATGATATCAGGGAAACTTCCCTGAGGCAATAAACTATGAGCTGAGTCCTAAAGGATGAATAGAAACAGTTAAATAGGAAAAGAGGGTAGTGATTGAGGGAGAGGAGAGGGGCAGCTCATGAAGAAGGGGTATCTTATGCAAAATCCCTGTGGCTGAAGGGAATATGGTCATAGGAGACAGAGGTAGAGTACCTGGAAGTGTAATTAGAGAAAAAGACAAGATTATGCCTGCAGAGCTAAGGTCATGGACATAGAAGTGATTTAAGCATGGGAATAACATGATTGGAATTGCATTCTGAGATGATCACTCTGACTGTGTTAGGGGGACAGATTGAAGAAAATGTCCAAGAATGATGCTGAGAAGCCAGTTAGGAGGCCATTGTGAAATTGGGAAAAACGTAGGTAGGACTAATGTTAAGGCTACATGCAAACATAAAAATATGGCTCAAAGCAGAGTCAAGATGTTTAGAAGATGTCTGTAAAAACCAAATGATTAGCTTTGCTCGATGTTGTTTGATGTGAAGTAGTATCATATTTCCACGGTAATAATGGTTCTGAAATTTTGCCAAAATGGAGTTTTATTAAATGGTGCACTTCACTAAGTAAACTGAATCCGTTGGTTCTGATTGAATGTACTACTTGGTAAATGCTGTTCAGAGATTGAAATATGAACTGTGGTACTTTTTATTGAAAGGGCTGTTTATTCTGAATTTTTAAACAACATTTTAATCTGGAGTGTTTTATATTGGTACTCTGAGGAACCTAAACATCTTCTGGCAAAATGTATAATTTTCTTGAATTTTAAACAACACAGGTTTCATTTTTTAATAATTATACTTCTTCTTAGAACAATTGGGCAAGCTTATTGTATAAAATTGCTTCGTTTGAACTAAATCTGTCTTAATTTGGAGGCAACACTTTACACAAGAATTTTAAAAATGTAAAAATAATATCTCATACTTTGTCAAAAATTGTATGCTTGTTTTTAAACATGAGCTTTCTAGTGTTATCTTTATTAGATTACATACTTTGTCATCATACGTATATAATAGTTATTATGCAATTATTTGTTTTAAACTGTGGTTCCAAATATTATACACATTATATGTATTTTTTAGTGTATTTTATATAATAGTTCTGCTTTTAGAGTAAAAGATTTAGGCATAAACAAATCTTAAAACCAGCTGCTGTATACTAACCAAAATGTAATTTCCAAAAGAGAATGCTAAGGGCCAAGACACCCTAGACCATTCTTATCTAATAAAGACAGGCAATGTATAAAAAAATTGACCTCTAGGAAGCCAGCGGCATCAATAGTGTGATAAGATTCCTGCCAAACTCTTAACCATGAGAGAAGTCTTGGGGAGAATGAAGAACTTTGCTAAGAATGATCATTTCTGTATCTTGAATAATCACACACACACCAAAAAAAAAAAAAAAAAAGAAACCCAAAGCCAAAATATCCCCGATGACTAAGAGCTATATTGGGTTGTGTGATGATGTAACCTACTTAATTTGCATCTAATTTTCATCTAATCAAATGTAGAAATGTGTCTATTTTTTATTCACTTTTTAAAAATGTTATCTCCTTTTCTCAATAAATTGAGAAGGGAAAGTTTATATTCTCTTAACTCCCTTCTGTTGCTTTCTACCTCTTTATTAATCCATTCTTATACAGAATATTATTTCTCCTCTGGTTCCCTTCATCTAGCTGCATTAATGTTTCTGCTTTCTTCAACCAACCTCTCAATTATTTATTCACACTCTCTCATTTATGGAAGATGTTGCCTCTTCCCCTTCTCTCACCATTCTGCCAACATCTTAAGAGTTTTCAATCTGTCAACAACGTAGCCTTAATATTCTTGGCTCTACTTAAATTCAATGACCGCTTGCCCAGTTATTCTCAATGTCTCCTTGTGGATCTATCCACATCAGGGACCTGTGCAGTGTTGACTTCAAATGATTTCTCAGGTTCTCATTCCTGTATACATGCTATGCAACCTCAAAGATGATTCTCATAGTAACTAATTTCAGACTCCCTCAATTTTCTCTCAGACTACCAACAGTGGCCACCCTCACTAGTCCTTCCCTATGACATAATTTTCCTCCTTTCCTACTCTTTCACCTTCTCTTTCCACTAGCCTCAACATATAAATTCTGTTTTATACCTTCTTTTGATCACAGCAATCTACTCACGGAGCGCAACTTCTAGGTCAAAAATCTGCATCTTCTGCTCCTTTATGTGAGCACCTGAAAAATTACATATATTCATGGTCTCAATTTCACTGCTAATCTCAACACATTCTGCTAATTCTTTCTCTTGACCTTATTCATGTTTAGCTCTTATCCTCCTTAAAAGATGTTCTGAAGCTTCTCTAGTATAGTTTTCAAGCCACATTTTTATCCATGCACATTCATTCTCAGTCGGTGATCTTGCTGCCTGTTTTAAGGTGAAAACAGGTCAACAGATTATTTTATTTTTTGCCTCCCTTTCATACTATCTTTAAGTATAATCAGTCCCTGAGACACAGTATGCTTCAGCCTGTTCAATGCTATCCCCTCCACACAGAGATTTTATTTCCTTTTCATCTTCCTCTTTCCTGTCTTATTCCCTTCATCAGTCCTCTTCCTTCTACTTCCTAAAACTTTCCCTCTCTATTGGCTCCTCCTGGACTATAAACAAGCTGATGTCTCTCATATCTGAGGAATGAAACAATCCAAACAGTCCAAACAAAATGATACTCATTTTGTATCCTTTGAAATCTCTTGATTTTTATCTTATTTTCCCCCAGAGGGTACCCCAAAATCACTACCTCAACTACTTTACATCTCACACTTTTCATAATCCATTGATGTTAGGTTTCTAACTGTCAAAGCTAATGGAGGTTTAATTAGTTCTTATTTTATCCTAAAATTCCTATTTTGTTGTCTTCCTTCTATATCAATTAGAGGTTTTTGCTTGCAAGCAGCACATACCAACTCTTAAGGGAAAGAGGTTATAAAATAAATTGGAAGACTTGTGAGCAAATTCAGAAATGGACAGAGATTGGGGCTGCCTCCCAGTTTGGTCAGGTCACTACTTTACAGAATGAATAAGGGTTGCTGCAATTTTTTGCCTGTTTTTTGAACCACAGTGCTAAGAATCAAGGACTTGGAAAAAGAAATACAATAGATCTATCCAGTGTCATTGATCTTCTCATTTACTGGTTAGTGATGGACAACCAGGAAACAAAAAAATATTTCTTCAACTTCTATAATACCCTACTTCCCTCTCCTTTCCTCTCTTTTTCATTCTAATAATTTAATTAATTTGTTCACAATTTAAATATGAATGTGTAACCTCATGGCTTTGTTCTTTTTATCCTCTGATGTCATCTTGTGTAGAATTGTTGTAGTATTTTTTTTTTTTTTGATTATTGTAGTATTTAGTGTCATGGCTTCATCTACATTTGGCTAATACTTCTAAGTTTTTTCTGTGGATAGATATTGTGCTAAATATTTTATATGTATAAGAACTATACAAAACTTCATGAGTTAGGGTATTAAAATACTTATTGTACATGAGAAACTGGGGCTCAGGGAAACTAAGTAATGTTTCTAGTTACTACAGTTACTACATATCTTTCCTAAGACTGTGGAATCAAGTCTCCAAAGCCAAATGTTCTTATTTGTCTCTATACCAATAATGCCTCAATTATATTTTCTACCAAGCTACCAAGCTTTTTCAACTGCTTATTTGATATCTCCTTTTATTCTTAGTTTCCTAGGGAGTTGCATATTTAAAATGAAATTGATTATCTTTATTCCTCTTATTTGAGAGTTCTCATAACCTAGAATATTACAGTTTGGTGATAATGGTGGTGGGAAAGGACATTCAAACTCAACTTCACCTTCACACCCAATTAATAAAAATCCATCCCCCCATATCTGTCACTATGGACTCTCATTTTCAAATGAAGTTTTACAACAGCCTCAAAACTTGGATTCCTGCGCATATAACCATCTCACTCAAATCTGTCATTTATATACAGTCTAAGTGTTTAAAACACAACACTGGCTATGTTATTTCTCCATTTAAAACACCCCTTTTGCTTCATGCATTCTTTACATTAAAGTCAAAATTCCTTAGCACTGATATACCAAGGCCTTTTAGATTGGGTCCTCTTTACTTCTTGAGCTTCATCTCTTAAATCCATGTCACCTAAATCCCATGCTTCTGAAAAACTTGGCTAATATAAAGCCTCCATATCCCATGACACTATAAGGATACTTTGCATTCTTACTTTATGTATACTTCCTGTTTTAAGATTATTCTTGTTCTCTTTCTTTATTTTCCAGACTGGCTAATCCTCTTTCCTCTGTGACTTATTATATCTTTGAGAAAAGCAACTGAAATAATTTTTTTCCATGTATGCCTCCATGATCATTAAGTAACTATTACTTTCACATTATAAATTTCTCATTCTTACTGTTATTAAGAAATCCAAAAATAGTTGGTTCCACAGTGGAATAGGAATATGGTCCCATAGAATATGTTTGGGTGATGAGAGCGCTACTCCTCAAGTTCTTCATGAATAGATAAGAAAGGATTTTAAAAGTAAATAGCCCCATATATAAAAATACCCAAGTATCAGTAATCAGTAATTCAGAGAAACTTAGAAGTATAATAAATAATTAGATTTCAGATGATACATTCTGTTAATTAGAGTCACTCAGAGTATACTTCAGTAAGGAGAGATGAGCTGATATGTTTGCGTAACTTCTAATTTATTTTTACACGATAATCATATAAGCTCAGGGCTGCAAACAACATCAAGAAATATAAGCTAGCTCACTGTGATTATCTGAGGATATCAATTATGCTAGCAGTAGATTAAGGGGAATGTAAATACAATGCAAATTGCATTGTGATATAAAGTACTTCTTAATTTTTTTTTTTTTTTTTAACCTCAGTAACTAACTTGAGGATTGTAGTATTCCTGGTATCAGGGAGGGGAAAATTTCTCTCTACCCTTCTCGATTCTTTTGGCTGGTCTAATAATTAAATTGACACAAGACAATTAATAGGAGAA
The DNA here is from genome assembly GCF_048164855.1 of Canis lupus baileyi. NCBI lineage: Eukaryota > Metazoa > Chordata > Mammalia > Carnivora > Canidae > Canis > Canis lupus. Next base: position 10,936,131 of record NC_132844.1, read on the forward strand.
ACAAAACAAATTTAATTCCTATATGTGGAAATCCCAAAGATAATGAGGCTCAAAGGAATGATCAAAACAGGCAGCTTTTATACCTTTAGACAAAGAAACAATAAATTTATGAAGAACTGACCAAACAAAGAAACTTAGGCTTGGATACTAATTAGTGAATAAATTAAGTGGAGTTTATTTACATAGCCTTCTCAGCCCTAAATTCCTAATATCTGGTGATATGGATATCTCTTTGCCTCCTGAATTAGGGAGTGTACTTGTCACATGGCAGATATTTTCTGCTTTTACGGAAACAGAGAAGAGGGTCAGAGTGTCCTTGCACCAGCTGTTTCTCAAGTAATTATTTCAAAATAATCAATATGCCATTTTGGCATATTTTGAGGTGGTATGCCTTGAGCCCCATCAATAGAAAATTTCAAAATGTACACCACTTCTTAAGATCTTCCAGGAACTAGCAGTTAAGACAAAACCCAAGTTAGCGATGAGACAGACTGCTGAGAATAGTGGAGGAATCTGCATTAGTTTTGTTTTGCCACTGTAACAAATTACCACAAAATTGATGGCTTAAAGAAACATAAATTTATTATCTTACAGTTATGTAAGTTAGAAGTTCAAAATGGGTATTTCTGGGCTCAGCAGGGGTGAGTTCTTTCTGGAGACCCTAAGGTGAATCTATTTCCTTAACTTTTCCAGTTTCTAGAAGCTACCTACATCAGCTTATGGCCTTGAACATCAGCTTCAAAGCCAACTATGTGGCATCTTCAAATTCCCTTTTCTGACTTCTGCTTCTGTAGTCACATCTCTAATTCTCCTTTTCCTGCTTCAAATTTTTGCCTTACGAGGCCCTTGTGATTACATTGGGTCCACCTGGGTAATCGAGGATACTCTGCCTACCTTAAGATCCTTAATGTAATACATCTGTAAAGTCCTTTTTACCGTAGATAGTAATATATGCACAGGTCCTGGGTATTAGGATGTGGACATCTTTGGGGTGGGGGGGGGCATTATCCTGACTCTCCAATAAAGTTCTGATGCTGGTTATTTCATTACTGTAAATATGTGGAGCATGGGAGGTATAGTGACAGTTTGAATTGCAAAATAAGGATAGTTTTGAAACTCTGGCCACAGATGCAAGAGGGCAGTGTGGACTTGAAAAACTTGAGGTAGGGCTAGGAAAGGGGGCTATCACAGGCAATTGTGCAAAAGGAAAATCTGTGAGGATTTAGCAAAAACAAAAAAGTAATGAAAGAAAGAATATGAAAAGATAAGATCCTGAGATAAACTTGCCTCCCAGTCAACTGGAAAATTCCATTATGAAGAGCATTGCATTTATAAGTCCCACAATTCAACTCAGGTATTGCTGTAATTTAGCAATTTCACAAAGGCCCTGTGCTTGGAAAGCAGAATTGTAGCAATGGAGAGTGTCAGAGCTGAAAAAGACCTTCAGTATTTTCTAGTGTAACTTCACTTTACAAAGTAAATTGAGGTCCACATTTGTTAAGAATTTGAGAAAAGTTACACAGTTATTTGGTGCCAAAGGCAGGATTTAAACCCAAATATCTTGATTTAAAGTTCCTGACTCTTATGACATTGTCCTCTAAGAGTTCTTTTCTCTCCCAGTAGGAAATAACAAAACTTCCCTTTCTTTAGGAAATACATTTTTTTTTCCTATCAGAAAAGACTTTCCTGTCACTTTTCTCTCCAAGAATGGTATAGAAAAGTCATCTTTCTTTTTTTATGTAGAAGCTAGAGCTAGATTTAGCTTGAAATTCATAACATGATTTTTGTTACATAATATGATCTTATATTTGTCTAGCAATGTGTGGGTTTGAAGGTACTTTCACATTTTACATATTATTGTCTTTACTTCTCAGAATGATACTGTGAGACTTTTAGAGCAGGGAGTTTTGTTCCTGTTATAAATACAAAGACAAGATCATTAGAGGTAAAGTCAGGACCAGAGCTTAGATCTCCTGGTTCTTTTCCCCCCTACACTCCCCTACACTTCTGCCAATGTGAGGCTTTGTGATTTTAGCCAAGTCTCTTACCCACCTAGAGCACTGGTATTCTCACTCATGAATGATGGCGATAATTTTTGTCCCACCACATAGAGAAATTATAAGAATAAAAAGAGGTATTTAATGAAAGTTCTTACTAAAAAGATTATACCCACCCTAGCAAATGCAATAAGCTGATTATTTAAGCATTTCTAACATGAATAGGACTAGACAAACATTGCTGGGTTATTCTAGATGATTTAACCTAATGCGCAACTGGATTAAGTTATTTTCCACATAAAATTTCTCACCAGCATTAAGGAAAAATGGCATCAAATCTTAAATTATTCATAATAATAATAATAATAATAAATTATAACTAGTGTTTATTGAGTTTTACTTGATTCTAGGCCCTGTGCTATCAAGTTATTCTTGGTCTAGGTCACCAAATACTTACTAAGTGACCAAATCTGGCTTCTGAGAAACCAGGTCTGTGCGGGACAAAACCAGTGTGTTCAATCACCAGCTCCCCTCAAAGACTCAAAATACTGTGCAAGAAGAAAATGGCAGAGCAAATGATGGGCTGCATGGTAAACTTTCTTCACCCCCATGATCTACAGCCAATTTTCTTTGCTTGCTCTCTTTTAAAGCTGTTTAAAAGATAAACTAGAAAGAGATGATGTTTGAAGACTGTTGGCTACATAAATACAGTGTTGACTAAGACATTAGCTTCTATTTCAACATTTAGGTTTATTTTCCCAGATTAGCCTTTGAAAATCTTAAGTTTTTCAGACTGTGGGGAAATGAATATCCATTTGGACACTTGTCAATGCAAGGCTCTATGCTGAGGACTTCAAAATATTACCTTTTAAAATCTCCAAAATACCTCTCTGATGTAGCTACTATTATTATCCATGTTTACCAGATATGGGTAATGATGCGTAGAGGGATTTAGGATCTTGCTGAGGGTCACACAATGAGTAGGAGTTGAGCTCCAGGAGCCTGAATCCACAGCTATACATTATTAGCCAGAGTGACACTTGTTCTTGAAATGTATTAGGGGTAACGAAGGCTACCTAAACCATGAATACTACTTACTTCAGATATTGCTATCTATGACATCTAAACTCCAAGATTTCTTTTTTCTCTTGAATTTCCAAACTGTTTCTTTGAATCTTACATTCAGTGGATCTCAATTAATGTAAGGTTCACAAAGTAAATTATTATTATTTTTGTTGTTGCTGTTCTATAAATTCTGTTAGGGGATTTAAATGAAAAACAAGGTTTACACCTGATTCATGGACCAGTACAAAATCTTGCAATTACAGCTATATGGTAATTGACAAAAATATGATAAGAAATATGACAGAAATATTCCTTTTTAAATTGCTTCCATCTCTGGCTATTCTGTTTTTCATCAATATTACCCATTACTGTCATAACTCTGAGCATTTGATTTTTAATTCAGGTTTTATATGACATAATATATTGATTATTCAACTCCTTCGTTGATACCTATAAACACAGCTTAGTTCTTCCATATCTGAGTTAAAACATTCACAGAAATGAGAGATGTAGGAAATTAAGATAAACATTCTGTAAGATGTCAACAAAACAGGAAATTTTAGAAATTATAAAGGTGTTAGATAGAACTACTGTCAAAATACATGAAAGTTATTAGAAAGCACATGAATTATCTTCCATGCACAGCTTGAAATGTAGAATCAGGTAATTAAATGTCTTTCTTTCATAATCAAAAACATTTCCTGCTACTTTGAGATTTTGGACCTTTGGTTTGTCAGGTTTAAACAGATAATAAATGAGGACGCAAAAAAAAAAAAAAAAACACAAAAACTAATGATGATGATGTCAATTTTTTTGAGTTAAAATGATGGAGTAGTAGGGGGACCCTGAGCTTGCCTTGTTCCTCAAACACAGCTAGATCAACATCAGCTATTTTGAACAACTAGGAATATGATCTGAGGATTTAGAAAACAATCTGCACAATTTAAGGGAGAGAACTTGGCAGATGTGAGATTTGGAGCCATGGATTGGATGGGGGGAGGAAAGCCATGGATCCACCAAGGGAAGGGAACCGTTTTTTGCTGAGCAGAGTCCAGGAGAGAGCGGGAGAGAGTGCAGTGGGTGGGGTTCCCACAATAAGCCCTGGGTCACACTGGGAGGAATTGGTCCCCTTCTCTGAGTACATTTGAATGAGGGTATTTTGCTTCTCAAAGGAATAGAGGCCAGCTGGGAGCCTTTGAGCTAGCCTCAACAGCAGGGACAGAGGTGGGGCCAGAGAGCAGATAACCTGGAAGCAGCTTTTTGCTGTGAGCCAGGACAAACTGAAGCAACTGAGCGTGCAGAGTGGCTGCTTTTCTGGGACAGAACTGAACAGAGAACAGAGAGACACACGCAGACCAAAGATTACATGGTTTCAGTTCTTTGCTGTGCCTCAGGGTAGCTTCCAGCTACTGTATGGACACTGTGCAACTGCTTTTCTGGGACAGGACAGTGCTGGACTCACTGCTAGGCTCTCCTCTGGGGGGAGGAGAGTGGGGTCTGCACCTTGCCAGGCCCTTTAAAACTTGTAGTTTTGAATCCCAGCTATGGGTGAGAGATAAAATACAGATCTGAGGGCTAGGTGTGCCAACTGCCCAAGAACAGTTTAAGGGCAGGGATCTGACAAAAACCCAGGACATTGAAAATTTTTCATTTTTCTATGAGGCCCTCCTGAACAGCAGTGGGCAGGAGTTCTCCTCCCCAGGGGACATGAGGGCAGGGTGATACCATCTTCCTCCTCTACCACCCCTTCTTCCCCCTGCCTACCAGCACAGTTGACTTCAGAGAGAAACACAACACCTCCAGTGGAGGTTGGAGTCCCTTAAAACAAACCCTGCCCCCCTGCACCTGGCAGGGGCATCTTTATAAAGGCAAGTCAGCTTGTGAACCAGCCCATCAGGCCTCTCCCTCAGAAGACCAACACAACACCACCCCCTCCCCCCCACACACACACACAGCCCCACATTTACCAAGTCTACTGATAAAAGAGTGCTCCGAAGCATCAGCTTCCTTTCTGGGGGAAATAGGACCAGGCTTGCTTTTTTTAATTTTAATTTTTTAATTTCCTATTTTTAATGTTTTTTTTTTTAAGATTTTATTTATTTAACAGAGAGAGAGAGCTCAAGCAGGGGGAGCAGCAGGCAGGAGAGGGAGAAGCAAGCTACCTGCTAAGCAGAGAGCCCTATGTGGGGCTCCATTCCAGGACTCTGAGATCATGACCTCAGCTGATAACAGACACTTAACCAATGAGCCACCCAGGCACCCCTTATTTTAAATGTTTTTATCTTTTATCATATATATATATATATTCTTTTTATTCTTTATCTTTTTTTTCTGATTTCAGGCTTATAATTTTTGGTTCATTTATTGGTTTGTTTGTATTTCCTTCTCTTATTTTTCATATTAGGCTGATGTTTTTTTCTTCTTCTCTTACTCTTGTTTATTTGTTTCTTTCTTTATTTCTTATTCTTTGGAGTCAGACTTACAATTTTTTGTCTATGTGTTTTTTGGTTCTGTATCCTTTTCTCTTGTCTTAGATCAAGCTTTTAATTTTTTTTTTCTCTTTTCCAGGGTTATGGTAACAAACAAATCAATGCACACCTAGTTAAAGATATAAGCATTCCTCCACTACAAGCAAGGAGGAAATCTGTAGAGGATGGGCCAGTGGGAAAAAGCAACCAAAACACAACAGAGTGTACCTAGCATACATCAGAAACATTTCCTGAAGTGCCAGGCCCTGGACAATTTATGATATTTTTTTAATAGAACATTACTCTGGGGTACAGGAAATATAACAAGTTATTATAACATGCAAAAGATAGAAACTTAGCCAAAATGACAAGGCTGAGGAATTTTCCCCAAAAGAAAGGTCAGGAATATATCACAGCCAGAGATCTGCTCAAATCAGGTATAAGCAATCTATCTGAGTAAGAATTTAGATCAATAGTCACAAGACTACTAGCTGGATTTTAAGACAGCAGAGAAACCCTTGCTATAGAGATAAAAGCCTAAGAACTAGTCAGACTGAAATTAAAAAAAGCTACAACTGAGATGCAAAACAGAATGTGGGTAATAACTATGAGGATTGAAGAAGCAAAAGAGAGCATAGGTGATATATGAGATAAAATTATGGAAAATAATAAAACTGAAAAGAGAGGGAAAGAAAACTATTGGATCACGAAAGTAGACTTCTGGAATTCAGTAATTCCATTAAGTGACACAATATCTGTATCATAGGAGTACCAAAAGAGGAAGTGCAGGAAAAAGGGGCAGAAGGTTTACTGAACAAATTAGAGCGGAGAACTTCCTGATCTGGGGAAGGGAACAGGCATTCAAGCCCAAGAGACACAGAGAACTCCATTCAAAACCAACAAAAACAGTCAACACCATGACATATTGTAGTGCAAAATACAAAAATATCAAGAGAATCCTGAAAGCATATCAGGAGAAAAAGTCCTTAACTTACAAAGATAGACACATAAGGCTGGCAGCAGACTTGTTAACAGAGACCTGGCAGGCCAGAAAAGACTGGCATGATATATTGAACATCCTAAATGGGAAAAATATGCAGCCAAGAATACTTTGTCCAGAAAAGCTGTCATTGAGAATAGAAGGAAAGAGAGATATTCCAAGATAAACAGAAACTAAGGGAGTTCATGAACATTAAATTAGCCCTGCAAGAAATATTAAAGGGGACCCTTTGAGCAGGAAAGAGTGACCAAATAACAAAAACTAGAAAGGAACAGAGATAATCTACAGGAGCAATGACTTTACAGGTAATACAATGGCACTAAATTCATATCTTTCAATAATTACTCTGAATGTAAATGGACTCAGTGCTCCAAGCAAAAGACATAGGATGTCAGAATGGATTAAAAAGAAAAGATCCATTGATATGTTGCCTATAAGAGACTCATTTTAGACCCAAAGACACCTCCAAATTGAAAGTGAGGGGGTAGAGAACCAATTATCATGCTAATGAACATCAAAAGAAAGCTGGAGTAACCATCCCTATATCAGAAAAACCAAAGAATATAATAATAGATGAAGAAGGGCACAATATCATAATAAAAGGGTCTATCCAGCAAGAAGATCTAATAATTCTAAATATTTATGCTCCTAACTTGGGAGTGGCCAAATAACAAACAATAACAAACTTAATAGGGACTTTAACACCCCACACTGCAATGGACAGAACATCAAAGCAGATCAATAGAAAACAGGGTTTTGAATGACACAATGGACCAAATGGACTTCACAGATATAGTCAGAGCATTTCATCCTAAAGTAGAGAATACATTCTTTTTGAGTGCACATGGAACATTCTCCAGAATAGATCACATACTGGATCACAAATCAGTCCTCATTTTGTACAAAAAGATTGAAATCATACTTTGCATATTTTTAGACCACAACACTATGAAACTGGAAGTCAACTACATGAAAAAATTAGGAAGGACCACAAATACATGGGTATTAAAGAACATCCTACTAAAGAATTATTGGTTAAGCAAGAAATTAAAGAAGAATTAGGGATTCCTAAGAGGCTCAGTGGTTAAGGGTCTGCCTTTGACTCAGGTTGTGATCCCAGGGTCCTGGGATTGAGTCCTATATTGAGTCCCTGAGAGGAGCCTGTTTTCCCCTCTACATAGGTCTCTGCCTCTCTCTCTGTGTCTCTCATGAATAAATAAATAAAATCTAAAAAAAAAAAAAGATATTTAAAGAATTTAAAAAACACATGGAAGCAAATGAAATGAAAACACAACAGTTCAAAACCCTTGGGGCACAGCAAAGGCAGTTTAAGAGGGAAGTATATATCAATACAGGCCTTCAAGAAATAAGAAGTCTCAAATACACAACCTAATCTTATACCTAAAGGAGTTGGAAAAAGGACAGCAAATAAAGCCTAAATCCAGCAAGAGAAGAGAAATAATAATAAAGATTAGAGCAGAAATCAATGATACAAGAATTAAAAACAAAACAAAACAAAACAAAAAACAAACAGTAGAACACATCAACAAGACCAGGAGTTGGTCCTTTGAAAGAATTAACAAGATTGAGAAACTCCTAGCCAGGTTTATAAAAAACAAAAGAGAAAGGTTCCAAATGCATACAATTATGAATGGAAGAGGAGAAATCACAATCAACACTGCAGAAATAAAAACACTCATAGGAGATATTATGAGCAATTATATGCCAGCAAATTAGGCAATCTGGAAGAAATGGATGCATTCCTACAAATATATAAACTACCAAAACTGAAATAGGAAGACATAGAAAATCTGAACAGACCAATAACCAGCAAAGAAATTGAATCAGTAATCAAAAATCTCCCAGTAAAGAAAAGTCTAGGGCCAGATGGCTTCCGAGGGGAATTTTACCAAACATTTAAAGAAGAATTAATACCCATTCTTCTGAAACTATTCCAAAATATAGAAACAGAAGGAAAACTTCCAAAGTCATTCTATGAGACCAGCATTACCTTGATTCCAAAACCAGACAAAGACCCTACTAAAAAGGACCAATATGCTTGATGAACATGGATGTAAAAATTCTCACCAAGATATTAGCTAATCAGATCCAACAGTATGTTAAAAGGATTATTCACCACAACCATGGAGGATTGACTCCTGGGCTGCAAGATTGGTTCAACATCCACAAATCAAACAGCATTCTATACCACATTAAAAAAAGAAAGGATAAGAACCAGATGGTCCTCTCAACAGGCACAGAAAAATCATTTGCCAAAATATAGCATCTTTTCTTGATTAAAACCTCCATGAAGTAGGGATAAAGGGACTCTATCTTAACATCATAAAGGCCCTATGTAAAAGACCCACAACTGATATTCTTCCTCAATGGGGAAAAACAGAGCTTTTCCCATAATATCAGAAGCATGACAGGGATGTCCACTTTCACCAGTGCTGTTCAATATAGTACTGGAAGTCCTTGCCTCAGCAATCAGACAACAAAAAGAAATAGAAGGCATCCAAATCAGCAAAGAAAGCAAACTTTCACTCTATGCAGAAGACATGATACTCTATATAGACTATCTGAAAGAGTCCACCAATAAATTGCTGGAACTGACCCAGGAATTCAGCAAAATTGCAGAACATAAAATCAACACACGGAAATCTGTTGCATTTCTATACACCAACAACAAAGCAGCAGAAAGCGAAATTAAGGAATCTATCCCATTTACAATTGCACCAAATGCTGAAAGATAAACCCGACAAAGAGGTAAAAGATCTGTACTCTGAAAACTATAGAACACTTATGAAAGAAATTGAAGAAGACAGAAAGAATGGGAGAAGGTATTTGCAGTGACATAGCAGATAAAGGGTTAGTATCCAAAATCTATAAAGAACTTATCAAGCTCAACACCCCAAAAAACAAAAATGCAGTAAAGAAATGGGCAGAAGATATGAACAGACATTTCTTCAAAGAAGACATGCCTAACAGACACATGAAAAAATTCTCAACATCACTCATCATCAGAGAAATACAAATCAATCAGAGAAATATACCTCACACTGGTCAGAATGGCTAAAATTAACAACAGAGGAAACAACAGATGTTGGTGGGGATGCAGAGAAAGGGGAACCCTCTTACACTGGCAGTGGGAATGCAAACTGGGGCAGCCAATGTGGAAAATAAGATGGAGGTTCTTCGAAAAGTCAAAAATAGAACTACCCTAGGACCCAGCAATTACACTACTAGGTATTTATCTGAGGATATAATAATAGTGATTTGGAGAGGCACATGCACCCCAATGTTTATTGCAGCAATGTCCATAATAGCCAAACTATGGAAAGAGCTCAGATGCCCATTGACAGAAATAAGATAAAGCAAGCAGTGGTATATATGTATATAGTGGAATATTACTCAGCTATCAAAAATAATGAAATCTTGCCATTTGCAATCACTTGGATGGAACTATAGTATATTATGCTAAGTGAAATAAGTCAGAGAGAGGGAGAAATACTATATGATTTCACTCATATGGAATTTAAGAAACAAAATTGATGAACATAGGATAAGGGAAGGAAAAATAAAATAGGATAAAAGCAGAGAGGGAGACAAACCATAAAGTCTAAGTGTAAAGAACGGTTTTTGGAGGAGAGCTGGGTAGGGGGATGAGGTAACTGGGTGATGGGCATTAAGGAGGGCACTTGATGTAATGAACAGTAGGTGTGATAGGCAACTAATAAATCACTAAATTCTACTGCCAAGTTAATAATACACTAGAAGCGAACTTAAATAAAAAAATAAATAAAGTAAACCAAATTTTTTTAAATGCAAAGAAAATAACGATGATGTAAAATTTCAATTCAAGGAGCATAACATGAAAATGAGAAATTTTATCCTTGAAATGTTAAATCTGAAGATGGCCAATTCATAGCCTTATATATTGCTGGACATTGATTAGGTCAAGATTCAGGGCCTAAGGATCAAATCCTTGCAAAAATAACTCTAAACCCAGATCTCAAATAATTCCTTATAATAAGGTGCTAAGAACATGAACCGGTTATCAAAAATCACTCATCACATAAAAAAAAAAGATGATAGGAGGAAGAGTCATGAAATAACATCATGGCATCATCTGCAGATTTTGTAATTTTAGTCATGGAATGTAGAATAAATATGTTGATATACTTAGAGAAATGAAAAGGTATATTAATAACTAAAGACCAAGAGAGTATAAAAATTGATAAGGCAGGTTTACAAAAGAAAAAGAACCAAAGAGGGGGTCCAGTTAAGTGTCTGCCTTTGGCTCAGGTCATGATCCCAGGATCTTGGGAATCAGGCTTCCTCCTCAGTGAGGAGCCTGCTTCTCCATCTCTCTCTGCCCCCTCCCCCTGCTTGCTCTCCCTTTCTCTCTCTCTGTCAAATAAAGAAATAAATAGATAGATAAAATCTAAAACAAAAGAATACCAAAGAGAATTTGAGAATTTGTTAGAAATCCAAAAAACTGGATAAACAGGGGCAGAAAGTTTCTTTCTGCTCTTAAAAAGGTTTAATTTAGCTGTTATCGAATGAAATTTTTTAAAATGACAAGCCAGGTATGCCTGGGTGGCTCAGTGGTTGAGCATCTGCCTTCCACTCAGGGCGTGATCCTGGGGTTCTGGGATCAAGTCCCACATTAGGCTCCCCATAGGGAGCCTGCTTCTCCCTCTGCCTATGTCTATGCCTCTCTCTCTGTGTCTGTCATGAATAAATAAATACAATCTTGGGATGCCTGGGTGGCTCAGTGGTTGAGCGTCTGTGTTTGGCTTAGGGCATGATCCTAGAGCCCTGGGACCAAGTCCCA